>NC_092710.1:324533807-329333807 GCF_047496885.1 Scyliorhinus torazame
CGAAGGGGATGGTCACAGTAGCGGGGCCCAGTTAGATTCCTTCGCCAAAATCTGGCCTGGGTATTCAGGCAGCTGATTGGATCAGACCAGTTTGGTGGGTGTTTCCTTTCTGCCAAAGCCAAACCCTGGTAACAATCTTTTTTTAAAATTCATATGTGACATGGGGGTTCCAGGATTTTGACCCAGTGACAGTGAAGGGACGACGATATATTTCCAAGTCAAGGTGGTGAGCAACCTGGAAGGGAATCTCCAGGTGGTGGGGTTCCCAGGTATCTGCTCCTCTTGTCCTTCTCGATGGTTATGGTCATGGGTTTGGAAGGTGTTGTCTAAGGTGCAAGTTAGTGCAGTGCACCCTGTAGATGATACACACGGCTGCCACTGTTCATCAGTGTTTGAATGTTTGTGGGAGTAATCAAGCGGGCTGCTTTGACCTGGATGGTGTCGAGCTTCTTGAGTGTTGTTGGAGCTGCACTCATCCCAGACAAAGGGAGTGTATTCCATTACACCCCCCGACTTGTGCCTTGTAGATGGTGGACTAGATTTGGGGAGTCTGAAGGTGAGTTACTCGCCACAGGATCCCTAGCTTTTGACTTGCTCTGGTAGCCACAATATTAATGTGGCTAGTCCAGTTCAGTTTCTGATCAATGGTAACCCCCAGGATGTTGACAGTGGGGGATTCATCAATAGTGATGCCATTAAATGACACGGGACGATGATTAGATTCTCGCCAGTTGGAGATGGCAATTGCCTGGCACTTGTGTGGTGCGAATGTAACTTCACAGAATACTACAGTGCAGATGAGGCCCTTCGGCCCATCGAGTCTGCACAACGCATGAAAAGCTGCCCACCTAATCCCACTTGCCAGCACTTCACCCATACCCTTGAATGTTATGGTTTGCCAGGTGCTCATTCAGTTACTTTTTAAAGGATGTGAGGCAACCCACCTCTACCACCCTCCCAGGCAGTGAATTCCAGAGTGTCATCATCCTCAGGTAAAAAGGTATTTCCTCAAATCCCCTCTGAACCTCCCACCCGAACTTGTGTCCCCTGGTAACTGACCCTTCAACTAATGGGAACAGCTGCCCACTATCCACCCTGTCCGTGCCCCTCATAATCTTGTACACCTCGATCAGATCGCCCCTCAGCCTTCTCTGCTCCAGCAACATCCCAAGCCCATCCAACCTCTCTTCATAACTTAAATGTTCCATCCCAGGCAACATTCTGTTGTGTCCCCTCCAGTGCGATCACATCCTTCCTACAATGTGGCAACCAGAATTACACACAGTACTCCAGCTGTGGCCTCACTAAAGTTGTATACAACTCCATCATGACCTCCCTGCGTTTGTAATCTATGCCTCGATTGATAAAAGCGAGTGCCCCATATGCCTTTTTCACCACCCTGTTAACCTACCCTTCTGCTTTCAGAGATCTATGGACAATCACGCCAAGGTCCCCATGTTCTTGGGAACTTCAGACCTTTCATAGTATACTTCCTTGTTAAATTACTAAGTGTATCACCGTACATTTTTCAGGGTTAAGTTCCATCTGCCACTTATCCGCCCTTTTGACCATCCCGTCTATATCCTCCTGTAACCCAAGACACTCAACCTCACTGTTAACCACCCGGCCTATCTTTGTGTCAGCCGCACACTTACTGATTCTACCCCCCACATAGTCATCTATGTTGTTTATATAAATGACAAGCATTGGGGGGGCCCAGCATGGATCCCTGTGGTACGTCACTGGACACTGGCTTCCTGGCACTAAAGCAGCCGTCTGTCATCACCCTCTGTCTCCTACAGCTAAGCCAATTATGAATCCACGTTATAAAATCACCCTGTATCCCATGTGCATTTGCCTTTAGAGGTTTCCCATGTGGGACCTTGTCAAAGGCTTTGCTGAAATCCATGCACTTCCCTCATCTCCACACCTGGCCACATGCTCAAAAAATTCAATCAAACCTGTTCGGCATGACCTCCCTCTGTCAAAGCCATGCTGACTATCCCTGAACTTGCTGCTTGTCAGCCCAAGCCTCAATATTGTCCAGGTCCTGCTCCATTTGGACATGGACTGGTTCATAACGTGAGGAGTCGCGAACGGTGCTGAACATTGTGCAGTCATCCTCAATCATCTCCACTTCTGACCTTATGCTGGAAGGAAGGTCATTGGGTTTTACTCTTCCAATCGGTTTGTATCTTTTTGTAGCCTCGTGGACAATAGCTCCTGATGATTGGGACTGGGGATTATTTTAACTGATGGAGAGCAATCAGCTCAAACCTGATCTCCAAACTGAGCGAATCATAGAACATAGAACATTACAGCGCAATACAGGCCCTTCGGCCCTCGATGTTGCACCGACCTGTGAAACCACTCTAAAGCCCATCTACACTATTCCCTTATCGCCCATATGTCTATCCAATGACCATTTGAATGCCCTTAGTGTTGGCGAGTCCACTACTGTTGCAGGCAGGGCATTCCACACCCTTACTACTCTCTGAGTAAAGAACCTACCAGTTAAAACACCAGCCTCAAGGTGTCCTCTTGTCATGGCATTAACTAGATACATTTGCTTACGTGATCCCTGTGTCCCAAGACACCTTCGCAGCCAATGAATGTTTTTGAAGTGTAGTCACTGTGGGAATGTTGGAAGCAGTGCAACAAACTACACAGCAAGCTCACAGTAATTGAAATCAGGTGGGGACCATCTGAAGGTTAAAGATTGGTCTAGACTCTGGTGGGAATGCCCTCGCTCTTTTTAGAATGCTGCCATGGGGCCTTTTACCGCATGAGAGGCGCCGGGTTATTGTTACATCTCAGAAATGGTGTTAAAAACAATGGCGACAAGGTGGCACAGTGGTTAGCACTGCTGCCTCGCAGCGCCAGGAACCAAGGTTCGATTCCGACCTCGGGTGACTGCCTATGTGGAGTTTCCACTTTCTCCCCGTGTGTGCGTGGGTTTCCTCCGGGTGCTCCGGTTTCCTCCCACAGTCCAAAGATGTGCAGGTTAGGTGGATTGGCCACGTTTAATTGGATTGCAGGGTTAAGGGGCGAGGGCGGGGATTGGGCCTAGGTAGGGTGCTCTTTCGGAGGGCCGGTGCAGACACGATGGGCCGAATGGTCTCCTACAATGGATAGCACAGGGCTAAATCACTGGCTGCAGACCAAGGCAGGCCAGCAGCACGGTTCAATTCCCGTACCAGCCTCCCCGAACAGGCGCTGGGATGTGGCGACTAGGGGCTTTTCACAGTAACTTCATTTGAAGCCTACTTGTGACAATAAGCTATTTTCATATTCTATGATTCTATTCTATTCTAACTGACCCCTCCGCTTGCCCAACAAAAGGATGATTGACCTGCTCTTTGTTCTTTTTCTCAGGTGAACTGTGTGGTAATGAGGGGTCTGAATGACAATGAGCTATTGGACTTTGTGAAGCTGACCGAGGAGAAGCCTTTGGACGTGCGGTTTATTGAGTACATGCCATTCGACGGTACGTATACGTCAGATTAAATACTATTCAAGAGGGGGTTCCGGGCACTGAACCTTGATTGACCTCCGTTGCTGGAGCTGATGCAGCATTCCTTGTTGAAGTGCCACCGGGCTGCCAGCTGAGGTTTATGATGGGAAATGTCTCCCGAACCCTCTCCCATGAATCTTAATTATTCCCAGAGCCCAGGAAAAGTTTGTTATCCCATTGCGAGATGAGCGTTCTTGCCAGTGTGGTTGGAACTGTTTTTGCTACTCCATTGTCGCAGTTCTTGGGTTGTTCAACAGGTCCGTCTCTGCCTCCCCTTCCCCACCTCCAGCTCCTACCCCAACCCCGCCCATTCCTTGAGCTTGGCGGGCTAAACAGCGGGTATAATTGTGAAGCAAGTGGGGCCAAGGAATGCGTTTCGCTTCGTAGCGTTGAGGCTTATTAATCACCTCAAGATGACACTCTGGCAGAGACGGGACAGCCCCGCACATTTCAGGGAACCTCTTAAGACCTGTGGGTCTGGGCAGCGCCTGAGCCCCGAGCTCACTGCAGGGCAGGACATAAAACGTAGGAGCAGAAGTAGGCCATCCGTCCTAGCGGGTCTGCTCTGTCATTCAGTGGGATCATGATTGTACTTGCACGCGCCCCCTCCTGAGGTATTACCACAGAATCTCACTGCCCCCTGAGCTCCGAGGGCATACTCGGAACTCGCTGCCTCAAAGAACAAAGAACAAAGAAATGTACAGCACAGGAACAGGCCCTTCGGCCCTCCAAGCCCGTGCCGACCATACTGCCCGACTAAACTACAATCTTCTACACTTCCTGGGTCCGTATCCTTCTATTCCCATCCTATTCATATATTTGTCAAGATGCCCCTTAAATGTCCCTATCGTCCCTACTTCCACTACCTCCTCCGGTAGCGAGTTCCAGGCACCCACTACCCTCTGTGTAAAAAACTTGCCTCGTACATCTACTCTAAACCTTGCCCCTCTCACCTTAAACCTATGCCCCCTAGTAATTGACCCCTCTACCCTGGGGAAAAGCCTCTGACTATCCACTCTGTCTATGCCCCTCATAATTTTGTATACCTCTATCAGGTCACCCCTCAACCTCCTTTGTTCCAGTGAGAACAAACTGAGTTTATTCAACCTCTCCTCATAGCTAATGCCCTCCATACCAGGCAACATTCTGGTAAATCTCTTCTGCACCCTCTCTAAAGCCTCCACATCCTTCTGGTAGTGTGGCGACCAGAATTGAACACTATACTCCAAGTGTGGCCTAACTAAGGTTCTATACAGCTGCAACATGACTTGCCAATTCTTATACTCAATGCCCCGGCCAATGAAGGCAAGCATGCCGTATGCCTTCTTGACTACCTTCTCCACCTGTGTTGCCCCTTTCAATGACCTGTGGACCTGTACTCCTAGATCTCTTTGACTTTCAATACTCTTGAGGGTTCTACCATTCACTGTATATTCCCTACCTGCATTAGCCCTTCCAAAATGCATTACCTCACACTTGTCCAGATTAAACTCCATCTGCCATCTCTCCGCCCAAGTCTCCAGACAATCTAAATCCTGCTGTATCCTCAGACAGTCCTCATCGCTATCCGCAATTCCACCAACCTTTGTGTCGTCTGCAAACTTACTAATCAGACCAGTTACATTTTCCTCCAAATCATTTATATATACTACAAAGAGCAAAGGTCCCAGCACTCATCCCAGTGGAACACCACTGGTCACAGCCCTCCAATTAGAAAAGCATCCCTCCATTGCTACCCTCTGCCTTCTATGGCCTAGCCAGTTCTGTATCCACCTTGCCAGTTCACCCCTGATCCCGTGTGACTTCACCTTTTGTACTAGTCTACCATGAGTGACCTTGTCAAAGGCCTTACTGAAGTCCATATAGACAACATCTACTGCCCTACCTGCATCAATCATCTTAGTGACCTCCTCGAAAAACTCTATCAAGTTAGTGAGACATGACCTCCCCTTCACAAAACCGTGCTGCCTCTCACTAATACGTCCATTTGCTTCCAAATGGGAGTAGATCCTGTCTCGAAGAATTCTCTCCAGTAATTTCCCTACCACTGAAGTAAGGCTCACCGGCCTGTAGTTCCCGGGATTATCCTTGCTACCCTTCTTAAACAGAGGAACAACATTGGCTATTCTCCAGTCCTCCGGGACATCCCCTGAAGACAGCGAGGATTCAAATATTTGTGTCAAGGCCTCAGCAATTTCCTCTCCAGCCTCCTTCAGTATTCTGGGGTAGATCCCATCAGGCCCTGGGGACTTATCTACCTTCATATTTTTTAAGACACCCAACACCTCGTCTTTTTGGATCACAATGTGACCCAGGCTATCTACACCCCCTTCTCCAGACTCAACATCTACCAATTCCTTCTCTTTGGTGAATACTGATGCAAAGTATTCATTTAGTACCTCGCCCATTTCATCTGGCTCCACACATAGATTCCCTTGCCTATCCTTCAGTGGGCCAACCCTTTCCCTGGCTACCCTCTTGCTTTTTATGTACGTGTAAAAAGCCTTGGGATTTTCCTTAACCCTATTTGCCAATGACTTTTCATGACCCCTTCGAGCCCTCCTGACTCCTTGCTTAAGTTCCTTCCTACTTTCCTTATATGCCACACAGGCTTTGTCTGTTCCCAGCCTTTTAGCCCTGACAAATGCCTTCTTTTTCTTTTTGACGAGGCCTGCAATATCACTCGTCATCCAAGGTTCCCGAAAATTGCCGTATTTATCTTTCTTCCTCACAGGAACATGCCTGTCCTGTATTCCTTTCAACTGACACTTGAAAGCCTCCCACATGTCAGATGTTGATTTGCCCTCAAACATCCGCCCCCAATCTATGTTCTTCAGTTCCCGCCTAATATTGTTATAATTAGCCTTCCCCCAATTTAGCACATTCATCCTCGGACCACTCTTATCCTTGTCCACCAGTACTTTAAAACTTACTGAATTGTGGTCACTGTTACCGAAATGCTCCCCTACTGAAACATCTACCACCTGGCCGGGCTCATTCCCCAATACCAGGTCCAGTACCGCCCCTTCCCTAGTTGGACTGTTTACATATTGTTTTAAGAAGCCCTCCTGGATGCTCCTTACAAACTCCGCCCCGTCTAAGCCCCTGGCACTAAGTGAGTCCCAGTCAATATTGGGGAAGTTGAAGTCTCCCATCACCACAACCCTGTTGTTTTTACTCTTTTCCAAAATCTGTCTACCTATCTGCTCCTCTATCTCCCGCTGGCTGTTGGGAGGCCTGTAGTATACCCCCAACATTGTGACTGCACCCTTCTTATTCCTGATCTCTACCCATATAGCCTCACTGCCCTCTGAGGTGTCCTCTCGCAGTATAGCTGTGATATTCTCCCGAACAAGTAGCGCAACTCCGCCTCCCCTTTTACATCCCCCTCTATCCCGCCTGAAACATCTAAATCCTGGAACGTTTAGCTGCCAATCCTGCCCTTCCCTCAACCAGGTCTCTGTAATGGCAACAACATCATAGTTCCAAGTAGTAATCCAAGCTCTAAGTTCATCTGCCTTACCCGTAATGCTCCTTGCATTAAAACATATGCACTTCAGGCCACCAGACCCGCTGTGTTCAGCAACTTCTCCCCGTCTGCTCTGCCTCAGAGCCACACTGTCCCTATTCCCTAGTTCTCCCTCAATGCTCTCACCTTCTGACCTATTGCTCCCGTGCCCACCCCCCTGCCATACTAGTTTAAACCCTCCCGTGTGACACTAGCAAACCTCGCGGCCAGGATATTTATGCCTCTCCGGTTTAGATGCAACCCGTCCATCTTATACAGGTCACACCTGCCCCGGAAGAGCTCCCAGTGGTCCAGATAACGGAAACCCTCCCTCCTACACCAGCTGTTTAGCCACATGTTTGTCTGCTCTATCTTCCTATTTCTAGCCTCACTGGCACGTGGCACAGAGAGTAATCCCGAGATTACAACCCTTGAGGTCCTGTCTTTTAACTTTCTGCCTAGCTCCCTGAACTCCTGCTGCAGGACCTCATGCCCCTTCCTGCCTATGTCGTTAGTACCAATATGTACAACGACCTCTGCCTGTTTGCCCTCCCCCTTCAGGATTCCCTCTACCCGTTCGGAGACATCCTGGACCCTGGCACCAGGGAGGCAACATACCATCCTGGAGTCTCTTTCACGTCCACAGAAGCGCCTATCTGTGCCCCTGACTATAGAGTCCCCTATTACTATTACTCTACTGCGCTTTGACCCTCCCTTCTGAACATCAGAGCCAGCCGTGGTGCCACTGCTCTGGCTGCTGCTGTTTTCCCCTGTTTATTCCCCTCGAATCAACGATCAAGGAAGTTGTACTAAACCTTTAAGTCATGCGCTGGGCTCCACCTTCCAACCAAAATATATGCCCGGACGCTCACGCATGTTACATCCCATCGTCCATCCTGTGAGTTGGGGTTGTGTCAGTTCTGAGCATCACCACTCAGGAAAGACGTTGAGCTGTTTTGAGGGGGTGCAGAGATGATTTACCAGAGCAGTACAAGCGTAGAGAGAAGTCAGCTGGCTGGAGGGTCCTGTAAAACTATGCACTATGTTCATCTTGGAGCATAGAAAGCGAAAGGGAGTTTGAAAGGAGTGTTCAAAATGAATGAAGGGCTTTTAATAAATGAGGAGAGACTGCGGCAGGAGGGTGGGTGACCAAGAGAGACCAAAGGTAATAGGCAAAAGGAGCAGAGGTGAGGGGAGGAGAATTTGTTTTCCCCATAGCGAGCTGTCATCTGGATTTCACTGCACCACACTGCAAGTGTGGTGGAGGCAAATTCAATTGCAACACATGAACATGGCAGAATTGGGTTTCCGGGTGCGGCGATGACCAGCTGAGTCGCACATTTCGGCAGCTCCCTGTGAAACGGACTTTTGGGCTCTTCATAGGAGCCCCAACGGCAATTTTGACGGCTAAAAACACTGTGCGGTAAACCAGAAGGGAATCCCCCCTGGATACGGATGGAAAAAGGAGGAGAGAGTGGCCGGATTGCAGTGGATCCTTTAGAACAGCGGCAAGGAAGGCAAGCAAAAACCAAGATGGCGTCGGAAGGTGGCAGTTTAACATGGGGCCCTGAACAACAAGAGTTCTTGAAATGCTGTGTGGAAGAGATCAAAAAGGAGATGAAGAAGGAGCTGTTGGCCCCGATACTCCAGGCGATCGAAGGGCTAAAGGAGGAACAAAAGACCCAGGAGCGGGAGCTTCGGGTCGTGAAGGCAAAGGCAGCCGAGAATGAGGACGATATACAGGGCCTGGTGGTGAAGACGGAGACGCAGGAGGCACATCAGAAACGATGTGTGGAAAGGTTGGAGGCACTGGAAAACAACGCAAGGAGGAACAACCTGAGGATTCTTGGTCTTCCTGAAGGTGTGGAGGGAGCGGACGTCGGGGCATATGTGAGCACGATGCTGCACTCGTTAATGGGAGCGGAGGCCCCGGCGGGTCCGTTGGAGGTGGAGGGAGCATACCGAGTGATGGCGCGAGGACCGAGAGCAGGAGAAATTCCCAGAGCCATAGTGGTGAGATTCCTCCGTTTTAAGGATAGAGAAATGGTCCTTAGATGGGCGAAGAAAACTCGGAGCAGTAAATGGGAGAACGCGGTGATCCGCGTTTATCAAGACTGGAGTGCGGAGGTGGCGAGAAGGAGGGCGAGCTTTAATCGGGCCAAGGCGGTGCTTCATAAAAAGAAGATAAAATTTGGAATGCTGCAACCGGCAAGACTGTGGGTCACATATCGAGGGAGGCACCACTACTTTGAGACGGCGGATGAAGCGTGGACTTTTATTGTGGAAGAAAAACTGGAATGAGCGGGTTATTAAAAAGAACGTTCGAACAAAGTGGTGGGGCGAATGTGGGGGGCAAAGAGGGGTTTTATGTACTAATCCTGCGATGTGGTAACTTTTCTCTCTCCCACAGGTGGTGATGGGGGGAGGAGGGGAGGTGGAGGAGATGGGGCGTTGGCCATTGGGGGCGGGGCCAAGGGAGAAGCGCGGGCTTGGTTCCCGCGCTATGATAATCATGGCGGGAATAGAGAAGCAGGAAGGAGGGGGCGTCGCACGGTGCGAGCCGAGGTCACGGGGGGAAGCCGAGGTCAGCCAGAGTTTGCTGACTTCTGGGAGCAACATGGGGGAGTAATTACGCTAGCGGGGGATCTAGCGGGGGGGGGGGTGGGAGGGGGGAATTACTGGGTTGCTGCTGCTGGGGAGAGGGGGGAGCTGGTATGGGAGAGGATGGGCGGGGGGGCACCGCCTGGGGGAGATACAGCTGCGTGGGAACCGGGTGAGGAGCTGGAAAAAGGTGATGGCTAATCGACAAGGGGGGGGGGTAGGAAGCCCCCCAACTCGGCTGATCACGTGGAACGTGAGAGGGCTGAACGGGCCGATAAAGAGGGCACGGGTACTCGCACACCTTAAGAAACTTAAGGCAGATGTGGTTATGTTACAGGAAACGCACCTGAAACTGATAGACCAGGTTAGGCTACGCAAAGGATGGGTGGGGCAGGTGTTCCATTCGGGGCTAGATGCGAAAAACAGGGGGGTGGCTATATTAGTGGGGAAGCGGGTAATGTTCGAGGCAAAGACTATAGTGGCGGATAACGGGGGCAGATACGTGATGGTGAGTGGCAAACTACAGGGGGAGACGGTGGTTTTGGTAAACGTATATGCCCCGAACTGGGATGATGCCAATTTTATGAGGCGGATGCTAGGACGCATTCCGGACCTAGAGATGGGAAAGCTGATAATGGGGGGAGATTTTAATACGGTGTTGGAACCAGGGCTGGATAGGTCGAAGTCCAGGACTGGAAGGAGGTCGGCAGCAGCCAAGGTACTTAAAGATTTTATGGAGCAGATGGGAGGTGTAGACCCGTGGAGATTTAGCAGACCTAGGAGTAAGGAGTTCTCGTTTTTCTCCTATGTCCATCAAGTCTACTCGCGAATAGACTTTTTTGTGCTGGGAAGGGCGTTGATCCCGAAGGTGAGGGGAACGGAGTATACGGCTATAGCCATATCGGATCACGCTCCACACTTGGTGGACTTGGAGATAGGGGAGGAAACAGGAGGGTGCTCACCCTGGAGAATGGACATGGGACTAATGGCAGATGAGGGGGTGTGTCTAAGGGTGAGGGGGTGCATTGAAAAGTACTTGGAACTCAATGATAATGGGGAGGTCCAGGTGGGACTGGTCTGGGAGGCGTTGAAGGCGGTGGTTAGAGGGGAGCTGATATCAATAAGGGCACATAAAGGGAAGCAGGAGAGTAAGGAACGGGAGCGGTTGCTGCAAGAACTTTTGAGGGTGGACAGACAATATGCGGAAGCACCGGAGGAGGGACTGTACAGGGAAAGGCAAAGGCTACATGTAGAATTTGACTTGCTGACTACAGGCACTGCAGAGGCACAATGGAGGAAGGCACAGGGTGTACAGTACGAATATGGGGAGAAGGCGAGCAGGTTGCTGGCACACCAATTGAGGAAAAGGGGAGCAGCGAGGGAAATAGGGGGAGTGAGGGATGAGGAAGGAGAGATGGAGCGGGGAGCGGAGAGAGTGAATGGAGTGTTCAAGACATTTTATAAAAAATTATATGAAGCTCAACCCCCGGATGGGAGGGAGAGAATGATGGGCTTCTTGGATCGGCTGGAATTTCCCAAGGTGGAAGAGCAGGAAAGGGTGGGACTGGGAGCACAGATCGAGGTAGAAGAAGTGGTGAAAGGAATTAGGAGCATGCAGGCGGGAAAGGCCCCGGGACCGGATGGATTCCCAGTCGAATTCTATAGAAAATATGTGGACTTGCTCGCCCCGGTACTGACGAGGACCTTTAATGAGGCAAAGGAAAGGGGACAACTGCCCCCGACTATGTCTGAAGCAACGATATCGCTTCTCTTAAAGAAGGAAAAGGACCCGCTACAATGCGGGTCCTAAAGACCTATTTCCCTCCTAAATGTAGATGCCAAGGTCCTGGCCAAGGTAATGGCAATGAGAATAGAGGAATGTGTCCCGGGGGTGGTCCACGAGGACCAAACTGGGTTTGTGAAGGGGAGACAGCTGAACACGAATATACGGAGGCTGTTAGGGGTAATGATGATGGCCCCACCAGAGGGAGAAACGGAGATAGTAGTGGCGATGGATGCCGAGAAAGCATTTGATAGAGTGGAGTGGGATTATTTGTGGGAGGTGTTGAGGAGATTTGGTTTTGGAGAGGGGTATGTTAGATGGGTGCAGCTGTTGTATAGGGCCCCAGTGGCGAGTGTGGTCACGAATGGACGGGGATCTGCATATTTTCGGCTCCATAGAGGGACAAGGCAGGGATGCCCTCTGTCCCCATTATTGTTTGCACTGGCGATTGAGCCCCTGGCGATAGCGTTGAGGGGTTCCAAGAAGTGGAGGGGAGTACTTAGGGGAGGAGAAGAGCACCGGGTATCTTTGTATGCGGACGATTTGCTACTATACGTGGCGGACCCGGCGGAGGGGATGCCAGAAATAATGCGGATACTTGGGGAGTTTGTGGATTTTTCAGGGTATAAATTGAACATGGGGAAAAGTGAGTTGTTTGTGGTGCATCCAGGGGAGCAGAGTAGAGAAATAGAGGACCTACCGTTGAGGAAGGTAACAAGGGACTTTCGTTACCTGGGGATCCAGATAGCTAAGAATTGGGGCACATTGCATAGGTTAAATTTAACGCGGTTGGTGGAACAGATGGAGGAGGATTTCAAGAGATGGGATATGGTATCCCTGTCAATGGCAGGGAGGGTGCAGGCGGTTAAGATGGTGGTCCTCCCGAGATTCCTCTTTGTGTTTCAGTGCCTCCCGGTGGTGATCACGAAGGCTTTTTTTAAAAGGATTGAAAAGAGCATCATGGGTTTTGTGTGGGCCGGGAAGACCCCGAGAGTGAGGAAGGGATTCTTACAGCGTAGCAGGGATAGGGGGGGGCTGGCACTACCGAGCCTAAGTGAGTATTATTGGGCCGCTAATATTTCAATGGTGAGTAAGTGGATGGGAGAGGAGGAGGGAGCGGCGTGGAAGAGATTAGAGAGGGCGTCCTGTAGGGGGACTAGCCTACAGGCTATGGTGACAGCCCCATTGCCGTTCTCACCGAGGAACTACACCACAAGCCCGGTGGTGGTGGCTACACTGAAGATTTGGGGACAGTGGAGACGGCATAGGGGAAAGACTGGAGCCTTGGGGGGGTCCCCGATAAGAAACAACCATAGGTTTGCCCCGGGGGGAATGGATGGGGGATATGGAATGTGGCAAAGAGCAGGAATAACGCAACTGAAAGATCTGTTTGTGGATGGGAAGTTCGCGAGTCTGGGAGCGCTGACCGAGAAATATGGGTTGCCCCAAGGGAATGCATTCAGGTATATGCAACTGAGGGCTTTTGCGAGGCAACAGGTGAGGGAATTCCCGCAGCTCCCGACACAAGAGGTGCAGGACAGAGTGATCTCAAAGACATGGGTGGGGGATGGTAAGGTGTCAGATATATATAGGGAAATGAGGGACGAAGGGGAGACTATGGTAGATGAACTAAAAGGGAAATGGGAAGAAGAGCTGGGGGAGGAGATCGAGGAGGGGCTGTGGGCAGATGCCCTAAGCAGGGTAAACTCGTCGTCCTCATGTGCCAGGCTCAGCCTGATTCAGTTTAAGGTATTACACAGGGCACATATGACTGGAGCACGGCTCAGTAAATTTTTTGGGGTGGAGGATAGGTGTGCGAGGTGCTCGAGAAGCCCAGCGAATCATACCCATATGTTTTGGTCATGCCCGGCACTACAGGGGTTTTGGATGGGGGTGACAAAGGTGCTTTCAAAAGTAGTAGGAGTCCGGGTCGAACCAAGCTGGGGGTTGGCTATATTTGGGGTTGCACAAGAGCCGGGAGTGCAGGAGGCGAGAGAGGCCGATGTTTTGGCCTTTGCGTCCCTAGTAGCCCGGCGCAGGATATTGCTAATGTGGAAAGAAGCCAAGCCCCCGGGGGTGGAGACCTGGATAAATGACATGGCGGGGTTTATAAAGCTAGAGCGGATTAAGTTCGTCCTAAGGGGGTCGGCTCAAGGGTTCACCAGGCGGTGGCAACCGTTCGTCGAATACCTCGCAGAAAGATAGACGGAATGGGAAAAAGAAGGCAGCAGCAGCAGCCCAGGATCGGGGGGGGGGGGGGGGCGGAGGAACCAGAAGGACTCTCAGGGTTGTTAATATATACTGTATAGTATGTATAGGTCGTTGCTACAGATAATTATATATTGGACTGTTAAATTATATTTTTGGAGAGTGTTACTTGTGACAAGGCAGTTGCCAATTAGGGCTAGTTTTCATTTTTGTTATTTATTTATTATTCATTTTTGTTTATAAAATAGGTCATTGTTATTTGTGTTATAATATTGTGTAAAGGATGCACAATGTACTGTGTTGGTTGACCAAAAATTTTCAATAAAATATTTAATAAAAAAAAAAGAACATGGCAGAATTGGAGACCGTTTTTCTGCTTATTTTTTCTTTCACGGGATGTGGGGGTCGTTGGCCAGACCAGCATTTGATGCCCATTCCTAATTGCCCTTGAGAAGCTGGCGGTGAGTCACTTTCTTGAACCGCTGCCGTCCCTGTCAGGTAGGTCCACCCACTGTGCTGTTAGGGAGGCAGTTCCAGGATTTTGACCCGGCGACAGTGAAGGAACGGAGATATATTTCCAAGTCGGGACTTGGAGGGGAACCTGCGGGTGGTGGGGTTCCCAGGTATCTGCTACACTTGTCCTTCTAGATGGTAGAGATCAGAGGTTTGGAAGGTTTTGCCTAAGGTACCTTGGTGAGCTCCTACAGTGCATCTTGGAGATGGTACACATGGCTGCCACTGTGTCGGTGGTGGAGGGATGTTCCGGATGATGGATGGGGTGGTTAATCGAGCAGGCTGCTTTGTCCTGGATGGTGTCGAGCTTCTTGATTGTTGTTGGAGCTGATGGTAATGTCATTGAATGTCAAGGCGAAATGGTTAGATTCTCTCTTGTTGGATATGATGATGTTACCTGCTGCCTATCAGCCTGAGCCTGGAAAGTGTCCAGATCGTGCTGCATATGAACATGGACTGCTTCAGTGTCTGAGGGAACATTTCCCCAGGAGGCCAGGACAAGGTTTAACCAACAGACGCAAACTGGCCCCGTGTGACCCGGGCTCCACTAGAGACTCCCCTCTTTGAGCACCAGGTCCAATTCTGGGCTTCACCAGCTTTTGGTTTGAGCATTGTGGATTCCTGGGAGTCTCGCTAACCCAAAAAATAAAGTGCCTTAGATCAAACCTGACACCATCTCGCCTTCAAATGTTCTTTTTTGACACTCCGCTAGGTAACAAGTGGAATTTTAAGAAGCTGGTGAGCTACCAGGAGATGTTGGGCACCATTAAGCAAAGGTGGCCTGACTTGGAGAGACTGACTTCAGGAGCCTCCGACACGGCAAAGGTAATTCTGCAAATTGCGGCCCTGCGTGACCGAGATCCGCCAAGTTTAACCCCCCCCCCCCCCGTGCGACATTTCCTTTGCATTCATCTGTTCTTCGGGTCACCAGGCCTCAGGGCTGACCGTTGAGTGGAAGATAGTAGACTCCGACCTACTCCAGTGCAGCACTGGAGGAGGGCTGCAGTGTCAGGAGGACTGTGGGGCCTGCTGATATCACTGCGCATACTGACCAGGATATGATATGAAATAGGATTTTGGTGGGATTTGGACCCCTGCTCCCAGAACATTAGCCTGAGCGTCTGGATGACTGATCCTGTGACATTACCACAATGTCACCATCTCCCCTTTTGCGGAGGGAGATGGATTTTAGTCCAGTTCCTCCAGTCTTATCAAATTAGAGCTTTGGAGACTTTTACCATCGGCTGTGTAGCACTCCCACACCACCGCGTTAACGGTAGATTGTGCGCTCAACCTCCAAGCCCCACACTGAGCCAGGCACGCTGCCAGAGACAGCTCTTCACAGTGGGGAAATGTGCATTGAATTTAAAAATCTTTATTGTCCACAGCAGTATCATCAACAAGGTTCAAAAAGAAAAACCTAAAAATAAGAACTGTGAATTCTTGGAACTGCAGTCAAAACATTTCTAGTTAGCCTGTGAACTGTGAATAGCTGTTGACAATTTGTTAACAGAACTGTGTGTCCAAAGATGTGCAGGTTAGGTGGATTGGTCACGCTAAATTGCCCCTTAAAATAATTGGGTACTCGAAATGTATTTAACAAAAACAAACAGAACTGTGTGTCATTTATGCAATCTCTTCCTAAAGTTGATTATTAAATGCAATACAAACTGATTTATTTACTGTATTTACCTCTGAAATGGCCTAGTAAAACGGTCAGTTCGATTAGAGTTATACAACAAATATTGGCCTCATCAGCGACGCCTACAAACATCCCCCCCCCCCCCCCCGCCGGGGTCTCTCCCCCTCTCGCGGCCCCCGGGGTCTCTTCCCCCTCTCGCGGCCCCCGGGGTCCCTCCTCCTCTCGCGGCCCCCCGGGGTCCCTCCCCCTCTCGCGGCCCCCCCGGGGTCCCTCCCCCTCTCGCGGCCCCCCGGGGTCCCTCCCCCTCTCGCGGCCCCCCGGGGTCCCTCCCCCTCTCGCGGCCCCCCGGGGTCCCTCCCCCTCTCGCGGCCCCCCGGGGTCCCTCCCCCTCTCGCGGCCCCCGGGGTCCCTCCCCCTCTCGCGGCCCCCCGGGGTCCCTCCCCCTCTCGCGGCCCCCCGGGGTCCCTCCCCCTCTCGCGGCCCCCCGGGGTCCCTCCCCCTCTCGCGGCCCCCCGGGGTCCCTCCCCCTCTCGCGGCCCCCCGGGGTCCCTCCCCCTCTCGCGGCCCCCCGGGGTCCCTCCCCCTCTCGCGGCCCCCCGGGGTCCCTCCCCCTCTCGCGGGCCCCCGGGGTCCCTCCCCCTCTCGCGGCCCCCCGGGGTCCCTCCCCCTCTCGCGGCCCCCCGGGGTCCCTCCCCCTCTCGCGGCCCCCCGGGGTCCCTCCCCCTCTCGCGGCCCCCCGGGGTCCCTCCCCCTCTCGCGGCCCCCCGGGGTCCCTCCCCCTCTCGCGGCCCCCCGGGGTCCCTCCCCCTCTCGCGGCCCCCCGGGGTCCCTCCCCCTCTCGCGGCCCCCCGGGGTCCCTCCCCCTCTCGCGACCCCCCGGGGTCCCTCCCCCTCTCGCGACCCCCCGGGGTCCCTCCCCCTCCCGCTGCCCCCTCACCCCCGGCATTGAAAAGTATCAGATAAAACCCGTGTTTTAGGGACTGGTTTAGCACAGGGCTAAATTGCTGGCTATGAAAGCAGACCAGGGCAGGCCAGCAGCACGGTTCAATTCTCGTAGCAGCCTCCCCGAACAGGCGCCGGAATGTGGCGACTAGGGGATTTTCACAGTGACTTCATTTGAAGCCTACTTGTGCAAATAAGCGGCTTTCATTTTTTTCATTCATTTCATTTTTTCATTTCATTTCATAATCTTTTTAAATAATTCATGCTTAGAAACGAGCGAGTTCTCAAACGCCACACTAACCTGATGCTGTACAGCCACCATACTGCAGTTTGGAGTCAGATCACTGTGGATTTTATTTTGATTACTCGTACCCAAGCATATTCCAGATTTACTTCTTTATTAAATCCCGTTCTTTTTAATCTTCTTTATTAAATCCCGATCTTTTGCCTCCCCCACCACCACGCCCTCCCCCACCACCACGCCCTTCCCCCACCACCACGCCCTCCCCCACCACCACGCCCTCCCCCACCACCACGCTCTCCCCCACCACCACGCCCCTCCTCTAGGCTGATCTTTAGTCGCTGCCGCTGATCCTGGTGCCTCATGTGGGAGGGTTTGCATCGTCACTCGTTCCGGTGAGAACCGGACGGGGGCTGGTTTGTAAGACACTTCCATATCCGGCTAAGGCGGGAATGACCCACTCCTTGAGGTGAGGAACCGAGGGGCAAATCATGTTGCTGAACACAGCAAGAACCCGTCAAGGGGATGCTGGAGAATTGTTTGCTTTGTGGCTGAACGATCTCCGAGGCCTCTGGGGCAGGCCTGAAGCTGCCCCTCCACGGCTCTGATCCAGTCCATTTTCTCTTTTCCCTGTCCCAAGGGTGAGCTCAAAGGAAGGAAGACCCTTCGAAGCAAAACCCGAGGGGACCTGGCACTCGGGAATGTTTTTGGATGCTCAATGGGAATTCACCTCCAGTTCTTTTCCTTTAGGCTTACAGGGTCCCCGACTTCCAGGGCCAGATAGGATTCATCACCTCCATGTCTGAACATTTCTGCGGCTCTTGCAACCGACTAAGGATCACCGCCGATGGCAATCTGAAGGTAAAGGGGCTGGAGACACAGGGCCTTAATTTTGAGTTTGCCCTCCTTTTGTTGGTCTACATCTGCGATGGATCAGCACCCACCTTTCCCACCTTCTTTTCCAACCCCTCCCCCAGTTTCCCATTCGGAATTCTCCAGGTAAAGTGTTTCAACCATGAGAAATTGCACAGTCACGGAATCTGGCTGCGCCTCAGGCAACAGGGTTAGTGGTAGTTATTCAGACTGGGAATATGTGGAGAGTTGCATACCGGTAGGATAGGAGCTGAGTCCGCCTAGTGTTGTTCACCATTGATTGAGACGTTAGCAGCCCTCCCTCCATGTCTTCAATCTCCAGGTCTGTAGCCAGTGAGGATTGGAAAATGGTGATCTGAGCCTCCGCTATTCCCCAGCCCCACCTCTACCTTCTCTGGAATCTTGGATGCATTTCATCTGCATCTGGCAAATTTATCCACATGGATGCTGCACCCTTTACTATTATCACTCCTACTATGTTTTGCCCACCCAATATTTCACACTCCTCCTCCTTATCTCCTGCATCTGCTTTCTTCCCCCATGAGTAAATGTGAGTTAGTTCAGGAGACAATTCTTTATCCAGAGTGAATGGAAAGCGGAATTTGCCACCACAAGAAGTAGTTTGGATCCGTGTTTTCAAACATCTTATCCCAGGACCAGCTTTCACTCAACCGGCTGACCTTCGCGACCCACGCCGCGTTTGCTTACCTTTAATATGAAAGGTGAGCCTGCTTGGTCCTCACAATCTCACTCCAATCAGGTTTAAAGGAGGAGTGAGCAATACACATATCGGGTACAGACCTCAGGCAGTTCCCTTGTGCCGTCTTCAATTTTGTGAGAACTGAAAATCCAACCTCGCACATGTGGGTCGTCTTTAAGGGCAATAACAACAAAATGCTTGTTTTACTCAGCAGTGGATACTCCTGGGAGATGTTATTCCAGAATGCTGACAGCATGTTTTTAAAGTGGTGTCACAGGCCAGGTACAGCAGTGTAGTCTCTTCATTTGGAGGCAACTGGAAGTCAATAACTGACTCTGGGGTCTCAACCTCAAAAGGGATTTTTCACCCACTGCTTCTCTTTCAAAATCTGAAACTTCTCTCATTTGCCAGTACTTCACTGCTCATAACACATGGGCTTTGCATCCTTATCTGCATTGGCACAAGTGACAAAACCATACCTCAAGAGATCATCTTTATACTGCTTTGTTTCCGAGTTAGGTTTCTTCCTTGTAGGCTGTTAACCAGAAGCCCTAGAACTCACTACAGAGCTAACAACTGCACTGCCCTTCCGGCCCTGGACTCTCCTGGGCAGCTCTGTCCAGCAGATTTAGATGTGAGATCCTGGCAAATAGATACACTGCCGAATTGTGTCTCTGACCGTCTCTTTCTTGCAAGAAAACAATTCATCTTTACAGTCCTCTTGCCTTGCTTGCCAGCAGCTAGAAAATAGAAGAAGCTCTCCTCCGTGATTTGGCGCCAAAACCACATACATATAGGTTGATTGCCGTCAAGTGTACGTGCAGGGGGCACTGACCTGCTCACTGCTGCTGCTTCTGGCCGGAAGACTGCACGCAGCCCCATTTCCTTCTCATTTAAGAGGCAGCTGCGGGTGCCATTTTCAATGTAAAAGACGCTAGCAGCCGATGACCACTTCTCCCACAATCGGGACCACGGTGGGAACGG
The DNA here is from genome assembly GCF_047496885.1 of Scyliorhinus torazame. NCBI lineage: Eukaryota > Metazoa > Chordata > Chondrichthyes > Carcharhiniformes > Scyliorhinidae > Scyliorhinus > Scyliorhinus torazame. Next base: position 324,553,317 of record NC_092710.1, read on the forward strand.
TGCAACCGGTCGTTCCTCAACCCTCACGACACCTGCCTGTGACTCGCACTTTGATAAACCCTGATTTCGATTTATTATTTATATATATTATATATATATGTATTTACGGGGAAGCTAGATCAGAACCATAGGAGCCGATGCAGGCCACTCGGCCCATCGAATCTGCTCCGCCATTCAATGAGATCATGACTGATAGTAGCTCCACTTAACCCCATACACTTGGTTCCTTTCCTGATTAAAGATCTGTCTATCTCTGCCTTGAAAATACTGAACAACCCAACCTCTACAGCTCTCTGTGGTAAAGAATTCCACAAATTGACTACCCTCAGAGAAGAAATTCCTCCTCACCTCTGTCTTTAATGGGTGACCCCTTACTCTGAGATTATGCCCCCAGTCCTTGAATCTCCCACAAGGGGGAACAACCTCTCAGCATCTACCCTGACAAACACCCCTTCCCGGGAATCCTATATGTCTCAATAAGGTCACCACTCATTCTCTAAACTCCAGTGAGTACAGGCCCAACCTACTCAACCTCTCCTCATAAGAAAATCCCTCCAGACCCTGCTCCACCACCTCCTCCGGTTAGAGAATTGGTTGGCTAACAGGAAGCAGGCAGTTGGAATAAAACTAATCATTTTGCAGATTAACAAGATGTAACCAGTGGAGTGCCACAGCGATCAGTGCCAGGTCCTCAACTATTTACAATTTATGTTCATGTCTTGGATTAAGTGACAAAATGTATGGTTGCTACATTTTCTGATTTCTTAACTTGTATATTTGAATTTGCTGATGTATCTCGAGTCTCGCAGCTCCGAGCTAGAATTAAAAGGAGGTTGTTCCACACATCATGTGCCTCTTTGAAACTTTCTGCTACACCCCTGTTCTTTCCTTATAGCCCTGCGACTTGTTCTTTGTTCAGTTACATATCCAGTTCTTCTTGAAAGTTCTTATTATGTCTGCTTGAACCACCCTTTCAGACAGCGCATTCCAGATCATGGCAACTCACTGTGTAAAATACGTATTTTTTTCATCTCCTACCTGGTCATAAAGAACAAGAACAAAGAAAAGTACAGCACAGGAACAGGCCCTTCGGCCCTCCAAGCCTGCGCTGACCATGCTGTCCATCTAACCTAAAATCTTCTACACTTCCGGGGTCCGTATCCCTCTATTCCCACCCTATTCATGTATTTGTCAAGATGCCCCTGAAATGTCACTATCGTCCCTGCTTCCACCACCTCCTCCGGTAGCGAGTTCCAGGCACCCACTACCCTCTGTGTAAAAAAACTTGCCTCGTACATCTCCTCTAAACTTTGCCCCTCTCACCTTAAACCTATGCCCCCTTGTAATTGACCCCTCTACCCTGGGGAAAAAGTCTCTGACTATATCCACTCTATCTATGCCCCTCATTATTTTGTATACCTCTATCAGGTCTCCCCTCAACCTCCTTCTTTCCAGTGAGAACAAACCGAGTTTATTCAACCGCTCCTCATAGCTAATGCCCTCCATACCAGGCAACATTCTGGTAAATCTCTTCTGCACCCTCTCTAAAGCCTCCACATTCTTCTGGTAGTGTGGCGACCAGAATTGAACACTATACTCCAAGTGTGGCCTAACTAAGGTTCTATACAGCTGCAACATGACTTGCCAATTCTTATACTCAATGCCCCGGCCAATGAAGGCAAGCATGCCGTATGCCTTCTTGACTACCTTCTCCACCTGTGTTGCCCCTTTTTGTAGCATAACCACCAGCATAGATCTGTTGGGCCGAGTGGCCTGTGTCTGTCCTATAAATACTTTATAACATTACACTTGGTGAGGGCAGTGTCAGCGTTTATCAGTTGCTTAATGTATTTATTTCTAAAGCTGTAGCATTTAATTTGAACGCCCTGAGCTTTCTGATTGTGGGTTTTTCCATTTCCGCTCTTGACCCTGCTTATTCTCTCTCTCTCTCTCTCTCTCTCTCTCTCTCTCTCTCTCTCTCTCTCTCTCTCTCTCTCTCTCTCTCTCTCTCTCTCTTCCCCCCCCCCCCCCCCTCCCCCCACAACCACCACACCAAATAGCAAAAGCTGTAAGATCTGAGCCTCCAGGGAATTGCCTGGAAGTCCACACTCCCATTGTTCAGCTGCCGCTTCTGTTTTAACGTGCAGGTGTGCCTCTTCGGGAATACTGAAGTGTCCCTGAGGGATTTGCTGCGCTCGGGGGCCACAGAGGAGGACATACTGGAGATTATCGGAGCAGCGGTGGGCAGGAAGAAGCAGCAGCACGCGGGTAAGGTTCCGAGCACGGCATGTTTGCCCCTGGAGGAGCGATTGAGAATCATGGAGCGGAACTCCGGGAGAAACTGTTTCCCGTGGCAGGGAGGTCAGTAACAGGATTTGAGGCTGTTGCCAAAAAGAACCAGTGGGAGAAATTAGTGTTTATCTTTGAATGCAGCCTGCTGTTACGCTGCAGAATGCATTGGCTGAAAGGATGATTGATGTAGAACCGTACCACAGTGACTTGCAAAAGAAACTTGGATGTATAAATTTGAAGGGAAAGGGCAGCACGGTGGCGCAGTGGTTAGCACTGCGGCCTCACGGCGCTGAAGTGCCAGGTTCGATCCCGGCTCTGGGTCACTGTCCGTGTGGAGTTTGCACATTCTCCCCGTGTTTGCGTGGGTTTTGCCCCCACAGCCCAAAGATGTTCTGGTTAGATGGATTGGCCGCGCTAAATTGCCCCTTTATTGGAAAAAAGTGAATTGGGTACTCAAATTTATAATAAATAAATTTGAAGGGAGGGCATGGGAGGGGGTTGAATTTGCAGGTCTAGGAGGAGAGAGGAGGGGGTTGGGTTTAGTTAGTAAGTAAAGTCGTCCCAGTCCCAGATGGCCATAGGTTGCTTTCCCCTTTGAGGAGGTGGGGGGGAGCTGACTGGTGATGTAACCTGAGGGTCGCCACACCTCGGGCGAGTGGGCAAGGTTGAGAAGGCAGAGCCTTTGTGAATAATCTTTTATTGTCACAAGTATGAAGATATTTGACTGATCTGTCAGTTCGGAGGATTAGGAAATTTTAAACTTGGCCACCCTAAGGTTATACAAAACAGGATTAAGAGGAGGGTCTGTCTGCTGCTCCATATGGGCAGCACAGTGGTTAGCACAGTTGCTTCACAGCTCCAGGATCCCAAGTTCGATTCCTGGCTTGGGTCACTGTCTGTGCGGAGTCTGCACTTCCTCCCCGTGTCTGCGTGGGTTTCCTCCGGGTGCTCTGGTTTCCTCCCACAGTCCAAAGATGTGCAGGGTAGGTGGATTGGCCATGATAAATTGCCCCTTAGTGTCCAAAAAAAAAGATTAGCTGGGGTTACGGGGATAGGGTGGAGACGTGGGCTTATGTAGGGGGCTCTTTCCAAGGGCCGGTGCAGACTCGATGGGCCGAATGGTCTCCTTCTGCACTGTAAATTCTATGATTCTATGAAACACGAGTGTTTGGGGGGGAAAATGACTCTCTGTGGCCCCTGGTTACTGACACTCCCCAGGCTTACTGTCGGGACTTGGATGAGGAACTGTGTACGGCTATGGGGAAAGGGCAGCAGCTTGGGCTTAGCTGGATAGCAAGATCTGACACAGGCAGTGTCAACTGAATGGTCTCCTGTGTGGCATGATTCTTCAATTAGAAAGAAATGGCCCCACACTCGGTTATAAACTGTAATTTATGGTAGCTTTTTTTAAAATCGATAATTGAGTTGGAGGTAAGGATAACACATTTTCAAATCGATAACGGGTAGAGGAGCCATTTTTGTTGATGACCTTTTAAAACACTGGTTTCTTTTTACAGGGATGTTTAACATATCACAGATGAAGAACAGGCCCATGATCCTGATCGGTGGGTGACTGAGCAGTACGTACTATTGACTTTTTCATTTTGCGCTTAAACACACTTCCTCTTCTTGTTTCTTCATTCTTCGCTTCTGTCTTTGTGCGAGGGGATCTTCCTCCAGCTTTTCGGGATTGGAAGTCCTGTACACCAGAAACAAAACAAATCCAACCCAGCCAATTACCGCCCTATCAGTCTACTCTCCATCATCAGCAAAGTGATGGAAGGAGTCATCAACAGTGCTATCAAGCAGCACTTACTCAGCGATAACTTGCTCACGGATGCTCAGTTTGGGTTCCGCCAGGGTCACTCAGCTCCTGAGCTTATTACAGCCTTAGTTCAAACATGGCCAAAGAGCTGGGGTGGGATTCTCTGACCCCGCCCCCCCCACTCCCAGGTCAGAGAATCGCTGGGGGACGGTGTAAATCCCGCTGGCTGCCGAATTCTCCGGCGCGGGATTTGGTGGGGGCGGGAATCACGGCGCGCCGGTTGGTGGCTGCTGTGTGGTGCGGAGTAGAACCTGCACATGCGCGGGGATGCCGCCAGCACACGCTGGCGCTCCCGCGCATGCGCCAACTCGCACTGGCCGGCGGAGGCCCTTTGGCGCCAGTTGGCGTAGCGCCAATCCCTTCCGCACCGGCTGGCGTGACGCCAAACACTCCAGCGCCGGACTAGCCCCTGAAGGTGTGGAGGATTCCGCACCTCCGAAGCGGCCCGACGCCGGAGTGATTCACGCCACTCCTCGGCGCCGGAGTGGCCCGCCCCGCCGGTTAGCGGGGAATCCCGCCCCTGAAGTCCAGAGGTGAGAGTGACTGCCCTTGACATCAAGGCATCATTTGACCGAGTATGGCATCAAGGAGCCCGAGCTAAACTGGAGTCAATGTAATCAGGGAAAACGCCACTGGTTGGAGTCATACCTGGCACAAAGGAGGGTGGTTGTGGTGGTTGGAGGTCAATCAGCTCAGCTCCAGGACTTCGCTGCAGGAGTTCCTCAGGTTAGTGTCCTCGGCCCGACCATCTTCAACTGCTTCATCAATGACCTCCGTTCCTTCATAAGGTCAGAAGTGGGGATGTTTGCGGATGACTGCACAATGTTCAGTACCACACGAGACTCCTCAGATAATGAAGCAGTCGATGTCCAAATGTAGCAAGACCTGGACAATATCCAGGTTTAGGCTAATAAGTGGCAAGTTACATTTGCGCCACACAAGAGCCAGGCAATATCCCATATCCCTCTATACTCATCGTACCCATATAAATGACTAAATGCTTTTTGAAAGCCAAAGTGTACCCTCCTCTGCTACTGCCTCTGGCAGCCTGTTCCAGACACTCACCACCCTCTGTGTGAAAGAATTGCCCCTCTGGACCCTTTTGTATCTCTGCCCTTGCACCTTAAACCTATGCCCTCTCATTTTAGACTCCCCTACCTTTGGGAGAAGATGTTAACTATCTACCTTCTCTGTGCCCCTCATTATTTTATAGATCTCTATAAGATCACATCTAAGCCTCCTACTCTTCAGTGAAAAAAGACCCAGTGTATCCAGGCTCTACTTCTAACTAAGCCCTGGTAGCATCCTGGTAAATCTTTTCTGCACTCTTTCTAGTTTAATACTATGTTTTCGATAATAGGGTGACCAGAACTGTACACAGTATTCCAAGTGTGGCATTCCTAATGTCTGTACAACTTCAGCAAGGTGTCCCAACTCCTGTATTCAGTGTTCTGACTAATGAAACCAAGCATGCTGAATGCCTTCTTCACCATCCTGTCCACCAGTTCACCACCCTGACCAGCTGTAACTCCACTTTCAAGGGGCTATGAACCCTCACTCCTAGATCTCTTTGTTCTATAATTCTCCCCAACACCCTACCATTAACTCAGTAGGCCCTGCCCCGATGTGATCTCCTAAAATACATCACCTCCCATTAATCTAAATTAAACTCCATCTGCCATTCATCGGCCCACTGACCCAATTGATCAAGATCACGTTGCAACCCTAGATATCCTTCTTCACTGTCCACTGTGCCACCAATCTTGGTGTAATCTGCAGACTTACTAATCATGCCTCCTAAATTCTCATCCAAATCATTAATATAAATAACAAATAACAGTGGACTCAGCACTGATCCCTGAGGCACTCCGCTGGTCACAGGCCTCCAAAGAGTCATAGATATTTACAGCATGGAAAAAGGCCCTTTGGCCCAGCTTGTCCATGCCGCCCAGTTTCTATCACTAAGCTAGTCCCACTTGCCTGTATTTGGTCCATATCCCTCTATACCCACCCTGCCCATGTAACTGTCTAACTGCTTTTTAAAGGACAAAATTGTACCCGCCTCTACCACTGCCTCTGGCAGCTCGTTCCAGATGCTCACCACCCTCTGTGTGAAGGAATTTCCCCTCTGGTCTCTTTTGTATCTCTCCCCTCTCACCTTAAACCTATGCCCTCTAGTTCTGGACTCCTCTACCTTTGGGAAAAGATGTCGACTATCTACCTTATCTATGTCCCTCATTAATTTATAGATCTCTATAAGATCACCCCTAACCCACCATGCTCCAGGGAAAAAAGTCCCAGCCTCTCCTTAGAACTCAGACCATCAAGTCCTGGTAGCATCCTCGTAAATCTCTTCTGCACTCTTTCTAATTTAACAATATCCTTCCTATAGTGGGGTGACCAGAACTGAACACAGTATTCCATGTGTGGTCTTACCAATGTCTTGTCCAACTTCAGCAAGACATCCCAACTCCTGTATTCAATATTCTGGCCAATAAAACCTAGCATGCCGAATGCCTTCTTCACCACCCTGTCCACCTGCCACTCCACCTTCAAGGAGCTATGCACCTGGACTCCTGGATCTTTGGTTCTGTAACTCTCCCCAACTCCCTACCATTGACTGAATAGGTCCTGTCCTGATTTGATCGACCAAAATGCATCACCTCACATTTATCCAAATTAAACTCCATCTGCCATTCATCAGCCCACTGGCCCAATTGGTCAAGATCCTGTTACAATCTTATATAACCTTCTTCACTATCCACTATAACCACCAATCTTGGTGTCATCTGTAAACTTACTAATCATGCCTCCTACATTCTCATCCAAATCATTAATATATATAACAAATAACAGTGGACCCAGCACCCCCCCAGTTTGTGTATTAAAGGAATGGGGTATTCGAGAGCTATCAAATTGCTTTGGGTCATGCAGGTTCCCAAGGTGGGGGATTGCGATCTTTCAAGTTTGTTTAATATTTGTGGTAGGAGTGCAATTGCTCTGGAGCAAAGATAGTGTAATTGAGTCTCGGTAAAGATCAGCCCTGGGCCTAGTTCGATGGCCGAGCAGCCCTGGGGCATTGAATGTCCTTGCTCCTGTTAGGGGCTGTTTAGCACAGGGCTAAATTGCTGGCTTTGAAAGCAGACCAAAGCAAGCCAGCAGCACGGTTCGATTCCCGTAACAGACTCCCCTAACAGGCGCTGGAATGTGGCGACTAGGGGCTTTTCACAGTAACTTCATTTGAAGCCTACTTGTGACAATAAGCGATTTTCATTTCATTTTGTTTCATTTTCCTGACCCTGTTGTTCCACCTGCCCCTTCATGAACCCTCTTGTTAACAGCTGAGGCCGATCCCAGGACTGGGCAGCTCTCGGTGAAAGGCATAAGTGTAACTTGGAGTAAAATGGTGTTCGCCGTCCCGTCGGGAGCTCAGTTGCTGTGGTTCAGCCCTTCTCCCAGGCATCTCAGCAGGTGAACCTTGGCGTGGATCCCGGGAATGTGCTGCCTTTTCGCTGAGACAGGAAGTACATTTTGGGACCTAACACAAATTTGTCCATCTGCCTAATCCTCACGTGGATGGCCTGTTCCAGGCTCAGCAGCATGCAGCCAAATGTTTTTATTTATTATTTTTACTTCCGAGGATGTGAGGAGAGAATGTGATATGCTGGCTTGGATATGTTTATAGAAGTATATAATATCTTTTGGCATTTTCCTTTCAAGATTCTTTGCGCAAAAGGAAGAAAACAAGCAAGCATCTTCTTCAGCAGCCACTCTCGTGGCTCCGAATCCCTACTCCCCCGCCACACTTAACCCCGCAGTCTGTTTGGACCCTGTTATAGAGACAGCGGCCCTGGAGAGCTTGAATCAGTAATCATTCACCGGCAGAACCAGTAACTGCTTCGGTATTATGTAATCCTACAGACATTGTGCTCCCTCTGGCTCCTTCGAAACGAGTTCAACTCCCTCTCCGGGGATCTGACTGACACCTGCAAAGCTCTGAAGGGACCTGAGAGAGTGGACGCTGAAACATTAGGCAGGAATCTCCAGGCCCACCCGTGGCGTGCTTTCCGGTGGTGGCCACTGGCCGGCAGTGGGATCTTCGGTGTGGTTTGCGAGGCTCGCCTGACGCGCCCAGGCGGGTGGGGTGGGAGGCTTCGTTGAGTCTGCAAGATCAGGCCGGCGGAGAGGGCTAGAACATTCAGTCCATTGTTCCTGACATTTGGAGTGTCTAAAACACGGACTCGGGATAAGGGGCCGATCATTTAGGACTCGGATGAGGGGAGAATTCTCCACCCAAAGGGGTTGGGAATCTTTGGGAATTCGCTACCCCAGAGGGTTGTGGATGCCCCATCCTTGAACACGTTTTCAGGCTGTGATAGACCGTTTTTCCTCTCGGGGAATTTGGGATGCAAGGAGCGGTGGTTGGAATTGGAATTGAAGCCCGAGATCGGCCCTGATCGTGTCGAATGGCGGAACAGGCCTGACTGACCGTATCTGCTCCTCTTGTGCTCGGGGTGCAGATCAGGATTTGTAACCTAATTTTTTTTTAAAATCTCCACTCACCTCTCGTTCTTTTGCCAATTTTCTTTATATATCGAATGCCCGAGTGTTTGTTGGGTGAGGTGGTGGCTGGCTCACCCGCCTCTTGAGTTCAAAGGTTGAGGATTTATGTTGCCCTCCCAAGTATCAAATCTAGGCTAACGCTCCAGTGCAGTTGTGTGTGTCAGTGGTGTCGTCAGAGACCCCATCTGGGCCCTGGGGTGGATGCGGAAGATCACTTGGTATTATTTTGAAGAGCAAAGGCATTCTCCCTGCTGTGCACTGATCGGTATTTATTTGGAGACCAACGCTGAGAAAAGATTGTCGCAATGTTATTTCTGGGAGCTCGGTTGGCGTAACTTGGCTGACCAGATACAGCATTTTCTTTCTCTTTATAAAAAAAAAAAAAATCTCAAATTGGCTGCAAAGTGTTTTGGAAAAGACCTGAGCTTGTGAAGGAGATATGCATGCACTTGTGTCAAGTGGGAATATAAGTTTAGGCTGTGGACATCTTTAAACTGTTTATTGCCGCAGAAGGCTGTGGAGGCCAAGTCACTGAGTGTCTTTGAGGCAGAGATAGATAGGTTCTTGATTAATAAGGGGATCAGGGGTTATGGGGAGAAGACAGGAGAATGGGGATGAGAAACGTATCAGCCATGATTGAATGGCGGAGCAGACCCGATGGGCCGAATGGTCTTATTCACACAAGAAATCATCTCCTTTGACCTGCATCCCACACGGGAGCTGTGTTCAGCTTGGTTATCAAGGTACCAGCATATGACTTGAGGGGCAGCTAGCCCCTCAAGCATGTCCAGCACTCGTGATGGTTACAGCTTTATGAGCAGACACCTCCTCCTCTTCTGCCCCCCCCCCCCCCTCCCCCCAACAGCAATCCTACAGCTCCTTAAGCTCCAGGAACAGCGGCATGCAAATAAAACTACTCGGCAAGAGAGGCAGGGAAATAACATGACTCTGGTAATAAGGGGAAGGAATTCTCTCATCCCATTTGCTGGCACAAACTCGCACGCATTACGAACGGGCGTAGCTTCTTGAGCCTGCCCCGCCACTCAATACGATCATGGCTGGTCTGATTGTAATCATAAGATATCGGAGCAGAGTTGGGCCATTCAGCCCATCAGGTCTACTCCACCATTCGACCATGGCTGACCTCAACCCTGCGTTCCTACCTACCCCCGATGGCCTTCTCCCCCTTGTTAATCAACAATCTATCGATCCCTGCCTTAAAGATATTCAAAGACTCTGGGAAAGAGAATTCCAAAGCCTCGGAATTCTGTAGAGGGAGAATTGTTCCCCGTCTCTGTCTTAAATGGGGAATTCTTTATTTTTAAACAGTGACCCCCACCAGGGGCAACATCATGTCCACATCCACCTTGTCAAGACCCCTCAGGATCTTTCAATCAAAGTGGATACAAACCTAGAGTATCCAGCCTTTCCTCATATGACAACCCACCCATTCCAGCTATTAGAGGAGCAAACCTTCTCTGAACTGTTTCCAATGCATTCATATCCTTCCTTAAATAAGGAGGCCAATACGATGCCCAACCCTTACCAGTTTCTCACTGCTGTAGCTGATGTAGTTTTTTTTCATTGATACAACCATGATTGCATGTCATCTCCTGTCTGGGAAATTTACTTTGTTACTCCCGTGGCTGCTACTGCCCCTATTGGATCCAGGTGGTAATTGCTGCTCTCCTGAGAGGGTGCAAAATGCCTCCGTCTGATGTGACTCTGCATGTCTGTATTCTTGAGATGCGTGAATTAATGTGGGTAGGGGCCTCAACAATAGCAAGAACTTTCATTTCTCCAGCGTCCAATCACAGCAGGAGGAATTCCCAAAGCGCTTTCCAGCCAATGACGTGTTTGCAAAGTGTAGTCGTCATGGGGATTCCCGGCAGGCAGCTTACACGCTGCTAGATCCTGCAAGCAGCGGCAAGTGTCGTGGGCACATAATGAGGCCTCGATTTAATGCCTGCTTCAAAACGACGGCACTTCCAATAACGCAGCACTCTTCAGGCTTCTATGTGCACACTTCGGCGGTTGCCAGGTGACCAGAGGCCCCAAATCCTCTGGTGCGCAGGGCAACCATAGATCATAGAATTTACAGAGCAGAAGGAGGCCATTTGGCCCATCGAGTCTGCACCGGCCCTTGGAAAGAGCATCCTACTTAAGAGCACACCTCCACCCTATCCCAATAACCCCACCTAATGTTTTGGACACATAATGGGCAATTTAGTATGGCCAATCCACCCAAACTGCACATCTTTGGACTGTGGGAGGAAACCGGAGCACCCGGAGGAAACCCACACAGACACTGGGAGAACGTGCAGACACCGCACAGACAGTCACCTGAGGCGGGAATTGAAACCAGGTCCCTGGAGCTGTGAAGGTGCAGTGCTAACCACTGTGCCACCATGCCGGCCCTCTTTGATTGCAGAAAATGCTCTCTTCCAGTTCATGATGCTTTACTTTGTCTTTCTGTCCTCCTCGCTCAATTCTGTTTCTGTTTTCAGGGCAAGATCCTGTTTCTTCCAGTGCAGCTCAGGGAGTCGTAAATTTGATCCAACCGGACCGACAGCCAATTTGGAACAACTCGCTGCCTGCTCCAATGGGAAGAACATTCCGGAATGATGTGTTTACAAGTGAGGGAGGCCTGCCAACTTTTCATGGAGGAGTGGGACCCACAGCCAGCCCCGTCTGGCCTATGCTAAGAACATACTGTACTGACAGTGGCAGACTGGCCAAGAGAGGCTCCGAGTGCCTCAGTACTGTGGCCGGATCTGATGGTCAGGAGATTTCAGCCCGCCAACACGCATGGCCTTGTTCAAGCAGGGTAAAGGGCATGGGGGATTTGAAAGGCCTGGGGCTGACGGCTGGTGGACTCGCCGGTGAGTGCAGGACGACAGACTACAGGGAGGCAGAGCACTTGACTCACACCGATGCACGGGGCCGGGCTGTCATGGTGGACGTCGGCGGCAAACCTGACTCGCGGCGCACAGCCTCGGCGCAGGCCGTGGTCCAGCTGGGGGAGCGGGCCTACCGGCTGCTGCAGGCCAACCAACTGCGGAAGGGTGACGCGCTAGTGACGGCCCAGCTCGCCGGCATTGGCGGGGCCAAGCTGACTGCCCAGCTCATCCCGCTGTGCCACGTCGTCCAGCTGCACCGCGTCGACGTCTCGCTGGAGCTGGACGAGGCCCGGCTGGCGGCCGTTGTCACGGCCACCTGTGGCGCCGCCGGCAAGACTGGGGTGGAGATGGAGGCCCTGGTGGCGGCCAGCGTGGCGGCCTTGACCGTTTACGACATGTGCAAGGCGGTCACGCACGATATCGTGATCAAGGAGGTGAAGCTGATCAGTAAGACTGGCGGGCAAAGGGGCGACTTCCATCGCGCCGACACCCATTAATTTTCTACTCCCAATGCCGTGCTAGCATTCACGTCAATTCCCTATGAAATCCTGTTACATACTTCCATATGAATTAGGAGCAAGAATAGGCCACTCAACCCCTCGAGCCTGTTCCGTCATTCAGTAGCCCCAACCCCAGCTTCCCTGTTCAAACGGTGCAGAGCCTCGTTGCAAGTAATTATGCAAAATTCAAAGTCGACCATTTGCCATCACCATGCGTTGCCTTGCTCGCCTCACAGTGTTGTCACTCGGTTTGTTCAGTTATTGGGTGGGCAGGGGGAATATTGGGATCGAATGGTTCCACAGCCCACCATATCCAACAATTTACAAATCCTACAGCCCCTTTTAACACGCACGATAATGCTGAGGCACTTTCCACAGAGAAATTGCAGAACAACAGGCATCGAGCCAAGTGCGAGAATTGTCAGAAAGCAGAGTCAAACAGATGGACGTTTTGGAGAGGGTTTTTTTCAAAGGAAGAGAAGGAGAAAGAATCACTGAAGGAGACGGGCTTGTACCAGAAGTTTCACTGTTCTGAGATGTCCCAGAGCACTTTATAGCCAATTAAGTACTTCTTTGAAGCATAGTCGCTGTTTTAATCTTGGGAATGCTTATCCAAGGATTTCAGAGCCGAGCAGAGAGGCAACAGGATTGGCCACTGGCAATGAGGAAAAGGTGGACAGGGGGCCTGCAGTTGAGGCTGGAGTTGGAGGACTGGTTTGGGAGGGACTACTGCACGAGGGATAGAAATAGGCAGTGAATTTTCTTATGGATGCCTTGCAGGCTGGTGGGGCGATAGTGATGACAAGGGTAGGACAGGAAGCAAGGGACTGCCACCTGGTTGCGCTGAAAGTTTTGGAAGGTGGATGATAGAGTGCAGGGTAATCGAGGTGCGAAAAATCATGTTTGATGGGATGAGGAGGTTCAGGGGGAGTTTGCTGGGTGAGAGGGGAAAAGGCAACTAATATTGACGAGTGAACAGTCTTGGTTAAGAGATGGACTTTAGGTCAATAGAACGATGATGCTGAGATTGTACAGCCTCGGTGATTGGCTGTAGAGGGGCGCATACGGGCAGGGATATTAGAAGTGAATTTTTGAATGGGTTAAACCCAACTGCATAGTTTCTTTAAAAGTTACTGCTCTCGCCTCTTTAATGTATAAATGTTGATTTCTGCTCCACAAGTGCTCGGCCTTGCACGTCTATTGGAGTCCCAGGATCACCTTTACCGAGCCAATTCCGCACTATTCAGCAAACCCTTGGGGCGGCCATTTTTCCTTCCTACCTCCGTCTACTTCCATATATCCAATCATGTTTGAAGTTTGTTTCATTTTTCTTGTGAAGGTCAACATATATCAGCGCAATATTGTGCATCTTGCAATTCAGCGCTAATTCTGCAGGGCCCCCCCAGTATCCTGAAAATCTGTTGGTGGGAGTGACGGAGGGGTGCGCTGGCATACGCATTGATGTCCGGATATTCCCAATCAACACTACAGATACATAGAATATAGGCACAGGAACTTTGAACCTGCTCCGCCATTTATGGCTGATCATCCAACTCAATAGCCTAATCCTGCTTTCCCCCCCATTGCCTTTGATCCCATTCTCCCCAAGTATATAGCCCCAACCCGAGTGAAAGTTCAATATTGTAAACGAAGAAGTCGTGTACTTGCAATGTATTTTTGGGTGGGCAATAAAATTGGAACTGGATTGAATTGAATATTGTTTGGGATGTTGTCTGTTGAGCATGATAGGCATGATCAGGACCGCACACATTCCTAATGGGCTTGGAGCTGTAACTCATTCATCCAGAACTGGGCGGAGAGTTTAAAAGCGCACAATGATCAGGATGGAATTGCTGTTTCAAGATTAGCTTCAATTGAACAACTAAGATTAAAGGCAGTTGTCTGATCATTTGGTCATCAGAAGGCAATGCAGCGAAATCCAGGGCTGAATAATATCGCATCTCTGGTAAGCTCTTTATTTTAAAGAACCTTTCCTTCATGTTCTCACTCTGTTGTCATTGGATACGAGGGAGCTCCCACTTGCCCTCCTTCCATTCTGTTGAGAAAACATTGACCTACACTGAGGTAAAGAGTCCATGTTGAAACCTTCCGCTATCATATGCAACAATCCATTTAACTGAGGCAGAGCCATAAGGCTATTTGACTTTGGAGATATCTCCCAGCAAGATCCCGACAGCAGTTAATGAATAACCTCTGTTAGAAACAGCGGACATCCTTGCCCAGTCTAATTTGTATGTTGCTCCAGTACCATACCGGTGTTTATTGTTAACTAGCCATTCAGTTGTATCAAATTGCAGTGGTTTGATGAAGCAGTCCACATTCTCAGTGCAACTAGAAATGGGTGATTAACGCCGGCAACACCTACATCCCAGGATCAGTTTTTGAAGCGTGAAGGTTAGATATGTATTATTATGGGTGGCACGGTAGCATAGTGGTTAGCACCGTTGCTTCACAGCATCACGGTCTCCGGTTCGATTCCCAGCTTGGGTCAGTCTGCAAGTTCTCCCCGTGTCTGCGTGGGTTTTCTCCGGGTGCTCCGGTTTCCTCCCACAAGTCCCGAAAGACGTGCTGTTGGGTAATCTGGACATTCTGAATTCTCCCTCTGTGTACCCGAACAGGCGCCGGAATGTGGCAACTCGGGACTTTTCACAGTAACATCCTTGCAGTGTTAATGTAAGCCACCTTGTGACAAAACTTCTGATAAATTGTGCAGGTTAGGTGGATTGGTCATGCTCAATTGCCCCTTAGTGTCCTGAGACGTGCAGATTAGATTACGGGGATATGGCCGGGTGGACAGAAGAGTGGACCCATCTTTCGGAGGGTCGGTGCAATCTCAATAGGCCGAATGACTCCTGCACTATATAGGGATTCTTATGAAGAAATAAGAACAGGACTTGGCCGATCAGCCTTCGAGCCTGCTCCACCATTCAGTAGGATCATGGCTGCATAGGTTTGATAGAATCCCTACAGTGCAGAGTGCCATTCAGCCCATCAGGTCTGTGTGACTCTCCGAAAGAGCATCTACCTAGGCCACTCCCCCACCCTATGTCTGAAACCCCACGCATTGATCATGGCCAATCCACCTAACCAATTCTTTGGACTGTGGGAGGAAACTGGAGCACCCGGAGGAAACCCATGCAGACACGGGGAGAACATGGAAACCCCACGCAGTTGCCCAAGGCCGGAATCAAGCCTGAATCCCTGCTGTGAGGCGGTATTAACCACTGTGCCTCCATGTCTCCCAGTGCCGACTCCCAGATCCGACATTCTTCACATCCATTTTCCTGTCCTTTCCCCATAATCCCTGATTCCCTTACTGATTAAGAATCTGTCAATTTCAGTCTTAAATATACAGCTAGACTCTGTCCCCACAGCTCACTGTGGCAAGGATTCCTCCGCATCTCAGTCTTAAATGGTAACCGCTTTATTCTGAGATTATGCAATCTGCTCCTAGACTCCCCCATGAGGGGAGACATCATCTTAGCATTTAAGAATCCGATATGTTTCAATGCGATCCCCTCTCATTCTTCTCAATTCCAATGAATAGAGTCCCAACCTGTTTAACATTTGCCCATAAGCCAATCCCTCCGTACCGGGGATCATCCTGGTGAACCTTCTCTAAACCGCCTCCAATTAAATAATATCTTTCCTTAAATAAGGGGACCAAAACTGCTCACAGTCCTCCAGATACAGTTGCAGCAAGACTTCCCGACTCGGATACTCCAACCCCCTTGAAGTAAGGGCCAGCATTCCACTAGCCTGCCTGATTACACACCGCACCTGTGTGCGAGCTTTCTGTGTTTCATACACAAGAACCCCCAAGTCCCTTTGTGTTGCAGCTTTCTGCAGTTTTTCTCCATTTAAGTAATACTCTTCCTTTGTCCTCTTTTCCAATATGAACAACTTCACATTCTCCCACATTATACTCCATTTGCCAACTTTTTGCTCACTTATTTAACCCATCACTATCTCTGCAAGCTGCTTGTATCCCTCTCGCAACTTGCCTTTCCACCTATTTTTTGTGTCGTCTGTAAATGTAACTGCAGTACATTTGCTTCCTTCCTCCAAGTCATTAATATATATTGTAAACGGTTGTGATCCCAGTGCTGATCCCTGTGGAACCCCACTGGTTACAGGTCGCCAACCTGCAAAAGAACCCCTTATCCTCACTCGTCCATTAGCCAATTCTCTATCCATGCCAATATACTACCTCCAACACCATGGGCTCTTATGACTTAACCTTTTGTGAGGTACCATGTTGAACGCCCTCTGGAAGTACAAATCCAACACATCCACCGGTTCCCCTCTAACCACTCTGGTTGAGACTTCCTCGAAAAACTCTGATAAATTAGACACTATTTCCCTTTCAGGAAGCCATGCTGACTCTGCTGGTTTAGATTATGTTTTTCCAAATGTGCTGCTATTACTTAACATTTTTCTAACCATAGATGTTCCACGAATTGGCCTCGCTTTCTGAATGGGGTGACACATTGACAGTTTTCCAATCCTCTGGTACTTTTCCAGAATCAACGGATTTTTTTGAAAAATTGCAACTAATGCATCCACTATCACTGTCGCTGCTGCTTTTGGGCTCCTAGGATGCAAGCCATCAGCCAGGAGACTTATCTGCCTTTTAGTCATATTAGTATGTCTAATAATACTTCACTAGTGGCGTTGATGGTATTTAATTCTCCCCTGTACGTGTTAGTATTAATAGGATATTCAAAGTATATTCAACAGTAAAGACTGATGCAAAATATCTGTTTAACTCCTCTAGCATTTCCTTGTTCTCCTTAACTATCTCCCAAGATTAATTTTCCAAGTGGCCTTTGTGCACTTTGACCTCTCTCTTCCTTTTTATGTATTTAAAGAAGCTCTTATTGTTAGTTTTTATGTTCCTCACTAGTTTGCCCGCGAAGATTATTTTCTCTCTTATCTTTTTAGTCCTCCTTTGCTAGATTCTGAATTTATTCCAGTCAACGGGACTTTGGCCTTCATATATACTTTTTCTTTCAGCTTAATACTCTCCTTAACTTGGTTAGCCATGGTTGATTTATCAGCGAAAGGGATTATTATTTAAATGATAAAATATTAAAACATGCTGCTGTGCAGAGAGACCTGGGTGTCCGAGTGCATGAGTCGCAAAAAGTTGGTTTACAGGTGCAACAGGTGATTAAGAAGGTGAATGGAATTTTGTCCTTCATTGCTAGAGGGATGGAGTTTAAGACTAGAGAGGTTCTGCTGCAATTGTATAAGGTGTTAGTGAGGCCACACCTGGAGTATTGTGTTCAGTTTTGGTCTCCTTACTTGAGAAACGACGTACTGGCAGTGGAGAGTGTGCAGAGGAGATTCACTAGGTTAATCCCAGAGCTGAAGGGGTTGGATTACGAGGAGAGGTTGAGTCGACTGGGACTGCACTCGTTGGAATTTAGAAGGATGAGGGGGGATCTTATAGGAACATATAAAATTATGGGAATAGATAGGATAGATGCGGGCAGGTTGTTTCCACTGGCGGGTGAAAGCAGAACTAGGGGGCATAGCCTCAAAATAACGGGAAGTAGATTTAGGACTGAGTTTAGGAGGAACTTCTTCACCCAAAGGGTTGTGAATCTATGGAATTCCTTGCCCATTGAAGCAGTTGAGGCGCCTTCTTTAAATGTTTTTAAGATAACGATCGTTTTTTGAAGAATAAAGGGATTAAGGGTTATGGTGTTCGGGCCGGAAAGTGGAACTGAGTCCACAAAAGATCAGCCATGATCTCATTGAATGGCGGAGCAGGCTCGAGGGGCCAGATGGCCTACTCCTGCTCCTAGTTCTTATGTTCTTATCCCTCTCTTTGAGTCTTTCCTCCTTAATGGGGTATTTCTTTGCTGAGAGACAAGTGTGAAGGTGCCCTGGTTCTGGTACTGCACCAGTCGAGGTGCTTTCGAGCCATCATCGGTCTCATCCAACCTTAATTACTCAATCTTGTAAACCGCCAATGTAAAGGCAGCAACATCCAAATACTGGTGCAAGTGGGCCAATGTAAACTGTAATGTATCTGAAACATTGGTGCATACACTGGCCAACGCTGGGCTGATCCAAAGGTGAGAGATCTTCAGCAAAATGCCCAAAGCTTCTCTGGTATCGGGAATACAAACAGCATTTCAAAGCAGCGGACCCTGAACAAACAATTCAGCGAGGAAAACCTTTGCTTTGATGTTGCTCTTATTCAAGAAATGATCTGCTTCCACCTTTTCAAACAAAAATACGATGGAAGGTTGTGTCAATAAGGTGACGGAGATTTTATCCTAACTATTCTTTAGTTCTTTCTATGACCTGACACCTGTAAACTGTAATTTCGCCAATCTGGGGATACAGTCCACCACTGATTCCCAACCAGTGTGCCTTCTCAACCTTGCCCCTTCATAATTTATAGTGCAGAAGGAGCTTGCACCGGCCCTTTGAAAGAGAAGCCGACACCTCAGCCCTATCCAGTGACCACGATGTGGAGATGCCAGCGTTGGAATGGGGTGAGCACAGTAAGAAGTCTTACAACACCAGGTTAAAGTCCAACAGGTTTGTTTCAAACACTAGCTTTCGGAGCACTGCTCCTTCCTCAGGTGAATGAAGAGGTATGGTCCAGAAACATATATATAGACAAAGTCAAAGATGCAAGACTATGCTTAGAATGCGAGCATTTGCAGGTAATTAAGTCAGATCCAGAGATAGGGGTAACCCCAGGTTAAAGAGGTGTGAATTGTCTCAAGCCAGGACAGTTGGTAGGATTTTGCAAGCCCAGGCCCAGGTGGGGGATGAATGTAATGCGACTGTAGCACAATCAATCACTCACGAGGCGAGAAGAGATTAAGTCAGTCGATGGCTTTATTACGCAGACTTGTTCCCCAGCAGCTCGGTAACAGAATGCGGCTGCTGGGAGAACCTGGGTTCTTATACTCCGCCTTACTGGGTGGAGCCAGTAGGCGGCAGATCCAATCAGGACCCAGTGTCTGTCCACCAATAGCCTCTAGGCATCACTGGGTACCGTACTACCCCTACTACATAGCACCACATTCACCCCTTGTTAAAAAAGAACACGGCGGTGTGGTGGGTCGCATGGTGGTAGGGGTTTACAAAGTCGGTGCTGGGATTCCATTAACACAGTGGCTATGCATCGATATCAACGGTTAACTATTTACAATGCCGCTTTTACTGGGCCACTGAATTATTTACAGATCTTGCTTTGTCACGCAGATTCTTTTAAAAAATATATATTTATTAAAGTTTTTTAGCACAATTTTTCTCCCTTACAAACAATAACACCCCCTCCCCCTCGTAACAAAAAAAAAAAGAGAAATCGCGCAGAGCAAGATATATACATGGCAAAATTATATATTTACACAGCTTTGTACACTGGCCCTCACCCGTACGTGCCAGTTTCCCCAACCCTTCATGTTATCTCTTGCTCATCCACTCTCCCAGGCAGTCCCCCCTTTCCCCCCCCCCCCCCCCCCCCCGCCAAGGTTGCTGCTGCTGCTGACCGACCTTCCTCTTAACACTCCGCGAGATAGTCTAGGAACGGTTGCCACCGCCTGTAGAACCCCTGCGCAGACCCTCTCAAGGCAAACTTAATCCTCTCCAACTTTATGAACCCAGCCATATCATTTATCCAGGCCTCCAGGCTGGGGGGCTTCACCTCCTTCCACATTAGCAAGATCCTTCGCCGGGCTACTAGGGACGCAAAGGCCAGAATGCTGGCCTCTTTCGCCTCCTGCACTCCCGGTTCGTCCACTACTCCAAATATTGCTAGCCCCCAGCTTGGCTTGACCCGGACTTTCACCACCTGAGATATTGCTCCCACCACTCCTCTCCAGATCCCCTCCAGTGCCGGGCATAACCAAAACATATGGACATGGTTCGCCGGGCTCCCTGAGCACCTTCCACATCTGTCCTCGACCCCAAAGAACCTACTCAACCTCGCCCCCGTCAAGTGCGCTCTGTGGACCACCTTAAATTGTATCAGGCTGAGCCTGGCACACGAGGAGGAGGAATTAACCCTACCTAGGGCATCAGCCCACAGACCTTCCTTGATCTCCTCCTCCAGCTCCTCCTCTCATTTACCCTTCAATTCTTCTACCAGCGCTTACCCCTCTTCTTTCAACTCCTGGTGTATTTCCGACACCTTGCCCTCCCCGACCCATACACCCGAGATGACCCTATCTTGAACTTCTTGTGCCGGGAGCAACGGGAATTCCCTCACCTGTCGCCTCACAAAAGCCCTCACCTGCATATATCTAAAGGCATTTCCCGGTGGTAACTCTAACTTCTACTCCAGTGCCCCTAGGCTCGCAAACGTCCCGTCGATGAACAGGTCCCCCATTCTTCCAATCCCCGTCCGATGCCAGCTCTGGAACCCCCCGTCCATCTTCCCCGGGACAAACCGATGGTTACCCCTGATCGGGGACCACACCGATGCTCCCATTGCACCCCGGTGCCGTCTCCACTGGCCCCAGATCCTTAGCGTTGCCGCCACCACCGGGCTCGTGGTATACTTTGTCGGCGAGAGCGGCAGCGGTGCCGTTACCAACGCCCCCAGGCTCGTTCCTTTACAGGACGCCATCTCCATCCTCTTCCATGCCGCCCCCTCTCCCTCCATAACCCACTTGTGGATCATCGCCACATTTGCTGCCCAGTAGTAGCTCCCCAGGTTTGGCAGCGCAAACCCTCCTCGGTCCCTACTGCATTCCAGGAACCCTCTCCTTACTCTCGGGGTCTTATTCGCCCACACAAACCCCATAATACTCCTGCCTACTCTCTTAAAAAAGGCCTTAGTGATCACGATGGGAAGGCACTGAAACACAAACAGAAACCTCGGAAGGACTTTCTATGGGAAGCAAGAGATGAAATTGCAGAGCCGTTGGCAATTATCTTTTCGTCCTCACTGTCAACAGGGGTGGTACCAGGGGATTGGAGAGTGGCGAATGTCGTGCCCCTGTTCAAAAAAGGAACTAGGGATAACCCTGGGAATTACAGGCCAGTTAGTCTTACTTCGGTGGTAGGCAAAGTAATGGAAAGGGTACTGAAGGATAGGATTTCTGAGCATCTGGAAAGACACTGCTTGATTAGGGATAGTCAGCACGGATTTGTGAGGGGTAGGTCTTGCCTTACAAATCTTATTGAATTCTTTGAGGAGGTGACCAAGCATGTGGATGAAGGTAAAGCAGTGGATGTAGTGTACATGGATTTTAGTAAGGCATTTGATAAAGTTCCCCATGGTAGGCTTCTGCACAAAGTAAGGAGGCATGGGATAGTGGGAAATTTTGCCAGTTGGATAACGAACTGGCTAACCGATAGAAGTCAGAGAGTGGTGGTGGATGGCAAATATTCAGCCTGGATCCCAGTTACCAGTGGTGTACCGCAGGGATCAGTTCTGGGTCCTCTGCTGTTTGTGATTTTCATTAATGACTTGGATGAGGGAGTTGAAGGGTGGGTCAGTAAATTTGCAGACGATACGAAGATTGGTGGAGTTGTGGATAGTAAGGAGGGCTGTTGTCGGCTGCAAAGAGACATAGATAGGATGCAGAGCTGGGCTGAGAAGTGGCAGATGGAGTTTAACCCTGAAAAGTGTGAGGTTGTCCATTTTGGAAGGACAAATATGAATGCGGAATACAGGGTTAACGGTAGAGTTCTTGGCATTGTGGAGGAGCAGAGAGACCTTGGGGTCTATGTTCATACATCTTTGAAAGTTGCCACTCAAGTGGATAGAGCTGTGAAGAAGGCCTATGGTGTGCTCGCGTTCATTAACAGAGGGATTGAATTTAAGAGCCGTGAGGTGATGATGCAGCTGTACAAAACTTTGGTAAGGCCACATTTGGAGTACTGTGTACAGTTCTGGTCGCCTCATTTTAGGAAGGATGTGGAAGCTCTGGAAAAGGTGCAAAGAAGATTTACCAGGATGTTGCCTGGAATGGAGAGTAGGTCTTACGAGGAAAGGTTGAGGGTGCTAGGCCTTTTCTCATTAGAGCGGAGAAGGATGAGGGGCGACTTGATAGAGGTTTATAAGATGATCAGGGGAATAGATAGAGTAGACAGTCAGAGACTTTTTCCCCAGGTGGAACACACCATTACAAGGGGACATAAATTTAAGGTGAAAGGTGGAAGATATAGGAGGGATATCAGAGGTAGGTTCTTTACCCAGAGAGTAGTGGGGGCATGGAATGCACTGCCTGTGGAAGTAGTTGAGTCGGAAACATTAGTGACCTTCAAGCAGCTGTTGGATAGGTACATGGATTACGGGAAAATTATATAGTGTAGATTTATTTGTTCTTAAGGGCAGCACGGTAGCATTGTGGATAGCACAATTGCTTCACAGATCCATGGTCCCAGGTTCGATTTCGGCTTGGGTCATTGTCTGTGCGGAGTCTGCACGTCCTCCCCGTGTCTGCGTGGGTTTCCTCCGGGTGCTCCGGTTTCCTCCCACAGTCCAAAGATGTGCGGGTTAGGTGAATTGGCCAATGATAAATTGCCCTTAATGTCCAAATTGCCCTTGGTGTTGGGTGGAGGTGTTGAGTTTGGGTAGGGTGCTCTTTCCAAGAGCTGGTGCAGACTCAGGGGGCCGAATGGCCTCCTTCTGCACTGTAGATTCAATGATAATCTATGATTAATCTAGGACAAAGGTTCGGCACAACATCGTGGGCCGAAGGGCCTGTTCTGTGCTGTATTTTCTATGTTCTATGTTCTATGACCACCATTTTGACCGACTGCACTCAACCCGCCAGCGAGAGCGGCAACATGTCCCAGCTTTTAAAATCCTCCTCCATTTGCTCCACCAACCTCGTCAGATTCAATTTATGTAGGGTCCCCCAACTCCTGGCTATCTGGATCCCCAGATACCGAAGGCTCCCCTCCGCCCTCCTCAGCGGTAGGTCCCCTATCCCTCTTTCTTGGTCCCCCGCCTGTAATACAAAGAGCTCACTCTTCCCTACATTGAGCTTATAGCCCGAAAACTCCCCAAACTCTCTTAGAGTCTGCATGACCTCCACCATCCCCTCCATTGGATCCACCACGTACAGCAATAGGTCATCCGCATATAACGACACCCGATGCTCTTCTCCCCCTCGGACCACCCCCCTCCATTTATTAGACTCCCTCAATGACATGGCCAATGGTTCGATCGCCAATGCGAACAACAGGGGGGACAGGGGGCACCCCTGCCTCGTCCCTCGGTACAGTCAAAAGTACTCCGACCTCCGCCGGTTCGTCACTACACCCGCCATCGGGGCTCTGTAAAGGAGCTTAACCCAATTGATAAACCCTACCCCGAACCCAAACCTACGCAGCACCTCCCAGAGGTACTCCCACTCTACTCGCCTTCTCCGCGTCCATAGCTGCCACTATCTCGCCTCCCTCCTCCGATGGCATCATTATCACGTTTAAGAGCCGCCGCACATTGGTGTTTAGTTGCCTGCCCTTTACAAATCCCGTCTGGTCCTCGCGGATTATCCCCGGGACACAGTCCTCGATCCTCGTGGCCAGCACATTTGCCAGCAACTTTGCATCCACATTGAGGAGCGAGATCGGCCTGTACGATCCACATTGCAGTGGGTCCTTGTCCAGCTTTAGGATCAAAGAAATTGTCGCTTCCGACATTGTCGGGGGCAGGGTCCCCTCCTCTCTTGCCTCATTAAAGGTCCTCACCAGTAGCGGGGCCAACAGGTCTGCGTACTTCCTGTAGAACTCCACCGGGAATCCATCCGGTCCCGGGGCCTTCCCCGCCTGCATGCTCCCCAAACCTTTGCTCAGCTCCTCCAACCCAATTGGTGCCCCCAAACCAGCCACCTCTTGCTCCTCCACCCTCGGGAATCTCAGCTGATATAGGAATCGTCTCATCCCCTCTTCCCCCGCTGGGGGCTGGGATCTGTACAGCTCTTCATAAAAGGCCTTGAATACCTCGTTTATTTTTGTTGCACTCCGAACCGTGGCTCCCCTTCCATCTTTGACTCCCCCTATTTCCCTCGCTGCCATCCTCTTACGGAGCTGGTGTGCCAGCATCCGACTAGCCTTTTCCCCATACTCGTAGGTCGCCCCCTGCGCTTTCCTCCACTGTGCCTCCGCCTTCCCTGTGGTCAACAGGTCAAACTCCGTCTGGAGCCGTCGTCTTTCCCCAAGTAATCTTTCCTCCGGGGCCTCTGCGTATCTCCTGTCCACTCTCAAAATCTCCCCCACTAACCTTTCCCTTTCCATACCCTCTGTCTTCTCCCTATGAGCCCTAATGGAAATTAGCTCTCCCCTGATCACCGCCTTCAACGCCTCCCATACCACCCCCACCCGCACCTCCCCGTTGTCGTTGGCCTCCAAGTACCTTTCGATACACCCCCTCACCTTCCCACACACCACCTCGTCCGCCAGCAGTCCCACATCCAGCCGCCACAACGGGCGTTGGTCCCTCTCCTCTCTCAGCTCCAGTTCTACCCAGTGCGGGGCATGGTCCGAAACGGCTATAGCCGAATACTCCGTCCCCTCCACCCTCGGGATGAGCGCCCTACCCAGAACAAAGAAATCTATCCGGGAGTAGGCTTTGTGTACATGGGAGAAGAAAGAAAATTCCCTGGCCTGCGCCCTTGCAAACCGCCATGGGTCCACTCCCCCATCTGATCCATAAACCCCCGAAGTACCTTGGCCGCCGCCGGCCTCTTTCCAGTCCTTGATTTGGAGCGGTCCAGTGCTGGATCCAACACTGTATTGAAGTCCCCTCCCATTATCAGGCCTCCTATCTCCAGGTCCGGAATGCGCCCCAACATGCGCTTCAAGAATCCTGCATCATCCCAGTTCGGGGCATATACGTTTACCAACACCACCCACGTCCCTTGCAGCCTACCGCTCACCATTACATATCGCCCTCCATTGTCCGCTACAATAATCTTGGCCTCAAATGACACCCGCTTTCCCACCAATATTGCCACCCCTCTATTCTTCACGTCCAGTCCCGAGTGGAATACCTGTCCTACCCATCCCTTTCTTAACCTGACCTGGTCCGCCACCTTCAGATGTGTCTCTTGGAGCATGGCCACGTCCGCCTTCAGTCCCTTTAAGTGCGCGAACACTCGAGCCCTCTTCCCCGGCCCATTCAGGCCCCTCACATTCCACGTTATCAGCCGGATTGGAGGGGCTCTCACCCCCCACCCACGCCCCGCCGACTAGCCATCTCCTTTTCTGGGCCAATCCCGTGTCCACGCCTCCCTCACCCTCCAGTCCCCCAGAGGGGGGACCCCCGTCCCGACCACCTCTTCTGTGTCCCATTCCCTTTCGGCCAGTGCAGCAGCAACCCTTTTCGCCCCCCCATTCCCCCCTCCCCTCTCCCCCCCCCCCCGCTAGACCCCTGTCTAGCTTTTTTGCTCCCCCCATGTCACTCCCGTAAGTCAGCTGACACCTGCTGACCCCGGCTTCCCCCCCCGTCCCATTGACCTCCCCGCGTGGGAGTCTCCCAATCCATATGCATTCCTTCGTTCCCCTTCCCGCCCTTCTCCCCGCACGTGGGAAAAAACCCCGCGCTTTCCAAAGCCTGCTCCGCCCCTTCTGGTGCAGCTCCTGTCACGGCCTTGTCTCTCTCCCGCAGCCCATGTAACATTTCCTGCGCGTGATTGACTCCCTATATACAACAACCATCACACATCAAACCCCAAAACATCCCCCCCACCCACACAAACCCTCAGTTAGAGTCCAACTTTTCGGCTTGTCCAAAGGTCCACGCCTCTTCAGGCGTTTCAAAGTAATAGTGTTGGCCCTTGTATGTGAACCACAGTCGCGCTGGCTGCAGCATTCCGAATTTCACTTCTTTCCGGTACAACGCCGCTTTGGCCCGGTTGAAACCCGCTCTCCGCTTTGCAACCTCCGTGCTCCAGTCCGGGTATGTTTGGATCTCTGCATTGTCCCACTTACTGCTCCGCTCCTTCTTGGCCCATCTCAGGACCCACTCTCTGTCCGTGAACAAAGAACAAAAGAACTAAGAAATGTACAGCACAGGAACAGGCCCTTCGGCCCTCCAAGCCCGTGCCGACCATGCGGCCCGACTAAACTACAATCTTCTACACTTCCTGGGTCGTTATCCCTCTATTCCCATCCTATTCATGTATTTGTCAAGATGCCCCTTAAAACTCCCTATTGTCCCTGCTTCCACCACCTCCTCCGGTAGCGAGTTCCAGGCACCCACTACCCTCTGCGTAAAAAACTTGCCTCGTACATCTACTCTAAACCTTGCCCCTCTCACCTTAAACCTATGCCCCCTAGTAATTGACCCCTCTACCCTGGGGAAAAGCCTCTGACTATCCACTCTGTCCATGCCCCTCATAATTTTGTAGACCTCTATCAGGTCTCCCCTCAACCTCCTTCGTTCCAGTGAGAACAAACCGAGTTTATTCAATCGCTCCTCATAGCTAATGCCCTCCATACCAGGCAACATTCTGGTACATCTCTTCTGCACCCTCTCTAAAGCCTCCACATCCTTCTGGTAGTGTGGCGACCAGAATTGAACACTATACTCCAAGTGTGGCCTAACTAAGGTTCTATACAGCTGCAACATGACTTGCCAATTCTTATACTCAATGCCCCGGCCAATGAAGGCAAGCATGCCGTATGCCTTCTTGACTACCTTCTCCACCTGTGTTGCCCCTTTCAATGACGTGTGGACCTGTACTCCTAGATCTCTTTGACTTTCAATACTCTTGAGGGTTCTACCATTCACTGTGTATTCCCTACCTGCATTAGACCTTCCAAAATGCATTACCTCACATTTGTCCGGATTAAACTCCATCTGCCATCTCTCCGCCCAAGTCTCCAAACAATCTAAATCCTGCTGTATCCTCTGACAGTCCTCATCGCTATCCGCAATTCCACCAACCTTTGTGTCGTCTGCAAACTTACTAATCAGACCAGTTACATTTTCCTCCAAATCATTTATATATACTACAAACAGCAAAGGTCCCAGCACTGATCCCTGCGGAACACCACTGGTCACAGCCCTCCAATTAGAAAAGCATCCTTCCATTGCTACTCTCTGCCTTCTATGACCGAGCCAGTTCTGTATCCACCTTGCCAGCTCACCCCTGATCCCGTGTGACTTCACCTTTTGTACTAGTCTACCATGAGGGACCTTGTCAAAGGCCTTACTGAAGTCCATATAGACAACATCCACTGCCCTACCTGCATCAATCATCTTTGTGACCTCCTCGAAAAACTCCATCAAGTTAGTGAGACACGACCTCCCCTTCACAAAACCATGCTGCCTCTCACTAATACGTCCATTTGCTTCCAAATGGGAGTAGATCCTGTCTCGAAGAATTCTCTCCAGTAATTTCCCTACCACTGAAGTAAGGCTCACCGGCCTGTAGTTCCCGGGATTATCCTTGCTACCCTTCTTAAACAGAGGAACAACATTGGCTATTCTCCAGTCCTCCGGGACATCCCCTGAAGACAGTGAGGATCCAAAGATTTCTGTCAAGGCCTCAGCAATTTCCTCTCCAGCCTCCTTCAGTATTCTGGGGTAGATCCCATCAGGCCCTGGGGACTTATCTACCTTAATATTTTTTAAGACACCCAACACCTCGTCTTTTTGGATCTCAATGTGACCCAGGCTATCTACACACCCTTCTCCAGACTCAACATCGACCAATTTCTTCTCTTTGGTGAATACTGATGCAAAGTATTCATTTAGTACCTCGCCCATTTCCTCTGGCTCCACACACAGATTCCCTTGCCTACCCTTCAGTGGGCCAACCCTTTCCCTGGCTACCCTCTTGCTTTTTATGTACGTGTAAAAAGCCTTGGGATTTTCCTTAACCCTATTTGCCAATGACTTTTCGTGACCCCTTCTAGCCCTTCCTGACTCCTTGCTTAAGTTCCTTCCTACTTTCCTTATATTCCACGCAGGCTTCGGCTGTTCCCAGCCTTTTAGCCCTGACAAATGCCTCGTTTTTCTTTTTGACGAGGCCTACAATATCTCTCGTTATCCAAGGTTCCCGAAAATTGCCATATTTATCCTTCTTCCTCACAGGAACATGCCGGTCCTGAATTCCTTTCAACTGACACTTGAAAGCCTCCCACATGTCAGATGTTGATTTGCCCTCAAACATCCGCCCCCAATCTATGTTCTTCAGTTCCCGCCTAATATTGTTATAATTAGCCTTCCCCCAATTTAGCACGTTCATCCTAGGACCACTCTTATCCTTGTCCACCAGTACTTTAAAACTTACTGAATTGTGGTCACTGTTCCCGAAATGCTCCCCTACTGAAACATCTACCACCTGGCCGGGCTCATTCCCCAATACCAGGTCCAGTACCGCCCCTTCCCTAGTTGGACTGTCTACATATTGTTTTAAGAAGCCCTCCTGGATGCTCCTTACAAACTCCGCCCCGTCTAAGCCCCTGGCACTAAGTGAGTCCCAGTCAATATTGGGGAAGTTGAAGTCTCCCATCACCACAACCCTGTTGTTTTTACTCTTTTCCAAAATCTGTCTACCTATCTGCTCCTCGATCTCCCGCTGGCTGTTGGGAGGCCTGTAGTAAACCCCCAACATTGTGACTGCACCCTTCTTATTCCTGATCTCTACCCATATAGCCTCACTGCCCTCTGAGGTGTCCTCTCGCAGTACAGCTGTGATATTCTCCCGAACCAGTAGCGCAACTCCGCCTCCCCTTTTACATCCCCCTCTATCCCGCCTGAAACATCTAAATCCTGGAACGTTTAGCTGCCAATCCTGCCCTTCCCATCAACCAGATCTCTGTAATGGCAACAACATCATAGTTCCAAGTACTAATCCAAGCTCTAAGTTCATCTGCCTTACCCGTAATACTTCTTGCATTAAAACATATGCACTTCAAGCCACCAGACCCGCTGTGTTCAGCAACTTCTCCCTGTCTGCTCTGCCTCAGAGCCCCACTGACCCTATTCCCTAGTTCTCCCTCAATGCTCTCACCTTCTGACCTATTGCTCCCGTGCCCACCCCCCTGCCTTACTAGTTTAAACCCTCCCGTGTGACACTAGCAAACCTCGTGGCCAGGATATTTATGCCTCTCCAGTTTAGATGCAACCCGTCCTTATATAGGTCACACCTGCCCCGGAAGAGCTCCCAGTGGTCCAGATAACGGAAACCCTCCCTCCTACACCAGCTGTTTAGCCACGTGTTCAGCTGCTCTATCTTCCTATTTCTAGCCTCACTGGCACGTGGCACAGGGAGTAATCCCGAGATTACAACCCTAGAGGTCCTGTCTTTTAACTTTCTGCCTAGCTCCCTGAACTCCTGCTGCAGGACCTCATGCCCCTTCCTGCCTATGTCGTTAGTACCAATATGTACAACGACCTCTGCCTGTTTGCCCTCCCCCTTCAGGATGCCCTCTACCCGTTCGGAGACATCCTGGACCCTGGCACCAGGGAGGCAACATACCATCCTGGAGTCTCTTTCACGTCCACAGAAGCGCCTATCTGTGCCCCTGACTATAGAGTCCCCTATTACTATTACTCTTCTGCGCTTTGACCCTCCCTTCTGAACATCAGAGCCAGCCGTGGTGCCACTGCTCTGGCTACTGCTGTTTTCCCCTGATAGGCTATCCCCCCCGACAGTATCCAAAGGGGTATACCTGTTCGAGAGGGGGACAACCACAGGGGATTCCTGCACTGACTGCCTGCCCTTTCTGGTGGTCACCCATTTCTCTGCCTGCACCTTGGGTGTGACCACATTTACATAACTGCGATCTATGACGCTTTCCGCCACCTGCATGCTACTAAGTGCATCCAATTGCTGCTCCAACCGAACCATGCGGTCTGTGAGGAGCTCCAGTTGGGTGCACTTTCTGCAGATGAAGCCATCCGGGACGCTGGAAGCCTCCCGGACCTGCCATATCTCACAGTCAGAGCACTGCACCCCTCTAACTGGCATTGCGTCAATTAATTAAAATTTAAATTAAATTTTTTTTATTTTTTTTAAATATATATTTTTAAATTTCAAAGTTACTGTTAACTATCTGTTTCCTAGCACTAGATTTCTAATAGAAATGCGAAAGCTAAATATAGTACTCTCCGATCTCTGGCTTAGATACCCCTCTAAATTATAATTAAGTAATTATGTTTAATTAGTTACCAATGCTTAATTTTTTTAATTTAGTGTAGATTCCCAACCAGCCACTCTGGCCACAGCTTTTCTGTGATGTCACTTCAGTTTCCCCCCGACACACACAATTTGAAAAAGGTATAAAAGTAAAAATGAGTAAAAATCACTTACTTACCTTCTGAGTGTCTTAGATGTTCTCAGGTTCTCTCCCTGACAGAGACTGCTCCTCCACCTCTGAACCTTGACCTGCACAATGCTAATAATATAATATAATAATAATATAATATGGCACTTACCTCACACCAATGGGTCTTATTATTAGGTCAGAGGAGGAGGGCGGGTGGGAGACACTACACGTGTAGTGTCTCGGGTTTCCTCTCCACCAGAATTTATTGGTTGGGGGGGGGCGTCTTCCCAGAAGTCCACCGGTTGAAAAGAAGTGTTTTTTTAAAAGGATAAACTTACCTCCCAGAAATCACTTGCGCACCGCTCCCGCTGAAATCGACTGGCCTGCTCCTGTGAACCGGTGGAACCTCACCACCATCGCCCTTGGCGGCTCATTTGCCTGGGGCTTCTTCGCCAGCACCCGATGTGCCCCGTCCAACTCCAGCAGCCTCGAAGGGGCCTTCGTGCCCATCATCGCCTCGAGCATCGTGCTCGCGTATGCCCCGGCATCAGCCCCCTCCACTCCCTCAGGGAGACCCAGGATTCGCAGATTCTTTCTCCTCGACCTGTTCTCCAGGTCTTTGAGTCTTCCCGCCCACCTCTTGTGTAGCGCCTCGTTCTGCTTCACTCTCACCGCCAGGCCCACGAGCTCGTCCTCGTTCTGACTGACTCTTTTCTGTACCTCCTGGATCTTAGCTTCGTGGGCCTTCTGCATGATCCCGAGTCCTTCAATTGCCGAAAGCATAGGCGCCAACATCTCTTTGCGCATCTCCGCCGAATATGCGACCAAGCTCTGCATAGCCGCACCCGGAAGTCTTGTCACGCAGATTCAATGAGTCGAGTGGGTGCTCTGGTCGAACTTGCCGATCGTCTCAGCTCCGGTGGTGGTGCAGGCGCTGGCTCGGGCACTGTCGTCTCTGGGAGCGTTGCGATGTTTGTTCCTGTTTCACTACTCCTGGGCGGGCATGGGAGGAGGACCGATCTGCCCGGGAAGGGAGCGGCTGTGAGGTGCGCCGGCGGGAGTGAGGGAGGGGGTGATTGGTGTTGGGGGGGTGTGGGGAGCTCTGGCAGGCGCCAGGTCCCGCAGGGAGACCGTGTCCTGTCAGCCGTCGGGGTATGCCACGTAGGCGTATTGAGGGTTTGCATGGAGGAGATGAACCCTCTCGACCAACGGGTCCGATTTGTGCGCCCGCACATGCTTTCGGAGCAAGATGGGTCCTAGGGCTGCCAGCCAGGTCGGAAATGACATTCCGGAGGAGGACCTCCTCGGGAAGACAAGGAGGCGCTCGTGAGGCGTTTGATTAGTTGTGGTACACAGCAGCGACCGGATGGAGTGGAAGGCATCCGGGAGGACTTCCTGCCAACGGGAAACTGGGAGACTTCTGGACCGTAGAGCTAGTAGGACGGTCTTCTAGACCGTACCGTTCTCCCTCTCTACCTGACCGTTCCCCCGGGGGTTGTAACTGGTCGTCCTGCTCAAGGCGATGCCCGTGCTGAGCTGGAATTGACGCAGTTCATCGCTCATGAAGGAGGACCCCCTATCACTATGGATGTAGGTGGGGAAATTGAACAGTGTAAAGATGGTGCAGAGGGCTTTAATGACCGTGGCCGCCGTCTTGTCGGGGCAGGGGATGGCGAAAGGGAAACGGGAGTATTCGTCAACCACGTTTAGGAAGTACATGTTGCGATCGGTGGAGGGGAGGGGGCTTTGAAGTCCAGACTGAGGCGCTCAAAGGGACGGGAAGCCTTTATCAGGTGCGCTCTATCTGGCATACCTAATACATACCACCACAGCGACATGAATCCAAGGTCTCTTGGATTATACAGTGACCTGTATAAGATGGACGGGTTGCATCTAAACCGGAGAGGCATAAATATCCTGGCCGCGAGGTTTGCTAGTGTCACACAGGAGGGTTTAAACTAGTATGGCAGGGGGGTGGGCACGGGAGCAATAGGTCAGAAGGTGAGAGCATTGAGGGAGAACTAGGGAATAGGGACAGTGTGGCTCTGAGGCAGAGCAGACGGGGAGAAGTTGCTGAACACAGCGGGCCTGGTGGCCTGAAGTGCATATGTTTTAATGCAAGGAGCATTACGGGTAAGGCAGATGAACTTAGAGCTTGGATTACTACTTGGAACTATGATGTTGTTGCCATTACAGAGACCTGGTTGAGGGAAGGGCAGGATTGGCAGCTAAACGTTCCAGGATTTAGATGTTTCAGGCGGGATAGAGGGGGATGTAAAAGGGGAGGCGGAGTTGCGCTACTTGTTCGGGAGAATATCACAGCTATACTGCGAGAGGACACCTCAGAGGGCAGTGAGGCTATATGGGTAGAGATCAGGAATAAGAAGGGTGCAGTCACAATGTTGGGGGTATACTACAGGCCTCCCAACAGCCAGCGGGAGATAGAGGAGCAGATAGGTAGACAGATTTTGGAAAAGAGTAAAAACAACAGGGTTGTGGTGATGGGAGACTTCAACTTCCCCAATATTGACTGGGACTCACTTAGTGCCAGGGGTTAGACGGGGCGGAGTTTGTAAGGAGCATCCAGGAGGGCTTCTTAAAACAATATGTAAATAGTCCAACTAGGGAAGGGGCGGTACTGGACCTGGTATTGGGGAATGAGCCCGGCCAGGTGGTAGATGTTTCAGTAGGGGAGCATTTCGGTAACAGTGACCACAATTCAGTAAGTTTTAAAGTACTGGTGGACAAGGATAAGAGTGGTCCGAGGATGAATGTGCTAAATTGGGGGAAGGCTAATTATAACAATATTAGGCGGGAACTGAAGAACATAGATTGGGGGCGGATGTTTGAGGGCAAATCAACATCTGACATGTGGGAGGCTTTCAAGTGTCAGTTGAAAGGAATACAGGACAGGCATGTTCCTGTGAGGAAGAAAGATAAATACGGCAATATTCGGGAACCTTGGATGACGAGTGATATTGTAGGCCTCGTCAAAAAGAAAAAGGAGGCATTTGTCAGGGCTAAAAGGCTGGGAACAGACGAAGCCTGTGTGGCATATAAGGAAAGTAGGAAGGAACTTAAGCAAGGAGTCAGGAGGGCTAGAAGGGGTCATGAAAAGTCATTAGCAAATAGGGTTAAGGAAAATCCCAAGGCTTTTTACACGTACATAAAAAGCAAGAGGGTAGCCAGGGAAAGGGTTGGCCCACTGAAGGATAGGCAAGGGAATCTATGTGTGGAGCCAGAGGAAATGGGCGAGGTACTAAATGAATACTTTGCATCAGTATTCACCAAAGAGAAGGAATTGGTAGATGTTGAGTCTGGAGAAGGGGGTGTAGATAGCCTGGGTCACATTGTGATCCAAAAAGACGAGGTGTTGGGTGTCTTAAAAAATATTAAGGTAGATAAGTCCCCAGGGCCTGATGGGATCTACCCCAGAATACTGAAGGAGGCTGGAGAGGAAATTGCTGAGGCCTTGACAGAAATATTTGGATCCTCGCTGTCTTCAGGGGATGTCCCGGAGGACTGGAGAATAGCCAATGTTGTTCCTCTGTTTAAGAAGGGTAGCAAGGGTAATCCCGGGAGCTACAGGCCGGTGAGCCTTACGTCAGTGGTAGGGAAATTACTGGAGAGAATTCTTCGAGACAGGATCTACTCCCATTTGGAAGCAAATGGACGTATTAGTGAGAGGCAGCACGGTTTTGTGAAGGGGAGGTCGTGTCTCACTAACTTGATAGAGTTTTTCGAGGAGGTCACTAAGATGATTGATGCAGGTAGGGCAGTAGATGTTGTCTATATGGACTTCAGTAAGGCCTTTGACAAGGTCCCTCATGGTAGACTAGTACAAAAGGTGAAGTCACACGGGATCAGGGGTGAACTGGCAAGGTGGATACAGAACTGGCTAGGCCATAGAAGGCAGAGGGTAGCAATGGAGGGATGCTTTTCTAATTGGAGGGCTGTGAAGAGTGGTGTTCCACAGGGATCAGTGCTGGGACCTTTGCTCTTTGTAGTATATATAAATGATTTGGAGGAAAATGTAACTGGTCTGATTAGTAAGTTTGCAGACGACACAAAGGTTGGTGGAATTGCGGATAGCGATGACGACTGTCTGAGGATACAGCAGGATTTAGATTGTCTGGAGACTTGGGCAGAGAGATGGCAGATGGAGTTTAATCCGGACAAATGTGAGGTAATGCGTTTTGGAAGGGCTAATGCAGGTAGGGAATATACAGTGAATGGTAGAACCCTCAAGAGTATTGAAAGTCAAAGAGATCTAGGAGTACAGGTCCACAGGTCATTGAAAGGGGCAACACAGGTGGAGAAGGTAGTCAAGAAGGCATACGGCATGCTTGCCTTCATTGGCCGGGGCATTGAGTATAAGAATTGGCAAGTCATGTTGCAGCTGTATAGAACCTTAGTTAGGCCACACTTGGAGTATAGTGTTCAATTCTGGTCGCCACACTACCAGAAGGATGTGGAGGCTTTAGAGAGGGTGCAGAAGAGATTTACCAGAATGTTGCCTGGTATGGAGGGCATAAGCTATGAGGAGCGATTGAATAAACTCGGTTTGTTCTCACTGGAACGAAGGAGGTTGAGGGGCGACCTGATAGAGGTATACAAAATTATGAGGGGCATAGACAGAGTGGATAGTCAGAGGCTTTTCCCCAGGGTAGAGGGGTCAATTACTAGGGGGCATAGGTTTAAGGTGAGAGGGGCAAAGTTTAGAGTAGATGTACGAGGCAAGTTTTTTACGCAGAGGGTAGTGGGTGCCTGGAACTCACTACCGGAGGAGGTGGTGGAAGCAGGGACGATAGGGACATTTAAGGGGCATCTTGACAAATATATGAATAGGATGGGAATAGAAGGATACGGACCCAGGAAGTGTAGAAGATTGTAGTTTAGTCGGGCAGTATGGTCGGCACGGGCTTGGAGGGCCGAAGGGCCTGTTCCTGTGCTGTACATTTCTTTGTTCTTTGTTCTTTGTTTGTCTCGGTTGAGGCTGTACACGTGTGCGGAACTTGGCTATAAGTTTCTGCTCGCGCGTCCTGAAGGCCGCCTTGGACGCTTATCCGGAGATCAGAGGCTGAATGCCATTGACTGCTGAAGTGTTCCCCCGACTGGGAGGGATCATTCCTGCTTGTACTGTTTCCAAATGTTGTTTCCACTGCTTAGTGACTAAATAATAAAAAAGGGAAACAGGCTGTGGAGTACATTGAGGAATGAAGGAGGAGGTTTGAAGAAATATTTTCACACAGAATATTATTGGAACATGACAACTTTTATCACTGATGCTGTTGAGGCAAAGAAATTAACATTAAAAGGAAATTAAATGTGCATTTAAATGGAAAGATTATAAAGGGGAAGGATGAGGGGAATGTGATTAGAGCAGACAGCGCCAGTTGGAACTGGAACTGCTGGATAAAATGAATGGCTTCCTCCTGTGTTCCGAATGGATCTAATTTGCAGTCCCTGATTTTGTATTGAAGTAGCCCAGTACTGTTGGAGCAAACAGCAGGACGGTTTGGAGGAATGCCAGAATTCTGCTGTCAGAAAGGACAAGTAGTAAGTTGCGTGCAGCAATCCTCTGAGGAAGTGCATTGGCAAATCTTGCAAAGGTCAACAAATTCAAAAATGTGCTGCGCAGTAGGGAAATTACTCACGAAAATATACGACACAAAGGATGGCATTTGTTGACTCCTTTGGTCAATAGTTTAGTTCAGACATTTTAAGTAAAACTCCAGTGGAAGCAATCTTAACAGTAGTGGTTGGTCGGTGCTGTGTCTTTCTCGCTTCGTGGATGCTCAGGTTTGATAGATGAGGTTGGATTGGTGAAGAGATTGGTGGGGAAAGAATGGGGGGGCGGGGTGGAGGGGGTGGAAGCTTATTGTCACAAGTAGGCTTCAAATGAAGTTACTGTGACAAGCCCCTAGTCGCCACGTTCCGGCACCTGTTCGGGGAGGCTGGTATGGGAATTGAGCCGTGCTGCTGGCCTGCCTTGGTCTGCTTTCAATGCCAGCGATTTAGCCCTGTGCTAAACAACCATTGAGCCTAGAATTGAAGTAGAGGAATTATTCTGGTAGCGGTCTGCTGGATCTATAGTCAGCCCCACTTTATCAGTGTAGAGAAACTACCGATCTGTTAGAAAAGGGTAGTTTTGTGCAAACGCCAACACTCCTTTTATAATTATCACGGGGACAAAAAAAATGAAGTGGCATTTATGTAGCACCTACCGTCACCTCGGAATGTCCCAACACTCTTTACAAGGAAGTAATCAATAAATGGCAGGACACTAGGAAGCTCGGGGATCTTGGGGGTGCTTGTTCATAGATCCTTGAAGGTGGCAGTATAGGTTAATAGGGTAGTCAAGAACCCAGTCGTGGCATAGATTACAAACAAAGAACAAAGAAATGTACAGCACAGGCCTCCTGTACACCCTCCAAGCCCGTGCCGACCATGCTGCCCGACTAAACTACAATCTTCTACACTTCCTGGGTCCATATCCCTCTATTCCCATCCTATTCATGTATTTGTCAAGATGCCCCTTAAATGCCACTATCGTCCCTGCTTCCACCACCTCCTCCGGTAGCGAGTTCCAGGCACCCACTACAAAAACCTTGCCTCGTACATCTACTCTAAACCTTGCCCCTCTCACCTTAAACCTATGCCCCCTAGTAATTGACCCCTCTACCCTGGGGAAAAGCCTCTGACTAACCACTCTGTCTATGCACCTCATAATTTTGTAGACCTCTATCAGGTCGCCCCTCAACCTCCGTCGTTCCAGTGAGAATAAACCGAGTTTATTCAACCGCTCCTCATAGCTTATGCCCTCCATACCAGGCAACATTCTGGTAAATCTCTTCTGCACCCTCTCTAAAGCCTCCACATCCTTCTGGTAGTGTGGCGACCAGAATTGAACACTATACTCCAAGTGTGGCCTAACTAAGGTTCTATACAGCTGCAACATGACTTGCCAATTCTTATACTCAATGCCCCGGCCAATGAAGGCAAGCATGCCGTATGCCTTCTTGACCTCCTTCTCCACCTGTGTTGCCCCTTTCAGTGACCTGTGGACCTGTACTCCTAGATCCCTCTGACTTTCAATACTCTTGAGGGTTCTACCATTCACTGTATATTCCCTACCTGCATTAGACCTTCCAAAATGCATTACCTCACATTTGTCCGGATTAAACTCCATCTGCCATCTCTCCGCCCAAGTCTCCAAACAATCTAAATCCTGCTGTATCCTCTGACAGTCCTCAAGAGCAGGGAGGTTATGTTGGAGCTAATCAGGACTTTGGTTAGGCCGCAGGTGGAGTAGTGTTTTCAGTGGACACAATCTCAGACTAAAGGGATGATCCTTTAAAATAAAGATGAAGAGGAATTCCTTCAGCCAGAGGGTGGTGAATCTGTGGAACTCTGCCGCAGAAGGCTGTGGAGGCCAAATCACTGTCTTTAAGACAGATAGACAGATTGTTGATTAATAAAGGGATCCGGGGTTATGGGGAGAAGGCAGGAGAATGGGGATGAGAAAAGGATTAGCCGTGATTAAATGGCAGAGCAGACTCAATGGGCCGAATGGCCTAATTCTGCTCCTATATCTTATGGTCTTATAGGAAGGATGTGATTGCACTAGAGAAGGTGCAGAGGAGATTCACCAGGATGTTGCCTGGTACCGGAGCATTTTAGCTATGTAAGAGAGGCTGGATAAGCTCAGGTTGTTTCCTTTGAAACAGAGAGGACTGAGGGGAGACCTGATCGATGAGTATAAGATTGAGGAGAATGGACAGAGAGGATAGAAAGCAGCTGTTCCCCGTAGTTGAAGGGTCAATAACAAGGGAGCATAATTTTAAGGTGAAAGGCATGAAGTTTAGAGGGGATTTGAGGAAAGAATGTTCACCCAGAGGGTGGTGGGAATCTGGAGCGCACTGCCTAGGAGGGTAGTTGAGGCTGGAAACCTCACAATCTTAAAAAAGTACTTGGATGAGCACTTGATTAATAAGGGGATCAGGGGTTTTGGGGAGAAGGCAGGAGAATGGGGATTTGTGTAGAATAGAGTAGTTTTTTGTGGGTGCAGGCTTGATGGGCCGAAGGGCCTCTTCTGTCCTGTATGATTCTATGAAATATCTTCTGAAGTACCGTCACTGTTGATGTGAATCGTGGCAGCCACATTATGCACTAGAAACTTCCACAAACAGCAAAGTGATCACAACTAGATTTAATGTATGTAGGGCACCTAACCTGTGCACTCTTAATTGGACTTCAGCCTCGGGGCCAGTTCGCTCAGATGGCTAAGAGTGTGGTGCAGAATAATGTCAGTAACAGCACGGGTTCAATCCCCCGTACCCGTGAACAGTTACGGGCAGCATGGTGGTGCAGTGGTTAGCACTGCTGCTTCACGGCACCGAGGTCGCAGGTTCAATCCCGGTTCTTGGACACTGTCCGCGTGGAGTTTGCACATTCTCCCTGTGTTTGCGTGGGTTTATATTTTATAAATCCAAGTTCTCAAAAAGGCATATGGGACACTTGCCTTTATCAATCGAGGCATGGATTACAAAGGCAGGGAGGTCATGATGGAGCTGTATAGAACTTGGGTGAGGCCACAGCTCGGGTACTGTGTGCAGTTCTGGTCACCACATTATAGGAAGGATGTGATTGCACTGGAGGGGATGCAGAGGCCATTCACCAGGATGTTGCCTGGGATGGAACATTTAAGTTATGAAGAGAGGTTAGATAGCCTTGGGTTGTATTCGCTGGAGCAGAGAAGGCTGAGGGGCGACCTGATCGAGGTGTGCAAGATTATGAGGGGCATGGACAGAGTGGATAGGGAACAGCTGTTCCCTTAGTTGAAGGGTCAGTTACGAGGGGACACACGTTCAAGGTGAGGGGCAGGAATCTTCAGGGGGATTTGAGGAAAAACCTTTTTACCCCGAGGATGGTGACGGTCTGGAATGCATTGCCTGGGAGGGTGGTAGAGGCTGGTTGCCTCACACCCTTTAAAAAGGTACCTGGATGAGGACTTGGCACATCTTGACATTCGAGGCTATGGACCAAGTGCTGGCAAATGGGATCAGTTGGGCAGGTCAGGTGCCTTTCGTGTGTCAGTGCAGACTCGATGGGCCGTAGAGCCTCTTCTGCACTGTATTATTCTGTGAAAACACCGTGCCTTGCATGTCATAATACCCCTGCAATTGGAGGCGAGTCCATCTTTGCACTCTCCATTAGTGTTTTTGGAGGACAGCCTCCGGTAGACAAACAAAAGACTTTCGCAAGCCCTGCAGAAGCTGCATTGACAGCCAGCAGTGTAAGCTGAATTTCACTAATCTTCAAATCAATCCATGCCCATGTAGATCATGTGTATCAAGTGGACCTTAAAGGAAAGGGTCGATGAATTTTGGTTCCCCCACTGCAATGTAGCCTGGTGTTAAATAAGTAAATGAGCAGCACTGTTTGATGATTGATTTCATGATGATGATTGATGAATGATGATTTCATTTTTGTTTGTTTTCTAATATTGGAAATGATGCATTCAAAAGGAATGAGGCTTCCCACACATCTCGTTCTGTGAATTAAGCCACGTAGAACCCTGACATTCTGAGCGCAGTTCTGTGGAGGAGTCTGTTCGCTGGTAAGCTATCACTGAGCTTGCCAGGACTGTGAGGCACTTGTATTCTTCATTCGGATGATGCGCATTGGTATGAACAGGGAACAATTAGTTGAGGTGGTCTGCCACAGTACTAAGCTTTCCTGGTCATGGATTGGACCGGTCCTCATAGACTTATAGAGGCCCTTCGGCCCATTGCGTCCACGTCGACCATCAAACACCTATCTATTCTAATCCCACTTGCCCGCACTTGGTCCGTAGGCTTGTACGCTATGGCATTTCAGGTGCTCATCTAAATATTTCTTAAATGTTATGAGGGTTCCCGCCTTTGCCACCTGTTGTGTTATGCTGCTTCGGATAACACAGGCTGCTACTTGATCCAGTCTTAACTAAAGGATGCCCCACACTCTGAAATTAGTTCAACATGTTTATTGAACTATTAACACAGTTCTCAAATGAGTTCGACTCTCTGCTAATCTAACTGTAGTAACTCAGTCTATCTGTACCAGCTTGCTCTAAGTGCTGGGGTGTGATGCTGCTGATCAACCCTGTGTAACTCTCTAGATGTCTGTGGAAAGAGGCAGGGTGTGAGTGCCTCATCCCTTTTATAGTGTTTATGTCATGCCCCCTTGTGGTGATGCCACCTCTGAGTGTCCTAACTGCCCATTGGTTGTGTCCTATTCCGAGTGTTCATTGGTTGCATGTTTGCATATCATGACTCCACCCTTTCAGGCAGCGAGTTCCAGACTCCCACCACCCTCTGGGTGCAAAGGTTTTTCCTCACATCCCCTCTAAACCCCCTGCCCCTTACCTTATATCTATGCCGCCTGGTGATTGTCCCTTCCACTAAGGGGAAGAGTTTCTTTCTATCTACCCTATCTATGTCCCGCATAATTTTACACACCTCAATTGGGTCCCGCCTTGGCCTTCCCTGCTCCAGGAAAAACAATCCCAGCCCATCCAGTCTCTTGATAGCTGAAACGACCCATCCCAGGCAACATCCTGGTGAACCTCCTCTGCACCCTCTCCAGTGCAGTCACTTCATTTCTATAGTGTGGTGACCAGAACTGTACATAGTACTCCAGCTGGGGCCTAACCAGCGTTTTATACAGCTCCAGCTTTTATATTTAATGCCTCGGTTAATACAGGTCCTCTATGGGGGGGGGGGGGGGGGGGTGCACAGTGCTGTCACTGCTTTGTCCAGTGCTCTGATGGTCATGTCCTGGTACATTACTGCCTGTGTTTCAGTGCTCCCATGGCTCTGTCTGGTACAGTACTGAGTGTACGCATTGCTGCAATGATTCAGCCTGGAACAACACTGGGTGTTTTACAGTGCTGCAATGGCCTTGTCGGGCATTATGTTTGCTGGGTGTGGTATTGGGATTGGTGGCTGCAAGGTCTCGGCCCATGTGCGAGTATACAGTACCTGCCTAGTCCCGATCTGCAGTTGTTCAGTGTGCACCATGCTCAGTGCCTGAATCAGACTGTGCTATTTCAGCATGTGAGGCCTGGGGCAGGTTTCTGGTTCAAAAACTAGGGCCTAACCTTCCCCTCATGCTTCAAAATTGGACCTTATAGTTGGCACTCAATGCTATCATGACACTTACAGCGGATATGAAAAGGCCAGTTGCGGCTTGTTTGCTTTTAGCATCTCGTCTCATTTTTCTCGTGCTTTTCGACACATCCTGGAACAATTTAAAGAGCTGCTCCCATTGGAATTCAGACAATGCCTGTTTGGAGTCGACCTAAATCTCTACAACAACCCTGAACACTCTGAGAACCAGTGGATGTTGACCATCACTTCCCATTGCCTCATCAAACCAATTATATATGTGGGCAGCTTGATTTTTCAGCCTGCCTTTAGATTGTTTTTGTTTAGGTCAGGCTCATTCCTGTCCCTCAGCATTGACATGTTTCTGTCCTGGTCTTTAGACACCCTCAAGACTCCTCATGGAATGGTCTCATATGCGGCAAAGATGTCGCCCCAATCATTCATATGTGATCGGGTAAGCGCATTGTGGATTCAGCTATTTAGATCAGGCACATGAGAACAGATGGATAGGAAGCTTGAATACCTCAGAGCTGTGTATGTGTGCCCATAGGCAAAAGTGGAACTGAAACTGGATCACAGGACACACTTCTCTTATAGTGATTGTGGTAATACCAGGTATTGCAGTACCTGAGAGAGGAATGACCATTGGCTAGACCGCGGGGTCTACCATTGGGTCATGTACATAGCCCCGCCCTGAGAGGCGGGGTATAAGAACCAATGCCGTCCCAGCAGCCTCCATTTCTGTAACATCGCTGCTGGGTACAGTTCTATCTGATTAAAGCTGAATCGATATGACTCCTCGTGGTCTCAAGAGTATTGATTGTGCATCAGTGTTGGCACGCCGCTGTACCTTAAAGGCATATTACAACATCCCCCTTTCTTTTTAAAGGTACTTTCCCTCCTCCCTTGTAAAGAACTGTAACTATTTACAACACATGTCCATATTTAGTTACCATTACATAAGTGTATAGAACTGATGAATCTGTGTGTCTCTAAAGAATTGAGGTCATCTGCTGGTATGCCCAGATCTTCTAATGGTAATTTTGTCCAGAGCATTATTTAATTGCTCATAGTGACCCGTGGGAATTTTATTCTTGGATGTTGTTCCTGATTGCATTTCTGATCTTGCCCTGGACACAATAGGATGCGATGGTCAAG
Source organism: Scyliorhinus torazame (assembly GCF_047496885.1). Classification (NCBI taxonomy): domain Eukaryota; kingdom Metazoa; phylum Chordata; class Chondrichthyes; order Carcharhiniformes; family Scyliorhinidae; genus Scyliorhinus; species Scyliorhinus torazame. Next base: position 324,595,933 of record NC_092710.1, read on the forward strand.
GAGCTGGAATGGTTCTGATTTGTCTTTGGCTACGCCTCACCATTGGGCTTTTGTGCACAACAACCTCATCGGACCTTGGTTGCAAGCAAATCCTTGTCACTTCAGCTGGTTGCCGTGTATCTTTTATGGAATCCTGGATGCAGATTTGTTGTCCCAACTGTAAACCTGGCAATTCTGTGCCTGCATTTTTATAGTGCATGTTGGTCACCTTCTCCTGCAGTTTTAAAAGTTGTTCTCTAGTCATGTAGAATATAGAATGGATAAGGGTAGGTAAATCGGTACGCTCTGGTCTGCCAAACATGAGCTCTGCCAATGATGGAACGATTGCACTTAAAGGTGTTGCTCTCAGATGGAACATTACAATGTGTAGACCTTACTTTCTCTGTGTACATTTGAGAATTAGGGATTTTACCAAGCAAGTCATTCATTCAGCTAAGCCATTAAATCTCGGGTAATGAGGAGAATAAGTAGCATGATCGATATTCTACTTCTCATGCACATCCTGAAATGGCTTACTAACAAATTGCGGACCATTATCCATAGCGATCTTTCTAGACACACCAAATAAACTGGAAATAACACTTAGTTTCTGTGTGTGTGCGACACTTGTGATTGACGTATTGGTGGTAAAATAGTCAACAATGATGATGAAGTCAGTGCCAAAGACATGAAAGAAGTCCGATGCAATTTTGGATGGGGGATGGGTAGAAACCTTGTGCAGAATCAATATTTTTTGGGGGGGGTGAATTGGCAAATGCTCTTGACATGCCTTGCACTTCTCGATGATGACTTCAGTGTCATTATTCATACTTGGCCAATAAATAGACTGTCTCTCTTGCGAGTCTTCTGATCCGATCGGCGCCCATGTGTGAGTAGTGAAGTTGTTGAAGAATATCAGCTCGCAAAGATTCCGATTTATTCCGGTCTCCTCCCACAAGTCGCGAAAGACGTGCTGTTAGGTGAATTGGAAATTCTGAATTCTCCCTCGGTGTACCCGAACAGGCGCCAGAATGTGGCGACTACGGGCTTTTCACACTAACTTCATTGCAGTGTTAATGTGAGCCTACGTGTGACACTAATAAAGATTATTATTATTTATTAGCCTGCTCGTCTTTAAAAGTTACTACCCAGGAGATGTCTCGCTTGGCCTGATAAGGCCAAAATGGTCTCATGTGTTCGAGGACATGACAAATTGAATCAGGTCATGATGGTGTTCCACAGTTTCTGTGGTGTGGAATCTTTTGCTCTTCCTTGTAGCTGTTAGTATTTGTATTGCGCAGAATTTACCAGATCAGACAGACTTGCATCCTCCTACAAGAGTAACTTTGCAGCTCCCTTGAAATCACGGGTTTTGTCAAAACATTCCGAATATTTTGCTGTTAGTTTGTGAACGAAGGTGGTAGGAGCATTTTCTGAGGTTGTTGTGCCTTGTGATGTCTAACTGGTTTCATGGGTTGTCATCAGTGAAGGGTTACGACATGCCAGTAGACCTACAATTGCGGATCTTTAAATTCCACGATATAGAAGGCAGGCAGACGGGAATTGGAAACAAATCGTGCTAGATGGGGGGAATGGGTACCTGCCAAAAGACCATAAGACAGAGGAGCAGAATGAGGCCACTCGGCCCATTGACTCTGCTCCGCCATTCAATTATGGCTGATATTATCTCATTCCCATTCTCCTGCCTTCTCCCCATAACGCCTGATCCCCTTATTAATCAAGAACCTATCTATCTCTGTCTTAAAGATACTCAGTGATTTGGCCTCCACAGCCTTCTGCAGCAAAGAGTTCCACAGATTCACCACCCTCTGGCTGAAGAAATTCTTCCTCATCTCTGTTTTAAAGGATCGTCCCTTTAGTCTGAGGTTGTGCCCTCTGGTTTTCGTTTTTCCTACAAGTGGAAACATCCTCTCCACGTCCACTCTATCCAGGCCTCGCAGTATCCTGTAAGTTTCAATAAGATCCCCCCCCTCATCCTTCTAAACTCCAACGAGTACAGACCCAGAGTCCTCAACCGTTCCTCATACGACAAACTGTTCATTCCAGGAATCATTCTTGTGAACCTCCTCTGGACTCTTTCCAAGGCCAGCACATCCTTCCATAGATACGGATCGCAAAACTGCTCATAATACTCCAAATGGGGTCTGACCAGAGCCTTATATATCCTCAGAAGTACATCCCTGGTCTTGTATTCTAGCCCTCTTGACATGAATGCTAAAATTGCATTTGCCTTCCGAACTGCCGACTGAAACTGCACGTTAACCTTAACAGAATCGTGAACAAGAACTCCAAAGTCCCTTTGTGCTTCTGATTTCCTAAGCATCTTCCCATTTCTCCTTCCAAAGTGCATAACCTTACATTTTTCCACATTGTATTCCATCTGCCATTTCTTTGCCCACTCTCCTAGCCTATCCAAGTCGTTCTGCAGCCCGCCTGCTTCCTCAATACTACCAGTGCCAGGGAAAGGGTTGGCCCACTGAAGGATAGGCAAGGGAATCTATGTGTGGAGCCAGAGGAAATGGGTGAGGTACTAAATGAATACTTTGCATCAGTATTCACCAAAGAGAAGGAATTGGTAGATGTTGAGTCTGGAGAAGGGTGTGTAGATAGCCTGAATCACATTGAGATCCAAAAAGACGAGGTGTTGGGTGTCTTAAAAAATATTAAGGTAGATAAGTCCCCAGGGCCTGATGGGATCTACCCCAGAATACTGAAGGAGGCTGGAGAGGAAATTGCTGAGGCCTTGACAGAAATCTTTGGATCCTCGCTGTCTTCAGGAGATGTCCCGGAGGACTGGAGAATAGCCAATGTCGTTCCTCTATTTAAGAAGGGTAGCAAGGATAATCCAGGGAACTACAGGCCGGTGAGCCTTACTTCAGTGGTAGGGAAATTACTGGAGAGAATTCTTCGAGACAGGATCTACTCCCATTTGGAAGCAAATGGACGTATTAGTGAGAGGCAGCATGATTTTGTGAAGGGGGGGTCGTGTCTCACTAACTTGATAGAGTTTTTCGAGGAGGTCACAAAGATGATTGATGCAGGTAGGGCAGTGGATGTTGTCTATATGGACTTCAGTAAGGCCTTTGACAAGGTCCCTCATGGTAGACTAGTACAAAAGGTGAAGTCACACGGGATCAGGGGTGAGCTGGCAAGGTGGATACAGAACTGGCTAGGTCATAGAAGGCAGAGAGTAGCAATGTAAGGATGCTTTTCTAATTGGAGGGCTGTGACCAGTGGTGTTCCACAGGGATCAGTGCTGGGACTTTTGCTGTTTGTAGTATATATAAATAATTTGGAGGAAAATGTAACTGGTCTGATTAGTAAGTTTGCAGATGACACAAAGGTTGGTGGAATTGCGGATAACGATGAGGACTGTCAGAGGATACAGCAGGATTTAGATTGTTTGGACACTTGGGCGGAGAGATGGCAGATGGAGTTTAACCCGGACAAATGTGAGGTAATGCATTTTGGAAGGTCTAATGCAGGTAGGGAATATACAGTGAATGGTAGAACCTTCAAGAGTATTGAAAGTCAGAGAGATCTAGGAGTACAGGTCCACAGGTCACTGAAAGGGGCAACACAGGTGGAGAAGGTAGTCAAGAAGGCATACGGCATGCTTGCCTTCATTGGCCGGGGCATTGAGTATAAGAATTGGCAAGTCATGTTGCAGCTGTATAGAACCTTAGTTAGGCCACACTTGGAGTATAGTGTTCAATTCTGGTCGCCACACTACCAGAAGGATGTGGAGGCTTTAGAGAGGGTGCAGAAGAGATTTACCAGAATGTTGCCTGGTATGGAGGGCATTAGCTATGAGGAGCGGTTGAATAAACCCGGTTTGTTCTCACTGGAACGAAGGAGGTTGAGGGGTGACCTGATAGAGGTCTACAAAATTATGAGGGGCATAGACAGAGTGGATAGTCAGAGGCTTTTCCCCGGGATAGAGGGGTCAATTACTAGGGGGCATAGGTTTAAGGTGAGAGAGGCAAGTTTTTTACATAGAGGTTAGTGGGTGCCTGGAACTCGCTACCGGAGGAGGTGGTGGAAGCAGGGACGATAGTGATATTTAAGGGGCATCTTGACAAATACATGAATAGGATGGGAATAGAGGGACACGGACCCAGGAAGTGTAGAAGATTGTAGTTTAGTCGGGCAGCATGGTCGGCACGGGCTTGGAGGGCCGAAGGGCCTGTTCCTGTGCTGTACATTTCTTTGTTCTTTGTTCTTTGTACCTGTCCCTCTACAGATCTTTGTATCATCTGCAAACTTAGCAACAGTGCCTGAGCAACAGCCCAGTAATGGGGCTGGTTTAGCACAGGGCTAAATCGCTGACTTTGAAAGCAGACCAAGGCAGGCCAGCAGCACGGTTCAATTCCCGTACCAGCCTCCCCGAACAGGTGCTGGAATGTGGCGACTAGGGGTTTTTCACAGTAACTTCATTTGAAGGCTACTTGTGACACTAAGTGATTTTCATTTCATTTTTTTCATTTTCAGTTCCTCCTTCCAGATCATCAATGTATATTGTGAAAAGTTGTGGTCGCAGTACAGACCCCGGAGGTACACCGCTAGTCACCGGCTGCCATCCTGAAAAAGACCCCTTTATCCCCACTCTCTGCCGTCTGCCAGTCAGCCAATCCTATATCCACGCCAGGATCTTACGCTGAACACCATGGGCTCTTAACTTGTCTAACAGTCCCATTCCAGCATTCCATTAAACCATAATGTCGGAGCAGCAGTAGACCATTCAGCCCATTGAGATTGCTCCACCATTCAATGAGGTCATGACTTGTCTGATGTGATAATCCTCAATTCCACTTTCCCACCTTCTCCCCATAATTCCCTGACTGATTAAAAATCTGTCTACCTCAGCCACCACCACACTCCCAGGCAGTGCCTGCCTTTTGGCATCTGGTGCCCCTTAAACGCAGAGCCTAATATCTTTTAGCTAGGAATTCCATCTGTGCACCTTATCCAAACCCACTCCAATAGTCTTTGATTTATCAAAGATATCTGTTACTGGCTGGTGACCCAGTACCCCTTTAAGGTGGTGTAATCGATGCAGTCAGCATTGCAGCAACTTTTAAACGTTAACATCAGCCACGGCAGGAAAGCGAGAAGGCACGGTGAGTTTATCTGTGACTACAGAAGGCACTTTGTAATATAATCGGGCTGATTCCAGCAGCAACAACCTTGGGCTATATTTCAGAGGAACTTTTACAACGTAAAGGTGGCTTTAATTGGCCCTCATGCCCTGAGTTTAAAGAGGGGAGGAAATATCAAGCCACCCCATGACTGACAGCTGATGGCCTTTGATGGAAAACATGTACGTGTGTGTGTGTGTGTGTGAGAGCGGCCTGTGTGTGCCTCTTTTTGAACCTCGGTGTGTTTGTGTGTGTCTGTCTGTCCATGTATATCTCTCTATGTATCTGTTTGAACCTCTGTGTATGTGTGTGTGTGTGTGACTGTCCATGTGTATTTCTGTCTGTATCTGTTTGAACCTCTGTGTGCATGTACGTGTGTGTGTGAGTCGGCTTGTGTGTACCTCTTTTTGAACCTTTGTGTTGTGTGTGTCTGTTAATGTTTATCTCTGTATGTCTCTGTTTGAACGTCTGTGTACACGTACCTGTGTGTGTGTGTGTATGTGTATGTGTGTCTGTCTGTCTGTCCATGTGTATTTCCGTCTGTATCTGTTTGAACCTCTGTGTACATGTATCTGTGTGTGTGAGTCGGCCTGTGTGTACCTCTTTTTGAATCTCTGTGTGTGCGCCTGTGTGTCTGTATGTCCATGTGAATCTCTCTATGTATCTGTTTGAACCTCTGTGTACACGTACCTGTGTGTGTGACTGTTTGTCTGTCCATGTGTATTTCTGTCTGTATCTGTTTGAACCTCTGTGTGCATACATCGGTGTGTATGAGAGAACTGCCTGTGTGTTTCTCCGTGTCTCTTTGAGCTGTGTAGACGTATCTGTGTCTGAGCCTCTGTGTTGTAGATGTATCTGTGTGTGTGTGTCTGCCTGTCTGTCTGCCTATGTGTGTCTCTGCATGTATCTGTTTGAGTCTCTGTGTGCAAATGTGTGAGTGTGTCCTTGTATCTCAGTGTTAAGTGAGGACTGTATTGATGTCAGCTGTGATGATGCCACAGCCAAATAGCTTGCCAGCACTTGAGGACCCCGCATGTGGAATGGCCACTTGGCACTATCCCAAAGTGGTGCCCACAAAACCCAGTGAGAGGCAGCACCTTCAAGAGTGAACGAGAAGGACAGAAATAGAGAGCAAAAAAACAAAGACGCAGAAGCACATCAAGGAGCAGCCACCTCCCTGTGGGATCCTAACCCCTGACTGATCGCAGACACACCACACCCAGGAGAAGGTGACAAAGGTGAAGGAATCAGGCTGGCTCAGATTCAATCATTTGGGATCATTCCCAGGCTCAAAGGCCACCGGGCACTGGAAGGAAAGTGTTTCATGTTTGCCAGCAAGTTCGGTTCAGTTTAGTTCAGTGTGTTCTATAACTATCATTCAGCCTGTGATAGGAGAACTTATCAATTTTTGCAACATGTTCAGCCGTGATGGAGTGAGTGGATCTGTGGTGTAAACAGTTCTTTCAGTCAGGGCAGTCCACTAACCAGCAGAGGGCAGCAGAGGACAGCAGTCTTCAACTGAACAAAGAGCTGCAAATCCAACATTTCATTCAACAGGAGGACATCGAATTTACAGCAGAAACAGACCATTCAGCCCATCTGGAGCATACCAGAGTATATGCTCCACATGAGCCTCCTCCCACACCTCTTCATCAAACCCGATCAACATGACCTTCTATACCTGTCTCCCTCATGTGTGTATCAGGAATAATTATTGTATAACTTTGATGCATGCTCGCATGTATTCGTGTGCGCCTTCGAGCGAGTGTGTGCATGGGAATGTCTATATATGAGTGCCTGTGTATGTCTGAGAGTGTGTGTGTGTGTGTGTGAGTGTGTGTGTGTGTGTGTGAGTGTGTGTCTGTGTGTGTGAGTGTGCGCATATGTGAGTGTGTGAGAGCATGTGAGTGTGTGTATATGTAAGTGTGGGTGTGAGAGTGTGCATGTGTAAGTGTGTGAGAGCATGTGAGTGTGTGTATATGTAAGTGTGCAAGAATGTGAGTGAGTGTGTGTCGGGTGTGAGAGAGAGTGTGTGAGAGAGAAAGTGTGCGAGTGCGCGGTTTTTTGGTCGTTCGACCAGATAAATCCTGTGGACCTAGCCGCAGAATCGAGGAATCCAGCCCTGTGTGTCTGTGTGAGTGTGTGTGTGAGACAGTGTGTGTGTGAGTGCATGAGAGAGCGTGTGAGTATGCAGGAGAGTCTCTGAGAGAGAGTGTGTGTGTGGGTGTGTGTAAGTGTGTGGGACAGAGTGAGAGTGTGAGAGGGAGTGTGTGAGAGGTGTGTTAGTGTGTGAGAGAGACTGTGTAAGAGAGGTGTGTAAGTGTGTGAAAAGGAGTATGTAAGAGAGAGGTGGGTGTGTGTACGTGGATGAGAGAGGAGTGTGTTTGAGAGAGGACCATTGGTGTGTTTAAATGTGAGACAAGTGTGCAGGGGAGTGAGTGAGAGAGGTGTGTAAGAGAGGAGTGTGTGTGAGAGGAGCATGGGCGTGTGTAAGTGTGTGATAGTGTGTGAGAGATGTGTGTGTGGGAGAGTGTGTGTGGGAGAGTGTGTGTGGGAGAGTGTGTGTGGGAGAGTGTGTGTGGGAGAGTGTGTGTGGGAGAGTGTGTGTGGGAGAGTGTGTGTGGGAGAGTGTGTGTGGGAGAGTGTGTGTGGGAGAGTGTGTGTGGGAGAGTGTGTGTGGGAGAGTGTGTGTGGGAGAGTGTGTGTGGGAGAGTGTGTGTGGGAGAGTGTGTGTGGGAGAGTGTGTGTGGGAGAGTGTGTGTGGGAGAGTGTGTGTGGGAGAGTGTGTGAGAGTGGGGCGTGGGTATGGGAGAGAGTATGTGGGAGAGAGGTGTGTGAGAGCGAGAGTGTGTGAGAGCGAGAGTGTGTGAGAGCGAGAGTGTGTGGGAATGTGTGAGAGAGTGTGTGAGAGAGTGTGTGAGAGAGGGAAATGGGTATGGGAGAGTATGTGTGTGTGAGAGTGTGTGTGAGAGAGGGGAGTGGGTACGGGAGAGAGAGTGTGTGTGTGAGAGAGAGTGTGTGTGTGAGAGAGAGTGTGTGTGTGAGAGAGTGTGTGTGTGTGAGAGAGTGTGTGTGTGTGTGAGAGAGTGTGTGTGTGTGAGAGAGAGTGTGTGTGTGAGAGAGTGTGTGTGTGAGAGAGTGTGTGTGTGAGTGTGTGTGTGAGAGGGGAATGGGTATGGGAGAGTGTGTGTGGGGGAGTGTGTGAGAGAGTGTGTGTGAGAGAGTACGTGAGAGAGTGTGTGTGTGAGTGTGAGAGTGTGTGTGGGAGAGTGTGTGAGAGGGGAGTGGGTACAGGAGAGTGTGGGTGTGTGTGTGGGAGAGTGTGTGAGAGGGGAGTGGGTACAGGAGAGTGTGTGTGAGAGAGTGTGTGGGAGATGTCATGATATTCAGGTAAACATCATGGTGCAAACACACATACACACTGATGGACAGATCAACGGACCAATCAATACACACACAACATCACAGGCAAGAGCATACACACTATAAAACAGGGAACACGACACTTCCCGCTCATTCCAGCAGGAGACAGCTCAGGGCACAGAGCTCACAGCAAGCCACTCAGACATTTACCATGTGCTGAGTGCTTCTCCAAGATAGTGTTAGGGATAGGTCCACAGATTCAAGAGTAATGAACGAACCACAGTAACCAGTTTACCATTGTAAATATTGTTAGTAATAAAACTGAGTTGTACCACCCGCAACCGTGTTGGTTCGTCTGTGTAGCTGAGCACCCAACACAACATAGTACCAGGATTGGAACCCGGTAACTGTGGGACCTACCTACGAATCCTCAGGAATCTGCCATCCTGCGCCACGGACACCGCCAGCACGCCGCAGCCGCTACAAATCACTGGAAACCTCGGCATCAACTGGAAGCTGTTCGAACAGCGCTTCCAGCTCTTCCTGGAAGCCACCGAAAGGGAGAGCGCTTCGGACACCAGAAAAATCGCCCTATCCTCTCCACGGCAGGGCAACACGCCATCCACATCTACAACTCCCTGGTGTTCGCGGAAGGTGAGGACAAGACCAAGTACAAGACGATCCTTCTCAAACTCGACCAACACTTCAGTGTCGAGGTAAATGAGAGTTTCAAGAGGTATCTCTTCCAGCAGCGCCTGCAGGGTAAGGATGAGCCCTACAAAGGCTGTCGTGCAGGGCCCGGAGTCGGTCTGCCTGTGCGCTGGCACATGTACCTTGGGATAGGGCGCCTGGGGGCTCGTTGAGTTTACCAGGGTGATGCTTAATCTCGTAATTATAGGTGGAGAGCTCGATTTTCCACCGCAAGATTTTATCATTTTTGATCTTGCCCCGCTGTGTTGTTGAACATGAAGGCTACCGACCATTGGTAAGTGAGGAGAGTGAATCTCCTGCCGGCCAGGTAATGCCTCCAAGGTCGCACAGCCTCAACAATAGCCTGGGCCTCTTTTTTGACGGACGAGTGCCGAATTTCAGAGGCATGGAGAGTGCGGGAAAAGAATGCCACGGTCCTGCCTGCCTAGTTGAGAGAGGCGGCAAGGGCGATGTCCGATGCGTCGCTTTCTACTTGGAATGGAAGTGTCTCGTCTACAGCGTGCATTCCAGCTTTGGCAATATCAGCTCTGATCCGGGCGAAGGCCTGTTGGGCCTCGGCCGTCAGGGGGAGGTGAGTGCACTGTATGAGTGGGCGGGCCTTGCCGCATAGTTTGGGACCCACTGGGCGTAGTAGGAGAAGAACCCCAGGCAGCGTTTGAGGGCCTTGGGGCAGTGAGGGAGGGGGAGCTCCATGAGGGGGCACATGAGGTCGGGATCGGGCCCCAGAACTCCGTTCTGGACCACATAGCCGAGGATGGCTAAGCGGTTTGTGCGGAACACACACTTCTCTTTGTTATACGTGAGGTTGAGGAGAGTGGCGGTGTAGAGAAATTTAGCGAGGTTGGTGTTGTGGTCCTGCTGGTCATGGCCGCAGATGGTCACATTGCCCAGGTACGGAAAGGTGGCCCGCAAACCGTACCGGTCGACCATTCGGTCCATCTCCCTTTGGAAGACCGAAACCCCATTGGGGACCCAAAGGAAGTGATATAGCCGGCCGTCTGCCTCGAAGGCGGTGTATGGCCGGTCCGATTTACGGATGGGGCGCTGGTGGTAAGCGGCTTTCAGGTCCACCGTTGAGAAGACCCGGTACTGTGTAATCTGGTTAACCATGTCAGATATGCGTGGGAGGGGGTACGCGTCGAGCTGCGCGTACCTGTTGATGGTCTGGCTGTAGTCCACGACCATTCGGTTGTTCTCCCCAGATTTAACCACTACCACTTGAGCTCTCCAGGGGCTGTTGCTGGCCTCGATGACTCCTTCCCGAAGCAACCGCTGGACTTCGGACCTGATGAAGGCCTTATCCTGGGTGCTGTACAGTGTGCTCCTGGTGGCGACAGGTTTGCAATCTGGAGATAGATTGGCAAAGAGGGAAGGAGGATCGACCTTTAGGGTTGCGAGGCCGCATACAGTGAGGGGTGGTAAGGGTCCACCGAATTTAAGGGTCAGGCTCTGGAGGTTGCACTGAAAATCCAGGGCGAGGATAAGTGCAGCGCAGAGGTTAGGGAGGACGTAGAGGCGAAAACCATGGAACTCTACGCCTTGGACTGTGAGCGTGACCGTGCAGTACCCCCGGATCGCTACGCAATGGGATCCAGAGGCCAGGGAGATTTTTTGATTGGTAGGGTGTACCTTAAAGGAGCAGCGCCTTACCGTATTCGGGTGTACAAAGCTCTCGGTCCTCCCGGAGTCCAGTAGGCAGGAGGTCATGGCCATTGACTTTCACGCGGATGGATGCATTGGTCAGGTTATGTGGTCGAGACTGGTCGAGTGCCATGGATGCGAGCCGTGGTTGATCGTTGGGGAGAGAGGCGGCCATTGAGTTGAGGTCCTGGAACGCCGTTGGTGTTCATGTGCTGAGGGGTGGACAAGATAGATCATAGAACATAGAACATTACAGCGCAGTACAGGCCCTTCGGCCCTCGATGTTGCGCCGACCTGTGAAACCACTCTAAAGCCCATTTACACTATTCCCTTATTGTCCATATGTCTATCCAATGACCATTTGAATGTCCTTAGTGTTGGCGAGTCCACTACTGTTGCAGGCAGGGCATTCCACGCCCTTACTACTCTCTGAGTAAAGAACCTACCTCTGACATCTGTCCTATATCTATCTCCCCTCAATTTAAAGGTATGTCCCCTCGTGCTAGACATCACCATCTGAGGAAAAAGACTCTCACTGTCCACCCTATCCAATCCTCTGATCATCTTGTATGCCTCAATTAAGTCACCTCTTAACCTTCTTCTCTCTAACGAAAACAGCCTCAAGTCCCTCAGCCTTTCCTCATAAGATCTTCCCTCCATACCAGGCAACATTCTGGTAAATCTCCTCTGCACCCTTTCCAATGCTTCCACATCCTTCCTATAATGCGGCGACCAGAATTGCACGCAATACTCCAAATGCGGCCGCACCAGAGTGTTGTACAGCGGCAACATGACCTCATGGCTCCGAAACTCAATCCCTCTACCAATAAAAGCTAACATATCGTACGCCTTCTTAATAACCCTCTCAACCTGGGTGGCAACTTTCAGGGATCTATGTACATGGACACCGAGATCTCTCTGCTCATCCACACTGCCAAGAATCTTACCATTAACCCAGTACTCTGTCTTCCTGTTATTCCTTCCAAAATGAATCACCTCACACTTTTCTGCATTAAACTCCATTTGCCACCTCTAAGCCCAGCGCTGCAGCTTATTTGTCCCTCTGTAACTTGTAACATCCTTCCGCACTGTCCACAACTCCACCGACTTTAGTGTCATCTGCAAATTTACTCACCCATTCTTCTACGCCCTCCTCCAGGTCATTTATAAAAATGACAAACAGCAGTGGCCCCAAAACAGATCCTTGTGGTACACCACTAGTAACTGGACTCCAGTCTGAACATTTCCCATCAACCACCACCCTTTGTCTTCTTCCAGCTAGCCAATTTCTGATCCAAACTGCTAAATCACCCTGAATCCCATGCCTCCGTATTTTCTGCAGTAGCCTTCCATGGGGAACCTTATCAAACGTTTTACTGAAATCCATATACACCACATCAACTGCTTTACCCTCATCCCCCTGTTTGGTCAAAGAACTCTATAAGGTTTATGAGGCACGACCTACCCTTCACAAAACCGTGTTGACTATCTCTAATCAAATTATTCCTTTCCAGATGATTATACATCCTATCTCTTATAAATCTTTCCAAGATTTTTCCCACAACAGAAGTAAGGCTCACTGGTCTATAGTTACCGGGGTTACCTCTACTCCCCTTCTTGAACAAGGGGACAACATTTGCTATCCTCTAGTCTTCTGGCACTATTCCTGTAGACAAAGATGACTTAAAGATCAAGGCCAAAGGCTCAGCAATCTCCTCCCTAGCTTCCCAGAGAATCCTAGGATAAATCCCATCCGGCCCTGTTGACTTATCTATTTTCACACTTTCCAGAATTGCTGACACCTCCTCCTTATGAACCTCAAGCCCTTCTAGTCTAGTAGCCTGAATCTCAATATTCTCCTCGACAACATTGTCTTTTTCCTGTTCCTGTGTGAATACTGACAAAAAATATTCATTTAGCACCTCTCCTATCTCCTCGGACTCCAAGCACAACTTCCCACTACTGTCCTTGACTGGCCCTACTCCTACCCTAATCATTCTTTTATTCCTGACATATCTATAGAAAGCTTTAGGGTTATCCTTGATCCTACCTGCCAAAGACTTCCCATGTCCCCTCCTGGCTCTCTCTCTAGGTCCTTCCTAGCTAACTTGTAACTCTCGAGCGCCCTAACTGAACCTTCATGTCTCATCTTTACATAAGTCTCCTTCTTCCTCTTGACAAGTGTTTCGACTGCTTTAGTAAACCACGGTTCCCTCACTCGACCACTTCCTCCCTGCCTGACAGGTACATACTTATCAAGGACACGCAGTAGCTGTTCCTTGAACAAGCTCCACATTTCCATTGTGCCCATCCCCTGCAGTTTTCCTCTCCATCCGATGTATCCTAAGTCTTGCCTCATCGCATCATAATTGCCTTTCCCCCAGATATGACTCTTGCCCTGCGGTATATACCTATCCCTTTCCATCACTAAAGTAAACGTAATCGAATTGTGGTAACTATCCCCAAAGTGCTCACCTACCTCCAAATCTAACACCTGTCCTGGTTCAGTACCCAGTACCAAATCCAATATGGCCTCACCTCTAGTTGGCCTATCTACATACTGTGTCAGGAAACCCTCCTGTACACATTGGACAAAAACGGACCCTTCTAATGTACTCGAACTATAGCGTATCCAGTCAATATTTGGAAAGTTAAAGTCCCCCATAACAACTACCATGTTGCTTTCGCTCCTATCCAGAATCATCTTTGCAATCCTCTCCTCTACATCGCTGGAACTTTTCAGAGGCCTATAGAAAACCCCTAACAGGGTGACCTCTCCTTTCCTGTTTCTAACCTCAGCCCATACTACCTCAATAGACGAGTCCTCATCAAACGTCCTTTCTGCCACCGTAATACTGTCCTTGACTAACAATGCCACACCTCCCCCTCTGTTACCACCTTCCCTGAGCTTACTGAAATATCTAAATCCTGGCACCTGCAACAACCATTCCTGCCCCTGCTATATCCATGTCTCCGAAATGGCCACAACATCAAAGTCCCAGGTACCAACCCATGCCGCAAGTTCACCCACCTTATTCCGGATGCTCCTGGCATCGAAGAAGACACACTTTAAACCACCTTCCTGCCTGCCGGTACACTCCTGCAACTTTGAAACCCTATTCATGACCTCACTACTCTCAACCTCCTGTATACTGGAGCTACAATTCAGGTTCCCAAGCCCCTGCTGAACTAGTTTAAACCCTCCCGAAGAGCATTAACAAATTTCCCCCCCCAGAATATTGGTACCCCTCTGGTCCAGGTGCAGACCATCCCATTTGTAGAGGTCCCACCGACCCCAGAATGAGCCCCAATTATCCAGAAATCTGAAACACTCCCTCCTGCACCATCTCTGTAGCCACGTGTTCAACTCCTCTCTCTCCCTATTCCTCGTCTTGCTATCACGTGGCACTGGTAACAACCCAGAGATAATAACTCTGTTTGTCCTAGATCTAAGTTTCCACCCTAGCTCCCTGAATTCCTGCCTTATATCCCCATCCCTTTTCCTACCTATGTCGTTGGTACCGATGTGGACCACGACTTGGGGCTGCTCCCCCTCCCCCTTAAGGATCCCGAAAACACAATCCGAGACATCACGCACCCTGGCACCTGGGAGGCAACACACCAACCGTGAGTCTCTCTCGTTCCCACAGAATCTCCTATCTATCCCCCTAACTATGGAGTCTCCAATGACTAATGCTCTACTCCTCTCCCCCCTTCCCTTCTGAGCAACAGGGACAGACTCTGTGCCAGAGACCTGTACCCCATGGCTTAACCCTGGTAAGTCGGCCCCCACAACAGTATCCAAAGCGGTATACTTGTTACTAAGGGGAATGGCCACAGGGGATCCCTGTACTGACTGCTTCCTCCCAGCTCCTCTCACCGTCACCCATCTATCTTTATTCTTCGGAGTAACTACATCCCTGAAGCTTCTATCTATGACCAACTCTGCCTCCCAAATGATCCGAAGTTCATCCAACTCCAGCTCCAATTCCCTAACGAGGTTTCTGAGGAGCTGGAGATGGGTGCACTTCCCACAGATGAAATCAGCAGGGACACTGACAGCGTCCCTCACCTCAAACATTCTGCAGGAGGAACATTGCACTGCCTTCCCTGCCATCCCCTCTAGATAAAACAAAAGAAAGAAAGCGCTTACCTGTTATTCACTCCCCTTCTGAGCAAGCACTCACTCAGCAAGATGGCGGCGCCTGGAGGTCCTGAGGGTTACAAAATGGCGGCAGCCATGGAACGCACGTGTTGCACGGAGGAAAAGATGGCGGTGCCCATTGGTCGCACATGGCCTGGGGAGGAGAGGAGGATGGCGGCTCTCATTGTCCGAGACCAGGGAGGTGGGGGCGACTGCGGCCGCTGAGCGGGCCTGGCACACCGCAGCGAAGTGGCCCTTCTTCCCGTAGGCCTTCCAAAGGGCAGCGCGGGCCGGGAAGTGTTGGTGGAGGTGTTTTTGCTGGCCACAAAAGTATCATCGGGGCCCCCCGGGGATCTCAGGCTGGTCTATAGTTACCGGGGTTACCTCTACTCCCCTTCTTGAACTGCAGGCGTATTGGGTGGGTAGCGCCCCCACTGGCGGCTGCGTGTGGGGCCCATGAAGCGGAGGAGGAGTGGGCCGTGCAGTTGGGGGCGTAGGACTGGACATTGCGCAGGGCAGCCATCATGGAGAGCGCTAATGTTTTAGTCTCTGCGAGTGCGCGCAGAGGAGCCGCTGCCTGATAATATCAGACCCAGTCCCAGTCACAAAAGCGTCCTGCATAAGGAGATCTGAGTGCTCCTTAGCTGCATCGTTCTGGCAGTCACAGTCCCGAACCGGTGGGATCAGGGCCATCCAGAAGTCCTCGATTGACTCACCAGGTAGTTGAGTAAGCGTTAGGAGCACGTGTCTGGCGAAGAGCGTGTTCGTCTTCTGTTCATAATTTTCATTGAGTCGAGTCATGGCATCAGTGTAATTGG
Organism: Scyliorhinus torazame; assembly: GCF_047496885.1. Taxonomy (NCBI): domain Eukaryota; kingdom Metazoa; phylum Chordata; class Chondrichthyes; order Carcharhiniformes; family Scyliorhinidae; genus Scyliorhinus; species Scyliorhinus torazame. The sequence continues at coordinate 324,611,748 of NC_092710.1, forward strand.
GCGCATCCTGGATCAGCGGGAAGACTTTGGAGCTGAGTCTGGAGTACAATATCTGGATCTCCTGAACCTCTGGAACAGGGGTTGGCGCCGCGTTGATATACGCTTCAAAACAAGCTAGCCAGTGCTGGAAGTCCTTTCTTGCATCGCTTGAGTGTGTCTCCAGCTGCAGTCGATCTGGTTTAATCCGAAGGTCCATTTTCTGAATCCGATACTAATAAATTGAGGCACGATCAATTTGGCTGTAGACGAAGTTGAATCCAAACTGAGGCTTTATTAGTATCAGATGTGTGGCCTCCCACAGCAGCTGGCGAAATGGCTGTGAGCTGAAGGCCACGCATATTTATACCCCACCTCTTGGGCGGAGCTAACATGCAGGGGCCACAGGTGAACCTGTAGTGCAGGTTCTACTGTACAACCCTTAATATAGGAACACAGTGGTTTACCGCAGTGGGTATGGGAGAGAGTGTGTGTGAGAGGGGGCGTGGGTATGGGAGAGTGTGTGTGGGAGAGAGTGTGTGAGAGGGAAGTGTGGATGGTGTAAGTGTGAGGGAGGAGTGTGGGTAGTGTAAGTATGTGAGAGAGTAGTGTGGAGGAATGTGTGAGAGGGTAGTGTGAAAGAGCGGAGTGTAAGTGTGTGTAAGTGTGTGAGAGAGGAGCATAGGTGTGTGTGTGTGAGAGAGGAGTGTGGTTGTCTGAGAGAGGAGTGTGTGAGAGAGGATTGTGTGTGAGAGAGTGTGTGGGAAAGAGTGTGAGAGAGGAGTGTGTGAGAGAGGTGTGTGTGGGAGAGGGAGTATGTGAGAGAGGAGTGTGTGAGAAAGGGAGTATGTGAGAGAGGAGTGTGTAAGAGAGGGAGTATGTGAGAGGAGTGTGTGAAAGAGCGAGTATGTGATAGAGGGAGTTTGTGAGAGAGGTGTGTAAGTGTGTGAGAGAGAAGTGTGTGAGAGGAGTGTGAGCGAGGGAGTATGCGAGTGAAGTGTGTAAGTGTGAGAGAGGAGAGTGTGATAGTGGTGTGTGAGAGAGGGAGTGTATGAGAGAGGGAGTGTGTGGGAGGGTGTGGGAGGGAGTGTGTGGGTGTGTGAGTGTGTGAGAGAAGAGTGTGGGTGTGTGTAAATGCGCGGGAGAGTGTGTGTGAGAGGGAGTGTGTGAGAGAGGTGTGTAAGTGTGCGAGAGGGAGTGTGTGGGAGAGTGTGTGAGGGGGCGTGGGTATGGGTGAGAGGGTGTGTGTGAGAGGGTGTGTGTGAGGGTGTGTGTGAGAGAGTGTGTGTGAGAGAGGGGCGTGGGTACAGGAGAGTGAGAGAGAGGGGCGTGTGGGAGGGAGTGTGTGGGAGGGTGTGTGAGAGAGGAGTGTGTCATGTTGTGTACTCTGGGATAACATTGGCTGCAACTGGATGCAGCTTTAACCAAAAGATACTCCAGACCTTGAACGAGGGAGAGTGTGTGGGAGAGTGTGTGTGAGAGAGTGTGTGAGAGAGTGTGTAATTGTGTGGGAGTGTGTGTGAGGGAAGTGTGGGCGGTGTAAGTGTGAGGGAGGAGTGTGGGTGGTGTAAGTATGTGAGAGAGGAGTGTGGGTGTGCGTAAGTGTGTGTGTAAGGGGGGGGTGCGAGAGAAGAATGTGTGAGATGGTAGTGTGTAAGAGTGGTGTGAGAGAGAGGAGCATGGGTGTGTGTAAGTGTGAGAGAGAGGAGTGTGGGTGTGTGAGAGAGGAGTGTGTGAGAGAGGAGTGTGTGGGAGAGTGTGTGAGAGAGGAGTGTGTCATGTTATGTACTCTGGGATAACATTGGCTGCAACTGGATGCAGCTTTAACCAAAAGATACTCCAGACCTTGAAGTTAGTTCAATCTGATTTACTGAACCAGTAGTACAGTTAGCACAGTTCTCTATGAGTTTGACTCACTGCTAACCTAAGTGTGGTTACTCTGTCTGACTGAACCAGACTAGCTCTTAGCCACATGCTGGAGGTGTGATACTGTACATACACCCTGACTCACTCTGTAGATGTTCATCAGTGGAAAGAGGTGGTGTGTGCCTTTTATAGTGAGGTACCACCACTGAGTGTCCTGCCTGCTCATTGGTCATGTCCTGTTCTCTGTGTTCATTAGCTGCCTGCCTGTGCCTGTCTGTATATCATTATCTGCATGTCTGCATATCATGACAGTGCCACCTTTTTAAAATGTTTTGTTGGCACATGGGAACGTACTTACATCTGGTGGCATATAATTAACATATTTACAAGCGGTGACATATGTGAACGTATTTACATGTGAAGACAGCTGTCTAATGTGAGAAAACAGAACATAGCAAACAAAACAAATGTTCACAAGTCCAGTCTCTGGGGCTTGCGTCTGATCCTTGTCGACCGCCGGAGAGGTGGTGGTGGGGACGACAGTGCCTTGACAGGCGGGATGGAAGCCTGACTGGTGGCCTCGTAATTCGAGGTACCAGGAGGTGGCAAAACAATGGATGGAAACGGAGAAGAAAGCGGTTGCGGGCAGGCAACTTTGCGCAGTGCCCGTCTGTTTCGTCGCCCAACAGAACCATCAGCCAGACGCACAACATAAGAGCGGGGTGCAGCCTGTCGAACAACGACAGCTGGAGCAGACCAGCCACCATCCGGTATCTTGATCCTGACAGTGTCTGCCGGGGATAACACGGGCAAATCGGTGGCATGAGCATCATAGCCCTGCTTTTGCTGGTTTCGGAGCTGCTGAACCTTCTGCAGCACCGGGAGGTGATCCAGGTTGGGCAAGTGTATGGCTGGAAGTGTCATCTGCAGGTCCTGTTCATCAGGAGTTGAGCCGGCGACATGCCAGTGGACAGTGGGGTTGCCCTGTACGCAAGCAGCGCGAGGTAGATGTCAGAAGCAGAATCCGCGGCCTTGCAGATGAGCTGTTTCACAATGTGCACCCCTTTTCCAACCTTCCCATTGGACTACGGATAGTGTGGGCTGGAAGCGACATGTTTGAAATGGGATGACTTGGCAAACATAGACCACTCGTGTCTGTTGAACCACGGGCCATTGTCACTCATGACAGTGAGTGAATTGAAATGAAAATCGCTTATTGTCACAAGTAGGCTTCAAATGGTCAACCCGTAGTCACGACCATTCTCACGAAAGAGGTCGATGCCAACCTTGGACCATGGGGAGGTCTCCATTTCATGCTGCTGGAGCATCTCCTTGCTCTGCGCTGGCTGGAAGCGTTGACAGGTTGCACAGTTGAGGACCATGTTCGAGATGTCCTGGCTAATACCGGGCCAGTAGACAGCCTGCCTGGCTCTGCGTCTGCACTTCCCGACGCCCAGGTGTCCCTCATGGATTTGGCGGAGCACCAAGCTCTGGAGACTGCGCGGAATGACAATCCAGTCCAGCTTGAGGAGGATACCATCAATCACCGTCAGGTCGTCCTTTACATTGTAAAATTGAGGGCATTGCCCTGTCTGCCAGCCATTGGTGAGGTGGTGCATGACACGCTGCAAGAGGGGGTCTTTGGCTGTCTCCTCGTGGTTACGAACCAGCTTCTCATCAGAGGTGCTAGCACTCAGCTGCACCTGTGATTCAATCTGCCGAATGATTTCCAGCAATTCACTAGGCAATGTGATGGAGCGCGACAATGCACCAGCGATGATGAGCTCCTTGCCAGGCGTGTACACTAAGTCAAAGTCGTACCTTCTGAGTTTGAGGAGGATGCGCTGCAGCCGAGGCGTCATGTCGTTCAGCTCCTTGTGGATAATGTGGACCAGAGGCCTATGATCCGTCTCGACAGTGAATGTTGGCAAGCCGTAGACATAGTTGTGAAACTTGAGAATGCCAGTGAGAAGGCCCAGGCATTCCTTCTCTATTTGCGCATATCTTGTTTCGGTGGGCATCATGGCCCTCGATGCGTAGGCTACCGGTGCCCAGGATGAAGTGTCATCGCGTTGAAGCAGCACCGCACCAATGTCATCCTAGCTCGCATCTGTTGAGATCTCCGTCTCCCTGTCTGGGTCGTAAAATGCCAAGACGGGTGCAGTGTTGAGCTGTGTTTCAGCTCCAACCACTCTGCCTGATGTGCTGCCTTCCACTCAAAGGCAGTGGACTTTTTCACCAGGTTTCGTAGGGCTGTGGTGTGTGAGGCCAGGTTTGGGATGAACTTGCCCAGAAAATTGACCATGCCCAGGAAGCGCAACACCGCCTTCTTATCTTCAGAGACCTTCATGGCTGCGATGGCCTTGACCTTGTCTGTGTCCGGGCGCACGCCGTGCCGAGAGATCTGGTCATCTTGGAACTTGAGTGTCGACATGCCAAAGCAACATTTGGCCCTGTTCAGCTTCAGGCCATTGGCGTGGACACGGCGGAATACCTGCTGGAGACAGGAAACATGCTCCTCAGGGGTCGTGGACCATATGATGATGTCATCCACGTACACACAAACCCCTTCAATGCCCTCCATCATCTGCTCCATGATGCGATGGAAGATCTCCGATGCCCAGATAATGCCAAACGGCATGCGATTATAGGAGTATCTGCCAAACGGTGTTAAAGGTACAGATCCTTCTGCTGGACTCATCCAGCTGGATTTGCCAAAATCCATGTGACACATCTAACTTGGTGAAAAAACGTGCGTGTGCCATCTCGCTGGTGAGTTCCTCCTGCTTCGGGATGGGGTAGTGTTCACCCATTATATTCTTATTGAGATCCTTGGGATCAATGCAGATGCGCAGGTCTCCCGAAGGCTTTCTAACACAAACCATCGAGCTGACCCAGTCAATCGGTTCGGTTACCTTGGAAATGATGGCCTGTTGCTGAAGATCCTTGAGCTGTGCCTTCAGGCGCTCCCTCAGCGGAGCCGGGACCCGGCGTGGTGCATGGACTACTGGCTTGGCATCAGGACGTAGCAGAATCGATATGGCAGCATGCCCATCCCGTCGAACACGTCCGGATACTGAGCGAGGATGTCGTCAATGCCGGCCAGAAGATCCACATTGGAGGATGTCGTTGTGTAAACCCGCTACACGAGGTTCAGCTGCTTGCAGGCCTGCGCGCCAAGTAGGGGTGCCCTGTCTGGCTTGACAATTTCAAAACGTAACCGTGCGTGGGTGCTCCGTTTGGAGACAAGTAGATGGCAGGATCCCAGTAGCGTGATGGCATTTCCGTTGTGGTCCAGGAGCCTGCAGGCTGCTGGAAGGACTTTGGGGGACTTCTTGAGGCGTTTGAAATCTGCCTGTGAGAGGAGGTTGGCAGAAGCACCTGTGTCCAGCTTAAACTGGATGGAGCAGTGGTTGACCTGCATCACCGCACGCCATTCGTCCGCAGAATCCACAGCGAGGATGGATTGAATTTGTGATGAGTTGGATGTGGCATATTCACATTTGGTAATGATGCCCACACAGTAGGCGGAGTCCAGGCATTCTTCCTCTGGATCCGTTGTGCTGCCAGGGTCAGAATCCTGTAATAGTTGTTGCACACTCTGAATGCGCCGTTGGCGGAATTGGGAGCGCTGGCCCCTGACTGGTGGTGCAGACCTGCACAAGGCTGCAATGTGTCCAGGCTTCCCGCAGTTTAAACATCGCCTGCCTCTTGCAGGTCAGTTTTTCTTTAAGTGGGCGTTGCCGCAGTTTGAGCACGTCATGACGTCAGCGTCCTGACGCTCCACGCGTCGTCGCACATGCGCAGTGAGAAATGGCTGCTTTCATCAGTTCTGAGGCACTGCATCCGGGAGATGGCCTGCACACTCTCTGCCTCGTGGGAGGCAAGTTTCTCATTTTCAGCCGATTCGTACTGGGCATAGCGATTTTTGGTGTGCTCATGCACTGTGCATGTTTCAATCGTGACTGGCAGGATCATATGCTTGATTTTCAGTTGCTACTCTCAGAGGATCAGAGTGAACTCCAAAAACGATTTGGCCTCTGTTCATGGAGTCAGCAATATCACCAAAGTTGCAGGACAGCACTAGCAGGCGGAGGTTAGTTAAGAAGGAGTTGAAAGATTCATCTTTACCCTGTAGACGCTGTTTGAATATGTAGCGCTCGAAGATTTCATTGGTGTCCACTTCACAGTGACTGTCAAACTTGTCCAGGATGGTCTGAAACTTTGTCTCGTCCTGGCCTTCGGTGAAGTGAAAAGAGTTGAAGAGTTTGTTGGTTTGATCACCCGCTGTTGAGAGGAGAAGCGCAATCTTCCTTGCATCAGACGCACCCTCGAGGTCTGAAGCTTCGATGTACAGCAGAAATTTTTGCTTGAATGTCCGCCAGTTGGCACTGAGATTGCCGGAGGTCCTGAGCTGGTGAGGAGCCTGAATCTTCTCCATGGTGCCGGGATACATTCGCTGGTCGTCACGGAATGAACTGAGATTAACCAGTCTCCTGGTAGCATGATGTGTTGTGTACTCTGGGATAACACAGGCTGCAACTGGATGCAGCTTTAACCAAAAGATACTCCAGACCTTGAAGTTAGTTCAATCTGATTTATTGAACCAGTAGCACAGTTAGCACAGTTCTCTGTGAGTTCGATTATTTGCTAACCCAAGTGTGGTTACTCTGTCTGACTGAACCAGACTAGCTCTGAGACACGTGGTGGAGGTGTCATACTGTACATACACCCTGACTCACTCTGTAGATGTTCATCAGTGGAAAGCGGCCGAGTGAGAGTGCCTCGTGACTTTTACAGTGAGATACCACCCCTGGGTGTCCTGTCTGCTCATTGGTCATGTCCTGTTTTCTGTGTTCATTAGCTGCCTGTCTTTGCCTGTCTGTATATCATTATCTGCATGTCTGCATATCATGACAGAGTGTGTGAGAGAGGTGTGTAATTGTGTGGGAGAGTGTGTTGAGAGAGGGTCGTGGGTACGGGAGAGAGTGTGTGGGAGAGTGTGTGTGAGAGAGATGCTTTGGTGTGTGGAAGTGTGGGAGTGAGGAGTGTGTGGGAGAGAGGAGTGTGTGGGAGAGAGGAGTGTGTGGGAGAGAGGAGTGTGTGGGAGAGAGGAGTGTGTGGGAGAGAGGAGTGTGTGGGAGAGAGGAGTGTGTGGGAGAGAGGAGTGTGTGGGAGAGAGGAGTGTGTGGGAGAGAGGAGTGTGTGGGAGAGAGGAGTGTGTGGGAGAGAGGAGGTGGTGAGAGAGAGGAGTGTGTGAGAGAGAGGAGTGTGTGAGAGAGAGGAGTGTGTGAGAGAGGAGTGTGAGAAAGAGGTGTGGAAGTGTGTGAGATAGGAGTGTGTGGGAGAGTGTGAGAGAGAGGAGTGTGTCTTTTTATGTACTCTGGGATAACACAGGCTGCAACTGGATGCAGCTTTAACCAAAAGATACTCCAGACCGTGAAGTTAGTTCAATCTGATTTATTGAACCAGTAGCACAGTTAGCACAGTTCTCTGTGAGTTCGACTCACTGCTAACCTAAGTGTGGTTACTCTGTCTGACTGAACCAGACTAGCTCTTAGCCACGTGCTGGAGGTGTGATACTGTACATACACCCTGACTCACTCTGTAGATATTCATCAGTGGAAAGAGGCGGAGTGTGAGTGCCGAGTGCCTTTTATAGTGAGATACCACCACTGAGTGTCCTGCCTGCCCATTGGTCATGTCCTGTTCTCTGTGTTCATTAGCTGCCTGTCTGTATATCATTATCTGCATGTCTGCATATCATGACATAATGCATCCACTATCTCCGTTACCACCTTCCTTAATACCCTCAGGTGCAGGTGAGCAGGTCCCGGAGACTTATCTGCCTTAACCCCATCAGTTTATTCAATGTTATCTCCCTAGTGATGGTTATTGCACTAAGTTCCTCTGCATTAAATGTAATTTTTGGAAAGTTTTTATTATCTTCTACCGTGAAGACAAAGGCAAAATATTGGTTTAGTGCCTCTGCCATCTCTGTGATCCCCATTATTACCTCACCAGTATTGTCCTCTAAAGGGCCAACATTTACTTTAGGACATATGGAACATAGAACATACAGTGCAGAAGGAGGCCACTCGGGCCATCGAGCATGCACCGACCTACTTAAGCCCTCACATCCACCCTATCCCCGTAACCCAATAACCCCTCCTAAGCTTTTTGGTCACTAAGGACAATTTATAACGGCCAATCCATCTGAACTGCACGTCTTTGGACTGTGGGAGGAAACCCACACAGACTCGGGGAGCTCCCTGACAGTGACCCAGCGGGGAGTCAAACCTGGGACCATGGCACTGTGAAGCCACAGTGCTATCCACTGGTGCTATTCTGCTGCCCATTTAGCTATTCTCTCCCTCTTGTAGAAGCTTTGGATATCAGTATTTATGTTTTCTGCTAATTTCCTTTCTTAGTTCATCTTAGCTCTTTTTATTTTATTTTTTGTAGCCTTTTGCTGAGCTTTAAAGTTCTTCAAATCCTCCAGCTTATCCCTAGCTTTTGCAATATGGTATGCCCTAGGTTTTGCCTTTATGCCTTCCTTGACTTCCTTGTCTAGCCATGGAACATTTTTCATCCTTTTACAACGCCCCTTCCTCTCAGGAATGTACTGTAATTGAGTGGTATGTAATATCTCCCTCAACATCTGCCATTGTTTCTCAACTTTCCTACCCTCAATTATCTGTCCCCAGTCTACTTGATCTAACCCTTTCCTCAGGCCTGCCACAAATCCTGAAAGACATGCTGTTAGGTAATTTGGACATTCTGAATTCCCCCTCTGTGTACCCGGACAGGCGCCGGAATGTAGTTTCGAGGGACTTTTCACAGTAACCTCATTGTAGTGTTAATGTAATCCTACTTGTGACAATAAAGATTATTATTATTACTATTATTGTACAATTACCTCTGCCCAATGCTAAAACTCTGGTATGGCACTCTGTCTTCTCTCGCTCAATCTGAATTTGAGATTCTAGCATGCTGTGATCACTCCTTCCAAGAGGATCCTTAACGACAAGGCTATTTATCAAACCTTCTTCTTGCATAATACTAAATTTAAAATAGCCTGGTCCCTGGTTGGTTCCATAACACATTGCTCGAAAAAACAATCCCTCATACGAAGGCACTCTATGAAATCTCCCTCGAGGCTACCCTTGCCAATTCGGTTAATCCAGTCAATACTGGCAGTTGCCCTTCACCCGTTTCCAGCTCACTGCCAACAGGCTAAGGTTGACACTAATAGTGAACATCATCTATTGTGAGCAAATCTTGGTTGTAAAAACATATCGAGTAAAAGCTGTCATCTTTATTAAGTGTTTATCTATAGCTTTCAGCAGGTGTGTGCTCCAGGACTCTTGGACTAAAAACATTTCTTTCTGGAATTGCTTGATGTGTTCATTTTGTAAAAAGAAAGTAAATCTTGTGAGGTCATTGCACGATTGAGTACAGAGTGCAATCAAGAGAATGTGTTTGAAGCGGTGTACTGTGGTGCAGTGGATTATTTTAAATTCATTTACGGGATGTGGGCATCTCCGGCTGGGTCAGCATTTATTGCCCATCCCTAGTTGCCCTTGCGGAGGTGGCAGCGCATTGCCTTCCTCAACTGTTGCAGTCCCTGTTGTTATGGAGAGCCGTTTTCAGAACCCCCAAAATGTATCATGGAGTTCAACCAACCTCCCCCTTTAATGTATTGTTGCTTTTGAAGCACACGGTGTGGTTTTGCAATTATGGACACATGGGTTTTTAAACACAAAACAATGTATATTCCATGAACTCAACTTAACCTTTTAAATAAACATTGGATCACTTAACACCCCTTACTTCAAAGATAACCCAGAAAATAATACAACAGTAAATAATCCCTCAAAATGTTCCTTCAAACTTCCAAAAGACTTCACCTTTAACAACAGACATGAGGTTACACTCAATATACTTATAGTCTTTGGATTTTCAGACATCACCAGACCAGCTCTGTGTTTTTCTTCTTGCAGCTCTTTGCAAAACACACAAACAATCCCAGCTTTCTCCTCAAAACAGGCTTTCTCCTTTTCAGCAGCTCTCATCAAACCAGCCGGGCACTTTTCAGCTGCTCTCTCAAACCAAACCAGCTTTCTTCTCAAACTGAAACGAAACTGCAAAATGGCTGAACTAATACCAAGCTCCACCCACACTCTGTCATCACTGCATTTCTTAAAAGGTACATTGCTTAAACATCCATTTCTTAAAGGCACTCTCACATGACACCTCCCGCCAAGAAAAAAATAATAAACCATCAACTTCAAGATGGTTTCATTTTTCACTTTTGCACCATCCACTAAGAAATGTACACAGTAAATATACATTTTAGTTTTAAAAAAAACAACACACGCAAACAGGTATAATAATATAGTCCATTTTCTTTCTTCTTCCTCCAACCGAAATCCTTCTCGATTGACAGTCTCGATGAACAAAGTCTCTGCACGATCCATCCATTGCTCTACGCCTCGGCAATTCTCTTTAGAATCAGATACTTTAGTTAATCTGACCACAGAATCCCTTGCAATTCTCCAATGCAGGAACATTGGTGATCACAGCTTTCTGGCAGTCAAACGCCTGTCGAAAGTCCGCTGTCCCTTGAAATTGTTGACGTTTTTTTAGCAAGTCCATCAGAGGAGTAATCACGCCACGAACCTTTTGCACAAATGTTCGATCAAGTCCACTCATGCTAAGAAATCGCATTATTTCCTTTCGTCTTGAGGGTATCGGAAACTCTGCAAGGAAAGTGATTTGGGCTTCTCCAAATTCACTTTCAGCTAGGTTCATCACCAAACCCGCCTCCTGAAGTTGATCGAAGAAAACCATACGATGTTTTAAATTTTATTTCCATGTCTGGAAGTTGGAAATAAAAGCAGATTGTCCCACTTTCTCAATGCAATCCTTCAAACGTGGGATAGGATAAGAGTCCGTTCTTGTAACCTCATTCACCTTTTGATAGTCCACACACAACCGTTGGGTACCATCTGGTTTAGGTACCATCACTATGGGTGAGCTCCATTGGCTGCAACCCACTTCAATTATGCCATTCTTCAGCATACTCTCAATCTCTCTGTTAACCTGTGCCAATTTTAAAGGATTAAGTCTTTATGGATATTGTTTGATAGGAACCGCATTTCCCACATCTACATCATGTAGAGCCATTTTAGTACTTCCCAATTTATCTCTACAAACTTGCCCATATGATATCAATAACTCTTTCAGGTCAGTTCATTTTTCCTCTGGAAGGTAACTTAACAATGCATCCCAATTTTTAAGAACATCCTCATTTTCCAATTTAATTTGAGGTATGTCAAATTCACAGTCATCTGGATTTGGTTCGTCACTTTGAGTTAGAATCATTAAAACCTCCTTTTTCTCTCCTTCCCTTTCAAAGTACCTTTTAAGCATATTCACATGACACACTCGGTGAGTCTTCCTTCTTTCTGGTGTTTTTACCACATAATTCACCTCACTTAATTTCCTTTCAAACTGATACGGTCCACAAAACCTAGATTTTAAAGGCTCACCTACCACTGGTAACAACACTAAAACTTTATCCCCACTGACAAAACTACGAACTTTGGATTTCTTGTCCGCTACCCGTTTCATCACATTTTGTGCAACTTTCAAATGTTGTCTAGCCAATTCACCTGCTCTATTTAATCGTTCCCTAAAATTTGACACGTAATCCAATAGTGTAATTTCCGATTTCTCACCCACCAATTTTTCCTGAATCGATTTAAGTGGTCCTCTTACCTCATGACCAAAAATTAGTTCAAAAGGACTAAATTTGGTAGACTCATTCGGTGCATCCTTAATTGCAAACAATACGAATGGAATTACTTTATCCCAATCCTCTGGATAACCTTGACAATATGCCCTCAACATTGTCTTTAATGTCTGATGCCACCTTTCTAATGCTCCCTGCGATTCTTGATGGTACGCAGTTGATTTAAATTGTTTTAATACTAAGCTCTCCATAACTTCTTTGAATAACTTTGAAGTAAAATTCGATCCTTGATCCGATTGAATTTCTGTGGGTAGTCCATATCTAGTAAAAAATTTAAGTAACTCCTCCACAATCCGTTTAGCTGTAATATTACATACTGGAACGGCCTCTGGAAACCTAGTAGACCCATCCATACAGTCAAAAGATATTGATTCCCACTTTTTGTTTTAGGAAACGGTCCTACACAATCGATTAGGACCCTTGTAAAAGGTTCCTCAAATGCTGGAATGGATATTAAGGGCGCTGGTTTTATCACTGCTTGAGGTTTCTCTCGCACTTGACATGTGTGACATGATTGACAGAATTTAACTACATCTTTATGTAGTCCAGGCCAATAAAAATGTTTCTGGATTTTAGCTTGAGTTTTCCTTATTCCCAAATGACCTCCCACTGGTACCTCATGGGCAACTCGCAACACGTCCTTTCTATAGGTTTGCACTGAGTGCAGAATTTGGTGCATTTGAATGCTATAGTGAGAGTTTGGTCACTAAGGAGTATAAGGGTTCATTTTTATCTAAAGTCTAGTCTTTCTTTTATTTAGTTAATTAACTTAAAAGTTGCTGTTTGGTTTAGAAGAAGGTGAATTTTAAATCAGCTTTAAACAAAGGTTCTACTTGTAGGTACTTGCAGCTGGAGCTTGTTAATTAGTTAATTGGATTAGGCCAGTTTTCAGAGGCTAGATTCATAGTATAAAAGTGCAGACTTTGTTTATACTGAGTGCTGAATTTGGTGCATTTGAGTGCTATAGTGAGAGCTTGGTGACTGAGGGAGTGCTGAATTTGGTGCATTTGAGTGCTATAGTGACTGAGAGTTTGGTGACTGAGGGAGTTAGGTGAGGAGGGAGTAAGGTGCTCCTTTCATTTAGTTTCCTACCTTTCCGCAAAGAGCGAGAAGGGAGCCAGGAGTTTACAGAGAGTGCAGCTGAATGGGAGCAGAGTCGGAGGGCGGAGGTCCAGTTGGTCCACAGGTATATTCTGTAAGGTAAGAGGGGATGGAGGCGAGTCCAGTTGCATGCTCCTCCTGTAGGATGTGGGTGGTGAGGGATACCACCGGTGTCCCCGCTGACTATACCTGCGGGAAGTTCACCCAACTCCAGCTCCTCAGAGACCGTGTTAGGGAACTGGAGCTGGATGAACTTCGGATAATCCGGGAGGCAGAGGGGGTTATAGAGAAGAGTTACAGGGAGGTGACCACACCCAAGGTACAGGACAAGAGTAGCTGGGTTACAGTCAGGGGAAAGAAAACAAACAGGCAGACAGTGCAGGGATCCCTCGTGGCCGTTCCCCTTCAAAACAAGTATACCGTTTTGGATGCTGTTGGGGGGGGGGATGACCTACCGGGAGAAGGCCCTAGCGGCCAGGTCTTTGGCACGGAGTCTGGCTCTGGGGCTCAGAAGGGAAGGGTGGAGAATAGAAAAGCAATAGTAATAGGAGATTCAATGGTCAGTGGAATAGATAGGAGATTCTGTGGTCGCGAGCGAGACTCCCGGAAGGTATGTTGCCTCCCGGGTGCCAACGCCAGCGATGTCTCGGATCGTGTCTTCAGGATCCTTAAGGGGGAGGGGGAGCAGCCAGAAGTCGTGGTGCTCATTGGTACCAGCGACGTAGGTAGGAAAAGGGGTGTGGAGGTAATAAACGAGTTTAGGGAGTTAGGCTGGAAGTTAAAAGCCAGGACAGACCGAGTTGTCATCTCTGGTTTGTTGCCGGTGCCACGTGATAGCGAGGCTAGGAATAGGGAGAGAGTGCAGTTGAACACGTGGCTGCAGGAATGGTGTAGGAGGGAGGGCTTCAGGTATTTGGATAATTGGAGCGCATTCTGGGGAAGGTGGGACCTGTACAAGCAGGACGGGTTGCATCTAAACCAGAGGGGCACCAATATCCTGGGAGGGAGGTTTTCTAGTACTCTTAGGGAGGGTTTAAACTAATTTGGCAGGGGAATGGGAACCGGGTTTGTAGTCCAGCAACTAAGGTAGCCGATATTCAGGACGCCAAAGCGTGTAGTGAGGCAGTGGGGAAGGAAACACTGACAAAGGAGAGTACTTGCAGGCACGGAGATGGGTTGAAGTGTGTATACTTCAACGCAAGAAGCATCAGGAGTAAGGTGGGTGAACTTAAGGCCTGGATCGGTACTTGGGACTACGATGTGGTGGCCATCACGGAAACTTGGATAGAAGAGGGGCAGAAATGGTTGTTGGAGGTCCCTGGTTATAGATGTTTCAATAAGATTAGGGAGGGTGGTAAAAAAGGTGGCGGGGGGGGGGTTGGCATTGTTAATTAGAGACAGTATAACAGCTGCAGAAAGGCAGTTCGAGGAGTATCACCCTAATGAGGTAGTATGGGTTGAAGTCAAAAATAGGAAAGGAGCAGTCACCTTGTTAGGAGTTTTCTATAGGCCCTCCAATAGTAGCAGAGATGTGGAGGAACAGATTGGGAAACAGATTTTGGAAAGGTGCAGAAGTCACAGGGTAGTAGTCATGGGTGACTTCAACTTTCCAAACATTGAGTGGAAACTCTTTAGATCAAATAGTTTGGATGGGGTGGTGTTTGTGCAGTGTGTCCAGGAAGCTTTTCTAACACAGTATGTAGATTGTCCGACCAGAGGGGAGGCCATATTGGATTTGGTACTTGGTAATGAACCAGGGCAAGTGATAGATTTGTTAGTGGGGGAGCATTTTGGAGATAGTGACCACAATTCTGTGACTTTCACTTTAGTAATGGAGAGGGATAGGTGTGTGCCACAGGGCAAGGTTTACAATTGGGGGAAGGGTAAATACGATGTTGTCAGATAAAAATTGAAGTGCATAATTTGGGAACATAGGCTGTCAGGGAAGGACACAAGTGAAATGTGGAACTTGTTCAAGGAACAGGTACTACGTGTCCTTGATATGTATGTACCTGTCAGGCAGGGAAGAGATGGTCGAGTGAGGGAACCATGGTTGACAAGAGAGGTTGAATGTCTTGTTAAGAGAAACGAGACTTATGTAAGGCTGAGGAAACAAGGTTCAGACATGGCGCTGGAGGGATACAAGATAGGGAGAAAGGGATTAGGAGAGCTAAGAGAGGGCATGAACAATCTTTGGCGGGTCGGATCAAGGAAAAACCCAAGGCCTTTTACACTTATGTGAGAAATATTAGAATGACTAGAGCGAGGGTAGGTCCAATCAAGGACAGTAGCGGGAGATTGTGTATTGAGTCTGAAGAGATAGGAGAGGTCTTGAACGAGTACTTTTCTTCAGTATTTACAAATGAGAGGGGCCATATTGTTGGAGAGGACAGTGTGAAACAGACTGGTAAGCTCGAGGAAATACTTGTTAGGAAGGAACATGTGTTGGGCATTTTGAAAAACTTGAGGATAGACAAGTCCCCTGGGCCTGACGGGATATATCCAAGGACTCTATGGGAAGCAAGAGATGAAATTGCAGAGTCGTTGGCAATGATCATTTCGTCCTCACTGTCAACAGGGGTGGTACCAGGCGATTGGAGAGTGGCGAATGTCGTGCCCCTGTTCAAAAAAGGGAATAGGGATAACCCTGGGAATTACAGACCAGTTAGTCTTACTTCAGTGGTAGGCAAAGTAATGGAAAGGGTACTGAGGGATAGGATTTCTGAGCATCTGGAAAGACGCTGCTTGATTAGGGATAGTCAGCATGGATTTGTGAGGGGTAGATCTTGCCTTACAAGTCTTATTGAATTCTTTGAGGAGGTGACCAAGCATGTGGATGAAGGTAAAGCAGTGAATGTAGTGTACATGGATTTTAGTAAGACATTTGATAAGGTTCCCCATGGTAGGCTAATGCAGAAAGTAAGGAAGCATGGGATAGTGGGGAATTTGGCCAGTTGGATAACGAACTGGCTAACCGATAGAAGTCAGAGAGTGGTGGTGGATGGCAAATATTCAGCCTGGATCCCAGTTACCAGTGGCGTACCACAGGGATCAATTCTGGGTCCTCTGCTGTTTGTGATTTTCATTAATGACTTGGATGAGGGAGTTGAATGGTGGGTCAGTAAATTTGCAGACGATACAAAGATTGGTGGAGTTGTGGATAGTGAGGAGGGCTGTTGTCGGCTGCAAAGAGACATAGATAGGATGCAGAGCTGGGCTGAGAAGTGGCAGATGGAGTTTAACCCTGAAAAGTGTGAGGTTGTCCATTTTGGAAGGACAAATATGAATGCGGAATACAGGGTTAATGGTAGGGTTCTTGGCAATGTGGAGGAGCAGAGAGATCTTGGGGTCTATGTTCATACATCTTTGAAAGTTGCCACTCAAGCAGATAGAGCTGTGAAGAAGGCCTATGGTGTGCTAGCGTTCATTAACAGAGGGAATGAATTTAAGAGCCGTGAGGTGATGATGCAGCTGTACAAAACCTTGGTAAGGCCACATTTGGAGTACTGTGTACAGTTCTGGTTGCCTCATTTTAGGAAGGATGTGGAAGCTTTGGAAAAGGTGCAAAGGAGATTTACCAGGATATTGCCTGGAATGGAGAGTAGGTCTTACGAGGAAAGGTTGAGGGCGATGGGCCTCTTCTCATTAGAACGGAGAAGGATGAGGGGCGACTTGATAGAGGTTTATAAGATGATCAGGGGAATAACGTAGACAGTCAGAGACTTTTTCCCTGGGTGGAACAAACCATTACAAGGGGACATAAATTTAAGGTGAATGGTGGAAGATATAGGGGAGATGTCAGAGGTAGGTTCTTTACCCAGAGAGTAGTGGGGGCATGGAATGCACTGCCTGTGGAAGTAGTTGAGTCGGAAACATTAGGGACCTTCAAGCAGCTATTGGATAGGTACATGGATCACGGTAGAATGATATAGTATAGATTGATTTGTTTTTAAGGGCAGCACAGTAGCATTGTGGATAGCACAATTGCTTCACAGCTCCATGGTCCCAGGTTCGATTCCGGCTTGGGTCACTGTCTGTGCGGAGGCTGCACATCCTCCCCGTGTGTGCGTGGGTTTCCTCCGGGTGCTCCGGTTTCCTCCCACAGTCCAAAGATGTGCAGATTAGGTGGATTGGCCATGATAAATTGCCCTTAGTGTCCAAAATTGCCCTTAGTGTTGGGTGGGGTTACTAGGTTATGGGGATGGGGTGGAGGTGTTGACCTTGGGTGGGGTGCTCTTTCCAAGAGCCGGTGCAGACTCGATGGGCCGAATGGCCTCCTTTGCACTGTAAATTCTATGATAATCTATGATTAATCTAGGACAAAGGTTCGGCACAACATCGTGGGCCGAAGAGCCTGTTTGTGCTGTATTGTTCTATGTTCTATACCCTACCGGCAATACTACTTGGTGAACTTCTGCCCACTTTTCATCCGCCTGCATATGTACAGGTCTCCATTTTCTCATGAAGACCTCACTTTTACGGTAATAACACTCTGGTCTACACTCCGATTCCTCTTCCGTATATGCTTTCTGATATATCCGTTTTATTTCTACATCTTTCTGTTGTAACTCCATCAATTTTCCTGAACTAAAAATATCTCAGCCTCTTCCTCCACCTGTTCTTGTTCTTTTTCAACCATCTGATCAAAAATCGTTTGTGATAATTGCACTTCAACGTCATCTTCACTCTTTGATTTCTCCTCTTGTCTTAACCTGTGACTTTGAAACCGGGTTACTGCACAATCCGGAAAAATCCCAGGATATTCGTCCTTCAACCCTTCAGTTGTCTGATTTTCCACTGGCTTATCAACCACAGTAGGCATCACTCCCACCTGCAATCCAACTATATCATTACCCAAGATAAACTGTATTCCTGGACAAGATAGTTTCTCTATTACTCCTACTATCACTTCACCACTCTTCACTGGACTTTCGAACCTTACCTTATATAATGGAACGCTACTCCTCTCACCCTGAATTCCACATATCACCACCTTTTCTGGCAACATTCTTCCCAAACGACATAATTCCTCATCTCTTACCATTAAAGATTGACTAGCCCCTGTATCTCTTAAATTTGTGACTTCTTTACCTGCTCCTCCTGACACACATGAGTAAATTTTACCCACACAAGTAAATTCTTGAAAGAAATCTGGCACCTTCTTAACAATACTTCTTGAACACCGTTTGCCCCTCCTTCGCTTCCCTTGGGCTTTCCTTTACCACTCAAACAAATCTCACTGTCTTATCCTGTTTTACCACATCAGCCTTCCCAGTGCTTTTCTTCAACCACCAACACTGTGACTTTACATGTCCTAGTTTATTACAGTGAAAACATTTGAAACTTTTCATCTCTTTTCCACCCTCCTGGATTTCTTTTTTAATCTGAGGTACACTCTCTTTATTGTCTCCCATCAGATCACCTTTACCTTTACCACTTGAGTATTTCTCATGTCCCCAGTTTCTAACCCTCACCAGCTGAAACTGATATTGGAAACCAATCTTTGATTTATGAACTAATTCATAATCATCTGCCATTTCTGCTGCTAATCTCGCCGTTTTAACCCTCTGTTCTTCCATATGAGTTCTCACTACATCAGGAATTGAATTTTTAAACTCCTCCAAAAGTATAATTTCTCTGAGATCTTCATACGTTTGGTCTATTTTCAAAGCCCTTATCCACCTATCCAAATTACTCTATTTGAGCCTTTAAAACTCCATGTATGTTTGACCAAATTCTTTCCTTAAATTTCTAAACCTTGGTCTGCAAGCTTCAGGCACTAGCTCATATGCACTTAAGATGGATTTCTTCACCTCCTCATACGTTCCAGATACCTCCTCCGGTAGTGATGCAAACAGTTCACTAGCTCTACCTACCAGCTTTGTTTGAATCAGTAATACCCACATGTCCTGTGGCCATTTCACTTGTTTAGCTATCTTCTCAAATGAAATGAAAAAGGCTTTCACTTCCTTCTCGTCAAACCTTGGCAATGCTTGGACATATTTAAATAGATTCCCACCAAGCCTTCGACTATGACGCTCTTTCTCACTATCCTCATCACTATCATCCAACTGTACGTTTTCCAATTTTAACTGATTGTCATGTTTCGTGACCATTTTCTGAAGTTCAAACTCCCTCTCTTTATCTTTTTCCCTGATCTGTATCTCGCTTTCTTTTTCTTTTTTTTCTGCTAGGGCTATTCTTTTTTTTCTCCTTTCTTCTCTCTCCTTTTCTTTTTCCTCTCTCTCTCTCTTTCGTATTCAAGCCACTTTAATTCTCTCTCATGTTCCATTTGTTTAATTTGCAACTGAATTTTTTCCATTTCCAATGAGTCAGACTCTATCTCAGGTTAACCACTTCACCACTGCCATAATTGCCTCATCTTTTCGCATTTTGTCAGGTGATGTTAACTGCAATGTTTTTGCCAAACCTAACAGTCTGCTTTTCGTCTCTGTCCGTAAGATACTGCGTGTGACATTCTCCACCCCAAAAAACTTCTGAGCCTCTGAAAGAGCCATTGTCCACAACACACTTAAACTAAAATACCACGCTGGAAAAGCAACAATCCTTCACTGTCTTTAAGTTCACAAAAGCCAAACCAATAGATAGACTTTTATCCCAGACGAGCTGCCAATTGTTATGGGAGAGCCGTTTTCAGAACCCCCAAAATGTATCATGGAGTTCAACCAACCTCCCCCTTTAATGTATTGTTGCTTTTGAAGCACACGGTGTGGTTTTGCAATTATGGACACGTGGGTTTTGTGGTAGTATGTATTGGGGGTCATGTGGGACTGGAAGCCCTAATGTCATTGGCTGACAGATCCCGGGTCCTGGTTGGCCGTTGACCTCAAGCTCTGCCCTGAAGGCGAAGTATAAGAAGCCGGTGCCTTCCCCCGCAGGCCAGTTTACTATCGGGCTGCTGGGGAACAGACACGCTTAATAAAGCCTCATCGACTTCACTCTATTCGTCTCACGGAGTCTTTGTGCGCTACAATTTATTAAGCGTGCCTAAAAAGGACTATGGAGCTCAGGATCATTCCAGAATGCCTGAGGATCAGCCCCCACGCAGTGAATGCGGCAGCAGCCTTCAAACACTGGCAGACTTGCTTCGAGGCCTACATCAGATCGACCACAGGCCGAGTCTCAGACGAACAAAAACTGCAGGTCCTGCACTCGAGGGTGAGCACGGAGATTTTCACCCTCATTGAAGACACCGACGATTTCCAGACGGCGTTCACAGCACTGAGAAGTCTCTACGTTCGCCCAGTTAACCAAATCTACGCTCGCTACCAGCTCGCGACAAGACGGCAAGCTCCCGGAGAATCGATGGACGAGTTCTACGCCGCGCTGCTGATTTTGGGACGAGCCTGCAGCTGCCCGTCGGTGAATGCAAACGAACATACGGACATGTTAATGCGCGACGCTTTTGTGGCAGGTATGCAATCCTCCCAAATCCGCCAAAGACTTCTAGAAAAAGAGTTGCTAGGACTCTCAGAGGCACGGGCCCTAGCAGCCTCCCTAGACGTGGCCGCGCGTAATACCCGCGCCTACGGCCCCGACCGCGCGGCAGGCCATTGGGCCCCGTACGTACCCGTCGCGGCAAAACCCCTACCCCCCCCCCCGGACACCCCACAGGCTTGCGCAGTCCAAACGCCGAGTCGCACCGGGGGCGCCCGCTGTTATTTCTGCAGCCAGGCGAAGCACCCCCGACAGCGCTGTCCGGCCCGCGCAGCCATCTGCAAAAGCTGTGGGAAAAAGGGCCATTATGCGGTTGTGTGCCGATCCCGCGAGGTCGCCGCCGTCCCGGGGCCACAGGGAGCCCTACAAGCAGTCTATGCCTCCCAACCCCCCCAGCACGCCATGTGCGACCCGCAGGCGCAGCCGCTCTGGGTCCCGACCACCGCGGTCCCGGGAGAACTGGGAGCCCTGCACGCGGCCTACGCTCCCCAACCCCCCTCCCCGCAGTCCATGTACGACCCGCCGCCGGCGCTACCGCTTTGGGTCCCGGCCAACACTCTCCACGGAGAGGAAGGGGTTTTTCGCGTCCCGAACGCCACCCTCACCCCCGTCCCGCGCCCCACGCCTGACCCGCCGGCGCCACCTACCTGGACCCCGACCACCGCTGTCCCATGTGAGGGAGCTCCTCGCGCTCCTTGCGCTCGCGGCCCCACGCCTGACCCGCCGGCGCCGCCGACTTGGGCCCCGACCACCGCTGTCGCCGGCGAGGGAGCTCCGCGCGGTCCTAGCGCTCGCAGTGAAGGAACTCCGCGCGGTCCTAGCGCTCCCCAGACCCCCCAGCACACCATGTGCGACCTGCAGACGCCGCCATTTTGGGTCCCGACCACCACGAGGGGAGGAGGGGCGCCGTTGTGCGACCTGCAGACGCCGCCATTTTGGGTCCCGACCACCACGAGGGGAGGAGGGGCACCGCCATCTTGGACCGCCCCCGACCTGTACGACGCATGGGGCGGCCATTTTGTCCACCCCCGACGCCATCTTGTGACCCGTCAGCCACGTGCGATGTATGGGGCGGCCATTTTGTCCATCTCCGACGCCATCTTGGACGGCAACAACGGACTCCACCCCACTACTACAACCACGGCTCGCTTCGGTTACGCTCGATCAGGCTCGGCCCCGGACTCTCCAGACGACGACGACAACGGTCCTAATTAACGGCCACGAGACGCCATGCCTAGTCGACTCCGGGAGCACGGAAAGTTTTATACACCCCGACACGGTAAGACGCTGTTCCTTAACCACCTATCCCAGCGCACAAAAGATTTGCCGAGCTGCAGGATCCCACTCCGTACAGATCCAGGGATTCTGCATAGTTACCCTAACGGTACAGGGGAGGGAATTCAAAAACTACAAACTTAACGTCCTTCCCCAACTTTGTGCCCGCACCTTGCTGGGCTTAGATTTCCAATGTAACCTACAGAGCCTTACGTTTAAATTCGGCGGCCCCATACCCCCACTCACTATCTGCGGCCTCGCTACCCTCAAGGTGCAACCCCCGTCCTTGTTTGCAAACCTCACCCCGGATTGCAAACCCGTCGCCACTAGGAGCAGACGGTACAGCGCCCAGGACCGGGCAGTAGTGAAGACAGGGGAGAAACAAAGGATGGTCATTGACTATAGTCAGACCATCAACAGGTACACACAACTAGACGCGTACCCTCTCCCCCGCATATCCGACATGGTCAATCGGATTGCCCAGTATAAAGTCTTCTCCACCGTGGACCTCAAGTCCGCCTACCATCAGCTCCCCATCCGCCCAAGTGACCGCAAGTACACAGCCTTCGAGGCAGACGGGCGATTATACCATTTCCTACGGGTCCCTTTTGGCGTCACAAACGGGGTCTCGGTCTTCCAACGGGAGATGGACCGAATGGTTGATCAACATGGGTTACGGGCCACGTTCCCGTACCTCGACAATGTAACCATCTGCGGCCACGATCAGCAGGACCACGACGCCAACCTCCAAAAATTCCTCCAGACCGCCAAAGCCTTGAACCTCACGTACAACGAGGACAAGTGCGTTTTTAGCACCGATCGGCTAGCCATTCTGGGCTACATAGTGCGCAATGGGATAATAGGCCCCGACCCCGAACGTATGCGCGCACTCATGGAATTTCCCCTCCCGTACTGCCCAAAAGCCCTGAAATGCTGCCTGGGGTTCTTTTCGTACTACGCCCAGTGGGTCCCCCAGTACGCAGACAAGGCCCGCCCCCTAATACAGACCACGACCTTCCCTCTGTCGACAGAGGCTTGCCAGGCCTTCAGCCGCATCAAAGCGGACATCGCAAAGGCCACGATGCGCGCCATCGACGAGTCCCTCCCCTTCCAGGTCGAGAGCGACACCTCTGACGTAGCTCTAGCGGCTACCCTTAACCAAGCGGGCAGACCCGTGGCCTTCTTCTCCCGAACCCTCCACGCCTCAGAAATCCGCCACTCCTCAGTGGAAAAGGAAGCCCAAGCCATAGTGGAAGCTGTGCGACATTGGAGGCATTACCTGGCCGGCAGGAGATTCACTCTCCTCACTGACCAACGGTCGGTAGCCTTCATGCACAGCGGGGCAAGATTAAAAATGACAAGATCTTAAGGTGGAGGATCGAGCTCTCCACCTTCAACTATGAGATCTTGTACCGGCCCGGAAAGCTGAACGAGCCGTCCGATGCCCTATCCCGCGGCACATGTGCCAACGCACAAATTGACCGCCTCCAAACCCTCCACGAGGACCTCTGCCACCCGGGGGTCACTCGGTTTTACACTTCATCAAGTCCCGCAATCTCCCATACTCTTTAGAGGAGGTCCGTACAGTCACAAGGGACTGCCACATCTGCGCGGAATGCAAACCGCATTTTTTCAGGCCAGATGGAGCGCACCTGATTAAGGCTTCCCGCCCCTTTGAACGCCTCAGTCTCGATTTCAAAGGGCCCCTCCCCTCCACCGACCGCAACGCGTATTTCCTTAATGTAGTGGACGAATACTCCCGCTTCCCTTTTGCCATTCCCTGCTCCGACATGACCGCGGCCACAGTCATTAAAGCCCTGAACAGCATCTTCACACTGTTCGGTTACCCCGCATACGTCCACAGCGACAGGGGGTCCTCTTTCATTAGTGACGAGCTGCGCCAGTTCCTGCTCAGCAAGGGCATAGCCTCAAGCAGGACGACCAGCTACAACCCCCGGGGGAACGGGCAAGTAGAAAGGGAGAACGGCACGGTCTGGAAGGCCGTCCTACTGGCCCTACGGTCCAGGGATCTCCCAGTTTCACGGTGGCAGGAGGTCCTCCCGGACGCTCTCCATTCCATCCGGTCATTATTATGCACGAGCACTAATCAAACGCCTCATGAGCGTCTCCTTGTCTTCCCTAGGAGGTCCTCCTCTGGAACATCGCTGCCGACCTGGCTGGCGGCCCCAGGACCCATCCTGCTCCGAAAGCACGTGCGGGCACATAAGGCGGACCCGTTGGTCGAAAGGGTTCACCTCCTCCACGCAAACCCCCAGTACGCCTACGTGGAGTACCCCGACGGCCGACAGGACACGGTCTCCCTGCGGGATCTGGCGCCCGCCGGCACCACGCACACCCCCCCGACACCATCAACCCAACCGCCCCCCTTCCTGCCACCGCCGTACCCCACGACCGCCCCCTTCCCAGGAGGATCAGTCCCCCTCCCCTTTGCACCGACAGCTGAAACCGTGCAGCTCCCGGAGGCGACAACACTGCTACAAGCACCACCACCGCCGCCGGGGCGATCGACACGGACGACCAGACCGCCCGACCGACTCGTGGCGTCGATGTAAAACAAAGATGGACTGTTCAATGAACATTTTGTTTTTCCTATACCCTCTGTTAATAGTTATAACAGGACGATACTGTCCAATACTGTACTACCATGTAACTGTTCTATCCTCCCAGGACCAGCCCTGTAAACCCTTACCACCATACGAAGCATCACCCCGCCGGGTTCATTTTTTCAAGGGGTGAATGTGGTAGTATGTATTGGGGGCCATGTGGGACTGGAAGCCCTAATGTCATTGGCTGACAGATCCCGGGTCCTGGTTGGCCGTTGACCTCAAGCTCTGCCCTGAAGGCGAAGTATAAGAAGCCGGTGCCTTCCCCCGCAGGCCAGTTTACTATCGGGCTGCTGGGGAACAGACACGCTTAATAAAGCCTCATCGACTTCACTCTATTCGTCTCACGGAGTCTTTGTGCGCTACAGGTTTTTAAACACAAAACAATGTATATTCCATGAACTCAACTTAACCTTTTAAATAAACATTGGATCACTTAACACCCCTTACTTTAAAGATAACCCCGAAAATAATACAACAGTAAATAATCCCTCAAAATGTTCCTTCAAACTTCCAAAAGACTTCACCTTTAACAACAGACATGAGGTTACACTCAATATACTTATAGCCTTTGGATTTTCAGACATCACCAGAACAGCTCTGTGTTTTTCTTCTTGCAGCTCTTTGCAAAACACACAAACACTCCCAGCTTTCTCCTCAAAACAGACTTTCTCCTTTTCAGCAGCTCTCATCAAACCAGCCAAGCACTTTTCAGCTGCTCTCTCAAACCAGCCAGGCACTTTTCAGCTGCTCTCTCAAACCAGCCAGGCACTTTTCAGCTGCTCTCTCAAACCAGCCAGGCACTTTTCAGCTGCTCTCTCAAACCAGCCAGGCACTTTTCAGCTGCTCTCTCAAACCAGCCAAGCACTTTTCAGCTGCTCTCTCAAACCAGCCAGGCACTTTTCAGCTGCTCTCTCAAACCAGCCAGGCACTTTTCAGCTGCTCTCTCAAACCAGCCAGGCACTTTTCAGCTGCTCTCTCAAACCAGCCAGGCACTTTTCAGCTGCTCTTTCAAACCAGCCAGGCACTTTTCAGCTGCTCTCTCAAACCAGCCAAGCACTTTTCAGCTGCTCTCTCAAACCAGCCAGGCACTTTTCAGCTGCTCTTTCAAACCAGCCAGGCACTTTTCAGCTTTCTTCTCAAACTGAAACGAAACTGCAAATGGCAGAACTAATACCAAGCTCCACCCACACTCTGACATCACTGCATTTCTTAAAGGTACATTGCTTAAACATCCATTTCTTAAAGGCACTCTCACATGACACTGTGCTGTAGGTACACCCACTGTGCTGTTAAGAAGAAATTCCAGGATTTTGACCCAGCGACAGTGAAGGAACGGCGATATGTTTCCAAATCAGGGTGACTTGGAGGGGAACCTCCAGGTGGTGGGGTTCCCAGGTATCTGCTGCTCTTGTCCTTCTAGATTGTAGCGACCGTGGGTTTGGAAGGTGCTGCCTAAGGAACCCTGGTGAGTTCCTGTAGTGCATCTTGTAGTTGTCAGCGGGGCACAGTGGTTAGCACTGCTGCCTCACAGCTCCAGGGTCCCAGATTCGATTCCCGGCTTGGGTCACTGTCTGTGTGGAGTCTGCATGTTCTCTCCGCATCTGCGTGGGTTTCCTCCGGGTGCTCCAGTTTCCTCCCACAGTCCAAAGATGTGCAGGTTAGATGGATTGGCCATGCTAAATTGCCCCTTGTTGTCCAGAGATGTTCAGGTTAGGTGGGGTCATGGGGTTAAGCGGATGGGGTGCGGGAGTGAGGCTAGGTAGGGTACTCTTTCAGAGGGTCGTTGCAGACTCGATGGGTCGAATGACCTCCTTCTGCACTGTAGGAATTCTATGATTCTATGATACACTGTTGTCGGTGGTGGAGGGATTGAATGTGGAAGGGGAGCAATTAAGCGGGCTGCTTTGGCCTGAATGTGTCAAGCATCTTGAATGTTGTTGGAGCTGCACTCATCCAGTCAAGTGGAGAGTATCCCATTACACTCCTGACTTGTGCCTTGTAGATCATGGACAGGCTTGGGGGGGTCAGGAGTTACTCACCCTGGAATTCTTAGATTTTGACCGGTCTTGTAGCCACAGTATTAATGTGACTAGTCCAGTTCAGTTTCTGATCAATGGTAAACCCCAGGATGTTCATTGTGAGGGATTCAGCAATGGTAATACTGTTGAATGTCAAGGGGTGATGGTTAGATCCTCTCTTGTTGGAGATCTTCATTGTCTGGCACTTGTGTGGCATGAATGTAACTTGCCACTTCTCAGACAAGCCTGGATAATGTCCAAGTCTTGCTGTTTTTGGACATGGACTCTTCATTATTGTGAATGGTGCTAAACATTGTGCAGTCATCCGCAAATATCCCCATTTCTGACTTTACAATGGAAGGGAGGTCACTGATGAAGCAGCAGAAGGTGGTTGGTCCTCGGACACTAACTTGAGGAACTCCTGCAGTGATGTCCTGAAGCTGAGATGATTGACTTCCAACAATGCTCACCTCATGAGCATTTCAGAGGCCACGGCAAACACTGCCACCAGAACTGCTGCAGGAGCATCTCCTTGAAGGAACCACGTTCGGGAGATGGAAGCATAGAAATTCTGACGATGGACTAGTATCCCAGAGGCCTGGTCTAATGATCCGCTGACAAGACATCAGCTTCCACCCTTCCCAATTGTAGCTGGGCAATTTCAAATTAAATATGTACTGGAATAAAAATTTAGTGTCGCTAATGATGACAATGAAGCAACGGATCATCGTAAAAAGCCACTAATGTCCTTCAGATGAGGAAATCTGCCGCCTTTACAACTCTGGCCTACATCTCACCCCAGATCTACAACAAGATGGTTGACTCTTAACTGCTTTCTGAAATGGCCTACCAAGCGACTCAGCCGTATTCACGTTCTTCAGCACCACCTTCTCAATGGCAATTCAGGACGGACAATAGATGCTGGCCTTACCTGCGATGCCCATACCCTGTGAATGAATTTTAAATAGTGAATCATAATTTAAGACAAGCATTATAGGTTGCTCATTATAGGTTGCTAGGGTGTCAGCTGTGCCTAAGTTGGTAGTCCTGTCGCCTTGGAGTCAGAAAGATTTTATGTCCTTTTTAATCAGAGACGCGAGCACTCCGGTGCTGCTCTGCCGGGGGTGCCATCGTTCGAGTGAGACGCTGCAACGAGGCTCGCCTGCTCTCAAGTGGATGTGAAAGATTTCACAGTGCAGTCCTGACAAAAAGACAATTGGCACAAATCTGTTTCTCTCTCAGTCTTTCCACTGTATTCTGGTTTTCATTATGGGTTGATGATTGCGTGTTAAATGAATTCAAGAGAATTATTGTTTTTCTCCGTAAGTTAATCATCCTGTATCATACTTGGCTCTGTGCTCTGCACTGTCTTTGCATTGTAACTCATGCCATGTCAGTAGATCATTGATATAAAGTTGGCTGAATGGTTCCAATGTTTTTTAAGCAGGATTAAAATAAGTGGTGAAAGGTGGGGGATCGGGGTGGTAATAGGGGCTCTCTAGGCTCTCTCAGGGAGGTGAAATGAGCAGCTTGGTAGAAGAGACGTTCAAACAACTGGGCCGGGATTCTCCCGGAATCGGCGGGGCGGCCCGTACCGGTGCCAAAGAGTGGCGTGAACCACTCCGGCGTTGGGCCGCCCGGGAAGGTGCCTCCGCCGGCTGGCGCGAGTTGGCGCATGCGTAGGAGCGCCAGCGTGTTCTGGCAGATGCGCAGGGGGTTTCTTCTCCGCGCCAGCCATGGCGGATCCTTACAGGGGCTGGCGCGGAGGGAAAGAGTGCATCCATGGCACAGGCCCGCCCGCAGATCGGTGGGCCCCGATCGTGGGCCAGGCCACCGTGGGGGCCCCCCGGGGCCGGATCCCCCCTGCAAGACACTCTCCAAGCCAGGTCCCGCCGGTATGGACCTTGTCTAATCCCACCGGTGGGACTGACCGAAAATGGAGGGCGCTCGGCCTATCGGAGCCCGGAGAATTTCCGGGGGGTGGGGGTGCTGCCAACGGCCCCCGACCGGCGCGGCGCGATCCCCACCCAAAAACCAGCGGGGGGCGGAGAATCCGCCCCTGATGACTGTCACTTTGGGCTGCAATGTGGTTAAGCTCTCCCCGATTCTCTCCCAGATTGTTATCGTTATTATTCTGCTTCTCCTCCACCCGTTCCTTGCCCATCAGATGGTGGCTCTTCCTGTTGCTCTCAATCTTCACGCTGCAACCCTCTCTGGATATTGTGGAACATGCAGAGACCTGAGTGAGGTGTTCTTTGTGTTGCTTATTTAGGATGGATTGCATAGTGTTTCACAAAGACCACATTATAGCTTTTACTGAAATTAGGCTATGATTTCACTTATACTACTAAACTATGTTTCAACACCTAAGGGCTGGATACTCCGCACCCTCACATCGAAATCGCAGCCGGCGCAGGGGCGGAGAAGCGATGTTCCCGCAAGAAATCGGGACTGGCGCCGGTTCTCCGATTCTGCGGGCCCTGAGAAGCAATGTACTCGGGGAGTACACCGTGCCACCTGGGCCCATTGCCAGAGGCCCACTCAGCAATTCTCTGCCCCCGACCGGCCGAAGCCCCGACGGTGTGGAACTAATGTGCTCCAGCCGGTCGGGATACTCGCGTGGCGGCTGCAGACTCAGTCCGCGGCCGCCCTGGTCGGGGGCGGGCGGATTGGAGGCCAGGGGGTGCCTTACAGGCGGCCGGGGAATGTTCGTGCGGGGGTTGAGGGTAGGGCGCGTGGCTGATCGGGGGGGGGGTCGTCTCTTTCTTGGGTCTAGCTCCGCGGTTGGTCGAAAGGGATTTATATAGTTGTATCTGCAGCTCTCTCTAGTGGCTATTCCTGATACTACATTAACCCTTGTAATGCTGATAGTTATGCTAATGCCATACTGAGTACAATATCTAGGCTGATACTCCAAGGCAGTACAGAGTGGGTGTTGCACAGGGGGCTGCCTTTCAGTTAAGATTCCATCTGCCCTCCCAGATGTGAGTGAAAGATCCCGTGGCATGATTTTGAAGAGTAGGAAAGTTCACTTGGTGTCATCATAGATTCCCTACAGTGCAGAAGGGAGGCCATTTGGCCCATCCAGTCTACACCGACCTTCTGAAAGAGCACCCCAAATAGGCCCACTCCCCCACCCTATCCCTGTCACCCCATAACCCCGCCTAGCCTTTAGACACTAAAGAGTAATTGTTATCATGACCAATCCACCTAACCCGCACATCTTTGGACTGTGGGAGGAAATCGGAGCACCCGGAGGAAACCCACGCAGACACGGGGCGGATCTACAAACTCCACGCAGACAGACAGTGATCCGAGGTCAGAAATGAACCCGAGTCCCTGGTGCTGTGAGGCAGCAGTTCTAACCACTATGCCACTGTGCCTGGCCAATGGACTCTCATCAACGGCACTAGAAACCATTCGCTGATCGTTACAGTATTGTTGTTTCTGGGGATTGCTGATCATACACCTAAATCATCACAATTGACAACATGGAAGGGGGCTATTCAATCCATTGTGTCCATGCCGGCCAGCAAAGAGCCATTCAATTAAATCCCACTTTCCAATAGTTCTGTGGCCTTGCAGGGCTCAGCACTCCAAGAACGCGTCCAAGTACTTTTGAAATATTCTGAGAGTTGTTGCTTCTACCACCCTTTCGGGCAGTGAGTGCCAAATTCCCCTTAAATTCCATCTAAAACTCTTGCCCCTTAGCCTAAATCTTATACACCCGGTTATGGACGTTTCAATCAGGAAGATTGGGATTTCCTACCCAGAGTATGTAGACACCTCATCAGTTTGTACTCTTCAGTTTAGTTACCCCTTCAGCCTATGGCAGCACGGTAGCACAGTGACGAGCACTGTTGCTTCACAGCGCCAGGGTCCCAGGTTCGATTCCCGGCTTGGGACACTGTCTGTGCGGAGTCTGCACGTTCTCCCTGTGTCTGCGTGGGTTTCCTCCGGGTGCTCCGGTTTCCTCTCACAAGTCTTCTTTTTCTTCTCCTCCTCTGTTAGGTAATTTGGACATTCTGAATCATCCGAACAGGTGCCGGAATGTGGCGACTGGAGGCTTTTCACAGTAACTTCATTGCCGTTTTAATGTAAGCCTACTTGTGACAATAAAGATTATTATTATTAATCTTTCCTCATAACTAAAATTCTCCAAACAGGACTCATCCTGGGAAATCTCCTCTTTACCCATCTCCAGCGCTATCACATCTTTCCTATAGTGTGGTGGCCAGAACTGCATGCAGTACGCCAGCTGTGACCCAACTAGTGTTTTGTACAGTTCCAGCATAACCTCCCAACTCTTATCATCTATACCTGGCTAACAAATGCTGCTAACCCGTATGCCCCCTTTTGATCAGACATGCATACATTCCAAGGTCCATCTGCTATCTACACTACTCAGTATCTTACTATTTTAGTTTGTATTCCATCGCCTTGCCCAAATGCATTACCTCACACTTCTGCACATTGAACTCCGTTTTCCACTCTTCCATCACCCTGACTAGTCCACCGATATCTCCCTGCAGTCTACAGCTTTCTTCTTTTTCATTCTCAACCACACGAACAATTTTTCTATCGTTGCAAAAGTCTGAATCACAACTTTCCCCCCCCCCTCCCTTTACATTCAAGTCCAAGTCATTCATACAAACCACAGAAGTAAGGGACCTAGTTCGGAGCCTTACGGAACCCCACAGGAGACATCTTTCCACTCAGGAGAACAGCCATCGAAATTGGCTGCCAGGTTTCCTACATTACAACTTCAAAAAAAGTGATTAATTGACTTTAAAGTGCTTCGAGACACCCTGAGGCCATTAAAGGTGCCATAAAAATGAACATTTCTTCCCTCTCTGTTTTTCAATTACCCAGTTCTCATTTATATACCTGCAGGTGGCTTGGCTGGGAGCATGCCTGAGCTGTTTAGGTGTAAGGTTTCAGTAGGTGTTATCAACCATGTCTGCATAGAAGCTCACATCCCCAAACAGCCACCCTCTTACCTTACCAGGGAAAGGGTGTTGGGAAAA
The DNA here is from genome assembly GCF_047496885.1 of Scyliorhinus torazame. Lineage (NCBI taxonomy): Eukaryota > Metazoa > Chordata > Chondrichthyes > Carcharhiniformes > Scyliorhinidae > Scyliorhinus > Scyliorhinus torazame. Next base: position 324,642,913 of record NC_092710.1, read on the forward strand.
CTAGAAGAACTAACAGCTAACAACTCTCAGGACGGAATGGGCTGCATCTCAGAGTCTTAAAAGAAATGACAGCACAGATAGCAGATACATCAGTTGTAATCTTCTCAAATTCCTCAGATTCTGGAAGGGTTCCAGCAGACTGGAAAGTAGCAAATGTAACACACTTATTCAAGAAAGGAGGGAGGCAGAAAACAGGAAACTATAGTTCAATTAGCCTAACATGGCATAGGGGAGCTAGAATCCATTATGAAGGAGGTTATAGCAGGATACTTAGATAATTATGATTTGATCAGGCAAAGTCAACGTGGCTTTGTGAAAGGTAAATTGCGTTTAACTAATCTGTTCTTTTGATGAAATAACATTCAAGGTGGATGAAGGGGAACCGGTAGATGCAGTGTAGTTAGATTTCCAAAAGGCATTTGATAAGGTTACTAGACAGGATAAGAGCACATGGGGTATGACAGGGGTTTTCAAAGTGGGGGTCGCGTCCCTCGGGTGGGTCGCGGGCAAGTGTCAGGAGGATCACAGAAGTAGGATCGGATTGCTGCTGTTGCGCCCATCAGCCACTAGCGCAAAGTTTCCCAACAGCAGCATTCAGAAGCCTGCAGGGAAAATCCCACCTAAAATGTCAATTCAGTCCTCCCCTTAAACAATGGCAATGAGGACAGATTTGACAGTTCGGAGTCCTAGCTTATTGCACCAGATTCATGTTTATCAATTTTGCCCCTTTAATTATTTTAAAGAAGTAATTTCAGTGCACTGTAATTGGTTTCGGGGAAATAGGAGCTGATGGACGTACATTTATCAGGAAAATCAGGCTAGAGTGAATGTAACTCAGGGGAAGTGACCGTATGTCAACCACTGTAGGTGAGAACAGAACGGGGCTTCATAGCTTAAAATCTTTCCCTAATTTGTCCTCAGCATTTCTGTCTGGGAATGTGATAAAGCCGGACGCTGATGAGTGAAGGGTGTTTAAGGTGGCCGACCAAATTATTAAAGCACGGGAGGCAACTTCTGTATTGAAGGCAGGATTGGCAAGATCATAAATATCATACTTAATCGATTTATTTGTATATTGATTAAGGGAGGGAGTCACCAACTCTCATTAAATGATCGAGGTGAAATTGCACATTGGCTCGGAGGCAAATTTATACGGCTTATCCGAAATTCTGTTCTAATTGCTGAATACAATTGAGCATTGGACATGTTTAGAAAGATCTGCAAATGGGACTCAGACTGTTTTATGATTCTGTACATATTTGTTTTAAATCCCTCCACACCACTGACCACAAAACCTGTCATTCCCATCTCTCTCTATTTTAATTAAATGCCTGCCCACTTATACTCACGTGTCTGTGAAGGTGGTGTATTCAATCACACAACTCAGCCAGCTAACATAACTCTCAGCAGTTTCAACACTTGGATTATGGAAAACACCATGTCGCTGAGAAAGGGGAGACAGGGGGCGGGATTCTCCGCAATCGGCGCGATGTCCGCCGACCGGCCCCAAAAACGGTGCGAATCAGACGGCATCGCGCCGTCCCAAAGGTGCGGAATTCTCCGCATCTTGAGGGGCCGAGCCCTCACCTTGAGGGGCTAGGCCCGCGCCGGACTGAATTCCGCCCCGCCAGCTGGCGCGGAAAGGGGAGACAGGGTGACTGAGTAAGGATATCCCTTTACTGAGGGCAGCACGGTAGCATTGTGGATAGCACAATTTCTTCACAGCTCCAGGGTCCCAGGTTCGATTCCGGCTTGGGTCACTGTCTGTGCGGAGTCTGCACATCCTCCCCGTGTGTGCGTGGGTTTCCTCCGGGTGCTCCAGGTTCCTCCAACAGTCCAAAGATGTGCAGGTTAGGTGGATTGGCCAAGATAAATTGAAAGACGTGCTGTTAGGTAATTTGGACATTCTGAATTCTCCCTATGTGTTACCGAAGAGGCGCCGGAATGTGGCAACTCGGGGCTTTTCACAGTAACTTCATTGCAGTGTTAATGTAAGCTGACTTGTGACAATATTAGAGATTATTATTATTGTTCCTTCCTTGAGCTGGGCGAAGAAGATTTGCTTTGGCAGTGGGGACTCGGCCGGCCCAGCGGAGGTGGTTTTGGATGATCATGACCTCTGCTGGTGCCGTTGGCTCCTTCAAGGACAGTGATGTTAGTGCGCCTGTCCTCCCAGCTGATACCTGATGAGGGAGGGAGAGTGGGCCTCGGTAGAGTGCTCCTTCAGAGGGTCGTTGCAGACTCGATGGGCCTGCACTATGGGAATTCTATGGTTCTGTGGAGATAAGCACGGATCCTCAATGCTCAGAATAACAAATAAACAAAATAAAAACCCAACACAGAAAGCTCTAACTGGGGGATTTTGTCAACTCAGGTGAGGACTTACCTCAACCTGCCACCCACCACCAGCCATTCACCCTTCGTCCCGCTGTGGCTCTAATTATCTTTTCGATAAACAAAGTGAACAGTGTCTAAAATACGGAGAATTTGTCTCAGACAGTGTTGATGGTACCTCTCCAGGACCTTGAGGTCGGGTTTGTATGCAGTCCAAGTTTCTGAGCCGTATAGAAGAGTTGGGAGGACGATTGCCTTAGAACATAGAACATACAGTGCAGAAGGAGGCCATTCGGCCCATCGAGTCTGCACCGACCCATTTAAGCCCTCACTTCCACCCTATCCCCTTAACCCAATAACCCCTCCTAACCTTTTTGGACACTAAGGGCAATTTAGCATGGCCAATCCACCTAACCTGCACATCTTTGGACTGTGGGAGGAAACCGGAGCACCCGGAGGAAACCCACGCTGACACGGGGAGGGCGTGCAGACTCCGCACAGACAGTGACCCAAGCCGGGAATCGAACCTGGGACCCACATGATGCCACAGTGCTAACTACTATGCTACCCTGCTGCCTTGTGGTACTCCGTATGCCAGAATTGGAATCTTACAGCACAGAAGGAGGCCATCAACCCATGGTGCGTGTACCGGGTCTTTGAAAGAGCTATCCCATGAGCCCCACTTCCCTGCAAATCTCCACCCTTTATATGTTTATCCATTTCTCTTTTGAAAGTTACGATGAAATCTGCTTCCAACAACCTTTCAGTCAGTGCATCCCAGATCAGAACAACTCGCTGTATGAAAATAATTCTCCACTTCTCACTTTGGGCCATTTCCCCACTTATCTTAACCCCCCCCGCCTCCTTCCCCAGTTACTCCACACAAAGCAACAACGTGAAAAATGGTCATGCTGTGCTGAATTTGTGTGAAATTGAAAGCAGACAGAAACAATCGCCAATGCTGTTTTCTGAGTGCAGAAGGAAACCCAATTGAATCATCGGCACTAGACAGCGTCTGAATGTGTTTGGATTTACACTCTCCTTTTCATTAAGTATCTGAGTCATGATCAATTTACAGGGCAAACAAAAAGCACAGCTTCAAACAGAAGATAAAGAGGCATTTCACAATGAAAAGGAACGGTCCCTCTGTGCGCTGATTGCTGTGTATTTCAGAAGGTTTTGGTCTTTAACCGTTGAGAGGGAACTAAATGTTTTATGGTGACAGCTTTGATGAGAAATTGACCATAATTTGCGTCAGTCAAAGAAATGTTTGCGTGAACATTTGACAGGAATTGACAGCAAACAGAAGGTCTCGAGTAACAACAAGCACCATTGTTTGAGGACTTATTTGACTGGATAATTATTCAATGCATCACTTGTTGCAGGGCCATATGTAATGGAAAATCCCCTCTTCTTCATTTGCACAGTGCTGGATTGGACTGGATTTGTTTATTGTCACGTGTACCGAGGTACAGTGAAAAGTATTGTTCTGCGTACAGTTCAGACAGATCATTCCGTACATGAAAGGAAAATTCATAGAGCAAACATAAAATACACAATGTAAATACATAGACTCAGGCATCAAGTGAAGCAGACAGGAGTGTAGTACTACTCAGCAGAGAAGATGTGTGAAGAGATCAGTTCAGTCCATAAGAGGTTCATTTAGGAGTTTAGTAACAGCGGGGAGGAAGCTGTTTTTCATAGAATCATAGACTTTACGGAGCAGAAGGAGACCATTCAGCCCATCGAGTCCGCACTGGACCTTGGAAAGGGCACCCTACCCAAGCACACACATCCACCCTATCCCCATAACCCAACAACCCCTCCCAACCTTTTTGGACACCAGGGGTAAATTAGCATGGCCAATCCACCTAACCTGCACATCTTTGGACTGTGGGAGGAAACCGGAGCACCCGGAGGAAACCCACGCACACACGGAGAGAACGTGCAGACTCCGCACAGACAGTGACCCAAGCCGGGAATCGAACCTGGGACCCCGGAGCTGTGAAGCAACTGTGCTAACCACTATGCTACCGAACTGCCCTGTTTTGAATCTGTTTGTGCGTGTTCTCAGACTTCTGTATCTCCTGCCCGATGGAAGAAATTGGAAGAGTGAGTAAGCCGGGTGGGAGGGGTCTTTGATTATGCTGCCCGCTTTCCCCAGGCAGCGGGAGGTGTAGATGGAGTCAATGGATGGGAGGCAGGTTTGCCTGATGGACTGGGCTGTGTTCACGACTCTCTGTAGTTTCTCACGGTCTTGGGCCGAGCAGTTGCCATACCAGGCTGTGATGCAGCCAGATAGGATGCTTTCTCTGGTGCATCTGTAAAAGTTGGTAAGAGCCAATGTGGACATGCCGAATCTCCTTAGTTTCCCGAGGAAGTATAGGCGCTGTTGTGCTTTGTTGGTCGTAGCATTGATGTGAGTGGGCCAGGACAGATTGTTGGTGATGTGCGCACCTAGGAATTTGAAGCTGTCAACCATCTCCACCTCGGCCCCGTTGATGCAGACAGGGGTGTGCTCAGTGCTTTGCTTCCTGAAGTCAATGAGCAGCTCTTTAGTTTTGCTGATGTTGAGATAGAGATTGTTGTTGTTAAACCACTCTCAGGCATGGAGCACAAGGAGTGGACAACTCTGCCTGGGACTATACTACATCATGCTGCGACTGTGCCAGCACCTTCTGGGTGTGTGCCACACCAGCCAGTGACTGTGCCATCTCCCTCTGTGTCTGTGCCTCCTCGGCCAGCACCTGGGCAATGCCGCTGACGCTCTCAGCCGTAGCCTGCTGTGACTGGGCCACACTCAGAAGCACCACTGCGATGTCCAGGTGACCCTGGGACATGGCTGCCTGTGAGAGGGCAGCCATGACCTGGGCCTCGGCCACTGCCTGCACAGGGAGCCACAGGCCTTGCACATATTGATCCATGGCCAAAACCTGCGCACACAAGGCCGTGAACACGGACGCCACCCGTGGGGTGTGGTGTAAACCTGGGTTGACACTACCTCCTGCTCCTGTACGCGGTCAGACTCCTCCAAATGCACCTGCAGGTGCTGGATGCTCACCGACAACCCTTCATTTAGTCCCTGTCTCTGCGACTGCATCTCCACAATCAATGGGTCTGCTCCAGAAGCCCAAAACCCATCTGGACGGCAGCTAGTCCCGTGATCGGCCTGCCCTCCGACCGTCCGCCCCCTCTGGAGTTCCTACCTCCACCTGCTGTACTGGAGCAGCTGTGTGGTGCTCACCAGATAGTGTCCCAGTAGCCTCTTCAGTAAAATGTCCAACCGAGGTGAGTGTCTCTGGGAAGGTGGAGGGTGTTTCATAGAATTGACAGTGCAGAAGGAGGCCATTCGGCCCATCGAGTCTGCACCAGCTCTTGGAAAGAGCACCCTACCCAAGGTCCACACCACCCTATCCCCATAACCCAGTAACCCCACCCAACACCAAGGGCAATTTTGGACACTAAGGGCAATTTAATTGTTGGAGACAGCTGCAATGGGAATTCTGTGTCATCCCCAGACCCGTGCTCCGGGGTGTCCTGGGATGCGGGGCGAGGGCTCCTGTTCGTGTCGGCGGCGTCCTCGTCGCTCTCAGCATCCAGCAATTTGGCTCTGGCTATATCCAGGGTTGGGGGCGGGGGACACCAGAAGGGAACCCCCCCCCAACACCAGCAGCTGCTACAAGCCGCATGGCAAGATAAATGATCGAGGGGCCGGAGGGCGGAGGGGAGGTGTGTTGGGGAGGGGCTGGGGGTGTAGGTGGTGATGTGGGTGTGAGGGTGGTGTGGGTGTGGGGGTGGTATGGGGGTGAGGGTGGTGTGGGGTTGGTGGTCGGTGTGGGGGTGATGTGGGATTGGTGGTGGGGTGGGGTGTGAGGGTGGTGTGGGTGTGAGGGTGGTGTGGGGTTGGTGGTCGGTGTGGGGGTGGGGGTTGGGGTGGTGTGGGGGTGGTGTGGGTTTGGGGTTGGTGGTCGGTGTGGGTTTGGTGGTCAGTGTGAAGGTGGTGTGGGTGTGGGGGTGGTATGGGTGTGGGGGTGGGGGTGGGGATGGTGTGGGGGTGGTGTGGGTGTGGGGGTGGAGTGGGGGTGGGTTTGGTGGTCAGTGTGAAGGTGGTGTGAGTGTGGGGGTGGTGTGGGTGTGGGGGTCGGTGTCGGTGCGGGGGTGGTGTGTGGGTTTGGTGGTCGGTGTGGGGGTGGTGTGGTGGTGGGTGTCGTGTGGTGTGGGGGTGGTGTGGGGGTGGGTTGGTGGTCTGTGTGGGGGTGGTTTGGGGTTGGTGGTCGGTGTGGGGGTGGTGTGGGTGTGGGGGTGGTGTGAGTGTGGGGGTGGTGTGGGGGTGGTGTGGGTGTGGGGTTGGTGTGGGTGTGGGGTAGGTGGTCGGTGTGGGGGTGGTGTGGGGGTGGGTTTGGTGGTCGGTGTGAGGGTGGTGTGGGGTTGGTGGTCAGTGTGAGGGTGGTGTGGGGGTGGGGGTGGTGTGAGGGCGGTTTGCAGGTGGGGTGGTGTGGGGGTGGGTTTGGTGGTCGGTGTGAGGGTGGTGTGGGGTTGGTGGTCAGTGTGAGGGTGGTGTGGGGGTGGTGTGGGGTTGGGGGTGGTGTGAGGGCGGTTTGCAGGTGGGGTGGTGTGGGGGTGACGGTGGTGTGGGTGTGGGGGTGGTGTGAGGATGGTGAGGGGGTGGGGGTGGTGTGGGTGTGGGGGTGGTGTGAGGGTGGTGGGGGTCGTGTGGGTGTGAGGGTGGTGTGGGTGTGGGGGTGGTGTGAGGATGGTGAGGGGGTGGGGGTGGTGTGGGTGTGGGGGTGGTGTGAGGGTGGTGGGGGTCGTGTGGGTGTGAGGGTGGTGTGAGGGTGGTGTGGGGTTGGTGGTGTGGGTGTGGGGGTGGTGTGAGTGTGAGCGTGGTGTGGGTGTGGGGGTGGTGTGAGGGTGGTGTGGGGTTGGTGGTGTGGGGGTGGGGGTGGTGTGGGTGTGAGGGTGGTGTGGGAGTGGGGGTGGTGTGGGCTTGGTGTTCGGTGTGAGGGTGGTGTGGGGGTGAGGATGGTGTGGGTTTGGTGGTCGTGTGAGGGTGGTGTGGGGGTGAGGGTGGTGTGGGTGGTGTGGGAGTGGGGGTGGTGTGGGGGTGAGGGTGGTGTGGGGGTGAGGGTGGTGTGGGAGTGAGGGTGGTGTGGGTTTGGTGTTCGGTGTGAGGGTGGTGTGGGGGTGAGGGTGGTGTGGGGATGAGGGTGGTGTGGGTGGTGTGGGTGTGAGGGTGGTGTGGGTTTGGTGTTCGGTGTGAGGGTGGTGTGGGGGTGAGGGTGGTGTGGGGATGAGGGTGGTGTGGGTGGTGTGGGTGTGAGGGTGGTGTGGGTTTGGTGGTCGGTGTGAGGGTGATGTGGGGGTGAGGGTGGTGTGGGTTTGGTGGTCGTGTGAGGGTGGTGTGTGGTTGGTGGTTGTGGGGGTGTCACATGTGTCATGGGGAACCGCAACTCATCGGGGTCTCACCTCCTCGCCCGATGCCGACCTCCACCCCGGCGACTGCCCTTCGGGCCGCCTGCTCTGCTGTGGTGAGGGGCTGCAAGTCCAACGGTCCCCCCTCCAGTCTTCTCCCGCTCCTGGCGGTTATGAGCAGCCTCCTCCTGGGGTGGAGGGGACACAGAAAAAGCACAGTTAGACAGTCTGACACATGCAGCCCCGGGGGTGGGGAGCTGGTAGCTTCAGTGGCCAGGGCACCCAGCCATGGCAGCCGGGATGGGTGCAGGGTGGGGGTTCGCCCTCTGGGATGTGGGGGTAGAGTTACTAGGACAGGGTTTGTTGCCGGGGGCAGAGTGTTGCCTACTCCCCCACTCCCCCTGGCCGCCTCAAGGAAGTCATGCAGTTTTTTATGGCCCGCCTGACCAGTCCGGACGGTGTTGCCCACGATGCTTACCCCCTCTGACACCTGTGCCCAGGCGCGGAGAATGGCGGCAGCTGACACCCTCCTTCCCACCCCGGGGTACAGGGTTAGCCTCCGCTCCTCCATGGCATCCAGCAGCATCTCAAGCTCTGCGTTGGTGAATCTTGGGGCCGCTCTCATTGCTGCCATCTTGTTGGCTGGGATGCTGTGTGTGGGGAGTGCAGAGTGTATATGTGGCTGCAGCTCGTCAGCCTCCTGAATGTCAATCCCAAAACTGGCGAACCCCGCACCGTTTCCCATTGGAATTGATTGTGTTCTACGCGGTGCCGGGGCTAACCCCTTAATGGTCGTTGAATCGGTCCAGGTGTGCCGCGAGTTTTGCTGTTGTAGAATGCCACGAATCCTGCCCCAGAATCCGGCCGACAATGTTTTGGCCTCATCTGCTCTCTGTGGTAGAGAGTCCTACATCACCACTCTCTGGCTGAGGAAATTTCTCCTCATCTCAGTCCTAAATGATCTACCCCGTATACTCAGACTGTGACCCCGATTCTGGATTCCCTGTCATCGGCAACAGCCTTTGTGCATCTACCCTGTCTAGCACTATTAGAATTTTATACATTTCTATGAGATCCCCCACCTCATTCTTCTAAACTAGCGAATACAATCCTAACCAACTCAATCTCTCCTCGGTGTGAGGGTGGTGTGGGGGTGGGGGTGGTGGGGTGGGGGTGGTGTGGGTGGTGTGGGGGTGGTGTGGGGGTGGGGGTGGTGGGGGTGGTGTGGGGGTGGGGGTGGTGTGGGTGTGATGTGGGGGTGGGGGTGGTGTGGGTGTGAGGGTGTTGTGGATTTGGTGGTCGGTGTGAGGGTGGTGTGGGTGGGGGGGTGGTGTGGGGGTGGGGGTGGTGTGGGGGTGGTGTGGGTGTGAGGGTGGGCACGGTAGCAATAGGTCAAATGGTGAGAGCATTGAGGGAGAACTAGGGAATAGGGACAGTGTGGCTCTGAGGCAGAGCAGACAGGGAGAAGTTGCTGAACACAGCGGGTCTGGTGGCCTGAAGTGCATATGTTTTAATGCAAGAAGTATTACGGGTAAGGCAGATGAACTTAGAGCTTGGATTAGTACTTGGAACTATGATGTTGTTGCCATTACAGAGACCTGGTTGAGGGAAGGGCAGGATTGGCAGCTAAACGTTCCAGGATTTAGATGTTTCAGGCGGGATAGAGGGGGATGTAAAAGGTGTGGTGGAGTTGCGCTACTGGTTAGGGAGGACATCACAGCTGTACTACGGGAGGACACCTCAGAGGGCAGTGAGGCTATATGGGTAGAGATCAGGAATAAGAAGGGTGCAGTCACAATGTTGGGGGTTTACTACAGGCCTCCCAACAGCCAGCAGGAGATAGAGGAGCAGATAGGTAGACAGATTTTGGAAAAGAGTAAAAACAACAGGGTTGTGGTGATGGGAGACTTCAACTTCCCCAATATTGACTGGGACTCACTTAGTGCCAGGGGCTTAGACGGGGCAGAGTTTGTAAGGAGCATCCAGGAGGGCTTCTTAAAACAATATGTAGACAGTCCAACTAGGGAAGGGGCGGTACTGGACCTGGTATTGGTAATGAGCCCGGCCAGGTTGTAGAAGTTTCAGTAGGGGAGCATTTCGGTAACAGTGACCACAATTCAGTAAGTTTTAAAGTGCTGGTGGACAAGGATAAGAGTGGTCCTAGGGTGAATGTGCTAAATTGGGGGAAGGCTAATTATAACAATATTAGGCGGGAACTGAAGAACATAGATTGGGGGCGGATGTTTGAGGGCAAATCAACATCTGACATGTGGGAGGCTTTCAAGTGTCAGTTGAAAGGAATTCAGGACCGGCATGTTCCTGTGAAGAAGAAGGATAAATACAGCAATTTTCGGGAACCTTGGATAACGAGAGATATTGTAGGCCTTGTCAAAAAGAAAAAGGAGGCATTTGTCAGGGCTAAAAGGCTGGGAACAGACGAAGCCTGTGTGGAATATAAGGAAAGTAGGAAGGAACTTAAGCAAGGAGTCAGGAGGGCTAGAAGGAGTCATGAAAAGTCATTGGCAAGTAGGGTTAAGGAAAATCCCAAGGCTTTTTACACGTACATAAAAAACAAGAGGGTAGCCAGGGAAAGGGTTCGCCCACTGAAGGATAGGCAAGGGAATCTATGTGTGGAGCCAGAGGAAATGGGCGAGGTACTAAATGAATACTTTGCATCAGTATTCACCAAAGAGAAGGAATTGGTAGATGTTGAGTCTGGAGAAGGGTGTGTAGATAGCCTGGGTCGCATTGAGATCCAAAAAGACGAGGTGTTGGGCGTCTTAAAAAATATTAAGGTAGATAAGTCCCCAGGGCCTGATGGGATCTACCCCAGAATATTGAAGGAGACTGAAGAGGAAATTGCTGAGGCCTTGACAGAAATCTTTGGATCCTCACTGTCTTCAGGTGATGTCCCGGAGGACCTGAGAATAGCCAATGTTGTTCCTCTGTTTAAGAAGGGTAGCAAGGATAATCCCGGGAACTACAGGCCGGTGAGCCTTACTTCAGTGGTAGGGAAATTACTGGAGAGAATTCTTCGAGAATTCTCAGGGGGATGGGGGCTCGGTTAGAGGATTTCCTGAAGTCTCTGGGAGATGAAGTTCTGGGTTAGAGGATTCCCTGCAGTCTCTGGGAGAAGAAGGTCTCATTTAGAGGAATCCCTGCAGTCTCAGAGGATGGGGGCTCAGATAGAAAATTCCCTGCATCATTACTGGGCGAAATTCACGGTTTGGGAGTCTAAGTTCTCCCGCCAGGGCTGAATTGAATATGATCCAGGCTCCCACTCGGGGCACAAATCACTGAGCAATTCGTATCCCTTGCCTTGCAAAGGGGTCTCTTGGGTGGGTATCCCTATTAAGGAGGTTCCTGGGGTCTCCTGTTATAGGGAGTCTCGATGGGGGGATTGGCAGTGTAGGGAGGGGTGGGCAGGGTGTGCATTGTGTGCGGACGGTTGGGTGGCCCTCTGATGGACTTTGGCAGCAACACCCTTAAGGAGTTACCTGTTTGTCGCACCGTGAGGTCCCCCATGCCAGGCTCATGTTTGGTGGGACCTGTTGTAAATCCCGCCCACGTGATTCCCGGTCCAGAGAATACGGTGCCCGGCCACAAATTGGATGCAAATGGGACGCGAACTCCGATCCCGCCTCCAGCGAGGGCCAAAGCATAGTGATCGGTTTGGTGCCTGGCGCAAACATCAATTTCAGCGGAATGGTCAATTCTCCGCCCGATTGTGATTCGCGATTCAGGTGTCGAGGCACAGAGAATATAGCCCAGCGCTCAGTCCTGTCATTGCGAATTAAACACTGAGTGCGCTGAGATGTTGGGCTGGATTCTCCGTCCCGCCGCGCCAGGTCTCTGGTTCAGCACGCCGGCGGGATGCTCCGTTACGCCGATGGTCAATGGGGTTTCCCCTTGTGGGGCAGTCCCACGCCGTCGGGAAACCCCCGGGCTGCGAAACGGAGCATCCTGCTGGCGGAGAATCCAGCCCGACATGTTCACATGGAGGGGATGGAGGTGAGACGGACCAAATGCATCCCAAAGATCATTCCATCCAGAGATCAGTAGACATCCTGCAGTCTATAAACAGTGAACCAAACTGATATTTAATACAGTCTTGTATAACATTAAAACAAAAGTCAGTGTGCTACAGATCTAAGTGCCTAACATCACCGTACCCACGATGTGCAACTACAATTTCTTAACCTTGCAAACCCTCCCACTACGTCTATGTGTGTCCCCAGGATCCACATCTGACATGGCTTGTTGTCTACCATGACGGGACATAGAGAACCCCAGCCTGTTTGTGGGGGGCGCCGGTATTCTTGTGCCACCTAGTTCTGTTCACTGCGCCTGGGATGCCCAGGTCTCTGGGAGGGGGAAGTCAAATGGACTGGACACTCCCAAGATCTCCAGGGCGGAATGCCCTGGGCTATGCACCAGCAGATCCTCCTCCCTTTGGGTGCCCGTCGGCCGCTGGGTCACTCAATGGGTAAGAGGGGAAGCTGGACTGAGATCCGGAAGACCCACCGTCCTCTGGCACTGGCACTGGTGGGTGCCCACCAATGTCTGAACCATGCAGTTGCTGCCCTGAATCATCCAGATCATGGGTCTGGATTCTCACAAAATGGGACTATGACCCCACATCTACGGAAAAACCCTGGGGTTTTGCTCTGGAGATACTTGCAAAAAAGATCAGCTAACTCAGTGCCCTGCAGGGAGCTAGCAGGGACCTGGAGTAATTCACACGGCTTTAGCTGTGGATACGGGCCCCCGCACTTCCGGTTTTGAGTCCGCGCATGCACACGGCGGCTGACGTGCCAAGCACCATGGCGGACCCGGACCGCCGAGGCAGATTGAAAACGTAGACCCCCCCCCCCCCCCCCCCCCCCCGATCGTCCGCGCGCCCGAGAATCTGATCACGCGGATATTAACCCAGGCCGCCTATGAGGCACCCCCACCCCCGCCTCCGGTGTCGGACCCCCCACCCATCACCAGTCCGATCCCCCCATTTATCATTATGAAGTGCTTCGAGAGGTTGGTAATGTGTCACATTGGGCTGGATTCACCGTTTTTGAGACTAAGTGTGGGGGAACTGTGATGTTTTACGACAAAAGAAATCCTGCGACCGTTGAGGGGTTAGCAGCCGCGCCGAGTAAAACATTCGGCTCCTATGATATCTACGTCTGGAGAATGGCCGGGTCCGTGGCCACGCATGAGCACGGCCACATTACACATGATGGAATTATGCTGTTTCATGGTGTTTTGTGTCTCTGTATGTTCAGAGATGACCTGAGGTTATAAGTGAATTTAAAATGGGTATTTAAAACTGGGGCTTAATATTTATGCTTAAACAGCTATCTTTTACCTATATTAGGTGTATTAGAAATACCTGGCTTCTACAGGTGTGGACAACACTTTGCTTCCTGAAGTCAATGACCACCTCTTTAGTTTTGCTGACATTGAGGGAGAGATTTTGTTGTTGCACCACTCCACTAGGTTCTCTATCTCTTTCGTATACTTTGACTTATCGTTGTTTGACATCCGACCCACTACGGTCATGTTATCAGCAAACTTGAAGATGGAGGTAGGACCGAATCTTGCCACGCAGTCGTGTGTGTACAGGGAGTATGGTGGGGGGGGGCTAAGTACACAGCCTTGCGGGGCCCCGGTATTGAGGACTATCGTGGAGGACGTGTCGTTGCTTATCCTTGCTGATTGTGGTCTATGGGTCAGGAATTCGATCCAGTTGCAGATGGAGGAGCCAAGTTCTAGATTTTGTGGTTTGGATATGAGCTTGGCTGGGATTATGGTGTTGAAGGCGGAGCTGTAGTCAATGAATAGGAGTCTGACGTAGGAGTCCTTGTAGTCGAGATGCTCCAGGGATGAGTGTAGGGCCAGGGAGATGGCGTCTGCTGTGGACCAATTGTGGTGGTATGTGAATTGCAGGGGTTCAAGAATTCTGGAAGTATGGAGTTATTGGGCGGGATTCACCATTTCTCGACGCCGATTTTGTGATTGGTGATCGGGCAGAGAATCCCTTCTGACGCCAAAATCGGGGGCGGCGCCTGTTTGACACCAGTTCGCCCCTCCGGAATGCCGTTATCGCGCACGGCATTGGGACGGCCTTAGCGTGTCACCAGAAGGCCCTCTCCCGATGCTCCGTCCCCAATGGGCCGAGTTCCCGACCGCTCGATTGACGTTGGCCTCAGGGTCAGGAATCCAGGACTGTGTCCAGCGCGGGAGCCTTTTTATTGGCCGGAGGGGCTTCCTGGAGGGCTGGGGAGGCTGGTGGGGGGTGGCCAGGGGATGGCCAGAGGGTGGCTAGGAGGGCATCATCCGGCAGGACGGGTCCATTCTCCAGACGTAGATATCGTAGGAGCCGAATGTTTTACTCGGCGCGGCTGCTAGCCCCTCACCAGTCGCAGGATTTTTTTGTCGTAAAACATCACAGTTCCCCCACACATAGTCTCAAAAACGGTGAATCCAGCCCAATGTGACTTGTTACCAACCTCTTGAATCACTTCATAATGATAAATGTCATGGGCACCGGACGACAGTCATTGAGTTACGCTGCCTGGTTCTTCTTTGCACCGATGTGATAGTGGTCTTCTAGAAGCAGATGAGAACCTAGGAATGAAATAGGGAGAGGTTGAAGATGTCTGCGAACATACCCACCAGTTGGTCCGCGCAGGATCTAAGTGCACAACCAAGGACTCTGTCAGGACCCGTTGCTTTCCGTGGGTTCACTTTCAAGAAGGCTGATCTAACTTTTGAGGCTGTGACGGTAGGTGTGGGTGTGTCCGAGGCTGTTGGGGGCAGTTGTAAACTGTTTGTTGGTTCCCTGCTCAAAGCGAGCAGAGAATGCATTGAGCTCATTGAGGTGGGGTGCGCTGCTGCAGGAGATTCTCCTCGGCTTTGCCCTGTAGCCCTTTACATTATTTAAGCCTTGCCACAACCGTCAAGATCTGTGTCGTTGGTCCGTGACTCTAGCTTAGTCTTGGCGTCCCTGGTGGCTTCGCGGAGTTCGTACCTGGATTTGTTAAATATGTCAGGGTCACCTGTCTTGAACATCTCAGACCTGGCCTTCAGTAGGGGATGGACAGTCACCCAAGGCCGGAATTGAATCCAGGTTCCTTCACTGTGAGGCAGCAGTGCTAACCAGTGTGCCACCGTGCTGCCCTATTATGTATTTTGGAAGAATTTACAATGTATTCATAATTTAACTATATTCATTATTATTGGCAACTGAGTGATAGACGTACGATGTTGTATTTTTGACTCAATTTTTAAGAAGTTTTGCCTTGTTTAGAGCTGAAGAAGAGTCGGGTCGAATCCAAACGTTAACTCTGTGTCTCTCTCGACTGATGCTGCCGGACCTGCTGAGTGTTTCCAGCATTTTCCGTTTTTATTTCTGAAGTCCAGTATCAGCAGTATTCTGCTTTTGTTATCGGAGGCAATCCAGAATTAAAAACATAAGAACTAGGAGCAGGAGTAGGCCATCTGGCCCCTCGAGCCTGCTCCGCCATTCAATGAGATCATGGCTGATCTTTTGTGGATTCAGTTCCACTTGCCGGCCCGAACACTTTATTCTTCAAAAAACTATCTATCTTTATCTTAAAAACATTTAATGAAGGAGCCTCAACTGCTTCACTGGGCAAGGAATTCCATAGATTCACAACCCTTTGGGTGAAGAAGTTCCTCCTAAACTCAGTCCTAAATCTACTTCCCCTTATTTTGAGGCTATGCCCCCTAGTTCTGCTTTCACCCGCCAGTGGAAACAACCAGCCCGCATCTATCCTAGCTATTCCCTTCATAATTTTATATGTTTCTATAAGATCCCCCCTCATCCTTCTAAATGCCAATGAGTACAGTCCCAGTCTACTCAACCTCTCCTCGTAATCCAACCCCTTCAGCTCTGGGATTAACCGAGTGAATCTCCTCTGCACACCCTCCAGCACCAGTACGTACTTTCTCAGGTAAGGAGACCAAAACTGAACACAATACTCCAGGTGTGGCCTCACTAACACCTTATACAATTGCAGCATAACCTCCTTAGTCTTCAACTCCATCCCTCTAGAAATGAAGGACAAAATTCCATTCACCTTCTTAATCACCTGTTGCACCTGTAAACCAACATTTTGCGACTCATCATAGAATTATCATAGAATTTACAGTGCAGAGGGAGGCCATTCGGCCCATCGTCTGCACCGGCTCTTGGAAAGAGCACCCTACCCAAGGTCAACACTTCCGCCCTATCCCCATAACCCAGTAACCCCACCCAACACTAAGGGCAATTTTGGACACTAAGGGCAATTTATCATGGCCAATCCACCTAACCTGCACATCTTTGGACTGTGGGAGGAAACCGGAGCACCCGGAGGAAACTCACGCACACACGGGGAGGATGTGCAGACTTCACACAGACAGTAACCCAAGCCGGGAATCGAACCTGGGACCCTGGAGCTGTGAAGCAATTGTGCTATCCACAATGCTACCGTGCTGCCCTAGCTCACCCAGGTCTCTCTGCACAGCAGCATGTTTTAATATTTTATCATTGTTTTATCATCAATTGTTTGCTTAACAAGCAGAATTGGCGATGAGTTATTGATTATCGTGGAACCAAGGCAGTAACAGTAAAACGGAAGCATAAATCATGTCAGGATTGTCAATCAGGCATTGCCAGGAATAAGACATTCTGGAAGGACAGGGAAGAAAATGGAAGACATTAATTGTGGAGAGTATTATCACACTGGACCATAAGGATTTGCATTGAGCTGAAAAATAGCAGGGGATTGATCATATTACTGGGGCATAGTTATATTACACACTGCACAGTAATGATAAGGAAATTGAGAGAAACATTTCAGTTCTAATTAGAGAGGTGAATATTTGCAGTACAGTCATTAGAAAATTGAAGGTTTTCCTTCAAGAAATGAGACTCGATTCAGGAGGGAGTGTTGAATTGTGTTCAGGGCTGTTTTCTCAGTTAGCGTGTTGCTGCTTCAACAAGGAAGGAAGGAAATAAGTTACAGCCACATTAAAAAATAGAAGGGCCTTGCCAAGATTAAATGGAAGAAAAAATTGGCACATAAAACCATAGATCAGCAATGGGAAATGCTCGAACAGGGCCAGGAAAGGTATAAACTCCAGTGTATAAATTTAACAGGGAGAATATCCAAAGCTATGGCTTTATGAATGGGTTAGATATGAATGGGATGCAGAAAAGGCGGGCAGGAAAAGACCAGCTGGTCTTTTTAAGGCTGTCCCTGTTAGCTGATCGCTGAAGGAATGGGGGCAAAGATTTTAAGGTTTCGAGCGAAGGGGATTAAGAGGAGGGACTGAGTGCTAATGACCTCAACCTCGTTGCCCACGACGGTGATGGAAGTGGCGACAATCAAAGCTTTCAAAAGGATGGGCGGCACGATAGCACAGTGGTTAGCATTGCTGCTTCACAGCGCCAGAGTCCCAGGTTCGATTCCCAGCTTGGGTCACTGTCTGTGCGGATTCTGCAAGTTCTCTCCGTGTCTGCGTGGGTTTTCTCCGGGTGCTCCTGTTTCCTCCCACAAGTCCCGAAAGACGTGCTGTTAGGATGAATTGGACATTCTGAATTCTTCCTCAGTGTACCCGAACAGGCGCCGGAATGTGGCGACTAGGGGCTTTTCACAGTAATTTCATTGCTGTGTTAATGTAAGCCTACTTGTGACAATAAAGATTATTATTAGAAACTAAATGGGTTGGGCACTTGAGGGAAATAAAATTGCATGACTAGAGAGATAGAGTGGGGGAATGGTACTGATTGGATTACACCACAGAGCCAACACTGACTTAATGAGCTGAATGGCCTCCTTTCAGAGGTCTTGTGGCACAGAGAAAAGTGTCCCTGTCTCTGACACGGAAATTGTGGTTTCAAGTCCCACTGCACAATTTGATAGCCAAGGAAGGGGCATTCATAAAATCATCAAACAAGTCGAGTATTAACTTGTAAATTTTTCCAAAATACAGCAGTGGTGGACGGTAAGAGTGGGAGAGACAGCAGGGGGTTCAATTCCAGTTCCATAGAAACATAGAAAATGGGTCCTTCCTCAGATAAGACTAGGTGTGTGATGCACGATCAATAACTACTAAAACAAGGTTGTAGTACAACTGAAGGCTTTAATAAGCTGGAACTGTTCCCCAGCAGCTCAGGTACAGAATGAGGGCTGCTGGGATGGGTTCTTATACCCTGCCTATCAGGGCGGAGCTACTATACAGCCAATGGTAAACCCCTAGGTTTAACCAATGGTACTTCAGCCTCTTAGGTACCATAATACCTGATAATACCACATTCACCCCCTGTCAAAAAGAGTCCGGCGGGGGTTGGTGACCAGTAACAACAAAATGTAACAACATGGTATGATCTGATATGGAGATACCGTGATACCTCCTTACAGCGAATATATGTACAAGCATGGCGGGTATATACATTCATTAAAATGAAGCAATCAGTCGGTCGGGTGCCCTGGTCGTCGTCTAGGATCGTCTGAGCCTCGGTGGTGATTCCGGTGGGGGCCCGGGCGTCTGCGACTCCGGGAGCGTGGTTTCGGCCTCCATGGCAGCTTCGTCACCCCTAGACGGCGCTGGTGGTAAAAATGGCTGACCTGGGAAGGGGGTGCTTGCGGGGTGCATCAGCGGCTGGGGGGACCTAGACGGGGCCGGCGGAAGGATCGATCCTCCTGTAAGGTGCCCTGGTGGAGGGGGGACTAATGGCTGGGATGTATGTGGGATTCTGGCGGGCGCCAGGTCCTGTAGGGATACCGTATCTTGTCGGCCGTCAGGGAACGCCACGTAGGCGTACTGGGGGTTAGCGTGCAGCAGATGGACTCTCTCGACTAACGGGTCCGACTTGTGCGCCCGCACGTGTTTTCGGAGCAGGATGGGTCCGAGTGCTGCCAGCCAGATCGGGAGCGAGGTCCCGGAGGAGGACTTCCTGGGGAAGACAAGGAGACGTTCGTGAGGTGTCTGATTGGTGATTGTACAAAGCAGTGACCGGATGGCATGGAGGGCCTCTGGGAGGACTTCCTGCCAGCGGGAGACTGGGAGGTTCCTGGACCGTAGGGCCAGTAGAACGGTCTTCCAGACCGTTCCGTTCTCCCTCTCTACCTGTCCGTTTCCCCGAGGGTTGTAACTGGTCGTCCTGCTCGAGGCGATGCCCTTGCTGAGCAGGAATTGACGCAGTTCGTCGTTCATAAAGGCGGACCCCCTATCACTCTGTATGAACGCGGGGAAACCGAACAGTGTAAAAATACCCTGGAGGGCCTTGATGACGGTGGTTGCGGTCATGTCGGGGCAGGGGATGGCGAATGGGAACCGGGAGTACTCGTCAATCATGTTCAGGAAGTACGCGTTGCGGTCGGAGGAGGGGAGGGGGCCTTTGAAGTCCTGATCCAATCCACAACTTTCCCCCTGTCGAAAGAGACCCGCCAGGCCTTCAGCCGCATCAAAGCAGACATTGCAAAGGCCACGATGCGCGCCATCGACAAGTCCCTCCCCTTCCAGGTCGAGAGCGATGCGTCCGACGTAGCTGAGGCGTTGAAAGGGACGGGAAGCCTTAGTTAGGCTTCTCTGGTCGGTAGAAGTGTGGTTTGCACTCCGCGCAGATTTGGCAGTCCCTGGTGACTGTCCTGACCTCCTCGATGGAGTAGGGCAGGTTGCGGGTTTTAACAAAATGGAAAAAGCGAGTGACCCCCGGGTGGCAGAGGTCCTCGTGGAGGGCTCGGAGGTGGTCCACTTGTGCGGTGGCACATGTGCCGCAGGACAGGGCGTCAGGAGGCTCGTTTAGCTTCCTGGGACGATACAAGATCTCATAGTTGTAGGTGGAGAGTTCAATCCTTCACCGCAAGATCTGTTCATTTTTTATCTTGCCCCGCTGTGCATTATCGAACATGAAAGCAACCGACCGTTGGTCAGTGAGGAGAGTGAATCTCCTGCCGGCCAGGTAATGCCTCCAATGTCGCACAGCTTCTACTATGGCCTGGGCCTCCTTTTCGACTGAGGAGTGGCGGATTTCGGAAGGGTACGGGAGAAGAAGGCCACAGGTCTGCACGCTTGGTTGAGGGTGGCCGCCAGAGCTACGTCGGACGCATCGCTCTCGACCTGGAAGGGGAGGGACTTGTCGATGCCGTGCATCGTGGCCTTTGCAATGTCTGCTTTGATGCGGCTGAAGGCTTGGCGGGTCTCTTTCGACAGGGGGAAAGTTGTGGATTGGATCAGGGGACGGGCTTTGTCTGCGTAGTTGGGGACCCACTGGGAGTAGTAACTGAAAAACCCGAGGCAGCGCTTCAGGGCCTTGGGGCAGTGGGGGAGGGGGAACTCCATAAGGGGTGCATGCGTTCAGGGTCGGGGCCTATAACTCCATTACGCACTACGTAGCCGAGAATGGCGAGGCGGTCGGTGCTAAGCACGCATTTATCCTTATTGTATGTTAGGTTAAGGATTTTAGCGGTCTGGAGGAATTTTCAGAGGTTGGTGTCGTGGTCCTGCTGGTCGTGGCTGCAGATGGTGACATTATCGAGATACGCGAATGTTGCCCATAAACCGTACCGGTCAACCATTCGGTCCATCTCGTGCTGGAAGACCGAGACCCCGTTAGTGACACCGAAGGGAACCCTGAAGAAGTGATAGAGCCGCCCATCTGCCTCGAAGGCAGTGTATTTGCGGTCACTAGTGCGGATGGGGAGCTGGTGGTAGGCGGACTTGAGATCCACCGTGGAGAAGACCCTATAATGCGCGATCCTGTTTATGAGGTCGGATATGCGGGTGAAGGGGTACGCGTCCAGCTGCGTAAACCTGTTGATGGTCTGACTGTAGTCGATGACCATCCTATGCTTCTCCCCAGTCTTTACCACCATTACTTGAGCTCTCCAGGGACTGTTGCTGGCTTCAATGACTCCTTCCCTCAGTAACCTTTGGACCTCTGACCTAATAAAGATCCGGGCCAGGATTCTCCCCTACCCGGCGAGGCGGGGGAATCCGGCGTAATGGAGTGGCGGGAACCACTCCGGTGTCGCGCCGGAGTGATTTCCACCCCACCGGCTGGCGGGAAAGGCCTTTGGCACCACGCCAGCTGGCGCCGAAAGGACTTCGCGGGCAACGCATGCGCGGGAGCGTTAGCGGCCGCTCACGGCATCCCCGCGCATGCGCAGTGGAGGGGGTTTCCCGCCTCCGCCATAGTGAAGACCATGGCGAAGGCGGAAGAAAAAGAGTGCCCCCACGGCACAGACCCGCCCGCCAATCGGTGGGCCCTGATCGCGGGCCAGGCCACCGTGGGGACACCCCCCGGGGCCAGATCGCTCGTTGCCCCCCCCCCCAGGACCCCGGAGCCTGGCCACGACATCTGCTACCGCCGGTAAGGTAGGTGGTTCAACCCACGCCGGCTGGCGAGGGTTGACAGCGGCGGGACTTCGGCCCATCGCGGGCCAGAGACTCGCCGAGAGGAGCCCGCTGACCGGCGCGGCGCGATTCCTGTCCCCACCGATTCTCTGGTAGCAGAGAATTCGGGACACAGCGGGGGCGAGATTCAAGCCAGCCCCCGGCAATTCTCTGATCTGGCGGAGAATCGCGCCCCTGATCCTGGGCACTGTACCGTCTGCTCCTGGTGGCGACGGGTTTGCAATCCGGGGTGAGGTTCGCAAAAAGGGAAGGCGGGTCGACCTTAAGGGTCGTGAGGCCGCAGACAGTAAGGGCGGGTATAGGGCCGCCGAATTGGAAGGTCAGACTTTGCAGGTTACACTGGAAGTCTAAACCCAGGAGTGTAGCCGCGCAGAGGTGGGGAAGAAGGCGGAAATTTTTGAATTCCCTTCCCTGGACTGTGAGGTTTGCTATACAGAACCCCTTTATCTCTACAGAGTGAGAACCGGAGGCTAGGGAGATTCTTTGATTAACAGGGTGGATAAAGAGGGAACAGCGCCTTACCGTGTCGGGGTGTATAAAGCTCTCCGTGCTCCCAGAGTCGATCAGGCAGGATGTCTCGTGGCTGTTGATGAAGACGGTCGTCGTTGCTGTTGAGTGTTCGAGGTCGAGTTTGGTCCACGGTCACCGAGGCCAGACGCAGTAGTTGTGGACTTCGTTCAGGCAGTGCGTGGTCGGCCGAGCTGGGGGTCCTGGGGCATCCAAGATGGCGTTTCCCATTGGTCGCACATGGTGGTCGGAGGTGGACAAAATGGCGGCTCCCATCCGTCCAGTGTGGTGTCCGAGGGACAAGATGGCGGCGCCCGGGGTCCGCACGTGGGCCTGGGGTACGGGGGAGGCAGCGACTGCTGGCCGCCCAGGGCCCCTGGAGAAATTCGCTGTGGCGGTCCGGAGTCGCCGCTGGACACCGCGGCCACCGCTCGTGCCTGGCAGACCCCCACAAAATGGGCTTTTTTGCCGCACCCCCTGCAGGTGGATGTGCGGGCGGGGGTGTTTTTCCTGCCCGCAAAAGAAGCAGCGGGGGTCCATCGGGGTTGGCGGGCCGCCTTACAGCGCAAGCCTGCGGGGAAGCAGGGAAGGTCTCTGGGGCGGCCGCTGCGGGATTCCACGCTGCCCAGGGGGCCGCTGCGCGGTCGGGCACGTAGGATCGGGCATTCTTGGAGGCAACGTCCATGGACCCTGCAAGGGCCCGTGCCTCCCTAAGTCCCAGGGTGTCTTTCTCTAAAAGACGCTGGCGGATTTCTGAAGAGCTCATACCTGCTACAAAGGCGTCCCGGACTAGGAGTTCCGTGTGCTCGCTGGCTGAAACTTGCGGGCAGCCACAGCTTCTGCCCAGCACCAATAGCGCACGGTAGCATTCCTCCAATGATTCCCCGGGGTTTTGTCGTCTTGTTGCAAGCAGGTGACGAGCATAGATCTGATTTACTGGGCGAATATAGTGTCCTTTTAAAAGTTCGATTGCT
Source organism: Scyliorhinus torazame (assembly GCF_047496885.1). NCBI lineage: Eukaryota > Metazoa > Chordata > Chondrichthyes > Carcharhiniformes > Scyliorhinidae > Scyliorhinus > Scyliorhinus torazame. The sequence continues at coordinate 324,665,565 of NC_092710.1, forward strand.
GGATCAAAATCTTCTGCTTCCTCGATGTGGGTGTAGATCTCTGGGCTTACTCTTGAGTGCAGGATGTGCAGTTTCTGCTCCTCCGAGGGTGTGCCTCCAGCCGTCTCAAGGTAGACTTTAAAACACGACAGCCAGTGCTTAAAAATTGCTGCTGAGTTTGTCGCTTGGGGACTGAGTTGCAGACACTCCGGCTTGATTCGGAGGTCCACTTAGTTCTAGCTTATTCTACTTAGTTCTAGCTTGTAGTACAACTGAAGGCTTTAATAAGCTAGAACTGTTCCCCAGCAGCTCAGGTACAGAATGAGGGCTGCTGGGACGGCACGGGTTCTTATACCCCGCCTATCAGGGCGGAGCTACTATACTATACAGCCAATGGTAAACCCCTAGGTTTAAACAATGGTACTTCAGCATCTCAGGTACCGTAATACCTGATAATACCACAGTGTGGCCTCACCAAGGCCCTGTATCACTGCAGCAAGATATCCCTGCCCCTATACTTGAAACATCTCGCTATGAAGGCCAACATACCATTTGCCCTCTTTACCGTCTCCTGTACCTGCATGCTTACTTTCAGCGACTGGTGTACAAGGACATCCAGGTCTCGTTACACATTCCCCCCTCTCAATCTATGGAAATTCAGATAATAATCTGTCTTCTTGTTTTTGCTAATAAAGTTGATAACCTCATATTTATCCACATTATCCTGCATCTGCCATGCATTTGCCCAATCACTCAACTTGTCCAAATCACACTGAAGCATCTCTGCATCCTCCTCACAGCTCACCCTCCCACCCAACTTTGTGTCCTTTGCAAATCTGGAGGTGCTTCATTTCGTTCTCTCATCTAAATTATTAATATATATTGTGAATAGCTGGGATCACCGATCCCTGTGGTACCCCACTAGTCACCGCCGGTCACTTTGAAAAAGACCTGTTAATTCCTACTCTTTGTTTCCTGTCTGCCAACCAGTTTTCTATCCACCTCAATACACTACCCCTAATTCCATGTGCTTTAATTCTACACACTAATTTCTCATGCGGGACTTTGTCGAAAGCCTTCTGAGAGTCCCAATGAACCACATCCACTGGCTCCCCCTCATCACCTCGACTAGTTACATCCTCGAGGAATTCCAATAGATTTGTCAAGCATGATTTCCCTTTGATAAATCCACGCTGACTCTGTCTGATACTGTCACTGTTTTCCAAGTACTTGCTATTAAATATTTTATAAAGGACTCTAGCATGAGTTCCAGCTGAGTGGGTTGAGGATCTGCTTCCTTGTAGTTTCCTGGGTAAGACTACCAGAGAGAAATCCATAGAATCCCTACAGCGCAGAAGGAGGCCATTCGGCCCATTGAGTCTGCACCGAGCATCCGTACGAGCACTTTACCTCGGCCCACTCCCCTGCTCTATCCCCGTAACCCCGCAAATTGATCATGGCCAATCCGCCTAAATTGCATACCGTTGGACAGTGGGAGGAAACCGGAGCACCCACAGGAAACCCACGCAGACACGGGGAGAAAGTGCAAACTCCACACAGTCAGTCACCCAAGGACGGAATTGAACCCGGATCCCTTGCGCTTTGAGACAGCAGTGCTAACCACTGTGCCACACAGGACCAATAAGGTCAAATTACACTTGCCAATTTCCTCAGATGACTAAAAATGCAAAATGACAGAATGAGCGTTTCCTGTTACTTCCTCTCGTCACCATCTTTCATAATGCAATATTTCCCATTCAGAATAAAAACCTTATAATTCTTTAATTATGCCACTCGCAAATTTATCAATTATCCCAGTCCAGAATAAGATGCCTATGGCATCAAATGGAGACTATGGTGAATTGTGGCCCAGTTTGTGAAGGCCACGGGGAAACATAGATAGGCCAGTACCACGCATAACAGATAACAAATGGAGCTCAACGATGACACAACAGTTTGATACAAGTGATGAGTCTGCACAGGATCTTAGCCACATTTGGAGAATCTATGTGCAGCTTTAGTCGCCCCGTTATAGGAACAAGGTAGAAGCAGTGGAATACATGTAATGCGGATTCCCCAGGAGGAGGAAGTACAGTTGTGAGATGTCTGAGAGCTGATTACTGCACCCTGAGACATGGGTGTCCCAACAAATTTCTGAGGCGGGGAAGTGGCGGCCATGATGAGCTAAACAGGTTCTCCTGCCGATTGGCGAGACGGCGACAGGACGAGATTATTGAGAAAAATTACAAAGAATTATGAAGAGGATTCTTTACAAAGAGGCTAATTAGAATGTGGGTTTCTGTGCAACACACTGCTGTTAACGGAATTCGATATTTACTTGATAACGAGAAATATTAACGGTGTGGAGAAGGGGCATGTGAAGGACAATGGGTTCAGACTGGATGATACTGGGGAAATCTGGGGTGCCCTCCAGACCGCCAGATTCGGTTTCTTCGTCTGGATTGTCAGCCCGACCCAGAGCATCGCAACCTCCGCCATGGGTAGGACAAAGCGACCAGTCCTAATGCCAGCCCAGTCAGCACCGAGATCAAAACCTGCGCTGTTGGCACCAGTCTCGTCCATCCTGCCACCTGCATCGCCCAACACCTTCCACCACCAAGTGTGAAGGAGCATCTGGGGCGTCATTCTCCGACCCCCCAGCGGGTCGGAGAATGGCCGTTGGCCGCCGTGAATCCCGCCCCCGCCGGTTGCCAAAGTCTCCGAAGGGAGAAAAGTCGGCGGGGCGTTAATGGCGCCGCAGACGTCGGAGAAAGGCAGCCGATTTTGGGCCTGCCGGTATTCTCCCTTCCGGATGGGCCGAAGCCCCGGCGACGTGATGACCGGTCACGTTGACGTAAATCAAACTTCCTTTTCATCGGCGTAAACCTGTGCTCCAGGTTCACGCCGACCAGCGTGGAGGTGAGTGACGGCCTGGGGGGTTGGCCGCTGGGCAGGCGATGGCGTGGATGCGTGGGGGAGAGGTGTGTGTAGGGTTTTGTGTGTGTGTGTGTGCGGCGGGGGGTGGTTAGAGTGGGCTGGGCTCCGGGGGAGTGCCGGGAGGGGGGTCCGTGCCGGGGAGGGGGATGGGGGGGGGGTCCGTGCCGGGGAGGAGGATGGGGGGGGGGTCCGTGCCGGGGAGGAGGATGGGAGGTCCGTGCCGGGGAGGGGGATGGGGGGTCCGTGCCGGGGAGGAGGATGGGGGGGTCCGTGCCGGGGAGGAGAATGGGAGGTCCGTGCCGGGGAGGGGGAGGGGGGGTCCGTGCCGGGGAGGAGGATGGGGGGTCCGTGCCGGGGAGGGGGATGGGGGGGGTCCGTGCCGGGAGGAAGATGGGGGGGGGCCCGTGCCGGGGAGGAGGATGGGGGGTCCATGCCGCGGAGGAGGATGGGGGGTCCGTGCCGGGGAGGGGGATGGGGGGGCCCGTGCCGGGGAGGAGGAGGGGGGGTCCGTGCCGGGGAGGGGGATGGGGGGGGGCCCGTGCCGGGGAGGAGGATGGAGGGCCTGTGCCGGGGAGGGGGGTGGGGGGTCCGTGCCGGGGAGGGGGATGGCGGGTCCGTGCCGGGGAGGGGGATGGGGGGGGTCCGTGCCGCGGAGGAGGATGGGAGGTCCGTGCCGGGGAGGAGGATGAGGGGCCTGTGCCGGGGAGGGGGATGGGGGGGGGGCAAGTGAGTTGGTCCACCTGGCCAGGTGCCAGCCTCCAACAGTTGGACCCATGCGGCCCATGCCACCTGGCTGGGGGGAGGAGGGGATATGGGCAATGATGACATGTTGTCGTTCCCACCCCCCTCACCAGGCCGTCATGTTTTCCGATATTCCAGCGATGTTGGCCGCCGTGGCGGCAGCCGCTAATGTCTATGTTGCCCTGGATGAGGAGGAGGAGCGTGCCAGAGAGGCGGGGCAGGCTGCCGCAGAGGGGCAGGCGGCAGCCGCCCAGGCTGGAGGGACACCTGACCGACAGGACGAGGAGGGGGGAGGAGGACGTCACGGCCCCACGGCAACGGAGGCACTCGAGGGCGCCCCGTGTTTACCGGCCCCGGCAGTCATACCAGGACCTCACAGACCGGGAATGCAGGAGGAGACTCCGGATGAGCCGGGAAACCGTGGCACACATCTGCCACCTGCTGGCACACCTGTCACCGCGTGGCACTGGCGGGGGTCACCCTCTCCCCGTGTCCGTCAAGGTTACGTTGGCCCTGAACTTTTATGCAACGGGGTCATTCCAGGCACCGAGTGGGGACCTGTCCGGCATATCGCAGACATCGGTGCACCGGTGCATCCGGGCAGTGACAGATGCCCTATATGCCATGGCGCGCCGCTACATCCGCTTTCCTGTGGACCGGGCCAGCCAAGATGCCCGGGCCGTGGGCTTCTCTGCCGTGGCCGGGTTCCCCATGGTCCAGGGCGCGATCGATGGGATGCACGTCGCCGTGCGGCCACCTGCAGATAACAGGGTCGTGTTCACCAATAGGAAGGGGACCTATTCGATGAACATACAGGTGGTCTGCGACCACTGCATGATGATCCTGCACGTCTGCGCCGTTACCCAGGCAGTGTACATGACTCATACGTGTTGTCGCGGTCATCCATCCCCGGCATGTACGAGGGACGCCATCCCCGGCTGAGGGGCTGGTTGCTGGGCAACAGGGGCTACCCATTGCGATCGTGGCTGATGACGCCTATACGGAGGCCATGCAATGAGGCGGAGAACCGCTACAATGATGCCCATGTAGCGACAAGGGGAGTGATAGAGAGGTGCTTTGGCGTGCTGAAGATGCGTTTCAGGTGCCTGGACCTCTCTGGGGGCGCCCTCCAGTAGCGGTCAGATAGGGTCGGCCGCATCATTGTGGTGTGCTGCGTCCTGCACAACATAGCCCAACAGAGGGACGATGTGCCGCAGGCAGAGGAGGGCGGAGTGGAGGAGCAGCAGGAAGAGGCGCAGTCCTCCCCAGATGAGGGGGATGGGGGCAATGGTCAGGGCAGACGGGCTAGACACAGGCGGGTGGCTGTCCACCATTACCGGCTGGCCCAGTGGGCACGGGACAGACTGATAGCCGCCCGCTTCACTGACTAGATGGGCGTGGGAATCGGGTAGTATGGCCACAGACCGCACACCATGGCAACAGCCGACCACCCACACCCCCCACCCATCCACCCACTCAGCACCCTCACCCCCCTCCCCAACCCCACCCACCCCACCCGCATGCACACCACCCCCCCCATTGCCTATCCACCTGCGGAACAACGGCCGGGCTCACACAGTTGCGGGTGGACGCGTGTCTATTGCAGGCCATGGAGGATAATGACAACCCGCCCTGTGGTGAGCTCCTGGCTCCACATCGTTGGACTATGTCTGACCCATGGCCACAATACCACCATCCACCCGGACCATCCCTGCATGCGGCTGTGTCACTGCAGCGCACGGTCCCGTCCTCTGCCCGGGTTGATGGCGGCCCAGGGGGAAGGGGGCAGACTCACCTGGGGCTGAGGTAAGAGCACCCCTCACACACACACTTGCGCTCAACGTACATGACACCCCCGCACGCTTTGGACAGAGCACAAAGGCAGCTTCTGTAGGTGTAACATTGACTTTAATAACCAAAGGAGTTCATGCACGTGCCCTAGCCCCTAAAACTCATCTGTGCCCTGCACCCGTGCCAACTTACTCAGTGTCTAATTGTTTGGCCTTACGGGCCCTTTGACTACGTCTACGTGGTTCCCCAGATGGTACAGCAGAACTGGAGGTGGACTCCTGTGATTCCTGCCCTCTGACACTGGATCCCTTTGGCGGCCGTTTCCTGGGGCGTCCTGGCCTAGATGGGCCAGGCTGCGGCCCGGGCGACTGGGATGGCGAGCTGCCAGCCTGTCCTGCCCGTTGCCCACCCGATGCACCTGGGACAGAAGGGGGGGAGTCCGAGGTGTCGCGGTGTTCCGGGACCTCCCCTATAGGGGGACCCGGGACGGACCACACCACCTCCTCCTCCCTCGGGGTGCCCGATGGCCCCCAGGCCTCTACATGGGTGGGGGATGCGAACGGACTGGCCATCCGACGCCCCCCCCCCCGACATCTGGCGCTGCCAGTCTTGGAGGCTCGTGCTGGTATCGACAGGGGTCTGCAGGTTTGCAGCCATGGAGCCCAGGGGGTTGGCAAACCCTGTCTGTGACAGTGCGACGCCGGCTCGCACATGGCCACTGGCGCCGATGCCCTCAGCGATGGCCTGCTGAGACTGGGCCATGGCCTGCAGAGACTGGGCCATGGCCTGCTGAGACTGGGCTGCGGCCTGCTGAGACTGGGCTATGGCCTGCAGAGACAGGGCCATGGCGTTGAGCGCCTCTGCCATCTGGCGCTGGCACTGGCTCATGGCCTCCTGTGAGAGGGCAGCCATGTCCTGGGCCACAGATGCCGCCTGCACGGAAAGCCCCAGGCCTCGCAAACCGTTCCCCATGTCTGACACTGTCGCACCCATTGCCTCCACCGCGAACGCCACCCGTGCGGTGTCGGCCTGGGTGGCACGCATGACCGGCACCACTCCCAGCTCCTGGACGCGGGTGGATTCCTCCACCTGCGACTGCAGCCGCCGCAAGCTGGCCGTCACCCTCTTCGCTCGTCTCCGGGTCGGTGGTTGCATCGGATCTATGTGTGGGCGTGGTAACTCCAGGAACCCGGGATCCATCTGGGCGGCAGATGTTCGCTTGGGCTGTGCTCCCCTCCGACTGCCCGGCCCCTCTGCTGCTCCTACCTCCACCTGCTGTACCGGGACGGCTGTGTTGTGCGCACCAGTGAGTGTACCAGACGCCTCATCACTAATGTGCCCAACCGAGGTGAGTGTTTCTGCGATGGTGGAGGGTGTTGGTGACAGCAGTGGCGTTTTGTCGTGCTCTTCGTCCCACTCTGAGTCCATGGCACTTTGGGGTGGGGGTTCGTCTCCACCCATCCACTCTGAGTCACTGTCCGGTATTTCATCCTCCTGGGTAGTGCTGTCCCGGGTAGGGGTGTCCTAGGTAGTGGTGTCCTGGGTAGTGGTGTCCTGGCTCAGCTGTGACGGGGGCCTGTGGCTGCCCCTCTCGTCGCTGGGTGGCACACGCCTGCGTCGTCGCACCCGCATGTGACGGGGGCGTCGTCTCCCTGTTGCTCCAGGTCTCTCCGTCTCCCGTGGTCTCCAAGGGACATCCTGCGGGCGTCGCATGCCGGAGGGTCCGGGTCTCTCCGTCTCCCGTGGAGTGCGAGGGGCATCCTGCGGGCGTCGCATGCCGGAGGGTCCGCGTCTCTCCGTCTCCCGTGATGTGCGAGGGGCATCCTCCGGGCGTCGCATGCCGGAGGGTCCGCGTCTCTCCGTCTCCCGTGGTGTGCGAGGGGCATCCTGCGGGCGTCGCATGCCGGAGGGTCCGGGTCTCTCCGTCTCCCGTGGTGTGCGAGGGGCATCCTGCGGGCGGTCTGCATCTGCGGGGATGGGTGCCTCGACGTTTGCTCCTGCGATACACAATGAAGCATGCATGGTTAGACACGCAGGCAGTGATCAGGTGATTTGGGGGAGGGAGGATATGGGGGAGGGGGGATATGGGGACGGGCTGTCGGTGGCTCACTTGCTAGTACGCCCCTGACCTCTGCATCAGCAACCTCCCGTTCCTCAGGTCCGCCAGCCAGTTCCAGGGCCCTTTCCTCGTGTTCGGTCAGTGGCCTCTCATCAGCGGGGCCTCCTCCAGTCCTCACATGCTCCCTATTGTTGTGTGCGCGCTTCTCCTGTGGGGGGGGGGGGTGGCAGGCGTAAAAGGCAACAGTATTAGGCAGGTATATGAATGCACGCCATTGGTTGCACGTGTATTGCAGAGGTTAAGGTTAGGGCTGGATTCATTTGGGGATATGGGGAGGGGGGGATATGGGGGAGGGGAGATATGGGGGAGGGGGGATATGGGGGAGGGGGGATATGGGGGATATGGGGGAGGGGGGATATGGGGAGGGGGGATATGGGGAGGGGGGATATGGGGATATGGGGGAGGGGGGATATGGGGAGGGGGATATGGGGGAGGGGGGATATGCGGAGGGGGATATGGGGAGGGGGTTATGGGGGAGGGGGCTATGGGGAGGGGGGATATGGGGAGGGTGATTATGGGGGAGGGGGGATATGGGGGATATGGGGAGGGGATATGGGGGAGGGGGGATATGGGGAGGGGGGATATGGGGAGGGGGATATGGGGGAGGGGTGAATATGGGGATGGGGGGATATGGGGGAGGGGGAATATGGGGGAGGGGGAATATGGGGGAGGGGGGATATGGGGGAGGGGGGATATGGGAGGGGGATATGGGGAGGGGGATATGGCAGAGGGGGGATATGGGGGAGGGGGGATATGGGGAGGGGGATATGGGGAGGGGGAGATGGGGGATATGGGGGAGGGGGGATATGGGGGAGGGGGGATATGGGGGGGATATGGGGGAGGGGGGATATGGGGAGGGGGAATATGGGGAGGGGGAGATGGGGATATGGGGATATGGGGAGGGGGGATATGGGGGAGGGGGGATATGGGGGAGGGGGGATATGGGGAGGGGGATATGGGGAGGGGGGATATGGGAGATATGGGGGATAGGGGGGAGGGGGGATATGGGGGAGGGGGATATGGGGAGGGGGAGATGGAAGATATGGGGATATGGGGAGAGGGGATATGGGGGGGATATGGGGGATATAGGGGAGGGGGGATATGGGGGAGGGGGGATATGGGGGATATGGTGGAGGGGTGATATGGTGGAGGGGGGATATGGGGGAGGGGGGATATGGGGGAGGGGGGATATGGGGGGATATGGGGGGATATGGGGAGGGGGGATATGGGGAGGGGGGAGATGGGGGATATGGGGATATGGGGGAGGGGGGATATGGGGGAGGGGGGATATGGGGGAGGGGGGATATGGGGGCGGGGGGATATGGGGGAGGGGGATATGGGGGAGGGGGGATATGGGGAGGGGGAATATGGGGGAGGGGGATATGGGGATATGGGGAGGGGGGATATGGGGAGGGGGGATATGGGAGATATGGGGGATGGGGGGAGGGGGGATATGGGGGGAGGGGAATATGGGGAGGGGGAGATGGAAGATATGGGGATATGGGGGAGAGGGGATATGGGGGAGGGGGAGATGGGGGATATGGGGATATGGGGGAGGGGGGATATGGGAGAGGGGGGATATGGGGGAGGGGGGATATGGGGGATATGGGGGAGGGGGGATATGGGGAGGGGGATATGGGGAGGGGGATATGGGAGATATGGGGGATAGGGGGGATATGGGGGAGGGGGATATGGGGAGGGGGAGATGGAAGATATGGGGATATGGGGGAGAGGGGATATGGGGAGGGGGATATGGGGAGGGGGATATGGGGGATATAGGGGAGGGGGGATATGGGGGAGGGGGATATGGGGGAGGGGGGATATGGGAGAGGGGGGATATGGGGGATATGGTGGAGGGGTGATATTGTGGAGGGGGGATATGGGGGATATGGGGGAGGGGGGATATGGGGGAGGGGGATATGGGGGAGGGGCGATATGGGGAGGGTGGATATGGGGGAGGGAGATATGGGGGCTATGGGGGAGGGGGGATATGGGGAGGGGGATATGGGGAGGGGGTTATGGGGGAGGGGGATATGCAGGAGGGGAGATATGGGGGAGGGGGAATATGGGGGATATAGGGGAGGGGGATATGGGGGATATGGGAGAGGGGAGATATGGGTGAGGGGGCATATGGGGGAGGGGAATATGGTGGAGGGGGGGACATGGGGAGGGGGATATGGGGGAGCGGGGATATGGATATCGGGCGGGGGAGGGAGGCTCACCCTGCCTGCTCTGACGACGTCGTTCTTCTTGTGGCACTGGGTGCCTGTCCGTGGTGTCAGGGCCGAGCGGTGACTGCCTCTGCCACCTCCCTCCACAGACGCCGGCTGTGGCGTGGGGCAACTCTGCGGCCGTGCCCGGGATACAGGGCCTCCCTCCTCTGCTCCTCTGCGTCCAGGAGCGCCTCCACATCCCGTGACTGGAACCTCGGTGCTGAGCGGCGGCCAGCCATCCAGTCGGGTGTTCCGGTCGGGTGTTCCGGTCGGGTGGGGGGGGGAGCAGCGCGTCCTTATGAGCCGTCACGCCGTGCGGCGTGTATGACGCTGCACGGCGTGAACCACGTGCGCAAGCGCGGATCCCGTCACGTCGCTGCTAGCCCATTTCGGGCCGGAGACTTTGCAACCATTTTTCCGGTGTGACGCAAGTCAGATTTGCGCAGTTTTTTGCGCCGATCGGCAGACTTTGCGCCGATAACGGAGAATTTCGCCCCAGATGTGGTAAGATTCATGGTGTATCCAGAGCTATGGATGGTGTTGGTCGAGGTTCCAATTTTCTTTTCATCTTCTGGCTGACCAGGAATCTCTCCCACATTTACCACCTGTCATCAGCATGTGTTGGAAGGATGCGTAGGTAGATACTCAACGTGCCTGGATTCGGTGTGAACACACTTTCCTTGGCCATCAAATCTTGAAATAGGTCTTGAACCGCAGGACTACCTGAATCAGAGACAGGGACACTATCCACTGCACTCCCATTCCCCCCCCCCCCCCGCCCACCCCCACCTCCGACTCTTCCATTTTTTGTTCTACGATCCTAATGGACTGCTCCATCATCATTTCACACTGGAGGCCAGTATCTGTCAGCGCGAGGAGGGTCAATCAGGAATTCGAAATAATCAAGAATTTATTTGAGATCAACGAATAAAATGGACAATTTAGATACATTTTCAAATAACCTTCCCCATGACGATATGGAATTTATAGGTTGGTACGTTAGTCTTAACCACTTCTCCCATTTTTCTTCCTGCATCAGGATCATATTTACAGGTCGGATTAAATTCAGGGATGCTGCAAGTGTGAGGCAGGGCAATGCGGGGCACGCACGTGGCATTTGTGTGGACGACTTGAGGATGAGCAACTAGGACCTCAAAACTTTGCGGTTCAAAGTTGGCTGACGTGAGGGAGTTTGCATTCTGGATTGAGTTTTATGCCTTAGTTTTGACTCAAAGCCCAAACCACTGTTGTCAATTGGAGGACAGTGCACTGATCCACTGGAAGACAGCATGACTTTTAACATGAAGCCTGAGATCATCCAGAAACCAGCGTAACTCTTTGAGACCCTTCGGCAGCACTGCTCCATTCATCAACATCAAGCGTGACTTCAGCCTAATGACTAGGAAAGCCTTGCCAATTGGCTTTTTTGTTGGAACTGCTAAGTCTTTTTTTAAAGAGCCCTGTAAGGTATCTGGCACGAATAAATCTCCCTCGATCTGACACACTCCAGCTTTCCACACAGGAAGCTGCTGATCCCATTAGTAAGTGGATCTGGGAATGATTGGCCTGGGCTGCTTTTTCAAGTATTTGACCAGCTGCTTCTTTCTAAACACTTCCTCCCCTCCTACGCGCTGCTAAATTTAGCTGCTGTGGAAAAGGCATGCTCAGGATTATGGCAGATTCAGGTTCTCTCCGTTGTTTCATGTCGCACAGAACTCCTTTGAGAAGCGAGATCAGAGATGACATGGTTAAACCCCGCATTAAAACTGCCAGCAGCGATTTCCACGCATCCCACCCCCGCCACCTGCCCTTCACCCCAACTTCACCCTCCATTCCGCAGCGAGAGTGTAAGAGGGCACAAGTCAAACATGCAATAACATTAAAGAGGCAAACTGAGGAGGAGACTCCATCAATATCCCCGTCCTCAAAGATGGGGTGGCCCTGCACATCTGTGCAGTAGTCAAGGCTGACGCATTTGTAAATGTTGTCAGCCAGATGACCAGAGCGCGCGATCCATCTTGGCCTCCTCCTTTGGTACCTACCCAGCATCACAGACTCCAGTCGTCAGCCAATTCGACTCACTCTATGTGAGATCAAGAAATGGCAGAAGGCGCTGGGCACAACAAAGGCTATGGGCCCTGACACCATCCTGGTTGTAGTACTGAAGACGAGAGCTCCATAAACCTCCCTCCGTCATAAGATGAGGATGTGTGGTGAACCATTGTTGCACCTATATTAGGTGATGTATGGTAGGACCTGTACTACAGGTACGACGGCAGTCCCTGCCTACTGGCTCCGCCCAGTAGGCGGAGTATAAATATGTGTGGCCTCCGTGCAGCAGCCATTTCGCCAGCTGCTGTGGGAGGCCACACATCTTAGAGCAATAAAGCCTCAGTTGTTCTCGTCTTTGTGCAATTGATTGTGCATCAATTTATTGCTCTAAGATTTTCAGAAGATGGACCTCTGTATCAAGCCGGATCGCCTGCAGCTGGATCCGCAATCAAGCGACGCCAAAAAGGACTTTCAGCACTGGCTAGCTTGTTCCGAGGCGTACATCAGCTCGGCGCCAAGCCCTGTTCCTATTGGAGGCTCAGAAAATACAGATACTGTACTCGAGGTTGAACTCCAACGTCTTTCCGCTGATCCAGGACGTGCCAAACTACGCCGAAGTCATGACGCTACTCAAAGAAAATTACGCCCAGAAGACGAACACGCTCTTCGCCAGGCACGTACTCGCCACTCGCACTCAACTCTCCAAAAGACTTCTGGCGGGCCCTAATCCCACTAGTCCGGGACTGTGACTGTCAGGCCATTACAGCCACGGAACATTCAAACCACCTTATGCGGGACGCTTTTGATACTGGGATCGGGTCGGACCTCATACGCCAGCGACTTCTAGAGGGGGCCACGCTCGATCTCACAGAGACAAAGAAGCTAGCGCTCTCTATGACGGCCGCCTCACGCAATAGCCAGGCTACACCCCCAGCCGCGCAGCCCACCCCTCCTACCCCTCAGACGGCCGCCCCAGTGGGGGCCTTACCCAGCCAATACGCCTGCACCACGCGCCAGCCAGCGAACCCCGGGGGTCACCGATGTTACTTTTGCGGCCAATAGAAACACCCCCGCCAACGCTGCCGGGCCCGCGCTGCCCTTTGTAAGGCTTGCGGTAAGAAGGGGCACTTCGACGCGATGTGCCAGGCCCACGCAGTCGCCGCTAGCGCCCCCACCCCCCTCATTTACGGACAATGGGCGCCGTCATCTTCACCTCCCCGGACCACATGCGGCCAGTGGGCATCGCCATCTTCTCCCCCTCAGACCATGCGTGGCCAGTAGATGCCGCCATCTTCCCCTCCGCGCAACCCGTGTGGCCCATGGGCGCCGCCATCTTTTTCAACCCCCGCTATGTGTGGCCCACAAGCGGCACCATTTTGTCCTCCCCAAGATCTTCAGGCGCCGCGATCTTGTCTCCCCCACGGCATATGGGCACCACCAGCGTTCCAGGACCCGTGCCCCCCGGCATCCGACACCAGCGACGACCAACCACGACTCACCTCAGTGACCATCGACCAGTCTCGTCCGCACAACCTGGCTACCGCATCGACCAGCGTTAAAATCGATGGACACATGACCTCTTGCCTGCTGGACTCCGCGAGCACCGAAAGCTTCATCCACCCGGATACGGTAAGGCACTACTCCCTCGCGGTACACCCCGCCAATCAAAGAATCTACCTGGCCTCCGGATCCCATTCCATGGCGATCCGGGGGTACTGTATGGTCACACTCAACGTCCAGGGCGTAGAATTCAGCGGCTTCCACCTCTACGTCCTCCCTAATCTCTGCGCTGCCCTACTACTCGGCCTGGGCTTCCAGTGTAACCTCCAGAGCCTAACCCTGAAATTCGGTGGGCCCCTACCACCCCTTACTGTTTGCGGCCTCGTGACCCTAAAGATCGATCCACCTTCCCTCTTCGCAAATCTAACCGCGGACAGGACCTTCATCAGGTCCGAGGTCCAGCGGCTGGTTCGGGAGGGCATCATCGAGGCCAGCAACAGCCCTTGGAGAGCCCAAGTGGTAGTAGTTAAAACGGGATAGAAACACAGAATGGTCGTGGACTACAGCCAGACCATCAATCGGTACACGGAGCTCGACACGTACCCCCTCCTACGCATATCTGATTTGGTCAATCAAATTGCACAGTACCGGGTCTTCTCAACGGTAGACCTCAAATCCGCCTACCACCAGCCCCCTATCTGCAAAGCGGACCATCCATACACTGCCTTCGAGGCAGACGGTCGCCTCTATCACTTCCTCAGGGTTCCCTTCGGCGTCACCAACGCGGTCCATCTCCCTTTGGTCTTCCAAAGGGAGATGGACCAAATGGTCGACCGGTACAGTTTGCGGGCCACCTTTCCGTACCTAGACAACGTCACCATTTACGTCCATGATCAGCTGGACCACGATGCCAACCTTGCCAAATTTCTCCACACCGCCACTCTCCTAAACCTCACCTATAACAAGGAGAAGTGCATGTTCAGCACAAACCACTTAGCCATCCTCAGCTATGTCGTCCAGAATGGAGTTTTGGGGCCCGAAATCGACCGCATGTGTCCCCTCATGGAGCTCCCCCTCCCCCACTGCCTAAGGCCCTCAAACGCTGCCTGGGGTTCTTTTCATACTACGCCCAGTGGGTCCCAAACTATGCGGACAAGGCCCACCCACTCATACAGTCCACCCATTTTCCCCTGACGGCCGAGGCTCATCAGGCCTTCGCCCGTATCTGAGCCGATATCGCCAAGGCCGGGATGCACACAGTAGACGAGGCGCTGCCCTTTCAAGTGGAGAGCGGCGCACCAGACGTCGCCCTAGCTGCCGCCCTCAATCAGGCAGGCAGACCCGTGGCATTCTTTTCCGGCACCCTTCATGCCTCAAACATTTGGCACACATCCGTCGAAAAAGAGGCCCAAGCTATCGTTGAAGCTGTGCGGCTTTGGAGGCATTACCTGGCCAGCAGGAGATTCACTCTCCTCACTGACCAATGGTTGGTTGCCTTCACATTTAACAACACACAGCGGGGCAAGATCAAGAATGATAAGATCTTGAGGTGGAGGATCGAGCTCTCCACCTACAATTACAAGATTTTGTATCGCCCCGGCAAGCTCAACGAGCCCCCAGACGCCCTATTCCGAGGTATAAAAGTGCCAGCGCCCAAGTAGAGACTCCGGGCCCTGCACACAGCCTTTGGCATACGGGAGTCACACGGTTGTGCCATTTTATAAAGGCCCGCAATCTGCCCTACTCCGTTGAGGAAGTACGGACAATCACCAGGGACATACCAGGTTTGTGCGGAGTGCAAGCCGCACTTCTACCGGCCGGACCGTGCGCGCCTGGTGAAGGCCTCCCGCCCATTTGAGCGCATCAGCGTGGATTTCAAAGGGCCCCTCCCCTCCACCGACCATTGTCTGAGCACAGACGGGACCGATCTCTTATACGGTTCAAACTCGGATGGTGAAATGTGGAGAAGACACGTTGACCAGCTTTTAGCAGCTAGAACTAATTTGCCAGAGACATAGTCAACCAAGGGTCAGCAACAAACTGTACCAAGTGAAGACCGAGACATTCCTGAGAAGCTGACAATACCAGAAATAACTGTGGAAGACTGTGCCCCAGTTGAGGACACTTCAACACGTGAACATTATGTTGACTCCGGTTGAGACATTTATGGACGATGTCCAAACTAAACCGAAAACACCAGATGTTGCAGTCCACATGAAAATACAGAGGTTCGTCGACAAACAAATCGAAATCGGCATCCTCCAGAATGTCTAACTTATTGACTATTGTGTTTACTAACTGCTCATATTGTAAATTTTGATTGTTAACATTATATTGTGTCTCTTTATACCTCCGATATAAAGGGGGAAGTTGTGCATTCATGTTTATTCCTGTTTGGAACAAGGTCACTTTAAGAGCTTGATCACATGGCATATTGATGACACCACAACCGCTTGCACGGGCAAACGGGCAGTTTATCCAAGAATCTTGGAGAGAAAAAGTCTTTCCAATAAAGCTCTTGATTGTATCTTCACGTCTGCAAGCCTATTCTTTAAAAATACCACAGGTACCATCGGGACAAAGCAGCCTTAATGTTCGGCACTCCTGCCACCATATTGCACTCCATCACCGGTGTGCATATAAGAGCATAAGACCATAAGACATAGGAGCAGAATTAGGCCACTCGGCCCCTCGAGTCTGCTCTGCCATTCAATCATGGCTGATATTTTTCTCATCCTCATTCTCCTGCCTTGTCCCCAGAATCCCTGATCCCCTTATTGATCAAGAACCTATCTATCTCTGCGATAAAGACACTCAGTGATTTGGCCTCCACAGCCTTCTGCGGAAAACAGTTCCACAGATTCACCACTCTCTGGCTGAAAAAGTTCTCTTCATTTTCTTTTGAAGGATCGTCCATTTAGTCTGAGATTGTGTCCTCTGGTTTTAGTTTTTCTTACAAGTGGAAACATCCTCTCCACGTCCACTCTATCCAGGCCTCGCAGTATCCTGTAAGTTTCAATAAGATTCCCCCCTCATCCTTCTAAACTCCAACAAGTACAGACCCAGAGTCTTCAACCGTTCTTCATACGACAAGCTCTTCCTCTGGATCTTTCCAAGGCCAGTACATCCTTCCTTAGATAAGGGGCCCAAAACTGCTCACAATACTCCAAATGGGGTCTGACCAGAGCTTTATAGAGCCTCAGAAGTACATCCCTGGTCTTTTATTCTAGCCCTCTCGCCACAGGGCCCAACATCTTCAGCCTGACTTTCTTTCCATCATAAAGGCAGAAGTGGGAATGTTCACTGATGACTGCACAATGTTCAGTATAATTCCTGACTCCTCAGTTACTGAAGCAGTCCATGTGCAAATAACAGAAAGACCAGGATAATATCCATGCTTCGGCTGACAAGTGGCAAGTAACATTCATGCCACACAAGAGCCACAGACTGACCATCTCCAATAAGTAGAATCAAACCATCATGCCTTGACATTCAATGGCATTACCATTGCTGAAGCCCTCACTATCAATATCCTGGGGGCTTACCATTGTCATGTGAGAGTACCTTTAAGAAATGGGTGTTTATCAGTGATGTCAGAGTGAGGGTGGAGCTGGGCTATCTGTCAGCTTTTACTTTCGTTTTAGGCTGTTTGCTGCAGGGTGTGTTTTAGTTTCGTTTTCAGAGCTGGATAGCTGCAGTCACAGCCAGAAGGGGTATTAGTCTCTCTCTCTGTAATCTAAAGACTAAATTGATCCTCTGGTGATTTGAAACTAATAACTGCTCTCAATAATGATTTTAACCTGATGTGCTTCTGTTTAAAGTTTTTTTTAAAGTCTTCTGGATGTTAAAAGGACAGCTTAAGGATGACTTAGTGTTGTATTCTTTGGTTGCTCAGATGTACACTGTATGTTTTAAAAAGGTTAACTTGAGTTCATATAATAAACATTGTTTTGCTATTTTTCCATTTCTGCTGTACCACACCTGTAAGTGGGCCGTGTGCTACCCATACCACAATCTATTAAAAGTTGTGGGTCAGGTGAACTCCATGATACACTTTGGGGTTCTCTAAACCCTGGCCCATAACACCATTGACCACAAACTGAACTGGACTAGCCATATAAATACTGTGTCTACAAGAACAGGTCAGAGACTAGGAAACCTGCGGCAACTAACTCACCTCCTGACCCCCAAAAACCTAACCACCATCTACAAGGCATAAGTCAGGAGTGTAATGGAATACTCCTCACTTGCCTGGACGAGTGTAGCTCCAACAACATTCAAGAGGCTCGACACCATCCAGGACAAAGCAGCCCGCTTGATTGGCACCCTTCCACAAACATTCACTCCCTCCACCACCAACACAGTAGCAGCTGTGTGTACCGTCTACAAGGTGCGCTGCAGGAACTCACGAAGGCCCCATAGGCACCTTCCAAGAGAATAATAAGAATAATAATCTTTATTGTCACAAGTAAGCTTACATTAACACTACAATGAAGTTATTGTGAAAAGCCCCGAGTCGTCACATTCCGGCACCTGTTCGGGTACACAGAGGGAGAATTCAAATTGTCCAAATTACTTAATAGCACGATTTTCAGGACTTGTGGGAGGAAACCAGAGCACCCAGAGGAAACCCGCACAGACACGGGGAGAACGTGCAGACTCCACACAGACTCAAGCCGGGAATTGCGCTGTGAAGCCATAGTGCTAACTACTATGCTACCGGAAGAAAGCAGGATTAGGTTATTGAGTTGGATGATCAGTCATGATCGTGACGAATGGCGGAGCAGGTTCGAAGGGCCAAATGGCCTCCTCCTGCTCCTATCTTCTATGTAACCCATGGCCACTACCATCTCGAAGGACAAGAGCAGCAGCTACACAGGAACCCCACCGTTTGGAAGTTCCCCTCCAAGTCCTTGGTGGGATTTAAACTAATTTGGCTCCTGTAATGTGGATTGTTTTAATAATTCATTTTTACAGGATGTGGGTGTCACTGGCTAGGCCCGCATTTGTTGCCCATCCCTAATTGCCCTTGAGAAGGTAGTGGTGAGCTGCCTTCTTGAACCTCTGCAGTCCATGTGGTGTAGGTACACCCACTGTGCTGTTAGGGACGGAGTTCCAGGATTTGACACAGCGACAGTGAAGGCGTGGCGATGTATTTCCACGTCAGGATGGTGAGTGACTTGGAGGGGAACCTCCTGGTGATGGTGTGGCCCACAACATCATTTCTTTTCTACTTTATGACTTACTTACAGAGGAATTCTGTGACGAGTAATCACCTTCCCAACCTGCCCTGCCAACTTCAACGATTGGTGCAAGCACACCCTCAGATCCCTCTGCTTCCCCCTCACCACCCTTGCCCCCTTTAGAGCGTACCGTTTACTTTATATCACCTTTTCCCGTTCATCCTACCGAAATGGATCACTTCACATTTCTCGGTGTCAAATTACATCTGCCATGTGTCCGCCCATTCGGCAAACTGCCTGTTTGCCAAGGAAATAAATGCCAACCTTGCTGGCGACACTGACATCCCAAAGGTTTTTCTTCAAAGCCTCCTTGATGTCCTGGTTTGGTATGAAAAGCCTCACTGTAATAAGATCGTGAGTCCGGTGACTCGCCTAGTGTAATGGCCCAGGAGACCTGGTATATTGTAACAGTCTCGTATTTGGTTTGAGTATCCGTGTCTGTCAGAAATATTAAATGAATTTTGAAAAAAGGAAAAGCTTTTATTGATTTTCTTTTCCCCTGAACTTGCCAGGAGCCAAAAACTTGCAAGTAGTTACGATTGACTTCCAGCTGAACTCATGTAGCTCCAATTTCCTGTATTCAGTTCTTTCGAGCACATTTCCCCACAGGCCGGCTCTGGGCTGTGCTCTTAAACAGACAGGCCATGTGGGCGGTGCGGGGGGTGTTCAGATCGCCAACCGTATCATTGATGGAAACGTCGTGGGGATGGCGTGAATGGCCGTTGAAGGTGTTTCTCTGCAATTTGCACCATTTCTTCCACGGAGGCAACAGTGTGAGCTTGAGGGAAACCACCTACTGTAGGACTTTCCACCTGTCCAACCTCATAACCAAAACCACTGGTAAGAAAGCCATGGAAATCAGCCGGTTGTTATTACAAAGGTGCACAGGTCGAATATTAGCAACCCTTACACGTAACATCCCCACTATTAGAAGCTGAATTAGGTGTTATACTACCTCCCAGGAGGCCAATGTAGGTACAGAGAGGGACGGTACATACTCGATGGGCTGAATGGCTCCTTCGGCACTGTAGGTATCCTATGATTAGACTTCTTTAATTCTAGATTTTTATTTCTATCTGCCATGGTGGGATTCAGACCGGGGTCCCCAGAGCATTACCCTGGGTCTCTTACCCAGTCCAGTAACAATGCCACTCTCCCATCACCCTGTTAAGGAATGATTGTTAAATCCTCTCTTGTTGGAGATAGTTATTGCCTGGCAATGGTGTGGTGTGAATATTGCTTGTCACTTGTCAGCCCAAGCCTGGATATTGTCCAGGTCTTGCTGCATTTGGACATAGAATAATAGATGTTTACAGCATGGAAACAAGCCCATCGGGCCAGCTGTCCATGCCGCCCAGTTTCTATCACTAAGCTAGTCCCATGGACTGCTTTAGTATCTGATGATTCGTGGATGGTGCTGAGCATTATGCAGTCATCTGCAACCATTGCTGACCTTATGATGGAAGGAAGGCCATTCATAAAGCAGCTGAAGATGGTTGGGCCGAGGACACTATCCTGAGGAATTCCTGCAGTGATGTCTTGGAGCTGAGATGATTGACTTCCAATCACCATAAACCTTCTTCCTTTGTGCCAGGTATGACTCCATCCAGCGGAGAAGTTTTCCCCCTGATTCCCATTGACTCCAGTTTAGCTCGGGCTCCTTGATGCCATACCTGGTCAAATGCTGCCCTGATGTCAAGGGCAGTCACTCTCACCTCACCTCTGGAGTTCAGGGGCGGGATTCTCCGTGTCTGAGACTAAGTGTTGACGCCAGCGGAGCATGTATGGACTTTCACGACAGGAAAATCGGTGCAAATCCCTCACCGATTCTGGTATCAGTAGACACAAGTAGACTTATATTAACACTGCAATGAAGTTACTGTGAAATTCCCCTCGTCACCACATTCAGGCGCCCGTTCGAGTACACAAGAGGGAGAATTCAGAATGCCCAATTCGCCTAACAGCACGTCTTTTGAGACTTGTGGGAGGAAACTGGAGCACCCGGAGGAAACCCACGCAGACACGGGGAGAATGTGCAGACTCTGCACAGACAGTGACCCAAGCCGGGAATCGAACCCGGGTCCCTGGGGCTGTGAAGCAATTGTGCTAACCACTGTGCTATCGTGCCGCCCTAAAAATTGAATTCAAATGTCCCCATCTGCAGTGGTGCTAGCCCCTCACCGGTACCGGAATCGGTGAGGGTTTCACACCGATTTTCCCGTCGTGGAACACCACAGATTCTCGGTTGGCGTCGGCAACTAGCCTCAGAAACAGAGAATCCAGTCCCTTACAGGAATTGTTGTAGTGTGTTGAAAATTGCATTATGCATTCTGTCCACTTGAGGCTACCATATCCACATATACCAAGAGAGGGATTCGGTTAGGAAGAGACAGTACACTCTCTGGGATTGTTGAACCCAGTCCTTACTGATTGAGAGGTAGGACCTTTATTGCGTGGCCCTTGTCTTCAGTAAAGAGGCCACCTCATCACTAACATTATGCAGGTACAAGAGGCAGCACAATAAAGTCCCACAAGACAACAAATGAACAAATTGTCGCCTTGGTGCTTGGTCTATCAAGGAACGTTCGCGAGGACCCGAGGAAAATTTTCCATGCTGCTTTTCAAAAAAGACCACTGAGATCTTCAGTATCCATCCAAGAGACCAGGTTGGGTTGAAGGCTTGTCTGATAATGCAGCAGTCCCTTGGCACCGCAGAGATGGGTCAGGCTGGATTATATATTTTACCGAGCAGCAACCCGCGATGTTCTGACTGAGAATGCTCCTAACCCAGCTAAACTAGGCCAAGAAATGAAGTTTGCATAGTTACTGGCAGGAGAGAAAATATATGTGCGGAAATATAAATGAAAGGAAATAAAAATGGTTAAAAATAAAATTTGTCTAACTGCTGGAAGTACAGACTGAGTGACTTGATTGTTTAACATGTCCCTAGGTCCCTTGTAAATGGAACATTTTGTTTATTGTTGAAGTGTTGGGCACACAAGGCACTTGTGTTGAAATATTTCCTTGTAAAGATTTGCTGACACAGACTGAACCTGCAGTAATATGATTACTGCCAGACTAGTTGGCCCTCACTGTAAAATGTGAATTTTCTCCTGCGCTTCTGATATTCAGTGTTGGAGATTTGTCAGCGGATGAATGGGGAGTGAGGTCGAAGGGCAAACACGTCCACCTTCGAAAGCGATTTTTGAAGGCGGCACGTGGCGCAATGTTGAGCACTGGGACTGCAGCACTGAGGACCTTGGTTCGAATCCCGGCCCTGGGTCACTGTCCGTGTGGAGTTTGCACATTCTCCCCATGTCTGTGTGGGTTTCACCCCCACAACCCAAAGATGTGCAGGTTAGGTGGATTGGCCACTCTTTTGAGGTCCACCAACAAAACAGAAGAAAGGAAAACAAACTGAGGGGCAAAGCAAAAAAGGGCCGCTCCTGTTCGGGACACTGCCCGAACAAAACAAAGATCAACGGAAACTTAAAAAACATCAAGTCAGAGTGCAGTTAAAGGGGTCAATAGAGCACCCTGCGGTGCCCACCGGGCACGTAAGGCCTCAATGGGACCGTGGACACCACATGCTCCCTTTCCAGGGACAACCGGCCGCGAATGTAGCCGCGGAAGAGGGGCAGACAGTCTGGCCGGACGGCCCACTCGGTTGCCCACTGCCTGGACCTATAAATGGCACGCTTCGCCAGGCCCAGGAGCTGGTTCACAAGGAGGTCCTCCGCCTTCCCCACCCCTCTCCGCAACGGGTGCCCTTAGATCAGGAGCGTGGGGCTGAAGTGCAAACAAAACTCCAGCAAAAGACTGGTTAGAAAACGAAAAAGGGAATGCAGCCTAAAACATGTAACATAGACATGGTCCACGGACTCCAAAAATGGCAGGCTTCTTGGGAGTCCGTGAACCGGTGCAATCTGTGATTGTACAGCACTGCTGCATGCAACACACTCCATCCCAGGTCCCCAAGATTGAGGGGGAAGACTCCTCCATAGAGGGACCTCCAGTAGGGACCTACGCCGCCGGACGGGAACAAGGCACGCCAAGGCGTGTCCGGATGACGGGCGAGGGTAAGGAGGTGAAGGGTGTGCAGCAGCAGCCCGTACAGGAAACGCCTCCGCGCAGCGCGAAAAGGCACGGAGGGTATTTCCATGAGGTAGCTAGGATTGTGGGGCACCAGCCCCCGAGGGAAGTTTCGGGGCCCGGGACCAATGTGGAATTCCGTCCGGGCAGACGGGGAGCAGCGGCGCGAGGCGACCATGTTCCAGACTTTGAGCGGGTCCTGGTAAAAGACGGGCAGCGCCTGCAGAGGGTAACGAAGACCCTGCTGATCTATGAACAGGAACTGCACGTCATAATTCAGGCCACATTGTGGAGGGGGCTCAACGTAAAGGTATCGTTGCAGGGTCTGAAGGCGGAAGGTCGCCACCTGGGTGCAAAGGCACACCAGCGCCTGGCCGGCCTCCCTAAGCGGGAGACTCAGAACCTCAGCAGTGACCCAGTGCAGTCTCTTGTCCCAGAAGGACTCTGTAAGCATTCTCTGGATCTTTTTGATAAAGTCAGGGGGAGGGGTCAAAGTGACCAGCCGGTACCACAACATGGAGGCTATCAGCTGGTTTATGACGAGAACTCGACCCCTGTAAGACAGCTTTCGGAGCAGTCTTGTCCAGGGGCTAAATCGCTGGCTTTTAAAGCAGACCAAGGCAGGCCAGCAGCATGGTTCAATTCCCGTACCAGCCTCCCCGAACAGGTGCCGGAATGTGGTGACTAGGGGCTTTTCACAGTAACTTTATTTGAAGCCTACTTGTGACAATAAACTATTTTCATTTCATTTTCAGCGTCTCAAGCGAGCGGCGACCTTGGTCTCCAGCTCCTGCCAGTTAGCCGGCCAGGATTCCTCAGCCGGGCAAAGATGGACTCCCAAATAGAGTAGGCTGGACCTGCTCCAAGTGAAAGGCCTGAGCTCTTCTGGGAGGGGGTCCGGCTGCCACGGACCGTCCAGGAGTCCGGAACATTTGGCTCAGTTGATCCTGGCAGAGGACGCGTTGGAGTACACAGCCTGGCACTCTCGCATCCTCTGAAGGTCAGCAGGGTCAGTGAACATGAGGAGCACGTCATCAGCGGAAGCCGAAAGGACCACCCCAATGCTCGGCCCGTGCAGAAGCAGTCCCGACAGCCTCCTCCGCAGGAGGCGCAGGAAAGGCTCCTCGCAAATGGAATAAAGTTGGCCAAATAAAGGGCAGCCCTGACGCACTCCTCTCTCAAAGCGAAGGGGTGCCGAGAGACCCGTTAACCTTAACGAGACACTCTGCGGCAGTGTACAGAAGTCGGATCCGGGCGACAAATTGCGTCCCAAACCTGAATGCTTGCAGAGTCCCGAAGAAATATTTGTGATCCACCCTGTCGAACGCCTTCTCCTGATCAAGGGACAGGAAGGCGCTCGACATACCTGCCTCTGGGAATGATGGACCAGGTCCCGGACCAGATGGATGTTGTCGTGGATTGTGCGGCCCGGGACCGTGTAGGACTGGGCAGGGTGGATCATGTGGTCCAGCACGGTGGCAAGGCGCAAACTCATTGCCTTTGCGAAAATCTTGTAACCCGTGCTGAGGAGGGAGACCGGACGCCAGCCTTTAAGGTGGCGGAGATCCCCCCCACTTTGGCAGCAAGGTAATGGTGGATCTGCGCCACGAGAGGGGCATCTCCCCGGTCGCGATACTTTCCCCCAGGACCCCCGCATAGTCGCTCCTCAGGACGTCCCAGTACGCCCTGAAGAACTCCACAGTCAGCCCATCCAGCCCTGGGGTTTTGCCCCTGGACAGGCTGTCGAGGGTGCCGGCCAGCTCCCCCAGGCTTATGGGGTATCAAGCCTACCGGTGCCCTCCGGGCCGACCTGCGGCAGGTCTTGCCACAAAACTCTGCAAGCATCCTCTCTGGACGGATCCGGAGAGAAGAGAGCGCTGTAGCAACTTTGGATTTGGGCCCAAACCTCCTCTGGATACGAGACGAGGGACCAGTCGTCGGCCAACCGCGTAAGGAGCTGCTGACGGACCCCGCGCCTTTTTTCCAGCGAGTAGAAGAAGGGGCAGCCGCGGTGCACGTCCGTATGGATCTGGATCCGCGACCTCACATATGCGCCACGGGACCCGACAAGTTGCAGGTCCCGCAGCGCGCCCTTCTTTTCTCTGTACACCAGCCGCAGGGCCGGGTCTTCATCGGGCTGACCGAGACGTGACTCCAGGTCGAGCACCTCCTTTTCCAATTCCTCGACCTGGATTTCCGCCTCTTTATCGACCCCCTTGCATACTCCTGACAGAAGGTACGCATGTGAGTCTTGTCCACGTCCCACCATAGCCACAAGGAGGGAAAGCCTCCCCGCTTCCTTCTCCAGCCGGTCCAGAAGTGACAAAATGAGCCCAGGAACCACTCGACCTCCAGAAGCAGGTTGCTAAAATGCCAGTAAGCGGACTGCGATACAGGGCGAGCCCCGCCCACACGAGACGGTGGTCCGAGCACGGCACCTGCTGCACAGAGGCCATTGGGATACGGGGCAGGTACGCCCTTGGAATGTAGAGGCGGTCGATTCTGGATGCTCCAACACTAGGCCTCACAAAGGTGACGGCGCTGGAGTCAGGATGGAGGGTCCACCAGACGTCCACCAAGTCAAAGAACCCGACCAGGTGCTCCGGCTGAAAATGTGGGGCCAATAAGATAGCCACCCCGCCTAAACGTGAGGTAAAGTGACTCATGTAGACCCCCTACCCCGCTACTCCAGGAGCCAGGTGGCTTCATCTCCCGGGGCGGTGTGGGTTTCTTGCAGGAAGCATGCCGCATACTTCCCGTCCCGGAGGACCGAGAAGTTCTGGAGCGCTTCCCTGCTGCCGTTAATGTCGAGGCTGGCTATGGTCACCTCCATGTCCGCAGTAAAGTGCTACCTTCACCTTTTCAGTTCACAGAAGGAGCAGAGGAGCGCAGGCTCCTCTGCTCCCTCAGGAGTCCGGCGAGGAAAGATTTCTGGCAGCGCTGCTCAGAAGCCTCCGCGTCTCCCGCCTCTTTAATGTCGGAGCGGGAAGACCGGAGGAGCAGCGCCAAGTCCGACCACCGGTCGAGGGCTAGCTGCACTCGGTTTAGGCGACCGCGGTTTGCACGCAGAAAATCCCGGAGTCCCCCTCTGGGGATGAGGGACAACTCGGTGTTGGCCACGAGGGAGCCCACCATCTCGCTGCTGATGGACCAAAAATAATCCCCGTGCCCCACACTGAGAAACCGTCCTCCTCCGGGAGTCGCCGACTGGGATGGAGAGGGGAGGCGCTCCTCGCCACCACCACCCAATGACCCGGAGGTCAGGGAGCCGTCCCAGCCCTCCGGCGTTGTAAAAAGGAACGCCTCTGGGTGCAAAATGGCACCGGGCGGAACGGGCCCTCGGGGGGTCTCGCTCACACCCGGACCCGAGGCGTCCTGCTCGGGGGGCTGCGCAGTCCAGGGGTCGACAGATGATGGACTTTGTCTGATCTCTTCCGGCGGCATGGTGTAATGTCGAGGGGCAGGTGTCGTGGCGCCATCCGCTCTGCTGCAGGGGAGGTCATGATGTTTCTCTCCCCCCCCTCCAAGGAGTGGCGCCGCTTGCGGGGGGTGCCCTGCGCCGAAGAAATCTCCATTCTCGCATCGCCCCCCCTTCCCTCATCACTTTGCCCCGGGTTTGAGATGCTGCCTTCTTCTGCGCTGGCCTGGGAGCACGCGCATCACCACCCCCTCGCCCCCTCCTTACTGACGACGACGGGCCCAGTACCCGACGCTGAGGCGTCAATGGGCCCGGGATGAGCTTCAGTGTCCATGGTGGTCCCCAGGCCGGAGTTCTGGGGCGCAGGTGTCTCTAGGCTGACGGGGTTGTGGGTATCCGCAGCCAATCCCCGCCTTGCCTTCTTTCGGGCCTTGCAGCCTGGTGGATGCCCTCCCTCCCGCACTCCTGGAGCTGAGGGGCCAGTCGGCACCATCCCGGTGTCCCCTGTAGGGTCAGGGTGGTAATGCCAATGGAGGGAGAGGGGCCGGCGGTACCACTCGCAGCTACCTTGGTGTCAATGCAGCTTTGGAAGCGGGGCAGTTCTTATGCATGTGCCTTGCCTTCTTGCAGGCAAGGCACCGCACGCCATCTGCAGACCAGAAGATGCGGAAGGTTTCCCCGAGATGGGACACCTCGAATCCCCCCTCTAATACATCCTCCCGGGCCAAGCGGATGATAGCCTGGCGCCAGAAGGAGTAGATGTGCCTGAGGGTGGTGTCCTTCAGCTCCCTCAGGCACATCTACTCCTTCTGGTGCCAGGCTTAGAGCAAGCAGGTACAGTTAGACTGAGTTACTACAGTTAGAGAGGGAGGGCACTACTGTCATGATATGCAAACATGCAACTAATGAACACTCAAGAATAGGACTCAATCAATGGGCAGTCAGGACACTCAGAGGTAGCATCACCACAAGGGGGCATGACATAAACACTATAAAAGGGATGAGGCACTCACACCCTGTCTCTTTCCACAGACAGACATCTAGAGAGTTAGACAGGGTTGATCAGCAGTATCACACCCCAGCATGGGCAGCAAGGTACACAGTGGTTAGCACAATTGCTTCACAGCTCTAGGGTCCCAGGTTCGATTCCCGGCTTGGATCACTGTCTGTGCGGAGTCTGCACATTCTCCCCGTGTCTGCGTGGGTTTCCTCCAGGTGCTCCGGTTTCCTCCCACATTCCAAAGATGTGCAGGTTAGGTGAATTGGCCATGCTAAATTGCCCTGAGTGTCCAAAATTGTCCTTAGTGTTGGGTGAGGTTACTGGTTTATGGGGATAGGGTGGAGGTGTGGACCTTGGGTAAGGTGCTTTTTCCAAGAGCCGGTGCAGACTCGATGGACCGAATGGCCTCCTTCTGCACTGTAAATTCTATGAAATTCTATGTGGCTTAGAGCAAGCAGGTACAGTTAGACTGAGTTACTATAGTTAGATTAGCAGAGAGTCGAACTCATTTGAGAAATGTGTTAATAGTTCAATAAACACGTTGAACTCATTTCAGAGTCTGGAGCATCCTTTAGTTAAGACTGCGTCAAGTAGCAGCCTGTGTTACCTGAAACAGCATAACACAACATGATACCAGGAGTGACTATTCAATCTATTTAGTTCAACTCAGCAAGATCCGTGACAACCAGCTACTGCATACAGGCACAATGGACAAGATTCAGGCTCCTCATCAGCTCAGGACCACCAGCAATCTTAGTGCTAACTGGCGATCATTCAAGCAGAAATTTCAACCATACGTGGAAGCATCCAACCTCAATGGCGCGACCGATGCTCGGAAGATAGCTCTTCTACTCACCACTGCGGGTGACCATGCGATAGAGATCTTCAACTCCTTTCACTTTTCCAAAGGGCAGGACAAAACGAAGTACCAAACCATCCTGGACAAATTCGACAGCCATTGCGAGGTGGACACCAATAAAATCTTCGAGCGCTACATCTTCAAGCAGAGGGTGCAAGGTAAAGACGAACCTTAAACTCCTATCTAACTAACCTTAGACTGCTAGCGCAATCCTGCAACTTTGGTAATATCACTGACTCCATGATCAGAGACCAAATTATTTTTGGAATCCACTCTGATCCTCTGCGAGAGCAGTTGTTGAAAATCAAGCACATGACCCTGCCAGTCGCGATTGAAACGTGCACTGTGCATGAGCGCTCTAAAAATCGCTATTCACAGTACAAAACTTCGAGATTGGGCAGCACGGTAGCATTGTGGATAGCACAATTGCTTCACCGCTCCAGGGTCCCAGGTTCGATTCCCCGCTGGGTCACTGCCTGTGCGGAGTCTGCACGTCCTCCCCGTGTGTGCGTGGGTTTCCTCCGGGTGCTCCGGTTTCCTCCCACAGTCCAAAGATGTGCGGGTTAGGTGGATTGGCCATGCTAAATTGCCCTTAGTGTCCAAAATTGCCCATAGTGTTGGGTGGGGTTGCTGGGTTGTGGGGATAGGGTGGAGGTGTTGACCTTGGGTAGGGTGCTCTTTGCAAGAGCCGGTCCAGACTCGATGGGCCGAATGGCCTCCTTCTGCACTGTAAATTCTATGAAAACGGCAGAAAGTGAAAAACAAGCCTCCCACGAGGTAGAACGTGTTCAGGCCATCTCCCGGATGCAGCGCCTCCACATTGACGGAAGTGGCCGTTTTGCGCGCTCTTCCCGGGGCCCGACGAAGCGGCCAGAAACCGCACTGCACAGGTGCAGACGTCTGAGAACCACATCCCGAATGCGCAACGACGCACTGAGCGTCATGACACCGACGTCATGATGTGTGCGAATTGTGGCACTGCCCATTTTTTAAAAAACTGCCCTGCAAGAGGCAAACGTTGTTTAAACTGTGGGAAACCAAACTACTATGCAGCCCTGTGCAGATCTGCACCACCAGTCAGGAGCCAGCGCTCCCAATTCCAACAGCGGCGCATCAGAATTGTGCAACACCGAATGCATGACTCTGATCCAGGCAGTGCGACGGATCCAGATGATAAATACCTGGACAACACTTACCGAGTGGGCATTATTACGAAGTGCGAATACGCCACACCGGACACATCGCAAGTCCAATCAATCCTGGCCGTGGATTCTGAGGAGGAATGGCGAGCAGTGATGAAGGTCAACCACTGCCCCATCCAGTTCAAACTGGGCACAGGTGCCTCCGCCAACCTGATTTTGCAGGTGGACTTCAAGAGAATCAAGAAGCCGCCCACAATCCTTCCAGCTGCCTGCAAACTCCTGGACTACAATGGAAAACGCAATCAAGCCACTGGGGTCCTGCCATCTTCAGGTGTCCAGCCGACACACACAAGCAAGATTACGCTTCGAGATTGTTAAACCAGACAGGGCGTCCCTGCTAGGTGCGCACGCCTGCAAGCAACTGAACCTCATTCAAAGGGTCTACACCACGACACCGTCCCATTCGGATCTTCAGGCCAGCATCGATGACATCCTAACCCAGTACCCAGATGTATTTAGCGGGATGGGCATGCTGCTGTACGAGTACAAGATTCTACAGCGGCCTGATGCCAAGCCAGTGGTCTGCGCACCACGACGAGTCCTTGCTCCACTGAGAGAGCGCCTGAAGGCAGAGCTCAAGAGTCTACAACAAAAAGGCATCATCTCCAAGGTCACTGAACCGACCGACTGGGTCAGCTCGATGGTGTGCGTAAAGAAGTCTTCGGGGGACCTACGCATCTGCATTGACCCCAAGGATCTAAACAAAAACATTATGCGGGAACACTACCCCATCCCGAAGAGGGAAGAAATCATGAGTGAGATGGCACACGTGCGCATCTTCACAAAATTGGACGCATCCCAAGGAATTTGGCAAATCCAACTTGAAGAATCCAGCAGAAGGCTCTGCACCTTCAACACGCCTTTTGGCAGGTTCTGCTACAACCGAATGCCATTTGGTATCATCTCGGCTTCAGAGATTTTCCATCGCAAGGAGCAGATGATGGAGGGAATAGAAGGGATTCGTGTCTACGTTGACAATATCATAATCTGGTCCACAACCCCAGAGGAACATGTGTCGCGACTCAATAAAGTATTCCGTGCATTCATGAACATGGCCTCAAGCTAAACAGGTCCAAGTGCTGTTTTGGGACATCCACGCTGAAGTTCCTGGGCAATCAGATCTCGCAACACGGTGTGCGCCCAGACACAGACAAAATTAAAGCCATCGAGGCAATGAAAGTCCCGAGGACAAAAAGGCAGTACTGCACTTCCTGGGAATGGTCAATTTCCTTGGCAAGTTCATCCCGAATTTGGCCACACGCACCAAAAGCAACCTGGTGAAAAAAATCAACCGCCTTTGAATGGAAGGCGGAGCACCGAACTGAGTGGCTGGAGCTGAAAGCCAAGCTCACCTCTGCACCCGTCCCTGCATTCTTTGACCCAGACCGAGAGACCAAGATATCTACAGATGCAGTCAGGATGGCATTGGGGCGGTGTTGCTTCAAAGAGACGACACGCTATCCTGGGTACCAGTAGCATACGCGTCACGGGCAATGACACCCACTGAGACCAGATATGCGCAGATTGAGAAGGAGTGTTTAGGTCTTCTCACCAGTATCCTCAAATTTGAAGATTATGTCTACGGCTTGCCAACATTTACTGTTGAGACGGATCATAGGCCTCTGGTCCACATCATCCAAAAAGTCCTGAAGCCTCGTTTGCAGAGAATTCTGCTCAAACTCCGGAGGTATGATTTCAATTTGGTGTACACACCGTCAACTCACCCAGTGAACCACTGGAGATCATCCAGCACATTGAATTGCAGGTACAACTGTGTGCAACCACTCACCCGGCAACAGATGAGAAGATCGTTCTCATCCGAGAAGAGACGGCCAAAGACCCCCGGTTGCAGCGAGACATCCACAACCTCAGCAATGGCTGGCAGAAAGGGCAATGCCCTCAATTCTACAACGTCAAGGACAACCTGACCTTGATCGACGGCATCCTGCTCAAGCTGGACTGGACTGGTTGGATTTCGGCGGGAGCGGTGCGCAAGGCATTTCTGGGAGGCAAGTTTTTCCTTTAAAAAACACTTACCTTCACAGGAGCAGGCCGTTGGATTTCGGCGGGAGCGGTGCGCAAGGCATTTAGAACATAGAACATAGAACGATACAGCGCAGTACAGGCCCTTCGGCCCACGATGTTGCACCGAAACAAAAGCCATCTAACCTACACTATGCCATTATCATCCATATGTTTATCCAATAAACTTTTAAATGTCCTCAATGTTGGCGAATTCACTACTGTTGCAGGTAGGGCATTCAACGGCCTCACTACTCTTTGCGTAAAGAACCTACCTCTGACCTCTGTCCTATATCTATTACCCCTCAGTTTAAAGTTATGTCCCCTCGTGCCAGCCATTTCCATCCGCGGGAGAAGGCTCTCACTGTCCACTCTATCTACCCCCCTGATCATTTTGTATGCCTCTATTAAGTCTCCTCTTAACCTTCTTCTCTCCAACGAAAACATCCACAAGTCCATCAGCCTTTCCTCATAAGATTTTCCCTCCATACCAGGCAACATCCTGGTAAATCTCCTCTGCACCCGCTCCAAAGCCTCCACGTCCTTCCTATAATGCGGTGACCAGAACTGTACGCAATACTCCAAATGCGGCCGAACCAGAGTTTTGTACAGCTGCAACATGACCTCCTGACTCCGGAACTCAATCCCTCTACCAATAAAGGCCAACACTCCATAGGCCTTCTTCACAACCCTAGCAACCTGGGTGGCAACTTTCAGGGATCTATGTACATGGACACCTAGATCCCTCTGTTCATCCATACTTCCAAGAACTTTACCATTAGCCAAATATTCCGCATTCCTGTTATTCCTTCTAAAGTGAATCACCTCACACTTCTCTACATTAAACTCCATTTGCCACCTCTCAGCCCAGCTCTGCAGCTTATCTATATCCCTCTGTAACCTGCTACATCCTTCCACACTGTCGACAACACCACCGACTTTAGTGTCGTCTGTAAATTTACTCACCCACCCTTCTGCGCCTTCCTCTAGGTCATTGATAAAAATGACAAACAGCAACGGCCCCAGAACAGATCCTTGTGGTACGCCACTTGTAACTGAACTCCATTCTGAACATTTCCCATCAACCACCACCCTCTGTCTTCTTTCAGCTAGCCAATTTCTGATCCACATCTCTAAATCACCCTCAATCCCCAGCCTCCGTATTTTCTGCAATAGCCTACCATGGGGAACCTTATCAAACGCTTTACTGAAATCCATATACACCACATCAACTGCTCTACCCTCGTCTACCTGTTCAGTCACCTTCTCGAAGAACTCGATAAGGTTTGTGAAGCATGACCTACCCTTCACAAAGCCATGCTGACTATCCCTGATCATATTATTCCTATCTAGATGAGAATAAATCTTGTCTCTTATAATCCCCTCCAAGACTTTACCCACTACAAACGTGAGGCTCACCGGTCTATAGTTGCCGGGGTTGTCTCTGCTCCCCTTTTTGAACAAAGGGACCACATTTGCTATCCTCCAGTCCTCTGGCACTATTCCTGTAGCCAATGATGACATAAAAATCAAAGCCAAAGGTCCAGCAATCTCTTCCCTGGCCTCCCAGAGAATCCTAGGATAAATCTCATCAGGCCCTGGGGACTTATCTATTTTCAGCCTGTCCAGAATTGCCAACACCTCTTCCCTACGTACCTCAATGCCATCTATTCTAATAGCCTGGGTCTCAGCATTCTCCTCCACAACATTATCTTTTTCCTGAGTGAATACTGACGAAAAATATTCATTTAGTATCTCGCCTATCTCTTCAGACTCCACACACAACTTCCCATCCCTGACCTTGACTGGTCCTACTCTTTCCCTAGTCATTCGCTTATTCCTGAAATACCTATAGGAAGCTTTTGGGTTTTCCTTGATCCTACTTGCCAAATACTTCTCATGTCCCCTCCTTGCTCGTCTTAGCTCTCTCTTTAGATCCTTCCTCGCTACCTTGTAACTATCCATCGCCCCAACTGAAACTTCACACCTCATCTTCACATAGGCCTCCTTAAATAGAACATAGAACATAGAACAATACAGCGCAGTACAGGCCCTTCGGCCCACGATGTTGCACCGAAACAAAAGCCATCTAACCTACACTATGCCATTATCATCCATATGTTTATCCAATAAACTTTTAAATGCCCTCAATGTTGGCGAGTTCACTACTGTAGCAGGTAGGGCATTCCACGGCCTCACTACTCTTTGCGTAAAGAACCTACCTCTGACCTCTGTCCTGTATCTATTACCCCTCAGTTTAAAGTTATGTCCCCTCGTGCCAGCCATATCCATCCGCGGGAGAAGGCTCTCACTGTCCACCCTATCCAACCCCCTGATCATTTTGTATGCCTCTATTAAGTCTCCTCTTAACCTTCTTCTCTCCAACGAAAACAACCTCAAGTCCGTCAGCCTTTCCTCATAAGATTTTCCCTCCATACCAGGCAACATCCTGGTAAATCTCCTCTGCACCCGCTCCAAAGCCTCCACGTCCTTCCTATAATGCGGTGACCAGAACTGTACGCAATACTCCAAATGCGGCCGGACCAGAGTTCTGTACAGCTGCAACATGACCTCCCGACTCCGGAACTCAATCCCTCTACCAATAAAGGCCAACACTCCATAGGCCTTCTTCACAACCCTATCAACCTGGGTGGCAACTTTCAGGGATCTATGTACATGGACACCTAGATCCCTCTGCTCAGCCACACTTTCAAGAACTTTACCATTAGCCAAATATTCCGCATTCCTGTTATTCCTTCCAAAGTGAATCACCTCACACTTCTCTACATTAAACTCCATTTGCCACCTCTCAGCCCAGCTCTGCAGCTTATCTATATCCCTCTGTAACCTGCTACATCCTTCCACACTATCGACAACACCACCGACTTTAGTATCATCTGCAAATTTACTCACCCACCCTTCTGTGCCTTCCTCTAGGTCATTGATAAAAATGACAAACAGCAACGGCCCCAGAACAGATCCTTGTGGTACTCCACTTGTGACTGTACTCCATTCTGAACATTTCCCATCAACCACCACCCTCTGTCTTCTTTCAGCTAGCCAATTTCTGATCCACATCTCAAAATCACCCTTAATCCCCAGCCTCCGTATTTTTTGCAATAGCCTACCGTGGGGAACCTTATCAAACGCTTTGCTGAAATCCATATACACCACATCAACTGCTCTACCCTCGTCTACCTGTTCAGTCACCTTCTCAAAGAACTCAATAAGGTTTGTGAGGCATGACCTACCCTTCACAAAGCCATGCTGACTATCCCTGATCATATCATTCCTATCTAGATGATTATCTTCTTCCTCTTAACAAGAGATTCCACTTCTTTGGTAAACCACGGTTCCCTCGCTCTACGCCTTCCTCCCTGCCTTACCGGTACATACTTATCAAGAACACGCAGTAGCTGATCCTTGAACAAGCTCCACTTATCCAGTGTGCCCAACACTTGCAGCCTACTTCTCCACCCTATCCCCCCAAGTCACGTCTAATGGCATCATAATTGCCCTTCCCCCAGCTATAACTCTTGCCCTGCGGTGTATACTTATCCCTTTCCATCATTAACGTAAACGTCACCGAATTGTGGTCACTGTCCCCAAAGTGCTCTCCTACCTCCAAATCCAACACCTGGCCTGGTTCATTACCCAAAACCAAATCCAACGTAGCCTCGCCTCTTGTTGGCCTTTCAACATATTGTGTCAGGAAACCCTCCTGCACACACTGTACAAAAAACAACCCATCTAATGTACTCGAACTATATCTTTTCCAGTCAATATTTGGAAAGTTAATGTCTCCCATAATAACTACCCTGTTAGTTTCGCTCTTATCCAGGATCATCCTCGCCATCCTTTCCTCTACATCCCTAGAACTATTTGGAGGCCTATAGAAAACTCCCAACAGGGTGACCTCTCCTTTCCTGTTTCTAACCTCAGCCCATACTACCTCGGAAGATGAGTCCCCATCTAGCATCCTCTCCGCCACGGTAATACTGCTCTTGACTAGCAGCGCCACACCTCCCCCTCTTTTGCCACCTTCTCTGAGCTTACTAAAACACCTGAACCCCGGAACCTGCAACATCCATTCCTGTCCCTGCTCTATCCATGTTTCTGGGAGGCAAGTTTTTCCTTTAAAAAACACTTACCTTCACAGGAGCAGGCCGTTGGATTTCGGAGGGAGCGGTGCGCAAGGCATTTCTGGGAGGTAAGTTTTTCCTTTAAAAAAACACTTACCTTCACAGGAGCAGGCCGTTGGATTTCGGCGGGAGCGGTGCGCAAGGCATTTCTGGGAGGTAAGTTTTTCCTTTAAAAAAACACTTCTTTTCTGTTTCATTTTTTTTCGACCCGCGGACTTCTGGGAAGGCGCCCCCAACCAATAAATTCCGGTGGAGAGGAAACCCGAGACACTACACGTGTAGTGTCTCCCACCCACCCTCCTCCTCTAACCTAATAATAAGATCCATTGATGTGAGGTAAGTGCTATATTATATTATTATTATTAGCATTATTATATTATATTATTAGCATTGCGCAGGTCAAGGAGGCACAGCCGGAGTGAGAAAGATACAGACAGTGAGAATTTGGTAGTTTGGTGCAGTGAGGTAACCAGGAAAGGTAAGTGGTTAATCTAATTGTGCTGTTTTTCAGTTAAAAGTGCAGGGTAGTGTCTGATTGGCTGAAGCTGCCCTCACCATAAACTTAAATTAAACTAATTAATTAGTGATGGCTGGTCAGGTGATGTGCTTGAGCTGTTTGATGTGGGAGCTGGCAGATCCATTGCGAGCTGCAGCCACCACATCTGCAGTAAGTGTTGGCTGTTCGAAGAGCTCCGGCTCAGAGTTGATGAGCTGGAGTCTGAGCTTCAAACACTGAGGCACATCCGGGAGGGGGACACTTACCTGGACACTGTGTTTCAGGAGGCAGTCACACCTGTCAGAGTAAGTAGTTTAAATCCTGCCAGTGGCCAGGGACAGCAGGGTGTGACTGCAAGTCAGGCAGGTAAAGGGAACCAGCAGTCAGGAACTCAGGAGCCTCAGCCCTTGACTCTGTCCAACAGGTATAAGGCACTTGCTCCCTGTGTGGATGGCGAACAGGGTTGCAGGAAGGATGAGTCAGCTGACCAAGGCACCATGGTTCAGCAGGCCATTCAAGGGGAGGGAGTAAATAGGCAAGTTGTAGTTGTAGGGGATTCTATTATCATGGGGATAGATAGTATCCTTTCTGAGCAGGATAAAGAGTCCCGCATGGTATGTTGCCTGCCCGGTGCTAGGGTGCGGGACATCTCTGACCGGCTTGAAAGGATACTGGAGAGGGAGGGGGAAGATCCAGTTGTTGTGGTCCATGTCGGTACCAACAACATTGGCAAGTCTAGGAAAGAGGACCTGTTTAGAGATTATAAGGAGCTAGGATTCAAATTAAAAAACGGGTCCTCAATGGTCATAATCTCCGGATTACTGCCCGAGCCACGTGCAAATTGGCATAGGGATGCAAGAATAAGGGAAGTTAACACGTGGCTGAAAGAGTGGTGTGGGAATGAGGGGTTCCTTTTCATGGGACACTGGCATCAGTTTTGTGACAGGGGGGACAAATACCGTTGGGATGGTCTCCACCTGAACCGAGCTGGGACCAGTGTTCTGGCGAAAAGAGTAAATAGGGTGGTCAATAGGACTTTAAACTAAAGATTGGGGGGGGGAAGGGAAAGTCAGGGAACCAAGAGGTGAAGTAATCAGTGGGGAGCGTAGCTGCTTAGGAATACAAAAAAACACGAACAGACAAAACTCAAGAGTGGTTACGATTGTCCCCATCCCACAAAATATGACACAGTGTATGGAAAGGCTCAGTAAACCAAGGTCCACCACACTAAGAAAACAAAAAGGGACGGTCAATAGAGAATTAAAGGTGCTATATTTAAATGCGCGCAGTGTACGGAACAAGGTAGATGAGCTTGTGGCCCAGATTGTGACTGGCAGGTATGATGTGGTAGGCATCACAGAGACATGGGTGCAGGGGGTTCAGGACTGGCATTTAAAAATCCAGGGATTCATCAACCTATCGAAAAGACAGAGAGGTGGGCAGAGGGGGCGGGGTTGCCTTGTTAATTAGGAATGAAATTAAATCAATAGCACTAAACGACATAGGGTCAGATGATGTGGAGTCTGTGTGGGTAGAGTTGAGGTACCACAAAGGCAAAAAAACCATAATGGGAGTTATGTACAGGCCTCCTAACAGTGGTCAGGACCAGGGGCACAAAATGCACCACGAAATAGAAAGTGCATGTCAGAAAGGCAAGGTCACAGTGATCATGGGGGACTTTAATATGCAGGTGGACTGGGTAAATAATACTGCCAGTGGACCCAAGGAAAGGAAATTCATTGAATGTTTACAGGAGGGCTTTTTGGAACAGCTTGTGATGGAGCCCATGAGGGAACAGGCCATTCTGGACTTAGTGTTATGTAATGAGCCAGACTTGATTAAAGATCTTAAAGTAAGGGAGCACTTAGGAGACAGTGATCATAATATGGTCGAATTCAATCTCCAATTTGAGAGAAAGAAGGTAGAATCAGATGTAAAGGTGTTACAGTTAAATAAAGGTAACTACAGGGGCATGAGGGAGGAACTGACGAAAATCGACTGGGAGCAGAGCCTAGTGGGAAAGACAGTAGAACAGCAATGGCAGGAGTTTCTGGGAGTAATTGAGGACACAGTACAGAGGTTCATCCCAAAGAAAAGAAAGGTTATCAGAGGGGGGATTAGGCAGCCATGGCTGACAAAGGAAGTGAGGGAATGCATCAAAGCAAAAGAGAAAGCCTGTAATGTGGCAAAGAGTAGTGGGAAGTCAGAAGATTGGGAAGGCTACAAAAATAAATAGAGGATAACAAAGAGAGAGAGATAAGGAAAGAGAGGATCAAATTTGAAGGTAGGCTAGCCAGTAACATTAGGAATGATAGTAAAAGTTTCTTTAAATACATTAAAAACAAACGGGAGGCAAAAGTTGACACTGGGCCGCTCCAAACTGACGCTGGTAATTTTGTGATGGGAGACAAGGAAATAGCTGAGGAACTGAATAAGTACTTTGCGTCAGTCTTCACAGTAGAAGACATGAGTAATATTCCAACAATTCCGGAGTGTCAGGGGGCAGAGTTGAATATGGTAGCCATCACAAAGGAGAAAGTGCTAGAGAAACTAAGAGGTCTAAAAATTGATGAATCTCCGGGCCCAGATGGGCTACATCCTAGAGTTCTAAAGGAGATAGCTGAAGAAATAGTGGAGGCATTAGTTATGATCTTTCAAAAGTCACTGGCGTCAGGGGAAGTCCCAGATGATTGGAAAATCGCTGTTGTAACCCCCCTGTTCAAGAAGGGAACAAGGAAAAAGATGGAAAATTATAGGCCAATTAGCCTAACGTCGGTTGTTGGCAAGATTCTAGAATCCATTGTTAAGGATGAGAGTTCTAAATTCTTGGAAGTGCAGGGTCGGATTAGGACAAGTCAGCATGGATTTAGTAAGGGGAGGTCGTGCCTGACCAACCTGTTAGAGTTCTTTGAAGAGATAACAACTAGGTTAGACCAAGGAGAGCCAATGGATGTTATCTATCTTGACTTCCAAAAGGCCTTTGATAAGGTGCCTCACGGGAGACTGCTGAGTAAAATAAGGGCCCATGGTATTCGAGGCAAGGTACTAACATGGCTTGACGATTGGCTGTCAGGCAGAAGGCAGAGAGTTGGGATAAAAGGTTCTTTTTCGGAATGGCAACCGGTGACGAGTGGTGTCCCGCAGGGTTCAGTGTTGGGGCCACAGCTGTTCTCTTTATATATTAACGATCTAGATGATGGGACTGTGGCGCACAAAGACTCCGTGAGACGAATAGAGTGAAGTCGATGAGGCTTTATTAAGCGTGTCTGTTCCCCAGCAGCCCGATAGTAAACTGGCCTGCGGGGGAAGGCACCGGCTTCTTATACTTCGCCTTCAGGGCGGAGTATGAGGTCAACGGCCAACCAGGACCCGGGATCTGTCAGCCAATGACATTAGGGCTTCCAGTCCCACATGACCCCCAATACATACTACCACATTCACCCCTTGTCAAAAATGAACCCGGCGGGGTGATGCTTCGTATGGTGGTAAGGGTTTACAGTACTGGTTCTGGGAGGATAGAACAGTTACATGGTAGTACAGTATTGGACAGTATCGTCCTGTTACAACTATTTACAGAGGATATAGGAAAAACAAAATGTTCATTGGACAGTCCATCTTTGTTTTACATCGGCGCCACGAGTCGGTCGGGCGGTCTGGTCGTCCGTGTCGATCGACTCGGCCCCGGCGGTGGTGGTGGTGCTTGTACCAGCGTTGTCGCCTCCGGGAGCCGCACGGTTTCAGCTGTCGGTGCAAAGGGGAGGGGGACTGATCCTCCTGGGAAGGGGGCGGTCGCGGGGTGCGGCGGTGGCAGGAAGGGGGGCGGTTGGGTTGATGGTGCCGGGGGGGGGTGCGTGGTGCCGGCGGGCGCCAGATCCCGCAGGGAGACCGTGTCCTGTCGGCCGTCGGGGTACTCCACGTAGGCGTACTGGGGGTTTGCGTGGAGGAGGTGAACCCTTTCGACCAACGGGTCCGCCTTATGTGCCCGCACGTGCTTTCGGAGCAGGATGGGTCCTGGGGCCGCCAGCCAGGTCGGCAGCGACGTTCCAGAGGAGGACCTCCTAGGGAAGACAAGGAGACGCTCGTGAGGCGTTTGATTAGTGCTCGTACATAATAACGACCGGATGGAATGGAGAGCGTCCGGGAGGACCTCCTGCCACCGTGAAACTGGGAGATCCCTGAACCGTAGGGCCAGTAGGACGGCCTTCCAGACCGTGCCGTTCTCCCTTTCTACTTACCCGTTCCCCCGGGGGTTGTAGCTGGTCGTCCTGCTTGAAGCTATGCCCTTGCTGAGCAGGAACTGGCGCAGCTCGTCACTCATGAAAGAGGACCCCCTGTCGCTGTGGACGTATGCGGGGTAACCGAACAGCGTGAAGATGCTGTTCAGGGCTTTAATGACTGTGGCCGCGGTCATGTCCGAGCAGGGAATGGCAAAAGGGAAGCGGGAGTATTCGTCCACTACATTAAGGAAATACGCGTTGCGGTCGGTGGAGGGAAGGGGCCCTTTGAAATCGAGACTGAGGCGTTCAAAGGGACGGGAAGCCTTCATCAGGTGCGCTCCATCTGGCCTGAAAAAATGCGGTTTGCATTCTGCGCAGATGTGGCAGTCTCTTGTGACTGTACGGACCTCCTCTAAGGGGTATGGGAGATTGCGGGACTTGATGAAGTGGTAAAACCGAGTGACCCCCGGGTGGCAGAGGTCCTCGTGGAGGGCTTGGAGGCGGTCAATTTGTGCGTTGGCACATGTCCCGCGGGATAGGGCATCAGACGGCTCGTTCAGCTTTCCGGGCCGGTACAAGATCTCATAGTTGAAGGTGGAGAGTTCGATCCTCCACCGCAAGATCTTGTCGTTCTTGATCTTGCCCCGCTGTGCATTATTGAACATGAAGGCTACCGACCGTTGGTCAGTGAGGAGAGTGAATCTCCTGCCGGCTAGGTAATGCCTCCAATGTCGCACAGCTTCCACTATGGCTTGGGCTTCCTTTTCCACTGAGGAGTGGCGGATTTCTGAGGCGTGGAGGGTTCGGGAGAAGAAGGCCACGGGTCTGCCCGCTTGGTTAATGGTAGCCGCTAGAGCTACGTCAGAGGCGTCACTCTCGACCTGGAAGGGGAGGGACTCGTCGATGGCGCGCATCGTGGCCTTTGCGATGTCCGCTTTGATGCGGCTGAAAGCCTGGCAAGCCTCTGTCGACAGCGGGAAAGTCGTGGTCTGTATTAGGGGGCGGGCCTTGTCTGCGTACTGGGGGACCCACTGGGCGTAGTATGAAAAGAACCCCAGGCAGCGTTTCAGGGCTTTTGGGCAGTGCGGGAGGGGAAATTCCATGAGTGCGCGCATACGTTCGGGGTCGGGGCCTATTATCCCATTGCGCACTATGTAGCCCAGAATGGCTAGCCGATCGGTGCTAAAAACGCACTTGTCCTCGTTGTACGTGAGGTTCAAGGCTTTGGCAGTCTGGAGGAATTTTTGGAGGTTGGCGTCGTGGTCCTGCTGATCGTGGCCGCAGATGGTAACATTGTCGAGGTACGGGAACGTGGCCCGTAACCCATGTTGATCAACCATTCGGTCCATTTCCCGTTGGAAGACCGAGACACCGTTTGTGACGCCAAAAGGGACCCGTAGGAAATGGTATAACCGCCCGTCTGCCTCGAAGGCTGTGTACTTGCGGTCACTTGGGCGGATGGGGAGCTGATGGTAGGCAGACTTGAGGTCCACGGTGGAGAAGACTTTATACTGGGCAATCCGATTGACCATGTCGGATATGCGGGGGAGAGGGTACGCGTCTAGTTGTGTGTACCTGTTGATGGTCTGGCTATAGTCAATGACCATCCTTTGTTTCTCCCCTGTCTTCACTACTACCACCTGTGCTCTCCAGGGACAATTGCTGGCCTGGATTATGCCCTCCTTTAGTAGCCGCTGGACTTCGGAGCGAATGAAGGTCCGGTCCTGGGCGCTATACCGTCTGCTCCTAGTGGCGACGGGTTTGCAATCCGGGGTGAGGTTCGCAAACAAGGACGGGGGTTGCACCTTGAGGGTGGCGAGGCCGCAGATAGTGAGTGGGGGTATGGGGCCGCCGAATTTAAACGTAAGGCTCTGTAGGTTACATTGAAAATCTAAGCCCAGCAAGGTGGGGGCACAGAGTTGGGGAAGGAAGTTAAGTTTGTAGTTTTTGAATTCCCTCCCCTGTACCGTTAGGGTAACAATGCAGAATCCCTGGATCTGTACGGAGTGGGATCCTGCAGCTAGGCAAATCTTTTGTGCGCTGGGGAAGGTAGTTAAGGAACAGCGTCTTACCGTGTCGGGATGTATAAAACTTTCCGTGCTCCCGGAGTCGACTAGGCATGGCGTCTCGTGGCCATTAATTAGGACCGTTGTCGTCGTCGTCTGGAGAGTCCGGGGCCGAGCCTGATCGAGTATAACCGAAGCGAGCCGTGGTTGTAGTAGTGGGGTGGGGTCCGTTGTTGCCGTCCAAGATGGCGTCGGGGATGGACAGAATGGCCACCCCCATACCTCGCCCGTGGCTGAGGGGTCACAAGATGGCGTCGGGGGTGGACAAAATGGCCGCCCCCATGCGTCGTACAGGTCGGGGGCGGTCCAAAATGGCGGGGCCCCTCCTCCCCTCGTGGTGGTCGGGACCCAAAATGGCGGCGCCTGCGGGTCGCACATTGAGTGCTGGGGGGTCTGGGGGGCGCTAGGACCGCGCGGAGTTCCTTGGCTGCGAGCGCCAGGGCCGCGGGCGCTAGGACCGCGCGGAGCTCCCTCGCCGGGGGCAGCGGTGGTCGGGGCCCAGGCCGGCGGGTCAGTACTGCGAGCGCTGGGACCGTGAGGAGCTCCCTCGCCGGGGACGGAGGTGATCGGGGTCCAGGTAAGTTGCGCCGGCGGGTCAGGCGTGGGGCGCGGGACGGGGGTGAGGGCCCGGGTAGGCGGCGCTGGCGGGTCAGGCGTGGGGCGCGGGACGGGGGTGAGGGCCCGGGTCGGCGGCGCCGGCGGGTCAGTCGTGGGGCCGCGAGCGCTGGCACCGCGCGGAGCTCCCTCGCCGGGGACAGCGGTGGTCGGGGCCCAGGCCGGCGGGTCAGGCGTGGGGCGCGGGACAGGGATGAGGGCCCAGGTCGGCGGCTCCGGCGGGTCAGTCGTGGGGCCGCGAGCGCTGTCACCGCGCGGAGCTCCCTCGCCGGGGACAGCGGTGGTCGGGGTCAAGGTAGGTGGCGCCGGCGGGTCAGGCGTGGGGCGCGGGACGGGGGTGAGGGTGGCGTTCGGGATGCG
Source organism: Scyliorhinus torazame (assembly GCF_047496885.1). Taxonomy (NCBI): domain Eukaryota; kingdom Metazoa; phylum Chordata; class Chondrichthyes; order Carcharhiniformes; family Scyliorhinidae; genus Scyliorhinus; species Scyliorhinus torazame. Next base: position 324,708,629 of record NC_092710.1, read on the forward strand.
AAAAACCCCCTCCTCTCCGTGGAGAGTGTTGGCCGGCACCCAAATCGGGAGCGCTGGCGGCGGGTCGTACATGGACTGCGGGGAGGGGGGTTGGGGAGCGTAGGCGGCGTGCAGAGCTCCCAGTTCTCCCGGGACCGCGGTGGTCGGGACCCAAAATGGCGGCGCCTGCGGGTCGCACATGGCGTGCTGGGGGGGTTGGGGCGCATAGACTGCCTGTAGGGCTCCCTGTTCTCCCGGGACGGCGGCGACCACGCCGGATCGGCACACCACCGCAGAGTGGCCCTTTTTCCCGCAGCTTTTGCAGATGGCTGAGCGGGCCGGACAGCGTTGTCGGGGGTGCTTCGCCTGGCCGCAGAAATAACAGCGGGCGCCCCCGGTGCGACTCGGCGTTTGGACTGCGCAAGCCTGTGGGGTGTCCGGGGGGGGGTAGGGGCTTTGCCGCGGCGGGTACGTACGGGGCCCAATGGCCTGCCGCGCGGTCGGGGCCGTAGGCGCGGGTATTACGCGCGGCTACGTCCAGCGAGGCTGCCAGGGCCCGTGCCTCTGAGAGTCCTAGTGACTCTTTTTCTCGAAGTCTTTGGCGGATTTGGGAGGATTGCATACCTGCAACAAAAGCATCGCGCATTAACATGTCCGTGTGTTCGTTTGCATTCACCGACGGGCAGCTGCAGGCTCTTCCCAAAATCAGCAGCGCGGCGTAGAACTCGTCCATCGATTCTCCGGGAGCTTGCCGTCTTGTCGCGAGCTGGTAGCGAGCGTAGATTTGGTTAACGGGCGAACGTAGAGACTTCTCAGTGCTGTGAACGCCGTCTGGAAATCGCGGGTGTCTTCAATGAGGGTGAAAATCTCCGTGCTCACCCTCGAGTGCAGGACCTGCCGTTTTTGTTCGTCTGAGACTCGGCCTGTGGTCGATGCGATGTAAGCCTCAAAGCAAGTCTGCCAGTGTTTGAAGGCTGCTGCCGCATTCACTGCGTGGGGGCTGATCCTCAGGCATTCTGGAATGATCCTGAGCTCCATAGTCCTTTTTAGGCACGCTTAATAAATTGTGGCGCACAAAGACTCCGTGAGACGAATAGAGTGAAGTCGATGAGGCTTTATTAAGCGTGTCTGTTCCCCAGCAGCCCGATAGTAAACTGGCCTGCGGGGGAAGGCACCGGCTTCTTATACTTCGCCTTCAGGGCGGAGTATGAGGTCAACGGCCAACCAGGACCCGGGATCTGTCAGCCAATGACATTAGGGCTTCCAGTCCCACATGACCCCCAATACATACTACCACAGGGACTGAGGGCATTCTGGCTAAGTTTGCCGATGATACAAAGATAGGTGGAGGGGCAGGTAGTATGGAGGAGGTGGGGAGGCTGCAGAAAGATTTAGACAGTTTAGGAGAGTGGTCCAAGAAATGGCTGATGAAATTCAACGTGGGCAAGTGCGAGGTCTTGCACTTTGGAAAAAAGAATGGAGGCGTGGACTATTTTCTAAACGGTGACAAAATTCATAATGCTGAAGTGCAAAGGGACTTGGGAGTCCTAGTCCAGGATTCTCTAAAGGTAAACTTGCAGGTTGAGTCCGTAATTAAGAAAGCAAATGCAATGTTGTTTTCATCTCAAGAGGCTTGGAATATAAAAGCAGGGATGTACTTCTGAAGCTTTATAAAGCATTAGTTAGGCCCCATTTAGAATACTGTGAGCAATTTTGGGCCCCACACCTCAGGAAGAACACACTGGCACTGGAGCGGGTCCAGCGGAGATTCACACGGATGATCCCAGGAATGGTAGGCCTAACATACGGTGAATGTCTGAGGATCATGGGATTATATTCATTGGAGTTTAGGAGGTTGAGGGGGAGATCTAATAGAAACTTACAAGATAATGAATGGCTTAGATAGGGTGGATGTAGGGAAGTTGTTTCCATTAGCAGGGGAGGCTAGGACCCCGGGGGCACAGCCTTAGAATAAAAGGGAGTCACTTTAGAACAAAGATGAGGAGAAATTTCTTCAGCCAGAGAGTGGTGGGTCTGTGGAATTCATTGCCACAGAGGGCGGTGGAGGCCGGGACGTTGAGTGTTTTTAAGACAGAAGTTGATAAATTCTTGATTTCTCGAGGAATTAAGGGCTATGGAGAGAGCGGGTAAATGGAGTTGAAATCAGCCATGATTGAATGGTGGAGTGGACCCGATGGGCCGAATGGCCTTACTTCCGCTCGTATGTCTTATGGCCTTATGGTAGTCACCCTGCTACATCTCCAGAGCATGGTGCTGCGGCAGATTCATGAGGGACACCTGGGCGTAGAAAAGTGCAGATGCAGGGCCCGGCAAGCTGTCTACTGGCCCAGCATCAACCAGGACACCACGGACATCGCCCTGAACTGCAAAACCTGTCAGAAGTTCCAACCAGTGCAGAGCAAGGAGACGCTCCAACCACATGACCTGGAGACCTCTCCATGGTCCAAGGTTGGCATTGACCTATTCCACTCGAATGGTCGCAACTATATCTTAATCATCGATTACTTTTCGAACTATCCTGAGGTGCTGAAGCTGCCAGACCTCACCTCACGGACCGCCATCAAAGCGTGTAAAGGGACATTCTCATGGCATGGCATCCCGAACACCACCATGAGCGACAATGGCCCATGCTTCCACAGTCGAGAATGGTCCACGTTTGCCAAGAGCTACAATTTCAGGCATGTCTCCTCCAGTCCGCACTATCCGCAGTCCAATGGCAAAGTTGAAAAAGGGGTGCACATCGTTAAGCAGCTCATCCGCAAGTCCTCGGACTCCGCTTCCGACATAGACCTTGCACTACTTGCGTACCGGGCGACTCCCTTGTCCACTGGCATGTCGCCACTCAACTGCTGATGAACAGGGACCTGTGGACGACGCTTCTAGCCATACACCTGCCCAACCTTCATCACCTCCCCATGCTTCAGAAAATGCAGCAGCTTCGCGACAGCCAGAAGCACGGCTATGACGCACATGCCACCGATCTGGACGTGCTATCCCCGGCAGACACGGTCAGGATCAAGATACCGGATGGTGAGTGGTCTGCTCCGACTGTCGTTGTTCGACAGGCCGCGCCCAGATCCTATGTCATACGTATGGCTGATGGCTCTATTGTGTGAAGGAATCGAAGCGTACTGCGAAAAGTTGCTTGCCCACAACCACTTTCCCCTCCATTCCATTTCCACATGTCGAATTGCCACCTCCAGACACCTCGAACCACGAGGCCACCGGTCATGCCTCCCACTCGCCTGTCAAGACACCATCATCCCCTCCACCACTTCTCCGGCGGTCGACGAGGATCAGACGAATGCCTCAGAGACTGGACTTATGAGCATTTGTTTTGTTTGTTCTGTATTCCTCAGTCAGTCACATTAGACAGACACATTCACATGTATATTCATCTTTAAAAAAAAGGGGAGATGTCATGATAAGCAAACATGCAACCAATGAACACTCAGAATAGGACACAACCAATGGGCAGTCAGGACACTCAGAGGTGGCATCACCACAAGGGGGCATGACATAAACACTATAAAAGGGATGAGGCACTCACACCCTGCCTCTTTCCACAGACAGACATCTAGAGAGTTAGACAGGGTTGATCAGCAGCATCACACCCCAGCACGTGGCTTAGAGCAAGCTGGCACAGTTAGACTGAGTTACTACAGTTAGATCAGCAGAGAGTTAAACTCATTTGAGAACTGTGTTAATAGTTCAATAAGCACATTGAACTCATTTCAGAGTCTGGAGCATCCTTTAGTTAAAACTGCATCAAGTAGCAGCCTGTGTTATCCGAAGCAGTATTACACAACAGCTACCTCAGAACAAACCTCCCCCAGAAGTTGGAGGTAGGGGAGGAGGAGTTCGGTTGGGAGGAAAGGCGGGTCATTGGACAATAGGACCCGCTCGGCAGTGGCCTCAAGAGGATCCACTGCCACGTAGGTCCCGCCCACCGCGGGCCCCTTTTCAAGGGCGAGGTGAACCGCCCTCTCGGCCCTCAGGAAGAACACGACTTGGGCAGCACGGTGGCGCAGTGGGTTAGCCCTGCAGCCTCACGGTGCTGAGGTCCCAGGTTCGACCCCGGCTCTGGGTCACTGTCCATGTGGAGTTTGCACATTCCCCTCGCGTTTGCCTGGGTTTCGCCCCCACAGCCCAAAGATGTGCAGGCTAGGTGGATTGGCCACGCTAAATTGCCCCGCAATTGGAAAAATGAATTGGGTACTCTAAATTTTTTTAAAAAGGAAGAACTCGACTTTCCCGTATATTCGAGAGGCGGCCACAATGGCCAAGGGGCAGACGACTCCGGCCATTGCGCGAACGCACGCCTCTATGGTGACGGTGGGGTGAGCAAAGCACTTTACGCCCAGCTTTCGGGTCAGCAACCGGAAAGGTGGCGGGGCTGCGGTAGCAGTGGAGGCCGAAGAGGCTACCACTCCCGCATAGGTGGCTCTGGTCGGCCCCGCCATGGCGTAGGTGGAGTGGCCGTCAGGGCAAGTGCCAGCCCACCCCAATGTGGGCTTTGTCGCGTTGGAATTTAATTAACAAAATAGAAGGTGGGAAGGGGGTTGTCAGGGGAAGGGAGAGGTGGAATGACATACTCTTCCCCCTTGGAAGGTATACAGGGGAGCAAAGCAGCGCAGGGAAGAGAAGAGAGAACAAGGAGCACTGTTGGAGGAGGTCAGCAACGCAGGAGGGTGGGGCACCGTTGATGGAATGGTACTCGAGGTGAGTGACTCCTGAGACTCCGGGTGAAGCTGGAGGGTGGGAGGCTTGGGGATCTTCAGCCCAGGAGGGGGCCCAGCAAAAAAAAAACACAGTACGTGCGCCCACACTAGGTCACCACACTGAGGTAAGTGACGCTGGTTTAAAGAGGTCCTCGGCCTAAGTAGGGCTCAGCAAAATACAGACTGTGCTCCACCCTGAAACGACCACCCAGTGGAATCGATCTCCTCCCTGCTGGTGTAAGGGATCTTCAGCCCGGCAGGGGCCCAGCAACCACTCAATGTCCCCGTCCTGGAACAAGCTCACCAGGTGGAATGAGGAAGGCCTGACACTTGGGAGAACTGGGTGGGGCCGGGCCCTCAGCCCGGGAGGGGCCCAGTAAACAAACAGCACAAAGGGGCTTTACTCCCACCTTGTTTTGCAGCCACCTTCCTGTTGTTGTTGTTATTGTTGTTCCTTCCTTCATTCCTTCTCTCATTTCTGCTCTCCTCCCTCTCCCTCTCTCTCTCCTTCCTGCAGGCAAGCCAGCAACAGCCAGCACTCAGTAACAGAGACAGAGAGCAGCTGCAGCCACTCAAGGTGGATTGGCCGCGCTAAATTGCCCCTTAATTGGAAAAAAAATAATTGGGTACGCTAAATTTATTTTAAAAAAAGAAAGTGATTTTTATTCCCAGGCCTTACCTGCGTTCTGTCACTGATTGGATGACTGTGGGAAGCTTCCAACCTCCAGGTGCCAAAGAGTGGAGTGTCGGCAAGAGTGTACGTTTTAGGGAAGAAGTTTCCAGAAGGATTCCTGGAAGGAAGATAAGGTCGTCGAGTCTGAGTTAAACTCAGCCACACAATGAGGTTTGCGTAGTTTCTTAAAGGAATTCCCATGACTGTCAACCTTCCCCACACATTTTCAATATATCTATATTTTTTAAAATGTATTTTTATTGAAATTTTCAACATTTTACAAATTTCGCAGCGAAACAAAAGACAAAAGAGCAAAAAGAAAAGCCATAGGCATCAATGTGAAGCAGGTACAGCACATAACAGAAGTCATGGAAAACATGGAAACCGAGGATGAGTTAGGAACAATATTCCCAACGTTTTTCCTTCAAGGATATGAGATCCACCTGCATCAATGCAGGATACAGTCAGCAACACCGAGTTACATCATACCCATTACTCCAAAAAAGAGCCACAGCACAATCCAAATCCACCCTGTCCCAGGACTGAAGAGACAACCCTCGTTTGTCTACAAGACTACAAGGAGAGGACCGGCAATCACACGCACAAGTAAATCCCAGACCTCAATCCTCCAATCCAGGGATTCCCAGGGAAAATGATGAAAAGAGCAAAGAATAAGATATAAGGAAGTAAAGACCCGAGCTGCCAGATCCCATCAAACAGTAACAGATTCACCATGAGACCCAAGGTTAAGAAGGATATCATACAAAAGAACATAAGAACTAGGAGCAGGAGTAGGCCATCTGGCCCCTTGAGCCTGCTCCACCATTCAATGAGATCATGGCTGATCTTTTGTGGACTCAGCTCCACTTTCCGGCCCGAACACCATAACCCTTAATCCCTTTATTCTTCAAAAAACTATCTATCTTTATCTTAAAAACATTTAATGAAGGAGCCTCTACTGCGTCACTGGGCTGGGAATTCCATAGATTCACAACACTTTGGGTGAAGAAGTTCCTCCTAAACTCAGCCCTAAATATACTTCCCCTTATTTTGAGGCTATGCCCCCTAGTTCTGCTTTCACCCGCCAGTGGAAACAACCTGCCCGTATCTATCCTATCTATTCCCTTCATAATTTTATATGTTTCTATAAGATCCCCCCTCATCCTTCTAAATTCCAACGAGTACAGTTCCAGTCTGCTCAACCTCTCCTCGTAATCCAACCCCTTCAGCTCTGGGATTAACCTAGTGAATCTCCTCTGCACACCCTCCAGTGCCAGTACATCCTTTCTCAAGTAAGGAGACCAAAACTGAACACAATACTCCAAGTGTGGCCTCACTAACACCTTATACAATTGCAGCATAACCTCCCTAGTCTTAAACTCCATCCCTCTAGCAATGAAGGACAAAATTACATTTGCCTTCTTAATCACCTGTTGCACCTGTAAACCAACTTTTTGCGACTCATGCACTAGCACACCTAAATCTCTCTACACAGCAGCATGTTTTAATATTTTATCATTTAAATTATAATCCCTTTTGCTGTTATTCCTACCAAAATGGATAACCTCACATTTGTCAACATTGTATTCCATCTGCCAGACCCTAGCCCATTCACTTAACCTATCCAAATCCCTCTGCAGACTTCCAGTATCCTCTGCACTTTTTGCTTTACCACTCATCTTAGTGTCGTCTGCAAACGTGGACACATCGCCCTTGGTCCCCAACTCCAAATCATCTATGTAAATTGTGAACAATTGTGGGCCCAACACTGATCCCTGAGGGACACCACTAGCTACTGATTGCCAACCAGAGAAACACCCATTAATCCCCACTCTTTGCTTTCTATTAATTAACCAATCCTCTATCCATGCTACTACTTTCCCCTTAATGCCATACATCTTTATCTTATGCAGCAATCTTTTGTGTGGCACCTTGTCAAAGGCTTTCTGGAAATCCAGATATACCACATCCATTGGCTCCCCGTTATCTACCGCACTGGTAATGTCCTCAAACAATTCCACTAAATTAGTTAGGCACAACCTGCCCTTTATGAACCCATGCTGCGTCTGCCCAATGGGACAATTTCCATCCAGATGCCTCGCTATTTCTTCCTTGATGATAGATTCCAGCATCTTCCCTACTACCGAAGTTAAGCTCACTGGCCTATAATTACCTGCTTTCTGCCTACCTCCTTTTTTAAACAGTGGTGTCACGTTTGCTAATTTCCAATACCTTCTCACCCTCCATCTGTATTTTAAATTCCACCATATTGTGATCGCTCCTTCCGAGAGGATCCATAACTATGAGATCATGAATCAATCCTGTCTCATTACACAGGACCAGATCGAGGACCGCTTGTTCCCTCGTAGGTTCCATTACATACTGTTCTAGGAAACTATCGCGGATACATTCTATAAACTCCTCCTCAAGGCTGCCTTGACCGACCTGGTTAAACCAATCGACATGTAGATTAAAATCCCCCATGATTACTGCTGTACCATTTCTACATGCATCAGTTATTTCTTTCTTTATTGCCTGCCCCACCATAATGTTACTATTTGGTGGCCTGTAGACTACTCCTATCAGTGACTTTTTCGCTTTACTATTCCTGATTTCCACCCAAATGGATTCAACCTTATCCTCCATAGCACCAATGTCATCCCTTACTATTGCCCGGATGTCATCCTTAATTAACAGAGCTACACCACCTCCCTTACCATCCACTCTGTCCTTCCGAATAGTTTGATACCCTCGGATATTTAACTCCCAGTCGTGACCATCCTTTAACCATGCTTCAGTAATGGCCACTAAATCATAATCATTCACGATGATTTGCGCCATCAACTCATTTACCTTATTCCGAATACTAGGGGCATTCAGGTAAAGTACACTTATGTTGTTTTTTTTACCTCTGTTCTGAATCTTAACACCTCGAACAGTAACCCCTCCTAAATTATATTTCCTCTTAACTTTTCTCCTAATTTTCTTTGTCGTTGAACCCATATCTTCCTGTAACAACCTGCCGCGTCGCTTACCATTAATATTTTTACTTCCAGTTTTATTCCTTTTATTATTCCTGGTCCTATTCACCGAGCTCCCCTCAGTCACTGTACCTTGTACTGTCACCCTTTTTGATTTTTGACTATGGCTTCTCTGCCTTACACTTTCCCCCTTACTGCCTTTTGTTTCTGTCCCTTTTTTACTACCTTCCAACTTCCTGCATCGGTTCCCATCCCCCTGCCACATTAGTTTAAACTCTCCACAACAGTTCTAGCAAACACCCCCCATAGGACATCAGTTCCAGTCCTGCCCAGGTACAGACCGCCTGGTTTGTACTGGTCCCACCAGAACCAGTTCCAATGCCCCAGGAATTTGATTCCCTCCCTCTTGCACCATCTCTCGAGCCAGGATCCCAGGTTCGATTCCGGCTTGGGTCACTGTCTGTGCGGAGTCTGCATGTTCTCCCCGTGTCTGCGTGGGTTTCCTCCGGGTGCTCCGGTTTCCTCCCACAGTCCAAAGATGTGCAGGTTAGGTGGATTGGCCGTGATAAATTGCCCTTAGTGTCCAAAAAGGTTAGGAGGGGTTATTGGGTTATGGGGATAGAAGTGAGGGCTTAAGTGGTTAGGTGCAGACTCAATGGGCCGAATGGCCTCCTTCTGCATTGTATGTTCTATGTTCTAGTCACAGAAACCAAGGGAAAAGAGTGCAGTCCCCAGAGAGCATATTGTACCGTGTATTGTACTGTAGCTCTGTAGAGGTTCGGTCACCTGTATGTAACCTGACCTGGCCACGGAGAGCTCCGCCTTGGCCACTCCCCCGGGAGTTAGGTATAAGACCCAGCTTCTGAGACCTGACCCATTTGCCTGGGGTCGTCTGTGTCGGGTAAGCTTCCTATGTAGTGTATTAAAGCCTTGGTTAAAGTCTCACATGTCTTTGTGGTTCTTGACGCTTAGTGCATCAATTCCCTCACCCCCTGTATAAATATCACCCAGTTTTTATGCCTTTTAGCTTTGACAAAGGGTCATCTGGAATCGAAACGTTAGCTCCTTTCTCTCCTTACAGATGCTGCCAGACCTGCTGAGACTTTCCAGCATTTTCTCTTTTGGTTTCCGATTCCAGCATCCGCAGTAATTTGCTTTTATCCAGCATGAATAAAGAGGTCATTTTTAGGCTGGCAGCTTTTACAAACCACACCAATGACTTAGAGGAGAGGGAAGGATTGCTGATGATACAAAGTTAAGTAGGAATGTAATCTGGACTCTAAAAGACTGAAAAAGGATTTAGATAGGTTTGCAAGAATGGTTCCAGGGATGAGAAACATCAGTTGCAAAGATAGATTCGAGGGATTGGGACTGTCCTCCTAAAAGGGGATTTGATAAAGATGTTCAAAATCACGAGGGGGTGGGCAGAGTAGATAGGGCAAAACTGTTCTTGCTCGTCAAGAAGGAGAGGGCAACAGATTCAAAGTGATTTTGCAAAAGAAGCAAATGTGATTTGAGAAAACACTTATTTCACACAGCGAGTGGTTGGGGTCGGGAATGCACTGTCTGCAAGTGTGGTGGAGGCAGATTCAATTGAGGCTTTCACGAGGGCGAATGTGTAGGGATACAGGAAAAGGGTGGGGCAATGGCGCTAAGTTAGACAGGGTAAATGCTGGAAGGATGGGGAGTCCAGCCTGGGAATAAAAGATCAGCTTTTAGCAGTGAAATTTCTTGCTTCAGAGGGTTCGATACAATTCTCTGCCCCAGAGCTGTGAGTGCTCAATCGTTGAGTATACTCAAGACAGAGATCAGGAGTCTCTTGGATACTCGGTGAATGGAGGAACAGTTTGAGAAAGTCGAGTTGGGACAAGGGCTCAGCCATGATCTTAATAAATGGACAAGCTCAAAGGCCCAATGATGGAGCCAGATAGATCCGAAGGCCAGAAGGGTTTCAGCAAGCTTGCTTGTTTGTTCATTTCCTTCTCTCTCTCTCTCCCACTATCTCTCTCTCATACTCACTTTCTTTCTGTTAAAGCGATGAAAGGCCAGGTCAAAATTAGTGTGGAAAGTTCTGAGGCTGGGAGGCACGGCTGAATGCGTGCTCCAGGAGCAGGGTCCTCTGAATGTTTCCCCAGATGCAGAGCTCGAGTATTGAGTTTCAGTCATGGTTCTAAGCTGCTGTGCCTTTATGCGTGACACTCGTTGGGCAAGCGTTCGTGCTTGGCATGCATCTGCCGAAATCAGGGCCCTTGTACTCCACTAATCCCAAATACCGTGCACCACTTCGGGACCAGCTTTTACATGGCAGCGCCATGGAAACAAGAGTTGGAGAGTAGAATAAATTATGTTAGCAGTGAAAGTGGGAAATCAGCAGTGCAGTGCATTCTCAGCAGCTCTCCATTTTATGTTAGTCTCATGGGTATAGTCACGTGAATTATCCCTATTTATCCTCATCAACCTTCCAAGGAAATGGTCGACCCCATCCCCCCTCCATCGTCCCTCCTCGACCGTCCTGCTCCTCCAGGCAGTTCCTGTTCAATCCTACTCTGGACAACAGGCAGTTATACGGGGCCTTGGTGAGGCCGCACCTTGAGTATTGTGTGCAGTTTTGGTCTCCGAGTTTGAGGAAGGACATTCTTGCTATTGAGGGTGTCCAGCGAAGGTTCACCAGATTGATTCCCGGGATGGCAGGACTGACATATGAAGAAAGACTGGATCGACTGGGTTTGTACTCACTGGAGTTTAGAAGAATGAGACGGGATTTCATAGAAACAGATAAAATCCTGATGGGACTGGACAGGCTAGATGTGGGGAAGAATGTTCCCGATGTTGGGGACATCCAGAATTAGGGGGTCACAGCCTAAGAATAAGGGGTCAGCCATTCAGGACTGAGATGAGGAAGAACAGTTGTGAACATGTGGAATTCTCTACCACAGAAAGCTGCTGGGGCCGGTTCACTGGATATATTCAAGAGGGAGCTGGACGTGGCCCTTGCAGCTAAAGGGGTCTGGAGAGCAAGCAGGAGTGGGATACGGATTTTGCATGATCAGCCATGATCATATTGAATGGTGGTGCAGGCTCGAAGGGCCGAATGGTCTACTCCTGCACCTGTTTTCAATGTTTATGTTTCTTTTTTTGACTTGGTGTGGACACCCTGGGTGGGATTCTCCGACCTGGCGCCGGGTCGGAGAATTCCCAGGGGGACGCGAGAATCGCGCCCCGACGACGGCTTCCCCATTCTCCTCCGCCGATTCTCCGGGCCCAATGGGCCAAGTGGCCAACGAGCTTGGCCGAGTCCCACTGGCGTGAGTTACTCAGGTCCCACACGGCGGGACCTGGAAGGTGGGTCTGCGGGGGCCATCCTGGAGGGGGGGAAGCGGGGGGATCCGACCCCACGGGAGGGCCCCCAGGGTGGCCTGGCCCGTGATCGGGGCCTACCGATCGGCGGGCGGGCTGGCTTCGTGGGGGCCTATTTTACTCCGCGCCGGGCCCCTGTAGTGCTCCGCCATATTGCCCGGGGGGCCGGCGCGGAGAAGGGAACCCCCGCGCATGCACAGAATCACACCGGCCAGTCCGCGCATGCACGGAAATATGCCGGCCGTAGCACGCATGCGCGGACTCACGCCGGCCGTTCCACGCCGGCTGGAGCTGCGGGGACCACCCCGGTGCCAACCTACCCCTCTAGGAAGGGAAGCATTCCCCATTATCCGGGAACTGTTGACGCCGGAGTGGTTGGCGCCGCTTTTTACGCTGGCATGGGGACATAGCCCCATTATTGGAGAATCCCGCCCCCAGTTTGCTTATTAAATAAAGCATATTATCTTAGGCTATATTGATAGAGGCATTGAGTACAAGAGTAAAGAGGTCATGGTGAATTTGTACAAATTGCTGGTTAGGCCGCATCTGAAGTAGTGCGTCCAGTTCTGGGTGCCAGACTTGAGGGAGGATGTAAATGCATTGGAGCAAAACTGAGGAGATTCGCAAGGTTCTTTATCAGGGATAAAGAACTGTAGTTATGAGGGTAGATTGAGGCTGTTTTCTCTGGAAAAAAGAAGGCCAAGAGGTGACTTGACAAAAGAGTTCAAGATCCTGAGGGGTATGTACAGGGTAAATAGTGAAAAACTGTTACCTCTCAAGAGAGCATCAAGAAATAGAGGGCACAAATTCAAAATAATTGGCAAAAGGTGATGTGAGGACCAATGTTTTCACCCAGAGAGTCTGAAACGAACTTCTTGTGAGGGTGGTGGAGTCAGATCCAATCGAGGGAATCAAGAGGGAATTGGATTGCCATCTGAAAAGAAGGAATGTGCACAGTCAGAGAGATATGGCAAGGGAGAGGGTCGAAGAGCCTGTCCCTGTGCTGTATTGTTCTTTGTTTTTTTGAGTGGGACTTTCAGTGAGCGAGTACATCTTGGTGGGCCGAATGGCCTGCACCGCAAAGTTTCTGTGAAACATTTCATCATCATCTGGCAGTTCTTTCTGGAAGGACAGTTTCCCCATGCCATATCTGAGCTGTTCAGCCTTGTTCCCTTCAAAAACACAAAGGGGAAGATAATATGACAAAGAATATTCGGACCCATGACAGAATTAAGGTGGTTCTTTTTTTTGTTGTGTCTTGTTTTGCCTCATCTGCTGTTGCTTAAGTTCCAGTCACATTATCAAACAGCCCAGATTTTCCGAGGGTTTATCACCAGTTTTCTACAGTCCGGCTCCTAACTCCATTCCAGGATTTCGTCACCTCGGTGGCAGCTGATGCTGTAAAGCCTGATCCTGTTCGGGTCAAAGCATTGCCACATATTTCTGTTCCTGGAGAGTCAGGATCAGCGCCAAAACAATACTTGGCTGGTTCAGCACAGCGCAGGTTCAATTCCCATACCGGCCTCCCCGAACAGGTGCCGGAAGGTGGCGACTAGGGGCTTTTCACAGTAACTTAATTGAAGCCTACTTGTGGCAAGAAGCTATTATTATTATTATTCCCATCAAAGTGGATGACCTCACATTTTCTCATATTATACTCCATCTGCCAACTTGTTTGTCCACTTTTTTGTATCCTCCTCACAACTTGCTTTTCAACCTGTTTTTCCCTGATCAGCAAATTTCACTAGAATACAGATGCTCTCTTCATTGAAGTCGTAAATATAGCTCGTACATATTTGAGACTCGAATACTGATGATCTCTGTGGTACTCCACTCATTGGTCAACTTGAAAATGATCCATTTATCTATACTGTTTCCTGTTAGCTAGCCAATCCTCTACCCATGCTAATATATCATCCCCCACCATGTGTAGCGACTAGGAGATTTTCACAGTAACTTCATTACAGTGCTAATGTAAGCCGACTTGTGGCAATAATAAAGATTATTATCATTACATTAGCTTTTTATGTGGCACATTTTCGAATGCCTTTTGGAATCTAAATACACAAAATCTACTGGTTCCCCTTTAACCACCCTGCTGGTTACAGCCTTAAAAATAATCTGATAAACTGGTTGAAAATGATTTCTCTTTCGCAAAACCATGCTAATCATGCCTGATTGTATGATGATTTTCCATATGTCCTGCTGCTGCCGCCTTAATAATAGATTCAAGCGTTTTCCCCATGACGGTTGTTCGGCTAACTGGCCAATAGTTTCCTGCTTTTTGTCTCCTCGCTTTCTTTTTTAAAAAATGTATATTTATTCAAATTTTTCAACAGATTTTCAACAAACCCCCCCCCCCAACAAAAAGAAAGAAACAAGAACACAACAATCAAAAATTATACAAAAATTATACATTGGGTTTCCCCCATATACAATAACCCCCCATATGACATTTAAAAGCACCAATAGGGAAGCCCCCCCCACCCACCCAAACCCCCCCCAAAAGAACCCCCCCCCCTCTCCCCCCACACCCCCCCTGCCCCTGGGCTGCTGCTGCTGCTGCTGACCTCCTCCTAACGCTCCGCGAGATAGTCTAGGGATGGTTGCCACCGCCTGAGGAACCCCTGCACAGACCCTCGCAAGGCAAACTTTATCCTCCCCAGCTTGATGAACCCTGCCATGTCTTTGATCCAAGCTTCCACACTAGGATCCGCATGACCTCCACCATCCCCTCCACAGGATCTGCCACATACAGCAACAGGTCGTCAGCATACAACGATACCCGGTGTTCCTCTCCCCCCCGGACCAGTCCCCTCCATTTCCTGGACTCCCTTAGTGCCATGGCCAGAGGCTCAATTGCCAGTGCAAACAACAAGAGGGACAGGGGGCACCCCTGCCTCGTCCCCCGGTACAGCCGAAAGTACTCCGACCTCTGCCGATTCGTAGCCACACATCGCCACCGGGGCTCTATATAGCAGCCTGACCCAGCTGATGAACCCCTCCCCGAACCCAAACCTCCGCAACACTTCCCAGAGATACTCCCACTCCACCCGGTCAAAGGCCTTCTCCACGTCCATAGCTGCCACTACCTCCGCTTCCCCCGACACCGAGGGCATCATAATCACATTGAGGAGCCTCCGCACATTTGTATTTAATTGCCTACCCTTCACATGTCCCATCTGGTCCTTATGGATCACCCCCGGGACAGTCCTCAATTCTCGTAGCCAGCACCTTTGCCAGAAACTTAGCATCAACATTGAGGAGCGAGATTGGTCAATACGACCCACATTGCAGTGGATCCTTGTCCCGCTTCAGGATCAAAGAAATCAGCGCCCTAGACATTGTCGGGGGCAAGGTCCCCCCTCCCTCTCCTTATTGAAAGTTCTCACTAGCCACGGGCCCAGCAGGTCTACGTATTTCCTGTAGAATTCAACCGGGAACCCATCCGGCCCCGGGGCCTTCCCCGCCTGCATGCTCCACAATCCTTTAACCAGCTCCTCCAGCCCAATCGGCGCCCCCAAACCAGCCACCTCCTCCTCCTCCTCCCTCGGGAACCTCAGCTGATCTAAGAATCGTTCTATCCCCTCCTCCCCCGCTGGGGGCTCAGACCTGTACAGATCCCCATAGAAGTCCCTAAATACCTTGTTTATTCTCACCGCACTCCGCACCGTATTCCCCCCTCGATCCTTAACTCCACCAATCTCCCTCGCTGCCTCCCTCTTACGAAGCTGATGTGCCAGCATCCGACTTGCCTTCTCCCCATACTCATACGTTGCCCCCTGCCCTTTCCTCCACTGTGCCTCTGCTTTCCCTGTGGTCAACAGGTCGAACTCCGTCTGGAGGTTCCGTCGCTTCCTGAGTAGCCCCTCCTCGGGGGCCTCTGCATACCTCCTGTCCACCCTTAAAATCTCCCCCAATAACCTCTCCCTCTCCCTCCCCTCTCTCTTCTCCCTGTAGGCCCTAATGGAGATTAGCTCTCCCCTGACCACCGCCTTCAGCGCCTCCCAGACTACCTGCACCTCCCCGTTGTCGTTGCCTCCAAATATCTTCCAATGCACCCCCGCACCCGCCTGCACACCCCCTCATCCGCCAACAGTCCCACATCAAGGCGCCACAGCGGGCGCTGGTCCCTCTCCTCCCCCAACTCCAGCTCCACCCAATGCGGGGCGTGGTCCGAGATGGCTATGGCCGAATATTCCGTTCCCTCCACTTTCGGGATTAGCGCTCTACTCAAAATGAAAAAATCTATACGGGAGTAGGCTCTATGGACGTGGGAAAAGAAGGACAATTCCCTGGCCAGCGGCCTGACAAACCTCCATGGGTCCACTCCCCCCATCTGGTCCATAAACCCGCTGAGCACCTTGGCTGCAGCCGTCCTCTTACCCGTCCTGGTCCTAGAACGGTCCAGTGCTGGATCCAGCACCGTGTTGAAGTCCCCCCCATTATCAAGCTTCCTACCTCCAGATCCGGAATCCGACCCAGCATGCATTTCATAAATCCGGCATCATCCCAATTCGGGGCATATACATTCACCAGTACCACCCGCACCTCCTGCAACCTACCGCTCACCATCACATATTGACCTCTATTATCCACTACAATATTCATTGCCTCAAACGACACCCGCTTCCCCACCAGTATTGCCAGCCCTCGGTTCTTCGCATCCAGCCCTGAATGGAAGACCTGCCCTACCCATCCCTTTCTCAGCCTAACCTGATCTGGCACCTTCAAATGTGACTCCTGGAGCATAACCACGTCCACCTTCAGTCCCTTTAAGTGAGCGAACACCTGGGCCCTCTTGACCGGACCGTTCAGGCCCCTCACATTCCAAGTTATCAGCCGGATTGGGGGGCTACTCGCCCCCCCCTGCCGACAAGCCACCTCCTTTTCTAGGCCAGCCACGTGCCCGCGCCTCCCGCACCCTCCAGTCCCCAGGCGGCGGACCCCCGCCCCGACCACCTCTCCTACTTCAAGCGCCCCTTTGGCCAATGCAGCAGCAACCCTGTTCCCCCCCTCCCCCTGCTAGATCCACATCTAGCCATTTTGCCCCCCCATAACACTCCCGTAAATCAGCTGACTCCTGCTGATCCCAGCTTCTCCCGCCATTCCATTGACCTCCGAGTGTGAGAATCCCCCCTCCCCTTGGCAGTCAGTGTACGCTCCTCTCCAGCACCGCCCTTCCCCCCCCCGGCCCCACCTCGTCCTTCCCTCACGCGGGAAAAAGCCCGCGCTTTCCTGAGCCGGCCCCGCCCCCTCTGGCGCAGCTCCTTTTTGCAGCCTTACCCCAACTCCCCATCCCCGGGCCTCCGCTCCCCCTCTTCCTCCGTGGGGGCCTGCCCCTCCAACACCGACATGCACACTCTCCCACAGCTCCCACATCAAATCCATTCACCCATCCCCACCCAGCACTCAAACCAAAAGAACATTCCCCAAACGTAATAAACACAGTAAACATCCCCCCACGACAAACCCTCAATTTGAGTCCAACTTTTCAGTCTGTATAAAGTTCCATGCCTCATCGGGCGTTTCAAAATAGTGGTGCCGATCTTGGTACGTGACCCACAATCGCGCTGGCTGCAGCATACCGAACTTCACCCCCTTCCGATGGAGCACCGCCTTAGGCCGATTGAAACCAGCCCTCCTCTTAGCCACCTCCGCACTCCAGTCTTGGTAAATTCGGATCTCCGTGTTCTCCCACCTGCTGCTCCGCTCTTTTTTGGCCCATCTCCGGACACACTCTGTCCATAAAGCGGTGGAACCCCACCACTACAGCCCTTGGCGGCGTGTTGGCTTTGGGTCTCTTTGCCAGGACCCGATCAGCCCCATCTAGCTCCAGGGGCCTCGGGAAAGCTCCCGCGCCCATCAGCGAATTGAGCATCGTGCTCATATATGCCCCAGCATCGGGCCCCTCCACTCGTTCAGGGAGACCCAGAATCCGAAGATTCTTCCTCCTCGACCTATTCTCCAGGTCCTCGAATTTTTCCGTCCACCTCTTGTGCAGCGCCTCGTGCGCCTCCACCTTCACCGCCAGGCCCAAGATCTCATCCTCGTTCTCCGAGGCTTTTTGCCGCACCTCCCGGATCGCCGCCCCTTGGGCCTTCTGGGTCTCCACAAGCTTCTCAATCGGCGCCTTCATTGGTGCCAGCATTTCTGTCTTCCGCTCCTCAAAGCAGCGTTTAAGAAACTCCTGCTGCTCCTGCGACCACTGCGCCCACGCTGCTTGGTCTCCACCCGTCGCCATCTTGCTTTTCCTCCCTCGCACTTTTCGCTGCCCCAAGATCACTTTTTTCACCGCTCCACTCCTGGTCCAATCCATATAATGTCGGGGGGACCCTGCTGTCACCTTCCCACACTGGAAGCCGTCGAACAATTGCCGTTGGGGCCCCTCTGGAGAGCCCAAAAGTCCATTCCCGGCGGGAGCTGCCGAACGTGCGACCTACCTAGGCATAGCCGCAACTGGAAGTCCCTCCTCGCTTTCTTGAATACTGGCAATTTATGTGTGATTTTGTAATCTGTTAGAATCTTTCTCGAATGTAGGGAAATGGAGAAGATTTCCATCCATTACCTCCATTTGTTTTGCTTGTTTCTTTTCTCTAGTGATTGTGATTGATTTAAGTTCCTCCTTCCCTTTTGCCCCCTGCTTTTCTACTATTCTTGGAATGGTCTTTGTGTCTTGTACTATGAAGACAGATACAAAATATATGGAAGGCAAGTGGTGAGGATTCATAAATTCCCTACACTGCAGAAGGAGACCATTCAGCCAATTGAGTCTGAATCGACCCATTGAAAGAGCACCCTGATGCAACCACCAATTCACTCGAGATGGGAGTAGAAGTAAACTGTGGCTTTAATCAATTTAGAACAGTGCCTGCCTGCGACTGATCCAATACTGAGAACCGCCTACAGGTCAACTGCTCTTGATACCTCCCTTCAAGGGGAGGAGATAGGCCCCAACCTGTTCCCCTATGGATAATGCCATACAATGGCCCATAGGAGGAGCCTATATGGGATTATTGGCATAATACATTCACCACACAGCCCTACCTAGGCCCAATCCCCTGCCCTATCCCCATAACACCACCTAACCTTTTGGACACTAAGGGGCAATTTAGCAGGGCCAATCCATCTAACCTGCACATCTTTAGGCTGTGGGAGGAAATTGGAGCACTGGGAGGAAACCCACGCAAGCACAGAGAGAACGTACAAACTTCACGTGGACAGTCACCCAAGGCTGGACCCAAGGGTCCCTGCCGCTGTGAGGCAGCAGTGCTAACCACTGTATCACCGGGCTGCCCCAATGACACAATGAGTCTACAGAGGGACATGGACAGGAAAATATTTGGTCGATGGAATATACTGAAGGAAAATGTGACATTATGCACGTTGGTAGGAGGAATATAGGAGCTAAATAGGACGGTAGCACAGAGTTAGCACTGTTGCTTCACATCTCCAGGGTCCCAGGTTCGATTCCCGGCTTGGATCACCGTTTGTGCGGTGTCTGCACGTTCTCCCCGTGTCTGCGTGGGTTTCCTGCAGGTTTCCTCCCACAGTCCAAAGATGTGCAGGTTAAGTGGATTGGTCATGGTAAATTGCCCTTAGTGTCCATAAAAAAAGGTTAGGTGGGGTTACCGGGTTACGGGGACAGGGTGTGGGATCCACTTTCCGGTGCAGAGACGGTGGGCCGAATGGCCTCCTTCAGCAGTGTAAATTTTATTTATAATATTATTTAAATGGAGAAAGACTGCAGAAAGCTGCCGCACAAAGATATTCGTGAGCCCGCATGCATAAATCACAAAAAGATAGCAAGTAAATTCAGTAGGCAATAGGGAAGGCAAATGGAATGTTGGCCTTTATTTCAAAGGGAATGGAGTGTAAAAATAGGGAAGTCCTACTGAAACTACACAAGGCACTAGTTAGACCACACTTGTATTGTGAACAGTTTTGGTCCTCTTATCTAAGGAAAGATATATTGGCATTGGAGGCAGTTCAGGGAAGGTTCACTAGGTTGATCTTAGGTAAGAGAAGGGATTCTTTCTCTTATGAGGACAGGTCGAGCAGGTTGGTCCTGTATTCTCTTTGGAGTTTAGACGAATGAGAGGTAACCTTATTGAAACGTATGGGGCTGGATTCTCCGATCGCTGACGCCGAAATCGCGTTTGGCGATATTCCGGAGAATCACAATTCCCGACCAAATCGGGGGCGGCGCCGCTTGCGCGATGCTCCGCCCCCTTCAAAACAGTATCGACGGCCTCAGGGCAATGCCCTTTGGCCTGCCCCCCGACCGGCCGAGTTGCTGACGGTGTGGGTCTCTCATGGTCTCACCTGTCAGGAACTCGGTGTGGTGGCCGTGGAAAACGGGGACTTTATCAGGGATTGGGGGCACTGTGGGGGGGGGGGGGGGGGTGGGGGGGGGGTGGGGGGTGGTCCGGTGTGCACGAGCCGGCCAAAGGGCCATGCGCATATCCGGCCACGGACCCGGCAATTCTCCGGGCCATATCTGCAGCTAGTGCACTACGCTGCCTTGATGCTCGCCCCCAGCCAAATTGAGGATCGGTGGCTGTTTTATGCCATTTTATCTGTCGTAAAGCCGCCGGCGTGGGGACATAGCCTCAAAATTGGAGAATCCATCCCTGGGGCAGGATTCTCCGAATTTCAGGCTATGTCCGGAGGATCTGTGGCGTTCTATGTGGGAAAAATTGGCTCCACCCCAGCACGATCCTGGAGCGGTCGTGCCGTACAACATGGCACCGGCCGTGCGTGGACACGACCTGCCAAATAGTCACCGCCTATGGACACAGCCTCGCCACCCCCCCATCAATCCCTCCAGCCCTCGCCGAAGCCCCCCCCTCAGCCAGCAGCATGGCTCCCGCCCGACTGCGGCGGCGCTGGACGCAGCCCGCAGCCGCCATGCCGGGTTGCTGACCGTTGAGACCATGAATGAACCGCGTGGTCGGGAACCCGGCCCATCGGGGGCGGAGCATTGGGGGAGGGCCTTCAGGTGATGTCCTGAGGCCTCTCCAACAGCGTGCAGCACGCACCGCGCTCCGCGATGACGCCGTTTTGGAAGGTGCAGAGGATGCAAACACAGGTGCCGCCCCCATTTCCATCGGAAACAGGGATTCTCCGCCCGATCGCCGATTACGAAATCGGCGTCGGGCATCGGAGAATCCCGCCCATGGTGACTAAACTTTGCATCCTGCACTCATTAGGACAAATGCAAGAATGCCAAATTTCCAACATTCAGAACAAGTTACACTACAGGAGAAAGGGGTGGCGATTGGTTGGCAAGTCAATTCTGATTAGTCGAGGCATTGCCCTGGAGAAAACAATGGGAAACTTGATAAGACCAACGGCCAAATTCTCTAACCTTCCCCGCCAGCGGGATCTTCCAGTCGACCTCCACTGCAGGTTTCCCGACGGCAGCACTGGCAGGGACCACAGGTCGCCATTGGCTTCGATGGGACCAGAAGATCTCGCCAGAGGTCAATGACAAGCTGCCCCCACCACAGGAAACTCTACCACAGGGAGACTGGAGAATTCCACCTCAAGTGAATCTTTTCTTGTTTCCCATTAATACTTCCCCAGTCTCATCAACTAAGGGACCAAAGCTCACTTTAGCTCCCTCTTTTCCTTTTATAATAACTTTTTATATCCTGCTAGTTTTCTTTTGTACTCCTCCAGTTTCCTTTCTGTCATCCTTTACTGCTTCCTAAAGGTTACCCAATCGTCTGGCCCACTACTAATCTTTTCAGCATTCTCCACCTTTACGTTAAATTTGATGCCATCCTTAACTTCCTAAATTAGATACGGATGGTACATCCTCCTTGTAGAATCTTTCTGTCTCAATGTAAGGTATTCTTGTTGAGACATATATGGCGGGATTCTCCGTTAGCCGACGCCGAAACTGGGGCATGCAATCGTGCGGAGAAAGCTTCCGACGCCAAAATCGTGGCAGGTGCCAGTTTGACGCCAAATCGCGATTCTCCGCCACTTCGAAAACGGATTCAATGCGTTTCACTTACTTTAAATGCTGTTTCCATATCATTAGTGGGCCCACCCGCGATTCTCTGCCTCTTACGGGCTGAGTTCCCTATTGCGTAGTTCACTTGTGCTTTCAAATATCGTGAAGCTGGCGTGGTGGCTGCTGAGACAGGGTGTGTACGAACAGTGTCCAACATTGCCTTAGTTTACCGACAGTCGTTCCACTGGCCAGGGGGTTTCTGCCAAGGCCGGGGGGAGTGGCCACAAGGTGGGATCGGGTTGGACGGACACGGAAAACCTTGCCGTGGCCGGCAAGTCAGCCATGCAGCTATGCACACCGCTAATAGCCGGCTTTAAACCTAGTGCCACGGGTCATATAGGTATGCCCCCCCCCGGGCACCCCCTTGGTGCCCTCTGGCCCCAGCTGACCCATCAGCTGAATGGGAACACTCCAGCACAATTAGTGCCATCTTTTTGGGTGCGATAAGTGTATGCGTGGAGTGTGCAGCTGCAGCTTGTCAGCCTCCCTAGTGTCAATCACGGACCACGCCAATCCCTCACCATTTTTCATGGGGATCGACTGTGTTCCACGTGGCGCCGGTGCTAGCCCCTTAACCGCCGCGGAATCGGTCCAGGAGCGACACCAATTTTTGTGTCGTAAAAGTCCACAGATTCTCCGTTGGCGTCAGAAAAGGAGAATTCCACCCATGAAATATCTCCTTAAATGTCAGTCACCGTTTCTCTTACCCTTTAACTTATTTTCCCATTCTACTTTAACCAATTCCTCCCTGCAATTGCCTTTATTTAATTTTAAGACTCTAGGTTGTGATCTGCATTTCTCAGCCTCAAACTGAATGTGGAATTCTGACATCTTATGATCACTCTTGTCTGGAGGATTCTTTATTGTAAGGTCCTTAATTAATCCTGCCTCATTCCAGGTCTGAAATAACCAAATAGCTAAAATGTCTTACTTGTGTTGTTCAAGAGGAAAAAAAAACAGACAGGAAGGATGTGGCTTGTACATCTTACAAATAAGGGAGGAAATATTTATTTGATTTTTTTTTAAAAAGCACAAAATATTACACGGAGGCCAGGGTTTTAGTACTGTACAGCATGTTTAATACACCAGTGACATTTCTACTAACTGAATTTACATAAAGGTAAAGGGTATATTTACCATTCTGTTTAATAGTTATTACTGGGGATACCCGTTGTGTTACATACACAACTCAAAATATTTATGTCAGTTGGCAATATTTAACAAAAAGAGAAAGACATATTCTTAAATACAATTTATTTTTCTTTAAAAAATATGTTTATCTGAGTTATTTCTGGCCATGTTTGTAGAAAAGCAGAAATATTGAAGGCACCTTTGCAGATGCAAGAATCCTTCCTCACACTGCACCAGTTGGCCCTTTTCACCTTCAACTGGTTTCACTTCAGCATTTGGAGTGCATGGGATAGTTGGGAGGGATTTGGTGGGGACGGATGGGGCAATGTGGTGAAGAGACAAGAAGGCAATGAGGGAGGCCCAATTTCCTTCAGTCTTAGGCCATAGGACATAGGGGCAGAATTAGGCCACTCGGCCCATCGAATCTGCTCCGCCCTTCAATCGTGTCTTATCCGCCAGTGGCATTGTAAACGGATTAATGTTTCCCTTCAAGGCGCCAGAGTTTCTGGGGAGACTGTAAGTCCACCCTTTTCAGGAATGACTTGGGATATAGCCAAAAATATAAGCTGTTGTGAGGTGGGTGGCTTTTTGGAATTTGGTTTGCAGCGGCTCCTTATAAAGGAGCTAGCAAGGCGTCGCCCCTAGCGACGCAGATGATCTTTGGAGAGCTCAACGTTCCCTCTTGTTCTGCATGTCTCTTAAAATGAAAGGGGCAAGGGGTTGGCGGCCATGTCACCGACTCTCTCAGTATGACCGGTTTTCATGGTGGTTCGAGGGCAGTTGGGAGCAGACACTTTGCACAAAGTCCCGGAAGTGGGGATTGAGGCCTGCTGCACATTGCCCAAAATTCATAATCTCACTGAGAGAGGGCATCGGCACAAAATGGATTTCCTCCAGACAGCAACCTCAGTACAAGAAATTCTGACACCAGCCAATGGAGCTGACATTTTCCTCATGTTTATTTCAATTGTCACATTATCCTAAGAAGCAGAGAAAGGAAAAGTGAACCAAAGGTCAAATGTTTTGTCTTTCCTGCACTTCCTCACAAAGATTGGCCTGCCAAGGATTTATATTTGTCCTCAGGAATTCTGTCCTCTTCCCTGTAATTGCCTTTATTTAATTTTAAGACTCTAGTTTCTGACCCACATTTCTCACACTCAAACTGAATGTGTGGTGACGGTCCTTCTCCCTGGTGTCACATGTCCGTGTGCAGAAGAGTAAAGTTGAAAGGTTACCCTGTTTTTTTCCCCATTTTGGTTACCTCAGGGTAGTTTCCAGGGGCATCGGGTGGGGTGGGGGAGTTATTGAAATCATGCAATCTAAGATTAGGAGCAAAGACATTCTGATGAAGTCTCTTTCCCTTTCACAATTTTATCCTCATTTAAAAGTAATGGGGTTAACTATTAAAATGTTGGACATTTGAATTTCATGTTGTCCATTGTTTTCCTGACTGCGGTGCGATTGGCTGCAGTGCAGTCACATTTGTAAATCTTTTCTTCTACCCCACAGGCTTCATGAAGATCAGGTAGACCTCAGAAGAGGTAAAACCGGTCATGGATTTCATTGCCAAAGAGGCAGGCCCACTGTGTAGCTAGCCCAATTTTCTTTACAACTCCATTGACTAGCTGGGTGTAAAGTGGACTGTACCAACTCCCCAAGGCCTATGGCTTGATGCAGATCATTAAAAAGCCATTTGACCTCCCCATCCATCCGACATTGATTTTGGGCAGTGTTTTGCACGGCCAACACAGCCTGTGAGAGACTGACAGATGGAAACAAAATAAACATCCACAGGGAATGACAGGAGGGAAGGTCAGCGGTCAGTTGTTTTGGCACACCTTGTGTTGCACCAGTCAGTTGCAGCGCTGCATGGGCACAATTTCGTTTTTCCTTCAGCTTCAGAAATGGTCTGTGGAGACCAGAAGAAAGAAAATAAGATCAGGAAACCTGCGGGCGTGAGTGCGCTGCCGGCAAATCCCGCTGACAGAGAATCCAGCTGGGTTGCTACCGGGCACAGAACACGATGCTCCTGGCCCACTGCAGGTGGTGCGATCTGGTTCACACCCTTGCTAGACATGAACCAGATTAACAGATTCAAGTAGCCATTTAAATATGCTGGCACGGTTTGAGGGCCCATTCCTCCACCCCCCCCCCCCCCCCCCCCGGCGCAGCGTGAAGCCGGAAGGAATCACTACCGCTCTTCACCACCAGAGACCAGATGTGATGACCACACCAGGGATCGCAGGACATTGGAGCCGACGGGTGGTCGGGGACTGCCAGGTTGGCATTGCCAGATTGGCACTGCCAAGGGGGTGGGGCCTGAAAGTGGGGCATTTTGGGAGGTGTATGAAAGGGAGGAATGAGG
This sequence comes from Scyliorhinus torazame, assembly GCF_047496885.1. Lineage (NCBI taxonomy): Eukaryota > Metazoa > Chordata > Chondrichthyes > Carcharhiniformes > Scyliorhinidae > Scyliorhinus > Scyliorhinus torazame. Next base: position 324,733,881 of record NC_092710.1, read on the forward strand.
GGGGGGGCCTGAAAGTGGGGGGGAGGGGAGGGGCATTTTGTGACCCAATATTGTGTGGCCCGCACTTGGAGGGGCTGAGGGACAGTGGCACCGGAGATTGTGTGGGGGGGGGGGGGGGGGGGGGGAGAGGGGGCTGATGCTGGCAAGATAGCTGGGGGGGGGGGGGGGGAGTGGTAAGATGGGTCTGATGCTGGCAAACGCTGACCCGATCTCTCTGAAGCAGGGCTTGCCAGCGTATTTAGGCCCCGCCCCTCTCAGTGCCGGTGCAAATCGCGCCTCCCTTGATGGGAATCGTGCCGGTCTTCTCACCCAAAATGACACTTAGGACGCGGTTCACCGGAAAAAATTCCAAGTGCAATCGCCAGCGTGTTTCATGATGGCTGCAATGTCAATGTGGAGACTGATATTCAACAACACTAAGCCGGGTTTTTGGGCCTTGGGGAGTTTCTCCCTGCCGAGGTCAGACTTTGAAACTTTTCTGGCACTGGGGAACTGAGCTCGCCAGCAGGACCCGCTCCTCAGAGATCGGGCGCTATTTTGAATGGCCGACCCAATCTTTGCATCCCTCCCTTTCAGGATCCCACATTTTCAGCACCGCCTCCCCAACTATCTGTAGCCCCTTCAGACCTCCTCACCCCCCCCCCCCTTTCATGACCATGGCCGCTCCCAAGCCCCGAATTTTGGCAGTGCCAACCTTGCACCCATGCACCTTGGCAATGCCAGCTTGGCACCCTGGCAATGCTGCGTGGCACCTTGTCAGTGTCGATTGGGCACCCTGGCAGTGCCTTGTTGGTTCCACCAGGGTGCCCGGGTGGCAGTGTCAAGGTTCCTAGGCAATAGGGGGAGTGCCCTGTCCTCGGCCATCCGGGGGCTCGAATGGCCCCCACGACCCACGAGGTGCTATCACATCTGGTGCACGATTGTGGAAACCAGTACTAAACGGCGCCCGGTTGGGGCTTCACAGTCGCAGCCGGTGACTCTCAGGCACCAGGTGAATGCGACGTCAGGATATTTAAATAAATCTAATGGCTCATTTAATTATCATTATGTGGATCACGGCTAGCAAGGGAGTAATCCAGATCGCGGAGGGCACTGTGAGTCATGGTTTTGCGCCCAGCACGAAGCCCGGTTTGGGCCTCTCCCGCGATTCACCCGTCGCACCCTGCTCAGCGCCCTTATTCATTTTTTGGGAGAATTCCACCCATAGAGTAGCTGAGGGGAACCGCATATATGAGGAGAAGTTTGTATGGGGTAAAGGAATAGGATATGCTGATGGGGCGAGATGAAGTACGGTGTTAGAAGACTCATGTGGAATATAATCATTAGCATGATTTCCATTGTTGGAGAAGCATTTTCTTCACCATCCTGCTGCTTCATGCTGAATTATAGGCACAAATGCCAAGGTAACCCATGCCCCACACATGCCCATCTACCTGCTCCTTTCCAGAATCATTTATCGCAAATAGGATCTTCGCACCTGGTCAGCTGTCCCATCACATTATGGGAAGGCCAAGGCACATTCAGTGTCAAGTAGGCTTCATAGTTCCACGACCATACAAAGTGTTGCCAATGTACAGGTTAGGTGGGGTTACAGGGATGGGCTGGGGATTGGGCCTACGTAGGGCCCTCTTTCAGAGGGTCGGTGGAGACTCGATGGGCCAAATGACCTCCTTCTGCGTTGTAGGATTCCATGATAATCAGTTCAATGGACACCATACAGGAATGAGCACATTGGCGCTTGCATGGATTAGCTTTAAATTCAGCCACTCTATTAGGCATAGGCAGGGATCACACATGGGACGTGAGGATTCGAGTCTTTCGGTTCAAAAGTTGAAATCAATGCATTCAGGCCCACAATTTCAGTTCAAGGAAGCAGAGCCAAATGTAACTTGTGGGGTTGCTAGGGCCAGGGTGTGTGAGGAGTGCAGTTATAGAATGAGGACCCGGAGTTTGCATCTGTAGATAACATATTTGATCTTTACTTCAGTTGGATTCCTAAACACCCTTCTCTTCATGGTCTGAACATAAATTGACCACCTCAGCCAAAAGAATGTTCAGGTACCCAGTCTGTCGTTGGAAAGTAGGCCACACCTCAACGCCATCTAGAGCATGGCCGGCACACACATGATGACTTTAAACTGAGGGGTAATAGATATAGGACAGAGGTCAGAGGTAGGTTCTTTACGCAAAGAGTAGTGAGGCCGTGGAATGCCCTACCTGCTACAGTAGTGAACTCGCCAACATTGAGGGCATTTAAAAGTTTATTGGATAAACATATGGATGATAATGGCATAGTGTAGGTTAGATGGCTTTTGTTTCGGTGCAACATCGTGGGCCGAAGGGCCTGTACTGCGCTGTATTGTTCTATGTTCTATGTTCTATGAGCCGAAGGGCTCTAAATCGGTGCTATAAACCTCTATGACTCTATGAGGGTCCATTGAGTAACCCGTCACTTTTTAAAGTGAAACAGAGACAGATTACAGCCCAACAAATCAGCCACATCCAAGAGGTCATTCAGCGGAAATCTATCTACATCTCCCTCTATCCATCCCCTTTGCTCACTCCCTCCCTGGAGCTTAATTTCTGCGAGTATTCAATGTCCTTTGCAGCTTTCCAAATACATACAGGATTCACCAATTACCACATCTGTCAAAATAATCTTCCGCCACCTTCTGAGTACTCAACCTTTCTGTCGTACTGTGGAGAAAGGTTTGTATATCAAAAACATTTTTATCCTTCTCACAGTTAAGTCGAGGTCAGCCTGATCTCCCCTTCTCTTCCAGCCACATTTTATTTTGAGGCCGCATTCAAGGCCTCAAGAGGGCATCACGGTAGCACAGCGGTTAACACTGTTGCTTCACGTCTCCAGGGTCCCAGGTTCGATTCCCGGCTTGGGTCACCCTTCTGTGTACCCGAAGAGGCGCCGGAATGTGGCAACTCGGGGCTTTTCACAGTAACTTCATTGCGGTGTTAATGTAAGCCGACTTGTGACAATAAAGGTTATTAAATGGTTATGGGGGCGTTGAGGACACTTATTCGGGGATAGCTGACTGCTCATTACTAAGAACAGAATGTGGCTTGCTCTGGGCTGTTTAAGCATGTGTAAGGTTTGTGGCTGGTGGGACTCTGATATTCCCTGCCTCTTGTTCCACCAGGGGTGCTCACCAATCAATTTGGCCTGCCTTTTATGCAGGGCACTCAAGCATCGCCTATGACCTTCATGCTACCGGGTCGGATTGTGTAAATTGAGAAGCACTGGTGCAAAGACTTCACGTCATATTATCCAATGTTCAGTGCAGCAAGTCTGCCACTGACCCACAGCCGTTCCGATTTGCACAGCTGCCAGGCGGCAGGCTTTGAGAACTGCCAGGGTCAGCTGTTCAGCCGGCCTGGAGTTTCTGTGTCCGACAGCAACATTCTCATTTGATGCCAGGCTCAGAACGGCAAGGAGATACAGGTCTTGGGGAGGGTACAGAGGATGTTTACCAGAACAGTAGCAGGGCTGGGGGACTTCAGTCGCCTGGGGAGGCCGAGGAAGCTGTGATTGTTCTCCCTAAAGCAAAGAACATTGAGGGAGATTTAAGTCGGGTGCAAAGGTTTACATAGCCTGCACTCTGTGGCAGGGAGAGCTATCAGGATGGGAAACCAGGGCTTGCTTTGTATTCCCTAACCAAGAAGGTGTTTTGATTTGTAACCTCATTTTTGTTGAGTGACCAACCAGCTCAGCACAGACCAGGAATTTAGACTTAGCGTATGCCTCATCTGTATGGCCCAGTGCCAAACATGGGATAACCTATCGGCAGAGGAGGGGCTGGGGGTCCATCAGTTTACACCGTGGTAAACCCTCCACCACCTAGTCAGCTGTTCAGGCACTGGCTTACGGAAGGGGGGGGGGGAGGGTGGCAAGGGGAACAGCTTCCCTGGGAGCTCCTTCAACACGGCCCTGGAAATCGTGAACCATCATGGCTCCTAGATTACTGAGTCTAACACAACGTCCGATGACTGAGTCTACCCCGAACCTTCAATTGGCTCTAGGCAGGCACGTTATCCTGGAGCTAACTTAACCTCATAGATCAAATACAGCAAGCTTCATGTGGTAGGCCGTAAAGTAAGCCTCACTCTTGGCCTCAGTGTGGCTGGCCCACAAAGCATCCTGGTTGTCATTGCAGAGTCTAGTTTAGGCTGGCTGTCCCACACTTTGTAGAGCTACAAAGAAGTTTCATGCACTGTCGGCTGTGGCACATTTGGAATATTAGTCTGGAGTGTTTTACAACGTTGGCAAGAATTTTTTAAAAACATGTCTGCCCTATGGCCAAATGAACAGTCACACTGAAATTCTCTCCCTTGCCCCAAATATCATTTCTCAAAAAGGCAAGCATTTCTTTGAAGTCGGATGGGATAAATGTGTACGGACTGTGAGAAAAGTCTCCTGTACAAAAATTCCTGCTGACTAAACAGCATCTACCACTGTGCATATATCTTGTCCCGCCTCTTTCTACTTTCACAAAACCCTTTCAAAATAATGCTTCAGGTCCAAACCATTGTCGCTGCACAATCTCCTATTCCTTCATTGCCCTTATGTGGAGGTGCCAGCGTTGGACTGACGTGGGCACAGTAAGAAGTCTTAGAACACCAGGTTAAAGTCCAACAGGTTTGTTTGGAATCACTAGCTTTTGGAGCGCAGCTCCTTCCTCAGGTGAATGAAGAGGCGGGTTCCAGAAACACATATATGAAAGTCAATGAAGCAAGATGATACTTTGAATGCAAGTCTGTAAAGACTTAATTACCTGCACAGACTCGCAATCAAAGTATCATCTTGCATCATTGACTTTGTCTATATATGTGTTTGCAGAACCCACTTCTTCATTCACCTGAGGAAGGAGCTGCGCTCTGAAAGCTAGTGATTCCAAACAAACCTGTTGGACTTTAACCTGGTGTTCTAAGACTTCTTTCATTGCCCTTAACCAGGAATTATTCCACTTTCTCTGTGCATAAAACCCATTACAACCTTCACAACAAATATGTCTACAATACACCACTACATTTATTAAACAGGGCACGGGCTTGCTTCATTAATAATGTTTAGGCATTATCTACTGTGTTTCTCTCTTGGGGAAAATGAGGACGTGAGAGAGTTCATTGGGTGGGAGACTCTTGGAGAGAAACGTGGACCTCTTTGCCTCCTGCCCCTTCGAGGCCTGCGCTGCCGACCTCAAAAACAAGGAAGAAAATCTGTCATTTCAAATGTTGTGCTTCTTTAGCACAGTGGGCTAAACAGCTGGCTTGTAATGCAGAACAAGGCATGCAGCGCGGGTTCAATTCCTGTACCAGCCTCCCTGAACAGGCGCCGGAATGTGGCTTCATTGAAGCCGACTTGTGATTATTATTATTATTTCTCCCCCCCCTTCCTCTCTCCAGGAGATCTCCAGGTGAGAAAGAAGCAGGGTTTACCAGCCCAGTTTTAAGCTTGGCTTTCTGCCGATACAGGGTCCCAACAGACTGTTTCATCTTACTTTGTCTATCGCTGGCATTCAAAGTGGTTCTCAACCAGGCACATACCTTTAACCTTGGCAATTGCTTTCCATGTATTTCCCTGAAAAACGTGACAGGGAATGTTCGGATTATTTAGACCCTAAGGGGCTGTGGGTGGGGGGGGGTGGTTAGAGTTTGGTAAGAGATGCTGGTGAGTAAGAGTAGCTGATAGTATTGACAAACGCACATTTTTGGTCACACTGGATGTGACAAGTCCGTTCTTCAAAACGACTAACTTCTTTCAAAGTAAAACTTTAACATTATACATATATCTATATAAGCGTTAAAAAAACATTATTGCACAATAGAGGCCCAGTTATTTTGCTGTGGCTATCTAGTTTCTGGTAACACGTATATGTGCTCAGGTGGTCATCTGTGCAGAGCCACTGACTGGATTTAATACTGTTTTTTGTTTGCATCATATGCACTCTCTGATGTCCAAAGTGGTGGGAATCTCATTTTTGGCACAAGCTGACGACGCGACTCCCACTCGGCTCCACCCGATTCCCATTCTTTTTTTTCCCCCAGTGCGTGACTGGACTCTGCCATCTCGGCTAAGCTGGCAGCTCTGTGTTAAGAGTCGGCAGCTCTGGGAGGACATATTCCGGGAGGTTCCGGCTCCCAACAGCCCCGCCTCACACCATTGGTCTCCCTTCCTCGCGACACACCACCTTCCAGAGGCCAATTCAGCAGCGGGTCTGAAGTAAACGTGGAAAAGAAATATTGTCTTCGGCGTCCAATGATTCTTCACCAAGACTGCTCGCAACCTTCAATTCCTGGAGACTCTGGGGCGATCCTGAAGGGTTTAACGACTTAAACGTTAAGTGGAGCGACATGGGAGAGGGAGTGGGGTGCGGCAATGGGTGTTGTCGAGGTCCCACCACTTGGAGGACTGACGTGAGTCGATACCTTTATGCTTCGGACAAGAGAGTGGGCAAAAACATCAAAATGAATAAGCAACAGCAATAATATTGACAAAGCATCATGGCTTCCTTATCAGTCCCAGAGGGTGACTCCCTCCAATCCCACAATGCTCTTGCTCTGCTCCTTCAGTTGTTTCGAGAGTGTCCTGCTTTCAAAAGGAAAGGCCCCAGCAGCTGGTGACAAAAGCACGAAGTACAGGCACTTTGGCGTCTGGGCCCATTTTCCCTTCTCTGATCTCTCACAGTTGTGGGAGAAGAGATATCAATAGAGCAAGAGAGAGAGAGAGAGAGAGAGGCGGTTTTGTTCCTGATTGGTGGAGGAGGAAAAGGGATTGTGTCTTGTTTTTTTCTTGGCCCCTGGGCCCAAGAGTTCTTGCAGCTTGAGGGTAAATAAAGAGTTCCACCGCCACCCCACCCCACATCCGCGCCTACCCACTCAGACGGCGCCGAGCGGCAGGTGTTTGTCCCAGGCCTCGTTAACAGCTGCGGCTGGTCCATCAATAGTTCAGCTTAGTCACGGCCCGCTCCCTACCGCACTCCAACACCTGGTTTCCGGCCCGCTTCCGGTTGCGCTTCAGCTTTGACAGGTCCTTGTCAAAGACCTCGCCGGACCGCAGGGCTGACACCAGGTCGTCGAACTCGCCAACCTCTTCCGAGACGCTACCAGCACGTGCTTTCTTCAGGCGACGCTCCTTCTCGCGCTGCTCCTTCAACTGGAGGGCAGGGCGGGGGGAAAGGGAGACAAATACAACAACATTAACTTCGATAAGAGGAGATGGGGTTTACGGATCATAAAGAAAATAGAGTAAATGAATGTGAGTGGTCAGGGTAGCGGAATCCAGTCAAGGGATTCAGATGGTTATATATTGAATATTGGATACCTGGGAGTGATTACAGACTGGAATCTAATCGAGGGGTTCAGACGGTTTATATATAGAATAATGGATACCTGGGAGTGATTACAGACTGGAATCTAATCGAGGTGTTCAGGTGGTTTATATATAGAATAATGGATACCTGGGAGTGATTACAGACTGGAATCTAATCGCAGGGTTTAGATTGTTTATATATAGAATAATGGATACCTGGGTGTGATTACAGACTGGAATCTAATCGAGGTGTTCAGGTGGTTTATATATAGAATAATGGATACCTGGGAGTGAGTAAGGGCAGCATGGTAGCACAGTGGTTAGCACAGTTGCTTCACAGCTCCAGGGTCCCAGGTTCGATTCCCGACTTGGGTGACTGTGCGGAGTCTGCACATTCTCCCCCTGTCTGCGTGGGTTTCCTCCGGGTGCTCTGGTTTCCTCCCACAGTCCAAAGATGTGCAGGTTTGGTGGATTGGCCATGGTAAATTGTCCCTTAGAAATTGCCCCCAAAGAAAGGTTAGGTGGGTCAATGGGTTAAAGGGATAGGGTGGAGGAGTAGGGTGCTCCTTCCAAGGGCTGGTGCAGACGTGATGGGCTGAATGGCCTCCTTCTGCACTGTAGATTCTATGATTACAGACTTCAATCTAATCGAGGGGTTCAGATGGTTTATATATAGAATAATGGATGACAGGGAGTGATTGCAGACTGGAATCTAATCGAGGGGTTCAGATCGTTTATATATAGAATAATGGATACCTGGGAGTGATTACAGACTGGAATCTAATCGAGGGGTTCAGATGGTTTATATATAGAATAATGGATGCCTGAGAGTGATTACAGAGTGGAATTTAATCGAGGGGTTCAGATATAGAAAATTGGATGGATGGGAGTGGATAAACACCATGTGGTTAACTTTCACTGGAATCCTACTCTCTCCTTGTGACTGTTGGTAAAGTGAGTAACAGAAGGATGTGGTTGGTCATGAGCCAAATAGGCCGGGGAGATCACAATTTCTGTTCCTCAATCCTGATCAACGTCTTTGACCACTCCATGATGGTGTGTGCATAAGCAGGTGTTTGGACAGAATTGGGCCAGGCTGTAAGGAACACCATTGCTGGACAGTCTGATGTCAACCAGAATTAGCACTTGGTATGCGGTGTCCAGGCATTTGTGTCTCCAGGAAACATGGAGTTCATGCAGGCTAGGAATGGAAGGCATGCAGTATGGTTTGAGAAGTGGAGATTATAATTAATAAGAAGAGATTGCCAGAAGTCTGTCATTGAATGGTCTGAGGCCATTGTCTGTCATGACCTATATGAGTCGTACTTTTAATCAGTGCCCTGGGAGCATTTCTGTTAAATGAATTAGCAGTTTGTTATTCATTGCTGGCAGAGGTTGTTCAATTCAGTGTCAACTTTTGTCTCAATTTAACTCTTCATGTTCACTCCACTCTCCAGTTTTCCTCCACAGGACGAGGGGAGGGTAATTCCACAAACTGTCAATCCCAGAGAGGCACATAATACTGTAAATTTGGGATGAAGAAACGAAGGACCCGCACCATCTTCCCGGGAGACGGATCATTGGGACTGCTCCTGCTAGTTCCATTTTACAAAGCTTCCATTGGGTCTACTTTTATTCGTAACCGATCCGCCACCTTCAAATTCACTTGCTCCACCACTGATGCACGGTAGCAGCAGTGTGTTCCACCTACCAAAATGCACTGCAGCAACTCAGGAAGTCTCCTTCAACAGCACCATCTAAACCCGCAACCTCCACCACCTGGGATCATCGAATTGCTAGACTGCAGAAGGAGGCATTCGACCCATCGTGTCTTCACCGACTATCTGAAAAAGCACCCTTCCTGGGCTCTCTCCCCCACTTAACCCGCACATCTTTGGACACCAAGGGGCAATTTATCATGGGCAATCCACCAAACCTGCACACCTTTGGACTGTGGGAGGAAACCAAAGCACCCGGAGAAAACCCATGGGGAGGCATGGTGGCACTGTTGCTTCACAGCGCTAGGGACCCGGGTTTGATTTCCTGCTTGGATCACTGTCTGTGCATATTTTCCCCGTGTTTGTGTGCGTTTCCTCTGGGGGCTCTGGTTTCCTCCCACAAGTCCCGAAACACATGCTTGTTAGGTGTATTGGACATTCTGAATTCTCCCTCTGTGACCCGAACAGGCGCCAGAGTGTGGCGACTGGGGGATTTTCACAGTAACTTCATTGCGGTGTTAATGTAAGCCTACTTGTGACACTAGTAAAGATTATTATTATGCAGACTCGGGGAGAAAGTGCAAACTCCACACAGTCACCCGAAACCGGAATTGAACATGGGTCCCTGGCGCTATGAGGCAGCAGTGCTAGTCACTGTGCCACTGTTCCGCTGTTGGAAGGAGATACATGGGAACACCACCACCTAACAGTTCTCCATCAAGCCTGTCACTTTCACTTCATCAATATCTTGGAATTCCCTCCCTAACAGCAGTGTGTGTGTACCAACACCACATGAACTGTAGCCGTTCCAGCAGACGGCTCACTGCCACCGTCTGAAGTGCAATTAGGAACGGACAATAAATGCTGGGCCTAGCAAGTTATGCCAAAGTAACAAGGAGGAATAAAAAAAATGATCTTTGATATATTTCTACAAGCTTTGGAAGTGCGAGAAATGCATGTGATAGTTATTGAGTTTATTGATCCTGTCACAAGTAGGCTTTATTGTCACAAGTAGGCCTACATTAACACTGCAATGAAGTTACTGTGAACAGCCCCGAGTCACCACACTCCAGCGCCTGTTTGGGTACACAGCATGTCTTTTGGGACTTGTGGGAGGAAGCCGGAGCATCCGGAGGCAACCCACGGAGACACACGAGGGAGAACGCGCAGATTCCGCACAGGCAGTGACCCAAGCCGGGAATGGAACCTGGCACCTGGGGCAGCACAGTAGCTCAGCGGTTAGCACAGTTGCTTCACAGCTCCAGGGTCCCAGGTTCGAGTCTCGGCTTGGGTCACTGTCTGTGCGGAGTCTGCACATTCTCCCCGTGTCTGCGTGGGTTTCCTCCGGGTGCTCTGGTTTCCTCCCACAGTCCAAAGAGGTGCAGGTTAGGTGGATTGGCCATGCTAAATTGCCCCTAGGTGGGGTTACAGGGATAGGGTGGGGGATTGGGCCTAGGTAGGGTGCTCTTTCGGTGGGTGGGTGCAGACTCGACGGGCCTCCTTCTGCATTGTCGGGTTCTATTAACGGTTAATTATTTTGTTCTTAAAATATGAAATGAAAAATGAAATGAAAATCGCTTATTGTCACAAGCAGGCTTCACATGAAGTTACTGTGAAAAGCCCCTAGTTGCCACGTTCCGGCGCCTGTTCGGGGAGGCCGGTACGGGAATTGAACCCGCGCTGCTGGCATTGTTCTGCATTGCAAGCCAGCTATTTAGCCCCCTGTTGCTGTCACAAGGGTGCATGAAGACTGTAGGTTTTCTCCCCCCCCCCCCCCCCCCCTCCATCCCATAATATTAAATCTGGTCACAGACTCGATGTCACTGCTTTTCCAGAATGTTGTTCCTGTGGTTGCTCAGGGTGACGAGGTGAGGGCAGGTTAAAGGTCAGGAGAGGGGTGAAAAACGCTTCCCCATGCAATTCCTGGATAAAAACGTAATCCTCCATGGCCTGGACTAAAATAGAAAGTCTGACAGACAATGGGATGAGAGGAGCACAGAAAACACTCCGAAATCCCCAAATAAAAAGACAAAAATCAGTTTATCAGCGGCTCAGGATTTCAGGCAAAAAAATAAAACCAGAAAAAAAAGAGATGTGTAATCCTGGGTTCCCAGCAATTCCTGGGCAGGAGAGGAGAACTGACAGAACGTCTGGTATTAAAGGAGCATGCAGTTCTCATGCTTTCTGTGGTATGTGGAGACCCTGGGAGTCAGTGGTTCACAGGAATCCTGGGGGAATGAGGTTACGGCTGCTCTACCCCATCCTTGCTGCAATTCTGTCCCCCGTCCAAGATGACTAACGAGCCCGGAGAGAATGGCGGGGAGGAGTTACGGAGGACAGGACGCAGTGGGAATGTGAAGGCTGCCAAAACTTTGGTCAGCATTGGCGACAAAAAGGACTGTGTGTTTTACAAATGCGATTTGAATGCTCTGTTAGTTATGGAAGTATCTGTCATGAGGGGAGAAAAGGCTATTTGACTGGCACTGGCCTGTGATATGATTCTTTTTTTAAATCCTTTCATTGGATGTGGGGGTCACTGGTGGGGCCAGGATTTGATATCATCCCTAATTGCCCTTGAACTCAGTGGTTTGTTGGGCTGCTACAGAGGGGCAGTTAAGATTCAACTACATTTCCGTGGGTCAGGAGTCACATGTAGGCCAGACCCGGCGAAGACAGCAGATTTCCTTCACGAAAGAGCATCAGTGAGCCAGATGGGTGTTTACGACAATGGTCAACGGTTTCATAGTCAGCATCAGACTTTCTTCAAAATCCAGATTTTTATTGAGTTGAAATTCCATCGCCTGCCATACTGAGGCTGGAACCTGGGCCTGAACTCGGAGGTTGAGGGTTACTAGCCCAGTGCCACCGCCACTGCGCCACCTCAAACATAATAAATTAACTGAATTGATTCACTTTCTGTTTGGCGTGCGAAGGCCCATGGGCAACAACTGGCCTGAGTGTGGGGACATGCTGCTTACAGAGGCTGTGACATGAAGCTATCCAGAGTTGCCAATACTGACGTCACTGTGCCTCGGTGATATTTGGCCCCTCTGCCTCGGTTTCCCTGAAGGCAGCGGGCGCCATGCCCAACACACGCAGCCACTCTTTTTGCTTGCTTCCCTCTTCCTTTCTAGAAGGCACTCAGTTGGCCTGGGGTGCGGTGCCAAAGGTCACAGCGGGCACCTGCTGCTCCACCGCCTTCACATGTGGGATGACCCCAGTGAGCCAAGGGCAGACTATTCCACCATGGCGAGGATGGAGTGTTCATGGGCAAGATGGATCCAGTCTTCATCCAACTTCCTTTTCTGACTCCTACCTTCTAATAGGAGTAATGAGGTAGAAACTGGAACCCGCTCCCTGGCTGATGTTACTTGATGGGAATGTTGAATGGAGAATGGAATGGATGATGTTACCGAATAGGAATTGTCCTTAACTGCACTACACCCCTCCCCCGACTGATAGACCAGTTAATTCAGCACAGATCTGTAATCAAAACCGGGGCTCAAAGGCTGGCTGTTAAATATTGGGTTTCTCCAGCCGTTCCTGCACTCGGGGTGGTCTTCATGGCGATCGGGGGCCCCTGGGTGGTCAGGCTCTGGGCAGGGGGGTACTCTGGCAACCCCCGATGCCACCTGGGCACTGTGGCACTGCCAGATGAGCACCCTGGCAGTGCCACCTAGACACCCTGGCAGTGCCATCCACGTGCCACCCTGGCAGTGCTCGTTAGTGCAGGATCGTTCGAGGCTCAGAAATGAAGCAGAGCCCTGTTTAGTTGCAGGGTAGTTCTTGGTGCTGCGAGCGACAGGAAACACCCGCCTCAACACGCCCGACATGATGCTCTGTTGCGCCCAACATGCGGGGGATTAGTGTAGCAGTTGGGTTTTTATAACAATCAGGTTATTTTGTACCCCCTGCCCCCAATCCATGCCCCCAACCTGCCACCAGTCCATAATTTACTGACCAGAATTTCACAAGATACTACGGTGGGATTTGAACTCTCAATCCTTTTATGTTTTCTAAAGTCTGGTGGCCAATTCAAGCTATTGAGAATTAAAGCAAATGGCGCAAAATAAAAATGTTGATGCAAGCTCAAGGTTGAAGAGAGGTCAATGGCTAGAAATGAGAGAAAAATGAACTATCAGAAAAGGTTTGGGCAGGAGATTGTCACTTATTTTGCTTGGCAAATTAACTCAATGAAGAATCACTTACAGGTACAAAAACACATACACAGAGACTCAGTGACACATACACTCACAGAGAGAGAGACACACACAGAAACATGTCACACAGAGAAACACTGACATACATCCATACAGAGAGACACACACACACAAACATACACTCAGAGAGGCACACAGAGAAACACAATTCAATCTCCTGATCCTTTGAATAGGTGCCTCGTAATTTTAAATTCATGAATTAAGTAAATGCTCCACATCACCAACTGCTTTCTGTCAGTGACAAACGGTAAAAAAAAAATCCCTGGTAAGAAAGGAAAAGGAGATTTTCTCATAATTAGGCTCTCGTGGAATAAAAACATTTGGGGAATGCTGAAGGAGGAAAGGATTTGTCAGTAAGTTGTCAACTTTGTTTGGAATTTCAGTTAAGTATCGTTAGTTTGAACCCCATTTATATATAGAATTACTGACTGCTGGGATATTAAGATTGAGAATTACTCCAAGGAATCAGATAATGGATCACAGGAGTGAGAATACTGCAATTACTGGCTTGGAGTGTCTAAGGGTTTTTAACTATGCTCTCTTCCTGTCGCCTAAATTATTGTTTCCAATATTTAAGGGATGCAACTTTTTTCCAAAAAGCTTGATTGGAACAGGTCAACATTGTGTCGTGTGGGGAAATGAGGGTGGAGGGGGCGCAATATCAAGGTGGGCTGCATTTAGTTGGGAGATTTTTTTTGTCACGGGTGCCGTAATCACCAGGCCAGGCAATGGCTCAAGGGAGTTCTCCAAGCCCTACGCTGAACTTTGTCAGGGGGCAGTCTTCAATGAGGTGAGTCCGGATTTACAGAGGCCTTCGCCAGTGCGGGAACGGTTGCAGCGTTCCCAATGTCAATGTGACAGGTTGAAGCCGGGTGGGCAGGCAGTGGGATCCATGATTAAGTGGCGTTTAGTGGTGGCCTGTTGGTTCCATTCCTGCTGCCATAGGGCCTCTGCTGTTATTCCTTGGCAAGGTGGTCTTAGCCATGGACGTGAAGGGAGGCGAGCAGCGGGTGGATTGCTAAGGTCCTTGTCTAGAGGCAGGCTTGGTTTGATGTAAACCTTCGCCAGGGGGCTTTCTGGTTGCAATCACCATCCTTACGTGAAGGAGGGGGATGTTGGTCAGGACTGGGAGCCAGAGGAGTTGAGTTGATCGGAGAGTACCCGAGATGATATGCAGTCTTGTGTTGAGTTGGGTATCTACAAGACTGATCATGGATCAGCGTTGCGTTCATGTCGCGCCACCCATCAGTACCTGGTTAAACCCGGGTAAGTCAATGATCCTACAAGCAAACTGAATTCAGCAAGATTAGGCTCCACGGATCCCGGGATCACCCCACCTAAAACGGCCAGCATCTGGTAGATAATGGTGAGGATTTAAGGAAGCTCATGTGGAGCGGCATGGTTGAAGCTGATGAGAGGCAAAGGCAGGAAGGAACACGAGGCACAATAACAAGAACAAAGAACAAAGAAAATTACAGCACAGGAACAGGCCCTTCGGCCCTCCAAAACTTTCCATAATAGGAAAAAGAGAAATTGTACTGAGAGAGCACCATTCGCAACCTCAGGGTGACACAAGGCACTTGACCGCCGAGGATAAGCTGTGGAACTATTGTAATGTTGGAAACACAGTCGCAATTTGTGCACAGCAAGGTGCTACAAACAGCAATGAGATTTTTTAAGATATATTCGTTCATGGGGATATGGGCGGCGCAGGATGGGCCAGCATTTATTACCTATTCCTGAGAGAATTTTCCTAACAGTCAACCACATTGCTGTGGATCTGGAGTCACGTGTAGACCAGGTAAGGACGACAGATTTCCTTCTCTAAAGGACATTAGTGAATCAGATCGGTCTTTACAACAATTAACAATGGTTTCATGGTTGTCATTAGACTTTTAATTCCAAATATTTATTGGATTCAATTACCACCAGTGTATACCAATGTGCCACCAAGGTGTTGTTGGAGTTGAACTCATCCAGGCAAGTGGAGAGTGTTCCATTACACTCCTGACTTGTGCCTTGTAGATGGTGGACAGGCTTTGGGGGGGGGTCAGGAGGCGAGTTACTCGCCGTACGATTCCTAGCCTTTGACCTACTCTGGTAGCCACAGTATTAATACGGTTTGTCCAGTTCAGTTTCTAATCAATGGTAACCCCAAGATGTTGATTGTGGGGGATTCAGCGATGGTATCCCATTGAATATCAAGGGGTGATGGGGTTTGATACTCTCTTGTAGGAGATGGTCATTGCCTGGCACTTGTGTGGCACGAATGTAACTTGCCACTTGTCAGCCCAAACCTGGATATTGTCCAGGTCTTGCTGTGTTTTGACATGGACTGCTTCATTATCTGAGGAGTCGCGAATGGTGCTGAACATTGTGCAGTCATCCGCAAACATCCCCACTTCTGACCTTATGATGGAAGGGAGGTCATTGATGAGGCAGCTGAAGATGGTTGGGCATTGGGTACTACCATGAGGAACTCATGCAGTGATGTCCTGGAGCTGAGATGATTGACCTCGAAACAACACAACCATCTTCCAGTGGAGAGTTTCCCCCCTGATTCCATTGACTCCAGTGTAGCTTGGGCTCCTTGATGTCATACTCGGTCAAATGCTGCCTTAATGTCAAGGGCAGTCAATCTCACCTCATATCTGGCATTCAGCTCTTTCATCCATGTTTGAGTTAAGGCTGTAATGAGGTCAGGAGTTGAGTAACCCTGGTGAAACCCAAACTGAGTGTCCATGAGCAGGTTATTGTTGAGTAAGTGCCGCTTGATAGTACTTTTGATGAATCCTTCCATCACTTTGCTGATGATGGAGTAGATTGATAGGGTGGTAAATGGCCAGGTTGGATTTGCCCTGCTTTTTGAACACAGGACTCACCTGGTCAATTTTCCACATTGCCGGGTAGATGCCAGTGTTGTAGCAGTACTGGAACAGTTTGGCTAGGGACGTGGAAAGTTCTGGAGCACAAGTCTTCAGTGCTATTGCCGGGATATTGTCTGGTCCCATAGCCTTTGCAGTATCCAGTGCTGACTATGACTATGACTGTTTCTTGATATCACGTGAGTGAATCGTATTGGTTGAAGACTGGCATCTGTGATGCTGGGGACCTCCGGAGGAGACTGAGATGGATCATCCACTCGGCACTTCTGGCTGAAGGCTGTTGGAAATACCTTGTCTTTTGCACAGATGTGCTGGGCTCCTCCATCATTGAGGATGGGGATATTTGTGAGTCAAGCAACAGCCTGACATAGTCATGCTCCCAGAATCATACCTTACAGACACCACTATCACCATTCCTTCTTGGGATGTGAGCGTTGCTGGCAACGTCAGCATTTGCTGCCCTCAACCTGAGTGACATTTTAAGAGTCAAGCACTTTGCTGTGGATCTGGAGTCACATGTCGGCCAGACCAGGTAAGGATGGCTCATTTCCTTCCTGAAAGGACATTAGCAAACCAGGTGGGCTTTTACGACAATCGGCAATGGTTTTATGATCACCGTTAGAATTTTAATTCCAGATTTTTTTATTGAATTCAAATTTCAACATCTGCCGTGGTGAGATTAGAACCATGGTCTACAGGGCATTGCCTTGGGTCTCTGGATTACTAGTCCAGTGACAATACCACCACACCACTATCTCCCTGTATACAAATGGTGGACTGGTGAGGTCATACACTTGGTACACTGGTGAGGGTGTGCACATCATGGATGTACACATCATGGACTGTTGAGGCTATACACCTGTGGACTGGTGAGGATATACATCTGGTGGACTGGTGAGGGTATACACCTGGTGGACTGGTGAGGGTATACACCTGGTGGACTGGTGAGGGTATACACCTGGTGGACTGGTGAGGGTATACACCTGTGGACTGGTGAGGGTTTACACCTGGTGGACTGGTGAGGGTATACACCTGTGGACTGGTGAGGGTATACACCTGTGGACTGGTAAGGGTATACACCTGGTGGACTGGTGAGGGTATACACCTGTGGACTGGTGAGGGTATACACCTGGTGGACTGGTGAGGGTATACACCTGGTGGACTGGTGAGGGTATACACATGGTGGACTGGTGAGGGTATACACCTGTGGCCTGGTGAGGATATACAGCTGGTGGACTGGTGAGGGTATACACATGTGGACTGGTGAGGGTATACAGCTGTGGACTGGTGAGGGTATACACCTGGTGGACTGGTGAGGGTATACACCTGTGGACTGGTGAGGGAATACACATGGTGAACTGGTGAGGGTATACACATGGTGGACTGGTGAGGGTATACACCTGTGGACTTGTGAGGATATACAGCTGGTTGACTGGTGAGGGTATACACCTGTGGACTGGTGAGGGTATACAGCTGGTGGACTGGTGAGGGTATACACAAGGTGGACTGGTGAGAATATACACCTGGAGGACTGGTGAAGGTATACACTGTGGACTGGTGAGGGTATACACCTGTGGACTGGTGGTGGTATACACCTGGTGGACTGGTGAGGGTATACACCTGTGGACTGGTGAGGGTATACACCTGGTGGACTGGTGAGGGTATACACCTGGTGGAGTGGTGAGAATATACACCTGGAGGACTGGTGAAGGTATACACTGTGGACTGGTGAGGGTATACACCTGGTGGACTGGTGGGGGTATACGCCTGGTGGACTGGTGAGGGTATACACCTGTGGACTGGTGAGGGTATACACCTGTGGACTGGTGAGAGTATACACCTGGTGGACTGGTGAGGGTATACACCTGTGGACTGGTGAGGGTATAACCTGTGGACTGGTGAGGGTATTTACCTGGTGGACTGGTGAGGGTATACACCTGGTGGACTGGTGAGAATATACACCTGGAGGACTGGTGAAGGTATACACTGTGGACTGGTGAGGGTATACACCTGGTGGACTGGTGGGGGTATACGCCTGGTGGACTGGTGAGGGTATACACCTGTGGACTGGTGAGGGTATACACCTGTGGACTGGTGAGAGTATACACCTGGTGGACTGGTGAGGGTATACACCTGTGGACTGGTGAGGGTATAACCTGTGGACTGGTGAGGGTATTCACCTGCGGACTGGTGAGAGTATACACCTGGTGGACTGGTGAGGGTATACACCTGGTGGACTGGTGAGAGTATACACCTGGTGGACTGGTGAGGGTATACACCTGTGGACTGGTGAGAATATACACCTGGTGGACTGGTGAGGGTATACACCTGTGGACTGGTGAGGATATACACCTGTGGACTGGTGAGGGTATACACCTGTGGATCGGTGAGGGTGTACACATGGTGGACTGATTGGGGTGTACACACGGTGGCGTGATGAGGGTATACACCTGGTGGACTGGTGAGGATATACACCTGGTGGACTGGTAAGGGTATACACCTATGGACTGGTGAGGATATACACCTGGTGGACTGGTGAGGATATACACCTGGTGGACTGGTGAGGGTATACACATGGTGAACTGGTGAGGGTATACACATGGTGGACTGGTGAGGGTATACACCTGGTGGACTGGTGAGGGTATACACCTGTGGACTGGTGAGGGTATACACCTGTGGACTGGTGAGGGTATACAGCTGTGGACTGGTGAGGGTATACACCTGGTGGACTGGTGAGGGTATACACATGGTGAACTGGTGAGGGTATACACATGGTGGACTGGTGAGGGTATACACTTGTGGACTGGTGAGGGTATACACCTGGTGGACTGGTGAGGATATACACCTGTGGACTGGTGAGGGTATACACCTGTGGACTGGTGAGGGTATACACCTGGTGGACTGGTGAGGGTATACACAGGGTGGACTGGTGAGGGTATACACCTGGTGGACTGGTGAGGGTATACACATGCTGGACTGGTGAGGGTATACACCTGTGGACTGGTGAGGATATACAGCTGGTGGACTGGTGAGGGTATACACATGTGGACTGGTGAGGGTATGCAGCTGTGGACTGGTGAGGGTATACACCTGGTGGACTGGTGAGGGTATACACCTGTGGACTGGTGAGGGTATACACATGGTGGACTGGTGAGGGTATACACATGGTGGACTGGTGAGGAAATACACCTGTGGACTGGTGAGGATATACAGCTGGTTGACTGGTGAGGGTATACAGCTGTGGACTGGTGAGGGTATACACCTGGTGGACTGGTGAGGGTATACACCTGGTGGACTGGTGAGAATATACACCTGGAGGACTGGTGAAGGTATACACTGTGGACTGGTGAGGGTATACACCTGTGGACTGGTGGTGGTATACACCTGGTGGACTGGTGAGGGTATACACCTGTGGACTGGTGAGGGTATACACCTGGTGGACTGGTGAGGGTATACACCTGGTGGACTGGTGAGAATATACACCTGGAGGACTGGTGAAGGTATACACTGTGGACTGGTGAGGGTATACACCTGGTGGACTGGTGGGGGTATACGCCTGGTGGACTGCTGAGGGTATACACCTGTGGACTGGTGAGGGTATACACCTGTGGACTGGTGAGAGTATACACCTGGTGGACTGGTGAGGGTATACACCTGTGCACTGGTGAGGGTATAACCTGTGGACTGGTGAGGGTATTCACCTGGTGGACTGGTGAGGGTATACACCTGGTGGACTGGTGAGAATATACACCTGGAGGACTGGTGAAGGTATACACTGTGGACTGGTGAGGGTATACACCTGGTGGACTGGTGGGGGTATACGCCTGGTGGACTGGTGAGGGTATACACCTGTGGGCTGGTGAGGGTATACACCTGTGGACTGGTGAGAGTATACACCTGGTGGACTGGTGAGGGTATACACCTGTGGACTGGTGAGGGTATAACCTGTGGACTGGTGAGGGTATTCACCTGCAGACTGGTGAGAGTATACACCTGGTGGACTGGTGAGGGTATACACCTGGTGGACTGGTGAGAGTATACACCTGGTGGACTGGTGAGGGTATACACCTGTGGACTGGTGAGAATATACACCTGGTGGACTGGTGAGGGTATACACCTGTGGACTGGTGAGGATATACACCTGTGGACTGGTGAGGGTATACACCTGTGGATCGGTGAGGGTGTACACATGGTGGACTGATTGGGGTGTACACACGGTGGCGTGATGAGGGTATACACCTGGTGGACTGGTGCGGATATACACCTGGTGGACTGCTAAGGGTATACACCTATGGACTGGTGAGGATATACACCTGGTGGACTGGTGAGGATATACACCTGGTGGACTGGTGAGGGTATACACATGGTGAACTGGTGAGGGTATACACATGGTGGACAGGTGAGGGTATACACCTGGTGGACTGGTGAGGGTATACACCTGTGGACTGATGAGTGTATACACCTGTGGACTGGTGAGGGTATACAGCTGTGGACTGGTGAGGGTATACACCTGGTGGACTGGTGAGGGTATACACATGGTGAACTGGTGAGGGTATACACATGGTGGACTGGTGTGGGTATACACTTGTGGACTGGTGAGGGTATACACCTGGTGGACTGGTGAGGATATACACCTGTGGACTGGTGAGGGTATACACCTGTGGACTGGTGAGGGTATACACCTGGTGGACTGGTGAGGGTATACACAGGGTGGACTGGTGAGGGTATACACCTGTGGACTGGTGAGGGTATACACAGGGTGGACTGGTGAGGGTATGCACAGGGTGGACTGGTGAGAGTATACACCTGTGGACTGGTGAGGGTACACACCTGTGGACTGGTGAGGAGATACATCTGGTGGACTGGTGAGGGTATACACCTGTGGACTGGTGAGGGTATACACCTGGTGGACTGGTGAGGGTATATACCTGGTGGACTGGTGAGGGTATACACCTGTGGACTGGTGAGGATATACACCTGTGGACTGGTGAGGGTATACACCTGGTGGACTGGTGAGGATATACACCTGGTGGACTGGTGAGGGTATACACCTGGTGGACTGGTGAGGGTATACACCTGGTGGACTGGTGAGGGTATACAGCTGGTGGACTGGTGAGGGTATACACCTGGTGGACTGGTGAGGATATACACCTGGTGGACTGGTGAGGGTATACACCTGGTGGATTGGTGAGGATATACACCTGGTGGACTGGTGAGGGTATACACCTGTGGACTGGTGAGGATTTTCACCTGTGGACTGGTGAGGGTATACACCTGATGGACTGGTGAGGGTATACACCTGGTGGACTGGTGAGGAAATACACATGGTGGACTGGTGAGGGTATGCACATGGTGGACTGGTGAGGGTATACACCTGCTGGACTGGTGAGGATATACACCTGGTGGACTGGTGAGGGTATACACCTGGTGGATTGGTGAGGATATACACCTGGTGGACTGGTGAGGGTATACACCTGTGGACTGGTGAGGATTTTCACCTGTGGACTGGTGAGGGTATACACCTGATGGACTGGTGAGGGTATACACCTGGTGGACTGGTGAGGAAATACACCTGGTGGACTGGTGAGGGTATGCACATGGTGGACTGGTGAGGGTATACACCTGGTGGACTGGTGAGGATATACACATGTGGACTGGTGAGGGTATACACCTGGTGGACTGGTGAGGATATACACCTGGTGGACTGGTGAGAGTATACACATGGTGGACTGGTGAGAGTATACACATGGTGAACTGGTGAGGGTATACACCTGATGGACTGGTGTGGGTATACACCTGATGGACTGGTGAAGGTATACACCTGGTGGACTGGTGAGGGTATGCACCTGGTGGACTGGTGAAGGTATACACCTGGTGGACTGGTTCGGGTATACACATGGTGAACTGGTGAGGGTATGCACCTGGTGGACTGGTTCGGGTATACACATGGTGAACTGGTGAGGGTATACACATGGTGAACTGGTGAGGGTATACACCTGATGGACTGGTGAGGGTATACACCTGATGGACTGGTGAGTGTATACACCTGGTGGACTGGTGAGGGTATACACCTGGTGGACTGGTGAGGGTATACACCTGATGGACTGGCGAGGGTATACACCTGATGGACTGGTGAGGGTATACACCTGGTGGACTGGTGAGGGTATACACCTGGTGGACTGGTGAGGGTATACACCTGGTGGACTGGTGAGGGTATAGACATGGTGGATTGGTGAGGGTATACACCTGGTGGACTGGTGAGGGTATACACCTGTGGACTGGTGAGGGTATACACATGGTGGATTGGTGAGTGTATACACCTGGTGGACTGGTGAGGGTATACATATGGTGGACTGGTGAGGGTATACACCTGGTGGACTGGTGAGGGTATACACATGGTGGACTGGTGAGGGTATACACCTGGTGGACTGGTGAGGGTATACACCTGGTGGACTGGTGAGGGTATAACACCTGGTGGACTGGTGAGGGTATACACATGGTGGACTGGTGAGGGTATACACCTGTGGACTGGTGAGGGTATATACCTGGTGGACTGGTGAGGGTATACACATGGTGGACTGGTGAGGGTATACACCTGGTGGACTGGTGAGGGTATACACATGGTGGACTGGTGAGGGTATACACCTGGTGGACTGGTGAGGGTATACACCTGGTGGACTGGTGAGGGTATACACCTGGTGGACTGTTGAGGGTAAACACATGTGCACTGCCGAGGGTATACACATGCTGTTTATATAGAATGACAGATGTCATTTGATGATGTTCCACACAAGAGATTATTGTCAAAAATGGGAGTGTTCGGGCAGCACGATGGCACAGTGGATAGCAATGTTGCCTCATGGCGCCGGGGTCCCAGGTTCGATCCCGGCTCTGGGTCACTGTCCATGTGGAGTTTGCACATTCTACCCGTGTTTGCGCGGGTTTCGCCCCCACAGCCCAAAAGATGTGCAGGGTAGGTGGATTAGCCACGCTAAATTGCCCCTTAATTGGAAAAAATGAATTGGGTACGATACATTTTTTTAAAAAGTGAGAGTGTTTTTAATGCACTGTGATATAATTGCTAATTTGGAGAGAATGTCTGAGTACAGTGAAATCCCTCACAAAGCTTGTTGTCTGATAAGGGAAGCTACTTTTGTTTGCAAGCTGAATCTCTCTCATCATTTCAGCCCTCCCTGCCTTCTTTTTTAACTGGCCTTGTCCTACCCTTCGCGATGAGGATCTTTCTAAGGAGTCATCTACCTCATTTGGCACTACTTCCACTGCAGCAGTTATTACACCATTAGGTCAAACGGTTGCCGACAACTTGAATTTCCTTCTATTTCTCCCACTCTTCCTTGTTAAGCCTCCCCCTTTCAGTCTGCCCGAATGCTTACAATGGACTGGAATGCTGTGCGAGTCTTTTTTGTGAGTAGGAATAGACTGGACGTGAGGTGCGCCTGCTCCATCCAGATACGAGTGAGCCTCTGGAATCCATTGTTGGCTGGTGAGTACTGGTGAGGGAAGAAGGTACTGACGGCACAGTTGCTAAATTTGCAGATGATACAAAGAAATGTCGAGGGACAGGTAATATTGAGGAAGCAGGCGGGCTGCAGAAGGACCTTGCACAGGCTCGGAGAGTGGGCAAAGAAGTGGCAGATGAAATACAATGTAGAAAAGTGTGAGGTTATTCACTTTGGAAGGAGGAACGGAGGCATAGGCTATTTTTGAAATGGGGAAACGCTTAGGAAATCAGAAGCACAAAGGGACTTGGGAGTCCTTGTTCAAGATTCTCTCAAGGTTAACGTTCAGGTTCAATCAGTAGTTAGGGAGGCAAATGCAATGTTAGCATTCATGAATAAAAGACCAGGGATGTACTTCAGAGGTTGTATAAGGATCTGGTCAGACCTCATTGGGAGTATTGGGAGCAGTTTTTGGCCCTGTATCTAAGGAAGACTATGCTGGTCTTGGAAAGGGTCCAGAGGAGATTCGCAAGAATGATGCCTGGAATGGCCAGCATGTCATATGAGGAACGGGTGAGGACTCTGGGTCTGTACTCGGAGTTTAGAAGGATGAGGGGGGATCTTATTGAAATCTGCAGGATACTGCGAGGCCTGGATAGAGTGGATGGGGAGAGGATGTTTCCACCATCTCAGACTAAAGGGACGATCTTTTAAAACAGAGATGAGGAGGAATTTCTTCAGCCAGAGGGTGGTGAATCTGTGGAACTCTTTGCCACAGAAGGCTGTGGAGGCCAATTTACTGAGTGTCTTTAAGACAGAGATAGATAGGTTCTTGATGAAAAAGGGATCACAAGTTATGGGGAGAAGGCAGGAGAATGGGGATGAGAAAAATATCAGCCATGATTGAATGGAGGAGCAGATTAGATGGGCCGAGAGGCCTAATTCTGCTCCTATGTCTTATGGTCTTATGGATGCTGGCTCTCTCAGTGCCTGCGAGATGGGGTTACGCAATTTCATGCTTCATTATGTCAAAGATCTCAGGATCTCCTGGGCTGGTTTCAATATGTGTGTGCATATGTTTGTGTGTGTGTGTGTATATTTGTGTGTGTCTGTGTGTGTCCATATGTTTGTGTGTGTTTCTGTGTCTCTGTATGACTCTTTGTGTGTGTTTTTATGGGCATGTATTTTGGGGTCAGTAGGTTGGGGAATGTTAGGTACTGTCGAGTGGCCAAGATATCATGAATGTAGAGCGGGCTTCAGATTGTTATTTCCATGTTTTTGTGCAAAGGTTTTTAATATCCCTCTATTCCTTCTTAATTTCATACGGACTGCAATCTTCCTCTCTCCCTCCACATGTACTTGCATATGCCCTGCAAACAACCAGATGTGCCCTTGGAGTTCTACTGAACTGAGGTTTTGTTAACTGCTATCTGTTACTCTGGATGTATACTTGCTGTCATAGAAATAAAGCAGACCGAGTGATCCACACGGCCATGAACCGAAGCCAAAGGTTTGCATGCAAACTGTTCACTTCCATGTAGCTGGGGTGTGCAAAACCTCCTCTAAGTATCACTGGGGGTGCGCATGAGTGTTAGAGGCACACCGCGGAATGGACTGCTACACCACCTTGGCTTGAAATCGGGCCCTGAAGTTTAGGTAATGTGACAAAGAACAGAAGGTTTCCCTCACACCTCTTCCCGTGAAGGCTGTCGGCATCTTTTAGCGGATTGGAGTTATGCCGCCCCCCCAAACTCTCACACAATGCCTCCCTTACCATGATTTCCATGCGGGCCCTTCGTTCCTCTTCCTCTTTTTTCCTCCTCATGTTCTCGAGGTCTTGTTTCGCTTCAGTGAACGACTGCAGGAATGCGTCGAATATGCCAAAGAACTCATCTGGCTGCATCTTTGTTTCGGCTTCGCTGAAGTGCCTCAGCATCTTGGAGTACTATCAAAGGAAAGGGGCAGAACACAGGGCTTTAAGTGGAAGTCTGCAATTTGCTTTCAAACAAATGGAAGCCAACTTATCCAGCCGCTCCAGCAACCTGCCTTTATATTCCACCCCGTGAGGCTTTATAGAGGCAGAACCAGCCAAAACAAATGGATGCCAAACCAAATTAGGAGGTGTGATTAAAAGCCTGTTCCAAGGCCTGAATTTATGGAGGTTGTTAAGAGAAACAGGGGGAAGAGCGGAGAGTTTTGTGGAGATTGAATGTGTACGGTCAAGATGGTAGAAAACCTGGGTATCAGGTTGTAGGGGATGGCCGCACACTGCAATAAGACACTGCCCTGATGGCGAACTGTGTGGTTCGAGGTCAAACGATAACAGTCCAACTCCTTAACTATCAAGACCAAAACAAAACAGGCCCACAAATCTCCACGCAGAGGGAAGCTGTTTTGGCCCCATGGACTGCTGACTGTAACCCGCCTTTTCTAGCTTTAATAGAAACAGGATGAAGCGTCACTAACCAACATGTTCCAAGGACTCGGGCTGGAAATTAAACATCGCGGTGAGGCTGCGCACCTCATGCCTAATTGCCATTTGAATTTTTTTTTAATTCATTCACGGGATGTGGCCATCACCGGCTGGGGCCAGCATTTATTGCCCATCCCTAATTGCCCCTTGAACTCTGTGGCTCAGAGAGCAGTTTAGAGTCAAGCACATTGCTGTGGGTCAGATCAGGTAGGATGTCAGATTTCCCTCTCTAAAGGGCATGAGTGAAACAAATGAGTTTTTAGAACAATCGACAATGGTTTTCTGGTCATCATATAGACTTTTAATTCAAGTTTATTACTGAATTGAAATTTCACTCAAACACAATGCATTACCTGGGTTTCTCGATTACTCGGCCAGTGACAAGATCACCACACCGCTGCCTCCCCTAACTCTGGTTAGGCTGGGTTTCCCGTGGATCAGGAAACCTGCTCGCTAAACCCAGGTGAGGGACTGTTAGACCAGAAGGTGGGTGCCCTTCCATTTATCTGCTGGCCTGGAAAAATCCCCACAGCCGGAGTCTTCCCAACTTTCTGAATCTCGTCCGAATCTCCCCCAGCCTCTGATCCCCCGTCAAACCTCCGACCTCCCTTGCCAATTTTCTGATCCTCCCCACCAATCTTACCCCTCACAAGCCTCCGATCACAAACCACCCCATCCATTCACCGGCCTCCAAAGCCTCTCTTTGCCACCCGGAGCTGGCCCTGAAGTCTCTTCCAGGTTGTTCCATACCTGACTGGAGCCAAGCTTCTCAGTGAGGCCGACCCCCAGGGGGCAGGTAGACGGATTACTGGGTTGCCTGTGCTTTAACCAGTCCCACCTCTGCTTCTGACAGGTCAGGTAAACTAAAATTACACCGCCGCAACCTCCCCAATCGTCAATACCACTTCTCATTCAAAACTGGAGTTCCCTACTCCATGTTCATTTACTTGCGTCCTGTAATATTTCTCCTCTTTGTGTCTGTCAAACCTTTGTGATCGACACTACTTCAATAAACACTTGAGTAATGCAATCCACACTGTAATAATCCTTTTTCATAGGAATAGACGTTTAAAGTTCAAACTCTCCCTTTCTTTTTTGACCACTAGGCCCAGATTTATGTCCTTTGTTGCAGATTAATGAGCCAGTGGAAATAATCCTTCATTTTACATCCTCTCAAACATTTGAAGTCCTTTACTTCAAAAGCATTGCAACAATGATATTTTCTTCAGTGTCAAACCTCGTGCCAGACGTTGAAGATGTATCAAGCAGCTCTCACAAACTGTTCCACATGTACCGAACCATTTGCTGGGCAAATTCATGCCGATTTCTTTTCAAATGTTTTACACACACCGCCCCACCCTCCAACTTCTCTCCAGTCCCTCCTACCCGAGGGACCATTCACGTTGCTGAGTGAGTAGCCACCTTGCCTTTGTCTCAACAGGTTATGCGTCCAAATCCCACTCCAGAGACTTGAACACAAAGTCTAGGCCGGAATCTCAGTGCAGTATTGAGGGAGACCTGCAGTGTTGGATGTACCTTCCTCCCAGGTGATGGGAAGTGATCCTCTGCCGCTATTTTGAAGGAGGTAAATCCAAACAGTAATTTATTTTCAGCCAAACGAGAAGGTCTCAACGCGGCTTATGGCACGAAGGTCCCAGCCGGGACTACCGATCGTGCCGATCCCAATCCGGGCCGGCTGTTATGAGCCACAGCTGATGGGCCTCCGCCCGTTGGTGGGGAAACGCGTACTCCACGAGCTCCACGGGGAGATTAATCGGATTGTCCCCGTGGGTCTCGTGAGGGCTATTCTGGAAGGAAAAGAAAAGCAATGATTCCCGGGGTCCCGGCTAAAATGTATCACTCAAGGAGCATCACGAGAAAGGGAACAGATTATCTGTTGCCCACATTGGCTGTCACATTTCCAACAATGACCACACTTCAAAGGACTTCATTGGCTGCCCTTAGATGTCCTGAGGTCATGAAAGATGTTGTATGAATGCAAGTCCTTTGAGTGTGACGCAAGCTGATTCTCACACACAAGGAAGGGACCGGCTGCTGTGACACGGAACGGAACCTCACCACAACTTGGACTGCACCAGAGAGAACGACATGAGCACTACGAGAAAGAATTTCACAAATAGACACTTAACCGCATTTTTTGCAAGAACCTTTTTTGGTCATTTATGCAGTAGGTTTAAGCTGCTCTGGTGGTGAGGAGGTGATGTATAGAGCACGACAGCATTATTCATTGGGCGTCGCTGCCTTGGCTAGCATTTATTGCCCGTCCCTAATTGCCCTTGAAATGAGTGTCTTGCTGGGCCATTTCGGAGGGCATTTAAGAGTCAACCACATTGCTGTGGGTCTGGAGTCACATGTAGGCCAGATCAGGTAAGGATGACAGATTTCCTCCCCGAAAGGGCATTCGTGAACCAGATGGGTTTTTAGGACAATCAACAATGGTTTCATCAGACTTTTAATTCCTGATTTTAATTGAATTCAAATTTTACCACCTATCATTGAATCATAGAATCCCTACAGATAGAGGGAGGCCATTCAGCCCATCGAGTCTGCACCGACACTCCAAAAGAGCTTCCTACCTAGGCCCAATCCCCTATCCACCCTACCCTAACCTGTACATCCATGGACACTAAGGGACAATCTAGCATGGTCAATCCACCTAACCTGCACATCTTTGGACTGTGGGAGGAAACTGGAGCACCCGGAGTAAATCCACGCACACACGGGGAGAACGTGCAGACTCCACAGTCACCCGAGGCCGGTTTGAACCCGGGTCTCTGACGCTGTGAGGCAGCAGTGCTAACAACTATGCCACTGTGCCGCCCTTTCGTGGCAGGATTCAAACCAGTTCCCTTGAGCATTACCCAAGTGCCGTGACAATATCATTACGCCTCTGCCTCCACACATCTGATGCCTCCGTCAGCATTCTTCACTCACCATCTATCACCTGAAATATATTAACTGATCATGTACTGTTTGTGGGATTTTACTATCAGCAATCAGTTGAGATGCCTGCCTGCATAACAATGCCTACATGTCAAAGAGCAATTCATTGGATATGAAGATCATTAATCTGTCATTAAATCTGGATAAGGTGCTGTACAAATGCACATTCTTTTGCAGATTAAAGACAAACTGAAAATGTGCGATCATGTCCATATCTGCATTAAACAACCCCTGTTCCCTGCACGCCAGAGAAAAATTCTCCTTGTGCTTGATACCAATAGGATATGGACCTTAGCATGCTTTGGAGAATATCATTATCTTACAGTCTCATTTCTACCTGTATTTACCATTCTAACCCTCAATTCAATCATCTCTGCCTGTATTTACCCTTCTAACCCACAATTCAATCATCTCAACCTGTCTTTACCCTTCTAAACCACAATTCAATCATCTCTACCTGTATTTACCATTCTAACCCACAATTCAATCATCTCTGCCTGTATTTACCCTTCTAACCCTCAATTCAATCATCTCTGCCTCTATTTACCCTTCTAACCCACAATTCAATCATTTCTGCCTGTATTTACCCTTCTAAACCACAATTCAATCATCTCTGCCTGTATTTACCCTTCTAACGCACAATTCAATCATCTCAACCTGTCTTTACCCTTCTAACCCGCAATTCAATGATCTCTGCCTGTATTTACCCTTCTAACCCACAATTCAATCATTTCTGCTTGTATTTACCCTTCTAAACCACAATTCAATCATCTCTGCCTGTATTTACCCTTCTAACGCACAATTCAATCATCTCAACCTGTCTTTACCCTTCTAACCCTCAATTCAATCATCTCTGCCTGTATTTACCATTCTAACCCACAATTCAATCATCTCTGCCTGTATTTACCATTCTAACCCACAATTCAATTATCTCTACCTGTATTTACCATTCTAACTCACAATTCAATCATCCCAACCTGTATTTACCTTTCTAACCCTCAATTCAATGATCTCTGCCTGTATTTACCCTTCTAACCCTCAATTCAATGATTTCTGCCTCTATTTACCCTTCTAACTCAATTCAATCATCTCTGTCTGTATTTACCCTTCTAACCCTCAAGTCAATGATCTCTGTCAATATGTGCCCTTCTAACCCACAATTCAATCATCTCAACCTGTATTTACACTTCTAACCCTCAATTCAATCATCTCTGCCTGTATTTACCCTTCTAACCCACAATTCAATCATCTCAACCTGTATTTACCCTTCTAACCCACAATTCAATCACCTCTGCCTGTATTTACCATTCTAACCCACAATTCAATCATCTCTGCCTGTATTTACCCTTCTAACCCACAATTCAATCATCTCAACCTGTATTTACTCTTCTAACCCACAATTCAATCATCTCAACCCGTATTTACTCTTCTAACCCACAATTCAATCATCTCAACCTGTATTTACCATTCTAACCCACAATCCAATCATCTCAACCTGTAGTCATCATTCTTACCCCCAATTCAATCATATCTGCCTGTATTTACCCTTCTAACCCACAATTCAATCATCTCAACCTGTATTTACACTTCTAACCCTCAATTCAATCATCTCTGCCTGTATTTACCCTTCTAACGCACAATTCAATCATCTCAACCTGTATTTACCCTTCTAACCCACAATTCAATCATCTCAACCTGTATTTACTCTTCTAACCCACAATTCAATCATCTCAACCTGTATTTACCCTTCTAACCCACAATCCAATCATCTCAACCTGTAGTCATCATTCTTACCCTCAATTCAATCAGCTCTGTCTGTATTTACCATTCTCACCCTCAATCCAAATCAACAAATCATGTCCAATCAAGATGTGGAGATGCCAATGTTAGACTGGGGTGGGCACAGTAAGAAGTCTTCTAACACCAGGTTAAAGTCCAACAGGTTTGTTTGGAATCACTAGCTTTCGGAGCGCAGTTCCTTCATCAGGTGAGTGAAGAGGTGTGTTCCACAACCACATATATAGACAAAGTCAATGATGCAAGATGATACTTTGAATGCAAGGCTTTGCAGGTAATTAAGTCTTTACAGGCCCAGTTGATGCGACTGGAGAGAGGGATAATCACAGGTTAAAGAGGTGTGAATTGTCTTAATTTTAGTTGGTAGGATTTTGCATGCCCAGGGCAGATGGTGGTTGGGGGGGGGGGGGGGGGGGGGGGGGGTGAATGTAATGTGACATGAATCCAAGGTCCCGGTTGAGGCCGTACTCATGTCTCATTACATTCTGAAATGGAAGAATGTGCAGGGTTACGGGGAGAAGGTTATGTTATTAAACTGTTGCAGTCTCTAGGTGTGGGTACACCCACAGTGATATTGGGAAGGGTGTTTCAGGATTTTGACCCAGCAACAGTGAAGGAACAGTGATATATTTTCTAGCCAGGATGGTGAGTGACTTGGAGGGAAAGCTCCAAGGGGTGGTGCACTCATGTCTGCTGCCATTGTCTTTTTCGATTGTACTGGTCATGAGTTTGGACGGTGCTGTTGAAGGAGCCTTGGCGAGTTGCTGCATTGCATCTTGTATAGTATCTAATACACACTCCTATCATTGTGCGCATCCTGATGGAGGGAATGGATGGGATGCCAATCGCATGGGCTGATTTGCCCTGATTGATGCTGAGTTTATCGAGTGTTTTTGGAACTGCACTCATCCAGGCAAGTGGAAAGTATGCCATTGCACTCCTGATTTGTGCCTTGCAGATGGCAGACAGGAGGTGGGTTACTCTCTGCAAAATTTTCAGTCTCTGACCTGCTTTTGTAGCCACAATATTTATATAGCTGCTCCAGTTCAGTTTCTGGTCAAGGATGATGATAGTGGGGGGAATTCAGTGTCGGTAATACCACTGAATGTCAAGGGAAATGGTTGGATTCTCTCTTACTGGGGATGGTCATTGCCAGGCACTTGTGTGGCCTGAACGTTACTTGTCCCTCATCAGCCCAAGCCTGAGTGTTGTCCAGGTCTTGCTGTATGTGGACACGGACTGCCTCAGTATCAGGGTGAACGGCCCTGAACTTGAGAAAATCATCAGCGAGCGTCTCAATTCTGACCTTGTGATGGAGGGAAGGTCATTGCTGCAGCAGCGGAAGATGGTTGGGCCTCAGACGCTGCACTGAGGAACTCCTGAGACGTTTGACCTCCAACAATCATCTTTTACGCCATGTGTGACCTCAACCAATGGAGAGATTTCCCCTGACTCTCATTGGCCACAATTTTGTTTGTGTGCCCTTGGCCAACTGTTAGAAAGAGCAGTCACTCTCCTGATAAACTTATTTCGACTAATTTTGCACTTTTAACTATATGAAGGAGAAATGTTTAAAACGGTTTAAAAAAAAAATTTTGAAATGCTGCCCGCTTGCTCAAAGCAGATTTGGGGCATGGCAAAATCTGAGCTGAAACCCCGATGGATGGCTGGCGGAGGGGGTGAGGCGAGGAGTACTTTCCAGCATGGGAGTGTAAGCTTGGACGCTTTGTGCACTGGGATCGCTGGCTGCACCGGTACCCTGGTTTAGATCTGTTGGCTGGACGGCCGGTTCATGATGTGGAACAATGCCAGCAGCGCGGGTTCAATTCCCGTACCGGCTGAGATTATTCAAACCTCAAACCTTGCCCCCTCACCTGAGGCGCGGTGATCCTCAGGTTAAATCACCACCAGTCAGCCCTTCCCCCTCAAAGAGGAAAGCAACCTTTGGTCGCCTGGGACTACGGCGACTTTATTTTTTTTAACCCCGGTTGGGTTTCCTGTCTTCTAAAGGAAGTGGAGGAAAATCCCTCAGTTCAGATTCGCTGCTGCTTTCTAGACACTTTCTACCACAGCAGCAAAACAGACTGAGCGGTTATTAACAAGACACTGTCATGTGGAATTTCAGTCACACTACATCAAGAATTCCTTTCAACAAAGCTGCTCGAAAGTCAACCCTGGTGTTTATCCCTCAGCAAATGGGGAAAACACCATACGCAGCCAACTGGCCTCGCTTCAGAGGCCTTTTGGTGGTTAGGAAATTATGACCTGATGTAATAATCATCACCACTGCACCCACCGCCCCCCCCCCCCCCCCACCTCACTCCGTACCACAAACATCTCCTGCCGCCCCCCCTCCCCCCCCCCCCCCCCCCCACCCCCCCACCCACCGTCCCCCGCCACCACCACCACCAACACTTTCTCTCATCTCAGCAATAGCAAGTGACAGCTTATCAAAGACTAAAAGTGGAAGGAGGCAAGCTCCAGTGCTTCATTGCTAATCCGAACACAGTGCCGGAACCACATCTTTCTTTAGTTTCTCATGCTGATCTTACTGGGCAGGACATTCAATACCTGATCTCACCCATGTTCCCGCTAGTCTGCTGACCGGGTCAGCTACGCTTCCCGACTCCCATGCTAGCTGACATTGGAGGTGACTCCCTCTCTTCATGTACTATCTCCTTCCCTTTCAACCGGCGGCACCCTTTCAATGCTGCTCAGAAAGGGCTTGACGGAACGGACACTGGGAGGTTGTTTCCCCTGGCTGGGAAATCTAGATAATGGGGGCAAAGCTTCAGGAGAAGGGATCAATCATTTAGGACTGAGATGGGGAGAAATTTCTTCACTCAAAGGGTCGTGAATCTTTGCAATTCTCTACCACTGAGGGTTATGAATGTTCCATTGTTGAGTATTTTTAAGCCTGCAATAAACAGATTCTTGATCGCTCAGGGAATGACGGGATGCGGGGAGTGGGTGAGACAACTGAGTTGAGGCAGATGGTCAGCCAAAATTGGATCGCATGGTGGAGCAGGTGTTTGGGGGGAGATGGCGTTGTGCTGGTAATGTTACTGGACTAGCGATCCAGAAGCCTAGGCTAATGCTTTGGGGATTTGGGTTCAAATCCCACCACGGCAACTGGTGGGATTTGAATCCTGTTAATGAATCTGGAATATGAAGCTAGTCTCAGTAATGGTGAACATGAAAATGGTATTAAAAAAAACACCTGCTTCACTAATGTCCTTTAGGGAAGGAAATCTGCCGTGCTTACCTAGCCTGGCCTACATGTGAATCTAGATCCACAGAAATATGGTTGACCCTTAACAGTCCTCTGCAATGGCCTCTTGAGCGACTCAGTTCTAGTGCAATTAGGAACGGCAATAAATGCTGGGTGTGTCAGCAATACCCACACCCCATAAAATAATAAATAGTCTCCTGCTCTTATTCCTTATGTTGCACATGATTGCTCGATCCCCAAGCTATTTTTTCTCACTCATGTCCTTGAACAAGGTGTCGCCCCCTCAACTCCATGCAAATTTGCACAGCTCTCTGTTTGCAGCTTTTCTATCAGGTTTCTGTCCCTACCCACTGAAACAGACCCAACCAAAGTGGCCGACTGTGATGTTGTCAACTATCTCCTCCTCGTTCTTCTTGGCTGCAGTTTCTGAAGTCGACCGCACCAGCCTCCTCCAACATATCGCCTCCCTCTTCCAGCTGGAAGGGACTGCCCTCACCAGGTTCCACTCTTATTTACCCAATTGTAGCCAGATAGCTTCCTGCTTTGTCCTACCTTTCCACCCCCTCGCCCAAACCACTAACTCTGCAAACCCCCAAGGACCCGTCCTGAGTTGTTGCGTCTTTACCAGCGAACAATACCGTGTGGGCAGCACGGTAGCATTGTGGATAGCACAATTGCTTCACAGCTCCAGGGTCCCATGTTCGATTCCGGCTTGGGTCACTGTCTGTGTGGAGTCTGCACATCCTCCCCGTGTGTGCGTGGGTTTCCTCCGGGTGCTCCGGTTTCCTCCCACAGTCCAAAGATGTGCAGGTTAGGTGAATTGGCCATGATAAATTGCCCTTAGTGCCCAAAATTGCCTTTAGTGTTGGGTGGGGTTACTGGGTTATGGGGATAGGGTGGAGGTGTTGACCTTGGGTAGGGTGCTCTTTCCAAGAGCCGGTGCAGACTCGATGGGCCGAATGGCCTCCTTCTGCACTGTAAATTCTATGATAATCTATGAAAACTCACTCAATTGTGCATCAGTCTTTAACGAGTGAACATTGCATAAAACCATCGCTTCTAATGATGAATAATGCTGAAAGAACCAAAGCACAAAGCTTCCGAAGGGTACGATTCACTTGTTGCTGAGTTCCTGATCTTGTCCCCACCGCTTCTCATGGGAATGGCATTGTGCTTCTGATTGCTGTCTCTATCCTTGGGCTTTCTGCTGCCATGACAGAAATACAAAGGAAACCTGTTCCCAGGCCACGTCTAATGTAACTACAACACTTGGGAATTGCAAAAGTAAAAGCATCTTGGAGGATGCATGATTCGGATGGGAATAGGGGGAAACGGACCCCGGAAGTGTAGAAGATTTTAGTTTCGACGGGCAGCATGGTCGGCACAGGCTTGGAGGGCCGAAGGGCCTGTTCCTGTGCTGTACTTTTCTTTGTTCTTTTGAAAAGGTAGTCTCCCAGAAGCTGATTGTTCCCTCACTCCCTGAGGAGAGCATCTGATTTTCCTCCACGGTGCCTGCCTATCTTTAGAGAGGTGGTTAAAATCAAGCATGGGGAAGGGTGCCAAAATGTACCAGGCAGAGGTGCAGAAGCTGCACCCTCTTGCGAGAAAAGCCACTGACTTCATCAGCTCCTTGAGGCAGCATCTTAATGCAGGTCATCATTGGAATCAACTCTGCTCAATAAACCATGCGGTTCCTTTAAATGATGAAGTTAAGTGTCAGTTTGTTTCATGGTTGTACACTTGTCTCTGAGTGATAAAGTTCTGGGATCAAGCCCCACTTCAGGATTCAGGCACAGCATCTGCAATCACACTGCAGTACTCTCGCGGACGAGACTCTGGCTGCGCACATTTGGTTAACACTTCCTTATCTCCAAACCACTAAGCACAGAATTTAAGAAAAAAGATTTCAGAGCTGTACTGAGAGAATGCTGCACTGTCAAAGATGTTGCATGAGATATTAGATTGAAGTCAGTTTGGTGTGAAATATGGTAGCACAGTGGATAGCACTGTTGCTTCACAGCGCCAGGGTCCCAGGTTCAAATGCCCGCTTGGGTCACTGTCTGTGCGGAGTCTGCACGTTCTCCCCGTGTCTACGTGGGTTTCCTCCGGGTGCTCCGGTTTCCTCCCACAAGTCTTGAAAAGATGTGCTTGTTAGGTGAATGGGACATTCTGAATTCTCCTTACCCCGTGTACCCGATCAGGCGCCGGAATGTGGTGACTAGGGGCTTTTCACTGTAACTTCATTGCAGCGTTAATATAAGCCTACTAGTGACACTAATAAAGATTATTATTATTGCAGGGATTAGGGTGCATTATCAACCCTCTTAATCACGTTTCACTTTGATGTTTTAAGTTTCTGTAATAACCTGTACAGGATTCATCCAGCTGGGGATGATTGTTCCCCGTGCTCAGTTGGACTGAGTTAACCCAGCACTAGCATAAAAAGCAGGCAGCTGTAGAGCCAGCTAAAGATGAATGAGGACCTGGTGAACGGTAACCAGGCCCTGCGAATGTATGATGCTGTTGCTGAAATAAAGGACTTTTAAGAAGCTCGTTGGACTCCTCTGGCTTTATCACTGTTTCATTTGTGATTTGTTTTTGCTTAAGACAGTAAGGGACTGTCCCTTTAATGTGTCCCTCAGTTTGTTTGATTCAGTTTACTTGTTACTTGATCTATCTCAAAATACAGTAAAATACCTTATGGCACTATTCAAAGAAAAGAGAAGGGCTGTCTCACTTTGCCTGAGGCAGAATTTATCCCTCAGCCATCCTCTGATTTCTCTGGATTGTCTCTGTGATTTTTGTGTATGTGAATGTGCTAGCTCTCTCGGCATTGTGTGCGCGATGATTTCCTTTTCACAATTCAACCTTTTCAAGCTCAATTCAACCATTTTTAGATTTTTTTTTTTGACTAGACACGAACGACTAAAACCGTCGATTTCATGTAAGTTTGCTGCCTAAACTGCAATACCGATTTGCCTTTGATCATAGAATGGTGATGTGACCATCAATTCACACGAGACGGAGAGTTGAAGTGAACAGTGGTTTTAATCAGCTAGATCTGTGCCTGCCTGCGACTGCTCTGCACTAAGTGCCACCTACAGGCTACAGATCTACATACCTCCCCTGAGGGGGCGGAGCCATAGACGTAGCCCACAAGGGCACCAACATAATACAATGTAATGTAATACAATGGTGAATGGTCGTAGTAATACATTCACCACAAATGGAATCATAGAATCCCTACAGTGCAGAATTGAGTCTGCAGCGATCCTCCGAAAGAGCACCCTACCTAGGCCCACGCCCACACATCATTACTGTGACCCAGTAATCAGTAATCCGACCTAACCTTTTGGACTCTTAAGGGGAAGTTTAGTACGGCCAATCCACCAAACTTGCACATCTTTGGACTGTGGGGGAGGAAATCCAGGCAGACACAAGGAGATAAATGCAAACTCCACACAGTCACCCAAGGCCGGAATTGAACCCAGGTCCGTGGAGCTGTGAGGCAGCAGTGCTAACCACTGTGTCACCGCGCTGCCCTGATATAGTAAAACATCCCAAGGAAAGTAAATGTCACAGTGATGACACTATAAAAGTTGATGTTGAAGTGCTGGGAAACATAGAAAATAGAAGCAGGAGGAGGCCATTCGGCCCTTTGAGCCTGCTCGTTCATTATGATCATGGCTGATCATCAAGTTCAATACCCTGATCCTGCATTCCCCGACCCCCCCCCCCCCCCCCCACATCCCTTGATACCCTTAACCCCAAGAGCTGTACCTAATTCTTCCTGAAATTACACAATGTTTCACCCTCAACTTTGTTCTGTGGTAGTGAATTCCACAGATTCACCACCCTTTTGGGTGAAGAAATTTCTCGGTTTAACCCTTACCCTCAAAATATGACCCTTGGTTCTGGACACATCGCGCCGCCCACCCACCCCCCTCAAATCGGGAACATTCTTTCTGAATCTAGGGAAACATAGATGTGAAAAGGAAAATGTTTTATTTTCCTTCCTTCGGTCCTGCCTCCCACTAGGTAGCAAGTACCGGCTCGATTTCAGCATGGATTTCCACACTTAATATCGCCCTGTACCACAGCAACAACCCAAATCTTATCTGAAAGGCTTCTCAGCCTCCACTACTGCGGCTTCACCTTCAGGCCCACATTTCCTTGCTGATTTATTTCTGGCAGCATCAGCACAATCT
Source organism: Scyliorhinus torazame (assembly GCF_047496885.1). Lineage (NCBI taxonomy): Eukaryota > Metazoa > Chordata > Chondrichthyes > Carcharhiniformes > Scyliorhinidae > Scyliorhinus > Scyliorhinus torazame. The sequence continues at coordinate 324,772,162 of NC_092710.1, forward strand.
GGTTAACATTAGCTGAGGTCATCACTCCATCTATCTGCGCATTGAACCCGACCCAGAGGAATTCCTTTCAGCCATGTAACTATTTCAATAACGGTTCAGCAATTTTCACATTCTACATCTAGGCAACCAAGGACTGAAATAGTTGACTGTACCTCAACAGATGACTTACAAAAAAAAAAAATAACACAAGCTTTCTATTTATAAAGCAGTCTGGTGTGGGAACTGTGCTGGTTTTATAGCTGATGTCATTTTGACCTTTTACCTCTGAGAACGGGGGTTTCAGCGTGGACCAGACGGATCGGATGAAAGCCCCCATTGTCCCGCACAGGAAGAGTTCCAACTAGCTTTTAGTGCCCATGCAAACCGCACACTAAGCTCTCCCCCAAATTGGTGCAGGAGGGGTGGTGCGTTTGGGTGACCTCTTGCGTTGAGATCATTTGTATAGGAAAAGGAGGAAACCATTCAGTGCCTTGAGACTACACCAGCATTTAACTTGGCTGATCCATACCCTAGCCCCATTTAACCATCTTAGTGCCGTATTGCTTACTACTCATACCTACAAAAAATCTATCGGCCCCAGTTTAGAAATTTTTCAAATGACTCCAGTCTCAACAGTCTTTTGACGAGAGAGACTTCTTGATTTCCAATATCCTTTGTGTAAGAAAGTGCTCCCTGTTTGCACTCCTGAATGGTCTAGCCCTGGTTTTGATGTTGTGCCTCGCTTAACAGAGAAAATAGTTGCTCTTTCCCTACTTATCAAATCCTTTAATCGTCTTAAACACCTCCCCTTTAGTCCTCAACACAACATTAGCTTTCCTAACGGTTTAATAGATGACTGCTTCTCCATGATGTGGCCCCAACCTATAGAAAAATACAGGCCCCAAATAGGGCCTAAGTTTGTTGGTCTAATCTGGGGCAGTAGCTGGGCTGCTGTGCCCAGCCTCATCGCCCTAGATTAGAGAATGAGATGGGGAACTATCCAGGAATCACTCACATGATGCATAATTGGTGACTCCCACTACAAAGCACAACGGTAGACCAAGGACAGAGCTCATAATCAGCTGTGATGTCTGTTACAAGCAGCCCTCTGAGGTTGCCTAGTATATCATACACAGGGGCAACTAGGGAATGGGCAATTTATGTCAGCCTCACCAGTGACGACCAGGACTCCAGAACAATTTTAAAAAATGAAATAATTATAGTCTGAGGTTCAACACTAAAGAATGGCTGCTATGGGGTATTAGTTCCATTAATTGTATGTTGAAAAAGAATAAATCTGAAGCTAGCCTGTACCTTATAACAGGTTTATTTCCAAGACAGTAAAGTAAAGAATTACCTTTCCAATGTAATTGCCATTTCATAAAGTGATTGCCATTGGACTTTAACAATGTGATGAATAAGGGGCGGGATTCTCTCAGCCCGGGCCGGGGAATCCCCGCGACCGGCGCGAATCTCGCCACGCCACCCCGACGTTGGCAGGCGATTCTCCGCAGAGTGGAGAATCGGCGCCATTGCCGCCAGTCGGGGGCGGCTCTACGCAGCCGGTCTGCCGATTCTCGGGCCAGGATGAGCCGAGTGGCTGCCGTAAAAACGTCGAGTCCCCTCGGCGCCGTCCATACCTGGGGCAGGATTCTGTGATCCTGAGGCTAAGTGTTGATGCCGTCGGAATCGCCGTTGTGTTTCTCGAAGGCGACAACATGGCCTCAGTATAAGCAATTCTGGCCCCTACAGGGGGCTATCACAGCACTGGAGTGGTTGATGCCACTCCAGCTGCTGATCCTGGCATGAACTGGGTGCCGCAGGATCCGCGCATGCGCAGTGGCACCGGGGGGGGGGGATCCGGGGGGGGGGGGGGGGGGGGATGGGGGGGGGATCCGGGGGGGCGACCCAGGGAGGGGGCCTCTGATGTGGCCTGGCCCGCGATCGGGGCCCACCAATCGGTGGGCTGGCCTCTCTGGCTGGCAGCCTCCTTTCTTCTGCGCCGGCCCCTGTAGTCCTGTGCCATGTTGCATCGGGGCCGGAGCATTGAAGGAAGCCACTGCGCATGCGCACGTTGGCGCCCGTGCCACTGCGCATGTGCACGTTAGCGCCGTGCCACTGCGCATGCGCGGATCCCGCGGCATCCAGTTCACGCTGGGATCAGCAGCTGGAGCGGCGTGAACCGCTCCAGTGCTGTGTGGCCCCCTGTAGGGGCCAGAATTGCTGATTCTGAGGCCCTGTTGACGCCGTCGAGAAACGCAACGGCGTTTCTGACGGCGTGAACACTTAGCCTCAGGATCACAGAATCCCGCCCAAGGTATTGACATGGACAAGGTGCCAGGAAGAATGCAGGGTGCCCACAGTTCCTCAATCAGCATGGGGCAATCGAAACAGATGGGAGAGAGAGGCGCACGGAAAAATGCACAGTCATGGAAGTCAGGTCAGGACCCAAAACATGGTCTCCTAGCAGATGGTCCTCCCAATCCTATCCAATGATGCCCTTTATACTAGCCCTTTAAACTAGCTCTTTAGATTAGCCCTTTGAACTAGCTATTGAACTCGCTATTTGAAATAGCCCTTTAAACTAGACAATGAACTAGCTCCTTGAATCAGCCCTTTGAACTAGCCTTTGAACTAGCCTTTGAACTACCCTTTGAACTAACTCTTTGGACTAGTCATTGAACAAGCTATTTGACCTAGATATTGATCTAGCCATTGAACTAGACCTCTGGACTAGCCCTCTGGACTAGCTCTTTTAACAAAGAAGAACAAAGAAATGTACAGCACAGGAACAGGCCCTTCGGCCCTCCAAGCCCGTGCCGACCATACTGCCCGACTAAACTACAATCTTCTACACTTCCTGGGTCCGTATCCTTCTATTCCCATCCTATTCATATATTTGTCAAGATGCCCCTTAAATGTCCCTATCGTCCCTGCCTCCACTACCTCCTCCGGTAGTGAGTTCCAGGCACCCACTACCCTCTGCGTAAAAAACTTGCCTCGTACATCTACTCTAAACTTTGCCCCTCTCACCTTAAACCTATGCCCCCTAGTAATTGACCCCTCTACCCTGGGGAAAAGCCTCTGACTATCCACTCTGTCTATGCCCCTCATAATTTTGTATACCTCTATCAGGTCGCCCCTCAACCTCCTTCGTTCCAGTGAGAACAAACCGAGTTTATTCAATCGCTCCTCATAGCTTATGCCCTCCATACCAGGCAACATTCTGGTAAATCTCTTCTGCACCCTCTCTAAAGCCTCCACATCCTTCTGGTAGTGTGGCGACCAGAATTGAACACTATACTCCAAGTGTGGCCTAACTAAGGTTCTATACAGCTGCAACATGACTTGCCAATTCTTATACTCAATGCCCCGGCCAATGAAGGCAAGCATGCCGTATGCCTTCTTGACTACCTTCTCCACCTGTGTAGCCCCTTTCAGTGATCTGTGGACCTGTACTCCTAGATCTCTTTGACTTTCAATACTCTTGAGGGTTCTACCATTCACTGTATATTCCCTACCTGCATTAGCCCTTCCAAAATGCATTACCTCACATTTGTCCAGGTTAAACTCCATCTGCCATCTCTCCGCCCAAGTCTCCAGACAATCTAAATCCTGCTGTATCCTCAGACAGTCCTCATCGCTATCCGCAATTCCACCAACCTTTGTGTCGTCTGCAAACTTACTAATCAGACCAGTTACATTTTCCTCCAAATCATTTATATATACTACAAAGAGCAAAGGTCCCAGCACTGATCCCTGTGGAACACCACTGGTCACAGCCCTCCAATTAGAAAAGCATCCCTCCATTGCTACCCTCTGCCTTCTATGGCCTAGCCAGTTCTGTATCCACCTTGCCAGTTCACCCCTGATCCCGTGTGACTTCACCTTTTGTACTAGTCTACCATGAGGGACCTTGTCAAAGGCCTTACTGAAGTCCATATAGACAACATCTACTGCCCTACCTGCATCAATCATCTTAGTGACCTCCTCGAAAAACTCTATCAAGTTAGTGAGACACGACCTCCCCTTCACAAAACCGTGCTGCCTCTCACTAATACGTCCATTTGCTTCCAAATGGGAGTAGATCCTGTCTCGAAGAATTCTCTCCAGTAATTTCCCTACCACTGAAGTAAGGCTCACCGGCCTGTAGTTCCCGGGATTATCCCTGCCACCCTTCTTAAACAGAGGAACAACATTGGCTATTCTCCAGTCCTCCGGGACATCCCCTGAAGACAGCGAGGATCCAAAGATTTCTGTCAAGGCCTCAGCAATTTCCTCTCCAGCCTCCTTCAGTATTCTGGGGTAGATCCCATCCGGCCCTGGGGACTTATCTACCTTAATATTTTTTAAGACACCCAACACCTCGTCTTTTTGGATCACAATGTGACCCAGGCTATCTACACCCCCTTCTCCAGACTCAACATCTACCAATTCCTTCTCTTTGGTGAATACTGATGCAAAGTATTCATTTAGTACCTCGCCCATTTCCTCTGGCTCCACACATAGATTCCCTTGCCTATCCTTCAGTGGGCCAACCCTTTCCCTGGCTACCCTCTTGCTTTTTATGTAAGTGTAAAAAGCCTTGGGATTTTCCTTAACCCTATTTGCCAATGACTTTTCATGACCCCTTCTAGCCCTCCTGACTCCCTGCTTAAGTTCCTTCCTACTTTCCTTATATGCCACACAGGCTTCGTCTGTTCCCAGCCTTTTAGCCCTGACAAATGCCTCCTTTTTCTTTTTGACGAGGCCTACAATATCATTCGTCATCCAAGGTTCCCGAAAATTGCCGTATTTGTCTTTCTTCCTCACAGGAACATGCCTGTCCTGTATTCCTATCAACTGACACTTGAAAGCCTCCCACATGTCAGATGTTGATTTGCCCTCAAACATCCGCCCCCAATCTATGCTCTTCAGTTCCCGCCTAATATTGTTATAATTAGCCTTCCCCCAATTTAGCACATTCATCCTCGGACCACTCTTATCCTTGTCCACCAGTACTTTAAAACTTACTGAATTGTGGTCACTGTTACCGAAATGCTCCCCTACTGAAACATCTACCACCTGGCCGGGCTCATTCCCCAATACCAGGTCCAGTACCGCCTCTTCCCTAGTTGGACTGTTTACATATTGTTTTAAGAAGCCCTCCTGGATGCTCCTTACAAACTCTGCCCCGTCTAAGCCCCTGGCACTAAGTGAGTCCCAGTCAATATTGGGGAAGTTGAAGTCTCCCATCACCACAACCCTGTTGTTTTTACTCTTTTCCAAAATCTGTCTACCTATCTGCTCCTCTATCTCCCGCTGGCTGTTGGGAGGCCTGTAGTATACCCCCAACATTGTGACTGCACCCTTCTTATTCCTGATCTCTACCCATATAGCCTCACTGCCCTCGGAGGTGTCCTCTCGCAGTATAGCTGTGATATTCTCCCGAACAAGTAGCGCAACTCCGCCTCCCCTTTTACCTCCCCCTCTATCCCGCCTGAAACATCTAAATCCTGGAACGTTTAGCTGCCAATCCTGCCCTTCCCTCAACCAGGTCTCTGTAATGGCAACAACATCATAGTTCCAAGTAGCAATCCAAGCTCTAAGTTCATCTGCCTTACCCGTAATGCTCCTTGCATTAAAACATATGCACTTCAGGCCACCAGACCCGCTGTGTTCAGCAACTTCTCCCCGTCTGCTCTGCCTCAGAGCCTCACTGTCCATATTCCCTAGTTCTCCCTCAACGCTCTCACCTTCTGACCTATTGCTCCCGTGCCCACCCCCCTGCCATACTAGTTTAAACCCTCCCGTGTGACACTAGCAAATCTCGCGGCCAGGATATTTATGCCTCTCCGGTTTAGATGCAACCCGTCCATCTTATACAGGTCACACCTGCCCCGGAAGAGCTCCCAGTGGTCCAGATAACCGAAACCCTCCCTCCTACACCAGCTGTTTAGCCACGTGTTTGTCTGCTCTATCTTCCTATTTCTAGCCTCACTGGCACGTGGCACAGGGAGTAATCCCGAGATTACAACCCTCGAGGTTTTGACTAGCTCTTTTGACTAGCTCTTTGGACTAGCCATTGAACTAGCCATTCAACAAGCCACTGAACAAGCTCTTTGAACAAACCATTGAACTAGCTCTTTCAATGAGCCATTGAACTCGCTCTTGAGTTAGACATTGAACTAGCTCTTTGAACTAACTATTGAACTAGCTCTTGGAATGAGCCATTGAATTTGCCCTTTGAACTAGTCCTTTGAACTGGCCCTTTGAAGTGGTCCTTTGACGTGGTCCTTTGACGTGGCCCTTTGACGTGGCCCATGATGTGGCCCTTTGACGTGCCCTTTTGACATGCCCGTTTTGACATGGCCCTTTTGACGTGGCAGTTTTGAAGTGGCTGTTTGAAGTAGCCCTTTGAGCTGGCGTTTTGAACTGGCCCTTTGAACTGGCCCTTTGAACTAGCCCTTTGAAGTGGCCTTTGAAGTGGCCCTTTGAAGAGTCCCTTTGAAGAGTCCCTTTGAGCGAGTTCTTTGAACTAGCCATTGAACCAGCTCTTTGAACTAGCCATTGAACTAGCCCTTTGAACTAGCCCTTACCCGTACCGGCTTCCCGAACAGGCACCGGAATGTGGCAACAAGAGGCTTTTCACAGTAACTTCATTGAAGCTTACTTGTGACAATAAGCAATTATTATTAACTAGCGATTGAACCAGCTCTTTGAAATAGCCATTGAACTAGCCATTCAACTGGCTCTTCAAATTAGCTCTTTGAACTAGCCATTGAACGAGCCATTGAACTAGCTATTAAACTTACATTGAACTAGCCATTTTTCTAGCCATTGAACTAGATTTTTGAACTAGCCATGGAACTAGCTCTTTGAGCTAATCTTTGAAGTGGCTCTTTGAACTAGCCATTGAACTAGCTATTTAAACTAGCCATTAAACTAGCTATTTGAACTAGCCATCGAACTAGCTTTTTTAACTAATCTTTGAAGTGGCTCTTTAAACTAGCCATTGAACTAGCCATTCAACTGGCTCTTCAAATTAGCTCTTTGAACTAGCAATTGAACTAGCCATTGAACTATACATTATCTAGCCATTTTTCTAGCCATAGAACTAGATTCTTGAACTAGCCATGGAACTAGCTCTTTGAATTAGCCATTGAACTAGCTCTTTCAACTAGGCATTGAATGAATCCTTTGAACTATCTTTGAACTACCCATAGAACTAGCTCCTTGAACTAGCCATTGAACTAGCTATTTGAACTAGCCATTGAACTAGCTATTTGAACTAGCTATTGAACTATCCATTGAACTAGCTTTTTGACCTAATCTTTGAAGTGGCTCTTTGAATTAGCCATTGAACTAGTTCTTTCAACTAGCCATTGAACAAGCCCTTTGAACTAGCCATGGAATGAGCTCTTTGAACTAGTCTTTGAACTGACTCTTTAAACTAATAATAATAATCTTTATTGTCACAAGTAGGCTTACAGCAATGAAGTTACTGTGAAAAGCCCCTAGTCGCCACATTCTTATGCCTGTTCGTGTACACGGAGGGAGAATTCAGAAAATCCAGATCACCTAATAGCACGTCTTTTGGGACTTGTGGTAGGAAACCGGAGCACCTGGAGGAAATCCACACAGACATGTGCAGGCCCGCACAATGACCCAAGCCAGGAGTCGAACCTAGGACCTTGGCGCTGTGAAGCAACAGTGCTAATCGCTGTGCACTGGGAACCAATCTTTGAACTAGCCATTGAACTAGCTCTTACAACTAGTAATTGAACTAGCTCTTTTAACTGGTCTCTGAACTAACCATTCATCTAGCCATTGAATAACTCTTTGAATTAGCTCTTTGAACTGGTCTCTGAACTAGCCATTCATCCTGCCATTCATCTAGCCATTGAACCAGCTCCTTGAACTAGCCATTGAACTACTTATTTGAACTGGTCTCTGAACTAGCCATTCATCTAACCATTGAAATAGCTCATTGAACTAGCCATTGAACTAGTCTTTGATCTAGCTCTTTGAACTAGCCATTAAACTAGATCTTTGAAATAGTCACTGAACTAGCCATTCATCTAGCCAATGATCTATATATTGAACTAATTCTTTAAACTAGTCCTTTGAACTAGACATTGAACTAGATCTTTGAACTAGTCTCTGAACTAGCCATGATTAGCCCTTTGAACAGGTCATTGAACCAGCTCTTTTGCTGATCCATTGAATGAGTCATCGAACTAGCTTTTTGAATGAGCTTGTTGAACTAGTCTTTTAACTAACCACGGAACTAACTCTTTGAATTTCCCATTGAACTCACCATTGAACTAGCCCTTTGACCTAGCTCTTTGAACTAGCCATTGAACTAGAGTTGGAACTAGCTCTTTGAACTAGCCATGGAACTAGCTTTTTGAACTAGCCTTTGAACTAACTCTTTAACCTAGCCATTGAGCTAGCCTTTGAACTAACTCTTTAACCTAGCCATTGAACTAGCCTTTGTACTAGCTTTTGAACTAGCCATTCGTTCCACCCCCCCCCCCCCCCCCGAGTACTGCAGAGACACCAATGTTACAAAAACGTGTAGATAAATAATGCCAAAAGCAAACTTATGTACAAGTTTTCACCATCCGTAAACTAAAGAAACATTCTCTATCTCGTAACAAGAACATCTTGCATTCATATAGCGCTTTTAACATATACTGAAACATTGCAAGATGCTTTACAGGAATGCTGTCAGACAAAATCTTAAAGAGTCATATAGCGAGATATTAAGGCAAGAAACTAAAAACTTGGTAAAAGATTTTGATTTTAAGGAGTGTGTAAATGAGGAGGAAGGGGTAGAAAGACATAGAGGTTTAGGAAGGGAATTCCACAGCTTAGGGCCCAGGCAGCTGAAGGCACAGTTATCAAGGCCGACAAACAAGATCAGCGGTGTGCAGGAAAGGAAAACTGGAGGAGTTCAATTGTACTTTCCTGATCACTGGTTTTTCTCACATTGGGTTTAAGGCAAACTAACTGTCACAGCTAATGTACTGAAGCTGCCCAGATTCAATCTCCCACAGCGCTGAAGGTTGTTATAAAATTGATTATTGTGCACTGTGCTGTGAGTGTGTACTGACCTAATTCATCATTCTAGCAGCAAGTACTGACCTGGCATTTTATGGAACAGAGGCCCAGCATACAGGGTAGCAGCAGACTTCTCAGTTATGGTCCTGACCAAGCAATGGAAAGATTATGGGTAACCATCACAGCAAGTTATTACATTAAATAAGTCTAGTGATTTGTAGACTGGCCATATGCTGGCTTTGTAGCTGGTGGCCTGTTTAAAGGAACTGTTGTTTTGGAATGAACTGTGGCCCCTTCGTGGGAGAGGTGGGGTTTTCCCTGTTATCTCTCTCTCACACTGTGCCCTATATTGGTCCTCTTCTGATGGTCTATGCTGCTCGTTGAGCACCTTTCCGCCGACGTGGGGCTGCCATTGGGGACGGGGTGGTTGTGTGTGTGTACTGATGGTTTTTGCATCTTGTACCTGCTTTTGACTAGTCATGTTTTTTTGACTATGCTGTTTCTGCACGTTGCTGTATTGTGAGTTGTCAATAAACTAAAAATATACACTCCCAGCCTGAGTATCCACCCAGAAAGAATACAAAGGGTTAAACTGTTCCCTTTTCTTTCTGAACCATGGTCTGGATTTTCGATACTGAGGCAGGTAGAGCGAGTTCCTGACTCAGCAGATCCACGTTGGTTTTAAGGGCCTTGTTGTGTATAAAGTATAAAATTTGAGTATAAAAATTGGCAAGTCATGTTGCAGCTGTATAGAACCTTAGTTAGGCCACACTTGGAGTATAGTGTTCAATTCTGGTCACCACACAATCAGAAGGATGTGGAGGCTTTAGAGAGGGTGCAGAAGAGATGTACCAGGATGTTGTCTGAAATGGAGGGCATTAGCCATGAGGAGAGGTTGAATAAACTCGGTTTGTTCTCACTGGAATGACGGAGGTTGAGGGGCGGCCTGATAGAGGCCTACAATGTTATGAGGGGCATAGACAGGGTGGATAGTCAGAGACTTTTCCCAGGGTAGAGGGGTCAATTACTAGGGGGCATAGGTTTAAGGTGCGAGGGGCAAGGTTTAGAGGAGATGTACGAGGCAAGTTTTTTACACAGAGGGTAGTGGGTGCCTGGAACTCACTGCCGGAGGAAGTGGTGGAAGCAGGGACGATAGTGACGTTTAAGGGGCATCTTGACAAATACATGAATAGGATGGGAATAGAAGGATACGGACCCCGGAAGTGTAGAAGATTTTAGTTTAGAGGGGCAGCATGGTCGGCGCAGGCTTGGAGGGCCGAAGGGCCTGTTCCTGTGCTGTACTTTTCTTTGTTCTTTGTGGGTGGGGGTTTGTTTGGTCAGGATGGGATAGAGTAGGGTTTGCAACACTGGCAGCAGATTGTAGACAGCCACAGAGGTGGGTTAGAAGGATCGCCTTGTTCTCTTGGACTTAGTTTCAGTTGTTTTAGAAGCTATTAGGCCCTCTATCCCTCGCGCATTAAAGCCCTTCATTCTCCACCCACCTGCCATGGCCTCTCCATGCTGACTCATGCCCCCCCCCCCCGCATCTCCTCATACCCCCATCTCCTCTCCATCTCCCATGCCACTTCCACAGCCACTCGCCCAGTGTCCACCATGGGCAGACCTCAGGAGCCATGTGGAGTTGAAAAAAAACTTGATTACAGCTTTCACTCATACACACGGTTGTAAAAAAAAATTCCCATTCATAAAACCCATTCAAAGTTTTAAACCTCAAATGTTCAATCTGTTATTAAAACAAATAAATTATTTTCAGTACCCAATTCAAAGACATCTAATCCTTTAACTGCATGTTTAAACTGTCAATCAAACTGTGAACTCAAAATCCTTTGCTGAGATAAGCACTTTGGCAGCTCATGAAACCTAGCCAAACATTCATAATGACTCAACACTAAAATTTCCTCAAGACATGTTACAAAACGGTCTACTGGAAATGTGGTGTTCTTGGTTTTTTTTAACCTATATCAGCTGGCCTGTCAATCAAAGCAGTCTCGTATTATTTTAAATTTTAAGTGATAGCTTAAGCCTTTTTTTCTTCATGTTTAAAGAGCTGGGGAGACTGCTCCAATTGGCTTCAGTGGCCCTAGCTTGGGACAATCGGTGACTCTTCTCTGTTGGGGGTGCTGCACTGCCGGGAGTGCTGTACTGTTGGCTATCTGCACTTTTAGACAGGACTGGAAACTCTGTTTGCCCTCGCAAGTGCACTTAAAAGACACCACCAACACTTCATCCCCAAAGGGGTCTGTGAGGATTGGAAAACCATTATGCCGTGCATATTACAAACACATTGCAAGTGCCAGAATGAAAGCATAAATTCTCTATAAGGAAAATCTTCAGGCTTTATGCTGTCGTACAACCTCATTGTAATATTTACACAACTTGAATTTCCTTAATTCAAGCAGGGGAGTTCTCACTGGTGTCCTGGCCAACATAAAATACATCAATTAAATAGTAATTATCTTACTATTTAATTGCTATTTGCAGGACCTTGCTATGCACAGGTGGCCACCACATTTCCTGCATTGAAATAGTGACAACATTTCAAAAAAGCATTACATTTTCTGGAAAGCACTTTGGGATTTCGAGGTTGAGAAAGACACTACGTATGAATACAAATCCTTTCTTTCTCCTGACCACTAAACCACAAACCATGCTCTCAACCTCCCTTGCCAGCGAAAGCACTAATAGGTTGATGTTGTGCAAGGGTGATATTGGTCTCCACTGTGAGACTTCCTATCATAGGTAGCCTTGCAACTCTGGAACAGTCAATTGACAACAAGACATCTTCAGCAAGGAGTTATAATTGGACAGAGAAGGGGAAAAAAAAACAAGGAAACAAAAGGAGTGTGTGAAAAAAAACCACCACAAATATGATTTTCCTCACATGCTGCCATTTTGGGGACAGGCGATTGCACTCGAGCGTAGGCACTTCCACACGGTCAAGCAACAACACAAGATTCCTTGTTTCGAGAAAGTCAAAATAGCCAGGTTGTACAGTGGAGTGACAGAGGGAAAACTAACACAACAAGAGGGCAGGTTTAGCTAAAGAGCTGGCTTCGAAAGCAGACAAGGCAGGCCAGCAGCACAGTTCAATTCCCGTACCAGCCTCCCCGAACAGGCGCCGGAATGTGGCGACTGGGGGCTTTTCACAGTAACTTCATTTCAAGCCTACTTGTGACAATGAGCGATTTTCATTTCATTTCATTTCAAATACACAGCCAGAGACCATAACAGAGCCACCAGTGCTGAAGAATAACGTCATGTAAGTGCATAGTTTTGAACTTCCTCAAAGCAAAATTAAAAAATTCGAGTTGTGTATCTATTATACTGAGATTACTCTTAGTACGACAGTATAAAGCCTGAAAGTCTTCCTTGTAGAGGATCCATTCCTTCATTCTGGAACTTTCTATGTACTGTACTGTACTGTGCACAGCTTTCCAATCCTCACAGACCTCTTTGGGTGATGAAGTGATTTATTGTAATGTAAAAGACACCTCTGAGATTTCACAAACTTGTGTCCAACCAATGTGAACAGAGCAACATTAACAAAATAATGAATGAGACTATCATCATGCATCGACTCAGATTACCTTTCATTAGCTCGATCACCTGGACCGAGTTAGTCTATATTAAACTTGCAAGACAGCAGTCCTAGACAAAACACAAAGGACCAATTGGTAAACAAAGGTTTGCCTTCACTAGTTCAGGCCCATCTCGCTTCCTTTGGTCCCATATTTCTCTCAGATAGCCAGCATGGACACAATGGGATGAATGGCCTTCTTCTGTGCTGTGGCCATTGTATGATTCTATTTACCCAGCCATTGGTGTCTCTATCTTCAGCCATTTAGGTTCCACTTTCTGGAGTTTCTACCCAGGAACCTTGTCTCGTCAACGTTATCATTTTCCGAGCTTTTTTCTAAAGAATAACTAAATCATGGCCCAGATATTCCGAGCAGTGGCAATGTTGAGCGGATTGCCACTGCGGTTGATAATTCCCTCAAAATGACACTGCTGTGCATTTCTTCTGGGATTTAATAATAATAATAATCTTTATTGTTACAAGTGGGCTTACAATAACACTGCAATGAAGTTACTGTGAAAAGCCCCTAGTTGCCACATTCCGCGTCTGTTCGGGTACACAGAGGGAGAATTCAAAATGTCCAATCCACCTAACAGCACGTCTTTCGGGACTTGTGGGAGGAAACTGATGCACCCGGAGGAAACCCACGCAGACACGGAGAGAACTTGCAGAATCCGCACAGACAGTGACCCAAGCTGGGAATCGAACCTGGGAGCCTGCCGTTGTGAACCATAGTGCTAACCACTGAGCTACCGTGCCACCCATCCTAGCTTTCACAGAAATGCACAGCATTCCCCCGGGTCTCCATCGGAGCAGAGAAGAACTGGAGGAAGACAGGAATGATCCATTACCCCTTTTATAGCACCTAGCTGCCGTGTGGTAAGTCTAAAGCTCCAGCCTTGGAATGTTAGTGAATAGATGGGTGAATGGGTGTGTTGTCGAGTGAGTGGGTACATGGGTAGAGTGGGTAGGTAGATGAGGCGGGTGGGTGGGTAGAAGGTTGGTGAGCGGATAGCCGGTCGAGGAGGTAGTCAGGTGGTCAGAGGTAGTCAGATCAGGAGGTGAGTCAGGTATAGACAGGGATGGGGAGGGGGTGCAGTCGGGTCGGGAAGGATAGTCAGGCGCTTGATGGGATAGTCGGGTGGTCAGGAATAGCCAGATCAGGAGATTAGTCAGGTCGATGCAGGGATGTAGTTGGGTCAGGCCAAGGGGAGATAGTCAGGGAGTAATCGGTGGTTGAATGAGTCGGGGATAGTCGGGTCAGTTGGGTGTGGTCAGGTAGGGCCGGAAGGATTGTCTGGGAGGAGGTCAAGGTTGGTTGAGGAGGTATTTGGGGGTGTTATTCTTTAGAAAAAAGCTCGCCAAGTGATGATGTTAAGGAGACAAGGCTCCTGGGTAGAAGCTCCAGAAAGTGGGGCCTAGGTGGCTGCAGACAGGCCCATCAATAGTTGGGCAAATAGAATCATAGAATGAACCTTGTGGGAAGTCCCAATGCACAGACTGACGTGAGAATTTCTGGGAAAGTGTAAAGCTCCGATCGGTAATTCCCCTGCTCCCTGGGACCCTCCAGGAATGCACACCTTCGGATGATCCAGAGGTTGACGATCTGGCCCATGATTCGTTGGAAAAAAGGTCCAAAGAAAGATTAATCTACGGCTCAGTGGTAGCATCTCATCTTTGGATTCAGGAGGTTGTGGGTTCAAGTCTCACTCGGTGCTAACACTTCAGTGCAGCACTGAGAGGGTGCTGCAATGCCAGCTGTAACATGTATTTGGAGAAGATGTTAAACTAAGGACCCATTCGCCCTTTCAGATAGCTGTGGAAGATCCCATGGCACTACTTCAAAGAACAACCGGGGAGTTCTCCCGTAACTAATGTCACCAAAACAAGGCAGATGATCTGAGGTTTTTTCCCCACATAGCTGTTTTTGGCATCTTGCTGTGCACAAGTTGCCTGCCACATTTCCTACATTATGACAGTTCCAACACTTGGATTAGCTGTAAAGCGCTTTGGGATGTGGTGAGGCTGTGAAAGGTGCGTTAGAAATCCAAGTCTTTCCTCTCGACTGGAATCCTCTAGGTTTCTTTTGTGTCCTTAACTGAACCATGCTCCGGCGCTGCCAGTAAAACTCACAGCTTTCCGAACATGACTGTGTTCGTGGAGGCAAACAGACCAGGGAGGTCCCAAGTTCTTTGATCAGGCTGTGCTGGGAAAAGGGCAAAAACATCTGCGGGGGATCAATTCTGGAAAGTGTGTGTGAGAGAACACCAGCCAAGGATAGGGTGACGCCGAGCTGAACAGTCCTCCAGGAAACCAGCCCAGTGGCATTCACTGGCCAGGATCCTGTCAAAACCTAGCATCTTAACTCATTCACTTGTCATCTGTGGGCTGTGCTATTTTTTTTTGGTGACAGCAGTTGAAGAAATCAGGTTGGCCAGGATCCTCGTCTTCCAATAGCGGGATCTTGCTGTGCTCAGAACAGTTGCCACGGAGACACGCGCAACAACACTGATGTGCTGAAGAGCGAATCATCGCTTGTGAAGTGATTAAAAGGATGCCCTAAGGATGTGAAACAGTACGACGTACATGGAAATACTTTTTGTTTTAAAGTTCTTCCTTAAAACATACAACTTCAAGGCACCCCGTGAGTAATCATGAGGCTGAGAATCTGGCTGGGACATTCGCCTGCCTGCGTATAACCTGCCTGCTTTTTATCCCAATGATTTTAATGAGATCGTCGGGGGGGGGGGGGGTCCTAATTCACAACTAACTCTTCGAATTGTAGGGTTAAAAGCAATTAAATCTACGTGGTCTTAGAAAAATAAATTAGGGCTTAAACCCAGTAACTCCAGCATGGGACAGTCCTGGCACGCATCCAGGTCCCTGATTTGGTGCAGCATGCTTTTTATTTCCTTTCTGTACAACCTGGCACCTTCCTGAATGTGGAGTAGGAGTAGTGGATGCAGCTAGTGATGCACATCAAGTCCGTTGTGCTTTGCCAACATCTGTAGGTGCTTTGTCATTTGACCCTAATGTTCCTTCCTTCCTTCCTTGGAAAGTGTTTCGCTGCCTTTGACCCCTGAATCCTAATGTGTATCTGTCTCCATCAAGAGCATGAACCTTGCTGAATGGATTTGTGGAAAAGGCAAGAAGACCTGAAGATCCAAACTCTGACAAACAAGCTAGGGCAGAGGATTTCCTCAGGACACTTTGCATTCGAAGGCCAGTTAATCTGTTCCTGATAAACCGATTGACGACTGTATATATACACACACACACACACAGAGGCACAGAGGAAACCTCCTTCCGTTTGTGGTGATGCAGATTTTCCATTGTGCACGCTTTGGAAGCCAAACGCTGTTTGCTGTCAACAAATTCCTTCCTTTTGAAGTTGGGGGTGGGGGGGGGGGGAGGGGAGAGGGGCGGAGAGGAGGACGTGGTAACACTCGGTTGTTGTGTGAACAGGGCAATAAAGGAAGTATTTGAAACATGATGATCAGGACAATGGGAAGTGCTCACCACGTAGCAAACTTGGCAATCCGAGGCAGCCGTGATGAAAAATAGTCGGCAGAGCTGAACTTGGCATCGACCTTTGAGGCACTCTTCCGTGCACACATTGTGTGAAAAAAATTAACCTGGACAATTGACGTGACTGCCGCTAGAGCTGGGAGCAGAGCTGGGCAGAGTGGTTTAACCCCAGGCAGAGTGGTTTCACCCCAGGCTGGGTGTTTGTAGAATAGGCCTGGGGTTTGGCGGGGCACAGCTCACTGCAAATTTGGGGAAGATCACACGGTCTGCTGCTCGTCAAACACAATGCTGCACGAAAAGAGAGAAGGTGCTTGGGTGCCTTCTACGATCTGGGGACGAGGTGCGTTTGTACTGGAGACACATTTGTCATGTAGGAAATGCGGCAGCCAATATGCGCACAGCATCCCACTAAGCATCGTGAAGCAGCCATTATGAAGCGAGAAACTTTGGCCGGGTTGCTAAGAGTGCAGATCTGAGGCCCACATGCAGTGCCACGTGTTAAAAACATGATTCAATCCTGGGCATTGAGGCACAGGGGGAACAGCAAATTGATTTGTGGGAAAAAAAATATTGAAAACCCCTCCTCAGTCTAAAAGGGAGGCAAGGAATGTGCAAGTCACCGGGGACAAAGCAGAGGAAAGGAACATTGCTTCCCCCCGAGGGCGGAACTGACTTTATTAAGATTCAAAATAAGATGGAACCTAGCAGGTGTTTGGCACATACAGGGTGAATGTGGCATTAAGTACAGTACTGCCCACACACTGATTAGGAAGGCACATGACCAAGACCTCGGATCAGTATGGTATTGGCCAAAGATGTGTTAAGACCCAGGATGGAGATAGCTCCATGCCTGTACCTGTCACTGTATATTTGTATACAGTCGCATGTAATTAATAAAGACTTGATGTTCGCATTCAGAATACTACAATGACTTATTTTACAGACATGTTCTGCAACTAACACCATCCCAATAACAGGAACATGGGTTTTAGGAGTAGGAGTAGGCCTTTGGCCCCTTGAACCAGCACCGCCATTCTCTAACAACATGGCTGATCTGGTTCTAGTCTCAATTCCACTTTCCTGTCTGCCTCCATAATCTTTGCCTCCTTTGTCTACCAAAAACATGCCTAACTCAGCCTTGAACACATTCAACGACCCAGCCTCCAATGCTCTCTGGGGAAAAGAATTCCATGGATTAACGACCCTCTGAGGGAAATAACTTCTCCTCATCATAAAAGCGAGACTTGCTTTGAGCGCGATTACATCTTTTTTAAAATAAGGAGACCAAAACTGTACATGATATTTCAGATGTGGTTGTGTACAGTTGCAGTAAAACTTCCTGACTTCTATATTCCATTCCCCTTGCAATAAATATCAAATTTCCATTTCCTTACTAATCACTTGCTGTACCTGCAGACTAGCATTTTGTGATTCATGTACCAGGACACCCAGATCCCTCTGTACCACCAATCTCTCTATTTTTAAATACTATACTGCGTTTCTATTCTTCCTACCAAAGTGTAAAAGTTCACATTTTCTCACATTATACTCGACCTGTCAAATCTTTTCCCATTCACTTAATCTGTTTCCATTCCTTTGCAGACTCTCTACCTCCCTTGACACCTTGCCTATCTTGGTGTTGTCAGCACATTTAGGTACCATACATTCAATCACTTCAGCCAAACTATTGACGTAGATTGCAAACAATTGAGGTCCCAGCACTGATCCCTGTGGCACTCACCTAGTCACAGCTTGCCAACCCAAAAAAGACGCATTTATCCTTACTCTGCTTCCTGTTAAGTGACTAATCCTCTTTCCACTAATATGTTACTCCCTATGCCATGTTGAGCCTCATGAAATGTCTTCTGGAAATCCAAATATACCACATCTACAGGTTCCCCTTTAGCCACCTGCCTTGTTACTTCCTCAAAGAATGATCATAAATGAATGAAACATGATTTTCCTTTCACAAAACCCATGTTGACTCTGCCTGATCAAATTATGA
Organism: Scyliorhinus torazame; assembly: GCF_047496885.1. NCBI lineage: Eukaryota > Metazoa > Chordata > Chondrichthyes > Carcharhiniformes > Scyliorhinidae > Scyliorhinus > Scyliorhinus torazame. The sequence goes on from NC_092710.1 coordinate 324,790,317, forward strand.
TTTTCTAAGTATCGTGCTTGTAAGCTCCTTAATAATGGATTCTAGCAATTTCCCTATGGCACATGATAGGCTACCTGCAACCTATACTTTCTTGTTTTCTGTCTCCCACCTTTCTTAAATATAGGTGCTACATTGTTTTTTTTCCACTGGGACGCTTCCAGAATCTAACGAATTTTGGAAGACTAATACCAATTAGAACTATTATCTCCGCAGGAACTTCTGTTAGAAACATAGAAAATAGGTTCAGGAGCAGGCCACTCGGCCCTTCGAGCCTGCACCAGCATTCAATATGATCATGACTGATCATGCAAATTCAGTATCCCACTCCCGCTTTCTCTCCGTACCCCTTGATCCCTTTAGTCACAAATGCCACGTCCAGCTCCGTCTTGAATATATCCAATGAACTGGTCCCAGCAGCTTTCCGGGGTAGAGAATTCCACACGTTCACAACTCTCTGGGACTGGTGTAGCACAGTGGGCTAAGACAGCTGGCTTGTAATGCAGAACAAGACAAGCGGCGCAGGTTCAATTCCTGTTCCAGCCTCCTCAAACAGGCGGCGGAATGTGGTGACTAGGGGCTTTTCACAATAACTTCATTGAAGCCTACTTGTGACAATAAGTAATTATTATTATTATTAACTCTCTGAGAGAAGAGGTTCTTCCTCATCTCAGTCCTGAATGGCTTACCCCTTATTCTTGGGCTAGTTCAGGAAGTCCCCAACATCAGGAACATTCTTCCCGCACCTAGCCTGTCTAGTCCCATCAGGATTTTATATTGTTTCTACGAGATCCCCCCTCATTCTTCTAAACTCCAGTGAGTACAAGCCCAGTCGATCCAGTCTTTCTTCATATGCCAGCCCTGCCATCCTGGGAATTAGTCTGGTGAACCTTCGCTGGACACTCTCAATAGCAAGAATGTCCTTCCTCAAACTAGGAGACCAAAACTGCACAGAATAATGGGAACCGGATTTGTAGTCCAGCAACTAAGGTAGCCGATATTCAGGACGCCAAAGCGTGTAATGAGGCAGTGGGGAAGGGAACACTGACAAAGGAGAGTATTTGCAGGCACGGAGATGGGTTGAAGTGTGTATACTTCAACGCAAGAAGCATCAGGAATAAGGTGGGTGAACTTAAGGCATGGATCGGTACTTGGGACTACGATGTGGTGGCCATCACGGAAACTTGGATAGAAGAGGGGCAGAAATGGTTGTTGGAGGTCCCTGGTTACAGATGTTTCAATAAGATTAGGGAGGGTGGTAAAAGAGGTGTGGGGGGTGGCATTATTAATTAGAGATAGTATAACAGCTGCAGAAAGGAAGTTCGAGGAGTATCACCCTATTGAGGTAGTATGGGTTGAAGTCAGAAATAGGAAAGGCGCAGTCACCTTGTTAGGAGTTTTCTATAGGCCCCCCAATAGTAGCAGAGATGTGGAGGAACAGATTGGGAAACAGATTTTGGAAAGGTGCAGAAGTCACAGGGTAGTAGTCATGGGTGACTTTAACTTCCCAAATATTGAGTGGAAACTCTTTAGATCAAATAGTTTGGATGGGGTGGTGTTTGTGCAGTGTGTCCAGGAAGCTTTTCTAACACAGTATGTAGATTGTCCGACCAGAGGAGGGGCAATATTGGATTTAGTACTTGGTAATGAACCAGGGCAAGTGATAGATTTGTTAGTGGGGGAGCATTTTGGAGATAGTGACCACAATTCTGTGACTTTCACTTTAGTAATGGAGAGGGATAGGTACGTGCAACAGGGCAAGGTTTACAATTGGGGGAAGGGTAAATACGATGTTGTCAGACAAGAATTGAAGTGCATAAGTTGGGAACATAGGCTGGCAGGGAAGGACACAAGTGAAATGTGGAATTTGTTCAAGGAACAGGTGCTACGTGTCCTTGATATGTATGTCCCTGTCAGGCAGGGAAGAGATGGTCGAGTGAGGGAACCATGGTTGACAAGAGAGGTTGAATGTCTTGTTAAGAGGAAAAAGGTGACTTATGTAAGGCTGAGGAAACAAGGTTCAGACAGGGCATTGGAGGGATACAAGATAGCCAGGAGGGAACTGAAGAAAGGGATTAGGAGAGCTAAGAGAGGGCATGAACAATCTTTGGCGGGTAGGATCAAGGAAAACCCCAAGGCCTTTTACACATATGTGAGAAATATGAGAATGACTAGAGCGAGGGTAGGTCCAATCAAGGACAGTAGCGGGAGATTGTGTATTGAGTCTGAAGAGATAGGAGAGGTCTTGAATGAGTACTTTTCTTCTGTATTTACAAATGAGAGGGGCGATATTGTTGGAGAGGACAGTGTGAAACAGATTGGTAAGCTCGAGGAAATACTTGTTAGGAAGGAAGATGTGTTGGGCATTTTGAAAAACTTGAGGATAGACAAGTCCCCCGGGCCTGACGGGATATATCCAAGGATTCTATGGGAAGCAAGAGATGAAATTGCAGAGCCGTTGGCAATTATCTTTTCATCCTCACTGTCAACAGGGGTGGTACCAGGGGATTGGAGAGTGGCGAATGTCGCGCCCCTGTTCAAAAAAGGAACTAGGGATAACCCTGGGAATTACAGGCCAGTTAGTCTTACTTCGGTGGTAGGCAAAGTAATGGAAAGGGTACTGAAGGATAGGATTTCTGAGCATCTGGAAAGACACTGCTTGATTAGGGATAGTCAGCACGGATTTGTGAGGGGTAGGTCTTGCCTAACAAATCTTATTGAATTCTTTGAGGAGGTGACCAAGCATGTGGATGAAGGTAAAGCAGTGGATGTAGTGTACATGGATTTTAGTAAGGCATTTGATAAAGTTCCCCATGGTAGGCTTATGCAGAAAGTAAGGAGGCATGGGATAGTGGGAAATTTGGCCAGTTGGATAACAAACTGGCTAACCGATAGAAGTCAGAGAGTGGTGGTGGATGGCAAATATTCAGCCTGGATCCCAGTTACCAGTGGCGTACCGCAGGGATCAGTTCTGGGTCCTCTGCTGTTTGTGATTTTCATTAATGACTTGGATGAGGGAGTTGAAGGGTGGGTCAGTAAATTTGCAGACGATACAAAGATTGGTGGAGTTGTGGATAGTAAGGAGGGCTGTTGTCGGCTGCAAAGAGACATAGATAGGATGCAGAACTGGGCTGAGAAGTGGCAGATGGAGTTTAACCCTGAAAAGTGTGAGGTTGTCCATTTTGGAAGGACAAATATGAATGCGGAATACAGGGTTAACGGTAGAGTTCTTGGCAATGTGGAGGAGCAGAGAGATCTTGGGGTCTATGTTCATACATCTTTGAAAGTTGCCACTCAAGTGGATAGAGCTGTGAAGAAGGCCTATGGTGTGCTCGCGTTCATTAACAGAGGGATTGAATTTAAGAGCCGTGAGGTGATGATGCAGCTGTACAAAACTTTGGTAAGGCCACATTTGGAGTACTGTGTACAGTTCTGGTCGCCTCATTTTAGGAAGGATGTGGAAGCTCTGGAAAAGGTGCAAAGAAGATTTACCAGGATGTTGCCTGGAATGGAGAGTAGGTCTTACGAGGAAAGGTTGAGGGTGCTAGGCCTTTTCTCATTAGAGCGGAGAAGGATGAGGGGCGACTTGATAGAGGTTTATAAGATGATCAGGGGAATAGATAGAGTAGACAGTCAGAGACTTTTTCCCCGGGTGGAACACACCATTACAAGGGGACATAAATTTAAGGTGAAAGGTGGAAGATATAGGAGGGATATCAGAGGTAGGTTCTTTACCCAGAGAGTAGTGGGGGCATGGAATGCACTGCCTGTGGAAGTAGTTGAGTCGGAAACATTAGGGACCTTCAAGCAGCTATTGGATAGGTACATGGATTACGGTAAAATGATATAGTGTATATTTATTTGTTCTTAAGGGCAGCACGGTAGCATTGTGCATAGCACAATTGCTTCACAGCTCCATGGTCCCAGGTTCGATTCCGGATTGGGTCATTGTCTGTGCGGAGTCTGCACGTCCTCCACGTGTCTGCGTGGGTTTCCTCCGGGTGCTCCGGTTTCCTCCCACAGTCCAAAGATGTGCGGGTTAGGTGAATTGGCCAATGATAAATTGCCCTTAATGTCCAAATTGCCCTTGGTGTTGGGTGGAGGTGTTGAGTTTGGGTAGGGTGCTCTTTCCAAGAGCCGGTGCAGACTCAAAGGGCCGAATGGCCTCCTTCTGCACTGTAAATTCAATGATAATCTATGATTAATCTAGGACAAAGGTTCGGCACAACATCGTGGGCCGAAGGGCCTGTTCTGTGCTGTATTTTCTATGTTCTATGTAATACTCAAGGTGCGGCCTCACCAAGGCCCCGTATAACTGCAGCAAGACATCCCTACTCCTATACTCGAATCCGCTCGCTATGAAGGCCAGCAGGCCATTAGCTTTCCTCACCGCCTACTGTGCCTGCATGCCAACCTTCAGCGACTGTTCCACCGCCTGCTGTACCTGCATGGCAACCTTCAGAGACTGTTCCACCGCCTGCTGTACCTGCATGGCAACCTTCAGAGACTGTTCCACCGCCTGCTGTACCTGCATGGCAACCTTCAGAGACTGTTCCACCGCCTGCTGTACCTGCATGCCAACCTTCAGCGACTGTTCCACCGCCTGCTGTACCTGCATGGCAACCTTCAGCGACTGTTCCACCGCCTGCTGTACCTGCATACCAACCTTCAGAGACTGTTCCACCGCCTGCTGTGCCTGCATACCAACCTTCAGAGACTGTTCCACCGCCTGCTGTACCTGCATGCCAACCTTCAGAGACTGTTCCACCGCCTGCTGTACCTGCATGCCAACCTTCAGCGACTGTTCCACCGCCTGCTGTACCTGCATGGCAACCTTCAGCGACTGTTCCACCGCCTGCTGTACCTGCATACCAACCTTCAGAGACTGTTCCACCGCCTGCTGTACCTGCATGGCAACCTTCAGAGACTGTTCCACCGCCTGCTGTACCTGCATGGCAACCTTCAGCGACTGTTCCACCGCCTGCTGTACCTGCATACCAACCTTCAGCGACTGTTCCACCGCCTGCTGTACCTGCATGGCAACCTTCAGAGACTGTTCCACCGCCTGCTGTACCTGCATGGCAACCTTCAGCGACTGTTCCACCGCCTGCTGTACCTGCATACCAACCTTCAGAGACTGTTCCACCGCCTGCTGTAACTGCATGGCAACCTTCAGAGACTGTTCCACCGCCTGCTGTACCTGCATACCAACCTTCAGAGACTGTTCCACCGCCTGCTGTACCTGCATGGCAACCTTCAGCGACTGTTCCACCGCCTGCTGTACCTGCATGCCAACCTTCAGCGGCTGTTCCACCGCCTGCTGTACCTGCATGGCAACCTTCAGAGACTGTTCCACCGCCTGCTGTACCTGCATACCAACCTTCAGAGACTGTTCCACCGCCTGCTGTACCTGCATGGCAACCTTCAGCGACTGTTCCACCGCCTGCTGTACCTGCATGGCAACCTTCAGAGACTGTTCCACCGCCTGCTGTACCTGCATGCCAACCTTCAGCGGCTGTTCCACCGCCTGCTGTACCTGCATGGCAACCTTCAGAGACTGTTCCACCGCCTGCTGTACCTGCATGGCAACCTTCAGCGACTGTTCCACCGCCTGCTGTACCTGCATGGCAACCTTCAGAGACTGTTCCACCGCCTGCTGTACCTGCATGCCAACCTTCAGCGACTGTTCCACCGCCTGCTGTACCTGCATGCCAACCTTCAGCGACTGTTCCACCGCCTGCTGTACCTGCATGCCAACCTTCAGAGACTGTTCCACCGCCTGCTGTACCTGCATGCCAACCTTCAGCGACTGTTCCACCGCCTGCTGTACCTGCATGGCAACCTTCAGCGACTGTTCCACCGCCTGCTGTACCTGCATGGCAACCTTCAGAGACTGTTCCACCATGACACCCAGGTCTTGTTGCACTTCCCCTTTTCCGAAACTGCCACCATCCAGATAATAATCTACCTTCCTGTTTTTTCCACCAAAGTGGCTAACCTCACATTTAACCACATTATATTGCATTTGCCAAGTATTTGCCCACTCAGCCAGCCTGCCCAAGTCACCCTGCAGCCTTTTTGCATCCTCCTCATAGCACACTGCCACCCAGCTTAGTGTCATCTGAAAATTTGGAGATATTGCATACAATTCCTTCGTCCAGATCATTAATGTATATTGTGAACAGCTGGGGTCCCAGCACTGAACCCTGCAGTACCCCACTAGTCACTGCCTGCCACTCGGAAAAGGACCAGTTTATTCCCACTCTCTGCTTCCTGTCTGCCAACCAGTTCTCTATCCACGTCAATACATTACCCCCAATACCATAAGCTTTAATTTTGCTCACTAATCTCTTGGGTGGGACCTTGTCAAAAGCCTTTTGAAAGTCCAGATACACAACATCCACTGGTTCCCCTGTGTCTACTCCACTGGTCACATCCTCAAAAAATTCCAGATTTGTCAAGCATATTTAGTGAATCTATGTTGACTGGGACCGATCCTGTCCCCGCTTTCCAAATGCTCAGTAATTTCATCCATAATAATTGACTCCAGCATTTTCCCCACCACCGATGTCAGGCTAACCGGTCTATAATTCCCCATTTTCTCTCTCCCTCCTTTTTTAAAAAATGGGGTTACATTAGCTACCCTCCAATCCATTGGAACTCTTCCAGAATCTATAGAATGCTGGAAAATGATCACCAACACGACTACTATTTCTAGGGCCACTTCCTTGTGTACTACGGGATGCAAAGCATCAGGCCCTGGGGACTTTTGGGTTTTAGTCCCATCAATTTGCTCAATACAATTTCCTGACGAATAGGATTTCCTTCAGTTTCTCCTTCATGCTCGACCCTCTGTCCCCTAGTATTTGCGGAAGGTTATTTATGTTCTCCTTAGTGAAGATGTGGAGATGCCGGCGTTGGACTGGGGTGAGCACAGTACGAAGTCTTACAACACCAGGTTAAAGTCCAACAGGTTTGTTTCGATGTCACTAGCTTTCGGAGCGCTGCTCCTTCCTCAGGAGCAGCGCTCCGAAAGCTAGTGTCATCGAAACAAACCTGTTGGACTTTAACCTGGTGTTGTAAGACTTCGTACTCCTTAGTGAAGACAGATCCAAAGTATTTGTTCGACCGCCCTGACATCTCTTTGTTGCCCATTATGAATTTACCTGATTCTAACTGTAAGGGACCTACATTTGTCTTCACCAGTCTTTTTCTCTTCACATATCTATAGAAGCTTTTGCAGTCAGTTTTTATGTTTTCTGCCAGCTTACTCTCGTATTCTATTTTCCCCTACCGAGTTAAACCTTTTGTCCTCTTCTGCTATATTTTAAATTTTTCCCAATCCTCAGGCTTGCTGTTTTTTCTGGCCAATTTACATGCCTCCTCTTTGCTTTAACACTATCCCTGATTTCCCTTGTTAGCCATGGTTGAGCCACTTTCCCCATCTTACTCTTGTGCCAGACAGGGGTGTCCAATTGTTGAAGTTCGTCCATGTGCTCTTTAAATGTCTGCCATTGCCTATCCACCATCAACCCCTTAAGTATTCTTTGCCAGTTTATCCGAGCTGATGCACGTCTCATACCATCAAAGTTAGCTTTCTTTAAGTTCAGGTCCCTCGTCTCAGACTGAAAGTCACTCACAATAACTGCTGTATCCTTACTGCATGCATCTCTAATGTCCTGTTTGTTGCCATCCCCAACCTCACAACTACTGTTTGGTGGTCTGTACACAGCTCCCACTAACGTTTTTTTGCCCTTTGGTGTTCCGCAGCTCTACCCATACAAATTCCACATCGTCCAGGCTAATGTCCTTCCTCAATATAGTGTTAATCTCCTCTTTAACCAGCAACGCTACCCCACCTCCCTTTCCTTTCCTTCTATCTTTCCTATATTGAGGTTAATACCTAAGAATACAGACCACTGGGTCCTGGGGACATGCCAGCCTTTAGGTCGAATAGTTTTCCCAGCACCTTTTTCCAAGTGATGTTGATTGTTTCAAATTCCCATACACCTTTGATATTCAAGTATTTGGGGGACGACTTCCGGGTGCGGCGATGACCAGCTGAGTCGCACGTTTCGGCAGCTCCCGGTGAAACGGACTTTTGGGCTCTTGATAGGAGCCCCAACGGCAATTTTGACGGCTAAAAACACTGTGCGGTAAACCAGAAGGGAATCCCCCCTGGATACGGATGAAAAAAGGAGGAGAAAGTGGCCGGATTGCAGTGGATCCTTTAGAACAGCGGCAAGGAAGGCAAGCAAAAACCAAGATGGCGTCGGAAGGTGGCAGTTTAACATGGGGCCCTGAACAACAAGAGTTCTTGAAATGCTGTGTGGAAGAGCACAAAAAGGAAATGAAGAAAGAGCTGTTGGCCCCGATACTACAGGCGATCGAAGGGCTAAAGGAGGAACAAAAGACCCAGGAGCGGGAGCTTCGGGTCGTGAAGGCAAAGGCAACCGAGAATGAGGACGACATACAGGGCCTGGTGGTGAAGACGGAGACGCATGAGGCACATCAGAAACGATGTGTGGAAAGGTTGGAGGCACTGGAGAACAACGCAAGGAGGAACAACCTGAGGATTCTTGGTCTTCCTGAAGGTGTGGAGGGAGCGGACGTCGGGGCATATGTGAGCACAATGCTGCACTCGTTAATGGGAGCGGAGGCCCCGGCGGGTCCGTTGGAGGTGGAGGGAGCATACCGAGTGATGGCGCGAGGGCCGAGAGCAGGAGAAATTCCCAGAGCCATAGTGGTGAGATTCCTCCGTTTTAAGGATAGAGAAATGGTCCTTAGATGGGCAAAGAAAACTCGGAGCAGTAAATGGGAGAACGCGGTGATCCGCGTTTATCAAGACTGGAGTGCGGAGGTGGCGAGAAGGAGGGCGAGCTTTAATCGGGCCAAGGCGGTGCTTCATAAAAAGAAGATAAAATTTGGAATGCTGCAACCGGCAAGACTGTGGGTCACATATCGAGGGAGGCACCACTACTTTGAGACGGCGGATGAAGCGTGGACTTTTATTGTGGAAGAAAAACTGGAATGAGCGGGTTATTAAAAAGAACGTTTGAACAAAGTGGTGGTGCGAATGTGGGGGGCAAAGAGGGGGGTTAAAAAGGGGGGAAAGAGGAGTTTTATGTACTAATCCTGCAATGTGGTAACTTTTCTCTCTTCCACAGGTGGTGATGGGGGGAGGAGGGGAGGTGGAGGAGATGGGGCGTTGGCCATTGGGGGCGGGGCCAAGGGAGAAGCGCGGGCTTAGTTCCCGCGCTATGATAATCATGGCGGGAATAGAGAAGCAGGAAGGAGGGGGCGTCGCACGGTGCGAGCCGAGGTCACGGGGGGAAGCCGAGGTCGGCCAGAGTTTGCTGACTTCTGGGAGCAACATGGGGGGAGTAATTACGCTAGCGGGGGGGGTAGGAGGGGGGAATTACTGGGTTGCTGCTGCTGGGGAGAGGGGGGAGCTGGTATGGGAGGGGATGGGCGGAGGGGCACCGCCTGGGGGAGATACAGCTGCGTGGGAACCGGGTGAGGAGCTGGAAAAAGGTGATGGCTAATCGACAAGGGGGGGGGGTAGGAAGCCCCCAACCCGGCTGATCACGTGGAACGTGAGAGGGCTCAACGGGCCGATAAAGAGGGCACGGGTACTCGCACACCTTAAGAAACTTAAGGCAGATGTGGTTATGTTACAGGAAACGCACCTGAAACTGATAGACCAGGTTAGGCTACGCAAAGGATGGGTGGGGCAGGTGTTCCATTCGGGGCTAGATGCGAAAAACAGGGGGGTGGCTATATTAGTGGGGAAGCGGGTAATGTTCGAGGCAAAGACTATAGTGGCGGATAACGGGGGCATATACGTGATGGTGAGTGGCAAACTACAGGGGGAGACGGTGGTTTTGGTAAACGTATATGCCCCGAACTGGGATGATGCCAATTTTATGAGGCGGATGCTAGGACGCATTCCGGACCTAGAGATGGGAAAGCTGATAATAGGGGGAGATTTTAATACGGTGTTGGAACCAGGGCTGGATAGGTCGAAGTCCAGGACTGGAAGGAGGCCGGAAGCAGCCAAGGTACTTAAAGATTTTATGGAGCAGATGGGAGGTGTAGACCCGTGGAGATTTAGCAGACCTAGGAGTAAGGAGTTCTCGTTTTTCTCCTATGTCCATAAAGTCTACTCGCGAATAGACTTTTTTGTGCTGGGAAGGGCGTTGATCCCGAAGGTGAGGGGAACGGAGTATACGGCTATAGCCATTTCGGATCACGCTCCACACTGGGTAGACTTGGAGATAGGGGAGGAAACAGGAGGGCGCCCACCCTGGAGAATGGACATGGGACTAATGGCAGATGAGGGGGGGTGTCTAAGGGTGAGGGGGTGCATTGAAAAGTACTTGGAACTCAATGATAATGGGGAGGTCCAGGTGGGAGTGGTCTGGGAGGCGTTGAAGGCGGTGGTTAGAGGGGAGCTGATATCAATAAGGGCACATAAAGGGAAGCAGGAGAGTAAGGAACGGGAGCGGTTGCTGCAAGAACTTTTGAGGGTGGACAGACACTATGCGGAAGCACCGGAGGAGGAACTGTACAGGGAAAGGCAAAGGCTACATGTAGAATTTGACTTGCTGACTACGGGCACTGCAGAGGCACAATGGAGGAAGGCACAGGGTGTACAGTACGAATATGGGGAGAAGGCGAGCAGGTTGCTGGCACACCAATTGAGGAAAAGGGGAGCAGCGAGGGAAATAGGGGGAGTGAGGGATGAGGAAGGAGAGATGGAGCGGGGAGCGGAGTGAGTGAATGGAGTGTTCAAGACATTTTATAAAAAATTATATGAAGCTCAACCCCCGGATGGGAGGGAGAGAATGATGGGCTTCTTGGATCGGCTGGAATTTCCCAAGGTGGAAGAGCAGGAAAGGGTGGGATTGGGAGCACAGATCGAGGTAGAAGAAGTGGTGAAAGGAATTAGGAGCATGCAGGCGGGAAAGGCCCCGGGACCGGATGGATTCCCAGTCGAATTCTATAGAAAATATGTGAACTTGCTCGCCCTGGTATTGACGAGGACCTTTAATGAGGCAAAGGAAAGGGGACAACTGCCCCCGACTATGTCTTTTAAAGAAGGAAAAGGGTTAGTTTTCATTTTTGTTATTTATTATTTATTAATTTTTTGTTTATAAAATAGGTCATTGTTATTTGTGTTGTTATAATATCGTGTAAAGGATGCACAATGTACTGTGTTGGTTGACCAAAAATTTTCAATAAAATATTTATTAAAAAAAAAAGTATTTGGGGGACGTTTCCAAGTCTTCTGCAGTGAAGACAGATGCAAAATATCTATTCAATGCCTCTGCCATTTCCTTGTTTTCCATTATCACTCTCTAGAGGACCAACAGAGATTTAGTTTCTCTTTTCCAATTTAAATACTTGATGGGTTAAAGAAAATGTTAAAGCATATTGGAAGAGGTCAATCCTGAGCATCATTTCAGTGGGAAACAGGTGTAAACTGGCTAAAGGCAAGTTTAAGACTAAGATCAGGAAGAGTTGAATAGTCTTCTAGGTAGGTTAGTAGAAGCAAAACCTCATTTCATAGGATAGTTGTAGAGTGTCATGTGTGTTAAAGTCAATATTTTCCCACGGAATTCACTCAGGATATTGGTAACTGCTCGCTTGCGCCAAAATGTTAAAGTCAATATTTTCCCGCTTCTGTAGTAGAAAGATTTAACACACTAGTTAAGACAGAATAACAAAGTTTTATTTTCAAAACAACTGCATGCAGTACTGGCTGAAACTTGAAGTTAGAGAGCAGTCAACAAAACTGCTGAGTCTTTCATAAGTTCCACAAGCTTTCGCAGAGAATTAGCTCAATATTTATACATTATCATTATCAAGATTGTGTGACAACAGTATAGTCAGGAGTTTGATCGGAAATGAAAACGGAAGCATAGAACAGACCATTTTTGGTCACATCACTCATACCATTATTTTGTCCTTGGAGGGAACATTGAAAGGTCGGAATTGAATTGTTTCTTCCTGAACTTATCTTGTTTTAATTCCTACAGCCCTGGGTTATGACAAGTTAGTTTTACCAGGAGTTGCCGAGGTCCGGTGTTTTGGAATAGCTCGACCTTCGCTGATCTTTTTAGACTTCAAGTTATGCAGAGTTGGCCTTATCGGTCTTACAGTCTGAAATGGTTAAGGCAGCATTTCTTACATGGGTCTGGTGAGCTGGAATGAGTAGTTTCAGCCTTTCTTACATTGTATCAAACATTTTAACCAGTCGTCCCATTGACCAGTTTTCCCATCATGCCATTACTTAATTCGTACCATATCACATGTGTAGGGTTGCCAACTATCCAAAAATCTCCAAGGATAGGAGATTAACCTCTAGGGCACTGTAGCAAAAATGATTGCTTTGTTGTCACTTTCTTTGAAATGTTTTGTTTATTAGTTGTGAAAATATTGGCAATATGGGAAACCAAAGGACTGTTTGACCAAAAATCAATCTGCTCCCCTTCCAACGTGTTTGGCAAGGTTGTGTCGTTGTGGGGCAGGCAGGTGATCATGTGATTTTCTAGAATAAACCCAACCCTGGCGCCGGCAACTAGGTGAACATCACCTCCTGGAATTTGCTTCAAAGACAATGGGCCCGACAATGTTCCAGCAATCTACTGAACACTTAGCAAACTTGCTGGGTTCCGAGTCAAGCTGTGCCGATACAGCTGCAACTGTACACACAAAGGGGGACAAATCCATAAGACCATAAGATAGGAGCAGAATTAGGCCACTCGGCCCATTGAGTTTGCTCCGCCATTCGATCATGGCTGATATGTTTCTCATCCCCATTCTCCTGCCTTCTCCCCATAACCCCTGATTTCCTTATTAACCAAGAACCTATCTATCTCTGTCTTAAAGACACTCAGTGATTTGGCCTCCACAGCCTTCTGTGGCAATCAGTTCACAGATTCACCACCCTCTGGCTGGAGAAATTCCTCCTCATCTCTGTTTTAAAAGATCGTGCCTTTAGTCTGAGATGGTGTCCTCTGGTTCTAGTTTTTGCTACAAGTGGAAACATCCTCTCCACGTCCACACTCTCCAGGCCACCAGTATCCTGTAAGTTTTAATCAGATCCCCCCTCATCCTTCTAAACTCCAACAACCCAGAGTCCTCAACCGTTCCTCATACTCATTAACTTGATAGAGTTTTTCGAGGAGGTCACTAAGATGATTGATGCAGGTAGGGCAGTAGATGTTGTCTATATGGACTTCAGTAAGGCCTTTGACAAGGTCCCTCATGGTAGACTAGTACAAAAGGTGAAGTCACACGGGATCAGGGGTGAGCTGGCAAGGTGGATACAGAACTGGCTAGGCCATAGAAGGCAGAGAGTAGCAATGGAGGGATGCTTTTCTAATTGGAGGGCTGTGACCAGTGGTGTTCCACAGGGATCAGTGCTGGGACTTTTGCTCTTTGTAGTATATATAAATGATTTGGAGGAAAATGTAACTGGTCTGATTAGTAAGTTTGCAGATGACACAAAGGTTGGTGGAATTGCGGATAGCGATGAGGACTGTCGGAGGATACAGCAGGATTTAGATTGTCTGGAGACTTGGGCGGAGAGATGGCAGATGGAGTTTAATCCGGACAAATGTGAGGTAATGCATTTTGGAAGGTCTAATGCAGGTAGGGAATATACAGTGAATGGTAGAACCCTCAAGAGTATTGAAAGTCAAAGAGATCTAGGAGTACAGTTCCACAGGTCACTGAAAGGGGCAACACAGGTGGAGAAGGTAGTCAAGAAGGCATACGGCATGCTTGCCTTCATTGGCCGGGGCATTGAGTATAAGAATTGGCAAGTCATGTTGCGGCTGTATAGAACCTTAGTTAGGCTACACTTGGAGTATAGTGTTCAATTCTGGTCGCCACACTACCAGAAGGATGTGGAGGCTTTAGAGAGGGTGCAGAAGAGATTTACCAGAATGTTGCCTGGTATGGAGGGCATTCGCTATGAGGAGCAGTTGAATAAACTCGGTTTGTTCTCACTGGAACGAAGGAGGTTGAGGGGAGACCTGATAGAGGTCTACAAAATTATGAGGGGCATAGACAGAGTGGATAGTCAGAGGCTTTTCCCCAGGGTAGAGGGGTCAATTACTAGGGGGCATAGGTTTAAGGTGAGAGGGGCAAGGTTTAGAGTAGATGTACGAGGCAAGTTTTTTACGCAGAGGGTAGTGGGTGCCTGGAACTCGCTACCGGAGGAGGTAATGGAAGCATGGACGATAGGGACATTGAAGGGGCATCTTGACAAATATATGAATAGGATGGGAATAGAAGGATACGGAAGCAGGAAGTGTAGAAGATTGTAGTTTAGTCGGGCAGCATGGTCGGCACGGGCTTGGAGGGCCGAAGGGCCTGTTCCTGTGCTGTACATTTCTTTATTCTTTGTTCTTTGACAAGCTCTTCATTCCAGGGATCATTCTTGTGAACCTCATCTGGACCTTTTCCAAGGCCAGCACATCCTTCCTTAGATACGGGGCCCAAAACTGCTCACAATATTCCAAATGGGGTTTGACCAGAGCCCTATATTGCCTCAGAAGTACATCCCTGGTCTTGTATTCTATCCCGCTCGACATGAATGCTAACATTGCATTTGCCTCCCGAACTGCCGACTGAACCTGCACGTTAACCTTAAGAGAATCGTGAACAAGAATTCCCAAGTCCCTTTGTGCTTCTGATTTCCTAAGCATCTTTCCATTTAGAAAATCCAATTACCATCCCATCAGTCTACTCTTGATTGTCAGTAAAATGATGGAAGGAGTCATCAACAGAGCCGTCAAGCATAGAATCATAGAATTTACAGTGCAGAAGGAGGCCATTCAGCCCATTGAGCCTGCACCGACCCTTACAAAGAGCACCCTACTGAAGCCCACGTATCTACCCTATCCCCGTAACCCAGTAACCCCCACTTAACATTTTTTGGACACTAAGAGCAATTTAGCATGGCCAATCTACCTCACCCACATATCTTTGGACTCTGGGAGGAAACCGGAGCACCCGGAGGAAACCCACACATTCACAAGGGAGGGCGTGCAGACTCCCACAGACAGTGACCCAGCTGGAATCAAACCTCGGACCCTGGAGCTGTGAAGCAACTGTGCTAACCACTATGCTACTCTGCAGCACTTGTTTAACACTAACTTGGTCATTGAAGTTCAGTTTGGGTGCTGCCAGGGTCACTCAGCTCCTGACCTCATTATAGCCTTGTTTCAAACATGGACAAAAGAGCTGAATGCTAGTAGGGAAGTGAGCGTGACTGCCCTTGGCATCAAGGAGCCTGGCAAAACTGGAATCACTGGGAATCAGGGGGAAAACTCGCACATAGGAGATGGTTGTGATTTTTATTTTTTAAATTGAATTCACTTACGGGATGTGGGCGTCGCTGGTGAGGCTAACATTTATTGCCCATCCCTAGTTGCCCTTCAGAATGTGGTGGTGAGCTGCCTTGTTGAACCACTGCAGTCCTTGAGGTGTAGGTACACCCACTGTGCTGTTAGGAAGGGTATTCCAGGATGTTGCAGCAGCGACAATGAAGGAACAGGCTGGTTTAGCTCAGAGGGCTAGACAGCTGGTTTGTGATGCAGAGCAAGGCCAGCAGCACGGGTTCAATTCCTGTACCAGCTGAGAATTCTGACTTCTCCCTCTGTGACCCGAACAGGCGCTGGAATGTGGCGACTAGGGGCTTTTCACAGTAACTTCACTGCAGTGTTAATGTAAGCCTACTTGTGAGAATAAAGATTATTATTATTTTATTGATTTATTTATTTATATTTCCAAGTCAGGGTGGTGAGTGACTTGGGGAGGAACCTCCAGGTGGTGGGGTTCCCAGGTATCTGCTGCTCTTGTCCTTGTAGATGGTAGTGGTGTGGATTTGTAAGGTGTTGCCTAAGGAACCTTGGCAAGTTACTGCAGTGCATCTTGTAGATGGTACACACGGCTGCCACTGTTCGTCGGTGGTGATTGGAGTGAATGTTTGTGGAACGGGTTTGCTTTGTCCTGGATGGTGTTTAGCTTCTTGACTGTTGGAGCTGCACTCATCCAGGTAAGTGGAGAGTATTCCATTGCACTCCTGACTTGTGCCTTGTAAATGATGACAGGCTTTTGGTGAGTTACCCGCCATAGAATTCCTAGCCTTTGACCTGCCCTGGTAGCCATAGTGTTACTGTGGCTAGTCCAGTTCAGTTTCTGATCAATGGTAACCCCTAGGATGTTGATAGTGGGGGATTCAGCGATGGCAATTCCATTGAATGTCAAGGGGCGATCGTTAGATCCTCTCTTGTCGGAGATGGTCATTGCCTGGCACTAGTATGGCGATAATGCAACTGATTGTCCACAGTCTCAAAATAAGGGGCTGGATTCTCCGTCCAGCCGTGCCACATTTATGTTTCACCCCGCTCCTTAACGCCGGCTAGTCAATGGGGTTTGCCATTGTGGGGCAGCCGTCGGGAAACCCCCGGGCTGCCGGCAAAACGGAGCATCCCGCCGGCGGAAAATCCAGCCCAAGGTGATGAGGAGGAATCTCTTGCCTCAGGGGATGGTGACTGTTTGGAGTTCTCTTCGCCAGACAGTAGTGGAGGCCGGGCCATTGCACATACTCCTGGCTGAGTTGGGCAGACTTTGATCTATAAGCGAGTCAAAGGTTCTGGGGGATGGGTATGAGTTACAATCAGCTCAGCCATGTTCTTATTGAATAGCGAAACAGGCTTGATGGGCTGAATGGCTTACTCTTGCCCCTATTAAGTGCTGAAGCGGCAGACTCAGTTCTGAGGAGAAGCTGCAGAACAGCTGTCCACCCTGCAAATTATAGCTGACTGAAGTTACAGAAAACAAAGAGTGAATCACAGTGATTCAAGCACACAGCGGCTGAGGCTCTTTGAAGATGAAATAGTAGGCCCAGCCACATCTGTCTAGAATTGAGCTGCATAAAGAACTGTATCTACCACACACTCACATGTAAATATATATAATATATACTATGCATACATATATGTGTGTGTGTTTGTGTATATATTATAGATATTTATC
Organism: Scyliorhinus torazame; assembly: GCF_047496885.1. NCBI lineage: Eukaryota > Metazoa > Chordata > Chondrichthyes > Carcharhiniformes > Scyliorhinidae > Scyliorhinus > Scyliorhinus torazame. The sequence continues at coordinate 324,807,369 of NC_092710.1, forward strand.
TATATATAATCTGCACTCACTTAATACAATTATCTAGGACTTGAAACAGGAAATGAGGATCAATGGTACCTCAGATTGGTCAGGAAATATATCCTCACTAACTGTGGTAAATGAAGCAGTTTTCTGGTCAGGATCTATAAACGTGGCACTGAAAGATTTTCTATGGCACACAGACTGTCTTACATTCAAGGCCCTGCCACAGTAGGTTCTTTGAGAATAATGAAAAAAAAATAAAGGAGGGATCCCAACACATCTGTTCCAGTCAGACTTGCCACGCGAATGAGTTAACAGAGGATGTAATTTACTGCCACACACAAGGTTTGTTCCTTGTTTTTTAATGTCCCAACAGTGCTGAGTGCCAATTGAATAACAAACGGAAGCTCAGCGAAGGAATGGAAGAAATGAATTATTCTGACTGTGAGTTAAGGCTTTTCCAATCAGGCGCGGTTTGTGTAAAGCAGAAGGAGTTGTATATTTAAACTCACCATCTACGGGATTGGTCTTTAAGCTACAGGTTGTCACTCTGTATTTTCTCCTGAAGCTAAGACTATTCATCTTGGCCCTTCACTCCTGGTTTAGTGCTTGGCTTTAGTGAAAGCAAGCTGGGCTAATGTGGCAAACAGTGATACCTAAATGATGTTGGTCATGGCTCATTTGGTAATGATCTCACCTTGGAGTCAGAAGTTTGTGGGCTCAAATACTGCTCTAGAGATTTGAGCACAAGGTTAATCATAGATCATAGACTTTACAGTGCAGAAGGAGGCCATTCAGCCCATCGAGTCTGCACCAGCCCTTGGAAAGAGCACCTTACTCAAGCCCACGTATCTACCCTATCCCCGTAACCCCCACTTAACCTTTTTGGACACGAAGGGAAATTTAGCATAGCCAATCCACCTAACCCACACATCTTTGGACTGTGGGAGGAAACCGGAGCACCCGGAGGAAACCCACGCCGGCACGGGGAGAACGTGCAGACTCTGACAGACAGTGACCCAGCCAGGAATCGAACCTGGGACCCTGGAGCTGTGAAGCAACTGTGTTAACCACTATGCTACCGTGCTGCCCTAACACTCCAGTGCAGTTACCTCATATTTTCCTCAGGATGCGATCAGGAAGGTACATCGAAGCCTGCACCCTCTGGTGGAGTTTTCTTGTAGCCGCCCTTTGTACTGAGCAACCGGCATTGTGGGGAAACCGCAGCCAATGTGAGTAGAGTTAGGAAAGACAAGAGACAGGGATTGGGGAGTGATAGATTAATGTATTGGATTTCTGATCTTCTAGCATTGTTAAACCGACCACAATTTTGCCATCAGGTCCAGTATATCCCTCTGCTACTTTGTACCTGATGTCTCAAAGAGCCTCTTTTGCAACCATAGTTTTTGTCTTGTGTTCCTTAATAATCTCACATGTGGCATCTGCTGGATCCTGGACAATGCTGATTCGAATCTGCTGAGCATTTATTTCAGGTCTTAATGTGTGGCCAAAGCGTCACCTCTTGACGAGCAGTCGGCAGTTAAGCAGGCCCGATTTGACTCATATTTTCCACAAAAACAAGGTGGCCCAGCGGACTTAACAATTCAGCATTTAGGCAGGATCCAAACCAAACTAAACTGAACCAGACAGCGCTGGTGGGCCCTTGCAAAAAGTGCACACCACACAGTTTCTTGGAGTCATAACATTTGCAAAAATGTGTGTGGCACTTGCTGCGAATCGTGCTTACCGCCAGCCCATCTTGTGCTCATCTTTGTGCATTTCGTCCCCTCAATCACCTCAGTGCAGTCTAGTCATTGCCCATTCTAAGGGACCGTCCACAAAAAATATCCGACTTCAGTAGTTGGACAACCTCCCAAGACCCGCACATTGCTCAATATTAATAGGTTAGCTGTCCGTAAACAAAAACAACTTGCGCAACATTCATACACTTGTTGTTGCAATCCCCCCCAGTGCTTAAAAAAGACGGTTCTCTTCTTGGCCAAGAAACATTGTGGAAACACAGTACAAAATCAAAAAGATGGCAACCACAATCTCTGCGAGTTTTTTTTTAATTTTTAGATTAAAACAGGCTGGTTTGTCAGCCCATAAAAGCCTGCAGTGCACAGTGGGTGGCTGGCCAACAAATTGCGCTCACTTTAAGCAGTTTTATCTGAACATATGGTAGCATTTTATTTACGTTTTAGGAAGAGGAATGGCTCACTGTATTAAGTTTTTGCTGGCTGCTTTTTTTTTTTAGCTCAGGGGTATCCTCCCCTTCTCCTTCCACATCTACTATAAAACTTCGTACAAGCTCCTGCTAACATTTAACAAGGTCTGCCGGATTGTTTTTAAGAGACAGGCCCTTGAGGTAAAATGTACTCAAGCCGTTAGATCAGCTAATCCTTCAAGCCACTATAACTAAGACCCTTCCAACAAGGCAACAATGCTAATCACCCACATTGTTATCTCAACGTCTCAATGCCTAGATTCCTATTGAGAAACCCCAATATGAACTGTTTGGCTTCTAGAATACGATAGAAGGGGACCAAAATAAATCAATCAGTGGTTGCCACTAGAACTCCAAGTTTGTTTTTATCATTATCATAGAATTTACAGTGCAGAAGGAGGCCATTCGGCCCATCAAGTCTGCACCAGCTCTTGGAAAGAGCACCCTACCCAAGGTCAACACCTCCACCCTATCTCCGTAACCCCACCCAACATTAAGGCCAATTTTGGACACTAAGGGCAATTTATCATGGCCAATCCACCTAACCTGCACATCTTTGGACTATGGGAGGAAACCGGAGCACCCGGAGGAAACCCACGCACACACGGGGAGGATGTGCAGACTCCGCACAGACAGTGACCCAAGCCGGGATCGAACCTGGGACCCTGGCGCTGTGAAGCAATTGTGCTATCCACAATGCTACCGTGCTGCCCCAATTGTTCGATCAGGATATGTGGGCATCGCTGGCTAGGCCGGAATTTAATGTCCATCCCTAATTGTCCTTGAATTGAGTGGCTTACTGTGCAATATCAGAGCGTCAATCACGCTGCTGTGGGTCTGGAGTTACATGTAGGCCAGGCAAGGTAAGTATGCCAGATTTCCTTCCCTAAAGAACATTAGTGAATCAGATGGGGTTTTTTTTAACGACAATCGATTCATGGTCACCATGACCGAAACCAGCTTTCTGTTCCAGATTTAATTAATTGAATTTAAATTCCATCAGCTGCCGTGGTGGGATCTGAACCCTTGTCCCTAAAGAAACCCTAGCCTGTGTCTGTGGATTACTCGTCTGGTGACGTTACCGCTGCACCACCATCTTCCCCCTTTTAAAGAGAGAGTCCCATCGTCAGGAGACCCCCTTAACTGAGTGAGCAGGAGTCCAGTCGAAGAGAGAGACTTACCATCAACAATGCACAGATAACAGAGGGTCTGTGAAGGCTGGCTCGCTAGGTATGTTCAAGGCAGAGATAGACAGATTTTTAATCAGTAAGGAAATCAAGGGTTATGGGGTTAAGGCGGGAAAGTGGAGTTGAGGGTTATCACTTCAGATTGGTCATGATCTCACTGAATGGCGGAGCAGACTCGATGGGCCAAATGGCCTCCTTCTGCACTGTAGGAATACTATGGTTCTATGGCTATGGTCTTATGATGTACAACTGGAAATAGGTATAGGAGGTAAGTGTAGTCTGTGGGTGGAATAAATGTGGTCGAAGAGACGTTGAAAGGGAATATTTGCTTCTTCACCCTCCTTGTGGCAGTAAACAAAGGAAACGGGATGCTGGCTTTCATTGCCTGATGGTTTGCCTTACCTTATCTTTAGCTTCAGCTAAGAGATCCTCCATCTCTGAAAAGCTGAAGCTCGCGACTGTAATGAAGTCACTCATGACTGGCACAAACTTGTCCTCGTAGTCTTGTGTGTGGCGCTTCTGGTATTCCAGCTCCTGGAGGGAGGAGTGGGGGAGGGAGATGGGAACAAAACAAAGCAGTCAACTATCACTTCTTGGGACTCTTAATGACATGGGAGGTTTAATTGTCGAGTGTTTAAAAAAGAAGCATTTCAGCATCAGAACTCTTCTCTCTTCACTGAAGGAGGAGGCTCGCCAACAGAGCTCCTGTTAAATAATTACTAGAGCCCCATTAACGATGGCTGGCCTCTCCCCGCTGGAACCTCGACACTATAGGGCACTGTGTGAATGGAGTTGCCTCAAGCAGGACCCTTGTTACAGGGTCTCGCCATCGAGGCCTCAGTTGAAGAGTGGATTGATCCCCCCTCCCCGCTCGATCCATGCTCTGCCTGGACTTCCCCGCACTCATTTCCTCAATTAAATCAGGATGAGCACTGAGGCTGTGGCATCCAGTGCTAATTTGAATCTGCTGCCTATCAGTCTTTATCAGGCTAAGCGATCGGCGCGCCATGTCTGCACACTCCCCGCTCCATTCCCCCTGCAGCCACATCCTGTGTGCGCCCAGCCCATCTGCTTTGAGCTGATGGATTTGTAATGTAATTAGAGTTCGTTAGCAGGGTTAGATGTACATTGTTCTGTGTGCTGCCCCTGGCCTTGTGGACGACATGCTCTAATGTGGAGCGAGGCAAAGATAAACAATGGCTGGATTGAGGGATGTTTCGGACCAATTGTGGCCGATGTGAGGAGCTGAACACTGAACTGATTGGCAGACAGGAGATTGTCCAGTGACGGCAGTGGTTAGTTCAGGCTAATCCTTCTGGCCTGAATTTAGCACCTGCATCTTAATATCGATGGAGGAATGTTTAATATTGCACAGGGTTAAATTGAATTTTAGTCTGTGGTGAAAGTTTGTGAGAAGTGCTCTTGAAATATGTTTGAATTTTTAACTGGGAAGGTAGCCTGGCGGAGTGTCAACTCACCCTAGTTATTGGTTCAGGGTCCTACCGAATCAAGTGGCTTCTAAACGACCAGCTGATTTGAAAACAAAGGATCATACAGCAGAGAATGAGACCTTTCTGCCCACTGTATCCCTGCTAACTCTTTGAAAGAACTATCCAATCAGTCCCATACCCCCTACTCTTTCCCTACAGCTGTGCAATCATTTTGTTTTCAAATAACCATTGCTTTTTGCAAGTTACTGTTTCGACCAGCCTTTTGAGACAATCATAACGACTGGGGCGGCACAGTAGCACAGTGGTTAACACTGTTGCTTCACAGCACGAGGGACCCGGGTTAGTTCGCTGTGGAAAAACTGCAGCATTGGTGCAAATCACAACATGTGCAGTGAGTAATAATAATAATCTTTATTAGTGTCACAAGTAGACTTACATGAACACTGCAATGAAGTTACTGTGAAAAGCCCCTAGTCGCCACAGTCCGACGCCTGCTCAGGTACACAGAGGGAGAATTCAGAATGTCCAAATTACCTAACAAGCACGTCTTTCGAGACTTGTGGGAGAAAACCGGAGCACCCGGAGGAAACCCACGCAGACACGGGGAGAACGTGCAGATTCCGCACAGACAGTGACCCAAGACAGGAATTGAACCTGCGTCCCTGGCACTGTGAAGCAACAATGCTCACCACTGTGTTACCGTGCCGCCCATGAAGGTCACAGTGGATCCCAGACTTGGGTAAGTCAAGGGTATTGGGAAGGGACAGATTGGGCACCTTTGGGGGGGGGGGGGTGCTGAGGGGGATGGTGTGTGTGGTGTGTGTTTTGAAATACAGGCTGGGAGGACGGAAAGGGTTACAATCACCAGATGATGTGCATCTCCTGATGCACAAAAGACAGCACCCCCCACCCACCCACCCCCACTTCTTCCCACCCGTTTCAAAACTTTTTGATAGTACAGGCTGCCCACATCTGCCTGCCTACCCACACCAACCATGTTAAGCCAGGGCAGCATATATAATCCTGGGGTCAATTGTCTGTCAGCAAGTTGAACTGACCCGTGATCATTTATTTACATATGGCAGGTTCAGCACCGGCCAGTCACAGTCATTACAATAAAGGAGGCCATTTGGTCCATTGGGTCCATGCTGGTTTTCTGCCGAACTCCCAGTCGTTGCCACTCGATGCTTGAAAAGATTATTACCTACACCTCTTGACTAAAACCTTAAGCTGTGACCCCTAATCCTTGTACCATCAGCTGATGAGAACAGCTTTTCTTTGCCGACCTTATCTAAACCTGTCATAGCCTTGTACACCTCTGTTGAATACCCCCAGCCTCTCCAACCTAACATTGTAGCTAAAATCCTTCATCGCTGGAACCATCTGGAAAACTCCTCTGCATCCCCTCAAGGTCCTTCACATCCTTCCTAAAGTGCGGTGGCCAGAACTGGGCACTGTACTCTAGCTGTGGCCTAAAGTAAGAGGAGAGAGAGGGTGAAAAGGAGAAAGAGTATTAGGGACAGAGGGAGGGACAGATCGATAAATGCTACACCAGGCAATTATGGATTGATTACATCTTCGCAGGAACCCTGGGCGGGATTCTCCGAAATGGAGGCAGAGTGTTCGCACCGTCGTGAACGCCGTCGAGGTTCACGACGGCGCGAAACGGCCCCTATCCCGAACGATTCAGGGCCCGATAATGGGCTAGGAGCGGCACTGCGTCATTTATGTGCGCCAGGCCTTGGCGCCGCGTAAAGGCGGCGCTGCATACATGACGCAGCCGGCGCCGCATAACTGCCGTCACCCGCGCATGCGAGGGTTGGCCGGCGCCAACCCGTACATGTGTGGTTGCCGTCCTCTCCGAATCCGCCCCGCAAGAAGATGTCAGACGGATCTTGCGGGGCTGCGGAAAAAAGGAGGTCCTTTCGCAGGCCACACCCCATTTGAGGCCCCCCCCGGTGCAGGATCCCCCCTCCCCCCCGCGCGGGCCGCCCCCCCCCAGCATTCCCGCGCTGTTCCCGCCGGCAGCGACCAGGTGTTGTCGGCGCCGAGAGGAACTCGCCATTTTGGGCTGGCCGCTCGGCCCATCCGGGCCTGAGAATAGCAGGGGTGCTGGAGAATCGCCATTTTGGGTGTCTCGGGCGATTCTCCGGCCTGCGCCGCGCGGAACTCGACGGGGCCGCTCTCGCCGCTTGGGAGAATCGCGGGAGGGCGTCGGACCGGCGTCGCGGGAAGATTTGGCGACCCAGGCGATTCTCCCAACCGGCGCGGGAGCGGAGAATCGCGCCCCCTGTTTTCAGTGCAAACACAGTCAAGTTGAAGAAGGCAGGGTTCTACATACACACCCAGTAGTCAAGCTCGCACACTGAGCGCTGCACTCCTGTCCCCCACCACCAATGGAAATTTGAACCACTGGATACAACTGTTGGTGCCACAAGAGTGGCTGTTTCAAGTTGAAAAGCTCATCCTCGTCGGGACCCAGGTGGGCAGAGGAGGTGGATGGTGAAGACAAGTGCAAGAGGGGGAAGTCAGATACTTGGCAAAAAATAAAAGTTTGACAATCCAGTCTGTTTCTATGGCAGGGTTGCTGGCAGGTGCAGAGTTAAGCGCTGTGGGATGAGGTTACAGTGGGCACTGTGAGTTGGACCAAGTGGGCACGGGACAGATAACCTTGGCGGTGCCAATGGTGTCGGACCTCAGGGGCTCGCAGATGTCACCAACTGGAGTCCTTTTGAAATGCGAAGGTCTTCGGTAAAAGGTTAGGCCGAAGGCTTAATTCTCATTGCTCAAAGGGATAAAGGGGGAAAGGCAGGATCTGGGTATTGAACCTGATGATCAGCCGTGGTCATAATGAATGGCGGAGCAGGCTTGAAGGGCCGAATGGCCTCCTCCTGCTTCTATTTTCTATGTCCCTATTTCCACCACAGCCCTTCCCATCCTACCCCCCTCCTCCAAAAAGTAATTGGACTAGATCACACGCATATCCACATTCTTCTCTCTCACATTGCGATAAACCCTCTTCACAAACACTGATAGGGCATCAGGCATGTAAACAGGACACATTCCACACTGCTGACTGCAGCAGCTTCTAGATGCAAAAACAGATGCTTAGAGCTCCATGGTTTTAGACACAAGCTAAATAAATAGAACTCAAACTGCATACGAATTCAATCAGCTGTCATTTCCTCCCTGATGGATTTTGCAAAACCCGTGGGTATTTTGTTGCTGTCATTTCTTTTTCCCTTAAAAAGCCCTCTGCACCCTGTTCCCTAAAACAAAATGATCAAGATAGTAAACAGGTTCAAAAGGCACTCGAGACTGGGAATCAATCCAGAGCCCTCTGATCTAAAGTTAAAGGCTGTATTGTGGTGGGCTGTCGCGTTGTTGAGTCGAATACTATTTGTATAGTGTGAAACAAGCCTGTGACTGCAACAGCAGCAACTGTGTGTTTCCCTAGAGCTCCTCCCATGTTTGGAGATACCTCGAGGTGCATTAGGTTTAGGAGAAAAAGTTAGGGACAAGGAGAAAGGAGGTTTAAGCTACGGAACCAGGGTTAGAGATTTGAGTGAGTTTCTGCAGCTAGCAAGTGATGCACGATCAATTGCACAAAGATGAGAGTTGAATACAACTGAGGCTTTATTGCTCTGATGTGTGGCCTCCCACAGCAGCTGGCGAAATGGCTGCTGCACGGAGGACACACATATTTATACTCTGCCTACTGGGTGGAGCCAGCAGGCAGGGACTACCGTCGTACCTGTAGTACAGGTCCTACCGTACATCACCTAATATAGGTGCAACAGTAGTTTACCACAGGAAGGAAGGTGGAAAAATAGATGGAATCAGGGAGACCTTTGGGGCGGGCGGGAGTGGGGAGGAGGAACATCCCTTGTGCAGGAGGGGGTTGCTCATAGGCAGGGAGGACTGAGGCAGTAGGAGGCGATCGTTTCGGCAGAGAGGAGTGAAACCGTGGCCGGAATTCTCCAGCCGTTGGGCTTCTCTTTTCCCGCTGGCTTCAATGGGAAGTCCCATTGACGAGTGGCAGGGCTTTAGAGAATCCCACCACCAGCGAATGGCGCATCGTCCGGAACCACACAGCTGGGGGGGGGGGGCGGAGAATCCAATCCCACGAAAGCAAGGGTGAAAATGTCGACATCAACCCTTTTGCTGAGCAACGGGATGGTGGCCTTTGGACAGGTTGAGATACTGAAGAGAATGTGGGGTGAATGTGGGGCTCTGATGTATTGTAACCAAAGGATGGTTAAGCCAAGGACTCAATCTGTTGACCCTGGCAGTGATGAAGGCGTGGCCCAGGAACAGTTTTTGGCAGTGCCACAAGGAGTGAGACAGGGGTGGAGGCAGGTGATGTTGCTGAGTTAGTGCTCAGCCCAGGATCCACACGTGCCCACTCAGCAGACTGTGGAGACAGCTTTGGCGACTGATGGGGGTCAAGGTTAGAGGTTCGCAGCTGCTAATGTCAGGTGAAGGGGAAGGTTTTCGCTTTGGCGATGTTAAACTGGAGGGGAACTTTGAGTCATCTGGGATAGGTTAATGGAGGGAGCAGAAGTGAAAGGTTGGCTGCCAACAAACATGTAGAATTCAATCCCGCGCTTGAGGAGCAATTATGCCCAAGGGCTGGCGAGAAAATCATGGAAGGTAGGGGATCAGGAATATTCTCAAAACAAATCATTTTACATTTTTACTTTTATTTCACATAGGTCCACCCCTCAGAACTAAATAAAGGAGATGTTCGGTGGTCCGTATCGAGCCAAGGTCTTATTGAATGGTGGAGGGTGCTCGAGTGGCTGGAAGGCCTACTCCAGCTACGAATTCTTAGATTATCTTCAGCTGACCACAAGGAGACGCAAGACAGCAAGCTGAGTCAATTTTCTCCAATCTTCCCGCTACCCCACCCCACCCACCGAAGTGAGAAGGGAAGGCTTGGACAAGGCACCTGAGGATGATTAAGAGTTTAAAAATAAAAACGTGAGAGGAACCTGGTAAAGCAAAGCCTTTTCCCCTCTGCCATGCATGTTGGCACACGAGGGGCATTCCCTCACCGCCCAATATTTCATCTCTTGTGCTTATCTATGTAATACTGAGTGACTGGCTCTAGATTTTAGTGGCGTTCTCCTGATCTCAGAGAGAGGGATTAGAGTAATCCATGGAAAAGTGGCATAAATGGGTGAAAATTCCTGCCATTTCTGTCTGCTTCCACCTTCCCTCTGGGCATACGGTTGGAGATTACAGCGGAAGTCCAGGATTACTATCCTCACTCAGTCATTTCTGGGTAGGCCATACTTACCGACTCCAAAGCCTTCAGTCCATTCTTCAGATTCTTTATTTCTTTGTCCAGTTCTGCCAGGCTGTTTTGAAATAAACACATTTTTCCTTAATTAATCTCAGAAGAAAGAAATTCAAAATTCTCAACTCTGCATTGCTAACATTTCCAAATATTCGACCAAACCTCAACATTCCTCGGTACATTTTGACACTTTTCCCACAGAAGAAGTTTGTCTTCAGGAGTTAGCCGGTCAAACAACCAAAAAGAGACCCCCTCAAGCCACGCTACGTCGTGAGGTTTGCCCTTCCTCCATCTTGGTGATGCGGATTGAGGGGGGGGTTGAGTACTGGCTAGGTCACCAAGGGAAACTCGCCTGCTCTTCTTCCAAATAGGAACATGGGAACTTTTCTATCCACCTGGGAGGACAGCCTGTTCACCAAAAGGTCTGGAAAAACAGGGGGCATGATTCTCCAATAATGGGGCTATGTCCCCATGGCAGCCTCAAAACGCCCCGTTGGACATGGTGGACTCGGACCGTGAAGTGGCACCAAAAGTTTAGGCCCCTGTGATCCCGCACGCCCGTGGATCGGTGCCGCCCGATCGCCCCCCTGGCCGTCCAGAAGCCCCGCATACCCCGGTGAAGGATCTCCCCCGCACCAGGGCGGCCGTTCCCGACAGGCAAAACGTGGTTAGAACCTGTTGTGTAGGGGGCCTCTGTCAATCGCCTCCTACCCGCGTCGCGTAGACCGCTAGTGCACGATTCACGGGGATTCTCGAGAATCGCGGGAGCGGCGTCGGACTGGATTTCGTCATTGACGCCCATTCCCCGCGCCCACGCCGATCGCGATTTTGGCACGTAGGCTTGGAGAATCCAGCCCAGGATCACAGACAAGCACAAGACTCTCCCCCTCCACCACCTCAGATCCCCACTAAAACGCCATCTTTGATTCAAGGAGTGGGACTTCAACCCATAACTGCCTGACCCGGCACCGTAAGTGAACGATTAACCTTTCAACTCACACCCTCTGTACCTGCTTTTCCTCTCCCACCCACAACATCTCCCCACATGGGAATGCCAATTTGGTTTCAAGCAGCTCTCAGATCATGGAAAACTCTGTACTGAGGTTTTTTATGGGGGTGGGGATTTATTTTTGTCAGGGGGCATCACTAGTAAGGGCTGTTGTCCATTCCTCATTGATCTTAAACTGGGGGGGGTGTAGGCAGTTAAGAATCAACCTGGTGTCAGGGTTCCTTTCCCTGAAGGGCAGGAGTGAACCAGATCGTTTTTTTTTAATGACGACTTATAGTCACCTGGTTGTAATTACCGAGACTAGCTTTAGATTCCAGATTTTCCTCAGTTGAATTTAAATTGCTGTAGTGTGGTGTAAACTCATATGCCCAGGGCATTCGCTTGGGCCTCTGTCTTACTAGTTCAATGGCATTACCACCATCTCTCCACAGATGTGCTGCAAGAGACTAAAATTTGCTTTTTAAATTCTGGAATTACAGAGCAGATCTGGTAATATCTGATAAAAAATAATGAAGTAGATTTGACTTTGGACATAATGCAAAACACAAACCATTGGATCAGCCACCTGGAATACATTTGCCCTGAAGTTAACAGAAATTAAACTTGAGAGGGATGTGTAACAAACAGCTGGGCTGATAACCCCCTGTTTGACATGATTGTCCAAAGTCAAAACTACTGCTGAAGCATCTGTAAGGGAAATATTTAACGCCTGTATTCTTTCCAAAATACTGAAGGACCTGCTGTGTAGCTAAAACCCAATCTTCACAATTGACATTAAGGCTTTAATGCAAAGGCCCCAGGAGGTTTTATACCTAGCAGGCAGAGACAGATGTTTTTTTAAAAAATCTTTATTAGTGTCACAAGTAGGCTTACATTAACACTGCAACGAAGTTACTGTGAAATTACCCAGTCGCCACATTCCGGCGCCTGTTCGGGTGCACTGAGGGAGAATTCAGAATGTCCAAATTACCTAACAAGCCCATCTTTCGGGACTTGTGGGAGGAAACCAGAGCTCCCGGAGGAAACCCACGCAGACACGGGGAGAAGGTGCAGACTCCGCACAGACAGTGTCCCAAGCTGGGTATCGAATGTGGGACCCTGGAGCTGTGAGGCAACTGTGCTAACCACTGCGCTACCGTGCCACCCATTGATTAACTGAAGTTTGTGCATGTACTCATGGTAATTCAAGTTCCATCAGTGTCGATATCAAGCACTGCCAGCCATGTGTAGCACCATCAGATGTTGGGCCTCTGTCTTACCAGTTTAATGGCTTCCCTCCATTCCGTCCCCATCCCCGCCACCCCCCCTCCATCTCAGAAAAACAACTCCTCTCCAGCACTCAGGCGGTATTTCTGTTCCACCTTGCAGCATGTCACCAATGTGTCCGGCCTGAGCAAACGTGCCAGTTTTATCGCAAATCAGTCTGGAATTATGGACAGATTCACGCCGTCAGCTCGCGCTCAACAGGTTCACACTGCCCAAACTCACACGGTATCAGGTGGTGGAGAGAAGCAGAAAACAAAGAGGTCGGAGGTTGTCCGGCTTTACGCCGTTACTTACTTGACTTTAGCTGCGTCTGGTACGTGAAGTAAGTCCAACTGAATGGTGAGGATCTCTGGGTAGTTCTTTTCGAAGATCATGATCAGATAGTGCAGCAGTGTGATATTCCTGGAATTGAGACACAAATGTACCATAAGAATTCTGGCAAGAGTGGAGGCTGGTGTCGAGAGTTCAATGACTTCTCCACTCAAAAGTGTTCAAGGATATTATTTTTTTCCCACAACTTTGGCAACAATTTACATACATAGCATGGGTGAACTCAGGCAGGAGGTAGAGAAGAAGATAAGAGGAAGTAAACAAATGGCAAATGGGTTGGCCAGCAAGACAGGTCTGGATTCTCAGGCAGAAGGAGAAGGTTCCCTGTTTAGACAAAATGGCCAGGATCTGGAAGTCCCGCTCCTGAACACAGCACCCACCGTTTGCACAGTGGGACGTGCGGTGGTGGATGGTTGGAGGTGGGGGGGTTGAGAGAGAACACGGACGGGATGCATTTTGCACGTCCCCATGGTTCACGGAGGAAAGTGCACATGTTAAAGTGAAGCTGCCTGCAGTCTGGTCCAATTTTCACGAGTGAGGTGTCCAAAATACAACTTTTGCACTTTAGATCTATCAAGAAGTTCTAAAGTTAGCAGAGTTCTTTGCAGAGATAGGGTACCCTTTTAGATATGGTCCTGGGATACATTTGGGACAGGTGCCCTTTCGGAGAGGTGAGGTGCCCTTTGGGAGAGTTCAAGCTCCTTTTGAGGTTATTAAATTAGACTTGAATGTGCGTAAAAAGTTGATAAACTTGAAACTGTTGAGATAATTAGAACGATTAAGGGACTGTCAAGGGAGCTGTTAGGTAGCTGTCAAGGCATTTGAATCTCCTGCCCTATTAAATATTCGAAAACACTGCAGTGAGGTGGCTGTCAGTTCAATTTGATTGACAGCTCTGAATGCTTCTAAAGTCTTTGAAGTGGGGCTATGAATGTAGATGCCTGTTCTTATAAGGAATTAGGAGGTTGAAGGAATTTAAATGTCACAAATGGGGGCCAGGAAGTGGCACGTGTTGGCATCGATGGGGCATGGGGAGTGTATGGGATGTGAGGTGGTCAGGACTGTTCTTTGTTTTATTGTTTTTTGGCAGCTGGGACACAGGGTCGGATCACTGAGGCCCACCTTTCACCCAGCCCACACCTGGCAGCCTCTGTACTTCCTCCAGATTGGTTCTGGGGTCAACGGGCATGACTCCAGTTCACACCCACACTCTGCAGAACTAAAATCGGATCTTCCGGGGCTCCTTCTCCCAGGTCAGGTTTGCACAGCTGGGAATTTTCCCACCAGTTCACGGCGGACCCTGGAGTGGGAATTCAGGACACCGTCTTTCAGGAGGCTTTTGAAGATTTGAGCGAAAGGTGACATTGCAAAGAGGTTTTGCAAGTAAATTGCAGAGCGCAGAGGCGGACTAACAATGAACCAGACACCGCTACAGCGTGGGGTCCCTGCCAATGGGGGGGGCTAGGGGGGCAGGGGGGGAGGGCATGCTGAGAGGTGGCTGTGTGTGCACCCAAAAGTGTAAGTCCACCTCTGCTGTGAAGCCTTCAGCAAGGCGATGAGGAGGCACAGGCCAATGGCTGTCGAGAGGAGCAGCGGGGCGACTCGACCTCCAGGCCAGAACTGAGGAGGCCAGGCGGGTAACCAACCAAACAAAATAGAAACCACCAGGCCAGATTTCCAGCAGTAGCAGCCAGGAGCATACGGAGTCATCAAGAGTCGAGGCCTGGCTATCCAAGCGAGAGGCACAGGGTGAGCAGAGCAGACGTCAGGAGGCCAGGCAAGCGCAGGCACTGTGTCTCAGGGAGTCAGGGAGCAGCAGCCAGCAGAGGCCGGGCAACTCGACCAGAGCCAGAGGCCAGCCAGGCAGAGCTGAGTGAGAGGGCTGGACAGGACAGCAACCCGACTGGGCAGCGAGGGTGAAATCTTGGGTTTCTATGCCTTGCTTTTTGTGAGTTGAGGAAGGGTGGGGTCAGGAGGGCATTGACGTCATTCAGGGTTGGGCTCGACATCATTGTGGGCGGGCACGGCATCTTTGGAGCTGGGCATGACGCCATTGGGACGGGCACTGCGTCATTGGGACGGGGCACTGTGCCATTGGGGTGAGGCGTGACTCCACTGGGGTTTGGTGCGGCCCCATCGGGTGGGATCATGATGCCATTGGGATGGGGCTTGATATGATTGGGGCGGAGCATGATGTAATCGGAGGGTAAGGTATGATGTCACCAGGGGTGGGATGTGACATCACCAGGGGGAGGGGCATGATGTGGAGCCCCCAAAGTGTCAGTCCGCCTCTGGCAGAGTCAAATGGTAAACTTTAAAAGGTTTGTCACTGACGGTGAGGTGCACAGGGCTAATCAGAGCTCTTACGCTGCCTTCAATGCAATAATGGACACAAAGCCCACTCAGTTACAGATATGTGCAAAGGAATTGATATTGAGGCAAACACAGTCACAACCCCAACGATTTGCATTTATACAACATTTTGAATGTTATGAAACATTTACTTTGCAGAGACTCAGAGGGAAAGAGATACCGTGACATGAAGGGAGGCCGATTTGGGTGCTAATCACAAATCCAAGTCAAAGGGAAAGATTTTGAACAGGCTTTTAGTAGGGAGAGCGGTAACAAGACAGAAAGTTTTATGATCGGCGTTGCAGCTCTGCAACCAAAAGCAATGTAGAAAGGAGAGTGATGCACTGAAGGCCAGGGTCAGAAGGATGGAGCAACTCAAGCTCGAATGAGATTGCAAAGGTAGGGAGAGGTGAGGTTGCCAACTCTGCTTGGACATCTTCCTGAAGTCTCCAAAACCTCAATCAGTCAGGGAGCCTTTCCTTTCCATATGTTTCCATCTAATACATGAAAAGATATAAAGTAAATGGTAAAACCGCAATTGTTTTAATGACTTCTGTGATTTTATTTTCAGTTGGGAGGTGAGTTTTTTTAATTTCTGGAGACTCCAGGTCAATCCTGGAGAATTGGCAACACGGGAGCAGACATGTTCTTGTGACATGGCTGTACGTAATGCAAACATAGATTCTGCTCCCTCTCCTCACAGGAGGAAATGGCCTACACGACTGATATTTGGCCTCAGACATGGGAGCTATAAGGAGAGGCGACCAAATTTGTCTGTGCTGGAGAAGAGCAAACTAAGGGATGACCTTTTTGAGGTGTTCAACTCCCCTCAGGTCTCCGACAAGTTGAACTTTGTCTACGGCTCCAAGAACGAAGGTTTGGGATGAAGCTCAGAAGAGGTAAGACAATTAGACGGATTAAACAGAAGGCCGTGAATGTTCGGTATGGAGAGGGTGTTGCCGGAAGACTACATCAGTCTCTTGATAGGGGGAGATGTAAGTATGTTTAGACAATAAAATGAATGCTTTTCACCTCATATAGTCATTAATAATAATAATCGCTTATTGTCACAAGTGGGCTTCAAGGAAGTTCCTGTGAAAGGCCCCTAGTTGCCACATTCCGGCACCCGTTCGGGGAGGCCGGTACGGAAATTGAACCCGCGCTGCTGGCCTTGTTCTGCATATCAAGCCAGCTGTTTAGCCCACTGTGCTAAACCAGCCCCTAACCAGCCCCATTATGATAGCGAACTCTGAGTAAAAAGGTATTGCCCGAATTCCCTATTGCATATTCTATTTCCGATCACGGAACCAAATGGATCAAACTGCTTCTTTCTGCCATTTCTCTCATACCTGTCGATGCTCGATTTTGTGTCTCCAATCTTGTTGAGGCTGGAAATTCTGAAGCCAAAAGCATTGCCCCTCTGGCCTTTGTTCATGTAGTTCCCAAAGGCAAGGACCACCTCGAGGAGCTGCTTCAGCCTCTTGCTTCGACAGAGCTCTTTGGATGCCAGAAGGATCACTGCAAGGCGGTGGGGTTGGAGAGGGAGAAGGAGAGATAATAAACAAGACAGCAGTCACCTCTTTCAAACAAAATACTTTTGTTTGTGGTTTCCAAGAAACCTTTGGACTGTGACCAAATCACTGATCCAGTACCTGGACCTGCCACTGCTTGGGTGGCAGGAAGTAGGTCTGTGAATGGAATTCAAATTGCCCCTGTATGTAGCCATTGAGCTCCTCTGTCTCACCAGCGAAGAGATCCATGTGACAACCTTCCATAGGAAGATTAGGAACAACCATCCAGCAACCCCCAGGCCTGTTCTGCCATCCAATGAAACAAGGCTGCTCGGTGTCTGAACTCTTCACCTGCCTTTGGCCCATATTCTCTAATACTCATATCTCACAACATAGCGGTGTGGCAATTGCTCCCAAAGGGCAGAATGGATTCAGGGGATAGAATCACAGTGGCAGCTACTGAGGTGGTTCCTAGCTGTTCATTATGGGAATAACGTTAGCCAGAAGTGCATTATGTGGCAGCAGACACCGTTAGGAATAACTCAGTGCCTTGATTCCCAGGTTCGATTCCCATCTGGGTCACTGTCTGTGCGGAGTCTGCATGCCCTCCCCGTGTGTGCGTGGGTTTCCTCCGGGTGCTCCGGTTTCCTCCCACAGTCCAAAGATGTGCAGGTTAGGTGGATTGGCCGTGATAAATTGCCCTTAGTGTCCAAAATTGCCCTCAGTGTTAGAACAGTACAGCACAGAACAGGCCCTTCGGCCCTCGATGTTGTGCAGAGCTTTGTCCGAAACCAAGATCAAGCTATCCCACTCCCTGTCATTCTGGTGTGCTCCATGTGCCTATCCAATAACCGCTTGAAAGTTCCTAAAGTGTTCGACTCCGGGGTGGGGTTACTGGGTTATGGGGAATGGGTGGAGGTGTTGACCTTGGGTAGGGTGCTCTTTCCAAGAACCGGTGCAGATGCGATGGGCCAAATGGCCTCCTTCTGCTGTAAATTCTATGATAATCTATGATTGATCAACACAACATAATGGGCAAACACGAGTATTGGTTGGCTGAACAAAGAGGAGTGGATTAAATAGCAGATGAAGGATGTCATAAAGCATAGATCTTCATCACCAGGATCCATGATTACCCTCCAGCGGTTGGAAATATAATCACGGCTGACACCCCAGAACAAGATGTGGAGTTGCCGGCATTGGACTGGGGTGGGCACAGTAAGAAGTCTTACAACACCAGGTTAAAGTCCAACAGGGTTTGTTTCGAATCACTAGCTTTCGGACCTGAGGAAGGAGCAGTGCTCCGAAAGCTAGTGATTCGAAACAAACATGTTGGACTTTAAACCTGGTGTTGTTAGACTTCTTACTGTACTCCAGAACAACACTCGGGGAGCGCTGCACTGTTGGTGACATTGTCTTTCATATGGACTGAAGTCCTGTTATCGTGGGCTATCAGAGGTCTAATGGGGCAATTTGAAGGATGTTCCTCTGATTCGCTGGACAACATTTCTCTTTCAACCAACATCACCAATCATGGACTGACTGTTTTTGACCTCTTTTGGTTTTTACTGTGTGATGTCCTATGGTTGAACCTTATTGTAAGGGTGTTGGAGAGTCCGAGAATGTTGATATCACAACCTGAGCGGCCAACGCAGGTCGAAGCATGGACTCACCAAGCTCTGAGTGAGCAGTTGTTCCGTAGGATGTGTTTTAAATATTGAAAACATCCTCATAGAATCCCTACAGTGTAGAGGCAGACCATTCGGCCCATCGAGTCTGCACTAAACCTCCGGAAAAGTCCCCTATCTAGGCCCAATTCCTCGCCCCATCCCTATAATCTCACCTAATCTTTGGGAAATAAGGGGTAATTTAGCATGGTCGATCCACCTAACTTGCACATCTTTGGACTGTGGGAGGAAACCGGAGCACCCGGAGGAAACCCACACAGACACAGGGACAAAGTGCAAACTCCACACAGTCACCCAAGGCCGGAATTGAACCCGGTCCCTGGTGCTGAGAGGCAGCAGTGCTAAACACTGTGCCACCGTGCCGTCCACACCTTACTCCTGTCTTGCTGCTTTATATTGATTTCAGTAGCAATGATAACTATAGGATGATACGTATTTATTACTTGAACAATTAAAAGCTATCAAGGTCCTGCTCCCTCTGCCCCACCGCCTTGTCCAATCTCTGAAATTCCCTACTTAAATCTCCTCTTCCCTCCTATGAACATACGTCCTAGGTGCACTTCTTTCAATGTTCCCTTCAGGTATTTATCCATAGTTCTGAAAGTTTTTGAAAATAAATTTAGAGTACCCGATTCAGTTTTTCCAATGAAGAGGCAATTTAGCGTGGCCAATCCACCTACCCTGCACATCAGCGGGTTGGGGGGAACGAAACCTAAGCAAACACGGGGTGAATGTGCAAACTCCACACGGACAGTGACCCAGAGCCGGGATCGAACCTGGGACCTCTGTGCCGTGAGGCAGCAGGGCTAACCCACTGTGCCACCGTGCTGACCTTTGTCTTGAATTTATAGGCCCCATCCATGGAGATATGCGCAAAAAGTCAAATTGGCTTCTGGACATGTCCGAGTCAATGTGAGGAACCAACAGTGGGAAAATCACGTGAAGATTTTTACGTGAAGAATTTCTAGCGGCAGATTCAGCTGTATTGACTCTCCTGACTAGTACGTTAACTATTTCTCCCTAATCCACCCACCAGTCCCCAGATGCCGAAAACTAGGACGCAGCCCCTTTAAATGGCAGAATGCAGAGCATCCATCCAATGATTTAGTACTTGTTAAAAATGTGTCTGCACTGGTTCGACACTTGAGAAAAACAAACGACAAGTGAAGCAACGCAGTTTCTCAAACCCACGGCAAGAGGCCAGATAAATGTTATTCCAGAAAATAAAAATGTTTTAATGTGCACATATTTGTCCAATCCAACCTCTTTGATGGCCTTACCTTCGATCTTCGGCTTTGCTTCTGCGAGTCGCTCGGCAAACTTCTTCTTGAAGAATAAAGCCTGCAGGCGCTGTTGGTAATGGTCGATTCTGCGGGATTAATGGACAGAATTTAGATCCAGCGACTGGTTGAATTCCAGTTCAGGAACGTCAGCGAGAGCGAGTGACGTTCTCCTCCGGGCGCTGAGTGTAACAGGATTGGAAAACTGGTCTGTCGACAGTGGGTTTATGAATCCACTGAATATCGCACACAAGAGGAAATCTTTGCCTGAGATCTCGCCTGCTTCCCTGATCACTCTACAGGCTGTGTTCACCACCTTCAAACCTCAGTTGTCCTTGCTAGATTCTCCCACATCACCCTGCATCACCCGCTGCCAGTTTGGAGGTGGTTCACACCCATTTGTTTGTTCTTCTGATGCCCTTAACACAACACAACGGTATCCTGCAGCACTGTATGTTTCCTGTTCTCAGGCCATCGAGCCATTTAACAGTTTGGGTGCATTTGACCTGCCTGTGCTCATCCACCCCCAGAGGCTGTTTAGCACAGGGCTAAATCGCTGGCTTTGAAAGCAGACCAAGGCAGGCCAACAGCACGGTTCAATTCCCGTAACAGCCTCCCCGAACAGGCACCGGAATGTGGCGACTAGGGGCTTTTCACAGTAACTTCATTTGAAGCCTACTTGTGACAATAAGCGATTTTCATTCATTTCATTTTTCATTCTATTGGTGAGGTCTGCAATGGGACTGGTCTATCTCTACTTTCTGCTCAAATTGGAAAATAAACCTATCTTAAAAAGAAAAGCAAGACTTGGATATATGTAGCACTTTGCATGACTGTCAACTTTTCTTCAGTAAACTACATATTATTTTGTCATTTCTTTTCTGTATTTTCTTATTTCAAAAGTTGAATATTTTGAAAGAAAATGTTGACCGATCCTACTGTGCGTTCATTGCACTGAGCAGCATCTCCTTTTAACTTGCATAAACCATAGAATCCCTGCAGTGCAGAAGGTGGCCATTCAGTCCATCGAGTCTGCACCTACCCTCTGAAAGAGAACCCTACCTAGGTGGGCAGCACGGTAGCATTGTGGATAGCACAATTGCTTCACAGCTCCAGGGTCCCAGGTTCGATTCCGGCTTGGGTCACTGTCTGTGCGGAGTCTGCACGTCCTCCCCGTGTCTGCGTGGGTTTCCTCCGGGTGCTCCGGTTTCCTCCCACAGTCCAAAGATGTGCAGGTTAGGTGGATTGGCCATGATAAATTGCCCTTAGTGTCCAAAATTGCCCTTAGTGTTGAGCGGGGTTACTGGGGCATGGCGATAGGGTGGAGGTGTTGACCTTGGGAAGGGTGCTCTTTCCAAGAGCCGGTGCAGACTCGATGGGCCGAATGGCCTCCTTCTGCACTGTAAATTCTATGATAATCTATTATAGGCCCACTCCCCTTCCCTATCCCTGTAATCCCACCTAACCTGCACATCTTTTGCACTGAGGAGCAGGAAGGGTTTGGGAGCTTTGGGCAGTGGGTTGATGCTTGTGCCTTGGATACAGCTGGGCACAGATTTTCCGTGGTCACCCCAATTTCCCAAATTTTCTTATGCCATAATTTTCCCAGCGGAACGTAGGAACTTGGGTAGCTCCTTGGGCCTGTCACTCCAGGAGATCACGACTTATCTAAAATTCCATCTGCCATCTTGGTACCGTAACCTTTACTGAACAAAAATCTAAACCTGCTTTAGAACTTTCAGTTGGCTCCTAGGCTCAGCCGCATTTTCTTTGTTGGGGCAGAGAGCAACGTTCCACGTTTCCACGACCAGTCGTGGGTTTTTTGTTAATCATTTGTGGGATGTAGGCATCGCTGGCTGGGCCAGCCTTTATTACCCATCTCTAATTGCCCTTCAACTGAGTATCATGTTCAGCATTTCAGAGGGGCTTTTAAGAGTCATCTGCTTTACTGTGGATCTGGAGTCACTTGTAGACCAGGTAAAGATGGCAGAATTCCTTCCCCAAAGGGCATTGGTGAACCAGGTGGGTTTTTATGACAACCAATATTGGCTGTGGTGGGATTTGAACCCAGGTCCAAAGATCATTGACTTGGGTGTCTGGATTACTTGTCCAGTGACAATACCATTATACCACTGCCTCCCCTTGTGTGAAGACGTGCTTCCTGACTTCACCACTGAATGGACTAGCCATAATTTTAAGATTATGCCCCTTGTTCTGACTCCCTCACCAGGGGCGGGATTCTCTGAAAATGGGGCTATGTCCCCACTCCGGCGGGAAAACCGGCGTCAACGGCCCCCCAAGGTGAGGAATTCTCACCTTTCTAGGGGGCTAGGTGGACGCCGGAGGGCTTGGTGCCGTTCCAGCCGGCGCCAAAGGGCCGGCGCAACTTCGCGCATGTGGGGACCGGCCGGCGTATTTCTGCGCATACGCGGGGGTTCTCTTCTCCGCGCCGGCCCCCGGGCAATATGGCGGAGCCCTACAAGGGCCCGGCACGGAGGGAAGAAGGCCCCCCCACGGAACAAGCCCACCCGCAGATCGGTAGGCCCCAGTCCACCGGGGGGGCCCCCCCAGGGTCGGATTCCCCCCCCCCCCCCCCTCCTCCCCCCTCCCCGAGGACCGCACCTGCACACTCACCTGCCAGGTCCCGCCGTGCGTGAGGTGAGTAATTCACGCTGGCGGGACTGGCCAAAAATGGATGGCTGCTCGGCCCATCGGGGCCCGGCGAATCACCGGGTGAGCCGCTGTCAACGGCCCCCGACTGGCGTGGCGGGAATCCCGCCACTTCCCGAAAAACGGCGCCGGAGAATACGGCAGCCGGCGCCGGGGCGGGATTCATGCCTTCCCTCGGGGATTCTCCGACCCAGCGGGGGGGGGGTCGGAGAATCCCGGCCCAGGTGTAATAGTTTCTCTCTATATCTGCCCCACCAATTCTTCAATCATCTTAAACGCTTCAAGTAAATCATACTTAATCTTTGATACGAAAGAGGCGACAAGCCTAGTCTACACAGCCTATCCTCATAATTTAGACCTTTTAGCCCTCGTATCATCCCCTTGTACTTTGCGCTCAGGCAGGTGAATAAACACTGGGGGAATTTCATCAATTAGTGCATGAGCAGTGGGACCGCAGCCTGGGAATTCTTAATTCGTCGACAGCGCATACATGAGATTGGAAGAAGACAGAAATTAAAGGAAGTTAAAAGAGACAAAAATATAACTTAAAAAGAAAAGTATAGATGGGACATACGCAAAGACCATTACCTGAACTTCTCCAGCAATAAAGAAACTTGGACTAAGAATTAAACTTTTTGCCCATTTAGCCAAGCTGGCTCCTTCCCTCATACCATCTGCCTGATTGCATTTGACCTGTTTAATGTCCTAAGAGGGCATTCTCAGATTCCCAAAGGTCATCAAGCCAAAGTTGTCCATTGTAATGAGGAGGATTTTCCAGATGCCGGGTTTTTCCTCCCTTTACTCGAAGAGAGCTATAGGGATGATCCCCACTGATCCCAATTGCCCGACATCCATTGAACGCTCCATGGGGGCTAATTGATTCGTTGCTGTAGTCCTAGCAGTGGCAGGTTTGAGCAGTGGCCATTGCTGGGATA
This sequence comes from Scyliorhinus torazame, assembly GCF_047496885.1. Classification (NCBI taxonomy): domain Eukaryota; kingdom Metazoa; phylum Chordata; class Chondrichthyes; order Carcharhiniformes; family Scyliorhinidae; genus Scyliorhinus; species Scyliorhinus torazame. The sequence goes on from NC_092710.1 coordinate 324,830,550, forward strand.
ATAGGCAGTCCCTGAAGAAGAGGAGATTATGGATGCCAGAATTCAGATAAACCCGAAATATCGGTGGGGTCTGGTTGGCAGACAGTAGACGTGATGGGCCAAATGGCCTATTTCTGCCTCTGTGACATTATGGGATGGGTGGGGAGCCGGTTTGAGAGGCTGGGGTTGGGGGGGAGGTAGGCTTGAAGTGGGGTTATGGCTCTGCGGTAGGTGCATCCCAAAGGCACAGGGATCCCCAAAGGAAATTGCCTACTCCCCCTTGCCCCATACAAACCCGAGTGGTAAAAGCTACAATTCTGCCCACTTGCCGGTAACATAGCGGAAGGGGTGGGATCATTAATTGGCCACATAAGGCCCTCAAATGACCAGAGGGAGATTGGGTTGCCCAATAACCTACTGCAACACCCCCCCCCCCCCTGTAAAATGGGAAACAGGTTGGGTAAGTGGCACGTAGGCCAGGTGCTGCATTTTATGGACTGTAATATTTCACAAGTCTCCATTGCCCAGCGCTCGGCCTGTAGCTCACTACAGCGCTTGAAGGCCACGCAGCACCGCAACACCCAGGATTGATGTTATCCTCTTGACCTGTATTGACAAACCTGCTCATCTCATAGAGGAAGCGGTCTGCCCTCGCCATGCGGTCAATCTCATGCTTGTGCTCCTCCAGAAGGTCGATATCACTCTTCTCGGGGACGAACTTGAGGAGCTGCGGAGGAAGGCATTACAGCGATTAAGTTCAAGGGCCAAAGGACAACAGCTGAAGCATGACATGCTCCTTGACCTCCTGAATTCCATCAGGGGAGCGGAAGCAAAATAATCGATCCCAGGAGCCAGCTGACTGCAGTTCCATTCATCAGAGGTTAAAGTTGGGCTGAAGCAGACAAACGCAACCTAATGAGTAGCCCTGTCCTGAGGGTGACGCGAAGCTTACTCCCTGCGACTGATATCAAATATTGGTCCCATTTGTAATGAAGAAGCTGTCATACACTTTCCAAATTGCTGCATCGAATGGCACTTGAAGGATACAACACTGATTCACATCACCATTCAGCATTGATTAGTCCACAGCATCATTCGAGAAACTGCAGCAAATAATCCCATTTGGCCATGTAGAGGTTAAATCGTTGGCAGAGTCACAGTTCTTGACGACCCTTTCAGTTGACGTGGCTTGACGGGTTAGGTTACCCTGGTGGGAGGAGGGATGGTGTACCGTTTGGTAACGATGATGTTACTCACACTCGTAAGCAGGGTTTTGTCAGAAGGCAGCGTGCTTAACTTTGCACTGAAGGCTGGGAGGGAATCATCTTCAGAATCCCACTCAGTTGCTCGGGTCTAAGCGGAGCAAACATCTGTTTTATTTCGAGCTAGACACTGGCGTGACTTTGATAAGGAAAAAAATTGAGCAGGTTGTACCTACACTCTCTGGAATTTGGAAATTATTTCATTGACATGGGCAGCACGGTAGCACTGTGGCTTCACAGCGCCAGGGTCCCTGGTTCGATTCCCTGCTGGGTCACTGTCTGTGAGGAGTCTGCACGTTCTCCCCGTGTCTGCGTGGGTTTCCTCCGGGTGCTCCGGTTTCCTCCCACAGTCCAATGACGTGCGGGTTAGGTGGATTGGCCATGATAAATTGCCCCTTAGTGTCCAAAAAGGTTAGGAGGAGTTATTGGGTTACGGGGTTAGGGTGGAAGTGAGGGCTTAAGTGGGTTGGTGCAGACTCGATGGGCCGAATGGCCTCCTTCTGCACTGTATGTTCTATGTTAGAAGTTAACCTAGAAGTTTCTCCGAGGGTTTGACAAGTGTTGATGCTGGCCAGGGGAATCCAGAACTCAAGTGTTATCATCTCAGGGGCAAGGGATCAATCCTTGAAGACAGGGATGAGGAGAAATTTCTTTGCCCAAAGGCTTGTGAATCTTTACAATCCTCTGCCGCAGAGGGCTGTGGATATTGAGCGGTTTGCTGTACTCAACACTGAGAGCAATAGATTCTTGGGCTCCAAGGGAATCAAAGCAAATGGAGATCGGGCAAGCAAGGAAACCAGGGGCTGGTTTAGCACTGTGGGCTAAACAGCTGACTTGCAATGCAGAACAATGCCAGCAGCGCGGGTTCAATTCCCGTACCGGCCTCCCCCAACAGGCGCCGGAATGCTTTTCACAGTAACTTTATTGAAGCCTACTTGTGACAATAAGCGATTATTATGATTAAGTGAAGTTGATGATGGTGATTTTACTGAACAGTGCGGTGGGCTTGAGGGGCCAAATGTTCATAATTCTTACGTTCCAGTGTTAAGTCAATCACGACTGAAGCGAATTCATTTCTCCGCCGCTAAGCATACACAGGGATAGTAATGAACAGATTGGTCAAATGTCTCCCCATTTCTCCCCTTTGGGTGTTTATCAGATTGAGAACAGTTCATTCAGCATACACGAGGAGCATAGCATTCCGCTTTACCCAGCTTGCTTTCTCTTTATTCTTTCGTGGAACGTGGGTGTCACTGGCTGGGTCAGCATCTGTCACCCATCCCTAATTTCCCTTGAACTGAGTGGCTTGCTGGACCATTTCGGAGGGCATTAAAGAGCCAGCCCCACTGCTGTGGGCCTGGAGTCACATGTAGATCAGCCCGGCCGATTTCCTCCCCTAAAGGGCATTAGTGAACCAGGTGGGCTTTTACAACAATCCTCGGAAGCTTCACGGGTCACCATTACTGAGGCTAGCCTATAATTCCAGATTATATTGATTGAGTTTAAATTCCACCAGTTGCCCTGGCGGGATTTGAACTCATATTCCCCAGATCATTAGCTTGGGCCTCTGGATTACAAGCCCAGCGACATGACGAACACACTATCTATCCCCTGGAAGTATTCAACCTGGTGGCAATGTGTGCTCGAACGTGCTCCATTCTATTCCATTTGACACAATTTCGCAGAAAGACACGTGTTCTTACTTGTTCCAGCATGTCCTTGGCCAAGTCCTCTTGTTCATCCATTTGCAAGATTGCATGCTTGATTTCCTCATTGGACAACTTTAATCTAACAGGACAGAAGAATATTTCAAATGAAGATAAATGCCAAATAGATTTCAAATCCGTTCCTTCCGACAGTCAGGTTTCAGCATTAGGAGCTCTAAATCAGTTTAGTTTCCCCTCTCTAGCCCAGGCCTTTTAAGATCTGGGCGACACGGTGGAACAGTGGTTAGCACTGCTGCTTCACAGGGACCCGGGTTCAATTCTGGCCTTGGGTGATTGTTTGTGTGGAGTTTACATGTTCTCCCCGTGTGTGCGTGGGTTTCCTCCAGGTGCTCCGGTTTCCTCCTACAGGCCAGAGATGCGCAGATTAGGTGGATTGGCCATGCTAAATTGCCCCTTACGTGGGGTTATGGGGATAGGGTGGAGGCATAGGACTAGGTGGGGTGCTCTTTCCGAGGGTCAGTGTCAACTAGATGTGCCAAATGGCCTTACCCTGCACTGTAGGATTCTATGATTCCATCTCCACTGTTGTGGACAGGTCTCACTTCGATAAATCTCCCGAGTAACCAAATACTAAATTTCCGGGGGTCAGTTGGTATCACTCCTGGCTCTGAGACAGCAAGTTGAGGATTAAAACCTCACTGCAAAGATTTTAGCACCAAATCTAAGCTGGCAGTCCAGTGGTAGTACTAAGGAGGTGCGACCGTTTGGATAAAGTGTTAAATAGAGGCCCTCTGTGCCTTGTCAGGTGGAAGTACTTCATGTTCAACATTCACTCATTTCAATGGAGGTGAAAGTAGAACAAGTTGTAGAACTAGGTAGGTGACTTGTTCCACCAGCGTTCTGCCCAGGAGACCAAGAGCAAATGTTACCCGCCCCCCCCCCCCCCCCACAATGTTGGCATAGAAATCACCCTGAACCCTCAGCACAGCTCGAGTGCAAACATGCCCTCCTACAACATCTTCATGTGATGGACTCAAGCATAGCATTCAGGAGTAGGAACTCCAACCAATTTGTTTCCCCGCTCTAACCGAGATGTTTAGCTAGAATCTATACGGACCAACATTGAAAATGGAGAATAAATCTTTACAAGTCACATACCGAGAATGTATCAAAAACGGGCCATTCGGCCCAACTGGTCCATTCCAGTGTTTACATTACCCATGCGCCTCCTCACACCCTTCTTCATCTCATTCAATCACATATCTTCTTTGTCCTAAGGTGTGGTTCTACTACCTTCCTCTTAGATTTACCAGTTCTGCACTTCAAGATGTTTGGGTTACTCTGTAGCTTGGGTGGTACAGGGCGATGGGGATTCAACATTGGGCCACAGCACGGTTAAATCTACAGGCAGTGAGTTCTAAAACACTGAGCAGAGTCTTGACAAATAACCGCACACCACATCTCCCCACCTGAGAGCCAGAAACTAACCACTCAAGACACCGCCTCATCTGAGGATGGTTAAAAGGCTGGCGGATAGTTGTTGAAGTTGAGGAGGGGTGGGGGTGGTGATGTTGGGAGGAAATAGCAGAAACCCTTTCCTTTGCAGACGAAAAGGATCTGACTCAATTTTCCTCACCTGTATGTCGGAAGGTGCTGCCTCCTGCTGGAGATACAGTTCCACAGCCGTCCAGCAGCAAGTGAACATCTTTCATGAGTCAGTTCAGAAGAGTTATCAACAAGCTATTAGCTGTGGAAACCTGAAATGATCACGGCCTCCAGATGATAACCACACGTGGTTTTCCAACAGGGGTCAAGGATTAGAGGTCAGAAGCAAGGACCCTGGCTGATTATTCCTCTCACTCCAACCAAGGGCGCTGGGGTCAACTGTCAACCTTACCGATAGCCCAACTAGGGTTGACAAACTCAGCACCAAACACGGGGAAATGTAACATCAGGCTGATCCATATGGCTTTGTACCACACTGTGCAAAAAGTTCTAATAATTGAGACATTGGAAAAGCTCAAACAAAATGCTTTAAATTGAATTTTGAAATGACAGATGAGCATGCCATTGACTTTTGTTTATAGGTCAAGTGAAAGGTAGGGTAGCACAGTGGTTAGCACTGTCGCTTCACAGCTCCAGAGTCCCAGGTTCGATTCCCGGCCTGGGTCACTGTCTGTGCGGAGTCTGCACATTCTCCCGGTGTCTGCGTGGGTTTCCTCCGGGTGCTCCGGTTTCCTCCCACAAGTCCCGAAAGATGTGCAGGTCAGGTGGATTGGCCATTCTAAATTACCCTGAGTGTCCAAAATGGTTCGGTGGGATTACTGGGTTACGGGGATAGGGTGGAGGTGTGGGCTTAAGTAGGGTACTCTTTCCAAGGGCTGGTGCAGACTCGATGGGCCGAATGGCCCCCTTCTGCACTGTAAACTCTATGATTCTATGAAAGGAGGTTGGAGAAATTTGTAAATTTCAATTGTTTTATAAGGTTAGATGCTTTTCTGTATCGGCTATAGAATTTACAAATGAAAGTATAGCGTAGCCCCCTGAGCTATGAGATAACAAACACATAACGAGGTGGAGACACTGAACAGAATTCTGAATCTGAGGCCTCATCAGTTACAATGGATCGTGTACATTTTTTTCATTTGCAATGAATCATGCTGTTGGGTTCTGACCCCTGCGTTTCCCAAAGATTTCTTATTCAAAGGATTTCATTATTTTTCCCCTCCTGCCTTGGAAGCACTGAGGCCAAAAGGGAGCAGCTGCACAGGGACTGAAGGCCCTTTAATACCCGCACGCAAATGACCATTCTTGATGAGTCTGTGCTGGCAGGAAAGGACATCAGATCCTATCTTCCACCAGACACTTTGCACAAGCGGCATTAATGATAACATGCTCACTTATCTGTTAAAGGGTTTGTGCCCCTTTTCAGGGCCTGACACATGGGCCAGGGGCTTACAGTATCCACCGCGGTCACCCCCTCTGGTGCAGACTGGGAGGCGGGAGGTGCAAAGTCGGGTGTGCTGGAGGGAGGGTGGGAGGTATGGCGGGGGGTGCTGTGCATCCTGCCTTCCTGCTGCCACTGGCAGCTTACCAGTGGCTGGTAGATTGGTAGGTAGATGGCAGGAGGCCCACCCACCTTAGGTACAATTGACACCATTAAGTGGTTGATTAATGGCCATATTAGGGCCTCTTCCCACCATCGCTGGTATTTCGAGCGGGTGGTAGGTGGACACTTCTCCATCTGGGGCAGCTGTCCAGTAAAGCGTGGCAATCACTCTGTGGGCTCCGGTGGAAGGATCCCCTCTGACCTGACGGCCTGTTCTTCATGGAGATAAAAGTAAGTAAAGTTGCCATAGTCCCAGGTGACCATAGGCTGCTTTCCACTGTGAGGGGGAGAGCTGACTGGTGGTGATTTAACCTGAGGGTCACCACACCTCAGGCAAGGGGGGAGGGGGGCAAAGTTGAGAAGGCGGGGCCTTCATGAATAACCTCAGCCGTTACAGGAATTGAACCCACGCTGCTGACTTCGCTCTGCATCACACACCAGCTGTCCAGCCAACTGAGCTAAACCGGCCCCCACCTCATGGAGGACCTCCCCCCCAATGGCAACAGTAGCCCCCATTGAAGGATCACCCACTACCCTTGCAATTGGTGTGCCTCCCCACCACCCAAATAGCCACACCGCATTGTTGGAGCCTACCTGATTGGCCCGACCTCACTTACCTGACCTCACTTAACTGCACTCAGACCTGCTCAATGATGGCTGGTGCTATTGCAGTCCCCGGAGTGGTCTCCAGGTGGGGGGCGGGCGGGTGGCAGGGGCCCATCCATCTTTCACCCCTCAAGCAGCATGACTACAAACAAATTAATTGCCCATTCACATCATAAGTGTGGGATTTGGCAACATAATCTTAAAACAACTAATTTGCCGTGAAGATTCTGAGGATGGGAAAGGTGGCAAATGAATGCAAGTTCCATCTGTCTCAATGGTAACTCAAACCCTGACTGATTCAGTTCCTCGTCTCTCCCCAAGCATAAAAAGAGACCAATCTCAAGACTTCCCGAAGTGCTTCAATGAAGCATAATCGCTATGATACTGAGGTCAAAGCCACAACTGCTATCCTGATTGAGAACAAATGGATCACTGTCTTGTGGGCCCCACCCTTTCCCGCTCTTTTCTACATGGGGTGGGTCATGGTCGCACTAAACCCCCAGCAGGATAATAAGTGTCTTGGTGGACATCTTTGGCTGTGTACTTACTTTGACAACAGAATGACGCAGTTCTGAGCCCTTCGGCCGTCGATCACTGAAAGCTCCTTCACCTTCCTCAGCGTGAGGTACAGATCTTCGGTTGAGCCGAGCTCCTTCTGCAGATGTGATTCATTGTTAGAAGATGTGAGACATTAAGCGCAGTTCACCAGCCAATCGTCTCCCCGCACGCGTGCCCCCCCCCGCCCCCCAACACACACACACAAATCATCCGGAAATCGACAGAACAAAATTCAGCGGAGGAAGGGGGTAGGGGTTTCCCACTGGTAAATTGAATGGGATTGACACTCACCCGTTCTGAGAGTTTATTGTTAGTGAGCAGGTCCTGTGTCGGAAAGGTCTCCGGAGAGCAAAGAAAATTTAAACACACCAAGGTGAGTTCGTTTTCAGCAGAAAGCAAGCATGCAGGCAAATGCACTGTAAAGGTACCAGTCAATGTCCGTCAAATCTTTAACACATGCTATTTTGGATGGTCCCTCAGTGGCGCACGACGTTGCGTCAACGCCACCAAAATACCACTCTGCTCCACCCACATTCCGTCACCCACGGCTGACCCTCACCAGTCCAGTAGTGGCAGCTTGGCACCACCACCAGGGAGTGAGTGAGAGACAAGTCCATTTTGCCTCCATAATAAGCGCTGCTCTTCAATTTGGATTTCATTTTTGCGGCAATTTAACATGATAAGGCACGATATAAAGTATAATACTGATCAGTCATCACACCCTGTCTGGCAGCCATCTCAATCACAACGTTAAAACAGGGCCTGGGAGCAGGCGAGAATGGCACAGCTAAGAAATTACTGTTGGTGTCATTCGCGGAATAGCACATAACACGTTTTTAAGGCATTTACTTCTCTGCCATTACAGCCAATAGCCGACCACAGGCTGCGGCCTCTCTTTAAATAGTGGACCACAAAAGCTATTGCTAATGGACCCAACGGTAATGGTTACCTGTTACTTTATCTCAATGAAGGGCGGTTGTTGCCTCCTGCAACTATGGTGAAATCTTTAAATAGCCCGCCAGCCCTCTACCTGTCACTCTCAGTTATGGGTTAGAAAGGGAGGGGGAAATCGGGGGAACAGCTCAGCATAGCTATGCAAGGAAAAGCTGTGGAGTTAAAAGAGGAGATAAGTAAAAGATGCCCTATTAGGACAGCAAACTGATCTCCCTCTACACCTCAGTTTAATCAGCGAATCAACCGCAAGGGTAGCACAGAACTTCGCACTGATGTCTCATAGTGCCAGGGACCCGGGTTCAATTTCCGACCTCGGGTGGCTGTCTGTGTGGAGTTTGCGCGTTCTTCCAGTATCTGCGTGGGTTTCCTCCGGGTGCTCCGTCTTCCTCTCACAGTCCAAAGATGTGCGGGTTAGGTGGATTTGGCCATGATCATTTTCCCCTTGGTGTCCCAAGATTAGGTGGGGTTACGGGGTTACAGGGATAGGGTGAGGGAGTGGACTTCGCAAGGGTGCTCTTTCAGTGGGTCAGTGCAGACCCGATGGATCGAGTGGCCTCCTTCTGCACTGTAGCGATTCTATGAGATGTCCACTTTGAGGGTCAAACGCACTCTGAGCACGGCTCTAAATTGATGCTGATCAGTCTGAGGCAGCTCACTCCTTCATTTATAGCCACAGAGCGGGTTGCTTAGCTCATCTCCTGAGGCCTCTTCATTCTCCTCTGGGACAGCTCAAAGGAAGCTCTCTGCCAGCTGCTGTGGAGCCAAGTGGAAACCAAGACTGTGCCAACCGCCACAGTGGTGATGCAGAGACCCAGAAATGTTACTTTATTGCAGTCCAGTACCCGCACTCTGACCGAAATGCCTCTTTGTTTTTAATGGGCTTTAATGAAAACGTGATGCAGGCTGGCCGCCACACGCACGCAGCAAAGAGTGAACGGGGCCATGTTCCTCGTACGACCCCTGCAGGCCAGCCTTGGATCGGGATTGTGACTTCACCCACGACGGGAGTGCCAGCCCGCCAACGCCACCAGGTGATTTCGAGAGCACGGAGCAGAGCCAGCTGTCTTCAGAGCGGCGGATGCGCCGGCACGTGTTCGCGTATCGTTCGCCAAAGGGCCAACTGGACTGGAGCGATTCACTGGTCGGCGGAGTTGTGTAAATGAGACCCCGTGAACACACAGCCTTATATCGGGATTAGAGTGCCGACAGTCAAAAGCGGCCTCCAAAACAAACTGTTATTCAATGCACCATATACCCAGACCAAACGGATCTAATCTTTCAAAAGGTTCCCCTCTGAACAAGCGAATTTTAAATGTTGCAGGACGCTTCACCCCGTCCCCCTCCCCCATTCGAAGGAAAAAAATAACTCTTGCCTAGACAGCCTTGTGCTGAATGCTCACTATGTCAAAAATGGAGCAGGCGAGCCAAATGTTGGGGCTTGATGAACTATCTGCATACATTTTACACTGGCACGTAAACAATATATAAAAATGCGGCTACAGATTTAGATTAACGGGCGTCCAGACACTTCAAACTTTTCTGAAGGAGCAGCACACTATTTCTTTATTTATACAAAGGCACACACACACACACACATGTATATATAGATAGATGAATCAAGGAGAGAAAAGGACAGAAGTGGTGGAAAATGGCTGCCTTATATGGATCTCTCTGCATACTCAGTAACTAACACCTGAAAATATAAAGCAGCCAATCAACTTGCTCTCAGGCAACTGCTGCTTCGCAGAATAAGGATGGGCAGAATCTCACTCTTTAGCTGTTATGATGTGGAGATGCCGGCGTTGGACTGGGGCGGGCACAGTAAGAAGTCTTACAACACCAGGTTAAAGTCCAGGTGACAGATCCACCCAAGCTCCATTCTCCCCAGGACGGAGAGATTCTCGGATTAGGTGTTGCGGCGCGAAGGAAAACGCAGTGACGGTGCGGCCCAAACATCTGGAATGTCTTAGCAATTGTAATATCAAATCAGAAAACCCAGGGCGGCATCTGCATGCAGGTACAGGTTTAGGGTAGTGGAGGCCGATTTCAGGATGGGCATTAGGGTGATCCACAGTTGGAATGAGTTATCAGGTTGGGTGGATGGGTGACATTGGACTCATTAAAAAGAAGCAGAAGGTAGGAAGGTGGTGTGCATGATATTCTGGAAATATGAGATCAAATTGGCGAAAGGCTTTCTTCGCCCAAACCCATCTTGCAAACTCAAAGGAGAGTCATAGCAAGAAGCCTTGGTTCACAGGCTTGGCCAGGGATGTTAAGCTCCATTCATTTTAGGCAGGTTTTCCAGCAACGTTTCTCAATGGGGTATATGGCAATCCACTGAGAATACGTCCCCGCTCAAGGGAATTACTCGCTGGCTGCAAGGAAACTGATACCGGGAGCTCCTTGGTGAAAACCTAATGGCCAACTCTTGACCACATGAGCCCAACCTTCAGCAGTCACTTTTAGCTCCTGGAATCCAGACAACCCAACCAACATTAAAAGAAAATCATAAAATAATGCAGCAAAGAAGGGCATTTGTTTTACGGTGCTTGTGCCAGCTCTTTGAAAGAACGCTCCAAATAGTCACCTCCACCTGCAGCTCTCTCCTTGAAGTATTAACTTAATTCAATTTTCAGTGTTATTGGTAATCTTCTGCCACTGGCCTGTCAGACAGTGTACTGCAGATCTCAGCAACTCACCATGAAAAAATGCTCCTCATCTTGTCTATCGTTTTTGTTTTTTGCCAATTACCTTAACTCTGTATCGTTTGCTTAGTGATCCTTTCTATCACTGGAAACAATGGGCCCCATTCTCCCCAAACATTTCTGAGTTCATTTGTGGTGGGTTTTCAGGGAGTTCCCCACAGCTATTCAATGACACTTGGTCACTTTTTTGGGCCCTGGGGAGTTTCTCCGGTTTAGCTCACACTTCGAATTTTTTTCAGCTGGAGAACTGAACATAAGAACAAAAGAACTAGGAGCAGGAGTAGGCCCCCTCGAGCCTGCTCCGCCATTCAATGAGATCATGGCTGATCCTTTGTGGACTCAGCTCCACTTTCCGGCCCGAACACCATAACCCTTAATCCCTTTATTCTTCAAAAAACTATTGATCTTTATCTTAAAAACATTTAATGAAGGAGCCTCAACTGCTTCACTGGGCAAGGAATTCCATAGATTCACAACCCTTTGGGTGAAGAAGTTCCTCCTAAACTCAATCCTAAATCTACTTCCCCTTATTTTGAGGCTATGCCCCCTAGTTCTGCTTTCACCCGCCAGTGGAAACAACCTGCCCGCATCTATCCTCTCTATTCCCTTCATAATTTTATATGTTTCTATAAGATCCCCCCTCATCCTTCTAAATTCCAACGAGTACAGTCCCAGTCTACTCAACCTCTCCTCGTAATCCAACCCTTCAGATCTGGGATTAACCTAGTGAATCTCCTCTGTACACCCTCCAGTGCCAGTACATCCTTTCTCAAGTAAGGAGACCAAAACTGAACACAATACTCCAGGTGTGGCCTCACTAACTCAAGAGATCGGGCCGCCATTTTGAAAGGGGCCCTGATCACTGTGAGCTTGTGGGTCCTCCATACCCCGCACCCATGGGCAATGTCATCCTCCCTCACACATGAACACTACCCTACACCCCTCAAGTGAGGGCACCCTGCTATAGGGTCCCTGGGGGTCCCCCTTTTCGCAGCCCCCCTCTTCCCCTTACAGCACTCCCTCCCTTCCAGCCCCCCCCCCCAACCACCCCCCACCACCCCCACAACTTCCTGGAGGCCCCTACTTACCTGCCCTGCACTCTCCCACCCACCAAACCAGCGCGTCACCCTAATTTTATGTGCAAGGCTTCCCTGCCCAATTGGCCCTTGGCAGTGCCACCCTGGCACTCAGGCAGCCTTGCATTACCACCCTGGCACACAGGCACTGCCCCTGCCAGCGTGGCAGTGCCATCTGGGCAATTTGGCAGTGCCAGGGTGGCAGTGCCAAGGTGCCTGCGTTCCAGGGGAAGGACAGGGAGCCATCCTGCACTGACCCAGACCACCATGGAGTCTCCGGTGGACCGGTAGACCTTCTAGGTGCCATTCCGCCTTGTCCACACAGCCTCCCTGGGGAGACCGGTGAATCGAAAGAGGCCGGTGAATCCTGCGCAGCATCATGCAGTCACGCCATTTTGGGGCGGGATTCCGACTCTGATGACTCGCGGGGCATCGGAGAATCCCGGGATGCGTGGAGGCTGTCGGAAGACTCATTAGAGGGTTTTCACGGCATTCTCCGGCCACGTTGCGCTCAAACGAGAGACCAACATGGTTGGAGATTTGCGCCCAGTTTCTCTGCAGTTGTTTCGCCAAAACCTTTAAAGATTTAGCGAAGACATACAGGTGCCGTTCAATTGATTGAAATTCCTGACAACTACTCTGTAAGCATTGCTCTATGTTACTGGTTCAACGCGAAGGGAGAAAAACAAGTCCTACCTGTTGCCTTTGGTAGGCCGAGAACATCTTCTCAAAATCTTCCAGGTCGAGTGTGTTGAAGGCTCGGAGGTCGTCTATCTCGTTCCAGACGGTGTCTCCAATTCTGTCCTGCAACAGTCCAGACCACAGAAATATCAATGGGCTTGTTTACATCTGAGAATCATCTAGGAGACAGCTTTAAACATGGCTCGGTCATCACAACACAGCTCAAGTTTTCAAGGAGTGACGCAGCTCAATATCCTACTATTATAATTCATCTCCAGATTTCAAACACACTTCAGGTTTATACTTTAAATGCCTGCATTATTTTCCTTCAAACCGCATGTCCACGCTGTGGTGATATGTCTGGAAGCAATATCATAGTTGAATGGTACGAAGTCTTACAACACCAGGTTAAAATCCAACAGTTTTGTTTCGAATCACTAGCTTTCGGAGCGCTGCTCCTTCCTCAGGTGAATGAAGAGGTATGTTCCAGAAACATATATATAGACAAATTCAAAGATGCCAAACAATGCTTGGAATGCGAGCATTAGCAGGTGATTAAATCTTTACAGATCCAGGAGGGGCCACTGTCGTACTGAACAGAACGGACGACTGCAAAGAAGTATACCGACAACTGAACAACCAAGAACACTACAGACAGTTACCCGCAGATCCGACCAAGGAACACATCCGCCAACTTAACAGACTGATCAAGACCTTGGATCCAGATCTTCAGAGCAACCTACGTACCACCTCTCATCCCACGTACTCCCCGCATTGGAGATCTCTACTGCCTCCCAAAAATACATAAGGCCAACACACCAGGCCGCCCTATCATTTCAGGCAATGGGACCCTGTATGAGAACCTCTCTGGCTACATCGAGGGCATCTTGAAACCCATCGTACAAGATACGCCCAGCTTCTGTCGCGACACGACGGACTTCCTACAGAAACTCAGCACCCATGGACCAGTTGAACCAGGAACATTCCTCGTCACAATGGACGTCTCGGCACTCTACACCAGCATCCCCCATGACGACGGCATTGCTGCAACAGCCTCAGTATCAATACTGACAACTGCCAATCTCCAGGCGCAATTCTGCAACTCATCCGCTTCATTCTGGATCACGTCTTCACCTTCGACAACAAGTTCTTCATCCAGACACACGGAACAGCCATGGGGACCAAATCCGCACCCCAATACGCCAACATCTTCATGCACAAGTTTGAACAGGACCTACTCACCGCACAGGACCTTCAACCGACGTTATACACCAGATACATCGATGACATTTTTTTCCTTTGGACCCAAGGCGAAGAATCACTGAAACGACTACACGATGACATTAATAAGTTCCATCCAACCATCAGACTCAGCATGGACTACTCTCCAAAATCAGTTGCATTCTTGGACACACTCGTCTCCATCAAGGACGGTCACCTCAGCACTTCGCTTTACCACAAACCCACGGATAACCTCACGATGCTCCACTTCTCCACACACAAACACATTAAAGAAGCCACCCCCTATGGACAAGCTCTCCGTATACACTGGATCTGCCCAGACGAGGTGGAGCATAACAGACATCTACAGACGTTGAAAGATGCCCTCGTACGAACGGGATATGGCACTCGACTCATCGATCGACAGTTCCAACGCGCCACAGCGAAAAACCGCACCGACCTCCTCTGAAGACAAACATGGGACACAACCGACAGAATACCCTTCGTCGTCCAGTACTTCCCCGGAGCGGAGAAACTACGTCATCTTCTTCACAGCCTTCAACACGTCATTGATGAAGACGAACATCTTGCCAAGGTCATCCCCACACCCCCACTACTTGCCTTCAAACAACCGCACAACCTCAGACAAACCATTGTTTGCAGCAAACTACCCAGTCTTCAGAACAGTGACCACGTCACCACACAACCCTACCATGGCAATCTCTGCAAGACATGGCAGATCATCGACATGGATACCACCATTACACGTGAGAACACCACCCACCAGGTACGCGGTACATACTCGTGCGACTCGGCCAATGTTGTCTACCTCATACGCTGCAGGAAAGGATGTCCCGAAGCGCGGTACATTGGCGAGACCATGCAGACGCTGCGACAATGAATGAATGGACATCGCGTGACAATCACCAGGCAGGAATGTTCCCTTCCAGTCGGGGAACACTTCAGCAGTCAAGGGCATTCAGCCTCTGATCTCCGAGTAAGCGTTATCCAAGGTGGCCTTCAGGACGCGCGACAACGCAGAATCGCCGAGCAGAAACTTATAGCCAAGTTCCGCACACATGAGTGCGGTCTCAACCGGGACCTGGGATTCATGTCGCATTACATTCATCCCCCACCATCTGGCCTGCGAAATCCTACCAATTGTCCTGGTTTGACACAATTCACACCTCTTTAACCTGTAAAGATTTAATCTTTATGTAAATCTGTAAAGATTTAATCACCTGCTAATGGTCGCATTCCAAGCATTGTCTGGCATCTTTGAATTTGTCCAGATATATGTTTCTGGAACATACCTGAGGCAGGAGCAGCGCTCCGAAAGCTAGTGACATCGAAACAAACCTGTTGGACTTTAACCTGGTGTTGTAAGACTTCGTACTGTGCTCACCCCAGTCCAACGCCGGCATCTCCACATCATAGTTGAATGGTGTGCGGCCTTCAACCAGCAGGTGGCGGTGCAGATACACCATGCGGTCTCAAGGCCGTGGTCATGTGACCAGGGACTCCCATATAAGTGGAGACACATCCAGCCATCAGCTAGAGTAGTGGACTCGCCAACATTAAGGGCATTTAAATGGTCATTGGATAAACATCGTTAGAGAGAAGGTTTAGAGGTGACTTAATAGAGGCATACAAGATGATCAGAGGATTAGATAGGGCGGACAGTGAGAGCCTTTTTCCTTGGATGGTGATGACTAGCATGAGGGGACATATCTTTAAATTGAGGGGAGATAGATATAGGACAGGTGTCAGAGGTAGGTTCTTTACTCAGAGATTAGTAAGGCCGTGGAATGCCCTGCCTGCAACAGTAGTGGACTCGCCAACATTAAGAGCATTTAAATGGTCATTGGATAAACATATGGATGATAATGGAATAATGTAGATGGGCTTGAGATTGGTTTCACAGGTCGGCACAACATCGAGGGCCGAAGGGCCTGTACTGCGCTGTAATGTTCTATTGAAGGTTGCAGATGGTAGTAAGAAATATAGGTGAACCGTTGATGCTAGGTATAGTTCCAGAGGAATAGTAAGGAAAATCCACGATAACGTGCTCTGTAACAAATTGCCATCTTACCACGTGAGACTCAATAAAGAACCTGGTTTGGATAAGTGGATTCCTTTGCAAGGTATAGAAGACTAAACACAACATACAATACTGCCTCTCTAACACTGATTAGATTTAGGTCTCTTTATGATCTCCACCACTGAGGGTGGGCAATGGTAATGTTTTTGCCCCTGTTAGTACATCTCAAAAATGAATAGTCTGATTTCAACAAAATTTGGTACACCGAAAGGATATGGCCCAAGGAAGAAAGGATTGTATTTTTGTGAACATATAGATCCGGATCCTGGAATTTTTTAATGATTCAGTAACATTGGGAGATAGGGTGAATTGACTATTTGTTTTAAATGTTGTGGATTGTTTTATTTAGAAAGTTATTGATTGTTTTTGAATGTTGCGGATTGTCTTTGCTGCTGTGGTGGAGTTTGTCACAGCTATCAAGATGTGAGCAGAGTTTTCAGAGTGGATTGTTTGATGGAGCTTGACCTGGAGCCGCCCTCAGCGAAATGGAAGGGCTTACTCAAAATATATATATATTTTCAACTTAGTAGTTACAGGGCATGAGTCCCGAACGGCCAGACGTGGTTAGAACCACGACATCAGGAACTGGGCTGGTCGAGATCGGAGTAACACTGGGAGGGCCTCTGGCAATGGCCGCCCAGCCGCACGGTGTAATTCGCGGACGAGCGATTCTCCGGGGGCTGGAAATCGCAGGAGCGGCGTCAGGCCCGATTCGGGCGTAAAAGTCGATTCTCCGCCCCCGCGCCAAACGCGATTTCGGTGCGGGGCTGCGGAGAATCCAGCCCCTCATCTTTATGGGACAAAGATTCAGCGAGAGGTGGATCGATGTTATAATTTAGTTTTGACATTGAGTTATGATGAGGTGTGCACTCCAAGTGTGCCCTCTTCACTTGTTCTAAATAAATCCACGAAAATAATAATATCAGAATTTGACACAATGATAGTTTGACACTTCATAGTTACAACTTCACCAACACTCATTTCCAATCTAGGCATTTTTGGATTGGATCGGTTTAGCATACAGTGAAAAGTATTGTTCTGCATGCAGCTCAGACAGATCATTCCGTACATGAAAAGAAAATACATAATAGAGCAAATATAAAATATACAATGTAAATACATAGACACAGGTGAAGCACACAGGAGTGAAGTATTACTCAGCAGAGAAGGTGTGTGAAGAGATCAGATCAGTCCATAAGTCCATCAGTCAATAAGAGGGTTGGTTAGGCATCTGGTAACAGAGGTGAAGCTGTTTTTGAGACTGTTCGTGCATGTTTTCAGACTTCTGTATCTCCTGCCTGATGGAAGAAGTTGGAAGAGTGAGTAAGCCGGGTGGGAGGGGTCTTTGATTATGCTGCCCGCTTTCCCCAGGCAGCGGGAGGTGTAGACGGAGTCAATGGATGGGAGGCGGGTTCGTGTGATGGACTGGGCGGTGTTCACGACTCTCTGAAGTTTCTTGCGGTCCTGGGCCAAGCAGTTGCCATACCAGGCTGTGATGCAGCCAGATAGGATGCTTTCTACAGTGCACCTGTAAAAGTCAATGTGGACATGCCGACTTTCCTTAGTTTCCTGAAGGAAAGCACTGTTGTGCTTTCTTGGTTGTAGCGTCGACATGGGTGGGCCAGGCCGGTTTTTTGCTGATGTGCACAACTCGGAATTTGAAGCTGTCAACCATCTCCACCTCGGCCCCGTTGATGCAGACAGGGGTGTGCACAGTGCTTTGCTTCCTGAAGTCAATGAGCAGCTCTTTAGTTTTGCTGGAATTGAGGGAGAGATTGTTGTTGCTGCACCACTCCTCGAGGTTCTCTATCTCCCTCCTGTCTTCTGACTCATCGTTGTTTGAGATCCGATCCATTACGTTCGTGTCGTCAGCAAACTTGTAGATGGAGTTTTTACTTTTTATATCACAATATCTCCATGCTAGGATGACTCCCTAACAAAGAGTGTGTGTGTGTGTGTGGAAGAGGGCAGTTACAATGCAGTCGTAAACATAGCTGCATTCATTCAAAGGGGGGGACAGCATCAGTAACCAGTGAAGAACAGCCTTATTTCTCCCACTGCCTGTTACTAGCCCCGTTGACAGTGTCACAACTGGTTATTATCACCGATCAAACCACTGCGACTACTGCAGGAAACTATACCCTCAAATCCTGATAAATGCATAGCCACACAATGCCAAGACAAATGTTATGCTTGGAGCGGGACAGCTAGAATTTGCAGACTAAAATAGCCCATTTATAAATTCCTGTCCCCACAGCTCAGTTAATCATTCATTCAGCACCTCAATCCAAACAGAAACAGAGTGGATTTTGAGAAAGGGGTGAGGGGGGGGGAGGGAAATAAAGCTGCACAGTAGGGATGTGTTGTCTACAAAGTGAAACCTGGCAGAGGGCCTGGGTGAGCTGAACAATCGCTTGCTGGGATCAAGATTGCATTTCCGTTGAAGCATGGTAAAACAGGATTTTTTTGACTGGAGTTGTGCACAAAGACGTGGATGGAATACAGAGAGGCAGGACACTGCAAAGTTACACAATGGGAGTTAATGGGAAGGAAGAAGGAAGGTCAGCATTTTTTAAAGCGCATCATTCACCATCAGGTACGGCTTAGTGGGTTATTTAAGAAGGATTTGTAGACACTAAAGGCACCAAGGGGTATGGGGAGAGAGCGGGCATAAAGCATTGAGGTAGAGGATCAGTAATGATCATACTGAACGATACAGCAAGCTCAAGGGGCTGAATGGCCTACTCCTGCTCCTGTTTTCTATGTTTCTATGTAGCTGTCACCACCAAGTCAGACGTTTGTGCGTTCAAATTCCACACTGTGTTCCCGCGGAGTGGCCATTTTCAGTCAATTAGCCTAAGTTACAGATCGTTCGTGCACAAGACAGTCCATAAACTGCAACTGGATGAAAGACAAGTGAAACAATGTTTTCCTGCGTTGCCCCTTTTTTGTGAGGATACCGCAGGAGCACCTTTTTGTTTTTAACCTCCCCAGCTGAACGTGCGCAAGGCCGATGGGGGGAGGAGTGTCTGGCTAATTTTTTATCCAACTGGTAACAGCTCCCACAATGCTGTATCCCATCATTACCACATCCCATCCCTTATGCACCTGGGCACTTGAACCCACAGCTTTCTGATCCGGAGGCTACAGAGCTCCCAATCGAGCTGAACTCAGCTTGCTCCACTTGTACACTACACACTGGAAACAAATGGAATATTTGCCCATCTCTGGTTTAGTACAATGATCATGGGCACGTTAAACACAAACATCAGGAGGAATACGTGACCAGTAATATTCATAGTGCTCGACCAATCCCTTCAGGAATCCAAGAGAAATGGCATTAATGGTGCCCCAATTTTGCAACGCTGTAATACTGTTGTGACGATATGTGTAAGTGCGATGGTGTGTTTATGTGACAGCCTGCCAATGTGACAGCATTCTGAGATGATAGTCTGCAAATGTAAATGCCCTGACGTGACAATGCCCCTTTGTTAGTCTGTGTCAATATGATCGTGTCCCAGTGTGACTGTTCTACATCAGAACGGCAGGCTCTGAAGGCTAAAACTGGAGCCCAACCTTTGCACACTTACATTTACAGGGGCACATATTATAAACATGGGCACTTCCCAAATCAACAGCCCTGTCAGTCTGCTTCTAAATATAGGAGTCCTCTCTCCAAATACAATGAAATACTCAATTACTTTAAAATTAACATGACTGCTCTCAAATCTGATACTATCCCATTAATGCAGTGAATGCATCAAATTATGCAATGGGTAGGCATAGTCTTGACTCATGCGGGCAAAATCACATTGGCAATCACCCTGGTGGTGCTGGGAGAAACTGGCAATCTTTAGTTAGATTGCTTGGACAATATTTACATCAAAGGCTGATTGACTACAATTTCAAAGTAGAAACATTCAGATTAAAATCAATGATGTTGCTTGCTCCACAGCTTTAATGGGGTGCCCAAGCCCAAACAAAACCATAGTAAAGACTTGATTAAACAGTAGACAAACTCTTTATAGATAATCCCTCAGGACTGAGGAAAACCTTTCCCATTTGGATTTGATGGGTTCTGAAAGGGTTGCTAAATCCAACGTGCGATCTGCAGCCTCTGCCACATGCGGGGCAGCTGATATTTGAAGAGTTAGATATATTGGGTTTTTTTTTTTAAATGAGGTTTGCGCTCTCTCTCCAATGTCTTGACTTGGTCTGTGTGTGCTCTCGATGAAGTCTTGCAATGTGCTCGGTGCATCCCGAACAAACGTTCCCCACTTTGGTCGGTCACAAGCCAGAGATTCCCATGAGTCGGCTAAGATGTTTGAGGTGCTTTGAGGACATCCCGAAAGCACTTCCGTCGTCCTCCTCGGTGACTCCTGCTAAAACCAAGTTCTGAGTAGAGCAGTTACTTCGGGAGTGTGATGACAGGCACATGAACACCATGTCCTGGCTGGACGAGCTGGTTTTGCGGGATGAACGCCTCAACGCCTCAGCGCTCGGTAAATCGGCTTGGCGGAGGACACCAGATCTGGAGGATCTTGCGAAGGCATCACTGGTGATAGTTCTCCAGTAAACCATAGACAAAATAATTTAATACAAGGGTTTTCATGCGCAATGTACAATGTCATTTCTAGACTGTGCAGATTAGGGACAATCAGGCTGAGAATTTGAATAAGGATTTCAGGCATTGAAGAAATGCGCACAGCATTCCTTTTTGATATTAAATATTGCACAGATAAACAAGATGACAGCCCAGACTTCACATACTTTAAGCAGTCCACTCTAGAGCATACTTACCAAGTGATAAGTATTTAAATGTATCAGAAGGTAGAGAAGGACCATTGGAATTGAATTGAATTTTCAGTTTATTTAATCTCTTGTCCCCATAGCAGCCCACTGTGTAAACAGTCAGTGTGCTGGGTCCATGGGACTCGATTTATGTTAAAGCTTCATTGTTTTGAGAAGCAGTTTGTGCATTCCTGCAGTAATCTGAATTTAATTTCCCTCCCGTAACCGGTGTTTTAGACACTGTGGCAGACAATGATTTCTGCAGCCGCCACTCCAGTAGAACGTGAAGCAATTTAATCTGATAGACTGTGCATGTTCAGCTGCATAATATTGTAGTACAAACTGACAAGCAGGAACTGGGATGAACTCTACAACTCATTGCCCGTTTTACCCAATCCATATCCCCACACTGCCGTTGCAGCCTTCTTATCTCAAACAGACTGCTTAAAGGTCACACATGGGGTCAAGGGGCAAAGCAGATTCACTGAAGGTAGTGGCCTCTCTTCTTTATCAACTATTCTAACCCCGAAGATTAGATTCCAGTCTGTAATCACTCCCAGGTATTCATTATTCTATATATAAACCATCTGAACCCCTCGATTAGATTCCAGTCTGTAATCACTCCCAGGTATCCATTATTCTATATATAAACCATCTGAACCCCTCGATTAAATTCCAGTCTGTAATCACTCCCAGGTATTCATTATTCTATATATAAACCATCTGAACCCCTCGATTAGATTCCAGTCTGTAATCACTCCCAGGTATCCATTATTCTATATATAAACCATCTAAACCCCTCGATTAGATTCCAGTCAGTAATCACTCCCAGGTGTCCATTATTCTATATATAAACCATCCAAACCCCTCGATTAGATTCCAGTCTGTAATCACTCCCAGGTATCCATTATTCTATATATAAACCATCTGAACCCCTCGATTAGATTCCAGTCTGTAATCACTCCCAGGTATCCATTATTCTATATATAAACCATCTGAACCCCTCGATTAGATTCCAGTCTGTAATCACTCCCAGGTATCCATTATTCTATATATAAACCATCTGAACCCCTCGATTAGATTCCAGTCTGTAATCACTCCCAGGTATCCATTATTCTATATATAAACCATCTGAACCCCTCGATTAGATTCCAGTCTGTAATCACTCCCAGGTATCCATTATTCTATATATAAACCACCTGAACCCCTCGATTAGATTCCAGTCTGTAATCACTCCCAGGTATCCATTATTCTATATATAAACCATCTGAACCCCTCTATTAGATTCCAGTTTGTTATCACTGGAAATAAAAAAGTGGGAGAGCTGAAAACGGGATTCCCAATTCATCACCACCAGTTTTGACTAACAGCAAAAGTCAGAATGACTCCCAATGCCCTTAATTGGGAAAGGATGAAGCAATTCAGCCAGAGATGCTGTTGACCAGCATCTAGTAACCCCAGAGTTAACTGAACAGTGAATGTATTTCACTGCAGAGCGCCACTTTGAGTGTACTCGTGTTGATTATAAATCATGCCCTGCTCTTTTCTGGGAGCTGAATGCCCATGAATGGACGGAGTTTATAACCACTGACTGGACGTATTTATTTCAAGAAAGCAGTGAGTGTCAGGGGAATGAAAAGTGTTGGGTTTCCTCTCATTTTAAAGTGATGGGCCCAAAAGGGATAGATCATCTATTATATTTTGACCACAGGCAGCAGCAAGTTGGACTGCGATCAGCTGGCTCTTGTTTAACTCAAGGCAAAGGTGTAGACAGCCTTCCCGACCTTCTCTGATCCCAGTGAGGATTCTGCCGGTGCTGGAAAAGAGAGTTTCTTCTCTTCCTGATCAACCAACATTCAAGTAATCTTTTGGTTTACTTGAAGGTCCTATACTTCACTACAGTTTCTCCTCTTCTTATGGGGAGCACAGTAGCATAGTGGTTAGCACAGTTGCTTCACAGCTCCAGGGTTCCAGGTTCGATTCCCGGTTTGGGTCACTGTCTGTGCGGAGTCTGCACGTTCTCCCTGTGTGTACGTGAGTTTCCTCCGGGTGCTCTGGTTTCCTCCCACAGTCCACCAGATGTGCAGGTTAGGTGGATTGGCCATGCTAAATTGCCCTGAGTGTCCAAAATTGCCCTTTGTCTTGGGTGGGGTTACTGGGTTATGGGGATATGGTGAAGTTGTGTGGTTGGGAAGGGTGCTCTTTCCAAGGGTGCAGACTCAATGGGCCGAATGGCCTCCTTCTGCACTGTAAATTCTATGAATCTATGCCACATTTCCTTGCCAACTAATCTTCTTTTCATTGGAGAGGTGCTGTTCCTGAGTGTCAGGGTGTCAATGTTCTAGATTTTCTCCTCTACATCTCTATTTTAAGCCCCTGTTTCCAGTACTGATGCCCTGGTCGCTGTTAAGATGCGGAGTAAGTCCCCCTCTACGTTTGTCATCACACACTGCCCCAGTTACTAACAGTTCGGGTCAGCCAGGTTGAGTTACATTGAGCCTACAGCACCATTCGCCTACTGGACCATTCTTCAGATGACTCTTCTCCCATCTTCATGCTTCTCATCCTTCTATTCCATTTTTCATAAGACCATAAGTCACAGGAGCAGAATTAGGCCACTCGGCCCATCGAGTCTGCTCTGCCATTCAATCATGGCTGATATTTTTCTCATCCCTATTCTCCTGCCTTCTCTCCATAACCTCAGATCCCCCTATTAATGAAGAACCTATCTACCTTTGTCTTAAAGACACTCAGTGATTTGGTCTCCACAGCCTCAAAGAGTTCCACAGATTCACCACCCTCTGGCTGAACAAATTCTTCCTGATCTCTGTTTTAAAGGATTGACCCTTTAGTGCGAAGCTGTGGACTCGGATTCTAGTTTCTCTTACTATTGGAAACACCTTCTCCATGTCCACTCTATCCAGGCCTTGCAGTATCCTGTAAGTTTCAATAAGATCACCACATCCTTCTAAACTCCAACGAGTACAGACCCAGAGTCCTCAGTCATTCCTCATACGACAAGCTCTTCATTCCAAGGATCATTATTGTGAACCTCCTCTGGACCCTTTCCAAGTCCAGCACATGCTTCCTTAGATACGGGGCTCAAAACTGCTCACAATACTCCAAATGGGGTCTGACCAGAGCTTTATATAGCCTCAGATGTATATCCCTGGTCTTGTATTCTAGCCCTCTTGACATCAATGCTAACATTGCATTTGCCTTCTTAACTGAACTTGCACGTGTCATAAAATACACCAGTATATCATGGTGCAGACGCACACTGATGGACACACAGTGGGACCAATCAACACACACAACACCGCAGCCAATCACCAATGAGAGCACACGCACTATAAAGACAGGGGGCATCAGAGTTCCCGCTCATTCGAGTTGCAGCTAGCTAGGAGGACAGAGCTCACAGCCTGCAACACAGACATTCACCATGTGCTGAGTGCATCGACTGGTTAGGACAAGGCAAAGGTCTTTAGTTAAAGCTAGTATCGTGTTAACCCACAGTCTGAGTTGCACTATTTCAAGTGTTGGTGACCTGTATGTGATCCAGAACACCCAACACATCAGCACGTTAGTTAACCTGAAGAGAATTGTGAACAAGGATTCCCAAGTCCCTTTGATTTTCTGATTTCCTAAGCATTTCCCCATTCATAAAATAGTACATGCCTCCATTCTTCCTACCAAAGTGCATAACCTCACACTTTTCCACATTGTTTTCCATCTGCCACTTCTTTACCCACTCTCCTCACCTGTTCAAGTCCTTCTGCAACCCCCTACTTCCTCAATACTACCTGTCCCTCTATTTTTCCTTATATGTTTACCTCGTTTTCCCATTAATGCTGTTCTTCTCTCAATAACTTATTGTGATATAATGATCCACATTACTGCCGTACTGGAGTTCTTTCTATAAATCATGGGTCATGTACTTCAACAGTAGAGCGCATCTCCCTCTAAATTATCCCCTTAGCAATCCCAGGTGATATATAACATGGATGGGATGCAAGGTAAACCTCCCTCCACCACACCCATAATATAGTTGCAGTGGATACAGATTCAGGGAAGATGGCGACTACAATTCCCGCCGCCATTCAGACGAGATGCTAAACCAAGTTCCCCTGTCTGTTCTCTGAGCTGCACCAGGGAGGTCCCATTTGGCATTACTTCAAAGAAGAACTAAGGTGTTTTCAGTGGTTCCCTGGCCAATATTTATTCATCAGTCAACATCACAAAAATAGTTCACACTCCCTTGTGCAATATTTCTATTTCCCACATCAGCCACCTTTTTTTCAATCATTCAAGGGATATGGGCTTCGCTGGTTAGGCCAACATTCATTGCCCGTTCCTAATTCAGAGAATCCTTACAATGCAGAAGGAGGCCATTCGGCCCACCGGGTCTGCACCAACCCTCCGAAAGAGCATTCTACCTCAGCCCACTCCCCCCACCCTATCCTTGTAACCCCGCACATCTAACCTGCACACCTTTGTGGGAAGAAACCGGAGCACCCGGAGGAAACCCACACAGACACGGGGAGAACGTGCAAACTCCACACAGTCACCCTTCTAGACAGATCATTTTGTGATGTTGACTGATGAATAAATATTGGCCAGGGAACCACTGAAAACACCTTAGTTCTTCTTTGAAGTAATGCCAAATGGGACCTCCCTGGTGCAGCTCAGAGAACAGATGGGGGACTTGGTTTAGCATCTCGTCTGAATGGCGGCGGGAATTGTAGTCGCCATCTTCCCTGAATCTGTATCCACTGCAACTATATTATGGGTGTCATGGAGGGAGGTTTACCCTGCATCCCATCCATGCTATATATCACCTGGGATTGCTAAGGGGATAATTTAGAGGGAGATGCGCTCCACTGTGAGGCAATAGTGCTAACCACTGTGCCACCATGGCACCCTAGTTGCCCCCCCCCCCACCCTGAGAAGGTGGTGGTGAGCTGCTGCAGCCCATGTGGTGTAGGTACACCGCAGTGCTGTTAGAAAGTTCCAGGATTTTGACCCAGCGACAGTGAAAGAACGGCAATATATTTCCAAGTCAGAGTAGTGGGCGACTTGGAGGGGAAGTTGCGGGAGCTGGGGTTCCCAGGTATCTGCTGATCATGTCCTTCTGGATGGCAGTGGTTTGGTTATGGGTTTGGTAAATGCAGTTGAAGGAGCCTCGGCGAGTTCCTGCAATGGCCTTCCAGATTGAATGTGGTCGGTTCAAGCCCATTTCCTTACATGCGCTGACGTCTGCCACCAAGTGGCTATTTCAACCCTAACATCTCGATTATAAAGGTGGAAATTTTAACTTGTGAGTTAATTTCCTGACTTCGAGCAGTTTTAACCTCCAGATTATGTGCTTCCTAATTTCACTCTCGGAAGGCCCCACTTCTAATTTGAAAGATTGATCACCTCATTCTGGACTCCCACCCCCACCCCCACCCCCTCCCCTTCCTCCCGCTTCACCAGAGGAAATACTTTTGCTCCATCTGTTCAAATCCTTTTAACATTATGAACACCTCAGTCTGATCTCACCTCACTTGTGTACACTCAAGGAAATGCAAGCCAGGTTTCTGCAACCTGCAAATCTCCAGGAGGTGAACGGAAAGACTGGCGGGAAGATGAAAAAAGGGGCCAGGGAAACAGTGCAGGTTCCCAGTTGATTCACATGTGGACAACACGCACAAACTACTGTTCCAAAATAATTTCTCTTTACTCCAGCCAGTGAAAACAAATGATGGCAGAATACTGATTAATAGAAGGGCCCTGTTTATGAAGAAAATTAGTCCGCATTCCCCGTCAACTGCCAAGCACGTCATTAAACCGCACACTCTCAACAACAGAGGAGAATGGGACATTGCAGAACTACATCAGGTTTTGTTCTATTCTCACTCAGACAGTCAAAAGCATTCCTCTGGTCTCCGGACTACCATTTAACCTCGATGTACCTTTCCTCGAGTGAGTTGCATTTGTGTTCGGTGTGGGAGGAAACTGGAGAGAAATGGCTGGGAGTCTGGCCAGACCCCGACTGAGAGAATATCGCTTCTTGCCAAATGTGGCTCTATCAGAAGCAATATTAAACACCCCCCTTCCCTAGCAACCTTAGGGCTCTGTGAACATGGCCTTTTACGTTCTCCCTCATTTGCAATCTGCACATTAGTCGAAAAAGGGCAAGAGCAAATTATTTGCCAAGTGTCTGGCTGATGATTCGAAACTTCGAAAGCCCCCATAAGGAAACAGCAAGAGGTCTTACAACACCCAATCCACCTCTTCATCCACCCGAGGAAGGAGCTGTGCTCCGAAAGCTAGTGATTCAAAACAAACCAGTTGGACTTTAACCTGATGCTGTAAGACTTCTTACTGTGCCCAATGTAGTCCAATGCCGGCATCTCCCCTGAAGTAAAGGTAGCAAACTTCACTTCGTAGGCAGAAGGGTCTTTTGGGTTTGCAGTGAGTGCTTTTGAGATGCCTTTCTAGATGCAAGATGTGTCCCAGACATTGGTGCTGTTGGTGTTTAGCTGGGGGTCACTAAATGACGACGAGGAACAGGTTCCTTTTTCGACAACTGTGGGGCATAGAGACCAATTGCACGTTGCCCAGCACAGATTAGCTGCCTCAGATCAGCAACATCATCCTAAAACCTCAGCGTAGTAAGGCTTAAGGTTCGATCCCTGGTTATCTCGCAACGTAGCTGATTGGATGCCGGTGGTGAGGGTTGGACCAGTCGAAATGTCAACCCGAATCGTGGCCCACAAGTAAGCAGGTTCTTGGGCTGACGGTGGCGCAGTGCTGATGTCGCTGGACTAAGTATCCAGAGGCCCTGGCTCTGGGGGCATGGGTTCAAATCCATCATTAAAGCTGGTGAAATTTGAATTCAATAAATCTGGAATTATGAAGCCATTTTCAGTAATGGCAACCATGAAACGATCATCAATTGTTGTTAAAAAACCATCTGGCTCAATAATACCCCTTCTGGAAGGAAATCTCCCCTCCTTACCCGGTCTGGCTGACATATAACCACGTGGTTAACTGTCCTCTGAAGTGGCCTCGCAAGCCACTCAGTCCAAAGGTAATTAGGGTTTAGGAATGCTGGCAGCGTCCCCATCATATGAAATTATTTTTTTAAAGAGATTATCTTTTTAAATAAAAAGAATTTAGTGTATCCAATTCATTTTTTTCCAATTAAGGGGCAATTTTGCCTGTTCAATCCACCTGCCCTGCACATCTTTGGGTTGTGGGGGCGAAACCCACGCAAACACGGGGAGAATGTGCAAACTCCACACGGACAATGACCGAGAGCCGGGATCGAACCTGGGACCTCGGCGCCGTGAGGCAGAAATGCTATAAAAGAGATTATCGTTATCGTTATTGATTTCCTGTTGGTGATATCTTACTGTGCATAAATTGGTTGCTACATTACAACAGTAAGTACACTTCAAAAGTATTTCATTGGCTGTGAAGCACTGGGGGATGTCCAGAAAGTGTGAACGGCGTCGCATAAAATGCTTATTCTTCCACTTCCACTCCCGTGGGGAAGACCAAACCAAGACACGCTCATTGCTGAGGCAAATACAAATTCTTCCTTACCTCTGATAGCTTGTGCCAATTGAAGGACTTCAGCGGGTGCGAGGGCTGTGGAATGGCTTTCTTCCTCATGCTTCCCATGGTGAGGGGGCAAGGGGGTGGTAGCATGGCGAGGCTGAAGAAGGGAGGGGCTCCGGGCGGAGGGGGCGGGCCGCCAGGTGGCAGGGGCGGGGGAGGAGGGGGCAGGAATTCGTAGGGGAGGGGCGGGGGTGGTGGAGGCAGCAGCTCCCCCAGCATGAGGGGAGGAGGAGGAGGAGGGAGGGGTCCCCCGGGTGGGGGAGGGGGAGGGGGGAAGGAGAGGCCTCCTACGGTCTGAAACAGAGAAAAAAAGAGAACGAAAACTGTGAGCAAGCAGTAAAATTTAAAAAGGCCAACAGCATATCTGTTAAAGAGGCGCTGCCTTTGGAGTGTTGTTCAAACATTTCTTTCAGGAATCGGATGAGCCCATTCAGCCCCTCTGGCCCTGCTTTACTTCATAGAACATATAAACCACTGTAAAGCCCATCTACACTATTCCCTTATCGTCCATATGTCTATCCAATGACCATTTGAATGCCCTTAGTGTATGGGAAGGAAAAACAATTGATTGGGAATTCCTTATGTTTTCACAATGACATTCTTTCTCGCTTTTTGTCAGGGATCACAGAGCATCTGAAATATCCTTTTTTTTAAATGAGGCAAATCTGGCACTGACTATAAAAGAATTGACTGAGTGAAGTGGTGCATTGTATGAATCACATTTGCCGCATTGTGTCAAAACAATACAAAGCACTTTGCACAGTAAGTGACTATGAAGTGCAGTGTCTGTTGTTCTGGTTGTAGGTTAGTCATTTTTATATGTTATTGGCCAGCTATATTTTCTCACTGAGCTTCCTGCCAACGTAAGACGGCCAATGCAAGATGGCCGCTGATACCCGAATGTGCACGCACACTGATCCGGCATGCCCAGAAATGCAATCCAATGATGTAATGCCTGCTGGGATGGCAGTACAATGTTACAGTGATCCAGAGCCAACACCAATGTGGACATGTCCCATGCTCCTAAATCCCGCCCAGAGGTTCGAACTGCACCCGCATGGCACTGGCAACAAACACAACCATTTGTTTCTCAGGGCATTAATAAATGAATGCCTGGTCCATCTTTGGTTGAACTGGCATTGGTCAAGGGGGCACTGCTGATAATGATACACATCCCTGCTCAGAGTAGCATCTTTGATTCTTTAACATCCACTTGAATCACAGGTTAAAAGCATTCAATGCTCTGTCAATGGGACGGCACCTCTGATGGGGCACTACTGCCTCAGTCCTGGGCTGGGGAATCAGGTCAGATTAGTTGTCTGAGCCTAGAACCACATCCAGCACTACCGACTGAGATATAGTGATCCAGGTACAGTCCTCACTTTAACAAAGTAAGTCAAAGGGGCAACAGTTTTAAAGTGGGTGCTTGACCGCGGCTCAGACCCCTCGAGTCAGGAAAGCTGTGAGTTGAAATCGATCTTCGTTGAAATCTCATTGCAATGCTAGAGTGCGCCGCATTGTTGGAGGTGTCATCTTTTGGATGAGATTTTAAACCAAATCTGGCCGTTCAAATGGACATGAAAGATCCCACTGTGTTCTTCAAAGAAGAGCAGTGGGACTCTGCTGGTGCCCTGGGCAACATTAATTCCTCAACCAACACTTCAAATGGATGATCTGGCCAGTATGGTTTGTGAGAGCCGCCACATAGAATCATAGAATCCGTACAATGCAGATGGAGGCCATTCAGCCCATTGGGTCTGCACTGACCCTCTGAAAGGATACTCCACCCGAGCCCACTCTCCCACCCGACCCCAATAACCCCTGAGCCTAACGTTCACACCTTTGGACACCAGCCGCAATTTATACTGGCCAAAGCACATCTTCGACTCTGGGAGGAAACTGGAGCACCCGGAGGAAGCCCACGCAGACACGGGGAGAAAGTGCAAAACAGACACGGGGAGAAAGTGCAAAACAGACACAGTCACCCGAGGCGGGAATTGAACCCGGGATGCTGAAACTGTGATTCAGCAATGCTAACCACCGTGCCACCCTACATTACTTACTTTAGAACAGTGAGCACACTTCAGAAGTACTGTATTGAACGTAAAGGGCATTAGGAGGTCCAGTGGTCCTCCTGCATCAATGCAAACCTTTCTTTCATGAAAATTGGAAAATTAGGTAATCAGAAATATGTCTGCGACAATTTGGAACAACTTCCCTTGTCACGACGCAGAGAGCGGTTAGCACTGTTGCTTCACAGCTCCAGGGTCCCAGTTCGATTCCGGGCTTGGGTCACTGTCTGTGCAGAATCTGCACCTTCTCCCCGTGTCTGCGTGGGTTTCCTCCGGGTGCTCCGGTTTCCACCCACAGTCCAAAGATGTGCTGGTTAGGTGGACTGGCCATGATAGCCCCTTAGTGTCCAAAATGGTTGGGTGGGCTTACTGGATTACGGGGATAGGGTGGAGGTGTGGGCTTGGGTAGGGTGCTCTTTCCAAGGGCCGGTGTAGACTCGATGGGCCGAATGGCCTTTTTCGTCACTGTAAATCCTATGATTCTATGAAACACATCTCTCCTTCACACGTGGTGCCTTTGTCGCCTCGAAGTTGCCTGAACTGATAACAGTGGGGGTCTTACCGAGGTTGCCAGTTCATTCAGGCGGGTAGAGAGTTCTATCACTTGATCTCTCGCTTGCCGCAACTCCACTGACTCTTTCTGGAGCTTATCCTTCATCTTATTGAGCGTTTTCATCATGTCGTCCTTCTCCTGGGTTTTGGTCTCACACTCCCTCTCCTTCTTCTCGAGTCTCGCCAATAATTCTACGTGTTCTGGCCATAACAGAAACATTTATATGTCCGTGTGTGCAAGGAATTTCACAGCACAGTCCTCCGTACCCAATGCTTGTATAAATCCAGACAGAGGGTGTGAGGACGCTAGCAGAAACATGGAACATCAAAAAACATGAATCTCTCACACACAAGAATAGATTTTTATCCAATGGAACAAATCACCCGCCATTTGGCGACCTATTCAATTATCATAGATCATAGATCATAGAATTTACAGTGCAGAAGGAGGCCATTCGGCCCATCGAGTCTGCACTGGCTCTTGGAAAGAGCACCCTACCCAAGGTCAACTCCTCTACCCTATCCCCATAACCCAGTAACCCCATCCAACACTAAGGGCAATTTTTTGACACTAAGGGCAATTTATCATGGCCAATCCACCTAACCTGCACATCTTTGGACTGTGGGAGGAAACCGGAGCACCCAGAGGAAACCCACGCACACACGGGGAGGATGTGCAGACTTCGCACAGACAGTGACCCAAGCCGGAATCGAACCTGGGACCCTGGAGCTGCAAAGCAATTGTGCTATCTACAATGCTACCGTGCTGCCCACAATGGAATTATCATTCCATTGAAACGAACTGGAGTGGAATTATGGTTACCGGGAGTCTCCAGGGATTGAAAACCAGCGGGGGAGGGGGATCACAGAGGCTTAACAAAATTAAACTTGAGATTTTCCTTCTATTTCTTTGAACATTCATTAGTTATAAGAATATTGGAGATGGGATAAAAAAGGCAAATTAACTGAGTCACGTGTCATCCGATTGAGTAATTTAAGAGCCTACTTGTTCCCTATTGGTTTGGAATGTGGTGCACAATGGGTGGCCAATATTGGGAGTGTGGGAAAGGGGCAATTGGAGACTGGAGGTCATGTGATGAAACCTCCATGGTTTTGGCAACCCTTGAATGAAAATGGCACAGGTCCTGTAGAGGGTGAACAAACTGCTCCGGCAGACTATTTATTACCAAGGCGGTGAAGATGATGATATGCCCACCATGATAACACCAGTGTCTGATGTTATCGTGAACCCTCTGGGTGCTCAAAAACTTTCCTTCCACACTCTAAAGCCCATTTCAATCTGCAAACTATCCCCGCGTTAAATGTATTTGGCTTTGTTTTAGCTTTGTGCAAGGGCTGTAAGGAAAACTATCAGACAGTGAGGTGAGTTCAAATGGAGCTGATCCGTCGCTCCATTTGATCCCAACTCTACTGACTTCCCACTGCACCCACTCCGTTTGCACTGGGAAGAGGATCGGTGGCCAGAGCGCACAGGTTTCAGATGGTCAGCAAAGGAGCCAGAGGAGTATCGAGGAGAAGGCCCCCCCCCCCCTCCCCCCCCTCTCCTCTATAGATGCAGCCTTATCTTTGATGAATCTTTCGTTGAACAATTATGATTCACAAAAATGATGTGATATTCATTATCATGGATGTTATGTCTTTCACGACAACACACCACATTTATCTTATCAATTTGTCTTGATTATGCTCCTTGCAAATGCTTTGGAACGTATACCATGTTGAAGGCACTGTATGAATGCAAATTGCTGCCTTAAGCATAGTAAAATATCTCAAAGTGCTTCAAACCGGAGTTATAGCCACCCCTTACAAGGTTGGCTGCTTCCCAGGTTCACAGGACAGTGAGGGAAACAGCCCGTTTTGAGGCCGTCACTTGCCCCATTAAGGCAAGGTGACGGCAGTGAAAATAGAGAATAGGCTTCAAGTGTGCAAGGCCACACTGACTGAGCTCAGCCCAGAGGATCTTGGAAACAGGTTGAGGAAACCAAAATCATAAACCTCAATGTCAGCGGAGCCGGGAGGTGGACCAGCTAAATTCGGATTCGGAATCCGGGGTCATGCCGCCTGCTATTTGTTCGACTGGTGCCACTTTACCCCATGAAGGAGGCCAGCATGCAAGGTGAGTAGGAAACAATCAGGACAGGTTTTGGCTGAGATAATCTAACTCAAATCACCGCAGTCTGAACATCCCGGGGCGTTCGAGACCGTGACATGGAGCACAGCATCAACAATGTCCGTGTCTCCATTGCAAACCTACCTTTCCTGAACCTTTCTGCTTGATCCTTCCACTGTTTCACTTCGTTCTCATTCACCAACCTGAAAACAGGAAAAGAGTTTCACATTCACTGGGCTATTTTTTTGCAAAATATTTTTATTCACATTTTCTTCAGACTTTACACCCCACCAACAAGCAGTAAACGGTAACAAATACAAAGTCAATCCCCTGATCAACAACAGCGATCCCATCCTCCCACCACCCCAAACAACGCCCCACCTGTCAATATAAGCATCAAATAAAACAAACCCTCCCACGGTGGGAAAAACAAAGGAAAAAAAAAGAAAAAGGAATCAGGAATCGCCTATGGTCACCATTGACCTATAGAATCCACCGTGCAACCCCCCCCCTAACATTCAATGCCATCCAATCCCCGAAAGAGTACCGTAAATGACACCCATGAATTGTAAACCCCCCCTCCCCGACTCCTCCCCTCCACTTCCTCGTATAAAACTCCTCCCCCCAACTTCTGTTCCTTCCCCCTACTTTCCACCCCGCTAGACTCATCGGAACCTGTTCTGTCAGGCTCCGATGGCCGCAGCCCCTCCCCCCACCTCACTCCCGTTCACTGGCCGGCTTAAACCGGCCAGCATGGAGGCCCCCGCCCCGGTCTCTTTCCCCCTTGGCCAGTCCCAGGAAAACCAAGAAATCCCCTTTAGCACACATACCTGCATACACACCCAAGCCCCAAAGAACCATCGTTGCAAGCGAAAGTCCCATCTCTTCCCTTGTCCAAATATACACAACATTGGCTCATTTAGCAGATACACCAGCACGCAGTGAAAAATTACAGTTACATGAGGCTACATCGGTACATGACCATTTCTCAATTCAGCCACAGTCCTTCTGCCTTGGGCTATTTCGCACAAGATTTATATCCACCACTACGGTAAAAACCCCGTGAAAAACCAAACGCTTTGGTTAGTGGGCAGGAGGAAGACAAGGGAGTGGACAATGAAACTAAGTTGGCTGAACAGCAGTTTGGATGGGTATGTTCCATTGGAAAAAAAGAGGCAATCACGCTGTTAATTGCGTTAATTAAGGTTAAGTATGTACAGGTGGAGGGTATTGATTACATTCATTTCAGCACAGGTAAAAAGACACAAACTCAGGGTGTGGGCTGTGTGAAGAGCTTATATATCTGTAAACAGACACTGAGAGATGGTGTGGGCCTTGTGAGGAGGTATCTACCTGTAATGGTTCAATCTGCAAATAAAGCTCATCCATGTAAAGACGGGCTCCCTCTTCTTCCTTCACCAACTGGTTACTGGTGCTAAGTTGTGGACAAAGTGTGCAATCTTACTTAGAATGGAGTGTCTGTGCCCATCTATTGTCAAACGCTCTTACTTTGCGTCCAATATGGGGAGAATCTTTATGACCCTGACATGGGGGAGGGCTGAGAAGATTCTTGGTATGGAACTGGTTTATTTTCCAGTTGGTGAAACTGTCATTTTGAATTATTTTGCTTGATCTGTCTGCCTTCCTCCTGAAGGTGCTGCCTCTTGTTGACTATGGCACTGTAGGGATGGGGCGGTTAGAGAGGGAGGGAGCCAGGCCTGAGATCCCAGGCCAGCTGTCAGTCTAGGCTGAGCAATGTTGACAGGTGATATAACCATGGAGACCATCGTTGACAAGCTCCGCCCTGATCCACATCTGGACATCCCAGAGGGAGTTGTGGGAATCGATCCAAGGAGAAACTGATTCCGAAAAATTTGACACCAAACGACAAGGGGAGGTGTTGTTCAGTGTTGTCAAAGAGTTATGTTTTAAAGAGTGCTGTGAAAGATTAGAAAGTGGCAGAAGGAGAAATGAGATTGAAGAAGGGAATTGCAAGGTATCGGGCCTCGGCAGTTTAAGGAATGACAGGTGGAGAGATGGAAATTGTGGATGCATAACTGAAGGGATACCATGTTTTCGGAGGATTGCAGCAGGAGATGAGAGCGATCGGGAGGAGTGAAGCCTGTTGTGTTATGCTTCTTCATGTAGCATAACACAACGTGGTACCAGTTAGTGCCTGTTAAACCATGGCAGGAATTGAATACATGGATGAAATTTTTAAATTTGAACCGTGGTAGGTCAGCGAGTACAGGATCCTGTGATCTTTGCCGGCCGTCGGAAATGCACTCTTTTTAATTGGCGCCGCACACATATTGGAAGTCTCATCCAACCACAGCTACACACTCACTCCCCACTGTCACACAATGCTCACATCCGAATGATGTTCTTCACATTGAAGTTCTCCAATGGTGCGACGTCAGGATCTTCCCCCTTCTCGTCCTGCAGCACTATTTGCTGCAGTATCCTGTCGAGGAGCTGCCAGTGCTGGCTGTTGGTTCCGTTCCTCTTCCCTGAAGAGCATTTCAGAATCAAGAAGGGTTAGAAATGTCTACCGCCGAATACCCTTGAAGCGCTAAGACACAGCTACATCGTTGAGAAGGACCGGTGCAAATGCCTCGCCGAATAACTCACTTTCACACTGAGTATTGGGATTCTAAGTTACCGTGTGAGGGATAAGGATGGGGGGGGGGGGGGGGAACCTTAAAATTAAGGCCGGGTCATTCCGGGAAATGTTAGGAAGCATTTTGTCACGCCAAAAATCGTGACGATCTGCATCTGGCCACGATCTATGCTTTGTGCAAATTGGTAGCCATGACCGAGAGTAATAATGGAGAGAGGGGGCGGGGGCTGACAAATGATTCAGAGTCTGAGGAGAACACAGGGGTATTTGATACCCTTGGGTGGAGAAAATGGAATCCACGCCGGCACTATGAGTAGATGTGTCTATCACAATGTGCATCTGCTGGATGCATTTTACGCTTATCGCAATTGGCAAGTGCACCCTGGGGCTTTCCATCAAACAGAACCTGACTAGCACTGTGCGATCATTCGTTCAGCAATCTAACGGGAATGGAGAACCTGGAAATACCTCACAGAAACTACGAACAGATAACCTGGAGGGGGATTTACTGAATGTGGCCTGTGTCTGAGGATGTTAGACGGACACTAGCAGAGGTGAGGGGTCAATAACCCATGGCGACCCTTTTTCTCGCCTGCCGATAACAGCTGAAACGGTTCCCCTGTGACGCCTCTAATTCCCTCCGAGCCCACGGAATATCGGCAATAGAAAAATGGCTGTATTTTGGATTCTTCATCAGTGTCCGTCCCTACCTTCCCTGTCGGTGTTGTGGGGCTTACAGAATCACCTCTTCTATTTACCCTTATGTAATGTTACTTTGGAAGCCAGATTCCTGCAGAGGGTTAAGTCCACTGAAATGAGCTTTCCAGATGTCCCTATAGCTCAAGGTCAAATAGCCAGGCGCGGCGGAGCATCCAGTTGTTATACCTTGTCCGTGCTTACATCTGAAGATTCGAGTGAGGCACTGGGGAGGTCACGGCATCTGTCCAGCTGACCTTTAGCAAGAGCCATCACCTTCAGGAATGGTAGGGTACAAACCGGATTGACACGCCACTCGTCAGATGTCCCCTGGTGCAGAGGTGGTTATCGTAACTCCCTGCTACGCATGACTGCCTGCCTTTCCTTCTATCTGATCCTCCCTCCTCCGACACTTTCTGGTGTGGTTTTGTCTCTTTCTTTGCCTATTGGCCCCTATTTTCTACGTGGTCGATTTTTTTACACAGTATAAGTGACGTTTCCACTTATGAGACCATACTGGAGGCCATAAATATAATGCAGTCACTAATAAATCCAATTTGGAATTTATCAGAAACCTTTTCAATCAGAAGTTGGTTAAAACGTGGAACTCGCTAACACGTTTCTTCTTATTGAGGCATGAGATAAGAGCCGGAATGTTCTGGTCGTCCGGATTCGCTTTTCCCACTGGCAGCACACCCCTGCCAGCGGGTTTCCCGGTTACGTGGGATGGCTTAAATGGGAAACCCATTGACGAGTGGCAGGAGTAGAGAAGCCCGACGACAGCCAACAGCGCACGGCTGAGAATCAGGCAGGGTCCCAGGTTCGATTCCCGGCTTGGGTCACTGTCTGTGCGGAGTCTGCAAGTTCTCCCCATATCTGCGTGGGTTTCCTCCGGGTGCTCCGGTTTCCTCCCACAAGTCCTGAAAGAAGTGCTGTTAGTTGAATTGGACATTCTGAATTCTCCCTCTGTGTACCCGAACAGGCGTCGGAGTGTGGCAACTCGGGGTTTTTCCACAGTAGCTTCACTGCAGTGATAATGTAAGCCCACTTGTGACATTAAATATTATTATTATATTCAACTGATGAATTCCACATATGGAGAGGCCTCTGGGAGCTCCGCAACGGAGGGAGAATTCAGAATGTCCAAATTACCTAACAGCACGTCTTTCGGGACTTGTGGGAGGAAACCAGAGCACCCGGAGGAAACCCACGTAGACACGGGGAGAACGTGCAGACTCTGCACAGTGACCCAAGCCGGGAATTGAACCTGGGACGCTGGAGCTGTGAAGCAACAGTGCTACCGTGGGCACCTCTATTTAAACCATCCCAACACCTTCTGGACACTCTTTCTAATCATCTTTCCTTCCTGATTCATCATCTGTTTTTCTTCTGCCTATTTGCTGAGCATATTGCGAACAGGGGTTGTTAAGGGGAGAAGCTGATGTCGTAATCGTGATACCCTGAGGTCAATGCTCTGAGGACAAGGGTTTAAAGCTCACCATGGCAGCTGGCGGAATTTAAGTTCAAATTAATAAATATGAAATATAAAACAAATCCAATCGTGACCATGAAACTATAATTAATTGTTGTTAAAAAAAAAAACTGGTTCACTCATATCCTTTAGGGAAGGAAATCTTCCGTACTTACCCGGTCTGGCCTACATGTGACTCCACACCCACAGCAATGTGGCTGACTCCTAATTGCCCTCTGCAATGGCTCCGCAAACCCCTCAGTCCAAGGGCAATTATGGATAGGCAACAAATGCTGGCTTTCCTGCAATGCCCACATCCCATGAAAATACACAGCAAGCAAAAATAAAATTCAAACTTTCATTTAATCCTGGCCATGCTGGTCCAGTAGCTGAATAGCCAACTGGGTTGCTGTTCAGAGATGGAGATGGGCATTGGGGGCAAGGAACTGGAGGATTCTTATGGAACCATGGCCTAACTTGGGTCACCTCGATCCCATTTCAAGTCATCAGTATTTAGAAGAGAAGATCAGAGAAAATTACAATGGAAGTACAATCTTAATGAGGAATCTACTCACAGGGCATTTGGAGACAGTGCTGGAGGACAGACACCAAATGTGGGTAGGCTTCCGTGTGACTCAGTTTCTTCCGAATCAGGTCAAACATCTGGCTGGTGCTCCTAGTGTCAATGTGCACCTGGAAGATTAGGGAGATTAAGTCATTTCTCTGTATGCTGCAGTGGACATGGATTATCGTCACATCTTATAGCAACAATCAGGAAACAACAAGCATCTTAACAACATGAACTTGGATTTACGTAGGGGCTTTAACATTGGAAGGTGTCCCAACTTGTCTTCCAGCAATGTGATGAAAACCAATCTGTTAGGCATCAGACAGGTAATCAAGGGTTTGGACAGAGAGGGAGGTTTTAAGGCCTGTCCTAAAGGAGAGGAATGAGAGAGGGAATGGAGAAGTTTAGGAAAAGAATTCCAAAGTATAGGGCCAAGGTAGCAGAAGGCACAACCACCAGTGGTGAAACGATTAAATTAGGGTTTGGTCAAGAGGCCAAATTGAATGAGTGCAGATAGCTCAGAGGGTTGTGGGATTGGACAGGATTACAGAGATGTGAGGCACGATCAATTGGACAAAGACGAGAGTTGAATACAACTGAGGCTTTATTGCTCTAAGATGTGTGGCCTCCCACAGCAGCTGGCGAAATGGCTGCAGCATGGAGGACACACACATTTATACTCCGCCTACTGGGCGGAGCCAGCAGGCAGGGACTACCGGCGAACCTGTAGTACAGGTCCTACCATACATCACCTAATAGAGGTGCAACAGTGGTTTACCACATTATGGCAGGGAGGAATGAAGCCAAGGAGAATGACAGAAACAAGGTTGACAATTTTAAGATAGAAGCAGTGCAGAACCTGGGGCCAAAGCAGAAAAAAGGAACACCCGATGGGTGCGATTTAATGAAAAAAAACAGAGTTCCGTTTTGGATGCGAGTAGCGGGATGCTTCTCGGAGTTTGCAGTGCCAAGAACGACCCCGCTATCAAAAGAGACTTTGGGATTTTTTTGGGCTTTGGTCGCACTTATCTTACTTCCTGTCCTGAAGAGCTCAGCTCACCAGTGCAGTAAGCGATCAGGACGCCATTTTTAATTCCCGCCCCGATCTCTTGACCCACTCAACCACACCACGGCAGCCTCCGGACGCCTCCCCCCCCCCGCCCCGCAAGCTTACCTTTAGTTGGTCCTCAAGCCCCTCCACCTCACCCCATATCTTAAGAGAAGGACAACCCCAGACCCAAACCCTGGCATGGGCAACCTGGCAAGTTGGGGCTTTGGAGATGTTTGGGGGGTCGCATCGGGGTTCGAGAGATCGGTACGACATTTAAAAATGGAACTCTGATCTCTCCCTGCACTGAGGAGTTCCGGCGCGTGGAGCTCCTCAGCCCTGGAAACAGGCCTCAGCGGAAAGGGCTGTGGGACTTCGCTATCAGGCCGCCCGCTCAAAATGGTGGCCCGATAGCAGGAATCCGTCGGGAATCCCTTCTATATCTCGCCATGCATACCTTTGCATGGCAAGGGATACGGAATTGCTTCCCGCTTTGCATTCCCAGGGGATCGGAAAACGGGTGCAGTTCTTCTCCAGCAGGAGTACATAGGTCTCCCAAAAGGAGAATCCACCCCGTGATGTCTATTGTTTTTGAATTAGCTACTTTCACCATGTCCCCAAAGCTGTCACCACCAACTGTTGATATAATAACAAAATTCCTGATGCCATGAAACTCCGTATAATGAAAATAAGCGACAACAGATGATGTTTGATTTGGAGCTGGTTCCTCCTTGGCTTACGTGTTAGGATTGTCACTCACCATGTCAAGCCGCTTTGCAAGTTCACTCTCATCCTCATTTCTGACCATCTCAAAGAAGTCTAAGTGTCTAAAAACGCAGAGAGAAAATATGAATTAGTCAGTGTTCAAATCTATCCTGGCCAATCTTCCTGCTTCAACCAAAACTTTCAGTTCTTGACTGCTCATCAACTGTGGCCAATCTGACTGAGATGTTTCACAGAATAGACACGTAGAGAACGACTCTGCCCTCCAAAACAAGCACATTCTGGAATTTTGAGCTACGGTGGAATTCTTCTTTTACAGAGTTGTGGGAATGTGGACATACCAGCCCAAGAAGGCCATTGATACAAAGTCAACTGAACTGTTTAATACTTATTAATGTTGGACAATAAGTATGTTCAGGGACTTACGTTGTGCCCACCAGGCACTTTAATCGGACAGCGGTGAGCCTTCCCTGGGATCAAGGACCCCAGGGGCAAACGTCCTGTCCCAAGAGCTGTCTTTGGCCTTGCCAGTGATGCCCACATCCAACGAAAGGATAAATAAAAATAACCTAAGCAAAATGGAATGTCAGAACAACTAACTTCATATTCATTCTGACTTTGGCCTGGTCATAAGAGTTTCAAGGGAAAGAGAAAAGAGAACAGTAACTCAGAAGAAAGCTGTAAAATCTGGCAGGATGTGGAACATTGTGGTTGGGCATCCCAAGAAAGAAGAAATAACAGTGATTTTTTGAGGTCCAACACAATTTCCTTGCTGTTGTACCCAATATTCTCACTGGATACTCTATCTATCTTCACAATGCCCATGTTTACAGAGCCAGGCTGCCCATCGTTGATTATGTTTGTGACATTGTGCACGGCTAGTTACCTGTCCAACGTTGCGTTCTCGTGGCTTCGTAACTTATCGATCACAGGTTGAATTCCTAACATGAGGAACTCATACCGGAGGTGCAGTCGGAATTCCAGATTGTCCTGAAAGGAAGTGGAGACACCGTTAAACCCTGGGGCCCCACAGTTTCTCAGCAGACTGCAAAATGGCGGCATTGCTTCCTGCCCCGGAGCACA
Source organism: Scyliorhinus torazame (assembly GCF_047496885.1). Taxonomy (NCBI): domain Eukaryota; kingdom Metazoa; phylum Chordata; class Chondrichthyes; order Carcharhiniformes; family Scyliorhinidae; genus Scyliorhinus; species Scyliorhinus torazame. Next base: position 324,871,832 of record NC_092710.1, read on the forward strand.
GCGCCCTTTGGCCTTCCAGCTTTGGTGACTGATTTGTGCCCATCACGGTGAGGAATGCCTGCACTCTTCCACTTTTTAGTATATGGCCCAGAGTTGCATACAATACTCTCGCTGAGGTTCAACCGGCGATTTAGAAAAACATAGGAGAATTTTCCTTGCTTTCTTTGTTTAAAATGACCAGGGGCGACATTCTCCGACCCCACGCCGGGTCGGAGAATCGCCGGGGGCTGGCGAGAATCCCGCCCCCGCCGGTTGCCAAATTCTCCGGCACCGAATAATCGGCTGGGGTGGGCATCGCGCCGCGCCGGTTGGCGGGCCCCCCCGCTCGATTCTCCGGCCCGGATGGGCCGAAGTCCCACCGATAAATTGCCTGTCCCGCTGGCGTAAATTAAATCACCTACCTTACCGGCGGGACAAGGCGGGGCGATCTGGCCCCAGGGGGTGCCCCCACGGTGGCCTGGCCCGCGATCGGGGCCCACCGATCCGCGGGCGGGCCTGTGCCGTGGGGGCACTCTTTCCCTTCTGCCTCCGCCACGGTCTCCACCATGGCGGAGGCAGAAGAGACTCCCTCCACTGCGCATGCGCGGGAAACTGTCAGCGGCCGCTGACGCTCCCGCGCATGCGCCGCCCCGAGATGTCATTTCCGCGCCAGCTGGCGGGGCACCAAAGGCCGTTTCCGCCAGCTGGCGGGGCGGAAATTCCTCCGGCGTCGGCCTAGCCCCTCAATGTTGGGGCTCGGCCCCCAAAGATGCGGAGCATTCCGCACCTTTGGGGCGGCGCGATGCCTGTCTGATTGGCGCCGTTTTGGGCGCCAGTCGGCGGACATCACGCTGTTTCCGGAGAATTTCGCCCCAGGTTTCTAAAGTCCAGTTTTCAGCTGTGGTTCTGGTTTGGCCCATGGCTGGTTACGTGTCTCGTGTTGTGTTAAGGACCTTTAATTCAGGCTCTAACTAGTGTTCTCTCCACACTTACCCCAGTGTCAACAATACACGGGCACCACTGCGTGAGATTGCCATTTCAGATTGCGCATTTGAACAGCTAACTGCACTGAGACTATCCCGAGTACCTGTAATATGGAATCTATACCAGAAGACCATGAGGCCACCTGATGAAGTGTCAGCTCCGGCTCCGTTGACCTCTGTTAGAAGGCCACGAGTTCAAGTCCCACCCAAGACGAGCACAAAATCTACACCGCGCAGTACTGGGGGAATACTTTCTGATTGGGATTAGGGGCAGTGTATTGAGACGGATAGAAAACTGGCTGACGGACAGGGAACAAAGAGTAGGAATTAATAGGTCTTTTTAAATTGGCAGGCAGTGGTAGTGGTGTACCGCAGGGATCGGTGCTGTGATCCCAGCTATTCACAATATATTATTAATGATTTAGATGAGGGAACAAAATGTAATATCTCCAAATTTGCAGATGACACCAAGTTGGGTTGGGGGGTGGGGGTGGGAGGTGAGCTGTGAGGAGGATGCAGAGATCATTCAGTGTGTTTTGAACGAGTTCAGTGAGTGGGCAAATGAGTGGCAGATGAATGAAATGAAATGAAATGAAAATGAATGATTATCATAGATTATCACACTTCATCAGGTGGCCTCATGGTCTTCTGGTATAGATTTCATACTACAGGTACTCGGGATAGTCTCAGTGCAGTTAGCTGTTCAAATGCGCAATCTGAAATGGCAATCTCACGCAGCGGTGCCCGTGTATTGTTGACACTGGGGTAAGTGTGGAGAGAACACTAGTTAGAGCCTGAATGAAAATGAAAATGAAATGAATGCAATGAAATGAAATGAAAATCGCTTATTGTCACAAGTAGGCTTCAAATGAAGTTACTGTGAAAAGCCCCTAGTCGCCACATTCCGGTGCCTGTTCAGGGAGGCTGTTACGGGGATGCCGTATAACTTGGATAAATGTGAGGTTATCCACTTCAGTAACAAAAACGGGAAGGCAGATTATTATCCGAATGGCCATAAATTAGGAGAGGGAAATGTGCAACGAGACCTGGGTGTCCTCGTACACCAGTCACTGAAGGTAAGCATACAGGTACAGCAGCAGGCAGTACAGAAGGTAAATGGTATGTTGGCCTTCATAGCGAGAGGATTTGAGTACAGGAGCAGGGATGTTTTGCTGTAATTATACAGGGCCTTGTTGAGGCCACACCTGGAATCTTGTGTGCAGTTTTGGTCTCTTTATCTGAGGAAGAATGTTCTTGCTCTAAAATGAATGCAGCGAAGGTTTACCAGACTGATTCCTGGGATGGTGTGACTTGCATATGAGGAGAGATTGAATTGGTTAGGATTGTATTTGCTGGAGTTCGGTGGGTGGGTGGGTAGGGGGGGGGGGGAATCGGCGGGCCATTGCGATCTGGGGTGGACCTACCTTACTACGTGCGGCGCCCGCGTCGAGGTGGGCCACCGGGCGCATGCGCGGCCGCGGGGTCTGAACAGCAGGGCCCCGCCGGCAGCCAGAGCTGCGGGACGCATGCCGGGACCCTGCTAGCCTCCTGGAAAACGGAGAATCACCCCGGACTTTCGAGGAAAAAGTCCGGAGTGATTCTCGCCCGTTTTCCGGCGGGCGTGGTGACTTAGTCCCAAAAAGGGAGAATCCCGGCCCAGGTCTCCAGTCTGTCACCAAGAGCTTATAGCATGAGGGGCTCCGATCCACATCAAACGGGCTGACCAGGAATCTCTCCTGCTCTTACCGCCAGCCATTGGTGTGAGATCGGAAGGATTTTGCAGGTTTTATCTTCTACGTCTCTATTTGAGTTGAATGATCAGCCATGACCGGGATAAATGGTGGAGCAGGCTCAAAGGGCCAAAAGGCCTCCTCCTGCTCCTATCTTCCATGTATCTGTGACACACCCACCCTGTTTGGTCACATTATGAACGCACCTTCCTTGGCCATCGACTCCTGGGGTGGGACTCAACCCGGAGCTTCAGGCTCAGAGGCAAGGACGCTACCCACTGCGCCACAAGACCTCTATACTTATATTTATTTTACTAGGTTTCCCGTTGCCCCGACTACCAATCCATATGAGGTAATCGGAGTCGGTTATATTGACTGTTTTCAGTTAGTTTAAAAGGTGAGACATCCCTTCACAAAGGGCTCCGATACCATCGTTAAAGGACATTTTAAAGGATGATAAGACTAGGAGTGGGATTAATCGATTGTTGACGCTGGTGGAAGATTCCGGTCCCACACCGGCACTCGGGTTTCCCGGCGACGAGGGGCGCAGTCAGCGGGAAATCCTGTTGAGAACGGCAGGACCAGTAGAGCCCGCTGGTGGGCCGCTTCTGTTGGCGAAAAACATGTGGCGGGGTGGTGGGGAAGTCCCTTCACTTCACCTTCACTTTCAAAGGGGCTGTTTAGCACAGGGCTAAATCGCTGGCTTTGAAAGCAGACCAAGGCAGGCCAGCGGCACGGTTCAATTCCCGTAACAGCCTCCCCGAACAGGCGCCGGAATGTGGCGACTAGGGGCTTTTCACAGTAACTTCATTTGAAGCCTACTTGTGACAATAAGCAATTTTCATTCATTTCATTCAAAAGGGCTAATATTCCGGAGGCTCCATCTTGGGAAATTGTTAATGTTGACACTGTCAGACGTTGGTAATGAGACAAAAGCAAAATACTGCAAATGTCGTAAATCTGATATAAAAGCAGAAGATACGGGAAATACTCAGCAGGCCGGGCAGCATTCGAGGAGTACAACAGGTCGCTCACACGTCTGGTCATCGGCCTGACACGTCAACTCTGTTTCTCTGGGCACAAATGCTGCTGGACCTGCTGTGAACTACCACCGTTTTCTGCCTTCATGCCCGATAATCGTTTGAAAATAGTGATACTTCTGCGTTTTAAAAAGAATCCCAATGGTGAAGCATCGAATCTCAATTCATTACCAAAGTTCTACCCTTGGTCCACGGTGCCCCCGTTTCGGCAGGTACAACCGGCCTCCCTACCAGCTGGCTCAGCTATAATCATTGCAATTCGATTGCGTTACCATCTTATTGTGGTAATGGCAATATAAACATTTTTTTTTTTAAAAATCTTTTTATTGGCTTTTCTCATGGGCAATATAACCCTGAGTTTGCTCACAAGTCTTGTTCTGCTTCACTCACTCCACCCTTGGAGCACCAGTGGCTGGCCTGACAAACTGTGGCAGACAGTGCAGCATTTCCTCTGAGGCTACCTTCAACTTACCACTCCGGCACCAGCATTTAACACCGCGTTGATGAAGGACATTATTGCAGTTTTGAGGTGCACCTCATCCCTGTACTTTCCAGTACTTCTGTCCAACTCATGCAGTAAAGTCTGAAATGGGGAAAAAAAAACATTGAGTTTATATGTGTTTCAGCATCATCCAAAGATTCGTTCATAACCACCATCCACTATCCTCTTGAGCTCATTGCGTATTGGTGGGCACAATGTCTTATTGATCAGTAGACATGTGGCAACAAACATTAAACTAACAATCCAGATGGAGCATTTACCTTCGTCTCTTTGACCAAACGTCTGATCACCAATCCTAATATCTCCACATGTGGCTCAGTGTCACATTTTGCTTGGTGACTTTCCCATGGAACACCTTGGGGCTTTGCTTCTGGGGATAGATTGGAGATGTCCGGCTGGTTTGCTCAGAGAGGCGAGGATTCGGAGGAGATTTGATAAGAGATGCTCAAAAGCCATCAGGGGCCTGGGTGGAACCGCGAGCGGGAAACTGTCCCCACTGGTGGGAGGGGGGAGAACCGGGGGAGACATGGGTTTCAGGTGATTGGCAAAAGAACCAAAGGCCGTGAAGGGCGTTAGGATCAGGAATGCACTGCATGAGAGCGTGATGGAGGCAGATTCAACTGCAGCTATCAAAAGCATGATTATTTGAAGAGGAAAATAAATTGCAGGCCTATGAGGAAAAGGCAGGGGAGCGGTACCAACTGAGCTGCTCTAACAGAGAGCTGGCATGGACAGGATGGGTCGAATGGCTTTCTTCTGCACGCTAACAATTCTGTGATTCTATAACTTTATGACCTTATAAAGGCACTACATAAATACAAGTTGTGGGAAATTCAAACCACAAATCGGCAAATTAGGAATGGATTTGTTAAAACTGGCGATTTTGGGAGGACATGTGATGTGAGCACAGCAGCGACTGCGTTTTTGCAAGCTCCAGCTCTGTTCATCTTTGTTTTTATCCTTTGTGTCTTTTTTCGGGTTTACATGGCTTTCGCTGTGTACCAAGATTTGTTGGTCAATGTTTCAGCGCTTTTGACTCGAGGCAATATGCTATAATCCTCGCTGTGGCTGGAGGGGGTTGTGGTGGGGCCTGGTCTTTGATGGTGCAGTTGCCTTTGAGTCGTTTGCCACCCTGATGATACGGTGCACACTGACGGATGATGGCTGCTAGCGATGAAGGTGATCCATCTGATTTTTCCGACTATTGGAAACATCCTCTCCACGTCCTCTATCGCGGCCTCTCAGTATCCTGTAAGTTTCAATAAGATCCCTCCTCATCCTTCTAAACTCCAACGAGTACAGACCCAGAGTCCTCAACCGCTCCACATAAGACAGGCTGTTCATTCCAGGGATGGTTCTTGTGAACCTTTTCAGGGCCATTTCCAAGGCCAGTACATCCTTCCATAGATACGGGGCCCAAAACTGCTCACAATACTCCAAATGGGGTCTGACCAGGGCCTTATGCAGCCTCAGAAGTACATCCCTGCTCTTGTATTCTAGATTTGTGCAGTTTCTTTATCCTATTATATCCTTGGGGGAGGATGCTGGAGTTGGGGGAGGGGTGGAGGGTAAGATTAGATTGGTCTTCGCTACCTTTGAGAATGGCCCCAATAGACAGAACTACATATTTTTTTGGTTGAGCCTTTTTCTTCTGTAGGCCCAAGTGGACTGGATATTTTCCTGCTATTTTTCTTGGACACCCCTATTGGAGGGAGACGGTCATTTCTCCTGACGTGGGTCTCCCTCTCTGACTGTTCTAACTGTTGGGGCTCTTGTGAGTGAGGCCGGCCTGAATATCCTTCATTTGGTGGTATGTGGTGTGTCTAGTGGGGTGGTTCCTCCCAAGAGAGTTTCTTTTTTCTCTTCCCTTGTTGGGGTGTTGGGTTGGTCCTGTATGTGCATTGAATGGTTTGTGTGTGTGTGTGTGTGGGAGGGGAGGGCGGGGGGGGGGGGGGGGGAGTTGTCATGTCCTGTTCAGGATCAAACTGGCTGATTTTAAGACCATAAGACATAGGAGCGGAAGGAAGGCCATTCGGCCCATCGAGCCCACTCCACCATTCAATCATGGCTGATTTCAACTCCATTTACCCGCTCTCTCTCCATAGCCCTTAATTCCTCGAGAAATCAAGAATTTATCAACTTCTGTCTTAAAAACACTCAACGTCCCGGCCTCCACCGCCTTCTGTGGCAATCAATTCCACAGACCCACCACTCTCTGGCTGAAGAAATTTCTCCTCATCTCTGTTCTAAAGTGACTCCCTTTTATTCTAAGGCTGTGCCCCCGGGTCCTAGTCTCCCCTGCTAATGGAAACAACTTCCCTACGTCCACCCTATCTAAGCCATTCATTATCTTGTAAGTTTCTATTAGATCTCCCCTCAACCTCCTAAACTCCAATGAATATAATCCCAGGATCCTCAGACGTTCATCGTATGTTAGGCCTACCATTCCTGGGATCATCCGTGTGAATCTCTGCTGGACCCGCTCCAGTGCCAGTATGTCCTTCCTGAGGTGTGGGGCCCAAAATTGCTCACAGTATTCTAAATGGGGCCTAACTAATGCTTCATAAAGCTTCAGAAGTACATCCCTGCTTTTATATTCCAAGCCTCTTGAGATAAATGACAACATTGCATTTGCTTTCTTAATTACGGACTCAACCTGCAAGTTTACTTTTAGTGAATCCTGGACTAGGTTTTGGAGGCGTGCAAGGCCTGGGGTGTCATGGGGGTCCCTGGACCCAGTTCTCTGATCTTTCTTTTTCTCTGTGTGGTGGTTAGGATAGGATAGGCCAAGCTCCGCATCGCGGTGAGTATCCTGTGGCTCCTTGGGTGGGGGTACCCCCTTTGGGGGTATCTTGGAGGAGTCCGGTGTGGGGAGGCCCACATCCAGAGAGGTGAACATTGGGAAAAAGTCCAAAGCCTGTGTCCAGTAATTATCCTTATTTGTCTTGTCCTGGGAGTTGAAAGGGGTCCACTTGGCGGTGGGCTGTCTGGTTATCATCCAGTCATAATATCTTAGGAGGTGGTTTGTGGGTCCGAGGAGGTAGCTCTGACAGTTTTTGCTGTACTTCTGCACATTCTCCCCATGTCTGCGTGGGTTTCCTCCGGGTGCTCCGGTTTCCTCCCACAGTCCAAAAATGTGTGGGTTAGGTGGATTGGCCACGGTAAATTGCCCTTAGTGTCCAAAAAAAAAGGTTAAGTGGGGTTACTGGGTTACAGGGATAGGGTGGGCTTGAGTAGTGTGCTCTTTCCAAGGGTCGGTGCAGACCCGATGGGCCGAATGGTCTCCTTCTGCACTGTACATCTATGATTCTTCTTCACTAATCTTCCTACTTTGTGAGGCTTTGCGGGGGCGTTGCTTCTACTTCCCTCTTCATATCGGTACCTGTGTGGGGTAGCTGTAATGTGGTTGGATAATGAATCTTGGTGTCATGTGTCACTGTCCGTGTGGAGTTTGCACATTCTCCCCGTGTCTGTCCGGGTCTCACCCCCACAACCCAAAGATGTGCAGGGTAAGTCATGCTAAATAGTCCCTTAATTGCTGTGCCAGTGATACCGAGTGTTATCTTCCGTCTTTTGTTTGTTCATAGCAACATGGTTTGTAGCAAACTGAGTCCGTGAGCTGGCACCAGACAAAATGGCCGTTAAAACTGTCAGATTGTTTACCGAAGTCCAACTGGCTTCATCTCATGTTCCTCAGGGAAAGGAAGCTGTCAGGCACCACCTTGTCTGGCATGTGACTCCAGTCCCGTGCTCAAACCAACAAGGGCAGGGCATTTAATGCAGCTACCCACATCCTGAGAACCAATGTCTATTTCTTAAATCCCAATGTGAAAAAGGAAGCTTACCCCCGATGGATTATTCCTTTGTCACCACAGGCCATTTGTGTCTTGAATGATCAGTTGGGACAAGTTTTCAGGACTCCAGCCTCCATAGCAGAAGGTTAGATGCTCAGGCTTTACTGTAGTTTCCCTACCGTATAATCACATGAGGACAGGATCACACGGGGACAGGATCACGTGGGGACAGGATCGCGTGTGGGCAGGATCACGTGAGGACAGGATTACATGAGGACAGGATCAAATGAGGACAGGATCACATGAGGTCAGGATCACATGAGGACAGGATTACATGAGGACAGGATTACATGAGGGCAGGATTACATGAGGACAGGATCACATGAGGTCAGGATTACATGAGGACAGGATCACATGAGGACAGGATTACACGAGGACAGGATCACACGACAGGATGGCATAAGGACAGGATGACATAAGGACAAGATCACACGAGGACAGGATCACATGAGGACAGGATTACATGAGGTCAGAATCACATGACAGGCTCACATGAGGACAGGATCTCATGAGGACAGGATTACATGAGCTCAGGATCACATGAGGACAGGATCACATGAGGACAGGATCACATGAGGACAGGATCACATGAGGTCAGGATCACATGAGGACAGGCTCACATGAGGTCAGGATTACATGAGGACAGGATCACATGAGGACAGGATCACATGAGGTCAGGATTACACGAGGACAGGATCACATGAGGTCAGGATCACATGAGGACAGGATTACATGAGGACAGGATTACATGAGGACAGGATCACATGAGGACAGGATTACACGAGCACAGAATCAAATGAGGGCAGGATCACGTGAGGTCAGTATCACATAACGACAGGATTACATGAGATCAGGATCACATGAGGACAGGCTCACATGAGGTCAGGATTACATGAGGACAGGATCACATGAGGACAGGATCACCTGAGGACAGGATCACATGAGGACAGGATTACATGAGGACAGGATTACATGAGGACAGGATCACATGAGGACAGGATCAAATGAGGACAGGATCACATGAGGTCAGGATCACATGAGGACAGGATTACATGAGGACAGGATTACATGAGGTCAGTATTACATGAGGACAGGATCACATGAGGACAGGATTACATGAGGACAGGATCACATGAGGATAGGATCACATGAGGACAGGATCACATGAGGACAGCATCACATTAAGTCAGGATCAAATGAGGGCAGGATCAAGTGGACAGCGTCACATGAGGACTTGATCATGTGAGGACAGGGTCGTGTGAGGACAGTATCGTGTGAGGACAGGATCATTTGTAGACAGGATCATGTGAGCACAGGAGCACGTGAGGACAAGATCAAACATGGACATGATCACGTGAGCACAAGGTCATGTGAGGACAGGATCATGTGAGGAAATGATCACATGAGGACAGGATCACATGAGGTCAGGATCACATGAGGACAGGCTCACATGAGGTCAGGATTACATGAGGACAGGATCACATGAGGACAGGATCACATGAGGTCAGGATTACACAAGGACAGGATCACATGAGGTCAGGATCACATGAGGTCAGGATCACATGAGGACAGGATTACATGAGGACAGGATCAAATGAGGGCAGGATCACATGAGGTCAGGATCACATGACGACAGGATTACATGAGGTCAGGATCACATGAGGACAGGCTCACATGAGGTCAGGATTACATGAGGACAGGATCACATGAGTACAGGATCACATGAGGTCAGGATCACATGAGGACAGGATTACATGAGGACAGGATTACATGAGGACAGGATCACCTGAGGACAGGATCATATGAGGACAGGATTACATGAGGACAGGATTACATGAGGACAGGATCACATGAGGACGGGATTACATGAGGACAGGATCACATGAGGTCAGGATCACATGAGGACAGGATTACATGAGGACAGGATTACATGAGGGCAGGATTACATGAGGACAGGATCACATGAGGTCAGGATTACATGAGGACAGGATTACACGAGGACAGGATTACATGAGGACAGGATCACATGAGGACAGGATTACACGAGGACAGGATCACATGAGGTCAGGATCACATGAGGACAGGATTACATGAGGACAGGATTACATGAGGACAGGATTACACGAGGACAGGATCAAATGAGGGCAGGATCACATGAGGTCAGGATCACATGACGACAGGATTACATGAGATCAGGATCACTTGAGGACAGGCTCACATGAGGTCAGGATTACATGAGGACAGGATTACATGAGGACAGGATCACCTGAGGACAGGATTACATGAGGACAGGATCACATGAGGATAAGATCACATGAGGACAGGATCACATGAGGACAGGATCACATGAAGTCAGGATCACATGAGGACAGGATTACATGAGGACAGGATTACATGAGGACAGGATCACCTGAGGACAGGATTACATGAGGACAGGATTACATGAGGACAGGATCACCTGAGGACAGGATTACATGAGGACAGGATCACATGAGGATAAGATCACATGAGGACAGGATCACATGAGGACAGGATCACATGAAGTCAGGATCAAATGAGGACAGGATCACATGAGGTCAGGATCACATGAGGACAGGATCACACGAGGACAGGATCACATGAGGACAGGATTACATGAGGACAGGATTACATGAGGTCAGTATTACATGAGGACAGGAACACATGAGGACAGGATTACATGAGGACAGGATCACATGAGGATAAGATCACATGAGGACAGGATCACATGAGGACAGGATCACATGAAGTCAGGATCAAATGAGGACAGGATCACATGAGGTCAGGATCACATGAGGACAGTATCACACGAGGACAGGATCACATGAGGACAGGATTACATGAGGGCAGAATCACATGACAGGCTCACATGAGGACAGGATCACATGAGGACAGGATCACATGAGGACAGGATTACATGAGGACAGGATCACATGAGCTCAGGATCACATGAGGACAGGATCACATGAGGACAGGATCACATGAGGTCAGGATCACAGAAGGACAGGCTCACACGAGGTCAGGATTACATGAGGACAGGATCACATGAGGACAGGATCACATGAGGTCAGGATTACACGAGGACAGGATCACATGAGGTCAGGATCACATGAGGTCAGGATCACATGAGGACAGGATTACATGAGGACAGGATTACATCAGGTCAGGATCACATGAGGACAGGATTACATGAGGACAGGATTACATGAGGACAGGATCAAATGAGGACAGGATTACACGAGGACAGGATCACATGAGGTCAGGATCACATGAGGACAGGCTCACATTAGGTCAGGATTACATGAGGACAGGAACACATGAGGATAGGATCACATGAGGTCAGGATCACATGAGGACAGGATTACATGAGGACAGGATTATATGAGGTCAGTATTACATAAGGATAGGATCACCCGAGGACAGGTTTACATGAGGACAGGGTTACATGAGGACAGGATCACATGAGGACAAGATTACATGAGGACAGGATCACATGAGGACAGGATCACATGAGGTCAGGATCACATGAGGACAGGATTATATGAGGACAGGATTACAAGAGGTCAGTATTACATGAGGACAGGATCACATGAGGGCAGGATTACATGAGGACAGGATCACATGAGGATAGGATCACATGAGGACAGGATCACATGAGGACAGGATCACATGAAGTCAGGATCAAATGAGGACAGGATCACATGAGGTCAGGATCACATGAGGACAGGATTACATGAGGACAGGATTACATGAGGTCAGGATCACATGAGGATAGGATCACATGAGGTCAGGATCACATGAGGATAGGATCACATGAGGTCAGGATCACATGAGGATAGGATCACATGAGGTCAGGATCACATGAGGTCAGGATTACATGAGGTCAGGATCACATGAGGACAGGATTACACGAGGACAGGATTCAATGAGGACAGGATTACATGAGGACAGGATCACATGAGGACAGAATTACATGAGGACAGGATTACATGAGGACAGGATTACATGAGGACAGGATCACATGAGGACAGGATCACATGAGGTCAGGATCAAATGAGGACAGGATCACATGAGGGCAGGATCACATGAGGTCAGGATCACATGAGGTCAGGATCACATGAGGATAGGATCACATGAGGTCAGGATCACATGAGGATAGGATCACCTGAGGTCAGGATCACATGAGGTCAGGATTACATGAGGTCAGGATCACATGAGGACAGGATTACATAAGGACAGGATTACATCAGGACAGGATCAAATGAGGACAGGATTACACAAGGACAGGATCACATGAGGTCAGGATCACATGAGGACAGGCTCACATTAGGTCAGGATTACATGAGGACAGGATCACATGAGGACAGGATCACATGAGGTCAGGATCACATGAGGACAGGATTACATGAGGACAGGATTATATGAGGTCAGTATTACATGAGGATAGGATCACCTGAGGACAGGATTACATGAGGACAGGATCACATGAGGACTGGATTGCATGAGGACAGGATCAAATGAGGACAGGATCACATGAGGTCAGGATCACAAGAGGACAGGATTACATGAGGACAGGATTACATGAGGTCAGTATTACATGAGGACAGGATCACATGAGGGCAGGATTACATGAGGACAGGATCACATGAGGATAGGATCACATGAGGACAGGATCACATGAAGTCAGGATCAAATGAGGACAGGATCACATGAGGTCAGGATCACATGAGGACAGGATTACATGAGGACAGGATTACATGAGGTCAGGATCACATGAGGATAGGATCACATGAGGTCAGGATCACATGAGGTCAGGATCACATGAGGATAGGATCACATGAGGTCAGGATCACATGAGGATAGGATCACATGAGGATAGGATCACATGAGGTCAGGATCACATGAGGATAGGATCACATGAGGTCAGGATCACATGAGGTCAGGATTACATGAGGTCAGGATTACACGAGGACAGGATTACATGAGGACAGGATCAAATGAGGACATGATTACATGAGGACAGGATCACACGAGGACAGGATCACATGAGGTCAGGGTCACATGAGGACAGGATTACATGAGGACAGGCTTACATGAGGACAGGATTACATGAGGACAGGATCACATGAGGACAGGATTACATGAGGACAGGATCACATGAGGACAGGATCACATGAGGTCAGGATCACATGAGGACAGGATTACATGAGGACAGGATCACATGAGGTCAGGATCACACGAGGACAGGATTTCATGAGGACAGGATCACATAGGACAGGATTACATGAGGACAGGATTACATGAGGACAGGAGTACATGAGGACAGGATCACATGAGGTCAGGATCACATGAGGACAGGATTACATGAGGACAGGATTACATGAGGGCAGGATTACATGAGGACAGGATCACATGAGGTCAGGATTACATGAGGACAGGATTACACGAGGACAGGATTACATGAGGACAGGATCACATGAGGACAGGATTACACGAGGACAGGATCACATGACAGGATGACATAAGGACAGGATGACATAAGGACAGGATCACACGAGGACAGGATCACATGAGGACAGGATTACATGAGGGCAGAATCACATGACAGGCTCACATGAGGACAGGATCACATGAGGACAGGATCACATGAGGACAGGATCACATGAGGACAGGATCACATGAGGTCAGGATCACATAAGGACAGGCTCACACGAGGTCAGGATTACATGAGGACAGGATCACATGAGGACAGGATCACATGAGGTCAGGATTACACGAGGACAGGATCACATGAGGTCAGGATCACATGAGGTCAGGATCACATGAGGACAGGATTACATGAGGACAGGATTACATGAGGACAGGATTACACGAGGACAGGATCAAATGAGGGCAGGATCACATGAGGTCAGGATCACATGACGACAGGATTACATGAGATCAGGATCACATGAGGACAGGCTCACATGAGGTCAGGATTACATGAGGACAGGATCACATGAGGACAGGATCACATGAGGTCAGGATCACATGAGGACAGGATTACATGAGGACAGGATTACATGAGGACAGGATCACCTGAGGACAGGATCACATGAGGACAGGATTACATGAGGACAGGATCACATGAGGACAGGATTACATGAGGACAGGATCAAATGAGGACAGGATCACATGAGGTCAGGATCACATGAGGACAGGATTACACGAGGACAGGATTACATGAGGTCAGTATTACATGAGGACATGAACACATGAGGACAGGATTACATGAGGACAGGATCACATGAGGATAAGATCACATGAGGACAGGATGACATGAGGACAGGATCACATGAAGTCAGGATCAAATGAGGACAGGATCACATGAGGTCAGGATCACATGAGGACAGGATTACATGAGGACAGGATTACATGAGGTCAGGATCACATGAGGATAGGATCACATGAGGTCAGGACCACATGAGGTCAGGATCACATGAGGATAGGATCACATGAGGTCAGGATCACATGAGGATAGGATCACATGAGGTCAGGATCACATGAGGTCAGGATCACCTGAGGACAGGTTTACATGAGGACAGGGTTACATGAGGACAGGATCACATGAGGACAAGATTACATGAGGACAGGATCACATGAGGACAGGATCACATGAGGTCAGGATCACATGAGGACAGGATTATATGAGGACAGGATTACATGAGGTCAGTATTACATGAGGACAGGATCACATGAGGGCAGGATTACATGAGGACAGGATCACATGAGGATAGGATCACATGAGGACAGGATCACATGAGGACAGGATCACATGAAGTCAGGATCAAATGAGAACAGGATCACATGAGGTCAGGATCACATGAGGACAGGATTACATGAGGACAGGATTACATGAGGTCAGGATCACATGAGGATAGGATCACATGAGGTCAGGATCACATGAGGTCAGGATCACATGAGGATAGGATCACATGAGGTCAGGATCACATGAGGATAGGATCACATGAGGTCAGGATCACATGAGGTCAGGATTACATGAGGTCAGGATCACATGACGACAGGATTACATGAGGAGAGGATTCAATGAGGACAGGATTACATGAGGACAGGATTACATGAGGACAGGATTACATGAGGACAGGATTACATGAGGACAGGATCACATGAGGTCAGGATCAAATGAGGACAGGATCACATGAGGTCAGGATCACATGAGGTCAGGATCACATGAGGTCAGGATCACATGAGGATAGGATCACATGAGGTCAGGATCACATGAGGATAGGATCACATGAGGACAGGATCACATGAGGTCAGGATTACATGAGGTCAGGATCACATGAGGACAGGATTACATAAGGACAGGATTACATCAGGACAGGATCAAATGAGGACAGGATTACACGAGGACAGGATCACATGAGGTCAGGATCACATGAGGACAGGCTCACATTAGGTCAGGATTACATGAGGACAGGATCACATGAGGACAGGATCACATGAGGTCAGGATCACATGAGGACAGGATTACATGAGGACAGGATTATATGAGGTCAGTATTACATGAGGATAGGATCACCTGAGGACAGGATTACATGAGGACAGGATTACATGAGGACAGGATCTCATGAGGACAGGATTGCATGAGGACAGGATCAAATGAGGACAGGATCACATGAGGTCAGGATCACAAGAGGACAGGATTACATGAGGACAGGATTACATGAGGTCAGTATTACATGAGGACAGGATCACATGAGGGCAGGATTACCTGAGTACAGGATCACATGAGGATAGGATCACATGAGGACAGGATCACATGAGGACAGGATCACATGAAGTCAGGATCAAATGAGGACAGGATCACATGAGGTCAGGATCACATGAGGACAGGATTACATGAGGACAGGATCACATGAGGATAGGATCACATGAGGTCAGGATCACATGAGGTCAGGATCACATGAGGATAGGATCACATGAGGTCAGGATCACATGAGGATAGGATCACATGAGGTCAGGATCACATGAGGTCAGGATTACATGAGGTCAGGATTACATGAGGACAGGATTACATGAGGACAGGATCACATGAGGTCAGGATTACATGAGGACAGGATTACATGAGGACAGGATTACATGAGGACAGGATTACATGAGGACAGGATCACATGACAGGATGACATAAGGACAGGATGACATAAGGACTGAATCATGTGAGGACAGGATCACATGTGGACAGGATTGTGTGAGGATGGGATCATGGGAGGACAGGGTCATATGAGGACAGAATGACGTGAGGACAGGATCATGTATGGACAGGGTGACATGAGACTTGAGCTGTTTGTCTTTTTTATCTCCGACATCTCCTCACCTCTTCTCCTCGTGCCCTTGTAATTTCCTTTATTACTTATATTGTTTCTCTAGCACCTGGAACATGGTGTAAGCTTCCCAAAAGTTTCACAGGAGCGACATATTCCAACATTGTTTGACAGCCACTCACAAAAGAAGATATTAGGCCAGGAGAGGTAGATTACAAGGAGAGAGGGAACACCAGGGCATCGGGCCTAGAAAGCTAAAGGCCTAGTCACCAATGACAGGATAACAAATACCAGGAATTAAAAATGCTGGAGGATGTTCTAGAGAAAAAGTGGGACACGGCCACTGAGGGATTTGAAATCAAGAATGAGAATTTCAAAAGTTGCCAAACCTTCCGGGTGTCACTGTCTGGCAATCAAGGGCAGGATCCCTGGCTTCTCCCGTCACTCCCAAGGTGGACAGGGCAGGGAATTGTCGGATTTGTGTTAATTATTACCAGTCGGATCAGATTTTGATTACGTCACATCTGAATGATTCGACCATGGTCAGGAAGAAAACCCCACATCCAACGGGTGCTGCAGGAAGGCCTGTACCTACCAGGCCATCCATAACATGCTGATATTGGCCATGGGGATGGAGGACGGCGGGCTTGACAGTTTAGTTCACTGTTTAGGGTTTGAATTACAACCCGGATTGGTGGAATGAGAGGGACATGCGTTAAGCGAGAAACAAAGTTATCCTCTGATTTAAGAAAAAATTTTGGAAGTTGCTTTGTTCAGGAGGGGTTTCAATGACGACACAAGTTTTCGCTGGGTTCACGTTAGATTGCGGCCCTGTAATTATTTATGTGAATCCAAGAGGTTCGAACAAGATTGAATCTGTCAGCTGCTGGTAACACATGAGCATTTAAGTGAAGTCTGTTTCCGTTAGCGAGTGCCCATTTGTCAGGTGTCGCTGCTTTAGGTCAACCCTGAGGAACTGAGCTGAGCTCCAAAAGGGGAGCAACCCTACGCTGTATCGGTGGTTGTATTCGGGACAGGTATTCTTCCCCCCTCGAGGAAGGTCAGTCTTACCTGGAAGCGGGTCCTCTCTGCGGCGAAAATCTGGTAGTGCAACATTGCTTGCAGCACCTTCTTGTGCCCTCCAGGTACCAGACAAACGGCGCCCAGAATCTCCAGCACTGCAATCTTGGTCTTAATGTTCTCCGACCTGAGGCTGTGGGAAATGATGTTGATGCTCTCCGGGTGAGCCAGAACGTGGGCCCGGCCCTGGGAATTGTTCATCAGAGCCTTGATGCACCCT
Source organism: Scyliorhinus torazame (assembly GCF_047496885.1). Classification (NCBI taxonomy): domain Eukaryota; kingdom Metazoa; phylum Chordata; class Chondrichthyes; order Carcharhiniformes; family Scyliorhinidae; genus Scyliorhinus; species Scyliorhinus torazame. Next base: position 324,889,562 of record NC_092710.1, read on the forward strand.
ATAACGGATGTGTGAATGCGGCTCTCTGACGTGTCAAAGTCCATGCTTCGGAGAAAGTTCAACAGGCACGTAAGCCCATCCAGTTCGATGAATCGCATCACAAACCTGCAGGTCCAAGCGTCGCAAAGTTAGCGCACTGCTCTGTTTCCCTGCCGCCGCCCCCCGCCGCCACCCCCCCCCCCCCCCCCCCCTCCACACACCCCTCCTCCTCCTCCCGCCAACCTTTGCCCCATTTTCTCCGACTCCTTTGGGGCTGGGGGCACTGGCTCTCCGGCAGCCTGCCCAAGAGGCTCTTCTTTAGTCACATGAGCACGGGCGGCCAACTAAACCTGGCAGATAATGGCACAGCGGCACAGTGGTTAGCACTGCCGCCTCACAGCACCGGGAGCCCGGGTTCGACTCCGGCCTTGGGCGGCTCTGCATGTGGAGTTTGCACTTTCTCCCCTTGTCTGCGTGGTTTTCCTCTGGGTGCTCTGGTTTACACCCATAGTCCAAAGATAATTCTTAAAAATTAAAATTCTTTCACGGTGTGTGAACATGACTGGCAGGGGCAGCATTTGTTGCACATTCCGGATTGCCCCTAGAGGGTGGTGCTGGAGATTTATTTGCCCTGCTCTTACAAACCTTCAGCAAGTCCTCTCTGACATACCTCTTTTCATGGTCGAAGAGTTTAAGCTTAACAGCAAATCATTCAAATAAAAACCTGCAGGTCCAAAGGTTTTGCACTCGGATTTGAACACTGGAAATCTGTGGAACAGAGGGGCCCCTGCAAGTGACGGAGCTGAATTGCTGCCTCGTCACGTTCCCCAGAAACAGAATGGAGGGAAGAGATTTAGGGAGTATTTTTTTTTAAATTCGGTCAAGGAATGTGGGCATCACTAACTGGACCAAGCATTTATTGCCCATTTCTAATTGCCCTTCAACTGAATGGTTTACCAGGCCATTTCGGAGGGCAACCACATCACTATGGATCTGAAGTCACATGTAGGCCAGACCGGGTAAAGATGGCAGATTTCCTTCCCTAAAGGGCATTCGTGAACCAGATGAGCTTTTACGATAATCGACAAAGGTTTCATGGCCACCGTTCAACTTAATTCCAGAGTTTTGTTGAATTCAAATTCACCGTCTGCCCTGGTGGGATTTGCATGACCCTGAGTCGCTGGATTACTAGTCCAGTGACAATACCACTGCGCTACCGCCTCCCATAATAGGATGAAGCCCCCTTTCCCAGATTGTCCCCCATAGAATTCCAGACAACCGAGTACAGGAGGAACTGTCAGGGACTCAAAATTGGAGAAAACATTGGAAGGAAGACGGCTGACAGGATGTGAGAAGGTAATCTGCACATTCTCCCCATGTGTGCTCCGGTTTCCTCCCACAAGTCCCGAAAGATGTGCTGTTAGGAGAATTGGACATTCTGAATTCTCCCTTTGTGTACCCAAACAGGCACTGGAGTGTGGCAACTAGGGGATTTTCTCAGTAACTTCACTGCAGTGTTAATGCAAGCCTACTTGTGACAATAAAGATTATTATTATTATCATTAATGAAACTATTTTTCTTAACACAAGAAAGGGGTCTCACCTTTTATTCCGATTAATAACCTGGGGTGGGATTCTCCGACCCCCCCGCCGGGTCGGAGAATCGCCAGGGGCTGGCATGAATTCCGCCCCCGCCGGTTGCCGAATTCTCCGGCACCGGATATTCCGCGGGGGTGGGAATCGCGCCGGTTGGCGGGCCCCCCCCCCCCGGCGATTCTCAGGCCCGCGATGGGCCGAAGTCCCGCTGCTGGAATGCCTGTCCCGCCAGCGAGAATCAAACCACCTCTCTCACCGGCGGGACAAGGCAGCGCGGGCGGGCTCCGGGGTCCTGGGGGGGGGGGCGCGGGGCGATCTGGCCCCAGGGGGTGCCCCCACGGAGGCCTGGCCCGCGATCGGGGCACATCGATCGGCGGGCGGGCCTGTGCCGTGGGGGCACTCTTTTCCTTCCGCCTTCGCCATGGTCTCCACTATGGCGGAGGCGGAAGAGACCCCCTCTACTGCACATGCGCGGGGATGCAGTGAGCGGCCGTTGACGCTCCCGCGCATCCGCCGCCCGGCTAAGTCATTTCCGCGCCAGCTGGCGGGGCACCAAAGGCCTTTCCCGCCAGCTGGCGGGGCGGAAATCAATCCGGCGCGGGCCTAGCCCCTCAAGGTGAGGGCTCGGCCACTCAAGATGCGGAGGATTCCGCACGTTTGGGGCGGCACGATGCCGGACTGATTCGCGCCGTTTTCGGCGCCGGTCGGCGGACATCGCGCCGATTGCGGAGAATCCCGCCCTTGATTTCTCATATTCTGCACTATGATTACAGAGTAAGGCCTTCCCTGGCATTCAGAATAGCAGGAAAGAAAATGTCGCTCTGGTGAATTTATTGTTTCACCTCAGCTTTAACCTGTTCCTCAGCAGGAGTATCATAGCATTCTCGCCTGGCTGGCTTTGTACACCAACCATGCATTGTGTTTGCTATCATCTGCAAAGAGGCATAGATAGGATGCAGAGCTGGGCTGAGAAGTGGCAGATGGAGTTTAACCCTGAAAAGTGTGAGGTTGTCCATTTTGGAAGGACAAATATGAATGCGGAATACAGGGTTAACGGTAGAGTTCTTGGCAATGTGGAGGAGCAGAGAGATCTTGGGGTCTATGTTCATACATCTTTGAAAGTTGCCACTCAAGTGGATAGAGCTGTGAAGAAGGCCTATGGTGTGCTAGCGTTCATTAACAGAGGGATTGAATTTAAGAGCCGTGAGGTGATGATGCAGCTGTACAAAACTTTGGTAAGGCCACATTTGGAGTACTGTGTACAGTTCTGGTCGCCTCATTTTAGGAAGGATGTGGAAGCTTTGGAAAAGGTGCAAAGGAGATTTACCAGGATGTTGCCTGGAATGGAGAGTAGGTCTTACGAGGAAAGGTTGAGGGTGCTAGGCCTTTTCTCATTAGAACGGAGAAGGATGAGGGGCGACTTGATAGAGGTTTATAAGATGATCAGGGGAATAGATAGAGTAGACAGTCAGAGACTTTTTCCCCGGGTGGAACAAACCATTACAAGGGGACATAAATTTAAGGTGAATGGTGGAAGATATAGGGGGGATGTCAGAGGTAGGTTCTTTACCCAGAGAGTAGTGGGGGCATGGAATGCACTGCCTGTGGAAGTAGTTGAGTCGGAAACATTAGGGACCTTCAAGCAGCTATTGGATAGGTACATGGATTACGGTAAAATGATATAGTGTAGATTTATTTGTTCTTAAGGGCAGCACGGTAGCATTGTGGATAGCACAATTGCTTCACAGCTCCAGGGTCCCAGGTTCGATTCCGGCTTGGGTCACTGTCTGTGCGGAGTCTGTACATCCTCCCCGTGTGTGCGTGGGTTTCCTCCGGGTGCTCCGGTTTCCTCCCACAGTCCAAAGATGTGCAGGGTAGGTGGATTGGTCAGGATAAATTACCCTTAGTGTCCAAAATTGCCCTTAGTGTTGGGTGGAGGTGTTGACTTTGGGTAGGGTGCTCTTTCCAAGAGCTGGTGCAGACTCAATGGGCCGAATGGCCTCCTTCTGCACTGTAAATTCAATGATAATCTATGATTAATCTAGGACAAAGGTTCGGCACAACATCGTGGGCCGAAGGCCTGTTCTGTTCTGTATTTTCTATGTTCTATGTTCTATCTCTGGGTATTCCCTCAGTCGGGATTCCGGATCCGCTGCTGTGACATTACTGGAAGGTCAATAGAAACTGCATTTACACGGGGGAACCTGGGATTTCCAACAAAGTCATGGTGGCCAATTGGAAGATGCACCCCCCCCCCCCCCCACCCCCCCAATATCCCCACCCCGCCATCCCTATGGAATCCTTGCAAGTGGAATGAAAGCGGACAGCAACAATCTCAGAATGAAGGGCACCAGGCGACAAGCGTGAGGCAAGCGTGGTATTACATCAATGGAAAGGACAGCCACAGCAGGCATACAAGTGTTTGACAAGTGGCTACAGAGAGATTGCCTGGAGGTGCAAATAGACATTAGCAGCAGTGGTAGCAAATAACAGCTAGATTAATCCCATCAGGGGAAAACTGGGTGGGAGATGGCTGAACATGAAGGCTATACAAGGGAAAAGTTCTTGGGATGCATGGGGAGTCTTAAGCCAACAAAATACAGAGGCACATATGCTGCAATAACCTGCTCATATTCGGCCAGGTTTTGAACTCACTCAGCTCCTGTCCTCATTTAGACCTTGGTCTAAATATGGATAAAAGAGCTGAACTCCAGAGGCGTGGGAGGGTGACTGCCCTTGACGTCAAGGCAGGATCTTCATGGCGTCAAGGAGCCCGAGCAAAAGTGAAGTTAATGGGAATTCGGTCGAAAATCTCCGCTGGTTGGAGTCATGCCTGGCACAACGGAAGATGGTTGTGGTGGTTGGAAGTCAATCATCTTGGCTCCAGGATATCATGGCAGGAGTTCCTCAGGGAAGTGTCCTAGGTCCAGCCATCTTCAGCTGCTTCATCAATGACCTCCCTTCCAAGATAAGTTCAGAACATAGAACATACAGTGCAGAAGGTGGCCATTCGGCCCATCGAGTCTGCATCGACCCACTTCAGCCGTCACTTCCACCCTATCCCCGTAACCCAATAACCCCTCCTAAAAGCGTTAGATGGGTTACTGGGTTATGGGGATAGGGTGGAAGTGTGGGCTTAAATGGGTTGCTCTTTCCAAGGGCTGGTGCAGACTTGATGGGCCGAACGGCATTCTTCTGCACTGTAAATTCTATGATCCAATGAAGTCAGGAATACTCTCCCTTTGCCTGGATGAGTGCAGCTCCAACAACACTCAAGGAGCTCAACACCATCCAGGACAAAGCAGCCCTCGAGATTGGCACCATAAATATTCATTCCCTCCACCACCGATGCACAGTAGCAGCCGTGTGTACCATCTCCAAGGTGCACTGCAGGAACTCACAAAGTCTCCTCAGATAACACCTACTATACCTGACCATCTCAGAGTACAATGGTAGCAGGCACAAGAAACACCACCACCTAGAGGTTCCCCTCCAAACCACCAACCATCCTGACTTGGAAATATATCTCCGTTCCTTCACTGTCGCTGGGTCAAATCCTGGAACTCCCTCTTGGCCAGCACTGTGGGTGTACCTATACCTCAGTGTAGCTACTGACTGGGGGAGGAACCCGGAGCAGCCGGAGGAAACCCACGCAGACACGGAGAGAACCTGCAGACTCTGCACAGACAGTGACCCAAGCCGGGAATCGAACCTGGGACCTTGGAGCTGTGAACAGTTCAAGAAGGCAGCTCACCACCACCTTCTCAAACGAACTTAGGGATATCTGTCATGCGAGAGTACCTTTAAGACATGGATGGTTAAGCAATGTACCTTTAAGGAAACAGTGATGTCAGAGAGTGGGTGGAGCTGAGCTCAGAACAGCCATTTTGCAGTTTAGTGTTGCAGATTGAAAAACAGCTTGTGTGTGTCTGTGTTTCCAGAGAGCTGCAGTTTGGAGGAAAAAGAGCTTGGGGAGTGTCTGTGTTTGTAGTGAGCTGGATTTGCTGTGATCTCTGCAATGAAAGGCTATCTCTGGATCATTTAGGTGATTTAAACTCATAATAGTAAAGCCTTTAACCTGATGTGATTCTGTTTAAAGGTGTTAAGTCTCTTGGAAGTTTGAAGGAACATTTTGAGGGATTATTTACTGTTGTAATATTTTCAGACTTTTGAATGGCCCTCCCTCGTATTAAGTTGATCTTTTCTCTACACCTTGCTATAACTGTACATTATATTCTGCAGTCTCTCCTTCCTTCCCTATGTACGGTATGTATTGTTTGTAGAACATGCAAGAAACAACACTTTTCACTGTATACTAACACATGACAATAATAAATCAAATTTTAAAAAATCGATGAAATGAAAATCGCTTATTGTCACAAGTAGGCTTCAAATGAAGTTACTGTGAAAAGCCCCTAGTCGCCACATTCCGGCGCCTGTTCAGGGAGGCTGGTACGGGAATCAAAATCAAAATCAAAAGGTTAATTCTTAATAAATAATAAGACTTATTGTCACAAGTATGAAGTTACTGTGAAAAGCCCCTAGTCGCCACATTCCAGCGCTTGTTCAGGTAAGCCAGTACGGGAATTGAACCAGCGCTGCTGGCATTGTTATGCATCACAAATCAGCTGTTTAGCCCACTGAGCTAAACCAGCACCGTATTCTTGCAACAATGGAGAGGGTATCTGGTTTATCCAAAATGGTGCAGAAAGCCCGATTCTGGAAATCCTTCCCTGAACTTGACACCCACCATTTTTACTGGGAATGTTGGGGGTAGAATTGAGGGAGGAATGGGGCAGGTTGTAGTTTCACATCCATGGATCACCGTGGCCACTGCACATGTGAAAGTGCAGCTGCTGTCAGTCAGATTTTCAATAGCGGTATGTCCAAAACATGACGTTCACTTTAAATTTATCATGAGAAAGTTAGAAGAGTGGGTACCCTTTGAACAGGCCTTATTTTTATAGATCCAGGCAAACCGTTGGGAGAAGTAAGATGCCCTTTTGAGAACAAAAAACAATACAGAACAGGTACAGGCCCTTCGGCCCTCCAAGCCTGTACCAGTCATGATACCAACCTTTGCCAAAACCTTCAGCACTTCCTTGTGCCGTATCCCTCTATACCCATCCTAGCCATGTATTTGTCAAGATGCCTTTTGAACGCTGTTAATGTATCTGCTTCCACAACCTCCCCTGTCAACGAGTTCCAGGCACTCACCACCCTCTGCGTAAAAAGCCTACCTTGCACATCTCCTCTAAACTTTTCCCCACGGACCTTAAACCTTGGTGACTGATCTCTCCACCCTGGGAAAGAGTGCCTGCCCATCCACTCTATCCATGCCCTCATAATCTTGTAGACCTCTATCAGGTCACGGCTCAACCTCCATCTTTCTAATGAAAACAATCCAAGTCTATCCAGCCTCTCCACATAGCTAACACCCTCCAGACCCGGCAACATCCTGGTAAACCTCTGCACCCTCTTCCAAGCCTCCACATCTTTCCGGTAGTGTGGCGACCAGAATTGTGCGCAATATTCCAAGTGCTGCCTACCAAGGTTCTATACAACTGCAGCATGACTTGTCAGTTTTTATACTTGATGCCCCGTCCAATGAAGGCAAGCATTCCGTCTGCCTTCTTGACTACCTCATCCCCTTGTGTTACCATCTTCAAAGATCTGTGGGCCTGCACGCCCAGATCTCTCTGACTTCCTATATTTCAAGAGTTTTACCATTTACTGTATATTTCCCCTGTTTGTTAGAGCTTCCAAAATGCATTACCTCACATTTGTCCGGATTAAACTCCATTTGCCATTTCTCTGCCCAATTTTCCAACCTATCTATGTTCTGCTGTATCCTCTGACAACCCTCAACACTATCTACCACGCCACCAACCTTGGTGTCATCCGCAAACTTACTAATCAGACCAGCTACATTTTCCTCCAAATCGTTCATGTATTCTACAAACAACAGAGGCCCCAGTACAGACCCCTGTGGAACACCACTTGTCACAACCTTCCATTCAGAAAAGCACCCTTCGACTGCTGCCTTTTGCCTTCTGTGACCGAGCCAGGTCTGTATCCATCTTACCACCTCACCTCTGATCCCGTGTGACTTCACCTTTTGTACCAGTCTGCCATGAGGCACCTTGTCAAAGGCTTTACTGAAGTCCATGTAAACAACATCTCACCTCATCACTGTCTTTGTCACCTCCCCAAAAAACTCGATCAAGTTAGTGAGGCACGACCTCCCTTTCACAAAACCATGCAGTCTATCGCTAATGAGTCCATTTGTTTCCAAATGGGTATAAATTCTGTCCCTGAGAATTCTCTCCAATAATTTATCTACCACCGACGTGAGGCTCACTGGCCTATAGATTCCTGGATTATCCCTGTTACCTTTCTTAAACAGCGGTGCCATATTAGCTATTCTCCAGTCCTCTGGGATCACACCGAATCACATGGAATGTATTACGTTGGGTGACTAAAAGCTTTGTTAAAGAGCCAATGAGCATACAAAGATGTCAGTCAAGGCCCCAGTAATTTCCTCCCTTGCTTCCCTCAGTATTCTGGGTAAATCCCATCAGGCCCAGGAGACTTATCTAGCTTAAGTTATTTTAAAAGACTCAATACCTCCTCCATTTCGATGTTAACATGATCCAGACTGTCCACACACCCTATCCAAGAATCATCTTCCACAAAGTCCCTTTCTTTGGTGAACACTGATGCGAAGTACTCATTTAGTATCTCGCCCATTTCCTCTGGCTCAACACATAGATACCCCCCACTGTCCTTAAGTCGTCCAATCCTTTCCCTGACCACACTCTTACTTTTTACATATAAAGAAAAAGCTTTGGATTCACCTTAATCCTTTTGTATTGTTAAAGTAGACCTGAATGTACATAAGAAGTGGATAAACTTATTGGAATTGTCAACACACCGGAAGTATGAAGCAGTCAAGGAATTGTCAATGGAACGGTCAAGGAAGTTGTCACGCTGTCAAGGGAACTGTCAGTTCACAGCGCAACTTTAAGAGGTTATAAAGGTTGTGAATACAAATGCTTTTTGTTTAAGGGATTAAGTAGTTCAATGAATCCAAATGTAGTGAAGGAGGATTGTTTAATCAATGAGCACGTTTTGTAAATAGTGAATTAATCAATAGAAACATAGAATTTTACTTTATTTCCTCTGAGCATGGATCTTGAGGTCTGACCATGATGGACACCAGGGTGAGTTGGCATGGAGGGTGTAAGAGCAAAGTGTAGTGGGTGGGGGGACATGGGTTGGCATGAGTTGGCAGGATGAAATAAAGTGCCGTGGGGGTGGGTGGAGAGGCAAAGGGTATGAGGGGCCATGGGGGAAAATGGGGGACATGAGGTGGTATGGGCTGGCTTGGAAGGGACATGGGAACTGTGAGGGGGTTGAGGGAATGAGGCTCGAGTGGTGTTTTTTGTTTTATTGGTTTCCTTTGGAGCTGGAACAAAGTGCTGGTTCCCCGAAGCTGGCCTTTTGCCCAGCCAGATTCTGTACCTGGCAGGCTCTGTGCTGCCTCTGACCTGTATCCGAGGGCATTGGCCCTGAGTGATGTCAACACCCGCCTGTTCTTTCCAACCCTTCCCCCACCCCAGAGCCTGAACAAATCTCTGACCATCCAGGGCACTTTCTTGCAAGTCGGGTTTGTAGAGCTAAAACCCTGCACTCCCAACCCGAGAGTAAAATTATTGGGGTATGGAGAGAACGGGCCATGGAAGGTGTAGCCATTTGCTCCACAAGCGGAACAATACAAACAGCTCAGATTGTGACTGTGGCCACCCCAAGTGAGATTAGACTGAACTTCTGCCTCGAGAGATCCATTACCAAAAGCATCACAACCATTTGCACTGTGCCAACTGAGGCCGATGAGTGAATCGTTAACCTGCACATCAAGCATCCCAATCATATGAATTTAAAAAACCATACGAGTGGCCATAGATATTGGAGCCATGCTGAGTTCAGGCTGACTGTTTTTTCACATGAAAGAGTCGAGGGGAAGGCCATGTCTGCTCGGTTCCCCACAGTTCTAAGATTGTGAATCAGAAGTGGCGTGGGCAGAGAACACCAAGTCGCTGGGTGCTGGACAATCTCCAATGAGGTAAAAAGAGCAGAGTTTATGGGGTAGGTGAGGGTAGCCAAGTGAAGCCCGTTCCAACTTAGAGCTGAGGTAACAGTAACAGACATTTACACATCATCTTGAAACAAATAAAACAAGCCAGGAGCGTAATCAGGCCCAACTGGACGCCAAATCACATGGAACGTATTACGTTGGGTGACTAAAAGCTTTGTTAAAGAGCTGGAATTTGAGGAGCAGCTTAAAGGTGGGGTTAAAGGTGGAGTGATAATTCCAGAGCGAATACCAACGGCGGGGTGAAGGAAGTGAGGGAATTCCCAAGATTAAACATTTATCCCACCTTAAATATAACTGCTGGGGACAACAGGATGCTTTTTCAGGGACCCCTGGGCCCGAAGACGGGGAAGGAGGGTAGTGGGGTGAGGGTGGAAGAGGAATCCCACCCTCAACCCCACTAAGGCCACTTTAAACAGCTGAAAAATCTCGTTCAGAGCATGTCCGTGCTGGAAGTCCCAATTTTTAAAGTAGTAGGCCGCTTACCCACATCTTCAGAAACCGACCAATTGGAGATAGGCAGATGCACAGTGGGAAGCTAGTGGCTGCCCCAGAACATCAACTGAGCCGCATGAGAAGGTGAGTGCGCCAAGGGGGGACTGGAAACCTCCGAAGGGGGCAGAGAGAGTGAATACTCTTAAGATTAGGTGGGTTGGCACCCACCTCACCTGCAACCCCCTCCCCCAATTGCAAGGGGAGAATAGCAAACTAAGATGCTGCCAGGAACAATATGGCAGCCAGCTAGCAATGGCAGCACAACGGTCAGCTTCTGGGACCCATGACAATGAGGGGGAAACAGGCCGGGAAAGAAGAGGAGGAACCAGGGCATCACGGTAGCATTGTGGATAGCACAATTGCTTCACAGCTCTAGGGTCCCAGGTTCGATTCCGGGTTGGGTCACTGTCTGTGCGGAGTCTGCACATCCTCCCCGTGTGTGCGTGGGTTTCCTCCGGGTGCTCCAGTTTCCCCCCACAGTCCAAAGATGTGCAGGTTAGGTGGATTGGCCATGCTAAATTGCCTTTAGTGTCCAAAATTGCCCTTAGTGTTGGGTGGGGTTACTGGGTTATGGGGCTAGGGTGGAGGTGCTGACCTTGGGTAGGGTGCTCTTTCCAAGGGCCAGTGCAGACTCGATGGGCCGAATGGCCTCCTTCTGTACTGTAAATTCTATGATTCCATGAAGAGGGTGTGAGAGGAAAGAGGGACAAGAAAGCAATGGAGGCCAAACCCTCAACGCACCAATCCCATGAGCTATATGCAAAACCCAGTGCCATCGGAGACTGCATCTCGCCAGGCAGATGGTGACAGACATCTGTGTCTTTGACATTGAAGGCCACACACCTCGCAGCACTGGCCGCCAAGCCCCACCAATCGCCATCAAACTCACTGTGGCCTTGACCCTCTTCACTTCTGGCTTGGCCAAGGAGCGACTGCGAGTGGCATCTCAAAAATGGACGCTCGCCGCTGAATCATGCACGTCACTGAATCATGCACGTCACTGATTCCCTCTTTGCTAGAGCTGGGCAGCACATTATTTAATGGCATACATGATCTTGCAGAGACCTCGCTTACAACATTCATTCTTAAAAATCAGCGGGATGGGCCGATAGCGCTGTTACATTACGCAATCTTCATGCCAGCGAGTGGCCTCCGTTTGGTATGCATTTCCCCAAGGATCAATTCAGAAAGCACCAGATCTGGAATCAAGAGAGACTCTCTTCAACCTTGTGAGGTGTTGACCTTTTCAACTGTAATTCCACACTTGCAAATATGGTTTGCTTTGGACATGGTTGAAATAGCCAAAATTCCTCAGGATGTTTGTGAAGAAAAGGAAGCAAAGCTGGTGGATGTTGGGAAATCGGTACTTGTCATGATTGATCTCCACTGCCAACAGAATCCTTCTGCTCTGGCATTCTCCCTTAATGGCCCACAGTCTGCTTGACATAAATGTGCATTCACTTAAACAGGCAGAATCAGTGGACGACAACAGCCCAGAAACCAAGAATAAAACAGGGAGAGAGCTGCTTCCTCAGCATCAGATAGATTATGATTTTGTTTTATTTTAGGATGTGGTGGAGGCGTAGAAAATGGCACCATACGAGTTGCTGCACACTACCCTCCGTGCCCACAGTGAGCTTCCCTGGCAGATCTCAGCCCCGGGTCACTGTCCATGTGGTGTTTGCACATTCTCCCCGTCTTTGCGTGGGTTTCGTCTCCACAACCCAAAGATGTGCAGGGTAGGTGGATTGGCCGCGCTAAATTGCCCCTTAATTGGAAAAAAAGAATTGGGTACTCTAAATTTATAAAAAGTATGCCTCCATGTTAGTTCCCCCAATGACCTTAGGATATCCCACACAATGAAGAGGAAATGAACCATGTGGACACCAATAAGGAATAAAACAAATTCTAAAGAAGAGCCCCCTCTTTGATGCCCCCCCAACCTCTCTGTTTTCTCTCTGCTCTCAAGATTTCCCTCTCCAATTTTCCTGTGCTCTCTCAGATTTCCCTCCCCCTCTTTGTATTCCCTCCTCCCAGTTTTCATCCGCGCTCTCAGATTTCCCTCTTAGATCCTCCTCTCCCTCACAGATTTCCCTTCCCATCCCGCTTCTGATTTCCCTCCCCCTTTCAGATATTCCACCCCACCCCCGATATTCCTCCCGCCTCTCAGGTTTCTCACCCTCTTCTCTCTCAGACATCCCTCCCCCCTCAGATTTCCCTGCCCCCCCCTCAGATTTCCCTCTCCCCTCAGATGTCCCTCCCCCCTCTGATGTCCCTCCACGCTCAGATTTCCCTCCCCCCTCAGATTTCCCTCCTAGCTCAGATGTCCTTCCCCCTCAGATTTCCCTCTCAGCTCATATGTCCCTCCCCCCTCAGATTTATCATCCCCCCCCCCCTCTCTGATTTCCCTCTTCACCTCAAATTTCCCTCCTCCCTGTCTGATTTCCCAGCCCCCTGTCTCAGGGATGGATACTCCAGACTATTAATATTGGTGCAGTACCAACCCTATTTATTGTGGCTGAATTTAAAGAGCCAGCTGTGAGCCAGAAACACACAATAAAACATTGCTTGTGGTATTGGTAATTTTTGATATGTGAAGTCCTGAGGCACTGTTGGAAGCAGAGACGGCACTTTGCCCAGTATCCTGGCCAATAATCCCCCTTTCAGCTGCAGGATCAAAAATAAAACAAGTCGTCATGAATTCCTTTTTACATTCAAACATGGGATGCGAGCACCACTGGGTAAGGCAGCCATCATTGCCCGTCCCTAATTGCCCTTGAGAAGGTGGCGGTGAGCCGTGTTCTGCCGTCCCTGAGGTGTCGGTTCCCCCACAGTGCGGTTAGTGAGGACGTTCCACCATTTTGACCCGGCGACGGTGAAGGAACGGGGGCAGTATATTTCCACGGCTTGGAGGGGAACATTTAGGTGGCGGTGTGCTTTGCATCTGCTTCTCTTAGTTTCCTAGCTCGCAGATGTTCCAGGCTGGGTAAGGACGGTAGATTTCTTTCCGTGATGGGACCTCAGCGAACCAGGTGTTTTTTTTTTAACGATAATTCCGTAGTTTTACGATCAGCGTTACGGACGCTCGATTTATTTTTTAAAATTCCGGATTTATTAATTAACTGAATTTAAATGCCCCCCCCCCCCCCGCCCCCGTTTAATCATGCAAGTAGGCCTCAAAGCAAAGCTGTGCAGCTTTACATTTGGTTTAATGCTTGATTTTCAAGCACTTATCACAGTTTGCATGGAAGCCACTTTCTCTGTGAACAGCCCTCTGTTGTGAAGGCAGCAGGGCGAAGAGAGATTTGTAAACGTCTAAAGGGTAAAATGAACTCAGAAGCAAAAGCCCAGGTTCCTATCGGTAAATTATTCGGCATTTTGAAAATAAATCTTTCGGAACGGAAGACCTTTTAGAATGACTGGCGTCTCTTGGGGGGCGGTGGGAGTGGGGCGGGGAGGAATAAAAAAAAAAAGAGGTGGGACCATTGAAGCCGATTTTCCGTGAAATGGAGAAGACTAGTTGGAGGGTGAAAAATACAATAAGATAAAAGTGCCTGAGAAACAAACGGTCTAGCGAGCGACTATCCATTGACTGAAATGGAAATAAAATTGAGAGAGATAATAGAAAGGATTGTTGATTTTCTTTTTGTTTAGAAATAGGAGCCGAGGTAGGCCATTCAGCCCCTCAAGGCTGCTCCGTCATTCAATAGGATCATGGGCAGCACGGTGGCGCAGTGGATAGCACTGGGACTGCGGCGCTGAGGACCCGGGTTTGAATCCCGGCTCTGGGTCTGAATCCCGGCTCTGGGTCACTGTCCGTGAGGAGTTTGCACATTCTCCCCCTGTCTGCCTGGGTTTCACCCCCACAACCCGAAACATGTGCAGGTTAGGTGGATTGGCCACGCTAAATTGCCCCTTAATTGGGGGAGAAAAAAGAATTCAATAGGATCATGGCTGATTTGTTTATGTTTCGAGTTCCACATTCTCATATATACCCGATTACCTTTGATTCCCTCTCCCAATAAGAATCTATCAACCTCCACCTTAAAAATATTCAATGACCCCCCCCCCCCCCCTCCACCAGGGATGTCACCCTGTTTATATCATCGCACATCATCGCGAGTTACCTGAAAGGACCCAGTAGCGCTTCGAGCTATAGATTTTCCAAACAGCTATGTTTCATAGATATGCCGATGATACAGGCCTCGAATTCCACAGTGCCATGTAGCTGAACTAATTTTATTCTGATTAATGTGCCTTGAGCTCCACATTAATTCCTTTCTGTAATCAGAAGGCATGGGGCCGTGTCCAGATGCTTCTGTGTCTGCTGAACTCGGCTAAGTGACTACAGGGTCAGCGGGTCTGGGATCCTTGTCAGGTGGAAGCCTGGCCTAGCCCAGGCACGGTACTGCACTTAAGAATACGTTTCCTGACAGTTGCCGTCTGAGTTTTCCTTTTTCGACAGATTCTCACCCTTCGGGGGCTGTGGTTCCACGAAGCATTAACTCCAACATCGATTTGTTGGGTTGAATGGCCTGTTTCTGTGTTGCGCATTCTCTCTAATGTTCAAGAGAACAGCAAGGCTTGACTCCGCAGATAGTGAGCCTTGTTTTCATGGCACAGTAAAAACTGAGTAATCCCATCTGTGACACAGCTCTCTGCTCTCTGCAGCATTTATCCCGTTACGGAAATTTTTATGGTCACAATCAATAAATTCCTGCTTCCCGCCCTAGTGCAGGTTTAATGAACATTTCATGATTTTATTGGTACAAGAGAAGGCCTAATTTATGGAAGCAAACCCGGACATATGTCTTTGAAAGAAAAATAGTCCTCAGGGTGTGGGTGTGGTTGGAATGAACTGCCCATCCCTAACTACCCTGGAGAAGAAAATGCTGAACCTTCTTGAGTCGCTGCAGTTCAGATGGTGAAGGTTCTCCCACCTAGTGTGTTCTACCCAGTGACAATGGAAGCAATGAAAGCATTTGGCCAAGTATGGCAACAAAGCGCCCGACCAAAATTCCAGTCAATGAGAATTGGGGCAACTCTCCACTGGTTGGAGACATACCTGGCACAAAGGAAGATGCCTGTGGGAGCAGGGTGGGCAATGGGAGGGGGGTGGACGATGGGAGCAGGGTGGGCGCTGGGAGGGGGGTGGGCAATGGGAGCAGGGTGGGCAATGAGAGGGGGTGGGTGATGGGAGGGGGTGGGCAATAGGAGGGGGTGGGTGATGGAAGGGGCTGGGTGATGACAGGGGTGGGTGATAGGAAGGTGGAGATGGTTGGTGGGTGATGGGGGGTGGGTCATGGGAGGGGTAGGTGATGGGAGGGGTTTGGATGATGGGAGGGGGGTGAGCTATGGGCGGGGGTGTGATGGAAGAGCGGTGGGTGATGGGAGGGGGGTTGAGTGTTGGGAGGGGGTGGACGATGGGGGGGTGCGATGGGAGAGGGGGTGAGTGATAGGAGGGGGGTGGGTGATGGAAGCGGGCTGGGCGATGGGAGGGGGGGTGCGTTAGGAGGGGGGTGGGTGATGGGAGGGGGGTGGGTGATGGGAGAGGGGGTGAGTGATGGAGGGGGGTGGGTGATGGGAGTGGGCTGGGCGATGAAAGGAGGCCTTATTCTTGGAGACTGAGTCATTGTGGTGTGCAGGCTGATCCCATGCACCTATTAATGTAACACTGAATGAACAGTATCGGCAGCAGCCTGGGAACTGATTACTCAATCGTAGCCAGTAATTATGTGTTTCAAAGGAAGGCAGCAGAGGGAGAGAGGTAGATGGAGATAATATATAAAAAATCATTTCAAAACATTTGCCACATTGAAGAACAGATTGAGAATACTAATAAATGACTTTACAAACCATGAAAGAAATGGCTTGTGGTCCTTATGGCAGGGGGTGGGCACGGGAGCAATAGGTCAGAAGGTAAGAGCATTGAGGGAGAACTAGGGAATAGGGACAGTGTGGCTCTGAGGCAGAGCAGACAGGGAGAAGTTGCTGAACACAGCGGGTCTGGTGGCCTGAAGTGCATATGTTTTAATGCAAGAAGTATTACGGGTAAGGCAGATGAACTTAGAGCTTGGATTAGTACTTGGAACTATGATGTTGTTGCCATTACAGAGACCTGGTTGAGGGACGGGCAGGATTGGCAGCTAAACGTTCCAAGATTTAGATGTTTCAGGCGGGATAGAGGGGGATGTAAAAGGGGTGGCGGAGTTGCGCTACTGGTTAGGGAGAATATCACAGCTGTACTGCGGGAGGACACCTCAGAGGGCAGTGAGGCTATATGGGTAGAGATTAGGAATAAGAAGGGTGCAGTCACAATGTTGGGGATTTACTACAGGCCTCCCAACAGCCAGCAGGATATAGAGGAGCAGATAGGTAGACAGATTTTGGAAAAGAGTAAAAACAACAGGGTTGTGGTGATGGGAGACTTCAACTTCCCCAATATTGACTGGGACTCACTTAGTGCCAGGGGCTTAGACGGGGCGGAGTTTGTAAGGAGCATCCAGGTGGGCTTCTTAAAACAATATGTAGACAGTCCAACTAGGGAAGGGGCGGTACTGGACCTGGTATTGGGGAATGAGCCCGGCCAGGTGTTAGATGTTTCAGTAGGGGAGCATTTCGGGAACATTGACCACAATTCAGTAAGTTTTAAAGTGCTGGTGGACAAGGATAAGAGTGGTCCTAGGATGAATGTGCTAAATTAGGGGAAGGCTAATTATAACAATATTAGGCGGGAACTGAAGAACATAGATTGGGGGCGGGTGTTTGAGGGCAAATCAATATCTGACATGTGGGAGGCTTTCAAGTGTCAGTTGAAAGGAATTCAGGACCGGCATGTTCCTGTGAGGAAGAAGGATAAATATGGCAATTTTCAGGAACCTTGGATAACGAGAGATATTGTAGGCCTCGTCAAAAAGAAAAAGGAGGCATTTGTCAGGGATAAAAGGTTGGGAACAGACGAAGCCTGTGTGGAATGTAAGGAAAGTAGGAAGGAACTTAAGCAAGGAGTCAGGAGAGCTAGAAGGGGTCACGAAAAGTCATTGGCCAATAGGGTTAAGGAAAATCCCAAAGCTTTTTACACGTACATAAAAAACAAGAGGGTAGCCAGGGAAAGGGTTGGCCCACTGAAGGATAGGCAAGGGAATCTATGTGTGGAGTCAGAGGAAATGGGCGAGGTACTAAATGAATACTTTGCATCAGTATTCACCAAAGAGAAGAAATTTGTAGATGTTGAGTCTGGAGAAGGGTGTGTAGATAGCCTGGGTCACATTGAGATCCAAAAAGACGAGGTGTTGGGTGTCTTAAAAAATATTACAGTAGATAAATCCCCAGGGCCTGATGGGATCTACCCCAGAATACTGAAGGAGGCTGGAGAGGAAATTGCTGAGGCTTTGACAGAAATCTTTGGATCCTCACTGTCTTCAGGTGATGTCCCGGAGGACTGGCGAATAGTCAATGTTGTTCCTCTGTTGAAGAAGGGTAGCAAGGATAATCCAGGGAACTACAGGCCGGTGAGCCTTACTTCAGTGGTAGGGAAATTACTGGAGAGAATTCTTCGAGACAGGATCTACTCCCATTTGGAAGCAAATGGACGTATTAGTGAGAGGCAGCACGGTTTTGTGAAGGGGAGGTCGTGTCTCACTAACTTGATAGAGTTTTTCGAGGAGTTCACTAAGATGATTGATGCAGGTAGGGCAGTGGGTGTTGTCTATATGGACTTCAGTAAGGCCTTTGACAAGGTCCCTCATGGTAGACTAGTACAAAAGGTGAAGTCACACGGGATCAGGGGTGAGCTGGCAAGGTGGATACAGAACTGGCTAGGTCATAGAAGGCAGAGAGTAGCAATGGAAGGATGCTTTTCTAATTGGAGGGCTGTGACCAGTGGTGTTCCACAGGGATCAGTGCTGGGACCTTTGCTGTTTGTAGTATATATAAATGATTTGGAGGAAAATGTAACTGGTCTGATTAGTAAGTTTGCAAACGACACAAAGGTTGGTGGAATTGCGGATAGCGATGAGGACTGTCAGAGGATACAGCAGGATTTAGATTGTTTGGAGACTTGGGCGGAGAGATGGCAGATGGAATTTAATCCGGACAAATGTGAGGTAATGCATTTTGGAAGGTCTAATGCAGGTAGGGAATATACAGTGAATGGTGGAACCCTCAAGTGTATTGAACGTCAAAGAGATCTAGGAGTACAGGTCCACAGGTCACTGAAAGGGGCAACACAGGTGGAGAAGGTAGTCAAGAAGGCATACGGCATGCTTGCCTTCATTGGCCGGGGCATTGAGTATAAGAATTGGCAAGTCATGTTGCAGCTGTATAGAACCTTAGTTAGGCCACACTTGGAGTATAGTGTTCAATTCTGGTCGCCACACTACCAGAAGGATGTGGAGGCTTTAGAGAGGGTGCAGAAGAGATTTACCAGAATGTTGCCTGGTATGGAGGGCATTAGCTATGAGGAGCAGTTGAATAAACTCGGTTTGTTCTCACTGGAACGAAGGAGGTTGAGGGGCGACCTGATAGAGGTCTACAAAATTATGAGGGACATAGACAGAGTGGATAGTCAGAGGCTTTTCCCCGGGGTAGAGGGGTCAATTACTAAGGGGCATAGGTTTAAGGTGAGAGGGGAAAGGTTTAGAGTAGATGTACGAGTCAAGTTTTTTACGCAGAGGGTAGTGGGTGCCTGGATCTCGCTACCGGAGGAGGTGGTGGAAGCAGGGACGATAGTGACATTTAAGGGGCATCTTGACAAATACATGAATAGGCTGGGAATAGAGGGATACGGACCCAGGAAGTGTAGAAGATTGTAGTTTAGTCGGGCAGCATGGTCGGCACTGGCTTGGAGGGCCGAAGGGCCTGTTCCTGTGCTGTACATTTCTTTGTTCTTTGTTCTTATTCCGTTTCCTCTCATATTTTTACCGTATCTGAAATGGGCTGCAATTTGTAGATTGAAAAAGAGCACGCTTGGATTTGGGAGACCTTTAAAAAGGAATGCGATGAAATCTTGAATCGAGATTGTCACCTCATTAAAGCACTGTGGCAGCGACAACACTCCCATCAGACATTGGTGGTCAGTCTGCCTCCCTCTAGCTCCTAATGTCCGCAGTCAATAATGCAGCACTAATCTGCTCTGTGTAGGGTGTGTAACCGAGCACCAGTCTGGAGGGGCAGCGGATTATCATCTGCACTATACCAACAATCCTGGCAGGAGGTTGTTGTAAAAGGGAAGGTTGCCAAGAGAAGCTGAGAGGAGTTTAATGGCAGCAACACGTGCAGCTGGTGTCTGAACTTGGCACCTCTGATGCAGCACATGTATACAACAAAGGGTCATCTTACTGCCATCAGCTAATGATTTATTTGATACCCGGGCTGAGGGACTTCAGCTATTTTGAGGGACTAGAAAAGCTGGGATTGTTGCCCCTTGAGCAGACGGTGTGATAAGGCAGGGGTTCAAAATCGGGGAAAGCTTTTGATCAGAGTAAATAAGGAAAAACTGCTTCCGTGACAGACTCAGTAACTTTTGAAAGGTAATAGAGTACATACTTGGAGGGGAAATGTTTGACTAGGGCTACGGGGAAAGAATACTGGAGTGCAACTAATTGGATAGCACATTCCAAGAGCTGGCCTACTCACAATGGGCCAAATAGCTTCTTTCTGTGTTGTAATACTCTGTGATATCAGAAGTGGAAATAGCTGGTGCTGGGCATGTTGATGTCTATCTTTTTCCTGCTCTCTCGCCTGCACTTACTCACATCGGAGTGCAGTTCTACAGGTGTCTGCCCTCGTCTTCATGTCTCAGACTAGTTGGTGTGCGTCGGGCGACTGACTGAACATGAGGACCTGGGCTGTTGAGAGGGAAACAGCTGAGATCCTGAGAATGTCTACACCCAATAACAAAACACAGGGCAATCTCACACAGGTCACTGAAATGTGGTTGGGAGGAGCAGGAACACTGGCTCCCTATAGCTTACACTCTGTAGTCACAGGGAACTGAATCTCACTGCCCCCTTTCAAATCCAAACCAGTCTGGCTGTTTCAGATTAGACGTTATACTGAGTTTTGCCCTCTCAGGTGAACCTATTTGACAGAGAACAGGGGAGGTACTTCCGATGTCCTGGACAAGAGTTGCTCAACGCCATGGGTTAATATCAGCAGCTGTTTGAGGAAATTTGTTTCAGAGGGATAAGCTGGCCCGTTTGCCTAACTTACGTGTCCAGTTCACAGGGCAAGTAATCAAGAGGCTGTGAAATGCTTAGGGTCATGAGGATGGGAAAGGTGGTAGATTAAGGCAGGTTTGTTTTTTCGCCGTATCTGGGTCAGTAAATGGAGCACTGGGAGATTTGTCCACAACAACTTTTAGATATTGTCAAACCCAAGGACCAGTGCCATGATTATCATGCCAGGCCAGCAGGATGTGGCTGTCTCGTTTCCTCTCTCCTGCCTTCTGTCAGTATAGGGTAGGATTGAGGCTCAGCAGCACTCTTGGCCTCTGAATGAGTGGGTTCAAGTCCTGCTCCGGAGACTGCATCATACAAACTGGGCTCTCATTCCAGTGAAGTACTGAGGAAGTCCTCCACTGGTTTCCAGATATCTGTGTGGAGTTTGCACATTCTCTCCGTGTCTGCGTCGGTTTCCTCCGGGTGCTCCGGTTTCCTCCCACAAGTCCCGAAAGACGAGTACTCGAACAGGTGCCGGAATGTGGTGACTAGGGGCTTTTCACAGTAACTTCATTACAGTGTTAATGTAAGCCTACTTGTGACAATAACAATTATTATTATTGTGCAGGTTAGTGGATTGGCTATGATAAATTGACCTTCAGTGTCCAAAGATTCGGTGGGGTTACAGGAATGGGGCGGGGGAGCGGGCCTATGTAGGGTGCAGGATTGGTGCAGACTTGATGGGCTGAATGGCCTCCTTCTGCACTGTAGGGCTTCTATGTTTCAATGTTAAACTGAGGGTACACCTGCCCTTTTAGATTGTTGACTTAAATCTGATACTACTATATTATATTATATTATAGATTCAAGAGACTTCCGGTTGCGGCGATGCCTAGCTAAGCCGCACGTTTCGGCGGCTCCAGCTCCAACGGACCTTCGGGCTCTTTTAACAGCCCCAACGGGAAATTTTCTCACGACGAAACCCGGTGTGGGGTGAGTTAATAGGGAGTCCCCCCAACGAAAGAGAAAAATATCGGCGGCGGCGGCTACATCGCGAGGAATACTCAACGATAGGGACAGAAGGGAAAAAGAAGCAAGATGGCGGCGGAGGAAGCCCAGGCGACATGGGGGCCCGATCAAGACGAATTTTTAAGACGGTGTGTGGAGCTACTTAAGAAGGAGGTGCTGACCCCGATGCTACAGGCAATTGAGGGGCTTAAGGAGGCACAAAGGACCCAGGAGACCGAGCTCCGCGTGGTGGAGCAGAAGGTGATGGATAATGAGGACGAGATCCTGGGCCTGGCGGTCAAAACACAGACGCACGAGGCGCTCCACAAAAAGTGCATTGAAAGGATTGAGGTCCTAGAAAACAGAGCATGAAGGAAGAACCTTCGGATCCTGGGTCTCCCTGAGGGAGTGGAAAGAGCGGACTGCGGGGCTTACGTGAGCACGATGCTAAGCTCGCTGATGGGAGCTGAGGCCCCTTCGGGCCCCTTAGAAGTGGAGGGGGCTCATCGGGTCCCGGCGAGGAGACCAAAGGCGGGAGAACCACCTAGGGCGACAATCGTGCGATTTCACCGCTTTAATGATAGAGAAGTGGTTCTGAGATGGGCCAAAAAGGTACGGAGTAGTAGATGGGAGAATGCAGTGGTACGGGTGTACCAGGATTAGAGTGCGGAGGTGGCGAGAAGGAGGGCGAGTTTTAATCGAGCCAAGGAGGTGTTACACAAGAAGAAGGTGAAGTTCGGGATGCTGCAGCCGGCGCGACTATGGGTCACGTACCAGGAGAGACATCACTACTTCGAAACGGCGGAAGAATCATGGACCTTTATTAAAGATGAGAAATTGGATCGGAACTGAGGGACTGATATTAGAGGGAAATGTCACTGTCGATGTATATAGAGATGTAAATTGGGAAGGGGGGGGACACTAAGAAATGTGGGCGCCGGTGGGGGGGAAAAGAAGAGACATAGGCGGAGGATGAGGAATGGGAGTGGGGTGGCAGAGGGAGCTGCGCCACAAGGGGCGGGTCAGCTACAGAGATGTTCCCGCGCCAGACAGATAATGGCGGGAAGATAGGCGCAAGGTAGATGGGAGTTCCCCACACGGGGGGGGGGGGGTCAAGGAGTGAGCAGGAGAAGCCGGGGTCAGTTGAAGTCAGCTGACTTGCGGAAGTAATATGGGGGGAGCGATCACGCTAGAGGGGGATCTAGCGGGGGGGGGTGGGGGGGGGAGAGGATAACTGGGTTGCTGCTGCAGAAATCAAAGAGGAACTGGCTAAAGAAAGGGTGGTCGGGGCTGGAATGCGCCACCTGGGGAACGAGTGGGAGCGCGGAATCGGGACGTGGGACTGGCCTAGAGAGGGTGATGGCTAGTCGACACGGGAAGGGGGCAGGTAGCCCCCTAGTGAGGCTGATCACGTGGAACGTGAGAGGCCTAAATGGACCGATTAAAAGGGCCTGAGTGCTCGTGCACTTGAAAGGACTGAGGGCAGACGTGGCTATGCTCCAGGAGACGCACCTAAAGGTGGCGGACCAAGTTAGGTTAAGGAAAGGATGGGTGGGACAGGTGTTCCATTCAGGGCTGGATGCAAAGAATAGAGGGGTGGCCATACTGGTGGGGAAACGGGTATAATTCGAAGCAAGGAGCATTGTAGCAGATAGTGGAGGCAGATATGTAATGGTGAGTGGCAGGCTGGAGGGAATGGAGGTAGTGTTGGTTAACGTATATGCCCCGAATTGGGATGATGCGGGATTTATGAGGCGGATGCTGGGACGTATACCGGACCTGGAGATAGGAAACTTGATAATGGGGGGAGACTTCAACACCGTGCTGGACCCAGGGTTAGATAGATCCAGATCTAAGACCGGAAGAAGGCCGGCAGCGGCCAAGGTGCTTAAGGGGTTTATGGACCAAATGGGGGGAGTGGATCCATGGCGATTTCTTAGACCGAGGGCCAGGGAGTTCTCCTTCTTCTCCCATGTTCATAAGGTGTACTCCTGGATAGATTTTTTTGTTTTGGGAAGGTCGTTGATCTCGAGGGTGGAAGAAACTGAGTATTCAGCCATAGCTATTTCGGATCATGCCCCACACTGGGTGGACCTGGAACTAGGAGAGGAGAGGGAGCAGCGTGCACTCTGGCAATTAGATGTGGGATTGTTGGCGGATGAGGGAGTCTGTGGAAGAGTGCGGGGATGTAGCAGAGGTACCTGGAGGCCAATGACGACGGGGAGGTCCGAGTGGGAGTGGTATGGGAAGCACTAAAGGCGGTGGTCAGAGGAGAGCTGATCTCCATTGGGGCCCACAAAGAGAAAACAGAGGCCAAGGAAAGGGAAAGATTACTGGGGGAGATCTTAAGGGTGGACAGAGGATTTGCGGAGACCCCGGAGGAGGGACTGTACAGAGAGAGACGACGACTCCAGACGGAGTTCGATCTTCTGACCACCAGGGGGCGGAGGTGCCGTGGAGGAAGGCACAGGGGATGAGGTATGAATATGGGGAAAAGGCTAGTCGTCTGTTGGCCCATCTGCTGCGAAAGAGGACAGCGGCGAGGGAGATAGGGGGAATTAGAGACGAAAAGGGAGCTACGGTGCGGAGAGCAGGGAAGATAAACGGGGTGTTTAAGACCTTTTACGAAAGACTTTATAGGTCCCAACCCCCGGAGGGAAAAGAGGAGATGCGGCAGTTTCTGGACCAATTAAGGTTCCCGAGGGTGGAGGAGCAGGAGGTGGAAGGCCTGGGGGCACCAATTGGGGTGGACGAGGTTACCAAGGGGCTGGGGAACATGCAGGCAGGGAAGGCTCCGGGACCAGATGGGTTCCCGGTGGAATTTTATAGAAAATATGTGGACCTGCTGGCCCCGTTGTTGGTGAGGACTTAATGAGGCCAGGGAAGGAGGGACTCTACCCCCGACAATGTCGGAGGCGACGATATCGCTAATTTTGAAGCGGGATAAAGATCCGCTGCAGTGCGGGTCCTATAGGCCTATTTCACTATTAAATGTGGACGCCAAATTGCTAGCAAAGGTGCTGGCAACGAGGATAGAGGATTGTGTCCCGGGGGTGGTGCACGAAGACCAGACAGAATTCGTAAAGGGGAGACAACTAAATGTCAACGTGCGACGGCTATTAGGGGTGATAATGATGCCCCCAGTAGAGGGGGAGGCAGAGATAGTGGCGACAATGGATGCAGAGAAGGCATTTGACAGGGTGGAGTGGGAGTACCTATGGGAGGTGCTGAGGAGGTTCGGGTTCGGGAACTGGTTTATTAGCTGGGTCAAACTCCTCTATGGGGCCCCAACGGCAAGTGTGGTCACGGGTCGGCAAAGATCGGAGTATTTCCGACTATACAGGGGAACAAGACAGGGATGCCCGCTATCTCCATTACTGTTCGCGTTGGCAATTGAACCACTGGCCATGGCGCTGAGAGACTCCAGGAAATGGAGAGGGGTGATTAGAGGGGGAGAAGAACACCGAGTGTCACTCTACGCGAATGACCTACTGTTGTATGTGACGGACCCAGTGGGGGGGATGACAGAGGTCATGCAGATATTGAGGGAGTTCAGAGATTTCTCGGGATATAGGCTTAACATGGGGAAGAGTGAACTTTTCGTGATACACCCTGGGGACCAGAGTAGAGGGATAGATGGCCTGCCTTTAAGGAAAGTGGAAAGAAACTTTCGATACCTGGGGATTCAGATAGCCAGGAGCTGGGGAACCTTGCACAGACTTAATCTGACACGACTGGTGGAACAAATGGAAGAGGACTTCAAGAGTTGGGACATGCAGCCACTGTCACTGGCGGGCAGAGTGCAGGCAATTAAGATGATGGTCCTCCCGAGGTTCCTATTTGTATTCCAATGTCTCCCTATACTGATCACTAAGGCCTTCTTTAAAAAAATAGACAGGAGCATCACGAGCTTTGTGTGGGCAGGGAAAGTGCCGAGGGTAAGTAGGGGCTTTTTACAACGTAGCAGAGATAGAGGGGGACTGGCGCTGCCGAATTTGGGCGACTACTATTGGGCCGCCAATGTGGCGATGATCCGTAAATGGATGATAGAGGGAGAGGGAGCGGCGTGGAAAAGACTAGAGAGAAAGTCCTGTAAAGGGATGAGTCTAGAGGCGCTGGTGACGGCGCCACTACCGTTCTCACCAAAAAATTTACCACGAACCCAGTGGTGGCGGCAACATTAAATATCTGGGGACAATGGAGGCGACAGAGAGGTGTGCTGGGAGCCCTGGTGGGGTCCCCAATCAGGAACAACCATAGGTTTGCCCCAGGGAGGATGGATGGAGGATTCCAGAGCTGGCACCAGTTGGGAATTAGGAGGGTGGGAGATTTATTTATAGATGGGACGTTTGCGAGCTTGGGAGCATTGGAGGAAAAGTATAAGTTGCCCCGGGGTAATTTCTTTAGGTATATGCAGGTGAGGGCATTCACAAGACAACAGGTGAGGGAATTTCCATTGCTCCCGACACAGGGGATCCAGGATAGAATGCTCTCGGGGGTGTGGGTCGGGGAAGGCAAGGTGTCAGAGATATACCGAGAGATGAGAGAAGAGGGGGAGGAGCTGGTGAGCGAACTAAAAGGAAAGTGGGAAGAAGAGCTCGGGGAGGAGATAGAGGAGGATCTGTGGGCTGATGCCCTCAGCAGGGTAAATTCCTCTTCCTCGTGTGCCAGGCTTGGCCTGATTCAATTTAAGGTGCTACATAGAGCACACAAAACGGGAGCAAGGTTAAGCAGGTTCTTCGTAGTGGAGGACAAGTGTGGGAGGTGCGGCGGAAGCCCGGCAAACCACACACATATGTTTTGGTTGTGCCCGGCACTGGAGGGGTATTGGAGGGGAGTGACAGGAGTGATTTCGAAGGTGGTGAAGGTCCGGGTCAAACCAGGCTGGGGGTTAGCTTTATTTGGAGTTGCGGATGAGCCGGGAGTGCAGGAGGCGAAAGAGGCCGATGTGATGGCCTTTGCGTCCCTAATAGCCTGGCATAGGATTTTACTCATGTGGAAGGAAGCGAAACCCCCCGGACTGGAGGCCTGGATAAACAATATGGCGGGGTTCATAAAACTGGAGCAGATTAAGTTTGCACTGAGAGGATCGGCTCAAGGGTTCACCAGAAGGTGGCAACCATTCCTCGACTACCCAGCGGAGCGTTAGAGGGAAGATAGATGACCAGCAGCAGCAACCCAGGGGGGAGGGGGGGGGTTCATTTTATGTTAATTGATTAGTTTACCATGTTGGTTAGTTACTTTTTATTAGAGTGTGGTTAACATGTTACATGTACTGTTAAACTTTCTTTATGTTTGATGTGTAAGGGGAAAAAATTGTGAACGAAAAATTTCAATAAAATATATTTTTATAAAAATTTTAGATTCAAGATAAGTGGCAAAGGAGAAAACATTTCACTCCGAGGGTAGTGGGAGTCTGGATTTCGCTTCCCGAGTTGGCAGTGGAGGCAAAGACCCCAAACTCTTTTAAAAAGTACCCGGATTTGCACCTTAAATGCTGCAAGCTACAAGGCTCTGGACTGGATGCAGGAAAGTAGGATTTAAAAGGGCGCCCTTGGGCTGGCATGGACAAGATGGGCTGAATGCCGCCCTTCTGTGCTGTAACATTTCTATGATTCTGTGATTCTATTTTCATGCAGATTTGGGGGCGTTGTTCCTGGTGCCCTGGACATTTAAACTTCAACCAACTGAGAGAATACATTTTGACACCTCACTGCATCTACATTACAAAGACGACCAGACTTCAAATGTAGCTTATTGAATGTAAATCACAGCAGGACGGCCTGATGCTGTGTAAATACAAGTTCTTTCTTCTATAACTCTTCCTCTATAACGGAGAATCCCGCCCAACAACTTTATACTGTCTGAGAAGACTATGCTGATTTGTTGGCAAGTGGAGTCTGATTGATCATAGAATCACAGAATTTACAGTACAGGAGGCCATTCGGCCCATCGAGCCTGCACCAGCTCTTGAAAGAGCACCCTATCCAGGCCCACATCTCCACCCTATTCCCAAAACCCAGTAACCCCACCCAACACTAAGGGCAATTTAGCATGGCCAGTCCACCTAACCTGCACATCTTTGGACTGTGGGAGGAAACCGGAGCACCCGGAGGAAACCCACTCAGACACGGGGAGAACGTGCAGACTCCGCACTGACAGTGACCCAAGCCGGGAATCGAACCTGGGACCCTGGAGCTGTGAAGCAATTGTGCTAACCACTATGCTACCGTGCTTCCCCTACAATGATAGAAACATTGCCATGGAGAATGCACCAGTTGATGTTAACTGACTAGAAATATGTCCATTTTCTGGTGGAGAATAGTATTTGTGTACCAAGTACACACAACATAGCAACCAGAGGGATAGTGCTCTGATTAGCACCCAGCTTTAAGTATAACATTTCCTAAAGCGAGTAAATAACCAGGCATCAGCAGAAAGTGCAGGAACGTACAGCATTTACTCCAGCAGCTACGCCGGCAACAAGTATGAACCTGGTATATGTGGAAAGAGTAGTCAGTTTCTCATTTATATTGGCTGCCTGACGCACGGTGAAGCAATAAACAGACATCAGTAGCCCTTTTTTGAAAGGTACCCTCACTTTAATCATTTTTAGCAGAATGCTGAGCTCACTATCAAGTATCCAGGACATCAGAGCCTGTTCTTGGCAGGGGCACGATGAGGAGAAAGCCATCCCGAGTTGTAAACTGGGTGATGCTGGAGCTAAAAAGGTTAAATATGAGGACAGGCTGCGTAGACTAGAGTTTTTGAATGAATGAGTCAAAGAACAATACAGCACAGGAACAGGCCCTTCGGCCCTCCAAGCCTGTACCGGTCATGATACCAACCTTTTCCAAAACCTTCAGCACTTCCTTGTGCCGTATCCCTCTATACCCGTCCTATTCATATATTTGTCAAGATGCCTTTTGAACGCCGTTAATGTATCTGCTTCCACAACCTGCCCTGTCAACGTGTTCCAGGCACTCACCTGCCTCGCACATCTTCTCTAAACCTATGCCCCCTAGTGACTGACCCCTCCACGCTGGGAAAGAGTGCCTGCCCATCCACTCTATCCATGTCCCACATAATCTTGCAGACCTCTATCGGGTCACCCCTCAACCTCCATCTTCCCAATGAAAACTGACCGACATGGGACACCAGCGATAGATTTTCCTGATTGGGCTAACTTAGATCTGACCACACTTGATGAATTCATACATTGTGCAAAGTAATAATTATTAATTTCTATTGCAACAATACACGTCAAAAATTAGAAATTAAGGTTTGAATATAACTTTCTGTACATATCTATTGTGTTCCCTCGAGTGCAGAGAATAAAGGGGTACTTTAATTGGGGTGCTTATGTTGGTCAAATGAGTCGATAGGGTAGGTAGAGAGAGATTATTTCCTGTGACAGGTGAGTCTAGAATTTGGAACATAACAAAATTAGAACTCAGCCAGTCAAAGGCTGAATTTGATGTTTGCAAATGGAGTCTCGCCCACCAGCTGGAGGACCTGTCGCAGCCCCACTTTCGCCTTAGGTCAGCCTGGGGCCTTCCCTGGGATTAAAGACCCCCCACCCAAAGAGCTGCAGGCCGGTAACTCTTCATTGCCGTGAGTGGCATTGGAAGCGGTGGCAGCTGCCAGCATTCTGTACCCACCAGAGGCCCAGGGTCAATGAGGGACCCCAGGCTAAAGGTGAGTGAAGGCAGAATGAGTTCGCGGAGTGGCTATCAGTGGGTCCCCCACTCCCTCCCCCCACCCCTCCATTCCCAATGCCAGTTTCCTGGTCAGGCACTGAGTGCCTTTAACCAAGCTAATGCCCCCGAAATCCCACCTAATGGACTCCCTGTGTGGTGACTGCCTGTCTGCTATAGGTTGAACATCATAAAACCATAAGACGTAGGAGCAGAATTAGGCCACTTAGCCCATTGAATCTGCTCCGCATTCAATCATGGCTGATATTTTTCTCATCCCCATTCTCCTGCCTTCTCCCCATAACCCCTGATCCCCATCTACGATAGAATGAGGCTCTGAAGTGGGTATCAATTTCCCACTTGATAATAATAATCTTTATTGTCACAAGTGGGCTTACATTAACACTGCAATGAAGTTACTGTGAAAAGTCCCCAGGCGCCACATTCCGGCGCATGTTCGGGTACACAGAGGGAGAATTCAGAATGTCCAATTCACCTGACCTGCACGTCTTTGGACTGTGGGAGGAAACCGGAGTACCCGGAGGAAACCCACGCAGACGAGGGGAGAACGTGCAGACTCCGCACAGACAGTGACCCAAGCCAGGAATTGAACCCAGGACCCTGGAGCTGTGAAGCAAGTGCTAACCACTGTGCTACCGTGCCGCCTCAATTAGTGTCTGGATCCACAAGACATCTAGGCCAGGATTTAATCGGGCAGGGGCATGAAGGTGGCGGGGTCCCCAACTGGGGAGGCGACATTAAACCCCACCCGCTGCGAGAGAGCGCTTCTTCACAAACAGGGTAATGGAACTCTCTACCCCAAAAATCGGCTGAGAATCAACCCAAATTTGCTAAACTGGGCTTGATACATTTTTTTCTAAGGGTATTGAGGGTTATAGAATCAAGCTGAGGGGTGGTGATAGAGTTAAGAAGCAGATCAGTCGTGATGTAACTGAGGAGGAGGAACAGGCTCGAGGGGCCGAATGGCATTACTCCTGTTCCTACATTCCTTCCTATGTTCGTGTGCCAGTGGCCTTAGCCTCTTTGAAGCGGCTGAGACAATAAACAAGTTGACTCGCTGCTCTCCCTCTGCTGCTGCTCTCTGCTGCCTGAACAAGTGTTTTGCCTGCGGGACCTATGGCTACAGGGATCTTTCAAATGTTAAAAATTAAAAACAACATGATGTGGAATCAACGTTATCCTGTTACCGTGGCTCTCCCGTGTAATTAGCCACGGCAGAGTTTGGGCTTCAGTTCTGTCTAAATTGGCAGCGGCAATGTTTTGTTTGGTCATTTTCAATTAAGTTCAGCGGGAATGCGATGAATATTAAAACGTTGTTTCCATTTCTGTGTGAGGTTTTGACTGGAACACAGCAAAGTGCGTTAATGCTGAAAGCTAATCTCCTACGGCCTTTCATTTTCACTTTACATCAGAGGGAACATGACACGTTGCCGGTGCGGAGCTCAGGTGCTAGTGGAATCCATCCAAGTTCTCATACAGTACAGTGCACTCCGACTCAACACAGATGGCTCAGTCCATCGACGGGAGGACCAGCGTGACCGTTTTGGCAAATTTGTCATCTCAAACGGAGCCTGACCTGAGAAACCTTTTCCAGTGCGTCAGAGGTTGCCCGGCGCTCTGGATTCGGCCCAACTACCGCCGCACAGCGGATTCGAGAGTATCAATGCTGAGACCAACAAACCACAGGTCAAACTGGAGTGAAGGAGGCCTTTTGGTCTGTCCTGAGCAACGACATTCGACCTGGCACAGAACTCCAGCTGTTTCGTAAATGAGCTCAATGTTTCATGGCTGTTGTTGCGTTCTGCATAAAGAAAGACCGGCCCAGTTCCTTCTCTTAACTTAACGGTCCTTTGCCAGTAGAGTCTTTCAGATCTGGTGTACTTTGAAACATCAACAACCTAAGAACACCATCACTCCCTCAAATTTCCCTGAAGACCTGGACAATATCACAGTTCTGTCACTGGCGTTGGGTCAAAATCAGTAAATTCGCTACCTAATAATCCAAAGCACAGTAGGAGGCCCTTCAATCCACCTTGCTTGTACGGACTCTTTTGAGAGAGTTATCCAAGTTATGCCGCACCCCTACTCTTTCCCAATAACCTTGCAAATCCAAGTATTTATCCATTTCTTTGGAAAGTTATTATTGAGCAACAGTTCTCCGAGTTACCTCCGCTCTTCTAATTCTGGCTTCCTGTGTTTGTGGCTTCTTGCGCTCAGTTTTAATAGCTCCACCATTGGAGGTCGTGCTTTCACTTGCTGAGGCCCAAACGCTGGATCTCCAGCCCCCCCATTACCTTATTGACTCTCTACTACGTCGCTTCAAGATACCCACTCTTTGACCAAGCTGTAGGTCATCTGACCCAAGTTTCCTTATGTGACTGATTCAGCATTTGTTTTATAACTATGGCGCCTTGAGAAATCTTATTGCATTAAAGGCGCCATGAGAATTTAAGTTGTTGTTGAATCTGTTTCCATCACTCTTTCAGGCAGTGCATTCCAAATCACAACACTGTTCTGTACTGCACATCTCCCCAGGTCGTATGCCAATCATCCCAAACCGTCTATTGGCACGAGTTCGAATGAGGGCAGAGGAGCGCTGTCCGGCGTCCCCGCCAATAGTTATCGCTCAACCAACATCACTCAATCAGACAATCTGATCGTGTTGCCAAACTGGACTCTTCTGGGCATTGTGGTGAGCTGGCAGTGTAGACGTACTACCACTGGCCAGCAGCCCAGGTTAATAGGGACATGGGTTCAGATCCCCTCACGGCAGCTGGTGGAATTTCAATTCAATTAATAATTCTGAATTTGGAAGCGAGACTCACCATGAATCTTTTATTTTTTGAACCAACTGGTATCCTAATGTCTTTTAGCGGAGGAAATCTGCCAACCTTACCTGGCCTGGCCTGCTTGTGACTCAGCAATTATGGCCGATTCTTAGTTAATTCAAAACTGCCCTCCGGAATGGCCTGGGAAGCTTCCCAGATCAAGGGCAATTGGGGGAGGGCATCAAATTCTGGCCTGGCCAGTGACACCTACATCCCCAGGAAATATATATATTTTAAAATTGACTGCTTCGTTTCTTTCATCACAACTTCAAAACTATTTAATTAGCGGGAAAGAAACTTTGGAACATCCTATGGATGTGAAAGGTGCGATGTAAATGCAAGCTGCTGGTTTATTTGCATTCTCCAGTCGAGTCAGCTCCTCATGTGGAGAGGGGACGGTGACCGCCCAAGGGAATGAGGAGGCTGGGAAAACAATTGCACTGGCAAAGTCTAAGCAGGAAGAACTGAACAAACAAACAAACGACAGATTTGTCTCTCAGGTGAAACTTTACCTCATCGGTTGTGTCCTCAGAGCTGTTTTAAGGCCCTCGACGATCGTGTTTCTCATCTCCATTTCCTCTTCGTCGAATGCAAAAACGGTCTGCATCTGTAAATGAGACCAAACATTAAATCGGCCTGCGTCCTTCTTGTACAACATGTGAATGCCCCCCTCCAAAGCCACACCCCACAAAAGGAATTTGGCGAGGTGACAGCCCACTCTCGCTGACATCAATTCAATGTGGCAGGGGCATCTTGTGGCGGCAATTCCTGGCGGAGGGGGAGCAGCGCGGGGAAATCCCGCGGCCTGATGGATGGGCGTTGTAAGAGAAGTTGGCAGTATTTTCAGGAGATTTCTAAAGGAGAGGTAGAAAGATGGATTGGTTTGGGAAAGGAATTCCAGAGATTAAGGCTCGAGCGTTCTGAAGTCACGACTGCAAGTGGTGAAATGTAGACCAGGCCACAGGTAGAGGACAGAAGGGTTGAGAGGAGGATTTAAAAGCTGAGAAAGTAACAGGAGTCGGGAAATGGGAGAGCACAGTGAGATTCAGAGAAGATTTTAAACCATAGATAGAAAACAGATGTAGGAGGAGGCCATTCGGCCCTTCGAGCCTGCTCCACCATTCATTATGATCATGGCTGATCATCAAGTTCAATACCCTGATCCCGCCTTCCCCACATATCCCTTAATCCCTTTAACCCCAAGAGCTATATCTAGTCCCTTCTTGAAATTACACAACATTTTAGCCTCAACTACTTGCGGGAGTGAATTCCGCAGATTCACCACAATCTGGGTATAGAAGTTTCTCCTCACCTCAGTCTTAAAGGTTTACCCCCTTATCCTCAAACTGTGACCCGTGGTTCTGGACTCCCCCAGCATCGGGAACATTCTTTCTGAATCTACCCTGTCTAATCCTGTTAGAGTTTTGTAGGTTTCTATGAGATCCCCTCTCTCTCTTCTAAACTCCAATGAATATAATCCTGACCGACTTAGTCTCGCCTCACATGACAGTCCCGCCATCCCAGGAATTAGCCTGGTAAATATTCGCAGCACTCCCTCCATAGCAAGAACGTGGGGCGCAATTCTCCTAAATGGAGACTAAGTGTCCGCGCCGTCGTGAACGCCGTTGCGTTTCACGGTTGCACAAAACCGATTCAGGCTCCAGCCTTACATCCTGGCGCGGACTGGGGGCGGCACCAACCCGCGCATGCGCAGTGGCGAAGTGCCAACCGGTAGACTCGCGGAACGCTCCGGCCCCAACACAACATGGCGCAGGGGTTCTGGGGCCGGAAGCGGAACAAAGTAGGCCAGGGAGGGGGGGACGATGCCAGCCCGCCAATCGATGAGCCCTGATCGCGGGCCAGACCCCATCATAGGTCCCCCACCCCCAGGTCAAGGAGCGCTTTTCCCCACCCCCCCAGGCCGCCCCCCGATCCTTCGCGCAGAGTTCCCGCCGGCAGCGACCAGGGGTGAACGGGGCAGCGGGACTCTGCCGTTTCCGCGCGGCCGCTCGACCCATCCGGACTGGAGAATCGGCGGCACGGACAGCGGCCCGCGACCAGCGCCGTGCCAAACCCGCCGGCGCAAATGGCGCCGATTCGCCGCACCTCGGAGAATCTCGCGCTGGCGTTGCCTTGGTTCTGACGATTCTCCGGCCCGGCGCGGGGCTGGGAGAATCGCGCCCACCCTTCCTCAGCTAAGGAGACCAAAACTGCACACAATATTCCAGGTGTGGTCTCACCAAGGCCCTGTATAATTGCAGCAAGTCATCCCTGCTCCTGTACGCGAGTCCTCTCACTTGGACGGCCAACATACCATTTGCCTTCCTTATCTCCTGCTGCACCTGCATGCTTACGTTCAGCAGCTAGTGCACAAGGACACCCAGGCCTTGTTGCACATTCCCCTCTGCCGATCTATAATCTGCCTTCCTGTTTTTGCCAGCACAGTGAGTAACCTTATATTTATCCACATTATACCTCACCTGCCATTAATTTTCCCACTCACTCAGCTTGTCCAAATCACACTGAAATATCTCTGCATCCTCCTCACAGCTCACCCTCCCACCCGATTTTGTGTCATCTGCAAATTTGGAGATATTACATTTAGTTACCTCATCTAAATCATTAATATACAGGGGGCGGCACGGTGGCAAGCATTGCTGCCTCACAGCTCCAGGGCTCCGGGTTCAATTCCGGCCTCGGTTAACTGTCTGTGTGGAGTTTGCACTTTCTTCCGGTGTCTGCCTGGGTTTCCTCCGGGTGCTCCGGTTTCCTCCCACAGGTGTGCAGGTTAGGTGGATTGGCCATGCTACATAGCCCCTTAGTGTCCAAAAGGTTAGGTGGGGTTACTGGGTTACGGGGGTAGGGTGAAGGTGTGGGCTGAAGTAGAGTCAGTGCAGACTCGATGGGCTGAATGGCCTCCTTCTGCACCGTAAATTCTATGATTCCATGCTGTGAATAGCTGGGGTCCCAACGCCAATCCCTGTGGTATCCCAGCAGTCACTGCCTGCCATTTGGGAAATAAATTGGATGCGTTCGAAAAATGGGGAGCTACTGTGGATCAGAGCGAAGGAGGGAGAGATGACCAGCTTAACAAAATGTCTCCTGAAAGACCGCTTTAAATCCCATCTTGTGTCAATAAACTGGCCCAGGTGATGGGCTCAGCAACAACAACATGCATTCGTATAGCATCTTAATGCGGTGAAATGCCCTAAGGCACTTCACAGACGTGATTAGCAAATAATATCTGAAACCCTGGTTGCAACACTCGGTGGGCCCAGAATGTTGCAAAGCCAGACTCCCAGCTGTGCCGTCTCCCAGCTGTTTTCCAGGAGGCCTGTTTGGGTGTGAAATGGTTACCCTCCTGCAAAAGTGGATAACTGACCGGGCCAATTAAGAGGCCTATTGAGGTCGGTTCCAGTCAGCCAGAGAAGGGAGTCAGTCTCCTAGCAACAGACTGGGGCCCACCATTTTCGATTTGAATTCATCCCCACAATGACCTGTGCAGGAAGATGACCACAGCTGCTGCCCCAGACTGGCCTGTGGAAAGGTGCCGCCATCCACCAGGGTGGTCTGGTAGGTGTGGCCATTTTTAGTTTGGCAAAATATTCGAAGTGCTGTGAGGACACCTCCACCTTGCCAGCAGCAGGCTACCACTCTTAAAGTGCTGGAGGCCTCCTGCTTCGGAAGCCCGCATAACAACCTTAATTCATCACCTCCTGGTCACTAATTGACCGTTCCTCGAAAAATCATGTCGAGTGACTAATCCCAAAACGTTGCGAGATCAGGATCTGAATTTGCTTCCAAGGCTGGCGTCCCAATACCAAAAGGAAAATCCTGCTCCCTCTCTATGTCCTACAGCCTTCAAGAGCTCTGCGCTTCTCCAGTTCAAGCCTCCTTGCGCATTCCCGATTTTAATCGCTCCACCATTGATGGCCGAGGCCATCAGTTCAGCAATTCCTTCCCTGAACCTCTCCGCCTCTCCTCTTTGAAAAAAAAACTCCTTAATACCCTCTTCCTTGCAAGGGGTGCAGCTTACAAACATGGAGATATGACGGGGCGTATGTTAGCAGGTCAGCTCCGGAGGGAGGCAACGGTAAGGGAAATTGTTCAGATGAGGGATAGGGCAGGTTGGTGATGGCTCCGGATCTGATTAACAAGGTTTTTGAGGAATTTTATGAGAGGTTATACAGGTCAGAGCCACCTGGGGGAGGCTGGGAGATGCAGGAATTTCTAGATTGATTGGAGTACCTGAGGTTAGGGGAGGGGGACAGGGCTACATTAGAAGGAGCGATAGTGGAGCAGGAGATAAAGGATGCGATTGGGAGGATGCAGTCATAGAATTTCATAGAATTTACAGTGCAGAAGGAGGCCATTCGGCCCATCGAGTCTGCACCGGCTCTTGGAAAGAGCACCCTACCCAAGGTCCACACCTCATCCCTATCCCCATAACCCAGTAACCCCACCCGACACTAAGGGAAATTTTGGACACTAAGGGCAATTTAGCATGGCCAATCCACCTAACCTGCACATCTTTGGACTGTGGGAGGAAACCGGAGCACCCGGAGGAAACCCACGCAGACACGGGGAGAATGTGCAGACTCCGCGCAGACAGTGACCCAAGCCGGGAATCAAACCTGGGACCCTGGAGCTGTGAAGCAATTGAGCTATCCACAATGCTACCGTGCTGCCCCGTGCTGCAGTCAGGGAAGGTGGCAGGGCCGGATGGGTTTCCGGTGGAATATTATAAAAAATTCAAGGATAAGCTGGCACCCCTGATGGTGGGAATGTTTGAAGAGGCGATAGGGAAGGGGGTGTTGCCACTAACTTTGGAGCAGGCATCGATTTCCCTGTTGCTAAAAAATGACAAGGATCTGACGGAGTGTGGGTCATATGGGCCCATATCACTTTTGAATGTGGACGCAAAAGTATTGAGATGAAATGAAAATCGCTTATTGTCACAAGTAGGCTTCAATGAAGTTACTGTGAAAAGCCCCTAGTCGCCACATTCCGGCGCCTGTTCGGGGAGGCTGGTACGGGAATTGAACCGTGCTGCTGGCCTGCCTTGGTCTGCTTTCAAAACCAGCCAATTGTGAAGGTACTGGTGGGTATGCTGGAGGAGTGCCTCCCGAAGGTGATAGGGGAGGATCAGATGGGGGTCGTGAAAGGGAGGCAGCTCTTTTCAAATGTTAGAAGGGTACTGAACGTCGTTATGGCACCGGCAGAGGGGAAGGAAACAGAGGTGGTTGTGGCATTAAAAGCTGAGAAGGCGTTTGACCGGGTAGAATGGGGGTACTTGATGGCAGTTCTGGAGCGGTTTGGGATTGGACCAAGATTTGTGAACTGGGTAAAGCTCCTATATAAGGAGTCGAGGGCATTGTCCGCACAAACAACATCAGCTCGAGATACTTTTCTCTCCACCGTGGGACTAGGCAGGGATGTCCTATGTCCCCCCTGCTGTTTGCACTCGCGATTGAGCCGTTGGCCATCGCATTAAGAAGTTTGGGGGTATGGAAAGGAATAGTGCGGGCGGGGGGGAGGAATAGAGCATAGGGTATCCTTATATGCTGATAACTTGCTGCTGTATGTGTCGGAACCGAGTGTGTTGATAGGGGGAATATTGGAGTTGCTTCGAGTGTTTGGGTCTTTCTCGGAGTACAAACTAAATCTAGACAAGAGTGAGTATTTTGTGGTGTCTCGGCCGGGGGTGGGGCAGGGGTGGGGGGGGGGGGCTGCCATTTCGTAGGGCAGGGACTCACTTTAGGTACCTGGGAGTGCAGGTTGCCCGGGAGTGGGGGGGGCTCCGCAGGTACATTTCTAGTTTGGTGGGGAGAGTGAAAGCTGATTTGGCAAGGTGGGATGGTCTCCCTCTGTATTTGGCGGGTTGGGTACAGGAGGTTAAAATGAACATGTTGCCGTGATTTCTGTTTATTTTTCAATGCCTGCCGATTTTCTTGCCAAAGGCTTTTTTCTGAGAGATTCAGGGAAGGATTACTTCGTTCGGGAGGGAAGGTGGCCAGAGTTAGAAAGGGCCAGAGGGAAAGGCAGGCAGAGGGTTTGGTCTTCCGAACCTGGGGCGAAATTCTCCCCCAACGGCGCGATGTTCGCCGACTGGCGCCAAAGACGGCGCCAATCAGACGGGCATCGCGCCGGCCCAAAGGTGCGGAATTCTCCGCATCTTTGGCGGCCTAGCCCCAACATTGAGGGGCTAGGCCGACGCCGGCGGGATTTCCGCCCCGCCAGCTGGCGGAAATGGCGTTTGTTGCCCTGCCAGCTGGCGCGGAAATGCAGCGCATGCGCGGGAGCGTCAGCGGCCGCTGTCAGTTTCCCGGCGCATGCGCGGGAGTGTCAGCGGCCGCTGTCAGTTTCCCGCGCATGCGCAGTGGGGAGAGTCTCTTCCGCCTCTGCCATGGTGGAGGCCGTGGCGAAGGCGGAAGGGAAAGAGTGCCCCCACGGCACAGGCCCGCCCGCGGATCGGTGGGCCCCGATCGCGGGCCAGGCCACCGTGGGGGCACCCCCCGGGGTCAGATCGCCCCGCGCCCCCCCCCCCAGGACCCCGGAGCCCGCCCACGCCGCCTGGTCCCGCCGGTAAATACCAGCTTTGATTTACGCCGGCGGGACAGGCAATTTCTGGGCGGGACTTCGGCCCATCCGGGCCGGAGAATCCAGCGGGGGGTCCCGCCAACCGGCGCGGCCCGATTCCCGCCCCATCTCCGGTACCGGAGACTTCGGCGGGGGCGGGGGCGGGATTCACGGCAGCCAACGGCCATTCTCCGACCCGGCAGGGGGTCGGAGAATGACGCCCCTGATGTATTACTACTGGACAGCGAATATGGAGAAGGTGCGGAGCTGGATTAGAGGGGTTGATTCCCAGTGGGTCAGAATGGAGGAGAGTTTGTGCAGGGGGTCGGGATTGAAAGCACAATAACAGCGCCGCTCCAGATAGCCCCGGGGAAATACTCAGGGAGTCCAGTAATAATACCTTCATTGAGAATTTGAAGGCAGTTTCGCCAACACTTCGGGTTGGGGGCAGGGTCAAGGGAAATGCCGATTTGGGGACCCACAGATTTGAGCCAAGGAGGTGGGTTGGAAATTTTCGGAAATGGGAGGAGAAGGGGATTAAGACACTAAAAGATTTGTTTCTTCGGGGTCGGTTTGCAGGATTGAAGGAGCTCGAAGTGAAGTATGGGCTGGAGCAGGGAGAAGTGTTTAGATACATGCAGGTTCGAGATTTTGCCAGAAAGGAGATACAGAGCTTCCCGGTGGAGCCGGCCTCCACATTGAAATGAAATGAAAATCGCTTATTGTCACAAGTAGGCTTCAAATGAAGTTACTGTGAAAAGCCCCTAGTCGCCACATTCCGACGCCTGTTCGGGGAGGCTGGTACGGGAATTGAACCGTGCTGCCGGCCTGCCTTGGTCTGCTTTAAAGGCCAGCTATTTAGCCCAGTTTGCTAAACCATGGTGGATGTGCTGACAACAGGGGGACTGGAGAAGGGGGTAGTGTCAGTGGTTTACGGAGCTATTTTGGAAGAGGAGAAGGCACCACTGGAAGGGATCAAAGCAAAGTGGGAGGAAGAATTGAGAGAGGATATGGAGGATGGGTTCTGGTGTGAGGTGCTCCGGATGGTGAATGCCTGCACTTCGTGCG
Organism: Scyliorhinus torazame; assembly: GCF_047496885.1. NCBI lineage: Eukaryota > Metazoa > Chordata > Chondrichthyes > Carcharhiniformes > Scyliorhinidae > Scyliorhinus > Scyliorhinus torazame. Next base: position 324,929,148 of record NC_092710.1, read on the forward strand.
CGAGGTTGGGGTTGATACAGCTGAAGGTGGTATGCAGAGCACACCTCACGAGGGCGAGGATGAGCCGAATCTTTGAAGGAGTAGAAGATGTGTGTGAACGCTGCGGGGGGGCCCCGCTAATCATGTTCATATGTTTTGGTCCTGTCCAAAGCTAGAGGATTACTGGAAGGAGGTTTTAGGGTAATTTCTAAAGTGGTACACGTGAAACTGGACCCGGGCCCTTGGGAGGCCATATTCGGGGTGTCGGACCAGCCAGGGTTGGAAACTGGTGCGGAGGCAGATGTTGTAGCCTTCGCCTCGTTGATCGCCCAAAGGCGGATCCTGGTGGGTTGGAGAGCAACCTCTCCACCCTGTGCCATGGTGTGGCGGGGGGATCTGTTGGAATTCTTGACTCTTGAGAAGGTTAAGTTTGAACTGAGGGGAAGGATGGAGAAGTTCTACAATTCATGGGCATTATTCATTATGCACTTTCAAGAACTGGATAACATCGAACATTAGTTGGGGCCGGTGGGTGGGAGGGTTGGGGGGAGGGGGGCTAATGTTAATGGCGACTATGGGTAATCCCTAATTCCTTTGTGTCATTTGTTGTGTGAACATGCGGGCTAATGTTTGGGGTTTGGTGGGAGGATGGGATCGTTGTTATTGATATGGGGATTGACATATTTGTTACTAATTATTGTGTTTTGTTGGTGGGTGTAAATTTGGGAGAAAATGTGAAAAAGGAGGAGAATAAAAAATATATATTTTTAAAAACCCTCTTCCTTCGCCAAGCTTTCGGTCTCCTATCTCAATACCTATCACATTTTGTTCGGTGATCACTTGAACGAAACGTGTTGGGATGTTTCACTGTGCTAAACGCACGATATATATGTTGTTCCTGGGAGTGGGCTCCAGATTGTTTCATAGGTTGCGCCGTGGGCTGCAACTTCTCAAAGATATTTAGAGGAATAAAATAGATGCAGGATGGGAAATAGAAATGAGCAAAGGAATATTTATTGCCTTCACTGAACTCTCCGTGTGTGCTCAAGGCAGCTTGTTGTTGAAAGGCGGCAGTCTACTTTCTATAACTTTGGCGGCGAGTGCAGTAAGCAATGGGTAGATGCCTTCCGCAGGTTTTCCGCGGAGAGATGTCACCAGTCAGGAGCTTAACAACAGGTACACACGGCCTCTTTCCTGTCGGAATTTTGAGCCAGTTGTTTGCTTTATAAATGTTTTATGGTGGAATGCATCGCTCTCCCACACCTGGGACCGTTGCGGCTTGCGGCCGCGACGCCTGGGGTATGTCAAGCTCTTTGCTCGAGCGGTTCTGACAAAGGACCCTCACACCGAGCATTCACAGGTCTTTGCTCTTGCACCAAATTTACTGGTTGTTATTTAATTGACAGGGTAGAGGGAAAGGAAAGCTATCGGTGCTTCCCCTGGTGGGCGACGGTCCAAAAACAAGTGGGAAATTAAATTAGAGCATCCGGGGGGTGACGTCAGAAAAACAGTTCTTCGTACAAAGGCTAATGGAAATCAGAAACTCTCTCCCCAAAAGGCTGTTAGGACTGGTGGATCAATGGAAAAATTCAAAACGGAGATTTTTCTTGGACAGGGGTATTAAGGGAATCAAAGCGGGTTGATGCAGTTCAGGTACAAATCAGACATGATCTAATCGAATGACGAAACAGACTCGAGGGCCCACTTCTGAAAGACGGGGAGTCAAAATGGAAGTCTGGAATGGAAGTGAGTAGAAGTGGGGGAGATTTTTTTTTTCCCTCAACACAATTAAACTCTGGAGCGACTTAAAAAGCCTATTGCCTGTCTTGCCCCCACATTCAGAGCCTAAATTCAGGGGCCCACCATTGAATGGGTTTCCCGGGGAAGCTGAAGAGGTTGGGAGAGATGAAGGGGTGCGGTGAGAAGGCTGGAGGAAGGGGATTGAGGCTTGTTCCACACCACAGCACCATCCGATCCCTAATCACAGCAAAGGGGATCGTATGACTAGATAGTCAGGTGGCAAATTCTCCAGCAACTCGACAGATGTATTCACAGATTAACAGAGCAGTGATGGTTGAGTTTGCCTCTAAAACATTTCACTTACTGCAGCCATGGAGTTGATGCGGTCAATGTAGTAATCAGGCCAACTGGTGGCCTGCTTGTTGGGGTCATCTTGTTCCTAGAAAGCAAGGCATGACATGTAGTTAAAATTTAGATTATAATATTTTCCCACTCACCAGCACACAAATGTCATGGTACAGTATTGCAATTACACAGAATTGTAGAGTGGTATGATGTCAGTGGTTTCCCCCCTCGTTCTTTGGGTGGCACAATGGCATAGTGGTTAGCACTGCTGCCTCACAGTGCCAGGGACCCAGCTCCAATTCCGGCCTCGGGTCACTGTCTGTGCGGAGTTTGCACTTTCTCTCCGAGTGTGCGTGGGTTTCCTCCGGGTGCTCCGGTTTCCTCCCACAATCCAAAGACGTGCAGGTTAGGTGGATTGGCCGTGATAAATTGCCCCTTAGTATCCAAAAGGTTAAGTGGGGTTACGGAGAGAGGGTGGACCTTGGTAGGGTGCTCTTTCGGAGTGTCAGTGCAGATTCAATGGGCCGAATGGTCTCCTTCTGCACTGTAGGGATTCTATAATGTACAGAACAGCAAGGTATTCTACTACAGCAGGACATAGCATTGGAAAGACATAACATGTGGAACGGTTTCACCCCAGCAGGAGGCCATTCAGCCTCTTGTGCCCTTGGTAGCTCTGTACAAAAGAAATTCACCCAGTGTCACTTCCCCCTCTTTTCCCCACAGCCCTACAAATTGTTCTTTCTCAGAAAATGATCCAATTCTCTTTTGAATGCCATAATAGGAACATAGGAACGGGAGTGGGTCTTTCGGCCCGTCGACCCTGCTACGTCATTTAACACATAGAACATAGAATAGTACAGCACAGTACAGGCCCTTCGGCCCACGATGTTGTGCTGACCATTTATCCTGATCTAAGATCAACCTAACCTACACCCCTTCAATTTACTGCTGTCCATGTGCCTGTCTAAGAGTCGCTTAAATGTCCCTAATGACTCTGACTCCACCACCTCTGCTGGCAGTGCATTCCATACATCCACCACTCTCTGTATAAAGAAACTACCTCTGACATCTCCCCTATACCTTCCTCCAATCACCTTAAAATTATGTCCCCTCGTGACAGCCATTTCCACCCTGGGGAAAAGTCTCTCGCTATAATACGATCATGGTTAATCGGACATTTCATGCCTTTTCCACCCACTATCCCCATAACGTTTTATTATTGTTCATCATACTCCAGGTGCGGTCTAACCAAGATCCTAAAGAATTGAAGCAAAACCTCACCAACCCAGTACTCAAATCCTCTGGCGATAAAGGCTAACATTCCATCAGTCTTTCTAATTTTGTGCTGCGCCTGCATGACTAAATTAGCCTCCTCAGGAGAAGGCATCACTTCTGGTTCGTTTGCCACGTCGCATTAAACCTGAGTCAAAAAACTCCATGAATTCAAACAACTCCATCAAATTTCTTCGCTGCTCTTGGGAGAGCAACCCTAGATTTTACAATCAATCCACATAAACCCTCATCCCAGAAACCATTCCAGTGAAACTATTCAGTGACCCCCCCTCTGGTTCACTAATGTCATTTCGGGATAGAAGGCAGCCATCCTTGCCTGTCTGGCCTTCTGAAATGGCCTAGAGTGGGGGCGGCACGGTGGCACAGCGGTTACCACTACTGCCTCACAGGGCCAGGGACCCAGGTTCGATTCCGGCCTTGGGTAACTGTCTGTGTGGCGTTTACACGTTCTCCCCTTGTCTGCGTGGGTTCCCTCTGGGTGCTCCGGTTTAACTCCCCCAAGTCCCAACATGTGGAGGTTAGGTAGATTGGCCATGCTAAATTGCCCATTAGTGTCCAAATATGTGCAGGTTAGGTGGGGTTACGGGGTTATGGGGAAAGGTTGGGGGAATGGGCCTAGGTAGGGTGCTCTTTCAGAGCGTCAGTGCAGACTCGATGGGTCGAATGGGCTCCTTCTGCACTGTAGGGATTCTATGGATTCTCTTCTATGAATCGACACCTCTTTTTGGAATCGTACACAACAGTGCAGTTAGGGCCAAATGTGCCTTGTACACATGTTTAGTATAACTCCTTGGCTGTCAAATATTTATCCCACTATTTATAAAGCCGGGGATGCCACCTGTTTGATTAATTGTTTTATTCACCTGACCCGCCATCATCAATAAGCTGTGAACAAGCACCCGCAAAGGTTAAAGTCAGGGATTCACGGTTCACTTTAAAATCGAACCACTCAGTACGACTGAGGCTACTAGAGGTCAACATGATACAGAATAGCACGGTACAGTACAGCACGGTACAGTACGGCACGGACCAGTATAGCATGGTACAGTATGGCACAGTACAGTACGGTATGGTACAGTACAGCACGGTACAGTACGGCACGGACCAGTATAGCATGGTACAGTATGGCATAGTACAGTACGGTATGGTACAGTACAGCACGGTACAGTACGGCACGGTACAGTATGGCACGGTACAGTTTAGCACTGTGCAGTACGGCACGGTACAGTACAGCACGGTAGCGTACGGCACGGTACAGTGTGGCATGGTACAGAATAACATGGTGCAGTATGGCACGCTACAATATAGCATGGTCCAGTGAGGCATGGTACAGTATGGAACGGTACAGTATAGCATGGTATAGTATGGCACGGTACAGTGTGGCACAGTACAGAATATCATGATACAGTGTGGCACGGTACAGTACGGTATGGTACAGAATAGCACGGTACAGAATAACACGGTACAGTACGGTATGGTTCAGAACAGCACGGTACAGTATAGCACGGTACAGTGTGGCACGGTACAGAATAGCACGGTTCAATACAGTACAGCACAGTACAGTGTAGCACGGTACAGTGTGGCACGGTACAGAATAGCACGGTACAGTACGGCATGGTACAGTATGGCACAGTACGGTATGACGTGGTAAAGTATGGCACGGTACAGTATGGTATGGTACCGCACAGTACAGTACAGAATAGCATGGTACAGAATGGCACGGCACAGTACGGTACGGTAGAGTATAACACGGTACAGAATGGCATGGTACAGAATAGCAAGACATGGTACAGTATAGCCCAGTACAGTATGGCAGGTACAGTACAGCACAGTACAGTACAGCATGGTACAGCACAGTACAGCATGGTACACTATAGCACGGTACAGTATAGCATGGTACAGTTCAGTATGGTAATGTGTGGCACGGTACATTATTGCACCGTACAGTACGGCACGGTACAGTATGACACGGTACAGTATGGCACAGTACAGTATTGCACGGTACAGTACAGCATGGTACAGTACGACACAGTACAGTATGGCACGGTACAGTATTGCACGGTACAGTACAGCATGGTATAGTATGACACAGTACAGTATGACACGGTGCAGTACGACATGGTAATGTATGGCATGGTACAGTACAGCACAGTACAGTATAGCACGGTACAGTATAGCACAGTACAGTATGGCACAGTACAGTATGGCACTGTATAGTATTGCACTGTATAGTATAGCACAGTACAGTATAGCATGGTACAGTATGACATGGTACAGTACGGCATGGTAATGTGTGGCACGGTACAGTATGGCACGGTACAGTATAGCACAGTACAGTATGGCACTGTATAGTATGGTATGGTACAGTATAGCACTGTTTAGTATGGCACAGTACAGTATGGCACTGTATAGTATGGCATGGTACAGTATAGCATTGTTCAGTATGGCACAGTACAGTACAGAATGGTACAGTATAGCATGGTACAGTATAGCATGGGTCAATATGGCACAGTACAGTATAGCACCGTTCGGCACGGTACAGTATTGAATGGTACAATATAGCATGGTACAGTATGGCATGTTACAGTGTTGCATGGTAATGAATGGCACTGTGCAGTATGGCACAGTACAGTATAGCATGGTACAGCGTAATGTGGTACAGTATGCACCGTAAAGTGGGGCATGGTACAGTATAGCATGGTACAGTATAGCATAGTACGGTGTGGCATGGTACAGTACGGCATGGTATAGTTTGGTATGGTACATTATGGTACGGTACAGTGTAGCACAGTACGGTGTGGCACAGTACAGTATGGCATGGTAGAGTTTGGCAAGGTACAGTATAGCATGGTACAGTATGACACAGTACAGGATGGCACAGTACAGTACAGCATGGTACAGTACGGCATGGTACAGTTCGGCAAGGTTCAGTATAGCATGGTACAGTACGGCACAGTACAGTATGACACGGTACAGTATGGCACAGTACAGTACAGCCTGGTACAGTTCGGCAAGGTTCAGTATAGCATGGTACAGTACAGCACAGTACAGTATGAAATGAAATGAAAATTGCTTATTGTCACGAGTCGGCTTCAATGAAATTACTGTGAAAAGCCCCTAGTCACCACATTCCGGCGCCTGTTCGGGGAGGCTGGTACGGGAATCAAACCGTGCTGCTGGCCTGCCTTGGTCTGCTTTAAAAGCCAGCGATTTAGCCCAGTGTGCTAAACCAGCCCCTGACACGTGTGCTAAACCAGCCCGTGACACGGTACATTTCAGCAAGGTACAGTGTAGCATGGTACAGTATGGCACGGTAAGTACGGCACGGTAAGTACGGCACAGTATACTTCAGCAAGGTACAGTATAACTCAATACAGTACAGCATGGTACAAACACCACAGTATTGCACGGTACAGTATGGCACAGTACAGTATAGTACAGTACAGTATGGCATTATACAGTATAGCACAGTACAGCATGGCACACTACAGTATAACACAGTACAGTATGGGACGGTACCGTATGGCACGGTACAGTTTGGCACGGTACAGTATGGCACAATACAGTATGGCACAATACAGTATGGCACTGCACAGTATAGCATGGTACAGTCTGGCATGATACAGTATGGCACGGTACAGTATAGCATGGTACAGTATGGCACGATTCAGTATGGTGCAGTACAATATAGCATGGTACAACATGGCATGATACAGTATGGCACAGTACAGTATAGCATGATACAGTACAGCATGGTACAGTATGGCAATGTACAGTGTAGCACAGTACAGTATGGCATGGTACAGTATAGAATGGTACAGTATGGCATGATACAGTATGGCACAATACAGTATAGCATGGTACAGTATGGCACGATACAGTATGGTGCAGTACAGTATAGCATGGTACAGTACAGCATGGTATACTATGGCACAGTACAGTATGGAGCAGTACAGTATGGCACAGTACAGTATGGTGCAGTTCAGTCTCGCATGGTACAGTATAGCATGGTATAGAATGGCACGATATAGTATGGTGCAGTATAGCATGGTACAGCATGGCACGATACAGTATGGTGCAGTATAGTATAGAATGGTACAGTATGGCACAATACAGTATGGCACAGTACAGTATAGCATGGTACAGTATAGCACGATACAGTATGGTGCAGTACAGTATAGCATGGTACAGTATAGCATGGTATAGTATGGCATGGTACAGTATAAACCAGCAAAATAAAGGTTGTCTTGCGCCCTTTCTTATTCCAAAATAGCAACCGGGATCCATAGCAGGAAATTTCTGTCCACATTACTTCCACTGTTTAGCCATTAATTAATACCCTTTACATGCAGAGATTTGTACCTTTGGTTTGCCCTCTCCTGAAAGCACTGTCTTATGAACATGCAAATCAGGAGCAGGAGTCGGCCACTCGGCCCCTCCTACCTGCTCTGCCATGCAGTCAGATCATGACTGATCCAATTTTAAGCTCAACTTCAAATTCCTGCCTATCCCCGATAACCTTCCCCTCCCCCCCCCCCCCGAAAGCTTACCACAAATCGACCTATTTCTGCCTTAAATATATTTGAAGACTGTCTCAGCCATATCTTGAGGAAGAGAATGCCAAAGTCTCACAACCCTCTGAGAGAAAAAATATTTCCTCAACTCTTGACTTAAATGGGCGACCCCTTATTTTCAAACGGTAGGTTCTGTTCACACTGGATTGCAGGTCCAGTGACCCTCTCCCTCTGCGTCACCCATGTGGCTGGTACCCAGGCGTGAGGGTAAGTGGTGAATGTTCATCCGCTAACACCGCTACCTCTGGCCTCGCCTGATGCTAGCCACACACCCAGTTTCCAGCAGGAATCGCTGGATGGCGTTTGGGAGTTTCCGACCCTGACTCAGGGACGTGGAGCTGAATTTGTATCCAGTCCAATGAACTTGACGCAGCCTCGGTGTGGGGACCTCACTGCCCTGTCCGCTTCTGTAACACGCAGCACGGGACGTTTTCGCACGGGGCTTTTCGTAATGTGAAAATAAAGAAAAGCTGAACCACACCATTAGTCACAGGTGAGTTCTTCATTCATCTCCTTGCTGCTGTGTGCAAAATAGCGTCATGCATTGTATTTCAAATTAATTCACTCTGTGTGAGATGCTTCTGAGAGGTGAGATGTAGATGCTTTACAAAGGCAAGCTCTTTTGAAAGTCAACGTCAAAGATGGGTAATTGATGTACTGTGATTTAGACTGTGGCAGCCCCAGGAAGTCCAGGGGGAGAAGGAGGTCTTTCACTTCAGTCTCCAATCTCTGATTGCAGGCACGTTCTGAATTAAGAATGTTTCCCTACGTAACAACAGTGACTACAGTTCATAAGTAATTCATTGACTGTGGAAAGCAGGGGGACATTCTCTGGTCATGAAAAATTTAATATAAATTCTACTTATTTGTTTCTTCTTTCCACCTCATTAAGTAACATTTTGCAAACCTACAGGTAGTGCTGGGGAGCATTATCCTGCACGTATACTGCTGCTCAATAACACCGCGCACAACTCTGCTGCTGAAGCCCTCACTCACATCATTGTAGCCCCTGGTCTAGAACATTTCAATGTGCGTCTGACCGAGCCACCCCTCTCCACCACCACCAACCCACCTTGCGTCCTTAGTAAACGTGAGCTCATTCAAACTTCTACTGCCTGTGCCTTAACTCACACGTTTTAAGGAGGGAATAGTGGAGTTGCAGCTCAACACAGGTCCACCAATGATGCAACGATTTTTAAAAAATCAGCGAGGTGCAAGAGGCCAGGAGCAGAGAGCCCTCGGACGATTGTGAGGCTGAAGCAGTTCACAGGGTTAGGGAGCAGCGAGGTCATGGAGGAACTTGGGAAAAGGCGTGGGGCACGATCCTCCGGCCACGCTGTGTCGGAAAAGCAGCTCGCTGTGGCGCGGCGTGACCGTTGAAAGCCGGGAGATCCCGCTACCAGGATCTACCATTGCTGGGTGTGGAGGGGTGCGGGGGTTGGCCAGGGGACCCTCTCATATTGTGTTTGGGCTGGGCGGGGCAGGTCAGGGAATTTTTTGCAGGCCTCGGAGATCTGCAACGGGGAGTTCCAGCAAGGGGAGCTCCCCATTGTAAAAAACGGGGCTCTGTGCGGCCTCGGCCCTGCATCCCCCGTTCGGGCCTCTTATTCAAAGCAAGTCATGTTGAATAGCCACGTGTTTCTTGGCCTGGAAACACGTGGCTAAATGCGCTCCCTCGGTGACTTTGTTCCCTTTGGGGAAGATCGCGCCCACGGTGATTTTAAAATCAAGGTGTTGCCTGAGGACATTTAAGTGTCAACCACATTGCTGTGGGTTTGGAGTCACATGTAGGCCAGGCCAGGTAAGGACGGCAGATTTCCTTCCCATTAGTGAACCGGAGGGGTTTTTACGATAATCAACAAATGGTTTCACGGGCATCATCAGATATGTAATTCCAAATTTTTACTCAATTCAGATTTCACCGGGAGTGATGGGAAAGGTCGCCCAGAATACTCTGTCCAAATTCTGGCCCGCCCTCCTGATTACATCATTGGGAAAGGTTCAGCGGAGGGCCAGAATCCTGGTTTAACGCACGTTTCCTGCTCAAAGATGAGGAGCTGGACTTGTGTACTTTAGAAAGTATTAACTCAGGGTTGAGTTGGTTGAGGTCCACTCCCTCCACCAGTGACGTAGCCGTGTGTGCCATCGACAAGATGCACTGCAGGGAACTCATCAAGGTTCCTTACACAGCAGCCTCCAAGCCCACAACTGCTACCATATAGAAGGATAAGGACAGCAGGCAAATGGGGACCCCCAAGACACTACTACCCTGACTTGGAAATACATCGCTAATCCTTCACTGTCACTGGGTCAAAATTCAGGACCTCCCTCCCTAACAGCACTGTGGGTGTACCTACACCTCAGGAATTGCAGCGGTTCAAGAAGACAGCTCACCACCGCCTTCTCAAGGGTGACTAGGGATGGGCAATAAATGCTGGCCGAGCCAGCGACTCCCACATCCCGGAAATGTTTTTTATCATTCGTTGATGGGACGTGGGTGCCGCAGACTGTGCCAGCATTTATTGCCCATCCCTAATTGCCCTTGAGGGGCCAGTTAAGATTCAACCACATTGCTGTGTGTCTGGAGTCACATGGAGGCCAGACCAGGTAAGGATGGCAAATTTCTTTCCCTAAAGGACATTAGTGAATCAGATGGGTTTTTACAACAATCGACTATGGTTTCATGGTCATCATTAGACTTTTAATCCCAGATTTTTATTGAATTCAAATGTCACCATCTGTAGTGGCAGGATTTGAACTGGGGCCCCAGAGTATTGCTCTGGGTCTCTGGTTTACTATTCCAGTGACAATACCACTACGCCACCACCTCCCTTATAGGTGGCACGGTAGCATAGTGGTTAGCACTGTTGCTTCACAGCTCCAGGGTCCCAGGTTCAATTCCTAGCTTGGGTCACTGTCTGTGCGGAGTCTGCACATTCTCCCCGTGTCTGCGTGGGTTTCCTCCGGGTGCTCCGGTTTCCTCACACAAGTCCCTAAAGAGGTGCTGTTAGGTGAGTTGGACATTCTGAATTCTCCCTCAGTGTACCCGAACAGGTGCCGAAATGTGGCGACTAGGGGCTTTTCACAGTAACTTCACTGCAGTGTTAATGTACATTGAACATAGAACATCACAGCACCGTACAGGCCCTTCGGCCCTCGATGTTCCGCCGACCTGTGAAACCACTCTAAAGCCCATCTACACTATTCCCTTATCATCCATATGTTTATCCAATGACCATTTAAATGCCCTTAATGTTGGCGAGCCCACTACTGTTGCAGGCAGAGCATTCCACGCCCTTACTATTCTCTGAGTAAAGAACCTACCTCTGACACCTGTCCTATATCTATCTCCCCTCAATTTAAAGCTATGCTCCCTCGTGCTAGACATCACCATCTGAGGAAAAAGGCTCTCAATGTCCACCCTATCTAATCCTCTGATCATCTTGTATGCCTCAATTAAGTCACCTCTTAACCTTTTTCTCTATAACGAAAACAGCCTCAAGTCCCTCAGCCTTCCCTCATAAGATCTTCCCTCCATACCAGGCAACATTCTGGTAAATCTCCTCTGCACCCTTTCCAATGCTTCCACATCCTTCCTATAATGCGGCGACCAGAATTGCACGCAATACTCCAAATGTGGCCGTACCAGAGTTTTGTACAGCTGCAACATGTCCTCATGGCTCCGAAACTCAATCCCTCTACCAATAAAAGCTAACACACCGTACGCCTTCTTAACAACCCTCTCAACCTGAGTGGCAACTTTCAGGGATCTATGTACATGGACACCGAGATCTCTCTGCTCAGCCACACTGCCAAGAATCTTACCATTAGCCCAGTACTCTGTCTTCCTGTTATTCATTCCAAAATGAATCACCTCACACTTTTCTGCATTAAACTCCATTTGCCACCTCTCAGCCCAGCGCTGCAGCTTATCTATGTCCCTCTGTAACTTGTAACATCCTTCCGCACTGTCCACAACTCCACCGACTTTAGTGTCATCTGCAAATTTACTCAATCATCCTTTTACGCCCTCCTCCAAGTCATTTATAAAAATGACAAACAGCAGTGGCCCCAAAACAGATCCTTGTGGTACACCACTAGTAATTGGACTCCAGGCTGAACATTTCCCATCAACGACCACCCTTTGTCTTCTTCCAGCTAGCCGATTTCTGATCCAAACTGCTAAATCACCCTGAATCCCATGCCTCCGTATTTTCTGCAATAGCCTACCGTGGGGAACCTTATCAGACGCTTTACTGAAATCCATATACACCACATCAACTTCTTTAGCCTCGTCCTCCTGTTTGGTCACCTTCTCAAAGAACTCAATGAGGTTTGTGAGGCACGACCTACCCGTCACAAAACTGTGTTGACTATCTCTAATCAAATTATTCCTTTCCAGATGATTAAACATCCTATCCCTTATAAACCTTTCCAAGACTTTGCCCACAACAGAAGTAAGGCTCACTGGTCTATAGTTACCGGGGTTGTCTCTACTCCCCTTCTTGAACAAGCAGACAACATTTGCAATCCACCAGTCTTCTGGCACTATTCCTGTAGACAATGGTGACATAAAGATCAAAGCCAAAGGCTCAGCAATCTCCTCCCTAGCTTCCCAGAGAATACTAGGATAAATCCCATCCGGCCCAGGGGACTTATCTATTTTCACACTTTCCAGAATTGCTAACACCTCCTCCTTATGAACCTCAAGCCCTTCTAGTCTAGTAGCCTGTATCTCAGTATTATCCTTGACAAAATTATCTTTTTCCTGTGTGAATACTGACGAAAAATATTCATGTAGCACCTCTCCTATCTCCTCGGACTCCACGCACAACTTCCCACTACTGTCCTTGACTGGCCCTACTCTTACCCTAGTCATTCTTTTATTCCTGACATATCTATAGAAAGCTTTAGGGTTATCCTGGATCCTACCTGCCAAAGACTCCTCATGTCCCCCTGGCTATTCTTAGCTCTCTCTTTAGGTCCTTCCTCGCTAACTTGTAACTCTCGAGCGCCCTAACTGAACCTTCACGTCTCATCTTTACATAAGCCTCCTTCTTCCTCTTGACAAGTGATTCAACTACTTTAGTAAACCACGGTTCCCTCGCTCGACCACTTCCTCCCTGCCTGACAGGTACATACTTACCAAGGTCACGCAGTAGCTGTTCCTTGAACAAGCTCCACATTTCAATTGTGCCCATCCCCTGCAGTTTCCCTCCCCATCCGATGCATCCTAAGTCTTGCCTCATCGCATCATAATCGCTTTTCCCCCAGATATAACTCTTGCCCTGCGGTATATACCTATCCCTTTCCATCACTAAAGTAAACATAATCGAATTGTGGTCACTATCACCAAAGTGCTCACCTACCTCCAAATCTAACACCTGTCCTGGTTCATTATCCAGTACCAAATCCAATATGGCCTTGCCTCTCGTTGGCCTATCTACATACTGTGTCAGGAAACCCTTCTGCACACATTGGACAAAAACGGACCCATCTAAAGTACTCAAACTATAGCGTTTCCAGTCAATATTTGGAAAGTTAAAGTCCCCCATAACAACTACCCTGTTACTTTCGCTCCTATTGCAGAATCATCTTTCCAATCCTTTCCTCTACATCTCTGGAACTTTTCGGAGGCCTATAGAAAACTCCTAACTGGGTGACCTCTCCTTTCCTGTTTCTAACCTCAGCCCATACTACCTCAGTAGACGAGTCCTCATCAAACGTCCTTTCTGCCACCGTAATACTGTGCTTGACTAACAGTGTGTGACGCTAATAAAGATTTTTTTTTTTTAAATGAATAAAAGACAAAATAAAATAATGAAGGGATTAGATTCCCAGCACATGGAGAAATTATTTCGGTCATATAGGATTGACAGAACCAGGAGCCAAGCATATAAATTACACAAGAGAAGTGGGTTTGAAGTTCGGCGGTATAGGGTACTGCTTGACTCAAAGATTTTTTTTATTCGTTCATGGGATGTGGGCGACACTGGCTGGGCCAGCATTTATTGCCAATAGGTAAGGACATTTATGAGTCAACCAGATTGCTGTGGGTCTGGAGTCATATGTAGGCCAGACAGGTAAGGACGACAGATTTTCTTCCCTGAAGAACGTTAATGAACCAGATGGGTATTTACGACAATCGACAAATGGTTTTATGATTAGACTTGTAATTCCAGATTTTTATTGAATTCAAATGTCACCATCTGCCCTGGTGGGATTAGAACTCAGGTCCCCAGAGCATTAGCCTGGGTCTCTGGATTACTAGTCCAGTGACAATACCACTATGCCACTGCCTCAGGAATGGTAGATTTCCATGGGCACAGGCTGCTGACATTTGCAATGGCTGCTGATACGTCGTGTATCATCACTAGACCACTGGACTGATTCCTGACTGGAAAGGAAATTGCACCATGCAATACAAGTACAATTAATAAAAGTTGTGGTCAATGTGGTCAAATTTCGATTGCCGAGGGGGAAGCCAGGGAAACTTGCCAGAGCTATTTTTCCCTACAAGTGGAGCCCCTGCCAAGGAAAATAGGAGCAGGTTTATCTCACCATTCAGCCCATACGTCAAGCATCCAGTGCCGTTTTGAGAGGGCGTTCACAGGGCGTTGGTAGTGTGGCGCACAGGTCAAGATTTCTATCCCCAGTTTGTGCTGGATTTGGTTGTTATCAGACATAGGGAGCTGTAAGTGGCATCATCGACACAGGGTCAAAATGAACAGTCAAGGCTCCCGCTCCTGTTCACCATTCAGCGAGAATCGCCTGTAGCCTGCAATAGGGATGCTTCCCACATCCGAATAGCCAGCTCACTACGCAGGCACGAAGAATGGATTTCTCTGCAGTAACAGGTTTGGCTTCGACAGCTTTCCTGAGAAACACTGCGCCATTTTATTAGACGGAGCAAGTTAACCCTCAGATACAAAGAACAAAGAACAAAGAAATGTACAGCACAGGAACAGGCCCTTCGGCCCTCCAAGCCCGTGCCGACCATGCTGCCCGACTAAACTACAATCTTCAATAATTTATTGTCACAAGTAGGCTTCAAATGAAGTTTCTGTGAAAAGCCCCTCATCACCACATTCCACCGCCTGTTCGGGGAGGCTGGTACGGGAATTGAACCGTGTTGCTGGCCTGCCTTGGTCTACTTTAAAAGCCAGCTCTTTAGCCCTGTGCTAAACCTGCCCCATACACAAGTTTAAAGCTCTGTCAGGGGGCACTGCAGAGCCCGAATATTTTGTCCATTTCTTTCTTCCACCCTGACGGTCATCTGACTCAGATAAGCCTCGGCTGTTAAACTGTTAGTAAGGGACACAGTGCTTTCCATTAAACTCATTTGCTGTGCTGTGTGGTGATCTGCAGTACTTCCCCATCAGCTAAAAGAAAAGATTCTGGCCAGCATAGTGAATGAACAGTGGTATAAACTGTGGCGTTATTGAAGTCACGCGCTCCCGCATCGTACATGGCACCAACATGGCACAGCGGCAGCAAAGGGCAGCAAGAGACTGTGGAGAAATCCATAAGCTAGGAGCCTAAATCAATGTCTTTTGGAAAGACCTCGGACTGTGAGCTCCTCTGTGGTTCAAAGGGTAACACTCTCTGCTCTGACTCAGAGTTGTGGGTTCAGTTCCCACGCCAGAGACTTCAATACACAGCCGAGGCTGATACACATTCTCTCTGTGTCTACGTTGGTTTCCTTCTGGTTTCCTCCCACAGTCCCAAGATGTGCAGGTCAGGTGGATAGGCCATACTAAATTTCAACAGTCTCACAGTCCAATGACGTTCAGGTTAGCTGGATGGTCATGATCAATGTCTTCTCTCTCTCCCTTCAGCTTGAACATAGAATCCCTACAATGCAGAAGAAGGCCATTCGGTCCACCGGATTTGCACCGACCCTCTGAAAGAGCACCCTACCCAGGCCCTATCCCCGTAACATCGTAACCTCATCTCACCTGCACATACCTGGACTGTGGGGAGAAACCTAGGCAGTGGGTTCACAAGGCTAAGGAGTTGTAGGGGCACTGAGTGGGCACGGGCGAGGTTAGGCACAGATACTTGGGGGTCATCATGAAATGTCACAATTGCACTTGTCACCTTATTAAAACCTCTTATTGTTCACAACCTGTCACTCTCACTGTCTTTGACCTTCCTCCCATTGAGATAGGCCTTCACCCCCTTTGGTCATAGCTTCTCTCACAGGCCCTCGATGTAAGGGAAATGGTTAGGCCTACTCAAACCGAGAGTAATATACATCCAGGTAGGACTCTGGCATTAATCATTGATCCCTAGGCCCTTGTCTCTAATCCACTATTAATGCTATGATCAAAAGGATGTAGGCCCAAATCTCCTCACTGCAAGTCACCATCACCCTCTTGCTGTGACGGGCAAAGCAGACACAAGGGGCTGGATTCTCTGCCGGCGGGATGCTCCGTTTTGCCGGCAGACCGGCCGGTTTCCCGACGGCGTGGGGCTGCACCACAATGGGAAACCTCATTGACCAGCCGGCGTAACGGAGCATCCCGCCGGCGTGCTGAAGGAGAAATGTGGCGCGACGGGGCGGAGAATCCAGCCCGAGGACTCCCCAGGCCCTGCACCCTGAAGACCTGGTTTTCAAGTGGGCCTCCTCCCTTGGTGGCAGAGGGATCACGATGGTGCATCATTCCGAGATCTCATTGCTGTCAGACTCCTGGAAAGCCAATCCGTGAATTTTAAATTCTTACCCAGGCGCCCCTGCCCCACCTTTCCCCACCCCAGGCTGGTCACCCTCCCATCTTATATTACGGGGTCTCATCCAAGCAGCCCTTTAGGCCGGCTTCCCTCAGCCTCATCACAACCTTCCCCCCCCCACCTCATCAGCCCTGCACCCACAGCCGCCCCATACCCCCACGCCACTGGCACCTGTATAACTCAGCACTCATTTTTGTTTCCTGATAACACAGCCTGCAGACTGAGACAGCACTCTGAGAACATTTGAAAATACACAGCCTGCAGGCTTCAGGACGACAGACACCAGCCGCCAGCCCCATCCCAGAGGAGTTCCCCTCCCCCGGCTCAATACCCTCCAACCACACCCCACTGGGGGTCAGCTAGTGGTAACTATCCCATCGTACACCCTGGGACAAGGCTCACCTCCTTCCTCCCTCTCAGTTTAAAAACCAGTATTATTTTGTGCCCATCAGACCTCACACTGCTGGGTGGGAAGATTCAATGAGGTCTGAAGATTTCAACTTTAAACTCGGGAATAATATTAAAATCGATTCGAATTCATTGAAGTAAGGCTTCACTCGGTCGGGGAGCGGCCCGGGAAGATCATGTTCCGAAATCTCACAGCCGCAAATCCCAGTTTTGGCCTCTCGCGGCATTTCGCGGCCGTGACGGGATTTGCGACCACGGCTCGCGGTCCTGCAGAATCGCGGCCAATGTCTCTCGTGTGAGGTATTGAACTGAGGCCCTCTCTAGCCCTGGCAATTGGACATAAGATCCACAGTGCTGTTGAAAGAGGGACAGGAGAGGGGGGGGGGGGGTTCTTCAGGGCATGATTGCCAACAATTATCCCTCAATCAATATCATTGATGTTTGTAGGAACCTGCTGTGTACAAATTGGCTGCAGAATTTCCTTCTTTACAACGATGATGTGAAGTGCATTGGGATGTCCACATTTAATGACTCGTTTGGAAGATGCCACCTCTAAATGTGCAGCTTTGCCTCAGTACCACGCTGGATTGCCAACCTGGACTTTGTGCTTCACTCTCGAAAGTTGAACCCAATAGCTCAAAGGTGAGAGTCCTGCTAGTTGTCACCTCCAACAGGCCTGCAATGGCATACTCGAGGGTCCGTGAGGAAATATTGTTCCCTCTGTTGAGGATCTCCTGCCTTCTGCTTAGGTTCACTGGATTAATTCCTGGGTTGCAGGGTTGCCTTATGAGGGACACTTTTTAAAAATTCATTTATGGGATGTGAGCGTCAATAGCCTAGGCCAGCCTTGTCCTTGAGAAGACAATGAAGGAATGGCAATACATTCCCAAGTCAGGATGGTGAGTGGCTTGGAGGACAACCTCCAGTGGGTGGGCTTCCCAGGAATCTGCTGCCTTTGTCCTTCCAGATGGCAGCAGTCATGGGTTTAGAAGGTACTGCATAAGGGACCTTGATAAGTTGCTGCAGTACATCTTGTAGATGGTGCACATGGCTGCCACTGTGCATTGGTGGTGGAGGGTTTGAATCTTTGTGGAAGGGGTGTCAACAAAGTGGGCTGCTTTGCCCTGGATGGTGTCGAGCTACTGGAGTGTTGTTGGAGCTGCACTCATCCAGGAAAGTGGAGAGTGACTCGCTGCAGGATTCCAAGCCCCTGACATGCTTTTGTAGCCCCAGTATTTATACGGCTGGTCCAGTTCAGTTTCTGATCAATGGTAACCCTCAGGAAGTTGATAGTGGGGGATTCAGTGACGGTAATGCCATTATTGAATGTCAAGGGGTGATGGTTAGATTCTCTTGTGTAGGAGATGGTCATTGCCTGGCACTTGCGTAGCATGAATGTTATTTGCCACTTGTCAGCCCAAGCCTGGATATGGTCCAGGTCTTGCTGCAGTTGGACATGGACTGTGTGTCTGTGTGTACAGGACTATCTCTGTGCCTTCTCGGTTTGCGTATTTGTGTTTCTGTCTATCTGTGTCTGTCTGTATGTTGCTCGTGTGCAAACTTGATTCCTCTCCTTGCTTCTCTTTGTTCCATTCCTTTTTAAAACCCGCTCACTATATTTTTTTCAATGTCTGGCGAATAATGCCTGGACCTGAAGATTCAACTTCTTTCTTCTCCTCACAGGTGACCCACTGTGTTTCTACAATATGTTCTGTTCCACGTTTACAATGGTGACTGTTTCTTTGGCAATAAAATACTGCTATTTTTCATTTCTCCTCTGCTCCCTGGACTTGACCAGGGCACCGAGAGCCAGAGGCACCTTGGCAGAAAACACAGAGCAATACTGAGGCCATTGCGACCGGCTTATTCAGGAAGCTTGTTTCCTCGTGTATTTAAATGCTTAACATAAACTGGGCTCGGTGCTGGGTTCCTTGCTGTTCAATGGTAGACGTAATGTAGGGGACGTAATTAAGAAGTTTGCAGATGATATAAAAATTAGCCATGTGATTGAGATTGAGGACGAAGCTGCCGACTGCAGAAGATATTAATGGACTGTTCCGGTGAGCAGCTAGTGTCAACAGGAATTCAATCAGAAGGAGAGTGAGTTAATACACTTGGGAGGGGCAAATATGGCATTAAGGGAATAGAGAATAAACGGTAAGATGCTGAGAAGTGTGGACAGTAAGAAGTCTTACAACACCAGGTTAAAGTCCACCAGGTTTGTTTCGATGTCACTAGCTTTCGGAGGGCTGCTCCTTCCTCAGGTGAATGAAGAGGTCTGTTCCAGAAACACATATATAGACAAATTCAAAGATGCCAGACAATGCTTGGAATGCGAGCATTAGCAGGTGATTAAATCTTTACAGATCCAGAGATGGGGTAACCCCAAGTTAAAAAGGTGTGAATTGTGTCAAGCCAGGACAGTTGGTAGGATTTTGCAGGCCAGATGGTGGGGGATGAATGTAATGTGACATGAATCCAAGGTCCCGGTTGAGGCCGCACTCATGTGTGCGGAACTTGGCTACAAGTTTCTGCTCGGCGATTCTGCGTTGCCGCGCGTCCTGAAGGCCGCCTTGGATAACGCTGACTCGGAGATCAGAGGCTGAATGCCCTTGACTGCTGGAGTGTTCCCCGACTGGAAGGGAACATTCCTGCCTGGTGATTGTCGCGTGATGTCCGTTCATTCGTTGTCGTAGCGTCTGCATCGTCTCGCCAATGTACCACGCTTCGGGACATCCTTTCCTGCAGCGTATGAGGTAGACAACGTTGGCCGAGTCGCACGAGTATGTACCGCGTACCTGGTGGGTGGTGTTCTCACGTGTAATGGTGGTATCCATGTCGATGATCTGTCACGGCCTGCAGAGATTGCCATGGCAGGGTTGTGTGGTGTCGTGGTCACTGTTCTGAAGGCTGGGTAGTTTGCTGCAAACAATGGTTTGTTTGAGGTTGCGTGGTTGTTTGAAGGCAAGTAGTGGGGGTGTGGGGATGACCTTGGCAAGATGTTCATCTTCATCGATGACGCGTTGAAGGCTGTGAAGAAGATGTCGTAGTTTCTCCGCTCCGGGAAAGTACTGGACGACGAAGGGTATTCTGTCGGTTGTGTCCCATGTTTGTCTTCTGAGGAGGTTGGTGCGGTTTTTTGCTGTGGCGCGTTGGAACTGTCGATCGATGAGTCGTGCGCCATATCCCGTTCGTACGAGGGCATCTTTCAACATCTGTAGATGTCTGTTACGTTCCTCCTCGTCTGAGCAGATCCTGTGTATACGGAGAGCTTGTCCATAGGGGATGACTTCTTTAATGTGTTTAGGGTGGAAGCTGGAGAAGTGGAGCATCGTGAGGTTATCCGTGGGCTTGCGGTAAAGTAAAGTGCTGAGGTGACCGTCCTTGATGGAGACGAGTGTGTCCAAGAATGCAACTGATTTTGGAGAGTAGTCCATGCTGAGTCTGATGGTTGGATGGAACTTATTGATGTCATCGTGTAGTCATTTCAGTGATTCTTCGCCGTGGGTCCAAACGAAATAAATGTCAT
The DNA here is from genome assembly GCF_047496885.1 of Scyliorhinus torazame. NCBI lineage: Eukaryota > Metazoa > Chordata > Chondrichthyes > Carcharhiniformes > Scyliorhinidae > Scyliorhinus > Scyliorhinus torazame. The sequence continues at coordinate 324,949,752 of NC_092710.1, forward strand.
CGATGTATCTGGTGTATAACATCGGTTGAAGGTCCTGTGCGGTGAGTAGGTCTTGTTCAAACTTGTGCATGAAGATGTTGGCATATTGGGGTGCGAACTTTGTCCCCATTAGTAGATGTACGAGGCAAGTTTTTTACGCAGAGGGTAGTGGGTGCCTGGAACTCACTACCGGAGGAGGTAGTGGAGGCAGGGACGATAGGGACATTTAAGGGGCATCTTGACAAATATATGAATAGGATGGGAATAGAAGGATACGGACCCAGGAAGTGTAGAAGATTGTAGTTTAGTCGGGCAGTATGGTCGGCACGGGCTTGGAGGGCCGAAGGGCCTGTTCCTGTGCTGTACATTTCTTTGTTCTTTGTTCTTTGTTCTTTGGCTGTTCCGTGCGTCTGGATGAAGAACTTGTTGTCAAAGGTGAAGACGTTGTGATCCAGAATGAAGCGGATGAGTTGCAAAATTGCGTCTGGAGATTGGCAGTTGTCGGTGTTGAGTACTGAGGCAGTTGCAGCAATGCCGTCGTCATGGGGGATGCTGGTGTAGAGTGCCGAGACGTCCATTGTGACGAGGAATGTTCCTGGTTCAACTGGTCCATGGGTGCTGAGTTCCTGTAGGAAGTCCGTCGCGTCGTGACAGAAGCTGGGCGTACCTTGTACGATGGGTTTCAAGATGCCCTCGATGTTGCCAGAGAGGTTCTCACACTGGATCCCATTGCCTGAAACGATAGGACGGCCTGGTGTGTTGGCCTTGTGTATTTTCGGGAGGCAGTAGAGATCTCCAATGCGGGGAGTACGTGGGATGAGAGCACGTAGGGTGCTCTGAAGATCTGGATCCAAGGTCTTGATCAGTCTGTTAAGTTGGCGGATGTGTTCCTTGGTCGGATCTGCGGGTAACTGTCTGTCGTGTTCTTGGTTGTTCAGTTGTCGGTATACTTCTTTGCAGTAGTCCGTTCTGTTCAGTATGACAGTGGCCCCTCCTTTGTCTGCGGGTTTGATGACGATGCTGTGGTTGGACTTGAGAGCGCGGATGGCATTGCATTGTGCTTGGGTGACGTTCGGGGCTGTCTTGTGAATGCGACTGATGAATCTGGCATTGACGCGACTCCTGACGGCTTGAGCATACATGTCGAGTCGAGGGCAGCGGCCTTCCAGAGGGGTCCAATTCGACTCTTTCCTCTTCGGTTGCAGCACCGCAGATCTCTCGGTCTGCTGTTCCGGTTCATTGGTAGTCTGCTTGGATTCGCTGTTGGCCTCTTCTGTGGAAGAATTCCCGGAGCCTCATTCGCCTGATGAATTCCTCCGTGTCTGCCGCGAGACTGATGGGGTCCATTTTGGCGGTGGTGCAGAAATTGAGCCCTCTGCTGAGGACTTCGATTTCGTCTGGTTGAAGGGTGTAGTCTAACAAGTTGACAATAGATTTCCCTGTATTGTTTTCTACTGTGGTACCAGTGGTGGCTTGGTTGCTGCTGGTGGTGATGTCGAGTTTCTCAAGCTTCCTGTTCTTGGTGTGCATATAGGTGGCATAGTATTGTTGTCTCATCTGTTTGGCGGTGTTCCGCAGCTGGTCTGATGCGTCCTGAGCGCAAGTTGAGAATATGGTCTCTATCTTGGTTTCCAGGTTACAGCGTCTGCTGTAGAGCTGGTGGACGAGGTGGTTGAGGAGTGTGAGAGAGGTGCGACGGCAGAGTCTCTCAGCGAAGTCTGTGTTGTAGATCGACTTGAGTGGGTTTGTGATCTGTAGCCCTTTTGGGATCTTGTCTGCTTTCTTGCACCTTTGTAGAAACTTAATGTCAGTGTCTATATGCGCAATCTTCCTGGGGATCCTCTCCACTTTGAGCCGGCAGTTTGCAGTGTTGATGGTAGCCATGATGTGGCGATGTCGGCGTGTGGAGGAAGTGAGGAACTTTGAAGCACAGGTGAATAGATTCCTGAAGGTAGCGGGGCGTTAAAGGTGATTAAGAAGGCATCCTTTATTAGCCGAAGCACAGGGTGTAAGAGCAGGGAGGTCATACTAAAAAAAAACCCACCATAATGAAAACAGAAAATGCTGCAAAGATACAGAAGGTCTGGCAGCATCAGTGGCGAGAGAAACAGAGTGAACGATTCCAGTCCGTAAGACTCTTCTACAGAGCTAGTTGGACCAGAACTGGAGTACTGCATACAGTTCTGGTCAACACATTACAGGAAAGATGTGATTGCACTAGAGAGGAAACGGAGGAGATTTACAAGGATGTTGCCAGGAATGCATAATTTATCCATGAGGAAAGACTTGGTGTAGGCTGAGGTTATTTTCTTTGGAGCATGGGAGGCTGAGGGGAACTTTGTTTTGCAAATATTTTTATTCAAATGACATTTTCATTATTACAAACGCAAAAGCAATTTTGAATCCCAACCCCATATTATTGCCGAAGTACACCCATCCAGTCCTCCCAATCCCCCTCCCCCTCACCCCCCCCCCCCAATAAAGAAAACAAAGTCAGTCTAAAAAAAGACAAACCAGCCCCTCCACCTCCCCAAGAGCTGACGGTAACCAGTTCCCTCAGAAAGGAGATGCAGGGCTGCCACCTCGAGTGGAAGCCTTCCACCGCCCGCCCCCTCATGGTGTACACGACCTTCGTCAAGTGCAATAATCCACCAGGTCCCCAGCCCCAAGCCAAAGCCTTAGGCAGCACCAGGGACCTCCACCCAAGCAGAACGTGCCTCTGGGCTATTAGCGAGACGAAGGCTCGGACATCTGCCTTCATCCCTGTCTGCAGCACTGGCGAGTCCGATACTCCAAAAATGGCCACCAACCGGCACGATTCCAGCTGATGCCCCAAATCCTCGACATTGTGTCAAAACTGAAGACCTAGAAACTAACAAGCTGAGGGCAAGACCAAAACCCATACATGTGATCCGCCAGCCTCGTAGAGCACCGCTCCCACCTATCCTCCATGCCCGAGAAGAACCCGCTCATAGACACCCTAGTCAGGTGCGCCGTGTGCACTATCTTGAATTGGATCAGTCTTAACCTTGCACACAAGGAGCTGAAGTTAACCCTGTGAAGAGCCTCACTCCACAACCCCCCTCAAAGACCAACCCCAGCTCACCCTCCCACCTCCTCTTTACTTCCTTCAATGGTGCCTGCTCTGTCGCCAACATCTGCCCAATCTTTCACACCCCCAACTCGGCCAAGGACAGGACTCTGTCCATAAGCGTAGGCGACGGTACCAGAGGAAATGAAGGAAGCCCCACGCGTAAAAAATCAAAGTACCTGAATATATTCCCTCTCGGGAGCTGAAACGTATCAAACAACTCGTATAGATCGGCGAACCTCCCCTCCAGAAATATGTCCCTAAACCTCTCCAGACCCTCCCTCTCCCATGCCCTCAACGATGATTCTAAGCCAGACGGCACAAACAGATGGGGCTGGATTCTCCGTTCCTGTGTAAGTGCCGGTGCCACCTGAGGATCCATGGTGTTTCACGATGGGAAAATCGGCGCAAAACCCTCACCAATTCCAGTACCAGTGAGGGGCTAGCACCGCGCCGTGTGAAACACCCGCGGATCGTGCGGAAAATGGCCGGAGAATCGCCGGGTCCCGGGCTGCACATGCACAGGGCTGCAAGCTGCAGCCGCGCAGCCAACACCACCCCCACCGGTCGGGCCGGAAAACATGGCGCCGGCCGTGCTGAACTGCGTACCTGCCCACACCGACCATACAACCCACCTCGCTGAGTCATAATGCTCGTTTGGAGAGCCGGTGCAGACACGATGGACTGAATGGCCTCCTCCTGCGTCGTACCAGTTCTGTACAAACACGATGGCCCGAATGGCCTCCTCCTGCGTCGTACCAGTTCTGTACAGACACGATGGCCCGAATGGCTGACATAACTTTCCAGCGTTGCAACTTTTCTGCTGCTATAAACAGTCACAATTCCAAGAGAAACGAATTAGGAAGTCCGCCAATAAGAGCAAGCTTTGTTTTCCAAACACAGTCGGGGTAATATCGACTTTGTTGGGTTGTGTAAAACGGACAAGATCAGATCAGTCTCCCATAATACAACCCTGCAGATTTTCATTTCCGTTGATTCCAGCTGAGGCGCGAGGAACCGGGGAAGAAATATTTTACCAGGCGGACGAGGGTTTCACACTGTCGTTCTAAATTGCCCCCCTATTCAAGGAATGCGTAGTCTGCATAGCTCCTTCTTTCTTCGGTTAACCCCAAGCTCCGCCACTTTGTTCTTAGCGACTAAGTCTAAGTCCCATCCAAAGATCCCCCTTTGGGCCACTCAATTTAATCTGTGCAACACATTTCCTCAAGGTGAAAGGTTCGACAAAGGGGCTGTTTGAATGCAGACGACTTAATCCTGGAAGCCTGACTGACAGCTCGGAATGGGACTTGATGCCAACTCAAGCCCAGTCAGCTGCAGTTTTCTATTTATTTAACAAAATACATATTCCCCTCCCCATGGGAAAAAACCCCTACAGATCCTAGGCCAAGAAATTTAAATAAATATTAATGGTAGCATATTATAATATATCTCCTGCCTATTTTATATCGTTATATTGGAGACGTTGGTTGGCTTCGGTATTTACAATATTCTTATTAAGAAAACACCTCTTTCAGTCTCGCCCTACCGTGCCAAGATTCTGAAATGGTTACAGATGTTGTGTGGGGCCTGTCATGTGGTAGCGATCCTGTTCTGCATCTTAGCAAATGGCTGCTAATGTTTTACGAGCTCCATTTTCTTTTCTAAGCGGTTTTCCTATTTTGACAGCACATTGATGGGGGTGAGGAATGCCAGTTACTGGGGCGGGAACTGAATGTTTTTCACATCAGGCATTCATTTTGCAGGTGTGTCTGGTGAGGTTAGGTGCGGAGGAGTGCTACCTTCTCGACGCCCCATGGCAGAGGAGCGGGGGCGTGACTGAAGACCGTTCATGCGAACATACAGACTCACAGTAGGCCACTCGGCCCCTCGAGCCTGCTCCGCACCATTCAATAAGATCACGGCTCATCTGATTGTAACCTCAACCCCACATTTCGGCCTACCCCCGCTAACCTATTCCCCCCCCCCCCCCAATGATCTATCTATTTGTGCCCTATAAATATTCAAATGGCGGGTTTTGCTGGCCTTTGCTGCTGGCAGTCCCGCTGGCGAGAGAGAGGCACGAGCAATGATAAACGCAGTTGACAGCGACAGGATGTATCCACCGCCACAAAGAACACCATGGGGGAGGGGGGGGGGGGATATCGCGCTTAAAGTTCTGCTACCGCCGACTTTTGAGGAAGAGAGTTCCAAAGACTCGCGACCCGCGGAGAAAATATTTCCCCTCACGCCTGTCGTAAATAGGCAACCCATTATTTTTAAATAGTGACCCCTGGTTCTAGATTCTCCCATCAGGGTGTGATAAGGGGTGAGCCATTCAGGACTGAGATGAGGAAGAACATCTTCTCTCAGAGAGTTGTGAACTTGTGGAATTCTCCACCACAGGAAGCTGCTGGGGCCGGTTCACTGGATATATTCAAGAGGGAGCTGGACGTGGCCCTTGTGGCTAAAGGGATCAAGGGGTATGGAGAGAAAGCGGGAGTGGGATACTGAATTTGCATGCTCAGCCATGATCATATTGAATGGTGGTGCAGGCTCGAAGGGCCGAATGGCCTGCTCCTGAACCTATTTTTTGTGTTTCTATGTTTCCATAACCCTCATGATGACCATGTGGGACTGCTGATTGATCTCCTTGTGGGCCTCGTAGCGTGGCCTAAGCGCCCTCCTGCTGCTCACAAGCTTGGGCTCTCTGCCAGCATTGAAATAAGTCATCTTGACCTTGAACGTCCTGGATATCTTGCCAGTATCTGCGAAGCAGATTCGAGCGTGGAACCAGAAGGATCCCACGCGGGTAAAATTGCGCCACATGATCCTTCGTGGCAGAATCCGAGGACACCCCACGGATAACATGATGCCCTTCCTCACTAAACGACAAGAGCGGAGTGTAGGAGATGGCATTATCCTGTGGGGAGCCCGAGTAATCTTCCCCTGCCCAGGTCAGCACCCACAGAATCACTATCGTAGAAAGATAACAGTGCAGAAGAGGGCTTTCGGCCCATTGATTCTGCACCGACACGATAAACACCTGACCTAACTACCTAATTCATTTAGCCACAGCCTTCGCTGGCTCGTTCTTGGGTTTGATGTTCCTGATTATGGTTGGTGCCCACGCAAAATGGTTGGAAGTACATTACATGTCCCCCACGGCATCTCGTGCAACAGTAGAAAAACTCCGGCAAAGTTTCTGTACCCAGGGCAGCACGGTGACGCGTGGGTTAGCCCTGCTGCCTCACGGCGCCGAGGTCGCAGGTTCGATCCCGGCTCTGGGTCACTGTCCGTGTGGAGTTTGCACATTCTCCCCGTGTTTGCGTGGGTTTCGCCCCCACAACCCAAAAGATGTGCAGGTTAGGTGGATTGGCTACGGCATACCAGAGGTCCTCGTATCTGGTAACGGTACCCCCTTTACCAGTGGAGAATTTCCGGCATTCATTAAGTCGAACGGCATTAAACATTTCCAATCGGTGTCATAACATCCATCGTCTAATGGCCTGGCCGAATGGGCAGTTCAAACATTCCAAACAGGAATGAAGAAACAGCTGTCTGGTTCCCTGGATACAAAATTGACCCGGTTCCTGTCTGATTATTGAACCATACCGCACGTCTTCGCCAGAATTGTAAATGGGACAACAACATCAGGCTCAGTCTGCTGTTTCCCAGCTTGGGGAGGGGGGGAAATGGAGTCAAAACAGGAGAAACAAAAAAGGAACTACAACACCAGAAGACCCGAAAGGACCTTCAGAACAGAAGATGCTGTCCAAGTGCAGAACTTTGGAGATGGCTTCAACAGATCCCAGGAGTCGTGCTGGAAAAGACTGTTCCAGTTTCTTACAAACTCAAAGTCCAAAGGAAGGCCAAGAAAAAACACCTGGATCACCTGAGAAGCAGAGAACCCACTCCAGTGGAGACGATTTCAACAGAGACGACGTCTTGACGCACGTTGTGACGACCTGCAGCAAGGAGACTCAGCCTATTGGGGGGGACTCGAGAGTCGATCCCCCTGACGATGAAGATTCGGAATCCGAAATGGAGACTGAGGAGATTGATCCTCCGCCGGAGGTCAGCACCGAAGACGAGCCTCCGTCTGTGGCCCTTCAGCGCTCAAAAAGGAAGGGGCGATCCCCAGTGCATTTCACGTCCCCCGATCGGGCTCTATCTGTCGCTTACCCGAGGCCTTGTGCCAAGCAATGAAAGAGGCCTCATTGCCGTAGCAATGGGGGGGATGATTTGGAGTGCAGAGGGGAAGGATGTGATACCCCTCACGAGGTCCACGGGGGAAATTGCTGGTTGATCTCCCCGTAGGCTTCGAGGAATACGGGTTCTCATTGTGAGCGGGCGGAGACCCCATCTGGGGCCCATAGCGGGATCTTTAAATGTGGCTCCCAGACCCGGACCGGCAGTTCCCGATAGTCCTGGGCCCGGACGTTTGTTTTGTGCCGTGATAGCGGCTTTATTTTCAGTTTAAAATAAACCAGTTAGACCTCTCACTCCATACCTCCTGGAATTATTATAAAGGGAAAAGACTGGGCTGGATTCTCCGGACCCCCAGCATTGTATTTCTCGGCAGCACGCCATTCACTGGCGGCAGGATTCTATCTTCCCGCCACTTGTCAATGGGCTGCTGGTGGGAAAAGGGAATTGCAATGACCGGAGAATTCCGAGCAGAATTCAGAGCCAGTGCCTACTCCCTTGTTTCAAGAACTTCCCTGTAATCGTTTTTCACAGGTTGCTGATGTTAGATATCAAAGTCGGAGGTCTTACGTCAAAAGGCTCTGGGGTTGAAAGCTCAGCATTTGATCAAATGAGGCACTGAAGTTCTGAGCAAGCTGGCTCAACCAGAAACAGTGGCCATCTTGGGAAGGGGCAAGAGAGAATCAAAGGCAAACGTTCAGAGTTTGTGGTCAGGATATCGCCCGTGGCTTTGGACTTCCAGCGTTTAACTGGAATTGGAGGCTGTCTCCTGGCCAACATTCGTCCCTCAACCAAAACCACCAAAATAAATTCAGCTGGTTAATTATTTCATGGACGTTGATGGTGAATATAATGTCATGGTTGCCAGGGTAACAACAATCACTGCACTTCAAAACTAATTCATCCTCAGGTGCTTCTTGAGGCATTTCAACATGTTGGGAACTCTCATTAACAGATATTATACTTGTATTGGTCTTTAGATAAAAGATTCCGGTCTAATCTCTCTCCTTACTCCTAATGTTCCATTAGTGGGTCACACTGTATTTCTGTGTGCTCAAAGTATTTCAGTAAACAGGCTACTTCAATCAAAGAACAAAGAAAAGTACAGCGCAGGAACAGGCCCTTCGGCCCTCCAAGCCTGTGCCGACCATGCTGCCCGTCTAAACTAAAATCTTCTACACTTCCTGGGTCCGTATCCCTCTATTCCCATCCTATTCATGTATTTGCCCCTTAAATGTCACTATCGTCCCTGCTTCCACCACCTTGTCCGGCAGCGAGTTCTAGGCACCCACTACCCTCTGTGTAAAAAAACTTGCCTCGTACATCTCCCCTCAACCTTGCCCCTCGCACCTTAAACCTATGCCTCCTAGTAATTGACCCCTCTACCCTGGGAAAAATCAATTTTGTTTCCAATATCACCCCACAAACTCCTGCTGTTCTGCACAGTTTATGTCCAACAGTAAATTGCCCATGGTCAGTCAGCCTTCAGGACAAGCCCCTAGTCGCCACATTCCGGCACCTGTTTGGGGAGGCCGGTCCGGGAATTGAACCCGCGCTACTGGCATTGTTCTGCATTACAAATCAGCTGTTTAGCCCACTTTGCTAAACCAGCCCCTAATCAGGCAGGATAAACCCTGACGCTTTCCCACCTCTGCCCCAATTAAGTCGGGGGAGGGGTGGGAGGGTCCACACCTCCCCCCCCCTCCCCCCCCAAAATTCCAATTGACACCCTTTAGCGGGGAACTATTACCAGTGTGGGCAGATGGTTGCCGCACAGGAAGCCCGAAAGGCAAGCAGTATTGAGTTTGCTTGTGGGCTTCTGGAGCGGAGAGGTGGCCTCTCGTTCAAAGACACTCAGTGCCTGATCGAAGGACCCTGTGCCTCTGGCTGATACATTTCCTTCATCTCCCAGCGCGCTTCCCAGGTGGTGCTGATGGCAATGAGGATCTGCCAGCGTCTGATTAACCAGCAGCTCGCGGAAGGTTAGGATTTCCGCCCCTGGGGTCCGCTGACCACCTAATGCCTGACTGATACTCTGTGGGGAGGGGGCGGGGGGGCTGCTTTCCCAAAGGTGGTGAGACCAGCTCTCATCGGCTCTCTAGCCGGCAGCTGAGACCCCCATCACCTGGATCAAACTTTCCCTTTAACACAGCAACCTACAACAGTGAATACTGACACAAAAGCACAACTAATATTTGAGTAGCAGGAATAAGCTAGGTGCTTGCACTCTGCAACATCTACAATCAGAAATAAATTGTAGGGTCGGCATCTTAAGAACACCATATTATTTTGTTCAATTCAACCCAATCTTAGTGAAGTCAACGCCAATGAGATTACTGGCAAGGCTGAAAGATATTTTCCATCTGGTTTCACTTTCAGCTGCGGACTTCTGTAACGTACAGAAATGGCAAAACATCAACAGCGGTTCAGCACTTTTCAAGGCAAGCCTTTGACACAATGGGCCGTCATCACGTGATTTCTGAGGAGATGTCTACCTCAGCTCTTGCCATCAGGATGGACTATATAAAGAGCAATGATTTGTGACTAACTTTATAAAGTCCACTTCAAGAAATAACAGGATTCATGTCACAGAATCGTACAGCACAGAAGGAGGCCATTTGGTCCACTTCCTGTGCCTGTGCTTTCCTGGAAGAGCTCTCCAATGAGTCCCACACCACTGAAAAACATGGAATCCACTCAAGATAATGACCCATGGATTAAGGGAGCATCCAAGTCACATTGACAGACAGAAGGGGACACAAAGGCAAAGGTTGAAGGTGAAAGGGCGTTTGTTCAACGAGGAAAGGTGTACTGCTGGGAACAATGCAAAAACATTCTGATTACATCGAACTAGGGCGGGAGGGGGAGTTTGGAAAATTCATCACAGAATCATAGCAGCGTTCAGCCCATCGTGCCTGCGCCTGTTCTTAGAAAGATCTCTCTAATTAGTCCCACTTCCTCGCTCTTTCCTCGCAGGCCTGCACAAGTTTCATTTTCAAGTAGTTTGAAGATTACAGTTGAATTTACTGCCACCACCTTCTTCACAGTGCATTCACATCATTACGACTCACTGTGTTATTTCTTTCCCCTCATGGCCCCTTTTCTTCTTTTATCAATCGTTTTCAATCAGTACCCGTGGTTTACTGACCTTATCTGCCAGAGTAAACACTTCTGGTCTTATTTCCATTCATCAAAACCCTTCAACATTTTCAAAACCTCTATCGACTGGGGGACTTTGCCCCAGTTACAATAAAAGCAAGAACACAGATAACAGCCCTGTAGCCCTCACCACTCACGCTCCCTCACCGTCTCCCCCCCCATCCCTCCAACACGCACACACACACACTGCCCATGCCAATTCATGTCACCTCACTTCCCCACTCAACGCCCTTGGTCCGTCATCACCTCTATGCCAACCATGGTCTCTCTCTCCCCACACCCATGGCCCTTTATATCCCCTATGCCAACTAAGTGCCATCTCATTCCAACCATTGACGCTCCACCCACCATCATTTGCCCTTACACCAACCATTCCAACTCACCCATTATCCACCTATAGCGGACCTCAGGAGCCATAGTAAGACAAAATAAGTAAAATTTCTAAGTCTCTATTGCAGACCTCACTATAAAAAATATTTCATTCATGAAACCTCATTCAATGCATTTAAATTCCTTTAAGTAATTAATCCATAGAAAACAAGGGGTGGGATTCTCTGACCCCCCGCCGGGTCGGAGAATCGCCGGGGGCTGACGTGAATCCCGCCCCCGCCGGTTGCCGTATTCTCCGGCACCGGATATTCGGTCGGGGCGGGAATCGCGCCGGTCGGCGGGCCCCCCCCCGGAGATTCTCCGGCCTGCGATGGGCCAAAGTCCCGCTGCTGGAATGCCTGTCCCGCCGGCGAGAATCAAACCACCTCTTTTACCGGCGGGACTAGGCAGCGCGGGCGCACTGCGGGGTCCTGGTGGGGGTGCGGGGCGATCTGGCCCCGGGGGGGTGCCCCCACGGTGGTCTGGCCCGCGATCGGGGCCCACCGATCCGCAGGCCTGTGCCGTGGGGGCACTCTTTTCCCTCCGCCTCGACCACAGCCTTCACCATGTCCTTTCAGTCCCGGCTGGTGTGGCGCCAAAGGCCTTTCAAGCCGGCCGGCGGCGCGCCAATCACTCCGGTGCGGGCCTAGCCCCTCAAGGTGAGGACTTGGCCCCTTTGGGGCGGCCTGACGCCGGAGTGGTTCCCGCCACTCCATCCCGCCGGTAACCCCCGCCCCGCCGGGTAGGGGAGAATCCCGGCCAAGATTTCCTTTAAAACAAACATTTTGAAAACAAACGTTTCATTCAAACACTTAATGCTATTTGAACAAGTACCTAATCCTGTATGAAAATAAACATTTGTAACCGTAGCATTTGGAGCTGTCAGTTAAACTATGAATTTACAGGCACCACACTGTAATAATGATAGGTTGCAGAATCAGTCATGCAACACAATTCTTGGTAGCCCTCAGGCTCATGTCACTAGACAGCTGTTGAAATTGCAAGTAGTCACAGCTGGCTGATTATTTTCAGAAATTTAAAGGTTTGGGATTTAAATGACTTGATAGTTGTTGACAGTTTCTGAGCTCATTCACTTTGTATGCACATTCATGTCTAAACTTAACAATCCCAAAGGGCACCCTGATCTCTCCAGGGGGGCACAAGGTCACTCCCAAAGGAACACCTGGGCCTCTCCAAAACTAAGTCCAGCAGCGTTATACATTTTCCACAAATATCTAGAGCCCATGAGTCATGTTTTGGTGCCGCTGCACTTTTACATCTGCAGTCGCCCCCCATGAACCCAACCCTTTTCCTGCTCGCATCTCCACCTCCCCCAATCGCAAAACCCTGTTGAAAAGGGTGGGTTCCCTGATTCAGGGTAGGGATTTTCGGAATCAGGACTCTGGTGTCATCTTGGCCAAGGCACGGAGCCCTGCAGGTTTTGTCAGAATTCGGGTCTGTGCCTCTATCGATAAAGCCAAGAATCCCAATGGTCTTTTTTTAACAGCCTTCTCAACCTGTAAGATTTGGGTGCATGCTGAGAGCTTCATGGCCCTGGCAGCAGAGCCTAGAGCAATGGAGCCAGAGTGTCTGGGCAAGGGGATGGCCATCTCAGACCGAGTTGAGAAGAAATACCATCAGTTGTGGGGTTGTGGATCTTTGGAATTCTCCACCCCTGATGGTGGTGGTTTAGCTGTTCGGTATTTTGAAGTTGGTAGATTTTTAAAGTCTAAAGGAATCAAGGGATGAGAGGAGGGGGCATGAGAGTGCAGTTGAGGTTGAGGATTGACAGAATCTTATTAAATAGTGGATACATTCTTATGTTTGTAACTTGTCTTGTCACTGGCAAGGAGATCTGCAGGTACGCCCCCAAGGTCTCTCCTCTCCTTTAAAATAGGCGTACATCGTCTCTCCTCATTCTGTGTTCCAAAACGGATCACTTCACACTTCGTTGCATTAAATTTCATCTGCCATGTGTTTGCCCATTTCACCAGTCCGCTTTTGCCCCCTCCTCCCCACGAAGCCCTTGCCACCCTCCTCACTGTTGCAAAATTTCCTCACGCTGCATCATTCGGCTTGGGTCACTGTCTGTGCGGAGTCTGCACATCCTCCCCGTGTGTGCGTGGGTTTCTTCCGGGTGCTCCGGTTTCCTCCCACAGTCCAAAGATGTGCAGGTTAGGTGGATTGGCCATGCTAAATTGCCCTTAGTGTCCAAAATTGCCCTTAGTGTTGGGTGGGGTTACTGGGTTATGGGGATAGGGTGAAGGTGTTGACCTTGAGTAGGGTGCTCTTTCCAAGAGCCGGTGCAGACTCGATGGGCCGAATGGCCTCCTTCTGCACTGTAAATTCTATGATAATCTGCAAACTGTAAAATTATGCCCCCCTATCGAAGTCCAAGTCATTAAAATATATCAAAATAGAAATGTGGTCTGAGCAGTGCTCCCTTTTCTCGAGCCTGGAAAACAACCATTCCCCAGCGTTATCTTCTTTCTGTCCCTCAGCCAATTGTGTGTTACAGGCCCTTCATTGTGCTTCCATTGTGCTAGCCAGTCTAATATGTGAGACTTTGTCAAACACCCTGAGAAAATCCATGTACACAACATCAGCCACACTGCCATCGGCTATCCTTCCCCTCACACTTCAAAGAACATCGCGTTAGTCAAACATAATTTGCCTTCAACAACTCCATTCTGGTTTTCATTTAAAAACCCGTATTTTTCCAGAGGACAATTAATGTCTTTAAACATTTCCTGACTATTAATATTAGACTAATGGGCCTGTAATTGTTACAGCCACAGATAGACCGGCAGGATGTGCATGTCGAAGCCAATGCTGTTAGGTTTAGAAAAATGTAAAGTGATACATTTTAGTGGCAAGCAAGATGGAAGGAAAATGTTTCTTGACTGGAAAGGGTTGAAATTGAGCAGAGAAGGTGGGATACCGGGTGTTATGACCCCTTGGGGGCCAAGGACTGTGCTCTGTACGATTCACCCCTTTCATCTCAGAGTATGAACTCTCCCGGTAATTGGGGAGTGGGTTTCCCCTGAGCAAAGGGGAACCTCTCAATATAAAAACCCTGACCTGGGTGCAGGTCGGGGAGAAGAGTTGTGATTTTGTGTATACATAGAACATAGAACATTACAGCGCAGTACAGGCCCTTCGGCCCTCGATGTTGCGCCGACCTGTGAAACCACTCTAAAGCCCATCTACACTATTCCCTTATCGTCCATATGTCTATCCAATGACCATTTGAATGACCTTAGTGTTGGCGAGTCCACTACTGTTGCAGGCAGGGCATTCCACACCCTTACTACTCTCTGAGTAATAAAACTTTGTTCAATACTATCTGACTGTGCGTTCCTGCACCTTTCCTGTTGAATTATACACAGGGGAATTGAGATATTGGTAAATTAAAGGTGACAGAATGAGTAAATTACATTTACTCATGAATGGCGGAGCAGGCTTGAAGAAACATACATCGAAAATAGAAGCAGGAGGGTACCATTCGGCCCTTCAAGCCTGCTCCGCCATTCATTATGATCATGGCTGATCATCAAGTTCAATACCCTGATCCCGCCTTCCCTCCTTATAAGACATAGCAGCAGATTTAGGCCACTCGGCTGATCGAGTCTGCTCCACCATTCAATCATGGCTGATATTTTTCTCATCCACATTCTCCTGCCTTCTCCCCATAACCCCTGATCCCCTCATTAATCAAGAACCTATCTATCTCTGTCTTATAGACACTCAGCGACTTAGTCTCCACTGTCTTTTGCAGCAATGAGTTCCACAGATTCACCACCCTCTGGCTGAAGAAATTCCTCCTCATCTCTGTTTTAAAGGATCGTTCCTTTAGTCTGAGATTGTGTCCTCTGCGTCTAGTTTTTCCTATGAGTGGAAACATCCTCTCCACGTCCAATCTATCCAGGCCTCGCAGTATCCTGTAAGTTTCAGTGAGATCCCCCTCATCTTTCTGAACTTCGAGTACAGACCCAGAATCCTCAACTGTTCCTCAAACAACAAGCTCTTCATTCCAGGGATCATTCTTGTGAATCTCCTTTGGACCCTCTCCAAGGCCAGCACATCCTTCCTTAGATACGGGGCCCAAAATTGTTCACAATACTCCAAATGGGGTCTGACCAGAGCCTTATACAGGCACAGAAGTACATCCCTGGTCTTGTATTCCAGTCCTCTCGACATGAATGCTAACATTGCATTTGCCTTCCTAACTGCCAACTGAACCTACACGTTAACCTTAAGAGAATCTTGAAGTAGGACTCCTAAGTCTCTTTGTGCTTCTGATTTCCTTTTCCCATTTAGAAAATAGTCTATGCTTTCATTCTTTCTACCAAAGTGCACAACCTTGCACTTTTCCACATTGTATTCCATCTGCCACTTCTTTGCCCACTCTCCTAGCCTGTCCAAGTTCTTCTGCAGCCCCCCTGCTTGCTCAATACTACCTGTCCCTCTGAATATTTTTGTATCATCTGCAAACTTGGCAACAGTGCCTTCAGTTCCTTCTTACAGATGATTAATGTCTATTGTGAAAAGTTGTGGTCCCAACACCGACACCTGAGGCACACCACAAGTCACTCGCTGCTATCCTGAAAAAGACCCCTTTATCCCCACTCGCTGCCTTCTGCCAATCAGCCAATCCTCTATCCATGACCATTGGGTTTTTAACTTATTTAACAGTCTCCTGTACAGCACCTTGTCAAAGGCCTTCTGGAAATCTAAATAGATCACTTACACTGGTTCTCCTTTGTCTAACTTCCTTGTTACCTACTCAGAGAGCAGGTTTGTCAGACACGACCTCCCCTTGACAAAGCCGTGCTGACTCAGTCCTATTTTATCATGCACTTCCAATTACTCCTCAATCTCATCTTTAATAACGGACTCTAAATTTTTACCAATGACCCAAGTCTATAATTTCCCATTTTCTGCCTCTCTCCCTTCTTAAACAGTGGTTTTACATTGGTCATTTTCCAGTCTTCTGGGACACCCCTTGCCTCCAGCAATTCCTTAAAGATCACCCCAATGCCTCCACAATCTCCTCAGCTATCTCCTTTAGAACCCTGGGGTGTAGTCCATGCGGTCCAGGGGATTTATCCACCTTCAGACCTTTGTTTCCCCAGAACCTTCTTCTCCGTGATGGCCACTGCACTCACTTCAGCCCCCTGTTTATCCTGGAGCTCTGGCATCCCCCTGGTGTCTTCCACCATGAAGACTGATGTAAAGTAACTATTCACACGGCCATTTCTTTGTTTCCTATTACTACTTCTCCACATTTTCTAGTGGTCCAATGTCTATTCTTGCCTCTCTCTTACTGTTTAAATATTGGAAAAAAAACTCTTTTTATGTTACTAGCTAGCTTACACTGATATTTCATCTTCTCCCGCCTTGTTGCTTTTTTAGTTGTCCGCTGCTCACTTTTAAAGGCTTCCCAATCGTCTTGCTTCCTACTAATTCTCGCCACTTTGTATGCTTTTGTTTTGCTTTTCTGCTGTCCTTGACTTCTCTCGTCAGCCATGGATGTCTCATCCTCCCCTTGGTATGTTTCCTCCTCAAAAGAACAAAGTACAGCACAGGAACAGGCCCTTTGGCCCTCCAAGCCTGCGCCAACCATGCTGCCACTCTAAACTAAAATCTTCTACACTTCCGAGGTCCGTATCCCTCTATTCCCATCCTATTTATGTCATGATGCCCCTTAAACATCACTATCATCCCTGCTTCCACCACCTCCTCCGGCAGCGAGTTCCAGGCATCCACTATCCTCTGTGTAAAAAACTTGCCTCATACATCTCCTCTAAACCTTGCCCCTCGCACCTTAAACCTATGCCCCATAGTAATTGACCCCTCTACCCTGGGAAAAAGCCTCTGATCCACTCTGTCTATGCCCCTCATAATTTTGTAGACCTCTATCAGGTCGCCCCTCAACCTCCGTCGTTCCAGTGAGAACAAACCGAGTTTATTCAGCCTCTCCTCATAGCTAATGCCCTCCATACCAGGCAACATCCTGGTAAATCTCTTCTGCCCCCTCTCTAAAGCCTCCACATCCTTCTGGTAGTGTGGCGACCAGAATTGAACACTATACTCCAAGTGTGGCCTAACTAAGGTTCTATACAGCTGCAACATGACTTGCCAATTCTTATACTCAATGCCCCGGCCAATAAAGGCAAGCATGCCGTATGCCTTCTTGACTACCTTCTCCACCTGTGTTGCCCCTTTCAGTGACCTGTGGACCTGTACACCAAGATCTCTCTGACTGTCAATACTCTTGAGGATTCTACCATTCACTGTATATTCCCTACCTGTATTAGACCTTCCAAAATGCATTACCTCACATTTGTCCAGATTCAACTCTATCTGCCATCTCCCCGCCCAAGTCTCCAAATGATCTAAATCCTGCTGTATCCTCTGACAGTCCTCATCGCTATCTGCAATTCCACCAACCTTTGTGTCATTCTTGGGATGAATTTCTGTTGTGCCTCCCAAATAATCCCCCAAAACATCTGCCATTGCTGTTCCACTGTCTTCCCTGCTAGGCTCCCCTACCAATCAACTCTGGCCAGCTCCTCCCTCATGTCTTTGCAGTTACCTTTACTTAAAATGTAATACGGTTACATCTGATTGCAGCTTCTCAAACTGCTGGGTAAATTCTATCATATTGTGGTCACTGCTCCCTAAGGGTTCCCTCACCTTAAGTTCCCTAATCAAGTCTGCTTCATTACATAATCACCAAATCCAGAATTGCCTATTCCCTAGTAGCCTGTCACAAGCTGCTCCAATAAAAACATCTCTTAGACATTCCACAAATTCCTTTCCTTGGGATCCACTACCAACCTGATTTTCCCAGTCCATCTGCATATTGAAGTCCCTCATGATTATTGTAACATTGCCTTTCTTATATGCCTCTTCTATTTCCTGATTTATTTCCTGCCCCACATCCTGACTACTGCTAGGGGGCCTGTACATAACTCCCATCAGGGTCTTTTTACCTCTGCGATTCCTCAACTCTACCCACAGAGATTCTATGCCTTCTTATCCTATATCGCTCCTTGCTATCGATTTAACTTCATTCCTTTCTAATGATGCAATCCCTTTCCCATCTGCCTGTCCTTTTGATAGGACACATGGAACATAGAACATACAGTGCAGAAGGAGGCCATTCGGTCCATCGAGTCTGCACTGACCTACTTAAGCCCTCACTGCCACCCTATCCCCGTAACCCAATAACCCCTCCTATCCTTTTTGGACACTAAGGGCAATTTGGCATGGCCAATCCACCTAACCTGCACATCTTTGGACTGTGGGAAGAAACCGGAGCACCTGGAGGAAATCCACGCAGACACGGGGAGAACGTGCAGACTCCGCACAGACAGTGACCCAGCGGGGAATCGAACCTGGGACCCTGGCGCTGTGAAACCACAGTGCTATCCACTTGTGATACCGTGCTGCCCACTTGTGCTACCATGCAACCCTTGAATATTTAAATATCCTTGGATATTTAGATCCCAGCTCTGGTCCCCTTGCAGCCACGTCTCTGTGATGCCTGCAACATCGTACCGGCCAATTACAATTGCGCAACAAGCCCATTTATCTTGTTCCGTATACTGCGCGCATTTAGGTACAACACTCTCAGTCCTTAATTGACCACCTCCCTTCTCATACTTGTCACCTTTTTTGCTCTGCCTGAAGTTAGACTCCTGCCACCTTCTATACTCTCTGTTCTATTACTTTACTAACCTCTCCTCGGCTCCTTTAACTAGTTTAAAGTCCCTGTCATTGACCTGTACTTCTACCTTCTCCTTCAACTCTGATTTTCGAATTCTCCCAGCAACCGAACACTCCCCTCCAACTATTTAGTTTAAAGCCCTATCTATGGCCCTTGATCCGTTTAGACGCAAGAGCTCCATCTAATTCCTTCGTGAAATTACACAATGTTTTCTTCTCAACTATTTTCTGTGGTAGTGAATTCCAGATTCACCACTCTCTGGGTGAAGAAATGTCTCCTCACCTCAGTCCTAAAAGGTTCACCCCTTATCCACAAACTATGACCCCGAGTTCTGGACTCCATCACCATCGGGAACATTCTTTCTGAATCGACCCTGTTAGAATTTTATAAGTTTCTATGAGATCTGCTCTCACTCTTCTAAACTTCAATGAATATAATGCTAACCGACTTAGTCGCTCCTTGTATGACAGTCCCGCCATCCGAGGAATGGCCATTTCCTTGCTGTATGATCCCATGGTTGACTTATCAAGAATGAGCTAAGAAGTTTGGGATTTCTCCGCCTGTTATATCCCTCGATCCCATATTTCTCGGAATCCAGGCACAATGCCTGGCACAAATATCCTGGGGGGGAGATTTGTTAGTGCTCTTTGGGGGGGTTTAAACTAATGCAGCAGGGGCATGGGAACCTGGATTGTAGTTTTAGGGTAAGGGAGAATGAGAGTATAGAGGTCAGGAGCACAGATTTGACGTCGCAGGAGGGGGCCAGTGGTCAGGTAGGTGGTTTGAAGTGTGTCTACTTCAATGCCAGGAGTATACGAAACAAGGTAGGGGAACTGGCAGCATGGGTTGGTACCTGGGACCAAATGTTGTGGCCATTTCGGAGACATGGATAGAGCAGGGACAGGAATGGATGTTGCAGGTTCCGGGGTTTAGGTGTTTTAGTAAGCTCAGAGAAGGAGGCAAAAGAGGGGGAGGTGTGGCGCTGCTAGTCAAGAGCAGTATTACGGAGAGGATGCTAGATGGGGACTCTTCTTCCGAGGTAGTATGGGCTGAAGTTAGAAACAGGAAAGGAGAGGTCACCCTGTTGGGAGTTTTTTATAGGCCTCCTAATAGTTCTAGGGATGTAGAGGAAAGGATGGCGAAGATGATTCTGGATAAGAGCGAAAGTAACAGGATAGTTATTATGGGAGACTTTAACTTTCCAAATATTGACTGGAAAAGATATAGTTCGAGTACAATAGATGGGTCGTTTTTTGTACAGTGTGTGCAGGAGGGTTTCCTGAAACAATATGTTGACAGGCCAACAAGAGGCGAGGCCACGTTGGATTTGGTTTTGGGTAATGAACCAGGCCAGGTGTTGGATTTGGAGGTAGGAGAGCACTTTGGGGACAGTGACCACAATTCGGTGACGTTTACGTTAATGATGGAAAGGGATAAGTATACACCGCAGGGCAAGAGTTATAGCTGGGGGAAGGGCAATTATGATGCCATTAGACGTGACTTGGGGGGGATAAGGTGGAGAAGTAGGCTGCAAGTGTTGGGCACACTGGATAAGTGGGGCTTGTTCAAGGATCAGCTACTGTGTGTTCTTGATAAGTATGTACCGGTCAGGCAGGGAGGAAGGCGTTGAGCGAGGGAACCGTGGTTTACCAAGGAATTGGAATCTCTTGTTAAGAGGAAGAAGGAGGCCTATGTGAAGACGAGGCATGAAGTTTCAGTTGGGGCGATGGATAGTTACAAGGTGGCGAGGAATGATCTAAAGAGAGAGCTAAGACGAGCAAGGAGGGGACATGAGAAGTATTTGGCAGGAAGGATCAAGGAAAACCCAAAAGCTTTCTATAGGTATGTCAGGAATAAGCGAATGACTAGGGAAAGAGTAGGACCAGTCAAGGACAGGGATGGGAAATTGTGTGTGGAGTCTGAAGAGATAGGCGAGATACTAAATGAATATTTTTCATCAGTATTCACTCAGGAAAAAGATAATGTTGTGGAGGAGAATGCTGAGCCCCAGGCTAATAGAATAGATGGCATTGAGGTACGTAGGGAAGAGGTGTTGGCAATTCTGGACAGGCTGAAAATAGATAAGTCCCCGGGACCTGATGGGATTTATCCTAGGATTCTCTGGGAGGCCAGGGAAGAGATTGCTGGACCTTTGGCTTTGATTTTTATGTCATCATTGGCTACAGGAATATTGCCAGAGGACTGGAGGACAGCAAATGTGGTCCCTTTGTTCAAAAAGGGGAGCAGAGACAACCCCGGCAACTATAGACCGGTGAGCCTCACGTCTGTAGTGGGTAAAGTCTTGGAGGGGATTATAAGAGACAAGATTTATAATCATCTAGATAGGAATAATATGATCAGGGATAGTCAGCATGGCTTTGTGAAGGGTAGGTCATGCCTCACAAACCTTATTGAGTTCTTTGAGAAGGTGACTGAACAGGTAGATGAGGGTAGAGCAGTTGATGTGGTGTATATGGATTTCAGCAAAGCGTTTGATAAGGTTCCCCACGGTAGGCTATTGCAGAAAATACGGAGGCTGGGGATTGAGGGTGATTTAGAGATGTGGATCAGAAATTGGCTCGCTGAAAGAAGACAGAGGGTGGTGGTTGATGGGAAATGTTCAGAATGGTGTACAGTCACAAGTGGAGTACCACAAGGATCTGTTCTGGGGCCGTTGCTGTTTGTCATTTTTATCAATGACCTAGAGGAAGGCGCAGAAGGGTGGGTGAGTAAATTTGCAGACGCTACTAAAGTCGGTGGTGTTGTCGATAGTGTGGAAGGATGTAGCAGGTTACAGAGGGATATAGATAAGCTGCAGAGCTGGGCTGAGAGGTGGCAAATGGAGTTTAATGTAGAGAAGTGTGAGGTGATTCACTTTGGAAGGAATAACAGGAATGCGGAATATTTGGCTAATGGTAAAGTTCTTGAAAGTGTGGATGAGCAGAGGGATCTAGGTGTCCATGTACATAGATCCCTGAAAGTTGCCACCCAGGTTGATAGGGTTGTGAAGAAGGCCTATGGAGTGTTGGCCTTTGGTAGAGGGATTGAGTTCCAGAGTCGGGAGGTCATGTTGCAGCTGTACAGAACTCTGGTACGGCCGCATTTGGAGTATTGTGTACAGTTCTGGTCACCGCATTATAGGAAGGACGTGGAGGCCTTGGAGCGGGTGCAGAGGAGATTTACCAGGATGTTGCCTGGTATGGAGGGAAAATCTTATGAGGAAAGGCTGATGGACTTGAGGGTGTTTTCGTTGGAGAGAAGAAGGTTAAGAGGAGACTTAATAGAGGCATACAAAATGATCAGGGGGTTGGATAGGGTGGACAGTGAGAGCCTTCTCCCGCGGATGGAAATGGCTGGCACGAGGGGACATAACTTTAAACTGAGGGGTAATAGATATAGGACAGAGGTCAGAGGTAGGTTCTTTACGCAAAGAGTAGTGAGGCCGTGGAATGCCCTACCTGCTACAGTAGTGAACTCGCCAACATTGAGGGCATTTAAAAGTTTATTGGATAAACATATGGATGATAATGGCATAGTGTAGGTTAGATGGCTTTTGTTTCGGTGCAACATCGTGGGCCGAAGGGCCTGTACTGCGCTGTATCGTTCTATGTTCTATGCTGAATTGAGCTCAATCCATGGAGCATGATTTTGAACTTTTGCTTGACACTCCGATGATCAAAAATGCGTGAGGTTTGTCCACTGCCATGACCTGTACCTGGAAGCACTACTCATGGTGGAAGACTACTTTGTGTTGTGTTCTAATAATTCGCTCTTGGAATGAGGGCTTTGTACGTAAGGCAGCATTAATTATTCATCCTGGGTTACCTTGAGAAGCTCAGTATTCGGCCTTAAATGGCTGGTGTCTATTAGCTGCGGTTTCATAAAAATGGGTGGTCTGTTCGGGCAGTTCAGCGGACAGTTAAGGGACCTCCACATTGGCGTAGAAGAGGAGTCTTATGTAGGGCATACCAGGTAAAAACAGCAGGTTTCTTTCCTTAAAGGACATCGGTGAACCAGTTAGGTCCTTAATACAGTCTGCCAGCATCATGGTCACTGTGGTAACAATCGCCAGGCCCACGAGGATACACTGATAGATCTCTCTGTGGGGCTCATAGAATATGTGCTTCCCCACGAGTGGGTGGAAACCCACCCAGCTGTGGCTCGTTAATTAGCCCGTTAAATACCAGCCCTAACTGGGACCGAGACTCCTTAGTCCCCTACCGGGAGCCTATTGCTGTATGGCGCAGTAGTGGCCTTAACCTTTCTGTTAATAATAAACTTAAGTGAAGCTCCATTTCTCGGGCGTCTCGGATCATTATAGTCACTTTTACTGACATCAGCCTTTGATTTATTCCCTGAACTGAATTCAGATTTTCAAACTGGCACATCGGGATTTGAACTCATGTTCTCTGGATTGCTGGTCCAGTGATTGGCAATCTTCGGTGGCTGAGTCACTGAATGGGTGACGAAAAGGACTGGGGTGTCAAGATCTTCTCTCAAGATCAGCATTTTACACACCTCGGGCGGGATTCTCCGACCCCCCACCGGCCGAGTCGGAGAATCGCTGAAAATCCGGCGGCGGCGGGAATTGTGTCCACCGGTCGGCGGGCCCTCCCAGCAATTCTCTGGCCCGCGATGGGTCGAAGTCCCGCTGCTGTCTTGCCAGTCCCGCCGGCGTGAATCAAACCACCTACCTTACTGGTGGGACTGGCGGCGCGGGCGGGTTCCGGGATCCGGGGGGGCGCGGGGCGATCTGGCCCCGGGGGGTGCCCTGGCCTTCCGCCTCGGCCATAGCCTCCGCGATGGCCGATGCGGAAGTGACACCCCCCCTCCTGCGCATGTGCGGGGATGACGTCAGCAGCTGCTGACGCTCTCGCGCATGCGCGGACTTCCGCTGACTGGAGCAGCCCCTTCGGCCCCGGCTGGCGTGGCGCCAAAGGCCTTTCCCGCCTTTGAATTTCTCGGAGAAATCCGCACCTTTGGGGCGGCCCGACGCCGGAGTGGTTCACGCCACTCCATCCCTCCGGGACTCCTCGCCCGGCCGGGTAGGGGAGAATCCCGGCCCTCATGTTTCGTGTTTCATGCTCCACGCAAGACTAAATACACGCGCACCTCTCTCCCCCCGTCTCCCCCCCCCCCCCCCCCCCACCCCCACCCCCACCCCCAACCCCTTCCCTTCAGACTATATTTACACTCCCGACTATATTTACCACAGCTCAGCTACAGTCCCATTGCATACCTTCTTCTTGCTGCAATAGATTTGCCATTTCTTCTCTGCGGGCAGTGCAAACATAGCATCTCGGTTCTTGTCAGTAAGATCCAACTCATCCTGAAAAGAAGGACAGAGGAAGGAATCAGCCACCTCACCAATCCTGTAGGTTCCCCATCACATCGCCACACACAGTCAAACAGTTTACTTCCCCGTTGTTATAAAACCACTGTAATCCCAGGGCTGAAAGTCACTGGTTCAGCTTTAAAAAGACGGAACTGCAACATTCTTTTAAAAAGTGACTTATAACCAGACAGTCAGAGGTAGGCCGCATGGTTCACAGTGGTTAGCACTGCTGCCTCACAGCACCAGGGACCCGGGTTCAATTCCGGCCTCGGGTGACTGTCTGTGTGGAGTTTGCACTTTCTCCCCGTGTCTGCCTGGGTTTCCTCCAGGGTGCTCCGGTTTCCTCCCGCGGTCCAAAGATGTGCAGCTCAGATGGGTTGGCCATGATAAATTGCCCCTTAGTGTCCAAAGATATGTAGGTTAGGCGGGCTTACAGGGATAGGGAGGGGGAGTGGGCCTAGGTAGGGCGCCCTTTCAGAGGGTCAGTGCAGACTGGATGGGCTGAATGGCCTCCCTCTACACTGCAGGGGTTCTACGATGATAAAAGGTATTGACAAAGTAGATGTGGAGCAGATGTTTCCTTGTGTGGGGCAACATAGAACGAGAGGTCAGTTTTAGGTTCAGGGTGTCAGATTTAAAACAGAGAGGAGGAGAAATTACTTCTCTCAAAGGGTTGTGAATCTGCAGAATTCACTATCCCAGAGTGCAGTGCATGCCAGGACTTTGAGTCAATTTAAGGAGGAGAGAGACAGATTTTTAATTAGTAATAGGTTGAAGGGTTATGGAGAAAAAGCAGGAAAGTAGAGTTGATGCTGCGGTGAGATCAGCCATGATCATATTGAATGGTGGAGAGGGCTCGAGGGGCTGAGTTGGCTACTCCTGCTCCTAGTTCTTACGTTCTTAACATCTTCAGATTGTCTTGACGTCAAATGCAGAGACCACCCAGCCTAGCCTGAAACAATCCGAGTCATCAATTTACAAGGTTGATATCTCCAAGGTCCATATACCACTGGCTTTGATTGGACTTTTAAAACCCACTTCATCCATCATCCCACTTTGGAACTTATGTATGTGTGTGTGTGTGTGCAAATGAGTGTGAGTGAGAGTGTTTGCGTGTGAGTGTGTGAATGTATGTGAGAATGAGTGTGAGCGCTGGTGAGAGTGTGCGAGTATATGTGAGAATGAGTGTGAGAGTGCAAGTGAGAGTGTTTGTGTGCGGTGTGAGTGTGAAAGCATGTGAGAATGAGTGTGAGAATCAGTGTGAGAGTGAGTTTGCGTGAGAGTTTGTGAGTGTGTGCGACCGTGCATGTGCACAAGTGTGTGTGAGAGAGTGTGAATAAACCCTTGAACGCACTTGTGTGAGAATCAGAGCATTTTTATTCATTTTACTTAGATCGGGTGTCAACTTCAATAAATACTGTTCACGTTCCTTTTAACAATTAACAAGGAAATCTGTCTGTGTGTGTCATTCACAGTCAAGACACATAAACAGTTAAACACTGACTGAATTGTCAAGCTTATCCTGTTCAAAAACCCTGGCCGCGGTTCTCTGGTCCGGCGCCAAAACGGGAGTACTGTACTCCGGCGGTGGCGCCAGTTCCGAGACTCAATTCTCGGGTCCTGGGGGGGCCCACGCCGCTCCAGCTGCCGGTCCCGGCATCGACCCGGCGCCGCAGGGCAAGCGCAGTTGGGCCGGCGCCAACTACTGCATGCCGTCACTGGCCGTCATCCCCGCGCCGGCCCCGACGCCAAATGACGCAGGGATCCAGGAGCCGGCGCGGAAGAAAAGAGGTCCACAGCCAGAGAGGCCGGCTCGCCGATCGGTGGACCCCGATCGCGGGACAGGCCACTATGGGGGGGCGTCCCTGGGGTTGGACCCCCCCTGCCCCTCCACAGGCCGCCCCCGGACCCTTCAACCCCGAGGTCCCGCCGGCCCAGAGCATGTTAGAATGGCGGCAGCGGGACTCGGATTCTTTCGGACGGCCGTTCGGCCGGAGAATGGCGGCGCCGCCAGAGGATCGCCGCTGCGGCCGGTTGCGGTGATTCTCCGTGCGGCCCGGTGCCATTCGCGCGCCGCCGTTTTCACAGGGGTGGGAGAATCACGTCCCGGCCGGGGCGCCGGAGAATCCCGCTCCCTGTGGTGGTCAAACAACAAGTGGGGAAAAGAGGGGGTGCCAGTCTAGCCTTCCTCATCTGATCGTAACATTCACCAGCAATATTTTTACAATAAATAAATAAAAATGTTCAAAGAAAATTAAAAAGAAACTTTTTTTTTTAATTCCCCTGTCTATCATTTATCTCCTGTGTTGCTCGCAACAGAGTCTGAGGTATCAATCATTAATTGTTGGAGATTTCAGGATAATTCTGGAAAGTTTGAAAGCGACTACAGAACAAGCGCTCCTTAAAGTGCCTGGTTATTAGTTCTCCCGGGTTGCTCACAACAGTCTCGTGGAGGTTAATCATTTGTTGCTGGAGGCTCCAGGGAATATTCTGGATGGTGGGGAGATTACCTCGGAGAGAAGGCATCCCGATATTCCTGATAGGTATCCCCTCAGCCTCCTAGAATGCGCTACGGCTGTATGAAGCAAGATTTCCGGAATAAGGGTCGGAGCTGCAGCATAACAAGGGCAGGAGCTCTACCACGTGCAATAAATGGGCACGGGCCTAACCCCAATTGCGATCAGTCTGACTCACTCCCATGGGTCAGGGCATCAAGGGAAGAAACCATGCAGAGGCCAAGAAATGCCAAATCAGAGAGAGCCAATTAATACCAAACTAATGACAGATTTAAGATTTGCAGCCACACCTGCTATTGCCTGGATTTAGGCTTCCATGATTCATTCCTTGTGGAAAATTCCCAGCCAGTTTAGAGATAAGACTCTTACCCATCAGACTGAGCTGAACTTGAAACTTTGCACCAAAGGTGAAAATGTGCTTCACTGCTAATTTGACATTTGTTTTTCGCCCTTTATTCTTTGACTGAACTGGACTAGGCATTTTCACACTGTGACTACCAGGGCAGGTCAAAGGCTAGGAATCCTACAGCGAGTAACTCACCTCCTGACCCCCTCCAAAGCCTGGCCACCATCTACAAGGCACAAGTCGGGGGGTGTAATGGAATACTCTCCACTTGCCTGGATGAGTGCAGCTCCAACAAGACTCAAGAAGCTCGACACCATCCAGGACAAAGCAGCCCGCTTGATTGCTCCTCCTTCCACAAACATTCAAACCCTCCACCACCGACAAACAGTGGCAGCCGTGTGTACCATCTACACTGCAGTAACTCACCAAAGTTCCTTAGACAGTATCTTCCAAACCCACGGCCACTACCATCTAGAAGGACAAGAGCAGCAGAAACCTGGGAACCCCACCGCCTGGAGGTTCCCCTCCAAGTCACTCACCAGCTTGACTTGGAAATATATCGCCGTTCCTTCACTGTCGCAACATCCTGGAACTCCCTCCCTAACAGCACAGTGGATGTACCTACACCTCAGCGACTGCAGCGGTTGAACAAGGCAACCCACTACCACCTTCTGAAGGGTAATAAATGGTGGCCTAACCAGCGAAGCTAACGTCCCAGTCGCTGCCCATCCCTAATTGCCCTTAAGTCGCTTGCCCGGCTATTTCAGAGGTCAATTAAGAGTCAACCTCAGTGGAGTGAGTCTGAAGATTCAACTGGCTGTTGACACAGGAGGCGAGTTTGGAAAACTCCAGCAGTGAGACGCTGAAAACTTGGTGTAGAGCCTTCTAATCTTCACCTCCCCCAACCCATTGCTGCTTTCAAAAACACGTGGCTTGACAATTAGTGTGACTGTGTAAAAACCAGCTTCCTGTCTTTCTCCAACGTTTGTGTATTGTAGCCTCAATTCAGGATGGTGATACCAGCTATAAAAACAAATAGCCTCTCGATATGTTTCATTAACATTTCTGTGCACCAGGCAGGGCGCTGAAAACACTGAGTGTGCGTTCTTTTTCATACTGGGGAGAGAGGGGGAGTGGAGGAATAAGCTGATCCCATCATTTCAGAAGAGGACTGAACTTTTGTCAACCGTGGCCCTCACATCCCGAAGTCAAAAAAGGTTGTGGGTTCAAGACCGCCTAATCTAAACTGACCCCGCCACGCAGTACCGAGGGACTGCTGCATTGTCAGGGCTGCTGCTTCTCAGATGAGGCATTAGACCTCTCAGGTGGATCGGAGTGATTCAATGTCACTATCCCAAAGTAGGGGGGGGGCCTTTACAGTGTCATGACCAATATTTATTCCTCAGTCATCATCACGAGAAACAAATGATCTGGTCATTACCTGGTCTGGGCTGCACGGTAGCACAGTGGTTAGCGCTGCTGCCTCACAGCTCCAGGGTCCCAGGTTCGATTCCCGGCTTGGGTGACTGTCTGTGCGGAGTTTGTACTTTCTCCCCGTTTCAGCGTGGGTTTCCTCCGGGTGCTCCGGTTTCCTCCCACAAGTCCAAAGATGGGCAGGTTAGGTGGATTGGCCATGCTAAATTGCCCCTTTTAGTGTCCAAAATATTAGGTGGGGTTACGGGGATACGGCAGGTCGTGGGCCTAGGTAGGATACTCTTTCAGAGGGTCATGACAGACTCGATGTGCCGATGATTGCATGATTACAACGCTACTGGGTGTGGGAGCTTGCTGTGTGCCAACTATCACGTTACCTGCCTCACAACAGTGGTGACACTTCGAAGGTACTTTCTTGGATGGAAATCGCTTTGAGAAATCCTGAGGTTGCGACTGAGCACAACATGCAAATATTTACACCAGGCACGCTCACATCAGCGATCCTCCTCTGAGGAGCACGCACACTCTTCACTGAAGAGATGATAGTTAACTATCCCCCCGGGCTCTTTCCAAAGGCATGTTTCAGAGTGCCATTGCTGCACAACAGAGCAGTCTGACCCATGTGACCAGTAAGTTGAGGACAGAAGTCGAGAAGCATTGCCTTTTCATCGAGGCTGCCCCACAGCTGGAATGAATGCCAGGAGCATGAGCATTAGCTCTCAGGATTCATTTAAGGAACAGCTGGACGCAGTAAAGGGAACATGGTAGATTTTTGTCCTCTTGGAAAGATTGAAGAGCTTTCTTGCTCCAATACCTGTGGTCATACAGTGTACATTACAAAATAATTCTCGGACTATCAGCTGCTAGTTTTTGTATTTTGCATTTCCTTTCCATAATATAAATTGACAGAGTAAATAATTTGTATAAAGAGACACTGTTGGGCGGCCGAGGTGGGGAGGTGGGTGGGGGGGGAGGGGGGTGTTGCTAATGATGTGGTGGAGGAACTTAAGGCTAGCTTACTGTGACTCAGCAGGTAGCGAACGTGCCTCTGAATCGGAAGGTTGTACGTTCAAGGCCTACTCCAGGGGCCTGAGCACAATAACATCCACACCGATAGTGCAATTCTGAGAGCTCCTCACTGCTGGAGGTGCCATTTTTCAGATGAGATGTTAAAACAGGTGCCCTCTATTCCCTCTCAGGTGAGTATAAAATTTATCATGGCGCTTATTCGAAGACGAGGAGGGCAAATGAAAGACATCGGCCGTTATTCGTCGGAAAGATTTCTAAGTGTGGTAGCAAGTGGGAATCGCCGCGAGCTTCCCGGCGCTCGGTCTAGCGAAACCGGCAACGCAATTCCACGTTAATTGGTCCACTTAACGAGGCCTCACAGGCTTCTCGCCGTAAATAACGCCTCACCAGATGATTTGCCAGGAATGCGCTTGGCAGCCCCCCCCCCTAACAACGTCGAGCAGCACTTAAACTGCACTTGCTCAGCCAACCCCAGTCAGCTCTCAATAATGGTGCCGAGGAAACCGGCCCCAAGATTCGGGGACGCTGGCCTAGGGAGGCTCCCAGACGTGACCAATGACGGATCGGTCAGCCACGCGGAGGCTGGCAGACGGCGCAGAGGTGAGGATCAACTGGGCTCCACCGGGGGGACCTTCAAACGTGAGTAGTGACTGTCCTACAGAATGACCCATCCCTCCCACTGGCCACATGTCCATTCTCCGACAGATCCTCCAGCCGACGGCACCGGCCCATCCCGGGCGGCCCCCCTATGCTGACTCCGAGGAGAGCACCTCGGAGGAGAGCTCTGAGGATGCCACACTAGTCGCAGCAAAGTTGTCATCCCCACCCTCCACCAGTAAAGATACACACACCTCGGTGGGACATGTTGGTGGTCAGGCTTCTGGAGCGCGTTCTGGTGAGCACCGCACTGCTGCTGATATACATCAGGCGGAGGCAGGAACCCCCAGGCAAGACAGCAGATGGAGGTCTGCTGGATCCCTGGACCCAGCTTGTCCCAGCCTGATGGAAGTGGAGCTGATGGAAAGGTTAGGGAGCGGCCGGGATGTTCAGAGGTGATGTCAGCGACACTCCAGCAGATCCATAGCACATTGGAGGAGTCCCAGAAGCTACCGGCGCAGGAGATAGCGCAGGCAACGATTGGAAATGTGGCCAACAATGCTCGGGTGGCGACCGCAGTGGAGAGCCTGGTGCACAACATCGGCACCATGAGTGAAGGTAACCAAGTTAGAACATAGAACATTACAGCGCAGTACAGGCCCTTCGGCCCTCGATGTTGCGCCGACCTGTGAAACCACTCTAAAGCCCATCTACACTATTCCCTTATCGTCCATATGTCTATCCAGTGACCATTTGAATACCCTTAGTGTTGGCGAGTCCACTACTGTTGCAGGCAGTACTCTCTGAGTAAAGAACCTACCTCTGACATCTGTCCTATATCTATTGCCCCTCAATTTAAAGCTATGTCCCCTCGTGCTAGACATCACCATCCGAGGAAAAAGGCTCCCACTGTCCACCCTATCCAATTCACTGATCATCTTGTATGCCTCAATTAAGTCACCTCTTAACCTTCTTCTCTCTAACGAAAACAGCCTCAAGTCCCTCAGCCATTCCTCATAAGATCTTCCCTCCATACCAGGCAACATTCTGGTAAATCTCCTCTGCACCCTTTCCAATGCTTCCACATCCTTCATATAATGCGGCGACCAGAATTGCACGCAATACTCCAAATGCGGCCGCACCAGAGTTTTGTACAGCTGCAACATGACCTCATGGCTCCGAAACTCAATCCCTCTACCAATAAAAGCTAACACACCGTACGCCTTCTTAACAACCCTCTCAACCTGAGTGGCAACTTTCAGAGATCTATATACATGGACACCGAGATCTCTCTGCTCATCCACACTGCCAAGAATCTTACCATTAGCCCAGTACTCTGTCTTCCTGTTATTCCTTCAAAAATGAATCACCTCACACTTTTCTGTATTAAACTCCATTTGCCACCTCTCAGCCCAGCGCTGCAGCTTATCTATGTCCCTCTGTAACTTGTAACATCCTTCCGCACTGTCCACAACTCCACCGACTTTAGTGTCGTCTGCAAATTTACTCACCCATCCTTCTATGCCCTCCTCCAGGTCATTTATAAAAATGACAAACAGCAGTGGCCCCAAAACAGATCCTTGTGGTACACCACTAGTAACTGGACTCCAGTCTGAACACTTCCCATCAACCACCACCCTTTGTCTTCTTCCAGCTAGCCAATTTCTGATCCAAACTGCTAAATCACCCTGAATCCCATGCCTCTGTATTTTCTGCAGGAGCCTACTGTGGTGAACCTTATCAAACGCTTTACTGAAATCCATATACACCACATCAACTGCTTTACCCTCGTCCCCCTGTTTGGTCACCTTCTCAAAGAACTCAATAAGGTTTGTGAGGCAGTTGTCAGTGACAGCCATGGCGGAGGGCCTTAGCACAATGACCGCCTCATTGGGGGCTGTCACCCAGTACCAGGCTGACCTTGATGAGGTTCTGCAGGACATATCCCGCTCTCAGATGGGCATGGCCGAGGCACTGCAGAGCTTGTTCCAGTCGCAAGTGGGCATTACCGAGGCACTGCAGAGCATGGCCCTGTCACTGAGGAGCACCCCTGTGGCGTCAACACCATGGTGCAGACCCCCAGAGGACACCCACCAGGGGCACCGAAGGCCAAGGAACGAGGTAAGCAGTTGACTACTTCCATCTCAGAGGTGCATTCTGGGAAACACCAAGACGTAGTGGTAGAGTTAGGAGGGCCAAGCACATTGAGCATTATTGAGGGCACTGGGGTAGGGGGTAGGGGTTAAGTAGGGGTGGGGAGGAGGTGGGGTTTGGGGCCGGGAGGGTTAGAGGACTTTCTTCCTCAATGCGAGCTGACCCCTGGACCCTTTGCCCATCTCTCCAGACAGCCCCCTCCCCGCACCCCATCCTCCCTGTGGCGCTCACCCACGCTCCCACCCTGGACATGTCCCCGGAGCTGTGCCCCATCCCCTGGGTGTTCGGATGTTGCCTCCCGCAGTGTTCAAGCACAGTATCCAGGCATCATGGTCTGTTTGGGATGCTCAGCAATAGCTCCCACATGGCCCGCCCACCCACCCACGGGAATCCACTTGGGTTGTGTGAAGTTCTCACTTAACCACGATTGCCAATTCCCTATTAGCACGGCCAGGGGCCTCGGCAGTTGATGGGCTTTATGGGTGGTCGGTGGGGGCAGACGGGCATGGACAGGGGTTAACCCAGAATGGCTACACATGATCCAGGGGATGGCATGGTGATGCCATGAGCAATTGCCCCCCCCCCCGGTTGCACGCCCAGCACCACCACCCCCATCCCCCCCTTGGTGGACCCACCCCAGCAGAGGGTCACCCATCCCCGCTGGGCACTGGGTGGCAAGCCTCGCACCTCTGGGCTCTTTCCCTGTGAGCAAAGATGGCTACTCACCTCCTCGGGGGACCTTCCGCCAGGTTCACGTTTTTCAAAAGGCGTATTAATCGCGCCAGCGTGAACACTTGTTGGGGAGGCCGCTGAATGACGGGAGGCCGTTGGATATGAGGTGGCTCCCGTTAATTGTATGGAAATGGGGCTTAAGTGGTGATAAGTGGTTTATCGCCAGACTATGGCGAGGTCCCAATTTTACCTACAGGAGCAGGCCGGTGGCATCTCAAACTGTTTGGCGCCTGGCGTGGATCACACTTATGGCCTCTTCCGCTATTCACCTTCCTCGTTACGCTTGAGCGAGAGAGCAACGAGACCAGAGAATCGTGCCCATCATCTTGTCAATTATCACACTGCTGCTGCTAGCTGGTTGTACACAAAGTGGCCACATAACAATATGACGGCACTGCAAAGGTACTTCACTGCCTGCCATGTGCTTCGGGTCGTCTGCAGATGGTGAAAGGCTCTATATGAATGCAGGTTGGTTCTAACTAATAAGGTGAAGTCAGTGATGTGTCATGTCCAAAGGTGGCCAGAAGAGGGCGCTGAACAATCTTTTGGAGTCCAGGGGGAGGGTGGGGAGCGAGTTATCGGACAAGGGGGTGGAATACTGACCATTGGAAACAGAAGCTCTTTGCAATAAAATCTGGTTGTTGTTGGCTTTGAGTCCGTTTCAACAGAACCTCTTTCGTGCAGCGAGGATTCCTGTGACCCGAGGTGACCTGAGTTGTAAAATGTGTGTGGCACACCCTGATACTGCATCTCAGCAGTTCTTTCAGCACCATTCCCCAGAGGAGCGCCTCCACCATTTCCCACAGAACAGGATATGCCAGGCCCATGACTGTAATCACACATTTATCATTCACCACCCGCTTACCCATCCCAACCCCCCCTCCACCCCCCCAGTACACTAGCTGTGAGTATTCACTGTCACACTCCTAGGCTGGACCGTGGGAATCTGGGAGCCTCTTGTGCTTCGAGCATACGTGTTTCCTGATGCAAACACCTGAGAACATCCCAGAACAGGGGACGTTCTGCTAGCAAGTTATCTTTCGGACCAGTTAAAAGGAACACGTGGGCAGCACGGTAGCATTGTGGATAGCATAATTGCTTCACAGCTCCAGGGTCCCAGGTTCGATTCCGGCTTGGGTCACTGTCTGTGCGGAGTCTGCATATCCTCCCCGTGTGTGCGTGGGTTTCCTCCGGGTGCTCCGGTTTCCTCCCACAGTCCAAAGATGTGCAGGTTAGGTGGATTGGCCATGATAAATTGCCCTTAGTGTCCAAAATTGCCCTTAGTGTTGGGTAGTGTTGGGGATAGGGTGGAGGTGTTGATCTTGGGTAGGGTGCTCTTTCCAAGAGCCGGTGCAGACTCGATGGGCCGAATGGCCTCCTTCTGCACTGTAAATTCTATGATTCTATGAACACATTTTTGCTCAGTTGCTGGCCAGTGGAACATCTTGCCACATGAGGCACACCAAGTTTCAACACCCAGCCCACGAAGGTCAAATGTGACTGGGCAGCGCTCAGCTTTCTCCGTTCAGTCACCTTGGCCCCCCCTCCCCCTCCCCCCACCCCTTCCTCCCCCCACACTGCACCTCAGTCCCTTCCAGACCCACGGTCACAGTCATCTAGAAGGACAAGGGCAGCAGATGCATGGGAGCAGCATCGCCTGGAGGTTCCCCTCCAAACCACTCACCATCCTGACTTGGAAATGTATCGTCGCTCCTTCATTGTGGCTGTGTCAGAATCCTGGGACCCCCCCCCACCCTCACAGCGCTGTGGGTGTACCTACCCCACGTGGGCCGCAGCCGTTCAAGAACCCAGCTCACCCCTACCTTCTCAAGGGCAATTCAGGATGGGCAATAAAAATGTCCAACCAACGAAGACCACGTCCCGTAAAATGAGCTTTAAAAAAAATTCTGGGTATAAGCTCGAGGGACAACATTTTGGGGTAAATTCTCCAGCGCCTACCGCCAGTAACAGGGTCCCCAATGCGGCAGAGAATCGGAGAGTCCGGGATAAACCGGGATCGGCACCTCGCGATGCTCCTTTACCATGTTGGCAAGGGGATTGGAGTTCTTGCCCGTACGCAAGAGGGAGAATGTAAATGGAACCAAACGGATCCTAACGAGCCATTTACACCCACTTTATAATAATAATCTTTATTGTCACAAGTAGGCTCGCCCGCCGATCGATAGCCCCCGATCGTGGGCCTGACCACTGTGGAGGCACCCCCGGACTCGGCTCCCCCGCCTCCCACCAGGATGGCCCCGCAGCCAGAACGCTGAGGGTCCGCCGGGTAGGACTATATGTAATATTATTAAACAGCATGTATTCCAACTCAGCAAAAACAATGGCACTTGCTAATATAACTATTAAAGATTTAGGGAGCATGATTGCTGCTGCCTCCCAGCGCCGAGGACGCGAGTTTGAGCCCGGCCCCGGGTCATTATCCGTGTGGAGTTTGCACATTCTCCACGTGTCTGCGTGGGTCTCACCCCACAACCCAAAGATGTGCAGGGTTAGGTGGAAAGGCCACGCTAAATTGCCCTTTAATTGGAAAAATTAAAAAATGTATATTAAAGATTTGATAATATCACCCTTCCAGAGTCACACTTTAATCCACCTAGAATAGAATAGTGTCACACGTCAAGTTGTCAAAAGTGTACAAGTGCGGAAGGGAAATAATTTCTCCCTATTTTGACTGGGGGCTAGAAGATTATAAGCCACCGTCAACCTATAAATTCACCTCACGAGCATCGATGAACTTCCTACCTACCCCAGACAGTCTCCCAATTTTAAAATTGAGGCTTTAAGAGACAGGCTACATAAAGAGAGAGCCTGTCTTTCTAAAAACTGCAAGTAATCTACTGTACACAATACTGTGGGGAATCGCCTCATGTTAAAATGAGTGAGTAGGAATAATTGCAGTGAAAACAACCTCAATGCTGGGTTCAACAGCAAACCTTCGAGGTTTCCTCTTACTTATTTTAAAGCTGCCAGCATACAGCTGAAGGTGGTATGCAGAGCACACCTCACGAGGGCAAGGATGAGCCGATTCTTTGAAGGAATAGAAGATGCGTGTGAGCGTTGCGCAAGGCAAGGGGGGGGGGGGGCTTAATCACGTTCATATGTTTTGGTCCTGTCCAAAGCTGGAGGATTATTGGAAGGAGGTTTTTGGGGTAGTTTCCAAGGTGGTGCGTGTGAAACTGGACCCGGGTCCCCGGGAGGCCATATACGGGGCGTCGGACCAGCCAGGGTTGGAAACGGATGCGGAGGCGGATATCGTAGCCTTTGCCTCGTTGATCGCCCAAAGGCGGATCCTGTTGGGATGGAGGGCAGCCTCTCCACCCTGTGCCCTGGCGTGGCGGGGGGACCTGTTGGAATTCTTGACTCTTGAGAAGGTTAAGTTTGAACTGAGGAGAAGGATGGAGGAGTTCTACAATTCATGGGCATTATTCATTATGCACTTTCAAGAACTGGATAACATTGAACATTAGTTGGGGCGTGTGGGTGGGAGGGTTGGGGGGAGGGGGGCTGTGTGTGTTAATGGGGACTATGGGTGCTCCCTAATTCCTTTTTGTCATTTGATTATGTAAACATGCGGACTAATGTTTGGGGTTTGGTGGGAGGATGGGATCGTTGTTATTGATATGGGGATTGACATATTTGTTGCTGATTATTGTTTATTGTTGGTGGGGGTAAATATGGGAGAAAATGTGAAAAAGGAGAATAAAAATATTTTTAAAAATAAAATAAAGCTGCCAGCTCTCCCCCCCACCCCCACCCCAATCCCCACCCATCCCCCATCTGTTGGGATTACCACAGTGTGCACACCTACCCATTTATAAACTTCATTTTCAGGAACTTTCAATCGTGCTCTGATTCCTGTGTTGTCTGGGCCACTAAACACCTCATGCAAGTGGGCAATCTTAGTAAGTGAATGGAATAGGTCAGGGGGCAGAGGGCGAAGGGGGTCAAGAGGGAGTGGAGAAATTCCAGCCAAGCCTGTTCTGTCTTGTCCTCACCCAATAGTTGCACACATTCCAACCGGTGTCTTTGGTTTGTGGTCAGGATCAAGTATGCTAATTGACTTCCCCCCTTCTCCCAGGCCTTAGGCCAACTGGATACCCTAATACTCCAAATGGCCGAAGGCAGCAACTGCTATAGTGGAAAGCCAGAGGGACCAGCAGGCCACAGGTTTGACTCCCAGGTTACGTTGAGTTAGCTGTTCAATAAGGGCGAAGGTTAGCTGGAGAAAGGGTGGGGGGAGAGGGGCTCCAAGGTTAGACTTAACACCCTCGGCCAAGGAGCGAACTATCTTACAGGACTTTTACACCCTCCAGAAACGTTGCTGGGTGACATATCGGCGGGGTGCAAGGTCGGGGACAGGCTCTGCTGTGACGCTTCCACAGAAGTTTTCACTTATATTGCTTTCCTTGCGTAATCTCAGGACATCACGAAGCACTTTAAAACCAACGAGGTTCTTTTCAAGCACTGTTGTAACATAGGCAACACGGCCGTCCATCTGTGCACAGCAAGCTCCCACAAACAGCGATGATACTCTGCTTTAGGGCTGCATATTGGCCAGGGCAGCAGGGAGAACTCCCCTGCTCTTCTTCAAGGTAAGGGCACGAGATTGTCCGAAAAGTGAACCAATGGTTTTAATGGGAACACAAGGGTTAGAATTCTCTGGAAAGGTGAGTGCACAATGGGCCGCAGCTCGCTGCACTGTGGTGTCAGGCTAGACCATGTGGCCAAGTCCCTGGGGTGAGACTTGAACTCCCGACCATCTGGCTCATGGAGACAAGAATGCTCCTCAAAGTAGACACTGCTGACAGTCAACAGGCAAGCCAACACTTCAGTGAATAAGCAGCATTGTGCTGAACGGGTGCCCACACCCAAAGAGCCCCAGGGCCCCCTCCAACCTTCGGCAGAGAAGGGGGGGATCAGGCTGGTGAAAATAGAAAGGCTGCTTGGGCCCCGTGATAGAAATGAGGATTGACCGGCAACTGCTCCGCAGAGAACAGGCAGCCCAGTGCTGGCAGCGTGATAGATTAGTGCACAGTAATCCTACTGTGGTGTGGTGACGGGCGGATGGAATGAAGATTGGCTCAGACTGCTGTGCCTGGCTCAACCTGAACAGGGACGCAATTGTGCAGACTAAGTGGGAAGCAGAATGGGCCACTTAAAGCCAGCAAGCAACATGCCAAAAGAGGGGAAGTTGCAGGATTAATCTGAAATGTTTAACTTTGTGTAATTAGCTCTCCCCCTTTAACATTGACATTTCTGGATTGCTTAGGGGGAGAGATAGGACTTGAGTAGGGGGGGGGGGGAGTGTTTTTTTTTGCTGAGGGTCTCACTTTTCCAACTGACTGGATCATTGAGGACTGGGGGACGGGCTGGTTTGCCTGGTAGTTGGGATACAGCTGCTGGGGAAAAGTAATTTCTTTCTTTAACAGTCAAGTACTTCTTTTGCAACAAAAAAAAAGACCCGATATCCATCGAAAGTGATTTTTTTTTTCCTTGGCTCGCTCCTGGCTGCTCAGGGAGAGGTGCTGAGTGGAATTAAGGGCCGTTTCACAGGGCGGGGGTCAAGTAGGGGTCACCCCAGCTGCTCCTGTACACATCCGAGGGCTGGAATGAGTTATCGGGAAAAGCGATTGCGACTATCTGGATGTCAAAATAATTTAAGAAGCAACCCAAGTGCTGTAAATGGGATCTCCGGAAAGGGGAGATCAAAAATGGGCCTGCTTCATTCTGGGCCCAAAGGGAATTAAAAAATTGAGACAGGCTGAGGAAATGAAAGGAAGATAAGGCCCCAGAACCTGATGGAGTTTATGCAGAGGAACTGAAAGCAACAATCAGCAAAATTAGTCACGGCCTGGTCACTATCTTTAGGCAGAATTGGGAGCAGCGCCTGGGTGGAGGGGGGGGGGGGGGGGGGGGGGGGGGGGAGAGGGGGGGGAGTGGGGGGGGGGGGGGGGGGGGAGGGGGAAAGAGGTGTTTGGGTCATAGATAATACAACCTGACCTCAGGGAACACAAAAATTGGGAGAGAAAAGCTAGCTATCGATTCGCTATCACCTGTTTCACACCACCGCACAAAGTCAAGATTGTCCCCAATCAACTTTGAAAAGAGGCAAAGGGGTTCAGGAGGGATCAGGCCACCCTTTGAGGGCGAGGGACGGAAGGTATCCTGAAAGTGAGGAAAATGAAAGATCTGGGGCTGGACTTTCGCCATAGAGGTGGGAAGCTCGAGTCAGGGAGTTTCCCGACTCCTTCAAAAACCCGCCATATTTTCATTCCCTGCAGAAAAACGACTCCGGGAAGGATGCAGCGCCCGTGGGTTATGAAGGGCATTAAGGATGGTTTCAAATTGAATGCAAAGGAGTCGGATGCTGCAAAGCTCGGTGGTCGGCCAGATGATTCGGACCATTTAGGAAACCAGCAAAGTGCGACGAAAATAATAAAGAGGTGAAGCTGAAGTAAGAGAGGAAACTAGCAAGAAATAGAAAAACAGACAGGAACAGCTTCCACAAGTTTATAAAAAGGAAAAAAGGAGAGAAAATGAGTGCTGATCTTAGAGGGAGAGACTGGGGAATTAATAAACAAGGAAATGGCAGAGACTTGGAACAAATGTATTGGCCGGGATTCTCCGACCCTGCGCCGGCTCGGAAAGTCCCCGGGGGCAGGCGTGAATCGCGCCCCGCCGCCCCGCCGCCGGCGGGATTCCCGACACGCCGGTCGGGGGCCGTTGACAGCGGCCCCCCCCCCTCCCCTCCCCCTCGGCGATTCTCCGGGCCCCGATGGGCCGAGTGGCCATAATATTTTGCCCAGTCCCGCCACATGAATTACTCTCCTCACAGATGGCGGGACCTGGCAGTAGGTCCTGGTGGGCTTGCGGGGGGGGGGGGGGGGGCCTCCACGGTGGCCTGGCCCGCAATCGGGGCCTACCTACCTGGTTCCGTGGGGGGGACCTCTTTCCTCCGCGCTGGGCCGCTGTAGAGCTCCGCCATATTGCCCGGGGACTGGTGCACAGAAGGGAACCCTCGCGCATGCGCAGAAATACGCCGGCCAGGACGCGCATGCGCGAGATCACGCCTGCATTTCCGCGCACGTACAGACTCGCACGGACCGTTCCCCGCCGGCTGGAGCTGGGGGGATGGTGTGGACATGACTCCGGCAGCAACCTAGCCCCCTAGTGAGAATTCCTCACTTTCGGGGGCCGTTGACGCCGGAGTCGTTGGCGTCAGTTTTCCCGCCAGCGTGGGGACATAGCCCCATTTTTAGAGAACCCCACCCTTTGTCTGTCTAGACAGTAGACAGTGCAAAGGACCTCCCAAGAACATTAGAAAGGCAAACGGAAAGAAGTAACTTAAAACAATTACGATCACTAGAGAAAAGGTGGTGGTAAAACTAATGGACCCGAAGGCTGACAAGCCCCCTGCACCTGATGGACCTCATCCTAGCGTCTTATAGAAAGTGACTGGAGAGGAAGTGGATGCTATGATTGCGGTCTTCCAAAATTCCTAGTTCCTGGAAAATCCCTTCGGATTGAAAAATTGCAAATGTAACACCACCATTCAGGAAAGAGAGACAGAAAGCAGGAAACTAGAGGCTGGTTATAGAGTCTCACATACTTATTAGCGCTCTTTGAGGATGTAATAAGCAGGGTGGAGAAATGGGAACCAGTAGATGTGGTGGACTTAGATTTCCAAAAGGCATTCAGTGTGGTACCACATAAAAAGTTACTGTACAAGGTAAGCTAATTTTCAAAAATATACACGGTAGCCTTCGGTCCTTGCCGTCACTGGAGACATATGGGCAAGAATCTTTCAGCACAGAAGAAGACCATTCAGACCTTCATGTCAGTAACAGCTCTTTCAAAGAACTACCAATCTGTCTCATTTATCTGTTCGTCCCCCTAGTGCCCACAGTTGTTTCTTTTCCAGGTTGATATCTAATTCCCTTTTAAAAGTTCCAATTGAATCTCATTCCATTACCCTTTCAGGCAGTGCATTCCATATCACAGCAACTCGCTGTAGTAATGACAACTGTCATGTGAGAGTACCTTTAAGAAATGGATGTTTTTTACTGCAGTGATGTCAGAGAGCGGGTGGAGCTGGGCTGTCTGTCAGCTTTTTAG
This sequence comes from Scyliorhinus torazame, assembly GCF_047496885.1. Classification (NCBI taxonomy): domain Eukaryota; kingdom Metazoa; phylum Chordata; class Chondrichthyes; order Carcharhiniformes; family Scyliorhinidae; genus Scyliorhinus; species Scyliorhinus torazame. The sequence goes on from NC_092710.1 coordinate 324,990,570, forward strand.
TTTTGTTTTAGGCTGTTTGCTGCAGGGTGTGTTTTAGTTTTGTTTTCAGAGCTGGATAGCTGCAGTCACAGACAGAAGGTGTATGAATCTCTCTCTGTAATCTAAAGACTGTAATTCGATCCTGGTGATTTAAAACTAATAACAGTAGTGACTTTAACCTCGTGTGCTTCTGGTAAAAGGTGTTTTAAGTCTTATGGATGTTAAAAGAAAGCTTAAAGGATTACTTAGTGTTGTATTCTTTGGGGGTTGTATTTGAATTGATGGTTGCTAAGATGTTCACTGTATGTTTTAAAAAGGTTAACTTGAGTTCATAGAATAAACATTGTTTTGCTTAAAAGAATACCTTTCCATTTCTGCTGTACCACACCTGTAGAGTGGGCCGTGTGCTCCCCATACCACAATCTATTAAACGTTGTGGGTCAGGTGAACTCAATGATACACTTTGGGGTTCTCTAAACCCTGGCCCATAACACAATCCTCCTCATCGCCCCTCTGATTCTTCTACCAATTATCTTATATCTGTGTCCACTGGTTACCAACTCTCCTGACAGTGCAAATAGTTGCTCCTCATTTACTCTATCAAAACTCTTCGGAATTTTGGACACACCAGTTAAATTTCCCCTTGACTTTCTCTGCTCTGAGGAGAACAAGCTCACTCTCACTATACTCTCCATATAACTGAAGTCACTCACTCCCGATGCCATAGTCATTGAGTCTTACAGCACAGAATTGGGACCTTCAGCCCATCATGTCTATCTGTCCATCAGGCGCCAATGTAGCACAATGGTTAGCACTGTTTCTCAGCACCAGGGACCCGTGTTCGATTCCTGGCTTGGGTCACTGTCCGTGCGGAGTTTTTAAAATTTCATTCTTGGGACGTGGCCACCGCAGGCTGTGCCAGCATTTATTGCCCATCCCGTCCTCCTGCACCAGTCAATGAAGATAAGCATGCAAGTACAGCAGGCAATAAAGAAGGCAAATGGTATGTTGGCCGTCCAAGTGAGAGGATTCGAGTACAGGAGCAGGGATGTCTTGCTGCAATTATACAGGGCCTTGCGGAGGCCACACCTGCGATATTGTGTGCAGTTTTGGTCTCCTTATCTTAAGAAGGATGTTCTTGCTTTGGAGGGAGTGCAGAGAAGGTTTACCAGACTGATTCCTGGGATGGCGGGACTGTCATATCATGAGAGATCGAGTGGGTTAGGATTGTATTTTCTGGAATTTTGAAGAATGAAGGGGTTCTCATAGAAACCTATAAAACTCTAACAGGACTAGACAGGGTAGATGCAGGAAGGTTGTTCGTGATAGTGGGGGTGTCCAGAACCAGGGGTCACAGTCTAAGGATACAGGGTCGACCATTTAGGACCGAGGAGAAATTTCTTCACCCAGAGAGTGGCCGGCCTGTGGAATTCATTACCACACGAAACAGTTGAGGCCAAAACATTGCGGGCGCAATTCTCCCACCTGAAGACTAAGTGGTGACGCCGGAGTGAAAACCGGAGTGTTTTACTCGACGTCGGAGGACGTTCCCAGACCCTGATTTTCCCCCCCCCGCGGGGCTAGGAGCAGTGCCGCGTCATTTACGCGCACCAGGCCATGGCGCCGCGTAAAAGCGGCGCCGCGTAAATGACAGGGCCGGTGCTGCGTAAATGACGTCATCCGCGCATGCGCGGTTGCCGTCCTCCTAGCGGCCGCCCCGCAAGAAGATGTCGGATGGATCTTGCGGGGCAGCGGAGGAAAGGAGGTCCTCTTTCAGAGAGGCCGGCGCGCCGATCGGTGGGCAGCCATCGCGGGCCAGACCCCTTTTGAGTCCTACCCCGGTGAAAGAACCCCCCTCGTTCCCCCACAGGCCGCCCCCGCCCCCCACAGCGTTCCCGCACTGTTCCCACCGGCAGCGACCAGCTGTGGATGGCGCGGGCGGGAAGCCGTCGTTTTGGGCATGCCGCTTGGCTCATCCAGGCCGGAGAATAGCGGGTGTAGTGAAGAATCACCATTTTTGGTGTCCCGGGCGATTCTCTGGCCTGCGCCGCGCAGAACTCGATGGGGCCGTTCTCGCTGCTTGGGTGAATCGCGGGAGGGCGTCGGACCTGCGGCGCGGGGATAAATGGCGTGCCAGGCGATTCTCCCAACCGGCGCGGGAGCGGAGAATCCTCCCACAGTCCAAAGATGTGCAGGTTAGGTGAATTGGCCATGCTAAATTGCCCTTAGGTTAGGTGGGGTTACCGGTTTACAGGGATAGGGGTGGTGGTGTGGGCTGAAGTGGAGTGCTCTTTCCAAGAGCCGGTGCAGACTGGATGGGCCGAATGGCCTCCTTCTGTACTGTAAATTCTTGGGGCGAGGGGGTTTAAAGGATATGGGAGGAAAGCAGGAATAGGTTAGTGAGCTGGATGATCAGCCATGTTCATAATGAATGATGGAGCAGGTTCAAGGACTGAATGGCCTCCTTTTGCTACAATATTCTATGGGCGGGATCTCACGGTCGTGTCGCACCCGACTCGGGACGCGGCATAACTGGTAAACCTTGCGAGGGACCTCTCGTGCGATTTACCCGTCTTGCCACACCTCGCGACATGGGCGGGACCTAAATTTGTATATTGCAAATTGGATGGTTAAGCCCACTTGAATCTCCACTGCCCAGATCTAAGCAGCGCCAGGATTGAATCCCATCGCCAAGGAGACCCCAGCCTGGCACTGTTTAGCACTGATCTCCACAAATGGGGACCAGGCGGCATGGCACTTGGAGGCCCTCAGGTAGTCTGCCTCCTGGCAGCATGGCACGCTGGCACTGCTGATGCCACCCTAGCAACTTGGCACTGCCAGTGTGCACAGGCTGGCAGTGCGAAGGTGGCATTTAGCCATGTGGGGAAGTGGGCCTGGGGTGCCCCGCCCTTATGAGGTGAGGTGCGGGGGACTCCAGGACTCCCCAACAGGTAAGTCGGGGCGTATGGGGAGTCCAGGGGTCACGCTGGTGGATCGAGAGTTCGGGGCGGGGGCATTTAAAAATGGCGCCGTGATCTCTTGAAGACAAGTGCAGCCTAAGCGGGGCCTTCCCCACCGAAAGCCGTAAAAATAACAGACACCCGTTCGATAGCAAAGTCGTTCCCGATGTTACAAGCACCAGGATGCACCCCTCTGAACCCCCCCCCCACAACGGGACTCTTTTTTCATTAAATCGCGACCGATATATCTAAATTCAGACTATTTCCGATGAGTCGGCAGAACTCTTTATTTTTCTCTATTTTAAGGTGTAAAGTTCCTGTCCCCATGTTCCTTTCATTATCTAACCATAATTTCCCACTTGCCCTTCAATTACATATAGTGCAATCTTCCTAAAATTGCAGAGTGTTGGACCAGGTGAGAAAAGCTGTGTAAAATCCGCCGGCTTCACAGCTGCCTTTTCCCGCCTGACTAAACGGCACTCTGAACAATTTCCGAGCGCTGGCGGGGACCACACAGCTAGCTGGAGGGGTAGGGCCTAACACGCCAGCAACGCTGGGAATCTGAGATCGGGGCTCAACCCCCCAGGGCCTACAGGCACCCCCGGCATGGTCATCACAACTGGTTTTAGATTTTGGAAACCAGTAACGGTTGGTGCTGGTGTGGTATCACACTGCCAGTGGTGATGGGGGCGGGGAGGAAAGAGACATCGTGGAGGGATGTTACGGCATTAAAACACGAACAAAGATCAGTACAGTGCAGGAACAGGCCCTTCAGCCCTCGCAGCCAGCGCCGATCATGATGCCCATCTGACCGAAAACCTTCTGCACTTCCGGGGTCCGTATCCCTCTTTTCTCAGCCTATCCATGTAAGAGATGCCTCTTAAACATTGCTTACACCACCTCCCCTCGCAGCAAGTTCCAGGCACTCACCACGTCTCCTATAAACTTAATGTATTTAAATTTATGCAAATCAGGTTCATTCCCTTGCTGGGCATAAGCCTGATTACATCACCGACAGCCATTATGGGATCCACCCACCCCCCAGCTAACATTGCTGCTGGATCGTGGCCAGTCTGTGTGTTTTGTCTTTGGATTCCCAGAGTGAAGTGTTCATCCAAAGGCCAATGCTCTCCTCCTCAGCCCTTGCCAACGTTGACATTTTAACAGCTTTATTGGTAGCTCCTAACAATGAAGAGGCCCATTCCAGGTGGCAGCAGCTCTTGGACAATATCCAAGGCTGACAAGTGCCAAGTCACTCTGGCACCCACGTTCGTACCAGGCAATGACTAAATCCAAGATCGGACACAGTCGTATCTCCCACCCCCGGCAGTCACTAGCAGCACCATGTCCCAGGTCACCAACAATTTGGGTCACCATTAATCAGAAGCTGAACTGAACCAACCATTATCAGTCCCATTATTCCCAAGGGTCCCATTATTCCCAAGGCTGGGCAGAGGTTGAATACTCTGTGAAGATCTAGGATTCAAGTTTGTTTTTTTATACGCACCTCACCTTCTGAATCCTCAAAGCCTCTTCAACCGTGTATAAGGCTCATGTCACAAATGTAACACTAGACAGTAGTCAACGATAGTCAATGAGCTTGACATTTTCCAGAACACAGCAATCCACTTGATCGGGGACCTTGCCACTGAACTCACTATCCACCTTTCCCATCCCTGCTGCACTATTACTGCAGTCTCTACAGACTCTAGGACACACTGCAACATCCCACAAAGCTGATTTTAGCCTCTCAGGCCCACCAGCTCAATCATACAATTCCTTACAGTGCAAAAGGAGGCCATTTGGCCCATCGAGTCTGCACCGACTCTCTAAAAGAGCACCCCACCTAGGCCCACTCCCCCGTCCTATCCCCGTAATCCCACCTAACCTGCACATCCCTGGACACTAAGGGGCAATTTAGCGTGGTCAATCAACCCAACCTGCACATCTTTGGACTGTGGGAGAAAACCGGAGCACCCGGAGGAAACGCACGCAGTCACCGGGAGAAAGTTCACACAGTCGCCCGAGGAATTGAACTCGGCTCCGTGGTGCTGTGAGGCAGCCGTGCTAACCACTGTGCCACCGTGCCGTCCTGTGCTGCTAAGAAGGACGAGAGAAACTATTTCCTCTGGTGAAGCCATCCCAAACTCCCTCGCACCACTTGCTACTTTGGTCCCTGGCAGTGTGTGGGGGGGGTACTCCTGCCTCCTGACATTCGGCTCCTGCCCTTTGACCAGCTGTCACCAACTGGTGGTACCAGCCTGAGACAATGCCAGTCTGTAGATAAGGCTCAGGGGCACCTATATTCCATTCACCTCAGTCTTCGCCCCACCCCCTGCTCCTGACCCCCCCCATCCCCCATTCCCGCTACCCACACATTCAATGCTACAGTTCCCACTGAGAGTTAAAATCAGGACCCTTCTGTCTCCTTCAATCTAGATGGTGCTCTGGGCTCAGTTGACTCCATTTGCACACTTCCGTAAATGAAATATGTCGTGCGTTCTTCTTTCAAGGCAAAATTAAAAAGGGACCCGAGTCATTAATGTGGGGAATTATCTCTCTCCATCAGCTCACGGACACGTGTTCGTGCTGTTGGCACGTGGTTCAGAAGAGGGGGAATTCAGCCAGCAGTAACCGCAGTACGGACACTGGGCAGTTAGGACTGTGTGGTCTGTCTTCAGACGCGCCAGTGCGTGGGCACAGGGTAGTAGGATTCTGTTCGACGGGGAGCTGCACTCATACTGTGGGAGGGCTGGAACAGGAGGCTGCTGTTGCTTTGAGCCACATGTGCCTGCCATCTGTCGAACGCCGGCTGTAAAACATCCCAGCTACCTGGTGGAATGTTCCTTCTTTTTTTTTTTAATGACGGAATATTCTTCGAGCTGATTATGTCAAAGGCTGCCAATCTTGGAGACCCAGAGGCATTGAGGCGCGTGCTGAGGCTAGGATGCGAGGCCAACCTATTCCTGCTGTAAGAGTGGCTGGGGGGGGGGGGGGAGCAGGAATTAAAATTGTACAAAAATTGCTCCAACACAGCTTAATTGTCACCTTCCTACAACAGGTAGTAATGGACTGCTGAGGGTCAGAATAGGGCCAATGTCCTGTCTGAGGATCGCTCCTTTGCAGACTGCAACACTTCTGTCCTATTGATGGAAGATGAGCTTGTGCTGCTACATTGCTTCCCCTCAGATTATTGGAATACAGATCTTGGTCTGCACATAGTGAATTCCATATTTAAGTCATGGGGGCCTTTCCTGAAAGGAAGGCCAAGAACTCGCCCGAAAGAAAAGATCAATAAAATCTCCGAGAACAATGGGTCTCTGTGAAAAGGCATTTTCACCTGGCCAAGCGCACCTGCGATGAGCCCGTATCCTTTTGCCTTCTAGTTTCTGGGCAGCAGGAAGAGGCGACAAGGGGGCAGCAAGACGAGGAGACAAGGCCACACTGGATCCCAGCTCAGCCAACGTTGGCAGCTAAGCAGGATGAGTGCTCTGAGGCACAAGAAGGGTGGCAGGCAAAGGGAGGTATATTTTGATGCTTTCCAGGCCTGTTTCCTATGAGGGGGCGATGCCATTGATTTTTTTCTTTTGGTCTTCCTGATTCCTGACTCGACAAACTGTAACGCCATTCACCTAGGATGGCAACGGCATGGCAGGGTCCCTACTTGGTGGCATTGTGGGCATACCTTCACCATTTGGGCTGCAGGGGCTCAAGAAGGCAGCATCATCACTCTCCACAGGCCAAATAAGATGGTAAATAAACGCCAGCCTTATCCACAAGCTGTGGTGAACTTTATTTTTTTTTGTAAAAAGCTCACCGTGCCTCTTTCCTCAAACTGACCCGCCGCTTTTCCGTCAGTACAGTGTACCTTTTGACAGCCCATTTCTGGAGTGGTTACTGTGAGGCCTGCTTGTAGGCCTCTATAATCTTCAAATGCTTCAGCTCCCTTGCTGCAATGTACTGTAAATGTTCCAAGCTGCAAGTCAAGCTGTATGGAGTCTGCACTTCTCTCTCAGTCGGCATGGATGCTCGGTTTCCTCCCACAATCTAAAGACGTACAGGTAGGACAAGCAGGCTTACATTAACACTGCAATGAAGTTACAGTGAAAATCCCCTGGTCGCCACATTCCGGCATCTGTTCGGGCACTCAGAGGGAGGATTTAGAATGTCCAATTCACCTGGCAGCACGTCTTTCGGGAATTGTGGGAGGAAACCGGAGCACCCGGAGGAAACCCACGCAGTCACGGGGAGAACGTGCAGACTCCGCACAGACAGTGACCCAAGCCGGTCCAAACCTGGGACCCTGGCGCTGTGAAGCAACAGTGCTCACCACTGTGCTACAGTGCCGCCCTTATTGGTTAACTCCCTTGAGTTGTGACGCCGGGTGCTTTTTAATGAGCATGCCTGTGCATGTACATCTTTGATCACTAGTAAGAGAACGTGGGAACAGGAGGCCATTCAGCCTGCCGAGCCTATTCCAGTATTCAGTTAGATCATGGTGGTTTGACTACGTTTACTCACCTGTGCTCCATATCCGTGTTAACAAAAATCTATCAATCTCAAGTCTTGCAAGCTCCTATTGACAACACTCCTGCGCCCCACCCCCCAACCCCGCCACAGTATCCATCACCTTTTCAGAGACAAAGTTCCAGATTCCCACTTCCCATTATTCAAAAGAATGACCTTATGTTTCCCTCTTGAATGACCTGGCTCGAATTTTTATATGATGTCCCATTGTCCTAGATTCTCCGACCAGAGGAAACGATACTTCCTTCTTGCTCCATCAATTCCCTTTTAACATCCAATGGAGGTTCGTAGCCTACAAAGGTCACCAACATGACCTGGAAGCAAACGAACCCTGAACTGTGGCCAGCTGCGGGTGCTGCTGGGAAACTGGGAGAGCAGACGGGAGCAATGGGAGCCAATACATGCATTTGAAGCACACCCTTTCAATCAGAAATGTAAAGGGCAGTACCAGTGCCAGGCACACAGAATTCTGTGTTGGTTGGAGGGCAACTCTCAGTTCACAGGATCACAGTTCTTGTTGGCCAGACGCTTTGCATTCCCACACGCACACGGTAGGCGGCTGTTCCTGCAGGAACCGCTATTTAGAAAGCCTGTTATGCAGTGATCCTTATGCCTTCAAAAATAAATGAGGCAGGAAAATGCATTTTTTAAAAAGGGAAGCCGAAGAAACCCATGGTTAAAGGAACTTCTGTTTGACAAAACAAGCAGTCGGAACTCAATGTGCCATCGCCTTTTTCCACACTGGCACGGTGGAGCGTTTCCCTGTAAAACTGCAGGAATTCCTATCGCACCTGCTGGATGTGGATTTAAGAGTCCTTTGTTTCTTTGCAATGCTGCCAGAGGTACAAGGCCAAGAAAAATGGTTCCTTTTTTTTGTAAACACAGTTGTTCCTGCCGCCTGAGAAAGTGATGATCAGGCAGAGGTCTGTGGGCCCGTAAACACTGCTCGCCTCTCGCTGGCACCACAGGGAAACTGGCTGACCAATCGGCCCGGGCACGTCTTCCAGTGTGTCCACCCTGCTTTTTCTCTTTCAGGTGCAGCACCTTCTATCCATTGAATGAAGCTGCCTGTTTTTGTTACATCAGTAGCAACCTATGGTGAAGGTTGAGTGTTGACAGGAAACAATCTTGAAATACGTTTTCCACTGCACAACAAAATATGGTTTCTATACTCCTGGGTTCCATCCCAGACTCCAACAGTGAAACTTCTTAATGCTGGGCTGAGAAGTAGTGAGTCGAAGATGAGACTATTTGAAGTCATAGTCCGATTAGGAATAATCGTTGAGCATTTGATTGTCTCTAATTAGTTCTATGAAATTTTAAAACCATTTACATCACCAGTGTTATTGGACCCGTTCAAAAAAACAGCAAACAAATTGGCCTGTGCAACATATAGTTGCCAACTTGTCTGTCTCTTTTGTGGAGGCAAGCAGCCATTTTAACCCCTCTGCCAGAGAGGTTGGTTGTAGTTGGGACAAGGGTCTCCACCTGCTTGGATGAGTGCAGCTCCAAAACCCAAGAGTGGGCAAATAAATGGCAGATGCAGTGTGATTTGGATAAATGCGAGGTTATCCACTTTGGTAGCAAAAACAGGAAGGCAGATTAATATCTGAATGGCCATAAATTAGGAGAGGGGAATGTGCAACGAGAGCTGGATGTCTGTCACTGAAGCATGCAGGTGCAGCAGGCGGCAAAGAAGGTAAATGATATGTTGCCTCCACTGCGAGAGGACTCGAGTACAGGAGCAGGGATGTCTTGCTGCAATTATACAGGGCCTTGGTGAGGCCACACCTGGAATATTGTGTGTAGTTTTGGTTCTCCTTATCTGAGAAAGGGTGTTCTTCCGCTGGAGGGAGTGCAGCGAAGGATTACCAGGCCAACTCCTGGGATGGCGGGACTGACGCATGAGGGGAGATTAAGTCAGTTAGGATTGTATTTGCTGGAGTTTAGAAGAATGGGGGGGTTGGGCTTGGGACGAAAGGGATCAATGGGTATGGTGGGAGGGGTGGGGGGAGGGGGGGGGGCAGGATCAGGCTATTGAGTTGGGTGATTAGCCATGATCATATTGGATGGAACAGCAGACTTGAAGGGCCGAATGGCCTTCTCCTGCTCCTATTTCCTTTGCTTCAATGTTTGCTCAACAGGGCATTGGCAACGTGCTTGTCTGATTTGTCAAGGCAAGCTGCCATTTTAATCCCTCTACCAAAGAGGTTGGATGCAGTGGGACAAGTGCGATGGAATGCTCCCCACCGCCTGGCTGAATGCAGCTCCACCACTCAAGAAGCTCAACACCATGCAGAGCAAAGCATCCACAAATGTTCACTCCCTGCACCAGCAATGCACAGAGGCAGCAGCGTGTACCATCGACAAGCTTCATTACACCAACTCACCTGGGCTCCTTCGTCAGCACCTAGAAGGACAAGGAGACAAGAATGATCCCTGGAATGAAGGGCTCGTCATACGAGGAGCGGTTGAGGTACTCTGGATCCGTACTCGTTGGAGTTTAAAAGGATGAGAGGAGATCTTATTGAAACTTACAGGATACTGAGAGCCCTAGACAGAGTGGACGTGGAGAGAATGTTTCCACTAGTCGGAAAAACTAGAACCCGAGGGCACGGCCTCGAACTTAAGGGACGATCCTTTAAATCAGAGATGCGGAGGAATTTCTTCAAACAGCGGGTGGTGAATCTGTGGAACTTTTGCCGCAGGAGGCAGTGGAGGACAAACCACTGAGTGTCTTTAAGGCAGAGATAGATAGGTTCTTGATCAATAAGGGGATCAGGGGTAATGGGGAGAAGGCAGGAGAATGGGGATGAGAAAAATATCAGCCATGATTGAATGGCGGAGCAGACTCGATGGGCCGACTGGCCTAATTGTGCTCCTATGTCTCATGGTCTAAGGGCAGCAGAGGCATGGGAACACCACCTCGGAGTTCCTCTCCAAGCCACACACTCTCCTGACTTGGAAATATCCCGCCATTCCTCCACTGTCGCTCGCTCAAAATCCTGGCATCTCTTCCTCAACAGCACATGGACTGAAGCGGTTCAGGAAGGCAGCTCACCACCACCTTCTCATGGGTAATTAAGAATGGCCAACATAAAGCTGGCACTGCCAGCGACACCCACGTCCCATGAACAAAAAATAAATAAATAATAATATCTGCATCAGGACTTGAAAGGAAAGATTGAGTTTGAAGATTGTAGGAGAAGAGAAGATTGAAGTTGTATCCTTTATAATTGCAAGGTCAGTTTGAGGATAAGCTTTTATGGGGTGGGAGGAAGGGGAAATTAAGGATAAAGCCTCTGGATAATGAGAAAGAAATAATTGAAATAAGTGGGGGGAAAAAGTGTTTCCTGTAAGCTATGTGTGCACTTGGCCTAATAGTTACCCAGAAGGCACCGTTCACACCACTAACAAGTACATGATCTGAAGGAAAAGTGGCCTGGAGTAGGAAACAGAGCATGGAGTTTTGATTTTAACACGGTGAGGATGATGACTGGGCAGTACTTGCGGCAGGATAGTGGAATTCAAAAGGAACAAGAGCTGAAAAACATTGCCATACATATGGTCGGAAGATTTGAGTGCCCAGTGGGACTGCTGACTAAAGCGTTGTCAAGTTTTTAGCCTACCTTGTTGTGGTAACAAGCTGCTGAGATGGGATTTGGGCTAGAACAAGGTCACTTGAATCTCTCGGTGCTTACATCTCTCTCCCACTTGCTATCACTTTCTCTGAACAGCTGTGTCAACTAAAACGGGGAAAATACAACATTTGACTCTAATTGGACCCAAAGGTATTTCCTTTCATCCAGCGATTTGGTTGTTGAACATCAGACATCTCTAATATCACCAGGAATACGAGTGCTGGTATATAAAAGCAAATTACTGCGGATGCTGGAATCTGAAACACAAACAGACAATACTGGACCGTCGCAGCAGGTCTGACAGCCTCTGTGGAGAGAGAAGGGAGCTGACGTTTCGAGTCTGGATGACTCTTTGCCAAAGCTGGAGAGAACTGGAAATAGGGTCAGATTTATACTGTTGTGGGGGAGGGGGTGGAGCGGTGGGACTGGATAGTGGGCCAGTGATAGATGTGTTATGGGCCAGGGTTTGGAGAACCCCAAAGTGTATAATGGAGTTCACCTGACCCACAACTTTTAATAGATTGTGGTATGGGGAGCACACGGCCCACACTACAGGTGTGGTACAGCAGAAATGGAAAAGTATTTTTTAAAGCAAAACAATGTTTATTCTATGAACTCAAGTTAACATTTTTAAAACATACAGTGAACATCTTAGCAACCATTAATTCAAATACAACCCCCAAAGAATACAACACTAAGTAATCCTAAAGCTGTCCTTTTAACATCCAGGAGACTTAAAAAACCTTTAAACAGAAGCACATCAGTTCAAGTCACTACTGAGAGAAGTTATTAGTTTTCAATCACGAAAGGATTGATTTACAAACATTTAGATTACAAAGAGAGAGACTCATACACCTTCTGGCTGTGATTGCAGCTATCTAGCTCTAAAAACAAAACTAAAACACACCCTGCAGCAAACAGCCTAAAATGAAAGTAAAAAGCTGACAGGCAGCCCCGCCCACCCACACTCTGACATCACTGATGAACACTTATTTCTGAAAGGTATATTTCTTAAACACCCATTTCTTAAAGGTACTCTCACATGACAGATGGAGATGGGCAAAGATGTTGTGGAGAGAAAGTCAAAATGTAAATGGGGATGATTAAGACTAATAAGGGTGCAGATAGTGACACATAAAGAGATTAGAATGTGTGAATGGCAGAACAAAGGTGAACAGTGGGTCAAAGGGCAAACTAGGAACAGGGAACAGATGGTCCACGTGGGGTGGGGGGAGAGGGGACAATGTTGAGGGAAAAACAGATCAATGGAAGAAATGAAGATTAATTGATCGGAAAAAAATGGGGTGAAGGTGGAGGAGAGAGCTCACAGTCTGAAGTTGTTGAACTCAATATTAAGTCCGGGAGGCTGCAATGTGCCTAATGGGAAGATGGGATACGGTTCCTCCAGTTTGCGCTGGGCTTCACTGGAACATTGCGGTAGGCTAAGGACGGACATGTGGATGTGAAAGCAGGGTGGTGAGTTGAAATGGCAAGGAACAGGAAGGTCTGGGTCCTGCTTGCGGTCAGATCGAAGGTGTTCTGCAAAACGGTCACCCAGTCTGCGTTTAGTCTCTCCAATGTAGAGTAGACCGCATTGGGAGCAGCAAATGCAATCGACCAGATTGAAGGAGGTGCACGTGAAGCAGTGCCGATCTTGAAAAGAGTGTTTAGGCCCTGGGAGGGTGAGCAGGAAGGAGGTAACGGGGCAGGTGTTACACCATCACTGATTGCCTGGAAAGGTGCCGTGGGAAGAGGGTAGGTGAGGTACCCTCAATAATGATGCTTAGAGATTAAACTGTAAAGAAGGCTTTATTAGGCTAATAACTATGCTACAGATTTGGACGAGAGCTGACTGCTATACAGGCCATGAGGCAGGCCTTTATGTATGGCTCCCAGATGGGCGGAGCCAGAGGCGGAGTCCCCAGGGTTCCAAGCCTGGTCTTAAAGGGGACATCACCTTACATGATGATAAGGCAGTAACCATTCATCACATTCACGCCCTGTTTAAAAAGGAGTCCGGCGGGGGTGAAGTGCCATCATAGGTCCATCCGTCTCGGCGGCCGGATCGTCCTCCTCGATCTCCTCAGTTCGGGCGGTGGTGCGGCGGGCACGGACGTCCCGGTTGAGGGCACATCCGGGAGCACAGCGGTCGGAGCTTCGGTCCGGGTCGGGGCATAGGAACTAGGCAGGGCCGGGGGTAGCGGAGCCGGCGCCGGCGGGGCGTGTCAAGGGGGGGCGCACGGTAGGAGCTCACCAACGGGTGGTAGGGCCGGAAGGGGGTGTGTTGTATGGGGCGACGGGTCCTGCAGGGGAGCGGCGCGGGAAGGGGCGTTTGTGGTGGAGGATCCAGCGGGCGCCAGATCCCGGAGGGAAACCGTATCTTGCCTGCCGTCGGAGTACTCCACGTAGGCGTAACTGGGGTTGGCGTGGAGCAGTCGGACCTTTTCAACTAGGGGGTCCGTTTTATGGCTCCTCGCGTGCTTCCGGAGAAGAACAGGTCCCGGAGCCGTCAGCCAAGGTGGAAGCGAGACCCCGGAGATAGACTTCCTGGGGAAGAGAAACAATCGCTCATGAGGGGTCTCATTTGTGGCCGTGCAGAGGAGTGACCTAATGGAGTGTAGGGCATCGGGTAGGACCTCCTGCCAGCGGGTGGTTGGGAGATTTCTCGACCGCAGGGCCAGAAGGACAGCCTTCCACACGGTCGCGTTCTCCCTCTCCACCTGCCCGTTTCCCCGTGGGTTATAGCTGGTCGTTCTGCTCGAGGCGATGCCTTTGCTGAGCAGATACTGACGCAGTTCATCGCTCATGAACGATGTACCCCGGTCGCTGTGGATATAAGCAGGGAAACCGAACAGGGTGAAGATGCTGTGCAGTGCCTTAATCACCGTGGCTGAGGTCATGTCGGTGCAGGGAATGGCGAATGGGAAACGGGAGAACTCATCGATCACGGTGAGGAAATAGGCATAACGGTTGGTGGACGGGAGGGGCCCCTTGAAGTCCACGCTCAGTCGCTCAAAGGGGCCCGAGGCCTTCACGAGCCGAACCTTGTCTGGCCGATAGAAGTGCGGTTTGCACTCCGCACAGACCTGGCAGGCCCTGACCATGGCCTTGACCTCCTTGGTTGAGTAAGGTAGGTTGCGGGACTTGATGAAATGGACGAGCCGGGTAACCCCCGGGTGGCAGAGGTCATTGTGGATGGCTTGCAGGCGGTCCTCCTGCGCGTTGGCGCATGTGCCGCGGGACAGGGCATCTGGGGGCTCGTTGAGCTCCCCTGGACAATACTTGATATCGTACAAGTAGGTGGAGAGTTCGATCCTCCACCTCAAAATTTTATCGTTTTTTATTTTGCCCCGTTGCGTGTTATCGAACATATAGGCGACCGACCGTTGGTCGGTGACGAGGGTAAACCTCCTACCGGCGAGGTAGTGTCTCCAGCACCGCACAGCCTCCACAATGGCTTGTGCCTCCTTTTCGACTGCAGAGTGTCGAATCTCGGAGGCGGTGAGGGTTCGGGAGAAGAACGCTACTGGTCTGCCTCCTTGATTGAGGGTAGCAGCCAGGGCGATGTCTGATGCATCGCTCTCTACCTGGAAAGGGATGGTTTCGTCCACCGCATGCATGGTGGCCTTGATGATGTCGGCCTTGATGCGGTAAAGGCCAATTGAGCCTCAGCCGAGAGGGGAAAAGTGGTGGTCTTTAGGAGTGGGCGGGCTTTGTCCGCATACTTGGGGACCCACTGGGCGTAAAGGAGAAAAGCCCCAAGCACCGTTTGAGGGCCTTGAGGCTGCGGGGGAGAGGGAGTTCCTTAAGGGGGCGCATGCGGTCAGGGTCGGGACCTAGGACCCCGTCTTCCACGACATAGCCGAGGATGGCCAGCCGGGTGGTGTGGAAAACGCATTTGCCCTCGTTATAGGTCAGGTTAAGGGCTCGGGTAGTCTGGAGGAACCTTTTGAGGTTAGCGTCATGGTCCTGCTGATCATGGCCGCAGATGGTGACATTGTCCAAGTACGGGTATGTAGCCCGCAAACCGTTTGGTTCATCGCCCTTTGAAAGACTGAGACCCCATTTGTGACACCAAAGGGGACCCTGAGGAAGAGGAAGAGCCGGCCGGCTGCTTCGAAGGCAGTATAGAGGCGGTCTTTTGGTCGGATGGGGAGCTGGTGGTAGGCAGATTTGAGGTTGACCGTGGAAAAGACTCGGTATTGGGCGATCCGATTTACCATTTCCGCGATGCGAGGAAGGGGGTACGAATCAAGCTGCGTGAATCGGTTTATGGTCTGGCTATAATCCACGACCATCCGTTTCTTCTCCCCGGACCGGACTACCACCACTTGCGCTCTCCAAGGGCTGTTGCTAGCCTCGATGACCCCCTCTCCCAGTAAACGCTGGACCTCTGACTTGATAAAAGCCATATCTTGGGCACTGTAGCGCCGGCTCCTGGTGGCGACGGGCTTACAGTCAGGAGTGAGGTTAGCGAATAGCGAGGGGGGTGCGACTTTCAGTGTCGCAAGGCAGCACACCGTGAGGGGGGGCAAGGGTCCGCCGAACTTCAGTGTCAGGCTTCGGTGGCTGCACTGGAAATCCAGTCCGAGCAGCAGGGGGGCACAGAGGTGAGGGAGGATATAAAATTTGAAACGGGTGTATTTGGCACCCTGGATCGAGAGATGCGCAATACAGTACCCCGTGATTTGTACCGAGTGGGACCCAGATGCGAGGGCTATGGTTTGGGATGTGGGATGGGTGCGTAGGGAGCAGCGCCTTACCGTTTCAGGGTGGATAAAGCTCTCCGTGCTCCCGGAGTCGAAGAGGCATGCAGTGTCGTGCCCGTTGACCTGGACCTGCATCATGGAGTTCTGCAGGTGTTTTGGCCGAGTTTGATCGAGGGTGATCGCACCCAGTCGCGGGTAGTCGGAGTCGTAAAATGGCCGCTGCCGTTGGTCGCACGTGTCGGGTCAAGAAGATGGCCGCCGACCAGATGGCCGCTCCCATGATTCGCACGAGGCTGATGACGCGTCAGAAGAGGACGTGTCGGGTCGGTGCGCAGCAGCATTGTGAGGCCTGTGGGCCTGAGAGCCTGATTTTCGGGCCGGCTGTTCTTTGTTTTTCTGGCCCCTGGGTCTGGCCAGGCAGACCCTCGCAAAGTGCCCTTTCTTCCCGCAGTCGCTGCAGATCGCGGAGCGGGCTGGGCAGCGTGGGCGTGGGTGCTGGCCCTGCCCGCAGAAGTAGCAAGGTGTGCCCCCATGGTGAGCGGGTCGCCGCGTGGCGCAGGCCTGTAATACGGGCGAGTCTGAGGAAGTCCGGGGGGGGCTGGCAGAGTCCGCGGGGTACGTACCCAAGTTATGTCAGGCCACCTCCAGCGAGGAGGCGAGCGTTAGCGTCTCCTGGAGGTCTTTTGCCCCGTTTTCGAGCAGTCGCTGCCGGATGTAGGTCGAGCGGATGCCGGACACGAAAGAATCTCTGATGTGCAGGTTCATATGGACTTCCCCTGTCACATCCTGATGGTCACAGTCCCTGGCCAGCGCGGTGAGTTTCTCAACAAACTCGTCGAGCGATTCCCCCGAGCGCTGCCGGCAGGTAGAGAGCAGATGCCGGGCGTGCACCTCATTGACGGGTTTGACAAACCGCTTGCGGAGCAACTCAATCGCTTCCTCATAAATCGTCGCCTTTTCGAGCGTGGCGGAGATTCTGTGACTCACCCGGGCGTGGAGTAGACGCAGCTTGCGTGGCCCCAGGATGGGAGTCTCTGCGGAGTCCAGGTAGGCCTCGAAGCACCGCAGCCAGTATTTAAAAATTTCCTTTGCCTCCGGCGTTCGAGCTTCCAGATTGAGCTTCTCTGGTTTTAGGCCTGCGTCCATCCTGAATCTAGTTTAGCCTAATAAATTGAGGTACCCTCAATAATGATGCTTAGAGATTAAACTGTAAAGAAGGCTTTATTAGGCTAATAACTATGCTACAGATTTGGACGAGAGCTGACTGCTATACAGACCATGAGGCAGGCCTTTATGTATGGCTCCCAGATGGGCGGAGCCAGAGGCGGAGTCCCCAGGGTTCCAAGCCTGGTCTTAAAGGGGACATCACCTTACATGATGATAAGGCAGTAACCGTTCATCACAGTAGGGTAATGGAAGTGATGGAGGAGTGGACTAGGATATCCCGGAGGGAACGGTCCCTGCGGAATGCTGACAGGGGGAGTGAGAGGATGATGTGTTTGGTGGTGGGGTATTTTGCTGTGGTGCTTTTGCGATACAGATGCACTGCAGTGGATATTACAGAGCTGAGCTGAGGTTTTTAAACATTGTAACTGTCGGATAATCTCAGCCATATGTTTTGTATAACCAGCACTTTGTGGTAATCTGCATGGCTGGAAAGCATACATCAACTTGCAGCTATACATCTCCACTCATGTCCAACAGGGATTCGATGGGCCGAAAGGCTTCCTTCTATGATATAAATAACCCCACGATGCTAACTCCAAAATGGCCGATAAAGTTATTTTTCTGAAGAGCAGTCACGTTTGCTTGGCAGGGTCTGCAGACTGCAACGCCATAACGTTCACATCATCTGTTTTCATGCAAAGTGTTTACCCGGACACCAGGGAGGGTTCCTCTGCTCTGCTATCTGCACCGTTAAAATGTTTCTCGCCTCCCAACTTGTCTGAACTCTCAGAGGCATTAAGGCACAGAAGGAGGTCCTTCAGCCCATCGAGTTCATGCTGGACCCCTGCAGAGCAATCCAGTCGGTCTCACTCCCCCACTTGTTCCTTGTAGTCCTGAAAATGTATTCGTTCTTCCGGTTTCCCTTTAACATTATTACATTTGTTTCCGCTTCCATCACATCCGTAGGTCGCAAGTTCCAGGTCATTACCGCTCACTGTGTAAAAACGTTTTGCCTCTTCCTCCTGCATCCCTTGCCCAAAATCTTCAACCTTTGTATCCCCCACCCCGACATCTTAGTATCATCAGTTAATCAGGAGAGATTTTACTTTAAGCCTGTCATAATAGTGTAACGTCACCGTAGTCCCAGATGACCATAGTCTGCTTTCCCTTTGAGGGGGAGAGCTGACTGGTGGTGATTTAACCTGAGGATCACCACATCTCAGGCCAGGGGCAAGGTTGAGAATGCGTGGTCTTCATGAATAACCTCAGCCAGCACATCATGAACCAGCTGTGCGCCCAACTGAGCTAAACCAGCACCCCATTATCTTATACACCCCAGAAATCTCCCTTCAATCTCCTTTGCTCCAAGGGGAATGACTCCAGCCTAATTTTGTAACTTGAACCCCCATCCCGAGGACCTGTCTGGTAAAACTGCTCGAGATCATCTCAAAGACCCTCACATCTTCCCCAAAGGGCTGTTGAGCAGAACCGGATGCAATACGGTAGTTACGGCCTAAACAGAGCTTTAGAAAGGTTCAGCACAACTTTCCTCCTTTTGTACTTCTGAAGTCTTAAGATCTCGTACGCTTTGCCTGCCAGTTTCTCAATATGTCCTGCCACCTTCAAATTTTCATGCACATTCACCCCCAGCACTCTCTGACCCAGCACATTCTTTAGAATTGTGCCATTCAGGGGCTGGTTTAGCACAGGGCTAAATAGCTGGCTTTGAAAGCAGACCAAGGCAGGCCAGCAGCACGGTTCAATTCCCGTACCAGCCTCCCCAAACAGGCGCCGGAATGTGGCGACTAGGGGCTTTTCACAGTAACGTCACTTGAAGCCTACTTGTGACAATAAGCGATTTTCATTTCATTTCATTTCAGTCGACATTTGCCTCTCCCCACCCCTCCAGCCAAAGTGCATCAACTCACACTTTTATTAAATCCCACTTGTCAGTCCGCTCTTCAATTCCTCTGCTCCTATGCGGTGGGTTGGCCAGTCTCGCAAGAGGCGCTACAGTTAGCTTCGGTGCTGCTGGCCACCGAGATAGGGGAAATCACTCAAGGTTTCCCGCCCTCAACAGCCCCAGTGAGTGCTTCGAGCGTGGACAGGGCTGGGCTCAGCAGAGATGCCCACCACAATGAGGAGCCAACATCCTGCAATGCAACAACAACTTGCATTTATATATCGGCTTTAATGCAATCAAATCCCCACAGCACTTCAGGGGCAATATCAATCAAAATGTAACACCCAGTCACACGCCGAATACAAGGGAGACGAGTAATCAAAGAGATAGATTTTAGATTTGAAGGCGGGTTCTGAAGGTGGGAGAGTTGGAAGAAGTGGATTGGTTTAGAGAGACAAGAGCTTGCAGCCTCGGCAGCTAACAACATGGACGCCGTGGTGGAGTGATTAAAATTGGGGGTTCCTGAAGCCTGAACGCGAGGAGTGCAGTTATCTTGGCGGGTGATAGAGATGGAGGAGGGAGTGGTCAGGTGAAGGCGGGATTTGAAAACCAGGACGAGAATATTATAATTGAGGCTCTTTGCTCAAATGGGAGCCAATGGAAGTCAGTAAGTTACGGATATCCCACAAATACTGCCGATCCGAATTTACAAGCCAAGCGAAGTTGCTCCGCTGGGGTCTGTCAATGCTCCTGAAGCTGTGGCTCAGTGTGAGTCACCATCTTCAGAGGAGATGTGGGGAACTTTCTCCTTTATTGTCTCTTTAGGAAATGAATGTTCGACAATGATATGGCTGTGTCATCTGACAGCTTTGATTCTGACAGATTGAGGCTTTTCTTTCCGACGATCCACTGGAGGGCTGACCTTCAACATTCGGCCCTGTCTGTTTCCATTTACTGTCGACTTCTGGTGTGAGGAGTTTCCAAACAGTGTCAGTGTTCCAAACCCTTCTGCTCTTGCCAGACAGTAAGGGAGTTGATTTGAACAAGAGTCAGCATGAACAGATTGAATTGGAAATTTTCTTTGCCCCACCATTGGCGGCCGTGCCACCAGCTGCCTGGGTTCAGATTTTCCTCTCTAAACTGCTTCACGTTCATCCCTCTGTCTCTTATTCGCTCATCCTTTTGGATGGCCCTTGACATCTATCTCTTTGACCAAGCTTTTGTTCACCTTTCCTCATGTTTCGTTCTCTGGCGCGGCTTCTGTTCACCTGATCAAGCACCTGGAGGTGTTTTGTTGTACGAAAGGCGAGTTGGTGTTGTTGATGTTGAAGTGGGTTGACAGCACTGCTCCCCCCTTCAAAACTGTCTTTGGGCAACACCTGTAGATAGAGCTCTGAAGGACGAGTCACACCGACACAAAACGTAAACTCTGTTTCTCTCTTCACAAGCACTGCCTGACCTGCTGGGTCTTTCCGGCATTTTCTGTTGTCATTTGTGGGTGGGCCTCATTGTATCAATTCCCCAAGCATAGGCCTTCTGTCCAACTCTGTTTCTGACGATTACATTCTCACATTATCACATTACTCGATCTCTTCTGATGACCAATTTGATGAATGTGCTGACTAGAGTCAGTGATGAGCCCAACAAAGCTAGAATATTATAATCTCAAGTGTGAGGTATGGTGCAGTGGGAATGCTACATCAATCTTCAGGTGCCTGAGTTACCGAGAGGGGAGATTCCCATAACCTCATCGCTATCTCGCGATGACTGTGGGAAAAATGAATGTGTACGGATATGAAATGAAATGAAATGAAAATCGCTTATTGTCACAAGTAGGCTTCAATGAAGTTACTGTGAAAAGCCCCTAGTCGCCACATTCCGGCGCCTGTTCGGGGAGGCTGTTACGGGAATTGAGCCGTGCTGCTGGCCTGCCTTGGTCTGCTTTCAAAGCCAGCGATTTAGCCTGGTATTGGGTGAGGGCAGGTTGGGCCCTTCTCTCATGGTCTCCCTGATCAGCTGACCCATCTACACTCAATGTTCCCACATGGATACTCGTTGGAAGACTGCTGCTTCCCAATGGGTTCCTCCACCATCAATGTGCGGGCTGTCATTGAGCAGAAACTCAAACTGTACCAGCCATAGTGTGGCTGCTGGTGCAGGTGACAAGCTCAGAATTATCCAGTGAGCGATTAACATCCTGATTCACCAGAACCTCTCCAACATCCATGGGCATAAGGCGGGCGATCGAGTACTTTCCTGCAGACCTGCAGTTCCACAAAACTCAAGAAGATCAGCAACACCCAGAGCAAAGCAGCTCCCTTGGATTGGAATGCCTTTCAGCGCTTTGATTTCCTCGACTATCTGCACACAATGGTTGTCTAGGGCCGAGAAGGACAAACATAGCAGCCGAGGTAGGTTCCCTCGTTAAAAAAACTCCGTTACACTTACAACGAGTTCTGCAAACCTGGCGTTGAGTTCGTCGGCGGGCGGGATTGGAAGCGAGAATTCCAGAAGCTGAAGTGGCACACTGCTGTCCTTGAATGTGATCTCCGGGTGATCACTGCTCTGGAAGCAGCAAAGAAATCCCAACACATGTCTGTTCCTTTTGCGTGGCGCCATCATCACTGTCTGACGTGCTAGCTATAGCTCATGATCTGTAAAAAGGATGGAAAACGGGAACAGTGAGTAAGTGTCACTTTGTCTAAAGTACGTTCCTAGAGAAGAATATTAGCCCCCATAAACTTGATACGGTGATACCATGGCTACGCCAGTGGGCCAGTGATGAGTTCAAATCCCACCTTTGGCCGTTTAAGAATCTTAATTCAGCTTTGAAATTTGGAAACAGGAAACAGCATCAGTAAAATTGACTGTGAAAATATCGGAGGATCGTGAGAATGTAAATGGCTCACTAACATCCCCTTAAGGAAGGGAAGCCAATCCCACCCCACTATGGTTGACTGACACTGGTGATCCAGCAAGCTCCTCAAACCGATGGTGCAAAAAGATGGTTCACCACAGCCTTCCCAGGGCAACTGGAGATGGGCACTAAACGGTAGCCTTGTCAGGCCAGTATCAGCAAAGGTGACTGAAACTATTGAGCTGCTGTAAGCGGGTTCACTGATGTCCTTTTCAGAAGGACGTCTGCCAGCCTTATCCAGTCTGTGACTCCAGACCACACCAGTGTGAGGAGACGGTGACTTGGTGGTAATATCACTACTAGATTAGTAATCCAGAGGCCCCGGCTCATACTGTGAGGACATAGGGGCTCAAATCCCACCAGGGCAGCTGGTGGAATTTGAATTCAATTAATAATTAGCACTGTAGCATAGTGGTTTGCACTACGGTTTCACAGCGCCAGGGTCCCAGGTTCGCTTCCCGGCTTGGGTCACTGTCTGTGCAGAGTCTGCACATTCTCCCTGTGTCTGCGTGGGTTTCCACCGGGTGCTCCAGTTTCCTCCCACAAGTCCCGAAAGACGTGCTGTTGGATGAATTGGACATTCTGAACTATACTTTATACTTGGAGGCCTACAACACAAGTGCAGTCATGCTTCAACTACAGAAATGCCTACTTAGCCCACACCTCTGGAGTACTGGAGCCGATCTGGGCACCACATCTGATGGAGAATATATTGGCCTTGGGAGGGGTGCAGTGCAGGTTTGCTAGAGTTATACCTGGGGAGAGGAGTGCGGATGTTCCCCTCTCAGAACCGAATGGGGAGGCGGGTCAAATTCCAGGGCTCAGGCCTCATGGGTCCTGTAGAGATGGGTCTGCCACCCAATTGGTGGAGACAGGGGCAGGAAATGAGGTGAGACACCAAGGAAGTGGGTCACATTCTGGACTTATTCGGCAGTCATTGCTGTAGCTGCTGTTTGCAAATCATATCTCAGGAGAAAAGTTGCTAAAGTTCAAATTTCCCACCTTTCGGAAACCGGGACAGGGTAGAACCAGCGATAAAATCACTGATTTTAAAGAATGGATAAGACTTCCCCTCCCCTGCCCAGCCATGCTCAGGCTCTTCAGTGCTACTCTGAACTGCATTTTCCCACATTTGCTTACATCTGGTCCACTTAAAATTGGAAAGCTTACCAGGGACGGGCTCTTAACGAACACACATGTGTCTCGTCGATAGGGGAGGTGTTCCGAAGCCAACTCTCTCCTCCAGCCTCAGGAAGATGGAAGAGGGCGGGAAAGGGGGTGGAAATGCTGGCTGTATGGTGGCCATTTTGTTTGCTGCCCACTTCCTTTTTCGTTTGATCGGGAACTGGAAAATTCTAGCCCCTGACTCCAGGAGTTCAATTACAATGAGAGAAGTGTTGAAACCTCCACACAAACGAGGGTTGTGTTCTTTGTAATTTAGAAGGTTCAGGGTGATTTGATCACAGCTTCCAATGTATTCAGGGTGACAGATCGGGTAGGCACAGAGGCACCACTTCCACTGGTGAGAGCATTTAGGATTCAGGGGCGTTGTCTAAACATTAAAGCCAGATCTTTCAGAAGTGAAATTAGGCTGCGCTTCTACAGGAAAAAGTGGTGGTTAAGTTTGGAGCTCTCGTGCACAAATAGCAACTGATGCGAGATCAACTGTTAGTTTTAAATCTGAAGCTGATAGTACCTAAGGTTAATCAAAATCTGACAGATTGTGAGGCAAAAGTAGGTATATGGAGTTGGGTCCCGGATCAGTCATGATCTCACTGGATGGCAGAGGGGGGAGGGGCTGAATGACCGCCTCCTGTCACAGTATTGTTATGTTTCTACCACCATGGTTGAAAAGGACTGGACAAAAGAGGAGACTTGGTGATGTCAAGCATGAGTATTAAATGATTGCAGATTTATGTCAGGCGATTCTTTGAAGGGACGTGGGTTCAGATGCAAATCAGCCATGATCTATTTGAATGAAAGAGCATGTCTGAGGGGCAGAATGGCCTCCACCGGTTCCTAATGTTCCTACGAAGATAAAAGACTAGCATACAGGAGGAGCTCCACAGATGAGCGGTGTTGTACTGGGGTTTTCTGTCAACACTTCAACAACCTTTCCTCATTCAGTGGCCTGAAGTGAAACAAGAAGGTGGTTTTTTTTTTGTGTTTGGCAAGAGGCTTTGTATAATCACTGTTCTATAAACATTTTAAGCTTTTAAACTGAAAACGAACTCCGAAACAAATTATCGAAAGGATGGTGAAATGGTAAATCACTCACGGGCGCGTAGCGGGTGAAACTCTAATCATGGATGTTGCAACCACTATCATCTCCCTTTGTAACACATGCAGAACAAAGCTGCCAGAGAACCAGATGGTCACACTTCAGCTCTTCCAACATGCTCTTCTAATCGTCCGAAGGAATCAGGTGCGATAGTGCTGCCAAACTACTGCCAAGACATTACTACAGCCGTCTCCCCCTGCCAAGCAAAGGGGCTCTTTCTTTTTAAGGAAGTATCTTGTCGTGTGGATGGGGGAGGCTGCACAGAGCATCAGGTCTCAATGGAGGGTCTAGACTTTTAGGTCGGAGTATCAGTGCGTGAATTACATGTGAATGCTATGTTGCCGGAACTTCAAAACATGCGGTTACGTAGTTCCTTGTTAGTATGACTTAAAAACACGTGAAAAGTTTGGCCCAATCTCCTAGCCTATCGATATCCATCTGTAAAATATTCAGCATCTCTTCCCTGCCTGCTTTCCAATCTATTTTAGTAACATCCGCAAATGTTGCTCGATTACACTGTCCCTACTTGCAGATCATTTCTATAAATTGTACACGGTCGCATAGTAGTTAGCACTATGGCTTCACAACTCCAGGGTCCCAGGTTCAATTCCCGGCTTGGGTCACTGTCTAAGTGGAGTTTGCACGTTCTCCCCGTGCCTGCATGGGTTTCCTCCGGGTGCTCCGGTTTCGTCCCACACGTCCCGAAAGACGTGCTGTTAGATAATTTGGACATTCTGAATTCTGCCTCTGTGTACCCGAACAGGCGCCGGAGTGTGGCGACTCGGGGCTTGTCACAGTAACTTCATTGCAGTGCAAATGTAAGCCTACTTGTGACAAGAAAGATTATTATTAGTGGTAGTTGAGATCCAAGGACTGACCCCTGCGGCACCCCACTAGTTACAGTTCACCAGCCAGAAAAGGACCATTGATCCCAACTCTCTGCTTTCTGTCAATCAGCCAATCCTCAATCCAATCTATTACTCTACCCCGAATCCATTGCTATTTCACCTTCTGGATCAGTCCTTTATGCAGCACCTTATCAAACACCTTCTGGAAGTCCAGATATACCACATCCACAGGTTCCCCATTATCCACCTTGCTGGTTACATCCTCAAAGAGCTCAAGAAAGCTCAAGCATGACTCACCCATCATAAAACCATGCTGACACTGGTGGATTGAGCTCTATCTTTCCAAATGTTCAGTCATATCCTCCTTAATGATTGATCCCAGCAACTCCCCCACCACCGAGATCAAGCTTCCACTTTTTGCCGCAATCCCTTTTTGGCAGGGGCATCACATTAGCGTGTTTCCAATTAACCGGGACCCTTCCAGAATCCAGGGAATTCTGAAATATCATAACCAATGCTTCCACTATCTCTGCTGCCAACTCCCTTAATACCCTCGGGTACAGGCCATCAGGTTCCGGAGACATATCTGCCATTAATCCGATCTGTTTAGCACAGGGCTAAATCGCTGGCTTTGAAAGCAGACCAAGGCAGGCCGGCAGCACGGTTCGATTCCCGTACCAGCCTCCCCGAACAGGCGCCGGAATATGGCGACTAGGGGCTTTTCACAGTAACTTCATTGAAGCCTACTTGTGACAATAAGCGATTTTCTTTTCATTTCATCAGTTTATTCAATATTGCCTCCATAGTGATGGTTATTGCACCAAGTTCCTCTGCATTAACTGTCATTTTTGGAAACTGTTTTATTATCTTCTGTGAAGACAAAGGCAGAATATTGGTTCAGTGCCTCTGCCATCTCTGTCTTCCCCATTATAACCTCACCAGTATCAACCTCTAAAGGTCCAACGTGTACTTTAGTTACTCTCTTCCTCTTTGTATACATTTAGAAGCTTTTGGTGTCAATGTTTATGTTTTCCGGTGTGACTTCAAGCACTGTCCTAACCCCGGCCTGCCGACTGAATTTATTTTGAGGGTGTCATGTCTCTGCAGTACAGAAACAAGGACGGCACAGTCACACTAGAATTGCTCCTCCAACAATAGATAAAGCTGAATCTGTGTCCTTGCTCCACAGCTGAAACAAAACTCCTCATTGGTATCATCAAAAGCTGCCAGGAACTGTCCAGCGCCAAAACAACAAAGGCCGAAGCATCTCCCAGCTGGGCTGCACAAACAGTGGCTACGGTGCGGGTAGAGGTGGGAGCAGAGAGCGAGCAACAATCATTTCACAAAGGCTTGTGTTGTTCTTGTTAACCCAGGTGACACCAAGCAGTTTGTGTCATCAGCTGGTGTGTGACAGACCACAGCCCAGTTATCAGTGGGAGCCTTCATCCCTAATACTGTTAAAAAGCACTGGTTACCGAGTTTTCAGAGATTTGGGTGACATTTCTAGACTCCAGGCCCAAATAATGGTTTAGCACAGTGGGCTAAAGAGCTGGCTTGTAACGCAGAACAAGGCCAGCAGCGGGGGCTGCTCAATTCCCGTCCCGGCCTCCCCGAACAGGCTCCGGAATGTGGCATCTAGGGGCTTCTCACAGTAACTTCACTGAAGCCTACTTGTGACAATAAATGATTATTATAATACCCCGTTTCCCTCACCCTTATCGTCACAAACAAAATCGCCTCAAGCAGGAATCAAATCTGTTCCCCCAGACTTGTTGTGAATCTCAACCCACATGTTTAGGGGCAGATTCCAAAGATTAATGATCTTCTGAGAGAAGAAATACCCCCTCATCTTCATCTTAAAGTGGGGGGGGGGGGCACTTATTTTTAAACTGTGCCCCTTAGTTCTCGATTCCCCCAGGAAAGAATCCATTCCGGTACCTAACCTGTCAAGACCCCTCAGAGTCTTACATTTTTCAATGAGGTCAGCTCGCATTCTTCTTAACTCCAGTGAGTATAGACGCAATGTATTCGACCTATCCTCATATAAGACAATTTCCGTCAGCACTGGAATCATTCTGGCAAATCTCCTCTGCACTTTCTCAATGTCCCTCACAACTATCTGAAAGTGTGGTGACCAGAACTGAATGCAATACTCTGGTGGCCCAACCTGCACTTTATAAAATGCCAATACCACTTCCCTGCCTTTGGACCCATTACCTCGAATTACAAAGCCCAAGATCCCATATGCAATGCCAAAATCTCTCTCAATATGCCCTGCCGCCTTCAAAGATCTATGTCTGTGAACTCGGAGGTTTAAAGTGAAATAAGATTTAGAACTCAACTTGCTAAGAGGGACACTCCGATTTGCAAAGAGGAACTAAGTCTGCCGAGTTTGCCCCACACTCTTGACCAGAGATAAGGGCTGGAAACTCGGAGAAAATAAAATAATGATCTTTCAGCAATGGCGGTGCACTATTGTCTAGCGTCTCTTTAACAGGGTTCTTATTGAATCGGAGTTATTGTGTGAGTACTTCACCCTCTAACGCATCTATCGACAGAAGCTAACTGCACCGATGTTTGAACAGAAATCTCCTGAGTGCAGACGGCACAGTTTGATAGAGAATTCCCAGGTGATGTGACTACATTGAAAATATTTCCTTAACTTAGCTCCGAGTGTGTCATTAATCTCTCAGCACTGCCTCTCAGGGTTCCAGCGAGGGTACTGCATCCAACAATCAGTTGTTTTGTAGAGAATTTTTATTTGCAAGACTCCACGCGAATTGCAAACTTCCTAATCGTTCAGGAAACCACAGACTAACTAGTCACACGTATGAAGTGGTAAAGTTAGAGCCTGTGAGTGCTCATTGATTTGAGGGCTGCTAGTTCCGAAGATTGGAGAACTGTTTACACTTTCTGACAGCCAAGGTTGGATTCACATTCTGAGCCCTGATTGGCCACCCAGGTCAGTTACCCTTACTCTTCTGTGTTGCCCTTAAAGGAACAATCACCATAAATATTTATTGTGAAGTATTGCACTGGTTGCAGGGGCTGGTTTAGCACAGTGGGCTAATTAGCTGGCTTATAAAGCAGAACAAGGTCAGCAGCGCAGGTTCAATTCCCATACCGGCCTCCCCGAAAAGGTGTCGGAATGTGGCGACTAGGGGCTTTTCACAGTAACTTCATTTGAAGCCTACTTGTGACAATAAGCCATTTTCATTCATTTCATTCACTGGATTTATCTTTAAATTATGAGTCTGCACGTTCTCCACGTGGGTTTCCTCCGGGTGCTCCGGTTTCCTCCCACAGTCCAAAGATGTGCAGGTTAGGTGGATTGGCCATGCTAAATTGCCCTTCGTGTCCAAAAAGGGTGAGAT
Organism: Scyliorhinus torazame; assembly: GCF_047496885.1. Classification (NCBI taxonomy): domain Eukaryota; kingdom Metazoa; phylum Chordata; class Chondrichthyes; order Carcharhiniformes; family Scyliorhinidae; genus Scyliorhinus; species Scyliorhinus torazame. Next base: position 325,018,876 of record NC_092710.1, read on the forward strand.
AAGGTGTGGGTTTGGGTAGGGTGCTTTTTCCAAGGGCCGGTGCAGACTCGATGGGCCGAACAGCCTCCTTCTGCACTGTAAATTCTATGATTCTATGAAATGCCTGTACTTATGAGGGGTGGATGTGTCAATGCTGAAGTTGTTTGTCAACTCTCGCTACATTGGGGTTTATTAGCCGCCACCCAACTATCATTTGGTCAATGATAATCAGAAGCATTTTATCGCCCCCGGTAACGTCAGCTGCTAGTTTATGGCTACTTCTTCTTCCCCTTTAAATCTCTGCAGCTTCGAGGTCCCAATCCCTCAGAGCCACAAGGGCCATCACAGCCTCGCGCAAAACATAGTCTCAGAGGATGAATCACCGAGCGTGCGGGGATTATCTGCTCAGTCATTTGAGATGTATTGTTGGAAAAAACATTTATGTTACACATTTAAATTTACCCTTGGCTGCCGTACAAGAATGAAGCCCACAATTAGTGCCTCAGTTTTGCGCCGGACATGCGGTGTTACTGGCAGAAATGATACAGCAGATTCATGGCACATTCAGTCCTCAGGGTTTAAAAATTAATCCCTTTGTAAAATATTATTATCACAGCTTCAGCACTGGCTGACTTTGGACTCTTCAAACTTGGGAGTCCACCGAAAATCTCCTGGTTGCATTTCACAAGTCCACTCACTCTCCACTGTGCCTTCATGTTGTTTTGCTCCCACTCCTGAAGACACCTTGAGATGGGGGGGTATTATTGTGCTACATCAAACACCTCCCTGATAACTCACTCAAGTGGTCATTTTTCATACATACAGGAGAGGTAAAAAGTGATTTGTGGTTCCCGGATCTCGTCACTGCGGGAGTTTCACTCACCCTATGGCAGCACGGTAACACAGTGGTTAGCACTGTTGCTTCACAGCGCCAGAGTCTCAGGTTCGATTCCCGGTTTGGGTCACTGTCTGTGCGGAGTCTGCACGATCTCCCCGTGTCTGCGTGGGTTTCCTCGTGCTCCGGTGTCCTCCCACAAGTCCCGAAAGACGTAGTTAGGTGAATTGGACATTCTGAATTCTCCCTCCCTGTACCCGAACAGGCGCTGGAGTGTGACGACGAGGGGATTTTCATAGTAACTTCATTGTAGTTCTAATGTGAGCCTACTTGTGACACTAATAAAGATTATTATTATGTCTGGTTCTGTCACAGCCTAATTGATCGGTCAATAAGAGACTGATTGCTGTAATTAGTCAACAACCCCCTTATCGTTGTTGTCATGCGACGACCGGGAATGTAGACAGTGAACCAGAAGGTCTAGCAAGTCCTGTGCTCCCATGTGCAAGTGCAGTCTATGAGCGACAGTGAGGTGGAATTGGAGATTTCAGTCCGCTCTCTCTCGCTGACATTCAATCCCACTGACTGCAGTGAAGTGGAACTTTGGGTGGGTGGGCGCCTGTCACATTACTGCCCAGAATGAATTTCTACCTTCATGCGCTCTAAACTGGCACATTTTTCACACCAAATAAATCAATGTCCCATATTTGCTTTGAAGCTCAAACTGCGTAACTTTAAACACAAATCTGTCTTGCAGCATAAAGACTAGAACAGCTGTGTCGTTTTTCTTAAATAAACATTTTATGGAGGTATTTTTGGTATTGTAACAACAACAAAATAAACAATGTACATGAAACTATAAACATAGTGCAAAAGCCGTCTCCCTTCCTTACAGGTCCCACCTTTATTAACCCTCTACTCTAAGCTATCCGCCCCCCCCCCCCCCTTCTGCTGATGATTAATTTTCCGCGAAGAAGTCGACGAACGGTTGCCACCTCCGGGCGAACCCTAACAGTGACCCTCTCAAGGCGAACTTGATTTTCTCCAAACAGAGAAAGCTAGCCATGCCCGATAGTCAGGTCTCCGACTTCGGGGGCTTTGAGTCCCTCCAAGCTAGTAGTATCCGTCTCCAGGCTACCAGGGAAGTAAAGGCTAGAACGTCTGCCTCTTTCTCCTCCTGGATTCCCGGGTCTTCTGACACCCCGAAAATTGCCACCTCTGGACTCAGTGCCACCCTTGTTTTTAACACCGTGGACATAAGAACTAGGAGCAGGAGTAGGCCATCTGGCCCCTTGAGCCTGCTCCACCATTCAATGAGATCATGGCTGGTCTTTTGTGGACTCAGCTCCACTTTCCGGCACGAACCCTTAATCCCTTTATTCTTCAAAACACTATCTATCGTTATCTTAAAAACATTTAATGAATGAGCCTCTACTGCTTCACTGGGCAAGGAATTCCATAGATTCACAACCCTTTGGGTGAAGAAGTTCCTCCTAAATTCAGTCCTAAATCTACTTCCCCTTATTTTGAGGCTATGCCCCCTAGTTCTGCTTTCACCCACCAGTGGAAACAACCTGCCCGCATCTATCCTATCTATTCCCTTCATAATTTTATATGTTTCTATAAGATCCCCCCTCATCCTTCTAAATTCCAATGAGTACAGTCCCAGTCTACTCAACCTCTCCTCGTAATCCAACCCCTTCAGCTCTGGGATTAACCTAGGGAATCTCCTCTGCACACCCTCCAGTGCCAGTACGTCCTTTCTCAAGGAAGGAGACCAAAACTGAACACAATACTCCAGGTGTGGCCTCACTAACACCTTATACAATTGCAGCATAACCTCCCTAGTCTTAAACTCCATCCCTCTAGCAATGAAGGACAAAATTCCATTTGCCTTCTTAATCACCTGTTGCACCTGTAAACCAACTTTTTGCGACTCATGCACTAGCACACCCAGGTCTCTCTGCACAGCAGCATGTTTTAATATTTTATCATTTAAATAATAATCCCTTTTGCTGTTATTCCTTCCAAAATGGATAACCTCACATTTGTCAACATTGTATTCCATCTGCCAGACCCTAGCCCATTCACTTAGCCTATCCAAATCCCTCTGCAGACTTCCAGTATCCTCTGCACTTTTTGCTTTACCACTTATCTTAGTGTCGTCTGCAAACTTGGACACATTGCTCTTGGTCCCCAACTCCAAATCATCTATGTAAATTGTGAACATGACATCTGCAAACGCCTGCCAAAATCCACTAAGCTTCGGACATGTCCAGAACATGTGGACATGGTTCACTGGTCCTCCCGCATATTTTGCACACCTGTCTTCCACCCCAAACAATCTGCTCATCCGGGCCACTGTCATGTGAGCCCGATGAACGGCCTTGAATTGTATCAGGCTGAGCCTGGCACATGTTGCGGACGCGTTGACTCTACTCAACGCGTCCGCCCATATACCATCCTCTATCTCGCCTCCCAACTCCTCCTCCCACCTGTGCTTCAGCTCCTCGGTCTGCGTCTCCTCTGACCCCCATAAGTTCCTTGTAAATATCAGAGACACTCCCTTCTCCTACCAGCCCTCTGGAAACCACCCTGTCCTGAATCCCCCTTAGCTGTAGGAGCGGGAAGGTTGATACCAGTTTACGTAGGAATTCCCGCACCTGCAGATACCTGAATTTGTTTCCCCTCGCCAACCCAAACTTCTCCTCCAGCGCCCTCATACTCGGAAAGCTCCCCTCTATAAACATATCCCCCATTCTCTCAATCCCTGCTTAACGTCATATCCGGAATCCCCCCATCCATACTTCCCAGGGCAAACCGGTGATTATTACAGATTGGAGACCAGACCGATGCTCCTTCTGCTCCCACATGTCTCCTCCATTGCCCCCAGACTCTCAGGGCCGCCACCCACCACGGGGCTGGTGGAGTACCGTGCCGGCAGGAATGGCAGAGACGCAGTTACCAACACCCCCCAGACTGGTGCCCTTGCATGAAGCTGCCTCCATACGCTCCCATGCCGACCCCTCCCCCCCCCCCCCCCCACCCACTTCCTGATCATGGCTATATTCACCGCCCAGTAATAGTTACTAAAATTTGGCAGTGCCAGCCCGCCTCTCCCCGACTCCGCTCAAGCATTACCTTCCTTACCCGCAGGGTCTTGCCCGCCCAAACAAAGCCGGTGATCACTTTGTTGACCCGTTTAAAAAGGACCACGGAATAAAGATGGGGAGACATTGAAATACAAACAGGAATCTCGGGAGGACCGTCATCTTCACCGTCTGCACCCTCCCAGCCAGTGACAACGGAAGCGCGTCCCACCTCCGAAAATCGTCCTTCATTTGGTCGACTAGTCGGGCCAGATTTAATTTATGCAGCCGGTCCCATTCCCACCCCACTTGAATGCCTAGGTACCTAAAGCTTCCCCCTACTAATCTAAACGGCAGCTCCCCCAATCGCCTCTCCTGTCCCCTCACCTGGAACGCAAACATCTCACTTTTCCCCATATTATGCTTATACCCCGAAAACTGGCCAAATTCCCCTAGAATCCTCATGATTTTTTTCATCCCCGCTATTGGGTCCAATACATACAGAAGCAGGTCATCTGCATAGAGCGAGAATTTGTGCTCCAACTCCCCCCCCCCCCCCTCCCCCCGGACCAGCCCCTTCCAGCCCCTTGAGGCTCTCAGAGCAATTGCCAACGGCTCTATAGCTAGCGCGAACAACAGTGGAGAGAGGGGGCATCCCTGTCTCGTCTCCCGGAGCAGTCTAAAATAGTCCGATGTTGTCCTATTCGTCCGTACGCTTACCACATGAGCAGGATACAGCAACCTGACCCAGTCAATGAAGCCCCGCCCTATTCCGAATCGTCCCAGTACCTCCCACAGATAATCCTATTCTACCCGATCAAAAAAGCCATTCCTGCATCCATTGCGATCACTACCTCCACTCCCTACCTTCCGGGGGCATCATAATCATGTTTAACAACCTTCTTACATTGGCCACCAACTGCCTACCCTTAACAAACCCATCTGGTCCTCCCCAATAACTTCCGGAACACAATCCTCAATCCTGGAGGACAAAACTTTGGCCAGCAGTTTGGCATCTACATTCAACAGGGATATCGGCCTGTAGGACCCACACAGCTCCGGGTTCTTGTCCCGCTTCAGAATCAGTGAAATCGTGGCCTGTGACATCGTCGGGGGCAGCACCTCTCTCTCCCTTGCCTCATTGAACATCCTCATCAACAATGGCCCCAATATACCAGAGAACGTTTTATAAAACTCCACTGGGTACCTGTCCGGCCCCGGGGCTTTACCCGACTGCATGGCCTTCAGTATCTCTTCCAACCTGATTGGGGCCCCCAGCACTTCTACCAGTACCCTGTCCACCTTTGGGAAATTCAGCCCCTCCAAGAAGTGCCTCATCCCCTCCGACCCCGTAGGGGGTTCCGACCTGTCCAGCCTACGGTAAAAATCCCTAAACACCTTATTCACCACTGCTGAATCTCCAACCAGGTTCCCATCCCCGTCCCTTACTTTCCCTATCTCCCTGGCTGCCTCCCTCTTTCTAAGCTGCTGTGCAAGCATTCTGCTGGCCTTCTCTCCATGCTCATGGATCGCCCCCTCGCCTTTCTCACCTGCTCCACCGCCCTCCCTGTGGTTAACAAGCCGAACTCCGCCTGTAGCCTCTGGCGTTCCATTAAAAGCCCTGCCTCTGGGGTCTCTGCATACCTCCTGTCGATCTGTAGCATCTCCTTTACCAGTCAGTCCGTCTCTGCCCTGTCCACCTTCTCCCTATGGGCCCGTATCAAGATCAGGTCCCCTCTGACCACCGCCTTCAGTGCTTCCCAGACCATTGCTGCTGAAATTTCCCCCGTGACGTTGACCTGCAGGTAGTTCTGAATACATTTCCTCAGCCGCTCGCACACCCCTTCATCAGCCAAAAGCCCCACATCTAACCTCCAGTGCGGGCGCTGGTTACTGTCTTTACTAACCTGCAGGTCAACCCAGTGCGGAACATGGTCTGAGATTGTGATCGCCGAGTACCCCGTGTCCACCCCCCAGCCAGTAAGGCCCTGCTCAAAATAAAGAAACAATCCGGGAGTACACTTTATGCACGTGTGAGTAGAAGGAGAACTCCTTCACCCTCGGTTGCCCAAATCTCCATGGATCCACCCCCTACCCCATCTGCTCCATGAATCCTTTTAGTTCCTTTGCCCTTGCTGGCACCCTGCCCGTTTTTGAGCTTGACCGGTCCAAGCCAGGGTCAATAACTGTGTTGAAGTCCCCTCCCATGACCAACCTGTGCGAGTCCAGGTCCGGTATCTTCCCCAGCATCCTCTTTATAAACTCCACATCATCCCAATTTGCCGCATACACATTTACTAATACCACCTGCACCCCCTCCAGCTTCCCACTGACCATAATGTACCGACCTCCCACATCTGAGACTATTCTACCTGCCTCAAACACCACTCGCTTATTAATCAGGATCGCGACCCCTTTAGTCTTTGAGTCTAGTCCCGAGTGAAAGACCTGACTGACCCAGCCTTTCCTCAATCTAATCTGGTCAGTTACTCGAAGGTGCGTCTCCTGCAACATTATCACGTCCACCTTCAGTCCCCTAAGATGCGCGAACACACGTGCCCTCTTGACCGGCCCATTTAACCCTCGAACCTTCCAGGTGATCAGCCTAGTTGAGGGGCTCATTGCCACCCCCCCCCCCTCCGCCAATCAGCCATCCCCTTTTTTGGCCCGCTTCCAGCCCATGCTCCGCGCCTCCACCGGTCCGCCCCCAGGCATCCTCTACCCCCAACCTCCTCTCTGCCCCTTAGCCCAAGTCCCTCCCTCGTCAGCAGAACATTTACCTCCCTCCCCCTCGTAGTGACAACACTCTGTAACCCAACCCCTTTAATAAACCGAACATATGCATACCACCCACTGCGCTTCCATGAGCTAGCCCGCCCAGCTAGCTTGGTGGCCTCCATCCCTGGCGCCGGATAGTCTCCCACCTATTGTTCTCTCCCCACCCACCCACCCCCGCTCATACAAACATACTCCAACATCAAACAATCCCTACACTATTGCCCGACAGAAAAATACCAAGATCTAAACAAGCACACCTCCATCCCCCAACAGTGCAAATTAAAACCTTAACTCACTCAGCTCTACCGCTGGTCCCAAATCAATGCAAAAGGCATTACAAACAGCTTCCACAAAACGAAAAACTTTTTTAAAAGAACAGAAAAACAAACAAAAAAAATGAACATTGCAGCAAAGTTCAAAAGTTCTCAGTCCACCACCAGTCCTTTCCTTCTCGCGAAGTCCACGCGGCCTCAGGCGACTTAAAATAAAAGTGCTGTTCCTCGTGCGTGACCCAGAGACGGGCCGGATACAACAGTCCGAACTTCATCAACCTAATCTGGTTGAAGCCTGCTATTCTCCTGGCCACCTCCACACTCAGGTCTTGGTAAACCCGCAGGATATTGTTGTCCCACTTACAGCTCCGTGTCTGCTTGGCCCACTGTAGAATGCGCTCCTTATCCAAGTGCCTGTGGAATCACACCACCATTGCCCTCGGGGGGTCTCCCATTCGTGGCTTCCTCGCGAGTGCTCTGTGAGCCCTGTCCACCTCCAAGGGCCGGGAGAATGCCCTAACTCCCAGCAGCTTCTCAAACATGTCTGCGATGTACGGCCCAGCGTCTGCTCCTTTGGTCCCCTCCGGGAGCCCGATTCTCAAGTTCTGCCGGCGGGACCTATTCTCTAGGAGCCTTCTCCAGGAGCTTCTTCTGCTGGTCTCTCAGCAAACCCACCTCCAACCCCTCCGCAGTTTGATGTTCCTCCTGCTCAGGCAGCGCCTTCTCTACCTTCTGGATCGCCCGATATTGGGCGTCCAATCTAAGCTCCAGCCGCTCAATTGACTCTTTTATCGGGTCCAAGCAGTCCCGTTTCTGCTTAGCAAAGCCTTCCTGAATAACTTGTATCAGCTGCTCCGTTGACCGCTGGGTCGACAAGCCAGAGGTCCGGTCCTCCGCCATGCTGTCTCCCGCTGCAGCTTCAGCCCAAGCCTTCTCTGTCTTTCTGTTTCTGCCTTTACGAGCACTTCTAGTCCTTCTCTCCATGTAGCGATGTAGAAATTCAGTAAACAATTGCCACTGTCATCAGTTTTACAATTCAAGTCCGGTAGAAAATCGTGGGAAAAGGTCCAGAAGTCTGACCAGAGCGGGAGCCACAAAATGTGCGCCTTACTCCTTCATAGCTGCCACCGGAAGTCGCCCTGTGTGTCGTTTTTAACGTCAGTATTTATCACCATTTACATCTCATCTGGTGTGTTTATAGGGAGATTACACAAAGGCTGACCAGTTATTTTTCATTAAGATCGCAACCCTTTAAGAATATGTTTGAATAACCCATTTATGGGGCTGAATCTTCTGCTCCTGTCAACAGTGGGTGCGTGGTAGACGACAGGGGTGGTGGGGCAGGGGGTGGGGTTGGGGGGGGGGGGGGCCACACTTAATTTGGTGAGGGGCAAAAGATCTGTTTCCTGACTGTGGGATAAACTTCTGGAATTTTATTCTCCTGATTTCCAAGGCAGGTTAATGATAGGTTGAGTTTCCTGACAATGGCAGGAACCACGTTTAGATCGTAGAATCACTGCACTGCAGATGGAGGCCATTCGGCCCATCGAGTCTGCACTGGCCCTCTGATAGATCACCCTACCCAGGCCCACGCCCCCACCCGATCCCCATAACCCAGTAATCCCACCAAACCTCTTGGACACTAAGGGCAATTTAGCATGGCCAATCCACCTAACCTGCACACCTTTGGACTGTGGGAGGAAACCGGAGCACCCGGAGGAAACCCATGCAGACATGGGGAGAACGTGCAGACTCTGCACAGACAGTCACCCAAGCCGGGAATCGAACCTGGGACCATGGAGCTGTGAAGCAACTGTGCTACTGTGCTACCATGCCTCGCGAGGCATTGCGATCCGGTAGATCCCGGGAAAAGTGTCTCTTGGCTTTTATTGGCCATGCTGCGCCGCGGCGAGCTGCTTTTCGGACGGAGCATAGCCAATAGATCGTGCTCGTTGTCTTTGCTGAAAATCTCAGCTCTGCGACGCAGGTCGTCAGGATTCACTTCCAAGAGTTGCGGGTACCTTTATGGAGGCGCATTTGAAAGAGCACTTCCTCTGGTTGGGACCCCGCCTCCGCATTGTCAAGATCCTGCTCCATGGTTTGTCATCCATCCTGAAGGGTTCGGGAGAAGGAGGCCAAGCGGGGTATATCCCTGGGCCCGGCCTCTGCCGAGAGGCGGTAGACGCGTGGAGTTTGCACATTCTCCCCGTGTTTGCATGGGTCTCACCCCCACAACCCAAAGATGTGCAGGGTAGATGGAATGGCCACGCTAAACTGCCCTTAACTGGAAAAAAAAAGAATTGGCCGCTTTAAATTTATAAAATATGAGTTCCTACGCGAGCTTGAGGATTGGTTGCCATGTTTTGGTAATCTTGACCTGGAGGCTGGGTTTATCAGATTCGATGGAGCACAACGCATCTTGTCTTGAAGTCCGGGGTCGGCCTGGCCCAGTGATCACTGGTCCTGTATTGTCCTCTTCCTGATGCTTGTCGCGAGGGTTTGGAAGTGGCCAAAGTGGTCGAGCCATCCCCTCTGGCCGGGGCCTAGGCTGTAGACTGCCTGGCTGTAGGTGAGATGGCATGGTGGAAGTGATGATGTCTGATGCTTCAATCGTTGGAATCGCTGAGAGATCCTGAAGAGTGCTCCTTGATCCTGCTCCATCCTTGGCTTTTGCTTTCTTCGTGCGACCGGGAAGTTTTTCTTATCCTGAGGACAACCCTGCAGCTCGTCTGTCATCCTGAACATTATTCCCTGTTGATCATGTTGTTGTTTTCTGAATGCTGTCTTTTCTCCTACAGGGCAGTGTGAAATATGGGTGTGATGGTCTGATTGGGAAATGGGATTTGTGCAGTTTCATACCTAATTGTAATTATGCCTCATACTGTCTGATAATCCTTGTGATTGGGGGAAGGAACACCCCGCCGAGGCCGAAACTCAGTCTTATATCCTTCACTGAGGAGCTCCGCTGAGGAAGAGATGGGGCGCAATTATCAAATGGCGCCACGATCTTAAGGCCCCCCCAATGTGACCCCACCCCCCAAAGCACCTATAAAGGGGTCATCGAGCCCCCCATACACCACCTAATAATAATCACTTGTTGTCACAAGTAGACTTCAATGAAAGCCCCTCGTCGCCACATTGTGGCGCCTGTTCAGGGAAGCCGGTACGGGAATTGAACTCGTGCTGCTGGTCTTGTTCTGCATTACAAGCCAGCTGTTTAGCCCACTGTGCTAGACCAGCCCCTAAGGACAGGGCACCCCCGGCCCGACCCCCAGCATGGGCAAAATGCCACTCGGGCACCTTGGCAGTGCCACCTGATCATGATAGCAAGGCGCTATCAAAGGTGCATTGGTGAGTTACTGCAGTGCATCTTGTAGATGGTACACGCGGCTGCCACTTTCCATCAGTGATGGAGGGAGTGAATGTGTGTGACTGGGGTGCCATGGACAAGTTGGACCGAAGGGCCTGTTTTCATGCTGTAAACCTCTATGACTCTGTGATAAGTGGGCTGCTTTGTCCTGGGTGCTGTCCAGTTTCCTGAATGCTGTTGGAGCTGTACTCTTCCAGGTAGTAATAATCTTGAAACTACGTGGAAACTCATATGGCTCATCAATCTTCAGGAGACAATATCTGCCGGCCTTGCTTGGTCTGCCCTACATGTGACTCCAGATCAACAGTCATGCGGTTAACCCTTAACTGCCTTTTGAAATGGCCCAGCAAGACAAAAAGTACAGCAATTGTCCCTACGCCACAAGGACTGCTGTAGTGGTATGGTCACTGGACTCGTAATCCAGGGCAGTGCTTTGGGGACCTGGGTTCGAATCCCATCACGGTAATTTTAAACTCAATAAAAAAAATCTGGAGTTGAAAGTCGAATGATGAGCATGATAGGATTGTTGACTCATGTCTTTCAAAAAGGAAAGCTGCCATCTTTATCTGGTCTGGCCTGCATGTGACTCCAGACCCGCTGCAATGTAGTTGACTCTGAAATAGCCGGTTCAAGCAGTTCGGGATGGGCAATAAGTGAGTGCTGCCCAAGCCAGTGATGCTCACATCCAAGAATAAATTGAAAAAAACAATTCTCAGCCAGTACATGAGGATCAGTCTCAGTGACTTGAGATGAACCTTAATTAACAGCACAATGGTAAGGTTTTGAGGTGATTTTGTTTTATAATGCTCCTGCAAAGCTCCATGGGACATTTTATTACATTAAAGGCATTATAAAGTATAAATTGCTGCGTTGTTCTTGTGGTCCTCAGTGTTTTGTCAAACTTGGATATCCCTCATAGGTAAATGTCGCAGAAGTCTTCCGCCATATAAAACAAACGGTTCAAGGTTCAAACCCTAATCTGTGATGGAAACACATTAATTGGCTAAAAGACATCCATATTAAACCTCTGGGTAACACAGTTTTCCAAGGAGAACTGGGTTCCACTCACTACTCACACTGTACCATTGCATTACTCCTCGAAGGTACAAACCAACAGGCACAATTATCCCCTCCCTCACTTTCCAGTGCGTTACGATCCTGCACTGCTCTCCTTTGGGGCTGGCCCAATAGAGCACTGACAAAGTAGTACCTATAAATTTAATCTCAAACATAATTTCCATGACTAGCTGATATGTTAATGGAGCTCAGGAGAACCGAATGACCATTGAGCGGCTATCTGTTTCCACACAAAGCGGTTCTTTCTGAAACAGAAGTGGATCAGAACTCCCATTTACACACCAAGTGCCCCCCTCACCCCCACCTCCCCCAACCCCCACGCCACCTCCCTCCACCCCGCCGAGGTTCTCCATTATTAAACTGTGCTCTGGGTCGCAATGACACATGAGCTTTCCTTCCTGGAATTAACCCTTTACAGTTTGTGAACGCAAACCTTCCCCTTCTGGATAAAGTACATAAATCGCAGGAAGAGAGCACCAGTCAAATGCTGCAACACATTGCCATTCCAAAGAAACCGTTTCCTACACTTTTACTAGTGGATATTGTAGGTCCCAATAAGAAAGGAAATCTGGATCTTCCCTGGTGGCCTGATATTGTTCCGTTCATCTATTTCGGGGGCAACCCCCAGGGAGCCTCAAAGTCCAGGTGCCTGCGTCCTATTTGGTTTTAGATTTCTTATTCACGAGTTTCTCCTGTTTCAACTTTGTGGACGCAAAGGTTTGAGAGGGGCTGCCCTCAAGTGTTACTGCTTCATTGGTGAATAAACACTCAACCGGCACCAGGGAGTCTATCGATGTCAGTGACTTGACATTTGCAAAGGTTAAGCGCAGGTTTAAGGTTTAGAGCTTAAGGTGTTGTGGTGTGCAGAAGGCAAAAGACTTGGTAAAGATTACAGAAGTCCTAAGACATATAAAATAAGGCTCTGTGATCGGATTTCTGCCCTCAGCGCCTGGCACCTCTGGGTTGGAATATAAAATGTGAGCCAAAGCTTACAAGGTACAAAAAGTACCTGGATGAGCACGTGGCACGTCATAACATTCAAGGCTATGGGCCAAGTGCTGGTAAATGGGGTTAGGTTGGTAGGTCAGGTGTCTTTCACAAGTCGGTGCGGACTCGACGGGCCGAAGGGCCTCGTCTGCACCGTGCGATTCCTGTTGCCATCCAGTTGGGAACACTCGTGTGAGGATGGCTACTGAGAACGGGATCGGGTTCAATTGCCAAACTGCCTGCTGATTTAACGGTCTTGGCCCACACTGCACAATAGGCACGGGGGCACCGCATCCATTAGCAAAGAGAGGGATTGTAGTAAATCAGCAACAACAAAAAAACATGTAGGCAATGTGATAATATCAGTAATATGCTCCATCCACTGAGGAAACTGAAGAGCTGCCAGCACTATTCTCCTGGGAATAGTGTAAGGCCAGTGGCCTGGAGGAACCAGGCACTGTGAAGAATATTTAATCTTTCTACCATACTGGACTAATTCCAAGTTATACGGGGCTGCAAGAGGTTCACACTTGCACTGCCTAATCAAACTGAAGGCAAATATGGGCAGCTGGATAATGACAGCATGTTGGGGTCAGTCGGCCATTTTGTTTGATAGGAGTGCACAAAACAAAGTCTTGCAAGTACACAAAATCCAAAATGTTCACGGACATTTTAGGATACTTTGCCAGGCATTTGCATATTTATGTTAAAGCAACACCTCGCAAATAATTCTTATGTAACTAGGTCATTCTCAGCCCAGGTCAGTTGGCAGCACTCTCATCTCCGAGTGGGTTCAAGTCTCACGCCAGGGCTTGAGCGCAAAAATCAAGTCTGGCACTCGTACGCAGTAGGAGAAAGTGCTGCAATGTCAGTGGTGCCATTTTCTGGCTGAGGTCTGAAAGGGAGGCACCGATGGCCTGCTTGGTGATCCAACAGGCCTAATTTGAAGAGGTGCAGGGGGGTTCTCCTCAGTGTCCGGCCTACAGTTACCCCTCAATCAACATCACAAAAGCAGATGATCTGGTCATTGCCACACTTTCAACTGATTAATCTGGAATGACATTGTAGGATTACCCCCCACATTCTTTGGTTTCAACTTTGAACAACTTTGGGTCAGGCAATCCAATTTGAGGATCCAAAAACTGGCTTATTTCTGACCTCCATTTCATAAGACCAGAAGACACAAGAGAAGTAGGCCATTCGGCCCATCGAGTCTGCTCTGCCATTCAATGACTGATCTGATGTGAAAACCCTCAACTCTACTTTCCTGCCTTATCTCCTTAACCCTTGTCCATCTCAGCCTTGAACATACCCAATGACCCAGCCTCTACCGCCCTCTGCAGTGAAGAATTCTGATTCTCTACCCTCTGAGAAGATTCTTCATCTCTGGTATAAATCCTTCTTCATCTCTGTCTTAAGGAGGTGACCCCCTTACTCGGAGATTGTGCCCGCTGGTCCCAGACTCTCCCACAAAGAGCAGAATGTGCTGACATCATCAAAGTAATCAGCAGAAAGATGCTGAGAAAATTGACACTAAGGTGAACAAATCTTATCAGCCACATGAGTTCATGTGAAAGATTTCGGCTCCAGACATACATAGGATTCCATTGATCTAGTGAATGAGGGAAAGAAAAGGTGAGTGCAAGAGAATCAATATAAACAGAGCAAGTGAGGGAGAACATCAGCGAAGAATGTGAAGAAGTCAATAAAGTACACGAAGGAGTCAAAGAGCAAACAATGATTAAAAGTGCCAACGAATCAAAGTGTGAATAGTGAGTGGGGCAAACAATGGGCGACATCTTACCAAAATTTGGCAAAGTGTCACACTTACCAGACAACTGGCGTGTAGCTCTCCGGTTGCACAGGGGCGGAATTCTCTGAAAATGGGGCTGTGTCCCCAGGCCCGCGAGGAAACGGGCACAAATCACTCTGGACTTTCCTGGAGAAAGTCCAGAGTGATTCTCCATTTTGAAGGGGGCCAGCAGGGCCCCGGAGTGCTCCATACGGGGCCCTGCACTTCTGGCCACAGGTCCACGCATGCGCACGGTGACCGCTTGTGGCGGTGGTCCCGCAGAGCATGGCGGACTCAACAGCAAGCCAGCCCCCACAAAATATAGGCGCCCCCCCCCCCCCCCCCCCCAGATTGCACGTGCCCGCCGATCGGTGGCCCCCAATCGGAACACTGGCCGTCCTAGAGGCTCCCCCCCGGCGACGGATCCCCCCCTCCCCCTCCCCCCCCTCCCCACCAGGGCAGCCGCGGACTGGGTCCGCAGCCAGCACTCTGAGCTCCCACCGGGTGGAACCATGTTAGAACCAGGCCGGCAGGAATTCGGCCGGCTGCCGGCTGAGAATCGCCGCAGGGGCCTCTTTCAATGGCCCCCGACGGGCACCGCGCCGACCGCGCACAACAGGAGGCAATTCTCCGGTCCGCGGAGCATCGCGGGAGGGCGTCGGACCCGATCACGGGGGTCTGACGCCCCATTCTCCGCCCCTGCGCCGAGCGCGCTTTCGTCACGGAGGCTCGGAGAATCCTGACGATGGTTTCTTGCCTAATCTTGAGCCTCTTGGACAGAAAAAAATGAATGGGCATGTTTTACACCATCACTGGCAGGGAGGGCCTCATAAAGCAGGCAACCGGATACAAAAGGATCAGAGACCCAACTTTAAAGTCCCCCAATTAGCTGTGCAGCCCAATGGCCCCCAGCCCCCATCACAGATATATTGCACCCACCCCCCCCCACAACAATCATCACCGGTGTTCTGCTCCATCCGCAACTACCCACCCCCTTCTACCGCACCCCCACATCAACCGCCGGCATTGAAACCCCCTCCCCTCCACCAACACAGCGGACGTAAAGCCGGCAAGCCCCCCACAATACACATCAATATCACAACCCCCATGGAGCCCCCACTAGGCCCCACTCCTGCTCCCTGGCACAGGCTGGCACTGCCAGGTTATACTTACCTCGGAGGGATCCCCTCAACAGCCTCACGCGTGGCCAAACCTGTTGTAAATCTCACCGATGTGACGTATGAATATTTAGTGAGGGGGAATCATTTGGGCCGGGGTGGGGGTGGCGGGGGTACCACTAATAACAGTTAAATCCATTAAAATGATGTTCTGATTCTCATGATGTCGCTGCGAGGGGCGGGGTGAGAAGGGGGTGTGAGTGGCACCCACGATTGTTGGGAGGGCGGGGAGCAAGCGTCTATCATGAGGTGCAGGCTGTCCGAACAGGACAGTCCAACCCTCCAGCCCCAGGCCCACAATGAAGGTTTATCTGATGGCCTCTCCTCATGGCATGAGCATGCCCTGCTGCTGGTAAGGTGCCAACGACAGTGGAAGGAGGCCCTTACGTGGTCATTAACTGGCCACATAAGGACTTCAAGCAGCTCAAGGGCGAGACGCCAAGCCCGCCATTGGTAAAAGACAAATAGAGGTGAATTGGTGATGGACACAATGTCCCATGCCTTCCCACTGGGGGATTGGCGAGATTGTCATACGAGGAGGGACTAAGTCAATTAGGATTATATTAATTGGAGTTCAGAAGAGCGAGGGGGGGATCTCATAGAAACGTATAAAATTCTAACAGGACTAGTCAGGGTAGATTTGTTCCTGATCTTGGTGCCACACAAAAGGTTGTTGCATAAGATAAAGATGTATGGCATTAAGGGGAAAGTAGTAGCATGGATAGAGAATTGGTTAATTAATAGAAAGCAAAGAATGGGGGTTAATGGGTGTTTCTCTGGTTGGCAATCAGTAGCTAGTGGTGTCCCTCAGGGATCAGTGTTGGGCCCACAACTGTTCACAATTTACATAGATGATTTGGAGTTGGGGACCAAAGGCAATGTGTCCAAGTTTGCAGACGACACTAAGATAAGTGGGAAAGCAAAAGGTGCAGAAGATACTGGAAGTCTGCAGAGGGATTTGGATAGGCTAAGTGAATGGGCTAGGGTCTGGCAGATGGAATACAATGTTGACAAATGTGAGGTTATCCATTTTGGTAGGAATAACAGCAAAAGGGATTATTATTTAAATTATAAAATATTAAAACATGCTGCTGTGCAGAGAGACCTGGGTGTGCTAGTGCATGAGTCGCAGAAAGTTGGTTTTCAGGTGCAACAGGTGATTAAGAAGGCAAATGGAATTTTGTCCTTCATTGCTAGAGGGATGGAGTTTAAGACTAGGGAGGTTCTGCTGCAATTGTATAAGGTGTTAGTGAGGCCACACCTGGAGTATTGTGTTCAGTTTTGGTCTCCTTACTTGAGAAAGGACGTACTGGCACTGGAGGGTGTGCAGAGGAGATTCACTAGGTTAATCCCAGAGCTGAAGGGGTTGGATTATGAGGAGAGGTTGAGTAGACTGGGACTATACTCGTTGGAATTTAGAAGGATGCGGGGGGATCTTATTGAAACATATAAGATTATGAAGGGAATATATAGGATAGATGCGGGCAGGTTGTTTCCACTGGCGGGTGAAAGCAGAACTAGGGAGCACAGCCTCAAAATAAGGGAAAGCAGATTTAGGACTGAGTTTAGGAGGAACTTCTTCACCCAAAGGGTTGTGAATCTATGGAATTCCTTGCCCAGTGAAGCAGTAGAGGCTCCTTCATTAAATGTTTTTAAGATAAAGATAGATAGTTTTTTGAAGAATAAAGGGATTAAGGGTTATGGTGTTCGGGCCGGAAAGTGGAGCTGAGTCCACAAAAGATCAGCCATGATCTCATTGAATGGTGGAGCAGGCTCGAGGGGCCAGATGGCCGACTCCTGCTCCTAGTTCTTATGTTCTTATGTTCTATGTTGGTGAAATCCAGAACTAGGGGTCACAGTTTGAGGATAAGGGGTAAACCTTTTAGGACAGAGGTGAGGAGAAATTTCTTCACCCAGAGACTGGTGAATCTGTAGACTTCACTACCACAGAAACTAGTTGAGGCCAAAACGTTGTGTAATTTCAAGAAGGGATTAATTAGATATAGCTTTTGAGGCCAAGGGGTTCAAGGGATATGGGGGGGGGGGGGAAGGCAGGATCAGGGTATAATAATAATAGTAATCTTTATTATTGTCACAAGTAGGCTTACATTAACACTGCAATGAAGTTACTGTGAAAAGCTCCTAGTCGCCACACTCCGGCGCCTGTTCGGGTACACAGATGGAGAATTCAGAATGTCCAATTCACTTAACAACATGTCTTTCAGGACTTGTGGGGGGAAACCGGAGCACTCGGAGGAAATCCACGCAGACACAGGGAGAATGTGCAGACTGCGCACAGACAGTGACCCAAGCGGAATCGAACCAAGGTCCCTGGCTTGAACTCAATGATCAGCCATGATCATAATGAATGGTGGAGCAGGCTCAAAGGGCTGAATTGCCTCCTCCTGCTTCTATTTCCTATGTATGTTTTTATGCAATGTTAGCATTCATATCAAGAGGGCTAGAATACAAGACCAGGGGTGTACTTCTGAGACTGTATAAGGCTCTGGCCTGACCCCATTTGGAGTATTGTGAGCAGTTTTGGGCCCTGTATCTAAGGAAGGATGTGCTGGCCTTGGAAAGAGTCCAGAGGAGGTTCACAAGAATGACCCTTGGAATGAAGAACTTGTCGTATGAGGAACGTTTGAGGACTCTGGGTCTGTACTCGTTGGAGTTTAGAAGAATGAGGGGGGATCTTATTGAAACTTACGGGATACTGCGAGGCCTGGATAGAGTAGACGAGGAGAGGATGTTTCCACTTGTAGGAAAAACTAGAAGCAGAGGACACCATCTCAGACTAAAGGAACGATCCTTTAAAACAGCGATGAGGAGGAATTTGTTCAGCCAGATGGTGGTGAATCTGTGGAACTCTGCCGCAGAAGGTTGTGGAGGCCAATTCACTGAGTGTCTTTAAGACAGAGATAGATAGGTTCTTGATTAATAAGAGGATCAGGGGTTATGGGGAGAAGGCAGGAGAATGGGGATGAGAAAATATCAGCCATGATTGAATGCGGAGCAGACTCGATGGGCCAAGTGGCCTAATTCTGCTCCTATGTCTTATGGTCTTATGAATGGTGGAGCAGGCTAGAAGGGCTGAATGGCCTCCGCCTGCTTCTATTTTCTATGTATGTTTCTATGTATGCTTCATTCTCTCATTAACTCCTTTGTACTTGTACCTGCACACCCACACTCCACCGTGCTCGCTCCATAATGCAGCCAAAGGACAGGGTTGGGTATTGAAAGCAGGCCACACTGAATCAGGAAACAAACAGAACGCAGCACTTTCGCACTAGAACTGAAATGCTAAACAAATAAGGCAATCTCGCTGTAAATATTTGTTGATATCGTTCAATCCATAAAATATGCCATGTTTTGTTTTCAAATTCAACAAGATTGAAAGCCTTTATCTCAGTTCACTGGTTACATCCTTTCAAACACAATTTAAGTAACAAGGGGTCACTTTACAGAAATAAATCAGGGAAAAGACGACAGGACAAGCGTTCCATGGATACATCGCAGTTCTCCTTAAAAGGAGTTTTTTAAGTTTCCGAACACGGGGGAAGGTTCGGTTGTGGAAGACATCAATTAAAGCAGATGGGCCTAGTCCCCAGACTATTTGTCTCTGCCGTAAGCTGCGAGTCACAGCTTTTTCTCCTCACCCTGCGGCTGCTTTGCCAAGATTCCCTCCGACGGGACACAGTAAATCCGCTGCTTAATGCCGGTTCCGTGTAAAACAGGCTGGGGAAGGGGCTCTTCTCCTTCCTCTCCCCCTGCACAGTAACACCACCCCACCCCCCCCCCCCCCCCCCCCCGGCATCCCACGCAACACTGCTGCTCACCACATTATAACCCCGTGCCCGTGCCAACCAAGCAGAGCTTCACTATTCAGAGACAAAAAGACTGAAAGTTGGCAATCTGTAAACGCACAGTCGGCCTGCCCACATCTGAAAAGCAGCAAAGAATCGAGAGAGAGAGAGACGCCCTCTGGTTGGGGGGGATTTCCGGAACGAAAAAACTCAGGGCCCGACAGTTAGAGCGAGGCCGCTCGGGGCTGACCTCTGGAAACACATCTCGACGCAAGAGTTGGCGGAACTCTCTGTCGCAAAGCAGCTGGGGCTGGGAGTCAACTGAAAACCCCAAACGGAAATTGACAGGATTTTCTCAAGACAATGGGATGAAGGGGACGTGGAACTGAGGTGTGTTGAGGTAAAAGTCCTCCATTACCTTTACGAACGCGAACGGTGGCTGTTTGACATACTCTTTTTTAAAATTCTTTCATGGGATGTGGGCATTGCTGGCAAGGCCAGAGCTTTAATGTCTCCCCTAACTGCCCTCGATCTGAGTGGCTTGCTAGGCCAGTTGAGAGGACAGTTAACAGTCAACCAAATTGTCGGCCAGACTTAAGACCATTGGTTTAACCTAGGAGTTTACCATTGGCTGGTGATACGTAGCTCCGCCCTGACAGGTGGAGTATAAGAACCGGTGCCGTCCCAGCAGCCTTCACTTTCTGTACCGAAGCTGCTGGGGAACAAGTTCTAGTCGATTAAAGCCTTCAGTTGTGAAATCACTTCGTCTTGAGTGCAATTGATCGCGCATCACAGCATTTTCCCCCATTTGCCTTCCTTTGTTCCTAGATAGGCTGATAGTTTAGATTAAGATTTCTGCGAAACAGTCTCCACCCACAAGGCTTTGCTTTAGCTCTGTAAACATTTTCTTATTTCAAAACAATAATCTTGATTAGTTTGAGAATATTTCTGCATTTTATAATAATAATCTTCATTGGTGTCACAAGTAGGGTTACATTGACAGTGCAATGAAGTTACTGTGAAAATCCCCCAGTCACCACACTCAGGCGCCTGTTTGGGTCACAGAGGGAGAATTCAGAATGTCCCATTCCCCTAACAAGCACGTCTTTTGGGGATTGTGGGAGGAAGCCGGAGCATCCGGAGGAAACCCATGCAGACATGGGGAGAACGTGCAGACTCCGCACAGACAGTGACCCAATCCGGGAATCGAACCTGGAATTCTGGCGCTGTGAAGCAAGTGTGCTATCGTGCCGCCAAGATTTTTCATGATATAAATGCTCAATGCAGTTCACCCTGCGCTACCAAACTTTGTGACAAGGTCTCTTCCTTGATGGCTGAGCTCAATCACATTTAGTGGTCTCAATATTCCCCTCACCGCCTCCGTCCATCATGGCTGCAGTGTGGATCAGTCACCGGTTGTGCTACCGCAAGCCTTCAAGAGAACTTCGACATCTGTCACCAAGGGCAGCAATATCACGGGAACACCATCACCCCACCCCCCACCACCCCCAGTCACACACTGTGCATATGTGCAACCAGATTTTCCATTGTCACTGGGCCAACACTCATCACCACTGTGGGGGCACCATCACCACAAGCATTGCAGTGACTCAGACACACGTCTGATCACCGCCATCCCAGAGCAACTTCAGGGCCAAGTGCGGCTTTGTCAGTGTCGACCACATCTGGGGATGAAATTTTAAAAAGACGAGGCCTTGTGGTGTGATGCTGAACCGCACAAGTCAGATTTGATTCAGGGGCTGGCCCTGGTTAGCTGATCTCAGCCTGGGTGGTGCGGCACTGGAAGCCTTCTGTGCCTGCGGTTCATGGAGGGGGGGGGGGGGGGGGGGATTCAGAAAGGGCCCTTCCTCCTGAGTAAAGAAAGTGAAGAAAAACCTTGCACTTCTATCGCTCATTTCATGGCCTCAAAGTGCTTGCTAGCTGATGAATCATTTTTGAAGTTTAGACACTGCTATAATGTAGAAAAGGTGACAGAGCAAGCTTTCACAAACATCAGCACGCCAATGATCAGATAATCTGTGGCTTGAGAGATATTCATTGAGGAGTAAGTATTGGCCAGGACACCAGGGAGAAAATCTCCGCTCTTCTTAAAAATAGTGCCCTGGGATCATTTACGACCCCTGAAAGGGCAGATAGGGCCTCAGTTTAACATGGCCTCCAAAAGCCAGAATCCCCAACAGTACTGCACTCCATCAGTACGGCACTGGAGTGTCAGCCTCGATTATTGCACACCAGCCTCTGGAGTGTAACTTGCACCCACAACCTTCTCACTTTAAGATGGGGGTGGTTATTATCCACTTCTACATTCTCGGGATGTGAGCCTTGCTTGCAGGACCGTGGATTTTTTTGCCCTTCCTGAGTTCCTGTGAGAAGGTAGCCTTGCGCCTTCTTCAGGTACAGGTGAAATGAAAATTGCTTATTGTCACAAGTAGCCTTCAAATAAAGTTACTGTGAAAAGCCCCTAGTCGCCACATTCCGGCGCCTGTTCGGGGAGGCTGGTACGGGAATCCACTGGTACAGGATTTGATTCAACTGAGTGGCTTGCGAGGGTCCTTCAGAGAGCAGTTAAGTGTCCCCCACACCGTTCTGTGAGACTGGCGTCAGATGTCGGCCAGATCACCTTACAGCAGCAGGATTATTTCGTTGAAGGGTAGCCATAAACCAGTATAGCTTGCACAGCCATCTGACAGTCTTTACGGCCACTTCAATTCATCCCAAATTGCCAAGCGGTGGGATTTCCATTCTTTGGTCATTCCCTACAATCTGCACACACAATGGAAAAGGTGTGTGCAAACCTGTCGCGGCGCAATTAAACCCTCCTGTCAGTGGTGGCGCTGCAGCACCTCAGTCTCTCACCTCCTCAGCCTGTCTATTGGGAGATACCAACGCTTGCTACAGTCCCAATGTGGCGTTATCAAACAAATATCAATATTGAGCCACATAAAGAGATATGTGGATGGACCTGAAGGAGGAGGGAGAGGTGCAGAGACAGGGGGCACGATTCTGCGCTCCCGCGCCGGTTGGGAGAATCCCTTGGCGCGCCATTTTTCCCCGCGACGCCAGTCCGACGCCCTCCCGCGATGCACCCAAATGGCGGGAACGGCCCCGTCAAGTTCTGCGCGGCGCAGGCCGGAGAATCGCCCGGGACACGCAAAATGGCGATTCTGCGCTACACCCGCTATTCTCCGGCCCGGATGGGCCGAGCGGCCTGCCCAAAGCGACGGCTTCCCGCCGGCGCCATCCACACCTGATCGCTGCCGGCGGGAACAGCACGGGAACGCTGGGGGGGGGGGGGGGGGGCGGCCTGTGGGCGGGCGAGGGGGGTTCTTTCACCGGGGTTGCACTCAAAAGGGTCTGACCCGCGATCGGTGCCCACTGATCGTCAGGCCGGCCTCCCTGAAGGAGGACCTCTTTTCCTCCGCGCCCAGCAAGATCCATCCAACATCTTCTTGCGGGGCGGCCTCGGGGAGGACAGCAACCCCGCATGCGCGGGTTGGCGTGGGTGATGCCAGTTAGGCGGCGGATGACGTGGCGCCGCTTTTATGCGGCGCAATGCAATGCCCGGCGCGCGCTGACGACGCTGCTTTGGCGACTCGCCCCCCCCGAGTTTCTCGCGGCCCCGATCCTAGCCCATTTTCGGGCCCTGAATCGATCGCGATCGGGGCCGTTTCGCGCCGTCGTGAACCTCGGCGGCGTTCACGACGGCATGGGCACTTAGTCGCGGGAGCGGAGAATCGCGCCCAGGGTGATTTACAGAGGAAATTCCAGAGCTAAAGGCCCAGATAGTTGGAGGCTCCGGCCACTCAGGGTGGAGTGATGAAAATGGGGCTGGAATAGTGTGGGTTTGGAGGAGTACAGGTATCTCAGCAGGTTAAAGGATTGGAAGGTATTACAGAGCTGGGGAGGAGAAAGGTTCTGGATGGATGGAAATATTCAAATCAAGCCTTTGTCAGACTGTCCAAGTCATAGAATCATAGAACTTACAGTGCAGAAGGAGCCCATTCAGCCCATCGAGACTGCATCTGCCTTTGGAAAGAGCATCCTACTTAAGCCCGTGCCTCCAACCTATCGCCATAACGCAATAACTCCTCCAAACCTTTTGGACATTTACAGTGCTGAAGGAGGCCAGTCGCCCAATTGAGTCTGCACCGGCTCTTGGGATGAGCACCCGACTTAAGCCCACAACTCCACCCTATCCCCGTAACCCAGTAACCCCACCTAAGCTTTTTTTTTGGGCAATTTAATCAGCGTAGCTCAGCCAGCACAGGGTGATGGGAACACGAGACTTAGTGCCAGTCACTCTATAGAGATTTGGATGCGGTCAAACTTGCATCAAGCGTACTCAAAAAAATACTTCATAAGCTGCAAACCACTTAGCAGCATCGTGAGATTGTGAAAGGCGGTGTACGTTGCAAGCACTCTCTTTATCTGCACTCCTGCCTGCTCAGTAGGAGTTAACCCTGCTTCGAGGGAGGCTTTCACAGTCGATCTTCTTACTGTGCTACACATTAATCCTCTCTTACCCTCACAGTAATGGCATGTTTGTAAAACAAAGGCTTGTTTTGTCTAGGTACGAAGGAAAATATCCCACCAAGAGCAATCCGTGACCACGGAAGTGCTGAGCTGAGGCTGTGCCTGTGTTTAGTGTTCCCCAACGATACAGGCACTCTTCACATACCTCCACAGACCAGTCACACGGCCTTTCACTGTCACCTCAGCTTAAAGGCTGACATGGAAAGCACGCCAATATCAGCAGGATTACTTAGTCTGCCAAACATATTGCCTTTTAACAACAGGTTTATGATGCCGACCCCCAGCCTCGGAAAGCAAAGATAACAGCTGCTTTGTCGCTGCGGGCACTGGTGTAGAATTCAAATCCATGTCTCTCCGAGGAGGGTGCCGGTGGGACATTAACACTCGGCGTGAGTCATGCGGGATTTCATCACTCAGAGTGATGGCATCACTCTGGCAGGAGAATGGGGATGGGAAACGTATCAGCCATGATTGAATGGCGTGGCAGACTCGATGGGCCGAATGGCTTAATTCTGCTCCTGAGTCTTATATTATGACGTAGGATTTCTTCAGGCGGAGTGAGTCACGCGGGATGTCGTCACTCGGAGTGAGTCATGAGGATAACATCACTGAATCATAGAATTTACAGTGTAGAAGGAGGCCATTCGGCCAATCGAGTCTGCACCGGCCCTTGGAAAGAGCACCCTACTTAAGACCACAACTCCAGCCTATCTCCGTAACCTAAGCTTTTTATTTGGACACTAAGGGCAATTTAGCGTGGCCAATCTACCTAACTTGCACATCTTTGGACTGTGGGAGGAAACCGGAGCACCTGGAGGAAACCCACGCACACACGGGGAGAACGTGCAGACTCTGCACAGACAGTGACCCAGCGGGGAATCAAACCTTGGGTCCCTGGAGCACAGGTGAAACAGCCTGGCCGCCCTAAAGAACATTAGAGGATCAAATGGGGTTTTTACAACAATCAACAAAGGTTTCATAGGCACCACTAGACTTTTAATTTCATGGTCATTTTAATTCCAGATTTTTATTGAATTCCAATTTCACCATCTGCAGTGGTGGGATTTGAACCCCAGCCCCCGGAACATTATCCTGGATCTCTGGATTACTAGTCTGGTGACAATGCCACTATGCCACCTGTGAAGAGTCCCGTGGCTATCTTATCGCTGGAGTGACCATTCTCCATGTCTGTTGCTTAACCCTGAAACGGGGAGCCCTTCACATCCATACCCCATTCTATTCTAAGATTATTAAAAGAACAATGTGCGTGATGTAGCCTGTTATACAAAAGACAATCAGTGGGCATTGTCACCAGAATAAGGAGCATTGCTTGCAGGTCAACTAAAGGCTGTGACACATCAAGGAGCTTAGATGGTGTCTTAAGGCTCAAATAGTCCCCATGGATTATTCTGTACAGCAAAGAATCCGTTGGGATGGCTTATCTAACTCAGTCACTGAAGACAGTGGTGTGAAATGTCAGTAAAGTCATGGTTTGCAAAGGGACAGAACTCCACGGAGATGTTTTCCTCTTGCCTCCTCATTCCTTAACAAAGCCATCTGAAAAGAAAGAGCATGTATTTATATCGGTCCCTTCATGACCACACCATGCCCCAAAGTGCATCATGGCCAATGCAGTACTCTTGATGTGTAGTTGCTGTTGCGAAGGAGCAGCCAATTTGCACATAGCAAGCTCCCACAAGTAGACAAGACTGTCATTCCTTAAGCACAGTCACACTCATGTGCCCTTCCAATGTTACCACCAACAGCCAGCGTCGGGAGGGATCTGACTGCCGGAGGCTCCCGAGGTAAGCCCGATCCCATTCCTGTTTGATGTTGGAACTTGCAGCAAACGCTGGGGGGCGGTGGTTATGTGCAGGATGCTGGACTGATCGCCTTCTCTGTAAACCAGGAATACGGGGACTAAACGCAGTACATTTTCTCTCACCAACCCGTCACTCCTTCGTGTGTCCTCCACCCCACCCCCCACCGCCCCCCGCCCCCCCCCCCCCCCCCCCCCCAGCCCCACCCACCCCATCACAAGGGCCGCACATTGGCCGCAGTGTCACAGGGGCAAATGTAGCAGTCCCTGCCTCGCCTGCCACCCACTGTGTTATACCTCAGTGTCTTTATGATGAAGGCTCAAAGCTGGCATCAGGGAAACGTGCTTCTACTGCAATCCTCGGAGAACAAACAGATAGTTATCTGTCTGACCAACCCGAAAGAATGCAAATGGTTGTTTGGGGGAAGTGATGAGCTCACGGTTACTGACAGATAAAATTCTTTCCTGGCCCAGTGGGAGAGATCAGGCATGCGATTTAATATTTTACCAGCCACATACAGTAAGTGCCTGTTGCAAAGATTCCACTCCTAACTGAGACCATCAAATCCCCCCCCGAGTGCCAAACAGTTCATCGGGTCATTATCTCACTGCTGGCTGTGGGATCTTGCTGAGCCTAAATTGGCTGACGGGCCCCCCACGTGACGGCAGCGACTGCACCTTCAAAAAGAACTTCATTGGCCATAAACATCCTGAAGATGCGAAAGGTGCCACATTAATGCTGACTCCCTTTACCTTCCTGTAACTGGCTGAGCCCACACTGTTTGTAACTTTTTTTAAAAAAAATTTAGAGTACCAGTTCTTTTTTTTCCAATTAAGGGGCAATTTAGCGTGGTCAATCCACCTAACCTGCACATCTTTGGGTTGTGGGGGCGAAACCCACGCAGACACGGGGAGAATGCGCGTGGGCAGCACGGTAGCACAAGTGATTAGCACTGTGGCTTCACAGCGCCAGGGTCCCAGGTTCGATTCCCCACTGGGACACTGTCTGTGCGGAGTCTGCACGTTCTCCCCGTGTCTGCGTGGGTTTCCTCCGGGTGCTCCGGTTTCCTCCCACAGTCCAAACACATGCAGGTTAGGTGGATTGGCCATGCTAAATTGCCCTCAGTGACCAAAAAAGGTTAGGAGGGGTAATTGCGTTACGGGGATAGGGTGGAAGTGAGGGCTTAAGTGGGTCGGTGCAGACTCGATGGGCCAAATGGCCTCCTTCTGCACTGTATGTTCTATGTTTTAATGTGCAAACTCCACACGCAGTGACCCAGAGCCGGGATCGAACTGGGACCTCGGTGCCGTGAGGCAGCAATGCTAACCACCGTGCTGCCCTCTAACCACTGTGCCACCGTGTTGCCCTACACTGTTTGTGACTTAACGTTTATTTTGCAAAGACTTGATTCAGGTATGACAAAGCAAAACTTACACTGGCCACTGGGGGCAGCATGAGTCCAGCTGTGTGGCTGTGTACCTCATCCAGTCCATCCCGGAAGCACCGTACAGGTGATCAGGTCAACCCCGGGCAGCGGAACTTGACTATTGGAGAATAGGCCTGTGACTCCCCAGCCTTTGCTCAACTATTCAGCTTTTCTTTCTGTTCCGGCACAACAATAGGGAAATGACTGTGTGGTGAGGAGGGAGGAGACGGTGAGGAGGGAGGAGTGTGGTGAGGAGGGAGGAGTGCGGTGAGGAGGGAGGAGTGCGGTGAGGAGGGAGGAGTGCCGTGAGGAGGGAGGAGTGCCGTGAGGAGGGAGGAGTGCGGTGCGGAGGGAGGAGTGCGGTGAGGAGGGAGGAGTGCGGTGAGGAGGGAGGAGTGCGGTGAGGAGGGAGGAGTGCGGTGAGGAGGGTGGAGACTGTGCGGTGCAGAGGGAGGAGTGTGGTGAGGAGGGAGGAGTGGGTGAGGAGGGAGGAGTAGGTGAGGAGGGAGGAGTGGGTGAGGAGGGAGGAATGGGTGAGGAGGGAGGAGTGTGGTTGAGGAGGGAGGAGTTCGGTAACGAGGGAGGAGTGGGTGAGGAGGGAGGAGATGGTGAGGAGGGAGGAGTGGGTGAGGAGGGAGGAGTGCGGTGAGGAGGGAGGAGATGGTGAGGAGGGAGGAGTGTGGTTAGGAGGGAGGTGTGGGTGAGGAGGGAGGAGTGGGTGAGGAAGGAGGAGTGGGTGAGTAGGAAGGAGTGTGGGGAGGAGGGAGGAGTGGGTGAGGAGGGAGGAGTGGGTGAGGAGGGAGGAGTGGGTGAGTAGGAAGGAGTGCGGGGAGGAGGGAGGAGTAGGTGAGGAGGGAGGTGTGGGTGACGAGGGAGGAGGGGTGAGTAGGGAGGAAACTGTGTGGTGAGGAGGGAGGAGTGGGTGAGGAGGGAGGAGTGGGTGAGGAAGGGGGAGTAGGAAGGAGTGCGGGGAGGAGGGAGGAGTGGATGAAGAGGGAGGAGTGGGTGAGGAGGGAGGAGTGGGTGAGGAGGGAGGAGTGGGTGAGGAGGGAGGAGTGGGTGAGGAGGGAGGAGTGGGTGAGGAGGGAGGGAGCGGCTGAGGGAGGAGTGGGTGAGGAGGGAGGAGTGGGTGAGGAGGGTGGAGTGGGCGAGGAGGGAGGAGTGGGTGAGGAGGGAGGAGTGGGTGAGGTGGGAGCGAGCGGGTGAGGGAGGAGTGGGTGAGGAGGGAGGAGTGGGTGAGGAGGGAGGGAGCGGGTGAGGGAGGAGTGGGTGAGGAGGGTGGAGTGGGTGAGGAGGGAGGAGTGGGTGAGGAGGGAGGAGTGGGTGAGGAGGGAGGAGTGGGTGAGGAGGGTGGAGTGGGTGAGGAGGGAGGAGTGGGTGAGGAGGGAGGAGTGGGTGAGGAGGGAGGTGGGTGAGGAGGGAGGAGTGGGTGAGGAGGGAGGAGCGGGTGAGGAGGGTGGAGTGGGTGAGGAGGGAGGAGTGGGTGAGGAGGGAGGAGTGGGTGAGGAGGGAGGAGTGGGTGAGGAGGGAGGAGTGGGTGAGGAGGGAGGAGTGGGTGAGTAGGGAGGAGTGGGTGAGGAGGGAGGAGTGGGTGAGGAGGGAGGGGAGCGGGTGAGGGAGGAGTGGGTGAGGAGGGAGGAAACTGTGTGCAGTGATGGGAGAATGAGTATGAATAATGATGAGTGAGGTTGGTGGCGAGGTTGGCGAACAGAACTCGCTGAATAGTCTTGGATACAAATGCTTGTCTCCGAGCAGCCAGTGTACCAGCAGCACTCTGGTGATGACCAGCCCGCTCAGCTCCTCATGAGAAGGCAAAAAGATATGGAATTAAAACTCATTTCAAATGGGATGTGTAAAAAGCTAACACCAGTGTTGCAAGCTGAAGAATCAGATAGATAAACGCAATCCGAACACAAGTTGCGGGATTCTCCGCAGCCCCGAGCCGAAATCCCATTTGGAGCAGGGTCGGAGAATCGATGTCCCCGGGGGAACCGCCGCCGCTCCCACGATTCTCCGGTCCCTGGTCCCCAGAGAAACACTCGCGCGCCGATTACGCAGCGCCGCTGGGGGACCACTGACAGAGGCCCCCCCCCCCCCCAGCGATTCTCTGGGCAAAACTGGCCGGGTTCCCGAGTGCGTGGTTATAACCACATCCGGCCGGTCAGGAACCTCGGGTGGGGGCCGCGGTCGCCCTGGTGGGGGCCGGGGCGATCAAGTACCGGCGGGGGCCGTTTGGGCTGCCGGGGCAGCGATCTGGCATCTTATATGTAGCGATGAGAGGCCGATCATTGGGACCTTCTTTCCTTGTTCAGGTCCGCCGGCTGAGTCCGCCATCGCGTTCGGCACGGCCACTGGAGGTAGGTGAATAGCTGCTAACATTTTTAAGGAATCTCCAGATTAAAACTCCAGCGGTTTTACGCCGGAGTGGGGACATAGCCCCATTTTTGGAGAATCCAGCCTGGTTTGCAGTCTTCAAAATCATTTCAAAAACGTTGCTTATGAGAAACGCACAATTAGTCCAACCTCTGCTGCTTTAATGATAAGGTTTTATGTTACCATTATTTATATTATCCCTGGATTCTGGGCAGAATGCAGTGGCGACAGGCCGGCAAGAGCCGGCAAGGGCGCTGCATCATCTCGAGTGGGGGAAAGCTCGCCAATTTAAGTGCCGCTCAGCCACTTGACAGGCCATGGACCTCGGGGTGGGGGTCCTCCGGGCCATGGACCTCGGGGTGGGGGTCCTCCGGGCCATGGACCTCGGGGTGGGGGTCCCTCCCGGCCATGGACCTCGGGGTGGGGGACCCCCACCCGGCCATGGACCTCGGGGTGGGGGTCCCTCCCGGCCATGGACCTCGGGGTGGGGGTCCCTCCCGGCCATGGACCTCGGGGTGGGGGTCCCTCCCGGCCATGGACCTCGGGGTGGGGGAGGGGGGTGGGGGTCCCTCCGAGGGTCCCTCCCGGCCATGGATAAGGGTGGGGTAGGTGGGAGTCCCTCCCATCCATGGACCTTGGGGTGGGGGTTACTCCCGCTAGAGCTGCCGGCAATTAGAGGGCTTGCTTGTCGTGCGCCTCCTGTGGCAGGCACCCCCGACCCAACCAGGGTTAATAATTGGGTTAATACCGGGGGCAGTGGGATGAGGCCTATAAGTTGGCACTAATTGCTCATTTAAAGGGCCTCACCTGACAGTGGGACAGCAAGCAGAGCACCAAAGCATTTTGGTGTGAAACCGACCGTCAGCTGCCAATGCAGCAGGGACGGCTGGGCTACGAGAGAGACTCCAGGACACACAGGGAAGGCTCTTTGCCATGATCACAACATTCCTTACAAACTCCATTGCCTCCGTAATCTCATTACTTATTAAGTTCAACAGAGTGACATACTCAGAACCTGCAGACTGGACTGAACCTGTTGTTTAACTGGGATGCAGTACTTACCAATGTTAAGGAGATGTCTCTAAATTGTCTAAGTGACCTGTTACAATTTTGGCACAGTAATTTTCAGCTTGCAAGCCAAGAAATTCTGAAAGGCAGGGGGTTCCCGTTAAATCCCAACATCTGTGAAACACAGACCGGTTGAGGCTGGTAAGTCAACGGGAGCAACAATGATATTTCATCTTTTGTGGAACTTTGATCCACGTGATGCTTTGTTGCATGCAAGATATTTTTATATCTTAGGTGACAGAGAAGGTGCAGCAGGTCAGTGGGGGAGCGGACCGTGTTCGGGATGTGTCTCACTCCAGAGCTGATGTGAACAGAGACAGACTGAGAGAATAAAATTTAGAAGAAGAATTGTCAGTCAGCTAAACGATTACCACTTACTACTCTGAATCACAAACAAACTATTGCAGCGCCCAGGGTAGAAAGGGACTGGCACTCCATTATCGTGAGACTGGCACGATTAAAATACTGGGGGTGTATCAAAAACTGGCACTCCTTTGGTGCGGAGGGTGTATTGAAGCTAGCACTGTCTGATAATGTGGGCAGGCAAGGCTGGCACAGTTATAACACTGGCCTTGCTTATACTGGCACTTCATCACAGTGCTGACAGCTTAATCTGGCGAGGCTACAGTGGTATGGGTATCATCTCGGCTGGCTGTCCATCACAGTGTGAAGGACATCATCAACCCTCAAACTATGCTACCATGCGACGTACATAATCTCAGCTGGCACCCTAAAAGGGGCTGGTTTAGCACAGTGGGCTAAACAGCTGATTTGTAATGCCGCACAATGCCAGCAGCGCGGGTTCAATTCCCGTACTGGCCTCCCCGAACAGGCGCCGGAATGTGGCGACTAGGGGCTTTTCAAAGTAACTTCATTGAAGCCTACTTGTGACAATAAACAATTCTTATTATTATCACGGTATTGAGGACATGATCTAGGCTAGCACCCTACCGCAGTATGAGGGAGTGGTATGGTACCTTTCCGACGTGGCCTTAAACTGAGAGTCGACTGCCCGTACCTGCGGCTAAAGATCAAAGACAGCAGGGAACTCTCCTTATCCTGGTGAACTTTTCTCCTTCAATTTATACAGTTCATGATGATTACCATCACTGGTTTAGGAATAAAGATAATCGAATCAATGTGTTTGGCCTTGCAAAGAGCTTTTTGTGATGTGTCCAACATTATAAAGTGGCACCTTGTAATCCAAAGGTTTCTCGGAATCCAACAGCTGATTTAGCAACCATTGGCTAATTCGTTTCACCATCTGTTTGCAGGGGAGAAAATTCCAGGTAATAATCCCGAGAGGAAGCTCCCAGGGCCAGGAGATGCAGCTATGTGAAGCTTGCTCGTGGCTCAGTTGAGGACAACCACACTTCGGAGAAGTCAGGAGGAAGTGAGTTGCAGCCTTTCCCAGAGAATTGAGAAAGAAATCTAGGCCAACATCTCAGTGAGCTTTGACAAAGGGTCATCTGGACTCTTTTCTCTGCCTCCAGATGCTGCCAGATCTGCTGAGATTTTCCAGCATTTTCTCTTTGGTTTCAGATTCCAGCATCTGCAGTAATTTGCTTTTACCTCAGTGAAATGGGGGAGTGCTACACTGTCAGAGGAACATAGAATGGTTTACAACACAGGAGTCCATTCGGCTCACCATGTTTCTGCCGGCTCGCTAAAAGCACCTTCACTAGTCCCGCTCTCCCTGTCGTCCACAGTTCTTCCTCCTTCAGATAATTATCCGATTATCCTTTCGAAAGCCACTAGTGCTGTTCGGAAGAAGAGCAGGAAATCTACCCTTCGAGTCCCAGCAACAATTTGTAGTTATCGAGAGCGCCATTAGTGGGATTTGACACCGATCCACAGAAGGGGAAATAGGGTTTAAGAAACCTCTCAAAGAGGAAGGGGAGGGAGAGAGGCAAAGAAGTTTCGGGAGGGAATTCCACAGGTCAGGACTTCGGCAAGCAAAGAGGAGGTCACTGATGGTGGCTGCTCAAGAGGCCAGAACTACCGGAACCCGATACATTAAACAGATGACCTGGTCATTATCACATTGCTGTTCATGGGATTCAGTAAAAATGCCAAGTTTCCTACAATGCAATGTTGGCGGGGTTGGTTGGTAGATAGTGACACAGTGGCATTGTCACCAAACCAGTAGTCCCAAGGCAAAGGCTAATGCTCTGGGGACATGGGTTCAAATCACTCCACAGCAGAACATAATTGATCTTGAAATCAATTAATAAATCTGGAGAGACAAACTGGTTAGTAATGGTTAATGTGGAACTAAACACCTATCTAGTTCACAAGTGCCCTTTAGGGAAGGAAATTTGCCGTCCTTAACCATTGTGTGCCTACGTGTGACTCCAGACCCACAGCAATGCTCTTAACTATTAACTGCCCCTCTGAAATGGGCCAGCAAGCCATTCAATTCAAAGAGCAATTCGGAATGGGTAACAAATGCTGGGCCTGCTAGTGACGCCCACAATCCATGAAGGAATAAAAGTGCTTTGGGACATCCTGAAGTCATGAAAGAAAATATATAAATACAAAAAAACAATACAGCACAGGAACAGGCCCTTCGGCCCACCAAGCCGATTATGTGTCCTATCTAGACCAATCGTCTGCAACCTTCTATACCCCGTCTGTTCATGTGTCTATCTAGATAAGTCTTAAAAGTCACTAACGTATCTGCCTCAACCACCTCACTTGGCAGTGCAGACCAGACCACCACCACTCTCTGTGTAAAAAACTTCCCCCACACATCTCCACTGAACCTTTTCCCCCCTCAGCTTGAACATGTGCCCCCTTGTAATTGTCAAAATGGGAAAAAGCATCCAACTGTTCACCCTATCTATACACCTAATAATTTTATAAACCTCCATCAGGTCGCCCCTCAGCCTCCGTCTTTCGAGGGCCACTGCTGTTTGTCATTTTTATAAATGACCTGGAGGAGGGCGTAGAAGGATGGGTGAGTAAATTTGCAGATGACACTAAAGTCGGTGGAGTTGTGGACAGTGCGGAAGGATGTTACAAGTTACAGAGAGACATAGATAAGCTGCAGCGCTGGACTGAGAGGTGGCAAATGGAGTTTAATGTAGAAAAGTGTGAGGTGATTCATTTTGGAAGGAATAACAGGAAGACAGAGTACTGGGCTAATGGTAAGATTCTTGGCAGTGTGGATGAGCAGAGAGATCTCGGTGTCCATGTACATAGATCCCTGAAAGTTGCCACTCAGGTTGAGAGGGTTGTTAAGAAGGCGTACGGTGTGTTAGCTTTTATTGGTAGAGGGATTGAGTTTCGGGGCCATGAGGTCACGTTGCAGCTGTACAAAACTCTGGTGCGGCCGCATTTGGAGTATTGCGTGAATTCTGGTCGCCGCATTATAGGAAGGATGTGGAAGCATTGGAAAGGGTGCAGAGGAGATTTACCAGAATGTTGCCTGGTATGGAGCGAAGATCTTATGAGGAAAGGCTGAGGGACTTGAGGCTGTTTTCGTAAGAGAGAAGAAGGTTAAGAGGTGACTTAATTGAGGCATACAAGATGATCAGAGGATTGGATAGGGTGGACAGTGAGAGCCTTTTTCCTCGGATGGTGCTGTCTAGCACGAGGGGACATAGCTTTAAATTGAGGGGAGATAGATATAAGACAGATGTCAGAGGTAGGTTCTTTACTCAGAGAGTAGTAAGGGTGTGGAATGCCCTGCCTGCAACAGTAGTGGACTCGCCAACACTAAGGGTATTCAAATGGTCATTGGATAGACATATGGACGATAAGGGAATAGTGTAGATGGGCTTTAGAGTGGTTTCACAGGTCGGCGCAACATCGAGGGCCGAAGGGCCTGTATTGCGCTGTAATGTTCTATGTTCTAGAACAATCTCAGTTTATCCAATCTCTCCTTATAGCTAATACCCTCCATACCATGCAATATCCTGGTAGACCTGCCCACTGACGTTTACCACCGAACAAGTGTTTATTTTTATAAGGGGCGGGGGCCTTTTGGATTGGGGTGTAGCAACTGAGGTTCCTGTTTGAGAGTGTGGTAAACCACTGTTGCACCTGTATTAGGTGATGTACGGTAGGACCTGTACTACAAGTTCGCCGGTAGTCCCTGCTTGTATAAATATGCGTGTCCTCCAGCCAGCAGCCATTTCGCCAGCTGCTGTGGGAGGCCACATATCTGATAGCAATAAAGCCTCAGTTGGATTCAACTATCGTCTTTTGTCCAATTGATCGTGCCTCAGGGATTGGATTGGATTGGATTTGTTTATTGTCACGTGTACCGAGGTACAGTGAAAAGTATTTTTCTGCGAGCAGCTCAACAGATCATTAAGTACATGAGAAGAAAAGGGAATTAAAGAAAATACATAATAGGGCAACACAACATATACAATGTAACTACATAAGCACTGGCATCGGATGAAGCATACAGGGTGTAGTGTTAATGAGGTCAGTCCATAAGAGGGTCATTTAGAAGTCTGGTGAAGAAGCTGTTTTTGAGTCTGTTCGTGCGTGTTCTCAGACTTCTGTATCTCCAGCCCGATGGAAAAAGTTGGAAGAGTGAGTAAGCCAGGTGGGAGGGATCTTTGATTATGCTGCTCGCTTTCCCCAAGCAGCGGGAGGTATAGATGGAGTCAATGGATGGGAGGCAGGTTTGTGTGATGGACTGGGCGGTGTTCACGACTCTCTGAAGTTTCTTGCGGTCCTGGGCCGAGGAGTTGCCATACCAGACTGTGATGCAGCCCGATAGGATGCCTTCTATGGTGCATCTGTAAAAGTTGGTAAGGGTTAATGTGGACATGCCGAATTTCCTTAGTTTCCTGAGGAAGTATAGGCGCTGTTGTGCTTTCTTGGTGGTAGCGTCGACGTGGGTGGACCAGGACAGATTTTTAGAGATGTGCACCCCTAGGAATTTGAAACTGCTAACCATCTCCACCTCGGCCCCGTTGATGCTGACAGGGGTGTGAACAGTACTTTGCTCCCTGAAGTCAATTACCAGCTCTTTAGTTTTGCTGGCATTGAGGGAGAGATTGTTGTCGCTAACCACTCCATTAGGTTCTCGATCTCCCTCCTGAATTCGGACTCGTCGTTATTCGAGATCCGGCCCACTATGCTCGTATCGTCATATAGCAAACTTGTAGATGGAGTTGGAACCAAGTTTTGCCATGCAGTTGTGTGTGTACAGGGAGTAGAGTAGGGGGCTAAGTACGCAGCCTTGCGGGGAGCCGGTGTTGAGGACTATTGTGGAGGAGGTGTTGTTGTTCATTCTTACTGATTGTGGTCTGTTGGTCAGAAAATCGAGGATCCAGTTGCAGAGTGGGGAGGCAAGTCCTAGGTTTTGGACTTTTGATATGAGCTTGGCTGGGATTATGGTGTTGAAGGCGGAGCTGTAGTCAATAAATAGGAGTCTAATGTAGGAGTCCTTGTTTTCGAGATACTCTAGGGATGAGTGTAGGGCCAGGGAAATGGTGTCTGATGTGGACCGGTTGCAGCGGTATGCGAATTGCAGTGGATCAAGGCGTTCTGGGAGTATGGAGGTGATGCGCTTCATGATCAACCTCTCGAAGCACTTCATTACGACTGAAGTCAGGGCCACTGGTCGGTAGTCATTGAGGCACGTTGCCTGGTTCTTCTTTGGTACCGGTATGATGGTGGTCTTCTTGAAGCAGGTGGGGACCTCGGAGTGGTTAAAGATGTCCGTGAATATCTCTGCCAGCTGGTCCGCGCAGGCTCTGAGTTGGTCCGCGCAGGCTCTGAGTGCACGACCAGGGATCCCGTCCGGGCCCGTCGCCTTCCAAGGGTTCACTTTCAGGATGGCCAATCTGACTTCAGAAGCTGTGATGGTGGGTATGGGTGAATTGTGGACTGCTGGGGCACTCGACAGCGGATTGTCGGTTACCTGCTCGAACCGAGCATAGAATGCATTGAGTTCATCGGAGAGGGGTGCGCTGCTGCCAGAGATACTGTTCGGCTTCGCTTTGTAGCCCGTTATATTGTTTAGTCCTTGCCACAACCGCCGAGAGTCTGTCTGTGACTCTAGCTTGGTTTGATATTCTCTCTTGGCATTCCGGATGGCTTTGCGGAGATCGTACATGGATTTCTTGTGTAGGTCAGGGTCGTCTGCCTTGTACGCCTCAGATCTGTCCTTCAGTAGGGAGTCAATCTCGCGATTGAGCCATGGTTTCCGGTTGGGGAACGTACGTACTGCTTTCTTTGGCACGCAGTCGTCCACACATTTGCTGATGAAGTCTGTGACGGTGGTGGCATACTCATTTAAGTTGGTCGCTGAGTTATTAAATATGGACCAGCAGACCTGCTGGGATGACACAGGAAGGTTTTAGCTGCAATTCGCCAGTGAAACCAAGCTGTGCCCGTTGCTCTGACAACCAGTGCCCATCTCTCTTTTTAGCGCTGGAGACCGACCCCCACTGAGAGGCGGCAGGAGCAACCTTTTCATAAAGTTAATCCTTTCCCGTACACATCCTCTCAAACATTGAAAAATAACATTAGAAGAAGTGGACAATGTGCAGATCAGTGTGCAAGGAAGAAAAGTGTCAGTATTTCAATGGGGGATCATGGCTGCCGCATTTTCCCCATTTCCTCTTTCAGGCACCCACAGACCTGCGGACGCTTTGAGCATTTTCTGCTTCGATCCCAACAGATGCAATTTTCCCACTGATGCACAATCAATTAAACTCAAAGACGAGGTTGTAACATAACTGAAGGCTTTAATCGACTAGAACTGTACCCCAGCTGCTTCGGTACAGAAAGCTGCTGGGACAGCACCGGTTCTTATACCCCGCCCGTCAAGGCGGAGCTACGTACCAACGGCCAATGGTAAACGCCTAGGTTAAACCAACGGTCTTAAGCCTCCTGGGTACTGTAATACCTGATAATACCACACCCCCTTACCTCCAGCTTCACTCAGTTCCGTCAATTCCAACACATCCCTCTAAACACGATTCCGCCTTGTCTCAATAGATTGCCCCTCCACCGGTGGGATTCAT
The DNA here is from genome assembly GCF_047496885.1 of Scyliorhinus torazame. Lineage (NCBI taxonomy): Eukaryota > Metazoa > Chordata > Chondrichthyes > Carcharhiniformes > Scyliorhinidae > Scyliorhinus > Scyliorhinus torazame. The sequence goes on from NC_092710.1 coordinate 325,056,275, forward strand.
ATGCTGACCAATTTTTTAGGTGTGTTGAGGTGAGGATGGACAGGATCCTCATTAATTACAGAGGCCGGCAATCACTCAGGACTCAAACCAAGAAATGCTTGTTGAGGTAAAAGAGCAAATATTACCCAATGCAGGCCCAGGTCACAGGCCCCAAATTTACATACTTAAAGGGCTCAAAGGCCTGTTTTAGGCATCTGACCGGCCGGCTAAGACAATGGTCACATGAATACATTGGCAGGCACAATGTCTGCACATGATTAGCAGCAGACAATCCCACTGCTAAAGTATGGTTTGCACCCACTTTATGCTTGAGTGTCGCAGGCAGTCCCTCGATTTTAGGATGACATCCACTCAGGGCCGTGGGTTTCCGACGTGGGTCTTCATGTGGCTGAACAGGCCGAATCTCAACCAGCAGGTACATGGGCGTATGGGCAGGAGGCCCCTCCCATGAGGTAATGGGATTCCAGGAGACTCCTTTTCTGCTCTACCTCATCATTAAGGAGGTCAGACTCAAAGTGTGGTGCAGCTCAATGGACAAGTCTTCGCCATTTTGAATGGTCAGCCGCAAGACCCTCCCAGATTTCAAGGAGAGCTTCAGAGTATCTTCAAAGTGTTTTCTTTATCCTCTGCTGGAACTGTGGCCATTTTGAGAGTGAAGAAAAAGGGCCCTGGCCCGGGGATGGGGGGTTTTGGCCATCCGGGTACAGTGTCCAGTCCATCAGAGTTGATTTAAATACAGTAGGAGCTTTTAGTGTGCAGCACGGGAGCACAGTGGTTAGCACAGTTGCTTCACAGCTCCAGGGTCCCAGGTTCGATTCCCGACTTGGGTCACTGTCTGTGCGGAGTCTGCACGTTCTCCCCGTGTCTGCGTGGGTTTCCTCCGGGTGCTCCGGTTTCCTCCCACAGTCCAAAGATGTGCAGGTTAGGTGGAATGGCAACGCTAAATTGCCATTAATGTTGTAAAAGGATAGGTGGGGTTACTGGGTTGCGAGGATAGGGTGGAGGTGTGGGCTTAAGTAGGGTGCTCTTTCCAAGGGCTGGTGCAGACTCAATGGGCCAAATGGTCTCCTTCTGCACTGTAAATTCTATGATTCTAATACATTGAACACCAAATAACTCACTCGATGTTAGAGCTGTTCCATAAGTGCTGCAGCTCAGCTTTGAAGAGTGGCCATGAGTTTGGGAGGCAGCAAAGCATTTCCCCCGACACCTCGTCTCCAGCCCGAAAGTCATTGTTCAATTCCACTGCCAAACATGATGTCTTTTCATGTTTCCAAACATTCACCCTTTGCCTTTTGGATCAGTGGTTGTGGAACCAGAGGCAGATTTCTTTCTTTTTTTGTGCTGTATTAATTAAAATAGAGTGAGACTGCCAGAAAACTCAGCCCGCTCGCAATGCTGCAGAGGCTTTGATAAAGGGAGCAGAGGGAGCTGGCCCAGCTCATAGGCCAAGGCACCAGGGACAAATACAGGATATGAGGGTCAAAGGAAAGCTGTACAATACAAGATGCCTCACGTAGTTCCATCAGCTGGGAATATTCTCCAGTTCATCACTCCATTCCTTCCTCATTTTGTAAGCCTTGTGTTTGGTAACGCACTGCGGAAGTTTTGCGTTCAGTATTCCCAGATTTTAAAATCCAGTTGTTTCTACCTTATGGATTCTGCACAGTCTCTGAATAGACCTACCCGGGGAGTTGGAGGGTGTTTTATAATCCAACAGTGATAATAAAAGATTACAATGTAAAGTCTCTTCAATACAATAATAATAATCGCTTATTGTCACAAGTAGGCTTCAATGAAGTTACTGTGAAAAGCCCCTAGTCGCCACATTCCGGCGCCTGTTCGGGGAGGCCGGTACGGGAATTGAACCCGCACTGCTGGCATTGTTCTGCATTACAAGCCAGCTGTTTAGCCCACTGTGCTAGACCAGCCCCTATGGCAATCAAGGCACCCCTATGGTTAAACCAACTGGCACTTAAGGGTGCCAAGATCTAAACTGCAGACCATCTGGCCTCGTAGCCTGCTCTCGTGGTCACAACATCGATGTTCAAAGTGTGCTACAGCTTTAAAGGCACTGTGCCCACTTCCACTGCCACCCAGCAGATAGATTGGTGGTGAGAGCAGAGTTTAGGGAGCGTACTGGTGAGGGTGGGGACACTTCTTTCACTCCAGAGCAGGTGGACAGGTTACCACGGCAATTTCCGCTCCTGAAATGGACATCTGTTGGTCGGGAGTCCCACGTGGGTTTGAGGGACACTAAATGTTCTGCACACAACTGAATCAACATGACACACAGAGCAATGATGTGAACCTAGGTTCCTTCCTTTGGAAAAGAAAGAATTCCCAAAGAGGGTCACGTTTGCGAGAAGGCTCCAGGTCCGTGTGGCTGCTGTAAAATCCCTGGCCAGCAGATAGATAGATAGATAGAGAGAGAGAATGAGAGATAGAGAGAGAGAATGATTCAGGTTGACGCTCAGGGAGATGGGACTTTAACGCAAAGTCTATTTGAAAAAAATGAAATGAAATGAAATGAAAATCGCTTATTGTCACAAGTAGGCTTCAAATGAAGTTACTGTGAAAAGCCCCTAGTCGCCACATTCCGGCGCCTGTTCGGGGAGGCTGGTACGGGAATCGAACCGTGCTGCTGGCCTGCCTTGGTCTGCTTTAAAAGCCAGCTTTTGTGATGGCCACGAAGAATCCAGCACGAGTTTTAAGGATACAAAGTAATAACATTTATTTACTATAACATATATACATAACAGTAGCAGTAACTTCCCTTGCTACATACTCCTTCCTGCTGGTTCCTGAACTGGCCAGCTTTATTTATACTAGGAGATTACTAGTGGTTTCTCCGCCCCCCCCCCCCTCCCCCCCCTCCCCCCCTCCCCCCTCCCCCCCTCCATTGGGGAAGCTCATACTCCCACAGGATTGTGGGCTAGTCATTAGTCCCCAGCCAATGGTAAGTAGGCAGGTTACAACACCAGCGATTTAGCCGAGTGTGCTAAACCAGCCCCTATTTGTCCTCTCAGTTGATATTAAAGATTCCATGGCACTGTACATTGAAGAAAGGGCAGGTTTCCCCTGGTGCCCTCACCAATATTTATCCTTCAACCAATATTACTGAATCAGATTCACTGGTCATCACCACATTGTTGTTAAGAGTGGGGTGCCACAGGCATCAGTGATTGGGCCTGAACCAAAGGCATTAGTGAAGGAGCCTTAATTACAGGTATCAATGATGGGACCTTAAACACAGGCATCAGTGATGGGACCTTACCACAGGCATTAGTGAAGGAGCCTTAATTACAGGTATCAATGATGAGACCTTAAACACAGGCATCAGTGATGTGGCCTTAACCACAGAGATCAATGATGGGCCTCAACGACAGGCATCAGTGATGTGGCCTTAACAATTTACAATCTGTATCAATGACTTGGGTGAAGGGACCGAATGTACGGCTGCTAAATTTGCTGATGACACAAAGATAGCTGGGAGAGTAAGTTGTAAAGAGGACAAGAGTCTACAAAGGGATTATAGATAGGCACAGTGAGTGGGCAAAAATTTGGCAGATGGAGTACAATGTGGGAAAATGTGACTTGTCCACTTTGGCAGGAATAATGGAAAAGCAGCCTATAAATTAAATAGGGACTGCAGAACTCTGAGGTACAGAGGGAACTGGGCGTGCTGGTACTTTAATCACGAAGAGTTAGTGCGCAGATGCAGCAAGTGATTAGCAAGGTACATGGAATGTTGGTGTTTATTGTAAGGGGAATGGAATCTAGAAGGCGGGAATTTTTCTACGTTGTATAGGAAATTGGTGAGACCACATCTAAAGTACGGTGTACAGTTTTGGTCTCCTTATTTAAGAAAGGGTATAATTGCGTGAGAAGCCGTTCAGAGAGGATTGACTGGACTGATTCCTAGAATGAGGGGGGTTATCCTATTAGAACAGGTTAGATCTGTACCCATTGGAGTTTAGGAGAATGAGAGACAATCTTATTGAAACAGGAGACTGAGGGCACTTGACAGGGTATATGCTGAAAAGATGTTTCCATTGTGGGAGAGGCCAGAAGTAGGAAGCACGGTTTAAAAATATCCCACATAAGACGGAGATCAGAGATGTTTCTCTCAAGAGGGTGAGGAATTCTCTTCCTCAGAGAGCGGTGGAGGCCGGCTCACTGAATATTTTTAAGGCTGAGTTAGATAGATTCTTGATGACAGTGGAATGAAAGGGTCGGAAGGAAAATGATGCTGAGGCCACAAGAGACTGGAGTTGAGTGGAGGGGTTCATTCAAAATGTGAGACTCACTGATCAATTAAAAAAAAGCCACAACGTACCTTTTCCTGCCCTCACGATACTGCTCCGATCTCATAAAGATTTGTACCTGGGGCACTAAGTGGTCTGTTTTCTATTCAGGTGCCATGCCCTTCCACTACTTTCTGTCATATATTGTTTTCTAATTTCGAGAGTCCCCACTGTTGCCAATTCTTTATTCCTCCTTCACGGTCAATCTCCTTCCCAACATGGACACAGCACAATCCCAGGATGCTCCAGTGCCAACACTGTGGGCCAACAAGACAGCGCAGGCCTCGGGAAGTGTGGACTAGGTCTTCTTCAGGTATAACGAGAAGGGGTAGGGCGTGAAAGGAGGCCGGGGTGGAGAAAGGAAGTGGGAAACGATTCAGCCCATCGCGGCTTACTTTTATCCGCGCACGAGACTATTCTGACCCCCCCACCCCAAACACACCTTGGGGGGGGCTATCGACTCGAGCAGCAGGAACAGAGCCCGGGAGCCACTCAACAGCTTCAGACTTGCCGCACAGACTCTTGAGCGTTCTCATCAGCCAGAGGTGACGCAATGTTAGAGAAAAAGAAGAGAGAATCATCAAAGAGTTTGCAAACCATTAATCTGAATCCACTGAAAGCATCAGGATTTGTTTCTGCTGCCAGCAGTAATTCATAAGGGAGCTGAAGTTATAGCGTGGCACCGCATCCCATCCCCCCCCCCCACAATCCTAACCACCCCCACCTCCTCTGTACAGTCAGGTCAGCTGGGTATTAATCTATATTAATGCTACTGTTATAGCCTTTGAATGAGAAGCCTCTCTCTTTCTCTCCGTCACGGTCGAAGATTAAAAGAGCGAGAATGAAAAGGGGAAATGTGGAAAAAAATGCGATAATGAACCAAGACAAATTGTGCGGGTATGTCAGCATAAATCTCCTGTCATGCCAAATACAGGACTAATCTTGGCACAATACATTAGCAGGCCATCTCTCCCCCCCCCACCCCACCCCCACCCCCAGCAAGCCACTGCAGGAACAGTTAAAGTGCTGTGTGGAAATATAACATGTAATGTCATATACTGAGCACGCAAGGCCCAGTGCTGGGTGGACCGAGTGTATCTCGGGGTCTGTTTAATAAATCACAAGATGCTGTTTCCATGTCTCTAAACCTAAAGGCTAGAAGCTGGTGGATGGCATGTCTGTTTCACAGTGGCACAATGGGGTATGAAAGCAGCCAAGGTGGCGGGGGCAGAATGCACGGGCCTGTTGGGACAGGGAAAGCCCAGCTATTCCCCTGTGTTGGCAAACGCAGTAAAACACATCCAGGGCGCCAGCCTTAAGTATGCTGCAAGAGGGCACACAAGAAGGCCTGACAGCCATCTCGTATTCCCTTCCTGAAACTGGCCTGGCTCTGGCAGCATTTGGGAATACCAGGCCTGCAGGCAGCCTAACCAGCAGGCCTGCAGGCAGCCTGGCCTGCAGGCAGTCTAACCAGCAGGCCTGCAGCCAGCCTGGCCTGCAGGCAGTGTAACCAGCAGGCCTGCAGGCAGCCTAACCAGCAGGCCTGCAGGCAGTCTAACCAGCAGGCCTGCAGGCAGCCTAACCAGCAGGCCTGCAGGCAGCCTGGCCTGCAGGCAGCCTGGCCTGCAGGCAGTCTAACCAGCAGGCCTGCAGCCAGCCTGGCCTGCACGCAGTGTAACCAGAAGGCCTGCAGGCAGCCTAACCAGCAGGCCTGCAGGCAGCCTAACAAGCAGGCCTGCAGGCAGCCTAACCAGCAGGCTTGCAGCCAGTCTGGCCTGCAGGCAGTCTAACCAGCAGGCCTGCAGCCAGCCTGGCCTGCAGGCAGTGTAACCAGCAGGCCTGCAGGCAGTCTAACCAGCAGTCCTGCAGGCAGCCTAGCCAGCAGGCCTGCAGGCAGTCTAACCAGCAGACCTGCAGGCAGCCTAACCAGCAGTCCTGCAGGCAACGTAACCAGCAGATCTGCAGGCAGCCTAACCAGCAGGCCTGCAGGCAGCATAACCAGCAGGCCTGCAGGCAGTCTAACCAGCATTCCTGCAGGCAACGGAACCAGCAGACCTGCAGGCAGCCTAACCAGCAGGCCTGCAGGCAGTCTAACCAGCAGACCTGCAGGCAGTCTAACCAGCAGACCTGCAGGCAGCCTAACCAGCAGTCCTGCAGGCAACGTAACCAGCAGACCTGCAGGCAGCCTAACCAGCAGGCCTGCAGGCAGCATAACCAGCAGGCCTGCAGGCAGCCTAACCAGCAGGCCTGCAGGCAGTCTAACCAGCAGTCCTGCAGGCAACGGAACCAGCAGACCTGCAGGCAGCCTAACCAGCAGGCCTGCAGGCAACGTAACCAGCAGACCTGCAGGCAGCCTAACCAGCAGACCTGCAGGCAGTCTAACCAGCAGTCCTGCAGGCAGTCTAACCAGCAGACCTGCAGGCAGCCTAACCAGCAGTCCTGCAGGCAACGTAACCAGCAGACCTGCAGGCAGCCTAACCAGCAGGCCTGCAGGCAGTCTAACCAGCAGTACTGCAGGCAGCCTAACCAGCAGTCCTGCAGGCAGTCTAACCAGCAGTCCTGCAGGCAGCCTAGCCAGCAGGCCTGCAGGCAGTCTAACCAGCAGACCTGCAGGCAGCCTAACCAGCAGACCTGCAGGCAACGTAACCAGCAGATCTGCAGGCAGCCTAACCAGCAGGCCTGCAGGCAGCATAACCAGCAGGCCTGCAGGCAGTCTAACCAGCATTCCTGCAGGCAACGGAACCAGCAGACCTGCAGGCAGCCTAACCAGCAGGCCTGCAGGCAATGTAACCAGCAGACCTGCAGGCAGCCTAACCAGCAGGCCTGCAGGCAGTCTAACCAGCAGTCCTGCAGGCAGTCTAACCAGCAGACCTGCAGGCAGCCTAACCAGCAGACCTGCAGGCAGCCTAACCAGCAGTCCTGCAGGCAACGTAACCAGCAGACCTGCAGGCAGCCTAACCAGCAGGCCTGCAGGCAGTCTAACCAGCAGTCCTGCAGGCAGTCTAACCAGCAGTCCTGCAGGCAGCATAACCAGCAGGCCTGCAGGCAGTCTAACCAGCAGACCTGCAGGCAGCCTAACCAGCAGGCCTGCAGGCAGTCTAACCAGCAGTCCTGCAGGCAGTCTAACCAGCAGACCTGCAGGCAGCCTAACCAGCAGACCTGCAGGCAGCCTAACCAGCAGTCCTGCAGGCAACGTAACCAGCAGACCTGCAGGCAGCCTAACCAGCAGGCCTGCAGGCAGTCTAACCAGCAGTCCTGCAGGCAGTCTAACCAGCAGTCCTGCAGGCAACGTAACCAGCAGACCTGCAGGCAGCCTAACCAGCAGACCTGCAGGCAGCCTAACCAGCAGTCCTGCAGGCAGCGTAACCAGCAGACCTGCAGGCAGTCTAACCAGCAGACCTGCAGGCAGCCTAACCAGCAGTCCTGCCGGCAACGTAACCAGCAGACCTGCAGGCAGCCTAACCAGCAGGCCTGCAGGCAGCCTAACCAGCAGTCCTGCAGGCAGTCTAACCAGCAGTCCTGCAGGCAGTCTAACCAGCAGACCTGCAGGCAGCCTAACCAGCAGTCCTGCAGGCAACGTAACCAGCAGTCCTGCAGGCAACGTAACCAGCAGGCCTACAGGCAGTCTAACCAGCAGTCCTGCAGGCAGCCTAACCAGCAGTCCTGCAGGCAGCATAACCAGCAGTCATGCAGGCAGCCTAACCAGCAGGCCTGCAGGCAGCCTAACCAGCAGTCCTGCAGGCAGTCTAACCAGCAGTCCTGCAGGCAGCATAACCAGCAGTCATGCAGGCAGCCTAACCAGCAGGCCTGCAGGCAGCCTAACCAGCAGTCCTGCAGGCAGTCTAACCAGCAGACCTGCAGGCAGCCTAACCAGCAGACCTGCAGGCAGCCTAACCAGCAGTCCTGCAGGCAGCATAACCAGCAGTCATGCAGGCAGCCTAACCAGCAGGCCTGCAGGCAGCCTAACCAGCAGTCCTGCAGGCAGCCTAACCAGCAGTCCTGCAGGCAGCCTAACCAGCAGTCCTGCAGGCAACGTAACCAGCAGTCATGCAGGCAGCCTAACCAGCAGGCCTGCAGGCAGCCTAACCAGCAGTCATGCAGGCAGTCTAACCAGCAGTCCTGCAGGCAGCCTAACCAGCAGTCCTGCAGGCAGCCTAACCAGCAGGCCTGCAGGCAACGTAACCAGCAGTCCTGCAGGCAACGTAACCAGCAGACCTGCAGGCAGTCTAACCAGCAGTCATGCAGGCAGCCTAACCAGCAGTCCTGCAGGCAGCCTAACCAGCAGTCATGCAGGCAGCCTAACCAGCAGTCATGCAGGCAGTCTAACCAGCAGTCCTGCAGGCAGCCTAACCAGCAGTCATGCAGGCAGTCTAACCAGCAGGCCTGCAGGCAGTCTAACCAGCAGTCCTGCAGGCAGCCTAACCAGCAGTCATGCAGGCAGTCTAACCAGCAGGCCTGCAGGCAGTCTAACCAGCAGTCCTGCAGGCAGCCTAACCAGCAGTCATGCAGGCAGTCTAACCAGCAGTCCTGCAGGCAGCCTAACCAGCAGTCCTGCAGGCAGCATAACCAGCAGGCCTGCAGGCAGTCTAACCAGCATTCCTGCAGGCAACGGAACCAGCAGACCTGCAGGCAGCCTAACCAGCAGGCCTGCAGGCAACGTAACCAGCAGACCTGCAGGCAGCCTAACCAGCAGGCCTGCAGGCAGTCTAACCAGCAGTCCTGCAGGCAGTCTAACCAGCAGACCTGCAGGCAGCCTAACCAGCAGACCTGCAGGCAGCCTAACCAGCAGTCCTGCAGGCAACGTAACCAGCAGACCTGCAGGCAGCCTAACCAGCAGGCCTGCAGGCAGTCTAACCAGCAGTCCTGCAGGCAGTCTAACCAGCAGTCCTGCAGGCAGCATAACCAGCAGGCCTGCAGGCAGTCTAACCAGCAGACCTGCAGGCAGCCTAACCAGCAGGCCTGCAGGCAGTCTAACCAGCAGTCCTGCAGGCAGTCTAACCAGCAGACCTGCAGGCAGCCTAACCAGCAGACCTGCAGGCAGCCTAACCAGCAGTCCTGCAGGCAACGTAACCAGCAGACCTGCAGGCAGCCTAACCAGCAGGCCTGCAGGCAGTCTAACCAGCAGTCCTGCAGGCAGTCTAACCAGCAGTCCTGCAGGCAACGTAACCAGCAGACCTGCAGGCAGCCTAACCAGCAGACCTGCAGGCAGCCTAACCAGCAGTCCTGCAGGCAGCGTAACCAGCAGACCTGCAGGCAGTCTAACCAGCAGACCTGCAGGCAGCCTAACCAGCAGTCCTGCCGGCAACGTAACCAGCAGACCTGCAGGCAGCCTAACCAGCAGGCCTGCAGGCAGCCTAACCAGCAGTCCTGCAGGCAGTCTAACCAGCAGTCCTGCAGGCAGTCTAACCAGCAGACCTGCAGGCAGCCTAACCAGCAGTCCTGCAGGCAACGTAACCAGCAGGCCTACAGGCAGTCTAACCAGCAGTCCTGCAGGCAGCCTAACCAGCAGTCCTGCAGGCAGCATAACCAGCAGTCATGCAGGCAGCCTAACCAGCAGGCCTGCAGGCAGCCTAACCAGCAGTCCTGCAGGCAGTCTAACCAGCAGTCCTGCAGGCAGCATAACCAGCAGTCATGCAGGCAGCCTAACCAGCAGGCCTGCAGGCAGCCTAACCAGCAGGCCTGCAGGCAGTCTAACCAGCAGTCCTGCAGGCAACGGAACCAGCAGACCTGCAGGCAGCCTAACCAGCAGGCCTGCAGGCAACGTAACCAGCAGACCTGCAGGCAGCCTAACCAGCAGACCTGCAGGCAGTCTAACCAGCAGTCCTGCAGGCAGTCTAACCAGCAGACCTGCAGGCAGCCTAACCAGCAGTCCTGCAGGCAACGTAACCAGCAGACCTGCAGGCAGCCTAACCAGCAGGCCTGCAGGCAGTCTAACCAGCAGTACTGCAGGCAGCCTAACCAGCAGTCCTGCAGGCAGTCTAACCAGCAGTCCTGCAGGCAGCCTAGCCAGCAGGCCTGCAGGCAGTCTAACCAGCAGACCTGCAGGCAGCCTAACCAGCAGACCTGCAGGCAACGTAACCAGCAGATCTGCAGGCAGCCTAACCAGCAGGCCTGCAGGCAGCATAACCAGCAGGCCTGCAGGCAGTCTAACCAGCATTCCTGCAGGCAACGGAACCAGCAGACCTGCAGGCAGCCTAACCAGCAGGCCTGCAGGCAATGTAACCAGCAGACCTGCAGGCAGCCTAACCAGCAGGCCTGCAGGCAGTCTAACCAGCAGTCCTGCAGGCAGTCTAACCAGCAGACCTGCAGGCAGCCTAACCAGCAGACCTGCAGGCAGCCTAACCAGCAGTCCTGCAGGCAACGTAACCAGCAGACCTGCAGGCAGCCTAACCAGCAGGCCTGCAGGCAGTCTAACCAGCAGTCCTGCAGGCAGTCTAACCAGCAGTCCTGCAGGCAGCATAACCAGCAGGCCTGCAGGCAGTCTAACCAGCAGACCTGCAGGCAGCCTAACCAGCAGGCCTGCAGGCAGTCTAACCAGCAGTCCTGCAGGCAGTCTAACCAGCAGACCTGCAGGCAGCCTAACCAGCAGACCTGCAGGCAGCCTAACCAGCAGTCCTGCAGGCAACGTAACCAGCAGACCTGCAGGCAGCCTAACCAGCAGGCCTGCAGGCAGTCTAACCAGCAGTCCTGCAGGCAGTCTAACCAGCAGTCCTGCAGGCAACGTAACCAGCAGACCTGCAGGCAGCCTAACCAGCAGACCTGCAGGCAGCCTAACCAGCAGTCCTGCAGGCAGCGTAACCAGCAGACCTGCAGGCAGTCTAACCAGCAGACCTGCAGGCAGCCTAACCAGCAGTCCTGCCGGCAACGTAACCAGCAGACCTGCAGGCAGCCTAACCAGCAGGCCTGCAGGCAGCCTAACCAGCAGTCCTGCAGGCAGTCTAACCAGCAGTCCTGCAGGCAGTCTAACCAGCAGACCTGCAGGCAGCCTAACCAGCAGTCCTGCAGGCAACGTAACCAGCAGTCCTGCAGGCAACGTAACCAGCAGGCCTACAGGCAGTCTAACCAGCAGTCCTGCAGGCAGCCTAACCAGCAGTCCTGCAGGCAGCATAACCAGCAGTCATGCAGGCAGCCTAACCAGCAGGCCTGCAGGCAGCCTAACCAGCAGTCCTGCAGGCAGTCTAACCAGCAGTCCTGCAGGCAGCATAACCAGCAGTCATGCAGGCAGCCTAACCAGCAGGCCTGCAGGCAGCCTAACCAGCAGTCCTGCAGGCAGTCTAACCAGCAGACCTGCAGGCAGCCTAACCAGCAGACCTGCAGGCAGCCTAACCAGCAGTCCTGCAGGCAGCATAACCAGCAGTCATGCAGGCAGCCTAACCAGCAGGCCTGCAGGCAGCCTAACCAGCAGTCCTGCAGGCAGCCTAACCAGCAGTCCTGCAGGCAGCCTAACCAGCAGTCCTGCAGGCAACGTAACCAGCAGTCATGCAGGCAGCCTAACCAGCAGGCCTGCAGGCAGCCTAACCAGCAGTCATGCAGGCAGTCTAACCAGCAGTCCTGCAGGCAGCCTAACCAGCAGTCCTGCAGGCAGCCTAACCAGCAGGCCTGCAGGCAACGTAACCAGCAGTCCTGCAGGCAACGTAACCAGCAGACCTGCAGGCAGTCTAACCAGCAGTCATGCAGGCAGCCTAACCAGCAGTCCTGCAGGCAGCCTAACCAGCAGTCATGCAGGCAGCCTAACCAGCAGTCATGCAGGCAGTCTAACCAGCAGTCCTGCAGGCAGCCTAACCAGCAGTCATGCAGGCAGTCTAACCAGCAGGCCTGCAGGCAGTCTAACCAGCAGTCCTGCAGGCAGCCTAACCAGCAGTCATGCAGGCAGTCTAACCAGCAGGCCTGCAGGCAGTCTAACCAGCAGTCCTGCAGGCAGCCTAACCAGCAGTCATGCAGGCAGTCTAACCAGCAGTCCTGCAGGCAGCCTAACCAGCAGTCCTGCAGGCAGCATAACCAGCAGGCCTGCAGGCAGTCTAACCAGCATTCCTGCAGGCAACGGAACCAGCAGACCTGCAGGCAGCCTAACCAGCAGGCCTGCAGGCAACGTAACCAGCAGACCTGCAGGCAGCCTAACCAGCAGGCCTGCAGGCAGTCTAACCAGCAGTCCTGCAGGCAGTCTAACCAGCAGACCTGCAGGCAGCCTAACCAGCAGACCTGCAGGCAGCCTAACCAGCAGTCCTGCAGGCAACGTAACCAGCAGACCTGCAGGCAGCCTAACCAGCAGGCCTGCAGGCAGTCTAACCAGCAGTCCTGCAGGCAGTCTAACCAGCAGTCCTGCAGGCAGCATAACCAGCAGGCCTGCAGGCAGTCTAACCAGCAGACCTGCAGGCAGCCTAACCAGCAGGCCTGCAGGCAGTCTAACCAGCAGTCCTGCAGGCAGTCTAACCAGCAGACCTGCAGGCAGCCTAACCAGCAGACCTGCAGGCAGCCTAACCAGCAGTCCTGCAGGCAACGTAACCAGCAGACCTGCAGGCAGCCTAACCAGCAGGCCTGCAGGCAGTCTAACCAGCAGTCCTGCAGGCAGTCTAACCAGCAGTCCTGCAGGCAACGTAACCAGCAGACCTGCAGGCAGCCTAACCAGCAGACCTGCAGGCAGCCTAACCAGCAGTCCTGCAGGCAGCGTAACCAGCAGACCTGCAGGCAGTCTAACCAGCAGACCTGCAGGCAGCCTAACCAGCAGTCCTGCCGGCAACGTAACCAGCAGACCTGCAGGCAGCCTAACCAGCAGGCCTGCAGGCAGCCTAACCAGCAGTCCTGCAGGCAGTCTAACCAGCAGTCCTGCAGGCAGTCTAACCAGCAGACCTGCAGGCAGCCTAACCAGCAGTCCTGCAGGCAACGTAACCAGCAGGCCTACAGGCAGTCTAACCAGCAGTCCTGCAGGCAGCCTAACCAGCAGTCCTGCAGGCAGCATAACCAGCAGTCATGCAGGCAGCCTAACCAGCAGGCCTGCAGGCAGCCTAACCAGCAGTCCTGCAGGCAGTCTAACCAGCAGTCCTGCAGGCAGCATAACCAGCAGTCATGCAGGCAGCCTAACCAGCAGGCCTGCAGGCAGCCTAACCAGCAGTCCTGCAGGCAGTCTAACCAGCAGACCTGCAGGCAGCCTAACCAGCAGACCTGCAGGCAGCCTAACCAGCAGTCCTGCAGGCAGCATAACCAGCAGTCATGCAGGCAGCCTAACCAGCAGGCCTGCAGGCAGCCTAACCAGCAGTCCTGCAGGCAGCCTAACCAGCAGTCCTGCAGGCAGCCTAACCAGCAGTCCTGCAGGCAACGTAACCAGCAGTCATGCAGGCAGCCTAACCAGCAGGCCTGCAGGCAGCCTAACCAGCAGTCATGCAGGCAGTCTAACCAGCAGTCCTGCAGGCAGCCTAACCAGCAGTCCTGCAGGCAGCCTAACCAGCAGGCCTGCAGGCAACGTAACCAGCAGTCCTGCAGGCAACGTAACCAGCAGACCTGCAGGCAGTCTAACCAGCAGTCATGCAGGCAGCCTAACCAGCAGTCCTGCAGGCAGTCTAACCAGCAGTCCTGCAGGCAGCCTAACCAGCAGTCATGCAGGCAGTCTAACCAGCAGGCCTGCAGGCAGTCTAACCAGCAGTCCTGCAGGCAGCCTAACCAGCAGTCATGCAGGCAGTCTAACCAGCAGGCCTGCAGGCAGTCTAACCAGCAGTCCTGCAGGCAGCCTAACCAGCAGTCATGCAGGCAGTCTAACCAGCAGTCCTGCAGGCAGCCTAACCAGCAGTCCTGCAGGCAGCATAACCAGCAGTCCTGCAGGCAGCCTAACCAGCAGGCCTGCAGGCAACGTAACCAGCAGTCCTGCAGGCAACGTAACCAGCAGACCTGCAGGCAGCCTAACCAGCAGGCCTGCAGGCAGTCTAACCAGCAGGCCTGCAGGCAGTCTAACCAGCAGGCCTGCAGGCAGCCTAACCAGTAGTCCTGCAGGCAGCCTAACCAGCAGGCCTGCAGGCAGTCTAACCAGCAGGCCTGCAGGCAGCCTAACCAGCAGACCTGCAGGCAGCCTAACCAGCAGTCCTGCAGGCAGCCTGACCAGCAGTCCTGCAGGCAACGTAACCAGCAGACCTGCAGGCAGCCTAACCAGCAGGCCTGCAGGCAGTCTAACCAGCAGTCCTGCAGGCAGCCTAACCAGCAGTCCTGCAGGCAGCATAACCAGCAGTCCTGCAGGCAGTCTAACCAGCAGTCCTGCAGGCAGCCTAACCAGCAGTCCTGCAGGCAGCATAACCAGCAGTCCTGCAGGCAGTCTAACCAGCAGTCCTGCAGGCAGCATAACCAGCAGTCCTGCAGGCAGTCTAACCAGCAGTCCTGCAGGCAGCATAACCAGCAGTCCTGCAGGCAGCCTAACCAGCAATCATGCAGGCAGCCTAACCAGCAGGCCTGCAGGCAGCCTAACCAGCAGTCATGCAGGCAGTCTAACCAGCAGTCCTGCAGGCAGTCTAACCAGCAGTCCTGCAGGCAGCCTAACCAGCAGGCCTGCAGGCAGCCTAACCAGCAGTCATGCAGGCAGTCTAACCAGCAGTCCTGCAGGCAGTCTAACCAGCAGTCCTGCAGGCAGTCTAACCAGCAGTCCTGCAGGCAGCATAACCAGCAGTCATGCAGGCAGCCTAACCAGCAGGCCTGCAGGCAGTCTAACCAGCAGTCCTGCAGGCAGCCTAACCAGCAGTCCTGCAGGCAACGTAACCAGCAGACCTGCAGGCAGCCTAACCAGCAGTCCTGCAGGCAGTCTAACCAGCAGTCCTGCAGGCAGCCTAACCAGCAGGCCTGCAGGCAACGTAACCAGCAGACCTGCAGGCAGTCTAACCAGCAGGCCTGCAGGCAGTCTAACCAGCAGACCTGCAGGCAGTCTTACCAGCAGTCCTGCAGGCAGCCTAACCAGCAGACCTGCAGGCAGCCTAACCAGCAGGCCTGCAGGCAGCCTAACCAGCAGTCCTGCAGGCAACGTAACCAGCAGACCTGCAGGCAGCCTAACCAGCAGTCCTGCAGGCAGTCTAACCAGCAGTCCTGCAGGCAGCCTAACCAGCAGTCCTGCAGGCAGCCTAACCAGCAGTCCTGCAGGCAACGTAACCAGCAGACCTGCAGGCAGCCTAACCAGCAGGCCTGCAGGCAGTCTAACCAGCAGTCCTGCAGGCAGCATAACCAGCAGTCCTGCAGGCAGCCTAACCAGCAGACCTGCAGGCAGTCTAACCAGCATTCCTGCAGGCAGCCTAACCAGCAGGCCTGCAGGCAGTCTAACCAGCATTCCTGCAGGCAGCATAACCAGCAGGCCTGCAGGCAGTCTAACCAGCAGTCCTGCAGGCAGCCTAACCAGCAGACCTGCAGGCAGCCTAACCAGCAGGCCTGCAGGCAGCCTAACCAGCAGGCCTGCAGGCAGCCTAACCAGCAGGCCTGCAGGCAGCATAACCAGCAGTCCTGCAGGCAGCCTAACCAGCAGTCCTGCAGGCAACGTAACCAGCAGACCTGCAGGCAGCCTAACCAGCAGTCCTGCAGGCAGTGTAACCAGCAGTCCTGCAGGCAGCCTAACCAGCAGGCCTGCAGGCAGTCTAACCAGCAGACCTGCAGGCAGCCTAACCAGCAGTCCTGCAGGCAACGTAACCAGCAGACCTGCAGGCAGCCTAACCAGCAGGCCTGCAGGCAGTCTAACCAGCAGTCCTGCAGGCAGCCTAACCAGCAGTCCTGCAGGCAGCCTAACCAGCAGGCCTGCAGGCAACCAGCAGGCCTGCAGGCAGCATAACCAGCAGTCCTGCAGGCAGCCTAACCAGCAGTCCTGCAGACAGCCTAACCAGCATTCCTGCAGGCAGCCTAACCAGCAGGCCTGCAGGCAACCAGCAGGCCTGCAGGCAGCATAACCAGCAGTCCTGCAGGCAGCCTAACCAGCAGTCCTGCAGACAGCCTAACCAGCATTCCTGCAGGCAGCCTAACCAGCAGGCCTGCAGGCAGCTTAACCAGCAGTCCTGCAGGCAGCCTAACCAGCAGTCCTGCAGATAGCCTAACCAGCAGTCCTGCAGGCAGCTTAACCAGCAGTCCTGCAGGCAACCTAACCAGCAGTCCTGCAGGCAGTCTAACCAGCAGGCCTGCAGGCAGTCTAACCAGCAGTCCTGCAGGCAACCTAACCAGCAGTCCTGCAGGCAGCGTAACCAGCAGACCTGCAGGCAGTCTAACCAGCAGGCCTGCAGGCAGTGTAACCAGCAGTCCTGCAGGCAGCCTAACCAGCAGTCCTGCAGGCAGTCTAACCAGCAGTCCTGCAGGCAGCCTAACCAGCAGTCCTGCAGGCAGTCTAACCAGCAGTCCTGCAGGCAACCTAACCAGCTGTCCTGCAGGCAGTCTAACCAGCAGGCCTGCAGGCAGTCTAACCAGCAGACCTGCAGGCAGCCTAACCAGCAGACCTGCAGGCAGCCTGACCAGCAGTCCTGCAGGCAGCCTAACCAGCAGTCCTGCAGGCAGTGTAACCAGCAGTCCTGCAGGCAGTCTAACCAGCAGGCCTTGGAGGGCCACCAGAGGATGCTCGTGTAAAGGTAAGTTATGAAAAGGAAAACGCTCAGGCACCGTGGACCACATGGCTTCCTTCCGTGCTGTTAAATTTTACAAACCATGGAACAGGACCGCACATAAAGTGGCCACTTGACCTTTCACGTTTACACTGGCTCTGTGAGGTAGTCCCCCCCCCCCCCCCGCCACCCATTGCTCTTTCCCACATCCCAGCAGCTTTTACCTCTTCAAATTACATACTCAATTCTCTGAACTACTGTGCCTGTGTCCACCACCTGTGTCCATCTAAACCCAAAACAGTCACTGTGTGAAGAATCACTTTCTGTGATTCGGGTTGGAAAGTGTGTGTGTGGGTGGTTGTGAGCTGAGAAGCGGCAAGCTTCAACTGCAATGTCCTCCATGATCGGCACTAGCTATCGAGAATAACAGATGAAGAATGGCCGCTTGGGGCGCGTCTTCTTTGATTAAGCCAAGTGCAGGAAAATCTCTCCACAATTTACCCGCCTATATTAAAAGACAGAGTCAGCATCACGGGTCAATGAGTTACTGCTTTATGGAGCTAATGAATCACAGGGAGGCATGAGAAAATCCTCTGCATATGCTTCCCGTCTGGTGGCTGAACAATCCATAATCCCTGTACATCACAGAGGTCTACACAGCAACCAGTAGGAGGTAAACTCAAGCCTGCCCCAGGCATTGGCCTTATTGGCACAGTGATCTTAAACATTTACGTTAATGCACATCCTTGACAAAGCACGGAATCTTTTGAATGCTTTTTAAATCCTATTTCCTTTCAATGAATATGTTTGGCCTGAGGATTACGCAGCAAGAATATATCTCCATCACAGAATGTAAATACACTCTGCTGAATGTGGTTTCACACATATGCACACGGCTTCTCCCAGCAAGACAAGGCAAGTCAGCCAGTGCTTCCATATTAACCAAAACCCTTGATGCATTACTGTTTTGCAACACACTATGACCTGAAGAGGAAGGCTTCAATTTTAACCACAGGCTACTTGGGTCGGAAGGGGTTGCAGGATTGTCACACCAACATTCTTCCCCAAGCAGAGACGTAACATCAGATCAACTAACCATTCGCCGCCATCACTATTTGTGAACCCTTGTTCTTTAAGAGCTGAGGGGTTCTCCAAGACAATGTTCCTCCGTTGGAAAGGTCACTCATCTCGTCCCCTCCTCTCCGAAAGGTGCTGACACCTGCTGGGAGACAATGGTTCCAGCATCTGACTCACAACCTCACCTGTGGCCATCTTCAGAGATGAGTTCAAACTTTGAGTGCTGGCAAATCAATAAACCATGGGTTCTGAATGGTGATATGTTTACTGACCTTCAGATGAGGCATTAAACCCAGGATCTGAATGTAGAGTTTAAAAATAGCCCTAAAAATGGAAAAGAAATAGGACTGACTTACTGATCAGCCCAAGTGCCTTCTTGTGCCAAGTGGCTGTTACTAGACTCCTGAATGACCCTCTGATGGACTGATCATGATCTCTTCACACATCTTCTCTACTGAGTAGTACTACACTGCTATATGTTTCTCCCAATGCCTGTGTCTATGTATTTATATTGTGTATTTTATGTTTGCTCTATGTATTTTCTTTTCATATACGGAATGATCTGTCTGAGCTGCACGCAGAACAATACTTTTCACTGTACGTCGGTACACGTGACAATAAACCAATCCAAATCCAAACCCAAATTCACCCACATCAATCTAATATAATGAGATTAAACGTGGCTAAAACTGAATCACTGTGAGTGGGGATGGACCTGGGGGCTGATGACTCTTCCCCCCCGTATCCCCAAATACTTGCCAGCAGGTTTGTAGCCATCAAGAACTCCAGTCAATCCTTCCCAGGCCCAAATCCGCAGACACTGTTCTGGAGTAAAAGTGAAATGCTGGAAATGTGGACTAAAAACAGCTAAACCTTGGGAATACTCAGCTGACAAAATGTCATCGATATGAAATGTTAATTCATGAATTCTGTCTCTCCACAGTGCTGCCGAGTATTTTCAGCGTTCTCTGTTATCATTGCCGCATCCCACATCAGCCAAACTGAGTTCGTTCAGCAAAGGACCGAGACAGAGTGTGGAGGCTCTATTGTATTTAGTGATAAATTAGATGCATTTTCACAGGTAATGGGGGGAAAGAAGGAGAATGGGGAAGGGCTAAGTCAAGCGGAGGAAAGAGAGAGGAAGATGGGGTGGAGAGAGAGAGAGAAGAAGACCAAGAGGCCGAAGACCGAGAGGGAGAGAAAGACAAGAGGCGGAAGAAGAGGGAGGGCAGGTTTGGAAGGGTAGCATGATGCCAACAGAGTGAGAGAGAATGGAGCCAGGGAGGATGAAGAGGCAGAGGGGAGTGAAGCGGGAGGGGAATGAAGAGAGGGAGGACGTAGAGATAAAAGGGGGAATGGGAGGATGGAGGACAGAGAGGGGGAGAATGGAGAGCAGGTGGTTGGACAGGGGGAGGATGGAGAGGGGGTAGATGGAGAAGTGGGGAGGGGAGTGGGTGAGGACGGAGAGGCAGTGATCGGTGATGTGGAATGTGGGGTGGGGGAGGATGGAGAGGGGTTGGAGGGAGAGGGGATGGATAAAGAGTTTAGAAAGGAGTGGGAGAGGACGGAGAGCATGCCGACAGAGAGAGGGAAGGCCAAGTGGGGTGGATGGAGAGGGGGACGACAGAGAGGGATAGGTGGATGGATGGAGTGGAGGAAGTCTTTGTTGGGGTGGATGAGAAGGGGGTAATTGGAGTGGGGGAGGACAAAGAGGGAGAGTACAGTGAAGGGGAGGGAGAAAAGGGACTAGATGCAGAAGGGAAGGATGCAGTAGGCAGAAACAGAGAGGAACTGGGAGGTTTGGGAGCCGAGAAGAGGTGGACGAGGAGTTCATTCATAGAACATAGAACATTACAGCGCAGTACAGGCCCTTCGGCCCTCGATGTTCACCGTTATCCTTCCTCCGCTTCAACTTGATCGTTCTACGTTATTTAGCCTCTTTCCTTTCCCTTAGACTTATTATACTGTTATCTTTACTCATTTGTTTGGTTGTTGCATTCTCCCTCTCCAATCTATTTCCTGTCCTTTTATTCCTCATTTGTTCTCACTGGGGTTATCTGGAGATCAAAAGAGCACAATCTCACAATCTGGCAGCTCCAGCACAAATCTGCCCAGCTTCAAACAAACCTCGATTTCTTTCCACAGGCAGTTGGCTTGAATCCGATTTCTTTAAAAAATCTATACATGTAAGTGCTATAATTCTCTTTGGCAGCCCCTCAGGATCGAGGATAACTTGCTTCCTCTTCAGTTCTGAGGGAAGCTGATAGGTCCAATACTCGATCAGCATGTGGGGCAGATGGTGCTTGAAGGGTTGTGTAGGGCGTCTGTTTCGAGGTTCGTACACTCCCTCCGATGCCTCGACCTTGCCTCTGTGGTTCCCGATTAAGTGTTATGGGGCAGCATGGTAGCACAGTGGTTAGCACTGTGGCTTCACAATGCCAGGGTCCCAGGGTCGTTTCCTCGCTGGGTCACTGTCTGTGCGGAATCTGAGAGGGGTTGATCATGAAGCGCATCACCTCCATACTCCCAGAACGCCTTGATCCACTGCAATTCGCATACCGCTGCAACCGGTCCACATCAGACACAATTTCCCTGGCCCTACACTCATCCCAAGAGCATCTCGAAAACAAGGGCTCCTCCATTAGACTCCTATTTATTGACTACAGCTCCGCCTTCAACCCCATAATCCCAGCCAAGCTCATATCAAAGCTCCAAAACCTAGGACTTGGCTCCCCACTCTGCAACTGGATCCTCGATTTTCTGACCTACGGACCACAATCAGTAAGAATGAACAACAACACCTCCTCCACAATAGTCCTCAACACCGGCGCCCCGCAAGGCTACGTACTTAGCCCCCTACTCTACTCCCTGTACACACACAACTGCGTGGCAAAACTTGGTTCCAACTCCATCTACAAGTTTGCTGACGATACGAGCATAGTGGGCCGGATCTCGAATAACGACCAGTCCGAATACAGGAGGGAGATAGAGAACCTAGGACTGGTGTAGCGACAACAATCTCTCCCTCAATGCCAGCAAAACTAAAGAGCTGGTAATTGACTTCAGGAAGCAAAGTACTGTACACACCCCTGTCAGCATCAACGGGGCCGAGGTGGAGATGGTTAGCAGTTTCAAATTCCTAGGGGTGCACATCTCCGAAAATCTGTCCTGGTCCACTCACGTCGACGCTACCACCAAGAAAGCACAACAGCGCCTATACTTCCTCAGGAAACTAAGGAAATTCGGCATGTCCACATTGACTCTTACCAACTTTTACAGATGCACCATAGAAAGCATCCTATCTGGCTGCATCACAGCATGGTATGGCAACTGCTCGGCCCAGGACCGCAAGAAACTTCAGAGAATCGTGAAAACCGCCCAGTCCATCACACGAACCTGCCTCCCATCGATTGACTCCATCTACACCTCCCGCTGCCTGGGGAAAGCGGGCAGTATAATCAAAGACCCCTCCCACCCGGCTTACTCACTCTTCCAACTTCTCCCATCGGGCAGGAGATACAGAAGTCTGAAAACACGCACGAACAGACTCAAAAACAGCTTCTTCCCCACTGTCACCAGACTCCTAAATGACCCTCTTGTGGGATGATTTCATTAACACTACACCCTGTATGCTTCGTCCAATGCCAGTGCTTATGTAGTTACATTGTATATGTTGTGTTGCCCTATTATGTATTTTCTTTAATTCCCTTTTCTTCCCATGTACTTAATGATCTGTTGAGCTGCTCGCAGAAAAATACTTTTCACTGTACCTCGGTACACGTGACAATAAACAAATCCAATCCAATCCAATCCAATCTTCTCCCCGTATCTGCGTGGGTAGCTCCAGGTGCTCCGGTTTCCTCCCACAGTCCAAAGACGTGCAGGTTCGGTGGATTGGCCATGATAAATTGCCATTAGTAACCATGATACAGGCCTGGAGCAGCTCAACCTTTCACCTTTTCTCCCAGTCCCTGGCCCTGAGCTTGTGCCAACATTCAAAGATTAAGCCTGGGGTTAAAGAGCTGTGGTAAAAATGTGCAAACCCATCCATACTTAGCCCCCCACAGGAAAATGATTGACTTGCAAAGGTTAGGTGGCGTTACTGGGTTACGGGGATAGGGTGGAGGTGTGGGCTTAAGTGGTGCTCGTTCCCAGGGCCGGTGCAGACTCGATGGGCCGAATGGCCTCCTTCTGCACTGTAAATTCTATGATTCTAATCCATTGAACAGTAAGTAACTCACTCAATGTTAGAACTGCTAAATTGGAGGACTTCCGGGTGCGGCGATGACCAGCTGAGTCGCACGTTTCGGCAGCTCCCTGTGAAACGGACTTTTGGGCTCTTGATAGGAGCCCCAACGGCAATTTTAACGGCTGAAAACACCGTGTGGTAAACCAGAAGGGTGTTCCCCCTGGACACGGATGGAAAAAGGAGAGGAAAGTGGCCGGATTGCAGCGGATCCTTTGGAACAACGGCAAGGAAGGCAAGCAGAAACCAAGATGGCGTCGGAAGGTGGCAGTTTCATATGGGGCCCTGAACAACAAGAGTTTTTGAAACGCTGCGTGGAGGAGATAAAAAAGGAAATGAAGAAAGAGTTGTTGGCCCCGATATTACAGGCGATTGAAGGGCTGAAAGAGGAACAAAAGACCCAGGAGCAGGAGCTTCGGGTCGTGAAGGCGAAAGCAGCAGAAAATGAAAACGGCATACAGGGCCTGGTGGTGAAGTCGGAGATACAGGAGGCACACCAGAAACGATCTGTGGAGAGGTTGGAGGCACTGGAAAATAACGCAAGGAGGAACAACTTGAGGATTCTTGGCCTTCCTGAAGATGTGGAGGGGGCGGACGTCGGGGCATATGTGAGCACGATGCTGCACTCGTTAATGGGAGTGGAGGCCCCGACGGGTCCGTTGGAGGTGGAGGGAGCATACCGAGTTATGGTGCGAGGATCGAGAGCAGGAGAAGCTCCCAGAGCCATAGTGGTGAGATTTCTCCGTTTTAAGGATAGAGAAATGGTCCTTAGATGGGCGAAGAAAACTCGGTGTAGTAAATGGGAGAACGCGGTGATCCGCGTCTATCAAGATTGGAGTGCGGAGGTGGCGAGAAGGAGGGCGAGCTTTAATCGGGCCAAAGCGGTACTTCACAAAAAAAAGATAAAGTTTGGAATGCTGCAACCGGCAAGACTGTGGGTCACATATCAAGGGAGGCACCACTAGTTTGAGATGGCGGATGAAGCGTGGACTTTTATTGTAGAAGAAAAATTGGAATGATTGGACTACGAAAATGAACGTTTGGACAAAGTGGCGGGACGAGTGGGGGGGGGCGAAGAGGGATTGTATGATTAATCCTGCGGTATGGTAACTTTTCTTTCTCCCACAGGTGGTGATGGGGGAGGTGGGGAGGGAGAGGAGATGGGGCGTTGGCCATGGGAGGCGGGGCCGAGAGAGAGGCGCGGGCTTGGTTCCCGCGCTATGATAATTATGGCGGGAATAGAGAAGCAGGAAGGAGGGGGCGCCGCACGGGGCGAGCCGTGATCACGGGGGGAAGCCGAGGTCAGCCAGAGTTTGCTGACTTCTGGGAGCAACATGGGGGAGTAATTACGCTAGCGGGGGGTCTAGCGGGGGGGGGGGGGAGGGGGGAATTACTGGGTTGCTGCTGCTGGGGAAAGGGGGGAGTGGGTACGGGAAAGGATGGGCGGGGGGGCACCGTCTGGGAGAAATACAGCCGCGTGGGAACTGGGCGAGAAGCTGGAAAAAGATGATGGCTAACCGGCAAGGGGGGGGGGGTGGGAAGCCCCCCAACTCGGCTGATCACGTGGAACGTGAGGGGGCTTAACGGGCCGATAAAGAGGGCACGAGTACTCGCACACCTTAAGAAACTTAAAGCAGATGTGGTCATGTTACAGGAAACGCACCTGAAACTGATAGATCAGGTTAGGTTGCGCAAAGGATGGGTAGGGCAGGTGTTCCATTCGGGGCTGGATGCGAAAAACAGGGGGGTGGCTATATTAGTGGGGAAGCGGGTAATGTTCGAGGCAAAGACTATAGTGGCGGATAACGGGGGCAGATACGTGATGGTGAGTGGCAAATTACAGGGAGAGATGGTGGTGTTGGTAAACGTGTATGCCCCGAATTGGGACGATGCCAATTTTATGAGGCGAATGCTAGGACGCATCCCAGACCTAGAGACCGGAAAGCTGATAATGGGGGGAGACTTTAACACGGTGTTGGAACCAAGGCTGGATAGGTCGAAGTCCAGGACTGGTAGGAGGCCGGCAGCAGCCAAGGTGCTTAAGGATTTTATGGAGCAGATGGGAGGGGTGGACCCGTGGAGATTCAGTAGACCTAGGAGTAAGGAGTTCTCGTTTTTCTCCTATGTCCATAAAGTCTATTCACGCATAGACTTTTTTGTGTTGGGTAGGGCATTGATCCCGAGGGTGAGGGGAACGGAATATACGGCTATAGCCATTTCGGATCATGCCCCACACTGGGTAGACTTGGAGATAGGGGAGGAAACAAGAGGGCGTCCACCCTGGAGAATGGACATGGGACTAATGGCGGATGAGGGGGTGTGCTTAAGGGTGAGGGGATGCATTGAAAAGTACTTGGAACTCAATGACAATGGGGAGGTTCAGGTGGGAGTGGTCTGGGAGACGTTGAAGGCGGTGGTTAGGGGGGAGCTGATATCAATAAGGACACATAAAGGGAAGCAGGAGAGTAAGGAACGGGAGCGGTTGTTGCAAGAACGTTTGAGGGTGGACAGACAGTATGCGGAAGCACCGGAGGAGGGACTGTATAGGGAAAGGCAAAGGCTGCATGTGGAATTTGACTTGCTGACCACAGGCACTGCAGAGGCACAATGGAGGAAGGCGCAGGGTGTACAGTATGAATATGGAGAGAAGGCGAGCAGATTGCTGGCACACCAATTGAGGAAAAGGGGAGCAGCGAGGGAAATAGGGGGGGTGAGAGACGAAGATGGAGAGACGGAACGGGGAGCGGAGAGAGTGAATGAAGTGTTTAAGACATTTTATAAAAAATTGTATGAAGCTCAAACCCCGGATGGGAGGGAGAGAATGATGGAGTTTTTGGATCGGCTGGAAATTCCCAAGGTGGAAGAGCAGGAAAGGATGGGATTGGGAGCACAGATCACGGTAGAAGAAGTGGTGAAAGGAATTAGGAACATGCAGACGGGAAAGGCCCCGGGACCGGACGGATTCTCAGTTGAATTTTACAGAAAATATTTGGACTTGCTCGCCCCGCTACTGACGAGGACCTTCAACGAGGCAAAGGAAAGGGGACAACTGCCCCCGACTATGTCAGAAGCAACGATATCGCTTCTTTTAAAGAAGGAAAAGGATCCGCTACAATGCGGGTCCTACAGACCAATCTCCCTCCTCAATGTAGATGCCAAGGTCTTGGCCAAGGTAATGGCAATGAGAATAGAGGAATGTGTCCCGGGGGTGGTTCATGAGGACCAAACTGGGTTTGTGAAGGGGAGACAGCTGAACACGAACATACGGAGGTTGTTAGGGGTAATGATGATGGCCCCACCAGAGGGTGAAACGGAGATAGTAGTGGCGATGGATGCCGAGAAAGCATTTGATAGAGTGGAGTGGGATTATCTGTGGGAGGTGTTGAGGAGATTTGGGTTCGGAGAGGGGTATGTTAGATGGGTGCAGCTGTTGTATAGGGCCCCAGTGGCGAGTGTGGTCACGAATGGACGGGGATCGGCATATTTTCGGCTCCATAGAGGGACAAGGCAGGGATGTCCTCTGTCCCCATTACTGTTTGCACTCGCGATTGAGCCCCTGGCGATAGCGCTGAGAGGTTCCAAGGGATGGAGGGGAATACTTAGGGGAGGAGAAGAACACCGGGTATCTTTATATGCGGATGATCTGCTACTATATGTGGCGGATCCAGCGGAGGGGATGCCAGAAATAATGCGGATACTTGGGGAGTTTGGGGATTTTTCAGGGTATAAATTGAACATGGGGAAGAGTGAGCTGTTTGTGGTGCATCCAGGGTAGCAGAGTAGAGAAATAGAAGACCTACCGTTGAGGAAGGTAACAAGAGACTTTCGTTACCTGGGGATCCAGATAGCTAAGAATTGGGGCACATTGCACAGGCTAAATTTGACGCGGTTGGTGGAACAGATGGAGGAAGATTTCAAGAGATGGGATATGGTAGCATTGTCAATGGCAGGGAGGGTGCAGGCGGTTAAGATGGTGGTCCTCCCGAGATTCCTTTTTGTGTTTCAGTGTCTCCCGGTGGTGATCACGAAGGCTTTTTTCAAAAGGATAGAAAAGAGTATCATGGGTTTTGTTTGGGCCGGGAAGACTCCGAGAGTGAGGAAGGGATTCTTACAGCGTAGTAGGGATAGGGGGGGCTGGCGCTACCGAGCCTAAGTGAGTATTATTGGGCCGCTAATATTTCAATGGTGAGTAAGTGGATGGGAGAGGAGGAAGGAGCGGCGTGGAAGAGATTAGAGAGGGTGTCCTGTAGGGGGACCAGCCTGCAGGCTATGGTGACAGCCCCATTGCCGTTCTCACCAAGGAACTATACCACGAGTCCGGTGGTGGTAGCTACACTGAAGATTTGGGGACAGTGGAGACGACATAGGGGAAAGACCGGAGCACTGGGGGGGTCCCCGATAAGAAACAACCATAGGTTTGCCCCGGGGGGAATGGATGGGGGATATGGAATGTGGCAAATAGCAGGTATAACGCAATTGAAAGATCTATTTGTGGATGGGAAGTTTGCGAGTCTGGGAGCGCTGACCGAGAAATATGGGTTGCCCCAAGGGAATGCATTCAGGTACATGCAATTGAGGGCTTTTGCGAGGCAACAGGTGAGGGAATTCCCGCAGCTCCCGACACAAGAGGTGCAGGACAGAGTCATCTCAAAGAAATGGGTGGGGGACGGTAAGGTGTCGGATATATATAGGGAAATGAGAGACGAAGGGGAGACTATGATGGACGAACTAAAAGGGAAATGGGAAGAAGAGCTAGGGGAGGAGATTGAGGAGGGGATGTGGGCAGATGCCCTAAACAGGGTAAACTCGTCGTCCTCGTGCGCCAGGCTAAGCCTGATTCAGTTTAAGGTATTACACAGGGCACATATGACTGGAACACGGCTCAGTAAATTTTTTGGGGTGGAGGATAGGTGTGCGAGGTGCTCGAGAAGCCCAGCGAATCATACCCATATGTTTTGGTCATGCCCGGCACTACAGGGGTTTTGGATGGGGGTGACAAAGGTGCTTTCGAAAGTAGTAGGAGTCCGGGTCGAACCAAGCTGGGGGTTGGCTATATTTGGGGTTGCACAAGAGCCGGGAGTGCAGGAGGCGAAAGAGGCCGATGTTTTGGCCTTTGCGTCCCTAGTAGCCCGGCGCAGAATATTGCTAATGTGGAAAGAAGCCAAGCCCCCGGGGGTGGAGACCTGGATAAATGATATGGCGGGGTTCATAAAGTTAGAGCGGATTAAGTTCGTCCTAAGGGGGTCGGCTCAAGGGTTTACTAGGCGGTGGCAACCGTTCGTCGAATATCTTGCGGAAAGATAGATAGGGGAGAACAAAGAAGGCAGCAGCAGCGGCCCAGGGCTTTGGGGGGGGGGGGATGGGGGGGGGTGTGGCTTGAGACAAGGCAGTTGCCAATTAGGGCGAGTTTTTATTTTTTGTTATTTAATATTTATTTATTTGTTGTTGTTTTTGTTTAAATTTAAAAAGGTC
This sequence comes from Scyliorhinus torazame, assembly GCF_047496885.1. Classification (NCBI taxonomy): domain Eukaryota; kingdom Metazoa; phylum Chordata; class Chondrichthyes; order Carcharhiniformes; family Scyliorhinidae; genus Scyliorhinus; species Scyliorhinus torazame. The sequence goes on from NC_092710.1 coordinate 325,083,916, forward strand.
ATTATTATCTGTATTGTTACAATGTTGTGTAAAGGATGCACAATGTACTGTGTTGGTTGACCAAAAATTTTCAATAAAATATTATTTAAAAAAAAAAGAACTGCTAAATTGCTCTTAGTGTCCAAAAAGGTTAGATGGGGTCATTGGGTTAAGGGGATAGGGTGGAAGTGAGGGCTTAAGTGGGTCGGTGCAGACTCGATGGGCCGAATAGCCTCCTTCTGCACTGTATGTTCTATGTTCCGTGTTCCAAATTAGCCTTTCCAATTTACTGGTATCTGGCGGCATTGATGATTTTTGCAAGTCAATCATTTTCCTGTGCGTACGCCCTTATGGATGGGTTTGCACATTTTTACCACAGCTCTTTAACCCCAGGCTTAATCTTTGAATGTTGGCACAAGCTCAGGGCCAGGGACTGGGAGAAAAGGTGAAAGGTTGAGCTGCTCCAGGCCTGTATCATGGCAACACTAACATCCGTGGCAGCAGTGATGCCTGGAGCCAAGTACCCTTCCAGAGGTTTTAGCACATACCCCGGGTTGACATTCCCATTACTGAGGGAGTGCTGCACGGTTGGAGGCGCTCGGCGGAATTCTCCCATTTTGATGCCACTGTAGTCCCTGTGCCGTGGTGACCAGAGGGGCCAGCAAGCCGGGATAAGATGAGGGGGGAGCTGTGGGGGCACAGGCTCAAATACAGGAGGGAATGCACACCATTTCCCGCTTTAACTGCTTCATGCAGACCCCACCCCGCCTCCACCAGCTTCCTAAACAAGCGCGTATCAAAATGTTTCAGCTCCACATTCCGTCCTTTCGGAACTTATGAAAATGAAACAACCACATCCCCGACCGCAGCCACGTAAATCCGTGCCACAATTCCGTCTCTATGAAATGGGAAAATGGCGCATGGCTATGGGGGAAGGCCAGGAGGAATAGCGTTGTCAAAGAGCCTGAAGACGCACGGTGGCCTTCTTCCGCACGGTGCGTACATATGGTTCCATGGGCAAACGCACACAATATCCCAATCCGTATAAGCTGGAATGAAGCACGTTTACACCCTCTTTCCACCGCACACCCTCTCAGACAGACACAGGCCACAATGCAACAAACTCCTTCCTCTGGCCTGAGAAACACTTGACACAGCTAATCCGCATTCTAACATTCTTCAGTCGTGGATGGGTCTGTTGTTCAGAGGCTGGAAGAGTGACAAGCACCAGGCGACTGGCTCGCAGTTAGAATTCCTTTCCGAACTAGGCCGGCAATCGTGCTGGGGCAGCTCTTTGCGGTTCTTAAGGCCCGTGAACAACAGCCGGGCAGTGATCAGTTCAATCTTCACGGATTTTGGTTCCAGAATCCCACGTGACACCAGCGTAAGTGAAAGAGATTCATTCATTAGGCTCTGGTAGATATCTTTTTTTTAACTCTCTGACAAACAACCACCACCGAAGATGAGCTGGCAGCCTTCCCTGACATGAATTTGTAAAAATAAAAGAAAGCACACACGCACGTACACACACACACACTTTGAAAGTGAATCCAGCCTCGTAAAGCTCAGAACCAGCCAAGCATCCAAGAATCTATTGAAAGTTAACACTCCATTTGGGTATCACAGAGAGGATCTGAGGGCATCCAAATTGGGCAAAAACAGATAACACTGGGGAATCACAGCAGGTCTGACAGCATATGGGGAGAGAGAAGGGAGCTAACATTTCGAGTCTGCTGACATTTGCTGCTCCCAATGTGGTCTACTAGACACTGGAGAGGCTAAACGCAGACTGGATGACCGCTTTGCAGAACACCTTCGATCCGTCCGCAAACAGGAGCCAGACCTTTCTGTCTGTTATAACCTGCCTGCTTACCACTGGCTGGGGGACTAATGGCAATCCCACAATCCTTAGGGTGTATGAGCTTCCCCAATGAGTGGGGGGGGGGGGGTTGAAATCATTAGCAGTTCCCTGCATAAATAAAGCTTGCAGTCTGGAACCGGCTAGAGGAGAGTGAGCAGCAGGGGAGTTACTGCTGGTGTTGTATATATGTTATTGTAAATAAATGTCATTTCTTTCTATCTACAACGCGTGCTGGATTCTTCGTGGCCCTCACAAAATTGGCGACGAGGACGGGATGGAGACACAGGACGCCTCAAGGGGGAGTCCTCGGGCCCATGGGCCGTGGATGTACAACCGTTACGCCGTTCATCACGGAGGCGCCGTTCTCCGTCTCGTTACATGCCACCCGATCCAGCAACCCGTGCAAATGGTGTCCGGCCTGCGGCAAAACGAGTCCGACGCCCTCCTTCGCCAGGGTCTTTGGTGGATTCCTTGGATGTTGGAGGGGGAGGGATGTTATAACCTGCCTGCTTACCACTGGCTGGGGACTAATGGCAATCCCACACTTCTTAGGGAGTATGAGCTTCCTCAATGAGGGGGGCGGAAAAAATCATTAGCAGGTCCCTGCATAAATAAAGCTCGCCAGTATGGAACCAGCTAGAGAGGAGTGAGCAGCAAGGGAGTTACTGCTGCTGTTGTATACATATGTTATTGTAAATAAATGTTATTTCTTTCAATTCTACAACTCATGCTGGGTTCTTTGTGGCCCTCACAAAACTGTCCCTTGCCGTTTCAACTCCCCGTCCTACTCTCACGTCCACATGTCCGTCCTCGGCCTGCTGCAATGTTCCAGTGAAGCCCAGCGCAAACTGGAGGAACAGCACCTCATCTTCTGGTTAGGCACGTTACAGCCTTCCAGTCTTAACATTGAGTTCAACAACTTCAGACTGTGAGCTCTCTCTCCTCCACTTTGACCCCGTTTTTATTTCTATCAATTTATTTTCATTTTTTCCATTGATCTGATTTTCCCTCAACATTTTCCCCCGTCCCGCCACCCCACGTGGGCCATCTGTTCCCTGTTCCTAGTTGCTCTTTGACCCACTGCTCACCTTTGTTCTGCCATTCACACACTCTAATCTCGATCAGTACCCTTCTTTGCCGTAATCACCCCCATTTACATTCCTTTCTTCTTTCTGTAGGAAGTCTTACAACACCAGGTTAAAGCTCAACAGGTTTGTTTCGAATCACTAGCTTTCGGAGCACTGCTCCTTCCTCAGGTGAATGAAGAGGTAGGTTCCAGAAACATATATATAGACAAAGTCAAAGATGCAGATGCAAGACGATACTTTGAATGCGAGTCCTTGCAGGTAATTAAGTCTTTACAGGTCCAGATGGGGCAGGTTAAAGAGGCGTGAATTGTCTCAAGCTGGGATGGTTCGGAGGATTTCGCAAGCCCGGGCCAGATGGTGGGGGGTGAATGGAATGCGACATGAATCCAAAGTCCCGGTTGAGGCTGTACTTATGTGTGCGGAACTCCCCGGGTTCAATTCCCGTACCGGCCTCCCCAAACAGTTGCCAGAATGTGGCGACTAGGGGCTTTTCACAGGAACTTCATTGAAGCCTACTTGTGACAATAAGCGATTATTATTATTATTTTCTGTTTTTGTTTCAGATTCCAGCATCCTCAGTCATTTGCTTTTATCCAAATTGGACAGTCTGTAATATACTAGAATTAAAAGTGGATGAGCCAAGGGATGGCATGAGCAGGTATTCATTCAGCACTGGTCACATGGAACTCCCTCACAGTGGAATTGGGCGCCGACCTTTCACCTCTGTTCTAACCCGGTCCAGGATGAAAGTCTGTTGGTTGTCCGACCGTGAAGTCCACCTGGCTGCAGGTATTGAAAAAGCGTGAGGGGTCTCGACAGAGTAGACAGTGCAACAGTCATGTCATGCCTGCAAGGTTGTCATATTCTTAACTATCAAGGTACTGGCTCCAGCCAATGTGGACTTTGGAAAATTGACATTGGAAAGTGGTTAAAATGCTGCCCAAGGTGACCATCGAGGGTCTGGTGGCTACTGTTCGTAATTTCTGCACAGACAACAAATTAACTCATATATGAATCTGCTTCTGGAAAATTCTCAAATGCAACTGGGTTCCCCACATGAAACTTGACCAGCTCAATGAAAGAGATTTAACAGACAATAAGCACCAAACTTGCTGGGGTGCTGAAGAGGAAATATCAAATAAAGCCTTTCAGTGAGCTAATCGTAGCTGGTACGTTGATCGGTTATCAATCAGTCCTTATTCTGTGTCAATCACCCCAATGTGCAGGGTGGCAAGGTGGCAAAGTGGTTAGAACTGCTGCATCACAGCGCCAGGGGTCCGTGTTCAATTCCGACCTTGGGTCACTGTCTGTGTGGAGTCTGCGCGTTCTGCCTGTGTCCACGTGGGTTTCCTCCGGGTGCTCCGGCATCCTCCCACAATCCAAAGCTGTGAAGGTTAGACTGACTGGCCATGCTAAAAAATTGCCCCTTTGTGTCAAACGATGAGCACTTTAGGTGGATTGGCCTTGTTAAGTTGCCATTTAGTGTACAGGGATGTGTAAATTATCTGGGGTTACAGGGATAGGGCGGGGAAGTGGGCGTGGTTGGGGTACTCTTTCAGAGGGTTGGTGCAGGCTCGATGGGCCAAATGGCTTCCCTTCTGCACTGTAGGAACTCTATGGACAGTCACTCAAGGCCGGAATTGAACCCGGGTCCCTGGTGCTGTAAGGCAGCAGTGCTAACTGCTGTGCCATTGTGTGGCCACAGGTGGCCGGGTCAAATGGCCTCCTTCTGTGCTGTAAGCACTCTATGATTCTATGGGTAATCTCAATTTGTGGATGTGGGGTCCATGTCCCGGAACTGCCAGGTAATGGCCATCTCACACCAAGAGGACTCAAGATCGCTGGTGTGGGTAATGCATACCAAAGGAGGAGGAGGCGTTATGAAGGCACAGCGGGGTAAGAATAGAGAGATTTAATATGCGGTGTGTGGGACCTTGCTGTATTATAGAACTGGCTGCCAGCACCGCATTTGCTTTAGACGAACAGTGAGTACACTTCAAATCGCACTGTTGCTTCACAGCGCCAGGGTCCCAGGTTCGATTCTCGGCTTGGGTCACTGTCCGTGCGGAGTCTGCATGTTTTTTCCGTGTCTGCGTGGGTTTCCTCCGGGTGTTCCGGTTTCCTCCCACAAGTCCCGAAAGACGTGCTTGTTAGGTGAATTGGACATTCTGAATTCTCCCTCAGGGCTCGGGGCTTTCCACAGTAACCTCATTGCAGTGTTAATGTAAGCCTACTTGTGACACTAACAAAGATTATTATTATCAATAAAAGCACTTCACTGACTGTAAAGCACTTCACAAAATCCTGACATCATGGAAGGTGCAATATAAATGTACTTTTTTAAAAATGTGCTGTACTTGACCTGGGAGTGCTTGGTGCTAATATTTTACTTTATGAAGCAATGTATAGATAAATAGCAGTGGAACATCATAATTGCACCAGTATCCTCTTCAATTTAGCAGCTTGTGATTTCATTCTATCCCTGCAGTTTGCAGCACACGCACTGAAATGTTTCCATTAAATTCCTGCCCGTGTTATTTTGACCTGTCTGCCCTGTGTTAACACAGTCATTAACCCATTTATTTTAAAAGGTTCAAGTATTTGTTCAAATAGTACAAACACAAATTTAACATGAATACATTAGCCAGACTGCTAAAAATAGAAAAGAAAATGAAGCCCCCTTGAGTATAGAATTCAATCAAGAAGTTTGAGCGAGCCCTCGTTTCTGCATCTGTAGGTCTCGAGTGTCTCAGTGACTACAGGAAGTATTACAGTGATGTTACTAAGCTAGTGACACTTCGGAGGCATGTGTTCAATCCCACCACAGCAGCTGGTAGAGTTTAAATTTAATGAATTGAAAACTAGTCTCAACAATGGTAACCATGAAACTACTATTTATTGTTGTAAAAATCCAGATGTTTCACTAATGTCTTTTAGGGAAGGAAATCTGCCGTCCTTACCTGGTCTGACCTACATGTGACTCCAGACCCTCAGCAATTGGGTAGCACAGTGGCACAGTGGTTAGCACTGCTGACTCACGCGCCGAGGTCCCAGGTTCGATCCCGGCTCTGGGTCACTGTCCGTGTGGAGTTTGCACATTCTACCCGTGTTTGCGTGGGTTTCACCCCCACAGCCCAAAAGATGTGCAGAGTAGGTGGATTGGCCACACTAAAATTGCCCCTTGATGAATTGGGTACTTTAAATTTATTTGAAAAACTACCCTTTGAAATGGCCAAGCAAGCCACTCCGTACAAGGGTAATTAGGGAAGGGCAACAAAATGCCAGCGACACCCACATTGTATAAAATAAACTAAAGCAATGAACACTAACACTACGCCCATTTTTAAAATAATTGACAAAAGAAAATCTGGATGGACCGTCTGAAAGGATGGTTAATGCCAATTCAGTGGTATCTTTCAAAAGAGGATTAGATATATACCCAAAATGGACTTGTACAGGCTGGTTATAATGGTGCACTTTCACAGAATTCAGTGGAAACACAACTGGATTTATTAAGAAGAATTGTATAGCAGCCAGCCGCACTGCGGCTGCTCATTCCCTACATGTCTCCTGCCATGTGGCGATTGCGACTTTAGACACGTTCATGCTACGCACTGTTGCAATATAAAACTCAACTAAACTTGGAAGCCAGTCGTTGGGCTCCAAACCCGTCGCAACCTCCACATGACTTTTGGCAAGACATGCTGGCAGGGTGCATTCGTCCAATTGTAGGATCACACAGAACCAAGGAAAACCATTTGGCCCATTGTGACATTGCAAGCTCTTTGAACAAGTGTGGTGATTGTCCCTTCAAGGGCAACACAGCAGAGTAAGGATCTATCTCGCTCTGCCTCAAAAATACTCAAACACTCTGCTTCCAATGCCTTTGGAGAAAGAGAGTTCTAGAGACTCTCGATCTTTTGAGAGAAAAGAATTCTCCTTACATCTGTCTTATATTGGCGACCACTTATTTTTAGTCAGTGACCCCTGGTGCTAGGTTCTCTGACAAGAGGAAACATACTCGCCACATGTACCCTGTCAATACCCCTCAGAATCTTAAAGGTTTTGATCAAGATGCCTCTTACTCTTCTAAGCTCCAGTGGATACAAACCTAACCTCTCCAACCTTTCCTCACAAGACCACTTACCCATTCCTGGCATTAGTCTAGTCTTCCTTCACACTTTTGTTTGCAAAAAGAACCTGCACATGCCCCATCACAAAAAGTCTCGCTCTCTCTCTCAAGAGGATTATGGACTATCTATAGCTATGGGACTGGTTTAGCACAGTGGGCTAAACAGCTGGTTTCTGATGTAGAACAAGGCCAGCAGCGCGGGTTCAATTCCCCTCACCGGCCTCACCAAACAGGCACCGGAATGTGGCGACTAGGGGCTTTTCACAGTAACTTCATTGAAGCCTACTTGTGACAATAAGCAATTATTATTAATATCTGCTTTCAAGGGTCCAATCCAGTTGTCATTGGACAGATGGGGGACAAAAAATACTTTTTTGTGTGAAGAAAATTTTTCTAGCTTAACAGTCCTAAATTTGCCAGCTTTGCCCTGTGCCCCCTTGGCTGGCTATGCATCATGGCTTAACTTGAAGTGATCTTCCCAATTTACTTCTGCGATGCTGCAAAAATCTTATGATTTTATAAGGTCCTCTTCCAATTGCTCCCAGTTATGAATGAAGAGACTGAGTTTATCCATTTCTCGCAGCTTATTTGTGTGACAATGACGAAGATCTGTTCGAAAGTGAATATGTTACAGTAACAGAAACTATAGGGTTAAGAATCGGCATTCTCTGGCCAAATACTCCAGGGTGAATCCTGTAGCGACCATGGGAAGGTCACGAGTGGAATGCGCCTGGTGAGGATTGAATAGTTAGGATTGGAATATGACATCAGTCTCTTGGAATTTTCAATTGAGTGACTTTGGGGGGGGGGGGTCAGGGAAACATTTTCCCAAGAGCTTCCCTTCTCATGCAAGTGCACGGTAATGGGTTTCAGCGAACCAGTGACCAGTGTCTTAGGATAAGGGGTCGATCGTTTAGGACAGAGAGGAGGAGAAACCTCCTCACTCAGAGGATTGTGAATCTGTTTTAACTCTCTAACCCGGAGGCTTGTGGCTGCTCCATCATCGAGTATAATTAATTGGGATAGACAGATTTTTAACCTCGCAGGGAATCAAGGAATATGAGGAGTAGCCAGGAAAGTGGAGTTGAGGCACAAGATTGGCCAACAAACTAACCAAAATACAAAGGGTCCATGCTTAGGCTGCAGGCCTTCATCAAACGTTGGAGAGATGGTGAACCTTCCATCAATTTTTATCTACTGCTCCCGCCTCCCCCCCACATAAAGGGCTGTTTGGAAGATTCTCACTCTAACAGCGTCCCCCAGCAGGAGGTCTTGTGATGCAGTGGGTAGCATCCCTGCCTCTGAGCTAGAAGCTCCAGGATCGAGTCCCATCCCAGGACTTGATGGCCAGGGAAGGGGCGTTCATAACACGGTCAAAGAGATGGATTATCAACCTGAAAATCCTCCCAACGTACGCCAATGGCAGGTGGTAAGAGCAGGAGAGACTCCTGGTCGGCCATGTTTGAAGTGGAGTGGTGCCCCTCAAGCTATAAGCCTCTGACGACAGGCTTATGTCCTGTTCTAAGCCAAATCTCACAATGGAAACAGAGCAGTCTGCCTTGAGCACCACTAGGTGCTGGAAGAGGGGCAACTAAATTGAACCCAGTTATCACAACAGAAAATGTAGCCTTCTTAACCCCACCCCCACCCCCAACAGCAATGAAACCTGGAACTCTCTCCTCCAAAATGCAGTGAAAGCTGGGAGACAACTTAAGTTTTCAAGGCCAAAATAAATACATTTCTCTTGGGCAAATGGGAGTCTGGTACAAAGCTGCCATGATCTGACTGAATGGTGGAGGAGGAGAGCTGAATGACCTAACCCCTGTTCCTAATATTCCTCTTCCGCTCCGCATCCTCCGGTTTTGTGGATGCTGGCTGGCCTGCTGTGTACTTCTAGAATTTTCTCTTCTTTAAAAAACATTACAGATCTCAGCATTTCCCTTGAGTGAGTTTTGAGAGAGTTTCTGAAATTTGCAGTTGTGTTAATGCCTTATTGATCTTACAATATTGCAACTCAGCAAGATGGGAGCGAGATAGAGAGAAAGTGGAGTGGGGAGGTGGGGGGACGGGACGGTGAGAGAAAGAGATAAACAGAGGAAGTGCTAATACTGCAACTCGCCAAGGAGCGGGATGGGGCAGGATTCCAACTCCTTCAATGTTCATCGACTCTGCGAGTTAACAGAGTTAAAATAGGGCCCTGGGGAGTAATACAAGAGAGCGGAAATGTGCAACACACCAGGATGGCAGAGAGAGAGAGAGAAGTAGACAGCAAAGAAAGAGTGATAATGTGCAACTCACCAAGATGGAAGAGAGAAACAATACCATTAGATTTTAGCTTGGTGCATCTTCCATCTTCAAACAGCAAAGAGAGATAGTGAATCAGAGAGGTTTAGGATAGGAATTCCAGAGCTTAGGACCCAACTAGCTGCAGACACAGCCACCAATGGTGGGGTGATGAAAACTGAGGATTCCCAAGATGTCAGAATTGAAGGAGGTTTACTGGGTTATGGAAATAGGGGGATCAAGTACACTAAGTTGGCAGCGCTGGCACAAACCGCACCACACCATATTTACCTTGCCTTATCCAATTCGGCATTCATCAGCCAGGATTTTAAGGAGCTTGCAGGAGTGGGTTGGGAGGGGGAGAGAGCTGACAAAATCGTGAAGGAGGGGAGGAGATGGACTGTGTGTTGCCTTACCAGTGTTGTGGCAATCTGCCATCCAGAGGCCATTCGTATCAACAGTAGGTAGGCCCATCAATGTGTCTCCTGCAGGCTCGGGGGGGGGGGGGGGGGTGGGGGCTCCTAATTGGGTATTGTGTGGTTCGAACACAACTATATCGCATTCAAACTTAATAAACTTACTGCAAATATCTAAGATATTATGGTCGCTATTTCCCAAAGGCTCCTTTACAGAAAGGTTATCAATTAGCACTTTTTTCATGACACAACACGAAATCCAAAATACCGAAGCCCCTTGGATATTCAGTTCCCAATCTTGGCCACCCTGTAGCCACATCTCCATACTGGCAATTAAATTGTAAACATTTACCTCAATTTGTGCACTCAAGTCACCAACCTTTGTGTAAATGCTACATGCTTTTAATTCTGATTTTTAAACATTATTTTCTGATCCTAGGATCTGATCCTTTTGGATGCTTTCCTATGCTTCGTCTGCCTTCTATCTTTGCTTTCTACTTTTCCACATCCTTTTACCAGTTTTGCTTCTCTCGAATCAGAGTTCCCTCACAGGTGCCGCCCCCCCCCCCCTGTCTTCACTATACAGGGGCGAGGAGACAGGAAGTATTCAGAATAAACAAGGCTCCAAAATAATTCATTTGGTTTAATAGAGGCCATGGTAAATGCTCTACACCAAACCCAGAGGGTGGGGGAGATAAAAAGGAATCCCATGTTATAATCCCTGAACCAACACCTAAAAGAAACTGATTGTCTACTATTTATCTCATTGAAGTTTGTGGGATCTTACTGTGTTCACAATTAGCTGCCACATCTCCTGCATCACAATACTGATTACAGTTTAAACAATACTTCATTGTCTGTAAAGTGGTTTGACACGGGGCTGGCGTGCTTATACGCTGCTCCGCCATCTTTGACTTAAGTCAGAAATTGTTGCAATCAGGAGACAGAAATTCCTTTCCGAGATGGATCACCTCTGTCTTAAAGGGGAAGTCCTGTCCTGATGGAGTTGCAGATGGTGGGGGACTGCACAACAAGTGTCACCCTGCAGCCATTCATATCTGCCCATACAAATTCAATGCAACTCTTCCAATTATAAAACTGGCTCTTAACTTGACCGCACCGTTCATCCCTGCGGAGACACTCTCTGGCTTGGGCAGAATGCCATTTCTGGAGTCACAGTCTTTGAGGGAACTGCACCTGAAAACTCTGGAAACTACAAACTGAGCCACCTTTTTTTTTAATATTTAAAGTACCCAATTCATTTTTTCCAATTAAGGGGCAATTTAGCGTGGCCAATCCACCTACCCTGCACATCTTTGGGTTGTGGGAGTGAAACCCACACAGACACGGGGAGAATGTGCAAACTCCACACGGACAGTGACCCAGGGCCAGGATCGAACCTGGGACCTCGCCGCCGTGAGGCACAACAGAGCCATCTTGAGAACCGATCAAGTAAACCATCGACGTAACCTCAGTTGCCACCAGCGCTCTGACAATGTTAGCTCGGACGGCATTCAAGCACAATTCAAGCACCTCTCCAGAATATCAGCACTGTGAGCAACTCCTAGCCGATGGTAGCACCAAGCGTACAACAGAGGCAAGTAATCCCCTTTCCCTCTACTTACCCAGGCCGATCTGAGGGTGACAGAATGCCGTGGCTCCGTGACCTTTTTCCCTGCTGCAGCTTCCTTCCTTTCCGACGTTTTTCTTTGTGGATTCTTGTTCTGGGTTTCAAACTGGGAGGAGCCGGGCAGGGGGAGAGGAGGGCAGAGTCAGGGCAGCTAATTACCCCAATTTGTGCCCTGCGATCTTGATCTTCCCTGCACGGATTAGTCTGGATAGGCTTTCAACGGGAGAACACTGGCACAGGAGTACGCGGTTCAAAAGTAGAGAGACAGATGGAAGATGTTGGTCGTTATGAGACTTCACTGCGTGAATGATCGGAAATCCGACGGTGAATGGTGGAGGGGTGGGGGTGGGGGGGTAACCTCACCGACCAATGTGTGACTACAGCAGGTCTTTTTCTTCTCTCATCCCCAGGAGTTAAGCTGCTCCTGAATGCTGGAGTGTTACAGCGTGACAGCGTTGCTGGACTGCCTTGCTCAGCTCGCTTCTCTGCAGTTAATGAATGTGCTTTGCATTTTAAGTCAGCCCAGCTGCAGTTTGTTTAGCTGCCTCCTGAGTAAGCTGTAAACAAGGGAGCCAAGCCAACTGAGGTCAACGCCAAGAAACAGAGAGGCAGCGAGGCAAGAGGCGGAGAGGGTACAATATGCACCGACTGAGGCAGACACATAGGGAAAGTGATGGACCCGGGCACGGGGATGTACATGGAGACAAAGGCACGTGTAGAGAGACATGGATGGCATATCAGAGAGGGAAAAGGATACACATATACCGAGAGATGCAGACGCACATATACATGAAAACATCGGAAATCCATGTTGACTATTCCTTATTATATTATTGTTTTTTGAGATTTTTTTCTCTTCCCTTTAGCAGGGATTCCATTATTTTGTTTCCTCCCGTCGATGTTAAGCAGACTGATATAGAGTTCTCAGGAAATGTTGCATCTGCCTTTTTAAATACAGGTTATCCACCAGTTGTCTGTCACCACCTTTTTATAATTAACTATTCCATGTAATAGTGGGCGGGGTTCTCCGCACCGAAATCGTGATCGGCGGAGAATGGGCGCCAAACCTGAGACCGGGTCCGACGGCACTCCCGCAATTCTCCGGTCCTGAGAGATGCAGACGTACATGTATATGAAAACATCAGAAATCCATGTTGACTATTCCTTATTATATTATATTATATCCCCGGAGAATCGCCGCCAATCGCGCACGCGCAGTTGATGCGGCGCCGGTCGGGGGCCATTGAAAGAGGCCCCCGCGGCGATTTACCGCGTGCAGCTGGCCGAGTTCCCGACGGCGTGGTTCTCTTATGGTCCCACCCGTCGGGAACGCGGCGTTGCAACTGCGGACTCAGTCCACGGCCGCACTAATTGGGGGGGGCGTGGGGATCATTCACCGGCGGGGGGGCCTCAAGGACGGCCAGGCAACCGATCGGGGGCCACCGATCCGCAGGCACGCGCAATCTGAGGGGGGGAGCCTATATTTTTGGTGCCGGTCCACGGTGCGGGTCCGCCATGTCGCGTGGGGCGGCCACCGAAGGCCGCCACCGTGCGCATGCGCAGACCCCCGACCGGAAGTGCAGGGCCCCATATTGGCAGCCGGAGCTGCGAGGAGCACTCCAGCGCCTTGCTAGCCCCCTCCAAGTAAATGAATCGCTCTGGACTTTCTTCAGGAAAGTCCGGAGTGATTCGCCCGCATTTTTAAACGAGCATGTGGACATAGCCCCATTATTGGAGGATCCCGCCCAGTGCCGTTGCTGTTTTTAGGTTATTGCTGAAAAAGGAGACATGAAGCTTTTTGTCTTGCCCTCATCTTGTCTGGCCCACTTCACAAGAATACCAATATAACGGGAAGACAGCAATTTATACTGCACGAGAAGAAAGTGCAGATTGGTTGGAAAGTGGAATTTGATTGGTAGAGACGTTATCATTGAGAATGCATCAGGTGACTGACAATTAACTGCCGAGCATTGTTTGAAATTTAAACCAGGTAGATTGAGCCTGAATCATCATGGTATTGCCCTGAGGAATAAACCGGCAAATGGCTCTCACTTATTTTGTTCAGCAGAAAGTTAAAAGACAGGACTCAGAAAGTTAAAAGACAGGACCTCGAGGGTTGTAATCTCGGGATTACTCCCTGTGCCACGTGCCAGTGAGGCTAGAAATAGGAAGATAGAGCAGACAAACACGTGGCTAAACAGCTGGTGTAGGAGGGAGGGTTTCGGTTATCTGGACCACTGGGAGCTCTTCCGGGGCAGGTGTGACCTGTATAAGATGGACGGGTTGCATCTAAACCGGAGAGGCATAAATATCCTGGCCGCGAGATTTGCTAGTGTCACACGGGAGGGTTTAAACTAGTATGGCAGGGGGGTGGGCACGGGAGCAATAGGTCAGAAGGTGAGAGCGTTGAGGGAGAACTAGGGAATATGGACAGTGTGGCTCTGAGGCAGAGCAGACGGGGAGAAGTTGCTGAACACAGCGGGTCTGGTGGCCTGAAGTGCATATGTTTTAATGCAAGGAGCATTACGGGTAAGGCAGATGAACTTAGAGCTTGGATTAGTACTTGGAACTATGATGTTGTTGCCATTACAGAGACCTGGTTGAGGGAAGGGCAGGATTGGCAGCTAAACGTTCCAGGATTTAGATGTTTCAGGCGGGATAGAGGGGGATGTAAAAGGGGAGGCGGAGTTGCGCTACTTGTTCAGGAGAGTATCACAGCTATACAGCGAGAGGACACCTCAGAGGGCAGTGAGGCTATATGGGTAGAGATCAGGAATAAGAAGGGTGCAGTCACAATGTTGGGGGTATACTACAGGCCTCCCAACAGCCAGCGGGAGATAGAGGAGCAGATAGGTAGACAGATTTTGGAAAAGAGTAAAAACAACAGGGTTGTGGTGATGGGAGACTTCAACTTCCCCAATATTGACTGGGACTCACTTAGTGCCAGGGGCTTAGACGGGGCAGAGTTTGTAAGGAGCATCCAGGAGGGCTTCTTAAAACAATATGTAAACAGTCCAACTAGGGAAGAGGCGGTACTGGACCTGGTATTGGGGAATGAGCCCGGCCAGGTGGTAGATGTTTCAGTAGGGGAGCATTTCGGTAACAGTGACCACAATTCAGTAAGTTTTAAAGTACTGGTGGACAAGGATAAGAGTGGTCCGAGGATGAATGTGCTAAATTGGGGGAAGGCTAATTATAACAATATTAGGCGGGAACTGAAGAGCATAGATTGGGGGCGGATGTTTGAGGGCAAATCAACATCTGACATGTGGGAGGCTTTCAAGTGTCAGTTGATAGGAATACAGGACAGGCATGTTCCTGTGAGGAAGAAAGACAAATACGGCAATTTTCGGGAACCTTGGATGACGAATGATATTGTAGGCCTCGTCAAAAAGAAAAAGGAGGCATTTGTCAGGGCTAAAAGGCTGGGAACAGACGAAGCCTGTGTGGCATATAAGGAAAGTAGGAAGGAACTTAAGCAGGGAGTCAGGAGGGCTAGAAGGGGTCATGAAAAGTCATTGGCAAATAGGGTTAAGGAAAATCCCAAGGCTTTTTACACTTACATAAAAAGCAAGAGGGTAGCCAGGGAAAGGGTTGGCCCACTGAAGGATAGGCAAGGGAATCTATGTGTGGAGCCAGAGGAAATGGGCGAGGTACTAAATGAATACTTTGCATCAGTATTCACCAAAGAGAAGGAATTGGTAGATGTTGAGTCTGGAGAAGGGGGTGTAGATAGCCTGGGTCACATTGTGATCCAAAAAGACGAGGTGTTGGGTGTCTTAAAAAATATTAAGGTAGATAAGTCCCCAGGGCCGGATGGGATCTACCCCAGAATACTGAAGGAGGCTGGAGAGGAAATTGCTGAGGCCTTGACAGAAATCTTTGGATCCTCGCTGTCTTCAGGGGATGTCCCGGAGGACTGGAGAATAGCCAATGTTGTTCCTCTGTTTAAGAAGGGTGGCAGGGATAATCCCGGGAACTACAGGCCGGTGAGCCTTACTTCAGTGGTAGGGAAATTACTGGAGAGAATTCTTCGAGACAGGATCTACTCCCATTTGGAAGCAAATGGACGTATTAGTGAGAGGCAGCACGGTTTTGTGAAGGGGAGGTCGTGTCTCACTAACTTGATCGAGTTTTTCGAGGAGGTCACTAAGATGATTGATGCAGGTAGGGCAGTAGATGTTGTCTATATGGACTTCAGTAAGGCCTTTGACAAGGTCCCTCATGGTAGACTAGTACAAAAGGTGAAGTCACACGGGATCAGGGGTGAACTGGCAAGGTGGATACAGAACTGGCTAGGCCATAGAAGGCAGAGGGTAGCAATGGAGGGATGCTTTTCTAATTGGAGGGCTGTGACCAGTGGTGTTCCACAGGGATCAGTGCTGGGACCTTTGCTCTTTGTAGTATATATAAATGATTTGGAGGAAAATGTAACTGGTCTGATTAGTAAGTTTGCAGACGACACAAAGGTTGGTGGAATTGCGGATAGCGATGAGGACTGTCTGAGGATACAGCAGGATTTAGATTGTCTGGAGACTTGGGCGGAGAGATGGCAGATGGAGTTTAACCTGGACAAATGTGAGGTAATGCATTTTGGAAGGGCTAATGCAGGTAGGGAATATACAGTGAATGGTAGAACCCTCAAGAGTATTGAAAGTCAAAGAGATCTAGGAGTACAGGTCCACAGATCACTGAAAGGGGCTACACAGGTGGAGAAGGTAGTCAAGAAGGCATACGGCATGCTTGCCTTCATTGGCCGGGGCATTGAGTATAAGAATTGGCAAGTCATGTTGCAGCTGTATAGAACCTTAGTTAGGCCACACTTGGAGTATAGTGTTCAATTCTGGTCGCCACACTACCAGAAGGATGTGGAGGCTTTAGAGAGGGTGCAGAAGAGATTTACCAGAATGTTGCCTGGTATGGAGGGCATAAGCTATGAGGAGCGATTGAATAAACTCGGTTTGTTCTCACTGGAACGAAGGAGGTTGAGGGGCGACCTGATAGAGGTATACAAAATTATGAGGGGCATAGACAGAGTGGATAGTCAGAGGCTTTTCCCCAGGGTAGAGGGGTCAATTACTAGGGGGCATAGGTTTAAGGTGAGAGGGGCAAAGTTTAGAGTAGATGTACGAGGCAAGTTTTTTACGCAGAGGGTAGTGGGTGCCTGGAACTCACTACCGGAGGAGGTAGTGGAAGCAGGGACGATAGGGACATTTAAGGGGCATCTTGACAAATATATGAATAGGATGGGAATAGAAGGATACGGACCCAGGAAGTGTAGAAGATTGTAGTTTAGTCGGGCAGTATGGTCGGCACGGGCTTGGAGGGCCGAAGGGCCTGTTCCTGTGCTGTACATTTCTTTGTTCTTTGTTCTTTGTTTTGAAACAGTCGTTGAGGAGTCTTGTGGCTGTGGGGAAGAAGCTGTTCCTATGTCCAGATGTGCGGGTCTTCAGACTTCTGTACCTTCTGCCTGATGGAAAGGTCTGGAAGAGGGCAAAGCCTGGGTGTGAGGGGTCTCTGACAATGCTGTCTGCCTTTCTGAGGCAGCAGGTGTAGACAGAATCAATGGGAGGGTGTCAAGCTTGTGTGATGCTTTGGGCTGAGTTCACCACACTGCAGTTTCTTGCGATCTTGGGCCGAGCAGTTGCCACCAAGCTGTAATGCAGCCGGATAGGATGCTCTTTAATAATAATAATCTTTTATTATCACAAGTATGAAGTTACTGTGAAAAGCTCCCACATTCCGGAGCCTGCACGAGGGGCCAGATGGCCTACTCCTGCTTCTAGTTCTTATGTTCTTATGAAAGGATAACTAGGGAAAGAGTGGGGCCCATTAAGGACCACAAATGTAATTTGTGTGCAGAGCTGGAGGACATAGGTAGGGTTCTAAATGACTATTTTGTGTTGGTGTTCACCAATGAGAGGAGTGGTGTGGGTATATAAATCAGGGAGAAGGACTGTGATAAAATTAAATACATTAAGATGGACAGAGAAAAGGTTCTGAGTGGACTGGAAGGCTGATAAGTAGACAAAGCTCCAGGGCCAGATGAAATGTATCCCAGGCTGTTGAGTGAGGCAAGGAAGGAAATAGCAGAGACGCTGGCAATCATTTTCAATTCCTCTCTGACCACAGGAGGGTGCCAGAGGACTGGAGGATAGCTAATATGGTGCCATTATTCAAGAAGGGAGGAAGGGATTAGCCAGGAAATTACAGGCCAGTCAGTCTAACCTCAGTGGTGGGGAAACTATTGGAAGCAATTCTGAGAGACAGAATTAATCTTCACTTGGAGAGGCAAGGTTTAAGCGAGAACAGCTGGCCTGTGTCCAGTGGGGTCCCACAGGAATCAGTGTTGAGGTCCTTGCTGTGTGTGGTCATATAAATGATTCAGACATTAATGTAGGAGGATTGATCAGTAAATTCATGGATGATACAAAAATTGGTGGGGAGGTAAATAGTGAGGAGGATAGCCTTAGATTACAGGAGGATATAGACAGGCTGGTCAGATGGGCTGGTCAGTGACAAACGGAATTCAATCCAGATAAATGTGAGGTGATGCACTTGGGCAGGACAAACAAGGCAAGGGAATACATAGAACATAGAAAAATACAGCACAGAACAGGCCCTTCGGCCCGCGATGTTGTGCCGAACCTTTGTCCTAGATTATGATAAATGGCAGGACCCTGGGAAGCCAAGAGGATCAGAGGGACCTTGCTGTGCATGTACATTAGTCCCTTAAGGTAGCAGAGCAGGTGGATAAAGTGGTTAAGAAAGCATATGGTATACTTGCCTTTATTAGCTGAGGTATGGAGTTTAAGAGGAGGGAGTTTAACTGGAACTGTATAAACATTGGTTAGGCCACAGCAAGAGTGGGGGGGGGGGACGTGATTGAGATGTACAAAATTATGAGAGGCATAGATAGACCAGACAGGAAGAAACTTTTCCCCTTAGTAGAGGGATCAATGACCAGGCGGCATAGATTTAAGGTAAGGGGCAGGGGGTTTCGAGGGAATGTGAAGAAAAAAATATTCACCCAGAGGGTGCTGGGAGTCTGGAACTCACTGCCTGGAATGGTGGTGGAGGCAGAGACCCTCATAACATTTGAGAAGTATTTAAATGTGCACTTGCAATGCTGAATTCTCCGCCAACGAGATTCTCCATTCTGCCAGCACCGCACCCACGCCTGCAGATTTCCCGTCGGCGTGGGGTGGCTACAATGGGAAATCCCATTAGCCAGCGGCGGGAAAGGAGAATCCCGCTGTCAGCAGCTGTGCGCCACTGAGAAACACGCGGCTGGGGAAGAGGAGAATTCACCCAAGGCTTTGGGCCAAGTGCTGGAAAATGGGATTTGAATACTTAGGTGGTTGCTTTTGGCTGGCGCAGACGTGACAGGCCGAAGGGTTTTTTCTGTGCTGTAGACCTCCCTGGGCAGAAATACACGCAGACAGAAACCTGCACACACGCAGACACAGAAACACATGGAGAGGCAGAGACTGAAACAGACAGATGGAGAAACTTAACTGGAGAATAGCGCCCAACACAATCTGTTTCTGTGCGGAGGTTTTGGTCAGATAGCTATCTCCACTGAAAGAACTTTAGAGAAAATGGTTCACAAGAGACAGGAATATCAGGTTTCAAAACATTTAAAAAAAGGATCCATATGTCAATTTGGGAGGGTTCAAAGTGCAGGATGGTAAAAGAGCCTCCCCCAAATATAGCTGACTAGAGACCAGCCTATTTTTAAAACTAATCTGCCATACTTTACAACGCACACAGCTCCCAAATGAGCTGTAAATCTCGATTAAAATATCCAGACTACTAACTTCTGCAGGGATTCTGCTGATTTCAACAATGACGCCTTGCATTTGTACAGAGGTTGTAAGTAGTGGAATGTCCCAAGGCACTTCAATGGAGCATAATTGGACAAAAATTCAAACCGACCCACATAAGGAAGCATTAGGAAAGTTGAGATCAAAGAGGCAGGTTTTAAGAAGCATGTTAAAAAGAGGAGGCAAGGCGAGGGAGCCGATAGGTTTTGGGAGGGAACTACAGAGCTCAGGGCCGAGGGAGCTGAATTAAGCCACCGCCACCAATGCATGGGACGAGGAATGCAGACATCTCAGAGGGTTCCAGAGCTGGAAGAGGTCAAAGAGATAGGAAGGGGTGAGCCCAGTTAACGATTTGAACATGAGGATTAGAATTTTAAAATTGGCCAAATGTAGATCGGGACACAGGAGGATTAATGGGACTGGGTGTGAGTTAAGGTGCAACCACCCCAGGTCCACATGGTCTGGGTTCAGAGTGCAGCTCGCGAGATATTTTGCTGACTATTGCCCACACGCAGGATTGCCAAATTCCACTGATGTTGGTCCACGTAGATATTTTCCCACTGGTATGACTGAAGTGATTCACACGTAAAGCAAGAGCAAGTTAAGACAGCTGCGTGCTGATTGCTCACAAAATTGACAGTGAGAGCCACGCACTCCCTCTGCATCCGAGGCGGACACTGTTGCTTCACAGCGCCAGTGTCCAAGGTTCAATTCCCGGCTTGGATCACTGTCTGTGCAGAGTCTGCACATTCTCCCTGTGTCTACGTGGGTTTACTCTGGGTGCTCCGGTTTCCTCCCATAAGTCCCGAAAGACATGCTTGTTAGGTGAATTGGACATTCTGAATTCTCCCTCAGTGTACCCGAACAGGCGTCGGTGTGGCGACGAGGGGATTTTCACAGTAACTTCTTTGCAGTGTTAATAATGTAAGCCGACTTGTGACAATAAAGATTATTATTATTATATAAGTATTTCTTCTATTCTTACCATTTGAAGTTGATGCTAGATCTATTAATCTGCAAATGATTACGAGTTTTCAATCATTCGTTATGAAACATTCAGCGTGTTTTAAACGTATTTAATCTTATTCGTGGGGCTATGGTGAGTGAACAATCCCGATTTCAATCTTGTGGCCCACTGAGATGAAGGAGGGCCCACTCATACGGCCCACTCACTAGCCCCATCACTTCTGTGAAACATCTTAAGGTGATTCGTGAAAGCGATATCAAACAAAACTTGGCACAAAGCCGCATAAACCGAAACTTGGACAGGTAACCAAAAGCTAAGTCTGTCAAAGGTACACTTTAAATGAGGAAGAGATTTAGAGAGAGGTCTCCAGAGCTTTGGGTCTTGGTGAACAATGATTGAAAGCATTGGGGGAGCGCAGACACCTCAGAGGATATTGGGAAGCTGGAGGAGTTTACAGAGACAGGCAGGCAGGGTAAGGACATTGAAAATAATTTTAAAATCGGGAGGTTGCTTAACCGGGAGCCATTGTGGATACAAATTTACATCCAGGGCCAATGTCCAGGACAGGTCCAACCAGGGCTATAACTGTGACTAATGACAGGCTGTGCCTCTCATCCTTGTTGAAGAGTCTTAATGGAAAAACAAAACTGTGGGGAAAGAATTCAGCGTAACTAAATAAATTCCCTGCTGGAATTCGGGAATTACTGAGTGAAACCCACCTCACCCTTTAACCGTGCCAATGCCAAAAGACTTTCCAAAATTGGCATCAGACATCTAATTCACAGCACTTCACATCACACTATGCATGCTGAAAAGATTATCCCAGAGATGAGGGATTATAATTGTGATGAGAGAATTGAAAGACGAGGGTGACATTCCTTGATACTGAAAAGATTAATGGAAGGAAGAGCATAGGTATCGAGCCCTTTCACAATGTTGGGATGGCCCAAATCTACTACCTGTGAGGTACCTTTGGAGCTTCGGGGTTTACTGTTATGAAAAGTTTTGAGGAGGTAAATCGTTATGGGGAACGGGCAGGATGGTGGCCTTAACGCCAGGATGAGATAGTGGAGCAGACTCAATGGACCAAGTGCCTAATTCTGCTTATATATCTTATAGACTTCTGATTTCCACCATGTTCAGTGATTTCATCAACAATTGCATTTAGCATCGGGAACAGAAAGAGGTTACTTTCCCCTGTTACTTGACGATCAAATACATTACCACAGCACGGTAGCACAAGTGGCTAGCACTGTGGCTTCACAGCGCCAGGGTCCCAGGTTCGATTCCCCGCTGGGTCACTGTCTGTGCGAAGTCTGCACGTTCTCCCCGTGTCTGCGTGGGTTTCCTCCGGGTGCTCCGATTTCCTCCCACAGTCCAAAGATGTGCAGGTTAGGTGGATTGGCCATGATAAATTGCCCCTTAGTATCCAAAATGGTTAGGTGGGATTACTGGGTTACGGGGATAGGGTGGAGGCGTGTGCTTAAGTAGGTTGCTCTTTCGAAGGGCCAGTGCAGACTCGATGGGCCAAATGACCTCCTGCTGCACACTAGATTCTATGATTCTATGAAAGAGCAAAGAAGTGATGTTCCAGGAGACAGCTCTAGTGTGGAGTATCGCTGGATCAGGAACAATGGAAAAAATGCACTCCTGCACTAAAATGCCTATAACTCTGTAAGGAACAGCCAGCCAGTGAAGGTGGATGAATGTTGCCAAGACCAAGGGCGAGTTGGGTAACTGTTTTGACGACGGAGGCAATTGAAAGGTTTACGAGATAGAGCTGTATCTTTCAATTTTGGGGCCTGATGGTCATTGTCTTTACAATGATAGCAGACCTCATGGCACCATTCTTGGAAATATAGTTTACTCAATATACTGGCCACATTCATCCTTCAACCGAACAAATGGATGTCAATATAACCATTGGGTTTTCCCAGACTTCATGCTAATTAGCCACTGCCTTGATCGACATTATAACAAAACTTTCTGCTCAGAAAATAATTTGAGGATATGCGGAGAACATGAAGGATGCTTTCCAACTACAACTCTCACTATTTCTTCTGAGATTTATGCTCCAGCCACAAAAATAGTTGCTTCACTGAAAATGGATTTTAGTAAATATCGGTGCCTTGCTTTGACAGGGATTAGAAGCTGGAAGATGAAGTGGCAAGATTAGGCAGCATAAAACGAAGGTAAGGAATCATAGAATCGCGCAGTCATGTAGCAGAGGGGAGGCCATTCGGCCCTCTGTGCTGACCTGCCTCTCAGATGGAGCTGACCAATTAGTCCCATTTCTATGTTCTTTTCCCAGAGTCCAGCAAATGTTTTCTTTTCAAGTGTGTACCCAGTTGGCTGTTTGAAAGGTATTCGAGACTGGTTTAAAATTCACTGAGGTTTGCAATTATTGTCACTGCCTGCTATATGAGCAAAAGCTACCGTTTCGAGAAAGAAAAAGTACATTCCCCGCCCTCCACACCCCACTCCAACATCCCAGGCCTCAATCCCAAAGGCAAATCAGGAACGTTTCATCTTGCAATTCTGACCACCACAGCTGCCGAGAGGAAAAGAGTAGAAAATGCTGAGGAAAAAAAACAGCAGCTCCATCAGCATCCAAAAAGAGAAGAGGTAGCTGAACACAAAGTCTGTGGTTCCTTCATCCTCCTGCTTTGCAGAACAGAGCGGAAACAGAGCAGATTATAAAGGGAGAACACCGCTTGCCCCCCATCACAAAGGGGTACTTAGAGGTCGAGCACTCCCATTAGAAAACCTCAATCCGTGTTTCCAAATCTCTCCGTGGCCTCGCCGCTCTCTGTCTCAGTAATCTCCTCCGAGGTCTCTGCACTCATCCTGAGGTGTTCCCGATTTCATTTGCTCTGTCACAGCTGGTTGTGCCCAGCTGCCTCGGGTCTTAAGCTCTGGAATACCCTCCCTACGTCACTCCGCTTTGCTACCTCTCTTCCCTCTTTTAAGACGCTCCTTCAAACTCCCTTGTTTGACCGGGTTTTGACCATCTGCGTCAATGTCGCCTTCTGTGGCCTTGTGCCACAGTTTGTTTTGTAACGCTCCCGTGACACGTCTTGGGGTATTTTATTACTTCAGACACACTATATATAAGTTGTTGTTGTGCAGGGCAGGAAGCACATCAGGGAGCGGTGCTCGACTCCAAGCTGTGCAATTTTCCAACAAATTAATTTTTATGGTTGGAACGTCACGGGCTGGTGGGGAGTTAATTTTCCCTCTATGCTCTCAGCATGCGTCAAGACCATTGAAATGGAAACTTGCATGCCTGCGATAAAGTTACTTTAATCACCCAGAACTTATTTTTTAAACTCAAGAAATGTGTTCACAGCCCATTGAACCGAGTCACTGATCATTTTACCTTTTTGTTAATCTCCTTCCCCCCCACCCCCTCTCCCTCCACCACCTCTTGCTCATTTAAAGGACCATGCTCATCTTCAGCTTCCAGTCTGAACAAGGGGGGCCCCCCCACCAGAAACAGGATCCCATTGATCCTTTTTCCAAGTGCTATGCGACTGCTGTGTGCATTCTCAACATTTTCCACTTCCATTTCGAATACCAGGTAATGGCGGTTTTCTGTCCTGTAATCTCTTGGAGAGAGCATAAAATCTTGGATTTTTAAAAATTCTGTCATGAGATGTGGGCCTCGCTGGCAAGGCCAGCACTTCATGCCAATCCCTAATTGCCCTTGAACTGAGTGACTTGCCCCACAGTTTCACATTGCTGTGGGTCTGGAGTCACATGTAGGCTAGACCGAGAAAGGACGGCAGATTTCCTACCCTAAAGGGCATAAGTGAACCAGACAGGATTTAACAACAATAAACAATGGTTTCATGGTCCCCATTACTGAGGGTGCAATCCAACGGCTACGTTGTGGCCGAAAAGCAGCTCGCCGCGGAGCAGCGTGGCCGCTAAAAGCCCGGAGATTCCGTTCCCGGATCTACCCGGCTCTCGCGCCTTGCAAGATTCAACGCCATCTCGCGAGACGTTGTGATGTAAACCCCGCCCACAAATCACATTTGGGCAAATCTGCACCTGAGAGCGAGGCAGTTAGCCTCACTCTAATGTGCAGATTCTCAAGGTACCTGGGGCTTTGCCTCAGAAACCTCGGGCAAGCACGAAGCATAAGTCCCCATAAACGGAGACCAGATGGAATGGCACTTGTGGGGGTCTCCCAGGGGATCGGAGGCCCCCAGCTGCATGCCCATTGGGCAGGGAGCTGCCCAAAGGGCATGCCTGAACACCCTGGAAGTGCCAACATGGCACCTTGGCAGTATCACCTGGGTGCTAGCCTGGCACTGCCTTGGTGGTGCTGGCATAGGCACTGCCAGGGTGCCAATTTGGAATTCGTTACGTGCGTTTGATTGGGCTGGGGTTACCTGGCGTGGGTGTTGTGCAGAGGGGGGCTGGGGATCCTCCCATAGTGTGCTCAGGCAGGGGTAGGGATATCGGGGTTCGTTTCGAGGACCTCGGAGATCGGAATGCCATTTAAAACTGGCGCCCGGATCTCTCGCTACACTGGGGAGTTCCAGCGAGCAGATCTCCCCACTGTAAAAAACGGGCTACGTGAACCCTCGGACGTGCGTTCCTCGTTCCGGACGTGCGTTCCTCGTTCAAGCACCTCATTCAACACAAGTCGCATTGAATAGCCTGCGAGCGCCGGGAAACACACCGCGAAACGCACTTGCTAGGGCACTTTGTTCCCTTTTGGGAGAATCGCGCCCTGAGACTAGCTTTTCAATTTCAAATTATTCACTAAATTTAACTTCCACCAGAGCCATGTTAGGATTTGAACAGGGATCTTTCGAAAGGGCTTCTGGGTTACTAGTTTCCCAGCTACCATCTCCAATGCTGGAGTCGTTTGTCCTCTGGGGTTTGTTTAAAAATTAAACATCCAACTTTTAAACTTTCACTGACTGTTTAGCTTTCTTCTGACGCATCCTGAACCCAAATACTGTACACCCCCCCTGTTAGCATCAACGGGACCGGCACCACCCAGTCCATCACACGAACCTGCCTCCCATCCATTGACTCCATCTACACCTCCCGCTGCCTGGGGAAAGCGGGCAGTGTAATCAAAGACCCCTCAACCCGGCTTACTCACTCTTCCAACTTTTTTCATCGGGCAGGAGATACAGAAGGCTGCGAACATGCATGAACAGACTCAAAAACAGCTTCTTCCCCGCTGTTACCAGACTCCTAAATGACCCTCTTATGGACTGACCTCATTAACACTACACCCTGTATGCTTCACCCGATGCCGGTGCTTATGTAGTTACATTGTATACCTTGTGTTGCCCTATTATGTATTTTCTTTTATTCCCTTTTCTTCCCATGTACTTAATGATCTGTTGAGTTGCTCGCAGAAAAATACTTTTCACTGTACCTCGGTACACGTGACAATAAACAAATCCAATCCAATCCAAACTCTCTCCTCCAAATTGCTGTGGAGGCTAGGGAACAATTGCTATTTTCAAGACTGAGGTGACTAGATTTTAAAGGGTATCAAGCGATATGGAACGAAGATCGTAAAATGAAGTTAAGATGCAGATCAACTATAATTTACCGAATGGCAGAGCAAGCCCACAGGGTTAAATGGCTTCCTGCTTCTAATGTTGCGATATGATATGGACAGCCATGTACATAAATTCAGGATTCAGCTCTTCCTAACATCTGAAGCTCACCTGTCAAATCAACAGGCGTAACCATCGTGACTAAGATACGAAGGTAACTGACGGTTCCCAGTCAGATATGCTCCGCAGTCAGTCAGACATCCTGCACCCGCGAACAGGACCCACCATCGGCCTGGATCCACAGACAAACAGCCACCAAGATCAGACAGCCAACCTCCTCCGATAAACAGGATGAACAGGGTCCATAGACGGACAGGATCCACAGGCGGGTGGATGCGAAGCCGGATGGATCGACAGTGTAGGGTTCCTGAGGGGACTTGACAGGGTGAACACTGAAAGGGGGTTTCCCCTTATGGGGGAGACTTGAACTGGGAGGCACAATTTAAGAATAAGAGGTCTCACTTATAAGATGCAGGTGAGGAGAACTTTCTTTCTTTCAGAGGGTCATAAGTCTGTGGAATTCAGATAGGAAGGTAGAGCTGGGACCACAACCGGATCGTACTGAATAGTGGAGCAGGCTCAGAGTGGCACATGACCTACTCCTGCTCTGAATTTCCATGTTCCTAAATCCAATCTTTTTGAAAATGTAAGTGCCTGACGCCACTCACCAACAAGCCGCATCCATACAAGCAAGGTGCCGGGGCCCACAGGCTGCCTGACACCTTCAAGAGAGGAAAGGGAAGGCAAATAAACAGAAAACAATAATGAAAATATAATGGTGGGCAAAGTTTGAAAATAATCACGAGGGAGAAATTTTCTCAAATTCAAAGAGCAAGAGGCCACTAACATCTGGACTGTTCACATTAGAGCTTCCTATTACAGAAAGACACGCCTGTGTCTTTGTCTCTCACCCTAACCTTCTGCCTTGATGTCTGTTCCCTGGAATGTTGGCCCAAGTCCAGCTATTAAATCGTTGTCTCAGCCATTCAACCCGAAAACCTCGCCTGACAAAATGACTGACCTTCGACAAGTCATCACATCCGTTACTGCCCGTCACCAAAGTGTGGTAACCGTACTTTGGTGAGTAGAGTGTTAAAAGTTCTACATAACTATTCTCTAACAAGGATCCTCTATTTAAATGTAATTCCACACAATTGCAGCGACTAGGTCGTGTGGTTGGGTCCACTGGAATCCAGTGCCCGTATCGGAATTATTCTTGGATTGGGTGAGTGTTAATTTGGCCACAGGAATGGAATTCATTGGGTGGAACATATTCGAAAGCCTCGCCTCTCCCTCAGCCCATTGTGAAAAGAATTTGAGTGGCTTCGATCCTGTTCCAAACGCGTGCTCATACCCAATCCACACTGCGGCAAAAGTCTCCTTTCTCCATCCGCTTTAAGGCTAAGGGTTGAGTTTGAACAGTCTCAGTGCAGCTGTTGTTGGAAGCAGATCGATGGCACAAAAGGATCGGCAACTATTTCACTCTGGAGGGAAGAACGGTAGCACGGTGGTTAGCACAGTTGCTTCACACCTCCAGGGTCCCAGGTTCGATTCCCGGCTTGGGTCACTGTCTGTGCGGAGTCTGCACGTTCTCCCCGTGTGTGCGTGGGTTTCCTCCGGGTGCTCCGGTTTCCTCCCACAGTCCAAAGATGTGCGGGTTAGGTGGATTGGCCATTCTAAATTGCCCTTAGTGTCCAAAAAAGGTTAAGTGGGGTTACGGGGATAGGGTGGAGGTGTGGGCTTGAGTGGGGTTCTCTTTCCAGGGGCCGGTGCAGACTCGATGGGCCGAATGGCCTCCTTCTGCACTGTGGATTCTATGATTCCTGAGCCACCCGGGTAGCCAAGAATCGAAGATCTAAGCATTAGGAAACTAGGGATAAGTTAGCAAGTGAGCCAGATCTTTTTTTTTACACATAGGATAATAGGAGTTAGGAGGAGTTGCAGGAAATCTGTTCCTCTGACCGCTCCGCCACTCAATAAGATCATGGCTGATCCGACTGTAGTCTCAGCTCTACCTTCCAGTCTGCCCTGCATAATCCTTGGCGCATTTGTCCATCGAAAACTGTCCAGCCTTGAATAAATTCAATGACAAAGTCTCAACAGCATTCTGGAGAAGAGATTCCGCAAACAAACGACAGCCTGATCGAGAACAATTCGCCTCATCTCCGTCTTTAAAAGGAAACCTCTTGTTCTGAAACCGCGTCCCCTGGTTCTAGTCTCTCCACAAGAAGAAACACCCCCCCCCCCCCCCCCCCCCGAGCTCCATCCTCTTGTCATGACAACCGGAAACTGTGGCTGAGTAAAAACTGCCGACAAAGTTTTACTCACCAGCTAACCACAGACATATTGAACTGTTAAGGAAGACCTGTCTCTTTTTTTTTAAATGGCTGCCATGAGTCACCTGACCTCTGATATTGTAAGCTGACCAGTGGGAAAGTTGCCCTCTGAACTGTTTTGCACATCATGATATGTTAAATTTGAGTGTCGTGAAGGGTAAAGAAAACATTGAGGTGGGTCAATCAATGAAGGGATGGATCGATTGGGTCAAGGTGCCTTTACATCAACATTCCATTGTAAATTGCAAGGATATGAACGCCACACAACCAGAGGCTTGTGAGGCATGAGTTGTCCTCATGAAAACAAGCTTATCCACTGTTGGCGATGGGTCCAACCCCTGGGTCTTTTATTCCTTTGTCACAATATGACTGAGAAATGCAGGTGCCTCAGTTAGCAGGAAACAGAATGCCCTGTAACAGCCAAAGGTCTGCATGCCTCTCTCATTGATACGTCCTAGCCCAGTGAGAAGCCAACAGCAGCACCATGTCCTTTGTCTCAAGGCTCCATTCTGATCAATCAGCTTCTGCCAAACACACACATAAACACAAACCAAACGAGCGTGACTGATAGAGAAACAAAGCGACCTTCAAACCTGATTCCTCCACACATTGGGTGTTGAATGGATTATGAAAACAAAGCTTTCATTTCAACGCCCACATGTTTACTTTTGGCCCAAGGGTGCTGATAATAATCCAGTATTGTTTGATCCTTGGTCGTAAACCTGAGCTACTGATACGTGTTTCTTCCTTGAACAGGGAGTTCAGAGTTATATTTAGATTGATTTAATTGCAAACCCGTCAACAGAGATAGTTAAAGGAATGTCACCTCCTTGCTGGGGATATTTTTGGAACGGGCTTGAGGTCTTTTCCTTACCCCAGCCAGCACTGACTGTCCCAATAGCTGACTCCAGGCTGAGCCTAAATAGGCCAGATGGAACTCTTCCTCTGTCTGGTGGGAGTCCCACATTTTAATTGATTGTAAGCAGTCTGAATTCAATTCCATGTGTTGGGAGACCACGGTATTAAAGAGGTGATCTCAACCAGATAGTCCACGAGGTGGGTTGGTTTGAGTAATGGAGCAAATTACGTGGGGTCAGTAAGGAAAGGGTCTCTATGAGAATGGGCAAAAGTATAGTGTTGGCGGTTGATAAGAGAGGGCTTTTACCGTCTGTGCTGTATCTGAACTGGGAATGTGAAACAAATGCAACAACAAAGTTCCATTGCCCAGCCTTGACACCCTTTACCTAGACAAGCACAGCGTTGACCAGAAATAGGTTACGACAGCTGTCAGCACTCCCTTTCAAATCAGAGGCCACTCGTCTGACCATTCTCGGCAACTGTTTGTTAAAGGGTCCCCATGGGTGACACACACTCCCTAAATTACTTCCTGACAATCTGGTGTCCGTGAGAGAGGGGAAGTGTTGCCATAGCAATGTACCTTGGCACAACTCCACCACAGAGGAAAGCCCCAGCGATACAATCAGTAACATGGTGGCACCGTCCCATCATTAGCAGACTCTGCCGCCAGGAATGTGCTCCTCACTTTGAAAATAAAGAAAAATGAAAGGAGCACGTACAAAGAGGAGGAACGGCCGCAGATCTGAGATGTAACCTCCGCACGGTGCAGTGTGCCTGAGCGATTTCCTCTGACGTCAGCATTTCTGGGTTAACCCCCTCTCCCCCCTCCCCCCTCCCTCCCCCCTGCCCGCCCGCCCCAGTACCATCCGTAAAACTAACAGCAATATTTGCTCGAATACGCCTTTGGTTAGGTATCGGAAACCATTTTGTTTTAGCGTGCAATCTCCAGCAAAACTAGGGGTAGCAAGAAGCCCTGCTCGAGGGGACACAGTACCAGCCAGAGCGTGGCTGGAATCAGGTTTCCGCTTTTATTTTTATAAATGCCCTGTTTGAAAATAACATCTGTCAGGAGGGTGGAAATAAAATACTGCTCAGAGCCCGGGACAAAAAGCCCAGGGGGTTTGGCCGATCGGACTAGGATAGTGGAGGAAAGAGCTGTCGAGCACCAACAGAACACTATATGAGATAGCAATGAACACAAAGGGGGGGGGGGGTCTTGTGGGGCAGTGGGTAGCGTCTCTGCCTCTTAACCAGAAGCTCCAGGCTCGGGTCCCACCCCAGGACTTGATGGCCAAGGAAGGAGTGTTCAATACACGGTCAAACAGGGTGAGTGTGTCAACCTGCAAATCCTTCCGAACACGCCAACGGCTGGCGGTACGAGCAGGAGAGACTCCTGGTCAGCCACGCTTGATGTGAAGTGGTGCTCCCCCAAGCCATAAGCCCCCGGCGACAGACTAGCGACCTGTTCCGGGAATTGCTGGCTGTGGAAACAGAAAAACATCTTGGTGCGGGAAGAGAATTGGAATGGTCACGAAAGGTCATTCGGCCCATCAAAACTCATTGTCTCCTTCCTCTAACGTTCCCATCCCCTCACATCTGACTGAATTTTGAATGACTCGACGATTTTGTCTCCGTCACCGAGGAAGGGAGACAGACTTGCTTTTAAATAGCCTTTTTATCACTTCCCTCAGAAACATCTCAAGACACTTCAAATGACTAACTTCGATTACATGCCAGGGAGAGTTCATTCCTGTTATTATGTTAAAGCACGAAGCAGCCAATTTCACCCAGTAATAAGATGAATTATTCATTGTGGGTTTTTTTGGCGGGATGAATACTGGTTGACAAGAATATCAACCAGGATACTGCCTGATAGACATCAAGTCAAACGAGACGCTGAGAAGCAGTGAGCCGATGCTAAATATGTGCTGACCTGTAGCTCCTCCCACACTGCAGGGCTGACCCAGGTAAACAGGCTTTATACCTCCACAGCTGGGCGGAGCCACAGGCGGAGCCAACAGCAGCACCAATAATAACATTCCAACAGTACAACAGCAACAACCAATAACAGAACAGCAATAACAATAAGTATATACAACAGTGGAAATAACAATACTAATAGAACAGTAGAACATATATACAACAGCCTTACGTAGCCATATGTGGCTCACCACACTGACCTTCTTTGTAAATTGGTATTGTACCTTTGTTTACTCAACAGGCAGATCAGGCCTCATTCTAACATTTCAACGAAAGGGCAGCAACTCGAACATATCACACATCCTCAGAATTACGCAGATCTGTCAGGTCATCTCCACAAGTCTTGAAGCTGAGGCCATGTATCTAACCCAGGTCACGTTAGGTAGCGCTGTGAGCGCCGGGAAACACGTGGCTAGACACACTCGTTATGGAACTCTGTCCCAATTTGGTTAAATCGTGCCCAATATCTACCAATTTAAATTTATGTCCACTGTTTATTTGTTGAACTAATTTCTCCTTTCTTTAGGTTTCCATGTTTCAGACAGTACAACTCTCGGAGCCAGGCTTTGGGAGTTGTATGCATTGGTCCCAGACTTTATAACTAGAAACTGGGCCGTATGTAAGACTGGTCTTCATTGTCTCGCCCTCCTTCTCTTCAATTCATTCACATCTCCCTCTCAACATCCATGCTAAAGTTTGTTCTCTGTGGCAGCCCACTGTGGAGGGGATGGGTATTTGGCAAATCTGTACATTTAAGTGAGTAACTAGTCTCACTCTAATATGCAGTTCCCCGCCTGATCTACCTGAGGCATTGGGAGGTAACCCTTTCACCTTGGAGACCTTAGGCCGTTCAGTACTGGTCCAAACAGGGAGCAGGTGGAATGGTACGGTTGGGCGGGGGGGCGAGGGGGTCCCATGGGGATCTGATGCATTCCGGGGGGGGGGGGGGGGGGGGGGGGAGTCTTCCAGGGGATCTGATGCATCCCAGGGGATCTGACGCCCCTGGGTGTTTGGCTTCTGACAGGGTGGCACCCTGCACTGCTGGTGTCACTTGGGCACCTTGGCCGTGCCACCCAGGTGTGGGTTGTGGGGGTATGTGTGTCAAGGACCCCCTTATAGGTGGGTTGGTGCTTGGGGGGGGGGGGGGAGAGATTCGAGGCACCATTTAAAAATAGCGTCCCGACCTCCTCCTGCCATGAGGAGTTATGGCGGGTGGAGCTCCTCAATGTAGGAAAGGGGGCTAAGTGCTTCCTCGGCAGGGTGTATCCCTCTGAGGCCCCGGAATGCAACAAAGTCCCTTTCGATAGCATGGCTGTTCTCAGCGCTGCAGGAAACACCCAGTTAAACGTTCTTGACACGGGACTCTGTTACAACTGGGTTAGATCTTGCCAGTGTCTCCGAACTGAGTAGTGAACCAACAATAATAATAATAATCGCTTATTGTCACAAGTAGGCTTCAAATGAAGTTACTGTGAAAAGCCCCTAGTCGCCACGTTCCAGAGCCTGTTCAGGGAGGCTGGTACGGGAATTGAACCCGCGCTGCTGGCATTTTTCTGCATTACAAGCCAGCTGTTTAGCCCACTGTGCTAAATTAGCCCCTAAGGCTAACCTTCAGGCTCAGAGACGAGCGTACCACCACTCAGCCACAGCAGGATATACCGTCAAGCCCTTGTTGCGTCCAATGGTTATCCTTTATTCCTTCCTAGTCCTCCCCTTTTCTCTCCTTCCTCCCATCACCTTTCTTTTGGAGGATCCGAACTAACTTCGCCTCTGCAGGTTCGAGCAAATCATCCCATGAACGTTCCTGGGCGGCTGTGTTCGAAGCACTCAGCTTATTTAAGCTTAAAGCACAGAAAGAGAATGACCCAAATCAACATTTGCCTCTGCAGCTACCACCTTGCGGTGCAGTGTCACAGGCAGAACTAACTCCAAACAGTCCCAGATAAAGTATGCCAAAGATTTCCTGTTCAGTGGCTTGTAAACTCCCAAAACATCTCGTAGGCTATACGATGCACAGTGTAACCACAGAAGGCTGGCTCCCATTCACTCACTCGGCCTATTGCCAAGTTTCCATAGGAGATTATTTTTTAAACCTTGCAACTTAAAGACACACAGCCTGGTCCGAAAATCAGGGTCCCAGGAGGTCACCCAGCACTTGGTCTGAGAGGCTGGACTTGCAAGAAGACTAAATAAAGCTCTCAACTGTAGGGAAAAGTATGACTCTTGATCAAGGAGCGAGTTCAAAACCTTTTAAACAAATGGAGCTCTGTTGATTTTACAAACTGCGATGCTCCCGCATCAAAAGGTTGAATTTGACCAGTCCCGTCGGGATGTGCTGGCAGTTAATGGAGTGCCTTCCCACTACCTTGACATTTCACCAGGGGCGGAGAAGGTGAAAGAAATGGCCCTCCGCCACTTAGGTGACCAACTCCGGGCCTCTTCCCACCCTCAGCGGCATTTAAACAGTGGAGGGTGGGCCCTTCTCCCTGGGGGCCAGGGAGACCACGAGATGAACCCTGGAGGCCTCCCTGCGGCCTGGAGCCGCTCTCCTATTTGTAGCAAACCATGTAGCAATTGGTTTTGAGAGGCCTGTTGCCCAATGGCGTGATCACTGAGTCACTCGAGTTGGTGATCACGTCCACCAAAGATTATTCAATTCCATTCTAAATGGAAAATATTTCCTCATTATCTTTATCGTGCAGGCAACGTGAAGCTCAATAGCCATCAGACCGGCAAGGCCTCCAGAGCTGCAGAAAATACGAAGGAACAAACCCTGCAATGATATAGCATCATATAGACGATGGATTTATTTCTGCAGAGCAGTCAGGACATCAGATGAGATTCCTCGCTCCTCGTTAAATCGTACTTTTTACCTTTACGCGTGCAGGGAGATGTGTCACCCAAACGGCATCACCTCTGATAACACAGCACTCAGTGCGGCAACGAGTTTTTTTTTAATTCGTTCATGGGATCCCTGAGGGCACTTAAGAGTGGAACATTGCTGTGGATCTGGAGTCACATGTAGGCCAGACTGGGTAAGGACAGCAGATTTCCTTCCCTCTAGGACAGGAGTGAACCAGGTGGGTTTTTACTACAATCGACAATGGGTTCACCGTTTAGACTTTTTAATTGCATATTTTTGCTGAATTCAAATTTCACCAACTGCCATGGCGGGATTTGAACCCAGGTCCCCAGAGCATGACTCTGGATTCCTAGTCCAGCGACAATACCACTACGCCACTGCCTCCCATAGTGTCAGCCTAGGTTACAAGACTTAACTCCATTGTAGTGACCCAGAGGCAAAAGTGCTGGGATGACGCAGCACATTAACGCTCATCTGGATTGGAGAAGGAGGGGGAGGCTGAGGGAGATAAAGAGTCATGAAATTTTAGTCTAGGAAAAGCGCTTGTTAGAAAAGGATTCTACACAATGAGCCTTGATTGCCTGACTGGCAGTTTTTCACCAATTATATGAGCGCAGCATAAGTCAGAATTCATGATAGAACCACACATGGGGAGGTGGAAGCTCGTTAAAGCTTGTTTCTCCTTTCAAGTGGGTTGGTGCAAAAAGGGCGTTTCCTTGATGGAGATGTTCTCTTCCCATTCCAGGGCTGAGTCACAAAATGAGTAACACTGCAGACTGTGCAGTCCGAGTGGGAATGCCGTTTGCAGATTTGGGATGTCCGTCAATTATTGCACACTGACAGTGGAGGGTAAGAGGAGGAGGAACTGATTCAGCGCTTTCCAATCCAGGCGGGATTTGAATGTGCAACCGAGTGGTGTCATACACGAAGAGGATTGCGTTAATCCCATTCCCAGTTATTATTTCCTAAATCTCACTGTGAGAACATGAACCAGTAGAGAGCGCTACAAAGACAATTCTAGGCAGTCTCGGGCTGAAATTCATACCAACAGCCATGATTCAGTGTCCCATCTGCTGCTACGCACCTCTCCAGGCCTTTCAGTGACATTCGCAAACTTAATTTCATGAAAATGTGAATCAAATTCCTGCTAGTCACTGGTATCCCTAATTTTGGCACGACATCAGCACTCGTGTCTCAATAAACAAAGTGACAAGATTACTGATGTATTGGAAATGGAAATATCGCATTGGGGGCAATGCATGAAGCCTTTTGCCGGTATTTACTTGACTCGTATATGCTTCATGTGAACACAGGATATAAATGTGCAAGGTACATTTTTAGCTTTCCTCTCACCCAATGATCTTGGAAGCATAGGATGGTTACAGAACAGAAGGGGGTCCATTCAGCCCATCCAAGTATGCTAGCTACCTGCCAGATCAACTCACCTGGTCTCACTCCCCTGACCTTTTCCCCATTGTCCTGCAAATCCCTTTTCAGGCAATTCCCTTTCAAAAGTCAAGGCTGAATGTGCCTCGGCTACACTCTCCAGCACTGCATTCCAGACCCTAGCCACTCAATATATAAGAAAGCTTTTCCTCATGCCACCACTCAAATTGACGTCCTCCCGTTCTTGGCCCTTCCAACATTGGGAAGTTTCTCTCCATCAACTCTGTCCAGACCTCCCATGACATTGAGCAAATGACCCAACCTCGCTAAAGGAGCACAAGTTTTATGGGGTAGAAAAGGGTCCACCCCTTCATATGAGCAATTATTTGTGTGGCTAGTGGGTAACAATAACGCCAGCCAGGGCCGAAAGGTCTTCGACAGGCGACGCATGCGCAGGAGTGTCAGCGGCTGCTGACGTCATCCCCGCGCATGCGCAGGGGAGGGGGGTCTCTTCCGCCTACGCCATAGTGAAGACCATGGCGCAGGCGGAAGAAAAAGAGTGCCCCCGCGGCACAGGCCCGCCCGTGGATCGGTGGGCCCCGATCGCGGGCCAGGCCACCGTGGGTTCACCCCCCGTGGCCAGATCGCTCCGCGCCCCCCCAGGACCCCGGAGCCTGCCCGCGCCGCCTTGTCCCGCCGTTCAAAAGGTGGTTTAATTCACGCTGGCGGGACAGGCATTCCAGCAGCGGGACTTCGGCCCATCGCGGGCCGGAGAATCGGCGGGGGTGGGCCCGCCGACCGGCGCGATGCGATTTCCGCCCCCCGCCGAATCTCTGGTGGCGGAGACTTCGGGACACGGCGGGGGCGGGATTCACGCCAGCCCCCGGCGTGGGGTCAGAGAATCCCGCCCATGGTACCTAGCCAGACGGTCCTGAAGCTCACAGGTTCAGTGACTGGTCTGTGCTGGGGCAGTGGCTAAACAGTCAGCTGTAGCAGTCAAATTGCTACAAGTGGAATCACATCCATGAACAGGAGGAAGAGAGGGGAGTAAAGATTAGCTTGACTCTGCACACCTGGTTGCCAGCCAGTGCTTCCCCAGCGTAATGTGGAGGCTGCGCTGTCCCTCACGGTGGAAAAGGCCAACTAAATGTATGACAGATGTAGAAAAGCCATCAGAGTGAGGTATGTCCTGCACTCTGTTTAAACGTCTCATCCATAAATCTGCTACCCACATCCCAAAGCACCGAGACTCTTTCACTCGTCACCCTTGCACTCGTTGAACCATATTAGCTCCCAGCTCAGCAATGTCTCGATTTTAAATTTCTTTGTTTTCCAGTCTGCCATGACCTGGAGCCCTCCTTATCAATGTTAGCCACAAAGCCTCCTTGCGCATCCCCACCTTTGACTGTTCCACCATTGGCGATTATTCCTTTATCCGCCGAGATCCTAAACTTTGGAATTCCCTCCCGAAGCTGCTCTTTCCTTCTTCAGGGTGATCCTCAAAACCTACTTCACCATCCGTACGTCTCCTTATGTGGCGCTCCTGTGAAGCATACATTAACGGTGCTATACAAATATAAGTTGTTCTCAGGAGTTGAGGAACTGTGCTCTATCTGAGCTCTCGCCTTCAAGAGAGGACAGGGGAAGATTAGGGCAGAGGGGGAAGGGAGGTAGCGAGGTGTTCTGGATAACCAAAAGAGGCAAAAAGCCGAACAAAGGAAAAACAAAACAAGACACTTAAGCAAATAAATCTTCTGCTCACCAGTGGAACTGTTCAGACAAATGTTTTTGAAGAATGTTCCCATAGAACCCAAGGACTTCAAGCTGCAAGATATTATGGGAAGCAACATTTTTTTCCAGAGTTTTGCTACAAACAAAAAGCAGATTGTTTTATTTACTCAAGATAAAGGTTGCAGGCCAAGTTATGTGAAAAATGTATTGTACGTAATTTTAATAAAAACAACAAAAAATTTAGATTTACTGTGTGGATAGGCACTCTTACATCTCCTGTGCGAATTTGCGTTACTCTTTGTTGGAGAAGAGGTCATGAGCGCGCTGTTCCTGATGTCACACTTGGAACTGACAGACCCCCCACACACACACACATACACACGCACACACACACATACACAGACACAGGGATAAACACAGACACATGCATTCACACAAACATACACACACACAAACAGACACAGGGATACACACAGACACATGCATTCACACAACCATACACACACACACACACACAGACACAGGGATACACACAGACACATGCATTCACACAACCATACACACACACACACAGACACAGGGATACACACAGACAATGCAATCACACACACACAAACATACACACACACGGATACACATGCACACAGGCACATGCATTCACACACATGCATACATACACGCACTCATACATGCAGACACACAAATGCACACAGACACACGCATACACACACACAAACGGGTACACACAGGCATACACACGTGCGAGCACATACACAAACACTTACACACACATATCCACACACACAAATAGACATATGGGGCGAAATTCTCCCCCAATGGCGCGATGTCCGCCGACTGGCGCCATAAACGGCGCCAATCAGACGGGCATCGCGCCGGCCCAAAGGTGCGGAATGCTCCGCATCTTTGGCGGCCTAGCCCCAACATTGAGGGACTAGGCCGACGCCGGAGGGATTTCCGTCCCGCCAGCTGGCGGAAATGGCGTTTGTTGCCCCGCCAGCTGGCGCGGAAATGCGGCGCATGCGCGGGAGCGTCAGCGGCCGCTGACAGTTTCCCGGCGCATGCGCGGGAGCGTCAGCGGCCGCTGAAAGTTTCCCGCGCATGTGCAGTGGGGAGAGTCTCTTCCGCCTCCGCCATGGTGGAGGCCATAGCGGAGGCGGAAGGGAAAGAGTGCCCCCACGGCACAGGCCCGCCCGCGGATCGGTGGGCCCCGATCGCGGGCCAGGCCACCGTGGGGGCACCCCCCGGGGTCAGATCGCCCTGCACCCCCCCCAGGACCCCGGAGCCCGCCCACGCCGCCTGGTCCCGCCGGTAAATACCAGGTTTGATTTATGCCGGCGGGACAGGCAATTTCTGGGCGGGACTTCGACCCATCCGGGCCGGAGAATTGAACGGGGGGTCCTGCCAACCGGCGCGGCCGATTCCCGCCCCCGCCCAATCTCCGGTACCGGAGACTTCGGCGGGGGCGGGGGCGGGATTCACGGCGGCCAACGGCCATTCTCCGACCCGGCGGGGGGTCGGAGAATGACGCCCATTGATTCACACACACAGGCATATTCACACACCTGCATACACACACACACAGGCATATACGTGCGTGCGCATGCACACACATGTATGTGCACAGGCACACCCATACATGAACTCACAGACATGTGCATCCACAGGCACACCAGCATACACGCACGCACACACAAATACACACAGTACCCACACCCAGTACAGGGCACATGTAAGCAACACCCCCAACATAGTGTTGCAAACTTGAGCTCTAGAACTCGTGGTACCTTTAGGAAAGCTGTTCCAGTATAGCTACAACACAGAGTTCTACACAATGATGCAGAAAATTGTCCAGGTTTGTCCTGTCCACTAAAAGCAGGACAAATCCAATTAGACCAATTACCGCCCCATCGGTCTGCCCTTGATCATCAGCAAAGTGATGGAATGGAGTCATCAACAATGCTGTCAACCAGCAATTACTCAAATATTAACCTGTTCACTGCCAGCCCACTTGGCGCCCGACCCCATTACAGCTTTACACCAAATGGACAAAAAGAGCTGAATTCAAGAGATAAGGTGAGAGTGACTTGACACCAAGGCAACATTTGACTGAGTGTTGCATCAAGAAACCGTAGCAAAACCACAGTCATTGGGAATCACGGGAAAATTCTCCACTGGTTGGAGTCATAAAGGAAGATAATAATAATAATCTTTATTGTCACCAGTAGGCTTACATTAACACTGGACTGAAGTTACTGTGAAAAGCCCCTCGTCGCCACATTCCGGCGCCTGTTCGGGTACACAGAGGGAGAATTCAGAATGTCCAATTCACCTAATAGCACGTATTTAGGGATTTGTGGGAGGAACCCGGAGCACCCAGAGGAAACCCCCGCAGACACGGGGAGAACGTGCAGACTCCACACAGACAGTGACCCAAGCCGGGTATCGAACCTGGGACCCTGGAGCTGTGAAGCAACAGTGCTACCCACTGTGCGACCGTGCTGCGATTATGGTTGTTGGAGGCCAATTATCTCTGACCCAAGACATCGGTGAAGGACTTCCTCAGGGTAGTATCTGAGGACCAACCATCTTCAGCTGTATCATTAATGACCTTCCGTTCATCACCAGGTCACAAATGGGAAGTTCACTGTATTTGGTGCCCTTTGTGGTCATCAACAGAGGACATGTCAAGAGCGGGAGAGAATAATCCCAATTTGCCAAGGTGTGTACAGCAGCAACACCATTCAAGGAACTATACAGTATTCAGGGTAGAGAAGCCTGTTTGACAGACACATCATGCACCACCTTAAACTTTTATTCCCTCCGCCACCAACTCGCAATGGCAGCGGTGTGTATCAAGATGCACCGTATTAACTCGCCAAGTTTCCTTCGGCCATTCCTTCCAAACTCACAACCTCTACCACCTAGAAGGAGATAGGCAGCAGATGTATGGGAACACCTCTCCCTGCAGGTTCCAAGCTCCACACCATCCTGACTTGGAACTATATCATTGTCGTTGGGTCAGAAACCTTGAACTCCCTTCCACAGTGTGGGTGTACCTGCACCACATGGTTCAAGAAGGTGGCTCACCACCATCTTCTCAAGGGCAGTTAGGGACGGGCAACAAAATGCTGCCCAAGCCAGCGATGCCCACATCCTGTGAGCGAATAAAAAATATATTTTATTTTCCTGGCACATCTTGGTGCTAAATAGCAAGCTTGGGACAGATGACAGAAAAAATTGTGTTACACTAAGGGTGGAACCAGTTGGCATAAAGAATGGTTGAGTCCACAACCTTTTACTCATTCCAGAATTGGCCCGACGCTGTAAGCGAAAATGATATCATTGATATTCTGGAAGGATGAGATCAAAAGGCCTCAGGGCCATCTTCATCCAAACGCCTCGTGTCACCTGAACCACAATGGACAATGGGGAGTATTCAGAGATGCTCAGTGTGAGATGCTCAGTGTGAGGTGCCACAATGTGAGAATTTGCGCAGGTGCCAGAAACATCTGCATGCAGCGATCCTTCAAACTCCAGCCGTAGCTCATGAAGAACGGTTTGGAGCAGTGGAACCAAGTCGATGGAAGCTTCTGCCCAAATAGCATCCTGATAAAATTGGGGAGCAATCCAATTTGCGAACATCCATCCTCAGCCCTTAAACTCAATATTTAACCCCCCCCCCCCCCCCCCAACCCGCTCCCCACTACGACCATCGTGGCACCGTGGCTACAGTTTTTATTCTTTCCGAAAGAAGTATCACAGCAACTCACCAAGGCTTCTTCCACAGCACCTCCGAAACCCGTGGCCTCCACCATCTAGAAGGACCAGGGCCACAGGTGTATGGGAACCACTTACAAGTGCCCCCCCCCTCCAAGTCACACCTTGTCTTGAACATGTATCACTGTTCCTACATGGTTACGCCCTACTTACTACACTGTGGGGATCCCTTCATCATATGGACTGCAATGGTTCAAGAAGATGGCTTACCTCACCCTACCCAAGTGCTTCTTGGGATGGAAAATAAATCTTGGCCTTGCTAGTGGCTGCCAAGACCCTGGAATTGTTTCTTTCCTTTTGCGCCTATGGCTATTCTCCTGCCTCCGTTTTGTAATGTTTCTCTTATTGCCATCCTGTTATTGACATTTCTCATGCTGACTTTCCTCCTCGTTCTGAAGTTTTTGACCACAAACAAGGTGCAAGGCACCTCCATTATCTCTCTTCAACTAGCCATTTGGCAGCCTCAAAAGCAAGCATTGGCGGACTATCCAACAAATAGAAACTCCTGAGAAAAGGGTGGTGAGCCTCCTTCTTGAGCTGACAAAGTCTATGTAGTTGAGGAAGCTCCACAGTGTTGGGTACATCCATGAGAACTATTAGACCATAAGACATAGGGGCAGAATTAGGCCACGGCCCATCGAGTCTGCTCCGCCATTCAGTCATGGCTGAGATTTTCTCATCCCCATTCTCCTGCCTTCTTCCCATAACCCCTAATCCCCTTATTAATCAACAATCTATCTATCTCTGTATTAAAGACACTTAGTGATTTGGTCTCCTCAGCCTTCTGCGGCAAAGAGTTCCACAGATTCACCACCCTCTGGCTGAAGAAATTTTCCTCAGCTCTGTTTTAAAGGATCGTCCCTTTAGTCTGAGATGGTGTCCTCTGCTTCTAGATTTTCCTACAAGTGGAAACATCCTCTCTACGTCTACTCTATCCAGGCCTCGTAGTACCCTGTAAGTTTCAATAAGATTCCCCCTCAGTCTACTAAACTCCAACGTGTACAGACCTAGAGTCCTCAACCGCTCCTCATTCGACAAGCTCTTCATTCCAGGGATCATTCTTGTGAACCTCCTCTGGACCCATTCCAAGGCCAGCACATCCTTCCTTAGATACGGGGCCCAAAACTGCTCACAATAATCCAAATGGGGTCCGGCCAGAGCCTTATACAGCCTCAGAAGTACATCCCTGGTCTTGTATTCTAGCCCTCTCAACATGAAAGTTAACATTTCATTTGCCTTCCGAACTGCGGACTGAACATGCATGTTAACATTAGTAAAACTGCAGTATAACTTTGTATAACTGCAATATATGTTTGAGACAAGGGCCAGGATTTTCCAGAGCCGCTCTTCGCCCCTCCTCCCGGCAAGTTTTCCGGCTGAGGAGGCAGTGGAGCAGCCTGCCATTGGCCAGCAGCAGGATCCTCCTGTCCCGCCACAGGCAGTGGCGTGGTTTGCCGACCGGGCCACCGGGGAACCTGCCAGCCAATGAAGATTAAATATTGATATGGAGTGCCGAGGATGGCATCCAATAGCAGCTGACTGAACTGAAAAGAAGACACTGGTGACAGAGTTTGGAATATCCTTGGACTGGGCGGCCCAGCTATTCACAATATCGACTTCCTAATAAACATGTGAGGGTGTCCAAAATTAATCAGCTGCACAGACCTAACCTGGTAACTGCGTAGTCGCATAAA
The DNA here is from genome assembly GCF_047496885.1 of Scyliorhinus torazame. NCBI lineage: Eukaryota > Metazoa > Chordata > Chondrichthyes > Carcharhiniformes > Scyliorhinidae > Scyliorhinus > Scyliorhinus torazame. Next base: position 325,126,335 of record NC_092710.1, read on the forward strand.
TAAACACATTTATATAGCAAAGGGTACAGAAATATAAAATAGTAATGAGCTTTGCAGTGTCAAATTACTGACTTTCTTACTTCCATCTGGGTATGATATAATAATAATCTTTATTGTCACAAGTAGGCTTACATTAACACTGCAATGAAGTTACTGTGAAAATCCCCTCGTCGTCACATTCCGGTGCATGTTCGGAAGGAAGAAAGTCAGAGGGAGAATTCAGAATGTCCAATTCACCTAACAGCACATCTTTCGGGACTTGTGGGAGGAAACCGGAGCACCTGGAGGAAACCAACGCAGACACAGGGAGAACATGCAGACTCCGCACAGTCAGTGACCCAAGCCGTGAATCAAACCTGGGACCCTGGTGCTGTAAAGCAACAGTGCTAACCACTGTGCTACCGTGCCGCCCCGGCTATAGATAATGATGTGTTGGGCGCTCTGGATCCGTGGAACACATACAGGCCACCAACACTTAAAATAGTGCAACACTATTTTATTAAGTCAGAAAATGTTGAACATACTTTCACTGTGGGTTAACACGATATTAGATTGAACTAAAGACCTATGCCTTGTCCTAACCCGTCTATGCACTCAGCACATGGTGAAGATCTGTGCTGCAGGCTGTGAGCTCTGTCCTACTAGGAGGCTGCAGCTCGAATGAGCGGGAACTCTGATGCCCCCTGCCTTTATAGAGTGTGCTCTAACTGGTGATTGGCTGCGATGTTGTGTGTGTTGATTGGTCCCACTGTGTGTCCATCAGTGTGTGTGTATCTGCACCATGATATACTGGTGTATATTATGACAGTTAACTAAAGCACTTGGGGCGAATATGATATGGGGGGGAAGGTAGAATGAGGCCTAGTGGCCTCCTCCTGCTCCTATTTTCTATGTTTTGACATCCTACAGTTGCAGTACTGAATATTTTAATGATTTGGCAATTGGATGTTTGAAAAACCCCTCTTGCATTCAGACTCGATAAGCGTGCAGTTGCTAAGGTGCCACAATTAACCACATTCTTCGAGAATGGTAGTTTAGAAAATTGTTTTACAAAGGGTGATTGTTGCAGCACCCTCATTTAGCCCATATCCATTACTCTTCTGAAATAGGATGGTGTGCGTCAAATGGATTTTGCTCAGCGCATGCCACATTTTCATTAAGAAAAGCAATTACTTTGATTGGCAGGTGGTGGCAGGACCTCCATGTCACGAAGAACTACCTGCATCAACAATTAAAGCACACTGACTCTCGAAATGGGAAGATTGTAGCTTAAACTGCTTAACCCGATCAGTGCTGAACACGGTGGGTTGATTGCTCCAGTGTAATCCAATGTGGTCACATACTTAAGTCATGGCATCTATTTATAGCACACTGTTGTTCAACAAGAAAGCAAGTTTTAAGTTGAATCGTCCAAGCCAAAACTTGACGTTGAAAGGAATTATATCCCCCCACCTCCCCCGCCACCCACCCCCGCCCCCGTCACCGTGTTGGATACATGGATCATATTCATGGTTAGAGAGGTTTCATTCAACTTTATTTTTTTTAAAAAGCTGGTTGGGGAAAATGGCTGTGGATTATAAGGATTATATAGAGATAAAGATAATAAAGTGGGATTGTGGATGAGCAGGATAAGTTCGGATAGAGATAATGCAGGGCAAAACGATTCCAGAGTTCCTGGATCAATGAACTATCATTCCAGGAATTGGCAACAGACTGCATCCAGGATGTGTCACTTCTGGTTTGAATATCTCCCACTGTGGCTGTCGAGGCCGAGTCAGGAGTCCCTTCCATAGGACTATAGAATTCCTACAGTGCAGAAGGAGGCCATTCAGCCCATTGAGTCTGCTCTGACCCGCTGAAAGAGCATCCTATTCTGGCCCATCCTAACCTACACATCTTTGAACACTAACGGGCAATTTAGCATGACCAATCCACCTAACCCGCACATCTTTGGACTGTGGGAGGAAACCGGAGCACCCGGAGGAAACCCACGCAGACACAGGGAGAACGTGCAGACTCCGCACAGTGACCCAAGCCAGGAATCGAACCTGGGACCCTGGAGCTGTGAAGCAACTGTGCTAACCACTGTGCAACCGTGCCGCCCTATGTGTATATGGGGAGGCGTTACAGAGGGTTTGCTGATGAAGAGCAATGTACTGGCGGGAGAGCCTTACACACTCGAGTCTCTTTTTGCAATGGCCATGCTGCTAGCCTGCGTTGAGGGTGGAAAGCAAGAGGCAACAATTGGACTGGCCACTATTACGTACCACCCACGACTCTAATACACATAATGCATCACATCAGCCTGAGACCTTTCCTTAGTCCATGATTGCCTATATTCCTATAAATAATCATGCCATGTCACCATCTGAACTCAAGAGACATATTTAATTAACAGATGTCCCTGTAACAAGGTACTTTGACACAATATTCTTTATCAAGGTTGTATGGATACCATTATTACGGGGGAAGAAATGAGTGACAAAATCTAATTTCCTGTCCAAAGTTTTATTAAGGGGCAAAGATTCTGATCCAATATAAAACAGTTGTCCCCCACCGCGCGAATCTTGCTTAGCTACCTTCCCCTGGGACCAGGGTTCATTTTATTCTTGCCCTCTCAGCTTACTGTGCTGTCCAAACATGTAGAACAACTAAATGATTTACCGCATCTGTCAATGATCTTGTTTGTGCTGGGTAAACAAGGTGCCAATCATACCTATAAATCTATGAACACTTTTTTTTGAAGAAGTCTTGGGACTTATCTCATTTTTGGGCACAGTGCACAGCGCCTCCCCTTGGAAGGTTGAGTTTTGGCTACAAAATATTTACATTTCACAGAATTTACAGTGCAGAAGGAGGCCATTTGGCCCATCGCGTCTGCACTGGCCCTTGGAAAGAGCACCCTAATTAAACCCATGCCCCACCCTATCCCCGTAACCCAGTAACCCCATCAAACCTTTTGGACTCTAAGGGACAATTTATCATGGCCAATCCACCTAGCCCGCACATCTTTGTACTGTGGGAGGAAACCGGAGCGCAGACACGGGGAGAAAGTGCAAACTCCACACAGACAGTCACCCGAGGCTGGAATTGAAGATTATGGAACAGCCCAAATCCATGGTCAGTTTTTGAAACGTTTTCATCAATCCGTTTGCAATGGCTGTGTTGCAAGATAGATGTTGGAAAGGGACCAGAGGATGTTCACAAGAATGATCCCTGGAATGAACAGCTTGTATGAGGAACGGTTGAGGACTCTGGGTCTGTACTCGTTGGAGTTTAGAAGGATGAGGGGGGATCTTATTGAAACTTACAGGATACTGCGAGGCCTGGATAGCGTGGACGTGGAGAGGGTGTTTCCACTTGTAGGAAAAACTAGAACCAGAGGACACAATCTCAGAGTAAAGGGACGATCCTTTAAAACAGAGATGAGGAGGAATGTCTTCAGCCAGAGGGTGGTGAATCTGTGGAACACTTTGCCGCAGAAGACTGTGGAGGCCAAAACACTGAGTGTCTTTAAGACAGAGAGAGAGAAGTTCTTGATTAATAAGGGGATCAGGGGTTATGGGAAGAAGGCAGGAGAATGGGGATGAGAAAGATATCAGCCATGATTGAATGGCGGAGCAGGCTTGATGGGCCGAGTGGCCTAATTCAGCTCCTGCGTCTTATGGTCTTATGGTTTTATTATACAGATGAGAAAGGCAATTTGTCCAATTCTTGCTCACATGTCCAGAGAAAACCTAACAGCCCCTCCAAAAAAGCATCCAGCTGCCTGAAAAATTATTCTCAAATTTTTCTCTCCACAATCCTATCCAGTAGTCTGTTTGTGTGAAAGCCTTCCAGACGTCAGTCCTAAACCTGATTTGGCAGCTTGACCCTGTGCTCCCTTCTCCTGCTGTTATTGTTTCATGGGAAGGAGTGTTCTGAATTGACATCTTCTACTCCATGTGACTCTTAATGTCCACAAGGTGATTGAGGGTGGAAATAAATACTGACTGGCCTGCATTACCCTCTAGCAGGAGGTATTTGCTATCTAAAGTGCATTAATGTGTCCTCCAGTCAGTAACCCACACTCAACACTGAAGACCTCTCGTTTCTCCAGTTGATTTCAGTTTCTGTGCCCGGATTTGATACAACTACACAACCATGGAATCATAGAAAGGTTACAGCACCTGAAGGAGGACATTCGGCCCATCTTGTCCATGCCAGCCCAAGGACACCCAGGTGCCCTTTCTAATCCCCCCTTCCTGCACCCAGCCCATAGCCCTGTAGCTTACAGCACTTAAGGTGCAGATCCAGGTCCCCAAAAGCTTAGGGTCACTGCCTCCACCGCCAACTCGAGCAGCGAATTCCAGACTGCCACTACCCTCCGCGTTAAAACATTTTTCCTCATGTCTCCTCTACATCTTCTGCCACTTACCTTGAATCTATGTCCCCTGTTTTGAGAATTCTCCGCCAAGGGAAACAATTTTATCCTGTCCATTCTATCTCTTCCCCTCATAATTTTGTACACCTCAATCAAGTCACCCCTCAGCCATCTTTGTTCCAAGGAAAATAACCCCAAGCTATCGAATCTCTCCTCATAGCTACACTTTCCCCTGGCAACATTCTTGTAAGCCTCCACTGCACTCTCTCAAGAGCAACTACATCATTGCTGTAATGTGGTGACCAGAACTGCACATAATGCTCCAGTTGTGGCCTCACCAGCGATATGATTCAATGGGTTTCCGTGCCGCTGCTATGTCAGGGATGTAGGCTGCACATCCCAATGCCTATTGGATCATGCCATACAGCACATTCCTTCAGTTGCTCACTCTGGGAAGAGTACTGACCCTGCTCAACCAGCTCATGCTTGAAAATTTCAGAACGTAATGTCTAAAGTTAGATGGGATTCCGTGTTTGCGCAGCACTTACTGAATAATCCCAAATGTACAAAGAATTACACTAACAACCAATTTAAGATTATCAATCAGGTTTATAATGTGGTGCACATATGTTTGCTAGAGGCCACATACATTATATGCAGTGACCTGTCCTCTGCAGCCAAAAGGAAGGTGCCCAGACATTGCACCTTTTTTGAATTAAACAAACGCATGGGGGCAATAGTTCCTTGGGTGTAATCTCCATGGCAATGCCTCAACTATTCTGAGTCCACTTTCCAATTAACCAGCACCCTCTTCTCATGCAGTATAAAATGTGGCTCCCTTTAAAATTTGGTATTCTTGCATCTATCCTGATGAGTGCAAGATGAAAAACTTTGACAGCATGTCTCTTTTTTCAGCTGTAGAATCAAAATAATCAGGTTCAAATAATGACATCACTGGTGAAGAAGCCTACTGAGAAAATAGCAGCACTTAAATAAAATGGGTACAATTTGAAACTTTTGAACATAACATTTAGTATTTCCACCTCTTTCTCTTTTTCTTCGCAATCGTCTCACTGGTAAATAAAAACAATCTTAATTTGAATTTAGTTTTCAAATCAAAGAGATGTTTAGCTACTGGCCCAGGTCACTGAATGTGGGCTGTTTAGCACAGGGCTAAAATCGTTGGCTTTGAAAGAAGACCAAGGCAGGCCAGCAGCACGGTTCAATTCCCGTAACAGCCTCCCCGAACAGGCGCCGGAATGTGGCGACTCGGGGCTTTTCACAGTAACTTCATTTGAAGCCTACTTGTGACAATAAGCGATTTTCATTTTCATTTTCATTTCATTTTCATGTCTAATTTTATCTGCATTGGCTTTGTGACCCTGCATTTCTTAGGTAGTTAATTCATGAGAAGACTTTTTTCCCCCATCTTGGACACAGATGCATTCCTTCCCGCAGCATGGGCCAAGCCAGACACTCAGTGACAGAATTGCTAAGGGAATATGAAGTGCCAGCGACGTCCAAATTCCAAACACCAGATCAAACAGCAATAAATCTACCAGAAACCGTTTTTTTTTTGCTGACCAAGATGTTTCTTCGGAAACTGTAAACATATAAAATACTGAGCAAAACCATAACACTTTCGAGCACTTCCATACTTTCAGAAACATTTTTCTTTACTCTTTACTTTTTCGGAGCTTTCCTCCTACATCCGTCACTCCACAACTCACTTGGCTGGACAGCTGGTCCATGACACAGAGCGACGCCAGCAGTGCGAGGTTCTAATTTCCGCGCCGTGCAGGGTAGGTGGACTGACCGTGCTAAATATCCCCTCAGTGCCCATGTTAGGTTAGGGTGTCACTGGGATTTGATTTTAAATATAAATTATTTTGCAGCCTCTTCTGAAAAGGCCCCCGTGACTTTGCTTCACATCATCCTACTTTCTACACTGAAGCAGTACAATCCAACATCCATTATTCGTGGCTGAGGTTATTCATGAGCCTTCTCAACCTTGCCCCTCGCCTGAGGTGTGGTGATCCTCAGGTACAATCACTGCCACTCAGCTCTCCCCATCCAAGAGGAAAGCAGGCGATGGTCATCTGGGACTATGGCGACTTTACCTTTTATAAATTAGTGCAATGCTTGCCCAAGGATATTAGTAAAAGTGGAGAAATGCTCCCAGGCGTCCTGGGACACCTGTTATAGAAACAGCCATTGAAGGGTGCATGAACACAGCTGGATGACTCATCCTTCCATATGTTATTTAAATTTTGCTCCTTTGCTCTGCGTCAGAAGGGGCCCCTCTCAAGATGGCACTCCCGGAGCTTGGCGACTCTCTGCAAGCTCTCCCCCACAGATCCTCTTCCTAAATCTCTTATAACCGTACCAACCATTTAAAACTCAATTCTAAAACTAATACTATCTACATTGTGTATTTATCTTATGTCCTATATTTTATTCCTGCACGGAACCATCTGCCTGGACTGTATGCAGAGCAATACTTTTCACTGTGCCTCGGTGCATGTGACAATAAATCTAAATCGCACCTCATTAATAGTCCCCTCACCCACAACCTCACTCCCATGTAAATGTGTAACTTTGACCTTGGAATCAGAGGATGAATAAGAACATAAGAACTAGGAGCAGGAGTAGGCCATCTGGCCCCTCGAGCCTGCTCCACCATTCGATGAGATCATGGCTGATCTTTTGTGGACTCAGATCCACTTTCCGGCCCGAACACCATAACCCTTAATCCCTTTATTCTTCAAAAAACTATCTATCTTTATCTTAAAAACATTTAATGAAGGAGCCTCAACTGCTTCACTGGGCAGGGAATTCCATAGATTCACAACCCTTTGGGTGAAGAAGTTCCTCCTAAGCTCAGGATAAGGGGCCAACTTGCCTCCATGGCTCTTCCCAATGTTTATTTTCTGCCATCTTCGGAAAGTCAGATTTATGGATGTATGTTGACTTGAGTCGTCTTTGAGATTGAGGAGATGGTTCTTCTGAGAGACACACTGAAAAATTGTCCGGACGCGAATTGGTTCCCATCGGCATCCGCGCCCAATACAGTAACTAAATGCCATTCAAATCAACTTGAAGTCAATTTTAACCCCAAGGAAAATGTATTCCCTGGCCTGGGAATGATAGCTTGCAGCTAACTGGCGTGGGATCTGCTGATCCTGTTGAATGCCGCCGTGGCCGCCTCACCCAGAGACGTGCAGGGTAGGTGGACTGATTGTGCTGAATATCCCCTTCATGCCCACGTTAGGTTAGGGGGGTCACTAGGATTTGATTTTAAATGGTCCAAATATTAAATTATTTGCAGCCACTTCTGAAAAGGCCCCCGTGACTTTGCATCACATCATCCCACTTTCTACCAAGTCCCACTGAAGCAGAACAATCCAGCATCCATTAACTAAGAATGCAGATCAGCTGCTGGTACCTCACTGCACCCCAAACCGCGAGCGAAAACTGAGACATCGGTGAAATAGAACAGAAGCAGTTCAGTCTGGTGAGTGTATTGTCGACGGAAGCTGTGTCCTGCCCTCATTGCTGAGCAGTTGTGCCACACTCTCCGAGGAGACTGCGACTGGTACTGAGACCCTGGTCTACTTTGACATCGGATGCAGAGCAAGTCAGCCCGTACTCCGCTTTAGTGTTCCAAGATAATGGGAGGGGAAAATCGCCATGGTAATCACTGCTGAATGCTATCTATTCACACCTGCTGCCAAAGCCTGAAGTTGATCTTGACTTTGTGCGACAGTGTCAAATGATCACAGCCAGCATTTCTCTCCCATTCTAATCCCGGCTGAACTTTATTTTTCCAACATTGTTCTCTAGCTACATCTTAGACAATAATTCAAATTGGATAAAGCTCTAATTTGCTTCGCTACCCCATAAACATGCAACGTATAGTTTGTAACCCAGCTTCAAATTACGGAAAGACACTCTAAAGAGCAATGTACCCCTATCCTGATCCCTGTGGCCCCCTATGCAGAAGCCCACCACCCCCATCACATTAATGCAATTCCATTCATTCTTGGATTTTTCTGGTTTAACAAATTTTCAGTCATTTCCTTTCCCTAGCACAGCATCAAAGGCCTTACTAAAATCTAACATCTGAAAACCCCCATAATTCCCACTGTCGATGTTGATTCTTCAAAGAACTTTGCCAGGCACAGTCCCCATCCTCCCTAAAATTCTTGCTGACTCCTGCTTGCTGTACCTTGTGACAGCTATCTAGTTGTTCAGGATATACTTTTCTTATGGGTCAGGGTTTAGAGAACCCCAAAGTGTATCATGGAGTTCACCTGACCTACAGCTTTTAATAGATTTTTGTTCTGGGGAGCACAAGGGCCCACTCTACAGGTGCAATGCAACAGCGAACTAAACAAAACAATATTTATTCTATGAATCCAGTTAACATTTTATAAACACACAGTAAACATCAGCTCAAATACTCCCCCCCAAAGAATACAGTACTCTATAAGTAACCCTTAATCTTTCCTAGCACCATCCATAAGACAAATACCCTCTTTAACAAAGATAGCAGGTTTAAATTCTCGACTGAGAGCAGTTAAATTAGCAAGTGATCTGAAGATATTCTTTTTCATGAAGCGAGAGATCAAATTACACCTTGTTTGAAAACGAAACCAAACACACACGGTAGTTGCCAGCTCAAAAGTGAAAGTAAAAGCAGACAGACAGCACAGCTCCACCCACACACTGACGTCACTGCAGCCATTTGATAAACACCCATTTCTTAAAGGTACTCTCACATGACATTTTGTCCACAATGGATGCTAGGCTCACTCGCGTGTATCATTTTGCATGCTCCTTTTTAAAGATTGGGGGCTGGATTCTCCGTTTTTGAGGCTATGTGCGGAGGATCTGGGGTGCTTTACTTGAAGAAAATCGGCGGCGCCCCATCACCTATCCTGCGACCAGTGAGGTGCTAGCAGCCACGCCGCGTAAAACTCCCGGCTCATACAATATAAACGGCCGGGGAATATCCAGTCCGTGGCCTTGCATGCGCACGCTGTCAACCTGCAGTGGTCAGGCTGTAAAACATGGCACTGGCCATACACGGACACGACCTGCCAGATAGTGCCCCCCTGGCCACTCCCCACCATTCCCCCAAGCACTGGCGGAAGCCCCCCCGGCCAGCAGCACAGCTCCCGACTGACTGTGATGGCGCTGGACACAGTCCGCAGCCGCCACGCCGGGTTCTCGACCGCTGAGGCCACATGTCTCCATCGAGAACCTGGCCCATTAGGGGCGGTGCATCGAGGGAGGGCCTTCAGGTGGTGCACTAACGCCATCCCAACGGCATGTGACGCGCAACGCGACAATGCCGTTTTGGAGGGGGCGAAGCATACAAAACCTGCACCAAACAGGCGCCACGCCCGATTTCGGCATCAAAAGGGATTCTCCGCCTAATTGCCAATTACGAAATCGGCGTCAGGGAAGGGAGAATACCGCCCCCAATCTTTATTAACAACTTTCTCCTCCTTGGACAGCACTCCTTACGTCTTGCGGTTGTCGGCTGAAGTGTTACCCCAGGACTTGGGCACATAAAATGAGGCAGTGCAGTTGTTGGCAGTATTGCACTATCAGAGGTACTGTGCTTAAAGAATACACCAAGAGCCCCAAAATGCCTGTTCAAATGGTTCAGATAGATATTAAATGACATTAAAGATCCTGGGCTGGATTCTACGGTCGCTAACGCCGAAATCACGTTCGACAAATGGCCGGAGAATCACATTTCCCGATCGAATCGGGGGCGGTACCGCTTTTGCGATGCTCCGCCCCCTCGCTCGCCGTATTGACGACCCCAGGCCCCCGACCGGCTGAGTTCCCGATGGGGCGGGACACGTGTGGCCTCATACATCAGGGATTCAGCTTGGCGGCTGCAGACTCAGTCCATCACCACCACAGCCGGAGGAGGGCCAATCCACGGGCAGGAGAGGACATTAATTGGGGCTGGGGACACTGTGATGGGGCGGTCCGGGGCGCGCGAGCCAGCCAAAGGGGGGGGAACTATTTTGCGGCCCAGGTCCACAAGCGGTCGCCGCCATGAAGCACGGTACGGCAGCTGTAGGCCGCCGCCGTGCGCATGCGCGGCCACGGACATGGCAATTCTCCGGGGCATATCGGCAGCTTGAGCCGGGTCCTCTATGCTGCCAGCCTGCTAACCCCCAGCAAAACTGTGAATCGGTGGCCATTTTGCGCCAGTTCTTCTGGCATAGTCCCAGAATCGGAGAATCCAGCCCCGACATTTTAGTTCAAAGAAAGCCAGGGAGTTCTCTAACTCCACCTTTAGCCAATCTGACCAAATTAAGTGTCAACATTTCTTTGTTTGTTGTGGGACCTAGCTCAGTGTGAAATGGTCCTTGTGTTGCCTGCATAATAGCAGTCACTGAACTTCGAGGTAATTCATGACAGCAGAGGTGTTTTATGATCTTTCTGGTTCACACGTTAAGGTGCTGCAACATTGCGATGTCTTAGCTATAAAGTTCCATATCTCGCTATAGTTCAGATTAATTGAAGCATAATCATATCACTATAATTCATTTCATTTATGGCGGGATGATGCCGTGGTGCTAATTTTTAAAAATTAATTTACAGGATGTGGGCGTCGCTGGCTAGGTCATCATTTATTGCCCATCCCTAATTGGTGGTAATCTATCTTGTTGAACCGCTGCGGTCCAGTAGTGTAGGTATACCCAAACTGCTGTTAGGGAGGGAGTTCTCGGTCTTTGACCCAGCGACAGTGAAGGAACAGTGATACATTTCCTAGCCAGGATAGTGAGTGACTTGGAGGGGAACCTCCAAGTGGTCGTGTTCCCAGGTATCTGTTGCTCTTGTCCTTCTGGTAGTGGTCATGAGTTTGGAAGGTGGGTAATGTCATTGGGCCAATAATCCAGAGGCCCAGGGAAATGCGGTGGGGGACATTGGTTCAAATCGCACCTGGGCAGCTGGTGGCATTTAAACTCAGTGAATAAATCTGGAATATAAAGCTAGTATTAGTATTGGTGACCACCACAATTATCATCAATTGTTGTAAAAGCCCATTTAGTTCACTAATGTCCTTTAGGGAAGGAAATCTGTCATCCTTACCTGGTCTGGCCTACACGTGACTCCAGACCCAAAGCAATGTGGTTCATTCTTAACTGCCCTCAGAAATGGCTGAACAAGCCACTCAGTTCAAGGGACAATAGGGATAGGCAACAAATGCTGGCCTTGCCAGGGATGCCCACTTCCCATGACAAAATACTTCCACCAAAACAGATTTTATGACAAGTATATTTAAATGCGCGCAGTGTACGGAACAAGGTAGATGAGCTTGTGGTCCAGATTGTGACTGGCAGGTATGATGTGGTAGGCATCACAGAGACATGGGTGCAGGGGGTTCAGGACTGGCATTTAAACATCCAGGGATTCACAACCTATCGAAAAGACAGAGAGGTGGGCAGAGGGGGCGGGGTTGCCTTGTTAATTAGGAATGAAATTAAATCAATAGCACTAAACGACATAGGGTCGGATGATGTGGAGTCTGTGTGGGTAGAGTTGAGGGACCACAAAGGCAAAAAAACCATAATGGGAGTTATGTACAGGCCTCCTAACAGTGGTCAGGACCAGGGGCCCAAAATGCACCACGAAATAGAAAGTGCATGTCAGAAAGGCAAGGTCACAGTGATCATGGGGGACTTTAATATGCAGGTGGACTGGGTAAATAATACTGCCAGTGGACCCAAGGAAAGGGAATTCATTGAATGTTTACAGGAGGGCTTTTTGGAACAACTTGTGATGGAGCCCACGAGGGAACAGGCCATTCTGGACTTAGTGTTATGTAATGAGCCAGACTTGATTAAAGATCTTAAAGTAAGGGAGCACTTAGGAGGCAGTGATCATAATATGGTCAAATTCAATCTCCAATTTGAAAGAAAGAAGGAAGAATCAGATGTAAAGGTGTTACATTAAGGATAAGAGTGGTCCGAGGATGAATGTGCTAAATTGGGGGAAGGCTAATTATAACAATATTAGGCGGGAACATAGATTGGGGGCGGATGTTTGAGGGCAAATCAACATCTGACATGTGGGAGGCTTTCAAGTGTCAGTTGAAAGGAATACAGGACAGGCATGTTCCTGTGAGGAAGAAAGATAAATACGGCAATTTTCGGGAACCTTGGATGACGAGTGATATTGTAGGCCTCGTCAAAAAGAAAAGGGAGGCATTTGTCAGGGCTAAAAGGCTGGGAACAGACGAAGCCTGTGTGGCATATAAGGAAAGTAGGAAGGAACTTAAGCAAGGAGTCAGGAGGGCTAGAAGGGGTCATGAAAAGTCATTGGCAAATAGGGTTAAGGAAAATCCCAAGGCTTTTTACACGTACATAAAAAGCAAGAGGGTAGCCAGGGAAAGGGTTGGCCCACTGAAGGATAGGCAAGGGAATCTATGTGTGGAGCCAGAGGAAATGGGCGAGGTACTAAATGAATACTTTGCATCAGTATTCACCAAAGAGAAGGAATTGGTAGATGTTGAGTCTGGAGAAGGGGGTGTAGATAGCCTGGGTCACATTGTGATCCAAAAAGACGAGGTGTTGGGTGTCTTAAAAAATATTAAGGTAGATAAGTCCCCAGGGCCTGATGGGATCTACCCCAGAATACTGAAGGAGGCTGGAGAGGAAATTGCTGAGGCCTTGACAGAAATCTTTGGATCCTCGCTGTCTTCAGGGGATGTCCCGGAGGACTGGAGAATAGCCAATGTTGTTCCTCTGTTTAAGAAGGGTAGCAAGGATAATCCCGGGAACTACAGGCCGGTGAGCCTTACTTCAGTGGTAGGGAAATTACTGGAGAGAATTCTTCGAGACAGGATCTACTCCCATTTGGAAGCAAATGGACGTATTAGTGAGAGGCAGCACGGTTTTGTGAAGGGGAGGTCGTGTCTCACTAACTTGGTAGAGTTTTTCGAGGAGGTCACTAAGATGATTGATGCAGGTAGGGCAGTAGATGTTGTCTATATGGACTTCAGTAAGGCCTTTGACAAGGTCCCTCATGGTAGACTAGTACAAAAGGTGAAGTCACACGGGATCAGGGGTGAACTGGCAAGGTGGATACAGAACTGGCTAGGCCATAGAAGGCAGAGGGTAGCAATGGAGGGATGCTTTTCTAATTGGAGGGCTGTGACCAGTGGTGTTCCACAGGGATCAGTGCTGGGACCTTTGCTCTTTGTAGTATATATAAATGATTTGGAGGAAAATGTAACTGGTCTGATTAGTAAGTTTGCAGACGACACAATGGTTGGTGGAATTGCGGATAGCGATGAGGACTGTCTGAGGATACAGCAGGATTTAGATTGTCTGGAGACTTGGGCGGAGAGATGGCAGATGGAGTTTAATCTGGACAAATGTGAGGTAATGCATTTTGGAAGGGCTAATGCAGGTAGGGAATATACAGTGAATGGTAGAACCCTCAAGAGTATTGAAAGTCAAAGACATCTAGGAGTACAGATCCACAGGTCATTGAAAGGGGCAACACAGGTGGAGAAGGTAGTCAAGAAGGCATACGGCATGCTTGCCTTCATTGGCCGGGGCATTGAGTATAAGAATTGGCAAGTCATGTTGCAGCTGTATAGAACCTTAGTTAGGCCACACTTGGAGTATAGTGTTCAATTCTGGTCGCCACACTACCAGAAGGATGTGGAGGCTTTAGAGAGGGTGCAGAAGAGATTTACCAGAATGTTGCCTGGTATGGAGGGCATAAGCTATGAGGAGCGATTGAATAAACTCGGTTTGTTCTCACTGGAACGAAGGAGGTTGAGGGGCGACCTGATAGAGGTATACAAAATTATGAGGGGCATAGACAGAGTGGATAGTCAGAGGCTTTTCCTCAGGGTAGAGGGGTCAATTACTAGGGGGCATAGGTTTAAGGTGAGAGGGGCAAGGTTTAGAGTAGATGTACGAGGCAAGTTTTTTACGCAGAGGGTAGTGGGTGCCTGGAACTCGCTACCGGAGGAGGTAGTGGAAGCAGGGACGATAGGGACATTTAAGGGGCATCTTGACAAATATATGAATAGGATGGGAATAGAAGGATACGGACCCAGGAAGTGTAGAAGATTGTAGTTGAGTCGGGCAGTATGGTCGGCACGGGCTTGGAGGGCCGAAGGGCCTGTTCCTGTGCTGTACATTTCTTTGTTCTTTGTTCTTTGTACAGTTAAATAAAGGTAACTACAGGGGCATGAGGGAGGAACTGACGAAAATCGACTGGGAGCAGAGCCTAGTGGGAAAGTCAGTAGAACAGCAATGGCAGGAGTTTCTGGGAGTAATTGAGGACACAGTACAGAGGTTCATCCCAAAGAAAAGAAAGGTTATCAGAGGGGGGATTAGGCAGCCATGGCTGACAAAGGAAATGAGTGAATGCATCAAAGCAAAAGAGAAAGCCTATAATGTGGCAAAGAGTAGTGGGAAGTCAGAAGATTGGGAAGGCTACAAAAACAAACAGAGGATAACAAAGAGAGAGATAAGGAAAGAGAGGATCAAATTTGAAGGTAGGCTAGCCAGTAACATTAGGAATGATAGTAAAAGTTTCTTTAAATACATTAAAAACAAACGTGAGGCAAAAGTTGACATTGGGCCGCTCCAAAATGACGCTGGTAATTTTGTGATGGGAGACAAGGAAATAGCTGAGGAACTGAATAAGTACTTTGCGTCAGTCTTCACAGTAGAAGACATGAGTAATAGCCCAACAATTCCGGAGAGTCAGGGGACAGAGTTGAATATGGTAGCCATCACAAAGGAGAAAGTGCTAGAGAAACTAAGAGGTCTAAAAATTGATAAATCCCCGGGCCCAGAGGGGCTACATCCTAGAGCTCTAAAGGAGATAGCTGAAGAAATAGTGGAGGCGTTAGTTATGATCTTTCAAAAGTCACTGGAGTCAGGGAAAGTCCCAAAGGATTGGAAAATCGCTGTTGTAACCCCCCTGTTCAAGAAGGGAACAAGGAAAAAGATGGAAAATTATAGGCCAATTAGCCTAACCTCGGTTGTTGGCAAGATTCTAGAATCCATTGTTAAGGATGAGATTTCTAAATTCTTGGAAGTGCAGGGTCGGATTAGGACAAGTCAGCATGGATTTAGTAAGGGGAGGTCGTGCGTGACCAACCTGTTAGAGTTCTTTGAAGGGATAACAAATAAGTTAGACCAAGGAGAGCCAATGGATGTTATCTATCTTGACTTCCAAAAGGCCTTTGATCAGGTGCCTCACGGGAGACTGCTGAGTAAAATAAGGGCCCATGGTATTCGAGGCAAGGTACTAACATGGATTGACGATTGGCTGTCAGGCAGAAGGCAGAGAGTTGGGATAAAAGGTTCTTTTTCGGAATGGCAACCGGTGACGAGTGGTGTCCCGCAGGGTTCAGTGTTGGGGCCACAGCTGTTCTCTTTATTTATTAACGAACTAGATGACGGGACTGAGGGCATTCTGACTAAGTTTGCCGATGATACAAAGATAGGTGGAGGGGCAGGTAGTATGGAGGAGGTGGGGAGGCTGCAGAAAGATTTAGACAGTTTAGGAGAGTGGTCCAAGAAATGGCTGATGAAATTCAACGTGGGCAAGTGCGAGGTCTTGCACTTTGGAAAAAAGAATAGAGGTGTGGACTATTTTCTAAACGGTGACAAAATTCATAATGCTGAAGTGCAAAGGGACTTGGGAGTCCTAGTCCAGGATTCTCTAAAGGTAAACTTGCAGGTTGAGTCCGTAATTAAGAAAGCAAATGCAATGTTGTCATTCATCTCAAGAGGCTTGGAATATAAAAGCAGGGATGTACTTCTGAAGCTTTATAAAGCATTAGTTAGGCCCCATTTAGAATACTGTGAGCAATTTTGGGCCCCACACCTCAGGAAGGACATACTGGCACTGGAGCGGGTCCAGCGGAGATTCACACGGATGATCCCAGGAATGGTAGGCCTAACATACGATGAACGTCTGAGGATCCTGGGATTATATTCATTGGAGTTTAGGAGGTTGAGGGGAGATCTAATAGAAACTTACAAGATAATGAATGGCTTAGATAGGGTGGATGTAGGGAAGTTGTTTCCATTAGCAGGGGAGACTAGGACCCGGGGGCACAGCCTTAGAATAAAAGGGAGTCACTTTCGAACAGAGATGAGGAGAAATTTCTTCAGCCAGAGAGTGGTGGGTCTGTGGAATTCATTGCCACAGAGAGCGGTGGAGGCCGGGACGTTGAGTGTCTTTAAGACAGAAGTTGATAAATTCTTGATTTCTCGAGGAATTAAGGGCTATGGAGAGAGAGTGGGTAAATGGGGTTGAAATCAGCCATGATTGAATGGTGGAGTGGACTCGATGGGCCGAATGGCCTTGCTTCTGCTCCTATGTCTTATGGTCTTATGGTCTTATATTGAAGACTGGATGGATTATGACATTAGTCTTCTACCTCTGGGACCTGGGTTTAAATCGAGCTCAGACCGATGGAATGGAAGTTCCTTTTTCCGTCACGAAATGTTCCAATTCAGTGCCAGTGGTTATGGTGGGCAAATCCAAGTATAACTTCCAGACATCTGGACAACCTTGCTCAAGAGATTTCACAAAAAGACAGCTGATTTGAGGTTGCAAGAGTTCACGGAAATAAACGGCTAAAGGTTTAATCTGTAGCTGCTTCTGTTATCGTTGGTTTGCATTGCCTGGTGCAGACATTGAGTGACTTTGCACCGATATTCCTCCTCCTCGGCGAACGTAAAATTCACCAAAAGTCTTCTGTTCCTTGCAAGTTTCTAACCATCAGCTGAAGGATCTCTTTCCAGCTCTAAACTGGAATGCTCACCAGCTCTGGCTGGGATGGGCAGGTGAGAAATTCTCTCCTCCAGTGTCAATAGTGTACATTGGCACAGCAGCCAAGAGAAAGAATTGTACAGCTGCTGAATGCTCCAGTGTCAGGTGGCTCAATGTGCACATTTTATAAGATTGTGAGTTAACTCCGTCAGCGCCGTCTTCACAGGGCTGCATGCTCTTCGTTCTTTGCAGCTTTTGAAAGAGGTTTCCATGCCCTGGGGTTACTTTTCGCTGTCTGATAAAGGTGGTCACTTCCTAAATGCTTAGGTGCACTCAGAACACTAAAGGGTCTATTATAGTCTGGGCCCATTGTGGCTGTGCACTGCCATGTCAGTGTATTTTCTGATGGCTGCGAGGCATACCAATTTCTGCTCACAAATCTTTCGGGCTTTCTGATCCGTATTATATATTTCCTTCCTTTTGTCAACCCCCTCTGCACCCCACCTCACACACACCGGGAACCCCAAGGCCCTATCTACAGCATGGAGAAAATGCCAGTCTGGCAGTGCCATTGCCAGCCCCCCATTGGCACCTTGGCAGTGCCAGCCTGGCATCAAGGTGGCACTACCAGTGTGCCAGGCTAGCAGTGCCCAGAAAGCACCAGCAGTGCCAGAGTGCAACCCTGCCCAGAAGGCAGCCGCCTGGGGGCTTCCAATCCCTGGGTGCATTCCATCTGGTCTCTCTTTGTGGGGACCAACACTGAACAGCGCTCACCCAAGGTCTCCGAGGTGAAGGTGTTATGTCCCAGGGCCTCGGTGGTACCGGCGACTGCATATTAGAGTGAGACTAGCTGTCTCGCTCTAATATGCAGATTTTCCTCTAGTGATCCCACCCACAATGGGTCGTATTAGATCTTGCGAGGAACGGCGAGCCGGGTAGATCCCAGAAGAGGTATCTCCCGGCATCTCTCTGTCGCCCAGTCTTTCCTGAGCAACGCAGGCGTTAGATCACACCCCAAATGTCCAGGCTTCGGCATCGCTGGGCTAGATAAGTGGAACTTTTCTTACAGCTCCAGATCGCCAGCAACCCTGGCTAGAAAATGTGTGGCCATTAGATGACAACATGCTTTCAAACTCACACATAGCCATTTGAACTGATGGGGGTAGTGGGGGGAATGGTTTCAAGTCTCAGCTTAACTAAGTCGGTAGCGTTATCACCCCTCTGAGTAAAAGCGTTGTGGGTTCAAACCCCATTATCAGGACCCGAACACAAAGTCTAGGCTAACAGTTGACTGCAGCACATCTCCTGGCAGTGGTTTCAGAGTAACAGTGAGAGACGACTTTGATCTGGTTGTTGGGGAACCGTGTTTGTCAACGTGAGGGGACAAGGATGAGAAATTAAAATCAGTGGAAAAATGCAGAGAGGAGGGATTGGGGCAGTGCGGAGGTGGGGGAGGCGGGCGGAGGGAGAGAGGTGTGGTGTGGGGATGCGGCAAATACCAACGTGTTTCGCTTTTAGTTGCTTGCCAGTGTCGTGGACTTGAAGCTCGTTCAATCACCGTCATCCACTGTGTCACATTTCCATTCCCAAGACTTTCCACCTAAGTTATTCACAGCTGTAGCTGCCAAAACCCTAACTTAAACAGAAGCCGTTTTGTTGAGACTCACGCACCTCTGGGACTGGACCAAGGTTACAAAGGCTCAATTCATTTGTGATTAATAATTTTTTTTAAAGGTTTTTATAAAAATATTTTCCCAGTTTCCCTTCTTTGGGCTGGCTCCAAACCAGAGTCTCCAGAGGTAAGATGTGTTACACAATACTTGCCTCTGTACCATTGTCCATTATATACAGCAGAGGGTGTGATAAATACTGATAAACTACCCCCCCCCACACACACACACATATACAGCCCATATAAGCCATTCCACCCTTTGAGCCAGTTCCATCATTCAATTAGGTCAAGACTGATCTGCATCTTAACGCCATCCTTTTCTTATTCTTCCATTGGATGTGGGCGCCGCTGTTTGTTGCCCATAACCAATTGCTCTTGAGAACGTGGTGTTGAAGGCCTTAA
Organism: Scyliorhinus torazame; assembly: GCF_047496885.1. NCBI lineage: Eukaryota > Metazoa > Chordata > Chondrichthyes > Carcharhiniformes > Scyliorhinidae > Scyliorhinus > Scyliorhinus torazame. Next base: position 325,145,558 of record NC_092710.1, read on the forward strand.
TGCAACAGTCCATCAGCTGCAGGCACATGTGCTGTTAGGGCGGGGGTTCCGGGATGATTTGACCCAGCCGCAGTAAATGAACAGTGATATATTCCAAGTCAGGATGGTGCGTGACTTGGACAGGAATTTGCAGGTGGTGGCTTCCCTTGCATCTGCTGCCCTTGTTGCGGGTTTGGAAGGTGCTGTCGAAAGAACCTTGGTCAGATCCTGCAGTGCATCTTGCATATTCTACACAACGACGCCATTGTGAATGCTTAAGGTGGTGGTTCGGGTGCCAATCAAGCAGGCTGCTTTATCCTGGGTGTTGCCGAGCTTCTTCACTATTGTTAGAGCTGCATTCATCCAGGTAATTGGATGAGTACAGCTCTCACTCCTGGGGCAGGAAACGCCGGAGCGTTTTACGACGGCGTCATCTGGCCCGTAGGAGCAGCGATCCTGCGCCACACAGGGGGCCAGCAGGGCAGCTGGCGCTCCAGCTGCCGATAAGAGCGCCAGCACGGGCGGCGCGGGTCCACACATGTGCACCATGCCCGGCGCGTGTTCACGCATGAGTGTGGGTTGCCTTCTCCGCGCCGGCCCACAGGCAACATGGCGGAGCCCTACAGCAGCCTGGCGCGGAGGAACATAGGCCCCCATCCCGGGATTAGCCTGCCCGCCGATCGGTCGGCCCCGACCGCGGGCCTGGCCACCGTGGAGGCCTCCTCGGAGTCGGATCCCCCCTCCCCCACGCCAGGACGGCCCCCAGCAGCATGAACGCCGAGTTCCTGCTGGGTAGGACCACACGCGAACGATGCCGGTGGAACCCGGTTAAACTCGGCGGGCACTCGGCCCGTCGAGAGCAGAGAATCGCCAGGGAGGCCGCGTTGAACGCTCCCCGACCGGCGCTGCGGCGACATCACCGGCACCACTGGCGGCGATTCTCCGGTCGCCAGAGAATCGGCAGCCCGGCGTCAGAGCGGCGTCACAGGATTCGCGCCCCCCCCCCCCCCCCCCCCCGGCGATCCTCCAACCCGACGGAGGTCGGAGAATCCCGCCCACGACTTACGCTTTGTAGATGGTGGACAGACTTAGGGGGGGTCAGGAGATGAGTTACTCGCTGCAGAATTCCCAACCTCTGACCTGTACTTGTAGCCATCCCGCCTCAACAGCCTCTTGGGGAAGGGAGTTCCGGATTTCCAAGACCCTTCAGATGAAGAAACGTTTCCTGACATCACCTCATGAATTGCCTTTTTCTAATTTCAAGCTTATTTTCTTCGTTCTGGGCCTCATCCACGAGAGGAAATAGTTTATCTTGATCGACCCAAGCAATCCCTTTAATCATCTTCAACACCCAAATTAGATACTGATTTACCCTATCTTTTAGGCCTGCTTCGTCCATTCATCTAGGGTGAATTTAGGAAATATATATCGGAATGGTAAAAGCCACAGAGCAAAACTAAACCAGATATTCATTTATCAATTTAATGAGACATTTCACTGAAGGGTTTCTGGCTTGCGATCTTGGAGTTCCAGCTTAGTAAACATTCAGATGTGACCTCATCTTGAGTCATTAAACTACTGCTTGAGTATTTATAAAAAATAAAAAAAATTATGAAACCAAGATCAAAGTTCAAGGCCCGTATTACCCTGACATCACCAGGGCTGAACAGAAAAGATAACTCAGGAAGTGCTGATTAGGAGCAACCGAGCTTAACTTTTAAATATTGGTGGGTTGCTGGGGGAAGGGAAGATTGAGGAGGTTGAATGTGCTCCAGAGCTTTGAGGTTTCTGCGTGGGATGAAATTAGACTGCTTGGTGGACCGTGGTTTCGGCCAACGTCAGCCGTGGCTCAGTCCGTTGCACCCTCTGCTGGTTCAAGCCCCTCTCCAGAAACCCGGGCAGCTCACTTAGGCTGGCACAGCACAGTGCTGAGAAGACCGCGTTGCTGGAGATGGCTGAATCGGTGCTGCACAAGCTCCTCAGAGACTGGCGGCAGAAGCACAGCACATCCACCCGTTTCTGGGTCTGTACTCGTTGGAGTTTTGTATTACCAGCAAGTTGCAGTTAGGCACCAGTTGCCAGTTTGAGGAGTTACGAAGAGGAACAAATGGGCGGCACGGTAGCACAGTGGTTAGCACTATGGCTCCACAGCACCAGGGTCCCAGGTTCGATTCCCGGCTTGGGTCACTCGCTATGCGGAATCTGCACGTTCTCCCCGTGTCTGCGTGGGTTTCCTCCGGGTGCTCCGGTTTCCTCCCACAAGTCCCGAAAGACATGCTGTTAGGTCATTTGGACATTCTGAATTCTCCCTCTGTGACCCGAACAGGCGCCGGAATATGGCGACTCGGGGCTTTTCACAGCAACTTCATTGCAGTGTTAATGTAAGCCTACTTGTGACAATAAAGATGATTATTATTAGAAGTAGAATCACAAGGTTCACAAGAATGATCCCTGGAATGAAGAACTTGTTGTACGAGGAACGGTTTCATAGGTTCATAGAATTTACAATGCAGAAAGAGGCCATTCGGCCCATCGAGTCTGCACCGGCTCTTGGAAAGAGCACCCTACCCAAGGTCAACACCTCCACCCTATCCCCATAACCCAGTAACCCCACCCAACACTAAGGGCAATTTTGGACACTAAGGGCAATTTATCATGGCCAATCCACCTAACCTGCACATCTTTGGACTGTGGGAGGAAACCGGAGCACCCGGAGGAAACCCACGCACACACGGGGAGGATGTGCAGACTCCGCACAGACAGTGACCCAAGCTGGACTCGAACCTGGGACCCTGGAGCTGTGAAGCAATTGTGCTATCCACAAGGCTACCGTGCTGCCCCTGGGTCTGTACTCATTAGAGTTTAGAAGGATGGGGGGGATCTTATTGAAACTTACAGGATACTGTGGGGCCTGGATAGAGTGGAAGTGGAGAGGATATTTCCACTTGTAGGAAAAACTAGAACTAGAGGACTCCATCTCAGACTAAAGGGACTAAAGAAATGATCCTTTAAAACAGAGATGAGGAGGAATTTCTTCAGCCAGAGGGTGGTGAATCTGTGGAACTCTTTGCCGCAGAAGGCTGTGGAGGCCAATTCACCGAGTGCCTTTAAGACAGAGATAGATAGGTTCTTGATCAATAAGGGGATCGGGGTTATGGGGAGAAGGCAGGAGAATGGGGATGAGAAAAGTATCAGCTATGATTGAATGGCGGAGCAGACTCGATGGGCCAAGTGGCCTAATTCTGCTCCTATGTCTTATGGTCTAATCTCGCGGAGGGGATGGGGGCCCTTGAGGAGTTGCTGGGGGGGGCGGGGGAGGTTTGGTGACTGGTGGCCAGCAGAATGTACAGATAAACAAAACTTTTTTTAAAAAATTAATTTAGAGTGCCCGATCATTTTTTTCCCCAATTAAGGGGCAATTCAGCATGGCCAATCCACCTATCCAGCACATCTTTGGGTTGTGGGGGTGAAACCCATGCAAACACGGGGAGAATGTGCAAACTCCACACAGTGACCCGGGATCGAACCCGTGTCCTCAATGCCATATGCAGCAGTGCTCACCATTGCGCCACCGTGCTGCCCAAGATAAACAAAAACTTAATGTGTGTGTGCATAGCAGGCTGTTTATGCAGGAGCCTTTAACAGTGTCATAGGCAACACACCTCCAGAACAGACTGAGGGTCCACACAACAGTGACCATATTGGGCCCTTCTAGCCTCATGAATGGATGCAATCAATCTATTTTAGTCTGCAGTATTAAATATAGGTTCTGGCTCCCAAACCAAGTTGGTGTCCCCTGACGCTATTTGATGAAGAGCAGGGAGGTCTGTGACCTCCTGTTGTATTCCTCAAGAACGCACCTCGCTACCTGTAGGATTCCTTGCTGTATCCAAATTGGCTGCCAGGTTTGCCAGTAAAACAACAGTAACCACGCTTACAATGCAATTCAAATAGTTGTAAATGGTTTTGGGTGAAAGATTATTTCACCAACACAATGGTGATGTAAAAAGCAAGAAGTGTGGAATGAAGGGCTTGCCTTCATATCTCCTACCAAGACACAGGAAAGATTGTGATTGAGGTGGAGAGACAGCAGACTGTGAGAGGTGATTGTCCATTGAAGGTTTTGCTTGAAGCCTAGCTGTGAATTCAACAGATTTTATTATAATAATAATAATCTTTATTGTCACAAGTAGGCTTACATTAACACTGCAATGAAGTTATTGTGAAAAGCCCCTAGTCACCACATTCCGGCGCCTGTTCGGGTACACAGAATGAGAATTCAGAATGTCCAATTCACCTAACAGCACGTCTTTGGGAACTTATGGGAGGAAACCGGAGCACCCGGAGGAATCCCACGCAGACACTGGGAGAGCGTGCAAACTCCGCACAGACAGTGACCCAAGCCGGGAATCGAACCTGGGACCCTGGAGCTATGAAGCAACAGTGTTAGCAACTGTGCTACCCTTAAGTCAGATCTTGCACTTGGCAGACTTTATAAAGGGCTAGAAGTTGTTCAAGAGAAAGGAAGTGTCTGGTTCTCTGGGAGAGGAGGCTTTACTGTATTAATTTGCTTATGTTTGAGAAGGAATATATGTATACGCACTAGGAAAGTACCCACAAGGTCACTACACTGCAGCACACTCGGTTTCTCCAGTCCTGCTACAAGGGTGTTTGCAGAAGCTGCAGAATTAGTTGTATTTCAGAAAGAAAAGAACATTCTGCAATGCATTCTACATGGAGCTGACGTTGCGGACCCAGGGAGGTACGTTTCATTCAGCCAGCAATCATAGACTCACCAGGATGTTGCCTGGGCTGGTGTGGTTCAGCTGTGCTTAGGCTGGGGTTGTTTAAGGGGCCCTGATTGAGGTGTACAAAATTATGAGGGACATAGATAGGGTTGATGGGAAGAACTTTTTCCCCTTAGCAAAGGGGTCAATAACTAGGGGGCAGAGATTTAATGTAAGGGACAGGAGTATTAGAGGGGAACTGGGGAAAAGTCTTTTCACCCAGGGGTGGTGGGAATCTGGAACTCGCTGCCTGGAAGTGTGGTGGAGGCGGGAACCCTCACAACCTTTAAGAAGCATTTTGATGAGCACTTGAAACACCGTAGCATATAAGGCTACGGACCAAGTGCTGGAAAATGGGGTTAGAATCGATAGGTGCATTATAGTCGGTGCAGACATGATGGCCTGAAAGGCCTCTTTCTGTTTTGTAAATCTCTATAACTCTATGATATCAGGTTCCATTTCTTTCAAATAGCAAGATTTGCTAACCATTTTGAGATAAGATTCTAACCTCACAATCACCAAGTGCCATCATTGGAGGTGCTACAGAGGTAATCGCCTTCCTTGAGATGTGCTAGACCTTCTGAAAATGAACCAAAATCACTGCCAGATTCCAAAGCCAGTCGAAGCACTGGACAGGGTAATCATCAGGGTAGTTTGTATGACATATAATCTACATGTGTAGATCACATGATGCCATTCATGTCCCAGATTCTTATGATTACACTGGTGCCATTGAAACTCTTTAACAAAATAAGGGATAGGCCTAAACGATGGCTTCGCCCAAATGTTACAATGTATATACCAGCATCGCCACATCACGTACACCTAAAGCACTCTTCAACTATTAGAAATTTTTGGTTCTTTAACTACAACCATTGTTCTGTTGTGTGTTTGGGGTCTAGACTGAATTATTTTGGGTTTGTTTGTTCTCCCAGAGTTAGCCGCTTGAGGCTGCCGTTTGTCAAAACCATTACTCCTAATTTACAGCTGCTACGCACATATAGGGAACTCTGCACAAGGTCGGAACTTCTCCTCCCTCCGGTACTCAATCATGTGATGTAACGTCATCATTACATCAACATCACCGTGCACCTGATGTTAACCTTTTACTCTGCAACCATTACCTTTCGTTCCACGGCATCGGTGTCACTTGATCTCCCCTGTTCTCTACCCTATCCCCCCGCTGGGTCTTTACAGCCCCTCCTGCTGGCTGGATCGCTCGGTCCCGCCAAAGTCAACGGAGTTCGTGAACAGCTCGCCGCACTGACGGGGCTATAAGATTCTCCCCCACTCCTGGCCTTGACCTTTTGTTCTTCCTCCCCTTTCAACAGCATAAAACCTATCACATTTCTACCCGCCTGCAGCTCTGACTCACAGTCGACTTTAAATTTTAACTCTGTTTCTCTCTCCACAGGAATTGCCAGGCCTGCTGAATATATACTGCTTTCTGTTTTTATCTCAGACTTCCAGCACCTGCGGTATTTTGCTTTTCTAAAGAAAGGAAGTGACTGGGGAGTGTGCACCAGAAATAAATCCAGCCACGGAGGAAACCAGGCCTGGTTTATCTTGCGCCAGCATTTTCTTGTTCTGCCTGCTTTTAATATGAAGATCACTCACTTGGAAGCTGCCCCATAACAGTAAAGCCGCCTAAACACACGATAACAAAGTAAAAGACCGATTTCCCCGGGGGTTCCTGTGCCATGCCAGTCACCGAAGCCAATGGTATCATTATGCTTGCTGCTTGCTGGCTTTCCCACTGATTTGATGATTTGATTTGATTTATTGTCACATGTACCGAAGTACAGTGAAAAGTATTTTTCTGCGGCCGAGGGACGTACACAGTACGTACATAGTAGACAAAGAGAATAATCAACAGAGTAGACTGACAAATGGTACATCGACAAACAAGTGATTGGTTACAGTGCGGAGCAAGGGGCCAAACAAAGTAAATATATGAGCAAGAGCAGCATAGGGCGTCGTGAATAGTGTTCTTACAGGGAACAGATCAGTCCGAGGGGGAGTCGTTGAGAAGTCTTGTAGCTGTGGGGAAGAAACTGTTCCTATGTCTGGATGTGCGAGTCTTCAGGCTTCTGTCTCTTCTGCCAGATGGAAGGGGCTGGGAGAGAGCAAAGCCTGGGTGGGAGGGGTCTCTGATAATGCTGTCTGCCTTCCTGAGGCAGTGGGAGATGTACACAGAATCAATGTGCAGGTGGTAAGCTTGTGTGGTGGGTTGGGCTGAGTTCACCACACTCTGCAGGATCTTGCGGCGAGCAGTTGCCATACCAGGGTGTGATGCAGGCTGACCAACAACGAACAAATGTCTGCGAGCAGGAAGGCTTACAGTGAGTATTGAAGGACATAGCTGCTCCCACCGAGCTTTGGCATGTGTAAACACTGGCTGCAAAAGGCTGGTTAAAAAAAATGTTTGTAGAAAGCTTTACCGGCGAGACAGGCTTTCCAAGGACTCCAAAGTAATTATCTGTTATTGAATATTATCTCTTTCAGAGAAAAACAGACGGGGTATTCAGGGAATGTGGACCTGTGTCCAAGATTCAGCAATGTCATCAGACCTTGCCCTGCAACAGCCTCTTTCGGAAGCGCTGCACCCCTGAAACTATGCACAAAGTTTGGTTGAAAGATGCCAAAAAAGGGAAAGTGATCAAGCTTACAAAAAAAATGGAATTATGTGTCTTTAATTCCTTTTTGGGGTGGAAGTCGTAACAGATACTTGGAATGGTCAGAGGCAGGCTGCAGAACAGTTGGGTAGAGGCAATGCCGATGCACAGATTGTCAAATTGACTAAAAGCCCCAACATCCACTATCCTCTGGAGCAATAGGTGCATGTCCACACTTAAAAGGTGCCATCCAGGTCTCTCCAGTGCTTGGTCTGGAAGGGGATTCTGGACGCAGTCTCAGGAGAAGAGGGAGTCTAAACACCGTCTCTCGGGAAGGGGCAATCTGGAGACCTCGGGTGGGATTCTCCGACCCCCCGACGGGCCAGAGAATCTCCGGGGGCGGAGTGAATCCCGCCTCGACGTTGGCTGCCGGATTCTCCGGCGTCAGTTTTTCGGTGGGGGCAGCAATCGCGTTGCGCTGGTCGGGGGCTTTTGGCAATGGCCCCCTCCCCCTCCCGGCGATTCTCCGCTCCGTGATGGGCCGAGTGGCCGCCCGTTTTCGGCCAGTCCCGCCGGCGTAAACCAAACAAAGTCCTTACCGGCGGGACCTGGCTCTGCGGGTGGCCTGCGGAGTCCTCGGGGGGCGCGGGGGGGATCTGGCCCCGGGAGGGGAGGGGGGGGGGGGCGCCACGGTGGCCTGGCCCACGATCAGGGCCCACCGATCTGCGGACAGGAACCACAAAGGCAAAAAAACCATAATGGGAGTTATGTACAGACCTCCTAACAGTGGTCAGGACCAGGGGCCCAAAATGGACAAAATGCACCACAAAATAGAAAGTGCATATCAGAAAGGCAAGGTCACAGTGATCATGGGGGACTTCAATATGCAGGTGGACTGGGTAAATAATGCTGCCAGTGGACCCAGGGAAAGGGAATTCATTGAATGTTTACAGGAGGGCTTTTTGGAACAGTTTGTGATGGAGCCCATGAGGGAACAGGCCATTCTGGATTTAGTGTTATGTAATGAGCCAGACTTGATTAAAGATCTTAAAGTAAGGGAACACTTAGGAGGCAGTGATCATAATATGGTAGAATTCAATCTCCAATTTGAAAGAAGGAAGGTAGAATCAGATGTAAAGGTGTTACAGTTAAACAAAGGTAACTACAGGGGCATGAGGGAGGAACTGACGAAAATCGACTGGGAGGAGAGCCTAGTGGGAAAGACAGTAGAACAGCAATGGCAGGGGTTTCTGGGAGTAATTGAGGACACAGTACAGAGGTTCATCCCAAAGAAAAGAAAGGTTATCAGAGGGGGGATTAGGCAGCCATGGCTGACAAAGGAAGTTAGGGAATGCATCAAAGCAAAAGAGAAAGCCTATAATGTGGCAAAGAGTAGTGGGAAGTCAGAAGATTGGGAAGGCTACAAAAACAAACAGAGGATAACAAAGAGAGAAATAAGGAAAGAGAGGATCAATTATGAAGGTAGGCTAGCCAGTAACATTAGGAATGATAGTAAAAGTTTCTTTAAATACATTAAAAACAAACGTGAGGCAAAAGTAGACATTGGGCAGCTCCAAAATGACGCTGGTAATCTAGTGATGGGAGACAAGGAAATAGCTGAGGAACTGAATAAGTACTTTGCATCAGTCTTCACAGTAGAAGGCATGAGTAATATCCCAACAATTCAGGAGAGTCAGGGGGCAGATTTGAATATGGTAGCCATCACAAAGGAGAAAGTGCGAGAGAAACTAAGAGGTCTAAAAATTGATAAATCTCCGGGCCCAGATGGGCTACATCCTAGAGTTCTAAAGGACATAGCTGAAGAAATAGTGGAGGCGTTAGTTATGATCATTCAAAAGTCACTGGAGTCAGGGAAAGTCCCAGAGGATTGGAAAATCGCTGTTGTAACCCCCCTGTTCAAGAAGGGAACAAGGAAAAAGATGGAAACTTATAGGCCAATTAGCCTAACCTCGGTTGTTGGCAAGATTCTAGAATACATTGTTAAGGATCGGGGCGAAATTCTCCCCCAACGGCGCGATGTCCGCCGACTGGCGCCCAAATCGGCGCCAATCAGACGGGCATCGCGCCGCCCCAAAGGTGTGGAATGCTCCGCATCTTTGGGGGCCGAGCCCCAACATTGAGGGGCTAGGCCGGCGCCGGAGGGATTTCCGCCCCGCCAGCTGGCAGAAATGGCGTTTGGTGCCCCGCCAGCTGGCGGAAATAGCGTTTGTTGCCCCGCCAGCTGGCGCGGAAATGCGGCGCATGCACGGGAGCGTCAGCGGCCGCCGACAGTTTCCCGCGCATGCGCAGTGGGGAGAGTCTCTTCCGCCTCCGCCATGGTGGAGGCCGTGGCGGAAGCGGAAGGGAAAGAGTGCCCCCACGGCACAGGCCCGCCCGTGGATCGGTGGACCCCGATCGCGGGCCAGGCCACCGTGGGGGCGCCCCCCGGGGTCAGATCGCCCCGCGCCCCCCCTAGGATCCCGGAGCCCGCCCACGCCGCCTGGTCCTGCCAGTAAATACCAGCTTTAATTTACGCCGGCGGCACAGGCAATTTCTGGGCAGGACTTGGGCCCATCCGGGCCGGAGAATTGAGCGGGGGGTCCCGCCAACCGGCGGGGCCCGATTCCCGCCCCCGCCCAATCTCCGGTACCGGAGACTTCGGCGGGGGCGGGGGCGGGATTCACGGCGGCCAACGGCCATTCTCCGACCCGCTGGGGGGTCGGAGAATGACGCCCCAGATTTCTAAATTCTTGGAAGTGCAGGGTCGGATTAGGACAGTCAGCATGGATTTAGTAAGGGGAGGTCGTGCCTGACAAACCTGTTAGAGTTCTTTGAAGAGATAACAAATAGGTTAGACCAAGGAAAGCCAATGAAAGTTATCTATCTTGACTTCCAAAAGGCCTTTGATAAGATGCCTCACGGGAGACTGCTGAGTAAAATAAGGCCCTTGTATTCGAGGCAAGGTACTAACATGGATTGACGATTGGCTGTCAGGCAGAAGGCAGAGAGTTGGGATAAAAGGTTCTTTTTCGGAATGGCAACCGGTGACGAGTGGTGTCCCGCAGGGTTCAGTGTTGGGGCCACAGCTGTTCTCTTTATATATGAACGATCTAGATGACGGGACTGGGGGCATTCTGGCTAGGTTTGCCGATGATACAAAGAGAGGTGGAGGGGCAGGTAGTATGGAGGAGGTGGGGAGGCTGCAGAAAGATTTAGACAGTTTAGGAGAGTGGTCCAAGAAATGGCTGATGAAATTCAACGTGGGCAAGTGCAGAGGTCTTGCACTTTGGAAAAAGAATAGAGGCATGGACTATTTTCTAAACGGTGAAAAAATTCATAATGCTGAAGTGCAAAGGGACTTGGGAGTCCTAGTCCAGGATTCTCTAAAGGTAAACTTGCAGGTTGAGTCCGTAATTAAGAAAGCAAATGCAATGTTGTCATTTATCTCAAGAGGCTTGGAATATAAAAGCAGGGATGTACTTCTGAAGCTTTATAAAGCATTAGTTAGGCCCCATTTAGAACACTGTGAGCAATTTTGGGCCCCACACCTCAGGAAGGACATGCTGGCACTGGAGCGGGTCCAGCGGAGACTCACACGGATGATCCCAGGAATGGGAGGCCTAACATACGATGAACGTCTGAGGATCCTGGGATTATATTCATTGGAGTTTAGGAGGTTGAGGGGAGATCTAATAGAAACTTACAAGATAATGAATGGCTTAGATAGGGTGGATGTAGGGAAGTTGTTTCCATTAGCAGGGGAGACTAGGACCCGGGGGCACAGCCTTAGAATAAAAGGGAGTCACTTTAGAACAGAGATGAGGAGAAATTTCTTCAGCCAGAGAGTGGTGGGTCTGTGGAATTCATTGCCACAGAGGGCGGTGGAGGGCAGGACGTTGAGTGTCTTTAAGACAGAAGTTGATAAAGTCTTGATTTCTCGAGGAATTAAGGGCTATGGAGAGAGCGTGTAAATGGAGTTGAAATCAGCCATGATTGAATGGTGGCGTGGACTCGATGGGCCGAATGGCCTTACTTCCGCTCCTATGTCTTATGGTCTTATGGGGGCACTCTTTCCCTCCACGCCGGCCGCTGTAACGGTCCGCGATGGCCGGCGTGGAGAAGAACCCCCCTACGCATGAGCTGGGATCACGCTAGAACATGCTGCCGTTCCCGCACATGCGCCAACTAGCGCCGGCCAGCGGAGGCCTTTCGGCACCAACCCCGCCTGCGCCGGCCTAGCACCTGAAGGTGTGGAGGTTTCCGCACCTTCTGGGCAGCCCGACGCCGGAGTGGTTCACGCCTTTTGCGGCACAGTTACGGCCCACCCCGCCGGATAGCGGAGAATCCCGGCCCTCCTGTCTGGGAAGGGGCAATCTGGTCACTGCCTGTCTGGGAAGGGGCAGTCTGGACACTGTCTGCTGGGAAGGGGCAGTCTGGAATCCGGCTGTCGGGGAAGGGGCAGTCTGGACACTGTCTGGCGGGAAGAGGCAGTCTGGACGCCGGCTGTCGGGGAAGGGGCAGTCTGGACACTGTCTGGTGGGAAGGGGCCGTCTGGACACCGGCTGTCGAGGAAGGGGCAATCTGGACACTGTCTGTCGAGGAAGGGGCAATCTGGACGCCGGCTGTCGGGGAAGGGGCAATCTGGACACTGTCTGTCGAGGAAGGGGCAGTCTGGACACTGTCTGGTGGGAAGGGGCCGTCTGGACACTGTCTGTCGTGGAAGGGGCAGTCTCGACGCTGTCTGTCGGGGATCGGGCAGTCTGGACGCCGGCTGTCGAGGAAGGGGCAGTCTGGACACTGTCTGTCGAGGAAGGGGCAGTCTGGACGCCGGCTGTCGTGGAAGGGGCAGTCTGGACACTGTCTGGTGGGAAGGGGCCGTCTGGACACTGTCTGTCGTGGAAGGGGCAGTCTGGACACTGTCTGGTGGGAAGGGGCCGTCTGGACACTGTCTGTCGTGGAAGGGGCAGTCTCGACGCTGTCTGGCGGGAAGGGGCAGTCTGGACGCTGGCTGTCTGGGAAGGGGCAGTCTGGACACTGCCTGTCTGGGAAGGGGCAGTCTGGACACTGTCTGTCGAGGAAGGGGCAGTCTGGACACTGTCTGTCTGGGAAGGGGCAGTCTGGACACTGTCTGTCGAGGAAGGGGCAGTCTGGACGCCGGCTGTCGAGGAAGGGGCAGTCTGGACACTGTCTGTCGAGGAAGGGGCAGTCTGGACACTGTCTGTCGAGGAAGGGGCAGTCTGGACACTGTCTGTCTGGGAAGGGGCAGTCTGGACACTGTCTGTCGAGGAAGGGGCAGTCTGGACGCCGGCTGTCGAGGAAGGGGCAGTCTGGACACTGTCTGTCGGGGAAGGGGCAGTCTGGACGCTGCCTGTCTGGGAAGGGGCAGTCTGGACACTGTCTGTCGGGGAAGGGGCAGTCTGGACACTGGCTGTCGAGGAAGGGGCAGTCTGGACTCTGCCTGTCTGGGAAGGAGCAGTCTGGACGCTGTCTGTCGGGGAAGGGGCAGTCTGGACACTGTCTGTCGAGGAAGGAGCAGTCTGGACTCTGCCTGTCGAGGAAGGGGCAGTCTGGACACTGTCTGTCGAGGAAGGGGCAGTCTGGACTCTGCCTGTCGAGGAAGGAGCAGTCTGGACACTGTCTGTCGAGGAAGGGGCAGTCTGGACTCTGCCTGTCGGGGAAGGGGCAGTCTGGACTCTGCCTGTCGAGGAAGGGGCAGTCTGGACTCTGCCTGTCGAGGAAGGGGCAGTCTGGACACTGTCTGTCGAGGAAGGGGCAGTCTGGACTCTGCCTGTCGGGGAAGGGGCAGTCTGGACTCTGCCTGTCGAGGAAGGGGCAGTCTGGACACTGCCTGTCGAGGAAGGGGCAGTCTGGACGCCGGCTGTCTGGGAAGGGGCAGTCTGGACGCTGTCTGTCGAGGAAGGGGCAGTCTGGACGCCGGCTGTCTGGGAAGGGGCAGTCTGGACGCTGTCTGGGAAGGGGCAGTCTGGACACTGTCTGTCGAGGAAGGAGCAGTCTGGACACTGTCTGTCTGGGAAGGGGCAGTCTGGACTCTGCCTGTCGAGGAAGGGGCAGTCTGGACACTGTCTGTCGAGGAAGGAGCAGTCTGGACACTGTCTGTCTGGGAAGGGGCAGTCTGGACACTGTCTGTCTGGGAAGGGGCAGTCTGGACACCGGCTGTCGGGGAAGGGGCAGTCTGGACACTGTCTGTCTGGGAAGGGGCAGTCTGGACGCTGTCTGTCTGGGAAGGGGCAGTCTGGACGCTGTCTGTCTGGGAAGGGGCAGTCTGGACACTGTCTGTCGGGGAAGGGGCAGTCTGGACGCTGTCTGTCTGGGAAGGGGCAGTCTGGACACTGTCTGTCGGGGAAGGGGCAGTCTGGACACTGTCTGGCGGGAAGGGGCAGTCTGGACGCTGCCTGTCTGGGAAGGGGCAGTCTGGACGCCGGCTGTCGGGGAAGGGGCAGTCTGGACACTGTCTGTCGGGGAAGGGGCAGTCTGGACACTGTCTGTCGGGGAAGGGGCAGTCTGGACACTGTCTGGCGGGAAGGGGCAGTCTGGACGCTGCCTGTCTGGGAAGGGGCAGTCTGGACTCTGTCTGTCGGGGAAGGGGCAGTCTGGACTCTGTCTGTCGGGGAAGGGGCAGTCTGGACTCTGCCTGTCGGGGAAGGGGCAGTCTGGACGCTGTCTGTCGGGGAAGGGGCAGTCTGGACGCTGTCTGTCGAGGAAGGGGCAGTCTGGACGCTGTCTGTCGGGGAAGGGGCAGTCTGGACGCTGGCTGTCGGGGAAGGGGCAGTCTGGACACTGTCTGTCGGGGAAGGGGCAGTCTGGACGCTGTCTGTCTGGGAAGGGGCAGTCTGGACGCTGTCTGTCTGGGAAGGGGCAGTCTGGACACTGTCTGTCGAGGAAGGGGCAGTCTGGACGCCGGCTGTCTGGGAAGGGGCAGTCTGGACGCTGGCTGTCGAGGAAGGGGCAGTCTGGACACTGTCTGTCTGGGAAGGGGCAGTCTGGACGCTGGCTGTCTGGGAAGGGGCAGTCTGGACGCTGTCTGGCGGGAAGGGGCAGTCTGGACGCTGGCTGTCGAGGAAGGGGCAGTCTGGACACTGTCTGTCTGGGAAGGGGCAGTCTGGACGCTGTCTGGCGGGAAGGGGCAGTCTGGACGCTGTCTGTCTGGGAAGGGGCAGTCTGGACGCTGTCTGGCGGGAAGGGGCAGTCTGGACGCTGTCTGGCGGGAAGGGGCAGTCTGGACACTGTCTGGCGGGAAGGGGCAGTCTGGACGCTGGCTGTCTGGGAAGGGGCAGTCTGGACGCTGTCTGTCTGGGAAGGGGCAGTCTGGACGCCGGCTGTCTGGGAAGGGGCAGTCTGGACGCTGTCTGTCTGGGAAGGGGCAGTCTGGACGCTGTCTGTCTGGGAAGGGGCAGTCTGGACGCTGTCTGTCTGGGAAGGGGCAATCTGGACGCTGGCTGTCTGGGAAGGGGCAGTCTGGACGCTGTCTGTCTGGGAAGGGGCAATCTGGACACTGCCTGTCTGGGAAGGGGCAATCTGGACGCTGGCTGTCTGGGAAGGGGCAGTCTGGACGCTGTCTGTCTGGAAAGGGGCAATCTGGACACTGCCTGTCTGGGAAGGGGCAGTCTGGACGCTGCCTGTCTGGGAAGGGGCAGTCTGGACGCTGTCTGTCTGGGAAGGGGCAATCTGGACACTGCCTGTCTGGGAAGGGGCAGTCTGGACGCCGGCTGTCGAGGAAGGGGCAGTCTGGACACTGCCTGTCTGGGAAGGGGCAGTCTGGACACTGTCTGTCTGGGAAGGGGCAGTCTGGACACTGCCTGTCTGGGAAGGGGCAGTCTGGACGCCGGCTGTCTGGGAAGGGGCAGTCTGGACACTGTCTGTCTGGGAAGGGGCAGTCTGGACGCCGGCTGTCTGGGAAGGGGCAGTCTGGACACTGCCTGTCGGGGAAGGGGCAGTCAGGACACTGTCTGGCGGGAAGGGGCAGTCTGGTCGCCGGCTGTCTGGGAAGGGGCAGTCTGGACACTGCCTGTCTGCGAAGGGGCAGTCTGGACACTGTCTGGCGGGAAGGGGCAGTCTGGACACTGCCTGTCTGGGAAGGGGCAATCTGGACACTGCCTGTCGGGGAAGGGGCAGTCTGGACGCTGTCTGTCGGGGAAGGGGCAGTCTGGACACTCTCTGGCGGGAAGGGGCAGTCTGGACACCGGCTGTCGGGGAAGGGGCAGTCTGGACACTGTCTGGCGGGAAGGGGCAGTCTGGACACTGCCTGGCGGGAAGGGGCAATCTGGACGCCGGCTGTCGGGGAAGGGGCAGTCTGGACACTGTCTGGCGGGAAGGGGCAGTCTGGACACTGCCTGGCGGGAAGGGGCAATCTGGACGCTGGCTGTCGGGGAAGGGGCAGTCTGGACACTGTCTGGCGGGAAGGGGCAATCTGGACGCTGGCTGTCGGGGAAGGGGCAGTCTGGACACTCTCTGGCGGGAAGGGGCAGTCTGGACACTGCCTGTCTGGGAAGGGGCAGTCTGGACACTGCCTGTCTGGGAAGGGGCAGTCTGGACGCTGCCTGTCGGGGAAGGGGCAGTCTGGACACTGGCTGTCGGGGAAGGGGCAGTCTGGACACTCTCTGGCGGGAAGGGGCAGTCTGGACACTGCCTGACTGGGAAGGGGCAGTCTGGACACTGCCTGTCTGGGAAGGGGCAGTCTGGACGCTGCCTGTCGGGGAAGGGGCAATCTGGACACCGGCTGTCGAGGAAGGGGCAGTCTGGACGCCGGCTGTCGGGGAAGGGGCAGTCTGGACACTGTCTGGCGGGAAGGGGCAGTCTGGACACTGTCTGGCGGGAAGGGGCAATCTGGACACTGTCTGGTGGGAAGGGGCAGTCTGGACACTGCCTGTCTGGGAAGGGGCAATCTGGACACTGTCTGGTGGGAAGGGGCAGTCTGGACACTGTCTGGTGGGAAGGGGCAATCTGGACGCTGTCTGGCGGGAAGGGGCAATCTGGACGCTGTCTGGCGGGAAGGGGCAATCTGGACACTGCCTGTCTGGGAAGGGGCAATCTGGACACTGTCTGGCGGGAAGGGGCAGTCTGGACGCTGGCTGTCGGGGAAGGGGCAGTCTGGACACTGCCTGGGAAGGGGCAGTCTGGACACTGCCTGTCTGGGAAGGGGCAATCTGGACACTGTCTGGCGGGAAGGGGCAGTCTGGACACTGCCTGTCTGGGAAGGGGCAGTCTGGACACCGGCTGTCGAGGAAGGGGCAGTCTGGCCGCCGGCTGTCGGGGAAGGGGCAGTCTGGACACTGCCTGTCTGGGAAGGGGCAGTCTGGACGCTGGCTGTCTGGGAAGGGGCAGTCTGGACGCTGGCTGTCGGGGAAGGGGCAGTCTGGACGCTGGCTGGTGGGAAGGGGCAGTCTGGACACTGCCTGTCTGGGAAGGGGCAGTCTGGACACTGCCTGTCTGGGAAGGGGCAGTCTGGACACTGCCTGTCGAGGAAGGGGCAGTCTGGACACTGCCTGTCTGGGAAGGGGCGGTCTGGACACTGTCTGTCGGGGAAGGGGCAGTCTGGACACTGCCTGTCTGGGAAGGGGCAGTCTGGACACTGCCTGTCTGGGAAGGGGCAGTCTGGACACTGCCTGTCTGGGAAGGGGCAGTCTGGACACTGCCTGTCTGGGAAGGGGCAGTCTGGACACTGTCTGTCGGGAAGGGGCAGTCTGGACACTGCCTGTCTGGGAAGGGGCAGTCTGGACACTGTCTGTCGGGGAAGGGGCAGTCTGGACACTGTCTGTCTGGGAAGGGGCAGTCTGGACACTGCCTGTCTGGGAAGGGGAAGTCTGGACGCTGGCTGTCTGGGAAGGGTCAGTCTGGACGCCGGCTGTCGGGGAAGGGGCAGTCTGGACACTGTCTGTCTGGGAAGGGGCAGTCTGGACACTGGCTGTCGGGGAAGGGGCAGTCTGGACGCCGGCTGTCGGGGAAGGGGCAGTCTGGACACTGTCTGTCTGGGAAGGGGCAGTCTGGACACTGCCTGTCTGGGAAGGGGCAGTCTGGACACTGCCTGTCTGGGAAGGGGCAATCTGGACACCGGCTGTCGAGGAAGGGGCAGTCTGGACGCTGTCTGTCTGGGAAGGGGCAGTCTGGACACTGTCTGTCGGGGAAGGGGCAGTCTGGACACTGTCTGTCGGGGAAGGGGCAGTCTGGACACTGTCTGTCTGGGAAGGGGCAGTCTGGACACTGTCTGTCTGGGAAGGGGCAATCTGGACACTGCCTGTCTGGGAAGGGGCAGTCTGGACGCCGGCTGTCGGGGAAGGGGCAGTCTGGACACTGTCTGTCTGGGAAGGGGCAGTCTGGACGCTGTCTGTCTGGGAAGGGGCAATCTGGACACTGCCTGTCTGGGAAGGGGCAGTCTGGACGCCGGCTGTCGGGGAAGGGGCAGTCTGGACACTGTCTGTCTGGGAAGGGGCAGTCTGGACACTGTCTGGCGGGAAGGGTCAGTCTGGACGTCGGCTGTCGAGGAAGGGGCAGTCTGGACACTGTCTGTCGAGGAAGGGCAGTCTGGACACTGTCAATCTGGGAAGGGGCAGTCTGGACACTGTCTGTCTGGGAAGGGGCAGTCTGGACTCTGCCTGTCGGGGAAGGGGCAGTCTGGACACTGCCTGTCTGGGAAGGGGCAGTCTGGACACTGTCTGTCTGGGAATGGGCAGTCTGGACCCTGGCTGTCGAGGAAGGGGCAGTCTGGACACTGTCTGTCGAGGAAGGGGCAGTCTGGACACTGCCTGTCTGGGAAGGGGCAGTCTGGACGCTGGCTGTCGAGGAAGGGCAGTCTGGACACTGTCTGTCGAGGAAGGGGCAGTCTGGACACTGCCTGTCTGGGAAGGGGCAATCTGGACACTGTCTGTCGGGGAAGGGGCAGTCTGGACACTGTCTGTCGGGGAAGGGGCAGTCTGGACACTGCCTGTCTGGGAAGGGGCAATCTGGACACTGCCTGTCTGGGAAGGGGCAATTTGGACACTGTCTGTCGAGGAAGGGGCAGTCTGGACACTGCCTGTCTGGGAAGGGGCAGTCTGGACGCTGTCTGTCGGGGAAGGGGCAGTCTGGACGCTGTCTGTCGGGGAAGGGGCAGTCTGAACACTGTCTGGCGGGAAGAGGCAGTCTGGACACTGTCTGTCTGGGAAGGGGCAGTCTGGACACTCTCTGGCGGGGAAGGGGCAGTCTGGACACTGCCTGTCGGGGAAGGGGCAGTCTGGACGCTGTCTGTCGGGGAAGGGGCAGTCTGAACACTGTCTGGCGGGAAGAGGCAGTCTGGACACTGTCTGTCTGGGAAGGGGCAATCTGGACACTGTCTGTCTGGGAAGGGGCAGTCTGGACGCTGTCTGTCTGGGAAGGGGCAGTCTGGACACTGCCTGTCTGGGAAGGGGCAGTCTGGACCCTGTCTGTCGGGGAAGGGGCAATCTGGACGCTGTCTGTCTGGGAAGGGGCAGTCTGGACACTGCCTGTCTGGGAAGGGGCAGTCTGGACGCTGTCTGTCTGGGAAGGGGCAGTCTGGACACTGCCTGTCTGGGAAGGGGCAGTCTGGACGCTGTCTGTCTGGGAAGGGGCAGTCTGGACACTGCCTGTCTGGGAAGGGGCAGTCTGGACACTGCCTGTCGGGGAAGGGGCAGTCTGGACACTGCCTGTCGGGGAAGGGGCAGTCTGGACGCTGTCTGTCTGGGAAGGGGCAGTCTGGACGCCGGCTGTCGGGGAAGGGGCAGTCTGGACACTGTCTGGCGGGAAGGGGCAGTCTGGACCCTGTCTGGCGGGAAGGGGCAGTCTGGACACTGTCTGTCTGCGAAGGGGCAATCTGGACACTGTCTGTCGGGGAAGGGGCAGTCTGGACACTGCCTGTCTGGGAAGGGGCAGTCTGGACGCCGGCTGTCGGGGAAGGGGCAGTCTGGACACTGTCTGTCTGGGAAGGGGCAGTCTGGACACTGCCTGTCTGGGAAGGGGCAGTCTGGACGCCGGCTGTCGGGGAAGGGGCAGTCTGGACACTGTATGGCGGGAAGGGGCAGTCTGGACACTGCCTGTCGGGGAAGGGGCAGTCTGGACGCTGTCTGTCTGGGAAGGGGCAGTCTGGACACTGCCTGTCTGGGAAGGGGCAGTCTGGACGCCGGCTGTCGGGGAAGGGGCAGTCTGGACACTGTCTGGCGGGAAGGGGCAGTCTGGACACTGTCTGACGGGAAGGGGCAATCTGGACACTGTCTGGCGGGAAGGGGCAATCTGGACACTGTCTGGCGGGAAGGGGCAATCTGGACACTGTCTGACGGGAAGGGGCAGTCTGGACACTGTCTGTCTGGGAAGGGGCGGTCTGGACACTCTGGCGGGAAGGGGCAGTCTAGACACTGTCTGACGGGAAGGGGCAGTCTGGATGCCGGCTGTCGGGAAAGGGGCAGTCTGGACACTGTCTGGTGGGAAGGGGCAATCTGGACACTGTCTGGTGGGAAGGGGCAGTCTGGACACTGTCTGACGGGAAGGGGCAGTCTGGATGCCGGCTGTCGGGAAAGGGGCAGTCTGGACACTGTCTGGCGGGAAGGGGCAGTCTGGACGCTGTCTGGCGGGAAGGGGCAGTCTGGACGCTGGCTGTCTGGGAAGGGGCAGTCTGGACACTGTCTGTCTGGGAAGGGGCAGTCTGGACACTGCCTGTCGAGGAAGGGTCAGTCTGGACACTGTCTGTCTGGGAAGGGGCAGTCTGGACACTGCCTGTCGAGGAAGGGTCAGTCTGGACACTGTCTGTCGGGGAAGGGGCAGTCTGGACGCTGTCTGGCGGGAAGGGGCAGTCTGGACACTGCCTGTCGGGGAAGGGGCAGTCTGGACGCCGGCTGTCGAGGAAGGGGCAGTCTGGACACTGTCTGTCTGGGAAGGGACAGTCTGGACTCTGCCTGTCGAGGAAGGGTCAGTCTGGACACTGTCTGTCTGGGAAGGGGCAGTCTGGACACTGTCTGTCGAGGAAGGGGCAGTCTGGACACTGTCTGTCGGGGAAGGGGCAGTCTGGACACTGTCTGTCGGGGAAGGGGCAGTCTGGACGCTGGCTGTCTGGGAAGGGGCAGTCTGGACGCTGTCTGTCGAGGAAGGGTCAGTCTGGACACTGTCTGTCTGGGAAGGGGCAGTCTGGACGCTGTCTGGCGGGAAGGGGCAGTCTGGACACTGCCTGTCTGGGAAGGGGCAATCTGGACGCTGTCTGTCGAGGAAGGGTCAGTCTGGACACTGTCTGTCTGGGAAGGGGCAGTCTGGACACTGTCTGTCGGGGAAGGGGCAGTCTGGACGCTGGCTGTCTGGGAAGGGGCAGTCTGGACACCGGCTGTCTGGGAAGGGGCAGTCTGGACACTGTCTGTCGGGGAAGGGACAGTCTGGACACTGTCTGTCTGGGAAGGGGCAGTCTGGACACTGTCTGTCGGGGAAGGGGCAGTCTGGACGCTGGCTGTCTGGGAAGGGACAGTCTGGACACTGTCTGTCTGGGAAGGGGCAGTCTGGACACTGTCTGTCGGGGAAGGGGCAGTCTGGACGCTGGCTGTCTGGGAAGGGACAGTCTGGACACTGTCTGTCTGGGAAGGGGCAGTCTGGACACTGTCTGTCTGGGAAGGGGCAGTCTGGACACTGCCTGTCGAGGAAGGGTCAGTCTGGACACTGTCTGTCTGGGAAGGGGCAGTCTGGACACTGCCTGTCGAGGAAGGGTCAGTCTGGACACTGTCTGTCGGGGAAGGGGCAGTCTGGACGCTGTCTGGCGGGAAGGGGCAGTCTGGACACTGCCTGTCGGGGAAGGGGCAGTCTGGACGCCGGCTGTCGAGGAAGGGGCAGTCTGGACACTGTCTGTCTGGGAAGGGACAGTCTGGACTCTGCCTGTCGAGGAAGGGTCAGTCTGGACACTGTCTGTCTGGGAAGGGGCAGTCTGGACACTGTCTGTCGAGGAAGGGGCAGTCTGGACACTGTCTGTCGGGGAAGGGGCAGTCTGGACACTGTCTGTCGGGGAAGGGGCAGTCTGGACGCTGGCTGTCTGGGAAGGGGCAGTCTGGACGCTGTCTGTCGAGGAAGGGTCAGTCTGGACACTGTCTGTCTGGGAAGGGGCAGTCTGGACGCTGTCTGGCGGGAAGGGGCAGTCTGGACACTGCCTGTCTGGGAAGGGGCAATCTGGACGCTGTCTGTCTAGGAAGGGTCAGTCTGGACACTGTCTGTCTGGGAAGGGGCAGTCTGGACACTGTCTGTCGGGGAAGGGGCAGTCTGGACGCTGGCTGTCTGGGAAGGGGCAGTCTGGACACCGGCTGTCTGGGAAGGGGCAGTCTGGACACTGTCTGTCGGGGAAGGGACAGTCTGGACACTGTCTGTCTGGGAAGGGGCAGTCTGGACACTGTCTGTCGGGGAAGGGGCAGTCTGGACGCTGGCTGTCTGGGAAGGGACAGTCTGGACACTGTCTGTCTGGGAAGGGGCAGTCTGGACACTGTCTGCCGGGGAAGGGGCAGTCTGGACGCTGGCTGTCTGGGAAGGGACAGTCTGGACACTGTCTGTCTGGGAAGGGGCAGTCTGGACACTGTCTGTCGAGGAAGGGGCAATCTGGACCCTGGCTGTCTGGGAAGGGACAGTCTGGACGCCGGCTGTCGGGGAAGGGGCAGTCTGGACACTGTCTGACGGGAAGGGGCAGTCTGGACCCTGGCTGTCTGGGAAGGGGCAGTCTGGACACTGTCTGGCGGGAAGGGGCAATCTGGACGCTGGCTCTCGAGGAAGGGGCGGTCTGGACACTGTCTGTCGGGGAAGGGGCGGTCTGGACACTGTCTGTCGGGGAAGGGGCGGTCTGGACACTCTGGCGGGGAAGGGGCAGTCTGGACACCGGCTGTCGAGGAAGGGGCAGTCTGGACACCGGCTGTCGGGGAAGGGGCAGTCTGGATACTGTCTGGCGGGAAGGGGCAGTCTGGACGCTGTCTGGCGGGAAGGGGCAGTCTGGACACTGTCTGTCGCGGAAGGGGCAGTCTGGACACTGTCTGGCGGGAAGGGGCAGTCTGGACACCGGCTGTCGGGGAAGGGGCAGTCTGGACACTGTCTGGCGGGAAGGGGCAGTCTGGACACTGTCTGGCGGGAAGAGGCAGTCTGGACACCGGCTGTCGGGAAGGGGCAGTCTGGACACTGTCTGCTGGGGAAGGGGCAGTCTGGACACTGTCTGGCGGGAAGGGGCAATCTGGACACTGGCTGTCGAGGAAGGGGCAGTCTGGACACCGGCTGTCGGGGAAGGAGCAGTCTGGACACTGCCTGTCGAGGAAGGGGCAGTCTGGACACCGGCTGTCGGGGAAGGGGCAGTCTGGACACTGCCTGTCTGGGAAGGGGCAATCTGGACACCGGCTGTCGGGGAAGGGGCAGTCTGGACACTGTCTGTCGAGGAAGGGGCAGTCTGGACACCGGCTGTCGGGGAAGGGGCAGTCTGGACACTGCCTGTCGGGGAAGGGGCAGTCTGGACACTGCCTGTCTGGGAAGGGGCAGTCTGGACACTGTCTGTCGAGGAAGGGGCAATCTGGACACTGTCTGTCGGGGAAGGGGCAATCTGGACGCCGGCTGTCGGGGAAGGGGCAGTCTGGACACTGCCTGTCTGGGAAGGGGCAGTCTGGACACTGTCTGTCGAGGAAGGGGCAGTCTGGACACCGGCTGTCGGGGAAGGGGCAGTCTGGACACTGTCTGTCGAGGAAGGGGCAGTCTGGACACCGGCTGTCGGGGAAGGGGCAGTCTGGACACTGTCTGTCTGGGAAGGGGCAGTCTGGACACCGGCTGTCGGGGAAGGGGCAGTCTGGACACTGTCTGTCGAGGAAGGGGCAGTCTGGACACTGTCTGGCTGGAAGGGGCAGTCTGGACACTGTCTGACGAGGAAGGGGCAGTCTGGACGCCGGCTGTCGGGGAAGGGGCAGTCTGGACACTGTCTGTCGAGGAAGGGGCAGTCTGGACACCGGCTGTCGAGGAAGGGGCAGTCTGGACACTGTCTGTCTGGGAAGGGGCAGTCTGGACACTGTCTGTCGAGGAAGGGGCAGTCTGGACACTGTCTGGCGGGAAGGGGCAGTCTGGACACTGTCTGTCGGGGAAGGGGCAGTCTGGACGCTGGCTGTCGGGGAAGGGGCAGTCTGGACACTGCCTGTCTGGGAAGGGGCAGTCTGGACGCTGGCTGTCGAGGAAGGGGCAGTCTGGACACTGTCTGGCGGGAAGGGGCAGTCTGGACACTGTCTGTCGGGGAAGGGGCAGTCTGGACACCGGCTGTCGAGGAAGGGGCAGTCTGGACACCGGCTGTCGGGGAAGGGGCAGTCTGGACACTGTCTGTCGAGGAAGGGGCAGTCTGGACACTGTCTGGCTGGAAGGGGCAGTCTGGACACTGTCTGACGGGAAGGGGCAGTCTGGACGCCGGCTGTCGGGAAGGGGCAGTCTGGACACTGTCTGGCGGGAAGGGGCAGTCTGGACACTGTCTGTCGGGGAAGGGGCAGGCTGGACACTGTCTGTCGGGGAAGGGGCAGGCTGGACACTGCCTGTCGAGGAAGGGGCAGGCTGGACACTGTCTGTCGGGGAAGGGGCAGGCTGGACACTGTCTGTCGGGGAAGGGGCAGGCTGGACACTGTCTGTCGGGGAAGGGGCAGTCTGGACGCTGGCTGTCGGGGAAGGGGCAGTCTGGACACTGCCTGTCGGGGAAGGGGCAGTCTGGAGACTGTCTGTCGGGGAAGGGGCAGTCTGGACACTGTCTGTCGAGGAAGGGGCAGTCTGGACACCGGCTGTCGGGGAAGGGGCAGTCTGGACACCGGCTGTCGGGGAAGGGGCAGTCTGGACACTGTCTGTCGAGGAAGGGGCAGTCTGGACACTGTCTGTCGAGAAGGGGCAGTCTGGACACTGTCTGACGAGGAAGGGGCAGTCTGGACACCGGCTGTCGAGGAAGGGGCAGTCTGGACACTGTCTGTCTGGGAAGGGGCAGTCTGGACGCTGGCTGTCTGGGAAGGGGCAGTCTGGACGCTGGCTGTCGAGGAAGGGGCAGTCTGGACACCGGCTGTCGAGGAAGGGGCAGTCTGGACACTGTCTGTCTGGGAAGGGGCAGTCTGGACGCCGGCTGTCGGGGAAGGGGCAGTCTGGACACTGCCTGTCGAGGAAGGGGCAGTCTGGACACCGGCTGTCGAGGAAGGGGCAGTCTGGACACTGTCTGTCTGGGAAGGGGCAGTCTGGACGCTGCCTGTCTGGGAAGGGGCAGTCTGGACACTGTCTGTCTGGGAAGGGGCAGTCTGGACGCTGGCTGTCTGGGAAGGGGCAGTCTGGACACTGCCTGTCTGGGAAGGGCAGTCTGGACACTGTCTGTCTGGGAAGGGGCAGTCTGGACACTGTCTGTCGAGGAAGGGGCAGTCTGGACACCGGCTGTCGAGGAAGGGGCAGTCTGGACGCTGGCTGTCGAGGAAGGGGCAGTCTGGACACTGCCTGTCTGGGAAGGGGCAGTCTGGACACCGGCTGTCGAGGAAGGGGCAGTCTGGACACTGTCTGTCGAGGAAGGGGCAGTCTAGAAGCTGGCTGTCGAGGAAGGGGCAGTCTGGACGCTGGCTGTCGAGGAAGGGGCAATCTGGACACTGTCTGTCGAGGAAGGGGCAGTCTGGACGCTGTCTGGTGGGAAGGGGCAGTCTGGACACTGTCTGTCGAGGAAGGGGCAGTCTGGACACTGTCTGGTGGGAAGGGGCAGTCTGGACACTGTCTGTCGGGGAAGGGGCAATCTGGACACTGTCTGTCGGGGAAGGGGCAATCTGGACACTGTCTGTCGAGGAAGGGGCAGTCTGGACGCTGGCTGTCGGGGAAGGGGCAATCTGGACACTGTCTGTCGAGGAAGGGGCAATCTGGACTGTCTGTCGGGGAAGGGGCAATCTGGACACTGTCTGTCGAGGAAGGGGCAATCTGGACACTGTCTGTCGAGGAAGGGGCAGTCTGGACGCTGGCTGTCGGGGAAGGGGCAATCTGGACACTGTCTGGTGGGAAGGGGCAGTCTGGACACTGTCTGTCGAGGAAGGGGCAATCTGGACACTGTCTGGTGGGAAGGGGCAGTCTGGACACTGTCTGTCGAGGAAGGGGCAATCTGGACACTGTCTGGTGGGAAGGGGCAGTCTGGACACTGTCTGTCGAGGAAGGGGCAGTCTGGACACTGTCTGTCGAGGAAGGGGCAATCTGGACACTGTCTGTCGAGGAAGGGGCAATCTGGACACTGTCTGGTGGGAAGGGGCAGTCTGGACACTGTCTGTCGAGGAAGGGGCAGTCTGGACGCTGGCTGTCGAGGAAGGGGCAGTCTGGACACTGTCTGGCGGGAAGGGGCAGTCTGGACACTGTCTGTCGAGGAAGGGGCAATCTGGACACTGTCTGTCGAGGAAGGGGCAGTCTGGACGCTGGCTGTCGGGGAAGGGGCAATCTGGACACTGTCTGTCGAGGAAGGGGCAATCTGGACACTGTCTGGTGGGAAGGGGCAGTCTGGACACTGTCTGTCGAGGAAGGGGCAGTCTGGACGCTGGCTGTCGAGGAAGGGGCAATCTGGACACTGTCTGTCGGGGAAGGGGCAATCTGGACACTGTCTGTCGAGGAAGGGGCAATCTGGACACTGTCTGTCGAGGAAGGGGCAATCTGGACACTGTCTGTCGAGGAAGGGGCAATCTGGACACTGTCTGGTGGGAAGGGGCAGTCTGGACACTGTCTGTCGGGGAAGGGGCAATCTGGACACTGTCTGTCGGGGAAGGGGCAGTCTGGACGCTGGCTGTCGGGAAGGGGCAGTCTGGACGCTGGCTGTCGAGGAAGGGGCAGTCTGGACACCGGCTGTCGAGGAAGGGGCAGTCTGGACACTGTCTGTCGAGGAAGGGGCAGTCTGGACGCTGGCTGTCTGGGAAGGGGCAGTCTGGACACTGTCTGTCGAGGAAGGGGCAGTCTGGACACTGCCTGTCGGGGAAGGGGCAGTCTGGACACCGGCTGTCGGGGAAGGGGCAGTCTGGACACTGTCTGTCGAGGAAGGGGCAGTCTGGACACTGTCTGTCGAGGAAGGGGCAGTCTGGACACTGCCTGTCGGGGAAGGGGCAGTCTGGACACCGGCTGTCGGGGAAGGGGCAGTCTGGACACCGGCTGTCGAGGAAGGGGCAGTCTGGACACCGGCTGTCGGGGAAGGGGCAGTCTGGACACTGTCTGTCGAGGAAGGGGCAGTCTGGACACCGGCTGTCGATGAAGGGGCAGTCTGGACACCGGCTGTCGGGGAAGGGGCAGTCTGGACACTGTCTGTCGAGGAAGGGGCAGTCTGGACACTGTCTGTCGGGGAAGGGGCAGGCTGGACACTGTCTGTCTGGGAAGGGGCAGGCTGGACACTGTCTGTCGGGGAAGGGGCAGTCTGGACGCCGGCTGTCGAGGAAGGGGCAGTCTGGACACCGGCTGTCGGGGAAGGGGCAGTCTGGACACTGTCTGGCTGGAAGGGGCAGTCTGGACACTGTCTGACGGGAAGGGGCAGTCTGGACGCCGGCTGTCGGGAAGGGGCAGTCTGGACACTGTCTGGCGGGAAGGGGCAGTCTGGACGCTGGCTGTCGGGGAAGGGGCAGTCTGGACACTGTCTGGCGGGAAGGGGCAGTCTGGACACTGTCTGTCGGGGAAGGGGCAGGCTGGACACTGTCTGTCGGGGAAGGGGCAGGCTGGACACTGCCTGTCGGGGAAGGGGCAGTCTGGACACCGGCTGTCGGGGAAGGGGCAGTCTGGACACTGTCTGGCGGGAAGGGGCAGTCTGGACGCTGGCTGTCGGGGAAGGGGCAGTCTGGACACTGTCTGTCGAGGAAGGGGCAGTCTGGACACTGCCTGTCTGGGAAGGGGCAGTCTGGACTCTGCCTGTCGAGGAAGGGGCAGTCTGGACACTGCCTGTCGGGGAAGGGGCAGTCTGGAGACTGTCTGTCGGGGAAGGGGCAGTCTGGACACTGTCTGTCGAGGAAGGGGCAGTCTGGACACCGGCTGTCGGGGAAGGGGCAGTCTGGACACCGGCTGTCGGGGAAGGGGCAGTCTGGACACTGTCTGTCGAGGAAGGGGCAGTCTGGACACTGTCTGGCTGGAAGGGGCAGTCTGGACACTGTCTGACGGGAAGGGGCAGTCTGGACGCCGGCTGTCGGGGAAGGGGCAGTCTGGACACTGTCTGGCGGGAAGGGGCAGTCTGGACACTGTCTGTCGAGGAAGGGGCAGTCTGGACACTGTCTGGCGGGAAGGGGCAGTCTGGACACTGTCTGGTGTGAA
Organism: Scyliorhinus torazame; assembly: GCF_047496885.1. Taxonomy (NCBI): domain Eukaryota; kingdom Metazoa; phylum Chordata; class Chondrichthyes; order Carcharhiniformes; family Scyliorhinidae; genus Scyliorhinus; species Scyliorhinus torazame. Next base: position 325,173,183 of record NC_092710.1, read on the forward strand.
GGGGCAGTCTGGACGCTGGCTGTCGAGGAAGGGGCAGTCTGGACGCTGTCTGTCGGGGAAGGGGCAGTCTGGACTCTGCCTGTCGAGGAAGGGGCAGTCTGGACACTGTCTGGCTGGAAGGGGCAGTCTGGACCCTGGCTGTCGGGAAGGGGCAGTCTGGACACTGTCTGGCGGGAAGGGGCAGTCTGGACGCCGGCTGTCTGGGAAGGGGCAGTCTGGACACTGTCTGGCGGGAAGGGGCAGTCTGGACACTGTCTGGCGGGAAGGGGCAATCTGGACACTGTCTGGCGGGAAGGGGCAGTCTGGACGCTGCCTGTCGAGGAAGGGGCAGTCTGGACACTGTCTGGCGGGAAGGGGCAGTCTGGACACTGCCTGTCTGGGAAGGGGCAGTCTGGATGCCGGCTGTCGGGGAAGGGGCAGTCTGGACACTGTCTGTCGAGGAAGGGGCAGTCTGGACACTGTCTGGCGGGAAGGGGCAGTCTGGACACTGTCTGGCGGGAAGGGGCAGTCTGGACGCTGTCTGTCGGGGAAGGGGCAGTCTGGACACCGGCTGTCGGGGAAGGGGCAGTCTGGACACTGTCTGTCGAGGAAGGGGCAGTCTGGACACTGTCTGGCGGGAAGGGGCAGTCTGGACACTGTCTGTCGGGGAAGGGGCAGTCTGGACACTGTCTGTCGGGGAAGGGGCAGTCTGGACTCTGCCTGTCGAGGAAGGGGCAGTCTGGACACTGTCTGGCTGGAAGGGGCAGTCTGGACACTGTCTGTCGGGGAAGGGGCAGTCTGGACACTGTCTGTCGGGGAAGGGGCAGTCTGGACTCTGCCTGTCGAGGAAGGGGCAGTCTGGACACTGTCTGGCTGGAAGGGGCAGTCTGGACACTGTCTGTCGGGGAAGGGGCAGTCTGGACACTGTCTGTCGGGGAAGGGGCAGTCTGGACTCTGCCTGTCGAGGAAGGGGCAGTCTGGGCACTGTCTGGCTGGAAGGGGCAGTCTGGACACTGTCTGTCGGGGAAGGGGCAGTCTGGACACTGTCTGTCGGGGAAGGGGCAGTCTGGACTCTGCCTGTCGAGGAAGGGGCAGTCTGGACACTGTCTGGCTGGAAGGGGCAGTCTGGACACTGTCTGTCGGGGAAGGGGCAGTCTGGACACTGTCTGTCGGGGAAGGGGCAGTCTGGACTCTGCCTGTCGAGGAAGGGGCAGTCTGGACACTGTCTGGCTGGAAGGGGCAGTCTGGACACTGTCTGTCGGGGAAGGGGCAGTCTGGACACTGTCTGTCGGGGAAGGGGCAGTCTGGACACTGTCTGGCTGGAAGGGGCAGTCTGGACACTGTCTGTCGGGGAAGGGGCAGTCTGGACACTGTCTGTCGGGGAAGGGGCAGTCTGGACTCTGCCTGTCGAGGAAGGGGCAGTCTGGACACTGTCTGGCTGGAAGGGGCAGTCTGGACAGTCTGGCCACTGTCTGGCGGGAAGGGGCAGTCTGGACACTGTCTGTCGGGGAAGGGGCAGTCTGGACGCCGGCTGTCGGGGAAGGGGCAGTCTGGACACTGCCTGTCGGGGAAGGGGCAGTCTGGACACTGCCTGTCGGGGAAGGGGCAGTCTGGACACTGTCTAGCGGGGAGAGGCAGTCTGGACACCGGCTGTCGAGGAAGGGGCAGTCTGGACACTGTCTGTCGGGGAAGGGGCAGTCTGGACACTGCCTGTCGGGGAAGGGGCAGTCTGGACACTGCCTGTCGGGGAAGGGGCAGTCTGGACACTGTCTGTCTGGGAAGGGGCAGTCTGGACGCTGGCTGTCGAGGAAGGGGCAATCTGGACGCTGGCTGTCGAGGAAGGGGCAGTCTGGACACTGTCTGTCTGGGAAGGGGCAGTCTGGACGCTGGCTGTCGAGGAAGGGGCAGTCTGGACACTGCCTGTCGGGGAAGGGGCAGTCTGGACACTGTCTGTCTGGAAGGGGCAGTCTGGACGCTGGCTGTCTGGGAAGGGGCAGTCTGGACTCTGCCTGTCTGGGAAGGGGCAGTCTGGACTCTGCCTGTCTGGGAAGGGGCAGTCTGGACACTGCCTGTCTGGGAAGGGGCAGTCTGGACGCTGTCTGTCTGGAAGGGGCAGTCTGGACGCTGGCTGTCTGGGAAGGGGCAGTCTGGACTCTGCCTGTCTGGGAAGGGGCAGTCTGGACTCTGCCTGTCTGGGAAGGGGCAGTCTGGACACTGCCTGTCGGGGAAGGGGCAGTCTGGACACTGCCTGTCTGGGAAGGGGCAGTCTGGACTCTGCCTGTCTGGGAAGGGGCAGTCTGGACTCTGCCTGTCTGGGAAGGGGCAGTCTGGACACTGTCTGTCGAGGAAGGGGCAGTCTGGACGCTGGCTGTCGAGGAAGGGGCAGTCTGGACGCCGGCTGTCGAGGAAGGGGCAGTCTGGACGCTGTCTGTCTGGGAAGGGGCAGTCTGGACGCTGTCTGTCTGGGAAGGGGCAGTCTGGACGCCGGCTGTCGGGGAAGGGGCAGTCTGGACACTGTCTGTCGAGGAAGGGGCAGTCTGGACGCTGGCTGTCGAGGAAGGGGCAGTCTGGACACTGTCTGGCGGGAAGGGGCAGTCTGGACACTGTCTGTCGGGAAGGGGCAGTCTGGACGCCGGCTGTCTGGGAAGGGGCAGTCTGGACACTGGCTGTCGAGGAAGGGGCAGTCTGGACACTGTCTGTCTGGGAAGGGGCAATCTGGACGCTGGCTATCGAGGAAGGGGAAGTCTGGACGCTGGCTGTCGAGGAAGGGGCAGTCTGGACGCTGCCTGTCTGGGAAGGGGCAATCTGGACACTGCGTGTCTGGGAAGGGGCAATCTGGACGCTGTCTGTCGGGGAAGGGGCGGTCTGGACACTCTCTGGCGGGGAAGGGGCAGTCTGGACACTGCCTGTCGGGGAAGGGGCAGTCTGGACACTGTCTGGCGGGAAGGGGCAGTCTGGACACTGTCTGCTGGGGAAGGGGCAGTCTGGACACTGTCTAGCGGGAAGAGGCAGTCTGGACACCGGCTGTCGAGGAAGGGGCAGTCTGGACACTGTCTGCTGGGGAAGGGGCAGTCTGGACACTGTCTGCCGGTGAAAGGTCAATCTGGTCACTTTCTCGCAGAGAAGGGTCAGTCTGGGCTGCCATGCATAATTCCTCGGCAAGGGTTGCACAGAATCCTGAAAATGGATCAGCATTTTGTGTGCCTCAGGGTTCTTGCTGATCATGGAGAACATTAGTAGCATTATTCAGTTACCAGTTTATAGCTGCACAAATCGAATAACTGGTGCATTGTTCACAAGGGTAAATCAGTTCATCTCACTGCACATGAAAGCCAAAACATAAAATGGTTGAAGATTACTTTTAGTTTCAGTGTAATCTGAACATTTAGGGGAAGACATTTGTTCGTGCAGCATCACTTCATTGAGGAACGTCTCACGCGCTGCATATGGAGCGACCCATGGTGCTGCTCAATGTTACTGGGCATCGCAAATACAATTCAAACACATTTCTCTCCCTTAGTACCCTGAAGTGATCTATGTATCTGCCAATACTTGGATTCCCTTTATATATCAATGTGTGTACCATAAATCCTATATTTTCTTGGATCACCTACTTGTGGGTATGCATAGTGCTGCTAGAGCGAGTTCCAGTGGCAATTAAGGATCAAAGCCAGGATGGTGTATGATGTGGAGGGGAACTTGCAGGTAATGGTGTCTGTAGGCTTCCCTTGTCCTTGGCGGTAACGGGTTTGGAAGATCCTGTCGAAGAGGCCTTGGCAGTTGCTTAGCTTTGCCGAGTACAGCCAGTGTACAGACTGTTGCCACTGTGTGTTGCTGGTGGAGGGATTGAATGTTTAAGGTGGGGTGCTGATCAAGCAAGCTACTTTGTTGTGGATAGTGTTGAGTTTCTTGAGTGTTGGTCGAGCTGCACTCATCCAGGTAAGTGGCGAGTATTGATTCCATCACACACCTCACGTGTGCTTTGTAGGCGGTGGACATCTTTTGGAAATCACAGAATTTTTACGGTGCAGAAGGAGACCATTCGGCCCATCGTGTCTGCACCTGCTCTCCAAATGAGCATCATGACTTAGTGCCAGTCCCCTGCCTTTTCCCCGTTGTTTCTATTCAAATAATCATCCAACACCCTCTTGAATTTCTCCATTGAACCGGCCTCTACCACACTTCCAGGCAGTGCATTCCACACCTGAACCACTCGGTGCGTGTGAAAAAGTTTTTTCTCACGTCACATTTGCTTCTTTTGCAATTCACTTTAAATCTGTGCCCTCTCGTTCGCGATCCCCTTACAAGCAGGAACAGTCTCTCCCTTTCTACTCTATCCAGCCCCTTTTGAACATTTTGAACAGTTTGAACTATTTCTTCGGTGAACCCTTACATTTTCCAGGATACTTGACAAACTTTCCAAACATGTACCTTGTTGGGCAGTATTGAATCGGTAATAGTTCGAACCCAATACAGTTCTTCATTTTCAACTTCTGTGTCCCGCCAATCAATCAGAAAACCCAGGGTCTGCCCATTTGCACAACAGAGCCAATTAACCATCCCAAACAACGTTTCTTCTTTTTTGACACAGTAAGAAGTCTTACAACACCAGGTTAAAGTCCAATAGGCTTGTTTAGAATCACTAGCTTTCGGAGCGCAGCTCCTTCCTCAGAATTCACCTGAGCTAGTGATTCAAAACAAACCCGTTGGACTTTAACCTGGTGTTGTAAGAGTTCTTACTGTGCCCACCCCAGTCCAACGCCGGCAGCTCCACATCATGGCTTCTTTTTGGAGTAATTTTTGTGGAATACTGTAATTTAAAATTAGGTTAAAAGTCAGCAATAGAAAGACACTCAGGGGGAACTTTCTACTCAAAGGGTAATTGACTACAGGGCCGGTTTTCCAAATTACATGGGCCCCCAACCATCGGGATCTCAAATCAGGAAATTTCAGGCAAGCCCCCATGATTTTCCATCCATTCATGTCAATGGACTTGAAATTGTGGACATGGAATCTCAGGGCTGCTTGTGCATGACGGTTTTGCAACATAAGCATGCTTTAGGAAAATTGCCTCGTACATATTAAAGGTGGGGGGGGGCGGGGGGGAGGGGGGGGGGAGCGAGAGGCACTGGTTAACTCAGTTGGCTAGAGAACAGGTGCGTGGATCAAATTAACACCAACAATGTGGGTTTGGTTCCTGTTCCAGCTGAGACAGGTTTGGGGCCTATCTCCTCATCATACCCTTGAGTGGGGAAGGCGGTGGCAAACCACCACTGCCAAGAAAACAGCTCAGAATGAAGCAGCAACCATGAGCCAAGGAGCTGCCTCGGAGGCAGAGCACACACTAATGAATGAAAACTAAAAGTATTCATCGCACATGAAGTGCTTCAGGATATCCTGCAGATGTGATTTTAAAAATGTATATACATGTTTCTTTTGACCAAAGGAAGAAGTGACTAGAAAAGAGTACTGAGGCGAACAGGATTGCAGTTTCAAGAGATAATTAGATGTATTTATATGGAGAAAATGTTGTGAGGGGTCTGGTGAGAAAACAGTAGATGGTTCTCGTCTATCAATACGTGACAGGCTAGTTAGACTTAATAGCATTTTACTTTCCTCAATGTTCCTCTGCTTTTAGACCGTGAATCCTTTAAGCTATGGTTCAAATTTCAAACAGGAGACTCACACATCTGCAGCTATCAGGTGTTCTACAGCTGGTAACTGGAGCTAGTTAAACAAAAATGTTTTGCTCAGTGACTCAACAGTAGCTGTGTTTTATAAAATCAAGCGTTGCTTGACAAGGAGAACTGGGCAGATCTTGTGAGCACGAGCGCAGGGAACACTGGTTTATATCCCCACTCAGGTCACTTCCAACTTGACCGCCAAAATGGCCTGAAGAGCAATGTAGCCCATCCCACATTGCTAGGGAAAGTATTAAGAGGCACTCTGTGTTCCTATAACGTTCCCCAATAATATTTAGAAGGAACGCATTTAGAAAGTAATAACCTTGCTTTGCTTTTGACAGAATGGGCACCGGCATTGGGGCATTGGAGCCATAACACAGTGGCCAATGGCAGGACTCTTCCTCATTCCTGGATGGCCAATGTAGCAAGCCCCAGATGCCTAGTCTAAGCCACTCTGTGGCAGGAAGGTATTGAGTGAAATGGTGTGACCTACTGCATGGTGCGACCTACTGCACCTCCCAGAGGAAAGCTAAAGTAGTGCTGGATAAAGCTTACGAGAAAGTTGTTCATCTCTCCTTCCTTTCTTGTGTAGCTCAGACGGATAAAGAAATGGGACTGGACTGTACAATTACTTATTTTTAAAGCAGTTAAACTGGCATAAGGAACTAAAGTTCAGATTACAGAATACCATCAAATATTTCAGCCTTGACTCAGTGTCCCACTCCAGGAACTTGAGCATATAATCTCACTTGGGCGCAGTACTGATGGGAGTGCTGCACTATAAGAGATTTGTTTTCAGATCAGACATTGAACCACACGCTCATTTGCTTTTGAGGTAAATGGAAAAGATTCAAAAGCAATGCTCAGACTAAATCAGGGTCGTACTTTCTGCCAATATTTATCCTTCAATCAAATATCACTAAAAGCAGGCTATCTGGTTCCTAATTTCACTTCTCCTTCTGGCATCATACTGTGCACAGACTGGTTGCTACAGTTCCCAACATTGTAACAGCAAGTACACTTCAAAAGATACATCTTTTGGCTGTAAGGCATTTTGGGATATCCTGCATTTGTGAAAGGTGCCTGATAAATAAATACAAGTTCTTACTTTTTATTTCTTACAAAATGGAGCACATAGGACAATTAATCGGTTGTGTACATATATTTCCAGTGCTTCCTCACTCGCAGCCTTGCAGTGGAACGGGGGCACTTTAAGAGGCTGATTACGAGACATCATTGGAAATGATGTCAGCGGACAGTTGCATGGGCAAGCGGGCAGTGTAACAGAGCAGCCTGTAGTGGAAACATCTTCTAATAAAGCTCTTCATTTGTTTGAACCTCTGAGGCTTGCAGATTTCATTTTAAAACCACCTTATGAAAACTGGCGACGAGATAGGTGAACAGACTTTGGAGGCACCCGGAAAGAAAAATAATTGACACCGTCGCTACACAAAAGCTGCTATATCCGTGGGATTAGCAGCCAAAGAAGCTCAACAGTTGAGTTCTAGCACAGGAATCCCAAGATGTCGGCCGAAACTCGACCGCAGACACAGACTCGCAGTTGCCATAAGTGTGCAAACACCAGGCACTCGGCAGATTGTTGGTGCAAAGACATTGTGTGCAGGAATTGTAGCAGAAAGGGCCACATTGTAACGCTTGTTGGGAAAAGAATCAAGCTTCAGGCAAAAGTTGCAGAAAGCGAGACACGAATAAATCAAATGGGAAACTGAATAAAGAAAAAGTGGCCACATGGTCCAAAAAGGATGTGAAAAGGAACTCCAAGAGACAGGATTGATTAATGATCTCATAGTTAGGGATCCTCTCGGGAGGAGCGATCACAATATGGTGGAATTTAAAATACAGATGGAGTGTGAGAAGGTAAAATCAAACACTAGTGTTTTGTGTTTAAACAAAGGAGATTATAATTGGATGAGAGAAGAGCTGGCTAAGGTAGACTGGGAGCAAAGACTTTATGGTGAAAAGGAACTTAATTCAGGGTCTGAAGATGAAATGTCATTAAATATATTAGCTATTGATGGTGAAACAAACCATGGCTGGGTCACTCAATGGTCAGCCGGTGAAGATGGAGATGGATACTGGAACAGCCGGTTGGTTGGTACCAGAAACTGTTTATCAAGAAAAGCTCTGACATATTGCTCTGAAACCCTCGAAGATAGTGTTAAAAATCTACACTGGGGAAGTGGTTCCATTGAGGGGCTGTATTGATGTAACCGCACAATTAGATGGACAGGCAGCAGATTTATCCTTGCACATAGTCAAAGGAAATGATCCGGCATTAATTGGAAGAACTTGGCTGGAAAAGATCAGATTAAATTGGCCGAGGTAAATCTCATGACAGATTCTGAATCAGGCCTACCCAAAATCTTGATGAAACGTGCCATTGGCTTCAATGGTGTGTTGGGAAGCATGAAGGATATCTCAGTAAAGCTGAAGATCAAGGAAGAAAGTCAGGCGAGTTGCTTAAAGGCTAGGTCAGTGCCTATGCAATCAGACTTAAGGTAGAGGCAGAATTAGAATGGCTGGTCAAAACGGGAGTCCTTGAATCTGTTAATGTGAGTGATTGGGCTACATCGACCATCCTGTGATGAAAAAGATGGATCTGTTCACATTTGTGGCGATTTAAAAGTTGCTGTTAATCCTGTACTGTGTGCAGAGCCGGACCCTCTACCCCTGATCGATGACTATTCGCTGGGTTGGCTGGAGGCCATCGCTTCTTACAATTGACCGCAGTCCAGCATATCTTCAAATGAATGTGGATCAGGATTCACAACAGTTCTTGGTGATTGCGACACACAAGGGCTATTTTGATATAAAAGATTAACATTTGGCATCACTTTCACACCTGCATTGTTCCAACGAGCTATGGACCAAATCTTAAGTGGATTAGACACAGTCCAGTGTTACTTAGATGACCTCTTGGTTACTGGAAAGAATGAGAAAGAATATCTCCGCAACCTAGATGCCACACTCCAAAGATCAGAAGATTATGGATTAAGAATCCAAAAAGACAGGGCAGCACGGTGGTGCAGTGGTTAGCACTGCTGCCTCACGGCGCCGAGGTCCCAGGTTCAATCCTGGCTCTGGGTCACTGTCCATGTGGAGTTTGCACATTCTCCCCGTGTTTGCGTGGGTTTCGCCCCCACAACCCAAACATGTGCAGGGAAGGGGGTTTGGCCACGCTAAATTGCCCCTTTATTGGAAAAAATGTATTTTAAAAAAAGAGTCCAAAAAGACAAATGTGAATTCTTCCAATCTTCAGTCAAACATCTGGCACACATCACGACACCAAGGGGCTGCATAAGTCGCCTTCAAACGTCAAAGCCATTAACTGAGGCAAATGCACCTCAGAATGTGAACCAAGTTCCATCTTTCGTATTACAGATTATTACGGAAGGTTTGTTCCTAATCGGACTCCTATTCTAAAAGCCTTACACAATTTACTGTGTCAAAATAAAAGGTGGACATGGATGGATCCATGTGGGGGAGCATTCACGCAAGCCAAAGATGCACTACTCAAGTCAGAAGTCCTGACACATTTTGATCCAAGTTTACCCCTGCAACTGGCATGTGACAGATTACATTCAGAGCAGAGGAAGAGATTGTGGACCAAACTAAAATGTATCATGCACACGCACAGTATTCACAACAGATAGATCAGGCCAGGTCACAACTGTGAAACTCAGAACGAAGATTTTCACTGCAGAACAGTCTTCCTTATTTATGTGATAAAGATTACATAAACCACTTCATCTGAACCCCTCGCTTAGATTCCAGTCTGTAATCTCTCCCAGATATCCATTATTCTATAAATAAACTATCTGAACCCTTCGATTAGATTCCAGTCTGTAATCACTCCCAGATATCCATTATTCTATATATAAACCATCTGAACCCCTCGATTAGATTCCGGTCTGTAATCACTCCCAGGTATCCATTATTCTATATATATACCATCTGAACCCATCGATTAGATTCCAGTTTGTAATTACTCCCAGATATCCATTATTCTATATATAAATCATCTGAACCCCTCAATTAGTACAAAGGACAATACATCACAGGTACAGGCCCTTTGGCCCTCCAAGCCTGTACCAGTCATGATACCAACCTTGCCACAACCCTTAACACTTCCTTGTTAAATTTCAGTCTGTAATCTCTCCCAGATATCCATTATTCAATATATAAACCATCTGAATCCCTCGATTAGATTCCAGTGTGTAATCACTCCCAGGTATCCATTATTCTATATATAGACCAGCTGAACCCCTCGATTAGATTCCAGTCTGTAATCACTCCCAGATATCCATTATTCAATATATAAACCATCTGAATCCCTCGATTAGATTCCAGTATGTCACTCCCAGGTATCCATTATTCTATATATAGACCAGCTGAACCCCTCGATTAGATTCCAGTCTGTAATCACTCCCAGATATCCATTATTCAATATATAAACCATCTGAATCCCTCGATTAGATTCCAGTGTGTCACTCCCAGGTATCCATTATTCTATATATAGACCAGCTGAACCCCTCGATTAGATTCCAGTCTGTAATCACTCCCAGATATCCATTATTCAATATATAAACCAGCTGAACCCCCTCGATTAGATTCCAGTCCTGTAATCACTCCCAGGTATCTATTATTCTATATATAAACCATCTGAACCCCTCGATTAGATTCCAGTCTGTAATCACTCACAGGTATCTATTATTTTATATATGAACCATCTGAACCCCTCTATTAGATACCAGGTCTGTAATTACTGCCAGGTATCCATCATTCTGTGTAGTTTCCAGGTAAACAACATTCTTCTGTTCAATTCTATAATATCAAACATTTCCCTATTGCACTTGCAGTCTCTATATTATTTTTAAGCGATAGTTTGAAGGGAAATAAATTTGCCCCCCCCCCCCCCCCCCCCCCCCCCCCCCCCCCCCCCCCCCCCCCCGGCCACCATAAATACAAATATATTTGCAAGCATCGTAACTTTTGCAGGCTAATTGTTACAGTTTTTGTAGGCAATGACGAAGTTTTCTTGTAACAAGGGCATCTTTCAACTCAGCATAGAAAGGAAATCCTGTGTGCTTCTGAAAGGAGTCTCACACTGGGCTCTCTCCACACAATTGGAAAATGGGGTTGGAGTCCAGCTGAAACTCTGCCTAAAACATCCCTCATGTGTGTGTTGGGAGGGGTGGTGGCGTGGAAGCAAGAGTGGAGCAGCTGCAGAGAAAATGAAGGCAGTTCTCAGTCAGTGTGTGGGAGCACAGCGCCTCCTCCCTCACTCCACCTTCAGCAGCCAGCTCCACACAGTGGCAAACACCACCCCCCGCCCTTTTGCCATGAACGGGACATTGAACTGGACACGGCAAAGGGTCATCCGCTCTGAGCCCCAGAAAGCACCCGTGCTGAATGTGGCGACCTGACTTCGGATGTAGGGCTACACCGTGGGATGGCATCATTGCGCATCCTCTTCTGCTTGTTTAGCTTTTTGCAGTCAGTAAGTCAGAGATGGCCCCGGAGGACACTCTAGCTGTATTTTGTAACTGTTGTGGATGTGCGTCAAGGTTGGAGCGCGCTTCAAACAAAAACAAAAGAGGCTGTCTTTTTATTGACTCTTTCTGTGGGAGCAAGGCCTGGGGGGGGGGGGGGGGGGGGGTGTTAGGAGCTCCATTCGGTGCTGAGAGGGGAAGAATCCAGCCAATTCGGTCTCTTGTGGGTGGGATATGGGGGTGGGGGTCGGTCCAAAAGCACCAGGAACCTGTATAATGACTGTGCCAGTGGGGCAAAACGGGCGGCACGGTAGCACAGTGGGTAGCACTATTGCTTCACAGCACCAGGGACCCGAAGTGCAATTCCTGGCTTGGGTCGCTGTCTGTGCGGAGTCTGTACGTTCTCCCCGTGTCTGCGTGGGTTTCCTCCGGGCTCTCCGGTTTCTTCACACAAGTCCCGAAAGACGTGCTGTTAGATGAATTGGACATTCTGAATGTGGCGACTTGGGGACTTTCACAGTACCTTCATTGCAGTGTTAATGTAAGCCTACTGGTGGCACTGATCAAGATTATATTATAAATGGGCATCAGGGAGCCAGTCAGTAAAGTGCTAACTACGAAGACATTGCACTAACAAGGAACAGTTCAAAGATGTGCAGGTTGGGTGAATTGGCCATCCCTTAGTGTCCAGGGATGACTTAGGTTAAGTTAAGGAATGGGCAGTGGGTAGCATTTCTGCCTCACGCCGCTGAGGACCCGGTTTCGATCCCAGCCCCGGGTCACTGTCCGTGTGGAGTTTGCACATTCTCCCCGTGTCTGCGTGGATTTCGACCCACAACCCAAAGATGGGGCAGCACGGGAGCACAAGTGGACAGCACTGTGGCTTCACAGCGCCAGGGCCCAGGTTCGATTCCCCGCTGGGTCACTGTCTGTGTGGAGTCTGCACGTTCTCCCCGTGTGTGCGTGGGTTTCCTCCGGGTGCTCCGGTTTCCTCCCACAGTCCAAAGACGTGCAGGTTAGGTGGATTGGCCATGATAAATTGCCCTTAGTGACCAAAAAAGTTAGGAGGGGTTACGGGGATAGGGGGAAGTGAGGGCTTAAGTGGGTCGGTGCAGACTCGATGGGCCGAATGGCCTCCTTCTGCACTGTATGTTCTATGTTCTATGTGCAGGGTAGGTGGATTGGCCACGCTAATTTGCCCCTTAATTGGAAAAAAAAAGAATTGGGTACTCTAAATTAAAGAAAGGTTCGGCTAAGGTGTTATTGGGGAAATGGGTTTGGGTAGGGTGCTCTTTCGGAGGGTGGGTGCAGGCTCGACGGGCCGAATGGCCTCCTTCTGCACCGTCGCCTCCTCCTTATACAGAGGGACCAGGAATGGGCCACACATGGAGCCTGCTGAATGATCTGACCGTAAATTCAACCCCCACATCGCTGTCCACCTTCTCACCCTACCCAGGTAGGGCAACCAGGCATGTGGAATAAATGGGGATGTGCCAGGATCGCCCGTATCTCTGGGAGTTTTTACTTAATAAGTTGTCTTGTCTCTTAAAAACATTCATCGCAAAGCATGAACATTTGGTTGGGAAAATCTTATATCCCCCTCACCCCCCACCCCAAGACTACTGAATAAGTCAGACCTTCCTTGTAAATAGCTAGTTCACTGCACCAGGGTACACGTGACAGTAAATCTAAATTTAATCTAAAAACAGAATAGAAAATCCGGGCTCTCTCCTGAAAATCAGTCGAATTTGTGTGTGTCAATAGCAGCAGTGATGAGTTCCTCTCCCCGTCACCATTTCTGATCAGAGACACTGGTATACACTGACTGAATGAGTCAAATTCCATTGACATTACACAGGGCATTCCAGGATTAAGATGGGAGTTTGGAGAATTACATTCTGTCACACTGTCCGTGCTCTGTAACAACATAAACCAGTGCTGCTGTCTCTGCTGGCCGTTATGTGTTGTTAGATTTTAATTGCCTGGGATTTCAGGATTATGTTCTCCACGGGGTGGGTGGGTGGATTGCCTCTCCATCAGGCTATATCTTCCTCTCGTTCCCTGGGCTGTTGAATGATCTCTTTGTATTGTGTTTGAGAGCAAGGAGGGTGCAGGAAGATACTGCACTTGCCAGTGCTTCCGAGAGCCGTGAGGCTCAATGTCTCTGGTGGTGGGAAGGGCAAGAACGCAGATTGCAGCTCCCTCCACAAGAGAGACCTCACTGTCAGACTGCACCACTATAGATAACACTGCGTCTACCATGTTGTCTGCCCAACATCCCTGGCAACCGAAGACGGGGGTTGTTGGCTGGTTCAAATCCCACCGGGGGAAATTTGGGAACTGGACTCGAGGCGTTGTGGGCTGGCATCAATGGAAATAAAGAATAAATGAGCGTTGTCGGATCGTCATTTTTTTTTTTAAAAAAGGAGTAATGTATTCAAAGCGACCAGCTTGCTTCGCTGAAGGCCAGTTTACCCTTCCCTGTGTTTTGCCGCTGGGCCTCGGTGTCTTATTTTGTGCAGGACAGCAACACACAACCTGCTTGAAATGACTGAATAACAGAAAGTGACTCGTCGCACATTAGAGAATGTGGTCAGACCGCAGGAGTCTGCCAAGGAGAGAGTGTGTGTACATGTATGTGTGTATGTATATGTATCCATGTATATAAGTATGCTTGTGTGTGTATGTATGGATGTGTGTGTATCTGTATGTGTGTGTATGTATGGTGTGTATGTATACATGTGTATGTATATATGTGCACATGTTAATCTGTGTGTGTATGTGTATATATGTATGTGTGTGTGTATGTGTGTATGTATGTGTATGGGTACTTATGTGTGTATGTATGTGTGTGTATATATGTATGTGTGTGTGTATGGTTGTGTGTGTGTATGTGTGTATGTATGTGTATCGGTACTTATGTGTGTATGTATGTATGTGTGTATGTATGTGTGTGTGTGTATGTATGTGTGTGTATGTATGTGTACTTATGTGTGTATGTATGTATGTGTGTGTGTGTATGTATGTGTGTGTGTATGTATGTATGTGTATGGGTACTTATGTGTATATGTATGTATGTGTGTGTGTGTGTATGTGTGTGTGTGCAGATGGTTGCAAATTTGAGAAGGTTCTGGGATTGAAATGGTTAATTGGATCAGCATTTTACATTGAAGTTCATTGTCTGGAATGGAGAGATATGGGAGAGGTAAACATGTTACTAACCTGACAGGTGGCAGGTGTAAAGCACAACTCTGATAGAAGTGGGCATTAATTAGCCCTCCCTGGGTGTAAAGGGCAGTACTGAACAGAATCCATGGGATAATACAGCGCTCTACAGAAAATAATGAAAGAGGAATGTTCCATTGCCCGAATTATGAGCCATTAACCCAAGGTGGGCTGGGTACCACCTAATGCCAATTCCAAAACGGTTGGAGTTAACTGTGTGCTGGATACTTTAAAAATGAATAATCTCAAAATTCAACTGCCATTAACCCTGTGTGCTTAAATCCACAGAATCACAATCCACGGGAAGTGGAATTAAATGCAAAATACTGCAGATGCTGAAAGCCTGAAATATAGAAAGTGCTGGACAAACTCAGTAGGTCCGGCAGCGTCTGTGGAGAGAGAAAAACAGAGTTAATGTTTCGAGTGTGTGTGTTTCTCTCTCCCCAGTGACCAGAATTAAATCTGTACCTTCCATCCTTTCAAAACACAGAATCCCGCCCCCCTCCCCTCAAAAAATCAAACAGGATTTATTTCCCTGTGTGCTGCACTCAAGCTGATGGTGTACCAGAGAAACCACCCAAATTCAATCGGAGTGTCAACATTTTAACTCTGTACAGGCAGGCTACTCTTGGGTGATAGCAAAAATATCTTTGGATGGGAGCAAAAATAGGAAGGCAGATTATTGTTTGAATGGGTGTAAATTGAGAGAGGTGGATACTCAGCGAGACCTTGCTGTCCTCGTGCATCAGTCAGTCTCTGAAAGTAAGCGCACAGGTACAGCAGGCAGTAAAGAAGGCAAATGGTAAGTTGGCCTTCATAAGGAGAGGATTTGAGTATAGGAATAGAGATGTTTTACTGCAATTGTATAGGGCATTGTGAGGCCACACTTGGAGTATTGTATTCAGTTTTGGTGTCCTTATCTGAGGAAGGATGTTCTTGCTGTGGAGGGAGTGCAGGAGGGCTAATTTCTGAGATGACGGGACTGTCATATGAGGAGAGACTAAATCGGTTAGGATTATATTCATTGGAGTTTAGAAGAGTGAGAGGGGACCTCATAGAAACTTACAAAATTCTAACAGGATTAGACAGGGTAGATTCAAAAAGAATGTTCCGGATGTTGGGGGAGTACGGAACCAGAGGTTATAGTTTGAGGATAAGGGGATAAGTCCTTTTAGGACTAAGGTGAGGAGAAATTTCTTCACCCAGAGAGTGGTGAATCTGTGGAATTCGCGACCACAGAAAGTAGTTGAGGCCAAAACATTGCTTGATTTCAGAAAGGAATTAGATACAGCTCTTGGGGAGCTACGGGGAACGTAGCTGCTTAGGAATACAAAAAAACACGAACAGACAAAACTCAAGAGTGGTTACGATTGTCCCCATCCCACAAAATATGACACAGTGTATGGAAAGGCTCAGTAAACCAAAGTCCACCACACTAAGAAAACAAAAAGGGACGGTCAATAGAGAATTAAAGGTGCTATATTTAAATGCGCGCAGTGTACGGAACAAGGTAGATGAGCTTGTGGTCCAGATTGTGACTGGCAGGTATGATGTGGTAGGCATCACAGAGACATGGTTGCAGGGGGTTCAGGACTGGCATTTAAACATCTAGGGATTCACAACCTATCGAAAAGACAGAGAGGTGGGCAGAGGGGGCGGGGTTGCCTTGTTAATTAGGAATGAAATTAAATCAATAGCACTAAACGACATAGGGTCAGATGATGTGGAGTCTGTGTGGGTAGAGTTGAGGAACCACAAAGGCAAAAAAAACATAATGGGAGTTATGTACAGGCCTCCTAACAGTGGTCAGGACCAGGGGCACAAAATGCACCATGAAATAGAAAGTGCATGTCAGAAAGGCAAGGTCACAGTGATCATGGGGGACTTAATATGCAGGTGGAATGGGTAAATAATACTGCCAATGGACCCAGGGAAAGGGAATTCATTGAATGTTTACAGGAGGGCTTTTTGGAACAGCTTGTGATGGAGCCCACGAGGGAACAGGCCATTCTGGACTTAGTGTTATGTAATGAGCCAGACTTGATTAAAGATCTTAAAGTAAGGGAGCACTTAGGAGGCAGTGATCCTAATATGGTCGAATTCAATCTCCAATTTGAAAGAAAGAAGGTAGAATCAGATGTAAAGGTGTTACAGTTAAATAAAGGTAACTACAGGGGCATGAGGGAGGAACTGACGAAAATCGACTGGGAGCAGAGCCAAGTGGGAAAGACAGTAGAACAGCAATGGCAGGAGTTTCTGGGAGTAATCGAGGACACAGTACAGAGGTTCATCCCAAAGAAAAGAAAGGTTATCAGAAGGGGGATTAGGCAGCCATGGCTGACAAAGGAAGTTTGGGAATGCATCAAAGCAAAAGAGAAAGCCTATAATGTGGCAAAGAGTAGTGGGAAGTCAGAAGATTGGGAAGGCTACAAAAACAAACAGAGGATAACAAAGAGAGAGATAAGGAAAGGGAGGATCAAATTTGAAGGTAGGCTAGCCAGTAACATTAGGAATAATAGTAAAAGTTTCTTTAAATACATTAAAAACAAACGGGGGCAAAAGTTGACATTGGGCCGCTCCAAAATGACGCTGGTAATTTTGTGATGGGAGACAAGGAAGTAGCTGAGGAACTGAATAAATACTTTGCGTCAGTCTTCACAGTAGAAGATATGAGTAATATCCCAACAATTCCGGAGAGTCAGGGGGCAGAGTTGAATATGGTAGCCATCACAAAGGAGAAAATGCTAGAGAAACTATGAGGTCTAAAAATTGATAAATCTCCGGGCCCAGATGGGCTACATCCTAGAGTTCTAAAGGAGGTAGCTGAAGAAATAGTGGAGGCGTTAGTTATCATCTTTCAAAAGTCACTGGAGTCAGGGGAAGTCCCAGAGGATTGGAAAATCGCAGTTGTAACCCCCCTGTTCAAGAAGGGAACAAGGAAAAAGATGGAAAATTATAGGCCAATTAGCCTAACCTCGGTTGTTGGCAAGATTCTAGAATCCATTGTTAAGGATGAGATTTCTAAATTCTTGGAAATGCAGGGTCGGATTAGGACAAGTCAGCATGGATTTAGTAAGGGGAGGTCGTGCGTGACAAGCCTGTTAGAGTTCTTTGAAGAGATAACAAATAGGTTAGACCAAGGAGAGCCAATGGATGTTATCTATCTTGACTTCCAAAAGGCCTTTGACAAGGTGCCTCACGGGAGATTGCTGAGTAAAATAAGGGCCCATGGTATTCGAGGCAAGGTACTAACATGGTTTGACGATTGGCTGTCAGGCAGAAGGCAGAGGGTTGGGATAAAAGGTTCTTTTTCGGAATGGCAACCGGTGACGAGTGGTGTCCCGCAGGGTTCAGTGTTGGGGCCACAGCTGTTCTCTTTATATATTAACGATCTAGATGACGGGACTGAGGGCATTCTGGCTAAGTTTGCCGATGATACAAAGATAGGTGGAGGGACAGGTAGTATGGAGGAGGTGGGGAGGCTGCAGAAAGATTTAGACAGTTTAGGAGAGTGGTCCAAGAAATGGCTGATGAAATTCAACGTGGGCAAGTGCGAGGTCTTGCACTTTGGAAAAAAGAAGAGGCGTGGACTATTTTCTAAACGGTGACAAAATTCATAATGCTGAAGTGCAAAGGGACTTGGGAGTCCTAGTCCAGGATTCTCTAAAGGTAAACTTGCAGGTTGAGTCCGTAATTAAGAAAGCAAATGCAATGTTGTCATTCATCTCAAGAGGCTTGGAATAAAAAAGCAGGGATGTACTTCTGAAGCTATATAAAGCATTAGTTAGGCCCCATTTAGAATACTGTGAGCAATTTTGGGCCCCACACCTCAGGAAGGACATACTGGCACTGGAGCAGGTCCAGCGGAGATTCACACGGATGATCCCAGGAATGGTCGGCCTAACATACGATGAACGTCTGAGGATCCTGGGATTATATTCATTGGAGTTTAGGAGGTTGAGGGGAGATTTATTAGAAACTTACAAGATAATGAATGGCTTAGATAGGGTGGATGTAGGGAAGTTGTTTCCATTAGCAGGGGAGACTAGGACCCGGGGGCACAGCCTTAGAATAAAAGGGTGTCACTTTAGAACAGAGATGAGGAGAAATTTCTTCAGCCAGAGAGTGGTGGGTCTGTGGAATTCATTGCCACAGAGGGCAGTGGAGGCCGGGACGTTGAGTGTCTTTAAGACAGAAGTTGATAAATTCTTGATTTCTCGAGGAATTAAGGGCTATGGAGTGGGTAAATGGAGTTGAAATCAGCCATGATTGAATGGTGGAGTGGACTCGATGGGCCGAATGGCCTTACTTCCGCTCCTATGTTTTATGGTCTTGGGGATAAAGGGTTCAAGGGATATGGGGGGAAGGTGGGATCAGGGTATTGAACTTGATGATCAGCCATGATTATAATCAATGGTGGAGCAGGCTCGAAGGGCCGAATGGCCTCCTCCTGCTTCTACTCTCTAAGCAGGTTTCCATGTAATTCAAGTTGAAAGTGTGTGGGCTGAACTCTCGGCTAGTTTGGAAGCACGAAGTCTGCGACTGTTGCGAGTTTGGGAGAAGGAGCTTGGCGTTGCTGCAAATTCGAAGGCGCCAAACTAAATCATTGCGCACATCGGGACAATTCTGGCCGCGACTCAAGAGCTACTTACTGCAGTATCTGCGCAAAGCAGAGATTTGAACAGGATGGGGGAAGGGGGGGGGGTGTTTTAAGGTGTTTATAAAACCTAGTAATTGGAGAAAACCTTTTCCTTGGAGATGGCCAGATGGCTATCAGTTACACACACTGTACAGCCGTTGTTTAGACTGTACTCCTAAATCAGGGTCCCATTATTGCTTTGCTTACTGACAGTAAGAGGACAGGAATATAACTTACACACTGGGGCACTGCCCTTTCCGTGTTCCTCACTCACCGGGGCTTGATAACACACACACATTCTACACAGAATTATTATTGGCCCCATGGCGCTCGTTATATACAAGCACATTCAGAATGGGGATTTGGCACACAACCAGTTAACATAAAGAAGCATCTGTCCAGTAAAGCGACCTAACCCTGGAACTTCTGGCTAACTTCAAAGGGATCAAAACACCCTCCTCCTATTTTTAAATGTCGTTCCCCAATTGCCAAGGAAAAGCGGGCGGATTGGCTGGAGCATCGATGTGAGTGATCCGCTACAATTTCTCCCTCCCCACTGCATCCTTCTCCCTCACCCAATTCCTTAACTTACCTGAATTCCACCCCCCTCCCCCGTCCCCCCCTCAACACCAACATCACTACCCTCCACATCCTTCCGGGATGGGGACCACTCGCTAATCCTGCCGGGGAGGTAGTCGGCAGCAGACTCTGTCCATTCCTAACTCTCACCCCCCGCCCCATCACCCGCTCTCTTTCATCCATACTGCAATACGGCCTCCACACCAGTACTGGGACCCACAATACACTAACCCCCCCCCCCCTCCCCCAAACCCCACCGATACTTGGACCCACAATACACTAACCCCCCTCCCCCAAACCCCACCGATACTTGGACCCACAATACACTAACCCCCCACCCTCCCCCAAACCCCACCAATACTGGGACCCACAATACACTAACCCACCCATCCTCCCCCAAACCCCACCAATACTGGGACCCACATACACTAACCCCCCCTCACCCCATCAATACTGGGACCCACAATACACTAACCCCCCCCGCCCCCGCCACGCCCAAACGCCACCAACACTGGGACCCACAATACACTAACCCCCCTCCCCCAAACCCCACCAATACTGGGACCCACAATACACTAACCCACCCACCCTCCCCCAAACCCCACCAATAATGGGACCCACATACACTAACCCCCCCCCCCTCACCCCATCAATACTGGGACCCACAATACACTAACCGCCCCACCCCCACCCCCAAACCCCACCAAGACTGGGACCCACAATACACTAACCCCCAACCCCAACCCCACATGAACTGGGACCCACAATACACTAACCCCCCTACTCCCCCAACCCCACCAGAACTGGGACCCACAATACACTAACCCCCCTCCTCCCCCAACCTCACCAGAACTGGGACCCACAATACACTAACCCCCCTACTCCCCCAACCCCACCAGAACTGGGACCCACAATACACTAACCCCCCCCCCTCCCCCAACCCCACCAGAACTGGGACCCACAATACACTAACCCCCTCCCCCAACCCCACCAGAACTGGGACCCACAATACACTAACCCCCTCCCCCAAACCCCACCAATACTGGGACCCACAATACACTAACCCCCCCCCCTTACCCAAACCCCACCAGAACTTGGACCCACAATACACTAACCCTGCCCCCCACCCCCAAACCCCACCAATACTGGGACCCACAATACACTAACTCACCCCCCCTCCCCCAAACCCCACCTGTACTGGGACCCACAATACACTAACCCCCCCTCCCCCAAACCCCACCAGAACTGGGACCCACAATACACCAACCCTCCCCCCTCCCCAACTCCACCAGAACTGGGGCCCACAATACACTAACCCTGCCCCCCACCCCCAAACCCCACCAATACTGGGACCCACAATACACTAACTCACCCCCCTCCCCCAAACCCCACCTGTACTGGGACCCACAATACACTAACCCCCCCTCCCCCAAACCCCACCAGAACTGGGACCCACAATACACCAACCCTCCCCCCTCCCCAACTCCACCAGAACTGGGGCCCACAATACACTAACCCCCCTCCTCCCCCAACCCCACCAGAACTGGGACCCACAATACACTAACCCCCCCCCCAACCCCACCAATACTGGGACCCACAATACACTAACCCCCACCCCCCAACCCCACCAGAACTGGGACCCACAAAACACTAACCCCCTCCCCCAACCCCACCAGAACTGGGACCCACAATACACTAACCCCCTACCCCAACCCCACCAGAACTGGGACCCACAACACACTAACCCTGCCCCCCACCCCCAAACCCCACCAATACTGGGACCCACAATACACTAACTCACCCCCCCTCCCCCAAACCCCACCTGTACTGGGACCCACCAATACTGGGACCCACAATACACTAACCCACCCATCCTCCCCCAAACCCCACCAATACTGGGACCCACATACACTAACCCCCCCTCACCCCATCAATACTGGGACCCACAATACACTAACCCCCCCCCCCCCACGCCCAAACGCCACCAACACTGGGACCCACAATACACTAACCCCCCTCCCCCAAACCCCACCAATACTGGGACCCACAATACACTAACCCACCCACCCTCCCCCAAACCCCACCAATAATGGGACCCACATACACTAACCCCCCCCCCCTCACCCCATCAATACTGGGACCCACAATACACTAACCGCCCCACCCCCACCCCCAAACCCCACCAAGACTGGGACCCACAACACACTAACCCCCCCTCCATCCCCCAAACCCCACCTGTACTGGGACCCACAATACACTAACGCCCTCCCCCCAACCCACCAGAACTGGGACCCACAATACACTAATCCCCTCCCCCCAACCCACCAGAACTGGGACCCAAAACACACTAACCCCCCCCCCCTCCATCCCACAAACCCCACCTGTACTGGGACCCACAATACACTAACGCTCCCCCGCCACCCCCCAAACGCCACCTGTACTGGGACCCACAATACACTAATCCCCCCGTCCCCTCCCAATCCGCACCTGTACTGGGACCCTCTCTAAACCGGCTGGGACCACATCCCCGCCGCAGCAGCTCCACCTTCCCCCTCCCCACCAGTCCAGGAATCGCCAACAAATCCCACCAGTCCACCCCGCGCGGCCACTGGGGGCTCCTCCAAACGTCACCCCTTCCCCAATGCCCCCTCACCACCACCACCACCTACAGCCCTGGCACCAGCCCTGAGCCCCGGGAGTTATCGTGGACACAGCTCGGTTCACCCAAGGCGACCAAGCGACAGGCACCTCATTCCATTCAAACTCCTGTCCTTCCGGAGAGGACCTGCTGTCAAGACTTCTCTGACAGGTCTCCCAGCCGAGGTTCACATAACACACGGTGGCGATCCAACGGCCCCTTCTGGGCGACGGGAGAAAGGAGCTTTGCAAAAGGAGAGACTTTGATCTGGATGGATCAGACGTGCTGGGTCACACTTCCAAGAGCCAGTTCTTTACAATCAGGTCAAGCTTGAAGAGTGAAGGGGCATTTACTATTGGGGGGGGCGGTCAGGGATGGGGTTGGAGGTCAGGGATGGGGGTGGGGGTCAGAGATGGGTCAAGGATGATGGGACAGGGAGCAAGTTCTTTAGAAACTTCCAGCATGAGATGACAGGTTGGGAGCAGATGGCATCTTGGCCTTTAGAATTAGGAGGCGGGTCCCGACAGCACCATATAGGACCATCAGCAAAGAGAGAAACTGCAAAATGTTAAAGAACCGTCCAGTGTAACAACAAGAATTTATATTTATCTGGCACCTTTAAGTTCATGAAACGCCCCAAGCTGTTTTCCTGGGGCATTATAAAACAAAGTTTGACACTGAGCAACATGAGGCGAAATCAGGTCAGATGACCAATCGTGTGGCCAAAGGAGGAAAGCAGGTAAGCCAACCTTTAACCCAGAAGGTCCAGTCTGAAGTGCGTAGATTTGCAAATCAGTAACAAGCGTAATCCCCAAGTCAGCATTGTTGAATTCAACACTTCATACAAAACACAGGCGGCGAGCAAATGTTGCAAAATGGAATAAAACATTTGGAAGACGCGTGTCTTAATGTGTCAGGAGCAGGTCCAAGCTGAAGCAAATGCGTAATTCGATGTTTAACCGCTCAGAATCGGATACAATTGCTCTGATACGAACAAAAAGGGCCGTGCAGTTATACAGCTGGGTCAAAAGCGTGCGCGTTGCTGAGCGAGATGGACTGATTTCAGCCTCCACATTAATGCCATGTCCGAATTTTCAATAGGGATCTCTGTCCATCTGTCTGTCTACACAGGATGGGACAATGGACCTCGGCTAGAGCAGAATGCCGGCTGGTCCATTCACAGATAACAGAGCAGCCCGCACCCACGCACGGACCCCGGGGGGCTCTTAACTCCTCTCGCACCCACTTGTCCCCAAACCCTCTTGATCTGATTTACAGGGGAGAAGATGAAAAGGGTGACCCCTGTTCTGGGCAAGAGAATCTTTAGGCCACCTTTCTCCTCCAAATCGCAGGGAACGAATAACCCAGACGGAAGAGCAAAAGAAAACATCGCAACTCAGGCACATTTCTCCACATCAGTCCTGGGAATGTGAGGTGCATATCTCGCACGCCTGTGCCACTGACTCTGAAGCAACGGAATGATTTCTTAGCACAGACACATTAGAAAACTGAATACAATCCTCCCACAACTTTACCTTGGCTACAAGTCACCCTTCAAAAGAGAAGACTTTTTACACATTCTATCTTGGCAATCCATCTCCTGCATTTTTCTAAGCACTCAGATCCGCGAAACACAAATCGTAACAAACTTGACATGGAAATGTTCCCAGGCTCGCTGATGTTCCAATTTTTTTTCTAAGGAGTTTGCATTTCATGTAATGTAAGTACTTACATTCAAAGCATTTCTATTGATTTCTTCCCCTTTTTTTTCTGTCCGCAGGACAAGTCACCCAGGTCTTCCAAGAGGAGAGCAGGTGGAGGGAATGTTTTTTTTAATTAGATAGATCCTTGGAATTCTGTTTGGCAGCAGCGGGGGAAAGAGCACATTCTGTTTGTAAAGCCTCCACTTTGCAGCTTGAGCCGGTTGCTGCCACTCTCGCGTCCTCCCAGCTCACTCACTGACACGGATTTGTTTTCACTTGTTTTAGTCCCCCCTCCTCCTCCTGCAGGCAGACTCCACGCGTCACTCTCCCATCGCCACCAAACACAAGCCAAGATACTCAAAGAGAGCTGAGCTGGGGGGCTGTCCAATTGCTTAGCAGCTTCCTGTTTCCAAGAGATGCGGCGAGGCATTTTGGGAGCTGTAGTTTTAGTTTTGCTGCTCTTGTTGAAGGCTTTGATTTGAATTATTATTGTCACATGTATTAGTATACAGTGAAAAGTATTGTTTCTTGCATGTTGTACAAACAATGCGTACCGTACATTGGGAAGGAAGGAGAGACTGCAGAATATAATGTTGCAGTTATAGCAAGGTGTAGAGAAAAGATCAACTTTTTTTACAAAAATATATTTATTAAAGTTTTTTAACACAATTTCTCTCCCTTACAAACAATAACCCCCCCCCCCCATAATAAAATAACAAGAAATCGCACAGAGCAAGATATATACATGGTGAAATGATAAGAAAAGATCAACTTAATACGTCTGTGTCAAAGGCAACCATCTGTGTCAAAAACAAAATGCCCAAGGGGTTTTCCAGGTCTTTTCATCGACTTTGACTTAAAGTGTTGGTGTCTTTCAATGGCTATGGGTGGAAAGGGAAACAAACGCTTCCATATTGCAACAACGGATGAACGGACAATCGCGTGACAATCACCAGGCAGGAATGTTCCCTTCCAGTCGGGTAACGCTTCAGCAGTCAAGGGCATTCAGCCTCTGATCTCCGGGTAAGCGTTCTCCAAGGCAGCCTTCAGGACGTGCGACAACGCAGAATCGCCGAGCAGAAACTTATAGCCAAGTTCCGCACACATGAGTACAGCCTCAACCGGGACCTTGGATTCATGTCACATTACATTCACACTCCCACCATCTGGCCTGGGCTTGCAAAATCCTACCAACTGTCCTGACTTGAGACAATTCACACCTCTTTAACCTTGGGTTACCCCTATCTCTGGATCTGTAAAGACTTAATTAACTGCAAATGCTCGCCTTCAAAGCATTGTCCTGCATCTTTGACTTTGTCTATATATATATGTTTCTGGAACATACCTCTTCATTCACCTGAGGAAGGAGCAGTGCTCCGAAAGATAGTGTTTGAAGCAAACCTGTTGGACTTTGTGGTAGTCACCACTGTTGTATATATCACATACGAGATTTAATACAGTAATGCTCCTGTACTACAGGTACAGGGGTAGATCCCTGCCTGCTGGCTCCGCCCAGTGGGCGGAGTATAAATGTGTGTTGTCACCGAGCTGCAGCCATTTTGGCAGCAGCTGCAGGAGGCTACACATCTCTGCTTAATAAAGCCTCGGTTACTCTCTACTCTCGTCTCATCGTAATTGATAGTGCATCAATTTATTACGCAGAGATTTTACAACGATGAACCTCCGCATCAAGCCTGATCGCCTGCAGCTGTACCCTCAAGCAGACAATGCCAAGTCGACCTGCGCACATTGGCTAGCTTGCTTTGAAGCCTACATCGGATCTGCGACAGAACCACCCTCAGAGACACAGAAGCTCCAGATCCTGTATACGCGGCTAGCTCCGATATCTTTCCTCTCATCCGGGACGCGCCTACCTACGCTGAAGCAGTGGTGGACCTACATTTTTGGGGCCCTGAAGCTTGAACTGTTATGGGGACCCCTTCGCAACCAGCAACAATGTCTGGGTAACCACTGTTATCTTCTTCAATGGGGTTGTTCCACGACAGATCACTACACATTTGATTAAAATTGTTGTACTGGATTATCTAGTAATGTTCTATTACACAAAGAGTAGTGAGGCCGTGGAATGCCCTACCTGCTACAGTAGTGAATTCGCCAACATTGAGGGCATTTAAACGCTTATTGGATAAACAGATGGATGATAATGGCATAGTGTAGGTTAGATGGCTTTTGTTTCGGTGCAACATCGTGGGCCGAAGGGCCTGTACTGCGCTGTATTGTTCTATGTTCTATGTTCTATCTCACATGTCAAAGTCACTGGTGTGAATAAAAAGTTCCTATGCCTTATAGTTTTTGAGTTATGGGGGATGAAAATTAGGGAAATGTTATATACATGCATGATGCATCATAGAATGCTGAAATAAAACATAGAAAAGCCCACAGTCAATCTAATCTTTTATTTTAGACACCTATGAGAATACATACTACATGAAGCACATTTTACAAAATACACTTTTTTCTGTTTTTTCTAGCAACATATTCACGTACAGTTTTGTCATATGAGAGCTTCCTTGCAATGTCATTTTCTAGAGACAATATGCATAAAGAATTTAAGCGCTCTTCAGTCATGGTAGACAGAAATTTGTTCTTTATAAAGGATAGCTTTGAAAAATTCCTTTCTGTTTCACAGCTCGTGATAGGCATTGTCAAGTACAGCTTAAGCGCAGTAGTAATATTGGGGGACACTTCAATTAGGTGTTGCTCACAAATAAGCTGAAGAACTTCTGCGCATTGCATTTTAGATGGCGTGTTTTCTTCTGTGTTCTGGGATTTCCTAAGGTGCAAATATTCTTTGAACTGATAACACTCGTTTACTAATTTGTGGTCAATATCATCTTTGTAATACGATATTATAAGTTTAATACTGTCCTCATCAATTTCAGAATTGTTCACCAATTCTGAGAGGAACTTGAACCTTTTCGCAATCTGCTCTTATGGGTCAATCCTCTTGTGTAACTGGATTATCAAGCAGTCATAGAGTTGATATAGAACTTCGATCCTAAATTTATCAGCTCCTCTCAAAGAAGCAATACCACTTGTTCCATCTGAAAATTTCCTTGTAACAATGCGTTTGCAAGCATCAGAATAACTTGAGGTGATATCTTCACAAAAACCTTTTGCTTCTGATTCATAGTGTGCAATCCTATCGGCTGAATTTTCTCTGAGTTGTTTAACAAACGAAAGTAAAGATGATAGCAGAAGATAACCTTCAAATACATCAAAGCCAGGGGTTTGGAGTTTCTTACTTGTTTTCTTGAAACGCTCCAGCACTTCTTCCCAAACGACTGTTAAAATAGTATATTCCAGCTTTATCAACTTGTGGTATAAATTCTTTGTATCTCGTTTACATTCAGGCTTCTCTTCTAAGTCTTCAAAAATATGTTTGAGAGTGTGGTAGTCTGTGTAGAGGTATTAGGGTGCCTGGTAATGCTGGAACACCATTGGTAGATATTGTATGCTTCCTAGTGGTCAAGCTGTATGGTAGCTCTGCCCTGCTAGGCGGGGTATAAGAGCCGGGGCCTCCCCAGCAGCCTTCATTCTGTACCTGAGCTGCTGGGGGAAACATCTAGCTTATTAAAGCCTTCAGTTGGACTACAACCTCGCTTTAGTGGTCATTGATCGTGCATCAATTTAATAAGCTAGATTTAAAAGGATGGAGCTCGGAATCAAGCCGGAGTGTCTGCAACTCAGCCCCCACGCGGCGAACTCAGTGGAAATCTTCAAGCACTGACTGGCGTGTTTTAAAGGATATCTCGGAACGGCCGAAAACACACCTTACAGGAGGATCGGTCCTTCCGCCGGCCCCGCCTAGGCCCCCCCACCCATCAATGCACCCCACAGGCGCTCCCTTCCCAGGTCAACCATTTTCCCCACCAGCGCCGTCTAGGGGTGTTGAAGCTGCCACAGAGATCGAGGCCACGCTCCCGGAGTCACAGACGCCCGAGCCTCCACCGGAGTCACCACCGATGCTCCGACGATCACAGAGGATGACCAGGGCCCCCGATCGACTGATTGCTTCATTTTAAATTGTAAATTTAAATCATAAATTGTAAATAGTTAATAGAATTGTAAATAGTTACAAAACGCTGTACGGAGGTATTACGGTACCTCCATAACTAATTATACCACGTTGCCATGTTTGTAGTATCAGGCCATCACCCCCGCCGGACTCTTTTTTAACAGGGGACGAATGTGGTCATCTGTGTAGAGGTATTACGGTACCTGGTAATGCTGGAACACCATTGGTAGTTATTGTATGCTTCCTATTGGTCAAGCTGTATGGTAGCTCCGCCCTGCTAGGCGGGGTATAAGAGCCTGTGTCGCCCCAGCAGCCTTCATTCTGTACCTGAGCTGCTAGGGGAAACATCTAGCTTATTAAAGCCTTCAGTTGGACTACAACCTCGCTTTAGTGGTCATTGGTCGTGCATCAGAGAGTTTGTAAAATACCCATATATCCATTTTTAATTGACTGGATTGCTTCATAGTTACACTTAAGCTCTTTAGAGGAAAATGTAGATTGCCCTGTGTGTTTAAAATCCCCCATCTTCGTGGAGATCCAGAAAAGAAAACATCCTGCAAAATGCCAAAATAGGCAACAACTTCAGGTACAGTAGACACTGCCTTTTCTCCAACAAGGTTAAGTGAATGGGCTGCACATGGAAGGATATTATTAAACTGGAAAGAGTGCAGAAAAGATTTACTAGGATGTTGCCGGGACTTGATGGTTTGAGTTATAAGGAGAGGCTGGATAGACTGGGACTTTTTTCCTTGGAGCGTAGGAGGCTTAGGGGTGATCTTATAGAGGTCTATAAAATAATGAGGGGCATAGATAAGGTAGATAGTCAACATCTTTTCCCAAAGGTAGGGGAGTCTAAAACTAGCGGGCATAGGTTTAAGGTGAGAGGGGAGAGATTCAGAAGGGCCCAGAGGGGCAATTTCTTCACTCAGAGGGCAGTGAGTGTCTGGAATGGGCTGCCAGAGGTAGTAGTAGAGGCGGGTACAATTGTGTCTTTTAAAAAACATTTAGATAGTTACATGGGTAAGATGGGTATAGAGGGTTATGGGCCAAGTGCGGGCAACTGGGACTAGCTTAATGGTAAAAACTGGGCGGCATGGACTGGTTGGGCCGAAGGGCCTGTTTCCATGCTGTAAACTTCTATGATTCTATGATTCTATGGTACATAGTCTGCGTACCTGTTAATGTTTTTAAAGAGTGCTTGCAGCCCTTTCTCTGAGCCCTTCATGTTAGATGCATTATCGTAGGACTGACCACAGATATTTTCAAGTGAAAGCTTATGTTCACCCAGGACTTGTTGTATTTTGTTGAACAAGGTCGTGGATGAATGTTTTTCTAAATGTAAAAATGTTCAAAATTTCTCACAGGGTTTTCCATTATAAAAGTATCGAACCACAATTACCAGCTGGTCAACATGTGTCAGGTCAGGCGTAGAGTCAACAATAATAGAGTAGTATTTGGTGTCTAAGTTGTTGATTTAATTCACAATTTCATCTTGCACATGTTTCCCCATGATTTCTATCAATTCTTCATACACGGGTTTGGATAGGTAAGTAGCATTTACTTTTTCATTTTTACATTTCTCAAGATGTTCATGTAAAAATGGGTTGAACTCTGCAATAAGTTCAATGGCCCCCATGAAGTTTCCATTATTTGGTGAGCCCCACTTCTCCTCATGACCTCTAAATGCCAAACCTCTTTCACTTAAAAACTTTATAACAGCTGCAGCTCTTTTCAGTACTTCAAAATAGTACTGTTTGGTTTTTCTCATCTATTCTTCAAGTTGCTGATCCACAGTATTTTTATTTGACTTTCTTGTTATCCAACACAACATCGCCCTCTTATGTTCCATGCTGTCTTCATGATTCTCCAGAGTTCTGAGTACATTCATCCAGTCAGAAAACCCAACTGTTGTAAGTGATGTTTGGCATTTAGAAAAGAGTTTGCAAACAAAACAGTATATACAGCCTTTGCTCTTTGAGTAAACTAACCAGGATCTCATCACAGTCTGGCCATTTTTCAATCTTTTTTCAAAATATTTGTTTGAGAAACTTCTATCTTGCTCCTTGTAAACCCTGCTTGATTTGGTATATACATCATCTGTTTTTTTTATTTTGAAAAAAACCTATGTCTTGCATTAAACAATTCTGTATGAAATCATTATCAACTGTTATGGGCCAGTTTTCGAGGTCACTGTATTCTTTAAAATCACTGAATTTGTCCTGTTTCATGTTTCTGCTCAGTCTCTGCTTGTTCCGCGGTACTTTCATGTTGACCACTGTGATCGTCATCTGTATCAAAAGCGTCAACAGTGGGTTGAATATTGCTAGAAAGAGCTCCCTCAGTTTGTGCACTATCACTGGCTTCAATGGTGTTTGCTTGGTTTCTTTCAGCTGTAGGTGTTTACAAACTTGACATTGCAAAATAGTTTGTTAGTTTTTGACAGTTAGAAATTTTGTCAGATCGCTTTTCATTGAGTTTGCGTTTTTGGTATCCACTTAAGTACTTTCGTGAACTCATTGTTATTCCTCTAGGGTCTTGACCTCTGTTAAAAAGGGGGAAAAATTACATTAGCCACAGCAGAACAGCCAACAGCGACACTCCACCTTTACAACATCTGTGCTACTGACTCTCAAAATTTGGGATTGTTGAAATATATACAACAGAAAATTAATCAATTTGAGTCGTGCGACTATTGCCGCATGCTTTGAAAGGAAATTTTTTTAGGCCTATTTTCCGAGAAAGGTTTTTTTTACAAAACCCTTCTCAGAAAGTAAAGCGCCATTTAAAAAAATCTATAATAAATAAGCTAAATAGGCTAAACTAGGCTATGTTCAAGCTAGCCTACGCTAGGCTAGACTAAGTTAGGCAAGACTAGGCCACCAAAACTCATAGGCTAAGGTAATGTAACACAATTTTACCATTATTTGAACACTTTTCATAATAAACACGTGTAATTTAACACAAATTCACACTTTTATTATTTTTTCATTAATAAAGCTTCGATTACACTCTACTCGCGTTTCGTCGTAATTGATAGTGCATCAGACTTTAACCTGGTGTTGTAAGACTTCTTACTGTGCTCACCCCAGTCCAACATTTCCACATCATGGCTTCCATATTGTAAATGGGTTGAGGGCTGTGTGTTTTACCCAATGCACCAGGCCCATGGGGAATCCAGATGGGACGAATTGTATTTTTGATTAGTACATTATAAAAAATGAGTGATTGAAGTTGATCCATTGAATCCCTACAATGCAGAAGGGAGCCATTCTGCCCATTGAATCTGCACCGACCCGACTTCCGGTGATGGTGGGACTTCCGGTGACGGCGGGCGGGAGGCAGCCACGCGTTGGAGGGCTCCCGTTCGGGAATGGCATTGTCGGGGGTTAACGCCCGGTCCTAGGGCCAGCGAAGGCAGTAAAAGTCGGGAGACAGCACAGAGGAGAAGAATGTCGAACACCAGCAAAAAACGGCCGTGAAAAAAGCGGCTGAAAGTCCGTTGGGGAGTGGAAAGGTCACCGCGGGGTCAGTAAAGAAAATGGAGGCTGGAGCACCAGGGGAGGCCGCAGTGCTTACGGCTGAAAGAATAACTAAGGTGATGGCTGCGGAATTCAAAAAGCAGTTTGCGCAGTTTGCGAAATGCATGGAGCCGGTGAGGAAGGAGATGAGGGAGGTTTTGAGTGCGCTGGTGGAGGAGGTGATTTCCCCGGTGATGACGGCGGTGGCGAGCGCAGTGGCGGAGGTGCGAGAGCAAGGGGAGGCGCTGAAGGAAGTGGAGGAGACGTTATTGCAGCACGGCGATCAACTTGCCTCGATGACGAAGGAGATGCGGAAGGTGATGGACATTAACAAGGGTCTGCGAGGAAAAATGGAAGACCTGGAAAATAGATCCAGGCGACAGAATTTGAGGATTGTGGGGCTGCCCGAAGGAGTTGAAGGATCAAAGCCGACTGAGTATTTTGCCGCGATGCTGGCGAAACTATTGGGGGAGGGGAAGGATCTCTCGCGATATGAACTGAATCGGGCTCATCGGTCGTGGAGGCCTGTACCAAAGGCGAGTGAGCGCCAAGGGCAGTGACTCTGTGCTTCCGTAGGTACAGTGTGAAGGAGAAGGTCCAAGCTGGGCCAAGCAGAAGCAGGTGGTGCAGTGGGCTGGAGCTAGGCTACATGTATAGTAGGACTTTACGGTGGAGCTGGCGAGGAGGCGGGCTGCCTTCAACCGGTGCAAGGTGCAGCGCGGCATTGTATATCCAGTGAAGCTGAGGGTGACTTATAAGCTCAGGGACGTTTATTTTGGAATGGCGGAAGCAGCGGAGGAGTTTGCGAAGGCAGAAGGACTGTGGCAGAACTGACAAATTGAGAAATGGCCATGTGCCGATGTAACCTCATGACTGTATTTTCTTCTTTTTTGTTTCACTGCGCGCGGGTGTAGGGGCTAAAGGAGCCAATGTGGTATATATTTGGACAAGGGAAGTGATGGGACTTTCACTCGAAAGGAGGGCTCTTTGGGGTGTAGGTGGATATGCGGGGTTTGTGTGCTCAAAGGGGATCTCTGGGTTTTCCTAGGGCCGGGCAAGGGGGAAAGGGACCCGGGCGGGGGCCTCCATGCTGGCCGGTTTAAGCCGGCCAGTGAACAGGCGTGAGGTGGGGGAGGGGCTGCGGCCATCGGAGCCTGGCAGAAAAGTGTCCGAGTGGCCTAGCCGGGGTGGAAAGTTGGGGGGAAGGAACCGAGGTTGGGAGGAGGCGTTTTACAAGAGGCAGTGGACGTGAGGAGCTGGAGGCTTGGGGGGGGGGGGGGGGGGGGGCGGGTGTACAACTCTTGGGTATCATGTACGGTACTCTTTCAGAGGCTGGATGGTATTGAGTGTAGGGGGGAGGGGGAGTGGACTCTGTGGGTAGATGGTGACCATGGGAGGTCCCGGACTCCTTTTTCTTTCTCTCTTTTGTTTTTTGTTGCCACCGTGGGAAGGTTTGGTTTATTGGATGCTTATATTGACAGGTGGGCCGTTGTTTGGGGTGATGGGAGGATGGGACCATTGGTATTGTTAATGGGATTGATTTTGTATTTGTTACAGTTTACTGTTTGTGGGTGGGTTTGAAGGAAAATGTGAAAATGTAGAATAAAAAAATTTTTTCAAAAAGAATCTGCACCGACCCTCTGAAAAAGTACTCTTCCCAAGCCCACTCCCCCATCCTATCCCGTAAGCCCACCTAACCTACACAACTTTGGACCCTAAGGAACAATTTAACATGGCCAATCCACCTAACCTGCACATCTTTGGACATGGTTGTGTCGTCATATTCGCATGTCACATTTTTTTGTACTCACTTACAGTATGTGGGCGTCGCTGGTTAGGCCAGCATTTATTGCCCATCCCTAGATGCCCTTCAGAAGGAGATGGTGAGCTGCCTTCTTGGACCACTGCAGTTCTGAGGAGTAGGTACACCCACTGTGCAGTTAGGGAGGGAGCTCCAGGATTTTGATCCAGCGACAGTGTAGGAACGACCACATATTTCCAAGTCAGGGCGTTGAGTGACTTTGAGGGGCCCTCCAGATGGTCGGGTTCCCAGGTATCTGCTGATCTTGTCCTTTTTTTTATTAGTTCATGGGATGTGGGTGTCGCAGGCTGTGCACCATTTATTGCTCATCACTAATTGCCCTTGAGGGGGCAGTTAAGAGTCGACCACATTGCTGTGGGGCTGGAGTCATATTTAGGCCAGACCAGGTAAAGATGGCAGATTTCCTTCTCCAAAGGACATTAGTGAACGAGTTGGGCTTTTATGACAATCAACAATAGTTTCATGGTCATCATTAGACTTTTAATTCCAGATTTCTATTGAATTCAAATGTCATCATCTGTTGTGGTGGGATTTGAGCCTGGGATCCCAGAGTACTTTGGGTCTCTGGATGTGAGAACCTGCCTACTTACCATTGGCTGGGGACTAATGACTATCCCACAATCCTGTGGTAGTATGAGCTTCCCCAATGAGGGGGGCGGAGAAACCACTAGTAAACTCCTAATATAAATAAGCTGGCCAGTTCAGGAACCGGCAGGAAGGAGTATGTAGCAAGGGAAGTTACTGCTACTGTTATGTATATATGTTATAGTAAATAAATGTTATTACTTTGTATCCTTAAAACTCGTGCTGGATTCTTCGTGGCCCTTACAAAACTGGCGACGAAGGTTAAAGTGAATAGCTGTCTACACTGCTGAAGCCACCTCCCTGGATTTTTGTTGGATACAGGTTGGAAGTTGTTTTCTATTATACCATGCCTCTGTACGGATTTTTGGATGTTTTTGATGCTGCGCTGGAAAGCTGGAACCAGTACACACAACGGATGCGTTACTATTTCCGGGCAAAGAATATCACCGAAAACGAGCGCCAGGTGGTCATATTGCTCACCGCCTGCGGCCCGCATACGTTTGGGGTGATTAGGAGCCTTACGTACCCAGCTGCGCCGGACACCAAAACGTTTGATGAACTTGTGAATATAATGGGGCAACATTTTAACCCAACCCCGTCCACGATAGTCCAGCATTACCGGTTTAATACCGCTGAGAGGACCCCTGGAGAATCCCTTGCCGATTTTCTATCCAGGCTACGCAGGATTGCGGAGTACTGTGACTATGGTGAGACCTTGTCAGAAATGTTACGCGACCGTTTGGTTTGCGGTATTAACAATGCGGCCACCCAGAGAAAGTTGTTAGCTGAGCCAACATTGACTTTTCAACAGGCCATTTAAATAGTATTGTCCCGAGAGAGCGCAGAGCGAGGAGTACAGGAGCTACAGGGAATGGAAGTGCATGCCTTGGGACGCAACCCCTTCCATCCGAAAACGTCCCCCCGCACTCCTGCGGCACCTTGGGCGAGGCAACGTCTGGACCGACGCCAGTGGCCGTCGGACATTCCTCCCCGAAGGGAGCCTTCTCCAGAGCCAATGGATGAGGAGCCATGTCCGTGTCAGACTTGTAGGCGCCGACCCCGTCGCGGACGGCGGTCCTGGGGGCGCCAGAGGCGCCGTCGTTCCGACCGAAACTGGGACCAGCCCAGGGGCCGTAACTGGGACCAGCCCAGAGGCCGTACCTTCCATGTGGATGAACCTGCGGCGACTACTCCTGAGGACGTGGAGACAGAGGACGACTGCCTGCAGCTGCATTGTGTGGCAGCTCCCCGTGTGGCCCCCATTAAGGTGACAGTACGGGTCAATGGCCACCCGCTTGAGGTGGAGTTGGATACTGGCGCAGCGGTCTCCGTGATCGCCCAGAGGACATTCGACCGCATCAACCAGGGTATACAGACCCTTACATTAACCGACTCACAGGCCAGGTTGGCCACCTACACGGGGGAACCACTGGACATTGCTGGAACTACAATGACCCCTGTTGTCTATGGACACCAGGAGGGGCGTTTCCCACTTAACGTGGTGCGCGGCCATGGGCCCAGCCTGTTGGGTCGGGACTGGTTGCTCCATTTGCGGTTGCAATGGCAGCACATCCTCCAAACAGTTTCTGGAGGGTTGACTGGGGTGCTAGGACGATACCCAGAAGTATTCCAGCCTGGTTTGGGGAAAATAAAAGGGGCCGTAGCCCATATCCAAGTTGACCCAGGAGCCATGCCGCGCTATTTCCGGGCACGCCCAGTGCCTTACGCCTTGCTCGAGAAGGTAGAAGGGGAGCTCACTCGTTTGGAGAGTTTGGGTATTATCAGGCCCGTCCGTTTTGCTGACTGGGCAGCACCAATTGTACCTGTAATGAAGCCAGATGCCACAGTTCGCTTGTGTGGCGACTATAAACTTACAGTGAATACAGTTTCCCGACTCGACCGATATCCAATGCCTCGCATAGAGGATCTCTACGCAAAACTTGCAGGTGGACTCTCGTTCACAAAATTAGATATGAGTCACGCCTACCTGCAGTTGGAGCTGGACCCTGCCTCCCAACCATATGTAACGATTAATACACACCGGGGCCTGTATGAATATACACGGTTGCCCTTTGGAGTATCCACTGCCTGCGCAATTTTTCAACGTGTTCTGGAGGGCATTTTGAGAGGTTTACCACGTGTGGCTGTCTACCTAGATGACGTTTTGATTACAGGGACGTCGGAGCAGGAACATTTGGAAAATCTGGAGGCTGTCCTTAGACGCCTTTCGGAGGCTGGAGTCCGTTTACATGGCACAAAGTGCGTATTTCAGGCAAAGGAAGTAGTCTACCTAGGTTATCGGGTGGACCGCGAAGGTCTGCACCCCGTCGCAGAGAAGGTGCGTGCAATTCAACATGCCCCCACCCCGACTGGCACTTCGCATCTTCGTTCTTTTCTCGGTCTCGTAAACTATTACGGGAAGTTCCTCCCCAATCTGGCAACTACGCTGGCCCCTTTGCACCTTCTGCGAAAGAAAAATCACACCTGGGTTTGGGGTCAGCCGTAAGAAACCACTTTCCGGCGGGTAAAGCAACAATTGTCGTCGTCTGGGTTACTAACCCACTATGATCCTGGAAATCCTTTGCTCGTA
This sequence comes from Scyliorhinus torazame, assembly GCF_047496885.1. Classification (NCBI taxonomy): domain Eukaryota; kingdom Metazoa; phylum Chordata; class Chondrichthyes; order Carcharhiniformes; family Scyliorhinidae; genus Scyliorhinus; species Scyliorhinus torazame. The sequence continues at coordinate 325,209,697 of NC_092710.1, forward strand.
ACATGTGATGCATCCCTGTATGGTATTGGGGCCGTCCTGTCCCACAAGATGGAGAACGGGGCCGAACGACCGATAGCTTTCGCCTCCCGCACAGTGACTGCAGCGGAGAAAAAGTACGCGCAGATCGAGAAGGAGGGCCTGGCAGTGGTTTTTGCGGTGAAACGTTTCCACCAGTACATGTACGGCCGCCATTTCACTATCGTGACGGATCATAAGCCCCTGCTGGGACTTTTCAGAGAGGATAAGCCAATACCGCCCATTGCTTCTGCACGGATCCAGCGCTGGGCTTTGTTGCTTGCTGCATACGAGTATTCTCTGGAGCACAAACCAGGTACGCAGATAGCAAATGCCGACGCACTGAGCCGATTGCCTTTATTGACCGGCCCCATGTCGACCCCCACGACCGGTGAGGTGGTTGCAACCCTAAATTTTATGGACACCTTGCCTGTCACGGCATCACAGATCCGTGAGTGGACCCAGACAGAGCCAGTCCTGTCAAAGGTTCGGCACATAGTCCTGTATGGTGGGCAGAATAGACAGCTCCCAGGCGAGTTGCGGGCATTTTCCTCCAAGCTGTCAGAATTCAGCGTGGAAGACGGCATCCTCTTGTGGGGGACGCGTGTGATTGTCCCGGAAAAAGGCCAGCTGATACTATCAGACTTGCACAATGGGCATCCAGGCGTGACCAAAATGAAAATGTTGGCCCGGAGTTATGTCTGGTGGCCAGGCCTCGACACCGACATTGAGAAGGTGGCCCAAAACTGCTCCATTTGCCAGGAGCATCAGAAGCTTCCGCCGGCCGCGCCCCTACGTCACTGGGAATGGCCAGGGCGGCCTTGGGCACGCTTGCATGCAGATTTCGCAGGCCCTTTTCAAGGATCCATGTTCCTTCTACTAATTGACGCCCAGTCCAAATGGCTAGAGGTGCATAAGATGCAGGGGACAACGTCCTGCGCAACAATTGAAAAGATGCGTCTATCGTTTAGTACGCATGGCCTCCCCGAGGTGCTGGTCACGGATAACTGCATTCCATTCACGAGTGAGGAGTTTGCGAGGTTCACGAAGATGAATGGCAGCCGCCATATCCGCACTGCCCCTTACCACCCGGCTTCAAATGGGTTGGCAGAGTGCAGACATTCAAAAGAGGCCTAAAGAAGCAGTCTTCCGGATCAATGGACACGAGACTGGCTCGCTTTTTGTTTCCGTACAGGACCACCCCCCATGCAGTGACTGGGGTAGCTCCCGCAGAACTCCTAATGGGCCGGAGACTTCGCACCCGCCTTCGTCTGGTTTTCTCGGATATTGGTGCAAAACATACGCCGCACACAAGAACGGCAGGGACAGGGATTTTCTCGGCATCGGCCGATTCGGCAGTTTGCGCCCGCTGACCCAGTGTTCATTCGGAATTTTGCTGGTGGTGCCCAATGGGTTCCTGGTGTAATCTTTCGCCAAACGGGCCCTATATCTTACCAAGTGCAAGCCCAGGGTCGTCTCCAGCGAAAACATGTAGACCACGTTCGGTCCAGAAGACCATCCCCTCAAAAGATTCCCCGCCCCCGGAGCTCATTTCAACAGCCGCAGAGACAAGGGAAGGTAGTCCTCACAATCTTCCACTGATGCCTCACTCGAAGCCTGCGCAGGTCGTTACGGGACCGAATGGAGATAGAGACGCTGACATGACGGAGGCAGCAGACTCTGACTCCGAGATGGAGACACAGGATGCATCAGAGGGGGAATCCTCGGGTCCACGGGCCGTGGATGTACAACCGCGCCGTTCATCACGGAAGCGCCGGTCTCCGTCTCGTTATACGCCGCCTGATCCAGCGCCGCGTGCAAATGGTGTCCGGCCTGCGGCCAAACGAGTGGGACGCCCTCCTTCGCCAGGGTCTTCGGTGGATTCCTTGGACTTTGGGGGGGGGAGGGATGTTATAACCTGCCTACTTACCATTGGCTGGGGACTAATGACTATCCCACAATCCTGTGGGTGTATGAGCTTCCCCAATGAGGGGGGCGGAGAAACCACTAGTAAACTCCTAGTATAAATAAGCTGGCCAGTTCAGGAACCGGCAGGAAGGAGTATGTAGCAAGGGAAGTTCCTGCTACTGTTATGTATATATGTTATAGTAAATAAATGTTATTACTTTGTATCCTTAAAACTCGTGCTGGATTCTTCGTGGCCCTTACAAAACTGGATTACTAGTCCAGTGACAATATACCATGCCACCACATCCCCAGAGATGATAGTGGTCGTGGGTTTGGAAGGTGTTCGCTAAGGAACCTTGGTGAGTTGCAGATGGTTCAAATGGCTGCCACTGTTCGTCGGTGGTGGTGGAGGGTTTGAATGTTTGTGGAAGGGGAAGCAATCAAGCGAGGCTGCTTTATCCTGGATGGTGTTGAGCTTCTTGAGTGTTGTTGGAGCTGCACTCATCCAGGCAAGTGGAGAGTGTTCCATTGCACTCTTGACTTGTGCCATGTGGATGGTGGACAGGCTGTGCCCTAGCCAGTAATAAGGGGAGGGGGGAGAGGGGGTTCCAAAAGAGTGTCGCCATGACAAAGGACAAGCAACATTACCCAACCATTGTGGAGGAAGAGCAGGCGTGAGCCTGGGATACCCTTGTGTGAGTCAACATTCTCAGCATTGAAGGCAAAGTATCACTTGCCACATTTAGGCAAAACACCAAGAACTGAACTGAAGAGGCAGTGCGTCACGGTCATGTCACTCGATTAGTAATCCAGAGGCCCAGGCTAATACTCCAGGGACATGTGGGTTCAAATCCCATGCTGCAGCTGGTGGAATTTGAATTAAATTAGTAAAATCTGTAATGGAAAGCTAGTCTCAATGACGACAACTATCATTTTTCTATTGGGACTCAAGGGATCAAAGGATTTGTGGGGGGGACAACAGGAACAGATTACTGAGTTGGCTGATCAGCCATGATCATATTGAATAGTGGAGCAGCTCAAGAGGGCCGAATGGTCGTCTCATGCTCCTGTTTTCTATGTTTCTATGAGTTGTGTATAGTAAAAACGTGAATACAGATCCAAAGTTTTTCACTGAATGATGGTAGATGTTCATTCAGCAAATGTACACATGAAGTACAAAGGGCAGGTTTAGTTCTGTTGGCTGGAAGCCTGGTTTGTGGTGCAGTAAGAGGCCAACACTGTGGGTTCGATTCCCGTACCGGCTGAGGTTATTCATGAAGATCCTGCCTTCGTAACCTTGCCCCTCACCTGAGATATGATGGTCCTCAGGTAAAATCAAAACCAGTCAGCTCTTTCCCTCAAAGGGAAAAGCAGTCTGTGGTCACCTGGGACTCTGGAGACTTTACGACCTTCTTGAGTGTTGTAGGAACAGCGCTCATCCAGGGGAGCGGAGAATATTGCACCAACTCCTGAGTTATGCCTTGAACATGGTGGGCAGGTTTTGGGGAATCAGGAGGTGAGTTCCTCATTACAAAATTCCCAGCCTTTGAGGTCCTCTCGTAGCCGTGGTATTTACATAGCTAGCCCCATAAAATTCATAGAATCCATACAATGCAGAAGGTGGCCATTCAGCCCATCGATTCTGCACCTGCCCTCCAAAAGAACACTGTACCTAGGCCCACTATCCTGACGTAACCCCGTACATTGATCAGGGCCAATCAACCTAACCTGCACATCTTTGGTCACTAAGTGGCAATTTAGTATGGCCAATCCACCTAACCTACACAACTTTGGACAGTGGGAGCACCAGGAGGAAATCTGTGCAGACACGGGGAAAATGTGCAAACTCCACACAGACACTGACCCAAGGCCGAATTGAAACGGGGTCCCTAGCGCTGTGAGGCAGCAGTGCTAACCAGTGCTAACACTGCCGTCCCCTTATTTCTTGTAGGGTCCCATGTCTGCTGGACAAATGATCGACTTTTCTGATGGCCGATGAACATCTTCCCAGCACCTAGACATTGGAAGGACCCGTGAAACATCTCAATCGTGAAACATCACAATCTCAGCCCGAATACAGCCCAATCAAAGGGAGGCATTTTGAGCACCGTTCACAACCATTCTGTAAGATCTTCACATATCCAACTCAATTCCAGAAATATCAGCTCAAATACAGTCATCTCTGATGTGTTGTGTACTCTGGGATAACACAGGCTGCAACTGGATGCAGCTTTAACCAAAAGATACTCCAGACCGTGAAGTTAGTTCAATCTGATATATTGAACCAGTAGCACAGTTAGCACAGTTCTCTATGAGTTCGACTCTCTGCTAACCTAAGTGTGGTTACTCTGTCTGACTGAACCAGACTAGCTCTTAGCCACGTGCTGGAGGTGTGATACTGTACATACACACTGACTCACTCTGTAGATGTTCATCAGTGGAAAGAGGCGGAGTGTGAGTGCCTTGTGCCTTTTATAGTGAGATATCATCCCTGAGTGTCCTGCCTGCTCATTGGTCATGTCCTGTTCTCTGTGTTCATTAGCTGCCTGTCTGTGCCTGTCTCTATATCATTACTGCATGTCTCAATATCATGACATCTCCCCCTTTTTTAAAATGTTTTGTTGGCATATGTGAACGTATTTACATGTGAAGACAGCTGTCTAATGTGCGAAAACAGAACATCGCAAACAAAACAAATGTTCATAAGTCCAGTCTCTGGGGCTTGCGTCTGATCCTTGTCGACCGCCGGAGAGGTGGTGGTGGGGACGACAGCGCCTTGACAGCCGGGATGGAAGCCTGACTGGTGGCCTCGTAGTTCGAGGTATCAGGAGGTGGCAAAACAGCGGACGGAAACGGAGAAGAAAGCGGTTGCGGGCAGGCAACTTTGCGCAGTGCCCGTCTGTTTTGTCGCACAACAGAACCATCAGCCATACGTACAACATACGAGCGGGGCGCAGCCTGTCGAACAACGACAGCTGGAGCAAACCAGACACCATCCGGTATCTTGATCCTGACAGTGTCTGCCGGGGATAACACGGGCAAATCGGTGGCATGAGCATCATAGCCCTGCTTTTGCTGGCTTCGGAGCTGCTGAACCTTCTGCAGCACCGGGAGGTGATCCAGGTTGGGCAAGTGTATGGCTGGAAGTGTCGTCCACAGATCCCTGTTCATCAGAAATTGAGCCGGCGACATGCCAGTGGACAGTTGCCCTTTACGCAAGCAGCGCGAGGTAGATGTCAGAAGCAGAATCCGCGGCCTTGCAGATGAGCTGTTTCACAATGTGCACCGCTTTTTCAACCTTCCCATTGGGCTGCGGATAGTGTGGGCTGGAAGTGACATGTTTGAAATGGTTTGACTTGGCAAACATAGACCACTCGTGGCTGTTGAAGCATGGGCCATTGTCACTCATGACAGTGAGTGGGATACCATGACTGGAGAACGTCTCCTTACAGGCCTTGATGACGGTCCGAGATGTGAGGTCCGAGAGCTTCACGACTTCAGAGTAATTGGAGAAATAATCAATAATCAACACGTAGTCACGACTATTCACACAAAAGAGGTCGATGCCAACCTTGGACCATGGGGAGGTCTCCATTTCATGCTGCTGGAGCGTCTCCTTGCTCTGCGCTGGCTGGAAGCGTTGACAGGTTGCACAGTTGAGGACCATGTTCGAGATGTCCTGGCTAATACCGGGCCAGTAGACAGCCTGCCTGGCTCTGCGTCTGCACTTCTCGACGCCCAGGTGTCCCTCATGGATTTGGCAGAGCACCAAGCTCTGGAGACTGAGTGGAATGACAATCCGGTCCAGCTTGAGGAGGATACCATCAATCACCATCAGGTCGTCCTTTACATTGTAAAATTGAGGGCACTGCCCTTTCTGCCAGCCATTGGCGAGGTGGTGCATGACACGCTGCAAGAGGGGGTCTTTGGCCGTCTCCTCGCGGATACGAACCACCTTCTCATCAGACGCCAGGAGGGTGGTAGCACACACCTGCACTTGTGATTCAATCTGCCGAATGATTTCCAGCAATTCACTAGGCAATGTGATGGAGCGGGACAATGCACCAGCGATGATGAGCTCCTTGCCAGGCATGTCCATTAAGTCAAAGTCATACCTTCTGAGTTTGAGGAGGATGCGCTGCAACCGAGGCGTCATGTCGTTCAGGTCCTTGTGGATAATGTGGACCAGAGGCCTATGATCCGTCTCGACAGTGAATGTCGGCAGGCCGTAGACATAGTCGCGAAACTTGAGAATGCCAGTGAGAAGATCCAGGCATTCCTTCTCTATTTGTGCATACCTTGTTTCGGTGGGCGTCATGGCCCTCGATGCGTAGACTACCGGTGCCTAGGATGAAGTGTCATCGCGTTGAAGCAGCACCGCACCGATGCCACCCTGGCTCGCATCTGTCGAGATCTTCGTCTCCCTTTCTAGGTTGAAATTGCCAAGATGGGTGCAGTGGTGAGCTTGGCTTTCAGCTCCAACCACTCTGCCTGATGTGCTGCCTTCCACTCAAAGGCAGTGGACTTTTTCACCAGGTTTCGTAGGGCCATGGCGTGTGAGGCCAGGTTTGGGATGAACTTGCCCAGAAAATTGACCATGCCCAGGAAGCGCAACACCGCCTTCTTATCTTCAGAGACCTTCATGGCTTCGATGGCCTTGACCTTGTCTCTGTCCGGGCGCACGCCCTGCCAAGAGATCTGGTCACCTTGGAACTCGAGTGTCGACATGCCAAAGCAACATTTGGACCTGTTCAGCTTCAGGCCATTGGCGTGGACACGGCGGAATACCTGCTGGAGACAGGAAACATGCTCTTCAGGGGTCGTGGACCATATGATGATGTCGTCCACGTACACACAAACCCCTTCAATGCCCTCCATCATCTGCTCCATGATGCGATCGAAGATCTCCGATGCCGAGACAATGCCAAACGGCATGCGATTACAGCAGTATCTGCCAAACGGTGTGTTGAAGGTGCAGAGCCTTCTGCTGGACTCATCCAGCTGGATTTGCCAAAATCCATGTGACGCATCTAACTTGGTGAAAAAACGTGCGTGTGCCATCTCACTGGTGAGTTCCTCCTGCTTCGGGATGGGGTAGTGTTCACGCATTATATTCTTATTGAGATCCTTGGGATCAATGCAGATGCGCAGGTCTTCCAAGGCTTTCTAACACAGACAATCGAGCTGACCAGGTCAGTCGGTTCGGTTACCTTGGAAATGATGCCCTGTTGCTGAAGATCCTTGAGCTGTGCCTTCAGGCGCTCCCTCAGCGGAGCTGGGACCCGGCGTGGTGCGTGGACCGCTGGCTTAGCATCAGGACGTAGCAGAATCTTGTATCGATATGGCAGCGTGCCCATCCCGTCGAACACATCCGTATACTGAGCGAGAATGTCGTCAATGCCGGCCTGAAGATCCACATTGGAGGATGTCGTTGTGTAAACCCGCCGCACGAGGTTCAGCTGCTTGCAGGCATGCGCGCCAAGTAGGAATGCCCTGTCTGGCTTGACAATTTCAAAACGTAACCGTGCGTGGGTGCTCCGTTTGGAGACGAGTAGATGGCAGGATCCCAGTAGCGTGATGGCATTTCCGTTGTAGTCCAGGAGCCTGCAGGCTGCTGGAAGGACCTTGGGGGGCTTCTTGATGCGTTTGAAATCTGCCTGTGAGAGGAGGTTGGCAGAAGCACCTGTGTCCAGCTTAAACTGGATGGAGTAGTGGTTGACCTGCATCACCGCACGCCATTCATCCGCAGAATCCACAGCGAGGATGGATTGACTTTGTGATGAGTTGGATGTGGCATATTCACATTTGGTAATGATGCCCACACAGTAGGCGGAGTCCAGTTATTCTTCCTCTGGATCCGTTGTGCTGCCAGGATCAGAACCTGTAATCGTTGTTGCACACTCTGAATGCGCCGTCGTCGGAATTGGGAGCGCTGACCCCTGACTGGTGGTGCAGACCTGCACAAGGCTGCATAGTGTCCAGGCTTCCTGCAGTTTAAACATCGCCTGCCTCTTGCAGGGCAGTGTTTCTTTAAGTGGGCGTTGCCCCAGTTCGAGCACGTCATGACGTAGGCATCCTGACGCTCCGCGCGTCGTCGCACATGCGCAGTGCGGGTGTCGGCCGCTTCGTTATCCCGTTCGCATCGCGCATGCATTGGACCCCGGGAAAAGCACGCGAAATGGCCACTTTCATCAATGCTGAGGCGCTGCATCCGGGAGATGGCCTGCGCACTCTGCCTCGTGGGAGGCAAGTTTCTAATTTTCAGCCGATTTGTACTGGGCATAGTGATTTTTGGCGTGCTCATGCACTGTGCATGTTTCAATCGCGACTGGCAGGATCATATGTTTGATTTTCAGTAGCTGCTCTCTCAGAGGATCAGCGTGAACTCCAAAAACGATTAGGTCTCTGATCATGGAGTCAGCAATATCACCAAAGTTGCAGGACAGCGCTTGCAGGCGGAGGTTAGTTAAGAAGGAGTTGAAAGATTCATCTTTACCCTGTAGACGCTGTTTGAATATGTCGCGCTCGAAGATTTCATTGGTGTCCGCTTCACAGTGACTGCCAAACTTGTCCAGGATGGTCTGAAACTTTGTCTTGTCCTGGCCTTCGGTGAAGTGAAAAGAGTTGAAGAGTTCGATGGCTTGATCGCCCTGTTGAGAGGAGAAGCGCAATCTTCCTTGCATCAGACGCACCCTCGAGGTCGGAAGCTTCGATGTCCTGCAGAAACTTTTGCTTGAATGTCCGCCAGTTGGCACTGAGATTGCCTGAGGTCCTGAGCTGGTGAGGAGCCTGAATCTTCTCCATGGTGCCGGGATACATTCGCTGGTCGTCACGGAACGGACTGAGATTAACCAGTCTCCTGGTAGCATGATGTGTTATGTACTCTGGGATAACACAGGCTGCAACTGGATGCAGCTTTAACCAAAAGATACTCCAGACCTTGAAGTTAGTTCAATCTGATTTATTGAACCAGTAGCACAGTTAGCACAGTTCTCTATGAGTTCGACTCTCTGCTAACCTAAGTGTGGTTACTCTGTCTGACTGAACCAGACTAGTTCTTAGCCACGTGCTGGAGGTGTGAAACTGTACATACACCCTGAGTCACTCTGTAGATGTTCATCAGTGGAAAGAGGCTGAGTATGAGTGCTCATGCCTTTTATAGTGAGATACCACCCCTGAATGTCCTGCCTGCTCATTGGTCATGTCCTGTTCTCTGTGTTCATTGGCTGCCTGTCTGTGTCTGTCTGTATATCATTATCTGCATGTCTGCATATCAAGTCAATCTCTGGAAGATATCATAGAATCATAGAATTTACAGTGGAGAAGGAGGCCATTCGGCCCATCAGGTCTGCATCAGCCCCTGAAAAGAGCACCCTACTTAAGCTCACACCTCCACCTAGCCCTCTAACCCAGTAACCCCACCTAACCTTTGGACACCAAGGGGCAATTTATCATGGCCAATCCACCTAACCTGCACATCTTTGGACTGTGGGAGGAAACCGGAGCACCCAGAGGAAACCCGCCCAGACACGGGGAGAAAGTGCAAACTCCACACAGAGAGTCACCCAAGGCCGGAATTGAACCCCGGTCCCTGGAGCTGTGAGGCAGCAGTGCTAACCACTGTGCCACCGTCCCGCCCCAAAACCCTGGAAAGAACATTCTGGCCTTTCTTCAATGTTATGTGATCTTTCTCGTTCGCCTGAGACAGCATGCCTCTTATGAAAGACAGCGTTGCAGCAATTCCTCAGTTTCGGGAATATTGGCCTGGAGATGTGCACATCTGACAGAGGACTTAAACTCACAACCTTCTGACTCCCAGGCAAGAATGCTACCCACAGAGCCAAGGCCTACGCGATTGGCATTTGAACTCTTGTTCCCAGAACATTAGCCTCAGCCTTTGCATCACTAGTCCAATCACATTGCCTCTACACCGCCGTCACCCATATCTGCATCCAGACCATTGGGTTCAAGCATGATCATCACCAGGACTGGCTTGATGAAAATGATGCTGAGATACATGACCCCCGGAACAAACATGAGACGTTTCATTGCCCGACAGAGCAACTCAAGGTTTCAACTCAAGAAAGCAGCACTCCATCAGCCCAAGGCTCACGCCCAAAGACAAATTTGGAAGGTAATGGACAAGTGGTGTGAAGGGAAAGCCCAAGAGATGCAACAGTACGCTGACGATCATGGCATGCAAAGCTTTTTGAAACCGTCAGGGTCATCTATAGACTGAGGTCAAATAGACAAAATCTTCTTCATTCATAGGATGGTGTTTCTCTTCTTAAGGATGACAATTCCATCCGTCAATGTTGGAAAGAACATTTTGAACAACATCTGATCCATGAATCCACAGGAACAGTTGAAACTCCCCAAGCTAAACTCAGTACCCTGTGGTAGAATCCATGGGTAAACCACCACCAATGGGAGAGCGACAACAAGCAATCAAACATGAAAGGTTGATCTCTCGGCCCTATAGTATTCTCGCTGAGGTATTCAAACTAGTAAACGTTTGCTTATGCCAAGACTTCATGCATTAATCCCACAGGCTTGGGAAGGAAAATATCGCCTCGTGACTTCAGGAATGTGACAATTGTAACTATATCAAGAAGGGAGATAAATCGCATTTTGGGAACTAGCGAGGTATTTCTCTCTTGTCCAAAGCAGGGAAACTCCTGACCTGCATGCTCCTGAATCACCAACTTCCTGTGGCTGCGGACATCTTCCCAGAGACACAGTGTGACTTTAGAACTTCCAGAGGAACATGGTCTATGTTGCCAGACAATTTGAAGGAAAATATTGAGAACAGCGTTAGGGTCTCTTCATTGAGTTCATCGACCTGAGCAAAGAATTTGACTCAGTAAATCATGAGGCTCTGCGGATTATGCTTTAAAGATTTGAATGTCCAGGAAACGTCATCGTAATCCTGCAGTTGCTTCACGATGATATTGAGTGGGAGATCTGAAACAGGTGTCTTCAAAATCCAGGCTGGGGTCAAGCAAGACTGTGAGATACTTTGTACTATTTACAACCTACCTGACAGTGACGATTCACTTAATCAAATCAACTGATCTCTGGTGTCTGTATTAACGACTGACTAGATGGAAAACTCTTTAAGCTCAAGTCACCTCCATGCCAAAACTAAACTGGCTACCATAAAATACATGATCTACGGTTTGCAGATGACCATAGGGTCGTTGTACACTCTGCGGCAGATTTACAAGCCACTCGCGATCTCTTCAATTCTGAATACAAGAAACTCAGCCTGTTCTTGAAAATTGCCGAAATAAAACTCATATATTAACCCACACCCATCCAGCCAATTAGTCCACCTCCAATATATGTTGAAGAAGAAACTAGGGACTATGTAGAGAACTTCCCATAACTCGGCAGCCTCCTCTCTCAAAAGGTTTTCATGGACTAGGAGATCCAACACTAGATGAGCTGTAGCAGTTCAACCTTCCACAAACTATGGCAGTAATTGTTTGACAACAAAAAGCTCCACAAGTCAACAAAAATCTTTGTGTCTCAATTGCTGCCTCCCAAACTGCAGTGACACCTGGGATGTGTATCAGCGACATATAAGAGCACTGGGGAAATCACATTAGCAATGTCTCCACTGCATCCCCTGAATTCAATGGGTGGTTTGTTGAGCAAGTACTATTGTCCTCCTTCAAGTCAGCTCCATGAACATTCAGGTAAAACGTCTTCAAAATTAACCTCGATGGATTGGACACTGAGTCCAGTTGGCCACACACCCTCCTACCACCAAGTGTTGTTCTCTCAACTCTCAAAGGGTCAACAGTCCAGCGGAAGACAAAGAAAGTGCGTCAAGTACACTCTGAAGCTCTCCCTGAAGCTGAGCGGCATTGACATTAATGCCAGGGGAGGAGATTGCAACTAATTGTTCAGAATGGCAACAACTGGGCTATCAAGCTGCCTCACGCTTTGAGTCCATTGCCTCATTGATGAGGCAGCGTGGCAGCAGAGAAGGAAGGAAAAGGAAGCAAATCCTGCACCCCAGATCCCACTAAGTCATGGGATATCCTGTCCCATGTGCCGAAAGATATACGAATTGAGAATTCACCTGCTCAGTCACATGAAGACCAATGGCAGAAACCCCTGAACCCGATTGGACATCATCCTTGAATCTAGGGACAGTCAACAATGGCTGGTTCTGTTAAGTTTCTGGTCAATGGTAACCCTAAGGTGTTGATAGTGGTGCACTTGGCAACGGTAATGCTGTAGGCAATGGTTAGATTCTCTCTTGTTGGAGAGATAGGGCTGGTTTAGCTCAGTGAGCTAGACAGCTGGTTAGTGATGCAGAACAAGGCCAGCAGCGCGGGTTCATTTCCCGTACCAGCTTATCCGAACAGGCGCCGGAATGTGGCGACCAAGGGCTTTTCACAGTATCTTCATATTTGTGACAATAAAAGGTTATTATTATTATATTACTTGACTGTCTCTTGTGGGATGGCCACTCCTACCAATACTTTCATGGACAGATGCATTGCTACCGGTTGATAAGGGAAATGTCAAGTAGGTTTTTCCCTCTTCTTAGTTCCCTCACCACCTGCTGCAAGCCCAGGTTTGGTAGATACCTTCTGCCCTTTTGGCTATATGCTACTGTGCCACCATTTCTGCTGGGTTTATCCTGCTGGTGGGACAGGACATATTGTTATGGGTCAGAGTTTAGAGAACCCCAAAGTGTAGCATGGAGTTCAACTTTTAATAGATTGTGGTGTGGGGAGCACACGGCGCACTCTCCAGGTGTGATACAGCAGAAATGGACAAGTGTTTTTTTAAAACAAAACAATGTTTATTCTATCAGCTCAAGTTAACCTTTTTAAAACAACCATTGAATATCTTAACACCCATTAATTCAAAGATAACCCACAAAAACTAAGTAATCGTTTAAGCTGTCCTTTTAACATCCAAAAGACTTAACCAACCTTCAAACAGGAGCACATTAGGTTACATTCAATATATATAGTGAGAAAGGGTTCAACTATGCTGCTGCTTTTGGTTACTTCAGCTACAGCCCCTTTGCCTTCTTCATGCAGCTCACTGGAAACACACAGACACACCCAAGCTGCTCTCTCAAACTGAAACTCAAAAAGCAGAAGTGAGCTCAGCTCCCCCCACACTCTGACATCACTTCAGTAACATGATCAGCTCCATTTATTAAAGGTACATTGCTTAAACATCCATTTCTTAAAGGTATTCTCACATGACAATATCTAGGGACAGTAATTGAGGTGTCTGAAACATTGGGTACACTGGAACAATGAGTAACTTCAAGGAGGAGTTAGGCAGATTTTTAATTAGTAATGAGTTACAGGGTTACGGAGAACCAGGAGGACGGTGGAGTTGAGACCATGATTAAATCAGCAATGATTATATTGAACTATGGAGCAGACTCGAGAGACTACTCCTGCTCCCAGTTATTATGATTTAGGAAAGAACGATCCTGCTAATTCCACCATCCAGCTCTGGGTCTGCAGCCCTGTAGGTAACAGCACCTGAAGCACCAATCTGGTCTTCTTGATTAATAAGGGGATTTCTTTATTAATAAGAGAATCAGGGGTTATTGGGAGAAGGCAGGAGAATGGGGATGAGGAACATATCAACCATGATCGAATGGCGGACCAGACTCGATGGGCCGAATGGCCTAATTGTCTTCCTATATCTTATAGTCTTATTGACTGGAAGGCATGATTCAGTGAGTAGCTACCTACATCCTGCTTTGCACCAAGAATCATTCATTCATCCAACATTCTTGTTCTTGCCGACCTATAATGGCTTCAGTATAGGAACCACCTTAATTTCAGAGTTTTCATCCCTGTTTTCAAAACCAAGCAGGGCTTTAGACTCTCCCTATCTCTGTGACTTGCTCCAGCTTCCAAGATGTCTGAGTTCCTCCAATTCAGGTTTTTTGCACATCCCAGAATCTGTTTGTCCACAATTGGTGGCGTGCCTTAAGCAATCTCAATCCTCAGAGAGGAATTCCCTCTCTGACCCCCATTCAAAACTTTCCTAAAATATATAGGCGGGATTCTCCGTTGCGGGACGCGGATATCGTAATCGGCGATCAGGCGGAGAATCCCTGATTACGACTGACTCAGGGGGAGTGCCTGTTTTCGGATGCTCCGGCCCCTCCAACACGGCGTCATCCAGGTGTACGTCGCACACCATTGGGACAGTCTCAGGACGTCACCTGAAGGCCCTACCCCGGTGCTCTGCCCCCGATGGGCCGAGTTCCCGATGGCGCGGGACACGTGTTTTCGGGAACCCGGCGTGGCAGCTGCGGACTGTGTCCAGCGCCGCCACAGTCGGGGGGAGCCATGCCGCTGGCCAGGGGGGGGCTTCGTCGAGGGTTGGGGGGGACTGGTGCGGAGTGGCAGGACGGGTCCGCGCATGGCCGGCGCCACGTTGTACGCATCTGCTGCAGGTTGTCGCCGTCGCGGCCACGGACCCGGCAATTCTCCAGCCATTTATTTTGTGAAGGCTGGGAGTTTTACGTGGTGCGGCTGCTAGTCCCTCCCCAGTGGGAGCATCGGTGCAGGCGCGGCAGCAACAGTTTCGTCGTAAAACCAGACATATCCCGCGGACATTCCTCAAAATCGGAGAATCCCGCCCAATGTCTTTGGCCAAATCTTTGGCCACCTGTCCAAAGATCGTCTTGTGTCCTACACTTTGAAACATCTTCCTTAAATGTCTTTGTCTGCCGTTTCTCTCCCTGCTTTAATAACCTCCTACAAACGTTTCCATTTAAAATTGCTTGTAGCCACTAAATTTAGTACAATAAGAGCCCATGGTATTGTGGTATTATCATTAGACTTGTCATCCAGAGACCCAGGTTAATGCTCTGGAGACCTGGGTTCAAATCCCACCACAAAACTTCAATTCAATAAAAGAAATGCCAGACAGTGAAGTATCAATTGTTATTAAAAACCCACCTGGTTCCCTTTAGGAAAGAAAATCTGCCTCCACATGAATCCAGATCCACAGAAATATGGTTAACTCTGAAGTAGCCTAGCAAACCACTCAGTTCATGAGAAATTAGGTAGGAGCAATAAATGCTGGCCCAGCCAACGACGCCCACATTCCATGAATGAATTTTTTTTTAAACTCCCATGTCAGATTTTCCTCTCTTTACTCCAAAGAAATCTAACTGCATCCCAAACTGAGATAAACACAGAATAAGCACCAATCCCGGGACCATCCTAGCTAGTGTCAGTCAGCGTCTCATCAGATAATCTCAGTGAGTCATTCAAGCTGCAGGCTATGCCTTCTATTTAATAATGTATGCATGAAACTGTTGGTGCATTTGACATGCCTCCAATTAGGTCATTTACACAATATCAAAAAGTAACTTTTAATTTGTTCTCAGGGTGAGGGTGTCCATGGTGAGGCCAGCCATTATTGCCCATTCGTGGTTGCTCTGAAGTGACTTGATTTGCCAAAACAGTCCAGAGGACAGTTAAGGGCAGCACGGTAGCACAAGTGGACAGCACTGTGGCTTCACAGCGCCAGGGTCCCAGGTTCGATTCCCCGCTGGGCCACTGCCTGTGCGGAGTCTGCACGTTCTCCCCGTGTCTGCGTGGGCTTCCTCTGGGTGCTCCGGTTTCCTCCCACAGCCCAAAGACATGCAGGTTAGATGGATTGGCCATGCTAAATTGCCCTTAGTGACCAAAAAGGTTAGGTGGGGTTTTTGGGTTACGGGGATAGGGTGTAAGTGAGGGCTTAAGTGGGTCGGTGCAGACACAATGATGAATGGCCTCCTTCTGTACTGTAAGTTCTATTTTCTAAGAGTCAATCATAGACTGACGTCGAATATACACTAGACTGGTTAGGGGCAGCAGGCTTCCTTCCCTCACAGGCATCAATGAACTGGCTGGGCTTTTCCAACACTTTGACAACATCGGTTATGGATTATTTGTATTTTATTCCAGGTTGATTTAAAAATTGAATTTAGATCCGCAAACTATTTCAGAGCGATTTGAATTCACCTCCTCTGGATTATTAATAACATAATCACACACATCACACCACCATAATAATTGATCGATCCTAAAAACAACCTTAATTGTGTCATGCTTTGATCCTTCGAAGATTTCTGTCGTTTTCTTTGGTTCTTTGTGTAAACTATCGTTGTCAATCATATGACCAAGGTAATCTATGGGGTGACTTGAAAAAGTCGCAGTTTTCCATCTTAGCTCTCAGGTTGTGGCTCTGTAACCGCTTCAGGGTAGCTTCCAAATTGTCCAAATCTTCCTGTTCACTCAAACCGGCGATGAATATGTCATTCAAATAACATTGCGCTCCATTTGACCCACTTAGAATTTGATCCATGGATTCCTGAAAAAGAGCAGGTGCAGATATTTTTCCAGAAGAAAGTTTTCTGTCACGAAACAGACCTTTGTGCATTACGATGGTGAATAATAGCTGTGAATCAGCAGTCATATTCAAATACAGATATGCCTGTGACAGATCAATTTTATAGAATTTCTGTCCTCCAGAAAGTCCAGCAAACAAGTCTTAAATCAGCGGCAGTGGATAATGATCTATGCGCAAAAACTGTGTTAATAGTAGTTTTACAATCTCCACCAATTTTCACTGAGCCATCCTGTTTTAATACAGGAATGATTGGTGTCGCCCAATCACTTGTAACAACAGGTTCAATGATTCCTGTACTTACTAATCTGTCTAACTCTTCTTTAACTTTAGGCCTGATGCAGTATGATTATGGTCTGGCTTTGATACATTCGGGTGTACGTCTGACTCGATTTCTAGGTGTACTTCAACTCCAGTCATAGAGCTTAGTGAATCCTTGAACACCTTCTCGTACTTCTTCAGAAGTTGTTGCTAGTTGCTCTTTGAATCTTATTGACTGTTTCCCTGTTGAGCCTATTCTTAGCCAACTATGCTCTACCAAATAGAGCAGGACAATTTCCACAGACAATGTGAAGAGTCAACTTTGCTGTCTGCCCATTTGCTTCTACTTTCACCATAATAATAATAATAATCTTTATTGTCACAAGTAGGCTTACATTAATAATGCAATGAAGTTACAGTGAAAAGCCGCTAATTTCCCATGCAGACACAGGGAGAACGTACAGGCTCCACACAGACAGTGACCAAAGCCTGGAATCGAACCCGGGTCCCTGACGCTGTGAAGCAACAGTGCTAACCACTGTGCTACCGTGCCGCTATCTATCCACTTCCATTTCAATTTCATGACCTTCAGGTTTTGAATATCCCCAAAAACATTGTTGATCCCCTTGTAATGACAAAGCACCTAGCTTATCTCCTGCTGCAGCTCAATTTTGCTGTTATAGTTTTTGTATGACAAGATTGTTTACTTGTTCTTCCACTTTCTTGGTACAGAAGAGGTTTTCTGAGCCCAACATGCCTTGGCAATGTGGCCCTTCTTGCCACAGTTCTAACCTGTATTTGATTTGCTTCAGTATTCCTCCACTGAGTGTCCAACCTGTGCACAATTGTGACATGGTTGCACCTTTGCATCCCTGTTTCTTGAGGTATCCATTTTGTGGATCTTCACTCCAGCCCCTATCTATGAAGCGTCTCTCGTAGCAAGCCCCATAGATGTGACAACTTCCACAGCAGCTTTCAGAGTTAAATCACTTATAGTACGCAGCTTCCTCTGAATTGCTTCACTGCGTAACCCACAAACCAACCTGTCTCGAAGAGTATCATCAGGTGTTGTCCTAAATTCACAATATCAAGCTAACCTTTTTAAAGATGCTGAAAACTGTGAAGTGGCTTCACCTCCTTCCTAACTAGAGCAGTGGAATCGGAATTTTTCTGCAATCAATAACAATTTAGGCAAGAAATGCCCCTCAAAAATTTCCATTAATTCACTGAAGGACTTTTCCCCTGTTTTGCTGGGTGAACAAGATTCTGTAGCAGCATAAACATTTTACGACCAACTGAGCTGTGAAATGTTACAACTTTTAGGACCTCTGGTGTCTGATTAGCTATTAAAAACAATTGGAATCTTCCTTCATATGAATTACATGTTTCATAATCCTCATCAAAGCGCCCCCGGCGTCTGTATTCCCTGAAACATTTTGGATCCTGGTTCCTCCCTTTCGTCTGTGTTGGAAAGTATGGCACAAACATGGAAAGAATGGCCCAGGACTATTGTTCTAGCCAATTGGTTTTGCAGCCTTGGGGTTCCTTATAACTACTAAACTATATATTTGACTGGAGGCTCTGTAACATCTAGTCCCCAGGCTAGACTCAACACTGTAGATATGGCTTTGTTTTACTTGTAGGCTAAAGTTGCTGAAGCCCACACGTGCAAATGTGTCTGAGCTATAACGTCAGTTCACTTCCAAAGGATCTATGTGTTCTTTTTTGAAGATACGTCACATGCTTTGGCACTTAAAGAGATGCCAGATTTTAAGACTTTCTTCTTTTTTTAACAAAATATTTTACTGGAGGTATTTTCAAATGTTTACAGAGCAAAAAAGCATAAAGAACCATAACAAACCATCACCAATATAAAAACATATCCAGCCCCCCTTTACACAGACCTTCCTACTTCCCACTCTTTTTCCAGCTAAGCCCTCGGCCCCCCTCCCCCCCAGCAAAGAGAAGAAAAATAAAGATATTTTAGTACCCCTTAAAAAGACGATGAACAGCTTCCTCCTCGTGGACAGCCCCTCGGCCAACGCCCTAATGGTGAAAGTAATCTCCAAATGGAGAAATTCTGCCAGGTCCCCAACTTTGGCGGTTCCGAATCCCTCCAGCTCAATTAGATCCTCCTCCGGGTCAACAGGGAGGCAAAGACCACTATATCAGGCTCTCTCCACCTGTATCCCAGATTGTCAGAGACTCCAAATATTGCCACCCACGGGCTATGCTACCTCCATTCCCAGCGTCTTTGCCAGTATTTCCGCAACCTCCTTCTAGGACCTCTCCAACCTCCGACACACCCAGAACATGTGGGTATTGTTTGCCGATCTCCCGGCACACGCCACATCTATCCTCCACCCCTGGGAAAAACTGACTCATCCTGGGCATCATCATACGTGCCCTGCGCACGACCTTAAACTGTAGCAGGCTTAACCTTGCACATGAAGAGGATACATTGATCCGGTGCAGGGCCTCACCACAGACCCTGCCTTGTATCACCCCTCTCAGCTCCTCTTACCACTTTTGCCTAATTTCCTCAACTGGGGCTTCTGTCCTTTTACTCTTGGCCTCCCCAATCCCGTTCTGTGATAAAAGCCTATCCTGCAGACCCGGAGGTGGCAGCATCGGAAACGAGCCCATTCCCTTTCCCAAGAGGTCTCTGATCTGTAGGTACCTGAACCCATTCCCTTTCGGCAGCTGATAGACTTCTTTTACTTCCGATAAGTCCCCAACGAACAGGTGTCTAAAACGCTTAATCTCCAACCGGCCCCACCCAACCTCGATCTAACCCCGCCCTGTGTTTGTCACAAATCGATACGCCCATAGACACGTCTTCTATCCCATAGTGCTTCTGGCATTGGTTCCATGCCCTCAATGCCGAGGTCACAACCGGACTTAAGGAGCATCTAATCGGCGAGAATGTCAGAGGTGCCGACCAATGCTCTCAAAGTGGTTCCCTTACATGAGGCCTCCACTACCCGTCTCCACACCGTCTCCCGTTCCAACACCCACTTTCGAACCATGGCAATATTTGCCACCCAATAGTAGTTCTGCAGGTCTGGTAGCGCCAGGCTCCCTCCCTGTCTACCTCTCACCAGGAAGACCCTCCTGGTCCGGGGGGAAGGTCCTCCCCACGCAAACAAAGCTCAAAATCACCTTGTTCACTTTTTTAAAAAAGAACTTCGGCAATAAAATTGGAGGATTTTGAAGCAATTAGGAACTTCAGGGCTGGTTTAGCTCAGTGGGCTAGACAGCTGGTTTGTGATGCAGAACAAGGCCAGCAGCGCGGGTTCAATTCCCGTACCAGTTGAGAATTCTGAATTCTCCCTCTGTGTACCCGACCAGGCGCTGGATGTGGCGTCTCGGGGCTTTTCACTGTAACTTCATTGCAGTGATAATGTAAACCTGCGTGTGACAATAAAGATTATTATTATTTCAACAAGACTACTGCCTTTTTACTGTCTGAACCCTCCCCGTCAGCGACAATGGCAGCACACCCCACCTCCTGAAGTCCCCCCTCACCCTTCCACAAGTCCCGCCAAGTTTAGTTTGTGCAGCTGAGCCCAGCCTCGTGCCACGTATATCCCCAGGTAGCCGAAACCCTTCCCCACTAACCAAAATGGCAGCTTCCTCAAATCTCTCTCCTGTCCCCCAGCATTTATTGAGAACACCTCACTTTTCCCATATAAAGTTTATAACCCGAGCAGGTACTAAACTCCCTCGGGATCTCCATTATCCTGCCAAAGCATTTCACTGGATTCGATATGTATAGTAGGAGACTATCCGCATATAGGGAGACCTGGTGCGCCACCACTACCCCGCCCCCACTCAATGCTCTTCCATTCCCTTCAAACCCGAAGAGCCATCGCCAAGGTTCAATCGGCAGGTCTAAGAACATTGGGGAGAGGAGGCACCCTATCTCATTCCACGCTACAACGCAAAATACTCCGAACTGACACCATCGGTCTGTACACTTGCCTTTAGTGTTTTACACAAATCAGAACCACTCCAAATCAGAACCACTCCAACACATCAAAGAAGTACACCCACCCGACCCGGCCAAACGCCTACTCCGCATCCATGGACACCCCCACTTCAACCTCCTTCCCCCTTGAAACGCATCATTATCACATCCGCACATTCGTCAACAGCTGTCGACCCTTTACAAACCCCATCTGATCTTCCCCAATCACCCTGGCACACAGCCCTCCAACTGCGTTGCCAGTACCTTCACCAAAAGTTTCACGTCAACATTCAGTAACGATTTCGGCTGACATGACCCTCACTGGTCAGGGTCTTTGCACTTCTTTAGGTGAGATAACACGGGAGGGAAGCTCACCCTTCTCTTGCCCCTCGTTATATATCCCCACCAGCAGAGGACCTAGTTCCGACCCAAACCACTTATAGGACTGGGTAGGGAACCCGCCTGGACCTGGCACCTTCACAGTCTGCATCGACCCCACACACAGTCCGTCACCTCTCCTAGCCACTCTCAGGAAGTCCAACCTGTCCAAAAACCGCCTTCTATCCTCGTCCACTGCAGGAGGTTCTAACCAGTAGAGTTTCCGTTAGAAGGTTTCAAATACCCCGTTTACCCCCCTCAGGTTCCATTGCCGCTTTGCGCACTCCTCCACAATCTCTCATCCATCCAGTCTCTCTCGCCGCTGCCTATGCCCCCAAGGCCTCCACCGTAGCCGCCACCCGTGCGGTTTTGGCCTGGGTAGCATGCATGATTTACACCATCTCCTGCTCCTGCACGCGGTTGGACTCCTCCGCCTGCCCCTGCAGGTGCTGGATGCTCACCGACAGCCCCTCATGTAGTCCCTGGCTCTGCGACTGCATCTTCAGAAGCCCGAAACCCACCTGCCGGCAGCTAGTCCCTGGGGTCGGCCCGCTCTCCGACCACCTGCCTCCTCGGGTGTTCCTACCTCCACCTGATGTACCGGGTCGGCTGTATGGTACGCACCGGATAGTGTCCCAGGAAACTCTTCACTAAAGTGCCCAACCGAGGTGAGTGTCTCTGGGATGGTGGAGGGAGGTGGGTACAGCTGTGACGGGACGCCAGTGGCATCATCGGATTTGAGCTCCGGGATACGGTTCGAGGGCTCCGGTCCGTGTCAGCATTGTCCTCGCCGCTGGTAGACACCTGGGATTGTGGCTTGGGCCAGGTGCGGGGGACACCAGAAGGACCCGCACCATCACCAGCAACTCCTGCAAGACACAAGACAAGACGCATGATTGCATCGTGGGCCAGGGGGAAGTGGGGGTGCAGGAGGTATGTGGGGATAGGGGCTGTGTTGGCGAAGGGGTGTAGGTTGGGGGTGGTGGTGGAGCTCGGGTGTGAGGTCTGTTTGGGGTGGTGGTGAGTGTGAGGGTGGGGCTCGGGGTGGTGGTAGTGGGGGGGTTGACACACATGCCATGGAGAACTGCAATTCAGCAGTGTCTCACTTCCTCAATGGATTCCAACCTCCGCCTTGGCGACTGCCCTTTCTTCGGGCAAGCTGACCATATCCAGTGGCCTCTGCGCTGCTGCGGTGAGGGGCCGCGGGTGCGGATGTGCCCCTCCAGTCTTCTCCCGCTCCCGGCGTTTGTGTGCGGCCTTCTCCAAGGGGGTGGGGAGGGCGGGTGGAAACATAAAATGCCGTGCGTTAGACAGTCCAACGCTTGCAGCCCAGAGGGTTCGTAATGGTGGCCAGGACACCCGGCTAAGACGGCCGGTATAGGTGCCGGCATGTGGTGCAAGTTTCGGTCACCCTCTGGGTTGGGTCGGGGGGGGTAGGGTAATGGGTGTGTCGGATGGGGGTTTGTGCCAGGAGAGTGCTGCCTACTCACTCTGGCCGCCCTGAGGAGGTCATGCAGTTTTTTCAGGCACTGCTGGCTGGTCTGGACGGTGTTGCCGACGGCAATGCTCACCTCTGCCACCTGCACCCAAACGACTGCTGTTAGCAGCCTCATTCCCACCCCAGGGTACAGGGTCACCTGCCTCTCCTCCACAGCGCCCAGCAGGGTCTCCAGTTCCACTTCAGTGAATCTCGGGGCCACTCGTCTTGCTGCCACCTTGTTGGCTGGGATGGTGTGCGTGGGGAGTGGTGGGTACATACGGCCTTGGCCTGCTGAGTGCTAACCCGGACCCGGCGAATCTGGCACCGTTTTCCATTGGAATCGATTGTGTTCCACGTGGCGTTAGCCTCTTAACGGTCGTTGATTTGGTCCAGGGGCGACGCCAGTTTTGGTGTCGTAGAACTCCACTAATCCTGCCCTGGCGGCAACACTTAGTCTCAGGAATGGAGAATCCAGCCTCATATCTTCTTCAAGCAGGTTTAATGAAGACATTGTGAAAACTTGGAGTGCATTCGAACGTACAGCTGCATCAAGGGATTCAAATTCTGAAACAAACTCCACAAGAACAGATCAAAGGCTCATCAATCACATTTCATCTCCAATATGTGTAACTCCCCTGAAACAAACTGCTGCGCTGTTACTAATTTTAGCTGTTCTCTCTCTCTTTGAATCTACAAATTACTGCTGATGATTTACCAGAGAGATGATTAATGCATTAGAGACACAGTCGCAGAGTACAGCAAAGGACCTTTGGCCCACCGCGTCTGCGTCGGTCAAAAAACAACCACCCAATTTATCCTAATCTAATTTTCCAGCACTTGGCCCATTTTCCGTATGCTACTTAAAGGAAATGGTAATGTATTTCTTTGCGTTTCAGTCTGAACTCCACTGTCAGAATGGCTAATAGAAGAATGGGCAGCACGGTAGCACAAGTGGATAGCACTGTGGCTTCACAGCGCCAGGGTCCCAGGTTCGATTCTCCGCTGGGTCACTGTCTGTGCGGAGTCTGCGCGTTCTCCCCGTGTCTGCGTGGGTTTCCTCCGGGTGCTCCCGTTTCCTCCCAGAGTCTCGAAAGATGTGCAGGTTAGGTGAATTGGCCATGCTAAATTGCCCTTAGTGTCCAAAAAGGTTAGGAGGGGTTTTTGGGTTACGGGGATAGGGTGGAAGTGAGGGCTTAAGTGGGTTGGTGCAGACTCGATGGGTCGAATGGCCTCCTTCTGCACTGTATGTTCTATGTTCTAATGCCAGACAACCACATTAGACATTTCTTCACTCAGAGCACCAATGCTCCAGGCTAATGTTCCTGAAATTACTGATCAATTTGAAAGCTGATGCACGATCAATGACCACTAAAGCGAGGTTGTAGTCCAACTGAAGGCTTTAATAAGCTAGATGTTTCCCCCAGCAGCACAGGTACAGAATGAAGGCTGCTGGGGAGACACGGGCTCTTATATCCCGCCTAGCAGGGCAGAGCTACCATGCAGCTTGACCAATAGGAAACATACAATATCTACCAATGGTGTTCCAGCATTACCAGGTACCGTAATACCTCTACACAGACTACCACATTCATCCCCTGGAAAAAAAGAGTCCGGCAGGGGTGGTGGCCTAATACTACAAACATGGCAACGTGGTAGAAATTATAGTTATGGAGGTACCGTAATACCTCAGTACAGCGTTTTGTAACTATTTACAATTCTATTTCCTATTTACAATTTATGATTCATAATTAACTATACACTTTAAAATGAAGCAATCAGTCGATCGGGGTCCTGGTCATCCTCTGTGAGCGCCGAAGCTTCGGTGGTGACTCCAGTGGAGGCTCGGGTGTCTGTGACTCCGGGAGCGAGGCCTCGATCTCTGTGGTAGTTTCGACACCCCTCGACGGCGCTGGTGGGGAAAACGGTTGACCTGTAGGGAGCATCTGCGGG
Organism: Scyliorhinus torazame; assembly: GCF_047496885.1. Lineage (NCBI taxonomy): Eukaryota > Metazoa > Chordata > Chondrichthyes > Carcharhiniformes > Scyliorhinidae > Scyliorhinus > Scyliorhinus torazame. Next base: position 325,234,059 of record NC_092710.1, read on the forward strand.
GTGCGTCGGTGGGTGGGGTGGGGGGCCGAGACGGGGCCGGCGGAAGGACCGACCTCCTGTAAGGTGCAGGTGTGGTGGGACTGGTGGCTGGGGTGTGCGTGGGGCTCCGGCGGGCACCAGGTCTCGTAGGGAGACCGTATCTTGTCGGCCGTCGGGGCACGCCACGTAGGCGTAGTGGGGGTTAGCGTGGAGAAGATAGACCCTCTTGACCAATGGGTCCGACTTGTGCACCCACAAGTGTTTTTGAAGCAGGATGGGTCCGGGAGCTGCCAGCCAGGTCAGGAGCGAGGTCCCAGAGGAGGACTTCCTGGGGAAGACAAGGAGACGTTCGTGAGATGTTTGGTTGGTTGGGGTACAAAGCAGTGACTGGATGGAGTGGAGGGCATCCGGGGGGACTTCCTGCCAGCGGGAGACTGGGAGATTCCTGGACCGTAGGGCCAGTAGGAGGTCTTCCAGACTGTTCCGTTCTCCCTCTCGACCTGTCCGTTACCCCGGGGGTTGTAACTGGTCGTCCTGCTCGAGGCGATGCCCTTGCTGAGCAGGAATTGACGCAGTTCATCACTCATAAACGAGGACCCCCTGTCACTATGTATGTAAGCGGGGAACCCGAACAGTGCAAAGATGCTATGGAGGGCCTTGATGACGGTGGTTACGGTCATGTCGGGGCAGGGGATGGCGAATGGGAACCAGTACTCGTCAATCACGTTCAGGAAGTACGTGTTGCGGTCGGTGGAGGGGAGGGGGCCTTTGAAGTCCATGCTGAGGCATTCAAAAGGACGGGAAGCCTTTATCAGGTGCGCTTTTTCTGGCCGGTAGAAGTGCGGTTTGCACTCCGCGCAGATTTGGCAGTCCCTGGTGGCTGTCCTGACCTCCTCGATGGAGTAGGGCAGGTTGCGGTCTTGATAAAGTGGAAAAAGCGAGTGACCCCCGGGTGGCAGAGGTCCTCGTGGAGGGCTCGGAGGCGGTCCACTTGTGCATTGGCACAGGTGGCGCGGGACAGGGCATCAGGAGGCTCGTTTAACTTCCCGGGATGTTACAAGATCTCGTAGTTGTAGGTGGAGAGTTCGATCCTCCACCACAAGATCTTATCGTTTTCTATCTTGCCCCGCTGTGCATTATCGAACATGAAAGCAACCGACCGTTGATCAGTGAGGAGAGTGAATCTCCTGCCGGCCAGGTAATGCCTCCAATCTTGCACAGCTTCTACTATGGCCTGGGCCTCCTTTTCGACTGAGGAGTGGCGGATTTCAGAAGCATGGAGGGTATGTGAGAAGTAGGCCACGGGTCTGCCCGCTTGGTTGAGGGTGGTCGCCAGAGCTACGTCAGACGCGTCGCTCTCGACCTGGAAGGGGAGGGACTCGTCGATGGCATGCATCGTGGCCTTTGAAATGTCTGCTTTGATGCGGCTGAAGGCCTGGCGGGCCTCTATCGACAGGGGAAAAGCTGTGGATTGGATCAGGGGACGGGCCTTATCTGCATAGTTGGGGACCCACTGGGCATAGTAAGAGAAAAACCCTAGGGAGCGCTTCAGGGCCTTGGAGCAGTGAGGGAGGGGGAACTCCATAAGGGGGCGCATGTGTTCAGGGTTGGGGCCTATAACTCCATTTCGCACTACGTAGCCGAGGATGGCTAGGCGGTCGGTGCTAAACACGCATTTATCCTTGTTGTATGTAAGGTTAAGGATCTTTGCGGTCTAGAGGAATTTTCAGAGGTTGGTGTCGTGGTCCTGCTGGTCGTGGCCGCAGATGGTGACATTATCGAGATACGGGAATGTTGCCCGTAAACCGTACCGGTCAACCATTCGGTCCATCTCGCGCTGGAAGACCAAGACCCCGTTGGTGACACCGAAGGGAACCCTTAAGAAGTGATAGAGCCGCCCATCTGCCTCGAACGCAGTGTATTTGCGGTCACTAGTGCGGATGGGAGCTGGTGGTAGGCGGACTTAACATCCACCGTGGAGAAGTCCTTGTAATGCGCAATCCTGTTTACCAGGTCGGATATGCGGGGGAGAGAGTACGCATCCAGCTGCGTAAACCTGTTGATCGTCTAACTATAGTCTATGACCATCCTATGCACATCGCCAGTCTTTACCAGCACTACTTGAGCTCTCCAGGGACTGTTGCTACCTTCAATGACTCCTTCCCTCATTAGCCTTTGGACCTCTGACCTAATAAAGATCCGATCCTGGGCACTGTACCGTCTGCTCCTGGGGGTGACGGGTTTGCAATCCGGGGTGAGGTTCGCAAACAGGGGAGGCGGATCGACCTTAAGGGTCCCGAGGCCGCAGACAGTAAGGGGGGGTATAGGGCCGCCGAATTTGAAAGTTAGACTTTGGAGATTACACTGGAAGTCTAAACCTAGGAGTGTGGCCGCGCAGAAGTGGGGAAGGATGTAAAGCTGGTAATTTTTAAACTCCCTTCCCTGGACTGTGAGGTTTGCAACACAAAACCCCTTTATCTCTACTGACTGGGAACCGGAGGCCAGAGGGATTTTTTGATTGACTGGGTGGACGTGGAGTGAACAGCGTCTTACCGTGTCGGGGCGTATGAAGTTCTCCGTGCTCCCAGAGTCGATTAGGCAGGACGCTTCGTGCCCGTTAATAAATATAGTCGTTGTAGCAGTTGAGAGTGTTCGAGTCCGGGACTAATCCAGAGTCACCGAGGCTAATCGCAGCAGTTGAGTGTTCTCTTCGGGCGGTGTGTGGTCAGCCGAGCTGGGGTCCTGGGGGTTCATCCAAGATGGCTGCTCCGATTGGTCGCACATGGCTGGGGGTGCACAAAATTGCGGCGCCCATCCCTCTAACGGGCGTCCGCGGGACAAGATGGTGGCGCCCGGGGACCGCACGTGGCCCTGGAGTAGGAAGATGGCGGCGCCCGCTGGCCGCACAGGGACCGTGGAGAGATTTGTGGTGTCAGTCCGCATTCGCCGCCGGAGACTGCGGCAACCGCACGGGCCTGGCATACCACCACGAAATGGCCCTTTTTACCGCATCCCTTGCAGGTGGGTGCGCGGGCCGGGCAGTGCTGCCAGGAGTGCTTGGCCTGCCCGCAAAAGTAGCAGCAGAGCCCCCTGGGGTTGCCAGGCCGCCTTGCAGCACAAGCTTGTGGGGGGATGGGGGATGTCTCGGGGTTGGCTGCGGAGGTATTCCACGTGGCCCAGGAGGATGCCGCACAGTCGGGAACGTAAGCACGGGTGTTTCTGGAGGCCACGTCCAGGGAGCCGGCAAGGGCCCATGCCTCCTTGAGGCCTAGTGTGTCTTTATCCAGCAATCGCCGGCGGATTTGGGAGGACAGCATACCTGCCACGAAAGCGTCCCGGATCAAGAGTTCTGTGTGGTCGCTCGCCGAAACTTGCGGGCAGCTGCAGTTTCTCCCCAACACCAGGAGAGCACGGTAGAATTCTTCCAGCGATTCCCCAGGGATTTGTCACCTCGTTGCTAGCAGATGTCGGGCGTAGACCTGGTTTACCGGGCGAATATAATGTCCTTTTAGCAGCTCTATTGCGGCATCGAAGTCTTCCCCGTCCTCGATGAGGGTGTAAATTTCCGGGCTCACCCTCGAGTGCACGACTTGCATTTTCTGTTCTCCCGTGGGTGTGTTTTCGGCCGTTCCGAGATATCCTTTAAAACACGCCAGCCAGTGCTTGAAGATTGCCGCTGAGTTCGCCACGTGGGGGCTGAGTTCCAGACACTCCGGCTTGATTCGGAGCTCCATTCTTTTAAATCTAGCTTATTAAATTGATGCACGGTCAATGACCAGTAAAGCGAGGTTGTAGTCCAACTGAAGGCTTTAATAAGCTGGATGTTTCCCCCAGCAGCTCAAGTACAGAATGAAGGCTGCTGGGCCGGCACGGGCTCTTATACCCCGCCTAGCAGGGCGGAGCTACCATACAGCTTGACCAATAGGAAACATACAATATCTATCAATGGTGTTCCAGCATTACCAGGTACCGTAATACCTCTACACAGGCTACCACAAAAGCTTATGAGTTAATATTTGCAATGTTTGGTTTCAATGCTTGCAAGGCACCTGGATGCCTCCTGAGTCAAAGTGAAGGCATACTGGGTGTTATGGGTTGGAACTTTGAGATAACCTGGGTCATAAGAAAGAAATAGTAACCTAAAACAAAAAGCAACAAAACAAAATCCTGGTTCTCAACCACGACACAGTTTCTTTCAGAAAGGAACACAGTACGCCTAACAGGGTAAAAGGTAAATAACTCACTGCTGCACTATCTTCCAAGGTTGATCTGAAATAGATGAAACAATCCCACAATCTTCTTGAAGCTTCTGACATCAACTCAGCATGTTGCTACTTTGTAACATTCTCCAACTATGTGAAATCATCTGTGTAACTCTACACCGTGTTACCTTATTTTGCAATACTCTCCTGCCTGTGGATTATCATGCGTGAAACACGCTCCAGCTGTGCTATTTTGTGCAACTTTCTCCGCCCCCACCCTTTTTGTAACAACAGCTTGCATTTGTATAGCAGCATTCGTATCGTGAAACTTCTTGAGGTGCTTCCGCATAATCGGACATAAAGTGACTGGCCAAAGGGGGAGTGAACCGCTGCTCTGATCAGCTGGTAACATTCTCGCCCTCGATGTCAGAAGGTTGTCACATCCCACTCCAGAAACCCCAGCGCAAAAATCTCGGCTGACACTTCAGGGCAGAATTGAGAGTGTTATACTGTCCAGGTGCTTTTAGTCAGATGAGGCGTTAAACCAAAGTCCCGTCTGCTCTCTCGTTTGGACATAAAAGATTCCGTGGCACTGTTATGGAGAACAACAGGGGTGTGATCCTTTTTGTTCTGGCTAACATTTATCCCACGAACAGTAACACTGAAATAACAGTGATCTGATCATTCCGTGATCATTGATTACCCGAGAACTAACAATTGATGATTCAATGTATTTGCATTGGATATTCTTGACGTCGCATGATTGTATAGTTTTAGATGCTATATAATGGACTGACATCCTGAAGTTTAGGACGACAAATGAGAGAAGAATAAAAAATAAACAACGATGGAAAGCACAATGTTATCCATTTTGAAGGATACCCGTAACAGCCTCCCCGAACAAGCGCCGGAATGTGGCGACTAGGGGCTTTTCACAGTAACTTCATTTGAAGCCTACTTGTGACAATAAGTGATTTTCATTTCATTTTTCATTTCATTAGATAAAGAGAAAAAGGGAGGCCTGTGGCAGAGGGTCGAAACAGCAGAATCACTAGAGGTATAGAATGTGCAAGAGGGAATTTAGAAAGGAAATTGGGAGAGTTTGTGAGAGCCACGAAGAACCCAGCACAGGTTGAAGGATAGAAAGAAATAACATTTATTTACAATAACATATATATATATATACAACAGCAGCAGCAACTTCCCTTGCTGCTCACTCACCTCTAGCCGGTTCCAAAATGGCCAGCTTTATTTATGCAGGGAACCTGCTAATGACTTCTCCGCCCACCTCAATGGGGAAGCTCATACTCCCAAAGGATTGTGGGATTGCCGTTAGTCCCCAGCCAGTGGTAAGCAGGCAGGTTATAACATCCCTCCCCCCCAAAGTCCAAGGAATCCACCGAAGACTCTGGCGAAGGAGGGCTCGTTTTGCCCCAGGCCGGACACCATTTGTACGAGGCGCTGGATCGGGCGGCATGTAACGAGACGGAGACCGGCGCTTCCGTGATGAACGGCGTAACGGTTGTATATCCACAGCCCGTGGGCCCGAGGATTCCCCCTCTGAGGCGTCCTGTGTCTCCATCTCGGAGTTGGAGTCCGCTGCCTCCGTCATCTCGGCGTCTCTATTTCCACGCAGTTCTACAACGACCTGCGCAGGCTTTGAGTGAGGCACCAGAGGAAGATTGTGAGGAACACTTTCCACTGTGTCTGGTCCCTGTGGCTGTAGAAATGAGCTCCGGGGCGGGGAATCTTTGGAAGGGATGGTCTTCTGGACCGAACGTGGTCTACATGCTTGCACTGGAGACGACCCTGGGCTTGCACCTGGTAAGAGATAGGGCCCGTTTGGCGAAAGATTATGGCAGGGACCCACTGGGCACCACCAGCAAAATTCCGAACGAACACTGGGTCACCGAATCGATCAGTGCCGAGAAAAACCATGTCCCTGCCGTCCTTGTGTGCGGCGTACTTTTGCGGCAATGTCCTGGAAAACCATGCTAAGGCAGGTGCGAAGTCTCTGGCCCATTAGGAGTTCCGTCACCTCATGTGGACTGCTTCTTTAGGCCTCGTTTGAATATCTGCACTGCGCGCTCCGCCAACCCATTTGAAGCCGGGTGGTATGGGGCGGTGCGGATATGGCGTATGCCGTTCATCTTCATGAACCTCGCAACCTCCTCACTTGTGAACAAGTGCCGTTGTCCGTGACCAGCACCTCGGGGAGGCCATGCGTACTGAAAGGTAAATGCACATTCTCGATTGTTGCGCAGGACATTGTGCCTACCATCTTATGCACCTCTAGCCATTTAGACTGAGCATCGATTGATAGAAGGAACATGGATCCTTGAAAAGGGCCGGCGAAATCCGCATACAAGCGTGCCCAAGGCCGCCCTGGCCATTCCCAGTGATGTAGGGGCACAGCCGGCGGAAGCTTCTGATGCTCATGGCAAATGGAGCAGTTTTGGGCCACCTTCTCAATGTCGGTGTCGAGGCCTGGCCACCAGACACAACTCCGGGCCAACATTTTTGTTTTGGTCACACCCAGATTCCCACTGTGCAAGTCTGTTAGTATCAGCTCCTGTCCTTTTTCTGGGACAATCACACGCGTCCCCCACAAGAGGATGCCGTCATCCACGCTGAATTCTGACAGCTTGGAGGAAAATGCCCGCAACTCGCCTAGGAGCTGTCTATGCTGCCCACCATACAGGACTATGTGCTGAACCTTTGACAGGACTGGCTCCGTCTGGGTCCACTCACGGATCTGTGATGCCGTGACAGGCAAGGTGTCCATAAAATTTAGGGTTGCAACCACCTCACCGGTCGTGGGGGTCGACATGGGGCCGGTCGATAAAGGCAATCGGCTCAGTGCGTCGGCATTCGCTATCTGGATTCCTGGTTTGTGCTCCAGAGAATACTCGTATGCAGCGAGTAACAAAGCCCAACGCTGGATCCGTGCGGGAGCAATGGGCGATATTGGCTTATCCTCTTGGAAAAGTCCCAGCAGAGGCTTATTGTCATAATATCCACTCATGTATATAATGAGATGCAGACAGGCAGTGATTGACACACAGGATGACCAGTAAGCACACAACACAGTACAGCCAATCACCAGACAGGACACTACCACTATAAAGCCAGAGGGCACTAGGTTTCCCGCTCTCTCGGGACCCAGTCACTGAGACAGTCAGAGTCCACGAGCTAGCAAGTGCAAACACCATGCGGTAGCTAGTAAGTCTGGTCAGGCTACTACAAGGTCTCCAGTCAGTTCAGTATAGTGTCGACCCACAGCTGAATATGTATATCAATTCTATCATTGAATAAAACAGTGTTGGATCTTCTCCAATGTTAGACGTCTGTTTCTTGCTTCCCTGCATCGAGTACAGTCCACATCGAACCTACCTGCCTAACACATCATGGTACCAGAGTGATACTGATCTTGATGGACCTACCTCGAGTGAATCAGCATTGATCAGCAAGCAGCCATCCGGTGAAATGGAAAACATCCAGCCTCCTCCGCAACTCCGCATCTCCGGCAACCTCGGCGCCAATTGGAAAATCTTCAAGCAAAAGTTCCACTTGTACGTCAAGGCCTACGCCCTCGAAGCAGCATCGGATGCCAGGAAGATTGCGCTATTTCTCTCCACCGCGGGGGACCACGCCATTCACATCTACAACTCCCTCACGTTCGCTGGCGGTGAAGACAAAACAAAATTCAAAACAGTCCAGCTGAAGTTTGACAGCCACTGCGACATTGAGGTGAATGAGAGCTTTGAACGGTACGTTTTCCAGCAGAGGCTTCAGGGTAAGGATGAACCTTTTCAGTCCTTCTTTACCCATCTCCGCATCCTCACGCAGTCATGTAACTATGACTCGACGGCTGATTCCATGATCCGGGATCAGATCGTTTTCGGGGACCACTCCGACTCCCTTCGGCAGCAGCTCCTGAAAGTCAAACAATTGACCCTCTCTGTGGCTATCGAGACGTGCATTGTCCATGAGTATGCTAAGAATCATTACTCCCACATCAGGGCGGCAGAAACTGCAAAGCTGGCCTCCCACGAGGCGGAACGGATGCAGGCCATTGCACAAATGCAGGGCCTGAGCATCGAGGAGAGTGGCCGTTTTGCGTGCTATTCCTGGGCCCCTGTGCATGCGCGCCATGACCGGGTGGACGACGAGCCCGACAACCCGACTGCGCAGGTGCGTACGTCGACCGACCGCACTGCGCATGTGCGATGGCGCACGGAACACGCTGACGTCGGCGTCATGACATGTCCGAATTCTGGCTCCAACCATTTAAAGCAGCAATGCCCGGCAAAAGGACGCCGGTGTCTACAGTGTGGCAAGCTTGGCCACTACGTAGCCCTTTGCAGATCTGCTCCACCACTCAGCAGCCAGCGATCCCAGCTTCGGCGCAGACGTGTCCACTCAATACAACAGGGCATGCCAGATTCTGATCCTGACAGCCCAACAGACCCTGATGCTGAGTGCCTCAAGTCCTCATACCAGGTGGGCATTTTCACTACACATGCGCTGCCTTCCACCACAACGGCGAAACGCCTCTCGATCCTCAGTGTGGATCCCGACGACGAGTGGTGTGCTGTCCTCACAGTTAACAAGGCTCGCGTCCGATTTAAACTGGACACCGGCGCATCAGCGAACCTGATCTCACAATCCGACCTCGACACCAGATGAAGCATCCTTCCACCAGCCTGCCAGCTCCTTGACTACAATGGCAATGCCATAGCTGCCAGTGGCTCCTGTCAACTAGGGATATCCAACAAGGCGATCAAGGCAACACTGCGATTTGAAATCGTCGGGCCTGACAGAGCGTCCCTGCTTGGTGCTCGAGCCTGCAAGCTCCTGAACCTGGTTCAGCGAGTCCACACTATGTCATCATCACCGGCGACGGCCTCACCTGATGGAAACCTGCAAGCCGACATAGATGACATTATCACGCAGTACCACAGCATATTCGATGGAATGGGCACCATACCGATATAAAATCCTGGTCAAGCCGAACGCCACCCCTGTAATTCATGCACCACGCCGGGTGCCGGCGACCCTCAAGGGTCGTCTGAAGAAGCAACTACAGGACCTCCAAGACCAGGGCATCATATTGAAGGTCACAGAGCCAACAGACTGGGTCAGCTCCATGGTCTGCGTAAAGAAGCCGTCAGGGGAGCTTCGCATTTGCATTGACCCTAAGGATCTAAACCGCAACATCATGCGGGAGCATTACCCGATACCAAAACGTGAAGAGTTAACCAGTGAATGGCTCATGCCAAATTCTTCACAAAGCTAGACGCCTCCAAGGGTTTTTGGTAAATACAGCTGGACGCGTCCAGTTGCAAGCTGTGCACGTTCAATACCCCGTTCGGTCGCTACTGCTACAACCGGATGCCTTTTGGGATCATATCTGCCTCCGAAGTATTTCACCGCATCATGGGGCAGATGATGGAGGGCATCAAGGGGGTGCGAGTATACGTTCACGACGTAATTATCTGGTCCACAACGACCCAGGAACACATCGCTCGGCTCAAGAAGGTATTCCAGAGAATTCATGAACATGGTCTCCAGCTCAACAGGGCCAAGTGCTCATTTGGCCAATCGGATATTAAGTTCCTGAGTGACCACATCTCGCAGCAGGGCATACGGCCAGACGCCAACAAGGTCTCGGCGATCAACGCCATGAAGACCCCGGAGGACAAGAAGGTGGTCCTCCGCTTCCTCGGGATGGTCAACTTCCTCGGGAAATTCATTCCCAATGTGGCATCCCACACCACGGCCCTCCGCCATCTCGTCAAGAAGTCGACGGAATTCCAGTGGCTGTCCATGCATGAAAAGGAATGTCGCGAGCTGAAAGCAAAGCTCACCACAGCCCCGATTTTCGCGTTCTTCGACCCAACCAAGGAAATCATGATATCTATTTTTCACCTATTTTTCAAGGATCTACTTCCCTCTGTTCCCCGCCTGTTCATATAGCTGTCTAGATGCATCTTGAATGATGCTATTGTGCCCGCCTCTACCACCTCCGCGTTCCAGGCACCCACCACCCTCTGCGTAAAAACGTTTCCGCGCTCATCTCCCTTAAACTTTCCCCCTCTCACCTTGATATCGACTGATGCAAGCCAGGACAGCATTGGGGCGGTGCTCCTTCAGCGAGATGACTCCTCGTCCTGGGCTCCAGTGGCTTATGCCTCCAGGACCATGACGCCCACTGAGCAATGGTACACTCAGATTGAAAAGGAGTATCTGGGCCTCCTGACAGGGATAGTCAAGTTTCACGACTACGTTTACAGCCTGCCAAAATTCACGGTAGAAACGGACCACAGGCCTCTAGTCCATATAATTCAGAAAGATGTAAATGACATGACACCTCAGTTACAGCGAATTCTTCTTTTTAAAAAAAAATATGTTGATTAAGAATTTTTCAACAAAATGTTCAACCATACAAACCCCCGCCCCCTGTAACAAGAAGAAAAGAAAAGTCGCATAGCAAGACATAAACATATCAAATCGACATAATACAGAACTTTGTACATTGGATTCCTCCCGCACATATCAACTTTCCTGAACATTTATATATTTTCTTGCTCAAGTGCCCCCAGGAAAACCCCCCTTCCCCCGTCCACCCTTCTTCCCCCTCCCGAAAGAGATGCCCCCCCACCCCTCTCTCCCCCCCCCCCCCCCCCCCCCCCCGGGTTGCTGCTGCTGCTGACCGAACTTCATCTAACGCTTCGCGAGATAGTCTAGGAACGGTTGCCACCGCCTGGAGAACCCCTGCACAGACCCTCTCAAGGCAAACTTTATCCTCTCCAACTTGATAAACCCTGCCATGTCATTTATCCAGGCTTCCACACTGGGGGTCTTCGCATCTTTCCACCCTAACAAGATCCTTCGCCGGGCTACCAGGGACGCAATGGCCAGAATGCCGACCTCTTTCGCATCCTGCACTCCCGGCTCATCCGCCACTCCAAATAGTGCCAGCCCCCAACTTGGCTTGACCTGGACTTTCACCACCTTAGATATAGTTCTCGGAACACCCCTCCCGAACCCATCCAGTGCCGGGCATGGTTCGCCGGGCTACCTGAGCACCTCCCACATCTGCCCTCCACCCCAAAGAACCTACTCAGCCTCGCCCCCGTCATATGCGCTCTGTGAATAACCTTGAACTGTATCAGGCTAAGCCTGGCACATGAGGAAAAAGAATTAACCCTACTCAGGGCATCAGCCCACAAACCCTCTTCAATCTCCTCCCCCAACTCCTCTTCTCATTTACCCTTCAGCTCCTCTACCAAAGCCTCCCCCTCTTCTTTCATCTCCTGGTATATCGCCGACATCTTGCCCTCTCCGACCCATACGCCCGAAATCACCCTATCTTGATTCTCCTGTGCCGGGAGTAGCGGAAATTCCCTCACCTGCCGCCTCACAAACGCCCTCACTTGCATGTACCTGAACACGTTTCCCGGGGGTAGCCCAAACTTCTCCTCCAGCGCCCCTAGGCTCGCAAACGTCCCATCAATGAACAGGTGCCCCATTCTTCTAATCCCTGCCCGATGCCAGCTCTGAAACCCCCCGTCCATCCTTCCTGGGACAAACCGATGGTTACCCCTGATCGGGGACCACACCAAGGCTCCCATCGCACCCCTGTGTCGTCTCCACTGCCCCCAGATCTTTAGCGTTGCCGCCACCACCGGACTCGTGGTGTACCTTGTCGGCGAGAGCGGCAGCGGTGCCGTCACCATGCCCCCAGGCTCGTTCCTTTGCAGGACGCCATCTCCAACCTCTTCCATGGCACCCCCTCTCCCTCCATCACCCACTTACGGATCATCGCCACATTGGCTGCCCAGTAGTAGCCACCCAGGTTCAGCAACGCCAGCCCTCCTCTATCCCTACTACGCTCCAGAAACCCCCTCATTACCCTCAGGGTCTTATTCGCCCACACAAAACCCATAATGCCCCTGCCTACCCTCTTAAAAAAGGCCTTGGTGATCACAATTGGAAGGCACTGGAATACAAAAAGAAACCTTGGGAGGACCACCATTTTAATCGACTGTACTCTGCCCGCCAGCGAGAGTGGCAACATGTCCCATCGCTTGAAGTCCTCCTCCATCTGCTCCAACAGCCGCGTCAAATTAAGTTTGTGCAGGGCCCCCCAGCTCCTAGCTACTTGGATCCCCACGTACCGAAAGCTCCTTTCCGCCCTCCTCAACGGTAGATCATCTATCCCTCTTCCCTGGTCCCCTGGATGCACCACGAAGAGCTCACTTTTCCCTACATTGAGCTTATAGCCCGAAAAGTCCCTAAACTCCCTAAGAATCTGCATGACCTCCACCATCCCCTCCACTGGATCCGCCACATACAGCAACAGGTCGTCTGCATACAGCGACACTCGATGCTCCTCCCCCCCTCGGACCACCCCCCTCCATTTCCTGGACTCCCTTAATGCCACGCCAAAGGTTCAATTGCTAATGCAAACAACAGGGGGGGCAGGGGGCACCCCTGCCTCGTCCCTCGATACAGCCGAAAATACTCCGACCTCCGCCGATTTGTAACCACACTCGCCACCGGGGCTCTATATAGGAGCCTAACCCAGCTAATAAACCTTCCCCCGAACCCAAACCTCCGCAACACTTTCCAGAGATACTCTACGCGGTCAAAGGCCTTCTCCGCATCCATCGCTGCCACTATCTCCGCCTCTCCCTCCACCGATGGCATCATAATCATGTTTAGGAGCCTCCGCACATTGGTGTTTAGCTGCCTGCCCTTTCCAAATCCCGTCTGGTCCTCGTGAATCACCCCTGAGACACAGTCCTCGATCCTCGTAGCCAACACTTTTGCCAGCAACTTAGCATCCACGTTGAGGAGCGAGATCGGCCTGTACGACCCACATTGCAGTGGGTCCTTATCCCGCTTCAGGATCAAAGAGATCATCGCCTCCGACATTGTCGGGGGCAGGGTCCTCCCCCCCCCTCCCTTGCCTCATTGAAAGTCCTCACCAGCAACGGGGCTAACAGGTCTACGTACTTCCTATAGAACTCAACCGGGAACCCATCCGGTCCCGGGGCCTTCCCTGCCTGCATGCTCCCCAGTCCTTTAATCAGCTCCTCCAACCCAATTAGCGCCCCCAAACCAGCCACCTCCTGCTCCTCCACCCTCGGGAACCTCAGTTGGTCCAAGAATCGTCGCATCCCCTCTTCCCCTGCTGGGGGCTGAGATCTGTACAGCTCCTCATAGAAGGCCTTGAATGCCTCATTTACTTTCACCGCACTCCGCACCGTAGTTCCCTTTCCATCCTTGACTCCACCTATCTCCCTCGCTGCCATCCTCTTACGGAGCTGATGTGCCAGCATCCGGCTCGCCTTCTCCCCATACTCATACATCGCCTTCCTCCACTGTGCCTCTGCCTTCCCTGTGGTCAACAGGACGAACTCCGTCTGGAGACTTTGCCTCTCCCTGAGTAGTCCCTCTTCAGGGGCCTCCGCGTATCTCCTGTCCACTCTTAAAATCTCCCCCACTAACCTCTCCCTTTCCCTGCCCTCTCTCTTCTCCCTATAAGCCCTGATGGAGATTAACTCTCCCCTGACCACCACCTTCAGCGCCTCCCATACTACTCCCACCTGCACCTCCCCATTGTCGTTGGCCTCTAAATACCTTTCAATGCACCCCCGTACCCTCCCGCACACTTCCTCGTCTGCCAGCAGTCCCACATCCAACCGCCACAGCGGGCGTTGGTCCCTCTCCTCTCCCAACTCTAGTTCCACCCAGTGCGGTGCGTGGTCTGAAATGGCTATGGCCGAATACTCCGTTCCCTCCACTTTTGGGATCAATGCCCTGCCCAGAAAAAAAAAATCTATCCGGGAGTAGGCTTTGTGTACGTGGGAGAAAAAAGAAAATTCACTGGCCAAAGGCCTGGCAAATCTCCACGGATCCACTCCCCCCATCTGGTCCATAAACCCCCTAAGCACCTTGGCCGCAGCCGGCCTCTTTCCGGTCCTAGATCTGGAGGGATCCAGTGCTGGGTCCAACACCATGTTGAAATCCCCTCCCATTATCAAGCTTCCTACCTCCAGGTCCGGAATACGCCCCAACATATGCTTCATGAATCCAGCATCGTCCCAGTTCGGGGCGTATACATTTACCAATACCAGCCACGTCCCCTGCAACCTACCGCTCATCATCACGTATCGGCCTCCCTTGTCCGCTACTATATTCTTGGCCTCAAACGACACCCGCTTCCCCACCAGTATTCCCACCCCTCTATTCTTCGCATCCCGCCCCGAATGGAATACCTGTCCTACCCATCCCTTTCTTAACCTGACCTGATCTGCCACCTTCAGATGTGTCTCCTGAAGCATGACCACGTCTGCCTTCAATCCCTTTAAGTGCGCGACCACTCGGGCCCTCTTAACCGGCCCATTTAGGCCCCTCTATTCCACGTGATCAGCCGGATTGGGGGGCTTCCTACACCCCACGTGATCAGCCAGATTGGGGGGCTTCCGACCCCCCCCCCCCCCTGCCGACTAGCCATCTCCTATTTTAGGCCAGTCCCGTGCCCGCGCCTCCCGCACCCTCCAGCCCCCAGACGGGGAACCCCCGCCCCGACCATCTCTTCCGTTTTCAGTTCCCCCTCGGCCAATGCAGCAGCAACCCTATTTCCCCCCCCCCCCACCCCCCGCTAGATCCAGATCTAGCTCTTTTGCTCCCCCCATAATACCTCCGTAAGTCAGCTGACTCCTGCTGACCCTGGCTTCTCCCGCCTTCCCGTTGACCCCCCCCCTCGTGTGGAAATCCCTTCTCCTCCTTGCGCTCCTCCATCCCCCCGCCAGCCCCGCCCCCTGTGGCGCAGCTCCTGTTGCGGCCTTATCCCAATTCCCCCATCCCCGGGTCTCACCTCCCTCCAGCACCGGCGCCCACATTCCTCACAGTCTCCCCATCAAAACTCTTCCCCCATCCCCATCCATCGTCCCACCTGTGAAACATTCTTTACCCATATTTTCAACCCTGTATACAATCAACATCTCCCCCACAACCACAGACCCTCAGTTTGAGTCCAATTTTCCCATTTGGATAAAGGTCCAAGCCTCTTCTGGCGTTTCAAAATAGTGGTGTCGATCCTGATACATGACCCACAGTCGCACTGGCTGCAGCATTCCGAATCTCACCCTCTTTCTATGCAGCACCGGCTTGGCCCAGTTGAAACCAGCTCTCCTCTTTGCCACCTCCGCGCTCCAGTCCTGGTAGACTCGGATCACCGCATTCTCCCATCTGCTGCTCCCCTCTTTCTTGGCCCATCTCAGGACACTCTCTCTGTCTGCGAAACGATGGAACCTCGCCACTATCGCCCTCGGCGGCTCGGCGGCCTTGGGTCTCCTCGCCAGGACCCGGTGAGCCCCTTCTAGCTCCAGGGGGCTCGGAGAGGCCTCCGCACCCATCAGCGAATGGAGCATCGTGCTCACATAGGCCCCGGCGTCGGCCCCCTCCACTCCTTCAGGGAGACCCAGAATCCGGAGATTCTTCCTCCTCGACCTGTTCTCCAGGACCTCGAATCTCTTGGCCCACCTCTTGTGCAGCGCCTCGTGCACCTCCATCTTCACCGCCAGGCCCAAGATCTCGTCCTCGTTCTCGTTGGTTTTGTCCCTCCCCTCTCGGAGCTCTACCTCCTGGGCCTTCTGGGTCTCCTTCAGCCCCTCGATCGCCGTCAGCATTGGCGCCAGCACCTCCTTTTTAAGCTCCTCCACGCAGCGCCTGAGAAACTCCTGCTGGTCCGGCCCCCATGCTGCTCGATCTCCGCCCTCCGCCATCTTGTTTTTTCCCCCTCGTTTCTGCCGCTGCTCCAAAGCCGCTTTTTCCCCCGTTCCACTTCTGGTCCCCTCCATACACGACGGAAGGGGGACCTTGCTCTCACCTTCTCACACGGGAATCGATCAAAAGATTTCCGTTGGAGCTCCTCCGGAGAGCCCAAAAGTCCGTTCTAGCGGGAGCCGCCGAAATGTGTGGCTTAGCTCCGCATCGCCGCAACCGCACAGCGAATTCTTCTTAAGCTATGCCGCTACGACTTCGAACTTGTCTACACGCCAGGCAAGAGCTGATTGTTGCAGATGCTCTATCCAGGTCCATTACCACACCGTGTGAACAAAGTGACTTCATCTGCCACATAGAAGCGCAAGTGCAGTTGTGTGCCACCAACCTTCCGGCCTCTGACGAACGGGTGGTCTAAATAGAAATGAAATGAAAATGAAAATCGCTTATTGTCACAAGTAGGCTTCAAATGAAGTTACTGTGAAAAGCCCCTAGTCGCCACATTCCGGCGCCTGTTCGGGGAGGCTGGTACGGGAATTGAACCGTGCTGCTGGCCTGCCTTGGTCTGCTTTCAAAGCCAGCTATTTAGCCGTGTGCTAAACCATTCGTGAGGGGACGGCCAAGGATCCTCTGCTGCAGTGTGTGATGCAGCACCTTACCAATGGCTGGCAGAAGGGATAATGTTCCCAGTTGTATAACATAAATGACGGCCTGACAGTGGTGGAGGGAATCCTTCTGAAACTCGACAGGATCGTAATTCCTCAGAGCATGCGGACTATGGTGCTGGGCCAACTCCATGAGGGTCACCTTGGGGTCGGGAAATGCCGACACAGAGCTCGGGAGGCGGTCTATTGGCCGGGCATCAGCCAGGACATTGCCGACACAGTCATCAATTGCCCTGTCAGAAGTTTCAGCCAGCTCAACCCAAGGAAACGCTGCAACAGCACGAGATCGTGACCTCTCCGTGGTCCAAAGTAGGTGTAGACCTTTTCCACGCCAAGGGCCGTGACTACGTACTCCTGGTCGACTACTTCTCCAGTTACCCAGAATTGGTGAAACGGTCCGACCTCACGTCGAAGGCGGTAATCAAAGCCTGCAAAGAAACGTTCGCCAGGCACGGGATACCGCTAACGTTAATGAGCGACAACGGTCCTTGCTTCTACAGCCGGGAATGGTCTGATTTTGCACAGTCTGACAACTTCCGTCACGTAACCTCCAGTCCCCACTACCCGCAGTTAAACGGGAATGCCGAGAAAGGAGTCCATATTGTAAAGCGGTTGCTGTGCAAAGCTGCAGACTCAGGTTCCGACTTCAACCTGGTGATGCTGGCATACATGGTAACCCCCTGTCCACTGGGTTGTCTCCAGCGCAGATGCTCATGAATCGCACTCTGAGGACCACTGTTCCAGCCATCCATGTTCCAGACCTTGACCACCTCACGGTCTTACAGAAAATGCAGCAGTCACGGGCCCAACAGAAGGCCACATACGATGCTCATGCCACCAACTGTTCATGTTCGTGTCCAGTTGCCTGAGGGCGGCTGGTCAGCCACAGCTGTTGTGCTCAAACAAGTGGCTCCAAGATCGTTCCTTGTCCGCAAGAATTCGCCGCCCACCACAAAGACTGCATCTGTAGATTGAACCTTTGTACATTTTGTGACTTCATTGATTTAACCTCTGTAAATATTGTTTTGTTTGCCATGTATCTGCACTATCGACACCTTCCTATGTATATACGTTAATTTAGACACCTTTTGTATATAGTCAGACATATATATATATATACATATGCACGCACACCTTAGTATTTATTTATCTAAAATAAAAAAAGGGGAGATGTCATAATATCCACTCATGTATATAATGAGATGCAGACAGACAGTGATTGACACACAGGATGACCAGTAAGCACACAACACAGTGCAGCCAATCACCAGACAGGACACTACCACTATAAAGCCAGACGGCACTAGATTTCCCACTCTCTAGGGACCCAGCCACTGAGACAGTCAGTGTCCACGAGCTAGCAAGTGCAAACACCATGCGGTAGCTAGTAAGTCTGGCCAGGCTACTACAAGGTCTCCAGTCAGTTCAGTATAGTGTTGACCCACAGTTGAATATGTATATCAGTTCTATCATTGAATAAAACAGAGTTGGATCTTCTCCAGTGTTAGATGTCTGTTTCTAGCTTCCCTGCATCAAGTGCAGTCCACAGCGAACCTACCTGCCTAACACATCACTTATGATCAGTCACAATAGTGAAGTTGTGGCCATACACGTACTGGTGGAAGAGTTTCACCGCAAAGACCACTGCCAGGCCCTCCTTCTCGATCTGCGCGTATTTCTTTTCCACTGCAGTCAATGTGCGGGAGGCGAAAGCTATCGGCCGCTCGGCTCCGTTCTCCATCTTGTGGGACAGGACGGCCCCAATACCATACGGGGATGCATCACATGTGATGAGCAAAGGCTTTCCAGGATCATAGTGGGTCAGTAACCCAGACAACGACAATTGTTGTTTTACCCGCCGGAAAGCGGTTTCTTGCAGCTGACCCCAAATTCAGGTGTGATTCTTCTTTCACAGAAGGTGCAACGGGGCCAGCGTAGTTGCCAGATTGGGGAGGAACTTCCTGTAATAGTTTACGAGGCTGAGAAAAGAACGAAGATGCGAAGTGTCAGTCGGGGCGGGGGCCTATTGAATTGCGCGCACCTTCTCTGCGATACGTTGCCTAAGTAGACAGCGACACACGGTAAACCTCTCAAAATGCCCTCTATGGCGCGTTGAAAAATAGCGCAGGCAGAGGATACCCCAAAGGGCAACCGTGTATAGTCGTACTGGCCCCAGTGTGTATTAATCGTTATGGCCGGGAGGCAGGGTCCAGCTCCAACTGTAGGTAGGCGTGACCCATATCTAATTTCGTAAATGAGAGTCCGCCTGCAAGCTTCGCGTAGAGATCCTTTATGCGAGGCATTGGATATCGGTCGAGCCGGGAAGCCGTATTCACTGTAAGTTTATAGTCGCCGCACAAGCGAACTGTGGCATCTGGCTTCATTACAGGTACAATTGGTACTGCCCAGTCAGCCAAACGGACGGGCCTGATAGTACCCAAAGTCTCCAAACGAATGAGCTTCCCTTCTGCCTTCTCAAGCAAGGCGTAAGGCACTGGGGGCGCCCGGAAATAGAGCGGCAAGGCTCCTGGTTCGATTTGGATACGGGCTACGGCCACTTTAATTTTCCCGAAACCGGGCTGGAATACATCTGGGTATCGTCCTAGCACCTCAGTCAACCCTCCAGAAACTGTTTGGAGGATGTGCTGCCACTGCAACCACAAATGGCGCAACCAGTCCCGACCCAACAGGCTGGGCCCATGGCCGCGCACCACGATAAGTGGGAAACGCCCCTCCTGGTGTCCACAAACAACAGGGGTCATCGTAGTTCCTGCCATGTCCAGTGGTTCCCCCGTGTAGGTGGCCACCTCGGCCTGTGTGTCGTTTAATGTAAGGGTCTGTATACCCTGGTTGATGCGGTCGAATGTCCTCTGGGCGATCACGGAGACCGCTGCGCCAGTGTCCAACTCCATCTCAAGCGGGTGACCATTGACCCATACTGTCACCTTAATGGGGGCCACACGGGGAGCTGCCACACAATGCAGCTGCAGGCAGTCGTCCTCCGTCTCCACGTCCTCGGGAGTAGTCGCCGCAGGTTCATCCAATTGGAAGGTACGGCCCCTGGGCTGGTCCCAGTTTCTGTCGGAACGATGGCACCTCTGGCGCCCCTAGGACCGGTGTCCGTGACGGGGTCGGCGCCCACAAGTCTGACACGGACATGGATCCTCATCCATTGGTTCTGGAGAAGGCTCCCTTCGGGGACGCATGTCCGACGGCCACTGGCGTCGATCCGGACTTCGCCTCGCCCAAGGTACCGCAGGGGTGCGGGGGGACGCTTTCGGATGGAAGGGGTTGCATCCCAAGGCATGCACTTCTATTCCTTGTAGCTCCTGTACTCCCCGTTCTGCGCTCTCTCGGGACAATACAATTTGAATGGCCTGCTGAAAAGTCAATGTTGGTTCAGCTAACAACTTTCTCTGGGTGGCCGCATTGGTAATACCGCAAACCAAACGGTCGCGTAACATTTCTGACAAGGTCTCACCATAGTCACAGCACTCCACAATCCTGCGTAGCATGGATAGAAAATCAGCAAGGGATTCTCCTGGGGTCCTCTCAGCGGTATTAAACCGGTAACGCTGGACTATCGTGGACGGGGTTGGGTTAAAATGTTGCCCCACTAAGTTCACAAGTTCATCAAACGTTTTGGTGTCCGGCGCAGCTGGGTACGTAAGGCTCCTAATCACCCCAAACGTATGCGGGCCGCAGGCGGTGAGCAATATAACCACCTGGCGCTCATTTTCGGTGATGTTGTTTGCCCAGAAATAGTAACGCATCCATTGGGCGTACTGCTTCCAGCTTTCCAGCGCAGCGTCAAAAACATCCAAACGTCCGTACAGAGGCATGGTATAATAGAAAACAACTTCCAACCTGTATCCAACAAAAATCCAGGGAGGTGGCTTCAGCAATGTAGACAGCTATTCACTTTAACCCTCGTCGCCAGTTTTGTGAGGGCCACGAAGAATCCAGCACAAGTTGACAGATATAAAGAAATAACATTTATTTACAATAACATATACAGATATATACAACAACAGCAGCAGCAGCAAATTCCTTGCTGCTCACTCTCCTCTAGCCGGTTCCAAACTGGCCAGCTTTATTTATGCAGGGAATCTGCTGATGATTTCTCTGCCCACCTCACTGGGGAAGCTCATACTCCCAAAGGATTGTGGGATTTCCATTTTTCCCCAGTAAGCAGGCAGGTTATAACAGAGAGCAAACAGGGGATATGAAAGATAAAGTAAATGAAAATCCTAAATTGATTTATAAGTGCATTAAGGGTAAAAGGATAATGAGGGAAAGAGGTAACACAGTGGATCCAGAGGACATAGGTGGGGTTCTAAAGATGCTGTCAGACCTGCTGAGGTTGTCTAACATTTTCTGTTTTTGTTTCAGATTCTAGCATCTGCATTGATTTGCTTTTAACTTTGTGTCAGTCATCACTCATGAGAGGAATGGTTTAGGGAGAGAAATCAGGGAGAAGGACTGTGATAAAATTAAAGAGAAAGACAGAGGAGATGTTCTGAATGGTCCGGCAGGCTTAAAAGTAGATAAATCTCCAGGGCCAGATGAAATGTATTCCAGGCTGTTGAGTGAGGCAAAGGAGGATATGAGGGCGCTGGCAATAATTTTCAATTCCTCTCTGGCTACAGGAGAGGTGACGGACATAGCAGCACAGTGGTAAGCACTGTTGCTTCACAGCGTCAGGGTCCCGGGTTCGATTCCCACTTGGGACACTGTCTATGTGGAGTCTGCGCGTTCTCCCCGTGTCTACGTGGGTTTCCTCCGGGTGCTCTCGTTTCCTCCCAAAAGTCCTGAAAGACACGCTTGTTACGTGAATTGGACATTCTGAATTCTCCATCTGTGTACCTGTGGTAGTCACCACTGTTGTATTGTATATACCGCATACGAGGGGTATTACGGTAAGGCCCCTGTACTACAGGTACGGGGGTAGATCCCTGCCTGCTGGCTCCGCCCAGTAGGCGGAGTATAAATGTGTGGGCTCTCCGAGCTGCAGCCATTTCGGCAGCAGCTGCGGGAGGCTACACATCTCTGCGTAATAAAGCCTTGATTACTCTCTACTCTCGTCTCGTCGTAATTGATAGTGCACCAATTTATTACGCAGAGATTTTACAACAATGGATCTCCGCATCAAGCCTGATCGCCTGCAGCTGCACCCTCAAGCACACACCGCCAAGTCGGCCTTTGCACATTGGCTAGCTTGCTTTGCAGCCTACATCGGATCTGTGACAGAACCACCCTCAGAGGCACAGAAGCTCCAGATTCTGTACACGCGGCTGAGCTCCGATATCCTTCCCCTCATCCGGGATGCGCCGACCTACGCTGAGGCCTTGCGCTATTGAAGGAGAACTACACTCAGCAGACCAACAAAATCTATGCCAGGCACCTGCTGTCCACACGGCATCAACTCCCCGGTGAGTCTGTGGAAGATTTCTGGCGTGCCCTGCATGCCTTGCTGACAGACTGCGATTGCCAGGCCGTTTCGGCTGCTGAACATTCTGACCTGTTAGAGACGCGTTTGTTATGGGCATAGGGTCGGCCTACATCCACCAACGCCTCTTAGAAGGGGCTACCCTTGACCTCGCGGCGACCAAGAAACTAGTGATCTCACTCACAGTCGCCTCACGCAATGTACAGGCGTATGCCCCCGACCGCACGGCCCACTCTTCCTGGGCATCATGGACCCCATCAGCGACCGTCTCCAGCCAACCCCAGGCCTGCGCCGTGCGGCAGCCAACCAACACCGGGGGACCCAAGTGCTCCTTCTGCTGACAGACAAAACACCCCGGCAGCGCTGCCCGGCGCGGAGCATGCTCTGCAAGGCCCGCGGGAAGAAAGGACATTTCGCTGCTGTGTGCCAAGTCCGCTCGATCGCCGCTATTGTCCCTGCACCCCCCCACGTGCGACCCATGGGTGCCTTCATCTTCCTCGCCTCAGACCACGTGCAGCCCGTGGACGCCGCCATCTTGCTCGCCATCTTGCCCGCCTCACAACACGTGCAGCCCATGGGCGCCGCCATCTTGCCTGCCTTAGGACACGTGCGGCCCGTGGGCGCTACCATCTTCCCTGCCTCAAGGACCCTTGCTCGTCGGCCACCTCATCGGGCCACTCATCGCCTGCAACCGCCGCCGACCAGCCGCGTCTCGCCTCCATCACGATCGACCAGTCCCGACCGCACAACCTCGCGACCGCGTCGACGACAGTGAAGGTCGACGGGCACAAGATATCCAGCCTTCTGGACTCAGGAAGCACTGAGAGCTTCATCCACCCCGATACGGTAAGGCGCTGCTCCCTCACGGTACACCCCATTAACTAGAACATCTCCCTGGCCTCCGGATCCCACTCTCTAGCGATCCGGGGGTATTGCACTGCCACCCTCACCATCCAGGGCATAGAGTTCAGCAACTTCCAGCTCTACGTCCTCCCCAACCTCTGCGCTGCCTTGCTATTCAGCCTGGACTT
Source organism: Scyliorhinus torazame (assembly GCF_047496885.1). Classification (NCBI taxonomy): domain Eukaryota; kingdom Metazoa; phylum Chordata; class Chondrichthyes; order Carcharhiniformes; family Scyliorhinidae; genus Scyliorhinus; species Scyliorhinus torazame. The sequence continues at coordinate 325,257,184 of NC_092710.1, forward strand.
CCAGTGCAACCTCCAGAGCCTAACCCTGAAATTTGGCGGGCCCCTACCACCCCTTACTGTCTGCGGTCACATGACCCTTAAGGTCGACCCGCCTTCTCTGTTTGCAAACCTCACCCAGGAGCAGACGGTACTGCGCCCAGGACAGGACCTTTATCAGGTCTGAGGTCCAGCGGCTGCTACGGGAAGGTATTATCGAGACCAGCAACAGCCCCTGGAGAGCCCAAGTAGTAGTTGTGAAAACTGGGGAGAAAAACAGGATGGTCGTTGACTATAGTCAGACCATCAATCGGTACACGCAGCTCGATGCGTAACCCCTCCCACGCATATCTGATATGGTCAATCAGATTGCACAGTACCGGGTCTTCTCGACAGTGGACCTGAAATCTGCCTACCACCAGCTCCCCATTTGCAAGGCGGACCGCCCGTACACCGCGTTTGAAGCGGACGGCCACCTTTACCACGTCCTTAGGGTTCCCTCTGGCGTCACTAACGGGGTCTCGGTCTTCCAACGGGAGATGGACCGAATGGTTGACCTGTATGGACTGCGGGCCACCTTCCCGTACCTGGATAACGTCACCATCTGCGGCCACGACCAGCAGGACCACGACACTAACCTTTCCAAATTCCTCCACACCGCTAAACTCCTCAACCTAACCTACAACAAGGAGAAGTGCGTGTTCAGCATGAACCGATTAGCCATCCTCGGCTATGTGGTCCAGAACAGAGTGCTAGGGCCCGACCCCGATCGCAAGCGCCCCCTCATGGAACTCCCCCTTCCCCACTGCCCCAAGGCCCTCAAACGATGCCTGGGCTTCTTCTCGTACTACACCCAGTGGGTCCCTAACTATGTGGACAAGTCCCGCCCACTCATCCACTCCACCGTTTTCCCACTGACGGCCGAGGCTCACCAGGCCTTCAACTGTATCAAGGCCGACATCGTCAAGGCCGCGATGCACGCGATTGACGAGACGCTCTCCTTCCAAATCGAGAGCGATGCATCAGACGTCGCGCTAGCCGCCACCCTCAAGCAGGCAGGCAGGCCCGAGGCATTCTTTTCCCGCACCCTCCATGCCTCTGAAATTCGACACTCCTCCGTCGAAAAGGAGGCCCAAGCTATCGTTGAAGCTGTGCGGCATTACCTGGCCGGCAGGAGATTCACTCTCCTCACTGACCAACGGTCTGTTGCCTTCATGTTCAGCAACACACAGCGGGGTAAGATCAAAAATGATAAGATCTTGAGGTGGAGGATCGAGCTCTCCACCGACAATTACGAGATTTTGTATCGCCCCGGTAAGCTCAACGAGCCCCCCGATGCTCTATCCCGAGGTACTTGTGCCAGCGCACAAGTGGACCGGCTCCGGACGCTACACGACGATCTCTGTCACCCAGGGGTCACCCACTTTTATCACTTCAAATAGGCCCGCAATCTGCCCTGCTCCATCGAGGAAGTCAGGGCTATAACCAGAGACTGCCAGGTCTGCGCGGAGTGTAAACCGCAATTCCACCGGCCAGACCGCGCGCACCTGGTGAAGGCCTCCCGCCACTTTGAACGCCTCAGCGTGGACCTCAAAGGGCCCCTCCCCTCCACCGACTGAAACACGTGCTTTCTTAATGTGGTCGACGAATATTCCAGATTCCCCATCGCCGTCCCATGCCCTGATATGACGTCTGCCACCATCACCAAAGCCCTCAACACCAACTTCGCTCTGTTCGGTTTCCTCATCTACATCCACAGCGACCGGGGATCCTCATTTATGAGCGATGAGCTGCGCCAGTACCTGCTCAACAGGGGCATTGCCTTGAACAGGATGACCAACTACAACCCCCGGTTAAATGGGCAGGTGGAGCGGGAGCATGTGACGGTCTGGAAGGCCATCCAGCTGGCCCTATGGTCCAGAAATCTCCCGGCCTCCCGCTGGCAGGATGTCCTCCCCGACGCCCTTCACTCCATTCGGTCACTCCTGTGCACGGCGACTAACGAATCCCCCATGAACGTCTCTTTGCCTTCCCCAGGAAGTCCACCTCCGGGGTTTCACTCCCAACGTGGCTGGCAGCTCCAGGACCCGTTCTCCTCCGCAAGCACGTGCGGCTCCACAAAGCAGACCCGTTGGTTGAGAGGGTACAGCTACTCCACGCGAACCCGCAGTACGCCTATGTAGCGTACCCCGACAGCCGCCAAGACACAGTCTCCCTCAGGGACCTGGCACCAGCTGGGTCCCCACAGCCCCCCCCCCCCCCCTGCTCCGGTGCCACCCTCCCTCCCCCCAGCACACCCCACCACAGCCCCCGCTCCAGGATGATCCGTCCTCCCCTTGGTCCCACCCGGGGATGAAGATGAGGTCGACACGCTCCCGGAGTCACCGACGACCGAACCGACGCCGAAATTGCCACCAGAACTGCGGCGCTCGCAACGACGGATCAAGGCGCCCGACCGTCTGAATTTGTAAATTTTTCCTTAAAATGTTAAACACCTGAATGCAAATAGTTTTCCACCACTCCCACTGGACTCTTTTTTAGCAGGGGGTGAATGTGGTAGTCACCACTGTTGTATTGTATATACCGCATTCGAAGGGTTCTACGGTAAAGCCCCTGTACTAAAGGTACGGGGGTAGATCCCTGCCTGCTGGCTCCGCCCAATAGGCGGAGTATAAATGTGTGGGCTCTCCGAGCTGCAGCCATTTCGGCAGCAGCTGCAGGAGGCTCCACATCTCTGCGTAATAAAGCCTCGATTACTCTCTACTCTCGTCTCATCGTAATTGATAGTGCATCAGTACCCGAACAGGCGCCGGAATGTGGCGACTAGGGGATTTTCACAGTAACTTCATTGCGGTGTTAATGTAAGCCTACTTGTGACAATAATAAAAATTATTTTTATTATTGTAGCCAATGTGGTGCTATTATTCAGGAAAGAGGGAAGGGATAAACCAGGAAACTACAGGTCAGTCAGTCTAACCTCAGTGGCGGGGAAACTATTGGAAGCAATTCTGAGAGACAGAATTAACCTGCATTTGGAGAGGCAGGGATCAATCAAGAACAGTCAGCTTGGTTTGGTTATGGGGCGGTCATGTGTCACCAGCTGGGTTGAATTTTCAAAGCGGTGGCCAGGTGTGTAGATGAAGGAAATGCATTTGGCGCAGTCTACTTGGACTTCAGCAAGGCTTTTGAGAAGGCTCCACATCGGAGACTGATAGAGAAGGTAAGGGCCACTGGGATCCAAGAAAACTTGCAAATTGGATCCAGAATTGGTTGAGTGGCAGGAATCAGAGGGTGATGGCTGAATGGTTATGACGAGAAGCCTGTGCCCAGTATGATCCCATCGGGATCAGTTTTGAGATCCTTGTTGTTTGTGGTTTATATAAATGATTTAGACTTGAATGTAGGAGGGTTGATCGGTAAGTTTGCAGATGATGCAAATATTGGTGGGGTGGTAAATGGTGAGGAGGATAGCCTTTGATTACAGGAGGATAGACAGGCTGGTCAGATGGGCTGATCAGTGACAAACAGAACTCAATCCGGATAAGTGTGAGGTGATGCACTTCGGCAAAACAAACAAGGCAAGGGAATACATGATTAATGTCATGATCCCGGGGAGCACCGAGGATCAAAAGGACCTGGGTGTTCATGTATACAGGCAGGCAGATAAAGTGGTTAAGACAGCATATGATATACTTGGTTCTATTAGCCGAAGCATAGAGTTTAAGAGAAGGGAGGTTCTGCTGGAACTGTATAAAATGCTGGTTAGGCCACAGTTAGAGTACTGTGTGCATTTGTGGAATCCACATTATCGGAGGGATTTGGTAGCACCGGGAAAGGTGCAGAGGATATTTACGAGCATGTTGCCTGGGATGGAGAGTTTTAGCGATGCAGAGAGATAGCATAGACTGGGGGTGTTTTCTCTGGAGCAGAGGAGACTGAGGGGGGACATTTTTGAAATGTATAAAATTATGAGGGGCATAGAAAAACCTTTCACCCTGATGGAGGAGTCAATGGCCAGGGGGCAGAGATTTAAGGTAAGGGGCAGGAGGTTTGGAGGGGATGTGAGGAAAAGCTTTTTCTCCCAGAGGGTGGCGGGAGTCTGGAACTCGCTGCTTGGAAGAGTGGTGGAGGCAGAGACCCTCATAATGTTTAACAAGTATTTAGGTGTGCAAGTGCAATGCCAAGGCATACAAGGCTATTGGCCCAAGTGCCGGAAAATGGGATTGGAATACTTAGGTGGTTGTTTTTGACCGTTGCAGATGAGATGGTCCGAAGGGCTCTTTCTGTGCTTGAGACCTCTATGATTCTATAGCTCTATCAGCGAACATTCCCACTTCCGACCTTCAGATGGAAGGTGATTCGCAAAACTGCTGAAGATGGTTGGGCCCAGGACACTATCCTGCCGAAACGCTGGAACAGTGTCCTGGATTTCATAGAATTTTCATAGAATTTACAGTGCAGAAGGAAGCCATTCGGCCCATCGAGTCTGCACCGGCTCTTGTAAAGAGCACCCTATCCAAGGTCAACACCTCCATCCTATCCCCATAACCCAGTAACCCCACCCAACACTAAGGGCAATTTTGAACATTAAGGGCAATTTATCATGGCCAATCCACCTAACCTGCACATCTTTGGACTGTGGGAGGAAACCGGAGCACCCGGAGGAAACCCACGCACACACGGGGAGGATGTGCAGACTCCGCACAGACAGTGACCCAAGCCGGAATCGAACCTGGGACCCTGGAGCTGTGAAGCAATTGTGCTATCCACAAGGCTACCGTGCTGCCCATTTGAGATGATTGTTCCCAACAGCCACAACCATCTCATTTTGTGGTGGGTATGACTTCAGCTGGTGGGGAGTTTTCTCCATGTTCCCCATTGCCTTCAATTTTGCAAGGGTTCCTTGATGCCACACCAGGTTAAATGCTACATTGATGTCAAGATCAGTCACCCTCTCCTCACCCCAGATATGTGGCTCTTTTGTCCATGTTCGGAGCTAAGCTATAACAAAGTCTGGTGCTGAGTGGCCCTGGCAAAACCCAAACTGAGCATAGATGAGCAGGTTATCTCTGAGTAAGTGTTAGACATAGACATAGACATAGAACATACAGTGCAGAAGGAGGCCATTCGGCCCATCGAGTCTGCACCGACCCACTTAAGCCCTCACTTCCTCCCCATCCCCGTAACCCAATAACCCCTCCTAACCTTTTTTGGTCACTAAGGGCAATTTATCATGGCCAATCCACCTAACCTGCACGTCTTTGGACTGTGGGAGGAAACTGGATCACCCCGAGGAAACCCACGCAGACACGGGGAGAACATGCAGACTCCGCACAGACAGTGACCCAGCAGGGAATCGAACCTGGGACCCTGGCGCTGTGAAGCCACAGTGCTCTCCACTTGTGCTACCGTGTTGCTTGATAGCACTGTCAATTACACTTTCCGTCACTTCGCAAATGATTAAGAGTAGACTGACAGGGATTTGCCCTGTATTTTGCAAACAGGATCCATCTGGGCTATTTTCCACATTGCTGGGTAGATGTCAGTGCTGTGACTGTACTGGAACAGCTTGGCTAGGGGATAGTTCTGGAGCACCAGAACTATCAGTGTCCATAACCTTTGCTGTATCGATTGGCTTCAGCCATTTCTTGGTATCAGATGGATTTAGCTGAAGACTGGCATCTGTGATTCTGGGAACCTTAGGGGGAGGTCGAGGTGGATCATCCACTCAGCACTTCTGCCTGAAGGTGATTGTAAATGTTTCAGCCTTGTTTATTGCATGGACCTGCTGCATTCCATCAACATTGAGGGTGGAGATGTTGGTGGAACCTCCTCCAGCTATTTATTTAATTGTCCACCACCATTCACAATTGGATGTGACTGGACTGCAACGTTTGATCTGATACATTGGTTGTGTGTTCTCTTAGCTCTATGAAATCTTTTTTCCATTCTTTGGCATGTCCTGCGTAATAGCTTCGTCAGGTCAGTGTCTCATTTTTAGGTATATCTAGGTGCTGCTCCAGGCATGCTCTCTTGCAATCCTCATTGAACCAGGATTGTTCCCCTGGCTTTATCGTAAAGGGAAATGCCAGGCCATGAAGTGACAGATTGTCTTTGAATGCAATTCTGCCTCAGCTAATGGTCCACAGCCTCTCATGAATGCTAACTTTTGAATTGCTAAAGCTGTCCTATTCCAGTTAGCATGGTGATGATGCCACACAACACGATGGATGGTGTACTCAGTGCAAAGGCAGGACTTCACCACTGCCAACACAATGCCATGGTCACTCCTACCAATACTGTCATGGACAGATGCATCTGTGTGTGACACGTAGATTGGTGAGGTTTTTCCCTCCTCGTCATATTCTCACCATCTGCCGCAGGCCCAGTCCGGCATATGTTTCAGACAGATTTTTGATAGATTTTTGATGGACAAGGGAGTCTAAGGTTATGGGGACAGATAGAAAAGTGGGCTTGAGACCACCAACAGATCAACAGATCAACCAGAATCTTATTGAATGACCGAGCAGGCGCAAAGAGCTGAATGCCCAACTTCTCCTGCTCCCAATTCCTATGTTCCCACATGTCCTTGAGGATTCAGCCAGCTCAGTTAGGAAAGGTGCTAATGAGCCATTCTTTGTGATGGATAGTGAAATCCTCCATTGGCACAGTGGCACAGTGGTTAGCACTGCTGCCTCACAGTGCCAGGTCTCGGGCCTTGGGTGCCTGTGTGGAGTTTGCACATTCTCCTCCCACGGTTCAAAGATTGCAGGTTATGTGCATTGACGTGTTAAATTGCCCCCTAGTGTCCAAAGATGTGAAGGCTGGGTGGAGTTACAGGGATAGGGTGCAGGAGTGGGTCTAAGTAGGGTGCTCTTTCAGAAGCTTGGTGCAGACTCGGTGGGCCAAATGGCCTCACTCTGCACTGTAGGGGTTCCATCCTGAGTACTGTCCATTCTGTGGCTTTGCTGCCCTCAGTATTTCTTCCAACATGGAGGAGCTTGTTTACGGATGAATGTTTCCATGTTTTCCCTGATGCCATGAATTCTAAGGACACTCAGACAATTCCCTGCAACCACAGAGCACTGTGCAACCGTTTCTGACAGATATTAGCTCCAAGGTATGATTATGTCAGATTCTAAGACAGTCCTTCCTATTTTGGCACCGATGTTAACGATGAGGACTTTGCATGTTCGACTGGGCAGGGTGTATCTTTATTATTTCCGCTGCCTAGGTCAACACTGGGTGGTCTGTCCAGTTTGATTCTTATTCAATGTTTCTGTGGAGGTTTGAGACAACTGAGTAGCTTGCTAGGTCAATTAGCCACAGTGTTGTAGGTCTGGAGTCACGTGCTAGATAGACCGGGCAAGACGGGAAGATGGGTTTTTGTGACAATCTGGTAGTTTCATGGACATCATTATTGATACCAACTTTTTATTCCAGGTGTACTAATTAATTAAATTTAAATTCCCTCAACTGCAAAGGTGACAATTGAACTTGCGGCTCGGGAGCATTTGGCTGGGCGCCTGGAATGCTCATCCAGTAACTTTCCAGCCCTTCTTTTGCTGAGCTAACAATCTCAGTTTATGGCCGGCAAGGTGGCGCAGTGGTTAGCACTGCTGCCTCACGGCGCTGAGGACCCGGGGTCGGGACTGTCCGTGTGGCGTTTGCACATTCTCCCCGTGTCAGCGTGGGTCTCGCGCCCACAACCCAAAAGATGTAGGTGGATTGGTCACGCTAAATTGCCCCTTAATTGGAAACATAGAATTGGGTACTCTACACAGCCCTGTCAGCATCAATGGGGCCAAGGTGGAGATGGTTAGCAGTTTCAAATTCCTAGGGGTGCACATCCTCAAAAATCTGTCTTGGTCCACCCACGTCGACGCTACCACCAAGAAAGCACAACAGCGCCTGTACTTCCTCAGGAAACTAAAGAAATTCGGCATGTCCACATTAACCCTTACCAACTTTTACAGATGCATGATAGAAAGCATCCTATCGGGCTCCATCACAGCCTGGTACGGCAACTGCTCGGCCCAGGACCGCAAGAAACTTCAGAGAGTCGTGAACACCGCCCCGTCCATCACACGAACCTGCCTCCCATCCATTGACTCCATTTACACCTCCCGCTGCCTGGGGAAAGCGGGCAGTATAATCAAAGACCCCTCCCACCCGGCTTACTCACTCTTCCAACTTCTCCCATCAGGCAGAAGATACAGAAATCTAAGAACACACGCGAAGAGACTCAAAAAAAGCTTCTTCCCCACTGCTACCAGACTCCTAAATGACCCTCTTATGGACTGACCTCATTAACACTGCACCCTGTATGCTTCACCCGATGCCGGTGGTTATGTAGTTACATTGTATACCTTGTGTTGCCCTATTATGTATTTTCTTTTATTCCCTTTTCTTCCCATGTACTTAATGATCTGTTGAGCTGCTCGCAGAAAAATACTTTTCACTGTACCTCGGTACACGTGACAATAAACAAATCCAATCCAATCCAATCCAATCTAAATGTAAAGAAAAACCATCTCAGTTTGCACATGTTAAAGGGGCTAACTGGAGTAAGAGTGTTCATCATCAGGTTATTGTCATAAGCTGAAAGCTACAAAAATATGTTGTCAGTGGCTATCTGTCTGACATCTTTGCCACAGGAGATTTACAAAACCTATTTGTACAGAAAGAGTGGAAAGAGAAAGGTTCTGAACATCAAAATACCCAACTCAGTGTGAGAAAACGGGTGATTTTTACATTTTTTTATTTATTTGTCTTCTGACTGGGTAAATTCGATTTTAAAATTGGCATCAGCCACTATCGTGAAGGGAATCTCGTCGCTTTTGTAGGTGCTCCTAACCCACCAGATCTATGTGCATATTCAAAGAAACATTTGCCCTGAAAAGATTATTCTATTATTTTGATTGCTTGCGTTCTGGAACTAATTACCTGCTTGAAAGATGGCTAGGACAATTCCTTTGAAAGGCCACTAGATGCAGATCAACAGACTGAATAATAGATAAATTTAAATATATCTGATGGCTGAATCGCTAAAGGAAATGTTTGGGAGGAAGACAGTAATGTCCCTGCTACAGCAGCTTGCCTTAAATGGTGTGGATCTCACTCACTAAATGTTTAGGTTACTTTTTAAGAATGGTTCTAAAATGAGAGGTTCCCCGTGTGAGTAAATTACAGTCATGTAATATAATAATAATCTTTATTAGTGTCACAAGTAGGCTTACACTAACACTGCAATGAAGTTACTGTGAAAATCCCCATAGTTGTCACATTCTGCGTCTGTTCGGGTCACAGAGGGAGAATTCAGAATGTTCAATTCACCTAACAGCACGTCTTTTGGAACTTGTGGGAGGAAACCGGGTGAGCACCCGGAGGAAACCAGAGCACCCGGAGGAAACCAGAGCACCCGGAGGAAACCCATGCACACACAGGATGCATGTGCAGGCTGGGAATCGAACCTGGGACCCTGGCTAGCTCCAGTTTAATCAAGAAATCTGAATTATCTGGATTAGCCATTTTCTGCACTACTGATGTTCACCTTTGTGTTATAAAGCTCCCCAAAAGTATGTCCCTTACGAGTGTTGTAAAAGCAATACTTCAATTCATTGTGGATTGATTACATTCTTTATTGCGTTGAGCGTTGTGCGTTGAGCGTTGTGCTTTAAGTAGCATGTTGTATTTTACTGCTCCGTGTTATTCTACTTGTAAACAAATCAATATGTTTTTGCATGTACAACGTGATTCAACAGTGTGCTATTTGTGGCCTTTCACGTGTGACTGGAGACTATGGTGGACATGATCTTCAATGGTCAATATCACAACACAAAGAGTAACCGTTAACCCTCAGCACCCAGACACAACAGGTACAGAGGAGCTGGTTTCAGTTTATAGGCTATTTGGTCTGCTTATAGAAACCACATTTTCTTTTTTAACAAGTGAACACAAAAGTGCTGGAAGGGAGCCTGAACTGTGACTGGAATCACGGTTGTTTTATTATTCTAGTTTCTGACAGATGTTACTGAAAATAGTCCAAGGAAAGCTAGCAATTTCTAGGCCCAGAAGAAGCTCAGGAAGTCTCTTTTATCTTTGAATGGGACAATTAGGGATGTTCTCAGCACTTCGCCAGAGATTGGTTTTGATCTGTTCCAGCTACCCTGGCCTGTGAGCGACTACCTTTTTAAAAAAAAAATCTTTTGAATGCTGGCTGAGTGACAGCTCTTGTGTAGAGCTTACAATCTTTTCAGCATTTTAACACTGAGCATTCTGTTTTTTCACTCCTGTTAAAACAGAAATAATCATTTTAAACAATCCAAAAATGCTTAAGGAAAGAAACAAAACAGTTTCAAAACAAAAAGAGATGTGATTCTTTTATTTTACTTAGAAGTTACACAGTGTAGGTGTTAAGAAATATTTAATGCCACCTCCCACCCTATGTAAACATAAACTAATCCGAAACTTTTCTGCCTATGTCAGTGTTTTCCAAACTTTTTTTCCTGGGACCCACTTTTTCCAACTGGCCGACCTTCGTGACCCATCATTATCACTTACCGGATGAGCCTGATTTGTCCTCACAATCTCACTCCAATCAGGTTCACAGGAGGAGAGGGCAATGCACATATCAGGTGCAGAGTTCAGCCGGTTTCTTTGTGTTGTCTTCATCTTTGTGACAATGGAAATGGAAAGTCAAACCTTGCACATGTAGGTCGTTGTGAAGGGCAAAAGCAACAAAATGCTTGTTTTACTCAGCACTGGATACTCCTCAGAGCTGCTACTCCAGAATGCTGACAGCTTCATGGACTTGTGGCGCGTTTTAAATGTGCTGTCACAGATGAGGTGCAGAAGTTCAGTCTCTTCATTTGGAGTTTGGAGTCAGCTGTAAGTTAATAATTGACTCTGGGGTCTCAAACTCAAAAGGATTTTCCACCCATCCCTTTTCTTTCAAAATCTTAAACTACTCCTCGGGAAAGTAGCGACAAGAACTGTTGATCAGTGCAGTCAGGTGAACTGACTGAATAAGACTTGCCAGTCTATTGACACTGTTTTTTGCAATGTGTCATAACAGTGTGAGGAACATGTTGTAGTTATGGCTTTGTACTCGCACTTGCCAAACTTTCAATGACTTTTGGAAAGCATCTATTTCTTCACAGTGCCGAAAGCAACAACATCCTTCTCTTGCAATTTGAGGTTCAGTTTGTTTAGAATTGAAAAGATGTCTGCAAGGTAAGACATAGTTAGTGTTCAACTCTGATTTGCCAGTACTTCCCTGCATATGTCGCACATAGGTTTTGCATCCTGATTTGCATTGGCACAATTAACAAAATCATACCTCTAGAAATCATCTTTATACTGCTTTGTTCCGGATTTCAATTGCTTCTTAGTCGGGTGTCCACCAGAGGCCCTGGAGCTCTGTATACAGCTCACACTAACACTGCTTTGTCCTGCCATGAACTCTCCTGGGCAACTCTCTCCAGCAGATTCAGTGGTGAGATCCTGGCCTGCTTGTGTCTCTGGCCCTCTCTTTCTTATGACAAACCATCCATCTTCAGTTCTTCACAGTCCTGTTGCCTTGCTTGCTGGCAGCTAGAAAATGGAGAATCTCTCCTCCGTGATTTCGTGCCAAATGCACTGACGTACAGGGGGCGTGACATCAGTGTACATGCCGCTACTTTGGGCGGGAAGACTGCATCGTTCACATTTAAAAGCCGGATGTGGGCGGCATTCTTATAAACCGGTCGTGGACGTTGGGCGCTTACCCCGCGATCAGGAACGGCGCGATCTTCCCGATACCCGCCCCCATCCCACCCGCATGTCACGACCCACAGTTTGAAAAACCCCGGCCTACATCCTGACTTTCACTGTCCTGCTCACCCATTACTCCTGTGCTCCCCGATGTACACTGGCTCCTGCAATCTGGCAGAGCTTCAACTTTGAAATGTTCAACCTTCCTTTCTGATACCTCCATGGTTTTGCCCGTCCTCTGTAATCTCTTCCAGCCCACCTTTATGTGAAAAGCTCTTTATGAATGTAAGTTGTTGTATGATGTGGCTCGGTCAACAAACCCTTAAACCTTAGCAGCTCCATTTTATGAACGGTGTCAAATTAGACGATGAAATGCTGGGTATGGGTGATTGTCGCAGCATGTTAAAAATAATAGCCAACTTTCCTCAATATTAGAAAAATGTATTTTGTTCCAAAACTAAAGAAGCTCAAATTAGGGCTGGAATTTATCATCTCTTGGCTGGGAGGTGGCGGGGCCCTTACAATTGTGAGGAAAAGCAGGACTGGCATGCCTGTTGTCATCCGCCACCATGTCACCTTGCCGGCAGTGGAGATGGTGGTGGATGAGCCACCAATTGAGCCACTTAAATGGCCAAATGAGGGATTTCTTCCAGGTGGTAGCGAATTGATAAGATGGGGCCCTGGGACCTGCAAACCGTCAAAGTGGGATCACCCATCAATCTGTTTCGCGCTCGGCCGCTCTCCCTTCAAGATGACTAAATCCAGCCTTGCCAGGATTCAGAGGGTGGTCTTGCAGAGAGGGCAGCAGGCAGGGCCGCTAGGCTTCCCAAATGTACTGTAGTATTATTAGGTGGCAAATGTGGAGAGGGTGCGGGGCTGGACGAAGGAGGGGGAGACCCGATGGGTTAAGGTGGAAGAGGTCTTGTGTTGGGGGTCGGGGTTGCAGGCGCAGGCAAAGGGCGCCGCTCCCTATGGCACCGGGCAGGTACTCGGTGAGTCCGGTGATGGTGGCCACTTTGAAGACCTGGAGGCAGTTTAAGGCATCATTTTAAGCTGGGTCAGGAGAGGTGCTGATTGGAGGGAATCTTGGGTTCGAGCCGGGGAGGATGGATGTGAGGTTTAGGAGATAGGACGAGAATGGAAATTAAGGAAATGAAGCATCTGTCTCTTGGGAGACAATTCGCAAGCTTGGAGGAACTGGGAGAGAAGTATGCTTTGGCGTAGGGGGAAGAGTTTTGATACCTGCAGATTCGAGATTTTTCAAGGAAGATTTCCCCGACTTTCCCGATAGCACCGACCTCCTTGTTGTTGGAGGCAGTGTTGTCAGCGGAGGACGGGGGAGGGGGAGGTTTGAGAAGGGGGTTGTATCGGCGATTTATGGGAGGATCCTGGAGGAGGACAGGGTGCCTATGGAGGGGATTAAAGCAAAGCGAGTGGAAAAATTGGGGAGGGTGATGGAAGAGGGTGCTGTGAAGGGTGTGCAAGCTTGAGGCGGATGCAGTTGAAGGTCGTGTATAGGGTGCACCTCACAAAACCAAAGATGAAACGGCTTTTTGAGGGGTGGAGGATATCCGCGAGTGATGTGGGAGGGGCCCCGCAAACCACACTCACATGTTTTGGTCTTGCCCGATGCTGGAAAGGTTTTGGAGGGTGGTATTTAGCACTATCGCAGGGATTTTGTATGTGGATGTAGAGCCCGGTCCCATAGAAGCCATTTTCGGTGTGTCGGACTGGCCCGAGTTGCAGGCGGGTGCGTGGGCAGAAGTTTTAGCCTTCGCCTCGCTGACCGCCCATAGGCGGGTCCTGTTGGGCTGGAGGGCAGTCTCTCCACCCTGTGCCTCAGCATGGCAGGGGGACCTGCTGGAGTTCTTGACCCTGGAGAAGGTGAAGTTTGAATTGAGGGGGGCGAAGGAGGGTTTCCACAATTCTTGGGATTTGTCTATGATGTATTTTCAGGAGTTGGTTGCCATTGAATGGTAAGGGGGAGAGGAGGGGATTGCTTTCTTTTCTGTTCTATGATTCTCTGCTTTATGTTTTATATTGTTGAGGTTGTTCTGTTTTTATTTATATTTTTGTATGGCGAACATGAAGAAAATATGGCAAATAAAAATATTTTTACAAAGGAGTAATTCACCCCCTGACCTCCTCAAAACCTCTCCACCATCAACAAAGCTCATGCCTAGAATGTGATAGAATACTAACCACTCGCATTAATGGATCCGCCACAACCTGACTCAAGGAGATTAAAGTCACCATCACAGCAGCCCACTTGGTTGGTAGAAATGCCATTGATTCAATGTTCAATCCATTCTACTTCTAGCACATTCAACATTCAGTATAATAATAATCTTTATTATTGTCACACGTACGCTTACATTAACACTGCAATGAAGTTAGTGTGAGAATTCCCCAGTCGCCACATTCTGGCACCTGTTCGGGTACACAGAGGAGAATTCAGAATGTCCAGTTCACCTAACAAGTACGTCTTTCGGGATTTGTGGGAGGAAACCGGAGCACCCGGGGGAAACCCACGCAGACACGGGGAGAACGTGCAGACTCCGCATAGACAATGACCCAAGCCGGGAATCGAACCTGGGACCTTGGCGCTGTGAAGCAACAGTACTAACCACTGTGCTGCAGATATTGCAGCAACTCACAAAACCCTATCACCGCATGGCCAAGAGCAGCAACATTGTGGGAAGTCCATCACTTCCAAGTCACATGATGTTCTGACATGGACAGAAGAACATTAGAACATAAGAACTAGGAGCAAGAGTAGGCCATCTGGCCCCTCGAGCTTGCTCCGCCATTCAATGAGATCATGGCTGATCTTTTGTGGACTCAGCTCCACTTTCCGGCACGAACACCATAACCTTTAATCCCTTTATTCTTCAAAAAACTATTGATCTTTATCTTAAAAATACTTAAAGAAGGAGCCTCTACTGCTTCACTGGGCAAGGAATTCCATAGATTCACAACCCTTTGGGTGAAGAAGTTCCTCCTAAACTCAGTCCTAAATCTACTTCCCCTTATTTTGAGGCTATGCCCCTTAGTTCTGCTTTCACCTGCCAGTGGAAACAACCTGCCCTCATCTATCCTATCTATTCCCTTCATACTTTTATATGTTTCTATAAGATCCCCCCTCATCCTTCTAAATTCCAATGAGTACAGTCCCAGTCTACTCAACCTCTCCTCGTAATCCAACCCCTTCAGCTCTGGGATTAACCTAGTGAATCTCCTCTGCACACCCTCCAGTGCCAGAACGTCCTTTCTCAAGCAAGGAGACCAAAACTGAACACAATACTCCAGGTGTGGCCTCACTAACACCTTATACAATTGCAGCATAACCTCCCTAGTCTTAAACTCCATCCCTCTAGCAATGAAGGACAAAATTCCATTTGCCTTCTTAATCACCTGTTGCACCTGTAAACCAACTTTTTGCGACTCGTACACTAGCACACCCAGGTCTCTCTGCACAGCAGCATGTTTTAATATTTTATCATTTAAATAATAATCCCTTTTGCTGTTATTCCTACCAAAATGGATAACCTCCCATTTGTCAACATTGTATTCCATCTGCCAGACCCTAGCCCATTCACTTGGCTTATCCAAATCCCTCTGCAGACTTCCAGTATCCTCTGCACTTTTTGCTTTACCACTCATCTTAGTGTCATCTGCAAACTTGGACACATTGCCCTTGGTCCCCAACTCCAAATCACCTATGTAAATTGTGAACAATTGTGGGCCCAACACTGATCCCTGAGGGACACCACTAGCTACTGATTACCAACCAGAGAAACACCCATTAATCCCCACTCTTTGCTTCCTATTAATTAACCAATCCTCTATCCATGCTACTACTTTCCCCTTAATGCCATGCATCTTTATTTTATGCAGCAGCCTTTTGTGTGGCACCTTGTCAAAGGCTTTCTGGAAATCCAGATATACCACATCCATTGGCTCCCCATTAACTACTGCACTGGTAATGTCCTCAAAAAATTCCACTAAATTAGTGAGGCACGACCTGTCCTTTATGAACCCATGCTGCGTCTGCCCAATGGGACAATTTCCATCCAGATGCCTCGCTTTTTCTTCCTTGATGATAGATTCCAGCATCTTCCGTCCTACCGAAGTTAACCTCACTGGCATATAATTACCCGATTTCTGCCTACCTCCTTTTTTAAACAGTGGTGTCAAGTTTGCTAATTTCTAATCCGCCGGGACCAGCGAAGTTTGGTAAATTATCACTAGTGCATTTGCAATTTCCCTAGCCATCTCTTTTAGCACTCTGGGATGCATTCCATCAGGGCCAGGAGACTTGTCTACCTTTAGCCCCATTAGCTTGCCCATCACTACCTCCTTAGTGATCACAATCCTCTCAAGGTCCTCACCTGTCATAGCCTCATTTCCATCAGTCACTGGCATGTTATTTGTGTCTTCCACTGTGAAGACCGACCCAAAAAACCTGTTCAGTTCCTCAGCCATTTCCTCATCTCCCATTATTAAATCTCCCTTCTCATCCTCTAAAGGACCAATATTTACCTTAGCCACTCTTTTTTGTTTTATATATTTGTAAAAACTTTTACTATCTGTTTTGATATTCTGAGCAAGTTTACTCTCATAATCTATCTTACTCTTCTTTATATCTTTTTTGGTAGCTTTCTGTTGCCCCCTAAAGATTTCCCAGTCCTCTAGTCTCCCACTAATCTGTACCACTTTGTATGCTTTTTCCTTCAATTTGATACTCTCCCTTATTTCCTTAGATATCCACGGTCGATTTTCCCTCTTTCTACCGTCCTTCCTTTTTGTTGGTATAAACCTTTGCTGAGCACTGTGAAAAATCGCTTGGAAGGTTCTCCACTGTTGCTCACCATAAAGTCTTTGCTCCCAGTCTACCTTAGCTAACTGTTCTCTCATCCCATTGTAATCTCCTTTGTTTAAGCACAAAACACTAGTGTTTGATTTTACCTTCTCGCCCTCCATCTGTATTTTAAATTCCACCATATTGTGATCGCTCCTTCCGAGAGGATCCCTAACTATGAGATCATGAATTAATACTGTCTTATTACACAGACCAGATCTAGGACCGCTTGTTCCCTCGTAGGTTCCGTTACATACTGTTCTAGGAAACTATTGTGGATACATTCTATAAACTCCTCCTCAAGGCTGCCTTGACCGACCTGGTTAAACCAATCAACATGTATATTAAAATCCCCCATGATAATTGCTGTACCATTTCTACATGCATCCGTTATTTCTTTGTTTATTGCCTGCCCCACCATAATGTTACTATTTGGTGGCCTACAGACTACTCCTATCAGTGACTTTTTCGCCTTACTATTCCTGATTTCCACCCAAATGGATTCAACCTTATCCTCCATAGCACCGATGTCATCCCTTACTATTGCCCGGATGTCATCCTTAAATAACAGAGCGACACCACCTCCCTTACCATCCACTCTGTCCTTCCAAATAGTTTGATACCCGTGGATATTTAACTCCCAGTTGTGACCATCCTTTAACCATGTTTCAGTAATGGCCACTAGATCATAGTCATTCACGATGATTTGCACCATCAACTCATTTACCTTATTCCGAATACTACAGGCATTCAGGTAAAGTACACTTATGTTGGCTATTTTACCTCTGTTTTGAATCTTAACACCTCGATCAGTAACCTCTCCTAAGTTATATTTCCTCTTAACTTTTCTTTTAATTTTCTTTGTCGTTGAACCTATATCTTCATGTAACAACCTGCCGCGTTGTTTAACATTAATGTTTTTACTTCCTGGTTTATTCCTTTTAGTATTACTGGTCCTATTCACTGAGCTCCCCTCAGTCACTGTACCTTGTACTGTAGCCCTTTTTGATTTTTGACT
The DNA here is from genome assembly GCF_047496885.1 of Scyliorhinus torazame. Classification (NCBI taxonomy): domain Eukaryota; kingdom Metazoa; phylum Chordata; class Chondrichthyes; order Carcharhiniformes; family Scyliorhinidae; genus Scyliorhinus; species Scyliorhinus torazame. Next base: position 325,274,793 of record NC_092710.1, read on the forward strand.
ATGGCTTCTCTGCCTTACACTTTCCCCCTTACTGCCTTTTGTTTCTGTCCCTGTTTTACTACCTTCCAACTTCCTGCATCGGTTCCCATCCGCCTTCCACATTAGTTTAAACCATCCCCAACAGCTCTAGCAAACCCCCCCCCCCCCTCCAGGACATTGGCTCCAGTCCTGCCCAGGTGCAGACCGTCCGGTTTGTACTGGTCCCACCTCCCCCAGAACCGATTCCAATGCCCCAGGAATTTGAATCCCTCCCTCTTGCACCATCTCTCGAGCCACACATTCATCCTATCTATCCTGACATTCCTACTCTGACTAGCTCATGGTACTAGCAATCCTGAGATTACTACCTTTGAGGTCCTACTTTTTAGTTTAACTCCTAACTCCCTGAATTCAGCTTGTAGGACCTCATCCCGTTTCTTTACCTATATCGTTGGTGCCTATGTGCACCACGACAGCTGGCTGTTCACTCTTCCCCTCCCAGAATGTGTTGCAGCCGCTCCGAGACATCCTTGACCCTTGCACCAGGGAGGCAACATACCATTCTGGAGTCTTGGTTGCGTCCGCATAACTGCCTGTCTATTCCCCTTACGATTGAGTCCCCTATCACTATAGCCCTGCCATTCTTCTTCCTGCCCAGCTGTGCAGCAGAGCCAGCCACGGTGCCATGAGCCTGGCTGCTGCTGCCTTCCCCTGGTGAGCCATCTCCCTCAACAGTATCCAAAGCGGTATATCTGTTTTGCAGGGAGATGACCGCAGGGGACACCTGCACTGCCTTCCTACTCTTGCTCTGCCTTTTGACCACCCATTTTCTATCTCCCTCAGTACCTTTCACCTGCGGTGTGACCAACTCGCTAAACGTGCTATCCACGACGTCCTCAGCATCGCGGATGCTCCAAAGTGAGTCCATCCGCAGCTCCAGAGCCGTCAAGCGGTCTAACAGGAGCTGCAACTGGACACACCTCTTGCACGTGAAGGGGACAGGGACAGTGGACGTGTCCCTGAGCTCCCACATCGCAGACGAGGAGCATGACATGGGTCTGAGATCTCCTGCCGTATCTTAAACCTTAGGTAAATTTATATAACTACAATTCCAAAAAAAGAAACAAAAAATAAATAAATTAGACAATGAAAAGAAAAACTACTTACCAGTCACTTACCAGGGATAAAAAGCACCTCCCCCCCCCCCCCCCCCCCCGCAAGCTTCGAATTCCCACATAGATTCAAGTTCCCAAACTCACTCTTTGCTGTCTCACTCTGGCTGTGTCTTCTCTGACTCACTGGGAGAACTCACTGGGAGTGAGTTTACAAGTTGCTCTTTTTAAATTGGCCTGAGAGTTGACTCCCCTCCCCCACCTGCTTTTAGATTAAAGTAGATTAAAGTGACTGACACTTAACTGCCAACCAGTTATGTGAGTGGGTGGGGCAGCCCTTGTTAACCTACACTGCACAATACTAGATCAATTTAAATTAATTTAAACTCCGGAAATTTAAAACAAACTGCCTTACCGATTTGATTGGATTCAATTCCCACCTGGATTCAAATTCCCAAACTCACTCTTTACTGTCTCACTCTGGCTGTGTCTTCTCTGGCTCACTGGGAGAACATTCCCATGTTGTTGTGAGGGTCCAAACCTTGGAGTTTCCGACCTAACATTATTTTGTGAGCACCTGAAGTAGTTCAAACAGAAGGCCAACCAGCAATTACTCAGGGCCAAATAATCAATGAATCCAATATTTCAATTCTTCAACATCTTCTAAAATGAGAACTAATGTCACCTTAAATGGCACATTTAATATCACCTTAAATCGCACGTGGGCAGCAAGGTAGCACAGTGGTTACTACTGTTCCTTCACAGCTCCAGGGTCCCAGTTTCGATTCCTAGCTTGGGTCTCTGTCTGTGCGGAGTCTGCACATTCTCCCCGTGTCTGCATAGGTTTTCTCCGGGTGCTCCGGTTTCCTCCCACAGTTCAAAGATGTGCAGGTTAGGTGGATTGGCCACGCTAAATTGCCCTTAGTGTCCAAAAAGTTTAGTTGGGGTTACTGGGTTACGAGGATAGGTGGAGGTGTGGGCAAAGCTAGGGTGCTCTTTCCAAGTTCCGGTGCAGACTCGATGGGCTGAACGGCCTCCTTCTGGTGATAGATGGCTAAACCAGCTGTGCTTCAGGAAAGCTAACGTTTGCATCCTTTGGACTTGAGGGAGTAAAATGGTGGCCGGGAGCTGGTGGGGAAATGAGGAAACACCAATGGAAATGACCTGGATTGGAGACATTAAAAATGTTTGATAAATGGTTAAAGCCCGCTTTACTGAAACAAGAACCAGGACAGTTCCCAAATATCCAGAATTGTTGATATACTTAAAAGTTATGTACTCAACAGATTGAAGACAACAGATTCAAAAACAGCTTCTTCCCTGCTGTTACCAGGCTCCTGATGGCCTTCTTATGGACTGAACTGATCTTTCGCCTCATCGTCTCTACAGTTCTAGTACTACGCTCCGTATGCTTCACTCAATGTCCATGTATTTACATTGTGTATTTATCCTATGTCCCATGTTTCTCATGTAGGGAGCGATCTGCCTGGATACGCAGAACAATACTTTTCACTGTAGCTCCGTACACGTGACAATAAATCAAATCATCTATGAATCAGATCCCTTCACTATAATATGGTGCAGACTTTCAATAGGTACTTCAGTTGATTATCATCAATCCTCACATTGTATGCTTTTTGCCAAGCAGACGCATTGAATGGCGCAGATGGCATCAGAATACATTATAAACTCTGGAACTAGAAGAGAGGCAAGGATCGACTAAAACAAACTTCCCAGTTCAATTGGAAGCTGACCTTAAATCCTCAGTTCTAAATTGTGAACAGCAAACATTAAAACTTCTGACATGCGATGAGCTCCTTATTACAATTGTGATGCTTAAAATTTTTTAATCTTGAATGTGTTCCTTCAGCTTTGGGGCCAAGTTTATGTCATGCCTCTCACACTCAATAAAATATTCCATTGATGATATAATGAGTTGAGTCGAAGCCAAAGCCAATATGAACCCAAGATGTTACCCAGTGGAACAGCTTATAAAGAAAAGAGGGGAGCTGCTATTTTTGGCAATAAATTTGCCGTGTAGATTTCAGATTTTGAACTTCTGAATGAGTTAGTCAGTTAGTCAACATAAGCATAACCATGAAGGTCACAGATATCTTAAACTCTTTCATTATTCTCCTCATCGCCATCCAGCCCTGCTCTCGCCCAGCACTGCCCGTTCACTTGACAGTCTGCTTGTTGCCACTCTTCAATTAAATCTTTCCATACAGAGTTACACCATGTCATCTTCGCCCTCCCATGAAGTCTTTTTGGAGCTGAGACCCATTCCATAACTTTTTGAGTGTATTGATGTTCAGCTGTATGCCTTTTGAATAATGTTATTAACTTTCTTTTTAGAAATTTAGCAAACACTGACGGCTAATTAAGATCATCAATTCAATCTTCCGGCTAGAATTGATGGAAATTCTTCAGGAGAATTCCCGATGGCCTGATAGGCTGAAGCACCACCTCTTGTAAAACTAAGCCAGAAGCAACACAAGATACTCTGTGCTGAGTCAGCTAACCTCAACCACTGCAAATGGTTCAACGCATTTTAACCTAATCATATTCGGTAACTTTTTAAAAAGTCTGTTCATGGGACGTGGGCACCGCTGGCCGGGCCGGCATTTATTACCCATCCCTGAGAGCATTTAAGGATCAGCCACACTGCTCTGGAGTCACACGGGGGACAGACCAGTAAAGGACAACAGATTTCCTTCCGTAAAGGTTAGAGAACCAGATGGGTTTTGACGACAATGGTTTCAAGGTCATTTTAATCCCAGATTTTTATTGAATTCAAATTTCACCATCTGCTGTGGTGGGATTTGAACCTGGGTCCCCAGAGCATTACTCTGGGTCTCTGGAATACTAGTCCAGTGACAACACCACTATGCCACTTTATTCCTGAACGAAAATGCCTGAGTGGATGGGGTGAGTGTTTTGATGAACCTCGTGGGTGACAGGCCGACACTTGTTTAGATTCAGAGAAAAGAGGAATGACCACTTGGCCAGTGAGCATGTGGGGTGCTCGTGGATCTGTACCACCAAAACGTCAATGACTTCATGAGAAGAAGGTGAGTAGAAAACAGCACAGTTGCAAAGGAAGAATCTAACAGTATTTTATGAGTCAGAAGTAGTGAATGTTGAGGATTTAACTACAATAACAGTAATGTGAAGGGATGTGACCATATCGTTTGAGAGCAATCCCGCCAAGAAAATATGGGCTGGATTCTATGATCCTGAGGCTGTGTTGACGCCGTCGTAAATGGCGTCACGTTTCCTGACAGCGTCAACATGCCCTCAGGAGCAGCGATTCTGACCCCTACAGGGGGCCAGCACGGCACTGGAGCGACCCACGCCACCCCAGCTGCCGATCCCGGTGTCAGATGGGCGCCGCGGGTCTGCGCATGCGCAGTGGAACCGACGGCAACACGCGCATGCGCAGTGGGACCTGCGCGATTGCCGCGCATGTGCGTTGGCCCCCCTTTCCACTCTGGCCCCGGCGCAACATGGCGTAGGGCTACAGGGGCCGGCGCGGAACAAAAGAGGCCCCCAGCCCGAGAGGCCAGCCCACCGATCGGTAGGCCCCGATCGCGGGCCAGGCCACAGCGGAGGCCCAACCCCCCCCCCCCTCCCCCTCCCCACCCTCCCCGGGGTCGGACCCCCCTCCTCCCCCCACCAGGCTGGATCCATTCACGCCCAGGTCCTGCCGGGTAAGACCAGGTTAGAAAGGTACCAGCGGCACTCGGGGTTTTTTGTACGGCCGCGTAGAGCCGACCGCGCCAGAATCAATGGCGCCGATTCTTTGCTCTCCGGAGAATCGGAAGACCGGCGTCGGGGCGGTGTCACGCGATTCGTGCCCCTCCCGGCGATTCTCCAGCCCGGCCTGGGCTGAGAGAATCCTGCCCCATCTCTTTTCATTAAAATTCTTCCAGGTTTAAAGAAACAAAAATGTTGCCAATCAAAATTCAGGACTTTACCTCATTTGGCACAGTACAACATAGCTACCAATATCCAAGGAGGGTAACAGAATCACAAAAAGAATACATTAAGTTGAAACTAAATAAATTATAGCCCAACATAGCTAACTCATTTCCTTTCGACATGTGACAGGTTTAGGTAGGTAATTAACATTGGTCCATGAGGGACTGTAAGCATCTCCATCTATTCGGGAATCAAATGGTTATATAGCTTGAGAGGCACCATACCGCATCATTAGAAACATCAAAAATAGGAGCAAGAGTAGGCCATTCAGCCCATCAAGCCTGCTGCACCATTCAATGTGATCATGACTGGTCCTCTGTTTCAATGCCATATTCCTGCTCTCTCCCCGTACTTGATGCCTTTAGTGTCTGCAAATCCATCTATTTCTTTATTAAATATATTGAGTTCTACATGGTCTCCACAGTCTTATTGTGGTAGAGAATTCCACAGGTTCACCATCCTTTGGGTGAAGAACTTTCTCCTCCTCTCAGTCCTAAATGGCCTACCCTGCATCCGAAGACCCCTTGTTCTAGACACCCCAGCAGGTGGATATATAATCCTTGCATCCAGTCTGTCCAGCCCGATTAATATTTCATATGGCATGAACCATGTTGATGGCCTCTGCAAGGGTGTCCCAACTTGGAACACTGGTTCGTGGGGGCGTATAATTTGTTGATTTTTAATGATGTGAGGAGTCGTGAAGCCCCAGTGAGAATAACCAGCCCAGTCATTAAGTAAGAATTAGTAAAGACTATTTATTAAATTAAAGAAAAGACAAATATATACGAAGAGTGCTACAATACTTTAGGACAATTAAGTCTATGAATCACTAAAAACTAATTTCACTAAATTCTGCACAAACACAGTTTATGCAAAATGTACCCCTTGTTCCAAACTATTATATGATCCCTGAACTTTTTAAGTCAAATCCAGCTTACAATTACCACACAATATAATGCATTTAGACACGTCTAGGAAATGTCATTTCCTGGTCCAGCAAAGATATTTAAACTGCCTTTCCGAAGGTTTCTGCACCACGTTGGCTTTACGACTTAGATGCTAGCTTAGGCTCCTGGCTGTAAGATTGGAGACTGGACTCACGGGCTGTTAGATGTAACAGCTCTCTCTGGCTGTTTGATGTAAGCTGCCTCTCTGCTCCTGAGGGCGTGGGCAACTATATATCATTTTTCTAGACGCCTGAATCTCATTACTTTTTCAAATCGCATCTCATTTTGCTCTTTGAATACTGGCTACTCCTTTCGCTAAGCAGATTTCCACCTGTTGCTGGGCAGATCCCTGACACCTGTTGCTGGGCAATTCACATCTCTTCATGCCTTGTTACATTCATATTACTGCTGTTATTAGGCAGATTTCTACCAATTGCTGGGCAGATCTGAATACAACATTTTATTCCTTCATCCAAATTATTGATGTGTATTGTGAATACTGGGGCCCAAGCACTGATCCCTGCGGTATCCCACTAGTCACCACCTTCCACTCCAAAAAATACTCATTAACTCCTATTCTTTGCTTCTTGTCTGGTAACCATGTCTCAATCCATGCCAATACATTACCCCAGTCCCATGTGCATTAACTTTGCATGCTAACCTCTTACTCTTATGTGGGACTTCATCAAAAGCTTTCTAAAAATCCAAATAAAGCATATCCACTGGTTCTCCCTTATCTATTAGAATCATAGAAAGGTTACAGCACAGGAGACCAGTGAGACTATCTTGTTGATGGCAGTCCAAGAACACCCAGGTGTCCTTTCTAATCCCACCTTCCTGCATCCGGTCCACAACCCTGTATTGTAGAGCACGTAAGGTGCAGATCCAGGTATTTTTAAAAGAGATTAGTGTTTCTGCCTCCACCACCAACTTGAGCAGCAAATTCCAGACTCCCACTGCAGTCTGCATAATTTTATCCTGTCCACTCTATCTATTCCCCCTCAATTCTGTACACCTCAATGAAGCCATCCCTCAGCCTTCTTTGTTCCAAGGAATATAACCCCAACCTATCCAATCTCTCCTCATAGCTACTTTTCTAGCCCTGGCAACATTCTTCTGAACATCCTCTGCACTCTCTCCAGATAAATTACGTCCTTCCTGTAATGTGGTTAGAGAACTGTGCACAATACTCGAGTTGTGGCCTCGCCAGTACAATTCCAACAATATATCCTTACTTTCATATTCTGCCCACCACCAATGTAAGCCTAACTGGCCTATAATTATTTGGCATTTCCTTTGATCCCTTTTTAAACAGTGGAAAAATGTAGGCCTTTCTCCAGACCTCCAGTACCTCCCCTGTTTCGAGGAAGGATTCGAAAATCATCTCAGAGCATCTGTTGTCTTCTCCCTGACCTTCTTCAGTAGACTTGGAAACAATCCATCTGGCCCTGGCGACTTATCAACTTTCAAGGATTCCAACCCTTTAGGTGCTTCCTCTTTCTATATGGAGGTGCGAGAAAGGTCTCCCTGAACATTCCGGTGGCACCGACCTCTTCCTTGCTGGAGGAGGTACTGTCAGTGATGGGGCTGGAGGGTGGAGGCGTTTTACGGGAGGATTGCGGAGGAGGATAAGGTGTCCATGGAAGGGATTAAGGCCAAATGGGAGGAGGAGCTGGGGATGGTGTTGGAGGAGGGATTATGGTGCATGGTGCTGCGGAGGGTTAATGCCTCAACCACGTGCGCGAGGCTGGGGTTGATTCAATTAGAAGTGGTGCACAAGGCGTACTTAATGAAAGTGAGGATGAACCGGCTTGTTTGAGGGGGTGGAGGATAGCTGCGAACGGTGCGGGAGGGAACCAGCTAATCATGTTCATATGTTCTGGTCCTGTCCAAAGTTGGAGATTTTTTTTTAGCACCATGTCAGATGTCCTTCGTGTAGATATGGAGCCTGGTCTCCTGGAGGCCATATTTGGGGTGTCAGACCTGCCGGAGTTACAGACGGGTGTAGGGGCAGATGTCTAAGCCTTTGCCTCGTTGATCACTCGCAGGCGGGTCCTGTTGGGGTAGTGGTTAGCTTCTCCCCCCTCTGCCTCGGTGTGGCTGGGAGATCTAATGGACTTCCTATATTCGGAGAAGGTGAAACTTGCTCTGGGAGGGGCAATTGAGGGATTCCAGCAAAGTTGGGGTTTGTTTATATTATACTTTGGGAATCTGGTTGCCGTCAAGGGGTGGTGGGTGGGGGGGGGGGGGGGGGGGGGGGGGCTGCAGTTTGAGGTGGGGGGGGGCGGGGTTTTGTGTTGGGTTTGTGTTTATTCTTTATAAAAATGTTAAAAGATTGCAAGTTTGAATAAAAATGTCTTTTTTTAAATCCCAGCCTCCGTATCTACACACATGTTCATTTCTTCATCTCTGATAGGTCCCACATTAAGTAACCTTTTACTCTTGATATATTGGTAAAACATCTTTGGGTTTTCTTTAACTTTACTTGCTAATCTTTTCATGCTGGCTCTTTGATTTCCTTATTTCCTTTTTTACTTCATCCCTGAACTTCCTATACCTGTCTCGGCTGTCTGCAGTGCTTAGTCCTTTGTGTCTTTCTTTTTCTGTTTGATCTTCCCCTGTATTCCTCGAGACAACTAGGGGGGGTCTAGATTTTGCACTACCAGTCTTATTTTTGGAGGAGACACGGCTACGCTGTACATCGCTATTTAGTGCTTTTCACTGGTTTTCCACTGATTTATCCTCCAGCAACGCTGTCCAGTCCACCGCAGCCAAGTCCCTTCTTATTCCTGCAAAATTTGCCTTCCCCCAGTTCAAACCTTTAACTCCTGCTTTATCCCTGTCCTTTTCCATGGTAATGCTAAATCTAACTGTGATCATTGTCCCTAATATGGTCTCTACTGTCTCTTCGCCCACGCGCCCTTCCTTTTTCGTTCCCCAAGACTAGGTCTAGAATTGTATATCCTCTCATTGAGTTTGTCACTAATTGGTTGAAAAAACATTCCTGGATTTTCCTCCCTCAGTGCCCCTTATATTGTTTGAATCCCAGTTGATATTGGGATAGTTGAAGTCTCATTTTGTCCTTGCCCTCTTGTTCTTACAGGAAGAAATTTGCCTCCATATTTGTTCTTCTATCTCCCTGTCGCTATTTGGGAGTCTCCAGCCTACTCCCAGGAGTGTGACTGCCCCTTTTTTATTTCTTTTTTTAAAAAAAATATTTTATTGAAAATTTTTGGTCAACCAACTCAGTACATTGTGCATCCTTTACACAATATTATAACAACACAAATAACAATGACCTATTTTATAAACAGAAAATGAATAAATAATAAATAACAAAAATGAAAACTAACCCTAATTGACAACTGCCTGATCACAAGTAACACTCTCCAAAAATATAATTTAACAGTCCAATATATAATTATCTGTAGCAACGACCTATACATATTATACCGTATATATTAACAACCCTGAGAGTCCTTCTAGTTCCTCCTCCCCCCCCCCCCAAACGCCCCCCTCCCACTCCACCCCCCCCCCCCCCCCAGATCCTTGGCTGCTGCTGCTGCCTTCTTTTTTCCATTCCATCTATCTTTCTGCGAGGTATTCGACGAACGGTTGCCACCGCCTGGTGAACCCTTGAGCCGACCCCCTTAGAACGAACTTAATCCGCTCTAGCTTTATATACCCTGCCATGTCATTTATCCAGGTCTCCACCCCCGGGGGCTTGGCTTCTTTCCACATTTGCAATATCCTGCGCCGGGCTACTAGGGACGCAAAGGCCAAAACATCGGCCTCTCTCGCCTCCTGCACTCCCGGCTCTTGTGCAACCCCAAATATAGCCAACCCCCAGCTTGGTTCGACCCGGACACCCACTACTTTTGAAAGCACCTTTGTCACCCCCATCGACAACCCCTGTAGTGCCGGGCATGACCAAAACATATGGGTATGATTCGCTGGGCTTCTCGAGCACCTCGCACACCTATCCTCCACCCCAAAAAATTTACTGAGCTGTGCTCCAGTCATATGTGCCCTGTGTAATACCTTAAACTGAATCAGGCTTAGCCTGGCACACGAAGACGACGAGTTTACCCTGCTTAGGGCATCTGCCCACAGCCCCTCCTCGATCTCCTCCCCCAGCTCTTCTTCCCATTTCCCTTTTAGTTCATCTACCATAGTCTCCCCTTCGTCCCTCATTTCCCTATATATATCTGACACCTTACCATCCCCCACCCATGTCTTTGAGATCACTCTGTCCTGCACCTCTTGTGTCGGGAGCTGCGGGAATTCCATCACCTGTTGCCTCGCAAAAGCCCTCAGTTGCATATACCTGAATGCATTCCCTTGGGGCAACCCATATTTCTCGGTCAGCGCTCCCAGACTCGCAAACTTCCCATCCACAAACAGATCTTTCAGTTGCGTTATTCCTGCTCTTTGCCACATTCCATATCCCCCATCCATTCCCCCCGGGGCAAACCTATGGTTGTTTCTTATCGGCGACCCCACCAAGGCTCCAGTCTTTCCCCTATGCCGTCTCCACTGTCCCCAAATCTTCAGTGTAGCCACCACCACCGGGCTTGTGGTGTAGTTCCTCGGTGAGAACGGCAATGGGGCTGTCACCATAGCCTGTAGGCTAGTCCCCCTACAGGACGCCCTCTCTAATCTCTTCCACGCCGCTCCCTCCTCCTCTCCCATCCACTTACTCACCATTGAAATATTAGCGGCCCAATAATACTCACTTAGGCTCGGTAGTGCCAGCCCCCCCTATCCCTGCTACGCTGTAAGAATCCCTTCCTCACTCTCTGGGTCTTCCCGGCCCACACAAAACCCATGATGCTCTTTTCAATCCTTTTAAAAAAAGCCTTCGTGATCACCACCGGGAGGCACTGAAACACAAAGAGGAATCTCGGGAGGACCACCATCTTAACCGCCTGCACCCTCCCTGCCAGTGACAGGGATACCATCTCTTGAAATCCTCCTCCATTTGTTCCACCAACCGCGTTAAATTTAACCTATGCAATGTGCCCCAATTCTTGGCTATCTGGATCCCCAGGTAACGAAAGTCCCTTGTTACCTTCCTCAACGGTAGGTCCTCTATTTCTCTACTCTGCTCCCCTGGATGCACCACAAACAACTCACTTTTCCCCATGTTCAATTTATACCCTGAAAAATCCCCAAACTCCCCAAGTATCCGCATTATTTCTGGCATCCCCTCCGCCGGGTCTGCCACATATAGTAACAAATCGTCCGCATACAAAGATACCCGGTGTTCTTCTCCTCCTCTAAGTACTCCCCTCCACTTCTTGGAAGCCCTCAACGCTATCGCCAGGGGCTCAATCGCCAGTGCAAACAGTGCAAAAATACCGGGGCAGCACGGTAGCCTTGTGGATAGCACAATTGCTTCACTGCTCCAGGGTCCCAGGTTCAATTCCGGCTTGGGTCACTGTCTGTGCGGAGTCTGCACGTCCTCCCCGTGTGTGCGTGGGTTTCCTCCGGGTGCTCCGGTTTCCTCCCACAGTCCAAAGATGTGCAGATTAGGTGGATTGGCCATGATAAATTGCCCTTAGTGTCCAAAATTGCCCTTAGTGTTGGGTGGGGTTGCTGGGTTATGGGGATAGGGTGGCGGTGTTGACCTTGGGTAGGGTGCTCTTTCCAGGAGCCGGTGCGGACTCGATGGGCCGAATGGCCTCCTTCTGCACTGTAAATTCTATGATAATGGGGACAGACGGCATCCCTGCCTTGTCCCTCTATGGAGCCGAAAATATGCAGATCCCCGTCCATTCGTGACCACGCTCGCCATCGGGGCCCTATACAACAGCTGCACCCATCTAACATACCCCTCTCCAAAACCAAATCTCCTCAACACCTCCCACAAATAATCCCACTCCACTCTATCAAATGCTTTCTCGGCATCCATCGCCACTACTATCTCCGTTTCCCTCTCTGGTGGAGGCATCATCATTACCCCTAACAGCCTCCGTATATTCGTGTTCAGCTGTCTCCCCTTCACAAACCCAGTTTGGTCCTCGTGGACCACCCCCGGGACACATTCCTCTATTCTCATTGCCATTACCTTGGCCAGGATCTTGGCATCTACATTTAGGAGGGAAATAGGTCTATAGGACCCGCATTGTAGCGGGTCCTTTTCCTTTAAGAGAAACGATATCGTTGCTTCAGACATAGTCGGGGGCAGTTGTCCCCTTTCCTTTGCCTCATTAAAGGTCCTCGTCAATACCGGGGCGAGCAAGTCCACATATTTTCTATAGAATTCGACTGGGAATCCATCCGGCCCCGGGGCCTTTCCCGCCTGCATGCTCCTAATTCCTTTCACCACTTCTTCTACCTCGATCTGTGCTCCCAGTCCCACCCTTTCCTGCTCTTCCACCTTGGGAAATTCCAGCCGATCCAAAAAGCCCATCATTCTCTCCCTCCCATCCGGGGGTTGAGCTTCATATAATTTTTTATAAAATGTCTTGAACACTCCATTCACTCTCTCCGCTCCCCGCTCCATCTCTCCTTCCTCATCCCTCACTCCCCCTATTTCCCTCGCTGCTCCCCTTTTCCTCAATTGGTGTGCCAGCAACCTGCTCGCCTTCTCCCCATATTCGTACTGTACACCCTGTGCCTTCCTCCATTGTGCCTCTGCAGTGCCCGTAGTCAGCAAGTCAAATTCTACATGTAGCCTTTGCCTTTCCCTGTACAGTCCCTCCTCCGGTGCTTCCGCATATTGTCTGTCCACCCTCAAAAGTTCTTGCAGCAACCGCTCCCGTTCCTTACTCTCCTGCTTCCCTTTATGTGCCCTTATTGATATCAGCTCCCCTCTAACCACCGCCTTCAGCGCCTCCCAGACCACTCCCACCTGGACCTCCCCATTATCATTGAGTTCCAAGTACTTTTCAATGCACCCCCTCACCCTTAGACACACACCCTCATCTGCCATTAGTCCCATGTCCATTCTCCAGGGTGGGCGCCCTCCTGTTTCCTCCCCTATCTCCAAGTCCACCCAGTGTGGAGCGTGATCTGAAATGGCTATAGCCGTATACTCCGTTCCCCTCACCTTCGGGATCAACGCCCTTCCCAGCACAAAAAAGTCTATTCGCGAGTAGACTTTATGGACATAGGAGAAAAACGAGAACTCCTTACTCCTAGGTCTGCTAAATCTCCACGGGTCTACACCTCCCATCTGCTCCATAAAATCTTTAAGTACCTTGGCTGCTGCTGGCCTCCTTCCAGTCCTGGACTTCGACCTATCCAGCCCTGGTTCCAACACCGTATTAAAATCTCCCCCCATTATCAGCTTTCCCATCTCTAGGTCCGGAATGCGTCCTAGCATCCGCCTCATAAAATTGGCATCATCCCAGTTCGGGGCATATACGTTTACCAAAACCACCGTCTCCCCCTGTAGTTTGCCACTCACCATCACGTATCTGCCCCCGTTATCCGCCACTATAGTCTTTGCCTCGAACATTACCCGCTTCCCCACTAATATAGCCACCCCCCTGTTTTTTGCATCTAGCCCCGAATGGAACACCTGCACCACCCATCCTTTGCGTAGCCTAACCTGGTCTATCAGTTTCAGGTGCGTTTCCTGTAACATAACCACATCTGCCTTAAGTTTCTTAAGGTGTGCAAGTACCCGTGCCCTCTTTATCGGCCCGTTCAGCCCTCTCACGTTCCACGTGATCAGCTGTGTTGGGGGGCTTCCTACCCCCCCCCTTGTCGATTAGCCATCCCCTTTTTCCAGCTCCTCACCCGGTTCCCACGCAGCTGTATCTCCCCCAGGCGGTGCCCCCCCGCCCATCCCCTCCCATACCAGCTCCCCCCTCTCCCCAGCAGCAGCAACCCAGTAATTGCCCCCTCCCACCGCCCCCCGCTAGATCCCCCACTAGCGTAATTACTCCCCCCATGTTGCTCCCAGAAGTCAGCAAACTCTGGCCGACCTCGGCTTCCCCCCGTGACCTCGGCTCGCACCGTGCGACGCCCCCTCCTTCCTGCTTCTCTATTCCCGCCATGATTATCATAGCGCGGGAACCAAGCCCGCGCTTCTCCCTTGGCCCCGCCCCCAATGGCCAACGCCCCATCTCCTCCACCTCCCCTCCTCCCCCAATCACCACCTGTGGAAGAGAGAAAAGTTACCACATCGCAGGATTAGTACATAAAACTCCTCTTTCCCCCCTTTTTAACCCCCCTCTTCGCCCCCACATTCGCCCCACCACTTTGTTCAAACGTTCTTTTTAATAACCCGCTCATTCCAGTTTTTCTTCCACAATAAAAGTCCACGCTTCATCCGCCGTCTCAAAGTAGTGGTGCCTCCCTCGATATGTGACCCACAGTCTTGCCGGTTGCAGCATTCCAAATTTTATCTTCTTTTTATGAAGCACCGCCTTGGCCCGATTAAAGCTCGCCCTCCTTCTCGCCACCTCCGCACTCCAGTCTTGATAAACGCGGATCACCGCGTTCTCCCATTTACTGCTCCGAGTTTTCTTTGCCCATCTAAGGACCATTACTTTATCCTTAAAACGGAGGAATCTCACCACTATGGCTCTGGGAATTTCTCCTGCTCTCGGCCCTCGCGCCATCACTCGGTATGCTCCCTCCACCTCCAACGGACCCGCCGGGGCCTCCGCTCCCATTAACGAGTGCAGCATCGTGCTCACATATGCCCCGACGTCCGCTCCCTCCACACCTTCAGGAAGACCAAGAATCCTCAGGTTGTTCCTCCTTGCGTTGTTCTCCAGTGCCTCCAACCTTTCCACACATCGTTTCTGATGTGCCTCATGCATCTCCGTCTTCACCACCAGGCCCTGTATGTCGTCCTCATTCTCGGCTGCCTTTGCCTTCACGACCCGAAGCTGCCGCTCCTGGGTCGTTTGTTCCTCCTTTAGCCCTTCGATCGCCTGTAGTATCAGGGCCAGCAGCTCTTTCTTCATTTCCTTTTTGAGCTCTTCCACACAGCATTTCAAGAACTCTTGTTGTTCAGGGCCCCATGTTAAACTGCCACCTTCCGACGCCATCTTGGTTTTTGCTTGCCTTCCTTGCCGCTGTTCTAAAGGATCCACTGCAATCCGGCCACTTTCTCCTCCTTTTTCCGTCCGTATCCAGGGGGGATTCCCTTCTGGTTTACCGCACAGTGTTTTTAGCCGTCAAAATTGCCGTTGGGGCTCCTATCAAGAGCCCAAAAGTCCGTTTCACCGGGAGCTGCCGAAACGTGCGACTCAGCTGGTCATCGCCGCACCCGGAAGTCCCCTTTTTTATTTCTAACCTCAACCCGTAAAGCCTTGTTTGTTGACCCATTTATTTTATCATCCCTTCTCACAACTGGAATTGATTCTTTAACCATTAGTGCTAATTCCCATCCCTTTTATCGCCCATTCTATCATGTCTGAAGTCTCTATAAACAGAGTAAGAAGTCTTACAACACCAGGTTAAAGTCCAACAGGTTTGTTTCGATGTCACTAGCTTTCGGAGCGCTGCTCCTTCCTCAGGTGAATGAAGAGGTATGTTCCAGAAACATATATATAGGCAGATTCAAAGATGCCAGACAATGCTTGGAATACGATATAAACAGAGATATTGAGCTACCAATTTTCCTCCTCCTTTAGCCAGATTTCCGTTATCGCAATGACACCCTGCTGCCATGTGTCAACCTGTGCTCTTAACACATTCGCCCTGTTTGTAATTCCTTGCATTGAAGCATAAACAATTTAACCATGTCAATTTCCCTTGATGGATGCTTATGAAACTTAGCTTCCCCTGTAATTCCAAGTCTATCACTGCATCTTCTGCTAGTTACGTCCTCAAACAACTCCAGTGGGTTTGACAAGCACGATTTCCCTTTCATGCATCCATGCTAACTTTGTCTAATCCTGTTGATAGTTTGTAAGTGCCCTGTTATCAAGTTCTTTATAATAGACGCTAACATTTTCCCTGGACTGATGTTAGATTGAGCAGTCTCCAATTCCCTGGTTTCTCTCTCCTTTTTTTTGCCAATCACAAACATTTTATGAAGGCATTTATGGTTTTATAACAACATACAAATGTAAACATAATTCAGTACGTACCGCTGCCCCAACCAACAACCATACCCATCCAACATGGCTGAGACACACAATTCTCCAGTCACTCCATCTCCTTTCGCTGATCCGCCTAAACTAAACTAACTCCCCCTACCCCGTCATTCCCTAACCACCCCCCCCCTCCTATTGTGTCTGCTAACAGTTTAGAAGTCGATAAACAGCAGCCACCTCTGGACTAACCCGAACATTGATCCTCTTTGGGTGAACTTAATTTTCTCAAGCCTGAGAAAACCAGCCATGTTGCTACCCAATGCCCCCGATTTTGGGGGCTCCCAGTCCCTCCAAAGATCGCCACCTCTGGACGCGGCGCCACCCTCGTTTTTAGCACCCTGGACAGGACCCCGGCAAATTCCCGCCAGAATCCTCTAAGCTTCGGACAAGCCCAGAACATGTGAGCATAGTTTGCGGGCCCTCCTGCACACTTCACACACTTGTCCTCCACCCCAAGAAACCTGCTCATCCGGGCCACCGTCATGTGTGCCGGTGAACCACCTTGAATTGTATCAGGCTGAGCCTGGCACATGATGAGGTTGCTTTCACCCTGCTCAGATCCTCCCACAGACCCGCCTCTAACTCCTTTCCCAACTCATCCTCCCATTTACGTTTTACCTTTCTTATCTGGGTTCCCTTCCACTCCACAACCTCTTTATACATTTCTGAGACCTTCCCCTCCCCCACCCCCCCATTTTAGAAACTACTTTACCCTGTATCCCCTGTGGTGGTAGAAGCGGAAAAGTCGAGACCTGCCTTCGTGCAAAGTCCCTCAACTGCAGATAGCAAAACCCATTCCCACCCAGCAATTCAAACTTCTCCTTCAAATACTCCAAGCATGTAAAGCTCCCATTGATAACCAGATCCCCCAGCCTCTCAATACTTGCTCTCTGCCACCTCCAAACGCCCCCATCCAACTCCCCGGGACAAATCGGTGATTGCCACAAATTGGAGCCCATACCGACACTCCCTCCACTCCCATATGGTTCCGCCACTGCCCCCAAACTCTCAGTGCCGCCACTACCACTGGGCTTGTGGAGTACCGAGCCGGCGAGAATGTCAGGGGTGCCGTTACCAGTGCTCCTAAACCTGTGCCCCCACATGATGCCACCTCCACCCACTCCCACACCGACCCCTCTCCCACTACCCATTCCCTGATCATGGCTTTATTTACCGCCCAGTATTAATTGCGGAAGTTCGGCAAGGCCAATCCTCCACACCTCGGCTCTGCTTCAACAGCACCTTCCTTACTCGCGGGCTTTTACCCTCCCACACAAACCCAGAGATCACCGCATTCACCCGCTTAAAAAAGGCCTTTGTTATAAAAATAGGGAGACAATGCAAAACAAACAGAAATCTCGGGAGAACTGTCATCTACCGACCAGTGGCCCTGACTTCAGTCGTAATGAAGTGCTTCGAGAGGTTGATCATGAAGCGCATCACCTCCATACTCCCAGAACGCCTTGATCCACTTCAATTCGCATACCGCTGCAACCGGTCCACATCAGACGCCATTTCCCTGGCCCTACACTCATCCCTAGAGCATCTCGAAAACAAGGACTCCTACATTAGACTCCTATTTATTGACTACAGCTCCACCTTCAACACCATAATCCCAGCCAAGCTCATATCAAAGCTCCAAAACCTAGGACTTGGCTCCCCACTCTGCAACTGGATCCTTGATTTTCTGACCAACAGACCACATTCAGTAAGAATGAACAACAACACCTCCTCCACAATAGTCCTCAACACCGGCACCCCGCAAGGCTGCGTACTTAGCCCCCCGACTCTACTCCCTGTACACACACGACTGCGTGGCAAAACTTGGTTCCAACTCCATCTACAAGTTTGCTAACGATACGACCAGAGTGGGCCGGATCTCGAATAACGATGAGTCCGAATACAGGAGGGAGATAGAGGACCTAGTGGAGTGGTGTAGCGACAACAATCTCTCCCTCAATGCCAGCAAAACGAAAGAGCTGGTAATTGACTTTAGGAAGCAAAGTACTGTACACACCCCTGTCAGCATCAACGGGGCCGAGGTGGAGATGGTTAGCAGTTTCAAATTCCTACGGGTGCACATCTCCAAAATCCTGTCCTGGTCCACCCACGTCAAAGCTACCACCAAGAAAGCACAACAGCGCCTATACTTCCTCAGGAAACTAAGGAAATTCGGCATGTCCACATTAACCCTTACCAACTTTTACAGATGCACCATAGAAAGCATCCTATCGGGCTGCATCACAGCCTGGTATGGCAACTGTTCGGCCCAGGACTGCAAGAAACTTCAGAGAGTCGTGAACACCGCCCAGTCCATCACACGCACCTGCCTCCCATCCATTGACTCCATCTACACCTCCCGCTGCCTGGGGAAAGCGGGCAGCATAATCAAAGATCCCTCCCACCCGGCTTACTCACTCTTCCAACTTCTTCCATTGGGCAGGAGATACAGAAGTCTGAGAACACGCACGAACAGACTCAAAAACAGCTTCTTCCCCGCTGTCACCAGACTCCTAAATGACCTTCTTATGGACAGACCTCATTAACACTACACCCTGTATGCTTCATCCGATGCCAATGCTTATGTAGTTACATTGTATATGTTGTGTTGCCCTATTATGTATTTTCTTTTATTCCCTTTTCTTCTCATGTACTTAATGATCTGTTGAGCTGCTCGCATAAAAATACTTTTCACTGTACCTCGGTACACGTGACAATAAACAAATTCAATCCAATCCAATCCAATCTTCACAGTCCGTACCCTCCCCGCCAGTGACAACGGGAGCATGTCCCACCTCCGAAAGTCCTCCTTCATTTGCTCAACCAGATTTAATTTATGTAGCTGCTCCCAGCCCCATTCCCAAGTATCGAAATCTCCCTCCCACACTTTAAACGGCAGCTCCCCCCATCTCCTCCCCTGCCCCATTGCCTGGTTCAGAAAAACCTCACTTTTCCCATATTCAATTTATGCCCTGAGAACCAGCCAAATTCCCTTAATAGCCGCAGAATCTCTCCCATCCCCCTTAGCGGGTCAGAAATATACAGGAGTAGGTAATTTGCATATAACGAGACCCTGTGTTCCACCCTCCCCTCGAACTAGCCCCTCCAGCCCTTTGACGCTCTCAGCGCAATCGCCAATGGCTCTATAGACAAGGCAAACAACGGTTAGGAGAGTGGACAGCCCTGCTTCGTCCCCCGGCTCAGTCTGCAATACTCCGAGCTCACTCGGTTCGTCCGCACACTCGCCAACGCCGCCTGCTACAGCAACTGGACCCAATCGACAAAGCTCTGCCCAAACCCAAACCGCCCCAGGACCTCCTACAAATACTTCCACTCCACCTGGTCGAAGGCCTTCTCCATGACCATGGCGACCACCACCTCCACATCCCTCCCCTCGGAAGGCATCATGATGACATTCAACAGCCTCCTAACTTTGGCTGTTAACTGGCTACCTTTGACAAATCCCGTCTGATCCTCCCCTATCACCCCTGGAACACAATCCTCTAATCTCCAGGCCAAAATCGTGGCCAGAAATTTTGGCGTCAACATTTAGTAGGGAGATTGGCCTGTATGACCCGGATTGTTCCGGGTCCTTCTCCCGCTTCAGGATCAATGAGATCAAAGCCTGTGACATTGTTGGGGGAAGAACACGCCGCTCCCTCGCCTCATTAAATGCCCTCACTAGCAGCGGACCCAGCACCCCAGAAAACGTCTTATAAAATTCCACTGGGTATCCGTCTGGCCCTGGGGCCTTGCCCGACTGCATGGCCTCCAATCCCTCTACTACTTCAACAATCCCAATCAGGGCTCCCAGCCCCTCCACCAACCCTTTTTCCACCTTCGGAAACTCCAAATCCTCCAAGAATTGCCTCATCCCCTAAAATTCCTTGAACATCCCATTCACCCCTGTTGGGTCCAAAATCGTATTCCCCCTCTATCCCTCTCTCCTTTTTTAAATAGTGCGGTTACATTTGCAACTCTTCATTTTGCGGTAGAACCCGAGCTGTAGAATTTTGGACGAAAACAACCAACGCATCCACTATATCCCTGGGATGTAGATCAGCAGGCACGGTAGCAAAGTGGCTAGCACTGTTGCTTTACAGCTCCAGAATCCAAGGTTTGATTCCTGGCTCGGGTCACTGTGGAGCATGCACGTCCTCCCCGTATCTGCGTGTGTTTCCTCCGGGTGCTCCGGTTTCCTCCCACAGTCCAAAATATGTGCAGGTTAGGTGGATTGGCCATAATAAATTGGCCTTAGTGTCCTAAAAGGTTAGATGGGGTTACTGGGTTATGGGTATAGGGTGGAGGTGTGGGCTTGGGTAGGGTGCTCTTTCCAAGAGCTGGTGCAGTCTCGATGGGCCGAATAGCCTCCTTCTGCACTGTAAATTCTATGATTCTCTATCAACTTTCAGTCCCATTACTTTTTCCAGCACTATTATTTTAATGAATACTAATTTTCTACAATTCTTCCTTCTCATTAGACCCTTGCTTCCCTAGCATTTATGGGAAATGATTTGTGCCTCCCTCTGTGAAGACAGAGCTAAAATAGTTGTTTAAGTGCTCTGCCATTTCTTTGTTCTCACTTATCAATTCTCCTGTTTTGGACTGTAAGGGACCTACATTTGTCTTTGTAGTGATCTCTGTATATGTTAATACATGATTATTGAATGTGAATGTGCAGTCAGTACGGTCAGATGATCACTAGATGGCAACACTAACAGGAACTATATAAGAAGTTCCCCACTCTTTCTTAGTGTTAGTGTGTGTGTATTGCAGCTAGAGAATAGACATGAACAGCTCGGAGTGTAGTGCAATATAATAATTGTTAATTTAATCTAATCTTAGTTAGTTCTATCCCTAGTCAAAGTATTAAAATAAAAGAACTCACAAGTATATTATTTTGTTACTCAATAAATAATTTGTCATCAACTAGAAGACTTATCATCAAGTTAAATACAACTCGGCAAGACAAATTAGAAGTATATATATTACATCTCTGTAATATAACATGGTACCAGTGAAAAAAAGCTTTAAGAACTACTAGTAGTCAAGAGTGAGTATTTTGTGGTGTCTCGGCCAGGGGTGGGGGGGGCTGCTATTCCTTGGGCAGGGAATCACTTTAGGTATCTGGGGATGCAGGTTGCCTGGGAGTGGGGGTGGGGGGGTGGGGGGGGGGGGCTCCGCAGGTGCAACATCTCTAGTTTGGTGGGGAGAGTGAAAGCTGACTTGACAAGGTGGGATGGTCTCCCTCTGTCACTGGCGGGTCGGGTACAGGCGGTTAAAATTAATGTTTTGCCGCGATTTCTGTTTATTTTTCAATGCCTACCGATTTTCCTACCAAAGCCTTTTTTCAGAGAGATTGAGGGAAGGATTACCTCATTCATATGGGGAGGGAAGGTGGCCAGAGTGCGAAAGGTGCTACTACAGAGGGGAAGGCAGGCAGGGGGTTTGGGTCTTCCGAACCTGATGTACTACTACTGGGCGGCGAATGTGGAGAAGGTGCGGAGCTGGGTTAGAGGGGTTGATTCTCAATGGGTCAGAATGGAGGAGAGTTTGTGCAGGGGGTCGGAACTGAAAGTACAACAACAGCGACGCTCCCGATAGCCCCGGGGAAATACTCAGGGAGTCCGGTGTAAAATCCACGCCACCATGCAGAATGGCTGGACCTCAAACAGCAATTAATAAAATCCCCAAGTTTAAATTTCTTTGAACCAAACAAACCCACAAAAATCTCAACAGACGCAAATCAAGATGGAATTGGTGCAGTCTTACTTCAGCAAGACAACCGGACAAATTGGATTCCTTTAGCATTAGCTTCTTGAGCGATGACCGCCACAGAGTGCAGGTCTGCGCAAATAGAAAAAGAATGTCTAGGAACAATAACAGGCATCATAAAGTTTCATGACTATGTGTATGGTCTATCTAAGTTCTTAGTTGAGACTGATCATCGACCTCTAGTAAATATCATAGAGAAAAGCCTCAATGATATGACACCAAGATTACTGAGAATGATGATGAAGTTGAGGAGGTATGATTTTCCATTACTCCATACTCCTGGGAAAGATCTCATAATTGCAGATACGCTTTCAAGATCTATAAATACTGAGAATCTACCGTTTGAATTCATCAATGATGTAAAAGGTCAACTGCAGTTATATCGAGAAACACTTCCTGCACAGATGAAAAGTTGAAGCAGATACGTGATGAAACACAAAAAGATGCAACCTTGCTTCGAGTTAATCATCTACAGCAACGATGGCCAAAAGGACACTGTCCTCAGTATTCAAGCATTCAAGCAGTATTCAAGCAGAACTTACTGTGGTAGATGGCATACTATTAAGAAACGACAGGATTGTCATTCCATCAAATCTCAGGTCTGAAATGCTCAGCAAAATGCATGAAAGACATCTCGGCATCGAGAAGTGCAAAAGAAGAGCTAGTCAATCTGCGTTTTAGCCAGGAATAAACAAAGACATCGCAGAGATGATAACGTTGTGTTCGACATGTCAACGGCATCAACCATCACAATGTAAAGAAACACGACAACATGACTTTTGTAAGGGCCACGAAGAATCCAGCACGAGTTTTAAGGATACAAAATAATAACGTTTATTTACTATAACAATATATACATAACAGTAGCAGTAACTTCCCTTGCTATCTTCTCCTTCCTGCTGGTTCCTGAACTGGCCAGCTTATTTATACTAGGAGTTTCTCCGCCCCCCTCATTGGGGAAGTTCATACTCCCATAGGATTGTGGGATAGTCATTAGTCCCCAGCCAATCATAAGTAGGCAGGTTATAACATCCCTCCCCCCCAAAGTCCAAGGAATCCACCGAAGACCCTGGCGAAGGAAGGCGTCGAACTCGTTTGGCCGCAGGCTGGACGCCATTTGCACGCGGCGCTGGATCAGGCGGCGTGTAACGAGACGGAGACCGGCGCTTCCGTGATGAACGGCGCGGTTGTACATCCATGGCCTGTGGACCCGATGATTCCACCTCTGATTCATCCTGTGTCTCCATCTCTGCTGCCTCCATCATGTCAGCGTCTCTATCTCCATTCGGTCCCGTAACGACCTGCGCAGGCTTCGAGTGAGGCACCAGTGGAAGATTTTGAGGACTACCTTCCCTTGTCTCTGGTCTTTGCGGCTGTTGAAATGAGCTCCGGGGCCGGGGAATCTTTTGCGGGGATGATCTTCTGGACCGGACGTGGTCTACATGTTTTCGCTGGAGACGGCCCTGGGCTTGCACTTGGTAAGATATAGGGCCCGTTTGGCGAAAGATTACACCAGGAACCCATTGGGCACCACCAGCAAAATTCCGCACGAATACTGGGTCACCGGGCGCAAACTGCCGAATCGGACGATGCCGAGACAATCCCTGTCCCTGCCATTCTTGTGTGCGGCGTACTTTTGCGCCAATGTCCGGGAAGACCATACTAAGGCGGGTGCGAAGTCTTCGGCCCATTAGGAGTTCTGCGGGAGCTACCCCAGTCACTGCATGGGGGGTGGTCCTGTACGTAAACAAAAAGCGAGCCAGTCTCGTGTCCATTGATCCGAAAGACTGCTTCTTTAGGCCTCTTTTGAATATTTGCACTGCACGCTCTGCCAACCCATTTGAAGCTGGGTGGTAAGGGGCAGTGCGGATATGGCGGATGCCGTTCATCTTTGTAAACCTAGCAAACTCCTCACTCATGAATGGAGTGCCATTATCCGTGACCAGCACCTCGGGGAGGCCATGCGTACTAAATGATAAACGCATCTTTTCAATTGTTGTGCAGGACGTTGTCCCCTGGTCTTATGCGCCTCCAGCCATTTGGACTGGGCGTCAATTAGTAGAAGGAACATGGATCCCTGAAAAGGGCCTGCGAAATCTGCATGTAAGCGTGCCCAAGGCCGCCCTGGCCATTCCCAGTGATGTAGGGGCGCGGCCGGCGGAAGCTTCTGATGCTCCTGGCAAATGGAGCAGTTTTGGGCCACCTTCTCAATGTCGGTGTCGAGGCCTGGCCACCAGACATAACTCCGGGCCAACATTTTCATCTTGGTCACGCCCGGATGCCCATTGTGCAAGTCTGATAATATCAGCTCCTGGCCTTTATCCGGGACAATCACACGCGTCCCCCACAAGAGGATGCCGTCTTCCACGCTGAACTCTGACAGCTTGGAGGAAAATGCCCGCAACTCGCCTGGGAGCTGTCTATGCTGCCCACCATACAGGACTATGTGCCGAACCTTTGACAAGACTGGCTCCGTCTGGGTCCACTCACGGATCTGTGATGCCGTGACAGGCAAGGTGTCCATAAAATTTAGGGTTGCAACCACCTCACTGCTCGTGGGGGTCGACATGGGGCCGGTCGATAAAGGCCATCGGCTCAGTGCGTCGGCATTTGCTATCTGCGTACCTGGTTTGTGCTCCAGAGAATACTCGGATGCAGCAAGCAACAAAGCCCAGTGCTGGATCCGTGCAGAAGCAATGGGCGGTATTGGCTTATCCTCTCTGAAGAGTCCCAGCAGGGGCTTATGATCAGTCACGATAGTGAAATGGCGGCCATACACGTACTGGTGGAAGCGTTTCACCGCGAAAACCACTGCCAGGCCCTCCTTCTCGATCTGCGCGTACTTTTTCTCCGCTGCAGTCAATGTGCGGGAGGCGAAACCTATCGGTCGCTCGGCCCCGTTCTCCATCTTGTGGGACAGGACAGCCCCAATACCATACGGGGATGCATCACATGTGACGAGCAAAGGCTTTCCCGGATCATAGTAGGTTAGTAACCCAGACGACGACAATTGTTGCTTTACCCGCCGGAAAGCGGTTTCTTGCGGCTGACCCCAAACCCAGGTGTGATTTTTCTTTAGCAGCAGGTGCAAGGGGGCCAGCGTAGTTGCCAGATTGGGGAGGAACTTCCTGTCATAGTTTACAAGACCGAGAAAAGAACGAAGATGCGAAGTGTCAGTCGGGGTGGGGGCATGTTGAATTGCACGCACCTTCTCTGCGACGGGGTGCACACCCTTACGGTCCACCCGATAACCTAGGTAGACTACTTCTTTTGCCTGAAATACACACTTTGTGTGACGTAAACGGACTCCAGCCTCCGAAAGGCGTCTAAGGACAGCCTCCAGATTTTCCAAATGCTCTTGCTCCGACGTCCCTGTAATCAACACGTCATCTAGGTAGACAGACACACGTGGTAAACCTCTCAAAATGCCCTCCATAACACGTTGAAAAATTGCGCAGGCAGAGGATACTCCAAAGGGCAACTGTGTATATTCATACAGGCCCCGGTGTGTGTTAATTGTTACATATGGTCTGGAGGCAGGCTCCAGCTCCAACTGCAGGTAGGTGTGACTCATATCTAATTTTGCGAATGAGAGTCCACCTGCAGGTTTCGCGTAGAGATCCTCTATGCGAGGCATTGGGTATCGGTCGAGTCGGGAAACTGTATTCACTGTAAGTTTATAGTCGCCACACAAGCGAACTGTGGCATCTGGCTTCATTACTGGTACAATTGGTGCTGCCCACTCAGCAAAATGGACGGGCCTGATAATACCCAAACTCTCCAAACGAGTGAGCTCCCCTTCTACCTTCTCGAGCAAAGCGTAAGGCACTGGGCGCGCCCGGAAATAGCGCGGCGTGGCTCCTGGTTCAACTTGGATACGGGCTACGGCCCCTTTTATTTTCCCCAAACCAGGCTGGAATACCTCTGGGTATCGACCTAGCACCTCAGTCAACCCTCCAGAAACTGTTTGGAGGATGTGCTGCCATTGCAACCGCAAATGGCACAACCAGTCCCGACCCAACAGGCTAGGCCCATGGCCACGCACTACGATAAGTGGGAAACGCCCCTCCTGGCGTCCATAGACAACAGGGGTCATTGTAGTTCCTGCAATGTCCAGTGGTTCCCCGTGTAGGTGGCCAACCTGGCCTGTGAGTCAGTTAATGTAAGGGTCTGTATACCCTGCTTGATGTGGTCGAATGTCCTCTGGGCGATCACGGAGACCGCTGCGCCAGTATCCAACTCCATCTCCAGCGGGTGGCCATTGACCCGTACTGTCACCTTAATGGGGGCCACACGGGGAGCTGCCACACAATGCAGCTGCAGGCAGTCGTCCTCCGTCTCCACGTCCTCAGGAGTGGTCGCCGCAGGTTCATCCACATGGAAGGTACGGCCTCTGGGCTGGTCCCAGTTACGGCCCCTGGGCTGGCCCCAGTTTCGGTGGGAACGACGGCGCCTCTGGCGTCCCCAGGACCGCCGTCCGCGACGGGGTCGGCGCCGACAAGTCTGACACGGACATGGCTCCTCATCCATTGGCTCTGGAGAAGGCTCCCTTCGGGGAGGAATGTCCGATGGCCACTGGCGTCGGTCCGGTTGTTGCCTCGCCCAAGGTACCGCAGGAGTGCGGGGGGACGTTTTTGGGTGGAAAGGGTTGCGCCCCAAGGCATGCACTTCCATTCCCTGTAGCTCCTGTACTCCTCGCTCTGCGCTCTCTCGGGACAAGACTATTTGTATTGCCTGTTGAAAAGTCAATGTTGGCTCCGCTAACAACTTTCTCTGGGTTGCTGCATTGTTAATACCGCAAACCAAACGGTCGCGTAACATTTCTGACAAGGTCTCACCATAGTCACAGTATTCCGCAATCCCGCGTAGCCTGGATAGAAAATCGGCAAGGGATTCTCCAGGGGTCCTCTCAGCGGTATTAAACCGGTAACGCTGGACTATCGTGGACGGGGTTGGGTTAAAGTGTTGCCCCACTATATTCACAAGTTGGTCAAACGTTTTGGTGTCCGGCGCAGCTGGGTACGTAAGGCTCCTAATCACCCCAAACGTATGCGGGCCGCAGGCGGTGAGCAATATGACCACCTGGCACTCGTTTTCAGTGATATTGTTTGCCCGGAAATAGTAACGCATCCGTTGTGTGTACTGGTTCCAGCTTTCCAGCGCAGCATCAAAAACATCCAAACGTCCGAACAGAGGCATGGTATAATAGAAAACAACTTCCAACCTGTATCCAACAAAAATCCAGGGAGGTGGCTTCAGCAGTGTAGACAGCTATTCACTTTTACCTTCGTCGCCAGTTTTGTAAGGGCCACGAAGAATCCAGCACGAGTTTTAAGGATACAAAATAATAACGTTTATTTACTATAACAATATATACATAACAGTAGCAGTAACTTCCCTTGCTACCTTCTCCTTCCTGCTGGTTCCTGAACTGGCCAGCTTATTTATACTAGGAGTTTCTCCGCCCCCCTCATTGGGGAAGTTCATACTCCCATAGGATTGTGGGATAGTCATTAGTCCCCAGCCAATCGTACGTAGGCAGGTTATAACAATGACATTGCTACTGTTGCTAAATGTTTATTTCTTTTGTTGGCTCTGAATATGGCGGTCCATATGGTCGTCTTCTTTAATCCTAATTACGTTTGCTCTAGAGTCGTCAGG
Organism: Scyliorhinus torazame; assembly: GCF_047496885.1. Lineage (NCBI taxonomy): Eukaryota > Metazoa > Chordata > Chondrichthyes > Carcharhiniformes > Scyliorhinidae > Scyliorhinus > Scyliorhinus torazame. Next base: position 325,302,312 of record NC_092710.1, read on the forward strand.
TATCTTTCGATACCGCCACAAGGTTCAAACCGAATACTGATCAAAGACTCGATACACCAGTTAGTTAGTTCAAAGTCAAATGCTTATTTCTTTACACACACAGTTAAATATACTCATGCACAAATACTACAGACTAAACAATCCCTACTGCTAAAGCCTATACTTAGCTTTGGGCGCCCACTCAGTCAGAGGAACAATGGCCGTTGTTCGGTTCTGAGGCTGCTGGGGTGTAATTGGTACAGGATGACAGCTAAGGTCGTCTGTCTGGTAGCGTGGGTTGACCTTGGACTTACTTATTTCCGGTGCAGCTGTTGAACAGGTCTCTCCTCGGTGAGAGCCGGATCCAAGAGAACGATTCTCTTTTGGGGAATCCTTCTTATACCCAAAAGGGGCTTTGCGTGCTTTTGGGAGGGCCTTGAACTTGGCCCCAATTAATTGGGCCGTTTCTCAATCATTCCTGTCGATTTCCTCCAATAAAGGGGTGGGTGCCCTGATGGCTGGGCATGTCCTAGGTGGCCATTGGTCTGCTTTGTTCTGGTCTCCTCTGGCGCCAGGGTGTCTGCCTTAGTATCGGTTACTCAAATGTTACTCTTTTGTTCCAGGAGATGGGCCATTAGTATGCTAATGGACCGACAGTTTTGGGCTTGTCTGGGAGCTGCGGCTCCAATCAACAGACAAACCCTGAACCTGCTTGTTTTCTCAGTATTGTCCATTTTCCCTGCAATCTTTGCAAAGTGTCCATTTTGTAATTGAGATGTGGCCATCCCAGATGGCTACACTACGTCACCATGGGTGAAAGTAGGCATTGACTTGTTCCATGCAAGTGGAAAAGACTATGTTCTTATCATTGATTATTATTTCAACTTTCCTGAAGTGATGAGACTACCTGATCTCCCCTCTACAGCAGTGATCAAAGCATGTAAGGAAGTGTTTGCGAGACATGGCATCCCGCAAACTGTTATGTCAAATAATGGTCCGTACTTTGCAAGCTGGGAGTGGACGGAATTTTCAAAAACATATAACTTCAACCACATTACCTCAAGTCCCCATTTTCTTCAATCAAACGGAAATTGGAGAAAGGTGTACACATTGTGAAGTAGTTGTTAAGCAAAGCAAGAGATTTGTAGATTTTTACTTGGCTTTACTGTCATAGAGCCTCTCCGGTAAATTCAAGTTTATCTCCAGCATAAATGTTGTACAATCGTGAAATAAGAACAACTCTACCGAAAATTCATGTTGGTGATCCAGATCAACTGGGTGTACTTTAAAGAATTCAACAGCAACGTGAAAAACAACAAAGTTATTATGACATGCACGCAAAACCAGTGACACCTCTAACAGCAGATGACATTGTTAGAATCAGACATCCTGATGGAGGATGGTCTGATACTGCTATGGTTATTAGGCAAATATCACCATGCTCCTACATAATCAAAACTGCAGAAGGTGGATTGATTAGGAGGAATAGGCATGACCTTTTGAAAGTGCACATGAGCCAATCTGTCTTTCCAACTTTGAATTTAAATCAATCTTTAAGTCAACATGTTAATATCAAACAACCTGTTGAAAGTGAACAGAAGAACATTAAAGTGTCGACTTCTCCAAATAAATTAAGAAGATCAACTAGACAAAGAGGAAAACCAAATTGTTTGAACTTAGGAACATTTGACTGATGTACTATGCATGACAAAATACTTCATTTTTAATGTATAATTTTCTTTATCGTGTATACAAAAATGGGGGATGTAGTGATCTCTACATGTTAATACATGATTAGTTAATGTGAAGTCAGTACAGTCAGATGATCACTAGATGGCAACACTAACAGGAACTATATAAGGAGTTTCCCGCTCTTTCTTAGTGTTAGTGTGTGTGCATTGCAGCTGGAGGATAGATGTGACCAGCTCAGAGTGTAGTATATTATAATAATTGTTAATTTAATCTAATCTTAGTTAATTCTATTACTAGTCAAAGTATTAAAGTAAAAGAACTCACAAGTATATTTTCTTTTATTTCCTCTTCTTTTCATGTACTTAATGATCCGTTGAACTGCTCGCAGAAAAATACTTTTCACTGTACCTTGGTACATGTGACAATAAACAAATCCAATTCAGTCCAATCAGGTTAAATGCAACTCGGCAAGACAAATGAATAATATATATGTTACATCTCTGTAATATAACAGTCTTCACTAATCTTTTTCTTTTTATCTACGAGTGAAGCTTTTATAGTCTGTTTTTATATTCCTCACAAGTTTATTCTCCTACTCTATTTTTCCCTTCTTAATCAATCACATGGACCTCTCTTGCTGGTACCTGAACTGCTGCTCTGACGGTAGTTAAATTAAGATTATTCAGAACTGTTTGAAGTAGTGATACTGGGTAAAACCATTGACTTATTTAAGTGTATTTCTATTTTGCATTATTGTTTCTTTTTCTAGCTATTAATAAAAAAATTCTTTATTATAATATTATCACAAGTAGTCAGGGACATAATTTCTAAATTTCAGACCTCTCCTCATACTATACAAATTGCAGACAAAGTTGAGGGTAGTTTTTCAAGTTTCCCTTCCAGCAGTTGAACAACTCTGCATGTGCCATCAGCCACGCATTTAACAGTTATCTATGGTTGAGCAACTTTGCCTGCCAGGAAAGAATGAGCTGGTTTTTAAAGCAGACCAAGGCAGGCCAGCAGCACGGTTCAATTCCCGTACCAGCCTCCCCAAACAGGCGCTGGAATGTGGTGACTAGGGCCTATTCACAGTAACTTCATTTGAAGCCTACTTGTGACAATAAGCGATTTTCATTTCATAACTGGCACAATGCACGTTTTCATCCCTTAAATATTAGACATTGCCTATCCATGAAGCTACCAATCTATCGCAGCCACCTCACCCCTCATACCTTTGGAGTTTCCTTTGTTCAGATTAAGGACCTTAGTTTTGGATGGGACTACTTCACTTTCGATCCCAATGATGAGGAATTCCTCATGTTATGGTCATTCTTCCCGAAAGGACCCCGCATAACAACATTATTAATTAACCACTCCTCATTGCACAATACCAAATCTAGGATAGCCCATTCCCTAGTTAGTTCCTCAACATACTGGTCCAAAACAATTATCCTGTATACAGTCCAGGAGTTCATCTGCCACAGTATAATCGCTAATGTATTTTGCCCAGTCTATCGGTGGCAAATCAACCCATGATTACTGTAGCACCCTTGTTACATGCATCTCTAATTTCTTGTTTATTGTCTGGAGGCCTATAGGTAATTCCCATGAATTTTTTCTGCCCTTTGTTTCTTCTTAGCTTCTGTCAGATTAATTCTACATCTGAGCCAATATCCTTTCTCACATTTACACTGATTTCATCCTTTGCTAACAAATCCACCCCCTCTCCTTTTCTTTTCACCTATCGTTCCTAAGTATTGAATACCCTTGGATATTTAGTTGCCAGCCTTGGTCTGCCTGCAGCCATGTATCCATAATCGCAATCACCCGCAGTACCCGTTTAAAACTACTTGCGCTGTTAATTTTGTAGCCACCTAAAATGGCTGATTCCCTATTAATTTGGCCAAAACCCGATTTAAAATGGCTAACCGAAAAGGCTGATGGGAAAAGCAGCCAACAGGACACAAACGGACAGCTGCAGACAGAATAGCGTATTCGGCTCTGGGGAAGTCGGCCCAGATCGATACCTAAGACTATTAGCAGCACATCAACACAGCCATCTGCAGTTTAATCGGCTATCCCCGGGAACAATTGCAACATATTAGCAATTGAATGCCGGGCCAGACCTCTCGGCGCCTGCAGTGGCCAAAACAAGGATAGGTGAACAACCAGCCCCCAATCGAGGAATCGCCCCATTATTGGAGCATATCGAACCCAGTGATTGGGAACAAGTCTAATCGTTTGGGACTCAGGGTCAAGGGCTGCCCCGAGAGGCGGGAAGCCCCTGGGCCCTATAAATTGAGGGGCCAAGTTCAGATCCCTCTCGCTCCCTTCTTCTCCTGCTCGCAACCTTCGCAAGAACATCGACCAGAAACAGTAAGTCTGACTCCAGCGATCGCTACCCGATAGAGATTCCTAGCCATCGACCCGTATTAGCCTTTTGAATCCCGCAGGCCAGATCCAATTCGATAAACCATTCGTTTCCCTGACCTGGTGGGCCATCCCCAAAAGTTAAGTATTGGCCAGTAGTGGTAGGTTTTGATATAGATAGTAGGATTATTGTGTAAGTATTGATTGCTGTACACAATAAATGACCGTTGATTTCAATCTTACTTAGCGGTGTGCTGACTTATTAATCATAACTCGAGCTTGAACCACGTGGCGGTATCAGAAAGATACCTGGCGACTCGTGAGCAAAGGTGACATAATCAGAGGTAATAAAACTAAGGCTAATAAGAGCAACAATTTGCCCACCTTATTGTCAATGCTCCATGCATTCAGAGACAGTTGGCGGGATTCTCTGTCCTGCCTGGATCGCATTCCCCAATGGGATGGAGAATCGGGCATCGCGGGGGGGCGGGGGGAATCAGGATCGGTGCTGAATACAATGCTCCACCCCCACCCCCCCCCCCTCCTGGCGCATGAACGAGGTCCACAATGTGAGCCGGCGGGGGGATGTAAATAAATGCAAGTTGGTCTTAATGACCCATCTGCACCTATTTAGCGGGCCAGGCACGCTATGCTCTGGCCTTCCGTGGTTCTCCAGCCTCTGAGGTCGGGAATCACGTGGGCACAAATCACTTGTGATCTCTACCAGCGTGGCCATGGCGTGGTGGATCTGGCGGTGCCACTGTGAGGTCCACCACATGAGGGCCACGCTGGTAGAGATCATCTGAACCCATCAGATGGCCACTGCCCCCCATCCCCCCGGCACCTTAAAAGGAGAAGTTCCTATGTTGGGCGAAGGAGATGATGAGAGAGTGTACCTGGGAAGGTCATGCGGTTTGCATTTACCAGGGAGCGGGGAAACTGTTTATTTTTGTATCGGGTTGTTATGTTTGGCTTTGTTTATAATACCTACTGAGTTTAGTTAGTTATCTGTGTTTAGGCAGAACTGTCATAACTTCTTATCCTCCCAGTGTTGGGAGCAATGTTTGATTTATATTAACATGTGGGGTCTTTCATGGCATATTGGGTTGGGGGGGGCATAGGGAGGGTAGTGGGGATGGCACAGAGGTTGGGCGAGGTGGAGGACGGAGGTTTTGGCAAGGAAGAAGCTGTTGCCTCGGGTGGGGGGTAGAGTGGTGGAGAGAGAGGGGGACAGGGTGGGGTGCTTGGGAGCGGGTGGTTTTCTTTGTTTGTGGCTGGGTGTGGATGGTAGGGTTGGGATGGTGGGGTGTTTGGTGTTTGGGTTGGGGAAGGGTAGGGGTAGGAGGGGAAGGATGGGTTGCTGACATGGAGGGTGTTGGTGTGGCGCAGTTGGTTAAGGGAAGATGGCAGCTATCATCTTGAGGAGGCCTGGGAGGTGGGTGTGGGCTCATTAAACAGTGTATATGTCTAATTGGGGTTGAGGGGTGGGCGGGTGCTGGAGCGCTCCAACCAGACTAATCATCTGGAATGTTCGGGAATTGAATGGGTTGATCAATAAGACACACGTATTTGCGCACTTAAAGAGCTTGAAGGCAGACATGGTGTTCATTGAAGAGACTCATTTAAAGCTTACGGATCAAACGAGGTTGAGGAAAGGTTGGGTGTTTCATTCAGGGCTGGATATGAAGACGGGGTGGGGGGGGGGGTTAATGGTGTTGGATAGTAAGAGGATCGTGTTTACTACTGGTAGTATTGTGGCGGAGCCTGGGGGCAGAAGTGTGATGGCAAGTGAAAAGTTGGAGGTGAATATATATGCCTCCAACTGGGACGATGCAGAATTTGCAAAGGTGCTGGCGAAAGTCCCTCACCTGGATTCACACCAGTTGATTATGGGGGGGGGGGGCCGAGGGCGAAGGAATTCGCATTCTTTTCGCATGTTGACCAGCTGGGTTCCTGGATCGATTTTTTTTCATGCTAAATAAGAGGTTGCTGGTGCGCGGGGGAGGGGTTTGGGGCAGAACATTCGGCGATCGTGATCTCAGATCATGCGCCGCATCTGGTGGACCTGCGCGTGGAAAGAGAGGGTTTGCAGCGGCCGCAGGGAGGTTAAATGTGGGGTTGTTGGCTGATAATGGAGTCTATGAAAGGATGTGGCTAGCTATTTGGAACTATGTGGAGCTCAACAGGACGGACAAGATTTCCACCTCAATAGTGTAGGAAGCTCTGAAGGCGGTGATTGGGGTGGTTATTTTGGTCCGGCCGCTTAAAGAGAAGGGGGAGCGATTAGAAAGGCAAAGATTAGTGGAGGCCATTCTGGAGGTGGACCGGGGATATTCGGCGGCCCCTGAAGAGGCGCTGCTAAAGGAGGGGAAGAAGCTCCAGATGGAGTTCGAGCTTAGGTCTTTAAGACAGAGATAGAAAGGTTCTTAATTAATAAGGGGATCAGGGGTTATGGGGAGAAGGCAGGAGAATAGGGATAAGAAAAATATCAGCTATGACTGAATGGGGGAGCAGACTCGATGGGCCGAATGGCCTAATTCTGCTCCTATGTCTTATGTCTACAGGGAAGGCAGTGGGGCAGTTGTGCGGGTCGGTGGGAGGCGATGTTTGAACATGGGGAAAAAGCAAGCAGGATGCTTGCATATCAGATGAGGTGGCAGGTGGCAGTGAGGGAGATTGGTTGGATGAAAGATTTGGGGAGTAAGGTAGTCATGGAGTTGGGAGAAGTAAACAGGGTATTTGAGGTCCGGTGGGGATGAAGGCATGAGGCAGCTTTTAGACGGACTGGAGTTCCTGGTGGTTGAGGAAAGGAAGGTGCAAGGGTTGGGTGCCTCGATTAGGCTGGGGTAAGTCATGGGTATGTGGGGTCAATGCATTCTGGGAAGGTCCCGGGCCCAGACGGGTTCCCGGCAGAGTTCTATAAAAAGTTCAGCAAGGAATTGGAATACCGACCAGCAGAGATGCATAATGAGTTGGTCAGTAGGGGTGATCTGCCGCCAATGCTATCTCAGGCTTCAATTTTGCTTATTTTAAGAAAGGATAAGAATCCAGAGGAATGTGATTCATACCGCCCAAAATTATTGCTAAATGTGGACGCGAAGCTGTTGGCGAAGGTGCTGACAAAGCATATAGAAGACTGTGTGCCGGGGATGATAGGTGAGGACCAAATGGGGTTTGTGAAAGAGCCGCAGCTGTCGACAAATATTAGAAGGCTGTTGAATGTGATCACGATGCCTCTGGAGGGCCAGGAAACGGAGGTGATAGTGTCCATGGATTCAGAGAATGCATTTGACCAGGTTGAATGGACGTATCTGTTTGAGTTGTTGGGACGGTTTGAGTTTGGGCAGGGGTTTGTAGATTGGGTTAGAGCCCCCATGGCAAGTGTTCGTATGAATAATGTGAGCTTGGGGTATTTAGGTCTGCATCTGGGAACGAGACAGTTGTGCCCACTATCTCCGTTGCTTTTCGCTTTGGCAATTGATCCTCTGCACTTAGAGCCGGGTGGGGGGGGGTGTTTAATAGAGGTGGTGGGAGGGGGCGTGGAACATCAGGTCTCCCAAAATGCAGATGACCTTTTACTGTATTTTCCAAATCCAGTGGGGAGCTTCGATATGATCATGGGGATATTGGGGGAGTTTGGCTCATTCTCGGGGTATAAATTCAACATGGATCAGAGCGAGGTATTCGGGTGCGGAGGAAGGGGTTGAAGTTGCCATTTCGGCTGGTTGGGACAAGTTTCTAATACCTGGAGGTACGAGTGGCACACAGTTGGGCCCAGCAGCTCAAGCCGTTCGCTCGGGTCAATAGGATGATCTTGGAGTTCATATGAGTGGCTAAGTTACCCCAGATCAGGAGGGTGGTTTTGGAGAGAGACAGACAAAGTGAGAGGTTGGCACTGCCGAACGTGCTGAATTTTCACTGAGTGGCGAATGTTGAGAAGGTCAGGAAGTGGGTGATGGGGGAGAGGCAGTGGAGGGAGGAAGCCTCGTGTAGAGGAACAGGTTTAAGGGCGCTGTCAGCTGTCATTGGCATCTTTTTCTTGTCTGCCAGGTACTCCACAAGCCCAGTGGTGGTATCAGTGCTGAGGGTATGGAACCAATGTTGGCAACATATTAAGTTGGAGGGGATGCCACTGTGGGCGCCAACCTTTGGCAACCATATGTTTGTTCTGACAGGCCTAGATTCCACGCTGAGGGAGTGGGCGGCGATAGAGTGCTTTTGGGACTTGTGTGTGTGTGGGGGGGGGGGGGGGGGAGGGAGAGGGGGGGGGGGGGGGTAAGTTTGCAGAGTTGGGAGAGCTAGAGGTAGAGTTCCAACTACCGAGGGTGAGCGGGTTTCGATATCTGCAAGTCAGGCACTTCGTCAGGAAGGAGTCGGTTACGTTTCTGAATTTACCACCCCTGATGCTGCAAGAACAAAGAACAAAGAAAAGTACAGCACAGGAACAGGCCCTTCGGCCCTCCAACCATGTTCCGACCATGCTGCCCGTCTAAACTAAAATCTTCTACACTTCCGGGGTCCGTATTCCTCTATTCCCATCCTATTCATGCATTTGTCAACCTGACGTTTAAGGGGCATACCCTCTGTTGACTACCCTCTGTGTAGAAACTTGCCTCGTACATCTCCTCTAAACCTTGCCCCTCGCACCTTAAACCTATGCCCCCCAGTAATTGACCCCTCTACCCTGGGAAAAAGCCTCTGACTATCCACTCTGTCTATGCCCCTCATAATATTGTAGACCTCTATCAGGTCGCGCCTCAACCTCTGTCGTTCCAGTGAGAACAAACCGAGTTTATTCAACCTCTCCTCATTGCTAATGCCCTCCATACCAGGCAACATCCTGGTAAATCTCTTCTGCACCCTCTCTAAAGCCTCCACATCCTTCTGGTAGTGTGGCGACCAGAATTGAACACTATACTCCAAGTGTGGCCTAACTAAGGTTCTATACAGCTGCAACATGACTTGCCAATTCTGATACTCAATGCCCCGGCCAATGAAGGCAAGCATGCCATATGCCTTCTTGACGACCTTCTCCACCTGTATTGCCCCTTTTAGTGCCCTGTGGACCTGTACACCTAGATATCTCTGACTGTCAATACTCTTGAGGGTTCTACCATTCATTTTATATTCCCTACCTGCATTAGACCTTCCAAAATGCATTCCCTCACATTTGTCCGGGTTAAACAAGATAAAACTTTGTCCGAAGACGAGATTGGGGAGGGAAGGATCTGGTACACAAATGGAGAGAGGGAGGTCTTTGGTGGAGGAAATAAAAAGGAAATGGGGAGAGGAGCTGGGGGGCACTGTAAAGGCCGGGCTATGAAATGAGGCCCTGCGGAGGGTGAGCGTGACTGAGTATCATCCAGTTCAAGGTGGTGGGCAGGGTGCACATAACGGTGTCAAGGAGAAGTTGGTTCTTTCCAGCGGTAGAGGATAGATGCGGGCGGTGTGCAAGGGGACCGGCGAATCATGTCCACATATTTTTGGCATGCCCAAAGTTGGAGGAGTTTTGGGAGGCCTTTGCGGGATCTACGTCAAAGGTACTGCGGGTGAAGGTGGCTCTGAATACCTGGGTGGCAATATTTGGAGTTACAGAAGATCCGGGAGTGGAGGTTGGGAGGGAGGCCGATGTGTTGGCCTTTGCTCCCTGATCGCCCGGAGGTGGATATTGTTAGGGTGGCAGGACACGGAGCAACCTAAAGAGACAGTGCGGCTGAGTGACTTGGCGGAGTTTCCTCAAGCCAAGTTCTGGAAACGATAAAAGTTTGCGATCAGAGGCGGAGATGAGGGGTCCTTCTCGAGGTAGCGGTTGTTCATCGACTTCTTTAAAGAAACATCAACGGGGGGGTGGGTGGGGGTGTTGTAGGAGGAGGGGGGTCCTCTGGGACAGAGGGGATCGGGCGTCAGAATAATTTGTGAAAGTTGTTTTCTGATGTTATGTCTCTTTTTTTCTGTACTTAATTGAAGATGCCTCGAATAAAAATATTTTTTAAACATGCTAACATCCTAGCTTTTGTATTGTCTGCCTTTATTTATAAATAGAACAAGGCCAGCAGAGCGGGACCAATCCCCGCACCAGCTGAGGTTATTCATGAAGGCTTCTTAACTTTGCCCCTCGCCTGAGGTGTGGTGACCCTCAGGTTAAACCATGACTAGTCAGCTCTCCCTCTCAAAAAGGGAAGTAGTCGGTGGTTATCTGGCACCACGGCGACTTTACTTTTGTTTTCTGTCACTCAGCCAACATTGTATCCATGCAGCAATTTCCCTATTAGTCAGCTTTGACAGTGGGTACAATTTGACACTGAGCTACGATGCATTGTATGGATTGTATGGGTGCATTGTCACTGCGTGATGTTGCATTGTATGAACTGTATGGGTGCAGTGTCACTGCACCATGTTGCATTGTATGAACTGTATGGGTGCAGTGTCACTGAGCCATGTTGCATTGTATGAACTGTATGGGTGCAGTGTCACTGAGCCATGTTGCATGGTATGAACTACATGGGCGCAGTGTCACTGAGCCATGTGCATTGTATGAATTTTGTAGGTACAGTTTGTCACTGTTTAAAAACAATTAATCCATTCTTAAAGTTACAAAGTCAATGCACAGCGCGGACAGGGAACAAGACCTGAACCCATCTCCTTGCCTGCTCCAAAAGACAATTCAAATTGAATGTAATTCATGGTCTCCACAAGAGATAAGATCCAAGAGGACCAAAAAAGGCATTGCACCACATCTTGATCTTTGCCAGAGGGGACTGATTAATACTATGTTGCCGCTCAGGAGCCTCGCGTGCAGCCCGGCGCGTGCCCCTTTCATCCCCACCAGCTGGTGGAGGCCCCGCCCATTCCAGGCCTGCCAACCAATCAGCAGCGGCAATGCTCGAACGTGCGCCTTCCAGCGCCGCCGAGGCAGCCAGTTGCCGTGGCCGATGCTGCTGCCGGGGCGGCAGTTCTGGGTAGTTTACCTGCGGCGGTTGTTAGGGAGCTGGGCCGGGCCAGCACTCGCTCCCTGGCCATGGTCAAACAGACAATTCAGATCTACGCGCGGCTGCGGCCCACCAAGAAGCCGATTGCGGTGAGTACTGCGGGAGTGGGAGACCCGGCACTGCCACCCCCCGGGCACTGCCACCCCCCGGGCACTGCCACCCCCCCGGCCCTGCCAACACCCCCCCCCGGCCCTGCCACCCCCCGGGCACTGCCACCCCCGGGCACTGCCACCCCCCGGGCACTGCCACCCCCGGGCACTGCCACCCCCCGGCCCTGCCACCCCCCGGGCACTGCCACCCCCCGGGCACTGCCACCCCCCCGGCCCTGCCACCCCCCGGCTCTGCCACCCCCCCGGCTCTGCCACCCCCCCCCCGGCTCTGCCACCCCCCCCCCGGCTCTGCCACCCCCCCCCCCCCCCCCCCCCCGGCTCTGCTCCCCGCCCCTCCCACCGTCCTCCAACACCCCTCTCACTACATCAGGGATACTGAGTGGACGTACATCACTCCCCCTCCTCTCGCCCCTGCTCGCCTCCTGGACCAACCAGTGGAGCCTTTGAGTGCAGCCCGGGCACCTTGTCTTGGGAGTGGGCGTTGCTGTTGAGCTGACTACCTTGCCAGCAAATTTGAAGGATTTTGCAAAGGCAGGACAGATGATACGACTGCAGTGCTTAGAAGTGCCTGCCTTAGTCGAGAGGTGGTTCTTAAGTTATTAAAGTGATCGATATATTTTACTATCTTGCCCACTTGGGGGTGTGGAATTTGCACGTTCTCCCTTGTCTGCGTGGGTTTCCTCCGGGTGCTCTGGTTTCCTCCCACAGACAAAAGTTGTGCAGGTTAGGTGTATTGGCCATGCTAAATTGTCCCTGAGTGTGTCTAGGGATGTACAGGTTAGGTGGGGGAATGGGCCCCCGAGGTGGGGTGCTCTTTCAGAGGGTTGGTGCAGACCTGATGGGCCGAATGGCCTTCTGCACTTAGAGATTCTGAGATTCTGTGTCTGAAGCATATAGGAGGGCAGGTTTCGCCGCTGCCCAGTAATTGATTTTGGATTTTGGATCCTGGTCCTCAAATACTCCTTTCCTCAGTTGCTCTTTGGGGCGGTCCTTAACTTGGATCCAGTAATTCGACAGGCTTCGATCACTGTCTTTGATTTTGGCCAATAAAGGGGCGGGTGCCTTGATGGCTGGGCATGTCCTTGGCGGTCATTGACCTTGGCTATTTGGGCTCCCTGAGTAAAGGGAGTGGCGCCGATTAGTCTGAATCGGTTACCTGAGTACAGTTCTTTTGTTCTGGGGAAATTGGCCATTAGAATGCAAACGAGGGGGGGGGGTTCGGTTTCGATTGCGTCTAGCTATCTGGATTGCAAATACACACACAAGCTCTGAGTCGGAGTCCTGGGTTGGCCATAATTCCCGTGGTCCTTTGCAGGTGGCCATCTGAGACGGCTACACCGGGTTGCCATTCGATCAATCCGAGCATAGTTAAAAGTGCTTTTAAGCTCTTTCAACAATTGAGTGTCTGGGTCCCGCCCATAGTGGTCCGGATCCAGAGTGTGACGTCTCACGAGATCTGGTTAGATCTCATGAGGCATAAAAGGCGGCACGGTAGCTCAGTGGTTAGCACTGTTGCTACATCGCTCCAGGGTCCCAGGTTCAATTCCCGATTTGCGCCACTGTCTGTGCGGCCTCTGCATGTTCTCCCCGTGTCTGCGTGGGTTTCCTCCGGGTGCTCCGGTTTCCTCCCACAGTCCAAAGATGTGCAGGTTAGGTGGATTGGTCATGCTAAATTGCCCTTGGTGTCCAAAAGGGTTGCGTGGGGTTGCTGGGTTGTGGTCATGGAGTGGAGGTGTGGCCTTGGTGAGGTGCTCCTTCCAAGGCCTGGTGCAGACTCGATGGGCGGAATGGCCTCCTTCTGCACTGTAAATTCTGATTCTATGACCGTCGGGAATCCTGGGAGAGACCTCTCATTGGATTTACCGCCCGCATCCTATCCCAAATCCGGCGGTATGCAGCCGATAGATTCTGCCCATCCTCTTTTTAAATTGCATCACCACATTGTGAGAGTTTGTGAGATTCTAATCAAATATTAAATACGTGACAAGGGGCTTATTTCTTTCAGCATTCTTGTGTGAATGGGTTATATGGACAGCAGCACAATCGTTTTTTGGGTGACCCTTGAACGTAGCCAGAATTATATCTGTCTCCATTCTTGCACTCTTTAATTTTAGTATCAACTCCAAACATATTGTTAATGCAGGTGGGTGGGGGAATCCTAAGGAGGGGGTAGGTGGAGGCTTGGGGAGTCCCATTGGGGGGAGTAGTCGGGTGTTGGGGGAGTCCCATGGAGCTCTGAGGGGGAGGAGTCCTGTAGGGGGTGGAGCGGGTGGTTGTCCTGATCTGTGGACCAGTTGCCCAAAAGTATTATGACTGGTCCCCAGATGAGGTTCCCCCAATTTGTTATGGTTCCGGAAATAATAAAAATGTATCCAGCAGATTAGAAATGGGAAGTGAGTCCAAAAGTAAAAGTTTAAAAAGATTTACAAATCAGTCTTTGGTTTCTTCGTGAAGAACAGATGGTAAAATGTTGCGGTTGTTAAGTTGGGTGATTCAGGTAGCGCTGGCTCTTGGCAGTTGATCGGTTGGTTTGGAGATTCATGGTTTTGCAGGTTAGCTGAGAGGAGTTGTCCTGCTTCTTTTTCTTTTGTGGCTTTGATGACTTGCGACTTGCTATCACCAATCAGAGAGGGGGTGGGACTTTTTACCGACATGAGCAGAGGTGTCACGATGCTCTTCAGCTGTGACCCTCTAGGATAGTAGAGCTAGAACATCAGACCAGCACACAGAGATCAGCGTTGCAGTTGGTTTTTAACCCCTTGTTCTTGTGTATTGCTGAAAGGGGAGAACCACAAACCTGCCTGGGATATAATTCACAGGAGATGATCTCTGCTGAGATGGTAATCAGCTGACAAACAGTTCAGTTTTTGCATTGCATCTCTTTCTTTGAAATGTCTCTGTCTGAAAAAGGGTGCAACATTCTGTTATCTCTTGGAACTGAGTATAAGCCACATGAATTCCATCAAGTGGTTATTTTGAAGATTTGGCAAGTGTTTGCTTTTATGTCCTTTTTAAAATACATCTTATATTTAAAAATTCAATATGTCCATATGTAATTCATTGTCATGACAGAAGTTAGAAGAGATTTTAAGTCTCTTTTTTTTCTGGGTAACTATTGCGTAACCCAGTCGGAACCATCGGAGTTTGAGATTTGAGTCACTATTTTCTGGATAGTTCCCAGTGCAGGGCAATTACCCAGAGGGAGCTTGCATTCTGGTCAATTACCATGCAAACCTTGCATGTGAAGTTCCAGCTGGGTTACCCAAGACATCTTTGGAGTACCCTGCCAATATGATGCCCTGGAGCTCTGAAGTTATGGCTTATTTTTCCGTCTTGCAATCTTTTCACAGTAACTTCATTGCAGCCTACTTGTGGCAAAAACGATTATTATTATTATTTAAAACCCTTAACTTGGGAGTCAACCCTTATCTGCTCCGGGGAATTTTATTTGTTATTTATTTGTTATTTACAGCACAGAAGGAGGCCACTTGGCCCATTGTGTTGGCATCAGCTCTCAAAAGAGCAACTGAGCTAGTCCCATTCCGCAGCCCTATCTCTGTAGCCCTCTAAATTCCTCATTCCTGGTATCATTCTAGTAAATCTCCTCTGCACTCTGCTTTAATATCCTTCCTTAAATAAGGTGCCCAGAACAGAACATAATACACCAAATGTGGTCGGACCAATGATTAGTAGAGGTGTAACATCACTTCCTTGCTTTTATACTCTATTTTAAACCGAAGGATGCTATAAGCCTTCTTAACAACTGTTTCAACTTGCCTGGCCATCTTCGGAGAATTATGCACTGAACCACAAGGTTCCTCTGCTCCTGTACTCCCCTCAAAGTTGTACCATTGAGCCTATGTACCATTGAGCCTATGTTGTCTCCCCATGTTTCTTTTACCAAAATGCATTACCTCACATTTTGCTGCATTGAAATTCATCTGCCAGGTGTCTGCTCATTTGGCCAACTTGTCAATGTCCCTCTGAAGTTGATCAGCGTCATCCTCACCGTTCACTATTCTCCCTAGCTTCGTATCATCTGCAAATTGAGAGTTTTGCCCTCAGAAAAAGCAAGGTCCCAACACTGAGCCCTGGAGAACACCACTTTCAACTCGTTTCCAGTCTGAGAAATGCCCATCTATGCCTACCCTCTGTTTTCTATCTCTCAGCCAACTTCTTATCCATGCTGCCAAGGACCCATCAATCCCAAACATTTTTAATTTGCTAACCAACCTGATTTGTGGTCCTGTATCAAATGCTTTTTGAAAGTCCAAATATACAACATCCGCAGCACTTCCATCATCTACTGCCTGTGTCACCTCATCAAAGAACCAGTCACATTTGTCAGACATGACCTGCCCTTGACAAAGCCATGTTGACTGTCTAGTATTAATTAATTTTTTTCTAAGGGTATATTTATCTCATCCCGTATTATGGCCTCCCATCAGTTTCCCCACTGTTCATGTCAAGATGATAGGTTTGTAGTTTCCTGGGTTATCCTATACCCGTTTCATCACACAACGTCACATTTGCAATCTGCTAGTCGCCCAGGACTAATCCTGTGTTCAGAGAGGTCTGGAAAATTTCTATCAACGGCTCCACAATATGCTCCCTTACCTCTCTCAGCAATCTAGGGTGCAATCCATCTGGGCCTGGCGACGTCTCTACCTGGAGTGCTGCCAGCCTTTTCTTTATCACTATACTGCTCACTTGCTCTTCACCTACATTTTCAACTGGGCCATTGTCACCATCTTCTAACTTGGTGAAGACAGAAGCAAAGTACTCATTTAGTACCTCCGCTTCAGTGAGCGGTTTACCATGCTTGTCCCTTATGGGCCCCACTCTATCCTTTCACTAATTTTTTACCATTAATACGCTTGGAAGAACATTTTGGCATTTGTTTTAGCACAGCCTGCAAACCTTTCCTCGTGCTTCCTCTAATAATAATAATCTTTATTGTCACAAGTAAGCTTACATTAACACTACAATGAAGTTACTGTGAAAAGCCCCATGTCGCTACATTCCGGCGCCTGTTTGGGTACACAGAGGGAGAATTCAGAATGTCCAAATGACCTAACAGCATGTCTTTCGGGACTTGTGGGAGGAAACCGGAGCACCGGAGGAAACCCACGCAGACACGGGGAGAATGTGAAGACTTCGCAGAGACAGTGACCCAAGCGGGAATCGAACCTGGGAACCTGAAACCGATGCAACTGTGCTAACCACTGTGCTACTGTCCTTATTCCAGCCTTAGCCTCTGCCAGCATTTTGAGATACTCTTCCTGATTTCTAATTCTATTATTATTCCAGCATGCATCATATGCCTCTTTCTTTTTTTTATTATTATTTTATTATCGATATTCTTAGTCATCCAAGGTGCACTAGCTTTGGATGCCCCATATTTATTTCTCAAGGATACGTACCTAGCTTACACCATTTTCATCTCTCCTTTGAATGTCTCCCAATTTTTCATCCACTGTTTTATACACCAAAATGCATTTTTAATCAACCTGCTCCAGTTTAACTTTTAGACCCCCTAAAACTTGCCTTGTTGCAGTCTGGGATCTTATTCTGTGACTGATTGATATCCTTCCACAACTTTGCATTATATTATGATCGCTACTTCCCAAAGGCTCCCCCACTCTGACGTTCTCCATCTGCCCTGCCTTACTTCCTTGGACCAGATCCAGCATAGCTTGCTCTCTGGTAGGACTGGAAATGTACTGTTCCAGAAAGTTCACCTGCACACACTGCAGGAATTTCTCCCCTTCCATGCCCCACACACGACCCATTTCCCAGTTTACCACACGTTAATTGAAATATCTCAACTCTACTTGCCCTGCAGGTTTCCATAATCTGCCTCCAAATGCTCTCTTCCACTTGTTCCCCACTATTTGTAGGTCTATAGTAAATATCAAAGTAGGTCACCGTTCCCTTCCTGTTTCTCACTCCAACCATATAGATTCTAATTCAGGAACTGCATCTCATTCAAGAGCTGTGGTACTATCTTTGACGGGGACTGCTACACCACCTCCCTCACCCAGATCCTACTAAAAACCTTATAACCCGGGATGTTAAATATCCAGTCTTGTTCTGACTTGAGCCATGTTTCTGTCAATGCTACTATGTCATATTTCCCGAGTGCAATTTCTGCTTCCAGTTCCCCAATTGTGTTCACCTTTCTCCGTGCATTTACATACATACAATTTAACCCTGTCCCTATATCTTTCTTGCCATTTCGGAGGCAACCATTTATTTGTTCACTGGTCAACATTCAAGCCTTCTCTCACATCCTTTTTTCTATTCTCCATCTCTCTTTTGCCCTCACTGGCACTTCTAAAACTAGGCCCATTAGTCAACCCACCCCCCTGTCTTCCAAGTTTAAATCCACCCCACTACACTATTTACTCTCTCCGAGGAGATTGGTTCCATTTTGGCTCAGATGAAACCCATCTCTTCTAAACAGTTTTCTCCTTTCCCAAAACTAATCCCAATGACCCAAAATTCTAAAACCCTCCCTTCAACACCATCCTTCAAGCCATGCATTTACCTCCTTGATCTGCTTTTGTTAAATCGTGAAGTTTATGGCACAGGTAATTTTTCTGAGATTACTACCCTGATGGTCCTACGTTTCAACCTACTCCCTAACTCCTAAAACTAGTCCTGCGAGACCTTGAAACTGACCCTCCCTATATTGTTGGTTCCCACATGAACGACACCCTCCGGTTGCTCACCCTCCCTTTCCAGAGGTTTATCCAGTGTTGTCCAAGGATTAAGGTACTAAATTGGGAGGAAGGATAACTACAACCAGATTAGGCAGGATTTGGAGGCTGTTGTTTAGGAGAGGCTGTTTGAGGGTAAATCTACATTTGGCATGTGGGAGTCTTTTAAGGAGCAGTTGATGGGAGTGCAGTACAGGC
Source organism: Scyliorhinus torazame (assembly GCF_047496885.1). Classification (NCBI taxonomy): domain Eukaryota; kingdom Metazoa; phylum Chordata; class Chondrichthyes; order Carcharhiniformes; family Scyliorhinidae; genus Scyliorhinus; species Scyliorhinus torazame. The sequence continues at coordinate 325,320,372 of NC_092710.1, forward strand.
ATGTGCTGGTAAAAAGGAAAGGCAGGATTCGGGAACCATGGATGACCAGGGAAATTGAGAATATTGTCAAAAAGAAAAAAGATATGTGAGGTACAGACAACTAGAAATAGATAAAACACTTGAGGAATACGAGGAAAGTAGAAAAGAGCTCAAGCAGGGAGTTCGGAGGGCAAAAATGGGTCACAAAATGTCCTTGGCAGATAGGATTAAGGAGAATCCCAAGGCATTTTATACGTCTATTAGGAACTAGAGGAAGAGTTGGCCCACTTGAGGACAAAGGGGAAGAAGCTGTTTTTGAGTCTGTTCGTGCGTGTTCTCAGACTTCTGTATCTCCTGCCCGATGGAAGAAGTTGGAAGAGTGTTGGATGAGTGAGTAAGCCAGGTGGGAGGGGTCTTTGATTATGGATCAAAGAGAATTGGAGGATAGCCAGTGTTATACCGTTATTTAAGAAGGGTTACAAGGATAATCCCGGTTATTATAGGCCAGTGATCTTGACGTCAGTGATAGTGAAATTGTTGGAAAAGATTCTCAGAGATAGGATCTATGCACATTTGGAAGTGAATCGTCTTATTAGTGACAGACAGCATGGTTTTGTACGAGGGATGTCATGTCTCACTAATTTGATTGAATTTTTTGAGGAGGTGTCAAAAATGATTGACAAAGGAAAGGCTGCGGATGTTGGCTACATGGACTTTAGTAAAGCATTTGATAAGGTCCCTCATGGCAGGCTGGTGCAAAAGATTAGATTACATGTGGTCAGGTGTGAAGTAGCTGGATGGATCCAGAACTGGCTTGGCCATAGAAGACAGAGGGTAGCAGTGGAAGGGTGTTTTTCCGAATGGAGGTCAGTAACTAGTGGTGTTCCGCAGGGATCAGTCCTGGGACCTCTGCTCTTTGTAATATATATAAATGACTTGGAAGAAAACATAGCGGGTCTGATTAGCAAGTTTGTGGATGATACTAAGATTGCAGGACTGGCGGATTGTTATGAAGATTGTCAGAGAATACAGCAGGATATAGATAGGCTGCAAAATTGGGCAGAGAAATGACAGATGAAATTTAATCCAGACAAATGCGAGATGATGCATTTTGGGAGATCTAATTCAGGTGGGAGCTATAAAATAAATGGCAGAACCATCAGGAGCATAGAGACACAGAGATCTGGACGTGCAGGTCCACAGACTCTTAATAGTGGCAGCACAGGTGGAAATAGTGGTAAAGAAAGCATATGGCATGCTTGCCTTCACAGGACGAGGTATCGAGTATAAAAGCTCGAAAATTATGTTACAATTATATAGAACGTTGGTTAGGATGCATTTGGAATACTCTGTCCAATTCTGGTCACCGCACTACCAGAAGGACGTGGAGACTTTGGAGAGGGTACAGAAAAAGTTTACCAGGATGTTGCCTGGTATGGAGGGTATTAGCTATGAGGAGAGATTGAATAAACTGGGATTGTTGTCCCGAGGGAGACGGAGGCTGAGGGGCGACCTGATAGAGGTTAATAAAATTATTAGGGGTATAGATAGGGTGAACAGTTGGAGGCTTTTTCCTAAGACGGAAATGATAATTCCAAGAGGGCACACGTTCAATGTGAGGGGGGAAAGGTTCAGTGGAGATGTGCGGGCACGTTTTTTTTTTGTTGCACAGAGGGTGGTGGTGGCCTGGAATACCAAGTGAGGTGGTTGAGGCAGATAAATTAGCGACCTTTTGAGACTTATCTGGATAGGCACATGAACAGACGGGATATAGAAGGATACAGGCGGTTGGTCTAAATTGGACACATGATAGGCGCAGGCTTGGAGGGCTGAAGGGCCTTTTCCTGAGCTGTATTTTGATCTTTGATCCGTTGTGTCCCGCACCCGTATACCTGTGAGGCAACAGACCATACGGGACTCACGATCCTGGCTGCAAACTAGACTATCCCTCGAACTGTTGAGTCACCCACTGCTATCGCCTTTCTAATCTGCCTATCAGCCTCTCCCCCTCTTTTCTCAAAGTAACCTCAGGCACCATGGTACTATGGTTTTCCCTCGAGACATCTATGCCTGATTCAGTCGTGTTGCAAACTTTATAGGCATCTAAAATTTCATGCTAATTGTTTAATGGTTCTCTGATTCTTAAAATAGCTGAAAAAGACTTTATTACAACAGTACTCCACTCCAGTATCCAAATAGTTCTTTCGATATTGTATTCATTGACTTTAACCGAGATTGATACTATTCTCCGTGTAAATCTTGATTTTTTTTTTGAACAAGATCAGTGAGCTTGCTCAGCTTGATTTTACCATGTCACCTTCTGACTGGAGATATAAAGAGCTTTATTTTCCATGTGTAGGGCTTGTTGCTGATGTTTGCCCCATTGGAAAGCTGCCTAATTGATTTGGGGGCATGGGGGGCATGGTTCATTTCCTTCAAAATCTAGCTCTCTTAACGCTTTGGCTATGATCAAGTTTAAATGTCTGTATCCAACTGCTTCACTGAAAATTCTGAGGGTACAGCACGGGAACAAGCGCCGTGCAGGGTCAGCCTAGCTCCAGTCGCCTTTTGCATCGGTTTTTATTTGATCCACTTGATTGCTGTGCTATTTTACCCTCCATTCCCCCCTCTCTATTTCGTTCATCTTTTTTCTCCCTCATTGTTCCTGTCCCCTTTCCCTCAGCACTTGGGTGCCCTCTCCATTCTTCACACCCCATACCCATCCTACTCCATTCTACTGTCCTCTCCACCTCTTGAGGATTGAATGTTTGCACAAAACACAGGATTTGAATGTTTCATTGTCGATGAATTGCTCTTGTTTAGTCAATGCAGTTGCCAGTTAACATTCAGCAGGATCTCAACACATTGGATAATTTTGGACCTAACCACAAAACAGGTGGAATGTTGCATTTACCTTTGGTTTTAAGTTTTGCGGCAGAAGTGCTCAGGGAAGTGAATCTTTATTTTGTGCGTTTGCTAAAAAGAGGAGGGCGGGACATATCAGCGGTCAAAAAGAAGTGGATTTCTCATTGCCTGGACCAGAACAATTTGTGAATCCAAGCTGAAGAGGAACTGGGCTATGTTTATGTATAACACATTCGAGGCCGATTTGTAAAACTGATGGAGTACTGTGTTGGCATATGAATTTCGAATGAGATGGTAAACTGAGGTTCCCCTGTTTGAATATAGAAACATAGGAATTAGGAGCAGAAGTTGGCCTTTCGAGCCTGCTCGCTATTCAATCAGATCATGGCTCATCTCCCCACCTCCCCACCTGTTCCCCATTTTTAAAATCAGAAATATACCTATCTCCTTCTTGAAACCATTTAATGACTCAAATTCCACTGCACTATGGGGCAGCGAGTTCCAAAAATTAACCATCCTCTCAGAGATGTAGTTCCTCCTCATCTCAGTTTTAAATCTACCCTTTCAACCTTTATCCATGACATCTTGTTCTAGATTGCCTCACAAGAGGAACATTTGGTCTACATTTACTTTATCAATCCCTTTTTAGTATTTTATGTACCTCGATCAGACCCCCTCTGATCCTTTTAAACTCCAGCGTGTATAAGCCCAAACTGCTCAATCTCTCTGAAGCAGAATGGGAGATTTACCCTGTTGTTGATAACATTTATACATCAACCCAAACCACCAAATGCGGATAAGAATTTTAAAAATTATGCAAATTGTGGCCTTGAGTCCACACTCCACCTACCCCTGATGACCTTCGACTCTCTTTGTTAGTCAAGAATCTACCTAAAGAGAAAATGCTGGAAAATCTCAGCAGATCTGGCAGCATCTGTCGGGAGAGAAAAGTGCTAATGTTTCGAGTCCAGATGACCCTTTGTCAAAGCTCAGTTCATCATGTTGAGCCCGGAATTCATTGAGGTGGGGACATAAGGGTACAGAGCTGAGTCCTTTGCTGAGAACAGCACGCTTAGCCTCAGAGAGGGGAAGGTCGGACCGTATGGTGAACACGTGGCAAGGCTAGGGCTAGAAAAAATGGGGTACGAGGGTTTGGGACTGGTGAAGGGCCCAGGATGGGCAGTGGTGGTGTTAAGTTGTTGAAGCTTGCGTTCCTTAACATCTGCAAGAAACAGGAAACATTTCTTGTTAAGGCGTTGAATGATGCAAAGGATAAAATGAAACTGGGGATAGCTTTGAGGGAGAGAAAGATGGTGTTGCTGGAGAGAGATGTGTGTCTTCATGTGGCGCCGCATGGCACTGAGTGTGGCTTTCAGGATGCGGTGAGAGCAGCAGTTGGAAGAATGTTGTATATCCTGGACCTGTAATCCTGGAGGTTACATGCAGGGTGGAATTTAAGTTGAAATCCCCGTGGGGTAAGTCGGAGATGAAGACAGTCACTGAGGAAGGAAATATGGCTGTGGAAGCGAGTTTTGGTAAATACCTTGTTCAACATTGAGAGGAATGGAAAGCAGTGAAGGTGGATAGCGGGGGATGGACATACAAAATTCCTGCCGGAGAGAAGAGCAATACTTCTTCATGGTAGGCATTCCTGGTAGACAAGTGGCAGTGAGTTAAATACTGGATAAAAGCAAATTACTGCGGATGCTGGAATCTGAAACCAAAAGAGAAATGCTGGAAAATCTAGGCAGCATCTGTAGGGAGAGAAAAGAGCTAATGCTTCGAGTCCAGATGACCCGTTGTCAAAGCATGAAGAATCTACCTACCTCTGCCTTAAAAATATTCAATGACCCTGCTTCCACCACTCTCTGGGGAAGAGAGCCCCAAAGACTCACAACCCTCTTGAGAGAGAATATTTCTTCTCATCTCTGTCTGAAATGGGAGACACCTTGTTTTTAAACTGTGTGCTTTGCTTTAGGATGTTAAAAGGACATGGAAAGCATAATGAAAATGTGTGTTTTGGTGCTGACAAATTTGCTGGAACTGATATTTTTCAGTGTCTGTTTTTTGTAGCTTTACTCGTTAGCTGAAGATGGTGGAGGTCCAGTCCTGGAGTTTGTCGTGCCACATGATGCAGCTGATGGATTTATAAATAACAAACGAGAAAGCTATAAATTTAAGTAAGTACCATATATTATTTATCTTTCCTGTATCATACCATTAAGTGGCAATCATCCTCATAAACTGGAAATCAAGGCTTTTATTGACTGAGATGAGGAAAAAGCTTTAGCCTTTTTTATATTTATATTTGTAATTACTTTAACCACAGGGATTTTTTAAAATGTTGGTGGATTAACTGTCTATTTTTGCTGTCTCTCTTAAATTGATTCTCGCTGCTGTGTGTCGCAGAGTGTAGCATTTTGTATTGTAATTTATCAGTAAATATCCCCGTATATTGTTTGGCGTGATGTCTCCAGGCTGGATTTCTTGGTTATCATGCCAACAAAAAGTAGATCTTTGTAAGTTGAGGGTTTTGCAGCAATGTCAGATTGTGTGTTTGCCTCTGCATTACTGCACGATCTTTGATGCACTGAGAGGCAGAATGCAGGACAGATATATTTTTGGCAGTAGCACTTAGCTCGTGACTGAGAAGGTTGTTTGCCTAACTTTCATCGCGCGGTATGCACAGCACCTCAACTCATGGCATGTTAAAGATGTGATTCCGATGCCGCGGCAGATCTGGCGGAGCACTCCAGTTTGCTCCCCAGAGCATCTCGTGGATCATTGTGGTTTGCTGAGCGCTGCACAGCCTGGCACTTTAAAGGGGGGAAGAACTTGCTAGATGCCAACATGGAGGAGCTGCATATCTTCTTCTCCCCCCCCCCCCCAAGAGGAGGACATTGAAAGAGATGATGCCGAGGAAGGTTAGGCTGCAGAGGAAGATACCATTGCACAGGCCAGATAAGGCAGTTGTGAAAACAGAAACAAGGAGGAATTTCCTCTTGAGGTAACGAATTCTGCCCACTATGCTCTCACATAGCCACCAATGCCTATACGAATGAATTGCAGCTCCTGGCACATTGCAGGGCCTATTTACTGGACCGAGGTCTCCATGGATGGCTGCCATCTTACCTGTGTTGACCTTGGTGAGTTGGCATGACAGTGTTATTAATTGAGACTGAATGCGGGCAGAGTCCCCCATCTTGTGATGATATCTGTGGAATGACTCAATGGGCCGAATGGCCTAATTCTGCTCCTATACGTTATGAACTTATGTACTTATGAATGCCTGATGGGCTGGTGAGTATGTGAGTTGACAATGATGAAGCCTGAAGAAACTGATGAGATCATTCATTGTCTTTCTGCACTGGATGGATGACCTCCGCTCTGCAGTGTTGGCACTGACTGCTTCTGCCATAGCCTTCCAAGCTGGAGTGATGATGATGGACAGAGTGTGGGTAGAGGACTTCACAGTGGGCCGACTGTGACGACTAGGGGCTTTTCACAGTAACTTCATTGAAGCCTACTTGTGACAATAAGTGATTTTCATTCATTTCATTTTCATGTAGAAAGGTTGGGATTTGATTTGCTAATCATAATTTACAAAAAAAACAGACGAGGATAATTGTTTTTACGAATATATTCTTTCAAGGATCATATAATTTAGGTTAAAACAATTTATTTTACAGATTCCAGAAAATCTTTGATCAAGGTGGAAAACAAGAGGACGTTTTTGAAAGTATTGCCAAGCCCGTGGCTGAAAAGTGAGTATTTTGATTTGGGTTTTTCAATCTGGGATTGAGAGTTTGGGTTGAATTCTGTTGTGTTGGGAGTTGTGCCAATGGGCTGGATTACTTTTGAGCGTCCCCACCTCGTCCAGGACCCCAGTCGCTTTTTTTTAGAATCAAGCAACTAATTAGTTGTCGTTGAGGCTGCCACCCCTTTAAAGGAGGGTAATCAGCTCTGTGGTCTTTGCCAGAGCCACTGGAATCAGTAGCCACCCACTCCTGGAACTGTAATTGAAAGGAGAGGACACTGTGAAAGTATGTTGCCTTTCTGACCGGGTAAGTGGAGTTTGGAGGCAGTGGGGTCTGCCTGATTGGCCCCTGCAAGGCGATGGTGGGTTGGGCGAGGGTGGGTTGAAGTTGCCTTCGCACACCTCCATTGGTCACAATATCCGAATAGGGAGGCCCCCCTCCCCCACCTCACTCGAGTGATCCGTGGCCTACCCACGTGGTGGGTGTCATTGCTGATGACATGCGATGAGAAGAATCCCTTAATTACTCAAGTCACTCAGGTGGCCTCCAGTGGAATGCCTATCCTCCACCTTCTCTGCCGCTGGTAAAATTGCACGACAGTGGGAAGACCATGCCATTTATCAACCTGCTTCTCCCAGCCATCCCTAGAGGGCTAGTAAAACCTAGCCTTTTGAAGCCACCACAAATCTGAAATTCCAATTGGAAAATGAAAACGTTTTGAGTGAGTTTCACAATTGTGCAAAAATAAGTTTGGATAAAAATCCACTAAGCTTTCGTATTCCAAGGAGTCCTATAATCCAGTGCATTGTTTGCAATTCCATCTGAAAGGTGAGCTTATTGTACTGTCATAACATTTGAAATGTTGAAAAAATTACAGCCAATCAGTACCTAAGCCTGCAATTACACTGCCATTGGTGCATTTATTCAGCATTCCAGCACCATAAGAGGATTCATTGTGGAATCAGGCAGGGTTCAGATTCAGATTTGCACTTCAACTTTTTAATTTTAATAATCTTTCTTGTTCACAAGTAGGCTTACATTAACACTGCAATGAAGTGTTTTCCACTTGTAGGAAAAACTAGAACCAGAGGACACCATCTCAGTCTAAAGGAACGATCCTTTAAAACAGAGATGAGGAGGAATTTCTTCAGCCAGAGGGTGGTGAATCTGTGTAACTCTTTGCCACAGAAGGCTGTGGAAGCCAAATCACTGAGCGTCTTTAAGACAGAGATGGATAGGTTCTTGATTAATAAAGGGATCAGGGGTTATGGGGAGAGGGCAGGAGAATGGGGATGAGAAAAATATCAGCCATGATTGAATAGTGGAGCAGACTCGATGGACCAAGTGGCCTAATTCTGCTCCTATGTCTTAGGGTCTTATAGTTGCCCAGCGGAATGGCTTTAGGTACCTGCAAGTTTGGCTCTTTGTAAGGAGAGAGGTGCCATCCTTTCCTGGGCTGCCACCCCTGGGGTTGCAGGATTAGGTGCTGTTGGAGGGCAAAATAGGGGAGGGTAATGTGTTGGGCATTTATAAGGAGTTAATGGAGTGGGAGGGAGCCCTGGCGGTGGATATTAAGAGGAAATGGGAGGCGAGCTGGGACGGGAGGTTGTGGCTGAAACATCAGCGGAGGCCTTGCGGAGAGTGAATCCGTGTTCGTCATGAGGTTAATTCTGCTCCTCTGTTTTATGGTCTAAGTTACTGTGAAAATCCCCAGTCGCCACACTCCAGCATCTGTTCGGGTACACAGAGGGAGAATTCAGAATGCCCAATTCACCTAACAAGCACATCTTTTGGGACTTGTGTGAGGAAACCGGAGCACCCGGAGGAAACCCATGCAGACACTGGGAGAACGTGCAGACTCTGCTCAGACAGTGACCCAAGCCAGGATTCGAACCTGGGACCCTGGAGCTGTGAAGCAACAGTGCTAACCACTGTGCTACCATGCCGCCCTTGTTTAGCTTTGTTACAAGCTGAAACCGCTTCCTTCAGAGAAGAGTCGGTGAGCCTCACTTCACAGTCAGGTCAGAGCCTGCGTTCAGACTTGCACTGCAGCTTCTCCATGCAAAGCAAAATCCAATCTGCCGCAGCTTGCAGTCACTCCCTGGTTTCCTGTTCCCCTTTTTGCATTACAGTGATCCCACTGGATTTCAGCAAGAGTTAATCCATGAAGGCAGTAGTTATTCCCAGTGGTTAAAAGTGGGGCAATTCGCATCTCAGCATGGCTATGCAAACCTGTTGCACCCTGTTTCATCTCCCACTATCCCTCTGTTGCACTCCTCCGTTAAAATTGGGTCTATGGAAATAGGGTTCTCTTGAGATGTATAATTTAAAAAAAAATGTTTTTATTCAAGGCATTTTCATATATTCAAAAAGAATCAGAAGACCAACCAACAATTCAATAAACAACCAACAACCACTCCCCCCACCCCCTGCCGCTCCCCTGACCAATCCCTCCTCATTACAACCCCCCCCACAACCATGCTAACTCCTTAAAGAAATTAATAAATGGCTTCTACCTCTGGGTTGACCCATCTGCCGACCCCCTCAAAGTGAACTTAACCTTCTCCAGCCTCAGGAATTCTGCCAGATCGCTCACCCAGGCTCACTCTTTCGGCGGCTCGGAGTCCCGCCACCCAAGCAAAATCTGTCTCCGGGCGATCAGGGAGGCGAAGGCTAAAACATCGGCCTCTCTCACCCCCGGGTCTTCCGACACCCCAAATATCGCCACCTCTGGACTCGGAACCACCTCCACACCCAGCACCTTGGACATCACGTCCGTGAACCCCTGCCAGAACCCCCTCAATCTCGGACACACCCAGAACACATGGACTTGATTTGCAGGTCTCCCTGTGCACTGCCCACAAAAACCCGACTCATCCTCGCCACTGTCATATGAGCCCTATGACTCACTTTGAACTGGATGATGCTTAACCTCATGATGAACACGATTCGCCCTCCGCAAGGCCTCCGCTGACGTTTCAGCCGCGACCTCCTGTCCCAGCTCCTCCTCCCATTTCCTATTAATATCATCCGCCAGGGCTCCCTCCCACTCCATCAACTCCTTATAAATGCCCAACACCTTCCCCTCCTATCTATCTCTGTCTTAAAGACACTCAGTGATTTGGCCTCCACAGCCTTCTGTGGCAATCAGTTCCACAGATTCACCACCCTCTGGCTGAAGAAATTCCTCCTCATCTCTATTTTAAAGGTTTGTCCCTTTAGTCTGAGATTGTGTCCTGGTTCTAGTTTTCCCTACAAGTGGAAACATCCTCTCCACGTCCACTCTAACCAGGCCCCACAGTATCCTGTAAGTTTCAATAAGAACCCCCCATATCCTTGTAAACTCCAACGAGTACAGAGTCCTCAACCATTCCTCATATGACTTCATTCCAGGGATCATTCTTGTGAATCTCCTCTGGACCCTTTCCAAGGCCAGCACATCCTTCCTTAGATACGGGGCCCAAAACTGCTCACAATACTCCAAATAGGGTCTGACCAGAGCCTTGTACAGCCTCAGAGGTACATCCCTCATCTTGTATTCTAGCCCATTCAACATGAATGCTAACGTTGCATTTGCCTTCCTAACTGTCGACTGGACCTGCACGTTAACCTTAAGAGAATCGTGAATAAGGACTCCCAGGTCCCTTTGTGCTTCTGATTTCCTAAGTATCTTCCCATTTAGAAAATATTATTATTATTATTCGTCTATGTCTCCATTTCTCCTTCCAAAGTGCACAACCTCACACTTTTCCACATTGTATTCCATCTACTACTTCTTTGCCCACTCTCCTAGCCTGTCCAAGTCCTTCTGCAGCCCGTCTGCTTCCTCAATACTACCTGCCCCTCTACAGATCTTTGTATCATCTGCAAACTTAGCAACAGTTCCTTCCTCTAGATCATTAATGTATATTGTGAAAAGTTGTGGTCCCAGCACCGACCCTTGAGGTGCACTACTAGTCACCGGCTACCATCCTGAAAAAGACCCCTTTATCCCCACTCTCTGCCTTCTGCCAGTCAGACAATCCTCTATCCATGCCAGGATCTTACCCTTAACACCATGGGCTCTTAACTTATTTAACAGTCTCCTATGCGGCACCTTGTCAAAGGCCTTCTGGAAATCTAAATAAATCATATCCACTGGTTCTCCTTTGTCTAACCTCCTTGTTGCTTCCTCAAAGAACTCTAACAAATTTGTCAGACATGACCTCTCCTTGATGAAGCCGTGCTGATTCAGTCCTATTTTATCATGCACTTCCAAGTACTCCACAATCTCATCTTTAATAATGGACTCTAAAATCTTACCAATGACCGAAGTCAGGCTAACCGGCCTATAATTTCCCATCTTCTGCCTCCCTCTCTTCTTAAATAGGGGTGTTACATAGCCACTTTCCAGTCCTCTGGGACCCTTCCTGCCTCCAGTGATTCCTGAAAGATCATCACCAATGCCTCCACAATGCCTAAGAGGAGGACAAGGCATCCATGGCTGACGAAGTATGTCAAACTCACTCAGTTCGTCCACCCCCCCCCCCCCCCCCCCCCTTTTTAGGGGCTAGATTTAGCACAGTGGGCTAAATAGCTGGCTTGTAATGCAGAACAATGCCAGCAGCACAGGTTCAATTCCCGTACCGGCCTCCCCGAACAGGCGCCGGAATGTGGCGACTAGGGGCTTTTCACAGTAACTTCATTTGAAGCCTGCTTTGTGACAATAGGCGATAAAAAACAAAAACAAAAAAAAACACTCGCGACCGGGGCCTTGTAGAACAGCTGGACCCAATTCACAAACCGCTGCCCAAACCGCCCCAGCACTTCCAACAGATACACCCACTGCACCCAAGCAAATGCCTTCTCTGCAACCATCGCCACCACTACCTCTACCTTCTGCCTCTTTGAAGGCATCATAAATACATTGAGTAACGTCACATTCGCCGACAGCGGCCTCCCCTTCACAAAACCCGTTTGGTCTTTGCGTATCACCCCCAGGATACCGTCCTCAATTCACAAAGCTAATACCTTCACCAATAACTTGGGCAACCACGTTCAATCGGGCGGTATGACCGATACTGCTCCGGATCCTTACTCTTCTTTAAAATCAGAGCGATGGAAGCCTACAACGATGTAGAGGGAAGTTCTGCCTGATTGTACGTCCTCACCAGCAGTGGCTCCAGGTCCACCCAGTCTTTTTACAAACCTCTACCGGAAACCCGTCTGGCCCTGGGACCTTCCCTGCCTGTATCGTCCCCATACTATCCATCACCTCCCTCAGCTCAATTGGGACCCCCAGTTCCTGGACCAGCCCCTCCTCCACTTTGGGAAACATTAACCCATCCAGGAACTGCCACAACCCCTTCTCCCCAGCTTTTTAATAATAATCTTTATTGTCACAAGTAGGCTTACATTAACACTGCAATGAAGTTACTGTGAAAAGGGGGCTCTGACTCATAGAGCCTCCTAGAAAATGCCTGGAACACCCCATTCACCCCCTCCGGGTCCATCACCACCTTGCCTTTATCATCTCCAACTCTGCCGATCTCCCTCATGCCTTTTGTTTTCTCAACTGATGGACCAACATCCTGCTCACCTTTTCCCCCATACTCATACACTGCCTCTCTAGCCCCCCGCAGCTGCCCCACCACCTTCTTCGTAGAAACTCACACAAACTCCATCTGGAGCCTCTACCTTCTTCAACAGCCTGCCTCCGAACATCCTGTCAACCCTCAAATTTCATCCACCAATTTAACCCTCTCCTCCGGCTCCGTTTTCTCCCTATTCGCCCATTTTCCTACATCAGACTCCTATTTATCGACTACAGCTCTGCCTTCAACACCATAATCCCAGCCAAGCTTATATCAAAACCCCAGGACTTGGTTCCTCACTCTGCAACTGGATCCTCGACCGTCTGATTCATAGGCCACAATTAGTAAGAATAAACACCAACACATCCTCCACGATAGTTCTCAATATCGGGGCCCTGCGATGCTTCGTACTTACCCCTCCCTATACTTCCTAGACACACACGACTGCGTGGCAAAATCTGGCACTGACATCTACAAGTTTGCTGACGACACAACCATAGTGGGTCGGATCTCGAACAACGACGAGTCAGAATACAGGAGGGAGATAGAGAACCTAGTGGAGTGGTGTAACGACAACAATCTCTCCCTCAATTCCAGCAAAACTAAAGCTGGTGATTGACTTCAGGAAGCAAAGTACTGTGCACACCCCTGTCTGCATCAGCGGGGCAGAGGCGGAGATGGTTGACTGCTTCAGATTCCTAAGTGTGCACATCACAAAATCTGCCCTGGTCCACAGACGTCGATGCGGTGACCAAGAAAGCACAACAGTGCCTATACTTCCTCAGGAAACTAAGGAAATTCGACATGTGCACACTGACTCTTACCAACTTTTACAGATGCACCATCAAAAGCATCCTATCAGGCTGCATCACAGCCTGGCATGGCAACTGCTCGGCCCAAGACCGCAAGAAACGTCAGAGTCGTGAACACCACCCAGTTCATCAGACAAATCCGCCTCCCATCCATTGACACCATCTACCCCACCGCTGCCTGGGGAAAGCGGGCAGCATAATCCAAGACCCCTCCCACCTGGCTTACTCACTCTTCCAACTTCTTCCATCGGGCAAGAGATACAGAAGTCTGAGAACACGCACAAATAGATTCAAAAACAACTTCTTCCCCACAGTCACCAGACTCCTAAACTACCCGCTTATGGAATGATCTGATTAATACTGCGCTCCTGTATGCTTCATCAGATGCTGGTGTCTTATCTATTTCCATTGTGTACCTTGTGTTGCCCTTTTACGTATTTTCTTTTCATGTACAAAATGATCTATTTGAGCTGCTCGCAGGAAAATACTTTTCACTGTACCTCGGTACTCGAGACAATAAACAAATCCAATCCAAATTGATACAAATTCTTGCCTGAGTGCCTCCCACAGTGTGGTGGCTGTAACCTCACCGTGTCGTTTAGCTCCACATAGCCTGAAATGGCAGCCCTCACCCGGCTCGCACACTTCCTTATCCACCAGCAACCCCACATCCTTCCTCCACTATGGGCACTGCACATGGGCGAAGTATGAAAACTTCTTTGCCCTCGGCCTCCAGAACCTTGACGGGTCTAGACAGCCCCTGCCCCCCTCCCCGGTGGTCCATAAACACCCTCAGCTCCTTCGCCACTGCCGACACGCTTGAGATGGAGCTCGACCTGTCCAAGCTCAGATCCACGACCGTCTTAAAATCCCCCCCTCCGTAATCAACCAATGGGAGTCCAAATCCGATATTCGGGGCATAGACATTTACCACAACCACCGTCATCTCTTCCAACCTCCCAGTAGCCATCACATGTACTCTCCCCGTTCCGGATCGGCCACAATACTCCCCACCTCAAACGCAACCTGCTCATTAACAAACACCGCCATCCCCCGGTCTTCAAATCCAGCCCCGAATGAAACATCTACCTCACCCATCCCTTTCTCAGCCTTGTCTGGTTCCCCAGCTTCAGGTGCGTCTCCAGCAAAAAAAGTCATGCCTGCCTTCAAACGCCTCGGATGCGTGAACACATGCGGCCGTTTACCTGGCCCATTCAACCCCATCACATTCCACGTGACCAGCCTAGTCAGGGTGGGGAGGGTCTCTCCGCCCCTTCCCCTGCCGATCAGCCATGCCCCTTTTTGAACCAGCCCCCAACCCGTGTTCCTCTTGGCGCACTCCACTTCACTCCCGTTAAACAGCCCACCCAGCTAGCATAGTGATCCTTCTCCCAAGGCTTCCAACCATCCTCCTCCCTCCAGTCTACTCTTTCTTCCTTGCACCACCCCTTGTCCGTACAGAGGAGACACTTGGTACCTTTTGCCCTCAAATACCTTGCCCTTCAGGTGAGGAAAGAACCGAAGAAACCCTCCTTCAGTGGGAGCCACCAAATGTGCGACTGCTCACTCTGTGGCTACCAATACAATTCCAAGACTTATAACTGTAATAACCACCATGGAACCTACAGGGATGAACATTGATCTCCCTATGTGGCTCGTGGAATATGAGCTCCCCCTCTGAGGAGTGGAGGCCTAACAGCAGGGTTGAAGGGTACTGATAAAAGCCGGCATCTTTGGATGGTTCAGCTGGGACTGGTTGTACTCCCCGCTGCTTTCCGCCTTTACTTGGTGAATAAACCTCTCTATTCAAATCCTTCTCGGACTCCTATGGCTGTTGTACTGGCAATGAGGAAAAACTAAACTGCAGGCTGCAATTCTGGATTTCTGGACCACAGCTGAATCTCGCTACAAAGGAGCAAGATCAGAACAAACTTAAAAATGCCACTCTTCAAAAGCCTTGATGCGAGCATAGAAGACTGGATCCAGTATGTTGAGTGTTACGTTTTCAGGGCGAATGCCATTATAGGGGATGACTGCTAGAAGGTGTTCTGACCACCTGTTGGGCCCCTACCTTTAGTGTCATCAAAGCCTGATCTACCCTGTGGCCCCAATCATGCAGATGCTTTGAACTGACACCTTTGACGAACTGGTGGCGGACCATTATGACCCCAAATGATTGGTAATTGTCCAAAGGTACTCCAGAGCAGCAGATTTCCAATTCCCACTTGTTTCGTTTTCTTGGTTGTCTTGTATATTTTTGTGTCCTCAATGGATTTTGCTTCTGACAGTATTTGTATGCTCAAACTATTTTATGTTCCATTCTGGTCTTAAATGATAGATTTGAGTTGGCTTTGGAAACCTCTGTCTTGAAGTACCTGAAGGTTTGCAGCATTTCAAGAACGGTACCACTACCCCTCAAGGCAACTTGTGATGGGCAATAATTATGACTTGCCACCATCACCCATGTCTCCACAATAAAATTCTAAAAATTTAGTATTTATTCTTGGTGAAAAAACTGCCTAAATCTAGTTTATCAATTTAGAATATACCAGAATACCTAATCACGGGTCAAGAGAAAACCCTTTGCCTATTGGCCTGCCTTTTCCACTGAGGGTAAAATCTGGATAACTAGATCCTGACCCCCAAAACTAAAAATGGGAATCCTGCCCAATTTTCTTTCTTCAGATCTGTCCCATTGTTCTCTACAAAGAATATTTCACTCTCGCTTTCCTCCAAACCAGTAGCATATTGGGGTATATTGCATAAAATAATTTATACCTTAGCTGCTGTCTTTACTTTTGCAGTTAAGCCAGGCCTCATTTCAGTTTCAGTGTAAGATCAAATAGGAAGCATAGAAAATTAAATATAATATTTTGAGGAAAAAAACACATCGGGAAGAAAATTACAATCAGTGTAAATTGTGAAATATTATTGCCCCATACACAGCAGTGAGATGAATATTCACTTTATCTATTTCCAGTGATGGTGATATTGAGACAAATGTTAATCAAACTAACAGGTTTGCAGAGCGGCATGGTGGTGCAGTGGTTAGCACTGCTGCCTCACGACACCGAGGACCTGGGTTCGATCCCAGCTCTGGGTCCCTGTCCGTGTCGAGTTTGCATGTTCTCCCCGAGTCTGCGTGGGTCTCACTCCCATAACCCAGTTGGGCAGGGTAGGTGGATTGACCACGCTAAATTGACCTTTAGATGGAAAATTTAAAAAAGACAATGTTGCCATTCTTATTTTGGAAGCTGGGGGGCACCCTCAACTTCCTATTTGATATTATTTGGATCCCTGCCCATTGCCCTGGGTTGCACTTCCATCAGGTGCACTAACTGGGCTGCCAAGTCACCTTTGACTTGCTGTGAAATCCTGGCATTGCTGCAGCACTAGTAAACCCAGGAGCAGCATTGGAGGGGAGAATTTGCTTGAAGATTCTACCACTGAAGGCCCCAGCTAAGATTGAGATCTGAGGAAAGCAAGTGCTGCGGTGTAATTAAGGTAAAAGTCATTTCCTGTGGGACTTCGCACACTGCTCATGATAACCTGAGAAAGTCATAACACAGGTGGGTAAGAGGGATTTGTGATCTTCGTCCCTCATCCCTCTCTGGCCCATTTCCAAATTACTGCCATTCATATGATATAGACAGTGAAGGAGAGCAGTGAAAGTCCCAGTGAGGGGTGAGGAGAAGAATGTAGATTGAGCAGTGAGGTGGCGAAAGGAGAGGATTTTTTATGCCCGTCAATGGAGGCAAACTGAGTATCATGTCATACAAAGGACAAGGCATTAAATTATCTTAAACCTGACCATGTACTGTTAGATTGATTCTTCAATTGAGTAGCACTTGCTGAACATTGAGTACGCTAATAGCTTCACCAATAATCAAGCTCATAACCTGGCCCATTTTCACTTGTTAGAAGTGACATAAAATTACTTGAGGACCTGTTTTTTGTAAACAACAAGAATATGTTCAAGCCTCGCCCCAATTTTACATTACCGAGAATTCGGGGAGCCTCTAATACATCATTGCATTCTCCAGGGCAATGCCTCGACCACTCCGCATCCTTTTCCCAATTGCCGGGCTAGCTCACGGAAGCACAGTGGTGTTCGAGCAGGTGATCAGTTTGTTATGGCGGTTTTGTAAGGGCCACGAAGAATCCAGCACGAGTTTTAAGGATACAAAGTAATAACATTTATTTACTATAACATATATACATAACAGTAGCAGTAACTTCCCTTGCTATATACTCCTTCCTCTGGTTCCTGAACTGGCCAGCTTATTTATACTAGGAGTTTACTAGTGGTTTCTCCGCCCCCCTCATTGGGGAAGCTCATACTCCCACAGGATTGTGGGATAGTCATTAGTCCCCAGCCAACGGTAAGTAGGCAGGTTATAACATCCCTCCCCCCCAAAGTCCAAGGAATCCACCAAGACCCTGGCGAAGGAGGGCGTCGGACTCGTTTGGCCGCAGGCCGGACACCATTTGCACGCGGCGCTGGATCAGGCGGCGTGTAATGAGACTGGGACCGGCGCTTCCGTGATGAACGGCGCGGTTGTACATCCACGGACCGTGGACCCGAGGATTCCCCCTCTGATGCATCTTGTGTCTCCATCTCGGAGTCAGAGTCTGCTACCTCCGTCATGTCAGCGTCTTTATCTCCATTCGGTCCCGTAACGACCTGCGCAGGCTTAGAGTGAGCCACCAGTGGAAGATTGTGAGGACTACGTTCCCTTGTCTCTGGTCTCTACGGCTGTTGAAATGAGCTCCGGGGGCGGGGAATCTTTTGAGGGGATGGTCTTCTGGACCAAACGTAGTCTACATGTTTTTGCTGGAGACGACCCTGGGCTTGCACTTGGTAAGATATAGGGCCCGTTTGGCGAAAGATTACACCAGGAATCCATTAGGCACCACCAGCAAAATTCCGAACGAACACTGGGTCACCGGGCGCAAACTGCCGAATCGGCCGATGCTGAGAAAATCCCTGTCCCTGCCGTTCTGGTGTGCGGCGTACTTTTGCGCCAATGTCCGGGAAAACCATACTAAGGCGGGTGCGAAGTTTCCGGCCCATTAGGAGTTCTGCGGGAGCTACCCCAGTCACTGCATGGGGGGTGGTCCTGTATGTAAACAAAAAGTGGGCCAGTCTCGTGTCCATTGATCCGGAAGACTGCTTCTTTAG
Organism: Scyliorhinus torazame; assembly: GCF_047496885.1. Classification (NCBI taxonomy): domain Eukaryota; kingdom Metazoa; phylum Chordata; class Chondrichthyes; order Carcharhiniformes; family Scyliorhinidae; genus Scyliorhinus; species Scyliorhinus torazame. Next base: position 325,338,541 of record NC_092710.1, read on the forward strand.
GCCTCTTTTGAATGTCTGCACTGCGCGCTCTGCCAACCCATTTGAAGCCGGGTGGTAAGGGGCAGTGCGGATATGGCGGATGCCGTTCATCTTCGTGAACCTCACAAACTCCTCACTTGTGAATGGAGTGCCGGTATCCATGACTAGCACCTCGGGGAGGCCATGCGTACTAAACGATAAACGCATCTTTTCAATTGTTGCGCAGGACGTTGTCCCCTGCATCTTATGCATCTCTAGCCATTTGGACTGGGCGTCAATTAGTAGAAGGAACATGGATCCTTGAAAAGGGCCTGCGAAATCTGCATGCAAGCGTGCCCAAGGCTGCCCTGGCCATTCCCAGTGATGTAGGGGCGCGGCCGGCGGAAGCTTCTGATGCTCCTGGCAAATGGAGCAGTTTTGGGCCACCTTCTCAATGTCGGTGTCGAGGCCTGGCCACCAGACATAACTCCGGGCCAACATTTTTTATTTTGGTCACGCCTGGATGCCCATTGTGCAAGCCTGATAGTATCAGCTCCTGGCTTTCTTCCGGGACAATCACACACGTCCCCCACAAGAGGATGCCGTCTTTCACGCTGAACTCTGACAGCTTGGAGGAAAATGCCCGCAACTCGCCTGGGAGCTGTCTATGCTGCCCACCATACAGGACTATGTGCCGAACCTTTGACAGGACTGGCTCCGTCTGGGTCCACTCACGGATCTGTGATGCCGTGACAGGCAAGGTGTCCATAAAATTTAGGGTTGCAACCACCTCACCGGTCGTGGGGGTCGACATGGGGCCGGTCGATAACGGCAATCGGCTCAGTGCGTCGGCATTTGCTATCTGCGTACCTGGTTTGTGCTCCAGAGAATACTCGTATGCAGCAAGCAACAAAGCCCAGCGCTGGATCCGTGCAGAAGCAATGGGCGGTATTGGCTTATCCTCTCTGAAAAGTCCCAGCAGGGGCTTATGATCCGTCACGATAGTAAAATGGCGGCCGTACACGTACTGGTGGAAGCGTTTCACCGCAAAAATCACTGCGAGGCCCTCCTTCTCGATCTGCGCGTACTTTTTCTCCGCTGCAGTCAATGTGCGGGAGGCAAAAGCTATCGGTCATTCGGCCCCATTCTCCATCTTGTGGGACAGGACGGCCCCAATACCATACTGGGATGCATCACATGTGACGAGCAAAGGCTTTCCAGGATCATAGTGGGTTAGTAACCCAGACGACGACAATTGTGGCTTTACCTGCCGGAAAGCGGTTTCTTGCGGCTGACCCCAAACCCAGGTGTGATTTTTCTTTAGCAGAAGGTGCAAAGGGGCCAGCGTAGTTGCCAGATTGGGGAGGAACTTCCCGTAATAGTTTGCGAGACCGAAAAAAGAACGAAGATGCGAAGTGTCAGTCTGGGCGGGGGCATGTTGAATTGCACGCACCTTCTCTGCGACGGGGTGCAGACCTTCGCGGTCCACCCGATAACCTAGGTAGACTACTTCCTTTGCCTGAAATACGCACTTTGTGCGACGTAAACGGACTCCAGCCTCCGAAAGGCGTCTAAGGACAGCCTCCAGATTCTCCAAATGCTCCTGCTTCGACGTCCCTGTAATCAAAACGTCATCTAGGTAGACAGCCACACATGGTAAACCTCTCAAAATGCCCTCCATAACACGTTGAAAAATTGCGCAGGCAGAGGATACTCCAAAGGGCAACCGTGTATATTCGTACAGGCCCCGTTGTGTATTAATCGTTACATATGGTCGGGAGGCAGGGTCCAGCTCCAACTGCAGGTAGGCGTGACTCATATCTAATTTTGTGAACGAGAGTCCACCTGCAAGTTTCGCGTAGAGATCCTCTATGCGAGGCATTGGATATCGGTCGAGTCGGGAAACCGTATTCACTGTAAGTTTATAGTCGCCACACAAGCGAACTGTGGCATCTGGCTTCATTACAGGTACAATTGGTGCTGCCCAGTCAGCAAAATGGACGGGCCTGATAATACCCAAACTCTCCAAACGAGTGAGCTCCCCTTCTACCTTCTCGAGCAAGGCGTAAGGCACTGGGCGCGCCAGGAAATAGCGCGGCGTGGCTCCTGGTTCAACTTGGATACGGGCTACGGCCCCTTTTATTTTCCCCAAACCAGGCTGGAATACATCTGGGTATCGTCCTAGCACCCCAGTCAACCCTTCAGAAACTGTTTGGAGGATGTGCTGCCATAGCAACCGCAAATGGCGCAACCAGTCCCGACCCAACAGGCTGGGCCCGTGGCCGCGCACCACGATAAGTGGGAAACGCCCCTCCTGGCGTCCATAGACAACAGGGGTCATTGTAATTCTTGCCATGTGCAGTGGTTCCCCAGTGTAGGTGGCCAACCTGGCCTGTGAGTCGGTTAATGTAAGGGTCTGTATACCCTGTTTGATGTGTTCGAATGTCCTTTGGGCGATCACGGAGACCGCTGCGCCAGTATTCAACTCCATCTCAAGCGGGTGGCCATTGACCCGTACTGTCACCTTAATGGGGGCCACACGGGGAGCTGCCACACTATGCCGCTGCAGGCAGTCGTCCTCCGTCTCCACGTCCTCAGGAGTAGTCGCCGCAGGTTCATCCACATGGAAGGTACGGCCTCTGGGCTGGTCCCAGTTCCGGCCCCTGGTCTGGTCCCAGTTTCGGTCGGAACGACGGCGCCTCTGGCGCCCCAGGACCGGCGTCCGCGACGGGGTCGGCGCCTACAAGTCTGACACGGACATGGCTCCTCATCCATTGGTTCTGGCGAAGGCTCCCTTCGGGGAGGAATGTCCGACGGCCACTGGCGTCGGTCCGGATGTTGCCTCGCCCAAGGTACCGCAGGAGTGCGGGGCGACATTTTCGGATGGAAGGGGCTGCGCCCCAAGGCATGCACTTCCATTCCCTGTAGCTCCTGTACTCCTCGCTCTGCGCTCTCTCGGGACAAGACTATTTGTATTGCCTGTTGAAAAGTCAATGTTGGCTCCGCTAACAACTTTCTCTGGGTGGCCGAATTGTTAATACCGCAAACCAAACGGTCGCGTAACATTTCTGACAAGGTCTCACCATAGTCACAGTACTCCGCAATCCTGCGTAGCCTGGATAGAAAATCGGCAAGGGATTCTCCAGGGGTCCTCTCAGCGGTATTAAACCGGTAATGCTGGACTATCGTGGACTGGGTTGGGTTAAAATGTTGCCCCACTATATTCACAAGTTCATCAAACGTTTTGGTGTCCGGCGCAGCTGGGTACGTAAGGCTCCTAATCACCCCAAACGTATGCGGGCCACAGGCGGTGGGCAATATGACCACCTGGCGCTCGTTTTCAGTGATATTGTTTGCCCGGAAATAGTAACGCATCCGTTGTGTGTACTGGTTCCAGCTTTCCAGCGCAGCATCAAAAACATCCAAACGTCCGTACAGAGGCATGGTATAATAGAAAACAACTTCCAACCTGTATCCAACAAAAATCCAGGGAGGTGGCTTCAGCAGTGTAGGCAGCTATTCACTTTAACCTTCACCGCCAGTTTTGTAAGGGCCACGAAGAATCCAGCACAAGTTTGAAGGATACAAAGTAATAACATTTATTTACTATAACATATACACATAACAGTAGCAGTAACTTCCCTTGCTATATACTCCTTCCTCTGGTTCCTGAACTGGCCAGCTTATTTATACTAGGAGTTTGCTCCGCTCCCCTCATTGGGGAAGCTCATACTCCCACAGGATTGTGGGATAGTCATTAGTCCCCAGCCAATGGTAAGTAGGCAGGTTACAACAGGCGGGGTTGAGATTGTTATTTTGTTATGGGGGGGGTGTGAGGGGGAGGGAATTGTTCTGCTGACAGGGGAGGGACTGGCAATTGTAGACAAATTGGCGATCGATGACGGTGGGCGCCTGAGGGCGGGCCTGAGGAGATGCAGGATACGAGCTTGAGGCTGGCCTAAGAAGGGCGATGGTTGATCGGCGGGGCGGGGTATGGGGGGGGGGTGGGGGGTCGCGGTGCTAATCTCCTAGGCGCCACACTATGGGGCAGCATGGTAGCACAGTGGTTAGCACTGTGGCTTCACAGTGCCAGGGTCCCAGGTTCGATTCCCAGCTGGGTCACTGTCTGTGCGGAGTCTGCACGTTCTTCCCATGTCTGCGTGGGTTTCCTCCGGTGCTCCTGTTTCTTCCCACTAGTCCCGAAAGACGTGCTGTTAGGTAATTTGGACATTCTAAATTCTCCCTCCGTGTACCCAACAGGAGCCGGAATGTGGCGACTAGGGGCTTTTCACAGTAACTTCATTGCAATATTGTGCCAATAAAGATTATTATTACGGGGATCGAAATTGTCCATGACTGGACACGGATCCACAAATGGAACCTGACAATTCTGGTGGAGAAAGTAATTAAGGATCTGCAGAAGTGGGATCCACTGGCCTCTCCCTGGTGGGAGAGTGCAGACAGTATGTTGTGTGTTGTCCCAAGACTCTCCAAAATGGTTCCAAAGAGAAACACCAGCATGGGAGGCCACCACTGGGTGGTCACAGTGCAAAGAGTGAGTGAATGGGTAAGGGCTCTTGCCACAGCAACACTCCCATTCCACTCATGGAACCAGCTAAGGCAGCACTTCAGCCTGGCCACGATGTCATCATGGCTCCCATCTGCAACAACCACAGGTTCACCCCAGCCACTTTAATAGGTGGGGACACTGATAGCTAGACTAGCGACGTTAGAGGAACTGACGGAAAGGTTACAACCACCCAATGGGAGCGAACTATGACATTTACAAAACATCCTCCGCAAGGAGACAACATCATACCTATCGGTGCTGAGACACTTAACAAAGAACAACAAAGAACAAAGAAATGTACAGCACAGGAACAGGCCCTTCGGCCCTCCAAGCCCGTGCCGACCATACTGCCCGACTAAACTACAATCTTCTACACTTCCTGGGTCCGTATCCTTCTATTCCCTATAATTTGTATTTATTATCCCCTAGTTAGGGTTAGAATCAAATTAGGATTAAGATTAAGGTGAGACCATAAGACCAAGGTACAAAACTCCAGGCCAGAGGTATTAAAGTGGGTATGCAGGATAGCAATATGTGTCGGAATTTAAGGTCTGTATGTAGGGTCAGGGTGTATGATTAGAGTGCAATGAAAAAAGTAGATAAGTGTTTTGTGTTGAAAATTCTGTTATTTTTTAATTTAGACCATTGGGGGACTTTGTTCCCAGATTTATAATCCAATGACTCTCACGTCTTTTTCTTTGTGTAGTTGACCATTTATTATTTGATTCCCATCCTATCGTCCCTGCTTCCACTACCTCCTCCGGTAGCGAGTTCCAGGTACCCACTACCCTCTGCATAAAAAACTTGCCTCGTACATCTACTCTAAACCTTGCCCCTCTCACCTTAAACCTATGCCCCTAGTAATTGACCCCTCTACCCTGGGGAAAAGCCTCTGACTATCCACTCTGTCTATGCCCCTCATAATTTTGTATACCTCTATCAGGTCGCTCCTCATAGCTTATGCCCTCCATACCAGGCAACATTCTGGTAAATCTCTTCTGCACCCTCTCTAAAGTCTCCACATCCTTCTGGTAGTGTGGCGACCAGAATTGAACACTATACTCCAAGTGTGGCCTAACTAAGGTTCTATACAGCTGCAACATGACTTGCCAATTCTTATACTCAATGCCCCGGCCAATGAAGGCAAGCATGCCGTATGCCTTCTTGACTACCTTCTCCACCTGTGTTACCCCTTTCAATGACCTGTGGACCTGTACTCCTAGATCTCTTTGACTTTCAATACTCTTGAGGGTTCTACCATTCACTGTATATTCCCTACCTGCATTAGACCTTCCAAAATGCATTACCTCACATTTGTCCGGATTAAACTCCATCTGCCATCTCTCCGCCCAAGTCTCCAGACAATCTAAATCCTGCTGTATCCTCCGACAGTCCTCATCGCTATCCGCAATTCCACCAACCTTTGTGTCGTCTGCAAACTTACTAATCAGACCAGTTACATTTTCCTCCAAATCATTTATATATACTACAAAGAGCAAAGGTCCCAGCACTGATCCCTGTGGAACACCACTGGTCACAGCCCTCCAATTAGAAAAGCATCCCTCCATTGCTACCCTCTGCCTTCTATGGCCTAGCCAGTTCTGTATCCACCTTGCCAGTTCGCCCCTGATCCCGTGTGACTTCACCTTTTGTACTAGTCTACCATGAGGGACCTTGTCAAAGGCCTTACTGAAGTCCATATAGACAACATCTACTGCCCTACCTGCATCAATCATCTTAGTGACCTCCTCGAAAAACTCTATCAAGTTAGTGAGACACGACCTCCCCTTCACAAAACCGTGCTGCCTCTCACTAATACGTCCATTTGCTTCCAAATGGGAGTAGATCCTGTCTCTAAGAATTCTCTCCAGTAATTTCCCTACCACTGACGTAAGGCTCACCGGCCTGTAGTTCCCGAGATTATCCTTGCTACCCTTCTTAAACAGAGGAACAACATTGGCTATTCTCCAGTCCTCCGGGACATCCCTTGAAGACAGCGAGGATCCAAAGATTTCTGTCAAGGCCTCAGCAATTTCCTCTCCAGCCTCCTTCAGTATTCTGGGGTAGATCCCATCAGGCCCTGGGGACTTATCTACCTTAATATTTTTTAAGACACCCAACACCTCGTCTTTTTGGATCACAATGTGACCCAGGCTATCTACACCCCCTTCTCCAGACTCAACATCTACCAATTCCTTCTCTTTGGTGAATACTGATGCAAAGTATTCATTTAGTACCTCGCCCATTTCCTCTGGCTCCACACATAGATTCCCTTGCCTATCCTTCAGTGGGCCAACCCTTTCCCTGGCTACCCTCTTGCTTTTTATGTACGTGTAAAAAGCCTTGGGATTTTCCTTAACCCTATTTGCTAATGACTTTTCGTGACCCCTTCTAGCCCTCCTGACTCCTTGCTTAAGTTCCTTCCTACTTTCCTTATATGCCACACAGGCTTCGTCTGTTCCCAGCCTTTTAGCCCTGACAAATGCCTCCTTTTTCTTTTTGACGAGGCCTACAATATCACTCGTCATCCAAGGTTCCCTCACAGGAACATGCCGGTCCTGTATTCCTTTCAACTGACACTTGAAAGCCTCCCACATGTCAGATGTTGATTTGCCCTCACGATAGAGGAATTGTTGGACACAGGCGACTTGGGTGGGGGAAACTGTGGAGACCTGTATAGACAACTGTTGGAGGAGGCATGTTCCCCGCTGGATGAGATATGGGAAAAATGGGAGGAAGAACTAGGGATAGAAATAGGGTGAGAATCTGGAGCGAAGCACTGAACAGGAAAACTCCACCTCCACATGCGCCTAATGCAGCTGAAAGTTGTGCACAGAGCACATCTAACCAGAACCTGAATGAGCAGGTTCTTCGCGGAGGACAAATATGAATGGGGCAGGGAGGCCCGGCGAACCACACATGCACACGTTCTGTGCATGCCTCAGACTTGTCGGGTTATGGACAGCCTTTGAGGCAATGTCCAAGGTTGTGGGCCGAAGGTGGAGTCGTGCCCGAAAGTGGCAGTCTTCGGGGTATCAGACAAGCCAGAACTATTCATGGGGAGGAAGGTCGATGCCCTTGCCTTCGCCTCGCTAATCACCAGCCAAAGAATCCTGCCCGTTTAGCGAGATCAGCAGCACCACCCGAAGCTGCAGACTGGCTGTCTAATCTGTCGCATTTCTCTCACCGGAGAAAATCAAATTTGCTATCTGGGGGCCAGAAGACGTGGAAGCCATTCACCAATTTGTAAAAACCGCACAAGAAGACGGTGGGATGCAAGGGGCACAGAGGCAAGGGGATAGACCCAAGGGCAAAAATAGGTCTAGAGGGCTTAGTAACAAACCAGCACAAGCCAGGACTAACAGCAAGCAACGCAGCAGAGGCTGGCTGGCCAAATAAAATACACAGCCACCAAAGAGAGACGGAGCAGGCAACTGTAAATGTACAGCGGATCTCGTCTGTTCGCACTCGGGTGAACTTGTTTAACTTTCTTCTTCTTTCTCAGCAATACTATTGTTAACTCTCCTTGTTCTCCTGTAACATATATCTCTTTTTTGGTTCTTTTTCTGTATAACTAGAACCGCATTCATGACTTAACTTTGGGCTAGAAATATGTAAACAGAAACAAATTGTCAAATGTAAAATGTGAAAATCCAATAAAAACATTTAAAAAAAAAAAAAAGGTGCCCAGAACCGAACGCACTACTCCAAATGTGGTCTGACCAATGATTTGTAGAGTTGTAGCATCACTCCCTTGTTTTTATACACTACGCCTTTACTTATAAACCCAAGGATGCTGTAAGCTTTCTTAACAACTGTTCCAACTCGCCTGTCCACCTTCAGAGAATTATGCACTTAAACCCCAAGGTCTCTCTGCACCTGGAATCCTCTTAAAGTTATAGAATCATAGAATCATAGAAGTTTACAGCATGGAAACAGGCCCTTCGGCCCAACCAGTCCATGCCGCCCAGTTTTTACCATTAAGCTAGTCCCAGTTGCCCGCACTTGGCCCATAACCCTCTATACCCATCTTACCCATGTAACCATCTAAATGCTTTTTGAAAGGCACAATTGTACCCGCCTCTACTACTACCTCTAGCAGCCCATTCCAGACACTCACTACCCTGAGTGAAGAAATTGCCCCTCTGGGCCCTTCTGAATCTCTCCCCTCTCACCTTAAACCTATGCCCTCTAGTTTTAGACTCCCCTACCTTTGGGAAAAGATGTTGACTATCTACCTTATCTATGCCCCTCATTATTTTATAGACCTCTATAAGATCACCCCTAAGCCTCCTACGCTCCAGGGAAAAAAGTCCCAGTCTATCCAGCCTCTCCTTATAACTCAAACCATCAAGTCCCGGCAACATCCTAGTAAATCTTTTCTGCACTCTTTCTAGTTTAATAATATCCTTTCTATAATAGGGTGACCAGAACTGCATTCCAAGTGTGGCCGTACCAATGTCTTGTACAACTTCAACAAGACGTCCCAACTCCTATATTCAATGTTCTGACCAATGAAACCAAGCATGCCGAATGCCTTCTTCACCACCCTGTCCACCTGCGACTCCACCTTCAAGGAGCTATGAACCTGTACTCCTAGATCTCTTTGTTCTATAACTCTCCCCAACGCCATACCATTAACTGAGTAGGTCCTGGCCTGATTCGATCTGCCAAAATGCATCACCTCACATTTATCTAAATTAAACTCCATCTGCCATTCGTCGGCCCACTGGCCTAATTGATCAAGATCCCGTTGCAATCCTAGATAACCTTCTTCACTATCCACTGTGCCACCAATCTTGGTGTCATCTGCAAACTTACTAACCATGCCTCCTAAATTCTCATCCAAATCATTAATATAAATCACAAATAACAGTGGACCCAGCACCGATCCCTGAGGCACACCACTGGTCACAGGCCTCCAGTTTGAAAAACAACCCTCTACAACCACCCTCTGCCTTCTGTCGTCCAGCCAATTTTGAATCCAATTGGCAACCTCACCCTGGATCCCGTGAGCTTTAACCTTCTGCAACAACCTACCATGCGGTACCTTGTCAAAGGCTTTGCTAAAGTCCATGTAGACAACGTCTACTGCACTGCCCTCATCTACCTTCTTGGTCACTCCCTCAAAAAACTCAATCAAATTTGTGAGACATGATTTTCCACGCACAAAGCCATGCTGACTGCCCCAAATCAGTCCTTGCCTCTCTAAATGCTTGTAGATCCTGTCTCTCAGAATACCTTCTAGCAACTTACCTACTACAGACGTTAGGCTCACCGGTCTGTAGTTCCCAGGCTTTTCCCTGCTGCCCTTCTTAAACAAGGGCACAACATTCGCCACTCTCCAATCTTCAGGCACCTCACCTGTGGCTGCCGATGATTCAAATATCTCGGTTAGGGGACCCGCAATTTCCTCCCTAGCCTCCCACAACATCCTGGGATACATTTCATCAGGTCCCGGGGATTTATCTACCTTGATGCGCTTTAAGACTTCCAGCACCTCCTCCTCTGTAATATGCACACTTCTCAAGACATCACTATTTATTTCCCTTAGTTTCCTAACATCCATGCCTTTCTCCACCGTGAATACCGATGAGAAATATTCATTCAGGATCTCACCCAACTCTTGTGGCTCTGCACATAGATGCCCTTGTTGATCCTTAAGAGGCCCTACTCTGTCCCTAGTTACTCTTTTTCCCTTTATGTATCTGTAGAATCTCTTTGGATTCTCCCTTGCATTATTTGCCAAAGCAATTTCATGTCCCCTTTTTGCCCTCCTGATTTCCCTCTTAACTCTATTTCGACAATCTCTATACTCTTCAAGGGATCTACTTGATCCCAGTTGCTTATGTACGTCATATGCCTCCTTCTTTTTGACCAGAGTCTCAATATCTCGTGTCATCCAGGGTTCCCTACTTCTACCAGCCTTGTCCTTCACTCTAAAGGGAATGTGCTTACCCTGCACCCTGGTTAACACATTTTTAAAAGCCTCCCATTTACCAGCCGTCCCTTTGTCTGCCAATAGTCTCCCCCAATCTACCTCTGCAAGTTCCTGTCTGATACCATCAAAATTGGCCTTGCCCCAATTAAGAATTTTAACTCTTGGGCCAGACCTATCATTCTCCATAGCTATCTTAAAACTAATGGAATTATGGTCACTTGTCCCAAAGTGATCCCTCACTAGCACTTCTGTCACTTGCCCTTCCTTATTTCCCAAGACGAGGTCAAGTTTTGCCCCCTCTCTAGTCGGTCCATCCACATACTGAATGAGAAATTCCTCCTGAATACACTCAACAAATTTCCCTCCATCCAAGCCCCTAATGCTATGGCTGTCCCAGTCAATGTTGGGAAAGTTAAAGTCCCCTACTACTACCACCCTATTATTCTTGCAGCTATCTGTAATCTCCTTACATATTTGCTCCTCAATTTCCCACTGACTATTTGGGGGCCTGTAGTCCAGTCCTACCAAGGTGATCTCTCCCTTCTTATTTTTCAGTTCCACCCATATAGACTCAGTGGGCGAACCCTCGGATATATCCCCTCTAAGTACTGCTGTGATGTTCTCCCTAATCAAAAACGCCACTCCCCCTCCTCTCTTACCTCCTGTTCTATCCTTTCTATAGCATCTGTACCCCGGAACATTGAGCTGCCAGTCCTGCCCCTCCCTTAGCCATGTTTCAGTCATAGCTATAATATCCCAGTCCCATGTGCCCGTCCATGCCCTGAGTTCATCCGCTTTGCCCGTCAGGCCCCTTGCATTGAAATAAATGCAGTTTAATGTAGACCTTCCTTGCTCTCTGCCCTGCTTTCTCTGGTCATGCTTTACACACTCTCCCTTCCTGCCTTTTGTTTCTGTCCCCACTGACTTCCTACATCGGTTCCCATCCCCCTGGCACATTAGTTTAAACCCTCCCCAACTGCACTAGCAAACACCCCCCCGAGAACATTGGTTCCGGTCCCACCCAGATGCAGACCGTCCGATTTGTACAGGTCCCACCTCCCCCAGAATCGGTCCCAATGTCCCAGGAATTTGAAACCCTCCCTCTTGCACCATCTCTCAAGCCACGTATTCATCCTAGCTATCCTGTCATTCCTACTCTGACTATCACGTGGCACTGGTAGCAATCCTGAGATTACTACCTTTGAGGTCCTACTTTTTAGTTTAACTCCTAACTCCCTAAATTCAGCTTGTAGGACCTCATCCCGTTTTTTACCTATATCGTTTGTGCCTATATGCACCACGACAGCTGGCTGTTCACCCTCCCCCTCCAGAATGCCCTGCAGCCGCTCCGAGACATCCTTGACCCTTGCACCAGGGAGGCAACATACCAACCTGGATTCTCGTTTGCGTCCGCAGAAACGCCTGCCTATTCCCCTTACAATTGAATCCCCTATCACTATAGCTCTGCCACTCTTTTTCCCGCCCTTCTGTGCAGCAGAGCCAGCCACGGTGCCATGAACCTGGCTGCTGCCACCTTCCCCTGGTGAGCCATCTCCCCCAACAGTTTCCAAAACGGTAAATCTGTTTTGGAGGGAGATGACCGCAGGGGATCCCTGCACTGCCTTCCTACTCTTCCTCTGTCTGTTGGTCACCCTTTCCCTATCTGCCTCAGTAATTTTAATCTGCGGTGTGACCAACTCACAATGTGCTATCCACAACTTCCTCAGCATCGCGGATGCTCCAAAGTGAGTCCATCCGCAGCTCCAGAGCCGTCAAGCGGTCTAACAGGAGCTGCAGTTGGACACACTTCTTGCAGATGAAGGAGTCAGGGACACCAGAAGGGTCCCTGACTTGCCACATCTCACAAGAGGAGCATGACACGGGTCTGAGCTCTCCTGCCATGACTTAAACCTGAAGTTAAATTTGAACTACACTACACGGCTAAGAGAAAGTCAAAGAGAGAGAAATCACTTACCAGTTACAAGCCAATCACTTACCTGCTGGCTGTGATGTAATTGCTCCAGAGACTCCCTCACAGCTCTGCTTCTCTGCACCTCCTTCAGGTGAGCACCAAATTCCCTTAACTAGTTAATTAATTTACTTAATTAATTTGATTTTTTTTTTTTTTTTTTTTTTTTTTTTTTTGTCACTCCCCTCTTACCCGAACTCAGCCTTACCCAAACTCAGATACACTCTGTTTGCCTTCAGCACTCTGTTTCTAAAGGCACTTCAGCCACACCCTTTGTATCCTTCCTGATTTACAGTCAGCCAATAGGCCTGCTCCCAAAACTGATCTCTCTCCCGAACAGCTGACCTGCAAGGTAAGGAAGTGGTTAATCAGTACTTACCTCACCCACGGCGCGCCCTTTTAAACTGTCCCCTCTGCCTCGCAGCTCCCGTGCTTTTTGAAACTCCCGCGCTGTTTCCAAGGTCCTGGCTCCCTCTCTCTCCCGAACAGCTGACCTGCAAGGTAAGGAAGTGGTTAAGCAGTACTTACCTCACCCACGGCGCGCCCTTTTAAACTGTCCCCTCTGCCTCGCAGCTCCCGCGCTTTTTGAAACTCCCGCGCTGTTTCCAAGGTCCTGGCTCCCTCTCTCTCCCGAACAGCTGACCTGCAAGGTAAGGAAGTGGTTAAGCAGTACTTACCTCACCCACGGCGCGCCCTTTTAAACTGTCCCCTCTGCCTCGCAGCTCCCGCGCTTTTTGAAACTCCCGCGCTGTTTCCAAGGTCCTGGCTCCCTCTCTCTCCCGAACAGCTGACCTGCAAGGTAAGGAAGTGGTTAAGCAGTACTTACCTCACCCACGGCGCGCCCTTTTAAACTGTCCCCTCTGCCTCGCAGCTCCCGCGCTTTTTGAAACTCCCGCGCTGTTTCCAAGGTCCTGGCTCCCTCTCTCTCCCGAACAGCTGACCTGCAAGGTAAGGAAGTGGTTAAGCAGTGGAGCATGAAACCTGTGTTGTCTCCCCATGTTTCCTTTCCCAAAATCCATTACCTCCCATTTCTCTGCATTGAAATTCATCTGCCAGATGACTGCCCATTTGGCCAACTTGGAAAAAGTGAACTTGTGATAGTATTAAGTTATGGATGAATCAAACCTCTACGAACTGAACATTGAGAAGATCAAAGTGGTTTGTACCATATCCACCAGATTGCCACTCTTCAGGGAGTTCCCTTCACTGGAATTGCAAAGCCTTTGGCTCGCCCTGACCTTCCTTGCTTAGGCTGGGTGAGACTCAAACAGCGAAACAAGCCCCTGGCTGCAGCAGCAAGGTGTATAAGGAGTGCAGCAAAGGGGGACACGGTCCTTACTATGGCACTAGGGGCCACAAAGCAGGTGTTTAAAGCAACTTTTGAAAGGGACCAGGGGCAGAGTTTGGTTGGGAGGGGGGTGGTGGTTGCTGCTGTCCGGTGTCTGGTCTGGCCAGTCAGACTGGTGGGGGGTGGGGGAAGGGGCTCAGTCTGGGTCTTTAAAATAGTTACTTTGAAGTTAGAAGTGCTTTTTTAACCATCTAACCCTTGCAGAGTAACTGAGCGGAAGAGGAATGTTCATGTTCAGATTTCTCAATCTACCTCTTTAGCTACGATTCCTGACCAACCGTTCAGAGATTCAGCAGTGGTACTGCATCGGTCGTAACACGCAAGCTCTGACAGACCTTTGTATATTTCTATTCTGATGGAGGATTGAAAATGGGGTGAAGTGTTACAGAGTGTCATGAGTACAGCGTGTTCTTATCAGGCATTTCCCTATGTAGTTTTACTGGCCTGTTAAGGTTTCTGAGCATGTGCGGGTTTGGGTGGGCTTTTTCAATCCGCAAGAGAGGACCTGTAAGCAAGACCTGTTTTACTGGAGCTCCTGTTTTTCCATTCCAAGGACTTTACAGGCCAATATGTCAAAGGTTCACGTGGTCTCGTTCTATCTCATGTAGTGGGGAAGTTAGAAGATGGAAGTGGTGGGTAACCAAAAGCAATCACTTTGATCTTCCCAATGTTCATTTCATAGAGGTTTGGATTCATCCACTCTTTCAGATTAACTGCTTCGACACCTTGGACTGGACCCTAAACGAGGACTTGTAAAATTTAAAATAAAGTGCAACAAATGGCGACTCAAGTCAAGCCCCACAAAAACAATATCCAGTTTATTCCATCTTTGCAATGCAAAAGCTAGTAAAGAGCTTAACATGCAAATGAATGGCTACAAGTTGGATAGAACAATGGCTGACGGACAGAAGACAGAGTTGGGATAAATGGGTCTTTTTCTGGATGGCAAGATGTAACTAGTGGGGTGCCACAGGGTTCGGTCCTTCGACCTAAGCTATTTACAATCTATATTAACAACTTGGATACAAGGGATAGACGGTTTATAGCCCAATTTGCAGATGACCCAAAAATAGAATGGATGGTAAGTTGCAATGAGGAAATAAGAACCTCACAAATGGATTTAGATGGGTTCGGAGAATGGGCCAAATGTGGCAGATGGAGTTTTAAAAAATTCATTCCGAGACGTGGGTGTCACTGGCTAGGCCACAATTTATTGCCCATCCCTAGTTGCCCTTCAGAAGGTGGTGGTGAGTTGCCTTCTTGAACCGCTGCAGTCATTCAGGAGTAGGTACACCCACTATGCTGTTGGGGAGGGAGCTCCAGGATGTTGTCCCAGCGACAGTGAAGGAACGGCGATATATTTCCAAGTCGGGGTGGTGAGTGACTTGGAGGGGAACCTCCAGAGGGTGGGGTTCCCAGGTATCCCACTGTAACACAGTAGATAGCACAGTTGCTTCACAGCTTCAGGGTCCCAATTTTGATTCCTCGCTTAGGTTACTGTCTGTGCGGAGTCTGCATGTCCTCCCTGTCTGTGTGGGTTTCCTCCGGGTGCTGTGGTTTCCTCCCACAGTCCAAAGATGTGCAGGTTAGGTGGATTGGCCATGCTAAATTGCCTTTCGTGTCTAAAAAACAACATTAGATGGGGTTACGGGGATAGGGTGGAGGAGTGGGGTTCGATAGGGTGCTCTTTTCAAGGGCCGAATGGCCTCCATCTGCACTGTAAATTCTATGATCTGCTGCTCTTGTCCTTCTAGCTGGTAGTGGCTGTGGGTTTGGAAGGTACTGACTAAGGAACCTTGGTGAGTTACTGCAGTGCATCTTGTAGATGGTACACACGGCTTCCACTGTCCGTCAGTGGTGGAGGATTTGAATGTTTGTGGAAGGAGGAGCAATTAAGCGGGCTGCTTTTTACTGTTTGGTGTCAAGCCTCCTGAGTGTTGTTGGAGCTGCACTCATCCAGGCAAGTGGAGAGTATTCCATTACACTCCTGACATGTGCCTTATCGATGGATGACAGGCTCTGGGGGGTCAGGAGGTGAGTTACTCGCCGGAGGATTCCGAGCCTTTGACCTGCCCTGGTAGCCACAGTATTAATGTGGCTAGTCCAGTTCAGTTTCTGATCAAAGGTAACCCCCTGGGGATGTTGATTGTGGGGGGATTCAGCGATGGTAATGTCATTGAATGTCAATTGGCAATGGTTAGATCCTCTCCTGCAGGAGATGATCATTGCCTGGCACTTGTGTGGCAAGAATGTAACTTGCCACTTGTCAGCCCAAGGCTAGATAGTGTCCACGTCTTGCTGCAGTTGGACATGTACGACTTCATTATTTGACGAGTCGCGAACGGTGCTGAACATTGTGCAGTCATCCACAAACATCCCCACTTTAAAAATTTTTTTTTTAAATTAAGGCATATATAATTTTAGCAATTTCAAGAGGAAAAACAACAAAGTAAATAACTCCCACCCAACCAACAACCAAACCCAGTCAACGTGGCTTATATACGCAATTCCCCAATCCCCCTTTCCTACTAACTTTCCCACCTCATCCAACCCTCCCATTCCTCCCTCTGTCCTGTTACCCCCCCCCTCTGCTAGCAGCTTAATTTTCCCCAAAGATGTCAAAAAACGGCTGCCACCTCCGGGCGAATCCGAGCATTGATCCCCTCAGGGCGAACTTGATCTTCTCAAGCCTGAGGAACCCTGCCACGTCACTAACCCATACCCCCGATTCCCTCCATGCCAATACGATTCCTTTCCGGGCAAAGGCCAAAACATCAGCCTCTCTCGCCCTCTGGACACCCCGGTCTTTTGAAACACCAAAAATCGCAACCTCTGGACTCGGAACCACCCGTACCTTCAATACCTTTGACATAACATCGGCAAATCCTGGCCAAAATCCCGTAAGCTTCGGACATGCCCAAAGCATGTGGACATGATTTGCGGGCCCACCCGCACACTGCCCACACCCTTCAAGGAACCTGGTCATTCGGGCCACAGTCATATGCATCCTTGGACCACCTTGAATTGTATCAGGCTAAGCCTGGCACACGGCAAGGAGGCATTGACTCTACTCAGGGCATCCTCCCACAACCCTGCCTCTAATCTCCCGCCCAGTTCTTTCTCCCACTTTCGCTTCACCTCTCCTATCGGGGCTCCCTCCCATTCCATGAGCTCCTTATAAATTTCCGAGACCTTCCCCTCCCCCACTCCCATTTTTGACACTACCTTGTCCTGTACTCCCTGGGGTGGCAGGTGCGGAAACGTCAAAACTTGTCTCTGCACAAAGTCCCTCGCCTGCAAGTAGCGGAACCCATTCCCACCTGGCAGCTCAAACACCTCCCCCAATTCCTCCAAACACGGAAAGCCCCCAAGTCCCCAAACCGCTCGACCCCAGCTCGCTGCCATCCCTGACCCCCCCCCAATCCAGCCCCCCGGTGCAAACCGGTGGTTGCCACAAATTGGTGCCCATACCGTCGGCCCCTCCACCCCCATATGCTTCCGACACTGACCCCACGCTCTCAGGGCAGCCACTACTACGGGCTTGTGAAGTACTAAGCCGGCGAGGCGCCTTTAACACTGCCCCTAAATTTGTGCCCCTATATGAGGCCGCCTCCACCCGCTTCCACACTGACCCCTCCCCCACTACCCACTTCCTGACCATTGCTATGTTCGCCGCCCAATAGTAGTTTCTAAAATTTGGTAGGGCCAGCCCCCCCCCCCCCCCACCCCCTCGACCTCGCTCCAGCAGCGTATTTTTACCCGTGGGATTTTACCCACGCACACAAACCCAGAAATCACCGCATTCACCCTCTTAAAGAAAGCCTTGGGGATAAAAATAGGCAGGATCTGAAATATAGACAAAAAACCTCAGGAGAACCGTCATCTCCACCGTCTGAACCCTCCCCGCCAGAGACACCGGGAGCATTTCCCACCTTCTAAAGTCCACCTTCATCTGTTCTACCTACTGAGCCAGATTCAGCTTGTGCAGCTGCTCCCACTCCCGCTCCACCTGGATACCAAGATACCAAAAACTTCCACCACCTTGAACAGCATCTCTCTGACCTCCTATCCTGTCCCCTTACTTGAATCGGAAAGACCTTGCTTTTACCCATATTCAATTTATAACCCGAAAACCGGCCGAATTCCTCTAGGATCCCCATAATCCCTCCAATTCCCCCCAGCGGGTCAGAAATATACAAAAGCAGGTCGTCCGCGAATAGTGAAACCCTGTGCTCCACCCCCACCCGTTCTATCCCCTGCCATTCCTTTGATGCTCTCAACGCCATCGCCAGTGGCTCTATAGCCAAGGCAAACAGCAGTGTGAAGAGTGGATATCCCTGCCTTATTCCCCCAGTGCAGCCTAAAATAATCTAAACTCAGTTGGTTCGGCCGCGCACTCGCCACCGATTCCTGGTTCAGCAACCAGACACAGTCCACAAAACCCTGCCCAAACCCAAACCGCCCTAGGACCTCCCATATGTATTCCCACTCCACCCGATCAAAGACCTTTTCCGCATCCATGGCGACCACCACTTCCACCTCTCGTCCCTCGGAGGGCATCATTATCACATTTACCAGCCTTCCAATATTCGCTGCCAAATGTCTCCCCTTCACAAACCCCGTCTGGTCCTCCCCTATCACCCCTGGCACACAATCCTCTATTCTCGAGACCAAGATCTTGGCCAATAGCTTGACATCTATATTTAGTAGGGAGATTGGTCTGTACGAACCTCATTGTTCCGGGTCTTTTTCCCGCTTCAGGATGAGAGAATTCAAGGCCTGTGACAATGGTGGGGGAAGTACCCCTCGCTCCCTAGCCTCATTACCCTTACCAATAAGGACCCCAGCACACCTGAGAACTTTTTGTAAAACTCCACTGGTACCTGATGTGTTGGGTGTTCTGGATCACATACAGGTCACCAACACTTGAAGTAGTGCAACACTATTTTATTAAAAGGTTAACTATTTAAACATACTTGAACTGTGGGTAAATACGATACCAGCTTTAACTAAAGACCTTTGCCTTGTCCTAACCAGTTGATGCACTCAGCATCATCGAGTGACATGGTGAATGTCTGTGTTGCAGGCTGTGAGCCCTGTGCTCCAGCTAGCTGCTACTCGAATGAGCGGGAACTCTGATGTCCCCTGTCTTTATAGTGTGTGTGCTCTCACTGGTGATTGGTTGCGGTGTTGTGTATGTTGATTGGTCCCACTGTGTGTCCATCAGTGTGTGTCTGCACCATGATATACTGGTGTATATTATGACAGTACCCGTCCGGCCCGGGACCTTGCCCGACTACATCGCCTCCAACCCCAACCGCTTCAACCAGCCCAATTGGGGCCCCGAGGCCCGCCACCAGCTCTTCTTCCACCCTCGGAAACTCCGATCCCTCTAAAAACTGCCTTACCTCTCTGTCCCGGCTGGGGGTTCCGACTCGTATAACCTGCTATTTAAATCCCTGAACATCCCGTTCACCCCCAACAGGTCCAATTCCCCCCTTTATTCTTTACTTTCCCAATCTCCCTCGCCACCTCCCGCTTCCTCAGCTGGCATGCTAGCATTCTGCTAGCCTTCTCAAGGAGAGAGCGGGAGAAGCCGGGGTCAGTTGAAGTCAGCTGACTTTCGGAAGCAATATGGGGGGAGTAACCATGCTAGATGGGGATCTAGCAGAGGGGGGGGGGGGGGGAGATAACTGGGTTGCTGCTGCTGGGATCGAGAGGGAGCTGGTAAGAGAAGAGGCTCACACATTGCTCAACACACACACCTAGCCATATTTGTATACCGTCCCTCTCGCCCTTCTCAGCTGCCCCAACGCATTTCCCGTAGATAGAAACCCAAACTCCGTCTGCAGCTTCTGCCACTCCTTCAAAAGCCCCGCCTCCGGGGCTTACGAATACCTCCTGTCCACGTGGAGAATCTCCTCCATTAACCTATCCATCTCCACCCACTCCGCCTTCTCCGCCACGTCTGCCTTCAGTCCTATTAAGTGCGCGAACACTCGGGCCCTCTTAATCGGCCCATTTAGGCCTCACATTCCACGTGATCAGCCGGATTGGGGGGCTGCCCCCCCCCCCCCCCCCCCCCCCCCCCCCGTCGACTAGCCATCACCCACTCTGGGCCAGTCCCACGTCCAGGTCCCGCGCACCCACCAGACCCCCAGACGGCGCATTCCCGCCCCGACCACCTCTTCTCTTACCAGCTCCCTCTCGATCCCAGCAGCAGCAACCCAGTTATCTCCCCCCCCCCCCCCTCTGCTAGATCCCCATCTAGCATGGTTACTCCCCCCATATTGCTTCCGAAAGTCAGCTGACTTCAACTGACCCCGGCTTCTCCCGCTCTCTCCTTGACCCCCCCCCCCCCCCCCCCCATGTGTGGAACTCCCATCTTCCTTGCGCCTGTCTTCCCGCTATCATCTCTCTAGCACGGGAAAAGACCTGCGCTTTCCTAGAACCGTCCCGCCCCCTATGGCGCAGCTCCCCCTACAGCCCCGTTCCCATTCCCCATCCCCCACCTATGTCCCTTTTTTCCCCACCAGCGCCCACATTTCTCAGTGTCCACCCCCGTCAAAGACCGTCCTGATACAGTGAACCTCCCTTTCCCCAATTTACATTTCTATACATCAACATTGTCGTTTCCCCCTCCAACATCAGTCCCTCAGTTTTGGTCCAGTTTCTCTTTTTGGATGAAGGTCCATGCTTCTGACGTTTCAAAATAATAGTGTCTATCGTGGTACGTGACCCATAATCGCGCCGGCT
This sequence comes from Scyliorhinus torazame, assembly GCF_047496885.1. Lineage (NCBI taxonomy): Eukaryota > Metazoa > Chordata > Chondrichthyes > Carcharhiniformes > Scyliorhinidae > Scyliorhinus > Scyliorhinus torazame. The sequence goes on from NC_092710.1 coordinate 325,359,083, forward strand.
GCAGCATCCCGGACTTTACTTTCTTCTTATGCAGCACCTCCTTGGCTCTATTGAAACTCGCTCTCCTTCTCGCCACCTCCGCGCTCCAGTCCTGATACATCCGTATCACCGCATTCTTCCATCTGCTACTCCGTATATTCTTGGCCCAGCTCAAAACAACCTCTCTGTCATTGAAGCAGTGAAATCTCACGACCATCGCCCTTGGTGGTTCTCCAGCCTTTGGTCTCCTCGCAGGGACCCGGTGAGCCCCTTCCACCTCCAAGGGGCCCGAGAGGGCCTCAGCTCCCATTAGCGAATGTAGCATCGTGCTCACGTAAGCCCCGCCGTCAGCTCCCTCCACTCCCTCGGGGAGACCCAGGATCCGGAGGTTCTTTCTCCTTGATCTATTTTCCAGGACTTCAATTCTTTTGATGCACTTATGTAGCGCCTCGTGCGTCTCCATTTTGACCGCTAGGCCCAGGATCTCATCCTCGTTTTCTGTTACCACCTCCTTCACCACACGGAGCTCTATCGCCTGGGCCTTTTGTGTTTCTATGAGCCCATCGATTGCCAGCAACATCGGGGCCAGCACCTCCTTTTTTAACTCCTCCACACACCTTCTGAGGAATTCCTCATGTTCCGGTCTCCATGTCGCCCGGCCTGCCTCCGACGCCATCTTGCTTCCTTCTTTTCTTTTCTCCCCTCTGCTGCTGCCCTCGAGGATCCTTTGTGATCTGGCCACCGCCACCGATCTTTTTCCTGCACACTGGGGGGGGGGGGGACTCCTTATTTCTTCACCCCACACCGGGTTTTGCCAAAAAAAAAATTCCCGTTGGGGCTCTCAAAAAGAGCCCGAAAGTCCGTCGGAGCTGGAGCCGCCGAAACGCGCGGCTTAGCTGAGCATCGCCGCACCCGGAAGTCTCTCTCCTTCCACTCCTAATGCTCCTTTTACAATCTCTTAGCCCCGCCGTTAGCCGTGGAAAAGATCCTAAAAGTCCACCACGAGCAGGAGCTACCAAATGTACGACCACTCACACTATGGCCGCCGCCGGAAGTCCGAAACATCCCCACTTCTGACTTTATGTTGGAAGGGAGGTCATTAATGAAGCAGCTGAAGATGGTTAGGCCTAGGACACTATGCTGAGGAGTGATGTCCTGGAGCTGAGATGATTAACCTCCAACCACCACAACCATCTTCCTTTGTGCCAGGTATGACCCCAACCAGCGCAGAGTTTTCCCCTGATTCCCATTGACTCCAGTTTAGCTAGGGTTCCTTGATGCCATACTCGGTCAAATGCTGCCATGATGTCAAGGACAGTCACTCTCACCTCAGGCATTCTGCTCTTTTGTCCATGTTTGAACCAAGGCTGTGATGAGGTCACGAGCTGGGTGACCCTGGCAGAACCCAAATTGAGTGTCCGTGAGCAGGTTATTGCTGAGTAAGTGCCGCTTGATAGCACTCCTCCTTCCATCAGTTGACTGATGATGGAGAGGAGACTGGTAGGGCGGTAATTGGCTGGGTTGGATTTGTTCCCTTGTGTACAGGACATACCTGGGCAATTTTCCACATATGGATAAAGTAGACATGGAGTGGATGCTTCTTCTTGTGGAGCATTCTAGAACGAGAGGTCATAGTGTCAGGATAAGAGGTAGCAAATTTAAAACAAAGTTGAGGAGAAACTATTTCTCCCAAATGGTTGTGAATCTGTGGAATTCGCTACCCCACCGCTCGACACACATTGCTCAACACACACACACCCCTCAACATCACTCCCTTGGCTCCCTGTCATGGCAAACATCACTCCTCCGCATATCCACCAATTTGCAACAACCTACAAAATGTTAGAAAAGTGCAATACCCCCACCTGCTACTCCATGCTGATCTGTTCAGCCCCCCAAGGTACGACTTCCATCAAGAAGGCTGATTTAGAATAATCCTCCCACACAGGACTGCAAATTCTACCTGGACAAATGAATGAGAACCATTGGACATGAAAAACAAGCACCTGGTCTCAAACCCAACCCAACAACTGCCTGATTTCAACCTTCCCTGGAAAGCGTGCCCCAACCTGAACAGGCTCCAGTTGATGGGGCCTTAGTGTCAGCCCCCTATGCACCTGTGGGAGTGAGCAAACTATGCACCACACCATGGAAGATTGTCTAATCCACAGACTTAGCGGAGGCCTATCCACACTCAACACAGCAAGACCAAAATAAACTGCTTGGCTTAGGGACTTTGAATTCGCTAAATAAATAAATAGTGTAACTATGAGGGTAAACCTAGCAGAAACATCCGAAGTTAGCGATTTAAATCGCTTGGTCAGATGGTTGCAAGCCCAGCACAATTGCCCCGGGGAAGTTAGCCCTTCCGTGGGAAAGTCCAAGAGGGATTTCCCAGTGCATATTTGGAATGCCCAACAAATGTGGCGCTGGGTAACCAGGAAGTTACGGCCCATTGTTTTAGCCACAACTGTTACTGTTGACCAGCAGTTTCCATTCAATGTTGGTTTGGCTGTCCGATAGTTGCATGTCTCAGATTTTCAGCGGCACCTCCCATAGAGGGACCCCGTTGAGTTTGCTGCATCTATTGACTAATTACAAGCCTGTTAATGATTTCAGAATCCAAGTGCCAAACATTTCAGAAGGTATCCAGAGCTCCTAATGTTATGCCTGTTTAGGAAGGCTGCATCATTTAGTTTCCAGTTCTCTTTAATCTATTCTGAGGTTGTTAAATAAGGTTAGTCCAGCAGCTTTTCTTATTGCTGTTTGCAGGAACTTGCTGTGTGCAAATTGGATGCAGCTTTTTCTACACCATAGGGAATTCACTTCAAAATCACTTGTAAAGTGCTTGGAATCTCCAGAGGTCATGAAAGATACTATTTAAATGAAAGTTCTTTATTTCTTTTCTAATACATTCATTTATTGCTTTCGTTACATTATCATAGAATTTACAGAGCAGAAGGAGGCCATTCAGCCCATCGAGTCTGCACCGGTTCTTGGAAAGAGCACCCAACCCAAGGTCAACACGGCCACCCTATCCCCATAACCCAGTAACCCCACGGGCAATTTTGGAAACTAAGGGCAATTTATCATGGCCAATCCACCTAACCCGCACATCTTTGGACTGTGGGAGGAAACCGGAGCACCCCGAGGAAACCCACGCACACACGGGGAGGATGTGCAGACTCCGCACAGACAGTGACCCAAGCCAGAATCGAACCTGGGACCCTGGAGCTGTGAAGCAATTGTGCTATCCACAAGGCTACCGTGCTGCCCCAAGTTACCATCAGTATGTTCTTCCAAGGGCCCCGAACTGCTCATTTGGACACATTTAATTATTTTTAACATTCTGCTGAAAACAAAATGGTCTTCTGTCTTTAATATTGGTTGTTTTTATTTGGAAATACTTATTTAGTAAGTCGCAATTGGATGGAAAGATAAAGGCAGAAGTAGGGGTGTTTCTTTCATGTGGAAAGGAACTATAGCAAAATAACTATAGGCTATAGACAACTTAGACAACTAAAAAGATTGCATAATGTCTAAAGGCAAGATGTTTTAAGTCTGAGGTTATCCTGACCGCCACAATGAAATTTGTTTTCTGTTAATGAATAAATGCCAGAACAGTGAGTTGCTGTCCCGATTTCATACTGTCCAATGTACTCTGCAGTGTGTGGGTTTGAATAACGTTTGCCTAGTATTTTGTGTTTTAAAGCTGTGTGCTTTTTTGAGTGTGTATGTATCCTAGTAGTTTGTGGAAAATTGGCATCGCAATTTGTGTTCACCCAAATGCTAATCCTATTTTAAACAAGAGTCCAACTATGAAAAACTGTTTTTTGAAATATCCCTTAGAAGATAAGGGAATAGTTTAAAGCTCGAAGCACTGAGAGGGATACCAGTTGATGGAAATATTTGCTCATTTTTTTCTGTCATTTTTTTTCATTTTCGTAAACATTACCATTTAACCTTTCACTAAGTATGGCTAATGGGCAAGTACTCTGGAATTACAGGCAATTACCTGTAATTCTATGTGACATGTTATCCAGCAACTGAAATCTGGCAAAAAACCATTTTGAAATTATATAAAAGATTTGTGTTTTTTGAATGCAGCAGCGGAAATTCCGTGTTTTGAGTTAAGTTGGGACAATTGAGAGGAAAATTATTACCAAACTTGTAGAATGTGGAATTAATTGTGGGATGGGAGGAGGTGGAGGGAATGTGGGTTTAACATGTGTGTTATGGGCAAGGTCAGGGTAATTACATCTAAAGAGTTGACATTTGATGCCTTGTTGTCCCGTTGATGGTACATGTTTTAAATTGGGAGCTCTAACTGCCATAATTTTCATGGATTATCTCCAAACTACCCAGCATTGGCAAAGGAAATGGGCTGGTTTGTAAAGTAAACTGCTGAGTTGTTTGTTCGGCACTATTCTTAAAGAGGAATTCCTTTGGCTTTGAACTTGGAAATGACAAATTAATGAATAAAGAGTTTCTTGACAGATAGGGATGAAGATGGTCAACGTTAAAGAAGTGGAAGTTAGTCTTTGCTGTGGAGGGAAAATGAGATCAGAAGCTCAGTTTGGAATTGAATCGGCTGTGTAAATTTGAACTGCCTGAGACTGTGACTAAGGAGGGGTTTGCTGTCAGTGGCAAGTGTGGTATAATGGACCACACATGGCCTGTATTTTAGGCCTGATAAAGTTGGACACTTTAAATTAAGTATTGGCCATTTTCAATCCACTCACAGCGAGAACTGATGGAAATTCGAACTCGAACCTGAACATAGACAAACTGCCAGGGCATGTCTGGACCTGCCCTGTCAAATCACCCATCAGGAAATACTCGGCCCTCTTCAAATGGATCAATTCTTTTGGGTTGCCCAGATAAAGCTAGACTTTCTGGCACCCAGTCACCATATATGGAGTAAGGTTACATGTGAACAATACATCTAGGAATGGACCCCTGGGGTTGGGTTCCTGGTGTCCTGCAGAATTGCAATTGGCAACACCATTGAGTATTGCGACCCTACCCCAAGACCTCATTGGCTGAGGGCCAGAGAACATCCTGGCAAGACGAGTAGAGGGGTGTAAAGATCGAACACCAGGACCCTCAACAGTGAAGACTTGGTGCAGAGATAATCGAGAAAATTGGATGCCTGACCAGAGACGGAAGGAAGCAGCTTGCGAGACCCACCTTCACGAACAAAGACCCGAAGGCGATTGAGATTCAGAATTGGACCTGGGGCTCAACTGTGTCCATCGGCTCGGGCAGTATTAACAATCTTGGGACTGTTATTAGTGGGATAATTTAAGGGTAACTGTCTTACTGTTGGTAAAATAAACTTGGTTGAAATATATACTTATGTTGCCCCTTGTTCACCTCACCAATAAAGATAGCTGGGTAAAACATTTGAGTAATAAACTGGTCGAAGTGTCTGCGGTTTTACAGACAACACAAGGGTTTGTGGCAGGGGTCAAATAGAGTGGCTTTGACCTTCCTAATGTTTAGCTGGAAGAAATCTGAATTTCATCCAAGACTGGATGCTGGATGCGAAAGATCGTGCTGGGTATAATTGCCATACAAACAGAAGCTGATCCCAAGACTTTGTTACTTGAAGGGGAGGCATATGGATGAGGTAGAAAACAAGACCATGGATGGATCGTTGGTCTCCTGAGATGATATGGGAGTTGGAAGAGAGGTTATCGTTAGAGGGAGTGTGGTTCAGACTGAATAAGGGATGAGACTGGAACAAGAGAGGGTGGTCCCACAGGCTGGACAGCGGGAGTTGAAGATTGTAAAATCATCATCGTTGAAGGCTGCAAACGCTTAATCTGTAACTTCTGTATGTTTTGGTGGTTTGAATTCATTGTAGGAATTCAAATAGTTGTGAGATGGGTCGTCACGGATCTGGAAGGCAACAATATGTTCAGAATTTGTGGAAAAGAAAAGGAGGCTGGAAATTAACAGTTCAGACACTTGGTTGATTTGTTTTGAAGCTAGAGCCAGATTGTCACTTAGGGGGTTTGTGTAGACTAGGTGATGAAAGGTATAGGCAGATGGGGAAACTTTGGAAAGGGACAAGATGTTGCTACCCTTCAGCCAAGTTTTACTTCAGTTGATATTAATATGATTATCTGCAATGGTTACCATATAACCATGTCTCTGTCATGGTGGTTAGGTCTAAACCACCTAATTTATCTTTAGGGCAGCATAGTAGCATAGTTGTTAGCACAATTGCTTCACAGCTTCAGAGTCCCAGGTTCGATTCCCGGCTTGGATCACTGCCTGTGTGGAGTCTACACGTTCTCCCCGTATGTGTGCGTGTTTCCTCCGGGTGCTCCGGTTTCCTCCCACAGCCTAAAGATGTGCAGGTTAGGTGGATTGGCCATGCTAAATTGCCCTTAGTGCCCAAAATTGCCCTTAGTGTTGGATGGGGTTACTGGATTATGGGGATAGGGTGGAGGTGTGGGCTTCGGTAGGGTGCTCTTTCCAAGAGCAGGTGCAGACTCGATGGGCCGAATGGCCTCCTGTACTGTAAATTCTACGATTTCTATGATTTATTTGTGGCACAATGGCTATTATTTTGAGCATGTAGATTCCCCTTGCACAATTGAGTCTTTAATTAGAGTTTTCACCTTCAGAATAAATGCAAAACATTGACTTGAATTCCCGTGACTAATTTGTTATTGGTAAGCAAACACTAAGATCCTTCTTGTAGCTCATCCAGGGGGAAAAGCTGCACATTGGTTGTCAGGGTACTGAATGAAGCATGCAGAAACACTGTTTGCATTCCACATGTATATTACTAATTTGATCTACCAATTCAAAGTTACCAGGATTTGGGAAACTTGGTTCGCAGGATATTCTCCTGAAGGAATCATGGCTACGGTGCGGCAACCAACATTAAGGGAAAATTCTGCTGCAACAGCACAAGAGTCAAGTGTGGTGTCTCAAGGGTAGGAGAAAGTAGAGAACTTGGGCAAATATATTCCATTGAAATAGAAGGAGGCAAGGCCACCACAAGGCTCTCTCCTTCTATTGGGCACTGCGCACTGAGTACAAGCACTAGTCGGGCTACCGCTCTCCATGGCAGGGGAAGTAACAATAGATGGACATAAGAGAAATCAGTCACCGCTCCCTCCAAGGAGGCATACCATGAGCCTGGTGGTGGTGGCGGCCCTCAAAATTTGGGGGCAGTGGAGGCGGCATAGGGGGGAAGTTAGGGCCTCGGCGTGGACCACATTACGGGAGAACCACCGGTTCGCCCCAGGAAGAACAGGTGGAGGGTTTTCGGGGTGGCACAGGGCAGGGATACGAAAGTTGGGGGACCTGTTTGTGGACGGGAAGTTCGCGAGCTTGGGTGAGCTGCAGGAGAACTACGGGCTCCCCCCGGGGAACACCTTCAGGTACTTACAGGTAAGGGCGTTTGCCAGATGGCAGGTGGTGGAATTCCCACGGCTACTGCCACACACATTACAGGACAGGGTGCTCTCGGGGGGGGGGGGGGGGGGGGGGGGGGAGTGGGGAAGATCTCGGAAACTTACCAGGTGATGCAGGAGGAGGAGGAGGCCTCGGTGGTGGAGTTGAAAGGTAAGTGGGAGGAGGAGTTGGGAGAGGAGATCGAAGAGGGGACGTGGGCAGATGCCCTAGGGAGGGTGAACTCTTCCTCTTCATGCGCGAGGCTCAGCCTCATACAGTTTAAGGTGCTGCACAGGGCACACATGACCGGGGACAAGGATGAGCAGGTTCTTTGGGGGTGAGGACAGGTGTGTTAGGTGCTCAGGGAGCCCAGCAAATCACACCCATATGTTCTGGGCATGCCCAGTGCTGGAGGAATTTTGGAAGGGCGTAGCGAGGACGGTGTCGAGGGTGGTAGGATCCAGGGTCAAACCGGGCTGGGGGCTCGCAATATTTGGGGTGGCAGAGGAGCCGGGAGTGCAGGATGCGAAAGAGGCCGGAATTCTGGCCTTTGCGTCCCTGGTAGCCTGGCGAAGGATTCTCCTCCAGTGGAAAGATACGAGGCCCCCAAGCGTGGAATCCTGGATCAGCGATATGGCAGGGTTAATTAAATTGGAGAGGGTGAAATTCGCCTTGAGAGGGTCGGTACAAGGGTTCTTTAGGCAGTGGCAACCGTTCTTAGACTTTCTGGCAGAACTATAGACATTGGTCAATGGCAGCAGCAGCTCGGGGGGGTTGGGGGGGGGGGGAGGGTTTGCTTTATTTTTGTTAATGTTATTTACACTGGAAGGGTCTGAGGGGGTGTATACACGTGTTGTCTTAAGTCGGGGTTAATGTTAATTTATTATTTAGGTACAGGGGGGGAGGGGTTTGGGGGGTTGCTTTTTTAGATTGTGTTTTGTGCTTAACCCTGTTGGGTTCTTTTTTCTTTCTCATTTTGTTATTGATATTTTATGAAAACCTTTAATAAAAATTATTCAAAAAAAAAAGAGAAATCAGTCACATTTCCAAGTTCATTCCTCCACCTCCCACCACTGCCATTTGTTTAGGCAGGCAGACAGGACAACATCCAGTAGTGTATGTTACCAGTCAGGATTGGGGAGAGAAACACAAATTTGGTGGTGAAGACCTGTACAAACACATTTATGAGAGTTTATACATATGGACAATCATTCTTTATTTTATATTTTAAAATTTCTTTTCCAATTCCGGGGCAATTTATGATGACCAATCTACCTACCCTGCACATCTTTGGGTTGTGGGGGTGAGATCCACACAGGCACTGGGAGAATGTGCAAACTCCACACGGACAGTAACCTGGGCTGGAATCAAACCTGAGTCCTCAGCGCCATGAGACAACAGTGCTGACCATTGTGCCACCCATACAATCATTCCTTTCAAAATAATGTTGATCTTAGTAATCCTTTGCCTTTTTAGTTTATGAGAAATATTATGATATTGATTGTGATGAATGGGCAAAGAAAGTCTGACATTGGGTAATTTGACATTCACTGGATGGAGGGGGCTTTATGGATTAAATGGACTTCATGCTCAAGTACATTTTGAGATTATCTAGGCCAGTTTGTTATGAGAAGCTGAGCCTTTATAATGTCCAAAGAAATGTTGATTATGAGAAGAGCTATAAACTTAAGGTAGATGCATTGTTGGGATTCACTGTACTACTTCTATCATACTGCTATCATGTGCTGTAGAAAAGATGCAGAGTGTAACTGGCCCCTGAAATGATTTCAATTGCCACTTCAATGACTTTAATATTATTCTTAAAAACTGAAGATGTAGGCAGCACGGTGGCACAGTCGTTAGCATTGTTGCCTCACGGCGCCTAGGTCTCGGGTTCGATCGCGGTTCTGGGTCGCTGTCCGTGTGGAGTTTGCACATTCGCCCCGTGTTTGCGTGGGTTTTGCCCCACAGCCCAAAGATGTGCAGGGTAGGTGGATTGGCCACGCTAAATTTCCCCTTAATTGGAAAAAAGTGAATTGAGTACTCTAAATTTATTTTTTAAAAACTGAAGATGTTTACACTCTTTAATCATCCAACGGATTTTCATCAAGTCCTACATTTTAGGCATCTTGTGCTTTCTCCCAATCTTCTTATGTTCTGCACCATCACTGTCAGCTGTTAGCCGTGCATATTGTATTCTTATAAAATAGTACTACTCCTAATTGCCACAAGATGGCTCTTCAAACTTGGGCAGCTGATGGATGAGTGGTGGGGTGGGAATTAGGTGGGGGTGGGGGAGTCGGACGGGGGGAGGTGGATGTAGGGGTTGAAGAACATTTCCTCAAGAATTTTGTTTGTAGACTGTGGGTCATGTTAAACTGCATTTCAACACTCCTCAAGCCCACATATTGGGAAGGATTTGACTCTCTCAGGCACAACATAGTTAGTCTACAAAATGGGACGACCTCCATTGCAGTGCTGTGGCAAGGAAATGGGACTAATTGGATAGCTGTTTCAAAGAGCCAGCACCACCATATATATACATGGTGGACTGAATGGGCCTCCTTCTGTACTTAGGATTATATCATATTATAAGAAGCTACATTTATCTTGCAAAATATGATTCAACATTCAGGTCCCATGTTCTATTCTTCCCCAGTGCATTCCATATTTATTTGGTTAATGAGGAAAAATCATCTGGATTAGATCTTGGATTCCACTCATATCTTTGAGGTGATGCAGCAATATCTGATGGCTGGTATGGGAAATTTCTAGTGTGTGGGAGAGCAATTCAATATCAAGACTACCCAAATATTAATGTTCTGCCTTTTTAAAAAATCGACATGATGAATGGATTAAAGGATAGTGTGTATTTAGAGAGATCACAACCGTAATGAATTGATAATGGCCATTATTTGTTTAAACTACTCAGTTATATCAATAATGATTTGCTTATTTTTAAAAAACCTTTAAATCGTTTCCATATGAATATATGGTGACCCTGATGGAGCGACCTTAAAGCTGTAAACCTCCAAACCTCATATTCCTAAGGAATATGTTCTTTCAGTCTCTTAGCTTTCACTAATTTACAGAATTCTAGATGCCCGTGGTTTTATAAAACACAAGATCAGGGTTCTGTCCTTGGGTTGATGTTGAAAGGTTATTATAATGCATTTTTACATACGTTTACTTTTCCTAGTTTGACTGTAAAGCGGTCTGAACCAGGGGAGGGATTCTCCCCTACCCGGCGGGGTGGGAAGTTCCGGCGTAATAGAGTGGCGGGGAACCACTCTGGCGTCGGGCCGCCCCAAAAGTGCGGAATTCTCCGCACCTTTAGGGGCCAAGCCCTCACTTTGAGGGGCTAGGCCTGCGCCGGAGTGGTTTCTGCCCCGCCGGCTGGCGGGAAGGGCCTTTGGCGCCATGCCAGCCGGTAGCGAAAGATTTTCGCCGGGCGACGCAGGCGCGGGAGTGTCAGCAGCCGCTCACGGCATCCCCGCGCATGCGCAGGAGAGGGGGTCTCTTCCGCCTCCGCCATAGTGAAGACCATGGCGAAGGCGGAAGAAAAAGAGTGCCCCACGGCACAGGCCCGCCCGTGGATCGGTGGGCCCCGATCGCGGGCCAGGCCACCGTGGGGGCATCCCCCGGGGCCAGATCACCCCGCGCACCCTCCCCAGGACCCCGGAGCCTGCCCGCGCCGCCTTGTCCCGCCGTTCAAAAGGAGGTTTAATCCATGCCGGCGGGCGAGGGTTGGCAGCGGCGGGACTTCGGCCCATTGCGGGTCGCAGAATCGCCGGGGGGTGGGCCCGGCCACCAGCGCGATTCCCGCCAACCGGCGTGGTGCAATTCCTGCCCCCGCCAAATCTCTGGTGGCGGAGAATTCGGGACACGGCGGGGGTGGGATTCACGCCAGCCCCCGGCGATTCTCCGACCCGGTGGGGGGGTCGGAGAATCGCGCCCCAGGGGCAGGATTCTCCCCTATCCAGCGGGGCGGGGAGTTCCGGCGTAATGGAGTGGCGGGAACCACTCCGGTGTTGGGCCGCCCCAAACGTGCGGAATTCTCCACACCTGTAGGGGCCAAGCCCTCACCTTGAGGGGCTAGGCCCCGCGCCGGAGTGGTTTCTGCTCCGCCGGATGGCGGGAAATGCCTTTGATGCCACACCAGCCGGCACCGAAAGGTCTTCGCCGGGCGACGCATGCGCGGGAGCGTCAACTCGCCTTGTCCCGCCGTTCAAAAGGAGGTTTAATCCACGCCGGCGGGCGAGGGTTGACAATGGCGGGACTTCGGCCCATCGCTGGCCGGAGAATCGCCGGTGGTGGGCCCCGCCGACCGGCCCGATTCCCGCCGACCAGTGCGGCGTGATTCCTGCCCCCCGCCGAATCTCTGGTGGCGGAGAATTCGAGACACGGCGGGGGGCGGGATTCACGTCAGCCCCCGGCGATTCACCGACCCGGTGGGGGGTCGGAGAATCGCGCCCCAGATGTCTACTGTTGGACTGGCTGGTTGATTTGAAACTCCTTACTGATTAGACTAACAGACTGTGAAATTATGGGTTGTTTTCTCCTGCAGCCATACACCCATCGGGAAGCACATTGACATTATCCACACAGACTACTTAACTAACACAATTATTCACTTAGTACTGCAAGTGCAATGTGCTAACACAGCCCTTCGAATTGTCATTTTGCAGAGAACTGTTTTTGGTTGTTTTTAAAAATCTTTCTGATTGGGAAAAGTGGATTTGAATTTTGCATACAAGTGGACTGAGCTAATGCTGACTATTGAAGTCTTATTCTTGACACCATCGCTACATTTCCCCTCCGACATGAAGTATGGTAAGAAATGTAAATGTTTTCATAAAATAAGAAATGGGCAAGTATGGGGTGGCGGTTGGCACACTATTGAATGATCACATGCGGTCTCTGAATGGGACTAGGCTTGATGCCACAAAAGGTAAGGTGTTCTCAATGACATACTACTTCTATTTTACAATGACTTCTCCGCGTAAATGTTGGTTAAAATGGCATTCTGGTCCTGATTATGTCATTGAAGTTCCTACTAAATTTCTAGTAGGTTCCCCTCTCAGCTGCTCGGAAGAGCAGGTCGGAAACCACGGGATGATAGTTGAACTTCGGTGCGTTCAACTTTTCATCGTTTGACCGTAAAGCAGCCTGAATCAGATGTCTGCTGACAGACTGGCTGGTTGATTTGGAACTCCTTACTGATTAGACTAACAGACTGTGGATGGTCAAGATTAAAACTGCCCCTTCCTTAATCTTAAATCCACACCCACTTTACTGCCATTAAGGCGAGGGGGTGAAAGTTATGGAGCAAAAAGTGACAAATTATTTCAGAAACTATTTTGACAGTATTGACAGGTTTGCCATTACTTAATCGGTAAGTTCTCTTGGTTGTTCAACCAGGACTTGGTGCCAAAAGTCCTCAGTAGTTTCTTATTTTTCTTGCCAATTTCCTTATTTTTTGATTTTTATGGTTTATTTTTTAAAAATTTGTTCATGGGACACGGGCATTGCAGGCTGCACCAGCATTTATTGCTGCATCCCTAATTGCCCTTTTTAAGGGTCACATATAGGCCAGGCCAGGTAAGGATGGCAGATTTCCTTCCCTAAAGGACATTAGTGAACCAGATGGGTTTTACGACAATCGATAAAGACTTCATAGTCATCATTAGACTTTTCATTCTGGATTTTTATTGAATTCAAATTTCACCATTTGCAGTGGCGTGATTTGAACCCGGGATCCCAGAGCAGTACTCTGGGTCCCTGGATTACTAGTCCAGTGACGATACCACTATGCCGCCGGCCTCCCCATGTATCACCAGTTCTACTTTTCTATTGGCTTGCTTTGGATTAGAGAGCATTGTGGTAGGTCGAGTACGACATAAGTGATAGATGATACTCCACCTCCCATGAAGTGTGGCTATGTACAAACCTTTTAACATTCCACAAATAAAACTCATGGTGTGCATATCCAGATAGTGATATGTCTGTGAATAGTATTGTACATAGTTACCAATGGGACCTCCAACCAGCTGGTGGCAACAGACCTTGGTCATGTGACGTAGGACACTCATCAATTGGTGATATGACGTACAACAGGACAGTCGCACTTAGAGTAGTTCCCAAGGAATCCAAATAGCTTTATCTGTATATAATTCTGTTAGTTATCCTTCCACGGGTTTGATAATAAACCATTGTGTTAGTTGAACATATATATTTTCTGTGTGTATCCTTGCTAACGGTGGCATCACAGAACGCAACATGAGTGTTAAACATTTAAAGTTTACTGCAGAAAAGACGAAGTAAAACCGGCCCAAGAACGAAACAAAAACAAAAAAGGAAGATCCTTCAACCGACCTGGTGAACTACAGCGAATTGCAACTCAACGCAGTGAACAAGGGTGAAGTTTGAGATGGAAGGTTTAAAGGCACCCCAGCAGCTTCAAGTCTCGGGTGACGCAGACCAAAACTGCCGCGTCTTCAAGCAGCAGTTTGGACTCCATGGCTTAGCCATTGGCCTTCAGGCACAGCCTGACAAAAGGTGCATTGCGTATCTGCTCATGGTAGCAGGTCCTCAAACAATTGCAATCTACAATACCTTCATTTTTGATAGCGAAGAGGCAAGCAGGAGATATGATAAGGTTATAAATCACTTTGATCTGCACTGCTCTCCAAAAAAAAAACCGAAACATTTGAAAGATCCCTATTTCGTACGTGCACAAAAAAGCTGATGAATTGTTTGATAGTTTTGCAAAGGATTTGAGGTTGAAGGCCCAATCTTGCGATTTTGATCATCTACAGTCATCGATGATCCAGGACCAAATAATCTTTGGCACATCAAATAATGGACTCCATGAAAGATTATTGCGCAAAGACAACCTCACATTAGAAAAAGCCAGCACGATCTGCCAGGCGAGTGAGGTGGCTGCACAGCAGATAAGTAGGCTCAGTTTAAAAAATGTTGGTGCTGAGCTTGAAGGAGATGCTGCCGCCATAAGCACTGTGATGCAATCAAGAAAGAAATGTGCACTCAGTGTTGGCGGCCATTTTAAAAGCACTGTGTCGCGGTCACAAAAGAAACGTGATCTCAATGCGGATGGCCATATTGGGAGGCCGACCGGTTCTGCCATTTTTTGCCAGAAGTGCGGCAACAGGTATTTGCCACAACGTTGTCTTGCATTTGGAAAAGTGTGTTACGAGTGTGGCAGAATGGGTCATTTTGCTAGGTGATGCACCAAACGTTCTGACAGTTGACCGAACAGAATTGATGAGTGTGGGTAAAATTAAATGCATCGACGACCAGGCTGATGTGGGCATAATCTCAGAAAGGGACACAGAGTTCGCCCAGCGAAAGCAAAAAACTTTCCTTCCACAATCTGCAGCCACAGTGAGGCGAATGAGGTGACCATATAGGACAGATGGACAACCCCGCTACTGATTATTGCACACTAATCAACTGTAAGCTCGACATGGCAGCAATGGCCAATCTGATTCCACTGTCAGCGGTGGAATGCCTGAAAATCAAGCCAATGATGGTCCTGCAAGCATTACTGAAGGATTACAACGGTCATCAGAGCCATTGCGCTTGAAGGACAGAACATGCAGGATAATGTTCTCCATAGTGGAGACGGAGCGCCAATCGCTCATTGGAGTGGAGGCCTGTGAACAGCTTGGGCTCGTCAAGCGGATGTACGCAGCAGATAGTATGGCACCCCTCTGTTATATCTCCGTTGAGTCCATCATGAAGAACTATCCGGAGGTGTTTCAAGAATTTGACACTCTGCCTTTCACATATTGTATCCAGCTGAAGGAGCATGCGAAGCCGGTTGTGTACGCACCAGACGTGTGTCTGCTCTGCTGAAAGACAAGCTGAAGGCAGATATGTCACAAGGCAGCTGAAGCTCGACAACGCGACATCAGGTTGTGTACTTTTAATGCACCCTTCGGGGTGCTACTGCTTCCTGCGAATGCCATTCGGGATCATTTCAGCATCTGAAATTTTCCATTGTGCCATGGAGCACGTAGTAGAAGGATTACCAGCGACTTCCAGTGGCAACTATGAAGGCGTAGGTCGCATATTTGGTGGTCCCCGCTCGGGTCGGACCTTTGGACCTTTTCCCCCGATATTTTGTCGGACATGATTCAGTAAATTGATGGTGGAAGGCAATTGTGAAGTGGATTCCTACATCAGGTGCATGGAGAGGTGGACCAGAAGTGCTCGCAAAGGAATAAATACGCGAACAGAGAAGGCTTGGGCTGAGATTGCAGCGGGAGAAAGCATGGCGGATGACCGGGGTCCTGGCTTGACGACCCAGCGGTCGACAGGAGCAGCTGATGCAGTTCATTCAGGAGGGCTTGGCCAAGCAGAAACAGGACATGCTCCCAAGATTCCTGTTTGTGTTTCAGTGTCTCCCCATCTTTATTCCGCTGTCCTTTATTAAACGGGTCAATAAGGTGATCACTGGCTTTGTATGGGCGGGTAAGACCCCGCGAGCAAAAAAGGGGATGCTGGAGCGGAGCCGGAGGGGAGGGCGGGGCTGGTGCTGCCGAACTTTAGTAATTATTATTGGGCGGCAAATATAGCCATGATTAGGAAGTGGGGTGCTGGGGGGTGGGTTGGTCTGGGAGTGAGTGGAGGCGGCATCATGCAAGGGCACTAGTTTGGGGACATTGGTAACGGCGCCTCTGCCATTCCCGCCGGCACGGTACTCCTCCAGCCCCGTGGTAGTGCCGGCCCCTGATAGTCTGGGGGCAATGGAGGAGACATATGGGAGCGGAGGGATCATCGGTCTGGTTTCCAATGTGCAATAATCACCGGTTTGCCCCGGGAAGGCTGGATGGAGGATTCCAGAGTTGGCAGAGATCAGAGATTGAGAGGCTGGGAGATATGTTTATAGAGGGGAGCTTTTCTAGCCTGAGGGAGCTGGAGGAGAAATTTGGATTGAAGAGAGGAAATGAGGTACCTGCAGGCGCGGGACATCTTACGCAGGCAGGTCTCAACCTTCCCATTCCTACTGCCAAGGGGGATACAGGTCAGGGTAGTTTCCAAAATGTGGGTGTGAGAAGGGAGGGTCTCTGACATTTACAAGGAACTCATGGGGTCAGAGGAGACGGCAGACCGAGGAGTTGAAACGCAAGTGGGAAGAGGAGTTAGGAGGAGAGATAGAGGATGGTCGCTGGGCGGACGCGTTGAGTAGAGTCAACGCGTCCACATCATGTGCCAGGCTCAGCCTGAAACAGTTCAAGATCGTTTTCCAGGCCCACATGACAGTGGCACGGATGAGCAGGTTCTTTGGGGTAGAAGATAGGTGCGCAAGGTGTGCGGGAGGGCCAGCGAACCATGTCCATAAGTTCTGGGCATGCCTGAAACTTAGGGGATTCTAGCAGGGATTTGCGGATGTCATGTCCAAGGTGTTGAAAACAAGGATGGCAATGATTCCAGAGGTGGCGATTTTCAGAGAGTCGGAAGACCTGGGAATCCAGAAGGAGAAAGAGGCAGACGTTCTAGACTTTGCTTCCCTGGTAGCCCAGAGACGGATACTATTAGCTTGGAGGGACTCAAAGCCCCCAAAGTCGGAGACCTGGCTAACTGACATGGCTAGCTTTCTCTGTCTGGAGAAAATCAAGTTCGCCCTGAGAGGGTCAATGTTAGGGTTCGTCCGGAAGGTGGCAGCCGTTCGTCGACTTCTTTGGGGAAAATTAACTGTCAGCAGAGAAGGGGGGGGGGGGGGGGGGGAGGTCAGGGCTTAGTTTAGTTTAGAGTAGGGGCTTATTAAAGGTGGGACCTGTAAGAGAGGAAGACATGGACATTGTTTATTCTGTTGTTGTTATAAAACTATAAATACCTCCATAAAATGTTTATTTAAAAAAAAGGATTACCAGCCGTTCGTGTCTACGTTGATGATATCATCATTTAGGGGTCCACACGTCAAGAGCATGTTGAGAGGCTCCTGCACAGCGGCATGGTAGCACGGTGGTTAGCACTGTTGCTTCACAGCGGCAGGGTCCCAGGTTCGATTCCCAGCTTGGGACACTGTGTGGAGTCTGCATGTTCTTCCCGTGTCTGCGTGGGTTTCCTGCGGGTGCTCCAGTTTCCTCCCACAAGTCCCAAAAGACGTGCTGTTAGGTAATTTGGACATTCTGAATTCTCCATCCTGTACCCGAAAAGGTGCCGGAATGTGGCAACTGGGGGCTTTTCACAGTAACTTCATTGCAGTGTTAAGCCTACTTGTGACAATAAAGATGATTAAAAAAAATTAAAAAGTTCTACAAAGGGTAAGAAACAATGGCCCCAAGCTTCATCAGACTAAGTGCCAAATCGGAGTGCATACCATCACCTTTTTAGGGGGTAGGCTATTGGCAAACAGTGTGCAGCCGAATGATGAAAAGATCAAGACCATTCGAACGATGCCACGACCCACAGACAAAAACGCCGTCTTGCGCATACTTGGAACAATAGATATTGTGGGCAAATCTATTCCTAACCTGGTCTCCAAAACATCCCAGTTGCGTGACTCTATAAAGAAGGACGTGGTTTTTAAGTGGCTTCCCAAACACGAGCAAGAGTGGCAAGCACTGCGTATTCTGGGCATTGAGAAATGCAAGTGGAGGGCCAGGGAGACGACTGGCCTGGCATCACCCAGGACATTACAGGTATGGTCAACCACTGTGACACTTGTCAGAAATTCCGCTGCAAGTAGACCAAAGAACCGATGCAGGTGGGTGACATCATTGTAAGTCCGTGGCAGAAAGTGGGCAATGAATGAGACTACCTGGTCGTTGTTGATTACTTCCCAAACTATCTAGAGGTTGCAGTTGGCGAACTCGACTGCTCGGTGTGTCATACAACATGTCAAAGCGATCTTTACCCGACGTGGCATACCATCCATTGTAATGTCGGACAAAGGGCCGTATTTCAAAAATCATGAATGAACTGAATTTGCCTGTCACTATGACTTCAGGCACATGACCTCGAGCCCCCTATCGAACAGGAAGGCGGAAAAGGCTGTCTATATTGTAAAGCAGCTGCTGAAGAAGGCTATTGATATCCTGGAGGATATCTATTTGGCGCTTCTTAGCTATCGCTCGGCGCCACTCGTCAATGGGCTATTGCCTGCACAGCTGCTCATGAACAGGCAGCTATGCACGACCCTACCTTCCATGGTAGCGCCCTCCGTAAATTGTATGTGGAGCAAATTGCTTTTTCAAAAGAGGAGGCAAAAAGAGGTTTATGACAGGGCTACAAGGAGGCTCCAGCAGTTTTAGCCAGGGACACTGTCAGAATCAAGGATACCAATGGAAATGGATGGGTAAAACTGGCCATAGTTGTGCAACAGGTAGCTCCACAGTGGTTCATGTTAATCACTGAGGATGGTCCTGAATCCCTGAGCTCCATGGCTGCAAACTTGCAGACCCTTGTTGATACGAGGCCAGGCCTCCAGGACTGGCAGCGCCAGGTGTTGGGGGGGCGTCGGGTGCTCAGTCTGTTCGCATCCCCGAACCATGTAGAGGCCCGGGGGCCATCGGGCACCCCGAGGGAGGAGGTGGTGCTGGGGCTGTTTGTTATTAAAATCACTTTCACACCTACAGAAGCTGCCTTTGTGCTCTCTCTGATGCGGGCGGGGGTG
The DNA here is from genome assembly GCF_047496885.1 of Scyliorhinus torazame. Taxonomy (NCBI): domain Eukaryota; kingdom Metazoa; phylum Chordata; class Chondrichthyes; order Carcharhiniformes; family Scyliorhinidae; genus Scyliorhinus; species Scyliorhinus torazame. The sequence goes on from NC_092710.1 coordinate 325,378,122, forward strand.
TGGTTTGAGGTGAGCGCCAGTGTGTGTGAGGGGTGATAGAACATCGGCCTCAGGTGAGTGTGCCCCCCCTCACCCCGGGCTGCCCTCGCCATCCCCACGGGCAGACGACGGGACCGTGCGCTGCAGCGTCAAGGCTGCATGCAGGGACGGTCCGGATGGAGCGTGTTACTGTGGCCATAGGTCAGACATTGTCCAACGATGTAGAGCCCAGAGCTCATCACAGAGCAGATTGGCATCATCTTCCATGGCCTGCAATAGACACGCTTCCACTGGCGACTGTGTGAGCCCAGCCCATTGTGCCGCTGGAGGATGTGCAATGGAGGGATGGTGTACATGCGGCTGGGATGCGGGTGGTTGGTGTTGTGTGGGTGGGGTGAGGGTGGTAGGCTGGTGCCGTAGTGTGCAGTCTGTGCCCATACTCGGCGATTCCCACGCCCCCTAGTCCGTGAACCGGGCGGCTATCAGCCTGTCCCGTGCCCGCTGGCCCAGCCGGTAATGGTGGGCAGCCTCCCGTCCATGTCCAGCCCGTCTGTCCTGACCATTGTCCCCATCCTCCTCATCTGGGGTTGTCTGCGCCTCGTCTTGCTGCTCCTCCCCTTCCCCCCCCCCCCCCCCCCCCCCCCCTGCCTCCAGCATATCGTCCCTCTGCTGGGCTATGTTGTGCAGGGCGCAGCAGACCACAACGATGCGGCTGACCCTCTCTGACGGGTACTGGAGGGCCCCTCCAGAGCGGTCCAGGCACCTGAAGTGCATCGTTAGCAGCCCAAAACACCTCTCTATCACACCCCGGTCGCTGCATGGGCATCGTTGTAGCGGTTCTCCGTGTCAGTCTGTGGCCTCCTTATAGGCGTCATCAGCCACGACCGCAACTGGTAACCCCGCCGCCCAGCAACCAGTCCCTCAGCCGGGGGGCGGGGGGGTGGGGGTGGGGCGTCACTCGAACATAGTGGGGATGGAAGGTTGCGCCAATACGAATGAGTCATGTACACTGCCCGGGTATCGGGTGCAGACGTGCAGGATCATCATGCGGTGGTCGATACCAGCTGAATGTTCATGGAATAGGTCCCCTTCCTATTCGTGAACATGGTCCTGTTGTCCGCGGGTGGCCACACGGCCTCGTGCATCTCATCGATCGCCCCCTGGACCATGGGCATTCTGGCCGCCGCAGCGAAGCCTGCTGCCCGGGCATCCTGGCTGGCCCGGTGCACAGGGAATTGGATGTAGCGATCCGCAATGGCGCCCGTCACTGCACGGATGCACCGGTGCACCGATGCCTGCGAGATGCCGGACAGGTCGCCACTAGGTCCTCCCCCAGTGCCATGCGATGCCAGGTGTGCCATCAGGTGGCAGATGTGTGCCAGGGTTTCCCGGCTCATTCGGAGTCTCCTGCATGCCCGGCCTGTGAGGTCCTGGTACGACGAGCGGGGCCGGTACACCCGGGGCCTCATCGGGCGTCTTTGTCGCCGTGGTACCAACACCTCCTCCTCGTCCTGTCATGCGGGCGGCCCTCCAGCCTGGGCGGCTGCACCTGCCTCCCTGCGGCAGCCTCCGCCGCCTCCCTGGCATGCTCCTGCTCCAGCTCCCCCAGGGCAACATTTAGAAGTGCGGCTCCTGCCATGGTGGCCAACATCGCTGGGCGATGACCAAACATAACCGCCTGCAGGGGGTGGGGGTTGGGGGGGATAGACGACATGTCACCATTACCCATACCACCACCCCCCTCTCCCCTACTCCCCGGCACGCACCCTCCCGAACCCCCCCCCCTCTCCTCCTCGGCACGCACCCTCACCAACCCCCCCTCTCCTCCTCGGCACGCACCCTCACCAACCCCCCCTCTTCTCCGTGGCATGCACCCTCCACAATCCTCCCCCCCCCCCTCCCTCCCCTGTCCACCCCGGCACGCATCCCCCCCAACCCCCCCCTCTCCTCCGCGGCACGCACCCTCCCTAACCCCTCCCCCAACCCCTCCCCACCCTCCTCTCCATCACGCACCCTCTCCATCACGCACCCTCGCCCCTCCCCCTCACCCCTCTCCTCCGCCCCTCTCCCTCCGCCCCTCCCCACTCACGCCCCTCCCCCTCCCCCAAGTCCCTCCCCCCCCCCCCCCAAGCCGCTCAACCCCCCCAGCTCCTCCCCCACAACACGCACACTCCAACAGCTCCTGCGACCCCCCCACCACCTGCGACTGTGCCATCGCTTCTCCGGCGGCCGCACACTCCGACCCCTAACTCCGCGCTGGCCAGAATCACCATCACGACTGGTTGACGCCGTTAAATAGGTGGTTCGATTTACGCCGGCGTGACCCGTGGTCACGGCGGGAATTTGGCCCATCCGGCCCAGAGAATTGGGGTGGCCCCTGAGCTCGTTGCGTCACGCCGGTCGTCAACATTCTCCAAGGCGCATGGTGCGATTCACTCACCGGGATTTTTGGGGGGCCGGAAAATATCGAAGGGTGGCTGGGATTTACGCTGCCCCCCCGGCGATTCTCTGACCCGCCGGGGGGGGGGGGGGGGGTCGGAGAATCCCGTCCCTTGGCTCTAATTGAGTGTCTTCCAACTGTAATTACCTCTTGTGTCAGAGTCTGTTCGATGTTTACCCAGGAAAAAGGGTAGTAGTTTGAAGAGTGACATGGATGTGCTAACGCTGGCTCCTTAGATGTTCTGTAATTATTTTGAGTGCTGTTTGAGGCTACATTGGTTCTCTGTCTTGATCTCTATAACAAGTTTGTGGCTGAGACTTGACTGGGATGCAAAGAGTTAACAAGTTAATGATAATGCTTCTTACCACTAGAGGGAACCACAGATCAGTCATATATATATCATGTGACATGGGGATTCTGGGATAGAAGATGATTAGATGATTAGGAGTTAAGAGTTCGGAGTGAGCTGGAAGAGTGTCAGGCATAGAGAGCAGTTGTACACTTGAGAGTTTTGTAAGTTAGAGGTAGCATAATTTTATATAATAACCTACTTTAGGAATGTGAATGAATCTTAGTCGTGTAATAAATTTATGGTTTTGTTCGTTAACAAAGCTTTGTGTTCTTTATTCAACACTACCACATCTGAGCCATTCGGGTAAAGCACAATAGAGAATACAACAAGACTGATTTTTTTTTTGTGAAACATTAAAGCCGGCTTGCATTCTCCTGTTGGTCGCCTTTTTCTGCAAAGCGGACTGGGTTGCTGTTTCTGGGATTTGTGGTGGCTCTTTTCTGCATAGCGCCCCTGAATTAGTTTTGGTAAGTTTTTCCTGTTGCTGGTTTCACATCCCAATCACAGTAGGTGGAGGAATTTTGAATTTAAAAAAAACACTTGAATTAAAAGTGGTTCACTATTGCCCTTCGGCTGTCCTTGCATGTAACTCCAGATGTGGCTGTCTCTGAAATGGCTGAGCAAACCACTCAGTTGTATCAAACTGCTTAAAAAGTGTCAAAGGAATGAAATCCGACCTAGGCATTAGGCATCAACCTAGGCACCAGAAATGATGATGGCAAACTCAGTTCTGCCGACTCTGTCCTTTTTTTCATGTGACATTGCTGCTCGGCCAGCTAGTCCATCCTCCTTACTATCATGTGGGCGTGGAAGTCCACAGGTCCTTAAAAGTGGCAGCTCAGGTGGAAATGATGGTAAAGGGCGCATACGGCATGCTTGCCTTCATAGGACGGGGTATCGAGTATAAAAGCTTGAAAATTATGTTACAATTATATAGAACGTTGGTTAGGCCACATTTGGAATACTGTGTCCAATTCTGGTGACCACACTACTAAATGGACATGGAGGCTTTGGAGAGAGAGTACAGAAAAGGATGTTGCCTGGTATGGAGGGTATTAGCTATGAGGAGAGATTGAATAAACTGGGATTGTTGTCCTGAGAGAGACGGAGGCTGAGGAGCGACCTGATAGAAGTTTAAAAAATTATAGTGTTCTAGATAGGGTGAACAGTTGGAGGCTTTTTCCCAGAGAAGTGACAATTACAAGGGGGCACAAGTTCAATGTGAGGGAGGACAGGTTCAGTGGAGTGCGGGGGAAAAGTTTTACACAGAGGGTGGTGGTGGCCTGGAATGCACTACCAAGTGAGGTGGTTGAGGCAAAAACGTTAGCGACCTTTAAGACTTATGTGGTTAGGCACATGAACAGACGGGGCATAGAAGGATACAGGCGGTTGGTCTAGATGGGCCACATGATCGACGCAGTCTTGGAGGGACGAAGGCCCTGTTCCTGTGCTGTATTGTTCTTTGTTCTTTTTGTATGTGGGTTTTTTCTCACACCACATTTGCTTCTTCTGCAAATCACTTAATACCTGTGCCCTGTCATTCTCGACCTTTTTAAGAGCAGGAACAGTTTCTCCCCTACCTATTTACTCTCTACAGCCCACTCATTTTTCTGAACATTCCTATCAAATCGCCTCTTACCCTTGTCCCACTAGCAGGCCCCAGCAGAGTGATGGTGCAGCCAGGAGGATTTGACCATCACACAGTCCTTGTGGAGACAAATTCCCGTCTTCACTTTGAGGATAGGCTCCATTGTGTTGTATGGCACTATCATCATGCTAAATAGGATAGATTTCAAACAGATCCAGCAACTCTACGGGCCACCATGGGTTGCTGTGGGCCATCAGCAGCAGCAAAATTGTACTCAACCACAATCTCTAACCTCGTGGCCTGCCATATCCCCCACTTTACCACTGCCACCAATCCAAGGGATCAACCCTGGTTCAATTAAGTACGCAGGAGGGCATGCCAGGAACAGCAATCAGGTATACCTAAAAATGAGGTGTCAATCTGGTGAAGCTACAACACAGGTCTACTTGCATGCCAGACCACATAAGCAGCAGGAAATAGACAGCTAAGATATTCGAAAAGCAACGGATCAGATCTAAGCTCTGCAGTCCTGCCACATCCATCCATGAATGGTATCGGACAGTTGAACAATTCACTGGAGGAGGAGGCTCCACAAATATCCCCATCCTCAATGATGGGGGCACCCGGCACATCTGTGCAAAGATAAGGCTGAAACGTTCTTCAACCAGAATGCCAGCCTTCAGTCAATTTGATCCACTTCGTGTGATGTCAAGAAATGCCTTAAGGCACTGAATACTGCAATTGGGTAGGGGCCTGGGTAATATCCCAGCAATAGTATTAAAGACGTATTCCAGAACTTGCTGTACCCCTAGCCAAGCTCTTCCAGTTTAGTCGCAACACTGGCATCTACCCGGCAATGTGGAAAATTGCCCATGTGTGTCCTGTACACAAAACACAGGACAAATCTAACCAGACTAATTACTACCCCATCAGTTGACTCTCAATCATCAGTAAAGTGATAGAAGGGGTCGGAAGCAGTGCGATCAAGTGGAACTTGCTTATCAGTAACCTGCTCACTGGTCAGTTTGAGTTCCGCCAGGGCCACTCAGCTTTTGACCTCGTTGAGACCTTGATTCAAACATGGGCAAAAGAACTGAACTCCAGAGGTGAGGTGGGAACGACTGCCCTTGACACCAAGTCGGCATTTGACTGCGGGTGGCATTAAGGAGCAATGGGAGTCGGGGGAAAACCTCTGTTGGTCCAAATCATACCTAGCACAAATGAAGATGATCACTGCAGGAGTTCCTCAGGGTAGTGCCCTCGGCTCAACCATCTTCAGCTGTTTCATCAATGACTTTGCATTCATCATGAGGTCAAAAATGGGGATGTTTGTTGATGATTTCACAATGTTCAGTACCATTTGTGATGACTATACTGAAATAGTCCAAATACAGCGAGAGCTGGACTACATGCAGACTTGGGCTGACAAGTGATAAGTAACATTTACGCCACAAGTGCCAGGCAATGACCATCTCCAACAGGAGAGAACCTCATCATCGCCCTTTGACATTCAATGGCATTATGTTAGGATTCCGGATGAGAACTTTCAAGAAATGGAGACTGGATGGTACCGCTGACAGTCAGGGACTTCTATATAGGAAACAGGCTAGCGACACTGAGCAAATTGACTGAGGAGTTGGAACTGCCGGCGGGACAGGAACTTAGGCACCTACAAATAAAGCACTTCCTCTGCAAAGAGACAGTAGGATACCCCAGGACCCCGGAGACCACACTACTAGAGGACCTGATGAATATGGACAGTAAGGAAGGGGAAAACTGGGAGAATATACGGATAACTACTGGATAGGGCTCGAATGCTATTGGACTAGACTTGACGGAAATGGGGAGACGAACTGGGGATAGAAGTGGGCTGGGAATCTGGAGCGAAACGCTGAGCAGGGCCAACTCCAGCTCCTCCTGCGTAAGGCTCAGCCACATGCAGTCAAAGTGGTGCACAGAGCACACCTAACCAGAACCCGAATAAACAGGTTCTTCTCGGAGGTGAGGGAAAAATGTGAATGGTGCCAGAGAGGCCTGGCCAACCACACCCACATGTTTTGGGCCTGTCCCAAACCTGTTGGGTTCTGGTCAGCCTTTTCTGAGGCAATGTCCAACGTCATGGGGATGAGGGTGGAGCCATGCCCAAAAGTGGCAATCTTTGGAGCAGCAGAACAGTCAAAGCTACACATGGGGAAGGGGGACGACGTCATAGCTTTCACTTCCCTGCTCGGTTGGCGATCAGCAGCCCCACCCACAGCTGCAGACTGGCTGGCAGACCTGGCGGAATTTCTCCATTTGGAGAAGATCAAATACTCCGTCCGCGGGTTGGAGAAAGGCTTCCTCAAAGCATGGGGCAATTTGTCGGCCTGTTCCAAGACCTGTTTGAAGCCAACAATAACTAGAAAGGAAGAAAATAAAAATTAGAAGCAGATTAACAGGAACACACAACTCTGGGAGAGGTGGTGGTGGGGGGGGGGAGGAAGAGAGGAGGGAACCTGGGGGAAAGGAGGGGATCACCAGAGGGGGAGGGGGTGGATGATACCCCCCCCCCTCCCCCCCCACAAGGCAGGCATAGCAGAAAGCACAAAGGAAAGAATGGGGGGCAAAGGGGAGAGCAGAGGCTAGGGGAGTTGACACCCCGAATGAATAGGGAAATAGGAAGGCTATCAAAGCGGGCGGGCGGGGGGGGGGGGGGGTGGGGGGAGGATAGCGCACCAAGACAGAAGTTAGCAAGGTGTATAGAAAAGAATCCCACGTACTGTACATATTAAACACAAAATGCAACTGTGTATAAAATTGAAAATGCTATTAAAACATTTTTTAAAAAAGGATTCTGGATGAGAACCCAATTATTGTAATTTGTAAAACTGTGACAAAAGGTGACTGCACCACAGGAGTAATAACACTGACCATTAGATATCTTTAAGTTAAAACAAACTTTAATTGAAACACAGAATAAACCATATTAACAAAGAAATAGCTACTTTCCTAATTTTGCCACTAAATATTCCAATTAAGCAAACCAATATTATTCACATTCCACTTAATGTAGGAATTTTTTCAGAATAATCAGAAACAATCAAACAGAAAAATACAAGAGAAGAGAAAATATTTTTTAAAAGGCAAAAGTTTGCCTCCTTGACCTATTTTCTCGGTCATACAGCTAATAGTAATAATAATAACACAATATATAGTGTCATAAGTAGGCTTACATTAACACTGGAATGAGGTTACTGTGAAAATCCCCTCGTCGCCACATTCACGGTGCCTGTTTGGACACAGTTTTGATAGGGGCAGTAGGTAGGGTTGCCCACTCTTTGCTTTTATTCGCTCTGGCAATAGAGCCTCTCTCTATAGTGTAAGGTCCTTCCTGTGTATTTCCTTATTTCCCTTTTCTTTTATTTTGCTGTTATTATTTTTGACGGATGATTAATGGACATAAGTCTTTAAGTCAATCAGCTGAATTCATGGGCAGCAAGGTGGCACAGTGGTTAGCACTGCTGCCTTACGGCGCCGAGGTCTCGGGTTCGATCCCGTCTCTGGGTCACTGTCATTGTGGAGTTTACACATTCTCCCCGTGTTTGCGTGGGTTTCGCCCCACAACCAGATGTGCAGCGTAGATGGATTGGCCACGCTAAATTGCCCCTTAATTGGAAAAAATTAATTGGGTACTCTAAATTTAGAAAATAAAACGGTGAATTCAGATGTTTCCGGAGACCAAGCTAGTTCTGCTGGTTTGAACACGGGGCTTCAGACTTGTCGGCACCAAAGAGAGAGAGAGGTGGGCTGGGATTTAGTTTGATTCTTTGGCTGGGACCAATCTTGGCTCTCAACGATCTATTCGTTTCAAAAATGAAAATCGCTTATTGTCACAAGTAGGCTTCAACGAAGTTACTGTGAAAAGCCCCTAGTCGCCATATTCCGGCGCCTGTTCGGGGAGGCTGGTACGGGAATTGAACCGTGCTGCTGGCCTGCCTTGGTCAGCTTTGAAAGCCAGCTATTTAGCCCAGTGTGCTAGACCAGCCCCTGGTTTGATCACCAAAGACAATTCCAATTCGAGTGAAGCAATCTGACCGCTGTGGCCCGACAAGGCCACCTCCGTATGTTTGATCGTTGTGTCCTGGGCTTCTACGGTCTGATTGGCTTTCCCCAGAACTGTTTGAATGGGGGCCAAGGCCTTTTAAATTGATGTCTTGAGGTCTTCTGACACAATTTGTTGCTGCTTTTTGAATTCCTTCACCGCTGCTTTTTGAATTCCTTTGCCAAAGTACTAGAAAGCACCTCTGCCATTATAATAATAATAATCGCTTATTGTCACAAGCAGGCTTCAATGAAGTTACTGTGAAAAGCCCCTAGTCGCCACATTCCAGCACCTGTTCGCGCTGCTGACCTTGTTCTGCATTGCAAGCCAGCTATTTAGCCCACTGTGCTAATCCAGCCCCTATTAGTGGAGTGAATGGAGGGCACCAGAAACTGACTCTGCCATTTTACTTGCCAATGAGCTCTGAGAGGCCTGTCAGCCCTCCGCTCAAAGCCTTCTTTTCTCTGTTTTTTGGGGTATTTCAGTCTTTTATTACAATGACTGTGGATTTCCAAGAGTAAACAATCTCTGGGACTAAGAAAAGGGGCAAAAAATACAGTTTTCCAGTGGGAGCTACAAAAATATAGTACTCTAGTGGGAGCCGCCTCTCCCTATATTACGCCACCGGAAGTTCATTTCTAAATAAAGTTAACAGCCAATTGGTTTTACTTGCTTTTCTCTGTACAGAGATCTTAGACCATAAGACGTAGGAGAAGAATGAGACCATTTGGCCCATTGAGTCTGCTCCACCATTCAATCATGGCAGACCTTGGAGAGAATCTTTCAGGAGCAATCTGAAAGACACTTCTGATCAGTCTAAATTCCTTTGGCAAATGGAAACTACCGAAAGACTTGGCTCCTCTCCTTAATTACATCATCTAAACCCAAAGCATAAGGCATTCTTCTGACTCCACCTGCAAGATGTCCTGTGAACTGTTTTGCCAAAACCAAATACAATGGGCGGGATTCTCCAGTCGCCGACACCGAAATCGCTTTCGGCTATCGTGGGGAGAATCCCCATTAGCGCCGAAATCAGGGGTGCCGCCGCTTTTGCGATGCTCCGCCCCCTCAAAAATGGCGTACTCGGGGAGTACGTCGCAAGCCGTATAGGCCCCCCCTGATGCTTCGCCCCTGATGGGCTGACTTTCCGATGGCGCGGAACACTTATGTTTTGTATTCATGCATCTCAATTGGTGGCTGCGGACTGTGTCCAGTGCCACAGTCGGGGAGCCGCTCTGCTGGCTGGAGGGCTTCGGCAGGGGCTGGGGGAGCTGGTGGGGCGTGGTCCGGGGTGGCGAGGGGGTTACTAGGGGTCATTATTTTTGGCTGGGTCTGTGCACGGCCGGCACCATGTTGCATGGCGCGGCCGCCACAGACCGCCACCATGTGCGGCCACGGACTCGGCAATTCTCCACCCGTTTCCGCAAATAACATGAGGGGCTTTACGCTGCGCGGTTACTGGCCCCCCCACCGGACAGACGATCGGTACAGCTATTGCGCCATTTTTTCTGGCTTACAAAGCCACTGTTCCCACGCCGGCGTCAGCACTTCACCTGCAAATTGGAGAATCCAGCCCAAGATCTCTCATGAATTATCTACACCCAGGGACCTCCAAACCAAAACGATGTTCCATTAGCCAACTATCTGTAAACTAGTAAATGCTTCTCTTAGCAGCAGAGCACCCCACCCCCTGTAAAATCCAGGATTCCCTCACTGTTGTGACACCTTCATCACATCTTTAGCAGACATACTGTCTTACTTAGGTTTTTTAAATACCATTATAAAATATAACAATACAAATATAAAATATAACAATTTCTTACATTCATCACAATTACCATAGTTGGAACTCCTACGAACAACATCCTGGGGGTTACCATTGACCAGATACTGAACTGGACCAGCCAGATAAATACTATGGCTACAAGAGCAGGTTGGAGACTAAGAATCCTGCCATGAGTGTTTTTTATTTGTTCTTGGGAATTGGGCGTCGCTGGCTGAGCCAGCATTTGTTGCCCATCCCTAATTGCCCGTGACCTGAGTGGTTTGCTAAGCCATTTCAGTGGAGGGGCAGACCAGATTAGGCCAGACCGGATTAGGATGGCAGATTTCCTTCCCTGAAGGGCATTAGTGATCCAGCTGGATTATTACAATAATTGACAATGGTCGCATGGTTATCTTTAGATTTTTTTATTGCAGACTTTTATTGAATTCAAATTTCACCATCTGCCATGGTGAGATTCGAACCTGGGACCCCAGAGCATTACCCTGGGTGTCTGGATTACTAGTCCAGTGACAATACTGCTACGCCAACGTTGATGAAGTAAGAGAGCAGATCGATGAAAGGAATGTGGTGCATGTTGTCTATATGGATTTTAAGAATGCATTTGACAAGATACCACATAAAAGGCTTGTCAACAAAACTGAGGCTCATGGAATGGGAGGCAGTGTGTAATTGAATTTTTGGCTGAATTGAAAATTGGCTGAAGGACAGAAGCATGGAGTTGTGGTAGTTGGTTATTTTTTGGCCTGGAAGTTTAAGACAGTGGTGTTCCCCAGGGGTAAATGCTGGGATTAGAGATTTTTTTTGTAGCTTTGTATAAATGCCTTGCATCTTGGAATACAGAATAAAATTCAAAATTTGCTGATGATGCCAAACCTGGAGGAGTGGCAAGCAGATAAAAATTGCCTGCAGTAGGATATAGATAAGCCAGCAGAATGAACAGACAAGTGGCAGGTGGAATACAATGCAGAGAGGTGATTGTGAGGTGATGCATTTTGGCAGAAGGGACGAGAAAAGGCAAGATAGGCTTAATGGCTCAATTCTAAAGAGTGTGGAAGAACATAGGTACCTGGGAGTGTATGTGCATCCACCTTGGATAGTGGCAGGATATATTGAGAGAGAAGTTAGTAAAGCATATAGAACAGAGAACATATAGTGTAGAAGGAGGCCATTCGGCCCAGTGAGTCTGCACCAACCCACATAAGCCCTCACTTCCACCCTATCCCCGTACCCAATAACCCCTCCTAATCTTTTTGGTCACTAAGGGCAATTTATCATGGCCAATCCACCTAACCTGCACGTCTTTGGACTGTGGGAGAAAACCGGAGCACCTGGAGGAAACCCACGCAGACACGGGGAGAACGTGCAGACTCCGCACAGACAGTGTCCCAGCAGGGAATAGAACCTGGGCCCCTGGCGCTGTGAAGCCACAGTGCTATCCACTTGTGCTACCGTGCTGCCCTATGGGATCTTGCACTTCTGAATTCCTGAAATAGAGGTAGTGAGTAAAAAAGCAGGCTAATGTAATCGTCTGGGAAGATCCTAACTGGAATATTCTATCTAGTTCTGGTCACCAAGCCTCGGGAAAGCTGTGAAGGGCTTTGTGAAGGTCCAGAGGAGATTTATGGGGGTGGGGGCGGGTGAGGGGCTCAGCACCAGTGGGTTCAACATGCCAACCCCCAGATTGTGTATACCTATACCAAGGTCAACTTCAGCTGCTGCCTGCCTGTCCTACCGAACACCCCCTGGAAAGATCCCTGTCCATGGTAATATTGTGCCGGTCACTTTAACTCCTGTTGCAGACTCTGACTGCACAGCTGAAGGCTGCCAAAAGGGAATTAGCATTGATAGTTTTGTGAGCACTTCACAGTTCCCAAGTAGATTCCCTTGGGTAGACGTGCCATGTCGCAGGCAAGTGGTACTGCCTGGCTTCCTGATCAGACTCTGCGGCCTGGACACTTTGCCTGAACATTGGGGGCATCAACACCACAGAAGCATCAACATCCAAGAGCTTGGCCCTGCGGTCAGAGGGTGGGTTTGTGGATCGAGGACGGAATCTAGTCCCGGTCCAAGAGATGTTGCTGGCAGGGCTCTGGTGTCATATGTCTGCGGTCCAGTGCTCAGGGGGCCTCTGCTGTGGCCGGGGGTGCGTTGCAAGGTTGCGTCCCCCAGCACAACTGGCTGGTTGGATGGTACCCTGATAGATGGCGTGGAATGTAAGGGTTGGTGATGGATCTGTATTTTGTTAATATATTTATGTGTCGCCGCACTTGTATATCAATCATACAGAACTCGAGACTGAGCTTCTTGAGTGAAGTCAAGAATATCTTTATTTATGTCAGTTTCAAAGTCTATTGATCGAGTCAAATTTCATACGAATGCAGAATTTAAAAGTTGTTTGTCAAACGCAAATACAGATGATTGAGTCGAATTTGAGATACAATTCAGTTTGCAAAATGTACGATACAAAACTGGAACAAAAGTAAATAGCTTAGGTTAGGTTAAGAACAAAGAACAAAGAAAAGTACAGCACAAGAACAGGCCCTTCGGCCCTCCAAGCCTGCGCCGACCATGCTGCCCGCCTAAACTAAAATCTTCTACACTTTCGGGGTCCGTATCCCTCTGTTCCCATCCTATTCATGTATTTGTCAAGATGTCCCTTAAACGTCACTATCGTCTCTGCTTCCACCATCTCCTCCGGCAGCGAGTTCCAGGCACCCACTACCCTCTGTGTAAAAAAAACTTGCCTCGCACATCTCCTCTAAACCTTGCCCCTCGCACCTTAAACCTATGCCCCCTAGTAATTTACCCCTCTACCCTGGGAAAAAGTATCTGACTATCCACTCTGTCTATGCTCCTCATAATTTTGTAGACCTCTGTCAGGTCGCCCCTCAAACTTCTTCGTTCCAGTGAGAACAAACCAAGTTTATTTAACCTCTCCTCATAGCTAATGCCCTCCATACCAGGCAACATCCTGGTAAATCTCTTCTGCACCCTCTCTAAAGCCTCCACATCCTTCTGGTAGTGTGGCGACCAGAATTGAACACTATACTCCAAGTGTGGCCCAACTAAGGTTCTATACAGCTGCAACATGACTTGCCAATTTTTATACTCAGTGCCCTGGCCAATGAAGGCAAGCTTGCCGTATGCCTTCTTGACTACCTTCCCCACCTGTGTTGCCCCTTTCAGTGACCTGTGGACCTGTACACCAAGATCTCTCTGACTGTCAATACTCTTGAGGGTTCTACCATTCACCGTATATTCCCTACCTGTATTAGACCTTCCAAAATGCATCACCTCACATTTGTCCAAATTAAACTCCATCTGTCATCTCTCCGCCCAAGTCTCCAAATGATCTAAATCCTGCTGTATCCTCTGACAGTCCTCATCGCTATCCGCAATTGCACCAACCTTTGTGTCATCCGCAAACGTACTAATCAGACCAGTTACATTTTCCTCCAAATCATTTATATATACTACGAACAGCACTGATCCCTGCGGAACACCACTGGTCACAGCCCTCCAATCAGAAAAGCACCCTTCCATTGCTACTCTCTGCCTTCTATGACCCAGCCAGTTCTGTATCCATCTTGCCAGCTCAGGATCCCGTGTGACTTCACCTTTTGTACCAGTCTGCCATGAGGGACCTTATCAAAGGCCTTACTGAAGATGAATTCCGAGAGCGAATAAAAGGTTTCTCCTGGTCTCTTAAAGAAATCATAATCTCCGTCCCCTTTCTGACTGTGATTGGGTTAAAATATTTATTATTCATATAATTGTACGAAAATGTCTGTCCATCAAGTTTGAAGAGATAATATGCCATGGGAAGATTTCTCTAAGTTTCTGCAATGTGGTGTGGTCGGGCCACCTGCTTTCCCACCATATTCTCGAGAACTGGGAGATTTGCCCAGTAATGATAACAATGCGATGTGATTAGTCAGTCTGAATACTGACTGCCTTCATCAGATCTTTCTCATACTCTTAGCATCTCAGCATTTTCTGCTGTCCTGGCTTACTATATGCACTAAATAATTTCTTCCCTTACCCTTTATTACCTATAATAAAGTAGGGCAGGCTTGGGGGACCCAAGGGTAGTGGTGTGGAAGCCCTAACTGATTGTCGGTCTCTCACCCTTTCCAATTCCTTACAATTGTCACATGATGGATGATATTGTGGACGCCGCAGCAGCTGCCCACGCAGTGGCAGCCCAGGAGGCCAGATGCCAGGGAAGGTAATGGCAGCAGCGTTGACTGAGACTCTAGGTGGCAGCGCATGTGCAGGAGCCCACCCCACAACCTGAGGACCAGGCCAAGCAGGGGACTCAAAGAGGGAGGCTGATGATGGCCCAAGGTGTTGCTGGTCGTTTGAGAAGGTATTGGATTGCGTGTGCCGCAGGAGGCTCCACCTCAACAAGGGAATGGTGCAGCATCTGTGCCATGTCCTTGCGGACTTGCCACCACATGGCGGAGGAGGCTACCCCGGTGGACATGACGGTCACCGCAGCCCTGAACCTTTGAATCTTGGGTTCATTCCAGAGCTTGAGCGGGAACCTGTGTGGCAACTCACAACCAACATTCCCAAGTGCATCCATGAAGTCACGGTGCCCTGTTTGCCCGGGCAGCTGACCACATAAACTTTGACCTGCACCAAGCTCATCAAGATGTCGGGCAGCAGGATTCTCCGCCATCACCAGGATGCCCCAGGTGCAGGGCGTAATAGATGGCACTCATGTCACCCTTGCGCGCACCGAGCAGTGCGGGAACGCCCTTCATTAACAGGAAAGGGTTTCACTCCCTGAAAGTTCAACTTGTGTGCAACTGCCACCTCAAGATCATGCACAATTCCCAGGGAGTGTGCATGGCAGCTACATCCTGGGGATGTTTGGAGACCCTGGCATCCTCGAGCGACACCCCAGGGTGACCGTTTGACTCGAAGGAGATAAGGGGTATCCACTGATGTCCTGGCTAATAATGAAGCCGGAGACCGATGCGGAGACAGAGTATAATGAAGCCCTCGTGGCCCTGTCATTGAACAGTGCATCTAACTGCTTAAATGCTCTGGAATACACCCTGCTTTCTTTGAGGTGGTCTCCTGTGCCCTCCACAACCTGGTAGCAGCGGGTCGACATGGTGGAGGATGAGGAGGATGAACATGTAGCCTGGTCTGAGGATGAGGAGAAGCCGGACCGGGAGGATCGAGAACCTGGGGAGGACCCGTGGTAGCCGACTGAGGATGGAGGACAGGAAGCGGCAGTGAGGGTCTGGAGGACCAGCCCAGGGAGGCCCTCATCCGCTTCTCATAGGGCATGGCTTTGTACGTCATTTCACCCCTCCCCATTCCGATCTGCCTCTCCCTCAGCCCCCCAACCATTCCCCCTGCCATCCATTTGCATTGCCCCATCCTCCCAGGATTTGTGTAACATCATTCCAGTGTGATGGGCCTGTGTTAGGATCCAATATTCAAGGCAGGAGGCTGATGATAACCCACTGTGAGTTGAGCTCAGCTGCTCCTCAATCCAAGCCATAGCCTGACTCCTGCCTGTCTGCTGACAGGACACTCACACATGATATGGCTAGGGAGTGGGGGGAACCCAGTTCTAGGACCACCGTGCTAGGGGGCTGGGCCGGGCTAAGTCAACTGGGAGACGGGGGCGCAGGTCGGCCCACAGTGTGGAATAATGTGACAGAGGCTCCACTTGACTCGGGTGTAACATGTTTTAATAGTGTACCACTATGACCCTAACTGTCCCTAGCTACTGTTGGTGCAGCCCTTCCCCCCTCCCTCACCCAGTGCCCTCTCAGTGATCCTGAATCTTATTTGTCCTCTGTGCTCTGCCATTACATCTAGGTGTGTCCTCAGGATGCCTGATGCCCTTGGCAGGCTTCCTCTAGAGGGCCTGGAGCCCGAGGGCCTTGGCTGAATTGCTGGTGGCACATGTAGGGAGGCTTCGGGATGGCCTCCAGCGCTTTGTCCTCCGGGTGGATGCCCTCAGGGCCTTGATGTTACTTTGGGGCAGTGGGGCGGCTGGAGTAAGCTCCAGAGGCCCCTGCGTCATCTAGCTCTGCGAGCCCTGGCGGCTCCCTATTGCCTGCACCATGGTATTGACGCCCTCAGCGATGCCTCTCTGTGACGGGGACATGCTCTGCAGCCCCTCGCCAATATCCACCTGCGTCTTGGACAAGTTCCTGAGTTACTGGGACATGCTCTGGAGTGCCTCAGCAATGCCCATCTGAGAATGGGACATGCTCCGCAGCACCTCGGCAAGGTCCACCTGCGTCAGGGACACGGCACCCAGCGACCATGGCATGTCATCGAGGCCCTCAGCCACGGCCGTCACTAACTGAGCAACGCCTTGGACACTACCACTCATGCCGCTGATGTCATGCTCTAAGCTCTCCACTGCAGTCGCCACCCTCGCAGTGTTGGCCTTGGTGCCACGCATGAAATGAAATGAAAATGAAAATCGCTTATTGTCACAAGTAGGCTTCAATGAAGTTACTGTGAAAAGCTCCTAGTCGCCACATTCCGGCGCCTGTTCGGGGAGGCTGGTACGGGAATTGAACCGTGCTGCTGGCCTGCCTTGGTCTGCTTTAAAAGCTAGCGATTTAGCCCAGTAAGCTAAACCAGCCCCTGTGCCATTGCCAGTGCCATAAGACCATAAGACCTAGGGGCAGAATTAGGCCACTCAGCCCATCGGGTTTGCTCTGCCATTCAATCATGGTTGATATTTTTCTCATCCCCATTCTCTTGTCTTCACCCCATAACCCCTGACCCCCTTTATTAATCAAGAACCTATCTATCGTTGTCTTAAAGACACTCAGTGATTTGGCCTCCACTACCTTCTGTGGCAAAGAATTCCACAGATTCACCATCCTCTGGCTGAAGAAATTCCTCCTCATCTCAGTTTTAAAGGATTGTCCTTTTAGCCTGAGATGGTGTCCTCTTGTTCTAGATTTTCCTACAAGTGGAAACATCCTCTCCATGTCCACTCTATCCAGGCCTCGCAGTATCCTGTAAGTTTCAATAAGATCCCCCTCATCCTTCTAAACGACATTGAGTACAGACCCAGAATCCTCAACCGTTCCTCATACGACAAGCTCTTCATTCCAGGGATCATTCTTGTGAATCTCCTCGGACCCTTTCCAAGGCCAGCACATCCCTCCTTTTTTTTTTGATAAACAATTTTATTAAGACATTTTGGCACAATAAGCAACAATAATAAAAAAATGTGTGCAAAAAACAATCGTTATAGTGTGCACATCCTTCCTTACAATGCTAACAATACTCCAAATGGGGCCTTATGCAGCCTCAGAAGGACATACCTGGTCTAGTATTCTAGCCCTCACGACATGAAAGTTTAAAAAATATATATTTTATTGAAGCATTTGTAATTTTCACAATTTAACATATTGACATTACTAAAACAACTGCGCGGGTCGACGCACAAAATGCCCCCTAAAATAACAACACACAATGGACCACGTAATCCACTTCTCCCGCCCTATCCCCAATTACCTGTATACTAAATTCCCTGTCCTTATTTAACATTGCCATGCCTCCTATTTTCCTCCCCCCCCCCCCCCCCCCCCCCCCCCCGCTTTTTGCCTTTCCCCCCTTACTGCTGACGTTCAGTTTTTGTTAAAGAAATCGATGAACGGCTGCCAACTCCGGGCGAATCCCTGTATCGATCCTCTTAAAGCAAACTTGATTTTCTCCAGACTGAGAAACTCTACCATATCGCTGACCCACACTCCTGATTTCAGGAGCTCCGAGTCCCTCCATCTCAGCAAGATCCGTCTCCGAGTCACTAGGGAGGAGAAGGCCAGAATATCGGCCTCCCTCCCCCCCCCCTTTGCCCCCGGATCTTCCGACACCCCAAATATTGCTAATTCTGGACTCGGAGTTACCCTACCTTCCAGGACTTCTGACATAACATCTGCAAATCCCTGCCAGAATTCCCTCGTCTCTGACGCCACGCCAAGGCACTGCCACTGTAAATCGTGTGACGCCCCTGCTAGCCCCACGGAGGGCGGAGAATAGGGGTCTGGGAACGGGTGCCGACACCGGAGTAAAACACTCTGGTTTTTACTCCGGCGTCGGCACTTAGCCTCCCGTTGGGAGAATCCCACCCATGGACTCCCAAGTCCCTTTGTGCTTCTGATTTCTCAGCATTTCTCCATTTAGAAAATAGGCTATGCTTCTATTCCTCCTTCCAAAGTGCATAACCTCACACTTTTCCACATTGTATTTCATCTGCCACTTCATTACCCACTCTCCTAGCCTGTCCAAGTCCTTCTGCAACCCCCTTGCTTCCTCAATACTACCTGTCCCCCTACAGATTTTTGTGTCATCTGCAAACTTAGCAACAGTGCCTTCTTCCAGATCATTAATGTATATTGTGAAAAGTTGTTAGTTCCAGCACAGACCCCTGAGGCACACCACTAGTCACCGGCTGCCATTCTGACGTGACCCCGGGTTTGAAAATGACTGATCTATTAGGCTGTGCATGATTGGGATAACAAATATCAGATAAATTTTGTTCAAATATGTAGTTAATAACCAGCAGTAGTATGCTTCTAGATATGCACATTAATATTGTTGTTTTTCTTTATAGTGTCCTTTCAGGCTACAACGGCACTATTTTTGCTTATGGGCAGACAGGCAGTGGGAAAACATTCACTGTTACAGGAGGAGCTGAGCGATACAGTGATAGGGGCATCATTCCCAGAACACTCTCATACATGTTTGGAGAGTTTCAGAAGGTAACGTGTTTCATCTGTTAGGTTCTAAATTTGTTTCTAGTGCTAAAGCAGTAGGGGGCTTTGGTTACAATTGCAAGGGAAGTAAGTGTTGTCCAAATATTGAAATTTATGTAAGTCGTGATGTGAAACACAAGGAAATCTGTTACTGCCATATAACATAAATTAGCTTGTAAAGAAAATATTGGGAAGAGAGGGAAAGAATTACTACAGGAATTTGGAGCAAATGACCAGATGCATACATTTAACTTGGTTTAGATTTTTATTTTTAGATTTAATGTCATGTGTCTGAGCCTCAATCTCCAACAGTCTCTAAAACACATCTGTGGTGAGTTTCATCGGCTAAGACAACTTGCTGGTTGCTGCAACCCCATCTGGAAGAGGAAAATTGTGCAAATCTGACGAACGGTCCTGTTGAGCCTTTGTGTTTTGTTCTTTACCTGGTTAAGGTGCCTCAGCAGGAGCCAGAGGAAACTTAACAGAATCAGAGTTGGCAGATGTTTCCTCCTGTGGGCCTCAGTTTAAGCTGTGGAGAAGTCATAAACTGTTGTAATTATCCTTGTGGCAGTATCTTAGTCCTTTGCTAATTTCCTGGTAGTCAGAGAAGTCCTTTTTGTTTCCTTTTATTTTCTGTACAGTATTTCCAGTATCCCAGAAGAAAAAAAATCAGTAAAACTTGGACATGACTGATACTGATCCGAAGATATATAGATACCTGAATAACAATGTGTTGGATACATTGAGATGCACACCATTGTGACTGTCTGAGGATCCTGGGATTATATTCATTGGAGTTTAGGAGGTTGAGGGGAGATCTAATAGAAACTTACAAGATAATGAATGGCTCAGATAGGGTGGATGTAGGGAAGTTGTTTCCATTAACAGGGGAGACGAGGACCCGGGGGCACAGCCTTAGAATAAAAGGGAGTCACTTTAGAACAGAGATGAGGAGAAATTTCTTCAGCCAGAGAGTGGTGGGTCTGTGGAATTGATTGCCACAGAGGGCGGTGGAGGCCGGGACGTTGAGTGTCTTTAAGACAGAAGTTGATAAATTCTTGATTTCTCGAGGAATTAAGGGCTATGGAGAGAGAGCGGGTAAATGGAGTTGAAATCAGCCATGATTGAATGGTGGAGTGGACTCGATGGGCCGAATGGCCTTACTTCCACTCCTGTGTCTTATGGTCTTATGTATAGGACTACTGCACTTGTTTAATGTGCAACTTAAATTCTATTTGTTCTCTGGAGCTGTTTAAATCTCAGTTCCTTTGTCACAATAGATTAGCAAATTCAGGCTACACGATTGATTAAAGGTGGCAATTCACATCTGCTTTGGCTTGTATGACTTTCATGCACCACTGCAGCTGAAGATTTCCATACACAGTGACACATAAGTGAAATTTCACATTTAACCAGGTGTGCACTGTACATTTCTAGCTGCAGGATTGTTCTCAGCTGAGAAAGCAGATAGGTAATCATCCCTGGATCTGCCTTTACTGCTCAAGGTGGAGTGAGGGGAAGGTGGGGGGGGGGGGGGGGGGGGTGCAGCAAAGGAGGAACCCAGCAAATACCATGCAGGTACCCAGGGAAAGATTGAAGAGGGGCCAAAGGGCCCCCACACAAAGCCATTGGAACAAAAACAGGATGCAAGATACATTATAACATCTACGGTAGAAGAAAGGGCCTATGACGGAGCCCAAACAACAGAAAAGGAGATGGGGAGAATGGGGGTGGGGGGATGGAGACAGAGAGAGGGAGTGCCCAAGAAGGAAAAACATGTAAATTGTAAAAAATAACCGTTTCAATCATCTACTGTGTAGTGTACAAATGTAAAATTCAATAAAAATATTGATTGAAAAAAAAAATTCCGATTTTAAAAAAAAGCACAATAATCATAAAAGTTACAGTGCAGAAGGACAGAAGAAAACTGAAAAGTAGAAAGAAAAATTATGATGTCTATTCAACATTCCCTCCCTAACTTCTCTTTCCCTTTTTCTGCCCACCTTTGGACATCCAGCAACGATTTTATCATCAGCCACCTGTATGTATTGTAGGGGGCAGTACTAACAATGAGTTTTTTAACATTAGTAAAATGCCCCAAGCCTCTTCACAGCAGCGTTATGAAAGAAGATCTTCCCGGCTCTGGATCACTGTCCGTGTGGAGTTTGCACATTCTCCCTGTGTTTGCGTGGGTTTCGCCCCCACAACCCAAAGATGTGCAGGCCTCGCTAAATTGCCCCTTAATTGGACAAAATAAATTGGATACTCTAAATTTAAACAAAAAATGAAAGAAGATCTGTCACTAAACTAGTGATGGGGGATCCGATTCCAGGGGGGCCTCCACGGTGGCCAGGCCCATGATCGCGGCTACCGATTGGTGGGCGCACTCATTCCGGGGGGGGAGGGCGCTATGTTCCTCCGTGCCAGGCCCCTATAGGGCTCCGCCATGTTGCGCGGGGGCTGGCGCGGAGACGGCCGTCATGCGCATGCATGGACCCGCGCTGGCCGTCGTGCACATGCGCGGACCCACGCCGCTGTGCACAGCTCTCCGGCACTGTACTAGCCCCCTGAACAGCGGTGAATTGCTGGGCCAGGAGGCCCGTTGACGCCGGTGTACACCACTTTGGTGTTTACACTGGCGTCAACACTTGGCCGGGATTTCGGAGAAACCCGGCCGAGAATTTGTGGCAGCACGATGGCACTGTGGTTAGCATTGCTGCCTCACGACGCCGAGGTCCCAGATTCGATCCCGGCTCTGTGTCTCTGTCCATGTGGAGTTTGCACATTCTCCCCGTGTTTGTGTGGGTTTCGCCTCCACAACCCAAAGATGTGCAGAGAAGGTCGATTGACCACGTTAAATTGCCCCTTAATTGAAAAAATTGAATTGGGTACTCTAAATTTAAAAAAAATTAAAAAGATTACAATTTAAAACACGAGGCAGTGGTTCATCAGGAGTCTTTATAGGTGATGAGTAAACAGGAACTTTGAATGAATTAGGATATAGGCAGCAAAATTGTGAATGGGAGGACATTTCGTGAGGGTAGAATGTGGGAGGCTGGCCAGCTATATGTTGGAAATGTCATGTGAGAGTACCTTTAAAAAATGGGTGTTTATAAATGGATGTGTATATAAATATTTGTAGTGAGAGTAAGAAATATCTGTAGTGAGAGTAAGAAATGGGTGTTTATTACTGCAGTGATGTCAGAGTGTGGGTGGAGCTGGGCTGTCTGTTCGTTTTAGGCTGTTTGCTGCTGGGTGTGTTTTAGTTTCGTTTTCAGAGCTGGATAGCTGCAGTCACAGCCAGAAGGTGTATGAGTCTCTCTCTGTGTAATCTGAAAAACTGTAAATAGATCCTTTGGTGATTTCAAACTAATAACTGCTCTCAGTAGTGACTTTAACCTGATGTGCTTCGGTTAAAATGTCTTTTTTAAGTCTTATGGATGTTAAAAGGACAGCTTAAGGATTACTTAGTGTGGTAATTCTTTGGGGATTGTATTTGAATTAATGGTTGCTAAGATGTTCACTGTATCTTTTAAAAAGGTTAACTTGAGTTCATAGAATAAACATTGTTTTGCTTTAAAAAAATACTTTTCCATTTCTGCTGTAGCACACCTGTAGAGTGGGCCGTGTGCTCCCCATACCACAATCTATTAAAAGTTGTGTGTCAGGTGAACTCCATGATACACTTTGGGGTTCTCTAAACCCTGGCCCATAACAGAATAGCGAAGTCTCGAAGTAGCAAATGAGGATTTCAGCAGTATATTAGCTTTGGCAGGAGTGGATTCGACTGATGTTACAAGGATTGGAGTAAGCAGTCTTTGTGATGATGTGGATATGTTTTTGGAAACACACCTTGGAGTCACACATGACTCCAATATTGTGAACAGTCTAGTTCAGTCCCAATCAGTTGTCAAGGTGAAGAATGGATTGGGTGACTGAGAACAGTTTGAGGCTGGGTCACAACACCGGGGGCTGGATTCTCCGCAGCCCCGCGCCAAAATCATGTTCAGCGCGGGGGGCGGAGAATGGTCGTCTACGAGGAAATCTGAACCGGCGCCGCTGGAGATTCTGGTCCCCGGAGAATCGTTCGGGAATCGCTCGTGCGCGATCTACGTGGCTAGGGGGCCATTGACAGAGGCCTCCGCCCGCGATTCTCCGCACAAAACTGGCCGGGTTCCCGACGTCATGGTTCTAACCACGTATTGGCTGTCGGGAACCTCGGGTGGCGGCTGCGGGCTCAGTCCGCGGCCGTCCTGGTAGGGGGGGCGGGGGGGGGGGGATCGATCACCGGGCCTCATGGACGGCCAGGGGAGGATCGGGCGGCACAGATCCGTGGGCGTGCGCGATCTTGGGGAGAGGCCTACATTTTGGATGGCGGTCCGAGTCTACCATCGCGCACGGTGCATTCGTTGTAGGCCGCCGCCGTGCGCATGTGCGGATTCCCGACCGGAAGTGCAGGGCCCCGTATCCGTAGCCAGAGCTGCGAGGAGCACTCCGGGACCATGCCAGCCCGCTGCAGGTAGGAGAATCGCTCCGGACTTTCTTAAGGAAAGTCAAGAGTGAAACGCCAGGGTTTTTATGCTGGCGTGGGGACATAGCCCCATTTTTGGAGAATCCAGCCCCATGTCTTCTGTCCTCTCAATATTTAGTTGGAGGTGACTTCTACTTGTCCAATGCAAGTGATTTTTTTGGCTGTGGCTGAATAGATACATATGAAACCAGGCGCGAGTGTGTAGTCCCACTCACCTTGATGACAGTGGAAAGACATTGTAAAATAGCGTGGTCAACTATATCAGGACCTCGCAAGATTCCATTTTTTTTGCTGCTTCTGCTGACCTCACGGACCATTAAAAGAAGAATGATGGTATTTCTTAGAGTAGTTACATTGCAGGATGAAGACCTAGTAGCGGTCTCCTCTGTATGCGTATACGTCCAACCTGGCATAATGAAAATTGGCTTTTTAATTGCTGGAACCATTCCATCTTTTGTAAACTTACTCCATATTGTCAGAATTTTCTGCCTTTGAAGTAGTGGGGATTGTGTTGCGGTGTTGGGCTCTGACCCAGGAAAATGACATAGGGCTATAGTGGGTTCAGTGCGTTTGGCAGAATTCCCTTCCTGCTGGAGCCAGCGACAAAAAAAAAAACAGGCATGTGCTTTGTCACTGAACAAATCCTGTGTATTAGTGCCCCTATGTGCTGTATGACCCAGCTACCAACATTGTGCCACTTAATGCCTTAACTGTCTTCATTCCGTGAGACAACAGTACCTGAAGCCGGCTAAATGAAAGAAATTCAGCTTTAGTTCATTTTCCCTCGCATAACCTTTTGAGTTGCCTAATCTGAGGTTTAAAAATAAAAAGATAATTGTCACAGTCTGAAAATGTAAATCTAGAGTTTGCCATAATAAATTATACACCAAAACATCTGTATCTGGGCTCAGCTATTTTATTTACTTTGTTTCATTTCCTTTGGAGCAGGACAGCAGCAAAGTCTACACAACCCACATTTCTTATTTGGAAATTTACAATGAATGTGGTTACGATCTTCTCGATCCACGTCATGATGCATCCAAACTTGAAGACTTGCCGTGAGTTCAATTAATTTCAGTTGCCCTTCTTGATCTGCACCCCTTTTTTCTCTTTCAGAAGTAGTTCAGTTGAGGAAAAGCATTTATAAATTGCCAAAGAAAAGGTTGAATAGGCTATTTCACATATTTATTGTCTGCAACATCAGTTGCATATTTATGACATTAAAATCCTTCATTGGCTCATTATTTCTGAAGAGTTCTAATTGTGGCTTTGTAATTCTTGTGGCCATGTGTTTTTGTTTGAAGTCCTCTTTTGTTTATTTCTTACATTTCTTTAAAGTTAACTTAATTTCTGGGTTTTCCCAGAAGAATAAGCAGCTACCAATTCATTGTAAGAGACTACTTGGGAGTGTGTAAGAATCGGGAAATTATTAACTAACAGCACGTCTTCCGGGACTTGTGGGAGGAAACTGGGGCGTCCGGAGGGAATGCACCCAGACACAGGGAAAATGTGCAGACTCCGCACAGACAGTGACCCAAGCCGGGAATCGAACCTGGGATCCTGGCGCTGTGAAGCAACAGTGCTAGCCGCTGTTGGGATATTGGCATGGGAGAGGGCACTCACGTTGCCAGTGGATTTGCTGGATTTTGCGGCAGCAGAGTCGGTGATATCTCTCCAAGGACTTGAGGTGTCCGCTGTACATTGTCCATGTTTATGATGCAAAAACACAGCAGGCCTGGCAGCATCTGTTGGGAGAGAAACAGAGTTAATATTTCAAATTCGTTTGACTTTTCATCAGAACTAAAGAGAGGGATATTAAACATGTAGCTGGATGTGTGGGATATTAAACATGTAGCTGGAAGAGATTTGCAACAAGATGTAGTAACATTAAGAACAAGAGATAGATGGCCTGGTGTGGGGTGGGAGGGAGAGGGGAGGAAGGGCCAGAGGGTTTTTGCATTGAGACAATAAATGTATGGGATATTTGGTTGAAGGTCACAGTCTAAAGTTGTTGAATTCAGTGTTGAGTCCTGAGGACTGTAATGTGCTTAATCAGAAGATGAGATGCTGCTTCTCCAGCTTGCGTTGGGCTTCACTGGAGCATTGCAGCAGACCAAGGATGGACATGTGGGCACGAGAGCAAAATGCTGAATTAAACTGGCAAGCGAGAGGAAGGTTGGAGGTCCTGCTTGGGGATTGAACGAAGATTTCGATGAAGAGGTTTTCCAGTCTGACCTTTGTCTCTGCCGTGTAGAGGAGACCGCACTGGGAGTAGCGAATACAGTAGACTAGATTGAAGGAAGTGCAAGTGAAATGCTGCTTAATCTGAAATAAGTATTTGGCGCCTTGAATGGTGAGGAGTAAGGAAATAAAAGGGCATGTTGCATCTGCTGCGATTGCAAGGCAAGGTGCTTCCGGAAGGGGACCAGGAGTTGGGAGATGATGGAGTGGACCAGGGTGGTCATGGGGGTGGGGGATGCGGGGGTGGTGGGTGGGTGGGGGGGGCAGTAAAGGGAAGCTGGCATGCTGGAGTTTCTGGGAATGGCAGAGGATGATTCTTTGAATGCGGAACTGGTGGGGTGGAAAGTGAGGACAAGGCGGACCCTATCATGGTTCTGGGAGGGATGGGATGTGGGCAACAGTGTGGGAAATGGTTCGAACACAGTTGAGTGCCCTGTCAACTACAATGGAGGAGAGAATCCTCGGTTCAGGAAAAAGGCAGACATGGCAGAAGTGCAACATCAGAACAGTTGCAATGGAGGCAGAGAAACTGGGAGAATGGGATGGAGGAGAAGTAATTGAGGTAGCTGTAGGAGTGAGTGGGTTGAAATGAACATTGATGGTCAGCCTATCACCAGAAATGGAGACAACTCAAGCAAGGGAAGGGAAGTGTTGGAGGTGGACCATGTGGAACCAAAATAAATCAATTTTTCCAGGTCCAGGTGAGAGCATGAAGTGGCACCAATACAGTCATCGATATTACGGAAAAAGAGTTGTGGGAGTGGGCCTGAGTGAGGATTAGAATAAGGGGTAATCCATATGATCCATAAAAGACAGCCATAACTGGAGCCCATGCGGGTACCCATAGTCACACCTTTCATTTGCAGGAAGTGAGACAAGTTAAAGGAGAAATTATTTAGTGACAGAACTGGTTCAACCAGGCGGAGGAGCGTGGTGGTGGACGGGGATTGTTTAGGCCTCCACTTACGGAAGAAGCGGAGAGCCCGCAGACCCTCCCGGTGGGGGCTGGAGGTGTAGAGGGATTGGAAATCCATAGTGAAGAGGCGGCAGTAAGGTCCAGGGAACTAGAAATTGTTGATTTGATGTCGGGCATCAGAGAAAGCACAAATGTAGGTGGGAAGAGACTGGCCAACAGGACAGAGTATGGAGTCAAGATAGGAAGAAATGAGCTCCATGGGCAGGAACAGGCTGATACGATGGGCTTACCAGGGCAGTCCTGTTTGACGATTTTGGGAAGGAGGTGCTAGGATTCTGGATGAGAACTCAAAGGGCTTGATTCTTCTGCCACGTCCGCTGCAAGATTGCCACGGGCGAGACACACACAATGGAAAAGCCCATTGACCTCAGGCGTGATGCTCCGGTCGCCGGGCGGGCGTGGCCGGAGAAGCTGACCCAACTATTGAAGTTTGTAAAACTGAGGAAAGGTGACTGCACCATTGGAGTGATAACATGACCAATAAGTATCATTTACGTTAAATCAAACTTTAATTTAAACTCAGAATTAGCCATATTAACAACAAAGAAATTGTTTTACAAATAACCTTTACAACAGTTCTTAAGTCAAAGGAAAACATCTTTAACTTAATAATAGTATTAATAATCGCTTATTGTCACAAGTAGGCTTCAGTGAAGTTACTGTGAAAAGCCCTCGTCGCCACAGTCCGGTGCCTGTTCGGGGAGGCCGCTACGGGAATTGAACCCGCGCTGCTGGTCTTGTTCTGCATTACAAGCCAGCTGTTTAGCCCACTGTGCTAAACCAGCCCCTGGTACTCCCTATACCTGCCACTATATATTCCAGTTAAGCAAACTGATATAGTATAAGTACCAGATATCAAATAAATAAAGTTAACAATCGGGTTTACTTGCATTGTTCTGTGCACAAACCTTGGGGAGAACATTTTCATGAGCAAACTGAAAGACACTTCTTGGCAGACTAAAATCCAACGGCAAACTGTAACCACAGACAAACCTGGCTCCTCCCTTTGATTAAATAATCTGTACCCAAAGTATAAGGCATTCTTCTGTATCCTTCCACAAGTTGTCCCATGACCTGGTTAGCCAGGACCAAATTCAATGGGCCCGATCTAATCAAATGGGAACAGAATCTCATAGTGAGCACGTTTAACAGCGTGTTTCCTGGGATTTGCGGCGACAAGAAACACAGCTTTATCTAACCCGACTCCAGTTAGATATGGGGCCTCAGTGAGGAACGTGCGGCCGAGGCTGCACTCAGTCCCGTTTCCTGCACTGAGGAGCCCGGTTCGTCGGAACTTTAATTTTAAAATGGTGTCCCGAATCTACATGGGATGTGTTGAAGACGGCAACAGTTGCTGAGGAAGGAAATGGTGGCTGTGGGAGCGTGTTTTGGTAAACACCTTGTCAAGCACCATGAGGGAAATGGTTGCTACATCTTGTTGCAGTCTCTCCCAGCTACAGTTTAATATCCAACTCATTTCCCTCTCTTCAGTTCTGATGAAGAGTCAAATGGTCTCGAAATGTTACCCTGTTTTCTCTCCCAGCAGATAACAGACCTGCTGAGTTTTTCCAGCATTCTTTGTTCTTGTTTCAGATTCCAGCATCTGCAGTATTTTGCTTATTAACGTTGCTAAGCGGGTTGCTGTGTTTGCTTGATGACAAACTCAAACTTTCCCATGATTTGGTTGCTATTTCTTATGACTCACAAGATACACTTGCTAAAAATAACACACTGCCAGCTTTTTTTCAGGAAATTAATAGATTTCTACGGCATTGGTCATGGTGAGTTGACTTGCCTCAAAGTCCTTTCTTGTGGTCTGGGACCTGATTGATCCCTATAGCCACCAGAGAGATAACACATGGCTCTTTGGATCAATCACAAAGTTGTTTTGATGGAAGATCTTTGATTAATTACACTGCAGTTCTATTAAAATAAGATCAACTCATTTGCAACAGAAATGTCAGAACTGCAGTGCAAACAGGTGATAACGCAAATGGGAGATTTTTATTTTATTTTACTTCAATTTCATCTGTATAGTTTTTTTAATGGCAAAAACTGATTACAATATTTCAATCCACACAGAACGAGGAGCACTTTGCATTCTAATGAATCCTCCTTTCTTGGTCCTGTTTTTCTTAGGAGAATTAAAAATATCCTGACAATATATCAAAGTTGGATTCAACATCCTTAATTCCGAATGTGCAATAATTAAAACTTAATTGGTGTTCTTAATGTGTGCTTACTTGTCAGGATTGACTGGAATAAGTTTGTCTTTATGCAAACCAGCAGACACAAAGAAGAAGGCTAAACAGGTTAATTTTAACTCAGAAGATAACAATACTAATGCCCTCCCAGCCCAGAACCATCGGAATTCCCGGCCCAGGTCTGTGAGCAGCATTTATACGGCTCAGCAATGAGTCCCAGGTGGGTGGGCCTGCGCCCGCTACTACAGGAACGCATACTCCACGAGCCCAAAGGGGAGATCGATTAGTGAACCCCATGATTAATAAGGGGATCAGGGGCTATGGGGTGTAGGCAGGAGAATGGGGATCAAAAAATATCAGCCATGATTGAATGGCGGAGCAGACTCGATGGGCCGAGTGGTCTAATCGTGCTCCTATGTCTTATGGTCTTATGATTCTCGGAGCATTATCACAGTCTTCTTCCAATGCATGTATTCCCGCATAAAGGAAATCTGTTATCCAACCCAATACTCAAGATATAAATGGCTGCAACAGCATTCTAGACATACCATTTATTTGTATCCAAATGCTATAATATTATTAAATGTAATCTTTCTTTTCTTTATTTCTTTTCTTTATTTTCTTTCTTTCTTGTGTTTGAACCCCTTCAGTCCAGTTTCATCCTGAGCCATAGGGCAGAGAGGCCTTTATCAGAGTGTCTGCAGCTATGGTGTGTTATCTCTCCAGGAGTGTTCAGTACTAATTGAAATGCTTTAAAGAGTCGCAGCATTGTTAAGGCGCAGAAGGAGACTGTTCAGCCCATCGTATTTGCACCGCCTCTGCAAACACGCATCACAACTTAGTGCCATTTCTCTGCCTTTTCTCCATACCTCTGCTTGAATAGAATGAATAGAATTACGAGATTAGCACACCCTCTTGAATGTCTCCATTGAACCTGTCTCCACCACAGTTCCAGGCAGTGCAGGCCTGAGCCACTTGTGTGTAAAAAAGCCTCTTGATCCTTTTTCAAGCAGGGACAGTTTCTCCCTAGCTACTCTATCTAGGTCCCTCATGATTTTGAACATCTCTATCAAATCCCCTCTTCACCTTCTCTCCAAGGAGAACAGTCGCAACCTCTCCAATCTGCCCTCATAACTGAAGTTCTCAATCCCTGGAACCATTCTTGTATTAGGGGTTGGTTTAGCACAGTGGGCTAAACAGCTGGCTTGTAATGCAGAACAAGGCCAGCAGCGCAGGTTCAATTCCCGTACCGGCTTCCTCGAACAGGTGCCGGAATGTAGCGACTAGGGGCTTTTCACAGTAACTTCATTGAAGCCTACTTGTGACAATAAGCAATTATTATTATAAACCTCTTCAGCACTCTCTCCAATGTGTTCACATCCTTCCTGTAGTGTGACAGCAAGAACTGTACACAATACTCCCGCTGAGGCCTAACTAGTGTCTTGAATCAGTTTAACATAACCTCCTTGCTCTTGTACTCTATGACACTATTAATTAAGACCAGAATACAAATGCTTTATTAACTGCTGTCTCCATTTCTCCCACCACCTTCAATGATCTATGCACATATACAGTCCTCCAATAATTTCACTCCTTATTTTATCTTGTCTCTATGTGTTCTTCCTATCAAAATGCATTACCTCTCACTGCTCCACATTGAATTCATCTGCCACCTATATGCTCAGCCCATCAATTTGTCTATGTCCTTTTGAAGTTCTACACTGTCCTCTTCACAGTTTACAATGCATCAAAGTTTTGTATCATCTTCCATTTTTGAAATTGTCCCCTCCATAACCAAGATGAATATATATCAGGAAACGCAAGGGTCCCAATATCGACCCCTGGGGAACTCCACTATGAACCTCAATCCAGCCTCTTCCAATTTTAATCAAGTCAAGTGTGTCTTGGTTTGTTGTATGATATGAATGTGCCACTGTAGAGTATAGTAGCAGAGAGTTAGGTTTAGCAGTCAACCAAATAAATTCTTAGCAGTTTGACAAAATGTTAGACCCTGGCAAAATGAGTAAACTTAGTATTGTTAGGCTCAGATCAAAGGCAGGTTTTTAAATTTACACTGTTTGCTATTGTGAGGTTGTATTGTCACTAAAGATGAAAAGTTCTGGCTATAAGTGCTCTTTGCACCAGATAACAATCTTTGTTAAACTTGACTGAATATATTTTAGCACCATTATTAATTCATGATTCTTCACTGTGTTCGCGTTCACAACTGATGAAACGTATATGTCCTCTGTCTGCTGACAGTAAGGATCCTTTGTCAAATGAGTTCGTGCATTTTCAATCTGGTTCCGTTTGGGCAAGAACTCAAAGCCGAAAATGATCTTTAAATCTGGAGTAATTAGTATGATCAGGATGGTTGGTGTTGGAAATAGAAATGCTCCGCAGGTTGAGTAGGGGTGCTTTTCTGAAGTTAAGACTGAAACATTTCTTCTGAGATTAAGGCTGAAGCATATTTTTGGGGCAAAGTAAACTGAGCATCCAGTTGTGCTATAGTTGACTTGGGATACTTGTGGTGAGATTCCATGATGAGGAACTGTTCTATTCCTCCGCACGGCATGCCTGGCTTTGAAAATTACCAAATGTACTAAATATTAAAAGAGAAAGCACAAATGTTTCAGAAACATGTGCTTGTGCATGTTTCTAAAAGTAGAAGTTTTATTCAGCTGAAAATGATGCTTAAATGGTTCATGACCTTCTAATTCTTTAACAGTTATAATTTTGGTTCATTTACCCTTGAGTTAAGGTTTAATTGGCTTCTCCTGGCTGATGATCAAAGAACCCGAACATAGAACTACTTTGAAAAAAATCTCAGCAAAGTGGGTATCTGCAACTTTCAAAGAAATCAAACTTGTACGATATACACCACGATACAAATCCAATAATTATCAAGAAATAAGAATTTGGTCATCTGACAGTTAATTAATTGCATGCTATCTATAGTTTTAATCTTAAGTACACTCCTAGTTTCCGTTTATAAAGTGTAGGGCTGATATTCTTTAGTTTAACTTACCAGTTTCTGGGCATTGGGAAGAGGAAATTGAAGCAGTAAGCCATGATGCCAGGTGTAAACCCGGGCGGGATTCTGTGATCCTGAGGCTAAGTGTTGACGCCGTCGGAAACGCCGTCGCGTTTCTCGACGGCGTCAACACGGCCTCAGGATCAGCAATTCTGGCCCCTACAGGAGGCCAGCATGCCGCTCCAGCTGCTGATCCTGGCATGAACTGCGCACCGCGGGGTCTGCACATGTGCAGTGGCACCAGCGCCAACGCGCATGAGCAGTGGCTCCCTTCTCCGCGCCGGCCCTGACGCAACATGGCGCAGGGCTACAGGGGCCGGCGAGGAAGAAAGGAGGCCCCCAGCCAGCGAGGCCGGCACGCCGATCGGGGGCCCCGAACGTGGGCCAGGCCACATCGGAGCACCCCCGGGGTCGGAGAATCGGCAGGGGTAGCCGCATAGAGCGGCCCCCGACTGGCGCCGCGCCAACCACGCCGGCGCCAATGCCGCCGATTCTACGCTCTGCGGACAATCACGTCCCGGCATCGGGGCGACGAGCCGTGATTCGCGCCGGTCGCGGGGATTCTCCGGCCTGGTCCCGGGCTGACACAATCTCGCCCCCCCATTTGCACTCAACATGCATTTGCAGGACAATTCTTTTGAATCGGGTTTAAGGATCCTTCTGGGTAAACCCTGTTTGTTCCCTGCTTTCCCCTTTATTTAATTGTTTTGCTATTATAATTTTTATCCATGGATGGTTAATGGGCCTGTGACTTTAATGCAGACTTTACCGTTTGTAGAAGAGATCAATGATGACTAGGTTTTGACTGGCTTGGCTGGCGACTAATGAACTGGCCCAAAATGCTGGGCTTTGCCAATAACCGGTAGTGATTGGTTCTGATTTCTCTGGACTGTTTCTCCCTCCTCAGTAAAATTGTGTTGTTTTAGTTAGGCTTTCGGTTCAGAAGCTGGGAGAAGCAGCTCTCGTTTTCCCACTCTGATACGATGAAATCTCTCTAAAAACCAAGTCTAAGAACTCTCCAGTAAGAGAATTTCATTTTAGTGAAACTGCAAAAGATTGAGATTAAAACCCGGGCTGGAAGCTGGGTTTGATGTGAGACAAAGGATCTTAAGAGAGAAGTAGTCTTGAAGGTGAATCTTCGAGTTGAAGGCTAAAGTGGCTCTCCAGCAGAAAATCTGTTGCTTGTGAGTGCTGAATGATTGTTTCTGCAAGACTATCACCGACTGTACACTGGTGGCTTCGATCAATCAGCTTGCTGGGAGGAAAGCCTGCGGCAAAGAATTCAACATCGAAAGTAAGGACTCTTATCCCTTTTTACCTTAGGGCAGCACGGGTGGCGCAGTGGTTAACACTGCTGCCTCACGGTGCCGTGGTCCCGAGTTCGATTCCGGCCCTGGTTCACTGTCCATGTGGAGTTTGAACATTCTCCCTGTGTTTGCGTGGATTTCACCCCCACAACCCAAAGATGTGCAGTGTAGGTGGATTGGCCACGCTAAAATTGCCCCTTAATTTGAAAAAATGAATTGGGTACTCCAAATTTATCTTACAAATCTGTCTTTAACTTAATCCTAATTAGTTTTGCCTTTTTCCACCCCTCTGTGTTTGTCTGCCCTTTGTGTGTGTGTGGGTAGAGGGTGGGATAGTTGAAGGGGGGGGTGGGGGTTAGCTTTCTGTTATTCCTTTGAAATTGCGTTCTACCTGACATCAGCTGAAGAAAGTAGTCGTCAACATGTTGCAGGACGCTCTTTCAGATTTCATGATCTGATTATGCTGGTGGCAGAAACTTTCTCACACAATGAGAAAAGTAAACTGGGAATTGTAATGGGCGAGTGGGCCATCTGATAGCGGCTTTTAACGATCGGACGGATTGCCGACGTGTGTTTTTGTAACTGGGTAAAGGCCAGGCTGGGTGTGGAAAGAAGCTGAGCTCAGAAATGTATTTGCATTCAGTTGGACTCTAAGAGGATGCTGTGTGGCAGCGTACTGTCCAACCTACTGTGGCAGAAGGGGAAGGAATGGTATCCATTATAAATTTTGATAAATATTGTTATTCTATTTGATTATTTCAAATAGCTAACAATTAATTAAAAATATCCCATGAAGAATTAGTATGTTCAGTAAATATTTGGAAGTATGACATGCTCTCTTCAAGGAAGGTCTGAACTTTATGTGCAATATTAGCTTTTATTTCAATTCCTGGGTATACTGATTGCGGGTAGGTGCAGTGCAGACAGGGCCATAGGTGTTTAGTGATGAGATTAGGTAGCATGGACTAGATTTGTAATCTCTTGATTATAGAAGATAAGGAGTAATCTAATTGATATATTGAAGATTATTAGTAAGATAGATAGAGATGAATTAATCCTTTTGTGGGAGTGTCCCGAATCAGGTGCATAAAATTAAAATTAAGGCTAGGCTGTACATGGATGATATTATGAAACTCTTCTTCACAGAACGATGCTGGAAATCTGTAACTCTCCCGAAAATGATGCCGCGCCTAGTTCAATTGAAATTTCAAAACCAAAATTAGGGCGTGATTTAACATAAAAAAAGAGTCCCATTGTGGGCAGGTTTAGCGGGGTGCTTCCCAGTGCTTGAAGCGAGCTGAATAAATTTTGTGAGAGTCCTCTCGCGAGATTTACCAGCGGCATTGCACCCCAAACTGGGCGCGATGCGGTCGTTAGATCGTGCCCTCAATTTTTGTTTGGCAAGGGAATTACCAAGGTGGGCATTTGGTTAAGATTCTGATCGGCCAACCTTAGCTCTGAGCGAAGATTGGATAAGCTGGAGTTAATTTGTTTGGAACAGAAACCGAGCAGAGATTTAATTGAGATGTATACCACAGGGATCAGTGCTGGGTCCCTTATTATTTGTTTTATACATATATAAATGTATAGACAAGAACATTGGGAGAATGATAATTAAGTTTGCAGGTGACAAGATTGGTTGGGTGGTTAACAGTAGAGGGTGGGAGGTTACAGGAAGATATAGATGGGTTGGTCAGATGGACAGAGGCAGTAATAGATGGTATTTAACCCTGATAAATGCAACTTTGGAAGAAGAAACAGGACTAGGGAGTATGTAATGAATGGCAGGACAATAGGAAGCTCAGAGGAACAGGTGGATCTTGGAGCACTTGTTCACAGATCCCTGAAGATGGCAGAGCAGGCGAATAGGGGAGCTAAGAAGGGATACTTGCCATTATCAGTTGTGGCATAGAATGTAAGGGCAAGGAGGGTATGTTGGAGCTGTGCAGAAAGTGGGGTAATGATAAGTAAGTTTGCAGACGGCACCAAGATTGGTCGGGTGGTTAACAGTGAAGACGAGGGTTGTAGGTTACAGGAATATAAAGATCGGTTGGTCAGATGGGCAAAGCACTGGCAGATGGTATTTAACCCTGAAACGTGCACGGTAATGCACTTTGGAAGAAGAAAAAGGCAAGCCAATATGTAATGAATGGCAGGACACTTGGTAGGTCAGATGGATGTTCATTTGTTCACAGATCCCTGGAGACGGTAGGGCAGGTGAAGGGGTAGCTAGGAAGGCAGATGGGACACTTGCCTTTACAAGTCATGGCATTGAAAAGAAGAGCAAGGAGGTTATGTTGGAGGTGTGCAGAAAGTTGGTTCGGCCACAGCTGGAGTACTGTGTGCAGTTCTAGTCACCTCACTATAGGAAGGTGGTGATTGCACTGGAGTGGGCACACAAGGATGTTGCCTGAGTTGGAGCATCTGAGCTAGAAGAAGAGACTGGATAGGCTTGGATTGCTTTCTTTAGAGTAGAGAAGGCTGAGGGAAGATATGATTGAGATGTATAAGATTAAGGGGCTCGGACGGGATAAATAGGATGTACACGTCCACTTGTTTGAAGATTCAATCACAAGGGAGCATATTTTTAGGGCGAGGAGCAGAAGATCCTAAAGGTCTTTAGGCAAGGGACTGCTTAAGAATAAGGAAGGAGATAAATGAATGAAATGAAATGAATGAAAATCGCTTATTGTCACAAGTAGGTTTCAAATGAAGTTACTGTGAAAAGCCCCTAGTCGTCACAGTCCGGCGCCTGTTCGGGGAGGCTGGTACGGGAATTGAACCGTGGTGCGTGGTCTGCTTTCAAAGCCAGCGATTTAGCCCAGTGTGCTAAACAGCCCCTATGTGAGGTATCATTGTAAGATATGATAAAGTGAGGTGGGGTATCTGAATGTTAGACCTGAATCAATGCTAGAGCTTGCTAATGGGTGAGTGAGTTTGTTTTGTTTTTAAAAAAAAAAAAAAATTTATTCAAATTTTTCAACAAATTTTCAACAAAGCCGCCCCCCCAACAAGAAGAAAGAAACAAGAACACAACAATCAGATAACATTGGATTTCCCACTTCCGGGTGCGGCGATGACCAGCTGAGTCGCACGTTTCGGCAGCTCCCTGTGAAACGGACTTTTGGGCTCTTGATAGGAGCCCCAACGGCAATTTTAACGGCTGAAAACACCGTGCGGTAAACCAGAAGGGTGTTCCCCCTGGACACGGATGGAAAAAGGAGAGGAAAGTGGCCGGATTGCAGCGGATCCTTTGGAACAACGGCAAGGAAGGCAAGCAGAAACCAAGATGGCGTCGGAAGGTGGCAGTTTCATATGGGGCCCTGAACAACAAGAGTTTTTGAAACGCTGCGTGGAGGAGATAAAAAAGGAAATGAAGAAAGAGTTGTTGGCCCCGATACTACAGGCGATTGAAGGGCTGAAAGAGGAACAAAAGACCCAGGAGCAGGAGCTTCGGGTCGTGAAGGCGAAAGCAGCAGAGAATGAAAACGACATACAGGGCCTGGTGGTGAAGTCGGAGATACAGGAGGCACACCAGAAACGATCTGTGGAGAGGTTGGAGGCACTGGAAAATAACGCAAGGAGGAACAACTTGAGGATTCTTGGCCTTCCTGAAGGTGTGGAGGGGGCGGACGTCGGGGCATATGTGAGCACGATGCTGCACTCGTTAATGGGAGTGGAGGCCCCGACGGGTCCGTTGGAGGTGGAGGGAGCATACCGAGTTATGGTGCGAGGACCGAGAGCAGGAGAAGCTCCCAGAGCCATAGTGGTGAGATTTCTCCGTTTTAAGGATAGAGAAATGGTCCTTAGATGGGCGAAGAAAACTCGGTGTAGTAAATGGGAGAACGCGGTGATCCGCGTCTATCAAGATTGGAGTGCGGAGGTGGCGAGAAGGAGGGCGAGCTTTAATCGGGCCAAAGCGGTACTTCACAAAAAAAAGATAAAGTTTGGAATGCTGCAACCGGCAAGACTGTGGGTCACATATCAAGGGAGGCACCACTACTTTGAGACGGCGGATGAAGCGTGGACTTTTATTGTAGAAGAAAAATTGGAATGATTGGACTACGAAAATGAACGTTTGGACAAAGTGGTGGGACGAGTGGGGGGGGGGGGGGGGCGAAGAGGGATTGTATGATTAATCCTGCGGTATGGTAACTTAACTTTTCTTTCTCCCACAGGTGGTGATGGGGGGAGGTGGGGAGGGAGAGGAGATGGGGCGTTGGCCATGGGAGGCGGGGCCGAGGGAGAGGCGCGGGCTTGGTTCCCGCGCTATGATAATTATGGCGGGAATAGAGAAGCAGGAAGGAGGGGGCGCCGCACGGGGCGAGCCGTGATCACGGGGGGAAGCCGAGGTCAGCCAGAGTTTGCTGACTTCTGGGAGCAACATGGGGGGAGTAATTACGCTAGCGGGGGGTCTAGCGGGGGGGGGGGAGGGGGGAATTACTGGGTTGCTGCTGCTGGGGAAAGGGGGGAGTGGGTGCGGGAAAGGATGGGCGGGGGGGCACCGTCTGGGAGAAATACAGCCGCGTGGGAACTGGGCGAGAAGCTGGAAAAAGATGATGGCTAACCGGCAAGGGGGGGGGGGTGGGAAGCCCCCCAACTCGGCTGATCACGTGGAACGTGAGGGGGCTTAACGGGCCGATAAAGAGGGCACGAGTACTCGCACACCTTAAGAAACTTAAAGCAGATGTGGTCATGTTACAGGAAACGCACCTGAAACTGATAGATCAGGTTAGGTTGCGCAAAGGATGGGTAGGGCAGGTGTTCCATTCGGGGCTGGATGCGAAAAACAGGGGGGTGGCTATATTAGTGGGGAAGCGGGTAATGTTCGAGGCAAAGACTATAGTGGCGGATAACGGGGGCAGATACGTGATGGTGAGTGGCAAATTACAGGGAGAGATGGTGGTGTTGGTAAACGTGTATGCCCCGAATTGGGACGATGCCAATTTTATGAGGCGAATGCTAGGACGCATCCCAGACCTAGAGACCGGAAAGCTGATAATGGGGGGAGACTTTAACACGGTGTTGGAACCAAGGCTGGATAGGTCGAAGTCCAGGACTGGTAGGAGGCCGGCAGCAGCCAAGGTGCTTAAGGATTTTATGGAGCAGATGGGAGGGGTGGACCCGTGGAGATTCAGTAGACCTAGGAGTAAGGAGTTCTCGTTTTTCTCCTATGTCCATAAAGTCTATTCACGCATAGACTTTTTTGTGTTGGGTAGGGCATTGATCCCGAGGGTGAGGGGAACGGAATATACGGCTATAGCCATTTCGGATCATGCCCCACACTGGGTAGACTTGGAGATAGGGGAGGAAACAAGAGGGCGTCCACCCTGGAGAATGGATATGGGACTAATGGCGGATGAGGGGGTGTGCTTAAGGGTGAGGGGATGCATTGAAAAATACTTGGAACTCAATGACAATGGGGAGGTTCAGGTGGGAGTGGTCTGGGAGGCGTTGAAGG
Source organism: Scyliorhinus torazame (assembly GCF_047496885.1). NCBI lineage: Eukaryota > Metazoa > Chordata > Chondrichthyes > Carcharhiniformes > Scyliorhinidae > Scyliorhinus > Scyliorhinus torazame. The sequence continues at coordinate 325,416,855 of NC_092710.1, forward strand.
CGGTGGTTAGGGGGGAGCTGATATCAATAAGGACACATAAAGGGAAGCAGGAGAGTAAGGAACGGGAGCGGTTGTTGCAAGAACTTTTGAGGGTGGACAGACAGTATGCGGAAGCACCGGAGGAGGGACTGTATAGGGAAAGGCAAAGGCTGCATGTGGAATTTGACTTGCTGACCACAGGCACTGCAGAGGCACAATGGAGGAAGGCGCAGGGTGTACAGTATGAATATGGAGAGAAGGCGAGCAGATTGCTGGCACACCAATTGAGGAAAAGGGGAGCAGCGAGGGAAATAGGGGGGGTGAGAGACGAAGATGGAGAGACGGAGCGGGGAGCGGAGAGAGTGAATGAAGTGTTTAAGACATTTTATAAAAAATTGTATGAAGCTCAACCCCCGGATGGGAGGGAGAGAATGATGGAGTTTTTGGATCGGCTGGAAATTCCCAAGGTGCAAGAGCAGGAAAGGATGGGATTGGGAGCACAGATCACGGTAGAAGAAGTGGTGAAAGGAATTAGGAACATGCAGACGGGAAAGGCCCCGGGACCGGACGGATTCCCAGTTGAATTTTACAGAAAATATTTGGACTTGCTCGCCCCGCTACTGACGAGGACCTTCAACGAGGCAAAGGAAAGGGGACAACTGCCCCCGACTATGTCAGAAGCAACGATATCGCTTCTTTTAAAGAAGGAAAAGGATCCGCTACAATGCGGGTCCTACAGACCAATCTCCCTCCTCAATGTAGATGCCAAGGTCTTGGCCAAGGTAATGGCAATGAGAATAGAGGAATGTGTCCCGGGGGTGGTTCATGAGGACCAAACTGGGTTTGTGAAGGGGAGACAGCTGAACACGAACATACGGAGGTTGTTAGGGGTAATGATGATGGCCCCACCAGAGGGTGAAACGGAGATAGTAGTGGCGATGGATGCCGAGAAAGCATTTGATAGAGTGGAGTGGGATTATCTGTGGGAGGTGTTGAGGAGATTTGGGTTCGGAGAGGGGTATGTTAGATGGGTGCAGCTGTTGTATAGGGCCCCAGTGGCGAGTGTGGTCACGAATGGACGGGGATCGGCATATTTTCGGCTCCATAGAGGGACAAGGCAGGGATGTCCTCTGTCCCCATTACTGTTTGCACTGGCGATTGAGCCCCTGGCGATAGCGCTGAGAGGTTCCAAGGGATGGAGGGGAATACTTAGGGGAGGAGAAGAACACCGGGTATCTTTATATGCGGATGATCTGCTACTATATGTGGCGGATCCAGCGGAGGGGATGCCAGAAATAATGCGGATACTTGGGGAGTTTGGGGATTTTTCAGGGTATAAATTGAATATGGGAAAGAGTGAGCTGTTTGTGGTGCATCCAGGGGAGCAGAGTAGAGAAATAGAAGACCTACCGTTGAGGAAGGTAACAAGAGACTTTCGTTACCTGGGGATCCAGATAGCTAAGAATTGGGGCACATTGCACAGGCTAAATTTGACGCGGTTGGTGGAACAGATGGAGGAAGATTTCAAGAGATGGGACATGGTAGCATTGTCAATGGCAGGGAGGGTGCAGGCAGTTAAGATGGTGGTCCTCCCGAGATTCCTTTTTGTGTTTCAGTGTCTCCCGGTGGTGATCACGAAGGCTTTTTTCAAAAGGATAGAAAAGAGTATTATGGGTTTTGTTTGGGCCGGGAAGACTCCGAGAGTGAGGAAGGGATTCTTACAGCGTAGTAGGGATAGGGGGGGGCTGGCACTACCGAGCCTAAGTGAGTATTATTGGGCCGCTAATATTTCAATGGTGAGTAAGTGGATGGGAGAGGAGGAAGGAGCGGCGTGGAAGAGATTAGAGAGGGCGTCCTGTAGGGGGACCAGCCTGCAGGCTATGGTGACAGCCCCATTGCCGTTCTCACCAAGGAACTATACCACGAGTCCGGTGGTGGTAGCTACACTGAAGATTTGGGGACAGTGGAGACGACATAGGGGAAAGACCGGAGCACTGGGGGGGGTCCCCGATAAGAAACAACCATAGGTTTGCCCCGGGGGGAATGGATGGGGGATATGGAATGTGGCAAAGAGCAGGTATAACGCAATTGAAAGATCTATTTGTGGATGGGAAGTTTGCGAGTCTGGGAGCGCTGACCGAGAAATATGGGTTGCCCCAAGGGAATGCATTCAGGTACATGCAATTGAGGGCTTTTGCGAGGCAGCAGGTGAGGGAATTCCCGCAGCTCCCGACACAAGAGGTGCAGGACAGAGTCATCTCAAAGAAATGGGTGGGGGACGGTAAGGTGTCGGATATATATAGGGAAATGAGAGACGAAGGGGAGACTATGATGGACGAACTAAAAGGGAAATGGGAAGAAGAGCTAGGGGAGGAGATTGAGGAGGGGATGTGGGCAGATGCCCTAAACAGGGTAAACTCGTCGTCCTCGTGCGCCAGGCTAAGCCTGATTCAGTTTAAGGTATTACACAGGGCACATATGACTGGAACACGGCTCAGTAAATTTTTTGGGGTGGAGGATAGGTGTGCGAGGTGCTCGAGAAGCCCAGCGAATCATACCCATATGTTTTGGTCATGCCCGGCACTACAGGGGTTTTGGATGGGGGTGACAAAGGTGCTTTCAAAAGTAGTAGGAGTCCGGGTCGAACCAAGCTGGGGGTTGGCTATATTTGGGGTTGCACAAGAGCCGGGAGTGCAGGAGGCGAAAGAGGCCGATGTTTTGGCCTTTGCGTCCCTAGTAGCCCGGCGCAGAATATTGCTAATGTGGAAAGAAGCCAAGCCCCCGGGGGTGGAGACCTGGATAAATGATATGGCGGGGTTCATAAAGTTAGAGCGGATTAAGTTCGTCCTAAGGGGGTCGGCTCAAGGGTTTACTAGGCGGTGGCAACCGTTCGTCGAATATCTTGCGGAAAGATAGATAGGGGAGAACAAAGAAGGCAGCAGCAGCGGCCCAGGACTGGGGGGGGGGGGGGGGGGGGTGGCCTGAGACAAGGCAGTTGCCAATTAGGGCTAGTTTTTTTTTTTTTGTTATTTAATATTTATTTATTTGTTGTTGTTTTTGTTTAAATTTAAAAAAGGTCATTATTATCTGTATTGTTACAATGTTGTGTAAAGGATGCACAATGTACTGTGTTGGTTGACCAAAAATTTTCAATAAAATATTATTTAAAAAAAAACATTGGATTTCCCCCATATACAATAACCCCCATATAACATTTAAAAACACAAATAGGGAAAATCCCCCACCTTCACCCAAACGCCACCCCAAAAGAACCCCCCCCCCCCCCTCCCACGCCCTTGGGCTGCTGCTGCTGACCTCCTCCTAACGCTCCGCGAGATAGTCTAGGAACGGTTTCCTCCGCCTGAGGAACCCCTGCACAGACCCACGCAAGGCAAACTTTATCCTCTACAGCTTGATGAACCCTGCCATGTCATTGATCCAAGCTTCCACACTAGGGGGCTTCGCATCTTTCCATCGTAGCAAAATCCTCCGCCGGGCTACCAAGGACGCAAGGCCAGAATGTTGGGTTGGGACTGGTTGCGCCATTTGCGGTTGCAATGGCAGCACATCCTCCAAACAGTTTCTGAAGGGTTGACTGAGGTGCTAGGACGATACCCAGATGTATTCCAGCCTGGTTTGGGGACAGGGATTTTCTCGGCATCGGCCGATTCGGCAGTTTGCGCCCGGTGACCCAGTGTTCGTTCAGAATTTTGCTGGTGGTGCCCAGTGGGGTCCTGGTGTAACCTTTCGCCAAATGGGCCCTATATCTTACCAGGTGCAAGCCCAGGGTCGTCTCCAGCGCAAACATGTAGACCACGTTCGGTCCAGAAGACTGTCCCCTCAAAAGATTCCCCGCCCCCGGAGCTCATTTCTACAACCGCAGAGACCAGAGACAGTGGAAGGTAGTCCTCACAACCTTCCACTGGTGCCTCACTCGAAGCCTGCGCAGGTCATTACAGAACCGAATGGAGATAGAGACGCTGACATGACGGAGGCAGCAGACTCTGACTCCGAGATGGAGACACAGGATGCATCAGAGGGGGAATCCTCGGGTCCACGGGCCGTGGATGTACAACCGTTGCGCCGTTCATCACGGAAGCACCGGTCTCCGTCTCGTTACACGCCGCCTGATCCAGCGCCGCATGCAAATGGTGTCCGGCCTGCGACAAAACGAGTCCGACACCCTCCTTCGCCAGGGTCTTCGGTGGATTCCTTGGACTTTGGGAGGGAGGGATGTTATAACCTGCCTACGTACCATTGACTGGGGACTAATGACAATCCCACAATCCTGTGGGAGTATGAGATTCCCCAATGAGGGGGGCGGAGAAACCATTAGTAAACTCCTAGTATAAATAAAGCTGGCCAGTTTAGGAACCAGCAGGAAGGAGTGTGCAGCAAGGGAAGTTGCTGCTGCTGGTATATATATATGTTATTGTAAATAAATGTTATTACTTTGTATCCTTAAAACTCGTGCTGGATTCTTCGTGGCCCTCACAAAACGTACTCCCTAAGTAGCCCCTCCTCGGGGGCCTCTGCATACCTCCTGTCCACCCTTAAAATCTCCCCACCAACCTCTCCCTCTCCCTCCCCTCTCTCTTCTCCCTGTAGGCCCTAATGGAGATTAGCTCTCCCCTGACCACCGCCTTCAACACCTCCCAGACTACCCCCACCTGCACCTCCCCATTGTCATTGGCCTCCAAATATCTTTCAATACACCCCCGCACCCGCCCGCACACCCCCTCATCCGCCAACAGTCCCACATCAAGGCGCCACAGCGGGCGCTGGTCCCTCTCCTCCCCCAACTCCAGCTCCACCCAATGCGGGGCGTGGTCCGAGATGGCTATGGCCAAACATTCCGTTCCCTCCACTTTCGGGATTAGCGCCCTACTCAAAATGAAAAAATCTATCCGGGAGTCGGCTCTATGGACATGGGAAAAGAAGGAAAATACCCTGGCCAGCGGCCTGGCAAACCTCCATGGATCCACTCCCCCCATCTGTTCCATAAACCCCCTGAGCACCTTGGCCGCAGCCGGCCTCTTACCCGTCCTGGACCTAGAACGGTCCAGTGCTGGGTCCAGCACCGTGTTGAAGTCCCCCCCCATTATCAAGCTTCCTACCTCCAGATCATTGTGGATAGCACAATTGCTTCACACCACCAGGGTCCCAGGTTCGATTCTGGCTTGGGTCACAGTCTGTGCGGAGTCTGCACATCCTCCCCGTGTGTGCGTGGGTTTCCTCCGGGTGCTCCGGTTTCCTCCCACAGTCCAAAGATGTGCCGGTTAGGTGGATTGGCCATGATAAATTGCCCTTCGTATCCAAAATTGCCCTTCGTGTTGGGTGGGGTTATGGGGATAGGGTGGAGGTGTTGATAGGGTGCTCTTTCCAAGAGCCAGTGCAGACTCGATGGGCCGAATGGCCTCCTTCTGCACTGTAAATTCTATGATAATCTATGAATGCGTTTCATAAATCCGGCATCGTCCCAATTCGGGGCTTATACGTTCACCAGTACCACCCGCACCCCCTGCAACTTACCACTCACCATCACATATCGACCTCCATTATCCACTACAATATTCAGTGCCTCGAACGACACCCGCTTCCCCACCAGTATTGCAACCCCTCTGTTCTTCGCATCCAGCCCTGAATGAAAGACCTGCCCTTCCCATCCCTTTCTCAGCCTAACCTGATCTGCCACCTTCAGATGTGTCTCCTGGAGCATAACCACGTCTGCCTTCAGTCCGTTTAAGTGCGCGAACACCCGGGCCCTCTTGACCGGCCCATTCAGGCCCCTCACATTCCGTTATCAGCCGGATCGGGGGGCTACTCCCCCGCCCCCCGCCGACTAGCCTTCTCCTTTTCTAGGCCAGCCATGTGCCCGCCTCTCCCGCACACCCCAGTCCCCCAGGTGGCGGACTCCCGCCCCAACTACCTCTCCTACTTCCAGCTCCCCTTTGGTCAATGCAGCAGCAACCCAGTTCCCCCCCTCCCCCCTCACCTCCTCCCCCCCGCTAGATTCTCATCTAGCCATTTTGCTCCCCCCATGACACTCCCGGAAGTCAGCTGACTCCTGCTGACCCCGGCCTCTCCCGCCATTCCATCGACCCCCCAGTGTGAGAATCCCCCCACCCCTTGGCAGTCAGTGTGCGCTTCTCTCCAGCACCGCCCTTACCCCATGCCCCGCTCCATCCTTCCCTAACGCGGGAAAAATCCCGCGCTTTCCTGAGCCGGCACCATCCCCTCTGACGCAGCTCCTTTTTGCGGCCTTACCCCGACTCCCCATCCCTGGGCCTCCACCCCCCCCTCTTCCTCCACGGGGCCCTGCCCCTCCAACACCGATGCACACTCTCCCACAGCCCCCACATCAAATCCATTCACCCATCCCCACCCAGCACTCAAACAAAAAGAACAGTCCCCAAACGCAATAAACACAGTAAACATCCCCCCATGACAAACTCTCAGTTTGAGTCCAACTTTTCAGTCTGGATAAAGTTCCATGCCTCATCAGGCGTTTCAAAATAGTGGTGCCGTTCTTGGAATGTGACCCACAATCGCGCTGGCTCAGCATCCCGAACTTCACCCCCTTCAGATGGAGCACCGCCTTAGTCCGGTTAAAACCAGCCCTCTTCTTAGCCACCGCCGCACTCCAGTCCTGGTAAATTCGGATCTCCGTGTTCTCCCACCTGCTGCTCCGCTCTTTTTTGGCCCATCTCAGGACACACTCTCTGTCCATAAAGCGGTGGAACCTCACCACTACAACCCTTGGGGGCTTTGGGTCTCCTTGCCAGGACCCGATGAGCCCCATCCAGCTCCAGGGGCCTCGGGAAAGCTCCTGCGCTCTTGCTCATATATGCCCCAGCATCGGGCCCCTCCACTCCTTCAGGGAGACCTAGAATCCGAAGATTCTTCCTCCTCGACCTATTCTCCAGGTCCTCTAATTTTTCCGCCCACCTCTTGTGCAGCGCCTCGTGCACCTCCACCTTCACCGCCAGGCCCAAGATCTCGTCCTCGTTCTCCGGACCTCCCGGATCGCCACCCCTTGAGGAATTGACAAGGAAGATTGATGAAGGTAGTGCAGTGGACAAAGTCCCATATGGCAGATTGATCAAAAAAGTAAAAACCCATGGGATACAGGGCAATGTCACAAACTAGATAAAAAGTTGGTTTAGTAACAGAAAACAATGGGTAATGGTCGATGGCTGCCCTTGCAAATGGAAAGTTGTCTCAAGTGTTCGACAGGGGGGCAGCTTGGTGATGCAGTGGGTTAGCCCTGCTGCCTCACAGCACCGAGGTCCCAGGTTCGATCCTGGCTCTGGGTCACTGTCCGTGTGGAGTTTGCACATTCTCCCCGTGTTTGCGTGGGTTTTGCCCCCACAAACCCCACCTTTAGGCTAGGTGGATTGGCCACACTAAATTGCCCCTTAATTGGAAAAAATTAATTGGGTCCTCTAAATTTGAAAAAAAGTGTTCCACAGGGCTCGGTGTTGGGACCGTTACTGTTGGGTTATATAGTATGGATTTGGATGTGAATGTGTGGGGCGCACAATTGGGAAATTTGCAGATGACACAAAGATTAGCCGAGTGGTGGACAGTGTAGAATATAGCTATAATCTCCAAAACGATATAGATGGGTTGGTGGAGTGGGCGATAAAGTGGGTGGAGTGGGCGATAAAGTGGCAGATGGAATTTAACACAGAGAAGTGTGAAGGCATGCATTTAGGATGGTCAACTAGTACACAGTAAATGGGAATAAACTAAGAGGGGTAGATGAAGTGGGAGATCTTGGTGTACAAGGACACGGGTCCCTAAAGGCAGCAGTTCAAATAGATAAGGTTGTAAAGAAAGTATATGTAATGCTCTCCTTCATTGGCAGAGGTAGAGAATATAAAAATAAGGATATAAAGTTGGAATTGTATAAAACACTGGTGAGGCCACAACTGGGGTATTGTGCGCAGTTCTGGTCACCACTTTACAGAAAGGACGTAATTGCTCTGGAGAGAGTGTAGAGGAGGTTTGCAAGAATGTTGCAAGGGCTCGAAAAGTGTAGTTACGGGGAGAGATTGGATAGGTTGGGGTTATTTTCCTTGGAACAAAGAAGGCTGAGGGATGGCTTCATTGAGGTGTACAAAATTTTGAGGGGAAGAGATAGAGTCGACAGGATAAAATTGTTTCCTTTGGTGGAGCATTCTAGAACGAGGGGACATAGATTCAAGCTGAGGGTAGTGGGAGTCTGGAATTCGCTTCCTGAGTTGGTGGTGGAGGCAGAGACCCAAAACTCTTTTTAAAAAGTACCTGATCTGCACCTTAAGTGCTGTAAGCTACAGGGCTATAGACCGGGTGCAGGAAGGTGGGATTAGAAAGGGCACCTGGGCTGACATGGACAAGGTGGGCTGAATGGCTTCCTTCTGAGCTGTACCATTTGTATGGTTCTAAATTGATTGAATGACCTCTTTATTTGTACTTCCCTATTGTCATCTATTGAACCTCTTTTGGGGGTGGGGTCTCTTAAAGGAGAAGGGAAAAAATATTTTTATTTTCCCTGAAGGGAACTATACGTTTGTTCCATTTGATCTTGGAGACATGCCACCTCCCACTCAGCCTAAATGGAACAAAATGATAATTTCAGTGAGGTAAGAAAGTTAGTGCACAATATAAAAAAAATTAGATCATAGCTCTCATGTCCTCTGACCATCCTAAACTGCTCACCAAAATGTTGTCACCCGTTGTTGCAAAAGGGTACTGACAACCAATAGGCAGCAAGGTCCCACAAACAGCAATGGGATAAGTGATCTGATGATCTGTTTTAGACGGCATGGCATTGGTTGAGGGCTCATTATTGGCGAAGATATTGGGAGAAATCCCCTGCGAGTAGTTTTGGAATCTTTGACATTCTCCTGAGTGGTCTGACTGCCGTTTAATGTCTGATCCAAAGGAGAAACCCCTGAATTGAGCAGCATAATTTAATGCTGTATTGAGATGACAACCTAACATAGTTTCTCACTGAAAAATTAAATTACAGGTACTGTTTGGCTCTGATAATTCTCATGGAATTCAGGTGTAGAATCCGCTAAAGTAGCACGCCAAAGTAGCATGCATGGACCAAGCAGGGAGAAAACAAAGGTAGGATTTATTTACGGTATACAAGAATCTCCACTCCCCTAAGGGTTTCCCTTCCCGACCTGTACCAGGTCTGGGTTTTTATACTCTTGGAGCTGGATTCTCTGCACCCCGATGCCGAAATCGCGGCCTGCGGCAGTCCCGATTCCATGTGGGGAAATGGATTCTCCGACCTGGCGCCGGCCGCGATTTTCCGGGCTCCGAAAGTACGCCGTGCCGCGTATCCCCTACCTGCAGCCATTGTTGGATGCCCACTCTGCCATTCTCCGCCCCCGACCGTCCAAATTCCCGATGGCGTGGATCTAGCATGGTCCTGCCGGTTGGGATACAAGCGTGGCGACTACAGACTCAGTCCGTGGCCACCATGGTCGGTGGTGGGCCAATCGGAGGGCGGGGGGGGGGGCTTATACGGCACCGGGCTTATTTTGGGCGGGCGGTCCAGTCGGGCATGCGGACGATATCGGGGACACTATTTGGGAGGTCCAGCTCCGCGATCTGAGTCCACCATGGAGCATGGCGCGGCCACTGGAGGTCCTTGCCATGCGCATGCGCAGCCTCTGACCCGGAAGTGCGGGGGCCCGTATCTGCAGCAAATGCTACGAGCTTCCCGACGGGTCACTGCTAGCCCACTGCAGGGCTATGAATGTGTGGCCCTGTCATGCCAGTTTTTCTGTTGTGAAAGGCCATAGTTTTTACGACGGCGTGGGGAGAATCCAGCCCCTGATCTTTTCCCATGTTAAGGGGAACCCCCGCCCTGTTACCGGAGAAGTTTGTATTCATTGGAGGTCACGCGTTTCTGATAGTCCTGATGCAGTGACCTCGGCGAGGTTTATAACAGCAGGCTTTAGCTGGTGCTGGTTGCTCTGTAACCTATACTAGAAAGCAGGTAAGCATTTAATTGGGCACTGAGTTCCGTACATTTCAACAGTGACTGCACTTCAGAAGTACATCATTGGCTGTGAAATGCTTTGCGGATGTGCAATGTGTGATATAAATGCAAGTTTAAAAACTGCAACCTAGGGTGGCATGTGGCGCAGTGGTTAGCACTGGGACTGCGGTGCTGAGGTTCGAATCCCGTCCCTGGGTCACTGTCCGTGTGGAGTTTGCACAGTCTCCCTATGTCTGCGTGGGTTTCACCCCCACAACCCCCAAAAAATGCGCAGGTTAGGTGGATTGGCCATGCTAAATTGCCCCTTAATTGGAGAAAAAAAAATTGGGTACTCTTAATTTTTTTTAAAAACTGCAATCTTTCGAGCTGGTTGGAGAATTGTTTATGAATTTTTCATACAGCAAAGCCACTGAATAGAGGAGCTCTTGTCCCACAACCCTGCCTTTTCATGAATTAATTCACGGGTTGTGGATGTCACTGGCTGGGCCAGCATTTAATACCCATCCTTAACTGCCCTTGAACTAAGACCATTTCATAGAGCTTTTAAGAGTCAATCACATTGCCGTGCGTCTAGTGTCACATGTAGGCCAGACCAGGTAAGGGTGGCAGATTACCTTCCCTCAAGGATATGAGTGAACAGATGGACCTTCACGATAATTGGCAATGATTTCATGGTTATCATTAGACTTTTAATTCCAGATATTTATTGAATTCAAATTTCACCATCTGTCTTGGTGGAATTCAAACCGGGGAGTCGCCAGAGAGTTACCTTGGGTCTCTGGATAACCAGATGAGTGACAATGCCACTACGCCACCACCTCCCTTCCCATCCCCCCTGTATTATTGTTCCTGGCATTTGTTTGCCATAATTTTATTTTCATATAGTCATTGTGTGACAATATTGGAAGCTTGAAATATAATTTAAAAAACAATTATATTCAAATTTAAATCAAGTTGTACTTCCCATTTCCAGTAACCAAATACATACCTCATCAACTTGTAATTAATTGAGTTATGATTATAACTGGTACCAATTCTAGGCTAAATGTTTTGTAGCAGTAAACTCTCTCCAGTTCTCCATCCTCCTGGGTATAAATATTCACAGAAAACTTAAGCAAATGCTGAATCAGTGTGGCATTCTACGACTGAAATGCAATTGGAACTGATGCAGTGGAATCATCATTTTTTTCCTGTAAAGTCTAAATGAAATGAAACCATAAATTAGAAAGAAGGATTTGAACATGTATTTGTTTTCCTGTCATCAAGTTTTGTTGGACTTCAGTGGATTACGTTTGAGGTTCTGCAGGTTTTCTCAGTTGTTCAGCCTCACCAAAATAATATATTATTTATTCAAAATTCTATGTTCTACACATGCCTCAAGACCAAGACATAATTGAAGGGCCTGTAAACTATAGTGGAAGTTATTGACGACATTTTGTGAGGGCCAAGAAGAATCCAGCACGAGTTTGTAGATTCAAACTGAAAGTAAATTTATTTACAACAATGTGCACAAAGTACCAGCAGTTCACTACTGGTTCCCTCTCTAGCCTGTATCACACAGGCCAGCTCTATTTATTCAGCTGCACTGCTAAAGATTGCCCCACCTGCTCCCCCCTCCCTCCAATTGGGGGAGCTCATATTCCTCAAGGATCATGGGGTAACCACCCCTACCAGGAATGGCCCCTTTTAATTTGTCTGTCATTTAATTTCCTTCAGTATACTGTTTTGATTGGACCCCAAAATAAATCATGGGGGCAGCACGGTAGCCTTGTGGATAGCACAATTGCTTCACAGCTCCAGGGTCCCAGGTTCGATTCCGGCTTGGGTCACTGTCTGTGCGGAGTCTGCACGTCCTCCCTGTGTGTGCGTGGGTTTCCTCCCACAGTCCAAAGATGTGCGGGTTAGGTGGATTGGCCATGATAAATTACCCTTAGTGTCCAAAATTTCCCTTAGTGTTGGGTGGGGTTACTGGGTTATGGGGATAGGGTGGCGGTGTTGACCTTGGGTAGGGTGCTCTTTCCAAGAGCCGGTGCAGACTCGATGGGCTGAATGGCCTCCTTCTGCTCTGTAAATTCTATGAGTAACCACTCCTACGAGGAGTGACCCCTTTTAATTTGTCCCTCAATTAATTTCTGTTATTCTATTTAGTTGATTGGGCCCTAAAATAAATCCTGGGGTAACCAGCCAATAGGATCCAGGCAGATTGTAATACTAAACAAATTGTATTATCCTGTTGTCTTTGTACCCCTTATCCAAATGCTACTAGGTGCACCTGGTGTTTGTATCTATGTTTATGAGAAACATCCTATTTGCAGAAAAGATTTACAAGAATGATTCCAGGGATGAGTGATATCAGTAAAGTAGATGGATTGGAGAGGCTAGGACTGGAATCCTTAGAGAAAAGAAATTGGGAGGAGATTTGATCGAGGTGCTCAAAATAATGAGGGGTCGAGGCAGAGTTGATAGAAACTGTTCTCTTTGGCATAAGGGATGAGAAGCAGAGGACACTGATTTAAGATGAATGGCAAAGGAATCAAATGTGACTTGAGGGAAACTTTTATTTGCACCAAGTAACTACGGTCTGGAATTCACTGCCTGAAAGGGTCAGTCATGGCTTTGAAAGTGAAATTGGCTGAGAATCTGGTGTGAAAACCTTGCAAAGGTACCAGCAAAGGTTGGGGTAGTGGAATTGCAGAGAATGGCATGTTTTCAATGAGCCACATGGCCACCTTCTGTTCTGGGACCATTCTGCATGATTCTAATTTGAACAGTATTTCCGTCTAATATTGTGATCAGTAAGGAGGAAAACAAATGAAATGACTCCACGGATTAAGTGATCATATCAGCTGTTCCTGAACCCCAATCGAGGTGCAATCTCTCCGCTTGGAAATTTTGTAATTAAAAAAATATATTTTACAGGATCTGGACGTCAAGAGCTGGGCAGCATTTTTATTTCCCATCCCTAATTGCCCTCAAGAAGATGGGAATGTGCCACCTTCTGGAACCATTGCTGTCCCTGTGATGTAGGTGTACCCACAGTGCTATTAGGGAAGTTTTAGGATTTTGACCCAACCACCGTTAAGGAATATTTCCAAGTCAGGATAGTGAGTGACTTGAAAGGGAACTTGCAGATGATGGTGCTCCCTTGCATCTGCTGCCTTTGTCCTTCTAGGTGGTAGAGGTCAAAGGTTTGGAAGGTGCTATCGAAAGAACCTTGGCAAGTTGCTGGCAAGAATGTTTCTCGCAAGGCCAGAATGCATTGCTCATCCGAAATTGCCCTCGAGAAGGTGATGATATGCTGACTTCTTCCACTGCTGCAGCCATTGTGAAGGTACTCCCACAGTGCTATTAGGGAGAGAGTTCCAGGACTCTGACTTTGTGAGGATGAAGGAATGTCGATATGTTTCCAAGACAGTTTGGTGGATGATTTGGAGCCTGTAGCCGATGGTATTCTTGTGTACTTGTGGTCCTTGTTTTTCTAGACTTGGTTGGAGGAAAATAATAAAAGCTTCTTTTTTAGGAAAAATGCTTACCAAAAAATGCAACTACGTCAAACATGTATCTATCTGCATGTATATATTCGGAAGAAATTCCCTGCTTTTTGAATAACACCATTATATTCAGTATATAGTCAAGAATGGAAGACATAAATAACATGAAAATGGCTGTTTATACCTTTGAAATGTTTGGTTTCAACTGAGTTTTATCATTCATTCATCAGACTTGGCTGCTGCTGACTAGGCCAGCATTTATTGCTCATCCCTAATTTCCCTTGAGAAGGTGGTGGTGAACTGCCTTGTTGAACTACTGCAGCCCATGTAGTGGAGATACTCCCACAGTGCTATTAGTGAAGGAGTTCTATTATTTTGACCCAACCACAGTGAAAGAACGCCAACATATTTCCGAGTCAGGATGGTGAGTGGCTTGGAGGGGAACTTCCAGATGATGGTGCTCCCACGTGTCTGCTGCACTTGTCCTTCCAGATGATAGTATTTGTGGATATGGCAGGTGCTGTCTGAGGAGCCTTGGTGAGTTCTTGCATCTTGTGGATGATTCACACTATTGTCACTGTGGTGGTGGAAAGAGTTGAAGGCGGGATTCTGTGATCCTGAGGCTAAGTGTTGATGCCATCGGGGTCTCGACGGTGTCAACACGGCCTCAGGATCAGCAATTCTGGCCCTTACAGGGGGCCAGCACGGCACTGGAGCGGTTCACACTGCTCCAGTTGCTGATCCCGGCGTCAATTGGGCGCATGCGCAGTGGCACCGGCGCCAACACACGCATGCACAGTGGCTTCCTTAAACGCGCCGGCCCCAACTCAACATGGCGCAGGACTACAGGGGCCGGCATGGAAAAAAGGAGTCCCCCAGCCAGAGAGGCCGGCCCTCCGATCGGTGGGCCCCGATCGCGGGCCCCCGTATATGGTTGAGACCCTTGGACACAGGTCTCAAAGCTCGAGAACTGACAGCAATAAATAAAATTTCCCCCTAGTCTACTCTTAAATCAGAAGATCATCCCTTAATAATTGTTAATTACCCAGCATTCATTTTTCACTTCCTGACACAAAAAATCACTAATGTGAACCGCTGAGTGAGATTGTATTCAAGTGCATTTGAACTCAGTAAAGTCTAGGTCAAATGTTTGCACAGTGACTTAATGTAAGCTTCTTACTATCTGTCACCCATAACTCACTCATACCCACCATCACAGCTTCCAAAGTCAGATCGGCCTTCCTGAAAGTGAACCCTCGGAAGGCGATGGGCCCGGACGGGATCCCTGGTCGTGCACTCAGAGCCTGTGCAGACCAGCTGGCAGAGGTATTCGCGGACATCTTTAATCTGTTCCTACTCAACTCCGAGGTCCCCACCTGCTTCAAGAAGACCACCAACATGCCGGTGCCAAAGAAGAACCAGGCAACATGCCTCAATGACTACCATCCTCTGACTTCAGTCGTAATGAAGTGCTTCGAGAGGTTGGTCATGGAGTGCATCGCCTCCATACTCCCAGAACGCCCAGATCCACTGCAATTCGCATACCGCCGCTACCGGTCCGCAGCAGATGCCATTTCCCTGGCCCTACACTCATCCCTAGAGCATCTCGACAACAAGGACTCCTACATCACACTCCTATTTATTGACTACAGCTCTGCCTTCAACACCATAGTCCCAGCCAAGCTCATATCAAAGCTCCAAAACATAGGACTTGGCTCCCCACTCTGCAACTGGATCCTCGACTTTCTGACCCACGGACCACAATCAGTAAGAATGAACAACAACACCTCCTCCACAATAGTCCTCAATACCGGTGCCCCGCACGGCTGCGTTCTTAGCTCCCTACTCTACTCCCAGTACACACACGACTGCGTGGCAACATTTGATTCCAACTCCATCTACAAGTTTGCTGACGATATGACCATAGTGGGCTGGATCTCGAATAACGACGAGTCAGAATACAGGAGGGAGATAGAGAACCTCGTGGAGTGGTGCAGTGACAACAATCTCTCCCTCAATGCCGGCAAAACTAAAGAGCTGGTCATTGACTTTAGGAAGCAAAGTACTGTACACACCCCTGTCAGTCAGCATCAATGGGGCCGAGGTGGAGATGGTTAGCAGTTTCAAATTCCTAGGGGTGCACAGCTCCAAAAATCTGTCCTGATCCACCGACATCGATGCTACCATCAAGAAAGCATGATAGCGCCTATACTTCCTCGGGAAACTAAGGAAATTCGGCATGTCCACATTAACTCCTACCAACTTTTACAGATGCACCATAGAAAGCATCCTATCTGGCTGCATCACAGCCTGGTACGGCAACTGCTCGGCCCAGGACCGCAAGAAACTTCAGAGAGTTGTGAACATAGTCCAGTCCATCACGCGGACCTGCCTCCCATCCATTGACTCCATCTATACTTCCCGCTGCCTGGGGAAAGCGGGCAGCATAATCAAAGACTCCTCCCACCCGGCTTACTCACTCTTCCAACTTCTTCCATCGGGCAGGAGATACAGGGCGATTCTCCACCCCCACGCCGAAGTGGCCGCGCCGTCGTGAACGCCGTTGAGGCTCACGACGGCGCGGAACGGCCCTGGTCCCGACCGATTCAGGCCCTGACAATGGGCCAGTATTGGGGCCGCGTCATCTACCCGCGTGAGGCATTGACGCCCGCCTAAAAGCGGAGCCGCATAGATGACGCGGCCGGCGCCGCATAACGGACGTCATCCGCGCATGCGTGGTTACCGTCCTGTCCAAATCCGCCCCGCAAGAAGATGGGGGACGGATCTTGCGGGGCGGCGGAAGGAAGGAGGTCCTCCTTCAGAGAGGACGGCCCGACGATCGGTGGGCACCGATCACGGGCCACCCCACATTTAAGGTACCCCCCGGTGCAGGATCCCCCTCGCCCCCCCACAGGCCGCCCCCCCCCCCTCCCCAGCGTTCACGCACCGCCCATGACTGCAGCGACCAGGTGTGGACGGCGCCGGGGGGGAACCCGCCGTTTTGGCCTGGCCGCTCGGCCCATCCGGGCCTCAGAATCGCAGGGGTGCTGGAGAATCGCCATTTTCGGTGTCTCCGGCGATTCTCCGGCCTGCGGCCCGCGAAACACGACCGGGCTGTTCCCGCCACTTGGGTGAATCGCGGGAGGGCGTCGGACCGGCGTCCCCGGAAATTTCGGCGGCCCAGGCGATTCTCCCAACCGGCGCGGGAGTGGAGAATCGCGCCCACAGAATCTGAGAACACGCACAAACAGACTCAAAAACAGCTTCTTCCCCGCTGTTACCAGACTCCTAAATGACCCTCTTATGGACTGACTTCATTAACCCGACACCCCTGTACACCCCTGTATGCTTCATCCGATGCTAGTTCTTATGTAGTTACATTGTATATGTTGTGTTGCCCTATTGTGTATTTTCTTTTGTTCCCTTTTCTTCTCATGTACTTAATGATCTGTTGAGCTGCTCGCAGAAAAATACTTTTCACTGTACCTCGGTACACGTGACAATAAACAAATCCAATCCAATCATCTAGGCAGGTGCAAATCCAGAGTCCAGAAGTGAAAAGGCAATCTAGAGATCGTGGGGTGGGTTTTAACTTTTAGTTGTAAGGCCAAGGGGAGGTTGCAGTTAATTGTAGTGGCAGTGCTTTATATTCCGCCTGCTGATTTCCTGCCTGAACTGGGCGGAAAGAAACTAGTAGCTGGTTTTGGGTAGATCAGAATCGTGGCGCCCAGATGTGACCCGTGGCACCAAGATTTGCCATGCGGGTGGAAATTGGGAAATTTTGTGGATGAATAATAGGAAATAGTCTGGAATGGAAGATGCCCAGAATTTCTGAGTTGGGTCCAAAAAAAGAAAAGGGATTAAAAAAAAAACTTAATAGAGCAACAATGTCACGATATTAGCACCGGCATCGGATGAAGCATATAGGGGTGTCGTGTTAATGAGGTCAGTCCATAAGGGTCATTTAGGAGTCTGGTAACAGCGGGAAAGAAGCTATTTTTGAGTCTGTTCGTGCGTGTTCTCAGATTCTGTATCTCCTGCCCGATGGAAGAAGTTGGAAGAGTGAGTAAGCCGGGTGGGAGGGATCTTTGATTATGCTGCCCGCTTTCCCCATGCAGCGTGTGATGAATAGTTACTGTACCCTTAACACCATGTAGGTGATGCCCCTTTAAGACCGGGTTTGGAACCCTGGGGGACTCCGTCACCGGCTCCGTCCATCAGGGAGCCATATTATAAGGTGGCTCCCTGTAGGCGGCACTCAGTAAGGATACGTCTCGGTAACAGACTAGTTCTCTGCTTATTAAAGCCTTCATTTTCCATTCCACACTCTCGTGTTGTTATTGAGGGTACTACAATTTAATAATCAGAACTACGTTAGGATGGAGGATGGTCTCAAGCCAGAAAAGCTCAACCTGGAAGCAGGGACACCAGAGGCCAAAGAAATTTTTAAGTACTGGCTCCGCTGCTTCGAGGCCTACTTGGAATCCTCGGAAACTCCAGCCCTAGGGCCTCGCAAGCTGCACCTGCTCCACGCTCGGGTGAGCCATAGAATCTCCGCCACGATCGAGAAGGCGACCACTTACGACGAGGCGATTGAGATCCTGCGAAAGCGTTTCGTCACACCTATAAACGAGGTACATGCACGGCACCTGCTCTCTACCTGCCGGCAGCGCTCAGGGGAAACGCTAGACGAGTACGTGGAAAAGCTCACCGCGCTCGCCAGGAACTGCAACCACCAGGATGTGAGGGGGGAAGTCCACATGAACCTGCACATCCGAGACGCATTCATGCCCGGCATCCGTTCGACCTATATCAGGCAGCGACTCCTCGAAAATGGAGCTAAAGACCTTCAGGACACGGTAACGCTCGCCACCTCACTGGAAGTGGTCCGCCACAACCTAGGCATGTACCCCGCAGACCCTGTGAGCCCCCCTCAGACTTCCCCAGATTCGGCTACGCTACGGGCCTGCGTGCACGGCGACCCGCCCAGACCGGGGTCACACCGTGCTATTTCTGTGGGCAGGGCCAGCATCCACGTCAACGCTGCCCAGCCGCCTCCGCCATCTGTAGCGACTGCAGAAAGAAGGGGCACCTCGCGAGGGTCAGAAACAAAAAACTCACCAGGCCCGAAAATCAAGCTCACAGGCCCGCAGGCCCCGCAACGCGGCTGCGCACCGATCGGACACGCCCCTTTCTGACGCGTCATCGGCCTCGTGCGAGTCATGGGGCAGCCATCTTGGCAGCGGTCATCTTCTAGACCCGACACGTGCGACCGATGGTGGCGGCCATTTTGTGAATCAGACTCGGCTGAGGACTCGGACTACCCGCAACTGAGAGCGATCACCCTCGACCAATCGCTGCCAAAGCACTTGCAGAATTCCATGATATGATGCAGTCCAGATCAACGGGCGCGACACTCCCTGCCTCTTCAACTCCGGGAGCACGGAAAGCTTTATCCACCCAGAAACGGTAAGGCGCTGCTCCTTGCGCATCTATCCCCATTCCCAAACCATAGCCTTCGCCTCCGGGTCTCACTCGGTCCGAATCAAGGGATACTGTATTGTGGATCTCGCGATCCAGGGCGCCGAATACGCTCGTTTCAAGCTCTATATCCTCCCTCACCTCTGCGCCCCCCTGCTGCTCGGTCTGGATTTCCAATGCAGCCACCGAAGCCTGACCCTGAAGTTCGGCGGACCCTTGCCCCCCCCCCTGCTGTCTTTCCCCATCTCCTTGTCAAATATCTGTATCTTTTTAAAAGATTCTTGTATACATGTGTCACTTTTATCAAGTCAGAGGTCCAGCGTTTACTGGAAGAGGGGGTCATCGAGGCTAGCAACAGCCCCTGGTGAGCACAGGTGGTGGTAGTATGGTCCGGGGAAAAGAAACGGATGGTCGTGGACTACAGCCAGACCATAAACCGCTTCACGCAGCTCGATGCGTATCCCCTTCCCCGCATGGCAGAAATGGTCAATCGGACCGCTCAATACCATGTATTTTTCTCTACTGTCGATCTCAAATCCGCCTACCACCAGCTCCCTATCCGACCAAAAGACCGCCTCTACTGCTTTCGAAGCAGCCGGCCGGCTCTTCCACTTCCTCAGGGTCCCCTTCGGCATCACAAATGGGGTCTCCATCTTCCAGGTGGACCAAATGGTGGACCAGTACGGCCTGCGGGCTACTTAGCCGTACTTGGACAATGTCACCATCTGCGGCCATGATCAGCAGGACCATGACGCGAACCTTGAAAAGTTCCTCCAGACCGCCCGGGCCCTCAATCTAGCCTACAACAAGGAAAAATGCGTTTTCCACACAACCTGACTAGCCATCCTCGGCTACGTCGTGGAAAACGGGGTCCTAGGTCCTGACCCCGACTACATGCTCCCCCTTAAGGAACTTCCCCTCCCCCGTAGCCTCAAGGCCCTCAAACAGTGCTTGGGGCTTTTCTCCTATTACGCCCAGTGGGTCCCCAGATATGCGGACAAAGCTACATAGCACTCATAAAGACCACAACATTTCCCCTGACGGCTGAGGCCCGGTGGATGAAACCATCCCTTTCCAGGTAAAGAGCGATGCGTCAGACATCACCCTGGCTGCTACCCTTAACCAGGCAGGCAGGCCAGTAGCATTCTTCTCTTGAACCCTCACCGCCTCCGAGATTCAGCACTCCGCAGTTGAAAAGGAGACACAAGCCATTGTGGAGGCTGTGCGACACTGGAGGCACTACCTAGCCGGTTGGAGGTTCACCATCGTTACCGACCAACGGTCGGTAGCCTTCCTGTTTGATAACGCACAACGGGGCAAAATTAAAAATGATAAAATCTTGAGGTGGAGGATCGAACTCTCCACCTACACGTATGATATTAAGTATCGTCCTGGGGAGCTCAACGGGTCCCCAGATGCTCTGTCCTGTGACACGTGCGCCAACGCGCAAGAGGATTGCCTGCGGGCCATCCACAATGACCTCTGTCACCCGGGGGTTACCCGGCTCGCCCACTTTATCAAGTCCCGCAACCTACCTTACTCCACCAAGGAGGTCAAGGCCATGACCAGGGATTGCCAGATTTGCGTGGAGTGCAAACTGCACTTCTACCGGCCGGACAAGGCTCGCCTTGTAAAGGCCTCGGGGCCCTTTGAGCAACTAAGCATGGACTTCAAAGGTCCCGTCCCGTCCACCAACCGCAATACCTACTTCCTAACCGTTAGCGACGAGTTCTCCCGCTTCCCATTCGCCGTTCCCAGTCCCAACATGTCCTCGGCCACCGTGATAAAGGCACTGCACAGCATCTTCACCCTGTTTGGTTTCCCCGCTTATATCCACAGCGACCGGGGTACATCGTTCATGAGCGATGAGCTCAGTATCTGCTCAGCAAGGGCACCGCCTCGAGCAGAACGACCAGTTATAACCCACGGGGAAACGGGCAGGCGTAGTGGGAAAACGCGACAGTTTGGAAGGCTGCCCTTCTGGCCCTACGGTCAAGACGTATCCCAACCACCCGCTGGCAGGAGGTCCTACCCGATGCCCTCCACTCCATTAGGTCGCTCCTCTGCAGGCCACGAATGAGACCCCTCACAACCGCTTGTTTGTCTTCCCCAGGAAGTCCAAATCAGGGGTCTGGCTTCCACCTTGGCTGACGACTCCGGTACCTGTTCTTCTCTGGAGGCACGCAAGGAGCCATAAAACAGACCCCCTGATCGAGAGGGTCCGACTGCTACATGCCAACCCCCGATTCGCCTACGTCGAGCTCCCCGATGGCAGGAAAGACACGGTTTCCCTCCGGGATCTGGCACCCGCTGGTTCCCCCACTACTGACGCCCCTCCCAGGGCCCCCCGCTCTGTCGGTAGACACCGACACCCCCCCCCCCCCCCCCCCCAGCATCCCCACCCTCCACACTCCCCGCTGGCGCCGGCACCGCGACCCCCAGCCCCAGCTATTCCCCCTGCCCCCCGACCCCCTACCCCGACCCAGACGAAAGCTCTGACCACCGTGCTCCCGGATGTACCCTCACCAAAGACGCCTGTGTCTGCCGCACCACTGCCCGAGCTGAGAAGGTCGACGAGGACGATCAGGCCACCAAAAAGAATAGATATGTGATTCCACTTCACCCCTGATGGACTTTGCGTTTTTTTAAACAGGGGGTGAATGTGATGAATGGTTACTGTACCCTTAACACCATGTAGGTGATGCCCCTTTCAGACCGGGTTTGGAAACCTGGGGGACTCCGCCTCCGGCTCTGCCCACCAGGGAGCTGTATATAAGGTGGCGCCCTGTAGGCAGCACTCAGTAAGCACATGTCTCGGTAACTGGCTAGCTCTCTGCTTATTAAAGCCTTAATTTACCATTCTACACTCTCGTGTCGTTATTGAGGGTACTACACAGCAGGAGGTGTAGATGGAGTCAATGGATGGGAGGCAGGTTTGTGTGATGGACTGGGCTGTGTTCACGACTCTATGAAGTTTCTTGCAGTTCTGGGCCAAGCAGTTGCCATACCAGGCTTGATGCAGCCAGATTAGGTTGCAACTGACCTGAATAAGGAAAATATTTTTTTTACCAGTCCTCTTTGCCAAATTTTACTGAGTGAGTTGTTCATGGAGGGAATTCCTCCTTAGTGAATAGTTAAACTGTCAGGCTGCTATAGGTGTCATTGGACTCTGATTAACATGTGGTATTGAGGCCTATCCCAGTCTTTGGCACCTTAATGCTTATCAGAGGTGGTGGCAGGCAGGAATCTTGTCAGAAAGCTTTTTTTAAAAATAGCTATTGTCCAGAATTTTCCAGCTGTTCCCTCTGGCAAACTTCCGCTGCAGGTTTCCTAATGGCGAGAGATACATAAACCGGGAAACCCTGTTGCCAGCCATCGGCTGATGACAGGCTGCCTCCCCCGCAGCGAAATGTGCGGCAGGAGGCCTGGAAAATCCCACCCATTGTAATGGTCCTCCTACTGCATTCCCAGCAGGAGACGTGGACTAAAACTGCCCCCTGCTTTCAGTTGGGAGAAATAAAAAGTGAATGCGATCTTAAAAAAAAAGTTAAGACTCCCTTTCATCAATCCCTCTGCAGTTTGATGTGACTAACCCCCAAAAAAGGAAAATAGTTGCAACCGTCTATTTCTACCCAAAACCGCCACTTCTAACTAGGAAGCTGTAAGTTGAGTGCAGCATTTAATTTAATTCAGGTTACATTTTTCCCTTTAATCATTTCCAGTCTGCTTTAATAAAACTGAAAAATGTTCAGGTTAATTTTAATTTTCTGTTCACAAACATATTGTCAAAGGCAAGCGTTTTCTTGCCTCTTAGAATTCATATCTTAAAAAGCAGTTGGGATTTGCACAAAGAGCACCGCTTTCGGACAATGAGAAGGAGGTCTGAAGTCGCACAGTTGCCAATGTGGTTTGCATGGTGTAATATTTTGAGGCAGAATGCAAACCATATGTTAAATGGGACTTGTCTATTTTCAGAATGCTTCGTTTATGATAATTAAAACATTGAGTAAAACATTGCACCACAAATGAAGATAACCACTTGGAAAAAAGACAACACAAATTGCGTAAGTGCAAGGAGAAACACATGAACAGCCGACATCCCATTTCATTTTAACTGTCTTTTACCATTTCTTTCTTTTGTGTCTTTCTTAATATATATTAAACCCCCCCTCCCCCCGCAATCTTATCCACCTTTCCTTACCCTTTCTCCTCTTTGCTTCCCCCTTCCCCTCCCCCACATTGACACTTCACCCTCTGATGTTAGCTTCTCTGCTGTTTGGCCTTTCACATCTTTTGTTCTCTCTGGGGACTGCCATTAGAACTCTTTCCCTTTGGTTTCTGTGGCCATTAGCACCCGGTTTCACTGGGTTTCTGAGGCAATGACTCATCTTTCATTCTCACTCCACAGTATAAATATTTTCCACTTTCTGTGCCTGTTAGCATTGACAAAGAGTCATCGGACTCGAAACGTTAGCTCTTTTCTCTCCCTACAGATGCTGCCAGACCTGCTGAGATTTTCCAGCATTTTCTCTTTCATTTCAAGGAGAGCCATGATGTGGAGATGCCGGCGTTGGACTGGGGTGAGCACAGTAAGAAGTCTTACAACACCAGGTTAAAGTCCAGCAGGTTTGTTACAAATCATTAGCTTTCGGAGCACTGCTCCTTCCTCAGGTGAATGAAGAGGTAGGTTCCAGAAACATATATATAGACAAAGTCAAAGATGCATGGCCATGCTTTGAATGCGAGCATTTGCAGGTAATTAAGTCTTTAGAGATCCAGAGATAGGGGTAACCCCAGGTTAAAGAGGTGTGAAATGTCTCAAGCCAGGACAGTTGGTAGGATTTCACAAGCCCAGGCCAGATGGTGGGGGATGAATGTAATGCGACATGAATCCAAGGTCCCGGTTGAGGCCGTACTCATGTATGCAGAACCTGGCTATAAGTTTCTGCTCGGCGATTTTCCGTTGTGTCGTGCCCTGAAGGCCGCCTTGGAGAACGCTTACCCGGTGATCAAAGGCTGAATGCCCTTGACTGCTGAAGTGTTCCCCGACTGGAAAGGAACATTCCTGCCTGGCGATTGTCGCGCGATGTCCGTTCATCCATTGTCGCAGCGTCTGCATGGTCTCGCCAATGTACCACGATTCGGGACATCCTTTCCTGCAGCTTATGAGATAAACAATGTTGGCCGAGTCGCACGAGTATGTACCGCGTACCCGGTGGGTGGTATTTCATTTCTGAAGGACATATTTTTAATTTTTAATTGTCCATTGTTCCCAATTCCTCACTAAAGGAAATTGTTGCTCTGTATTTACCTTGCTGAATTTTATATAATTTTTACACATACCATCTCCCCACCTTTTTTAACTCCAGGGACTGCAAGGCAAATTTATGCAACCTATCTTCATAATAAAACCCTTGAAGCCTCTATTATCCTTGAAACTTCACTCAACCCAATCTGATGATCTCAGTATTACAGATGGGGGCCTGACCAAAGCTCTGGACAATTGAAACATACTTTCCTCCCCTTTATGTTTCAGCCCCTAGACTTGATGCCCAACATTCCATTATCTTTTTGATATTCATACTTGTGTAAAGTAACTTTTAATGGTTTGCACATATGACTCTGAAATCCTCTTGCTCATCCGCAGTCCCTAGTCTCTCAGAGAATGCCTCTGATCTCCCGTTAAGTGTTCTCCAAGGCGGCTTCAGAACACACGACAACGCAGAATCGCCAAACAGAAACTGATAGACAAGTTCCGCACACATGAGTACGGCCTCAACTGGGACCTTGGATTCATGTCGCATTACATTCACCCCCCACCATCTGGCCTGGGCTTGCGAAATCCTACCAACTGTCCTGGCTTGAGACAATTCACACCTCTTTAACCTGTGATTACCCCTCTCTCTGGACCTCTAAAGACTTAATTACCTGCGAATGCTTGCATTCAAAGCATGGCCTTGCATCTTTGACTTTGTTGATATATATGTTTCTGGAACCGACCTCTTCATTCACCTGAGGAAGGAGCAATACTTGCAAAGCTAGTGATTTGAAACAAACCTGTTGGACATTAACCTGGTGTTGTAAGACTTCTTACCATAATAATAAAAATCTTTATTGTCACAAGTAGGCTTACATTAACACTACAATGAAGTTACTGTGAAAAGCCCGTAGTCGCCACATTCCGGCACCTGTTTGGGTCACAGAGGGAGAATTCAGAATGTCCAAATTGCTCAACAGCCTGTCTTTCGGGACGTGTGGGAGGAAACTGGAGCACCCGGAGGAAACCCACGCAGACACAGGGAGAACGTGCAGACTCCACACAGACAGTGACCGCACAAACAGTGACCCAAGCCGGGAATTTTACCTCGGACCCTGACACTGTGAAGCCATGGTACTAACCACTAATCTACCATGCTGCCTATTAAGTCGTGAGAGGGCCATTTAGGAGTCTGAGAACAGCGGGGAAGAAGCTGTTTTTGAATCTGTTTGTGCGTGTTCTCAGACTTTTGTATCTCCTGCCTGATGGAAGAGGTTGGAAGAGAATAATCCGAATGGGAGGGCTTTTTGAGAATGCTGCCCACTTTCCCAAGGCAGCGAGAGGTGTAGACAGAGTCAATGGATGGGAGGCGGATTCACGTGATGGACTGGGCTGTGTTCACGACTATCTGTAGTTTCTTACGGTTTTGATCCGAGCAGTTGCCATACCACGCAGATAGGATGCTTTCTATGGTGCATCTGTAAATATTGGTAAGAGTCAATGTGGGCATGTCGAATTTCCTTAGTTTCCTGAGGAAGTATAAACGCTGTTGTGCGTTTTTGGTCGTAGCATCAACCTGGGTGGACCAGGACAGGTGGTTGGTGATGTGGACACCAAGGAATTTGAAGCTGTCAACCATCTCCACCTTGGCACTGTTAATGCAGACAGGGGTGTGTACGATACTTCACTTCCTGAAGCAAATTGGGATTGTTAACTGTGGATGTTAATGTGTGTAAAAGGTGAATAAGGTCTGCAGAGCTGTCAAGCCATTTACATTCCCTGACTGTTAAATTTTGGGAAAGAAATTCTGCAGCGACTCTGTTGAAGAAATTGGTGCTTGCAATTTTAATAGATGTTCGTTGGCAAACGCTTGAGGGTTTTCATTGCAGAAGCAGTGCTTCTTGACTGCTTCCACAACCTATCATTGTCACAGTGGTGGGGGAGAGGCTGTAAGTTCAGCGTGGTTGACAGCTCCGAGTGGTTATAAAAGGATAATCTGTCTTGAGGGTAAGGTTGAAACTAATTTGAAAGGGGAATGGAATCCAAAGTAACAGTACAGTGGGTGAGAAGGTCGAGTCAAATATAGAGGATAAACCAAGCAAGTCCAGAGGACAGTACAGACAGGGGTGTGATGAGACACATGGGAGGATTGGTAGGCTAAACTGCATTTATTTCAGTACAAGGAGCTGATGGGTAAGATGGATTAATTCAGGGTGTTGATCAGCACATGGAATTATGATATTATTGCAATCATAGAAACTTGGTTGAAAGAAGGGCAGGACTAGCAGCTGAACAACCCAGGGTATAGAGGGGGGTGTAAGAGAGGAGGGGGAATTGCATTATTGATTAGGTGAACATCATGGCTGTACTCGGGGATGATACCGAGTAGGTTCCTCAAATGAAGCCACATATGTAGAAGTTAGTAATAAAAAGGGACCACCACATTGCTGGGAGTGTACTGTAGGTCCCCAAACTGTCAGGGATCGATAGAAGGGCAGATATGTAGGCAAATCTCAGAGAATTGAAGGAACAATCAGGTAATAACAGTAGAGGATTTCAACTGGGATGATAATAACTGGGATGGTTAAAGTGTGAACTGCTGAGAGGAGGCAAAATTCTTAAAATG
The DNA here is from genome assembly GCF_047496885.1 of Scyliorhinus torazame. NCBI lineage: Eukaryota > Metazoa > Chordata > Chondrichthyes > Carcharhiniformes > Scyliorhinidae > Scyliorhinus > Scyliorhinus torazame. The sequence goes on from NC_092710.1 coordinate 325,443,692, forward strand.
CATCCAGGAGAACCTTTTATGCCAATAAGTAGAAAATTCTGCAAGGGAGGATGCTGGATCTATTTTTAGGGAATGAAGCTGGGCTAAATTTTCAGTGCGGAGCATTTTGGGCCCTGGGGAGTTTCTCACCGATTTAGCTCACACTTAGAATTCTTTCTAGCACTGGTGAGCTGAACGCCGAGATCGGGCCGCCATTTTGAAAGGGTGCCCCGGTCTCTAGGTGAGCTTGTGAGTCCCCCACACTCACCACCTATGGGCAATGTCACCCCACCACACACATGGACACTGCCCCACACCCCCCAAGTGAAGTCATCCCTCTATGGGATCCCTGGGGGACCCCCCTCTTCAGGCCCCCCAAGCCCCCTTACAGCATCCCATCTCCTCTAGGACCTCCAGCCATCAACTACCTGACTGCCACCCATCAGGCCCCTACTTCTGGCCTGCACTCCCCACCCTTCGAACCCTCCCCTCCATCCTCTTGTCATGGCATGGCCCCTCCCCCCGACTCTTGGCAGCCCCACCCTGGCACTCGGGCATCCTTGCACTGCCACCCTGGCACCCAGCAGTGCTCCTGGCTTGGCAGTGCCATCTGAGCATCTTGGCAATGCCAGGATGGCAGCACCAAGTTGCCAGCTGGGCAGTGCTAAGGTGCCCACGTTCCAAGGGGAGGGCCAGGGAGCCACCCTGTGCTTACCCTGATCACTCAGGGGTCTCCGGTGGTCTGGGAACCCCCCCGGGTGCCATTAAGCCTGATCCCGTTTGTGTGGACCAGCACTGATCGGTACCCGGCTGCAGCCTCCCTGGTGACGGTGAAGAATTGAGGGAGGCTGCTGGATCCCACGGAGGTAGGTCGTAAGTAGGTTTATGACCCACTTCCGCAAGCATCATTCGGTCCTGCCCATTTGGGATGGGGTCTGACTCTGACGTCTCGCAGGACTTCGCTGAAGGCTCGCTGAAGGACTTTCCCGGCATTCACCGGCTGCATTGCGCACGGGCGAGAGCACAATGCGGCCGGAGAATCAGGCCCCATCACTCAGTAGAATTTAAGGTAGTTATGGAAAAGGACAAGATAGACTGGAAATTAAACTTCTTAATTGGGAGAGGATCAATTTTAATAAAATAAAAGAGGATCTGTCCAAAGTTAACTGGGAGCAGCTACTCTTTGGGAAATTTACATCAGTACAGTGGGATTTATTCATAAAGGAAATAGAGAGTACAGGCTCAACATGTTCCCATGATAATGAAGGGTGGGTGCAATAAACCCAGAGAACCCTGGGTATAGAGGGATATTCAGGGTCAGCTAAGGAAAAAAAGGGAGGCTTATGGCAGATACCAAGAGCGCAAAACAATGAAAGCCCGAGAGGAATAGAAAGTGCAGGGCATTACATCAGAAACAAATTAGGAGAGTGAAGAGGGGGCATGAAAAAGCCCTGGCGGATAAAATAAAGAAAAATCTAAAAGTGTTTTATAAATATATTAAGGGCAGGAGGTTGACCAGGGTAAGAGTAGGGCCCTTTAGTGACCAACATGGCAATTTGAGTGTGGAGCTGGAAAACATAGGTGAGGTTTAAATGAGTACTTTGTATCTTTATTCACTATGCAGAAGGATGATGTCGGTATTCGAATCAGGCAGTATTTTACAATTGGTAGGTTATGTATGACGAATAGAATGCTGCAAGGATCAATTTTGGGGCCTCAACTGTTTATAATCTATACTCATGGCTTACATGAAGAGACAGAGAGCCATGCTGATGACACAAAACCAGGTGGTAATGGCAGCTGTGAGAACAACACAGAGGCTGCAAAGTGATATAGATAGTGAGTGGGCAGCAAGGCAGCAGATGGAGTTTAATGTGGGGAAGTTATTACTTTGGATGTAAGTATAGAAAAGCAGAATTTTAAAAAATATTATGAAACTTCTAAATGTTGATATTTAGAGAGAATAGATTGTATAGAATACAAAATAGAATGCAGGCACAGCAAGCAATTAGGAAAGCAAATGTCCTGCTGTTGGCCTTTATTTGAGAGAAGTCTTGCTTCAGTTGTATAGGGCTTTGGTGAGATCACACTGGAATACTGGATGCAAATTTGGTCTGCACATTTAAAGAAGAATATAATTGCTTTGGAGGCAGTGTACTTGTTGGTCCATATCTTCCTGTGAAGGGTTACTAGATTAGTCCCTGTGATGAAGGAGTTGTTCAGTGATGAGAGGCTGAGTAAATTGGGTCTATATTCTCTGGAGTTTTGAAGAGTGAGAGGTAATCTTATTGAAACATTTGAGATTCTGAAGGGGCTTGACAGGGTGGATGCTGAGAGGTTATTTCTGCTGACTGGGGAATTTAGAACCAGGAGCCCAGTTTCAGGATGAGGGGAAGACCATTTAATAATTACAATAATCTTTAATGCCACAAGTAGGCTTACATTAACACTGCAATGACGTTACTGTGAAAAGCCCCAAGTCGCCACATTCCGCCGCCTGTTCGGGGACACAGAGGAAGAATTCAGAATGTCCAATTTAGGTAACAGTACATCTTTCGGGACTTCTGGGAGGAAACTGGAGCACCCGGAGGAAACGCACGCAGACACGGGGAGAATGTGCAGACTCCACACAGACAGAGACCCAAGCCGGGAATTGACCTTGGACCCTGGCGCTGTGAAGCCATAGTGCTAACCACTATGCTACCTTGCTGCCCTTTAGGACTGAGATGATGAGAAATGTCATCACTCAATGGGCTGTGAATCTTTGAAATTCTCGACACCAAAATGTTCTGGATGTGCTATCATTGTATATATATAAGTTTAATTCTTTTTTAAAATAAATTTAGAGTACCCAATTCTTCTTTTCCAATTAAGAGGCAATTTAGCGTGGCCAATCCACCTACCCTGCAAATCTTTGGGTTGTGGGCCTGAGACCCACGCAGATACTGAGAGAATGTGCAAACTCCACACGGACAGTGACCCGGGGCCGGGATCGAACCTGGGACCTCGGCGTCGTGAGGCAGTTGTGCTAACCACTGTACCACCTTGCCGACCCCATTTTTTCTACTTAAGCCTGAGATAGACAGATTTTTGATCTCTCAGGAAATCTAGGGATATGGGAATTAGGTAGGAAAGTGGAGTCGAAACCCAAGATCAGTCATGATCACGCTGAATGACGGAGCAGACTTGATGGGTCCTCATCAGCTCTTATTTGTCATGTTTGTATCTCAAAATACAACCCCAACATCCTGGTCAGATTTAAATCCTAATCCTTTTAAATCAGACACATTGTTCACCTCTAATTGGAATGAATAATGTTAAGCTGGCACATCAGATTCAGTGAGAGTAAAATAAGCTCCTTGAGCAGAGAGTAATGCAGTTTCATATAGAGAAAGTAAATTCCCCAGGCAAACTTGAATAACTGAGACGAATAGAACTGTAGGGAATTTCGTCAGTTTTCTCTGACCACCATTAGAGCAATTCATGGGGATTATTGATTACTGTTACACAAACCTTGGGCAGGATTCTCCCCTACCCGGCGGGGCGGGGGATTCCGGCGGGAAGTCTCCGCACCTTTAGGGGTCAAGCCCTCAGGTTGAGGGGCTAGGCCCGCGTCGGAGTGGATTCCGCTCCTCCGGCTGGCGGGAAAGGCCTTTGGCGCCACGCCAGCCGGTGCCGAAAAGTCTTCGCCGGGCGACGCATGCGCGGGAGCGTCAGCGGCTGCTGATGTCATCCCCACGCATGCGCAGGGGAGGGGGTCTCTTCCGCCTCCGCCATAGTGAAGACCATGGCGAAGGCGGAAGAAAAAGAGTGCCCCCGCGGCACAGGCCCGCCCGTCGGGCCAGGCCACCGTGGGGGCACCCCCCGGGGCCAGATCGCCCCGCGCCCCCCCCCCCCCCCCCCCAGGACCCTGGAGCCTGCCCGCGCCGCCTTGTTCCGCCGTTTAAAGGGTGGTTTAATCCACGCCAGCGGGCGAGGGTTGACAGCGGCGGGACTTCGGCCCATCGCGGGCCGGAGAATCGCCGGGGGTGGGCCCGCCGACCGGCTCGGCGCGATTCCCGCCCCCGCCGAATCTCTGGTGGCGGAGAATTCGGGCCACGGCGGGGGCGGGATTCATGCCAGCCCCCGGCGATTCTCCGGCCCGGTGGGGGGGTCGGAGAATCGCGCCCCTTATTCTGGACCATTAATAAATTTTGCTGAACAGTTTATAAATATTATTGATCTGATTATTACTATTTGTGCAATGTGTGGGACATTAACTTGATTCCTTTGCGTGAACTGCTTCTGAGTTGCCACAATGTTTGTTGAGGTTATTCCAATAATTTTTCTAGAAATTTTTAATTAGTTGTTAATGGCAAGATCTATAGTACGCACTGATATCCATTCACTGTTCAAAGACAAGAGTCAAGGAGTTCCATGCGGTTTCCAATCTACAGAAATGCATTTTGAGTATGAGCCTCTAGTTAACCTCAGATTTATCTAATTATTCTACTGCCCTACGGAGGAGTACTTGAGCGGTGTCCTTAAAGAAACAGGCCAGGTTAAAATGCAGCTCCATCTTAGCAACTAAATATCATTGGTATACTCCGGACTCCAAGCTATCTGTAATGCCACATGGAATTTGCTTTTTTAAATATAAACCAAATGTTTTGAAGTGCCTGGACTAATGCACACCATGAAGGAGCAAAAACAAGTTCTGTTGAGAATAAACTGGTCTATTTTATTGAAGGATCAAGAATTTATTTAGAAGAAACTGTAATGAAGGCTCCACATGGATAACTCACAGCTAAATTGTAAAATATGAGTGAATATGAACTTGTAGTAAGTGGTCTGTAGAGAGAGATGTGCTGTTCACATATCAATTTGGAAGTTGGTGCTGAGTAGTCTATTTTCCTACTTTGTGCACAATTGACTCTACGTAAATGAATCGCTGTTAAGTGATTTGAAACTGAAAGCAAATAAACTGATCAAATGGCAAGTTCACATGTGGAGTACAAATTGCACAGCATCTGTATTTTCGACAGTCTACAAGATTACAGCATATTAAAAGTAATGATCACATAAAAATACTCATAACTATGTATTGCTAAAATTTTGCATTCTGCCTGTGTATGCATGAATCAAAAGTGCTCTGGAGGACACTTGAGAATAGCCTAATAGGCTTCCACTACTCATATTGAAAGGCTCTGGTAAGGTATACTCTAGGATCCAAAATTCAGACATGGAAGAAAGCCATTATTGCTTTTAATTTTTCCTGCACTGGTGCCAGCTCCAAACAGAACACAAGAATTAAGAGGAGTACGCCATTCGGCCTCTCGAACCTGCTCTGCCATTAGATAAGATTATGGCTGATCTGCTTGTGGACTCGGATGCACCTACCTGTACTGCTTCCCCTATTCCTCGACTCCCCAGCCGATCAAAATTCTTACCTAACTCAGCCTTGAATACATCCAATTACTTAGTCCCCAATATTCTCTGGGGAAGAGAGTAATGACCCTCTGAGAGGAAAATAAATATCTCCTTATCTTGGTCTTAAATCAGAGATCACTAATTTTTGGTTCTAGACTCCCTCACAAGGGGAAACATCCTCCCAGCATTCATACTGAATTCACCTCCGGATATTAAAATTTTCAATCAGATCACTTCTCATTCTTAATAATAATAATAATAATAATAATCTTTATTGTCACAAGTAGGCTTAGATTAACACTGCAAAGAGGTTACTGTGTCAATGGGTATAGGCACATCCTGTTCAAATTTTCCTCCACCATCCCAGTGAATCTTCTCTGAACTTTCAACACAATTATATATTTTTTTCAAGTACGGAGACCAAAACTAACTATACACATTTCCAGTTGTGGTCTCACTGACGCCCTGTACAACTGCAACAAAACTTCCCTTTATATTCCATTCCCCTAACAAAAAGGTGCAGAGGAGATTTACCAGGCTGTTGCCTGGGCTGGAGGGTTTTAGCTATGAAGAGAGATTAGATAGACTGGGGTTGCTTTCCTTGGAGTAGAGGCGACTGAGGGAGGACATGATCGAGATATATAAAATTATGAGTGGCATAGATAGAGTAAACAGGAAGAAACTTTTCCCCTTGGTGCAGGAGTCAATGACCAGTGGCCATAGATATAAAGTAAGGGGCAGGAGGTTTAATGGGCATACGAGGAAAATCTTTTTCACCCAGAGGGTGGTGGGAGTCTGGAACTCGCTGCCTGAAGTGGTGGTGGGGGCAGAGCCCCTCATAACATTTAAGAAGTATTTATATGTGCACTTTCAATACCAAGGCAAAACAAGGCTATGGGCAAAGTGCTGGAAAATGGGATTTGAATAGTTAGGTGGTAGTTTTTGACAGGCGATGGGCCGAAGGGTCTTTTCTGTGCGGTTGACCTCTGATTCTAAATGCCTACATTCCATTTGCCTACTTTGCCACTTGCTGGACCTGCAGACCAATCTTTTGTGATTAGTGTACCAGGACACCCGGATTCCTCTGTTCTGTGGAGTTCTTCAGACTCTCTCCATTCAACTAATATACTGCTTTTCTATTTTTCCTGCCAAAGTGGCCAAGTTCACAACTTCCCACATTATACTGCCTCTGACAAATTGTATTCAATTAGCTGCAGTGAACTGTGTCTATTCCACTGACTATGCTGACCTCTGCTATTGTTACATTCTTATTTATTCCACCCCACTTCTGCTTCAATGGCTTTCTGTCCACTGTGCCATGGTCAGTTCATCCATACAAACTGAAAGAACTTTGAACCTGTTGGACAATTGCAAAAACTGGGGCTCCTCCACTTCTACCTTATTGATCCCCATACCTGCTTCATTCACAGTCGCACCCTCCTGTCCCTGAGCATGGACTAAAGTTCTGACTGCATACTGGAATAAAGGGTCGAGCAGCGTTCCCCCTTGCTGATGCATCGTAGTGTCTTTGGCTCAGCCTCCAGCTCATTGACTTTGAGCTCAAGCTCCCTGAGCCACGTACGCTTACTGCAGACATGTTTGCCATGGATCACGTTGGTGTCCACCGGTTCCCACATACTCAGTTGCAACACCTGTCCAACCATGCTTATTGTGGTTTAATTAACTAATTTATTATTTTCTTAATTGAAAAAAAGTGCCTCCAGTGTTGCTTGTGGTTATAAATTTCTTATTTTCAATTTATGTTCTGCTCACTCCAATTTTCAATTCCCTGGTTAGATGAGGTAAATAGGGAATACTCAATAGATATTTTTCTTACCAGAAGCCGTTCACTCTAATCCCATTTCCATGCTGTTTCTCTGTAGGGAAAACTATTTTAATCCTAATTCCGTGGTCTCTGTAGGGAAAAATATATTTTCCTTGCATCCCCCGAGGTGCTCATCTAACTGCCTCCTGAATGTTGGGATTGCCACAGGTTCAATTGCCACTTCTGGTTTAAAATAATTCCAATAATCAATGTTTGGGGGAAAAATATTTCTTCAAACCTTTCCTGTGATACATTTCATGCTATTTCTACCTTCACATTCATTGCCTTGTTACCGACACTGATCAATGGAAATGGTCTTTCAATAATACTTATTAACTTCTCAAATCTATTTGTTATTTGAACAGCTATTAGATATACCTATAGATCCCTGGAACAAGCCACTCGCAAACAACACTTTTCACTGTATACTGATACATGTGACAATAATAAATCAAATCAAATCAAAATGAGTGCGGCCGCCACCTTTCAAGTCGCTGGCCTCTAGCCCGTGCAGTGTCATATTTCCATGTAGATGTGAGCCACCACATCTCTTTTAAAAAAAACATTTTATTAAGGCATTAATAATTTTATAACAATAACAGTAAACAGTACACATACAAATATAAACATAGTGCAAAGACCGCCTCCCTCCCTCACAAGTCCCATCTCCTCTGAACAATAATCTAACCCCCCCCCCCGCTGATAGTTTTCCCCAAAGAAGTCGACAAACGGCTGCCACCTCCAGACGAACCCTAGCATTGACCCTCTTAGGGCGAACCTTATTTTCTCAAGTCTGAGAAACCAAGCCATGTCACTGATAGAAATTTGCTTTGCTAGTTAGCTATAGATGAGATAGATAAAAGTTTTAATTGAGAACTCATGAAGAATAATTAACTGAAAATCATATTAAGCATTAATTGAGTGCAACTTTCGCTGGGAATTAATCAGATAAGACTCGATTTTCACATTTTGCAGACTGCTAGAGACTGTGGGGTCAAATAGCTAAAAGACCCTATGTGTTATAAAGAACTGGGCTGAGGGCCCAGTTTTGTTTCTATGGTAAAAACCAGTCCATGGTGATAAGACCTAGTGGAAAATGTGTTTATCTCAGGCAGTGGTATGAGAAAATCAGACCAATATATTTAAATACATATCTCTCTCAAAATTGACAGACAGACACTTCGGTCAAATTGAGTGAATTATAAATTAGTTAAAGCCAATCAGAGATGAAAAGAAGGCGAGACTTTAAGATAATAATCTCCTTAAAAATCACTTGTCGGGATGGAAAAATCCATTCCGGAATCAAACTACTTCTTTCTGAAACTTATTTTCTTTGCTTGATTTTGCTGAATCGCCATCTTTCTTTTGATTAAATCAAACAGTAATTTTGTGCTGTGTATCATGATTTGAAGAATAACCAAGATTTGTAATTGAATGAAAACTCAACTACTGTATTCGCTAAAGACAATCAATCTGACCTAAGTTTGTATTGTAACCAAAGTTTACCAGTAAACATAGCTGACAAATAAAGTTCAACGAAACTTTGCCAAAAAGCAGAGCCTGAATCTCTGCTATTTGGGAACTAAGAAGGGATAACACATATCCAGGGTTCCGAATAGACACAGAGATCCATCAGTCACTAAGCCAGATCTCTGAATTCGGGGGCTTCGAGTCCCTCTACGCTAACAGTATCCGTCTCCGGGCTACCAAGGAGGCAAAGGCCAATACGTCAGCCTCTCTCACTCCCTGGACTCCTGGATCTTCCGACACTCCGAAAATCACCACCTCTGGATTCGGCACCACCCTTGTTTTTAGCACCGTGGACATGACAGCTGTAAAACCCTGCCAAAATCCCCTAAGCTTCGGACATGCCCAAAACATATGGACATGGTTTGCTGGACCTCGCGCACATCTCGCACACCTGTCCTCTATCCCAAAAAACTTGCTCATCCGAGCCAGTGTCATGTGTGCCCGGTGAATGACCTCAAACTGAATCAGGCTGAGCCTGGCACATGATGAGGATGTGATGACTCTGCTTAACGCATCTGCCCAAAGACTTGCCCATCCCCCCCCTTGCTCATCTTCCCACTTGCGTTTTAGCACCTCTGTCTGTGTTTCCTCCGACTCAATGAGTTCTTTATAAATACCCGAAACCTTCCCCTGTCCCATCCCCATTCTGGAAACTACCCTGTCCTGTATCCCCCGTGGCGGTAGTTGTGGATAGGTCGAAACCTACCATCCCAAAAAATCCCGTACCTGCAGATATTTGAATCCATTTCCTGCTGGCAGTTCACATTTCTCCTCTAAATCCTTCAAACAGGTGAAGCTCCCATCTATAAATATATCCCCCATCCTTTCAATCCCTGCTCTCTGCCATCTCCAAAACCCCCCCCATCCAGCCTTCCCGGTACAAACCGATGATTGTTACAAATTGGACCCAGACCGATGCTCCCTCCACTCTCGTATGCTTCCTCCACTGCCCCTAGATTCTCAGGGCCGCCACTACCACCGGGCTTGTGGAGTACCGGGCCGGCGAGAATGGCAGAGGTGCCGTTACCAATGTCCCGAAACTTGTGTCCTTGCATGATGCCGCCTCTACTCGTTCCCATACCAAACCCCCCCCCCCCACACCCCCACCCCCACCCTCACTACCCACTTCCTAATCATGGTTATATTTGCCGCCCAGTAATAGTTGCTAAAGTTCGGCAGCGCCAACCCATCCTCCCCTCGGCCACGCTCCAGCCACACTTTCTTCACTCGCAGGGTTTTACCGGCCCACACAAAACCCCAAATCACCTTGTTTACTCGTTTAAAAAAGGCCCTCGGGATAAAGATGGGGTGGCACTGAAAAATAAAACAGAAACCTCGGGAGGACTGTCATTTTCACGGTCTGTACTCTCCCTGCCAGTGACAGCGGGAGCAAGTCCCAACTTCGACTGTTCTACCAGCCGGGTCAAATTTAGTTTATGTAACAACCCCCAGACCCGTACCACCTGGATTCCCAAATAATGAAAGCTCCCTCCCACCACTCTGAATGGCAGCTCTCCCAATCTCCTCTCCTGCCCCCTTGCCTGGATCGCAAACATCTCGCTTTTCCCCATATTCAATTTGTACCCCCAAAACTGACCAAATTCCCCAAAAATCATCATAATCTCTCCCATCCCCCCTAACGGGTTGCAAATATAAAGCAGCAGGTCATCGGCGCATAGCGAGACCCTGTGTTCTACCGCCCCCCTCGGACCAACCCCTTCGGGTCCCTTGAAGTCTTAGCGCCATCGCCAGTGGCTCTATGGCCAAAGCGAACAGCAGTGGGGAGAGGGGAGGGAGCATCCCTGCCGAGTCCTCCGGTGCAATTTAAAATAATCCGACGACAACCAATTTGTTCGGACACTCGCCACCGGTGCCTGGTACAACAACCAAACCCAATCAATAAAGCCCCGCCCAAACCTGAACCGCCCCATCACCTCCCACAAATAGTTCCATTCCACCTGGCCGAAGGCCTTTTCTGCATCCATCGCGACCACTACCTCCACCTCCCTTCCCTCTGAGGGCATCATGACCACATCTAACGTTGGCCGTTGGTGCCTGCGCGTAACAAACCCCGTCTGGTCTTCCCCTATCACCTCCGGGACACAATCTTCTATCCTTGAGGCAAAGATTTTAGCCAACAGTTTGGCATCGACATTCAATAGGGAGATTGGCCTGTATGACCCGCATAGCTCTGGGTCCTTCTCCAACTTCAGGATCAGTGAGATCGAGGCCGGTGACATTGTTGGGGGAAGAATACCCCGCTCCCTTGCCTCATTAAATGCCCTCACCAGCAGCAGGCCCAGCATCTCAGAGAACTTTTTGTAAAATTCCACTGGGTAGCCGTCCGATCCCAGGGCCTTATCCGACTGCATGCCTCCAGCCCCTCTGCTATTTCTTCAATCCCAATCGGGGCTCCCAAACCCTCCACCAACCCTTCCTCCACCTTCGGAAACTTCAACTCACCCAGGAACTGCCTCATCCCTTCTACCCCAGCTGGGGGTTCCGACTCTTATAGCCGGCTATAAAACTCCTTAAGCACCCTGTTCACCCATGCTGGGTCCATGACCTTCACTCTACCTATCTCCCTGGCTGCCTCCCTTTTCCTTAGCTGGTGTGCAAGCATTCTGCTGGCCTTCCCTCCATACTCATATATCACCCCCCTCGCCTTCCTCAGCTGCTCCACTGCCTTCCACGTAGACAACAGACCATCTGTAGCTTCCGCCGCTCCTTCAATAACCCTGCCTCTGGGACCTCCGCGTATCTCCTGTCTACCTGGAGTATTTCCCCAACCAAAATATCTGTCTCTGCTCTCTCCACCTTCCTCCTGTGGGCCTGTATCGATATTAGCTCCCCTCTAACCACTGCCTTCAGCGCTTCCCAAACCATTGCTGCCGAGACTTCCCCCGTGTTGTTTATTTGCAGATAGTTCTGGATGGACTCCCTCACACGCCCGCACACCCCCTCGTCCGCTAACAGTCCTACGTCCAATCTCCATTGCAGGTGCTGACCCTCGTCCTCACATACCTGTAGATCCACCCAATGTGGGGCATGGTCCGACACAGCAATCACCGAATACTTGGTATCAACCATCCCCAGCAGTAGAGCCCTCTTCAGGATTTAAAAAATCGATCCGAGAGTATACTTTATGTACATGCGAAAAGACAGAAAACTCCTTCGCTCTTGGCTGACTAAACCTCCATGGGTCTACCCCACCCATCTGCTCCATGAACCCCTTTAGTTCCTTCGCCACTGCTGGCACCCTCCCTGTCTTTGAGCTCAACCGGTACAACCTTGGATCAATGACCGTATTAAAATCCCCCCTCTATGATCAGCTTGTGTGAATCCAGGTCCGGGATCTTCCCTAACACCCATCTTATAAATTCTGCATCATCCCAGTTTGTAGTGCGTAGACATCATCCCAGGTGGTGCGTAGACATTCACGAGCACCACCTGTGTTCCCTCCAGCTTCCCGCTGACCATGATATACCTGCCCCCCCATACCCGCAACTATTTTCCCCGCCTTAAATTACACCTATTTATTAATCAGGATCACGACCCCCCCTAGTCTTAGAGTCCAACCCCGAGGGAAATACCTGCCCGACCCACCCCTTCCTCAACCTGGTCTGATCTGTTAACCTCAGGTGTGTCTCCTGTAGCATTGCCACGCCCGCTTTCAATCCCCTCAAATGCGGGAACAGGCAATCCCTCTTAACTGCCCCATTCAGCCCTTTAACATTCCACATGATCAGCCTGACCAGGAGGCATCCGCCCCTCCCCCGCTGATCAACCATCACCCTTCTTAGGCTGGCCTCCAGCTCGCGTCCCGCAGGCCCGCTCTTCGGCACTCTCCGTCTTCGACCTTCCATTTGTCTCCCAGCAACAATCACTCCCCTGTCAGCAGAGCAATACCCCCCTCCATTAACAACACAAGAAATCCAACCCTCTTTAGCAAACTTCTCATCTGCTCACCCCCCACTGCGCTTCTGTGAGATAGCCCGCCCAGCTAGCCTGGTTGCTCTCCCCCCCCCATGGCGCCAAACATCCTACCCACTATTGTTCCCCCCTCTCCCTGCTCGGATATGCATATTCAAAAAACACAGTTCCAACCAAACACAAAGAAAAGACAAAGAAGATCCATGCACTCTTCCCCCTAACTTACAAAAGTGAGCAACAGCCCAAGAATCAATATAAAAAACCTTTCAGATACAGTCCAAAAGCGAGAATAACTTTTCCAAAATCGATACAACATTCCCCATCCCAAGAGCTCAGTGTCCTCACCTGCCAACCCTTTACTTTTAATAAAGTCCATTGCATCGTCCGGCGACTCAAAATAGAGCTCCTGATCTTCAAAAGTGACCCATAAATGAGCTGGATATAGCAGCCCAAACTTCACATTCTTCTTGAAAAGGGCCGATTTTACTCGGTTGAATCCCGCTCTTCCTTTGGCCAGATCCACACCCAGGTCCTGGTAGGTGTGCAGCATGCTGTTCTCCCACTTGCAGCTCCGTGTCTGCTTGGTCCACTGCATAATCTGTTCCTTATCCAGGCACTGGTGCATTCGCACCACCATCGCACTCGGCGGCTCGTTGACACGTGGTCTCCTCGCAAGCGTTCTGTGTGCTCTATCCACTTCCAAGGGTCGAGCAATCGCCCCGTCACCCATTAACTTCTCGAGCATATTCGCCACATAGGCCCTTGCGTCCATTCCCTCAGGGAAGCCGACGATCCTCAAGTTCTGTTGACGGGACCTGTTCTCTAGGTCCTCCACCTTTTCCTGCAGCTTTTTCTGCTGATCCCTCATCAGCCTCACCTGTAACTCCAGTGCAGTTATGTGTTCCTTGTGTTCGACCACCTTCTCCTCAACCTTCTGGATCGCCCGACCTTGGGCTTCCAGCCCCTGCTCCACCCGTTCGATCGATGCCTTGATTGGGTTTAGACCTTCCTCCTTTTACTTGGTGAAACCATCCTGAATAAATTTAACCAGCTGCTCCGTTGACCTGCACCTCCGCCATGTTTTTCTGTGCTGTGGGTTTTACACGTGCCTTCTCTGCTCGATTTTTCTTTCCTATACAACCACTTCTGGTCCACGTCTCCATATACTGGTGTGGGATTCCTCCTCACTGTCCCATCCACTCCCAATTTTTCAAATAAAATTCAAAAAAAGTCGGGGAAAAAAGTCCAAAAGGTCCGTCACGAGCGGGAGCTACCAAAAGTGCGACCTCCTACTCCATGGCCGCCACCGGACGTCGAGCCACCACATCTCTTGACAACCTAGGGCATCTGTTGCACTTCTTAACTTTTCCTGTGCTAGCGAACACTGCCCTAGTTTTCCAAGTCTGCCAAAATTGCACACACTGGATGGATTTTCTGCTCCCGCCAGTGGCGGGAATCTTGGTGTGTGGAATCGCAAAATTGGGCACGAAGATACAAGTTAATAGCTACAAGTTGGCGGGAAATTAAGTGGGAATTTTCCCCTCCAGACTTTAATGTACAACTAACGGCGGATCAATATTCCTGCTGATCCATTTTTATGCATTGGCATGTCATGATTACTCATTAAATTCACAAATCGCTGGAATGATTTTTTCCCTCTTAATTAAAAGCTATATCAGTGGCTAATTAACTGATCTGATTTATGACTTGATAAAACTGGGGTGCATCTGCCCACATTCACTTCACTTGGAACTTCAAGGTGCATTTAAGAAGCCTTCGCTTACCTTTCACTCCACTGCCGCCATCTCTTGTTGCTGCTTTGACTTCTAACTGCTGGCAAACCTGCTCCCTCAGATGAGACCAGGGTGGGGTGGGCTGGCAGGACTGCATTTTGCCCAGAGAGAGACTGTTGTGAGGCGCAGGCAGGGCTTTGTTCTACCAGGAGAGACTATTGTGGGGCACGGGCGGGGCTGCACTACCTGTAGAGACCGTTGCGGGGCACGGGCGAGGCTGCATTGTACCCGTAGAGACTGTTGTGGGGCACGGGCGAGGCTGCAGTGTACCTGTAGAGACTATTGTGGGGCGCGGGCGAGGCTGCAGTGTACCTGTAGAGACTCTTGTGGGGCACAGGCGAGGCTGCAGTGTACCTGTAGAGACTGTTGTGGGGCACGGGTGAGGCTGCACTGTACCTGTAGAGACTGTTGTGGGGCATGGGCGAGGCTGCACTGTACCTGTAGAGACTGTTGTGGGGCGCGGGCGAGGCTGCAGTGTACCTGTAGAGACTGTTGTGGGGCACGGGCGAGGCTGCGCTGTACCTGTAGAGACTGTTGTGGGGTGCGGGAAAGGCTGCAGTGTACCTGTAGAGACTGTTGTGGGGCGCGGGCGAGGCTGCAGTGTACTTGTAGAGACTGTTGTGGGGCGCGGGCGAGGCTGCAGTGTACCTGTAGAGACTTGTGGGACGCGGGTGAGGCTGCAGTGTACCTGTAGAAACTGTTGTGGGGCGCGGGCGAGGCTGCACTGTACCTGTCGAGACTGTTGTGGGGCGCGGGCGAGGCTGCACTGTACCTGTAGAGACTGTTGTGGAGTGCGGGCGAGGCTGCAGTGTACCTGTAGAGACTGTTGTGGGGCGCGGGCGAGGCTGCAGTGTACCTGTAGAGACTGTTGTGGGGCGCGGGCATGATTGCGTTCTACCTAGAAGCTATTGGGGCAGGCAGGGGTGTACTATACTAATGAGCCTATTGGGGGCACAGGCAGGTCTGCCTCGCACCTAGTGAGGCTGTGTGGGCTGCAGGCAGGGCTGTACTGTGCCTGGTGAGGCTGTTGTGTGCGCAGGCAGGGCTGCCCTGTACCTAGAGAGGCTGTTGTGGGCGCAGGCAGGTCTGTATCGTACCTAGTGAGGCTGTTGTGTACCGCAGGCAGGGCTGCACTCTGATGCACAATCAATAACTCTTGAGACGATGGGGAGTCATCTAATCGGCTTTAATCAGCTAGAACTGTACCCAGCAGCGATGATACAGAAAGTGAAGGCTGCTGGGATGGCATTGGTTCTTATACCCCGCCTCTCAGGGCGGGGCTATGTACATTAGCCACTGGTAGACCCTTAGGTCCAGCCAATGGTCATTTACCTCTCAGGTACTGCAATACCTGGTATTACCACATTCACCCCCTGTTAAGAAAAAACCCAGCAGGGTGATGGCCTGCTTTACTGTCGCCTTTTGCATGGTAGGACCAGGTATGGAGGTACCGTGATGTCGAGGGTACAGAAGAAGTGTTTATGGTGCAGCAATCAGACGACCGGGTGGCCTGGTCGTCCTTCTGGAGTGTCTGAGTTTCGGCGACGATCCTGGTGGGGGCCTCGGTGGTTGTGGCTCTGGGAACGTGGTGTCTTCCTCCCAGGCACCTTCGTCACCCCTAGGCGGCGCTGTTGGGGCAAAAGGTGGGCAGGGGGAGGGGTGCCTGTAGGGGGCGTCGGTGCCTGTTCGGCGCTGGGTAGGGGCACCGGCGGCAGTACTGACCCTCCGGTCAGGTGCTGCGGGGGGGTGGGGGTGGGGGCAATGGTGCGGGTGCACGTGGGGCTCTGGCGGGCGCCAGGTCCCGAAGGGAGACCGTGTCTTGCCGGCCGTCGGGGAACGCTACATAGGCGTACTGGGGGTTGGCATGCAGCAGGTGGACCCTCTCGACCAACGGGTCCGGCTTGTGCGCCCTCACATGTTTCCGCAGCAGGAAGGGTCTGGGTGCCGCTAGCCAGGTGGGGAGCGAGGTCCCGGAGGAGGACTTCCTGGGGAAAACCAGGAGACGTTTGTGAGGTGTCTGGTTTGTGGTCGTACATAGCAGCGAAAGAATGGAGTGAAGGGCCACTGGACGGTCTTCCAGACCGTTCCGTTCTCCCTTTCTACCTGCCCGTTTCCCTGGGGGTTGTAACTGGTCGTCCTGCTGGAGGCGATGCCTTTGCTGAGCAGGAACTGACGCAGATCGTCGCTCATAAAGGAGGACCCCCTATCACTGTGAATGTATGCGGGGAAACCGAACAGTGTAAAGATACTATGGAGGGCCTTGATGACTCCCATCACTGGTCGGGGTCGGGGTAATGTCCGGGCAGGGGATGGCGAATGGGAACCGAGAGTACTCGTCAATCACGTTCAGAAAGTACGTGTTGCGGTCAGTGGAGGGGAGGGGGCCTTTGAAGTCCATGCTGAGGCGTTCAAAGGGATGGGAAGCCTTTATTAGGTGCCGGTAGAAGTGCGGTTTGCACTCCGCGCAGATTCGGCAGTCCCTGGTGACTGTCCTGACCTCCTCGATGGAGTAGGGCAGGTTTCGGGTCTTAATGAAATGAAAGAAACGAGTGACCCCCGGGTGGCAGAGGTCCTCGTGGAGGGCTCGGAGGCCGTCTACTTGTGCGGTGGCACAAGTGCCGCGGGACAGGGCATCAGGAGGCTTGTTCAGCTTCCCGGGACGGTACAAGATCTCGTAATTGTAGGTGGAGAGTTTGATCCTCCACCGCAAGATCTTGTTGTTTTTTATCTTGTCCCGCTGTGCATTATCGAACATGAAGGCCACCGACCGTTGGTCCGTGAGGAGAGTGAATCTCCTGCCAGCCAGGCAGTGCCTCCAGTGTCGCACAGCTTCTACTATGGCTTGGGCCTCCTTTTCGACCGAGGAGTGGCGAATTTCGGAAGCATGGAGAGTGCGGGAGAAGAAAGCCACGGGCCTGCCCGCTTGGTTGAGGGTGGCCGCCAGAGCTACGTCAAACTCGTCGCTCTCGACCTGGAAGGGGAGGGACTCGTCGATGGCGCGCATCGTGGCTTTTGCGATGTCCGCTTTGATGCGGCAGAAGGCCTGGCGGGTCTCCGTCGACAGGGGGAAGTTGTGGACTGGATCAGGACTCGAACCTTGTCGGCGTAATTAGGGACCCATTGTGCATAATAGCTAAAGAAGCCGAGGCAGCGCTTTAGGGCCTTGGGGCAGTGAGGGAGGGGGAACTCCATGAGGGGGCGCTTGCGTTCAGGGTCGGGGCCTATGACTCCATTTCGCACTACGATGGCTAGACGGTCGGTGCTAAACACGCATTTCTTCTTATTGTAGGTCAGATTAAGGAGATTCGCGGTCTGGAGAAATTTTCGGAGGTTGGTGTCGTGGTCCT
Organism: Scyliorhinus torazame; assembly: GCF_047496885.1. NCBI lineage: Eukaryota > Metazoa > Chordata > Chondrichthyes > Carcharhiniformes > Scyliorhinidae > Scyliorhinus > Scyliorhinus torazame. The sequence continues at coordinate 325,461,508 of NC_092710.1, forward strand.
GCTGGTCATGGCCGCAGTGGTGACGTTATCAAGTTATGGGAACGTTGCGCGTAAGCCGTACCGGTCAACCATTCGGTCCATCTCGCGCTGGAAGACCGAGACACCGTTCGTGACACCGAAGGGAACCCTTAAAAAGTGGTAGAGCCGCCCATCTGCTTCGAAGGCAGTGTACTGGCGGTCACTATTACAGAGGGGTAGCTGGTGGTAGGCGGACTTGAGATCCACCGTGGAGAAGACCTTGTATTGCGCAATCCTGTTTACCAGGTTGGCTATACGGGGAAGAGGGTACGCGTCCAGCTGCATAAACCGGTTGATGGTCTGGCTATAGTCGATGACCATCCTATGTTTTTCCCTGGTCTTTACCACCACTACTTGAGCCCTCCAGGGGCTGTTGCTCGCTTCGATGACCCCTTCCTTCAGCAGCCGTTGGACCTCGGACCTGATGAAGGTCCGGTCCTGGGCACTGTACCGTCTGCTCCTGGTGGCGACGGGTTTGCAATCCGGGGTGAGGTTCGCAAACAGGGAAGGCGGGTCGACCTTAAGGGTCGCGAGGCCGCAGACAGTAAGGGGGGTATAGGGCCGCCACATTTAAAGGTCCGGCTTTGTAGGTGGCACTGCAAATCCAGTCCAAGAAAGGTGGCTGTGCAGAGGTGCGGCAGAACGTACAGGCGGAAATTGCGGAATTCCCTGCCTTGGACAGTGAGGTTCGCTAGGCAGAACCCCTTTATCTGCACTGCGTGTGACCCGGAGGCCAGGGAGATCCTTTGTTTTACGGGATGGGTGACAAGAGAACAGCGCCGTACCGTGTCGGGGTGGACAAAGCTTTCCGTGCTCCCGGAGTCGATCAGGCACGACGTCACGTGGCCGTTGATGGCGATTGTTGTGGTGGCTTTCGCTAGCGTCCTGAGCCGACTTTGATCCAGGGTAACGGAGGCCAGCTGCAGCAAGGGGGAGTTCTGGTCGGGCAGCGTGTAGTCAGCTGTGCTTGGGGCTTGAGGCCTCATCCAAGATGGCATCGGCGAGGGATAAAATGACGGCGCCCACCCATCCAGCGTGGTTGCCGGGGGGCAACATGGCCACGGCCGCGGGTCGCAAGCTGCCTGGGGAGAGAAGGGCGGCGGTGGGCCTTGGACTGCCGGGACTTGTAAGAAAGGCTGCGCTCGTGGGTCGCACGTGGCCCTAGGATAGGGGGGTGGAGGTGAGCGCTGGAGCGGGGCATGCTGTGGCGTTCCGGAGGCGCAGGAGACCGCGGTCACTGCGCGGGGCGGTGGGAGCTGGCCGGTCGGGGCCTGGAGCAGGGCGTGCTGCGGCGTTCCAGGGGCGCGGGAGACCGCGGCCACGGCGCGGTGAGCGCTGGCCGGTCGGGGCCTGGAGCGGGGCGTGCTGCGTCGCTCCAGGGGCGCAGAAGACCGCGGCCACGGTGCGGGGCGGAGAGAGCTGGGCGGTCGGGGCCTGAAGTGGGGGGGGTCTGTGGGGCTGCCGCTGCGGGGTGCCACGTGGGCCAGGGGGCCGCCGCGTGGTCGGGCGCATAGGACTGCGCGTTTAGGTAGGTGACATCCATGAACCCTGCCAGTGCCCGTGCCTCTCAGAGTCCAAGGGTGTCCTTCGCAAGGAGTCTTCGGCGGGTATCCAAGGAGCTCATACCTGCCACAAAAGCAACTTTTATTAAAAGTTCCGTGTGCTCGCTCCCCGAAACTGGCGGGCAGCCACAGTTTTGGCCCAGCACCAGTAGTGCCCGATAGAAGCCTTCCAGCGATTCCCCGGGGCTTTGCCGTCTCGTAGCAAGCAGGTGGCGAGCGTAGACCTGATTTACAGGGCGGATATAATGTCTTTTCAGTAGGGGGATGGCGGCATTGTAGTTTTCCGCGTCCTCGATAAGGGGGTAGATCCCAGGGCTGACCCTTGAGCGCAGGAGATGCATTTTCTGCCCTTCTGTGCGCTCACCTCCGGCCGTCTCCAGGTACCCTTTAAAACCCGCCAGCCAGTGTTTAAATATAGCAGCCGGGTTCTCCGCGTGGGGGCTGAGTTGACGGCACTCCGGCTTGGTGCGGAGATCCATCCTTCAAAAGTACTAGCTGATTAAATTGATGCACAATCAATAACTCTCGAGACGCAGGGCAGTCATCTAATCAGCTTTAATCAGCTAGAACTGTACCCAGCAGCGGTGATACAGAAAGTGAAGACTGCTGGGATGGCATCGATTCTTATACCCCGCCTCTCAGGGCGGGGCTATGTACATTAGCCACTGGTAGACCCTTAGGTCTAGCCAATGGTCATTCACCTCTCAGGTACTGCAATATCTGGTATTACCACACACTCTACCTGTAGAGATTATTGTGGGCCGCAGGCAAGGCTGCCCTGTACCGAGAGAGGCTGTTGTGGGCCGCAGGCAAGGCTGCTCTGCACCGAGAGAGGCTGTTATGGGCTCAGGCAGGGCTGCTCTGTACCGAGAGAGGGTGTTATGGGCTCAGGCAGGGCTGCTCTGTACCGAGAGAGGGTGTTGTGGGCCGCAGGCAGGGCTGCTCTGTACCGAGAGAGGCTGTTGTGGGCGCAGACAGGGCTGCATCGTACCGAGAGAGGCTGTTGTGGGCGCAGGCAAGGCTGTACTGTACCTAGAGAGGCTGTTGTGGGGGCAGGCAGGGCTGCTCTGTACCGAGAGAGGCTGTTGTGGGCGCAGGCAGGGCTGCTCTGTACCTAGAGAGGCTGTTGTGGGCGCAGGCAGCGCTGCTCTTTACCTAGAGAGGCTGTTGTGGGCGCAGGCAGGGCTGCTCTGTACCGAGAGAGGCTGTTGTGGGCGCAGGCAGGGCTGCTCTGTACCTAGAGAGGCTGTTGTGGGGGCAGGCAGGGCTGCATCGTACCGAGAGAGGCTGTTGTGGGCGCAGGCAAGGCTGTACTGTACCTAGAGAGGCTGTTCTGGGCGCAGGCAGGGCTGCATCGTACCGAGAGAGGCTGTTGTGGGCGCAGGCAGGACTGCCCTGTACCGAGAGAGGCTGTTGTGGGCGCAGGCAGGGCTGCTCTGTACCTAGAGAGGCTGTTGTGGGCGCACGCAGGGCTGCATCGTACCGAGAGAGGCTTTTGTGGGCACAGGCAGGGCTGCATCGTACCGAGAGAGGCCGTTGTGGGCGCAGGCAGGGCTGCATCGTACCGTGAGAGGCTGTTGTGGGCGCAGGCAGGGCTGCCCTGTACCTAGAGAGGCTGTTGCGGGCGCAGGCAGGGCTGCTCTGTACCTAGAGAGGCTGTTGTGGGCGCAGGCAGGGCTGTACTGTACCTAGAGAGGCTGTTGTGGGCGCAGGCAGGGCTGCTCTCTAACTAGAGAAGCTGTTGTGGGCGCAGGCAGGGCTGCTCTGTACCTAGAGAGGCTGTTGTGGGCGCAGGCAGGGCTGCTCTCTAACTAGAGAGGCTGTTGTGGGCGCAGGCAGGGATGCCCTGTACCTAGAGAGGCTGTTGCGGGCGCAGGCAGGGCTGCTCTGTACCGAGAGAGGCTGTTGTGGGCGCAGGCAGGGCTGCTCTGTACCGAGAGAGGCTGTTGTGGGCGCAGGCAGGGCTGCTCTCTAACTAGCGAGGCTGTTGTGGGCGCAGGCAGGGCTGCTCTGTACCGAGAGAGGCTGTTGTGGGCACAGGCAGGGCTGCTCTGTACCTAGAGAGGCTGTTGTGGGCGCAGGCAGGGCTGCTCTGTACCTAGAGAGGGTGTTGTGGGCGCAGGCAGGGCTGCTCTGTACAGAGAGAGGCTGTTGTGGGCACAGGCAGGGCTGCTCTGTACCTAGAGAGGCTGTTGTAGGCGCAGGCAGGGCTGCTCTGTACCGAGAGAGGCTGTTGTCAGGGCGCAGGCAGGGCTGCATCGTACCTAGAGAGGCTGTTGTGGGCGCAGGCAGGGCTGCTCTGTACCGAGAGAGGCTGTTGTGGGCACAGGCAGGGCTGCTCTGTACCTAGAGAGGCTGTTGTAGGCGCAGGCAGGGCTGCTCTGTACCGAGAGAGGCTGTTGTGGGCGCAGGCAGGGCTGCTCTGTACCGAGAGAGGCTGTTGTGGGCACAGGCAGGGCTGCTCTGTACCTAGAGAGGCTGTTGTGGGCGCAGGCAGGGCTGCTCTGTACCTAGAGAGGGTGTTGTGGGCGCAGGCAGGGCTGCTCTGTACAGAGAGAGGCTGTTGTGGGCACAGGCAGGGCTGCTCTGTACCTAGAGAGGCTGTTGTAGGCGCAGGCAGGGCTGCTCTGTACCGAGAGAGGCTGTTGTCAGGGCGCAGGCAGGGCTGCATCGTACCTAGAGAGGCTGTTGTGGGCGCAGGCAGGGCTGCTCTGTACCGAGAGAGGCTGTTGTGGGCGCAGGCAGGGCTGCTCTCTACCGAGAGAGGCTGTTGTGGGCACAGGCAGGGCTGCTCTGTACCTAGAGAGGCTGTTGTAGGCGCAGGCAGGGCTGCTCTGTACCGAGAGAGGCTGTTGTGGGCGCAGGCAGGGCTGCTCTGTACCGAGAGAGGCTGTTGTGGGCGCAGGCAGAGCTGCTCTCTACCTAGAGAGGCTGTTGTGGGTGCAGGCAGGGCTGCTCTGTACCGAGAGAGGCTGTTGTGGGCGCAGGCAGGGCTGCTCTGTACCGTGAGAGGCTGTTGTGGGCGCAGGCAGGGCTGCTCTATACCTAGAGAGGCTGTTGTGGGCGCAGGCAGTGCTGCTCTGTACCGAGAGAGGCTGTTGTGGGCGCAGGCAGGGCTGCCCTGTACCTAGAGAGGCTGTTGTGGGCGCAGGCAGGGCTGCTCTGTACCGAGAGAGGCTGTTGTGGGCGCAGGCAGGGCTGCTCTGTACCGAGAGAGGCTGTTGTGGGCGCAGGCAGGGCTGCTCTGTACCGAGAGAGGCTGTTGTGGGCGCAGGCAGGGCTGCCCTGTACCTAGAGAGGCTGTTGTGGGCGCAGGCAGGGCTGCCCTGTACCTCGAGAGGCTGTTGTGGGGGCAGGCAGGGCTGCTCTGTACCGAGAGAGGTAGTTGTGGGCGCAGGCAGGGCTGCTCTGTACCGAGAGAGGCTGTTGTCAGGGCGCAGGCAGGGCTGTACTGTACCTAGAGAGGCTGTTGTGGGCGCAGGCAGGGCTGCTCTGTACCAAGAGAGGCCGCTGTGGGCACAGGCAGGGCTGCTCTGTACCGAGAGAGGCTGTTGCGGGCGCAGGCTGGGCTGCTCTGTACCGAGAGAGGCTGTTGTGGGCGCAGGCAGGGCTGCTCTGTACAGAGAGAGGCTGTTGTAGGCCACAGGCAGGACTACACTGTACCTAGAGAGGCTGTTGTGGGCGCAGGCAGGACTACACTGTACCTAGAGAGGGTGTTGTGGGCGCAGGCAGGGCTGCTCTGTACAGAGAGAGGCTGTTGTAGGCCACAGGCAGGACTACACTGTACCTAGAGAGGCTGTTGTGGGCGCAGGCAGGACTACACTGTACCGAGAGAGGCTGTTGTGGGCGCAGGCAGGGCTGCTCTGTACCGAGAGAGGCTGTTGTGGGCGCAGGCAGGGCTGCTCTGTACCGAGAGAGGCTGTTGTAGGCCACAGCCAGGACTACACTGTACCTAGAGAGGCTGTTGTGTGCGCAGGCAGGGCTGCTCTGTACCGAGAGAGGCTGTTGTGGGCACAGGCAGGGCTGCTCTGTACCTAGAGAGGCTGTTGTAGGCGCAGGCAGGGCTGCTCTGTACCGAGATAGGCTGTTGTGGGCGCAGGCAGGGCTGCTCTGTACCGAGAGAGGCTGTTGTGGGCGCAGTCAGGGCTGCTCTGTACCGAGAGAGGCTGTTGTGGGCGCAGGCTGGGCTGCCCTATACCTAGAGAGGCTGTTGTGAGCGTAGGCAGGGCTGCTCTGTACCGAGAGAGGCTGTTGTGGGCGCAGGCAGGGCTGCTCTCTAACTAGAGAGGCTGTTGTGGGCGCAGGCAGGGCTGCTCTGTACCGAGAGAGGCTGTTGTAGGCCACAGCCAGGACTACACTGTACCTAGAGAGGCTGTTGTGGGCGCAGGCAGGGCTGCTCTGTACCGAGAGAGGCTGTTGTGGGCACAGGCAGGGCTGCTCTGTACCTAGAGAGGCTGTTGTGGGCGTAGGCAGGGCTGCTCTGTACCGAGAGAGGCTGTTGTGGGCGCAGGCAGGGCTGCTCTCTAACTAGAGAGGCTGTTGTGGGCGCAGGCAGGGCTGCTTTGTACCTAGAGAGGCTGTTGCGGGCGCAGGCAGGGCTGCTCTGTACCGAGAGAGGCTGTTGTAGGCGCAGGCAGGGCTGCTCTGTACCGAGAGAGGCTGTTGTGGGCCCAGGCAGGGTTGCATTGTACCTAGAGAGGCTGTTGTGGGCGCAGGCAAGGCTGTACTGTACCTAGAGAGGCTGTTGTAGGCCGCAGGCAGGGCTGCATCGTAACTAGAGAGGCTGTTGTGGGGGCAGGCAGGGCTGCTCTGTACCGAGAGAGGCTGTTGTGGGCGCAGGCAGGGCTGCTCTGTACCGAGAGAGGCTGTTGTGGGCCGCAGGCAGGGCTGCTCTGTACCGAGAGAGGCTGTTGTGGGCCGCAGGCAGGGCTGTACTGTACCGAGAGAGGCTGTTGTGGGGGCAGGCAAGGCTGTACTGTACCTAGAGAGGCTGTTGTAGGCCACAGGCAGGGCTGCATTGTACCTTGAGAGGCTGTTGTGGGCGCAGGCAGGGCTGTACTGTACCGAGAGAGGCTGTTGTGGGCGCAGGCAAGGCTGTACTGTACCGAGAGAGGCTGTTGTGGGCGCAGGCAGGGCTGCTCTGTACCTAGAGAGGCTGTTGTGGGCCGCAGGCAGGGCTGCCCTGTACCTAGAGAGGCTGTTGTAGGCCGCAGGCAGGGCTGCATCGTAACTAGAGAGGCTGTTGCGGGCGCAAGCAAGGCTGTACTGTACCTAGAGAGGCTATTGCGGGCTGCAGGTAGGGCTGCCCTGTACCTAGAGAGGCTGTTGTGGGCCGCAGGCAGGGCTGCCCTGTACCTAGAGAGGCTGTTGTGGGGGCAGGCAGAGCTGCTCTGTACCGAGAGAGGCTGTTGTGGGCCGCAGGCAGGGCTGCTCTGTATCAAGAGAGGCTGTTGTGGGCGCAGGCAGGGCTGTACTGTACCGAGAGAGGCTGTTGTGGGCGCAGGCAAGGCTGTACTGTACCGAGTGAGGCTGTTGTGGGCGCAGGCAGGGCTGCTCTGTACCTAGAGAGGCTGTTGTGGGCCGCAGGCAGGGCTGCCCTGTACCTAGAGAGGCTGTTGTGGGGGCAGGCAGGGCTGCTCTGTACCGAGAGAGGCTGTTGTGGGCGCAGGCAGGGCTGCATCGTAACTAGAGAGGCTGTTGTGGGCGCAGGCAGGGCTGCCCTGTACAGAGAGAGGCTGTTGTAGGCGCAGGCAGGGCTGCTCTGTACCGAGAGAGGCTGTTGCGGGCGCAGGCAAGGCTGTACTGTACCTAGAGAGGCTGTTGTGGGCGCAGGCAGGGCTGCTCTGTACCGAGAGTGGCTGTTGTGGGCCGCAGGCAGGGCTGCCCTAAAACTAGAGAGGCTGTTCTGGGCACAGGCAGGGCTGCATCGTACCTAGAGAGGCTGTTGTGGGGTTGGTAGGACTCATCCCCTAGAGTCAACTGATGTGACCAAGGGTGTATCAAAGAAGACTCCTGTTTTGGGATGAGCGAGCGAGTGCTGCAGACGCCCCAGTTGTCAAGAGATGCGGTGGCTCACACCTGCCACATTCTGCAGGAAGATCTGACGGCGCATGAACTGGGAGACCTTCGCTTGTCAGTGACTCTAAAGGTGGCGGCTGCACTAAATTTATTTGCAAGTGGCTTGTTCCAGGGATCCACAGGGACCTATGCGGCATTTTTCATTCTTCCATGCACAAATGTATAATGGGCTGTTAAGAATGGTCTTTCCAGTAAAGCACATCATCACGCCTCATTCACAATGGATGAAGCCAGCCAAGCCTGTCAATTTCTGGGAATTGCTGCAATCGTCGGCTTCTCATGAGTGCAGGCTGCTATACATTGCACATATTGCTTTGAGAGCAGCACTCACTGATCTTCATCAACAGGAATTAATTCCACCCCCAACATTCAGCTGGGGTTTGATCACCAGAAGACACTCATTCATGTTTATTTAGGTTACCATGACTACTGTATGCTGAGTCACTCCCAGTGATACACCATCAATAATAGACGACGATTGATAAACGTAACTGAGGCTTTAACATAGAACATAGAACATAGAAAATACAGCACAGAACAGGCCCTTCGGCCCACGATGTTGTGCCGAACCTTTGTCCTAGATTAATCATAGATTATCATTGAATTTACAGTGCAGAAGGAGGCCATTCGGCCCTTTGAGTCTGCACCGGCACTTGGAAAGAGCACCCTACCCAAACTCAACACCTCCACCCAACACCAAGGGCAATTTGGACATTAAGGGCAATTTATCATTGGCCAATTCACCTAACCCGCACATCTTTGGACTGTGGGAGGAAACCGGAGCACCCGGAGGAAACCCACGCAGACACGGGGAGGACGTGCAGACTCCGCACAGACAATGACCCAATCCGGAATCGAACCTGGGACCATGGAGCTGTGAAGCAATTGTGCTATGCACAATGCTACCGTGCTGCCCTTAAGAACAAATAAATCTACACTATATCATTTTACCGTAATCCATGTACCTATCCAATAGCTGCTTGAAGGTCCCTAATGTTTCCGACTCAACTACTTCCACAGGCAGTGCATTCCATGCCCCCACTACTCTCTGGGTAAAGAACCTACCTCTGATATCCCTCCTATATCTTCCACCTTTCACCTTAAATTTATGTCCCCTTGTAATGGTGTGTTCCACCCGGGGAAAAAGTCTCTGACTGTCTACTCTATCTATTCCCCTGATCATCTTATAAACCTCTATCAAGTCGCCCCTCATCCTTCTCCGCTCTAATGAGAAAAGGCCTAGCACCCTCAACCTTTCCTCGTAAGACCTACTCTCCATTCCAGGCAACATCCTGGTAAATCTTCTTTGCACCTTTTCCAGAGCTTCCACATCCTTCCTAAAATGAGGCGACCAGAACTGTACACAGTACTCCAAATGTGGCCTTACCAAAGTTTTGTACAGCTGCATCATCACCTCACGGCTCTTAAATTCAATCCCTCTGTTAATGAACGCGAGCACACCATAGGCCTTCTTCACAGCTCTATCCACTTGAGTGGCAACTTTCAAAGATGTATGAACATAGACCCCAAGATCTCTCTGCTCCTCCACATTGCCAAGAACTCTACCGTTAACCCTGTATTCCGCATTCATATTTGTCCTTCCAAAATGGACAACCTCACACTTTTCAGGGTTAAACTCCATCTGCCACTTCTCAGCCCAGCTCTGCATCCTATCTATGTCTCTTTGCAGCCGACAACAGCCCTCCTTACTATCCACAACTCCACCAATCTTTGTATCGTCTGCAAATTTACTGACCCACCCTTCAACTCCCTCATCCAAGTCATTAATGAAAATCACAAACAGCAGAGGACCCAGAACTGATCCCTGCGGTACGCCACTGGTAACTGGGATCCAGGCTGAATATTTGCCATCCACCACCACTCTCTGACTTCTATCGGTTAGCCAGTTTGTTATCCAACTGGCCAAATTTCCCACTATCCCATGCCTCCTTACTTTCTGCATAAGCCTACCATGGGGAACTTTATCAAATGCCTTACTAAAATCCATGTACACTACATCCACTGCTTTACCTTCATCCACATGCTTGGTCACCTCCTCAAAGAATTCAATAAGATTTGTTAGGCAAGACCTACCCCTCACAAATCCGTGCTGACTATCCCTAATCAAGCAGTGTCTTTCCAGATGCTCAGAAATCCTATCCTTCAGTACCCTTTCCATTACTTTGCCTACCACCGAAGTAAGACTAACTGGCCTGTAATTCCCAGGGTTATCCCTAGTTCCTTTTTTGAACAGGGGCACGACATTCGCCACTCTCCAATCCCCTGGTACCACCCCTGTTGACAGTGAGGATGAAAAGATAATTGCCAACGGCTCTGCAATTTCATCTCTTGCTTCCCATAGAATCCTTGGATATATCCCGTCAGGCCCGGGGGACTTGTCTATCCTCAAGTTTTTCAAAATGCCCAACACATCTTCCTTCCTAACAAGTATTTCCTCGAGCTTACCAATCTGTTTCACACTGTCCTCTCCAACAATATCGCCCCTCTCATTTGTAAATACAGAAGAAAAGTACTCATTCAAGACCTCTCCTATCTCTTCAGACTCAATACACAATCTCCCGCTACTGTCCTTGATTGGACCTACCCTCGCTCTAGTCATTCTCATATTTCTCACATATGTGTAAAAGGCCTTGGGGTTTTCCTTGATCCTACCCGCCAAAGATTGTTCATGCCCTCTCTTAGCTCTCCTAATCCCTTTCTTCAGTTCCCTCCTGGCTATCTTGTATCCCTCCAATGCCCTGTCTGAACCTTGTTTCCTCAGCCTTACATAAGTCACCTTTTTCCTCTTAACAAGACATTCAACCTCTCTTGTCAACCATGGTTCCCTCACTCGACCATCTCTTCCCTGCCTGACAGGGACATACATATCAAGGACATGTAGCACCTGTTCCTTGAACAAGTTCCACATTTCACTTGTGTCCTTCCCTGCCAGCCTATGTTCCCAACTTATGCACTTCAATTCTTGTCTGACAACATCGTATTTACCCTTCCCCCAATTGTAAACCTTGCCCTGTTGCACGTACCTATCCCTCTCCATTACTAAAGTGAAAGTCACAGAATTGTGGTCACTATCTCCAAAATGCTCCCCCACTAACAAATCTATCACTTGCCCTGGTTCATTACCAAGTACTAAATCCAATATTGCCCCTCCTCTGGTCGGACAATCTACATACTGTGTCAGAAAAGCTTCCTGGACACACTGCACAAACACCACCCCATCCAAACTATTTGATCTAAAGAGTTTCCACTCAATATTTGGGAAGTTAAAGTCACCCATGACTACTACCCTGTGACTTCTGCACCTTTCCAAAATCTGTTTCCCAATCTGTTCCTCCACATCTCTGCTACTATTGGGGGGCCTATAGAAAACTCCTAACAAGGTGACTGCGCCTTTCCTATTTCTGACTTCAACCCATACTACCTCAATAGGGTGATACTCCTCGAACTTCCTTTCTGCAGCTGTTATACTATCTCTAATTAATAATGCCACCCCCCCACCTCTTTTACCACCCTCCCTAATCTTATTGAAACATCTGTAACCAGGGACCTCCAACAACCATTTCTGCCCCTCTTCTATCCAAGTTTCCGTGATGGCCACCACATCGTAGTCCCAAGTACCGATCCATGCCTTAAGTTCACCCACCTTATTCCTGATGCTTCTTGCGTTGAAGTATACACACTTCAACCCATCTCCGTGCCTGCAAATACTCTCCTTTGTCAGTGTTCCCTTCCCCACTGCCTCATTACACGCTTTGGCGTCCTGAATATCGGCTACCTTAGTTGCTGGACTACAAATCCGGTTCCCATTCCCCTGCCAAATTAGTTTAAACCCTCCCGAAGAGTACTAGCAAACCTCCCTCCCAGGATATTGGTGCCCCTCTGGTTCAGATGCAACCCGTCCTGCTTGTACAGGTCCCACCTTCCCCAGAATGCGCTCCAATTATCCAAATACCTGAAGCCCTCCCTCCTACACCATTCCTGCAGCCACGTGTTCAACTGCACTCTCTCCCTATTCCTAGCCTCGCTATCACGTGGCACCGGCAACAAACCAGAGATGACAACTCTGTCTGTCCTGGCTTTCAACTTCCAGCCTAACTCCCTAAACTTGTTTATTACCTCCACACCACTTTTCCTACCTATGTCGTTGGTACCAATGTGCACCACAACTTTTGGCTGCTCACCCTCCCCCTTAAGGATCCTGAAGACACGATCCGAGACATCCCTGGCCCTGGCACCCGGGAGGCAACATACCTTCCGGGAGTCTCGCTCGCGACCACAGAATCTCCTATCTATTCCCCTAACCATTGAATCTCCTACAACTATTGCTTTTCTATTCTCCCCCCTTCCCTTCTGAGCCCCAGAGCCAGACTCCGTGCCAGAGACCTGACCGCTAGGGCCTTCCCCCGGTAGGTCATCCCCCCCAACAGCATCCAAAACGGTATACTTGTTTTGAAGGGGAACGGCCACGAGGGATCCCTGCACTGTCTGCCTGTTTGTTTTTTTCCCCCTGACTGTAACCCAGCTATTCTTGTCCAGTACCTTGGGTGTGGTTACCTCCCTGTAACTCTTCTCAATCACCCCCTCTGCCTCCCGGATGATCCGAAGTTCATCCAGCTTCAGCTCCAGTTCCCTAACACGGTCTTTGAGGAGCTGAAGTTGGGTGCACTTCCCGCAGGTATAGTCAGTGGGGACACCGGTGGTATCCCTCACCACCCACATCCTACAGGAGGAGCATGTAACTGGCCTAGCCTCCATCCCCTCTTACCTTACAGAATATAGCTGCTGTGTGGACTAACTAGATCTCCGCCCTCCGACTCTGCTCCCAGTCAGCTACACTTCCTGTAAACTCCTGGCTCTCTTCGCACTCTTTGCGGAAATGTCGGAAACAAAATGAAAGGAGCACCTTACTCCCTCCTCACCTAACTCCCTCGGTCACCAAACTCTCACTATCGCACTCAAAAATACACTAAACAGCAAGCCTCCTGCCTCTGGAGCCGAACTGGATCCGGAGGCGGAGACTTGCCACTTTTATACAGAAGCCCTGAGGGAAGAAGCCACAGGCAGAGCCAACCTAGACAAGCCCAGGCTTGTACAACATAGCACAGAGAATATAATACAATAAACACAGGAACATGGTTTACCACATTCACCCCCTGTTTAAAAATGTCCGGTGCGGGTGAAGCGGTGTTAAAGGTCAAGTCTGTCGGGGGCCTTGACCTTCCGCTGTAACCGCCTCAGTCCCGGCTGTGGTGTTGGCGCCGGCGTTGAGACCTGCGCGTCTGGGAGCGTGTTGGCATCTTCTTCACCCAGATGTTGAGTCGGCGAAGGGGAGGGCGGTGTGTGGGCGGAGGTGGCGGTGCTTGTTGCTGGTGGGCCTGTGGGAGTCAGTTCGTGAGGGAGGTGGGCGGAGGTGGAGGGAGATGGTGTAGGGTGGGGTGTGGTGGTGATTGTTGTCGGGGAGCCTGCAGGAGCCAAATCCCGAAGGGAGGCCGTGTCCTGCCGCCCGTCCTGGTGTGTCACGTAGGCATATTGGGGGTTTGCATGGAGCAGCAGGACTTTCTCGACGAGGGGGTCGGTTTTATGGCTCCTCGCATGCTTGCAGAGAAGAACGGGCCCCGGGGCTGTCAGCCAGGATGAAAGCGAGACCCTCCCCGGAGGTGGACTTCCTGGGGAAGGCAAACATACGCTCATGAGGCGTCTGGTTAGTGGCCGTACATAGAAGTGACCGGATGGAGTGGAGCGTATTGGGGAGGACCTCCTGCCAGCGGGAGACTGGGAGACTTTTCGACCGTAGGGCCAGGAGGACGGCCTTCCAGACCGTCGCATTCCCCCTCTCCACCTGTCCGTTTTCCCGGGGGTTATAGCTGGTCGTCCTGTTGGAGGCGATGCCTTTGCTGAGTAGGAACTGACGCAATTCGTCACTCATAAAGGAGGAACCCCGATCACTGTGGATATGGGTGGGGAAACCGAACAGGGTGAAAAGGCTGTGCAGGGTCTTGATAACGGAGGCTGAGGTCATGTCAGAGCAGGGGATAGCGAAGGGGAATCTGGAGTACTCATCAACGATGTTGAGGAAGTACACGATACGGTCAGTGGAGGGGAGGGGCCCTTTGAAGTCCATGCTCAGATGCTCAAAAGGGCGGGAGGCCTTTACCAGATGTGCTCTGTCTGGCCAATAGAAGTGTGGTTTGCACTCCCCGCAGACCTGGCAGTCCCTGGTCACAGACCTGACTTCGTCGATGGAGTACGGCAGGTTGCGAGCCTTGATAAAGTGGAAAAAGCGGGTGACCCCCGGGTGACAGAGGTCGTTGTGGAGAGCCCTGAGTCGGTCTTCTTGTGCGCTGGCACATGTACCGCGGGAGAGGGCATCGGGGGCTCATTGAACATCCCGGGCCGATACAAGATGTCATAGTTGTAGGTGGAGAGCTCGATCCTCCACCTCAGGATCTTGTCGTTCTTGATTTTGCCCCGCTGTGTGTTGTTAAACATGAAGGCAACCGACCGTTGGTCAGTTAGTGAGGAGAGTGAATCGGCTGCTGGCCAGGTAATGCCTCCAATGTCTCACAGCTTCTATTATGGCTTGGGCCTCCTTTTCGACGGAGGAGTGTCGAATTTCGGAGGCATGGAGGGTATGGGAGAAGAAAGCCACGGGCCTGCCCGCCTGGTTGAGTGTAGCGGCCAGAGCAAAGTCCGACGCATCGCTCTCCACTTGGAATGGGATGGACTCGTCCACAGCGTGCATCGTGGCTTTGGCGATGTCTGGTTTAATGCGATCGAAGGCCAGTCGGGCCTCAGTCGCCAGGCGAAACGTGGTGAACTTGATCAATGGGCGGGCCTTGTCCGCGTAGTTGGGGACCCACTGGGCATAGTAAGAGAAGAACCCCAGGCATTTCTTCAAGGTCTTGGTGCAGTGGGGAAGGGGGAGTTCCAGGAGGGGGTGCATGTGGTCGGGGTCGGGCCCTAGGACTCCGTGTTCCACGACGTAGCCGAGGATGGCCAGGCGGGTTGTGCGAAAGACGCATTTCTCTCTATTATAAGTGAGGTTCAGGAGTTTCGCGGTGTGGAGGAAGCGCCGGAGGTTCTCGTCATGGTCCTGCTGGTCACGGCCGCAAATGGTGATGTTGTCTAGGTACGGGAACGTGGCCTGCAGCCCGTACTTGTCAACTATTCGGTCCATTTCTCTTTGGAAGACCGAAACCCCGTTGGTGACGGCGAAGGAAACCCTGAGGAAGTGAGAGAGGCGGCCGTCTGCCTTGAAGGTAGTGTATTGGCGGTCCTCCGGGCGGATAGGGAGCTGGTGGTACGCAGACTTCAAGTCGACTGTAGAGAAGACTCGATACTGTGCAATCTGATTGACCATGCCAGATATGTTGGGAGGGGGTACGCATCGAGCTGCGTGTACCGGTTGATGGTCTGGCTATAATCGATGACCATCCGGTGCTTCTCCCCAGTCTTGACGACCACCACTTGGGCTCTCCAGGGGCTGTTACTAGCCTCAATTATCCACTCTCGCAGGAGTCGTTGGACCTCTGACCTGTTGAAGGCCCTGTCCTGGGCACTGTAGCGTCTGATTCTGGTCGCAACGGGCTTACAGTCCGGGGTGAGGTTTGCGAAGAGGGAGGGTTGGGGCAACCTTAAGGGTCGCGAGGCTACAGACGGTGAGGGGGGGCAGGGGTCCATTGAAGTTTAGGGTAAGGCTCTGGAGATGGCACTGGAAGTCGAACCCCAGTAATAGGGCAACGCAGAGATGGGGGAGGACGTAGAGCTTAAAGTTGGTGTACTCTACGCCTTGCACAGTGAGGGTCGCGACACAGTACCCCCAGATATCCACTGTGTGGGATCTGGAAGCCAGGGAGATTTTCTGGGTCGCGGGAAGGATGGGGAGGGAGCAGCGCCTTACCGTATCTGGGTGTATGAAGCTGTCCGTGCTCCCAGAGTCGAAAAGGCAGGTTGTCTCAAGCCAGTTGATCCGGACAGTCATTGTAGACTTCGCGAGGTGGTGCGGCTGGGACTGGTCCAGTGTGACGGAGGCGAGTGTCGGAAGACGGTCGGCGGGCCGGTCGACGGTAGCAGCGGCCAGCGTACGGTCGGGCGAGCTGGGTTCCCGGGAGGCAGCGGAGGGGTCCCAAGATGGTGGCATGTGGTGGGCGAGGTGCAAGATGGTGTCCAAGATGGCGGCCCCCGTGGGTCGCACGTGGCGGGTGAGGTGCAAGATGGCATCCAACATGGCGGCCCCCGTGTCGGCTGAGATTAAAGACATCGGCGTCCACAGGTCGCACATGGCGGGTGGCTGGCAGCTGGGGGTGGACCCGACTGGCAGCAGGCAGCGCTGCTGGGCCTCGAAGATTTAGGGGGGGGGGGTCGGGCTTGGCAGGCTTTTGTGAAGTGGCCCTTCTTCCCACAGCCGTTACATGTAGCGTTCCGTGCCGGGCAGCATTGTCGGGGGTGAGTACCCTGGCCGCAGAAGTAGCACTTCGGGCCTCTGCCGTTGGCGGGCCGCTGCACGGCGCAGGCTTGCGTCGCGCCCAGGTCGGTTGATGGCTGCGCCCACGAGGGTGCCGCGCGGTCAGAGGTGTAGGCCCCCATGTTCTGGGAGGCTATCTCCAGTGAGTTGGAGAGCTGGACTGTCTCTGGGAGGCCGAGTGTCCCCCCTTCTAATAAACGCTGGCGGATATAGTTCGATGCATACCCGCGACATAGGCGTCCCTGACCAGCAGCTCCGAGTGCTGGGTAGCCGATATCGCCCGGCAGTCAAAGTTTCGACAGAGGATGCGCAAGGCGCATAGGAATTCGCGAGTGATTCCCCAGGGCGTTGGCATCTTGTGGCGAAGAGGTGCCTAGCATATACCTGTTGACGGATTTCACATAATGTCCTTTTAGCAGCGTTATCGCCTCCGCGTACGAGGGGGCGTCCCTGATGAGGTTAAAGACTCTTTGGCTCACCCGTGCGTGGAGGACCTGCTTCTTCTGGAGGTCCGTGAAGTCTTCGTTAAAAGATGCGAGGTAGGCCTCGAAGTAGCTTAGCCAGTGTTCAAAAGTTTCTGTAGCGTCAGCTGCTTGTGGGTCCAGTTGCAAGCGATCAGGCTTGAGTGAGGAGTTGAACTTGAGTGAAGAGTCCATTTTTAGACGTTTAGTGTATTAAATTGATACACCATCAATAATAGAAGACGAGTGATAAACGTAACTGAGGCTTTAATACACTAAACAGCAAGCCTCCTGCCTCTGGACCCGAACTGGGTCCGGAGGCGGAGACTTGCCACTTTTATACAGAATCCCCGAGGGCAGGAGCCACAGGCAGAGCCAACCTGGACAAGCCCAGGCTTGTACAACATAGCACAGTGAATATAATACAATAAAGACAATAATGTGGTTTACCACACCCAGGTACCACAGATCTTCGAGGGCCACAGTGCTTACAGGGTTGGCTGCTAGGTACCAGCAGGAGACTTGGCTTTTGACCCCGTGCAGCGGCATAAAAGTTCCTTGGAGGAAAGATCCAACGCAGTGCATTCTGTGACAAGGTCCATCGTAGAGCAAACCACTGGCATCCTGAAGATGCACTTCTGATGTTTACACCGTGCAGATGGGGCTCTGCAGTTCTCTCAAAAGAGGTTGTTCTGCAGCATTGTGGCCTGCTGTGCACACCACAGCCTGGCGCCTCAAAGGGTCAGCGGGAATGTTGACCTGCCATTCGCCGTTCACGGAAGTCCTGAGGGAATAATTCCCATTTATTTGTACCTTCTGCCTCTTTAAACCTACATTTATGTATCTTTGTTTATCTTCAGCTTTGCTTTTGAAGATCTTCACTCCCACACCTTTTTACCTATTGATTTGTGTTAACATTCTCTATTTTCCCCAAATTGTACCACATCTATCTCTGTAGATTTGCATTTGCCATATATCTGCCTCATCCCAAAACTGTGTATGGAGGCAGCCCTTGGTAATTAAGTCATCAACTTCCAATTTCCTCTATGAAAGCCTGCTGTTTTCAGCTTCTGAAGGTATGTGCAAAGTAAGGAACTAATCAGGTTTGGAATAACAGCTGTGAATCCATTGCCTGCCACACTTTGTGACCAGCATGATATTGCTACAGTTTGCTGTGCCAGTAGAATATCTTATTCTTCACCCATAAGCAGAAATCTTCAGCTCTATTAAAGATGCAAAACTGCAGGTATTTGTAGTGTGAAAATCAACAGTCACCATCGAATAGTATAACTCCTGAGGAATTGCATGGCTGTGCTTCATCCTGTTATCATTTAGAAGTGTAAAGTTTTGTATTGGAAAACACATTCCATCTGTTAAAAGTTGTCTGCAAGTAATGGGAGTTATCGTGCTGTTGCCTCTTTTTGGTATAAATTGTGTCAACCGAGAAGGACAATCCTGATCTCACATTCTCATTTGTTACAAATCATGGGTAGTCTATCCATATACTTAAAAAACCTGGGACCTTGTATGTGTCTGTCACACTTAGAAAATGTCATGCCTGAAAGCTTTACATGTGCAAAGCGGATATCACACCACACCAGACTGAATCAAAAATCATAGAAAGAACAGCAGATTGCAAATGAGCAGGTAGGGCTTTTTCCATGAACAATTAACAACCAGGGACAACAACTACCAACCACGAATAGAAAGGTTCAGTTAAACAGCTACCAAAAAGTAAATAGCAGACTTCCGGTTGCGGCTATGCTGAGCTAAGTCGCACGTTCGGCAGCTCCCGTCAGAAACGGACTTTTGGGGTCTTTTGAGGGCATTTGTTCGACGGTTCCCAGTGTGGGAAGGTGACAGTACGGTTCCCCCGGCACTGTATGGATTGGACCAGGAGTGGAGCGGTCAAAAAAGTGATTTTGGTGCAGCGAACAGTGCGAGGGAGGAGAAGCAAGATGGCAGCGGGTGGAGACCAGGCAGCATGGGCGCTATGGTCGCAGGAGCAGCAGGAGTTCCTCAAGCGCTGCTTTGCGGACCTGAAGGCAGAGCTGCTGGAGCCGTTGAAGGCGTTGATTGACAAGCTGGTCGAGACACAGAAGGCCCAAGGGGCGGCGATCCGGGAGGTGCGGCAAAAGGCCTCGGAGAACGAGGATGAGATCTTGGGCCTGGCGGTGAAGGTCGAGGCGCACGAGGCGCTGCACAAGAAGTGGCAGGAAAAGTTTGAGGACATGGAGAATCGGTCAAGGAGGAAGAATCTTCGGATTCTGGGTCTCCCGGAGGGAGTGGAGGGGTCGGATGCCGGGGCATACGTGGCCACGATGCTTAACACGCTGATGGGCGCGGGAGCTTTCACGAGGCCCCTGGAGCTGGATGGGGCTCACCGAGTCCTGGCGAGGAGGCCCAAGTCCAACGAGCCGCCGCGAGCTGTACTGGTGCAGTTCCACCACTTTGTGGACAGGGAGTGTGTCCTGAGATGGGCCAAAAAGGAATGTAGCATCAAGTGGGAGAACACAGAGTTCCAAATATATCAGGACTGCAACGCGGAGGTGGCCAAGAAGAGGGCCGGCTACAACCGGGCTAAGGCGGTTCTGCATCGGAAGGGGGTGAAATTCGGGATGCTGCAGCCGGCGTGATTGTGGGTCACGTTTCAGGATTGGCACCATTCGAGACGCCGGAGGAGGCGTGGACTTTTATCCAAACTGAAAAGTTGGACTCGAACTGAGGGTTTGTTGGAAGGGGGGGTACTGTGTTTTGGGGGATGCTCTGTTCTGTTTTCTTTGGTGCGGGGTGGGGTGGGGCGAAATGGTTCAAAATGTGGGCTGTGTGGGAGGGTGTGTGTCGGTTGTTGGAAGGATGGGGCCCTGTGCGGGGGAGGTGGGGGGGGGGGGGCTGGAGGCCCGGGGTGGGGGAGTTGAGACAAGGACGCAAAAGGTGAGTTGCGCCAGAGAGGGCAGGGCTGGCTTGGTGGGAAAGCGCGGGCTTTTTCCCGCGCTAGGGAAGGAAGGGGGCGGGAGCGGGGGGAAGGGCGGTGCTGGAGAGGAGCGCACACTGATTGCCTGGGGGGTCGATGGAGTGGCGGGAGAGGCCAGGGTCAGCAGGAGTCAGCTGACTTACTGGAGTGCCATGGGGGGAGCAATACAACTAGAGGGGGACTTAGCTGAGGGAGGGGGGGGGTGGGGACTGGGTTGCTGCTGCATTGGCCAAAGGGGAGCTGATGTTCAGAGAGAGAGTCGGGGTGGGGATCCGCCACCTGGGGGAATGGAGGGTGCGGGGGGCGCGGGCACGTGGCTGGCATAGAAAGCGTGGCTAGTCGGCGGGGGGGGGGGGGGAGTAGCCCCCCGATCCGGCTGATAACTTGGAATGTGAGAGTCCTGAACGGGCCGGTCAAGAGGGCCCGGGTGTTCGCGCACCTAAAGGGACTGAAGGCAGATGTGGTTATGCTCCAGGAGACGCATTTGAAGGTGGTTGATCAGGTTAGGCTGAGAAAGAAGTGGGTAGGGCAGGTTTTCCACTCGGGGTTGGACGCGAAAAATAGACGGGTGTTGATTTTGGTGGGGAAGCAGGTGTCGTTTGAGGCGCTGAACATCATGGCAGAGAATGGAGGTTGGTACGTGATGGTGAGTGGTGAGTTGCAAGGGGTGCGGGTGGTACTAGTGAATGTATACGCCCCGAATTGGGACAATGCTGGATTCATGAGGCGCATGCTGGGTCGGGGTCCGGACCTGGAGGCAGGGAGCCTGATAATGGGGGGGAGGGGGGGGGGGGGAGGGCAGTGTTGGACCCAGCACTGGACCGCTCTAGGTCCAGGACGGGTAAGTGGCCAAGGTGCTTAGGGGGTTTATGGACCAGATGGGGGGAGTGGACCCATGGAGGTTTGCCAGGCCGAGGGCCAGGGAATTTTCATTTTCTTCCCACGTCCATAAAGTCTACTCCCGTATAGATTTTTTCATTATGAGTAGGGCACTAATCCTGAGAGTGGAGGGCACGGAATATTCGGCCGTAGCTATTTCAGACCATGCCCCGCATTGGGTGGAGCTGGAGTTGGGGGAGGAGAGAGACCAGTGCCCGCTGTGGCGCCTTGATGTGGGACTGCTGGCGGATGAGGAGGTGAGCGGGCGGATTCGGGGGTGTATTGAAAGATACTTAAGAGGCCAATGACAATGGGGAGGTGCAGGTGGGGGTAGTCTGGGAGGCGCTGAAGGCGGTGGTCAGGGGAGAGCTAATCTCCACTAGGGTCCATAAGGAGAGGAGAGAGAGGGAGAGATTGGTGGGGGAGATATTAAGGGTGGATAGGAGCTATGCAGAGGCCCCCGAGAAGGGACTACTTAAGGAGCGACAAAGCCTCCAGACCGAATTTGACTTGTTGGCTACCAGGAAGGCAGAAGTGCAGTGGAGGAAAGCGCAAAGGGCGGTGTACGAGTATGGGGAGAAGGCGAGCACATCAGCTCTGTAAGCGGGAGGCAGCGAGGGAGATTGGTGGGGTTAGGGATAAAGGGGGGAACACAGTGCAGAGTGCGGTGGGAATAAATGGGGCATTCAGGGACTTTTATGAGGAGCTATAGGTCTGAGCCCCCGATGGGGGAGGGGGGATGCGGCGATTTTTAGATTGGCTGAGGTTCCCGAGGGTGGAGTAGGAGCAGGTGGTTGGGTTGGGGGCACCGATTGGGCTGGAGGAGCTGGTCAAGGGGCTAGGGAACATACAGGCAGGGAAGGCACCGGGGCCGGATGGTTCCCAGTAGAATTCTATCGGAAGTACATGGACTTGTTGGGCCCACTGCGAGTGAGGACTTTCAATGAGGCGAGGGAGTGGGGGGGGGGCCTGTCCCCGACAATGTCCAAGGCGCTGATCTCGCTGATCCTGAAGCGGGACAAGGACCCATCACTGTGTGGGTCGTACAGGCCGATCTCGCTCCTCAATGTCGACGCAAAGTTGCTGGCGAAGGTGCTGGCTATTGAGGACTGTGTCCCGTGGGTGATTCACGAGGACCAGACTGGATTTGTGAAGGGTAGGCAGTTGAACACCAATGTGCGGAGGCTCCTTAATGTAATTATGATGCCTTCAGTGGAGGGGGAAGCGGAGGTAGTGGAGGCTATGGACGCGGAGTAGGCCTTCGATAGGGTGGAGTGGGAGTATCTTTGGGAAGTGCTGCGGAGGTTTGTGTTCAAGGAGGGGTTCATCAGATGGGTTAGGCTACTTTATAAAGCCCCGGTGGCGTGTGTGGTCACGTACCGGCGGAGGTCGGAGTACTTTCGGCTGTACCGGGGACGAGGCAGGGGTGTCCCCTGCCCCTCTTGTTCGCATTGGCAATTGAGCCTCTGGTCATGGCACTGAGGGAGTCCAGGAACTGGAGGGGATTGGTTCGGGGGGGGGGAGAGGAACACCGGGTGTCGCTGTATGCCGATGACCTGTTATTGTATGTGACAGACCCAGTGGAGGGGATGCCGGAGGTAATGGAGATCCTCAGGGAGTTTGGGGACTTTTCTGGATATAAGCTTAACGTGGGGAAGAGTGAGCTCTTGGTGGTACACCCAGGGGACTAGGGAAGGGGGATAGACGAGCTTCCACTGAAGAGGGCGAAAAGGAGCATTCGGTACCTGGGGATCCAGGTGGCTAGGAGTTGAGGGGCCCTGCACAAGCTCAATTTGACACGGTTGGTGGAGCAGATGGAGGAGGAGTTCAAAAGATGGGATATGTTGCCACTCTCGTTGGCGGGTAGGGTGCAGTCGGTTAAAATGACGGTCCTTCCGAGGTTCCTCTTTGTATTCCAATGCCTTCCCATTCTGATCCCTAAGGCCTTTTTTAAGCGGGTAAGCAGGAGTATAATGGGATTCGTGTGGGCGAATAAGACCCCGAGGGTAAAAAGTGTGTTTCTGGAGCGTAGCAGGGACAGAGGAGGGCTGGCGTTGCCGAATCTATGTGGGTACTACTGGGCTGCCAATGTAGTGATGATCTGAAAGTGGGTAATGGAAGGGGAGGGGGCGGCGTGGAAGAGGCTGGAGATGGCGTCCTGTGTGGGCACGAGTCTGAGGGCGCTGGTGACGGCACCGCTGCCGCTCTCGCCGACAAGGTACACCACGAGTCCGGTGGTGGCGGCGACTCTGAAAATTTGGGGGCATTGGAGGCGGCACAGGGGCGAGGTGGGGGCCTTGGTTTGGTCCCCGATTCGAGAGAACCATCGGTTCGTCCCGGGAAGAATGGAGGGGGGTTCCTGAGCTGGCATCGGGCAGGAATTAAAAGAATAGGGGACCTGTTTATAGATGGGACATTCGCGAGCCTTGGGGTGATGGAGGAGATATTTGGGCTGCCCCCTGGAAACGCCTTCTGGTACATGCAGGTGAGGGCGCCTGTGAGACGGCTGGTGAGGGAATTCCGGCTGCTTCCAGCACGAAGGATTCAGGACAGGGTGATTTTGGGTGTATGGGTTGGAGAAGGCAAGGTCTCGGCGATCTACCAGGAGATGCAGGAAGAGGAGGTGGCTTCGTTGGAGGAGCTAAAAGGCAAGTGGGAGGAGGAGCTCGGGGAGGAGATAGATGAGGGTCTGTGGGCTGATGTCCTGGGTAGGGTAAATTCTTCCTCCTCTTGCACCAGGCTGAGCCTGATACAGTTTAAATTTGTTCACAGAGCGCATATGACAGGGGCAAGGTTGAGTAGGTTTTTTGGGGTAGAGGACAGGTTTGTGAGGTGCTCGGGGAGCCCGGCAAATCACGGCCATATGTTCTGGGCGTGCTCGGCGCTGGAGGGGTTTTGGAGGGGCTTTGCGAAGATTATGTCCAAGGTGGTGAACACCCGGGTCGGGGGGTTAGCATTATTTGGTGTATTGGACAAGCTGGGAGTGCAGGAGGCAAAAGAGGCCGGTATTCTGGCCTTTGCGTCCCTGGTAGCCCTGCGGAGGATTCTGCTACTGTGGAAGCATGCGAAGCCCCCAAGCGTAGAAGCTTGGATTAATGACATGGCAGGGTTCATTAAATTGGAGAGGGTAAAGTTTGCCTTGCGGGGATCTGTGCAAGGGTTCCTCAGGCGGTGGCAACCGTTCCTAGACTTTCTGGCGGAACGTTAGGAGGAGGTCAGCAGCAGCAGCAACCCAGGGGGGTGGGGGGAGAGGGGGGAGGAGGGGGGGGGGGGGTGGCGTCTCCGGGTATGTTTATATTGTTTCATGGGGGGGTTTGTATATTGGGGGAATTCTCTGTATAATTTGGGCGTACGGTGTCTTTCTGTGCGTTTTCTTTTTTCTTTCTGCGAGGGGGGGGATTTGTTGAAACTTTGTTAAAATTGAATAAAAAATATTTTTGAAAAGTAAATAGCAAGAGACAGAATGAAGAATTTGCATTTATACAACATCTTATCGCATGTTTCAGGCTTTGCTAAAATCTTTCATATCCAACACTTTGGAAAGTAGTCACTTAAGTGGATAACGCATGAGTTGATTTGCACATAGCAAAGTTCCTCAATCTGCAAACAAGATGAATGAAACCTAAGACATAAAGAATTGCATTTCTATCATACTTTTCACGGCCAGCAGATGTCTCAATGTTGTAAAGCCAATTAAGCACTTTTGAAGCATAGTCAAATGTAGGAAATTCGGCAACCACTTCGCACATAACAAACTTCCCACAGACAACGATGTGATAATTTGTTTATATGATGCTAATTGAGGGATAAGACCAAGACACCAGGAAGGACTCAGCATAGTGCCATGGGATTATTTTGCATCCACCTGAGCGGGTAGACAGGGCTTTGCCTTAATGTCTCATTTGAAGGTCAGCACTGCTGACAATATAACACTCCATTACCGTGTAAGCCTGGACTTGTGTTCTCAAACCCTGGAGCGGGATTTGAACTGAGGATCTTATGATTCAGAAGTGAGAGTGCCAACAACAGAGCCATGACTGACCAACTTTTCTGTCTTTGGTGTTGGCTGAGCAAGTAATGCTAACCAGGATATTTGGAAAACTCTTTGCTCTTCTTCAGAGTGTCCCGTGGGATTAAGTATGTCTAACTGAGTCACAGAGAGGCTGACAGGACCTCAGCCAACAATGTGATGGTAGAACCCTCAAGAGTATTGAAAGTCAAAGAGATCTAGGAGTACAGGTCCACAGGTCATTGAAAGGGGCAACACAGGTGGAGAAGGTAGTCAAGAAGGCATACGGCATGCTTGCCTTCATTGGCCAGGGCATTGAGTATAAGAATTGGCAAGTCATGTTGCAGCTGTATAGAACCTTAGTTAGGCCACACTTGGAGTATAGTGTTCAATTCTGGTCGCCACACTACCAGAAGGATGTGGAGGCTTTAGAGAGGGTGCAGAAGAGATTTACCAGAATGTTGCCTGGTATGGAGGGCATTAGCTATGAGGAGCGGTTGAATGAACTCGGTTTGTTCTCACTGGAACGAAGGTGGTTGAGGGGAGACCTGATAGAGGTCTACAAAATTATGAGGGGCATAGACAGAGTGGATAGTCAGAGGCTTTTCCCCAGGGTAGAGGGGTCAATTACTAGGGGGCATAGGTTTAAGGTGAGAGGGGCAAGGTTTAGAGTAGATGTACGAGGCAAGTTTTTTACGCAGAGGGTAGTGGGTGCCTGGAACTCGCTACCGGAGGAGGTGGTGGAAGCAGGGACGATAGTGACATTTAAGGGGCATCTTGACAAATACATGAATAGGATGGGAATAGAGGGATACGGACCCAGGAAGTGTAGAAGATTGTAGTTTAGTCGGGCAGCATGGTCGGCTTGGAGCTGCCCGGGTACGGGCTTGGAGGGCCGAAGGGCCTGTTCCTGTACTGTACATTTCTTTGTTCTTTGTTCTTTGAAAAGCAGCACTCATTCAGAACAGCACTGAACTGGCAACACATGCTGTTCTCAAGTCCTGGAGTGAGGTGTGAATTCACCAACTTTTAAACACTTGAGTGTTACGAAGTGAGTCGAGGAGACACTTGACAGGAAGAGATGTGAATCAATAAAATTGTTTTGTTTCAGCAATATTCCAAGGATATACTAAAAATAAGGCTTGTAACTTAATAAACAGCATTATGATTTCTTAACAATGTGTAGATAGGTAAAATGAAGCCACAACTAAAATACAGCTTGGCTGTATAGGTAAAAAGAGAAACAACCTGTATTTACAAAATACCCTTCACACCTCTTGCTGTCCCAAAAATTTCAGAATTACTTATGTACTTTTGAAGAGAAGGTACTGTTTAAGTGAGGGAAATGTGACAATCTGCACCCAACAAGTTCCCATAAACTACAACAAAAGTCAGAATGAATTATTTTAGTGGCCTTGGTCACAGAATCACAGAATGATACAGTGCACAAGAGACCCTTCATAAGTTCATAAGATGTAGGAACAGATTTGGCCATTTGGCCCAACGGATCTGCTCTGCCATTAGATCATGGCTGATCCCATCCTGGCCTTAGCTCCTGTCCGTTCTCCATAACCCTTCAACCCATTACTAATTAAAAGTCTGTCTCACTCCTTAGGTTTACTCACTATCCAAGCATCCATCGCATTCGGGTGTTAAGTAATGGGTTAAGAGACTTCCGGTTGCGGCTATGCGGAGCTAAGTCGCACTTTCGGCAGCTCTCGACAGAAACGTTCTTTTGGGCTCTTTTTAGGGCCCCCAGTGGCATTTGTTCGACGGTTCCCAGTGTGGGAAGGCATAGTAACATTTCCGCGGCACTGTATGGATTGGACCAGGAATGGAGCGGTGAAAAAAGTAGTTTTGGAGCAGCAAAAAGTGCGAGTGAGGAAAACCAAGATGGCGGTGGGTGGAGACCAGGCAGTGTGAGCGCAGTGGTCGCAGAAACAGTGGGAGTTTCTCCAGCGCTGCTTCACGGAATTGAAGGCAGAGCTGTTGGAGCCGATGATGGCTTCGATAGGCAAGCTGCTCGAGACCCAGAAGGCCCAAGGGGCGGTGATCCGGGAGGTGCGGCAAAAGGCCTCGGAGAATGAGGACGAGATCTTGGGCCTGGCGGTGATGGTAGAGGCGCACGAGGCGATACATAAGAAATGGCAGGAGAAGTTCGAAGACATGGAGAACCGGTCAAGGAGGAAGAACCTGCGGATTCTGCGTCTCCCGGAGGGAGTGGAGGGGTCGAATGTTGGAGCATACGTGGTCACAATGTTGAACACGTTGATGGGTGCGGGGGCCTTCCCGGGACCTCTGGAGCTGGAGGGGGCCCACCGAGTCCTGGCGAGGAGGCCCAAGCCCAACGAGCCACCGTGGGGCTGTGCTGGTGCGGTTCCACCGCTTCGTGGACAAGGAGTGTGTCCGAAGGTGGGCAAAGAAGGAGCGGAGCAGCAGGTGGGAGAATGCAGAGGTCCGGATATACCAGGACTGGAGTGCGGAGGTGGCCAAGAAGTGGGCCGGGTACAATCGGGCTAAGGCGGCTCTGCATCGGAAAGGGGTGAAATTTGGAATGTTGCAGCCGGCGCGACTGTGGGTCACTTTCAAGGACCGCCACCACTACTTCGAGACGCCGGAGGAGGCGTGGATCTTTATTCAGGCCGAAAAGTTGGACTCGGATTGAGGGTCGGTTGCGAGGGGATGGCGAGAGGGGATTGATGTGATTGTTGTGTTTTGGGGGGATGCTCTGTTCTGTTTGGTACTGTTTTCTTTTTGGGTGCTGGATGGGGTAGGGTGAAATGGTTCGTAGTGGGGGTTTGGTGAGAGTGTGGGCGTCGGTGGTTGGAGGATTATCTTAGAATTTACAGTGCAGAAGGAGGCCATTCGGTCCATCGAGTCTGCACCGGCTTTTGGAAAGAGCACCCTACCTAAGGTCAATACCTACACCCTATCCCCATAACCCAGTAACCCCACCCAACATTAAGGGCAATTGTGGTTACTAAGGGCAATTTATCATGGCCAATTCACCTAACCTGCACATCTTTGGACTGTGGGAGGAAACCGGAGCACCCGGAGGAAACCCACGCACACACTGGGAGGATGTGCAGACTCCGCACAGACAGTGACCCAAGCCGGAATCGAACCTGGGACCCTGGAGCTGTGAACCTATTGTGCTATCCACAATGCTACCGTGCTGCCCCTGAGGGGGCCCCATTGGGGGGGATGGAAGAGGGGAGGCCCGAGGTGGGGGAGCTGGGATCAGGCCGCGAAAGGGAGTGCGCCTGAGGGGGCGGGGCCGTCTTGGTGGAAAGCGCGGGTTTTTCTCCCGTGCTAGGGAAGGAAGGGGGGTGGGGTCAGGGGGGAGGGCTGGTGCTGGAGAGGAGCGCCCGCTGATGGACAGGAGTGGGGGGGGGGGGGGGGAGATTCTCACACTGGAGGGGTCAGCAGGAGTCAGCTAACTTACGGGAGTGCTATGGGGGGAGCAACGCAGCTCGGGGGGGACCTAGCTGGAGCAGGAGGAGGGGGAGGGGGGGGGGGGAGAACTGGGTTGCTGCTGCATTGGCCAATGGGAGCTGGAGCCTGAGGAAAGAGTCGGGCCGGGGGTCTGCCACTGGGGGGAACGGAGAGTGCGGGAGACGTGGGCACGCGGCTGGCCTAGAAACGGAGATGGCTAATCGGCGGTGGGGTGGGGGCAGCCTCCTGATCCGGCTGATAACTTGGAATGTGAGATGCCTGAACGGGCCGGTCAAGAGGGCCCGTGTGTTCGCGCACCTGAAGGGACTGAAGGCAGATGTGGTCATGCTCCAGGAGAAGCATTTGTGGGTAGCAGACCAGGTTAGGCTGAGAAAGGGGTGGGTAGGGCAGGTTTTCCACTCGGGGTTGGACGCAAAGAATCGAGGGGTGACGATTTTGGTGGGGAAGCAGGTGTCGTTTGAGGCGCTGAGCATCATGGCAGACAATGGAGGTAGGTACGTGATGGTGAGCGGTAAGCTGCAGGGGGTGCGGGTGGTTTTGGTGAACGTGTATACCCCGAATTGGGATGATGCCGGATTTGTGCGGCGCATGTTGGGCCGGATTCCGGACCTGGAGGCAGCTGGACTTGATAATGCGGGGGGGGGGGACTTTAATACGGTATTGGATCCAGCATTGGACCGCTCTAGATCCAGGACGTGTAAGAGGCCGGCGATGGCCAAGGTGTTGAGGGGGTTTATGGACCAGATGGGAGGAGTGGACCCATGGGGGTTTGTTAGGCCGGGGGGCCAGGGAATTATCTTTCTTTTCCCACATCCATAAAGCCTACTCCCGGATTGACTTCTTCATTTTGAGCAGGGCGCTGATCCCGAGGGTGGAGGACACTGAGTATTCGGCCATAGCCATCTCAGACTATGCCCCGCACTGGGTGGAGTCGAATTAGGGGAGGAGAGGGACCAGTGCCCGCTGTGGCGCCTGGAGGTGGGTTTGCTGGCGGATGAGGAGGTGAGCGGGCGGATCCGGGGGTGCATTGAAAGATACCTAGAGATGAACGATAATGGGGAGGTGTAGGTAGGGGTGGTCTGGGAGGCGCTGAAGGTGGTGATTAGGGGAGAGCTAATCTCCACTAGGGCCCACAAGGAGGGGAAGGAGAGGAGAGAGAGGGAGAGGTTGGTGGGGGAGATTTTAAGGATATATAGGAGGTATGCAGAGGTCCCCGAGGAGGGACTACTCAAGGAGCGACGAAGCCTCCAGGCCGGGTTCGACTTGTTGACTACCAAGAAGGCAGAGGTGCAGTGGAGGAAGGCGCAAGGGGTGGTGTATGAATACGGGCAGAAGGCTAGCCGGATGTTGGCACACCAGCTTCGGAGGCGGGAGGCGGCGGGGGAGATTGGGTGAGTTACGGATAAAGGGGGGAACACGGTGCGGAGTGCGATGGGGATAAATGGGGTATTTAGAGACTTCTATGAGGGGCTGTATAGGTCTGAGCCCCCGATGGAGGAGGGGGGGATGTGTCGTTTTCTGGACCGGCTGAGGTTCCCGAGGGTAGAGGAGGGGCAGGTGGTGGGGCTTGGGGCACCGGTAGGGCTGGAGGAGCTGACTAAGGGGCTGGGGAGTATGCAGGCGGGAAGGCACCGGGGCCAGATGGGTTCCCGGTGGAACTTTACAGGAAGTATATGGACCTGTTGGGCCCACTACTAGTGAGGACTTTCAATGAGGCGAAGGAGGGGGAGCCCTACCCCCGACGATGTCCAGGGCGCTGATCTCGCTGATCTTGAAGCGGGACAAGGACCCTTTACAGTGTGCGTCGTATAGGCCAATCTCGCTCCTCAACGTGGATGCGAAGCTGTTAGCGAAGGTGTTAGCTACCAGAATTGAGGACTGTGTTCCGGGGGTGATCCACGAGGACCAGACAGGTTTCGTGAAGGGAAGGCAGCTAAACACCAATGTGCGGAGGCTCCTAAATGTAATCATGATGTCTGCAGTGGAGGGGGAAGCGGTGATAGTGGCGGCTATGGATGCGGAGAAGGCCTTCGATAGGGTGGAGTGGGGGTACCTGTGGGAAGTGTTCAGGAGGTTTGGGTTCGGGGAGGGGTTCGTTAGTTGGGTTAGGTGACTGTACGAAGCCCCGTGGCGAGTGTGGCCACAAATCGGAGGAGGTCGGAATACTTTCGGCTGTACCGGGGGACGAGGCAGGGGTGCCCCCTATACCCCCTGCTATTTGCGTTGGCAATTGAACCTTTGGCGATGGCTTTGAGGGAGTCCAGGATCTGGAGGGGGGGGGGGGGGGTTGGAGGAACACCGGGTGTTGCTGTATGCAGACGACCTGTTACTGTATGTGGCGGACCCGGTGGGGGGGATGCCGGAGGTAATGCGGATCCTCAGGGAGTTTGGAGACTTTTCCGTGTAAAAGCTCAACGTGGGGAAGAGTGAGCTATTTGTGATACACCCAGGGGACCAGGGAATGGGGATAGACGAGCTTCCACTGAAGAGGGCGGAAGGGAGTTTTCGGTACCTGGGGATCCAGGTGGCTAAGAGTTGAGGGGCCCTGCACAAGCTCAATTTGACACGGTTGGTGGAGCAGATGGGGGAGGAGTTCAAAAGATGGGATATGTTGCCACTCTCGTTGGCGGGTAGGGTGTAGTCGGTTAAAATGACGGTCCTTCCGAGGTTCCTCTTTGTATTCCAGTGCCTTCCCATTCTGATCACTAAGGCCTTTTTTAAGCGGGTAAGCAGGAGTATAATGGGATTTGTGTGGGCGAATAAGACCCCGAGGGTAAAAAGTGTGTTTCTGGAGCGGAGCAGGGACAGAGGAGGGCTTGCGTTGCCGAATCTATGTGGGTACTACTGGGCTGCCAATGTAGCGATGATCCGAAAGTGGTTAATGGAAGGGGAGGGGGCGGCGTGGAAGAGGCTGGAGATGGCGTCCTGTGTGGACACGCGTCAGGGCGCTGGTGACGGCACCGCTGCCGCTCTCGCCGACAAGGTACACCACGAGTCCGGTGGTGGTGGCGACTCTGAAAATTTGGGGGCAGTGGAGGCGGCACAAGGGCGAGGCGGAGGCCTCGGTTTGGTCCCCGATTCGAGAGAACCATCGGTTCGTCCCGGGAAGAATGGAGGGGGGTTTCTGAGCAGGCATCGGGCAGGAATTAAAAGAATGGAGGACCTGTTTATAGATGTGACGTTTGCGAGCCTTGGGGCGTTGGAGGAAAAATTCGGGCTCCTCCCTGGAAATGCCTTCAGGTACATGCAGGTAAGGACATTTCTAAGATGGCAGGTGAGGGAATTTCAGCTGCTGCCAGCACGTAGGATCCAGGATAGGGTGCTCTCGGGGGTGTGGGTTGGAGAAGGCAAGGTCTCGGCGATCTACCAGGAGATGCAGGAGGAGGAGGAGGCCTCGGTGGAGGAGCTGAAAGGTAATTGGGAGGAGGAGCTGGGGGAGGAGATAGACGCGGGTATGTGGGCGGATGCCCTGGGTAGGGTAAATTCTTCCTCCTCTTGCGCCAGGCTTAGCCTGATGCAATTTAAGGTTCTGCACAGGGCGCACATGACTGGGGCAAGGCTGAGTCGGTTTTTTGGAGTGGAGGACAGGTGTGTGAGGTGTTCGGGGAGCCCAGCAAATCATGCCCACATGTTCTGGGCGTGCCCTGTGCTGGATGGGTTCTGGAGGGGCTTCACCCAGAGAGTGGTTAGCCTGTGGAATTCGGTACCACAGGAAGTAGTTGAGTACAAAACATTTTATGTTTTCAAGAAGCAGTTAGATATAGCACTTTGGGCGAAGGGGATCAAAGAATATGGAGGAAAGCGGGATTAGGCTATTGAGTTGATCAAGCGGAGCAGGCTTGAAGGGTCGAATGGCCTCCTACTACTCCTATTTTTTTCTATGTTTTCTATGTTTCTAGAAGGTTAATTCACAAGGTTAGACCACATGGGATTGGGGTAATTTATCAGCTTGGATAGAAGAGTTACCAATGATAAATCCCAGAATGTTGAGTGTGATGGATTCAGCGACGGTAATGCTGTTGAATGTCGAGGGGTGTTGGCTTGTTTCTCTCTTATTGGAGATAGTCATGCCTGGCACTTGTGTGGTGCCAATGTTACTTGCCATTTGGCAGCCCAAGCCTGGATATTGTCCAGGTTTTGCTACATTTGCACGTCGACTGCTTCAGTGCCCGAGGTGTTGTGAATGGTGCTGAATATTGTGCAATCATCAATGGACATCCCCACATCTGACCTTATGAAGCAGTTGAAGATGGTTGGGCCTGGGACACTACTCTGAGGAACTCCTGCTGTGATGTCCCCCCCCCCTCCAACTGTCCCAATTCCCCTGACCAGGAATAATTCTTGCTCTTTGTCACTCAACATCAGTAGATAATGGTAGATAATACAATGTAGTGCTTGTAACTACACAGAACTAGAAAGTGTGTAAATCTTTTGGAACAATTTTTAAAACAAGTTCTCTGACTCCTAGGGCGGGATTCTCCGACCCCCCGCCAGGTCAGAGAATCGCTGGGGGGTGGCGTGAATCCTGCCCCACCGCTCCGACGCCGCCCGCGATATTCTCTGGCAGCCAAGAATGCACGGGAATCGTGCACCTCTCAGAATAGCGAGGGCTGGCGCGATTCTATGGGCCCCGGGGCTGCTCCAATTCTCCGGGCCGGATGGGCTGAAGTCCCGCCGTCGTGCTGGTTGACACCAGCCAGCGGAGGTAGGGGTCGGCGTGGTGCGGCCGCTGGAGAAGCGTTCGCATGGCCGTAGGTGGGGGGTGGGGTCGCGGGTACCGGTGGAGGGTGCGTGCTGGTGATCGTGGTCAGTGTCGGGGGTGGGGGAGGGATTGAGTGCCGGGTTGGGGGGGGGGGCTGTGAGTGCCGGGGAGGGTGAGTGCCGGGGGGGGGGGGGGGGGCTGGGGGGGGGGGGGGGGGGGGGTGAGTGCCGGGGAGGGGGGGGGGAAGGGGGTTTCCTGGCCAGGTGGCAGGTGGCAACAGTCGTGACCATGCAGCCCATGGCACCTGGCTGCGGAGGGGGGCATGTACAATGATGATATGTCGTCCAAAACCCCACCCCCCCCCACCCCCTGCAGACCGTAATGTTTGGTGATCACCTAGCGAAGTTGCCTTGGGCGACCTGGAGCAGGAGTGTGCCAGGGAGGCGGTGGAGGCTGGCGCAGAGGAGCCTGCCGCAGAGAGGCAGGTGGCAGCCGCCCAGGCTGGAGGCCCGCCCGACAGGACGAGGAGGAGGAGGATGAGGAGGAGGTGGTGATGCCATGGTGACGGAGACGCCCAATGAGGCCCCATGTGTACCGGCTCCGCACGTTGTACCAGGACCTCATGGACCAGGCATGCAGCAGGCGACACTGGATGAGCCGGGAAACCGTCGCCCATATATGCCACCTGATGGCACACCTGGCACCGCGTGCCACTGGTGGAGGACACCCTCTCCCGGTGGCCGTCAAGGTTACGGGGGCCCTGAACTTCTATGCGACGGGGTCATTCCAGTCGCCGAGTGGGGACCTGTCTGGCATCTCGCAGGCAACGATGCACCGGTGCATCCGTGCAGTGACGGACGCCCTGTACGCCATCGCGGACCGCCACATCCAGTTCCCTGTGCACCGGGCCAGCCAGGATGTCCGGGCAGCGGGCTTCGCTGCCGTGGCCAGGATGCCCATGGTCCAGGGATCGGTGGGATGCATGATGCCGTGCGGCCACCAGCTGATAACAGGGCTGTGTTCACGAATAGGAAGGGGACCTCCTCCATGAACATTCAGGTGGTCTGCGACCACCGCATGAGGATCCTGTACTTCTGCGCCCGGTACCCAGGCAGTGTACATGACTCATTCGTATTGGCGCAATCGTTCATCCCCGTAATGCTCGAGGGACACCACCCCCGGCTGAGGGACTGGTTGCTGGGTGACTAGGGTTACCCGTTGTGGTCGTGGCTGATGACGCCTCTACGGAGGCCACAGACTGACGTGGAGAACTGCTACAACGATGCCCATGCAGCGACCAGGGGTGTGGTCGAGAGGTGCTTTGGGCTGCTGAAGATGCGCTTCAGGTGCCTGGACCGCTCTGGAGGGGTCCTTTGTACCCTTCGGATAGGGTTGGCCGCATCATTGTTGTCTGCTGCGATCTGCACAACATAGCCCAGCAGAGGGGTGATGTGCTGGAGGCAGAGGATGGGGAGGAGCAACACGACGAAGGGCAGGCCTCCCCAGATGAGGAGGATGGGGGCAATGTACGGGACAGACGGGCTGGACATGGACGGGAGGCTACCCACCATTACCGGCTGGGCCAGCGGGCACGGGACGGGTTGATAGCCGCCCGGTTCACAGACTAGGGGGGGGGTGGGAATCGCCGGGTATGGGCACAGACAGCACATTATGGCACCAGCCTAACACCCTCACCCCACCCACCAACCACCTCCACCCACCCACCACCAACCATCCTCACATCACCCGCATGCACACCACCCCTCCATTGCACATCCACCTGCGGCACAATGGGCAGGGCTCACACGGCCACCGTGGAAGCGTGTCTATAGCATGCCATGGGGGATGATGACAACCCGCTCTGCGATGAGCTCCGGGCTCTACATCGTTAGGCAATGTCTTACTCATGGCCACAGTAACACCCTCCACCTGGACCGTCCCTGCATGCGTCCTTGACACAGCAGCGCACGGTCCCGTTGTCTGCCCAGGGGGATGACGAGGGCGACCCGGGGGGGGTGGGGGGCACACTCACCTGAGGCTGATGTACTATCACCCCTCACACACACTGTCGCTCATCTCACACCACACCCCCGCATGCATCGGACAGGGTACAAAGGCAGCTTCTGTAGGTGTGAAAGTGATTTTAATGACAAACAGTTCATACACGTGCCCTAGCCCCTATAACTAGTCTGTGCCCTGCACCCGTGCCAACTTACTCAGTGTCTAATTTTTGGCCTTACGGGCCCTTTGACTACGTCTAGGTGGTTCCCCAGACGGTACAGCAGAGCTGGAGGTGGACTCCTGTGATTCCTGCCCTGTGACTAGGGTCCCCTTTGGCGGCCGTTTCCTGGGGCGGCCCGGCCTGGATGGGCCAGGCTGCGGCTCGGGAGACTGGGATTGTCCAGCCCGTTGCCCACCAGATGCACCCGGGACGGGGACAGGGGGTGGGGGGGGGAGGGGAGGGGATACGGGGGTGGGGGGTGGGGTCCGAGGTGTCGCGGTGTTCCGGGACCTCCCCTGCAGGGGGACCGGAATGGCCCCAGCATCTCCTCCTCCCTCGGGGTGCCCGATGGCCCCCGGGCCTCTCCAGGGGATCCAGCATCCAACGCATCCTCGGCACCTGCCGCTGCCAGTCCTGGAGGCCCGCCCTGGTATCAGCAAGGGTCTGCAAGTTTGCAGCCATGGAGCTCAGGGAGTTGGCTATCCCTGTCTGTGTCTGGGTGATGCCGGCCAGCACCTTGGCAATGGCGTCGATGCCCTCAGCGATGGCCTGCTGAGACTGGGCCATGGCTTGCTGGGACTGGGCCATGGCCTGCAGAGACTGGCCCATGGCCTGCTGAGACTGGGCCATGGCGTTGAGCACCTCTGTAATCTGCTGCTGGCTCTGGCTCATGGCTTCCTGTGAGAGGGCAGCCATGTCCTGGGCCACAGAAGCCGCTTGAACGGAAAGCCCCAGGCCTTGCATACTGCTCCCATGGCTAACACCGTCGTCCCCATTGCCTCCACCGCGGACGCCATCCATGCGGAGTCGGCCTGAGTGGCACGTATGACTGGCACCACTCCCTGCCACTGGACGCGGGTGGACTCCTCCACCTGCGTCTGCAGGTGCCGCAAGCCGGCCGTCACCCCCTTCGATCGTCCTTGGGTCCGTGACTGCATCGGGTCTATGTGTGGGTGTGGTAACTCCAGGAACCCAGGACCCGTCTGGGCGGCAGATGGTTGCTTGCATCGGGCTGCCCTCCGACCGTCTGGCCCCTCGGCTGCTCCTACCTCCACCTGCTGTACCGGGACGGCTGTGTTGTGCGCACCAGTTAGTGTACCAGAGGCCTCATCGCTAAAGTGCCCAGCCGAGGTGAGTGTCTCTGCGATTGTGGAGGGTGTAGGAGATAGCAGTGGCGTAATGTCGAGGTCCTCATCGAACCCGAAGTCCGGGGTCCCCTGGAGTAGTGTTTCCTGTCCGTCCGTCCCCTGTGTGTGTGTGGGTGTCCTGGGGGGTTGTGTCCTGTGTGTCAGTGTCCTGTGCGTCAGTGTCCTGTGTGCCAGTGTCCTGGGTGGGTGTGTCCTGGGTGTGTGTGTCCTGTATGTGGGTCTCCTGGGTGCTTGTGTCATGTGTCAGTGTCCCGGGTCGACTGGGACGGGCGCCTGTTGCCGTTGCTGCCCTCCTCATCGCTGGGTGTGGCCCTCCGGCGTCGCCGCACTTGGCACTAGATGGGGGCGGCGTACGCCTGACGCTCCGGGTCTATCTCTGGCTCGAGGGCGCCCTGGCACTGGGTGGGGGCGTCGTATGCCTGATGGGCCAGGACTATCCGTGTCTCGTGGGCGCCCTGGCACTGGGTGGAGAATCATATGACTGACAGGCCGGATCTTTCCCTGTCTCGTGGGTGTCCTGGCACTGGGTGGGGCCAAGGTATGCCCGATGGGACGGGTCTATCCCTGTCTCGTGGGCGCCCTGGCACGTCCTGGGGGCGGTCGGCATCCGCAGGGACGGGTGGGTCGATGTTTGGTCCTCGAATACACAATACAGCATGCATGGTTGGACACGCAGATGAGGAAGGGGGAAGTGGGAAAGGGGTGAAAGGGGATGGGAGAAGGGGGGATGGGGGAAGGGGGATGGGGAAATGGATGGCGGAAGGGGAAGGGGGGAAGGGGGAAGGGGGAAAGGGGGCAGACAGTGGGGGGTCTCACATGGTGCTGCGCCCCCGACCTCTGCTTCCTCAACCTCCCAGTCCTCGGGTTCGCCTGCAAGGTCCAGGGCACTCTCTTCATGAACGGTGAGGGGGCACACTTCAGGTGGACCCCCTCCGGTTCTCTCACGCTCCCGGTTGTTATGAGCGCTCTTCTCCTGCGTGGCGGGGGGGGGGATAATGAGCAACAGTGTTACGTACACATATACATGCGGACCGGTGGTTGTGTGTATGATGGCATAGGTTAACACGCCAACCTGCCAATGCAGCCTGCATGGATGGGTGCAGCCATGTCGGTTTCAGCTAGGACTGTCCCGCCCATCGCGGGGTGGGGGGGGAGGGTGTACTCCCCCTGGCTGCCCTGACTAGTTCATTGACCTTCTGGTGGCACTGGATGCCTGTCCTGGCTGTTACGGCCATGGCGCTAACGGCCTCTGCCACCTCCCTCCACAGGCACCGGCTGAGGTGTGGTGTGACCCTGCGGCTGTGTCCGGGGTACAGGGCCTCCCTCCTCTGCTCCACTGCGTCCAGGAGCTCCTCGATGTCGCGTTCCTGGAACCTCGGGGCTACGTGGTGGGCGGCCATTTTGTCGGGTCTCCGGCGGGGGCGTCTTTGTGCTGCGACGCCACGCAAAGTCAGTGACGGGCGACACCGTCGCGAATGGCGTCACGCTGCTGCTAGCCCCTTCCAGGTGGAAGATTTCCGACGTTCCGGTTGGCCCGACGCCGGAGTGTTTCGTGCCGTTTTTGACGCCGGCGTCAGGCCATCACGCCGATCACGGAGAATCCCGCTCCTAGTTCGTGAGATTTATTCATTCAATTTAGAAGTAGCAAGTTTAATGACCGTCATTTACAGTTATTCCAGAGTGGGATAATCAATTGTCAATAGTTGGGTTACAACTTTCAGTTCCTAATATGAAGTGTACAACCTGTTCTGTTTTTGATAATATTTATTTCCATCCATTAGTAAGGTAACCATCATGGAAGATACTGACCAACACATTCATCTGAAGAATCTCTCTCTTCACCAAGCGAACAATGAAGAAGAATCCCTCAACTTACTTTTCCTGGGAGATACAAACCGAATGATTGCAGAGGTAGGTACTTTTAAATCCCAAGTTCAGTGACACTTCAGAGAGTTTCTCACAGCAAGACGATCAACATGTCGGAATAGGTCACCAGGAGGAACCGTGGAGGGAAACATTTATGAAGTCTTTCAGAAACTCTGTTATGCGGGTGGATGAATAAAGGTAAGCCGTCCACCTACATATCTATCTTTGGCTACTGCTTCCTGATTTCTACCACTGTTCATTTCAGCGCTTCATGCACCAAGGGCCTTGCTAAATTCTCGGTAAGTATTCATGATGAGATTTCGATAAATTAAACCCCAATAATGCTTCTGAGCGCATGAGGCATTTTTTACAGACAAATGGGATTTTGGGGGGAGACCGGTAGAACGTCCTCCTCCTGACCGCCTGCAGGGCCCTGACATTTGGGATCATAAAGAGTCTGACTTACCCAGCTGCGTCGGACTCCAAATCCTTTGATGAGCTGGTTGCTTTGGGTTTGGAACATTCTGACCCCAAACCTTCTGTAATTATGCAATGGTATCATTTCAATATGGCATTGCGGTCTCCTGACGAGTCAGTCACTGGCTTGCCTGCGACATCTGGCTGAACACTGCAAGTTTGGACCTTCCCTCTCCGAAATGTTGGGGGACTGACTCGGATGTGGCATTAACAATATGGCCATGCAGAGGAAGCTGTTGGCGGAAACCACTCTTGATTTGAAACGGTCATTGAACCTTCTTGAGAGCACGTGGAAAAAGGCATGCAGGGGCCACAGGTGTCCATAGACTATAATGTCTATTTTTGGCCCACCCTTATACATGGATAGGATTGGTATAGAGAGATACGGCACAAGGAAGTGCTGAGGGTTTTGGCCAAGGTTGGTATCATGACCGGTACAGGCTTGGAGGGCCGAAGGGCCTGTTCCTGTGCTGTATTGTTCTTTGTACTCTGTTCTTTGTTTCGAATGCCCTTGGCGTCATGAGATGGAGCCGGTTTGGTCATACTTCCTCTGAAAGAGCAGCCCCAGTGACAAGGCCGCAGCAGTTTGAAGCTAGGGCACTACCGCTGACCAGGGTGCCAGGCTGGCAGTATCAAAGTGCCTGGATGGCACCAGCAGTGCCAGGGTACCACCCTGCCCAGAGGGCAGGGGGCCTCCATTCCCTGAGGAGACCCCCCCATGAGTGCCGTTTCGTCTGGTCCCTGTTTTGGAGGCCAGTACTGAACGATGCTCACCTGAGGTCTCTAAGACAAAGTGGATAGATCGTAATGCTTGGTTACCTCAGGGAACTGTATATTAAAGTGAGACTAGCTGTCCCGCTCTAATATGCCAATTTGCCAAAAGGTGATCCCACCAAAAATGGGTGGGCTTCACATCACGACGCCTTGCGAGCTCGAGTTAGATCTTGTGAGGCGTGGAGAGCCGGGTGGCTACCGGGAGTGGGTCTCCCGGCAGATACTGGCACATTGCGCCATGACATACTGCTTTTCGGACACTGCGCCCCTAGTCACTTTTTTGGGCTCTAGGGAATTTCTCACCGGTTTAGCCCACACTTAGAATTTTTTTCATCACTGGGGACCTGAACTCTGAGATTGGGCCACCATTTTGAAAGGGGCACCCCGATCCCTAAGTGAGCTTTTGTGGGTTCCGCACCCATGGGCATTGTCACCACCCACACACATGGGCAGTACTCCACAACTTCCAAGTGAGGACATCCCGCTATGGGGTCCTGCGGGGCCCCATCTTCAGGCTTCCCCACACCACCTTCCAGGACACCCACCCATCACCTCTCCCAACCTTCCAGAGGCCCATCTTACCTGCTCTGCACCCCTCCCCTCCCCTCCCACCCTCCATACCCCCATCCACCCTCCTTTCATAGGCACGGGCCTTGGGCCCTGACGTTTGGCAGTGGCACCTGGGCACCGTTGCACTGGCATCCAGTAAGCTTGGCAGTGCTACCCGGATTGGGGCTTGAGGGACACGGTATCCAGTTCTGCTTTACCACATTTTGCGCTTAATTTCTGCTTAATTCCATTGCCGCCCCCCCCCCCCCCCCCTTTATAGTTCTCAAATTTATTTGGACAATTTCTCTTAATTATGCTTCCTGGTGTCTCGCACTCACTCACATCACTTCTATTTAAATATCTTGTTTTACTCTGAAACATTTTACAGGTCTCACTATCACTTTCCATATGTCTATGCTTGTGTGTTACACTACATTACCTTGTTCAGTTCCATTTTACAATGCTGCTTGCCTGTAATATCTTCCAATTCTGACCAAACTTCAACACCTAAAACCTCGACTTGCCTCTTCTCTTGTCAGATGCTGCCTGACCGCATAAGTTTCTTTTTTTGATTACTAGCATCTGCAGCCTTTCTTGTTTATAACATCTGTGGCAATGCAGCTGAGTAATTTATTCCCAAACCTTAGCCAGTGTTGCTCTTAAGAGACAATATGTGTTCAACAGGAACATGGCTAGGGCGCGTTTCAATGATATTCATTGCATTTTTGCTGTAATAATGAATCGCAGAACTCAGGGTATCTCTGTAGGTACCTCTCGTGTATTGAATTTTTTTGTATGGTGCATGGGGAATAGATGAGAAAATATTGTGAGGGTTATTAGTGCTCTTTGCTTCCACTTTCTGGTGCAACATATTCCAGTTTTGCTAACCCTGAAGGGGGTAAAAGCAGAGAAAGATATGTGACCAGTTTCATAGTAGGAAACTGCTTAGTGGTTCTGTGAGGGAATCCAGGTAACTGCAGGAGATTATAGGTGTATAAACCCTGATCATACCATTTCTGATTTTGAAAAGATTGATCCTCTTTTTGAAACTTACCTCAGATCAGAGGGTGATGTTGGGCGGGCTCATCAATAGTTAAGCTATCCGGGGAGAATGGATTGGGGATTTGGAGCATGGCAAAGAGCAGGGGTAGCACAATTGAGAGATCTGTTCGTAGATGGGACGTTTGCGAGTCTGGGAGCGCTGACGGAAAAATATGGGTTGCCCCAAGGGAATGCATTTCGGTATATGTAACTGAGGGCTTTTGCGAGGCAACAGGTGAGGGAATTCCCGCAGCTCCCGACGCAGGAGGTGCAGGATAGAGTGATCTCAGTGACATGGGTGGAGGATAGTAAGGTGTCGGACATATATAGGGAAATGAGGGACGAGGGGGAGATCATGGTAGATGAGCTGAAAGGGAAATGGGAAGAAGAGCTGGGGGAGGAGATTGAGGAGGGGCTGTGGGCTGATGCCCTACGTAGGGTAAACTCATCGTCCTCGTGTGCCAGGCTAAGCCTGATACAATTTAAGGTGTTACACAGGGTGCATATGACTGGAGCACAGCTCAGTAAATTTTTTGGGGTAGAGGATAGGTGTGCGAGATGCTCGAGAAGCCCAGCGAATCACACCCACATGTTCTGGTCATGCCCGGCACTACAGGGGTTTTGGGTGGGAGTGGCAAAGGTGCTTTCGAAGGTGGTGGGGGTCCAGGTCGAACCAAGCTGGGGGTTGGCTATATTTGGGGTTGCAGAAGAGCCGGGAGTGCAGGAGGCGAGAGAGGCTGATGTTTTAGCCTTTGCGTCCCTAGTAGCCCGGCGCAGGATATTGTTAATGTGGAAGGAAACCAAACCCCCGGGTGTGGAGACCTGGATAAACGACATGGCAGGGTTTATAAAGTTAGAACGGATTAAGTTCGTACTAAGGGGTTCGGCTCAAGGGTTCACCAGGCGGTGGCAACCGTTCGTCGACTACCTCACAGAAAGATAGAGGGAATGGAAAAGAAGAAGACAACAGCAGCAACCCAGGGGGGAGGGGGTGGGGGGGAGGAATCGGACGGACTCTCAGGGATGTTATTGTATATGTATAGGCATTTGTTTTAGATAATGTATATTGGACTGTTGGATTGTATCTTTGGAGAGAATCTATTTTTGACAAGGCAGTTGCCATTTAGTTTTGTTTTTGTTTCTGTTCATATATTATTTATTTATTCGTTTAAAACTGGCCACTGTTATTTATATTGCTTTATTGTTGTTTAAAAGAAACACTAAGTACTGTTATGTTTGGCCAAAAAATCTTGAATAAAATATATTTTAAAAAAATAGTTAAGCTATTTCACACCACTAATGTTTGTCTCCCAGTAACCTGAAAAGCTAATTATATATATATATATATATATATATATTTTTTTTGATATTCGGTTTCTCCTTGACCTCATTTTAACGTCTTTGTGTCATGCACAGCTCCCGCCAAGAAGGTAGGCAACATCCAGACTTTTGCCAAAACTGCTTTGTGACCACCATGAGATTGGTCTGGGATGACTCACCTTTTGGGTTTCTCTGTCTATGAGGAGTTGTGTAGGAGTGATTTGAGTGTCTACTCCATGGCATGGCACCTCTTCCAGCATAGCAACAGAATTCAAAACAGTGCTGCCACTCAAGCTTGTGGCCCTACATTTCAATGTGGTTGTTGTGGAAAAAACTAGCCAACACTTCGAGGTTTCGCAAAGGTCTTTTATTATAACACGAAGTTCGTGGAGGGTGTTAGAGTGACCACCGTCCTTCTAATTGTCCCCCCCTTACAAGAGTATAGCAGTACTTTATATGGTTTAATAATCAATATTATGGAAAAACGAGGCATTC
Source organism: Scyliorhinus torazame (assembly GCF_047496885.1). Taxonomy (NCBI): domain Eukaryota; kingdom Metazoa; phylum Chordata; class Chondrichthyes; order Carcharhiniformes; family Scyliorhinidae; genus Scyliorhinus; species Scyliorhinus torazame. The sequence goes on from NC_092710.1 coordinate 325,504,023, forward strand.
CTTTGATAAGCCCAGACACAGACAAGCGATCAGAGTTAAACAACAGGCCTTGAATTCCCAGCCTAAGGACAATAATAATCCGGGAGGGGGAGACTTACCTGGACACCGTATTTCAGGAGGCAGTCACACCTGTCAGAGGAAGTAGTTTAAATCCTGCCAGTGGCCAGGGACAGCAGGGTGTGACTGCAAGTCAGGCAGGTAAAGGGAACCAGCAGTCAGGAACTCAGGAGCCTCGGCCCTTGACTCTGTCCAACAGGTATGAGGCACTTGCTCCCTGTGTGGATGGCGAACAGGGTTGCAGGAAGGATGAGTCAGCTGACCAAGGCACCATGGTCCAGCAGGCCATTCAAGGGGAGGGAGTAAATAGGCAAGTTGTAGTTGTAGGGGATTCTATTATCAGGGGGATAGATAGTATCCTTTGTGAGCAGGATAAAGAGTCCCGCATGGTATGTTGCCTGCCCGGTGCTAGGGTGCGGGACATCTCTGACCGGCTTGAAAGGATACTGGAGAGGGAGGGGGAGGATCCAGTTGTTGTGGTCCATGTCGGTACCAACAACATAGGCAAGTCTAGGAAAGAGGACCTGTTTAGAGATTATAAAGAGCTAGGATTCAAATAAAAAAAACAGGTCCTCAAGGGTCATAATCTCTGGATTACTGCCCGAGCCACGTGCAAATTGGCATAGGGAGGCATGAATAAGGGAAGTTAACACGTGGCTGAAAGAGTGGTGTGGGAATGAGGGGTTCCTTTTCACGGGACACTGGCATCAGTTTTGGGACAGGGGGGACCTATACCTTTGGGATGGTCTCCACCTGAACCGAGCTGGGACCAGTGTTCTGGTGAAAAGAGTAAATAGGGTGGTCAATAGGACTTTAAACTAAAGATTGGGGGGGAAGGGAAAGTCAGGGGACCAAGAGGTGAAGTAATCGGGGAGCGTAGCTGCTTAGGAATACAAAAAAACACGAACAGACAAAACTCAAGAGTGGTTACGATTGTCCCCATCCCACAAAATATGACACAGTGTATGGAAAGGCTCAGTAAACCAAGGTCCACCACACTAAGAAAACAAAAAGGGACGGTCAATAGAGAATTAAAGGTGCTATATTTAAATGCGCACGTATACGGAACAAGGTAGTTGAGCTTGTGGCCCAGATTGTGACTGGCAGGTATGATGTGGTAGGCATCACAGAGACATGGTTGCAGGGGGTTCAGGACTGGCATTTAAACATCCAGGGATTCACAACCTATCAAAAAGACAGAGAGGTGGGCAGAGGGGGCGGGGTTGCCTTGTTAATTAGGAATTAAATTAAATCAATAGCACTAAACGACATAGGGTCGGATGATGTGGAGTCTGTGTGGGTAGAGTTGAGGAACCACAAAGGCAAAAAAAACATAATGGGATTTATGTACAGGCCTCCTAACAGTGGTCAGGACCAGGGGCACAAAATGCACCACAAAATAGAAAGTGCATGTCAGAAAGGCAAGGTCACAGTGATCATGGGGGACTTTAATATGCAGGTGGACTGGGTAAATAATACTGCCAGTGGACCCAAGGAAAGGGAATTCATTGAATGTTTACAGGAGGGCTTTTTGGAACAGTTTGTGATGGAGCCCACGAGGGAACAGGCCATTCTGGACTTAGTGTTATGTAATGAGCCAGACTTGATTAAAGATCTTAAAGTAAGGGAGCACTTAGGAGGCAGTGATCATAATATGGTCAAATTCAATCTCCAATTTGAAAGAAAGAAGGTAGAATCAGATGTAAAGGTGTTACAGTTAAATAAAGGTAATTACAGGGGCATGAGGGAGGAACTGACGAAAATCGACTGGGAGCAGAGCCTAGTGGGAAAGACAGTAGAACAGCAATGGCAGGAGTTTCTGAGCGTAATTGAGGACACAGTACAGAGGTTCATCCCAAAGAAAAGAAAGGTTATCAGAGGGGGGATTAGGCAGCCATGGCTGACGAAGGAAGTTAGGGAATGCATCAAAGCAAAAGAGAAAGCCTATAATGTGGCAAAGAGTAGTGGGAAGTCAGAAGATTGGGAAGGCTACAAAAACAAACAGAGGATAACAAAGAGCGAGATAAGGAAAGAGAGGATCAAATTTGAAGGTAGGCTAGCCAGTAACATTAGGAATGATAGTAAAAGTTTCTTTAAAGACATTAAAAACAAACGGGAGGCAAAAGTTGACATTGGGCCGCTCCAAAATGACGCTGGTAATTTTGTGATGGGAGACAAGGAAATAGCTGAGGAACTGAATAAGTACTTTGCGTCAGTCTTCACAGTAGAAGACATGAGTAATATCCCAACAATTCCAGAGAGTCAGGGGACAGAGTTGAATATGGTAGCCATCACAAAGGAGAAAGTGCTAGAGAAACTAAGAGGTCTAAAAATTAATAAATCTCCGGGCCCAGATGGGCTACATCCTAGAGTTCTAAAGGAGATAGCTGAAGAAATAGTGGAGGCGTTAGTTGTAATCTGTCAAAAGTCACTGGAGTCAGGGAAAGTACCAGAGGATTGGAAAATCGCTGTTGTAACCCCCCTGTTCAAGAAGGGAACAAGGAAAAAGATGGAAAATTATAGGCCAATTAGCCTAACCTCGGTTGTTGGCAAGATTCTAGAATCCATTGTTAAGGATGAGATTTCTAAATTCTTGGAAGTGCAGGGTCGGATTAGGACAAGTCAGCATGGATTTAGTAAGGGGAGGTCGTGCCTGACAAACCTGTTAGAGTTCTTTGAAGAGATAACAAATAGGTTAGACCAAGGAGAGCCAATGGATGTTATCTATCTTGACTTCCGAAAGGCCTTTGATAAGGTGCCTCACAGGAGACTGCTGAGTAAAATAAGGGACCATGGTATTCGAGGCAAGGTACTAACATGGATTGACGATTGGCTGTCAGGCAGAAGGCAGAGAGTTGGGATAAAAGGTTCTTTTTCGGAATGGCAACCGGTGACGAGTGGTGTTCCGCAGGGTTCAGTGTTGGGGCCACAGCTGTTCTCTTTATATATTAACGATCTAGATGACGGGACTGAGGGCATTCTGGCTAAGTTTGCCGATATTACAAAGATAGGTGGAGGGGCAGGTAGTATGGAGGAGGTGGGGAGGCTGCAGAAAGGTTTAGGCAGTTTAGGAGAGTGGTCCAAGAAATGGCTGATGAAATTCAATGTGGGCAAGTGCGAGGTCTTGCACTTTGGAAAAAAGAATAGAGGCGTGGACTATTTTCTAAACGGTGACAAAATTCATAATGCTGAAGTGCAAAGGGACTTGGGAGTCCTAGTCCAGGAATCTCTAAAGGTAAGCTTGCAGGTTGAGTCCGTAATTAAGAAAGCAAATGCAATGTTGTCATTCATCTCAAGAGGCTTGGAATATAAAAGCAGGGATGTATTTCTGAAGCTTTATGAAGCATTAGTTAGGCCCCATTTAGAATACTGTGAGCAATTTTGGGCCCCACACCTCAGGAAGGACATACTGGCACTGGAGCGGGTCCAGCGGAGATTCACACGGATGATCCCAGGAATGGTAGGCCTAACATACGATGAACGTCTGAGGATCCTGGGATTATATTCATTGGAGTTTAGGAGGTTGAGGGGAGATCTAATAGAAACTTACAAGATAATGAATGGCTTAGATAGGGTGGATGTAGGGAAGTTGTTTCCATTAGCAGGGGAGACTAGGACCCGGGGGCACAGCCTTAGAATAAAAGGGAGTCAGTTTCGAACAGAGATGAGGAGAAATTTCTTCAGCCAGAGAGTGGTGGGTCTGTGGAATTCATTGCCACAGAGGGCGGTGGAGGCCGGGACGTTGAGTGTCTTTAAGACAGAAGTTGATAAATTCTTGATTTCTCGAGGAATTAAGGGCTATGGAGAGAGAGCGTGTAAATGGAGTTGAAATCAGCCATGATTGAATGGTGGAGTGGACTCGATGGGCCGAATGACCTTACTTCTGCTCCTATGTCTTATGGTCTTATGGTTGTATAATAATCGTCTAATTGCTTAGATTGCTTACATATTGCTTACTTGTTTACATAGTCTGGCCTTCTGCCTATTACATGCAGAACTTCTTGACTGAAATAAAGCTAATATATCCATAATGCTTTGCCAAATGCCTATTGCCATGAAATATAGTCAAGCAGCCAGTTAAGATGGAATACAGGGTATTAAGGCAACTAATCCACCAACTAAAGTTCCTTCTACAGTGGTTAATTTGGATCTAAGCTGCTCTGATTAGAGATATCACGAGGAGAGTGGAAAAATCATTCCTCATTCCTACAGAGTAACAGAAAATTGATCACACAAAAGTTACTTGGCTGCAGAACAAATGTGCAGATGGCACAGGACTGGAGAGACTAGGCTGATCAAAGATACACATACCTGGTTAGATTGGAGAGCTGTGATGTTGAGTGTCCGAGGTAATTCAATTTGATCAAATGTTCCACCATGAGATTAGAAAGAGCAATGAACAGTGATAGTTGGGGCTAAGTAGTTATTCTACACATGGAACCCAGGATAGGAATTAGTGGGTGCTAGTGGATGAATTGCTGTAACAATCAATACAGTGTGATGCAGTGAAGTGAGAAAATGGGACCTTTGGCTTTATAGCTAGAGGAGTCGAAAACAAATTTCAGGAAATTATTCTGTACTTTGAAAAACCAGTGCTGCCTCAACTTGATTATTGTATTCACTTCTGGTTAGTAAGCTAGAGAAAGTAATAAAACGCTACTAAACGGGCAGCTGTGAAGAGGTTGCCACTGCTAGGAATGTTTACAATGGAGGAGAGCAAGACAAGATAATCATCAGTATATTTAGCACAGTCATGGATCATAGTGCAAGAATGTGAATGGACTGCCAAGGGAGACATTAGGGACTGATTTGTACCATCAACTTCAGGAGAGTTAGTTAAATATTTGGAGAAAAATACTGATGACAGAATATAAAATGTCTTGTGAAGTTTCTAGAGACGATGTCAGCACCTGGACTACAGTGATCTGCCCTTGTCCTGCGCATTACTGTGTTCCATAAGACCATAAGACATAGGAGCAGAATTAGGCCACTCGGCCCTTTGTGACTGTTCCGCCATTCAATCATGGCTGATATGTTTCTCATCCCCATTCTCCTGCCTTCTCCCCATAACCCCGGATCCCATTATCAATCAATTCCCATCTAAAGAATATGTATGTGGCTCTATCTTCACCATAAAATGTGGTTTGCTGTGAGGCAGAAGGAAACAGCTTAAAAATAGACGAGTGTCTTTTGTTTTTATTTGTTTCTACCGCCAAATTAACCAAATTAAAGCAGAATGTCAAAACAAAGGCTGTGTAATATGCTGAATAGGGGCTGGTTTAGCATACTGGGCTAAATAGCTGGCTTTTAAAACAGACCAAGGCAGGCCAGCAGCATGGTTCAACCCGTAACAGCCTCCCCGAACAGGCACCGGAATGTGGCGACTCGGGGCTTTTCACAGTAACTTCATTGAAGCCTACTTGTGACAATAAGCGATTTTCATTTCATTTCATTTCATAATGATCCTTGCCAACTGAATGCCGCTAATTGTTTAAATAGTGACTAATACAACAGAAATATCTGCTCACTAGTTTTGAGTATTGTGTTTTTCAGGATTGTGGGGAAGTGATATGAGGGTGCTTAATTTAAAACAATCATTGCCTACATTTAGCACCTTTCATTTTTAAAAAATATTTTTATTGAGGCATTTATATATATATACACACCAGACACAACCATAAAAAAGCAAGCAAACAGGAATGCAAATAATCAAAGAACATAAATATCTGACACCCCACCGTCCTCCATTTCCCCTACCTCCTTTTTAACACCCTTGGACACCCGGGTCTTCTGACACTCCAAAGATCGCCACTTTTGGACTAGGGACCACCTTCACCCTCAAGACCTCCGACATAACGTCAGCAAATCCCTGCCAGAATCCTTTCAGCTACGGACAGGCCCAAAACATGTGGACAAGATTTGTGGGTCTACCAGCACACCGCCCACACCTATCCTCCACCCCTTCAAAAAACCTACTTATCCTGGCCACAGTCATATGTTCTCTTTGGACCACCTTGAACTGAATAAGGCGAAGCCTCACACATGAAGAGGACACATTCACGCTGTCCTCCCACAACCCAGCCCTCCAACTCCCTCCCCAGTCCATCCTCCCACTTTCGCTTCACTACCCCTATCGGGGCTCCCTTCCAATCCATTAGCTCTTTATAGATTTACGACACTCAGCCCTCACCTCCCACTGTTTTTGACAGCACCTTTTCCTGTAGCCCCAGGGGCGGCAGGTGGGGAAAGGTCGGTACCTCTTCCTAACAAGGTCCCTCACCTGCAAATACCGGAACCCATTCCAACTGGGTAGCTCAAATTCTTCCACCAACCCCTCCAAGCTCGAAAAGCTGCAACCAATGAATATGTCCCCAAACCGCTCAATCCCAGCCTGTTGCCACCCCCGAAACCCCCGGTTCAGGCCCCCATCCACAGGCTAAACCGATGATTCCCGCAGATCGGTGCCCAAACTGAGGCCCCCTCCAGCCTCAGGTGCTGCCGCCACACTCTACCCACACCCTCAGGGCCACCACTACGACCGGGCTTGTGGAGTACCTGGCCATGAGAACGGCAGAGCGCCGTCAACAGTGCCCCAAAGCTTGAGTCCTTACAAGAGGCTGCCTCCATCTGCTCCCATACCAACCCCTCCCCACTACCCACTTCATATCGATGACTATATTCACTGCCCAATCATAATTCAGCAAGTTTGGAAGAGCCAGCCCCCACCCCCGTCCCCTCTCGTCCCCGTCCTCGCTCCAGCGGCCCCTTCTTGACCTGCCAGACAAAACCCAAAATCAGCGCATTAAACCTCCTATAAACACACCTTAGCCGTAAAGATTGGGAGATTCTGGAACAGAAATATAAACCTCTGGAGAACCCTCATCTTCACCAATTGCACCCATCCGCCAACGACAGTGGGAGCACATCCCACCTCCCAAAATCTCTCTTCATTTGCTCCCCCAATCGAGCCAGATTCAGCTTGTGCAGCCACTCCAACCCCCGAGCCACCTGAATGCCCAAATACCTGAACCTTGCCCCACTACTCTAAATGGCAATTCCCCCAACCTCTCCTGCCCCTCGCTTGGATCGGGAAAACATCATTCTTCACCATTTTCAATTTGTATCCCGAGAACTGGCCGAATTCTTCCAATATGCCCCACATCCCCCAATTACCTTCCAAAGGGTTTGATATATAGAGCTAAAGATCGTCCGCATACAGCAAGACCCTATGCTCCCGCCCCCCACCCCTCCCATCGCACTGTCCTCTGCCAAATCCTTGATGCTCTAAGCACCATCGCCAGTGGCTCTATCACCAAGGCAAAGAGCAATGGGGAGAGTGCGCATCCCTGCCTCTTCCCATGGTGCAACCTGAAGTAGTCCAAACTCACCCGGTTCGTCCGTACACTCACTGCCAGCGCCCTATAAAACAGGCAGACCAAATCCACACATCCCTTCCCAAACCCAAACCCCCCCAATACCTCCCACAAATAGCCCCACTCCACCCGGTCGAAGACCTTCTCTGCATCCATGGCAACCGTCACCTCCACACTTCGTCCCGCCGGGGGCATCATTATAACCTTTAACAAATGCCTAATATTAGCTGACAGATGCCTCCCCTATACAAACCCCGTCTGATCTTCCCCTATCACACAGTCCTCAATCCGTGAGGCCAAACTCTTGGCCAGCAACTTAGTGTCCACATGTGGCAATGAAATTGCTCAGTAAGGCCCACACTGCTCCGGGTCCTTACCCCTCTTTAAAATTAAGGAGATCGAGGCCTGCGATAACGTAGGGAGGAGCACCCCCTTCTCCCTCACCTCATTGAATGCCCTTACCAGCAGGGCCCCAAGGACCCCCAAAATCTTTGTATAGAATTCCACCGGGAACCCATCTGGGCCTGAGGCCTTCCCCCCTGCATAGCCTCTATACCCTCCAACACCTCCGCCGGCTGAATGGGGGCTCCCAGTCCGTCCACCAGTTCCTACTTCACCATAGGGAATTCCAACCCGTCTAAAAAACGCCTCATTCCCTCCATCCCGGCAGGGGTTCCGAATCATATAGCCTTTCCTAAAAGTCGTCAAATGCCCCATTCACCCCCACCGGGTCCAAGACTCTGTTCCCCCTTCTATCCTTTATCTTTCCAACCTCCCTCGCCGCCTCCTGCTTCCTCAATTGATGTGCTAACATCCTACTCGCCTTTTCCCCATATTCATAGACTGGCCTTCCTCGACTACCCCACCGCCTTACCCGTAGATATCAGTCCAAATTCCATCTGGAGTTTCTGCCGCTCCCTCAACAACCCTGCCTCCGGGCCTCTGAATACTGCCTATCCGCCTGCAGGATCTTACCCACTAACGTTGGCATCACCACCCATTGCGTCTTGTTTCTATTCCCCCTCACCACTGCTTTCAACGCCTCCCATAGCATGGCGGCCAAAATCTACCCGATGTCATTCAACTCGGCATTCCCTCCAATTTCCCACTCAACATTAAAAAACTTCCCCCAGAGTCTGCCACTATATTCCCCACCTCAAACGCTACCTGCTTATTTATCAGGACCGCCACCCCCCTGCGTCTTCAAATATAATCCTGAATGAAAGACCTGACCCACCCACCCTTTCCTTAGCCTGACCTGATTTCCAATCTTCAGATGTGTTTCCTGCAAGAATGCAACACCCACCTTTAAACTCCTCAAAAGTGCGAACACACGAGACCTCTTGACCGGCCCATTCAACCCTCTCACATTCCATGTGATCAGCCTGCAGCCCGCGTCCCACAACCTACCAGGCCCACCCTCGTATGTCCACCGTCATCAACCCCCCTCAAATCGCACTGCAAAAGTCCCTCCCTTGTCAGCAGTCCCCCCCCCCCCCCCCCCCCCCCCCCCCCCCGTCCCCCCCCACCCCTCCCGCCCACACAGAGCAACAATCCCCAACAACACACTAACCACTTGCTCACCTGCAATGTGCTCCCGTGAACTAGCCTGCCCAGCTGGCCTGGCAGCCCCCGCCAATGGCCTCCACTGACTATCCCCCCTCGCACACACACTCCCTTGGTGCAAACAGCAACAACAGTAAATGAAGAAAGGAACAAAAAGAGAAATAAAGAACAATAACCCCCAGAGGAAAACAGAACCCAATGCACTCACCCATCACGACCCTCCCCCATCCCATCAAAATGGCCTGGAGTGAAGCAACAAACAACGACCCCAAAGAAGGTTCCCCCCAAACCGCACATCCCCAGCCCCACCCAGGGAGACAAGCTAGTTACAGCTATACCATCCCCATAAGAGAAAACAACCCCCCCAGAGAAAAAAGAAAAAAAAAACAACCCCGAACTCCCAGGCAAGGGGACATGAGAGAACCAACCTCCCTAAACACCTCCTCCAAAGTTCAATGTCTTCCTTCGCCTGCCAGTCAATTGCCTCTCGCAAACTCCATCGCTTCCTCTGTTGTCCCAAAATAATATTCTCGACCATTATAGGTCACCCAGAGTTGGGCCGGGTACAGCATCCCAAACTTCACCCCCTTCTTAAAGAGGGCAGCCTTCACTTGATTAAAACCTGCTCTTCTCTTGGCCAGCTCCGTCCCAAAGTCCTAGAACAAAGAAAAGAGAACAAAGAAAAATTACAGCACAGGAACAGGCCCTACGGCCCTTGAAGCCTGCGCCCATCCAGATCCTCTATCTAAAACTGTCGCCTATTTTCTAAGGATCTGTATCCCTCTGCTCCCTGCCCATTCATGTATCTGTCTAGATACATCTTAAATGACGCTATCGTACCCGCCTCTACCACCTCCACCTCCACGTTCCAGGCATCCACCACCCTCTGCGTAAAGAACTTTCCACGCATATCTCCCTTAAACTTTTCCCCTTTCACCTTGAACTCGTGACCCCTAGTAATTGAGTCCCCCACTCTGGGAAAAGCTTCTTGCTATCCATCCTGTCAATACCTCTCATGATTTTGTAGACCTCAATGAGGTCCCCCCTCAACCTCCGTCTTTCTCATGAAAATAATCCTAATCTACTCAACCTATCTTCATAGCTAGCACCCTCCATACCAGGCAACATCCTGGTGAACCTCCTTTGCACCTTCTCCAAAGCATCCACATCCTTTTGGTAATGTGGCGACCAGAACTGTACGCAGTATTCCAAATGTGGCCGAACCAAAGTCTTATACAACTGTAACATGACCTGCCAACTCTTGTACTCAATACCCCTTCTGATGTCGGAAAGCATGTTGTATGCGGAGTACAATGGACCTGAACTCCCAGATCTCTCTGTGGATCAGTTTTCCCCAGGACTCTTCCATTGACCATATAGTCCGCTCTTGAATTAGATCTTCCAAAATGTATCACCTCGCATTTGCCCGGATTGAACTCCATCTGCCATTTCTCCGCCCAACTCTCCAATCTATCTATATTCTGCTGTATTCTCTGACAGTCCCCTTCACTATCTGCTACTCCACCAATCTTAGTGTCATCTGCAAACTTGTTAATCAGACCACCTATACCTTCCTCCAGATCATTTATGCATATCACAAACAACAGCATATCGCCATGTATACCCGAAGCTCGTTGCCCTCCCACATACATCGACTCGTCTGCCTGGCCCATCCAAGGAACCGATGCAACCACACCACCATCGCCCTTGGCGGCTCGCTACCCTGCGGCTTCCTCATCAGCATCCTGTGCGCCCGATCCACCTCCAGGGGCCGTTCAAAGGCCCCCTCCCCCAGCAGCGTCTCCAGCATTTTGGCTACATAAGAGCCAGCATTCGCTCCCTCAATGCCCTCTGGCAACCCCATAATCCTCAGATTCTGCCTCCTGGAGCGGTTCTCAAGATCTTCCACCTTCTCAAGGTTATGAGTGGCATGGACTGAGTGGATAGCCAGATGCTCTTTCCTTGGGTAGGAGAGTCAAGTACTAGCGGACATAGATTGAAAGTGTGTGGGGAAAAGTTTAGAACAGATGTGCGAGGCAAATTTTTTTACACAGAGGGTGGTAAATATATGGAACGCGCTGCCTGGGGAGGTGGTGGGAGCAGGTACGATAGGGGCATTTAAGGGGTATCTAGACAAATATATGAATAAGGTGGGAATGGAAGGATACGGACTCCGTAAGTCATTCACCATTCTGACTTAAAAATATATTACCATTCCTTCATGATCACTGGGTTTAAACCCTGCAACTCCTTCCTGAACAGTACTGTGGGTGTACTTACACAACATGGTCTGCAGTTGTTCAAGAAGGCTGCTCACCACCACCATCTCAATAAGTGCTGGCCTAGACCAGCGATGCCCTTATAGAGTCATAGAGTCGTATAGCGCAGAAAAGGTCCCCTGGCCCATTGAGTCTGCACCGACAGTAACTACATCTAATCTCGCGCTAATCCCACTAACCAGCACTTGTTCCATATTCTTGAATCGGATGGTGTTTCAAGTGGAGGTTTCCAGCCTCCACTCCTTCCAGGCAGCGCATTCCAGATTCTCATCACCGTCTTAGTGAAAACCTTTGTTCTCAACTCCCCTGGAATCTCCTGCCTCTCTCCCTAAAACTATGACCCCTTGTGACTGACTCCTCAACCAAGGGAAACAGCTGCATCCTATTTACCTTGTTTAAACCCCTCCTAATCTTATATACCTCTATCGTAGCCCCCTCAGCCTTTCTGCTCTAAAGAAAACAATCCAAGCCTCAGTCTCTCCTTATAGCTCAGATCCTCCATCCCAGGCAACATCCTGGTGAATCTGCTCCATACCCATCCAGTGCAATCACCTCCTTACATAGTGAGGTGACCAGAACTGCACACAGTACTCCAGCTGTGGCCTAAACAACTTTCTGTACAGCGCCAACATAACCACCTTGCTCTTGTATTCTATGCCACAACTGATAAAGGCAAGTGTCCCATATGCCTTCTTAGCTTCCCTATTCACCTACTCTGCCACCTTCAGGTATCTGTGAACAAGCACCCCCCGATCCATCTTTTCTGCTGAGCTTCCTAGTGTTCTGCCATTTATTACATACTCCCTTGCCCTGTTTTGTCTTCCGAAGCGCATCACCTTGCACTTATGAAAGTTAAATACCGCCTGCCAGTGCTCTGCCCATCTGACCAACCCATCTACATCTTCCTGTAACTACAACCCTCTTCTTCAATGTTGACCACCCTACCAATCTTTGTGTTGTTTGCAAACGTACTTATCATTCCTCCCATGTTCTTGTCTCATTCTGGTATATGTAATACAAACAGTAAGGGACCCAGCATTGATCCCTGGTAACTAAGGCTAGTTACTCAAACAGCCTTCTACCACCACCCTTTGTGTCTGAATACTATGCCAATTTTGGATCCTTCTTGCCAAGATTCCTTGAATTCCATGAGGTTCCAGCTTTGCTTTAACCTTCTCATCAGTCTCCCACGCGGGACCTTGTCAATGGCTTCGTTAAAATCCATATAAACTGCAATTTCTTTATCAAAAAATTTGATCAAATTTGTTAGATATGAGCTCCCCCTGATAAAACCCCGGTGACTATATCCTTAATCAACCCATGAGCTGGATTCTCCGGTCGCCGAAATCGCGTTTGGCAAACGGCTGGAGAATCCGAGTTTACGACCAAATTGGGGGTGGCGCCGCTTTTGTGATGCTCCGCCCTCTCCAAAGCGGCGTACTCGCAGAGTATGCTGCGCCACATATCGACGGCTTCCGGACATTGTCTGAGGCCCGCCCCCTGATTCTCTGCCCCCAACTGGCCGAGTTGCCTACAGCACGGGACACTTGTGGTCTCATCTGTCGGGAATTCGGCGTAGCAGCTGGGGACTCAGTCCAGCGCTGCCACGTCAGGGGAGGGCTGATCCGTGGGCAAGGGGACATTATTAGTGGCTAGCGGCACTGTGGGGGGGGGGTTTGGTCCAGGGCGCGCGAGCCGGCCGAAGGAAAACACTATTTCATGGGTTGGACTGCAGTTGAATTTCTCCCTTTGGACTTGCTAAGAGCTTCTTTCTTCCTCCTTTAGTGGGGCTGGTTTAGCACAGGGCTAAATCGCTGGCTTTGAAAGCAGACCAAGGCAGGCCAGCAGCATGGTTCAATTCCCGTACCAGCCTCCCCGAACAGGCGCCGGAATGTGGCGACTAGGGGCTTTTCACAGTAACTTCATTTGAAGCCTACTTGTGACAATAAGCGATTTTCATTTCATTTTCATTTCTTATTCAGTTCTGGATTGTCTTAGACATCCAGGGTTCCCTGAACTTATTGCTCCTTCATTTCCTCCTCCACTGCTCTGCTGTAGATTTTCCTGCAAGAAGCTCTTCCCAGTCAACTTTTACCAGACCCTGCCTTATTTTAGTAAAATCTGCCTTCCCCCAATCCAAAACGGTCTTTTGAAGGTCATCTTTTCCTTGTTCATAACAAACTTGAACTGTACCGTGTTGTGGTTGCTATCACTAATATGCTCCCCCCATCGCCACATTGAACACTTGTCCGGCTTGATTCACCAGAACTAGACCCAGTACTGCTCCATCTCCTGTTGGACCTTATACGTATTGATATAAAAACCCCTGAATACATTTCAAGAAATTCGCTACCTCTAAACCCTTTACACTATGACATCCCATCAATACATTTTTTAAGAAGAGTGCACTTTACTCTGATGACTAACCCCCTCTTATTGTTCGGCGGTTTCCTGGGTCCTACAGGATCCTACCTGTGAACCCCCAGCTCCAGCTGCCCCAGATCATTTAAAAGTCCTGGGCTGGAGAGCCCAATCAGAGAGGCAGAGCTACAATATTGTATTTTCCACTCCGAAGCAAAGCAGCCATTCCACATCAGTGGCCAGTGGAGTGTTTGAACGCTCAGCAAGCATAGAAGACGCACCCACAGCGAAGGGCCCACACACGTGCACATGCACTATCAGCTACCTGACCTAAAGATGGTGTAGACCAAATCAATGCAGATGAAAGGAAACAAACTCCGCCATGGTAAGTCTGCACACCTGCTCCCTTTGTCAGTGATGTTGTGATTTATTGTCTCCTGAAAGGCTTTCTGTGCCTACGGCAAAATTAACGCTGATTTTGGGAAAATCTGAGCCATTCTGGGAAAGTTCGCAACCCAAATTAGAGGTCTTTTGGTGAAATCTTTCAAGCCAAAAGGAATCAGGCCCTTACTGCCTGAAAGAGTGGTAAAGGCAGAAACTCTCAATATTTAAAATATGCTTGGATATGCATTTAAAGTGCTACAAGGCTGGAAAGTGGGATTCAGCCAAGAGCTGGAAAGTGGGATTAGGCTGGATGGCTACTTGGCGTCTGGCACATAACCGATGAGCTGAATGGCTTCCTTTCTTGCTTCTTTGATTCTACAAGTCTGATTTATGGCATATTGAGCCAACTTTTCACTCTTGCCTCGTTGTCACCCCCTTTTGCTTTGCACCCTCATCCCTTTTCTCATTTAATCACCAAGCAATTCACCTATCGCCCATCTTCCACATGTTTATTTACCCCACCCTAGTCCTCCCCAGCACTTTCCCCTGGCTCTATGTATAAACTGTTCGATCACAAACTTCTTCCAGCTCCAATGAAAAGCCATTGAGCTGAACCATTAACTCTATTTCCTTTTCCCACAGATGCAGCCTGAACCCCTGAATCTTTCTAGAATTCTGTGTTTATATTCCTGATTTCCAGCATCTGCAGTATTTTGCCTTTGTTTCCTTTTTAGACCGACAAAATGACTCCCATCTGTTCCAAAGACTTTCTGGTTATCTTGTCAGATCTTAGCCTGTGTCTGGCTGATTTTTAAAAAAATTACTATATTGAACCACAGTCAGTCCATCTGGACACACTGTGGCCCCTGAACCACAAACTTATGTTTGATGTTATTTTGTACCATGTGTTGTAACGTAAGGATTGGAATGCCAAGTTGCAAAGTAACCACTTTCAGACAGTTGTTTTCCCACGTAATGTTCCAGTGTTGATTTTACTTGACCAACTTTGTTTCCATCTTGTGGACTCGAAATTCAACAGGTTTCTGTAAACCAGACTATCACAAACTTCTGCAAAGAGACAAAGATTGCAGTTGCTAGACATGCTTTGCAAATTTCCTAAATTGGATTTAAATGCAATGATGGGTACATTTTAGGAATGGGTTTCAGAATCATAGAATTTACAGTGCAGTTAGGCGGGAACAGTGAAAAGAGATGGAGGGGGGTGTTACGCACTGAATTATGTTTACATTTGTATTTGTATCTTTTGTTGTTAGAAAACCATAAATGCCTTAATAAAATATTTGTTTAAAAAAAAATGATTTACAGTGCAGAAGGAGGCCATTCAGCCCATCGAGTCTGCACCGGCCCTTGGAAAGAGCACCCTACCTAACCCCATACCTTCACCCTATCCCCGCAACCCAGTAACCCCACCCAACCTTTTTGGTCACTAAGGGCAATTAGCATGGCTAATCCACCTAACCTGCACATCTTTGAACTGTGGGAGGAAACCGGAGCACCCGGAGGAAACCCGCCCAGACACGGGGAGAAAGTGCAAACTCCGCACAGACAGTGACCCAAGCCGGGAATCGAACCGGGGTCCCTGGAGCTGTGAAGCAACTGTGCTACCACTGTGCTACCACTGTGCTACCGTGCCCCCCCTCGTTGTTACTGAAAAGCCTCACTATTTAAGTCTGGAATTCAGTTACCCTGTGAAATGGCCTGAGACGATTTCTATTTGAGGAAGGCTGTACAAATACAAATTGTTAATATTATTGTTTCTTAGAAATAAACAGGAAATTTGAAATAAAAGTGGCGCTGCGCGATAATTAGGACTCAGAAAAGAAAGCCATATTTTCCGGTACAATACCTCAGAACTTCAGAGTCATGCTCAAACTACAATCCTGTTTTCTTATTTCGTTGTTGTGTGGCTTTTCAGCATTTTATGTGCCTGTTGAATGACTTTGTCGTTAGAGGACATGTTGCATAAAAATCTGCAGTTTCAAATGCTTAATTATTTCGAATACTGGAATAGAATTTTGCGTGAAACAACATTTTAATTGTTGGTTTGCCTGAGTGGTGGTAGTAATTGAGTTAATCTTGCTTTGTGAGCTGATTGTACTGACGAGAGGACCAAAATATTTTCATTTTTCAATTATACTCAATTTAGTTCAGCAATGTGACAGAGGAATCGTTTTAATATGGTCTGCACTTCAGGAAAAATTATGCAGTAGAATTAGCACTCAATTGCTCGGTCCTCTTGCACCAGCTACAGTTTATGCTCCAGAAATAAGCTTCTTCTGGCATGATCTAAGTGAAATAATGCATGAGTCAGAGTCTATTCATTTGTTCATGAATGGAGCTTAACCTAGTAATAACGCCAATGTTCATTGCTTTACAATAATTGTGTCTATTTTCAGTTCCAGTGCAACAACAGATTTATTGTGAACGCTGGACACTAATTTTACTGTTGAGGTCACGGTTAAATTTATTGCTGAAGGTATCTGGGGCGGTTTTCTCCGACCCCCCGCTGGGTCGGAGAATTGCCAGGGGGCAGCATGAATCCCACCCCCGCCGGCTGCCGAATTATCCGGCGCCGGGTATTTGGTGGGGGCAGGAATCGCAGCGCGCCGGTCGGGGGCCGTTGGGAGCGGCCCCCCCGGCGATTCTCCAGCCGGCGATGGCCCGAGTGGCTGCCCGTTATTTGCCGGTCCGCCTGTGTAAATTACAACAGGTACTTACCGGCGGGACCTGGCTCCACGGGGGGTTGCGGGGGGGATCTGGCCCCGGGGGATGCCCCCATGGTGGCCTGGCCCGCGATCGAGGCCCACCGATCCGCTGGCGGGCCTCTGCCGTGGGGGCACTCTATTCCTCCCCGTCGGCCGCTGTAACAGTCTGCGATGGCCGACACGGAGCCGAACCCCCCCCGCCCCGCGCATGTGCTCGGATGACGCCAGCACATGCTGGCGCTCCTGCGCATGCACCATCCCGCGCCGGCCGGCGGAGGCCCTTCGGTGCCAGTTGGCATGGCGCCAAGCCCCTTCCGCGCCGGCCGGTGCAATGCAAACCACTCCGGGGCCAGCCTAGCCCTTGAAGGTGCGGAGGATTACGCACCTTCGGGGCGGCCTGACGCCGGAGTGGTTCATGCCACTCCTTCGCGCCGGAGTTGCCTGCCCCCGCCGGTTTCCGAAGAATCCCGCCCCATATCAATTATCAGATTATGAGATGCCAAAATCAGAGCCCCCCCACCCCCACTGACAAGTAGAGGCATCCTTCCCCCCAACCACCCTACTACAGAATAACAGGGTACCCCATCCCGCAGCACATACACATGAAGGTGATCTAACCCATCAGACCCCTCATCAGTCACCCCATCAGTCACCCCTGCCTGAAAGCTGTAGAACAGTCCAGCCAGTCGAGTGACAAATCACTGCATTTTCACTTGCCCCTCCCTGACATCGCCTACCTCACACAAAAGTGTTTAAAGCAGCAACTGTGACAAGTGTCAGATGCTTCTTTGAAAACCAAGTACACTTCAAAGGGTTTCAAATCCCTTAAGAGCCTTTGAAATGCAAACCTCCTATTTAATTTCACAGAGCAATACATTTCCCTAGGCAGTGATGGCAGTTTTATTGATCCATGCACAGCTGCTTCAGGGGTTTGCTAATTTATCTTTCCCTTCATGCTTGAATGAATCTCAATTACCCTATTTTGATGCTAACCACAATGATTATAAATACTCTTGCTGTGATTGACAGCTCATCACCACACCAAAACGAACTGAGTGCTTTCTGCTGAGAAAAAGAGGAAGTGAAATAACTTTTTCTGATGTGGTGAGGAGCTGTCAATCAGAGGTCATTGAGGGACTAAGAGTGGGAAGAATGTGAACACCAGATTCTCCTACAATTGAGAAAAATAAGTTTAGTTCTTAGATTCTACAGTGTGTAATTGCAGTTCCCTTCAGCTATCTAATATTCCATCCATTATTTTGGACAAGCATAAATGGGCAGAATTTTGGTCTCTCAATGGAGGTGTGCATTGGGTCGTGAAATGCTGAACTTAGTTTTTATTTTGCTGGATAATAATTTCCCTGTGCCTTCTGTCATGTGAGAG
The DNA here is from genome assembly GCF_047496885.1 of Scyliorhinus torazame. Classification (NCBI taxonomy): domain Eukaryota; kingdom Metazoa; phylum Chordata; class Chondrichthyes; order Carcharhiniformes; family Scyliorhinidae; genus Scyliorhinus; species Scyliorhinus torazame. Next base: position 325,522,153 of record NC_092710.1, read on the forward strand.
TACCTTTAAGAAATGGGTGTTTAAGAAATGTGCCTTTAATAAATGGAACTGCTCATGTTACTGAAGTGATGTCAGAGTGTGGGGGGAGCTGAGTTTTTGAGTTTCAGTTTGAGAGAGCAGCTTGGGTGTGTCTGTGTGTTTCCAGTGAGCTGCATGAAGAAGGCAAAGGGGCTGTAGCTGAAGTAACCAAAAGCAGCAGCATGGTTGAACCCTTTCTCACTATATATATTGAATGAAACCTAATGTGCTCCTGTTTGAAGGTTGGTTCAGTCTTTTGGATGTTAAAAGGACAGCTGAAACGATTATTTAGTTTTTGTGGGTTATCTTTGAATTAATGGGTGTTAAGATATTCAATGGTTGTTTTAAAAAGGTTAACTTGAGTTGATAGAATAAACATTGTTTTGTTTTAAAAAACACTTGTCCATTTATGCTGTATCACACCTGTAGAGTGCGCCGTGTGCTCCCCACACAAACTATTAAAAGTTATGGGTCAGTTGAACTCCATGCTACACTTTGGGGTTCTCTAAATTCTGACCCATAACAAGTGGGGGCTCGAGGAGGATAAAAGCCTATCTATTGGATTGGCTTAGTGAACTTAAAGACGGTGAGGGGTGAGCATATAGTGTGATTGCTTTTCAGGTGTGGTATTCTAGTTTACGTGGGGAGTGTGTTGTGGACAATTGCTCTTTCAGAGGCTCAGAAGTTTTTGGGGGTGGACACGGTAACACGCAGTACCTTACGGACATAGACTAAAACCAGACTGTTAGATTTGGCAAAAACATTGCAGTTAACATTGCCAGACAAAATGCGAAACGATGAGGTACGTACCGCGCTAGCTGAGCATTTACATTTGCCTGAGATACAGTCTGACTCATTAGTAATGGCAAAGCTCCAGTTGCAGATTAAGCAACTTGAACATGAAAAAGAATTAAAGCAACTTGAACATGAAAAAGATTTAAAGCAGCTTGAATATGCAATGAGAGAAAAAGAAAGAATAGCCCTGGCAGAACAAAAAGAAAAAGAAAGAATAGCCCGAGCAGAACAAAAAGAAATAGAAAGGGAGATACAGATCATGGAAAAAGATAAAGAGAGAGAGTTTGAACTTCGGAAAATGGCGATGAAATATGTCAGTTAGTTAATATTGGCAGATGTAAAGGGAAACGTACAGTTGGATGAGATTGATGAGGATAGTGAGACAGAGCGTCACAGTCAAAGATGTGGTGGGGATCTATTTAAATATGTCCAAGCATTGCCAAGGTTTGACGAGGAAGAGGTAGAAGCCTTTTTCATTTCATTTGAGAAGGTAGCTAAACAAATGAAATGGCCACAGGACATGTGGGTATTACTGATTCAAACAAAGCTGGTAGGTAGAGCTAGTGAAGTGTTTGCATCATTACCGGAGGAGGCATCTGAAACGTATGAAGAGGTGAAAAAAATCCATCTTAGGTGCATACGAACTAGTGCCTGAAGCTTACAGACAAAGGTTTAGAAATTTAAGGAAAGAATTTGGTCAAACATACATGGAGTTTGAAAGGCTCAAACAGAGTAATTTGGATAGGTGGATAAGGGCTTTGAAAATAGACCAAACGTATGAAGATCTCAGAGAAATTATACTTTTGGAGGAGTTTAAAAATTCAATTCCTGATGTAGTGAGAACTCATGTGGAAGAGCAGAGGGTTAAAACTGCGAGATTAGCAGCAGAAATGGCAGATGATTATGAATTAGTTCATAAATCAAAGCTTGGTTTCCGACATCAGTTTCAGCCTGTGAGGGATAGAAACTGGGGATATGAGAAATACTCAAGTGGTAAAGGTAAAGGTGATCTGATGGGAGATAATAAGGAGAATGTACCTCAGATTAAAAAAGAAATCCAGGAGGGTGGAAGAGAAATGAAAAGTTTCAAATGTTTTCACTGTAATAAACTAGGACATGTAAAGTCACAGTGTTGGTGGTTGAAGAAAAGCACTGGGAAGGCTGATGTGGTAAAACAGGATAAGACAGTGGGGTTTGTTAGAATGGTAAAGGAAAGTCCAAGGGAAGCGAAGGAGGTGCAAAAGATTGTACAGCCTGATCAAGAGGTGATTGATAAGAAGGTGCCAGTTCTCTTTAAATAATTTACTTGTGTGGGTAAAGTTTACTCATGTGTATCAGGAGTGCAGGTAAAAAAAGTCACAATTTTAAGAGATACGGGAGCTAGTCAATCTATAATGGTAAGAGATGAGGAATTATGTAGTTTGGGAAGAATGTTGCCAGAAAAGGTGGTGATATATGGAATTCAGGGTGAGAGGAGTAGCGTTCCATTATATAAGGAAAGGTTGGAAAGTCCAGTGAAGAGTGGTGAAGTGGTGGTAGGAGTAATAGAGAAACTATCTTGTCCAGGAATATAGTTTATCTTGGGTAATGATATAGCTGGATCGCAAGTGGGAGTGATGCCTACTGTGGTTGATAAGCCAGTGGAAAATCAGACAACTGAAGTGTTGAAGGACAAATATGCTGGGATTTTTCCAGATTGTGTAGTAACAAGGTCGCAAACTCACAGGTTAAGACAAGAGGAGAAATCAAAGAGTGAAGATGAAGTGGAAGTGCAATTATCAGAAACGATTTTTGATCAGATGGTTGAAAAAGAACAAGAACAGGTGGAGGATGAGGCGGATATTTTTAGTTCAGGAAAATTGGCGGAGTTATAACAAAGATTTAGAAATAAAACGGATATATCAGAAAGCATATACGGAAGAGGAATCTGAGAGTATACCAGAGTGTTATTAACGTAAAAGTGATGTCTTGATGAGAAAATGGAGACCTGTACATATGCAGACGGATGAAAAGTGGGCAGAAGTTCATCAAGTAGTATTGCTATATATATAGGATATAGAAAGGAGGTGTTGCGAGTGGCACATGAGGTACCAGTGGGAGGTCATTTGGGGATAAGGAAAACTCAAGCTAAAATCCAGAAACATTTTTATTAGCCTGGACTACATAAAGGTGTAGTTAAATTTTATCAATCATGTCACACATATCAAGTGATAGGGATACCTCAAGCAGTGATCAAACCAGCGCCCTTAATACCCATTCCAGAATTTGAATAACCTTTTACAAGGGTCCTAATTGATTGTGTAGGACCGCTTCCTAAAACAAAAAGTGGGAATCAATATCTTTTGACTATAATGGATGTGTCTACCAGGTTTCCAGAGGCCATTCCAGTATGTAATATTACAGCAAAAAAGATTGTGGAGGAGTTACTTAAATTCTTTACTAGATATGGACTACCCAGAGAAATACAATCGGATCAAGGATCAAATTTTACCTCAAAGTTATTCAAAGAAGTTAAGGATAGCTAAGGAATAAAACAATTTAAATCAACTGCATACCATCCAGAATCGCACAGAGTTTTAGAAAGGTGGCATCAGACATTAAAGACAATGTTAAGGGCTTATTGCCAAGATTATCCAGAGGATTGGGATAAAGGAATTCCATTCGTACTGTTTGCAATTAGGGATGCACCTAATGAGTCAACCAAATTTAGTCCTTTTGAACTAATTTTTGGTCATGAGGTAAGAGGACCACTTAAATTGATTAAGGAAAAATTGGTGGGTGAGAAATCGGAAATAACATTATTGGATTACGTGTCAAATTTTAGGGAACGATTAAATAGAGTAGGTGAATTGGCTAGTGAACATCTGAAAGTTGCACAAAATGTGATGAAACAGGTAGTAGACAAGAAATCCAAAGTTCGTAGTTTTGCCAGTGGAGATAAAGTTTCAGTGTTGTTACCAGTGGTAGATGAGCCTTTAAAAGCTAGGTTTTGTGGACCTTATCAGATTGAAAGGAAATTAAGTGAGGTGAATTATGTGGTTAAAAACACCAGATAGAAGGAAGACTCACCGAGTGTGTCATGTGAATATGCTTAAAAGATACTTTGAGACTTCCGGTTGCGGCTATGCCTAGGTAGGTCGCACGTTCGGCAGCTCCCGCTGGGAACGGACTTTTGGACTCTCCAGAGGGGCCCCAACGGCAATTGTTCGACGGCGTCCAGTGTGGGAAGGTGACAGCAAGGTCCCCCCGACATTATATGAATTGGGCCAGGAGTGGAGCGGTTAAAAAAGTGATCCTGGGGCAGCAAAAAGTGCGAGGGAGGAAAAGCAAGATGGCGGCAGGTGGGGACCAAACAGCGTGGGCGCAGTGGTCGCAGGAGCAGCAGGAGTTTCTTAAACGCTGCTTTGAGGAGCTGAAGACAGAAATGCTGGCGCCAATGAAGGCGGCGATTGAGAAGCTTGTGGAGACCCAGAAGGACAAAGGGGCGGCGATCCGGGAGGTGCGGCAAAAAGCCTCGGAGAACGAGGATGAGATCTTGGGCCTGGCGGTGAAGGTGGAGGCGCATGAGGCGCTGCACAAGAGGTGGGTGGAAAAATTCGAGGACCTGGGGAATAGGTCGAGGAGGAAGAATCTTCGGATTCTGGGTCTCTCTGAAGGGGTGGAGGGGCCCGATGCCGGGGCATATATGAGCACGATGCTCAATTCGCTGATGGGCGCGGGAGCTTTCTCGAGGCCCCTGGAGCTGGATGGGGCTCATCGGGTCCTGGCAAGGAGACCTAAAGCCAACGAGCCGCCAAGGGCTGTAGTGGTGGGGTTCCACCGCTTTATGGACAGAGAGTGTGTCCTGAGAAGAGTGTGTCCAAAAAAGAGCGGAGCAGCAGGTGGGAGAACACGGAGATCCGAATTTACTAGGACTGGAGTGCGGAGGTGGCTAAGAAGAGAGCTGGTTTCAATCGGGCTAAGGCAGTGCTCCATCGGAAGGGGGTGAAGTTCGGTATGCTGCAGCCAGCGCGATTGTGGGTCACGTACCAAGAACGGCACCACTATTTTGAAACGCCCGATGAGGCATGGAACTTTATACAGACTGAAAAGTTGGACTCAAATTGAGGGTTTGTCGTGGGGGGATGTTTACTGTGTTTATTGCGTTTGGGGAATGTTCTCTTGGTTTGAGTGCTGGGTGGGGATGAGTGAATGGATTTGATGTGGCGGCTGTGGGAGAGTGTGGGCGTCGGTGTTGGAGGGCCAGGCCCCCACGGAGGAGGAGGGGGAGTGGAGGCCCGGGGATGGGGAGTTGGGGTAAGGCCGCAAAAATGAGCTGCGCCAGAGGGGGCGGGGCCGGCTCAAGAAAGCGGGGACTTTTTCCCGCGTCAGGGAAGGATGGGGGTGGGACCGGGGGGGGGGGGGGGGGAAGGGCGGTGCTGGAGAGGAGCGCACACTGACTGCCAAGGGGAGGGGGGATTCTCACACTGGGGGGTCGATGGAATGGCGGGAGAGGCCGGGGTCAGCAGGAGTCAGCTGACTTACGGGAGTGTCAGGGGGGAGCAAAATGGCTAGATGTGGATCTAGCGGGGGGATGGGGGAGGGGGAGGGGGGGAACAGGGTTGCTGCTGCATTGGCCGAAGGGGAGCTTGAAGTAGGAGAGGTAGTCAGGGCGGGGATCCGCCGCCTGGGGGACTGGAGGGTGCGGGAGGCGCGGGCACGTGGCTGGCCTAGAAAAGGAGATGGCTCGTCGGCAAGGGCTGGTGGGCGAGTAGCCCCCCAATCCGGCTGATAACTTGGAATGTGAGGGGCCTGAACGGGCCAGTCAAGAGGGCCTGGGTGTTCGCGCACTTAAAGGGACTGAAGGCAAACGTGGTTATGCTCCAGGAGACACATCTGAAGGTGGCAGATCAGGTTAGGCTGAGAAAGGGATGGGTAGGGCAGGTCTTTCATTCAGGGCTGGATGTGAAGAACAGAGGGGTTGCAATTCTGGTGGGGAAGCGGGTGTCGTTTGAGGCACTGAATATTGTAGTGGATAATGGAGGCCGATATGTGATGGTGAGCGGTAGGTTGCAGGGGGTGCGGGTGGTACTGGTGAACGTATATGTCCCGAATTGGGATGATGCCGGATTTATGAAACACATGCTGGGTTGGATTCCGGATCTGGAGGTAGGAAGCTTGATAATGGGGGGGGACTTCAACACAGTGCTGGACCCAGCACTGTACCGTTCTAGGTCCAGGACGGGTAAGAGGCCGGCTGCGGCCAAGGTGCTGAGGGGGCTTATGGACCAGACGGGGGGAGTGGATCCATGGAAGCTTGTCAGGCCGCTGGCCAGGGAATTTTCCTTCTTTTCCCACGTCCATAGAGCCTACTCCCGGATAGATTTTTTAAAAATTTTGAGTCGGACGCTAATCCCGAAAGTGGAGGGAACGGAATATTCGGCCATAGCCATCTCGGACCACACCCTGTATTGGGTAGAGCTGGAGTTGGGAGAGGAGAGGGACCAGCGCCCGCTGTGGCGCCTTGATGTGGGACTATTGGCGGATGAGGGGGTGTGCGGGCGGGTGCAGGGGTGCATTGAAAGATATTTGGAGGCCAACGACAACGGGGAGGTGAGGTGGGGGTAGTCTGGGAGGCGCTGAAGGCGGTGGTCAGGGGAGAGCTAATCTCCATTCGGGCCCACAGGGAGAAGAGGGAGGGGAGGGAGAGGGAGAGGTTGGTGGGGGAGATTTTAAGGGTGGACAGGAGGTATGCAGAAGCCCCCGAGGAGGAGCTACTCAGGGAGCGACGGAACCTCCAGATGGAGTTCGACCTGTTGACCACGGGGAAAGCAGAGGCACAGTGGAGGAAAGCGCAGAGGGTGACGTATGAGTATGGGGAGAAGGCGAGTTGGATGCTGGCACATCAGCTTCGTAAGAGGGAGGCAGCGAGGGAGATTGGTGGAGTTAAGGATCGAGGGGGGAATACGGTGCGGAGTGCGGTGAGAATAAACAAGGTATTTAGGGACTTCTATGGGGATCTGTACAGGTCTGAGCCCCCAGCGGGGGAGATGGGGATGCGACGATTCCTGGATCAGCTGAGGTTCCCGAGGGTGGAGGAGGAGGAGGTGGCTGGTTTGGGGGCGCCGATTGGGCTGGAGGAGCTGGTTAAAGGATTGGGGAGCATGCAGGCGGGGAAGGCCCCGGGGCCGGATGGGTTCCCGGTTGAACTCTACAGGAAATACGTGGACCTGCTGGGCCCGTTGCTAGGGAGGACTTTCAATAAGGCGAGGGAGGGGGGGACCTTGCCCCGACAATGTCTAGGGCGCTAATTTCTTTGATCCTGAAGCGGGACAAGGATCCACTGCATTGTGGGTCGTATAGACCGATCTCACTCCTCAATGTTGATGCTAAGTTGCTGGCGAAGGTGCTGGCTACGAGAATTGAGGACTATGTCCCGGGGGTGATTCATGAGGACGAGACGGGATTTGTGAAGGGTAGGCAATTAAATACAAATGTGCGGAGGCTCCTCAATGTGATTATGATGCCCCCGGTGGAGGGGGAAGCGGAGGTAGTGGCAGCTATGGACGCGGAGAAGGCCTTTGATAGGGTGGAGTGGGAGTATCTTTGGGAAGTGCTGCGGAGGTTTGGGTTCGGGGAGGGGTTCATCAGTTGGGTCAGGCTGCTATATAGAGCTCCGGTGGCTAGTGTGGCTCCGAATCGGCGGAGGTCGGAGTACTTTCGGCTGTACCGGGGGACGAGGCAGGGGTGCTCCCTATCCCCCTTGTTGTTTGCACTGGCTATTGAGCCTCTGGCCATGGCACTGAGGGAGTCCAGAAAATGGAGGGGACTGGTCCGGCGGGGGGGGGGGGGGGGGGGGGGGGGGGGGAAGAGGAACACCGGGTGTTGTTGTATGCTGACGACCTGTTGCTGTATGTGGCAGATCCAGTGGAGGGGATGGCGGAGGTCATGCGGATCCTAAGGGAGTTTGGGGACTTTTCGGGGTATAAACTCAACGTAGGGAAGAGTGAACTCTTTGTGGTGCATTCAGGAGACCAGGGAAGGGGGATAGACGAGCTACCGCTGAAGAGAGCGGAAAGGAGCTTTCGGTATCTAGGGATCCAAGTAGCTAGGAGTTGGGAGGGCCTTGCACAGGCTCAATTTGATGCGGTTGGTGGAGCAGATGGAGTAGGATTTTAAAAGCTGGGATGTGCTGCCACTCTCGCTAGCGGGTAGGGTGCAGTCGGTCAAAATGACGGTGCTCCCGAGGTTTCTCTGTGTTCCAGTGCCTTCCCATTATGATCCCCAAGGCCTTTTTCAAACGGGTAAGTAGGAGCATCATGGGTTTTGTGTGGGCGAATAAGACCCCGAGGGTGAAGAGTGTGTTTCTGGAGCATAGCAGGGACAGGGGGGGCTAGCGCTGCTGAATTTGTGCGGCTATTATTGGGCAGCCAATGTGGCGATGATCCGTAAGTAATGGAGGGAGAGGGGGCGGCGTGGAAGAGGTTAGAGATGGCGTCCTGTTGTGGGACAAGCCTGAGGGCGCTGGTGAAGGCACCGCTGCCGCATTCGCCGACAAGGTACACCATGAGTCCGGTGGTGGCGGCGACGCTGAAGTTCTGGGGCAGTGTAGGCGACACAGGGGCGAGGTGAGAGCCTCGGTTTGGTCCCCGATTCGGGAGAATCATCGGTTCGTCCCGGGAAGGATGGATGGGGGATTTCGGAGCTGGCGTCGGGCAGGGATTAGATGAATGGGGGACCTGTTCATCGATGGGACGTTTGCGAGCCTAGGGGCGCTGGAGGAGAAGTTTGGGCTACCCCCGGGAAACGCTTTCAGGTACATGCAAGTGATGGCGTTTGTGAGGCGGCAGGTGAGGGAATTCCCGCTGCTCCCGGCACATGGGATTCAGGACAGGGTGATTTCGGGTGTATGGGTTGGAGAAGACAAAGTTTCGACGATTTACCAGGAGCAGAAGGTGGAGGAGTTAAAGGGCAAGTGGGAGGAGGAGCTGGGGGAGGAGATAGCTATGGGTCTGTGGACTGATGCCCTGAGTAGGGTTAATTCTTCCTTCTCTTGCGCCAGGCTCAGCCTAATGCAGTTCAAAGTTACTCACAGACCGCATATGACAGGGGCGAGGTTGTGTAGGTTCTTTGGGGTGGAGGACAGATGTGGCAGGTGCTCGGGAAGCCCGGGAAATCACGTCCATATGTTCTGGTCGTGCCCGGCACTGGATGGGTTTTTGGAGGGGTTTTGCGAAGACTACGTCCAAGGTGGTGAAAGCCTGGGTCAAGCCGACCTGGGGGTTGGCATTATTTGGGATAATGGACGAGCCGGGAGTGCAGGAGGCGAAAGAGGCCGCCGGTATTCTGACCTTTGCGTCCCTGGTAGCCCGGCGGGGGATTTTGCTACTATGGAAAGATGCGAAGCCCCCTAGTGTGGAAGCTTGTATCAATGACATGGCAGGGTTCATCAAGCTGGAGAGGATAAAGTTTGCCTTGTGAGGCTCTGTGCAGGGGTTCCTCAGGCGGTGGCAACCGTTCCTAGACTATCACGCGCAGCGCTAGGAGGACGTCAGCAGCAGCCCAGGGCCGGCGGGGGGGAATTTATTTTGGAGGGGCGTTTGGGTGGGTGGGGGGGTTTCCCTATTGGTGTTTTTAAATGTCATATGGGGGGTTATTGTATATGGGGGAAATCCAATGTATAATTTTTGTATAATTTTTGATTGTTGTGTTCTTGTTTCTTTCTTTTTGTTGGTGGGGGGGGGGGGGGGGAGTTTGTTGAAAATCTGTTGAAAAATTTGAATAAATATATATTTTTAAAAAAAGGTACTTTGAAAGGGAAGGAGAGAAAAAGGAGGTTTTAATGATTCTAACTGAAAGTGACGAACCAAATCCAGATGACTGTGAATTTGACATACCTCAAATTAAATTGGAAAACGAGGATGTTCTTAAAAATTGGGATAAATTGTTCAGTTACCTTCCAGAGGATAAACGAACTGACCTGAAAGAGTTATTGATATCACAAGGGCAGGTTTGTAGAGATAAATTGGGAAGTACTAAAATGGCTATACATGATGTAGATGTGGGAAATGCTGTTCCTATCAAACAACACCCATATAGACTTAATCCTTTAAAATTGGCACAGGTTAACAAAGAGATTGAGAGTATGCTTAAAAATGGCATAATTGAAGTGGGTTGCAGTCAATGGAGCTCACCCATAGTGATGGTACTTAAACCAGACGGTACCCAACAGTTGTGTGTGGACTATAGAAAGGTGAATGCAGTTACAAGAACGGACTCTTATCCTATCCCACGTTTGGAGGATTGCATTGAGAAAGTGGGACAATCCGCTTTTATTTCCAAATTGGATTTACTTAAAGGTTACTGGCAGGAACCTTTATCCGAAAGGGCGAAGGAGATTTCAGCTTTTGTGACTCCAGATGGTATATACCAATTCAAAGTTATGCCATTTGGCATGAAAAACGCCCCAGCCACATTTCAATGGTTAACTAATACAGTTGTTTCAGGATTACCCAATTGTGCGGTATACATCGACGATCTGGTAGTTTTCAGCCAGACATGGAAAGAAAATCTAAAACATCTGATGGAGTTATTTGTTCGACTTCAGGAGGCGGGTTTGGTGATAAACCTAGCCAAAAGTGAATTTGGAAAAGCCCAAGTCACTTTCTTTGGTCATACAATCAGACAGGGTCGAATGGTCCCACGGGATGTGAAAACAAATGTTATTGGGGAGTTTCCGATACCCTTGACACGATGGGAAATAATGCGATTTCTTGGTATGAGTAGATTTCACCGGAAATTTGTAACAAATTTTAGCAGTGTGGTCGCTCCACTTACGGACTTGCTCAAGAAGCGTAACAAATTCCAGTGGACAACGGAGTGTCAAAAGGCATTTGACGGCCTGAAGGCTGTGTTAACCACTGCTCCTGTGTTAGTCATCCCAAATTATACCAGACCATTCAAAGTGGCTGTTGATGCGAGTGATGTGGATGTAGGTGCGGTGCTTCTACATGACGACGACGAAGGGCTAGAGCGGCTTGTTGGTTATTTTTCAAAGAAATTGAATTCTCACCAGAAAAAGTATTCGACGATTGAGAAGGAGACTTTGAGTTTGGTGCTGGCTTTGCAACATTTTCACATTCATGTGACCAGCAATTCGTCTGACACCATTATATATACTGATCATAATCCGTTGACCGGCCAGCCTAGCCCCTGAAGGTGCGGAGGGTTATGCACCTTCGGGACGGCCTGACGCCGGAGTGGTTCACGCCAATCCTTCCCGCCAGAGTTGCCCGCGCCGCCGGTTTTCGCAGAATCCCACCCCTGATCAATTATCAGATTATGAGATGCCAAATTCGAAGCCCACTCTTTCCCCCCCCCCCCCCACCCCCCCCCTCCCCCCCACTGACAAGTAGAGCCATCCTCCCCCCAAAACCACCCTACTACACAATAATGGGGCACCCCATCCCGCAGCACATACACATGAAGGTGACCTAACCCATCAGACCCCTCATTAGTCACCCCTGCCTGAAAGCTGTAGAACAGTCCAGCCAGTCGAGTGACAAATCACTGTATTTTCACTTGCCCCTCCCTGACATCACCTACCTCACACAAACGTTTTTAAAGCAGCAACTGTGACAAGTGTCAGATGCTTCTTTGAAAACCAAGTACACTTCAAAGGGTTTCAAATCCCTTAATAGCCTTTGAAATGCAAAACTCCTATTTAATTTCACAGAGCAATACATTTCCCTAGGCAGTGATGGCAGTTTTATTGATCCATGCACAGCTGCTTCAGGGGTTTGCTAATTTATCTTTCCCTTCATGCTTGAATGAATCTCAATTACCCTGTTTTGATGCTAACCACAATGATTATAAATACTCTTGCTGTGATTGACAGCTCATCACCACACCAAAAGGAACTGAGTGCTTTCTGCTGAGAAAAAGAGGAAGTGAAATAACTTTTTCTGATGTGGTGAGGAGCTGTCAATGAGAGGTCATTGAGGGACTAAGAGTGGGAAGAATGTGAACACCAGATTCTCCTACAATTGAGAAAAAGAAGTTTAGTTCTTAGATTCTACAGTGTGCAATTGCAGTTCCCTTCAGCTATCTAATATTCCATCCATTATTTTGGACAAGCATAAATGGGCTGAAGTTTGGTCTCCCAATGGAGGTGTGCATTGGGTCGTGAAATGCTGAACTTAGTTTTTTTTTGCTGGATAATAATTTCCCTGTGCCTTCTGTCATGTGAGAGTACCTTTAAGAAATGGGTGTTTAAGAAATGTGCCTTTAATAAATGGAACTGCTCATGTTACTGAAGTGATGTCAGAGTGTGGGGGGAACTGAGGTATACTTCTGCTTTTTGAGTTTCAGTTTGAGAGAGCAGTTTGGGTGTGTCTGTGTGTTTCCAGTGAGCTGCATGAAGAAGACAAAGGGGCTGTGGCTGTAGCTGAAGTAACCAAAAGCAGCAGCATGGTTGAACCCTTTCTCACTATATATATTGAATGTAACCTAATGTGCTCCTGTTTGAAGGTTGGTTCAGTCTTTTGGATGTTAAAAGGACAGCTGAAACGATTACTTAGTTTTTGTGGGTTATCTTTGAATTAATGGGTGTTAAGATATTCAATGGTTGTTTTAAAAAGGTTAACTTGAGCTGATAGAATAAACATTGTTTTGTTTTAAAAAACACTTGTCCATTTATGCTGTACCATACCTGTAGAGTGCGCCGTGTGCTCCCCACACCACAATCTATTAAAAGTTGTGGGTCAGTTGAACTCCATGCTACACTTTGGGGTTCCCTGAACTCTGACCCGTAACACTTCCCGATGCCACACCATTTTTGTCTGGCATGTTGGTCGGTTGGAAAGGCTTTGGGTGCAAAATGCACATGTACCTCTTCTGAGGTCAATGATCCCCATTGTGAGGACTAGACAAATAAACTGTATTTCTTCCTGCACAATATTTTCATCTGCTGGTGCGGGTAAGCCCGATACAAAATGGAGAGTTTCTCACGACTGGGGGAACCCTGTGAGGAGTAATTCATCACTGGAATCCATAGAATTCCTACAGTGCAGAAGGAGGCCATTTGGCCGTTCGAATCTGCACCAACCCTCTGAAAGAGCACCCACCCATCCATCGCATTAGCGTAGGCCAATCCCCGTCCCACATCCCCGTAACCCCACCATCCCCGTAATCCCACCTAACCTGCACATTCCTGGACACTAAGGAGCAATTCAGCATGGCCATTCCACCTAACCTGCACGTGCAAACTCCACACACAAGGACGGAATTGAACCGGGTCATCGCTTCTCGGCCATTTGGCTAAGATCAAGTGTAGTATCTGCACTGCCTTTTGGCTCAGATCTGGTATGTCTCTATTGTGGAGACCATGAATTGGATTCAATTTGAATATAAATTGGTTTTTGGAGCAGGCAAGTAGCTGGATTAGGGATTCGCCCCTGTACACACTCTGAGCCCTGGATTTGTAACTCAGAAAAAGTAATAATAAAAAAAAGATTTTTTAAAAAAAGGAATTGAACCGGGTCCCTCGCGCTGTGAGGCAGCAGTGCTACTACGTCCTCAAAAGCTAAGCTGAGCGTTAAATTGAGCAATTGTTATCATGCATTATAGTACTTTTACAGTTGTCAAAAGTGTGTTGATGCATTAAAAATGTTTGTATAAAAAAAGGTTCTGTCAGCTTCTGCTATCATGTTTTGTGCTGAAATATAATTGATTGACAGCTCTGGCTGTTCGAAAATAACCCTGCCTTTGAAAGTTAAAAAAACTTCTGTACTTGCTCCCCTCTATTGAATGACCTTCACTCTGCTTTACAATGGAAAGGAGATACCATTCTGTTCCGTCTGTTTCAGGCAGTGTTGCTGGAAGATTTTGTTATGATAGTTGTAGCCAGAATTTTGTGGCTTGGTTTGAAAAGCGAGAAAATGACTTCAGCTCAGCCGGCGCTCACAGGTGGCCTATTGATCCAAGAACAAATAAAAATGTAAATGGCTGTAATAACAGAATATGACTTTCAAGTGGTTCCTTGATTGTTTTCAAACCTAATAGGCAAGTAACGGATTACATTTTTTTGGGCTGGAGTAGTCTTTTTTCCTTTCCAACATCAATGATAGTGTGTTTAAATTTCGGGTTTTATTAAATGGTTAGCGCTTTAATTTTTTTCTGTGATTTTAAAATGTTTCCCATTGGCCCCTGAGGACTATATACAGTGCATGCTAGGTGACTGGCCATGGAGAACACTTGAGGGGCATGGAGGAGGCCTCCTATAAATCATAGAATCCGCACAGTGCAGAAGGAGGCCATTCGGCCCATCAAATCTGCACCGTCCCTCCGAAAGAGCACCCTACCTAGGCCCTGCCTTATCCCTGTAACCCTACCCAACCTTTGAACACTATGGAGTAATTTAGCATGGCTAATCTGTTGCCATCTGGGATGGCCATGTCCCGATTACAAAATGGACACTTGCAGAGAATGCAGGGAAAATTGGACAATACTAAGAAACAAGCAGGTGAAAGCACTGTCTGTTGATTAGAACCTTAAGCTCTCAGACAGGACAGAAACTGCTAAGCCATCTACATCCTAATGAGCCATCTCCGGGGACAAAAGGGAAACATTTAGATACACAATGTTAAGGCAGACACCCCGGCGCCAGAAGAGACTAAAACAAAGCAAACTAACAGTCACAGGACACGCCCAGCGATCAGGGAACCACCCCTCTATTGTAGGAAGATCGATATGAATGATTGGGGAAAGACCCAATTAATTGAGGCCAAGTTTAAGGCCCGCCCAAAAGCGCGCGAAGCCCTTTTTAGTATAAAAGTTCCTTTGGCTTTGGCTCTCAGCGAAGAGAGAAACCAGCCTAGCAGCTACATCAGGCCAAGTAAATTCCAAGTCAACGCACGCTACGAGATAAACGCTCCTAGTTGCTACCCTGTAAACAGCTCAACCCAGCAGCCTCAGAATCGAGCAACGGCCATTGTTCCTCTGACTGAGTGGGCACCCGAAGCTAAGTATAAGCTTTAGTAAGAGTGGTAGTTTAGTTTGTAGAGTTTATGCATGAGTAGATTTGACTGTGTGTAAATAAATGAACTTTTGAACTTACTAATTGGTGTATTGAGTCCTTGATCAGTATTCGGTTCTGAACCTTGTGGCGGTGTCGAAAGATACCTGGCGACTCTTGAGCAAACATAGAACATAGAAAATAGAACATAGAAAATACAGCACAGAACAGGCCCTTCGGCCTACGATGTCGTGCCGAACCTTTGTCCTAGATTAATCATAGATTATCATTGAATTTACAGTGCAGAAGGAGGCCATTCGGCCCTTTGAGTCTGCACCGGCTCTTGGAAAGAGCACCCTACCCAAACTCAATACCTCCACCCAACACCAAGGGCAATTTTGGACATTAAGGGCAATTTATCATTGGCCAATTCACCTAACCTGCACATCTTTGGACTGTGGGTGGAAACCGGAGCACCCGGAGGAATCCCACGCAGACACGGGGAGGATATGCAGACTCCGCACAGACAGTGACCCAAGCCGGAATCAAACCTGGGACCCTGGAGCTGTGAAGCAATTGTGCTATCCACAATGCTACCGTGCTGCCCTTAAGAACAAATAAATCTACACTATATCATTTTACCGTAATCCATGCACCTATCCAATAGCTGCTTGAAGGTCCCTAATGTTCCCGACTCAACTACTTCCACAGGCAGTGCATTCCATGCCCCCACTACTCTCTGGGTAAAGAACCTACCTCTGATATCCCTCCTATATCTTCCACCTTTCACCTTAAATTTATGTCCCCTTGTAATGGTTCGTTCCACCCGGGGAAAAAGGTCTCTGACTGTCTACTCTATCTATTCCCCTGATCATCTTATAAACCTCTATCAAGTCGCCCCTCATCCTTCTCCGTTCTAATGAGAAAAGGCCTAGCACCCTCAACCTTTCCTCGTAAGACCTACTCTCCATTCCAGGCAACATCCTGGTAAATCTCCTTTGCACCTTTTCCAAAGCTTCCACATCCTTCCTAAAATGAGGCGACCAGAACTGTACACAGTACTCGAAATGTGGCCTTACCAAAGTTTTGTACAGCTGCATCATCACCTCACGGCTCTTAAATTCAATCCCTCTGTTAATGAACGCGAGCACACCATAGGCCTTCTTCACAGCTCTATCCACTTGAGTGGCAACTTTCAAAGATGTATGAACATAGACCCCAAGATCTCTCTGCTCCTCCACATTGCCAAGAACTCTACCGTTAACCCTGTATTCCTCATTCATATTTGTCCTTCCAAAATGGACAACCTCACACTTTTCAGGGTTAAACTCCATCTGCCACTTCTCAGCCCAGCTCTGCATCCTATCTATGTCTCTTTGCAGCCGACAACAGCCCTCCTTACTATCCACAACTCCACCAATCTTCGTATCGTCTGCAAATTTACTGACCCACCCTTCAACTCCCTCATCCAAGTCATTAATGAAAATCACAAACAGCAGAGGACCCAGAACTGATCCCTGCAGTACGCCACTGGTAACTGGGATCCAGGCTGAATATTTGCCATCCACCACCACTCTCTGACTTCTATCGGTTAGCCAGTTCGTTATCCAACTGGCCAAATTTCCCACTATCCCATGCCTCCTTACTTTCTGCATAAGCCTACCATGGGGAACCTTATCAAATGCCTTACTAAAATCCATGTACACTACATCCACTGCTTTACCTTCATCCACATGCTTGGTCACCTCCTCAAAGAATTCAATAAGACTTGTAAGGCAAGACCTACCCCTCACAAATCCGTGCTGACTATCCCTAATCAAGCAGTGTCTTTCCAGATACTCAGAAATCCTATCCTTCAGTACCCTTTCCATTACTTTGCCTACCACCGAAGTAAGACTAACTGGCCTGTAATTCCCAGGGTTATCCCTAGTCCCTTTTTTGAACAGGGGCACGACATTCGCCACTCTCCAATCCCCTGGTACCACCCCTGTTGACAGTGAGGACGGAAAGATCATTGCCAACGGCTCTGCAATTTCATCTCTTGCTTCCCATAGAATCCTTGGATATCCCGTCAGGCCCGGGGGACTTGTCTATCCTCAAGTTTTTCAAAATGCCCAACACATCTTTCTTCCTAACAAGTATTTCCTCGAGCTTACCAGTCTGTTTCACACTGTCCTCTCCAACAATATGGCCCCTCTCATTTGTAAATACAGAAGAAAAGTACTCGTTCAAGACCTCTCCTATCTCTTCAGACTCAATACACAATCTCCCGCTACTGTCCTTGACCGGACCTACCCTCGCTCTAGTCATTCTCATATTTCTCACATATGTGTAAAAGGCCTTGGGGTTTTCCTTGATCCTACCCACCAAAGATTGTTCATGCCCTCTCTTAGCTCTCCTAATCCCTTTCTTCAGTTCCCTCCTGGCTATCTTGTATCCCTCCAATGCCCTGTCTGAACCTTGTTTCCTCAGCCTTACCTAAGTCTCCTTTTTCCTCTTAACAAGACATTCAACCTCTCTTGTCAACCATGGTTCCCTCACTTGACCATCTCTTCCCTGCCTGACAGGGACATACATATCAAGGACACGTAGCACCTGTTCCTTGAACAAGTTCCACATTTCACTTGTGTCCTTCCCTGACAGCCTATGTTCCCAACTTATGCACTTCAATTCTTGTCTGACAACATCGTATTTACCCTTCCCCCAATTGTAAACCTTGCCCTGTTGCACGTACCTATCCCTCTCCATTACTAAAGTGAAAGTCACAGAATTGTGGTCACTATCTCCAAAATGCTCCCCCACTAACAAATCTTATCACTTGCCCTGGTTCATTACCATGTACTAAATCCAATATTGCCCCTCCTCTGGTCGGACAATCTACATTCTGTGTCAGAAAAGCTTCCTGGACACACTGCACAAACACCACCCCATCCAAACTATTTGATATAAAGAGTTTCCACTCAATATTTGGGAAGTTAAAGTCGCCCATGACTACTACCCTATGACTTCTGCACCTTTCCAAAATCTGTTTCCCAATCTGTTCCTCCACATCTCTGCTACTATTGGGGGGCCTATAGAAAACTCCTAACAAGGTGACTGCTCCTTTCCTATTTCTGACTTCAACCCATACTACCTCAATAGGGTGATACTCCTCGAACTTCCTTTCTGCAGCTGTTATACTATCTCTAATTAATAATGCCACCCCCCCACCTCTTTTACCACCCTCCCTAATCTTATTGAAACATCTATAACCAGGGACCTCCAACAACCATTTCTGCCCCTCTTCTATCCAAGTTTCCGTAATGGCCACCACATCGTAGTCCCAAGTACCGATCCATGCCTTAAGTTCACCCATCTTATTCCTGATGCTTCTTGCGTTGAAGTATACACATTTCAACCCATCTCCGTGCCTGCAAGTACTCTCCTTTGTCAGTGTTCCCTTCCCCACTGCCTCACTACACGCTTTGGCGTCCTGAATATCGGCTACCTTAGTTGCTGGACTACAAATCCGGTTCCCATTCCCCTGCCAAATTAGTTTAAACCCTCCCGAAGAGTACTAGAAAACCTCCCTCCCAGGATATTGGTGCCCCTCTGGTTCAGATGCAACCCGTCCTGCTTGTACAGGTCCCACCTTACCCAGAATGCGCACCAATTATCCAAATACCTGAAGCCCTCCCTCCTACACCATTCCTGCAGCCACGTGTTCAGCTGCACTCTCTCCCTATTCCTAGCCTCGCTATCACGTGGCACCGGCAACAAACCAGAGATGACAACTCTGTCTGTCCTGGCTTTTAACTTCCAGCCTAACTCCCTAAACTTGTTTATTACCTCCACAGCCCCTTTTCCTACCTATGTCGTTGGTACCAATGTGCACCACGACTTCTGGCTGCTCCCCCTCCCCCTTAAGGATCCTGAAGACACGATCCGAGACATCCCTGGCCCTGGCACCCGGGAGGCAACATACCTTCCGGGAGTCTCGCTCGCGACCACAGAATCTCCTATCTATTCCCCTAACCATTGAATCTCCTACAACTATTGCTTTTCTATTCTCCCCACTTCCCTTCTGAGCCCTAGAGCCAGACTCAGTGCCAGAGACCTGGCCGCTAGGGCCTTCCCCCGGTAGGTCATCCCCCCCAACAGCATCCAAAACGGTATACTCGTTTTGAAGGGGAACGGCCACGAGGGATCCCTGCACTGTCTGCCTGTTTGTTTTTTTCCCCCTGACTGTAACCCAGCTATTCTTGTCCTGTACCTTGGGTGTGGTTACCTCCCTGTAACTCTTCTCAATCACCCCCTCTGCCTCCCGGATGATCCGAAGTTCATCCAGCTTCAGCTCCAGTTCCCTAACACGGTCTTTGAGGAGCTGAAGTTGGGTGCACTTCACGCAGGTATAGTCAGCGGGGACACCAGTGGTATCCCTCACCACCCACATCCTACAGGAGGAGCATGCAACTGGCCTAGCCTCCATCCCCTCTTATCTGACAGAATATAGCTGCCGTGTGGACTAACTAGATCTCCGCCCTCCGACTCTGCTCCCAATCAGCTACACTTTCTGCAAACTCCTGGCTCTCTTCTCACTCTTTGCGGAAATGTCGGAAACAAAATGAAAGGAGCACCTAACTCCCTCGGTCACCAAACTCTTACTATAGCACTCAAAAAGCACCAAATTCAGCACTCAGTGCAAACAAAGTCTGCACTGGAGGGGATCACTTTTATACTGTGAATCTAGCCTCTGAAAACTGGCCTAATCCAATTAACTAATTAACAAGCTCCAGCTGCAAGTGCCTACAAGTAGAAGCCTGTTTAAAGCTGATTGAAAATTCACCTTCTTCTAAACCAAACAGCAACTTTTAAGTTAATTAACTAAATAAAAGAAAGACTAAACTTCAGATAAAAATGAAGCCTTATACTCCCTCGGCCACCAAACTCTTACTATAGCACTCAAAAAGCACCAAATTCAGCACTCAATGCAAACCCAAATTCAGCACTCAGTGCAAACGTAATTAAACAGAGCCAAATTAAGAAACAGCCAAAGTTAGCAACAAATCCATCTAACCAGCACATCTTTGGACTGTGGAAGAAAACCGGAGCACCCGGAGGAAACCCATGCAAACAAGGGGAGAATGTGAAAACACAGTCATCCAAGGTTGGAATTGAGCTCGGGTCCCTGGTGCTGTAAGACAAAAGTGCTAACCACTGTGCCAACATGCCGCCCCCAGTCTTGAAAGAGGTGGTTCCAGAGATCATGGATGCATTGACAATAACTTCCAAAAGTCGACTGGAAAGGTTCTGGCGGATTGGATAACTATAAATATAACACTGGATAAAAGCAAGTTACTGCGGATGCTGGAATCTGAAACCAAAGAGAAAATGCTGGAAAATCTCAGCAGATCTGGCAGCATCTGTAGGAGGAGAAAAGAGCTAACGTTTCGAGTCCAGATGACCCTTTGGCAAAGCTATAATACAGACAAAGTGGGAAATATTTATACTGTGGAGTGAGAATTAAAGATGAGTCATAGCCACAGAAACCAAGGGAACAGAGTGCTAATAGCCACAGAAACTACAGGTAAAGAGTCAATGGCAGTCCCAGAGAGATCAAAAGGTGTGAAAGGCCAAACAGCAGAGAAACTAACATCAGAGGGTAAACCGTGACAGATGTAGATGTGGGGGAGGGGAAGGGGGAAGCAAAGGGGAGAAAGGATAAGGAAAGGTGGATAAGATAGGGGGGTGGGGGGTTAAATATATATGAAGAAAGACAAGAGAGAAAGAAATGGTAAAAGACAGTTAAAATGAAATGGGATGAAAACAAATGGGTCGAGGTGGGGTAGAGCTAATCATCTGAAGTTGTTGAATTCGATGTTGACACCGGAAGGCTAACCGGAAGATGAGATGTTGTTCCTCCAGTTTGCATTGAGCTTCACTGGAACATTGCAGCAGGCCAAGGACAGACATGTGGGCATGGGAGCAGGGTCTTGTGTTAAAAGATAAATATAACACTCCTGTTCAAGAAAGGAGGAAAATAAAAAGCAGGAAATTAGGCTTGTTAGCCCATTGTTTGTCATTACGAAAATACTATAATCCATTAATAAAGAGGTAGTGGCATGACATTTAGAAAATCATAGTACTATCAGGCAGAGGCAACATGGTTTTTTGAAAGGAAATTCTGTTCGACAAATTTATTACAGTTGTTTGAGCATGTAACAAATGGGGTGGATAAATGGAAACTCGTGGATGGAGGATTTGGATTCGAAAAGGCATTTTCTAAGGTGCCACATAAAAATTCTACACAAGATAAACGCTTATGGCATTGGGGGTGATGTATTGCATGGATAGAGGTCTGGCTAACTGATAGAAAACAATCGGAATAAGTGGGTAATTTTCAGGTAGGCAAACTAACTAGTTGAGTGCTGCAGGGATCAGTGCTTGAGCCTCAACTATTTATAATTGATATTACTGACTTGGATACCTGTATCATAGCCAAATTTGATGGTGATATGAAGATTGGTAGGGAAGCAAATTGTGATAAAGATGCAGAGAGTCTGCAAATGAATATAGATAGGTTAAGTAAGTGGTTAAGAATTTGGCAGATGGAGAATAACGTGGGAAATATGAAGTCCACTTTGGCAGTAAGAACAACATAATATTTAAATGGAGAGAGAGATTGCCAAATTCTGTAGTTTAGTGGTACTGAATTCTGTGGTACAGTGTCACAACGATGGGAACTGGGATTGGGCAGTGCTACCTACAACTTCGCCAGCTAACCACATATATATTGAACTGTTTAAAGAAGACCTGTTTTTAAAATTTGTAAGAAAAGGCACTGATCAAAAATGGCTGCCATGAGTCACCTGATGATTGGTATTGTAAAGTTGACTACTTCGCTAGAAGGTTGGTATGAATTGCACCGCAAACCTGCTACGTACCTGAGGGGGGTTTCAAGCTCCACTTCAAACAGGAACACTCTTGAAAGGAAGGCATTTAAGATGCAAAATGCTGGACTTTGATACTCATGTATGATACTCATCAGAACTCCTGTGGAGGATGAAATTATCCCGATCATTTGTTGATTTATATCGTGAAATATATCAAAGGTTTTGGAGATGAAAAGATCAGAAAATAGGCTTACTTGGTCTACATCAAATAATGCAAAACAGCCTAACTGAATTTCCCTCTGGGAATATGCAGACCTACTCCAGCTCCTGTGTCATATCTTTTTATGTTGTTATGCATGTGTGATTTAGCACCATGCGATGACATGGGATGGGTGGGAGAGTGCGGGGTAGTGGCGTGACTGACGTGGGTCATGAGGTGGCATGGGTGGTCTGAGTGGAAGGCATGGATTAGAGGGTGGGTGCAGCCGGTGAGGGGCTGAGGTGAGTTTTAAGGTACATTTAAACGATGTTGAGTGCGAGGCTGCTGTGATGGAGAACTGAGCCGGACTTGTAAGCGGCCACCTGCCTTTGCACCCACACTCCTCACGCTATCCATTGTGGTTCCCAAAATGCACTATGAACCTGAACTCTCTGTGAGAAGACAAAAGTCCAAGACAGATTCACACAAGGGTCGGGTGTGCATTTCAGAAGGCACAAGGATGCGCACGTCAGGTTTTCCTAACGATTTCTCATTGTGTCTGGTATTCAGCTCCTTTGGACCACTGTTGTTAAAAATATTTTATTTCAATGATTGAACGTTACCCTTGACATGTGGCAGAATAATATGCTCCCAAATCGGGAGATATATTATCGGGCATGGTGTCGTTGAGTGGCATTCCCAACATCATCTGGTCAGTTTTGTACAATAGATCAGATGGCTAGCCCTAAAAGTCAGAACCACGCCCACGTTATTTAAATGTCAATTAATGTATATTTACGGCTGTTTTCAACCCACTTGATTGCCATAATATGATGTGATCACTGTCATGTCTTTAGAATCCAAATCATGCCATGTGTGGTTTCCCTTGTTTTAAGGGGCAGCTTGTTCGGAAGGTTTGGAACCTGCAGCTGAACCCTGAACCTCAACTTAGCAGTGAGTAGACCTGTTACTGATGGAAGTGCTAATTTGAATGAGCAGACTATCTATTTGAAAATCATACGAGTCAAAGGCCTTTTCTCAACTGCTGAGTTCTATGCTGAGTTCCTGGCCATCTCCGAGGGCTACAAAGTATCAGAGAGAGAGGGGGAGAGAGAGAGAGAGAAAGAGAGACATTGTGGTGTTGCTCATCCTGAAATGATGTGTAAGAGTGCAATCATTAACACTTTCAGATTATTTTATGACACGCTGTCTACCTATTATTACCTAACTGCATGCTAGCCTGGATGCTGTGCTCATTCTGCCAACCACCCACCCCACAACTGGACCAAAGCTTTAAATGCATTGTCGAAAATAGCTGTGTCCTTGTTGAATCATGCCAACTTTGAGATCCAGTCAAAGTGAATTTTCTCTTGCATTCATGAGCAGATCCTGGGCACACTGGCATAAAATTGCATATACTAAAGGCTTACTCACCCTGGCCACACTCAATGGACCATTGAGCCTTTTCTGACATTGGGAACATTTCATTTTGACCAGCTCCACACTGCTGACCTCCATGGACACATTCTCCCAGGCTGCATGTGTCTTGTTTGGCTTCCTCTTCTTAGCAGAGGTAGTCATCAGCTGTTCATGTCAGTCCGGGACACACCTAGGAGGGCTTTGATAGAGTCCTCATTGAATCTAGCAGCTGGTTTGGCCTTTCTCCCCTGCCTCTCCCCTCGTTCCAATGGGGCATCTCTGGACGGAAATATGCAACAACTAGACAATGTTTCCATGCACATAAGTGGTTAACTTATTCAGGTTAAAAGTGATTGGCACATCTGATCAGTGCCAAGGTTTGGAGACAGCTGAACTCAAAGTGCACTCACCTTAGAAGCCGCAAAGTACTCAATGACTAATTATCCTGCAGAGTTTGAAGCAATCCTGTATATGCTCAGTTCTGTGTCAGGGAGCCCATTTTCTGGACCATTGCCAATGACCATGGAGGCCAGACATTCCCCATCCAACTCTGATCGAGTGGATGATGGCCTCACACCTGCACTGGAAATTAACGAGCTCCAGTTGATGTTTTATTGGGCTCGATCCGAAGGTTGTTGATGTACAGGTGCGGGACCTGCCCAGGGTGCCCCAGCATAATCGAGCCCATAGTTCTGGGAATTCCACTACGAGTTCCTACCCATGTAACAGAGTAAAATAATTATATTTACACAGCAGCTCTACTTTGGACGAAACAAATAACCGAGCAAAAACTTTGAGGCACATGGCTGTGTTGAAAACTATATGCATTAGTTAATTGCAAGTTTTCATTTTGCTAGATCAGGGACCATGATTGCTCTCAGTGTCCACAAAGGTTAGGTGGGGTTACAGGGATAGAGTAGAGGTATGGGCTTGGCTAGGGTGCTCTTTCCAAGGGCCAGTACAGACTCGATGGGCCAAATGGCCTCCTTCTGCACTGTAAATTCTATGATTCTATGTGATCAGAATTTTGAATTTGCCACCTGATTCCTGCTGGCCGTCATTCTGATTGTGCAGGAAGCAAGATAGGTCACTACCCAATACCCATAAAAACTGATGTTGTAATTGTTGCTGCCCATCTCATTTTTATATTCCCTGGAGTTTGACTTATTCAACAAGGTGGGTGATTTTCTGTATGAACCACATACGGTCATAGGGTTCTGGAGTCAGGAACGTTTTGAAAGGTAAGTCTAAAAGTTATTGACAGCTTCATATGCAATTATTATATGGTATAGAATAATTTAAATGTGTTTGTAATGCAGCCATTGATGATAGTGCTTTGCTTTTAAAAGTTAAGTGACCTTTAAATTGACATTATGTTCACATGTATTAGAGTAGATTATCCACTGGAAATAGTGCATTCATCAGTATTGAAATTCAGGCTTAAAGTGTAATTTTAAGCATGTGCTTTAATCTTAATGTTGATTGCTTTCCTTTTAATGTTGATTCACAGTCAAGTCATCTGTTAAGTCTTTGAAGTAGTGGAACAGCTAGCAATCTGTTCAGCAAACTTCAAAAGGCTATAATGTATTATTTGGCATCTGGTGAACCATCTGGTGAACCTTTGATTCATCGAGATGCCCATCTGTTTGCCAAACATCAAAGATTGTAATGTACTTAGCTCTGAAGCCTTTGTTGACGCAAATCTTCTGTAGACTTCCATTATGAATGCTTGGCTGAACTCCAAACTTTTACCAATGGATTCAGCTCAACAGGAGTTAACACAGATGCCAAGGAGACTGAGCTTTGTTTTGATTGACAATTTTAAGACCAGTTTATGAGTAGTTAATAGCATTATATTTTGAAAAGGTTTTTGAATGGTTATTTGTTTATTTTGACAGTTTTTAGGAGCACGTACAAGCATTATTCCTTCAAATGGGGTTTGAATAGCTGTGTTTGCTTGACAATTTTATGAGCTTTGCAAATGATACAAAACTTGAACATTGGGATGTTTAGCCCACTGCAGTGAACCCACTGAACCCATCTTAAGAATTTCAGGCAGATGTGAGAGTGACCTGAATCCTGCCCCTCAGATATCCTCATGGCAGGATTGCGGGGCTAGGCTGGAGTCCAAGCCACTGCCGCTGGAAGCAGGCCAGAGGTGGAAATGGACATGGGCAGATTAGAAGGCCTGTTTCTGTTCACTGGAACATTTGCCCAGTTCTATATATGAATACTAGGCACTCTAACCATCACTACTCACGGTCCATACACCCCGTACCTGCATTCCCCTCCATACTTCCACGAATGGCACGGTGGCACAGTGGTTAGCAGTGTTGCTTCACTGCGCCAGGGACCTGGGTTCAATTCCCGGCTTGGGTCTGTGCGGAGTCTGTGTGGGTTTCCTCCGGGTGTTCCGGTTTACTCTCACAAGTTCTGAAAGACGTGCTGTTAGGTGAATTGGACATTCTGAATTCTCCCTCTGTGTACCAGAACCTGCGCCGCAATGTGGCAACTAGGGACTTTTCACAGTAACTTCATTGCAATATTAATGTAAGCCTACTTGTGACACTAATAAGGACTATTATAAAATAACATAATTTTTCCTGAACAAATCTATGCCAGCTTTCCTTAATTAACCCATATTTGTCCATGTCACTGTTAAGTTTATCTTGAATTATTGTTTCTAGACATTTCCCACCACCAAAGCTAAACTGACTGGTTTGTAGTTGCTGGGCTTATCTTTACACTCTTTTTTGACCAAAGATGCAACATTTTGAATTCTCAAGTCTTCTGCAACCACTCCTGAGTCCAGTGCCTCTGCAATTTTCATTCCCACTTTCCTCAGTATCCACAGATGTATCTCACCTGCTCCAGGTGCCTTATTCATTTTTAAGTATGTCAACCTAAATAATACCTCCTCAGAAATTTTAACTCTTTAGTGCATTGATTACCTCCTCTTTCACCGTAACCTGTGTATCATTTTCTTTCTTGGTAAACACCGATGCAAATTATTAATTTAGTACCTCAGCTATTCCGCCTGCCTCCTTGTTTAAGTCATCTTTTTGGTGCCTAATCGACCCGATTCCTCCTCTCACCACCGGTTTACTATTAGTACCGTCACTGTTTACTATCTATAGCAGACTTTTGGTTTCCCTTCTCTGTTAACTGCCAGTCCCTTTTCATCCTCTCTTTTTGCTTCTTTTATTTGCTTTTTCACTTCCCCTTCAACCTGGTTCTCCATTGTATTATTCACTTGACATCTGTTGTCAGCATACTTTTTCTTCTTAAACTCTTACCTCTTTTGTCATCCAGGGATGTCTGGATTTGTTCACCCAGTATGTTAAATGTGTTTAGAGGACCCCTCAATTTGAGATCTGGCTTCATCGCACTGCTAAATAAATGGATGTGCATAAAATGTCATGGACCTCCCAACTTGTCAGCTAACTCGTTTATGATAGATATGCAGCTGCATTGAAAGCATTCTGCAGTTTTGCAGTATGGAATATTTTTGTTAATGAAAAATGAACATTATTGCATGGTATACACTATCAAAACCCTGAGCACGGTACCCAAGGTCAAAACAACCAAGTGAACTCAGGAGTCATGTCCAGATGTGCACAATGAGTAGCTATTTACCTTGCATGTTATAGGCAGATTTATTCTAGACACCAGGAAGCCTACGTGGAGCATGTGGGAGGACATTTACATAAAGAAGCTCCTGCGTGGTCATCCTTTACCTAATTGTAGTGATCCCAATGCCACAGCTGCCCATATCTGCTCAAAATCCAATGGAGGGAACTGTATCATGACAATCCTCAGGCATTTGGATTTATGTCAGATGAAAGAGGAAGACAATGATTTACTTGCAATACTTATTGTAATAGTTTTTTGGTTTTGCTGCAATTTTCTGGCCTGGAAAACGATGCAGGTGAACTGCAACTGGCCATTAGAAACAAGAAACTGAAGGTAGGCCCTGGAGCATGGAGCTAATACACAACAGGGTAGAGCTAGACCACCAGGGCACAATGTTTTTTTAAAGACTGTATTCCAATAATTCATGGTTATTTATAGATGTGAAAACTAAAGTTTCTTTGTTTTTAAAGGAATGAGTAACCTTCTTGGGGTGACACGGTGGCACAGTGATTAGCACTGCTGCCTTACAGCACCTGGGAGCCAGGTTCAATTCCAACCTTGGATGAGTGTCTGTGTGGTTTTTGCAGATCCTCCCCATGTCTGCGCGGTTCCCTCTGCGAGCTCTGGATTCCTCCCACAGTCCACAGATGTGGTTAGGTGGGTTGGCCAATCTGAATTGCCACTTAGTGTCCAAATGTTGGATTGGGCCTAGGTAGGGCGCTCTTCAGAGGGTCATAGAGTCGTATTGCGTAGAAAAGGCCCTTTGGCACACAAAGCCCAGTGACAATAACAACCCCCATGTCTCTTGCGCTAATCCCACTTACCAGCACTTGTCCCATATCCTTGAATATGATGGCGCTCCAAGTACTTTTCAACGGTTGTGAGGTTTCCAGCCTCCACTACCTTTCCAGGTAGTACATTTCAGGGCCGGGATTCTCCCTTCTGGGAACTTAAGTCCCCACACCGGCGGGAGAACCGGTGGCAACCACTCCAGTGTCAACAGCCCTCGAAAGTGCGGAATTCACCGCATTTTCGGGGGCTAGGTGGACGACGGATGGGTTGGCGTGCTCCAGCCGGCGCCGAAGGGACGGCGTGAGTTCCCGCATGCGCCGAAGGGCCGGCGTGGTCTCGCGCATGCGTGGAACGGGCGGTGTGGTTCCGCACATGCGCAGACCGGCCGGCAAAATCCTTCTTTTCTGCGCCAGCCATGGCGGAGCCCTACAGGAGCCCGGCGTGGAACAAAGAAGTGTCCCCACGGAACAAGCCCGCCCAAAGATCGGTGGGCCCCGATCGCGGGCCAGGCCAACGTGGCCCCCCCCCCCCAGGGTCAGATCCCCCGTACCACCCCGAGGACTGCCCACGCATACTCTCCTGCCAGGTCCCGCCGTGTGGGACCTGAGTAACCCACGCCGACGAGACTGGCCAAAAATGGACAGCCGCTCGGCCCATCGTGGCCCGGAGAATTGTCGGGGGGGGGGAGGCTGCTGACAACGGCCCCCGACCTGCGTGGCGGGAATCCCGCCGCCGCCCAAAAAACGGCACCAGAGAATACGGCAGTCGGGGCAGCGGGGCAGGATTAGTGCCGCCCCCCCGGGGATTCTCCGACCCGGCGGGGTGTCGGAGAATCCCGCCCCAGATTCTCACCACTCTCTGTGAATTTTTTTTTCTAAACTCCTCTCAGAATTTCTTGCCCCTCACCCTAAAAATATGCCCCCTTGTGATTTACCGCTCAATGCAAACCCTTCAAGCTTATACACCTCAATCATAATCTCCCTCAGCATTCCCTGCTCTAAAAATAACAGTCAAACCCCAGTTTCTCCTTCTAGCTGGTTTAGCACAGTGGGCTAAACAGCTGGTTTGAAATGCAGAACAAGGCCAGCAGCGCGGGTTCAATTCCCGTACTGACCTCCCCGAATAGGTGCCGGAATGTGGCGACTAGGGGCTTTTCACAGTAACTTCATTGAAGCCTACTTGTAACAATCAGCGATTATTATAATATTATTATTAGTTCAGATTCTCCATCCCGAGCAACATCCTGGTGAATTTCCTCTGTATCCCATCCAGTGCAATCACCTACTTCCTACAGTGAGCAAAAAACAAAGAAAAGTAAGTACAGCACAGGAACAGGCCCTTCGGCCCTCCAAGCCTGTGCCGATAATGATGCCCTAACTTTTAAAAAACCCTTCCGTCCTTACTCGGTCCGTATCCTTCTATGTCCTACCTATTCATGTGAGGTGACCAGAACTGCACACAGTACTCTAGCTGTGATCTAATTAACTTTCTGTACAGCTCCAACATAGCATCCTAGCTCTTATATTCGATGCCATGACTTATAAAGGCAAGTGTCCCATGTGCCTTCTTAATAAGGGCCCCAGCACTGCCTCTTTGGTACACCATTGGACACCGGCCTCCAGTTACTTAAACACCACACTTTGTGTCCTATTACTAAGCCATTTTTGGATCATCTCGCCAAGTTTCCTTGAATTCCATGACCTTCAATCAGTCTCCCATGTGGGACCTTGTCAAAGGCTTTGCTAAAATCAATACAAGTTATATCAACCGCACAATCTTCATCCACACACTCGGTCACTTTATCAAAGAATGCTATCAAATTTGTTAGGCATGACTTCCCTCTGACAAAGCCAAGGTTGATGGGCCGAATGGCCTTCTTGTGCTCTGTAGGGCTTCTGGATCCTCTAATAATAATCGGGGCATCTCATATATGTTTTTTCTGTTCTCATTTATCAGACTCCTATGAACCAGGCCTCAACTCGTTCCCACTGCATTTTCACCATTCATGTTTCCAGTCGGGAGCCAGGCTCGGCCACTATCCGGCGTTCCAAATTACACCTTGTGGACCTGGCTGGCTCAGAGCGTGTCACAAAGACTGGAGTAGGAGGACAGCTATTGACTGAAGCTAAATACATTAATCTGTCCCTGACATACCTGGAACAGGTACAGTTGGATACCACGCCAAACTATTTTTCTTCTAAAAAAAATAGTGCAAAATGGAAAAAATAATCATTGTTATCATTATATTAACCAATCAACTGATGTATTATAGACAAATAACATAGTAACTATTTTTATAGATAGAGGCCAGGGGGTGCTACAAAGTGGGGGGCAACCATCTTGGTGGTGGGTGCCTCTAATTGGTACAGGGGACCAAGCAAAGAAGTTAATGCCCTCCCATTCCTTTCACCTTCACTCGCTGGCTGGCTCATTGCAACAGAGGTGGAATGAGGCTTTTAAGTGACAGTTCATTGTCCACATAAGGATCTTGCTGGGCTTAAGGGCTGATAGGCTGTCTGACACCTTACCAGTTCCCACTTTAATAAGGGGAACAGGACTGGGGGTGGGTGGAGGTCTGTGGGCTGGCCATACAGTCTAGTTTACATGCCACCTGCATCCCCCTTCCCTGCCTTCAAACACTATGGTGGGTTGCTGTAAAATCTGCACCTGTTTTACAAGCATGTGATTTAATTGGAAGTAGAATGTGATGTTCTAAACCTTTGTGCCAAAGCGTATGGCCATAGCTGAGGACTGTCACAGCCAGATGTCCTCACTTGTTCATTGGCTTACCATTTTCCTTCTATCATAATTTTACATCAAACTGCTGGCATAAAATATGACCCAATTACTTCCTGACATGGAACTTCATTATTGCTGCATTAGATTGACAGCCTATCCTTCCCTATCAAGTCTTGCACTTTGCCAATGTGACATGTATCATTCTAGTCTGGCACAAAATTGAACTAGTCTTAGAAGAAGATGATGGGCAGAAATGTGACGAATGAAGCAATCTGCCTTTTCCAATTTCCTCATGGGAATTTGTTTGTTGATTCTATGCATTAAGGAGCAAATTTGAAATTGTTTGTTTAAATTGCAGGTTATTATCGCACTTGCAGAAAAGAATCGCGCACACATCCCTTATCGAAACTCAATGATGACATCTGTTCTGAGGGACAGCCTGGGAGGAAACTGTATGACAACTATGGTGGCAACATTATCTGTGGATAAAAGGAACTTGGAGGCAGGTTCATGTTGTTTTCACTCGACTCAATGTAGTGTTTAGAAAATAGGTTTGAAGGAGGGCCTTTGACTCATGTGTCTTCATATTTTTTGTTATGTAGTGTACCACATTTCTGACACTGTCAAGAGACTTCAAACTTTGTTAGGAACAAGAAGATATTTATTAATAAAGTGTATCCAGGCATAGGAGGTTTGCAGCACGGAACTGCCTTGGAGCAGCCTTACAGGTTTAATAATAATAATCTTTATTGTCACAAGTAGGCTTACATTAACACTGCAATGAAGTTACTGTGAAAAGCCCCTCGTCGCCACATTCCGGCGCCTTTTCAGGTGCACAGAGGGAGAATTCAGGATGTCCAAATTACCTAACAGCACGTCTTTCAGGACTTGTGGGAGGAAACTGGAGCACCCGGAGGAAACCAACGCAGACACGGGGAGAACGTGCAGATTTCACATACAGTGACCCAAGCCTGGAATCAAACCTGGGACCCTGGTGCTGTGAAACAACAGTGCTAACCATTGTGCTACCGTGCTGCCCACAGGAAGATCCTTTCAGCTATCCTTTGGCAGCAGAACAACGAAGCACAGGTACATGGTCATTTAGTACATGGCTGCTGGATGCATTGTTTCCAAGAGAGAACGCCACACTTTGGGGTGATCATTCACTCTCGGTTCCTAATGGTCCCTCATGTCAGGCTGTACTGTCTTAAAGAAACAGACACAATAAACACTATGTTTTTGAAGTAAGAATAATAACTTAGCAACATGCTCCGGCTGCTGTTCACCCTCTGGGTTAAAAAAAAGAACTCTTGACATTTGCCCAAAGTTTCTCTTCATGACCATGTACCTGTGCTGCGTTGTTCTGCTGCTGCCAAAGTGTAGCTGAAAGGGTTTTTCTGGGAACAAGGACATTTTCTTTGCATGCAGTGTTTATGGGTTAAATTTCAAATCCCCGCCCACCCCCCAGAATGCGAAATAGCTATGCCCCAATGCAATAATTTAATGAACTGGTACACTTTCTTAATTGTGATTAATTGATAACAATCCTATTTTTTTCAGATGTGGTGCAAGTGACATCTGGGGCCATATTCTTAAATTGGTTGGCAATGAGCTGTCTAGCTGTGATAAGCATATTGGAGATCAATGGTGTTCAAATAGGTGCAAATCGATTGAAAAGGAAGGATAAGGAGTAACAGATGCACATGAATATACATATTAATTGAAGTGGGATAGAGCGAATGGGTGCTTGCTAGCAAACATGGGAATTTTTTTTAACATATGATTATTAATTATCACCAAGGCCAATCTAGTACTGGAATGCATTTCAAGGGCATTTCGCTAAGAAAGAAAAAAGGAAATTTAACCTTGCATTCACCGTTGTAAAGTTAGACTTTTTATTTATTTATTCAAGGCACTCATGTCATTTCGGAAACAAAGACTGCCATCTTTATCTGGTCTTCTGGCCTGGCCTACCTGCGACTCCAAACCCACAGCATTGTGATTGACTTTTAAATGTCCTCTGAAATGGCCTCGCAAGCCACTCAATTCAAGGGTAATTAAGGATAGGCAACAAATGCTGGCCCAGCCAGCGATACCTGCAGCCCATGAACGAATTTTTAAAAAATTCAAGAGGTTACCATTGACTGAAAACTGAACTGGACTAGTCATATAAATACCGCGGCTACTGGAACAGGTCAGAGACTAGGAATCCTGTGGAAAATAACTCACCTCCTGACTCGCCAAAGCCTGTCCACCATCTACAAAGCACAAGTGTGATGGAATATTCTACACTTGCTTGGATGAGTGCAGCTCAACAAGCTTTGTACCATCAAGGGCATATCTGTCCCTTGAATTTTTTGTTTCTTCAATAATGGGGCTATGTCCCCACGCCCGCGAAAAACGCACGCAAATCACCCTGGACTAACCTGTAGAAAGTCCAGGGTGATTCTTCAATTTTCAGGGGGCTAACAGGACCCTGGAGTGCTCCTCGCAGCTCCGGCTGCCGATACGGGGCCTGCACTTCCGGTCGGGGGTCCGTGCATGCGCACGGCAGCGGCCTGTGTCGGCCGCCATGCGTGACATGGCCGACCCACACCGCGGACCAGCACCGATAACATAGGCCCCCCCCCAGATCACGCGCGCACATAGTTCTGCGGCCCCCGATCGGTAGCCTGGCCATCCTGAAGACCCACCCGGTGAATGATCGCCCCACACCCCCCCACCAGGACGGCCGTGGACTGAGTCGGAGAATCCCGCCCCAGATTCGCTGCATCCTGTGTTTAAGTGGGAATTTGGAAATAGCAAGAGATGGAACCTCTGCCTTTCCGTTCCAAGGCCAGGGACAATGAGGGAACAGAGACACCAGAAACCGAGAGATGCTGTCGTCTAGTTTGGGGTTTGAGGAGTAAAACCTTATTCGGCAGTATGGCTGAAGGAATCCGCCAGGAAGAAAAGGCATGGTAGCATGATGACAGAGGTATGGTTCATAATAGGAGTCCATACCTGAGTGTCACAGAATCACAGAATAATACAGCGCAGAAGAGGCTCTTTGGCCATCCCATCAGCATTGACGCATGAAAAACAGCCGATCTGTTTTTCTAATCCCATTTGCCAGCACTTGGCCCGTAGCCTTGAATGTTATGGGGCGAAATTCTCCGGTATCGGTGCGATGTCCGCCGACTGGCGCCCAGAACGGCGCAAATCAGTCGGGCATTGCGCCGCCCCAAAGGTGCGGAATGCTCCGCATCTTGGGGGGCCGAGCCCCAACCTTAAGGGGCTAGGCCCGCGGCGGACAAATTTCCGCCCCTCCAGCTGGCGGAAAAGGCCTTTGGTGCCCCGCCAGCTGGCGCGGAAATGACATCTCCGGGCGGCGCATGCGCGGGAGCGTTAGAGGCAGCTGACGGCATTCCCGCGCATGCGCAGTGGAGGGAGTCTCTTCCACCTCCGCCATGGTGGAGACCGTGGCGAAGGCGGAAGGAAAAGAGTGCCCCCACGGCACAGGCCCGCCCGCGGATCGGTGGGCCCCGATCGCGGGCCAGGCCACCGTGGGGGCACCCCCCGGGGCCAGATCGCCCCGCGCCCCCCCAGGACCCAGGAGCCCGCCCGCCCCGCCTTGTCCCGCCGGTAAGGTAGGTGGTTTAATCTACGCCGGCGGGACAGGCATTTTAGCAGCGGGACTTTGGCCCATCTCGCCCGGAGAATCGTGCGGGGGGGGGTCTGCCAACTGGCACGGCGCGATTCCCGCCCCCGCCGAATATCTGGTGCCGGAGAATTCGGCAACCGGCGGGTCGGGATTCACGCCAGCCCCCGGCGATTCTCCGACCCGGTGGGGGGTCGGAGAATCTCACCCCCCATGTGCCAAGTGCTCATCCAGGTACATTTTAAGAATGTGAGGCAACCCGCCTCTATCTCCCTCCCAGGCAGTGCATTTCAAACCGTCACCGTCCTCTGGGTAAAAATGTTTTCGCTCAAATCCCCCTTAAATCTTCTGCCCCTCAACTTGAACTTGTGTCCCCTCATGACTGACAATTAAGGGGAACGGCCGTTCCCTATCCTCCATGCCCCTCATAATCCTGTGCACCTCGAACAGGTCGCCTGTCATAGTGGCATTGAAGTGGCATTGAGGTGGATCCAAGTAGTGGTATTGAAACTTGAAAAGGTGACAATCTTATTTCTGAATGGAGTCCTTAATGCCTCAAGATCACCTATCCCCTCCCATTGAGCCCCACCTGACCAGCAGTGCTGCAGTTTGTGGCCTATTGGGTCAGATAGTTGCCTATACAAACATAGAAAAAAGGTCGGGAGGAGGCCATTCGGTCTCTCGTGCCTGCTCCACCATTCATTATGATCATTGCTGATTATCCAACTCAATATCCTAATCCCGCTTTCCCCCATATCCTTTGACCCCCTTCGCCCCAAGTGCTTTTTCTAACTGCTCCTTGAGAACATGCAATGTTTCGGTCCCAACTATTTCCTGTGGTAAAGCATTCCACAGGATTTCCACTCTCTGGTGAAGAAAGTTCTCCTCATCTCTGTCCTAAATGATGGTTCACTAATGTCCTTTAGGGAAGGAAATCTGCCACCATTAACTGGCCTGGCCTACATGTGACTCCAGATCCACAGCAAAGTGGTTGACTCTTAAATGCCCTCTGAAATGACCCAGCAAGCCACTCTGTTGTATTCAACTGCTACAAAAACACAAAAAAGAAATGAAACCGGACGGACCACCCGGCATCGAAGCAGGCACCAGAAATGACAACGGCAAACCCAGCCCTGTCGATCCTGCAAAGTCTTCCTTACGAACATCTGGGGGGGATTGTGCCAAAGTTGGGAGAGCTGTTTCACAGACTATTTTTTTCAAATAAATGTAAAGTACCCAATTATTATTTTTTTCCAATTAAGGGGCAATTTAGCGTGGCCAATCCATCTAACCTACACATCTTTGGGTTGTGGGGGTGTAACCCACGCAGATACGGGGAGAATGTGCAAACTCCACACAGACAATGACCCAGGGCCGGGATTCGAACCCGGGTCCTCAGCGCCCTAGTCACAGTGCTAACCACTGCGCCACATGCTGCCCCGTCTCACAGAATAGTTAAGCAACAGCCTGACATAGTCATACCTACAGAATCATACCATACAGACAATAGGACCGTGAGTCACTGAAACTCTTGCTCAAAAGGCAGTGAAGCTTAATTTTTTTTTTTTTAAATATTTTTTTTTGATTTTTAACATTTTAAATATACAACACAACAAAGTAAAACAAAACACCCCCAAACACCCGCACCACCCTCCCCATCCTTCAAAACCCCATTAATTCAGAGAAAACGCACCCCCCCTAAATATTTTTAAGGTAGAGCTGGTTAGATTCTTGATTAACAAACGAATGAAAGGCTACTGGGGTAGGCAGGGATGTGGGTTCGAAGTTACAATCAGATCAGCCCGATCGTATTGAATGGCGGAGCAGGCTCGACAGCGGCCCACTATTGCTCCTAAATCTTATGTTTGTATGTAGATCCCTCAAATATAAACTCTCTAAAGTATCTCAATTAAATAACTTAAACAGACGGTTCATCAGTCTAGCTCATTAAATTTCTACAGATGACATTTTCTTGGTCGCTTAACGACAGTAACAATAATATGTCCATTACTGCTCCGGAGCAGGCTGAAATCTTCATCAGAGATCATGGACTGGGCACGGTTTGAGGGGTGCGGGTGGGATGTTTTGATGTTACTGTTTTACTGTTAATATTCATGTTGATACGAGCTGAGTCGGGGTAATGGTAGAGATGGTTACATAGGGGGCATATCCTCCGTTCTGATTTCATAATTGTTCTCTTCTTCGGCCTCAGTAGCTGTTGGGACGTTGGGGGAATGTTTTTCCCTTCCCTTGGCATAGGTTTTATTTAATATGGTTGGGGATGAGGACCATGGGGAGTGGCGAGTCTGGGTGGAAAGGTATTGGTTAAGAAATAGATGGGACCTGTGTGTGTATGTGTGTGGGGGGGGCGGGGGGCGGGGGGGGGGGGGGGGGTGGACACCTTGCTAGCACTAGGAAGCAGGCCAGTTAACGGAAATCAAGTGTGAGATGGGGGGGAGTGGGCTGCGCCTTGTTAGGTTCGGCTCGATGGGCCTAGAAGGTTGGGGGGGGGGGGTGGGGTGAGTGGAGGCGGCTATTTTTTGCTCATTTAAAGATTCTGCAGGTTGAAAAAACATATGACATACATAAATACACAATGTAAATACATAGACACAGGCGTCGGGTGAGCTTAGGAAGTGTAGTACTACTCAGTAGTGAAGAGATCAGTTCATCCATAACAAGGTCATTCAGGAGTCTGGTGACAGCGGGGAAGAAGCTGTTTTAGAACGGTGCATGTGTGGTTGTAGAGGTATTACGATACCTGATAGGCTGGAGCACCATTGGTGGAAATTGTATGCTTTCTATTGGTTAAGATGTATGGTAGCTCCGCCCTGCTAGGCGGGGTATAAGAGCCCGTGCCGCCCCAGCAGCCTTCATTCTGTACCTGAGCTGCTGGGGGAAACATCTAGCTTATTAAAGCCTTCAGTTGGACTACAACCTCGCTTTAGTGGTCATTGATCGTGCATCAATTTAATAACCTAGTTTTTGTTTAAAAAAAGGATGGAGCTCCAAATCAAGCCGGAGTGTCTGGAACTCAACCCCCATGCGTCGAACTCAGCGGCAATCTTCAAGCACTGGCTGGCGTGCTTTGAAGGGTATCTCAGGACAGCCGAAAACACACCCACGGGAGAGCAGAAAATGCAAGTCCTGCACTCAAGGGTGAGCCCAGAGATTCACCCTCATCGAGGAAGCGGAAGACTTCGATGCAGAAATAGAGCTGCTAAAAGGGCATCATATTCACCCGGTAAACCAGGTCTACGCCTTGCACCTGCTAGCAACGAGGCGAGAAACCCCTGGGGAATCGCTGAAAGAATTCTACCGTGCACTCCTGGTGTTGGGGAGAAACTGCAGCTGCCCGCAAGTTTTGGCGAGCGAACACACTGAACCCTTGGTCCGGGACGCTTTCGTGGAAGGTATGCTATCCTCACAAATCCGCCAGCGACTGCTAGAAAAAGACACTCTAGGTCTCAAGGAGGCACGGGCCCTAGCAGGCTCCCTGGACGTGGCCTCCAGAAATGCCCGCGCTTACGTTCCCGATCGCGCGGCAGCCCCCTGGGCAACGTGGAACCCCTCCGCAGCCGACCTCGAGGCATCCCCCATCCCCCCATAAGCCTGCGCTGCAAGGCGGCCTGGCAACCCCGGGGGGCCCCGCTGCTACATTTGCGGGCAGGCCAAGCACCCCCGCCAGCGCTGCCCGGCCCGTGCATCCACCTGCAAGGGATGCGGCAAAAAGGGCCATTTAATGGGGGTATGTCAAGCCAGCGGTCGCCGCCAGCTTCCTACTCCAGGGCCACGTGCAGACCCAGGGCGCCACCATCTTGTCCCGCGGACGCCACATTAGAGGGATGGGCACCGCCATTTTGTGCACCCCCAGCCTTGTGCGACCGATGGGAGTCGCCATCTTGGATGAACCCCCAGGACCCCAGCTCGGCTGGCCACACAGTGCCCGAAGAGAACACTCAACTGCTGCGATTAGCCTTGGTGACTCTGGATCAGTTCCGGCCTCGAACACTCTCAACTGCTACAACGACTGTATTTATCAACGTGCACGAGACGTCCTGCCTAATTGACTCTGGGAGCACGGAGAGCTTCATACACCCAGACACGGTAAGGCGCTGTTCTCTCCTCATCCACCCTGTTAATCAAAAAATCTCCCTGGCCTCCGGTTCACACCCAGTGGAGATAAAGCGGTTTTGTGTCGCAAACCTCACAGTCCAGGGAAAGGAGTTCAAAAATTTCTGTCTCTACGTCCTTCCCCACCTCTGCGCGGCCATACTCCTAGGTTTAGACTTCCAGTGTAACTTCCAAAGTCTAACCTTCAAATTCGGCGGCCCTATACCCCCCCTCACTGTCTGCGGCCTCGCGACCTTTAAGGTCGACCCGCCTTCCCTATTTGCGAACCTCACCCCGGATTGCAAACCCGTCGCCACCAGGAGCAGACGGTACAGTGCCCAGGACCGGATCTTTATTAGGTCAGAGGTCCAAAGGCTACTGCGGGAAGGTGTCATTGAAGCCAGTAACAGCCCCTGGAGAGCTCAAGTAGTGGTGGTAAAGAGCGGGGAGAAGCATAGGATGGTCATCGATAACAGTCAGACCATCAACAGGATTACGCAGCTGGACGCGTACTCCCGCCCCCGCATATCCGACCAGGTAAACCGGATCGCGCATTATAAGGTCTTCTCCACGGTGGATCTCAAGTCTGCCTACCACCAGCACCCCATCCGCACTAGTGACCGCACATACACTGCCTTCGAGGCAGATGGGCAGCTCTACCAGTTCTTAAGGGTTCCCTTCGGTGTCACCAACGGGGTCTCGGTCTTCCAGCGCGAGATGGACCGAATGATTGACCGGTACGGTTTACGGGCAACATTCCCGTATCTCGATAATGTCACCATCTGCGGCCATGACCAGCAGGACCACGACACCAACCTCCGAAAATTCCTCCAGACCGCAAAAATCCTTAACCTTACATACAACAAGGATACATGCGTGTTTAGCACCGACCGCCTAGCCATCCTCGGCTACGTAGTGCGAAATGGAGTTATAGGCCCCGACCCTGAACGCATGCACCCCCTTATGGAGTTCCCCCTCCCCCACTGCTCCAAGGCCCTGAAGCGCTGCCTAGGGTTTTTAGTTACTAAGCCCAGTGGGCCCCCAACTATGCGGACAAGGCCCGTCCCCTGATTCAATCCACAGCTTTTCCCCTGTCGATAGAGGCCCGCCAGGCCTTCAGCCGCATCAAAGCAGACATTGCAAAGGCCACGATGCACGCCATCGACGAGTCTCTCCCCGTCCAGGTCGAAAGCGACGCGTCTGACGTAGCTCTGGCGGCCACCCTCAACCAAGCGGGCAGACCCGTGGCCTTCTTCTCACGTACCCTCCATGCTTCCGAAATCCGCCTCTCCTCAGTCGAAAAGGAGGCCCAGGCCAGAGTAGAAACTGTGCGACATTGGAGGCATTACCTGGCCAGCAGGAGATTCACTCTCCTCACGGACCAACGGTCGGTTGCCTTCATGTTCGATAATGCACAGCGGGGCAAGATAAAAAATGACAGGATCTTGCGGTGGAGGATCGAACTTGCCACCTACAACTACAAGATTTTGTATCGTCCCGGGAAGCGAAACAAGCCTCCTGACGCCCTGTCCCGCGGCACATGTGCCACCGCACAAGTGGACCGCCTCCGAGCCCTCCACGAGGACCTCTGCCACCCGGGGGTCACTCGCTTTTTCCATTTGTCAAGACCCGCAACCTGCCCTACTCCATCGAGGAGGTCAGGACAGCCACCAGGGACTGCCAAATCTGCGCAGAGTTCAAACCGCACTTCTCCAGGCCAGAGAAAGCGCACCTGATAAAGGCTTCCCGTCCCTTTGAACACCTCAGCATGGACTTCAAAGGCCCCCTCCCCTCCACCGACCGCAACACGTACTTCCTGAACGTGATTGACGAGTACTTCCGGTTCCCATTTGCCATCCCCTTCCCCGACATGACCGCAACCACCGTCATCAAGGCCCTCCATAGCATCTTTACACTGTTCGGGTTCCCTGCTTACATACATAGTGATAGGGGGTCCTCCTTTATGAGCGACGAACTGCATCAATTCCTGCTCAGCAAGGGCACCGCCTCGAGCAGGACGACCAGTTACAACCCCCGGGGTAATGGACAGGTAGAGAGGGAGAACGGAACGGTCTGGAAGACTGTCCTTCTAGCCATACGGTCCAGGAATCTCCCAGTCTCCCGCTGGCAGGAAGTCCTCCCGGATGCCCTCCACTCCATCCGGTCACTGCTTTGTACCACCACCAACCATACACCTCACGAAAGTCTCCTTGTCTTCCCCAGGAAGTCCTCTGGGACCTCGTTCCCGACCTGGCTGGCAGCACCCGGACCCATCTTGCTCCGAAAACACGTGCGGGCGCACTAGTCGGACCCGTTGGTCATGAGGGTCCATCTTCTCCACGCTAACCCCCAGTACGCCTACGCGGCGTACCCCGACGGCCGACAAGATACGGTCTCCCGACGAGACCTGGCGCCCGCCGGAGCCCCACGCACACCCAAGCCCCCAGTTCCACCCTCCCCTCCACCAGGGCACCTTACAAGAGGATTGGTCCTTCTGCCGGCCCTGTCTAGGCCCCCCACCCACCGACGCACCACGCAGGCGCTCCCTTCCCAGGTCAACCTTTTTCCCCACCAGCACTGTCTTGGGGTGCCAAAGCTGCCATGGAGATCGAAGCCACGCTCCCGGAGTCACAGACGCCCCAGCCTCCACCGGAGTCACCACCGAAGCTCCGACGATCACAGAGGACGACCAGGGCCCCCGATCGACTGATTGCTTCATTTTAAATTGTAAACTGTAAATTTAGATCATCAATTATAAATAGCTATCAGAATTGTAAATAGTTACAAAACGCTGTACGGAGGTATTACGGTACCTCCATAACTACTTATATGGAAGTATGTTTTATAGTGTCAGCCATGGAAGCCATGTTTTATAGTATCAGGTCACCACCCCCGCCGGACTCTTTTTTTTTTTAACGGGGTGAAATGAAAATCGCTTATTGTCATGAGTAGGCTTCAATGAAGTTACTGTGGAAAGCCCCTAGTCGGCACATTCCGGTGCCTGTTCGGGGAGGATGGTACGGGAATCGAACCGTGCTGCTGGCCTGCCTTGGTCTGCTTTAAAAGCCAGCGATTTAGCCCAGTGTGCTAAACCAGCCCCTATTGGTGAATGTGGTAGTAGAGGTATTACGGTACCTGATAGGCTGGAGCACCATTGGTGGAAACTGTATGCTTTCTATTGGTTAAGATGTATGGTAGCTCCGCCCTGCTAGGCGGGGTATAAGAACCCGTTCCACCCCAACCGCCTTCATTCTGTACCTGAGCTGCTGGGGGAAACATCTAGCTTATTAAAGCCTTCAGTAGGACTACAACCTCGCTTTAGTGGTCATTGATCGTGCATCAGCATGTTCTCAGACTTTTGTATCTCCTGCCCAATGGAATAAGTTGGAAGAGAGAATAATCTGAGTGGGAAGTGCTGCCCACTTTCCCAAGACAGGTGGGTGTAAACAGAGTCACTGGATGGGAGGCAGGTTCGTGTGATGGACTGGGCTGTGTTCACGACTGTCTGCAGTTTCTTACAGTCTTGGACTGAGCAGTTGCCATACCAGGCTGTGATGTAGCCAGATAGGATGCTTTCTATGGTGCATCTGCAAAAATTGGTAAGAGTCAATATGTCGAATTCCCTTAGTTTCCTGAGGAAGTATAGGCGCTGTTGTGCTTTCTTGGTTGTAGCATCGACGTGGGTGGACCAGGACAGATTGTTGCTGATGTGTACACCCAGGAATTTTAAACTGTCAACCATCTCCACCTCGGCACCATTGATGCAGACAGGAGTGTGAATCATAGAATTTACAGTGCAGAAGGAGGCCATTCGGCCCATCGAGTCTGCACTGGCTCTTGGAAAGAGCACCTGACCCAAGCCCACACCCCCACCCTATCCCCATAACCCAGTAACCTCACCCAACACTAAGGGCAATTTTGGACACTAAGGGCAATTTAGCGTGACCAATCCACCTAACCTGCACATCTTTGGACTGTGGGAGGAAACCGGAGCACCCGGAGGAAACCCACGCAGACACAGGGAGAACATGCAGACTCCGCACAGACAGTGACCCAAGTCGGGAATCGAACCTGGGACCCTGGAGGTGTGAAACAATCATGCTAACCACTATGCTACCGTGCTGCCCTTCTGTGCACAGAACGTGGTACTTACCCCTGAGGAGGGTCTGGTTCCAGAGATCATTGTGTCGCTTGATGCGGAGAAAGCATTCGACCTGGTAAAGTGGGACTACCTAATTGCGATACTAGAGAAATTTGTGTTTGGACTGGGCTTCAAAGCATGCGTGCGGCTGTTGTATTCATTTGCACTAACAAAGTGACCTCTGAACCCTTTTGTCTGTACCGGGGCACTAGGCATGGATGTCCAATGTCCCCTTTGTTATTTGCATTGGCAATCGAGCCACTAGCCATGGCGCTAAGGGCTTCTAAAGCATGTGAAGGAATAGTTAGAGGAGGGGTGGAGCTTAGAGTCTTGCTGGAGACGTCAGTGGGAAACATAATGCTGATCTTGC
Source organism: Scyliorhinus torazame (assembly GCF_047496885.1). Classification (NCBI taxonomy): domain Eukaryota; kingdom Metazoa; phylum Chordata; class Chondrichthyes; order Carcharhiniformes; family Scyliorhinidae; genus Scyliorhinus; species Scyliorhinus torazame. Next base: position 325,564,877 of record NC_092710.1, read on the forward strand.
AGCGTTTTGGAACCTTTTCTAGCTATACGCTAATTATAGGAAAGAGCACACTTTGTGGTTGGGACACCATTGCGGTGAGTGGGGGGCCTAAGGGGGTTATTGTTCCGGTTAGCAGGAAGACATTTTCGGTCTTTGGGGGTCCAGATAGTAAGGGATTGGGGTAAGTTCCGGAGGTTGAACTATACAAATCTGGTGGGGAAGGTCAAGGTGGACCTGCAAAGATGGGACGGTTTCCCAATATGCCTGGCGGTCCGTGCCAATATTTTAATTTTTATACCAGTGCCGCCTGGTGTTCCTGCCCAAGGCCTTTTTCAGAGACACTGACCGACTTGTGACTGGATTTATTTGGGCTGGTAAGGGCCTGAGGATCAGGAGGACAGTGCTCCAGAGGGAGAGACAAGCAGAGGGCTTGACCTTGCTAAACTTTCGATATTAATATTTGGCGGCTAATGCTGAAAAGGTGCTGGAGTGGTGGGGGACTCTAGCTGTGGGACTGGGTGGGAGCAGTGTGTGTGAAGGGGGCAAGCCTGGAGGCGTTGGTAACGGCTCTGCTCCCGGTGGTGCCGAAGAATCATTCGACTAACCCAGTGGTAGTAGCCACGTTGAACATTTGGAGACAGCTCAGTCAGCACTTCAATTTGAAGGCTGTCTCAAGGCTGGCATCCATCTGTGCAAACCAGTTATTCAAGCCTGCTAGGCTGGATCTGAGGTTTATGGAGTGGAAGGAGAAGGGGTTGGAGAAGGTGGGAGATTTATTTTTAGAAGGTCGGTTCGGTAGCATGCGGAAGCTGAAGGAGAAATATCGGCTTACAGCCGGTTCAGGTGTCACCAGGTGCATAGCTGAGTCAAAAAGAACTTTCCAGCCTTCCCGGTGAAGCAGCCTTCTACTTGGCTCGAGCGGATTTTATCTTGCTCGGGGTTGGAGGTGGCCAGTACATCAGGCATACACCAGTGGATAGTAGGGGAAGAGATGGGCTCGGTTGAGGAAGTGAAGGCTAAGTGGGAAGAAAAGCTAGGGCCAATTTTGAGGAGGAGGTTTGGAGGAAGGCACTGAGGAGGGTGAACACGACCTTGTCCCGTACGACGCTGAGTCTCATTCAGCTAAAAGTAGTGTATCGAGCACACCTCACAAAGGCGAGAATGAGCCAGCTTTTCAATGGGATGGAGGATTGATGTGATCGTTGTTCGAAGGCTGGCACACCACGCGCACACGTTCTGGGCGTGCTCAAAGCTGGTGGGCTTTTAGAGTTTCTTTTCTGATGCCATGTCGGCAATCCTGAACATTGGGTTGGAGTATTGCCCACTGGTAGTGATTTTTGGAATTCAGCATTCTGCACCTTGAGAAGGTTAAGTTCACCATGCGAGGGTCGGTGGAAGGATTTTACCGTAGATGGCGGCCGTTTATAATGTACCTTAAAGAGTTGGTCACTGTGAGCTGTTGGGGTGGGGGGGAAAGGGTGGGTGAGGGGTGGTGTTCAGTTTATATTGTTGTGGGGGAGGGTTATTATTGTTATTTTGTGTTATTGTTTGGTTTTTGCAAACTTTGTCTCAAAGTTGTTAAAATTTCAATAAAATGTAGCCAAAAAAATTATTCAATTCCCCTTTACCAGCGTAACAAGCGATGTGTTCTAAATTGTAAAAGGGCACCGTGTAATTTTTCTTTTCCCTATATCAGCAATGATTCTTTTGCCAGTCACCTTAAATTTGTCCCCTTTTGTTACTGACCTATCTGCCACAGGAAACTGGTTTCTCCTTACAATCTGAATTTATTTTATAGAAGAAGAATTACACTAACTCTGCAAAAATAATTTAACAAAGTTTATATCCACTACAAAAATACAGACATAGCATAAACAGGATGTATTATATGCTGTTTCTTACTGCAGCAGTTATGTGATCTTTAAAATCATTGAACAGATTCAAATGCAGATATCAAAGCGGGTGGCGGTGGAGTGGGCAGTGTGGCGTATTGCCACTTGTTTTAAAAAACTCCCAAAAGCACTTCTCTAATCTTACTGGAGCCAGTCAAAAAAAGTCACCACATCAGTTTGTAACCATGCTAGTTCAACATCTAATTGCAATGCTGGAAGTTAATTAGTATCGTATTTCTACTTTTCCACCCTGGCCAACAAGTTGAGACTGCTAATGTTGGAGATGGTCTTCACTCCACCTCCAACCAGTGTGTATGGGTGGGTGGATACTTGTAGTCCTATGTGTGTGTCTGGTATAAATGCAGCTTGAGGTGTCCGGATCCCAGTAACTACAAGTTTTATGTATGTATCTGCATGGCCAGTGGGGACAGCCACTCAACGCTGTTGGACTCCTTCTTCAAATATGTATATAGGCCCTGCCAACAATTTAACTCTGGTTTAAGTGGGGTTAAGGTTAGGGTTAGGGTTCAGGTCTGACATGGCTTTCCTGAACCAGATCAGAACAAGGTTAGGATGTCAAGAGTGTTAAGTAATGGGTTAAGAGTTAAGTAATGCGTGAAGATACATTGCAATTAGTTGTGTCATTTATGTTAAGTATCCAATGATTGACACTGATATGTAAAGGGGCTTCAGGTGGCCCTTGTGTCAGGTGATGTGTCGTTAGAGTTTTGTGCAAAGTCTGTAGGAATGAAATAAATGTGTGTTGGTGAAAAAGCAACAGAACTTTAGACTCTTCATATCACAGCAACTAAAACGTATAACAATTGGTAGCAGAGGATGGTTGCTGTGTAAATGTGAAGAGTTTAATGATACAACTTTTCCAGATCAAACCAAGGAGTGAGTGAGAAAAGAAAAAAAGGGATATATGGCTGAACCGAGGATAAAGATGGCTGGATATGATTATCCGCCCTTATTTTCTGAAAGGGAATCGTACGACCAATGGAGAAGTGCAGTAGTTATGTGGACTTAAGGTAACTGCTTTGGGAAAGAGAAAACAAGATATGGCATTGACTCTTTCTCTACCATATGGCAGTAAAATCCGAAACAAAATGCTTTCTGAGCTGGAATTGGAAGAGTTAGACTCAGAAGAAGGTCTGGAGACTTTATTACCTTTATATGGATAAGATTTATGAGAAAGATAACTTGTTAAGTGCGTATTCAGCATGGTCGGATTTTGATAAGTTCCGGAAAATGGAGGATATCTCCATGGAAGACTATATAATGGAATTTGGCAGACTATATAAATGCTGCAGAAACACAACCTGGAATTTTCAGTCTGCGTTGGCCTTTAAATTACTTGACTGTGCTAGAGTGAGCAACATGGATAGGCTCCTGGTTTTGGCAGGAGTTCAGTTTACAGATGAGGATACCTTATTCGATCACCGATGACAAAAGCTTTAAAGAAGTTTCTGGGGAACATTCGATTCCGATGGCTCTGATGACTCAAATAGGTCAGTCTGCAATAAGGCAGAATATGGAAGATACACTACTAACAGGATGGCAAAATCATATGGCTACGAACAGGGCTCAAGACTATAGAAGGAGATCAAGACAAGAAATTATGAAGACAGAAACCCAGTTAGAACTTACAGTAGGAAGATGAACCCCAGAAATGCACTGGGCATGATAAATAGATGTTTTCGATGTGACTCAATACCATTATGTCGTCAACTGTCTAAAACGTTATGATAGAGTGTTTGAAGCGACACATGACATGGAAGAGTCAGAAGAGGAAAAAGATAGTGTTCAGAGAGAAGACATTGTCCTATTAACAAGTAGTTTTACGCCGGTAATGAGGGTGTTGGTTGCAGAATCCTTCAATTGTGCTGTATTGGACAGTGGCTGCACATCTACTGTGTGTGGAATTGACTGGTTAAAATGTTATCTGGACTCTTTGAATGCTGAAAGTCGTAACCAGGTTAAGGAATTTGAAAGTTCCACAAGTTTCAGGTTTGGGGATGATAATACTCTGAAGTCGCTGACAAGAGTGGTGATCCCTTGCAATATTGCCGGAGTGAATCATTTCATTAGCACGGATGTTGTATCAAGTGAGATACCTTTTGCTTCTGAGCAGACCGTCGATGAAGAAAGCACACATGAAACTGGATATGGAACAGGGTAAGGCAACAGTTTTTGGAAAGACGGTGGACTTACAATTTACACAGTCGGGACACTGTTGTATTCCATTACTGCAAATAATATTTCAAGTAGAGTGGTTAAGGATGTGTTAATGGCAGTTGAAAATGGGACTTTCGCTGATAAAACGCTTGTTATATTAAAACTGCATAGGCAATTTGCACATCCGTCTCCTCGGAGGCTGAAAAATTTATTAAAGGATGCAGGGGTAAGGGATGAAGACTATACTAAACTGATAGAACAGGTTAGTGATTGCTGTGAAGTTTGTAGGAAGTACAGAAGGACGACCGATAGTAACCCTAACTTTGGCCAGGGAATTTAACGACATTGTGGCTGTGGACCTTAAGATCTGGGATAAGGCCATTTTTCCGAAAGCACAACTCCCAAAAGTTGGTACAAAGATGACATACTTGTCCGAAGGGTCTCATCAATGGAAGGATGCAACTGTTATTAGAGCAGGGAAGGCCACTGGAAAGTATAAACATTGGTTGAATGTACAGCATTCAGGAGAGGGAGTTAAGACAATGGATTGGGTACACGAAGTTCAAAAATCGAGGTCACAGAAACGCAGTGCCAGTTCAGATAGTACATTGGTTAGTGAACAGGTCCGCAGGAAAAGATCGAGAATTTTGAAAGGACATCCCACGGCAGATAGAAAGATCAAGCAGTAACAGTATAGAACAAGTTACCAGGCGGGAGAGGGGACGTAGTTTATCAAGGTCTCGGAACATGAGTAAGACTACGAATACTGATAGGAGTAGAAGCCCCCATGCGTGAGATTTTTGTGGCTTCCAATAAATTATATGAAAAGTTATCAAAGATGCTAAACAGCAAGAACTGCATAGTTGGAGTGATTTTTGGGTATACACGGAAGTACCGGATAGGGGACAAAGAGCTCTGTCCCACAGATGGATTTGTACGGAAAAGGTTCTTCCGGATGGAACTTATAAGGCAAAGGCCAGGCTTGTGGCAAGGGGATTTGAAGAAAGCTTAGAAGATCAGGATTTAAGGGTAGATTCACCTACAGCAGGAAAGGTTAATTTTAAAGATCTTCTTTTAGCCACAAAGGCATGGGAATGCAAATCTATAGATATGAAAGCTGCCTTCTTGCAGGGTCATCAGCTCCAGAGAGACATTTTTCTTCGTCCACCTAAAGAAGCAGCTAACACAGAAGGGGTATTCTGGAAGTTGAACAAATGTGTATGTGGTTTAAATGTTCCATCTAGAGTCTGGTATTTTTCGGTCAGGTCAGTTTTGTTAAAGTTACAGTAAGAAGTCTTACAACACCAGGTTAAAGTCCAACAGGTTTGTTTCGATGTCACTAGCTTTCGGAGCGCTTGTACGACTTCTTACTGTGCTCACCCCAGTCCAACGCCGGCATCTCCACATCATTGTTAAAGTTAGGCTGTTAGCAGTTGAAAGTAGATCCGGTAATGTTTTACTGGCACTATAAAGGGAACCTTTCTGGCATCTTTATGATGCATGTCAAATAAGTTTTGTGGGGTGGGACTAGTGATTTTGAAGCTTTTGTAATCTCTGGTTTGAGGAAAAAATTCAGGGTCGGAAGTCAGGCTTCAGGTGCATTTAAATATATTGGACTGGAAATCGCGCAGACTAAGTTAGGGGCAACTTTATGTCAGCAATCTTATTTGGAAAGCATCAGCCCAATAGCAATTATTTGCGGCCGGGTTTTCTCAAAAAGATGCAAGGTTTCAAAGATGGAAAAAGAGCAACTGCAAAGTTTAAATGGGCAACTGAATTGGTTAGGTGGACAGACTAGACCGGACGTGAGTTTTGATGTCTTAGAGTTGAGTACAAAAATGAATGATCCCAAAGTGGAAGACATAATAAGCGCAAATAAAGCGTTTGGTCAAACTAAAATTGCAGTGTGTTTTGAGGTTCCCGGTTTTAGGTGACCGTAGGCACTTGAAATTCATAGTTTATAGTGATGCGTCCTATGCAAATCAAGCACAGGAGGTTTTACAATTTTCCTCTTGGGGAACAATGGTAAATGTTGTCCTCTTATGTGGGAAACAAAGAAAATAAGGAAAGTGGTTGAAAGCACTTTGGCTGCTGAGACATTAAGCTTTGTAGAGGTGGTGGATCTGGCCTTTTATATATCTCAGATATTGACAGAAATTTAACGTTTGGATATTGTTAATGAAGGGCGCCTGTTTCTGTGACTTTTTTTTTTTCTTTCTTCCCCTTTCCTCCCCCTCCCCCTCTTCTCCCCCCTCCCCCCCTCCCCCCTCCCCCCTCCCCCCTCCCCCCTCCCCCCTCCCCCCTCCCCCCTCCCCCCTCCCCCCTCCCCCCTCCCCCCCCTCCTCCCCCCTCCCCCCTCCTCCTCCCCCCCCTCCTCCTCCCCCCCCTTCCCCCCCTCCTCTCCCCCCCCTTCCCCCCCCTTCCCCCCTCCTCCCCCCCTTCCCCCCCCCTCCTCCCCCCCTCCCCCCTCCCCCTCCCCCTCCCCCCCTCCCCCTTCCCCCCTCCCCCCTCCCCCCTCCCCCCCCCTCCCCCCCCCTCCCCCCCTCCCCCCCTCCCCCTCCCCCCCCCCCCCTCCCCCTCCCCCTCCCCCCCTCCCCCCCTCCCCCCTCCCCCCTCCCCCCCCCCCCCTCCCCCCCAGTCTGTTGGAATGAAATAAATGTGTGTTGGTTAAAAAGGAACGGAACTTTAGACTCTTCATATCACAGCAACTAAAACATCTACCAAAGAGGGCCTGAGGGGAATGTTTTAACACATTTCTTTGTGGGAGCAGGAGTTCAGTTAGTTTATTCATCTTTCTTCAAGGTGGTCTGTTCTGAGTACATAAATTGTGCCATTAGGGCTAAATTATAAGAGTTACATGGCTTGAGTGTGCATTCTATCGAGTGGAAGAAGACTAAGTGGTGATCTAATTGAGGTGTTTAAGATTAATGGAATTAATGGTAGTAAGGGAAAACTTTTTCCACTAGTGGGAGTGTCCAGACATCATAGAGCAGCAGGGAGAGAGGGGAGACAGCATAAAGCAGCACGGGGAGAGGGGAGACTGCATAAAGCAGTGCGGAGAGAGGGGAGACTGCATAAAGCAGTGCGGAGAGACGGGAGACTTCATAAAGCAGCACGGAGAGAGGAGAGACGGCTTAAAACAGCGCGGAGACGGGGAAGACTGCATTAAACTACGCGGAGGGTCGGGTGACTGCATAAAGCAGCGCGGAGAGAGAAGAGATGGCATAAAGCAGCAGGGAGAGAGGGGAGACTGCATAAAACAGTGCGGAGAGAGGGGAGACTGCATAAAGCAGTGCGGAGAGAGGGGAGACTGCATAAAGCAGCGCGGAGAGAGGGGACACTGCATAAAGCAGCGCGGAGAGAGGGGAGACTGTATAAAGCAGTGCGGAGGAGGGGGGAGACTAAATAAAGCAGTGCGGAGAGGGGGGACACTGCATAAAGCAGTGCAGAGAGAGGGGAGACTGCATAAAGCAGCGGTAAGAAGGGACACTATATAAAACAGCGCGGAGAGAGGGGAGACTGCATAAGGCAGCGCAGAGAGAGGGGAGACTGCATAAAACAGCGCGGAGAGATGGGAGCCCGTATAAAGCAGCACGGAGAGAGGGAAGACTGCATGAAGCTGCGCGGAGTGACGGGAGACTGCATAAAGCCGTGCGGAAAATGAAGAGACTGCATAAAGCAGCGCGGAGAGAGGGGGAGACTGCATAAAGCAGCGCGGAGAGAGGGGAGACTGTATAAAGCAGTGTGGAGAGAGGGGAGACTGCATAAAGCAGTGTGGAGAGAGGGGAGACTGCATAAAGCAGTGCGGAGAGGGGGGTGACTGCATAAAGCAGTGCAGGGAGAGGGGAGACTGCATAAAGCAGTGCGGAGAGACGGGAGACTGCATAAACGATATATTAACGATCTAGATGACGGGACTGGGGGCATTCTGGCTAAGTTTGCCGATGATACAAAGATAGGTGGAGGGACAGGTAGTATTGAGGAGGTGGGGAGGCTGCAGAAAGATTTAGACAGTTTTAGGAGAGTGGTCCAAGAAATGGCTGATGAAATTCAAACGTGGCAAGTGCGAGGTCTTGCACTTTGGAAAAAAGAATAGAGGCATTGACTATTTTCTAAACGGTGACAAAATTCATAATGCTGAAGTGCAAAGGGACTTGGGAGTCCTAGTCCAGGATTCTCTAAAGGTAAACTTGCAGGTTGAGTCCGTAATTAAGAAAGCAAATGCAATGTTGTCATTATCTCAAGTCTTGGAATATAAAAGCAGGGATGTACTTCTGAAGCTTTATAAAGCATTAGTTAGGCCCCATTTAGAATACTGTGAGCAATTTTGGGCCCCACACCACAGGAAGGACAGACTGGCACTGAGCGGGTCCAGCGGAGATTCACACGGATGATCCCAGGAATGGTAGGCCTAACATATGATGAACGTCTGAGGATCCTGGGATTTATATTCATTGGAGTTTAGGTGGTTGAGGGGAGATCTAATAGAAACTTACAAGAAAATGAATGGCTTAGATATGGTGGACGTAGGGAAGTTGTTTCCATTAGCAGGGGTGACTAGGACCCGGGGGCACACCCTTAGAATAAAAGGGAGTCACTTTAGAACAGAGATGAGGAGAAATTTCTTCAGCCAGAGAGTGGTGGGTCTGTGGAATTCATTGCCACAGAGGGCGGTGGAGGCCAGGACGTTGAGTGTCTTTAAGACAGAAGTTGATAAATTCTTGATTTCTCGGGGAATTAAGGGCTATGGAGAGAGAGCGGGTAAATGGAGTTGAAATCAGCCATGATTGAATGGTGGAGTGGACTCGATGGGCCGAATGGCCTTACTTCTGCTCCTATGTCTTATGGTCTTATAAAGCAGTGGGAAGAGGGGAGACTACATAAAACAGCGCAGAGGGAGGGGAGACTCCATAAAACAGCGCAGAGAGAGGTGAGACTGCATAAAGCAGTGCGGAGAGAGGGGAGACTGAATAAAGCAGCGCGGAGAGAGGGGAGACTGTATAAAGCAGTGCGGCGAGAGGGGAGACTGCATAAAACAGTTCGGAGAGAGGGAAGACTGCATAAAGCTGCGCAGAGAGAGGGGAGACTGCATAAAGCAGTGCGGAGAGGGGGAGACTAAATAAAGCAGTGCGGAGAGAGGGGAGACTCCATAAAGCAGAGAGAGGGGAGCCTGCATAAAGCAGCACGGAGAGGGGAGACTGCATAAAGCTGCGCGGAGAGACGGGAGACTGCATAAAGCAGTGCGGAAAATGAAGAGACTGCATAAAGCAGTGCGGAGAGAGGGGAGACTGTATAAAGCAGTGCGGAGAGAGGGGAGACTGCATAAAGCAGTGCGGAGAGAGGGTGACTGCATATAGCAGTGCAGGGAGAGGGGAGACTGCATAAAACAGTGCGGAGAGAGGAGAGACTACATAACACAGTGCGGAGAGAGGGGAGACTGCATAAAGTAACGCGGAGAGAGGGGAGACTGCATAAAGCAGCATGGAGAGAGGAGAGACGGCATAAAACAGTGCGGAGAGAGGGGAGACTGCATAAAACAGTGCGGAGAGAGCGAGACTGCATAAAGCAGCATGGAGAGAGGAGAGACGGCATAAAACAGTGCGGAGAGAGGGGAGACTGCATAAAACAGTGCGGAGAGAGGGAGACTGCATAAAGCAGCATGGAGAGAGGATAGACGGCATAAAACAGTGCGGAGAGAGGAGAGACGGCATAAAGCAGCGCGGAGAGAGGGGAGACTGCATAAAGCAGCGCGGAGAGAGGGGAGACTGCATTAAGTAGCACGGAGAGAGGGGAGACTGCATAAAGCAGCACAGAGAGAGGGAAGACTGCATAAAGAAGCAAGGAGAGAGGGAGAAACTTCATAAAGCAGCGCGGAGAGAGGGGAGCCCGCATAAAGCAGCACGGAGGGGAATATTTGTAGATAAATGTACAAGCAATTTATTAACATGAACTGTGGGTCAAATATATACAAAAATAAGATGAATAACAATATGAACATGCACAAACCACTATCTCTCTCCCAGCTCCCCCGTCAGTCTGAGGTTGTCTTACTCTCACATTCACTTGTATACTGATGAGACTCCTAGTGGTCAGTCACTAAATTACAACACAACCATGATATCACTATAGTTTTAAGGGATTTGTATTGATAAACACTAGAATTACAGTTTAATATTAAGTGGAAGGGAGTGTGAAATCGATAGTTAGATTCATGCTGGACAAAGGTATGTTGAGGTTGGTTTAATTCGAGCTGCTTTCATTGTGCTGAGAGAGAGTTACGATGTGAAGAGTCACTATATGTGAGGAGTCTTAAGTAGGATGGCAGAAGTAGCAGTGGTTGATTAGCAACTGGGGACCTTTTAAGGTAGAAAGGCTTTCAAATTTAATTTCTAGCTGAACTTATTTGCAGTTGAAGATAGTCCACGGAGGAGTGAAGATCTCTCAACTTGGCCAAAAGAAGAGGGACTGGATAGAACAAAGGAGCTGCAAATAGGCAGTCCAGGGAACTGGGACAAAAAGAATATAGTAAGAGAAGACTTGAGAAGACAAGTTAAGGCAACAGAGACCAAGGCATTACTCCGAGGACAATTGAAAGGGAGAAGCAGACAAAGTTTTATGAGTGAAAGGGGCAGCTGCAGTAACCAGAGCGAAAACCAGAGGGGAAGCAGAGTTCAGAGGTAAATAAAAAGTTTGATACCATTTAATAGAGTGTGGGAATTGAGAGTTAAAGCAACTATGAACAGTTTGTGCAGCAGTTAAGACAAAGAAATCCGAAAGGGGGAGTTTAAAATCTCAGATACTGGATTCGTTGTTAAAAGTGGAGTGAAAGCTTTAGTTAAATATCATTTGGAAAACCTGGACTGGAGTTTGGAATGCAAGCCACTGATAGAAAACAGTGTTGTGAAAGAAGATTTTAAAGCTTGTTTTCTGTGAATGGAATTTGAAAGTTCTCATAAGACAGCCATCTGGATGATTTTGAGGGGACATCCACAGACATTCACTTGGGTCCACAGTGGAGCATATATTTGACCACAGCCAGTTTGTGTGCTTAAAGGGACTTTGTGTTACTGAGACACAAAGCTTTAGATATGCTTTGTAATCCACGTTTGTAATTAATGTTAAAATCTGTGTTTATTTGTGAAGTTAAGGATGAATAAAGAAGTAATGCATCATAGTTCAATTGTTTGTGTTTAATAAATGTTTTTTTTCCCTTGCTGTTAAAACTAATTTGCAGTCCTATGACTCTGATCCTCCACATTTTCTTGAAAAAAAGTAGACGTTGCGGTCTTTGAGCCAGGGTTTCATTCTGGAATCTTCCCGTCAGGTTAGATCAACTGGGATTGCAACATTCATAAAATTGCCCCATTAGTCTGGGGACCAAATAAATGCAATCTGGGAAAATCAAAGTGTGCTGTCACAGGGAAAGATAAATTGTTTGGCGAGTAATTTTCTTGCGATTCTTTCAAAACTCAGAAAATTTGTTGGAAATCTATTAGTAATTGTATCGTTTCTTTTGTGAGGGCCACGAAGAATCCAGCACGAGTTGAAGGATAGAAAGAAATAACATTTATTTACAATAACATATACATATACAACAGCAGCAGCAGCAACTCCCTTGCTGCTCACTCTCCTCTGGCCGGTTCCAAACTGGCCAGCTTTATTTATGCAGGGAATCTGCTAATGATTTCACCGCCCCCCTCATTGGGGAAGCTCATGCTCCCAAAGGATTGTGGGATTGCCATTAGTCCCCAGCCAGTGGTAAGCAGGCAGGTTATAACAATTTCCTCTGTAATTCTAAGGTTTTATTCATAGTAGCAAGGTTTACGAGCACCTTATTTGTGGAATTAGTGTTTATTATTTGAAATAAATTTAGAAAAATAAATTAGTTAAAACATAAGTAAGATGGCAGGGCAGGTGATGTGTTGTAGCTGTAGTATTTGACAGCTGATGGATGCCACTGCTATCCAGGACACTGTGGCCCAAGGAGCTTTGGTTCAGAGTCAGTGACCTGGAGACTAAGTTACAGAAACTGCGATATGTCAGGGAGAGGGAAAGTTAGCTGGAGTCTTTATTCCAGAAGGTGGTCACACCCCTTCAGATAGGATCATCTGATTTTGAATCATAGAGTTTACAGTGCAGAAGGAGGCCATTCGGCCCATCGATTCTGCACTGACCCTTGGAAAGAGCACCTCAATTAAGCCAATGCCTCCACCGAAGCCCCGTAATCCAGCAACCCCACTTAAACGTTTGGACACAAAGAGGCAATTTTTCATGGCCAATCCACCTCACCTGCACATCTTTGGACTGTGGGAGGAAACCAGAGCACCCAGAGGAAACCCACACAGACACTGGGAGAAAGTGCAAACTCCACACAGACAGTCACCCGAGGCCGGAATTGAACCTAGGTCCCTGGAGCTGAGAGGCAGCAGGGCTAACCATTGTGCCACCGTGCCGCTCATGTGTCAAACAGGCGGCAGGTGTCATAGGATCCCGAAAGCACAGAAGGATATCATTTGGCCCATTGAGTCTGCATCCCCGACCCTCTGAAAGAGTGCCCGACCTAGGCCCAATTTACCCCCGCAGCCCCACCTAACTTGCATATATTTGAACTGTGGGAGGAAACCGGAGTACCCGGTGGAAACCCATGGGGAGAAGGTGCAAGCTCCTCAGAGTCACCCAAGGTCAGAATCGAACCCAGGTCCCTGGCGCTGTGAGGCAGCAGTGCTAAACACTGTGCCACTGTGCCACCCGAGGCAGGAGAGTGTGACTGCGAGTGAGACAGATTGAGAAGGGAGAATTGGAGGAACCTCAGCTCTTGCAACTGTCCAACAAGTTTGATGTTTTTTTTTTTTACTCTTTCACGGAATCTGGGTGCCACAGGCTAGGCCAAACGTTGTTGCCCATCCCTAATTGCCCTTAAGAGGTTAGTGGTATGCCACCTTCTTGAACCACAGCATTCCATGTGGTGTAGGTAAACCTACAGTGCTGTTAGGATTTTGACCCAGTGACAGTGAAGGACAGCGATGTAGTTTCCAGTCAGGATGATGTGTGGCTTGGAGGGGAACCTGCAAGTGGTGGTGTTCCCCTACATCTGCTGCCCTTGTCCTTCTAAATTGTACAGGACACAGGTTTGGAAGGTGCTGTCGAGAAGACTCTCCATGTCTCTCTCGCAGACTATGTGGATGAGAGTGAAAGGCTACAAGGTGGAGTGAATTGACCATGTCACTGTGGTACAGAAAGCATTGACCGGGGGTGGGGTTGGAGAGGGGAAGTACATAGGAATGTCGTAGTAGCAGTAGAGAATGTAGTCAGGGGAATAGACACAGTTCTCTGGCAGCCAAGAGCAGAGTTCGGAAAGCTCTGTTGGCTACCCAGTGCCAGTGGTCAACATGAATAATAATTACATAGACAGGACCAGGAAAGAGGTTCTGCTTATGGATTATTAGCAGCAATTACAAAGCAAAACCTATTATTACAATGCAGAACACTTATTACCTGATTCATGAGCAAATTGGTGTAGAGTAAATTAAATTAGAGAGATGAATGCGTGGCTCAAAGGCTGGTGTGGGAGAAGTGGGTTTCGATTGATTGGGCACTCCTATCAGGTACTGAAGGAAGGGAATGTTGTACTAGTGAGACGGTGTGTCCCTCAAGTGTGCAGGGACCAGTGTTCTGGCGAGATGTATAAATAGAGCTGTAGAATGGGATTTAAACTAATCAGTGGTGGTGAGGGATCATGTGAGAGGAGACATGGTAAGTTTTATGAGGGCCACAAAGAATCCAGCACAAGTTTGTAGAGTCAAACAGAAAATAGCTTTATTTACAAAATGGATGAATTGCTAGCATAGATAGAAATAAATATGTGAGACCTGGCAGCCAATACATAGACATGGTTCCAAGGTGATCCAAGGCTGAGACCTGAATATTTACAGGTATTTGACATTCCAGAAAAGAAAAGAAGCCAGGAAAAGGTGGTCTTCACTGCAGAAACTTAGAAACCTTCCCAAAGATACTTCAAAATCAGGAGGTGAAAAGGAGGGGGGATACTTCAGAATATCATCCGTCACCTGGAAAGGTGAGAAAGCTATTCGCCTAAATGCTGGCAAGTCTCCAGGAGCAAATGGCCTGCATCCTAGGATTTTAAAAGAAGCGGCTACAGAGATTATAATCTTCCAAAATTCCTTCGATTCTGTAAGGGTCCCAGCGCATTGGAAAATAACATATATAACATCTTTATTCAAGAACGGAGGGATACTGAAAGCAGGAATTTATGAGCCAGTTAACCTAACATCTGACATTGGCAAATTGCTAGGTTCCATTATTATGGTGGTTATAGCTGGATATTGTTATGGACAGGTGGGGGATGAATTTGGATAGCCCTAATTTCTCCTCTCTCTGCCCGTCTGTAAACAGAAAGGTATTTTTTACCCTTTACACAACATAATTTCCCTAGCCCTTCGGTTTGGAGTAATCCAATCCTCATAGTCCTACAGCAAACTTGAGATAAGGTAAAATAAGCACGTTGTTTTTTACATGCGCACAAAATGCAGAATGGGGTTTCACATTCCCTGTCTCTTTTGCACTTGAACAATAAAAGAGGAATAAGGGACCAAAGACATATAGATCAAGACCATGATAAAGATAAGAGTTATAGATTCACGTGAGTCCAGTATCAAAAGTTAATTTGGGTATTCTTTCAGAGGTTAGCATGCAAAAACCTTTAGAATTTGACCCTTCTTTCCAGAAGTGCGGACTTCCACGATGGAAGAAGGCACGAACAGATGATTTAGTCTTATAGGCACTGAAACAGGAGTTCCACTGTTTCCAGTATTACATAGTGGCGATGAGGGCCTGGCAACTTATTTGGACAGAGCTTTGTCTTCTGCTACCTGTTGGGTGGTAAATTGTACACTGCCTGGGTTTAATTCCACACAGCAATATTACCGGTTCTTACAGCTTGGGGAGGTTATGTGACATACTTCTCACTTTTCTCCTGGGTGTGGGACAAAGGATGTATTTTTCCAGGTCTGAAATCTTAAGAGGTTTAATAGAGTAGACAGGGTCCTGATTTTCATTGCAGACATACCATCCCCGTTGGCTAGGTCCCTGCCGTAGAAATGCAAAGGGTGTAGGTGCATTTCGTTGGAATTTGACTTTCTGCAGTCACAGGGTTTTAGCAAATCTTTAAAGATGACAAAGGCCCAGCTGCTTTTCTGAAGGCCAGAAACTCCTCTGGTATAAATGTGGTATTAGAGGTATTAGGGTACCTGATAGGCTGGAGCACCATTGGTGGAAACTGTATGCTTTCTATTGGTTAGGATATATGGTAGCTCCGCCCTGCTTGGCGGGGTATAAGAGCCCGTGCCGCCCCAGCATCCTTCATTCCGTACCTGAGCTGCTGGGGGAAACATCTAGCTTATTAAAGCCTTCAGTTGGACTACAACATCGCTTTAGTGGTCATTAATCGTGCATCAATTTAATAAGCTATTTTTTTTAAAAGAAAAAGGATGGAGCTCCGAATCAAGCCAGAGTGTCTGCAACTCAGCCCCCACGCAGCGAACTCAGTGGCAATCTTCAAGCACTGACTGGCGTGCTTTATAGGGTATCTCGGGACGGCCGAAAACACACCCACCGGAGAGCAGAAAATGCAAGTCCTGCACTCTAGGGTGCCCGGAGATTTACACCCTCGTCGAGGAAGCGGAAGACTTCGATGCAGCAATAGAACTGCTAAAAGGACATTATATTCGCCTGGTAACCCAGGTCTACGCCTGGCACCTGCTTGCAACAAGGCGACAAACCCCTGGGGAAACGCTGGAAGAATTCTACCGTGCACTCCTGGTGTTGGGGAGAAACTGCAGCTGCCCGCAAGTTTTGGCGTGCGAACACACTGAACTCTTGGTCCGGGACGCTTTCGTGGCAAGTATGCTATCCTCACAAATTGGCCAGCGACTGCTAGAAAAAGACACTCTGGGTCTCAAGGAGGCACGGGCCCTTGCAGGCTCCCTGGATGTGGCCTCCAGGAACGCCCGCGCTTATGTTCCCGACCGCGCGGCAGCCCCCTGGGCAGCGTGGAACCCCTCTGTAGCCGACCCCGAGACACCCCCATCCCCCCACAAGCCTGCGCTGCAAGGCGGCCTCTCAACCCCGGGGGGGGCCCGCTGCTATTTTTGCGGGCAGGCCAAGCACCCCGCCAGCGTTGACGGTTCGCGCATCCAACTGCAAGGGATGCGGCAAAAAGGGCCATTTCTTGGGGGTATGTCAGGCCGGTGCGGTTGCCGCGGTCTCCGGCGGCGACTGCGGACTGCCACCACAAACTTCTCCGCGGTCCCCGTGTGGCCAGCGGTCGCCGCCATCTTCCTACTCCAGGGCCACGTGTGGACCTCGGGCGCTGCCATCTTGTCCTGCGGGCGCCACGTTAGAGGGATGGGCGCCGCCATTTTGTGCAACCCCAGCCATGTGCGACCAATGGGAGCTGCCATCTTGGATGAACCCCCAGGACCCCAGCTAGGCTGACGATGCACTGCCCGAAGAGAACTCTCAACTGCTGCGATTAGCCTCGGTGACCCTGGATCAGTCCCGGCCTCGAACACACTCTACTGCTACACTGACTATATTCATCAACGGGCACGAGACGTCCTGCCTAATTGACTCTGGGAGCACGGAGAGCTTCATACACCCCGACACGGTAAGGCGATGTTCTCTCTTCATCCACCCCGTTAATCAAAAATCTCCCTGGCCTCCGGTTCACACTCAGTGGAGATAAAGGGGTTTTGTGTAGCAAACCTCACAGTCCAGGGAAAGGAGTTCAAAAATTTCCGTCTCTACATCCTTCCCCACCTCTGCGCGGCTACACTCCTGGGTTTAGACTTCCAATGTAACCTCCAAAGTCTAACCTTCAAATTTGGCGGCCCAATACCCCCCTTACTGTCTGCGGCCTCGCGACCCTTAAGGCCGACTCGCCTTCCCTGTTTGCGAACCTCAGCCCGGATTGCAAACCCGTCGCCACCAGGAGCAGACGGTACAGTGTCCAGGACCGGATCTTTATTAGGTCAGAGGTCCAAAGGCTACTGATGGAAGGGGTCATTGAAGCCAGTAACAGCCCCTGGAGAGCTCAAGTCGTGGTGGTAAAGACTGGGGAGAAGCATAGGATGGTCATCGACTACAGTCAGACTATCAACATGTTTATGCAGCTGGACGCGTACCCTCTCCCCCGCATATCTGACCTGGTAAACAGGATCGTGCATTATAAGGTCTTCTCCACGGTGGATCTCACGTCCGCCTACCACCAGCTCCCCATCCGCACTAGTGACCGCACATACACTGCCTTCGAGGTAGATGGGCGGCTCTACCAGTTCTTAAGGGTTCCCTTTGGTGTCACCAACGGGGTCTCGGTCTTCCAGCGCGAGATGGACAGAATGGTTGACCGGTACGGTTTATGGACAACATTCCCGTATCTCGATAATGTCACCATCTGCGGCCACGACCAGCAGGACCACGACACCAACCTCCGAAAATTCCTCCAGACCGCAAAAATCCTTAACCTTACATACAACAAGGATACATGCGTGTTTAGCACCGACCGCCTAGCCATCCTCGGCTACAGAGTGCGAAATGGAGTTATAGGCCCCGACCCTGAATGAATGCGCCCCCTTATGGAGTTCCCGCTCCCTCACTGCTCCAAGGTCCTGAAGCGCTGCCTAGGGTTTTTTAGTTGCTAAGCCCAGTGGGCCCGCAGCTATGTGGACAAGGCACGTCCCCTGATCCAATCCACAGCTTTTTCCCTGTGATAGTGGCCCGCTAGGCCTTCAGCCGCATCAAAGCAGACATTGCAAAGGCCACGATGTACGCCATCGATGAGTCCCTCCCCTTCCAGCTCGAGAGCGATGCGTCTGACATAGCTCTGGCGGCCACCCTCAACCAAGCGGGCAGACCAGTGGCCTTCTTCTCACGTACACTCCATGCTTCCGAAATCCGCCACTCCTCAGTCGAAAAGGAGGCCCAGGCCATAGTAGAAGCTGTGCGACATTGGAGGCATTACCTGGCCGGCAGGAGATTCACTCACCTCACTGACCAACAGTCGGTTGCTTTCATGTTTGATAATGCACAGCGGGGCAAGATTTAAAAAATGACAAGATCTTGCGGTGGAGGATCGAACTCTCCACCTACAACTACGAAATCTTGTACCGTCCCTGGAAGCTAAATGAGCCTCCTGACGCCCTGTCCCGCGGCACATGTGCCACCGCACAAGTGGACCGCCTCCGAGCCCTCCACGAGGACCTCTGCCACCCGGGGGTCACTCGCTTTTTCTATTTTGTCAAGACCCGCAACCTGCCCTACTCCATCGAGGAGGACAGGACAGCCACCAGGCACTGCCAAATCTGCGCGGAGTGCAAACCGTACTTCTCCAGGCCAGAGAAAGCGCACCTGATAAAGGCTTCCCGTCCCTTTGAACACCTCAGCATAACTTGAAAGGCCCCCTCCCCTCCACCGACCGCAACACCTACTTCCTGAACGTGATTGATGAGTACTCCCGGTTCCCATTCACCATCCCCTGCCCCGACATGACCGCAACCACCGTCATCAAGGCCCTCCATAGCATCTTTGCATTGTTCGTCTTCCCCGCTTATATACATAGTGATAGGGGGTCCTCCTTTATGAGCGACGAACTGCGTCAATTCCTGCTCAGCAAGGGCATCGCCTCGAGCAGGACGACCAGTTACAACCCCCGGGGTAACGGACAGGTAGAGAGGGAGAACGGAACGATCTGGAAGACCGTCCTACTGGCCCTACGGTCCAGGAATCTCCCAGTCTCCTGCTGGCAGGAAGTCCTCCCGGATGCCCTCCACTCCATCCGGTCACTGCTTTGTACCACCACCAACCAGACACCTCACGAATGTCTCCTTGTCTTCCCCCGGAAATCCTCCTCTGGGACCTCGCTCCCAATCTGGTTGGCAGCACCCCGACCCATCCTGCTCCGAAAACACGTGCGGGCGCACAAGTCGGACCCGTTGGTCGAGAGGGTCCATCTGCTCCATGCTAACCCCCAGTACGCCTACGTGGCGTACCCCGACGGCCGACAAGATACGGTCTCCCTACGAGACCTGGCGCCTGCCGGAACCCCACGCACAACCCAGCCACCAGTCCCACCCTCCCCTCCACCGGGACACCTTACAGGAGGATCGGTCCTTCTGTCGGCCCCGTCTAGGCCCCCCCACCCACCGACGCACCCCGCAGGAGCTCCCTTCCCAGGTCAACCGTTTTCCCCACCAGCGCCGTCTAGGGGTGCCGAAGCTGGAGATCGAAGCCACGCTCCCGGAGTCACAGACGCCCGAGCCTCCACCGGAGTCACCGCCGAAGCTCCGACGATCACAGAGGACGACCAGGGCCCCCGATCAACTGATTGATTCATTATAAATTGTAAACCGTAAACTGATTGCTCCGTTTTAAATTGTAAACTGTAAACTGCAAATTTAAATCATCAATTGTAAATAGCTATCAGAATTCTAAATAGTTAGAAAACACTGTACGGAGGTATTACGGTCCCTCCATAACTAATTCTACCACGTTGCCATGTTTGTAGTATCAGGACACCACCGTCGCCGGACTCTTTTTTAACAGGGGGTGCATGTGGTATTAGAGGTATTACGGTACCTGATAGGCTGTAGCACCAATGGTGGAAACTGTATGCTTTCTATTGGTGAGGATGTATGGTCGCTCCGCCCTGCTAGGCGGGGTATAAGAGCCCATGCCACCCCAGCAGCCTTCATTCTGTACCTGAGCTGCTGGGGGAAACATCTAGCTTATTAAAGCCTTCAGTTGGACTACAATCTCGCTTTAGTGGTCATTGATCATGCATCAATAAATCATGGCTAGTCAGGGGCTGTTTAGCACAGGGCTAAATCGCTGGCTTTGAAAGCAGACCAAGGCAGGCCAGCAGCACGGTTCGATTCCCATAACAGCCGCGCCGGAATGTGGTGACTAAGGGCTTTTCACAGTAATTTCATTTGAAGCCTACTTGTGACAATAAGCGATATTCATTTTTCATATGTCAGGGTAAAGTGTTTGTCCATTTTTAAAATAAACTAATATTTTGTAAAATAACCAGATTTGATGTTGATATATATATTCCTTCCTGTATTCTGGACAGATCAATATTTAGCAAATAATAATTGATTCAGGCAGAGTCAACATGGTTTTGTGAAAGGGAAATTGCGTTTACCTAATTTATTAGGGTTGTTTGAGGACGTAACAAGCAAGATGGATAAAGGGAAATCTGTAGACATAGTTGGCAGGATTCTCTCAGCCCAGGCCGAGCCGGAATCGCTGGGACGAGCGCAAAGTCGCCCCGATGCCAGTCCGCTGATTCTCCGGAGAGCGGAGAATCGGCGCCATTAGCACCGGTGCGGTCGGCACGGCACCGGTCGGGGGCCGCTCTATGGGATGGGCCGAGCGGCCGTACAAAAAAACCCGACTCCCACCGGCGCCGTTCACACCTGGTCTTACCCGGTGGGACCTCGCCGTTAATGGATCCGGGGTGGCCCTGGTGGGGGGGGAGGGGGGTACGACCCCGTTGGGGGCCTCCGCTGTGGCCTGGCCCGCGATCGGGATCTAACGATTAGCGGGCCGGCCTCGCGGGCTGGGGGCTTCTTTTGTTCCCCACCGGCCCCTGTAGCCCTATGCCATGTTGCGTCGGGGCCGGCGCGGAGAAGGGGCCACTGCGCATGCGTGGCAATCTCGCCTGTCCCACTGCGCATGCGCGGGTTGGCGCCGGCCCCACTGCGCCTGCGCAGACCCCCAGCGCCCATCTGACGTGGGTCGCTCCAATGCCGTGCTGTCCCTTGTAGGGGTCAGAATCGCTGCTCCTGAGGCCATGCGTTGACGCCGTTTAAAACGGCGTCAACGCTTAGCCTCAGGATCAGAGAATCCCGCCCAGTGTACTTGGATTTCCAAAAGGCATTTAATAAGATACATAAAAGGTTTCTGCACAAGAATAGAGCACATGGTGTAGGTGGTAACATGTTAACATGGATAGAGGTTTGGTTAGCCAACAGGAAGCAGAGAGTAGGCAAAAATTAGTCTTTTTATTGCGTTGGCATATAACTAGAGGAGTGTCACAGGGGTCAGTTCTTGGGCCTCAACTATTTACAATCTATATCAATGAACAACAAAGAACAAAGAAATATACAGCACAGGAACAGGCCCTTCGACCCTCCAAGCCCGTGCCGACCATGCTGCCCGACTAAACTACAATCTTCTACACTTCCTGGGTCCGTATCCCTCTACAAAGAACAAAGAACAAAGAAATGTACAGCACAGGAACAGGCCCTTCGGCCCTCCAAGCCCGTGCCGACCATACTGCCCGACTAAACTACAATCTTCTACACTTCCTGGGTCCGTATCCTTCTATTCCCATCCTATTCATATATTTGTCAAGATGCCCCTTAAATGTCCCTATCGTCCCTGCCTCCACTACCTCCTCCGGTAGTGAGTTCCAGGCACCCACTACCCTCTGCGTAAAAAACTTGCCTCGTACATCTACTCTAAACTTTGCTCCTCTCACCTTAAACCTATGCCCCCTAGTAATTGACCCCTCTACCCTGGGGAAAAGCCTCTGACTATCCACTCTGTCTATGCCCCTCATAATTTTGTATACCTCTATCAGGTCGCCCCTCAACCTCCTTCGTTCCAGTGAGAACAAACCGAGTTTATTCAATCGCTCCTCATAGCTTATGCCCTCCATACCAGGCAACATTCTGGTAAATCTCTTCTGCACCCTCTCTAAAGCCTCCACATCCTTCTGGTAGTGTGGCGACCAGAATTGAACACTATACTCCAAGTGTGGCCTAACTAAGGTTCTATACAGCTGCAACATGACTTGCCAATTCTTATACTCAATGCCCCGGCCAATGAAGGCAAGCATGCCGTATGCCTTCTTGACTACCTTCTCCACCTGTGTAGCCCCTTTCAGTGATCTGTGGACCTGTACTCCTAGATCTCTTTGACTTTCAATACTCTTGAGGGTTCTACCATTCACTGTATATTCCCTACCTGCATTAGCCCTTCCAAAATGCATTACCTCACATTTGTCCAGGTTAAACTCCATCTGCCATCTCTCCGCCCAAGTCTCCAGACAATCTAAATCCTGCTGTATCCTCAGACAGTCCTCATCGCTATCCGCAATTCCACCAACCTTTGTGTCGTCTGCAAACTTACTAATCAGACCAGTTACATTTTCCTCCAAATCATTTATATATACTACAAAGAGCAAAGGTCCCAGCACTGATCCCTGTGGAACACCACTGGTCACAGCCCTCCAATTAGAAAAGCATCCCTCCATTGCTACCCTCTGCCTTCTATGGCCTAGCCAGTTCTGTATCCACCTTGCCAGTTCACCCCTGATCCCGTGTGACTTCACCTTTTGTACTAGTCTACCATGAGGGACCTTGTCAAAGGCCTTACTGAAGTCCATATAGACAACATCTACTGCCCTACCTGCATCAATCATCTTAGTGACCTCCTCGAAAAACTCTATCAAGTTAGTGAGACACGACCTCCCCTTCACAAAACCGTGCTGCCTCTCACTAATACGTCCATTTGCTTCCAAATGGGAGTAGATCCTGTCTCGAAGAATTCTCTCCAGTAATTTCCCTACCACTGAAGTAAGGCTCACCGGCCTGTAGTTCCCGGGATTATCCCTGCCACCCTTCTTAAACAGAGGAACAACATTGGCTATTCTCCAGTCCTCCGGGACATCCCCTGAAGACAGCGAGGATCCAAAGATTTCTGTCAAGGCCTCAGCAATTTCCTCTCCAGCCTCCTTCAGTATTCTGGGGTAGATCCCATCCGGCCCTGGGGACTTATCTACCTTAATATTTTTTAAGACACCCAACACCTCGTCTTTTTGGATCACAATGTGACCCAGGCTATCTACACCCCCTTCTCCAGACTCAACATCTACCAATTCCTTCTCTTTGGTGAATACTGATGCAAAGTATTCATTTAGTACCTCGCCCATTTCCTCTGGCTCCACACATAGATTCCCTTGCCTATCCTTCAGTGGGCCAACCCTTTCCCTGGCTACCCTCTTGCTTTTTATGTAAGTGTAAAAAGCCTTGGGATTTTCCTTAACCCTATTTGCCAATGACTTTTCATGACCCCTTCTAGCCCTCCTGACTCCCTGCTTAAGTTCCTTCCTACTTTCCTTATATGCCACACAGGCTTCGTCTGTTCCCAGCCTTTTAGCCCTGACAAATGCCTCCTTTTTCTTTTTGACGAGGCCTACAATATCATTCGTCATCCAAGGTTCCCGAAAATTGCCGTATTTGTCTTTCTTCCTCACAGGAACATGCCTGTCCTGTATTCCTATCAACTGACACTTGAAAGCCTCCCACATGTCAGATGTTGATTTGCCCTCAAACATCCGCCCCCAATCTATGCTCTTCAGTTCCCGCCTAATATTGTTATAATTAGCCTTCCCCCAATTTAGCACATTCATCCTCGGACCACTCTTATCCTTGTCCACCAGTACTTTAAAACTTACTGAATTGTGGTCACGCTTACTGAATTGTGGTCACATTGCGCTCTATTCCCATCCTATTCATGTATTTGTCAAGATGCCCCTTAAATGTCACTATCGTCCCTGCTTACACCACCTCCTCCGGTAGCGAGTTCCAGGCACCCACTACCCTCTGCGTAAAAAAACTTGCCTCGTACATCTACTCTAAACCTTGCCCCTCTCACCTTAAACCTATGCCCCCTAGTAATTGACCCCTCTACCCTGGGGAAAAGCCTCTGACTATCCACTCTGTCTATGCCCCTCACAATTTTGTAGACCTCTATCAGGTCTCCCCTCAACCTCCTTCGTTCCAGTGAGAACAAACCGAGTTTATTCAACTGCTCCTCATAGCTAATGCCCTCCATACCAGGCAACATTCTGGTAAATCTCTTCTGCACCCTCTCTAAAGCCTCCACATCCTTCTGGTAGTGTGGCGACCAGAATTGGCCAATGACTTGGATGTCGGGACCGAATGTATAGTAGCTAAGTTTGTGAATGGCACAAAGATAGATAGGAATATAAGTTGTCAAGAGGAGCTAACGTGTCCACAAAGGATATAGATAGGTTACGTAAGTCGGCAAAAATTGACAGATGGCGTATAATGTGGGAAAATGTGAACTTGACCCCTTTGGCAGAGGAATAGTAAAACAGTCCATTAGCAGGCGCCGGAATGTGGCGACTTGGGGCTTTTCACAGTAACTTCATTGAAGCCTACAAGTGACAATAAGCGATTATTGTTATTATTATTATTTAAATAGAGGGAGATTTAAGAATTCCTGAGGCACAGAGGGATCTGGGTGGACTGGTACGTGAATCACGAGAAGGTAGTGTGCAGGTACAGCAAATTATTATAAAACAAATGAAATTCTGGCGTTTATTGCAAGGGGAATAGAATATAAAAATAGTGAGGATTTACTGTAGTTGTACAGGACTTTAGTGAAACCACATCTAGAGAACTGTGTACAGTCATGGTCTCGTTATTTGAAAACAAATATAATTACACTTTAGAAGCAATTAGGGAAGGTTCAATTGACTCATTCTTAGGATGAAAGGTGTATCTTATGAAGAAAGCTTGAGCAGGTTGGACAATACCATTTAAAAGAATGACAGGTGATCTTATTGATCCTGAGGGGACTTGATAGATTGGATACCAGTGTTTCCTCTCATGTTGGAGGCTAGAGCAAGAATAAGAGGTCTCCCTTTAAAATCCTCTCAGAGGTTTGTTAATCTGTGGAATTCTCTTTCCCAAAAAGTAGTGGAGGCTGGGTCCATGAAGTTAATCAACGCTAATTTAGATTTTTGATAGACAAGGGTTATGGAGGGCAGACTGAAAGGTGGAGTTGAGACCACAATCAGATCAGCTGTGATTAGCTCAGTTGGCCGAACAGCTGATTTGTGGTGCAGAGCACGGCCAACAGCATGGGTTCAATTCCCGTACCAGCTGAGGTTATTCATGAAGGTCTCGCTTTCTCAATCTTGCCCTTCACCTGAGCTGTGGTGATCCTCAGGTTAAATCACCACCAGTCGGCTCTCCCCCTCAAAGAGGAAAGCATCCTATGGTCATCTGGGACTGTGGCGACTTTACTATTGGATGGCTTGATGAGCTGAATGGCCCACTGCTCCGAAGTCCAATGTTCCTAGCTAAGGTGTCCACAGGTGATGTTAGAAAGCACTTTCTCACGCAATGGACAGTGGAATTCTAGAACTCGGTCCGCCAAAGCGCTCTGACATCTAGGCCAATTGGAATATTCAAATCATGTTAATAATTCTTTTGTAATGGTATTGAGGATTATGGAACTAAGGCTAATAAATGGAGTTAACATACAAATCACCTGTGTTTTTTGGCATCGAGGGGTTGAATTGTCTAATCCTGTTTATGCGTACCTAATGACTTTGTGGTTTGAGTGATCAATTATTCAAGTATTTTTTTTCCTCTAATGCAGGAATCTATTTCAACATGTAGATTTGCACAGAGAGTTGCACTTATCAAGAATGAAGCTATTCTAAATGAAGAAATTGATCCTAGATTGGTAAGTAAATTTTGATATAGGCTTTTTAAGATGTTTATTTATTTTTTAACAGAGAGATAGTAACATCTCAAAGTAAGTTTTCCAATTCCATGTTCCCACTGTGAAATGTACTTGCGGACAGTTTTTTAAATTATAAGTTTAGAGTGCCCAGTTCTTTTTTTCCAATTAAGGGGCAATTTAACATGGCCAATCCACTACCCTGCACATCTTTGGGTTGTTGAGATGAGACCCAAGCAAACATGGGGAGAATGTGCAAATTGCACACGTACAGTGACCTGGGGCTGGGATCAAACCAGGCTCCTCAGCGCCATGGGGCAGCAGTGCTAACCACTATGTCACCATGCTGCCTTAAATTTTGCTAAGTTTACTGATGGAGGACAAGTTAGCAGTACCATGGCTTTGTTTGAGTCTATCAATGAGTTTGTGGAAGAGATCAAAAACTGGACTGAATGTATGGAAAGGTTGAAACACTTTTTCTTGGAAATAGACAATGCTAGAAAGCGTTCAATTCTCCTGCATGTGTGTGGGCCGAATACTTACAAGCTAGTTAGAACTTCAGCTACACCACGGAATCCGAGGAACATTTAATTTGCGGATTTAGTTACACTCACTCAGAATCACTACAATCCTACGCCCCCATTAATTGTGCAACGTTACAAATTCCATAGTCATTTTTGGAAGACGAGCCAGCGTGCAGCTAACGTCGTTGTTGAATTATACCAGCTGTCTGAACATTGCGAGTTTGGGGCAGTTTTGGAAGACATGCTTCAGCACAGACGAGTGAATGGCATTAACCAAGACAACATTCAGCGGCATTTGCTGGGAGAAGTCACACTTACTGTTAGGAAGATATTTCTCGAGGCATGGAAATGGCTACCAATAATGCAAAGATATTCAGAAGATCAATGGCGGCACACAAGCAGGTAGGTGCGCTCCATCAAGTAGAAGAAGAAACACAGCAAAAAGATGAAGACAGTGGAGTGTTTTAGGTGTGGAGGGTATGCGAATCACTAAGCTTATGGACACTGTTTGTCACCAGTGCAACAAGAAGGGCATTTAATGAAGAAGTGTCACGCTAAGAGAAAATTGAAGGCTGGGCAGGGAATTTCAAATGCAAGAAAGTCTCAGTCGATGGTGCATCGCTTAGAAACCTCAGACCAGGCAGAGAGGCACCATTGTAACATGTTTAATATGTTACAGTGTAGGTTGATGGACACCAGCCCTCACTTATGGACGTACACCGGTGAGAATATACCATTGCTTCGAGCTTAAGGGGGAAGATCTTGCATGGCTCCTGGTGGTAAACAGGCAAGGGCCTCCACTGCTAGGGTGTGACTGGCTCATGAAAATTCAGTTGAACTGGGATGAGATAAAGCACACAAAAGTGACAGAGGATGCCATTCAGAAATATCCTGAGGTTTTCAAAGTTCAGCTGGGTAAGTTGTAGGACACTGCAGTTAAATTGTTCGTAGATCCTCCGGCTACTCCTCGCTTTTTCAAACCAAGGATATTTTCCACACGATGAAAGTCAAAGTGGAGGAGGGATTGGAGTGGCTGCAAAGACTAGGAATCATTCAGCCCATTCAATTTTCACGTTGCTAAGCTTCAATCGTTCCTGTTCTTAAATGTGATGGTTCTGTGAACATATGTGGGGATTACAAACTTATCATTAATCAGGTTTCCAAGCTGGATGCTCATCTGTTGACAAGGGTAAAAGATCAGGGGTGAAATTCTCCCTAATCGGCGCGACGTCCGCCGACCGGCGCCAAAAATGGCGCAAATCAGTCCGGCATCGCGCCGCCCCAAAGGTGCGGAATCCTCCGCATCTTGGGGGGGCCGAGCCCTAACCTTGAGGGGCTAGGCCTGCGCCGGACTGATTTCCGCCCCGCCAGCTGGCGCGGAAATGACATTGCTGGGCAGCGCATCGCGGGAGCGTTAGCGGCCGCTCACGGCATCCCCGCGCATGTGCAGTGGAGGGAGTCTCTTCCGCCTCCGCCATGGTGGAGACCATGGCGAAGGCAGAAGGGAAAGAGTGCCCCCACGGCACAGGTCCGCCCGTGGATCGGTGGGCCCCAATCGCGGGCCAGGCCACCGTGGAGGCACCCCCCGGGGCCAGATCGCCCCGCGCCCCCCCCAGGACCCCGGAGCCTACCCGCGCCGCCTTGTCCCGCTGGTAAGAGAGGTGGTTTAATCCACGCCAGCGGGACAGGCATTCCAGCAGCGGGACTTCGGCCCATCCAGGCCGGAGAATCGCTGGGGGGGGCCCTCCAACCGGCGCGGCGCGATTCCTGCACCCGCTGAATCTCCGGTGCTGGAGAATTCGGCAACCGGCGGGGACGGGATTCACGCCAGCCCCTGGCGATTCTCCGACCCGGCGGGGGGTCGGAGAATCTCACCCTGATTTCAATCCTTGCAGGAGGCAAGCGTTTTCAATATAATACATGAGCCAGGCATATCAACTCTTGCTAGGGGAAGATTTGAAGCAGTACGTGACCATCATGATAGCACAGTGATCAGCATTGTTGCTTCACAGCGCCAGAGTCCCAGGTTCGATTCCCGGCTTGGGTAACTGACTGTGTGGAGTCGGCACATTTTCCCCGTGTCGCGTGGGTTTCCTCCGGATGCTCCGGTTTCCCCCCACAAGTTCCGAAAGATGTGCTGTTAGGTGAATTGGACATTCTGAATTCTCCCTCTGTGTACTTGAACGGGCGCTGGAATGTGGCGACTAGGGGCTTTTCACAGTAACTTCATTGTAGTGTTAATGTAAGCCTACTTGTGACAATAAAGATTATTATTATCAACACACAAAGGGTTGTTCAAGGATAATCGTTCAGTTTTTGGCGTATTTCCCAGTTTGGTGACCTTCCAAAGGATGGTGGATAACCTGTACAAGGCAAATTCTCATGTTGCAGTCTATTTCGATAACATTTTAATTTTGGGTAAGGCTGAGGAGGAGCACCTCAGCAACTTGGATCGAGTTTTAAAAAGATTTTCAGAGGTGGGACTGCATCTAAAGTGGAGCAAGTGCATTGTCCCGAATGTAGCATGAGGTATCTGGGCCACAGAATCACTGCACAGGACTTATCTCCCATGGAAGGGAAAGTTTGAGCGATTTAAGGAAGTTGTGGAGCCCAGGAATGTGGCTGAGCTCACGTCATTTGTAGGTTTTATAATCTATTATGGAAAGTTTTTGCCAAACCTGTCTACGGTGTTGGATCCGCTGTACATACCTCTGCCCAAAGAAACCAAATGGAAGTGGGAGTCTGCACAGAAGAAGGCTTTCAAAGATGTGAAAGCGCTGCTGCAATCGACTAATCCGTTCATCCATTTTGACCCAGACAGGGAACTTATTCTGTCATGCGATGCCTCGCCCCACGGTGTGGGGTAGTACTTTATTGTGTAATGGAGGACGGATCTGAAACATCTTTTTGCATCTAGAACACTGACAAAGGCTGAAAAGAGGTATTAACACTTGGACAAAGAAGTCTAGTTATCGTTTTTGCGGTAAAAGGATTCCAACAGTACCTCTATGGTCGTTCGTTCACCATAAGTACTGACCATAAGTGATTGATGAGCCTTTTCAGCGAGTCAAATGTATTCCTCCCATGATGGCCTCAGCAAGATACAGTGTTGGGCGTTTACATTGTCAGTGTATTAGTGCAGCATCGCGTACAGGGCAGGGAAGGACAATGCTAACGTGGACGCATTGTCTCCCGTTACCGGTTTTGCCAAGCCAGATATTGTGTCCTACTGGGATTATTTTCTTACTGGAGAGACTTGCCCAATATCCAGCGAGTACTAAATAAATTAGGCAGTGAACAAACAGAGTTGCTGGGCTAGATTCTCCACAGCCCCGTGCCGAAATCGCGTTTGGCTCGTGGGCGGAGAATCTACTTTTACACTCGAATCGGGCCCGGCGCCGCTCCCGCGATTCTTCGGTCAACGCTCACGTGTGATTTACGCGGAGCAGTTGGGGGGCCATTGCCAGAGGCCCTCCCAGCGATGCTCCGGTTCCGATCGGCCGAATTCCCGATGCTGTGGTTCTAACCACGTCTAGCCAGTCGGGACACATGTGGGGCAGCTGCGGACTCAGTCCACGGCCACCCTGGTGTGGGGGGGGAGGGAGATCACGTACCGGGAGTGGGGGGGGGCCTTATGGGCGGCCGGGGTGGCAATCAGGCGGGTTAGATCGAGCAGCGCGGGACCTTCTTTGTTGGTCCAGATCCGCCGGCTAAGTCGACCATCGCGTTCGGCTCGGCCACTGCAGGCCGCCACCATGCACATGCACGGACTTGCAACCGTAAGTGCGGGGACCCGTATCCGCAGCCAGAGCTGCGTGAAGTACTCCGGGGCCCTGCCAGCCCCCTGCAGGTAGGAGAATCGCTGTAAATTTCTTGACAGAAAGTCTGGCATGAAACGCCAGCGTTTGTACTCCGAAGTGGGGACATAGCCCCATTTTAGGAGAATCCAGCACCCTATTCTGTCGCAAGTTAAAAGATATCTTTAAAAAAAAAAATTTAGAGTACCCAATTCATTTTTCTATTTAAGGGACAATTTAGCATGGCCAATCCACCTACCCTGCACATCTTTTGGGTTGTGGGGACGAAACCCACGCAAACTCCACACGGACAGTGACCCAGAGCCGAGATCAAACCTGGGACCTCGGCGCCGTGAGGTTGCAGTGCTCCGCACTGCGCCACCATGCTTCCCAAGTTAGAAGATTTCTGATGCAAGGATGGCCACCTAACATAGAAGATGGTGGGTTGAAGCATCATGTGAGGTGCAAAGGCGTGTAACGTGTGCAGGATGTTTGCATACTGTGGGGGTCGAGAATGGTCATGCTACCCCCTGGTCGTTTGTAAATAATGGGTGAAATTCACTAGGCTCATCCAGGTGCCTCTCGAATGAAAAGTCTAGCTAGGTTGTATGTTTTGTGGCCAAATATGGACCAGGATTTGGAGAACAAAGTGACATCCTGTTCTGCATGCCAATCCAACCGGAAGATGACACTCCTGGCACTATTACATTGTTGGGAGAGGCCTGATTGCCCTTGGTTAAGACTGCATGTGGTTTTGGAGGTCCTTTCATGGAGCACATGTTTTTAGTCATTGTGAATGCACATTGTAAGTGGTAAGAAGCAACATTATAGCTCCCAGTACCATAGTGCAGTTACACCAAGTCTTTGCAACTCAGGGGTTACCGGACTCTCTCTTTTCTGATAATGGCGCAACATTTACAAGCGGGTTTCTCCAAGCATTTCATCCAGTTTCAAATGGTTTGACAGATCGAGTTGTTCAGACATTGAAAGAAGGATTGAAGAGGATGGTAGGTAATACTTTAGGGACCAAGCTCTCGAGTTTCTTATTTCAATATCACCACAGCATAAACAACTATGGGACTTTCACCAGCTGAATTATTGATGGGTAGAAGACCGAAGTCTCATCTGGATCTGCTACATCCAGATACCAAAGCAAAAGTGGGAAGGAGGCAAGAAAAGCAGAAGGTAAGACATGATTATCATGCAAAGGTGAGACGTTTAATCTCAGGAATGTTGGCAGTAACCAACGTTGACTCGCTGGAGTTATTCTTAACCGGAGTGGTCCATTATATTTGGTAGTGAAATTGAACAATGGAAGAGTTGTTTGCAGGCACTAAGATCACATTCGTCTACGCCATGACTCTGAGACAGGAAAAGTTCCAGAAAACATAATAGAAAGAAATGCTGCAGTGAAAATTCAGCAAGAAGTGGTTCCCGTTGTACCAGGACTTCCAGTTGGCTCTACTTCAGGAGAGGGGCACTCATGCAGAGATACTCAACCTACTCTTGTGCCCACAAGTTCAGTTGAACTAAGTCGAGCATCACCAGAGTTGACGGAGTCACGAGAGGCACTGAGAAGATTGCTGTAAAGTCACAAAGTTCCTGAAAGACTGACATATAATTAAGGCATTCATTTAATTGTATTTCTGTCTTTAAGGGGAATTAGAGTGGCATGTTGGCACAGTTCAATTCTGGCCT
The DNA here is from genome assembly GCF_047496885.1 of Scyliorhinus torazame. Classification (NCBI taxonomy): domain Eukaryota; kingdom Metazoa; phylum Chordata; class Chondrichthyes; order Carcharhiniformes; family Scyliorhinidae; genus Scyliorhinus; species Scyliorhinus torazame. Next base: position 325,596,527 of record NC_092710.1, read on the forward strand.
TGGGTGACAGTGTAGAGTTTGCACATTCTCTCCGTATCTGCGTGGGTTTCCTCCGGATGCTCTGGCTTCCTCTTTCAGTCCAAAGATGTGCGGGTTAGGTGGATTGGCCATGCTAAATTGCCCCTTCGTGTCCAAAGATGTGCAGATTAGGTGGGGTTACAGAGATAGGGTGGGCGAGTGAGCCTAGATAGGGTGCCCTTGGTAGGGTTGGTGCAGGCTCAATGGGCCGAATGGCTTCCTTCTGCACTGTACGGATTTTATGGATTAAAATTTAAGGGGGGAGGGAGAAGTGTTATAGAATGCTATGATTATCTATCTTCTTTAAATTCATTGCTGATGTCATCAGTAAGTGCTGTGAAATCATTAACTGTTGTTACCTATGTGTTTCATATTTAACTGTCTTAGTTCTAATTCTATTCTGTTCCTGTTATTTCAATGTTTAACTAGCTGCTCCTGTTTTTGACACCATACTGTATTTTAATGTTTGTTATTTTTATATATTAAACAAGATTAACTTCATTAATATTGCATTTCAACTAACTTTTTGTGGTCAACTTACCACAGATATGTACTTGAGGTGCCTCGGCCTATAAGGTTATGGATCTAATGCTGAATGGTGGGAATAAACTAGATGGATTTTTTGAACACTGCATGGACTCAATGGGCCGAAAGGCCTCCTCCTATGATGTCAATCTGTTTACATTTCTTTTTATGTTTAAAGTTAGTGTTGTTACAGGTATAGTACTGGAGTTGCATGCTAGTTGTACTGGTGACTTAACTAAATTCAATGGGAGATACATGCCAGTAACGCAGCTGCTATAACCATCTGAGGTGTAGACAAGTGAAAGCTGGTTTCTTCAACTCAACACATTGTTCTGTGACATGTTTGCACCTTCACTTTATTGGGCAATCATTTTTACAAAATCTGTACAGATCTGACACTAGACATATGGGAATGATACAGCATTGGATTTGAGTGATTATTAGTGTATATTTTATATTGTAAGCTTAAAAAATACCATGAGGTTTTCTTTCTAAAATAAACTCAACCAAGTCACCCTGTGAATATAGTTAAAAGACGAGTAAAGAAGTGTATAAAAACAAACGCATCTTCCTGAGTGTCTTCGCAACCATTTTGAGGTCAGGGAACAAAACAAAGCATTGGATCATTTATGAAGTTATTGTGTTGTATCTGTCACAGTAAAACTAAAGTGGTTTGGGGAGAAATGTTGCTAATTTCAGTGCTCTGTGTGTTCGCTGGCATGTTTTTTCTTGTTGTGATCCTTTTAACAGATCACTTGATTTTGATTGATTGTATGTAGTTTTCCTACTCTGGAGTAATAATGGCATTTTGCTCAACCTTAAATGAATTTTGCTGGAACAATAATGGCTGAATGGTGCACATAATGCACAAATCAGTCATCAACTTGTGGTGAGAAAGAGGTGAGTTGCTGGTTGATTTGTGACACAGCCTGAGCCTTGCAAAAATGACATCTCACACTTAATCTCCCCCAATTTTCACACAACTGCACATTTTCATATTAATTGACCATTAACTTGTCACAGCAATTTAATTCTAGTAATTTTGAGTCTAAGCACTCTTTTAACAACATGATAATTGTTGATGACAGCAATCATCCTCTCTTGCCCAGAAAGTAAACATCTGCAACATATTCCTTTATATTAAGTTCCCTCAGCATGCACTACAAACTCAGCCTGGCAGCTGTGTCCGTCAAGACTCAGCCAGCTCAGTCAGTGGTGGTAGTACCAAACCATTCTTGGTGATGGACACTAAAGTGCTCCATTATGTGCTATGGCTACCTTAATGCTTCTTCCAAGTGGTGTTGCACACACAGCACTACTGAGTAACCTGTTGTGGAAGAATGGTAGGTAGTTTTATCGCCATGCATGACCTGAAGCCATGTGACTTTATGGGTTCCGGAGTCAACGTTGAGGACGCTCAGGTCAACTTCTCTTTCCGTACGCCATTGTACCTCAGGTGGGTCATATCCAGGGATGTTGCTGGTGGAATCTGGAAAGTTGGCTTAAGGTATGATTTTGTGAATAATGCCGTCAGATTGTTGTTTCACAATCTGTAGGACAGTCCTCACAACTTTAACACCTGTCACCAGATGCTAATGAATAGTACTTTACAGGGTCGGCTGGGCCTTTGGTTAATTAGATTGTCAGAGATGTGGAATAATTGCAAACTATGGACATGATACCGTAACTGGCATTTAAGCAACATTATCAGAGATTAAGAAGTGGGTTTTATCTTTGTTATCTGATCCACAAAATGATAAAAGATCCACAATAACCAAAAAGGAGGAAGAAAGCCTACTGGACACATTCCCAGTTTTCCTCCTTTCCTTTTCTTTCAAGGCGTTTAACCCTTGCTTGGGAACCTGATTGTGGGAAACAGACCCCTTACAGTAACTTACTAAAGTAGCTGTGCTTCATGTTTGAGCACAAGCAGTAAATGTCAGCTGAGTTAGGAGAAAGTTCACTTGACTAATACCTGGGGTGGGGGTGGGGAGGTGTTATTTTGTGAGGAAAGGTTGGTCAGGTTGGGCCTGTACTTGTACTTGTTAGTATTTAGAAGAATGAGTGGTGATCTTATTTAAACATACAGGATCCTGAAGGGACTTGACAGGGTGTATGCTGAAAGGATGTTCCCTCTTGTTGGAGAGATTAGATAAAAAATAAGGGTTTCCGACTTAAAACAGAGATAAAAAGAAAATATTTCTTTTGTGGGTTATGGATCTTTGAAACTCTCTTCCCCAGAAATTGGTGGAGGCAGGGTCAATTAATACTTTAAAGCAGAGATAGATAGTTTATTAACTAACAAGGGAGTTAAAGGTTATCAGGATAGGCGAAATGTGAGTTGAGTCCAAAATCAGATCTTATTGAATGGTGGGGCAAATGTGAGGGGTCAAATGGCCAAAATCTGCTCCGAATTCGTATGTTCATATGAGTACTTAATGATCATTACTGTTTAGCTTCACTTGACATCCATATTGATTCACCATTTGCTAGGAGCACTTGATAGTTATCAAACAGAAACTGGCAAATTTTCTGCCACATACCCCAAGGGTGTCATTCTGTGATCATAGATTATCATAGAATTTACAGTGCAGAAGGAGGCCATTCGGCCCATCGAGTCAGCACTGGCTCTTGGAAAGAGCACCCTACCCAAGGTCAACACCTCCACCCTATCCCCATAACTCAGTAACCCCACCCAACACTAAGGGCAGTTTTGGACACTGAGGGCAATTTATCATGGCCAATCCATCTAACCTGCACATCTTTGGACTGTGGGAGGAAACCGAAGCACCCGGGGGAAACCAACACACTGGGAGGATGTGCAGACTCCGCACAGACAGTGATCCAAGCCGGAATCAAACCTGGGACCCTGGAGCTGTGAAGCAATTGTGCTATCCACAATGCTACCGTGCTGCCCTGTCATCTCTATTGAATCAGCTAATTGAACACAGAACCCGGAACAAACCTTGGATCTTCGTTGCCTTAGCTAGCAGAACCATTATAGGTGCCAAAAGTGAATTCTTGTGAAGTTTCATGCATATTTCCTGTACTTGATAATAGTGTAGAGTTACTGGGTAGGTAATCCAGAGACATTTGAGTTCACCTTGTGGCATTATGCCAGCCTTCCATTTCGTAAGACGATGGTTTGCGCCGTGGTGGTCAACTCTGTTTTTAGGCATTGTCTGGTGTGGCTCAGAAGCCCAATTGGCATGGCAATCTCAACCGCAAATGCTGCAGAGAAAGATAGTGGGCTTAGAATCATAGAGTCCCTACATTGCAGAAGGAGGCCATTTGGCCCATTGAGTCTGCACTGGCTCTTGGAAAGGGCAACCTACTTAAGCCCACACCTCCACCCTATCCCCGTAACCCAGTAACCCCACCTAACCTTTTGGACACTAAGGGGCAATTTCGCACGGCCAATCCACCTAACCTGCACATCTTTGGAGAAGGTGTCTAATTTGCTGGCTTCTCTTTTCCCTGCTTCTTGGCACAACTTGCTTTTTGTTTCTGCTTACCTCTCCCAATGCCTTCCCAAATAGTCAAACTCCAATAGTCACGGCTATCACCATGGCAGTTTAAGAATTTTAATTTAATTATTTTTTTAAATTGTAAATTTGGAAAAACTGATTTCATTAATTGGTTCAGGAAAGATAGGGGGCGGGATTCTCCGTTCCCGCGCCGGTTGGGAGAATCGCCTGGGTCGCCGAATTTTCCAGCAACGCCGGTCCGACGTCCTCCCGTGATTCTCCCAAGCGGCGAGAACGGCCCCGTCGAGTTCCGCGTGGCCCAGGCCGGAGAATTGCCCGAGATACCCAAAATGGCGATTCTCCCGCAACCCTGCTATTCTCAGGCCCGGATGGGCCGAGCGGCCAGGCCAAAACGGCGGGTTCCCCCCGGCGCCGTCCACACCTGGTTGCTGCCGGCGGGCACAGCGCGGGAACGCTGGGGGGTCGGCCTGCGGGGGGGGGGGGGGGGGGGATCCTGCACTGGGGGGGAACCTCCTTTCTTCCGCAGCCCCGCAAGATCCATCTGACATCTTCTTGCGGGGCGGACTCGGAGAGGACGGCAACCACGCATGCGCGGTGACGCCAGTTATGCGGCGTCGGCCGCGTCATGTATGCGGCGCCGCCTTTACGTGGCGACAAGCCCTGGCACGTGTAAATGACGCGGCCCCTCTCCTAGCCCATTAACGGGCCCTGAATCGGTCGGGATAGGGGCCGTTTGGCGCCGTCGTGAACCTCGACGGCGTTCACGACGGCGTGGGCACTTCGGCGCAGGAGCGGAGAATCGCGCCCACAGAATCCACCTGAATCCGGTGCTTTGCCCGTCTGCATTAACCTAATACAGTTCATGACCTTCTCCGGCCCTGTCAACTCCTCCAATGCCTTCTCCATCTACGGGAAGGTTAACCCATTCAAAAATTGCATCATTAATGACCGCTCTTCTGGGGGCTTTGTCTTATACAGACCTCGGTAGAAAGCCTCGAACGCTTCATTAACCTTCCCTGGGGCGGAAACCAACCCGCCGCTCGAGTCCCTGGTCTGCACTATCTCCCGGGAGGCAGCCTGCCGTCTCAGCTGGTGAGTTAACAGACGGCTGGCTTACTCGCCGTCACGAGCATCACAACTGGTTCACCCCCTTCCCCATAGACACAACTTGAATTCTGTCTGCAATTTCTTTTTGCTCGCCAATAACTGATGTCGGGGCAATTGAGTATTGGCGGTCCACCTCGAGGATGGAATCCACCAGCCTCTGCCCCTCCACCCTTCCAGATTTATCCCTATGCACCTTGTAAGTGATTATCTCCCCCTAATGGCCACCTTCAGGGCTTCCCAGAGCATGGAAGGTGAGACTGACAAATCCCAAATATCTTTACCCGTCAGTCTGGCCTCAATAAAAGTCGAGATGGATTTGCAGGTACAGCATTAGTTATTTTATTTGACTTGCAAGCCTGACTCAGTTCACAGCGGTACAAAACACATCTTGCTTCGTACACCTCTGGAATCAAGTGAGTCTGTAGAACAAAGAAGTCCCGACTGATACATTCAAATGGCATCAAGTTTCACATACACGATTCCCATAGGTCATCCTCTCCCCCTCCTGACCTGGTCATACATTCTAATTGGCTCACTTCCAATCCCTTCCTCTGGCCCCTATTACCCAGCATCCTTTTCTCCTCCTTTGGTGGACACACCTCTTCCTTTGCTTTGCCATGCGGTCTGAAATCCTTTGTCTGTGAACTCACCAGAATGAGACTGGCCTATCTCTACATTACAGTAACTAATATCTCTAAAGTAACTATTTTATATCACATTCGTCAAGACCACCTCATTCCTGTTAAAATCAACATACTCCCCAATGGCAGAGGATATCTGCTCTCAAAATCTCTTATCCATGAGCAACGCCGTGTCCAATCTCCTCAGGGGTCACCGAGAGTGGCCTGGCTCCTAACACTCGGTCCACAAAATGCGGAGCATGATCCGAGATAACGATCGCCGAGTAGCCCCCTTCATCCCCACCCCAGGGCAAAGAGACCTACCCACCACATCTGGGAGCAGACCTGATGTACATGGGGGGAAAAAATGCTTCTTATCCCTCGGTTACCTAAATCTCCAGCCGTTCTGCAACCTTGTTTGATCCTTCATTTGCAAATGGGTCTCTTGTAGAAAAGCAACATCAGCCTTGAGGTGCATAAACACCGAGGACCTTTTTACTGGACCGTTTAACCCCTTACATTGCAAGTTATCAACAGGATCAACCATATCCACCCTGTGAGCCAATCTAGCAGTGCCTCCGCCTGCGCCAGCTCCGGGCCTATCCAAGATGGCCATCATGCCCCCCTATAAAGTCTGCACAAAAACAAAGAAACTATCTCCCTCAGCAGTCTTACCCCGCTTCCAGCCCAATCCCACATATGAAACAAACAGCCAACAGAAGAACAAAAACCCCCACCCCCCTCCCAAACAAATTCCCAAACAAAACAGAAACAAAAAACCTTTGCTCATTACTTTAAAAAGAAAAAAAACACTCCAAAGGTAACAAGCTGCAGATATCTCCCCTTCTCCCCTCCTGTTTAATAGCGATATTGCTAGCAGGGTGACCCTCGCACAGGGTAAAAAGACAACTAAACAGTAGTTGCCCCTTCGCCCCCCAGTCCATACCAAACTTTAATACAAAACAAATAGAGGAGAATAAACATCCAACCGCCCCACCTGGGGCTGTTTAGCACAGGGCTAAATTGCTGGCTTTGAAACCAGATCAAGGCAGGCCAGCAGCATGGTTCGATTCCCGTATCAGCCTCCCCGAACAGGCGCCGGAATGTGGCGACTTGGGGCTTTTCACAGTAACTTAATTTGAAGCCTACTTGTGACAATAAGCGATTTTCATTCATTTTCATTTCATTCTCCAAACAGCCAACAGTACAATATATAAGCCCTAACTTTGCCCAGAAAAAACACCCAACAAGAAAGTCCCATAACAACGCTATGCCCTCCCCCACAGTACAAAAATCCCACTATAAATGCAGATACAGACAAATGAACCTAACAGGGAACAAACAACAAACGTCTTAGTCCTTGAGCACTTTAGTTCAGCCCCAGTCTGTGCTTCTTGACAAACTCATTTGCATCCTCCGGTGCATTGAAGTAATAATCTCTGTCCTTGAAGGTCACCGAAGACTAGCCGGCTACACACACCAAATCTTACATTGCTCTGCACAATGCGGCCTTGGCCTTATTAAATATTGAATAAACTGATGGGATTAAGAGCAGATACGTCTCCGGGACCTGATGGCCTGTACCCTCGGGTATTAACCGAGGTGGCAGCGGAGATAATGGATGCATTGGTTATGATATTTCATAATTCCCTGGATTCTGGAAAGCTCCCAGTGGATTGGAAACACTACTGTGACGCCGCTATTCAAAAAGGGAGAGAGCCAAAAAGTAGGAAACTATAGACCGGTTAGCTTGACCTCTGTGGTGGGAACTAGCTGGAATCAATCATTAAGCAGGAGATGACGGAACATTTGGAAAGGCAAAGCTCAATCCACGATTGTCAGCATGGGTTTATGAAGGGTCATGCTTGGCAAACTTGCTTGAGTTCTTTGAGGATGTAACCAGCAAGGTGGATAATGGGGAACCGGTGGATGTGGTCTATCTAGACTTCCAGAAGGCCTTTGATAAGCTGCTGCATTAAAGATTGATCTGGAAGGTAAGATCGCAGGGGATTGGCGGTGTGGACTATCAAGCAGCATTTACTCGGCAATAACCTGCTCATGGACGCTCAGTTTGGTTTCCACCAGGGTCACTCAGCTCCTGACCTCATTACAGTCTTGGTTCAAACATGGACAAAAGAACTGAATGTCGGAGGTGAGGTGAGAGTGACTACCCTTGGCATCAAGGCAGCATTTGACTGAGTATGGATGGCATCAAGGAACCCTAGCAGAACTGGAGTCAATGGGAATCAAGGAGCACCAAGGAAGATGGTTGTGGTGGTTAGAGGTCAATCAGCTCAGCTCCAGAACATCACTGCAGGAGTTTCTCAGGGCAGTGGCCTATGCCCAACCATCTTCAGCTGCTTCATCAATGATTTGCCTTCCAGCATAAGGTCAGCAGTGAAGAAATCTGTGGATGAATGTTCAGCACCATTCGCTACTCCTCAAATAATGAAGCAGTCCATGTCCAACTGCAGCAAGACCTGGACAATATTCAGGCTTGGGCTGACAAGTGGCAAGTTGCATTTGTGCCACACCAGTGCCAGGCAATGACTATCTCCGACAAGAAAAGATCTAACCATCGCCCCTTGACATTCAATGGCATTACCATCGTTGAATCCCCCATAATCAACATCCTGGATATTACCATTGATCAGAAACTGAACTGGACTAGCCACAATAATATTGTGGCTACCAGGGCAGGTCAAAGGCACGGAATCCTACGGTGGGTAACTCGCCTCCTGACCCCCCCAAAGCCTGTCCACCATCTACAAGGCACAAGTCAGGAGTGTAATGAGATACTCTCCACTTGCCTGGATGAGTGCAGCTCCAACAGTCAAGAAGCTAAACACCATCCAGGACAAATTGGCCGCTTTGTCCACAAACATTCAAATCCTCCACCACTGGGCTGTTTAGCACAGGGCTGATAGCTGGCTTTTAAAGCAGGCCAGCAGCGCAGGTTCAATTACCGTACCAGCCTCCCCGAACAGGCGCCGGAATGTGGTGACAAGGGACTTTTCACAGTAATTTCATTTGAAGCCTTCAATAAGCGATTTTCATTTCATTTCATTTCACTGACAGCCGTGTGTACCATCTATAAGATGCACTGCAGTAACTCACCAAGGTTCCTCAGACAACACCTTCCAAACCTGCAACAAGTACCATCTAGAAGGACAAGAGTAGCAAATACCTGAGAACCCCACCACCTGGAGGTTCTCCCCCATGTCACTCATCATCCCGACTTGGAAATATATCGCGGTTCCTTCACTGTCATTGGGGCAAAAACCTGGAACTTCCCCCCCCTAACAGCACAGTGGGTGTACCTACACCTGAAGGACTGCAGCGGTTCAAGGGGTGAACTCATCATCACCTTCTGAAGGGCAACTAGGCATGGGCAATAAATGCTGGGCTAACCAGCGACATCCACATCCCTCAATTAATAAAAATAACTTTTCAGGGGAGGGCCTGATGCCCTAGCCTTTGCATCCTTGATCACTGGCCGGAAACTTCTGCTCGGCTGGAGATCAGCAGCGCCACCCAAGGTCCGACTGCTGTCCGACCTGGAAGAATTCCTCAAATTGGGAATAAGAAATTCACCATTGTATGATTGGAGGAATGCTTCCACAATACATGGAAGCAATTCACCAACCTGTTCAAAGACCTGTTTGTAACCAGCAACCAGTAAGGGAGGGGCAGGGGAGGATAGAGAGGAGGGAGGGACCAAAATAGACAATGGATGAAGAGAGGGAGGAGGAGTTAAGGAACAGAGAAGGGAGGAGGAATAAACACCATAGGGGAAGCAGGGCAGAGGGACCAAAGGGGCGAGAACCCAGGACGGACAACCACGGCCACACAAGCGGGCGTGCCTGGGAACCCGAACAGGCCCCTGGCATGTTCTAATACCATGGGGCCATATGTAAATAGTGAAACAAAGCGGTTTGGAATTTGGATACTGTTGGGGGGGCCTTACCAGGGGTAAGCCATGGGGTACAGGTCTCTGGCACGGAGTCTGTCCCTGTTGCTCAGAAGGGAAGGGGGGAGAGGAGTAGAGCATTAGTCATTGGAGACTCCATAGTTAGGGGGATAGATAGGAGATTCTGTGGGAACGAGAGAGACTCGATGTTGGTGTGTTGCCTCCCAGGTGCCAGGGTGCGTGATGTCTCGGATCGTGTTTTCGGAATACTTATGGGGGAGGGGGAGCAGCCCCAAGTCGTGGTCCACATAGGTACCAACGACATAGGTAGGAAAAGGGACAGGGATGTAAGGCTGGAATTCAGGGAGCTGGGGTGGAAACTTAGATCTAGCACAAACAGAGTTATTATCTCTGGGTTGTTACCCGTGCCACGTGATCGCGAGACGAGGAATAGGGAGAGAGAGGAGTTGAACATGTGGCTACAGGGATGGCGCAGGAGGGAGGGTTTCAGATTTCTGGATAATTGGGGCTCATTCTGGGGTCGGTGGGACCTCTACAAATGTGGTGGTCTACACCTGGACCAATATCCTGGGGGGGGGGGGAAATTTGCTAATGCTCTTCGGGAGGGTTTAAACTAGTTCAGCAGGGACTTGGGAACCTGAATTGCAGCTCCAGTATACAGGAGGTTGAGAGGAGTGAGGTCATGAGTAAGGTTTCAAAGTTGCAGGAGTGTACCGGCAGTCAGGAAGGTGGTTTAAAGTGTGTCTTCTTCAATGCCAGGAGCATCCAGAATAAGGTGGGTGAACTTGCGGCATGGGTTGGTACCTGGGACTTCGATGTTGTGGCCATTTCGGAGACATGGATAGAGCACGGACAGGAATGGTTGTTGCAGGTGCTGGGGTTCAGATATTTCAGTAAGCTCAGGGAAGGTGGTAAAAGAGGGGGAGGGGTGGCATTGTTAGTCAAGGACAGTATTACGGTGGCAGAAAGGACGTTTGATGAGGACTCGTCTACTGAGGTAGTATGGGTTGAGGTTAGAAACCGGAAAGGAGAGGTCACCCTGTTAGGGGTTTTCTATAGGCCTCTGAAAAGTTCCAGAGATGTAGAGGAAAGGATTACAAAGATGATTCTTGATAGGAGCGAAAGCAACAGGGTAGTTGTTATGGAGGACTTTAACTTTCCAAATATTGACTGGAAACGCTATAGTTTGAGTACTTTGGATGGCTCTGTTTTTGTCCAATGTGTGCAGGAGGGTTTCCTGACACTGTATGTAGATAGGCCAATGAGAGGCGAGGCCATATTGGATTTGGTACTGGGTAATGAACCAGGACAGGTGTTAGATTTGGAGGTAGGTCAGCACTTTGGTGATAGTAACCATAATTCCATTACCTTTACTTTTGTGATGGAAAGGGATAGGTATATACCGCAGGGCAAGAGTTATATCTGGGGGAAAGGCAATTATGATGCGATGAGGCAAGACTTAGGTTGCATCGGATGGAGAAAAAAACTGCAGGGGATGGGCACAATGGAAATGTGGAGCTTGTTCAAGGAACAGCTACTGCGTGTCCTTGATAAGTATGTACCTGTCTGGCAGGGAGGAAGTGGTCAAGCAAGGGAACCGTGGTTTACTAAAGCAGTCGAAACACTTGTCAAGAGGAAGAAGGAGGCTTATGTAAAGATGAGACATGAAGGTTCAGTTAGGGCGCTCGAGAGTTACAAGTTAGCTGGAAGGACCTAAAGAGAGAGTAAGAAGAGCCTGGAGGGGACATGATAAGTCTTTGGCAGGTAGGATCAAGGATAACCCTAAAGCTTTCTACAGATCTGTCAGGAATAAACGAATGACTAGGGTAAGAGTAGGGCCAGCCAAGGACAGTAGCGGGAAGTTGTGCTTGGAGTCCGAGGAGATAGGAGAGGTGCTAAATGAATATTTTTCATCAGTATTCACACAGGAACAGGAAAAAGACAATGTTGTCGAGGAGAATACTGAGATTCAGGCTACTAGACTAGAAGGGCTTGAGGTTCATAAGGAGGATGTGTTAGCAATTCTGGAAAGTGTGAAAATAGATAAGTCCCCTGGGCTGGATGGGATTTATCCTAGGATTCTCTGGGAAGCTAGGGAGGAGATTGCTGAGCCTTTGACTTTGATATTTAAGTCATTTTTGTCTACAGGAATAGTGCCAGAAGACTGGAGGATAACAAATGTTGTCCCCTTGTTGAAGAAGGGGAGTAGCGACAACCCCGGTAACTATAGACCAGTGAGCCTTACTCCTGTTGTGGGCAAAATCTTGGAAAGGTTGACAAGAGATAGGATGTATAATCATCTGGAAAGGAATAATTTGATTGGAGATAGTCAACACGGTTTTGTGAAGGGTAGGTCGTGCCTCACAAACCTTATTGAGTTCTTTGAGAAGGTGACCAAACAGGTGGATGAGGGTAAAGCAGTTGATGTGGTGTATATGGATTTCAGTAAAGCATTGGATAAGGTTCCCCATGGTAGGCTACTGCAGAAAATACAGAGGCTTGGGATTCAGGGTGATTTAGCAGTTTGGATCAGAAATTGGCTCGCTGGAAGAAGACAAAAGATGGTGGTTGATGGGAAATGTTCAGACTGGAGTCCAGTTACTAGTGGTGTACCACAAGGATCTGTTTTGGGGCCACTGCTGTTTGTCATTTTTATAAATGACCTGGAGGAGGGCGTAGAAGGATGGGTGAGTAAATTTACAGATGACACTAAAGTCGGTGGAGTTGTGGACAGTGCGGAAGGATGTTACAAGTTACAGAGGGACAAATAAGCTGCAGCGCTGGGCTTAGAGGTGGCAAATGGAGTTTAATGCAGAAAAGTGTGAAGTGATTCATTTTGGAAGGAATAACAGGAAGACAGAGTACTGGGCTAATGGTAAGATTCTTGGCAGTGTGGATGAGCAGAGAGATCTCGGTGTCCATGTACATAGATCCCTGAAAGTTGTCACCCAGGTTGAGAGGGTTGTTAAGAATGCATACGGTGTGTTAGCTTTTATTGGTAGAGGGATTGAGTTTCGGAGCCATGAGGTCATGTTGCAGCTGTACAAAACTGGTGCGGCCGCATTTGGAATATTGCGTGCAATTCTGGTCACCGCATTATAGGAAGGATGTGGAAGCATTGGAAAGGGTGCAGAGGAGATTTACCAGAATGTTGCCTGGTATGGAGGGGAGATCTTATGAGGAAAGGCTGAGGGACTTGAGGCTGTTTTCGTTAGAGAGAAGAAGGTTAAGAGGTGACTTAATTGAGGCATACAAGATGATCAGAGGATCAGATAGGGTGGACAATGAGAGCCTTTTTCCTCGGATGGTGATGTCTAGCACGAGGGGACATAGCTTTAAATTGAGGGGTAATAGATATAGGACAGATGTCAGAGGTAGGTTATTTACTCAGAGAGTAGTAAGGGCGTGGAATGCCCTGCCTGCAACAGTAGTGGACTCGCCAAAACTAAGGGCATTCAAATGGTCATTGGATAGACATATGGACGATAAGGGGATAGTGTAGATGGGCTTTAGAATGGTTTCACAGGTCGGCGCAACATCGAGGGCCAAAGGGCCTGTACTGCGCTGTTATGTTCTATGTTACAGCCTAACTCTTTGACCAAGCATTTGGTAATCTGCCGTAATTTCTCCTTTTGTGACTCGGTCCTAAATTTTTGCCGTATACTGGTCCTGTGAAGCGCCGTGGGATTTTTTTTACGTCAAAGGTTCTATGTAACTGCAGGTTGTTGTTACTTGAGAAATATTGTTTGACGTGAGCAGGCGGAAAGCTATCGATTGGACTGTGCAGGTTTAAGGAAGATGGCTCGTAGTCTGAAATGTTTGAAATAGAATCAACGTAGGAATACGACAGCATGAAATTAAGTAACTCTGAGCATGGGCTTGATTTTACTTGTGAGAAGCTGATCTATAGTTCTTCCCTCAGTGGATGAAGTACAAAGCCAGTGGTGCAGCACCTTTCAGGGTGGTTTTGTCCTTCATACTGAAAGGTGAATAGCAGCTGACCCAAACCAATCTTTGGTTGTTAATCTCAAATAATGTTTTTGTTATGAACTTCGACCACCTTGTCCTGTGGTTACGAAAATATTCTATGATCACCACTGGTAGCAAAAAGTATGTTAATGAACGTTGGCAGCTGGGCTTGAAAACATGTCTATGTTTCATACTGTGCACTTGGGTTGCAGGTATTCACTAATTACTGTTTGTGTGAGGAGCCTGCAGTTTGGGGAACATTTTAAATTCCCTTTTGAAGTCTGACAACCTTTCCATAATTGCATGTTAAATGACCCGCCCTTGTTACTGGTTCTCTGACTCACAGCCCTAAACTATTTGTCTCTTTTTTTCAGTTGTGTCTTATGTTATTACTGAGGCTGTTCCAAACTTTTATTATAGTGAGGCAAAAAAGTCGGTCTGATTATCTGTTGGATCACTAACTACTGTGTGAAGTTATAACTTGAATGGAGACACAAAGAAGATTTTTTGAGGCTCCTTCTGTATTGAACGACACAAACATTCCAAGCTTTTTAACTTGAGCTGAAATAGCAGACTGTCAGCAGCATTGACAGACGAATTGGTGTTAGGATATTTGGGGGAGGTAAAACAAGGATCAGGTAGGGTATGATAAGAGATGGACTGCCCAGCAGTGTAAAAGAAAAATATTGGAGGTTGTTTCTTTACCCTTTCCTTGCTAGAAATAATTTCACGACAACCCAGTGCATTAAGAATATGGACGGACTTCCGGGTGCGGCGATGACCAGCTAAGTCGCACGTTTCGGCAGCTCCCGTTGGAACGGACTTTTGGGCTCTTGATAGGAGCCCCAACGGCAATTTAAACTGCCAAAAACACTGTGCGGTAAACCAGAAGGTAATTCCCCCCCCGGACACGCATGGATAAGGGAGAGGATAGCGGCCGGATTGCGGAGGATCCTCTGGAGCAGCGGCAAGGAAGGGAAGCTCAAAGCAAGATGGCGTCGGAAGGTGGCCGCTTGTTATGGGGCCCGGACCAACAAGAGTTCATGCGGCGCTGTGTGGAAGAGCTGAAAAAGGAGTTGAAGAAGGAGCTGTTGGCCCCGATATTACAGGCGATTGAAGGGCTAAAGGAGGAGCAGAGGACACAAGCTGGAGCTTCGGGTCGTGAAGGCAAAGGCTGCTGAAAATGAAGACGAAATACAGGGCCTGGTGGTGAAGACAGATGCACGAGGCACAGCACAAGGTGTGTGGAAAGGTTGGAAGTACTGGAGAATAACTCGAGGAGGAAGAATCTAAGAGTTCTGGGTCTTCCCGAAGGCGCAGAAGGGGCGGACGTCGGGACATATGTGAGCACGATGCTTCATTCGCTAATGGGATCGGAGGCCCCGACGGGCCCTTTGGAGGTGGAGGGAGCTTATCGAGTTCTGGCGCGAAGACCGAAGGCTGGGGAAATACCCCGAGCTATAGTGGTGAGGTTTCTCTGCTATAATGACAGAGAGACGGTCCTCAGATGGGCGAAGAAAACTCGGAGCTGTAGGTGGGAGAACGCGGTGATCCGCGTATACCAGGATTGGAGTGCGGAGGTGGCGAGAAGGAGGGCAAGTTTTAATCGGGCTAAGGCGGTGCTTCACAAAAAGAAGATCCAGTTTGGAATGTTGCAACCGGCGAGATTGTGGGTCACACACCAAGGGAAGCACCACTACTTTGAGATGGCAGAAGAGGCGTGGACATTCGTTGTGGACGAGAAGCTGGAATAGTCGGGCAAGAGAAAGAATTTTGGGGACAAAGTGGTGGGGTGATTATGTGGGGCGAGAAAAAAGGGGTGGGGGATGGTTTTTTCAATTTGTTAATTTTGCGATCCTGGAACTTTTTTCTCTTCCCCATGTTGGGGGGGGGGGGGGGGGGGGGAAGAAGAGTATAAGGAACTGTGGGCGCCGGCCATTAGGGGCGGGGCCGAGTGGGAAACGCGGGCTTTGTTAATTATGGTGCTATGGTAATTATGGCGGGAACAGGGACGCAGGAAGGAGGGGGCCTCGCACAGTGGGGGCCGAGGACAAGGGGGGAAGCCGAGGTCAGCCAGAGTTCGCTGACTTCTGGGAGCAACATGGGGGGTGCAACTATGCTAGAGGGGGATCTAGGGGGGGGGGGTTAACTGGGTTGCTGCTGCTAAGGAGAAGGGGGAGCTGCTATGGGATGGGGTGGTCGAAGCGGGAGGGCGCCGTCGGGGGGATATACGGGTACGTGGGAACCGGGTGAGGAGCTGGGTTAAAAAAGGGGATGGCTAGTCGACAAGGGGGGGGGGTAAAGAGCCCCCCCAACCCGGCTGATCACGTGGAAAGTGAGAGGGCTGAACGGGCCGATTAAAAGGGCACGGGTACTCGCACACCTAAAAAAATTAAAAGGCAGATGTGGTTATGTTGCAGGAGACGCATCTGAAACTGATAGATCAGGTCAGACTACGTAAAGGATGGGTGGGGCAGGTGTTTCATTCGGGTTTAGATGCGAAGAACAGGAGGGTGGCTATCTTAGTGGGGAAACAGGTACTATTTGAGGCAAAGACCATAGTAGCGGATAGTAGGGGTAGATATGTGATGGTGAGTGGCAACAGTAGCGGATAGTGGGGGTAGATATGTGATGGTGAGTGGCAGATTGCAAGGGGAGGCGGTGGTTCTGGTGAACGTATACGCCCCGAACTGGGATGATGCAAATTTTATGAGGCGTATGTTGGGACGTATCCCGGACCTGGAGGCGGGAAAGTTGGTAATGGGGGGAGACTTCAATACGGTGCTTGATCCAGGGCTGGACCGGTCGAGGTCCAGGACCGGAAGGAGGCCGGCAGCGGCCACGGTACTCAAGGACTTCATGGAACAAATGGGAGGGGTAGACCCCTGGAGATTTAGTAGGCCTAGGAGTAAGGAGTTCTCATTTTTCTCCCATGTTCATAGAGTATACTCAAGGATAGACTTTTTTGTCTTGGGAAGGGCACTGATTCCGAAGGTGACAGGGACGGAATATACGCCCATAGCCATTTCGGACCACGCTCCACATTGGGTAGACCTGGAGGTAGGAGAGGAAAAAGAACAGCACCCACTCTGGAGAATGGATACCGGCTTATTGGCGGATGAGGGGGTATGTTTAAGGGTGAGGGGGTGCATCGAAAGGTACTTGGAGCTTAATGACAATGGAGAGGTTCAGGTGGGAGTGGTCTGGGAGGCGTTGAAGGCAGTGGTTAGAGGGGAACTGATATCAATAAGGGCACATAAAGGAAAGCAAGAGGGTAAAGAAAGGGAGCGATTGCTGAAAGAACTTTTGAGGGTGGACAGGCAATATGCAGAGGCACTGGAGGAGGGACTGTACAGGGAAAGGCAAAGGCTACATGTAGAATTTGACTTGTTGACTACGGGTAATGCAGAGGCACAATGGAGGAAGGCACAGGGTGTACAGTACGAATATGGGGAGAAGGCGAGCAGGTTGCTGGCCCACCAACTGAGGAAAAGGAGAGCAGCGAGGGAGATAGGGGGGGTGAGAGATGAGGAGGGAGAGATGGAACGGGGAGCGGAGAGAGTGAACGGGGTGTTCAAGGCATTTTATGAGAGGTTATATAAGGCTCAGCCCCCGGAAGGGAAGGAGGGAATGATGCATTTCCTGGATCAGCTGGAATTCCCTCAGGTGGAGGAGCAGGAGAGGGCAGGACTGGCAGCACAGATTGAGATGGAGGAGGTGGTAAAAGGGATTGGGAGCATGCAGGCAGGAAAGGCCCCGGGACCGGACGGATTCCCGGTGGAATTTTATAGGAAGTATATGGACCTACTGGCCCCTCTTTTGATGAGAACCTTTAATGAGGCCAGGGAAAGGGGGCAGCTGCCCCCGACTATGTCGGAGGCAACGATATCGCTCCTTTTGAAGAAGGAAAAAGACCCGCTGCAGTGTGGGTCCTACAGGCCCATTTCCCTTTTAAATGTAGATGCTAAGCTCCTGGCTAAGGTGATGGCGACGAGGATAGAGGACTGTGTCCCGGGGGTGGTCCACGAGGATCAAACTGGGTTCGTTAAGGGGAGGCAGCTGAACACGAACATACGGAGGTTGCTAGGGGTAATGATGATGCCCCCACCAGAGGGGGAGGCTGAGATAGTGGTGGCGATGGACGCCGAGAAAGCATTCGACAGAGTGGAGTGGGATTATCTGTGGGAGGTGCTGTGGAGATTCGGTTTTGGAGAAGGGTATATCGGATGGGTACAGCTGCTGTATAGGGCCCCGGTGGCGAGTGTGGTCACGAACAGACAGAGGTCTGACTACTTCCGTCTTCATAGAGGGACGAGGCAGGGGTGTCCCCTGTCTCCGTTACTGTTTGCATTGGCGATTGAGCCCCTGGCCATAGCACTGAGGGGCTCCAGGAAGTGGAGGGGAGTACTCAGGGGAGGAGAAGAACACCGGGTATCTTTGTATGCAGATGATTTATTGCTGTATGTTACGGACCCAGTGGAGGGGATGCCTGAGATAATGCAGACACTTAGGGAGTTTGGGGAATTTTCGGGGTACAAATTGAATATGGGGAAGAGTGAGTTGTTTGTGGTGCATCCGGGGGAGCAGAGCAGGGGAATGGATAACTTACCGCTGAGGAAGGTGACAAGAGATTTCCGGTACTTAGGGATTCAGATAGCCAGAGTTGGGGAACCTTACATAGGCTTAATTTAACAAGATTGGTGGAACAGATGGAGGAGGATTTTAAGAGATGGGACATGGTGCCCCTGTCACTGGTGGGTAGGGTGAAGGCGGTCAAAATGGTAGTCCTCCCGAGATTCCTTTTTGTGTTGCAGTGCCTTCCGGTGATGGTCACGAAGGCTTTTTTCAAGAGAATTGAGAAAAGTGTCACGAGTTTTGTGTGGGCCGGGAAGGCCCCGAGAGTGAGGAGAGGATTCTTGCAGCGCAGCAGGGATAGGGGGGCTGGCACTACCGAGCCTAAGTGAATACTACTGGGCCGCCAATATCTCAATGGTGTGTAAGTGGATGGGAGAAGGGGAGGGAGCGGCGTGGAAGAGATTGGAGATGGCGTCCTGCAAAGGAACCAGCCTACAAGCAATGGTGACGGCGCTGTTGCCGTTCTCCCCGAAGAAATACACCACAAGTCCAGTGGTGGTGGCAACACTAAAAATTTGGGGGCAGTCCCCGATAAGAAATAACCATAGGTTTGTCCCGGGGAGAATGGATGGGGGAATTTGGAGCATGGCAGAGAGCTGGGGTTGTGCAACTGAGAGATCTGTTCGTAGACGGGACATTTGCGAGTCTGGGAGCGCTGACGGAAAAATATGGGTTGCCCCAAGGGAATGAATTTCGATACATGCAACTGAGGGCTTTTGCGAGGCAGCAGGTGAGGGAATTCCCGCAGCTCCCGATGCAGGAGATTCAAGATAGTGATCTCAGGGACATGGGTGGGGGATGGTAGGGTGTCGGATATATACAGGGAAATGAGGGACGAGGGGGAGATTATTTTGGATGAGCTGAAGGGGAAATGGGAAGAAGAGCTGGGGGAAGAGATTGAGGAGGGGCTGTGGACTGATGCCCTACGTAGGGTAAACTCATCGCCCTCGTGCGCCAGGCTAAGCCTGATACAATTCAAGGCGCATATGACCGGAGCACAGGGCGCATATGACCGGAGCAAGGCTCAGTAAATTTTTCGGGGTAGAGGATAGGTGTGGGAGATGCTCGAGAAGCCCAGCAAACCACACCCACATGTTTTGGTCATGTCCGGCACTGCAGGGGTTCTGGGTGGGGGTGGCAAAGGTGCTTTCGAAGGTGATGGGGGTCCGGGTCGAGCCAGGCTGGGGGTTGGCTATATTCGGGGTTGCAGAAGAGCCGGGAGTGCAGGAGGCGAAAGAGGCTGATGTCTTGGCCTTTGCGTC
The DNA here is from genome assembly GCF_047496885.1 of Scyliorhinus torazame. Lineage (NCBI taxonomy): Eukaryota > Metazoa > Chordata > Chondrichthyes > Carcharhiniformes > Scyliorhinidae > Scyliorhinus > Scyliorhinus torazame. The sequence goes on from NC_092710.1 coordinate 325,616,082, forward strand.
CCTAGTAGCCCGGCGAAGGATATTGCTTATGTGGAAAGAAGCCAAACCTCCGGGCGTGGAGACCTGGATAAACGACATGGCAGGGTTTATAAAACTAGAACGGATAAAGTTCGCACTAAGGGGTTCGGCTCAAGGGTTCACCAGGCGGTGGCAACCGTTCATTGACTACCTCGCAGAACGATAAAGGAAATGGGAAGGTAACAGCAGCAACCCAGGGGAAAGGGGGGGCGGGGGGGGGGGAGAGCCCGGGCGGGTCCTCGGGTGTTTTTGGATAGATATTTGTATTCGGCTATGTATATTGGATTGTTTGATTCTATTTTTGGAGAGTTATTTTTGATATGGCAATTGCCATTTAGTTTATATATATATATATATATATATATATATATTATTTATTTATTTGTTAAAAACGGCCACTGTTATTTATACTGTTTTATTGTTGTAAAAAGGAAAACCTTTGTATTGTTTTGTTTGGCCAAAAAATTTGAATAAAATATATATTTTTTAAAATGAATATGGACTTAAACCTGAAGTGACGGTTACAGCTTTTCATTCTAAATAACTGATTCTATGGTATGGTACTTTCAGACCAGTCTTATGTTGAAGCAAAATATATTCGCACTGACATTTGAACAAATTTCAGCATTAAAAATTATGTCCTTCTTTGCAATATTTGGTATTTCCACAATCAGGAGCAGAAATACATAATATGCCGCGAGGGGTCAAATTTATGATGAAAGTTCGTGGTTTCTGACTTGCTAAGTATGCATTGGTGACAATATTTTATTGTTAAAATACTGTGATTTAGTCAACACTCAAAATTACTTCTGTGTGCAAAATTAGTTAACTAAGTGCAGAAACCCTTGAAATGCTGAACAGGTTGCTCACTTTAACACACTATTTAAAAAACAATCATTTTTAAAGGATGTGGGCGTCACTGGTTAGGCCAACATTTATTGCCCATCCCTAGTTGCCCTTCAGAAGGCGGTGGTGAGTTGCCCGGCACTTGTGTGACACGAATGTAACTTGCCATGTGTCAGCCCAAGCCTGGATATTGCCCAGGTCTTGCTCATTTGGACATGAGCTGCTTCATGATCTGAGGAGTCATGAATGGTGCTGAACATTGTGCAATCATCAGCGAACATCCCCACTTCTGACCTTATGATTGAAGGGAGGTCATTGATGAAGCAGCTGAAGATGGTTGGGCCTAGGACACTATCCTGAGGAACTCCTGCAGTGATGTCCTGGAGCTAGATGACTGTCCTCAATCCACCACAGCCATCTTCCTTTGAGCCAGATATGACTCCAACCAGCGGAGAGTTTCCCCCCTGATTCCCATTGACTCCAGTTTAGCTAGGGCTCCTTGAGTAAATGTGCTCTTGTACTGCAGGGCAGAAACCGGCCATCAACAGTTCGGCCACATATTTTACCTCCCACCCAGTTTACATGTCCAGAGAAGTAGACCAGGCAACAAAATTGAAATATGTTGCAACAGATACTATTTGTTAATATCCTACAGTGTCCTCGGTACACTTGACATACTGCAACAACTGTGAGCAATGAACTCCACTAAACAGGCAGTGCTTCTTGTTCAGACATTGTTATAGTCAGTCTTGGGTTTGATATGTTCCTAATTTTCCATTCATAATGAACTGTCTGTTTTTGTAGCTGACCAAGTAAGTTAATATTTCATATCCGAGTTTCAAATGTGATTGAGTTTTTATTTTTCAGTCGTCAACACAGGAGCTGTTGTGGATGGTGGCAAGATAATCAGTAGTGCCCATAGAGGGAGCTCTTAAATGCTATTTCAGCAGAAATAAAATGTCCCAGGCTGCATCTCTGGGGCTGATAAGTTACTGAATACACTGGGACCTCGGTACATCATGAGACCAGAATAATAAACCAAACACAATCAATTCAAGTCAATTAAATTTGATTTCTGGTAATAGAAATGTGAATATATATTGGTCATTATTGAACAGATGGATTTGTGTTGGAGATATCAGGAATTTTCAGCATGAACTCTTCACACCTATAGATGTAGAACCTTCTGAAGTTGTGTCACAGCAACAGTTCATTTTTTGTTGACTTCCAACGATCTCAGTGATTCTTTGAAGACAACTGTATGGGATTACGACATTAACTTGGTGTCGGTGTGGTTGTTACCATCATAGAGTCATAGAGGTCTACAGCACGGAAAATGCCCTTCGGCCCATCGCATCTGCGCCAGTCTAAAACAGCCACCTAACTAATCTAATCACATTTTCCAGCACTTTGTCCATAGCCTTGTATGCCTTGACATTGCAAGTGCATATCTAAATACGTCTTAAATGTTATGAGGGTCTCTGACTCCACCACCCTCTCAGGCAGCGAGTTCCAGACTCACCCCACTCACTGGATGAAAAGGATTTTTCTCAAATTCCCTCTAAACTTCCTGCCCCTTACCCTAAATCTATGCTCCCAGGTTTGTCGACTCTATCTATGTCTTCATAATTTTATACATGGGGTGGGAACCAGAGCAATAGGTCAGAAGGTGAAATACCTGAGGGTTGAGTAGGGCCAGTAAGACGCTGAGGAAGAGCAGGTAGGGAGATGTTGCAAAGCACAGCGGGACTAGTGGTCTGAATTACATTTGTTTCAATGCGAGAAGTATAACAGGTAAGGCAGATGAACTTAGAGCTCAGATTAGTTCTTGGAACTATGATGTTGTCGCCATTACAGAAACTTGGTTGAGGGAGGGATAGGATTGGCAGCTAAACGTTCCAGGATTTAGATGTTTTGGGCGGGATAGAGGAGGTTGTATAAAGGATGGGGGAGTTGCACTACTAGTTAAAGCGAATATTACAGCTGTATTGTGGGAGGACACCACAGAGGGCTTATGCAGTGAGGCAATATAGGTACATATTAGGAATAAGAAGGGTGTATTCACAATGTTGGGGGTTTACTACAGGCCTCCCAACAGCCAGCAGGAGATAGAGGAGCAGATATTGGCAGATTTTAGAAAGGTGTAAGAGCAACAGGATTGTTGTGGTGGGTGATTTTAACTACCCATATTTTGAATGGAACCCATTGCTCAGGGCTTGGATGGGGCAGAGTGTGTAAGGAGCATCCAGGAGGGCTTCGTGAAACAATAGTCAAACTAGAGAAGGAGCCATACTGGATCTGGAATTGGGGAATGAGTCTGACCAGGTGGTAGAAGTTTCAGTAGGGAAGCATTTCAGGAACAGTGACCATAATTCAATACGTTATAAGGTACTGTTGGATAAAGATAAGGGTGATCCTCAGGTGAAGGTGCTAAATTGGGGGAAGGCTAGTTATAACAATATTCAGCAAGAACTGAAGACGGATTGGGGGTGGATGTTAGAGGGCAAATCAACATCTGGCATGTGGAAGGCTTTCAAATGTCAGTTGACATTCAGAACCGGCATATTCTTGTGAGGAAGAAGGATAAGTATGGCAAGTTTCGGGAACCTTGGATATTGAGGGTTATTGTGAGCCTAGTCAAAAAGAATAAGGAAGCATTTGTAAGGGCTAGAAGGGATGTGAACAGAGGAATATAAGGAAAATAGGAAGGAACCTATAATCAAGGAGTCAGGGAGGCTCAAAGGGGTCAAGAAAAGTCATTGGCAAACAGGATTAAGGAAAATCCGATGGTTTTTTACATGTGTATAAAGAGCTTTGTCAAAGGGTCATCTGGACTCGAAACATGAGCTCTTTTCTCTCCCTACAGATGCTGCCAGACCTGCTGAGGTTTTCCACCATTTTCTTTCTGGTATTAAATGAGTACTTTGCATCAGTATTCACCAAAGAGAAGAACCTGGTGGATGATGAGTCTGGGGAAGGGTGTGCAGATAATCTGGGTCACATTGAGATCAAAAAGGAGCAGATGTTGGGCGTCGTGAAAAATATTAAGGTAGATAAGTCCCCAGGGCCTGATAGGATCTATCCTAGAATACTGAGGGAGGCAAGGGAGGAAATTGCTGCGGCCCAGACAGAAATCTTTGTATCCTCACTGTCTTCACGTGAGGTCCCAGAGGACTGGAGAATAGCTAATGTTTTTCCTTTGTTTAAGAAGGGTAGCAAGGGTAATCCAGGAAATTAATGGCCGGTGAGCCTTACGTCAATGGTAGGGAATTATTGGAGGGAATTCTTTGAATATTGAGGGGTATTGGGATCTTTGCTGTTTGTAATATATGTAGATTATTTGGAAGAAAATGTAACTGGTCTGATAAATAAGTTTGTGGATGACACAAAGGTTGGTGGAATTGCAGACAGTGATGAGGACTGTCAGAGGATATAGCATGATATAGATTGGTTGGAGACTTGGGCAGAGAGATGGCAGATGGAGTTTAATCTGGACAAATGTGAGGTAATGCATTTTGGAAGCTTTCTAAGACCGATTTTCACCGTATCTTCATCGCAATGTTAATGTAAGCCTACTTGTGACATTAATAAAGATTATTATTATGGGGGAAATATCCAGTAAATGGCAGAACCCTTAAGAGTATTGACAGAGGAATCTGGGTGTCCAGGTCCACAGGTCACTGAAAGTGGCAACGCAGGTAGAGAAGTTAGTCAAGAAGGTTTTATGGCATGCTTGCCTTCATCGGCTGGGGATTTGAGTATAAAAATTGGCAAGTCATGCTGCAGCTGTATCGAACCTTTGTTCGGACGCACTTGGAATATAGTGTTCAATTCTGGTCACCACACTATCAGAAGGATGTGGAGGCTTTGGAGAGGGTACAGGAACTGGGGAATGTGGATTGGGAGTGGCTATTTGAGGGCAAATCCATGCTTGACATGTGGGAGGCTTTTAAAGGCCAGTTGCTTGGAAGTGCAGGATAGGCATGTCCCTGCAAAAATGAAGGATAGAAATGGCAGGATTCGGGAACCATGGACGACAAGGGAAATTATAAGCTTAATCAAAAAGAAAAAGGAAACATATGGTAGGTCTAGGCATCTAAAAATTGATGAAGCGCTTGAGGAGTACAATGAAAGTAGGAAGGACCTTAAACGTGGAATTAGGAGGGCTAAAAGGGGCCATGAAATGTACTTAGCAAACATGGCCAGGGAGAATCCCAAGGTTTTTTACGCATATATTAGGAGCAAGAGGGTAGCAAGAGAAAGAGTAGGCCCACTCAAGGACAATAGAGGGAAGTTATGCTTGGAACCACAGGAAGTGAAATACTTAATGAGTACTCTGTATCGGTATTCACCAGTGAGAAGGACATGATGGATATTGAGGTCAGGAATGGATGTGTGATAGCTCTTGAGAATGTCAACATATCAAAGGCGGAAGTGTTGAGTATCCTAAATTGCATTAAGGTAGACAGGTCCCCAGGACCGGATGGGATCTATCCTAGGTTACTAAGAGAGGCAAGGGAGAAATAGCTGGGACCTTATCTTCACATCTTCTTTGACCGCAGGCAAGGTTCAAGAAGACGAGAATAGCCAATGTTGTTCCCTTGTTTAAGAAAGGAAGCAGGGATAATCCAACAAATTATAGGCCGGTGAGCCTGACATTAGTGGTGGGAAAGCCTTTGGAAAAGATACAGAGGGACAGGATATATGCACATTTGGCGGAAAATGGACTAGTTAGTGACAGGCAGCATGGTTTTGTACAAAGAAGGTCATGTATGACCAACTTGATTGAGTTTTTTGAAGAGGTGACAAAGAAATCTGATGAGGGAAGCGCTGTGGATGTAGTTTACATGGACTTCTGTAAGGTGTTTGACAAGGTTTCACATGGTAGACTAGTACAAAAGCTAAAATCACATGGTATTCGGGGTGGGCTGGCTAGATGGATACAGAACTCGCTTGGTTATAGAAGACAGAGTAGTGGTGGAAGGGTGTTTTTCTGAATGGAGATCTGAAGCTCGTGGTGTTCCGCAGGAATAAGTGCTGAGACCTCTGTTGTTTGTAGTATATATAAATAATCTGAAGGAAAGTGTGGGTGGTCTGATTAGTAAGTTTGCGGATGACACGAAGATTGACGGATTTGAAGATAGTGCCGAGGGTTGTCAGAGGATGCAACAGGATATAGATAGATTGGCGACATGGGTACAGAAATGGCAGATGGAGTTTAATCCAGACAAATGCGAGTTGATGCATTTTGGACGATCAAATCTAGGTATGAATTATACTGTAAGAACCCTCAGGAGCATGGGAGGGATCTGGGCGTGCAGGTCCACAGTTCCCTAAAAGTGGCAACACAAGTGGCCAAGGTGATTAAGAAGGCATATGGCATGCTTGCCTTCAACAGCCGGGGCATTGAGTACAGGAGTTGGTAAATCATGTTACAGCTGCATTCAGTTCTGGTCAGACATTATCAGAAGGACGTGGAAGCTTTGGTGAGAGTGCAAATAAGGTTCACCAGCATGTTGCCTGGTCTCGAGGGTGTTGGCTGTGAGGAGAGGTTGAATAAACTAAGATTGTTTTCACTGGAAAGACGGAGGCTGAGGGGAGACCTGATAGAGGTCTGCAAAATTTGAGGGGCATAGATAGAGTGGATAGTCAGTGGCTTTTTCCAAGTGCAAAAGTGTCAATTACAAGGGGCACAAGTTCAAGGTGAGAAGGAGAAAGTTTAAGGGAGATGTGCGGGGTAGGTTTTTCATGCAGAGAGTTGTGGGTGCCTGGAGAAACGTGCTGCCAGAGGATGTGGTGGAAGCAGGCAGATTATCAACATTTAAGAGGTGTCTGGACGGGTACATGAATAAGGAGGAAATAGAGGGATATGGACCGAGTAAAGGCAAAAGGTGTTTTTTTAGTTGGGGCACCATGATCGGCACAGGCTTGGAGGGCCGAAGGGCCTGTCCCTGTGCTGTACTTTTTTTTGTTCTTTGTACAGAAAAGGTTTACCAGGAGGTCATTAGCTGTGAGGAGAGGTTGGATAAACTTGGTTTGTTCTTACTGGAATGACGGAGGTTGAGGGGCGACCTGATAGAAGTCGACAAAATTATGAGGGACATGGATAGAGTGGATAGTCAGAAGCTTTTTCCCAGGGTGGGCGAGTCAATTACTAGAGGACAGAGGTTTAAGGTGCGAGGGTCAAAGTCCTTGTATATTGTACCCAATCCACATACCCTTGTTCATTGTACAGTATGTAAAATGAAAAACTGCAAAAAAAAATGTTCTAAAGATGGGACTGGTGCAGATACAAGGGCCCCCTGATCCTCAGTCTTCCCAGAGTCCTGCTGTTGAACATGTATTCCCTTGCCTCGTTTGTCCTGCTGAAGTGCATCAACTCACACTTATCGGATTGAGTTCCATTTGCCGCTGACCAGCCCATCCATATAATCCTGTAATCTAAGGCTATCCTCCTCACTATTTATCACCCCACCAATTTTTTGTGTCATCTGTGAACTTACTGATCAACCCTCCTACATTCATGTCTAAACCATTTATTTAAACCACAGACAGCAAAGGCCCAAATACTGATCCCTGAGAGGCTTCCAGTTGGAAAAACAAACCTCGACCATCACCCTCTCCTTCCTACGACTCAGCCAATTCTGGATCCAATTTTCCAAATTTCCTTGGAACCCATGGGCTCCTAACTTTGCCATCAGTCTCCCATGTGGAACCTGATCAAAAACCTTTGAAGTCCAAGTAGACCACGTCAAATGCATTTCCCTCATTTACACACCTGATCACCTCTTTGAAATGTTCAATCAAGTTGGTCAGACATGACCCCCCCCTTAACAAAACCATGCTGACTGTTCTTGATTTATTTGTGCCTCTCAAAATGCATATCCTTTTTGCTGGATGTTCTCAGGGTTTTGATCTGTTCCACTGGCCAATATTTCATCATCTGTAATAGTTTTGTTGGTAACTTTTTGGTTGTCGTTATTCAGCCATGCTTTGATATGGTCTGTATCGAATTTTGGCTCCGAATAGAAATCTGGCATTTTTTTTAGATCATGGGCATTGACTTCATCCTCGTCCACAAGTATTTCATCTTCATTGAAGCCTTCAAAATCCTCAATGTTCGCCCTGTTGAATTTGCCTTGAATACAATATGCAGGGCATGTCTGTAGTAGTTTTTGATACACTTGATTTGCATTTCTTGCCTGGCAAATAGATATTCCCTCTTTCATGTTAAGTTTCTTCAGACAGGTTGTCATGTCATCCTCACTGTCCACCATTGTCTTATTCAGTCCTCTGTTGTAATGAGGTTGGACAAGAGGTGGAATTTTTGATGTTGCATTTTTCAGTACATGGGTACATTTGATATTCTCATTTTGTGTTACCAGGTTCTCTGCGGGTGGGTGTGCTAGGCAGTTCATAGAATAAGAGAATCACTACAGTGCAGAGTCTGCACTGACCCTCTGAAGGAGAACTCCACCCAAGCCCACTTCTATGCCCTATCCCAATAACCCCTTTACCTAACCTAGACATCCCTGAACATTAAGGGGCAACTTGGCTTGGCCAATCCACCTAACCTGCGTATCTTTGGACTGTGGGAGGAAACCGGAGCACCGGAGGAAACCCATGCAGATATGTGGAGAATATGCAGACTCCGCACAGACAGTGACCCAAGCCGGGAATCGAACCTGGTACCTTGGCGCTGTGAAGCCATAGTGCTAACCACTGTGCTAATGTGCTGCCATCTGCAGAAATAGCTAAAGGTCTTGTTAATTGAGGAGAGCATGAGCATTATCAAATGTTAAATGTTTTACTCTGAGACTTCTCTACTGGACTGGGGTGTGGGGCAGGGCTGGGAGTTTTTATTGCATTACTTTTACCACCTCCCCTACTCCCAGGACCCCAGCCCAGGACCACTGCGGCCAGAGATCAACTCATCCATTACAGCCTTCTCAGTTAAGCCGGGGTTTCGAGGTGGGGTGTGCAGGATGTGACACATTATGAATTAAACAGTATGGAGGGTTTATCCTTTGCTGAACTCACAATAGGCCTTGTGACGAGTACCATTGGCCATTATTTCTCTGTGTTAAGCCCAACATTTGGTTGAGCTGATCAGGCTCCCAGACAAACTTAGAACAAAGCTTTCAGTAAAACTAGAACCTATGCTTATTTATTATCAAATGCAATCTGCTTCACCACTCACCACATGTATTTACATTTGCTGGGATCAATTCATGGGCACTACCCAAGCACCACTTTACCCATGCACCACACATCACATCAGCAGCTTCTTTGGTCACTGGTCCCATCACAGTCTAACTTATAGTTGTCTTCATCCAGTATCGAGACATGGTCCAGCAGACACCACTGGACAAACATGAGCAACAAGGCAGCTTACTGACTTACCCCTCCCCCACCCAGAGACACTGAGCTCAGTATATAATAGTCCTGCTGCCAGAGGTTGTAGCCAGTTAAAATGGCTAACTCCCGATTTAGAATGGCCAACCCCGATTTAAAATGGCGAACGGAAAAGGCTGATGGGAAAATCAGACAACAGTACTCAAACAAGCAGCTGCAGGTAAAACTGTGTATTCGCCTCTGGGAAGGCCAGACAAGATCGATACCTGCAGCCATCAGCATAACAAAACACCAGCCATCTGAATATTAATTAGCAATCCCTGGGAACAATGTGCAACAAATTAGACACACAAAGCCAATCCAGACTTTTCGGCGCCAACAGGAGCCTACACAAAGAGAGGTGAACGATCACCCCAAGACCGCTCATCGATCAAGGAATCGCTCCAGCATTGGAGAATATCGAACCAAGTGATTGGGACGAAGTCCAATCAGTTGGAACCAGGTACAGGGTCCGCCCCGAAAGGCAGGAAGCCCCTGGGGACTATAAGTATAGAGTCCAAGTTCAAATCGACGACTCTTCACCCTGCTGCAACCCCTGCTGCCTTCTGCTGACCTTCTGCAACAGCCGCTCAAATCGTAAGTCTTACTTCAACGCTCACTACGAGATAGGCGCTCCTAGCTATCGAACTGTACCAGCTTCGAATCCCGCAGGCTCAGAACCCAAACGAAAGGCCATTCATTTCCCTGACCTGGTGGGCCATTTCCAAAGTTAAGTATTGGCCTGTTAGTTGTAGGAAGTAGCTTAGAAATAGAATTTATGCATAAGTATTGATTACTGTATATAATAAATGTGCGTTGATTTAACTCTTACTAAGCGGTGTGTTGGATTATTGATCATTACTCGGACTTGAACCACGTGGCGGTATCAGAAAGATACCTGGCGACTCAAGAGCAAAGGTGATAGAACAGAGCAATTAAACTAAGGCTAAAATTAGCAGCAACAAGGTGAGATTAGTTCATCCATCACAGGCTACGATCGCCTGTTAGATCCATATCTCGCAAAACTTATTTCATCGTCCTAGAGAAGTTAGGGCTAATCATAATTCTAAATATCAGTTTCCAACAATTCCTGAAGCCCTCCCCCACAGAAACAGTACTTATCTACCAATTTTGAATGTTCTTAGAGGCCCAAGATTTTTAATCAAATGTACAACAAAATAGTCACTGACTGAAGATCTCTAAATTATCAACAAGTGTTTTTTTTCAATTAGATACTAACAGACCTGCTTGTAATTTATAGAATCTCAGTTATGGTCCGAATTGTCAGTGTGCTGCCAGGTCCGGGCTGGGGTACAGGAATCTTCTAGGTGAGATTCCATTACTCTGCAGAAAGATCCTAATCGACTGCTTATTTCAGTCACACACTAGATCGCAACCAGCTAGTAATTTACTTGCAATGTCAGGCTGCGGCTCCGAAAGCTCCCCAATGGAGGCTTTCTCCACTTCCATCTCCATATCTGTGTTGACTCCCTTGGGGCTTCACTATGGCCTGATGAGGCAGCAAATGCGTTTTGAGAAGAAGTTTCCAAGGACGAGGAATATCCCGAGGAAGTGGTCTCCCAGACAAAGTGTGATCAAGGTGTTTTCGCATGATCCGACCCTAGACATGCACCTGCTAAGAAACTGGTCTTGTTTGTTGGAGGATAACGCTGGACACCCACTGGGCAAGGGCAGCAATGTTTCGAACAAACACTGAGTCACCGAGTGCCTGGATGATCACGTTGAGTGGGGCATCTCCCTTGCTGCTCCTGGGTGTGGAGCACTTTCTCACCAATGTTGGGAAAGATCATGCTAAGGCGAGTACGATATCTTCACCCATTAGCATTTCAGCCGAGGCCACTCCAGTTGCTGCGTGCGGCGTAGTCCTATAACAAAATAAGAAACGAGCCACGCTGTTGTCCATCAATCCAAAAGACTGTTTCTTAAGGCCCCATTTAAACGTTTGTACCGCATGCTCCGCTAGGCCATTAGAAGCTGGGTGGTGTGGGATAATGTGAATATGCCGCACCCCATTCACTTTCAGAAACCGGGCGAACTCCACACTTTTAAACGGAGTGCCATTATTGGTGGCAAGCACTTCAGGAATACCGTGTATGCAAAATGGTGTACTTAACTTCTCCATGGATGCTTGAGATATGGTCGCCGCCATCCTGTGCATCTCTAGCCACTTCAAATAGGCGTCAATCAAGAAGAGGAACATGGATTCTTGAAACAGACTGGCAAAGTCAGCATACAACCGTGCCCATGACCGCCCTGGCCATTCTCAATGATGTAGGGGCTTGGCCGGTGGGAGCCTCTGATGCTCTTGGCAAACAAGGCAACGTTGGGCTATTTTCTCAATGTCCTCATCTAGATTCTGCTACCATCCGTAACTTGATGCCAGCATTTTCGTCTTGGACATACCTGGAATTCCCTTGTGGAGGTCCTTCAAGATCTAACTCCTGACATCTGTCTGGGACGACGGCGCATGCTCCCTGCAGCAATATACCATCCTCCATGCTGAACTCGATCAGCTTGGATGAAAATACCCTAACTCGCCTGGAAGCTGTCGATGCTGCCCTCTGTTCAGCATCACGTGCTGAACGTTTGATGGGATCGGACCTGTTTGGGTCTATTCACAGATCCGGGATGCCTTAACAGGCTAGGAGTCCATGAAATTCAGAGTTGCGACTACCTTGACCATCCTGAGGGTCGATGAGGGGCCTGTTGGTAAAGACAAATGGCTCAGTGCGGAATCGACTCATCTTTCTTGAAAGGTCTGAGCAAAGGTTTTTTGGTCTGTAATAAGAGTGAAGCAATGGCCGTAGATGTATTATAGAAAGTGTTTTACCGTTGGATGGCGCGCACCTTCTCCACGACGGGGTGCAAACCTTCACGGTCCACCTAATAGCTGAGGTAGACCACCACCTTCGCAAGGAAAACGCTCTTAGCTCGTTGTGGGCGGGCCCCAGCTTCAGAAAATCTTTTCGACACTGCCTCCAGGTTGTCCAAGTACCAGTGACCAGAACATTATTTAAGTATAGCGCCACATGCGGCAGCTTTCCCAGGATGTTCTCTATTACATGCTGAAATATTGCATCGACGGAGGACACTCCGAAAGGCAACAGTTTAACACCTGTGCTTATTGATGGTAACATATTTTGCGGGAGACCGGATCCAATTCGAGCTGTAAAAATGCGTGCTCATATTGGGCTTCATGAATGAATGCCCACCCGCAAGCATCGCGTGGAGATCCTCAATGTGGGGCATGGGGTAACGGTCAAACCATAAGGCCGTGTTTACTGTCAATTTTGTAATCCCCAGGGCAGCACGGTGGCGCAGTGGGTTAGCCCTGTTGCTTCACGGCGCTGAGGTCCCAGGTTTGATCCCGGCTCTGGGTCACTGTCTGTGTGGAGTTTGCACATTCTCCCCGTGTTTGCGTGGGCTTCGCCCCCATAACCCAAAGATGTGCACGTTAGGTGGATTGGCCACGCTAAATTGCCCCTTAATTGGAAAAAATGAATTGGGTAATCTAAATTTATAAAAAAGAAATTTAAAAAATTTGTAATCCACGCATAAATGGACCGTTTTGTCCAGCTTCATTATCGGTACCACCAGCCCTGAACAATCAGCGAACCTTATGGGCTAGATAATACTTGATCTCTCAACTGAGCTCAGTTTCCACATAAAGGACCGGGCGAGCCCGGAAACACAGTGGCCCAGCTTCCGAGTCCGGATTGAAACACTTTGGGGTATTTGCCCAGCACCTCACCCAGGTCTCTGGACCCCTTCTGTGCTGCCAGCGCAGTTGCAGATGGCACAACCAATCATGGTGGGGCCTTGGCCCTTTACCACAAAAGTGGGAGGCGCACCGACTGGTGCCCATAAACCACAAGAGTCATGGTACTGTTAGCGATATCCACTGGTTCCCCATTGTAGATGGCTGTCTGGCCTTGGTGTCCGTTCAATCCAAAAGTTTTGAATATGCTGCTTAATTTGGTCATATATCTTCATTCCAACCACGGAGACCGCTGCGCCGGTGTCCAATTCCACATCGAGCCTGTAATCTTTATAGGGCCCCTCAGGGGTAGCCACGCAATGCAACTGCATGCAGTCATCCTCCTTTTCTGGTTCATCCAGATGGAGTTCCAGGCTCTAGGCTGATGTCTTGCTCTACTGGGGAATTTGGACCTCTGGTTCATTCATGGCCTGCGCTCATGCCGGGGCCGGCAACTACAAACCCCACATCAACTAGGCTCCCTGTCAATGGACTCTGGAGAAGTCTTCCTTTGTCAAATGGGTCGGGCCTTTACACCGCTGGGTCTAGGGCAGGGTGGTCATCCGGGGAGGCGCCCCATATTGGGAGGGGGAGGCCCTAGGACGTTCACCTCCATCTCCCTGTGTCTCTTGCACCCCTCGCTCCGTACTTTCCCGGGACACGCAATCTGAATGGCTTGCTGCAGCGTCAGGGAAGGTTTGACTCGCAGTTTCTTCTGAGAGGCCGCTTTGTTAATGTAGCAAACCAAGTGGTCACGCAGTATTTCAGGCAGAGCGATGCTGTATGCACAGATGCTGTATGCCTTGTGGGTGGTGGACAGGCTTTGTGAAGTCAAGATTATCAGCCTCTGAACTGCACTTGTAGCCATCATATTTATATGGCTAGTCCAGTTCAGTTTCTGGTCAATGGTAACCCCGGGGATTTAGCTTTGATAGTGCCATTGAATGTCACGGGGTGATGGTTAGATTCTTTCTTGTTGGTCACTTGTGTGGTGCGAATGTTACTTGTCACTTGTCAGCCCAAGCCTGGATATTATCCTGATCTTCCTGCATTTGGACTTGGACTGCTTCAGTATCTGAGAAGCCGCAAATGGTGTTGAACATTGTGCAATCATCAGTGAACATCCCCACATCTGACCTTATGTTGGAAGGAAGGTAGGTGGTGAAGCAGCCGAAGGTGGTTGGGCCTAGGGCACGAACCTGAAGAATTCCTGCAGTGATGTCCTGGAGCTGAGATGATTGACCTCCAACCACCACGACCATCTTCCTTTGTTCCAGATAGACTCCAGCCAGTGGAGAGTTTTCCCCCTGATTCACATTGACTCCAGTTTAGCGAGGATTCCTTGATGCCACACTCTGTCAAATGCTGCCCTGATATCAAAGGCAGTCACTCTCACCTCCCCTCCAAGGCTGGAATGAGATCAGGAGCTGAATGGCCCTGTTGGAACCCTGAGCATCAGTGTGCAGGTTATTGCTACGTAATTGCGCTTGATAGCACTGTTACTGACCTCTTCCATAATGTTTCTGGTGATTGAGAGTAGACTGATGGGGTGGTAATTGCTGGGCTGGATTTCTTCTGCTTTTTGTGCACACAACATACCTGGACAATTTTCCAATTTGCCAAGTAGACACCAATGTTGGTAGCTGTACTGGAAGAGCTTGGCTAGTGGTGTGGCTATTTCTGGAACACAAGTCTTCAGGATTATTGACGGCCTATTGTCAGGGCCCATAGCCATTGCAGTATCCAGTGCCTTCAGCCGTTTCTTGATATCATATGGAGTGAATCGTATTGGCTGAATAGTGACATCTGTTTGGAGAGATTCTCTGCCTTGGCGAAAAGTCCGCAAATGGCTGAAATTTCAAAGTCCCACCCCAGAACCTGAAATTTCCCATTTTCACGAGAGTGAAGCCGGGCCAGTGATCACCCATATGCGTTTCGTGGAGGCAGTTGACCATCTACATCACCAGCTGCCTCTACTGAAGTGGTATTTTGTAGGCCAGAAGTATGAAATCCAGATTAGAATAGGTAAGAGGAGGCTTGAAATTTATGGATTCAATGGATATCCAGAGTACCCACTTTGGAGAGATAAGTTACCCCTTTGGAGAGGGTTCTGAGACATGTTTTGGAAAGGTAAGGGACCCTTTGGGGTTATTAAAAGTGAACTTGATTACGCACTGCCCCTCACACAGGTTAATTGAAACTGTCCAGCTGTCAAAACTGTCAAAGAACTTTCAAGGAAGTGTCCCATGAGCCCTAATTTTGAAGAATGTCTTGGCCGGGATTTTCCAGCCCGGCCTGCTGCCAGGATCGTCCCACCACAAGTCAGTGAACTTGTCTGGCCGACTGCATTCTCTGCAGCATGTGCTTCGACGGTGGGGCTGGAGAAGCCTGGCCGTTGTGTGGCACCTTGCTGAATGTTTTTTTGCAACTGTGTTCTATTTTCCACATATGTTAATGTTCTTTTCTGTTTTTTAAAAAAATATATTTTTATTAAGGTTTTGCAGAATTTTTCATAATAAAACAGGAGTAACAATAATAACAAAACAACATAAGAACATAAAAACTAGGAACAGGTGGTTTAATCCACGCCGGCGGGACAGGCAATTTATCGGCGGGACTTCGGCCCATCTGGGCCGGAGAATCCAGCGGGGGGGCCCGCCAACCGGCGCGGCCCGATTCCCGCCCCCGCCGAATACCCGGTACCGGAGACTTCGGCAACCGGCGGGGGCGGGATTCACGGCAGCCCCCGGCGATTCTCCAACCCGGCGGGGGGTCGGAGAATGACGCCCCCTATCCCCGAATCCCTTTATTCTTTAGAAAGGCATCTATCTTTTGCTTAAAAACGCTTAAAGAAGGAGCCTCAACTGCTTCACTGGGCAAGGAATTCCATAGATTCACAACCCTTTGGGAGAAGAAGTTCCTCCTAAACTCAGTCCTAAATCTACTTCCCCTTATTTTGAGGCTATGCCCCCTAGTTCTGCTTTCCATGACCAGTGGAAACAACCTGCCCGCATCTATCCTACCTATTCCCTTCATAATTTTATATGTCTCAATAAGATTCCCCCGCATTCTTCTAAACCCCAATGAGTACAGTCCCAGTCTACTCAACCTCTCGTCATAATCTAATCCCCTCAACTCTGGGATCAACCTAGTGAATCTCCTCTGCACTCCCTCCAGTGCCAATATGTCCTTTCTCAGGTAAGGAGACCAAAACTAAACACACTACTCCAGATACGGCCTCACCAACACCCTATACAATTGCAGCATAACCTCACTAGTCTTGAACTCCATCCCTCTAGCAATGAAAGAAAAAACTCTATTAGCCTTCTTAATCACCTGTTGCACCTGCACACCAACTTTTTGCGACTCGTGCACCAGCACACCCAGGTCCCTCTGCACAGCAGCATGTTTTAACATCTTACCGTTTAAATAATAATCCATTCTGCTGTTATTCCTCCCAAAATGGATAGCCTCACACTTGGCAACATTGAATTCCATCTGCCAGACCCGAGCCCATTCACCTAACCTATCCAAATCCTTCTGCAGACTTCCAGTATCCTCTGCCCTTTTTGCTTTACCACTCATCTTAGTGTCGTCTGCAAACTTTGACACATTGCACTTGGTCCCCAACTCCAAATCGTCTATGTAAATTGTGAACAACTGCGGGCCCAACACTGACCCTTGAGGGACCCCACTAGTTACAGGTTGCCAACCAGAGAAACACCCATTTATCCCCACTCTCTGCTTTCTGTTAGTTAACCAATCAAAATAGAGTGAACATTAACATAGTGCAAAAAGAGAATATACAATAACAATTAAATAGACATTACCCCACGCGACTCAGTCTTCCCACACCACCCCAATGAAGCACTCACCCCCCCCCCTCCCCCACCACGCCACCTCCAAGAGAACCCTAGCGTAGACCCTCTTAAGGCAAACTTTATTTTCTCGAGGCTGAGAAACCCAGCCATGTCACTAACCCAAGTCTCTACACTCGGGGGCTTTGTGTCCCTCCACATTAATAAAATCCGTCTCCGGGCTTCTAGGGAGGCAAAGGCCAAGACGTCAGCCTCTTTCGCCCCGGGCTTGCCCAAAACATGTGGACATGGTTTGCTGTGCTGCCCTTGCACCTCGTACACCTGTCTTCTACCCCAAAAAACTTGCTCATTCTCGCTGCCATCATGTGTGCCCGGTGGACCACCTTACATTGAATTAAACTGAGCCTGGCACATGATGAGGAGGAATTAACCCTGCCGAGGACCTCTGCCCACAGACCCGCTTCCAACTCCTCACCTAGCTCCTCCTCCCACTTGCCCCTGAGCTCCTCCACCGGAGTTTCCTCCGCCTCCTGTAGTTCCTGGTAGATATCCGACACCTTCCGCTCCCCCACCCAGGTGCCGGAGACCACCCTGTCCTGTATCCTCAAATGCGGCAGCATCGGAAAGGCCACCACCTGTTTTTTCAGGAAGGCTCTGATACACAATCAATACTCTTGAGTCCACGTGGAGTGATATCGATTCAGCTTTAATCAGATAGAACTGTACCCAGTAGCGAAGTTACAGAAGTGAAGGCTGCTGGGACGGCATTGGTTCTTATACCCCGCTTCTCAGGGCGGGGCTATGGACATTGCCCAATGGTAGACCCCACGGTCTAGCCAATGGTCATTCCTCTCTCTGGTACCGCAATACCTGGTATTACCACATTCACCCCCTGTTAAAAAAGAGCCAGCGGGATGATGGCCAGTATTACTGTCGCCTTTTCATGGTAGGACCAGGTATTGCAGGTACCATGATATCGAGGGTTGCGGAGAAAGTTCTTGCGTTGTTCATTTTCTTCATGGTGCTGCAATCAGACGATCGGGCGGCCTGGTAGTCCTACAGGAGCGTCTAAGTTTCGGCGGCGATTCTGGTGTGGGCCCCGGCGGTAGTGACTCCGGGAACGTGGTGTCTTCCTCCCAGGCAGTTTCGTCACCCCTAGGCGGCGCTGTAAGTTTGAAAAATGGGCAGAAGGAAGGGGTGCCTGTAGGGGGCGTCGGTGCCTGCTCGGCTCTGGGTCGGGGTTCTGGCGGCAGTACTGACCCTCCGGTCAGGTGCGATTGGGGGGGGGGGGATGGGGGCAGTGGCTTGGGCGCGGGTGGGGCTCCAGCGGGCGCCAGGTCCCGGAGGGAGACCGTATCTTGGCGTCCGTCGGGGAACGCTACGTAGGCGTACTGCGGGTTGGCATGCAGCAGGTGGACCCTTTCGACCAGCGGGTCCGACTTGTGCGCCCTCGCATGTTTCCGCAGCAGGACGGTTCCGGGTGTTGCTACCCAGGTTGGGAGTGAGGTCCCCGAGGAGGACCTCCTGGGGAAAACAAGGAGACGTTCATGAGGTGTCTGGTTCAAAGAACAAAGAAATGTACAGCACAGGACAGGCCCTTCGGCCCTCCAAGCCCGTGCCGACCATGCTGCCCGACTAAACTACAATCTTCTACACTTCCTGGGTCCGTATCCCTCTATTCCCATCCTATTCATGTATTTGTCAAGATGCCCCTTAAATGTCACTATCGTCCCTGCTTCCACCACCTCCTCCGGTAGCGAGTTCCAGGCACCCACTACCCTCTGCGTAAAAAACTGGCCTCGAACATCTACTCTAAACCTTGCCCCTCTCACCTTAAACCTATGCCCCCTAGTAATTGACCCCTCTACCCTGGGGAAAAGCCTCTGACTATCCACTCTGTCTATGCCCCTCATAATTTTGTAGACCTCTATCAGGTCTCCCCTCAACCTCCTTCGTTCCAGTGAGAACAAACCGAGTTTATTCAACCGCTCCTCATAGCTAATGCCTTCCATACCAGGCAACATTCTGGTAAATCTCTTCTGCACCCTCCACATCCTTCTGGTAGTGTGACGACCAGAATTGAACACTATACTCCAAGTGTGGCCTAACTAAGGTTCTATACAGCTGCAACATGACTTGCCAATTCGTGGTAGTACATAGCAGTGACCGAATGGAGTGAAGGGCCACTGGGAGGACTTCTTGCCAGCGGGAGACTGGGAGATTCCTGGACCGAAGGGCCAGCAGGACGGTCTTCCAGACCGTTCCGTTCTCCCTTTCTACCTGCCCGTTTCCCCGGGGGTTATAGCTGGTCGTCCTGCTTGAGGCGATGCCTTTGCTAAGCAGGAACTGGCGCAGCTCGTCGCTCATAAAGGAGGACCCCCTATCACTGTGGATGTATGCGGGGAAGCCGAACAGTGTAAAAATAGTTTGGAGTGCCTTGATGACGGTGGTTGTGGTCATGTCCGGGCAGGGCATGGCGAATGGGAAACAGGAGTATTCGTCAATCACGTTCAGGAAATATGTGTTGCGGTCGGTGGAGGGGAGGGGGCCTTTGAAGTCCATGCTGAGGCGTTCAAAGGGACGGGAAGCCTTTATCAGATGCGCCCTCTCTGGTCGGTGGAAGTGCGGTTTGCACTCCGCGCAGATTCGGCAGTCCCTGGTGACTGCCCTGACCTCCTCGATGGAGTAAGACAGGTTCTGGGACTTAACAAAATGGAAGCACCGGGTGACTCCCGGGTGGCAGAGCTCCTCGTGGAGGGCTCGGAGGCGGTCTACTTGTGCTGTGGCACAAGTGCTGCGGGATAGGGCATCAGGAGGCTCGTTCAGCTTCCCGGGACGATACAAGATCTCGTAATTGAAGGTGGAGAGTTCGATCCTCCACCGCAAGATCCTGTCATTCTTAATCTTGCCCCGCTGTGCATTATCGAACATGAAGGCCACCGACCGTTGGTCCGTGAGGAGAGTTAATCTCCTGCCGGCCAGGTAATGCCTCCAGTGCCGCAGACCTTCCACTATGGCCTGGGCCTCCTTTTCGACCGAGGAGTGGCGAACTTCGGAAGCATGGAGAGTGCGGGAGAAGAAAGCCACGGGCCTGCCCGCTTGGTTGAGGGTGGCGGCCAGAGCTACGTCAGACGCGTCGCTCTCGACCTGGAAGGGGAGGGACTCGTTGATGGCGCGCATCGTGGCTTTTGCGATGTCCGCTTTGATGCGGCAGAAGGCATGGCGGGCCTCCGTCGACAGGGGGAAGGTTGTGGATTGGATTAGGGGTCGAGCCTTGTCGGCGTAATTAGGGACCCATTGTGCATAATAGCTAAAGAAGCCGAGGCAACGCTTTAGGGCCTTGGGGCAGTGAGGGAGGGGGAACTCCATGAGGGGGCGCATGCGTTCGTGGTCAGGGCCGATGACTCCATTTCGCACTACGTAGCCTAGGATGGCTAGACGGTCGGTGCTAAACACGCACTTCTCCTTATTGTAGGTCAGATTCAGGAGGTGCGCGGTCTGGAGAAATTTACGGAGGTTGGGGTCGTGGTCCTGCTGGTCATGGCCGCAGATGGTGACGTTGTCAAGATACGGGAACGTTGCGTGTAAGCCGTATCGGTCAACCATTCGGTCCATCTCACGCTGGAAGACCGAGACCCCGTTCGTGACACCGAAGGGAAACCTTAAAAAGTGGTAGAGCCGCCCATCTGCTTTGAAGGTACTGTACTGGCGGTCACCATTACGGAGGGGTAGCTGGTGGTAGGCAGACTTGAGATCCACCGTGGAGAAGACGTTGTATTGCGCAATCCTGTTTACCAGGTCGGCAATACGGGGGAGGGGGTACGCGTCCAGTTGCGTAAACCGGTTGATGGTCTGGCTATAGTCGATGACCATCCTATGCTTCTTCCTGGTCTTTACCACCACTACTTGAGCCCTCCCGGGGTTGTTGCTCGCTTCGATGACCCCTTCCTTCAGCAGCCTTTGGACCTCGGACCTGATGAAGGTCCGGTCCTGGGCGCTGTACCGTCTGCTCCTGGTGGTGACGGGTTTGCAATCCGGGGTGAGGTTCGCAAACAGGGAAGGCGGGTCGACCTTAAGGGTCGCGAGGCCGCAAACAATAAGGGGGGGTATAGGGCCGCCGAATTTAAAAGTAAGGCTTTGTAGGTGTCACTGGAAATCCAGTCCCAGAAGGGTGGCTGCGCAGAGGTGCGGCAGCACGTATAGGCGGAAATTGCGGAATTCCCTGCCTTGGACGGTGAGGTTCGCGAGGAAGAAACCTTTTATCTGCACCGCGTGTGACCCGGAGGCCAGGGAGATCCTTTGTTGGGTGGGATAGGTGACCAGAGAACAGCACCTTACCGTTTCGGGGTGGACAAAGCTCTCCGTGCTCCCGGAGTCAATGAGGCATGACGTTACGTGGCCGTTGATGGCGATCATCGTGGTGGCCTTTGCTAGCGTTCGGGGCCGACTCTGGTCCAGGGTAATGGAGGCCAGCTGCAGCAAGGAGTGAAATCGGGCAGCGCATCGTCAGCCGTGTTGGGGGCTTGAGGCCCCATCCAAGATGGCGCCGTCCATGGATCGCACGTGGAGTCCGTGGACTCCGAAGGTGGCGGTGGGAGGAGCAAACTGGTGGCGCACGCTGCTCCAGCGTGGCGGAGCCCAGCTGCAGCAAGGGGTTTTGGTCCGGCAGCGCGTAGCCAGCTGTGCTGGGGGCTTGAGGCCCCATCCAAGATGGCGCCGGCCATGGATCGCACGTGGAGTCCGGGGACTCCGGAGATGGCGGCGGGGAGGAGCAAACTGGCGGCGTATGCTGCTCCTGCGTGGTGGAGGCCAGCTGCAGCAAGGGGTTTTGGTCCGGCAGCGCGTAGCCAGCTGTGCTGGGGGCTTGAGGCCCCATCCAAGATGGCGCCGGCCAGGGATCGCCCATGGAGTTCGGGGGCGGAGACCCCGACGATTGGACCGGCGAGGGACCAAATGGCTGCGCGCACTCCTCCAGCATGGTTGCCGGGGGGAAGAATGGCCGCGGCTGCGACGCTGCCTGACGGGGCAAAGGCTGCGGTGCGCGTTGGGCCGGCGGGGCTGGGAAAAGGGAGTGCGGCGGTGGGCCTGGGACGGTCGGGTCTTGGAAGAACGGCTGTGGTTGCACAGCGGGCGGCTGGAAGAACGGCTGAGTGTAGTCATTGGATACCGCGTTCACCGCGCGGGCGAGGCAGACTGCGGCATAGTGGCCTTTCTTGCCGCACCCTTTGCAGGTGACGGTGCGGGCCGGGCAGCGCGCACGCGGGTGATACGCCTGGCCGCAGAAGAAGCAGCGCAGGCCTGCGGCGGTAGCGGGTAAGTCTGGGGGTTAAGCGGGTAAGTCTGGGGTGCTGTCGTGGCGGGGTGCCATGCAGCCCAGGGGGGGGGCGCGGGGGCGTATGCAAGGGCATTTTTGTACGCCACATCCATGGACCCTGCCAGGGCCCGGGCCTCGGTGAGGCCCAGCGTGTCCATTTCGAGTATCCTTCGGCGAATGTCGGGGCAGATCATACCTGCCACGAAAGCGTCTCGAATTAAGAGTTCGGAGTGCTCGTTCGCCGTCACCGCCGGGCAGCCGCAGTTTTGGCCCAGCACGATCAGTGCCCGGTAGAAATCTTCTAGCATCTCATCTGGGCTCTGCGTCTCGTTGCCAGCAGGTGAAGGGCGTAGACCTGATTAAGTGGACGAATGTAGTGTCCTTCCAGCAGTTCCATGGCTTTATCATGGTTCGCCGCCCCTTCGATCAGGGGGTAGATCGCCGGTCTGACCCGCGAGCGTAGGAGGTGTATTTTCTCCCTTTCCGTGGGGGTGTCGGCAGCCGTATCTAGGTAGCTCTGGAAGCATGTCAGCCAATGCTTATAAATCGCGGCAGAATTTTCTGCGTGCGGGCTGAGCTGAAGGCACGCCGGCTTGATGCGGAGATCCATCCTTCAAAGTACTTATCTGATTAAATTGATACACAATCAATACTCTTGAGTCCACGTGGAGTCATATTCATTCAGCTTTAATCAGATAGAACTGTACCCAGCAGTGAAGTTACAGAAGTGAAGGCTGCTGCGACGGTATTGGTTCTTATACCCCGCCTCTCAGGGCGGGGCTATGTACATTGCCCAATGGTAGACCCCGCGGTCTAGCCAATCGTCATTCCTCTCTCTGGTACCGCAATACCTGGTATTACCATAGGCTCGGACTTGCAGATATTTAAAGGCATTTCCTGGTGGCAGATTAAATTTGTCCTCTCGCGCCTTCAAACTGGGAAAGCTTCCGTCTATGAACAGATCTCCCATCCTTCTGAAGCCTACACTCTGCCAGCTCTGGAACTCAACATCCATCTTACCCGGTACAAACCTGTGGTTGTTACATATCGGGGTCCAGACCGACGCTCCCACCACCTTCTTGTATCTCCTCCACTGCCCCCAGATCCGCAGTGTCGCCACCACCACCGGACTTGTGGAGTAACGGGTCGGCGAGAACGGCAAAGGAGCCGTTATCAAAGCTCCCAGACTAGAACCTTTACATGACGCCGCCACCAGCCGCTCCCACGCCGAACGCCCCCCCCCCATCGCCCACTTCCTAATCATGGCTATATTGGCCGCCCAGTTGCGAAAGTTCGGCAGTGCCAATCCGCCCCCCCCCTCCGACTGCACTCCAACAGCAATCTCCTTACTCGCAGGATCTTATTCACCCACACAAAGCCCGAAATGATCCTACTCACCCGCTTAAAATAGGCCTTAGGGATGAAGATGGGGAGGCACTGAAAGACAAACATAAATCTGGGGACGACCGCATTTTCACGGTCTGTACCCTCCCTGCCAATGACAGCGGGAGCATGTCCCACCTTTTAAAGTCCCCTTCCATTTGCTCAACGAACCGGGTCAGATTGAGCCTGTGCAGGGTATCCCATTTCCTGTCCACCTGTAAACCCAGGTAAAACTTTTCTCTACCATCCTGAGCGGCGGCTCTTTCAGTCTCTCCTCCTGCCCCTTGGCCTGGATCACGAACAACTCGCTCTTTCCCATGTTCAGTTTGTACCCTGAAAAACTACCAAAATCCCTCAGAATCTGCAGAACCTCCTCCATCCCCTCCACAGGGTCCGAAATGTACTAGAGCAAATCATCTGCACATAGCGAGACCCGATGTTCCACCCCCCACCGAACCAGTCCCCGCCAGTTCCTCAGGGCTCTCAGAGCCATAGCTAGCAGTTCTATAGCTAGGACAAATAGTAATGGGGAGAGGGGACACCCCTGCTCTTGTTCCCCGGTGAAGCTTGAAGTACCCCGACCTCAGCCGGTTTGTACATTCACTTGCTACAGGCGCCTGGTACAGCAATTTCACCCAGCCAATAAAGCCCTCGCAAAACCCGAACCTTCCAAGCGTTTCCCACAGGTACTCCCACTCTACTCGGTCAAAGGCTTTCTATGCGTCCATCGCTGTTACCACCTCCGCCTCCCCTCCTTCTGAGGGCATCATAATAATATTCAAAAGTCTCCCAACATTGGTATTAAGTTGCCTGCCTTTAATAAACCCAGTCTGGTCTTCCTCTATCACCCCAGGGAAGCAATGCTCAATTCTTGTAGCCAGAATCTTAGCTCGCAATTTGGCATCCACGTTTAAGAGCGAAATCGGTCTGTATGACTGTGGTGAACCATTGTATTATACTGTACATGCTTTTCTTACTTATGGTACTTACTGTTCTTACTGTTCGTTACATGTCTGGGTTTGTCCCTGCTGGCTCCGCCTCTCGGGCTCAAGTATAAAGGTAGCTAACCTCCAGCCCTGCCCTCATTCTGGGACCGGCTGCCAGCAGGTATCTATTAGCTGATTAAAGCCACAGTTTACTCTTCCGACTCTCGCCTGTCGTCATTGATGGTACATCAATTTAATCAGCTAAAATTTTAAGATGGATCCATCACTCAAGCCTGATCGCCTGGAGCTGGACCCCCAAGCAGCCAATGCCACTGTCACGTTTGAGCACTGGCTAAGCTGCTTCGAATCTTACATTGATTCCGCCGCCGCCATCGCTGAGACCCACAAGCTGCGAGTCCTCAACTCTCGGCTGAGCCCGCAAATTTTCCTTCTTATCAGAGATGCTACCTCGTTCGAGGATGCACTAATGCTGTTGAAGGGGCAGTATGTTAAGGAAGTCAACGAGGTGTATGCTAGGCATCTCCTTGCCATGAGGCGACAGCGCCCCGGAGAATCGCAAGCTGAATTGCTGCGCGCCTTGCGGGTCCTCGGCCGGACCTGCAGTTGTAAGGCAGTATCGGCTGTCAAGCACACCGAATTGCTGATCCGGGGCGTCTATGTCGCAGGCATAGAATCTAATTACATCCGCCAGCGCCTACTAGAATGGGGTACACTCGACCTCCAAGACACAGTACAACTCTCGGACTCGTTGGAAGGGGCCTTCCATAACATGGATGCCTACACCTCCGACCACGCAGCACCCTCGTGGACGTCGTGGGCGCCGCCATGACGCGACCCAGGGGCGGCGCAAGCCTGTGCCGCGCAGCGACCCGCCAACTCCGGAGGCCTGAAATGTTACTTCTGTGGCCAGGGTAAGCAACACAGACAACGCTGCCCAGCGAGGAGCGCGATCTGCAACGGGTGCGGAAAGAAAGGCCACTTCTCTAAAGTCTGCCAGGCCCGACCTGTTTCTAAACCCAGCAGCGCTGCGTGTAGCCCGCGGGGACCGCCCCCATCTTCCACGTATTCCGCCACATGCGACCTGTGGGGGCTGCCATCTTCAACTCCACATGCGACCCCGTGGGGGCCGTCATCTTGGAATTATCCCGCCGCCTCCCGGAACCCCTGCTCACCAGATCGTACGCTGACCTCCACTACCCTCGATCAGCCCACCCACCTTCTGAAGCTCGCCTCCATCACCCTCGACCAATCTCGACCTCATTACCTCACTAAATCCATGATGGCCGTCCAGATCAACGGCCACGATGCGACCTGCCTCTTCGACTCCGGGAGCACGGAAAGTTTCATTCACCCAGATACGGAACGGCGCTGCTCCCTCCCAATTTTACCCGCGACCCAGAAAATCTCCCTGACTTCCGAATCACATTCCGTGGAAGTCCGTGGGTACTCTGTCGCAACCCTTACAGTACGGGGCGTCGAGTGCAAAAATGTCAAGGTCTGTCCTCCCCCAACTCTGCGCTGCCCTACTACTAGGTCTAGATTTCCAATGCCACCTCAAAAGTCTTACCTTGGAGTTCGATGGACCCCTGCCCTCTCTCACCATCTGTAGCCTCTCGACCCTTATGGTCGCCCCACCCCCACTCTTTGCTAACCTCACCCCGGACTGTAAGCCCATCGCTACTAGGAGCAGACAATACAGTGCTCGGGACAAGGCGTTTATCAGGTCGGAGATCCAGCGACTCCTGCAGGAAGGGATCATAGAGGCCAGTACCAGCCCCTGGAGAGCCCAAGTGGTGGTCGTCAAAACTGGGGAGAAGCACCGGATGGTCGTCGACTACAGTCAGACCATCAATCGGTACACGCAGCTTGATGCGTACCCCCCCCCCCCCCCCGCATATCTGACATGGTCAATCAGATTGCGCAGTACCGTCTTCTCCACTATTGACTTGAAGTCCGTGTACCACCAGCTTCTTATCAGCCCGGAGGACCGCCAATACACTGCCTTCGAGGCAGATGGCTGCCTCTACCATTCCTCAGGGCCCCCTTCGGCGTCACCAATGGAGTCTCAGTCTTCCGACGGGAGATGGACCGAATGGTTGACCAGTACGGGCTGCGATAAAGTCACCATCTGCGGCCATGACCAGCAGGACCATGACGCTAACCTCCAACATTTCCTCCACACCGTCAACCTCCTTAACCTCACATACAATAAGGAGAAATGCGTTTTCCGCACAACCCGCCTAACCATCCTTGGCTACGTTGTGGAAAACAG
This sequence comes from Scyliorhinus torazame, assembly GCF_047496885.1. Taxonomy (NCBI): domain Eukaryota; kingdom Metazoa; phylum Chordata; class Chondrichthyes; order Carcharhiniformes; family Scyliorhinidae; genus Scyliorhinus; species Scyliorhinus torazame. Next base: position 325,642,852 of record NC_092710.1, read on the forward strand.
AGTCCTAGGGCCCGATCCCGACCGCAAGCGCCCCCTCCTGGAACTTCCACTCCCCCACTACCCCAAGGCCCTGAAGAGATGCCTGGGGTTCTTTTCCTATTATGCCCAGTGGGTCCCCAGTGGGCCCGCTCACTCATTAAATCCACCATTATTTCCCTGACGGCTGAGGCCCGCCTGGCCTTCAACCGCATCAAAACAGATGTTGTCAAAGACACGATGCACGCAGTAGACGAGTCCATCCCGTTCCAAGTGGAGAGCGATGCGTCTGACTTTGCTCTGGCCGCTACCCTCAACCAGGCGGGCAGGCCCGTAGCTTTCTTCTCCCGTACCCTCCAGGGCTCCGAAATTCGACACTCCTCCATCGAAAAGGAAGCCCAGGCCAATGTGGAAGCTGTGCGACATTGGAGACATTACCTGGCCGGCAGGCGATTCAATCTCCTCACTGACCAACGGTCGGTTGCCTTCATGTTTAACAATACACAGCGGGGCAAGATCAAGAATGACAAGATCCTAAGGTGGAGGATCGAACTCTCGACCTATGATATCTTGTATCGACCTGGGAAGCTGAAAGAGACCCCAGATGCCCTATCCCGCGGTACCTGTGCCAGCGCACAAGTAGACTGCCTTTGGGCCCTCCACAATGACCTCTGTCACCCGGGGGTCACCTGTTTTTTCCATTTAATTAAGGCCCGCTACCTGCCTTACTCCATCGAGGAGGTCAGGACCATGACCTGGGACTGCCAGGTCTGCGCGGAGTGCAAACTGCACTTCTATCGGCCGGGTCGAGCACACCTGGTAAAGGCCTCCCGCCCCTTTGAGCGCCTCAGCATCGATTTCAAAGGGCCCCTCCCCGTCCACTGACCGTAATGTGTACTTTCTCAACATCATTGATGAGTACTCACGTTGCCCTTTCACCATCCCGTGCCCTGACATGACCTCTGCCACAGTCATCAAGGCCCTGCACGGCCTCTTCACCTTGTTCAGTTTCCCCATTTACATCCATAGCGATCGGGGTTCCTCCTTCATGAATGATGAGCTGCGTCAGTTCCTGCTTAGCAAGGGCATTGCCTCAAGCAGGACTACCAGCTACAGCCCCCGGGGAAATGGACAGGTGGAGAGGGTGAACGTGACGGTCTGGAAGGCCATCCTTGCCCTATGGTCTAGAGGTCTCCCTGTCTCCTGCTGGCAGAAGGTCCTTCCCGATGCGCTCCACTCCATCCGGCCGCTCCTGCGTACCGCCACCAATGTGACCCTCATGTTTGTCTTCCCCAGGAAGTCCACCTCAGGGATCTCGCTCCCGTCCTGGCTGACGGTTCCAGGGCCCGTCCTCCTCTGGAAGCATGCGAGGAGTCACAAGTTTCTGTTTGCACTGAGTGCTGAATTTGGTGCATTTGAGTGCTATAGTGAGAGTTTGGTGACCGAGGGAGTATAAGGCTTCATTTTTATCTAAAGTTTAGTCTTTCTTTTATTTAGTTAATTAACTTAAAAGTTGCTGTTTGGTTTAGAAGAAGGTGGATTTTCAATCAGCTTTAAACAAAGCTTCTACTTGTGGGCACTTGCAGCTGGAGCTTGTTAATTAGTTAATTGGATTAGGCCAGTTTTCAGAGGCCAGATTCACAGCATAAAAGTGATCCCCTACAGTGCAGACTTTGTTTGCACTGAGTGCTGAATTTGGTGCATTTGAGTGCTATAGTGAGAGTTTGGTGACTGAGGGAGTGCTGAATTTGGTGCATTTGAGTGCTATAGTGAGAGTTTGGTGACCGAGGGAGTTAGGTGAGGAGGGAGTAAGGTGCTCCTTTCATTTTGTTTCCGACATTTCCGCAAAGAGTGAGAAGAGAGCCAAGAGTTTACAGAAAGTGTAGCTGACTGGGAGCAGAGTCGGAGGGCGGAGATCTAGTTAGTCCACATGGCAGCTATATTCTGTCAGGTAAGAGGGGATGGAGGCTAGGCCAGTTGCTCCTCCTGTAGGATGTGGGTGGTGAGGGATACCACCGGTGTCCCCGCTGACTATACCTGCGGGAAGTGCACCCAACTTCAGCTCCTCAAAGACCGTGTTAGGGAACTGGAGCTGAAGCTGGATGAACTTCGGATCATCCGGGAGGCAGAGGGGGTGATTGAGAAGAGTTACAAGGAGGTAACCACACCCAAGGTACAGGACAAGAATAGCTGGGTTACAGTCAGGGGGAAAAAAACAAACAGGCAGACAGTGCAGGGATCCCTCGTGGCCGTTCCCCTTCAAAACAAGTATACCTGAGGGCTTCAGGTATTTGGATAATTGGAGCGCATTCTGGGGAAGGTGGGACCTGTACAAGCAGGACGGGTTGCATCTGAACCAGAGGGGCACCAATATCCTGGGAGCGAGGTTTTCTAGTACTCTTCTGGAGGGTTTAAACTAATTTGGCAGGGGAATGGGAACCGGATTTGTAGTCCAGCAACTAAGGTAGCCGATATTCAGGACGCCAAAGCGTGTAATGAGGCAGTGGGGAAGGGAACACTGACAAAGGAGAGTACTTGCAGGCACGGAGATGGGTTGAAGTGTGTATACTTCAACGCAAGAAGCATCAGGAGTAAGGTGGGTGAACTTAAGGCATGGATCGGTACTTGGGACTACGATGTGGTGGCCATCACGGAAACTTGGATAGAAGAGGGGCAGAAATGGTTGTTGGAGGTCCCTGGTTATAGATGTTTCAATAAGATTAGGGAGGGTGGTAAAAGAGGTGGGGGGGTGGCATTATTAATTAGAGATAGTATAACAGCTGCAGAAAGGCAGTTCGAGGAGTATCACCCTACTGAGGTAGTATGGGTTGAAGTCAGAAATACGAAAGGAGCAGTCACCTTGTTAGGAGTTTTCTATAGGCCCCCCAAAAGTAGCAGAGATGTGGAGGAACAGATTGGGAAACAGATTTTGGAAAGGCGCAGAAGTCACAGGGTAGTAGTCATGGGTGACTTTAACTTCCCAAATATTGAGTGGAAACTCTTTAGATCAAATAGCTTGGATGGGGTGGTGTTTGTGCAGTGTGTCCAGGAAGCTTTTCTAACACAGTATGTAGATTGTCCGACCAGAGGAGGGGCAATATTGGATTTAGTACTTGGTAATGAACCAGGGCAGTTAGTGGGGGAGCATTTTGGAGATAGTGACCACAATTCTGTGACTTTTACTTTAGTAACGGAGAGGGATAGGTGCGTGCAACAGGGCAAGGTTTACAATTGGGGGAAGGGTAAATATGATGTTGTCAGACAAGAATTGAAGTGCATAATTTGGGAACATAGGCTGTCAGGGAAGGACACAAGTGAAATGTGGAACTTGTTCAAGGAACAGGTACTACGTGTCCTTGATATGTATGTCCCTGTCAGGCAGGGAAGAGATGGTCGAGTGAGGGAACCATGGTTGACAAGAGAGGTTGAATGTCTTGTTAAGAGGAAAAAGGAGACTTATGTAAGGCTGAGGAAACAAAGTTCAGACAGGGCATTGGAGGGATACAAGATAGGAGGGAACTGAAGAAAGGGATTCGGAGAGCTAAGAGAGGGCATGAACAATCTTTGACGGGTAGGATCAAGGAAAACCCCAAGGCCTTTTACACATATGTGAGAAATATGAGAATGACTAGAGCGAGGGTAGGTCCGATCAAGGACAGTAGCAGGAGATTGTGTATTGAGGCTGAAGAGATAGGAGAGGTCTTGAACGAGTACTTTTCTTCTGTATTTACAAATGAAAGGGGTGATATTGTTGGAGAGGACAGTGTGAAACAGATTGGTAAGCTCGAGGAAATACTTGTTAGGAAGGAAGATGTGTTGGGCATTTTGAAAAATTTGAGGATAGACAAGTCCCCCGGGCCTGACGGGATATATCCAAGGATTCTATGGGAAGCAAGAGATGAAATTGCAGAGCCGTTGGCAATGATCTTTTCGTCCTCACTGTCAACAGGGGTGGTACCAGGGGATTGGAGAGTAGCGAATGTCGTGCCCCTGTTCAAAAAAGGGAATAGGGATAACCCTGGGAATTACAGGCCAGTTCGTCCGTCTTCGGTGGTAGGCAAAGTAATGGAAAGGGTACTGAAGGATAGGATTTCTGAGCATCTGTAAAGACACTGCTTGATTAGGGATAGTCAGCACGGATTTTTGAGGGGTAGGTCTTGCCTTACAAGTCTCATTGAATTCTTTGAGGAGGTGACCAAGCATGTGGATGAAGGTAAAGCAGTGGATGTAGTGTACATGGATTTTAGTAAGGCATTTGATAAGGTTCCCCATGGTAGACTTCTGCAGAAAGTAAGGAGGCATGGGATAGTGGGAAATTTGGCCAGTTGGATAACGAACTGGCTAACCGATAGAAGTCAGAGAGTGGTGGTGGATGGCAAATATTCAGCCTGGATCCCAGTTACCAGTGGCGTACCGCAGGGATCAGTTCTGGGTCCTCTGCTGTTTGTGATTTTCATTAATGACTTGGATGAGGGAGTTGAAGGGTGGGTCAGTCAATTTGCAGACGATACGAAGATTGGTGGTAGTTGTGGATAGTAAGGAGGGCTGTTGTCAGCTGCAAAGAGACATAGATAGGATGCAGAGCTGGGCTGAGAAGTGGCAGATGGAGTTTAACCCTGAAAAGTGTGAGGTTGTCCATTTTGGAAGGACAAATATGAATGAGGAATACAGGGTTAACGGTAGAGTTCTTGGCAATGTGGAGGAGCAGAGAGATCTTGGGGTCTATGTTCATACATCTTTGAAAGTTGCCACTCAAGTGGATAGAGCTGTGAAGAAGGCCTATGGTGTGCTCGCGTTCATTAACAGAGGGATTGGATTTAGAGCCGTGAGGTGATGATGCAGCTGTACAAAACTTTGGTAAGGCCACATTTGGAGTACTGTTTACAGTTCTGGTCGCCTCATTTTAGGAAGGATGTGGAAGCTTTGGAAAAGGTGCAAAGGAGATTTACCGGGATGTTGGAATGGAGATTAGGTTTTACAAGGAAAGGTTGAGGGTGCAAGGCCTTTTCTCATTAGAACGGAGAAGGATGAGGGGCGACTTGATAGAGGTTTATAAGATGATCAGGGGAATAGATAGAGTAGACAGTCAGAGACTTTTTCCCCGGGTGGAACAAACCATTACAAGGGGACATAAATTTACGGTGAAAGGTGGAAGATATAGGAGCGATATCAGAGGTAGGTTCTTTACCCAGAGAGTAGTGGGGGCATGGAATGCACTGCCTGTGGAAGTAGTTGAGTCGGAAACATTAGGGACCTTCAAGCAGCTGCATGGATTACGCTAAAATGATATAGTGTAGATTTATTTGTTCTTAAGGGCAGCATGGTAGCATTGTGGATAGCACAATTGCTTCACAGCTCCAGGGTCCCAGGTTCGATTCCGGCTTGGATCACTGTCTGTGCGGAGTCTGCACATCCTTCCCGTGTCTGCGTGGGTTTCCTCCGGGTGCTCCGGTTTCCTCCCACAGTCCAAAGATGTGCAGGTTAGGTGGATTGGCCATGATAAATTGCCCTTAATGTCCAAAATTGCCCTTGGTGTTGGGTGGAGGTGTTGAGTTTGGGTAGGGTGCTCTTTCCAAGAGCCGGTGCAGACTCAAAGGGCCGAATGGCCTCCTTCTGCACTGTAAATTCAATGATAATCTATGATTAATCTAGGACAAAGGTTCGGCACAACATCGTGGGCTGTATTTTCTATGTTCTATGTTTTAAGTCGGATCCCCTGGTCGAACGGATCCTTCTCCTCCATGCTAACCCCCAATATGCCTACGTGGCACACCATGACGGGCGGGAGGACACAGTCTCCCTTCGGGACTTGGCACCCACAGGTTCCCCAGTGACCATCACCACTACCCCCGACTCTACACCGTCTCCCTCCGTTGCTACTTATCCGGAAGACGACACGCTCCTGGATACACAGGCCTCAACATTTCATCCAACACCAGTGTCCTCACGACAGCCGGGACTGAGATGATCACAGCGGAAGGTCAGAGCCCCCGACAGACTCGATCTCTAATTCAACCCGTCCACTTCACCCCCGCCGGACTCTTTTTTAACAGGGGGTGAATGTGGTGAACCACTGTATTATGTTGTACATTCTGTTCTTACTTATGGTACTTACTGTCCTTACTGTTTGTTACATGTCTGGGTTTGTCCCTGCTGGCTCCGTCCCTCGGGCTCAAGTATAAAGGTGGCTAACCCCCAGCCCTGCCCTGATTCTGGGACCGGCTGCCAGCAGGTATCTATTAGCTGATTAAAGCCACAGTTTACTCTTCTGACTCTCGTCTGTCGTCATTGATGGTACATCAATGACCCGCATTGTTCCGGGTCCTTCTCTTGTTTAAGAATGAGTGAGATCAAGGCCTGTGACATTGTTGGGGGGGGGGTTCCTTTCTCTCTAGCCTCATTAAAGGTCCTCATCAGGAGTGGGCTCAGTATTTCCGAAAATTTCTTATAAAATTCTACCTGGTAACCATCCGACCCCGGACTTTACCCGATTGCATGCCCTCTATACCCTTGACAATCTCCTCCAATTCAATCGGGGCCCCCAGACCCTCCACCAGGTCCTCTTCCATCTTTGGAAACCTCAACTGGTCCAAAATTTGCCTCATCCCTTCTGCTCCCGCCGGGGGCTCCGACTCATATAGTTCACTGTAGAACTCCTTAAAGACTCCGTTCACCCCCCCTGGATCCAAGACCGTGTTACCCTCGTTATTCTTTACTCCCCCGATTTCCCTGGCCGCCTCCCTCTTTTGCAGTTGGTGTGCCAGCATTCTGCTCGCTTCCTCCCCGTACTCATCGACTGCCCCCCTTGCCTTCCTCAGCTGTGCTACCGCTTTCCCTGTGGTCAACAGCTCGAACTCCGCCTGCAGACTCTGCCTCTCCCTCAGTAGCCCCGCCTCGGGGGCCTCCGCGTATCTCCTGTCCACTCGGAGTCTCTCCTCCACCAGTCTCTCCCTCTCCGCTCTTTCTCTCTTTTCCCTATGGGAACGAATTGAGATGAGCTCCCCTCTGACAACTGCCTTCAGAGCCTCCCAAACCATTGCTGCTGCTACCTCACCCGTATCACTTGTTTCCAGGTAATCCTGGATGTTCCTGTTAATCCGCCTGCAAACCTCTTCATCCGCCAGCAGCCCCACATCCAGTCTCCAGAGCGGGCGCTGCCCTCCTCACTAAGCCGCAGGTCCACCCAGTGCGGGGCATAGTCCGAGACTGTGATTGCCGAGTATTCGTCCCCGCCACCTTTGGGATTAACGCTCTGCTCAAGACAAAGAAATCTATGCGGGAGTAAATCTTATGAACGAGGGAGAAAAAAGTGAACTCCTTTGCTCTCGGCCACGCGAATCTCCAGGGATCCACCCCCCATCTGCTCCATAAAACCCTTCAGTTCCTTAGCCGCTGCCGGTCGCTTCCTTGTCCTGGACTTCGACCGGTCCAGCTTGGGGTCAATGACTGTTGAAGAGGCCCCCCATGATCAGGTTGTGTGACTCTAAGTCCGGGATTTTGGCTAGCTTGCGTCTCATAAATTCCACATCATCCCAATTCGGAGTGTAGACATTCACAAACACCATCTGGACCCCCTCCAGCTTTCCACTAACCATTATATACCTGCCCCCCTTATCTGCCACAATTCTCCCAACCTCAAATGCCACACCCTTACTGATCAGAATTGCTACCCCCCTGGTCTTCGAATCCAGCCCTGAATGAAACACCTGGCCTACCCATCCCTTTCTCAATCTCGTGTGATCTGCGAGCTTTAAATGTGTCTCCTGAAGCATTGCTACGTCAGCCTTTAGCCCCTCTAAATGCACGAACACGCACGCTCTTTTGACCTGCCCATTCAAACCCCTCACATTCCAGCCTGAATCAGCCTGGATGGGGGGCTACCCCCCCCGCCGACTAGCCATCACCCTTTTTTTGGCCAACCTCGAACCTGCGCCCCTCGCTTCCTCGAGCACCCGCACAGGGAGCCACCGCCCCGACCCTCAATTAGTTCTCTGAAATTGATACCTCCTCTATCAGCAAAGCAGCATCCCCACCTCCCCTTCCCCCCCAACAGCTCCATGACCCAAAAACCCCCAGTCAAGCACCAGCTAAGCACTTGCTCACCCCCCACTATGCTCCCGAGAGTCAGCTGACCCATGCTGACCCCAGTATCTCCCGCCCCTGCCGCCGATCAGACTGTCGACTCATTGTCCGGACCCCTCTCCCCACATGAATAAACCAATTTAGCTACCTCTCCAGTCCCAGTGAGTAAATAGTGATACGAAAAGAAAAACAAACAAAAGACACTAACATAGCCTTGTGAGGAGAACTGAACCAAGGCTCCAACTTCCCGAAAAATCGCACTAAGTACAGGGCCCCCTCCCCCCTCCGTATCTCAACTTTGCTGAAAACAGAGCACCCTTCAGCCACCGCCACAGCCCTTACACGCACCCAACATTGTATACAATCTTATATTAAAACGGTACCGTGTTACCCAGCCCCACCACCGCATTCCACCAAAGCTTAACTGTCCTTTAATTCGAGTCCAGCTTTTCTTGTTTGACAAATGTCCACGCCTCGTCCAGCGTCTCAAAATAGTGGTGCTGTTCCTTGTACGTGAACCATCGCCTTGTTGGGTGTAGCATCCCAAATTTCACCCCCTTGCTAAAGAGGGTCGCCTTCACCTAGTTGAATCCAGTACGTCTCTTGGTCAGCTCCGCACCCAGGACCTGGTAGATGCGTATCACGCTGTTCTCCCATCTGCTGCTCTGTTCTTTTTTAGCCCACTGCAAGACAAGTTCCTTGTCTGAGAAGCGATGAAACCTCATCACCATGGCCCTCGGCGGTTCATTCGCCTTGGGCTTCCTTGCGAGGGCTCTGTGCCCCCCCCCCCCCCCACCCCCCCCATCCAGTTCCAGGGGTCGAGGAACACCCCCATCCCCATCAGTGTCTCCAGCATTTTGGACACAAATGCTCCCGCATCCGAACCTTCCACACCTTCGGGGAGGCCCTCAACTCTCATGTTCTGCCTCCTGGACCTGTTTTCTAGGTCCTCCAGCCTCTCCTGCCACTTCTTGTGGAGGTCATGCTGCGCCTCCACCTTAAGGGCCAGTACAACCAACTCATGGTCATATAGCTTTTTCTCCATCTCCTTTATCGCTTTCCCTTGTGTCGCCTGAGTTGCGATCATTTGGTCTATTGATGCTTTCATCGGGGCCAGCATGTCCTTTTTAAGATCAGCAAAGCAGCCCCTGAGGAACTCCTGTTTCTCCTGTGACCACTGCGCCCACGCTCCCTGGTCTATACTGGCCGCCATGCTGTGCCTCGGCACCCGCTCCGCACACTTCTGTCTGTCGGGACTTAAACGCTTCACCCGGCCACTCATGGCCCAGCTATCCATACAACAGAGAGGGAATCCTTTTTGGCAATGTTCGCTTCATCAATCTGTCCCAAAAAGGCCGTGAAAACTCTTGAAAAACAGTCCCAGAGTTCGTTCCAGGCAGGAGCTACCGAATGCACGACCTTCTCCTCCATGGCTGCCACCAGAAGTTGTCATTCTTTTTTTTAAGTGAGATATCCTTGCCTTCCCCTTCTACTCCCATGTATATTAAAGCATATTTTCTTTAAGAAACACAAAGCTAAATTTTAATTGGTAGTTTTTTCAGTCAATTTGAAAGTTTTCACGTGTGTTAAATAATAAGGCAAAGTATATACAAAGTGTGTCAAACATTGGACCAATGACAGGCTTTCAGCCTGACAAAATGTGATATTAAAGTCCCCTCTGTACTGGAAGCATTAAAATTAATGAAATGAAATGGAAATCGCTTATTGTCACAAGTAGGCTTCAAATGAAGTTACTGTGAAAAAGCCCCTAGTCGCCACATTCCGGCGCCTGTTCGGGGAGGCTGGTACGGGAATTAAACCGTGCTGCTGGCCTGCCTTGGTCTGCTTTAAAAGCCAGCGATTTAGCCTAGTGTGCTAAACCAGGTGGGTTCCAGAAACATATATGTAGACAAAGTCAATGATGCAAGACGATACTTTGAATGTGAGTTAATTTGCAGGGAATTAAGTCTTTACAGGTCCAGAGCTTAAAGATATAGCCAAGTTCCGCAGTTTTTGTTCCGTAAAAAGATGGACACAGTATTTATTTCTTAAGTGCAAATAGATTTTCTTTCCACATCATTATTTGTGACTCTTTGTGTGTTGTTTGTCAATATTGAGATTGCTTTCGGAAAGATTTCCCAAAGCTGATCTCCCGATTCTGCTCACTTTCTGGTGCTTTCCTGTTCAAGATGTGGACTGACCACTAATGCATCTTAACACGGTTGACTCTCAGATAAAGGCACTCTGCCAAGAAAGGTTCAATTTGAACCATGACTTCTGCAAACTGCAGATAAAAACAGTCAGTTGCCAAAGCTTTGTACCACAGATCATTCAGCAATTCAGTCTCAACAGAGACCACAGAACAAAAACTTGTTTTACACAGCAGTGATCAGATTTCTGTCTGCAGGTGAAATTTGGCAGTGGAGATGGTGTATTTTAGCATGCAGAGCTTAAAAACAGGATGATGGGGAAATTTATTTTTGTGTGGATCAGGATTTTGTACTTAAATTATTGTCCTTGGATCAGGAATTGAGTATAATAAGAATGAATGGGAAGTTTTGATTCATTTATTATTTCATACTTGGATCAGATATGTTTTTGTCTGGAAACGGTTGTATTTCTGACTTGAATTGTTTGCAGGATTCAGTAAGAAGATATTTATCCTAACATTTTTATTTTTACAAATGACCCAAGGGAATTTTTAGACATTCGGGCATAAACCCTTGCCACTAATTAGAAAGACGTCTTACAACACCAGGTTAAGGTCCAACAGGTTTGTTTTGAATCACTAGCTTTCGGAGCACTGCTCCTTCCTCCGGTGAATGAAGAGGTGGGTTCCAGAAACATATATAAAGACAAAGTCAAAGATGCAAGACGATACTTTGAATGCGAGTCATTGCAGGTAATGAAGTCTTTACAGGTCCAGACGGAGCAACTGGAGAGAGGGATAATCACAGGTTAAAGAGGTGTGAATTGTCTCAAGCCAGGACAGTTAGTAGGATTTCGCAAGCCCAGGCCAGATGGTGAATGTAATGCAACATGAAGCCAAGGTGCCGGTTGAGGCCGTACTCATGTGTGCGGAACTTGGCTATAACTTTATGCTCTGGACCTGTAAAGACTTAATTACAAAGAACAAAGAACAAAGAAATGTACAGCACAGGAACAGGCCCTTCGGCCCTCCAAGCCCGTGCCGACCATGCTGCCCGACTAAACTACAGTCTTCTACACTTCCTGGGTCCGTATCCTTCTATTCCCATCCTATTCATATATTTGTCAAGATGCCCCTTAAATGTCCCTATCGTCCCTGCTTCCACTACCTCCTCCGGTAGCGAGTTCCAGGCATCCACTACCCTCTGTGTAAAAAACTTGCCTCGTACATCTACTCTAAACCTTGCCCCTCTCACCTTAAACCTATGCCCCCTAGTAATTGACCCCTCTACCCTGGGGAAAAGCCTCTGACTATCCACTCTGTCTATGCCCCTCATAATTTTGTAGACCTCGATCAGGTCTCCCCTCAACCTCCTTCGTTCCAGTGAGAACAAACCGAGTTTATTCAACCGCTCCTCATAGCTAATGCCATCCATACCAGGCAACATTCTGGTAAATCTCTTCTGCACCCTCTCTAAAGCCTCCACATCCTTCTGGTAGTGTGGCGACCAGAATTGAACACTATTCTCCAAGTGTGGCCTAACTAAGGTTCTATACAGCTGCAACATGACTTGCCAATTCTTATACTCAATGCCCCGGCCAATGAAGGCAAGCATGCCGTATGCCTTCTTGACTACCTTCTCCACCTGTGTTGCCCCTTTCAATGACCTGTGGACCTGTACACCTAGATCTCTTTGACTTTCAATACTCTTGAGGGTTCTACCTACAAAGACTCGCATTCAAAGTATCGTCTTGCATCTTTGACTTTGTCTATATATATATATATATATATATATAATGTTTCTGGAACCCACCTCTTAATTCACCTGAGGAAGGAGCAGTGCTCCGAATGCTAGTGATTCGAAACAAACCCTGTTGGACTTTAACCTGGTGCTGTAAGACTTCTTACTGTGCCCACCCCAGTCCAACGCCGGCATCTCCACATCACTAATTAGAAAAATTCTACTCCAGACATCTCACTGTTAAAGATACAAAAACAATCTTAGAAACTTCTGTGCAAATTATATATAAAATTTAAAAAAGAAAAAAAGTTTTTGCCATTACTTTGCTTCCTACCTCCCTGCCAGTCACATGTGCAATGACAGAGCAATAGACCAATCATTTATTTTATTTAAAGTACCCAATTCATTTTTTTGTCCAATTAAGGGGCAATTTAGTGTGGCCAATCCACCTACCCTGCACATCTTTGGATTGTAGGGGCGAAACCCACGCAAACACAGGGAGCATGTGCAAACTCCACACGGACAGTGACCCAGAGCAGGAATCGAACCTGGGACCTCGAAGCCGTGAGGCAGCAGTGCTAACCACTGTGCCACCATGCTGCCTCAATTATATATTAAATAATTCACAGTTGTAGGAAATTCCAAAGTTTGAAACCTGCTGCACTGAGGTCAATACAAACCATTTATGAGGGGATTTTAAAAATTGCCCAGAGTCCTGCTGAGGGCTGTTTTCACTTCAGCTTCCACACTGAACATGTGGAGCAGGTGTCAATTACTCTTGGCCCCTCATCATTTTTTGCTATTAAAATATTTTCTATGTAATCCCCATAATTTAGCTTTCAAGAAAGTGTATTATGTGCCCTTTCTGCAAAACTGTTAGCTATCAAAAGGTACATGATAGCAATATATTCAAGTTTGAGACTAAATGCTCGTCATATGTTCTGTATAATTGTAAACGCGTCTGAGAGCCTGTCGAATTCTGTTTATTATTCAAGTTGCTGACAAGTTTCGTTTATTATTTCAAAATTTTGTCAAATAAAAATTGGAATATTTAAATGACAATGTTTATATTAAAGATTAGAATTCAGATTGGAAATGGTCTAATATCAAACCATTATTTAGAGATTGAACTATGTTGCGTCTGTTTGTGGGCACAATGGGGAGGCAAGGTGACCAGCTTTACGTTGTTATGTCCCACGCCTGAACTGTACCTGAAGTATATCCGGTGCCACATTTCTGCCAGTGATTTTTAGGTATCCCTGGTGGTTGCTTGAAGCATGATAAAATTCCTTGTCGAGGCAAATGGGGCTCCTAATATGTGTCATGGCCCATTACATATGCAGCAGAACTCAGCAGAGTGTAGTTTTCTGGCTGCTTCCGAGAACAAAGGAAATTTGATTTGGGGAAAATTAGTAGCACTTTGAAATAATTGAGACTAACTTTTATGGGAAATCGTTTCCAGAATTGTAGTTGGCCTGCTGTTAACAGAGTTATAGACAAAGTCAATATCACTCATTTGATGGTTTCTGCATTGCTCTCATTATTTGATCTCTTGGGTTATTCAAACGAGGGGGTGGAGAGGAAAGAGAAAATGCTGGAAAATCTCAGCAGGTCTGGCAGCATCTGTTGGGATTTTCCCACATTTTCTCTTGTTTCAGATTCCAGCATCCGCAGTAATTTGCTTTTATGAGGGGGTGAAAAGATTAGGTTTTAAGGAGTGGCTATGTAAATTGGGCACAATAATAGTTTTTAAAGGCACAAGATAATATAGGCCATGAGAAGTCCCTCCGTACTCCCTTACACAGAAAATTAGGATACCCCAAAGGATTAACTCAGAGGGCCAGGCATAATAAAAGGGAGGACAAAATTAGTGGATGATTAAGTTGGATAGGATAGAGTACTGGCCGCAAAGGTTGGATGAGCTGAGGTTTACAGAAGCAGCAGAAAGCAGAGGCTGTCGAGGAGAGCTGTGGAATAGTCAGAATTGAAAGTGATGAGAGTTTCAGCAGCAGTGAGTGAGACAAGCGTGGAAGAAAATGATGCTACAAAGATGGATGCAGGCAAACTTAATGGAGGATATGGAGTTGTAAGCTCAGTTGACTGTCAAATAGGATACTGTAATTGTAATCAATCTTCTGTAGCCGTCCAAGATTAGGGATGGAATCAGGAAGCTCTCCCATACCAAGACTCAAATCTTCCTAATGGTGAAGACACTGGGAGAACTCTCCTGATATCGACAAACATTTATCCCTCAATTAATCCCTCCAAAAAACTTGTAAAATATTGCAAGAGATGGAAATCTGAAACAAAATCCCTGATTTTAGTTTGACTCAGATGGGGTGGCTTTGGGTCAGATGCCTAGTTTATGCCCACCCAATTATTTGCTCTGTTAATTGTGGGCAAGGCTAAAATGAACACTAAAAGCAGAAGATTCTGCAAACGTGCAGCATATCAAATATCATCTGTGGAGAGGACAGATCAGTTAACATCTAGGGCTGGATACTCCATTCCTGAGACTAAGTGTTGATGCCGGGGCCGGATTCGTGGACTTACATGACATCCAAACTGGCATCGAAATTGGACCGACTCAACTGTGGAGGGGCTAGCACCGGCACCACATGGAACTCAATCGATTCCAATGAAAAACGGTGCGGGATTCGCCAGGTCCGTGATTGCCACTCAGGAGGCTGACAAGCTGCAGCTACATATACGCATTACAACCCCCACACACACTCATGCCAGCCAACAAATGGCACTGGTGTTGGAGCGTGGCCATACAGTTGATGGGTCGACCTGGGGCGACACCCATGCGACCAGTGCCCTAAATTCACAGTGGGCTGTTAGCAGTGTGCGCAGCTGCACGGCTGCCTTTGCGGCTGCAGCAATGGTGTTCCATGCACGTCCACCCCGACCCCACAGACCCTTCCCCCGGCCGTGGCAGAAGCCCCCCGGCCAGCGGCACAATTGTCGGCAAACAATGGCGACGTTGGACACTTTCCGTACTCCTTTACTCTCCCTCAGCAGCCACGCCGCCGGTTTCATGGATTTTCCTTACACAAGTGAGCTGCGCCGTCGGAAACGCAGCCCATCGTAGACGGAGAATACCGGGTTGGGTCCGCTAACGATATGCAAATGGTGTTTACTGTACATGCATTGACGCTGCTGTTGAGATGACGGAGAATTGCAATATGGCATCAAATGGCAGCGCGCACTGCAATTTTGGCTTGGGACCTATTCTCCGGCCAAATGCGTTTCCCGATTTCTGTGGCAGTCAACGGAGAATTCTGCACCTTGGATGCGGGGTGGGATTCTCCGACCCCCCGCCGGGTCGGAGAATCGCCGGGGGCTGGCGTGAATCCCGCCCCCGCCGGTTGCCGAATTCTCCGGCACCGGAGATTCGGCGGGGGTGGGAATCGCGCCGTGCCGGTTGGTGGCCCCCCCCCCCCCCGGGCGATTCTCCGGCCCGGACGGCCGGAGTCCCGCTGCTGGAATGCCTGTCCCGTCGGCGTGGATTAAACCACCTCTCTTACCGGTGGGACAAGGCGGCGCGGGCGGGCTCCGAGGTCCTGGGGGGGGCGCAGGGCGATCTGGACCCGGGGCGGTGGGGGGGGGCGGGTGCGGGGGTGTTCCTCGAACATGCCAGAGATGGACGATTAGGCCAGTATAAAAGAGTCATGCACACTGCCAGGGTACCTGTCATCCTGTGGCCGCAGACAACCTGCACGATCATTGAATGTGCACCCTTCCTGTTTAGGCACATGGTCCTTTCCACCGAGGTGGGCTAAATGGTGATCTGCACTCCATCAATCGCCCCCTGCACCATTGGCATCTGGGCAACAGTGGCGAACCGCGCTGGGCAGGCATCCTGGTGGGCGCGGTCTGAAGGGAACTGTACGTACCGGTCCGCGATGTTGTACAGGGTGTCGGTGACGGCCCGGATGCACCTGTGCACCGATGGCTGGGAGATGCCAGACAGGTCCCCACTCGGCGACTGGAACGACCCCGTCGCGAAGAAGCTGAGGGCGATTGTCAGCTTGACGGCCACCGGGATGGCATGTCCACACCCGGTCCCGTGTGGCTCCAGGTGTGCCACCAGGTGGCAGATGTGGGGGACGGTCTCGCGACTCATCCGCAGTCTCCTCATGCACACCCTGTCCAGGAGGTCTTCGAAGGACATGCGGGGCCGGTACACACGGTGTCGCATTGGATGCGTCCGTAGCTGTGGCACACCCTCCCCCTCCTCCTCCACCACCTCCTCCTCCTCCTCCTCCTCCCCTCTCGGCATCCCCGTGTTGTCGCTCCTGCACGGCGTGGTGCCCCTCCTGTGCTTCTCGGGCGTGTGGCCAAGCGGCCTGGGCGGCTTGCACGTGCCCCACTGCAGCGCGCTGCTCTACAGCAGGCTCCACCACCTCCCTGTCACGCCCCTGCTCCAGCTCCCACTGGGCCACATGCAGGGCAGCAGCCCCCGCCACAGCGGCCAACAACGCTGGAAGATGGCTGAACATTGTACGATCTGTAGGGGGTGGGATAGACAGGGTTTCAGCATTGGTATACCCCCCACCACGACCAGGTGCCATGGGCAGCATGGCAGGCCCGGTTGCCAGCACGCAGCGCACCCCCGCCCCCTCAGTGCCCTGGCACCTGTCTGCTGTCCCCCCCTGCCAGGGCCATTGTACGCTGGCACTGCCCTCACGGGGTGGGCTGCTGTGGGTGCCGCCCTGGAGCTACCCGCCGATGGGTGCCGCCGGTCTGGTGGGAGGGGGCGAGGTCTGGCACATGTCAGGACGGCCGGGCCCCGCGGGCCGCGACGGTGGACGGGCTGGGTGGACGACCGCGTGTCCGCCATCATGGCGGGCCGCGGACCCCCGCAGCCTTCCGCGCCCCACCTCCCCCACCCACACCCCCACCCCCGGCAGTGGGTGGGTGGGGCCACCCTCCCCCCCCACCTCCCCTTCTCCCTCCCCCCAGGGCCTCCCCCACACCGCCGGCAGACACGGCCGTCCCGCTCCCCGTCCCCACCCCCAGTGCCATCATGCACCACCCGCCCCCCCGGGGGGGGGCCTCCCCTTGCCGTCACCCACCTCCTCCCGCAGCGTCAGCCAGCACGACTCGCTGACGCTGTTTTATAGCATGTTGGAACGGCATCGGCATGACATCCGGTCGCGCCGGCGGGACTTCGGCCCATCCGGCCTTGGGAATCGCTGGCTCACCGGAGAATCGCCGCTATTCTGGCGATTCTCCGTGCGGCCCAGCGCCATTCGCGCACGCCCGTTTTCACGGGTGGGAGAATCGCGTCCTGGCGTTGGGTGGCGTGGTGCGATTCGCGTGGCCCCTTGGCGATTCTCCCACCTGGCGGGGGGTCGGAGAATCCCGCCCAGAGTATGAGAGGAAACTCGCAAGAAATATAAAAATTACATATTAGAGCTTCTACACAAATGTAGAAGGGGAACGAGTACTGAAAATAACCGCGGTCTCTTAGATTTTAAATAACTAAAACCTCAACATCTATATTAATATCTTAGACGAAGGGACCGAATGTACTTATCCAAGTTTGTTGACAATACAAAGTGGGAAACTATGTTGTGAGGTGAGCACAATAACCACAAAACCGGGTGCCGTAACATCTGTAGTTTGGGCGCTATATGTGGTTAACGCTACCCCACCTTCTGCCGTCTCAGTAAGGGCTTTAGAGCTGTGCGCCAGAAGTATGGAGTATGCAGATTAGACAAACAGTGATACCATTCATTATGTAATGTTGATTTGATGGCAGCGGTGCCATTTTTGACCCCATCGCTCCAGCTCACACCCACCCTTATACATGTACAGCTCAATATGTATTCAGTTTTAGGCAGAAGCTTCCCACCTCTCCTCCACATCTGTACTAGTTAAAGGTTTTATCACTCACTCTCAGGTTTGTTCCTGATTAACTTCTACTTGTTCTGTTTGAGTGTGTAGAAGTGCTTGATAGTTTACGAAAGTTGTTATAAGTTGGCCAAGGCTGTACATCACTGAATGTCCCATTAACCAGAAACTGAATTGAACTAGCCAGATAAATACTGTGGCTACAAGAGCAGGTCAGAGTCTTGGAATTTTGTGGAAAGTAGCTCACCTCCTGACTGCTCAAAGCTTGTCTGCCATCGACGAGGCCTGAGTCAGGAGTGTGATGGAGTACTCTTCAGTTGCCTGGATGAGTGCAGTTCCAACAACACTCAAGAAGTTTGACACCATCTGAGACAAAGCAGCCCGCTTGATTGGCACCCCATCCACCATCTTCAACATCCACCGGGGCACAGACAGCCGTGTGTACCATCGACCAGATGAACTGCAGCAAATCGCCAAGGCTCCATTGAATGCACTTTCCAAATCCAGAATTCTACCTGAGGAATATCAGAGACTTGAAAATGTTTTGGTAAAATTGGTGCCCTGAATACTGAGTGGACTGCCTAGTACATCCATGAGACCTATCTTTGTTATACTTTATCATATCTATTAACTGTGATTTGTCTGTTAATTCATGTTCAATTTATGTTGGTTTTGGTTTGATTATTAAAGTAAAAGTTAGGAAAAGTGAAATCTTATCTACCGTTTTTTTTGTTGGGATTGTTTGATTATAGAATCATATCTTTTGATTTGTTGACCTTTACGGGAATTCTAACACACATCTTAATCATGCATTGAATATGGCATTGCTTCACACCTAAGGAAGGATATATATGCCTTGGAGGACTGCAACAAAGGTTCACTAGATTGATTCCACAGATAAGAGGTGCTGTATGAGGAGAGTTTGAAAATGGGCCAGTATGTTCTGGGTGTCTGAGGCGATCTCATTAAATCATGGAAACTTCTGAGGGAGCTTGATATGGTGGATGCCGAGAGGCGGTCTGCCCTGGCTGGAAAGTCTGGAACTAGGTGTCACAGTCCGAGAATAAAAGGTCAGCCATTTCTGACTGAGATAAGAAACTTTTTCATTCAGAGGGTTCAGAATCCTCCATCCCAGAGGACAATGGACACTCAGCCAGAGAGCATATTCAAGACTGAGATCAATGGATTTTTGGACTCCAATGGAATCAAGGGCTATGGGGATAGGACAGGAAAGCAAAGTGGAAGTAGAAGGTCAAATGTGATCTGATTGAATGATAGGGCTGCCTTGAGAGTCTGTGAGGACTACTCCTGCTTAGATTTTTTTTCTTATGTTCTATCAATTCTTTGGAGATTGCATTAATGAGGAACAGAATGATCTGACCTAAATTTGATCCCCAAGGGCTTACAAAGGAGTCTTTGCCCAAAGCTAATCATGAACTTAATTCTCAAACCAATGTATGCACTTGCATCTGTTTTTCATTAAAAGTAGCAGGATAACCCCATCAAGCTTTTTAGTAGCCTGATTTGAGTCTCTGACCTTTTACCCGAGATGTGGGCCAAGGAGGTTTGATTCTGCACTGCTATGCAGTGAGGCAAATGATGCCTATTTCTGCCAAGTTCACTAACGCTAGTGATCGCAGAAATAGAGATCAAGTTAAAAAGGCAAAATTCACATGAAATGACCTAAATAATTTTGAAGCCATGTTGAAACTTAAAGAAAAGAACTGCCTTGTTTTATTGATTGTTGTGGGGAAAGGATGAAAAAGGCGAGGGATAGAGAGTAGTAATGGTACCCCATTGCAGACAAATACATCAATGTGTGTGTCTGTTCAATGAGTCTTGACAGGTGAACAAAATCTTTCTCAAACCGGTTTATGTTAAGTTAATATGAATCGACTGTACTCATGGTTCCTCCATACAAGGAATGTGGCCGTCTTGCAAGTCGGAAAGAAAAGCAGAGATTTATGATTTCAAACATGATTTTCATAATATATATTTTACAACCTCAAAATGGATTTATTTTAGGAACAACAATAGTAATTTTTGTCCAAAATATAATTTTAATTTATCACTTTGCTGATGAAGCAAACATTTGGCTCAACTCAGAGAGAGCCCCAAAAAAACATGCATCAGGAAACTGATTCCAGCTGTCCTTTTTAAAAATCCTTTTTACTGTCCCCATTTTGCAGATGATTCTTCGCTTAAAGAAAGAAATCCAGCAGCTAAAAGATGAACTCGCCATTGTCACTGGGCAGACAAGGACTGATGACCTCTCACAGGAAGAAAAACAGACGTACCTATTGCCTTTTTAACTTTTTTAACAGAGTGAACCGATGATTAGAAATGTAAAATAAATGGGTTTATTTGCGTGCGGTAAAATATTGGGGTATGCAAATACATTAAGCACTCTTTCTTCTAGACATACAATATATTGTTAAAATGTTAAGTTACAGTGTTTAGAGAACATCACTGATATTGGAATATTGCATCCTCGTAAAGTAAGTTCCCTTAATTGGATATTCTATTCTCTCAACTGTATTGTGGTGAAGGAAGAAGCAGGAAATCCTATAAGTGTACAGGAAGCAGTTAGCATCTGAAAGGGAACATTTACCTCAGCATTTCAAGTATGACCCTTTATCAAATTCAATGGTATGCATTTCCAGATTTCTCTGTTTGAATTTCAGATTTCTATCATTCGTACCTTTATCTCTTCCATGCCCTGCGATCCACCTGGGTGGTGGAAATCAGGACATGTATCCTGTGGCAAGAGTGTCGATCAACTGGCACATTTGCTTTTATTCTGAATGATGGAAATTTGAAACATTGACAACAATCTCCTCACTTTGGCTGCTGGTTTGGCGAATCAGCTTCTGTTTGCCATTGTAAACATGGTAACAGCAGAATCTTTACATTCCATCTAATCTGATTTGCACCTGGGTTGGGAATGCTCATTACTGACTCTGGATGAAAACTGTGGAATAGTTTTCTGTTCTAAACACAGATCTTTTATCGCTTTGGGCGCAACATTCCCTTCCTTGCACTGTAGAAAGAAAAAAGTAATTTTTACAATATTATTTCAAGTGTAGCCCTGCTGCAAGAATTGGTAGCAATAACTTTTCCTTCTCGCGAGCAGTACCATTGAGAGAGAGGCCAGAGTCTTGTCTTTCCATATCCCGAATGGGCTATATATCTTTCTCTGCAGCAGCTGCACTTCTGAGTTTCACATATTTAGAAATTTGCCAAAGAAATAGCTAGGAGTTGCAACACATGGGCTATTTGCCCTAACAAGTTTGTGAGCATGTACCTTTCAAAGAAAAAGAAATATTGCACTTATACAGCACATTTTATGAACTGAAGGCATTCCAACGTTTTACAGTCAGAGGTACTTCTGAAGTATTGATGCTGTAGGAAATGCGACAGCTAATTTGCACACAGCAAGCTCCCACAGTCAGCAAAATGATAATGGTCCAAAAATCTCCTTTTAGTGATAAAAGCAATTACTGCAGATGTTGGAATCTGAAACAAAAACAGAAAATACTGGACCATCTCAACAGGTCTAAACATTTCGCGTTTGTCAAAGCCTTGATGTTGGATGAAGGATAAATATTGTTCAGGACACTGAGAAGATTCCTTTGGTCTTCAATAAAATAGTGTCAAGGAATCTTTTAACATCCACGAGTGCAGATGGGGTCTTGATCCAATGTCTCGTGAAAGATGACCTAGAATATGTCCTCAGTCTAGATATTAATTCAACCCTTTTTCCTTCATCTAAGTGAGGTCCAGCTTTAACAGCTGTTTCCTTATATTTTGTCCCTTGCTACAATCCTGAGGTAGGAGACAAAACACAATGAGTGTTTTTTAATGCAGGTGATTCTCACTTGTTGACTGGAGAGCAGGTAAGAGCCCTGCGTTGTCTCCTTTTGGGAAGGCTTGCCTTCCTCCCCCATGAACCCCACCCCTCCCTCACTCTTGGGAGTCTGGGTCCGCAGCAAAACTCGGGGTGGCTATCAGCGGGCCTCCCTCCCAATGGTGGCACTGAGTGCCTTTGTACTCCCCTTCGGTTTTTGGACTTCCAGATGGAATACCCAGGGTTGAATACCCATTAATGACCCACTTAAGAATCACAATTGGTGGTGGGGTGGGAAGACCGTCCATGAGCCTTCCTGCCCCTGTATTTATTGGGAAGGAAGGGAAGTTCCAAGAGGTCACCCTCTTGCCCGAGTAAATGCCCCACTCCACTTCCATATCCACCTCAGGGGAAGTCATTACATTTTGTCCAATCAGTTCAATATTTAGAGAGGTGGGAAAGGATCTGGGAACATGGAGGTCCTGCGGAGTTGAACAGCAGGCTCTTGTTATAATAAAGTGACAGGCTGGTCAGCAGCTAGCAGCCTGGTAGGGACATCAGTGGCAAGTGGCTGCTGTCAGGACGTTGCAAGGCTTGGAGGCTGATGGCAACTCTTCAGCTCCTCCTGACCAATAAGAGTGCTGTTTAAAAGAAAGGCATTTACTATCTAGAGTTGGCAGCTCCCATTTCCCTTTAACTGCTGGATTTCATCGGTGCTTTGCAACTTGGCTGGCTCCTGTTAATTTGAATTTAGGTCCCCAATTGTAGTTTAGAAGCCAGGCTTAAATATATTAATATTTAGATCTCACGAGGCATGGCGAGCCAAGCCGAGTAGGTCCCGGGGGAGGGATCTACGGGCTGCAGCGCGCTGCTTTTAGGGTGCAATGCGGCAGGTTAAATCAGCCCGTAGATCCCTCTTCCGGGACCTACTCGGCTCGGCTCGCCATGCCTCGTGAGATCTAACGTGGACTCAGAAGATGCCACGATGTGGATCGCGTCCATTGTGGGCGGGATCACTTTCTAGCACATTTGCATATTCAAGTGGGCGGCACGATGGCACAGTGGTTAGCACTGCTGCCTCACAGTGCCAGGGACCTGGGTTCAATTCCATCCTTGGGTTACTGTCTGTGTATACAAAGAACAATGAATATATGAATAAAAATCTTTGGGATTTATCATAATCCTACTTGCCAAAGACTTTTCATAACCCCTCCTAGCCCTCCCAATTTCCCGCTTAAGTACTTTCCTACTTTCTTTATACTTGATGCACAATCAATGCTCTCGAGACAAAGAGGAGTCATATCTAATCGGCTTTAATCAGCTAGAACTGTACCCAGCAGCGGTGATACAGAAAGTGAAGGCTGCTGGGACGGCATCGGTTCTTATACCCTGCCTCTCAGGGCGGGATTATGTACATTATCCAATGGTAGACCCCTCGGTCTAGCCAATGGTCATTCACCTCTCAGGTACTGCAATACACGGTATTACCACATTCACCCCCTGTTAAAAAGAGCCCAGCGGGGTGATGGCCAGTGTTACTGTCATCTTTTGCATGGTAGGACCAGGTATTGCAGGTACCATGATGTTGAGGGTAACAGAGAAAGTTTCTTTTTTTTTTCATGATGCAGCAATCAGACGATCGGGTGGCCTGGTCGTCCTTCTGGAGCGTCTGAGTTTCGGCGGTGATCCTGGTGAGGGCCCCAGTGGTTGTGACTCCGGGAACGTGGTGTCTTCCTCCCAGGCAGATTCGTCACCCCTAGGCGGCGCTGTTGGGGCGAAAACTGGGCAGGGGGAGGGGCGCCTGTAGGGGGCGTCGGTGCCTGTTCGGCGCTGGGTAGGGGTCCCGGCAGCAATACTGACCCTCCGGGGGGGGGGGGGCAATGGCGCGGGCGCGCGTGGGGCTCCGGCGGGCGGCAGGTCCCGAAGGTCTTGGTGGCCGTCGGGGAAAGCTACGTAGGCGTACTGGGGTTGACATGCAGCAGGTGGACCCTCTCGACCAACGGGTCCGACTTGTGCACCCTCACATGTTTCCGCAGCAGGACGGGTCCGGGTGTCGCTAGCCAGGTGGGGAGCGAGGTCCCGGAGGAGGACTTCCTGGGGAAAACAAGGAGACGTTCGTGAGGTGTCTGGTTTGTGATAGTACATAGCAGCGACCGAATGGAGTGAAGGGCCACTGGGAGGACTTCTTGCCAGCGGGAGACTGGGAGATTCCTGGACCGAAGGGCCAGCAGGACGGTCTTCCAGACCGTTCCGTTCTCCCTTTCTACCTGCCCGTTGCTCCGGGGGTTGTAACTGGTCGTCCTGCTCGAGGCGATGCCTTTGCTAAGCAGGAACTGACGCAGTTCGTCGCTCATAAAGGAGGACTCCCTATCACTATGGATGTATGCAGGGGAACCGAACAGTGTAAAAATACTTTGGTGATTGTGGCCATGTCCGGGCAGGGCATGGCGAATGGGAAACAGGAGTATTCGTCAATCACGTTCAGGAAGTACGTGTTGCGGTCGGTGGAGGGGAGGGGGCCTTTGAAGTCCATGCTGTGGCGTTCAAAGGGACGGGAAGCCTTTATCAGGTGTGCCCTCTCTGGTCGGTAGAAGTGCGGTTTGCACTCGGTGCAGATTTGGCAGTCCCTGGTGACTGTCCTGACCTACTCGATGGAGTAAGGCAGGTTTTGGGTCTTAATGAAATGGAAGAACCGAGTGACCCACGGGGGGCAGAGGTTCTCGTGGAGGGCTCGGAGGCGGTCTACTTGTGCTGTGGCACAAGTGCCGCGGGACAGGGCATCAGGAGGCTCGTTCAGCTTCCCCGGACGGTACAAGATCTCGTAATTGTAGGTGGAGAGTTCTATCCTCCACCGCAAGATCTTGTCGTTTTTTATCTTGCCCCGCTGTGCACTATCGAACATGAAGGCCACCGACCGTTGGTCCGTGAGGAGAGTGAATCTCCTGCCGGCCAGGTAATGCCTCCAGTGTCGCACAGCTTCTACTATGACCTGGGCCTCCTTTTCGACCGAGGAGTGGCGAATTTCGGAAGCATGGAGAGTGCGGGAGAAGAAAGCCACGGGCCTGCCCGCTTGGTTGAGGGTGGCCGCCAGAGCTACGTCAGACGCGTCGCTCTCGACCTGGAAGGGGAGGGACTCGTCGATGGCGCGCATCGTGGCTTTTGCGATGTCCGCTTTGATGCGGCAGAAGGCCTGGCGGGCTTTCGTCGACAGGGGGAAGGTTGTGGATTGGATCAGGGGTCGAGCCTTGTCGGCGTAATTAGGGACCCATTGTGCATAGTAGCTAAAGAAGCCGAGGCAGCGCTTTAGGGCCTTGGGGCAGTGAGGGAGGGGGAACACCATGAGGGGGAGCATGCGTTCGGGGTCGGGCCTGTGACTCCACTTCGGTGCTAAACACGCACTTCTCCTTATTGTAGGTCAGATTCAGGAGGTGTGTGGTCTGGAGAAATTTACGGAGG
This sequence comes from Scyliorhinus torazame, assembly GCF_047496885.1. NCBI lineage: Eukaryota > Metazoa > Chordata > Chondrichthyes > Carcharhiniformes > Scyliorhinidae > Scyliorhinus > Scyliorhinus torazame. The sequence goes on from NC_092710.1 coordinate 325,667,965, forward strand.
TTGGTGTCGTGGTCCTGCTGATCATGGCCGCAGATGGTGACGTTATCGAGATACGGGAACGTTGCGCGTAAGCCGTACCAGTCAACCATTCGGTCCATCTCACGCTGGAAGACCGAGACCCCGTTCGTGACACCGAAGGGAAACCTTAAAAAGTGTAGAGCCGCCCATCTGCTTCGAAGGCAGTGTACTGGCGGTCACTATTACGGAGGGGTAGCTGGTGGTAGGCGGACTTGAGATCCACCGTGGAGAAGATCTTGTATTGTGCAATCCTGTTTACCAGGTCGGCAATACGGGGAAGAGGGTACGCGTCCAGTTGCGTAAACCGATTGATGGTCTGGCTATAGTTGATGACCATCCTATGTTTCTCCCTGGTTTTTACCACCACTACTTGAGCCCTCCAGGGGCTGTTGCTTGCTTCGATGACCCCTTCCTTCAGCAGCCTTTGGACCTCGGACTTGACGAAGGTCCGGTCCTGGGCACTGTACCGTCTGCTCCTGGTGACGACGGGTTTGCAATCCGGGGTGAGGTTCGCAAACAGGGAAGGCGGGTCGACCTTAAGGGTCGCGAGGCCGCAGACAGTAAGCGGGGGTATAGGGCCTCCAAATTTAAAAGTCAGGCTTTGTAGGTGGCACTGGAAATCCAGCCCGAGAAGGGGTGCTGCGAAGTGGTGCGGCAGCACGTACAGGCGGAAATTGCGGAATTCCCTGCCTTGGATGGTGAGGTTCGCGAGGCAGAACCCTTTTATCTGCACCGCGTGTGACCCGGAGGCCAGGGAGATCCTTTGTTTGACAGGATAGGTGACCAGAGAACAGCGCCTTACCGTGTCTGGGTGGACGAAGCTTTCCGTGCTCCCGGAGTCGATCAGGCACAACGTCACGTGGCCGTTGATGGCGATCGTTGTGGTGGCCTTCGCTAGCGTCCGGGGCTTACGCTGATCCAGGGTAACGGAGGCCAGCTGCAGCAAGGAGTTCTGGTTGGGCTTGAGGCCCCATCCAAGATGGCGCCGGCCATGGGTCGCACATGGAGTCCGGGGACGGGGATTCCGAAGATGGCGGCGGCGAGCGACAAAATGGCGGTGCCCACCCATCCAGCATGGTTGCCGGGGGGCAAAATGGCCACGGCCGCGGGTCGCACGCTGCCTGGAGGGACAAAGGCTGCGGTGCACGTTGGGCTGGCGGGACCTGGGAAAAGGACTACGGTGGGCCTTGGGCTGCCGGGACCTGAAAGAATGGTCGCGGTTGGCCTTGGACAGCCGGGACCTGGAAGAACGGTTGTTGGTGGTCGCTGGATACCACGGCCACAGCGCGGGCTAGGCAGCCCGCGGCATAGTGGCCTTTCTTGTCGCACCCTTTGCAGGTGACGGTGCGGGCCGGGCAGCGCACGCGCGGGTGATTCGCCTGGCCGCAGAAGAAGCAGTGTTGGCCGGCGGCGGTAGCGGGGCGCCTTGCCGCGCAGGCCTGAGGAGTTAGCGGGTACGTCTGCGGGGTTAACGGGTAAGTCTGGGGGGCTGCCGCTACGGGGTGCCACGCAGCCCAGGGGGGGGTGCCGTGCGCGCGGTGGTATACGCGAGTGCGTTCGTGTACACAACGTCCATGGACCCTGCCAGGGCCCGGGCCTCAGTGAGGCCCCCTGTGTCCATTTCGAGGAGCCTTCGGCGGATGTCAGGGGAAGCCATACCTGCCACGGAAGCGTCCCGAATTAAAAGTTCCGTGTGCTCGTTCCCCGTCACCGCTGGGCAGCCGCAGTTTTGGCCCAGCACTATCAGTGCCCGGTAGAAGTCTTCGAGCGTCTCATCTGGGCTCTGTCGTCTCGTTGCCAGTAGGTGACGGGCGTAGACCTGGTTCAGTGGACGAATGTAATGTCCTTCTAGCAGCGCCATGGCTGCAGCATAGTTCGCCGCCCCTACGAGCGTAGGAGGTGTATCTTCTGCCTTTCCGTGGGGGTGTCGGCAGCCGTTTCGAGGTAGCTCTCAAAACACGCCAGCCAATGCTTAAAAATAGCAGCGGAGTTTTCTGCGTGAGGGCTGAGTTGAAGGCACGCCGGCTTGATGCGGAGATCCATCCTTCAAAAGTACTAGCTGATTAAATTGATGCACAATCAATACTCTCGAGACAAAGATGAGTCATATCTAATCGGCTTTAATCAGCTAGAACTGTACCCAGCAGCGGTGATACAGAAAGTGAAGGCTGCTGGGACGGCATTGGTTCTTATACCCCGCCACTCAGGGCGGGGCTATGTACATTACCCAATGGTTGACCCCTCAGTCTAGCCAATGGTCATTCACCTCTCAGGTACTGCAATTCCTGGTATTACTACAATACTCCTCAAGGTTTTCTACTGTCCCCATCCTTCTGGACCGTACAAAAGCTTCCTTTTTCTTTTTAACAAGTTTCACAATATCCCTCGTTATCCAAGGCTTCCTAAACTTCCCATACTTATTCTTCATTATCTCAGGAACATGACTTTCCTGAATCCTAATCAACTGTCGCTTGAAAGACTCCCACATGTTCGATGTTGATTTACCATCCAACAGAGGTACATCAGACGCGTCTCATGTTATTGTAATTTGCCTTTTCCCAGTTTAGCACCTTACCCTCATCTCTATCCAAAAGTAGCCTAAAACGTATGGAATTGTGGTCACTACTCCCAAAATGTTCCCCTACTGAAATCTCAACCACCCATCCAGGCTCATTCCCCAATACCAGGTCCAGTACTGCCCCTTCCCTAGTTGGACTATCGACATCAAGAGATCTTCCTGGACATACTTTACAAACTCTACCCCATCTAAGCCCCAAGCACTAAGTGAGTCCCTGTCATTAGAGGGGAAGTTCAAATCCCCTCCCACAACAACCCTGTTACTTTGCGCCTATCCAAAATCTCTCTACCTACCTGCTCGTCTATCACTTGCTGGCAGTTGGGGGAGGGCTGTAATAAACCCCCAACATTGTGATTGCCCCCTTCCTGTTCCTGAGCTCTACCCAGATTGTCTCATTGTATGAGCCCTCTGAGGTGTCCTCCCGCAGTACAGCTTGATATTTTCCTTAACCAGGAATGCTACACCCCCACCCCTTTTACATCCTCCTCTATCTGTCTTGAAGCATCTATATCCTCCAACATTTAGCTGCCAATCCTGCCCTTCCTTTAACCACGTTTCTGTGATAGCCACAACATCATAGTTCCAAGTACTAATTAGTGCTCAACGTTCATCTGCCTTCCCTGCTATACTTCTGGCATTGAAACAAATACACTTCAGAGCACTGCGTTTGAGCAGTTTGCACATTCTCCCCAAGTCTGCGTGGGTTTCCTCCGGGTGTTCCCCTTTCCTTCCACAGTGCAAAGATGACCAGGTTAGGTGGATTGGTCTTGCAAAATTGCCCTTTAATGTACAAAGATGCGCAGGCTATGTGGGGTTATGGGGATAGGGCGCGGGTATCAGCCTAGGTAGTGGGCTCTTTCAGAGGGTCAGTGCAGTCTCGATGAGATGAATGGCCTCCTTATGCACTGTAGGAATTCTGCGCATTCTATGAGATAGCTAGTCTCACTCTAATATGCATTCCTGAGATCTAACCGAGGCATGGCATCTAACCCCCTCGCCTTGGAGACCTCTGGCGAGTGCCGATCAATGCTGGTCTCCATAAACATGGACCAGACGGAACGGCACTCGTGGGGGTATCCCAGGGGATTGAAGGCCCCCATATGCTTGACCTCTGGGCAGCGGGGCACACTGGCACCACTCAGGAACCATGGCACTGCCAACCTGGCATCCTGGCAGTGCCACCTGGCTGGCACTGTCATGGTGCCAAGTTGGCTTTTTCACACGATGGGGATCGGACCCGGGGTGCCCTGCCCCGTTATAGGTGATTTGAGGCTGGAGAAGTGGGTGGGGGGGGGGCGGCAGGGGGGTTTGAGGGTCTTTTTGGGGGGATGCGAGATGGGGGATTCCATTTAAAAATGGCGTCTCAATTGTCCCCTGCACTAAGGAGCGGAGATCAGTTCCCGACCTCAGGACTCCCCACCGTGGCCTCCACCCCCCCCAACTTATCCATTAGGGGGTTCTTGTGCCCCTGCACCCAGCCTCATAAGGGCAAGACATCCCCGGTCCCAATCCCTGGCACGGGCAAGATGCCACAAGGTTCCCGGGTGGCACTGCTGAGTGCCAAGCTGGTAGTGCCAGTATGCCCAGGTGGTATTGGTGTGCCAGGGTACCAGAGTGCCCAGAGCCTGACCACCGGGGGCCCAAAATTGCCTTGGAGAACTCTCAAGTGCCTTTCAGCCAAACCATTGCTAAACGGCGCCAACAATGGGTCTCCGAGGTGAGGCCGTTAGGTTTCGCGTCTTGGGTAACTGGCGCAGACATGTTGAAGTGAGTGTAACTACTTGAATATACAAATTTGGTTCATGCCCATTGAGGGTGAGATCCAGATCGTGACACCCCGAGGCGTAACCAGTGTCGTAAATCTCGCAAGAGGCCTCTCGCGAGATTTACCGGCCGTTAGGTCGCGTCCAATGTTTCGTGTCCATATGACCCTTGGACAGGAATGTATGACATTGGCAATCTCCCATCCCATACAACTTCCTCTGAATTCTAATGAGAATGGTTTGTGCAGCATTTTACTGCAAAACAGGCAATTGGGATGAGTGACCTTTCCAGGACTTTTCCACATAATCTAGCTGGCACTTCAACACAAATCTCAGGAAGTGCTATTTGTTGAAAGTGCATTATTTGGATGATAAATTAATCCAATCTGCCTGCTCAGGTTAAAAAAAAGAGGTTCCATCAAACATTTTTCAATTGTGATTACTACATTCCTTCCTCATCAATACCAGCAAAATAGATTAACTGGATTCATCCCAAATGCTGTGTTTGGGACTTTGCTGTGCATAAATTGGTTGTTACTTGTGTCTGCATAATACCAGTGACTGCACATTGAAAGTAATTATTTGCTGTGAAAAGCTTTTGGATTACCTGAAGATATGATAAGACAATGGGCTGGATTCTCCCAACCCGCCCGCCGTAAGAACGCTACGGGTGAGCCGTGTACAACGGAGAATTCCATTGACAACGGGTGAAATTCTCCAGGTGCCGAGCAGACATGGCTGGAGAATCCCGCCCAATTCGTTTGTTTCTCTTTTCTTTTCCTGCACCTAGTGATGCACTGGGCAGGCTTTCATCTATTCCCATAGCGAGTTTTTTCCTGGAACAGGTCGCTAGCCTGTCACTAGGGGCGTATAGCCTGAGGAGCGCAACTTTGCATTAAGCACGGCGACCAGGAGAGTCTCCTACTCTTAACAATTATAATCGCAAATTGTCACAAGTAGGCTTCAATGAAGTTACTGTGAAAAGCCCCTAGTCGCCACATTCCGGCGCCTGTTTGGGGAGGCCGGTATGGGAATTGAACCGTGCTGCTGACATTGTTCTGCATTACAAGCCAGCTGTTTAGCCCACTGTGCTAAACCAGCCCCTACTGTACTAAACCAGCCCCTATGGCGTGCTTTTGATGGATTATTCAACCGCGTTGTGAACACAACTTCCTTGGCCAACAATTCCAGGAGTGGGATTCAACCCAGAAGCCTCTGGCTCAGAGTGAGAGACACTACCCACTGCGACATAAGACCTTCTTGATAAGACATAAATGTAAACTTGCTCATTCTGCTCCCCCCCCCCCCCACACACACACACTCACACGCCCTGCCTTCTTTCATCTCACTTGTTGTTCAAACATTGCTGATGCTATTTAAGAAAGGTAATACATTTTGTAGAAGAATGCTGAATATTTTTGATTGACAGTTGCTTTATAATAGTGCTAGTCACACAAAAAGATGCGTCTTCCAGGGAGTTTCTAACAGAACCACCTTCAGAATTAAATATCTATGCAGGAATTTAGCAGAAAAACAAGCGTAGACATTTCGTAAAGATGTGCCAATGAACTCCTAAAGACGGGCCAGCTTAGTGTTTATACAAGTTGTGTAAATCATGTCCACAAGCACGTGGATGTAAAACACGTCGGCATGCTTTTGGGCTTAATTGGAGACAGGTTTTCCTGTAAAATAGCAGATAAGGCTGAAAGCTTTGCAAACAGTAAATTCCTCACAATCCTATATTTGCAGTAGAGACACTGTTGAAATATTGAGCTGTGTGGATAGGTGCTCATGCAATACATTACTAAGCAGAAGAATTATGGCTTAGATGGGCTAAGCAGCATTTGTGAACAAATAATTGAACACAGTACTTGTCCAGCAAACTGATCTGGTCATAGAACAAATTAATGACCTTCATTGTTATTTGAGGTAAAAATAGTGTCCTCTTTTGTCTTCAAGAAGTCTCCTTGCATACAAATAAAAATAAATATAAATAAAAATGTGAGTGCACAGATTAGATTAACAAAGATAGCAATAGAATTAGATTTTACATGCATTTGTCTGTCCTTAAAGTTCATTTTACTCTAAATGCAACAACAAAACACATCTTTAATTGGAACCATAGCGACAATAATAGGTGTCATTTCACTCTGTCCATGCCAGGCTTCCTGTTTTTTAGTGGCATTCTGGTTGCAATGCAGACATTTGTTTTGCAGTGCATAAATTAACACAAGACATCCATTGGGATTTAATTATTCATCATGTGAGGTCTAGAAATCATGTTATTTGTGATATATCATAGGTGGCTGTTACGATTATTTCCCTGCATTATCTGAGTGCTCCTCTTTATGAACATTAGTAAAACATTGGCCAGAACTTTAAATAAAAGGGAGTCACTTTAGAACAGAGATGAGGAGAAATTTCTTCAGCCAGAGAGTGGTGGGTCTGTGGAATTCATTGCCCCAGAGGGCGGTGGAGGCCGGGACGTTGAGTGTCTTTAAGACAGAAGTTGATAAATTCTTGATTTCTCGAGGAATTAAGGGCTATGGAGAGAGAGCGGGTAAATGGAGTTGAAATCAGCCATGATTGAATGGTGGAGTGGACTCGATGGGCCGAATGGCCTTACTTCCGCTCCTATGTCTTATGGTCTTATGGTTTATTGGGCACGCACATCTGTTGGACCTGGAAGCGGGCGCAAAACGTAGCTTTTGGCTGCAGTCATCCCCTGAACGTTTCACGCTGCCTGGCTAGTTAATGCGTGAAACGTGCGCTAGGAAAGACTCAGTGCTGCTGGGGAGGGCGGAAAGAGGGCATACACTGAGAAAAGGGAGGGTACAGGCTGGTGCTTTTATGTGCCCTTTCTCAAGGGGACAGCCACTAGCTACGGACCTGTCTCAGGGCACTGCAGACCTGTTAAAAAAAAAAAAAAAAATTGATTAGAACATTATGCAGTGAGTGTCTATGCAGCACATTCAATCACAAACCTCGGTCCCCAAACACCTTTTTAAATTTGATTTCAGCACAGACAGTTCATCATGCCCTGGATTGAGGTTGAAACTAAAGCATAAAGGCCACCTGGTCAATCCGCCCGCCCGCCAAGTGTAAAAACGGAGTGCCACATAAAATTGAGTTGAATTGGCCCCTTAATGGGCTAAAATACCAGCTTGATAGTCAGTGGGCATGTGTGCCCACCCACCGAAATATTAGATGAGTGGGCGATGACGTCAGGATCGTGTCTGATGTTTTTACGGATGATTTCACGCACATCTGGGTTGGCCGTGCGCCCGCCTAAGCAACGTAAAGTTCTGGCCATGATCAGGACTGATGCTCAGCAGTAGCACAAAGTTTTGGTGATGTCCACTTTATAGCAATGTTGTGGTTGCTTCTGTTGAATCAGTCTCTTGACATGTTGATATGTTCAGCTGTGTCAAGTGAATAAATAAAAAGAAATCTGAAAGACAAAAAGCTATTAATAGTGGAAATCCTTCGTCAAGGATTGATTAGTGATGAAGTGCCACATTTGATACCTACTTAGCTTTTCTTTCTAATACTGATCAAATTGCTCTGTACATTTAGCATTTAGATTGCAGCCATTGGTTTTGTTTTACCCCTGTAATATGGAATTATAGACAACTAGGAGATGTTTCAATGAACCACATGTTACGAATATTTGGCCTTTCACATAAAAAATTATGGACAGTTCTGATTTGACCTCTCGAAACACCATTTGTGCATCTCTAGAACAAAGAAAAGTACAGCACAGGAACAGAGCCTTCGGCCCTCCAAGCCTGCGCCGACCATACTGCCTGTCTAACCTAAAACCTTCGACATTTCTGGGGTCCTTATCCCTCTATTCCCATCCTATGCATGTATTTGTCAAGATGCCCCTTAAACGTAACTATCAAACCTCTTTCCACCACCTCCTCTGGCAGCGAGTTCCAGGCACCCACTACCCTCTGTGTAAAAAACTTGTCTCGTACATCTCCTCTAAACCTTGCCCCTCGCACCTTAAACCTATGTCCCCGAGTAATTGACTCTTCCACCCTGGGGAAAAAACTTCTGACTATTCACTCTGTCCATGCCCCTCATAATTTTGCAGACTTCTATCAGGTCGCCCCTCAACCTCCGTCGTTTCAGAGAGAACAAACCAAGTTTATCCAAAGCCTCCTCATAGCTAATGCGGAGAGCAACATTCTGATAAACCTCTTCTGTACCCTCTCCAAAGCCTTCACATCCTTCTGGTAGTGTGATGCAGAATTGAATACTATATTCCAAGTGCGGCCTAACTAAGGTTCTATGCAGTTGCAACATGAGTTGCCAATTTTTAAACTCAATGCCCCTTCCGAGAAGGCAAGCATACAGTATGCCTTCTTGATTACCTTCTCCACCTGTGTTGCCACTTTTAGTGACCTGTGGACCTATTCACCCAGATCCATCTGCCTGTCAATACTTTTAAGGCTTCTGCATTTGTCCGGATTAAACTCCATCTGCCATCCCTTTGCCCAAGTCTCAAACCAATCTATATCCTGCTGTATCCTGACAGTCCTCATCGCTATCCACAATTCCACCAACCTTTGTGTTGTCCGCAAACTTACTAATCAGACCAGTTGCATTTTCCTCCAAATCATTTATATATACTACGAACAGCAAAGGTCCCAGCACTGATCCCTGCGGAACACCACTAGTCATAGCCCTCCATTCAGAAAAGCGTCCTCCCACTGCAACCCTCTGTCTTCTATGACCGAGCCAGTTCTGTATCCATCTTACCAGCTCACCTCTGATCCCGTGTGACTTTACCTTGACAAAGGCCTTGCTGAAGTCTATGTAGACAACATCCACTACCCTTCCTTCATCAACCATCTTCGTCACTTCTCCGAAAAACCCGATCAAGTTAGTGAGACATAACCTCCCCTTCACAAAACCATCATGCCTCTCGCTAATACATCCACATGCTTCCAAACCCTGTCTCGAAGAATCCTCTCCAATAATTTCCCTACCGCTGGTGTCAGGCTCACAAGCCTGTATTTTCTTGGACTGTCTTTGCTACCATTCTTAAACAAAGGAACAATATTTAGCTATTCTCCAGTCCTCTGGGACCTCACCTGTAGCCAGTGAGGATACAAAGATTTCTGTCAAGGCCCCAGCAATTTCCTCCCTTGCCTCCCTCAGTATTCTGGAGTAGATCCCATCAGACCCTCGGAACGTATCTATGAACCTTAATATTTTTCAAAATGCCCAACACCCTCTTTTTTTCCAATCTCAGTGTGACCCAGACTATGTACACATGCTTCCCCAGACTCATCATCCATCAAGTCCTTCTCTTTGGTGAATATTGATGCAAAGTACTCATTTAGTACCTCTCTCTTTTTTCTGGCTTCACGCATGGATTCTCTTCCCTGTCCTTGAGTGGGTCAACCCTCTTCTCTTGTTCTTTATGTATGTATAAAAAGCCCTGGGATTTTCCTTAATCCTGTTTGCCAATGACTTTTCTTGACCCCATTTAGCCCTCCTGACTCCTTGCTCAAGCTCCTTCCTACTTTTCTTATTTTCCTCACGGGCTTCATCTGTTCCCAGCGTTCCAGCCCTTACAAATGCTTCCTTTTTCTTTTGGACTAGGCTTACAATATGAAATGCATCCTTCTTTATCCAAAGTTCCCGAATCCTGCCATAGTAAACCTCCAACATTTTGACTGCACCCTTCCTATTCCTGAGCTCTATCCATATTGCCTCGCTGTATGAGCCCTCTGTGGGGGTCCTGTACAGCTGTGATATTCTCCTAACCAATAGTGCAACTCCTCCACCCCTTTTACATCCCCCTCTATCCAGCCTGCAACATCTAAATCCTGGAACATTTAGCTGCCAATCCTGTCCTTCCCTCAACCAGGGGCGTCATTCTCCGACCCCCCGCCGGGTTGGGGAATCGCCGTGGGCTGCCGTGAATCCCGCCCCCGCCGGTTGCCGAAGTCTCCGGCGGGGGCGGGAATCGGGCCGCGCCGGTTGGCGGGCCCCCCCGCTCGATTATCCGGCCCGGACGGGCCGAAGTCCCGCCGATAAATTGCCTGTCCCGCCGGCGTAGATTAAACCGCCTTTAGAACGGCGGGTCAAGGCGGTGTGGGCGGGCTCCGGGGTCCTGGGGGGGGCACGGGGCGATCTGACCCCGGGGGGTGCACCCACGGTGGCCTGGCCCGCGATCGGGGCCCACCGATCCGCGGGCGGGCCTGTGCCGTGGGGGCATTCATACCCTTCCTCCTCCGCCACGGTCTCCACCATGGAGTCCGCTGACGCTCCCGCGCATGCGCCGCCCGGAGATGTCATTTCCGCGCCAGCTGGCGGGGCAACAAAGGACGTTTCCGCCAGTTGGCGGGGCGGAAATTCCTCCGGCATCGGCCTAGCCCCTCAATGTTGGGGCTCGGCCCCCAAAGGTGCGGAGCATTCCGCACCTTTGGGGCGGCGCGATGCCCGTCTGATTGGCGCCGTTTTGGGCGCCAGTCGGCGGACATCACGCCGTTTCGGGAGAATTTCGCCCCAGGTCTCTGTAATGGCAACAACATCATAGCTCCAAGTACTAATCCAAGCTTTAAGTTCATCTGCCTTACCTGTTACACTTCTTATATTGAAATAAATTCACTTCAGACCAACAGTCCTGCTCCAGCAACATCTCCCTGCCTGCTCTTCCTCTGAGTCTCACTGGCCCTATTCTCTAGTTCCCCCTCAGTTAGGTGAATTGGAGATTCTGAATTATCCCTCATTGTACCTGAACAGGCGCCGGAGTGTGGCGACTAGGGCATTTTCACAGTAACTTCATTGCAGTGTAAATGTAAGTCTACTTGTGACACTATTAAAGATTATTATTGCTTCATCTTCTGACCTATTTCTCCGGTTCCCACCTCTCCTGCCACACTAGTTTAAACCCTCCCGTGTGACACTAACAAACCTCACGGCCAGGATATTTATGCCCCTCCAGTTTAGTTGCAACCTGTCCTTCTTGAACAGGTCCCACTGCCCGGAAGAGATCGCAATGGTCCAGATATCTGAAATCCTCCCTCCTACACCAGCTATTCAGCCAAGTGTTTAGCTGCACCAACTTCCTATTTCAAGCCTCACTGGCACGTGGCACAGCGAGTAATCCCATGATTATGACCCGAGAGGTCCTGTTTTTTAACTTTCTACCGAACTCCCTGAACTGCTGCAGGAACTCGTCACTCTTCCTGCCTATACCATTAGTATCAATATGTACCATGACCTCTTGCTGTTCACCCTCCCCCTTCAGATTGCCCCCTGCCCGTTCAGAGACATCGTGGATCCTGGCACCAGGGAGGCAGCGCACTATCCTGGATTCTCTTACACGACCACAGAAGCGCCTATTGTGCGCCTGACTACAGAGTCCCCTATAGTATTGCCCTTCTGCACTTTATCCCTCTCTGCTTAACCACAGAGTGAGCCGTGGTGCCACTGCTCTGGCTGCTGTTGCTGTTTTCCCTTGATAAGCCATCCTGCCCAACAGTATCCGAAACGGTATACTTGTAGGAGAGGAGGACAGTCACGGGGTTCCTGCACTGACTGCCTGCCCCGTCTAGCTGTCACCCATCTATCTTCCTGCACCTTGGGTCACTAAAACTCCTGCCTATGTCGCTTTCTGTCACCTGCATGCTTCTAAGTGCATCCAACTGCTGCGCTAACCGATCCATGTGGTCTGTGAGGAGCTGCAATTGGGTGCACTTCCTGCAGATGTCGTTGTCAGGAATGCTGTAAGCTTCACAGACCTCCCACATCTCACAAGTGAGGCGTTTACCCCTCTAACTGCCAGTTCTAGAACTAATTAATCCATTAATTTAAAAATAAACGCTTATTAAATTAAAATAACTTACAGTTAACTGTATACTTCCTGGCACTAGATTTCCACTATAAATATAAAATGCTAAATACAGTAATCTCCTGCTTCTGGTTTAGATACACCTCTACTTATGATTAAGTAATTAATTGGGTTTAATTAGTTTAACAATCTTTTACTTTAAAATTGAGTGCAGATTCCCGAACAGTCAATCTGGCGACAGCTTTCCTGTGATGTCAGTTTTTCAGTTTTTTTAGCACCTGAGGTCAGTTACTCTGTTTACTCATTGGCTGGAACTCCGGCTGGAACTCCGCCCTCCGAATTTGCTTCCTGGACTGGGCCTGAGAGTCCCCCAAGGTAGGTTTGTACACTCTCCGGCTGGAATTCCGCCCTCTGATTTTGCTCCCAGTCAGCTGCACTCTTTGTAAACTCCGGTTCCCCTCATATTCTTGAGCAAATGAAAGGAGCACCTCGCTCCCTCCTCACAAAACTCCCTCAGTCACCAAACTCCCACTTTAGCACTCTAATGCAGCCCAAAGCCAGCACTCCAGGGCAAACGTGGTCAGCACTTTTACACTGTCTGACTCTGAAAACTGGCTTAATCCAGTTAATTAATTAACAAGTTGGAGCTGCAAGCAGAGCCTGAGTGAACTCAGTTTGAAGTTGGTTTAAAACCCACCTTCTTCCAACCCAAACAGCAACTTTTAAGTTAATTTAGTAAATAAAGAAACACGAGACTTTAGAGAGAAAATAACCCTTAATTTCCCTAAGTCACCAACCTCCCACTTTAGCACTCTAATGCAGCCCGAAGTCAGCAGGCCAGTGCAACCTCTAGCTCAGCAACTTGATTTCATTGCATTCTTGACAAAATGCATAGTTCTCTTTATTGTGCTTATGTTTTCCAGGTCCTTCAATTTTTGCATTCTTGTTAGTTTTGTGACTTAGATCTCTGTACTTAACTGACTGCCCAGTACTCAGAGCTAGTATGACTGTGTTGATGGTTTATTTGTGTGATTGAGTAATATCTGGAGCTAGTATGATAGTGCCAATCCATTCACATGTTGACTAACAGCCCACTAATACCGAGGGCTTTAATATTAATGCAAACTAATTCTGCGCTTACTGATAGCTTGAATTGAATTATTTTCATATAGTTATTATTGAGACATGGCTGACACTGCTAAGGCAGTATTTATTGATGGCCTGTGAATATTAAGAGCTGGCCACATAGTGTGAGACTAGAGTCACATGTAGGTTGAATGGGATAGAAGTGACAAATCCCTGAAGTTTTATTTTAATGGCCAAAGTTGACAGATCTATTATTACACTCCTTCAGAATTTGCTCTGTCTGATAATGCAAGCTAATTCTGGTGTGACTTAATGCCCTCTAATGTTGGCACAACAGTGCTAGTGAATGCCCTCAAATATGTGACATGCACAAAAACACAAACACTGCAAGTAGATATCGGTACCCTAATTTGGTAGAACAAATAGGAGCAAAAATAGTTGTACATTATGCAGCACTATTTCTGCGGGTTTTTTGTTGCTGGAATATTTACAGTACACCAAGCACAGTAGCAATGCAAATTGAGTGCTACAATGACAATGCAGAGTGATAGAAGATGCAAAGTTTTAAAATAAGAATAATATGAAACAAGAAGCTTGTAGAATATTTAGCTCATGTAGACGCGTCAAGTTGAGCAGAGACATTCTAGTAAAACAGAGAGACTTACGTTGACCTTTTAATGTTGGCAAGATGGGACACCAGGCTGAAACATGACAAAAGTATGGATAATTGTAAACCTAGCCCTAGAACATACTAACGAAGGACGAAAACAAGCAAGACCGAAACTAAAACTTGAGAAAACAATTAAATCTTGCAGGAAGGAGAGAGATGAACTGTATTAGCACACTGGGCTAAATCGCTGGCTTTTAAAGCAGACGAAGGCAGGCCAGCAGCACGGTTCAATTCCCGTACCAATCTCCCCGAACAGGCGCCGGAATGTGGCGACTAGGGGCTTTTCACAGTAACTTCATTTGAAGCCTACTTGTGACAATAAGCGATTTTCATTTCATTTTATTTTCAAGTGGAGCAATAGGAAATATAGTTTCTGTCTCAACAGAGAAAAAGCTGACATAGAAAACCCTTTATACTTATAAAGGGGTTAGCAGTTAGGAGACATCAACTGGATTTTGTACAAGATAGTTTATCAAAGGAGATAATTTGCACAGAAAATTTGCCAAAGATTACTTAAAAGTATATCTTTCTTTCTTATTAAGTGTTTTGGGATATTTTACTGCAATAAGGGGGCAGATAAATACAAGCTGTTATATGAGGGAACCAATTTCTAAATTGATCAACCCATGTCGATCATGATTCATTATTACCTAATGTCAGAGCCTTGATTTAGCTGCAAAAGGGAGTTAGTGCCATCATCCCATTGTGCACCAATAAAATTTGACATGGAGCCCCAAAACACGACTAGGGTCTTTAGCAATATTTGGAATGACCTTGAACTCTCTAAGCATAAAAACTATATGTATCGTCTCGCCAGTGGAGGGAGTGTAGCTTGCTGCCGCAACCAGCGGGGGACTGGAGCCCGGAGATCGAAAATTATGCCTTTTTTTGCCAGATGCTTGATTCTCTGCTGCATCGAGAATTCAGCTACCAGTGGTGGGCGGCAGAGAGTCCATCTGCCCTGGCCTAGCCTATATGTGACATCAGACCCACAGAAATGTGGTCAATTATCTCAGTCGTAGGAAATCACTGCAGGAGTTCCACCTTAAAGGCCGACTTGTCTTCAGCTGCTATGCCAATGACCTTTCCTTCATCATAAATTCAGTTTTAGGGATGACTGCACTATGTTCAGCAACATTCACAAAACCTTCGATACGGAAGAAATCGGTGTCCATATGCAACAACAACTGGACAATATTCAGGCTTGGGCTGATAAATAGCAAGTAAGATTTGTTTCACACAATAACCATAAATAGGAACTTCTCTTTCTCATGTTTGAAGTAAAGGTTGCCTGAAAAAAGAAAAAAGTTTTTAGTCAATAGTATTTTTTGTGGATTTTGTGATACAGTAAAAGTTTTAAAAGATGAAACCTTGAGGCATTCTTACGCCTAACTACTAGAAGTTCAAACCTCTTTAAATGTTATCGGTCGGGACAGAAATTGTAACAGTGCTGATATGCATTCCTGACGGTCTCTGTCAGGGCATGATTTGAACAAATTATCCCTCTTATGAGCCTTTTAAGAAAAGCAGTGTTTTGCTGTAATAAACATGAACAATAACAGCAAGGTGATTCACAGAAGCATTGTAAACACACCAAGCCGCGTAAGTTCAAAGAGGTAAGTTTTAAGGAGTGTCTTAAAAGGAGAAAAACAAGGTTGAAAGGTGGAGGGGAGCAGGGAGAGGATATTCCAGAACATGGGGACTGGTCAATGAAAGTGCAGTCACCAAGCAACTGAAGTTAGGGATGCTCAAGAGGCCAGAATTAGAGGAGCATTAGATACAGGGGAGGTACCAGAGGACTGGTGAAATGCAAACGTGGTTTCATTGTTCAAAAAGGGATTGAAGGAAATGCCAAACAATAAAAGGCCAGTTAGTCTAACATTGGTGGTAGACAAATTAGTAGAATCAATCCGGAGAGATAGGATCAACTGTCATGTAGGAAGGCATGGACTAGTCAAAGATGGTCAGCATCGATTTGTTAAAGGAAGGTTTTGCCTCACAAATTTGATTGAATTCTTTGAGGAAGTGACAAGAAGGGTTGATGAATGTAGAGCAGTGAATGTTGTGTACATGAACTTTAGCAAGGCATTTGACAAGGTCCCACGTGGCAGATTGGCCAAAGAAGCAAAATCCCATGGGATACAGGGGTCATGGTCGATGCCTACCCTTGCAAATGGAAAGTTGTTTCAAGTGGTGCTTCACAGACACCACTTCAATCTGGTTGCAATGTCTACCATGGCCCTCATCTACAAGAGCCATGGATTTACCCCTATGATAATAAACGCCTCCCCTAAATGTGTGGAGACAGGACAGAGAGTATCGATGGTAGGGGACCTATACGTTGATGGCAGATTAGCGATACATGGAAGCAATTCACCAGCTTGTTCACAGACCTGTTAGTGACCAGCAACCAATGGGCATGGAGGTAGGGTATGGTTGTGGTAACCAATCACTGGGGTGCAAAGGTAGGGGCCTCATATCTATATATATGTTACCTTTGTATGCATACCTGTTTATTTTTCTTTTGTATTTAAATGTGCCATTTCTTGCAATGTTTTTATAAATAAATTCAAAACAAATAAAAATATATATTTTTAAAGGGGCAGATGGATTTTGAGACAGAGACGTGTGAGGTCATCCATTTGGGGAGGTCATGAAGGGAGGTAGATGAAGTGAGAGATCTTGGCATACAAGTATACAAGTCCCAAAAAGCAGCAGTTCATGTAGACAAGGTTGTAAAGAAAGCATATAGAATGCTCTCCTTCATTGGCAAAGATATAGAACATAAAAGTAAGGATATAATATTGTATAAAACACTGGTGAGGGCACACTGGAGTGATGTGTGCAGTTCTGGTCGCCACATTACAGGAAGGACGGAATTGCTCTCTCTCTCTCTATCTCTCTCTCTCTCTCTCTCTCTCTCTCTCTCTCTCTCTCTCTCGAGAGAGAGAGAGAGAGAGAGAGAGAGAGTAATCCCTTCCAGCACCACAGCCCTTTCCTCACAGCTACACTTTTCCAGCCCTGGCAACATTCTTGTAAAACTCCTCTGTACTCTCTCTCTCTCGAGAGAGAGAGAGAGAGAGTACAGAGGAGTTTTACAAGAATGTTGCCAGGGCTGGAAAAGTGTAGCTGTGAGGAAAGATTGGATAGGTGCAGTTATTTTCTTTGGAACAAAGATGACTGAGGGGTGACTTGATTGAGGTGTACAAAATTATGAGAGGAAGAGATAGAATGGACAGGATAAAATTGTTTCCCTTGGTGGATAATTCTAGAACCAGGAGGCATAGATTCAAGATTAGTGGCAGTAGATGTAGAGGGGTCATGAGGAAGAACTTTTTTACGCAGAGGGTAGTGGGAGTCTGGAATTCGATGCCCGAGTTGGTGGTGGAGGCGGAGACCCTAAACTCTTGTAAAAAGTACCGGGATCTGCACATTAAGTGCTGTAAGCTGCAGGGCTATGAACCAGGTGCAGGAAGGTGGGAGATGTCCTTGGGCTGGCATGGACAAGATGGGCCGAATGGCTTCCTTCTGTGCTGTAGCTTTTCTATGGTTCTGTCTTGGAGGGCTGTGGTGCTGGAAGGGATTACTGAGGTCGGGAGGGACAAAGCCATGGAGCAAATTGAAAACAAGGATGAGAAAATATTCCTTGACTGGGAGGTAATGTAAATCAGCAAGTGCAACACTCAGGAAAATAGAACTTGATGCAAGTTAAATACGTACAGCAGGGTTGTGGATGACCGTATGTTTATGGAGGGTAAAAAGTAAGAGAAACCAGCCAGAAGTGTGTTGGAATAATGGAGTCTAGGGTTTTCAGCAGCAGACTGTCTGAGGCAGTGACAAATTTGGGCAATGGTGGTGGAAATAGGTGGTTTTTGTGATGCTATGAATATGAGGACGAGAGCTTAAGGTGTCAAATCTGACACCAAGGGCTGGATTCTCCGCGTTCGGCTATGGGGCGGAGAATCCGTTTTGGCGCCGAAATTGAGAGCGGTGCCGGTTTTTAAATTCTCCGAAAATCAGCGTACTCCACGAGCCTCAGGCCATTACCTGAGGACCGCCCCGTGATGCTCCGTTGCTGACCGGCCGAATTCCCGACGACATCAAGGTAGCACGGTAGCGCAAGTGGATAGCACTGTGATTTCACAGCGCCAGAGTCCCAAATTCGATTCCCCTCTGCTTCACTGTCTGTGCAGAGTCTGCACGTTCTCCCCGTGTCTGCGTGGGTTTCCTCCGGGTGCTCCGGTTTCCTCCCACAGTCCAAAGACGTGCAGGTTAGGTACATTGGCCACGATAAATTGCCCTTAGTGTCCAAAAAGGTTAGGAGAGGTTATTGGGTTATGGGGATAGGGTGGAAGTGAAGGCTTAAGTGGGTCGGTGCAGACTCGATGGGCTGAATGGCCTCCTTCTGTACTGTATGTTCTATGACGTGGCTTACGTGTGCTCACACCATCTGGGATCCTCGAGTGGTGGCTGCGGACTTAGCCTGGGGCCGCCACAGTCGGGGGAGGGCCGATCGGCGGCCGGCGGGGGGGCTTAATTTGGGGCTCTGGGCAATGTGGGCGGATGGTCCGGAGCACGCGAGTGGCCGATGCAGGGCACTACTTAGCTGGTCCGCGGGCTGTGTCCGCTATGGAGCACGGCACGGCTTCAGTCTTCCCAATATTGAACTGGAGGATATTTCTGCTCATCCAGTACTGATGGAGGAGTCAAGAGAGGTGTTGGTGAGCCGTCAGAAAGTAACATGCTACTCAGTTTGTTCATACCACAATTAAGTTGACTGGGACTCTTGGGATACTCAATTAATCATCTGGATGGAATAATATTTATGGTTCATTATTGAGAGGAAATTAAATTTATTTGTTATTGTTAAAGAATTGTTAAAGAAATTTATATCTGATTTATACTTAACCAATATTAGAAAAATATTTTTCAATATTGTCTTCCCAAATTTCTACTCTTTCTCTTGTGAGGAGCTGCCTCATGTTTGTGCCAGAAATCCTCTGATAGTGCATCTATCTTGATTGATTTATGCTGCACTTGTGAGTCTGATTGTTGAGAGCTGTTAGACTATTCTTCTGTATATGGCATCATTCCCAAGGGGTGGAATTTTCCATTATTTGCACAGAGTGCTGACTGAGGGAAGATAACAGCTGACTTTTCATAGAAATCATAGAATTTACAGGGCAGAAGGAGGCCATTCAGCCCATCGAGTCTACATCCTACTTAAGCCCACGCCTCCACCCTATCCTGGTAACCCCACCCAACCTTTGGACACCAAGAGGAAATTTAGCCCGGGGGCTATACTTACTGTTTACCCCCGGTGGGTTCCTGTCAGCTGGAGTTCATGCTTTACAAAAACATCAGTCTTACTGATGTGACGTCACGGAGCAAGGAGGGAATTTCTAATGTGGGGGGAAACAAATGGCTGGGAAGCGTTTTGTTAATTTATTGAATGTCATCATGCTACTGGCAAGGGGTGGGGAAAATAAGAAAGCGAGGTCTCACTGACGATATTTTGCGGCCACATTGCCATTTAAGCTCGTGGCGAATGCAGATGCAAAATCGCAATAATGTGTACACTACTCCCCTCCGGTGTTACTGGATAGTGGTAATGGCTTTTTTGCCCTGCTCTTACCTCGGTGCTCAAGTTACGATCAGTAAAATCAGCACAGGCAAAATACTGCAGATGCTGGAAATCTGGGGCGAGATTCTCCGACCCCCCCGCCGGGTCGGAGAATCGCCGGGGGCTGGCGTGAATCCCGCCCCCGCCGGTTGCCGAATTCTCCGGCACCGGAGATTCGGCGGGGCGGGAATCGCGCCGTGCCGGTTGGCAGCCCCCCCCCCCCCCCCGGATGGGCCGCTAAAATGCCTGGCCCGCCGGCGTAGATTAAACCACCTACCTTACCGGCGGGACAAGGCGGCGCGGGCGGGCTCCGGGGTCCTGGGGGGGGCGCGGGGTGATCTGGCCCCGGGGGGTGCCCCCACGGTGGCCTGGCCCGCGATCGGGGCCCACCGATCCGTGGGCGGGCCTGAGCCGTGGGGGCACTCTTTCCCTTCCGCCTTCGCCACGGTCTCCACCATGGCGGAGGCGGAAGAGACTCCCTCCACTGCGCATGCGCGGGAATGCCATCAGCGGCCGCTAACGCTCCCGCGCATACGCCGCCCGGAGATGTCATTTCCGCGCCAGCTGGCGTGGCATCAAAGGCCTTTTCCGCCAGCTGGCGGGGCGGAAATTCGTCCGGCGCCGGCCTAGCCCCTTAAGGTTGGGGCTTGGCCCCCCAAGATGCGGAGCATTCCGCAGCTTTGGGGCGGCACGATGCCCGACTGATTTGCGCCGTTTTGGGCGCCAGTAGGCGGACATCGCGCCGATACCGGAGAATTTCGACCCTGAAGGAATGACAGAAAATGCTGGAAATACTCAGCAGATCTGGCAACATCTGTGGAGAGAAAAAGAGAGCAAATGTTTCAGGCCAAGGAGCTTTCTTCATATTAGGTACCTTTTGGCCTGTGTGCTGTGCCCTGTAAGCAGTAAAAAGTGTTAATGACTGGGTAACAAGTCATAAAATCATAGAATCCCTACAATACAGAAGTAGGCCATTCAGCCCATCAAGTCAGCACGGATCCTCTAAAAGAGCACCCTACCTAGGCCCACTTCTGTGCCCTATCCCAGTAACCCCACCTAACTGTCAGATACTAAGGCACAATTTAGCATGGCCAATTCACATCTTTGGGGGGAAACCGGAGCAAACACTGGGAGAATGTGAAAACTCAACACAGTCACCCACGGCTGGAATTGAACCCGGGTCGCTGGGGCTATGAGGCCACTGTGCCACCTTGCCACCCAGAGTACCTTTCAAAAAACAAGTAGTGCCTTTAAAAAATTGGTCATTGTTTTCACCTAATCTTCGACCAGTTATTTGTGAATTTGTGAAGGTTTTTGCATAGAGATCTCCTCAAATTAACATTTTTGGTGTGAGAAACTACTAACCAAGTGCCAATGAGAAGGAAATGAGCCCGAACAATAATTGGTGTGGATATGAAATTAGGAAGAGAATAAGGAAGACTCCAAAAGATCACAGGCCAAGATGCAGCAGGAAAGCAAATAACAAGATAATGAGTGTTTGGTTAGAGATGGGGAGGTAAACACGATGATGCTCCTCACATGCTGATGAGTCAGTTTGTTTTTCAACACTACAGGAGAAATTTAATCCAACCTGATGAGCTACAATGAGCAGAATTTTCCAGCCCGACTCAGATGAAGTGGCTTGAGCTATCAGAATCTGTAATGTAGCAAGGTATTGTGGAGAATTTATCCCATCTCTTTAAATTTTACATGAAAAACAGAGTCCACGTTAATGAGCTCTATGCTAGGATATTTGGCATCAGTAGTGAAGTAGACCATAAAATGTCCCTTTTGAACTGACAATGTTATATTATACCTGACTTGTGCCTGACAGCTTGGTTTCCAAAATGTTAATCGACTCAATGATTCGGGGACAGGAAGTCAGGGAATTACTGTGCAAAAGAGAAGTACAAAATAGGCTCTAGTAGGGGTAACAGAGGCTTTGCACAGACGACAGAAAGGACTGCTTTGTTTAAAGCTGTGACTGGAGCAATTTTTATTAATTGTTCTACCATTTTGTTGATATAACAGTTTAAGAGATTAAAAAAACACATGGCATAAATTGAAACAAAGAAACGAGGAGCAGGAATAGGCCATTCAGCCCTTCGAGCCTGCTCCACCATTCAGTATGACTGATGCTCTATTTCAATGCCATATTCCTGCTTTCTCCCCATATACCTTGATGCCATTAAAATCTAAACATTTATCTATTTCTTCCTTGAATACATTCAGTGGTTTAGTCTCCACAGCCTCTGTGGTAAAGAATTCCACAGGTTCACTTCTCTTTGAGTGAAAAAATGTTTTCTCATCTCATTCCTAAATGTCTTTTTTTTTGTCCATGTGATGTGGGCATCGCTGGCTGGGCCAGCATTTATTGCCCATCCCTGAGGGCTTTTAAGAGTCAACCATATTTCTGTGGATCCGGAGTCACATGTAGGCCAGACCAGGTAAGGACGACATTTCCTTCCCGAAAGGACATTCATGAACCAGATGGATTTTTACGACAATCGACAATGGTTTCATGGTCACCGTTTAATTCCCAATTTATATTGAATTCAAATTTCACCATCTGCAGTGGTGGGATTCGCACCTGACTCTTGAGTCTCTCAATTACTAGTCCAGAGATAACACCTCTAAGCCACACCACTGCCTCCCCCAGTATCCTGAGACTGTGTCCCTGTTTCTAGATGCCCCAAACAGGGAAAGCAACCTCCCTGCATCTAGTCTGGCCAGCCCTTTTAGAATTTTATACGTTTTAATCAGATCTCCTCTCATCCTTCTAAACTCTAGTCACTACAAGCCCAGTTGAACTGATCTCTCCTCGCAAGACAGTCCCGTCAACCTTGGTATCAGCCTCCACTGCACTTCCTCTGTGGCAAGTATTTCCTTTCTTAGCTATGGAGACCAAATCTGAGCGTAGTCCTCCAGGTGTGGCCTCACCAAGGCCCTGGATAACTGCAGTAAGACACCTCTACTTCGGAACTCAAATCCTCTTGCAATGAAAGTCAAAATAGCATTTGCCTTCCTAATTGCTTGCTGCATCTGTCTCTCCATTTTCATTGACTGGAGTACAAAGGCACCCTGTACATTCTTTTGTACATCTACACTTCCCAATCTAAATCACCTTTAAACATCCTTGCATCCTCTTCACAACTCACAATTCCACCCAATTTTGTGTTGTCAGCTAACTTGGAAATGTTACATTTGGTTCCCTCATCCAGGTCAGTGATATCATGAAAGCTGGAGCCAAGTACCGACCCCTACGGTATCCCTCTAGTCACTGCCTGCCACATGGTGGTGTGTGGGGGAGGACACACCCATTTATTCCCACTCTGTTTCCTGTGATGTTAATCAATTCTTGATCTATACCAAACATATACACACCAGCATTTTCAGCAGTGTGCCTGTTGCCGTACTAATTACTTGGAAACAAAAGCAAGCTGTATGCCTTGGAGACATGCCAGGGCCTGCTTTTGTATCTGATGGTGTAGGAAGGCTCAACTTGTAAAGGTTTAAATAGATAATGATTGCGCACTGGGCAGCAACAATTGGCCTGGTTGGTAACTCTTTTAAAAATAAGTATTATTACGATCCTGGACCAGACCCCAACAGTGGCTAGCATACTGGACCGAAACCCCAATATTTTAGTTTATTTTGTAGGACTTTTGCGGAAAGAATACATTTCGCTCCAGGAATAATTTCACAAAGAAATAGCAGTTTGGTATTTAAAACAAAACTTTATTATGAACACAATATTAACTCTTTAACATCATATCTAAAATAGCTACCTCTATTCCCAATTACACAACAAGAAATGAAAACACATGGAGCTCTGAATCAATCCTACAACCCAATGGCACAGTGTATACTTACTTTCCAGAACAGATTTGGCTCCTGTTCGAACCCCTGCAGACTCTGGTTGGATGTCTTCAAAAAAGCTGTTTTAACTGGTTTGTTTCAGCCTCCCCCTTGTCCTCAGCTAAGTCTGCACTGCTTTAAATACTATTATTATTTTTTAAACTATCCGACTGTGAGAGCAAAAGACTTTACTTGTGGCCTAAAGGGTAGCCAGATCTGAACTCAACGCAAAACCTTTCTCAAAATGTCTGAATACCTTTGCTCCACCCAGCAATGACATCATATCCCCAAGCTGAAGACAAATTAACTTTCCAGGCTGAAAACACAATGGGCGGGATTCTCCGACCCCCCGCCAGGTCGGAGAATCGCTGGGGGACGGCGTGAATCCCGCTCTGACGCCGGCTGCCGAATTCTCTGGCACTGGTTTTTGGGTCGGGGCAGGGATCGGGCCGCGGCGGTCGGGGACATTTGGCAGTGGCCCCCCCCGGCGATTCTCCGGGTCCCGATGGGCCAAGCGGCAGCCCGTTTTCAGCTAGTCCTGCCAGCGTGGATTAGACAAGGTCCATACCGGCAGGACCTGTCTTTGAGGGCGGCTTGCGGAGTCCTCGGAGGGGCACGGGTGGATCCGGTTCCGGGGGGGGCCCCCACGGTGGCCTACCTCACCGATCTCTGGCGGGCCTGTGCTGTTGGGCAATCTTTCCCTCCCCGCCGGCCTATGGCCGGCACGGAGAAGAAACCCCTTGCGCATGTGCAGGAATGACGCTCGCTCCGGCCGGCGGAGGCCCTTCAGCGCCAAACACTCCAGCGCCGGCCTAGCCCCCAGAAGTGCGGAGGATTCCGCACCTTCCGGGTGGCCCGACGCTGGAGTGGTTCACTCCACTCTTTGGCGCTGGTACGGCCCGCCCCGCCGATTGCGGGAGAATCCCGCCCCTTAACTCTCCAGGGACTTCCCCAACTCAAACAACAGTGCATTAGCCCAAGTTTTTTACTCTGATCAATTTACCTTGGGCTCCTAAAAGTTTTCTGGTCCTGCAAAACTAGATTCTTTTAAAAACAAGACTACTGCAGTCAAACACATTCCAAACAGGCTTTTAACCCTTAAATTGCCAAATGTTTACAATCCAATTTATCTAAAATCCTGCATTCGGCACAGTCTTTAAAAGTACTGTTTCGAAATGATGCATGCTGGTCAGGCAAAGTATCCTACAAAATCACCTGTACATTTTATCCCGTGTTGAATGTAACCTACAGTGAGATATATGCAGGACACTGTATTTATAATTACATATAGGACCCACATCTAGCACTGAAATGTGCCGATAGCTTTGTGAATCTCCGAGACAGGGAGCGGGTTTCTCCGTCCCGCCGCACCAGATTCGGGTGCGGCAAGCCGTCGGGATTCTCTCTTTTGGCTGCTGGTCAATAGGGTTCCCCATTGTGGGGCAGCCCCATGCCGTCAGGAAACCCCCGGGCTGCTGGCAAGACGGAGAATCCCGACGGCGGAGAATCCTGCCCAGGGAATTTACTCACAATCGGGAGCACCTTTCATAGCCATGGCACATTCTGAAGTGCTTTAAAACGAATGAAGTATTTCTATTTTGTAGTGAAGGCGGTGTTTTAATGTAGAAAATAAAGCAGCCAATATTCTCACAATTTGCAAGTACAGCAGCATAGTAGTTGGACAGCTGATTTGTGATGCAGAGTGAGGCCAACAGCGCAGGTTCAATTCATGTACTGGCTGAGGTTGAGGTTGCCATGAAAGTTCCGCCTTCTCAATCCTGCTCCTCGCCTGAGGTGTGGTGACCCTCAGGTTAAATCACCAGCAGTCAGCTCACCCCCTCCAAGGGGAAAGCAGCCTATGGTCACCTGGGATTATGGCAACTTTACTTTAGGTTATGATAGTAAGGCACAGAGATCTGAAGTAATGCTTTGGAGAGATATGTTCAAATTCCACCACAGTTAGGAATTTAAATTCAAATAATTAAATAAATTTGGAATTCAAAACTAGTATCAGTAATAGTGATCATGATACTGTGAAACACTTGTGTCGAGGATGATTCTTCTTTGCGGAGGGCCAGGTGGAAGTGAAATATTATTATTGCCTATGGGTTTACAGATGCCTTATGAGCCCTGCCTTAGCCTTGAAGGGTGTCCCATAGCAAGGAACTCAATTGTTGGCTTGAAGAGGTGGTGGTGGATTATTGGCTCAGGCAGCTGCCCTCTCTCAATCTCCCAGGACTGCTCTTGTTGATTGGAAGGTCTTGATCCTGTTTTTGATGATAGACAGTCATTTTCCCATGTGCTGATGTTACTGGAGCAGGTGTCTGCGGGATGGCATTATCTTTGAACGATTCCCTTCTGTTCTCATGTGAATACCTCCCCCTGGTGTAGCTCTAGAGCATCTATTTTGAGCATCCTTGAGACTCTCAATCTGACTATGTCATGGCTGACGATTATCATCAATTGTGGCATATGTGTGTCCCGGAGGACACTCATAAAACCATCAGATTGTCATAAAAACCCATCTGGTTCACTCAGGTCCTTTAGGCAAGGAGATTTGTTGCTTTGACCTATTCTGGAAGAAATGTGGGGCGGGAATCTCTGATCCTGAGGCTAAGTGTTGACGCCGTGGTAAATGCCATCGCGTTTCTCGACGGTGTCAACATGGCCTCAGCATCTGCAATTCTGGCCCCGACAGGGGGCTCCAGCTGCCGAACCCGACGTCACAGTGGCACGATTTCCACCCATGCGTGGTGACTCCCTTCTCCGCGCCGGCCCCGACGCATCATGGCGTAAGGAAACAGGGGCCGGCGCGGAACAAAGGCGGCCCCCAGCCCGCCGATTGGTGGGCCCCGATCGCGGGCCAGGCCACAGCGGAGGCCCCGCTCACCCCCCGGGATCGGACCCACCCTCCCCCACAGGCCGCCCCCAGAACTTCCACGCCGAGGTCCTGCCGGGTAAGACCAGGTTAGAATGGGCGGGACTCGGGTTTTTCGGTACGGCCACTCGGCCCATCCTGGGCGGAGAATCGCCGGGTGGGGGGCCCGTAGAGCGGCCCTGGACGGCGCCGCTCCGACTGCGCCAGTGCCAATGGCGGCGATTCTCCACTCTGCAGATGATCACGTCAGGGCGGAGTGGCGCGATTCGCGCCGGTCGCGGCGATTCTCCAGCCCGGCCCCACGCGTGACTCCAGAACGACAGCAATGTGGTTGACTCTTAAGCACCCTCTAAAATGATTCAGTTGAATCCAGAAAGGAGGCTGACCAGCACCTTCTTGAGGGCAGCTAAGGATGGGCGATAAATTTAGGTCTTGCCAATGATGCTCATAACCTGTAAATAAAGCGAGAGAAAACAGCAAGCCTCTGCAAACAGCAGTAAGATAATGACTCGGTAATCTGTTTAACTGATGTTGGCTGAAAGGAAAATACGGAAAGGCATGGAACTTAGAGACCATGCTGATTGTAATGCAGGGTCTAATAACTGGTGGGTGGAAGGGCAAGCCAGTGACAGGAGGCTGCACAATGATCCCCAGCAGTTTGTTTGAAGCTTCGCTGGAATTTGGGCATCAGGAGGGTGTCTTGCCATGATTGGGGATTGGGAGAAGACTGGTTGCAATCGGACAGAGGGGAGGGAGGGTAGACCAGTGTAAGGGAGCCCCAAGTCTTCAATGTGAGACTCAGTAAAAGCCCCTCCTTGCCCACGAGGAAACTTAAGAAAAAGTTTAAAACTCAGCTTCTGGTCCGCTGATGGTGAGCTGAGACTGCTTGAGGCTCAGTTTGAAATTGCAAATTGGGTCCTTATGATAAAATTAGATTGAATTTGCACGTTTAAAACAAGACCCTGGTTTATTCATGCTAGTGCCGTGCTCGGCTGTTCAGAAGGCAGGTTAATACGGGGATAACCAGCAGAAAGCTCAACTCATCATAGAATTTACAGTGCAGAAGGAGGCCACTCGGCCCACCGAGTCTTTACCGGCTCTTTGAAAGAGCACCATACACAAGCCCACACCTCCACCCTATCCCCACAACCCAGTTACCTCCCCAACACTAAGGGCAATTTTGGACACTAAGGGCAATTTAGCATGGCCAATCTACCTAACCTGCACATCTTTGGACTGTGGGAGGAAACCGGAGCACCCGGAAGAAACCCACGCACACACGGGGAGGATGTGCAGACTCCGCACAGACAGTGAACCAAGCCAGGAATCGAACCTGGGACCCTGGAGCTGTGAAGCAATTGTGCTAACCACCATGCTACCGTGCTGCCCACTGGTAGATGTAACTTTTTTATTCATGATGCATGATCAATTACACAAAGACGAGCGTTGGATGCAATCGAGGCTTTATTACACTAAGATATGTGGCCTCCTACAGCAGCTGGCGAAATGGCTGCTGTACGAGAAGTACACATATTTATACTCTGCCTATTGGGCGGAGCCAGCAGCCAGGGAACTACCCCCGTACCTGTAGTACAGGGGCCTTACCGTAAAGCACCTAGACCGACATTCTCTATATACAGTATATACATCAGTGGTGACTACCACATTCACCCCCTGTTAAAATTGAGTCCGGCGGGGGTGGTGGAGAACTATATACAGGTAGACGTTTTAAAGTACAGAGAGAACAAAAATTGAGTCCAGCGGGGTGGAGGGGAAAATTATATACAGAGTGATGATGTTTTAAAAGTCCAGGTCATGTTACAGATTCAGTTGGTCCAGAGCCTTGATCTGCAGTTGGGAGCGCCGCAGTGCTGGCGGTGATTCCGGTGTCGGTCTGATCTTCGGTGGCTCCGGGAGCGTGTCGAAGTCCTCTTCATCCCCGGGTGTGGGCAGGGGGAGGACGGATTGACCTGGGGCGGGGGTTGCGGCTGGGTGCGCCGGGGGAGGGGAGGTGGTGCCGGGCGTGTGTGAGTGTGCGGAATCAGCTGGTGCCAGGTCCCTGAGGGAGACTGTACCTTGGCGGCCGTCGGGGTACGCTACGTAGGCGTACTGTGGGTTGGCGTGGAGTAGCTGTACCCTCTCAACCAACAGATCCGCCTTGTGGACTAGTACATGTTTACGGAGGAGTACGGGTCCTGGAGCTGCGAGCCAAGTCGGGAGCGACACCCCGGAGGTGGACTTCCTAGGGAAGGCAAAGAGACGTTCATGGGGTGTTTCATTAGTCGCAGTGCACAGGAGCGACCGAATGGAGTGCAGGGCGTCGGGGAGGACCGCCTGCCAGTGGGAGGCCGGGAGATTTCTGGACCATAGGGCCAGCTGGACGGCCCTCCAGACCTTCCCAATCTCCCTCTCCACCTGCCCGTTTCCCCGGGGGTTGTAGCTGGTCGTCCTGCTCGAGGCGATACCCTTGTTAAGCAGGAACTGACGCAGCCTATCGCTCATAAATGAGGATCCCCTGTCGCTGTGGACGTAGGCGGGGAAGCCAAACAGAACGAAGATGGTGTTGACGGCTTTGATGATGGTGGCAGACGTCATGTCGGGGCATGGGATGGCGAAGGGGAATCTGGAATATTCGTCAACCACATTGAGGAAGTAGGTGTTACGGTCGGCGGAGGGGGGGCCCCTTTGAAGTCCACGCTGAGGTGTTCAAAGGGACGGGAGGCCTTCACCAGGCGTGCACGGTCTGGCCGGTAGAAGTGCAGTTTGCACTCTGCGTAGACCTGGCAGTCTCTGGTGATAGCCCTGACTTCCTCAATGGAGTAGGGCAGATTGCGGGCCTTGATGAAATGGTAAAAACGTGTGACCCCCAGGTGACAGAGGTTGTCGTGCAGAGTCCGGAGTCGGTCCACCTGTGCGCTGGCACATGCACCTCGGGATAAGGCGTCGGGGGGGCTCGTTGAGCTTACCGGGGCGATACAGTCATTGTAGGTGGAGAGCTCGATCCTCCACCTTTTTTGATCTTACCCCGCTGTGTGTTATTGAACATAAAGGCAACCGACCGTTGGTCAATGAGGAGAGTGAATCTCCAGCCGGCCAGGTAATGCCTCCAATGTCGCACAGCTTCAATGATGGCTTGGGCCTCTTTCTCGACGGGGGAATGCTGAATTTCGGAGGCATGTAGGTGTTATAACCTGCCTACTTATCATTGGCTGGGGACGAATGACTATCCCACAATCCTGTGGGAGTATGAGCTTCCCCAATGAGGGGGGCCGGAGAAACCACGAGTAAACTCCTAGTATAAATAAAGCTGGCCAGTTCAGGAACCAGCAGGAAGGAGTATGTAGCAAGGGAAGTTACTGCTACTGTTATGTATATATGTTATAGTAAATAAATGTTATTACTTTGTATCCTTAAAACTCGTGCTGGATTCTTCATGGCCCTTACAAAACTGGCGATGAAGGTTAAAGTGAAAAGCCGTCTACACTGCTGAAGCCACCTCCCTGGATTTTTGTTGGATACAGGTTGGAAGTTGTTTTCTATTATGCCATCCCTCTGTACGGACATTTGGATGTTTTTGATGCTGCGCTGGAAAGCTGGAAGCAGTCCATACAACGGATGCGTTACTATTTCCGGGCAAACAATATCACCGAAAACGAGCACCAGGTGGTCATATTGCTCACCGCTTGCGGCCCGCATACGTTTGGGGTGATTAGGAGCCTTACGTACCCAGCTGCGCCGGACACCAAAACGTTTGATGAACTTGTGAATATAGTGGGGCAACATTTTAACCAAACCCCGTCCACGATAGTCCAGCGTTACCGGTTTAATACCGCTGAGAGGACCCCTGGAGAATCCCTTGCCGATTTTCTATCCAGGCTACGCAGGATTGCGGAGTACTGTGACTATGGTGAGACCTTGTCAGAAATGTTACGCGACCGTTTGGTTTGCGGTATTAACAATGCGGCCACCCAGAGAAAGTTGTTAGCGGAGCCAACATTGACTTTTCAACAGGCCATTCAAATAGTATTGTCCCGAGAGAGCGCAGAGCGAGGAGTACAGGGGCTACAGGGAATGGAAGCGCATGCCTTGGGGCGCAACCCCTTCCGTCCGAAAACGTCCCCCCGCACTCCTGCGGTACCTTGGGCGAGGCAACGCCTGGACCGACGCCAGTGGCCGTTGGACATTCCTCCCCGAAGGGAGCCTTCTCCAGAGCCAATGGATGAGGAGCCATGTCCGTGTCAGACTTGTAGGCGCCGACCCCGTCACGGACGGCGGTCCTGGGGGCGCCAGAGGCGCTGTCGTTCCGACCGAAACTGGGACCAGCCCAGGGGCCGTAACTGGGACCAGCCCAGAGGCCGTACCTTCCATGTGGATGAACCTGCGGCGACTACTCTTGAGGACGTGGAGACGGAGGACGACTGCCTGCAGTTGCATTGTGTGGCAGCTCCCCATGTGGCCCCCACTAAGATGACAGGACGGGTCAATGGCCACCCACTTGAGATGGAGTTGGATACTGGTGCAGCGGTCTCCGTGATCGCCCAGAGGACATTCGACCGCATCAAGCAGGGTATACAGACCCTTACATTAACCGACTCACAGGCCAGGTTGGCCACCTATACGGGGGAACCACTGGACATTGCAGGAACTACAATGACCCCTGTTGTCTATGGATGCCAGGAGGGGCGTTTCCCATTTATCGTGGTGCGCGGCCATGGGCCCAGCCTGTTGGGTCGGGACTGGTTGCGCCATTTGCGGTTGCAATGGCAGCACATCCTCCAAACAGTTTCTGAAGGGTTGACTGAGGTGCTAGGACGATACCCAGATGTATTCCAGCCTGGTTTGGGGAAAACAAAAGGGGCCGTAGCCCATATCAAAGTCGAACCAGGAGCCACGCCGCGCTATTTCCGGGCGCGTCCAGTGCCTTACGCCTTGCTCGAGAAGGTAGAAGGGGAGCTCACTTGTTTGGAGAGTTTGGGTATTATCAGGCCCATCCGTTTTGCTGACTGGGCAGCACCAATTGTACCTGTAATGAAGCCAGATGCCACAGTTCGCTTGTGTGGCGACTGTAAACTTACAGTGAATACGGTTTCCCGACTCGACCGATATCCAATGCCTCGCATAGAGGATCTCTACGTGAAACTTGCAGGTGGATTCTCGTTCACAAAATTAGATATGAGTCACGCCTACCTGCGGTTGGAGCTGGACCCTGCCTCCCGACCATATGTAACGATTAATACACACCGGTGCCTGTATGAATATACACGGTTGCCCTTTGGAGTATCATCTGCCTGCGCAATTTTTCAACGTGTTATGGAGGGCATTTTGAGAGGTTTACCACATGTGGCTGTCTACCTAGATGACGTTTTGATTACAGGGACGTCGGAGCAGGAACATTTGGAAAATCTGGAGGCTGTCCTTAGACGCCTTTCGGAGGCTGGAGTCCGTTTACGTCGCACAAAGTGCGTATTTCAGGCAAAGGAAGTAGTCTACCTAGGTTATCGGGTGGACCGTGAAGGTTTGCACCCCGTCGCAGAGAAGGTGCGTGCAATTCAACAGGCCCCCGCCCCGACTGACACTTCGCATCTTCGTTCTTTTCTCGGTCTCGTAAACTATTATGGGAAGTTCCTCCCCAATCTGGCAACTACGCTGGCCCCTTTGCACCTTCTGCTAAAGAAAAATCACACCTGGGTTTGGGGTCAGCCGCAAGAAACCGCTTTCCGGCGGGTAAAGCAACAATTGTCGTCGTCTGGGTTACTAACCCACTATGATCCTGGAAAGCCTTTGCTCGTCACATGTGATGCATCCCCGTATGGTATTGGGGCCGTCCTGTCCCACAAGATGGAGAACGGGGCCGAGCGACCGATAGCTTTCGCCTCCCGCACAGTGACTGCAGCGGAGAAAAAGTACGCGCAGATCGTGAAGGAGGGCCTGGCAGTGGTTTTTGCGGTGAAACGCTTCCACCAGTACGTGTACTGCCGCCATTTCACTATCGTGACTGATCCTAAGCCCCTGCTGGGACTTTTCAGAGAGGATAAGCCAATACCATCCATTGCTTCTGCATGGATCCAGCGCTGGGCTTTGTTGCTTGCTGCATACGAGTATTCTCTGGAGCACAAACCAGGTACGCAGATAGCAAATGCCGACGCACTGAGCCGATTGCCTTTATCGACCGGCCCCGTGTCGACCCCCACGACCGGTGAGGTGGTTGCAACCCTAAACTTTATGGACAACTTGCCTGTCACGGCATCACAGATCCGTGAGTGGAGCCAGTCCTGTCAAAGGTTTGGCACATAGTCCTGTATGGTGGGCAGCATAGACAGCTCCCAGGCGAGTTACGGGCATTTTCCTCCAAGCTGTCAGAATTCAGCGTGGAAGACGGCGTCCTCTTGTGGGGGACGCGTGTGATTGTCCCGGAAAAAGGCCAGGAGCTGATACTAACAGACTTGCACAATGGGAATCCAGGCGTGACCAAAATGAAAATGTTGGACCGGAGTTATGTCTGGTGGCCAGGCCTCGACACCGACATTGAGAAGGTGGCCCAAAACTGCTCCATTTGCCAGGAGCATCAGAAGCCTCCGCCGGCCGCGCCCCTACATCACTGGGAATGGCCAGGGCGGCCTTGGGCACGCTTGCATGCAGATTTCGCAGGCCCTTTTCAAGGATCCATGCTCCTTCTACTAATTGACGCCCAGTCCAAATGGCTAGAGGTGCATAAGATGCAGGGGACAACGTCCTGCGCAACAATTGAAGAAGATGCGTTTATCGTTTAGTACGCATAGCCTCCCCAAGGTGCTGGTCATGGATAACGGCACTCCATTCACAAGTGAGGAGTTTGCGAGGTTCATGAAGATGAACGGCATCCGCCATATCTGCACTGCCCCATACCACCCGGCTTTAAATGGGTTGGCAGAGCGCGCAGTGCAGATATTCAAAAGAGGCCTAAAGAAGCAGTATTCCGGATCAATGGACACGAGACTGGCTCGCTTTTTGTTTACGTACAGGACCACCCCCCATGCAGTGACTGGGGTAGCTCCCGCAGAACTCCTAATGGGCCGGAAACTTCGCACCCACCTTAGTATGGTTTTCCCGGACATTGGCGCAAAAGTACGCCACACACAAGAACGGCAGGGACAGGGATTTTCTCGGCATCGGCCGATTCGTAAGTTTGCGCCCGGTGACCCAGTGTTCGTTCGGAATTTTGATGGTGGTGCCCAATGGGTTCCTGGTGTAATCTTTCGCCAAACGGGCCCTATATCTTACCAAGTGCAAGCCCAGGGTCGTCTCCAGCGAAAACATGTAGACCACGTTCGGTCCAGAAGACTATCCCCTCAAAAGATTCCCCGCCCCCGGAGCTCATTTCTACAGCCGCAGAGACCAGAGACAAGGGAAGGTAGTCCTCACAATCTTCCACTGGTGCCTCACCCGAAGCCTGCGCAGGTCGTTACGGGACCGAATAGAGATGGAGACGCTGACATGACGGAGGCAGCAGACTCTGACTCCGAGATGGAGACACAGGATGAATCAGAGGGGGAATCCTCGGATCCACGGGCCGTGGATGTACAATCGTTGCGCCGTTCATCATGGAAGCGCCGGTCTCCGTCTCGTTACACGCCGCCTGATCCAGCGCCGCGTGCAAATGGTGTCCGGCCTGCGGCCAAACATGTCCGACGCCCTCCTTCGCCAGGGTCTTCGGTGGATTCCTTGGACTTTGGAGGGGAGGGATGTTGTTACCTGCCTACTTACCATTGGCTGGGGACTAATGACTATCCCACAATCCTGTGGGAGTATGAGCTTCCCCAATGAGAGGGGCGGAGAAACCACTAGTAAACTCCGAGTATAAATAAAGCTGACCAGTTCAGGAACCAGCAGGAAGAAGTATGTAGCAAGGGAAGTTACTGCTACTGTTATGTATATATGTTATAGTAAATAAATGTTATTACTTTGTATCCTTAAAACTCGTGCTGGATTCTTCGTGGCCCTTACAAAAGTAGGGTTCATGAAAAAGACGCCACGGGCCTGCCTGCCTGGTTGAGGGTGGCGGCTAGAGCGACGTCTGATGCATCGCTCTCGACTTGGTATGGTAACGTCTCGTCGACCGCGCGCATCGCGGCCTTGGCGATGTCGGCCTTGATACGGTTGAAGGCCTGGTGAGCCTCGGCCGTTAAGGGAAAAATAATGGATTGAATGAATTGGCGGCCTTGTCCGCATAGTTTGAGACCCACTGGGCGTGATATGAAAAGAACCCCAAGCATCGTTTGAGGGCCTTGGGTCAGTGGGGGAGGGGGCGTTCCATGAGTGGGCGCATGTGGTCAGGATCGGGCCCCAGAACTCCGATCTGGACCACATAGCCGAGGATGGCTAAGCGGTTCATGCTGAACACGCACTTCTCCTTGTTGTAGGTTAGGTTGAGGAGAGTGGCGGTGTGGAGAAATTTGGCAAGGTTGGCGTCATGGTCCTGCTGATCGTGGCAGCAGATGGTGACATTGTCCAGGTACAGGAAAGTGGCCCGCAGCCCGTAACGGTCAACCATTTGGTCCATTTCCCGTTGGAAAACCGAGACCCCGTTTTTGACGCCAAAGGGAACCCTAAGAAAGTGGTAAAGGCAGCCATCTGCCTCGAAGGGCAGACAGATGGGGAGCTGGTGGTCGGCGGATTTCAGGTCCACAGTTGAGAAGACCCGGTACTGTGCAATCTGATTGACCATATCAGATATGCGTGGGAGGGGGTACGCATTGAGCTGCCTGTACCTATTAATGGTCTGGCTGAAGTCCACGACCATTCTGTGTTTCTCCCCAGTTTTCACAACTACCACTTGGGCTCTCCAGGGGCTGTTGCTGGCCTCGATGATGCCTTCCCGAAGCAGTCGCTGGACCTCGGACCTGATGAAGGCCCTGTCCTGGGTGCTGTATCGTCTGCTCCTGGTGGCGACGGGTTTGCAATCCGGGGTTAAGTTTGCAAATAGGGAATGTGGGTCTACCTTTTACGGTCGCGTTTGTTAGGCTCTGGAGGGCAGCACAGAGGTTGGGAAGGCCGTAGAGGTGGAAGCCGCTGAACTCCATGCCCTGGACAGTGAGAGTGGTGATGCAGTACCCCCGGATCGTCACGGAGTGGGACCCAGAGGCCAGGGAGAGTCTCTGGTTAGCGGGGTGTACCGCGAGGGAGCAGCGCCTTACCGTATCGGGGTGAATGAAGCTCTCGGTGCTCCCGGAGTCCAGCAGACAGGAGATCTTGTGCCCATCGATCTTCACATTGGTAGAAGCCGTTGCCAGGTTGCGTAGGCGAGACTCGTCAATCGTGACCGAGGCGAGATGCAGCTGGTCGGCGGCGGTTACTGGCGGCGGGCGGCCAGGTGAGGTGCCCGGGTGGCATGGTCCTGGTAAGATGGCGGCGCCCACGGGCCGCACTTGTCTTGGGGAAAATGAGATGGTGGCGCCTGACGATCCTGGGGTGAACAAGATGGTGGCGCCTAAGGCCGCACGTGGCAGTGGTCGAAAAAGATGGCGCCGCCCACGGGCCGCACGTGGGGGGAGCTGGAACAATAACGCCGACTGAGCGGGCTTGGCATACTGCAGAGAAGTGCCCCTTCTTGCCACAGGCCTTGCAAAGGTCGCTCCAGGCCAGGCAGCGCTGTCGGGGGTGTTTGGACTGCCCACAGAAGTAACATTTGGGGCCCCCAGGGTTGGTTGGCTGCCGCGCAGCACAGGCGTGGGGCTGGCTGAGGGCGGTCGCTGGTGGGATCTACGATGGGGCGGCCGTCTGCGGAATCCACCATGCACAGGAGGAGTGGGCCGTGCGGTCGGTTGCGTAGGCCTGGATGATGCACGAAGCAACCGTTAGCGAGAGCGCTAGCTTTTTGGTTTCCGCAAGGTCGAGAGTGGCCCCTTCTAAGAGGTGCTGGCGGATGTAATCGGACCCTTAACAAAAGCGTCTCTCATGAGCAAGTTCGAGTGTTCTGTGGCCGAGGCGGCCTGACAGTCACAGTCTCTAACTAGGGGAATCAGGGCCTGCCAGAAATCTTCCACTGACTCACCAGGAAGTTGACGACGAGTGGAGACGAGGTGTCTGGTGTAGAGCGTGTTAGTCCGCTGAGCGTAGTTTTCCTTCAGTAGCGCCATGGCATCTGCATAGGTCGGCGCATCCTGGATAAGTGGAAAGACGTTGGAGCTCAGCCGCGTGTAAAGGATCTGAATCTTCTGATCTTCTGGAATTGGGTCTGGTGCAGACCCGATGTATGCTTCAAAAGAGGCGAGCCAATATTCAAAGTCCTTTTTGGCGTTGTCTGATTGCGGATGCAGCTGCAGGCGATCCGGCTTGATGCGGAGGTCCATCTTCTGAAAACTTAGTGTAATAAATTGATGCACGATCAATTACACAAAGACGAGAGTTGGATGCAATCAAGGCATTTATTACACGAAGATGTGTGGCCTCCAACAGCAGCTGGTGAAATGGCTGCTGTACGAGGAGCACACATATTTATACTCCGCCTACTGGGCGGAGCCAGCAGGCAGGGAACTACCCCATACCTGTAGTGCAGGGCCTTACCGCACAGCACCTACACCGACATCCACTATATACAACATATACATCAGTGGTGACTACCACAATTCATTCTTGGAATGTAGATGGCACTGGCAAGGTCAGGATTTGTTGTCCACCCCTAATTGCCCTTGAGAGCAGTGAAGTATTACATAGAACATAGAACATAGAACGATACAGCGCAGTACAGGCCCTTCGGCTCACGATGTTGCACCAAAACAAAAGCCATCTAACCTACACTATGCCATTATCATCCATATGTTTATCCAATAAACTTTTAAATGCCCTCAATGTTGGCGAGTTCACTACTGTAGCAGGTAGGGCATTCCACGGCCTCACTACTCTTTGCGTAAAGAACCTACCTCTGACCTCTGTCCTATATCTATTACCCCTCAGTTTAAAGCTATGTCCCCTCGTGCCAGCCATTTCCATCCGCGGGAGAAGGCTCTCACTGTCCACCCTATCCAACCCCCTGATCATTTTGTATGCCTCTATTAAGTCTCCTCTTAACCTTCTTCTCTCCAACGAAAACAACCTCAAGTCCCTCAGCCATTCCTCATAAGATCTTCCCTCCATACCAGGCAACATCCTGGTAAATCTCCTCTGCACCCGCTCCAAAGCCTTCACGTCCTTCCTATAATGCGGTGACCAGAACTGTACGCAATACTCCAAATGCGGCCGTACCAGAGTTCTATACAGCTGCAACATGGCCTCCTGACTCCGGAACTCAATCCCTCTACCAATAAAGGCCAACACTCCATAGGCCTTCTTCACAACCCTATCAACCTGCGTGGCAACTTTCAGGGATCTATGTACATGGACACCTAGATCCCTCTGCTCATCCACACTTCCAAGAACTTTACCATTAGCCAAATATTCCGCATTACTGTTATTCCTTCCAAAGTGAATCACCTCACACTTCTCTACATTAAACTCCATTTGCCACCTCTCAGCCCAGCTCTGCAGCTTATCTATATCCCTCTGTAACCTGCTACATCCTTCCACCCTATCGACAACACCACCGACTTTAGTATCGTCTGCAAATTTACTCACCCACTCTTCTGCGCCTTCCTCTAGGTCATTGATAAAAATGACAAACAGCAACGGCCCCAGAACAGATCCTTGTGGTACTCCACTTGTAACTGAACTCCATTCTGAACATTTCCCATCAACCACCACCCTCTGTCTTCTTTCAGCTAGCCAATTTCTGATCCACATCTCTAAATCACCCTCAATCCCCAGCCTCTGTATTTTCTGCAATAGCCTACCGTGGGGAACCTTATCAAACGCTTTGCTGAAATCCATATACACCACATCAACTGCTCTACACTCGTCTACCTGTTCAGTCACCTTCTCAAAGAACTCGATAAGGTTTGTGAGGCATGACCTACCCTTCACAAAGCCATGCTGACTATCCCTGATCATATTATTCCTATCTAGATGATTATAAATCTTGTCTCTTATAATCCCCTCCAAGACTTTACCCACTACAGACGTGAGGCTCACCGGTCTATAGTTGCCGGGGTTGTCTCTGCTCCCCTTTTTGAACAAAGGGACCACATTTGCTATCCTCCAGTCCTCTGGCACTATTCCTGTAGCCAATGATGACATAAAAATCAAAGCCAAAGGTCCAGCAATCTCTTCCCTGGCCTCCCAGAGAATCCTAGGATAAATCCCATCAGGCCCCGGGGACTTATCTATTTTCAGCCTGTCCAGAATTGCCAACACCTCTTCCCTACGTACCTCAATGCCATCTATTCTATTAGCCTGGGTCTCAGCATTCTCCTCCACAACATTATCTTTTTCCTGAGTGAATACTGACGAAAAATATTCATTTAGTATCTCGCCTATCTCTTCAGACTCCACACACAACTTCCCATCCCTGTCCTTGACTGGTCCTACTCTTTCCCTAGTCATTCGCTTATTCCTGACATACCTATAGAAAGCTTTTGGGTTTTCCTTGATCCTACCTGCCAAATACTTCTCATGTCCCCTCCTTGCTCGTCTTAGCTCTCTCTTTAGATCCTTCCTCGCTACCTTGTAACTATCCATCGCCCCAACTGAAACTTCACACCTCATCTTCACATAGGCCTCCTTCTTCCTCTTAACAAGAGATTCCACTTCTTTGGTAAACCACGGTTCCCTCGCTCGACGCCTTCCTCCCTGCCTGACCGGTACATACTTATCAAGAACACGCAGTAGCTGATCCTTGAACAAGCTCCACTTATCCAGTGTGCCCAACACTTGTAGCCTACTTCTCCACCTTATCCCCCCCAAGTCACGTCTAATGGCATCATAATTGCCCTTCCCCCAGCTATAACTCTTGCCCTGCGGTGTATACTTATCCCTTTCCATCATTAACGTAAACGTCACCGAATTGTGGTCACTGTCCCCAAAGTGCTTTCCTACCTCCAAATCCAACACCTGGCTTGGTTCATTACCCAAAAGCAAATCCAACGTGGCCTCGCCTCTTGTTGGCCTGTCAACATATTGTGTCAGGAAACCCTCCTGCACACACTGTACAAATCACGACCCATCTAATGTACTCGAACTATATCTTTTCCAGTCAATATTTGGAAAGTTAAAGTCTCCCATAATAACTACCCTGTTACTTTCGCTCTTATCCAGGATCATCCTCGCCATCCTTTCCTCTACATCCCTAGAACTATTTGGAGGCCTATAGAAGACTCCCAACAGTGTGACCTCTCCTTTCATGTTTCTAACCTCAGCCCATACTACCTCGGAAGATGAGTCCCCATCTAGCATCCTCTCCGCCACCGTAATACTGCTCTTGACTAGCAGCGCCACACCTCCCCCTCTTTTGCCTCCTTCTCTGAGCTTACTAAAACACCTAAACCCCGGAACCTGAACATCCATTCCTGTCCCTGCTCTATCCATGTCTCCGAAATGGCCACAACATCGAAGTCCCAGGTACCAACCCATGCTGCCAGTTCCCCTACCTTATTTCGTATACTCCTGGCATTGAAGTAGACACACTTCAAACCACCTACCTGAACACTGGCCCCCTCCTGCGACGTCAAATCTGTGCTCCTGACCTCTATACTCTCATTCTCCCTTACCCTAAAACTACAATCCAGGTTCCCATGCCCCTGCTGCTTAGTTTAAACCCCCCCCAAAGAGCACTAACAAATCTCCCCCCCAGGATATTTGTGCCCCTCAGGTTCAGATGTAGACCATCCTGTCTGTAGAGGTCCCACCTTCCCCAGAAAGAGCCCCAGTTATCCAGAAATCTGAATCCCTCCCGCCTGCACCATCCCTGTAGCCACGTGTTTAATTGCTCTCTCTCCCTATTCCTCATCTCACTATCACATGGCACGGGCAACAACCCAGAGATAACAACTCTGTTTGTTCTAGTTCTGAGCTTCCATCCTAGCTCCCTGAAAGCCTGCCTGACATCCTTGTCCCCTTTCCTACCTATGTCGTTAGTGCCAATGTGGACCACGACTTGGGGCTGCTCCCCCTCCCCCTAAGGACCCGGAAAACACGATCCGAGACATCACGTACCCTTGCACCTGGGAGGCAACATACCAAACGTGAGTCTCTCACGCTCCCACAAAATCTCCTATCTGTGCCCCTGACTATCGAGTCCCCAATTACTAATGCTCTGCTCCTCTCCCCGTTCCCTTCTGAGCAACAGGGACAGACTCCGTGCCAGAGGCCCGTACCCCATGGCTTATTGCTATGGGTTAGGAATCACATGTCGCCAGATCAGGTAATGTTGACAGATTTCCTTCCCTTCAGTGAACCTTTAGTGATGGATTTTTCCAACCTACGATGATAATTTCATGCTTACTGTCACTGAGGTAAATTCGGAATTCCAGATTTTATGAACTGATTTTAAATTCCACCAGCTGCCATGGTATAAGGGCCCTTCCTGTGATTCCCTTTTTACCCCTTTATTTTTGGTGTTATCATTTTGATCCATGGAAGCTTAATAGACATGTATCTTTAGGTCGAGCAGGGGGAGTGAGGAATTCAAAAGTTACAGAAGAGAACTTTTGTGTTGGCTTTTAACAGCAGAGCTCAGACTTTTCGGCACCCGAGAGATCGGTGGGACTCTGTTTGATTGGTTTGCTGGTGGCGAAAATGCCATAATCACCTGTCTTTTGAACACGGGCCTGAGTATTCTGCCTGCTAACAGGGGGGATTGGGTCCTGTGTAAGTGGGTTAATTTTCAGAAAGCCATGGGGACTAGCTCTCTCTCTCTCTCTCTCTCTCCCTCGTGTTTTCTTCAGAAAAGCTGCTGTATTTCTGAAACTGCAGAGACCTGAATGAATCTACAGTGACAATCATGACAGACTGGAAACAGAAATCTCAAACTGAAGCCTTGAAGGAAGGTGTGCTAGAAACAACCATGTGAAACAAAGACCTTTATCCCTTTTCCTTATTATTTTATCCCCCTCTGTGTTTGTCTGTCTTGTGTGTAGGGGGGACGGGTTTATATGGGGGGGGGCTGTTAGAAATTAGACAATAGTTAACCTGCACATTTAATGATCGTTATTGTTATTAATAAACATAATTGTGTTTAAATTTACAAACCTGGAGCGAGATTCTACGACCCCCCGCCGGTTCGGAGAATCGCCGGCGAGCGGTGTGAATCCCGCCCCCGCCGGCCGCCGAATTCTCCGGCACAGAAAATTCGGCAGGGGCGGGAATCGCGCCACGCCGGTCGTCGGACCCCCCGCCGACAATTTTCCTGGCCCGCAATGGGCCGAAGTCCCGCTGCTGTCATGCCAGTCCCGCCGGCGTGAATCAAACCACCTGCCTTACTGGCGGGACTGTCGGCACGGGTGGGATGTGGGGTCCTGGGGGGTGATCTGGCCCGGGGGGGTGCCCCCATGATGATCTGGCCTGCGATCGGGGCCTACCGATCCGCGGGCAGGCCTGTGCCGTGGGGACACTCTTTTCCTTCCGGCTCGGCTACAGCTCCGCGATGGCTGATAAGGAAGTGACCCCCCCGCGCATGCGCGGGGATGACGTCAGCAGCCGCTGACGGTCCCGTGCATGCGCGGACTTCCGCCCGCCGGCGAAGTCCCTTTGGCCCCGGCTGGCGTGGCGCCAAAGGCCTTTCCCGCCAGCTAGTGGAGCACCAATCACTCCGGCAATGGCTTGGTCCCTAAAGGTGCGGAGCAATCCGCACCTTTGGGGCGGCCCGACGCCGAAGTGGTTCCCGCCACTCCATGCCGCCGGGACCCCCCGCCCCGGTGGGTAGGGAAGAATTCCGGCCCAGGTGACTGTAGTTATTGGACAGCTGAGGGCCAAAGTCTTTAGGTATTTTTTCGAAGAAGTATTTATTTATTTCAATTGTGTTGTAACTCCGGGTCAAGTGGGGCTGGAATTAACTGCGTGCTAGCCCAGGGGGTTGTAACAATGTGTTGC
This sequence comes from Scyliorhinus torazame, assembly GCF_047496885.1. Lineage (NCBI taxonomy): Eukaryota > Metazoa > Chordata > Chondrichthyes > Carcharhiniformes > Scyliorhinidae > Scyliorhinus > Scyliorhinus torazame. The sequence continues at coordinate 325,710,188 of NC_092710.1, forward strand.
TGGTTATTTATTTTTTTAAAGTATTTTTATTAAGGTTTTGCAGATCAGTGACAGCGGGAGCATGTCCCACCTTTTAAAGTCCCCTTCCAACCGGGCAGATTGAGCCTGTGCAGGGTATCCCATTTCCTGGCCACCTGTATACCCAGGTAACAAAAACTTTTCTCTACCATCCTGAGCGGCAGCTCTTTCAGTCTCTCCTACTGCCCCTTGGCCTGAATCACAAACAAGTCGCTCTTTCTCATGTTCAGTTTGTACCCTGAAAAACTACCAAAATTCCTCAGGATCCGCAGAATCCATCCCCTCCACAGGGTCCGAAATGTACAGAAGCAAATCATCCGCGGAAAGCGAGACCCAATGTTCCACCCCCCCCCACCCCCCGAACCAGTCCCCGCCAGTTCCTCAAGGCTCTCAGCACCATAGCTAGCGGTTCTATAGCTAGGGCAAATAGTAACGGGGAGAGGGGTACCCCGTTTGTACATACGCTTGCTACAGGCGCCTGGTACAGCAATTTCACCCAGCCAATAAAGCCCTTGTATTTTAACTACTCCACCTGGCATGGTTTCTATCAGGTGGGCGTGTTGGAGGGGGCAATTAAAATCGGGGCCTTTTTTGGGGGTAAACCTGATAGGAGGATGAAACTCCATTCCAGAAAGATCCAGTAAGAGTCTAAGACAGTAACCAAAGTCTTGATATTTATTAATTACCAAAAATAAGCTTTTTATTTAAAAAAATGAATTATCCTGACTTGCTTTGGCATTCAAACTCCCTGTCTACCTAAAGTTGAAGTGGAAAATATCTTGTGTTGTACCATTTCTAAAGTGATTTTGAATCAATCCTCCCTGAAATGTACTTCTTCCTGCACCTTTGGGAAAATTGGGAGTTTGAATTTCTAAGCAATACCAAAGAATTTTCCTTTTTTAAAATATTTTTGGAAAAATATCTAGATCAGGTGTATTCAATTGCTCGGTCTTGGCTATACTCTGTGTACTCTGGGGCCTCCGGGACCAAATATAAAACTTAAATCGGCATGCATCTACATATAGAAGCTGGCAGATGTTACTGCTCGGAGTTAGGTTTTATCCACTGTTCAGTCAACACCACTGACGCTTCCGAAACCTCTGGCCCCATAAAATTCAAATGGGGCAGGGCAGTGAACTAAAAATATAAGCACAAGTACGACCCAACTGGCTGGCCTTCATGGCATTGATTGTTGGAGCTCAGTGACTGTCGGTAGTTTGACTTTCTAATTCATTCATGGGACATGGGCATCGCAAGCTAGGCTTGCATTTATTGCCCATCTCCAATTGCCCTTGGACTGAGTGGCTTGTAATGCCATTTCAGAGGGCATTTAAGAGTCAGCTACATTGCTGATGGTCTGGGGGCACATGTAGACCAGACCAGGTGATCATTCCCTAAAGGACACAAGTGAATGTATGGCGGGAGAGGGGGCGGGGAGGGGTGGGGCGGGGGAGGGGGGGGGGGTGGTGGCAGCAAATCTTGTCCTTATGTTTTGGGCATGCAGTATGTGTTTTAAACGTGCACCTCTGGTGCTACTACAGGCTCTTGGTTGCTCACCCTGCTGACAGCTCGTTGTATCTGTGAATGCTCAGAGACCCTCTGGCCATCTGAGAGCCCACTCAGGGACTTCTACAGATGTCTGTAGAACCCTCATACCCCAGCTGTATCGTCAAGTTGAATGTGGCCAAACTTAATCCACTTACGTTGATGCAACAGTCAAGAAAGCCCAACAACGTCTCTCCTTCCTACGGAAACTAAAGAAATTTGGCATGTCTGCATCGACTCTCACAAACTTCTACAGATGTGTGTTAGAGAGCATCCTATCCGGCTGCTTTACAGCCTGGTCTGGCAACTGCTCGGTCCTAGATCGCAAGAAATTGCAGAGTGTGGTGAACTCAGCCCAGCGCATCACACAAGCTTGCCATCCCCACATTGATTCCGTATACATCTCCTGCTGCCTCAGGAAGGCAGACAGCATTATCAGAGATCCCTCCCACCCAGGCATTGCCTTCTTCCAGACCCTTCCATCAGACAGAAGGTACAGAAATCTGAAGACCCGCACATACAGACAGAGGAATAGCTTCTTCCCCACTGCGACAAGAGTCCTCAATAATTCCCCCTCGGACTGATCTGTTCCCTGTAAGAACACTATTCACGACGCCCTATGCTGCTCTTGCTCATGTATTTGCTTTGTTTGGCCCTTTGTTCCGCACTGTAACCAATGACTGTTTTGTCAATGTACCATTTCCCAATGTTCTCTGTTGATTATTCTCTTTGTCTACTATGTACGTACTGTGTACGTTCCCTCGGCCGCAGAAAAATACTTTCACTGTACTTCAGTACATGTGACAATAAATCAAATCAAATCAAATCAAGGGCCTACCAGGTGTTGACACTCCTCAGAAGCGCTGCCCCACTGCAAAGAAAGCAGGGGATGTGCAGAGCTCATCCAACCAGAGGACACCTGCAACGTGGTCTTTGGAACCCTCCCTCGTTCTCTGCCCCCGTCAGGGGAGGGGCCTTACCAGGGACCCCTGCCCCTCAATATCACCAGCTGTCTCCTCCTGATGAGACTGGCAGTGTTGACTGCCCGTGCCACCATCTCCCAAGCGCTGTTCAGGGAGGTGGGCTTGAGGTTGCGACTACGCTGGGGAAGAGGCCGTCCCTCTTCCCTCACTAGCATGGAGCTGTGGGTCCACCTCGAACTCCCGAACTCAGTGGAGGGCAGGGGGAGGTCATATGTAAGCCACCTTTGTGGCTGCAGTCAGTGTGTGCTGAGTGAGGCGCTTCCAAACAATTCCAGCTGTCAGACTCCTTGGTGCTAATTCTGGCCCCAGAGGCTACAATGCCTTCTGTGCCGGGAATTGCTCTCAATTCGTGCAGACAGAGTGCTGGGCCATTTGCATGTCCTGAACCACTTACTGAATAGCTCCCCCAAAGGAAACGTTAATCCAATGCTATTCAGGGAACATTGTTGGCGTGCATCCTGCATCTGTAGACGCGGTGGGGTAATCCAATCGCGTGCAGGAGGTGGTGCCAACCATGCGTGCCACCCAGGTCAATACCGCACGGGTGGCGTCTGCGGTCGAGGTCCTGGGGGTAATGGTTTTGACAGTGGATCAGCATGTCCAAGGCTGGGGAAATATATGCAGGCGATGGCTGAGTCCCAAGACAGGGCTGCCCTGTCACAGGCAATCATGTGCCAGAGCCACCTGAAAATTGCAGCAGCGCTCCGGAACCCGGTCCAGTCATAGCGTCCATGACTGGAAGTGTCGGTGGCATTGCCCAGTCGCTGGCGTACATGTCATACACAGAGAGGTGGCCCTGACCCAGAGGAGATGGCGCAGCCACTGGCTGATGTTGCACAGACCCAGAAGGTGGTGGTACAGCTGCAGTGTGATGTGCCGCAGTCACAGGCGGAGATGGTCCACTCCCTGTGCTCCTTGGCCACGGGCATGCAGACCCTGGCCTTGATGAGAGCGGGCCTCTAGGATCCTCAGCGGCAGGTGGCGGGGGAGCTTCCGGGGTTAGCCCGGGGGCCATCGGGCACCCCAAGGGAGGAGGCGGTGATGGGGCCCATGCCGGTGACACCGCAGCACCTTGGACACACCCCCCCCCCTTCCTGTACCTAGAGCAGCCGGCAGAACAGTGTGACACCACACCATCTGGAACACCCGAGCATCAGCCGGCCCAACCAGACCCGGTTGCACCAGAAGACGCCCGCCAAAGGGGACACAGGCCGCAGGCGGGAATCACAGCAGGCCGCCTCCACTCCTGCTGTACCGTCTGGGGATCCACCTAGACGCAGCATTAGGGCCCGTGAGGCCATAAATATTAGACACCAGATAAGTTAGCCCGGTTGCAGGCACAGTTTAGAGTTGGGGTTCGGGCAAGAATCTGTATATATTTGTTCACATTAAACACCTGTTCCTGATGTTATAACCTCAGAAGGGTGAGAGTGGTGGGCTATTCTGGGCTAACCGAGAGAGGCGCGACTGCGGGTGGGGGGGGAAATAGGTGGACATTGGGGGTGGGCTATGCTCAGGAATCGCAGTTCTGCCAGCACTCACCACTCCAGGACTCACCCCCCCCCCCACTGTCCCCACCAGCGTCACCCCAGGATTCTATGAGACCGTGTGATGGAATTGCCAGCTCGCATGCAGGGATCACCCAGGTGGACAGTGGGAAGTGTTACTGAGGGCAGGAGTCAGACGTTGCCGAACAATGCGGACCACTAGTTCTCATCACAGAGCCGGTTGTCATCATCCTCCATCCCATGGACCATACCTGCTGTTACTGCTAATCCAGAGCCTGCACCCCATAGTGAGGCAGGTACGTATCACGGGGGGCTGGCCGGGAAGGAGGGTTGTGGGGTGGGGATGTTGGGTGGGATGTGGTGTCCGTGCCTCTGGCCAATACCCCAGCCGCTCCACCAGTCAGGGAAACTGGAAGCGATCTGAGCGTCCCATGCGCGTTGACTCTGGCGCACACATTGTGCGGCCTCCCATGCCTGCCTGGGCCCCATGTTATGCACATGCCCTTAGATGGGCCGTATAATTGCCTGTGAGAGGCGGCGGGCGGTTGGGAGGAGGGCTGTATGGCAGAGAGTGTAGTGCGGGGTGGGGGGGGGATGGGCATCCATATGGCCGGTGTCACCCAGCAGAACCAGGGACAAAGGTGGGTGGTTAGTGGGGTGCGAAACAAAATAGCTGCCTTGCAGGCCGTGGAAATGTGGTCCATGCCAGGACACTGCCCCAGTCAGTGAGGGGTCACACGGGCCTCATGGCCCGTTCCCCCCTCGACCACCACTCCTCCTCTCCCCCCGCCCACCCCCCCCACCCCAGCCATCCTGGCCTGGCAGCCTATGGTCGCGCCTTTCCGTGTCTGATCTCCTCTCTCTTCCTCATCTGCCATGGCATCAGTTTCTTGATTTTGTAAAGCACAAGTGAAGCTCGCCGTCGGGATTTTATCCCAATGGAAGTAGAGAATCGTAGAGGCCTTGGAAAATGCCAGGTCCGGACCGCCAATGATATGCCAACGGTGTTTACCCTACATGCGTTCTGCTGTCGTGGCGACGGAGAATTGCGATTTGGCGTGAAACCGGCGCTCGCCATGATTTCGGCATCGGAACCGATTTTCCGCCCGTCGCATTTCCTAGTCAGGCTAATCTGCAGGTTCAACAATCTGGAACACGTAAATTCATACCACCAATGAAGGACGCAAACCTGCACAGAAGTTTCACTCTGTGTTGAAAAACCTCCCTTTCCTTTACCACTTCACACCACTTTTTTTGGCCTACTGTTTATTAAAAGAGTCTCACACATCTGGCTTCAAGAACCAGTATTTGCATTCAGCTCTGAAATTGCAGAGTTACAGGAAGAAAACATCCCAGAGATCTTAGTGCACTGTGTTACCACCTCCACACTCAATCACTTCAAAGTGATTTTATGGTTTATGGTTCCGATGAGGTGGAGGAGTCCAGCAGATTCGTCTTTGCTTGCAGCTGAGATGCAGGCAACGATCATCCTTGTCGTGGAGGTGCCTACATGAGCATCTCTTCAGGCTACTGCATCTGTCTGAATCATTGCAGAGCCAGTGGGCAGTTAAGAGTCAATCACTTTGTTGTTGTTCTGGAGTCACATGTAGACCAGATCAGATAAGGATGGCAAATGACCTTCTCTAATGGATATTAGTGACATCCTGTGACAATCTGGTAGTTTCATGAGAGTAGCTTTTGTTCCAGATGTAACAATTAATTGAATTTAAATTCATGCAGATGCCATGGTGGGATTTGAACTCATGTCTCTGGAACATTAATTTAGCCTCCGGTTTGCTAGTCTGGTAACATTACTATTATGCTGCCATTTCCCGTAGTCCCACGATAGAATTAAGTTTTTGCTTTTGTCTCCCAGATGTTGGGACTTATGCCTCATCACAACAACAGCTGTGACTGCTCACCAAACTAAAGTGCAACATCATCCTGACTTACAATATTTTTTAAGGGCAAGGAAGACAAATCATCTGTCGTGCTTTTTTTTTAATAATCAGCATTATCATCAACATTTGCTTCGGCAAAACTATGGAGGGAAAAAGTTGAGAGGCAAGCCATCAAAACCGGATGGATTTTTAAAATGTGTTCTTTGGCTCAGGTTGGAGGAGCAGCTCAATATATTTCTGGAGGATGCTGACCCTGAGGCCACACTTGAAGTTGGAGCTGACATGAGGAAGATTCAGCACTGCTTCCAGAGATTAAAGGTCAGTGTGTAAGTTTTTATAAGTTACACCCAGTGACTGTAACTCGTTGTGTTATTGCCCAATGGGGCTATAACATATGACAATAAATTTTGAGTATTATCACCAGTTTGTCATTTCTTGTGAGTTACATCAATGTTTAGCAAAATAGAGTAACATCTATTTTGCTAAACATTGATGTAACTCACAAGAAATGACAAACTGGTGATAATACTCAATTTATTGTTTCCAAGCAATTAGGCTATGCCTGATATTTCCAAAGAAGGATTCAGTTTGGGCAGTATTGCCAGGTGTCAATCGTATCAGCTTTTTCCCCTCTCTTGAATATCTTTCTTTAGATTTGAAGGCCCATTACCACTGGGGTACATTGCTGGCCGTCCTCCAGTACCTTGTTAATTAAACTATTCTTTCACCTGGAAAGTGTCAATTCAGTTGAAAGATGACGTCACAGATAAACCTGCTACTGCCTCACGCAGCATTTGCACATGCGCATTTTCTAGCAGAAGCCTTTGGAAAGATACAAGGAACAGGAACTCGTATCATTTTTCTCCGCTCGGTTTCCCAAGAGCACCAAGACAAATTGTAACATATTTACCGCTGCTCAGGATTGAGTCAGCGATCTCAGCCCAATGGGACCTTCTGGCAAGTATACCTCAGGATGACCAACTGAGGTGGATGCAAAGCCAGTCAGAGGCATGAATTATCTGCGCAAGAGGCAGAGTGCGAGGCATGCCCTCAGTAACATTCCATTGGCTATGATGCAGAGGAGTAGAAGTAGGCCAATGGCCTCATTGAGTGTGCTTCACCATTCAATGAGATTGTGACTGATCTGAAGTGATAATCCTGAAATCCACTTATCAGATCAGTGGGACAGCTAACTGGCTGATACAGGTACCAGTTTGTGGTCTGTGAAATTGTGCAATCTGGAAGGTGTCAGGCTCACTGGTAGCTTTGGCGTGTGGAGTAATGGAGATTAAGAGGGTTTTGTGTGGCAAAAGTAAGGAATGCCTTGAGCGGCAAGGAGTTAGGGACCTTGAAATAACACTCTTGTTCTTGGACCACGAGTGTATGTTTTAAACTAATTCTGCAGCTAGCATTTCACCTGCATTAGATGCCTCAATTAGCTCATTCAGTGGGCAGTTGACATCACATTTGATTTGTTATGTTCTCGGTATAACATAAGCGACTTCCTTGTGGTGCACTTGACAAAGGAAGGTTCAGACGTGGAGATAACTTCCGACACGTTTATTAAACTATTTACACTTCTATTACTCGTGTTCGACACTACTGCTAATCCTTCTAGAGCTACCCAGACTGACTAACCAGTTGCTGCAATCCACATGGTGGGTGTAATATTGAATCAACCCTGTGTCTCTACTCACTGACTGTCTCCACTGGAAAGAGGCAGATCATGTGTGTGGTGTCCTTTATATATGGGTTGGTGTAATGCCCTCCTGTGGTGGTGTCACCTCTGTGTGTATCGTGAATGTCCATTGGTCATGTCCTATCTAACTGATCTATTGGTTGAGTGTGTGTGTGTGATGTTTCTGGTGCTCCCTCTAATGTCTAGCTAGCCTACATACATTTACATTGATGCACATTCCCCCTTTTTTATATGTTACATATTTTCTGCACACTTGAAGAAGAAAATTGAACAAAAAACAGGTAGATACGTTAAGGTGTATACAAGTCATGGGAACAGTGATTAAACAATAAGTCCAAATCATTTGTGTGAGTCCATAAACCATCAATCATCATGGTCAAATGTCTCTCTTGGTTATGAACGCCATCAATGTACCTGTGCCACAGGAACCAAGAAGTGGTCAAATCACTTCGCTGTCTGATTTGGAGTCCCTTTCTTTTTTCGATGTTTGTGATGGTGATGTTGGATGGCATCTTGTAGCTGATAAGGTGTTGACGTTGAAGAGGTACCATCAACAGTATCATTCGAGGTCATGGATGTGCCATATGGTGAAGTTGGATAAGACTGTACATACTGGTTCTGGCCACGTGCTGTGCTGGAAGGGTGATCCTGCTGAGAACCGTTGAAGCTTGTCGAATTGGAAACAAAATTGCTGCTTGCATAAGTACCTGGTGATGATGTGAAACTAGAACCTTGCATCTGATAGGAATATGCCGTCTGGCCAGGCTGGGGTGCAGCAAATCCTGGGCTGTAACTAAGGCATCCAGTCTGTAGTGCAGATTGCGCTTACGGTAGTCCTCCTTCGGTCTTGATTCCATTAGTGGGCAATCCGTAATGCTGGCCTGTTTGAGAATATTCTGCATAGACTGCTGGCTTCTGCATGCCTGAATACTGGGTTTGTCCAGCATGAGCTGTGATTGGCTGCACTGCTGGTGTGGAAAAAAATGTGTGCATATAGTTGTGGTGAATATTGGTGTATTCCTCTTGGACTGTAGCTGCTGCTTGTTATTACTGACCCAGTGTAATTGTTAAGTGATCCATCTCCTGTCGTTGTGGCATCTGCTGTCACCCTGAGCGTGCCATCACTGAGGTTGCGGCACTCCCTGTCTGGAGTAAAGTCCAGCTTACGTGAATCAGAGTCGGCGTTTGGTTGCTCCCCATCTGGAGTCTGGTCTGTTTTAACTGAGTCAATGTTGGTTTGTTGATGCTCCCCGTCCGGAGTCTTAGCAGGTTCACGAGTCAGCTGAGATTTCTTGAAGCTGCACGTCTGGAGTCGGAACATGCAGGAATGCATTGACTTGTGGAGAGGTTCGAGCGAATGAGGGTGGAAGTATCATGGTGTCACCGGAGTCACCAGTGGTCTCACAGTGATCGTCGAGTGCCTCTGTACACACTAGCTGAGGTCTGTCACTTTGCACATCTTGCATGGGAAGTGAGATGCTGTCATCACTCATCTCACATACCGTGGGTAGAGCCTCCGTAGCTGCTTGTTGTTCACTTGGGTTGGGTAAATTGTCAGAGTCTTCATCTGATGGTGCAAACAATGTGGGTGGACTGTCATTGTCTTGCTGTTGTCCTGCATTTGGGCTTGGACTGTCATCGTTGCTTTGTTCTTCACTGTAGCATGATAGACCGTCATGGTCGTCCTGCTGTGCACTGGAGCGTGGCCGACTGTCATAGTCTTCTTGCTGTTTACTTGAGCATGGCAGACTTGCATCGTCTGCCGCTAGTTGGTCAGAGGAGGTTGCTAGACCCTCATGGTCTTGTTCCTGCAAGGACTGTGCGTCGGAGTCTTGCGTTGCTTCTATCGTGGAGGCTGTCCATGAGCTCGCTGCGGAGGCTTGTGACTCTGGAGTCACGTCTTGTGTGTGCAAGGACTGCGCTTTGGAGTCTTGCATTTCTTCTATCGTGGAGTCTGTCCACGAGCTCGCTGTGGAGGCTTGTGACACTGGAGTCACTTCTTGTTCGTGCAAGGACTGCACTCTGGAATCTTGCATTTCTGCAATTGTGGAGTCTGTCCACGAGCTCGCTGTGGAGTCTTGTGACACTGGAGTCACTTTTGTTCATGCAAGGACTGCGGGGTGGAGTCTTGCATGTCTTCTTTCGTAGAGTCAGGAACCCTGAGCGGTGCGTGGACCACGCTCTGTGTGGCAGCAGGCCGCTCTCTGTGGCTTGTACCACTCTCTGTCTCTTGGTTTCAGGGTGCAGCATTATCCTGCACTCACGAGTTGGGATGTCATATCTGCTGGGCTGAAGATCCTCAAATCCAAAGAATGAATCCGCGTCTGCATCGGATTCAGTACGGGGGTCGCCAATGTGCAACACGTCTAGTTGCGGTTCAGATTTGGTACTGGGGTAGCGTCCCAAGGTGAAAGGTTCGTCCAAGTTGTTGTCTTCTAGGACCATATCATCACTGTTTGCGTCGGAGCTGGCATTGGGCTTGCGAGGTCCAGAGAAAATGTAAAGGTCGGTATCGAAATATTCAAGGTCGTAATCATCGGTTTGAGCGTAGGTAACTGCTTGTTGCAGGGTTCTTCGGAGGTTAATTTCATTTCCTGGTTCGATTTGAGGCATTGTGCTGACATTCCAGGTGAAGGAAGGTTGTTTTCCGGCTTTAAAATATTTTCTCTTTGATTTGGGAGGTTTCACCTTTAAATGGGCATGGTCCGGGGCCTCTGACGTCATGACGCATGTGACATCATACGTGGGAAGCGCTGTTCCTGTACCGATAGCCGTTTTGGTGACTGCGCATGTGCGAGACGCCGCGCATGCGCAAAACGGTCCTTTCCATTCTGTGCGCTTCACGCGCAACTGTGCAAGTGCAGTCTCTTTAGAAAGATGGCCGCCGATCAAAACTGTTCTCTGCTCCGAGATCTCGGCCTCGTGGTGAGTACTGGCGCTTCTCTTACCTTTTCTTGCTGGTTGGAGTGTGTTTTCCTCACAGTATTTGCCGAATTTGTCCAGTACTGCTTGGAAGTCGCCCCTGTTTCGCCCTTTGGAGAACTTGAATTTTTTAACGATTTCTTCTGCTCTGGCACCAGCGATGGTGAGGAGAAGCTCTGTCTTTTCAGCATCGGCCACTTCTTCTAGTTCGGCCGCCACCAGGAAGATTTCAAAAATTTGCCAGAATACATGCCAGTTTTCGCGGAGATCACTGTGGCATTGGAGCTGCTGCGGAACCCGGATCTCGAACATCTTGCCTGGGTATCGTTGCTGGTTGTCACTGTACGCTGAGGTATGGCTATGTGGATTGAAACAGTTATGATTTGTTGCGTTCTCGGTGTAACATAAGCGGCTTCCTTGTGGTGCACTTGACAAAGGAAGGTTCAGACATAGAGATAACTTCAACACGTTTATTAAACTATTTACACTTCTATTACTCGGGTTCAACACTACTGCTAATCCTACTAGAGCTACCCAGACTGACTAACCAGTTGCTGCAATCCACGTGGTGGGTGTAATATTGAATCAACCCTGTGTCTCTTCTCACTGACCGTCTCCACTGGGAAGTGGCAGATCATGTGTGAGGTGTCCTTTATATATGGGTTGGTGAAATGCCCTCCTGTGGTAGTGTCACCTCTGTGTGTATCGTGAATGTCCATTGGTCGTGTCCTATCTAACTGGTTGAGTGTGTCTGTGTGTGATGTTTCTGGTGCTCCCTCTAGTGTCTAGCTAGCCTACATGCATTTACATTGATGCACATCCCCACAACATTGAGGTCCGGAAAACAGCATGGGACATGAATTATTCATTTATTCATAAGGTTCTAAATCACATGTGTGTCTCAGGTGAAAATAGATGGAAAATAGTCAGGAAGTCCCACTCTTGGATATTAACTCCCTTCCCATCCAGTACAAGCATGTTTTACAACTACTATGACTCATAATTTTGATTTGACAGCAGCCTCGAAGGGACGGATTTCGCTCTTCATTTTTCTCACAGCTGCCCACAGGCTTTTTGTGGGTTTTCGAGCTGTATCTTATGGTATTTAAAGACCCTTTTCATTGCAACTCCCTTCAGAGCAATGCCATGACTTGTGCAAGCAGGGAGAGTAACAGCGTGTACCCTTCACCAATTAGATTTGTTGGATCTCTGGGACATTAAAAGAAATTCAGAAATTTGCTTATCGCTTTTTAAAAAAATGGATTTCCTGCTGAACCAAAAAGATTGTCCCTTTGTCTGAGTTAACCCCAGGAGTTACAAGAACAAAATAACAATTTTTTTTCAGCTAGTGGTCTCTTGTACTTTATTCTACAGATCCCTTGTAATCACTAAAACCAGGAGATTCACACATCAACTTGTTATACCAACAAAGCTCCTAACTGATTCATTGAACACCTGGGCCTGTCCAAGCCCATTTCAAAAGGGAACTAAAGGGATGTAATTTGCATCTGATAAGCTCACCTTGCTAGTGGAGTCAATGAGTCTGCCCAGGCAATGAATGGCCTCTCAACACCAGATCCTCAATATGGATGGTAACTCTTTCAACAATCGAAGACTGGGACCTTAGTCCTGAAATCAAAACCACTTACTTGATAAACATCCCTTTTGGAAGTCAGTGTGTAGAAAGGCCACACAACTTGAGTGACCATTTTGAAATCTCTATGTGTCTTTGAGAACTGAGAAATTCTCAGACTGCTGATGAACATCAACAGCAAAGGAGTCTAGCAACCTGGCTGTACAAGCAGTCAGTTACCATCTCTCAACTCCACAAAGCCTGCTTGATTTTAAAAGTCTCTGATCAACTTCTGCCAAGTGGCCTAAGCATTGAAATTGATTACGCTGCACTAGTGTTTGTTTCAAGGATTTTCATATTATTATCTTCAACCAGAAGTGTATCAGAACTGAAACACGCCGCAAAGAAAACACCCTCTGGACTTCTCTAACCTCACCACCTCCTCATCTCTGTACTGTGTGCGTGTATGCTTGGTGGAGTAGGGCATTGTGGACATCCCATCCCTTATTTTTTTTAGTGTGAACTGAACTGACCTTCTACGTTCATCATAACGCATGTTCACTGTGGATTATTGGTAAGTTGGATCATGTAACCAAGTGTTTGGGAAACCACACCACCATATTGTGAAAATAATTCAAAGCACCTTCTGCTTACAACAGTTGGTGAGAAGAAATCAGTGCAGCATGTCTGTTTCTTTCCTGTCCATAACAGATAAATGAATTCTTACTGAGACATGCAGGATGTAAACCAGGCAATGTTAAATCAAGTTCATAAAGTGAAATAAAGTGAGGGAAAGAAATATGGGATTAGAAGAAAGATGAAATGGAAATTGTTTTAAATTTCATGTTTTAAATTTCCGACGATAATTACATTCTGAAGGAATGAAATTCCATACTTATAAAAAATTAAATTGTCAGGACTAAGAGTTGGTTGATAGTAATTAATTCTTGCAATTTAAATAGTCTATATCTGAATGCACCAGCCATATTTTTGACTGCCAAGTTTAATGGATAACTTATGGGTAAAAACAGCAACCTCATGCCCTTCCTATATTGTAATTTTGAGGCCATCACAAATTAAATAGCAACGCCCAGATTTCCACGTGTAACTGCCCCTTAGCAGACATTAGAAGTTGCTGTCCAGTTTTCTCCTTTAATAACAGCGAGTGCTCATAATCTCACTTTTTCTACAGCAAAGTCTGCACCCATGTTATGCACATTTACAAAGCAGGCAGAGGGTCCCTTGGAATAATGCACTGCTGCTAAACTTACACTTCACTTTGGCTTCATGATTCCAATGCTGCAAATTATACAGGGGCATTTGAACACTCTTGATTTTTCATAATGGAGAGAAATAAACCCTTTTGCAATGAGTGAGAACTTTCTCCATTTTAAAAGTATCATCCAAACGTTTAAAACAAATATTGGCTTCACTTATGATAATTCTGTAAACATTACAATGGCTATATTGTGATTCCTCACTGTCTTTTGACTCGCTGCATTATAACATGCTGTCACTGTATATCATGTCATGTTCATTGGGAGGATGTGGCATAATGCGCAAGTACTGTTCAAAACATGGCAACCTGCAATTTTTTTTATTCTGATGGAGACCGAAGCCAGTCTAAATCCAACAATTATGTGTCTAGAAAATAGAAAAATATTTATAATAATCTCTCCTTGGAATGTGCAAAGTTCATCTTTAAAACATACAACATCACCAGAATGTTTACCTACTTACTTCCCTATACCAGTGTTTAGGAAAAGAACTGAAACCCGGACTTCAGACGGAGAATGGACTCCCATCCCCTGATCCCCATGGAGCTGATATCATGAATGCAGAAAAGAAATTAAGAGAAATTGTGCAGCAACGAGATAATGAAATCAGTATCCTTTTATGTTTATATTTCTTGAACTAACAGTTATGTTGGGAGTATTCTAAAGTATCCAACTGTGTCTCTCTTAATTTCCTAATGCTTTCCATTGATGGCATCATCCAGAGTCACAAGATCAAGTTGTATATGTTTACTGAGGCCAACCAACTTATTTCATCACTAGCCTTGACTCCATGAGAAAATGTTCCCGTCAACGTGTGCTGAAATGCAATGAACTTTCATAATGGTTGGTGGGACCCAAATCTGGGACCGGAAATTTTCAGTAACATGGGATAAGACGGCGGGTCAGGAATTATCATGCTGATGTCCCAATGGGTGCGATCTTCTGGCCGCGCTGCACCAGAAAAGCATCTTGGGCGGCGCAGCGTGGCCGGTGAAAGCCGGGAGACCCCGCTCTTGGGATCCACCTGTCCCACAATGGGCGCGGATCGGTTTTTGGCAAATCTCGATATCAGAGTGAAGCAGTAAGCCTTATTCTAATGTGCAAATTGCAAAGGTACCTGAGGCTTTGGGATTCAATCCCTTCACCTCGGGGACCTCGGGCGAGCACCATTTAGTACTGGTTCCCACAAATGACATCCAGGTTTCAGGTTCTTTCAGTCACCACTTGAATATACAAAGGAATCTCAGCTCATGTATCGATTGGTATTTTGTAATTTGCAATTAGTATAGTTTACATAGATATGTACTTCCTGATTTTAGTTTTAAATTGTCATCTGCCAACTTTTAAATGTTGCCTTATATAACCAAGCATAGTTTGTTTTATAGATCAATAAGAGGAGTGATCCTAATACCAACCCCTGGGGAAACCACTGTGTACTATACACAACCTTCTTCTTTTTGCCTTCAGCAAATCTGTATTGATGCTGCCATTCCTTCTTTAATCTCATGGGCTTCAATTTTGTTAACAAGCTTAGTAAATTGTACTTCATAAAATGCGTTTGTGACAGCCTATGTGTATATCAATTGCGTTAACTGTCGTTTGCCCTGTCTGTTACTTCATCAAATAATTCAATCGAGTTTGTCAAACACTTTTATCATATCTATGTTGGAGTGTCATTTACTAGCTCATTCTTTTTCAAGTGCCAATTCATTATCTCTAAAAGTTCCTTCATCTTCACTGTCGGAGTATCTAGTCTACAATGAACGGGTTTATCTCTATTGCCTTTTCGCGCAAGGATGGAACATTGTTTCCAGATCCGTATGTAAAGATGATTGCAAGATTGCAGCAGGAGCCTCAGCAATTTATGTCCTTACCTCCCTCAGCAGCCCAGCATGAATCCCTAGTTTTACTTGCAGAAATCTTCAATTTCTACTTTAAAATCTGCCATCCTTTTCAGTGCATGTTTAAAGTAGGCAAAATTTGAAATCCTAGTTACTTACTAGGATAATAACGCTACAAGATTCTATGGCTTTAAACAAACAAAATAATTTAACTATAAGAAGACAGCGGGCAGAATTCTTCGCTGTAGGGATTCTCCGGTTTGCCGGCAGCCTGCGGGTTTCCTGACGGCATGGGGCTGCCCCACAATGGGAAACCCCATTGACCAGCCGGCGAAATGGAGAATCCCGACAGCGTGCCACATCAGTAATCAGTTTGGTAAGACAAGACCTTCTCTGCACAAAACCATATTGCCTATCACTAACAAGTCCACTCGCTTCCAAATGTGAATAAATCCTGTCCCTAAGTGCCATGTGAGAGTCCCTTTACGAAATGGATGTTTATCAATTAGCTGTAGTGGGTGTACCTTTAAGAAATAGGTGTTTATCAAATAGCTGCAGTGATGTCAGTGTGTGGGTGGAGCTGAGCTGTGACTCTGCTTTTACTTTCGCTTTGAGCAAAAAGCTGATGTGTGTCTGTGTGTTTTAGTTTCGTTTTCAGCGTGGAAAGCTGCAGTGAAAGCAAGCAGATGTGTATGGATATCTCTGCAAGCTGAAGAATGTTCATTTGGTTGATTTTAAAGTAATACCTGTTTCTGTAGAGAATTTAAACCTGCTGGCTTTCTGTAAAAAGGGTCTTTTGGACTTATTGCTGTTGTTGGGAAAGTGATGAAGGGTTACTTACAAAATATTGTATCTGTGGGGGTTATTGGTGTTGATAGTTGTTAACATGTTTACTGTGGGTTTATAAAGTGTTAACTGGATTCATAAATAAACACGGATTTGTTTTAAAAGTATTTTAGATCTCTGTTGCATCACACCTGTAAAGTAGACCCTTGAGCTCACATAACCACAATCTATTAAAAGTCGTGGGTCAGATGAACTCCATGATATAGTTTGGAGTTTTCTAAACCCTGACCCATAACACTAAGTATCTTCTCCAACAGCTTCCCCACCACTGGCGTCAGGCTCACCGGCCTATAATTACCTGGATTATCCCCGATGAGGGCTGAATGGTAAAAGAGAGTTGGGAGCTGGATTATTTTGTTACTCAATGGAAAGGGAGACCTTTGTGCTTAATTTACAATGAAGTGATAGCAGTTCCAAAAACATACAAACATTATGAAAATGCCATGGCTCTCACAGGGAAAAGTTTTCGGTGGGTTCTGCCTAACGTGCTCGACAGCTTTCAAATCTGAAGGAAGCCATGAAAACACAGAGGCAGGCATTTAGATAAGAATTAAATAAGAATTATGCATTTACTTTGGCTAGCTTTTGTATTGCTTGGTTACTAGCAAAAAAATGGCAAGAAATTCTCAGATGGCGAATCAGTAAAATAATGCTCAATCAAATCTGCAGATGCTTTATTTGCTGGGTTTAAAAACCAAGAGGAAATGATCAGACATGCTGAATTGACAAATGTCTGCGTATTGCTGAGTCCTAATCTAAGAAAACATGTTGAGGACCGATCCAACCAGAAGTCATGTTAATGTAAGCATAAGTAATATAGTTGTTTTTGCCATTTGAGGTTGATGACATTTCTATCAATATACAAATGTTTATTTTAGCATGTTCTGTAACTGATTCTGAAATGTATTTAATCTTATTCATGGGGCTATGGTTAATGGAAAATATCCAGTGTCACTCATGCAGCTCACGGATATGATGGAGGGCCTCTCACCTAGGTTGCCCATTACTGCGCTAATACTTTCTTTACTGTGACATTTGTGGCATTCTCTTCTTTCGTGAAGACAGCTGGAAGGTACTCATTATGCACATCTGCCTCCTCAAGATGATCTTTCTGATCCCTAATTGACTCTAACCTTCCTTTGACAATCCTTTTCCTATTTATATATTCATGATGGACTTTTGAGTTCCCTTTCATGCAACAGGGACTCTCTTCTCATTTGTCTTCTTTCCCCCTTTTATTTCTTTTTCTGCTCCCCTCTGTTCTCCTGTACTCAACTTGGTGTTCAGCTGCATTATGAACCTGACATTTATCATAAGCCTTTTTCTGTTTCATTTTAATTTCTATTTATTAGTTATATAGTGAGTCCTTGCTCTGGATGCAATTCCTTTCCAGCTCATGGGAATATGTTCAGCATGTATCAGAACTCTTTGAAGGCTTCGCATTGCTCATATACTTTATTTCCTGGCAAATCTTTAATTCCAACTGTGTGGGCCAACTATCATGCCTTCCGTGGATCTGTGCACTTCTGTTTTTGTTAATTACCCCTTGTGCAGAACCTTATTGTCACCCTCAGGATGTCCAGAAAGATAATTTCCATTGAAACTCTGTCCACCATGTTAGTCCTCAAAAAGATTCAACATGATTATTCAAACATTATTATTCAAACATTATTTACTCCACAAACCCATCCTGTCTCCTTGATCAGCTCATACTTGTTCAAGTGCTCACTCACTCTAGCCCTGATGATAGATTCCAGTAACTTAGCCGCAACTCATAACTGATGGGCCTGTGATTTTCTGGTTTCTCCCATCCTTTTCTATTAATAATAACAATAATAATAATCGCTTATTGTCACAAGTAGGCTTCAATGAAGTTACTGTGAAAAGCCCCTAGTCGCCACATTCCAGCACCTGTTCGGGGAGGCCGGTACGGGAATTGAACCCCTGCTGCTGTCATTGTTCTGCATTACAAGCCAGCTATTTAGCCCACTGTGCTAAACCAGCCCCAGTTATAATAATTGCTTATTGTCACAAGTTGGCTTCAATGAAGTTACTGTGAAAAGCCCCTAGTCGCCACATTCCGGCGCCTGTTCGGGGAGGCCGGTATGGGAATTGAACCCGCGCTCCTGGCATTGTTCTGTTCATTGCCCACTGTGCTAAACCAGCCTCATTGATTAAGCAATGGAGTGCCATTTTCTGATCAATTCTAAAATCCGGAGAACCTTATAAAATGATAACTAAAACATCTGCTCATTCCTAACCTGTTTCTTTAATACCTTAGGGTGGAAATACTCAGGTCCAGGAGATTTGTTCAACTTCTGTTTTTTATTGCCACGGCTATTTTCTTACTTAAATTAATTTAGTCCCTTGACTTATTTTTAAGTTCCCTTATACTGCTGACATTCTGTCCTCTTCCTGCACTATTAAAACAGGTGTATCAATTAAAATTCCCATTTCCTTGTTATCCATTAGAGTAGAACAAAGACTGTTTTCACTGTTTTCTTCCTTGAATGGCTACTTCAGATATTCTCGTGAACATGTTAAAGAAAGAGAAGACGAGGGCACAGGATGCCATCAGGCAAATAAACTCAGAAAACTTTGGGAAAATACCTCCCCCTAGTGCCCAGTCTTCAAAGGAGTTCAACTCAAGGCAGGGATCAAGACGGTTTTCTGAATCAGGATTTTCTAGCAACATAAACTCCTCAGGATCTGAGTCTACCTTCAGTTGCAGGAGATTGGGTACGCACCTTAATATTCATCTGTATTTTAATAATCTGTTGGAAATTGAATGATAGCGACATGTCGATATTCATTCTCCTGAGGTTCCATTGTAGTTAATAAGAAGGTTCAACGCATGCACTGGTTGTTGTACCTCATTGATGACTGACTGCTTCTGAGTTGGGTAGGAAGCCAACATTTTAAATGCAATGACATTCATTCTACTGAGTGATAAGCTTTGGATCAGACTCAGGTTCTTTATTGTGCATACTTGCCGATTGCGTTTTATGATTTTGTATTATGCCACTTAAGCCGGAGGGTGTAGAACATTTTTCTAACTTTATTCTCTTCATTTGCTTTAATAGGCTGATTAGAATATTGTAAAAAATACTATTTGGGGGAAGGCTCTTCAGCTTTTTAAATAAACGCTGGATAGAGTGAGAGACTTTATGCATCAACATCGAGCTACATCTCGTGCAGCACAGAAACAAACCATTCAGCCCAATGAGTCCATGTCAGTGTTTATCATCCACATGAGCCTCTTCCCACTCTTCAGCATCTAACCTTACCATCAGATCCTACAATTGTTCTTTTCTGTCATGTATTTATGTAGGTGTTTCTTAAATGCATCTGTGCATGTTAGAGTGATGAGCATGTTAATCACTCCATGTTAGAGTGAGTTCCACATTCCAATTTCTCTAGCTAAGAAGGCTCTTCCTGGATTCCCTATTATATTAACTGTTATATATAGGACCACTATCTTTGTGCTCCTCCCATGAGTGAAAACATTTTCTCTACTTCCTGTTGCCAATTTGCACCGGAGACGCTAATAATATGACCGTTATTAATGATAATATTGCTTTTCAGAGTCGCCAGGTATCAAATGATACCACTACAAGGTTCAACCGGATATCGATCAAAGACCAACAACCAGTCAGTTAGTTCAAGTTCAATAATAGTTTATTTACACACAAGATTAACTCACACATGCAACATAAAAACACTACAAGCTAAATTGTACCTAACACTACAACAACCTGTACTTAACTTCAGGCACCCGGCTTTGGCAGAAGATCAAGGCCTTTGTTCGGATCTGGAGTGGCTGGGTCTGGAGAAGTAACTTTGGTCTGCTGGGCTCATTCCTTTGGTAGCGGTCATTGATCTTGAACTTGCTTCTGGTCATGGTGATGCAGTTGGCTTCAGGTATATGCCAGGCCGAAGAGTGCCGATGTGCCAGTGCCAAAAGAGATCGAACACATGGCAGTGTCTCTCTTTATCCTTTGGGGTTTTGCGCTCTTTTGGGCGGTCCTCAGCTTTGGACCCAATAATTCGGCAGGCTTCGATTACTGCCTTCGATTTAAGCCAATAAAGGAGCGGGTGGCTGGGCATGTCCTGCGCGGTCATTGATTTTGGCCATTTGGGCTTACTGGGTGAAGGGAGTGGTGCCGATGTGTCTGGAATTATATCTGATACCTGAGTACAAGTCCTTTGTCCTGGGGAAATGGGACATTAGAATGCAAATTGGCTAGGGGTTTCAATACTGTCTGGTTCTCTGTTAACAAATATACATTTAGGCTCTGAGTTTCCCTGAATCCTGTATTGGCCATATTTCCCTTGAGTCTGTGTAAGTCCATGTTTCCTTTGTAAGTCGCCATCCCAGATGGCTACATTCCACCCTGTCGAACCCTTTCAAGAAGATATGTCTAAGCATCAAGTTACAGTTATGATCAGTGACCAATTCACACTAAACTGCTAACTCATGAATTAGCTGCACCCAACCGCAGTGAAACTTATTCAGATAATGGCTTCAAAAGAATAGAAAGTGAATTTTTGATTCAACAGTAAGTACATAAATATGGGTTAAGTGAGAATGGATGTAAACAATGGAGTAAGATCTCTGAGACAGAAGGTTGGGTTGATGGGACTGGACTGAACTGTTCCCATATTCTTGCATGATAATTATCTTTCAGCTCCATCATTTCTGTTTTTTTAGCATGTGCAATTTAAAAAAATTAAAATATTTTTATAAAATATTTTAAAAAGGAAAAAGAATTTAATTGAAGCAAATTTGATAGGAAGAAATTTAGAAAGGACCCTGAAATTAAGTGAATGTAAGTAAGGGGTCTTATTAGCGACAGACAGCATGGTTTTATATGAGGGAGGTCATGTCTCACTAATTTAATTGAGTTTTTTGAGGACGTGACAAAAATGATTGACAAGGGAAGGGCTGAGGATGTTGTCGACATGGACTTTAGTGAAGCATTTGACAATTTGACAAGGTCCCTCATGGCAGGCTGGTGCAAATGATTACATCACGCAGTCAGGGGTGAACGAGCCAGATGGATTTATAATAATTTAATGATAATAATCATATTGGCACAAGTAGGCTTAGATTAACACTGCAATGAAGTTACTGTGAAAATCCCCTAGTCGCCACATTCCGGCGCCTGTTCGGAGACACGGAGGGAGAATTCAGAATGTCCAAATTACCTAACAGCACGTCTTTTGGGACTTGTGGGAGGAAACCGGAGCATCCGGAGGAAACCCACGCAGACACAGGGAAAACATGCAGACTCTGTCCAGACAGTGACCCAAGCCGGGAATCGGACCTGGGATCCTGACACTGTGAAGCAATAGTGCTAACCACTGTGCTACCGTACCGCCCAGAACTGGCTTGGCCATTGAAAACAGAGTAGCAGTGGAAGGGTGTTTTTCCGAATGGAGGTCTGTAACTAGTGGCATTTGGCAGGGACTGGGACCTCTGCTGTAATATATATAAATGACTTGGAATAAAATGTAGCTGGTCTGATTAGCAAGTTTGCAGATGACTCCAAGGTTGGTGGAGTGGCAGATAGTGTTGAAAATTGTCAGAAGACACCGGACGACATAGATAGGTTGGAGACTTGGGCAGAGAAATGGCAAATAGAGTTCAATCCGTACAAATGTGAGGTAACGCATTTTGGTAGGTCTAGCATAGAGGGGAAATATACCGTAAATGGCAAAGCACTTAGGAATATAGAAAGTTAGAGAGATCTGAGTGCATGTCCACAGATCTTTGAAGGTGGCAACACAAGTGGACAAGGTAGTCAAGACAGCATACGGCATGCTTGCCTTCATTGGAGGGGCCATCGAGTGTATAAACAGGCAAGTCATGCTACAGTTGTATAGAACCTTGGTAAGGCCGCACTTGGAATATTGCGCACAATTCTGGTCGCCACACTACCAGAAGGATGTGGAAGCTTTGGAGAGGGTGCAGAGGCGGTTTACCAGGATGTTGCCTGGTCTGGAGGGTGTTAGCTATGTGGAGAGGCTGAATAGACTCGGACTTTTTTCATTAGAAAGATGGAGGTTGAGGGGTGACCTGATAGAGCTCTACAAGATTATGGGGAGGCATGGATAGAGTGGATGGACAGGCACTCTTTCCCAGGGTGGAGGGGTCAGTCACCAGGGGGCATACGTTTAAGGTCCATGGGGCAAAGTTTAGAAGAGATGTACGAGGCAGGTTCTTTTACGCAAAGGGTGGGTGAGTGCCTGGAACACATTGTCAGGGGAGGTTGTGGAAGCAGATACATTAACGGCGTTCAAAAGGCATCTTGACAAACATATGGATAGGATGGGTATAGAGGGATACGGCACAAGGATATTCTGAGGGTTTTGGCAAAGGTTGGTATCATGACTGGTACAGGCTTGGAGAGCCGAAGGGCCTGTTCCTGTACTGTACTGTTCTTTGTTCTTTGATGAAGATTGTCAGAGAATACAGCAGGATATAGAAAGGCTGCAAAATTGGGCGGAGAAATGGCAGATGGCAGATTGTCAGAGAATACAGCAGGATATAGAAAGGCTGCAAAATTGGGCGGAGAAATGGCAGATGGCAGATTGTCAGAGAATACAGCAGGATATAGAAAGGCTGCAAAATTGGGCGGAGAAATGGCAGATGGAATTTAACCCGGACAAATGCGAGGTGATGAACTTTGGTAGACCCAATTCAGATGGGAGCTTTAAAATAAATGGCCAGCCCTTCAGGAGCATAGAGACACACAGAGATCTGGGCGTGCAGGTCCACAGATCGTTAAATGTGGCAGCACAGGTGGAAATGGTGGTAAAGAAAGCATATGGCGTGCTTGCCTTCATCGGACAGGGTATTGAGTATCACAGTTTGCAAATTATGCTCCAGTTATGTAGAAAGTTGGTTAGGCCGCATTTGGAATACTGTGTCCAATTCTGGTCACCACACTATCAGAAGGACGTGGAAGCTTTGGAGAAAGTTCAGAAAACGTTTACCAGGACGTAAAGAGGGTGTTAGCTTAGCACAGAAGCTGAATAGACTCGGACTGTTTTCATTAGAACGACGGAGGCTGGGGGGCAACCTGATAGACGTTTATAAAATTATGAAAGGTATAGATTGGGTGAACAGTTGGAGACTTTTTCCGAGGGCGGAACTGAAAATTACAAGTTCAAGGTGAGGGGGGAAAAGTTCACAAGAACATAAGAACTAGGAGCAGGAGTAGGCCATCTGGCCCCTGCTCCGCCATTCAATGAGATCATGGCTGATCTTTTGTGGACTCAGCTTCACTTTCCGGCCCCAACATCATAACCCTTAATCCCTTTATTCTTCAAAAAACTATCTATCTTTATCTTAAAAACATTTAATGAAGGAGCCTCAACTGCTTCACTGGCCAAGGAATTCCATAGATTCACAACCCTTTGGGTGAAGAAGTTCCTCCTAAACTCAGTCCCAAATCTACTTACCCTTATTTTGAGGCTATGCCCCCGAGTTCTGCTTTCACCCGCCAGTGGAAACAACGTGCAGCATCTATCCTATCTATTCCCGTCATAATTTTATATGTTTCTATAAGATCCCCCCTCATCCTTCTAAATTCCAACGAGTACAGTCCCAGTCTACTCAACCTCTCCTCGTAATCCAACCCCTTCAGCTCTGGGATTAACCTAGTGAATCTCCTCTGCACACCCTCCAGCGCCAGTACGTCCTTTCCCAGGTAAGGATACCAAAACTGAACACAATACTCCAGGTGTGGCCTCACTAACACCTTATACAATTGCAGCTTAACCTCCCTTGTCTTAAACTCCATCCCTCTAGCAATGAAGGACAAAACTCCATTTGCCTTCTTAATCACCTGTTGCACCTGTAAACCAACTTTTTGCGACTCATGCACATAACACCCAGGTCTCTCTGCACAGCAGCATGTTTTAATATTTTATCATTTAAATAATAATCCCTTTTGCTGTTATTCCTACCAAAATGGATAACCTCACATTTGTCAACATTGAATTCCAGCTGCCAGACCCTAGCCCATTCACTTAGCCTATCCAAATCCCTCTGCTGACTTCCGGTATCCTCTGTACTTTTTGCTTTACCATTCATCTTAGTGTCATCTGTAAACTTGGACACATTGCCCTTGGTCCCCAATTCCAAATCATCTATGTAAATTGTGAACAATTGTGGGCCCAACACTGATCCCTGAAGGACACCACTAGCTACTGATTGCCAACCAGAGAAACACCCATTAATCCCCACTCTTTGCTTTCCATTAATTAACCAATCCTCGATCCATTTTACCCTTAATGCCATGCATCTTTATCTTATGCAGCAACCTTTTGTGTGGCACCTTATCAAATGCTTTCTGGAAATCCAGATATACCACATCCATTGGCTCCCCGTTATCTACCGCAGTGGTAATGTCCTCAAAAAATTCCACTAAATTAGTTCGGCATGACCTGCCCTTTTTGAACCCATGCTACGTCTGCCCAATGGGACAATTTCCATCCAGATGCCTCGCTACTTCGTCCTTGATGATCGATTCCAGTATCTTCCCTCCTACCGAAGTTAAGCTAACTGGCTTATAATTACCCGCTTTCTGCCTACCTCCTTTTTTAAACAGTGGTGTCACGTTTGTTAATTTCCAATCTGCCGGGACCACCCCAGATCCTAGTGAATTTTGGTAAATTATCACTAGTGCATTTGCAATTTCCCTCGCCATCTCTTTTAGCACTCTGGGATCCATTCCATCAGGGCCAGGAGACATGTCTACCTTTAGCCCCATTTGCTTGTCCATCACTACCTCCTTCGTGATAACAATCATCTCAAGGTCCTCACCTGTCATAGCCTCATTTTCATCAGTCACTGGTATGTTATTTGTGTCTTCCACTGTGAAGACCGACCCAAAAATCCTGTTCAGTTCCTCAGCCATTTCCTAATCTCCCATTATTAAATCTCCCTTCTCATTCTTTAAAGGACCAATATTTACCTTTGCCACTCTTTTTTGTTTTATATATTTGTAGAAACTTTTACTATCTGTTTTTATATTCTGAGCAAGTTTACTCTCATAATCTATCTTACTCTTCTTTATCGCTTTTTTAGTAGCTTTCTGTTGCCCCCTAAAGATTTCCCAGTCCTCTAGTCTCCCACTAATCTTTCCAACTTTGTATGATTTTCCTTCAATTTGATACTGTCCTTTATTTGCTTAGATATCCACGGTCGATTTTTCCTCTTTCTACCGTCCTTCCTTTTTGTTGGTATAAATCTTTGCTGAGCACTGTGAAAAATTGCTTGGAAGGTTCCCCACTGTTCCTCAACTATTTCACCATAAGGTCTTTGCTCCCAGTCCACCTTAGCTACCTCTTCTCTCATCCCATTGTAATCTCCTTTGTTTAAGCACAAAATATCAAACCACGCTAGAGTCACAGACAGACTCTCGGCGGTTGTGGCAAGAACGAAACAAAATAACGGGCTACAAAGCCAAGTCGAACAGTATCTCTGGCAGCAGCGTACCCCTCCCCGATGAACTCAATGCATTCTATGCTCGGTTCGAGCAGGTAACCAACAATCTGCTGGCGAGTGCCCCAGCAGCCCATAATTCACCCATACTCACCATCACAGCTTCCGAAGTCAGATTGGCCTTCCTGAAAGTGAACCCTCGGAAGGCGACGGGCCCGGACGGGATCCCTGG
This sequence comes from Scyliorhinus torazame, assembly GCF_047496885.1. Classification (NCBI taxonomy): domain Eukaryota; kingdom Metazoa; phylum Chordata; class Chondrichthyes; order Carcharhiniformes; family Scyliorhinidae; genus Scyliorhinus; species Scyliorhinus torazame. The sequence continues at coordinate 325,735,987 of NC_092710.1, forward strand.
TCGTGCACTCAGAGCCTGCGCGGACCAGCTGGCAGAGGTATTCGCAGACATCTTTAACCTGTCCTTAATCCACTCCGAGGTCCCCACCTGCTTCAAGAAGACCACCATCATACCGGTACCAAAGAAGAACCAGGCAACGTGCCTCAGTGACTACCGTCCAGTGGCCCTGACTTCAGTTGTAATGAAGTGCTTCGAGAGGTTGAGCATGAAGCGCAACACCTCCATACTCCCAGAACGCCTTGATCCACTGCAATTCTCATACCGCTGCAACCGGTCCACATCAGACACCATTTCCCTGGCTCTACACTCATCCCTAGAGAATCTCGAAAACAAGGACTCCTACATCAGACTCCTATTTATTGACTACAGCTCTGCCTTCAACACCATAATTCCAGCCAATCTCATATCAAAGCTCCAAAACCTAGGACTTGGCTCCCCACTGCAACTGGATCCTCGATTTTCTGAGCAACAGACCACAATCTGTAAGAATGAACAACAACGCCTCCTCCACAATAGTCCTCAACACCGGCGCCCCGCAAGGCTGCGTACTTAGCCCCCTACTCTACTCCCTGTACACACACGACTGCGTGGCAAAACTTGGTCCCAACTCCATCGACAAGTTTGCTGACGATACGACCATAGTGGGCCTGATCTCGAATAATGACGAGTCAGAATACAGGAGGGAGATATAGAACCTAGTGGAGTGGTGTAGCGACAACAATCTCTCCCTGAATGCCAGCAAAACTAAAGAACTGGTCATTGACTTCAGGAAGCAAAGTACTGTACACACCCCTGTCAGCATCAACGGGGCCGAGGTGGACATGGTTAACAGTTTCAAATTCCTAGGGGTGCACATCTCCAAAAATCTGTCCTGGTCCACCCACGTCGACGCATCCACCAAGAAAGCACAACAGCACCTATACTTCTTCAGGAAACTAAGGAAATTCTGCATGTCCACATTAACCCTTACCAATGTTTACAGATGCACCATAGAAAACATCCTATCGGGCTGCATCACAGCCTGGTATGGCAACTGCTCGGCAAGAAACTTCAGAGAGTTGTGAACACCGCCCAGTCCATCACACAAACCTGCCTCCCATCCATTGACTCCATCTACACCTCCCACTGCCTGGGGAAAGTGGGCAGCATAATCAAAGATCCCTCCCACCCGGCCTACTCACTCTTCCAACTTCTTCCATCGGGCAGGAGATACAGAAGTCTGAGAACACGCACGAACAGACTCAAAAACAGCTTCTTCCCCGCTGTCACCAGACTCCTAAATGACCCTCTTATGGACTTCATTAACACTGTTTGCTTCATCCGATGCTAGTGCTTATGTAGTTACATTGCGTATGTTGTGTTGCCCTATTATGTATTTTCTTTTATTCCCTTTTCTTCCCATGTATTTAATGATCTGTTGAGGTGCTCGCAGAAAAATACTTTTCACTGTACCTTGGTACACATGACAATAAACAAACCCAATCCAAATCCAATCCAAACACTAGTGTTTGATTTTACCTTCTCACCCTCCATCTGTATTTTAAATTCCACCATATTGTGATCGTTCCTTGCAAGAGGATCCCTAACTATGAGATCATTAATCAATCCTGTTTCATTACACAGGACCAGATCTAGGACCGCTTGTTCACTCATTGGTTCCATTACATACTGTTCTAGGAAACTATCGCAGATACATTCTATAAACTCCTCCTCAAGGCTGCCTTGACCGACCTGGTTAAACCAATCAACATGTAGGTTAAAATCCCCCATGATAACTGCTGTACCATGCATCAGTTATTTATTTGTTTATTGCCTGCCCCACCATAATGTTACTATTTGGTTTATATAGACTACTCCTATCAGTGACTTTTTCGCCTTACTATTCCTGGTTTCCACCCAAATGGATTCAACCTTATCCTCCATAGTGCCCATGTCATCCTTAAATAACAGAGCTACACCACCTCCCTTACCTGTCCTTGCGAATAGTAGTGATACCTTTGGATATTTAACTCCCAGTCGTGACCATCCTTTAACCATGTTTCAGTAATGGCCATTAAATCATAGTCATTCACGATGATTTGCGCCATCAACTCATTTACCTTATTTCGAATACTACGAGCATTCAGGTAAAGTACACTTATATTGGTTTTTATACCTCTGTTGTGAATCTTAACATCTTGATCAGTAACCTCTCCTAAATTAATTTTCCTCTTAACTTTTCTCCTAATTTTCCTTATCGTTGAACCCATAATATCTTCATGTAACAACCTGTCGCGTCACTTTCCATTGATGTTTTTACTTCCCGTTTTATTCCTTTTCGTATTACTGGGCCTATTCACTGAGCTTCCCTCAGTCAGTGTACCTTGAACTGTTCAGTGGAGATGTGCGGGGAAAGTTTTTTACACAGAGGGTGGTGGTGGCCTGGAATGCACTGCCAAGTGAGGTGGTTGAGGCAGATACGTTTGCGACCTTTGATCTTTTGATTTCATAGAATTTACAGTGCAGAAGGAGGCCATTTGGCCCATCGAGTCTGCACCGGCTCTTGGAAAGAGCACCCTACCCAAGGTCAACACCTCCACCCCATCCCCACAACCCAGTACCCCACCCAACACCAAGGGCAATTTTGGACACTAAGGGCAATTTATCATGGCCAATCCACCTAACCTGCACATCTTTGGACTGTGGGAGGAAACCGGAGCACCCGGAGGAAACCCACGCACACACGGGGAGGATGTGCAGACTCCGCACAGACAGTGACCCAAGCCGGAATCGAACCTGGGACCCTGGAGCTGTGAAGCAATTATGCTAACCACTATGCTACTGTGCTGCCCGAGACTCATTTGGATAGACACATGAACAGACGGGGTATAGAAGGATACAGGTGGTTGGTCTAGATAGGACAAATGATCGGTGCAGGCTTGGAGGGCCGAAGGGCCTGTTCCTGTTCTTTGTTGTTTGAAAGATACAAATAAACTAAAGATTATTAGAATACTTACTAAGCTTGAGAGTGCAAAGAAATAAGAGAACATTGCACTATTCAAAATGGCTGTAAGGAAAAAAGATAGTGTGTCGTTTGTTCAGTTGTTGGGAGCTACCAACTGAAGAAGTCACAGAGAAGAAAAAAATAAGTAGCAATGCCTGACACTCAGGACCATTTTTATCTACCAGCTTGCAGATGGCTATTGAAAATCGTTATTAAAGGCCTGTGAACTGGGTCTATACACAATCTGTTCAGAAGACACTATTCAGCACAGGATGATGCCACATAGGAAGACGAGAAAATAAATGACAGTTTTTGGGCTCTGCACTTATTTTTCCCATGTCCTAACAGCAGAAAGCATTTTGTGAAAATTTGTTGACATCATTATTAGGAAGTAGATATCACCACTTATTTGATTTTAAAAAACACTCTTTAGTATTTTCATTTTTTTGCATGGAATTGACATCATTTTTCATAAGGTTTTAATATTGGTTCATGGGGTGTGAGCATCACTGGCAAGGAAGAGTAAGGCATACATGTTGCAAGGTTCATTATTATTCAGGATGTATAGTCAATTACCTGCAGCCAGAGATATGTTTTAAGGTGGAAATAATAAACCACCTCAAGAAGAAAATATAGTTGTACAGAAAGGGTAAGCTAGAGAGTTCAATGGTGCAAAACGTATTCAGAAACAAAACCCTTCAGGCATGTCTGTTCCATGCACCAGAATTTATGGTGTACGGAGCAGGATTATAGTTAGGTTGAAGTGAAAAAGGCACAGAATGTTCAGTACACTTCAGAGCCTTCTTTCCCAACTGTGACTTTGGTATTTTAGTCTCAACTAAAATGTGGCTGAATCAGGCAGCTTCTGGCATCCCAAGTGTGCTGCAGGGATTCAGATATTTGATTCCAATATGCAAAATGTTTGCTCTGACAAACAAATGGTTCCTGTGGATGTTAGAACAATTATTATTTTTCAGCGCATGTACTCTGAAGCCCAGCCTAATGATATAACTGATGTTAACCAGTGTAGCATAATTGGCTAGCTAGAACTGTCTATTTTATTCCATTTGGTTTTGTTATCCATTGTACTCCATCACCTCTCAAACCTCTTTCTTTAACTGTTTACTTTGGGGAGTGAGGGACGATGGCAATTCTGACTCTTTGCCGGTTTAAAAAATGTATCTGTTCACGGATGGGCGTCACTGGCTAGGCCAGCGTTTATTGCCCAACCCTTCTTGTCCTGGGGAAGATGGGGGTGAAATGAAATGAAATGAAAATCACTTATTGTCACGAGTTGGCTTAAATGAAGTTACTGTGAAAAGCCCCTAGTCGCCACATTCTGGCGCCTGTTCGGGGAGGCTGGTACGGGAATTGAACCGTGCTACTGGCCTGCCTTGGTCTCCTTTAAAAGCCAGCGATTTAACCCAGTGTGCTAAACCGGCCCCAGTGAGCTGTGAGCTGCCTACTTGTAACATTGCAGTTCCAAATGTTGTAGGAACAACCACAGTTCCAAGTCAGGATGGTGTGTGTCTTGGAGGGGAACTTGCGATGGTGTTCCATGCATCTTCTGCCCTTGTCCTTCTTGGTGGTAGAGATTTGTAGATGGTACACACTGTGAGTCGGCAGGAGTGACTGTTCAAGGTGGTGGATAGGGTACCAATCAAGCAGGCTGCTTTGTTCGAAACGGTGTTGGGCTTCTTGAGTGTTGTTGCAGCTGCACTACCCAGGTAAATGAAGAATATTTCATCCCACATCTGACTTGTGCCTTGTTGTTAGAGGTGAGTTTCTCAGTGCAGAATTTCTGGCCTCTGACCTGTTCTTGTAGCCACAGTATTTATATGGCTTCTTTTGATGTCTGTTCCTGATCCAACTGCAATGATGTGTATGTCAGCAGCTTGGGGCAAGTCTTCCTGATTTTATTTATCCTTCCCTCTCCTTTATCTCTGTAGGAGTGGTTTCAAGGTATTGAGTCAGCTTCCATGTGGGGTTATTCCCTGTGGCTCAGCTCAGTAAAGAGAGAAACAAAAACACCACAACCTGGACAAGATGGCTATTTAATCAAGCCTATTACGTATTCACGGAGAACAGACTGGATATCAAGACCTGTTCTACCGAACAAAGAGCCGAGCACAGTAATTATACAACGTTCAAAAATCAATAGCCCACCCCAGTTGAACGCGATCCAATCCCTGAAGCTGCTTCTTTTAAACTTATCCAATAGAATTGCAAGCAGTGTTTAAACTTCACCCAATAGAGTCGCAAGCAGCGCATGATTGATCCTCATCCTGGCAGCTGCGTACAATCCCAGCAGTTTCTGACTTTGTGAGAAACAGAACAACAGATGTCAGAAGTAATGCCCTTTTGGTCAAGTGAGCTATCCTAAATCCCATTTGAGTAATTATTACTGTTATGTCCTACAAATACATGTTTAATGGTTAATAATGATTACTCAGTCCTATAATTCATCTCAATCCTTAATAAAGCAACTTATGTAAAACTACTCATGCTAACGATTCAGTTTTAAGAGATATCATCGCTGAACCCTCCCCCTTCAATCTCTGAGGGCATTTTCTGTTTTGTGACCTAGGGCGCGATTTTCCTACCACGTTGCATCTGGTGCAGATCCAGTTTATTCAAATGAGCCATTAGGCCTCACCCGGACACCGATTAGTAGTTTGCCTGGGTGTCATACCCATGTATTTGGGGGATGACATTGCCCATGGATGGGGGGGGCGGGGGTATGGGGGACCCTCAAGCTCACTTAAAGATTGGGGCACCCTTTCAAAATGATGGCCTGATCTCTGAGGCGCTGGTCTGGCCAGCGAGTTCAGCTCCCCAGTGGTGAAAATAATTCCAAGTGTGGGTTAGCTCGGTGAGGAACTCCCCATGGCCCACAAATTGTAATAAGTGTGGTTAGATAGCGGTGGGCAACTGCAACAGAGCTGGGGTTGCCAAACCCGCAGTTTCTGCCATAGGTGTGGGTGAGACCGGTGAGAAAAACCCAAGCCCCAAAAATTACTACGTATAGGTGATTCCAGGTCTGGATCCCACTCAAAAAGTCAGCAGGAAACACCCCATGAGAGTAGCCCAAAATGACACTTCATCATCTTTTGGGAGATTCGCGCCCCTCTTCTCTACATAACGCATCTGACGTTTCGAAACGCAGCTTTGGAGGTTCATTGAACAGCCTTCCTGTTTGGTGCAATGCAAATGGATACCGACATTTGCTCCTTCGGTGGAGTGGCCTTGGGTATCAGGGAGTTCACTACCTGAACTTTTTCATAGGGCTGCAATGATTCCCCGTATGCTTCTGGAGCTAGTTTCTCCACAATGGGTACTAAGTATTCTATTTTTAATTTGTTCGGAGCTACATCGTTTTCCTCCGAGGTATCTGCTACTCCAATCTTACTTTCCATCTCTATTGGCACCATCTCAGAGCGTTTGCACTTCTCGGTGTTCGGCGCAGGCTGGGCACCCCTTGTAACCACCTCGTCATTCCCACCAAACCACCGATGTAGCGCTGCACAGGCTCCCTCACTGAGTTTGCCATCTCTCCCACGAAACACCCTCACTAGAATTTCATATTCGTCCAGCTCTGGCTCATCCTCCAGACCTTTGCTTTCTTCATCGTCTTCATAAATATCATCAAGGTGCTCATCCTTGGAGTCAGTATCATCAGCAAAGACGTCTCCTGTAAAGTACGACATTGCACATGCAATTATGTGTTTACACAGGAGGCGACCAATTTCAAAGTCAGCAGTGAGTCTTGCTGCAGAACTTGTATTTAACTTTCCGTGCTGCGGAGCTTCTGGAGGACTGAAGAAATTAAAGAATAATTCATGTGGTACAGTTTTCATAACTGTTTTGCGAGTGCTTCGACCATTATGTTCAGCTTCATTTTAACGGTCTTCAATGTGAAATTGTTTCCTTTTTTCCAGCTGATCTGGCACCCGGTGCATCCCGTGATTTCTGGTTCCTCACAGAATGAGAATTCATGCACGTCAGGCCGCAATTCCAGCTGGTATTCTTTCGTAATTACCTCGTTTATAAAATACTCATTTGGCTCACACGTAAACTCCAGAATGAAGCTCATTGGCTGTGTATGCCCTGAACATTTAATGTTCGCATCTTGTAGATGCTTTAATCTCAGTTCATCAATGCTCCTGTATCATACCACTGAGTATATACACCTTCTTGAAGACTTAACCAGAAATGTGGCATTCCCTTTGGTTCTTCCGACACCTCATCTGATTTGTCGCCTTTCGCCTGGACATTTGCTTGCTTCTCATCAAGTGAGTGCACCAGCATATCTCGTTGAGAGTCGCAGTAACCGTCTGGCCACTCGCTTTCTGACCCATTCAGCTGCTCACGACCATTCAAAGGTGCCATAAAATTTACAGTGCAGAAGAAGGCCATTTGACCCATCGAGTCTGCACCGGCCATTGTAAAGAGCACCCAACCTAAGCCCACACCTCCATCCTATCCCCATAACCCAGTAACCCCACCTAACCATTTTGTACACTAAGGACAATTTAGCATGGCCAATCCACTTAACCTGAACACCTTTGGACTGTGGGAGTAAACCTGAGCACCGGAGGAAATTCACGTCGGCGCGGGGAGAACGTGCAGACTCTGCACAGACAGTGACCCAAACCGGGAATCAAACCTGGGACCCTGGCCATGTGAAGCAACTGTGCTAATCACTGTGCTACCGTGCCGCTATTCAAAAGGATTTCTTCACTTTTTTCGGTCGGACTGCTCTGATCCTTGTCTGAAATGAAATCAATGAAGAAATGCTCTTCTAGGGGCATCTCACCCACTGTGTTAATTGCTCTGATTTGATCCACTGAAGGATGCAAAAAACATTGTTTTGCAAAGTGATTCGTACGGCCACACTGGACATTACCATGGGCCATGTCGGTTGCCACAATTCTGGCATAAAATGGCGGACCCGGTCAGCCGCTTAAAATGGCCGCCCGCACTGAGACCATGTTTCTTATTGACCTGAGCCACAGTGTTGATGGCGCTGGCATCTTCTTCCATGTTGGCGCCAAAATGTTTTGAGCTGGGTGTACTGATTTGCTGTGCAGCCAATTCTCTCGCATGACAAATCTTAATTGCTTTTTCCAATATCAAATCTTCCCACAGCAATCTCTCAAGGAGCTTTTCATTTAATATGCCAAATACTATTTGCTCGCAGATTTTAGATTACAGAAATTGCAGGATTGGGCCTTCAGCCTCAAGTCAGTGACAAAACTGTCAAAAGATTTGCCTGGTTTCTGGGTATGCATACGAAAAATGTGTATTTCAAATGTTTCATTTTTTTCGGAGAGTAATGCCGATCAAAGTATACTCAATCACTTGATGGTGTCTCTTCCTCTTTGCTATCAAAAGCGAAGGTATTGTAGATTTCGATTGCTTGTGGATCTGCCACCGTGAGCAGCATTCAATGCGCCTCTCGCCAACCTGTGCCTGCAGACCAAGGGCTGAAACATAGAGCTTAAACTGCTATTTGAAAACGCGCCAGTTTGCGTCTATGTTACCCGATACGTGAAGCTGGTGGGGTGCCTTTAAACTCTCCATCTCGAGCTTCGCCGTTGTTTATTGCGTTGAGTCGCCACAGGTCGGTTGAAGAATCTTTTCTTTTTTCGTTCTTCGGCTGGTATTACTTCGTCTTTTCTGCTGTTACCTTTAAATGTTCAACACTCCTGGTGCCGTGGTGCATCCTGTTGTCTTGCCGTGGCAATGATGCTCATGGAACTGCTGGTGACTTAACTTGAATTATAATTTATTGATGAATACGTGGAAGGATAACATACAGAATACTATACAGACTAGTTGGCTCTGGAACTATCCGATGTGCGACTGTCCTGTTGTACGTCTTACTACCAACTCATGAGTGTCTCACGTCACGTGACCAAGCTCTGATGCCATCAGCTGGTTGGAGACTGCATTGCTAACTGCATACAACACTATTTACAGGCATATCACATGAACAACTGTCACCATGCCTCAAAGCCCTTTTCCAAGCCCCTCAACTCAAATTTGATCTTTTCCAACCGTAAAAAGTCATACAGGTCCCCCCACAGACCGCCACCCCTGGTGGCATATCAGCCTTCCAATTTAACAAGATCCTCCGCCGGGCAATTAGAGAGGCGAAGGCCACAACATCAGACCCCTCCCTCCATCAGCTCCGGCATTTCTGATACCCCAAAGATTGCCATTATTGGGCCCGGCCAGACCTCCACCCCTACAATTTTGTACAATGTCCCAAACCCCGCTTCCCAGTCCCTTCCCAGCTTCTTACAACCCAAGAACATATGCGCATGGTTCGCCGGCCCCCGCCATTCTTGCACTTGTCAGTCACCCCAGAAAAAAAACACCCATCATTGCTCGAGTCATATGCATCCATCTGGCCCCAGAACCTTCCCAACTTCATCCAACTGATGCTAGCAATCACTTTCCTCAGACCCAGCGGTTCCCCCAATGCTTGCCTCCTCTCGCGAGTCGGAGATCATCATGGATAGCATGTATAGAGAGGTGGTCACACCACAGGCTCAGACTCCACAGGCAGGAAGGGAATGGGTGACCAGTTGACAGAGCAAGAAAGCAAGGCAGGGAGTGCAGGAATCTCCTGTGGCCATTCCCCTTCAGAACAGATATACCATTTTGGATACTGTTGAGGGGAATGACCTCTCGGGGAAAACAGCAACAGCCAAACTCGTGGCACCATGATTGGTTCTGCTGCAGACGGGAGGGGTAATAAGTGTTACAGTGCAATAGTTATAGGGGATTCAATTGTAAGGGGAATAGACATGCATTTCTGTGGCCGCAAACGAGACTCCAGGATGGTATGTTGCCTCCCTGGTGCAAGGGTCAAGGATGTCTCAGTCCGGGTACAGGACATTCTGAAGGGGGAGGGTGAACAGCCAGTGGTTGTGGTACACATCGGTACAAACGACAGAGGTAAAAAAAAGGGACGAGTCCTAAAAGCAGAATACAGGGAGCTAGGAAGGAAGTTAAGTAATCGGACCTCAAAGTTAGTGATCTCAGGATTACTACCGGTGCCACGTGCTAGTCAGAGTAGAAATGACAGGGTATATAGGATGAATACGTGGCTGAAGAGATGGTGTCAGGGTGAGGGTTTCATATTCCTGGGGCATTGACACTGGTTCGGGGGGAGGAGGCCGCCGACACCTACCAATTCTGATTGATTTCTATGTACTCACCCATCACCGACCTCACCTTTTCACTGAACACCTGATCCATCAACAGACCTGAATTTAGCCTCCATCCCAGCCTCAGAAGCTGCCCCTTGCTGAGCCTCCAGCCTCCAGCCAATGCGGCACATGATTGGATATTACAATTCCCACGTACCCTGCCTCCACCACCCCCAACAACACCGTCCAGCTCACTGAGATGAAATCAATTCTTGAGGGCACCTTATACATGTGCAAGAAGAAGGAGTATCCCCCCACCCCCCGGGTTCTTAAACCTGGAAGGGTCGACCATTCCCACCCACTCCATAAAGCCGCCCAGCTCCGTTGCCATTTTCAACCTTCCGATTGACTTGGGGTTCGACCTCGGTTCCATCACGCAATTAAAATCTCCACCCATAATCAATTGGTGCGTATCCAGATTGGGGATCGCTCCCAGCAAACCCCTCACAAACCCCACATCATCTCAATTCGACGCATGTACATTAACTAACACCAGCGGCATCCTTTTCAACACCCCACTGACTATTACATATCGCCCACCCAGGTCCCGTACTTCCTTAGCTTATTCCCCATTCTCTTATTTGGCAAAATGGCCACCCTCTGCATCTTTGAATCACAGCCCGCGTGGAATACCCGTCCCAGCTATCCCTTCCTCAGTCTAACCTGGTCCTTCACTTGGAATTGTGACTCCTGTTATCTGATCATTTCCGCCTTCAAATTCCTCAAGTACACAAAACCCGAAATCTCTTAATCGGCCCGTTTAGCCCCGGAATGTTCCACGTTACAGTTCTTACCGGAGGCTTATGCCTCCACTCCCCTCAATCGTCCACCACCGTCCCCCTCTGGCTCTGCCTCCTTTAATACCACCCTAAATCCTAGGTAGACAGATTTTGGAAAAGAGTAAAAACAACAGGGTTGTGGTGATGGGAGACTTCAACTTCCCCAATATTGACTGGGACTCACTTAGTGCCAGGGGCTTAGACGGGGCGGAGTTTGTAAGGAGCATCCAGGAGGGCTTCTTAAAACAATATGTAGACAGTCCAACTAGGGAAGGGGCGGTACTGGACCTGGTATTGGGGAATGAGCCCGGCCAGGTGGTAGATGTTTCAGTAGGGGAGCATTTCGGTAACAGTGGCCACAATTCAGTAAGTTTTAAAGTACTGGTGGACAAGGATAAGAGTGGTCCGAGGATGAATGTGCTAAATTGGGGGAAGGCTAATTATAACAATATTAGGCGGGAACTGAAGAACATAGATTGGGGGCGGATGTTTGAGGGCAAATCAACATCTGACATGTGGGAGGCTTTCAAGTGGCAGTTGAAAGGAATACAGGACCGGCATGTTCCTGTGAGGAAGAAAGATAAATACGGCAATTTTCGGGACCCTTGGATGACGAGTGACATTGTAGGCCTCGTCAAAAAGAAAAGGAGGCATTTGTCAGGGCTAAAAGGCTGGGAACAGACCAAGCCTGCGTGGAATATAAGGAAAGTAGGAATAAGCAAGGAGTCAGGAGGGCTAGAAGGGGTCACGAAAAGTCATTGGCAAATAGGGTTAAGGAAAATCCCAAGGCTTTTTACACATACATAAAAAGCAAGAGGGTAGCCAGGGAAAGGGTTGGCCCACTGAAGGATAGGCAAGGGAATCTATGTGTAGAGCCAGAGGAAATGGGCGAGGTACTAAATGAATACTTTGCATCAGTATTCACCAAAGAGAAGGAATTGGTAGATGTTGAGTCTGGAGAAGGGGGTGTAGATAGCCTGGGTCACATTGTGATCCAAAAAGACGAGGTGTTGCGTGTCTTAAAAAATATTAAGGTCGATAAGTCCCCAGGGCCTGATGGGATCTACCCCAGAATACTGAAGGAGGCTGGAGAGGAAATTGCTGAGGCCTTGACAGAAATCTTTGGATCCTCGCTGTCTTCAGGGGATGTCCCGGAGGACTGGAGAATAGGCAATGTTGTTCCTCTGTTTAAGAAGGGTAGCAAGGATAATCCCGGGAACTACAGGCCGGTGAGCCTTACTTCAGTGGTAGGGAAATTACTGGAGAGAATTCTTCGAGACAGGATCTACTCCCATTTGGAAGCAAATGGACATATTAGTGAGAGGCAGCACGGTTTTGTGAAGGGGAGGTCGTGTCTCACTAACTTGATAGAGTTTTTCGAGGAGGTCACTAAGATGATTGATGCAGGTAGGGCAGTAGATGTTGTCTATATGGACTTCAGTAAGGCCTTTGACAAGGTCCCTCATGGTAGACTAGTACAAAAGGTGAAGTCACACGGGATCAGGGGTGAGCTGGCAAGGTGGATACAGAACTGGCTAGGCCATAGAAGGCAGAGAGTAGCAATGGAGGGATGCTTTTCTAATTGGAGGGCTGTGACCAGTGGTGTTCCACAGGGATCAGTGCTGGGACCTTTGCTCTTTGTAGTATATATAAATGATTTGGAGGAAAATGTAACTGGTCCGATTAGTAAGTTTGCAGACGACACAAAGGTTGGTGGAATTGCGGATAGCGATGAGGACTGTCGGAGGATACAGCAGGATTTAGATTGTCTGGAGACTTGGGCGGAGAGATGGCAGATGGAGTTTAATCCGGACAAATGTGAGGTAATGCATTTTGGAAGGTCTAATGCAGGTAGGGAATATACAGTGAATGGTAGGACCCTCAAGAGTATTGAAAGTCAAAGAGATCTAGGAGTACAGGTCCACAGGTCATTGAAAGGGGCAACACAGGTGGAGAAGGTAGTCAAGAAGGCATACGGCATGCTTGCCTTCATTGGCCGGGGCATTGAGTATCAGAATTGGCAAGTCATGTTGCAGCTGTATAGAACCTTCGTTAGGCCACACTTGGAGTATAGTGTTCAATTCTGGTCGCCACACTACCAGAAGGATGTGGAGGCCTTAGAGAGGGTGCAGAAGAGATTTACCAGAATGTTGCCTGGTATGGAGGGCATTAGCTATGAGGAGCGATTGAATAAACTCGGTTTGTTCTCACTGGAACGAAGGAGGTTGAGGGGAGACCTGATAGAGGTATACAAAATTATGAGGAGCATAGACAGAGTGGATAGTCAGAGGCTTTTCCCCAGGGTAGAGGGGTCAATTACTAGGGGGCATAGGTTTAAGGTGAGAGGGGCAAGGTTTAGAGTAGATGTACGAGGCAAGTTTTTTACGCAGAGGGTAGTGGGTGCCTGGAACTCGCTACCGGAGGAGGTAGTGGAAGCAGGGACGATAGGGACATTTAAGGGGCATCTTGACAAATATATGAATAGGATGGGAATAGAAGGATACGGACCCAGGAAGTGTAGAAGATTGTAGTTTAGTCGGGCAGCATGGTCGGCACGGGCTTGGAGGGCCGAAGGGCCTGTTCCTGTGCTGTACATTTCTTTGTTCTTTGTAAATCGGGCCCATCCAAGATGGCCCCCCTCTTCGTCCGTGACCACGCTTTGTCTCCAACTCTGCCGCTTCGCAATTCCACCTCTCTCGGCTTCCTTTCCCACCTCACCTCCGTTCGCCAGCGTTACCTGCCAGCATTGACAGCTCCCACTCAAAGGCACTCCTGCTGTATCCTCTGACAGTCCTCATCACTACCTGCAACTCCATCAACCTTTGTGTCGCTCGCAAACATACTAATCAAACCAGTAATATTTTCCTCCAAATAGTTTATATATATTACACACAGCAAAGGTCCCAGCACTGATCCCTAAGGAACGCCACTGGTCATAGCCCCCTTCATTCAGAAACGCACCCTTCCACTGCTACCCTCTGTCTTCTATGACCAAGTCAGTATCCATCTTACCAGCTCACCTCTGATTCCGTGCGACTTCATCTTCTGTACCAGTCTGCCATGAGGGACCTTGCCAAAGGCCTTACTGAAGTCCATGTAGACTGCCCTCCCTTCATTAATCATCTTCGTCACTTCTTCAAAAAACTCGATCAAGTTAGTGAGACATGACCTCACCTTCACAAAACCATGTTGCCCCTCGCTAATATGTCCACTTATTTCCATGTAGGAGTAAATCCTGTACCGAAGAATCCTCTTCTATAATTTCTCTACCACTGACATAAGGCTCACCCGCCTGTAATTATCTGGATTATCTTTGCTATCCTTCTTAAACAAAGGAACAACATTGGCTATTCTCCAGTCCTCTGGGACCTCCCCTGTAGCCAGTGAAGATACAAAGATTTCTCTCAAGTCCCGAGCAATTTTCTCCCTTGCCTCTCTCAGTATTCTGGGGTATATCCCATCAGGCCTTAGGCACTTGTCTACCTTAATGTTTTTCAAGACCCCCCAATACTTCCTCCTTCTTGATCTCAACATGATCCAGACTATATGTACACCTTTCCCCAGACTCATCATCCACCAAGTCCTTCTCTTTGGTGAATACCGATGCAAAGTACTCATTTAATACCTTGTCCATTTCCTCTGGCTCCAGGCATAGATTCCCTTCCCCCGTCCTTGAGTGGGCCAACCCTCTCCCTGCTACCCTCTTGCTCTTTAGATGTGTATAAAAAGCCTTGCGATTTTCCTTAATCCTGCTGGCCAATGACTTTCCGTGACCCCTTTTAGCCCTCCTGACTTTTTGCTTAAGTTTCTTTCTACTTTCCTTGTATTACACACCTGCTTTGTAGTGTTCCCAGCCTCCTAGCCTTGACAAATGCTTCCTTTTTCTTTTTTAAAATAAATTTAGAGTACCCAATTACGTTTTTCTAATTAAGGAGCAATTTAGCGTGGCTAATCCACCTACCCTGCTCATCTTTGGGTTGTGGGGAGAATGTGCAAACTCCACACGGACAGTGACCCAGAGCTGGGATCCAACCTAGGACCTCGGCGCTGTGAGGAAGCAATGCTAACCACTGCGCCGCCGTGCTGCCCCCTTTTTCTTTTCGACCAGGCTTACAGTATCTCTCGTTAGTGAAGGTTCCCGAAACTTGCCATTCTTATCCTTCATCCTTACAGGAACGTGCCGGCCCTGAATTCGTATCAATTTACACTTGAAAGCTTCCCACATGCCAGATGTTAATTTACCGTCAAACATCTGCCCCCAATCTATATTCTTCAGTTCCTGCCTAATATTGTTGTAATTAGCCTTCCCCCAATTTAGCACCTTCACCTGCGGAATATACTTGCCTTTATCCATCAGTACCTTAAAGCTTACTCAATTGTGGTCACTGTTCCCGAATTGGTCCCCTGACAACCTGGCTGGGCTCATTCCCCAATATCAGGTCCAGTATGGCCCCTTCCCTCGTTGGACTTTCTACACACTGTTTCACGAAGCCCTCCTGGATGTTCCTTACAAACTCTGCCCCATCCCCGGCCCTAGCACTAAGTGAGTCGTAGTCAATATAGGGAAAGTTAATAAAATCACCCATCACAACAACCCTGTTACTTTTGCACCTTGCCAAAATCTGACAACATATCTGCTCCTTTATCTCCTGCTGGCTGTTGGGAGGCCTATAGTAAACACCCAACATTGTGACAGCACCCTTCTTATTTCTGAGTTCTACCCATATTGCCTCACTGTGTGAGCCCTCTGAGGTGTCCTCCCGCAGTACAGCTGTGATATTCTTCTTAACCAGTAGTGCAACTCCCCCACCCCTTTTACATCACCCTCTATCCCGCCTGAAGCATCCTGGAACGTTAAGCTGCCAATCCGGTCTTTTCCTTAACCAAGTCTCTGTAATGGCAACAACATCATTGCTCCAAGTACTAATCCAAGCTCTAAATTCATCTGCCTTACCTGTTACACTTTTCGCATTGAAACAAATGTATTTGAGTCCACCAGACCCTCTTTAATCAGCAACCACACCCTGCCTGCTCTTCCTCTGAGTCTTACTGGCCCAACTCTCTAGTTCCCCTTCAGTTAATTCACATTTCCTTTGGTTCCCACCCCCCTGCCCAAACTAGTTTAAATCCTCCTATGTGACATTAGCAAACCTCCCGGCCAGAATATTTATGCCCCTCCGGTTTAGTTGCAACCCGTCCTTCCTGTACAGATCCCACCTGCCCCAGAAGAGATCCCAATGGTCCAGATTACCGAAACCCTCCCTCTAACACCAGATGTTGAGCTGTATTATCTTCGTTTTTATAGCCTCACTGGTACGTGGCACAGGGAGTAATCCTGAGATACAACCCTAGCGGTCTTGCTTTTTAACTTTCTACCTAACTCCCTAAACTGCTGCTGCAGGACTTTGTCACTCTACCTGCATGTTGTTAGTACCGATATGAATCACGACCTCTGGCTGTTCACCCCCTCTCTTCAGAATGCTTTCTGCCTGTTCAGAGACATTCTGGACCCTGGCACCAGGGAGACAACATACCATCCTGGAGTCTCTTTCACATCCACAGAAGCGCTTATCTGTACCCCTAATTATATAATCCCCTATAACTATTGCTCTAGTGCTTCAAATGTGACCGGCGGTTTCTCCGGGTACAGCACCCCAAACCAAATTTTCTTTCGGTACAATACCAGTTTGGCGCTGTTGAATTCTGCGTGCCTCTTTGCCAGCTCTGCCCCGATATCTTGGTATATTCGGACCCTGTTCCCCTCTCATTCGCATTCTGGCTTCTCCCCGGCCCATCGCAAGCTCCTTTCCTTCTCCAAGAATTTGTGCATCCACACAATCACTGCCCGCGATGGCGCCCCCGTTCTTGGCCTCTGCATTATAGACCTATGGGCCCTCATCGAATCATAGAATTTACAGTGCTGAAGGAGGCCATTCGGCCCATCGAGTCCCCACCGGCCCTTGGAAGGCTCACCCTACCCAAGCCCACACCTCCACCCTATCCCTGTAACCCCATCTAACCCTTTTTGGACACTAAGGGCAATTTATCATGGCCAATCCACTGAACCTGCACATCTTAGGACTGTGGGAGGAAACCGGAGCACTCGGAGGAAACTCACGCAGACACGAGGAGAACGTGCTGACTCCGCACAGACAGTTTCCCAAGCCGGGAATCGAACCTGGAACTGTGAAGCAACTGGGCTAACCACTTTGCTACCATGCCACCCTGTCCACCTCTGGGATCTTGCCCAGCACTCCTTGCTCCACCAGTCTGGCCAGCATCGTTGATACATATGTTGTCCCTTCCACACCTTCTGGCAGCCCCACAATCTGAAGGTTCTGCCACCTGGACCTGTTTTCTTGCTCCTCTACCTTCACCCTCAACGACTTTCACAGGTTCCCACAGGGCCCCCACCTCCACTCCAGGGATGCAATCCGGTCGCTCTGGTCGGAGACCACCGTCTCCACCTCCCGCACCTTCGCTCCTTATTGCCTTGAGGCACTTTTCCACTCGGTCCATCATCCCTCACAGAGGTGCTGCTGCACCCTTGATGGCCTTCGATCAGTCCCCATGCATCTCCTTCCTCAGCTGTTGAAATTCATCTCTGATGAAGGCAATCAGCTGCTCCATCTGGGCCTTTCCCATTGGCGTCGACCCTTCCCCCCCCACCATTTTGTCCAATGTTGCTGCATCCACCACGAGTTTCCTTCAATTCTTTAACAATGTTTTTGACCGATTTTTGACGGGTCTGGTAGCTAGCAGACATACCAGTTTTGGGGAGAACGTCACCCGCTCCACCTTCTGCACCTCCTTCCTGCCGGAGCTACCCCAGGAATGGGTATAAAGTACGCAAACCAATGCCTTTGAGTCTGAGCCGCCCTGTGCCCGACCACTCATTCCATGGCTGCCTACGGATGTTCCAGGCTTGAACAGATTCAATGACCAGTCTCTGTAGCCCTCTCTGATAAAGAATTCCACAGATTCACGATCCATTTGAGAGAAGAAATTCCTCCTCCTCTCTGTCTTAAATGGGCAACCCCTTACTGTGAGATGATGTCCTCTGGCTCTCGATTCTCCCACAAGGGGAAACAACCACTCAGCATCTACCCTGTAAAGCCCGCTGAGAATCTTGCATGTCTCAAGAAGATGACCCCTTATTCGTATTACGATTCCAGACCAGACCCTAACATTATCTAGGATACTAGACAGAAACCCCAATATTTTATTTCATTTGTAAGACTGTGAACAATGGATACTTCGCTCCAGGAGTGAAAATAAGGGTACCGTGCATTGAAACAAACTATTATTAACACAGTATTAAACTAACTTTAATATTATGCAAGAAATATCTTCCAATTACTAATTACACAATTCTTAAAAATAAAATGAAATTCTTTAACTCCTGACTGCTTTTTAAAAATCTCCAATAAAGCAAAACCTATCTCAGGTCAAAAAACACTTTTAAATGCTGTTCGCAAGCACAGTCATATCTGCTGTATAGAGAGGCTTTGGAGAAACTTTTGCGTGAGAGAGATCCTTCCGGAAACAGCCTGCAGATCCCTGCCTGTCTCATACTACTGTTTAACGTGCCAGCATTTGGCAACAAGCTCCTGTTCTGTTCACATCTAAATCTAAACTGAAACTCAACACCTGACTGCTTCAGCCCCTTGCTCCTCCCGTTAATTACATCATGTCTATCCCACTAACCCATGTCTAATCACCATTTTACTAAGGGTAACCACAATACCTCAATTATCTAAACACCAGGAAACCTTCTTTCTATAAACAAAATTCCATTGGCCCTATTTAGGTATTTTAGGTATTAGGTATTAGGTATCTAATTTTTACGATGCTTTAATGATCCCTTCTGTAGCCACAGTGTCTTCCTGTCTTTTAAACCAGGATTTTTACAACCCTTACTGCAGTAGAAATAGGCACACTGTAACCCACTAATTGGGTTACCACCATCTTACTAGATACATGTAGATACATATAATATAATATATATCTGAAATTCCCATTCATCACCTTCTTCTAAACTTCAATGAGTGCAGGCCCAATGTACTCAACCTCTCCTCATAAGAACATTTCTTCAGTTCTGGGCTCAATCTAGTGAACTTTCTCTGGACTGAACTCCAATGTCACTATATGTTTCCTTAGATAAGGAGACCAAAACTGTTCAAAGCATTCCAGGTGTGGTCTATATAGTGCCTTGTGTAGATTTTGCAAGACTTCTCTATTTTTATCCTCCATTCCCTTTAAAATAAAGACCAACATTTCATTTGCCTTCACTTTGTCCTGCTGAACTGGCGTGCTAGCTTTGTGATTTATAGAATTTAGAATTTACATTGCAGAAGGAGGCCATTCGACCCATCGAGTCCGGACAAGCCCTTGGAAAGAGCATCCTACCTAAGCCCACACCTCCACCCTATCCCCAGTAACGCCACCTAACCTAAGGGCAATTTATCGTGGCTAATCCACCTAACCTGAACATCTTTGGACTGTGGGAGGAAACCAGAGCACCCAGAGGAAACCCACACAGACACAGGGAGAACGTGCAGACTCCGCACAGACAGTGACCAAGCCGGGAATCAGTCCTGGGGCCCTGGAGCAGTGAAGCAACTGTGCTAACCACTGTGCTATGGTGCTGCCCCCATGCCCCCTCATGCATTTGTGCATGAGAACTCCCAAATCCCTCTGTGTTGCAGCTTTCTGTAGTGGTTCTCCATTTAGATAATATTCAGCTTCTTTATTCTTCCCACCAAAGGGACTTTGAAAACTTCACATTTTCCTACATTATATTCCTTCCGCCAAGTTTTTGCCTACTTACTAAATAGTCTACAGAGGGGGAGAGAGGTTCTGTCATTTTCACCACTTGCCTTCCCACTTCCAACTGGAACAACCCTAAATTCTGCTCCTCTGCTACCCAACCTGGCCGAATATTGCAGAGTATTCCTCGCATAAAGGAGAACTGAATGGATTCTGGAGAATTTAAGTTAACTAAATAAGACAAAAATTACTGGAAGAACACAATTTCTCAAAATAAAATAACGAGGTAAAATTTGATTGAACACCATTCAATTCAGTTTCAAAGCGAAGTGTCACTTCATTCTGAAGACCATCAAATCCGAGGATCAACATTGTCAATTATAGACAGGATCTCACTGTAGCAGGCTATTTGCAAGCAGTTGAGTCTTTGTCGACATGCATGCCAAGTCACAAATCCAAGGGGAACAAATGAATTCTGGGGTATGGGTCTGATCCAAGACAACAACTCCTTGGAAGAGACAGGATCCTTTCCAGAAAATCTGGGAAACATTAGAACAATTTTTTGCAAAGGTCAGAAAAGGCTGGGACTAGAAGTTAATGGTAATGATAGTAAGTTACAGTCTGCTTTTTAGAACAACTATTTTAAGCTACGTTTACCACAATATAAAAAGAGACAGAGTGGATTAAAAACCCCAGCAAAAACAGTTTGTTTTATGTTTCTAGAACTCACACTGTCAATTAATTATTTGGTTCTGAAATTGTGGAGAAATAGATAGGTGTAACAATGTTACTGAAGCATAGGCTTGAGATTTCTTGTGTCAGGGTTTTATGATATGAAAAGAAATCCAACACTGTGCATCATAACTTTGTTCTTCTTGCTATCTTTAAAATTGACTTTCTGTTGATCCAAAAATGGTGGCTGCAACAAGTCACATGACTACATGACTCTTTTGTTCTGGAAGCTACCAACAACACTTAGAAGAACCAAAAATTCCTCTATCAGCCTGTAGAATCTCACATGTCATGGAGAGATCACTTTCAATTCTGAACCTTGCACATCGAAACTCTTCCACAGAGCTGTTAACGCATGCATCTCCCACCCTCAATTTTCCAATCAAATGCTGCCTTGATGTCAAGGGCACTCTCTCGATTCACCTCTGGAATTCAGCTCTTTTGTCTATGTTTGATCCAAGGCTATAAGGAGGCAGGAACTGAGATGTCCTGGTGGTGGTACCCAAACCAAGTGTCAGTCAGAAGATTAGTGCTGAGTAAATTCCTTTGATAACATTGTCAATTAACCCTTCCATCAATTTGCTGATGATCGAGGATAGACCGAAGGGATGATAATTGGCTCGATTGGAGTTTTATCGATTGGAGTTTTCCTGCTTTTTGTGGACTGTACATACTTGGGCAATTTTCCACATTGCTGGGTAGTTGTAGCTGTGAAGGAACAGCTTGTTTAGGGGAACGGCTTACTCTGGAACACAGTACGAAAGCCTTGGGACATTTTTTCTGAGAAAATCTGCACGCAACTGGTTTACAATGGTTATACGCTGAAACATCGCAATTGGCAAAGTTCTTGGTTTGCGTTGTTCCTGAAATGAATTGCAAAATTCCCTGATGCTCCCTTGTATGGGTCGACACTCATAGCAAAAGAGCAACTCCATTGATTTTCTGGAGTTCTGCGAATGAATATGGAGCACAGCCCAACAATTCATATTGATGCAAATATGATTTCCAAACTCTGATATTGATTTTCTTTCCAAATTTTAAAAAGAAAACTGGTACTGAGGCAGGCTCTCTTCAATCAAAATGCACTCAGCCTTGTTCATCTGACTATTTTTAGAAACCGCATTCCTCAAAACCATTACCCTTGGAAGAGTTCCTCCTGGTATGGGTGCTGTCTAGACCTGTAACCAGTGTCTTACCTCAGAAGAGTTGCATTTAAAACATCATTCCAAGGTAGCCTTAAAATTCAAGTACTTGTAAAGCTTCCCCGATACAAAATGTTTCTTGATAATGTGTATGAAAACCTCAGTAACCATTTTCAACAATTATAACAAATTGGAGAGAAACCACAATCCGGATACTTAGGCCAGGATTCCCTTTTTGGGCGATTATGGGCTGGATTCTCCGATCGCCGACACTGAAATCGCATTCGGCGATCGGCCAGAGAATCCATTTTTACACCAGAATCGGGGGCGGTGCCATTTTTGCAAAGCTCTGCCTCCTCAAAAACGGCGTACCCGAGGAGTACGTTGCACGCCGTCGGGACGGCATCAGTCGCCTGAGGCCCTCCCTTGATGCTCCACTCCTGATGGGCCGAGTCCCTGGCGACGTGGGGCGCGTGTCCTCTCACTTTTCGGGGACCTCGCGTGGCGGCCGCGGACTGTGTCCAGCGCTGCCATAGAGGGGGGGGGGGGCGTTCCGCTGGCAGGGTGTGCTTCGGTGGCGGCTGGGAGGACTGGTGGGGGGTGGTCGGGGGTGGTGGGGGTGTTGTGGAGGGCAGTTTTTAATAATAATAATAGTGAGGCAGGCCAGGTCTGCACCCGGCCATTCTGCTGGGGCTTTACGTGGCGCAGCTGCTAGCTCCCCCACTGGGCGGAGCATCAGTGCGGGGGCAGCGCCGACTTTTTGGTCGTAAGACCAGATGGATCCTGCGGACGTAGCTGCAGAATTGGAGAATGCAGCCCTATGTTCTCCCACCGACGCTGAGGGTAAAAATATGGAAGTGATTCCCAATCCTTGTCCATGCATTTTGAGCATGTGGCCCAATAGCGAGGTCCTGTGGGCTGGCTATCCACCCCCACCTCCCCCTTCGCAATTCAGACCCCCCTCCCCCTGCCTGTCAGGAAGCCAGAGAAAAGTCCAGACAGAGGCAGTGAAAAAGAACACTGCTTTAACACTCCCCTGGGAAATACACATGCTGGCTCAGACACAGGAAGCAGCACCTGTCAATTCCTGGAAAGAGAAATCCAGTGAGCTGGGTTTAAGCCCCCTCAGATCTTTGGTTTGCAAGCCATTCATTCATTTGTCTTTGATATTGATTTTACTAGATTGTGATTGCAAGCATCCCCATACATCCTACTTTCAGCATTGTTCCATTCATTTCCCATCATAGTTGAGTAACTTTGAAGTGGTCAGCTGAGAAACTAACCGCTTTGATTATCAGCTCCTGGACCACTTCAAACAAAATTGAATGCTTTCCAGTCATCTCCCTTCATAGTTGAGTGACTTTGAAGTGGTCAGCTCGGAACTAACAGCACTTAACAAGGTCTTGTATTGTGGGAGGGGAGGGTGACAATTCATTTTAATTGTAGTGCACAATGGATCATTATGTGGGTACTAACAACAACTTTTTATTCATAAAAGCTGAAGGACTTCCTTCTGGTTTTCCTGAGGCTTGATGAGGTAAATGTTGAGAATATGTTCTCCCTGGCTGGATAATCTAAAACATTGGAGTCATAGTCTCAGGGCAAGGATTTAGGATAGGGATATTACGATTCCAGGCCAAACCCCAATATTTTAATTAATTTGAAAGACTGTGCAGAAAGAATGATTAAGTCCAGGATTGATTGCATGAAGAAATATGGCTTGGTTATTTTTAAAACAAAACTTTATTATAACTACAATATTAAACTTTTTATCTCCACACCCAAAAGGAACAGCTAACAATTTACACTTTGAACACTAATACTCAATTTCCCATTAAACAGCAAGAAAATAAATATACCAATTTCAATCTATCTTGTGGACTCAGCATCAGGCAGATTAGAATGCAACTCCTCTGTCCAAAGTTTCTCCACCAACTACCAACTGCCTCTCTTTCAAAATGTCTTCCTGTCTTCCTTGGCTCCACCCAGCAATGACCTTATCTCCCCAAGCTGAAAAACAACTTATCCCTGCAAGTTGCAAAACACATGGGCCGGGATTCTCTGACCCCCCGCCAGGTCGGAGAATCCCCGTGGGGAGGCGCTAATCCCGCCCCTCCGCCTCCTATTCTCCGGCGCCATTTTTCAGGCGGCGGCGGGGTTCCCGCCATGCCAGTCAGGGGCCATGACAGCGGCCCCTTCAGCGATTCTCCAGGCCCCGATGGGCCGAGTGGCCGTCCAGTTTTCGCCAGTCCTCACCTCACGCACGGCTGGACCTAGCAGGTAAATGTGTGCGGGGGCGGTCCTCGGGGGGAGGGAGGATCTGACCCCGGGGGGGCCCCCACGGTGGCCTGGTCCGCGATCAGGGCCTACTGATCCTGCGGGCGGGCTGTTTCCGTGGGGGCCTTCTTTACTCCGCGCTAGGCCCCTGTAGAGCTTCACAATAATGCCTGGGGGCTGGTGCGGAGACGTGAATCCCCGCGCATGCGCAAAAATACTCCGACTGGTCCGTGCATGCGCGAGATCACGCCGGCTAATCTGTGCTCGCGGCGGTCTTTCAGCGGCGGCTGGAGCAGCGCCAACCCCTCTGGTGTCCACCTAGCCCCTGAAAATTCGGAGAATTCCTCACTTTCGGGGGCTGTTGACGCCGGAATGGTTGGTGCCGGTTTTCCTGCCGGCGTGGGGACTTAGTCCCTAGAAGACGGAATCCCACCCATGAACTCTCCTGGAACTTCCCCAGGCAAACCGCTATGCATTACCCCCAGACTGAAAAACACATGTCTTTGTCAATTTCACCTGCTGACTGCTAAAACCACCCAGGCTCTGCAGAACAGAATTATTTTTAAACAAATACATTCTAACCCCAGGTTCTTATCCCGTAAATTGGCCACTGCATTTATAATCCAATTTGCCTAACATCTTCCAATCGTCACAATGAGGGCACATTTGTTAATTTAAAGGGATGTGATTTCTGGAGCATAGGAGCAGAATTAGGCCTCTCGGCCCATCAAGTCTGCTCCACCATTCAATCATGGCTGAAATATTTCTCATCCCCATTCTCCTGTCTTCTCCACATAACCCCTAATCCCCTTATTGATCGTGGTACCCAAGAGAATGCTCAGTCGTTGAGTATATTCAAGACAGTGATTGACAGTGTTTGAGTACGATGGGAATTACATGATATGGGAATAGTGCAGGAAGGTAGAGTTGAAATAGATGATTAGTTGTGATATTGCTGAATGGTGGAGTAGGGCTGACAGGTCAGAATGGCCTACTTCCACTGTTCTCCAAGGCCAATTGTTGTTGCAATTAGACATTTCCTGCAATTGGAGAATTTGATTGGACTCTATTTTGATAGCTATGTTATTCAAAAACAGATATTTTTTTGAGAAGGTAACAGCAATCTTGCCCCATTCTTGTTCATGGAGCATGGACAACAAGGCATGGAAATGACCTAGTTTGTTCTCATAAAAGCAAATTTGTTCTTATGCATTGCTTCCACCTCCCCTTCTCAAAGTATTGCAAAAGATAAAGGTGTAGAAAGGAGCAGTCATTCTGGTTACGCCTTCAAGGCTTCAGAAGCTACAGATCCTAAACATGCTGGCACTGAGTGATGGTAATCCGATCTGTCTACCCCGCTGTAAGGACCCGATGTTCCAAATGTCAGGTCAGATTGTTCCAACAGACTTGTCTTTGATAGCCTTTCTTCTGAAGAGAATGGCTGCTAGCCAAAGGAATTCTGCCTTCCGAACATGATATTTGATACGTTTGGGTTTACAGATATATTCCCTGTGCGCTGCACAATGGAAGATGCTTGCACTCTGGTGCACTAACACTAAAATTCATTCTCATGATATCCCCTATGTTTAAGATATCTACAGAAACTCTCTTTAAAAAAAACACCCCTGAATACTGGTTTCATCAAAAACCTTAGCAAACGTTTTTCTTTGTTCGTTCATGGGATGTGGCATTGTTGGCAGGGCCAGCCACAATTACCGATCCTTAGTTGCCCTTGAGGAGATGCCGGTGAGCCGTCTTCTTGAACCACAGGAGTCCATGTGGTGGTTTCAGTTTCAGAATGGCAAAAGAGCGATGATATATTTCAAAGTCAGGATGATGTGTGGCTTAGCGAAGAACTTGCAGGTGGTGTGCCCAAGACCTGCTGCTCTTGTATTGTAGGTGGGAGAGGATGGGAGTTTGGACGGTGCTGCCCAAAGACCCTTGGAGAGTTTTTGGAGTGCATCTTGGAGATGGTGTCACTGTGTACCACGAGTACTGGAATGAGTGAATTTTTAAAGTGGCAGATGGGGTTCTAATCGAACGGACTGCTTTGTCTTGCACGCTTTAAGCTTCTTGAATATTTTTGGAGCAGCAGGCAAGTAGAGAATATTGCATTACATTCCTGACTTGTACCTTATTACATTCCTGACTTGTGCCTTATAAATGATGAACTGTCTTTGGGGAGTTAGGAGGTGAGTTACTCATCGCAGAATTCCTAGCCTCTGACCTGCACTTGTAGATGGAGTGTATGGGGCTGGCCCTGTTCAGTTTCTGGTCAGTGATAACCCTGTGTATGGGTGACTGACTCAGCAATGGTAATGCAGAATGTCAATTGATTCTCTCTTGTTGGAGATTATCATTGCCTGCAACCTGTGTTACTTGCTACCTATCAGCCCAAGCTTGAATGATGCCCAGGTTTTGAGTAACGTAAGAATGGCCTGCTGGTTAAAAACATTAATTTGGCCTTCATCAGCATTGGCCTGGATTTTACTATGGGCTTCAAGACCCCAACATTGGGTGAAAAGTGGATCCTGTGATTGTACTTGTTGGAAGCAGGGTTGCTTTGGCAGTGTTATCACAGGTGAACTCCTAATTGCCCATCTGCATGTTCGCCGTCCAGTTAAGAATGCTGCCACCACGATCAGAGGGCCGGCAGCTCTGAAGCCTCAGCAGCACCACTGGGAGAGGTTGGCACTGCTGAGACAGGTAGGAGACATCAAAGGCAACTCAAAATTACGTGCTCTGAACTTCCGCTTGTGACCATTGTTTGGACCAGGGTTTAGAGAACCCCAAAGTGTATCATGGAGTTCTCCCGACCCATAACTTTTACTAAATTGTGGTATGGCGAGCACACGGCCCACTCTACAGGTGTGGTACAGCAGAAATGGAAAAGTATTTTTAAAAAACAAAACAATGTTTATTCTATGAACACAAGTTAACCTTTTTAAAACATACAGTGAACATCTTAGCAACTATTAATTCAAATACAACCCCTAAAGAATACAACACTAAGTAATCCTTTAAGCTTTCCTTTTAACAACCATAAGACTTAAAACACCTTTCAACGGAAGCATATTAGGTTTACATTCACTACTGAAAACATTTATAATTCTGAATTCACCAAATGATCAAGAGATAGTCTTTTGATGGCAGAGAGAACAGCAGTACACCTGCTTGGTCTGGCTTCAGCTCCAACACTGAAAACGAAACTAAAGCACACCCTGCAGCCTGCTCAAAAACGAAAGTAAAAAGCTGACAGACAGCCCAGCTCCACCCACTCTCTGACATCACTGCAGTAATAAACACCCATTTTTTAAAGGTACTCTCACTATAGATACGTAGAAACACACCCATTTATAAACACCCATTTCTTAAAGGTACTCTCACATGACACCTCCAACCAAGAAAATAAAATAAACCATCAACTTCAAGATGGTTTCATTTTTTACCTTTTCACCATCCTTTAAGAAATGCACATAGTAAATATACTTTTTCGTTTCAAAAAACAAAACACGCAAACAGATATAATAATAAAGTCAATTTTTTTATCTTCTTCCTCCAACTGGAATCCTTCTCGATTGACAGTCTCTTTGAACAACAAGATCCTTCCACGATCCTTCCATTTCTCTATGCCTCGGCATTTCTCTTTAAAGTCAGATACTTTAGTTCAATCTGATCGCAGAGGTTTTTGTAATTCTCCAACACAGGAGCATTGGTTATCACAGCTTTCAGGTGGTCAAATGCCTGTTGAAAGTCCGCTGTCCACTGAAATTTTCAACGTTCCTTCAGCAAGTTCATCAGTGGAGCAACCATGCTACAAAACTTTTGCACAAATGTTCGATCAAATCCACTCATACGAAGAAATCGCATTATTACCCTTCGTCTTGAGGGTATCGGAAACTCCTCAAGGAAAGTGACTTGGGCTTTTCCAAATTCACTTTTGGCTAGGTTTACCACCAAACCCGCCTGCTGAAGTCGATCGAATATCTCCATCAGATGTTTTAAATGTTCTTTCCATGTCTGGCTGAAAATTACCAGATCGTCGATGTATACCGCACAATTGGGTAATCCTGAAACAACTTTGTGAGTTAACCGTTGAAATGTGGCTGGTGTGTTTTTCATGCCAAATGGCATAACTTTGATTTGGAATGTACCATCTGGAGTCACAAAAGCTGAAATCTCCTTTGCCATTTTGGATAAAGGTACCTCCCAGTAACCTTTAAGTAAATCCAGTTTGGAAATAAAAGCTGATTGTCCCACTTTCTCAATGCAATCCTCCAAACGTGGGATAGGATAAGAGTCCGTTCTTCTAACTGCATTAACCTTTCTATAATCCACATACAACTGTTGGGTACCGTCTGGTTTAGGGACCATCACTATGGGTGAGCTCCATTGGCTGCAGCCCACTTCAATTATGCCATTTTTAAGCATACTCTAAATCTTTTTGTTAACCTGAGCCAATTTTAAAGGGTTAAGTGTATGGATGTTGTTTGATTGGAACAGCATTTCCCACATCTACATCATGTATAGCCATTTTAGTACTTCCCAATTTATCTCCACAAATATGCCCACGTGATATCAATAACTCTTTCAGGTCAGTCCGTTTTTCCTCTAGAAGGTAACTCAACAATTTATCCCAATTTTTAAGAACATCCTCATTTTACAATTTAATTTAGGTATGTCAAATTCACAGTCATCTGGATTTGGTTTGTCACTTTGCGTTAGAATCATTAAAACCTCCTTTTTCTCTCCTTCCCTTTCAAAGTACCTTTTAAGAATATTCACATGACACACTCGGTGAGTCTTCCTTCTATCTGTGTTTTTACCACATAATTCACCTCACTCAATTTCCTTTCAATCTGATAAGGTCCACAAAACCTTGCTTTTAAAGGTTCACCTACCATTGGTAACAATACTAAAACTTAACTCCACTGGCAAAACTACGAACTTTGGATTTCTTGTCCGCTACCCGTTTCATCACATTTTGTGCAACTTTTAAATGTTGTCTAGCCAATTCACCTACTCTATTTTATCGTTCCTAAAATTTGACACGTAATCCAATAATGTAATTTCTGATTTTCACTCATCAATTTTTCCTTGATCAATTTAAGTGGTCCTCTTATCTCATGACCAAACATTAGTTCAAAAGGACTAAATTTGGTTGATTCATTAGGTGCATCCCTGATTGCTAAACAGTACAAATGGAATTCCTTTATCCCAATCCTCTGGATAATCGTGACAATAAGCCCTCAACATTGTCTTTAATGTCTGATGTCACCTTTCTAACGCTCCCTGCGATTTTGGATGGTACGCAGTTGATTTAAATTGTTTTATTCCTTAGCTATCCTTAACTTCTTTGAATAACCTTGAGGTAAAATTTGATCCTTGATCCGATTGTATTTCTGTGGGTAGTCCATATCTAGTAAAGAATTTAATAACTCCTACACAATCTTTTTAGCTGTAATACTACATACTGGAATGGCCTCTGGAAACTTAGTAGACACATCCATTATAGTCAAAAGATATTGATTGCCTCTTTTTGTTTTAGGAAGTGGTCCCATGCCATCAATTAGTACCCTTGTAAAATGTTCCTCAAATGCTGGAATGGGTATTAAGGGCGCTGGTTTTATCACTGCTTGAGGTTTCCCCATCACTTGACATGTGTGAGATGATTGACAAAATTTAACTATGTCTTTATGTAGTCCAGGCCAATAAAAATGTTTTTGGATTTTAGCTTGAGTTTATTAGCTTGAGCTTATTCCCAAATAACCTTCCACTGGTACCTCATGTGCAACTCGCAACACCTCCTTTCTATAACCTACTGGCAATACTACTTGATGAACTCTGTCCACTTTTCATCCGCCTGCATATGTAAAGGTCTCCATTTTATCATCAAGGCATTACTTTTACGGTAATAACACTCTGGTATACACTCAGATTCCTCTTCTGTGTATGCTTTCTGATACATACGGTTTATTTCTACATCTTTCTGTTGTAACTCCGTCAATTTTCCTGAACTAAAAATATCCGCCTCATCCTCCACCTGTTCTTGTTCTTTTTCAATCATCTGATCAAAAATCGTTTCTGATAATTGCACTTCAACTTCATCTTCACTCTTTGATTTCTCCTCTTGTCTTAACCTGTGAGTTTGTGACCTTGTTACTGCGCAATCCAGAAAAATCCCAGGATATTCGTCCTTCAACACTTCAGTTGTCTGATTTTCCACTGGCTTATCAACCACAGTAGGCATCACTCCCACCTGCGATCCACCTATATCATTACCCAAGATAAACTGTATTCCTGGACAAGATAGTTTCTCTATTACTCCTCGTACCACTTCACCACTCTCTACTGGACTTTCCAACCTTACCTTATATAATGGAACACTACACCTCTCACCCTGAATTCCACATATTACCACCTTTTCTGGCAACATTCTTCCCAAACTATATAACTCCTCATCTCTTATCATTAAAGATTGACTAGCTCCCGTATCTCTTAAAATTGTGACTTCTTTACCTGCTCCTCCTGATACACATGAGTAAACTTTACCCACACAAGTAAATTCTTTAAAGAGGTCTGGCACCTTCTCATCAATCACCTCTTGATCAGGCTGCACAATCTTTTGCACCTCCTTTGCTTCCCTTGGGTTTTCCTTTACCACTTTAACAAACCCCACTCTCTTATCTTGTTTTACCACATCAGCCTTCCCAGTGCTTTTCTTCAACCACCAACACTGTGACTTTACATGGCCTAGTTTATTACAGTGAAAACATTTGAAACTTTTTATTTATTTTCCACCCTTCTGGATTTATTTTTTAATCTGAGGTACACTCTCCTTATTAGCTCCCATCAGATCACCTTTACCTTTACCACTTGAGTATTTCTCATGTCCCCAGTTTCTATCCCTCACAGGCTGAAACTGATGTCGGAAACCAAGCTTTGATTTATGAACTAATTCATAATCATCTGCCATTTCTGCTGCTAATCTCGCAGTTTTAATCCTCTGCTCTTCCACATGAGTTCTCACTACATCAGGAATTGAATTTTTAAACTCCTCCAAAAGTATAATTTCTCTGAGAGCTTCATACCTTTGGTCTATTTTCAAAGCCCTTATCCACCGATCAAAATTACTCTCTGTTTGAGCCTTTCAAACTCCATGTATGTTCGACCAAATTCTTTCCTTGAATTTCTAAACCTTTGTCTGTTGGCTTCAGGCACCAGTTCATTAGCACCTAAGATGGATTTTTTCACCTCCTCATACATCCCAGATACCACCTCCGGTAGTGATGCAAACACTTCACTGGCTCAACCTACCTGCTTTGTTTGAATCAGTAATACCCACATGTCCTGTGCCCATTTCATTTGTTTGACCGCCTTCTCAAATGAAATGAAAAAGGCTTCTACCTCCTTCTCGTCAAACCTTGGCAATGCTTGGACATATTTAAATAGATCCCCACCAAGCCTTTGACTTTGATGCTCTTTCTCACTATCCTCATCACTATCATCCAACTGTACGTTTCCCTTCACATCTGCCAATTTGAACTGACTGTCATGTTCCATGGCCATTTTCTGAAGTTCAAACTCTCTCTCTTTATCTTCTTCCCTGATCTGTATCTCCCTTTCTCTTTCTTTATGTTCTGCTAGGGCGATTCTTTCTTTTCTCCTTTCTTCTCTCTCCTTTTCTTTTTCATCTCTCTCTATTTCTCTTTCTGCTCTATCTCTTTCTCTTTCTTTTTCCGTGCTCTCTCTCTCTTTTTCCTCTCTTTTGATTTCAAGCTGCTTTAATTCTATCTCATGTTCCATTTGTTTAAGTTGTAATTGAATTTTTGCCATTTCCAATGAGTCAAACTGTATCTCAGGCAACTTTAAATGCTTAGCCACCACGATAATTACCTCATCTTTTCGCATTTTGTCAGGTAATGTTAACTGCAATGTTTTTGCCAAATCTAAAAGTCTGCTTTTAGTCTCTGTCTGTAAGGTACTGCATGTGACCGTCTCCACCCCCAAAAACTTCAGAGCCTCTGAAAGAGCCATTGTCCACTACACACTCACCACTTAAACTAGAATACCACACCTGAAAAGCAAACACAATATGCTCAACCCTCACTGTCTTGTAGTTCACTAAGCTAATCCAATAGATAGACTTTTATCCCGGACAAGCCCCCAATTTGTTATGGGCCAGGGTTTGGAGAACCCTAAAGTATATCATGGAGTTCACCTGACCCACAACTTTTAATAGATTGTGGTATGGGGAGCACACGGCCCACTCTAAAAGCAGGTGGGGGAGGGGAGTCAATTCAGGACAGTTTAAGAAGAGCAACTTGTAAACTCACTCCCAGTGAGTTCTCCCAGTGAGCCAGAGAAGACACAGCCAGAGTGAGACAGAACCAAGAGTGAGTTTGGGAATTTGAATCTAGGTGGGAATTGAATCAAATCAGTAAGGCAGCTCCTTTTAAATTTAAATTAATTTAAACTCCTGAAATTTAAAAGGAGCTGCCTTACTGATTTGATTCAATTCCCACCTAGATTCAAATTCCCAAACTCACTCTTGGTTCTGTCTCACTCTGGCTGTGTCTTCTCTGGCTCACTGGGAGAACTCACTGGGAGTGAGTTTACAAGTTGCTCTTTTTAAATTAGCCTGAGTTGACTCCCCTCCCCCACCTGCTTTTAGATCAAGGGAAATTTAAGTGACTGACACTTAACTGCCAACCAGTTATGTGAGTGGATGGGGCAGCTCTTGTTAACCTACACTGCACAATTCTAGCTTAATTTAAATTAATTTAAACTCCTGAAATTAAGCTGTCTTAATTTAATTCTAGCTTAATTTAAATTAATTTAAACTCCTGAAATTAAGCAAGAATTGTGCAGTGTAGGTTAACAAGAGCTGCCCCACCCACTCACATAACTGCTTGGCAGTTAAGTGTCAGTCACTTAAATTTCCCTTGATCTAAAAGCAGGTGGGGGAGGGGAGTCAATTCAGGACAGTTTAAAAAGAGCAACTTGTAAACTCACTCCCAGTGAGTTCTCCCAGTGAGCCAGAGAAGACACAGCCAGAGTGAGACAGAACCAAGAGTGAGTTTGGGAATTTGAATCTCGGTGGGAATTCAAAGCTGGGTAGGGAGGAGGTGCTTTTTATCCCCGGTAAATGACTGGTAAGTAGTGTTTCTGTTTTCTTTTTCTTTTCATTGGTATATTGATTTATTTTTTTCTTCGTTGTTTATTTATTTATTTAATTTTTTTTGGTAAATTGTAATTGTTGAAGTGAACCGAAGGTTTAAGACATGGCAGGAGATCTCAGACCCGTGTCATACTCCTCGTGTGCGATGTGGGAGCTCAGGGACACGTCCACTGTCCCTGGCTCCTTCACGTGCAAGAGGTGTGTCCAGTTGCAGCTCCTGTTAGACTGCTTGACGGCTCTGGAGCTGCGGATGGACTCACTTTGGAGCATCCGCGATGCTGAGGATGTCATGGATAGCATGCTTAGCGAGTTGGTCACACCGCAGGTGAAAGGTACCGAGGGAGATAGAAAATGGGTGACCAAAAGACAGAGCAAGAGTAGGAAGGCAGTGCAGGTGTCCTCTGCGGTCATCTCCCTGCGGTCATCAGATATACCGCTTTGGATACTGTTGAGGGAGATGGCCTCACCAGGGGAAGGCAGCAGCAGCCAGGTTCATGGCACCGTGGCTGGCTCTGCTGCGCAGCTGGGCAGGAAGAAGAATGGCAGGGCTATAGTGATAGGGGACTCAATTGTAAGGGGAATAGACAGGCGGTTCTGCGGACGCAATCGAGACTCCAGGATGGTATGTTGCCTCCCTGGTGCAAGGGTCAAGGATGTCTCGGAGCGGTTGCAGGACATTCTGGGGGGGGGGAGGGTGAACAGCCAGCTGTTGTGGTGCACATAGGCACCAACGATATAGGTACAAAACAGGACGAGGTCCTACAAGCTGAATTTAGGGAGTTAGGAGTTAAACTAAAAGGTAGGACCTCAAAGGTAGTAATCTCAGGATTGCTACCAGTGCCACGAGCTAGTCAGAGTAGGAATGTCAGAATAGATAGGATGAATGCGTGGCTCGAGCGATGGTGCAAGAGGGAGGGATTCAAATTCCTGGGACATTGGAACCGGTTCTGGGGGAGGTGGGACCAGTACAAACCGGACGGTCTGCACCTGGGCAGGACTGGAACCAATGTCCTTGGGGGGGTGTTTGCTAGAGCTGTTGGGGAGAGTTTAAACTAATGTGGCAGGGAGATGGGAACCGATGAAGGAAGTTGGAAGGTAGTAAAACAGGGACAGAAACAAAAGGCAGTAAGGGGGAAAGTGTAAGGCAGAGAAGCCAGAGTCAAAAATCAAAAAGGGCGACAGTACAAGGTACAGTGACTGAGGGGAGCTCAGTGAATAGGACCAGGAATACTAAAAGGAATAAAATGGGAAGTGAAAACATGAATGGTAAGCAACGCGGCAGCTTGTTACATGAAGATATGGGTTCAACAACAAGGAAAATTAGGAGAAAGGTTAAGAGGAAATATAACTTAGGAGAGCTTACTGATCGAGGTGTTGAGATTCAGAACAGAGGTAAAAAAGCCAACATAAGTGTACTTTACCTGAATGATCGTAGTATTCGGAATAAGGTAAATGAGTTGATGGCGCAAATCATCATGAATGACTATGATTTAGTGGCCATTATTGAAACATGGTTAAAGGATGGTCACGACTGGGAGTTAAATATCCGAGGGTATCAAACTGTTCGGAAGGACAGAGTGGATGGTAAGGGAGGTGGTGTAGCTCTGTTATTTAAGGATGACATCCGGGCAACAGTAAGGGATGACATCGGTGCCATGGAGGATAAGGTTGAATCCATTTGGGTAGAAATCAGGAATAGTAAGGCGAAAAAGTCACTGATAGGAGTAGTCTATAGGCCACCAAATAGTAACATTATGGCGGGGCAGGCAATAAGCAAAGAAATAACTGATGCATGTAGAAATGGTACAGCAGTTATCATGGGGGATTTTAATCTACATGTCGATTGGTTTAACCAGGTCGGTCAAGGCAGCCTTGAGGAGGAGTTTATAGAATGTATCTGCGATAGTTTACTAGAACAGTATGTAATGGAACCTACGTGGGAACAAGCGGTCCTAGATCTGGTCCTGTGCAATGAGACAGGATTGATTCAGGATCTCATAGTTAGGGATTCTCTCGGAAGGAGCGATCACAATATGGTGGAATTTAAAATACAGATGGAGGGTGAGAAGGTAAAATCAAGCACTAGTGTTTTGTGCTTAAAGGAGATTACAATGGGATGACAGAAGAACTAGCTAAGGTAGACTGGGAGCAAAGACTTTATGGTGAAACAGTTGAGGACCAGTGGAGAACCTTCCAAGTGATTTTTCACAGTGCTCAGCAAAGGTTGATACCAACAAAAAGGAAGGACGGTAAAAAGAGGGAAAATCGACCGTGGATATCTAAGGAAATGAGGGAGAGTATCAAATTGAAGGAAAAAACATACAAAGTAGCAAAGATCAGTGGAAGACTAGAGGACTGGGAAATCTTTAGGGGGCAACAGTAAGCTACTAAAAAAGCTATAAAGAAGAGTAAGATAGATTATGAGAGTAAACTTGCTCAGAATATAAAAACAGATAGTAAAAGTTTCTACAAATAAATAAAACAAAAAAGAATGGCTAAGGTAAATATTGGTCCTTTAGAGGATGAGAAGGGAGATTTAATAATGGGAGATGAGGAAATGGCTGAGGAACTGAACAGGTTTTTTGGGTCGGTCTTCACAGTGGAAGACACAAATAACATGCCAGTGACTGATGGAAATGAGGCTATGACAGGTGAGGACCTTGAGAGGATTGTTATCACCAAGGAGGTAGTGATGGGCAAGCTAATGGGGCTAAAGGTAGACAAGTCTCCTGTGAGCCAGTGAGCTTAACTTCGGTAGTAGGGAAGATGCTGGAATCTATCATCAAGGAAGAAATAGCGAGGCATCTGGATGGAAATTTTCCATTGGGCAGACGCAGCATGGGTTCATAAAGGGCAGGTTGTGCCTAACTAATTTAGTGGAATTTTGTGAGGACATTAACAGTGCGGTAGATAACGGGGCGCCAATGGATGTGGTATATCTGGATTTCCAGAAAGCCTTTGATAGAGTGCCACATAAAAGGCTGCTGCATAAGATAAAGATACATGGCATTATGGGGAAAGTAGTAGCATGGATAGAGGATTGGTTAATTAATAGAAAGCAAAGAGTGGGGATTAATGGGTGTTTCTCTGGTTGGCAATCAGTAGCTAGTGGTGTCCCTCAGGGACCAGTGTTGGGCCCACAACTGTTCACAATTTACATAGATGATTTGGAGTTGGGGACCAAGGGCAATGTGTCCAAGTTTGCAGACGACACTAAGATAAGTGGTAAAGCAAAAAGTGCAGAGGATACTGGAAGTCTGCAGAGGGATTTGGGTAGGCTAAGTGAATGGGCTAGGGTCTGGCAGATGGAATACAATGTTGACAAATGTGAGGTTATCCATTTTGATAGGAATAACAGCAAAAGGGATTATTATTTAAATGATAAAATATTAAAACATGCTGCTGTGCAGAGAGACCTGGGTGTGCTAGTGCATGAGTCGCAAAAAGTTGGTTTACAGGTGCAACAGGTGATTAAGAAGGCAAATTGAATTTTGTCCTTCATTGCTAGAGGGATGGAGTTTAAGACTAGGGAGGTTATGCTGCAATTGTATAAGGTGTTAGTGAGGCCACACCTGGAGTATTGTGTTCAGTTTTGGTCTCCTTACTTGAGAAAGGACGTACTGGCACTGGAGGGTGTGCAGAGGAGATTCACTAGGTTAATCCCAGAGCTGAAGGGGTTGGATTACGAGGAGAGGTTGAGTAGACTGTGACTGTACTCGTTGGAATTTAGAAGGATGAGGGGGGATCTTATAGAAACATATAAGATTATGAAGGGAATAGATAGGATAGATGCGGGCAGGTTGTTTCCACTGGCGGGTGAAAGCAGAACTAGGGGGCATAGCTTCAAAATAAGGGGAAGTAGATTTGGGACTGAGTTTAGGAGGAACTTCTTCACCCAAAGGGTTGTGAATCTATGGAATTCCTTGCCCAGTGAAGCAGTTGAGGCTCCTTCATTAAATGTTTTTAAGATAAAGATAGATAGTTTTTTGAAGAATAAAAGGATTAAGTGTTATGGTGTTCGGGCCGGAAAGTGGAGCTAAGTCCACAATAGATCAGCCAAGATCTCATTGAATGGTGGAGCAGGCTCGAGGGGCCAGATGGGCTACTCCTGCTCCTAGTTCTTATGTTCTTATGTTCTACAGGTGTGGTACAGCAGAAATGGAAAAGTATTTTTAAAAAGCAAAACAATGCTTGATTCTATGAACTCAAGTTAACCTTTTTAAAACATACAGTGAACATTTTAGCAACCATGAATTCAAATACACCCCCAAAGAATACAACACTAAATAATCCTTTAAGCTTCCCTTTTTACATCCACAAGACTTAAAACACCTTTCAACAGAAGCACATTATGTTTACATTCACTACTGAAAACATTTATAATTCTGAATTCACCAAATGATCAAGAGATAGTCTTCCGATGGCAGAGAGATCAACAGTGCAGCTGCTTGGTCTGGCTTCAGCTTCAACACTGAAAAAGAAACTAAAACACACCCTGCAGCCTGCTCAAAAACGAAAGTAAAAAGCTGGCAGACAGCCCAGCTTCACCCACACTCTGACATCACTGCATTTCTTAAAGGTACTCTCACTACAGATATTTATATACACACCCATTTATAAACACCCTATTCTTAAAGGTACTCTCACATGACACCATGGAGTGATTGGTCACATAATGGGCTGTTCCTGTTCAAAGTCACAGAAAAGGGCTCTTTTTACCCAGATCCGGGTGGAATTTTGATGAAAAGGCGTAGGTGAATGTTAGGGGAGTAGTTTACCCCTGAAATGGTATGTCTTCTGATCACCGGACCCGGCAGAAAACAGTGAGAGGTTTGGGTAGAACGTTGAAACAGTCTTGTGCTTCACAGACCGTTTCTTCCAGCATGCAGGCGGGGGAGGGGCAAGCTGTAAGGCCCCAGATACAGGAACTGATGACTTTTATCAAGGAGGAATTCCATAAACAGAGGAAAGAAATGCATGAGGATCATGCAAAGGCCATTGTAGCAGCTGTGGCACCTCTGAAGAGTACTTTGGAGCGGATGGAGAGGTGTTTGGAGGTGCAAGAGTCACAGATTTGGGAGATTGAAGGAGTGATCTCAGACACAGCGATCGTGTGGTGGCTCTGGAGGCAGAGGTGGGGCTCCTAGGAGACCTTTATAAAACCCTGAGGGCAAAGGTTGAGGAGCAGGAGAATACCTCGAGAAGACAGAACCTACAAATAGTGGTCCTGCCTGAAGGAGTGGAAGGTGTGAGTGCCACGAGGTACGTCTCGAGGATGCTGGCTGGACTGGTGACAGATGGGGTGCTGGATAAGGCTGAAGTGGACCGAGCGCATAGGTCTCTGAGGCAAAAGCCTAGAGCTGGGGAGCCGCCGCAGGCGGTGATCGTGAGACTGCATAAATTTGTGGAGAAAGAGGAAATTCTACGGTAGGCCAGGGATAAGTGTAGCTGCGACTGGGAGGGAAATAACGTCCGGATTTATCAGGACATCGGAGCCGAGTTGGCAAAACGGCAGGCAGGTTTCAACAAGGCCGAAGCGGTGCTGTGCCTGCGGCAGATCAGGTTTAGGGTGCTCGACCCGGCGAAATTATGGGTAACGTTCAGAGGCCGGGAGTATTATTTTGGGACCCCAGAAGCGGCCGAAGACTTCATTAAGGAGCATAAACTGGGGGAGAACTGAGTGGACAATACTTGAGAACCGGGGTGCTGGCACTATGTAATGGTCAGGAGCATGTTTGAAATGGGTGTAGGGATTGGGGGATTTTCGCCTTTTTTGTGGGGGGGGGGGTTCTGATCAATGTTGAGATTGTAAGGAGTTGTAGGGGTGAAAGGTTTAAGTGGGGATCGATGTTCCCATCCCCCCTGCTGTTTTATGGGACTGCTCATTGTAGCACAAGTGGATAGCACTGTGGCTTCACAGCGCCAGGGTCCCAGGTTCGATTCCCCGCTGGGTCACTGTCTGTGCGGAGTCTGCACGTTCTCCCCGTGTCTGCGTGGGTTTCCTCCGGGTGCTCCGGTTTCCTCCCACAGTCCAAAGACTTGCAGGTTAGGTGGATTGGCCATGCCAAATTGCCCTTAGTGTCCAAAAAGGATAGGAGGGGTTATTGGGTTACGGGGATAGGGTGGCAGTGCAGGCTTAAGTGGGTCGCTGCAGACTCGATGGGCCGAATGGCCTCCTTCTGCACTGTATGTTCTATGTAATCTATGTTTGTGTTTAACATCTGTTTGTTTGCTTTTGGAGAAGGCTACCTGGAGTTCAGGGAAAGTCCTTGTTTTGGTGGGGGAGGGTAAGGCCAGCAGGAGGCCTTCTTCTTTGAACTGAGGAGTAGGAGGGAGAGGGAGTGGGAGGTCATTTGGATGTGCCTTTGGGCAGGTGCAGCCGCACTAGCAGATTATGCTGGTGAACGGAAGTGAGGTGGTGGGGGAGAAGGCCAAGAGGGGTGGCCGTGGGGAAGGGGGAAGTGGGGGGGGGGGGGAAAGGGGAAGGGGAAAAGCGGGGGGGCATTTCTGCGACGCTGCAGGGGGTGAGAGATGTCATGGTCAAGGGCGATGAAAGGGGCCATCTGGGATGGGCTAGGTACAAAGTGGAATTAAAGAGGCAGGAGTTAAGTGGGGAAGATGACGGATGGTAGCGGGGATTGGTGGCGCAAGTCTCCGGTAAGGTTGGTAACGTGGAATGTCCGGGGACTGAATGGGCCGGTTAAAAGGTTGTGGGTGTTCACGCACCTCAGGAGCTTGAAAGCGGGGGTTGTCTTTTTGCAGGAGACACACCTCCGTGTGAAGGACCAGGTTAGGTTAAGGAAGGGGTGGGTCGGGCAGGTTTTTCACTCAGGGTTTGATTTGAAATCGAGGGGTGTGGTGATTTTAATGAGCAAAAAAATGGGATTCGTGAGTGCGAAGGAGGTGAGGGATCCAGGTGGGAGATATGTGATTGTGAGTGGGGTATTGGAAGGGGCACCGGTAGTGTTGGTAAATGTGTATGCCCCAAATTGAGATGATGTGGGTTTTATGAGGGGGTTGCTGGCAGCAATCCCGGATTTGGCCACATACCAGTTGATCATGGGAGGATATTTTAACTGTGTCCTGCAGCCGAGGGTGGCTAGGTCGAGCCCCAGGTCGATGGGTAGGGTACGAATGGCAAGGGAGCTGGGGGGGGTTTATGGAGAGGATGGGTATGGTAGATCCATGGCGCTTTCAGAACCCAGGGGGAAGGGAGTATTCCTTCTTTTCACACGTCTATAAGGTGTATTCAAGGATTGATTACTTTGTAGTGAATCGGGAGATTTTGGTTGGGGTGGAAGGGGCAGAGTATGCGGGGATAGTTATCTTGGACCATGCACCCCACTGGCTGGATATTCGGGTCAGTACGAGGTGAGAGCAGAGGCCGGGGTGGAGGTTTGACTCGGGGTTGTTGGCGGTGGAGGTTTTTGTGATAAGGTGTGGTTGGCGATGAGGATGGGAAGTTTGTGACCGTGTTTGAGGAGCTGTTCGTCGCAGGGGGTGGGGGTGGGGGGTGATGGGGAAGGGGGGGTGAAAAAGGAGAAAAATCTGTACAAACTGTATAGTTGATTGTTGGGAAGAATGTTTCCCTCGGTGTTAATTTGCTATAACCTACTTTGATACAAGTTTGAATAAAATGCGTTAAAAAATTGTTTTTTTAAATTGACATGCCCTGGGACAGGCATGTAAAAATGAAAGTTTTGGGGGCCAAGGGCGTTAGGTCCTGCAAGATGAACTGGAAAACCTCTGGGTGTGGCAGGAAATTGTTGAGGCAGCAGGGGAAGCTGTCTTTCATGTCTGCGGCCTTTCTGCGGGGCCATGACGTTTCTGATGCCTCTCAGGATTGCTCCAGGGAGGCTCCTGCCAGGAAACCGGCAGCCTTCCCATGTGGCGGGGCATTGTTCTGCTGCCTGTAAAATGCCCATGGCCTGGTAACCTGACTCGTATTTAGAGCCTTAATGATACATCCGTTGTGCTGTCAACCGATCCGCCAGTGACCTGCTACTGGGAAATATTCACAGCAGTGGGGAACTGATGCAACCCGGCTACTTTAACATTCAACTGTCTTCGATCCCTCCATTCACGTGCTGATAAAATTAATTGTGATGACCTCAAACTTTTCACATTGTCGACTATCTCACTCTTGAGAAGAATGAGAGACAATCTTATTGAAACATAGAAGACCTTCAGGAGACTTGACATGCTGAGGTGATGTTTTCCAAGATGATGGCATCTAGAACTAGGAGGCACATTTTAAAAATTAGGGATCTCCCATTTTAGACGTAGATGAGTAGTAATTTCTTCTCTGAGGTTCATTAAGTCTTTAAAATTCCCTCCCTATAGAGCAGAGTAGAGGCTGAGTCATTGAACATATTCAAGATTGAGTTTGCTGAATTGTTGATTGACAAGGGAGTCGGGGGGATGATGGGGAGGGCAGAGGCAGACAATAAGATGGAGCTGAGGCCACAATCTGAGCAGCCATGATCTTATTGAATCGCAGAGAAGGCTCGAGAAACCTCCTATTGTTTCTTGTGTTGCAGAGTCTTTGATATAGTTGAGCAACCACCTTTGATGTGGCATTAAGACCACTGGCGTGATTTAACCACTGCATTGAGCACGGCACGGATCTGGGCACGCCGATTAAAAAGTGGGAAAGGCCAAAATCAGAATTTGCGCTGGGCACAAATCAATTTGCTCACTGGCCTGCTCCCGATGACATGCTCCGAATCTCTCCCATCGTTAACCCTCATTTGCATTAATATAAATATCATGAGTGAGATTGAAGTCAAATACAACCGCCTCCCGGGAATTAACCGGCTCCCCAGCGAGAAATCATGCGTGTATT
Organism: Scyliorhinus torazame; assembly: GCF_047496885.1. Taxonomy (NCBI): domain Eukaryota; kingdom Metazoa; phylum Chordata; class Chondrichthyes; order Carcharhiniformes; family Scyliorhinidae; genus Scyliorhinus; species Scyliorhinus torazame. The sequence continues at coordinate 325,777,915 of NC_092710.1, forward strand.
TAATACGCCTTTTTAAAAACGTGAAGCGGGCACAATAGCTGCTGAGGGGAACTGAAGAGGTGAGTATCCATTTCCATTTTCAGGCAGGTAGCTCAAGGGCACTGGAACTGCTGCTTTTAGTCTGTGAGACCATCAAATCATCTTTAAATATTTTAGAGACCCATTACAGGGGCAACTACAGCTGCTGCCTGTCTGTCCATCCAAAAACCTCCCGGAAAGAGCCCTGTACTTGGCTATATGCTGAAGGTCACTTTAACCCCCTTTGACCATGAGTAGCCTCTAGTTTCAGAGCTGAAAGCTATTGCTAATAAAGAATTGGCTTTGTTAGTTTTTAGAGCCCTTCACAGCAGCAGCTTCTGTTTGCCGCTTGCTCCTACTGGTGGCTGCAGATGCCTTGAGGTTGCTGTTGCTGTTTCATTCTTTTTCTGTCTCCGTCAAGAAAGATAATTTTTCCAAAGATACCTGGGTCCTAGAACACTGGGCTCAGAGGAATGCACGAGTCCAGAAGGCAATCCGGTTTGAAGCAAGAAGACACAGCAGGACCTGGTGTGCGACATTGATCCAAATGGGCCACCTGATGATGTCGTTGAAGAAATGCTTTCACAGATTGCTGGTGCTTTTGTTACTGATGTGGTGAGTACTGCATGTAACTGGCTCGTCACCGCGAGTTAAACTCGCTGGAAGCCAAGGATGTTCAACTGCATCTTGAGAGCCAGTGGAATATGTGAATGCCAGGATTTGGTTCCGATGATATTGTGCCATGTGGGATGGCCAGCACAGCCGCGTCTCCTGGACGGAGAATGGCACTGACACATGGAACAAGTAGCACATTGATGGACAGATCATTCTTGTCAGAATTCTGGGCCTGCTAACCATTCTGAAGCTTATTCTCCGTTTCTGATGAGGAACCTGTGAGGGGTGATACTGTGGGTGGGATTCTCTGTTCGCTAATGCCAAAATTGCGAAACATGATTGGGCAGAGAATAGGTTCTGCACTCAAATCGTGGCGGGTGCCGATTTGACTCCAAATCGCTATTCTCCGTCAACTCGACAGCGGCGTCCATAGGTCCGGAATGCATGGACAGTAAAAAAAAAATTTGCATGTCATTAACGAGCCTGACCCGGTATTCTCCGGGGCCTTCACAATGCTGCGCTTCCGATGGGCCGAGTTCCCATCGGCGCAGTTCACTAGTGCTTTTAAAGATCATGAATCCGGCGTCATGGCTGCAGAGGGAGAGAGAGGGGGTATGGAAAGTGTCCAACGTCACTGTAGTTTGCTGACAGTTGTGTCGCTGGCCAGGGGGGAGTAGCGGGGGTTGGCCAGCAGGGCTGTGGGGTCGGGATGGAAGGGCACGGAACAGAATTGCCGCATACGACAATGCAGCCATACAGCTGCACATGCCGCTAACAGCCTACTGTGAACACAGGTTGAATAGGTGTCCCTCCAGGTAACCCACCTAGGTGTCCTCTGGCCCCAGCTGACCCATCAGCTGTATAGGCATGGTCCAGCACTGAAGTGTTGTGTGTGTTGATTGGTCCGTTGATCTGTCCATCATTATGTGTGTGTGTATGTGCTGTGATGTTCACATGAATATCATGACATCCCCCCTTTTTTACAGGATTATGTGCCTACGTGGTTATAAATAGAGATGTGTACTGAGTGTAGCTAAATGTGTATGTATGCAGTATTTACAGCATGTACATGGGGTTTAACTATATACAAGGGGTGACATAACAACAAGGTTGTACCATGAACAAAGAACGGTGAAACGTTGAACGATAAAGCAAATTCCTGTAACATAGAACATAGAACATTACAGTGCAGTACAGGCCCTTCGGCCCTCGATGTTGCGCCGACCTGTGAAACCACTCTAAAGCCCATCACACTATTCCTTTATTGTCCATATGTCTATCCAATGACCATTTGAATGTCCTTAGTGTTGGCGAGTCCACTACTGTTGCAGGCAGGGCATTCCCCGCCCTTACTACTCCCTGAGTAAAGAACCTACCTCTGACATCTGTCTTATATCTATCTCCCCTCAATTTAAAGGTATGTCCCCTCGTGCTAGACATCCCCATCCGAGGAAAAAGGCTCTCACTGTCCACGATAAGACATAAACATATTAACAAAGTGGTTGCATGAGTTCAATGTATAAACAGTCTCATAAGTCCAGTCTAGTAGGTGGGTGACGAATTCGGGTTGACCGCCTCAAGGGTGGGTCTGGAACCAACGGCTGAGGAACGGGCCTGGCCACGGGCGACGACGGAAGGAGCATGGTAGCAGGCAGCTCCACGAAGTCAAAATCAGGAACAACAGGAGGGCATGGTGTCGGTGTAAGGTCTCGTAGCGAGTGTGGAAGCAAGCGAAGAGCCCGGCGATTGCGCCTACGAACGGATCCATCAGGCATGCGAACCAGGAATGAGCGGGGAGCCACGCGTCGGAGAACTTCGACAGGTGCTGACCAGCCACCTTCTGGTACGTGGATGCAGGCTTCGTCTCCAGGGGCCAGGGCGGGAAGATCAGTTGCCCGTGTGTCATATGACCTCTTCTGCAGACCGCGCTGCAGTTGCATCCTGTGTAGTACCGGAGCATGGTTGATCATGGACACCAGGATGGAAGGTACAGTAGTCCTGAGGGCGCGACCCATCAGCAGCTGGGCTGGTGAGAGACCAGTGGCTAGTGGGGCTGAGCGATAGGCCAGCAGGGCGAGGCAGAAATCCGATCCGGCGGCAGCAGCTTTACAGAGGAGCCGCTTGACAATGTGAACGCCCTTCTCTGCCTTTCCGTTGGACTGGGAGTGTAGAGGGCTGGACGTCACATGTGTGAAGCCATATGAGGCAGCAAACGATGACCATTCCTGGCTGGCGAAACAGGGCCCATTGTCCGACATGACCGTCATCGTAATGCCGTGGCGAGCGAAGGTGTCTTTGCAGGCCCTTATGACAGCGGACGACATCAAGTCGTGCAGGCGTATGACCTCTGGAGAAGTAGTCAACGACGATGACATAGTCCCTGCCGAGCGCGTGAAAGAGGTCCACACCCACCTTCACCCATGGGGACGTCACCAGCTCATGGGGCAGAACCGTTTCAGGAGCGTGCGCCGGCTGAAACCTTTGGCAGGTTGGGCAGTTGAGCACCACATTGGCAATATCGTCACTGATGCCCGGCCAGTATACCGCCTCTCGGGCCCTCCTTCTGCACTTCTCGACCCCCAGGTGGCCTTTGTGTAGTTGGTCGAGAACCAGCTTGTGCATGCTGTGCGGAATCACAATCCGGTCCAGCTTCAGAAGGACACCATCAATGACGGCCAAGTCATCTCGGACATTGTAGAACTGCGGGCACTGCCCTTTGAGCCACCCACCCGTCATGTGGCGCATCACACGTTGTAGAAGGGGGTCAGCCGCAGTCTCTCTGCGAATGCAGGCCAGACTGGAGTCGTCAGCTGGCAGATTTGCCGATGTGAAGGCCACCTGAGCCTCGACCTGACATACGAACCCCTCCGAATCTGGCGGCGTGCTCACTGCTCTCGATAGGTCATCCGCAATGATAAGGTCCTTCCCTGGGGTGTAAACCAGTTGGAAGTCATACCTCCTGAGTTTAAGTAGGATGTGCTGGAGGCGAGGGGTCATCTCGTTCAGGTCCTTGTTTATGATGCTGACCAGGGGGCGGTGGTCAGTTTCAACAGTGAATCGAGGAAGACCATACACATAATCATGGAACTTGTCTAAACCGGTTAGCAAGCCCAGGCATTCCTTTTCGATCTGCGCGTAGCGCTGCTCTGTGGGGGTCATGGCCCGCGAGACATAGGTGACCGGGGCCCATGACACAGTGTCATCCCGCTGCAGGAGCACTGCCCCAATGCCGGACTGGCTGGCATCAGTCGAGATTTTAGGGGCACGAGACATGTCGAAAAACGCCAGAACCGGTGCAGTGGTGAGCTTGAGTTTGAGCTCCTCCCATTCCTGCTGCTGTGTGTGCTGCCACTGGAACTCGGTGGACTTTTTGACGAGGTGGCGCAGAGCTGTCGTGTGGGAGGCAAGGTTGGGAATGAACTTCCCCAGGAAGTTGACCATGCCTAGGAAGCGTAGTACTGCTTTCTTGTCTGCCGGCTGCGGCATGGCTGTGATGGCGCTCACCTTGTCTGCATCCGGACGGACCCCTGACTGGGAAATGTGGTCCCCCAGGAACTTCAGCTCGGTTTGGCCGAAAGAACACTTGGCTCGGTTGAGGCGCAGGCGGTTTTCCCGTATGCGTGCGAAGACGCGTTGGAGACGATAGATGTGCTCCTGTGGTGTGGTGGACCAGATGATGACGTCGTCCACGTAGACGCGCACCCCTTCGATGCCTTCCATCATCTGCTCCATGATCCTATGAAAGACCTCGGAGGCCGAGATGGTGCCAAATGGCATTCAGTTGTAGCAGAACCTGCCGAAAGGGCTTTTGAAAGTGCACAGCTTTCGGCTGGACGGATCTAGTTGGATCTGCCAAAAGCCTTTAGAGGCATCCAGTTTGGTAAGTATTTTCGCCTGTGCCATTTCACTCGTGATCTCTTCCTGTTTGGGTATGGAGTAATGTTCCCTCATAATATTGTTATTGAGGTTTGGGTCAATACAGATCCGGAGCTCGCCGGAGGGCTTCTTGACACACCATGGAGCTGACGCACAGCATGGGCTCCGTGACCCTGGATAGGACCCCTTGGTCCTGGAGATCCTGCAGCTGCTGCTTGAGGCAGTCTTTGAGTGGCGCAGGGACCCTGCGAGGTGCGTGAATGACCGGGGTGGCGTCTGGTTTGAGACGAATTCTATAGGTGCATGGCAGTGTTCCCATGCCCTCGAATGCCTCCTGGTTGTGGGCGAGGAGCGATTGGAGCTGTGCGTTAAACTCTGCATCCGGGAAGTCAGACGTTCCGTCTGGAGAGAGAGAGTGGACTCAATGCACGGGGTGGAGAGCCTTGCATGCCTGTGTGCCTAGCAGGGAATCCTTCGATGAGCCGACTATCTCGAATGAGAGTGTGGCCGTGTGTGTTTTGTGTGTCACCTGGAGCTGGCAGGATCCCATAGCTGGGATAACGTTCCCGTTGTAGTCGACCATCCTGCACTGGGACGGCTGAATTGGTGGTCTGACCTTCAAGGCGTAGAAGGCTGACCATGCTATGAGGTTGGCGGAGGCGCCAGTGTCCAGGCGGAAAGTTATCGGCGATCGGTTGACCGTCAGGGTGGCACACCATTCATCAGCCAGATTGATCGTGTTAACTCGGTTCCCATCAATGACCGCAACACTGAAGGCGTCTTGGTCATCTGTGTCACCGGTCTGGATGTCGTCTGGGCAAGATTCGTAATGGGGAGACTGAATGGTCCGCACGTCCCTGCGAGGTTGTCGGAGTTGTGGAAGATTGACAGGTTGAGCTGCCCGACAGGAAGCAGCGTAGTGGCCCATCTTGCCACAGCGTAGGCATTGTCGGGTTCTTGCGGGACATTGCCGCTTTAAATGTGCAGCTCCACAGTTGCCGCATGTCGTGACGTCATGACATTCGTTGCGACACTGCGCATGCGCAGTTCAATCTTGCGTCGGGCACGCCTGCACATCACGTCCTTCAGTCTTGCCGTAGGTTTTGGCGCGCACAAGCGCGGGAGGCCCCGAAAAACGCGCGAAATGGCCGACGTCGTCCGGGCCGCGGGCCGGGAGGAACTCGATTGCCTGGACCCATACGGCCCCGTGGGGCACCTGGCTCGCCGATCCGGCCGCGTAAGACCCCCCGCCGTGCCGATTCAGTCACCTGAAATTGTGCATAGCGGCTCGTCGCGTTTTCGTGCAGGACACAGGCTTCAATTGCGGAAGCTAAGGTGAGGCCTTTTATTTTTAAAAGCTGCGGGCGTAAGGTGCCCGAGGCGACCCGAAAAACGATCAGGTCCCGAATCATGAAGTCTGAGGTGGTGTCATAACTGCAGGACTGCGCGAGGATGCGGAGATGGCTAAGGAATGACTGAAAGAGCTCATCCTTACCTTGCAGGCACCGCTGGAAGACATATCTCTCAAAGCTTTCGTTGACCTCGCCGTTGAAGTGTTGGTCGAGCTTGAGAAGGACCGTCTCGTATTTGGATTTGTAGATATGGATGGCGTGCTGGCCTGCGGTGGTGAGGAGGATGGCGATCTTTCTGGTGTCCGAGGCGCTCCCTCTTTCGTTGGCTTCCAGAAAGAGCTGGGAGCGCTGCTTGAACAGCTTCCAATTTACGCCGAGGTTCCCAGTGACTTGCAGCGGCTGCGGTGTGTTGACGGTGTCCATGGCGCAGGATGGCAGATTTGTGGGTAGGTGTCAATTCACTTCTGGTACCTTGAAGTGTTGGGTACTCTGACACACAGACGAACCAACACGGTTGCATATGGTACAACGCAGTTTCATTTCATTGAACTATAAACATAGTAAACTCTGGTATTCAGCAAATGGTGAGCCTGTGTGGCTGGCAATGAGGTCTGTGCCCTGAGCTCTCTCCTGCTCGAGTGCCCCGGAAGTGTCGTGTTCCCTGCTTTTGTACTGTGTATGCTCTTGTCCATGATTGGCTGTCGTGTTGTGTGTGTTGATTGGTCCGTTGATCTGTCCATCATTATGATTATGTGTGTGTATGTGCTGTGATGTTCACATGAATATCATGACAAGCACAACAAGTGCCATCTTGTTGGCCTCGTGTGTGGGGATTGAAATGTGTATTTGTGGCTGCAGGTTGTCAGCCCCCTGAGTGTCAATCACGAAAAGTCCGCAGCTGCCACGCTGGATTTATGGAAACTCAGACCACACGCAAACCGCGCGGTCGTAAACTCGGCCCATTGGGGGCAGAGCATCGAGGGAGGGCCTCAAAGTGACGCGCTGACGCCGTCGCATTGGCGTGAGGTGCGCTCCTAGATGACGCTGATTTGGAAGGGGCGGAGCATCTGAAAAATGGCGGCGACCCCGATACGGTCGCAAACGGGGTATCTCCGCACAATCGCTGGATATGATTTTGGCGACGAGCAACGGAGAATCCTGCCCTTAGTCTCAGAAACGGAGAATTGCGCTCTGTGTGGATTTTTTTGTGCAAATGAGCTGATATAGCTTTGTATTGGTACCAATGTGGAATGGTGACGTTTCCTTGTTGTTTAATGGTGAGTGTGATATGTGGAATGTTATGTCGTTGATTTTCAGATCTTTCTTACTGTTGACGGTTTAATAAACAAAATATTCTCAAGTGGCTTTTCATGGATACATGTGCTATGTCTCCGAGGATGATTAATGCATTGCATTTCAAACAAACATTGAAGCATGAACAGTTCGTCTGAACTTCCAGAAGCTTCAGCAGCATGGAGGGAGCAGCCAACAATCAAACACTCAAGAGCTGGGCTTCAGCACTGGGGATATCCTCGTAACCAAAGGGTGAATATGTGGATCAGGGAGGGCACCTGAGCATGGCCTCCATTGTGTCCCTGTCAATGTTCTGGGGCCTAGGGTCTAGGGGCTCCTGCTTTGGCCGAGGGTAAGTGTGCAGAGCAAGGTTTTCCAGCATAACTGGCTCGGTGGATGAGAGAAGGTGGGACACGTAAGGATGGGGAAGGCTTGGGTGATTTGTGGGTCCTGGGGTGGAAGCCCCAACTGATTGTCGGTCTCTCTCCACCAATTCCTTACGGATACCAAAATGGATGATGGTGTTGGACCCGCAGAGGATGCCCTCGTGGCAGCCCAGGTGGCCATACGCTGAAGAAGGCAACAGCATTGCACAGGTTGGAAGTGGCACCCCATGTGCAGGGTGCCGCCGCACACCCTAAAGACCTGGTCGCCCATCAGGCTGAGGAGGAATCCAGAGGGGTCGCCAGCTATGACCAAAGGTGTGGTCTTTTGAGGAGATGACGGACAGCCTGTGCTGCAGGAGACTCTGTCTCAACAAGGAGGCAGTGCAGCACCTGTGCCACGTTCTCGCTGACTTGACTCCTCGCGGAGGAGGAGGACACTTGTCCCCGGTGGCCATGAAGATTACAACAGCCTTGAATTTCAATGCAACCGGTTCATTCCAGGGCTCGAGCTATATCCCATAGAATCCCTACAGTGCAGGAGGCCATCTGGCTTATTCAGCCTGCACCAACCCTCTGAAAGGGCACCCCACCCGGGCTCACTCCCCCACTCTATCTCCGCAATCCCGTAACCCCACCTAACCTGCACATCTTTGGACACTAAGGGGCAACTTAACATGGCCAATCCACCTAACCTGAAAATCTTTGGACAATTGGAGGAAACCAGAGTACCCGGAGGAAACACACGCAGACATGGGGAGAACATGAAAACACTACACAGTCACCCAAGGCCAAAATTAAACCCAGGTTCCTGGCCCTGTGAGGCAGCAGTGTTAATCACTGTGCCACCATGTCGCCCTTGGCCATCTCCCCCTTCCTGTCCATGCAACCCCACAACCCTCCCTAACCTGAACATCTTTGGACTGAAGGGTCAATCTTTTAGCATGGCGAATCCACCTAACCTAAACATCGTTGGACTGGGTGGGAATCGGAGCACTCTGAGGAATCCCGCACAGTCACAGACAGAAAGTGCAAACTCCACACAGTCACCCAAGGCCGGAACTGAACCCGCGTGCTTGGTGCTGTGAAGCAGCAGCGCTGAACACTGTGCCACCCGTGAGGTCATGATGCCGCAACATCAGACTTTATCAACTTTGAGCTGGACCAAGTCCACCAAGATGCCCGGGCTGCAGGATTCACCGCCATCGCCGGCCTGCCCCAGATCCAGAGGGGTAATTGATGGCACGCATGTCATCTTGCACTCGCCGGGGCATCAGGGAGTGCCCTTCATTATAATAATAATCTTTATATTGTCACAAGTAGGCTTACATTAACACTGCAATGAAGTTACTGTGAAAAACCCCTAGTCGCCACACGCTGGCGCCTGTTCGGGTACACAGAGGGAGAATTCAGAATATCCAATTCACCTAACAAGTACGCCTTTCGGGACTTGTGGGTGGAAACCGGAGCACCCGGAGGAAACCCACGCAGACACGCGGAGAAAGTGCAGACTTCGCACAGACAGTGACCCAAGCTGGGAATCGAACTTGGGACCCTGGCGCTGTGAAGCAACAGTGCTAACCTCTGTGCTACTGTGTCGCCATTAACATGAAGGGGTTCCACCCCATGAATATTAAACCCGTGTGCGACCACCGCCTCCGGATCATGTATGTGTGTGCATGATTCCCAGGGAGTGTGCATGACAGCTACACCCTGGGACGCTCTGAGACCCCGGGAATCTTTGAGGACCACCCCAGGATGATGGGGTGGCTCATGGGGGTAAAGGGCACCCCCTGAGGTCCTGGCAGATGAAGCCAGTTTGGAGGCCAGAGACCAAGGTTGAGACCCGATATAATGTGGCCCATGTTGCCACCCATGCTGTCATTGAATGTTGAATCGAACTGCTCAAAATGTGGTTCCGATGCCTGGACCGCTCTGGTGGTGCACTGCAGTATCCCCCCAGAGGGTCTCTGCTTTGTGTGATCTGCTGTGCCCTCTACCGCGAGTCAGGCTAATCTGATTGCGAGACAGGCAGAAAATGCCGAGAAGTTTGAGGGGGCTCATTGCCGGCACTAAGTGCCATTAAATACGGGCTGCAATCTTGCCAACCTGGCCATCGTGAAACACCCGCCATTCACGCCAAAAATTATGTTTAGAAATGTTTCTGTTAAATCGTGCCCATAGTTCTCCCTCTTGCCTCAAATCACAGATCGGTTTTGCTTCTTGACCTCAGTTTGTTTGCTTAGTTGAATTGCTTTTGTTAAAGTTAGGTCATCACTGAACGGCAGGTGTTCAGAAAATGATTCATGCAAGACTGACAACAATTCTGACCTTGATTAGATAATCTTTTAAGCTGCAATATTCTCTGCAAGATTTTACCGATTGTTGATAAATGTATCAATACATTCCCATTGTCAATGGATAAGCTTGTTAAATGTTGCCCATTTGACAATGGTATTTTTTCACAGAATAAAGTAGTGTTTTTGTGACTTCATCATACACGGCCTTTTTTGTTGCTGATCCCTTGCCTGACTAAGATAGCATCTGCACAGCCACCCATTGCATATAATAGCATATGGACCTGCTCACCCCTCACCTTCGCAATCAGGCCTGATGTGGTGCAGTACATGGCAAATCTGAGGTGCCAGTTCAATGATGATTCTGCTTGGTTGCGAGCTGCAATCTCCTGGAAGCTTTCCGGTAATAGCAGGAATTTTCCATACTTGTTCTTCCTCTGTGTCACCAAATAATATTCTTAGTTAGTTGTGCCAACACATAATATTTACAGAGTCTGCTGAGGTAAGGAAGACATTAATACAACTCGTACAGTTTCAAAAACGAGTAGCAGGACAGAGAGTAAAGAAATAGTCAGAAACCTAACTTTAGAAATGCGGCAATGGTACAACTACAAGAAGTATAGTGGCTAATGGGAACCAAAGCAGCAGGTCAGCATGTGAGGAGAAGGTAGAGGTTAACAGGATGAACAGGCAGGGCCAGTCTAACAACTGCAGAGGGGAAAGGAAACGTAAAAAATCAAAATGTAAGGAGACTGTGAGAGTGAAAGTGTGATCAGAGATTAATAAAGGAGGTCAGAATATCTGAAAAGTATCGTGGACAAGAAACCCCTGCCAGGGAAAGACAAATCAGTGGGATATATTTAAAAATCTTGTACCTAAATGCACGCAGTAATCGGAATAAGGTCAATGAGCTTACGGCACAAATAGAGACACATGGGTATGATGTGGTGGTATTACCGAAACATGGTTGAGGAGGACCGGGACTGGGAGTAGAATGTCCAAGGGTACTCAGTATTCCGAAAGGATAGACAGGATGAAAGAGGAGGTGGAGTTTAAGAAATGATATTGACACCAAGGGCTAAAATGTTGAATTGATCTGGGTGGAAATAAATAACAAGGGAAAAAACTCCTTGGTCGGAGTAATTTACAGGCCCCTTCGCAATACTTCCAAAGTGGGGCATAGTATGAACCAAGAAATAGAGACTTGTGAGAAGGGCATGACAGTAATCATGGGTGATTTTAACTGGAGTATTCAAATTGGCAAAGTTGGCCTCGATGGAGATTTCATAGAGTATGTGAGGGATTGTTTTTTAGAGCAATATGTTATGGAGCCAACCAGGGACCAGGCTATTTTAGGTTTAGTATTATGTAACAAAGAAGGTTTGATAACTAGTCTTGTCTTTAAGGATCTCCTTGGAAGGAGTGATCACAGCACGCTAGAATTTAAATTCAGATTGAGTGAGAGCAGACAGAGTGCCATACTAGAGGTTTAGCATTGGGCAGAGGTCACTATATAGGCCTGAGGAAAGAGTTTTTAAAAATACTTCGTTGTCACAAGTAGGCTTACATTAACACTGCAATGAAGTTACTGTGAAAAACCCCTAGTCGCCACATTCCGGCGCCTGTTCGGGTACACAGAGGGAGAATTCAGAATGTCCAAATTACCTAACAGCTCGTCTTTTGGGACTTGTGGGTGGAAACCGGAGCACCCGGAGGAAACCCACGCAGACACGGTGAGAACGTGCAGGCTCCGCACAGATAGTGACCCAGTCGGGAATCAAACCTCGGCCCATCGAGTCTGCTCCGCCATTCAATCATGGCTGATATTTTCTCATCCCCATTCTCCTGCCTTCTCCCCATAACCCCTGATCCCCTTAATAATCAAGAACCTGTCTATCTCTGTCTTAAAGACACTCAGTGACTTGGCCTCCACAGCCTTCTGAGACAAAGAGTTCTGGCTGAAGAAATTCCTCCTCATCTCTGGTTTAAAGGATTGTCCCTTTAGTCTGAGATGGTGTCCTCTGGTTCTAGTTTTTCCTACATGTGGAAACATCCTCTCCACGTCCACTCTATCCAGGCCTCTCAGTAACCTGTAAGTTTCAATAGGATCCCCCCCTCATCCGTCTAAACTACGAGTACAGACCCAGAGTCCTCAACCGTTCCTCATACGACAAGCTCTTCATTCCAGGGATCATTCTTGTGAACCTCCTCTGGCCCCTTTCCAAGGCCAACACATTCTTCCTTTGATATGGGGCCTAAAACTGCTCACAATACTCCAAATGGAGTCTGACTGGCAGACACAGCACAGAAACCTGAGGCACATCGCCGGCTGCCATCCTGAAAAATGGTCCTGTATTCTAGCCCTCCTGACATGAATGCTAACATTGCATTTGCCTTCTTAACTGCTGATTGAACCTGCACATTAACCTTAAGAGAATCGTGAACAAGGACTCCAAAGTCCCTTTGTGCTTCCTAATCCTGATTTCCTAAGCATTTCCCCATTTAGAAAATAGTCTATGCCTAAATTCCTCCTTCCAAAGTGCATAACCTCACACTTTTCCACATTGTATTTCACTCGCCACTTCATTGCCCACTCTCCTAGCTTGTCCAAGTCCTTCTGCAGCCCCCTTGCTTCCTCAATACTATCTGTCCCTCTACAGATCTTTGTATCATCTGCAAACTTAGCAACAGTGCCTTCACTTCCTTCTTCCAGATCATTAATGTGTATTGTGAATGGGCAGCACATTGGCACAGTGGGTTAGCCCTGCTGCCTCACGGCGCCAAGGTCCCAGGTTCACTGACCGTGTGGAGTTTGCACATTCTCCCCGTGTTTGCGTGTGTTTTGCCCACACCACCCAAAGATGTGCAGGGTAGGTGAATTGGCCACGCTAAATTGCCCCTTGATTGGAAAAAATGAATTGGGTACTCTAAATTCATTTTAAAAAATGTATATTGTGAAAAGTTGTGGTCCCAGCACAGACCTCTGAGGCACACCACTAGTCACCGGCTGCCATCCTGAAAAAGACCCCTTTATCCCCACTCTTTGCCTTCTGCCAGTCAGCCAATCCTCTATCTAAGCCTGGATCTTACCCTAAACACCATGGGCTTTTAACTTATTTAACAGTCTCCTATGCGACACCTTGTCAAAGGCCTTCTGGAAATCTAAATAAATCATGTCCACTGGTTCTCCTTTCTCTAACTTCCTTGCTACCTCCTCAAAGAACTCTTAACAGATTTGTCAAACACAAAAGAGAAAATGCTGGAAAATCTCAGCAGGTCTGGCAGCATCTGGAGGGAGATGCGAGTCCGATGACTCTTTGTCAAAGCTAACAGGCACAGAAAGTGGGAAATATTTATACTGTGGAGTGAGAATGAAAGATGAGCCACGGCCACAGAAACCCAGGGAAACCGGGTGCTAATGGCCACAGAAACCAAGGGGAAAGAGTGTTAATGGCAGTCCCCAGAGAGAACAAAAGATGTGAAAGGCCAAACAGCAGAGAAACTAACATCAGAGGACGAACTGTAGATGCGGAGGGAGGGGAAGGGAAGCAAAGAGGAGAAAGGTTAAGGAAAGGTGGTGAAGATTGGGGAGGGGGGTTTAAATATATATTAAGAAAGAAAGAAATGGTAAAAAACAGTTAAAATGAAATGGGATGAAAACAAATGGGTCGAGGTGGGGTAGAGATGATCATCTGAAGTTGTTGAATTCGATGTTGAGATCGGAAGGATGTTGCACGCCTAACCGGAAGATGAGATGTTGTTCCTCCAGTTTGCTTTGAGCTTCACTGGAACATTGCAGCAGGCCAAGAACAGACATGTGGGCATGGGAGCAGGGTCTTTTGTGAAAATGGCAAGCAACGTGAAGGTCTGGGTCCTGAATGCGCACAGACCGAAGATGCGCAGCAAAGCGATCACCAAGTCTGCGTTTGGTCTCTCCGATATAGAGGAGATCACATTGGGAGCACAAATGCAGTGGACCAAATTGGAAGAGGTGCAAGTGAAACGCTGCTTAACCTGGAATGAGTGTTTTGGGCCTGAGATGTTAAGCATGGAAGAGGTAAAGGGGCAGGTGTTATACCTTCTGCGATTGCATGGGAAGGTGCCATGGGTGATTGGAGAGGTACTGGGTATCATGGAGGAGTGGACTAGGTTATCTCGGAAGGAACGGTCTCTGCGGAATGCTGACCGAGGGAATGAAGGGAAGATGTATTTGGTGGTGGCATCACGCTGGAGTTGGCGAAAATGGCGGAGGATTATGCTTTGCATACAGAGGTTGCTGGGAGGAAATGTGAGAACATGGGGGACTCTATTCTTGTTCTGGGAGTGAGTGGAGGGGGCGAGGGTAGTGGCGCGGGAGATGGACCGCACACTGATGAGGGCCCTGTCAACAACTGAAGGTGGGAAATCACAGTTGAGGAAAAAGGAACAAATTTTAGACGCACCATTTTGGAAAGTGGCATCATCGGAATAAGTGCGATGGAGGCAAAGGAGTTGAGAGAAAGGGATGGAGTCCTTACAGGGTGTAGGGTGTGAAGAGCTGTAGTCCAGATAGCTGTGGGAGTCAGTGGGCTTGTAGTGGATAGTCTATTTCCGGAAATGGAGACAGAAAGATCAGGGAAGGGAAGTGTCTGAGATGAACCAGGCGAAAGTGATGGAGTGGTGGAAACTGGAAGCGAAGTTGATGAATGTTTCCAGGTCTGGACGAGAGCATGACGCGGCACCAAAATAGTCATTAATGTATCGGTAAAGGAGTTGTGGGAGGGGGCCCGGATAGGCCTGGAACAAGGAATGTTCTACACACCCCATAAAAAGGCAAGCGTAGCTGGGACCCATGCGGGTACCCATTGCTACACCTTTGACTTGGAGAAAGTGGGATGAGTTAAAGGAGAAGTTGTTGAGAAATAGAGTTCAGCCAGGCGGAGGAGAGTGGTGGCGGATGGGAATTGTCTGGGCCTCTTTTCGAGTAAGAGGTCGTGTCAGACAGGACCTCCCTTTGACAAAGCCGTGTTGACTCAGTCCTGTTTTACCATACACCTCCAAGTGCTTCGCGATCTCATCTTTAATAACAGACTCTAAAATCTTACCAATGACCGAAGTCAGGCTAACCGACCTATAATTTCCCGTCTTCCGCCGCCCTCTCTTCTTAAACAGTGGTGTTACATCAGGCACATTCCAGTCCTCTGGGACCCTTCCTGCCTTCAGTGATTCCTGAAAGATCATCACTAATGCCTCCACAATTTCCTCAGCTATCTCTTTTAGGACCCTGGGGTGTAGTCCATCCGTTGGGCAGGTGACTTATCCACCTTCAGACCTTTCAGTTTCCCCAGAACCTTCTCCTTAGTAATGGTCACTGCCCCCTGGTTCTCCTGGAGCTCTGGCATCCCACTGGTGTCTTCCACCGTGAAGACTGATGCAAAGTAACTATTCAGTTCATCGCCATTTCTTTGTTACCTATTATTACTTCTGCCACATTTTCCAGTGGATCAATGTCTATTTTTGCCTCTCTCTTACCTTTTATATATTGAAAAAAACCTCTTCCTATCTTCCTTTATATTACTAGCTAGCTTGCACTCATACTTCATCTTCCCCCCTTATTGCTTTTTTAGTTGTCCTTGCTTTTAATGGCTTCCCGATCCTCTGGTTTCCCACTAATACTCACCACTTTGTATGCTTTTTCTTTAGCTTTCATGCTGTCCTTGACATCCCTCGTCAGCCATGGTTGCCTTGTCCTCCCCTTAGCATGTTTCCTCCTCCTTGGGATGAATTTCTGTTGTGCCTCCCTAATAACCCCCAAAAACTCCTGCCATTGCTGTTCCACTGTCGTCCCTGCTAGGCACCTTTTCCAATCAACTCTGGCCAGCTCCTCCCTCATGTCTTTGTAGTTACCCTTATTTAATTTGTAATACCGTTACATCTGATTGCAGCTTCTCCCTCTCAAACTGCAGGGTAAAATCTGTCATATTGTGGTCACTGCTCCCGAAAGGTTCCTTCACCTTAAGTTCCCGAATCAAGTCTGTCTTATTACACATCACCAAATCCAGAATTGCCTGTTCCCTAGTTGGCTCTGTCACAAGCTGCTCCAAAAAAACATCTCTTAGACATTCTCCAAATTGCTTTTCTTGGGATCCACCACCAACCTGATTTTCCCAGTCCACCTGCATATTGAAGTCCCCATCATTATTGTAATATTGCCATTTTTACATGCCTTTTCTATCTCCTGATTTATTTTCTGCCCCACATCCTGATTACTGCTAGGGGGCCTGTACATAACTCCCATCATGGTCTTTTTACCTTTGCAATTCCTCAACTCCACCCACAGAGATTCTATGCCTTCTAATCCTAAATCGCTCCTTGCTATCGATTTAACTTCATTCCTTACTAACAATGCAACCCCGCCCCCTTTGCCCATCTTCCTATCCTTTCGATAGGACATGTATACTTGGATAGTTAGATCCCAATCCTGATCCTCTTACAGCCACGTCTCTGTGATGCCCACAACATCATACTGGCCAATTTCAATGTGCGCAACAAGCCCATTTACCTTGTTCTGTATACTGCGTGCATTTAGGTTCAACACCCTCAATCCTGCATTGATCACCTCCCTTTTCACACTCTCCTCAGTCACTGGACTGTGGCCTTTTATGATTTTTTGACTATGGCTTCTCTGCCTTACACTTTCCCCCTTACTGCTTTTTGTTTCTGGTCCCGTTTTACTTCCCTCCGACTTCCTGCATCGGTTCCCAACCCACTGCCACATTAATTTAACCCCCCCCCTCTCCCCCAACAGCACAAGCAAACACCCCCCTTAGGACATTGGTTCCAGTCCTGCCCAGGTGCAGACCATCCGGTTTGTACTGGTCCCATCACCCCCAGAACCGGTTCCAATGCCCCAGGAATTTGAATTCCTCCCTCTTGCACCATCTCTCAAGCCACGTATTCACCCTGTCAATCCTGACATTCCTACTCTGACTAGCTCGTGGCACTGGTAGCAATCCTGAGATGACTACCTTTGAGGTCCTTCCTTTTAGTTTAACTCCTAATTCCCTGAATTCCGCTTGTAGGACCTCATCCCGTTTTTTTTTAACAAACAATTTTAAAAAAAATATATATTTATTAAAGTTTTTTAACACAATTTTTCTCCCTTACAAACAATAACACCCCCCCCCCCGTAACAAAAAAAAAACGAGAAATCGCGCAGAGCAAGATCATAGAATTTACAGTGCAGAAGGAGGCCATTCGGCCCATCGAGTCTGCACCGGCTCTTGGAAAGAGCACAAAGATATATACATGGCAAAATTATATATTTACACAGCTTTGTACACTGGCCCTCACCCGTACGTGCCAGTTTCCCCAACCCTTCATGTTATCTCTTGCTCATCCACCCTCCCAGGCAGTCCCCCCCCCCCCCCTCCCAGGACGTCCCCTCCACCCCCCCCACCCCCCACAAGGTTGCTGTTGCTGCTGACCGACCTTCCTCTAACGCTCCGCGAGATAGTCTAGGAACGGTTGCCACCGCCTGTAGAACCCCTGCGCAGACCCTCTCAAGGCGAACTTAATCCTCTCCAACTTTATGAACCCAGCCATATCATTTATCCAGGCCTCCAGGCTGGGGGGCTTCGCCTCCTTCCACATTAGCAAGATCCTTCGCCGGGCTACCAGGGACGCAAAGGCCAGAACTCTTCCCCCGCTGGGGGCTGGGATCTGTACAGCTCTTCATAAAAGGCCTTGAATACCTAGTTTATTTTCGTCGCACTCCGAACCGTGGCTCCCCTTCCATTTTGACTCCCCTTATTTCCCTCGCTGCCATCCTCTTACGGAGCTGGTGTGCCAGCATCCGACTAGCCTTTTCCCCATATCTCCTGCCCCCTCTCAAAATCTCCCCCACTAACCTCTCCCTTCCCATACCCTCTGTCTTCTCCCTATGAGCCTTAATGGAAATTAGCTCTCCCCTGATCACCGCCTTCAACGCCTCCCATACCACCCCCACCCGCACCTCCCCGTTGTCGTTGGCCTCCAAGTACCTTTCGATACACCCCCTCACCTTCCCACACACCACCTTGTCCGCCAGCAGTCCCACATCCAGCCGCCACAACGGGCGTTGGTCCCTCTCCTCTCCCAGCTCCAGTTCCACCCAGTGCGGGGCATGGTCCGAAACGGCTATAGCCGAATACTCCGTCCCCTCCACCCTCGGGATGAGCGCCCTACCCAGAACAAAGAAATCTATCCAGGAGTAGGCTTTGTGTACATGGGAGAAGAAAGAAAATTCCCTGGCCTGCGGCCTTGCAAACCGCCATGGGTCCACTCCCCCCATCTGATCCATAAACCCCCTAAGTACCTTGGCCGCCGCCGGCCTCTTTCCAGTCCTTGATTTGGAGCGGTTCAGTGCTGGATCCAACACTGTATTGAAGTCCCCTCCCATTATCAGGCCTCCTATCTCCAGGTCCGGAATGCGCCCCAACATGCGCTTCATGAATCCTGCATCATCCCAGTTTGGGGCGTATACGTTTACCAACACCACCCACGTCCCTTGCAGCCTACTGCTCACCATTACATATCGCCCTCCATTGTCCGCTACAATAGTCTTGGCCTCAAATGACACCCGCTTTCCCACCAATATTGCCACCCCTCTATTCTTCGCGTCCAGTCCCGAGTGGAATACCTGTCCTACCCACCCCTTTCTTAACCTGACCTGGTCCGCCACCTTCAGATGTGTCTCTTGGAGCATGGCCACGTCCGCCTTCAGTCCCTTTAAGTGCGCGAACACTCGAGCCCTCTTCACCGGCCCATTCAGGCCCCTCACATTCCACGTTATCAGTCGGATTGGAGGGGCTCTCACCCCCCCACGCCCCGCCGACTAGCCATCTCCTTTTCTGGGCCAGTCCCGTGTCCACGCCTCCCTCACCCTCCATTCCCCCAGAGGGGGGACCCCCGTCCCGACCACCTCTTCTGTGTCCCATTCCCTTTCGGCCAGTGCAGCAGCAACCCTATCCCCCCCCCCTTCCCCCCTCCCCTCCCCCCCCCGCTAGACCCCTGTCTAGCTATTTTGCTCCCCCATGTCACTCCCGTAAGTCAGCTGACGCCCGCTGACCCCGACTTCCCCCGCCGTCCCATTGACCTCCCCGCGTGGGAGTCTCCCAATCCATATGCATTCCTACGTTCCCCTTCCCGCCTTTCTTCCCGCGCGCGGGTAAAAACCCCGCGCTTTCCAAAGCCCGCTCCGCCCCCTCTGGCGCAGCTCCTGTCGCGGCCTTGTCTCTCTCCCCCAGCCCATGTAACATTTCCTGCGCGTGATTGACTCCCTATATACAACAACCATGACACATCAAACCCCAAAACATCCTCCCCACCCTCACAAACCCTCAGTGAGAGTCCAACTTTTCGGCTTGTACAAAGGTCCACGCCTCTTCAGGCGTTTCAAAGTAATAGTGTTGGCCCTTGTATGTGACCCACAGTCGCGCTGGCTGCAGCATTCCGAATTTCACTTCTTTCCGGTACAACGCCGCTTTGGCCCGGTTGAAACCCGCTCTCCGCTTTGCAACCTCCGTGCTCCAGTCCGGATATATTCAGATCTTTGCATTGTCCCACTTACTGTTCCGCTCCTTCTTGGCCCATCTCAGGACCCACTCTCTGTTCGTGAACCGGTGGAACATCACAACCATTGCCCTTGGCGGCTCATTTGCCTGGGGCTTCTTCGCCAGCACCCGATGTGCCCCGTCCAACTCCAGCGGCCTCGAAGGGGCCTTCGTGCCCATCATCGCCTCGAGCATCGTGCTCGCGTATGCCCCAGCATCAGCCCCCTCCACTCCCTCAGGGAGACCCAGGATTCGCAGATTCTTTCTCCTCGACCTGTTCTCCAGGTCTTCGAGTCTTCCCGCCGACCTCTTGTGTCGCGCCTCGTTCTGCTCCACTCTCACCGCCGGGCACACGAGCTCGTCCTCGTTCTGACTGACTCTTTTCTGTACCTCCTGGATCTTAGCTTCGTGGGCCTTCTGCGTGATCCCGAGTCCTTCAATTGCCGAAAGCATAGGCGCCAACATCTCTTTGCGCATCTCCTCGCGCTGCTCCTCGAAGCAGCGCTTGATGAACTCCTGCAGCTCCCCTTTGTCCCTGGCCGCCGCCATTTTGTTTTCTTTCCCTCGCTTCTCCCGTTGCTCCAGTGCCGCTCCTTTGGCCGTTACACTTCTGGTCCGTTTCATAGAAGTTGGCAGTGTTTACTTCACCAGTCTGCCCCAAAAAGTCTATGGAAACTCCTGAAAAAGGTCTGAGAGTCGGTTCCAGACGGGAGCTGCCGAATGCGCGACCTACTCATACATGGCCGCCACCAGAAGCCTCGTCCCTGCTTCTTCAATGGCCTTGGTAGATCTTTTCACAGTTGTTCCCTCTGCTGCTAGACTTCACCTTTGATAGAGTCAAGTCAGATTGCAGCTTTAAGCTCGCCCTTCCCCCGCCTGCATGCTGGAAGTGGCTTTTGTCTAAACCTGCAGCCAAAGCCAAATCTTTTACTGTTTCTGCCGGGTCTGGCAGCCAAAAGACATAACACTCCTGGGGGACACTGTCAGGGGATTGCTGCAGTCTTCTTCCCACACCGGGAAATGTCAAACAAATGCCGTGGGGTAAAAGAGCCCAAAATTCCGTTCCAAGCGGGAGCTGCCGAATATGCGACTTAGCTCTGCATAGCCGCACCCGGAAGTCAACAAACAATTTTATTGAGGTATTTTTTGACATTGTAAACAGTTACAGATAACAGAAATGTGCAAACATCAATATAAAACCAATACTTCAATCAAACCATACTGCACATGCCTGCTCCTCTCCCCTAGACACTACCCGCCTATTTATCCCTCCTACTCTACTCTAATCTCCCCCCTCCCCCCTCTTTCTCCCTCCCCCCCTGCTGACGTTCACTCTCCCGCGAAGAAGTCGATAAATGGTTGCCACCTTCGGGCGAACCCCAGTACAGATCCCCTCAAGGCGAACTTAATTTTTTCCATACCCAGAAAACTTGACATGTCCGAAAGCCATAGTTCGGTCTTCGGGGGTTTTGAGTCCCTCCATGCCAGCAGTGTCCGCCGCCGGGCTATTAGGGAAGCAAAGGCCAGAACATCTGCCTCTTTCTCCCCCTGGACTCCCAGGTCTTCCGAAACCCCGAACATTGCCACCCCTGGACTCATCACCACCCTTGATTTCAGCACCCGGACATGACCCCCGCAAATCCCTCCCAGTACCCCCTTAACTTAGGACATGCCCAAAACATGTGAACATGGTTCGCTGGTCCTCCCGTGCATCTAGCGCACCTGTCCTCTACTCCAAAGAATTTGCTCATCCGAGCTACCGTCATGTGGGCCTGGTGAACGACCTTAAATTGAATCAGGCCGAGCCTGGCACATGTTGCGGTTGAGTTTACCCTACTCAGAGCTTCCGCCCACAGCCCGTCCTCCATCTCTCCGCCAAGCTCCTCCTCCCATTTGAGTTTCAGTTCCTCCGTCTGGGACTCATCCCCCTTCATGAGCACCTTGTTGATATCCGAGACTCTTCCCTCTCCTCCTTCTCCTCTAGAGACTATTCTGTCCTGGATCCCTATTGGCGGAGGTGTGGGAAGGATGGGACCTGTCTGCATACAAAGTCTCGCATCTGTAAGTACCTAAAGTAATTTCCCCATACCAGCCCAAATTTCTCCTCCCAGACCCTCAAACTCGCAAAGCTCCCCTCCAGGAACATATCGCCCACCCGCCCCACCTCCGCCCGCCGCCTTGTTCGAAACCCTCCATCCATGTTCCCGGGGGGGCGAATCGATGGTTATCACATATTGGAGCCCAGACAGACGCAACCATCCTCCCCACATGCCTCCTCCACTGGCCCCATATCTGCAGGGCCGCCCGCACTACCGGACTTCCCATGTCGGTGCAACATCGTGGGCCGAAGGGCCTGTACTGCGCTGTATCGTTCTATGTTCTATGTAGCCGAGGATGGCTAGACGGTCGGTGCTAAACACGCATTTATCCTTGTTGTATGTAAGGTAAAGGATCTTTGCAGTCTGGATGAATTTTCTGAGGTTGGTGTCGTTGTCCTGCTGGTCGCAGCCGCAAATGATAACATTATCGAGATACAGGAATGTTGCCCGTAAACCGTACCGTTCAACCATTCGGTCCATCTCGCGCTGGAAGACCGAGACCCCGTTGGTGACACTGAAGGGAACCCTTAATAAGTGATAGAGCCGCCCATCTGCCTCGAAGGCAGTGTATTTGCAGTGACTAGTGCGGATGGGGTGCTGGAGGTAGGCGGACTTAAGATCCACCGTGGAGAAGACCTTGTAATGCGCGATCCTGTTTACCAGGTCGGATATGCGGGGGAGAGGGTACGCGTCCAGCTGCGTAAACCTGGTGATGGTCTGCCTGTAGTCGATGACCATCCTATGCTTCTCCCCAGTCTTTACCACCACTACTTGAGCTCTCCAGGGATTGGGCCCTGGGGTGACCTGCCCTTGTGAGAGGGGGCTCGAAGACTCCCTAACAGGGGTGTGGAGACCACGGTGGGGGGGTGGATTCCAAAGGTTGGAGAGATTGGCGCGGCATTTAAACATGGTGCCCGATCTCATCTGTACTGACGGCCTGAGCTCCTCCGTGTAGGAAGTGAGGTAAGACAACCTGAGCGGGCGTTCCACACTATGGCCAAAAAAGAAGTCCTGTTTGATAGCGAGATCATAGCACTGAGAAACACCCAGCTAAACGTGCCCAAAATTATACTTCCCCCCCCCCCCCCCCCCCCATTATATTGCCCCCCACCATGTGTTAAATTGGTATATTTCTCCAGTCTACGATTGGCTGTGTGCATGTGTACAGGATCTACTCAACTTTCATCACTGCCTCAGCCTTTCCCTTTGACTCAGAATAATGTGCAGACCATGTGTGGAACTGTATTTGTAAATCATTCATGAAGTGCCTGAATTTTTCACTTGTGAACTGAGGACTATTGTCGCTCATCACAATGCCTGGAATGCCATGATGACTGAAGTGTGCTTTCAGACATTCTACGATTTCAGTGGTAGTTGTTGACATCCGCTTGTCTAACTCCTAGTAGCCTGAATAGTAGTCGATAGTGTCAGAATAGTCAGTTTCACAGACAGTGCACAGGCCTACTGCAAGCTTCATACATGGCCTGTCTGGAATGCCATGAGTCATGAGCACTTCTTTTGCTTGCTTAGATTGATGTTTATTCCGAGCAATGATGTTGTCCTTCATCTCAAACTCATGTTAGCAGGTCGAGCACTTCTCTTGCCATCCTTTAGTGATTTTTAAGAGGCACCTTGACAAGTACATGAAAAGGATGGGAATAGAGGGATATGGTCCCCGGAAGGGTAGGTTTTTTTTAGTTCAGCCAGGCTGCATGGTCAGTGCAGGCTTGGATGGCTGAATGGCCTGTTCCTGTGCTGTACCTTTCTTTGTTCTTTGTTCTTTGTCCTCAAAGTTGACTAAATTGCTTGATGGCTTGTGTGAACAAAGACCAGCACAGGAACAGGCCCTTCGGCCCTCCAAGCCCGTGCTGACCATGCTGCCCGACTAAACTGCAATCTTCTACACTTCTTGCCGAATTTAACGAAATCTCACGAGCCGTCATGATCTGGATCTCGCCCTGACTGGGCTTGATCCAAATCTGCATAAAAATCACCTTCAAGCTCATTTAAATATGAGTTCCCAGGATCCTAACGGCCGTGCCTGGGAGTCCTCGCCAGGACGCTGTTTAGTTCAGATTTTCACAAACGTGGATCAGTCATTAGGGCATCAGGGGAGGTCTCCCAGGTGGGCATTAGAGACCCCTGGATGGTTAGGGTCAGGGCAAGGTGGCACTCTGGCACCCGGAGATCCTGGAAGTGCCATCCGGGCACTGCCAGGCTGTCAATGCCAGGGCGCCCAGGAGCCAGGTTGGGATTGGCAGTGGAGGGGCATTGAAGAGGGTGTTGCCAGGGGCCTCTTCGAGGAGGAGGGGGATCAATAAAACGGGGTGGGAGGTGGGCTGAAACGGGTGGAGGGGTGGATCGCTCTTCATAACTTTTCCTTATTTTTAATCAAACATGGTGGAGCAGTCATAGGATTGCCAATTAATTTTAACAGCAAGGAAAAAAACATATGTTAAACATGAAAAAATTGATTAGAACACAATACAATCAGACGATTCAGCCAAATGTCTCAATGCAGCCACATACTGATAAATATTTTCTCCCTCTTCCTGGGCCCTGGTGCTGAACATGTAGCATTCATAAATAACATCAGTGGAGCGTAAAAAGTGAGACTTCAAGACCTCAGAAATTTCACACGACTATTTATTTGTGTTCTTCAGTGTGGTCTAGGGTACAATATAGCTTATGGATCCCTTTCCCCAGCATTGATTTATTTTTTATAAATTTAGAGTACCCAATTCATTTTTCCCAATTAAGGGGCAATTTAGCGTGTCCAATCCACCTACCCTGCACATCTTTGGGTTGTGGGGGCAAAACCCACGCAAACACAGGGAGAATTTGCAAACTCCACAAGGACAGTGACCCAGAGCCGGGATCGGACCTCGGTGCCGTGAGGCAGCAGGGCTAACCCATTGCGCCACCGTGCTGCCCTTCCCCAGCATTGATAACAGACTTGTTACTTTTGTTTGTTCGGGTTTCTCTGTGGCAATTTCATTGTGCTGCCATTGAGGCCGGTTGAATTTTGAACTCATTCTCAAATCTGCCTTTATCTACATAGGAGCCAGTACTGGAATATTGAAAGCCATACTGATTCACCCAGCAGTCCGTGTCCTCTGCAAAGTTGCAGACTGAAGTTTTAGTTATTCTCTGATGTTTCTTATATCGTTTGGCTCTCTTGCAGGTATCAAAATCCACTCAAATTCTGCTGCACATTCCTTTTTTTTTAATAAATATTTTATTGAAAATTTTTGGTCAACCAACACAGTACATTGTGCATCCTTTACACAATATTATAACAGCACAAATAACAATGACCTATTTTATATAAACAAAAAACAAACAATGAATAAATATTAAATAACAAAAATGAAAACTAGCCCTAATTGGCAACTGCCTTGTCACAAGTTACACCCCCCCCCCGCCCACCCCTCCCTCCCCCCCCCCCCCCCCCCCCCCCCCCAAATCCTGGGCTGCTGCTGCTGCCTTCTTTTTCCCCTTCCATCTATCTATCCGCAAGGTATTCGACGAACGGTTGCCACCGCCTGGTGAACCCTTGAGCCGACCCCCTTAGGACGAACTTAATCCGCTCTAGCTTTATAAACCCCGCCATGTCATTTATCCAGGTCTCCACCCCCGGGGGCTTGGCTTCTTTCCACATTAGCAATATCCTGCGCCGGGCTACTAGGGACGCAAAGGCCAAAACATCGGCCTCTCTCGCCTCCTGCACTCCCGGCTCTTGTGCAACCCCAAATATAGCCAACCCCCAGCTTGGTTCGACCCGGACCCCCACTACTTTTGAAAGCACCTTTGTCACCCCCATCCAAAACCCCCGTAGTGCCGGGCATGACCAAAACATATGGGTATGATTCGCTGGGCTTCTCGAGCACCTCGCACACCTATCCTCCACCCCAAAAAATTTACTGAGCCGCGCTCCAGTCATATGCGCCCTGTGTAATACCTTAAACTGAATCAGGCTTAGCCTGGCACACGAGGATGACGAGTTTACCCTACTTAGGGCATCCGCCCACAGCCCCTCCCCGATCTCCTCCCCCAGCTCTTCTTCCCATTTCCCTTTTAGTTCATCTACCATAGTCTCCCCTTCGTCCCTCATTTCCCTATATATATCTGACACCTTACCATCCCCCACCCATGTCTTTGAGATCACTCTGTCCTGCACCTCTTGTGTCGGGAGCTGCGGAAATTCCCTCACCTGTTGCCTCGCAAAAGCCCTCAGTTGCATATACCTGAATGCATTCCCTTGGGGCAACCCATATTTCTCGGTCAGCGCTCCCAGACCCGCGAACTTCCCATCCACAAATAGATCTTTCAGTTGCGTTATTCCTGCTCTTTGCCACATTCCATATCCCCCATCCATTCCCCCCGGGGCAAACCTATGGTTGTTTCTTATCGGGGACCCCCCCAAAGCTCCAGTCTTTCCCCTATGCCGTCTCCACTGTCCCCAAATCTTCAGTGTAGCTACCACCACCGGGCTTGTGGTGTAGTTCCTCGGTGAGAACGGCAATGGGGCTGTCACCATAGCCTGCAGGCTAGTCCCCCTACAGGACGCCCTCTCTAATCTCTTCCACGCCGCTCCCTCCTCCTCTCCCATCCACTTACTCACCATTAAAATATTAGCGGCCCAATAGTACTCACTTAGGCTCGGTAGTGCCAGCCCCCCCCTATCCCTGCTACGCTGTAAGAATCCCTTCCTCACTCTCGGGGTCTTCCCGGCCCAAACAAAACCCATGATGCTCTTTTCAATCCTTTTAAAAAAAGCCTTCGTGATCACCACCGGGAGGCACTGAAACACAAAGAGGAATCTCGGGAGGACCACCATCTTAACCGCCTGCACCCTCCCTGCCATTGACAGGGCTACCATATCCCATCTCTTGAAATCTTCCTCCATCTGTTCCACCAACCGCGTTAAATTTAACCTGTGCAATGTGCCCCAATTCTTAGCTATCTGGATCCCCAGGTAACGAAAGTCTCTTGTTACCTTCCTCAACGGTAGGTCCTCTATTTCTCTACTCTGCTCCCCTGGATGCACCACAAACAGCTCACTCTTCCCCATGTTCAATTTATACCCTGACAAATCCCCAAGTATCCGCATTATTTCTGGCATCCCCTCCGCCGGGTCCGCCACATATAGTAGCAAATCGTCCGCATACAAAGATACCCGGTGTTCTTCTCCTCCCCTAAGTACTCCCCTCCACTTCTTGGAACCCCTCAGCGCTATCGCCAGGGGCTCAATCGCCAGTGCAAACAGTAATGGGGACAGTGGGCATCCCTGCCTTGTCCCTCTATGGAGCCGAAAATATGCCGATCCCCGTCCATTCGTGACCACACTCGCCACTGGGGCCCTATACAATAGCTGCACCCATCTAACATACCCCTCTCCAAAACCAAATCTCCTCAACACCTCCCACAAATAATCCCATTCCACTCTATCAAATGCTTTCTCGGCATCCATCGCCACTACTATCTCTGTTTCACCCTCTGGTGGGGCCATCATCATTACCCCTAACAGCCTCCGTATATTCGTGTTCAGCTGTCTCCCCTTCACAAACCCAGTTTGGTCCTCGTGAACCACCCCCGGGACACATTCCTCTATTCTCATTGCCATTACCTTGGCCAGGACCTTGGCATCCACATTTAGGAGGGAAATTGGTCTGTAGGACCCGCATTGTAGCGGGTCCTTTTCCTTCTTTAAGAGAAGCGATATCGTTGCTTCAGACATAGTCGGGGGCAGTTGTCCCCTTTCCTTTGCCTCATTAAAGGTCCTCGTCAGTACCGGGGCGAGCAAGTCCAAATATTTCCTATAGAATTCGACTGGGAATCCGTCCGGTCCCGGGGCCTTTCCCGTCTGCATGCTCCTAATTCCTTTCACCACTTCTTCTACCTCGATCTGTGCTCCCAGTCCCACCCTTTCCTGCTCTTTCACCTTGGGAATTTCCAGCCGATCCAAAAAGTCCATCATTCTCTCCCTCCCCTCCGGGGGTTGAGCTTCATATAATTTTTTATAAAATGTCTTGAACACTTCATTCACTCTCTCCGCTCCCCGCTCCATCTCTCCTTCCTCGTCCCTCACTCCCCCTATTTCCCTCGCTGCTCCCCTTTTCCTCAATTGGTGTGCCAGCAACCTGCTCGCCTTCTCCCCATATTCATACTGTACACCCTGTGCCTTCCTCCATTGTGCCTCTGCAGTGC
Organism: Scyliorhinus torazame; assembly: GCF_047496885.1. Classification (NCBI taxonomy): domain Eukaryota; kingdom Metazoa; phylum Chordata; class Chondrichthyes; order Carcharhiniformes; family Scyliorhinidae; genus Scyliorhinus; species Scyliorhinus torazame. The sequence continues at coordinate 325,805,630 of NC_092710.1, forward strand.
CTGTAGTCAGCAAGTCAAATTCCACATGCAGCCTTTGCCTTTCCCTGTACAATCCCTCCTCCGGTGCTTCCGCATATTGTCTGTCCACCCTCAAAAGTTCTTGCAGCAACCGCTCCCGTTCCTTACTCTCCTGCTTCCCTTTATGTGCCCTTATTGATATCAGCTCCCCCCTAACCACCGCCTTCAACGCCTCCCAGACCACTCCCACCTGGACCTCCCCATTGTCATTGAGTTCCAAGTACTTTTCAATACATCCCCTCACCCTTAGACACACCCCCTCATCCGCCATTAGTCCCATGTCCATTCTCCAGGGTGGGCGCCCTCCTGTTTCCTCCCCTATCTCCAAGTCCACCCAGTGTGGGGCGTGATCCAAAATGGCTATAGCCATATATTCCGTTCCCTTCACCTTCGGGATCAATGCCCTACCCAGCACAAAAAAGTCTATGCGCGAATAGACTTTATGGACATAGGAGAAAAACGAGAACTCCTTACTCCTAGGTCTACTGAATCTCCACGGGTCCATACCTCCCATCTGCTCCATAAAATCTTTAAGCACCTTGGCTGCTGCCGGCCTCCTTCCAGTCCTGGACTTCGACCTATCCAGCCCTGGTTCCAACACCGTGTTAAAGTCTCCCCCCATTATCAGCTTTCCCGTCTCTAGGTCCGGAATGCGTCCTAGCATCCGCCTCATAAAATTGGCATCATCCCAGTTCGGGGCAAACACGTTTACCAAAACCACCGTCTCTCCCTGTAGTTTGCCACTCACCATCACGTATCTGCCCCCGTTATCCGCCACTGTAGTCTTTGCCTCGAACATTACCCGCTTCCCCACTAATATAGCCACCCCCCTGTTTTTCGCATCTAGCCCCGAATGGAACACCTGCCCCACCCATCCTTTGCGCAGCCTAACTTGGTCTATCAGTTTCAGGTGCGTTTCCTGTAACATAACCACATCTGCTTTAAGTTTCTTAAGGTGTGCGAGTACCCGTGCCCTCTTTATCGGCCCGTTGAGCCCTCTCACGTTCCACGTGATCAGCCGAGTTGGGGGGCTTCCCACCCCCCCCCCCCTTGCCGATTAGCCATCATCTTTTTCCAGCTTCTCACCCAGTTCCCACGCAGCTGTATCTCCCCCAGGCGGTGCCCCCCCGCCCATCCTCTCCCGTACCCGCTCCCCCCTTTCCCCAGCAGCAGCAACCCAGTAATTCCCCCCTCCCACCCCCCCCGCTAGACTCCACGCTAGCGTAATTACTCCCCCCATGTTGCTCCCAGAAGTCAGCAAACTCTGGCTGACCTCGGCTTCCCCCCATGACCACGGCTCGCACCGTGCAACGCCCCCTCCTTCCTGCTTCTCTATTCCCGCCATAATTATCATAGCGCGGGAGCCAAGCCCGCGCTTCTCCCTTGGCCCCGCCCCCCATGGCCAACGCCCCATCTCCTCTCCCTCCCCACCTCTCCCCATCACCCCCTGTGGGAGAGAGAAAAGTTACCACACCGCAGGATTAGAACATAAAACCCCTCTTCGCCCCCACATTCGCCCCACCACTTTGTCCAAACGTTCTTTTTAATAATCCACTCATTCCAGTTTTTCTTCTACAATAAAAGTCCACGCTTCATCCGCCGTCTCAAAGTAGTGGTGTCTTCCTTGATATGTGACCCACAGTCTTGCCGGTTGCAGCATTCCAAATTTTATCTTCCTTTTATGAAGCACCGCCTTGGCCCGATTAAAGCTCGCCCTCCTTCTCGCCACCTCCGCACTCCAGTCTTGATAAACGCGGATCACCGCGTTCTCCCATTTACTGCTCCGAGTTTTCTTCGCCCATCTAAGGACCATTTCTCCATCCTTAAAACGGAGGAATCTCACCACTATGGCTCTGGGAGTTTCTCCTGCTCTCGGTCCTCGCGCCATAACTCGGTATGCTCCCTCCACCTCCAACGGACCCGCCGGGGCCTCCGCTCCCATTAACGAGTGCAGCATCGTGCTCACATATGCCCCGACGTCCGCACCCTCCACACCTTCAGGAAGACCAAGAATCCTCAGGTTGTTCCTCCTTGCGTTGTTTTCCAGTGCCTCCAACCTCTCCACACATCGTTTCTGATGTGCCTCTTGTATCTCCGTCTTCACCACCAGGCCCTGTATATCGTCCTCATTCTCGGCTGCCTTCGCCTTCACGACCCGAAGCTCCCGCTCCTGAGTCTTTTGTTCCTCCTTTAGCCCTTCGATCGCCTGTAGTATCGGGGCCAACAGCTCTTTCTTCATTTCCTTTTTTATCTCTTCCACGCAGCATTTCAAGAACTCTTGTTGTTCAGGGCCCCATGTGAAACTGCCACCTTCCGACGCCATCTTGGTTTTTGCTTGCCTTCCTTGCCGCTGTTCCAAAGGATCCGCTGCAATCCGGCCACTTTCCTCTCCTTTTTCCATTCGTGTCCAGGGGGAATTCCCTTCTGGTTTACCGCACGGTGTTTTTAGCCGTTAAAATTGCCGTTGGGGCTCCTATCAAGAGCCCAAAAGTCCGTTCCACCGGGAGCTGCCGAAACGTGCGACTTAGCTGGTCATCGCCGCACCCGGAAGTCCCTGCTGCACATTCCTGACACGACGTTTCATGTGGTGGGTAAAATTGGCTTCTACCCAGAGTCTTTGGGCATGAATTAATGGAAAAATTTTCAAGTGCCATTTTGGGCACGTTTTCCTGGGTGTTTCCCGACGGCTGTACCAGCGAGATCGGCGCCCGTATTTAAAGGTACTAAGTACCGAAAATGAGTCCTGACGAGCTTCACCCCAGTACTGGCTGTCTTGCTGGTCTCGCGCCTGGCAAATCCTTGCTAAGAAGGAGGAGCTGCTTTTAAACGCTTACTCCCAGCATGGCACCACGTAGGCCTACTTCTCACTTCAGGGATGCCGACCTGGCCAGTCTTCTGGACGCCGTGGATGTGAGACGGGACATCCTGTTCCCCCGAGGGGGTCAGAGGACCGTCCGCAGGGCCGCCAATGTCATCTGGGAGGCACACACTGCGCACCACCAGCACAATCCCTCCATGTCCAGGATCGGTGCCCACATGTGCCAGCTGCACTAAGTGGGCTCACAATACCGCCTCTCTGTCCCCACAGGAGAGGTTATCTCATAAGTGTCCCAGGATGTAGCTGTCATGCGCGTTCCCTGGGAAGTTTGCACAAACATGCATGACCCGGAGGTGGTGGTCACACCCAAGTTAAACATTCAGGGAGTAGGACCCCTTCCTGTTAATAAAGGACATTCCCTGATGCCTTGGTGTATGCAAGGCGACTGTGTGTCGGCACGTTGGCACAGTGGTTAGCACTGCTGTCTCACAGTTCCAGGGTCCCAGGTTCAATTCCGGCCACGGGTGACTGTCTGTGTGGGGTTTGCACGTTCTCCCCCTGTCTGCGTGGGTTTCCTACGGGTGCTCCAGTTTCCTCCCACAGTGCAAAGATGTGCAGGTTAGGTGGATTGGCCATGCTAAAATTGCCCCTTAGTTAGGTCGGGTTATGGGGATAGGGTAAAAGACTGGCTTAAGTCGGGTACCCTTTACAAGGGCCGGTGCAGACTCGATGGGCCGAATGGCCTCCTTCTGCACTGTAATTTTTATGCTTCTATTACACCCCTGGACCTGAGGCATCCCGGCGATGGTGGAAAATCCTGCAGCCTAGGCACCTTGATGGGCTTTGTCCAGCTCAAAGTTGACTTTTTTTTAATATAAATTTAGAGCACCCAATTCTTTTTTTTCCAATTAAGGAACAATTTAGCGTGGCCAATTCACCTACCCTGCACATCTTTTTGCGTTGTGGGGATGAGACCCACGCAGACATGGGGAGAAAGTGCAAACTCCACACAGACAGTGACCCGGCGCCGGGATCGAACCCGGATCCTTGGCATCATGAGGCAGCAGTGGTAACCACTGCGCCACCGTGCTGCCCTAGCTCAAAGTTGATCTTGTCAGCCGCCAAGGCATACAAGGCATCCATGACTTCATGCCTTGCATGTAGATTGAGAGGTACCGCTCAAGTCCCCGCTCGAGCTCTGGAATGTGGCAGAAACGTTCAGGGCTGCTGTGACACCGGGAGCGGGTATCCTCCTCCTCCGCAGGGTGCCAGGTCTGCGACGACATGGCATGGGTGTTGCATCATCTCCTTGTTGATACGGAGTCCCCTGTGGCACATTCTATCCATCACCTCGTATGGCAAACGACCTCTGTCGTTGATGACCTTGGGCAATCGTTGGAGTTCCCCTTGGGTTGGGTTCCTCCTTGGCCTGATGGGCAGCCAGGTTTGCATGATGTGCGGCGGCCCCCTGCACATGCCGTAACGCCTCCAGCCTGCATAGCGCTGCTGACCTCTGGCCGCCTGGCTGCCATCAACATCGCGAGGACTGCTACTGCAGGGTTGAAACATCATCCATTATGATATCTGTAAGGAATTGAAGGAGACAGACCGACAATCAGTCACGGTTTCCAACCTGGGACACTTATATCCGCCAAGCCTCCCCCTTCTCTCAGAATACCATCCACCGAGTCAGTTGTGCTGGAACACCCCACTCTGCACACTCACCCCCAGCCCCAGAAGGGACCCATAGATGCCAGAACCCTGCCAGGAAACCGTGCTCAGGTGCCCTTCCCTCATCCGCACACTCACCCTCGGGCGCGGAGATATTCCCAGTGCTGAAGCCCAGCTCCTGAGTGTCTGACTGTTGGCCGCTGGCTCTGTGGTGCTAATGCCTCCAGTGATCAGGCAAAGTGTCTAGGCCTACCAGATTCCCGGCTTGGGTCATTGTCTGTGTGGAGTCTGCACGCATTCCCTTTGTCTGCGTGTGTTTCCTCTGGATGCTCCAGTTTCCTCCCATAAGATGTGCTTGTTAGGTAATTTGGACATTCTAAATTCTCCCTCTGTGTACCCGAACAGGTGCCGGAATGTGGTGACTAGTGGCTTTTCACAGTAACTTCATTGCAGTGTTAATGTATGCCTACTTGTGACAATAAAGATTATTATTAAAGTTTGTTTGGAATGCTGGGCAATGACACTCGCCTGAGACATGGCCCGTGTACCCATGATAATGCACTTGGGAGCAATGAAGTTCTCACCTACTTAACTGCCAATACTTTATTTGCAGTAGCCTTTAGCTGTGCAGCTGGAGGCTGCTCACAGCCAAAGGGAGTTAAAGTGACCTACAGCACATAACCACGAACAGGGCTCTATCCTGGAAGTATTTGGTAGGACAGAGAGGCAGCATCTTAGTAGCCCCTGTTATGGGTAAACACGATATTGAAAGATGGCTTGCTGGCCCCGCAGATGCTAAGCCCCTCGCCTCCCCCAGCCCCTCACCTCCCCCAGCCCAGGGACGATCCCGGACCTATGACACCCAGCCCCCCAACCAGACTCATACCCCTGTGCTGCATGCCCGAAAATGGAAATGTCTACTCACCTCAGTACCCTTCAGCAGCCATTAAGCCAGCTTCATGTTTTTAAAATGGAGTGCTAACGTACCCCCACGTGACTCTTGCTGGGGAGCTGGTTAGTTCTGGAGAAGCTGGTCTTCCATCTCACTAATGGGATGGAAATTGGTGCTATTTGGGGTCAATGATCTTCTCGCCACGTTTGGATGGGATCTGGAACCCGCCACTGGGAGCGGGCAAGTTAGATAGTGAATTGATTCGTGCCCGGCATAGACCTCGGTTTTGGCCTCCACCGCTATTTAACTGGCCAGATCTGCGCCGGGTGCAATGCGGTGGTTAAAACCCCTTGTTTCACACAAGAGGACCTTGGAGGTCACATGACTATGGCAAGTTACAGTACACAACAGGCAGCAGTGCACAAAGCCATTTCTCCAAACAAGCTCTGTTGGGAAGGGATTGCTTAATTACTTATGTCACATTGAACTGGCATTCCCAGTACAGTTGTATCCAGAACAATTTTTCTGATAAAAGGGACTGCTGTGTGGAATTGCTTGCCCTTGTAGTAGTCTGGTACTTTTATTTTGATTCAATCATGGGTTGTGGCCGTCGCAGGCTGTGCCAGCACTTATTGCCCATCCCTAATTGCCCTGGAGGGGGCAATTCAGTGTCAACCATTGCTGTGGGTCTGGAGTCACATGTCGGATGGTAGATTTCCTTCCCTAAAGGACATTAGTGAATCAGATGGGTTTTTAGGACAATCGACTATGATTTCATGGTCATCATTAGTCTTTTAATTCCAGATTTTTATTGAATTCAAATTTCACCATCTGCAGTGGTGGGATTTGAACCTGAGTTCATAATACAACCAACAGTCTGCTGAATGGTTGGATTAGATGTGGGTATTTGAATATTTGATTTCAAAATCTGGCAAGAACTTTTTCTAACATCAAGCATTGTTCCTGTATAAAGATATTTTTTAATTTAGCTATTTAAACTTCAAGCAGAAAACTAAAAACTTCCCTATTTATGACCTTTCCCTGTAGCATTAGTTGGCTTTTATGTTAGCCATGAGGCAGGTAACTTTCTTCAGCTTATTTCATAATATATTTTGCTACCCAGACAGAAATATAGATTTACCTTTTTATGTCAATTGACGTGCTGAATGGTCACTTTTGACATTCCTCCAAATCTTGCCAATTTGTAATTGTAAGAGAATATTTTGAAAAGGAAAATCGTAAGATATATTAGGAATCTGATGGTGTCAGTATGATTATTGTGTGATACAGGTGTGTTTCCATTATGATCTGGGCAACAATTTGTTTAACATTTCAAAATGTTTTCAACTTTTGCAATGTTGGAAATAATGCCTACACAATTATGAATATTCCAGTATATTGTAAAGTACCTTCTATATCTTGGTATTTAAATTAATTTGACTGACATTTGGCTTTGCTCAGACTTTATGATACTCAATCATGAAGCTTCCAGATTGAATACAGCAGACTGTATGTTGTGCATATAACTCAAGGAAAGAGCATGAAGGCCTTATTCCTCCAATAGCTGCTGAATAGGAATTTAGTCTGAATAATAATATGATTACGGAAGTTCTGTTCTATTTTCAGTTAGTCAGCTGATACCAATATTAAATCTTAGAGCTTTGTAGGAGGCCATTCTTCTCATTGTACCCTGTACTACCTCTTTCCAAGAACTGTCCACTTTGCCTCTTTTCACACCAGCTTATTTTTTTCCCAATTCCTAATTGGTAGTTACTGGTAAACCTTCTTTTGGACCAAGTATTCCAGATCATGAAAGGCACGAGATTTGGCACAGGAGGAAAGGCACAATAAGCAGAATCACATTTGCTGGATGTTATAAAACATGCACGAAATTCAATTATGAACCAGGATTCACAGAATGAGGATACGGAGTGGACCATTTAGGACTGAGATGAGGAGAAATTTCTTCACCCAGAGAGTGGTTGGCTTGCAGATTTACTACCATACAAAGCAGTTGAGGCCAAAATAGTGCGTTTTCAAGAAGTAGTTAGATATCGCACTTGGGATGAAGGGGATCAAAGAATATGGTGGTTGGGGGGGCCGGGGGAGGGGGGGGGGGACGGCAACAGGCTATTGAGTTGGATGATCAGCCATAATCATAATGAATTGTGGAACAAGCTTGAAGGGCTGAATGGCCTCCTCTTGCTCCTATTCTCAATGTTTCCAAGCCCTACTTCCAACCTCTCACATCTCTCCTCCCATTTCAGGGTTAATAAGGTCCTCAATTGGTGGTGGGGTGGAAAGCTGTCCGCAGGCCTTCCTGCCACAGACTTAGTCGAGGTGGAGATAGGAAGGTGGCAGGATTCCCACTCGCCGCTGTCCCACCTGATTAAATGTCTCCTCACCACAGCGGAAGGCACAGGATTTGATCCTTTGATTTGATTTATTATTGTCACATGTATTAATATACAGTGAAAAGTATGTTTCTTGCATGCTGTACAAACATTGCATACCCTACATAGGGAAGGAAGGAGAGACTGCAGAATGTAATATTACAGTTATAGCAAGGTGTAGAGAAAAGATCACCTTAGTACGAGGTAGGTCCATTCAAAAGTCTGATGGCAATAGAGAAGAAGCTGTTCTTGAGTCGGTCGGTACGTGACCTCAAACTTTGGTATCTTTTTCCTGACGGAAGAAGGTGAGAGAGAGTATGTCCGGGGTGCGTGGGGCCCTTAATTATGCTGGCTGCCTTTCCGAAGCAGCGGGAATTGTGGACAGAGTCAATGGATGGGAGGCTGGTTTGCGTGACGGATTGGGTTACATTCACGACCTTTTGTAGTATCCTGCGGTCTGGGGTAGAGCAGAAACCATGCCAAGCTGTGATACAACCAGAAAGAATGCTTTCGATGGTGCATCTGTTGAAGTTGGTGAGAGTCGTAGCTGACATGCCAAATTTCCTTAGTCTTCTGAGAAGGTAGAGTCATTGGTGGGCTTTCTTAACTATAGTGTTGGCATGGGGGGACCAGGACAGGTTGTTGGTGATCTGGACACTAAAAACTTGACGCTCTCGATCCTTTCTACTTCGTTCCCATTGATGTAGACAGGGGCATGTTCTCCACTACGCTTCCTGAAGTCGATGACAATCTCCTTCGTTTTGCTGACATTGAGGGAGAGATTATTGTTGTTGCACCAGTTCACCAGATTCTCTATCTCATTCCTGTACTCTGTCTCGTCATTGTTTGAGATCCGACCCACTACTGTGGTGTCATCAGTAAATTTGAAAATCGAGCTGGAGTGGAATTTGGCCACACAGTCATAGGTGTACAAGGAGTATAGTAGGGGGCTGAGGACATAGCCTTGTGGGCATCGGTGTTGAGGATGACCGTGGAGGAGGTGTTGTTGCCTATCCTTACTGATTGTGGCCTGTGAGTTAGAAAGTTCAGGATCCAGTCGCAGAGGGAGGAGCCGAGGCCAAGGCCATGGAGTTTAGAGATGAATTTCGTAGGAATGATGGTGTTGAAGGCTGAGCTGTAGTCTATAAATAGAGTCTCACATAGGTGTCTTTGTTATCCAGGTGGTCCAGGGTAGAATGCAGGGCCATGGAGATGCCGTCTGCTGTGGACCCCGTTGCAGCGGTAGGCGAACTGTAGTGGATCAAGGCAATCCGGAAGGCTGGAGTTGATTCGTGCCATGACTAACCTTTCGAAGCACTTCATGATGATGGATGTCAGAGCCACTGGACGATAGTCATTAAGGCATGCTGGTTGGCTTTTTTTTGGTACAGGGATGATGGTCGTCTTCTTGAAGCAGATAGGGACCTCAGATTGTTGTAAAGGGTGGTTGGAGATGTCTGCGAATACCCCGGCCAGCTGATCCATGCAAGACCTCAGTCCCCGTCCGGGTACCTCATCCGGGCCAGTGGCTTTCCGAGGGTTGACCTTCGAGAAGGCTGCTCTGACGTCCGCAATGGTGAGCTTAGTTCATCCGAGGCTTCTGGGGTGGAGGGCTTGCTCTCGCAGACGTTCAAAGCGTGCATAGACTGCATTGAGCTCATCAGGGAGGTGTGCATTGGAGCCGGTGATTTGTGTTTATTTGCTTGCTTAGCCATTTTTTTGGTAGTTATTAATAATAATCTTTATTGTCATAAGTATGCTTACATTAAGACTGTAATGAAGCCCCTTGTCGCCACATTCCGGCACCTGTCCAGGTACACAGAGGTAGAACTCAATGTCCAAACTGCCTAACAGCACGTCTTTTGGGACTTGTGGGAGGAAACCAAAGCACCCGGAGGAAACCCACGCAGACATGGGGAGAACGTGCAGACTCCGCACAGACAGTGACCCAAGCCGGGAATCGAGCCTTGGACCCTGGAGCTGTCAAGCAAGGGTGCTAATCACTGTGCTTCCTGCTGCCCGGTTGTGGGTTGAGTTCGGACTTTTGCATCTATACAATTCTGTTCAGCGGGTGAAGGTGAAGCTGTGAAGAGTTTAGGTTGGAAGTTCTAAGAGTTACGTATCGGCAAACGTGTTCCTTCCTTACATGTAGACACTCACTCATCAAGACCTACATGCTAAGGAGATTTTTACTTTGGCATCCACATAAGATCAGAAGTATGGACAATGAGGGGATGCTGTAAAGTAGGATAGACAGCTTTGGAGCGAGAAAGGCACAACTGATAATCAGAAATGTGAATAAATAAAGGTTGCTCCATCAGATAAAGTCACTTCACAGCGTCCTGTTCTGTCCCCTTGCCCTCAATATTAATTCTCATTTTTTGAAAATTCTGTTTATGGACTAAAGATTTGTGAAAGCCCATTTTGGGGATGGGGGTTGCAATTCACATTTGTTTCTATTGAGCAGGGCAACATGCTGCTTCTTCCTCACTTATTTGAGTGTAGTATTGGCCCAGCGGCGCTGCTGACTGTCTAATCAGACAGCAGAGGGCTGAGCAGCATGTGCTAATACCTCCCAGAGCAGCCAGCATGCCCCTCCTAAAGGGGAGTTTTTCTCAGTGGAAGGAAGCTATTGCTGACTGTCTGTACTGATAGTGATTGCAAATAGAAGCTGCAGAAATGGAAGAGAGTGGGTGCCCAGCTTTGTGGATTCAGTGCTGGAAGCAAATGGACAGTTTTGTGGGCCAGCTCACCAAAGGCTGAGGCCACAGATGTTCTGCTATGAGAGACTCAGATGAGGACTTGTGTGGGGCAGGAGACCAGAGATCGCTTCAAAGCTTAGAGGCTATTCCTGATGTCTTGATTCTGCAACAGCTCTCCATGCTGTTATCATCTCCGAGGTATTCCACAGTGTGAACAACTTCCAGAATGTGTTCCAGATACAGATTGTGGCTTTCGCTTTATCAGTTTAAATGCAGCATCATTGAAGAGTAGTAGAAGCCTTTGTGGCAGACAGTGAGAGTCGAGAGAAGGACCTTCAGTAAAGAAGATGCTTGAATTTTTGCAGAGGTTAGTTTGCCTGCCACCTAGATGCAGAGGTCGGTAAGGAAGGAGTGAAGCTGTTCAGGATGGTAGAAGATTTTTATTGAACCACTGTTTCAGACAACCTTGAGTGGCTGGTGAAGGTTACATTGAATGGCTCTGCATCCTCTATATAGAGAGCCTGCATCACTTTCAACTTTTCTCAATGTCTATCAGATGTAGATGCTACTGCCACATGTTACCATGGATGCATCAGATACTCTGGTGGCCCTCCCAGCTGCCGAAGCTCCCTGTCCTTTTTCTGAAAAGTGAGGATGTCCTGTTATTGGTTCCTGAACCTTTTCATGCCTACACCAGAACTGTATTTTTTATCTCCAAGTGCAGTTAAGAAATTGTGGCATGTTGGTGCCAATTCAATGTTGGTGTGCATTAGCACCACCATGTCCCAAATCTGCGTGTGGGAGGAGTATTTGGGAACATTATTAACTAAACTGAAGAGTTTGGCAAGCTGGCGAACTTCTTTTGTCATTCAGCATATTCTCAATTTGGCAAAGCCGTTTTGTCCAATATTTCCCCACATAAATAGTTGGGATTGCGATATCACATCACATTTTGTACATACTGTGTTCACAGAAACATATTTTTGTGTAGCAAGTTGCCAAGATATTTCCCAATTGACTTGTTAAAGTGATGTGGTATGTTGGTATTGATGCTCCAGGCATGTAATTTAGGAGAATTTGAAATGATTATAGTGTGGACTAATGGGAACAGTTACTTGCTGATACACAGCAAGGGATCTTGTCGGCTGTTCATATTGCATGTGATGCATGTGATTTCACTGGTGACCAGTGGCTCATGTAGCTTTATCCTTTTCATGGGCCAAGTTGTCACTTCTTTCAAACTATCATGGTCTCATAGCTTTCGCACATTTGAGGGTACAGACATAGGGAATGGCGAGGCTGTGGAGTTGTTCATAAATCAGGGATAAGAATTTTAAAATCGGTCTGTTGCTAGACCAACAGCCAATGTAAGTCAGTGAGCACGGGGATAAGGGGAAAACTGCTAACACCAGGCTTACTTTGATTGCATCTCCAAGCCCAATCCATGACTTCAGAACTGCAGAACAAGCAGATCAATGGAACACCCAGCACCTCCAGGTTCGCTTCCAAATCAGAAACAGAGGACACTGGAAAAACTCAGCAGGTCTGCAAGCATCTATCAGAAGCGAAACAGAAATTCTTAGTCTTAGTCGCTGGACTCGAAATGTTAACTCTGTTTCTCCCCTGATAGATGCTGGCAGGCCTGCTGAGTTTTTTCAGCATCCCCTGTTCTTGAATGAGATTCCAGTATCCACAGTATTTTGCTAATTTTCCCTTCTAAATCACAAGCCTTCATTCCCTCAGCATTGACTGCTGAGCCTTCATAATGGCTGGATTAATATCCTTGAATTTGCTTCCTGACACCATTAAGGGAGCACGATCAGGTGGTTAAAGCAGTGTTCTTCAAACTTTTTTTCTGGGGACCCATTTTTACCAACCGGCCAACCTTCAGGACCCAACCCGGCCGACCTTCGTGATCCACGCTGGCCGACCTGCGCGACCCACCATTTTCTCTTAACTTGTTTGCTGCTGACAAAAATGGAGAAAATGGCTTTGGGTCCCTTTGGCCCTCGTACTCGCTCCTCCAATGGAACCTGTTGGATGAAGATGAAGCCTTCCGGTGTCGGAAAGTATGGAGTCTCCATCTGTCCAAAGTGCTGCATTTTTTTCCTGTAACATTTTATCAAATAAACCCCCCCCCCTGAACTTGTAAAAAATAAAAAAAATTTAAAATGAATAAAATAAATGAAAAAAAAATTAAAATTAAATAAATAAAATAAATGAATAAAGCCCCCCTGAACTTGTAAACAAAAAGCTGCGACAGTTTAACAAAAAAGCGGCCGCACTGCGCATGCATGCCCTATCATAGGCGCACATGCGCAGTGCGGCCGCATTTTTTTTACATGTTCGTGGCCATTTTGAAGGCCGTTTGCAGCCGGCATTATTAACAGTCGGCTGCTGCGGCTGTTGGTCGCAGAGTTGTGCGATCGGGAGCACTGCGACGGACGGCTCCGTGACCCTCCCGACACCCACCCTGCGACCCACCTGCGGGTCGTGCCCCAGAGTTTGACAATGCCTGGGTTAAAGGATGAGGCACTCTGTCACTATGTTAGAAAATTAAGGATATGTAATACAATGCTTTGCCAGCATCTCAAACGGCCTGAGAATAAATTAAAGAAAAGCTTAGGAAGTGTCTCACAAGGAACAATGTGATTTTTAAAAAATATAATACTCCAGAATCAACAACTTGCATTTATATAGTACCTTTAACGTGGTAAAATCTTCCAAGTCATTTCAAGCAGAGTTTCACACTCAGCCACATGTGGAGATATTAACGCACATGGTCAAAAACTTGCTCAAACATAGCTTTTAAAAGGGGAAAGAGAGCTGAGAGGCAGAAAGGCTCAGTGGGGTAATTCCAGAACTTGGGGCCTGGGCACGTGAGGACTTGACCACCATTGGTGAAGCAATTAAAATCATGGAGGCTAAAGATTCCAGAATTATAGGAGAACAGATATTTTGAAGGGTTTTAGGTTTGGAGGAGATTTAAGAGATAGGGCAAGGTCATGGAGGAATTTGAGAATTTTAGTTGGCATAGATATTTTGTCGGAAGCTCATCTTGGGGCCAAATATGACACCAGTGTTGTAAACAGTCATGGTTCAGCCTCAAACAGTTTCCAGATAGAATAATGGAATCAGTCACGAGGGAACAGTGTTTGTGCGAGGAGAGAAGACAATGGGCATGAATTACTGGCCAACTCCCACCGGAATTGGGGTGGGATGTGGCCGGTAGATCCCGGTAGAGACCTCTTCCAGGATTCTCGACAGTCTTACGCCTCGCGAGATCTAACCAGGTCTCATGAGATGATGTGATCAGGATGCTGTCTACAATGGGCTTAAAAGCCTACTGCACTATGTACACTGGATCGAATGACCACCCGGCATCTATCGGCCTTGCTGAGGAGATCCTAGCCAGGCGCCGTTTAGCACTGGTCCCCACAAACGGCACTTGAGGAGGTCTCCCAGGTGATCGGAGGCCCCCGGATGGTTGGCCTCCAGGCAGGGTTGCATCCAGGCAGTGCCACCCTGACATTGCAAGATTTCCCAGATGGTACTGCCAGGCTTACAGTGCCAAGGTGCCAGTTTGACATTTTATCCCCCGCTGGAGATCGTATACGGGGGTGTCCTGCCCTTGTGAGGCGGGGGAAACCCGAGGACCCCCTTATAGCTGAGTTGGAGTGAGGGGGGGCGGGCCCGGGGTCGTGTCAGGGGTTTCTTTTTATTCGTTCATGGGACGTGGGCATCGCTGTTTGTGCCAGCATTTATTACCCATCCCTAATTGCCCTTGAGGTGGTTGTTAAGAGTCAGTTACGTTGCTGGGAATCTGGAGTCACATTTAGGCTAGACGAGGTAAGGACGGCAGATTTCCTTCCCTAAAGGACATTCGTGAACCAATCGGCAATGGTTTCATGGTCACCATTAGACTTTAATTCCAGATTTTTGGGGCGTTGAGAGTACAGCGCCCAATTTCTTCCTGCACTGAGGAGCTACGTTCGCGGAGCTCTCTGTGCAGGAAATAACACTAAGTGCTTCTCACAGTAGGGGCTTTTCACAGTAACTTCATTGAAGCCTACTTGTGACAATAAGCACGTATTATTATTATTATTAAGTGCGGCATCGGGATGAGATTCCCTGCCGGAGGCTGAAATAGCTATAAGCGCTGGGGCAACCCCGCTCATCCCATCCAGGACGTACTCTGATTTTATTCTTTATTAAATCGAACCCACCATCTTCAGACTTCTATTATGATCCCGAACCAGACCCCAACAGTAGCTCGGATACTGGTCAGAAACCCCAATATTTATTTTAATATTGTGAGACTGTGAGGAAAGGATACCTTGCTCCAAGAGTGATTTCACGCAAAATACGGATATGATTTATATTGAAACAAACCTTATTACTGATACAGTATTAAACTATCTTTAACACCACACAGGAAATAGCTCACAATTACTCCTTAAACAATGCTGATCAATACAGTGACGCAATAACCCTTAACTGCTATCTTTACTTCCATTCAAACAACAGAAACATCTCAGATCCCAATCCACTTTTAAATACAGTTAGCACTCAGGAATACTTGCTGTTCAAAGATATCTGGATACTCCACTTTGAGAAAAAGAGTTCTTTTGACTACTTTAAAGAAAGAGACCTGACCCGGTCAGTACACTCTCTAGCTGAAGTCTTCAGAAACTGCCTTTGAAGCTTGAAGTTTTTGCTCCCAACTAAAACTCTGAACTGCTTGGAAAGAAATTGCTTATCTGTCTACGGACAGATCTTTCATTGAACTGTATAGCGAGCAGTTGCTTGACTTCTGTTGCTTGACTTCTGTTCATTTCCAATCTAAAACTTAAACTGAAACCTCGCTGGGCGAGATCCAGATATGCATATTTAAAGGAACCATTAAGTTCATTTAAATATGTGTTCCCCGGATTCTCTGGGTGCCCAGGATTCACCGGCCTCGCCTGGGAGACCTTGCCAGGTTGCCGTTTGGTACTGGTCCACACAAACGTGGTGCTAGCAGAGGCACTGCAAAGGTCTGGCAGTGCCACGATGTCCAGGTGCCAGGTTACCCAAGCCAAGGGTCGTACCCTGGGGATGATTTGCCCATAAGAGGTGGGGTGAGGGGGGCTCAAGTATCCTGGAAGAGCTAAGTTGGGTGAAGTGGGGGGATTCTGCAGATTGCGGTGGTCTCGCTGAGAGGGGTTGGAAGATCCTCCCTGATCCGCAAATAGTCTCCCTGCTCTGGTGAGAAATTACGCAAGTGCAGACTCGACGGGGCGTTCCTTGCCGAGGCCAAAAAAACCGATTAGGTGCCCTTGGATCATGGGGTCTTTCAGTGCCAAGAAACACCACGCTAAATGCGCCTGAAACCGGACAGAGAAATGTATCTGTTGAATCGCGCCCAATGTTTCTAATTAACTTCTCTACATTGACAGTGACCCGGGGCCCAGATCGAACCCGGGTCCTCGGCGCTGTTAGGCAGCAGCGCTACCACTGCACCACCCTGCCGCCCGGCACATTTATCATTGATTGCACTGGCACCATGGAGTGTTGATCAGTGATTACACTGGCGAAAGGGTGTTGACCAGCGACTACACTGGACAAGAGGGTGCGGACCAACAATTACACTGGTACCATGGGGTGTTGACCAGCGATTACACTGGACAAGAGTGTGTTGACCAGTGATTACACTGGCACTGTGGGGTGTTGACCAGTGATTACACTGGCACCATGAGGTGTTGACCAGTGATTAAACTGGCACCATGAGGTGTTGACCAGTGATTACACTGGCACTGTGGAGTGTTGGCCAGTGATTACACTGGCATTGTGGGGTGTTGACCAGTGATTACACTGGCACTGTGGAGTGTTGGCCAGTGATTACACTGGCATTGTGGGGTGTTCACCAGTGATTACACTGGCACTGTGGAGTGTTCACCAGTGATTACACTGGCACTGTAGGGTGTTGACCAGTGATTACACTGGCACTGTGGGGTGTTCACCAGTGATTACACTGGCACTGTGGGGTGTTCACCAGTGATTACATTTGCACTATGGGGTGTTCACCAGTGATTACACTGACACTGTGGGGTGTTCACCAGTGATTACACTGGCATTGTGGGGTGTTCACCAGTGATTACACTGGCACTGTGGGGTGTTCACCAGTGATTACATTTGCACTATGGGGTGTTCACCAGTGATTACACTGACACTGTGGGGTGTTCACCAGTGATTACATTGGCACTGTGGAGTGTTGACCAGTGATTACACTGGCACTGTGGAGTGTTGGCCAGTGATTACACTGGCACTGTGGGGTGTTCATCAGTTATTACACTGGCACTGTGGGGTGTTGACCAGTGATTACACTGGCACTGTGGGGTGTTGACCAGTGATTACACTGGCACCATGAGGTGTTGACCAGTGATTACACTGGCACTGTGGAGTGTTGGCCAGTGATTACACTGGCATTGTGGGGTGTTGACCAGTGATTACACTGGCACTGTGGAGTGTTGGCCAGTGATTACACTGGCATTGTGGGGTGTTCACCAGTGATTACACTGGCACTGTGGAGTGTTCACCAGTGATTACACTGGCACTGTAGGGTGTTGACCAGTGATTACACTGGCACTGTGGGGTGTTCACCAGTGATTACACTGGCATTGTGGGGTGTTCACCAGTGATTACACTGGCACTGTGGGGTGTTCACCAGTGATTACATTTGCACTATGGGGTGTTCACCAGTGATTACACTGACACTGTGGGGTGTTCACCAGTGATTACATTGGCACTGTGGAGTGTTGACCAGTGATTACACTGGCACTGTGGAGTGTTGGCCAGTGATTACACTGGCACTGTGGGGTGTTCATCAGTTATTACACTGGCACTGTGGGGTGTTGACCAGTGATTACACTGGCACTGTGGTGTGTTGACCAGTGATTACACTGGCCCTGTGTAGTGTTCACCAGTGATTACACTGGCACTATGGGGCGTTGACCAGTGATTACACTGGCATTGGAAATAAACTCCCTCCTCAAAATAGTGTGAAAAATGCCTTGAAGTGGCCTTATGGACTTAGCTTGGACCATCACCCAAAACTGGGGTTATAGTGAAATTAAAAGCGACCCTTTCTTTCAGTGTTATGTTTATTTGCTTTCTAAGCAGTATTGTTAAGCCTCATATGTTAAATTATTGCAAGTCCATGAATAGTTAAAACAAACAGAGCCTGTTTTCTCATAGAGCATCAGGAGGTTTGATCACCTGATCTTTGATTATGCCAGCCTGCCTGCTTTGAGTGAGAGTTGATCCAGGGACCAGTGTGACTGCATAATCAATACTACATTAGCAGACCTGCTTTGACAATGAATCATCCAGACTCAAAACGTTAGCTCCCTTTTCTCTCCACAGATGCTGTCAGACCTGCTGAGATTGTCCAGTATTTCCTGTTTTTGTTTCTACTTTCTTTTGAGTCGGTGTGTGTGTGTGTATGTGGGGAGGGGTCCTGCCAAAGAACCAAAGAGGTGGGACCAGGCTCCGACAAAGATAAGAAACCTGCTCTATTGTAGACACGCAAAAGCTCTATCCCTTGTGTAATAGTGAATACATTTGTATAGATCGAATTGCTGGTGCAACCTTAATATTAAGTTGTTCTATCATCAGAAAGGACTGGTGCAAGCTGGTTTTAAATGGGGAGACCTGGATTACTCACTTGTGCCTGCGAATCCAGCAGGTTATGCTGCCCTTCATACTCCTGAACAGCAGTCAGCTAATTATCTGATGCACTAATTAGAATGAAAATGACTGATGGTAATTTTGCCTTTACAAAGCCATGACTTGGAAAAGCGTGTGTGTATTTTGTGGGGGGGGGGGAACAAGTTGACATAGTGTTCTGTAGGCAGTGAGGCTGTCCTCACAAATAACACAGGTTTCCATGCAGAATGATCATCTTGCATTCTAACTCTGACTGTTCTTCAAAAGTATAGTAGAAGAGATCATCTTGCTACCAGCTGTACAGGACTTTGTGCACCAGTTTAATTTGGAAAATATTTTAATTCAAAATGTTTTATTGTGTGGTAAACCGATCATTTTCAACATGCGACATCTGAGACCAATTCAACAAATATTATATAATTCAGAGGGTTGGTTTCATTTTATGTTTATTTTATGCCAGTGACTGCTCTTTCGCCTCAAGCGGCTGCTGGTAGACATGAATACACAAACAAAGCTGCTCAAATGGCTTTACTATAAGAGAACTGAGAGGGAGTGTTCCAGAGTATGAATCTGAATGTGTGTTGCTCCCAAACCTTTCGATTCCTGAATGTTCAGCATATGTTAATCACTGCCTCCCTTCATTCCTTATCAAATTGGTTAGAATCGAACTCCAATTTAATGGTGGTGATGAATTGCTGGAAGCCACTGTTTTGGACACAGTTGAATACTGTTTTGCAGAAAAGGATATTGGAACCTGGAACCTGGATGATACCAGCAGGTATGAGAGGGCATTTTTATGACGAAAGATGTGAAAACTTGATACTTTACTCACCAGAGCAGACGTATCATTGAATGGTCACAGCATAGAAGGAGACTATTCATCCCATCACACCTATGCTGGCTCTCTGCAAGAGCAATTTAGCAAATCTAACTTCCCCATGCAGTTTTATTTTCTCTCTTCAGGTACTTTCCATCTGAAAGCCACGTTTGAATCTGCCTCCACCACCTTTTCAGGCATTGCATTCCAGATTGTAACCACACCATCTTCCTCCAATGGGATTCTACTCCAAACCCGTCATGATTTTCAATACCTTTATTTCCTCTCAACCTTCTCTTCGCTAAGGAAATCATAGAATCCCTACAGTGCAGAAGGAGGCCATTCGGCCCATCGAGTCTGCACCGACCTTCTGAAAGAGCACCGTACCTCGGCCAACTCCCCTACCCTCGTCCGGTAACTCCACCCAACATGCACATCCTTGGACACAAAGGGACAATTTAGCATGGCCAATCCATCTAATCTGCACACCTTTGGACTGTGGGAGGAAACTGGAGCACCCGGAGGAAAACCAACCTTAGTTTCGCCAATGAATCGGGTGAAATAAAATCTTGTTTTTTTTCATGTATGGAATGATCTGTCTGGACTGTATGCAGAACAATATTTTTCACTGTACCTCGGTAGACATGGCAATAAATCCAAAACATCCAAAATCTAGTCCAAATAAAAGTGTCAGTATTAGAGGAAGTTAAAGGAGTATCTTACAGAGGTGTCCAAATGTTTTTGGAAGAAATTGAGAAGGTAACTAGCCAATCAATAAGTGGGTATTTCTTATGATCCTAAGTTCTAATATTGTTTATTAATCCTAAGGAGGATCAGAATCATTACCATCAAGTGAAATCCACTTATTTCTATCCTGCAAGTCCTGTAACTATCTGCTAAACGCCATGAGGTATTCATTAATAACCACCCTAATCCATCCCAGATAAGTAGTACCACACAGGATGAGTGTTTCAAGGGGCTTAGGTCCATCTGAAGTGACAGTAACTGATCTGAATTGATTCTGCCTTAGAAATTACTTTTATGGATATTTGCAAATGATAGTATAAGGAACTTGAGTTCTCCAGCGACATTAACCTATTTAAAATAAATGAGTTAATAGTTGAGTTAAAATAGCAGTCCAAATGATATAAGAATATAACATAAGAACTAGGAGCAGGAATATGCCACCTGGCCCCTCGAGCCTGCTCCACCATTCAATGAGATCATGGCTGATCTTTTGTGGACTCAGCTCCACTTTCCGGCCCGAACACCATAACCCTTAATCCCTTTATTCTTCAAAAAACTATCTATCTTTATCTTAAAAACATTTAATGAAGGAGCCTCTACTGCTTCACTGGGCAAGGAATTCCATAGATTCACAACCCTTTGGGTGAAGAAGTTCCTCCTAAACTCAGTCCTAAATCTACTTCCCCTTATTTTGAGGCGATGCCCCCTAGTACTGCTTTTACCCGCCAGTGGAAACAACCTGCCCGCATCTATCCTATCTAATCCCTTCATAATCTTATATGTTTCTTATATGTTTCTACATATGAATGCATTTAGCTTTTTTCTGCTAATATTGGCAGTGGGAAATTCTAAGCTTCGGTGTACCACCAGGTTTACTAAAGAATGGTTCAACACTCCATAGAATCCCTGCCTTGCAGAAGGCGACCAGTCAGCCTATCGAGTCTGCACCTACCCTCTCAAAGAGCAGCCTAGCCAGCCCACTCCCCCTATCCTATCCCTGTAACCCCACCTAACCTTTGGACACTAAGGGGAAATTTAGCATGACCAATCCACCTAACCTGCACATCTTTGGACTGCGGGAGGAAACCGGAGCACCCGGAGGAAACCCACGCAGACACTGGGAGAATAAACTCCACATACGGAATCGAACATGGGTCTCTGGCAGCTACTGAACCTTGTAATAACTGCTGTGAGGCAGCAGTGCTAACCACTGCGCCACCATGCTGCCTCAAGGAAACATTTTCAATTACTCTCCTGATGTTTTTCTAAATGTTAATTTATTACTAAGGTTCAGTAGAAAACATAATGCATCGATGAAATTCTGTGGCATTTAACTACAGACCACAATATGATATTCAGTTGCATTTCTTCGATAATGATTTTCAGATCTGTGCTAATTTTTAGAGTTTTTATGGTTTCCAGAATGTGACATTACCCTGTGGTTATTGGCAATGCCTACCAAAGACAGCAATAAGCATCTCATAATTCATAAATTTCATACTTAAATACCTCTGTTTTTATTTTGGTACATATATTTATTGAGGAAAACTGGTGATGAAAATGTCTATCATCTTCACCTAATCAAGTACCTAGAGTCTTAAATCACAGAATTGTTACAGTGCAGAAGGAGACCATCAGTCCATTGTATCTGCACCGGCTCTCCAAATGACCATTATTTCTTAGTTCCATTCACCTGCTTTTCCCCGTACCACTGCACATTGTTTCTATTTAAATAATCATCTAATGCCCTCTAATACTGACACTGAATTCACAGAATCCCCACAAAGAGACCATTTGGCCCATCAAGTCTGCACTAAACCTCCTCAAGAGCATCCTACCTAGGTCCACTTTCCCGCCCTATCCCAAAAGCCGTGCATTGGTCATGACCAATCCACCTAACCTCCACATCTTTGGACTGTGGGAGAAAATTGGAGCACTGGAGGAAACTTGCGCAGACACCGGGAGAATGTGGAAACTCCACACACACAATTACTCAGTGCTGGAATCAAACCTGGGTCTCTGGCGCTGTGAGGCAGCAGTGCTAATGATTGTTCCACGGTATCGCTGGAGGAAGTCCAGAGAAGGTTCGCTCTGACGATCCTGGGTGTGGAGAGATTTTCGTATGAGGAGACGTTAAGTAGGTCGGGCCTGCACTCATTGGAGTTAAAAAGAATAAGAGGCAACCTTATTGAGACATTTAGGATTCTCAGGGAGCTTGTTAGGGTAGATGCTGAGAGGTTGTTTCCCCTTGTGTGGCAGTCTAGGAGCAGAGGGTTTAATCTAAGAGTAAAGGGTCATCCATTGAGGACACAGATGAAGATGAATTTCTTCTCTGATGATGGTGAATCTGCGGAACTCATTACTGTAGAGAGCTGTAGAGGCTGGGTTTTAAGTATATTCAAGGTTGCTATAGACAGATTTTTAATCAGTAAGGGAATCGAGGATTATGGGGATAATGCGAATAAGTGAAGCTGAGGATTATCATATCAGATCAGTCATGATCCCATTCAATGGCAGAGCAGACTCGATGGACTGAATGGCCTGCTAACTTCCAGCTGCTGTTGAGTAAAGAGTCAAGAGTCCTGTTCCTTTTCACAAACTTTATTTTCCTTGAACACACTCTGTACAAAACTATCACCATCACCGGACAAATCCCCTAATCCCAAAATGTCTGTTAATATCCGGAATATATAAAAGGCCATATCCACCGCCTCTACAAGGCTTAATGTCTCAGCGGCCAAAGTGCTTTTGACCACTCTCCTAATTTTCTTTGTTTTCCACACAAGAGGGCAACATTTACCATATTTCCCCAAAAGGAAAATTCTAAAATCTCCTGTGCTTGAAACACCATTACATAAATTTGCATAGGACACATCACTATGAACAACGTAAGCCCGCGGCGGCCAAGTTCTGATGCCGGCGTGAAAAGCGGCGCGAACCACTCTGGCGTCAATGTTCCCCGATTATCAGGTATGCACCCCTTCCTAGGGGCTAGGTCGGCGCTGGAGTGGTCTCCGTGGCTCCAGCTGGGGCGAGTTCGCGCATGCGTGCTACGGCTGGAGTGAGTTCGCGCATGCACGCCACGGTCGGCACGAGTTCGCGCATGCGCGTGCCAGCCCCCAGGCAATATGGCGGAGTCCTACAGGGGCCCAGTGTGGAGGAACATAGGCCCCCTCGGAACCAGCCCGCCTGATCGGTAGGCCCCGATCGCGGGCCAGGCCACTTTGTAGGCCCACCCCAGGGTCGGATCCCCCTGTCCCCCTACCAGGACGGCCCCCGCAGACAGAAATTCCAGGTATTGCCGTGTGGGACCATACTCGGCCGAACACGGCGGGCACTCGGCCCGTCGAGGCCCGGAGAATTGTTGGGGGGCCGCTTTCAATGGCCCCCAGACAGGCGCAGCGGCGATCCGTGGGCTCCCGTGAATCGGCGCCGGAGAATCGGCAAGCCAGCGTTGGGGTGGTGTGGCGCGATTATCGGGGATTCGGCCAATGAGTTTCAAGTGCCTACGATCACCTAAAACCGGGAACCTCAAAACACACTCCGGCAGTTTTAGTTTAACCAACACTTTATTTGCTCTCCAAGTATGATGGCTGACGTAAGGTTGCCGCTAACTTAGTCTGCCCGATTTCCAGTCCAATATATTTAAATGCACTGGACGCCTGACTTCTAAACCTGAATTCTTTCCTCAACCCAGCGATTACAATTGCTTCGAAATCACTAGTCCCACTCCACAAAAAATGATCGACATGCATCATAAAGATGCCAGAAAGCTTTCCTTTATAGTGCCAGTAAAACATTGCCGGACCCGCTTTCAACTAGCAACAGCCTAACTTTAACAAAACTGACCTTACTGAAAAAATACCATACTCTAGCGCATCATTTAATCCATATACGCATTTGTTCAACTTCCAGAGTACCCCTTCTGTGTTGGCTGCCTCTTTAGGAGGACGGAGAAAAATGTCTCTCTGAAGATGATGCCCCAGCTTTTATATCTGTAGATTTGCATTCCCATGCCTTTGTGGCTAATAGAGCCAAGAAGATCTTTAAAATAACCTTTCCTGCCGCAGGTCAATCTCCCCTTAAATCCTGATCGTCTAATTTTTCTTCAAATCCTCTTGCCACAAGCCTGGCCTTTGCCTTATACATTCCATCCGGAAGAACCTTTTCCATCTGTGGGATAGAGCTCTTTGTTCCCTATCCGGTACTTCCGTGTGTACCCCAAATTCACTCCAACGATGCAGTTCTTGCTGTTTGGCATCTTTGATAACTTTTTCATCTAATTTATTGGAAGCCACCAAAATCTCACGTGCATGTGGGCTTCTACTCCTGGTAGTATTCGTATTCTTGCCCATGTTCCGAGACCGTGACAAACTACATCCCCTATCACGCCTGGTATCTTGTTCTGTACTGCTACTGCTTGATCATTCCCTTCTGCTACTTTCAATGCCCTTTCAATAGTTCTCGACCTTTTCCTGCGAACCTGTTCACTATCCGATGTACTATCTGAACTGGCACTGTGTTTCTGTGCCCTCCATTTTTGAAATTTGTGTTCCCAATCCATTGTTATGACACTTTCCTGTGGCCTTCCCTGCTCTACTAATAGTTGCATCCTTCCATTGACTAAACCCTTCAGGCAAGTACGTCACTTTTGTACCAACTTTTGGCAGTTGTCCTTTCGGAAAAATGGCCTGTTCTAATTCATCAGAAGCATTGTGTTCCACTACAGAAACCCTGTCTATATCAGTTAACTGATCTTCATAGTTCTGTAACACGTGCGTATCAGATGACCCTGGTTCCTCATCATGTCTGTCTGCTCTGTCTAAATTTGAAAATTTGTAATCAGTACCCATTATCCTTGATGAATGTACCCTAATAGCCTGATTGCCATGTTGCAAAACAATTGTTTTGCCATCTATGCCTCTGATTTTCCCTGGGCCTTTCCGTTCATTAACATTGTCACTCTTATAGCATACTTTGTTTCCTTGCTGAGAAATGGTATTTGATGGCTGTATATTATGCTTTAAAGCTCTGCAAATTCTTTCAGAGACTTCTTCCAAAAAAGCTTTTCTACTGCTGTGTAATGCATTTAAATGCTCAGCAAAAGCAGAGCTAATTGTAGTCCCTTCCCAAGGTGGAGGCTGATCATCCAAAATGGACGGAATTTTAGGATTTCTACCAAACACTAATTGATAGAGACTATAGCCCCCAACCATCTGCAATGAATTCTTTGCATGTACCGCCAATGCTAAGGCTGAATTTAACTTGCAATTTGGTCGATCTTTCAGAGCATGAATTTTCCAGAGCATGTCATCTATCACAGCATGGTTTCTTTCACGCACACCATTAGTAAATGGGCTTTGTGCAGCCGTATTCATCACTGTGATATTCACGTTTTCACACAAATCCCTAAACTCATCATTTGCAAATTCTCCCCTATAGTCTTTAAGGAATTTTGCCGGTGGGCCCATTCCTGTCCCTATCCATTTTTCCACGATCTGATCCAGAATTACTCTCTTTTCTTTACTTCAAACAATGGTTGATTGACTAAATCTGGTTGCTCAATCTACAAAATGCAAAATAAATATATTGTTCGCTTTATCCCAGATCTTTAAGGTCCATAACCACAATGTTGTTAAAATCCCTGGCCAAAGGTAGGGTTACTATCGGTCGTGATGGCGCCCTTCTGTACTTACTACAAACTTCACAGCGATCACTAACCTGTTCTATCAGCTTAGTATAGTCTTCATCCCTTACCCCTGCATTGTTTAATAAATTGTTCAGCCTCCGAGGAGACGGATACGCAAATTGCCTATGCAGTTTTAATACAACAGTCTTTTTATCAGCTAAAGTCCCATTTCCAGCTGCCAATAACACATCCTTAACAACAGCACCTGAAATATTATTTGTCAGTAATGGAATACAATAGTGTCCCGACGGTGTAAATTGTAAATCCACTGTCTTTCCAAAAACTGTTGCCTTATTCTGTTCCATATCCGGTTTCATGTGTGCTTTCTTCATCGACGGCCTGCTCAGAAGCAAAGGTATCTCACTTGATACAACATCCGTGCTAATGAAATGATTCACTCCGGCAATATTGCAAGGGATCATCACTGTTTTCAGCGACTTCAGAGTATTATCATCCCCAAACCTGAAACTTGTGGACCTTTCAAATTCCTTAACCTTGTTACAAT
Source organism: Scyliorhinus torazame (assembly GCF_047496885.1). Lineage (NCBI taxonomy): Eukaryota > Metazoa > Chordata > Chondrichthyes > Carcharhiniformes > Scyliorhinidae > Scyliorhinus > Scyliorhinus torazame. Next base: position 325,831,589 of record NC_092710.1, read on the forward strand.
TTTCAGCATTCAAAGAGTCCAGGTAACATTTTAACCAGTCAATTCCACACACAGTAGATGTGCAGCCATTGTCCAATACAACACAATTGAAGGATTCTGCAACCAACACTCTCATTACCGGAGTAAAACTGCTCTTTAATAGGGCAATGCCTTCTTTCTGGTCAGTATTTTTTTGCTCTTCCGACTCTTCCATGTCACGTGTAGCTGCAATCACTATTATAATGTTTTGGACCGTTGAAAGCATAATGGTATTGAGAGTCACACGGAAAACATTGATTTATCATACCCCGGGCATTTCTGTGGTTCATTTTCCGATTACCATTCTCCATGCCCCTCCTCCTGTTACAGGTTTTAAATGGGTTTCTGTCCTGGTCCTGATTTCCTTCCATATTCTCGTAACCTGTTTGTAACCATACGATCTCGCCATCCTATCAGTAGTGTATCTTCCATAGTCTGCTTTATTACTGACTGACCCATTTTTGTCATAAGAGCCATAGGAACTCAATGTTTCCCCAGAAACTTCTTTAAGGCTTCTATAATCTTATTGTATAATGTATCATTATCTGTAAATTTAACTCCTGTCAAAACTAGGAGCCTATCCATATTGGTCACTCGAGCACAGTCCAGTAACTTAAATGCCAACACGGACTGTGGAAATTCCAGGCGGTGTTTGTGCAGCCTTTTGTATAGTCTGCTAAATTCCATTATATAGTCCTCAATAGAGATATCCTCTGTTTCCCGGAATCTATCAAATTCTGACCAGGCTTCATACGCACTTAATAAGGTCATCCTTTTGATAAATCTTATCCATAAAGCATAATAGAGTCTCCAGACCTTCTTCTGAGTCTAACTCTTCCAATTCCAGGTAAGAAAACACTTTGCTTCGGATTTTACTCTCATAAGGTAGAGAAAGAGCCAATGCCATGCCTTGTTTCCTCTTTCCCAAGGCAGTTACCTTAGTCCACATAACAACTGCACTTCTCCATTGGTCGTAGGATCCTTTTTCAGAAAATAATGGCGGGTAGTCATATCCGGATATCTTTATTCTAGGTTCAGCCATATATATATTTTTTTCCTTCTCATTCACTCCTTGGTTGATGCGGAATTTATTTTTTCTTCTGGAAAAGTTGTATCTTTCAACCCTTTGCATTTGCACAGCAACCAGCCTCTGCTGCCACTGTTAGCTTCCAGCTGCTGTTGAGTAAAGAGTCAAGAGTTCTGTTCCTTTTCACAAATACCTTTATTTTCCTTTAATGCACTCTGTACAAAACCCTATCATCACATCACATGCACACAAGAGCCACCTGAAACCTCTTTACATAATCAGTGTCAATTATTGGATACTTAACATCAATGAGACATCTAATTGGAATGTCTCTTAACCCATTCTTGAACATGGCCTCCTTCTGCTCATATGTCTTATGATCTGTAAATGGCAAATAAGTTTCAATTTAGGCAAATGTGATTTGGGGGGCTGGATTCTCCGGTTCCCCAGCCGTGTGTTTCTCTTTTTTTAAAAACGCATTTTATTCAAACTTGTATCAAAGTAGGTTACAGCAAATAAACACCCCGGGAAACATTCTTCCCAACAATCAACTATACAGTTTGTACAGATTTTTCTCCTTTTTCACCACCCCCCCCCCCCCCCTCCCCATCACCCCCCACCCCCCTGCGACGAACAGCTCCTCAAACAGCCGCGTGTTTCTCAGTGGCGCACTGTACGCTGGCGGCAGGATTCTCTATTCCAGCTGCTTGTCAATTGGATTTCCCATTGAAGCCACACCTCGGCAGGAACCGAGAATTCCAACAGCTGGAGAATTCCAGCTGGGGAGACTTGATAGAAGAAATAAGGAAGCTACATGCTACTTACAAAATAAGACTCCAGATTGGGTACAGTAACAAAGAAATCTAGAGGTACAAATTTTCAAATCGTTATAAATAGCAAGAGAAAAAATAGTGTGGATGCTGGAAATCTGAAATTAAAAACTGAAAATGCTGGAAACATTCAGCAGGTCTGCATCTGTGAAGAGAGAAAAAGAGCGGGAGCTCTTCTCCAGAAAATTTGCTGCAGGTATTTAAAAAGGAAAAGACTAAGTAAAGCCTAATGAAATTGATAAAGGAAAATAAGGAAATGGCAGATAAATTCACAGATATTTTGCATCTGTATTCACTGTAGAGGATACAAATAACATTCCAAAAATAAATGTCCATCAAAAGATGAAAGGGAAGAGGAAACTTAGAACAATTACAACCACCACTGAAAGAGTACTGAGAAAATTATTCGAACTAAAAGCTGACAACTTGAAGGTGTACCTCAGCAAGAGACCCTAGCTGTTCAAGTGAAGACAAGCATCCAGCAGAGGGCAGTAGAGCGTAGCTGCTGATTGGCTGTTGCCGGGGAAATTTGCATACGTCCGTGTGCTCACCCTAACTTGAAGGTGGTTTGTGGAGGAGCTGTTGCCAAGTGACACTTAAACCCGAAACACTTCTTCAGTGTTTCCCTCCCTACCCCCTCCTCTAACCAAAAAAAAACAACCGCTTTAAAGATCAAGAGGAAGGCTCGAGGGCAGGTAGAAGTCGAAATAAGTTGAACCGTGACATCACAGCCTGCAGGTAAGGGACTGGCTGGTGACTGGTAAGTAGTTTTTTTTCCCTCGGGTGTTATCGTGCGGGGTGCAGAGGTTGCTGAGTGAGTGCTTGCTGAGAAGGGGAGTGAATAACAGGTAAGCTCTTTTGTTCTTTTTCTTTTTTTTTATCTAGAGGGGATGGCAGGGAAGGTAGTGCAATGTTCCTCCTGCAGAATGTTTGAGGTGAGGGACGCCGTCAGTGTCCCTGCTGATTTCATCTGTGGGAAGTGCACCCATCTCCAGCTCCATCCTCAGAAACCGCGTTAGGGAACTGGAGCTGGATGAACTTCGGATCATTTGGGAGGCAGAGGTGGTCATAGAACATAGAACATAGAACGATACAGCGCAATACAGGCCCTTCGGCCCACGATGTTGCACCGAAACAAAAGCCATCTAACCTACACTATGCCATTATCATCCATATGCTTATCCAATAAACTTTTAAATGCCCTCAATGTTGGCGAGTTCACTACTGTTGCAGGTAGGGCATTCCACGGCCTCACCACTCTTTGCGTAAAGAACCTACCTCTGACCTCTGTCCTATATCTATTACCCCTCAGTTTAAAGCTATGTCCCCTCGTGCTAGCCATTTCCATCCGCGGGAGAAGGCTCTCACTGTCCACCCTATCTAACCCCCTGATCATTTTGTATGCCTCTATTAAGTCTCCTCTTAACCTTCTTCTCTCCAACGAAAATAACCTCAAGTCCATCAGCCTTTCCTCATAAGATTTTCCCTCCATACCAGGCAACATCCTGGTAAATCTCCTCTGCACCCGCTCCAAAGCCTCCACGTCCTTCCTATAATGCGGTGACCAGAACTGTACGCAATACTCCAAATGCGGCCGTACCAGAGTTTTGTACAGCTGCAACATGACCTCCTGACTCCGGAACTCAATCCCTCTACCAATAAAGGCCAACACTCCATAGGCCTTCTTCACAACCCTATCAACCTGGGTGGCAACTTTCAGGGATCTATGTACATGGACACCTAGATCCCTCTGCTCATCCACACTTCCAAGAACTTTGCCATTAGCCAAATATTCCGCATTCCTGTTGTTCCTTCCAAAGTGAATCACCTCACACTTCTCTACATTAAACTCCATTTGCCACCTCTCAGCCCAGCTCTGCAGCTTATCTATGTCCCTCTGTAACCTGCTACATCATTCCACACTGTCGACAACACCACCGACTTTAGTGTCGTCTGCAAATTTACTCACCCACCCTTCTGCGCCTTCCTCTAGGTCATTGATAAAAATGACAAACAGCAACGGCCCCAGAACAGATCCTTGTGGTACGCCACTTGTAACTGAACTCCAGTATGAACATTTCCCATCAACCACCACCCTCTGTCTTCTTTCAGCTAGCCAATTTCTGATCCACATCTCTAAATCACCCTCAATCCCCAGCCTCCGTATTTTCTGCAATAATCTACCGTGGGGAACCTTATCAAACGCTTTACTGAAATCTATATACACCACATCAACTGCTCTACCCTCGTCTACCTGTTCAGTCACCTTCTCAAAGAACTCGATAAGGTTTGTGAGGCATGACCTACCCTTTTCAAAGCCATGCTGACTATCCCTGATCATATTATTCCTATCTAGATGATTATAAATCTTGTCTCTTATAATCCCCTCCAAGACTTTACCCACTACAGACGTGAGGCTCACTGATCTATAGTTGCCGGGGTTGTCTCTGCTCCCCTTTTTGAACAAAGGGACCACATTTGCTATCCTCCAGTCCTCTGGCACTATTCCTGTTGCCAATGATGACATAAAAATCAAAGCCAAAGGTCCAGCAATCTCTTCCCTGGCCTCCCAGAGAATCCTAGGATAAATCCCATCAGGCCCCGGGGACTTATCTATTGTCAGCCTGTCTAGAATTGCCAACACCTCTTCCCTACGTCCTCAATGCCATCTATTCAAATAGCCTGGCTCTCAGCATTCTCCTCCACAACATTATCTTTTTCCTGAGTGAATACTGACAAAAAATATTCATTTAGTATCTCGCCTATCTCTTCAGACTCCACACACAACTTCCCATCCCTGTCCTTGACTGGTCCTACTCTTACCCTAGTTATTCGCTTATTCCTGACATACCTATAGAAAGCTTTTGGGTTTTCCTTGATCCTACCTGCCAAATACTTCTCATGTCCCCTCCTTGCTCGTCTTAGCTCTCTCTTTAGATCCTTCCTCGCTACCTTGTAACTATCCATCGCCCCAACTGAAACTTCACACCTCATCTTCACATAGGCCTCCTTCTTCCTCTTAACAAGAGATTCCACTTCTTTGGTAAACCACGGTTCCCTCGCTCTACGCCTTCCTGCCTGCCTGACCGGTACGTACTAATCAAGAACACGCAGTAGCTGATCCTTGAACAAGCTCCACTTATCCAGTGTGCCCAACACTTGCAGCCTACTTCTCCAACCTATCCCCCCCAATCATAGATAGAAGCTTCAGGGATGTAGTTACTCTGACGAATCAAGATAGATGGGTGACGGTGAGAGGGGCTGGAAGGAAGCAGTCAGTACAGGGATCCCCTGTGGCCGTTCCCCTTAGTAACAAATATACCGCTTTGGATACTGTTGGGGGGGGGGGGGGAGAGACTTACCAGGGGTAAGCCATGAGGTACAGGTCTCTGACACAGAGTCTGTCCCTGTTGCTCAGAATCAGAAGGGAAGGGGGGAGAGGAGTAGAGCATTAGTCATTGGAGACTCCATAGTTAGGGGTATAGATAGGAGATTCTGTGGGAACGAGAGAGACTCGATGTTGGTGTGTTGCCTCCCAGGTGCCAGGGTGCGTGATGTTTCGGATCGTGTTTTCGGGATCCTTAAGGGGGAGGGGGAGCAGCCCCAAGTCGTGGTCCACATAGGTACCAACGACATAGGTAAGAAAAGGGATAGGGATGTAAGGCAGGAATTCAGGGAGCTAGGGTGGAAACATAGATCGAGGACAAACAGAGTTATTATCTCTGGGTTGTTACCCGTGCCACGTGATAACGAGACGAGGAATAGGGAGAGAGAGGAGTTTAACATGTGGCTACAGGGATGGTGCAGGAGGGATGGTTTCAGATTTCTGGATAATTGGGTCTCATTCTGGGGTCGGTGGGACCTCTACAAACAGGATGGTCTACACTTGGACCAGAGGGGTACCAATATCCTGGGGGGGAAATTTGCTAATGCTCTTCGGGAGGGTTTAAACTAGTTCAGCAGGGGCTTGGGAACCTGAATTGTAGCTCCAGTATACAGGAGGTTGAGAGTAGTGAGGTCATGAGTAAGGTTTCAAAGTTGCAGGAGTGTACCGGCAGGCAGGAAGGTGGTTTAAAGTGTGTCTTCTTCAATGCCAGGAGCATCCGGAATAAGGTGGGTGAACTTACAGCACGGGTTGGTACCTGGGACTTCGATGTTGTGGCCATTTCGGAGACATAGATAGAGCAGGGACAGGAATGGTTGTTGCAGGTGCCAGGGTTTAGATATTTCAGTGAGCTCAGGGAAGGTGGTAAAAGAGGGGTAGGGGTGGCATTGTTAGTCAAGGACAGTATTACGTTGGCAGAAAGGACGTTTGATGAGGACTCGTCTACTGAGGTAGTATGGGTTGAGGTTAGAAACAGGAAAGGAGAGTTCAGCCTATTAGGGGTTTTCTATAGGCCTCCGAAAAGTTCCAGAGATGTAGAGGAAAGAATTGCAAAGATGATTCTGGATAGGAGCGAAAGCAACAGGGTAGTTGTTATGGGGGACTTTAACTTTCCAAATATTGACTGGAAACGCTACAGTTCGAGTACTTTAGATGAGTCCGTTTTTGTCCAATGTGTGCAGGAGGGTTTCCTGACACAGTATGTAGATAGGCCAACGAGAGGCAAGGCCATATTGGATTTGGTACTGGGTAATGAACCAGGACAGGTGTTAGATTTGGAGGTAGGTGAGCACTTTGGTGATAGTGACCACAATTCGATTAAGTTTACTTTAGTGATGGAAAGGGATAGGTATATACCGCAGGGCAAGAGTTATATCTGGGGGAAAGGCAATTATGATGCGATGAGGCAAGACTTAGGATGCATCGGATGGAGAGGAAAACTGCAGGGGATTGGCACAATGGAAATGTGGAGCTTGTTCAAGGAACAGCTACTGCGTGTCCTTGATAAGTATGTACCTGTCAGGCAGGGAGGAAGTGGTCGAGCAAGGGAACCGTGGTTTACTAAAGCAGTCAAAACACTTGTCAAGAGGAAGAAGGAGGCTTATGTAAAGATGAGACATGAAGGTTCAGTTAGGGCGCTCGAGAGTTACAAGTTAGCTAGGAAGGACCTAAAGAGAGAGCTACGAAGAGCCAGGAGGGGACATGAGAGGTCTTTGGCAGGTAGGATCAAGGATAATCCTAAAGCTTTCTATAGATATGTCAGGAATAAACGAATGACTAGGGTAAGAGTAGGGTCGGTCAAGGACAGTAGTGGGTAGTTGTGCTTGGACTCTGAGAAGATAGGAGAGGTGCTAAATGAATATTTTCCGTCAGTATTCACACAGGAAAAAGACAATGTTGTCGAGGAGAATACTGAGATTTAGGCTACTAGACGAGAAGGGCTTGAGGTTCATAAGGAGGAGGTGTTAGCAATTCTGGAAAGTGTGAAAATAGATAAGTCCCCTGGGCCTGATGGGATTTATCCTAGGATTCTCTGGGAAGCAAGGGAGGAGATTGCTGAGCCCTTGGCTTTGATCTTTAAGACATCTTTGTCTACAGGAATAGTGCCAGAAGACTGGAGGATAGCAAATGTTGTCCCCTTGTTCAAGAAGGGGAGTAGAGACAACCCCGGTAACTATAGACCTGTGAGCCTTACTTCTGTTGTGGGCAAAATCTTGGAAAGGTTTATAAGAGATAGGATGTATAATCATTTTGAAAGGAATAATTTGATTAGAGATAGTCAACACGGTTTTGTGAAGGGTAGGTCGTGCCTCACAAACCTTATTGAGTTCTTTGAGAAGGTGACCAAACAGGTGGCTGAGGATAAAGCAGTTGATGTGGTGTATATGGATTTCAGTAAAGCTTTTGATAAGGTTCCCCACGGTAGGCTACTGCAGGAAATACGGAGGCATGGGATTCAGGGTGATTTAGCAGTTTGGATCAGAAAATGGCTAGCTGGAAGAAGACAAAGGATGGTGGTTGATGGGAAATGTTCATACTGGAGTCCAGTTACTAGTGGTGTACCACAAGGATCTGTTTTGGGGTCACTGCTGTTTGTCATTTTTATAAATGACCTGGAGGAGGGCGTAGAAGGATGGGTGAGTAAATTTGCAGATGACACTAAAGTCGGTGGAGTTGTGGACAGTGCGGAAGGATGTTACAAGTTACAGAGGGACATAGATAAGCTGCAGCGCTGGGCTGAGAAGTGGCAAATGGAGTTTAAAGCAGAAAAGTGTGAAGTGATTCATTTTGGAAGGAATAACAGGAAGACAGAGTACTGGGCTAATGGTAAGATTCTTGGCTGTGTGGATGAGCAGAGAGATCTCGGTGCCCATGTACAGTGGGATCCCTGAAAGTTTCCACCCAGGTTGAGAGGGTTGTTAAGAAGGCGTACGGTGTGTTAGCTTTTATTGGTAGAGGGATTGAGTTTCGGAGCCATGAGGTCATGTTGCAGCTGTACAAAACTCTGGTGCGGCCGCATTTTGAGTATTGCGTGCAATTCTGGTCGCCGCATTATAGGAAGGATGTGGAAGCATTGGAAAGGGTGCAGAGGAGATTTACCAGAATGTTGCCTGGTATGGAGGGAAGATCTTATGAGGAAAGGCTGAGGGACTTGAGGCTGTTTTTGTTCGAGAGAAGAAAGTTAAGAGATGACTTAATTGTGGCAAACAAGATGATCAGAGGATTGGATAGGGTGGACAGTGAGAGCCTTTTTCCTCGGATGGTGATGTCTCGCACTAGGGGACAGAGCTTTAAATTGAGGGGAGATAGATATAAGACAGATGTCAGAGGTAGGTTCTTTACTCAGAGAGTAGTAAGGGTGTGGAATGCCCTGCCTGCAACAGTAGTGGACTCGCCAACACTAAGGGCATTCAAGTGGTCATTGGATAGACATATGGACGATAAGGGAATAGTGTAGATGGGATTCAGAGTGGTTTCACAGGTCGGCGCAACATCGAGGGCCGAAAGGCCCGTACTGCGCTGTTATGTTCTATGTTCCCAGGTCTTGAAATACTTCATCCTAGAGATATAATACAATCGATGCTAAGATGATGTAATGGTTTTAATTTTCCAAAAAGTCCCATCAGATTCAAGAAGGGAGGAAGACTGAAAACAGGAAACTACTGGCCAGTAAGCTTAACATCTGTCAATGGGAAAATGTTAGAATCTATAATTAAAGAAGTTATAGCAGGGCACTAAGAAAATCTTAATCCAATGAGGCAAATTCAACATGGTTCATGCTAGGAAGATCATATTTGGCTCTTTTATCAGAGCTTTTTGAGGAAGTAACAAGCAATGTGGATAAAGAAGGACCTGTGGATGTGATGTACTTAGATTTCCAGAAGGCACTTGACAAGGTGACCTATCAAAGGTTTCTATTTAACCGCTCATTGCGTAGGGCAGTGTTTTTCAAACTTCTTTTCCCAGGACCCACTTTTTCCAACCGGCTGACATTCGCGATCCACGCTGGCTGACCTTTGTTACTCATACTGGCCGACCTTTGTTACGCATGCCGGCCGACCTTTACGACACACCTTTTTCACGTGCCTTTAATATGACGGGTGAGCCTGCTTATTCTTCACGATCTGACTCCAATCAGGTTCACAGGAGGAATGGGCAATGCACGTTTCAGATACAGAGTTCAGCCGGTTCCTTTGTGCCATCTTCATCTTTGTGACAATGAAAAGGCCTGCCTCGCACAAGTAGATCATTGTGAATGGCAACAGCAACAAAATGCTTGTTTTACTGAGCACTGGATACTCCTCAAAGATGCTATTCCAGAATGCTGCCTGTGGGGAATGCTCCCCATGCCTCATGGGGTTGTGGCATGTTTCTATTGCGCTGTCAAAGTTGAGGTGCAAAGTTCAGTCTCTTCATTTGGAGTCAGCTGTTAGTTAATAATTTACTCTGAGATCTCAAACTCAAAAGGATTTTTCACTGACCTCTTGTTTCTGCAACGTCTCCTCTGGAAAGTAGCGATAAAAACTGTTGATCAGCGCAACCAGATGCGACTGAATAAGACTTGCCATTCTATTGATAGTTTCCTTACTAACACTGTTTTTTTCAATGTGTTGAACCAGTGAAGGGAACATGCAGTAATTTTGGCTTTGTACTCGCACTTGTCAAACTTTCAATTACTTTTGGAAAGCATCTATTTCTTTACAGTGGATTGGATTGGATTGGTTTCTTGTCAAGTGTACCGAGGTACAGTGAAAAGTATTTTTCTGCGAACAGCTCAACAGATCATTAAGTACATGAAAAGAAAAGAAAAGAAAAAGAAAATACATAACAGGGCAACAACAAGGTACAGAATGTAACTACATAAACACATGGCATCGGGTGAAGAATACAGGGTGTAGTGTTAATGAGGTCAGTCCATAAGAGGGTCATTTAGAAGTCTGGTAACAGCAGGGAAGAAGCTGTTTTTGAATCTGTTAGTGCGTGTTATCAGACTTCTGTATCTCCTTCCCGATGGAAGAACTTTGAAGAGTGAGTAAGCCAGATGGGAGGGTTATGCTACCTGCTTTCCCCAGGCAGCGGGAGGTGTAGATAGAGTCAATGGATGGTAGGCAGGTTCGAGTGATGGACTGGGCTGTGTTCATTACTCTCTGAAGTTTCTTGTGGTCTTGGGCCGAGCAGTTGCCATACCAGGATGTGATGTCGCCAGATAGGATGCTTTCTATGGTGTATCTGTAAAAATTGGTAAGAGACACTATGGACATGCCGAATTTCCTTAGTTTCCTGGGGAAGTATAGGCGCTGTTGTGCTTTCTTGGTGGTAGCGTCGACGTGAGTGGACCAGGACAGATTTTTGGTGATATGTACCCCTAGGAATTTGAAGCTGCTAATCATCTCTACCTCGGCCCCGTTGATGCTGACAGGAGTGTACAGTACTTTGCTTCCTGAAGTACTGATAGGAATCATCACCCTTCCCTTGCAATTTGAGGTACAAAATTCTTGAAATGTAAGTAACGAGTCTGGTAGGACTTTTTTTGAATTTGAAAGGGATAAACGGCGTAATTTTGGTCAGTGGGTGATAGAATTAAAAATACAAGGAACCTCGGAGGCTCTTGGAGAATTAACTCTTGGAAGAGTTTAAAGATTCATTACCTGCAGTGATAAAAACTCACGTGGAGGGACAAAGAGTTAAACCTGCAAAAGAGCTTGCTGGCAACTATGAGTTGCCTCATAGATCAAAGCTTTTTTTCGATACATCCTTTGAGAAAGATATAAAAAGGCAAGTTGCAAGAAAAGATGGTCAAGCAAGTGAGGGAGTGGTTGAAAATTCCAAGGAGATTCCACATGATAATAAAAAGATTGTGCTGAGGGAATGAGATATAAGACGAATGTTAGATGCTTTTATTGTAATAAACTGGGCCACACCAAATCATTCTGCTGGAATTTAAACTGCAAGTCAGTTGGAGTTATTAATCTTAAAGCAACTATTAAATTTCAGACTGGAGAACAAAATAAGCCCATGGGGTTTATATACGGAGAAGAACAAACAGTTGGGGTTAAAATGTGTGCACAAATTGTGCAGGGGCAGAGTGACCAGCATGTGGCTCGTGTGTTTAGGAATTTTGAATATGAAGGGAAAGTCTGGGGGAAGATATTAAAATTTTAAGAGATACAGGAGCGAGTCAATCCCTAATATTGTGGGATAAGGATATTTGTTATCCAGTAGGAATATCGAAGGAAGAGGTTCTGGCCAGCTGTATTCACAGCGAAACAAGAAAAATTCCTTTCGTGAAAATAAACTTAGAGTAGCTTGAAGATGGGCGAAGTGGTTGTAGGAGTAGTAGAAACGTTGCCCATTGTAGAGATTCGATTCATTCTGGTGAATTATATAATCAGGATATAAAGCAGCACGTGACTAGCACACAGTTAGTTGTTTGTAAGTGTAGCTGTTGCTGGGAATAATAGCGGTTGCTGAATCCCCAGTGTAGTCCTGTTTCTTGAGCTATCCTGTAATGTGCATATATATCAGTTAGAGGCTTGAAATACATTGAACCTACTTATAGTTTATCAATCCTGTGTGGGTGATTAGTGAGTTTGTGTGAAGGAACCCAGAAATGCAACACAACCCTAAATCCACACTGTCCTCAATGTTAAAATTCTGCTCAAGGACTGGATTTTCGGCTCCTAATGGGCGTGCGAATCTGGGTCAGAATGTTCTTGGGTGCAAAATACGCACACACCTCTTCTAAAGGCAGGGTCAGCATTCTGAGGACCACAGGAAATTTTTATTTTCTCCCTTACACTACTTTGGTGTTTTGTTGCAGGTTTTGTGAACCCCAAAAAAGCTTCCTGCAGAGTTTGTGACCACTAAGGGAAGCCTGGTGAAGAGACGGCAACATCTGGAAAGGAAGTGCAAAATGTTTTGAGACCTTCAAACATCATTGTTGGATGCTGCATTGTAATATAGATGTGTTTGTAATGCAATGATTCATTGTAGAGCTCTGATCTGCATTACTTTTACCATTTGGGAAAATTTCAAAATGCATTCATAAATGTAGTGATAAACTTTCCTCGTCATATTTGACAGTGGGATTTGAATTTACAGACACCTCTGACTGTGTAGAAACATTCCATAGTTTTGGACCCAGGAGACTCAATGTGTGTCCAGTCACTCCTTATCCCCACTTTCTGAAACCTCTTTAGCTCCAGCTTTAGAGGCCAAGGAGGATGGACCTGCTCCATAGCATGAAATCCCAAAGCAAGCCTTGGCCCTCCAGAGGACGCCTCTCCAAATCATCACAAGCAACAGGCATAATATTCAGAAGGCTTATCTCACACACTACTATATGCAGCTTTGGGTGCCAACCTTTCCAAAAATGAGGACGTTGTGATTCTTGAGGGTTACAGGTCTGATTTTATAGGCCTTTCTAATCACAGGCATGGTGCTAAGGGACAGGATAAATACACTTGGGTCTACTTGCCGGAACCTTACTTATATTGGAACCTTGTGGCTATCAGTGAGTCCAAGGCATGTCTTCTACATTGTGCCACTGTGATGGCATCCTCATCATCGCCCATTGGGGTTCCTGCCCTTCCACGTCCTCCTTGTCTAAGGAATTCTCTGCCTCTTCAATGTGGCAAGTGACCTTCCCTTTGAAGCGCTTGGTTGTGCAGGGCGCAACAGATCACAATGATGCCGCACACCCTCTCTGGACAGTTCTGCAGAATTCCACCTGAATAATTCAAACATCTTTGGGATGCCTGTGGTTTTCTCAATGATGGGCCTTGTCACAGAGTGTGCCATGTTGTATCTCTCCTCCAATGCACCTGAGGATGATGCATGGATGTCATGAGCCATCTCTTCAGTGAGTGTCCTTCATCACCTAAGAGCCAATCCTCTCAACACCTTGGAGTGCCTCAGGATGTAGGAATTGTGAGAACTCACATGCTACATGGCGTATACGTGCATGACCTGCTTCTGATGTTTGCAGAGCAGCTTAACGCGATGGAGTGGAACTCATTCCTGTTATTGAAAATCAGGGGCTGTTGCCAGGGGGCTCTTAAAGCAATGTGTGTAAACAATTGCTCTCTGCACCTTGGGAAGCTGGAGATTGCTGCAAATCCCAGAAATATAGCAGCTTGGCTAGCTTTATCCATTGGGGACTTTCTATAATGCATAAGCTTTACTATAGAAGGCATTCATCATCTTTTTTGAACATGTATGTTTTGTGGGATGAGAAATGTGGCATAGGTCCCTTTCAGATCCCTGGAATGAGCGGTTTGCAAAATAATTGAGCGCAGTGTTGACCTTCAGAGGCACTGGCAGGAGTTGGCCCTCCAGTCCATGCGGCGTCATATCCTCCCGTAGAATGTGACAAATATAAGCCACCATATCTCTCGGCAAAATGTATATGGCACAGCACTGTTTCATATTCATCTCCAAATTTTCAGTACCTTCTGTAGTGCTAGTCCATGGCTTTGTCAAAGGGAGGTCATGTCTGACAAATCTGTTAGAGTTCTTTGAGGAGGTAACAAGGAAGTTAGACAAAGGAGATCCAGTGACGTGATTTATTTAGATTTCCAGAAGGCATTTGACAAGATGCCGCATAGGATACTGTGAAATAAGTTAAGAGCCCCATGGTGTTAAGGGTAAGATCCTGGCATGGATAGAGGATTGGCTGACTGGCAGAAGGCAGAGAGCAGGGATAAAGGGGTCGTTTTCAGGATGGCAGCCGGTGACTAGTGATGTGCCTCGGGACTGTCCTGGGACCACAACTTTTCACAATATACATTAATAATCTGGAAGAAAGAATTGAAGGCACTGTTGCTAAGTTTTGTAGATGTTACAAAGATCTGTAGAGGGACAGGTAGTATTGAGGAAACAAGCTCTTGCTCATGTATTTGCTTTGTTTGGCCCCTTGTTCCCACTGTAACCAATCACTGTTTGTCGATGTACCATTTGTCAATGTACTCTGTCGATCATTCGTTTTTTGTCTACTATATATGTACTGTATATGTTCCCTTGGCCGCAGAGAAATACTTTTCACTGTACTTCGGTTCATAGAACATAGAACATAGAACATAGAAAATACAGCACAGAACAGGCCCTTCGGCCCACGATGTTGTGCCGAACCTTTGTCCTAGATTAATCATAGATTATCATTGAATCTACAGTGCAGAAGGAGGCCATTCGGCCCCCTGAGTCTGCACCAGCTCTTGGAAAGAGCACCCTACCCAAACTCAACACCTCCACCCAACACCAAGGGCAATTTGGACATTAAGGGCAATTTATCATTGGCCAATTCACCTAACCCGCACATCTTTGGACTGTGGGAGGAAACCGGAGCACCCGGAGGAAACCCACGCACATGTGACAATAAATCAAATCAAATTAAAGGGGGGCTGCAGAAGGATTTGGGCAGGCTCGGAGAGTGGGCAGTGAAGTGGTAGGTAAAATACAATGTTATAAAGTGTGAGGTTATGCACTTTGAAGGAGGAATGGAGGCATAGACTATTTTCTAAATGGAAAAATGCTTAGGAAATCAGAAGAACAAAGGGACTTGGGAGTCCTTGTTCACGATTCCCTTAAGGTTAACATGCAGGTTCAGTCGGCAGTTAGGAAGGCAAATGCTGCAATGTTAACATTCATGTCAACAGGGCTAGAATACAAGACCAGGGGTGTACTGCTGAGGCTTTATAAGGCTCTGGTCAGACCCCATTTGGAGTATTGTGAGCATTCTTGGGACCCGTATCTAAGGAAGGCTGTGCTGACCTTGGAAAGGATCCAGAGGAGGTTCGTGAGAATGTCTCTGGAATAAAGAGCTTGTCGTATGAGGAACGGTTGAGGATTTTGTTGGAGTTTAAAAAAATGAGGGGGGATCATGTTGATACTTACAGACGAGGCCTGGATAGAGTGGATGTGGAGAGGATGTTTCCACTTGCAGGAAAATTTAGAAGCCGAGGACACAACCTGAGACTAAAGGGATGATCCTTTAAAACAGCGATGAGGAGGAATTTCTTCAGCTAGAGGGTGGTGAATCTGTGGAATGAGTGTCTTTAAAACAGAGATAGATAGGTTCTTGATCAATAAGGGGAGGGGTTATGTGGAGGAGGCAGGAGAATGGGGATGAGAAAAATAACAGCCATGATTGAATGGCGGAGCAGTCTTGATGGGCTGAGTGGCCTAATTCTGCTCCTATGTCTTATGGTTCCATTATCGGAAACAAGAGAATCCGGTAAGCCATGAGTTGCCATGAGTAGCTTCTCTGTCATAATGAGAGCTGTAATGTTGCTCTTTATGTGCACTTCTAATCACTTATATTGGTGATTATAAAATTATGCCTACAAACATATGACCCATAAAACCTCCTGCAAACTCCACATGAAGTCTAGACCAGGGATGATCAGGCCACTCCCACGATTGGAGTTGGATGGGTGGTGCCATCTTGTGGTTTATTTAACATGCAGAACAGGATTTTACCTTATTCTCCAAGCCCTGATCCATATTGGGCCCCCCAAACATACAACCTTGCTAAGTGTTTCATTCGGGAAGTACCCGGATGGGCCTCATAAGCTTCATCCATGACTTGCGAGCGACCAGGATGTGGAACGACCACTCTAGCCCACCAAAGAATGCAACCTTCATGCACACTCAGCTCATCTTTACGTTTTACAAATAGTTCAGCATCATCCGTAACAGGCGGCCATCCATGCATAAGGAATCTTCTCACCCTGGACAGAACAGGATCACTGTATATTCATTGTTTAATTTTTTTTGCATTTCCAGGAGACTTTGAAAGTCTCTTGAGCAAGAAAATTGTCTCTGGTGGAATTACTGGCACGTCCGATAAAGGATGGCCACCCAGCGCATCAGAGTTTGTGTTGTCCTTCCCTACCGTGTACATGATCTTGTACTGGCAGGCTGACAGTGTGAGAGTCCAGTGCTGTAATCTCACTGATGCCATGGGGGAATGCATCTGGATTTGCTAAAAAGGGGCATCAATGGATTGGGGTCTGTACATATGGTGAATGAATGCCCATAAAAGGTACTTTTATGAAAACGTTTCACTACAAAAACGAAGGCTGGACCTTCCTTATCTAGCTGCAAATATCCCTTCTCCGCTGAGATCAAGTGTGCGTGATACAAATCCACTGGGTTTTTCTGTCCTGTCCTCCATCGCATGAGAAGGCCCCGACTCCGCAAGGCGAGCGTCAGAATGAGCTGTCTGTCCTTTTCTTTTTCTAAATTTAGAGTACCCAATTATTTATTTTTTCTCCAATTAAGGGGCAATTTAGCGTGACCAATCCACCTAACCTGCACATCTTTGGGATGTGGGGGTGAAACCCATGCAGACATGGGGAGAATGTGCAAACTCCACACGGACAGTGACCCAGGGCTGGGATTCGAACCCGGGTCCTCAGCGCCGCAGTCCTAATGCTATCCACTGCACCACATGCCGCCCCTGAGCTCTCTGTCCTGATCAAAGTGAATCAGCAAATTTGCTGATTGTAGCAACACCTTCACATCCTTGATAGCTGTCTCCTGCGTTGCCCCCACTGCTATTTGGTCTCTTTGTGAAGCAGCAGATATACTGGCGCCAACACCATTGAAAGGTCTAACAGAAACGAGCCCAGACACACTCTTGGGATTCCATGATAGCTCAAACCATTCCTCCAAGTGGTCAGACCCTGTATTGTGATTCTACGACCCAAATATTCCACACTCTCTGCCTGGAAAATGCACACTACACTTCAGATGCAGACCTGCCACTGAAAATCCCCTGGACACTTGATCCAGTTACACATAGTCCCATTGCTTTTAAGAAGTGGTAGAATTGGAGCTGTGCAATGTGAAAACTGAATGGACTGATTGGTTCCCAGACTTTGCAGCCGCTGTAACACCTCCTCCTTGACTGTTATATGCAATGTCCACCTCAAATGTTCCAAATAATGGTCTTGCCGGTGTATATCTGAAGGTCTGCTGGGGCCTGCTTAGAGTCCCAAATCTTCCTGTAGGTCTCCAGACTGATGACAGATGCAGAGGCCCCTGTGTCCACCTCTATCTTAATGTTTTATCCATCAGCTTTCACTGTAGCAGATAGGCTCCACCAGTGCCTCACTCATGTTAAACATGTTGTAGGGGGTCTCCTTTTCCTGCTCGGTTCTTTCCAGGTGATGCGTAGCAGACTGCAGCCTCTTTGAATTTGAATTTCCCTGCCAAGCCTTTGACTGGGTCTTAGAACTCCTGTACATTTTAGCCATATGTATCTTTTTGTTGTAATTGTGACAGACAGAATCTATGAATTTGTAATGATTTGCAAGTGTGTGTCTCCACATCTGAAGCATTCACCTTTTTAATTGCTGGCTCCCTTCTTACCTGATGCACTATACCCAGCTGTGTCCCATCATTAGCCTTTTGAAAATATTTTGCATTATTGGCAGCTATTTCCATGTCCTGAGAAACCTCTAGAGCCTTCTTGAAGAGCAGTGTGGCTTCGCCCAACAAGTGACACTGTATGCTGTCTTCATTAATGCCACAGACTAATCTGTGACAGAGCATGTCCTCTAATACTGCCAAAACTCACAATGCTCAGAGAGTTGATGCAATTCAGACACAAGGTTGGTAGCTATCAACTGCCTTATGAAAATGACTATAGAACTTAAAACGTTGGACAACTACGGGGGGCTTAGGATGGTGGTGATTCTGAACGAGTGCAACTAATTCTGCAAATGAAATGTCCCCCAGTTTCCGTAGTGTTGCTGAATTCCTCATTTGCTGTACGTCTTTTCCCCACACACACTCAGGAGAATTTAACGCTGTTTAACCGTGGACAGCATGATAGCATAGTGGTTAGCACAATTGCTTCGCAGCTCCAGGGTCCCAGGTTCGATTCACGGCTTGGGTCACTGTCTGTGCGGAGTCTGCACGTTCTCCCCGTGTGTGCGTGGGTTTTCTTCGGGTGCTCCGGTTTCCTCCCACAATCCAAAGATGTGCAGGTTAGGTGGATTGGCCATGCTAAATTGCCCTTAGTGTCCAAAACTGCCCTTAGTGTTGGCTGGGGTTACTGGGTTAAGGGGATAGGGTGGAGGTGTGGGGCTTGGGTAGGGGCTCTTTCCAAGAGCAGGTGCAGACTTAATGGGCCAAATGGCCTTCTTTCTGCACTGTGATTTCTATTATCTGCAATTTAATTCACCAGGAATAAGTGTCCTAACCTTACCACATATTCACTCGAGTCGTCGTGCTCCTCCAAAAACTCTCTGTTCGTCCCGAACATAATCATGGGCGGCGACTTGTTTTTCGTTAGTAAATTCACAAGAACCCCACTGCTTCGAACTTTTGACCACTGTTTTCACGTTGCAAATGTGAGTTGCATAGCTACGAGTAGCAGCAGTTAGGTTGTTATTTCTGACCAGCGCAGGCATGATGGGACAAAGGGCTATTTCTGGTCTCTATGACTCTATGTCACAGTTAAGACTTTGTGTTGCCATGTTGCACCTCTAAAATTTTCTTACCCTGTTTAATCCTTGTCGCCAAAAAGTTGGGGTAACTTGACCACAGAAAGGTAGTCGAACGTGTTGTGAAAGTTCGATCTTCTCATACAAATATTGAACGAAAAGTGCAGGAGAGATTCAGAAACTAGCAGCCATTATACACAACTATACACAAGGTCCCTCATGGTGGACACGGAAACCCGCGCAAGCCCGCGTTACCGATGACACACTTGCTGAAGATACCCATACGTATATTCAAATAGGAAGATGCTTACTATAACACTCTATAACAGAACTGCTATCAGACCGCATCATGGGCCAGTCCGGAAAATGTATTACTTGTACTCAGTATCAAGCTTCTATTCCTTCCCGTGGAAGATACTACTGTATGATTGAATTTGTAATATTATAAGCCAAGGTAGCTGAAAACAGTTGAACAATTTCAGTTGATTTTAAGGTTTGACAGTATTCCAAAATCTAACCTTATAAATTTGCAGATAGTGGACGGGATTCCCCCCTACGTGGTGGGGTGGGCGGTCCCGGCGGCGAGGAGTGGCATGAACCACTCCGGCGTTGGGCCGCCCGGAAGGTGCGGAATCCTCCACACCTTCAGGGGCTAGGCCGGTGCCGGCGGGGTTGGTGCCACGCCAACCGGCATGGAAGGGGCTTGGCACCTCGCCAACCGGCGCCGAAGGATCTCCGCCGGCCGGCACGAGTTAGCGCATGCGCGGGAGCGCCAGCGTGTGCAGGCGTCATCCCAGCACATGCGCAGGGAGGTTCTTCTCACCAGCTATGGCGGAGGTCCACAGCAGCCGGTGCGGAGGGAAAGTGTGCCCCCAGGCACAGGCCCGCCCATGGATCGGTGGACCCCGATCGCGGGCCAGGCCACCGTGGGGGCACCCCCCGAGGCCAGATCCCCCCCGAGGACCCCGGAGGCTGCCTGTAGAGCCAGGTCCCGCCGGTAAGTTCTAGGTCAAATTTACGCCGACGGGACCGGCCTAAAACGGGCGGCCGCTCGGCCCATCGCGGGGCGGAGAATCGCCGGGGGGGGCGCTGCTAGCGGCCGCCGACCGGCACGCCGTGATTCCCGCCCCTGCCAAAACCCGCCCCCCGCCGGAGAATTCGGCAGCCGGTGGGGGCGGGATTCACGCCGCCTCCCCCGCCGATGTTTTGGCCGGCGGGGGGGGGGGGGGGGTCGCAGAATCCCGCCCAATAACTTTCTCTATGGAGTGACTGTGCTGGTTATAATATTCATACTTTAATAATTGCTTTCACTCTGCTCCTGTGTTTATCTAATATAGCAAAATGAGTTTAAACACGTCATAAAAAGCCACATATGGTTTTCATTTGAAGGATTTTACACATTAAAAAAAACATTTTGTCTGCATGTTTTTGTCACTAATAAATTGAATAATGACCAAGTGAAGTTGAGTAAGAGGTGAAAAATTTAGCCCTCACCAAAGATTTTACATCAGCACATACCAGTGAATTTCATTAAAATACGTGGTGAAAATATTTAACTATATACTGCCAGGACAGGGCCAGAAACGTCCATTCAGTTGAAAATCTGTAGACTGTCACCCAACATCTTTGCAGCTTCTTCCGTGATGCGTAGGTTTGACATATGTCACAATCATTGCTGTCCTGTTTTTGGAATTTCACTATTTTCAATATAAACATCCAATTGCTTGAATGTTATTCATTCCAATCTGACTTATTTATCAGTCAGCACAGGAAGGTCATTTGAGACTTTTTAAAAATACAAATAGAATTTTTTGTGGATTTGTGTTCACCAACATGTGGGATGTCAGTGTTGGGGAATGCAATTTATTTTTGTTGCGCTTACTGTCATAATTTTTACTGAGATCGATGGTGTAAAATAGTCAAATTTGGCTGACCGCTTTACACACACTGCCCAGCTTTCCCATCCATTGACTTCGATAGAAAGGGAAATTTGGCATGGTATGCAATCATAGAATAATAGAATATCTGCAGTGCAGAAGGAGGCCATTTGGCCCATTGAGAGGGGTCTGAAACGCTCTGAAAGAGCATTCTACCTAGGCCTGATTCCCCCACCATATCCCCGTAACTCCACCTTGGAGAAATTTAGCGTAGCCAATCTACCTAACCTGCACATCTTTGGAATGTGGAAGAAAACTGGATCAACCAGAGGAAGCCCACGCAGACAAGGGAAGAATGTAAAAACTCCACAGTCACCCAAGGTCGGAATCGAACCCGGGTCTCTGGCTCTGTGAGGCAGCCGTGCTAACCACTGTGCCGCCCCTCGGTTGGCTAATTCAATATCACCCAATCTTCAAAGTTAAAATTTACCTTATTGACAGAACTATTAAACCTATGAACAGAAAAACCATGAACCAAATGCAGAATAAATCTCTGCCTCAAGAAAGTGTTTTCAGTCCAGCCTCACTTGTGCATTTTCCGTTCCTACCATCCTCCCTAATGATGACCGTAACCAGTCAGCAGGTGCAAGTGTGACGATTATATGGCTGGTTTCCTTTTCACATTCTTACAAAGGTATTTTTCCACATTTTTATTTACTGCAAATTTTATCTCTTCTACCTTTCTAGAAGGCCGAGACAATTGAATGGAACTTGAGTTTCTTGCATTACCCCATGTCCAAGTGTTCCATTTTTGAAATTCTTTCATGGGATGCGAGTGTTGCTGGCAAGGCCATTATTTGTTGCCCATCCCTAATTGCCTTTGAGCTAAGTGATTTCTTAGGTCATTTAACAATAATAATCTCTATTAGTGTCACAAGTAGGCTTACATTAACACTGCAATGAAGTTACTGTGAAAATCCCCTAGTTGCCACATTCCGATGCCTGTTCGTGTACACTGATGGAGAATTCAGAACGCCCAATTCACTTAGCAAGTACCCCTTTAGGGACTTGTGGGAGGAAACTGGAGCGTCTGGAGGAAACCCACGCAGGCATGGGGAGAACATGCAGACTTCGCAAAGACAGTGACTGAAGCCGGGAATCAAATGCTGGACCTTGGTGCTGTGAAGCAACAGTGCTAACAACTGTGCTATCGTACCACCCAATTCAGAGGGATGTTAACTATATTGCTGTGAATCTAGAGTAACATGTAGGCTTGTAAGGATAAGAGATTTCCTTCCCTAAAAGGACATTCGAGAACCAGAAGGGATTTACAATAATCTATGATAGTCACATGGTCACCAGTACTGAGGCTAGCTTATATATTAGAGATTTATTACTTGAATTCAGATTCCAGCAGCTGCCATGGTGGTATTTGAACCCATGTCCCAGAGTATTATCCTGGGCCTCTGGATTACCAGTCCAGTGACATTATCACCATGCCACCATCTCCTGATGTAAGGCTGGAGATTACTGTTGGTTAGCAATTAGACTCGGAAAGAAATCACAAGTAAATCTAATCTTGTTGTTTGCTACTTGACATCCCCACAGAGCTTCTTTCCGGGAGGGAATAATTCTCAGAAGAAGGAATCTTACTTGATTTGCCTTTCTCTTCCACAACCTAGGGGTGATGCATACAACTTTGATTGCCTCCTCTGCCGTTCTGACTGTAGGAACATTACCTAACTCAGCACCAAAGGTGAATTGAGCATGAAACCTCTGGGGCTGGATTGTCCGATTTTCAGGTTATGCCCTGACGCCAGCGTGGGAACGGTGGCGTTTTGCGACCGGAAAATCGGTGCAAAATGGCCACTGATCTTCTGTTTGGTGGGGGGTTAGCTGGCAGGCAGCGTAGAGGACCCGGCTCTAGCTGCCGATATGGCCGGAACATTGCCAGGTCCGTGGCCGCGCACGCGCACGGTAGTGGCCTGCAGCTGCTGCGCCATGCAACATGGCGCTGGCCGCACGCGGACCCGCCCTGCCAAATAGTGGCCCCACTTTGGCCAGGCTTGGGTGCCCCGGACCACCCCCCAACCTCTGCCAAAGTCCTCCCTGCCCGCGGTTCGGCTGTCCCCTGACTGTGACATCGCTGGACTGAGTCTGTAGCCGCCATGCCAAGTTCCTGTCAAAATATAGCATGAGAGACCCACGCCGCCGGGAACTCAGCCAGTCGAGGGCAAAGCATCAGGGGAGGGCCTCAGGTAACCACCCTGATGCCGTCAAGACGGCGTGCAACGTACTCCTAGAGTATACCGCTTTGGAGGGGGCGGAGCAGCGCAAAAAAAAATGGCGCCCCCCGATTTCGTCGCAAGCGGGATTCTCCGGCCGAACGCGATTTCAGATTCGGAGACCGGAGAATCACACCCCTGGTCTATTTGGCACAGCTAACTTTATTTATTTATTTTTAAAAATTGTAATTCATTTACGGCATGTGGTCGTCGCCGGCGAGACTAGCATTTATTGCCCATCTCGAGTTGCCCATCAGAAGGTGGTGGTGAGTTGCCTTCTTGACCCGCTGCAGTCCTTCAGGTGTAGGTATACCCACTGTGCTGTTAGGGAGGGAGTTCCAGGATTTTGTCCCAGTGACAGTGAAGGAACGACGATATATTTCCAAGTCAGGGTGGTAAGAGTGACTTGGAGGGGAACCTCCAGGTGGTGGGGTTCCCAGGTATCTGCTGCTCTTGTCCTTCTAGATGGTAGTGGCCGTGGGGTTGGAAGTTGCTGTCTAAGGCCCCTTGGTGAGTTCCTGCAGTGCACCTTGTAGATGGTACATAAGGCTGCCACTGTTCGTCGGTGGAGGGTTTGAATGTTTTTGGAAGGAGGAGCAATCAAATGGGCTGCTTTGTCCTGGATGGTATTGAGCTTCTTCAGTGTTGTTGGAGCTGCACTCATCCAGACAAGTGGAGAGTATTCCATTACACCCCTGACTTGTGTCTTGCAGATGGTGGACAGGCTTTGGGGTTCAGAAGGTGAGATATTCGCCATAGTATTCCTAGCCTTTGACCTGCCCTGGTAGCCACAGTATTAATGTGGCTCGTCCAGTTCAGTTTCTGACAATGTTAACCCCCAGGATGTTGATAGTGGGGGATTCAGCGATGGTATTGCCATTGAATGTCATGGGGCAATGGTGAGCTCCTCTCTTAAAAGGAGATGGTCATTACCTGACACTTTTGTGGCACGAATGTAACTTGCCACTTGTCAGCCCAAGCCTGGATATTGTCCAGGTCTTGCTGCATTCAGGCACGGACTGCTTCATTATCTGAGGAGTCGCGAATGGTGCTGAACATTGTGCTGTCATCCGCAAATATCCCCACTTCTGACCCTATGATGGAAGGCGGTCATTGATGAAGCAGCTGAAGGTGTTTGGGCCGAGGACACTTCCCTAAGGAACTCCTGCAGTGATGTCCTGGAGCTGAGATGATTCACCTCTAACCACCACAACCTTTGTGCCAGAAATGTCTCTAACCAGTGGAGAGTTTTCCCCTGATTCCCATTGACTCCAGTTTAGCTAGGGCTCCTTGATGCCATACTCGGCCAAATGCTGCCTTGATGTCAAGGGCAGTCTCTCTCACCTCACCTCTGGCATTCAGCTCTTTTGTCCATTTTTGAACTAGGGCTGTAATGAGGTCAGGAGCTGAGTGACCCTGTCGGAACCCAAACTGAGTGTCTGTGAGCAGGTTACTGCCGAGTAAGTGCCGCTTGATAGCACTGTTGATGACTCCTTCCCACTTTACTGATATTGGAGTAGACTGATAGGACGGTAATTGGTTGGGTTGGATTTGTCCTGTTTCTTGTGAACAGGACATGCCTGGGAAATCTTTCACATTGCCGGGTAGATACCAGTGTTGTAACTGTACTGGAACAGCTTGGCTAGGGGTTCTGGAGCACAAGTCTTCAGTACTATTGCCAGAATATTGTCAGGACCCATAGCCTTTGCGGTATCCAGTGCCTTCAGCCATTTCTTGATATCATGTGGAATGCATCGTATTGGCTGAAGACTGACATCTGTGATGCTGGGAACCTCTGGAGGAGACTGAGATCGATCATCCACTCGGCACTTATGGCTGAAGATTGTTGCGAATGCCTCAGCCTGATCTTTTGCACACTTGTGCTGGACTCCTCCATAATTGAGGATGGGGATATTTGTGGAGCCTCCTCCTCCAGTGAGTTGTTTAATTGTCCACCACCATTCATGTTGGATGTGGCAGGACTGCAGAGCTTAGATCTGATGCGTTGGTTGTGGAATCGCTTAGCTCTGTCTATTTCTTGCTGCTTATGCTGTTTGGCACACAAGTAGTCCTGTGTTATAGCTTCACCAGGTCGACACCTCATTTTTCGGTATGCCTGATGTTGCTCCTAATGCGCTCTCCTGCACTCTAGCAATGAGTCTTCAGGAAGACCACTAAAAACCAATGATTTTTAATCTATGCAAAAGGGATGTTAGATATTGTTCATTCTTGTATCTTATCATGTTATTTTCAGCCCAAATAGTTTTGTATAACTTTTAACATGTTTACAATTTTTATTTCCACTGCCCCTTCCTTTTTGTTTTTATGCAGTAGGTTTGGCATACACTATAGACATTTCTACATTTAGGTATACCATGCTCCAACTCCAATGGTGTGTCTCACCAAGTTCCTGTGGTTTCAATTGCAGGATTTCCTTGTGCCAAGTCTGCTGTCGCTGCCAGACACACTATTCATCGAGCCAGCAGTAAAACTACTATCTTCCAGAGACTCTGTTGTTTGTCATTCTTAGAATTTTTGTTCCGTTAAGAACATACTGTGTTACATCTCCATTGAATTTCACCACCTGCCCCCCTCCCCCACCCCCACCCCCCATATCCAATTCCACCCAATGCTTCGGTTCAGCCACCCTTTGAGATCACAGTTTTAGTCTATGGACTCAAGCACATATGGAACATGTGGCCTGGAAGATCACTACCATATCTGGCTTACAAAAGTGAAATATAACAGTTGTCGGAAATCCAAAGTAGAAACAGAATACATTGGAAACATTTAGCAGGTCTGGAGAGAAGGAAACAATGAAATGTTGGAATTCTACACTTCGCCAGGGAGTGGGCTGGAAGGTGAGAGGGGGTTTGTAATAGGTAGCATGGTGGAGACGCCATACCTGTCGCCGAACCACCTTTTGGGTGTTTTACGAGCAGTGAGAAAAATGTTCGGCAGCCTTCCCTCCCCTTGGGCCAATGAAGATCTATAACTTGATCTCGTCCTCCCACCAGCGCTGGTGTTTTACCATGTGGGGGCATGCCTACGCCACATGGTGATGCACCTTATGCGGGCTGAGGGGGTCGCTCCTGTTCAGGCATTCCGTACCTTACAGAGGCCCCCACTGCCCCTTGCTGAACCTGTGAGACTACCCTCGCGGAACCCCTGTATGCACTTCGTAATCCAGCTCCAGCATCCCTCCTTGTTGGGGACTGGCTGCAATCCCAGCAGAGCCCTCGCTGCTGGTGGTGATGCTGGGTCTAGAGTGCAGCCAACCATTTGATTGGCAGCTCTCAGGGGCAAAACCTCCTGCCAGATGCGAGAGGGAGTCTTATCCTGAGCCAATTAACAGCCCAACGCTGTAAAATAACTCAGCGCTTCCTGGTCAGGTACAGGTGGGATTTGCCTCCCCCGTTTAAGATATTGGGGGAGTACTGTTGCCTCCACATAATATTTCACCCAATGTTTCAGGTCAATAGACATTTTTCCGAACAGCTTGACCAAATCGAGTATTGCCACCCAATGAAAATTATTCGGATACATTATGAAATCAGCCTGTGAACGAAAGGTACAATTGAATTCTGTGTTAGATTATCATATACTTCCATTGTTAATGTATTTTGAAGTGATGGCATTGAAAGTGAGACTAAAGAATCATTACATGGAAAGTTAATGATTGCTATCAATCATAAACCAGGAAAAGATCCTGCAATGGAAATGCTAAAGAAATAAGGCTGGAAGTCCATGGCACCTATAAAGAGAGATAAACAGTTTAACCATTGGGTATAAGGCCTTTAGGCATGGCTCAGTTGGCTATAGTCTTGCATCTGAGTCAGAGGTTGTGGATTGAAGTGCCCTTCAGGAATTAAGCACAAAAGTCCATTGAGGGAGTGCTGCAATGTTGGGAGCTGCCATCTTGTAGACAAGGTGTTAAACTGAGGCACAGGCTGCCCTCTCAGGTGGATGTAAAAGATCTCATGGCACACTTTTGAAGAAGAGCATGGGAGCTCTTGCCGATATCCTACTCAATACTTTCCCTCGTTCAGCATCACAAAAACAGATTATTTGATCATTATCATCACTTGTTGCTTGTGGGAGACAGCTGTGTACAAATTGGCTGTCACCTATCAAATTGGTAAATTATGCTGCAGCTGTATAAAAAACCTTAGTTGGGCCACACTTGGAATATATTGTTCAATTCTGGTCGCCACACTACCAGAAGAATGTGGCGGCTTTAGAGAGGGTACAAAAGAGATTTACCAGAATGTTGCCTGGTATGGATGGCATTAGCTATGAGGAGAGGTTGAATAAACTCAGTTTGTTCTCACTGGAACAACAGAGATTGAGGGGCGACCTGATAGAAGTCTACAAAATTATGAGGGGCATGGACAGAGTGGACAGTCAGAAGCATTTACCAGTGTGGAACAGTCAATTACTAGGGGATGTAGGTTTAAGGCGTGAGGGGCAAAGTTTAGAGGAGATGTGTGAGGGATGTTTTTTGCATAGAGGGTCATGGGTGCCTGGAACTCACTGCCAGAGGAGGTGGTGGCAGCAGGTATGATAGTGATGTTTATGGGGCATCTTGACAAATACATGAATAGGATGGGAATAGAGGGATGCGGCCCCGGAAATGTAGAAGGTTTTAGGTTAGAAAGGCAGCATGGCCGGCGCAGGCTTGGAGCTTCCAAAGGGCCTGTTCCTGTGCTGTACGTTTCTTTGTTCTATCCTGCAATATAACAGTAATAACATTTATTTACAATAATATATATATATAAAACAGCAGCAGCAACTTCCCTTGCTGCACACTCCTTCCTGCTGGTTCCTAAACTGGCCAGCTTTATTTATACTAGGAGTTTACTAATGGTTTCTCCGCCCCCTCATTGGGGAAGCTCATACTCCCACAGGATTGTGGGATTGTCATTAGTCCCCAGCCAATGGTAAGTAGGCAGGTTATAACATCCCTCCCCCCCCAAAGTCCAAGGAATCCACCGAAGACCCTGGCGAAGGAGGGCGTCGGACTCGTTTTGCCACAGGCCGGACACCATTTGCACGCGGCGTTGGATCAGGCGGCGTGTAACGAGACGGAGACCGGTGCTTTCGTGATGAACGGCGCAACGGTTGTACATCCACGACCCGTGGACCCAAGGATTCCCCCTCTGATGCATCCTGTGTCTCCATCTCGGAGTCAGAGTCTGCTGCCTCCGTCATGTCAGCGTCTCTATCTCCATTCGGTTCTGTAACGACCTGCGCAGGCTTCGAGTGAGGCACCAGTGGTAGATTGTGAGGACTACCTTCCCTGGTCTCTGCGGCTGTAGAAATGAGCTCCAGGGGCGGGGAATCTTTTGAGGGGCTAGTCTTCTGGACCGAATGTGGTCTACATGTTTGCGCTGGAGACGACCCTGGGCTTGCACCTGGTAAGATATAGGGCCCGTTTGGCGAAAGATTACGCCAGGAACCCACTGGGCACCACCAGCAAAATTCCGAACGAACACTGGGTCACCGGGCGCAAACTGCCGAATCGGCCGATGCCGAGAAGATCCCTGTCCCTGCCGTTCTTGTGTGCGGCGTACTTTTGCACCAATGTCCGGGAAAACCATACTAAGGCGGGTGCGAAGTCTCCGGCCCATTAGGAGTTCTGCGGGAGCTACCCCAGTCACCGCATGGAGGGTGGTCCTATACGTAAACAAAAAGCAAGCCAGTCTCGTGTCCATTGATCCGGAATACTGCTTCTTTAGGCCTCTTTTGAATGTCTGCACTGCGCGCTCTGCCAACCCATTTGAAGCCGGGTGGTAAGGGGCAGTGCGGATGTGGCGTATGCCGTTCATCTTCGTGAACCTCGCAAACTCCTCACTCGTGAATGGAGTGCTGTTATCCGTGACCAGCACCTCGGGGAGGCCATACTTACTAAACGACAAACGCATCTTTTCAATTGTTGCGCAGGACGTTGTCCCCTGCATCTTATGCACCTCTAGCCATTTAGACTGGGCGTCAATTAATAGAAGGAACATGGATCCTTGAAAAGAGCCTGCAAAATCTGCATGCAGGCGTGCTCAAGGCCGCCCTGGCCATTCCCAGTGATGTAGGGGCGCGGCCGGCGGAAGCTTCTGATGCTCCTGGCAAATGGAGCAGTTTTGGGCCACCTTCTCAATGTCGGTGTCGAGGCCTGGCCACCAGACATAACTCCGGGCCAACATTTTCATTTTGGTCACACCTGGATGCCCATTGTGCAAGTCTGTTAGTATCAGCTCCTGGCCTTTTTCAGGGACAATCACACGCGTCCCCCACAAGAGGATGCCGTCTTCCACGTAGAATTCTGACAGCTTGGAGGAAAATGCCCGCAACTCGTCTGGGAGCTGTCTATGCTGCCCACCATACAGGACTATGTGCCAAACCTTTGACAGGACTAGTTCCGTCTGGGTCCACTCACGGATCTGTGATGCCGTGACAGGCAAGGTGTCCATAAAATTTCGGGTTGCAACCACCTTACCGGTCGTGGGGGTCGACATGTGGCCGGTCGATAAAGGCAATCGGCTCAGTGCATCGGCATTTGCTATCTGCGTACCTGGTTTGTGCTCCAGAGAATACTCGTATGCAGCCAGCAACAAAGCCCAGCGCTGGATCCGTGGGGAAGCAATGGGCGGTATTGGCTCATCCTCTCTGAAAAGTCCCAGCAGATGCTTATGATCAGTCACGATAATGAAATGGCGGCCATACACGTACTGGTGGAAGCGTTTCACCGCAGAAACCACTGCCAGGCCCTCCTTCTCGATCTGCGCGTACTTTTTCTCCGCTGCAGTCAATGTGCGGGAGGCGAAAGCTATCGGTCGCTCGGCCCCGTTCTCCATCTTGTGGGATAGGACGGCCCCAATACCATACGGGGATGCATCACATGTGACGAGCAAAGGCTTTCCAGGATCATAGTGGGTTAGTAGCCCAGACGACGACAATTGTTGCTTTACCCGCCGGAAAGCGGTTTCTTGCGGCTGACCCCAAACCCAGGTGTGATTTTTCTTCAGCAGAAGGTGCAAAGGGGCCAGCGTAGTTGCCAGATTGGGGAGGAACTTCCCGTAATAGATTACGAGACCGAGAAAAGAACGAAGATGCGAAGTGTCAGTCGGGGCGGGGGCCTGTTGAATTGCACGCGCCTTCTCTGCGACGGGGTGCAACCTTCGCGGTCCACCCGATAACCTAGGTAGACTACTTCCTTTGCCTGAAATACGCACTTTGTGCGACGTAAACGGACTCCAGCCTCCGAAAGGCGTCTAAGGACAGCCTCCAGATTTTCCAAATGTTCCTGCTCCGACGTCTCTGTAATCAAAACGTCATCTAAGTAGACAGCAACACGTGGTAAACCTCTCAAAATGCCCTCCATAACAGGTTGAAAAATTGCGCAGGCAGAGGATACTCCAAAGGGCAACCGTGTATATTCATAATTGTTACATATGGTCAGGAGGCAGGGTCCAGCTCCAACTGCAGGTAGGCGTGACTCATATCTAATTTTGTGAACGAGAGTCCACCTGCAAGCTTCACGTAGAGATCCTCTATGCGAGGCATTGGATATCGGTCGAGTCGGGAAGCCGTATTCACTGTAAGTTTATAGTCGCCACACAAGCGAACCGTGGCTTCTGGCTTCATTACAGGTACAATTGGTGCTGCCCAGTCAGCAAAACGGATGAGCCTGATAATACCCAAACTCTCCAAACGAGTGAGCTCCCCTTCTACCTTCTCGAGCAAGGCGTAAGGCACCGGGTGCGCCCAGAAATAGCGCGGCGTGGCTCCTGGTTCGACTTGGATACGGGCTACGGCCCCTTTTATTTTACCCAAACCAGGCTGGAATACATCTGGGTATCGTCCTAGCACCTCAGTCAACCCTTCAGAAACCGTTTGGAGGATGTGCTGCCATTGCAACCGCAAATAGCGCAACCAGTCCCGACCCAACAGGCTGGGCCCATGGCCGCGCACCACGATAAGTGGGAAACGCCCCTCCTGGCGTCCATAAACAACAGGGGTCATTGTAGTTCCTGCAATGTCCAGTGGTTCCCCTGTGTAGGTGGCCAACCTGGCCTGTGAGTCGGTTAATGTAAGGGTCTGTATACCCTGCTTGATGCGGTCGAATGTCCTCTGGGCGATCACGGAGACCGCTGCGCCAGTGTCCAACTCCATCTCAAGTGGGTGGCCATTGACCCGTACTGTCATCTTAATGGGGGCCACATGGGGAGCTGCCACACAATGCAACTGCAGGCAGTCGTCCTCCGTCTCCACGTCCTCAAGAGTAGTCGCCGCAGGTTCATCCACATGGAAGGTACGGCCCCTGGGCTGGTCCCAGTTACGGCCCCTGGGCTGGTCCCAGTTTCGGTTGGAACGACGGCGCCTCCTCTGCGACGGGATCGGCACCTACAAGTCTGACACGGACATGGCTCCTCATCCATTGGTTCTGGAGAAGGCTCCCTTCGGGGAGGAATGTCCGACGGCCACTGGTGTCGGTCCGGACGTTGCCTCGCCCAAGGTACCGCAGGATTGCGGGGGGACGTTTTCGGACGGAAGGGGTTGCGCCCCAAGGCATGCACTTCCATTCCCTGTAGCTCCTGCACTCCTCGTTCTGCGCTCTCTCGGGACAATACTACTTGAATGGCCTGTTGAAAAGTCAATGTCGGCTCAGCTAACAACTTTCTCTGGGTGGCCGCATTGTTAATACTGCAAACCAAACGGTCGTGTAACATTTCTGACAAAGTCTCACCATAGTCACAGTACTCCGCAATCCTGCGTAGCCTGGATAGAAAATGGGCAAGGGATTCTCCAGGGGTCCTCTCAGCGGTATTAAACCGGTAACGCTGGACTATCGTGGACGGGGTTGGGTTAAAATGTTGCCCCACTATATTCACAAGTTCATCAAACGTTTTGGTGTCCGGCGCAGCTGGGTACGTAACGCTCCTAATCACCCCAAACGTATGCGGGCCGCAGGCGGTGAGCAATATGACCACCTGGCGCTCGTTTTCAGTGAAATTGTTTGCCCGGAAATAGTAACGCATCCGTTGTGTGTACTGGTTCCAGCTTTTCAGCGCAGCATCAAAAACATCCAAACGTCCATTCAGAGGCATGGTATAATAGAAAACAACTTTCAACCTGTATCCAACAAAAATCCAGGGAGGTGGCTTCAGCAGTGTAGACAGCTATTCACTTTAACCTTCGTCGCCAGTTTTGTGAGGGCCATGAAAAATTCAGCACGATTTTTAAGGATACAAAGTAATAACATTTATTTACAATAACATATATATATAACAGCAGCAGCAACTTCCCTTGCTGCACACTCCTTCCTGCTGGTTCCTAAACTGGCCAGCTTTATTTATACTAGGAGTTTACTAATGGTTTCTCCGCCCCCCTCATTGGGGAAGCTCTTACTCCCACAGGATTGTGGGATTGTCATTATTACCCAGCCAATGGTAAGTAGGCAGGTTATAACACCTCTCTTGCTAAGATTACTGAACTGAGTACAGGCCAAGGATTAAACTTGGAACCTTAGTTTTGTACAGTTTAGGGCTGCAAAGGAGTATTGCCTTTAACCACAAGGCCAGTGGAGGAACTTGCAGTTTTGTTTTTAAATTATTTGACTTACTAAAAATTTGGCTTTTGAATCTTTTTGTCATGTTGGCTTTTATTCTTTGTTATTCTAGCCAGTCACAGAATCAGGAACCAGGGAGGGTTGAATACTGAAGGCCACATTCCATAAGTGAACTGTTCTGTGCCTGTGAATCTGTATCTTTGCTAGTTAGTAGCTCAGAACAAGACACATCATATAGAAGCGATTCCTTCATCACAAACCCTCCCAAATGTTAAGCTGGACATAAAGGAAAAAAATACAATCAAAGAGTTTACTGTACCTGTTTATATTCCTCATGGTTCGTGGGGAAATTTATGTAAAACGAATCAGCAATATTATAATGTTCGGAAAACAAAGGTGGTTTTAAGACAATTAGGTTTGTATTGGTAAACATTAGAAATAAGGTATAGTGTGTTTAATTGAATATTTCTGTGCCTGGAAGGTAAGACCCATAGTTAGATTCATGCGGACAAAGGTGTTTGTATGTGTGGGGGTTGGTTAAGTTCCAACTGTGCTTCTATTGTGCTTAGAGAGGGTTACGGCATGAAGACTAAATAGTCTGAAAGAGGTATGCGGGCATTTCTTCACAGCTTTTTAAAAAATTACTTTATGGGACATGGGCATCGCAGGTTGGGCCAGCATTTATTGCCCATCTCTAAATGCCCTTGGGGCAGATAAGAGTCAATCACATTGCTGTGGATCTGGAGTCACATTTAGGCCAAACCAGGAAAGGACGGCAGATTTCCTTTCCTAAAGGACAGCAGTGAACCAGATGGGTTTTTGCAACAATTGACAATAGTTTCATGGTTGTCATTCGACTTTTTAATTCCAGATTTTTATTGAATTCAAATTTCACCATCTGCAATGGAGGAATTTGAACCTGGGTCCCCAGAGCATTACTCTAAGTCTCTGGCTTACTAGTCTAGTGACAATACTACTACGTCACCGCCTCCCCTTATAAAGTAGAGAAGCTTTTAATTTTTAGTTCAGCTAATTTGATTGCTTTTGATTTGATTTGATTTGATTTATTATTGTCACATGTATTATTAACAGTGAAAAGTATTGTTTCTTGCATGCTGTACAAACAATGCATATACCGTACATAGGGAAGGAAGAGAGACTGCAGAATATAATGTTACAGTTATATAAGGTGTAGAGAAAAGATCAACTTAATACAAGGTAGGTCCATTCAAAAGTCTGATGGCAGTAGGGAAGAAGCTGTTCTTGAGTTGGTTGGAACGTGACCTCAAACTTTGGTATTTTTCTCCTGATGGAAGAAGGTCGAAGAGAGTATGTCTGGGGTGCGTGGGGTCCTTAATTATGCTGGCTGCCTTTCCGAGGCAGCGGGAATTGTAAACAGAGTCAATAGATGGGAGGCTGGTTTGCGTGATGGATTGGGGTACATTCATGACCTTTTGTAATTTCCGGCGGTCTTGGGCAGAGCAGGATCCATACCAAGCTGCGATACAACCAGAAAGAATACTTTCTATGGTGCATCTGTAGAAGTTGGTGAGAGTCGTAGGTGACATGCCAAATTTCCTTAGTCTTCTGAGAAAGTCGAGTCGTTGGTGGGCTTTCTTACTATAGTGTCGGCATGGGGGGACCAGGACAGGTTGTTGGTGATCTGGACACCTAAAAGTTTGAAGCTCTCGACCCTTTCTACTTCGTTCCCATTGATGTAGACAGGGGCATGTTCTCCACTACGCTTCCTGAAGTCGATGACAATCTCCTTCATTTTGTTGACATTGAGGGAGAGATTATTGTCGTCACACCAGTTCACCAGATTCTCTATCTCATTCCTGTACTCTGTCTCGTCATTGTTTGAAATCCAACCCACTACTGTGGTGCCATCAGCATATTTAATGGCACGTTTAAATGGCATTGTTTAAATTTGTTTAAATTTAAAATTGCAGTTGGAGATTAGTAGTGAGAGAGAAAGTATCTCAGCGCTGCTAGAAGCAGTCGGTTTAGTCAGCTAGACAGGGAACATCTTTTTCAGCTTTGCCAGAAGAAAAACCATACCATGGCGTAATAGTTAAGAAAACAAGCGCAGAGATCTGAACAGCAGCTAGTTAAGGAAACTAGAGAAATTAAGAGGTTCAGAGAACTGTTCAGTAAAGACAGAGAGAACTGAGAAGCTGGCTTAGGCACTAGAAATATATTTGAAGAAGCCTTCAGGTTTGTGATAATTTACTATAGCCTGTGGAATGTGAGTTGAAATAACTATGGAAATCGGTGGCTGGATCTCGGGAGTTTGTGCAAAAGCAGATAAGACAAAGAAAACCTAAAAAGGGGTGGTGTAAAATTCTGGACTGCATTTATGTTAAAAGTGGAGTGAAAGCTTTGTTTAAAAGTAGCATTTGGAAAACCTGGTTTGGATTTCGGGATGCAAACCGCTAAGGGAAAACGTAATTATAAGAGAAGATTTTAAAGTGTGAATTTGGGAATGGAATTTGGGAACTCTCACGTGAGTCATCAGTCTGCATGCCAAAGAAGGCAGAATGTATGTTCCCCAACCGGAAATCATAGTTTAATTGGGAGACTGACTCCCTACTGAATCCAGGACTGAGGCGTTCAAGACCAGACTGTAATGATATGTACATGTGTAGATAACTAAAGGGTTAATTAGAACATCTAACTGTAACACTACCTACCACTGGAGGGCACCACTAGATCCCACTATAAGTATCAGCATCCAGAGGATCTTGATCTCTTTCAACCCAGAAGTGTTTAGTAAGCACTGGCGTATGATAGATAGTTCTCAGTATAGTTGGTATTTATAGTTGTGAATCAGTCAGTACATCAATACCTAATTATTTGATTTCCAGAGATAGTTCTGTAAAGTGTTGAACTCAAATCTAATTAATCGTTACTTAATAAATGAATTTGCTTTAAGTTGATGACTTGTGGTTTCTTCAGAATCACACCATCAGACCATCCGCATCAATAGCAACTAGTAACGATACATATTACTAGACCCAGTAATATAAATATAGTTCTGTAAAGTGTTGAACTCAAATCTAATTAATCGTTACTTAATAAATTAATTTGCTTTAAGTTGATGACTTGTGGTTTCTTCAGAATCACACCATCAGACCATCCGCATCAACAGCAACTAGTAACGATACATATTACTAGACCCAGTAATATAACAAAGACGACCCTGACCTTTACCAGAAATCCAGATAGACTTCCGCAAAGTCATCAGGGATGCCAAGAGACAATACCGGACTAAGCTAGAGTTACAGACTAACGACATGGACTCTCTTAATCAAGGCTTAAACAACATAACGGGCGACAAAGCGAAGCCGAGTAGAATCTCCGGCAGCAGCGAACCCCTCCCCGATGAACTCAATGCATTATATGCTCGATTCAAGCAGGAAACCATCAAACCGCTTGGACACACCCGTACCTACCGTCACAGCTTCCGAAGTCAGATCGGGCTTCTTGAAAGCGAACCCCCGGAAAGCGACGGGTCCTGACTGAGACCCTGGTCGTGCACTCAGATCTTGCGCGGACCAACTGGGTGTGTTCGTGGACATCTTAAACCTCTCCCTTCTCAGTTCCGAGGTCCCCATCTGCTTCAAGAAGACCACCATCATACCGGTGCCAAAGAAGAACCAGGCACCGTGCCTCAACGACTACCGTCCGGTGGCCTTGACATGTATCATTATGAAGTGCTTCGAGAGGTTGGTCATGAGACACATCAACTCCATATTCCCAGAATGACTTGATCCACTGCAATTCGCATACCGCCACAACCGGTCCACAGCAGACACCATCTCCCTGGTCCTACATTGATCCCTGGAGCATCTCGAGAGCAAGGGCTCCTACGTAAGACTCCTATTCATTGACTACAATCCTGCCTTCAACACCATAATCTCAGCCAATCTCATGTCAAAACTCCAAAACCGAAGACTTGGTTCCTCCCTCTGCAACTGGATCCTCGACTTCCTGACCCATAGACCACAATCAGTAAAGATGAACGAGAACACCTCCTTCACAACATAATTGCTGTAAAAATGAATTTTATCCACACCTTCGGCTACATTTTAACCCAGCAAGATTATCTGTTTCTGAGACTAAGTGTTGACGCCGGTGCGGAATTTGTGCACTTCCATGACAGCACCAAACCTGGATCGATTCAGCAACTGCAGAGAGGCTAGCACCGTCGCCACATGGAACACAATCAATTTGAATGAAAAACGGTGCGTGATTCGCTGGGTCAATGACTGACACTTGGGAGGCCTGCAAGCTGCCGTCACATATACACATTACAATCCCCACATACATTCATCGTAGCCAACAAGATGGCACTGGTTGTGCTGGAGCACGTCCATACAGTTGATGGGTTGGCTGGGGCCAGAGGACACCGAGGGGGTTGGCCTCGGGGGACACCTATACGACCCGGGGCCCCAGGTTTGCAGTGGGCTGTTAGTGGCGTGTGCAACTGCATTGCTCCTGTCCAGCTATGGCAATGGTGTTCCGTGCCCGTCCACCCCGGCCTCACAGTCAACATCCTGGCCACGCCCACCGCTACTTCCCCCGTCCCTGGCAGAAGAACCTGGCCAGCTGCAGAACTGTCAGCAAACTATGGTGATGTTGGACACTTTCTGTACCCCCTCTCTGCCTCAGCAGCCATGACGCTGCTTTCACAATTTTTAGAAGCACAAGTGAACCGCATAGTCGGGAACTCGGCCCATCAGAGGCGGAGCTTTGCGGAGGCCCCATAAAATATCAGGTCGGGTCCGCTAATAATATGCAAACTGTTTCCACTGTACATGCGTTCTGGACCGCACTGACGCCGCTGTCAAGGTGACGGAGAATAGCGATTTGGCATCAAATGGGCACCCGCCACAATTTTAGCGCCGATCCTATTCTCTGCTCAATCGCGTTCCCCGGTTTCAGCGTCAGCTAACGGAGAATCTCGCCCAGGGTACATGCCCAGTTTTATTTCTCCAAGTGTATTTTGTTTGCTCCCATTTTTTATTTTGTGTTTTTAGTCTCAGTGTTCTGTTTGCCTGCAGCTAGAGGCTCCTACCAGAGTGGGTGAAAGGTAATAAGTTCATATTTCAGGTTGAAAATGTTAATTTTGAAACACTGAGGGGGGGACCCCAGTCGAGCGACAAGAACATGGTTGACCGGTAAGTGGGCCATGGGATACAACATATAAATCTGAAATTTTGGAAGGATGGCAAGAAAGTAGAATAGTTAAATGTCGAGGTGAGAAAGACGGAGAGAAGAGTTTGAGCAGGTGGAGGTGGAAGTGACTATGGAGGTGGAAGTTGGTGGTCTTTATAATGGAGAGGATTATGAGGTCAGAAGTATTTACTTTTCATGGAAGTAAATACCAAAGTTGCAAATAGTCTGGTTTGGCATGAAACAGTGGAGCAGGAGGGCAATTGCACTAGTGCTGAGTTTGTATTGGAAGCTAAAGACGATAGTTTTGATCTTACCAATTTGGAATTCAAGCAAATATGGCTCATTCAAGAGTGGATGGCAGTCAAGCAGACTGGTAATAGCCACAGTTTGTTAAAGGCTTGAGGTTTCCAGAATATATGAGTAGATAAAATTTAGTAGGAATATGTGAAAAGTATTGTGCATGAAAAATAAAAAGGAAGACTGTCAAAGTTGTGGTGTAGGGAATAGCTATAAATCTCATCCCCAGGAGACACGGAGGCACAGTGGTTAGCAGTGCTGCCTACGGCGCTGAGGACCAGGGTTCGATCCCGCCCTGGGTCACTGTCCGTGTGGAGTTTGCACATTTTCTCCATGTCTGCGTGGGCCTTACCCCCACTGCCCAAAATATGTGCAGAATAGGTGGATTGGCCATGACAAATTGCCCTGTAATTGGAAAAACATAATTGAGTACTGTAAATTTTTTTTAAAAGATCTCATCCCCGATGTTGGAGGACTAAATGATGAGGTAAGGCTAAAGATATTTGGGAATTTGTTTCCTTGAATGGAGGTCATTACATGGAGACATTGTAGACAGAACATGTCACATAGCTTAATTATAGGGAGCAAGGGGAGTAGCGAACGCTAAAATAAATCTGTAGAGTGGACCTGTGAGAGAGCTGGGTGAATGTCCCAGAATAAAACAAGGGTAGCACCATTCAATCCACCTTTGGGAGAGTGGTGGATTGAATGGTGCTTAAAAAATCAGGGAGTTACATCACAGTAAAGTCAGTAGGTGATTGGGATATGAGTATCGCCATTGTAAATTTGCTGTTTTAGCTAGAGAGTGTACCAAACTCAGAGATGAGAACCTGTAATTTACTATTACTTTATAATTAATAAATCAGATCATTAAATTAATTTGGCAGTCTTGTGGTGCAGTGGGCAGCATCCCTACTTCTGAGCCAAAAAACTCCATGTTCGAGTCCCACCCCAGGACTTGATGGGCAAGGGTAATAACGCGGCCAACAGGTTGTGTATCAACCTGCAAAATCCTTGCAACACCCCATGGCAGGGGGTAAGAGCGGGATAGACTCCTGGCCAGCCATGCTTTGTGTGGAGTGGCGTCCCTCAGGCTATATTAGCGACCTGTTCCTGGTAAAACTCACTATGGAATCAGATGAAAGTCTTCCTTGTACACCACTGGGTGCAGGAAGAGGAACAATAACATTAAATTAATCTATAGAACTAAAATAACCAAATGAACAATATTATTAAGTAATTAAATTGGTACACAGTTTAGATAGACTTGGCAGAGCAGACAGTGTACCATAGCTGCAGCATGTGGGAATTTCTGGGCAGCATTGATGTCCTGGGCATCGACATCTGAGGTGATTGAAATCTGAGGAACTTTAGCTCAGAGTTATTGGGCTGTAGAGAATGTGTGGTATCAGGGAGGACTGGGAGGTAGTCACATCTTTTAGGAGATGTAGAACTTTAGAGTTGGTTGATGGCCAGGAAAAAGAGTGTGATTACGTCAGGCAAGTATGGAGATGCAGGATGTAATTATGGAGCAGTTTCAACCATTTCTTCAATAGGTTCGAGGCACTTGCTACTTGTCTGGTTGAGGACAAGAGCTGCAATATGGATGGGCAAACTGATCATGGTGCAAGAGACCATCCAGGAGTAAAAGGGAATGTGGTAGTGCTAGGAGATGGCGTTGTTAGGGGAATAGATACTATTCTATACTGGGAGTTCCAAAGATTGTGTAGCCTGTCTGGTGTCAGCGTTTGGAAGAACATTGCGATAGGAGAAGAAACCGGAGTGGATGGGTGACGAACCCGTTATTGTGGTCTACGTAGGAACCAATAATGTGAATAGAACCAATAATGAGGTTCTCCAGAAGTTCTCCTTGATGCTATGCAAACTTCCTTATCTAAACAATGTCCAACTGTTGGTGCATCAGATAGTTGCAAGCTGGGGGCATTCTCACTGGCTTTCTACGAGAGTCCTGCATCACTATCTTCGAAGGCACGGTCCCTGTCCTCCCTGGCTTGTTCTGAGACTTCCTCCTTGAATGGGGTGAGGATCCAAACATCCGTCTCTCCACAGGAGGGACTCTTCCCTCCTCTTTTGAGCATATTTCTCCTGCAGATTGGCAGAAGGATTAAGTGTCATCCCAATGAGTGCATGAGCACATTAGGAGCATGCATGCCTATGCCAGCTCCTGAGCACTCCCGACTAAGCGGACTGCCCTGCAACTGGTACTACATTAGTTGCATAGTGCGGCTGGCACATTCAGTCCACATATTCCATCTGCTGCTGAGACCTGCACCGATCCTCCTTTCTGACATCTCTCTACTCTTGCACATTTACATTGCCTGCTACCCCTACGAGTGTCACTCTGAACTCTCATCCCCTTACCATTGAGGAACACAGCAGATCTTACATTCTTTTTTGGCTCTGCACCCATATTCTTTTGTGGACTTCACTGGAACTGACCTGTGCTGCTAACACCGTCCAGGGAACCTTGGTCGTCAGGGAAGGCATACTGCTGCCAATCCTTGAGGGACAGGACTTCCCCCCTTTCCTGCACAGCCAGGAGCTGCACCTGCAGCAAGGCATTGCTGAATCGTGGGACTGCTGATCTGCTCTGCGACATTCTGGTATCTACAGCAGGTTCACTCCTCTGGAATGACAGGCTAATGCAATGAGTGGATGCAAATACACGAGGCACTAAAATTTACACCACAGCCCAGCAAGGCTGTAATAAAAGCAAACCAAACACGACGCGTTATTTCTAGAGGGATATAATTGAAAAGTAGGGAAGCTATGCTAAACTCTGCATTGAAACTTGGTTAGATCAATGGTTGACAAACCTCCTAGAAGGGAGGGTCAGGCGGGCACTGCTGAGTGATGGGCGGAGGCAGGCATTTCTCTTTGGGTTTTAATGGCTACAAAATGAAATACCTATTTATGAAAGTCTGGACCAAAATAAGTCCTCTGTGGGAGGCTAAGTAATGTGACTGTTCACTAAGCCTGGTTTGCTGTGCTTGAAAAATCAAAAACAATCTCTTTAATCATGTATACATTCCACAAAATCCTTTGGGATATTTACTATGTTAGAAATGCCGAACACATGCAATTTACACAACACAATGACAGCCATGGACGCCAAGCAGTGGAACCTCATTCTCATTCTATTTGACAAGTGATCCAGCATCTATTCCACTTTGGTCAAAAACCTACTCTTGTTTGAATTGATGATTGGACTATTTTTGTCACCTAGTATGTCTGTTTTAAATGGGAATGTAAATTAGGTTCTTCGCAAGTTACGTCACCCATTGTTTGAATCACTTTGAACACGTTAGTTTACAATTTGTACATGGAAAATGGACAGGTAGTTTGGGTTAAATTTAGGGCCTTATTGCGGATCAGATAAACTCAGATTCATTTTTAACCAAAGGTCTCAGAAGTATTTACTTCAGGAAATTATTCTCCCACAGTTTTATCCATAAAGTCAGAACAGGGATATTGATTTGCCAACGTGGATGTCGTAAATTATTGTGCCTGTGGCACTGAGCACGTTCACAGTCTGAATGGATATTCATGCTCTGCGGTTTAAGAATTTAAAGGAAACTAAAACCTGGTAGCCAGATCTTTGGTTTAGTGCATTCTACATGCCTACCATCTTACTATGGAAGAAGCCCAAGTAGCAATCATTCCATCCATTCCATAGCTGCTTTCTGGGCATCTCTCAATTAAGTTCTAACTGATAGCATATGATAGGCATACATGAAGCAATACTCATACACATACTAAGTATTCCTGTCTCCATTTAAAAGAAACCCACAACAGCGCACACTGACTGCCAAGGGGAGGGGGGATTCTCACACTGGGGGGTCGATGGAATGGCGGGAGAGGCTGGGGTCAGCAGGAGTCAGCTGACTTACGGGAGTGTCATGGGGGGAGCAAAATGGCTAGATGAGGATCTAGCGGGGGGGAGGGGGGGAACTGGGTTGCTGCTGCATTGGCCAAAGGGGAGCTGGAAGTAGGAGAGGCGGTTGGGGCGGGGGTCCGCCGCCTGGGTGACTGGAGGGTGCGGGAGGCGCGGGCACGTGGATGGCCTAGAAAAGGAGATGGCTAGTCGGGGGGAGGGGGGGAGGAGAGGAGTAGCCCCCTGATCCGACTGATAACTTGGAATGTGAGGGGCCTGAACGGGCCGGTCAAGAGGGCCCGGGTGTTCGCTCACTTAAAGGGACTGAAGGCAGACGTGGTTATGCTCCAGGAGTCACATTTGAAGGTGGCAGATCAGATTAGGCTGAGAAAGGGATGGGTAGGGCAGGTCTTTCATTCAGGGCTGGATGTGAAGAACAGAGGGGTTGCAATACTGGTGGGGAAGCGGGTGTCGTTCGAGGCACTGAATATTGTAGCGGATAATGGAGGTCGATATGTGATGGTGAGTGGTAGGTTGCAGGGGGTGCGGGTGGTAGTGGTGAACGTATATGCCCCGAATTGGGTTGATGCCGGATTTATGAAACGCATGCTGGGTCGGATTCCGGATCTGGAGGTAGGAAGCTTGATAATGGGGGGGACTTTAACACGGTGCTGGACCCAGCACTGGACAGTTCTAGGTCCAGGACGGTTAATAGTCCGGCTGTGGCCAAGGTGCTCAGGAGGTTTATGGACCAGATGGGGGGAGTGGACCCATGGAGGTTTGTCAGGCCGCAGGCCAGGGAATTTTCCTTCTTTTCCCACGTCCATAGAGCCTACTCCTGGATAGATTTTTTCATTTTGAGTAGGGCGCTAATCCCGAAAGTGGAGGGAACGGAATACTCGGCGATAGCCATCTCGGACCACGCCCTGCATTGGGTGGAGCTGGAGTTGGGGGAGGAGAGGGACCAGCGCCCGCTGTGGCGCCTTGATGTGGGACTGTTGGCGGATGAGTGGGTGTGCGGGCGGGTGTGGGGGTGTATTGAAAGATACTTGGAGGCCAATGACAATGGGGAGGTGCAGGTGGGGGTAGTCTGGGAGGCATTGAAGGTGGTGGTTAGGGGAGAGCTAATCTCCATTAGGGCCCACAGGGAGAAGAGAGAGAGGAGGGAGAGGGATAGGTTGGTGGGGGAGATTTTAAGGGTGGACAGGAGTTATACAGAGGCCCCCGAGGAGGGGCTACTGAGGGAGCGATGAAACCTCCAGATGGAATTCGACCTGATGACTACGGGAAAAGCAGAGGCACAGTGGAGGAAAGCGCAAGGGGCGGTTTATGACTATGGGGAGAAGGCGAGTCGGATGCTGGCACATCAGCTTCGTAAGAGGGTGGCAGCGAGGGAGATTGGTGGAGTTAGGGATAGAGGGGGGAAT
Organism: Scyliorhinus torazame; assembly: GCF_047496885.1. NCBI lineage: Eukaryota > Metazoa > Chordata > Chondrichthyes > Carcharhiniformes > Scyliorhinidae > Scyliorhinus > Scyliorhinus torazame. The sequence continues at coordinate 325,874,824 of NC_092710.1, forward strand.
ACGGTGCGGAGTGTGGTGAGAATAAACGAGGTATTTCGGGATTTCTCTGGGGATCTGTACAGGTCTGAGTCCCCAGCAGGGGAGGAGGGGATACGACGATTCCTAGATCAGCTGAGGTTCCCGAGGGTGGAGGAGGAGCAGGTGGCTGGTTTGGGGGCGCCGATTGGGCTGGAGGAGCTGGTTAAAGGATTGGGGAGCATGCAGGCGGGGAAGGCCCCGGGGCCGGATGGGTTCCCGGTTGAATTTAATAGGAAATACTTAGACCTGCTGGGCCCGTTGCTAGTGAGGACTTTTAATAAGGCGAGAGAGGAGGGGACCTTGCCCCCGATAATGTCCAGGATCTCTTTGATCTTGAAGCGGGTCAAGGATCCATTGCAATGTGGGTCGTATAGACCAATCTCACTCCTCAATGTTGACGCTAAGTTGCTGGCAAAGGTGCTGGCTACGAGAATTGAGGACTGTGTCCCGGGGGTGATTCATGAGGACCAGACGGGATTCGTGAAGGGTAGGCAGCTAAATACAAACGTGCGGAGGCTCCTCAATGTGATTATGATGCCCTCGGTGGAGGGGGAAGCGGAGGTAGTGGCAGCTATGGACGCGGAGAAGGCCTTTGATCGGGTGGAGTGGGAGTATCTTTGGGAAGTGTTGCGGAGGTTTGGGTTCGGGGAGGGGTTCATCAGTTGGGTCAGACTGCTATATAGAGCCCCGGTGGCGAGTGTGGCTATGAACCGGCGGAGGTCGGAATACTTTCGGCTGTACCAGGGGACGAGACAGGGGTGCCCCTTATCCCCCTTGTTGTTTGCACTGGCAATTGAGCTGCTGGCCATGGCACTGAGGGAGTCCAGGAAATGGAGGGCATTGGTTCGGGGGGAGAGGAAACACCGGGTGTCGTTGTATGCCGATGACCTGTTGTTGTATGTTGCGGATCCAATGGAGGGGATGGCGGAGGTCATGCGGATCCTGAGGGAGTTTGGGGACTTTTCGGGGTATAATGAATGAAATCAAATGAAAATCGCTTATTGTCACAAGTAGGCTTCAAATGAAGTTACTGTGAAAAGCCCCTAGTCGCCACATTCCGGTACCTGTTCGGGGAGGCTGGTACGGGAATTGAACCGTGCTGCTGGCCTGCCTTAGTCTGCTTTCAAAGCCAGCTATTTAGCCCTGTGCTAAACCAGCCCCTAAACTCAATGTAGGGAAGAGTGAGCTTTTTGTGGTGCACTCAGGGGACCAGGGAAGGGGGATAGACGAGTTACTGCTGAAGAGGGCGGAAAGGAGCTTTCGGTACCTGGGGATCCAAGTAGCTAGGAGTTGGGGGCCCTGCACAAGCTTAATTTGACGCGGTTGGTGGAGCAGATGGAGGAGGATTTTAAAAGATGGGATATGCTGCCATTCTCACTGGTAGTCGGTAAAAATGACGGTCCTTCCGAGGTTTCTCTTTGTGTTCCAGTGCCTTCCCATTTTGATCCCAAAGGCCTTTTTCAAATGGGTAAGCAGGAGCATCATGGGATTTGTGTGGGCGAATAAGACCCCGAGGGTGAAGAGGGTGTTGCTGGAGTGTAGCAGGAACAGGGGGGGGCTGGCGCTGCCAAATCTGTGTGGCTATTATTGGGCAGCCAATGTGGCGATGATCCGTAAGTGGGTAATGGAGGGAGAGGGGGCGGCGTGGAAGAGGTTAGAGATGGCGTCTTGTGTGGGCACGAGCCTGAGGGCGCTGGTGACGGCACCGCTGCCGCTCCCCGCGACAAGGTACACCACGAGTCCGGTGGTGGCGGCGACGCTGAAGATCTGGGGGCAGGAGAGGCGACACAGGGGCGAGGTGGGGGCCTCGGTTTGGTCCCCGATTCAGGAGAACCATCGGTTCGTCCCGGGAAGGATGGATGGGGGGTTTCGGAGCTGGCATCGGGCAGGGATTATAAGAATGGGGGACCTGTTCATCGATGGGACGTTTGCGAGCCTAGGGTCGTTGGAGGAGAAGTTTGGGCTACCCCCGGGAAACGCTTTCAGGCACATGCAAGTGAGGGCGTTTGTGAGGCGGCAGGTGAGGGAATTCCCACTGCTTCCGGCACGTGGGATTCAGGACAGGGTGATTTCGGGTGTATGGGTTGGAGAAGGCAAGGTTTCGGCGATTTATCAGGAGCTGCAGGAAGAGGAGGAGGCCTCGGTGGAGGAGTTAAAGGGCAAGTGGGAGGAGGAGCTTGGGGAGGAGATAGATGAGGGTCTGTGGGCTGATGCCCTGAGTAGGGTTAATTCTTCCTCCTCTTGCGCCAGGCTCAGCCTAATACAGTTCAAGGTTACTCACAGAGCGCATATGACAGGGCGAGGTTGAATAGATTCTTTGGGGTGGAGGACAGATGTGGGAGGTGCTCGGGTTGCCCGGCAAATCACGTCCATATGTCCTGGTCGTGCCCGGCACTGGATGGGTTTTGGAGGTGTTTTGCGAGGACTATGTCAAAGGTGGCGAATGCCCGGGTCAAGCCGAGCTGGGGATTAGCATTATTTGGGGTATCGGACGAGCCGGGAGTGCAGGAGGCGAAAGAGGCCGGTATTCCGGCCTTTGCGTCCCTGGTATCCCGGCGGAGGATTTTGTTACTATGGAAGGATGCGAAGCCCCCTAGTGTGGAAGTTTGGATCAATGACATGGCAGGGTTCATCAAGCTGGAGAGGATAAAGTTTGCCTTGCGAGGGTCTGTGCAGGGATTCCTCAGGCGGTGGCAACCGTTCCTAAACTATCTCGCGGAGCGTTAGGAGGAGGTCAGCAGCAGCCCGGGGGGGGGGGGAGGTGGGAGGGGGGTTTCTCTTGGGGTGGTGTTTGGGTTAGGGTGGGGTTTTTTTCTCCCTATTTGTGCTTTTTACTGTTACATGGGGGGTTACTGTATATGGGGGAAATCCAATGTATAATTTCTACTTGTGTTCTTGTTGCTTTCGTTTTGTTGGGGTTCGGTTTTGTTGAAAATTTGTTGAAAAACTTGAATAAATATATTTTTTTTAATAAGAAACCCACAACATCTGATCAATCTTTTGAACTGGTCCTGGGGCTGTAGTACAGTACTTTTACCCTGTCTGATTGGTTTATATATTTTATTGCATGGAGGATTCCAAATGGATTCCAAAACAGATGATCTATGTTGTACAACCTTCTTTCATTCTACATTCGCGCTCTGCACTCCATCATTTCTTTTTCTACTTCTTCCAAGTATAATTTGGGGAAAAGGAAAAAATGACTCATTAATTTCAAGTGGGTTTAAGTGAAATCAAGCTGATAAAATTGGGAAAAAAAGACTAGCGTTGATTTGGTGCCTTTTAAGACCTCAGGAGTAAGTCCTAACATACTATGCAGCCAGTGAAATGTAGTTACTGTTGTAATGTAGGAAATGTGGGGTGCGATTCAGCGGGAAAGACCAAAATCGAGATTTGTGCCGGGCACGAACCGTTTTGCACTTAACTCGGCCTGCTCACGATGGTGGTGTCTTAGAGGACCACCCAATGACAGGCTGGCTCATGGGGGACAAGAGATACCCGCTGAGGCCATGGCTGGTGATGTCAATGCGGAGGCCTTAGACCGAGGTGGAGACCCGATACAATGAGGCCCACGCTGCCACCCGTGCTGTCAATGAGCGGTGCATCGGGCTGCTGAAAATGCAGTTCCGATGTCTGGACAGCTCTGGTGATGCCCTCAAATCCCCCCACCCCCATAGGGTCTCCCGCTATGTGGTGGTTTGTTGTGCCCTCTACAACCCGACACGGCAGCGGGACGACATGCTAGAGGAGAAGGAACATGAGTCTCATCCGAGGAGGAAGCAGTCCAGAAGGGGATGGAAGACAAGGCAAGGAGAAGCCAGAGGATTGAAGACAGGTGGCGGCAAGGGTTGGGCATGCAAGGAGGACTAGGGGTGCCCTCATCGTCTCCAGATTCTCCCAGGACGAGGTTGTGTCCATCCCCATTTCTCCCCCCTTTGCGCAATCCCCCCTACAATTCCCCCCCCCCCCTCCGAGGGGGAGGGGTGTGAGGGGTGCGGGGGATGTGAGGAAATGGGGGTGGGGGGTTGCAGGCCGCCCTATGGTGAAGATTAACGTGACAGAGGCTTTGCATTTCTGAGGTCCGACGTGTTTTAATAATGAACAATTTACAGTGACAGATTTTTAAAAAATTTAATAATCTTTATTGTCGCAAGTAGGCTTACATTAACACTGTAATAAAGTTACTGTGAAAAGCCCCTAGTCGCCACATTCCGGCGCCTGTCCGGGTACACAGAGGGAGAATTCAGACTGTCCAGTTCACCTAACAAGCACGTCTTTCGGGACTTCTGGGAGGAAACCGGAGCACCCGGAGGAAACCCACGCAGACTCGGGGAGAACGAGCAGACTCCACACAGTTAATGACCCAAGCCGGGAATCAAACCTGGGGCCCTGGAGCTGTGAAGCTACAGTGCTAGCCTCTGTGCTACCATGCTGCCCAGATTTCCATTACCCCTACCTACAGAGAGTGACCTCACCAGTGCCCACTCAGTGCTCCTCACCCTTCTTGATCTTTACAAAACCAAACGCGACCAAAACCGGACTTTGAATTTCTTCCGTTGAATCACGCCCGTGGAAGTCAATTTTTATGCAGTAAGGTCCCACAAACAGCAATGTGATAATTGATCAGATGATCTGTGTTTGTGCTTTTGAGGGATAAATGTTATCCAGGTGCTGAAGAGATTTCCCTGATCTTCTTTAAAGTATGGTGACAAAGTGGTTAGCACTGCTGCCTCATAGCACCTGTTCAATTCGGGCCTTAAGAGACTGTCTGCGTGGAGTTTGCACATTCTCCCTGTGTCTGCGTGGGTTTCCTCCGGGTAATCCGAAGAAATACAAATTAGGTGGTTTGGCCATGCTAAACACCTTTGTGTCTAAAGATGTGCAAATTAGGTAGTGTTATGGGATTATGGAGATAGTGGGTGGAGTGACCCTAGGTAGGATGCTCTTTCAGAGGGTCAGTGCTGACCTGATGGTTGAATCGCACTGTACGGTTTTTATGGTTCTCATAATGCCATGGGGTCATTTACATCCACCTAGGAAGGTCTCAGTTTATCATTTTATTCGGCAGTGTAGAATTTCCTTAATGCTGCATTGGACTGTAAGCCTAGATTTCTTTGCTCAGATTTCAATCATAAACCACAGAAGAAATTACGGTCATTGCTGAGACTGCAGCTCCAAGGGGAGGGCACCTCAATGATGGGGAAGAATCGGGAAATGGGGTCTGGTAGTCAGATGATTGAAGGGGTTTGGTCAGGTCATAGAGCACGATCAGAAGTGCTGCTGTGAGAGTGGAAATTGCTGCTGAGGAATCTCTCTGTGGGCAAAGGGACACCCATGAAGGAGGGCCACGCCCCATCTACCGGATCATGCTGGGAAGCCAGGAGGGGCTATTTGACAGTTTCCTCATTCAGGGATCAGGCCCTCCCAACACGGGCAAAATGTCCACGGAGGCAGGGGGTGGTCCTCAGTTGGCCATTTGAGGGCTCAATTGGCAACCAGGTGGGTGGCTGAGCTGCCATGTTTTCCAGCAGTGATAATATTCCATGGTGGAGTGAAGCTGTTGGGCTCTCCTCACAACATCTCTCTCTCCTCCCCTCACCCCCATTTTTGCCAGCCTGTTGCCAGTGGGTCAAGAAATTTCAGCCCAATTCAGTAGAATTTACCAGTATGCATTTATTTAGTCTCTCGTGCCATGGTGTGCATAGGATCAAGATCATTAAAAAAAAATGAGAAGAGTTACTGCGAGACTGTACGGCCTGTTATTTAGCAGGCTGGCGGTAAGGAACAGCGTGCCCACCTGGCTAAGCTATACAGAAAGCAACAATTATAAAGTTCATGAGTCAAGTAAACAAGTATGGTTGCTGAAACAGCAGCGACAACATGATTGGGCATTAGATGACAGAATTATGAATTTGAAAGAGAAAAATTGAGGCTTAACCTTCAGCGCCTTCCATCAGATTGACCAGTGTTGCTCTTTCTGACAATGAGCTCTATTTATAATATGTTATGTCCCAACAGCATCGCCAATACTGTGGGTATTTCTATTTATCTCGGTGAACCACAAGTCTTTCCCTTATATCGGTCAAATGACCACACAACCAGTTAGTCAGTTCAAAAGATGGTTCATTTACACACACAAGGGTTACTTCGACATGCAAACACAATATCTACTATGAGCTAAACTACACCTATCAGCTACAATAACCTATACTTAATGTCAGGGCGACCGGCACTGTGTAAGTGGATAAGGCCTTTATCTTGATCTCACATGTCTGGTTTGAAGAAGTGGCTCTGTCTCTGCTGGGCTTATCTGTCAGGTAGCGATCGTTGGTCTTGAACTTGGCTGGCTGTTCCTGCTACATTTGGCTGCCACGTGCCGGATTCAAAAGAGGCAGAACACATGGCTGTGTTCCCTTTAATCCCTCTGGGATTTTGCGCTCTTTGGGGCGGTCCTTGATCTTGGACCCAATAGTTCGACAGGGCTCTGATCACTGCCTTCGATTTCGGCCAATAAAGGGGCGGGTGCCTTGGTGGCTGGGTGGATCCTTAGCGGTCATTGACCTTGGTAGTTGGGCTCTCTGGGTAAAGGGAGAGGCGCGATCAGTCTGTGGCTGATTGGAGTCCTATTGTTCTGGGGAACGGGCCATTAAAACGAGCAGGGGTTTCGATCAGGTCTAGCTACCTATGTTTCAAATACACAGAAGCTCTGTATTTGAGTCCTGGGTTGGCCGTAATTCCCATGGTGCTTTGCAGGTGGCCATCTCAGATGGCTACACCAACCCCTTTCTTGTTCATTGATTCACTATCGGTGCAACCCATTGTTACATAATTAAAATTAATAACAGTACAATTTCAGAGCTATAATTTAATCTTAAAGGTTCAAATAGCATCCTTTTAAGAGAAATATTTAGGATAAAAGAATAGAAAGCACACATCTGACTGTTGACCCCAAGGGATGTGGAGGGAGTATGTGGGAGGAACGGGAGGAGGGATAGTTGGATACCATCAGTGGAACAAAATTGAATTTTTTGGGAAATGCACAATCACTCATCAAGGCAAAAGGCATGTGTTGGAACAAAAAGGATTGGCTCTAAATCAGACATGAAATATACCAGATACACAATACAGAGATTTTGCTGCATTGTTTCGACAGTATGTAACAATTTCAGTCATGCACACACTTCCCCAGTGTAACATTTACATTTCATGCACTCTTGATTTTTCTGGCCTCTTTGAATCTGATCCACTTAGTGGCAGTTGGAGAACAGTTTTGTGCTATGTATTTGAGTCTTTTGGGAACTGAGTTAAAACTGTCCAATTTAACTTTAGTCAGGAAAAGACTATTTATATCCCTTTTATCTGCTGAATTCAAACATAGGTCAAATCAGATCCCACGAGTGGAATATTTTAACACATAGCTTCTTGTAAATCTGATTCAAATTGGCAAAATAAATCCATTACAATATATATTGGTTGCCGGGTTCCTGGTAATCAAACACAAACACGTTGAATGATGATCTCCCGTGATTCACTTCCAGCATAAGCTTCATAAAGCACATTGAGGTCACCTCAGACCCAAAATGAAATAAAATTTCTGTTGTGTATCAGAGTAACAGCATTGGCTGGTGTAATGTTACGTGTTACGGGGCCTTTTGTGGAGTTCATCATTGTACCCTGTTTGTGCAGCATCTTGTAAATAAAACCCTTATGCTATGTTACATGAACTCAATGTGCGCCATCTCTGATTCTCTGTCTTTGTGGCTACAACAAAGAAAATAACAAAAGAGAAACTGGCGATGAGATCTGGGCCACAGAGTAAAATGAAAATGAATGAAATGAAAATCACTTATTGTCACAAGTCGGCTTCAATGAAGTTACTGTGAAAAGCCCCTACTCGCCACATTCCGACGCCTGTTCGGGGAGGCTGGTAGGGGAATTGAACCGATCTGCTGGCCTGCCTTAGTCTGCTTTAAAAGCCAGCTTTTTAGCCCAGTGTGCTAAACCAGCCCCTTTCGACAAAGATATTGTGAGTCAGGAGAAGGAATCATCGATTGAGATCCAGGCCCATACACCATCAGGAGTGAGGCTGGAAGAATATCGCTGACTTCCAATGCAAAATCAGCGTTGCAAATAAAAAAAACCTGTCAAGTAAATTCTTGGACACCATTCAGTTTGTAGCAGGGCGCCGGAAAATCATCCAGTCGATCGCGGCAGCCCCTAGCACAAGTAAAAGGGTTTCCAAACTGAGGGCCTACTACAAACGGAGAAACTAAGTTTCCAATGTACTTCCCATTGTCGTGGGTAGAACTGTAGAGACCTCGCACAAGGCACTGTAAAAGGCTGCGGGAATGCAAACCTACGGGGCTGCCGACTTTATAACCTGCTGCCCGGGAATCGATAGTGAGACACTGTAACAGCTAGTCTGCTGATGCGCTGTGAGTTTGTCTGCTTTAAATAGAGAGAAAGTAAACAACAGAGAAGACAGAGCAGGGAACTGCAATCCAAAAATGGGGGGAATTAAAGGCACCATGGACGTATTTGATGATGAGCAGGAGGAGACATGGAACTCATGAGGAAAGGTTCCAGTCGTTCTTTAAAGCCAGTCAGACACCAGCAGACCTGCTTACTCTCACCTTCCCCAGCTCAGTTGGGGAAAAACATTCATGTTGCTACAGAATTTAGGAAGCCCAGCTAAACCTGGAGACAAGAGATATGTTGAGTTAATGACTGGCTTCCAAGAACATTTTTTCCCTGTACACTATTAACAGATGAAAGAGTCAGATTTCACCATCGTGCACAGGAGGAAGGGGAAAACATTTCATATTTTGTTGCATCACTGCGAAAGCTAACAAAATACTGCAAATTTAGCCAGACTTTGGATGATACACGTTGTGACCAATCAGTTTGTCGCCTCAGGAATGAAGCCATCCAAAGGAAATTGTTGACTTAAGGTGAATTAACCCTAAAATCTGCAATTAAAATCGTAACATCTACGCAACAACTGCGGCATGGCGGCACAGTGGTTAGCACTGTTGCTTCACAGCGCCAAGGCCCCGGCTTCAGTTCCTGGTTTGGGTCACTGTCTGTGCGGACTCTCCATATTCTCCCCGTGTCTGTGTGGGTTTCCTCCGGATGCTCCTGTTTCCTCCCACAAGTCCCGAAAGACATGCTGCTAGATGAATTAGACATTCTGGATTCTCCCTCCGTGTACCCGAAGAGGCGCCGGAGTGTGGCGACTAAGGGATTTTCACAGGAACTTCATTGCAATGTTAATGGAAGCCGATTTGTGACACCATTAAAGAGTATTATTATTACTTGCTCTGAGAGAAGTTTTGCTCTTTGGAGTTTGAGCTAAAATCCATAAGATGGGGGGCTGGATTCTCCGTCGGCGGGAGCCTCTGTTTCGCCGGCATCGCACTCGCGCTGCAGATTTCCGGACAGAGTGGGAGTGCCCACAATGGGATACCCCATTGACCGTCTGCCGGGTCGGGGAATCCCTCTGCCGGCGTGGGCGCGCCGCACCAGCAAATGGGTACGGAGGGATTGAGGATCCCGCCCTGTCTGAGAAACCGTTCCACCAAGAATCTACCATGTTATCGCTGCAACCAAGTGGGACATATGGCTGGATATTAATATTGAAGAAATTGAAGTATCTATCAGTGCAACCATCTGACGTGGTCTTGAGGATAGATACCAAGGAGGTTGTGCTGCTGAAGGGCTTCATCAAGGTGACTGTGGCCGTTAATCAGCAGGAAGTGGAGATGTCTCTTCACATTGTTCAACAAAACTTTCCAGCATTGTTATGGAGATCTTGGTTAAGGAAGGTTAAGCTAAACTGGGCCATCGTGAACCAACTTGTTTATTTCACCCAATTCTGAGAAAATATGAGAAATTCGAGGAAAAAAAACGTTTCAAATCGGGGGAAGAGTGGATTTTAGTAAAATAAGACGGATCTAGGAGGTAGGGTTGCAAAAGCCTCAGCCGTTGTCCTTGTCCAACTGGTTTGGGACTGCTGCTCCCTGTGTGGATGGAAAAGGGGACTGATGGGGGATGAGCAAACTGATCACACCACTGTGGTGCAGGGAGCAGTTCAATTGGGGGGAGAGGAAAGAAATGTGGTTGAAATTGAGGATAATATAGTGTGGGGTATGGACGCTATATTCTGTGACAAGGATCGAGAGTCCCGAAAGTTGTGTTGCCTACCTGGTGCTCGGGTTCGGGATATCTCATCTGAGCTGCAGAGGAACCTGGAGTGGGAGGGTAAAGTGTAGGCAGCACGGTAGCCTTGTGGATAGCACAATTGCTTCACAACTCCAGGGTCCCAGGTTCGATTCTGGCTTGGGTCACTGTCTGTGTGGAGTCTGCACATCCTCCCCGTGTGTGCGTGGGTTTCCTCCGGGTGCTCCGGTTTCCTCCCACAGTCCAAAGATGTGCAGGTTAGGTGGATTGGCCATGATAAATTGCCTTTAGTGTCCAAAATTGCCCTTAATATTGGGTGGGGTTACTGGGTTATGGGGATAGGGTGGCGGTGTTGACCTTGGGTAGGGTGCTCTTTCCAAGAGCTGGTGCAGACTCGATGGGCCGTATGGCCTCCTTCTGCACTGTAAATTCTATGAATTCTATGATAAAGAACCAGTTGACGTGCTCCATGTAGGTACCAATGACATGGGTAGAACAAGGACAGAGACTCTGCTAAGGGAATATGAGCAGCTAGGAGCTAAATTAAAAGCAGAACCAAAAAGTTAATAATCGCTGGATCATTACATAAGCCACAGGCACAGAGTCAATAAGATAAGAGAGGTAAATGTGTGGCTTAAAGATTGGTGTGGGAGATTGGTGAGGGGTTTGAAATCATGGGACATTGGCACCAGTACTGGGGAAGGAGGGACCTGTTCCGTTGGGACGGTCATCAGCCGAATCAAACTGAGACCAGAGTCCTGGCGAATCACATAACTGCTTCCATCACTTCCTCCGGCAGCGAGTTCCAGGCACCCACTACCCTCTATTTAAAAAAGCTTGCCTCGTACATTTCCTCTGAACCTTCCCCCTCGCACCTTAAACCTATGTCCCCTAGTAATTGACCCCTCTACCCTGGGAAAAAGTCTCTGACTAGCCGCACTGTCTATGCCCCTAATAATTTTGTAGACCTCTATCAGGTCGCCCCTCAACCTCCATTGTTCCAGTGAGAACAAACCGAGTTTATTCAACCTCTCATCATACCTAATGCCCTCCATACCAGGCAACATCTTGGTAAATCTCTTCTGCACCCTCTCTAAAGCCTCCACATCCTTCTGGTAGTGTGGCGACCGGAATTGAACACTATACTCCAAGTGTGGCCTAACTAAGGTTCTATACAGCTGCAACATGACTTGCCAATTTTTATACTCAATGCCCTGGCCAATGAAGGCAAGCATGCCGTATGCCTTGTTGACTACCTTCTCCACCTGTGTTGTCCCTTTCAGTGACCTGTGGACTGTACACCTAGATATCTCTGACTGTCAATACTCTTGAGGGTTCTACCATTCACTATATATTCCCTACCTGTATTAGACCTTCCAAAATGCATTACCTTACATTTGTCCGGATTAAACTCCATCTGCCATCTCTCCGCCCAAGTCTCCAAACGATCTAAATCCTGCTGTATCCTCTGACAGTCTTCATCGCTATCCGCAATTCCACCAACCTTTGTGTTGTTCGCAAATTTACTAATCAGACCAGTTACATTTTCCGCCATATCATTTATACTACGAACAGCAAAGGTCCCAGCACTGATCCCTGCGGAACACCACTAGTCACAGCCCTCCAATCAGAAAAGCACCCTTCCATTGCTACACTCTGCCTTCTATGACCTAGCCAGTTCTGTGTCCATGTTGCCAACTCACCTCTGATCCCATGTGACTTCACCTTTTGTACCAGTCTGCCATGAGGGACCTTGTCATAAAGGGAACAACAATTTATTCCTGCATAAGAGAGGGCTGGTTCGTGGCAAATGGACTCTGATTGTTGATGCAATGCCATGGAGAATGCACTAGTTAACTGATAACTGACAGTTAATTGCCAAGATTTGTTTAAATTCAAACCAGACAGGTTGACTCTGATTGGTCAAGGCCTGGGCATGAACCAGGAAATGGCTGCCACCTATTTTGGTCAGGTGAAAATGATGCAATGTGTGTAGATGTTCCTTCTATCTGCAACCTTTACAATTTGGTATTCTTGTGAATTGCACTGTTCAGTACTAGATGAAAAGCTTTGACAAAATCTGTATTTTTTTCAGCAATAGGAAAAATCACATTCTCTTTTCTTTTAATGTAGAGTGCCCAATTCATTTTATCCAATTAAGGGGCAATTTAGCGTGGCCAATCCACCCACCTTGCACATCTTTGGGCTGTGGGGGTGAAACCCACACAAACACGGGGAGAATGTGCAAACTCCACACGGACAGTGACCCAGGGCCGAGATCGAACCTGGGACCTCTGTGCTGCCTGAAAAAAATCACATTATCAGCCTTATACTGTAGAATTATAAAATATTACAGAACAGAAGGAGGCTATTTGATCCATCATTTGTCTGCTGATGTTTTGCTATAGCTATCCAATTACTCCACTCCCTTGCTCTTTTTCTGCACCTTGCAAGATTTGCCCCTTCATGTCGTTGTTCAATTGGATGGGAAAGTTCCTATTGAATCTGCTTCCACCCATCCTTCAGGCATTGTGTGACTCGTTTCAATTCCATTCACTCTGATCTATCACAGAAACCTCATAGACTTTAATCAGTGTAATATCAGAAGCACCATGAACATAGCTTTCATTATATTGGAATCTCGGTGTGTGTCATAAAGTAATGTTTCCTACATTACGACATTGATTCAACACTTCAGAAGGCTCTTGGGTGTAAAGTGCTTTGCGATGTCTTGGAGTCCTGAAAGATGCTATCGGAATGTGAATACTTTCCCCACTGAGAAACTAATCAATATCAGGATCATCATATATTTTCTTTTTGGTGTGTGGAAAACATGTTTACACAGACTATATCGTCTCTACAGTGCACTGGAAGAGGAAGGGAGTTAGAAGAGCAAATATGTAAACAGATTTTGGAATGTGAGAACAATAGTGCAGTAATTGTTGGGAATTTCAACTTCCCGAATATTAATTGGGATATGAACAGTGTGAAGGACACAGAGGGCGCAAAATTCTTTCAATGCATTCTGAGAACTTTTTTAGCTCGCATGTAACAAGCCCAGTGAGAGGGGGCGCAGTTCTAGATTTAGCCTTCGGAAATGGATTTGGGCAAGTGGATGAAGTGGGGGACTATTTTAGAGATAGTGACCATAGTAGCGTAGTGGTATTGTAATCCAGAAACCCAGGGTAATGCTATGAGGACCCGTGTTTGTATCCACCATGGCAGATGGTGAAATTTAAATTGAATACAAATCTGGAATGATGTCCAATAATGGCCATGAAAATATTGTGGATTGTCCTAAACCCCATCTGATTCACTAATGTGCTTTAGCGAAAGAAAACCTGCCATCCTCACCTGGTCTGGCCTATGTGTGACTCCAGGTCCACAGCAACGTGGTTGACTCTTAAATGCTCTCAGAGATGGGCAATAAATGCTGGCCCAGCCAGCGAGGCCCACATTCCATGAACGAATAAAAAAATATGTGGTTAGATTTTGCATCATTATGGACACTATAGAGAACAGGAGTAAAAGTTGTAAATTGGGGGAAGATAAATTGTACAAAACTGAGAGGTGAGCTGGTGGAGTGGGCTGGATATAGCTATTACATAGAACGTACAGTGCAGAAGGAGGCCATTCGGCCCATCGGGTCAGCACCGACCCATATTAAGCTCTCATTTCCACCCTATCCCAATAACCCCTCCTAACCGTTTTGGACACTAAGGGCAATTTAGCATGGCCAATCCACCTAACCCGCATGTCTGGACTGTGAAAGGAAACCGGAGCACCCGGAGGAAACCCACGTAGACACGGGGAGACTCTGCACAGACAGTGTCCCAGCGGAGAATCGAACCTGGGACCCTGGCGCTGTGAAGCCACAGTGCTATCTACTTGTGCTACCGTGCTGCCCTTAGACTTCCCAACTGCCAGTTAGAAAGAAAAACTGTGTCAAATCAGTGGGAGGCATTCAAAGGTGAAATTCTACTGCCACAATGTAGACATGTCCCCACAAAGATAAACTGAAGGCTGAGGTACAAAAAAACGAACTTGTGAACTAAAGAATAGATGGTAGGTGAAAAGAGTGCAGGAGACTCAGCAGCTCGCTGATAACCATGATGTGCATGGCTTTTTCAGCACAATCAAAACCATCTGCGGTCCGACTACCCAAGAACCCACCCCACTGAGAGCCATAAACAGAGAGGAGCTCATCAAAGACAGAGGGGCAGACATCGCTCGCTGGAGAGAGCACTTTGAGGATCTCCTCAACCATCACACAGCCTTTGACACAAGTGACCTCGATATCATCTCGCAATACACTATCCACCACCATCTCATTGCAACCCCTGCTCGCTGTGAGGTTGAAAAAGCCATCCGATACCTGAGAAACAACAAGGCTTCTGGCGCAGATGGAATCCCCGCAGAAGTATTGAAATGCAGAGGAGAGGCACTCTTGACAAGAATCCACAATCTCATCACCCTTGTCTGAAAGTAGAGACAGATCCGACTGTGGATATTACAGAGGGATTTCCCTACTCTCTGCCACTGAGAAGGTCATTGCGCGATTCCTCCTCAACCGCCTCCTCCCAGGGGCTGAAGAGTTCGTCCCTGAGCCTCAGTGCGGCTTTCACCCATCAAGAGGCTCAATGGACATGATCTTCAGCACGTGACCAATCCAGGAAAAGTACAGGGAGCAGCATCAACCTCTATTAAAGGCCTTCGATCAAGCAAAGACCTTTTACTCTCAACTGTGAGGGCTTGTGGAACATCCACCTCAAATTCGGCTGCCTGCAAAAATTCGGCATCATTCTCTGCCTGCTCCACGATGACATATAAGCTGTGATCCTCAACAACGAAACCACCACATACCTAATATGTCTGCAAACTAGGGTCAAACAGGGCTGCGTCATCGCACCAACGCTCTTCGCCATTTACTTTGCAGCAACACTTCACCCAGCAGTCCTGAAGCTCCCCGCTGGAGTGGAGCCAACCTATCAGAAAAGCCGGGAACTGTTCAATCTCCAATGCCTCCAGGCCAGAACCAAGACCGCCCCAACCTCTGGGGTGGCCAGGCAAGCAATTGGGCAGCACCGATCCATGGGCGGACGCGATGTTGGAGGGATCTACATTCCTGGTGCTGCTCCACAGGCTGACTCCGCCATGTTGCACGGGGCGGCCGCTGTCGTCCGCATACGTGGACTCCCGACCGGAGGTGCAGGGCCCGTATCCGCAGCCAGAGCTGCGAGAAGCACTCCGGGGTCCTGCAAGCTCCCTGCAAATTGGAGAATCACTCTGGACTTTCTTAAGGAAATGCCCTCATTTTGACACTGGCATGGGGACATAGGCCCATTATTGGAGAATCCCGTCCATTGTTTTTCCTCTATCAGTAAGGAAAATAAGGTGAAACTTGTATTAAGTGGTTGACATACACTATCACCAAAAATGTTAATTACCCCTTCAGTGACTCAAACAAAGTGGCAAAGGTTAAAACCAAAAAAAAGTTGGAGGCGAGAGATGAGAGGACTGACTATTAATTTGTATTATTGAAACCCTTAATTAAATTACATTGTTTTTCCCTACCAACCATTCACAATTCTGCATTTTGTGCCTTTGAAATTACCTTATATATAGCATTCATTTTCAAAATGTGAATATCCTGGACTTTATTACGATATTGATGTATTTTGGCAGAAACTCAGCAAACACTGGTTTAGCAGTCTGTACAGACTCTTTTAATCTTAGCTGGATGAATGTGCAAGATGGACAAAACGCAATGTGCACATCAGCAAGGTTTATTGTGAACAATATGACTTAATTAATGTGGCAGGGGAATAATTGATCATTTAGTTCCAAAACAATTTTCCTCATGAATCTAAATTGCACAGAGTATTATTAACCCCAATTTCTGGACTAGACTTCGGATGCGATGCAGACTGAATAACTAATTCCATTTAAATAACCAGGTTTAAATGATCACCAAAATAGAACTGGTGACATCTCCACTGTGATGGGAGGCCAGGAAATTACTAACACACTAGTTAACACTGCAGATTTTCTTTCGATTGCAGATGTGAAAACCTCAACATGGGTCTATTTGCATTTAATAAGGGGAAAGAGATTCGGCTTGTCGTGCAAGATGATCCATCTTATTTGGATTGCATGTATTAACATTCCAACAAACTGAGTACAGTGTGGCTTATCTGTATCTGATCAGATGTAAGTTCCATGTTTCAAAAAATCAGTACTTAAATTGAGTGTTTAAGTGATATAATAAAGGATCATTTGCTTTCAAATAAGAAAAACGTATTTTCTGTCATTTGATACAATGTAATTTAAGGATGGGAGGAAGATAAATCTCTTGTTGAAGTGACCTTTCAGAAATAAAATGTAATGTAAAAGACTTTGGGTAGCTGGTTAAACAAGAGATACTCTTTCTATCTCGCCTACCCTCTCTTTTAAAAAATGTTATTCATCGCGCTACCTACCCCACGTTCCCCATCCCTCCAAAGAAAGAGCTGAGATGGCATCAGACACTTCTAAGATGGGCACAATGTTAAGTAATCGTACAACATGTTGTTGATTTGCCTTTGGGCTTATCCCAGTGGCATCTTGCCCACTGAAGATAGTAATGGAATGGAGTTCAAATAGTATTTATATTTTGCACATGTCTTTTCAGTAACAATACTCTGCTGCTCACTCAAATAACAGTTTTAAATCAGTGCTGCTCCCTTATTTTTGACAACCTTCCACTTGAAAGAGGAAAATGTGCCATTGAAAACCTTTACAGAAAACCAAATTATGGTTAAGTTAGAAATTCCCCGCCCCAACCACCCTTCTGCAAAACAGGCATGAATTTAAGGATAAAGCAAGTCTCTAACAAGAAATATAATGGGCTGAATGGCTTCCTCCTGTGATGTAATGACTTTATGTAGTAATGGTTTTAAAAGGATCGATGGACAAAACATTACACCACATGGTTGAGCTTGCAAAAACAAAAATAGGATGAAGTATATATTGGCTTGAATAGACCTCTGGAACTTCTATTCATAATCATCCCACTCACTGCTGTATTTCCTGACAATCAAAGTTTATCATTCTCTGGAGTGGGCTTAGCCCCATTCTGGCAAAGGGCCTGATTTGGTCAGCTTATATTAAGTTTCTTTTGCATAAACTGTGAAAGCTCAGGATATCAGTGGTACAGGCTGTGGGGAGTAACTGAGCACTGGCAGCCGATTTAATGGACAGTGCAGCCCATCCATTCCTTCTCTGATATCGTGGGAGAATGACAAATAATTGGAGAATTACACAAAAGATATAAAATTAGGCTTTGTAAAATAAAAAGACTGCATTTTTTCCTCATAATTAATAACTAACAACAGCATCCTCAGAATTAATACATTTCGAGGCTGCATGTTTCTGTGCTTTTATCAGTGGCCATTAAACATTAAAAAAGAATCAGATATTCGCCATTTTATTATTCTTGGGAGAGGTTTTACGTAAAAATGGGTTCTGGAGTCACCCAATTGAGAAAGTGGAGTTGAAGCCTCAAGCCGATCAGTTATGATCGTGTTGAATGGTGGAGCAGACTCGATGGGCCGAATGGTCTCCCCCTCCTACTTCTTCTGTGCTTATGTTCACCCTCTAAGAAGCGCAGTAGCCTCTCAATTGAGCATGGCTGCAGCTCTTCAGTTTCACAGTTTACAGCCATGCCAGCTTGTCAGTTTTACTCAAGAAGCGCTCCCTGATTGACCTTGGCGAGTTGCTAACAGCTAAGGAAATAAGTCTGCTGGCAGCCAGATCCTGAATGGTTGGTTAAAACAGAAGTTAATGATCTATTTGCATAGAACAGTTACTTACCCAGCAGCTCTTAGGGGTTTTCCCTCTCGCCTGCAAAAACACCCGATGGAAACGTGGAAGTGTACGGGATCCTGACCCAGTATCACTTAGGGGCTTTAACTCCCTGCATGCAAACCCAAACCCATCTTGCATTGTTCATTAAAATTCCCTCCAGTAAGCCAATTTTAATTGCACAGCTGTGAAATGCCTTTCTCTACCTTAGTACTCCCTCTCCCAGGAAAACCAAAAAACATATTCAACTAATTGTATATTGAAAATAGACAATGAAACACCTGACGGAACTGTATTGTCGAGCACTGATTATTAAAGATTTATTTTCTTGAATCCTAAGGGGGCTAGCTGATAATGTGTTAATTCACTGACATGTATACTGCTGTTTTCTCATTATATCCTTGCATGGAAGTGAAATAGCAGTAGGTTTCCATTTCATAGGATTCAGTGCACATGTCGGAAACTTGCTTTTGTAGTCTGCCTTGTATGCAGTATTCCTGCTTTCCCACTTAATATCAAAAACAGTTCTTGAGGGGGAAAAAAAACTTTCCTTATCACAGAATCATAGAATTTACAGTGCAGAAGGAGGCCATTCGGCCCATTGGGTCTGTACTGGCCCTTGGAAAGAGTACCC
Source organism: Scyliorhinus torazame (assembly GCF_047496885.1). Lineage (NCBI taxonomy): Eukaryota > Metazoa > Chordata > Chondrichthyes > Carcharhiniformes > Scyliorhinidae > Scyliorhinus > Scyliorhinus torazame. The sequence goes on from NC_092710.1 coordinate 325,893,497, forward strand.
CACTTAAGCCCACACTTCCAACCTATCCCTGTAACCCAGTAACCCCACCTAACCTTTTTTGGAAACTAAGGGGCAATTTAGCATGGTCAATCCACCTAACCTGCACATCTTTGGATAGTGGGAGGAAACCGGAGCACCTGGAGGAAATTCACACAGACAGTTGACCAGATCAGTGATCAAAGGCCTATATACCATGTCTGTTGCTGTTTTTCTCTCTCATTTTCCCAACTTAGCCTTTTTGTGTGAAGCAGTTGAAGTCAGAAAAAAGGGAATTTGCTGAACTAACGTTTAGACCAGGCAGGGTGACTGTACATTTGCAGATCGTAACAGCAGGTAAACCAAACAGCTTAGCTGTTGGGTGCTCAGCCAGTATGAATGTTTTCCGCTTGAATACCTCCCAACCAGCGCACAGTGTAGGAGCCCTTGCCGATCAGCACGCCCTTTTCTGTAAAGCTCCTAGTTAACAGGTCACTTTGCTGAGCTTTGTTGGGAAAAGGAAATCAAATAAACCTGTAAGCAGGAGATTTCATTGTCTTTTCTTTTCATGTTGCATGGAAGAAAATAAGATGTAGGTAGATGTAGTGAACTGAGAGATGGCCACCTGCTAATTGCGGAGCCTGTGATTCTTGCTTGTAGTGTTTGGACTCATGCAAATATACAGGCCTGGATTTCCGTACCTCCATTTGAGTGAGAACAGAGATAGATGGAATTTAAAACTGGCTGATGGACCAATTCTGGGATTCCTGTTTCCATTCTTATGGGATTTCTATGGTTCCAGGATAAGGATGCAGATTACCAGCTCACATGAGAAATTCAGCCCTTGTCGAACTCGACTGAAAGGGTGGACTTTTTAACGCCCACCATTTCCATGGAATTTGGTCCATTTTGTTAGTAGACATGGTTTTCGGTACCTCAGAGCAGTGTTGAAGCATGGGGAAAGCCAGGCCTTGGGTCAGGAATATTTTTACAGGCAAATTAAAAAGGTGTTGATAATTTCACTTGTTAAAATGGGCAACTTCATGTCATAATGGGTGGTGTCTGATCAGCTGAATATGTCTTTAATACAGTGATTAATGTCAGGGATTTCTTCAGAAAAGCCAACTAACCATTAAATTGGTCAGTATTGTAGTATTTTATCCAGTAGATAAAGTGCTCTTCTGCATTAAAGAATATTGACATTAAGATTTTAATTTGTGATTTTTCCCTGAGATTTAATTTTTTATCATTGACAGTCCAGTCACCTGATTATTTGAATTTATTCAGCTCTAGAAGCCTTGTTAATTCCCAAGAGTGCTTTGGAATTCTATTATTAATGCTTGGTTTAGCTCCAAAACCCAACTCAACCGTGGTTGTTGATACAGCTATCAAGGGGACTGTGAAGTTTGTTTTGGCCAACACCTTTATGAGCAGTTAATAGGATTAAAGTTTTTGAATGGCTGTTTATGTTGATAGTATAATGAGCTCTTAAGAGGATAGAAGGCTTTTGACAAATCATTTCAGTGACTGTTTATTTTGGCAATATCATGAGCATTCCAGAGATTTCCCAATGTTATTATAGGGCTCACACATTCTGTCCATAGTGGATACTGAGTAAGTGGGCATGGGAAATTTAGAGGGGGCAGAGGATATGAGGGAACATGGGGAGTATGGAGGGAGCAGGGGATTTGTGTGGGGTGCAGTTGCGAGTTAGGTGTTGTGAGGCGTAAGGGTTGTATGGATTTTAACCTGCCTGCCTTGATATCTACCGCCTCTGTTCCCAACTTGGGCCTGTTTTTTGAGATTGTGCTCTTGACTGCAGCCCCTTCCCATCGAACCATGAAAATTGCACGTCTGGGTACTGCCAGGAAATGGCTCGACTCATGATTCCCGACTCTAACATGAAAATCCAGCCAAATCCAGCTTTGATCTTTATGTCATCATTGTTTACAGGAATAGTTCCAGAAGACTGGAGGATAGTAAATGTTGTCCCCTTGTTTAAGAAGGGGAGTAGAGACTACCCCGGTAACTATAGACCAGTGAGCCTTACTTCTGTGGTGGGCAAAGTCTTGGAAAGGTTTATGAGAGATAAGATTTATAATCATCTGGAAAGGAATAATTTGATTAGAGATAGTCAACAAGGTTTTGTGAAGGGTAGGTTGTGCCTCACAAACCTTATTGAGTTCTTTGAGAAGGTGTCCAAACAGGTGGACGAGGGTAAAGCAGTTGATGTGGTGTACATGGATTTCAGTAAAGCGTTTGATAAGGTTCCCCACGGTAGGCTATTGCAGAGAATACGGAGGCATGGGATTCAGGGCGATTTAGCAGTTTGGATCAGAAATTGGCTAGCTGGAAGAAGACAAAGGGTGATGGTTGATGGGAAATGTTCAGCATGGAGTCCAGTTACTAGTGGTGTACCACAAGGATCTGTTTTGGGGCCACTGCTGTTTGCCATTTTTATAAATGACCTGGAGGAGGGCGTAGCAGTTTGGGTGAGTAAATTTGCAGATGACACTAAAGTCGGTGGAGTTGTGGACAGTGTGGAAGGATGTTACAAGTTACAGAGGGACATAGATAAGCTGCAGAGCTGGGCTGAGAAGTGGCAAATGGAGTTTAATGCAGAAAATTGTGAGGTGATTCATTTTGGAAGGAATAACAGGAAGACAGAATACTGGGCTAATGGTAAGATTCTTGGTAGTGTGGATGAGCAGAGAGATCTCGGTGTCCATGTACATAGATCCCTAAAAGTTGCCACCCAGGTTGAGAGGGTTGGTAAGAAGGCGTACGGTGTGTTAGCTTTTATTGGTCGAGGGATTGAGTTTCGGAGCCATGAGGTCATGTTGCAGCTGTACAAAACTCTGGTGACGCCGCATTTGGAGTATTGCGTGCAATACTGGTCGCCGCATTATAGGAAGGATGTGGAAGCATTGGAAAGGGTGCAGAGGAGATTTACCAGGGCGTTGTCTGGTATGGAGGGACGATCTTATGAGGGAAGGCTGAGGGATTTGAGGCTGTTTTCGTTAAAGAGAAGAAGGTTAAGAGGTGACTTAATTGAGGCATACAAGATGATCAGAGGATTAGATAGGTTGGACAGTGAGAGCCTTTTTCCTCAGATGGTGATGTCTAGCACGAGGGGACATAGCTTTAAATTGAGGGGAACATAGAACATAGAAAATACAGCACAGAACAGGCCCTTCGGCCCACGATGTCGTGCCGAACCTTTGTCCTAGATTAATCATAGATTATCATTGAATTTACAGTGCAGAAGGAGGCCATTTGGCCCTTTGAGTCTGCACCGGCTCTTGGAAAGAGCACCCTACCCAAACTCAACACCTCCACCCAACACCAAGGGCAATTTTGGACATTAAGGGCAATTTATCATTGGCCAATTCACCTAACCTGCACATCTTTGGATTGTGGGAGGAAACCGGAGCACCCTGAGGAAACCCACGCAGACACGGGGAGGACGTGCAGACTCCGCACAGACAGTGACCCAAGCCGGAATCGAACCTGGGACCCTGGAGCTGTGAAGCAATTGTGCTATCCACAATGGTACCGTGCTGCCCTTAAGAACAAATAAATCTACACTATATCATTTTACCGTAATCCATGTACCTATCCAATAGCTGCTTGCAGGTCCCGAATGTTTCCGACTCAACTACTTCCACAGGCAGTGCATTCTATGCCCCCACTACTCTCTGGGTAAAGAACCTACCTCTGATATCGCTCCTATATCTTCCACCTTTCACCTTAAATTTATGTCCCTTGTAATGGTGTGTTCCACCCGGGGGAAAAGTCTCTGACTGTCTACTCTATCTAGTCCCCTGATCATCTTATAAACCTCTATCAAGTCGCCCCTCATCCTTCTCCGTTCTAATGAGAAAAGGCCTAGCACCCTCAACCTTTCCTTGTAAGACCTACTCTCCATTCCAGGCAACATCCTGGTAAATCTTCTTTGCACCTTTTCCAAACTTCCACATCCTTCCTAAAATGAGGCGACCAGAACTGTACACAGTACTCCAAATGTGGCCTTACCAAAGTTTTGTACAGCTGCATCATCACCTCACGGCTCTTAAATTCAATCCCTCTGTTAATGAACGCGAGCACACCACAGGCCTTCTTCACAGCTCTATTCACTTGAGTGGCAACTTTCAAAGATGTATGAACATAGACCCCAAGATCTCTATGCTCCTCCACATTGCCAAGAACTCTACCATTAACCCTGTATTCCGCATTCATATTTGTCCTTCCAAAATGAACAACCTCACACTTTTCAGGGTTAAACTCCATCTGCCACTTCTCAGCCCAGCTCTGCATCCTATCTATGTCTCTTTGCAGCCGACAACAGCCCTCCTTACTATCCACAACTCCACCAATCTTCGTATCGTCTGCAAATTTACTGACCCACCCTTTAACTCCCTCATCCAAGTCATTAATGAAAATCACAAACAGCAGAGGACCCAGAACTGATCCCTGCGGTACGCCACTGGTAACTGGGATCCAGGCTGAATATTTGCCATCCACCACCACTCTCTGACTTCTATCGGTTAGCCAGTTCGTTATCCAACTGGCCAAATTTCCCACTATCCCATGCCTCCTTACTTTCTGCATAAGCCTAACATGGGGAACCTTATCAAATGCCTTACTAAAATCCATGTACACTACATCCACTGCTTTACCTTCATCCACATGCTTGGTCACCTCCTCAAAGAATTCAATAAGACTTGTAAGGCAAGACCTACCCCTCACAAATCCGTGCTGACTATCCCTAATCAAGCAGTGTCTTTCCAGATACTCAGAAATCCTATCCTTCAGTACCCTTTCCATTACTTTGCCTACCACCGAAGTAAGACTAACTGGCCTGTAATTCCCAGGGTTATCCCTAGTCCCTTTTTTGAACAGGGGCACGACATTCGCCACTCTCCAATCGCCTGGTACCACCCCTGTTGACAGTGAGGACGAAAAGATCATTGCCAACGGCTCTGCAATTTCATCTCTTGCTTCCCATAGAATCCTTGGATATATCCCGTCAGGCCCGGGGGACTTGTCTATCCTCAAGTTTTTCAAAATGCCCAACTCATCTTCCTTCCTAACAAGTATTTCCTCGAGCTTACCAATCTGTTTCACACTGTCCTCTCCAACAATATCGCCCCTCTCATTTGTAAATACAGAAGAAAAGTACTCGTTCAAGACCTCTCCTATCTCTTCAGACTCAATACACAATCTCCCGCTACTGTCCTTGATCGGACCTACCCTCGCTCTAGTCATTCTCATATTTCTCACATATGTGTAAAAGGCCTTGGGGTTTTCCTTGATCCTACCCGCCAAAGATTGTTCATGCCCTCTCTTAGCTCTCCTAATCCCTTTCTTCAGTTCCCTCCTGGCTATCTTGTATCCCTCCAATGCCCTGTCTGAACCTTGTTTCCTCAGCCTTACATAAGTCTCCTTTTTCCTCTTAACAAGACATTCAACCTCTCTTGTCAACCATGGTTCCCTCACTCGACCATCTCTTCCCTGCCTGGCAGGGACATACATATCAAGGACACGTAGCACCTGTTCCTTGAACAAGTTCCACATTTCACTTGTGTCCTTCCCTGCCAGCCTATGTTCCCAACTTATGCACTTCAATTCTTGTCTGACAACATCGTATTTACCCTTCCCCCAATTGTAAACCTTGCCCTGTTGCACGTACCTATCCCTCTCCATTACTAAAGTGAAAGTCACAGAATTGTGGTCACTATCTCCAAAATGCTCCCCCACTAACAAATCTATCACTTGCCCTGGTTCATTACCCAGTACTAAATCCAATATGGCCCCTCCTCTGGTCGGACAATCTACATACTGTGTTAGAAAAGCTTCCTGGACACACTGCACAAACACCACCCCACCCAAACTATTTGATCAGAAATGAATGCAGCATTTTTTTGAAACAACATAACAAAAATGTCTAAGGCGCTTCGGAAAGGCAGTCTAACAAAAAATCTGACCACTGAGCTACATAAGGAGATAGATATAGGACAGATGTCAGAGGTATGTCCTTTACTCAGAGCGTAGTAAGGGCGTGGAATGCTCTGCCTGCAACAGTAGTGGACTGGCCAACATTAAGAGCATTTAAGTGGTCATTGGATAGACATCTGGATGATAAGGGAATAGTGTAGATTGGCTTTAGAGTGGTTTCACAGGTCGGCGCAACATCGAGGGCGAAGTGCCTGTACTGCGCTGTAATGTCCTATGTTCTATGTAGTCTCCAAACGTGATTAACCTAATGAACTCCTGGCCTTCTTGCCACATTCTACATTCTGTAAACATGAGGGATTACAAAACTCTGCTTCTAACTCGCACCAAATGCCATTCAGTCATCCCCCTGTACTCGCTGCCTCACGATTAAACAAGGCCCCAATTTTACAATTATCATCCTTGGTTCCAAACCCATGTTTGACCTGGCGCCTCCCTCTCTGTAATCTTCAGCTCTGCAACCCTCCAAGATATCTGTGCTTCTCTAATTCCAGCCTGTTGAGCATCTTATTTTTCTTTGCTCCACCATTGGCAGCCATGTCTTCAGCTCCCAAGACCCTAAGCTCTGGAATTCCCCCTCTATACCTCTCCAACTCACTACCTCTCTTTCTTCATTTAGTAAATTCCCTAAAATCTACCTCTTTGACCAGGTTACTCAACATCTGCCCTAACATCTCCTTATGTAGCTCAGTGGTCAGATTTTTGTTAGACTGCCTTTCCGAAGCGCCTTAGACATTTTTGTTATGTTGTTTCAAAAAAATGCTGCATTCATTTCTGACTTTGCACCTCTTTGTCCCTTCATCTTCTGAAGTGCTTTGAGGTTTGTGTGCAGCATATGGTCACTTAAGGAGCGAAATGCTTCCTGTGGCAAGTAGTGCCTCTCCACATATTTTCTCCTCCTAATGCAGTTTTAAGAAAGTTGTTTTGAGAACACAGTGAATAAATACCACCATCTGGAATGGAGTATCCCTGAGTTCATGCAAATTGAGCCATTGTAAAATATAACATTCAGTCTGCAATAGAAAAAAGCCACTTTTCCAGAAAGCACTGAACATATATATACACACATATAATGCCTCTTTTCCTCTTGGCCTTGTTTTAGGATATACTTAGCCTTTATAAGATCATGCTACCAATTGGTGGGTGAGCTCATCCCTCAATCAGCACGACATTTGTTCTAAAAGTTGATCTGCATCTGTTTGCAATTGTTTGTTTTTCTTCCATTCATTCCAAGCAAACCCAGCAAAAATTATCCCCCACCTACCGTGGCTGGCTTTAAGGTCAACTGTTTGTGGCCATTTAAGGCCTTGTTATTTATGACCAAGAACTCTGAGAAAATGAAATCAGAAGTATTGTAGGGCGGGGACCTTTGACTCAGTCTAAAAGTGGATTTGCCTCACGTATTTGAAAAAGCTGCATTCATTTTTTAAAAAGCAGCAGGATAAAAATCAGGGGCGAGATTCTCCGACCCCCCGCCGGGTCGGAGAATCGCCGGGGGCTGGCGTGAATCCCACCCCCGCCGGTTGCCGAATTCTCCGGCACCGGATATTCGGCGGGGGCGGGAATTGCGCCGCGCCAGTTGGTTGCCCCCCCCCGCGATTCTCTGGCCCGGACGGGCCGAAGTCCCGCTGCTAAAATGCCTGTCCCGCCGGCGTAGATTAAACCACTTACCTTACTGGCGGGACAAGGCGAAGCGGGCGGGCTCCGGGGTCCTGGGGGGGGCGCGGGGCGATCTGGCCCCGGGGGGGGGTGCCCCCACGATCTGGGCCCACCGATCCGCGGGCCGTGGGGGTACTCTTTTCCTTCCGCCTTCGCCATGGTCTCCACCATGGCGGAGGCGGAAGAGACTCCCTCCACTGCGCATGCGCGGGAATGCCGTCAGCGGCCGCTAACGCCGCCTGGAGATGTCATTTCCGCGCCAGCTGGCGGGGCACCAAAGTCCTTTTCCGCCAGCTGGCGGGGTGGAAATTCGTCCGGCGCAGGCCTAGCCCCTTAAGGTTGGGGCTCGGCCCCCCAAGATGCGGAGCATTCCGCACCTTTGGGGCAGCGCGATGCCCGACTGATTTGCGCCGTTTTGAGCGCCAGTCGGCGGACATCGCACCGATACCGGAGAATTTCGCCCCAGGTGTTTGCTATCCTACTTTCATTTAGATACCCCCAAAGACAGAATAAGCTCTCTATAAAAGCTCACGAGACCTGACAAGGTAAATCCAAACGCCAATGTATTTACAGCCAAAAGAAGACTGCAGCATGGTATACAGCACAAAGGTCTCAACTGGGACATCGATCATGTCAGTCCCAATCCGGGCAGGCTTTTATCAGTTGATCTATGAGCCTGAGCACACAAAATCCAGTGCACCCAACACTGAGAGAATCCTCAACTTTGGGGGATTTTGGGAGCAATTTAATCACCGCATTGCGCCCAGCGCAGATTTGGGTACACGGGGCAAATACTGGGAAAGGCTACTGGGCCACTCCCGATGGCGAGTTCCAGATTTCGTCCAAAAATGGTGAGCATATCATTAACCCTCATTTGCATTCATTTGAATCAAATTAGCGAGATTGAAATCAAATGCAGCGGCCTCCCATAATTAACCGACTCCCCAGCAGGAGATAATGCGGCCGTCATTTCGTACTCCTTTTAAAAACGTGAAGCTGCCGCAATGGCAACTGAGAGGAAGTGAGGAGGTGAGTAGCCATTTTCCGACATGCAGTTCAAGGGCACTAGAGCTTTGACTCCCTTTGACTGTGAGCAATCTCTGGCTTCACAGCTGAAGGCTAATGCAAATGAGGAATTTATCTTGTTAGTTGTGAGAGCACTTCACACCACTCATCTCTCAAGTGGCTTCTCAAGGGCACATGTGTCATGTCTCAGAGGATGATTAGTGCATAGCATTTCAATAAAACTTTGATGCCTGAAGAGTTTGCCTGAACTCGAGGATCATCAGCACCATAGGGGCAGCTGCCAACAATCAAACACGAAAGAACTGGGGATCTTCTCGCAACCATAGGGTAAGTGTAAGCTATAGGGGAGGGCACTTGAACACGGTCTTCGTAATGTTCCTGGTAGAGGTTTGGAGTCTAGGGGCTCCTGATGTGGCTGGGGATGTGTGTGCAGAACAAGATTTGCCAGCACAACTGGCTCACTGGATGGCACTCTTGAGCAAAGACAGGGCACGTAAGGGTGGAGGATGCTTGGGTGATTTGAGGGTCCCAGGATAGAATTCCTAACTGATTGTAGATTTATCTCCTTCTCCAGTTCCTTCCAGATACCAAAATAAATGTTGGTTTCGGTCCCACAGTGGCTGGTGGAAGCCCAGATGGCCAGACGCCGGAGAAGGCAGCAGTGACGATGCAGGCTGGAGGCAGTACCCCATGTTCAGGCAGCTGCCACATAACCTGAAGACCCGGCTGCCCATCAGGCCAAGCAGGGAGTCAGAGGGGGAGGCCAGCGACGGCTCAAGTTGTACAGGATGACGGATTGGCTCATGCAGGTCAAGCGGTTCCCCGCTGAGGTCCTGGCTGATGATACCAGTTCCAAGGCCTGAGAGTGAGGCGGAGACCCGAAATAATGAGGCCCATCCTGCTCACATGCTGTCGTTGAGCTGTGCATCGGACTGCTCAAAATGTGGACCGCTATAGAGGTGCCCTGCAGTACACACCCAGGGGGTCTCATGCTTTGTGGTGGTCTGCTGTGATGCCTTGCTGCCGTTCTCCTTGGAGCTCTCCTCTGAGGTGTACACTTAGGTGTCGGAACCAGGAGGAATGACTCAGGATGGGCCAGCTTCATCAGTTGGAGATCTTGCGAGACAGTGGACATGTGGTCAGTGAGATGGAAGGATCATTTTACCTGACGTAAATTACTCTCTTGAGATGGGCCATCTGAGTGAAGGAGCAGTGGATCCTCACTTCTCTGTCACAGGCCAAACTCGATGTCGGTGAAGGCTCTCACCTCAGTCAACCCTGTAATATCCCTGGCCCGTTCCTCATAGGGGGTAATCTCAGCAACTCTGCACCACCGTCTTTGTCCGTTTCCTTATTATGGACTACCTTCTGTGGCAGGGTCAGAGATAGCGCATTGTGAGCCACACACTTGATGGATCAGGGGAGTCCATAACAAGTGGCATGTTTGGGCATCGCACCTGAATAGGAAGGGGTGGATGCTAGTGGGTTCTGAGGAACAAGCGCGAGGTTTATCGGAGCATGGTTGGTGGGCCAGTGCTGTAATGTTCTTTGATCAGATGAGGGGAGGATGTGAGGTATCAGCCAGTGACTTTTGGGGTGGGGAGGTCTGGGAATTTGAGGAGAGAGGTGGTAACTTATCCTTGCAGCTTGGTGGAGGTCATTGGCCTTCTTCCGACATTGGACGGCGATGCTCCTTGTCATGCTGCCCGAACTGACTGCCACTGTCTCCCAGGTGGCATTGCTGACCCAGCTACTGGTCCTCCAACTCTTCGGGGAACAGGATGCCCCCGACTCGCATCAATGGCATTGGGAAGTTTGGCCAAGTCGACATCCCCAAGCGAGGAGCATGTCTGCGTGCGCCATGCTTGTGTGTTGACTGGTGGTGAGGGAGTGTTTAAAAGCAGCTTCCCCTTGTTAGCAGTGAGAGGCTGAGGTGTGAGTCCAGTGAATTAGACTGCGGTTCAGTCAGTAATGGTGAGAAGCTCATGGGGGCTCATTTTTGCACTAAATGCCGTTAAATACAGGCCGCGATGTCGCCAACACAGCTTTTGAGAAACATTCTGCCAATCGCGCCCAAAATGACGCACCCTTTTTTGGGCTTGAGAAACTAAGCGCAGGCTCTACCTGCTCTCTCAGGTCAATGTTAAAGATACCACGATTATTATTTCGAAGAAAAGTACTGGAGTTATACCCCAGTGTCCTGACCAATAATTATCCCTTAATCAGCGTCATGAAAACAGATTACCTGGTCATTAATAAATTGCTGCTTGTGCACAAATTTACTAATCTTGGCCCATCCTGAGGATATGAAAAGTGGTACAGTCATACAGAACTTTCTTATTTAACCAGTCTTATATTACCAGCAGTAGGCTGCAGGATCTAGGGTAGTAAAAATACCTTCGCCTCTAGGCCTTCCTTTCCATACGAATCATTTCTGAGTACTTAAACCATTATATTGATGCTCCAATTGTAGCAGTCTGCTCACAAAATGCACTAATAACACTAGATCTAGAAATGTGGTTTGTGTATTCCAGTTAATGATGTTTCTAATTACTTATTTTAGTGTTGGCTGGGGGTTGGGGGGTGGGGGGGCTAATGAGGCAGGTAGGATAAACCAATTTATAGATCTCTGATGGAATATTTGCAAATGAGTAAACGTCTGTTCTTTTTTCCAATTGTTTAATATCTGTTGATTTTGTACAACATTACACAAAATATTTCCTGCTGTCTTGGCTTTATCTCTATCATACAGACATCACACGTTAAGCAGAAGATTTTTGACCTTGGAGTAAGGCAACTCTTTTTACACCATGTTGGGATTTTGTTGTTTATGAATCGCTTGATTACAGTAGAAAGAAAAATGAAATATGGTCCTTTGTTTACTGGGTGGATCATTATTTGTGTTTGCGTTGTTTATGCCAGAAACTTACTCAGACTACCCATTTTTTCCAAATCTAAGGACAAATTACAACCTTCTATTAAAACTAATAGAATTTTGCCCTATTCTGTAATGATTCCGTCCAAATTGTTTCGCCCCATGCAGTCTGTAACTTGGAAAACACACTTATAAACAGGCTATGACTGCTGTTGCACAGCAGAAAAAGCCACCAGTTTCTGCTTTCTTCCTTAAGGCCTGGATAAGATGCAGAGCTAGCCGATTAAGAAATCACTAGTGTGTGGTGTTAATTGCACAATGCTGGCCGGCCTTTCCAGATGTGAATTTAAAAATGAATAAAGGGCCACGCGGGCCGCATGTTACCATGTCATTTGTGACAGCTTCAGTTGTGGACAATTCTCACACTCAAATATGGCTGCAACTAAGAATACTGAAAAGCAAGATAGGCCTGTTTGTTTGTGGGAGGTCGGTGTGGGGGAGCACTGAGGCAGCAGCCGGTGCCCTTGAGCTCCATCCCGAAAATGGAAATGGATACTCGCCTCCTCAGATCCCCTCAGCAGCCATTGCGCCAGCTTCACGTTTTTAAAAAGGATCACGAAACGGCGCCCGCATGATTTTTCACTGGGGAACCGGTTAATTCCCGGGAGGTTGTTACATTGAACTTCAATCTCACTAATGAGATCGAAATTGGTGCTAATTGGGGTTAATGACATGCACGCCACATTTGAGCCTGATCCGGAATCCGCCATAGGAGCGGGCCAGTTAGATAGCAAACTGATTTGCGCTCGGCGTGAATCTCAATTTTGGCCTTTCCCGCTATTTAACCAGCATGCCCAGAGTCACGCTGGGTGCAATGCAGTGGTAAATCGCACCCTCAATTTCTGTTTTCTCTTCTCCTGTCATGCTCTGTTTTACAGCCCTAACTCTTCCTTTTCTTATTTACGTTGCGTTCATCCCATTGTCTACAGGTTAGACTTTAGTTCCCTAAAACCAGAAGTTATATTGCAAAACACATGGGGCGCGATTCTCTGCTCCCGTGACTAAGTGTCCACGCCGTCGTGAACGCCGTCGAGGTTCACGACAGCGCGAAACGGCCCCGATCTCGACCGATTCAGGGCCCAAAAATGGGCTAGGATCGGGGCCGCGAGAAACTCGGGGGGAAGGGGGCGTGTCGTGAAAGCAGCGTCGTCAGCGCGCACCGGGTATTGGTGCCATGTAAACGCGGCGCCGCTTAACTGACGCGGCCAGTGCCACGTAACTGGTGTCACCCGCACATGCGTGGTTGCCGTCCACCCCGAGGCCGCCCCGCAAGAAGATGTCAGATGGATCTTGCGGGGCGCGGAGGAGGTCCTCCTTCAGAGAGGCCGGCCCGCCGATCGGTGGGCAGCGATCGCGGGCCAGATCCCTTTTGAGTCCTACCCCGGTAAAAGAACCCCCCTTGCCCCCCCCCCCACAGGCCACCCCCCCAGCGTTCCCGCACAGTTCCCGTCGGCAGCGACCAGGTGTGGATGGGGCCGGCGGGAAGCCGTCGTTTTGGGCAGGCCACTCGGCCCATTCGGGCCGGAGAATAGCGGGTGTAGCGGAGAATCGCCATTGTGGGTGTCCCGGGTGATTCTCCGGCCTGCGCCGCGCAGAACTCGACGGGGCCGTTCTCGCCGCTTGGGTGAATCGCGGGAGGGCGTCGGACCGGCGTCGCGGTGAAAAATGGCGCGCCACGGGATTCTCCCAACTGGTGCGGGAGCGGAGAATCGCGCCCATGAACTTCGCACCACCATGTTGATGAGGGTTTTGGAGTCGGTAATGACTTAGAACATAAGAACTAAGAGCAGGAGTAGGCCATCTGGCCCCTCGAGCCTGCTCCACCATTCAATGAGATCATGGCTGATCTTTTGTGGACTCAGCTCCACTTTCCGGCCCGAACACCATAACCCTTAATCCCTTTATTCTTCAAAAAACTATCTATCTTTATCTTAAAAACATTTAATGAAGAAGCCTCCACTGCTTCACTGGGCAAGGAATTCCATAGATTCACAACCCTTTGGGTGAAGAAGTTCCTCCTAAACTCAGTCCTAAATCTACTTCCCCTTATTTTGAGGCTATGCCCCCTAGTTCTGCTTTCACCCGCCAGTGGAAACAACCTGCCCACATCTATCCTATCTATTCCCTTCATAATCTTATATGTTTCTATAAGATCCCCCCTCATCCTTCTCAATTCCAACGAGTACAGTCCCAGTCCACTCAACCTCTCCTCGTAATCCAACCCCTTCAGCTCTGGGATTAACCTAGTGAATCTCCTCTGCACACCCTCCAGTGCCAGTACGTCCTTTCTCAAGTAAGGAGACCAAAACTGAACACAATACTCCAGGTGTGGCCTCACTAACACCTTGTACAATTGCAGCAGAACCTCCCTAGTCTTAAACTCCATCCCTCTAGCAATGAAGGACAAAATTCCATTTGCCTTCTTAATCACCTCTTGCACCTGAAAACCAACTTTTTGCGACTCATGCACTAGCACACCCAGGTCTCTCTGCACAGCAGCATGTTTTAATATTTTATCATTTAAATAATAATCCCTTTTGTTGTTATTCCTACCAAAATGGATAACCTCATATTTGTCAACATTGTATTCCATCTGCCAGACCCTAGCCCATTCACTTAGCCTATCCAAATCCCTCTGCAGACTTCCAGTATCCTCTGCACTTTTTGCTTTACCACTTATCTTAGTGTCGTCTGCAAACTTGGACACATTGCCCTTGGTCCCCAACTCCAAATCATCTATGTAAATTGTGAACAGTTGTGGGCCCAACACTGATCCCTGAGGGACACCGCTAGCTACTGATTGCCAACCAGAGAAACACCCATTAATCCCCACTCTTTGCTTTCTATTAATTAACCAATCCTCTATCCATGCTACTACTTTCCCCTTAATGCCATGCATCTTTATCTTATGCAACAACCTTTTGTGTGGCACCTTGTCAAAGGCTTTCTGGAAATCCAGATATACCACATCCATTGGCTCCCCGCTATCTACCGCACTGTTATTGTCCTCAAAAAATTCCACTAAATTAGTTAGGCACGACCTGCCCTGTATGAACTCATGCTGCGTCTGCCCAATGGGACAATTTCCATCCAGATGCCTCGCTATTTCTTCCGTGATGATAGATTCCAGCATCTTCCCTACTACCGAAGTTAAGCTCACTGGCCTATAATTACCCGCTTTCTGCCGACCTCCTTTTTTAAACAGTGGTGTCACGTTTGCTAATTTCCAATCCGCCGGGACCACCCCAGAGTCTAGTGAATTTTGGTAAATTATCACTAGTGCATTTGCAATTTCCCTAGCCATCTCTTTTAGCACTCTGGGATGCATTCCATCAGGTGCAGGAGACTTGTCTACCTTTAGCCCCATTAGCTTGCCCATCACTACCTCCTTGGTGATAACAATCCTCTCAAGGTCCTCACCTGTCATAGCCTCATTTCCATCAGTCACTGGCATGTTATTTGTGTCTTCCACTGTGAAGACCGACCCAAAAAACCTGTTCAGTTCCTCAGCTATTTCCTCATCTCCCATTATTAAATCTCCCTTCTCATCCTCTAAAGGACCAATATTTACCTTAGCCACTCTTTTTTGTTTTATGTATTTGTAGAAACTTTTACTATCTGTTTTTATATTCTGAGCAAGTTTACTCTCATAATCTATCTTACTCTTCTTTATAACTTTTTTAGTTGCTTTCTGTTGCCCACTAAAGAATTCCCAGTCCTCTAGTCTCCCACTGATCTTTGCTACTTTGTATGTTTTTCCCTTCAATTTGATACTCTCCCTTATTTCCTTAGATATCCACGGTCGATTTTCCCTCTTTTTACCGTCCTTCCTTTTTGTTGGTATCAACCTTTGCTGAGCACTGTGAAAAATCACTTGGAAGGTTCTCCACTGTTCCTCAACTGTTTCGCTATAAAGCCTTTGCTCCCAGGCTACCTTAGCTAGTTCTTCTCTCATCCCATTGTAATCTCCTTTGTTTAAGCACAAAACACTAGTGCTTGATTTTACCTTCTCACCCTCCATCTGTATTTTAAATTCCACCATATTGTGATCGCTCCTTCCGAGAGGATCCCTAACTATGAGATCCTGAATCAATCCTGTCTCATTACACAGGACCAGATCTAGGACCGCTTGTTCCCTCGTAGGTTCCATTACATACTGTTCTAGGAAACTATCGCGGATACATTCTATAATCTCCTCCTCAAGGCTGCCTTGACCGACCTGGTTAAACCAATCAACATGTAGATTAAAATCCCCCATGATAACTGCTGTACCATTTCTACATGCATCTGTTATTTCTTTGTTTATTGCCTGCCCCACCATAATGTTACTATTTGGTGGCCTATAGATTACTCCTACCAGTGACTCTTTCGCCTTACTATTCCTGATTTCCACCCAAATGGATTCAACCTTATCCTCCATAGCACCGATGTCATCCCTTACTGTTGCCCGGATGTCATCCTTAAATAACAGAGCTACACCTTCTCCCTTACCATCCACTCTGTCCTTCCGAAAAGATTGATACCCTTGGATATTTAACTCCCAGTCGTGACCATCCTTTAACCATGTTTCAGTAATGGCCACTAAATCATAGTCATTCACGATGATTTGCGCCATCAACTCATTTACCTTATTCCAAATACTACGAGCATTCAGGTAAAGTACACTTATGTTGGCTTTTTTACCTCTGTTCTGAATCTTAACACCTCGATCAGTAACCCCTCCTAAGTTATATTTCCTCTTAACCTTTCTCCTAATTTTCCTTGTCATCGAACCCATATCTTCATGTAACAACCTGCCGCGTCGCTTACCATTAATGTTTTCACTTCCCGTTTTATTTCTTTTAGTATTCCTGGTCCTAGTCACTGAGCTCCCCTCAGTCACTGTACCTTGTACTGTCGCCCTTTTTGATTTTTGACTGGCTTCTCTGCCTTACACTTTCCCCCTTACTGCCTTTTATTTCTGTCCCTGTTTTACTACCTTCCGACTTCCTGCATCGGTTCCCATTCCCCTGCCACATTAGTTTAAACTCTCCCCAACAGCTCTAGTAAACACCCCCCCTAGGACATCGGTTCCAGTCCTGCCCAGGTGCAGACCGTCCGGTTTGTACTGGTCCCACCTCCCCAGAACCGGTTCCAGTGTCCCAGGAATTTGAATCCCTCCCTCTTGCACCATCTCTCGAGCCACGTATTCATCCTCTCTATCCTGACATTCCTACTCTGACTAGCTTGTGGAACTGGTAGCAACCTGAGATTACTACCTGTGAGGTCCTACTTTTTAGTTTAACTCCTAGCTCCCGAAATTCAGCTTGTAGGACCTCGTCCCGTTTTTTACCTATATCGTTGGTGCCTATGTGCACCACCACAGCTGGCTGTTCACCCTCCCCCCCCCCCCCCCCCCGAATGCCCTGCAGCCGGTCCGAGACATCCTTGACCCTTGCACCAGGGAGGCAACATACCATCCTGGAGTCTCGGTTGCGTCCGCAGAACCGCCTGTCTATTCCCCTTACAATTGAGTCCCCTATCAATATTGCCCTGCCATTCTTCATCCTGCCCAGCTGCGCAGCAGAGCCAGCCACGCTGCCATGAACCTGGCTGCTGCTGCCTTCCCCTGGTGAGCCATCTCCCTCAACAGTATCCAAAGCGGTATATCTGTTTTGCAGGGAGATGACCGCAGAGGACACCTGCACTGCCTTCCTACTCTTGCTCTGTCTTTTGGTCACCCATTTACTATCTCCCTCAGTACCTTTCACCTGCGGTGTGACCAACTCGCTAAACGTGCTGTCCACGACGTCCTCAGCATCGCGGATGCTCCAAAGTGAGTCCATCCGCAGCTCCAGAGCCATCAAGCGGTCTACCAGGAGCTGCAACTGGACACACTTCTTGCATGTGAAGGAGCCAGGGACAGTGGACGTGTCCCTGAGCTCCCACATCGCACACGAGGAGTATGACACTGGTCTGAGATCTCCTGCCATGTCTTAAGCCTTCGGTTAACTTCAACAACTACAATTTCAACAAAAAAAAACAAAGAAAAAATAAATAATTATACCAATGAAAAGAAACAGAAAAACAGAAACACTACTTACCAGTCACTTACCAGGGATAAAAAGCACTTCCTCCCTACCCAGCTTCGAATTACCACCTAGATTCAAATTCCCAAACTCACTCTTTGCTGTCTCACTCTGGCTGTCTTCTCTCTGGCTCACTGGGAGAACTCACTGGGAGTGAGTTTACAAGTTGCTCTTTTTAAACGGTCCTGAATTGACTCCCCTCCCCCACCTGCTTTTAGATCAAGGTAGATTTAAGTGACGGGCATTTAACTGCCAACCAGTTCTGTGAGTGGGTGGGGCAGCCCTTGTTAACCTACACTGCACAATACTAGCTTAATTTAAATTAATTTAAACTCCTGAAATTTAAAAGGAGCTGCCTGACTGATTTAATTCAATTCAATTCAATTCAATTCCCACCTAGATTCAAATTCCCAAACTCACTCTTTGCTGTCTCACTCTGGCTGTCTTCTCTCTGGCTCACTGGGAGACTTCACTGGGAGTGAGTTTACAAGTTGCTCTTTTTAAACGGTCCTGAATTGACTCCCCTCACCCACCTGCTTTTAGATCAAGGTAGATTTAAGTGACTGACACTTAACTGCCAACCAGTTATGAGAGTGGGTGGGGCAGCCCTTGTTAACCTACACTGCACAATACTAGCTTAATTTAAATTAATTTAAACTCCTGAAATTTAAAAGGAGCTGCCTGACTGATTTAATTCAATTCAATTCAATTCAATCCCCACCTAGCTTCAAATTCCCAAACTCACTCTTTGCTGTCTCACTCTGGCTGTCTTCTCTCTGGCTCACTGGGAGAACTCACTGGGAGTGAGTTTACAAGTTGCACTTTTTAAACGGTCCTGAATTGACTCCCCTCCCCCACCTGCTTTTAGATCAAGGTAGATTTAAGTGACTGACACTTAACTGCCAACCAGTTATGTGAGTGGGTGGGGCAGCCCTTGTTAACCTACGCTGCACAATACTAGCTTAATTTAAATTAATTTAAACTCCTGAAATTTAAAAGGAGCTGCCTGACTGATTTAATTCAATTCAATTCAATTCCCACCTAGATTCAAATTCCCAAACTCACTCTTTGCTGTCTCACTCTGGCTGTCTTCTCTCTGGCTCACTGGGAGAACTCACTGGGAGTGAGTATACAAGTTGCTCTTTTTAAAATGTCCTGAATTGACTCCCCTCCCCCACCTGCTTTTAGATCAAGGTAGATTTAAGTGACTGACACTTAACTGCCAACAAGTTCTGTGAGTGGGTGGGGCAGCCCTTGTTAACCTACACTGCACAATACTAGCTTAATTTAAATTAATTTAAACTCCTGAAATTTAAAAGGAGCTGCCTGACTGATTTAATTCAATTCAATTCAATTCAATTCCCACCTAGATTCAAATTCCCAAACTCACTCTTTGCTGTCTCGCTCTGGCTGTCTTCTCTCTGGCTCACTGGGTGACTTCACTGGGAGTGAGTTTACAAGTTGCACTTTTTAAATGGTCCTGAATTGACTCCCCACCCCCACCTGCTTTTAGATCAAGGTAGATTTAAGTGACTGGCACTTAACTGCCAACCAGTTATGTGAGTGGGTGGGGCAGCACTTGTTAAACTACACTGCACAATACTAGCTTAATTTAAATTAATTTAAACTCCTGAAATTTAAAAGGAGCAGCCTGACTGATTTAATTCAATTCAATTCAATTCAATTCCCACCTAGATTCAAATTCCCAAACTCACTCTTTGCTGTCTCACTCTGGCTGTCTTCTCTCTGGCTCACTAGGAGACTTCACTGGGAGTGAGTTTACAAGTTGCTCTTTTTAAACGGTCCTGAATTGACTCCCCTCACCCACCTGCTTTTAGATCAAGGTAGATTTAAGTGACTGACACTTAACTGCCAACCAGTTATGAGAGTGGGTGGGGCAGCCCTTGTTAACCTACACTGCACAATACTAGCTTAATTTAAATTAATTTAAACTCCTGAAATTTAAAAGGAGCTGCCTGACTGATTTAATTCAATTCAATTCAATTCAATTCCCACCTAGCTTCAAATTCCCAAACTCACTCTTTGCTGTCTCAATCTGGCTGTCTTCTCTCTGGCTCACTGGGAGAACTCACTGGGAGTGAGTTTACAAGTTGCACTTTTTAAACGGTCCTGAATTGACTCCCCTCCCCCACCTGCTTTTAGATCAAGGTAGATTTAAGTGACTGACACTTAACTGCCAACCAGTTATGTGAGTGGGTGGGACAGCCCTTGTTAACCTACGCTGCACAAAAGTAGCTTAATTTAAATTAATTTAAACTCCTGAAATTTAAAAGGAGCTGCCTGACTGATTTAATTCAATTCAATTCAATTCCCACCTAGATTCAAATTCCCAAACTCACTCTTTGCTGTCTCACTCTGGCTGTCTTCTCTCTGGCTCACTGGGAGAACTCACTGGGAGTGAGTATACAAGTTGCTCTTTTTAAAATGTCCTGAATTGACTCCCCTCCCCCACCTGCTTTTGGATCAAGGTAGATTTAAGTGACTGACACTTAACTGCCAACCAGTTATGTGTGTGGGTGGGGCAGCCCTTGTTAACCTACACTGCACAATACTAGCTTAATTTAAATTAATTTAAACTCCTGAAATTTAAAAGGACCTGCTTGACTGATTTACTTCAATTCAATTCCCACCTAGATTCAAATTCCCAAACTCACTCTTTGCTGTCTCACTCTGGCTGTCTTCTCTCTGGCTCACTGGGAGAACTCACTGGGAGTGAGTATACAAGTTGCACTTTTTAAACGGTCCTGAATTGACTCCCCTCCCCCACCTGCTTTTAGATCAAGGTAGATTTAAGTGACTGACACTTAACTGCCGACCAGTTATGTGAGTGGGTGGGGCAGCCTTTGTTAACCTACACTGCACAATACTAGCTTAATTTAAATTAATTTAAACTCATGAAATTTCAAAGGAGCTGCCTGACTGATATAATTCAATTCAATTCAATTCAATTCCCACCTAGATTCAAATTCCCAAACTCGCTCTTTGCTGCCTCACTCTGGCTGCCTTCTCTCTGGCTCACTGGGAGTGAGTTTACAAGTTGCCCTTTTTAAAATGTCCTGAATTGACTCCCCTCCCTACCTGCTTTTAGATCAAGGACTTGCGTCGGAACTATGCAGAGTATGCAAATGCTGACGTTAGTCAGCGTGTAATGATAATTTGATGGCAGTAAACTTTCAGCTAATGTTTTATTTTAAAGAGGCATGTGGCACAGCATCAAACGAAACTGAACATGCACTGAGTGGCAGAATGAACCGCACACCAAATACTGTTTAAAGAGATAATCAATTATTCTCAATTTAGTTACGGATTAATTTTTCCTTGCTCTCCCTGAATTGTTCGAAGTGCTTGATTAGGTCAAAAGGAATGATGTTGTTTGAAGGTAAAGCCTTGCCTAGATGTAAAAAATCCGATCCACTTAGCATTGGAGCATTATTGTGTGTTCAGAACACGCACTAGGCAACTTCAGGGGCGGGATTCTCCGACCCCCCTGCCGGGTAGGAGAATCCCCGGGGGGCGGCGTGAATCCCGCCCTGCCGCCTCAATGCCGGCTGCCGTATTCTCCGGCGCCGGTTTTCGGGTGGGGGCGGGATTACGCCGCGCCGGTCGGGGGGCGTTGGCAGTGGCCCCCCACCTACCAGCCAGGTCCCGCCGTGTGGACCCCGTGTGAATTGGACATGGTCCCACACGGCGGGACCTGGCTGGTAGGCCGGTTGGTGCGATCCACGGGGGGCGACGATCTGCCCCCGGTGGTGCCCCCACTGTGGCCTGGCCCGCGATCGGGGCCCACCGATCTGCGGGCCGGCCTGTGCCATGGGGGCACTCCTTCCTTCGATGCTGGCCTCCATAGGGCTCCGCCATGGCCGGCAGGGAGAAGACAACTCCCTGCGCATGCGCTAGAACATGCCGGCTGGTCTGCGCATGCACGGGCCCACACTGGTGGTTCTGCGCATGCGCGGGACCACGCCGGCCCGTTGGCGTGGCGCCAACCCCTCCGCCGCTGGCCTAGCCCCCAGAAGGGCGGAGGATTCCGCAACTTCCGGTCGGCCCGACGTCGGAGTGGTTCGCTCCGCTTTTTACTCTGGCGTCGGGCCATTGCGGGGATTCGGGAGAATCCCGCTTCAGGTGTCTGAGGGGCAATGCCAGGGACGGCTAAGGTGTTCCCGCGAGCTGTCACTCGCCTGTGTGTGCTCCTTCAACACGACCTGCAGCCCCCTGGCTTTGGAAAGAACTCAATTCCAGTTGCCGTCAAAGTGACTGTGGCTGTAAATTTCTCCACCATTCCAGTGGTCCATTTTCCTGGCTGCAACACAGAGATGCATAAGGGAAGTGACCTTGTTCAGAAGGGCCAGCTAATTAATTTGATTCACAACAGATTATGGTAGCCAGGCTGCAAATCTTTGGGAGCTTTGTCACTTCCCATAAGTACAAGGGTTATGTGGCTGCGTCACGTGAGCCACGAGAGCTTCCTGGGAACAGCCAGCAGCATTTGTAATTTGGAGGGGTTTTACCCTCATAATATTCTGTGACCACCTGAAAAAAACTTATGCAGGTGTGTGCTTGTTTCCCAAGGAGCTTTAATGGCTCATCCCAGCTGCCAACTATTCGTCAGCCACCATGCAGAATTAATTCACTAGCCACATGTTCTACCCACAAGAAGGTCACGGGGAGTGGACCTTTACCACTCAGGATAAAAAGAGATGACTATTTCCCCGTGCCCCAGGACATAGGCATCACACTGGCATGTAAGTCACTGAAACAATGATGACCTATCCTTCTGCTCCTTGCCTAGAGTGACAAGGCCATGAGTACATGAACAATGCATCTTTGGACTGTGGGAGGAAACCGGAGCAGCCGGAAGAAACCAACTTAGACACGGGGAGAACGTGCAGACTCGGCACAGACAGTGACCCAAGCCGGGAATCGAATCTGGGACCCTGGAGCTGTGAAGCAACTGTGCTAGCTTAATTTAAATTAATTTAAACTCCTGAAATTTAAAAGGAGCTGCCTGACTGATTTAATTCAATTCAATTCAATTCCCACCTAGATTCAAATTCCCAAACTCACTCTTTGCTGTCTCACTCTGATTGTCTTCTCTCTGGCTCACTGGGAGAACTCACTGGGAGTGAGTTTACAAGTT
The DNA here is from genome assembly GCF_047496885.1 of Scyliorhinus torazame. Classification (NCBI taxonomy): domain Eukaryota; kingdom Metazoa; phylum Chordata; class Chondrichthyes; order Carcharhiniformes; family Scyliorhinidae; genus Scyliorhinus; species Scyliorhinus torazame. The sequence goes on from NC_092710.1 coordinate 325,916,334, forward strand.
GCTCTTTTTAAACGGTCCTGAATTGACTCCCCTCCCCCACCTGCTTTTAGATCAAGGTAGATTTAAGTGACTGACACTTAACTGCCAACCAGTTCTGTGAGTGGGTGGGGCAGCCCTTGTTAACCTACACTGCACAATACTAGCTTAATTTAAATTAATTTAAACTCCTGAAATTTAAAAGGAGCTGCCTGACTGATTTAATGCAATTCAATTCAATTCAATTCCCACCTAGATTCAAATTCCCAAACTCACTCTTTGCTGTCTCACTCTGGCTGTCTTCTCTCTGGCTCACTGGGAGACTTCACTGGGAGTGAGTTTACAAGTTGCTCTTTTTAAACGGTCCTGAATTGACTCCCCTCCCCCACCTACTTTTAGATCAAGGTAGATTTAAGTGACTGATACTTAACTGCCGACCAGTTATGTGAGTGGGTGGGGCAGCCCTTGTTAACCTACACTGCACAATACTATCTTAATTTAAATTAATTTAAACTCCTGAAATTTAAAAGGAGCTGCCTGACTGATTTAATTCAATTCAATTCAATTCCCACCTAGATTCAAATTCCCAAACTCACTCTTTGGTGTCTCACTCTGATTGTCTTCTCTCTGGCTCACTGGGAGAACTCACTGGCAGTGAGTTTACAAGTTGCTCTTTTTAAACGGTCCTGAATTGACTCCCCACCCCCACCTGCTTTTAGATCAAGGTAGATTTAAGTGACTGACACTTAACTGCCAACCAGTTATGTGAGTGGGTGGGGCAGCCCTTGTTAAACTACACTGCACAATACTAGCTTAATTTAAATTAATTTAAACTCATGAAATTTAAAAGGAGCTGCCTGACTGATTTAATTCAATTCAATTCCCACCTAGATTCAAATTCCCAAACTCACTCTTTGCTGTCTCACTCTGGCTGTCTTCTCTCTGGCTCACTGGGAGACTTCACTGGGAGTGAGTTTACAAGTTGCTCTTTTTAAACGGTCCTGAATTGACTCCCCTCCCCCACCTGCTTTTAGATCAAGGTAGATTTAAGTGACTGACACTTAACTGCCAACCAGTTCTGTGAGTGGGTGGGGCAGCCCTTGTTAACCTACACTGCACAATACTAGCTTAATTTAAATTAATTTAAACTCCTGAAATTTAAAAGGAGCTGCCTGACTGATTTAATGCAATTCAATTCAATTCAATTCCCACCTAGATTCAAATTCCCAAACTCACTCTTTGCTGTCTCACTCTGGCTGTCTTCTCTCTGGCTCACTGGGAGACTTCACTGGGAGTGAGTTTACAAGTTGCTCTTTTTAAACGGTCCTGAATTGACTCCCCTCCCCCACCTACTTTTAGATCAAGGTAGATTTAAGTGACTGATACTTAACTGCCGACCAGTTATGTGAGTGGGTGGGGCAGCCCTTGTTAACCTACACTGCACAATACTATCTTAATTTAAATTAATTTAAACTCCTGAAATTTAAAAGGAGCTGCCTGACTGATTTAATTCAATTCAATTCAATTCCCACCTAGATTCAAATTCCCAAACTCACTCTTTGGTGTCTCACTCTGATTGTCTTCTCTCTGGCTCACTGGGAGAACTCACTGGCAGTGAGTTTACAAGTTGCTCTTTTTAAACGGTCCTGAATTGACTCCCCACCCCCACCTGCTTTTAGATCAAGGTAGATTTAAGTGACTGACACTTAACTGCCAACCAGTTATGTGAGTGGGTGGGGCAGCCCTTGTTAAACTACACTGCACAATACTAGCTTAATTTAAATTAATTTAAACTCATGAAATTTAAAAGGAGCTGCCTGACTGATTTAATTCAATTCAATTCCCACCTAGATTCAAATTCCCAAACTCACTCTTTGCTGTCTCACTCTGGCTGTCTTCTCTCTGGCTCACTGGGAGACTTCACTGGGAGTGAGTTTACAAGTTGCTCTTTTTAAACGGTCCTGAATTGACTCCCCTCCCCCACCTGCTTTTAGATCAAGGTCTCTGGCTCACTGGGAGAACTCACTGGGAGTGAGTTTACAAGTTGCCCTTTTTAAAATGTCCTGAATTGACTCCCCTCCCCACCTGATTTTAGATCAAGGACTTGCGTCGGAACTATGCAGTGTATGCTGACGTTAGTCAGCGTGTAATGATAATTTGATGGCAGTAAACTTTCAGCTAATGTTTTATTTTAAAGAGGCATGTGGCACAGCATCAAACGAAACTGAACATGCACTGAGTGGCAGAATGAACCGCACACCAAATACTGTTTAAAGAGATAATCAATTATTCTCAATTTAGTTACGGATTAATTTTTCCTTGCTCTCCCTGAATTAGAACATAGAACATAGAACAATACAGCGCAGTACAGGCCCTTCGGCCCACGATGTTGCACCGAAACAAAAGCCATCGAACCTACACTATGCCATTATCATCCATATGTTTATCCAATAAACTTTTAAATGCCCTCAATGTTGGCGAGTTCACCACTGTAGCAGGTAGGGCATTCCACGGCCTCACTACTCTTTGCGTAAAGAACCTACCTCTGACCTCTGTCCTATATCTATTACCCCTCAGTTTAAAGTTATGTCCCCTCGTGCCAGCCATATCCATCCGCGGGAGAAGGCTCTCACTGTCCACCCTATCCAACCCCCTGATCATTTTGTATGCCTCTATTAAGTCTCCTCTTAACCTTCTTCTCTCCAACAAAAACAACCTCAAGTCCATCAGCCTTTCCTCATAAGATTTTCCCTCCATACCAGGCAACATCATGGTAAATCTCCTCTGCACCCGCTCCAAAGCCTCCACGTCCTTCCTATAATGCGGTGACCAGAACTGTACGCAATACTCCAAATGCGGCCGTACCAGAGTTCTGTACAGCTGCAACATGACCTCCCGACTCCGGAACTCAATCCCTCTACCAATAAAGGCCAACACTCCATAGGCCTTCTTCACAACCCTATCAACCTGGGTGGCAACTTTCAGGGATCTATGTACATGGACACCTAGATCCCTCTGCTCATCCACACTTTCAAGAACTTTACCATTAGCCAAATATTCCGCATTCCTGTTATTCCTTCCAAAGTGAATCACCTCACACTTCTCTACATTAAACTCCATTTGCCACCTCTCGGCCCAGCTCTGCAGCTTATCTATATCCCTCTGTAATCTGCTACATCCTTCCACACTATCGACAACACCACCGACTTTAGTATCGTCTGCAAATTTACTCACCCACCCTTCTGCGCCTTCCTCTAGGTCATTGATAAAAATGACAAACAGCATTGAACAACAGAATTGTTCGAAGTGCTTGATTAGGTCAAAAGGAATGATGTTGTTTGAAGGTAAAGCCTTGCCTAGATGTAAAAAATCCGATCCACTTAGCATTGGAGCATTATTGTGTGTTCAGAACACGCACTAGGCAACTTCAGGGGCGGGATTCTCCGACCCCCCTGCCGGGTAGGAGAATCCCCGGGGGGCGGCGTGAATCCCGCCCTGCCGCTCCGATGCCGGCTGCCGTATTCTCCGGCGCCGGTTTTCGGGTGAGGGCGGGATTACGCCGCGCTGGTCGGGGGGCGTTGGCAGTGGCCCCCCCACCTACCAGCCAGGTCCCGCCGTGTGGACCCCTGGAGCTGTGAAGCAACTGTGCTAACCACTGTGCTACCTTGCCCAGTGCATACATTCAGCCTTTAGAATACATTGCAGCCACATAATGCCATCCAGAAAAGATTGTCCTCGAACAAACATACCGTATTGTTGTCTACTGAAGTTAGATGTCCCTCAGCACCCATCATTCAGCAAAGATTGCCAAAATATGAAGCATTATTGCACAATATGCCCTATAAATGAGGACATCCCCAAAATACATGATGCATACAATAATCAAATGAACAAATCTTAGGCAGTAACCTCTGGGCTCCCCAGCATCAGATTTGGTGGGTACACCAAAGATGCACTGGGGAACCCCTCTTAGAACTTCGCAGGAAGCATTTGCATGGCAATTGCCCAGAAATGCAAACTTCCTTTGGGCAACTTCGCTGCTCTGTGAACCATTTGGAAATGCAAACTATGTCGCAAATTTTGGATGGTTCAGAGGCCTGGGCCTTGGCATGGGACGTCCCAATAGGCCCCCCAATCTCAGGAACTTTTGGTGACACAATCTCCCTCATCTGCTGGGGGGTCTGTGAAATGATCATCAGATGTGCCCCAGATTGTATGGCCAGGATTCTCCAATCCCCCTCCGGGTCGGAGAATCGCCGGGGGGGGCGGTGGGCCGAGAAACGCGCCACGCCACTCCGACGCCAGCCCGCCGATTCTCAGGTGCCCGCTGGATCGCTGCCGTGCCGGTCGTGGGGGCCGTTGAAAGCGACCCACCCTGGCGATTCTTCGCGACTCGATGAGCCGAGTGCCTGCCAAGTTCAACCTAGTCCCGCCAGCGTAGGTTGCGTGTGGTCCTACCCGGCGGGACCTCGGAGTTCTGGCTGCGGGGGCCGTCCTGGTTGGGTGGGGGGGTGGGGGAGCTGACTCCGGGAGGGACCTCCACAGTGGCCTGGCCCGTGATCGGGGCCTACTGATCAGCGGGCGGGCTATTTCCATGGGTGCCTATGTTCCTCCGCGCCGGGCAACTGTTGGGCTCCGCCATATTGCCTGGGGGCCCGCGCGGAGACGGGAATTTTCGCGCATGTGCGAACTCGCGTCGACCGTGGGGCGCCGGCAGGAGCAGCAGACACCACTCCGGCGCCGAACTAGCCCCCTGGGAAGGGGTGAATACCTGGGCCTGGAGGCCAGTTGATGCCGGGGTGGCTCACGCTGCTTTTGATGCCGGCGTCAGAAGTTGGCTGCGGGATCAGAGAATCAGGTCCCAGATGCCTGTGTGAGTGTAACTGTACCGCAGCCTAGCTGCCATAATCTGTTGTGAATCAAATTAATTCGCTGGCCCTTCTGAACAGAGCCTTGGTCACTGAACTGGTGGAGGATGAAGCAGTTGCTGGTGTCTTGTCTGCTTATCGTTGCTCTTTAGCATCACAGGTGGAGTTTGCTGGAAGGTCTTGGGCCTTCACAGCCTATGCCAACAACCCACAGTAGTGACCAACAAAAAGGGCATTAAGTAGACACTCAGTCTATCAGGAAACCACATGTGTCTATAATGTTTCTGTGCCTCAACACCAGGTTGGAGATATTCATATTCTGATGGATGGCTAATCCAGCCTTGCCAAATGCAATGGACAGGCTGCCCTGCTTACCTAGAATCTCCATGCTTCCTCTTGACTTGGCTTTAGAACGTTTAGATCAGGCACCTCTCCAGTCTTGGTGCTTTCCTTGAAGACCAAGAGACACCTAACTTGCCCCTATGCATCCCCATGTCACATGCTGGCCATGCATGGTAACTGCCTTATCATGGCAGTTGTATCCAATTGCCATATCATGTGTATTTGTCACATATGCCTCTTTTACCATGTCATTCTGAGGATCACCGCATATTTCCTACTCTGGCCTCTGTCCCCATTTGCAAAGTCCCATTGGGCAGCACAGTGGCACAGTGGTTAGCATTGCTGCTTCACAGCGGCAGGAACCCTGGTTCGATTCCAGTCTTGGGTGAGTGTCTGTGTGGAGTTTTCACGTTCTCCCCGTGTCTGCGTGGGATACCTCCGGGTGCTCCAGTTTCCTCCCACAATCCAAAGATGTGGTCAGGTGGTTGGGTAGGGTTGTTGAGATGGGGAGGAGGCCTAGGTGGGGTACTCCTTCAGAGGGTCGTTGCAGATTTTCTGGGCCGAATGGCCTCCTTCTGCACTGTAGGGATTCTATGATTGTTTGGCAGCCGGATGAGAGGACCTTTGATGCAGTGCCACATTGCCACTTGCCCTGGCAAATCAGAAGCAATTTACCCTTTCCTGACACTGCACGCAAGTTCTTGTCTGGATACAATGGTTGCTCCCTCCCTGCGATCTCCTCCAGGCTGCCTTGGCCAAGTGGGAGGACCTTCTATTTCCATCCTTGGGGAGGAGCATCGCTCGGCATTCCCAAACATCCTTAGAAAAGAACCAGCAGGGAAGAATTGATGAATCGTGGGGCTACTCATAGCCAGTATTTAGACATGAATTGGCGGCAGTGATGTGGGTCCAACAAGATGTTTTGGCAGAAGGCAGGTGTCAAGGTGGATGGAGATTGTGAGTCGCAAAATAAATGTTTAATGGCCATGTTACTTGTTGTCCTGACTGCAGAGTCAGGATGATCGCAGAGGTGGACCTTCTACAGCCTGTCCCAACCTACAATTGAGTCAGCTCATGGGGGTGCATACTTGCTGCCTGCACCCACCACGTGATTGCCTACTGCACACAACTTACAATTTGTATCATAATCGCGTGCGGTGCAGCCCTCGACACATGAGAAGAAGTGACGCTCACTTCCTGTCTTGCTGTGGGAGTCGCGCTCCTCTTATTAAATTCCATAAAATCTATATTAATGTATTTTTTGTTCGATTTTCCCCCTTTTTTTGAACAATAAGTGCAACAAAAAAACAGAAGAGAATGGTGCAAAGTGGGTACAGACAGAACAAGAGTTATTGCCCGCATAAATACAAGCAAAACATTACAGAATAGATTTGGAATAGGATAATTGAGGGACCAGAGCTTAAATGCTGGATCAACTAGTACGAAGGGACATAGCTTTAAATTGAGGGGAGATAGATATAAGACAGATGTCAGAGGTAGGTTCTTTACTCAGAGAGTATTAAGGGTGTGGAATGCCCTGCCTGCAACAGTAGTGTACTCGCCAACACTAAGGGTATTCAAATGGTCATTGGATAGACATATGGGCGATAAGGGAATAGTGTAAATGGGCGCAACATCGAGGGCCGAAGGGCCTGTACTGCGCTGTAATGTTCTATGTTCTATGTTCTAACTCAACAATGAGATACCACAGTGAGTGTGGAAAAGAGAGCAAGATCGTATTAATACAGAAGGACAATACAAGTCGCAGATTCCAAAGTGTAGCGATTCAGCCTAACAACTTGAGATGCATTAAATTGAATTGAAGTAACACGAATTAGCTCATGGAAAGTCCAACAGAAGCAAGTCAACCAAACTGGAGCTTATGATTTTAAGAAAATGGCCCTATACTTTATGGAACGCATCAGATTTAGAGGGGAGGACAGATGCCAAAAATTCCATGGGATGCATTTTGTAATCAGCCTATACCAGTTTTGGATAGAAGAATATTGGTCACTAATACAGAAGTGTAAGCTATTCTTACGAGTGGAAAAAGCCAGAATATTATATAGCCTTTTTTAATTGGAATCCGTGATTCTCCCATCCGCGAGAGCCAGAATCAGAAATAAAAGATTAGACTGTAAGGCTCTATCAAAAATCTTCCCCCAGTTCTCTGACTACATTTGATCAATAGGATTGAATCTTGACACAGGTCCATGGGCAATGTATGTGGTTGCCCTTGATTACCTGGCACTTTAGTTACATCGAGGATAAGGCAGAATCAAACCTGTGTCTAAGACTAGGGGTAATATGAATACGGTGTAGTATCTTGAACAGGCTCTCCTTCATCATATTGCAAACCAAAATTTAACCGGCATCATCCCATATGTTATCCCATGTTTCCTCATCAATCTTGATAGCTAAGCCTTTTTCCCATGCCTGCAAGGCACTCAGCGTGGTGATGCTGGCCGTGCAATTGAAAACATCATGGCACTTACTAATGAATTGTTTAGGCTCCACAGAATTCTGGATATTTTCCACTGGGGAAATTGAGGAGTCAAGGCCCAGGAAAGTCTTGTTAAGGATAATGTCTCGAAGCTGTAAATACTTAAAAAAGATTGTCTTGGGATCCAAATTGCTGACATAGCTGTTCAAAGGATACCAAGGAAGCATCTCTGAACTTGGGCAGGATTCTCCCCTCCCCGGCGGAGCGGGGGGTCCCAGCGGGATGGAGTGGCGTGAACCACTCTGGCGTCGGGCCGCCCCAAAGGTGCTGATTTCTCCGCACCTTTAGGGGCCAAGCTCTCGCCTTTAGGGGCTAGGCCCACGCCGGAGTTGTTGCCGTCCCGCCGGCTGGCGTGGAAGGCCTTTGGCGCAACGCCAGTCGGGGCCGAAGGGACTCCACCGGCTGGCGGAAGTCCGCGCATGCGCGGGATCATCAGCGGCTTCTGCGTCATCCCTGCGCATGCGCGGGGTGGGGTGGTCACCTCCGCGTTGGCCATCGCGGAGGCTATGGCTGACGTGGAGGGGAAAGAGTGCCCCCACGGCACAGGCCTGCCAGCGGATCGGTGGGCCCCGATCATGGGCCAGGCCACCGTGGAGGCACCTTCTGTGGCCAGATCGCCCAACGCCCCCCCCCCCCCCCCACCAGGACCCCGGAGCCCGCTCGCGCCGCCTGGTCCTGCCGGTAAGGGAGGTGGTTTAATTCACTCCGGCGGGACCGGCATTACAGCAGTGGGCCTTCGGCCCATCGCGAGCCGGAGAATTGCTGGGGGGGCCCGCCGACCTGCGCGGCGCGATTCCCGCCCCGGCCGAATCTCCGGTGCCGGAGAATTCGGCGGCCGGCGGGAGTGGGATTCACGCCGCTCCCCGCCGATTCTCCGACCCGGCGGGGGGTAGGAGAATCCCGCCCCATGTCTCCCAGCCTACAAATGCCTCTAATTGTTTTAAATTAATAGCCTTTATTGTCACAAGTAGGCTTACATTAAGACTACAATGAAGTTACTGCGAAAAGCCCCTCATCACCACATTCCAGCGCCTGTTCAGGTACACAGAGGGAGAATTCAAAATGTCCGAATGACCTATCTCTCCTGGTATCGAATACGTGCTCAATTAGACCGCATGGAAAGTCTGGGCTGTCTTGGATAGGAGGGAGTGCGGAAGCTAGTTTAGATCTACTGTCTAGTTGGCGAACCAACTTCCTTGCTCTAAGAATATTAATAATAGGATTATCACACCTTCCAGAGCCTACCTAATGCCACTACAAAACACCATGGCCTATAAAAGGAAAACTGCCTGCTCTGCTTCAATATCGAGCCATATGGATGCCATATCCATCCTAACCTGGACTCTGATGAATCTTAGATGAGAGGCCAGCTAATATATCTAATATTCGGGAGACCCAACTCCCCAGCTCTGCGAACCTAGCCAACTGAGGGTGAGTTTTTTTGCTCCAAATAAATCCATAGAATCCCTGCAGTACAGAAGGAGGCCAATCGGCCCATTGCGTCTGCACTGACCCTGTAAAAGAGCACCTGACCCAGGTCCACTCCCCTGCCCTATCCCACTTAACCTGCACATCTTTGGGCTGTGGGAGGAAACCCACCCAGCTACTGGGAAAACGAGCAAAATCCAGACAATCACCTGAGGCAGGAATTGAAACCGGGTCCCTGGTGCTGTGAGGCAGTAGGGCTAACCACTGAACTACCATGCCACCCATGCCTAAAAGTACTAATCGTTCCATTAATTTCTTTAACAACTTTAGCCGACAGCATTATGGGTAGCATTTGCAAAGGGTATAACAATCTCAGCAACATGTTAATTTTATTAGAGTGATTCTCACAAGCCATGAAATCTGGAGCACCGACCACTGAACACGACCCCATCTCATAGCCGCAGTCAATTGAGATAAATCGGCCCCATAAAATAGTCTAAAGGAAGGGGTAATGGAAGCCCCAAGATATTGAAATCATACAAGGGACCATCTAAAGGGGAAGATGGCAAGGTGCAGTGGTTTACCCCTCGCCACCCAACCCGCATGGCCTCAGACTTAGCAAAGTTAATCCTTGTAACCAGAAAAGGCACTAAAACGATCTACCACTCCAATAATGCAGGGATCAAAACACCAGGATTCAAGCAGCATGGCATCCACATAAAGCATGATCTTGTGTTGCTTCATCCCACATTCAAACCCTGATATCAAGGGATTCGACCTAATGGCCTCGGCAAAATCTCAGTGGTCAATGCAAACAAGGGATACAGATGGCAGATCTGCCAAGTCCTCCCCCAACCCAAAGCCTTGCAATGTGTAAACTAGATAATGCGCGAAGCATTCGGAACAAAAGTAATGAGTTAAGAATGTAAATAGAGACAAAGGGGTATGATTTGGTGGTGATTACAGAGACATAGTTAAAAGGTGACCAAGTCTGGGAGTTGAATATCCAAGGGTACACAGTATTTTGGAAGGCTAGATAGAGAATAAAAGGAGGTGGTGTAGTTTTGCTGGTAAAGAAAGGGATCAGTGCTGTAGTGAGAAACAATAGAAGCACTGAGATCAAGACATGACATCAGTCTGGGTAGAAATAAAAAATAGCAAAGGAAAGAAGTCTCTGGTGGGAATAATCTATAGGTACCCCAACAGTAGTTCCGCAGTTAGGCACAGTATAAACCAGGATATATTGGAGGCTTGTTAGAAAGGTACGGCAATAATCATGGGTGATTTTAATATGCATATGGACTGGATTAATCAAATTGGTAAGGGTAGCCTCAATAGAGAGTTCATTGGAGCAATATGTTGTGTAATCAACCAGAGAGCCGGCTATTCTGATTTGGTATTGTGCAATGAGGAGGAATTAATTAATGACTTCATACTTAAGGGACCTCTAGGGAAAAGTCATCACAGCATGATAGAATTTCAAATTCAGTTTGAGGGCGAGAAACTGGAGTCCCAAACTAGCCCTCTGCAGTTAAACAAAGGTGAATACGTCGGCATGAGGGACTATTTTGGCCAGTGGACTGGGCAGGAAGAATAAAATATAGGACAGTTGATGAGCAGTGGCAGTGGTTTAAGGAGATATTAAATTTCTGCCAACTAAAATGTAATCCGACGAGGAAGAAAGATTGTAACTGGGGGAAAAAATCCATGGCTAAGCAAGGAAGTTAAAGATTACATCAAGACAAAAATAAGGCATATCATATTGCAAAGGCCAGTGGCAGGCTGGAAGATTGCGAAACTTTTAAAGATCAACAAAGGGTTACTAAAGAAATAATAAAAAGAGCAAAGGTAAATTCCAAAAGAAAATTAGCGCAAAATTCCGGCCAATGTTGGAGGTTTATTACAGGCCCCCCAACCTCATCAAAAAGTAAAAGGTGGCTTTTGTACGGTCTAGAGGGCAGTCGAAACCTTGAGTATAAAGAAAGTAGGAAGGTACTTTAGCGGGAAATTAGGAGAGTTAGGAAGGGGTCATGAAAGGTCCTTGGCAAGTAGGATTAAGGTGAGTCCCAAAGCTTTTTATTCATATGTAAAAAGCAAGAGGTTGGCCAGGGAAAGGATTGGACCACGTAAGGACACTGGGGGGAATCTATGTGTTGAGCCAGAGGAAATGGACGAGGTACAAATGAGTACTGATGCATTATCAATTACGACGAGACAAGAGTAGAGAGTAATCGAGGCTTTATTGTGCGGAGATGTGAAGCTTCCCGCAGCTGCTGCCGAAATGGCTGCAGCTCGGAGAGCCCACACATTTATACTCTGCCTACTGGGCGGAGCCAGCAGGCAGGGATCTAACCCTGTACCTGTAGTACAGGGGCCTTACCGTAATACCCTCATATGCAGTATATACATTACAACAGTGGTGACTACCACATTCACCCCCTGATAAAAAAAGAGTCCAGCGGGGGTGGTGGAAAACTATTTACATACAGGCTGTTTAAAATTTTAGAAAGAGTTTACAAATTTAGACGCTCGGGCGCCTTGATCCGTCGTTGCGAGCACCGCAGTTCTGGTGATGATTCGGTTCGGTCATCGGTGACTCCGAGAGCGTGTTGACCTCATCTTCATTCCCGGGTGGACCGATCGTCCTGGAGCGGGGGCTGTGGTGGGGTGCGCTGGGGGGAGGGAGGGTGGCGCTGGGGCAGCAGGGGATGGGGTGTGTGGGGACCCAGCTTGCGCCAGGTCCCTGAGGGAGACTGTGTCTTGGCGGCCATCGGGATACGCTACCTAGGCGTACTGCGGGTTCGCACGGAGTAGCTGTACCCTCTCAACCAACGGGTCCACCTTGTGGAACCGAACGTGCTTGCGGAGGAGAACGGGTCCTGGAGCTGCCAGCCATGTTGCGAGTGAAACCCCGGAGGTCGACCTCCTGGGGAAGGCAAAGAGACGTTCATGGGGAATTTCGTTAGTCGCAGTGCACAGGAGTGACCGAATGGAGTGGAGGGTGTCGGGGAGGACCTCCTGTCAGCGGGAGGCCGGGAGATTTCTGGACCGTAGGGCCAACTGGACGGCCTTCCAGACCGTCCCATTCTACCGCTCCACCTGCCCGTTTCCCTGGGAGTTGTAGTTGGTAGTCCTGCTCGAGTCAATGCCCCTGTTGAGCAGGTACTGGCGCAGCTCATCGCTCATAAATGAGGATCTCCGGTCGCTGTGGACGTAGGCGGGGAAAACGAAGAGAGCGAAGATGGTGTTGAGGGCTTTGATGACGGTGGCAGACATCATATCGGGGCATGGGGTGGCACCCCTTCCTGGAATATTCGTCGACCACATTGAGAAACTACGTGTTGCGGTCGGTGGAGGGGAGGGGCCCTTTGAAGTCCACGCTGAGGCGTTCAAAGGGGCGGGAGGCCTTCACCAGGAGCACACTGTCTGGCCAGTAGCAATGCGGTTTACACTCCGCGCAGACCTGGCAGTCTCTGGTGACAGCCCTGACTACCTCGATGGAGTAGGGCAGATTGCGTGCCTTAATGAAGTGCTAAAAGCGGGTGACCCCTGGGTGACAGAGATCGTCGTGCAGGGTCCGGAGTCGGTCCACTTGTGCGCTGGCACATGTACCTCGGGACAGGGCATCGGGGGGCTCGTTGAGCTTACCGGGGCGATACATAATCTCGTAATTGTAGGTGGAGAGCTCGATCCTCCACCTCAAGATTTTATCATATTTGATCTTACCCCGCTGTGTGTTGTTAAATATGAAGGCAACCGACTGTTGGTCTGTGAGGAGAGTGAATCTCCTGCTGGCCAGGTAATGCCTCCAGTGCCGCACAGCTTCAACGATAGCTTGGGCCTCCTTTTCGACGGAGGAGTGCCGAATTTCGAAGGCTTGGAGGGTGCGGGAAAAGAATGCCATGGGCCTGCCTGCCTGGTTGAGGGTGGCGGCCAGAGCGACGTCTGATGCATCGCTCTCAACTTGGAAGGGGAGCGTCTCGTCGACCGCGTGCATCGCGGTCTTGGCGATGTCGGCCTTGATACGGTTGAAGGTCTGGTGAGCCTCGGCCGTCAGTAGGAAACCGGTGGAATGGATAAGTGGGCGGGCCTTGTCCGCATAGTTAGGGACCCACTGGGCGTAGTACGAAAAGAACCCCAGTAATCATTTGAGGGCCTTGGGGCAGTGGGGGTGGGGGAGTTCCATGAGGGGGTGCATGCGATCGGGGTCGGTCCCTAGGACTCCGTTCTGAACCACATAGCCGAGGATGGCTAATCGGTTCATGCTGAACACACTCTTCTCCTTGTTTTAGGTTAGGTTGTGGAGTTTGGCGGTGTGGAGAAATTTGGAAAGATTAGTGTCGTGGTCCTGCTGGTCGTGGCCGCAGATGGTGACGTTATCCAGGTACGGGAAGGTGGCCTGCAAAATGGTGGAGTGGATGAGTGGACGGGCCTTGTCCGCATAGTTAGGGACCCACTGGGCGTAGTACGAGAAGGACCCCAGGCATCATTTGAGGGCCTTGGGGCAGTGGGGAAGGGGGAGTTCCATGAGGGGGCGCATGCGATTGGGGTCGGGCCCTAGAACTCCGTTCTGAACCACATAGCCGAGGATGGCTAATCGGTTCATGCTGAACACGCACTTCTCCTTGTTTTAGGTTAGGTTGTGGAGTTTGGCGGTGTGGAGGAATTTGGAAAGGTCAGCGTCGTGGTCCTGCTGGTCGTGGCCGCAGATGGTGACGTTATCCAGGTACGGGAAAGTGGCCCGCAGTCCGTACCGGTCAACCATTCGGTCCATCTCTTGTTGGAAGACCGAGACCCTGTTAGTGACGCCGAAGGGGATCCTAAGGAAATGACAAAGGTGGCAGTCCGCTTCAAACGCGGTGTAAGGGTGGTCGGCCTTGCGAATGAGGAGCTGGTGGTAGGCAGATTTCAGGTCCACTGTCGAGAATACCCGGTACTGTGCAATCTGATTGACCATATCAGATATGTATGGGAGGGGTTACGCGTCGAGCTGCGTGTACCGATTGATGGTCTGACTGTAGTCAACGACCATCCTGTTTTTCTCCCCCATTTGCACCACTACCACTTGGGCTCTCCAGGGGCTGTTGCTGGCCTCGATGATACCTTCCTGCAGCAGCTGCTGGACCTCAGACCTGATGAAGGTCCTGTCCTGGGCGCTGTACCGTCTGCTCCTGGTGGCAACGGGTTTGCAATCCAGGGTGAGGTTTGCAAACAGAGAAGGCAGGTTGACCTTAAGGGTCGTGAGGCCGCATACAGTAAGGGGTGGTAGGGGCCCGCCAAATTTCATGGTTAGGCTCTGGAGGTTGTACTGAAAGTCCAGGCCGAGTAGCAAGGCAGCGCAGAGGTTGGGGAGGACGTAGAGCCGGAAGCCACTGAACTCTACACCCTGGATGGTGAGGGTGGCGATGCAGTACCCCGGATCGCTACGGAGTGGGATCCGAAGGCCAGGGAGATTCTTTGGTTAATGGGGTGTACCGCGAGGGAGCAGCGCCTTACCGTATCGGGGTGGATGAAGCTCTCAGTGCACCCGGAGTCCAGAAGGCAGGATATCTCATGCCCGTCGACCTTCACCTTTGTCGACGCGGTCGCGAGGTTGTGCGGTCGGGATTGGTCGGTCGTGACAGAGGCGAGACACAGCTGGTCGTCGGCGGTTGCAGGCGATGAGCGGCCCGATGAGGTGCCCGACGGGCATGTGTCCCGAGACGGGGAAGATGGCGCCGCCCATGGGCCGCACGTGTCCTGAGGCAGGCAAGATGGTGGCGCCCTCGGGCCGCACGTGTCCTGGGGCAGGCAAGATGGCGGCGCCCTCGGGCCGCACGTGTCCTGGGGCAGGCAAGATGTCGGCGCCCTCGGGCCGCACGTGTCCTGGGGCAGGCAAGATGGCTCCGCCCATTGGTTGTGAGGGGAGCAAGACGGCGGTGCCCACGGGCCGCACGTGGTCTGAGGCGAGGAAGATGGCGGTGCCCATTGGCCGCACGTGCGGGTGCAGGGATAATAGCGGCGATTGAGCGGGCCTGGCACACTGCAGCAATATGTCCTTTTTTGCCGCAGGCCTTGCAGAGCGCACTCCGTGCGGTCAGCGCTGCCGGGTGTGTTTTGCCTGTCCGTAGAAGTAGCACTTGGTCCCCCGGGGTTGATTGGCTGCTGCGCGGCGCAGGTGTGGGGTTGGCTGGGGGCGGTTGCTGATGGGGTCCATGATGGGGTGGCCGCTGGCGGGGTCCACGATGCCCAGGAGGGTGGGCCGTGCGGTCGGGGCATACGCCTGTATGTTGCGTGAGGCGACTATGAGCGAGAGCGCTACTTTCCTGGTCGCCACGAGGTCAAGCGTAGCCCGTTCTAAGAGGCGCTGGCGGATGTAGGCCGACCCTATGCCCGTAATGCCGATTAGCAGGTTAGAATGTTCAGGGTCCAAAACGGCCTGGCAATCACAGTCTCTCACCAGGGCGAGCAGGGCACGCCATAAATCATCCACAGACTCACCGGGAAGTTGGTGCCGCGTGGACAGGAGGTGCCTGGCGTAGGTCTTGTTGGTCTGCTGAGCGTTGTTCTTCTTCAGTAGCGCCATGGCCTCTGCGTCGGAAGGCACGTCCTGGATGAGGGGAAAATCATATGAGCTCAGCCGCGTGTTCCGAATCTGGAGCTCCTTAGCTTCTGGGATTGGATCTGCCGCAGATCCGATGTATGCTTCAAAGCAAGCTAGCCAATGTGCGAAGTCCTTTTTGGCATTGTCTGCTTGAGGATGCAGCTGCAGGCGATCCGGCTTGATGCGGAGATCCATCTTTGTAAAATCTCTGTGTAATAAATTGATGCACTATCAATTACGACGAGACGAGAGTAGAGAGTAATCGAGGCTTTATTACACAGAGATGTGTGGCCTCCTACAGCTTTTGCCAAAATGGCTGAAGTTCGGAGAGCACACACTTTTATACTCCGCCCACTGGGCGGAGCCAGCAGGTAGGGATCTACCCCCGTAACTGTAGTACAGGGGCCTTACTGTAATACCCTCATATGTAGTGCAGTATACACAACATAATACAACAGTGGTGACTACCACACACATGTCCCTCGGGATAGGGCATCGGGGGGCTTTTTGAGCTTACCTAGGCGACACAAAATCTCATAATTGTAGGTGGAGAGCTCGATCCTTCACCTCAAGATCTTATCATTTTTGATCTTACCCTGCTTTGTATTGTTGAACATGAAGGCAACCAACCGTTGGTCAGTGAGGAGAGTGAATCTCCTGCCAGCCAGGTAATGCCTCCAGTGCTGCACAGCTTCAACGATAGCTTGGGCCTCCTTTTCGACAGAGGAGTGCCGAATTTCAGAGTCATGGAGGATGCGTGAAAAGAATGCCATGGGCCTGCCTGCCTGGTTGAGGGTAGCGGCCAGAGCGACGTCTGATGCATCACTCTCGACTTGCAAGGGGAGCGTCTCATCGACCGCGTACATCACGGCCTTGGCGACGTCAGCCTAGATACAGTTGAAGACCTGGTGAGCCTCGGTGGTCAGTGGCAAAATGGTGGAGTGGATGAGTGGACGGGCCTTGTCCGCATAGTTAGGGACCCACTGGGCGTAGTACGAGAAGGACCCCAGGCATCATTTGAGGGCCTTGGGGCAGTGGGGAAGGGGGAGTTCCATGAGGGGGCGCATGCGATTGGGGTCGGGCCCTAGAACTCCGTTCTGAACCACATAGCCGAGGATGGCTAATCGGTTCATGCTGAACACGCACTTCTCCTTGTTTTAGGTTAGGTTGTGGAGTTTGGCGGTGTGGAGGAATTTGGAAAGGTCAGCGTCGTGGTCCTGTCGTGGCCGCAGATGGTGACGTTATCCAGGTATGGGAAAGTGGCCCGCAGTCCGTACCGGTCAACCATTCGGTCCATCTCTTGTTGGAAGACCGAGACCCTGTTAGTGACGCCGAAGGGGATCCTAAGGAAATGACAAAGGTGGCAGTCCGCTTCAAACGCGGTGTAAGGGTGGTCCGCCTTGCGAATGAGGAGCTGGTGGTAGGCAGATTTCAGGTCCACTGTCGAGAATACCCGGTACTGTGCAATCTGATTGACCATATCAGATATACATGGGAGGGGGTAAGCGTCGAGCTGCGTGTACCGATTGATGGTCTGATTGTAGTCAACGACCATCCTGTTTGTCTCCCCCGTTTTCACCACTACCACTTGGGCTCTCCAGGGGCTGTTGCTGGCCTCGATGATACCTTCCCGCAGCAGCTGCTGGACCTCAGACCTGATGAAGGTCCTGTCCTGGGCGCTGTACCGTCTGCTCCTGGTGGTGACGGGTTTGCAATCCGGGGTGAGGTTTGCAAACAGAGAAGGCGGGTCGACCTTAAGGGTCGTGAGGCCGCGTACAGTAAGAGGTGGTAGGGGCCCGCCAAATTTCATGGTTAGGCTCTGGAGGTTGCACTGGAAGTCCAGGCTGAATAGCAAGGCAGCGCAGAGGTTGGGGAGGACATAGAGCCGGAAGCCGCTGAACTCTACGCCCTGGATGGTGAGGGTGGCGATGCAGCCCGGATCGCCACGGAGTGGGATCCGAAGGCCAGGGAGATTCTTTGGTTAATGGGGTGTACCGTGAGGGAGCAACGCCTTACCGTATCGGGGTGGATGAAGCTCTCAGTTCTCCCGGAGTCCAGAAGGCAGGATATCTCATGCCCGTCGACCTTCACCTTTGTCGACGCGGTCGCGAGGTTGTGCGGTCGGGATTGGTCGATCGTGACGGAGGCGAGACGCAGCTGGTCGTCGGCGGTTGCAGGCGATGAGCGGCCCGATGAGGTGCCCGACGGGCAGGTGTCCCAAGGCGGGGAAGATGGCGGCGCCCATGGGCCGCACGTGTCCTGAGGCAGGCAAGATGGCGGCGCCCACGAGCCGTTCGTGTTGTGATGTGAGCAAGATGGCGGTGCCCACGGGCCGCACGTGTTATGAGGGGAGCAAGATGATTGCGCCCACGGGCCGCACGTGGTCTGAGGCGAGGAAGATGGCGGCGCCCACGGGTCGCATGTGGTGGGTACAGGGACAATAGCGGCGATCGAGTGGGCCTGGCACACAGCAGCAAAATGTCCTTTCTTCCCGCAGGCTTTGCAGAGCGCGCTCCGTGCCAGGCATCGCCTCCGGGCGGGTTTTGACAGTCCGCAGAAGTAGCACTTAGGTCCCCCGGGGTTTGTTGGCTGCCGCACGGTGCAGCCTTGGGGTTGCTGGGGGAGGTCGCTGATGGGGTCCACGATGGGGTGTTCGCTGGCGGGGTGCACGCTGTGCAGGAGAGGTGGGCTGTGCGGTCGGGGGCATACGCCTGTATAATGCGTGAGGCGACTGTGAGCAAGAGCACTAGTTTCTTGGTCAACGTGAGATCGAGGGTAGCCCCTTCTAAGAGGTGCTGGCGGATGTAGGCCGACCCTATGCCCGTAACGAACGCGTCTCTAAGTAGCAGGTCAGAATGCTCAGCGGCCGAAAGGGCCTGGCAATCGCAGTCTCTCACCAGGACGTGCAGGGCAAGACAGAAATCTTCCACAGACTCACCGGGGAGTTGATGCCGCATGGACAGGAGGTGCCTGGCTTAGATTTTGTTAGTCTGCTGAGTGTAGTTCTCCTTCAGTAATGCCATGGCCTCAGCGTAGGTCGGCGCGTCCCGGATGAGGGGAAAAATATCGGAGCTCAGCCGCGTGTAGAGGGTCTGGAGCTTCTGTGCTTCTGGGGGTGGTTCAGTCGCAGATCCAATGTATGCTCCAAAGCAAGCTAGCCAATGTGTTGTCTGCTTGAGGGTGCAGCTGCAAGCGATCAGGCTTGATGCGGAGATCCGTTGTTGTAAAATCTCTGTGTAATAAATTGATGCACTATCAATTACGACGAGACGAGAGTGGAGAGTAATCGAGGCTTTATTACACAGAGATGTGTAGCCTCCCGCAGCTGCTGCTGAAATGGCTGCAGCTCGGAGAGCCCACATATTTATACTCCGCCTACTGGGCAGAGCCAGCAGGCAGGGATCTACCCCCGTACCTGTAGTGCAGGGGCCTTACCGTAATACCCTCGTATGCGGTACATACAATACAACAGTGGTGACTACCACAGGTACTTTGCATCAAAGAAAGGGACTTTGTTGTAGATGATTCTTGGGTAGGGTGTGTGGATAGTCTTGACCATGTTGACATCAAAAAGGAGGAGGTATTAGGGGCGGGGTTATCCGACCCCCCCGTCGGGTCGTAGAATCACCGGGGGCGCAGGAATCCCGCCCCGCCGCTTCGACACTGGCTGCCGAATTCTCCGGCGCCGGTTTTTGGGCGGGGGCAGGGATCACGTGGTGCCGGTCAGGGGCCGTTGGCAGCGGCCCCCCTGGCAATTCTCCAGGCCCCGATGGGCCGAGCGGCTGCGTGTTCCTGGCCTGTCCCGCCACATGAAATGGACATGGTCCATCCTGGCGGGACCTGGCTTGTCGACCGTCTAGCAGGGTCGTCGGGGGGGCGCGGGTGGGATCCGGGCCCAGGGGGGGCCCCACAGTGGCCTGGCCCGCGATCAGGGCCCACCATTCTGCGGGCGGGCCGGTGCCTTGGGGGCACTCTTTCCCTCCGCGCCGGCCTCTGTAAGGCTCCACGATGGCCGGCGCGGAGATGAAACCCCCTGTGCATGCACAGGAAACATGCCAGCGGTTCTGCGCATGCGCCAACTCGTGCCGGCCCACGGCGGCCATTCGGCGCCAACCCCTCCACCGCCGGCCTAGGTCCCGGAAGTGCGGAGGATTACGCAACTTCCGGGTGGCCCGACACCAACCCGACGCCGGTTGGTGGATCGCTTTCCTGCCTTGATTATTTACACTGATTTCCATTACCTTACACTTGTTTTTACAGTGTGCCACGTGTTAATGCATTTCTCAAGAATTTTGCATGTAGGTTACAGGCGATAATGTTGGTATATAAAACCACGTTAATTTTGAGATATTGCCACATTAGTTTTGAGGTATTTTTCTGCCCAACTGAGGTAGGTGAAAGTTGTAGATTTTGCTTTCTTACCAAGGAAAATCACCAAGAAGCTCATATATTTTTTGCTGCTTTTGACAATAGGCAGAAACCTTGAAAAATCCCAGGTTCAATTCCGGCTTGGGTCACTGTCTGTGCGGAGTCTTCACATCCTCCCCGTGTGTGCGTGGGTTTCCTCCGGGTGCTCCGGTTTCCTCCCACAGTCCAAAGATATGCAGGTTAGGTGGATTGGCCATGCTAAATTACCCTTAGTGTCCAAAATTGCCCTTAGTGTTGGGTGCAGTTCCTGGGTTATGGGGATAAGGTGGAGGTGTTGACCTTGGGTAGGGTGCTCTTTCCAAGAGCCGGTGCAGACTCGATGGGCCGAATGGCCTCCTGCACTGTAAATTCTAAATTCTATGAAAAATGCTTTGCACCTCTTTTATTAATTGACAGGTGACCCTTCACTTTTTATTGTGTAGCCGAGACATTTGTACAATCAACTGTATGTTGGTCTGCTGATGTTTGCAAAGAACACGTTCACTTAGTTGTTCTGCCTTCCATCTATTCCACAGCAGGGGAAATGTCACTTGGACGCCAGGAGGCCTTTGAGATCTTCAGGAGGGATTATGCTGACAGTGTGACCATTGAAGACAACAAACAGCTTCTGAAGCAGAGGTGAGTCACTTCTGAGCAGTACCTGATGAAGGACTAAAAAGAAAGACTGCCTGTTGTTTAAAAATTAGTCACTGACTGCTTGATGCACCCTGGTGAATGCAATGACAGCTTTCAAAAAGGTATTGGGATGCCCTGTTCGGAAATAAATAATCAGCCCCAACAGTTTAATTATCAATCAGTGAAGAGCAATCTATTATGGCTCATTGTTGTTTCAGAACCCTGATCAACTTCGGGCAAAGCCAGGAGAAAGTAATCAGCAACCGGCCTGCAAGTTGTTGCTAATCCCTTTAAATAACACTGGTGCCCTTTGTGCTGCTGTTTACATATTATGTTGTGCATGTTAAAGAAGAGAAAGTGAAAGGCGGACATTTATATAGCGCCTGTCACAACTATCTACTGCTCCAAAGTTCATAAGGTGTTTTTTTCAAGTGTAGTTACTATTGTAATGTAAGAAACGTGTATATAATCCCTCCAATGCGCCAATGCAGTCTTCTGCCACCTGCAAAACAGAGCGTTCGAAGACCGAGACCTCAAATCCAATACCAAGCGGATGGTCTACAGAGCAGTCATGGTCCCCGCTCTCATCTATGCATCAAAAACATGGACAATGTACAGCAGACACCTCAAATCCTTGGAGAGGTATCGCCAACGTTGTCCCCGCAAAATCCAGCAATTCCACTGGCAGGATTGGTGTACCAACATGATGGGCCTCTCCCAGGCCAATATCCCCAGTATCGAGGCACCAGCCATGCTTGACCAGCTGCGATCGGCGGGTCACACTGTCCGCATGCCCTACACAAGACTCCCAAAACAAGTGCTCTATTCTGAGCTCCACAATGGCAAGCAACCACTGGGAGGGCAGAGGAAATGCCTCTCACTCTCAAAGCCTCGCTAAATAAATGCAGCATCCCCATCCACATATGGAAATCGCTTGCCTTAGAATGCACAAACTGGAAAAAAGCATCTGCGAGGGCGCCAATCATCTTTGCGTTGTAGGTTGGAGAAGGCAGAGGCCAAGTGTAAACAGTGGAAGGAAAGCCCAGAATACAGAGCGTCCCACCCACCCACCTCATCAAGCACCACCTGCCAAACCTGTGAAAGAGTCTGCGGATCCGGGAACAGACTGTTTAGCCACCGTATAACCCACCTCCACGGAGTGGAAGCAAGTCACCCTCAACCCTGAGGGACTGCCGAAGAAAAATAAGAAACGTGACAGCCAATTGCACAAAGAAAGATCCCACCAACAAGAATGTGATAATAATCAGATAATTTGCTTTTCTGGTGCTAACTGAGGGATAAATGTGGGCCAGGACACCAGAACAACTCCCTTGCTCTTCTTCAAAATAGTGGAGTGGATGTCAGCAATGAAAGCTCAAATCATCCGCTTGTGTGATCTGCATATTCTTCCGATACTTTGATACCTACTTGTACGCCACCAACTGTAAGGCCCAGCGCTGTATCCGGGCAGATGCTATCGGTGAACGTCCCTGCCCTCTTTAAACAACCTCAGCATCCAAAAAGGTTAGTTGGGGTTACTGGGTTACGGGGATAGGGTGGAGGTGTGGAGCTTAGGTAGGGTTCTCTTTCCAAGAGCCGGTGCAGACTCAATGGGCTGAATGGCCTCCTTCTGCACTGTAAATTCCATGATTCTATGAAGTCCGCGATGTATCCAACCAGTGTCCAGTGACGTACCACAGGGATCTGTGCTGGGTCCCCTATTATTCATCATTTATCTAAATGACTTAAATGACTATGTGGGGGATAGGATCAGTAAGTTTGCAGATGACATAAAGAACGGCCGGGTGGTTAACAGTGAGGCTGAGTGTCTTGGGTTCCAAGAAGATATAGACCGGACGGTTGAATGGGTAGAAAATTGACAGATGGAATTTAATCCTGAAAGTTTGAGGTGTTACACTTTGGAAGGAGAAATTTGACAAGGAAATATTCAATGAATGGCACCACACTGGGAAGTCCTGAGAACAAAGAGACCTTGGCGTGTTTGTAAATAGATCTCTGAAGGCAGAAGGGCAGATTAATGGGGTGGTGAAAAAGTCATATGGTAACCTTGCCTTTCTCAATCAGGAAGCACGGTAGCACAGTGGTTAGCACAGTTGCTTCACAGCTCCAGGGTCCCAGGTTCTATTCCCGGCTCAGGGCACTGTCTGTGCGGAGTCTGCATGTTCTCCCCGTGTCTGCGTGGGTTTCCTCCGGGTGCTCCGGTTTCCTCCCACAGTCCAAAGATGTGCCGGTAAGGTGGATTGGCAATGATAAATTGCCCTTAGTGTCTGTCATTTGAGAGTACCTTTAAGAAATGGGTGTTTATAAATGGGTGTGTATGGACTTCCGGTTGCGGCTATGCTGAGCTAAGTCGCACGTTCGGCAGCTTCTGCCAGAAACTGACTTTTGGGCTCTTCTTAGGGGC
Source organism: Scyliorhinus torazame (assembly GCF_047496885.1). Taxonomy (NCBI): domain Eukaryota; kingdom Metazoa; phylum Chordata; class Chondrichthyes; order Carcharhiniformes; family Scyliorhinidae; genus Scyliorhinus; species Scyliorhinus torazame. Next base: position 325,939,502 of record NC_092710.1, read on the forward strand.
CCAACAGCATTTGTTCGACGGTTCCCAGTGTGGGAAGGTGACAGTACGGTTTCCCCGGCACTGTATGGATTGGACCAGGAGTGGAGCGGTGAAAAAAGTAATTCTGGTGCAGCGAAAAGTGCGAGGGAGGAAAGCCAAGATGGCGGCGGGTGGAGACCAGGCAGCGTGGGCGCAGTGGGCGCAAGAGCAGCAGGAGTTTCTTAAACGCTGCTTCACGGAATTGAAAGCAGAGGTGCTGGAGCCGATGAAGGCTTCGGTCGACAAGCTGGTCGAGACCCAGAAGGCCCAAGGGGCGGCGATCCGGGAGGTGCCCAGAAGGCCTCAGAGAATGAGGACGAGATATTGGGCCTGGCGGTGAAGGTGGAGGTGCACGAGGCGTTGCATAAGAAAAGGAGAAATTCGAGGACATGGAGAATCGGTCGAGGAGGAAGAACCTGCGGATTCTGGGTCTCCCGGAGGGAGTGGGGGGGTCGGATGCTGGAGCATATGTGGTCACGATGCTGAACACATTGATGGGCGCGGGTGCCTTCCTGAGGCCCCTGCAGCTGGATGGGGCCCACCGAGTCCTGACGAGGAGGCCGAAGTCTAACGAGCCGCTGCGGGCGGTATTAGTGCGGTTCAACCGCTGGGTGGACAGGGAGTGTGTCCTAAGATGGGCAAAAAAGGAGCGGAGCAGCAGGTGGGAGAATGCAGAGGTCCGTATATACCTGGACTGGAGCGCGGAGGTGGCCAAGAAGAGGGCCGGGTACAATCGGGCTAAGGCGGTTCTGCATTGGAGGGGGGTGAAATTCGGGGTGCTGCAGCCGGAGCGACTGTGAGTCACGTTTAAGGACCGGCACCATTGCTTTGAGACGCCGGAGGAGGCATGGACCTTTATTCAGGCCGAAAAGTTGGACAAGGACTGAGGGTCGGTTGTGAGGGGAGGTCGTGGGGGGCTACTGTGGTTACTGTGCTTTGGGGGATGTTGGGGAATGTTCTGTATTGTTTCCTTGGGTGCTGGGTGGGGTAGGGTGAATTGGTTCGAAGGGGGGGTTTTGTGAGAGTGTGGGCATCGGTGGTTGGAAGGACGGGGCCCCGTTGGGGGGAGGGGAGATGGGAGGCCCGAGGTGGGAGAGCTGGGATTAGGCCGCAAAAGGGAGCTGCGCCAGAGAGGGCGGGCTGGTTTGATGGAAAGCGTGTGCTTTTTCCCGCGCTAGGGAAGGAAGGGGGCGGGGCCAGGGGGAAGGGCGGTGTTGGAGAGGAGCGCCCGCTGATGGACAGGAGGGGGGGGGGAGAGACTACCACACTGGGGGGTCGATGGAGTGGCGGGAGTGACCGGGGTCAGCAGGAGTCAGCTGACTTACGGGAGAGCTATGGGGGGGGCAACGCAGCTCGGGGGGGACCTACTGGGGGTGAGGGGAGGGGGAGATGGGTTGCTGCTGCATTGGCCAAAGGGGAGCTGGAGCTCGGAGAGAGAGTCGGGGCGGGGGTCTGCAGCTGGGGGGAATGGAGAGTGCGGGAGGCGCGGGAACGTGGCTGGCCTAGAAAAGGGGATGGCTAATCGGCAGGGGGGGGAGGCGGGAAGCCCCCTGATCCGGCTGATAACTTGAAATGTGAGAGGCCTGAACGGGCCGGTCAAGAGGGCCCATGTGTTCGCGCACCTGAAGGGACTGAAGGCAGATGTGTTTATGCTCCAGGAGACGCATTTGAGGGTGGCAGATTAGGTTAAGCTGAGAAAGGGGTGGGTAGGGCAGGTTTTCCACTCGGGGTTGGACGCAAAGAATCGAGGGGTGGCGATTTTGGTGAGGAAGCAGGTGTCGTTTGAGGCGCTGATAATGGAGGTAGATATGTGATGGTGAGTGGTAAGCTGCAGGGGGTATTAGTGAATGTTTATGCCCCGAATTGGGACGATGCCGGATTTATGCATCGCATGTTGGGCCGGACTCCGGACCTGGAGGCAGGGAGCTTGATAGTGGGGGGAGACTTCAACACGGTACTGGATCCAGCATTAGACCGCTCCAGGTCCAGGACGGGTAAGAGGCCAGCGGCGGCCAAGGTGCTGAGGGGGTTTATGGACCCATGGAGGTTTGTCATGCCGGGGGCCAGGGAATTTTCTTTTTTTCCCCACGTCCAGAAAGCTTACTCCCGGATAGACTTCTTCGTTATGAGCAGGGCACTAATCCCGAGGGTGGAGGACACGGAGTATTCGGCCATAGCCATCTCAGACAATGCTCTGCATTGGGTGGAGTTGGAGCTAGGGGAGGAGAGGGACCAGCGCCTGGATGTTGGCTTGCTGGCGGATGAGGAGATGAGCGGGCGGATCCGGGGGTGCACTGAAAGCTATCTAGAGGCTAACGATAATGGGGGGGTGCAGGTGGGGGTGGTCTGGGAGGCGTTGAAGGCGGTGATTAGGGGAGAGCTAATCTCCACTAGGGCCCACAAGGACAAGAAGGAGAGGAGAGAGAGGGAGAGATTGGTGGGGGAGATTGGTGGCTGACTAAGGGCTGGGGAATATGCAGGCGGGGAAGGCACCGGGGCCAGATGGGCTCCTGGTGGAATTTTACCGGATGTACATGGACCTGCTGGGCCCTCTATTAGTGAGGACTTTCAATGAGGCGAGGGGGGGGGGCCCGACCCCCGACGATGTCCAGGGCGCTGATCCGCTGATCTTGAAGCGGGACAAGGACCCATTACAGTGTGGGTCGTATAGGCCAATCTCTCTCTCAACGTGGACGCAAAGCTGTTAGCGAAGGTGTTGGCTACCAAAATTGAGGACTGTGTCCCGGGGGTGATTCACGAGCACCAGACGGGTTTTGTTAAGGGAAGGCAGCTGTATACCAATGTGCGGAGGCTCCTTAACGTAATCATGATGCCTGCAGTGGAGGGGGAAGCGGAGACAGTGGCGGTGATGGCCGCATAGAAGGCCTTCGATAGGGTGGAGTGGGGGTACCTTTGGGTACCCCCACTAGGGGGCCCGCCAATCGGTGGCTCCCGATCGCGGGCCTGGCCACCGTTGAGGCGGTTTGGGTTCGGGGGGGGGGGGGGTTCATTAGTTGGGTTTGGCTACTTTACGAAGCCCCGGTGACGAGTGTGGCCACGAATCGGAGGAGGTCGGAATACTTTCGGCTGTACCGGGGGACGAGGCAGGGGTGCCCCCTATCCCCCTTACTATTTGCATTGGCAATTGAGCCTTTGGCTATGGCTCTAAGGGAGTCCAGGAACTAGAGGGGGCTGGTCCAGGGGGGGAAGGAACACCGGGTGTCGCTGTATGCCGATGACCTGTTACTGTATGTGGCGGACCCAGTGGGGGGGGATACCGGACGTGATGCGGATTCTCAGGGAGTTTGGGGACTTTTCCAGGTATAAGCTCAATGTGGGGAAGAGTGAGCTCTTCGTGGTACACCTAGGGGACCAGGGAAGGGGGATAGACGAGCTTCCACTGAAGAGGGCGGAAAGGCGTTTTCGGTAGCTAGGGATTCAGGTGGCCAGGAGCTGGGGGGCCCTACACAAGCTCAACTTGACGAGGCTGGTGGAGCAGATGGAGGAGGGGTTTAAAAGGTGGGATATGCTGCCACTCTCCCTGGCGGGTAGGGTACAGTCGGTGAAGATGACAGTGCTCCCGAGGTTCCTTTTTATATTCCAGTGCCTCCCCATCCTGGTCCCTAAGGCCTTTTTAAGCGGGTCAGTAGGAACATCATGGGATTTGTGTGGGCGAAAAAGACCCCGAGGGTGAGAAGGGTGTTTCTGGAGCAGAGTAGGAACAGAGGAGGGTTAGCGTTACCTAATCTGTGTGGGTATTACTGGGCTGCCAATGTGGCGATGATACGCAAGTGGGTAATGGAGAGGGAGGGGGCGATGTGGAAGAGGCTGGAAATGGCGTCCTGTGTGGGCACGAGTCTGGGAACGCTGGTGACAGTACCGCTGCCGCCGACTAGGTACACCACGAGTCTGGTGGTGACGGCGACTTTGAAAATTTGGGGGCAGTTGTGGCGCCACAGGGGTGAGGTAGAGGCTTCGGTTTGGTCCCCGATCCGGGAGAACCATCGGTTTGAACCGGGGAGAATGGATGGAGGGTTCCTGAGCTGGCACAGGGCAGGAATTAGAAGGATGAGGGACCTGTTTTTAGATGTTACGTTTCCGAGCCTTGAGGCGCTGGAGGAAAAATTCAGGCTTCCCCCCGGAAATGCCTTCAGGTACATGCAGGTAAGGGCGTTTGTAAGACGGCAGGTGAGGGAGTTCCTTCTGCTTCCAGCACTCAGGATCCAGGATAGGGTGCTCTCGGGGGTGTGGGTTGGAGAGAGCAGGGTCTCGGCGATCTACCAGGAGATGCAGGAGGAGGAGGAGACCTCAGTGGAGGAGCTAAAGGGTAAATGGGAGGAGGAGCTTGGGGAGGAGATAGACGAGGGTACGTGGGCAGACGCCCTGGGTAGGGTTAATTCTTCCTCCTCTTGCGCCAGGCTTAGCCTGATACAATTTAAGTTTTTTCACAGAGCGCATATGACAGGGGCGAGGCTGAGCAGGTTCTTTGGGGTGGAAGACGTGTGGGAGGTGCTCGGGGAGCCCAGCAAATCACACCCACATGTTCTGGGCGTGCCCGGCGTTGGATGGGTTCCGGAGGGGTATTGCGAGGACGGTGTCTAAGGTAGTGAACACCTGGGTTAAGCCGAGCTGGGGGTTTGCACTATTTGGGGTATCGGACGAGCCGGGAGTGCAGGAGACGAAAGAGGCCGGTATTCTGGCCTTTGCATCCCTGGTAGCCCGGTGGAAGATTCTGCTACAGTGGAAAGATGCGAGTCCCCCAAGCGTGGAAGCCTGGATCAGCAACATGGCAGGGTTCATTAAATTGGAGAGGGTAAAATTTGCCTTGAGAGTGTCTGTGCAAGGGTTCTTCAGGCGGTGGCAACCGTTCCTAGACTTTCTAGCGGAGCGTTAGGAGGTGGTCAGCAGCAGCAACCCAGAGGGGAAGGAGGGGGGGGTGTACTTTGTGTTTTCTACTGTGTTTATTATTGCTTAATGGGGGGTTTGTATATTGGGAGAATTTGTGATGTAGTTGTAAGATATTTATTTATGTATTCTTTGTTTTTCTTTTTTCTGTAAGGGAGGGGTTTGTTGAAAATATGTAAAACTTTGAATAAAAATATTTCTAAAAATAAATAAATGGGTGTGTATATAAATATCTGTAGTGAGTGTACCTTTAAGAAATAGGTGTTTATTACTGCAGTGATGTCAGAGAGTGGGTGGAGCTGGGCTATCTGTCGGCTTTTTACTTTCGTTTTAGGCTGTTTGCGGCAGGGTGTGTTTTAGTTTCGTTTTCAGAGCTGGATAGCTGCAGTCACAGCCAGAAGGTGTATGAGTTTCTCTTTCTGTAATCTAAAGATTGTAAATCAATCCTTTGGTGATTTAAAACTAATAACTGCTCTGAGTAGTGACTTTAACCTGATGTGCTTCTGTTTAAAGTTTTTTTTAAGTCTTCTGGATGTTAAAAGGACAGCTTAAGGATTACTTAGTGTTGTATTCTTTGGGGGTTGTATTTGAATTGATGGTTGCTAAGATGTTCACTGTATGTTTTAAAAAGGTTAACTTGAGTTCATAGAATAAACATTGTTTTGCTTTAAAAAATACTTTTCCGTTTCTGCTGTACCACACCTGTGGAGTGGGCCGTGTGCTCCCCATACCACAATCTATTAAAAGCTGTGGGTCAGGTGAACTCCATGATACACTTTGGGGTTCTCTAAACCCTGGCCCATAATAGTGTCCAAAAATAAAAGTTAGTTGGGTTACTGGCTTATGGGGATAGGGTGGAGGGGTGGGCTTGGGTGCTCTTTTCAAGAGCTGGTGCAGACTCGATGGGCCGAATGGCCTCATGCACTATAAATTCTATGATTGCCTTTCTCATAGATTACAAAAGCAAGGAAGTCATGTTGGAGCTGTATAGAACATTGGTGAGGCCACAGCTGGAGTACTGTGTCCAATTCTGGTCACCACAGTATAGGAAGGATGTGATTGCACTGGAGGGGGTGCAGAGGCGATTCACTAGGATGTTGCCTCGGATGGAACATTTAAGTTATGAAGGGTTGTATTCTCTGGAGCAGAGAAGACTGAGGGCGACCAGATCGATGTGTAATAAATAAATAAATAATCTGTATTAGTGTCACAAGTCGTCTGACATTAACACTGTGCAAGATTATGAGGGGAATGGACAGGTGGATAGGGAACAGCTGTTCCCCTTAGTTGAAAGGTTGGTTACGAGGGGGCACAAGTTCAAGGCGAGGGGCGGGAGTTTCAGGCGGGATTTGAGAAAAAACGTTTTTAACTAGAGGGTGGTGACAGTCTGGAGCGCACTGCCTGAGAGGGTGGTAGAGGATTGCACCGCATCGTTTACAAAGTACCTGGATGAGCACTTGGCACGTCTTAACATTCAAGGCTATGGGCCAAGTGCTAGCAAATGGGATTAGGATTGACAGATCAGGTGCCTTTAATGCTGTGGTGCAGACTCAAGGGGCCGTAGGGCCTGTTCTGCTCTGTATTTTTCTATGATTCTGTGAACTTCCCGGCGATCAGAAGTGGGGTTCTTCGCGGTAATTGCACAATACGCAGCATATTTCAGGACTCATCAGATACTGAAGCGGTCTGTGTTGTCACACTGGCAAGGGTGTTGCGATGTGCTGGGATCTTACAGGTTATCTAAAAGATAATGTTGTGGAGGAGAATGCTGAGACCCAGGCTATTAGAATAGATGGCATTGAGGTACGTAGGGAAGACGTGTTGGCAATTCTGGACATGCTGAAAATAGATAAGTCCCCGGGGCCTGATCGGATTTATCCTAGGATTCTCTGGGAAGCCAGGGAAGAGATTGCTGGGCCTTTGGCTTTGATTTTTATGTCATCATTGGCTACAGGAATAGTGCCAGAGGACTGGAGGATAGCAAATGTGGTCCCTTTGTTCAAGAAGGGGAGTAGAGACAACCCCGGCAACTATAGACCGGTGAGCCTCACGTCTGTTGTGGGTAAAGTCTTGGAGGGGATTATAAGAGACAAGATTTATAATCATCTAGATAGGAATAATATGATTAGGGATAGTCAGCATGGCTTTGTGAAAGGTAGGTCATGCCTCACAAACCTTATCCAGTTCTTTGAGAAGGTGACTGAACAGGTAGACGAGGGTAGAGCAGATGATGTGGTGTATATGGATTTCAGTAAAGCGTTTGATAAGGTTCCCCACGGTAGGCTATTGCAGAAAATACGGAGGCTGGGGATTGAGGGTGATTTAGAGATGTGGATCAGAAATTGGTTAGCTGAAAGAAGACAGAGGGTGGTGGTTGATGGGAAATGTTCAGAATGGAGTTCAGTTACAAGTGGTGTACCACAAGGATCTGTTCTGGGGCTGTTTGTCATTTTTATCAATGACCTAGAGGAGGGCGCAGAAGGGTGGGTGAGTAAATTTGCAGACGACACTAAATTCGGTAGTGTTGTCGACAGTGCGGAAGGATGTAGCAGGTTACAGAGGGACAACTATAAGCTGCAGAGCTGGGATGAGAGGTGGCAAATGGAGTTTAATGTAGAGAAGTGTGAGGTAATTCACTTTGGAAGGAATAACAGGAATGCGGGATATTTGGCTAATGGTAAAGTTCTTGGAAGTGTGGATGAGCAGAGGGATCTAGGTGTCCATGCACATAGATCCCTGAAAGTTGCCACCCAGGTTGATAGGGTTGTGAAGAAGGCCTATGGAGTGTTGGCCTTTATTGGTAGAGGGATTGAGTTCCGGAGTCATGAGGTCATGTTGCAGCTGTACAGAGCTCTGGTACGGCCGCATTTGGAGTATTGCGTACAGTTCTGGTCACCGCATTATAGGAAGGACGTGGAGGCTTTGGAGCGGGTGCAGAGGAGATTTACCAGGATGTTGCCTGGTATGGAGGGAAAATCGTATGAGGAAAGGCTGATGGACTTGAGGTTGTTTTCGTTAGAGAGAAGAAGATTAAGAGGAGACTTAATAGAGGCATACAAAATGATCAGGGGGTGAGATAGGGTGGACAGTGAGAGCCTTCTCCCGCGGATGGAAATGGCTAGCACAAGGGGACATAGCCTTAAACTTAGGGGTAATAGATATAGGACAGAGGTCAGAGGTAGGTTCTTTACGCAAAGAGTAGTGAGGCCGTGGAATGCCCTACCTGCTACAGTAGTGAACTCGCCAACATTGAGGGCATTTAAAAGTTTATTGGATAAACATATGGATGATAATGGCATAGTGTAGGTTAGATGGCTTTTGTTTCGGTGCAACATCGTGGGCCGAAGGGCCTGTACTGCGCTGTATTGTTCTATGTTCCATGTTCTATATATATCTTATCTCTGCTCCTCATTATTTTATTGACTTCTGTAAGATCACCCCTAAGATTCCTATGCTCCAGGGAAAAAAGTCCCAGCCTATCCAGCCTCTCCTTATAACTCGGACCGTCAAATCCTGGTAGCATCCTCGTAAATCTCTTCCTAGTTCAGCAATATCCTTCCTATAATAGGGTGACAATAACTGAACACAGTATTTCATGTGTGGTCTTACCAATGTCTTGTACAACTTCAACAAGATATCCCAACTCCTGTGAACAATATTCTGGCCAATAAAACCTAGAATGCCTTCTTCACCACCCTTTACACCTGCGACTCCACCTTCAAGGAGCTATGAACCTGTACTCCTAGATCTCTTTGTTCTGTAACTCTCCCTGTTACTGGGCAGAATGTAGTCTTTTGGCCAATTCATTAGCTACCGGCTAACCGATCGAACAAAGTCCCACCCCATCTCTCGGGTGCCACAAGTCTGCATTCTCTGTTCAAATACTAGCACCAAATACTGTGTTGCAACTTCATGAATTCCTCATTCTCTCGACTGCTTGACTTAAAGGTTCATGTCAATTAAGCATCAATAAATCAAAAATGAAAACGGTAAAAATAAAGAAAGGAAAAATGAGAGAATCAACAGGAAGGACCCTTACATATTGAAGAAGTATTGAGGCATTCACTTGTGCTACCATAACCTTCAGGGCTATGGGCCAAGTGCTTGAAAATGAGATTAGTATAATCAGATCTTTGTTGACCCATACGGACACAATGGGCAGAATGGCCTCCTTCTGTGCTGTAGATGTCAATGAAAGAATGCAAAAGCAAGGGTCCCAATACTAAGCCTTGGGGAATCCAACTACACTACTACCTTTCCCCAGCCCAAAAAATATCCATTGACCATTACTCTCTGCTTCCTATTATTCAGCCAATTTTGTATCCACGTTGCAACTGTCCGTTGTATTCCATGAGCTATATCTTGTGTCACCAGTCTGTGTCACTGTGGTGAATATCTTCTGAAAGTCCATGTATACTACATCAACAGCATTACCCTGATCCACCCTTTCTATTACCCCCTCAAAAAACTCCAGCAAGTTAGTTATACACGATTTCCCCTTTATAAATCTCTGCTGGTTCTTCCTAATCAACTCACATATTTCCATATGACTATTATTTCCATAATTCTATCCTCAATAATTGTTTCAAGAAGCTTGTCCACCACAGCTGTTAAACTGACTGGCCTGTAATGCTGGAACTATCCTTACAAATTTTTTGAACAAGAGCATAACATTTGCAATTTTCCAGTCCTCTGGGACGACCCCTGAGTCCAGACAAGACGGGAAGATTATGGACAACACTCCTGCAATTTCCATTCTCATTTCCTTCAATATCCTTGGATGCATCTCACTTGGTTCAGGTGTTTAGTCAACTTATAGTACCAACTGTCTATTCAACACTTCTGCCTTATCAAATTTGAACCTTTCTAGGGACAGAGTTTCCTCTCCTATTACCATGACCTGGGCATCAACTTCCTTGGTAAAGACGGATGCAACGTATTAATTTAGTACCTCAGCCATAGAGTTGCCACCTCCATCACCGCCCCCCCTCAACTTCTGGGCTGTGGTCTCTCCCTCTCCCGATCTGCTCTCAGACTCATCCTTTTACTGCTTCTCTCCCCAGACTGGCATTCCTGTTCAAGATGAAGATATGATTCGAAGCTAGATCTCTGATGTTGTGGAATACGAGTCCCAAAGGCTCCTGCCCTTTTTCTCTTCTGAATCATCACTCACAGCGAGGATTCAGGAGAAGGTAGCGGTGAACTTGAGCATTAAAAAAAAACTTGTATATTAGCAGCTTAAGCTCGGCACTCCTGCATCATTTGGACCCACACTTCCACAGTATCAGAACTCCGCCATTGAATCAGATCTGGATCTTGAATGGGAATGCATGTCCCGGAGATGGAAATGGTAAGAGGGTGAGACAAAGAGCAGGAGATTGGAAGGGGGAGAGACCACAACACAAGGTCAGGAACATGGGGCGACATTCTCCCCCTAGCGGCGCGATGTCTGCCGACTGGCACCAAAAACGGCGCCAATCAGACGGGCATCGCGCCGGCCCAAAGGTGCGGAATGCTCCGCATCTTTGGGGGCCGAGCCCCAACATTGAGGGGCTAGGCCGGCGCCGGAGGGATTTCCGCCCCGCCAGCTGGCGGAAATGGCGTTTGTTGCCCCACCAGCTGGCGCGGAAATGCGGCGCTTGCGCGGGAGCGTCAGCGGCCGCCGACAGTTTCCCGCGCATGCGCAGTGGGGAGAGTCTCTTCCGCCTCCGCCATGGTGGAGGCCGTGGCGGAGGCGGAAGGGAAAGAGTGTCCCCACGGCACAGGCCCGCCCGCGGATCGGTGGGCCCCGGTCGCGGGCCAGGCCACCGTCGGGGCACCCCCCGGGGTCAGATCGCCCCGCGCCCCCCCCAGGACCCCGGAGCCCGCCCACGCCGACTGGTCCCGCCGGTAAATACCAGCTTTGATTTACGCCGGCGGGACAGGCAATTTCTGGGCGGGACTTCGGCCCATCCGGGCCGGAGAATTGAGCGGGGGATCCCGCCAACCGGCGCGGCCCGATTCCTGCCCCCGCCCAATCTCCGGTACTGGAGACTTCGGCGGGGGTGGGATTCACGGCGGCCAATGGCCATTCTCCGACCCGGCGGGGGGTCGGAAAATGACGCCCATGGAGAGGCCACAATTCAGATGTCAAGCATGGGGAGAATCTGCAACTCAGAGGTCCAAGAGTAGGGCGAGACAGCCCAGAGGCACGAACAGAAGCTGCCGAATGCAAAGGCGAGCTGGTTAAAATGCCTTCCTTGGTTCTTTGGGACCACGTCCCACTTGTGTAGTTAAATAGTAGACTCTCCAGTTCACACCCCTCACACACCCATCCACTTTCCAGTCCCCATCCATGCCCACACACTGTCCATGTCCCATCCTTGTCAACTCATGTCAACCCTGGACCCAACCCAGCCCCGCCACCCACCCTATGCTTCCATTTTGTCCCAATGCCATTTCACCCAATGTATCTGCACCCATGCCTCCCAACACACTGCCCTTACACCCTCCATGCCAACTCACCCAGTATCCACCATAGGCAGACCTCAGGAGCCATGCCGAGATGAAATAAAATAATGTTCAAATTAACTCTTACTGACTTCACTACATAAAAAACACATGTTGATGAAAGCCTGTTTACTGCATTTAAATCCCGTCAAATACTTAATCCCTTATAAAAATACACATCTGTATTCATAACTCCACATCAAAGACAGCTCATCCCTTAACAGACTCTTGGAGCTGTTAGTCAAACTGTGAACATTGAGCACCCCACTGTTGTAATGGCAAGTTGTGGAAGGAGTCAAGCAACAATAATTCTATAATGATAACCCTTTAGGTTTTGACAACATTGGCAAAACTGCAAGCACTGATTATTTTCAGCGTACAGATACTAATGGGCTTTTTTTCCCTCAGACATTAAAGGGCTTTGGATTTAAATAGCTTGACAGTTTCACAGACCTTATTCTCCTTTTATGAGCATTTATGTCCACTCTGAAAAATCTCACACTGTGGGATAGGTCCCTCGCTCCAGTGAAAATAAAACACTAAGTTCAAATGGCCCTGCTGGTTTTGGGGTGCCACCATGTGTGAGTCACGTCCTGTCCCCGTTCCTGAACTGGCTAAAATAAGGGACGTGATTCTCCGCCCCGCTGCACCAGTTTTCTGGTGCCATGCGACGCCTCCGGCAGCAGGATTCTCCGTCCCACCAGCCGGCCAATGGGGTTTCCGATTGTGGGCAGCCCCACCCCGCCATGAAATCCCCGGGCGTGGGTGCGCTGCCGGTGCAACGGAGAATCATGCCAGCGGAGAATCCAGCCCAGGATCTCTCGGAAATGGGCGACCAGATTTCCACTATCAATGATGGAGACCTGTAATCTAACAGAAATGTAGACCTATGGCTCTGTTCTATGGAGCATATGCCATGTGTGGTCAAAGTCCCGAAAGGTGTGTTGTTAGGTAATTTGGACATTCTGAATTCTCCCTCTGTGCATCCGAGCAAGCACCAGAATTCGGCGACAAGGAGATTTCCACAGTAACTTCACTGCAGTGTTAATGTAAACCCACTTGTGACAACAATAAAGATTATTATTAGACTTTGGCAAGTGAAAGTGCTACTTATTGCTTAAAATGCTGCATTCAGCATGAAGCTACGAGAGGCTAGTTGCTGGAGGTATTACATTGACAAAACCAAATATATTCACATTACTCTGAGAATGATACCTGGCATAATTATAGGAGGGATGATACCTGGAATAATTGCAGGAAGGATAGTTGAAGAAACTGTATCAGATTTCAGGATGTAAACTGAAAGCAAAATCTAAAATTGGAAATTATCTGAGAAGAAATGCACAAGTTTATCAATCTCAGTTTTAAAAATTATAATTGACCTCAATAGTTTTCTGGGGAGCCCGTTCCAGATTTCCACTGGATATCAATGATGGTTTGGATGCCAAAATAATTTTCAAATGGTTCCAAAGGTAGATATGGACATGTTGCATCAAAGCATGGCATCTCCAACACTATGCTGTTGAATAGATTATATTTGAGCAGCATTTGTGCTTGGAGACCCTTGGGAAATCAAAGATTAATACAAGCTAGAAGGGTTAATTAAAGGTCAAGTGGTCTATCCCACTTGACATATTCCTCCAATACCCTGTAAGCTATCATTGAGGGGTCCAGTAGCATTTTAATAGCCCAAATATTTCTTCTTTAGCAGATATTATTTCAAGCATTTATCACTCACTGACAAAATAAGTTCAGTAGCAAATTGAAAAAGAAATACTCCAGCCTGTGGTAATTTATTCCATATTCTCACATTCCTAGGACTTGTACTTAATAATAGCATTGGGAGACCTAGCAAAACTTGTCAGGTTAATTTCCTACTTTAACAAGTCAACATGCTTTCACGTATTTATCATGATATTGAAAGTGAAATCCTAACCATACCCTGTTTGTAAATGAATGTGGTCAGTTTACCACAACTGCATTACAAAGTCAAATTAAGGTTCATTAATCATCCCATTAAAAATAACCGTGGGAAATAAAATATTATTTCTGTCTCATGTGAAACAAAAAGTGTAGTTAAAAGTTAAATCTGTCCATGTGGTACTTAGCTACTGGATAAATTGATGTTGCTTGCTGGCTTGACCAGCCTGCTGAAGTATTTCTAGCTACTTCCAATGACAGTATATAGTGTAGAGGGATGAGCTTTGAAGGGCTAATTATGAACATATATACGAACGTAGCCATGTGATTTTTGCTCCACCTATCCAGTTTTTACATTAATCTTTAATTTTCCAAGCACAGAAACTTTTCAAATCTAATCCATTCAACTGTACCGTAATGTTTTCTGGTTGTATTGTAAGGGGGGGAAGAATCTCTGTTATCTCCTTATAATGGAAACGATGACCACAGAGTGTAGTCAACCGAGTTGACTTGCTGCACCAGAAGTTCTAGTCTTTAGGCACAAATGGGATCTGGTGTCTCAGCAGTATGCTGCTAACTTGAATTTTACAGGCTTCCACACGATAAATAGGTGCCACCTTCAGGGAACCAGGGGACCTATCGCCGGTATGGTGGCACAGTGGTTAGCACTGCTGCCTTCACAGCTGTTATGGGTCCATTCGGCTGTTTCTCTAATGTGGCTCCCGAAACCCCGCACATAGGGGCTGTCTGCAAGAACAACTGGAAATTCTAGTCAGTGTGCAAACGTGGCATTACCAGGCCCTGCAATTAATAATAATCATCCCCAATTGGTTGCCTCGCCCATGCTCTCTGTCCCCAATCCACCCTCATTCAAATTGGCTCAGGATCAGCACAGTAAATAGGCACAAAGATCAGCAGCACCAAATTGCACACCAATGCACCTCTGACCCAGGCCCTGACCCTTTTAAAAATCCAGCCTATTAATTCTGTTTCGGTCTCTAGATACCTGCTGAGTGTTACCAGCATTTTCTGTTTTTGTCTGTGATTGAGGAAGATATAGATAGGCATAGTAGGCGAGAAGCCAGGATTGACCCTATGGGCGGAAGGTTTCCAGTGGCTACCTATTGGAAAAGGCAAATGCTGCACATGCACCCGAAGTTGCACTTGCAGTTGTCTTTCCCTATACTAATTAGGTGCTCTTCCGTAATCCCACAAACTCTGGCAGGGCCAACACTTGCGGATGTGTCCCTGTGTAAAAGCCCAGATCACGAACTTCTATTTTCATCCTCAACATGAGATGGCAACCCTTTTTTTTCAAACAAACAACTGCTTTTTAATCAGAAAAATCTTTGTTGATTTTCAGAATTGTGATGACTTTGGCCAGGTACTCATTGTTCTGGTTTGGGTTAATTTTCCAGATGGCTTTAGGGATTAAGAGGTTAGGTTTTCATTTATATCCAAGCTCTCCAATTGTTCTATGTGGAAATAAATCTTAAAATCTCTCTTTTAAAAAAAAAATCCTATTTTAACAGCTTCTCTATAGAGTCCTGTTCGAGTTCTATTGGCTAGGTAAAGCACTGAAGTTAATTCATTTTGGAAACGTCAGCCAAAAGTTGAACATTTGTGATGTGTATCTGGTTCCTACCACATGACAGCACACCAAAAATTGAGGTACAACAGAGGAAGCTGGTGATTTGTCTTGTTAACAGATCAAATACATTCATTTTTATAGCACCTTTAATGACGTAAAATGTCCCAAGGCACTTCACAGGACCGTTATCGACAAAATTTGCCACCGAGACACATGAGAGATATTGGGAGAAATGAACTTAAGTTTGATTTAAAGAGCATATTAAAGGAGGAGAGAGAGAGACGAAAAGGTATAAGTGAGGAATTTCCAGAGCTTTGGGGAAAGGCAGCTGAAAGCATGGCTGCTAATGGTGGAATGATTAAAATCAGAGATCTGCAAATGCACCACTGGAGGAGTGCAGAGATCTAGGGGTTGTACGACTACAGAGGATTACAGGGATATATGGAAGGGCATGGCCATCGAGGAATTTAGAAACAAAGAAGAGAATTTTAGGAGGATTTTCCTCGGATTAGGAGGCACTCTAGGTGGGCGAGCATAGGGGTCATGTGATGGTGAATAGGATTTAATGTGAGTTACAATATGGGCAGCTCAGTTCAAGCTTGCAGAGGGTACAAAGCTGGCCTGCAGCATTGGAAAAGTCATGTCTTGAGGTAATGTAGGCATAATTTCAGCAGCAGGTGTGATGAAGTGGGGTGAGATGGATTATATTACAGGGGTAGAAATAGACAGTCTTGTTTTTAAAAAAATGTATTTTGTTACAAGCATGTATCAAAAAAGGTTACAGCAAATCAGCACCCTGGGAAACATACTTCCCAGTGATCAACTCTACAGTCTGTACAGATTTTTTCCCTTTTTCACCCTCCCCCTCCCCTGCGACGAACAGCTCCTCAAACACGGTTACAAACATCCCCCACCTTGTCTCAAACCCCCTGTAGAGCCCCCTAACTCATACTTATCCTCTCTCACCGCAAGATGTCGTACAGGTCACCCAACCAAGCCACTATCTCCAGTGGCAATGCCGACCGCCACTCCAGTAAAATTCACCGCCGTGCATCAGAGAGGCGAAGGCCATGACTTCGAACTTCCTCCTCTCTATGAGCTCTGGCTTCATAGGCAGTCTTGTTGACGGAGAGAATATAGATCAGGGGCGTCATTCTCTGACCCCCCAGCGGGTCGGAGAATGGCCGTTGGCCGCCGTGAATCCCACCCCTGCCGGTTGCCGAAGTCTCTGGTACCGGATATTCGGCGGGGGCGGGAATCGGGCCGCGCCAGTTGGCGGGCCCCCCCGCTCGAGTCTCTGGCCCGGATGGGCCGAAGTCCCGCCGAGAAATTGCCTGTCCCACCGGCGTAAATTAGAGTACCTATTTACCAGCGGGACAAGGCGGCGTGGGCGGGCTCTGGGGTCGGTGCGGGGCGATCTGGCCCCGGGGGGTGCCCCCACGCTGGCCTGGCCCGCGATCGGGGCCCACCGATCCGCGGGCGGGCCTGTGCCGTGGGGGCACTCTTTCCCTTCCGCCTCCGCCACGGTCTCCACCATGGCGGAGGCGGAAGAGACTCTCCCCACTGCGCATGCGCGGGAAACTGTCAGCGGCCGCTGACGCTCCCGCGCATGCGCCGCCCCGACATGTCATTTCCACGCCAGCTGGCGGGGCAACAAACGCAGTTTCCGCCAGCTGGCGGGGCGGAAATCACTCCGGCGCCGGCCTAGCCCCTCAATGTTGGGGCTCGGCCCCCAAAGCTGTGGAGCATTCCGCACCTTTGGGGCGGCGCGATGACCGTCTGATTGGCGCCGTTTTGGGCGCCAGTCGGCGGACATCGCGCCGTTTGGGGAGAATTTCGCCCCAGAAATTCACCTCAGGGTTGAATAGACCATTCAGATTGACAGTGGCCAGGGTGGAGTCAGAGGCCAAGCTCATAAGATCCTAAGAAATAGGAGCAGGCGTAGGCTATCTGACTTCTGAATCCTGCTCTGCCATTTCATAAGATCATGGCTGATCTTATTTTGGTCTTAACTTTACTTCCCTGTGTTCCCCCCCATAGCCTCTGACTTCTTTCTAGATGAACAATCTGTGTAACATATCCGTGAATATATTCAATGATCCAGCCTCCACTGTTTTCTGGGGAAGAGAAATCCAATGATTAATGACCTTCTGAGAGAAGAAGCTCCTCCTCAAACCCCTTCATCCCAAGAATTAGACAAGTGAACCTTTCTTGAATTGTTTTCAGTTATTACAGGGGTCCTTGTGGGGAGACTTCCTATTGCAGGGGTCCCTGGGGGAGTCCTCCTTTTACAGGGGGCGCTGTTGGTGGGGAGGTGCAGGGAGCTCTGGTTGAGGAGGTGAACATTATTTGGGGGTGGGGGTGGGGGGGGGTGGGGGTGGCCTTATTGATGAGCTCAGATGCTCTCTACTAGTGTGCCGACATGATTCCAGGCCGCGGGGACTGGGGATCATGGGAGGCTGGAGCATCGGGTGCCAGGCCCGCCAAATAGGTGCAAAGAGGTCATTAAGACCTATTGGCATTTATTTACATGCTCCCGTTGGCATGCAACGTGGAACTCGTTCCCTCTACCAGCATCACAATCGGGTTGCCGCCCCGACACCCGATTCTTCATCCCATCGGGGAACACGAACTGGGTGTCCCGGGACTGAGAATCATAGAATTTACAGTACAGAAGGAGGCCATTTGGCCCATCGAGTCTGCACCAACCCTTGGCACCCTACTCAAGTCCACGCCTCCATCCTATCCCCGTAATCCAGGAACACCACTTAACCTTTTCTTTTGGACACTAAGGGCAATTTATCATGGCCAATCCACCTAACCCCCACATCTTTGGACTGTGGGTGGAAACCGTAGCACCCGGAGGAAACCCACGCACACACGGGGAGAACATGCAGACTCCACACAGACAGTGAACCAAGCTGGGAATCGAACCTGGGACTCTGGAGCTGTGAAGTAACATTGCTAACCATTATGCTACCGTGCAGCCCCCTGCCTTTTAAAGTGGCTGAGCAAGCCACTCAGTTCAAGAGCAATTAGGGATGGGAAACAAATACTGGCCTTATCGGTGATGCCAACGTTGCACAAAAAATATCTACAGGTAACTTCACCCATGCTCACACTGTGCCCAAACAGTTCCTTACCTTTCTGAGCCCTCACACTATGCCTAGGTGTGTTCGCAGGATGCACATCAAAAGTAGAGGCAGCCTGCTTCCTTCAACGCCCTGTTTCCTGAGGTGCCCAGGGGAGGGGGGGGGGGGGGGGGCGTCGTCTGGACGGTTGGGGCCTAGAGGGCCCCCGTCCTATATTCGGGTGGCACTGGCGCTTTTGCCTGTTCTGCCCAGTGTGCCTGAGTTGCGACAGTCTCAGGAATGGGGGATTCAGAATTTTAGGGGGATTCTCATCGGATTAGGAGGTACTCTAGGTTTTGTAAGGGCCACGAAGAATCCAGCACGAGATTTAAGGATACAAAGTAATAACATTTATTTACCATAACAGTAGCAGTAACTTCCCTTGCTACACACTCCTTCCTGCTTGTTCCTGAACTGGCCAGCTTATTTATACTAGGAGTTTCTCCGCCCCCCTCATTGGGGAAGCTCATACTCCCACAGGATTGTGGGATAGTCATTAGTCCCCAGCCAATCGTAAGTAGGCAGGTTATAACATCCCTCCCCCCCCCCCAAAGTCCAAGGAATCCACCGAAGACCCTGGCGAAGGAAGGCGTCGGACTCGTTTGGCTGCAGGCCGGACGCCATTTGCAAGTGGCGCTGGATCAGGCGGCGTGTAACGAGACGGAGACCGGCGCTTCCGTGATGAACGGCGCGGTTGTACATCCACGGCCCGTGGACCCGAGGATTCCCCCTCTGATGCATCCTGTGTCTCCATCTCGGAGTCAGAGTCTGCTGCCTCCGTCATGTCAGCGTCTCTATCTCCATTTGGTCCCGTAACGACCTGCGCAGGCTTCGAGTGAGGCACCAGTGGAAGATTTTGAGGACTACCTTCCCTTGTCTCTGGTCTTTGCGGCTGTTGAAGTGAGCTCCGGGGGCGGGGAATCTTTTGAGGGGATGATCTTCTGGACCGGACGTGGTCTACATGTTTTCGCTGGAGACGACCCTGGGCTTGCACTTGGTAAGATATAGGGCCCGTTTGGCGAAAGATTACACCAGGAACCCATTGGGCACCACCAGCAAAATTCCGCACGAATACTGGGTCACCGGGCGCAAACTGCCGAATCGGTCGATGCCGAGACAATCCCTGTCCCTGCCGTTCTTGTGTGCGGCGTACTTTTGCGCCAATGTCCGGGAAAACCATACTAAGGCGGGTGCGGAGTCTTCGGCCCATTAGGAGTTCTGCGGGAGCTACCCCAGTCACTGCATGGGGGGTGGTCCTGTACGTAAACAAAAAGCGAGCCAGTCTCGTGTCCATTGATCCGGAAGACTGCTTCTTTAGGCCTCTTTTGAATGTCTGCACTGCACGCTCTGCCAACCCATTTGAAGCCGGGTGGTAAGGGGCAGTGCGGATATGGCGGATGCCGTTCATCTTTGTAAACCTAGCAAACTCCTCACTTGTGAATGGAGTGCCATTATCCGTGACCAGCACCTCGGGGAGGCCATGCGTACTAAACGATAAACGCATCTTTTCAATTGTTGCGCAGGACGTTGCCCCCTGCATCTTATGCACCTCCAGCCATTTGGACTGGGCATCAATTAGTAGAAGGAACATGGATCCCTGAAAAGGGCCTGCGAAATCTGCATGCAAGCGTGCCCAAGGCCGCCCTGGCCATTCCCAGTGATGTAGGGGCGCGGCCGGCGGAAGCTTCTGATGCTCCTGGCAAATGGAGCAGTTTTGGGCCACCTTCTCAATGTCGGTGTCGAGGCCTGGCCACCAGACATAACTCCGGGCCAACATTTTCATCTTGGTCACACCCGGATGCCCATTGTGCAAGTCTGATAATATCAGCTCCTGGCCTTTTTCCGGGACAATCACACGCGTCCCCCACAAGAGGATGCCGTCTTCCACGCTGAACTCTGACAGCTTGGAGGAAAATGCCCGTAACTCGCCTGGGAGCTGTCTATGCTGCCCACCATACAGGACTATGTGCCGAACCTTTGGCAGGACTGGCTCCGTCTGGGTCCACTCACGGATCTGTGATGCCGTGACAGGCAAGGTGTCCATAAAATTTAGGGTTGCAACCACCTCACCGGTCGTGGGGGTCGACATGGGGCCGGTCGATAAAGGCAATCGGCTCAGTGCGTCGGCATTTGCTATCTGCGTACCTGGTTTGTGCTCCAGAGAATACTCGTATGCAGCACGCAAAAAAGCCCAGCGCTGGATCCGTGCGGAAGCAATGGGCGGTATTGGCTTATCCTCTCTGAAGAGTCCCAGCAGGGGCTTATGATCAGTCACGATAGTGAAATGGCGGCCGTACACATGGAAGCGTTTCACCGGGAAAACCACTGCCAGGCCCTCCTTCTCGATCTGCGCGTACTTTTTCTCCGCTGCAGTCAATGTGCGGGAGGCAAAAGCTATCGGTCGCTCGGCCCCATTCTCCATCTTGTGGGACAGGACGGCCCCAATACCATACATAGGATGCATCACATGTGACGAGCAAAGGCTTTCCTGGATCATAGTGGGTTAGTAACCCAGACGACGACAATTGTTGCTTTACCCGCCGGAAAGCGGTTTCTTGCGGCTGACCTCAAACCCAGGTGTGATTTTTCTTTAGCAGCAGGTGCAAAGGGGCCAGCGTAGTTGCCAGATTGGGGAGGAACTTCCCGTAATAGTTTACGAGACCGAGAAAAGAACGAAGATGCGAAGTGTCAGTCGGGGTGGGGGCATGTTGAATTGCACGCACCTTCTCTGCGACGGGGTGCAGACCCTCGCGGTCCACCCGATAACCTAGGTAGACTACTTCTTTTGCCTGAAATATGCACTTTGTGCGACGTAAACGGACTCCAGCCTCCGAAAGGCGTCTAAGGACAGCCTCCAGATTTTCCAAATGTTCTTGCTCCGACGTCCCTGTAATCAACACGTCATCTAGGTACACAGCGACACGTGGCAAACCTCTCAAAATGCCCTCCATAACACGTTGAAAAATTGCGCAGGCAGAGGATACTCCAAAGGGCAACTGTGTATATTCATACAGGCCCCGGTGTGTATTAATTGTTACATAAGGTCGGGAGGCAGGGTCCAGCTCCAACTGCAGGTAGGCGTGACTCATATCTAATTTTGTGAACGAGAGTCCACCTGCAAGTTTCGCGTAGAGATCCTCTATGCGAGGCATTGGGTATCGGTCGAGTCGGGAAACTGTATTCACTGTAAGTTTATAGTCGCCACACAAGCGAACTGTGGCATCTGGCTTCATTACTGGTACAATTGGTGCTGCCCAGTCAGCAAAACGGACGGGCCTGATAATACCCAAACTCTCCAAACGAGTGAGCTCCCCTTCTACCTTCTCGAGCAAGGCGTAAGGCACTGGGCGCGCCCGGAAATAGCGCGGCATGGCTCCTGGTTCAACTTGGATACGGGCTACAGCCCCTTTTATTTTCCCCAAACCAGGCTGGAATACCTCTGGGTATCGTCCTAGCACCTCAGTCAACCCTCCAGAAACTATTTGGAGGATGTGCTGCCATTGCAACCGCAAATGGCGCAACCAGTCCCGACCCAACAGGCTGGGCCCATGGCCACGCACTACGATAAGTGGGAAACGCCCCTCCTGGCGTCCATAGACAACGGGGGTCATTGTAGTTCCTGCAATGTCCAGTGGTTCCCCCGTGTAGGTGGCCAATCTGGCCTGTGAGTCAGGTAATGTAAGGGTCTATACCCTGCTTGCTGCGGTCGAATGTCCTCTGGGCGATCACGGAGACCGCTGCGCCAGTGTCCAACTCCATCTCCAGCAGGTGGCCATTGACCCGTACTGTCACCTTAATGGGGGCCACACTGGGAGCTGCCACACAATGCAGCTGCAGGCAGTCGTCCTCCGTCTCCACATCCTCAGGAGTGGTCGCCGCAGGTTCATGCACATGGAAGGTACGGCCTCTGGGCTGGTCCCAGTTACGGCCCCTGGGCTGGTCCCAGTTTCGGTCGGAACGACGGCGCCTCTGGCGTCCCCAGGACTGCCGTCCGCGACGGGGTCGGCGCCTACAAGTCTGACACAGACATGGCTCCTCATCCATTGGCTCTGGAGAAGGCTCCCTTCAGGGAGGAATGTCCGATGGCCACTGGCGTCGGTCCGGACGTTGCCTCGCCCAAGGTACCGCAGGAGTGCGGGAAGACGTTTTTGGGCGGAAAGGCTTGCGCCCCAAGGCATGCACTTCCATTCCCTGTAACTCCTGTACTCCTCGCTCTGCGCTCTCTCGGGACAAGACTATTTGTATTGCCTGTTGAAAAGTCAATGTTGGCTCCGCTAACAACTTTCTCTGGGTTGCTGCATTGCCGCAAACCAAACGGTCGTGTAACATTTCTGACAAGGTCTCACCATAGTCACAGTATTCCGCAATCCCGCGTAGTCTGGATAAAAAATCGGCAAGGGATTCTCCAGGGGTCCTCTCAGCGGTATTAAACCGGTAACGCTGGACTATCGTGGACGGGGTTGGGTTAAAGTGTTGCCCCACTATATTCACAAGTTGGTCAAACGTTTTGGTGTCCGGCGCAGCTGGGTACGTAAGGCTCCTAATCACCCCAAACGTATGCGGGCCGCAGGCGGTGAGCAATATGACCACCTGGCGCTCATTTTCAGTGATATTGTTTGCCCGGAAATAGTAACGCATCCGTTGTGTGTACTGGTTCTAGCTTTCCAGCGCAGCATCAAAAACATCCAAACGTCCGTACAGAGGCATGGTATAATAGAAAACAACTTCCAACCTGTATCCAACAAAAATCCAGGGAGGTGGCTTCAGCAGTGTAGACAGCTATTCACTTTTACCACTGGCCAGTTTTGTAAGGGCCACGAAGAATCCAGCACGAGTTTTAAGGATACAAAGTAATAACATTTATTTACTATAACAATATATACATAACAGTAGCAGTAACTTCCCTTGCTACCTTCCCCTTCCTGCTGGTTCCTGAACTGGCCAGCTTATTTATACTCGGAGTTTCTCCGCCCCCATCATTGGGGAAGCTCATACTCCTACAGGATTGTGGGATAGTCATTAGTCCCCAGCCAATCGTAAGTAGGCAGGTTATAACACTAGGTCACCGAGCACAAGGGTGATGATGAATAGGACTTAATGTGAGGTACAATTTGAGCAATATGTTTCTAATTTCTCCTGGTTGGAAGACCCCGGGATGTGCTCCAGTGGATTGTCCTCCCTCTGGTTGGTGTGGGCCCCTGGGTTACTCCATGTGATGGAGGGGCAGCTGGAGTAAGTTCCAGAAGCCTCACCGTGATCTGACGTTGCCAGTCCTGGAAGACCACCATTATTTGCACCATGCACTTGACGCCCTCTTCCCAGGGATTGGATTGCCTCCATCCGATGTGCATCAGAAACAGTGTGGTGCTCACCAGATAGTGACCCAGAAGCCTGCCTAATAAGATCGCCCTGCGAGGTGTGTTCTCTGCACTAGTGGCTTATAGCTGTGATGCTTCATGCGTGTTCTCCTCCAACATCTCCAAGGACGTGTCGAGGGTGGGTGGTGGAACCCTGCTGGTGGACAGGCCAGGCTGATCGAATGATGTTCCTGCAAGAAAAGGAACATGATATTAGTACATGGCCAGGGCAGTGGTCTGGAATACACAGAATTCACTTGGGTTTGATCATCTGAATGAACATATAGTAGCTCCTCACTCTTCACACGCTGTCCACCTCATTGTCAGCACAGACCCACTCCTGCTCTTCCCCTTCGAACTCCTGAGCTCTCTCCTCAAAACAAATCAGGTTCTTCAGCTCCGGCATCCCACCACCAATCCTGCAGGAACACAAATGGGGATGATGTGAGCTGGCCACCTGGCGGATCAGATGTTGATTAAATCTGGCATGTGAGGGATGGTGTTAGCAGGGAAGGGTTGTGAGGAGAGGTGTCCTGGGGGTGTGAGGAAACTTGTGGGAGGTTGGGTGCTGGGGTCCTACCATATGGCACCATGTGGGATCGGGGTTGACGGAAAGGTGGAGTACCAAGGGGAGACAAGGGGCACTTAACCACAAAGATCGTTGTCGGTCATTCATTTTTTTTCTACATTGAACCCCCCATCCTCCTGGTCAGGCTGTCGGCACTGACCAGTGCTGCCATCTTGTCCCAGGTGGGATTGGTGGCCTTACTGGAGGGCCTCCTCCTAACCCGTGGGTAAATGATAGCCCGCCTCGCCTCCATGGCACCCAGCAATCGAGGGCCCCCTCTGGAAATGTGGGAGCTGGTCTTCTGGATGCCAGCATCCTGGCTTGAATGAGACTGAGTGCCATGCAGCCGTTTAATTGCAGCACCCCCTTGATTGAAGTGCTCTGATGACCCCCGGGCGGCTGAATCAGACTATTTGCACCTCAACGCAACGCTTTTCACCTGAGGAAAAAAAACTTCAAAAGTGCGTCAAGATTGCAATCCAGATCGCGCCGCCAGGGCTGCCGGGATTTGCACCGATTTTTTTAGATGAAAATTACACTTCGTCATTTAAAAAAATTTTGCCCAGGATCTATATCTTCAAGTGAGGATTTACTAATCATAGACATTACCCTCAGAGGGAAGATTGCTCCTTTCCTATTTTCATCGTGTCCAATTTATTTTGTTTTCTCTAGGTTCATTGAAGCAAAATCACTTGGAGAAAAAGTGAATCAGTCCAGGAATAAGATTAGTGAGTACCCATGTCGTATTCAAACATTACAATAATACCTCAGTGTGTGTAGTAATCATGAAAATAAAAGTGAAGGGAGGAAAATTAGCTAAACCCTGAAAATGGGGGTGCTTATTGTGCTATGTGACTATTCATTGTGTTGAAGTCACCATGTTAAATTAGTGCTGCCTGCTGTTTTAAATAATTGCTACATGCCGTTCGTAGGCTGCATGGATTAGCACAAGGACCAATATCATGAATTATTTACACTTTAATAAAACTCTTCGGGAGGGATTCTCCGGTTTTCCAGCCACGTGTTTCTCAGTGGCTCACTGTTCGCTGGTCCCAGCATTCTATCTTCCCGCTGCTTGTCAATGGGATTTCCCATTGAAGCCATTCCACGCCGCCAGGAAACCGGAAACCGCGGGGGTACGATGCCAGTGGGAAAAGTGAATTGCAACGGCCAGAGAATTCCGGGCGTAAAGTGAAGGTACGTTGTGTTTGTAAGAAGTGTTGGCATTCAATTGAAAACTGAATGTGCTGCGATGCTGTGACTGAACATACAAGAAACTGAGCACCAAGCTTTACCCACAACCCACAGGAGGCCTTGACGGTGGGAAAAATGGGACATGTTCTATATTTACAGTTATCAACTCAAACAAGCTAAGGTGGGGGAGTAATCTGCCTATGGTGAGGCACTGGGCACATATACGTAGGAGCTGGGGCATGTAGGAAAGGATTGCTCAAAACCAGCTTGCCAGAGAGAGAAGTCGCACACAAGGGGCAGAACTTTCCCTTTTTCATGCAGAGTGTGGCAGTGTTGATGCCTCCAGCCCCAATGGTAATTATCTCCGCTGTATTGTGAGGGAGATTGAAAAAATGTCCAAGCAGCGGGTTCTACGACTTAGTTTTTTTAAAGATCGGGACATGATTTTTAAATTCTGCCCCGGTACACAAAAGTAAGAATGGAATTCTTCCCCCCCTCCCTCACTGCCATGCCACTGCCCAGGCATATCTCACTTCCCACTGACCGATGCACTCAGCTGGGCCCCTTCAGCTGGTATGCCTGCCAAGTGCACATCATGGGCCACCAGTCGTAATTCACGCTGGTGTGCCCGCATGCCATCTGAATCGATAGCCTAATGGGTGGGGGAGTAATCAGGCTTGAGAGGCCTGATAATTAGATTCAAATTAAGTGCCTAGCAGGAGTGGGGGTGGGTGGAAACAATCGTGGCGAGGCTTGGCACCGATTTAAAACGTTTATTTAGGCCTCTTGCCCGATTTCCAGCTCTCATCACCATTCATGTCTGAACAGAGCAAGAGCGAACATTCCAGCCGGGTTGTTTTGTAGAGGAGGCAAATGAAGACTTTGATGGGCCATGTAACAAAAGAAAGGAAGCCAGAAAGCCTTTTCTCAATGTCAAGCATTATGGATTTCCCAGAGCTCATTTAGTTTAGTGTTTTATTCAGAGATTGGGCCGCATTCTTTCTAATATGAGATAGGTGGTAAGTTCCAGGAGCACAGCTTTAGAACCCACCATGATCCAGTGAATGATGGCCGGTGTCACATCTTACATTGCAGCACAAATGGTTTCCACCAAAGTCCTAAGTACTGCAGTGTTTTAGGCCCAGGGTTGATGACCAGGGTGGTGCGGTTTTAATTACTGATATCACTCATGAATTGTCTGATCAATTAGAGCCCAGGCACAAAGGGGCTGAGATGCTGTCGATGTTGAATCCTCCATTTCTTTTCATGTTCCTCCATTTCTAGTTGTACATCTTCCTCTTTCCCCTCCTCCTCTTCCACTACCAGCAGCAGCCTGCAACAAGCCACGCAATACTTTCCTTGCTCTACTTTGACGTTGCAGTTGCGGCTGCAGCAGGTAACAGATTTTAAGAAGGCTTTTGTAAAGTGAAGGCATCTCAAGCATTGATCATCCCTGAATTTGAGGTCAGGGAATTGCTTCCTCTAAACTCTCTGTGAATGTGTGTGCTTCTGAGTGCGTTCCCCATCCCCCACCCTCCTCCAACAGCTTGTCCAACTCTGTGTGACCTATCTTCAATCTCCAAAGCATGCTTGCCCCAGAGGACATCCTATCAGACCACGGCACATCCAAAAGCAGCACAAAATTTTAAATGACCGAGAAAGCATTTAAAATTAGTCAGTCCACCCCAGGAGCATATAGAAACTCTAGTCGAATCCAGGAAAACTTCAAAAATTAATACAATGCACCATCAACCTAAAAAAAATCCAGCAATGCATTTGTAAGTGGTTCATGATCTGTTAAATTAATGCTGAGGGAGGAGGGGGTTCCTCCATTTATTTAACATGTGTTCAGCTGTGCGAGATTTTGACAGGACCACTGTGCTGGTGTTAAATCAGGGTTTTAATCTCATTAACCTGCTCTGTATGCGCTGGCAATCATTAGGTCAGTGTGTGCACAACCCCTTTATCAAGATGGTGTCCAGCAAATGGCTCTTATAGAGTTACCCCAAAGGTTTTCCAGCTAATTTTCAAGAATCCAGTCTTACTTTGAAGGAATAAAAACAAAAAGTGCTGATAATACTCAACAGGTCTGGCAGCATCTGAGGAGAGAGAAACAGAGTTAACAGAAGAACATTTGAACATAACGATTTTCCGAAGTGCAGTCGGGGGATGGATCGGTAGGCACCCTTGGTTTTTGTGTAGCAGTGGTCGAGAGTGTTGTCGCCCCTGGTGGGACAGGAGATGTGTTGGTGGAATTTTGGCAGTACATCCTTCCTCCGTATAAGGACACTAAAATTGCACACAATACTCCAGGAGTGGCCTCACCAATGCCCTATTCAATTGCAGTAAAAAGTCTCTATTCATATACTCAAATCCTCTCGCTAGAAGACCATAAGACATAGGAGCAGAATTAGGCCACTCGGCCCATCGAGTCTGCTCCCCCATTCAATCATGGCTGATATTTTCTCATCCCCATTCTCCTGCCTTCTCCCCATAACCCCTGATCCCCTTATTAATCAAGAACCTATCAATCTCTGTCTTAAAGACACTCAGTGAATTGGCCTACACAACCTTCTGCGACAAAGAGTACCACAGATTCATCACCCTCTGGCTGAAGAAATTCTTCCTCCATCTCTGTTTTAAAGGATCGTCTCTTTAGTCTGAGATGGTGTCCTCTGGTTCTAGTTTTTCCTACATGTGGAAACATCCTCTCCACATCCACTCTATCCAGGCCTTGTAAGTTTCAATAAGATCCCCTCTCATCCGTCTAAACTCTCAACGAGTACAGAGAGTCCTCAAACTTTCCTCATACGACAAGTTCTTCATTCCAGGGATCATTCTTGTGAACCTCCTCTGGACCCTTTCCAAGGCCAGCACATCCTTCCTTAGATATGGGGCCCAAAACTGCTCACAATACTCCAAATGGGGTCTGATCAGAGCCTTATACAACCTCAGAAGTACATCCCTGGTCTTGTATTCTAGCCCTCTTGACATGAATGCTAACATTGCATTTGCCTTCTTAACTGCCGACTGAACCCGCACATTAACCTGAAGAGAATCGTGATCAAGGACTTCCAAATCCCTTTGTGCTTGTGCTTTCCGAAGCATTTCCGCATTTAGAAAATAGTCGATGCCTAAATTCCTCCTTCCAAAGTGCATAACCTCACACTTTTCCACATTGTATTTCATTTGCCACTTCATTGCCCATTCTCCTTGCTTGTCCAAGTCCTTCTGCTGCCCCCTTGCTTCCTCAATACTACCTGTCCCTCTACAGATCTTTGTATCATCTGCAAACTTAGCAACAGTGCCTTCAGCACCTTCTTCCAGATCATTAATGTATATTGTAAAAAGTTGTGGTCCCAGCACAGACCCCTGAGGCACACCACTAGTCACCGGCTGCCACCCTGAAAAGGACCCCTTTATCCCCACTCTTTGCCTTCTGCCAGTCAGTCAATCCTCTATCCATGCCAGGATCTTACCCTGAACACCATGAGCTCTTAACTTATTTTACAGTCTCCTATGCTGTGCCTTGTCAAAGGCCTTCTGGAAATCTAAATAAATCATGTCCACTGCTATGAAGGCCAACCTACCATTTGCCTTCTTTACTGCCTGCTGTATCTGCGTGCTTACCTTCATCAACTGATGCACGACGGCACCAAGGTCTTGTTGAGTATCATAGATCATAGAATCATAGAATTTACAGTGCTGAAGGAGGCCATTCGGCCCATCGAGTCTGTACCGGCTCTTGGAAAGAGCACCCTACCCAAGGTCAACACCTCCACCCTATCCCCATAGCCCAGTAACCCCACCCAACACTAAGGGCAATTTTGGACACGAAGGGCAATTTATCATGGCCAATCCACCTAACCTGCACATCTTTGGACTGTGGGAGGAAACCGGAGCACCCGGAGGAAACCCACGCACACACGGGGAGGATGTGCAGACTCCACACAGACAGTGACCCAAGCCGGAATCGAACCTGGGACCCTGGATCTGTGAAGCTATTGTGCTATACACAATGTTACCGTGCTGCCCAAATCCACCCCTCTCAATTTACTCCCAGTCACATAATAATCTGCCATTCCAGTCGAGTATTGACTGGAAAAGATATAGTTCGAGTATTGACTGGAAAAGATATAGTTCGAGTACATTAGATGGGTCGTTTTTTGTACAGTGTGTGCAGGAGGGTTTCCTGAAACAATATGTTGACAGGCCAACAAGAGGCGAGGCCACGTTGGATTTGGTTTTGGGTAATGAACCAGGCCAGGTGTTGGATTTGGAGGTAGGAGAGCACTTTGGGGACAGTGACCACAATTCGGTGACGTTTACGTTAATGATGGAAAGGGATAAGTATACACCGCGTGACTTGGGGGGGATAAGGTGGAGAAGTAGGCTGCAAGTGTTGGGCACACTGGATAAGTGGGGCTTGTTCAAGGATCAGCTACTGCATGTTCTTGATAAGTATGTACCGGTCAGACAGGGAGGAAGGCGTCGAGCGAGGGAACCGTGGTTTACCAAGGAAGTGGAATCTCTTGTTAAGAGGAAGAAGGAGGCCTATGTGAAGATGAAGTGTGAAGTTTCGGTTGGGGCGATGGATAGTTACAAGGTAGCGAGAAAGGATCTAAAGAGAGAGCTAAGACGAGCAAGGAGGGGACATGAGAAGTATTTGGCAGGAAGGATCAAGGAAAACCCAAAAGCTTTCTATAGGTATGTCAGGAATAAGCGAATGACTAGGGAAAGAGTAGGACCAGTCAAGGACAGGGATGGGAAATTGTGTGTGGAGTCTGAAGAGATAGGCAAGATACTAAATGAATATTTTTCGTCAGTATTCACTCAGGAAAAAGATAATGTTGTGGAGGAGAATGCTGAGCCCCAGGCTAATAGAATAGATGGCATTGAGGTACGTAGGGAAGAGGTGTTGGCAATTCTGGACAGGCTGAAAATAGATAAGTCCCCGGGACCTGATGGGATTTATCCTAGGATTCTCTGGGAGGCCAGGGAAGAGATTGCTGGACCTTTGGCTTTGATTTTTATGTCATCATTGGCTACAGGAATAGTGCCAGAGGACTGGAGGACAGCAAATGTGGTCCCTTTGTTCAAAAAGGGGAGCAGAGACAACCCCGGCAACTATAGACCGGTGAGCCTCACGTCTGTAGTGGGTAAAGTCTTGGAGGGGATTATAAGGGACAAGATTTATAATCATCTAGATAGGAATGATATGATCAGGGATAGTCAGCATGGCTTTGTGAAGGGTAGGTCATGCCTCACAAACCTTATTGAGTTCTTTGAGAAGGTGACTGAACAGGTAGACGAGGGTAGAGCAGTTGATGTGGTGTATATGGATTTCAGCAAAGCGTTTGATAAGGTTCCCCACGGTAGGTTATTGCAGAAAATACGGAGGCTGGGGATTGAGGGTGATTTAGAGATGTGGATCAGAAATTGGCTAGCTGAAAGAAGACAGAGGGTGGAGGTTGATGGGAAATGTTCAGAATGGAGTACAGTCACAAGTGGAGTACCACAAGGATCTGTTCTGGGGCCGTTGCTGTTTGTCATTTTTATCAATGACCTAGAGGAAGGCGCAGAAGGGTGGGTGAGTAAATTTGCAGACGATACTAAAGTCGGTGGTGTTGTCGATAGTGTGGAAGGATGTAGCAGGTTACAGAGGGATATAGATAGGCTGCAGAGCTGGGCTGAGAGGTGGCAAATGGAGTTTAATGTAGAGAAGTGTGAGGTGATTCACTTTGGAAGGAATAACAGGAATGCGGAATATTTGGCTAATGGTAAAGTTCTTGAAAGTGTGGATGAGCAGAGGGATCTAGGTGTCCATGTACATAGATCCCTGAAAGTTGCCACCCAGGTTGATAGGGTTGTGAAGAAGGCCTATGGAGTGTTGGCCTTTATTGGTAGAGGGATTGAGTTCCGGAGTCGGGAGGTCATGTTGCAGCTGTACAGAACTCTGGTACGGCCGCATTTGGAGTATTGCGTACAGTTCTGGTCACCGCATTATAGGAAGGACGTGGAGGCTTTGGAGCGGGTGCAG
The DNA here is from genome assembly GCF_047496885.1 of Scyliorhinus torazame. Lineage (NCBI taxonomy): Eukaryota > Metazoa > Chordata > Chondrichthyes > Carcharhiniformes > Scyliorhinidae > Scyliorhinus > Scyliorhinus torazame. The sequence goes on from NC_092710.1 coordinate 325,970,715, forward strand.
AGGAGATTTACCAGGATGTTGCCTGGTATGGAGGGAAAATCTTATGAGGAAAGGCTGATGGACTTGAGGTTATTTTCGTTGGAGAGAAGAAGGTTAAGAGGAGACTTAATAGAGGCATACAAAATGATCAGGGGGTTGGATAGGGTGGACAGTGAGAGCCTTCTCCCGCGGATGGATATGGCTGGCACGAGGGGACATAACTTTAAACTGAGGGGTAATAGATATAGGACAGAGGTCAGAGGTAGGTTCTTTACGCAAAGAGTAGTGAGGCCGTGGAATGCCCTACCTGCTACAGTGGTGAACTCGCCAACATTGAGGGCATTTAAAAGTTTATTGGATAAACATATGGATGATAATGGCATAGTGTAGGTTGGATGGTTTTTGTTTCGGTGCAACATCGTGGGCCGAAGGGCCTGTACTGCGCTGTATTGTTCTATGTTCTATGTTCTAAGTACTGTGAAAATCGCCCAGTCGCCACATTCCAGAACCTGTTCGGGTACACTGAAGGAGAATTCAGAATGTCCAATTCACCTAACAGCACGTCTTTCGGGATCTGTTGGGGGAAGCCGGAGCACCCAGAGGAAACCCACACAGACACGGGGAGCACGTGCAGACACTGCACAGACAGTGACCCAAACCGGGAAACGAACCTTGGGACCCTGGAGCTGTGAAGCAACAGTGCTAACCACTAAGCTACCATGCCGTCCTTCCCCCCCCCCCCACCCCCCCCACCCAACTAAGTCCCCCTCCCTCAGAGTACTAGGGCAGTAGCTCCAGAGTCCTTGAGCTGCATGCTGGAAAATGGAAATGGCTACTCACCTCCTCAGTTCTCCTCAGCAGCCATTGCTCCACTTCTCCCCATAACCATGCAGATCTTTCCCCTTTGGGTAAGGTGCCAATTCCCTTTACAACAGCCCAATTGACCCTGCCTCCGGCAGTACATTCTCTGGCAGTACATTCCAGATCCTAACCACTTGCTGCATGAGTTATCTTCATTCTGTGCCCATGGTCCTCGGTCTTTCTACCAATGGGAACAGTTACTCCCTGTTTTAAAGGGGAGCACAAATGATGCCCATGGGACTTCTCGCTGGGGAGCCAGTTAAGTCCCTGAAGCCGTTACATTTGACTTCAATCTTGTTCATGAATGGAAAATTGTGGAAATAAGGGTAAATGGAAATAAGGGTCAGAGTACAGGAGGGAGATAGAGAACCTAATCTTGTGGTGTAACGACACAATCTCTCCATCAACATCAGCAAAACTAAGGAGCTGGTTATTGACTTCAGGAAGCGAAGTATCGTACACGCCCCTGACTGCATCAATGGTGCCGAGGTGAAGATGATTGACAGCTTCAAATTCCAAGGCGTGCACATCACCAACAATCTATCATGGTCCACCCATGCCAACGCTACCTCCAAGAAAGCACAACAGCACCTGTACTTCATCAGGAAACTAAAGAAACTCGGCATGTCCACATTGACTTTTACCAATGTATACAGATGCACCATGGAAAGCATCCTGGGCGGAATTCTCCCCCCCCACGCCGGGTGGGAGAATCGCCGGGGCGCTGCGTGAGTCCCGCCACACCGCCCCGGCACCCGCACGCGATTCTCCAACCCCCCCAAACTGGCGCGGCGAGAATCACGGCTGGCCGCTCGGAGAATCGCCGTTAGCCGTTTGTAACGGGCGAGCGGCGATTCTCCGGCCCAAATGGGCCGAGCGGCCTGCCCAACACGACAGGTTCCCATTGGCGCCGTCCACACCTGGGGCGTAATTCTCCCGAAACGGCGCGATGTCCGCCGACTGGCGCCCATAACGGCGCCAATCAGACGGGCATCGCGCTGCCCCAAAGGTGCGGAATGCTCCGCATCTTTGGGGGCCGAGCCCCAACATTGAGGGGCTAGGCCGACGCCGGAGGAATTTCTGCCCCGCCAGCTGGCGGAAACGGCCTTTGTTGCCCCGCCAGCTGGCGCGGAAATGACATCCCCGGGCGGCGCATGCGTGGGAGCGTCAGCGGCCGCTGACAGTTTCCCACGCATGCGCAGTGGAGGGAGTCTCTTCCACCTCCGCCATGGTGGAGACCGTGGCGGAGGCGAAAGGGAAAGAGTGCCCCCACGGCACAGGCCCGCCCGCGGATCGGTGGGCCCCGATCGCGGGCCAGGCCACCGTGGGGGCACCCCCTGGGGCCAGATCGCCCCGCACCCCACCCCCAGGACCCCGGAGCCCGCCCACGCCGCCTTGTCCCGCTGTTCAAAAGGTGGTTTAATCCACGCTGGCGGGACAGGCAATTTATTGGCGGGACTTCGGCCCATCCGGGCCGGAGAATCCAGCGGGGGGGGGCCCGCCAATCGGCGCGGCCCGATTCCCGCCCCCGCCGAATATCCGGTACCGGAGACTTCGGCAACCGGCGGGGGCGGGATTCACGGCAGCCCCCGGTGATTCTCCGACCCGGCGGGGGGTCGGAGAATGACGCCCCTGGTCGCTGCCGGCAGGAAGAGCGCGGGAACGCTGGGGGGGGGTGGGGGGGCTCAAAAGGGGCCTGGCCCGCGATTGGTGCCCACCGATCGGCGGGCAGGCCTCTCTGAAGGAGGACCTCCTTTCCTCCACTGCCCCGCAAGATCTATCCGACATCTACTTGCGGGGCAGCCGCGGGGAGGATGGCAATTGCGCATGCGCGGGTCAGCGCCGGTCAACCTGCGCATGCGCGGATGATGTCATTTACGCGCTGCTGCTTTTACGCGGCGCCAAGGCCCAGCGCGTGTAAATGACCCGGCGCCGCTCCTAGCCCCCCGGGGACGGGAGAATAGGGGTCTAGGAGCGGCCTCCGACGCTGGAGTGAAACACTCCAGTTTTCACTCCGGCGTCGGGATGTAGTCTCCCAATGGGAGAATTGCGCCCCCTATCTGGCATACCACAGCCTGGTATGGCAGCTGCTCGTCCAAGACCGTAAGATACTACAGAGAGTCGTGAACGCAGCCCAGTCTATCACGCAAACTCGCCTCCCATCCTTTGACTATGTCTACACCGCCTTGGGAAAGTGGGCAGCATTATCAAAGATCCCTCCCACACAGATTATTCTATCTTAAAACCTCTTCCATCGGGCAGGAGTCACAAAAGTCTGAGAACACGCGCTAACAGATTCAAAAATAGCTTATTCCTCGCTGTTACCAGACTCCTGAATGACACTCTTATGGACGGAACTGACCTCTTCACATTTTCTCTACTGAGGAGCACTACACTCCGTATGCTTCATCCAATGTCTATGTATTTACATTGTGTATTTATGTATGTCCTATGTTTTTTCATGTATGGAACAATCTGTTGGGACATACGCAGAAAAATACTATTCACTATACCTCGGTATACGCGGCAATAAATCAAATCCAATCCAGTCCTGTAATAATATGCTTGCCATATTTGGATGAGATCCGGAACTCGCCGTCGGGAGCTGGCTGGTGAGGTAGCAAACTGATTCACGCTTGATGCGATTTTTACCTTTTCCACTATTTAACCGATGCGCCCAGATCCACGCTCAGCCCATCGTGGTGGTTAATCCCGCCTGTACTGTTTAACTTATGGGAAGAATAATCTTTAAAAAAAAATTTCGATTCAGTGTTTATCCAAGACTTCATTTTTAAATGGAGCATGGACTGGAAGACAGCACGCCGATGATGAAGTATCTTTGTGGCGTCTGCTTTTCAAGTCTGCTAAATCACAGCAGCTGAGGAGGCACTTTAAAATCTTAAATAAAATTAGCGGGCTTGCTTTTAAAAAAAATAGACTTTCCATTGTTTAGGCCATTGGCAGTTATATCTATGGGAATCTATTCCCAGGGTTTTGTCTGTGCCTGTATCTTAACATAATCACAGAGAATTATTTTGGTGAGCTAAAGACCCCAATTTGTGTGGCCCAATAGGCTGTAGGTAGAAACTACTGAGAAGCAAATTAAATTAAATCTCATTAAACAGCCACAGCACCGAATACTCACAGAATAATCCCCATGTGGCATAAGTGTTGATAGATAATAGCGGGTTTGGAAATAATTCAGAAAGCAGTCCAAATCTGATGAGAATGGACCACACGCTAATATTGCTGCAAATGGAAAAATCTTTCTTTGACTAAATAAGTCAGGCTATTCTGTAAACATTCAAGATGTTGAACTATTAAGGTGTCATTTTCAATGGTCATTGATGGACAGATTAATAAAATGTCAGTTCCCAGACAGACTGTGTTTTTATAAAGAATAATGTCTAGTTGTTGGGGGCAGGGAACAGTGGCGCGCACAGAAGAATGAAATCGGCACCTGCATTCATTTGAGAAAAAAAATTTGTGTTTTTTAAATTAAAGAAAAGATAAGGAATAATCCTGTTTTGCTCTAAAATGCTCATTTTTTATCAAGAAATAGGCAGCACGAGAGCAGAGCATTCACTACATGCCAAATAAGCACTGCGTCTCGTACAACCGATGAGTTTAACACATCCTGATGCAACTCACTGGTTTGGAAGTCATCAATTTGGGACAGATGGAAATCAGTTAGATTTTGGGAGGGCAGCGGGAGTGAATGTGAAGGGGATTCGGTGGGGTGGGGTGATGGTGGTGGAGGAAGCTGGTAAGTTTGGTCACACTTTCAATGTAGGGAACTTGGCAGCCAATTTGCACACACCAAGCCCCCACAAACGAGAATTAAATAATAATAGAATCTTGGAACGGCTACAGTGCATAAGGAGGACATTCGGCCTGTAATGTCTGAACTGATCCTGTGAAGGATTCCCCTGGTGCCAGTCCCCTGACCTTTCCCCATAACCATGCAGATCTTTCCCCTTTGGGTAATGTGCCAATTCCCTTTACAACAGCCCAATTGACCCTGCCTCCGGCAGTACATTCTCTGGCAGTACATTCCAGATCCTAACCACTTGCTGCATGAGTTATCTTCATTCTGTGCCCATGGTCCTCGGTCTTTCTACCAATGAGAACAGTTTCTCCCTGCCCAGAGCGCGCATGACTTTTCATACCTCTATCAAATCTCTTCTACAGCTTAATTCTCCAAAGAGAACAGTGCCAAATTCTTTAATCTATCAATGTAACTGAAATTCCTCATCCAGGGAATCATTCTTTTGAATCTTTCCTGCACCCTCTCTCACACCTTTGCATCCTTCCTAAAGTGACCAACCCCTTTTCTTAAGTGATGTTCTTTGAGGGATGAATATTGGCCAGGAGGGATGAATATTCTTCAAAATGGTGACGTGGGGATCTTTTGTGTCTATTTGAAAATGGACATTTTAACGCCTTGTTTGAAAAATAGTTTGTTGGCACTCCTTCTGTATTGCACTGGTGCATCAGCCAAGATGATGCGATTAAGTCTCTGGAGTAGTGCTGTGCAACTTATCTCGTGAGTGGGGCCATAAGAATGACCTTCCTTCATCTCAACGGGTTGCAAGCTTGAACTCGAGCTTGTTCACTAACCCCATGAATAAATTGGGATACATTTAATACATGCTGAATATTTCATAACGAATTATCAAAAATGCTTAATGATTTTTAAGTCAACAAAACTATCAACTTCAAATGACAAAAAGCAAAAGAGTTATTTACATTTGGACACAGGTGGAGCGCATGGTTTTCACAATTAATATTGTTCTCAATCAGCACGCACCTCTGCACGCATTTCACTTGCTCTTGCTTTACGTGCATTTTACTTCAGTCGTACTGGTAGGAAACAAATGATGCGGACAGAAATCAGCGGAATGTGGCAACCCTGCACATCGGCAACAGTCGACAAAATGTTTTGTGGGCAACACTCGGAACCCGGGGCCACAGGTTGCCCACCACTGCTCTGGAATGTTACTTAAATGCTCAGTCTTCTGACTCAGAAGTGGGTGGTTTACCACTCACTGATCCACCTCCCCAGGGAAGGGGAAGTCCTGCTGAAATCACACATTCAATCCCAATGCAACTTGAACTGCTTTTCTCCAGCATTTTATTGAGCAAGCAACACTGAATGATTCCAGCATAAGTAAAGCCTATTTTTGGGAGACTAGCTTTGAAGAACAACTGGAACATGTTGCTAATTTGAAGTGAATTTCCAACAAAGACAATGTGGGCAGGCACTCTGTGACAATTTTTCAATGTTAGAAAACATTTTTAGCAACAGTTACTGTCTTTTACTGAACTCTTCTGGTAAACAGCTGTCTTGAGCAGTTGCCACATATCATAGCCAGCAAGTTATGGATTAAGTTAAATTGAGTCTGACTTAGAATCACAGATTCTGTTGATAACATGTCACAAGCACCAATAAAAGGAATAGACTGGCAATATAAGGCAGTAAAATTTCCATATTTATCAATTTAGAACTAACAATGTATTTAAATATGGCAGGGTTGCCTAAACTATTGGCCAGATTGAATTATAAATTAAATTACCACAGTCTGGGGCAGCACGGTAGCCTTGTGGATAGCGCAATTGCTTCACAGCTCCAGGGTCCCAGGTTCGATTCCGGCTTGGGTCACTGTCTGTGCGGAGTCTGCACATCCTCCCCGTGTGTGCGTGGGTTTCCTCCGGGTGCTCCGGTTTCCTCCCACAGTCCAAAGATGTGCAGGTTAGGTGGATTGGCCATGATAAATTGCCCTTAGTGTCCAAAATTGCCCTTAGTGTTGCGTGGGGTTACTGGGTTATGGGGATAGGGTGGCGGTGTTGACCTTGGGTAGGGTGCTCTTTCCAAGAGCCAGTGCAGACTCGATGGGCCGAATGGCCTCCTTCTGCACTGTAAATTCTATGAGTTGGCCACTGCAATCATTGATAGCTTTGTAGCGTTGTTAAACGGGACCAGTTTGTGGCGGATTATGATCCTGAGGAAGGGGGGGAAGTGGGGGTCTTTGATGGCATGACAAACAGACTGCTGGGTGCGCGTGCCATCACTTTACACAGAATTGCCACCTGTGCCCGCTGGAGGGAGGAGAGTACCAACCCCCCCCCCATTCACAGAACTGGAGAACAGAAGAAGTTCCATATCCTCTGTAGAGTAGGCAGGATAATACATTGCCCATCTTTTCATTTTCTTCCTTGACCATTTTGGGCACTAGCACATGTCCACATTTAACCCCTCACAATTTTGTCTGGTTCAGAGCACCTCCAACTCCTCCTATTTCTGTGGCAAAATCTACCTTGCACCAGCCAAATCCTTTCCTGTGCTTTAACATCCTCACACTTCACATGTATAACTTCATTATTCCAATGCCGTTTTACAATTAATTCCCAATCTGAACCTTCATTTATTTCTTTGCAGGAGAAATTAGCGTACAATACCATCAAAGGTAGGTGAACAAAGGGGTATTCCTCAGCTTTAAACCCAATGCCTCCTTTGAAAAAGGCCAAGCAGTTCACGGGAAGGCCTTGGCATATACAGAGGTCAGCGGTACCTTGGCAGCACCAGGTTACTGAATTATGAACCTGCACTAAAATATAAAAATGTCACCACAGTCCCAGAGGATGCTCTCCTTTTTGAGACAGAGCTGACTGGTGGTGATTTAACCTGACAGTCACCACACCTCAGGTGAGGGGCAACATTGAGAAGGCGGGACCTTCATGAATAACCACAGACGGTGCAGGAATTGAACCTGCACTGTTGGCGTCGCTCCGCAGCACGAATCAGCCATCCGGCCAACTGAGCTAATCCACCCACTATTATCCCTATAACCTGCATTGTTACCTCTATGAAACACCAGACTGCCACAACCTCCTACCCATTTCAATGGCTCGTTAATTCTAAGGTGGTGATGCACCCCGATTATTGCCTTCTATTGTATTACCGTGCAGCTTCACCACAACAAGAAGTGGTGCAGGAGGAGCAAGATGACGGTATGAAGGGTAATGGGACCAAGCTACCCGGATGTGCCAGTTTCATGACACTGCTAATCCTCAGCAAATCATGCCAATGGAACGTGGAAGACAAGACCAGATTGCATAGGTCAACGCAGCGGAATGCAGCCAGCAGCAGCTCCATACAGGAGCCAGCTTCCATGCGATATGGGGCACCTAAATCCCTTGTCATGAGCAATTTGCTATCAATTTATCTGTGGTAGTATGTATTAGGGGCCATGTGGGACTGGAAGCCCTAATGTCATTGGCTGACAGATCCCGGGTCCTGGTTGGCCGTTGACCTCTAGCTCCGCCCTGAAGGCGGAGTATAAGAAGCCGGAGTCCTCCCCCGCAGGCCATTCTACTATCGAGCTGCGGGGGAACAGACACGCTTAATAAAGCCGCATCGACTTCACTCTATTCGTCTCAGGGAGTCTTTATGTGCTACAATTTATTAAGCGTGCCTAAAAAGGACTATGGAGCTCAGGATCATCCCGGAATGCCTGAGGATCAGCCCCCACGCAGTGAACGTGGCAGCAGCCTTCAAGCACTGGCAGACTTGTTTCGAGGCCTACCTCAGAACGGCCACCGGCCGGGTCACAGAAGACCAAAAACTACAGGTCCTGCACTCGAGGGTGAGCACGGAGATTTTCTCCCTCATCGAAGACGCGGAGGATTTCCAGACGGCGTTCGCAGCACTGAAAAGTCTCTATGTCCGCCCAGTTAACCAAATCTACGCTCGCTACCAGCTCGCGACGAGACGGCAAGGTCCCGGAAAATCGATGGACGAATTCTACGCCGCGCTGCTGATTTTGGGAACGCAAATGAACACACGGACATGTTAATGCGCGATGCTTTTGTGGCAGGTATGAATTCCTCCCAAATCCGCCAAAGACTTCTAGAAAGAGAGTCGCTAGGACTCTCAGAGGCCCGGGCCCTAGCAGCCTCCCTAGACGTGCCGCGCGTAATACCCGCGCCTACGGCCCCGACCGCGCGGCAGCCCATTGGGCTCCGTACGTACCCGTCGCGACAAACCCACACCCCCCCCCGGACACCCCACAGGCTTGCACGGTCCACACGCCAAGTCGCACCGGGGGCGCCCGCTGCTATTTCTGCGGCCAGGCGAAACACCCCCGGCAGCGCTGCCCGGCCCGCGCAGCAATCTGCAAGAGCTGCGGGAAAAAGGGCCATTTCGCGGTTGTGTGCCGGTCCCGCGAGGTCGCCGCTGTCCCGGGAGAACAGGGAGCCCTGCAAGCCGTTTACGCTCCCCAACCCCCCCAGCACCCCATGTACGACCCGCAGGCGCAGCCTCTCTGGGTCCCGACCACTGCGGTCCTGGGAGAACAGGGAGCCCTGCATGCCGCTTACGCTCCCCAACCCCCCCCCCCCCCGCGCCCCATGTATGACCCGCCGGCGCTACCACTTTGGCTCCCGACCACCGCTCTCCCCGGAGAAGAGGGAGTTCTGCGCGTCTCTAACGCCCCCCAAACCCCCGCCCCCCCACGCCCCACGTCTGACCCGCCGGCGCTACCAACTTGGGTCCCGACCACCGCTGTCCCCAGAGATGAGGGAGCCCCGCGCGGTCCTAACGCTCCGCAACCCCCCCCCAGCGCCCCATGTGCGACCCGCAGACGCCGCCATTTTGGATCCCGGCCACCACGAGGGGAGGAAGGACGCCGCCATCTTGGACCACCCCAGACCTGTACGACGCGTGGGGGCGGCCATTTTGTCCACCCCCGCCGCCATCTTGTGACCCCCCAGCCATGTGCGATGTATGGGGGCAGCCATTTTGTTCATCCCCGACGCCATCTTGGACGGCAACAACGGACCCCACTCCACTACTACAACCACGTCTCGCTTCAATTACACTCGATCAAGCTCGGCCCCGGACACTCCAGACGACGACGACAACGGTGCTAATAAACGTCCACGAGACACCATGCCTAGTCGACTCCGGGAGCACGGAGAGCTTTATCCACCCCGACACGGTAAGACGCTGTTCCTTGACCACCTATCCCAGCGCACAAAAGATTTCCCTAGCTGCAGGATCCCACTCCGTACAGATCCAAGGTTTCTGCATAGTTACCCTAACGGTGCAGGGGAGGGAGTTCAAAAACTACAAACTACACGTCCTTCCCCAACTCTGCGCCCCCACTTTACTGGGATTAGATTTCCAGTGCAATCTACAGAGCCTTACGTTCAAATTCGGCGGCCCAATACCCCCACTCACTATCTTCGGCCTCGCAACCCTCAAGGTGCAACCCCCGTCCTTGTTTGTGAACCTCACCCCGGATTGCAAACCCGTCGCCACTAGGAGCAGACGGTACAGTGCCCAGGACTGGACCTTCATTCGGTCTGAAGTCCAGCGGCTACTAAAGGAAGGCATAATCCAGGCCAGTAATAGTCCCTGGAGAGCACAGGTGGTAGTAGTGAAGACAGGGGAGAAACAAAGGATGGTCATAGACTATAGCCAGACCATCAACAGGTACACACAACTAGACGTGTACCCTCTCCCCCGCATATCCGACATGGTCAATCGGATTGCCCAATATAAAGTCTTCTCCACCGTGGACCTCAAGTCCACCTACCATCAGCTCCCCATCCGCCCAAGTGACCGCAAGTACACAGCCTTCGAGGCAGACGGGCGATTATACCATTTCCTAAGGGTCCCATTTGGCGTCACAAACGGGGTCTCGGTCTTCCAACGGGAGATAGACCGAATGGTTGATCAACATGGGTTGCGGGCCACGTTCCCGTATCTCGACAATGTAACCATCTGCGGCCATGACCAGCAGGACCACGACGCCAACCTCCAAAAATTCCTCGTATGCGCGCCCTCATGGAATTTCCCCTCCCGCACTGCTCAAAAGCCCTGAAACGCTGCCTGGGGTTTTTTTCATACTACGCCCAGTGGGTCCCCCAGTACGCAGACAAGGCCCGCCCCCTAATACAGACCACGACCTTCCCTCTGTCGACAGATGCTTGCAAGGCCTTCAGCCGCATCAAAGCGGATATCGCAAAGGCCACGATGCGCGGCATCGACGAGTCCCTCCCCTTCCAGGTCGAGAGCGACGCCTCCGACGTAGCTCTAGCGGCCACCCTTAACCAAGCGGGCAGACCCGTGGCCTTTTTCTCTCTAACCCTCCACGCTTCAGAAATCCGCCACTCCTCAGTGGAAAAGGAAGCCCAAGCCATAGTGGAAGCTGTGCGACATTGGAGGCATTACCTGGCCGGCAGGAGATTCACTCTCCTCACCGACCAACGGTCGGTAGCCTTCATGTTCGATAATGCACTGCGGGGCAAAATCCAAAACGACAAGATCTTAAGGTGAAGGATCGAGCTCTCCACCTTCAACTACGAGATTTTGTATCGTCCCGCGGCACATGTGCCAACGCACAAATTAACTGCCTCCAAACCCTCCACGAGGACCTCTGCCACCCGGGGGTCACTCGCTTTTTCCACTTTATCAAGCCCCGCAATCTCCCATACTCTTTAGAGGAGGTCCGTACAGTTACAAGGAACTGCCACATCTGCGCGGAATGCAAACCGCATTTTTTCAGGCCGGATGGTGCGCACCTGATTAAGGCTTCCCGTCCCTTTGAACGCCTTAGTCTCGATTTCAAAGGGCCCCTCCCCTCCACCGACCGCAACACATACTTTCTTAATGTGGTGGACGAATACTCCCGCTTCCCATTCGCCATTCCCTGCTCTGACATGACCGCGGCCACAGTCATTAAAGCCCTGAACACCATCTTCACACTGTTCAGTTGCCCCACATACGTCCACAGCGACAGGGGGTCCTCTTTCATGAGTGACGAGCTGCGCCAGTTCCTGCTCAGCAAGGGCATAGCCTCAAGCAGGACGACCAGCTACAACCCCCGGGGGAACGGGCAAGTAGAGAGGGAGAACGGCATGGTCTGGAAGACCGTCCTACTGGCCCTACGGTCCAGGGACCTCCCAGTTTCACGGTGGCAGGAGGTCCTCCCGGACGCTCTCCACTCCATCCGGTCGCTATTATGTACGAGCACTAATCAAACGCCTCATGAGCGTCTCCTTGTCTTCCCTAGGAGGTCCTCCTCTGGAACGTCGCTGCCGACCTGGCTGGCGGCCCCAGGACCCATCTTGCTCCGAAAGCATGTGCGGGCACACAAGGCGGACCCGTTGGTCGAAAGGGTTCACCTCCTCCACACGAACCCGCAGTACGCTTACGGTGGAGTACCCCGACGGCCGACAGGACACGGTCTCCCTGCGGGATCTGGCGCCCGCCGGCAACACACACACCCCCCCGACACCATTCACCCAACTCCCCCCCCCTTCCTGCCACCGCCGCACCCCGCGACCGCCCCCTTACCAGGAGGATCGGTTCCCCTCCCCTCAGGCCCGACCAAGAATAAAGCCCAAGCTGAAACCGTAAGGCTCCCGGAGACGACAACACCGGTACAAGCACCACTACCACCACCGGGGCCGAGGCGATCGACACGGACGACCAGACCGCCCGAACTACTCGTGGCGTCGATCTAAATCAATATATGGACCTTTCACAAGAACATTTTGCTTTTCTCCCGATACCTTCTGTAAATAGCTGAAACAGGACAAAATTGTACAATACTGTATTGCCATGTGAATGTTTTCCTCCCAGGACCAGCCCTGTAAATCCTTACCACCATGCGAAGCATCACCCCGCCGGGTTCATTTTTGACAAGGGGTGAATGTGGTAGTATGTATTAGGGGTCATGTGGGACTGGAAGCCCTAATGTCATTGGCTGACAGATCCCGGGTCCTGGTTGGCCGTTGACCTCTAGCTCCACCCTGAAGGCGGAGTATAAGAAGCCGGAGTCCTCCCCCGCAGGCTATTCTACTATCGAGCTGCGGGGGAACAGACACGCTTCATAAAGCCTCATCGACTTCACTCTATTCGTCTCACGGAGTCTTTGTGTGCTACAGTATCTTACACTTATTGGTTCATTTTGATCTTGTTTAGAGGTGGTACTGCTCTTTGCTTTTTCACATATCCATCAAGGGCTGATTTTCACAGCACTGGGCTTCAATATGTCATTTGAAGAGCAAATGTACAAATATACAAGAATAACACCCAACAGTTATTTTGCTGGAGAAGATGACCAGCGTAGCTTCGTAGGCCGGATACTTTTGTTGATCATTGCTGCCACTTTCATTACTAGTCCCAATGTTTATGCTTGGAAATGCAGCTGAAGGCAGAAAAGCTAAATGACTCCAGTTGGCTGCACTCCAGAAATATAAACATGCTTTAAGCAATGCTGTCAGTAGAGGCATGCTGGACAGCTTCACCCACTGCATTGTACATGCTGATATTTTTATGCGCAGGCATTTAAAGCAGTCTGAGATTTGAATTTGATTATGTTTTAATTGTAGATGCAAATTTCTTTATGAACTGTTTTATAGCGAGCTCTCAGTATCACCACTTTCGCTTTCATTTCTGGTCATACTGACCCCTGTAACATGAAGTGAAAGACTCTTAATTTTGTCCATTTCTGATCACTTCGTGAAACTTTATAATGTCATTAAAAATTTATGTAACGTGACAGAGGCAGTGGCGCCGTGATATTTGGACTTTAAAACAATCCAGAGACCCAGGGCAATATCTGGGGCCCCGGCTTCGAATCCTGCCATGGCAGATGGTGAAATTTGAATTCAATAAAAATCTAGAATTAAAAAATCTAATGATGGCCATTGTTGTAAAAACCCCATCTGATTCACTAGTGCCCTTCAGGGAAGGGAATCGGCTGTCCTTACCTGGTCTACATATGATTCACTCCAGATCCATTGACTCTGAAATGCCTTCTGAAATGGAGTGCAGCTAGGGACAAGCAATAAATGAAATTTAAAAGCAGACTAAAAAAGTAAGCCCAGCTGTATCTATATCCAAAAACGTCAGTTTGGTTCAGATGCTGCTAACTGAACCAGCTGGAGAAATAACGGTAACAGCTTGTTTGGAAATATTTCTTGTGATCACTAACATTAGTGATCATGTAACAATCAAGTCTCCTGTGCGCTCTGCTGTCAGCATTACATGCAGTCCACCATATGCCACCATGCATAGCTTTCAGGTCTCTCTTCAGCAGCATGGGCTTAACTTATTCCATAGCTGTATTGCCTCTTCCGTATTTATCATTCTTCATCTATTCCATTGCTTTACTGAAAAGAATATTTTCTCCTTCCTACCAGGTTACACAGACTAAAAGCTCAAGCAGTTCTTGGATATCAGACAATCCCTATTTGAACCCAACTTCTTGACATACATAGAGTTCTGCCCAAATGCCTTCTTGCTGGATTATCACCATCCTTTACAACTTTCCACTTTCTGACTTGAAATGATTTAATGATTTAACAGGCTGCAACAAGTTCCAAGCCAGATACAATATTAAACTAATCTGTTACTGTCATCTTTACATGTCTTTTCTTTGCCAAGAAACTCTCCCTCGTGACTCTGATTTCTTCTCTAGTCTCCTTGGTGCCTTTCTCTATTTCTTGCCATCTCTCAATCGCCAAGATCCTAACTGATTCTGATCCAGAGGATGCATTTAGGTGCATCATAGTATAGTGGTTATGGGCTTTGCCCACTCACTTAACCAAACTATATCCCATTGTAGCCTTCTCACAACTTTCGATCTATCTTTGTGTCTTCAACAAATTTAGCGACCATACCTTAGGACCCTTCATCCAAATCATTTATGTAAATTGTAAACAGTTGAGGTCCCTGCACTGACACCTGTGGCAACCATTCGTTACATCTTACCAACCATAAAATGACCCATTTATGCATACTCTCTGTTAGCTAGCCAATTTTCAATCCATGTCAATATGTTCCCCCCTACACCATGAACGTTTATTTTCCAAATAACCCTTAATATGGCACCTTAAAGGGGGAGGTGATGGCCCAGTGTATTGTCACTGGACCCATAACTGATAGTAACTGAAATTTCAATCAATTCAAAATAGATGCTTGGAGGTTTTTCTATACTTTGGCTTACACTAATGTCTTTTGGGGAAGGAAATCTGCCGTCCTTACCTGGTCTGGCCTACATATGACTCCAGATCCTCAGCAGTGTGGTTGACTCTCAAATATCCTCTGAAATGACCTCGCAAGCCACTCAGTTGTATCCACATCAATGCATCAACTTAAACACTGGAAACCCAGTCCTGTCGACCCTGCAAAGTCCTTACTAATGTCTGGGGGCCTGTGCCAAAATTAGGAGAGCTGTCTCACAGACTAGTTACACAACAACCTGATGAAGCCATTCTCAGGAAATCATACCTGACAGATAATGTCCCAGAAACCATCATCACCATCTCTGAGTATGTCCTGTCCCATCAGTAGGATAGACGCAGCAGAGGTGGTGGCACAGTCATATACAGTCAGGAGGGGAGGTGGTGGCATAGTGATATTGTCACTGGACTGGTAAACCAGAGACCCAGAGGAATACCCTGGGGATCCAGGTTCAAATCCTGCCACTGTAGATGCTAAAATTTGAATTCAATAAAAATCTGGAATTAAAAGTTTAACCATGAAACAATTCTCGATTGTCGTAAAAACCCATCTGGTTCACAAATGTAATTTAGGGAAGGAAATCTGCCAACTTTACTTGGTCTGGCCTACAAGTGACTCCAGATCCACAGCAACGTGGTTGACTCTGAACTGCCCCCTCAAGGGCAATTAGGGATGGGCAATAAATGCTGGCACCGCCTGCGACGCCCACGTCCCATGAACAAATTTTTAAAAAGGAAGGAGTTGTCCTGGGATACTGTCGGCTCTATGAGCCCTGTCATTATTCCGGTAATAGAGTTGCCGCGCCCATAGCCAAGCTGTTCTATTGCAGCTGCAACACTGGCATCTACCCATATGTCTGACACAAGACAAAACCAACCCAGTCAATTGCGCCCCATCAGTCTACTCTCGCTAATCAGTAAACTGATGGAAGGAATCATCAGCAGCGCTATTATGCGGCACATACTCAGCAAAAACCTACCTACAGACGCTCAGTTTGGGTTCTGCCATTGTCACTCTTTTCCTGACTTCATGACCAGCTTGGTTCGAACATGGACAAAAGAGCTGAACAACAGAGGTGAGGTGAGAGTGACTGCCCTTGACATGAAGGCGGCATTTGACCAAGTCTGGCATCAAGGAGCCCGAGCTAAACTGCAGTCAGTAGGAATCAGTGGAAAAACCTCTATTGGTATGACTCATACCTCGCGCAAGGAAGATGGTTGTGGTGGTTGGAGGTCACTCATCTCAGCTCCAGGACATCACTGCAGGAGTTCCTCACAATAGTGTCCTAGTCCCAACCATCTTCAGCTGATTCATCAATGGCCTTTCTTCCATCATACAGTCAAAATTGGGGATGTTTGTTGATGACTGCACATTGTTCAGAACCATTTGCGACTCTTCAGGTACTGAAGCAGTCCATGCCCAAATACATCAAGACCAGGACAATATCCAGGCTTGGGCTGACAAATGACAAGTAACATTCATGCCAGAAGAGTACCAAGCAATGACCATCTCCAGCAAGAGAGGATGTAACCATCCCCCCTTGACATTACAATGGCATTACTATTGCTGGATCCCCCACTATCAACATCCTGGGGGTTACCATTTACCAGAGCCTGAAACTAGCCAAATAAATATTGTGACTTTAAGAACAAGTCAAAGGCTAGGAGTCCTGTGGTGAGTAACTCACCTCCTGTCTCCCTAAAGCCTGTCCACCATCTATCAAGTCAGGGGTATGATGGGATACTCTCACTTGCCTGTATGAGTGCAGGTCCAACAACACTCAAGAAGCTCAACACCATCCAGGACAAAGCAGCCCGCTGGATTGCTCCCCTTTTCACAAACATTCAATCCCTCTACCACCGATGAACAGTGGCAGCCGTGTGTATCATCTACAAGATGCACTGCAGTAACTCAACAAGGTTCCTTTGGCTGCACCTTCGAAACCCATGACCACTAACATCTGGAAAGACAGCAGATACCTGGAAACCCCACTACCTGGAGGTTCCCCTCCAATCACTCACCAGCCTGATGTGGAAATTTATCGTCGCTCCTTCACTGTCGCTGGGTCAGAATGCTGGAACCCCTCCCTAACAGCACAGTGGGTGTACCTACACCACATGGACTGCAGCGGTTCAGGAAAACAGCTCACCACCACCTTTTCAAGGGCAACTAGGGATGGGCAATAAATACTGCCCTCACCAGGAATGTCCACGTCCCATAAAAGAATTTTAAATTATATCAAATGCCTTATGGAAATGTAAGTACAGTACATCCACTGCATATGTTACTTCTTCAAAACATTCCAAGAAATTGGTTTCCATTTCACAAAACCATTTCAGCTCTACCCGATTGCCTTGCATTTGTCTAAGTGCCCTGCCATAAAATCTTCAACAATAACTCCTAATATTTTCCTCTGACAGATGTTAACTAGCCTCTCACTTCCTGCTTTCTCTCTCCCTCCCTTTTTGAATGAAGGAGAGTTGCATTCACTATTTTCTAATCTAATGGAACCTTACCCGAATCAAGGGAATTTGGGGAAATTAAAAACCAATGGGCACGATGTTCCGGCCACGCTGCGCCAGAAAAGCAGCTCGCCACAGCACAGCATGGCCGGTGAAAGCTGGGAGACCCTGATCCCAGGATCTACCCGGCTCGCAATGCCTCGCGACATTCAACCCAATCTCGTGACATGTTACGAGGATTTTGGCAAATCTGTATATTAGAGCGAGGCAGTAAGCTTCACTCCCATGTGCAGATTCCCAAGATACCTGAGGCTTTGGGATTCAATCCCTTCGCTTCGGGGACCTCGGGCGAAGGCCGCTTGGTACTGGTCCCCACAAACAGCGACAAGATGGAACAGCACTCGTGGGGGTCTCCAAAGGGATTGGAGGCCTCCAGTTGCATGCCCTTTGGACAGGGTGGTGCCCTGGCACTGCTCGGGCAGCTGGGCACCCTGGCACTGCCAGTCTGGCACCCTGGCAGTGCCACCTGGGTGACACTGCAGCTGGCAGGGACACTGCCAGGCTATCAGTTTGGCACTACCAAGATGCAAAGCTGGCATTTTCTGTACGTGCCTAATCGGGCTGGGGTTGCCCACCATGAGTGTTGGGGGGGGGGGGGACCATCCATGTTGCGTTCAGGCTGGTGTGTGGTCGGGAATTGTTTGTTGGGTATCGGAGATTGGTATGCCATTTAAAAATCATCCGGCGAGCGGAGCTCCCTGTTGTAAAAAACGGGGCTGTGTGCGGCCTCAACAGCGCGTTCCCGTTTAGGCCATTTATTCAAAGCGAGCCACATGGGGCGAGATTCTCCGACCCCCCCGCCGGGTCGGAGAATCGCCGGGGGCTGTCGTGAATCCCGCCGGTTGCCGAATTCTCCAGCACCGGAGATTCGGCGAGGGCGGGAATCGCGCCGCGCCGTTTGGCGGCCCCCCCCCCCCCCCCCCCCCCGGCGATTCTCCGACCCGGATGGGTCGGAGCTGCTAGAATGCCTGTCCCGCCGGCGTGGATTAAACCACCTCTCTTACCGGCGGGACAAGGCGGCGCGGGTGGGCTCCGGGGTCCTGAGGGGGGTGCGGGGCGATCTGGCCCCGGGGGGCGCACCCACGGTGGCCTGGCCTGCGATCGGGGCCCACCAGTCCGCGGACGGGCCTGTGCCGTGGGGGCACTCTTTTCCTTCCGCCTTCGCCACGGTCTCCACCATGGCGGAGGCGGAAGAGACTCCCTCCACTGCGCATGCGCAGGGATGCCGTGAGCGGCCGCTGACGCTCCCACGCATGCGCCGCCCGGAGATGTCATTTCCGCGCCGGCTGGAGGGGCACCAAAGGCCTTTCCCGCCAGCTGGCAGGGCGGAAATCAGTCCGGCGCGGGCCTAGCCCCTCAAGGTTAGGGCTTGGCTGCTCAAGGGGCGGAGGATTCTGCACCTTTGGGGTGGCGCGATGCCGGACTGATTTGCGCCGTTTTTGGCGCCGGTCGGCGGACATCGCGCCGATTACGGAGAATTTTGCTCATGTTTCTCGGCACCGCAAGTGCCAGTAAACATGCGGCTAAATGCGCTCGTTCGGGAACTTTGTTCCCTTTTGGAAAGATATATCAACTATCTCACCAAACACTTGTTTTAAGACCCGAGGATGAAGTTCATCAGGACCCAGTTACTTGCCCCAGCAATTTGCTCAGTGGCACTTCCTAAATGATTGTACTTTTCTTGAGGTCCTCCCTCCCTTCGAATCCATGATTTACAGCCAATCCTGGGCTGTTATTTGAACCCGCTGTAGTGGAGACCAATGCAAATTATTTGTCCTGTTCATCTGCTATCTCCTTATTTTCCATTATTAATTCCCCAGAGTCACTTGTTGCTCTTATTAGCCTTAGTTTTATTAGCTCTAATTATGTCACCTTTGGTCACGGGTCGCCAGGCATCTTCTGATACCGCCACGTGGTTCAAGCTCTAGTTATGATTAATAAGACAGCACACCGCTTAGTAAGATTAAAATCAACGGTCATTTATTATGTACAGCAATAAATACTTGCACAATAATCCTACTTTCTATATCACTACCTACCGCTACTGGCCAATACTTAACTTTTGGAAATGGTCCACCAGGTCAGGGCAACGAATGGTTTATCGAATTGGGTCTGGCCTGCGGGATTTAAAAGGCTGATACAGGTCGATGGCTAGGAGTCTCTATCGTGTAGCGATCGCTGGAGTCAAACTTACGGTTGTTGGTCGATGGTTCTTGCGAAGGTTGCGAGCAGGAGAAGAAGGGAGAGAAGGGTCGATCTGAACTTGGCCCCTATCTTTATAGGTCCCAGGGGCCTCCAGCCTCTCCGGGCGGACCTTGACCTTGGTCCCAAGTGATTGGACTTGTTCCCAATCACTGGGTTCGATATGCTCCAATGATGGGGCGATTCCTCGATCAGGGGGTGGTCGTTCACCTGTCTTTGTTTCAGCCACTGCTGGTGCCGAGAGGTCTGGATCGGCATTCAATTGCTAATATGTTGCAATTGTTCCCGGGGATAGCCGATTAAACTGCAGATGTCTGGGTTGATGTGCTGCTAATGGTCGCAGGTATCGATCTGGGCCGACTTCCCCAGAGCCGAATACGCTATTCTGTCTGCAGCTGTCCGTTTGTGCCCTGTTGGCTGCTTTTCCCATCAGCCTTTTCAGTTAGCCATTTTACATCGGGTTTTGGCCAAATTAATCGGGAATCAGCCATTTTATGTGGCTACAATTTTCGATACCAATACTCACTTTGTTACCTCTTCTTAAATAACTATAAAAATATTCCTAGCCAGCTTTCTTACTAATCTTTTGGAATTCTGTGCTTTTTTTTAAATATTCTGTCACATATTTGTGCCATGATATGCTTTTTCATTAAGCTTGATACTACCTTCATCTTTTTTGTTAACCACGGGTGATGGATCCTCCCCTTGAATTTTTTCTTTTCACTGGGATGTATGTTTTCTGTGCATTCTGAAATACCCCCTTAAATGTTTGCCGCTGCATCGCTACTGACCTATCTCTGTTGGACAAAGTGAGGTGCGCAAGCTCCTCCAACACTAAATGCTGGTGTTTACCTTACCTTCTCAGCTCGCAGTCACATCCTCCTGTTCCTAACCAGTGACTAATTCTGAATTTCTGCCTAACCTCAGGGGAGTGACTGTCTCCTGAATCAAAGTGTCCATGTAATACTCACTCCCTTTCCCTAATGGCCCACAATGTCTGCGGGCCATTCTCCAGCTCAGAAACTCGAAGCCAAATTTATTTCAGCTGCAGACATTCTGCAGTTTGGATGTCCTGATTTGCGGTGCATCCACAGATTCTCACGTACTGCAGTCATGGCGCACCACCATCGCTGCTATTTCTATCCATCCTTATTTATTTAATTAATAATTTACACAAATATACTAATAGTAAGTTGCCTTGTAGACAAGGAAGGAAACTCACCAAGATACAGGGTGAGATCTCCCGGCTGTTCGCCAACTGGATCTTCTGGCCCAGTCAATGACGCACCTGCCCATGTGTTTCCCGGCAGCACGGGATGGATTCAATGGAAAATCCTATTGACAGCGGCTGGAGCAGAAGATCCCAGCGCCCACCAAAATCGGACCGCCTCCCACCGGCAAGAAACACGCCACGGGGAGGCCAGAGAATCACGCTCAAAGTTAAAATTAAATTGTTGCCTACCTAGTATGTCAGGCTACTGCGATAAAACCTAAGTTGATAAATATGGCCTCAGATGTTGACTAATCTTGAGTTAGTCCCCAACTCCGAGATATCCGAATGTTGAATGTATAGGATATATTTAAATAGATTGGCTATGCTGACCTCAATTTCTCAATTCTGAACGTGTGCACCTGGCACATGAAGATCGACATCACAAGTGTAATCTATTCTTATATGTGAAGCATGGCATGCTTTGTGACTGGCTAAGAGAAAAGGACAACTGCACGAACAACAGAATGGGGAAGAGTTTGCTCAAGAATAGGAAAAAAATAGATTTGAAAAGACTCTTCTCAAAGAATACTGGAAATGCACAATCTGCAGCCATCTCAGTGCAGGTAGCTTTCAAAACATGCTACCACCAGTGTGCTGCAACATTAAGTTATTTTAACAGGCAGTTCCCAGCTCCAGTGATTTCACTGAGCTTCCCTTACGCAGATCTCAGCTCTCTGATGAGTTATAAGATGTATTCCTTGGTTTGCTGACTGCATAGCCCTCAGGATTTGCACAATCCTGGACTGCTGCTACTTGCCTGAATATTTTCCTGTCCAGGCCATTTCAGATGTTTGTATAAGGCAACACACAGAAGTTAACTTCTGAATTAATAAACCAGCATTCTTGACAGAAATTAAGCAAGCGGAACACACATAAAACAGCAGACATCATAAATAGCAGTAAATATCCTGTAATTTTAGAACTGTATTCTGCTGCTGACAGCAGTCAATGTCGTGAGAATCTATCCATCGACATGTTAGTCACGGCTTAGTGGTAGCAATTTTTCCTCTGTATAAACATCTGTAGACAGAAAAACTGTTCCCATTGATGGAAAGGTTGGAGACCAGAAGGTACAGATTTCAGAACCAAAAGTAAGGAGCAAGTGGATAAGAATTGGAATATTCTGCCTGAGTAGGTGGTGGAGGAGGCTCATTCAGTTGTAATTTTCAAACGGGAATTGGATCAGCACCTGAAGGTAAACAATTTGCAGGGCTACAGAAAAGAGCAGGGAGTGGGACCAGCTGAATTGGTTTTGCAACGTACCAGTAGGGATTCAATAAGCCAAAGCGCCTCTTTATGTAATATCACCATTCTATGTCCTTAAGTTGCTCTTTCTTTTCAATCCGTCGCACTCCAGCACTCACTTACAATTCTGTTTCACCCAAGACTAACAGTTCTCAAACTTTTGTAATTTAATCTCTCACTTTGGTTCATAGACTCAGGACACGATTTAACAGAAATGAAACAGAGCTTACAACGCCGAGAACGACCCCGCTATGAAATGGGAGCCTGCTTCATTTCTGGGCCCTGGCAAGGACCGCCCTGCCGAGGCTGCACTTAGGCTCCGCTCGCCAATACAGGAAGAAATCGGGGCGCCATTTTTAAATACCGGTCTCCGAACCTCCCCAACGCCCCAACTCACCAATTAGGGGGTCATCGAGCTCCCGCTCCCCAACTCATAAGAGCAGGGGACCCCCAGGCTCGATCCCCGGCATGGGCACGGTGCCACCTGGGCACTGCACGCCTGGCACCTTGGCAGTGCTCCTTCCAGCCTAGCACTGCTCCTGCCAGCCTGGCTGTGCCACCTGGGCATGGTGGCACTGCCAGGGTGCCCAGGTGCCACTGATAGGTTCCGGGCTGGTAGTGCCATGGTGCCCGGGTGGCAGTGGGGTGCAAGGGCACCACCCTGCCCAGAGCCAGACCATCCAGGGGCCCCCGATTGCCTGGGGGACCTCCCCAAGTGCCGGTACACCTGCTCCATATTTGTGGA
Source organism: Scyliorhinus torazame (assembly GCF_047496885.1). Classification (NCBI taxonomy): domain Eukaryota; kingdom Metazoa; phylum Chordata; class Chondrichthyes; order Carcharhiniformes; family Scyliorhinidae; genus Scyliorhinus; species Scyliorhinus torazame. The sequence continues at coordinate 325,993,580 of NC_092710.1, forward strand.
AACAAGTGCTAAGCGACTCCCGCTCGGGATCTCCAAGGCGAGGCTATTCGATCCCAGGCGCTGGGTAGATCTGGCGTAGACATAGTCAAGTGGGACTAACTACTCACTTGAATATGCAAATTTGGATCCCGACCTCAATGGGCGGATCCAGATCACGACACCTGAGATCTTGTTAGATTTCGCGAGACAAGATTGGTAAATCTCACCCTCTCGTGTGATTTACTGTCCTTGTTGCACCCCGAGTCGGGCGCGACGAGGTCGATAGAGCGGGCCCTAAACCTGAAATTATCTTTGACCTTTGAATTAAGAAGGGCAGCAGGGAAAAGCCTGGGAACTACAGACCGGTGAGCCTAACGTCTGTAGTAGGTAAGTTGCTAGAAGGTATTCTGAGAGACAGGATCTACAAGCATTTAGAGAGGCAAGGACTGATTCGGGGCAGTCAGCATGGCTTTGTGCGTGGAAAATCATGTCTCACAAATTTGATTGAGTTTTTTGAGGGGGTGACCAAGAAGGTAGATGAGGGCAGTGCAGTAGACGTTGTCTATATGGACTTTAGCAAAGCCTTTGACAAGGTACCGCATGGTAGGTTGTTGCAGAAGGTTAAAGCTCACGGGATCCAGGGTGAGGTTGCCAATTGGATTCAAAATTGGCTGGACGACAGAAGGCAGAGGGTGGTTGTAGAGGGTTGTTTTTCAAACTGGAGGCCTGTGACCAGTGGTGTGCCTCAGGGATCGGTGCTGGGTCCACTGTTATTTGTGATTTATATTAATGATTTGGATGAGAATTTAGGAGGCATGGTTAGTAAGTTTGCAGATGACACCAAGATTGGTGGCACAGTGGATAGTGAAGAAGGTTATCTAGGATTGCAACGGGATCTTGATCAATTAGGCCAGTGGGCCGACGAATGGCAGATGGAGTTTAATTTAGATAAATGTGAGGTGATGCATTTTGGCAGATCGAATCAGGCCAGGACCTACTCAGTTAATGGTATGGCGTTGGGGAGAGTTATAGAACAAAGAGATCTAGGAGTACAGGTTCATAGCTCCTTGAATGTGGAGTCGCAGGTGGACAGGGTGGCGAAGAAGGCATTCGGCATGCTTGGTTTCATTGGTCAGAACATTGAATACAGGAGTTGGGACGTCTTGTTGAAGTTGTACAAGACATTGGTACGGCCACACTTGGAATACTGTGTGCAGTTCTGGTCACCCTATTATAGAAAGGATATTATTAAACTGGAAAGAGTGCAGAAAAGATTTACTAGGATGTTGCCGGGACTTGATGGTTTGAGTTATAAGGAGAGGCTGGATAGACTGGGACTTTTTTCCTTGGAGCGTAGGAGGCTTAGGGGTGATCTTATAGAGGTCTATAAAATAATGAGGGGCATAGATAAGGTAGATAGTCAACATCTTTTCCCAAAGGTAGGGGAGTCTAAAACTAGAGGGCATAGGTTTAAGGTGAGAGGGGAGAGATTCAGAAGGGCCCAGAGGGGCAATTTCTTCACTCCGAGGGTAGTGAGTGTCTGGAATGGGCTGCCAGAGGTAGTAGTAGAGGCGGGTACAATTGTGTCTTTTAAAAAGCATTTAGATAGTTACATGGGTAAGATGGGTATAGAGGGTTAAGGGCCAAGTGCGGGCAACTGGGACTAGCTTAATGGTAAAAACTGGGCGGCATGGACTGGTTGGGCCGAAGGGCCTGTTTCCATGCTGTAAACTTCTATAATTCTATGATTCTAATTGCATGGGCGGTGTCATGATATTCAGGTAAACATCATGGTACAAACATACATACATACTGATGGACAGATCAATGGACCAATCAACACACACACAACACCACAGCCAATCACAGGCAAGAACATACACACTACAAAACAGGGAACATAACACTTCCCGGGCATTCCAGTAGGAGACAGCTCAGGGCACAGAGCTCATTACAAGCCACTCAGACATCCACCATGTGCTGAGTGCCACTCGAAGATAGTATTAGGAATAGGTCCACAGATTCTAGGGTTATGATCGAACCTCAGTAACCAGTTTACCACTGTAAATAAATGTTAGTAATAAAACTGAGTTGTACCATTCGCAACCGTGTTGGTTCGTCTGTGTAGCAGAGTACCCAACACATCAGGTGGGAATTTTCCTAGCTTAGATTAATGGTAGAAATATGCCCTCTGGCATATTTTCCCTCATTATTGCCTCAACGAGACTAGACATTTGGAATATTATTGCCATGGCACTCCCAAGAGCTGATTTGCCCGAACAATGCGACCATAGGATTGACCTCTGCACGCACTATGCTCCTTAAGGGAGGTGGGAGCGGGATCAGGTAGGACCTGGTGATCCTGAAAGCTGTTAGGCGATGGCCACGGAGGTATTTGGGTGCCAAGGCAGCTGGTTTGAAGGCCCACTTTGGTTCTCAAGGACATTGGCCCGGTTGAATTAAAGGCCATTACACCCTTTAGCCCCTCATGCCACAAACCACCTCAGCCCCCACCTATTCCCCATTCCTGTCATATCTGCCATTCTCTCATATCTTGGTCGGGATTCTCCGACCCCACGCCGGGCCGGAAAATCGCCGGGGGGCGGCGTGAATCCCGCCCCTGTCGGCAGCTGAATTCTCCGGCGCCGGAGTTTTGGTGGGGGCGGGAATCGCGCCGCGCTGGTCGGCAGCCACTGGCAGCGCCTTCCCCCCCCCCCCCCCCCGGAGATTCTCCGGCCTGCGATGGGCCGAGCGGCCACCCGATTTAGGCCGGTCCCACTGGCGTAAACTAGACCTGGCACTTACCGGCGGGACCTGGCTCTGCAGGCGGCGTCAGGGGTCCTTGGGGGGGCGCAGTGGGATGCGGCCCCGGGGGGTGCCCCCACGGTTGCCTGGCCCGCGATCGGGGCCCACTGATCCGCGGGCGGGCCTGTGCCGTAGGGGCACCCTTTCCCTCCGCGCCGGCTGCTGTGGACATCCGCCATGGCCGATGCGGAGAGGAACGCCCCTGCACTTGCGCTGGGATGACGCCAGCACATGCTGGCGCTCCCGCGCATGTGCCAACTCGCGCCGGCCGGCGGAGGCCCTTTGGCGCCAGTTGGCGCGGTGCCAAGTCCCTTCCGCGCCGGTTGGCACAGCGCTGGTCTAGTCCTTGAAGGTGCGGAGGATTCTGCACCTTCCGGGCGGCCCGACGCCGGAGTGGTTCACGCCACTCCCCGGCGCCGGAACTACCCGTCCCACTGGGTAGGGGAGAATCCCGTCCCTTGACTTTCCCCCTCATATCTGCCATACCCTCTCTATGTTCATTCACCCAGTATGCGCTTTTCATAGAATCAATGAGCAAGTCTTGAAATGCTGATGAATAAAGTACCCATTCAAAAATCTGCTTTGAAAAAAAAACTCTTTATATAAATGTCACTCAGACACTGCCACACATATTTCAAAAATAGAAACTCTACCTCACTTCACACCTCTTAATTTTGTCCAATTAAGTATGCAGACATTCAAAAAGCAGATGTAAAAAATAATACTTTATTATAACCCCATAAAGATGTAAATTAATCAAACCTAACACTCTGCTTCTGCCTGTGTAAACTGTCCCCTGCTGAGCTAATCTATCAGTGAGTCTTGGAGCTCAGCATTAATGATAAGGCCATCAGAAAAACAGATGGCTGGCCATCTGTTGATATACTTCTCAGCTCACAAGATACGCCATTATCAATACCCACGAAAACTGCCAGCACCAGAAATGGCGGCCAAAATGCTGTCCCCCATTTGAAAAGTCTTCCAGAGTAGGCCCGACTCCATGACAATCTGGATGCTGTTATCTAACACTGGCAAAGAGGTGACACAGGACTTCAGATTTAAAGAGCAATTAACTGCATGGGCAAGGCAGAGTTTTAAAACAAATTAAAAATATGTGCCTCTCCTTCAGCAGAAAGGGGAACCATGCTATACTGCATCTTTAATTCAGTAATCCCCACCGCCAATTCCCATCAGCCAACCTGGTGGCGGGGAAATATCACTGGGGGCCAATTATCAATATCTCAATGATTCTAACCCTGAACCGACTTGTCAGGGTCAGGGTAGAGGAAGCCATGTGGGCATAATATTTATGTTCTATGTTTCTATTGATGTACTTATGTTACTAATGAGATATGCTTGCATTTCAAATGACTGAACATCTTCAGATTATATGTTTTTTTTAAAAGCTTGGATCATTAGGTTTACATGAAAGTCTGCACAAAATTTGTAAAATTCTGATGTATTTAATTTGGCAAGACAGCCAAACCACAAGATTTTTTGAGGAGAGTTTACAGAAGTATTTGTATAAACCCTTTGAATTTCGGTATTTTTAATACAGTCAGCTGACATAGTTCTAGAATTCCAATTATTCCAAATTTTCACTTATCAGATGCTGGTAACACTCAAAACGATAGCCTGCTTTGATAAGCTGAGTCTGGTTTCTATCAAAACATCAGCACTCTTTCTGCCTTTTTTCTTGTTTCTGTCTTCACTCTTTCCATCTCTCGTGTTCTCCCATGGTCAAGAGACAGAGTTATGGTGAGAGACTAGTTAAACATGTGTATAGTCCTTCATGATTTTTAAATAATGGAAGTAATTAGAAGACTAGATCCAGAAATGACTGCAATCTCAAGGGGAATCCGGAACAAAGAGGGAAAAGGGCTGGATTATCTTGATCCTACGACTGGAGGACCAGGGCAGTGGGAACTCATTAAACAGGATCAAGGCAGTCCACCAGCACCTGGGGAGGTGGAGGCAGCATTAAAAGACATTGATACACTGAAGATAGGAACTGCACATTGTCCAAGATTGAGGTTTTTGGCAAGTATGTGTCAGGAGAGGAGGCCTTGTCCTCCATTTCCCAGTTGAGGCGATTTCTGCTGCATCTAGCGCCTGCTACCTGAAAGTCCTGAAAAACAGCAGGCACAGGGGTGGATGGGAGGGCAACGTACTTTAAAATCTTTCCTTATCCTTTCACCTTGCATTTGCAATGGGGAACAAATGGCCCAGGATGGAGGAGTGAAATTCAGATGAGATGACTTGACCGTCCAGTTTCAATTCCTTCTATTACTATCCACCTCATAATCTTATAATTGAAGCTAATTAAGTGGTTAAGAATAAATTCATTAGAACCTCTTCTATGAAGAACGTGCTATGACCAGATAATCTATTTTAGTGATGGTGGTACAAGACACATAAAGGCCAGGACAGTATCTGAAGAAGACTAGGGTGTTCATTTGGTATTCTAACAATATTCCTCCTACAACCATTGCCATTGAAGACAGATTATTGTTCAGCATTTTTATTATTGCTTTTAGGATCCTGCATTACATAAAGTGCCTCTGAGACACGATTAAGAAACGTGATAGGGTGCAATAAAATGCAAGTATGTCAGTTATTCTCCTTAATCTGTTTGTCATTGCCACCTGATTTTCCGAGGTAGTGTTAGCTTTTAAATCCAAGTTATCATCACTTGACAAATATGGAACCTTTATCTCAGACATGCTGAACTTTACATTGAACTTGGACACTTGTAAGTCATAAGTAATATCATGCTTCATATGGCACCTTTAAGACGTTTGACAATTAAGCAATCTTGAGTTGTAACAGCGTGTCTTTTGGGGGGATTTTTCCTCTCAATGTGGTAATGGCAACCTGAATTGCATCCCTGCCTTGCCAAAGTAGTGGCGTCTTTAGGAGTTTTAGGAAATACTCCATTCCACATCCTGAGGTTTTGTTTTATTTTTTTAGCTTATGAATAAAGGCGATCCTGAGGCCAAGAACTCATCATGCGGGGAGTTATAGTCACATATCTGTGTCTTGACACTTTTTAGCAAAGCCACCGGCTGTATTTTTGTCAAGGCATCCACCTCTTTCTCCCTCTTGCGGAATACTCTTAAGAATGTAAAATTCCTGGGTGGGATTCTCCCAGTCCTGGGCCGGGCCGGAGAATGCCGGCGAACGGGCCAGGCCGCCCCGACGGCAGCATGCGATTCTCCGCAGGGAGGAGAATCGGCGCCATTGGCGCCGGCGTGGTTGGCGTGGCGCCGGTCAACACAGCCGGACGGACGATTCTCTGGCCCGGATGGGCCAAGCGGCCGGAAGAAAAGAGCCAAGTCCCTCCAGTGCCGTTCTAACCTGCTCTGGTCCGACGGGACCTTGGCGTGGAAGAGTCGGGTGGCGGCCTGTGGGAAGGGAAGGGGGGTCCGACCCCTGGCGGAGGCCTCTAATGTGGCCTTGTCCGCATCGGGGCCCACTGATCGGCGGGCTGGCCTCTGAGGCTGGGGCCTCCTTTCCTACGCGCCGGCCCCTTTAGTCCTGCGCCATGTTGCGTCAGGGCCGGCACGTTGAAGCAGGCCACTGCGCATGTCCTCGTTGGCACCGGCGCAACTGCGCATGCGCGGATCCCGCGACGCACAGTTCGCGCCGGGATCGGCAGCTTGAGCGGCATGAACCGCTCCAGCGCCATGCTGGCCCCCTGTACTGGGAGCGGCCCATTCACGCCGTCATAAAACGCGACCGCGTCTACGACGGCATGGACACCCTGCTGCGGGATTGGAGAATCCCGCTCCCTATATAGGTATAAAAATTAGATTAAAGTAGATTTTTTTTACACTTTGCATTCATTATTCACACTGAACAATTTATTTCTCATAAACATGAACTAAAAAAGTTCCAGTTGATACAGTTGTTGAACATAGTGAAATATATCAGTATTATCTCCCCCTCTCCTCTGTTTATATCTCAAAGTATCTTTTGAGGTTACGCATGTATACAAATGTCCCTTTTCAAGCTCTGCATAAATCCTCAGGCATAAGGCAATCCTGTGAGATGTACCTCCACTAGATGGATTGCAGCAGTTCAAAGGAGGCAGTTCACCACTACTTTCTCAAGGGCAATTAGGGATGGGCATCTTAAGCTAACCTTGCAGGCGATGTTGACATCCTGCCAATGGATAGTATAGATAACAAATGCATAGAATTCAGATGGCACTAGTAAACAGAGGGGGAAAATTGAACGCACTATCCACTATTGTATTAGCTTGCTTTCGTTAATAATGCTGTTGCCCCAGAGTTTGAAAGGTTTGAGTTAATTGCAGATTTAAGCATACAGGCCTGAATTTTCAGCCTTGAGGCGGATGGCAGAGTTGGGAAAATTTATCAGGAGAAAATGGCCAAAGGACATGAAGCGGGTGCGAAATGGGGTCGGGTCAGCCTTTTTTCTGAGGATGTGAAAAGGTGCAAATACAAGTGGGCGGGATTCTCTGATCCTGAGGCTAAGTGTTGACGCTGTCGGAAGCGCTATCGCGTTTCCCGACGGAGTCAACACGGCCTCAGGGTCAGCAATTCTAGCCCCTACAGGGGGCCAGTACGTCACTGGAGCGACCCACGCCGCTCTGATCCCAGTGTCAACTAGGCACCGCGGGGTCCGTGCATGCGCAGTGGCACCGGCGCCAACGCGCCCATGCGCAGTGGCACCGGTGGGAACGCGCCCATGCGCAGTGGCACCGGTGGGAACGTGCACATGCGCAGTGGCTCCCTCCTCCGCGTCGGCCCTGAAGCAACATATGGTTGGGCAACAGGGGCCGGCGTGACAGAAAGGAGGCCCCCAGCACGAGAGGCCGGCCCATCAATTGGTGGGCCCCGATCGTGGGCCAGGCCACAACGGAGCCCCCCCCCCCCCTCCACCCCCCACCCCGGGTCGGACCCCCCCCCACACCCTGCCAATGCAGAGCGGAGAATCGCGTTGGGGCGGCATGGCGCGATTCGCGCCGGTCGCGGTGATTCTACGGCCCAGCCCGGGCCTGAGAGAATCCCGCCCAAGTGTATTTTCTTTGACTCAAAATATTTTAATCAAAATTGATGCATCGATCCTAATGTTTTTGCATCGAGGTTACCAGCCAGCATTTGTAAGTTGTAGAGCGGGATCTTGGCAGCTCTCTGTGGATGGGAAAGGAAGAGAGTCTAAAGCAGCAGAGATCGAGGACTTCACTGTGGAGTAGGACCCACAAAGTAAAGTATTTTCATAAAATTGATGAGATTAAAGTGCCCTTTTTATGGCTCTGTTGATTAGGCTACTATTTAAACTTACCAGAAATAAACTTAGGGCAGAAACATCTGTTCTCACTGGCGGCAAGCTTGGAGGCAGGCAGGTCATGTAATTTGGCGAGGTGTTGGCGCTGACTTCCCACCAGGATTAAGCTCTGGGTGGGAAAGCCCATGTTTGACCTTCCCGCCTCACTGCTAATTGAGGCCAATTAATAACCACTTAAGGGCCTCATCCTGTCGCCACTGGGATTATCCAGCTGCAAATGGCCTTATCGCCGTAAGAACTAGGAGCAGGAGTAGGCCATCTGGCCCCTCGAGCCTGCTCCGCCATTCAATGAGATCATGGCTGATCTTTTGTGGACTCAGCTCCACTTTCCGGCCCGAACACCATAACCCTTAATCCCTTTATTCTTCAAAAAACTATCTATCTTTATCTTAAAAACATTTAATGAAGGAGCATCAACTGCTTCGCTGGGCAAGGAATTCCATAGATTCACAACCCTTTGGGTGAAGAAGTTCCTCCTAAACTCAGTCTTAAATCTACTTCCCCTTATTTTGAGGCTCTGCCCCCTAGTTCTGCTTTCACCCGCCAGTGGAAACAACCTGCCCGCATCTATCCTATCTATTCCCTTCATAATTTTATATGTTTCTATAAGATCCCCCCTCATCCTTCTAAATTCCAACAAGTACAGTCCCAGTCTACTCAACCCCTTCAGCTCTGGGATTAACCTAGTGAATCTCCTCTGCACACCCTCCAGTGCCAGTACGTCCTTTCTCAAGTAAGGAGACCAAAACTGAACACAATACTCCAGGTGTGGCCTCACTAACACCTTATACAATTGCAGCATAACCTCCCTAGTCTTAAACTCCATCCCTCTAGCAATGAAGGACAAAATTCCATTTGCCTTCTTAATCACCTGTTGCACCTGTAAACCAACTTTTTGCGACTTATGCACTAGCACACCCAGGTCTCTCTGCACAGCAGCATGTTTTAATATTTTATCATTTAAATAATAATCCCTTTTGCTGTTATTCCTACCAAAATGGATAACCTCACATTTGTCAACATTGTATTCCATCTGCCAGACCCTAGCCCATTCACTTAGCCTATCCAAATCCCTCTGCAGACTTCCAGTATCCTCTGCACTTTTTGCTTTACCACTCATCTTAGTGTCGTCTGCAAACTTGGACACATTGCCCTTGGTCCCCAACTCCAAATCATCTATGTAAATTGTGAACAATTGTGGGCCCAACACCCTGAGGGACACCACTAGCTACTGATTGCCAAACAGAGAAACACCCATTAATCCCCACTCTTTGCATGCCATGTGGCATGCACCACATGTAGAATGATGTGCAATAGGCAGAGACACGAGGGTGAAGGGAACCGGGGAGTGCGGGGGAAATGGCAGGCAGAGAGATAGCGACCTGGAGATGAACGCTCAGCTGACATAACTCATGAAGACTTTATTGAAATGTTAAGAGTTAGAACCAGTAACACGTGGTGCGCTTTTATGTGAGACTACACAAGGCATTGGAGGTCACATTAGGAGTGGTCTCATGGGGCAGCATGTGGCGCAGTGGTTAGCACTGGGACGGCAGCACTGAGGACCCGGGTTCAAATCCCGGCCCTGAGTCACTGTCTGTGTGGAGTTTGGACATTCTGCGTGGGTTTCACCCCCACAACCCAAAGATGTGCAGATTAGGTGGAAATGGCCACGCTAAATTGCCCCTAAATTGGAAAAAAATAATAATTGAGTACTCTAAATTTATTTTTAAAAACGATAAAAAAAAGGAGTGGTCTCATTAGCATTTGCCCATGAGAGGAATGCTGAAGGGAAGAAGCTGGCAGCTATTAAGGGGGCACATCTGTTGGATACACGCAAGGATATCTATCAAACCCTGCAAACTGCATGGTACATTTTTAAAAATTATTTCATGGGATTTGAGCATCGCTGGCAAGGTCATAAATTAGCGCCCATCCCTAATTGCCCTTGACTGAGTGTTTTACTCGGAGTCAACCACATTGTTGTGGATCGTGACCCAGAGGCAGTGAAGAAATGACAATATAACTCCAAAGCAGGTTGATGTGTGGCTTGAAGGGCAACTTGCATATGGTAGTGTGCCCAGGCGGCTGTTAACTTGCAAGAACAAGAGCAATTTCAAGAGATGCAAATTGGGTATAGCCATTTGAATCAAAAGTTGCAGGAGATGCAGAAAAAATGAACCTATGACTCCGACCTATGTTTCTCCGACCCCCCGCCGGGTCGGAGAATCACTGGGGGCCGGCATGAATCCTGCTGCGCCGATCGGCGGGCCACCCCCAGCGATTCTCCGGCCCGCGATGGGCCGAAGTCCCGCTGCTGTAATGCCGGTCCCACCGGCGTGAATTAAACCACCTCCCTTACCGGCGGGACCAGGCAGCACGAGCGGGCTCCGGGGTCCTGGGGGGGGGGGCGCGGGGCAATCTGGTCCCGGGGGGTGCCCACATGGTGGCCTGGCCCACGATCGGGGCCCACTGATCCGCGGGCGGGCCTGTGCCGTGGGGCACTCTTTTACTACGCGCCGGCCGAGTAGGTCTCCGCGATGGCCGACGCGTAGGTGAACCCCTCCTGCGCATGCGCGGGGATGACGTCAGCAGCCGCTGATGTTCCCCCGCACAGCCAGCGGAGCCCCTTCGGCCCCAGCTGGCGTGGCGCCAAAGGCCTTCCACGCCAACCGGTGGGATGGCAACAACTCCGGTGCGGGCCTAGCCCCTAAAGGTGAGGGCTTGTCCCCTAAAGGCGCGGAGAAATCCGCTCCTTTGGGCGGCCCGACGCCGGAGTGGTTCACGCTACTCCATCACACTGGGACCCCCCGCCGGGTAGGGAAGAATCCTGCCCCTTGTCTTTCTCGGTGGTAAAGTTCGCCGGCTTGAATAGTGCTGTTGAAGGAGGCTTGACAAGTTGCTGCAGTGCAACTTATAAATGGACCATGCTGCTGCCAGTGTATGCTGATGGTGAAGGCAATGGGCTTTCAAGGTGGTGAATAGGGTGCCAGTCATGTCAATCATGCAAGCCAACTTTGTCTTGCATAGCATTGAAAGTGTTGAATGTTGTTGGAATTCTCAAGTAGAGCAGGGTTTTTCAAACTCAGGGTCGCGACCCAAGGATGGGTGACAGGATGGTCGCGGCGCAATCGGTCTTGGCGTTCCCAATCGCCGCTACCAGCTTTTAGATTGTGAATGACACCCGCGTCTGCCAGCAGCCGCAGCATTTGTCTCGCTCCATCCAATTAGCACCTGTTTATCCAATGGGTGATTAGCTTTCCGACATCACATCCGACGTCTAATTGTTCCGCTGACCAATAGAAGGAGGAGGGGGCGGATTTCCAGCAGTGGACACGGAGAGAGGCCGAATGATGTTTGTGTGAGGGGCCGAGTGACGTTTGTGTGAGGAGTGAGAGGGGCCGAGTGACGTTTGTGTGAGGGGTGAGAGAGGCCGAGTGACGTTTGTGTGAGGGGCCGCGTGACGTTTGTGTGAGGGGTGAGAGAGGCCGAGTGACGTTTGTGTGAGGGGTGAGAGCGGCCGAGTGACGTTTGTGTGAGGGGTGAGAGCGGCCGAGTGACGTTTGTGTGAGGGGCCGAGTGACGTTTGTGTGAGGGGTGAGAGAGGCCGAGTGACGTTTGTGTGAGGGGCCGAGTGACGTTTGTGTGAGGAGTGAGAGCGGCCGAGTGACGTTTGTGTGAGGGGTGAGAGCGGCCGAGTGACGTTTGTGTGAGGGGCCGAGTGACGTTTGTGTGAGGGGTGAGACAGGCCGAGTGACGTTTGTGTGAGGGGTGAGAGCGGCCGAGGGACGTTTGTGTGAGGGGTGAGAGCGGCCGAGTGACGTTTGTGTGAGGGGTGAGAGCGGCCGAGTGACGTTTGTGTGAGGGGTGAGAGCGGCCGAGTGACGTTTGCGTGAGGGGCCGAGTGACGTTTGTGTGAGGGGTGAGAGCGGCCGAGTGACGTTTGTGTGAGGGGTGACAGAGGCCGAGTGACGTTTGTGTGAGGGGTGAGAGAGGCCGAGTGACGTTTGTGTGAGGGGTGAGAGAGGCCGAGTGACGTTTGTGTGAGGGGTGAGAGCGGCCGAGTGACGTTTGTGTGAGGGGCCGAGTGACGTTTGTGTGAGGTGTGTGAGAGGCCGAGTGACGTTTGTGTGAGGGGTGAGAGCGGCCGAGTGACGTTTGTGTGAGGGGTGAGAGAGGCCGAGTGACGTTTGTGTGAGGGGTGAGAGCGGCCGAGTGACGTTTGTGTGAGGGGTGAGAGAGGCCGAGTGACGTTTGTGTGAGGGGCCGAGTGACGTTTGTGTGAAGGGTGAGAGAGGCCGAGTGACGTTTGTGTGAGGGGTGAGAGCGGCCGAGTGACGTTTGTGTGAGGGGCCGAGTGACGTTTGTGGGAGGGGTGAGAGAGGCCGAGTGACGTTTGTGTGAGGGGCCGAGTGACGTTTGTGTGAGGAGTGAGAGGGGCCGAGTGACGTTTGTGTGAGGGGTGAGAGAGGCCGAGTGACGTTTGTGTGAGGGGTGAGAGCGGCCGAGTGACGTTTGTGTGAGGGGCCGAGTGACGTTTGTGTGAGGGGTGAGAGCGGCCGAGTGACGTTTGTGTGAGGGGCCGAGTGACGTTTGTGTGAGGGGTGAGAGCGGCCGAGTGACGTTTGTGTGAGGGGTGAGAGAGGCCGAGTGACGTTTGTGTGAGGGGCCGAGTGACGTTTGTGTGAGGAGTGAGAGCGGCCGAGTGACGTTTGTGTGAGGGGTGAGAGAGGCCGAGTGACGTTTGTGTGAGGGGTGAGAGAGGCCGAGTGACGTTTGTGTGAGGGGCCGAGTGACGTTTGTGTGAGGAGTGAGAGCGGCCGAGTGACTTTTGTGTGAGGGGTGAGAGCGGCCGAGTGACGTTTGTGTGAGGGGCCGAGTGACGTTTGTGTGAGGAGTGAGAGAGGCCGAGTGACGTTTGTGTGAGGGGTGAGAGAGGCCGAGTGACGTTTGTGTGAGGGGCCGAGTGACGTTTGTGTGAGGAGTGAGAGCGGCCGAGTGACGTTTGTGTGAGGGGTGAGAGCGGCCGAGTGACGTTTGTGTGAGGGGTGAGAGCGGCCGAGTGACGTTTGTGTGAGGGGCCGAGTGACGTTTGTGTGAGGGGTGAGAGAGGCCGAGTGACGTTTGTGTGAGGGGTGAGAGCGGCCGAGTGACGTTTGTGTGAGGGGCCGAGTGACGTTTGTGTGAGGAGTGTGAGAGGCCGAGTGACGTTTGTGTGAGGGGTGAGAGCGGCCGAGTGACGTTTGTGTGAGGGGTGAGAGAGTCCGAGTGACGTTTGTGGGAGGGGTGACAGAGGCCGAGTGACGTTTGTGTGAGGGGTGAGAGAGGCCGAGTGACGTTTGTGTGAGGGGTGAGAGCGGCCGAGTGACGTTTGTGTGAGGGGCCGAGTGACGTTTGTGTGAGGGGTGAGAGAGGCCGAGTGACGTTTGTGTGAGGGGTGAGAGCGGCCGAGTGACGTTTGTGTGAGGGGCCGAGTGACGTTTGTGTGAGGGGTGAGAGCGGCCGAGTGACGTTTGTGTGAGGGGTGAGAGCGGCCGAGTGACGTTTGTGTGAGGGGTGAGAGCGGCCGAGTGACGTTTGTGTGAGGGGCCGAGTGACGTTTGTGTGAAGGGTGAGAGAGGCCGAGTGACGTTTGTGTGAGGGGTGAGAGCGGCCGAGTGACGTTTGTGTGAGGGGCCGAGTGACGTTTGTGGGAGGGGTGAGAGAGGCCGAGTGACGTTTGTGTGAGGGGCCGAGTGACGTTTGTGTGAGGGGTGTGAGAGGCCGAGTGACGTTTGTGTGAGGGGTGTGAGAGGCCGAGTGACGTTTGTGTGAGGGGTGAGAGAGGCCGAGTGACGTTTGTGTGAGGGGTGAGAGAGGCCGAGTGACGTTTGTGTGAGGGGTGAGAGCGGCCGAGTGACGTTTGTGGGAGGGGTGAGAGAGGCCGTGTGACGTTTGTGTGAGGGGTGAGAGAGTCCGAGTGACGTTTGTGGGAGGGGTGACAGAGGCCGAGTGACTTTTGTGGGAGGGGTGAGAGCGGCCGGGTGACGTTTGTGTGAGGGGTGAGAGAGGCCGAGTGACGTTTGTGTGAGGGGTGAGAGAGGCCGAGTGACGTTTGTGTGAGGGGTGAGAGCGGCCGAGTGACGTTTGTGTGAGGGGCCGAGTGACGTTTGTGTGAGGGTTTAGAGGGGCCGAGTGACGTTTGTGTGAGGGGTGAGAGCGGCCGAGTGACGTTTGTGTGAGGGGTGAGAGAGGCCGAGTGACGTTTGTGTGAGGGGTGAGAGAGGCCGAGTGACTTTTGTGTGAGGGGTGAGAGCGGCCGGCTGACGTTTGTGTGAGGGGTGAGAGCGGCCGAGTGACGTTTGTGTGAGGGGTGAGAGCGGCCGAGTGACGTTTGTGTTTGGGGTGGCAGAGGCCGAGTGACGTTTGTGTGAGGGGTGAGAGAGGCCGAGTAACGCTTGTGGGAGGGGTGAGAGAGGCCGAGTGACGTTTGTGTTTGGGGTGACAGAGGCCGAGTGACGTTTGTGTGAGGGGCCGAGTGACGTTTGTGTGAGGGGTGAGAGCGGCCGGGTGACGTTTGTGGGAGGGGTGAGAGCGGCCCGGTGACGTTTGTGTGAGGTGTGTGAGGGGCCGAGTGACGTTTGTGTGAGGGGTGAGAGAGGCCGTGTGACGTTTGTGTGAGGGGTGAGAGAGTCCGAGTGACGTTTGTGGGAGGGGTGACAGAGGCCGAGTGACGTTTGTGGGAGGGGTGAGAGCGGCCGAGTGACGTTTGTGTGAGGGGTGAGAGAGGCCGAGTGACGTTTGTGCGAGGTGTGAGAGAGGCCGAGTGACGTTTGTGTGAGGGGTGAGAGCGGCCGAGTGACGTTTGTGTGAGGGGCCGAGTGACGTTTGTGTGAGGTGTGAGAGAGGCCGAGTGACGTTTGTGTGAGGGGTGAGAGCGGCCGGGTGACGTTTGTGTGAGGGGTGAGAGCGGCCGAGTGACATTTGTGTGAGGGGCCGAGTGACGTTTGTGTGAGGTGTGTGAGGGGCCGAGTGACGTTTGTGTGAGGGGTGAGAGAGGCCGAGTGACGTTTGTGTGAGGGGTGAGAGAGGCCGAGTGACGTTTGTGTGAGGGGTGAGAGCGGCCGAGTGACGTTTGTGTGAGGGGTGAGAGCGGCATAGTGACGTTTGTGTGAGGGGCCGAGTGACGTTTGTGTGAGGGGTGAGAGAGGCCGAGTGACGTTTGTGTGAGGGGTGAGAGAGGCCGAGTGACGTTTGTGTGAGGGGCCGAGTGACGTTAATGTGAGAGGTGAGAAGCGCGGCTCACGATGCTGGCAGTCAGTACCAGTCCACTGACCTCCACAAGTACTTCAATGCCCACACCATCATAGTGAGGATAGGTCCCTATGTGATAGCTACATAACAGAGATTGCAGTAATTTGTTTATCCTTCAAACAGGAAGATCCAAGAAGAAGACATCAGCATCAATCACAGGAAATAAATCATGTCTGGTTCTCCATTGGGGCAGGGCAAGAGGAATTTAAGCACCAGCATGTGAAATCTGTGTGAATGGTTGAAGCCTCTGCAGTAATGTCACAATAATGGGGCGAAATTCTCCTACCCGCCCCGCCACATTTCTGCTCCAACCGGCCGGCGGGAGTCTCCGTAACACTGGCCGGTCAATGGGGTTTCCCATTGTGGGACAGCCCCACGCCGTTGGGAAACCCCCGGGCGCCGGCAAAACGGAGACTCCCGCCGGCGGAGAATGACGCCCCAGGTGTCATATAAGTTATCAGTTTTCACAAATAAAACTCATGGGTTACCATGTGCTGTTTAAAAAAAGAGAATGCAGTCCACATGCTTGCCCCCTCAGACAGATCGGCAGTGCATAGGCCCGGTGCCCTGCAGGGCAAACTGCCACCTTCTGCGCGCTATCACAATACCATCTCATCCTGACGTCAGCACACACTCCCAGTACCACCTCCTCATGACATCAGCACACTGTCCCAGTACCACCTCCTCCTGATGTCAGCACACACTCCCAGTACCACCTCCTCCTGATGTCAGCACACACTCCCAGTACCACCTCCTCCTGACGTCAGCACACACTCCCAGTACCACCTCCTCCTGACGTCAGCACACACTCCCAGTACCACCTCCTCCTGATGTCAGCACACACTCCCAGTACCACCTCCTCCTGACGTCAGCACACACTCCCAGTACCACCTCCTCCTGACGTCAGCACACTGTCCCAGTACCACCTCTTCCTGACGTCAGCACACACTCCCAGTACCACCTCCTCCTGACGTCAGCTCACTGTCCCAGTACCACCTCCTCCTGACATCAGCACACTGTCCCAGTACCACCTCCTCCTGACGTCAGCACACTGTCCCAGTACCACCTCCTCCTGACGTCAGCACACTGTCCCAGTACCACCTCCTCCTGACGTCAGCACACTGTCCCAGTACCACCTCCTCCTGACGTCAGCACATTGTACCAGTACCACCTCCTCCTGACGTCAGCACACACTCCCAGTACCACCTCCTCCTGACGTCAGCACACTGTCTCAGTACCACCACCTCCTGACGTCAGCACACTGTCCCAGTACCACCTCCTCCTGACGCCCCAGGAGCACATTTTGTATTAAAAATAGCAGAGTCTTTGCACCAGAAGTGGTGAGAGAGAGCAGGTCACGCGCCCGGCATGTAACTGATGTCACGCGGTCCATGCTTTGGCCACAAAATTCTGAAGGAGAGATTCCTTCATGCAACAGGAGTGTGTGAAGAACTGAAGATGGATCAGTTTGTCATAAGGAAGAGAGGGCAAGTGACACAAACAGGCCAGGATTTCACAACTGAATCTGCTGGAGAGAGCTTCTCAGGAGACTTCACAGCAGGACAAAGCAGTGCTGGTGTGAGCTCCAGGGCCTCTGATGAACAACCCATTCAGAAGAAGCTAAAATCGGAAACACAGCAATATAAAGATGATTTCATGAGGTATGGCTTTATTAATTGTGCCAATAAAAATCAGGTTGTAATGCCCATGTGTGTTATATGCAGGGAAGTACTGGCAAATAAAAGATTTAACTCTCAAAACTTCAAAAGCATTTGAAGACTAAGCATAGCGAGTTTGAGGACAAACCTCTTGATTGTTTTCAAAAGATGCAGCGAAAACTTAAATCATCAGCTGAAGCCCTTAGCAGAAATGTAACATTGACTGACAAAGAAAGTGAGATTGTGAGGACCAAGCAGGCTCACCTGTTGTATTAAAGGTAAGTACAAAAGTCAGTCACAAAGTTCGGGTTACGAAGGTCGGCCGGTGTGGGTTGCGAAGATTGGCTGGTCGGTATGGGTCCCGAAGGGTGGCCGGTTGGTAAAAAACATTGTCGGGCAAAAAAGTTTGAAAAACACTGAAATAGCGAGTATTCCATCACCATCTTGGCTTGTGCCCTTGTAGATGGTGGACAGGCTTTGGGAGTCAGGGGTTGAGTTACATACCCGTAATCTTCATTCTACAATATTTATCTTTGGAATGGTGTAATTTTCTAGAATTTGGGATTTATCGATTTCACTAATTTTGGGTCACTCTGGATGTTCTTGTCTGTGTTGAATTTAGATTTGTCTTGGGGAATGATTTTAAGGGGTCCGGTTTTCCTGCTTTGACCTGAAATAAATCTAATTTTCCCACTTTCTCCTCACATATGTCTGTACTGAGCCAGATGTAACTCAGTTGGTAGCATTTTCATTTCTGAGTCAGATGGCCGAGAGTATAAGTCCTACTTCAGACACTTGAACACAGAAATCCGCTGACATTCCAATGCCGTACTAAAGTAGTGTTGCATTGTCGAAGATGCCAACTTTCTGACTCTTTTGCTCTTCTTTGAGAACATAAGAACATAAGAACTAGGAGCAGGAGTAGGCCATCTGGCCCCTCGAGCCTGCTCCACCATTCAATGAGATCATGGCTGATCTTTTGTGGACTCAGCTCCACTTTCCGGCCCGAACACCATAACCCTTAATCCCTTTATTCTTCAAAAAACTATCTATCTTTATCTTAAAAACATTTAATGAAGGAGCCTCTACTGCTTCACTGGGCAAGGAATTCCATAGATTCACAACCCTTTGGGTGAAGAAGTTCCTCCTAAACTCAGTCCTAAATCTACTTCCCCTTATTTTGAGGCTATGCCCCCTAGTTCTGCTTTCACCCGCTAGTGGAAACAACCTGCCCGCATCTATCCTATCTATTCCCTTCATAATCTTATATGTTTCTATAAGATCCCCCCTCATCCTTCTAAATTCCAACGAGTACAGTCCCAGTCTACTCAACCTCTCCTCGTAATCCAACCCCTTCAGCTCTGGGATTAACCTAGTGAATCTCCTCTGCACACCCTCCAGTGCCAGTACGTCCTTTCTCAAGTAAGGAGACCAAAACTGAACACAATACTCCAGGTGTGGCCTCACTAACACCTTATACAATTGCAGCAGAACCTTCCTAGTCTTAAACTCCATCCCTCTAGCAATGAAGGACAAAATTCCATTTGCCTTCTTAATCACCTGTTGCAACTGAAAACCAACTTTTTGCGACTCATGCACTAGCACACCCAGGTCTCTCTGCACAGCAGCATGTTTTAATATTTTATCATTTAAATAATAATCCCTTTTGCTGTTATTCCTACCAAAATGGATAACCTCACATTTGTCAACATTGTATTCCATCTGCCAGACCCTAGCCCATTCACTTAGCCTATCCAAATCCCTCTGCAGACTTCCAGTATCCTCTGCACTTTTTGCTTTACTACTTATCTTAGTGTCGTCTGCAAACTTGGACACATTGCCCTTGGTCCCCAACTCCAAATCATCGATGTAAATTGTGAACAGTTGTGGGCCCAACACTGATCCCTGAGGGACACCACTAGCTACTGATTGCCAACCAGAGAAACACCCATTAATCCCCACTCTTTGCTTTCTATTAATTAACCAATCCTCTATCCATGCTACTACTTTCCCCTTAATGCCAGGCATCTTTATCTTATGCAACAACCTTTTGTGTGGCACCTTGTCAAAGGCTTTCTGGAAATCCAGATATACCACATCCATTGGCTCCCCGTTATCTACTGCACTGTTAATGTCCTCAAAAAATTCCACTAAATTAGTTAGGCACGACCTGCCCTTTATGAACCCATGCTGCGTCTGTCCAATGGAACAATTTCCATCCAGATGCCTCGCTATTTCTTCCTTGATGGTAGATTCCAGCATCTTCCCTACTACCGAAGTTAAGCTCACTGGCCTATAATTACTCGCTTTCTGCCTAACTCCTTTTTGAAACAGTGGTGTCACGTTTGCTAATTTCCAATCCGCCGGGACCACCCCAGAGTCTAGTGAATTTTGGTAAATTATCACTAGTGCATTTGCAATTTCCCTAGCCATCTCTTTTAACACTCTGGGATGCATTCCATCAGGCCCAGGAGACTTGTCTACCTTTAGCCCCATTAGCTTGCCCATCACTACCTCCTTGGTGATAACAATCCTCTCAAGGTCCTCACCTGTCATAGCCTCATTTCCATCAGTCACTGGTATGTTATTTGTGTCTTCCACTGTGAAGACCGACCCAAAAAACCTGCTCAGTTCCTCAGCCATTTCCTCATCTCCCATTATTAAATCTCCCTTCTCATCCTCTAAAGGACCAATATTTACCTGAGCCACTCTTTTTTGTTTTATGTATTTGTAGAACCTTTTACTATCTGTTTTTATGTTCTGAGCAAGTTTACTCTCATAATCTATCTTACTCTTCTTTATAGCTTTTTTAGTAGCTTTCTGTTGCCCCCTAAAGATTTCCCAGTCCTCTGGTCTCCCACTGATCTTTGCTACTTTGTATGTTTTTTCCTTCAATTTGATATTCTCCCTTATTTCCTTAGATATCCACGGTCGATTTTCCCTCTTTTTACCGTCCTTCCTTTTTGTTGGTATAAACCTTTGCTGAGCACTGTGAAAAATCACTTGGAAGGTTCTCCACTGTTCCTCAACTGTTTCACTATAAAGTCTTTGCTCCCAGTCTACCTTAGCTAGTTCTTCTCTCATCCCATTGTAATCTCCTTTGTTTAAGCACAAAACACTAGTGCTTGATTTTACCTTCTCACCCTCCATCTGTATTTTAAATTCCACCATATTGTGATCGCTCCTTCCGAGAGGATCCCTAACTATGAGATCCTGAATCAATCCTGTCTCATTACACAGGACCAGATCTAGGACCGCTTGTTCCCTCGTAGGTTCCATTACATACTGTTCTAGGAAACGATCGCGGAAAAAGGCATGCAACCTATTATATGCACCTGAGCGAAGATATTTCCTCAGTTTAACGAATAATCTGAAAGATAGCAAAGAGTAAGACAGTGTAGAAGATGGTGCAACGAATCTTGATTCCAGCAATGAGAATCCAAAGGAAGGATGCCTTATGTGCAGTGGAGGTGCAATGAGAGCCTGAGATTTCGAGGAACATTGACTAAAATACAATAAATAAAATGGAGGGATAAAAATGGTCAGCAGTTAAAGTTGGAAGCCGGAGGCAAGAGGGACGCACCATTAAATGATGAGTTTTCCTGTATCTTGCCTTGGATACATTGCATTAAATAATTGTTCTCTGCCAGGGAGCGTCAGAAATAAATTTACTTGGGGTGGTGGTGGTGGGGGGCGGGGGGGGGCACTGTTGATAGCTTCAAAAATTTAATTGATACCTTGCAATTTGCTTCCTCTGTTTTTTCTTTCCCTGCAACAGGGAAGCTGAAAGGGTTAAAATTGGAACTCTTCAGCTGTGCAGTTGTTTTCTGGTCACATTAAGTTACTCCTTCTGCTTTTCCACTTTAATTATTTATAACCTATAGTGCCAGCTTGTTTGAGCTTGAATGCTGAAGCCAAGGTCTGGATTAGTTTATCGTGCATCTCAGCTTTCTGATCAGCCAGACTTATTAGGTATCCCCAGTGAGTCTGACTATTTGGAATTCCTTTATGACAATCACACAGGCATTTTATTTAGACAATCCCGAAGGTCTATCAGAAGCTGATGTCGACACTTAGTTGTTCTGTTAAAATTAGCCGAGCTTTCATTCTCCCTTGTTACCCACACATCTGATTATCTTATTTATTAAATCAGCCTCTTTAGTAAAATAAAACCCTTTGACTTTGCAGTAATCCTTCGGTACTGCACGGAAATATCAGTCCCAAGATGGGGCTTGAATTCACTGTATTGCAGGCTAAGAAAGTCCCACTTCAGATTTTCATTCTGTTGCAAGAATCCTGCCAACTGTCCAAAGTGGCATTTAACTATTTTGCCAACTTTTAGATAAGACATTAAACTAGCTGTTTGGGTAGATGTAAATGATATCTTGGCACCTTTTTTAAGAAGAGTGTGGCATTCTCTTTCATCATGTTCTGTGTTCATTCTTTAACGAACAAAAGAGATCAATATCAGATTTATGGATGATCCATCTCATTGCAATGGGAACTTGTGTGTGGGAAAGAGAGATGTGGGTAATCGTGGCATTCAGAAACCAGCAGGAGTTTACTACAACAGGCAGGAGCACCACTGGCTCTTCTCACTCCGCAGAAGTCTTGTTTCAAAACTTTAATTGACCTTTTTGGCAGCATCCACGCACAGGAGTCTCAGTTACTTGATTTCTCGGAGGAAATTAAAATAGGCATAAGAGACAGGATTCTCCCTTACCCGGCAGGACGGGGGGTTCTGGCGTAATGGAGTGGCGGGAACCACTCCGGCGTTGGTCTGCCCCAAAAGTGCGGAAGTCTCCGCACCTTTAGGGGCCAAGCCCTCCCCTTGAGGGGCTAGGCCTGCGCCAGAGTGGTTTGCGCTCCGCCGACCGGCGGGAAAGGCCTTTGGCGCCAAGCCAGCCGGGGCCGAAAGGTCTTCGGGGGGTCTCTTCCGCCTCTGCCATAGTGAAAACCATTGCGAAGGTGGAAGAAAAAGAGTGCCCCCACGGCACAGGCCCGCCCGTAGATCGGTGGGCCCCGATCGCGGGCCAGGCCACCGTGGGGGCACCCCCCGGGGCCAGATCGCCCCGCGCGGCCCCCCCCCTCCTCCCAGGACCGCGGAGCCCGCCCATGCCGCCTTGTCCCGCCGTTCAAAAGATGGTTTAATCCACGCTGGCGGGACAGGCATTCCAGCAGCGGGACTTCGGCCGGAGAATTGGCGGGGGTGGGCGATTCCCGCCCCCGCCGAATCTCTGGTGGCGGAGACTTCGGGACACGGCGGGGGCGGGATTCACGCCCAAGACTTCTCAGCAGCATAAGTAAGATGCTTGAAGCTTGAGTTATGCTCTGGACACCTGGAAACCCAACTGAAGCCAAAATGACATCAGGCATCTTCCATTCAGAGCATAGCCCTGCCCAATTTGGACATTTCTCTCACTTCCACCCTGACCTAAAACTAGCTGCTGCAAAAGGGTGATCTGGCTGCTGGAGCCGCAACAAGTGCCAGAAGCTCGTCCACATTATTTAAAGGAGGCCCATTTCGTGCTCCTGGGTCTGGCTCTGCATTGCGGGAGCATCATACCTATGAGCTCTAAATTGGTAACTGACAAATTTTCACGCCATTCTCTCCTACTTGCAATGTACCTCACTGTTAAGAACCCCACTGATGTTAAATGCGTGGGTATCCCGAAAATCAGAAAGGTAACTTGGATCACCTCTAATGGTACATATTTTCAATTTGGTATACTGTGAGAAAAGATATGCAAACCAGGAAAGACTGGTCCAGTCGTTTTGTGATCAATTAATAAAGAATATTTATCAACTTAAAAGAAAAACACGCAACAAGAAGGACTATAAACACTACAATAGTACACTTAACTGCACTGATGGCTACACATATACAGTATTACAGTATCTACATTTCCTGAACTCTGAGATGTCCCTTTTCCCAAACAACATCTGTTCTTCTATAACTCCTTTGAGCTAAATCGAGCAGATACTTGCCACACCCAGGTTATTTGTCCATGTTTGGGAAACCAGGCGCCTTTACCAATAACTTGTTTTCGGGGGAGACAATTTTCTGCAGCTGAGTGTGGTTGTGATGGTAGCTGTTGCTACTGTGTCCCTTTCTCCAGTTATTGTGCATGGATAAATAATTTTTTCCCTTTGCTATTACCCACCTGTGCAGGGGTTTTAGCATGTAAGTGCGAAATCCCTTATCTCTCCACTTTGAAATTACCTCTTCTATACCCCATTGTTACCTCGGCCATTAGGGGCTGGCTTAGCACAGTGGGCTAAACAGCTGGCTTGTAATGCAGAACAAGGCCAGCAGCGTGGGTTCAATTCCCATACCGGCCTCCCCGAAATGGCCCCGGAATGTGGCTTTTCACTAACTTCATTGAAGCCTACTTGTGACAATAAGCGATTATTATTATTATTGTTCTCCCCTAGTCACATAGATAAACACCTTTTCTCACTGGTGTGCTAATTCGCGTATCAAAACACCTCTTGAGACAGCTGCACTTATAGAACATAGAACATACAGTGCAGAAGGAGGCCATTCGGCCCATCGAGTCTGCACCGACCCACTTAAGACCTCACCTCCACCCTGTCCCCGTAACCCAATAACCCCACCTAACCTTTTTTGGACACTAAGGGCAATTTAGCATGGCAAATCCACCTAACCTGCACGTCTTTGGACTGAGGGAGGAAACCGGAGCACCTGGAGGAAATCCACGCAGACACGGGGAGAACGTGCAGACTCCGCACAGACACTGACCCAGCAGGGAATCAAACCTAGGACCTGGCACTGTGAAGCTACAGTGCTATCCACTTATGCTACCGTGCTGCCCCAATCAATTTACCTTTGAATTTTAGTTTATCCCAATTTCATTTTTTATTTTAATTTTCCCCAATTCTTAACACCTTCCCTCTTTTTCCAAATGAAACGTCATAATTTGAAAGACGATTTCATTTCTCAACTATTTACCCGTTCTATCTTATCTAACATTACGTTTTTAAACATGAATTAACATAAAATATACACCAAGCTATTTACACACAAGGGGCGAGATTCTCCGACCCCCCCGCCGGGTGGAGAATCGTCGGGGGCTGGCGTGAATCCCGCCCCCGCTGGTTGCCGAAGTCTCCGGCACCGGATATTCGGCGGGGACGGGAATCGCGCCGCGCCGGTTGGCGGGCCCCCCCGCGCGATTCTCTGGCCCGGATGGGCCGAAGTCCCGCCGCTAAAATGCCTGTCCCGCCGGCGTAGATTAAACCACCTACCTTACCGGCGGGACAAGGCGGCACGGGCAGGCCCTGGGGTCCTGAGGGGGACGCGGGGCGATCTGGCCCTGGGGGGTGCCCCACGGTGGCCTGGCCCGTGATCGGGGCCCACCGATCCGCGGGCGGGCCTGTGCCGTGGGGGCACTCTTTCCCTTCCGCCTCCACCATGGCGGAGGCGGAAGAGACTCCCTCCACTGCGCATGCGCGGGAATGCCGTCAGCGGCCGCTGACGCTCCCGCGCATGCGCCGCCCGGAGATGTCATTTCCGGCCCACCAGCTGGCGGGGCACCAAAGGACTTTTCCGCCAGCTGGTGGGCCGGAAATTCGTCCGGCGCCGACCTAGCCCCTTAAGGTTGGGGCTCAGCCCCCAAAGGTGCGGAGTGCGATGCCCGACTGATTTGCGCCGTTTTGGGCGCCAGTCGGCGGACATCGCGCCGATTCTGGAGAATTTCGCCCAAGGTTCCCAATAGTCTATTTTACACTTGTGACAATGCATCAGCAATGGTGTTTTCCCTCCCAGCCACATGAATGATTTTTTAAAGAAACAGTTGTAGTAACAGACTTCATCAAAATAACCTGGTATTCCAATTTTGAAACCTCTCAAGACATTTTAGGGGGTTATGGTCTGTATTTAGGATTGGTTCTGCAGAATTACTGGCAACATGAATCTCAAAATGTTGTAATGCCAATACCAAACTTAAAGTCTCTTTTTCAATTGTAGAATACTTCTCTCAATGAGGACTATTACATTACATCTTGAGATGTACCCCAATTCCAAGTTCATCTTCTTGCAACAACACAACCCCCCACACCCATGTCACCAGCATCCACAGCCAGTTTAAACTGTTCGGCAGATTTTGTGTGGCTAACATTGGCACTGTTGTCAACTCAGTTTTTAAATAATACTAATAACTTTTATTATTGTCACAAGCAGGCTTACATTAACACTGCAATGAAGTTACTGTGAAAATCCCCCAGTCACCACACTACACCGCCTGTTCGGGTACACTGAGGGAGAATTCAGAATGTCCAATTCACCTAACAAGCACGTCTTTCGGGACTTTTGGGAGGAAACCGGAGCACCCGGAGGAAACCCACACAGACACGGGGAGAACGTATAGACTCCGAACAGACAGTGACCCAAGCCGGGTTACGAACCAGGCCCCTGGCGCTGTGAAGCAACAGTGCTAACCACTTGCTACTGTGCCGCCCTAAATGTTGGAATACAAATGTTGGAATAAATGTTGGAGTGCAGTTTGGCAACGCTTCGTCCACTTATATTTCTTGTTCTTCTTCAAGAGTTGCGTTAGTGGTGCTACCACACTGCTAAAGATCAGCACCAACTTAGGATGAAATCCACTAATTCCCAGAAATCGTAAAATCTCTTTTACCGGGTCTGGTGATGTGAGTGTGGGCGTGGTTGCATTTTCGTGAGCTATGGCTCTGCTCACATTTTAATCTATCGTTTCATCTTGATGCACATTTCATACTTGTTTTTTATTGGCTACATGGCTTTCCCATGGAATGCTGGGCGCCCAGTCCCTGGTGAGAGATGGGAGATGAATTCCCGATTAAATTTGAGAATTTTCCTGTAGTGGAGTACAAAATGTGAGCATGCTGGCCTGCCCCGTTGATTATCCTTATCCTGTTAGTCCTGTGTTAGCAAGATCATTTTGAATTAATTATGAGAAGTGGGCGGCGGGATTCTCCGCCCCGCCGCGCCACATTTATGCCCCGACCGGCCGGCGGGATTCTCCGTTACACCATCCGGTCAATGGGGTTTCCCATTGTAGGGCAGCCCCACGTTGTCGGGAAACCCCCGAGCACTGGCATAACGGAAAAACATGACGACGGAGAATCCCGGCCTTGACTTTTGCAGTTTTACTCCTTTTAGTTCTTGGGCGCAATCCAATGGCTCACCGCAGTGCATCTTGGCCGATAAAAGCCAGGAGACCCCTTAACTGGGATCTACCCGGCTCGCAATGCCTCACGAGGTCCAACATGAGCTCGCAAAATGTTGCAATGTAAATCCATTGTGGGTGGGATCACATTTTGGCAAATTTGAATATCAGAGCCTGACAGCTAGTCACACTCTAATGTGCAGATTCCGAGGTACCTGAAGTTTGGGGATTTATCCCTTTTGCCTCAGAGACCATGGACGAGCGCTGTTCAGCACTGGTCCCCACAAACTGGGACCGGACGGAATAGCACTTGTGCGGGTCTCCCAGGGGATTGGAGGCCCTCAGCTGCATGCCCTTTCGGCAGCGTGGTACACTGGTACTGCTGGTGCCACCTGGGCACCCTGGCAGTGCCAATGTGCCCAGGTGGCATTGCCAGTTGGCATGGGCACTGCCAGGTTGGCACTGCTAAGATGCCAAGCTGGCATATTCTGCACACGCGCGATCAGGCCAAGGGTGCCCTTGTGGGTGTTGGTGGGAGTGTGGGATCATAGTGCGTTCGGGCTGGGGGGGATCTGGGCTCATTTTGGGGGCCTCGGAAATCGGAACGCCATTTTTCTCGCTACACCGGGGAGTTCCACCGAGCAGAGCTCATCAGTGTACAATACGGGGCTGTGCGCGGCCTCGGCCGCATGTTCCCACTGAGGTCCTTTACACTTGAGTCGTGTTGTATAGCCATGTGCTTCTTGGCGCCTGCGAGCTTCGGGAAACATGTGGCTGAAAGCATTCGCTGTGGGACTTTGTTCCCAATTGGTTGAATCAAGCCCATTGTGTCTTATAATCCTTATGATTGGGGAAAGGGAGTGTTTTTTGTCACCACCTGTCTCGTTTATGAGTAAGGCGAGTGGAGTGGGGACGGGATGAAGGGTGGGCGGATATGGTTGATAGGTTTAGTCACTGGGATAGAATAGCCCCCAGTTAGAGCTAATCTGTTTCAGGGTTTTCGTTTGGATTTGTACATTCTGTGAATCTGTGTCTTCATCCTTCTTTGGCTTGGGCAGAGTTTGTATTCTGGAGAGGACTGGGTTCCTTATGTCTCCTTCTTGAGGTTGGGTCTTTCCTTTCCTCTGGGTCTCTCATCATGTTCCTCCCCTGGGCTATTGTGCTTGGGTTGTTGAGGAGGGAGATTGCTCTGGATATCCTTTCTGGGACGGTGGTCGCTTTGGCCGAGGCTGAGGGTCCCCTCATCAGGGTCCTTGTCTCCTTTTTTTCTCTTCATCCGGATGAGAATTGTATTGGTTCTTATTCTGATCTGGTCTGGTAATTTTTTGGGAGGCGGGGGGTGGTGGGGGGTCTGTGTTTGTGCCAGAAGGAAGAAATTGACTTTCCCTCCTTAGGTGACTAATTTTTGTGTGTCTTTATGGTTCCTCTTCTTCTTGGGTGGGAGCCCCTTCCACTTGATTGCGGCAGGAATAATCATCCTCGTGTGGTGTGTTGCCCTGGATGGGGTTGGAATGCCCAGCCACAACCGTGTTGCAGGTTTTTGGAATGTACTGGAGGCCCTGGGTATAGTTTCTTGGCTGGTGCTGAGCTAGTCTAGGCCCGCTGCGGTGGCTGTTTTCTTTTGCCCCTAGCGGCTCGGGATGCCCCTCTCTGAGGGTGTGGGGAAGGGCTTCCTGGAAGGCTGCATTTTGTTTCCTCGTCTCTCTGGTGCATTGGGGCCTGGGTATGGGCTGAGTTCTGTGCCTTGGTGAATATCCTGTTGTTCCCCCTGGGGGGTGCGTTGTTTGAGTGACCTGTTCTCCTATTCCCTGATGGGTATACTATCTAGTGGGATAGCTCGGGTACATTGTTTTTTTTGTTCTTTTCTACCTTGCAAGGCCCTTCGGGCTTGTCCACAGTCTGACCATGTTCTTACTGTTGCCGGTCCTCCGTTCCTCTCCTTTCTTTGTAATTGTGGTTCTGCCCACGGACTGGTTTTGGGGTTTAGTTGAGTTATGCAGTATGTATGTAACTCCCCATAGATCTGGGGTATCCGTGTATTTTATTTTTGCAAGGGTGGGCATGATGAATCTCTTCCTGCCTCCTAAATGGGTGCAGCTGGTCTGGAATCGGGAAAGAGGAGGCTTGAAGTTAAAAACTCACCACTATTCTTAGAATTCCCCCTATACCAAAAAAGGGTGGATATTTTAAATGATGAACAGGGATTCTCACTCCCTGACTCCAATGCAGGCTTCAGTGGGTGCCATTCAGGTCAAACTATATTTTCAAGTTATCCCCCGGTATAACCCATACCTTCACCGAAGAATTGTACCTACTTACCCCTCAGTAGCATTGATATCCTGGGTCCTGCATTGCTAAGTAAGTAAAGTAGACTAATAACCATTGTTTCAGGTTAAAACTTTTAAGTTATTTTATTATTATACATTTTTTTTTCTTTTTAAAAGATGCAATCACTGTCTTTACAGAAAAGTAAAAAGATCTTGCTTCTGGATCCTTCTGGTTGGTTGAAGGGACCTTCAGGCCCAACTTGACAATCAATCTTCTTTTTAAAATCTGGTCTTCTTTAGATGTATTCGCTGATGAGCTCAGTTGCTGTGTCCTATCTTTCCCATGTACCGAGCTGGCTCTGCTGGCTGTTCCCTTTCTTCGGGTTTATATATTTTTCTAACAGTTATCTAGTTTTTATGACTTTATTGTAAAGTAACTCTTGATTTTCTTTGATTGTAAAAAGTATCTTTGATCTAAACATTCTAATCCAACTAAGTATTCATTTTGACATAACCTCATCTCATAGATCTGATTACATTGTGTCCTTTGTGATATTCAAAAATGCTTTGACTTCAAGAGGTGTTACCTTTGGTTTGGTTCCTGTCATTTCTATAGTTTTATTTTCCAATTTTGTCCTCGGCTCATAATTTTGACTTTGATTTTGGCTTTGAATTATGTTTCTCGTAGACTGATAGTCTCCAGTTTTCTTTAATTTACCTGGTATTATCAAAATTTCATACTTAGAATTCAACTGAACCTCATTCTTTCCTTTCCAGCTGTTTACTAAGAGAGTTAACTTCAACAAAGGTATGAAACATTGCTTTTAGCTGTATGCTAAAAATCCACTTGGTTATAATTTCAAAGGTTGTCATTCATCACCTAGCTCAACTAAAACTATCATCCCTGCTTTTCCAGATGCTTACTAAGATAGTGTCTTTCAATGAAGGTGTGAGCCATTGTTTTTGGCTTCATTCAAAATCCTGTGTGTTTGCTAAGCCTGCTTGACCAAGGATATCTGAATTTTACAATCCTGCTCTTTGCAGCTGCTGTTAACCCTTTGTGGGATCTTTCCCTGCATCCTCTCATGTTTCTCTCAGACCAGATATTGCCAGACTTCCATGTTTCAAATGACACATCTTTCCATATTTTCAATAACACCCCGTCTTGACATTTGAAACATAACTATATCATTTCGTCAATTATCCCCCCCCTCTAATTGTACTGGCTAATTTCCAATCTACCGGGACCACCCCAGAGTCTAGTGAATTTTGGTAAATTATCACTAGTGCATTTGCAATTTCCCTAGCCATCTCTTTTAGCACTCTGGGATGCATTCCATCAGGGCCAGGAGACTTGTCTACCTTTAGCCCCATTAGCTTGCCCAGCACTACCTCCTTAGTGATCACAATCCTCTCAAGGTCCTCACCTGTCATAGCCTCATTTCCATCAGTCACTGGCATGTTATTTGTGTCTTCCACTGTGAAGACCAACCCAAAAAACCTGTTCAGTTCCTCAGCCATTTCCTCATCTCCCATTATTAAATCTCCCTTCTCATCCTCTAAAGGACCAATATTTACCTTAGCCACTCTTTTTTGTTTTATATATTTGTTTTATATATTCTTTCTACCGTCCTTCCTTTTTGTTGGTATAAAACTTTGCTGAGCACTGTGAAAAATCGCTTGGAAGGTTCTCCACAGTTCCTCATCTGTTTCACCATAAAGTCTTTGCTCCCAGTCTACCATAGCTAGTTCTTCTCTCATCCCATTGTATTCTCCTTTGTTTAAGCACAAAACACTAGTGTTTGATTTTATCTTCTCACTCTCCATCTGTATTTTAAATTCCACCATATTGTGATCGCTCCTTCCGAGAGGATCCCTAACTATGAGATCATGAATCAATCCTGTCTCATTAGACAGGACCAGATCTAGGACCGCTTGTTCCCTTGTAGGTTCCATTACATACTGTTCTAGGAAACTATCGCGGATACATTCTATAAACTCCTCCTCAAGGCTGCCTTGACCGACCTGGTTAAACCAATCAACATGTAGATTAAAATCCCCCATGATAACTGCTGTACCATTTCTACATGCATCCGTTATTTCTTTGTTTATTGCCTGCCCCACCATAATGTTACTATTTGGTGGCCTATAGACTACTCCTATCAGTGACTTTTTCGCCTTACTATTCCTGATTTCCACCCAAATGGATTCAACCTTATCCTCCATAGCACCGATGTCGTCCCTTACTATTGCCCGGATGTCATCCTTAAATAACAGAGCTACACCACTTACCATCCACTCTGTCCTTCCGAATAGTTTGATACCCTTGGATATTTAACTCCCAGTCGTGACCATCCTTTAACCATGTTTCAGTAATGGCCACTAAATCATAGTCATTCACGATGATTTGCGCCATCAACTCATTTACCTTATTCCGAATACTACAAGCATTCAGGTAAAGTACACTTTTGTTGGCTTTTTTACCTCTGTTCTGAATCTTAACACCTCGATTAGTACCTCATGCTTGCCCTCATCTCCTCTATCCCAATACCTCTTAAATATGTTAATATGGCATATGGCATACAAAGGGGCTGGTTTAGCACAGGGCTAAAGAGCTGGCTTTTAAAGCAGACCAAGGCAGGCCAGCAGCACGGTTCAATTCCCGTACCAGCCTCCCCGAACAGGCGCCGGAATGTTGCGACTAGGGGCTTTTCACAGTAACTTCATTTGATGCCTACTTGTGACAATAAGCGATTTTCATTTCATTACTCTGTGAGATTTACATCTGGTGTACATACCAGGTAATTTACTTCACTCGGTTTTCTTTCGATCTGATGTGATCCACAAATCTAGCTTTCAATGGTTCACCCGACATAGGTAATAGCACTAGAACTTTCTCTCCTGCTACAAAACTATACGTTGTGCTCTCTTATCAGCCAATACTTTCATTCCCTGCTGTGCAGTCTTCAAATACTTCCTTGCCACCTCATAGCCCCATTAAATTTTTCTCTGAAATTTGATACACAGTCCAAACGTTCAGTCTCTGATTTCTTACTTAATAACTTTTCTTGGATTAATTTCAGTGGTTCTCAAACTCAATGTCCATAAACCAAATCAAAAGGACAAAATCTGGTAGAATCGTTTTGTGCATCTCTAATGGCAAATAGTAAAAATGGAATCCCTTTGTCCCAATCATGAGGATAATCTTGAATACACGCTCTCATAATTGTTTTCCATGTTTGGTGCCACCTGTCTGATGCCCCTGTGATTCTGGATGATACGCCGATGATCT
Source organism: Scyliorhinus torazame (assembly GCF_047496885.1). Classification (NCBI taxonomy): domain Eukaryota; kingdom Metazoa; phylum Chordata; class Chondrichthyes; order Carcharhiniformes; family Scyliorhinidae; genus Scyliorhinus; species Scyliorhinus torazame. Next base: position 326,025,357 of record NC_092710.1, read on the forward strand.
ATACTATTTTATTTCCAAGCTAATCATGACCTCTTTAAATAATCCTGACATGAAATTTGACCCCTGATCCGCTTGTATCTCTTTCGCTAAGCCATATCCAGGAAAGAATTTGGTTAATTCCTCTCCCCCTCTCTCTTGGCTGTGATGGTTCTCAATGGTATGGGTCAGGAAATATAGTGGATATATCCATAATAGTTAACAAGTATTGATTTCTACTTTGCGTTTTCGGAAGTGGTCCAACGCAGTCGACTAGAGCCCTTGTAAAAGCTGGAGTAGGGAATCACAGTGCTTTTTTTATTGCAGCGTGTGGTTTTCCTATTACTTGGCATTTATGAGATGTTCAATGAAATGTAACTTCTTCTTCATTTAGTTCTGGCTAGTAAAGCTGTTTCTGTATCTTGTTTTGTTTTGTATTTATACCGAGGTATCCTCCAAATAGAATTTCATTAGTTATCCTTAGAATTTCTTTCCTATACTCATCAGGTCATACAATTTGATGTATTTCTGCCCATTTTTCATCCACACTTATATGCATGGAACGCCACTTTTGCATTAATATGTGGTCCTTTACATAATAATATTCTCCAGTTCTGAGTGAGCCGTTTGATAAATTTGTTTTAATTCAGAATTGCCCTGCCGTAATTCTATCAATCTCGTTGAACAAAACACATCTTCTTTTCCTTCACCTCTTTCCTCTTCATTCACTGAAGGTAGTGGGTGAAATTCTCCGCCTCACGACGCCACAAACCATGATCGGGCAGAGAATCGACCGTCCGACCAAAATCGAAGTTTGCGCCCTGCGCCGGCAGCGGCAGGCAAAACCGGCATTTGCATTCATTTAAATGTGATTAGCATGTTTGACCCACGATGCTCTCGGACTCCGCAATGCTCTGCCCCTCTCAGGTGGAAGTCACCCAGGAGAGATTTATGACATGTATTTATAAATGGGGACTGGGCGCCATGGCTGCTGAAGGGGAGGGAGAAGGTCAGCAAAGTTTGCTGTGGGGTGGCTGCCTGGGAGTAACGAGGAGCGACTTGATGACAGCTCCGCGGATTAGAGGTGTCCACCTGGGGACCGGGATAGCCTGGCTCAGACTGCCATTGCTGCCTTGTTTGTTTGAAACGCACCCATTTGGTACAGGGTACAGGCCCCTGGCTGCTCACTGTGTCCTGTAAACTTTCACAGAGCCTCTGGTCATTTGATAGCCCTCAAAGAGCACCCCTCTGGAAAGCCTCAGACTCCAGCTGACCCATCAACGTGAAGGGAGGCATGTCAGCACAGTGGTTAGCACTGTGGCTTCACAGCGCCAGGGTCCCAGGTTCGATCCCCGGATTCTCGCGCCCCCCCTGGGACTCTCCGACCCGGCGCCATAGTCTCCTAAATGGAGAATTCACCCCTTAATTTTGCATTTACCACTTTCAGTTAGTCAAAATTCACCACATTCTTAACTTAAGTTTATAATCACTTGTCTCAGGACGTAACGCAGGTCCACAGTTAAACTAATGTTTGTTGAATTTGGCTTTCCCTTTTGGCTACACTGAACTGCATTTTAAAGTCTGGGAAGATCAATGAACCCATCAACACTGATGGGAGAAGCATGAGAAGAACATCCGTCAGAGGAAAGCATTATAGAAAACACAAGTGAAACATAGGAAATGTAAAAGAGCAACTGGAAGGGAAATGTGGAACCTATTTCTGGTTTGTATGATTTAAAAGCTCAGGAGGCTCTTTTGAGGTTCTTTTTTTACAATTTAGCTCTGTCCAATTTTGGGGAGAATAAACTTTTATGGCCCTCTCCCTCACCTTTGAGGGCAAGTGGACAAGTGAGTTCTGTTACAGCTTCAATTCCGAGACCTCAGTTTGCACTGAACCAAATGGGAAACAAATCCAAGATGTACCATTATCCAGTCAGACAGGTTACACCTTTGTCCCTCACAATAAAAAATAAGCCATCTGTTATTTAACAATAAAAAAATCAGCCATTAGCCATGACTTTATGTACCAGATAGTGCAGTGAGTCAAAGCTTTATCACAGTGTTCTGACGCAAATATCTTATTACACCATTAGGCAGGTCTTGTTTTTGTGCAGCTTTAAATGCAAGCATTTCTCATTTGAAGGGTCGCACCATTGAGAATGTTCTGATGCACGTTCACTGAAAAGGGTTTTGGGCACACTCACTTTGTCCATCACGGAGTCTGGGATTCTGGACAAGTTATTTTAAGAACCACTCATAATCTTAGCCAATATCAATTGTTTGTCTTTTTTCCTTTCATTCTGCAATGGATTTATATCACAACAAGCTGTGAATTGTTTACTTGAGCCGCAAACAGTATTAATAGCTGGTAGGTTACAATCTGGTGGATATTTGTCTCTGTTACAGAATGTTCTCACAACTAGTAAATACCGATAGTATGGATCATAAAGACTTGCCTGAAGGCTTACTGAACACAAATGTTTACAATAGAGAGTGACTACCGGTCGGGTTCTCTCTCCCCCCCGCCCCCCACACCAGCAACACAGATCCCGATCGAGTGGAGAATCGGGCATACAGCCGAAATCGAGGTTTGCGCCGAACTGACCGCTATGTTCCAGGCCCCCCCACCCCCCGCTCCCCCAGCTATCGGCCCACACGCCAGCGGTGGGAGCTAATGGACGCAAATGGGTTCCAATGACTTAGTGCGTCCGGCACCAAAGTCTCCGGCCCCCGGGATTCTCCAGTTCCTGTGGGATTCTCGTTTAGTTAGGGGTTCTCTGTGGGGGTCTCCCTATCCATGGGGCTGTGAGGGGGGGTCCCCCTATCCAGGGGGTCTCCGGGGCAGGGGTCCCCCAATCCAGGAGTGGTCTTGCTACCCTGGGGGGCAGGCGAGCCACTCCTGTACTGGGAGGGAGGGTTGGCTGGTTCACGATGCAGGGGGGGTGGAGGCTGATCCACAATGCGCGGGGGTGGGGGCTGATCCACAATGTGGGGGGGTGGGGGTGGGAGCTGATCCACAATGGGGGGGGGGGCTGATTCACAATGCAGGGGGGGTGGGAGCTGATCCACAATGCGGGGGCGTGGGAGCTGATCCACAATGGGGGGGGCTGATCCACAATGCAGGGGGGGTGGGAGCTGATCCACAATGGGGGGGGGGGGCTGATCCACAATGCAGGGGGGGTGGGAGCTGATCCACAATGCAGGGGGGGGGTGGGGGCTGATGCACAATGCAGAGGGGGTGGGGGCTGATCCACAATGCAGGGGGGGTGGGAGCTGATCCACAATGCAGGGGGGTGGGAGCTGATCCACAATGCAGGGGAGAATGGGGGCTGGTCCACAATGTAGGGGGGGGGGCTGATCCACAATGCAAGCGGGGTGGGAGCTGATCCACAATGCAGGGGGGGGGGGGGGGGGTGGCTGATCCACAATGCAGGGAGGGTGGGAGCTGATTCACAATAGGGGGGGTGATCCACAATGCAGGGGGGGTGGTGGCTGATCCACAATGCAGGGGGGGTGGGAGCTGATCCACAATGGGGGGGGGGGGGGGCTGATCCACAATGCAGGGGAGTGGGGGCTGATCTGCAGGGGGGTGGGGGCTGATCTACAATGCAGGGGGGGAGCTGATCCACAATGCAGGGGAGTGGGGGCTGATCCACAATGCAGGGGGAGTGGGGGCTGATCCACAATGCAGGGGTGGGTGGGGGCTGATCCACAATGCAGGGGGAGTGGGGGCTGATCCACAATGCAGGGGAGTGGGGGCTGATCCACAATGCAGGGGGAGTGGGGGCTGATCCACAATGCAGGGGTGGGTGGGGGCTGATCCACAATGCAGGGGGAGTGGGGGCTTATCCACAGTGCGGGAGGGGTGGGAGCTAATCCACAATGCAGGGTTGGGGAGGGGAGTTGATCCACAATGCAGGGGGGAGGGGGGGCTGATTGGTAATGCAGGGGCAGTGGGGTCTGACCCGCAATGCAGGGGCGGGTGGGCGCATCCGTAATGTAGGCGGGGTGGGGGCTGATCCACAATGCAGGGGAGGGTGGATGGCTGAATCACAGTGCGGTGGGAGCTGCTTTGCAATGCGGGATGGGGGGCTGATCCGCTATGCGGGAGTGGAGGGGTGGCGGGCTGAATCGCAATGCGTAGTGGGAATGGGGGCTGCTTTGCAATGCCGGGGGGGGTGGGGGCATGGCCGGCCGCAGGACCTCCATTTTGAGTAGGCGGCCCAATAGTGGGATTCTCTCGGGAATCCCTTGTATTCCTAACCATGCATAAAGTTGGGTGTACAGTAAGATGGCTGCCTTGCAGGCTGTTGCAATAGCCCATGACTGGACACCGCCCACGTCCCGTGGAAGAGGTCACCCCGCCACCCCTCCTCTCCCTCCGGCCCTGGCAGGGTGCCATCACCCCCTCCCCCTCTCCCCCACCGGTGCCAGCCTGGCCAGTGTCTGACCCGGCAGTCCACAGTCGCGCCTCTCTCTGTCCTACCTCCTTTTTCTTCCTCATTACCCACAACGCCAGTTTCACGATTTTTAAAAGCATAATTGAACGGCGCCTTCGGGAACTCAGCCCATCGGAGGTGGAGAATGGCGGAGGCCCCGGAGAATACCGGGTCAGGCCCGCTCTTGATATTCAAATGTTTTTTGCTGTACGTGCGTTCCGGCCTGCATTGACGCCGCTGTCGAGGTGCCGGAGAATTGCATTTTGGCATCAAAACGGCGCCAGCCACGATTTTGGCGTCAGAAGCTATTCTCCGCCCAATCACATTTCCCGATTTTGGAATCAGCCAATAGAGAATCCCACCCATAGTCTCCCAAATGGAGAATCACATATGTCCTGAGATAATCATGCGCTAGTTTGTACATGGATTGAATACTGTACTTCACTTTGCAAACTATGTAAATCGGCAAAAATCACTGTAGATCAACATTGTTGTTTACACTATGGCCCAAATATATTGATCTCTGAATAGTCATATCCTGGAGGTATCCTGGAATATGAACTTGGAGATTCCTTGGAGGTCCCAACGCAAGGACACTGCAGGGATTTTCTGGGAAATTTAAAGTTCCTATGGGCAATTTCCCAGCATCTGGAACCCACAGAATTAGAGTTGGAGACTGTAGATGGTTCCAACTGACTAACTATATAGTCATCCAGGAAATGTTAGGCAGGAAAAACATATAACTATTCATGCATAACTATACAACTGACCATCCCTCCCCCTGAGTCCCTGCTGACCCACTGCACCGACGCCCCTTCTGACTCCTCTGCTCGAACTCCAACTCCCCATGTTCCTCCAATTTCTCTCCCCTCCACTCCCCCCAACATCCAGTACACTCCCCACCCTTCTAATCCCCACTCAACCCAACTTGATCTCACCACCTGCCACCGTACTCAGTTGGTACCTACCCACCCTACCACCTTGCCCCTGATCGCCTTGCCACCCACCACCCTACTACCTACCCATCACTTTGCCAGCTTGCCACGTACTGTCCTCCCATCTAACCCATGCCACCATATTCACCTAACTCACTCATACTCATTCACCAACACACTAAAAAGCTATTGAAATGAACCAAAGCTGTGTTAGTGAATGAAGACTGAACAAAATACGGCAGCTCGTGCCGTAAAAAGGGGATATGGCTCAGTTTCCCAGGTGATCCTGCACTACAAGGAATGACTCTGAGAACAGTTGCACTCTGCCTTTCTGAAGAGGCCCGGTTTGGAAGCTGGGCCAGAAATGCGGAGCTCCGGCGGGTAATTAGGGGGAGGTGGTGGTGTAGTGGTAATGCTCTGGGGACCAGGGTTCGAATCCCACCACAGCAGACAGTGAAATTTGAATTTAATGAAAGATTTGGAATTAAAAGCCGAATGATAACTATGAAACCATTGCCAATTGTCGTAAAAACCCACCTGGTTCACTAATGTCCTTTAGGGAAGGAAATCTGCCATCCTTACCTGGTCTGGCCTACATGTGACTCCAGATCCACAGCAATGTCTTAAATGACCTGGTAAGCCACTCAGTTGAAGGGCAATCAGGAATGGGAAATAAATTCTGACCCAGCCATTGATGCCCACATCCTGCGAACGAATAAAATAAAATCTGTACAATGATTGCCACTCCTTGGCAGATTCGGCACTGCATATTCCCTGTGTTATGAAGACCAAACTTACCTTGTTAATGAGGGCAGAGGTCGGGAACGTCAACGCCCGATGAACCTTGGAGGTTTTATGCATACGTGACAATTTGCCGAAGAAAAACAGTGGGAAAACCCAGGTCAGGTGAGCCGAGCACCATCTGGAAGAAGCGTCCCAGGCACAGTTTCCAAAGGAGAGGTTCCAAAGAAAAAGAGTCCCATAGAGGGGATGAGGACAGGGAGCGGTCCCAATTCAGTTAAAGGGAGGAGCAGAGAAAAATTGCTCCAAAGAGGAAAAAGGTTGTGGGGAGCAAACTTAAAGTGAAGGAGGCTCAAGGAAAGGCCTGGTAATTGAAGAGGGCTCAGAAGAAACCCTGAAGAGCAAGAAGGCAGCCGACAGTTAGTGACCGCGTGCTGCCCGATGTTGGGCAAAGGTAACCCTTTGAAGCAGTGGTATTCGGCTTTGCACAGCCGAAGTTCTGGAGTTGTGCCTTTGAGTTGGTGTTTGAGTGCATTCTCGGGAATCCTTGGGACTGTAATCTCAGGAGGTGAGGTTGAAAGGCTGCAAAATGACCATCAATGCTGCCCCCAGAGTTGGAGCGACTGTTGGAGAGAGACAGTTTGAATGATATTGGTTGACTCAGAATGTAAGATGCTTTGCTCTTTTCCAGCCCATGTGAATACTTTGCAAAGATTCTCCCACCACGCAACATAGTTAATTGTGGATCTGAGGGCCATACTAAATTGTTCTTGCTGTTCATGCAGCTGTGAATCATAAGATTCCATCGAAAAAGATCATTAAGCACGCAAGGGAAATATTTCCACAGTACACGACTGCCTCCCCTCACAAGGGCAGGCCCAGAGATGGCAGTCTTAAACTGAACTGTCTGTCATAAAACCTGACCTCATAAAAATCTAATTACTTCACTGGGACATGACAAATAGAATTTTCTTGCGCATATCACTTTTCAGAACCTTAAACTGTTATATCCTATTTCTTATGACTGACATGTTGGTTCTGAGCCAATGCCATGAATTGCAAACTGACCAACCGCTGCAAATGGTGACCTATCACTCACACAGCTAGTGGAAGAAATAAATGAATGCCTTTTAAATAGTTGCAGCGACACTACAAACAGCTTTGCTGACTTTAATAGACAGTAATCCTTACCCTGCTAAATAAACAGAAACATCTCATCAGTACTTTTCATGTTATTACAAAACCATTTGTCAATGCATTGTGCATCTTAGTTATAGTGCTGACAGCAATCACTGAGGTGTTGTAAGTTTATTTGGGATCAGACATGAACAAAAACCATGATGGGCACTAATGTTCGAGCTCTCCAGTGTCGCATTTTGGGGAATCCCTCTCAGAGGTTCCCAGGTGAGGATTTGCATTGCAATTATCCAGAAGTGCTAACTTGCCCTGTACTGCGCAGGGAGCCATCTGACAAAAGCAAATTAAATCGCTAACTTCTGATGCTTCAGCCAGTGTTACACTAATCGTTTCTCTGAAAGAGTTAGAAGGAAATCAGTTAAAAAGTGGGACCTCAAAGGTAGTAATCTCAGGATTGCTACCAGTGCCTCGAGACAGTCAGAGTAGAAATTCAAGAATAGTCAGAATGAATACGTGGCTTGAGAGATGGTGCAGGAGGGTGGGGTTCAGATTTTTGGGACATTGGGACCGGTTCTGGGGGCGGTGGGACCATTACAAATCGGATGGTCTACACCTGGGCAGGACTGGAACCAATATCCTAGGGGGTGCTTTTGCTAACACTGTTGGGGAGATTTAAACTAATGTGGTAGGGGAATGGGAACCAGGGGCGAAATTCTCCCGAAACGGCTCGATGTCTGCCAACTGGCGCCCAAAACGGCGCCAATCAGACGGGCATCGCGCCGCCCCAAAGGTGCGGAATGCTCCGCATCTTTGGGCGCCGAGCCCCAACATTGAGGGGCTAGGCCGACGCCGGAGGAATTTCCGCCCCGCTAGCTGGCGGAAACGGCCTTTGTTGCCCCGCCAGCTGACGCAGAAATGACATCCCTGGGCGGCGCATGCGCGGGAGCGTCAGCGGCTGCTGACAGCACCTTTGGGGCGGCGTGATGCCCGTCTGATTTGCGCCGTTTTGGGCGCCAGTCGGCGGACATCGTGCCGTTTCCGGAGAATTTCGCCCATTAACTTCTCCAACATTGAACGGGACTCTAGTGTTGGCGGCGTAGATGGAACAGAATTTGTAAGGAGCATCCAGGAGAGTTTTTTACAGCAGTATGTAAATAGTCCAACTCGGGAAGGGGCCATACTGGACCTGGTATTGGGGAATGATCCCGGCCAGGTGGTTGAAGTTTCAGTCGGTGATTACTTTGGGAATAGCGATCACAATTCCATAAGTTTTAGAATACTCATGGACAAAGACGAGAGTGGTCCGAAAGGAAGAGTGCTAAATTGGGGAAAGGCCAAGTATAACAAAATTCGGCAGGAGCTAGGGAATGTGGATTGGGAGCAGCTGTTTAAGGGTAAATCCTCATTTGAAATGTGGGAGTCTTTTAAGGAAAGGTTGATGAGAGTGCAGGACAGACATGTCCCTGTGAAAATGAGGGATAGAAATGGCAAGATTAGGGAACCATGGATGACGGGTGGAATTGTGAGACTAGCTAAGATGAAAAAGGAAGCATACATAAGATCTAGGCGACTTAAAACTGATGAAGCTTTGGAGGAATATCGGGAAAGTAGGACAAATCTCAAAAGCGCAATAAAGAGGGCTAAAAGGGGTCATGAAATATCTTTGCTAACAGGGTTAAGGAAAATCCCAAAGCCTTTTATTCGTATATGAGGAGCAAGAGGGTAACTAGAGAAAGGATTGGTCCACTCAAAGACAAAAGAGGGAATTTATGCGTGGAGTCAGAGGAAATGGGTGAGATTCTTTTTTTAAAAAAATATATTTTATTCAAGATTTTTGGCCAAACATAACAGTACGTAGTGTTTCTTTTACACAACAATAAAGCAATATAAATAACAGTGGCCAGTTTTAAACAAATAGATAAATAATATATAAACAAAAACAAAACTGAATGGCAACTGCCTTGTCCAAAATAAATACTCTCCAAAAATACAATCCAGCAATCCAATATACAATTACCTATAACAACTACCTATACATATTACACATATACAATAACATCTCTGAGAGTCCGTTGCCACCTCCTGATGAACCCCTGAGCCGAACCCCTTAACACAAACTTAATCCGTTCTAACTTTATAAACCCTGCCATGTCGTTTATCCAGGTCTCCACACCCGGGGGTTTGGCTTCCTTCCACATTAACAATATCCTGCGCCGGGCTACTAGGGACGCAAAGGCCAACACGTCAGCCTCTCTCGCCTCCTGCACTCCCGGCTCTTCTGCAACCCCAAATATAGCCAACCCCCAGCTTGGTTCGACCCGGACCCCCACCACCTTCGAAAGCACCTTTGCCACCCCCACCCAGAACCCCTGTAGTGCCGGGCATGACCAGAACATGTGGGTGTGATTCGCTGGGCCTCTTGAGCATCTCGCACACCTATCCTCTACCCCAAAAAATTTACTGAGCCGTGCTCCAGTCATATGCGCCCTGTGTAACACCTTAAATTGTATCAGGCTTAGCCTGGCACACGAGGACGATGAGTTTACCCTACGTAGGGCATCAGCCCACAGCCCCTCCTCAATCTCCTCCCCCAGCTCCCCTTCCCACTTCCCTTTCAGCTCATCCACCATGATCTCCCCCTCGTCCCTCATTTCCCTGTATATGTCCGACACCCTACCATCCCCCACCCATGTCTCTGAGATCACTCTATCCTGCACCTCCTGCGTCGGGAGCTGCGGGAATTCCCTCACCTGTTGCCTCGCGAAAGCCCTCAATTGCATGTACTGAAATGCATTCCCTTGGGGCAACCCATATTTTTCCGTCAGCGCTCCCAGACTCGCAAACGTCCCATCTACAAACAGATCTCTCAGTTGTACTACCCCAGCTCTTTGCCATGCTCCAAATCCCTCATCCATTCTCCCCGGGACGAACCTATGATTGTTTCTTATCGGGGACCGCACCGAAGCTCCCGTCCTTCCCCTGTGCCGTCTCCACTGCCCCCAAATTTTCAATGTAGCCACCACCACCGGGCTTGTGGTGTATTTCTTTGGTGAGAACGGCAACGGCGCCGTCACCATTGCTTGTAGGCTAGTCCCCTTGCAGGACGCCCTCTCCAATCTCTTCCACGCCGCTCCCTCCCCTTCTCCCATCCACTTACACACCATTGAAACATTGACGGCCCAATAGTACTCACTTAGGCTCGGTAGTGCCAGCCCCCCCCTGTCCCTACTACGCTGCAAGAATCCCCTCCTCACTCTCGGGGTCTTCCCAGCCCACACAAAACTATGGGTGAGATACTTAATGAGTACTTTGCATCTGTATTCACCAAGGAGAGGGACATGACGGATGTTGAGGCTAGGGATGGATGTTTAAATACTCTAGGTCAAGTCGGCAGAAGGAAGGGGGAAGTTTTGGGTATTCTAAAAGGCATTAAGGTGGACAAGTCCCCAGGTCTGGATGGGATCTATCCCAGGTTACTGAGGGAAGCGAGGGACGAAATAGCTGGGGCCTTAACAGATACCTTTGCAGCATCCTTGAGCACGGGTGAGGTCCCGGAGGACTGGAGAATTGCTAATGTTGTCCCTTGGTTTAAAAAGGGTAGCAGGGATAATCCAGGGAATTATAGACCTGTGAGCTTGACGTCAGTGGTTGGCAAACTGTTGGAGAAGATACTGAGGGATAGGATCTATTCACATTTGGAAGAAAATAGACTTATCAGTGATAGGCAGCATGGTTTTGTGCAAACCTAATAGAATTCTTTGAGGAAGTTACAAAGTTAATTGATAAGGGAAGGGCTGTAGATGTCATATACATGGACTTCAGTAAGGCATTTGATAAAGTTTCCCATGGCAGGTTGATGGAAAAAGTGAAGTCGTATGGGGTTCAGGGTGTACTAGCTAGATGGATAAATAACTGGCTGGGCAACAGGAGACAGAGAGTAGTGGTGGAAGGGAGTGTCTCAAAATGGAGAAAGGTGACTAGTGGTGTTCCACAGGGATCTGTGCTCGGACCACTGTTGTTTGTGATATACATAAATGATCTGGATGAAGGTATAGGTGGTCTGATTCGCAAGTTTGCAGATGATACTAAGATTGGTGGAGTTGCAAAGAGCGAGGAGGACTGTCAGAGAATACAGCAAAATATAGATAGATTGGAGAGTTGGGCAGAGAAATGGCAGATGGAGTTCAATCCAGGCAAATGCGAGGTGATGCATTTTGGAAGATCTAATTCAAGAGCGGACTATACGGTCAATGGAAGAGTCCTGGGGAAAATTGATGTACAGAGAGATCTGGGAGTTCAGTTCCATTGTACCCTGAAGGTGACAACACAGGTCGATAGAGTGGTCAAGAAGGCATACAGCATGCTTGCCTTCATCAGACGGGGTATTCAGTACAAGAGTCGGCAGGTCATGTTACAGTTGTATAGGACTTTGGTTAGGCCACATTTGGAATACTGCGTGCAGTTCTGGTCGCCACATTACAAGAAGGATGTGGATGCTTTAGAGAGGGTACAGAGGAGGTTCACCAGGATGTTGCCTTGTATGGAGGGTGCTAGCTATGAAGAAAGGTTGAGTAGATTAGGATTGTTTTTGTTGGAAAGACGGAGGTTGAGGGGGGACCTGATTGAGGTTTACAAAATCATGAGAGGTATGGACAGGGTGGATAGCAACAAGCTTTTTCCAAGAGTGGGGGTGTCAATTACAAGGGGTCACGATTTCAAGGTGAGAAGGGGAAAGTTTAAGGGAGATGTGCATGGAAAGTTTTTTACGTAGAGGGTGGTGGGTGCCTAGAATGCTTTGCCAGCGGAGGTGGTAGAGGCGGGCACGATAGCATCATTTAAGACAGATATATGAACGGGCAGGGAACAGAGGGAGGTAGATCCTTGGAAAATAGAAGACAGGTTTAGATAAAGGATCTGGATCGGCGCAGGCTGGGAGGGCCGAAGGGTCTGTTCCTGTGCTGTAATTTTCTTTGTTCTTGTTCACCCAATCTGAACCAGCTGGACCCCCAACCCTTGCCCCCCACCCGACTTGATTCCCCCCGGACCCTACCCCCCCCACCCCTCACATCCTCCCCTGACCTGCCCCAGCTCACCATTCAAACTGACCTAATATCCCTCCCGAACAACTCGACCTGTCCCCTCAACCCCTTACCTGACCCCCTCCACTCCACCCCAGCTAGACCCCACCCCACCCCCAGCTAGACCCCACCCCACCCCACTGTCGGGCCGACCCCCTCTCTCCATGTCCAACTCTCCCACCCCAACCATGTCCAACCCCGCAATACCCATGTCCGATCACCTACACCAACACATGTCCACCACTGCCCCCCCCCCCTCAACCCCAACCCACAAATCCCATCCACTTACCTTAGATACTTACCATCTACCTGGCCTGTCAGTTTCTATCAGACTGACAAACTTACCTGCTTTACCGCAGCTCGAGCAGGTGGTCTGTCCTCCATCGGTCCATCCCTTTTAGACTTTGATGCTGAGCTTTGTGGATAGCTCCCCCCCACTGCCCGGATCTCACCTGGCCTGAGTCAGGAAAGTCGGGCGAGACGGGCAGGGACGAATATAGCACAGCTAAATGGGTATGGAGTGCCAATCTGATGCTGGTTGCTGCTCTGAGGAAGTTCTTGTCTGTTATTTTAGGAATAGGAAAATGCTGAAAGGCTCTAGCAAGCCAGTCCAGATCTACTTACCTTCTCTTTCAAACATTTCTCCCTCCCTATACCCCAGCCTGCAAATCTACCAGTTCAGGATGACATTTCTTTACCCTCGACTGGCACTCTTTCTACACTCATTTCGATTTTTATTCTTGCCTCTGTCCACTAATTCTGGCATTCGCTTACATCGCAAAGCACCATGCCCAATCATTTCCCGCTTCCTTGCCCTTTTTTGCCATTTAATTTCATCTCCCAGCACGGTGGCACAGTGGGTGGCACAGTGGTTAGCACTGCTGTCTCACAGCTCTAGGGTCCCGGGTTCAAATCCGGTCTTGGGTCAGTGTTTGTGCGGAGTCTGCACGTTCTCCACGTGGGTTTCCTCCGGGTGCTCCGGTTTCCTCCCGCAGTCCAAAGATGTGCAAGTTAGGTGGATTGGCCATGCTAAATTGCCTCGTAGTGTCCAAAAGGTTAGGTCGGGTTACTGGGTTTATGGGAATAGGGTGGAGGCGTGGGCTTACACCGGGTGCTCTTTCCAAGGGCCAGTGCAGACTCGATGGGCCGAACTGCCTCCTTCTGCACTGTAAATCCTATGTTTCTCCCCTTTATTGACTTTTTTCCTAGTTGTTATATGGGGCTGGATTCTCCGCTTTTGAGGCTATTTCCAGAGGGCCTGGTTTTACGTCAAAAAAGTTGGTGCTGCTCCCGCACCGATGCTCCGACCGGTGAGGGGCTAGCAGCCGCGCCACGTAAAAACCCATTGCCTTCTCGATATAAATGCCTGGAGAATTGCCGGGTGGCCAAGCATGAGCACGGCGATGACCTGCAGCGGTCGCACTATACATCATGGCACCATCTGCGTGCGGACCCGCCCTGCCAGATAGTGCCCCTCTAGACACCCCCTCGCCACCCGTGCCCATCCCCCACTAGTACCCCCACCAAAGCCCCCCCCCCCCCCCCCCCCCCCAGCCAGCAGCACAGCTCACCCCCACCCACCGACTGTGGCGGCGCTGGCCATAGTCCACAGCCGCTACGCTGGGTTCACGAAAACGGAGAGCCCATCGGGGGTGGAGCATCGGGGGAGGACCTTCAGTTAACATCCTAAAACCGTCACAACGGCGTGCGGCGTACTCCTCGATGACGCCGTTTTGGAGGGGACAGATTCGGTCATAAACAGGGATTCTCCGCCCCATTGTCGATTACGATGTCGGCGTCGGACAACGGAGAATCCCGCCCATGATACCCCCTTTCCATTCCTCTTAGTTCCATGCTTTTAAATTATGTTTTAGTCATTGCCTTTCTCTCTTCTGCACTACTGACCATTGTTCCTTCACCTCTCACTTTTCCCTCTCTGCTGCTGTCTGTTTACCCTTAATCCATACTCCCTTCATTGCATTCCACAAGCTAGCACCATCCCCATTCTTTACCACCCATTTCTCCTATTCCACTCTTACTTGAATTTAGCTTCTAAAAGCTCAAATTTAGCCCCCATTACTGCCACAATTAGCAGTGGATCTGATAACTGGGAGTTCACGCCTGCAGTTTTGTCGATTAGAAGTCACTGCCATTGAGTTTGAGCTGCTGCAAATGTACCCAGTCGAGTATTGGACCTATCAGTAGGCAGTGTGGACTGTAACAGGGAAGTGCTGGAAAAACTCAGCAGGTCTGTAGTATCTGTGGCGAGAGAAACAGTTAATGCTTCAAGTCCAACATGGCTTTTCTTTGGAATACAGCCAGTGTGGTTTTGGAGCAGGGGATTAGGAAAGACAGGAATCGCAGTAAAGTGTTTGTACAGATTTTGGCAGCAAATGTTGACTGACTTTAAGCAGTTGGCATGCATGCTCTTCACCATATTCCTCATTCCCTTGAGTTTAATATCAAAATGAGTTTGAATGTCGAGCATATGATTATGTAAATCAAGTGACGACTCCAACAATTGGAGTAATTGCTCTTCCTCAGGATGTGCACACCTGTACGGGCAGATTACATGAAAGATACAACTTCGAAATATAGTGGGGAAGAAAATGGTTTCATTAAAATCCCAAATTGTAGCAGAGAATAGCACCGTCAGACTTTAATCAATTAAACATTGTAAAAGTTTGGCAAAGTGTCACATTAGAGGTTGTTGTAAGGCGTTAAGGTTACTAAAGGTAAAGTTAGCAGCATAGACACGAAAGTAGAAAGGAAGATAAATTGATTTTTCTTGGATTGGTATGACATCGCTACTAGTGTGCTTCAGGGATTTGCATCAATATCTCTTTTGTTTAAATAATCTGGAATGATATTAAAACATTTGCCATTTCCGCCAACTCCAGCATGATGCCAGCATCAAACACATCTTCCCTTCAACTCCCCTGTCAACATTCTACAAGGTCCTCTCCATCCTTGACACCCTAATCCGCTCTTCCGAAACCTCAACGCCTCATCCCTTTCCCACGGCACCTTCGCATGCAATCATAGAAGGTGCAACACCTGCTCCTGTACCTCCTCCCTTCTCATTGAATGTCATAGAATGTACAGTGCAGAAGGAGGCCATTCGGCCCATTGAGTCTGCACCGGCCTTTGAAAAGAGCACCCTAATAATCCCCCACCTCCACCCTATCCTCGTAACCCAGTAACTCCACCTAACCTTTTTTGAACACTAAGGGCAATTCAGCATGACCAATCCACCAAACCTGCACACATTTTTAGGCTGTGGAAGGAAACCGGAGCACCCGGAGGAAACTCACGCAGACACGGAGAGAACGTGCAGAATCCGCACAGACAGTGACCCAAGCCGGGAATCGAACCCGGGTCTCTGGTGCTGTGAATCAACTGTGCTAACCACTGTGCTACCATGCTGCCCCAAAGGCTCCAAACACTACTTTCACGTGAAGCAGTGATTTACTTGTTCCTCCTTCAATTTGTTCTATTTATTCACTGCTCCCACTGCGCCCTCCGCTACATTGGGGAGACTAAATGCAGACTGGGAATACTTTTACTCCATCTGTAAGCATGAGCCCAAACTTCTGATCACTTGCTATTTTAACTCAGCATCTTTCTCTCATGCATACTGGAGAAACTGGAGCAAAAGCACCTCATCTTCTGACTAGGCACGTTACAGCCTTCTGGACTCAGCATTGAATTCAACAACTTCTGACTGTGACATCTCTCTTCCACCTTGACTCCCTTTTTAATCCAAAACTTTTTTTGTCCCACCCCTCCCCTCCTCCAGAGGGCCATGTGTCACATTTTCTTAAGCTTGCAAGTTGTTCTAGGCATGAGCCTAGTGGGGAAATATTTAGATTTGTACAGGCAATTCCAAAATTTGACGAAAAAGATGTGGGACATTTTTAAGTCATTTAAAAACATAGCGAGACAACTGAATGGCCACAAGATATTTGGATGCTGCACTTAAACTCCTGGTAGGGCTAGTGAAGTCTGCACGGCTTTGTCAGAGTAAAGGTCTGGGGAGTATGATACAGTGAAGTAAGCTATATTGAGTGCTTATGAGTTAGTATCGGAGGCTTATGGACAAAAGTTTTGAAATGTGAGAAAACAGCCTGGACAGACTTATATTGAATATGGAAGGGGGAAACAAAGTAATTTTGATGAGTGGGTGTGAGCATTAAAAATAGAAGGAACCTGTGAGTCTACACAATTGTAGAGACCACAAGTGAACCACGCCCACGTGATTCCCGACCATGGGGAAGGCAGAGAATAGGGCACTGGGCCCGCTAAATATGCAAAGGGGTCATTACCACCCATTTGCATTTATTTTCACACTCCCACTGACGTGCGGCATGGAACTCATTTGCGCCGTCAGCGGAGGTCAGAGCATCGAATTTTCACTGGTGCTCGATTCTCCGTCCCTTCGGGGAACGCACGCTGGGCATCCCGGAACAGAGAATTCAGCCCTTAATCTATAACAATTCCAGTAATATTGCCACAAGGCACACACCACTTTTGCTGTAGTGAAGAGATGTCACAGGGCTTTTCTCTCTCTCTCGTCACTCGACAATGGAAATTCCAGACTTTAAAACAGAACCCTGCACTCTGGAAAATCAGCCACTTTTCTGGGTTGGTGGAAACTGCTCACAAAGAACAAACAAAGAACAAAGAAATGTACAGCACAGGAACAGGCCCTTCGGCCCTCCAAGCCCGTGCCGTCCATACTGCCCGACTAAACTACAATCTTCTACACTTCCTGGGTCCGTATCCTTCTATTCCCATCCTATTCATATATTTGTCAAGATGCCCCTTAAATGTCCCTATCGTCCCTGCTTCCACTACCTCCTCCGGTAGTGAGTTCCAGGCACCCACTACCCTCTGCGTAAAAAACTTGCCTCGTACAGCTACTCTAAACCTTGCCCCTCTCACCTTAAACCTATGCCCCCTAGTAATTGACCCCTCTACCCTGGGGAAAAGCCTCTGACTATCCACTCTGTCTATGCCCCTCATAATTTTGTATACCTCTATCAGGTCGCCCCTCAACCTCCTTCGTTCCAGTGAGAACAAACCGAGTTTATTCAATCGCTCCTCATAGCTTATGCCCTCCATACCAGGCAACATTCTGGTAAATCTCTTCTGCACCCTCTCTAAAGCCTCCACATCCTTCTGGTAGTGTGGCGACCAGAATTGAACACTATACTCCAAGTGTGGCCTAACTAAGGTTCTATACAGCTGCAACATGACTTGCCAATTCTTATACTCAATGCCCCGGCCAATGAAGGCAAGCATGCCGTATGCCTTCTTGACTACCTTCTCCACCTGTGTTGCCCCTTTCAATGACCTGTGGACCTGTACTCCTAGATCTCTTTGACTTTCAATACTCTTGAGGGTTCTACCATTCACTTTGCTTCTTTTCACAGCTCTCTCCCAGCATAGATCACATTCCGGGAGGCCTTAGATGGCCACTCCCAAAACAACTCCCAACCTCTCATTAAATATGTTTGTTCTCTTTCATCTTTTCCCATTGTCCTTTGAAATTTACCTTTCCCAAGATATAGAAATCTATGTTTTCCTGATGGCTGCCACTTTCGGCTGAAATAAAATTTAAGAACTTTGACTCATTTATTTATTACGTTTTCCTAATTGTAAACTCTTTCTTACCTCTCTTTGAAATTCAACAGCTAAAAATGCAAATCCTTATTTATCTCCTAATGCAAATTTCGACCCATGTTGTGTTTACTTGTAGAAGATTCAGTTTGGCCATTTTTTCCTTCAAGTTCACATCTTTCACACCTACCCTGTTTGATGTTCTAAACGTTGCAGACATTCAGGCCCCAGCTTAATTAAATTAATTAAACACAGACGGAACCCTGTGCCTGCTTCTATGCCTGCTTTGAGCAGTCAGCCGATGCATCAGTGCCACCCGCCCCAACAGCCCTGGACACACCCATACCCACTATTACAGCCTCAGAGGTAAGAGCTGCCTTCTTGAAAGTGAATCCGCGGAAAGCGACGGGCTCCGACGGAGTCCCTGGGCGAGCACTCAGAGCCTGCGCAGACCAATTGGCGAGTGTATTCGCAGATATCTTCAACACCTCACTCCTCTGCTCTGAGGTCCCCATCTCCTTCAAGAAGATCAACATAATACCAGTACCAAAGAAGAACAAGGTAGCCTGCGTCAATGACTACTGACTGGTGGCCCTGACGTCTGTTATCATGAAATGCTTCAAGCATAGTCATGAGACGGATCACTGCTTGCCTCCCAAACTGTCTCGATCCACTGCAGTTTGCCTATCACCGGTCCTCAGCAGATGCTATCTCCCTGGCTCTACAATTAACACTTGAATACCTCGACAACAAAAACACCGATGTAAGTCTGCTGTTCATCGACTATAGCTCTGCCTTCAACACCATTATCCCGACAAGACTAATAGCGAAACTCGGCAATCTTGGACTTGATCCCTTCCCTGTGCAGCTGGATCCTTGACTTCCTCACCAACACATCACAATCTGTCAGGCTAGGCAACATCACCTCCTCCACATTAGTCCTCAACACCGGGGCCCCGCAAGGATGTGTGCTCAGTCCTCTACACTATTCCCTATACACCCATGACTGTGTGGCAAGATTTAACTCCAACTCAATCTATAAGTTTGCAGATGATACGACTGTGGTGGGCCGTATCTCGAACATTGATGAATCAGACAGAAGGAGGGAGATAAATCACTTGGTTGCATGGTGTACCGAAAACAACCTCTCTCTAAATGTTGGAAAGACCAAGGAACTGATCATCGACTTCAGGAAGAGTAGCACGACACACACTCCCATCTGCATCAATGGCTCAGAAGTGGAGATGGTCGATAGCTTTAAGTTCCTGGCGGTCACCATTCCAACAGTCTGCCCTGGTCCACTTACGTTGATGCAACAGTCAAGAAAATCCAACAGTGTCTCTACTTCCTACGGAAGCTAAAGAAATTTGGCATGTCTGCATCGACTCTCACAAACTTCTACAGATGTGCGATAGAAAGCATCCTATCCGGCTGCATCACAGCCCGGTATGGCAACTGCTCGGCCCAAGATCACAAGAAGCTGCAGAGTGTGGTAAACTCAGCCCAACGCATCACACAAGCTTGCCACCCCCACATTGATTCTGTCTACACCTCCCGCTGCCTCAGGCGGGCAGACAGCATTAACAGAGACCCCTCCCACCCATGCATTTCCTTCTTCCAGACCCTTCCATCAGGCAGAAGGTACAGAAGTCTGAAGACACGCACATCCAGACATCGGAACAGCTTCTTCCCCACAGCTACAAGACTCCTCAACGACTCCCCCACGGACTGATCTGTTCCCTGTAACAACACTATTCACGATGCCCTATGCTGCTCTTCCTCATGTATTTGCTTTGTTTGGCCCCTTGTTCCGCACTGTAACCAATCACTGTTTGTCGATATACCATTTGTCAATGTTCCCTGTTCATTATTCTTTTGTCTACGATGTACGCACTGTGTACGTTCCCTCGGCCGCAGAAAAATACTTTTCACTGTACTTCGGTACATGTGACAATCAAATCAAATCAAACCCCCACAACCTTGCTTTACAGAATATCACAGTAGACTCCAGAAATATTCACAAATAACATTTCCTTCACAGAATATACTGAATTGTTGCTTCTAATTAATCACTTACGATTACTCAGAAGTTTATACTTAACCTTACTTTGGCTGTTGAAAAGAATAAAATTACATATAATGCCTATTATACAGTGCAGTTAACCACCTGAGGTTTTTGGAATCATTAACTAACTGGTCACAGAGTTTGCCTCCTCTTATCATATATTTAGTATTTAGTTTGCTTCACGTTGGAAGCAAGCTAAGAATCCTCCCAGGTACCTCTTTGAAGGCATCTTGTAAAAAGGAGAGTCCATCATTGCATAATTGTAAAAACTGACCTCAATTTCTTTTATTCTCTTACAGATCAACTGAAAGGCCAACTAGAACAGAGAAGAATGCAAAGGGCTGCCTGCAGTAAGTGTGCACATGTTTGTGGTTGACCTCCATAGGTTGTTTAAAAAGTGAGATGAACTAATAAAACAAATTTGGACAAATGGTGACAATTATTTAATTTCAAGATCCCAAATGAGTTTAGCAGTGCTGATATATTGGTGCTCCACCATTGCTGAGGATGGGGATATTCATGGAACCTCGTCCTCCCTCCAGTTATTTAATTCACAACTGAATATGGCAGGATTGTGAAGGGTTGTGAATCTCTGGAATTCCTTGCCCAGTGAAGCAGTTGAGGCTCCTCCTTTAAACGTTTTTAAGAAAAAGATAGGTACCTTTCTAAAGAATAAAGGGATTCGGGGATACGGTGTACGGGCCGGAAAGTGGAGCTGAGTCCACAAAGATCAGCCATGATCTCATTAAATGGCGGAGCAGGCTCGAGGGGCCAGATGGCCTACTCCTGTTCCTAGTTCTTATGTTCTTATGATTGCAGAGCTTTGATCTGATAATTTAGCTGTGGGATTGCTTGTCTGTATCTCTAGCATGCTGCTGCTTCTGCTATTTAGCATGCACATGGTCCTGTTTCACAAGTTTGGCATCTCAATTTTAGGTTACCTGGAGCCACTCCCAGGATGCTCTCCTGCACTTCTCATTGAACCAGAATCCGTCCCCTGGCTTGATGGTAATGATAGGATAGTAGATATGTCAGGCTACGAAGCTACACATATTGGCGAAAAATATACCTGCGGCAGCTGATGCCTTGATGTGGGCATTGGATGCCATCCTTGAATTCCCTTGAGAAGGTGCTGGTAAGCTGCCTTCTTGAACCACTGCAGTCTATGTGATGTAGGTGCACCCACATTGCTGTTAGCAAGGGAGTTCAAGGATTTTGACACAGTAACACTGAAGGAACGGCAATATATTTCCAGGTCAGGATGGTGTGTGGCTTGGAGGGGAAATTCCAGGCTGTTGTGTTCCCAAGTATCTCCCTCCAATTGGTGGAGGTTTAGAAGGTACTATCTAAGCTGCCATGGTGAGTTGTCGGAGTGCATCTTGTCGATGGTACTCATTGCTGCATCTTTGGTGGAGGGAATGAATGTTTATGGATTGGGTGCCAATCAAGCGGCTGCTTTGGTCCTAGATGCCGTCAAGCTTGTTGGGTGCACTCATCCAGGTAAGTCAAGGATCCATCACATTCCTAACTTGTGCCTTGTAGGGCAGGCTTTGGGGAGTGAGGAGGCGAGTTATTTACCTCAGTATTACCAGCCTCTAACTTACTCTTGTAGCCACAGTATTTATATGGCCAGTCCAGTTCAGTTTCTGCTCAATGGTAGCCCCCAGGATGTTGATAGTGGGGGATTCAGTGATGTTAATGTCATTAAGTGTTAAGGGGAGATGGTTAGATTTTCCCTTGTTGGAGATGGTCATTGCCTGACACTTGTGTGGCATGAATGTTACTTGCTACTTTTCAGCCTAAGCTTGGATATTGTCCAGATCTGCCTGCATTTGACATGGCTTCAGTATCTGAGGAGTCGCAAATGGTGCTAAAGTTTGGGCGGTGCTCACCAGATTGTGCCCCAGAGACCTGGGGCGAGATTCTCCGACACCCCGCCGGGTCGGAGAATCGCCGGGGGCTGGCGTGAATCCCGCCCCCGCCGGTTGCCGAATTCTTTGGCACTGGAGATTCGGCGGGGGCGGGAATCGCGCTGCGCCGCGCTGGTTGGCAGGCCCCCCCCACCGCTATTCTCCGGCCCGGATGGCCCGTAAGTCCCGCTGCTAGAATGCCTGTCCCGCCGGCGTAGATTAAACCACCTCTCTTACCGGCGGGACAAGGCGGCGCGGGCGTGCTCCGGGGTCCTGCGGGGGGTGCCCCCACAGTGGCCTGGCCCGCGATTGGGGCCCACCGATCCGTGAGCGGGCCTGTGCCGTGGGGGCACTCTTTTCCTTCCGCCTTCGCCACGGTCTCCACCATGGCGGAGGCGGAAGAGACTCCCTGCACAGCGCATGCGCGGGGATGCCGTGAGCAGCCGCTAACGCTCCTGCGAATGCGCCGCCCGGCAATGTCATTTCCGCAGCTGCTGGTGGGGCATCAAAGGCCTTTTCCGCCAGCTGGCGGGGCGGAAATCAGTCCGGCGCGGGCCTAATCCCTCAATGTTAGGGCTCGGACCCCAAGATGCGGAGGATTCCGCACCTTTGGGGCGGCGCGATGCCGGACTGATTTGCGCCGTTTTTGGCGCCGGTCGGCGGACATCGCGCCGATATCGGAGAATTTCGCCCCTGACCACTAACATTTCCCACCGAGGTGTGTATATCTGTGATGATGGTGGGGTACGGATGACAGCTGGGCCACGACTATAACGGTTGCATCCTCAGAGTTCTCATCCGAGGTGTTCTCGTGGGAGACAGGAGAGGGGGCCGGCACCGTCGGCTGGAGCACCTGTGCGAGAAAGGACATGTGGGGCGGGATTCTCCGATCCCCCCGATGGGCCGGAGAATCGCCGGGGGGGCGGCATGAATCCCGCCCCGACGCCGGCTGCTGGATTCTCCGGCGCCAATTTTTCGGCCGGGGCGGGAATCATGTCGTGCCGGTCGGGGGCCATTGGCAGCGGGCCTCCCGGCGTTCTCTGGCCTGCGATGGGCCGAGTGGCAGCCCGTTTTCGGCTGGTCCCACCGGCATAAATCAAACCAGGTCCGTACCGGCGGGACCTGGCTCTACGAGCGGCCTACGGAGTACCGGGGTGGGGGGATCTGCGGGCGGGCCTGTGCCCTGGTGGCACTCTTCCCGCTGTAACGGTCCGCCATGGCCGGCGCGGAGAAGAACCACCCCTGCGCATGCGCTGGGATGATGCCAGTACACGCTGGCGTTCCTGCGGATGCGCCAACTCGCACCGGCCGGCGGAGGCCCTTCGGCGCCGGTTGGCGCAGCGCCAACCCCGGCGGCGGCGGCCTAGCCCCTGAAGGTGTGGAGGATTCCGCACCTTCCTGGCGGCCCGACTCCGGAATGGTTGACGCCACTCCTCGGCGCCAGTACGGCCCGCCCCGCTGGTTAGGGGAGAATCCCGCCTGTGGTCAGTGGGAGGGATGGGTCAGTCAGTAAGGCAATCATTACTCACGTTTGACAGGCCCTGCAGGTGGAGCCCGGTGGTTCCTCACCTCTGTGGCGTCCACCAGCCTCCGCGTATGTGATCGATCTGTCCTCGGCCACCCCAGTCACCTCCAGGGCACATTCCTCTAAGGAGGGGAGGATTCTTAAGTCCGGCACCCCTCCGCCGTCTGTGCCTTCCCCCCGCTTGTCGGAGAGCTTTTCCTGTGGGGACACATAGAGGGCATCGTTAGCCACTCGTGGTTCACAGTGGTGGGAGAGGGCGTGTAAAGGCGGGGTTAGGGGTGAGTGTGGGGGGATGAGGGGGAGGGAGAGCTGGGGGTTTCCTGGGGGATTGGGGGGGTGGATGCTCCCTTTGGGGTGGGGGGTGGGGTGTTGGTGTCTACTCCCCCGTGCTGCTCGGTATAGGTTGTTGACCCTTTTCCGGTACTGAATGCCAGTGGTCACACTGCCTGAGCTGACAGCTGCCGGCACCTCGTCCCAGGCGGCACTGGCTGCCTTGTGGCTCACCCTCCGGGACCCTCGGGGGAACAGGACATCCCTCCTGCCCTCCACCTCGTCCAGGAGCTTCCCCAGGTCAGCGTCCCTGAAGCTTGGGGCTGGTCTCCTCGGTGCCATTGTTGCGAGTTGGCTGGGGCTGGTTGAGCAAATGCAGTCAAAGTGCTGCTTAATCTTGTTAGCGGGAGGAAGGCGAGCGCAGTCTTGACGAATCCCCTGGCGAGTTGTCATTTGCGGTGCGAAGCCCATGAGGCCTTGTTAAGTGGACCAATTAATGTTGATTTGCGTTGCCGGCCTCGCTGGGCCGAGCACTGGGAAGCTCGCAGCAATTCCTGCTTGCTTTTCCAAGAATTTTTGGGAGAATTGCGCCCTTGGTGTGGTTTAACCCAGTGAGAAACTTCCCAGGGCCCCAAAAAGTGACTGAGGGGGGATTCTCCGGCCATGTGCGACCGGCGAATCCCGCCTGAGGTCAATGGACTTCTCCATTGTCCGCGTCCCGCACGTGACATTCTTGCAGCGTGCGGGGCAGAAGAATCCAGCTCTAAGGGTCATTGAATTGCAGTGGGGAATTCACCGGCAGAGCTGGCGGGAAACTCCCTGGAAAACCCGCAAAGAATGAAATCAGGGCCGGGATTCACCCCTACCCGACGGGGTGGGTGGTCCCGGCGGGATGAAGTGGCGTGAACCACTCCGGCGTCGGGCCGCCCCAAAGGTGCGGATTTCTCTGCACCTTTAGGGGCCAAGCCCTCACCGTGAGGGGCTAGGCCCGCGCTGGAGTGGTTTCTGCTCCTCCGGCTGGCGTGGAAGGCCTTTGGCATCACGCCAGCCGGGGCCGAAAGAACTTCGCTGGTCGGCGGAAGTCCGCGCATGCGCGGGAGCGTCAGCGGCCGCTGACGTCATCCCCACGCATGCGCAGGGGGGAGTGTTTCTTATGCGTCGGCCATGGTGAAGGCTGTGGCCGAGGCGGAGGGAAAAGAGTGCCCCCACGGCACAGGCCCGCCCGTGGATCGGTGGGCCCCGATCGCAGGCCAGGCCACCGTGGGGGCACCCCCAGGGGCCAGATCACCCCGCCCCCCCCCCCAGTACCCCGGAGCCTGCCCATGCCGCCTAGTCCCGCTGGTAAGAGAGGTGGTTTGATTCTCGCCGGCGGGTCAGGCTTTCCAGCAGCGGGGGCCAGAGAATCGGCGGTGGGGGGGGGGCGCCGACGCCGACCGGCGCGGCGGGATTCCCGCCCCCGCTGAAAATCTGGTGCCAGCGAATTCGGCAACAGCGGGGGCGGGATTCACGCCAGCCCTTCACGTTTCCCCGACCCTAGAAATTTTTCCGGAGAATCGCGCCCCAATTCTAAACCCCATTGTGATCCTCCAGCGCACTTGGTCATTTAAAAAAATATATAATCTTTATTGTCACAAGTAGGCTGACATTAACACTGCAATGAAGTTACTGTGAAAAGCCCCCAGTCGCCACACTCCAGCGCATGTTCGGGTACACAGAGGGAGAATTCAGAATGTCCAAATTACCTAATAAGCACATCTTTCGGGACTCCCCCTCTCCCCCCCCCCCCACATCTTTCGGGACTCCCCCTCCCACTCTTGTCACTGGCAAAGACCTCCAGTCCAATTGCCGGCATCAGCCCCTTCTCCCAATCACTGGTACCTCTGCACTCACCCCCCACCAAGTGAGCGACACCCCTATGGGCTGTCAAAGGCCCCATCCCCTTCATGCCCAAGCCCCCCTTCGGCCCCAGACCTTTCAGGCTGGACCCCCTTAAGACTGTGCACCCATAATGCCGTGCTTCTTGACATTGGCAACATGTTAATGCCAACCAGATACCCTGGCACTGCCCTGCCATGTCCCGATCATCCTGAGGCTCTCATGGCCTCTGGACTCCTGCAACATGGTCATCACGCCTGCTCTCTGTTTGCGGAGACCTGTAGTGATTCATGCTGGCAGGTGGGAGAATTGCAGGAACAGGAGAATTCGGCCTCAAGCCAATCCTGCATATTTAAATGAGAATATTTCAATGCTAATCTGGTTCGCGCCCTTGCTGGCCCTACCCCAGGTTGTGTCTGCTGGGAGGGCTCAGGAACATCAGAACTGTTTGGCGCCTAGTACAAATCCCGCTTCGTGCCTCTCCCGGAATCCTCCTGACGTAACGCGACCAGCGAATCGCTGTTTCCCCCCTACCCCCCACCCCTCCATCTCTTGTACAGTGGATGCAGAGCATTTTCCAAACTAAAAACAAGTCAGATTTCCAATCTGTTATTCCCTTTGTTTTTTTTTGTTAATGTTTGTTTCTCACCCTGTATGTATTATTTCATCATTGGCTGATTTAACCGCCAGCAGGAGCCATTCCTCTCACCCAACTGTGTGGCTGGATTCCAATCACCACTCATCTTTCTCTCAGTGATGTTTCTCGTTCTGTTTGAATTGGACCATCAGCAGTGGGAGTACTGATTAGAATCAGACCCTCGGTGCCTGAGCCCTGTCAATGTGCATTTACAGGAAGCCTGTTACGATTTCAGCATGTGCCCTGCTCTGATTCAGAAGCCTTATAAATGCAGCATGAAGCAGGAAGGAATTTGGGTAAAGCAGACTTCTGTCATTCTCACCAAGAAGAGATGCCAATCAGTTTAGTTGGCAGATGCGAAAACACCTCACACATATGATGATCAGATGAGTATGTGGGTAAAATGTATCGGCATCTGTCAACTGAACTGATTGGTTTTCTGCTCTTGATCTGACCTTAAACCAAAACAAAGTTGTAAAGGATGGGTTTGTTCTGAAGTGTCATCATGCAGAACAAGTGAGTTTAGACTTGGCTCCCACACGTTCCACATGACAGTGCTTCGGATCAAATGTTTCCTTTGCACCTTTCTTCAGTTCGAAGTTAAGCACAGATTTGGACAAGCATGCCAATCTGATAATCAATAGTATGAAAAGTTTATCTCCATTCTTTGGATGATTCATGCAGTTATTAGAGAGCCCAGAGAAATATGTACAATTTATTAACTACATGGCATTATTCTGAGAGACTGCGCAATAGCAAAGCTGAGGATTAGAGCATGTTTTCATTTTCGTCCATTAATAACTTGCAGTTCTACTTGCCGTCACGTCCTCCTATTTCAGCACAACAACCATCTTTCGCCTAGTGCTAATCTATCTCTGCTGGGAGGAACTCTTTCCTGTTTTTTACTTTCAACTACGACTGCTGCCTGCAGCATGTTAGTTGAGAACCAGTTTGGCTTATCCAGCCTGGAGTGGAGAGAGAAGGAGTTGAGGGTAATTTTTTTCAGAATGGGTAGAAGTAGGTGGTGGTGTCCCTCCAGTGTTTATTCCAGGATCACTGCTGTTCAGAGTGTGCATCATTGATAGCTACTGGGTGTGGTGAATGGAACTACTGTTAATTCACCAGTGCACTGTGATATCATGTTACTGCTGTATCGTGTTACGTTATGTGTTTAACCCTGTGAGCTCCACCTATGGGCCATTGTACGGCTTCACACACAGGGGGATATGTCGGGGCATGTATGGGCTTGCCCATGGCTCCACCCCTTACAGAAAGTATAAAGGCAGCTGACCTGCAGGGCCGCATTCATTGATG
The DNA here is from genome assembly GCF_047496885.1 of Scyliorhinus torazame. Classification (NCBI taxonomy): domain Eukaryota; kingdom Metazoa; phylum Chordata; class Chondrichthyes; order Carcharhiniformes; family Scyliorhinidae; genus Scyliorhinus; species Scyliorhinus torazame. The sequence continues at coordinate 326,052,881 of NC_092710.1, forward strand.
TACCGGTCAGAGGCAGGCTCAGTTGTAAGCTGATTAAAACCACTGTTTACTTCTCAACGTGTCTCTCAGTGAATTGATGGTCGCATCAATTTAATCAGCTTAAAATACTACTATGGAATCAGCCCTCAAACCTGACAGACTGGAACTCGATCCACAGGCTGCGGAGGCGAGATAAATTTGTTCGCACTGGCTTCAATGCTTCAAGGCCTATCTCGCCGCGTCGTATACGCCATCCATCATGGACGAACAGAAACTGAGTCTTCTCCACGCACGGTTGAGCCATCGTATTTCTGTCCAGCTCGACGGCGCCGCGTCCTATACAGAGGCCCTCGCACTACTCGAACGCATATATGTACGGCCCGTGAACGAGGTCTACGCGCGACACATCTTCACCACTCGCTGCCAGCGCCCCGGGGAGTCGCTAGATGACTACCTACACGACCTCAAAGCCCTCGCGCGCAACTGTAACTACCAGGCCGTTACGGCCCCTCAGCATATGGAGCTCGCTGTCCGAGACGTTTACGTGGCGGGGGTCCGATCAAACTATGTAAGACAGCGCCTGCTCGAAAAAGGGGCCCAGGACCTGGAGGACACGGTAACACTAGCTACCTCTCTGGAGGTCGCGTTTCAGAGCCTTACTGCATTCCCTGCCGACCACGCGACACCCTCGTGTGCCCCCGACCAGAGACTACCCCTGGCTTGTGCCGCGCGGTCGCCCGCCTATCATGGGGGGCAGCCCTGCTATTTTTGCGGCCAGTCCCAACACCCCCGATAGCACTGCCCGGCCCGCAACGCTCCCAATATTCCCGACACGACAAACTATCTCCCTCGCCTCTGGGTCGCACTCAGTGCAAATCCAAGGGTGCACTACTGCAACCCTAGCGATCCAGGGTGCTGAGTATGCTAATTTTAAACTATATGTGCTCCCAGACCTCTGCGCTCCTCTCCTCTTAGGACTCGATTTTCAGTGTAACTTCAGGAACCTAACTCTTAAATTCGGGGGGCCCCTGCCCCCGCTCACCATATGCAGCCTCACGACTCTAAAAATCGACACCCCCCCCCCCCTCTTTGCAAACCTCACCGCCGATTGTAAGCCAATAGCCACCAGAAGCAGGTGGTATAGTATGCAGGAGATTTGCGAGGGAGGTTTTTTTACACAGAGGGTAGTAGGTGCCTGGAACTGACTGCCGGAGGAGGTGGTGGAAGCAGGGACGATAGTGACATTTAAGGGGCATCTTGACAAATACATGAATAGGATGGGAATAGAGGGATATGGATCCCAGAAGTGTAGAAGGTTTTAGGTTACACGGCAGCACGGTCGGCGCAGGCTTGGAGGGCCGAAGGGCCTGTTCCTGTGCTGTACTTTTCTTTGTTCTTTGATTCTGCTTCCACCGCCTTTTGACAAAGAAAGATCCAAAGACTCTTAACCCTCTGGGAGAAACATTTCTCCTCATCTCTATCCTAAACAGGTAACCCCTTATTTTTAGTGAGAAGCCTTACAGCACCAGATTAAAGTCCAACAGGTTTGTTTCGATGTCACTAGCTTTCGGAGTGCTGCTCCTTCCTCAGGTGAATGAAGAGGTATACCTCTGAAGCAGTGCTCCGGAAGCTAGTGACATCGAAACAAACCTGTTGGACTTTAAACTGGTGTTGTAAGACTTCTTACTGTGCTCACCCCAGTCCAACGCCAGCATCTCCACATCATGGCTACCCTTATTTTTAAACAGTGACCCCTAGTGCTAGATTCTCTCACAAGAGGAGACTCCTCAGGATCTTATATCCTTCAGTAAAGTGTCGGAGACTCTTAAGTTGCCATTAATTGGTCATTTACAGACCGCAAATGGCATCAAGTTGGATGGGCTGCCTAACACCTCTCCTTGCCGCTGGTAGGCGGATAGGCAATGGATATGGTACCCCTGCCATGCCACCTAATTTTACGTCGCCCGCCCCTCCCCTATCTACACCCTTCCCAGCCCACTCCAAGGAGGAGGCTGGGGTAATGTAAAACTCAACCCATGGAACTCAAAATGTAAGAGATAGCAAAGCGCCAGTACAAAATATTAACCTCAGTTGGAATACTGTCTGGAACATTAGGCTTCACACCAGTGATGGGCAACTTAGTGAGTGGGCCGCATGAGTGGCCCTCCTTCATCTCAATGGGCGCAAGATTGAAATCGGGTTTGTTCATTAACCCTTGAATAAGATTGAATATACGTTGAATATTTCATAACAAGTTAAAGAAAATGCTTAAACATTGATATATTGTTGATCTGTCATCAACTGCAAGTGGTAAAATCAGCACGCTCCTCCCTTCACTTGCCCTTGATTTACTGGTCACTTCACTTATTCCAGTGGGATAAAAGCTGCACGGATGGAAACCAGAGGAATGCGCCAACCCTGCAGGTGGGCAACAGTCAGCAAAATGTCTCGTGGGCCGCACTCAGACCACAGATGGGTCACATGAGGCCCCCGAGCTGCAGGTTATCCATTTTTGTGAAAATTAGCTGATATAGCTCAGTATTGGTACCAACATGCAACAGTGATATTTCCTTGTTGTATAATGGTTAGTGTAATATGTGGACTGTTACGTAGTTGATTTTCAAATCTTTGTTACTGTTGACCGTTTAATAAACAAAATATTCTCAACTCTCAAGTGCCTCTCGAAGGCACAGGTGCCATGTCTCAGCCATGCTTTGCGCACGGTGAAGTTGAGACATCCTGAGTGAGGAGACAGTTGGAGTGAGGTTGGAACTTGGTAATTTGATGCAGTGAGGTAATCAGAAAGGTAAGAGTCCAATCTTATTGTCCTGTTTTTCAGTTAAAAGTTCAGTGTGTAGCTTAGTGTCTGATTGGCTGAAAGTGCCCCCACCCCTAATTGCTGAGTGACAGTAATCTCAGTCACCTGAAGCATGATTAGTGGCCAAAGGTGTGAAGTGCAAAGGTCCCGACCAGGCGCCGGAATGTGGCGACTTGGGGCTTTTCACAGTAACTTCATTGAAGCCTACTTGTGACAATAAGGGATTTTCATTTTCAATTGTATTGAATTGCATTCTTCTTTTGTAAATAGTGTGAGTCATCTTGTTTAGCTGAGTTCTATATAAACACAGACACAAAGTGCACTCAGTAAGCTTTGCGCACGGTGAAGTAATAATAATAAAAACCTTTTATTGTCAGAAGTGTGAAGTTACTGTGAAAAGCCCCTAGTCGCCACATTCCGGCGCCTGTTCGGGTAAGCTGGTACGGGAATTGAACCAGCGCTGCTGGCCGTGTTCTGCATCACAAACCAGCTGTCTAGCCCACTGAGCTAAACCAGTTTTGTCCCCAGAGCAGCAGTTGGATGCACTTAGGAGCATGCAGGTGACGGAAAGCATTACAGATAAGAGTTATAGAAACGTGGTCACACCCAAGGAGCAGGCAGACAGATGGGTGACCCTAGAAAGGGCAAACAGTCAGCACAGGAATCCCTTGTGGTTGTTCCCCTCTCTAACAGGTATACCGTTTTGGATGCTGTTGGGGGGGATAGCCTATCAGGGGAAGCCAACAGCAGCCAGTACAGTGGCACCACATCTGGCTCTGTTGCTCAGCAGGGGAAGGCAAAGTGAAGAAGAGCGATAGTTATAGGGGACTCTATAGTAAGGAGCACAGATAGGTGCTTCTGTGGACGTGAAAAGACTTCAGGATGGTATGTTGCCTCCCTGGTGCCAGGGTCAAGGATGTCTCTGAACGAACACAGGACTTCCTGAAGGGGGAGGGTGAACAGCCAGAGGTCGTAGTAAACATAGGTACCAACGACCTAGGCAGGAAGAGTGATAAGGTCCTGCAGAAGGAGTTCAGGGAGTTAGGCAGTAAGCTAAAAAGCAGGACCTCTAGGGTTGTAATCTCAGGATTACTCCCTGTGCCATGTGCCAGTGAGACTAGAAATAGGAGGATAGTGCAGCTAAACATGTGGCTAAACTGGTGGTTAAGAGGGAGGGTTTCGGATTTTTGGACTATTGGGATCTGTTCCGGGTCAGGTGAAAGAAATGAAATGAAACTGAAATGAAAATCGCTTATTGTCACAAGTAGGCATCAAATGAAGTTACTGTGAAAAGCCCCTACTCGCCACATTTCGGCGCCTGTTCGGGGAGGCTGGTACAGGAATTGAACCTGTGCTGCTGGCCTGCCTTGGTCTGCTTTAAAAGCCAGCTATTTAGCCCTGTGCTAAACCAGCCCCAGCCACTGCTCATAAAGATGGCCAATGCTTATCTCACTGGAGAAGTAAATGCATTTATTTTAGATAAGTTCTGTCAATTAGTAGCTGCATTAATTCTTTGCCCATCAATAATATTTTTTTAAGTTCCTGATGTGGTTGTTTGACACCTGTTGCAACACCAGCTGATAAAGGGAGTTGTATGGACATCAGGTGACAGGGGTCAAGATGCTTTTCGCCACAGTATCGAGGCTGACACATGAAGAATGGGGTTTCGTGTGAGGTACCAGAGTACATCTGCCTGTGGCAACTTTACTGTGTAGGTCAACACCCACAGACAATGGGGGCAACAAGCAGAAAATGAACTGAGGAAATTCTGATTGTAAATAAGAGTAACAGAAATCAAAAGGCAAAAATTCTGTGAATGCTGGAAACATGGGGCGAAATTCTCCGGCAATGTCCGCCGACCGTTGCCAAAAACGGCACAAATCAGTCCGGCATCGCACCGCCCCAAAGGTGCGGAATCCTCCACATCTTGGGGGGCCCAGCCCTAACCTTGCGGGGCTAGGCCCGCGGCGGACTGATTTCCGCCCCGCCAGCTGGCAGAAAAGGCCTTTGGTGCCCCGCCAGCTGGCGCGGAAATGACATTCCCGGGCAGCGCATGCGCGGGAGCATTAGCGGCCGCTCACGGCATCCCCGCGCATGCGCTGTGGAGGGAGTCTCTTCCGCCTCCGCCATGGTGGAGACCGTGGCGAAGGCGGAAGGAAAAGAGTGCCCCCACGGCACAGGCCTGGGGGGGCAACCCGCAGATCGGTGGGCCCCGATCGTGGGCCAGGCCACCGTGGGGGCACCCCCCGGGGCCAGATCGCCCCGCGCCCCCCCCCAGGACCCCGGAGCCTGCCCGGGCCGCCTTGTCCCGCCGGTAAGGTAGGTGGTTTAATCCACGCCGGCGGGACAGGCATCTAGCAGCGGGACTTCGGCTCATCCGGCCCAGAGAATCGAGGGGGGGGGGGGGCCGCCAACCGGCGCGATTCCCGATCCCGCCGAATCTCCAGTGCCGGAGAATTCGGCAACCGGCGGGGGCAGGATTCACGCCAGCCCCTGGCGATTCTCCGACCCGGCAGGGGGTCGGGGAATCTCGCCATGATGTGAAAATAAAATTCTGGAGATACTCACTAGTCCAGGCAGTGTCTGCCAAGAGAGAAACAGAGTTAATGGCCACGAATGATGGCCCTGCCCGACGTACAAAGAGTGGGTGGCAAATGTATATGACTATTTCCAGGGGCCCCAATGCGATTAGATCCCAATCAGGCACATACGTACAAACATACCTGTCAGCCTTCAGGGTCTTCAAGGTGAAGCCGGAAAGGTGAGTCCACAAAAGATCAGCCATGATCTCATTGAATGGTGGAGCAGGCCCGAAGGGCAAGATGGCCTACTCCTGCTCCTAGTTCTTATGTTCTTATGGTAATGGATCCCAGGAAAATGAATTTGTGGAATGTCTAAGAGATGCTTTTTTGGAGCAGCTTGTGACAGAGCCTACTGGGGAACAGGCAATTCTGGATTTAGTGATGTGTAATGAGGCAGACTTGATTAGGGAACTTAAGGTAAAGAACAAAGAACAAACAAAGAACAAAGAAATGTACAGCACAGGAACAGGCCCTTCGGCCCTCCAAGCCCGTGCCGACCATGCTGCCCGACTAAACTACAATCTTCGACACTTCCTGGGTCCGTATCCTTCTATTCCCATCCTATTCATATATTTGTCAAGATGCCCCTTAAATGTCACTATCGTCCCTGCTTCCACTACCTCCTCCGGTAGCGAGTTCCAGGCACCCACTACCCTCTGCGTAAAAAACTTGCCTCGTAAAGCTACTCTAAACCTTGCCCCTCTCACCTTAAACCTATGCCCCCTAGTAATTGACCCCTCTACCCTGGGGAAAAGCCTCTGACTATCCACTCTGTCTATGCCCCTCATAATTTTGTATACCTCTATCAGGTCTCCCCTCAACCTCCTTCGTTCCAGTGAGAGCAAACCGAGTTTATTCAATCGCTCCTCATAGCTAATGCCCTCCATACCAGGCAACATTCTGGTAAATCTCTTTTGCACCCTCTCTAAAGCCTCCACATCCTTCTGGTAGTGTGGCGACCAGAATTGAACACTATACTCCAAGTGTGGCCTGACTAAGGTTCTATACAGCTGCAACATGACTTGCCAATTCTTATACTCAATGCCCCGGCCAATGAAGGCAAGCATGCCGTATGCCTTCTTGACTACCTTCTCCACCTGTGTTGCCCCTTTCAATGACCTGTGGACCTGTACTCCTAGATCTCTTTGACTTTCAATACTCTTGAGGGTTCTACCATTCACTGTATATTACCTACCTGCATTAGACCTTCCAAAATGCATTACCTCACATTTGTCCGGATTAAACTCCATCTGCCATCTCTCCGCCCAAGTCTCCAGACAATCTAAATCCTGCTGTATCCTCCGACAGTCCTCATCGCTATCCGCAATTCCACCAACCTTTGTGTCCCTCAGGGAGCAGTGACCACAATATGATAGAATTTACCCTGCAGTTTGAGAGGGAGAAGTTGCAATCAGATGTAACGGTATTACAAATTAAATAAGGGTAACTACAAAGACATGAGGGAGGAGCTGGCCAGAGTTGTTTGGAAAAGGAGCCTAGCAGGGGAGGCAGTGGAACAGCAATGGCAGGTGTTTTGGGGGGTTATTCAGGAGGCACAACAGAAATTCATCCGAAGGAGGAAGAAACATGCTAAGGGGAGGACAAGGCATCAAAAAGCTAAAGAAAAAGCATACAAAGTGGCGAGAATTAGTGGGAAGCCAGAGGATTATGAAGCCTTTCAAAGTGAGCAAAGGACAACTAAAAAAGCAATAAGGAGGTAAGAGAGAGGCAAAAATAGACATTGGACCACTGGAAAATGTGGCTGGAGAAGTAATAATAGGAAAGAAAGAAATGGCAAATGAACTGAATTGTTACTTTGCATCAGTCTTCACGGTGGAAGACACCAGTGCGATGCCAGAGCTCCAGGAGAACCAGGGGGCAGTGACCATTACTAAGGAGAAGCTTCTGGGGAAACTGAAAGGTCTGAAGGAGGATAAATCACCTGAACTGGATAGACTACACCCCAGGGTTCTGAAAGAGATAGCTGAGGAGATTGTGGAGGCATTGGTGATGATCTTTCAGGGACCACTGGAGACAGGAAGGGTCCCAGAGGACTGGAAAGTGGCTAATGTAACACCGCTGTTTAAGAAGGGAGGGAGGCAGAAGATGGGAAATTATAGATCGGTTAGCCTGACTTTGGTCATTGGTAAAATTTTAGAGTCCATTATTAAAGATGAGATTGTGGAGTACTTGGAAGTGCATGATAAAATAGGACTGAGTCAGCACGGCTTCGTCAAGGGGAGGTCATGTCTGACAAATTTGTTAGAGTTTTTTTGAGGCAGTAACAAGGAAGTTAGACAGAGGAAAACCATGTATGTGACTTATTTAGATTTCCAGATGGCCTTTGACAAGGTGCCACATAGGAGACTGTTAAATAAATTAAGACCCCAAGGTGTTAAAGGTAAGATCCTGGCATGGATAGAGGGTTGGCTTACTGGCAGAAGGCAGAGAGTGGGGATAAAGGGGTCTTTTTCAGGATGGCAGCCGGTGACTATTGGTGTGTCTCAGGGGTCAGTGCTGGGACCACAGCTTTTCACAATATACATTAATGATTTGGAAGAAGGAACTGAAGGCACGGTTGCTAATGATACAAAGATCTGTTGAGGGGCAGGTAGTATTGATGAATCAGGTGGGCTTCATAAAGACTTGGACATGCTAGGAGAGTGGGCAAAGAAGTGGCAGATGGAATACAATGTGGAAAAGTGTGAGGTTATGCACTTTGGAAGGAGGAATTTAGGCATAGACTATTTTCTAAATGGGAAGAAGCTTAGGAAATCAGAAGCACAAAGGGACTTGGGTGTCCTTGTTCACGATTCTGTTAAGGTTAAACGTGCAGATTCAGTCGGCAGTTAGGAAGGCAAATGCAATGTTGGCATTTATGCCGAGAGGGCTAGAATACAAGACCAGGGATGTACTTCTGAGGCTGTATGAGGATCTGGTCAGAGCCCATTTGGAGTATTGTGAGCAGTTTTGGGCCCCGTATCTAAGGAAGGATGTGCTGGCCTTGGAAAGGGTCCAGAGGCGGTCTACAAGAATGAACCCTGGAATGACCAGCTTGTCGTATGAGGAACGGTTGAGGACTCTGGGTCGTTGGAGTTTAGAAGGATGAGGGGGGATCTTATTGAAACTTAAAGGATACTGAGAGGCCTGGATAGAGTGGACGTGGAGAGGATGTTTCCACTTGTAGGAAAAACTAGAACCAGAGGACACCATCTCAGACTAAAGGGACGATCTTTTAAAATAGAGATGAGGAGGAATTTCTTCAGTCAGAGAGTGGTGAAGCTTTGGAACTCTTTGCCGCAGGAGGCTGTGGAGGCCAAATCACTGAGTGTCTTTAAAACAGAGATAGATAGGTTTTTGATTAATAAGGGGATCAGGGGTTATGGGGAGAAGGCAGGATAATGGGGATGAGAAACATATCAGCCATGACCTCTGCCTCCCTGATGTTCCAGGCAGAGGTCTTGAGCTTAGGGGCTCCTGATGTGGCCGGGGATGAGTGTGCAGAGAAATGTTTGCCAGCACAACTAGCTCGCTGGATGACACTCTGAGAGACGATGGGACAGTGATGGTAAGGGTAGAGGATTTGAGGGTCCTGACGGATTGTTGGTCTCTTTCCTCCAATACCTTCCAGATAAAACAATGTTTGCTGGTGTGGATCCCTTGGAGGCTGCCCTCGCTTGTGGCAGCCGAGTCAGGCGGACGCTGTAGAAGGCAGCCACAGCAACACAGGCTGAAGGTGCAGAGAGCCACATCACACCCTGAAGACCCGGCCGCCCATCAGGCTGAGAAGATGGCCAGAAAGGGAGGCTCGCGACGGCCCAAGGTGTACAAGTGCCGTTGGTCCTTCCATGAGCTGACAGACAGCATATGCCGCAGAAGACGCTGTCTCAACAGGAAGACAGTGCGGCACCTGTGCCACGAACTCGCAGACGCGGCACCCTGTAAAGGAAGAGGTGGAAAACTGCTCCCGCTGGTCATGAAGGTCACCGCAGCCAGAAACCTCTATGCTCCCTGGTTATTACAGGGCTCGGGTGGGAACCTGAGTGGCATATTGCAATCGTCATCCCAGAGGTGTTTCCGGGAGGTGATGCCCTGTATGCCCGGGCATCGTACTACATCAACTTTGACCTGGACCAGGCCCACCAAGTTGCCCGGGCTGCAGGATTTGCCACCATTGCAGGGAGGTCCCAGGTCCAGCATGTGGTGATCGATGGCACGCATGTCACCCTCTGAGCACCGTGGCATCAGAGAGTGCCCTATATTAACAGGAAGGGGTTCCATGCCCTGAATGTTCAGATTGTGTGCAACCACCACCTCAGAATCTTCCATGTGTGTGCCTACTGTCCTGGGAGCATGCATGACAGCTACATCCTGGGGCAAGCGAAGATTCCCGATGTCTTTGGGAACCACCCCTGGATGACGGGTTGGCTCGTGGGGAGAGAAGGGATACCCGCTGAAGGCATGGCTGATGATGCTTATGCGGAGGCCTGAAACCGAGGCGGAGACCCAATATAATGAGGCGCACGTTGATACCCATGCTGCCAATAAGCAGTGCATTGGGCTGGTCAAAATGTCGTTCCGACTTCCGGTGGCGGCCTTGGAGTGAGTCGTCGCTCCCTCCCAAAGGGCAAAAGGTGCAGGAGTGCCCAGGAACAGTAGTATTCCTCTGGTGTGGCTTCTGCATGGATCAGTGGATGAGGAGTGCCACGAGAAAGAAAAACAAGTTGGAGCAGGAGAGTGAAGATGGCAGGTGGGGGGGGGGTTGCTCTGCCCTCCCAGTGGTCGACGGAGAAGTTGGTGGAGCTCTTGAATTACAAGTTCCAGCAGTAGAGGAAAGAGTCCCTGGAAGACCGAGCCAAGGTGGTGGAACCGTTGAGATCTGGGCCGGAATTCTCCACTACCCGGCGGGGCGGGGGGTCCCGACGGGATGGAGTGGCGGGAACCAAATGGCGTTGGGCCGCCCCAAAGGTGCGGATTACTCCACACCTTTAGGGGCCAAGCCCTCACCTTGAGGGGCTAGGCCCGCGCCGGAGTGGTTGGCGCGCCGCCGGCCGGCGGGAAAGGCCTTTGGTGCCACGCCAGCCGGGGCCGAAGCGACTCCGCCGGTCGACGGAAGTCCGCACATGCGCGGGAGCGTCAGCGGCTGCTGACGTCATCCCCGTGCATGCGCAGGGCGGGGGTCACTTCCGCACCAGCCATCGTGGAGGCTATGGCCGAGGCAGAAGGAAAAGAGTGCCCCCACGGCACAGGCCCGCCCGCGGATCGGTAGGCCTCGATTGCGGGCGAGGCCACCGTGGGGGCACCCCCCCCGGGGCCAGAACGCCCCGTGCCCCCCCCCCCCCAGTACCCCGGAGCCCGCCCGCGCCGCAGTCCCGTTGGTAAGGTAGGTGGTTTGATTTACGCCGGCAGGACTGGCATGACAGCAACGGGACTTCAGCCCATCGCGGGCCGGAGAATCGCTGGGGGTGCCTGCCGACCGGCGCGGTGCGATTCCCGCCACCGCCAAATTTTCAGTGCTGGAGAATTCGGCGGCCGGCGGGATTCACGGCGCCCCCCGGCAATTCTCAGACCCGGCGGGGGGTCGGAGAATCCTGCCCCTGGTATTGAGTGAGTGAGAAGAGGCTGGAGTCCCAGGGCTGGGCGATGCAGAAAGTGGAGGAGGCGGTGTGGGAGCATGATATCCTCTTTGATGGCGGATTTGGGGGTAGCATGGTAGCACAGTGGTTAGCACTGTTGCTTCACAGCCCCAGTGTCCCAGGTTCGATTCCCGGCTTGGGTCACTGTCTGTGTGGAGTCTGCACGTTCTCCACCGTGTCTGCGTGATTTTCCTCCGGGTGCTCCGGTTTTCTCCCACAAGTCCCGAAAGACGTGCTGTTAGGTAATTTGGACATTCTGAATTCTCCCTCTGTGACCCGAACAGGCGCCGGAATGTGGCGACTCGGGGCTTTTCACAGTAACTTCATTGCAGTGTTAATGTAAGCCTACTTGTGACAATAAAGATTGCTATAATGATGCGGTAAAGCCAAAAGGGGCTGAGGGAGAAGATGATGGATCTGGAGAATCGCACCAGGAGGCAAAATGTGACGATTGTTGGGATGCCTGAAGGCACTGAAGGTGCTGAGGCCGCAGTGTATGTGGCAAGGATGCTGTAGAAATTGATGGGGGAGGGGGCCTTTGATCAGCCTCTGGAGGTGGACCGAGTGCACAGGGTGCTGAGGAGGAGGTCGGGGAGCCGCCAAGGTCGATTTTAGAACATAGAACATTACAGCGCAGTACAGGCCCTTCGGCCCTCGATGTTGCACCGACCTGTGAAACCACTCTAAAGCCCATCTACACTATTCCCTTATCGTCCATGTCTATCCAATGACCATTTGAATGTCCTTAGTGTTGGCGAGTCCACGACTGTTGCAGGCAGGGCATTCCACACCCTTACTACTCTCTGAGTAAAGAACCTACCTCTGACATCTGTCTTATATCTATCTCCCCTCAATTTAAAGCTACGTCCCCTCGTGCTAGACATCACCATCCGAGGAAAAAGGCTCTCACTGTCCACTCTATCCAATCCTCTGATCATCTTGTATGCCTCAATTAAGTCACCTCTGAACCTTCTTCTCTCCAAGGAAAACAGCTTCAAGTCCCTCAGCCTTTTCTCATAAGATCTTCCCTCCATACCAGGCAACATTCTGGTAAATCTCCTCTGCACCCTTTCCAATGCTTCCACATCCTTCCTATAATGCGGCGACCAGAATTGCACGCAATACTCCAAATGCAGCCGCACCAAAGTTTTGTACAGCTGCAACATGACCTCATGGCTTCCAAACTCAATCCCTCTACCAATAAAAGCTAACACACCGTACGCCTTCTTACCAACCCTCTCAACCTGGGTGGCAACTTTCAGGGATCTATGTACATGGACACCGAGATCTCTCTGCTCATCCACATTGCCAAGAATCTTACCATTAGCCCAGTACTCTGTCTTCCTGTTATTCCTTCCAAAATGAATCACCTCACACTTTTCTGCATTAAACTCCATTTGCCACTTCTCATCTATGTCCCTCTGTAACTTGTAACATCCAACTCCACCGACTTTAGTGTCATCTGCAAATTTACTCACCCATCCTTCTACGCCCTCCTCCAGGTCATTTATAAAAATGACAAACAGCAGTGGCCCCAAAACAGATCCTTGTGGTACACCACTAGTAACTGGACTCCAGTCTGAACATTTCCCATCAACCACCATCTTTTGTCTTCTTCCAGCGAGCCAATTTCTGATCCAAACTGCTAAATCACCCTGAATCCCAAGCCTCTGTATTTTCTGCAGTAGCCTACCATGGGGAACCTTATCCAATGCTTTACTGAAATCCATATACACCACATCAACTGCTTTACCCTCATCCACCTGTTTGGTCACCTTCTCAAAGAACTCAATAAGGTTTGTGAGGCACGACCTACCCTTCACAAAACCGTGTTGACTATCTCTAATCAAATTATTCCTTTCCAGATGATTATACATCCTATCTCTTATAAACCTTTCCAAGATTTTTCCCACAACAGAAGTAAGGCTCACTGGTCTATAGTTACCGGGGCTTTCTCTACTCCCCTTCAAGAGGACAACATTTGCTATCCTCCAGTCTTCTGGCACTATTTCTGTAGACAAAGATGACTTAAAGATCAAGGCCAAAGGCTCAGCAATCTCCTCCCTAGCTTCCCAGAGAATCCTAGGATAAATCCGACCCAGGTGACTTATCTATTTTCACACTTTCCAGAACTGCTTAAACCTCCTCCTTATGAACCTCAAGTCCCTTCTAGTCTAGTAGCCTGAATCTCAGTATTCTCCTCGACAACATTGTCTTTTTCCTGTGTGAATACTGACGAAAAATATTCATTTAGCACCTCTCCTATCTCCTCGGACTCCAAGCACAACTTCCCACTACTGTCCTTGACTGGCCCTCCTCTTACCCTAGTCATTCTTTTATTCCTGACATATCTATAGAAAGCTTTAGGGTTATCCTTGACCCTACCTGCCAAAGACTTCTCATGTCCCTCCTGGCTCTTCTTAGCTCTCTCTTTAGGTCCGTCCTAGCTAACTTGTAACTCTCGAGCGCCCTAACTGAACCTTCATGTCTCATCTTTACATAAGTCTCCTTCTTCCTCTTGACAAGTGTTTCGACTGCTTTAGTAAACGACAATTCGCTCACTCGACCACTTCCTCCCTGCCTGACAGATACATACCTATCAAGGCCACACAGTAGCTGTTCCTTGAACAAGCTCCACATTTCCATTGTGCCCATCCCCTGCAGTTTTCCTCTCCATCCGATGTATCCTAAGTCTTGCCTCATCGCATCATAATTGCCTTTCCCCCAGATATAACTCTTCCCCTGCGGTATATACCTATCCCTTTCCATCACTAAAGTAAACGTAATCGAATTGTGGTCACTATCACCAAAGTGCTCACCTACCTCCAAATCTAACACCTGTCCTGGTTCATTACCCAGCACCAAATCCAATATGGCCTCGCCTCTCGTTGGCCTATCTACATACTGTGTCAGGAAACCCTCCTGCACACATTGGACAAAAACGGACCCATCTAATGTACTCGAACTATAGCGTTTCCAGTCAATATTTGGAAAGTTAAAGTCCCCCATAACAACTACCCTGTTGCTTTCGCTCCTATCCAGAATCATCTTTGCAATCCTTTCCTCTACATCTCTGGAACTTTTCGGAGGCCTATAGAAAACCCCTAACAGGGTGACCTCTCCTTTCCTGTTTCTAACCTCAGCCCATACTACCTCAGTAGACGAGTCCTCATCAAACGTCCTTTCTGCCACGGTAATACTGTCCTTGACTAACAATGCCACCCCTCCCCCTCTTTTACCACCTTCCCTGAGCTTACTGAAATATCTAAATCCCGGCACCTGCAACAACCATTCCTGTCCCTGCTCTATGCATGTCTCCGAAATGGCCACAACATCGAAGTCCCAGGTACCAACCCATGCTGCAAGTTCACCCACCTTATTCCGGATGCTCCTGGCATTGAAGAAGACACACTTTAAACCACCTTCCTGCCTGCCGGTACACTCCTGCAACTTTGAAACCTTACTCATGACCTCACTACTCTCAACCTCCTGTATACTGGAGCTACAATTCAGGTTCCCAAGCCCCTGCTGAACTAGTTTAAACCCTCCCGAAGAGAATTAGCAAATTTCCCCCCCAGAATATTGGTACCCCTCTGGTCCAGGTGCAGACCATCCTGTTTGTAGAGGTCCCACCGACCCAGAATGAGCCCCAATTATCCAGAAATGTGAAACCGTCCCTCCTGCACCATCCCTGTAGCCACGTGTTCAACTCCCCTCTCTCCCTATTCCTCGCCTCGCTATCATGTGGCACGGGTAACAACCCAGAGATAATAACTCTGTTTGTCCTAGATCTAAGTTTCCACCCCAGCTCCCTGAATTCCTGCCTTACATCCCCATCCCTTTTCCTACCTATGTCATTGGTACCTATGTGGACCACGACTTGGGGCTGCTCCCCCTCCCCCTTAAGGATCCCGAAAACACGATCCGTGACACCACGCACCCTGGCACCTGGGAGGCAACACACCAACCGTGAGTCCCTCTCGTTCCCACAGAATCTCCTATCTATCCCCCTAACTATGGAGTCTCCAATGACTAATGCTCTACTCCTCTCCCCCTTCCCTTCTGAGCAACAGGGACTGACTCTGTGCCAGAGACCTGTATCCCATGGCTTAACCCTGGTAAGTCTCCCCCCCCCCCCCCCCCAACAACAACAGTAACCATTCATCCTCACTGAAGAAGTGTTTCGGGTTGAAGTGTCACTTGACAAGAGCTCCTCCACAAACCACCTCCAAGCTAGGGTGAGCACACGGACGTATGCAAATGCCCCCTGCAATGGCCAATCAGCAGCTCCGCTCTACTGCCCTCTGCTGGATGCTTGCCTTCACTTGAACAGCTAGGGGCTCTTGTTCAGGTACGCCTCCAAGTTAGGGTGAGCACACGGACATATGCAAATTTCCCCTGCAACGGCCAATCAGCAGCTCTGCTCTACTGCCCTCTGCGGGATGCTTGCCTTCACTTGAACAGCAAGGGTCTCTTGTTCAGGTACGCCTCCAAGTTAGGGTGAGCACACGGACGTATGCAAATTTCCCCTGCAACGGCTAATCAGCTGCTGCACTCTGCTGCCCTCTGCTGGATGCTTGTCTTCACTTGAACAGCTAGGGTCTCTTGTTCAGGTACGCCTCCAAGTTAGGGTGAGCACACGGACGTACGCAAATTCCCCTGTAACGGCCAGTCAGCAGCTCCGCTCTACTGCCCTCTGCTGGAATTTGGTGCAGCTGCAACCCTTTTTGGATAAGGAAAGGATCCTACGATGGCCGAGTCAGCCCAAGATGTGTACCTGGGAAGGGAGTGAGCTGCAGGTCTACCAAGACCTGGGTGCAGAGTTGGCAAAGAGCGGTGACGTATGAAGTATTATACCCGGCCCGCCTGTGAGTGACTTCCAGAAACAGGAGCTTTATTTCGACCTGCCAGAGGAGGCAACGGATTTTATAGGCACAATGGACTGGGAGGAGTGTGAGGACATTGAACTGTGGAGGGGTTTTGTGTGCTTTTTGAGGTGTTTAGGGGTGGGTATTCCGGGGCATGTCTTGGCGGGAGTGCAGTGATGGTAGTGTGCCTTTTGGATTCTTTGAGGGTTGACAGTCAGGATGAATGGTTTGTGGGGGGGGGGGGGGGGGGGGCGGCGGTGGGGGGAGGGAGGTAGTGGAACTGGAGGGGAGAGGAGAAGTTGGAGGCCTTGGCGGGGGCCGCCATGCTAGCTGGGCAAACTATTTCACAGGAGTGAAGTGGGGGGTTGCCCGGAGGAAGGCATGGGGATTGGGAGGGGGGGGGGGGGTGGGGGGGTTGTTCTTTTGTTTGAGGGCAGGGGGGAGGGGAGGGAAGGTTGCTGACAAGGGTGAGGTTGGTGAGGAGCAATTTGGAGGGGATCGATGGCGATGGATATCCGAGGGCCTGCCTGGAGGGAGCGTGACATGGGCCGGGGGCTGGCTCAAAAAGAGATACAGCTGATGGCCAGGGGAAGGGGGTGGGGAGCTTCCACCGACCAGGCTGGTCACGTGGAACGTGAGGGGTTTGAATGGGCCGGTTAAACGGTCCCTGTGTTCATGCATCTGAGAAGTCTGAAGTCGGATGTTTTATTTTTGCAGGAGATGCACCTGAAATTGGGGGATCAGATGAGGCTGAGAAAGGGATGGGTGGGGCAGGTGTTTAAATTTGAGGTTGGATATGAAGACGAGCGGGTTGGCAGTGTTGGTCAATAATAGGGTTGCGTTCGAGGTGGGGAGCATTGTGACTGATCCGGGGGGGGGGGGGGGGGAGGCATGTGATGGTTAGTGGGTCAGCAATGCCTCTCAGGAGGCATTGCTAACCCTGCTGCTGGTCCGCCGACCCCATCGGGAGACCAGGGTATCCCTACCTCATTAACGGCATCGAGAAGTTTTGCCAGGTTGGCATCGCCAAAGTGAGAAGCAGATCTGCGCGCTGCCAGGCTTGTCTGTTGACTGGGGGTAAATGGTGAGGGAGCGTTTGAAAGCAGCCTCCCGTTGTTAGCAGCGAACATCTGAGGTATGAGTGGCGAATCTCATAGCGAGGGAGCCAAATGTCAAGATTCACGTGAGGGCTCATTTTTGGCACAAAGTGCCATTGACTACTGGCTGCGAACTCGTCAACACGGCCAAGACGAAACACCCCGCCAAACCCGCCCAAAAGTGGACTTTAACCTTTGTCCGCTGAATCATGCCCCAAGTCAAAATTCTATTATATTGGATCGGTGAATGTACAAAATGGGTTGACTGAATACGGGAACGTGGGTTAATATGGGGAACTATTAACTTGCGTGCCAACATGGACTGATTGAGCCAAAGGTCTACTTCTTTGTTGCAACGTCTGTGCATTTCCACTGCACTGCCTCGGCCAGCCTGCTACTTCATGGTCTGCTGCCTGCTTGTCTGGGATCGAAGTTTGATGACAAGCCCATTGTAGTTAAGAGTGTCACAAGTGCCTGACCCTCGGCACTCCAGATTTAATAATAGGAAAGATTCAAAATTGTAGTTGGGAGTCTCATAGTCTTAGACAAACCCTTCCAAATTTGGCCCTCATCTCTCATCTTAATGAGCAGATGTAACGTAAAGGTAAACATTCAGATTTAGCGATTCCTTTCCACTTCACTGTTAACTTGATTGACTGCGTCTATTCCTCTGGCTTTTCACAGACCCTGCAAATCCATGATGGTGTCTGACCTGAAAAACTGCTTCACCAGACTTTAAGTAATTTTCAGACTTGGTATAGGAGAGACTATGTTGCTATATAAGATTAACAGTTTCAACTCTCTTTGTGACAGGGAGTGATAGAGAGAGAGACTGTTAATTGCTTGTCATTCCTGCCAAAATTGCATTCCTGAGGCCCAGGTTTTGCTTCCCAGATTTTCAGCTATCTCCTCATCTGATTTGAACTTGGCAGGATTTTAATTTGTTAAGTTTTCTTTTAAAATAAGGGGTAATTTAAACAAAACTTTCCTGTAAAACTCATCAAACTAAGGGGTTGTCTGGAGAGTAGTGAAGTGAAGCAGAACGTGTAACCAGATCTTGTAGCAGCCCTCAACTCCATTCCCGTTTATGTCCCAGTGACCCCCAAGTTCAAAGCTAATTCAGCATCATTGTCTAATTTAAAATGGTAAAACCCACTGCTTACATAAGGAATAGAACATTCCACCCGTAACCAAATTAAATTTTAACTTTGGTCAAACTGGAAAAGAAGCAACTCGGATTAAAAGAGTAAATAAATTACAAATGTGAAAAATCTGAAATCGAAATGAAAAATGTTCAAGTAACAGTCTGAGAATACGGAGATTTGGGACTGAGATGAGGAGAAATTTCTTCACCCAATGAGTGGTGAGGGGTCGAAACATTTTTTATGTTTTCAAGAAGGAGTTAGATATAGCACTGGGGACTAAAGGGATCAAAGGCATGGGGGAAAGCGGGAACAGGCTATTGAATTGGACAATTAGTCAGGATCAGATTGAATGGCAGAGCAGGCGTGAAGGGTCGAATGGCCTCCTCCTCCTATTTTCTACGTTGGTATGACTTGGAAGTATATCCCTGTTCCTTCACTGTCGCTGGAACTCCCAAACAGCACTGTTGGTGTACCAACACCTCAAGGACTGCAGCAGCTCAAGAAGGCATCCCACCACCGCCTTCTGAAGGGTGTTGCTCGTTTTAGCCTTAGGTTAATTGCTCTTGTTCTATCACCTTTGCTCTTGAGTCGCCAGGTGTCTTTCTGATACCACCACGGGGTTCAAGTCCGAGTAATGATCAATAATCCAACACACCGCTTAGTAAGAGTTAAATCAACGCACATTTATTATATACAGTAATCGATAGTTATACATTAATTCTACTTCTAAGCTACTTCCTACAACTAACAGGTCAATATTTAACTTTAGAAATGGCCCACCAGGTCAGGGAAACGAATGGCCTTTCGTATGGGTTCTGCGCCTGCGGGATTCAAAGCGGGTACAGGTCGATAGTCAGGAGTGCCTATCTCGTAGCGAGCATTGGAGTAAGACTTACAGTTCTTGCGGCTGTTGTAGAAGATCAGCAGAAGGGTCTCGAAGGGTGCGGAGAGGAGAAGAGAGGTCGATTTGAACTTGGACTCTATACTTATAGTCCCCAGGGGCTTCCCGCCTTTCGGGGCGGACCCTGTACCTGGTTCCAAGTGATTGGGCTGTGTCCCAATCACTTGGTTCGATATTCTCCAATGCTGGAGCGATTCCTTGATCGATGGACGGTTTTGGGGTGGTCACTCACCTCTCCTTGTGTAAGCTCCTGCTGGCGCCGAAAAGTCTGGGTTGGCTTTGTGTGTCTAATTTGTAGCATATTGTTCCTGGGGATTCCTAAATAGTATGCAGATGGCTGGTGTGTTGTTGTGTTGATGGCTGCAGGTATCGATTCTATCTGGCCTCCCCAGAGGCGAATACACTGTTTTACCTGCAGCTGTCTGTTTGAGTCCTGTTGGCTGATTTTCCCATCAGCCTCTTCCATTCGCCATTTTAAATCGGGGTTTGGCCATTCTAATCGGGAGTTAGCCATTTTACATGGCTACAAGGGCAACTAGGGATGAGCAATAAATGCTGGCCTAACCAGTGGCTCCCCATCACATAAATGAACAATAAAAAAAATTACAAGAAGATAGTAGTTGCAACAGCATCCTTAGAGAGTAACATTTCAGGAATCCTTCCCAATTAGAATTGAAAATCAAAACAACTTGCCAACTTCCAAAAAAAACATTGTGCAAGGGTCTTTATTCTGTTCGTATATGTTGATGACTAAGTCAGCATATGTGCAAAACAAGTTTCCTCATTGTATTCTCATACCAACTTATTTATTCAATATTGGATGAGCAGAAATTTCCTTCTTCAATAAGATAAATCCATTATCATCAGTCCCTGCCACAACACCGTTCTCCAGTCACTGATTCCATTTCTATCCCTGGCATCTGTCCAATGTTGAACCAGACTGTTTGCAATCTTGGTGTACTAAGTGGCCCAGAGATAATAATAACCTTTATTCGTGTGACAAGTATGCTTACATTAACACTGCAATGAAGTGTTACCCTCTTAAGTGAAGGGCAAGGCTGGTAGAAGTAGGGAACCCTGGATGACTCGGGATATTGAGGTCATGGTCAAAAGGAAGAAGGAGGCATATGACATGCATAGGCAGCTGGGATCAAGTGGATCCCTTGAAGAGTATAGAGGTTGTCGGAGTAGAGTTAAGAGAGAAATCAGGAGGGCAAAAAGGGGACATGAGATTGTCTTGGCAAATAAGGCAAGGAAAAATCCAAAGATTTTTTTACAGATACATAAAGGGCAAAAGGGTGACTAGGGAGAGGGTAGGGCCTCTAAGGATTATCAGGGTCATCTATGTGCGGATCCACAAGGGATGGGAGAGGTCCTAAATTAATATTTCTCATCAGTATTTACTGTTGAGGAAGGCATGAATGTTAGGGAAATTGGGGAAATAAAAAGTGATTACAGAGAAGGAGATGCTGGTGGTCTTAAAGCGCATCAAGATAAACAAATCCCCAGGATCTGATGAAATGTATCTCAGGACGTTGTGGGAGGCTAGGGAGGAAATTGCCGGCCCTCTAGCTGAAATATTTAAATCATCGACAGCCACAGGGGAGGTGCTTGAAGATTGGAGGGTAGCAAATGTTGTGCCCTTGTTTAAGAGAGGATAAGCAAATGCTAAGCAAAGGGTAGCAAATGTTGTGCTCTTGTTTCAGAAGAAATAAGCCCGGGAACTACTGACCAGTGAGTCTTACCTCTATAGTGGGTCAATTGTTAGAAGGTATTCTGAGGGACAGGATCTACAGGCATTTAGACAGGCAAGGGCTAATTAAGGAAAGTCAACGTGGCTTTCTAAGGGGAAAGTCATGTCTCACCAATTTGATTGAGTTTTTTGAAGCGGTAACAAGAAGATAGATGAGGGCAGTGCGGTCGACATTGTCTACATGGATTTTAGCAAGGCCTTTGACAAGGTACTGCATGGTAGGTTGTTGCCAAAGGTTAAATCTCACAGAATCCAGGGTGAGGTAGCCAATTGGATACACAATTGACAAAGGGTGGTTGTAGAGGGTTGTTTTTCAAACTGGAGGCCTGTGACCAGCGGTATGCCTCAGTGGTTGGTGCTGGGTCCACAGTTATTTGTGATATATGTTAATGATTTAGATGAGAATGTAGGAGGCATGGTAAGTAAGTTTGCAAATGACATCAAGATTGGTGGCATAGTGGACAGTGAAGAAGGTTATGTAAGATTGTAACAGGACCTTGACCAATTGGGCCAGTGGGCTGATGAATGGCAGATGGAGTTTAATTTGGATAAATGTGAGGTGATGCATTTTGGGGGTAGATCAAATCAGGGCAGGACCTATTCAGTTAATGATTGGGAAGAGTTATAGAACAAAGTGATCCAGGAGTCCAGGTTCATAGCTCCTTGAAGGTGGAGTCGCAGGTGGACAGGGTGGTGAAGAAGGCATTCGGCATGCTTGGTTTTATTGGCCAGAATATTGAATACAGGAGTTGGGACGTCTTTTGTTGAAGTTGGACAAGACATTGGTAAGGCCAGACATGGAATACTGTGTTCAGTTCTGGTCAACCCATTATAGGAAGGATATTGTTAAACTAGAAAAAGTGCAGAAGAGATTTACGAGGCTGCTACCAGGACTTGATGGTCTGAGTTATAAGGAGAGGCTGGATAGGCTGGGACTTTTTACCCTGGAGCGTAAGCGGCTGAGGGGTGAACTTGTGGAGATTTATAAAATAATGAGGAGCATCGATAAGGTAGATAGTCAACATCTTTTCCCAAAGGTAGAGGAGTCGAGAACTAGAGGGCATAGGTTTAAGGTGAGAGGGGAGAGATACAAAAGAGACCAGAGGGGACATTTCTTCAGAAGAGGGTGGTGAGCATCTGGAACGAGCTACCAGATGCAGTGGTAGAGGCGGGTACAATTTTGTCCTTTAAAAACAATTAGACAGTTACATGGGTAGGGTGGGTATAGAGGGATATGGACCAAATACAGGCAAGTGGGACTAACTTAGTGACAGAAACTGGGCGGCATGGACCAGCTGGGCTAATGGGCCTGTTTACATGCTGTAAACATCTATGACTCAATGACTCTACTGTGAAACTCCCCTAGTCACCACACTCCAGCGCGTTCGGGTACATTGAGGGAGAATTCAGAATGTTCAATTCACCTAACAAGTACATCTTTCGGGACTTGTGGGAGGAAACCGGAGAACCCAGAGGAAGCCCACCCACACATGGGGAGAACTTGCAGACTCCGCGCAGACAGTGACCCAAGTCGGGAATCGAACCTGGGTCCCTAGCGCGGTGAAGCAACTGTGCTACTATGCCACCACATTTGATTTGTTGACTACATATCTGCACTACCAACTATCACCAATACTGCCAATTATCAGCTGACTCCACCCACCTCTTCACGCATCTGCTCCTGAACTCTTAATGCTTGCCTTTATTATCTCTGGACTTCAAATGCTGTCCTTGCTGGCCTCCCATCTCCCACACCAACTTAAGTTCACCCAAAGCTCTGCTGCCTATATCCTATTTCATGCCAAGATCAACCACCCACCAGCCAAGTGGGTTGCTGCTTCCCATTTTGGCAACATCTCACTTGTAAGATTATCATCCTTACCTTAAAATCCATGGCCTCAAGCCTCCCTATCTCTGTAACCATGCCCAACTCTACTGCCCACCTATATCTCTGTTCTCCTCCATTCTAGCTTCTTGGGCATCCTTGATTTTAATGCTGCACAATTAGTGTCCATGCCTTCAGCTGCCGAGGCATAGCGTGCCAGTAATACCTCAGAATACAAGAATTAGAAGCAGGAGTATGCCACCAGACCCTTCAAGCCTGTCCCACCATTCAATATGATCATTGATTGATTTTGATTTATTATCACATGTACTGAGGTACAGTGAAAATTATTGTTCTGCGTACAGTCCAGACATAAATACACAATGTAAATACATTAGGCACAGGCATCGGGTGAAGCATACGGAGTGTAGTACTACTCAGTAGAGAAGATATGTGAAGAGATCAGATCAGTCCATAAAGGGTCATTTAGGAGTTTGGTAACAACAGAGAAGAAGCTGTTTTTGAACCTGTTAGTGCGTGTTCTCAGATGTTTGTATCTCCTGCCCAATTGGAAGAGAGAATAACCCGGGTGGGAGGGTCTTTGATTATGCTGCCCGCTTTCCCAAGGCAGCGGAAGGTATAGAAAAAGTCAATGGATGGGAAGCAGGTTCATGTGATGGACTGGGCTGTGTTCACGACTCTCGAGTTTCTTACGGTCTTGGGCTGAGCAGTTGCCATACCAGGCTGTGATGCAGCCAGATAGGGTGCTTTCTGTGGGGCATCTGTAAAAATTGGTAAGAGTCAATATGGACATGCCGAATTTCCTTAGTCGCCTGAGGAAGTATAAGTGCTGTTGTGCTTTCTTGGTCGTAACATCGACATGGGTGGACCAGGTGATGTTGGTGATGTGCACACCTAGAAATTTGAAGCTATCAACCATCTCCACCTCGGTCCCATTGATGCAGACAGGGGTGTGTGCGATACTTTGCTTCCTGAAGTCAATGGCCAGCTCTTTAGTTTTGCTGACGTTGAGGGATAGATTGGTGTCATTTCACTATGCCACTAGGTTCTCGAGCTTCCTCCTGTACTCTAACTCATCGTTGTTCGAGATCCGACTACTGTGGTCGTGTCATCAGCAAACATGTAGATGGAGTTGGAGCCAAATTCTGCTACACAGTCATGTGTGTATAGGGAGTATAGTCGGGGGCTAAGTACGCAGCGTTGCAGTGCCCCGGTATTGAGGACTATCACGGAGGAGGTGTTCTTCTTTATTCTTACTGATTGTGGTGTGTGGGTCAGAAAGTAGAGTATCCAGTTGCAGAGGGAGGAGCCAAGTTCTAGGTTTTGGAGTTTTGATATGAGCTTGGCTGGGATTATGGCTGATCTAGCCGGCCTCATCTCCTTTTCCCTATAGCCCTCTATTCCTCCATCTATCAAATATGTATCAACCTCCACTTTAAATATTTTAAAATAATGATACAGCCTCCATCACAGAGAGTTCCAGATATTCACCACCCTCTGCAAGAAGGAATTTCTGCATATCTTAGTTTTAAATGACAGGGCCTTTATCTTGTAACTATGTCCACTTGTTCGAGACTCTCCCACAAGTGAAAAGATCTCACCATCTACCTTGTCAAGCCCCCTTAGGATCTTATATGTTTGAATAAGGTCACCCCTCTCTCTTCTAAACTCCAAAAAAATACAAACCCAGACTTATTTAGTCTGTCTTGATAGGACAACCCTCCCATCCCAGTAATTAGCCTGTTGAGTCTCCTTTGGACTGCTGTCAATGTGGCTATATTCCTTTTTAGATGAGGGGACCAAAAATGTACGCAGTATTCCAGGTGAGAGCTCACCAACACCTTGTACAATTGCAACAAAAGCTCCCTGGGCGCATG
The DNA here is from genome assembly GCF_047496885.1 of Scyliorhinus torazame. NCBI lineage: Eukaryota > Metazoa > Chordata > Chondrichthyes > Carcharhiniformes > Scyliorhinidae > Scyliorhinus > Scyliorhinus torazame. The sequence goes on from NC_092710.1 coordinate 326,077,383, forward strand.
AATCACGCCGCCCCAACCCCCGCACACGATTCTCCCACCCCCCGGATCCAGCGGCGCGCGATTCGCACCGGGCCGCTCGGAGAACCGGCGAGCAGCGATTCTCCGACCGGATGGGCCGAGTGGCCGCTACAACACGAAAGGTTCCCGCCGGCGCCGTCCACCCCTGGTCGCTGCCGGCGGGAATTCTGCGGGAACGGTGGGGGGGGAGGCCAGTGGGGGGGTGGGGGGCTCCTTTACCGGGGTGGCCTCCGATGGGGTCTGGCCCGCGATCAGGGCCCACCGATCGGCGGGCCGGCCTCTTCCCCCCCCCCCCCTGGGCCTACCTCCTTCCACGCGTGGCCCCAGAACACCGGCTCCATGTTGGTGAGGGGCTGGCGTGCGTAAGACGTTCCCTGCGCATGCGCAGGATGGCGCGGCCCAACTGCGCATGCACGGCGCCAAGGACGTTGGAGCGGCGTGAACCGCTTCAGCGCCGTGTGGGGGCCAGAATAGGTCGTGTCCGGGCCCTGTTTGCGCCGTCGTGAAACGCGACGGCGTTCACAACGGCGCGAACACTTGGCCTCAATATCGTAGAATCGCCCCCCCATTTTTAAACTTCACCCCATTTAAAATAAAGGCCAAAATGCCATTTGCCTTCTTAACCACTTGTTGCACCTGCCTGCTAGCATTTTGTGATTCATGCACTCGAACACCTAGATTCCTCTGAACTTCACTCACCTGCAGTCTCTCTCCAATTATTAATAACCTGCCTTTTAATTCTTCCTACCTAAATGCATGACATCACACTTCCCCTCATTAAACTCCATTTGCCAGGATTTCACCCAGTCATCCAATCTATCTATGTCCCCTTGCAGAATCACAATAAGTAAGTAAAGTCGCCATAGTCCAAGATGACCGTAGGCTGCTTTCCCCTTTGAGGTGGAGAGCTGGCTGGTGGTGATTTAACCTGAGGGTCACTACACCTCAGGTGAGGGGCAAGGTTGAGAAAGGTGGGCCTTCATGAATAACCTCATCTGGTATGGGAATTGAACCCGTGCTGTTAGCCTAGCTCTGCATCAATCACAATATCTTCATCACAACATGCTCTTCCGCCTATTTTAATATCATCGGCAAATTTGGAAACCTTCCATTCAGTTCCTTCCTCTAGGTCATTAATGTAAATAGCGAACAATTGTGGGGCAAGAACTGACCCTTGTGGTACTCCACTAGTTACATCTTTTCACTCTGAAAAAGAACCATTTATTCCTACTCTATTTTCAATGTGACAGCCAGTTTTCAATCTATGCTAATGCAATTCCTCCAATTCCATGGACTTTGCATTATGTACCTCTAATGCGGCACCTTGTCAAATGCTTTTTGGAAATCTAAATACACTACATCTACAGGTTCCCCTGTATCTACTCTCCCTGTTACATCCTTCAAGAATTCAAGAAAATTTGGTAAACATAGGGCGGGATTCTCCAATAATGGGCCTATGTCCCCATGCCAGCGTCAAAACGCGGGCGTTTCACTTTGGGCTTTCCTTAAGAAAGTCCAGAGTGATTCTCCAACCTGCAGGGGGCTAGCAAGGCCCCAGAGTGCTTCAGGCAGCTCCTGCTGCGAATACAGGACCCTGCACTTCCGATCGGGAGTCCACGAATAAGCAGGGCAGCGGCCTGCGGCAGCCGCGCCGTGCGCAATGGCGGACTTGGACTGCGGAGCGGCACCACAAATTTCGGCCCCCCTGAGATCATGCGTGCCCACGGATCGGTGCTGCCCGATCGCCCCCCTGGCAGTCCATGAGCCCCTCCCCCCCCCCCCCCGGTGAAGGATCCCCCGCACCCCAGCTGGGCGGCCGTGGACTGAGCCCGCAGCCGCCACCGGCCGTTCCTGACAGGCAAGACGTGGTTAGAACCACGCCGTCAGGAACACGGCCAGTTGTCCCTGGAGAATCACTGCGAGGGCCTCTGTCAATGGCCCCCTACCCGTACCGCGTAGACCGCGCGGCATGGTTTGCGGCGGTGCTCCGGTCTGCGGGAGCGGCGTCGCGCCGGATTTCGGGGTCAACGCCCATTCTCTTCCCCCGCGCTCGGAGAATCCCACTCATAGTTTACCGTTCAGAAAACCATGTTGACTAGGTTTGATTATATTCAGCTTTACTAAATGATTAGCTATTTTATCTTTGATTATTGACTCCAATAATAGATGTTAAACTAACTGGCCTATAATTTCTTGCCTTTTGCCTTTCTCCAGTTTGGAACAAGGGAGTCGCATTGGCTGTTTTGCAATACTCTGGTACCTTCCCAGAATTTATCAACCAATGGGTCTACTATCTCTGCAGAGACTTCCATTAAATCCCTAGTGTGCAGTTCATCGGGTTCTGGTGACCTGTCCGCCTTTAACCCCTTGGGTTTCTCTAATACTCCATTGGATATTTTAGGGATATCTGTAATGTCTTCCAAGGTGAAGACTGATGCAAAATATGTATTTAGCATTTCCGCCATTTCTTTGTTTGCTGTTATTAATTCATCAGCCTCCGTAAAACCTCTTAACTATTCAACAACTCTTTCCTCCTGTGAGACTCCCCTTAAAGCCTATTTGGGGGGGCGATTCTCTGAGCCCTGCGCCGGGCCGTAGAATTGCCGCCGACGCCCCGACGACGGCGCGCAATTCTCCAAGGTGCGAAGAATCAGCGCCATTTGCGGCGCCACGTTTGCCGCGGAGCGGGCCGCTGGAATCGGCGGGGCACGCCGATTCTTCGACCCGGATGAGCCGAGCGGCCGCGCCGATACGACAGAGTCCAGCCGGCGCCGTTCACCCCTGGTCGCTGCCGGCGGGAACTCTGCGCGAACAGTCGGGGGCGGCCTGGGGCGGGGGGCTCTGTCCCCGGGGGGGCCTCCGATGGGGTCTGGCCCGCAATCGGGGCCCACCGATCGGCGGGCTGGCCTCTTCCCCCCCCCCCCCCCCCCGGGCCTACTTTCTGGTGTGCCGGCCCCTGAACACCGACTCCATGTTGAGTCGGGGCCGGCGCGCTAAAGAAGTCCCCCGCGGATGCGCAGGTTGGTGTGGCCCGACTGCGCATGTGCAGGTTGGCGCGGCGCCCATTTGACGGCGCGAAAGGAGGCTGGAGTGGCGTGAACCGCTCCAGTGCCGTGCTGGCCCCCTGTGGGGGACAGAATCGGTCGTACCAGGGCCCAGTTCGCGCCATCGTGAAACGCGACAGCGTTCACGACGGCACAAACACTTGGGCTCCATATTGGAGAATCGCCCCCTTGGTCACCCATTCTAATATATCCTTGATAATACTACTGTGAAATGTCTTTCCACCTTTTACCACATTAAATACATGGACCGGGATTTTCCGTCGGCATGCTTCTCCATTATGCCAGCGTCCGGGGGTTTCCCGACAGCGTGGGGCTGCCCCATATGGGAAACCCCATTGACCGGCTGGCGTAACGGAGAATCCCGCCGGCGGATCGGGGCAGAAATGTGGCGGGGCGGAGAATCCCACCCATAATGTAAAATACAAATTGTTGTTTACTAACATGAATAAATGGAGGGAACATATAACCCATTATGCTGATATTATGTCTTCAGATCCTCTCTTTCAATATTTCTCTCCTTGCATGTTTCTGAATCGTTTCTATCTTGTCCATGACAGCCACCCTCTGACTAACTCCTTATCCATTTGTAAAGGATTAAATTCCTCTTGTTGAATTTCCGGATTTTGCTGAGCACAAAGTACAAAATAAATAGCTTGCGACAGCGGAGTATGCAAAATAATTCATTGCTGACATCAGGCTGCATAATTCACTTCCCGTTTAGACTCAAGTTATGTAGTCTCTGTCATAGTGCACTATGTTACATATTATGCAACTCCTAACAAATTTATTATGTCCATGTAGCTCATATTTCTGCAGGAGTTCATTAAACTAAGTATGTTGGGAGCCTGCACATTTAAATAACGAACACAGAAGATTTACTATGCACATACATTTGACTTTTATCTGGTCCAGTTCAATGACAGTTTTTGTCTACAGTCATAATAATAATCTTTATTGTCACAGTAGGCTTACATTAACACTGCAATGAAGTTACTGTGAAAAGCCCCTAGTCGCCACATTCCGGTGCCTGTTCGGGTACGCAAAGGGAAAATTCAGAATGTCCAAATCACCCAACAGCACGTCTTTCGGGACTTGTGGGAGGAAACCGGAGCACCCGGAGAAAACCCCCAGGCACAGGGAGAACGTGCAGACTTCGCACAGTCAGTGACCCAAGCCGGGAATCGAACCTGGGATCCTGGAGCTGTGAAGCAACAGTGCTAATTACTGTGCTACCGTGCTGCCCACAGATCATATCAATGATGTTCGATAAACAGCTGGTTGGAGATGCAAAGGTCAATTCCCGTACCAGCTGAGGTTATTCATGAAGTCCCCGCCTTCTCAACCTTGCCCCTCACCTGAGGTTAAATCACCATAGTCAGCTCTCCCCCTCAAAGGAGAAAGCAGCCTATGGTCATCTGGGACCATGGTGACTTTACTTACTTTAGTTGGGAGTAAACATGAAATTTTGTTAATCAGCCTGGTTCTGTCACTTTGAGTGATCAACGTTAATTCAGAGAAAATTGCAGATTTCCCACCGCATTGCTCATTTTGTAAGAATGATTTACACTGTGCATCTTGCAGGCTGCCATGCACACCGCTTTTATTTTTAAGCTGGATCAGTCATGGGAAACTCAGACTGAATTTAGTAGTAAGAAAGGAGAGATCAGGGCTTGAACCTGGATGGGAAGGGAAGGAGTGAAGCCTATGTGATGTAATCCTGAGCTGCAGGAGAGCTGCAGACTTCTGAGTTAGGAAGGAGAGGATGAGGTGAGAGCATAAACAGATCTCGAGGCAGAGCACCTGGGCCCAATTGAGGAACTCCGTTTGAATGAGGCAGTGTGGTGCAGTGCACACCTAACACTGAGCCCAAGGCTTCTGGAGGTTCAGGATTATCACAACACCAGTCTGTTGTAAGTGGAGTTACATTTTTGCAGACAGTGTGTTCTACAATTTAGCCCTAACAGCAATTTTGTTTACTGGGATGTTGGCATCACTGGCTAGGCCCATCCCTAAATGCCCTTGAGAAGAGAACTCTATTCAAAAGTTGACAACTAACTGTGTGTCAACTGGTAAGAAGGAAAATCTTGCACGTGACAGCCAATTTGTGGACAGCAAGTTCCTCCACAACCTACAATGTGATAATTGCTAGATAATCTATTATTGTGATACTGGTTGAGGAACAATTATTGGCCATAACAGTGGAGAGAACACCCCTTGCTTTTCTTCATAATAGTGCTATGGGATCTTTGACATACAAACGAGAAGGCAGACATGGCACAGTTTAACTTCTTATCATCTTTGACATTGTTTATCGTCATCATCAGTGTTCTGATAAAAAGTCATTGAATCTGAAATGTTAACTCTATTTCTCTATCCCCAGTTGCTCTTTTTATGCCAGGGAAAATTATCCTGTTGTTCTTGAATAGTGTAATTGGATATTCTGCTGTTTCACTCAGTTTAATGTCTTATCTGAAAGATGAGTTCAATGTGGAGACGTGTGAGGTGATGCATTTTGGTAGGAAGAACAATATAATATGGAGAGGCAATATAAAAGAAGGGGTAAAATTCTAAAAGGGGTGCAGGGCCAGAGGGCCCTGGGTATATATGTGCATAGATCATTGAAGGTGACAGGACAGGTGAAGAGAGCAATTAATAGAGTGTATCGCATTCTGGGCTTTATTTATCGGAGCATAGAGTACAAGAACAAGAAGGTTATGCTAAAGACACTAATACACTTATACAAGACAGCAATTAGACCTCAGCTGGAATATTGTGTCCAGTTCTGGGCATCACACTATAGGGAGGATGTGAACACATTGGAGAGAGTGCTGAAGAGGTTTACAAGAATGGTGCCAGGGATGAGAAACTTCAGTGATGAGGATAGATTGGAGAGGTTGCGACTGCTCTCCATGAGAGAAGAAGGTCAAAGAGGAGATTTAATAGAGATGTTCAAAATCATGGCTGGACAGAGTAGACAGGGAGAAATAGTTCCATCTTATAAAAGGATCAAGAACGAGAGGGCACAGATTCAAGGTTGCAGTGCAGCTGATGTAGTCTACATCGACATCAGTAAGGCTTTTGACACAATCCCGTATGTGAGCTTGATCAATAAGCTAAGAGCCCAGGGGATCCAGGGAAATTTGGCAAATTGGATCCAAAATTGGGGAGGCAGTGGCGTAGTGGTATTGTCACTGGACTAATAATCCAGAGACCTAGGATAATGCTCTGGGGACCCGGGTTCGAATCCCACCAGAGCAGTTTGTGGAATTTGAATTCAATAAAAATATGGGGCGAAATTCTCCCCCAACGGCGGGATGCCCGCCGACTGGCGCCAAAGCCGGCGCCAATCAGACGGGCATCGCGTCGGCCCAAAGGTGCGGAAGTCTCCGCATCTTTGGCGGCCTAGCCCCAACATTGAGGGGCTAGGCCGACGCTGGAGGGATTTCCGCCCCGCCAGCTGGCGGAAATGGCGTTTGTTGCCCCGCCAGCTGGCGCGGAAATGCGGCGCATGCGCGGGAGCGTCAGCGACCGCTGTCAGTTTTCCAGCGCATGCGCGGGAGCGTCAGCGGCCGCTGTCAGTTTCCCGCGCATGCGCAGTGGGGAGAGTCTCTTCCGCCTCCGCCATGGTGGAGGCGGAAGGGAAAGAGTGCCCCCACGGCACAGGCCCGCCCGCGAATCGGTGGGCCCCGATCGCGGGCCAGGCCACCGTGGGGGCACCCCCCAGGGTCAGATCGCCCCGCGTCCCCCCCCCCAGGACCCCGGAGCCCGCCCACGCCGCCTGGTCCCGCCGGTAAATACCAGGTTTGATTTACGTCGGCGGGACAGGCAATTCCTGGGCGGGACTTCGGCCCATCCGGGCCGGAGAATCCAGCGGGGGGTCCCGCCAACCGGCGCGGCTGGATTCCCGCCCCCGCCCAATCTCCGGGAGCGGAGACTTCGGCGGGGGCGGGGGCGGGATTCACGGCGGCCAACGGCCATTCTCCGACCCGGCGGGGGGTCGGAGAATGACGCCCAAGGATTTAAAAGTCGAATGAAGACCCTGAAACTATTACCGATTGTTGTAAAAAAAAACATCTGGTTCACTGATGTCCTTCAGGGAAGAAAATCTGTCATTGTTACCTTGTCTGGCCTACATATAACTCCAGCTCCATGGCAATGCGATAGACTCTTAAAAATGCCCTCAGGGATGGGAAATAAATGCTGGCCTAGCCAGCAATGCCCACATCCCATGAACGAATAAAAAATAAATTGCCTTTGTGGCAGGAGGCAGACCGTGATGGCCGAAGGTTCTGTGACTGGAAGCCTGTGTCCACACAGACAATTACCCAAGGCCGGAATTGAACCGAGATCCCTGGCATTGTGAAGCAGCAGTGCTAACCACTGTGCCGCTATTTGGAGTGTACATTAATGATCTCGACATGAATGTGGGGTAATGATCAGTAAGTTTGCAGATGATATGAGAATTGGTGATGTGACGAGGAGGAAAGCCCTAGATTATAGGATGATATAGATGGATTGGTCAGATAGGCATAACTGGCAAATAGAAATTAACCATGAAAAGTGCAAGGTGATGCAGTTTTAGAGGACCAACAAGGAAAGGGACGACACAATGAATGGTAAAACAGCACAAGGGACTGGAGGGACCTTGAAGTGCATGTCCAAAGATCCCTGAAGGCAGCAGGACAAGTAGATAAGGTGGTTAAAAAGGCCTATGGGATACTTGCCTTTATTAGCCAAGGCATAGAATATAAGAGAAAGGAGGTTAGGATGGAGCTGTATAAAACATTTGTTAGGCCACAGCTAGGGCACATGTGCAGTTCTGGTCACCACAATATATAGGAAGCATGTGTTTGCACTAGAGGGGGTACAGAAGAGATTCACCAGGATGTTGCTTGGACTGGAGCATTTCAGCAATCAAAGAACAAAGAAATGTACAGCACAGGAACAGGCCCTCCTACCCTCCAAGCCCGTGCCGACCATGCTGCCTGACTAAACTACAATCTTCTACACTTCCTGGGTCCGTATCCCTCTATTCCCATCCTATTCACGTATTTGTCAAGATGCCCCTTAAATGTCACTATCGTCCCTGCTTCCACCACCTCCTCTGGCAGCAGGTTCCAGGCACCCACTACCCTCTGCGTAAAAAACTTGCCTCGTACATCTACTCTAAACCTTGCCCCTCTCACCTTAAACCTATGCCCCCTAGTAATTGACCCCTCTACCCCGGGGAAAAGCCTCTGACTATCCACTCTGTCTATGCCCCTCATAATTTTGTAGACCTCTATCAGGTCGCCCCTCAACCTCCTTCGTTCCAGTGAGAACAAACCGAGTTTATTCAACCGCTCCTCATAGCTAATGCCCTCCATACCAGGCAACATTCTGGTAAATCTCTTCGGCACCCTCTCTAAAGCCTCCACATCCTTCTGGTAGTGTGGCGACCAGAATTGAACACTATACTCCAAGTGTGGCCTAACTAAGGTTCTATACAGCTGCAACATGACTTGCCAATTCTTATACTCAATGCCCCGGCCAATGAAGGCAAGCATGCCGTATGCCTTCTTGACTACATTCTCCACCTGTGTTGCCCCTTTCAGTGACCTGTGGACCTGTACACCTAGATCTCTCTGACTGTCAATACTCTTGAGGGTTCTACCATTCATTTTATATTCCCTACCTTCCAAAATGCATTACCTCACATTTGTCCAGATTAAACTCCATCTGCCATCTCTCCGCCCAAGTCTCCAAACGATCTAAATCCTGCTGTATCCTCTGACAGTCCTCATCGCTATCCGCAATCCACCAACCTTTGCGTCGTCTGATTTTATCCTGAGAGACTGGGTAGGCTGGGATTATTCTTAGAGTAGAGAAGGCTGAGGGGCAGGGGGGGGACCTGATTTAGGTATCCATAATTATGAAGGACATCAATAGGGTAGATAAGAAGAAATCTTTCCCCTTAGTAGAGGGATAAATGACCAGTGGGCATAGATTTAAGGTAATGGGCAGGAGATTTAGAAGAGATTTGAGGGTGGTGGGAATCTGGAACTCACTGAGTGAAAGGGTGGTAGAGGTGAGAACCCTCACAACATTTAAGAAGTATTTAGATGAACATTTGAAAGGTCCGTTGCCTACAAGGCTACAGACCAAGTGCTGGAAAATGGGATTAGAACAGTTAGGTGTTTGATGGCCGGCACACACATAATGGGCCGAAGGGCTTCTTTCTGTGCTGTATGACTCTATGACTATTACTCGAAGATGATTTGCAAAAGGAGCAAATGTGATGTGAGAAAAAACTTTTTCACACAGCAAGTGGTTCGAGTCTGGAATGCACTGACTGTGGAAGTGTGGTGGAGGCAGGTTCAATCGAGGCTTTAAAGAGGACATTAGATGATTACTTGAATAAAAACAAAATGCTGATGGACGGGGAAAAGGCAGGGGAAAGGCATCAAGTCATGATGCTCGTTTGGAGAGTCGGTGCAAACACGATGGGCCAAAATGGCTTCCTGCGCTAGCACAATTCAGTGACTCTGTGATGGCACCTCTGACAATGCAGAATTTCCTCAATTAGATCATAGCTGATCTGTACGTTAACATACTTGTCCAACAGAAAACTATTAACCACAGTTTTTAAATTTCCTATTGACCTTTAGCCTTTCAGGGAGAAGGGTTGCATGGGTTCAAGGATGAAATGATTTACTGTGGTGAATGAATGGGTGGCTTCTGTTCTTTCTCAAAGGAGTTAGCAGGGTTATCGCAATTTGTTTCCTTGATCCACATCAAATTAGTTAACCTCGGACTTTTAAATTTTGGTTTCTGGTTATCCGACATCTCTGCGGTTGTTAAAGTAAAATGTTGTTTGTGCAGCCTTTATCTGGAAATTGTCCTTGAGAGAAAATTCCATCCTCGTTGCTGCATGGACATTGTGATGCCTGGGATTCCTTTTGTATTGGTTCTGTTTTTTTGTGCTCCTAAATTACTGAATGCTCTTTACCAATATGTTCAGTGAACAAAGGATAGGATTACTCCAGTCCCATCTAGTGGCCAAGATTACTAATCACACAATGATTTCACGGAATAGGCTTCAGATTAGTTGTTTGATTGTCTCATCAGATTGGCTTCAATTTAAGGTGGGGACACATAACATTGCTCTGACAGCGCCATCTATGGGATTCTGTAACCACACTTCTTAAGTATATAATAGATCATTTTGCTACATAAAATCCTGTCAGACAGTCATTGGGATTAATTGTTCTTGGCTACTTGAATCAGATACTTTAGTATGATTGATAACATTACTTGAATCACTATCTTTTGTTGTGATGGGACTGTAACATGATAACTGTCTCTGAGACATGAAGGTTACAGACTGAATTTGCAATCCACGCCTTGTGTGCATGAGCAAGTTTGACCTTGACTTCCAGTGGCAGCATGTAGGTGGAAGTCGTGTGTTGGGTAGCTCCTGCTCTAGGCACTGGTGTTTGGAGTTTACTGTCCGTCCCAGGGGCAGGTTTTGAATGAGCTGGTGCAGGAAGACATGAGGAAGGTGGGGAATGTCAAAGACCCAGAAAAAAGCCGCTGGGAAGAAGGGGATGAGCGAAAGTTCGGCGTCAGGTGAACAGTTCAGCCAGGCAGCAGGAAAGATGTCAGAAGCTGGATCGCTGGGTGGGTCCGCGCCCTTCACGTGGAGACTCTGATGGAGGTGATGGTCGGAGAATTTGAGGGGCAGTTCGCCAAACACAATGGAGGTGATGCGTAAGATGATGGCTGCGATGAAGGAGCCCCGGTGAAGGCGTCGGTGTTGAAGGCATCGGCCGAGGTACGTGAGTAAGGAGAGTAGTTGAAGCGGTGGAGGAAGCTCTGTCGCAGCACGGTGACCAGTTCACCTCGATGAGTGAGGAGCTGCGGAGGGTGGTGGAGGCCAACAAAGGACTCAGAGCCAAGGTGGAGGACCTGGAGAACAGGTCAAGATGGCAGAATTTGAGAATAGTGGACTTGTCGGAGGGGGTGGAGGGCCCGAGGCCGAATGAGTACTTCGTAAAGATGTTGGGGAAGGGGGAAGAACCCTCCTGGTATGAACAGGACAGGACTCATTGGTCGCTCAGGCACAAGCCAAAGGCAAACAAACCGCTAAGGGCAGTCATAACATGTTCCGACAAATTCCATGTTAAGGAGAAGGTCCTGAGTTGGGCAAAGCAAAGGTGTGAGGTTAATTAGGAAGGAGCTGGTATTTATATATACAAAGACTTAACAGTGGAGCTGGCGAGAAGGCGGGCAGCAATGGTGTGAGATTCGGCGTGGTCTACCCGGTGAAGTTGAGGGTGACCTACAATCCGAGGAACTTCTACTTCGATACATGGAGGCAGCAAAGGCATTTGTGAAAGCCGAAGGACTGGGATTGAATTGAGTGATGAGACTGGAGTTTGGCTTCAGACTGAAGGGAGGGAGAGAAATGCGGTGTGCAGCCTTACCTCTTGTTTCATGATGTGTATTCACTTTGTATTTGTGGGAGAACAGTTGGGGGTTTGGTTTTTGGGTTGGTTAATGGGTAAGGGTAGTGTATCTTTGTTATGGGCTACAGAGGGTACGAGAATATTGGGCTTTTGGGCTATGATGGTTTTCTGGGGTGTGGCTTTTGTGCATTGGCTTTGTTTGTTTGTCTTTGGTTTCATTGGAACCTGGTCGACAGGTTTTGATGGGCCTGGGGAGTGTGAAAGCTAGGGGGATGGGATCAATAATGGGAGAACTGTTTTCAAGAGATGGAGGCGGGATCTGGGAGGGGGGAGCGGTTCGACAAAGGAACGGGGCAGGTCAAGCCCAATGGGCAGGGCCCGGGGTTCTAATGATAGTGGAAGGGGAGGGGGTGAGAGATCCCCAGTCAGAGTAGTAACATGGAATGTGAGGGGGTTATGGGGACCGGTGAAGACATTGAAGGTCTTCACACATTTAAAGAGCCTGAAGGCTGATGTGGTGATGCTGCAGGAGACCCATCTGATGGTGAAAGATCAGGTGAAGCTTAGGAATGGTTGGGTGAACCAGGATTTACAGCAAGAAGATCTTCTGGTGGGTTTTCAAATCACAAATAGCTCAGTTTTGATGAGAGAAGTTCAGAGAAGGAGAGATAGGGGGCGTCATTCTCCGACCCCCCGCCGGGTCGGAGAATGGCCGTTGGCCGCCGTGAATCCCGCCCCCGCCGAAGTCTCCGCTCCCGGAGATTGGGCGGGGGCGGGAATCCGGCCGCGCCGGTTGGCGGGACCCCCCGCTGGATTCTCCGGCCCGAATGGGCCGAAGTCCCGCCCAGGAATTGCCTGTCCCGCCGACGTAAATCAAACCTGGTATTTACCGGCGGGACCAGGCGGCGTGGGCGGGCTCCGGGGTCCTGGGGGGGGGCGCGGGGCGATCTGACCCTGGGGGGTGCCCCCACGGTGGCCTGGCCTGCGATCGGGGCCCACCGATTCGCGGGCGGGCCTGTGCCGTGGGGGCACTCTTTCCCTTTCGCCTCCGCTACGGCCTCCACCATGGCGGAGGTGGAAGAGACTCTCCCCACTGCGCATGCACGGGAAACTGACAGCGGCCGCTGACGCTCCCGCGCATGCGCTGGGAAACTGACAGCGGCCGCTGACGCTCCCGCGCATGCGCCGCATTTCCGCGCCAGCTGGCGGGGCAACAAACGCCATTTCCGCCAGCTGGCGGGGCGGAAATCCCTCCGGCGTCGGCCTAGCCCCTCAATGTTGGGGCTAGGCCGCCAAAGATGCGGAGACGTCCGCACCTTTGGGCCGGCGCGATGCCCGTCTGATTGGCACCGGCTTTGGCGCCAGTCGGCGGGCATCCCGCCGTTGGGGGAGAATTTCGCCCAGGGTTTCCCCTGTCGCGGTCTCTTTTGACTATTCCAACATGTGCTTATCTTAGCCACTGTCCCTGAGAAGTCTGTATTTCCATTAAGCATCTTGAGTTCTCGATATATTTTTAAACAAATTTAGAATGCCCAATTCCTTTTTTTCCAATCAAGTGCCAATTTAATGTGCCCAATTCACCTACCCTGCACATCTTTTTGGGTTGTGGGGGTGAGACCGACGCTGTAACTGGGAGAATGTGCAAACTCCACACGGACAATGACCCGGGCCGGGATTGAACCCGGGCCCGAGGCGCCGTGAGGTGTCAGTGCTAACCACTGAGCCACCATGCCGCCCATCTTGATTTCTTTATAAATGCAACTCAGTAGCTGCTGTAGGGCAGTGTACTTTGCTTCGTAGAAGTGTTCTTTTCATAATGTTCAGTATATGTATATATATATATATGCATTGTGCCCAGCTAATGACATTATAAATTAATATTTTTTCTAATATATCTGTATAACTTATAACTTACGTTGAAAAGCACAGTTAAACACAACCACAGATACATTAAACTAAAATGCTCGGCTCAACCTTTCCTTTTCCTTTATGAGTTATCCCCAGAAAGTGTTTGGCTACTTATCAGATTCTTGAAGATTCTTAACTTTCTTGGGATCAACTACAAACTTTTCCATGGCTACTTTGTAAGCTCTGTGAGTCTTCAGTTCAAACATGAGTTTCGCTCGCAATTCCTTGCCGGTGCCTGAAACAATATTAGAAATGTTCCTGGTTTCCCACCTTTATTCCATGCGGTGAACAAAAAAAGTTAGTATTTTATCTGCTTAATGTGTAGGCCGGGCGAACATTAAACTCCTTTGGCACAATGAGCTGCAAACTATGGCGATCTCAAAGCTGCAACTGCCTCTGTCTGCTTTTGTGAGCAAGAGACACACAAAGAAACCTCCCTAATTCCACAGGCCATCTCCAAGGCAACTTGGCATACTTGGAATGATCCAAACAGAAATGTAAATGAACTATCCTTTACCTTCAAAACAACCCCTTTGATTCTTATATTTTAATGTCTCTAATAGAGTTAACAGCCCTCGCTCTAGACTTCCTGGTTCCACCAAAGAACCCCGTTATTTTTGAAGGTGTTTTTAGCTTCTTTTATCTGGGAACTACATAAATAATTACATTTTTTATTGAGTTAAGTGTAGACCTTCTAGCTCTATCAAAACTCAGAGATGGGTCACCCCTTGTTTAAGTTTTTTCACCTCCACCCTGACCTTCTTAACTAAACCCAGGTCACCCCTTGATCTACCATTGAACTACCGTTACTCTGGCAATTTCTAAAGTTCATAGATATAATTATCTTGCCTAAAACTAAAAATTAGCACTAAAATATGAAAATAAACCACAGAACTAAATGAGTGTGACAATATATTGTATGAAGAAGCATACAAAGGGAGAAAGCAGTTTGGTACAACAATGCCTAGAGACACACACACACACACAATATAAGGAATGAGGAGGAGAGGTTGGAAGAGATTAACGTTAAGAATGAGGAAACAAGCTCAAAGAGAGACAGAAACCTGTTTCGGGGAAACCAATGGGCTCAGAAAGAGAACAGCAACCTAAGGTTTGTGAAAATAAGCATAGAAAGACTTTTAAACTGACTCTTGGGAGGTAAGATATACCGTAAACTGGAAAAAAGTGAGGCATACGCACAAGCAGTTTAAAGTAAATCAAGCAGTGCCATGTGATTCCCTTAAACCATCAAGTACAGACCGCAACATGTGCAATATACTATTACAAAATCTCTTTAAAGGAGATCTCTGTTTTTTACCCTGTTTGAAATCTCAGCCATGTTGACATCTGATCGGAGTTACAGATGGATGGAAACAATTAATAAAATATGCACACTTTAGCAGCAAGAACCTTAATTGCCTACAATTGCCCAAAATAAAAATACTATGTGGGGTTATGTTGTCCAGGCAGATTATACTTGCTGTCTCCATGCTCAGAATTAGTGGCATGCAGAATGCGGCCATTTGAACTTCTAAGTAAGCATAACAACATTGTTTTTGTCTAAACAAAAATGAGCTGCTATGGCATTAACCCAGCCATGGAATTATTGGAAATTTTAGGACTGTTCAAAATGTTAATTAGAAAATAAGAGATCCAGTTGCTGCTTTTTTGCAACTTCTGTTTCATTCAATAGCTCTTTAAAGAGATCTTAAATCCAGATAATAATAATCTTTATCAGTGTCACAAGTAGGCTTATGCCTACACTGCAATGCAGTTACTGTGAAAATCCCCTAGTCGCCACATTCCGGCGCCTGTTTGGGTACACAGAGGGAGAATTCAGAATGTCCAAATTACCTAACAGCACATCATTCGGGACTTGTGGGAGAAAACCGGAGCACTCGGAGGAAACCCAGACATGGGGAGAACGTGCAGACTCTGAACAGACAGTGACCCAAGCCAGGAATCGAACCAGGGACCCTGACGCTGTGAAGCAACAGTGCTAACTACTGTGCTACCGTGCCGCCCTCTCTCCTCACTAACATGGATTTTTTTTGTTCATGTGTTAGCTGAATTCCTACTTCAACTCTGCGTTAACATGCTCCCCTGCTCCCATTCTCTAGTTCTGTATTGTGAACATATCGTGTCTTCATAACTTCATGATGTTCCAAAATGCTTTACAGCCAATTCGGTACCTTTTGAAAGATAGTCACCATTGTAAAGTTGAGGATTGGCAGCCAATTCATGCAGAGCAATCTCCAACATCCAGCAATGATTGCCCAGATCAGCTGTTGAGGTTTAGTTGAGGGATATATATTGGCCAGGGTAGCAGAGAGATTGCCTCTACCTTTCTTTGAACAGTGCCTTTGAATCTTTACAACTCCACCTGACGGAGCAGCAGGCCCTCAGTACTGCACTGGAGTGTCAGCCTAGATTATGTACTCAAGTCTCGAGAACAACTAAAGAGTGCTGCTACTATCTTCTAATTGGGGGTCAGCTACATTGTAAAAACACAAAAGGATGCTCTCCCCTAATTGCAGCTTTCAGCACAGTTAGCAGCATATTCAGAAAGAACCCACTTATGATTTGACAGATGTCTTTACACATACACTTGGCGACCATGGGAATTCCTCCCCGAAGATAACAGAAGGTGGCATCTGTCCGGGGCGCTAAGTTCCTTTTCATCACGCTGGGGATCTCTGGCAACATGGCTGAGGCCATGTGTGCTTACAGCAAATAAATTGTACAAAGGGATTTTATGAATGATCCTTTATGCTGCACTTCAGTATTTCCTTGTACAATGTCTCACCAGGTGTGACCAGTGAGCCAGTAGATGTCACTGAACCAGACCACTTAGAAGATGATCTTCGAGAGAAAATTGAGGAAGAAAAAAAGAGGTTGGTGCCTTGCTTTACTTAATTTAGTCTTGC
The DNA here is from genome assembly GCF_047496885.1 of Scyliorhinus torazame. NCBI lineage: Eukaryota > Metazoa > Chordata > Chondrichthyes > Carcharhiniformes > Scyliorhinidae > Scyliorhinus > Scyliorhinus torazame. The sequence goes on from NC_092710.1 coordinate 326,093,748, forward strand.
CATGTACAGCTCCTGCAAAAAATGTAATACAAAACAGTCGAGTTGTAAGGTGGAAGGCTGTTCCTGTTTAACCCTGTATTAATCTTAAATTCTAGTTACTGTTTAACTGGCAGTTGTTATTATCACAATTACAACAATTATTGCTTTATTACTTACTAGACTAGACCTCCTTCTCATTTGTAGTGAGACGCCCAAGAGACCGAGTTAAGTGGACCAATTAACGGTGAATTGCGCTACCGGCCTCGCTGGGCTGAGCGCCGGGAAGCTCGCGGCACTTTCCTCCCACTCACTGCTTCCCACCCCGGCCCTCCTGGTCATCAGTTCCGACCCTCCCTCTCACTGGTTCAACCCGCCCAACCCTCCCACTTGCCACATCCCTCCCCCAGTTCTCTCACTTGTATCTTCTTTCCCCTGACCATCCTGCTCACTGCTCCCCTTCGGAACAAAAGAACAAAGAACAAAGAAAAGTACAGCACAGGAACAGGCCCTTCGGCCCTCCAAGCCTGTGCCGACCATGCTGCCCGTCTAAACTAAAATCTTCTACACTTCCTGGGTCCGTATCCCTTTATTCCCATTCTATTCATGTATTTGTCAAGATGCCCCTTTAATGTCACTATCGTCCCTGCTTCCACCACCTCCTCCAGTAGCGAGTTCCAGGCACCCACTACTCTCTGTGTAAAAAACTTGCCTCATACATCTCCTCTAAACCTTGCCCCTCTCACCTTAAACCTATGCCCCCTAGTAATTGACTCCTCTACCCTGGGAAAAAGCCTCTGACTATCCACTCTGTCTATGCCCCTCATAATTTTGTAGATCTCTATCAGGTCGCCCCTCAACCTCTGTCATTCCAGTGAGAACAAACCGAGTTTATTCAACTGCTCTTCATATCTAATGCCCTCCATACCAGGCAACATCCTGGTAAATCTCTTCTGCACCCTCTCTAAAGCCTCCACATCCTTCTGGTAGTGTGGCGACCAGAATTGAACACTATACTCCAAGTGTGGCCTAACTAAGGTTCTATACAGCTGCAACATGACTTGCCAATTCTGATACTCAATGCCCCGGCCAATGAAGGCAAGCGTGCCGTATGCCTTCTTGACTACCTTCTCCACCTGTGTTTCCCCTTTCAGTGACCTGTGGACCTGTACACCTAGATCTCTCTGACTGTCAATACTCTTGAGGGTTCTACCATTCACTGTGTATTCCCTACCTGCATTAGACCTTCCAAAATGCATTACCTCACATTTGTCCAGATTAAACTCCATCTGCCATCTCTCCGCCCAAGTCTCCAAACGATCTAAATCCTGCTGTATCCTCTGACAGTCCTCATCGCTATCCACAATTCCACCAACCTTTGTGTCGTCTGCAAACTTACTAATCAGAGCAGTTACATTTTCCTCCAAATCATTTATATATACTACGAACAGCAAAGGTCCCAGCACTGATCCCTGCGGAACACCGCTAGTCACAGCCCTCCAATCAGAAAAGCACCCTTCCATTGCTACTCTCTGCCTTCTATGGCCAAGCCAGTTCTGTATCCACCTTGCCAGCTCACCCCTGATCCCGTGTACTTCACCTTTTGTACCAGTCTGCCATGAGGGACCTGTCAAAGGCCTTACTGGAGTCCATATGGACAACACCCACTGCCCTACCTGCATCAATCATCTTTGTGATCTCCTCGAAAAACAAGTTAGTGAGACACGACCTCCCCTTCACAAAACTGTGCTGCCTCCCACTAATACATCCATTTGCTTCCAAATGGGAGTAGATCCTGTCTCGAAGAATTCTCTCCAGTAATTTCCCTACCACTGACGTAAAGTTCACGGCCTGTAGTTCCCTGGATTATCCTTGCTACCCTTCTTAAACAAATTACGAGATTAGGAAATAGGACAGTAAGTATATACATCAACCAGTTGAGTTTTTGTGACAACATGGAAGCTTTTCTGATGCCAGCCTCGATTTAAAGAATTCAAAACTACAACTCGCATTGGTGGAAATTCAACTCCACAACAATGACAACAATGTTACTAATTGGAAAGTGGCATTGGTTAAGATCCGGCTGCAGAGCACTGGCCCTTCCTCAGTTAGGGACATTGCTTCTAGCAGTAAAGCAAAGCAAACAAAAAAGAAGAATCAATTAATATCTTTTCTATAAATAATTGCAGTAAATGATTAACATTCTAGTTGGACTGTATGGAAAAGGTCCAAACAGCCACAGGTTAGACCATCTGTTTAAATGATGTAAACACAAATGCCGGGACTGGCTACCCCTTTTTTACACATTCATCACCGTTTAATCGAGTTAAATCTCAACTGTCTGTGCAAAGTCTCTCTTTGAACTGCAGTTGGTTCTCCCTCATTACAGCCTCTGTGGTTACATCAAACATTAGAGTTCAGTTTAATCTGTACCCAGTTGGATCTTAAAAATGTTATTCAGGTGTCCCTGGAGGTATCTTTTCAATCTCTGTGTAAATGTTTCCAGTTTCAGGTCCTACCACAGCACAGCATGGTCCCTGAATCATCTGAGTTCTATTGATTGACTGACTAGGTGTAATATGTACACTTATAACACATAAAATTAAGACTTGTACATCAGCACAATTTATACTTTGGTTTTTAGGCACGGCTTCCAAACGGCCATGTTACTTCTAATGGTGCGCATCTCCTTGCAATCTCTCACCCCCTCAGCATCAATGTGACTAATGTTTTAATTCCTGTACAGTTACAAAATGACCTTCAACCGACTGAAAGTACTGAAGACGGAGATTGAACACTTACAGCACCTCTTAGAAAAGGCCAAAATGATGGTGCAAAAAGATTTTGAGGTCTGGTGGTCGGAAGAGGCAGTGAGGCTGCAGGTAATACAACCGTTTTGCCAGGTTTATTCTGTGTGCCACTGTTGAAGCAGATGTCAAATGTTCCGTGTCAAACTCCACTGATAATGCTGGAGACCTATTTTAAATACAAATTTACATCCACAATGGGCTCTACACAGGCAACCTTCTGATCTTTCAAGCTACTTCCACATTGGAGGAAAATCAAGATATCAATTTCTGCATGTCGGGCTGATTAGAAGGCTCGCCTCCTCCCTGCCCCCTCATTTTCTCCCATAACCCCTCGATGCCTCCGCCATGTATCCCCCATAACCACTTTGCTCACAATACACAGAAATTAGAGAATGGGGGCAGGGCAGGAAGTAAAAACAGAAATTCAGCTTAACACATGAACACAAAACCCATGTTAGTGAGGAGAGAGGGTGGCACAGTAGTTAGCACTGTTGCTTCACAGCGCCAGGGTTCCATGGGCGATTCCTGGCTTGGGTCACTGTCTGTGCGGAGTCTGCACGTTCTCCCCACGTCTGGACTTTCTCCGGGTGCTCCAGTTTCCTCCCACAAGTCCCAAAATACATGCTGTTAGGTGAATTGGACAATCTGCAAAATATTTTGTGAGCTCTAGAGAAAAATCAAGGCTCTTATATCCAAGCCTCTGCTGTTCTGTAACGAGGCAAAACCCAAGGCCATTCCACCAGATGGTTCCAGAATGGCAGAGGCTTGAATATAAGGGTCTTGAATTTCCTCTCGAAGCTGTTCTGCAGCTTCCAAAGTTCATGACGAACAATCGCCAGGATGTTCTTGTATTCAAAGAAGACTTATGTTTGATGTGCAGTTTGTCAGCGACTATCCAGTGCAGAAGAATTGCGGTTGCGGGCTGGTTCGAAGGTCCGGCTCGGTTCTTAGGGATACCACCCCAACTCCCAACATTATTCGTGTGTCCCTCACCTCTCAAAACATGTCCCTTCCATGCCCCCTCATAACCCCATTCTCTCTCATACTTCCCATGCCCCTCATAACTCATATGACACCCACATAACCACTCCGCCAATATCCATTAGGTACGATCCTCATGAGCCAATCAACATCAACAGTTGCAAGTGAAATAAATGTCTGTAACCTAATAAATTCCTCATTCAAAATCTGCCGTTAGTAGCGCAACGTTTAGAAAAAGCACAGTCCCATTGAAGCGTAAGTGGCCATTCAGTTCTATAAACAAACAAACATGTATTCAGTGACCATATCAAAGACAGATTATGTTGTTACAATCTCTTAAAATTGCTAATCACTCCCTTGAACAGCTGTGTCAACAGAACTGAGTACCCCAACAGATTTTGGAACTCAGCCAAATATTCATGGTAGCCACAGCTTTAAAGTATTGGATTTTGGAACTCAGCCAAGTATTCATAGTAGCTACAGCTTTAAACCATTAGATTTTGGAACTCAGCCAAGTATTCATAGTAGCTATAGGTTTAAACAATTAGCTTTCAGCTCCAGAACCATTTGAAATTTAAAGACCAGATGGTATTTCATTTCTATTTCAAAGCAGATTGCCTGCCAGTCAGCAGAGTTTTTTTAACTTTCAACGAAAAGGTCATGTCTTTGCAAAGTAAGATATAGCTGGACATTTAAATCTAAGTCCAAAACATTACACAAAAATTTGGAAGCAGCTTTTCCTACAGTTTTCATAGAATTTACAGTGCAGAAGGAGGACATTCAGCCCATCGAGTCTGCACCGGCTCTTGGAAAGAGCACGCTACCCAAGGTCCACACCTCTACCCTTTCCCCATAACCCAGTAACCCCACCCAACACTAAGGGCAATTTTGGACACTAAAGGCAATTTAGCATGGCCAATCCATCTAACCTGCACATCTTTGGACTGTGGGAGGAAACCGGAGCACCCGGAGGAAACCCACACACACGGGGAGAATGTGCAGACTCCGCACAGACAGTGACCCAAGCCGGGAATCGAACCTTGTACCCTGGAGCTGTGAAGCAATTGTGCTATCCACAATGCTACCGTGCTGCCCAAGTTTTGACTGTATTATGGCACTTTCTCCTTTGGGAAGAGCACTGTAATGCATTTCAATAAATGTAATGGTCAAATTACCTTTGTAGGATATAGCTCTGTAATCAATGACTACATTAAAAGACATCTATATTACAATACAATACGAATAGTGATATTTGAATGTGGAATATAGGATCGGGAGAGGGAGTAGACCATTTGGCCCTTGAAGGACTCAAAGCCTCTCCGCCATTCGATAAGATCATGATTGATCTGACTTTGGTCTCAATTCTACTTTCCTATCTGCCACCCTTGGTGTCCTTGTCTGTCAATAATTAGTGTAATTCAACCGTGATATATTTCAATAAACAAATTCCCATTGTTCTCTGGGAAAGAGATGGCTATATTTGCCACCTAGTAGTAATTAGATAAATTTGGCAAGGCCAGCCCGCCCCACCTCGCTCCTGCTCCAGCAGCGCCTTCTGTACTCGTGGGGTGTACCTTGTCCACACAAATCCCGATATCAATGTGCAACCTTCCTAAAGAAGGCTTTGAGATAAAAATCGTGAGGTTCTGGAATACATCGAAACCTCGGCAGTACAGTCATCTTCACGGACTGCATCCATCTCTTAAAATCCCCTTTCGTTTGCTCCACCAGCCGGGCCAGATTCAATATTTGTAATTGTTCCCACCCTGCGCCACCTGGATGCCCAGATACCTGGAACTCAGCCCACTACCTTAAACGGCAGCTCGCCCAGTCTCCTCCCCTGTCCCGTCGCCTGGATCGGAAAGACCTCACTCTTCCCCGTGTTTAACGTATACACAGAAAACTGGCTGAGTTCCACCAAAATGATCATAATATACCCTATGCTTTCCAGTGGGTCTGATATTTACAGCAACAGTTCGTCCGAATATAGCAAAACCCTATGCTCCACCTCCGACCTGGCACCATCCCTTTCCAACACCTTGACGGTATAAGCGCCATTACCAGTGGCTCTATAGCCAAGGCTAAGAGCAACGGGGAAGAGTGGGCATTCCTGCCTCGTCCCACGATACAACCTAAAATTCCCTGAACTCACCAGATTCGGCCTTATATTCGCCACCGGCACCCGGTATAGCAATTGGATCCAATCCACAAACCCCTGCCCAAACTCGAACTGCGCCAATACCTCCTACAAATAATCCCACTCTTCCCGATCAAAGGCTTCCGCTTCCTTCGCGACCGCCCCCTCCATATTCCGTCCCTCCAAAGACATCATTATGACGTTTAACAGATGCCTGATGTTAGCCAACATGTGCCTCCCTTTTACAAACCCGGATGGTGCCCCCTGGCACACAGTCCTCAATCCGCGAGGCCAAAATCTTAGCCAACAACTTGACATCCACGTTCAATAATGATATTGGGCGGTAGGACCCACCCCACACTGCTCCAGGTCCTTACCTTTCTTCAGGATCAGAAATATTGAGGTCTGTGATAACGTAGGGGGGAGCTCACCTTCTCCCTCACTTCATTAAATGCCCTGACCAGCAAGTCTCCCGAAAAAGTTTTATAAAATTCTACTGGGAAGCCGCCTGGGCCCGGGGCCTTCCTTGCCTTCATTGCCCCCATGCCCTCCGTAACCTCCACCAGCCCAAAGGGTGTTCCCAACCCCTCTACCAGGCCTTGCTCCACCCTGGGGAATTCCAGCCCGTCCAGAAAATATCTCATTCCCTCTTCCCCGATCGGGGGCTCCGATTCATAAAACCTCCTGTAGAACTCCTCAAATACCCCATTCGCCCCCACCGGGTCCAATACCACTCCACCCTTGCCGTCCTTTACCCTACCAATCTCCCTCGCCGCCTCATGCTTCCTGAGGCTGGTGAGACAGCATCCTACTAGCCTTCTCCCCAAAATCACACACTGCCCCACTGGCCCTCCACAGCTGCCCCACTGCCTTCCTTGTGGACACCAGCCCAAACTCTATCTGGAGCTTCTGCCTCTCCTTCAAAAATCCCCCCTCCAGGGCCTCCGCGTAACTCCTAACCACCCACAAAATCGCGACAACCAACCTTGCCATCTTTGCTCGCTCCTCCTTCTCCCTTGCGCCCAAATCAATATGAACTCTCTCCTAATCACTACCCTGAGTGCCTCTCACAGCGTAGTGGCTGAGACCTCACTCGTGTTGTTTAGTTTCATGTACCCCCGGATGGCGGCCCTCACCCGCTCACACACCTCCTCCTCCTCTAGTAATCTTACATTCAGCCTTCACACGGGCGCTGCCCATCCCCCTCCCCAATCCACTCACAAGTCCACCTAATGCAGCGCGTTGTCCGAGACCACAATCGCCAAGTATTCCGAGTCCACCACTCCCGTCAGCAACGACTTACTCACCACAAAAAAATCAATTCGAGAGTAAACCCTGTGCACATGGAAAAGTATAAAAACTCCTTCGCCCCCGGCCTCCCAAACCTCCATGGGTCCACTCCCCCCATACGCTCCATAAATCCCTTCAGCTCCTTCACCATTAGCAATACTCTCCCCGACCTTGGGCTCGACCAGTCCAACCCCGGATCAATGACCATGTTAAAGTCCCCACCCATAATCAGCCGGTGCGAGTCCACGTCCAGAATCTTCCCCAATCCTCGCCTCATAAACGCCACATCGTCACATTTTGGGGCATATACATTTACCAGGACCATTGGCATCCCTTCTAATCACCCACTTACCATCACAAACTTCCCCCCTGAATCCCCTGCTATATTCCCCACCTCAAACACCACACATTTATTGACCAGCACCGCCACCCCTCACGTCTTCATATCTAACCCAAATGGAAAACTTGCCCTCCCCAACCTTTCCTTAGCCTTGTCTGGTCCCCGATCTTCAAGTGTGTGTCTGCCTTCAAACTCCTCAGATGCGCGGAAACATGCGACCGTTTGCCCCTTCATGTTCTATGTGACCAGTCTGGTCGGAGGGCCCCCCCCTGCCGATTAACCATACCCCTTCTTGGGCCAGCCCCCTGCCCGTGCCAAGCGACACTCAAGGCCCACCCCCGGATGTCCACCGTCACCACTCCCTCCCATTTAGCGCCACAGCAACAACACCTTTGTCAGCAACCCCATCTCCCCCCCTTTCCCCTAAACAAAACCATGATGTGGAGATGCCGGCGTTGGACTGGGGTGAGCACAGTAAGAAGTCTTACAACACCAGGTTAAAGTCCAACAGATTTGTTTCGAATCACTAGCTTTCGGAGCACTGCTCCTTCCTCAGTTGGTGTGATTTCGCAAGCACGGGCCGAATCGCGCGACAATCACCAGGCAGGAATGTTCCCTTCCAATCAGGAAACACTTCAGCAGTCAAGGGCATTCAGCCTCTGATCTTCGGGTAAGCGTTCTCCAAGGCGGCCTTCAGGTCGCGTGACAACGTAGAATCGCCGAGCAGAAACTTAGAGCCAAGTTCCGCACACATGAGTACGGCCTCAACCGGGACCTTGGATTCAAGTCGCATTACATTCACTCCCCACCATCTGGCCTGGGCTTGCAAAATCCTACCAACTGTCCTGGCTTGAGACAATTCGCACCTCTTTAACCTGTGATTATCCCTCTCTCCAGTTGCTCCGTCTGGACCTGTAAAGACTTAATTATCTGCAAAGACTCGCATTCAAAGTATCGTCTTGCATCTTTGACTTTGTCTATATATATGTTTCTGGAACCTACCTTTTCATTCACCTGAGGAAGGAGCAGTGCTAAAAAAGCTAGTGATTCGAAACAAACCTGTTGGACTTTACCTGGTGTTGTCAGACTTCTTACCCTAAACAAAACAACAACTCTATCCCCCTCTACTTCCCTAACCATCTGCTCGTTCCCCACTGGATTCCCGTTAGCTAGCCCACCCAGCTAGCCTGGCAGCCCCTGCCCAAGGCACCTAAACCTCCTATTCCCCCCACTGATCCCAAACTTCACCTTTTTAAAGAGGGCAGTCTTTACCCGGTTAAACCCGGCCCTCCTCTTCTCCAGATCCGGGCCCAGGTTGTGATACACTCGCAGCTCGACCTGGGCATCCCGAAGATGGCAGAAAATCCTGCAGCCGAGGCTTGGTCCAGGTTAAATTTGATCCAGTCTGCTACCCGGGCATTTCCACTGGTCGGGGAAAGCAGAACTAGGGGGCATAGCCTCAAAATAAGGGGAAGTAGATTTAGGACGGAGTGTAGGAGGAACTTCTTCATCCAAAGGGTTGTGAATCTCTGGAATTCCTTGCCCAGTGAAGCAGTTGAGGCTCCTTCTTTAAATGTTTTTAAGAAAAAGATGGATACCTTTCTAAAGAATAAAGGGATTCGGGGATATGGTGTGCGGGCCGGAGAGTGGAGCTGAGTCCACAAAGATCAGCCATGATCTCATTAAATGGTGGAGCAGGCTCGAGGGGCCAGAAGGCCTACTCCTGTTCCTAGTTCTTATGGTCTTAAGTTCTTAAGACCATAAGAAATAGAAGCAAAATTAGGCCACATGGCCCATCGGGTCTGCTCCGCCATTCAATCATGGCTGATATTTTTCTCATCCCCATTCTCCTGCCTTCTCCCCATAACCCCTGATCCCCTTATTCATCAAGAACCTATCTATCTATGTTTTAAAGACGCTAAGTGATTTGGCCTCCACAGCCTTCTGCGGCAAAGAGTTCCCCAGATTCACCATTGCCTGGCTGAAGAAATTCCTCCTCATCTCTGTTCTCCTTTAGTCTGAAGTGGTGTCCTCTGGTTCTAGTTTTTCCTACAAGTGGAAACATCCTCTCCACGTCCACTCGATCCAGGCCACGCAGTATCCTGTAAGTTTTAATAAGATCCCCCCTCATCCTTCTAAACTCCAACGAGTGCAGACCCAGAGTCCTCAACCGTTCCTCATACGACAAGTTCTTCATTCCAGGGATCATTCTTGTGAACCTCCTCTGGACCCTTTCTTAGGTACGGGGCCCAAAGCTGCTCATAATTCTCCAAGTGGGGTCTGACCAAAGCCGTATACAGCCTCAGAAGTCCATCCCTGGTCTTGTATTCTAGCCCTCTTGACATGAATGCTAACATTGCATTTGCTTTCTTAACTGCTGACTGAACCTGCACGTTAACCTCAAGAGAATCGTGAACAAGCATTCCCAAATCCCTTTGTGCGTCTGATTTCCGAAGCATTTCTCCACTTAGAAAATAGTCTATGCCTAAACCTCACACTGTTCCACATTGTATTTCATCTGCCACTTCTTTGTCCACTCTCCTAGCTTGTCCAAATCCTTCTGCAGCCCCCTTGCTTCCTCAATACTACCTGTCCCTCTACAGATCTTTGTATCATCTCCAAACTTAGCGGCAGTGCCTTCAGTTCCTTCTTCCTGACCTCACGGATGCACTTGTGCTTGTGATCTGCCACACAAGTCCTCACCCGAGTCCTGGAATGTACCAGTGGCATAGATGCTCAGAGCTGAGGTGAACTTCAAGGCCACCAGGAGCAAGTGTCCTTCTCCTCCACGGGGTGCCAAGTCCGTGAGGACGTGGCACAGGTGCCACACTGTCTCTTTGTTGAAACTGCGTCTCCTGTGGGACATGCTGTCCATCATCTCCTCGAAAGACCAACGACCCCTGTACCTTGGGCCATTGCTGGCATTGCCCCCTGGGTTCCTCCTCAGCCAGATAGGGGGCCAGGTATTCAGCGGGTGCTGCCTCCAGCCAGCACGACGTTGCTGCCTTTTTCGGCGTCGGGCCGCCTTGCCTGCCAGCCATGAGGGCATCATCTGTGCAACTGACACCATCCATTTTGGTCTCTGTAAGGAATTGGAGTGATAGACCGACAATCAGGTAGGGTTTCCACCCTGGACCCTCAAATTCCCCCAAGCCTCCCCTATTCTTACGTGTCCTGCCTTCTCTATGCTGTGCGGGAAAACCTTGCTGTGCACCCTCACTCCCCGCCACAGCAGCAGTCCCTAGACCCCAGACCTCCGATCCCTGCCGGGAACATTAGGGAGACTGTGCTTTGGTGCCCTCCCCTGACCCATGCACTCACCCTTTGGTCACAAGGATATCCCCTCTGCTGAAGTTCAGCTCTTTAATGTTTGATTGTTGGCTGCTGTTTCTAAAGGTCAGGCAAAGTGTTCAGCTGCAAAATTTGATTGAAATGCGATGTCGCATCTGTGCGGGCCCGCCCCACACAGCCCAATCTCACCAGAACTAAATCTTGGCATCTACATATTCCACTGGTGCTCAAGGTGCAGTTGAACATCTGGACTTCCAGCGTGTTTAACCCACGGTGACGTGCGAGTTACATGCAGATCTCAGCACACCAGCAACAAAAGCAACAGCACAAGGTTCCGAAACATCTACTTGCTTCAAACCGGATTGCTTTCTGGACTCAAAGACGTTCCACCATCACCACCACTCCCCTCGGCCCAGGGGCAACCCCCAACCTGGGCCGGGTCAGCCCTCCTGGCTAAGCCAGACCCCTCTGAGGGACCCCTCCGAGCACTGGGGCAGCAGCTCTGATGCCTTGAGCTGCATGCTAGAAAATGGAAATGGGTACTCAACTCCTCAGATCCCCTCAGCAGCCATTGCGCCAGCCTCACATTTTTAAAAAGGAGCACTAAACGACACCCGCGTGATTTCTCGGAAGGCAGTTACATTTGACATCAATCTTGCTAATGAGATTGAAGCTAATGCAAATGAGGCTAATTATATGCTGGCCATATTTGGGCAAGGTCCAGAACTTGCCAACAGGTATGGACCGTTTAGATTGCAAACTGAATCGTGCCCAGCGCGAATCTTGCTTTTGGCCTTTTCCGCTATTTAACCAGTGTGCCCAGTTCCGTGCCAGGCACAAAGCGGGGGTTAAATAATAATAATCATCATTTATTGTCACAAGTAGGCTTCAATGAAGTTACTGTGAAAAGCCCCTAGATGCCACATTCCGGCGCCTGTTCGGCAGGCCGATACAGGAATTGAACTCGCGCTGCTGGCCTTGTTCTGCACTACAAGACAGCTATTTAGCCCACTGTGCTAAACCAGCCCCTAAATCCCACCCCATATGTTCCCAAAACCAGAATAATTAAGTAAGCTGAAAGTGTCTTTTTCAGGAGTGAAAGCTGTGAAAGTAACGATGGTAGAATTTGCCAATCAATATAAATTCCTTGCATCCACACCAATGAGGAGTAACACTAATTTGTCCAAAATTTTGACTGAGCATTCCTTAGAATGACCAAGTGTTTCACCGCAATGACACTGTACCTCACTATCCCTCACATTTCAAACTCATGAGGACCTTCTTATAACCCCAAAGGAGGTCCTGGTATCAGGATTATACAATTTCCCGTGACGTACCCGGAATATGAAGTCCCCTTTAACACAGGCAGGCCTTCCCCTTTAAGGGGCGGGGTTTCCACTTTCCAAGGAGAGTCCCAGTTGTATAAAACCCCGGCCTATGTGCAGGTCGGGAAAGGAGACCGTCGGGGAGTGGAGGAGTATTGTAATTGTATTGAAATAAACCTTGTGTCATAATGTACACCAGTACATCATGGTGCAGATACACACACACTGATGGACACACAGCAGGACCAATCAACACACACAACACCGCAGCCAATCACCAGTTAGAGCACACGCACTATAAAGACAGGGGGCATCAGAGTTCCCACTCATTCGGGATGCAGCCTCCTAGAAGGACAGAGCCTACAGCTTACAGCACAGATCTTCCCATGTGCTGAGTGCATAGACTGGTTCGGACAGGCATAGGTCTTTAGTTTAATCTAACATCGTGTTAACCCACAGTGAAATTATGTTCAACAGTTTCTAACTTAATAAAATAGTGTTGCACTATTTTAAGTGTTGGTGGCCTGTATGTGTTCCACGGATCCAGAGCACCCAACACATCACGTTGTTCTGTCATTTCTACTTCAATCCATGAGCTCAGCCTACCGCAGATTCCAACAGTTCTATTCTTCAACAAACTGTACACCTTTTTGAAATGATTCCACTTTAAGCAGGAGTTCCACTTTTTCCCTCAAGATGGACATGGTGTTGGGAACTGATCGGTGCATCCACAATGCGAGCATGTCTTTTTTTTCGGGTATCTGTTTGGCCCAAAGTGCTTTTCGAGAGCACTTACTGCCTTCTGTGGACTTCTCGAGTATTTGCTGGCAGTCAGCTCCAAAACCATGTATGAGTAACATCTTCTTGCAGGTCGCTGCTACATCTGGACTATCTATTCCTGTAATGAGCAAGTCATTGTTGAACCGTGAAATCCATCGTTCCCACAGCATGGAGTTCCTGGTGAAGAAAGGAATGGTGCTGGAGCTTGTAAATTTAAACTATTCTCTGTCTCGTTGCTAATTGGTGTGCTTTATGCCTCGGCGATATGCAGAGATGACGCACCGGTTTCCGTGTCTAAACCGGACTTATTTTACAAATGCTTTTAAAATGTCTGCTCTCTCATGCTTCCAGCTGCTTCTCTCAGTTTAGTTTCATTGGTCATTTTATGAGCACACCCAGACTTAACTAACTACAAACAGTGAGCAGTCAGCGAACACTGAACTATCAAATACTGCTGTAGCACTTCTAGTCTGCTGACGGAACACCTGATGGGAAGAAGCAGCTCAGGCCATGCTCCAACAAGGAATGCAAGGCAGGGGTGGCACAGTACTACCCAGAACACAATTTAATTATGTGTTGGTCCAGCATCAGCCACCCTGCTGGTAGGGTACAGACCTAATTATTGTACTACGTGTCTGTTCAGCTTCTGATGCAGTTACCCTTCAAAGCCGTGTTCCAGACATAACTCTGCCCAAAATGACTGCTGGGACGATGAAGAACTTTAAAATGGTCTGTTGGCAATGTTCCTTGCAGTCATTTCTGTTTGGTGCATTTCATGATAAATGCTGCCATGTGTTTTTAATGCCCTGTAATTAAACATAGAAGCTGATTTCTGCACGATTGCTAACAGATTAATGTATAGTAAACTTTGTGGCATAGCCTGGCCAGATAAAGGACATTTCATTAGTTTATACAAAAAGTACTGCTCAACATTCCCCAATAACAGTCAATTTCAATGGAAATCACATTTTTGCATGATCTGAGCAATTTTAAAACGCTGCATTTCCCACTGTCAGGAGGTTAAAAATAGAAATGTATCAGTGCCAAATGATGTGTATCAATACACAGAACACGCTGTGCCACACATAGTGTAAAATGTACGGTTGTGCACGAGACTTCTCAAATGGCAAGCTTCTGATTTTGATTTTGTCCTTCGGGAAAACTGCTGGTTCGGAGTTCACATGCTTTCTGGTAAAGATGGATATTTTGAATGTACGTTTCCCTGGACCACTTTTAAGCACCTCCAGTCAGTTGGCCTCAGCACGTCGCAAGGCTTCGGGCAACTCTGCCAATCGCTTGTGGCAGATTTGGATGCTTAGTCAACTTATTCCCACCCTGCTTGAACAGCAACCTCACCATCTTCCCTCCACAACTATCCCCAGCGGTGCAAAAAAACAAAGCTGAAGTGCTTGGAACCATCTTCAACCAGAAGTTTGAAGTGAATGATCCAACTTGACCTCCTGAGGTCACAGTATCACAGAAGCCAATCTTCAACCAATTTGATTCACTCCACATCACATCAAGAAACACTTGAAGGCATTGATATTGCAAAGGCTAAGGGCCCTGACAATATCCCTATAGTACTACAGAAGACAATTCTGTGCTCCTGATCTAGCTTCTCCATTATGAAGCAAGACCTGGACAACATTTTAAATTTGGGTAAGTAACATAAGCGCACACAAGTACCAGACATTGACAGTCTCCAGCAAGAGAGAATCCTACCATCACCGAATCCCCCATTATCAAAATCCTGGGGATTGCCATTAACCTGAAACTGAACTGGACCAGCCATATATGTACTCTGACAACAACAGCAAGTCAAAGGCTTGGAATTCTGCAGCGAGCAACTCACCTGCTGACTCCCCAGTGCCTGCCCATTATCTACAAGACACATGTCACGAGTGTGATGGAATACTATCCACTCGCCTGGATTAGTGCACCTCCAACAACACTCAGGAAGCTTAACATCATCCAGGACAAAGCAGCTGGTTAGATTGGCACTCCATCTTAGTCTCCAACTTAAACGTTGACTCACCCCACCACAAATGGAATGGCAACAGGGTGTATTGTGTACAAAAACCAATATAGTGCTCACCAAGGATTGTTTGACACAATCTGTACTGCCTAAAAGGACAAGGACAGCAGATGAATGGGAACACCACCGCTTTCAAGTTCTCCTCCAAGCCACACACATGTTGAATTATAATTAACTGTTAATTATACTGTTAACTGTTGATAGAACAGCACTTCGGACGTACCTACACCAGGTGGACTGCAGTGGTTCATTAAGACGGCCCACTACCACCCTCATTTTGTAATGCAAATATTCACTGACACAGTGGGTGAATTCTCTGCTGCCAGTAGTGGGGTTCCCAATGTGGCAGAGAACTCATTGTTGGCCGGCGTTGATCCCGTTCTGATGCTCTGGTCCCCTGGAGCGTGCAAATGACCCAGTTGCATCATATTAACGGGCTGGGCACAGGATACTCCAAACCCATGTGAATCTCTGGGCCAGGATTTCATGTAGGGACAGGAGGTAACTCTTTAAGGGAGTTGCTGCCAAAGTCCATTAAGGGCCACCCTCACCCCCGCAATGCAAATCCTGCCCACCCATACCCTGCCATCGCCCCCCCCCCCCAATCAGAGAACCCTGCATAGTTTAATGCTCTCACTTCCTCCTTTACTCTGCAGAAAGCACTTAAATGTCTTTGATGAGGTCCAGGAGCTGTCAATCATAGCTAGATGTTGATAAACATTGTGGTTAGTTTCACAGCTGACTACTTGAAATCCACTCAGGCAGAAAGGAAATGAGATCAAACAATCCAGACAGCTGGCTATGAGTGGAAGTTGTTAATCACAGCCTAGTAAGATCAATTTCACATTGATATGAATGAAAGCATTGCAAGCACTGAGGGGATTTAAACACAGTTGATGTGGTTTTCTAGGAATTTACAGGTGCTGCTTCCTCGGCCTGAGCCAGCAGGTGTATTTAGTGTAACACGGTGGCACAGTGGTAGCACTGCTGCCTCACAGCGCCAGGGACTTGGGTTACATTTCGGCCTTGGGTGACTGCGGAATTTGCACATTCTCCCCGTGTCAGTATGGGTTTTCTCCAGGTGCTCTGGTTTCCTCCCACAGTCCAAAGATGTGCAAGTTAGATGGATTTGCCATGATAAAATTGCCCCTTAGTGTCCGGGGATGTGCAGGTTAGGTGGGATTACGGGGATAGGGTGGGGAAGTGGGCCTAGGTAGGATGCTCGTTCATCTTAGGGACCGAATGGCCTCTTTCTGCGCTGTAGAGATTCTCTTGCACATGTGAGTTTTAAAGCAGTGATTTATTTCACTGTCTCTGTCTGGACTGTTCGTTAGCTTCCAAGCATGGGTCTTTGTAATGGGAGGCTTCTTGATACGGGTCTCTATAATGCAGGGCTTTCTGGTGGGGGTCCATCTTATTGGGGATCACTGGTGGAGGTCTCTGTAATCAGGGTTTCTGGTGGCAGCTCTCTTATGAGGGCGGGGTCTATAATGGGGGTCTTTGGTGGAGAGGCGGTGAGGGGGGGGGGGGGGGGAATTGGGTCATCCTGGTAGTGTAGGGGTATGTGAACCAGCAAATCTCGTAGTGGGGGACGTAATTGCATTGCTGAGGGGGTGGGGGTCGAGCCCCCCCAACCTCCCCCGACCACATTATCGGGCCGCCTGCTCAAAATGGCTGCCTGATAGCAGGATTCGCAAGGGAATCCCTCGCCCTGCATAAATTTGCATGGCAAGGGATAGGAAATTGTCTCTAGATTTGCGCTCCCAGTGCGAGTGTAAATCAGTGGTGGTTCTGCTGCCCATGATTTTGGTCCTCATCCACCCATAACAAAGGCCTTGTTCAACTCACTTATACAAATTACAAAGGAAGAAACATGTCCAAAGGTTTAAAAGAGTGCTAAGGTTTTACTTTTGGTAAAAACATACAATTGTCCAGCTGGAAGTTCCAATTTAAAATGTGACACATTGGTGCATGACTAATTTGACCCTCGTCCAGAATCAGTCCCAGTGACAGAGATAGTTCTTTCTGTCACATTTGTCCACTGTAACGTTATATGGAACATAGAACATACAATGCAGAAGGAGGCCATTCGGCCCATTGAGTCTGCACCGACCCACTTAAGCCCTCACTTCCACCCTATCCCTGTAACCCAATAACCCCACCTATCCTTTTTGGACACTAAGGGCAGTTTATCATGGCCAATCTACCTAACCTGCACGTCTTTGGACTGTGGGAGGAAAACCGGAGCACCCGGAGGAAACCCACGCAGACACGGGGAGAAGGTGCAGACTCCGCACAGGCAGTGACCCAGCGGGGAATCGAACTTGGGACCCTGGAGCTGTGAAGCCACAGTGCTATCCATTTGCGCTACCGTATTTATGTCCAAGCACTATTTTCATCGGAGGTCTGCTCAACGTACCCACATTGATTAGCAGAGCAGTACCAGTTGCTTGAGTAAAAGTAGTTTGAGGTTAAATTCTTCCAAAAGTCCTCTCAAAAGATGAAAGGGCCAGTGTGTTGGAATGTGTCTCACACCTGCGTATGTTAGTTGGAAGGCTGAGACCTCTGAGCTGTAGTTCTGACCTGGCGCCAAGCACTTCTGTCAGCAACATCTGTGTTTGTTAATCAAAGCCTCGCAACTGAGGTGGTGGAGCCTTTCTTTCAAAAAAAAAGTCACATCAATGTTTTACCATTTTGCATTTACTGTATTTCTTTAGGTTGAACAGGAACAGTTGTCCGAAGCCATCTGTCAGACTCCCTATAAGACCCCTTCTGTGACTCCAGCAGCTTCCCAGAGGAGCCTCCACAGCAGCAGGTGAGAGATAACATCTTAACTGCCTATGCCTTGTGCTTATTTCTGGGATATGCTGGATTCAAAAAATTTGTCCCCTTGCAGTATCCTGGCTGGAATTCTCCGGTCGTGGGGATTCACTTTTCCCGCTGGCAGCATACCCCTGCCCGCGGGTTACCCGGCAGTGTGGGTAACCTCACAATGAGAAATTCCATTGACAAGCACCGGGAAGGTGGAATCCCACCGCCAGCGAATTGGCCCTCGGCGGAGAAAACACAAACAGATTAGAACTTTGCTTAGTTTGAATCACTTCAGATTTGAACATTTTGCACACTAACAGCTGGGTAATGTAATGGGTTAGACACTGTAACCCTTTCAATTCTAGAACCAGATTAAATGGTTCCTCTAAATTACAGAGGTGAATGGCCCTGCAGCAATCGGGAACATACCACAGAATGCAACAAATAAGCCGTGCACAACCAATGTTCCAGAAGGTGTGCTCGCTTCGGCAGAACATATACTAAAATTGGAACGATACAGAGAAGATTAGCATGGCCCCGGCGCAAGGATGACACGCATTTTTTTCGGGCAGCACGGTAGCACAGTGGTTAGCACTGCGGCTTCACAGCAGCAGGGTCCCAGGTTCGATTCCCCGCTGGGTCACTGTCTGTGCGGAGTCTGCACGTTCTCCCCGTGTCTGCGTGGGTTTCCTCCAGGTGCTCCGGTTTCCTCCCACAGTCCAAACACGTGCAGGTTAGAACAAAGTACAATGAAAATTACAGCACAGGAACAGGCCGTTCGGCCCTCCCAGTCTGCGCCGATCCAGATCCTTTGTCTAAACCTGTCTTCTATTTTCCAAGGATCTACCTCCCTCTGTTCCCCGCCTGTTCATATATCTGTCTAGATGCATCTTAAATGATGCTATCGTGCCCGCCTCTACCCACCACCCTCTGCGTAAAAAACTTTCCACGCACATCTCCCTTAAACTTTCCCCCTCTCACCTTGAAATCGTGACCCCTTGTAATTGACATCCCCACTTTTGGAAAAAGCTTGTTGCTACCCACTCTGTCCATACTTCTCACAATTTTGTAGACCTCAATCAGGTCCCCCCTTAACCTCTGTCTTTCCAACGAAAACAATCCTAATCTACTCAACCTTTCTTCACAGCTAGCACCCTCCATATCAGGCAACATCCTGGTGAACCTCCTCTGCACCCTCTCTAAAGCATCCACATCCTTCTGGTAAAGTGGTGACCAGAACTGCATGCACGATTCCAAATGTGGCCTAACCAAAGTCCTATACAACTGTAACATGACCTGCCGACTCTTTTTCTCAATACCCCGTCCGATGAAGGCAAGCATGCTGTATGCCTGCTTGACCACTCTATCGACCTCCCACTTTCAGGGTACAATGGACCTGAACTCCTAGATCTCTCTGTACATCAATTTTCCCCAGGACTCTTCCATTGATCGTATAGTCCGCTCTTGAATTAGATCTTCCAAAATGCATCACCTCGCATTTACCTGGCTTGACCTTCATCTGCCATTTCTATGCCCAACTCTCCAATCTATCTATATTTTGCTGTATTCTCTGACGGTCCTCCTCACTATCTGCAACTCCACCAATCTTAGTATCATCTGCAAACTTGCTAATCAGACCACCTATACCTTCGTCCAGATCATTTATGTATATCACGAACAACAATGGTCCGAGCACGGATTCCTGTGGAACACCACTAGTCACCTTTCTCCATTTTGAGACAGTCCCTTCCACCACTACTCTCTGTCTCCTGTTGCCCAGCCAGTTCTTTATCCATCTAGCTAGTACACCATGAGCCCCATACAACTTCACTTTTTCCAACAAACTTTATCAAACGCCTTACTGAAGTCCATGTATGTCACATCTACAGCCCTTCCCTCATCAATTAACTTTGTCACTTCCTCAAAGAATTCTATTAGGTTTGTAAGACATGACCTTCCCTGCACAAAACCATGCTGCCTATCACTGATAAGTCTATTTTCTTCCAAATGTGAATAGATCCTATCCCTCAGTATCTTCTCCAACAGTTTGCCTACCACTGACGTCAAGCTCACAGGCCTATAATTCCCTGGATTATCCCTGCTACCCTTCTTAAACAAAGGGACAACATGAGCAATTCTCCAGTCCTCCGGGACCTCACCCGTGCTCAAGGATGCTGCAAAGATATCTGATAAGGCCCCAGCTATTTCGTCCCTCGCTTCCCTCAGTAACCTGGGATAGATCCCAAACGGACCTGGGGACTTGTCCACCTTAATGCCTTTTAGAATACCCAAAACTTCCCCCTTCCTTATGCCGACTTGACCTATTTAAACATCCATCCCTAGCCTCAACATCCGTCCCTCTCCTTGGTGAATACCGATACAAAGTACTCATTAAGAATCTCACCCATTTCCTCTGACTCCACGCATAAATTCCCTCTTTTGTCTTTGAGTGGGCCAATCCTTTCTCTATTTACCCTCTTGCTTCTTAAATACGAATAAAAGCCTTTGGGATTTTCCTTAACCCTGTTAGCCAAAGATATTTCATGACTCCTTTTGGCCCTCTTTTATTGCGCGTTTGAGATTTGTCCTACTTTCCCGATAGTCCTCCAAAGCTTCATCAGTTTTAAGTCACCTAGATCTTATGTATGCTTCCTTTTTCATCTTAGCTAGTCTCACAATTCCACCAGTCATCCATGGTTCCCTAATCTTGCCATTTCTATCCCTCATTTTCACAGGGACATGTCTGTCCTGCACTCTAATCAACCTTTCCTTAAAAGACTCCCACATTTCAAATGTGGATTTACCCTTAAACAGCTGCTCCCAATCCACATTCCCTAGCTCCTGCCGAATTTTGTTATACTTGGCCTTTCCCCAATTTAGCACTCTTTCTTTAGGATCACTCTCGTCTTTGTCCATGAGTATTCTAAAACTTACGGAATTGTGATCGCTATTCCCAAACTAATCACCGACTGAAACTTCAACCACCTGGCCGGGATCATTCCCCAATACCAGGTCCAGTATGGCCCCTTCCCGAGTTGGACTATTTACATACTGCTCTAAAAAACTCTCCTGGATGCTCCTTACAAATTCTGCTCCATCTACGCCTCCAACACTACATGAGTCCTATTCAATGTTGGGGAAGTTAACATCTCCCATCACGACCACCCTATTGCTCCTCCATTTTTCTATAATCTGTCTAAAAATTTGTACCTCTACTTCACGCTCGCTTTTGGGACGCCTGTAGTAAAGTCTCAACAATGTTACTGCACCCTTCCTATTTCTTAGCTCTACCCATATTGCCTCAGTGCTCGAATCCTCCATCGTGCCCTCCTTAATCACAACTGTGATATCCTCTCTGACCAGTAATCCAATTCTCCACCCCTTTTACCTCCCTCTCTATCCCTCCTGAAGCATCTATACCCTGGGATATTTAGTTGCCAGTCTTGCCCTTGCCTCAATCAAGTCTCAGCAATACCAATAACATCATATTCCCAGGTATTAATCCAAGCCCAAAGTTCATCTGCCTTATCTGCTACACTTCTCGCATTGAAACAAATGCAGCTCAGACCACCTGTCCCTTTACGTTCATCATCTCTTCCCTGTCTACTCTTCCCATTACTCACATTGAGCTTATTATCTAGTACCTTACTGGCTTTAGTTGCTGCCCCTTTACTCACCTCTAACTTCCTAATCTGGTCCCCATCCCCCTGCCACATTAGTTTAAAACCTCCCCAACAGTGTTAGCAAAAGCACTCCCTAGGATATTGGTTCCAGTCCTGCCCAGGTGTAGACCATTTGATTTGTAATGGTCCCACTGCCCCCAGAACCGGTTCCAATGTCCCAAAAATCTGAACCCCCTCCCTCCTGCACCATCTCTCAAGCCACGTATTCATTCTGACTATTCTTGAATTTCTACTCTGACTGCCTCGTGGCACTGGTAGCAATCCTGAGATACTACCTTTGAGGTCCAACTTTTTAACTTATCTCCTAACTTCCTAAATTCTGATTGTAGGACCTAATCCCATTTTTATACCTGTATCGTTGGTGCCTATATGCACCACGACAACTGGCTGTTCACCCTCCCCCTTCAGTATGTCCTGCAGCCGATCTGAGACATCCCTGACCCGTGCACCTGGGAGGCAACATACCATTCGGGAGTCTCGTTTTCGACCACAGAAATGCCTGTCTACTCCCCTTACGATTGAATCCCCTATGACTATAGCCCTGCCAGTCTTTTACCCGCCCTTCTGTACAGCAGAGCCAGCCACGGTGCCATCAACCTGGCTACTGCTGCCTTCGCCTGGTGAGTCATCTCCCCCAACAGTATCCAAAACAGGTATACTGTTTTGGATACTGTTGGGGGAGATGACTCACCAGGCCTGTTTTGGAGGGAGATGACCGCAGGGGACACCTGCACTGCCTTCCTGCTCTTCCTCTGCCTTTTGGTCACCCATTCCCTGTCTCCCTCACCAATCCTAATCTGCGGTGTGACCAACTCACTGAACGTGCTATCCACGACCTCCTCAGCATCGTGGATGCTCCAAAGTGAGTCCATCCGCAGCTCCAGAGCCGTCATGCGGTCTAATAGGAGCTGCAGCTGGACACACGTCCCGCACATGAAGGAGTCAGGGGCATCGGCCGCGTCCCTGAACTCCCACATTGAGCACGAGGAGCATAACATGGGTCTGGGATCTCCTGCCATTTTTACACTTTACCTTAACTGATTGCAAATATAATATTAAATAATGAATAAGTGAACGGAATAAAGATTTTAATTACCAATCACAATACATACCAACACACGAAGAGTTAAATTTCTCCCAGCTACTGCTAATTAGAGCACGTTCCTTACCAGCCAATCAGGTCACTGTTTTGCTGTGATGTCACTCTTCCAGGTAAGTATTTAAAGAGGAAAACTTACATTCCCGACAGACCCCTGGCCACTGCTCCCGCCGAAAATCCGAAGGCCGCTTCTCCGGCAGCTGTGTCCCCGCCGCTCTCCTTGCGCTCTTTCACTGTAAATACAGGTAAAAATAAAATGCTTAACCAGCAACCACTGCGCCCCACACGAGAAAAGAAATCAGCTGTTATGGGCCTGTGCAACAATTTAGATCTTTACTACTTACCCAGCAGTCACTCTGTCCTCATTCCGACCGGATTCAGCTGGAAACTCCCAACAGTATGTTTTTTTTTAAATTTACACCCCTTCTCAGCAAGCACTCACTCAGCAACCACTGCGCCCCGCACGATAACACCTCAGGGAAAAGAAAAACTACTTATCAGTCATCAACCAATCACTGACCTGCAGGCTGTGACGTCACGGTTCAACTTCTTTCTACTTCTACCTGCCCTCAAGTCTCCCTCTTGATCTTTACTCGTCTGGGATCCTTACAGTGATTGTCTTTTTTTTTTTTGGTTAGAGGAGGAGATAGGAAGGGAAACACTGAAGATGTGTTTCGGGTTTAACTGTCACTTGACAACAGCCCCTCCACAAACTACCTTCAAGATAGGGTGACCGCAATGCACTGATGTAAATTTTCCCCGCAACAGCCAATCAGCAGCTTCGCTCTACTGCCCTCTGCTGGATGCTTGCCTTGACTTGAACACCTAGGGTGTCTTGCTCACGTACACTTTCTGGATGCAGTGACCGCAATGCACTGATGCAAATATTCCCCGCAATAGCCAATCAGCAGCTCTGCTCTACTGCCCTCTGCAGGTGCTTGCCTTGACTTGAACACCTAGGGTGTCTTGCTCAGGTACACTTTCTGGAAGCAGTGACCGCAATGCACTGATGCAAATTTTCCCCGCAACATCCAATCAGCAGCACCGCTCTACTGCCCTCTGCTGGATGCTTGCCTTGACTTGAACACCTCGGGTGTCTTGCTCAGGAACACTTTCTGGATGCAGTGACCGCAATGCACTGATGCACATTTTACCCTCAACAGCCAATCAGCAGCTCCGCTCTACTGCCCTCTGCTGGATGACCATGATAAATTGCCCTTAGTGACCCCAAAAAATGGATGTGAGGGGTTATTGGGTACGGGGATATGGTGCAAGTGAGGGCTTAAGTGGGTCGGTGCAGACTTGATGGACTGAATGGCCTCCTTCTGCAATGTATGTTCTATGTTCTAAGGTCATAAAATATAGCAGCAGAATCAGGCCATTTGGCCTTCATCTCTCTCCATAAGACAAACTTTAGGACATGCGCTGGTGTAGCTATGCACAGTGGAGTAAACAGGCCATGCACGATAAAGAAAAATTGGAAATAACAATGGACAGAATTTTCCGGCCTCCCCATCGGCTTTCCGGCAGTGGCGACAGGTTGCCGCCCGCTGCAGGTGGGATCTTCCAGTTCCATCGATGTCTACAGCATTTTGAGTGGCTCGCCCACTCTGCCACCAGGGAACCATCTGCAGGGATCTCCTTTCGCAGGACTGCTGGCAGGGAGGGCCTAGAAATCCTACCATTGTCTCTGGTCTGGATTTCCTCCCACTTGGCAGGTTACCAGTTGATCTGGAATGTTGCCTGCCGATGTCAATCTGTTATATAACTATTATAAGCCCAATGGGAGTCCAATGATCAAACCATACAGTTTCCCATGACCTCCCCAGAATATGAACTGCCGCTTTAAAGGGATAAGGGCTTCCCCTTAACAACTCACATAAAAATCCGGCCTGGGTGCAGGTTGGGGAAGGAGACCCTTAGGGGAGCAGAGGAGTTTGGATTTGTATGTTAATAAACCTTGTTTGTTAATTTCTACCGACATCTATGCATCCTGCTTATCGTGGATTCAACAATGGCGATGAGGATTTGGTGAAGCCACCATCGATAACGGTTGCTATGCCCACAGTCCACCTCATCAAAACCTCTGGAGGCTCCTGTATTGATCGCCAAAATGCCGCATATAGGGATGGTGGAACCATTTAACGCAGATACAGACAATTGGGGACAATACATCAAACGCATGCAATTTCTTTTAAGACCAATGCGATTATCAATGATGAGAGACTAATTGTGGTATTGCTAACGGCTTGTAGAGGGCCTACCTACAGAGTGATAAAAAGCCTGACTCATCTGGACCCCCAAATACCCGGTCGTTTGCCACCCTGGCGACCTTGGGGAGGAGCATTTTGACCCGAAACCGCCGCTCATCGTTCGCCATTTCCGATTCCACATGGCTACTCAGGCCCAGGCCGAGTCGGTGAGTGACTTCCTAGCCCGCCTCTGAAAACTAGCAGAGACTTGCAAATTTCGAGCAACATTAAATGAGACACTCTGGGACCGCTTAGTGTGTGGACTCCGTGACGTGGCCACGCAGAAGAAATTACTAACTGAGGCCCACTTGGACCTGCAATGCACGGTGGAGATAGCCATTTGCAGAGAAAATGTTGAACAAGGGGCCCAGGCACTCCAAGCAATGGCGAGTGCCAATCACACTTGGCTAAAACTGAGGAATCCGGGCCCTGGCAGTGGAACAGATACAGGAGGAACATGGGCCGCCACAACGGAGGCCAGGACCACCTCCGGGCATTCTCTCTCAACCTTGGGGAACAAGAATACGACGGCTGACCAGCGGAGGCTGCAACAGGGCGCAGGGACAACGACAGCAGGAGTCCCCGTCAGGATCTACCAGCCTGACCCCCCCCCAGGCGTGACTGGCCCACAGGACAGGGCTTGCTGTGTGGAAGAGGGTAACAACACCTACCAGCAGAGTGGCACCCAACCAGATCTCTCTGTAAATTAATGGACACCCCATCTGCGCGGAGCTCAACAGTGGCATAGCATTGTCGGTAGTCAGTCGCCGTACGTTCGACCACATTCGGTCTGGCCTTCAATCACTGAGGGAACCGCTGACAATAGCGGGCACCTCAACTGTTCTGGTTGAGTATCATCAGCAATCCGCAAGTCTTCCTCTGATGGTGGTCCACGGGAATGGTCCGAGCTTTCTGGGGCGTGACTGGTTACGTCACCTACGTTTACATTGGCAGCGGATGTGCCTCATGCATCTACTTGACCCTGAAGGGGTTCTGACCAGATTTCTGTATTCCAGGATGGCTTGGGCACGATCAAAGGGGCAGTGGCCCGATTAAGCATGGACCAGATGGCTCAACCGCGCTACTTCCACATCCGACCTGCTCCAGGAATTGGGCAGGATGGAGAGTTTAGAAACAGAAAAACATAGAAAATAGGCCCAGGAGCAGGCCATTCAGCCCTTTAGCCTGCACCACCATTCAATATGATTATGGCTGATCATGGAAATTTAGTATCCCACTCCTGCTTTCTCTCCATACCCCTTGATCCCTTTAGCTGCAAGGGCCACGTCCAGCTCCCTCTTGAATAGATCCAGTGAACCGGCCCCAGCAGCTTCCTGTGGTGGAGAATTCCACAAGGTCACAACTCTGAGAGAAGAAGTTCTTCCTCATCTCAGTCCTGAATGGCTCACCCCTTATTCTTAGGCTGTGACCCTTAGTTCTGGACATCCCCAACATCGGGAACATTCTTCCCACATCTAGCCTGTCCAATCCCATCAGGATTTTATCTGTTTCTATGAGATCCCGTCTCATTCTTCTAAACTCCAGAGTACAAACCCAGTCGATCCAGTCTTTCTTCATTTGCCAGCCCTGCCATCCTGGGAATTAGTCTGGTGAACCTTCGCTGGACACCCTCAATAGCAAGAATGTCCTTCCTCAAACTAGGAGACCAAAACTGCACACAATACTCAAAGTGGGGCCTCGCCAAGGCCCTATATAACTGCAGCAAGACATCTCTACTCCTACACTCAAATCCTCTCGTTATGAAGGCCAGCAGGCCATTAGCTTTCCTCACCTGCTGTATCTGCATGTCAACCTTCAGCGACTGTTCTACCATGACCCCAGGTCTCATTGCACTTCTTGTTTGAGCATCATACGCCCGGTGCGATTCTGTGACTGGGCGTCGCCGGTCGTCTCGGTCATGAAACCTGATGGATCAGTGCATTTATGCGGGAACTATAAGATGACGGTCAACTGTGTGTCTCGACTGGATCACTATCTGGTCCCTTGGATCGAGGATCTTTACGCGAAGCTCAGCGGTAGGCGAACGGTACAAAACTCGACATGAGTAATGCTTATCTCCATGCTCCTGGCCCCCAAGTGCAGACGTTTCGTAACCGTGAACATATACCGGGGGCTATATGAATACACCCGCCTGTCCTTTGGGGTTTCCTCCACATGCGCAATATTCCATCGAATATCCTGAGAGGCCTAGCTCGTGTGGCAGTCTTATCTGGACAACGCCCTTATCACGGGCTCCTCCGACCAGGAGCATCTCCAAAACCTATCCGAGGTGCTGTCCCTGAGGTTGAGGGAGCTGACGTCCGCATCTGATGGGAGAAATGTGTCTCCAATGCCGTCAAAGTAACATACCTCAGCTACCATGTTGACCACCAAGATTTGCACCCTGTGGGGAAGAAAAGGAACAGGCAACTTAGCAGGCCCCCGTGCCACATGGCCCAATAGAACTCCGATCATTCCTAGGCCTGGTCAATTATTATGGCAGTTTTCTCCCAAATTTGGCCACAACTGTAGCACCCCCTCCACCCTCTGTTAAAGGAGCAATGCTGGCAGTGGCCCCAGGAACAGCAGACAGCTTTCACCAGGGTGAAACGACAGCCTTCCTCACCAAGATTGCTACTCAATTCGACCCATCACGCCCACGCCTGTTGACCTGCGATGCTTCTCCTTACGGCATCGGGGGCTGTGCTGGCCACACCATGGATGACAGATCTGAACGTGCCAGGGCTTTCGCCTCCCGAACACTGGCAGATGCAGAGAAACGATATAGGCAGATTGAGAAGGAGAGTTTGACTGTCGTGTTCGGGGTCATGAAATTTCATCAGCATGTTTACGGGCATCGCTTCACCGTTCTTACGGACCACAAGCATCTCCTCGGATTCTTCAAGGAAGATCGGGTGATTTTCTGCCTGCATCCAGCGATGGACACTGCTGGTATGAATATGTTCTGGAATGCCCCTCCAGGGCAAAGGTACCCCACGCCAATGCATTAGCCATCTGCCCCTGCGGACCAGGCCACCTATATCAGCGGCGTCCAGCAAGGTCATTGCTACCTTCGATTTAATGGACTCGTTACCAGTCAAGGCGTTGCACGTCCGCGGGTGGACCCAGACTGACCCTCAGCTATCGTGTGCCATGTATGCCACGTGGTGCAGTATGGAGCTCAGCACTGGGCTTCACCTCAGGACCTGAAGGCCTACACCCCGAAGATGCAGGAGCTCAGCATAGAGGATGGAGTACTCCTTTTGGGGACCCAGTGGTGGGCCTAGAACATGGACACGGCCAGTTCCTAATGGACCACCACAGTGGACACCACAGCTGAAAATGTTAGCTCGCTGCTACGTTTTGTGGCCCGGCATCGACGCGGACATCGAGCGGGTAGCCCAGTGCTGCGTCCAGTGTCAGGAACACCAGAAGTTGCCTCCTGCAGCCCCGCTCCACCTATGGGAATAGCCAGGTCTCGCCTCCATATGGGCTTTGCCTACCTTTTTCAGGGCACAATGTTCCTCATCCTTGTCGATACACTGCAACTGGATGGAGATCCTCAAGATACCTGTGACGACAGCCCAGACCACCATAGAGGAACTCCAGTTCATTTTCATCATGCACCGCATACCGGAAGTGCTGGATCCATACAGTGATTATGGAGCTTACAAGTGCGGAATTTGCAGCATTCGTGTCTGCCAATGTGATCCGTCATGTGAGGACCGCCGTACACCCAGCCTTAAATGTGTTGGCCAGGCAGGCGGTGCAAACTTTCAAGCTGGGAATGAAGAAGCTGACAGCGGGTTCCTGGGAGACCCGGTTGGCCAGGTTCTTATGCTGCTACTGGACGACCCCGAATGCCACAACAGGCATAGCACCATGCCGAGTTGTTGATGGGTGGTCACCTCTGCACACGGTTAGGTCTCGTCTTTCCGGATATTTGGCAGGAAGGTGCTCCGCCCTCAAGACCAAACCGAGACAGTCACAGACCGCCGCAAGCCACTACACAGGTTCACCTCAGGAGATGTGATAGATGTCTGGAATTTCGGCGACAAAGACGATTTGAATCCTGGGCGTCGTGTTGGTGAAAACGGGAACCGTTGCCTACTGAATATGGGCACAGGGCCACGAGTCTAATTGCCACGTGAACCCTCTCTGAAACGGCATGCCAATTGCCCCATCCGTACCGGCCATTGATTCAGGCGTCCCAGCACTGCCGTCTTTGCTGCCGCCCCTGTTGCTGCCACTGCCCCTGGACCTGCTGGCTGTCGAGGATTATGGGATAGTTTTTGAGGATGCCAAGATGCTGGACAAGGAACCACCTAGATCCAACTCTGAAACCGAGATGGATGTTTCATCACCGCCAGAGACACCCGTGCCGACTCTCGTGGCCACACCCGCAGTGTTGCCACTGACCAAATGTTCATCGCGCCAATGCTGCCCCCACCCAGTCCGATATACGTCTCCTCACGCCACACGGTCTGCCCCTGAATGCCGTCCACAGGTGAAACGGTCAAAATGCCCAGCGCATTTACCCATGGATGTGGATGTTGCTCCGGACTTTGGAGGAAGGGGGAGAGACGACGAGTGTCCTATCCCAATGGAGGTCCTGGGGTAAGGACCATATGGTTTCCCATGACCTCCCTGGAATATGAACTGCCCCTTTAAGAGGGCGTGGCTTTCCTTTAACAAGGAGGGCCCCAATCACATAAAAACCACAGCCTGGGTGCAGGTCGTGGAAAGAGACCTTTAGCGGAGTGGAGAGGTTTGAACTTGTATCATAATAAACCTTGTTCATTAATTTCTGTCTATGCGTCCTGCTTTTCCCGGACTCAACACTAACCCATTACAGTTTACTCCCAGGGCCATCACTTTCCATACTGGGAGTGCCTGGTGGTAATACTGTTCCTGAAAGGTTTACCTCTGCAAGAGGGGCAATAATATGATTCTGCTGTGGCATTAAAAGGTTGCAGGAGTTGCATCAGTTTTCAGCAACAAGAAGGCTTACCAGGTCCTTGGACACATTCCTGGAAACCTACTTAAGACATCAGTGAGGGCAGGAATGCCGATAAGAGGATCATACAGATTGTTTGGATGGTGTGAGAGTATCACTTTGTGTTATCTGCACCATTGCAACAACCTTTCCTATATTTTTTCATGTGATGCATACATTGCTGGAAAGGCCAGCATTTATTGATTATCCTTCATACCCTAAGAGTAGGAATTGATTCAATGCCCTCAAAAACATAGCTAAGGTATGATTAGGCATTCCTGCCAATGTACATCCTCTATCCTTTTGACAACCGTCACCTTTTAATGTATTCCTTCTTGGGACGTGCTCATTGTTGGTGGGACAATATATATTGCCCACCTCTGGTTACCTCATTGGCTACAGATGAGGTCCCAGAGGACTGGAGAATAGCTAACGTGGTACTACCTTAAGAAAGGTAGCACACTGCTGCCACTTGCGTCGGTGCTGGGAAGAACGAATGTTTAAGCTGGTGGATGATCAATCAAATGGGCTGCCTTTCTCTCCATGGTGTTGAGCTGCTTGAGTATGTTGGACCCGCCCTCATCCAGGCAAATGGAGAATATTCCATTACACTCCTGATCGGTGTCTTGTAGATGATGGAGAGACTTTGGGGAGACAGGAGGTGAGCTATTCACTGCAGCATTCTGACCTGCTCCTGTAGCCACAGGATTTATATGATCCGGTTCAGTTTCTGATCAATTGTAATCCCCCAGGCTGTTGATTCATCACAGGCGATCCAGTGATGCTAATGCTATTTAACGTTAAAAGGAGATGGTTAGATCCTCCTTTGCTGGAGATGGTCATTCCATGGGGTTTTGCATGTTACAAATGTTACTTGCCACTTACTTGCCACCCAGGTCTTGCTGCATTAGTGTCTCAGGAGTCACAGGTGGTGCTGAACATTCTGCAAGCACCAGTGAAAAACCTCACGCCTGACCTTCTGATGGAAGGAAAATCATTGATGAAGCAGCTGAAGGTGGTTGGGCCGAGGACACTACATTGAGGAACTGCTGCAGTGATCTCCTGGACTGAGTTATTGATCTCCAACAATCACAACCATCTTCCTTTATGCCAGGTATGACCCCCAACTAGGAGAAAACTTTCCTCCTTGATGCCCATAGTCTTCAATTTTGCAAGGGCTCCTTGATGCCATACTCGGCCAAATGCTGCCTGGATGTCAAGAGCAGCCACTCTGACCTCACCTCTTGAGTTCAGCTCTTTTGTCCATGCTTGAAGCAAGGCTGCAATGAGGTCAGGAGCTGAGCAGCCCAAACTGAGCATCAGTGAGGGGCTCATTGCTGAGTAAATGCTGCTAGATAGCTCTGTCAACTACATCATCCATCACTTTTCCCTTGAGGGAGAGGTGACAGATGTGATGGTAATTGGCCTGATCCACCTTATCCTCTTCTGACAGGACCAAGATATTTCTGGGTAATTTTCACCTTGTCAGGACAGCTTGACCCCTTCTGCTACATTCAGATTTTTTCACACTTAGTAAAATGCACTGTTAGTTATTTCAGTTGATGTTAAGTACTGACAAGTGAAGGCCATTGATTGGATGGTTACTTGAGCATTTATGAAGTTACACATACTGATACAGGAGCGGAGTAGAGTCAGGAGATATATTCCTGTAATATTTCACTATGAATAAATCCATTCCAAGTAAAGTTCCTTTACCAACTAGCTATCAAGAGAATAACTTGCATATCTGTCATTCAGGCTTCAAGCTTGATAAAGCGTACAGACCCAAAACACTGTAACACCTTTTCACAGATGTTGACTGGCCAGTCATGTACTTCTGTTTTCATTTTATTGTTGAAAGGTTGTCATCATCACTGTGCACACTTCTGGGTTTATTGAAATAGTTGTTAGCCTGGCTCTGTTGCTAATTCTGACGTTTGTGTGACCAACAACCACTCGAGATTTCAATACGCAATTTAGGCTGACAAAAAAGTGCAGCCTTGTCAGAGGTTCTGGGCTGGATTCTCTGTCGGCGGGATCCTCCGTTCTGCCGGCAGCGCACTCACGCCCACGAATTTCCCGATGACGTGGGGGTGCCCACAAAGGGCCGGAACGGTGAATCCTGCTGCCAGCGGGGGCGGGCCGCATCAGAAAATGGGTGCTGCGAGACGGAGAATCCCGCCCTCTGTCTTTTGGGTGTGATGTTACACTAAGATTCTGTCCGATTGCTCACATAAACGTGAAAGATCCCTTGTGTCTTATTCGAAGAAGAGCAGAGTTATCTTATTGTCCTGGTTAGAAATCCTCCCTTAACCGTTTGTTTGTTGTGTGCAAAGCAACTTCTGTGATTGTCTACAGATGACAGGGACTACACCTCGAAGTAATTCATTGACATTAATGCACATTGAATTGTCTTGATTACATAACATTTCTTTTGTAAGAATCATTGAAGTTGTTACCCAGGAAAAAGCCAATGCACCTCCTCTGGTGCTAGCTTTAACTGGAGCTGTTGATACCATTCCCCATTTCTTGCTCTGTCAAAATCATTTCCAAATACTTATTTCGTTCCCATGTTAATGATTTAGTATCTGTGTCAATTTCCTCTGTTTAAGTAGGAGAGAATATTTTTCTGGCCTGGGAGCTGGTGTGGCTACATGGCTAGCTCTCCTGCTTTCGAGCTTCCAGCCCCATTCCAGGACTTATTAGCTGTGAAACAACGCAGTCACTTGCGCAGATACGCCAGTGAGTGTGACTGCTGGATGAATGGAGAGGGCTGACCATAGGAAGGGATCTGGTTGAAAAACACATTTGCCAAAACCAAAGAAATGAATGTGATAACAAGTATTGTGATGACCACATATTAACATCAGAAAAGCTGAGTTTACATTCCTGGGTGAACATCCCTGAGAACAGGACAGCCCAGAGTCCTGCGTATGGAGCAACAGTGACAAAAACCACTGCATCTCTTTCCAGATGTGCTTTGTAAAGACACATTCCAGAAGGAGATGGGCCACAGTATGAGCAGCCAGTGAGATAGAATTTACCCTGCAGTTTGAGAGGGAGAAGCTGCAATCAGATGTAACGGTATTACAATTAAATAAGGGTAACTACAAAGACATGAGGGAGGAGCTGGCCAGAGTTGATTGGAAAAGGAGCCCAGCAGGGAAGACAGTGGAACAGCAATGACAGGAGTTTTGGGGAGTTATTAGGGAGGCACAACAGAAATTCATCCCCAGAAGGAGGAAACATGCTAAGGGGAGGACAAGGCATCCATGGCTGACGAGGGATGTCAAGGACAGCATAAAGGCTAAAGAAAAAGCATACAAAGTGGTGAGGATTAATGGGAAACCAGAGGATTAGGAAGCCTTTAAAAGCAGAGGACAACTAAAAAAGCAATAAGGAGGGAGAAGATGAAGTATGAGTGCAAGCTAGCTAGTATTATAAAGGAAGATGGGAAGAATTTTTTTCAATATATAAAAGGTAAGAGAGAGGCAAAAATAGACATTGGACCACTGGAAAATGTGGCTGGAGAAGTAATAATAGGAAACAAAGAAATGGCAGATGAACTGAATAGTTACTTTACATCAGTCTTCATGGTGGAAGACACCAGTGGGATGCCAGAGCTCCAGGAGAACCAGGGGGCAGAGGTGAGTGCAGTGACCATTACTAAGGAGAAGGTTCTGGGGAAACTGAAAGGTCTGAAGGTGGATAAGTCACCTGCACCGGGTGATGGACTACACCCCAGGGTCCTAAAAGAGAGAGCTGAGGAAATTGTGGAGGCATTAGTGATGATCTTTCAGGAATCACTGGAGGCAGGAAGTGTCCCAGAGGACAGGAATGTGGCTAATGTAACACCACTGTTTAAGAAGGGAGGGAGGCAGAAGACGGGAAATTATAGGCTGGTTAGCCTGACTTCGGTCATTGGTAAGATTTTAGAGTCTATTATTAAAGATGAGATCGCAAAGCACTTGGAAGCGCATGGTAAAATAGGACTGAGTCAGCATGGCTTCGTCAAGGGGAGGTCACGTCTGACAAATCTGTTAGAGTTCTTTGAGGAGGTAACAAGTAAGTTAGACAAAGGATTTATTTAGATTTCCAGAAGGCATTTGACAAGGTGCCGCATAGGAGACTGTTAAATAAGTTAAGAGCTCCTGGTGTTCAGGGTAAGATCCTGGCATGGATAGGGGATTGGCTGACTGGCAGAAGGCAGAGAGTGGGGATAAAGGGGTCTTTTTCAGGATGGCAGCTGGTGACTATTGGTGTGCCTCAGGTGTTTATGCTGGGACCACACATACATTAATGATCTGGAAGAAGGTACTGAAGGCACTATTGCTAAGTTTGCAGATGATACAAAGATCTGTAGAGGGACAGGTAGTATTGAGGAAGCAAGGGGGCTGCAGAAGGACTTGGACAAGCTAGGAGAGTGGGCAATGAAGTGGCAAATTAATTACAATGTGGAAAAGTGAGAGGTTATGCACTTTGGAAGGCGGAATTTGGCATAGACTATTTTCTAAATGGGGAAATGCTTCGGAAAGCAAAAGCACAAAGGGACTTGGGAGTCCTTGTTCATGATTCTCTTAAGGTTAATTTGCAGGTTCAGTCGGGAGTTAAGAAGGCAAATGCAATGTTAGCATTCATATCAAGAGGGCTAGAATACAAGACCAGGGATGTACTTCTGAGGCTGTATAAGGCTCTAGTCAGACCCCATTTGGAGTATTGTGAGCAGTTTTGGGACCCATACCTAAGGAAGGATGTGCTGGCCTTGGAAAGGGTCCAGAGGAGGTTCACAAGAATGATCCTTGGCGTATGAGGAACGTTTGAGGACTCTGGGTCTGTACTCGTTGGAGTTTAGAAGGATGAGAGGGGATCTTATTGAAACTTACAAGATACTGCGCGGCCAGGATAGAGTGGACGTGGAGAGGATGTTTCCACTTGTAGGAAAAACTAGAACCAGAGGACACAATCTCAAACTAAAGGGACGATCCTTTAAAACAGAGATGAGGAGGAATTTCTTCAGCCAGAGGGTGGTGAATCTGTGGAACTCTTTGCCGCAGAAGGTTGTGGAGGCCAAATCACTGAGTGTCTTTAAGACAGAGTTAGATAGGTTTTTGATCAATAAGGGGATCAGGGGTTATGGGGAGAAGTCAGGAGAATGG
Organism: Scyliorhinus torazame; assembly: GCF_047496885.1. Lineage (NCBI taxonomy): Eukaryota > Metazoa > Chordata > Chondrichthyes > Carcharhiniformes > Scyliorhinidae > Scyliorhinus > Scyliorhinus torazame. The sequence goes on from NC_092710.1 coordinate 326,128,710, forward strand.
GGACGAGAAAATATCAGCTATGATTGAATGGCGGAGCAGACTCAATGGGCCGAGTGGCCTAATTCTGCTCCTATATCTAAGTTCTGAGAAACACAAGTTTTAGTGAGGAGCTGAAGGAAATCAGTATTAGTAGAGAAATGGTTTGGGGGAAATTAATAGAATTGAAAGTGGATCAATCTCCAGGGCCTGATAATCTTCATCCCAGAGTACTTAAGGAAGTGGCCCTAGAAATGGTAGATCCATTGGTGGTCATTTTCAAAATTCTTTGGACTCTCAAATGGTTCCTATAGACTGGAGGTAGCAAATGTAACCCCGCGATTCAAAAAGAAAGGCAGAGAGAAAACAGAGAACGAGAGACCAGTGAGCCTAACGTCGGCACTACGGAAGTTGCTGGAGTCCATTATTAAGAATGTCATAGCACTGCATTTGGAAAGCAGTGGTTTAATCAGACAAAGTCAGCATGAATTTACGAAAGGGAAATCATGCTTGACAAATCTACTGGAGTTCTCTGAAGATGTAACCCGTAGAGTTGACCAGGGAGAGCCGGTGGTTGTGGTTTATTGAGACTTTCAGAAGGCTTTTGACGAGGTCTCACATAGCAGATTACTATGTAACGTTAAAACGCATAGGATTGTGGGTGGTGTTTTGAAATGGATAGAAGATTGGTTAACAGACAGAAAGCAAAAAGTTGGAATAAATGGGTCTTTTTCTGATTGGCAGGTGGTGATGAGTGTGGTGCAATAGGAATCTATACTAGGACCCCAACTGTTCAGATTTTATATTAATGATTTAGATGAGGGAAATAAATGTCTCCAAATTTGCAGATGATACAAAGTTAGGTGGGAGGGTGAGCTGTGAGGAGAATGTAGAGATTCTTCAGTGGGGTTTGGAGAGGCTGAGTGAGTGGGCATATGCATGACGCAGTATAATGTGGATAAATGTGAGGAACAGGCCCCCAATTAAATGGACCCCCATTAGACCCCATAAATAAAAAAACCCGTCCCCCACAGACCACCCCATAAAGGACATCTCTCGGCAGTGAAAACAAATTAGTGTTGTAGCACTCACCTGGGCAGACACCTGCTAGCTCAGACAGAGAAAGCATCGAAGTGTCCATTCCTGGAAAAATAAAAACAGTGACCTATGTTTAAACTTCAAAGAGAGATAAGTGCTTTCCAATCACCTCTTCACGCTTGAGTGATTTTGAAGTACTGAGCTGGAAATTGACAGCTCTTAACTCTTTGAAATGGTTAATGTTTGTAAACATCGTAGGGGATGTGTCTCTTAAATTTGAGGGTCCCTGGTGGAGGTCTCTTTAATTATAAGGTCTCCGGTGGAGGGGTCTGGTGAGGGTGGGGTGGGCAGGTCTTGCATTGTGGGGCTGAGGGTGGCCCTCCATTGCATTTTGGGGGCAACTCCCTTGAAGAATTATCCCCTTGGCCAACAAAAGGTCCACCGTGCCAGGTACATGCTTGTCAGGACTAGAACCAATTCTCGCCCATGTGATTCCTGGCCCAGAGGATCGTAGGATCACAAACAAGGATCTGGAGAATATGACCCATTTGAATCCTCCCACTGGCGCGGGCGTGAACCTCGATCCCGACGGCAGCGAGGAGTCGGAGCATCCATAGCGCCGATATCATTTTTTCGCCGATGCTGGATTCTGAACCACATCAAGAACTCAGCCTCCACAGATTGCATGCAGCAGTATTGGAAGTTGGCCTGCAAGAATTCCTGTTGGAAGAAACTGAGACACAGAGAACTTTGTGCGGTTTCAATTTTAGGCAGATCATCAGAGAAGCCAGTAGGTGGCAGCGGTACAGAACCTTTTTTTTTAACCAACCCAACAAATGTTCCATGCAAGTGGGGTAGCAGGTTCCTAAGCAGTAGTACTTCTTGGCATGTTGTGAATTATGTAATTCATTAATAATCCTAAGTGTTTTCAGATGGACTTCAAAAAGCTCCTGCATTTAATTATATTTCAGTTTACTGCACACTTGACTGCAAGCAGAAATGTATTACAGTATTTAATAGTTAAGTACATTTTAATGGATCTAAGATCTAAGGAAATTGGGTTGTTGTACAAAGTCTACTTTTTATCCTTCTGACGACATGTTTCTCAGTTGCTCTGTGGCTTTCTGTGAAGCAAATGTTGCCTCTGTAATTCATCTAATCCATTTATTTCTTTGGACCAAAATGCTGTGGGCTAATTAAGATGAAAAATAATGTAATCTAACACATCAGCCAGAATTCACCCCCAGGTGCTCCACTTGCAAGGCGAGGAATTATTTTGAAGTGCAATTACTCTTTTCATGTAAGCAAATGGATGTAGTAGCTATTTCGTACATGGCAAGATCCCATAGCGAGCAATGAAGGAAGAGTTAACACATTTGTTTATGGTGCAGTTGATTGAGAGAAGATGCTTCATTGAATAGACAATGCACCAGACTCTTGAGCAACTGAGGCTGCCTCTGTAGCCTAAACATTTTGGTTTCCACCCACCGCCATCTTGTTTTCCCAGGCCACTGTGCTCTGCTATTTACCCAGTGCTCTCGCCCACAGTCACCACCATTCATACAGTGCACTCTGGCAGTCGGCGGGTGTGCTTCTGTAGTCTCTCCCTTCGCCCAGCATGCTCTCACAGTCTTCCCATTCAAACACCCATGTTCCCACAGTCTCTGCTATTCTCCAAGGGCACTCCAGCATTCACTCTATCCAGTTCCACAGTATCTCATTCAACCAAAGCACTTGCCCATTTGCCCAGCATGTTCCCACAGCCACCCTAATTTTCCCAGTGTGCTCTGCAAGTAACCCAGCAAACTCATTGTCCACAGTGCGCAAAGTGATCCCACAGTATCTGCCCAGCGCAAATGTTAAAATCTAGCCCTTTTCCTGTACATCCACATGTATATCGAATGTATCCTCTTTTACTGTAAACTTAACTCATGCAGAAGTTTAAAAAGTCTATTTTATATTTGTTTCCTTGATTGCAATTGCCATCATCTGCCGAATCTTTGAAGACAAAAGGCGACTTAGTTCAGCAAAAGGAAATATTTGTGACGTAATTTGTGAAAAAACATCTGAAAATTAGGAAGAGGAATTCTATTTCCTCAAGACAAAGGACAGACCTTCCTGTAGTCACAGATTAATGGAGCTTCATCACAGACAGAATGGAGAGATTTAAAATCGCATTGTGCAGCTTTAGCAATGATTAATACATATGAAACTAGTTTGTATGTTATTTTAGAAAAGGTATTTGCCCATTTATTTTACACAGCTAAGCAGACAGGAATTGCAGATGATTTAGTTATTGATTTTCTATGTGGGTATGAATTATCTATGCTGGAAGGGCATATTGTTTTTAGCATCCTTGTTTAAAAGTGGGGTGGAGGGAGCACCAGTAATACTCCGTCACGGTGGTGCTGCTGGGACTACAAGGTTGCTGCCAGTTCTGAGGCGTGACTGCCATCTGAAAATGAAAATAGCAAGGAGCAGAAATCCTATCTCCAGCAAATTAAAAGCCTTGGAGCGTCAAATGGCTCCGGAGCTGGCGACATCTCCCTGACTGTTCGTGGGGTGGGACAGGAAGCCCCACCATCCATTCAATTCTGTTCAGAATGTGGACCTTCCCTGAATTGGAAGATTTACAGATGAACGGTATTTAAAAAGGCAGAATCCAGGGGAAAGGGAAAACAATGTAGCCATAAAGGAGAGCCTATCTGTAATGGCAAACATAGCTAATCACAAGTCCTGCCCCTGTCTTTGTACTGGCAGGAAAGGAGTAGGGCACATCTTGCACATGTGCTTTTTGGGGAGGCAGCTAGCCAAAGCTGCCTCCACTGATGTGAGACTTTGGTAGCCTTGGAGTGTGAAACCCAAAATGTGCAAATTAGACCTGGTAAGAACAGGTCTGAACTTTGTGGATTCCTTAGGACAACCAGGGTATGTCTTTGGAGAGGTGAGGTACCCCTTTGGATCCGGTCCTGGGACGCCTTTGAGGAAGGTAATCTGCCCTTTCGCGGAGGTAAAGTGCACTTTGGGAGAGGTGCGGTGCTCTTTGGAATTGTTAAAATTAGGCATGAATGTGCGTATAAAATGCACAATTTCATTATTTCCAGGCTGATTTGAACTGTCAACAGACCTGTCAACATCAATAGTTAAAATTGTCAAATTGTAAAAAGGACGTGTCAACGGGATCTGTTAAAAGTAATAATAATCTTTATTATTGTTATAAGTAGGCTTACATTAACAGTGCAATGAGGTTACTGTGACAAGCCCCTAGTCACCACATTCCGTCGCCTGTTGGGGCACACTGAGGTCCCATAATCCAAAGATGTGCAGATTAGGTGGATTGGCCATGCTAAATTGCCCTTAGTGTCTAAAATTGCCCTTAGTGTTGGGTGGGGTTACTGGGTTACGGGGATAGGGTGGAAGTGTGGGCTTGGGTAGGGTGCTCTTTCCAAGAGCCGGTGCAGACTCGATGGGCCGAATGGCCTCCTTCTGCACTGTAAATTCTATGATAACCGTGTGCTACCGTTCCGCCCGTGTTAAGTGTTAAGAGGATTGGGGTCACATGTTGAAAGCATGGGAATCGCTGCTTTTCGGCGGACTCTGATTGTTGACATAAGCCTGACGGCTTCCACTACTGGATTAGTGCTGCATGACAGATTTCACAACCATCCATTAACTCAGTAAGGTGCCTGCCATTTCACAGTTTGACAGCTACAAGTGATCATAGACTCATTGATGTGAAGTTATGAATTCACTGCTTGTCGTTATAAGGGCATTCAAGCTCGTCAGGAGTATATAATCTGTGATATCAGATCGGATACCAATTTGGCTTCCACGAGGCTGCAAGTTTTCCTTTCGGAAAATGGGCTTAACGAGTTCCATACAGAGCAGCATGCACAGTGGACCAATGGGACACAACCATTAGTGACACTGGGTCCGTGAGGACCATTAGTGACACTTTTGTTTACTAGCCATTACTGGAGCAGATTATTTGCAGATTGCCAGTGATTTTCTTTTTATAAATGTTTTGGGTTGTGGGGGCAAAACCCACGCAGACACGGGGAGAATGTGCAAACTCCACACGGACAGTGACCCAGAGCCGGGATCGAACCTGGGACCTCGGCGCCGTGAGGCATTTGGGCTAACCCACTGCGTGGTGCCCCAGATTGCCAGTGATGGCAGGAATAGCTTTATCTTTGATTACCAATGTCTCCTTCTTCTTTTCCTCTCATCAGGTGCGTACACAGAGATAATTACTTCGGTTACCACTGAATGTGAGCCATTGCCTTCAGGAAAAAAACAGCTTTTCCGTGCACATCTCATTAAAATGTCATGAACAGTGTCAAAAATTAATGAAAGAGGCTAATAGATTGCTTTTCTTTATATTTAGAGGACTAGAAAACTAGGGTGTAGAATTTATAGCCAAATAAATCCCTGGTTAGACTACACCTGGAGTACTGAGCACTACACCTTAGGAAGGATATATTGGCCTTGAAGGCAGTGCAACGTAGATTTCTCAGAATGATACCTCGACTCCAAACATTAAGATACAAGGAGAGGTTAAACAAACTAGGGTTATATTCCCTAAACTTGAGATGGCTAAGCGGGATTTGATTTAAGTTTTCAAACTATTAAAAGGAACCAATTAGTTCTGCAGAAATAATTTCTGCTGTAGGACCACAGAGAATAGTATAAAAATTAAGAGCCAGGATAAAGTAGGAAACACTTCTGGTGGACCAACGCAATTGATGCTAGATCAATTGTTAATTTTAACTCGGTGAGATTGATAGCCAAAGATAGGAAGGGATATGGGGCAAGGGAAGGTCAATGGAATTCGGTCACTGATCAAGCGTGATCTCATTGAATGACAATCGGCTGAAGGGGCTGAATGGCCCCCTCCTGTTCCTATGCTGTGCTCCTCTCAAAAGGGAAACAATGGACGACGAGGGCACATCTGCTGTCCCCACTGACTGGAAATCACCAGCTTACTCTGTATCCTTCCTCCCTCCTCGTCATAGCAGATTCAATCATTTTGCATGGAACCAAGTGCCAGTGGGTGCAGATGATTTTCTTCAGGTATTAAGTGAATTGGGAATGATTCAGGGACAATGCACTAAGAGCTCGCCGTGGCTCAGCAGGTAGCATTCTCGCCTCTGAGTCAGAAGGGCATGGCATGGGTTAAGTTAGTCCAGAGGCCTGAGCACATATCCAGGCTGGCACCTTTACTCCTGCACTGAAGTGGAAAGTGATGTCCTGCAGATGAGACGTTAAACTGAGGTTTTGTCTGACATCTCAGGTGGACATTAAAAAAATCCTAAGACGCCAATTTGAATATTGTCTTGGTCGATATTCACCCCTCAACCAACATCACTAAAACGCAGAAAGATAACACATTGTTGTATGTGGGATGTTGCTGTACAGAAATTAGTTGTAGCATTTCCTATTTACAACAGTACTATATTTCAGAAGTATTTCATTGGCTGCAAAATGCTTCAGGACATTGTCATTGTGAAAGGCAGCAAATGTGTTCCGCACCTGCTGGGACATGAAGAGACCAAGAGTGTGCTTGTACTGCCATCTAGTGGATATTTTAACTGCTTGCATCAGACCGCTGTGCAATGCAACCTGATACTACTGAAAATGAAATGAAATGAAAATGAAATGGAAATCGCTTATTGTCACAAGTAGGCTTCAAATGAAGTTTCTGTGAAAAGCCCCTAGTCGCCACATTCCGGCGCCTGTTCGGGGAGGCTGGTACGGGAATTGAACCCGTGCTGCTGGCCTGCCTTGGTCTGCTTTAAAAGCCAGCTATTTAGCCCTGTGCTAAACCAGCCCCAGCCACTGCTCGCAAAGATGGCCAATGCTTATCTCACCGGAGGAGTAAATGCATTTATTTTAGATAAGTTCTGTCAATTAGTAGCTGCATTAATTCTTTGCCCATCAATAATATTTTTTTACGTTCCTGATGTGGTTGTTTGACTCCTGTTGCAACACCAGCTGATAAAGGGAGTTGTATGGACATCAGGTGACAGGGGTCAAGAAGCTTATCGCCACAGTGTCGAGGCTGACACGTGAAGAATGGGGTTTCGTGTGAGGTACCAGAGTACATCTGCCTGTGGTAACTTTACTGTGCAGGTCAACACCCACAGACAATGGGGGCAACAAGCAGAAAATGAACTGAGGAAATTCTGATTGTAAATAAGAGTAACAGAAATCAAAAGGCAAAAATTCTGTGAATGCTGGAAACATGATGTGAAAACAAAATTCTGGCGATACTCACTAGTCCAGGCAGTGTCTGCCAAGAGAGAAACAGAGTTAATGGCCACGAATGCTGGCCCTGTCCGACATACAAAGAGTGGGTGGCAAATGTATGTGACAATTTCCAATGGGATTAGATCCCAATCAGGCACATACGTACAAACATACCTGTCGGCCTTCAGGATCTTCAAGGTGAAGATCACACCTCTAATCAGTGGGCCAGCAGCTCTTCAGTCTCAACAGTGTCACTGGGAGTGGTGGCTAATGCCTGGCTGCAGGAAGCCCGAGATGAGGAGCAGCAGGGTGATGATCGGTCAGGCAAGCTCCAGCAAACAGGAGTGGGGGGGCAGCTGAGGTGATATTGCGTGGTGTGGAGAGCGGGTCAAAGAGTGGGTGGAGGGGGCTTTCAGGCAGTTTGGAGGCCCCCGACCAGTAAATGGGGCCTGTGAAGGAGGCACCATCTGTCTTCCCACAATTCTGCAGGTGACATTTCCTCGCCTACCTGCCAGCCCTTGACCTCGCTGTGATTTGATGGGCATCAGGCAAGGTCTGGGGCTCCACCTGCCTTCAGATCAATTGAGGCCTGAAGCTGCCACTTAATAGCGACCTCCTGCCCTGGCGCAATTTTCCCTCTGGCCAGAGGAGGTCAGCGACGGAGGGGGAGTCCCGGCGGTTGAGCTTGTTCAGGCCTTGGGCGGGAAAATTGGGCTGAGGGCAAGTGGAGCCCCAGAACTCGCCTGCTGCCCATAAAATCACAGCGAGGTCGAGGGCGGGCAGGTAGGCATAGGAAACGTCACCTTCAAAAACTTAGTGTCTCAGAATTATGCAACTATGCTCACCCAGCTTTGTGGTGTGAGGCTAACATGCCTGAACAGATTTGATCCAAGGATAGTCATTTAATTCTTGATACACGCTGTAAGATTGGACGGCGGGGGAGCGGGATTGTGCGGGGTGCAGTAATCACCGGGATATTAATTGTTTCTCTGGCCCTTTCTCACGGTTTACAGCAGTGTTGAAACAAGCAGTGGTTATATGAGCACAGACTCTGCTGCACGGAACAGCGTCAGGATCTGCAAGCTTTCTTCACCTGAACTCAGGTGAGACTTTCTTTTCTACTCGACAGAAGGAGGCCATTTGACCTATTGTGCTAAACAGCCCGTGTTACCCACTCCCCAGCTTTTGCACCTTTGTTTTCCTTTTCAAGTATTTATCTATTCCCTTTTGAAAGTTGCTTCTGAATCTGCTTCTTTTTTCCTTTATTCCTTCATGGGATGTGGGCACCACTGGTGAGGCCAGCGTTTGGTGCCCACCCCGAGTGTGCTTGAACTGAGTGGTTGGCAAAACCATTCCAAAGGGCAGGTAAGAGTCAACCACATTGCTGTGGATCTGGAGTCAACTCAACGTGTAGGCAGATTTCCTTCCCAGAGGGTGTTAGTTAACCAGATGGGTTTCCACGTCTATCAATGATAGCTTCATGGTCGCCATGACAGAGACTAACTTTCAATTCCAGATTCACCAAATGAATTTAAATACCATGGTGGGATTTGAGCCCACGTCCCCAGCCTGGGCCTCAGGAATTACACCTGAGCTGGGCAGCACGGTAGCACAATTGCTTCACAGCTCCAGGGTCCCAGGTTCGATTCCCGGCTTGGGTCACTGTCTTTGCACGTTCTCCCCGTGTGTGCGTGGGTTTCCTCCGGGTGCTCCGGTTTCCTCCCACAGTCCAAAGATGTGCAGGCTAGGTGGATTGGCCATGCTAAATTGCCCTTAGTGTCTAAAATTGTCCTTTGTGTTTGTGGGGTTAAACTGGGTTATGGGGATAGGGTGGAGGTGTGGGCTTGGGTATGGTGCTCTTTCAAAGAGCCGGTGCAGACTCGATGGGCCAAATGGCCTCCTGCACTGTAACTTCTATGAAAATTCTATGAAAGGAAAGGGCAGCTGTAACTGGTCACAAATCCATACAGTACGCTCAGTCAGAAGTTAAGTTAATTAAGAAGAAAAGTATTTACACAATAAAGGTGGTGCATTCAGCATGTTTGAATTTGCTAACATTATCCAGGAACACCAGCTGTGACCATGGCCACTTCATCGCCCCAGCCAGCCAATGTATTACCCATTAGTGCTCCCAATACAACACAGAAAACTAACAGCAGCCAGTAAGATATTCCCAGAACAAAGCTACTACCCAACAGCAAATTTATCGCCAAACCTACGGAGAAATATTCACCCCAGCAGCATCCCCACAAAATCAGTCTCTAATTTCTAACTCCCCTGCTCCCACCTGACCTATGCTGCCCTGGTACATCTCAGCCACCGTCGGTTCTTCTGTGGGGGAGGTCAGAAGTTGGTGATGGAATAGAGCAGTTCAGCCAGATTCTGTGAAAGAAAAATAAACTAGTTTCAGGTTGCCAACGCTGAGGATTGCCCTTGATTCTCCAGGCATTGAAGCTTTGGAATTAATCTCTCGAGGAATGGCAGTTGGATGCCACTGCGCTCCTCTTTGTTTTTAACCCTAAGGTGGAGCTCCACATGTCTGGCCTGGAATTTAAGTCCTGCTGATATGTTCCAAAACTAGTTTGAGAAGCTACGAGAGAAAGTAAGTGCGCAAGGAAAGGGGTGAGATGGTAGAATGCCATTAAGTGAGTGAGGGGAGTAGGGTGACAGGTAAGTGGGTGAGAATCCACGACAGAATCCCTCCAGTTTGAGTTCTGAGATGCCTGATAAGTCCAACCCAATTTACCAAACTTACCAAGGTCACAAGCTGACCCAGTGAGAAGACAGCAGCTACTAAAAGCAGCTTTCAGTATTAGACCATAAGACATAGGAGCGGAAGTAAGGCCATTCGGCCCATCAAGTCCACTCCACCATTCAATCATGGCTGATTTCAACTCCATTTACCCGCTTTCTCTCCATAGCCCTTAATTCCTTGAGAAATCAAGAATTTATCAATTTCTGTCTTAAAGACACTCAACGTCCCAGCCTCCACCGCCCTCTGTGGCAATGAATTCCACAGACCCACCACTCTCTGGCTGAAGAAATTTCTCCTCATCTCTGTTCTAAAGTGACTCCCTTTTATTCTAAGGCTGTGCCCCCGGGTCCTAGTCTCCCCTGCTAATGGAAACAACTTCCCTACGTCCACCCTATCTAAGCCATTCATTATCTTGTAAGTTTCTATTAGATCTCCCCTCAACCTCCTAAACTCCAATGAATATAATCCCAGGATCCTCAGACGTTCATCGTATGTTAGGCCTACCATTCCTGGGATCATCCGTGTGAATCTCCGCTGGACCCGCTCCAGTGCCAGTATGTCCTTCCTGAGGTGTGGGGCCCAAAATTGCTCACAGTATTCTAAATGGGGCCTAACTAATGCTTTATATGCTTTATTCTGCTGTACATTTCTAGTACTCCCTGCACCAGGAGTTTGCATTCTGGATATTCCACTTGTGAAAACATGAATCACAGAGTTCCGCAGTCCCTTTTACTTCAGAAATTAATAATTCATTTAATAATATAATAATCGCTTATTGTCACAAGTAAGTTTCAATGAAGTTACTGTGAAAAGCCCCTAGTTGCCACATTCCGGAGTCTGTTAGGGGCCGGTACGGGAATTGAACCCGCGCGGCTGGCCTAGTTCTGCATTACAATCCTGCTGTTTAGCCCACTGTGCTAAACCAGCCCCTTCAGTGTTTTCATGGGCCCATTTCAATAGTTTCATGGGCTAACTGATCCACATTTCCTTCTTTATTTCATTTACTTTGCAGGAAAGTAACAAACTGTATTGAATTTTTAATGTTTTAAGTATGTGTACCGTTCACCTCACCCAGTTTGCCTTCAAGTATTGGCTCATCCATTCCCCTGACTGGTGATGGACAGACTGATTCTGACATTCTGGCATTCGTTCGAGCAAGACAAAGCCTTATGCAGAGGAAAGGTGAGATCAAAGAGTGAGTGCAACTCTTGGGAACAGGGAGAGGGAGAAGGGGAGAGGAGTCACACAATGTCAACAAAATGCATAAGTTGTTTAACACGGTGTAAAGATGCAGGTGGTGCCTACATGCGACCTCTGTCGCTAACCCTTCCCAAAGTAAGCAGAATGAGTGCGAGGTCACCAAACCTCAATAAACTGGGCAGGCAGTCAGACCAACAGGGGCCTGTCTCAGGTTCCCTCCAGAGGGAGTAGGCCGTAAAATATGGCAGAAGGTGCTGGTCACACAGAGTCACAGAGAACTCTCCCCACTGGAAAGATCGCAACATTCCTCAGGTCTTCAGTGATCCAGACATGCTCCATTACAGGGACATCAGGTCCAATTGCCTGGTGTCGCGGATCCATCAGATCTGCCCCAAATAAGATCCCATAAAAGTTGCCGATTGGCCAGCCCCAGCTCATTCCTGCCACCCCCCCCCCCCCCCCACCACCACCACCTCCCTGTTCAAGAGTATGTTGTGCAAATTGTGGATTTCCAATCTCCCAACGCAAAACTGATAGTTGGAATAGTTTGTTTAACAGTACTAACAATTTATCGCAAAGTGCTTCCAATAATACCTATTTTAAAGTTTTTTTTAAAAAACCATGAATTAAACTGCATATCACCCCAGGAAAGCTAATCAATCCCCGTCATGATGTGAAACAAGTCTGTGTAGGTCCCTGCAGCCTTGCATTGTCCACTATGATTAATATTTCATTAAAAATAACGCGCAGTGTATCTGTGCCACCACGATCATTAACTCAAACTCACCTTACAAAAATATACTTGTAATTAATTTCTAACGCACATTTAGTTGGCATTGCCCCTTCCTCCCTTGTGATTTTGTCCACCTTTCCCACTATTTTTACCAAATTCCGGTTTGGGTTGTTGCCTGAGCCATTCACCTTGCGTTTTTTTTTTAGCAAATCACAGTTTAGTTTGGTGCCATATCAAACACAACTGAGTATTAATGTAGCAAGTGTAAATTAGTCATGTTAAAATGGCAAGGAAAAATACCTTAAAAATATTGTTGCATATGTTGAGGTAGAGTTTGGATATTTCTTTGCTCAAAAGCAGAAAAAATGGCAGCATTTCTTTCTTGCTCATTTGTTTCCCTTTTATTTTATTTTATTGCCATTATTTTTATAGAAGACTTGATAATGAATAGTGACAGACCATTCAGTCATGGTGGTGTGGAGGGGGAGGGTGCAAAACCCATGCTGGCCTCTTCCCATGTGTACAATTGGACTCTCCAGCTGAAAGCAGTAACTGTTGCTCAGATACAGCAGTCTTCACCGTCACTGAGGTGAATTGTAATGTACGTACTTCTGTCTTGGCTCAGATGATGTAACTCAGCGCAGACTGGCGACTTCCCTCTGGTCTGTATGGTTGGGTTGTACACTGTCCTTTCCAATTGAGCCATCAGGAGACTGACGCACAACAGGGTGGAGAGGGTAGGGATGGAGGAGTTCTTTTGCAAGGGTTAAATACCTTGTGGATCAGCAACATAAACTTCAATGGAGCTTGTTGGTCCACAGCACTCAGACCGTTGCACACAATAGCACTGAGTGTGAATTCCCATTAGGCACATACGCAGCCCAGGAAGTAAGAAAGCAATCAGGTTATTCATACATTGAGGATATTTCTTTACATCCACATCTGAATTTTCCGTTTGCCCAGATGATATCTGCCTGAGAACAGATGGTGTTATCACTAGTACGCTTCAGTGATTTGCTATCTAATTCATCACAGCTTCCCAGCACTCATTAAACAGTGGTGTGTGATTACAGAGATGACAAATTGTAAATAGGCAACAAGCATATTAAAGGACTGAAGAAGTTGACATTTCTTTTGAATTTGATGGATTTTTTCTCCTTCATTCCCTGATCTTTACAGCTTTGGGCAACTACTCAACCATGTGGAGAGTTAATGAGGTATTTTTGGGACCAGATTGGCTCCCGGGTGATGTGCTTAAGTTTGGAATCAAGTTGATTCCTTGTCACGCAGGCTGTTACCCTGGTATCTTAACTATACATGTCAACCACATGTAGTCAAGTGTTCCAAGGCAGTTCTCAAAGGAGCACAATCAGGTAAAAGCTGACACCATCCCAAAGAAAGAGACAATAGGCAGGTGATCCAAAGCTTGATCAAATGGTGAATTATATGTAAGTAGTATTCCAAAGGAGGAGAGAGTGGAGAAACGGAGAAGTCCAAGAAAATAATTCCATACCTTAGTTTCCAGACTGTTGAATGCACAGCTTTCAATGAGAGGTAAAAAGAAGTGGGTGATGTACATGGCCACATTTGGAGAAATGTATAGTTCTCGGAAGGATTGGAGAGGGGAGGCAAGGCGCTGTAGGGTTATGAACAGGGATATTAGAATTGTAAACAGGAACCAGTATAAGTCAGCAATCAGAGTTTCTGGGTGAAGGGACCTGGGACAGCAGCAGCAGAGTTTGGGATTTTATAGAGTGTAGTGTGCGAGATGGGAGGCTGACCAGGAGAACATTTCAATTGTTAAGTGTGGAGGCAAGAGAAGCATAGATGAACATTCAGCAGCAGATGGGCTTAGCCAGGGGTGGAGGCAGATGGTATTATAAAGGTGGTCTTTGTGAAGGAGAAGAATGTCCAAGATGGTAATATAGGGCTGGATTCTTCCACCCCGCCCACCGCAAGAACGCCACGGGCGAGGCACTGACAATGGAAAAATCCATTGACCTCGGGCGGGAATCTCTGGTCGCCAGGTAAATGCGGCCGGAGAATCCCGCCCATAGAGTATGAGCGTAAATAACCTGGAATATAAAAACAGATTGTAAAAGTGTTTCCAAGCGTATAATTTAGGAGGAGAGGAAGTAAACTTTGGTTCCTTAGAGTCGGAGACATTAGAATGAATGAGGAAATGATAGACACATTGAACATAATTTTGCATAGACCTCCGCAGCTAGACACAGATTACATACCAGTAATAGAGGGAACCCAAGGGGTGAGCAAGGGTGAGGAACGTGAGGGTTTTTTGATTCTTTAATGGGATGTGAGTGTCACTGGCAAGACTAATGTTTGTTGCCCATCTCTAATTGCCCTTGAGAAGGTCGCATTGAGCTTGCCTTCTTGAACCGTTGCAGGTCATGTTGTGTAGGTACACCCACAGTGTTGTTAGGGAGGGAGTTCCAGGATTTTGACCCAGCGACAGTGAAGGAATGGCGACATAATTCCAAGTCAGGATAGTGTGTGACTTGGCGGGGAACCTCCAGGTGGTGGTGCTGGATTGTGTCTGCTGCTCTTTTCTTTCTATGTGCAAAGCCGTGGGTTGTAGAACATGTTGAGTACCTTGCATGTTTTTGGTGCTGCACTTATCCAGACAAGTCAAAGATATTCTCTCCCTAACCATGGGCACCTACATCAAGTGGACTGTGGCAGTTCAAGGCTTATTATGAAAATGAAAATGGAATGAAATGAAAATCTCTTATTGTCACAAGTAGGCTTCAATGAAGTTACTGTGAAAAGCCCCTCGTCGCCACATTCTGGCGCCTGTTCGGGGAGGCTGGTACGGGAATTATCACCTGTTCAAGGGCAATCATGGTGGGCAATAAAAATGACGGCCTAGCCAGCGATGGCCCATGACCTTTGAAAGAATTTTTAAAACGGCTGGCTTGTGCTTGTAGATGCTGGACAGAAATTGGAGTCAGGAGTGAATTACTCGCCACAGAATTGCCAACCTCTGTATTTATATGGCTAGTCCCGTTGTGTTTGTCAATGGTAATCCCCAGGACGCAGATAGTGGGGTGTTCAGCAATGCCTTGAATGTCAAGGAGTGATTGTTAGATTCTCTCTTGTTGGAGATGTTCATTAACTGGCAGTTGTCTGGCACAAATGTCTCTTGCACTTACCGGCCCAAGCCTCATTGTTGCCCAGGTCTTGCTGCACGTGGTCACAGAATGCTTCAGAACCTGAAGCGTTAGGATGGTCCGAACACTGATGTTCCCACTTCTGATGGAAGGAAGGTCACTGAAGAAACATCAGAAGATGGTTGAGCCTAGGGCAGTCCCCTGAGAATCTCCTACAGCAATTTCCAAGGAGTGAAATAGTTAACCTCTAAAAATCACGGAACCACAGAATTGTTGCTGTGCAGAGGAGGCATGTTGGTCCATTATGTCTGCACTGGCTCATCAAACAAGCATCACGGCTTAGTGCCATTCTCCTGCCTTTTCCTCGTACCCCTGCACATTGTTTCTATTCAAATGTCCTTTTAATGCCTTAATTGAACCTGGCTCCACCACATTTCCAGGCAGTACATTCCACACCTGAATCACTCATGTGAAATGTGTTTTCTCACATCACCTTTGCTTCTTTTACAAATCACTTCAAATCTGTGCCCTTTCATTCTTGGTTCTTTTTTACAGCAGGAACAGTTTCTGCCCCTCTACTCTGCCCAACCTCCATCTTCATTTGTTCTAGATATGACTCCAACCAGTGGAAGGTTTTACCCCAACCGACTCCAGTCTTGCTCAGGCTCCTCGATACTACACCGCAGCCTTGATGCAGTTCCTCTCACCTTGCCTCAGTTCCTCTCACCTTGCCTCAGTTCCTCTCACCTTGCCTCAGTTCCTCTCACCTTGCCTCAGTTCCTCTCACCTTGCCTCAGTTCCTCTCACCTTGCCTCAGTTCCTCTCACCTTGCCTCAGTTCCTCTCACCTTGCCTCAGTTCCTCTCACCTTGCTTCTTGGGCTCAGCTCTTTTGACCATGTTTGGACCCGGGCTGCAATGAGGCCTGGAGCCATGTGCCCTGTCAGAACCCAAACTGAGCATCAGTGAACAGATAATTGCAGTGCAAGTGTCGCATGATGGCACTGTTGTGAATACATTTTTCACTTTAATGATGATCGAGAGTAGACTGGTGGAAGTGGTAATAGGCTAGACTATATTTAGCCAATATCAAAAATATCAACACAGAAATAGTATTCTAAAATATAATTAAAGATCTATATAGTGCCTTTCACAACTACTGGACAACTTAAAGCACATTACAGCTAATTAAGTATTTTTGAAGCATAGTCCATGTTGTAATGTAGGAAACATGTCAGCTTGTGTATCTTGTCTACAAGAAGTAGGACATCCAAACCAGCCAATTACCGCCCCATCAGACTATTCGCGATCATCAGCAAATGATGGAAAGTGTCATCGACAGTGCCATCAAGAAGCACTTGCACATCAATAACCTGCTCACTGACTTTCATAAGAACATAAGAACTAGGAGCAGGAGTAGGCCATCTGGTCCCTCGAGCCTGCTCCGCCATTCAATGAGATCATGGCTGGTCTTTTGTGGACTCAGCTCCACTTTCCGGCCCGAACACCATAACCCTTAATCCCTTTATTCTTCAAAAAACTATCTATCTTTATCTTAAAAACACTTAATGAAGGAGCCTCAACTGCTTCACTGGGCAAGGAATTCCACAGATTCACAGCCCTTTGGGTGAAGAAGTTCCTCCTAAGCTCAGTCCTAAATCTACTTCCCCTTATTTTGAGGCTATGCCCCCTAGTTCTGTTTTCACCCGCCAGTGGAAACAACCAGCCCGCATCTATCCTATCTATTCCCTTCATAATTTTACATGTTTCTATAAGATTCCCCCCTCATACTTCTAAATTCCAACGAGTACAGTCCCAGTCTACTCAACCTCTCCTCGTAATCCAACCCCTTCAGCTAGGGATTAACCTAGTGAATCTCAGCTGCACACCCTCCAGTGCCAGTACGTCCTTTCTCAACTGAGGAGACCAAAACTGAACACAATACTCCAGGTGTGGCCTCACTAACGCCTTATGCAATTGCAGCATAACCTCCCTAGTCTTAAACTCCATCCCTCTAGCAATGAAGGACAACATTCCATTTGCCTTCTTAATCACCTGTTGCACCTGTAAACCAACTTTTTGTGACTCATGCACTAGCGTACCCAGGTCTCTCTGCACAGCAGCATGTTTTAATATTTATCATTTAAATAATAATCCCTTTTGCTGTTATTCCTACCAAACTGGATAAGCTCACATTTGTCAACATTGTCAACATTCCATCTGCCAGACCCTAGCCCATTCATTTAGCGTATCCAAATCCCTCTGCAGACTTCCAGTATCCTCTGCACTGTTTGCTTTACCACTCATCTTAGTGTCGTCTGCAAACTTGGACACATTGCCCTTGGTCCCCAGCTCCAAATCATCTATGTAAATTGTGAACAGTTGTGGGCCCAACACTGATCCCTGAGGGACACCACTAGCTACTGATTGCCAACCAGAGAAACACCCATTAATCCCCACTCTTTGCTTTCTATGAATTAACCAACCCCCTATCCATGCTACTACTTTACCCTTAATGCCATGCATCTTTATCTTATGCAGCAACCTTTTGTGTGGCACCTTGTCAAATGCTTTCTGGAAATCCAGATATACCATATCCATTGGCTCCCCGTTATCTACCGCACTGGTAATGTCCTCAAAAAATTCCACTAAATTAGTTAGGCACGACCTGCCCTTTATGAACCCATGCTGCGTCTGCCCAATGGGATAATTTCCATCCAGATGCCTCGCTATTTCTTCCTTGATGATAGATTCCAGCATCTTCCCCACTACTGAAGTTAAGCTCACTGGCCTATAATTACCCGCTTTCTGCCTCCCTCCTTTTTTAAACAGTGGTGTCACATTTGCTAAGGGGAGTTGAAAGATCAGGGCGGCATTTAAACATGGTGTCTCAATCCGCGAGTCATCTTCCTGCACTGGTGAGCTGAGCTGGCCAATGCAGGAAATTAGGTAAGTGTGGCCTCGGCGGGACATTCCTCGCCAAAACCCACGGCAAAGTCCCATTAAATAGAGCAATGTTTCTTGGTGCTGCAAGCACCGAGAAACACCCCGCTAAACGGGACTCTGTTTTCTGCTCCGTTAAATCACGTCCATAATTTTACAGCACAAAAGAGAGACCCTTCAGTCCATCGTATCTGTGACGGCCAACAAACATCAATCTTTCCAATCCCATCCCATTTTCCAGCACTTGACCCGTAGCAATGGCATTTCAAAGTTCATCTAAATGCTTCTCAAGTGTTAGGAGGGTTCCTGCTTCTACCAGCCTTTCAGGCATCGAGTTCCAGATTCCAATCACCCTCTGAGTGAAAACATTTCCCTCAAATCCACTGCCCCTTACCTTAATTCTATTGACATTTCTACAAAGGGGAAAAATTCCTTTCTCTGTTCCCTACCTGTATCCCTCATTAAGAAGTCTTACAACACCAGGTTAAAGTCCAACAGGTTTGTTTCAAACACTAGCTTTCGAAAGCGAGTGACATTGAAACAAACCTGTTGGACTTTAACCTGGTTTCGTAAGACTTCTTACTGTGCTCACCCCAGTCCAACGCCGACATCTCCACATTATGTATCCCTCATAATTTTGAACATCTCGACCATGTCCTCTCTAAGCCTACTCTACTCTATGGAGAAAACAACCCCAACCTTTATTCATTATTGCGACGCTCCAGCCAAGGCAAAATCCTGGTGAATCTCCTCTGCACCCTCTCTAGTGTAATCATATGCTTCCTATAGTATGGCAACCAGAACTGCACACAGTTCTTCAGCTGTGGACCAACTGCGTTTTATACAGCTCCAGGACAGTAGCATAGTGGGTAGCACTGTTGCTTCACAGTGCCAGGGTCCCAGGTTTAATTCCCGGCTTGAGTCACTGCCTGTGCGGAGTCTGCATGTTCTCCCCGTGTCTGCGTGGGTTTTCTCCGGGTGCTTCGGTTTCCTCCCACAATCCCGAAAGACATGCTGTTAGGAGAATTGGACATTCTGAATTCTCCCTCTGTGTACCCAAACAGGTGCCGGAGTGTGGCAACTAGGGGCTTTTCACAGTAACTTAATTGCAGTGTTAATGTAAGCCTACTTGTGACAATAAATATTATTATTATTATTATTATCCCTGCCCTTCGCCTCAGAGACTTTCAATTTGTCTCCCATTTAATTGCTTCAGTCTCTAATTATCCCCCAAATTACTAGATAATTGATCCTGCTCTTTTGCAACACTTGCTCATTTGGGCTTGTATAAGTATAATGTAGAGAGAATTTTTTTTTTGAATGTGGGCTTCGCCGGCTAGGCCAGTGTGTTGCCCATCTCTAATTGCCCTTGAGTATTGAGATGTATGGCAATCATTGTACCTGTTATACTGTTGGTTTTGTAATGTTAACCAGGCTAGATACTTTACATAGTCTGGAGCAACAAGGGCATTATGGTGTGTAAGAGGGTATGTAATAATGTTGCTCAAAGTGCATATTAAGCAGTTTGCCAGAAACAAACACTACAAACAAGATATTTCTGGTGTAGAACAAGGCTATGTTACGCAGGAGAGGACAATTACAGATACTTAATTAATTGTAAGCTTCACTGAAAATTCTTTCCTATTGTACAGAATAGCATTTAGCATTTTTACATCTTCAACCCTTTCATGGTGTCCTTTCATATGGAGGTTTCCCAATTCATTCCATTCAATTTAGTGCTAAAATTAGGACACTCTTCTTGCTACTGCTTGTATCTTGAAATGCTGTAGGAGACCAATATCCAAAATTAAAATGATTACCTTTAACTCAACGAAGCTCAGTCAGCTACGCACTTACTTTAAATGAGTTAAAAACGGGTGGCACAGTGGTTAGCACTGCTGCCTAGGGTACTGAGGACCTGGGTTCTATCCCAGCCTCGGGTCACTGTCTGTGTGGAATTTGCATGCTCTCCCCGTGTCTGCGTGGGTTTCACCCCCACAACCCGTTCTAAATTGCCTCTTAAGTCATTTTGGTAGGAATAATAGCAAAAGGGATTATTATTTAAATGATAAAATATTAAAACATGCCGCTGTGCAGAGACCTGGGTATGCTAGTGCATGAGTCGCAAAAAGTTGGTTTACAGGTGCAACAGGTGATTAAGAAGGCAAATGGAGTTTTTCCTTCATTGCTAGAGGGATGGAGTTTAAGACTAGGGAGGTTATGCTGCAATTGTATAAGGTGTTAGTGAGGCCACACCTGGAGTATTGTGTTCAGTATTGGTCTCCTTACCTGAGAAAGGACATACTGGCGCTGGAGGGTGTGCAGAGGAGATTCACTACGTTAATCCCAGAGCTGAAGGGGTTGGATTACGAGGAGAGGTTGAGTAGACTGGGACTGTACTCGTTGGAATTTAGAAGGATGCGGGGGATCTTATAGAAACATATAAAATTATGAAGGGAATAGATAGGATAGATCCGGGCAGGTTGTTTCCACTGGTGGGTGAAAGCAGAACTAGGGGGCATAGCTTCAAAATAAGGGGAAGTAGATTTAGGACTGAGCTTAGGAGGAACTTCTTCACCCAAAGGGTTGTGAATCTACGGAATTTGCTGCCCAGTGAAGCAGTTGAGGCTCCTTTATTAAATGTTTTTAAGATAAAGATAGATAGTTTTTTGAAGAATAAAGGGATTAAGGGTTATGGTGTTCGGGCCGGAAAGTGGAGCTGAGTCCACAAAAGATCAGCCATGATCTCATTGAATGGCGGAGCAGGCTCAAGGGCCAGATGGCCTACTCCTGCTCCTAGTTCTTATGTTCTTATGTTAATTGAAAAAAATAATTGGGTACTCTAAATTTATTTTTAAAAATTAGTTAAAAACATAGTTAAATAGTTTGTTAAATAATTAAATTAGTGACTCAGTTGTAATACTAACTCATTAAAATAAACTGCCGAAATAGGCAACCCACTCTTTTAGCAGGAATTTAAAAGCAAATTAACAGGGTAAATCTTGACTTTGTGCAATAGCATAAGAGTGAAAGCGAGATAGCAGCTCACTTTTCTTATCATCATTTAATTTCCATTGACTTCAATGGAATTGACTTCCTCCCACCTCCATAGCCTGTCATACCCTCCATGCCAATGAATGTTCCACTACAAACCTCCATGGCACTGAATACCTCCATGCCAACATATACCCCTCTACCCACCCCCATATAGCCCCTATGATAACGTTGTGCCAACCCATGCCCACCATACATTTTCTCTCACACTTGCCATCCCAACTCTGTGAATCTATGGGTGTAGATAAGAAAACCCATGGGGCAGAAAATATTTTTGGGGGTTGTCTACAGGCCCCCAAACAGCACTGGAGATGCAAGGGAAGGTATTAAACAAGAAATCAGAGATGCATGCACGGCAGCACGGTAGCACAAGTGGCTTCACAGCGCCAGGGTCCCAGGTTCGATTCCCTGCTGGGTCACTGTCTGTGTGGAGTCTACACGTTCTCCCCATGTCTGCGTGGGTTTCCTCCGGATGCTCCGGTTTACTCCCACTGTCCAAAGACGTGCACGATAAATTGGCCATGATAAATTGTCCTTAGGTTACGAGAGGTTATTGGGTTACAGGGATAGGGTGGAAGTGAGGGCTTAATGTGGGTCGGTGCGGACTGGATGGGCCAAATGGCCTCCTGCATTGTATGTTGCATGTTCTATGTTCTATTAAGTGTACAACTGTAAGAAAGCATATGGCATGCTTGCCTTCATAGGACAGGGTATCGAGTATAAAAGCACGGAAATTATGTTACAGTTATATAGAACGGTGGTTAGGCCACATTTGGAATACTGTGTCCAATTCTGGTCACCGCACTACCAGAAGGAAGTGGAGACTTTGGAGAGAGTACAGAAAAGATTTACCAGGATGTTGCCTGTTATGGAGGGTATTAGCTACAAGGAGAAATTGAATAAACTGGGATTGTTCTCCCTAGAGAGAGTTGTGATGTAGAGATGCCGGCGTTGGACTGGGGTGAGCACAGTAAGAAGTCTTAGAACACCAGGTTAAAGTCCAACAGGTTTGAAACAAACCTATTGGACTTTAACTTGGTGTTGTAAGACTTCTTAGAGAGAGCTGAGTGAAAGGGCAAACACAAGGCAGATGCAGGACAATGTGGCTAATTGTGAAGTTATACGCTTCAATGTGAAAAACAGAAAGGAAGAGTATTATTTCAATGGTGATATATTGGGAAGTTTGGACGTACAAAGGGATTGGAGTGTCTTTTACACCAGTCAATGAAAGTGGAGAGGCAGGTGCAGCATGCAATTAGGAAGGCAAACGGCATGTTGGCCTTCATTGCAAAGGGACTTGAGTTCAGAGGTAGGGATCTCTTACCAGGCATGGATTTTTGTAACGCTGCAAGCAGTTTTTCTTTCAATTAAAGGGCAGGGGTTTTAAATACCCTGACAGCTATCTTAACAGTTCTCTTGACAGTTCCAATGCATTTATGTACTTTATATGCACATCCATGTGTAATTTTATAAATCCCAAAGGGCACCTTACCTTTCCCAAAGATGGCCCTGGACCACATTCAAAAGGATACCCCACCTCTCCAAAGGAATCTGGTAACCTTAAACCTTCTCTAACGTGCACAAGTTGTGTTTTGAATATCTAGTCAGTGAAAATCAGATCAGCCTGAGGCAGCTCAGTTTAACATGTGCAGTGGACTCTATGAGCCACAGATGTGCACATTAGAACCTCAATCCTTCAGACAAAATGATAGGTACAGTGCTCAGGGGGAGAACTTTCATATTCTGTCTTCCAGGACCATTTTCATTACGAACCTTCAGGCCACAGAGGCAAGATCTACTCCAAAATCTGGCAAAACTATAAATTGGAATTTGATGCAAATGTATTAACACATTAAAAGGGGCGGGGGGAGTTATAATTGTGGGTCTCAAAACCGGTTCTCAGAGTCTAGGCCATTATATTTCAGCGCCAAGCATTCGCTCTTTCTGCTTCTTTTGTAACAGAGGACACAAAATCTAAATGATGCATTGTTCCACGTTGTGGACCCCTGTAGAGCTTGAGCTGATAATGAATAGAAAGGGAAAGGCTGCAGTTTCCATTAAGAGGAAGGGGATACTGAGAAAGATCCAGGAGCAGGCAGTAAATGGAGGAATTTAATTTCCAGATCACAAACCCCTCCCCAACACAAACCAGGAATGGATCAACATTTCCGTCAAGGCAGAAACCTAATTGAAGAGGTAATGGGAGCTAACCAATTAATGTTGAGGGAGAGGGAGGAATGGAGGCAGGACACCAGGCAAGTGGGCTGTGTTCTGGTCTGACCCGGCAGCCATTGTTGTGGTTGCCGTCTGTAAATGATTTATGAAAAGAAAGAATCTGCACATTCGTAGCAACATCGGAGCCGAAGTCAGCAATTCAACCATTCGAGCCTGCTCCGCCATACAATCAGATCATGACTGATCACTTCCTGGACCAAATCCGCCTTCCTGTCTGTTCCCATAGCCCTTTGACCCATTTTTAAAATCAGAAATATATCTATCTCCTTGAAACCATTTAATGATTCAGACTTCACCGCACTATGGGGCAGTGAGTTTCACAAATTCACCACAGTTGTAAATCTACCCCCTTTCAACCTATATATGTGACCTTTCGTTCTAGAATGCCCCACAAGGGGGAACATTTGGTCTACGTTTACTTTATCAACCCCATTTAGTATTTGATACTCCTCGATCAGATCCCCTCTCATCCTTCTAAACTCCAGCGAGTATAAGCCCAAACTGTTTAATCTCTCCTCATACGTCAACCCTTTCATCCCCGGAATCAATCTGGTGAACCTCATCTGAACTGCCTCCAATGCCACCACATCCTTCCTCAAATAAGGAGACCAAGGTCCCCGGAGAAGCGTTCGGGAGCCTCTTGAGCGAGAACTACGTGGCGCGGGTTAGGGGCCCCCCCGCGATTCCCCGCACGAAATCGGCTGAGTTCCCGACATGGTGGTTCTAACCACCTATTGCCTGTCGGGAATGTCGGCTGCGCGGACTTCCGACCGGAAGTGCGGGTCCCCGTATCCACAACCAGAGCTGCGAGAAGCACTCCAGGGCCCTGCCAGCCCCCTGCGGGGTGGAGAATCACTCAGTACTTTCTTAAGGAAAATCCAGAGTGAAACACCAGCGTAAACATATCCCCATTATTGGAGAAACCAGCCCCACATCGCTACTTTTATACTCCAAGTAGGTCAGGGCAGCTGGAGAGCTAGAACCAGGGATAGGGTAGGGAAACATCAGTGACATTAAAATTCCATTGCTGTGCAATATATGTCAAAACTGTCATTTTTCAAAAATCACATAAAATGTTTCAACACCGTCAATCCTGTTCTCGATGGGCTGGAGCTGTTGAGCTTCACACAGCAGCCTCCCACTCCCACAAAAATCTTGGCGTGTTAGAAGTTGAGCTCTTCACGAGCCACTGAATTACCTAAATATGCCCAATTAACAGTCCGGCTTTCTTTACTTTCAAAGAACAAAGAACAAAGAAATGTACAGCAGAGGAACAGGCCCTTCGGCCCTCCAAGCCCGTGCCGACCTTGCTGCCCGTCTAAACTAAAATCTTCTACACTTCCTGGGTCCGTATCCCTCTATTCCCATCCTATTCATGTATTTGTCAAGATGCCTCTTAAATGTCACTATCGTCCCTGCTTTCACCACCTCCTCCGGCAGCGAGTTCCAGGCACCCACCACCCTCTGTATAAAAAAACTTGCCTCATACATCTCATCTAAACCTTGCCCCTCGCATCTTAAACCTATGCCCCCTAGTAATTGACCCCTCTACCCTGGGCAAAAGCCTCTGACTATCCACTCTGTCAATGCCCCTCATCATTTTGTAGACCTCTATCAGGTCGCCCCTCAACCTCCGTCGTTCCAGTGAGAACAAACCGAATTTATTCAACCGCTCTTCATAGCTAATGCCCTCCATACCAGGCAACATCTCTTCTGCAACCTCTCTAGAGCCTCCACATCCTTCTGGTAGTGTGGCGACCAGAATTGAACACTATACTCCAAGTGTGGCCAAACTAAGGTTCTATACAGCTGCAACATGACTTGCCAATTCTTATACTCAATGCCCCGGCCAATGAAGGCAAGCATGCCGTATGCCTTCTTGACTACCTTCTCCACCTGTGTTGCCCCATTCAGTGACCTGTGGACCTGTACACCGAGATCTCTCTGACTGTCAATAATCTTGAGGGTTCTACCATTCACTGTATATTCCCATCTGCATTAGACCTTCCAAAATGCATGATCTCACATTTGTCCATTAAACTCCATCTGCCATCTCTCCACCCAAGTCTCCAAACGATCTAAATCCTGCTGTATCCTCTGACAGTCCTCATCGCTATCCACAATTCCACCAACCTTTGTGTCGTCTGCAAACTTACTAATCAGACCAGTTACATTTTCCTCCAAATCATTTATATAGACTACGAACAGCAAAGGTCCCAGCACTGATTCCTGCGGAACACCACTAGTCACAGCCCTCCAATTAGAAATGCACCCTCCCATTGCTACTCCCTGCCTTCTATGACCTATGATGTGGAGATGCCGGCGTTGGACTGGGGTGAGCATAGTAAGAAGTCTTACAACACCAGGTTAAAGTCCAACAGGTTTGTTTCAAACACTAGCTTTCAGGTGAAGGAGGAAGGAGCAGTGCTCCGAAAGCTAGTGTTTGAAACAAACCTGTTGGACTTTAACCTGGTGTTGTAAGACTTCTTACTGTTCTATGACCTAGCCAGTTCTGTATCCACCTTGCCAGCTCACCCCTGATCCTGTGTGACTTCTGGTATCCTCTGGTACCAGTCTGCCATGAGGGACCTGTCAAAGGCCTTACTGGAGTCCATATGGACAACATCCACTGCCCCACCTGCATCTATCATCTTTGTGACCTCCTCGAAAAACTCTATCAAGTTAGTGAGACACGACCTCCCCTTCACAAAACCGTGCTGCCTCACACTAATACGTCCATTTGCTTCCAAATGGGAGTAGATCCTGTCTCGAAGAATTCTTTCCAGTAATTTCCCTACCACTGACATAAAGCTCACCGGCCTGTAATCCCCTGGATTATCCTTGCAACCCTTCTTAAACAAAGAAACACCATTGGCTATTCTCCAGTCCTCTGGGACATCCACTGAAGTTTTCTGTCAAGGCCTCAGCAATTTCCTCTCTAGCCTCCTTTAGTATTCTGAGGTAGATCCCATCAGGCGCTGGGGACTTATCTACCTTAATATTTTTCAAGACGTCCAATATCTCGTCTTTTTGGATCTCAATGTGATTCAGGCTATCTACACGCTCTTCTCCAGACTCAACATCCACCAATTCCTTCTCTTTGGTGAATACTGATGCAAAGTGTTCATTTAGTACCTCGCCCATTTCCTCTACTCCACACATAGATTCCCTTGCCTATCCTTCAGTGGGCCATCCCTTTCCCTGGCTACCCTCTTGCTTTTTATGTACGTGTAAAAGCCTTGGGATTTTCCTTAACCCTATTTGCCAATGGTTTTTCGTGACCCCTTCTAGCCCTCCTGACTCCTTGCTTAAGTTCCTTCCTACTTTCCTTATATTCCACACAGGCTTCATCTGTTCCCAGCCTTCTGGCCCTGACAAATGCCACCTTTTTCTTTTTGACGAGGCCTACAATATCTATCGTTATCCAAGGTTCCCGAAATTGGCCATATTTATCCTTCTTCCTCACAGGAACATGCCGATCCAAATTCCTTTCAACTGACATTTGAAAGCCTCCCACATGTCAGATGTTGATTTACCCTCAAACATCCGCCCCCAATCTAGGTTCTTCAGTTCCTGCCTAATATTGTTATAATTAGCATTCCCCCTTTTTAGCACATTCACTCTAGGACCACTCTCATCCTTGTCCACCAGCACTTTAAAACTTACTGAATTGTGGTCACTGTTCCCGAAATGCTCCCCTACTGAAACTTCTACCACCTATCTGCTCCTCTATCTCCCGCTGGCTGTTGGGAGGTCTGTAGTAAACCCCCAACATTTTGACTGCACCCTTCTTATTCCTGATCTCTACCCATATAGCCTCGCTGCCCTCTGAGGTGTCCTCCCGTAGTACAGCTGTGATATTCTCCCTAACCAGTAGCGCAACTCCGCCACCCCTTTTACATCCCCCTCTATCCCGCCTGAAACATCTCATTCCTGGAAAGTTTAGCTGCCAATCCTGTCCTTCCCTCAACCAGGTCTCTGTAATGGCAACAACATCATAGTTCCAAGTACTAATCCAAGCTCTATGTTCATCTGCCTTACCCGTAGTACTTCTTGCATTAAAACATAGCACTTCAGGCCACCAGACCCGCTGTTTTCAGCAACATCTCCCTGTCTGCTCTTCCTCAGAGCCATACTGGCCCTATTCCCTAGTTCTCCCTCAATGCTTTCACCTTCTGACCTATTGCTCCGGTACCCACCCCCCTGCCATACTAGTTTAAACCCTCCCGTGTGACACTAGCAAACCTCGCGGCCAGGATATTTAAGCCTCTCCAGTTTAGATGCAACCATTCCTTCTTATAGGTCACACCTGCCCCGGAAGATCTCCCAGTGGTCCAGATAACAGAAACCCTCCCTCCTACACCAGCTGTTTAGCCATGTGTTTAGCTGCTCTTTCTTCCTATTTCTAGCCTCACTGGCACGTGGCACAGGGAGTAATCCCGAGATTACAACCCTAGAGGTCCTGTCTTTTAACTTTCTGCCTAGCTCCCTGAACTCCTGCTGCAGGACCTCATGCCCCTTCCTGCGTATGTCATTAGTACAACGACCTCTGCCTGTTTGCCCTCCCCCTTCAGGTTGCCCGCTACCCGTTTGGAGACATCCTGGACCTTGGCACCAGGGAGGCAGCATACCATCCTGGAGTCTCTTTCACGTCCACAGAAGTGCCTATCTGTGCCCCTGACTATAGAGTCCCCTATGACTATTGCTCTTCTGCGCTTTGACCCTCCCTTCTGAACATCAGAGCCAGCCGTGGTGCCACTGCTCTGGCTGCTGCTGTTTTCCCCTGATAGGCTATCCCCCCCGACAGTATCCAAAGGGGTATACCTGTTCGAGAGGGGGACAACCACAAGGGATTCCTGCACTGACTGCCTGCCCCTTCTGGTGGTCACCCATTTCTCTGCCTGCACCTTGGGTGTGACTACATTTATATAACTGCTATTTATGATGCTTTCCGCCACCTGCATGCTCCTAAGTGCATCCAACTGCTGCTCCAACCAAATCATGCATTCTGTGAGGAACTCTAGTTGGGGTGCACGTTCTGCAGATTAAGCCATCCGGGACGGTGGAAGCCTCCCGGACCTGCCACACCTTACAGTCATAGCACAAGTTTTTTACACAGAGGGTAGTGGGTGCCTGGAACTCGCTACCGGAGGAGGTGGTGGAAGCAGGGACGATAGTGACATTTAAGGGGCATCTTGACAAATACATGAATAGAATGGGAATAGAGGGATACGGACCCAGGAAGTGTAGAAGATTGTAGTTTAGTCGGGCAGCATGGTCGGCATGGGCTTGGAGGGCCGAAGGGCCTGTTCCTGTTCTGTACATTTCTTTGTTCTTTGTTCTTTGTTCACTCCACCCCTCTAATTGACATTGCGTCAATTAATTAGTAAATTAAATTTTTTTTTAAAAAATGTTTAAGTTACTGTTAACTATATGTTTCCTAGCACTAGATTTCTACTATAAATTTGAAAACTAAATACAGTACTCTCCAATCTCTGGCTTAGATACCCCTCTATATTATAATTAAGTAATTATGTTTAACAATG
Organism: Scyliorhinus torazame; assembly: GCF_047496885.1. Classification (NCBI taxonomy): domain Eukaryota; kingdom Metazoa; phylum Chordata; class Chondrichthyes; order Carcharhiniformes; family Scyliorhinidae; genus Scyliorhinus; species Scyliorhinus torazame. Next base: position 326,157,565 of record NC_092710.1, read on the forward strand.
TTTCATTTTTAAATTTAGTGTAGATTCCCAACCAGCCAATCAGGTCACAGCTTTACTGTGATGTCACTTCAGTTTTCCCTCCCACACAATTTGAAAAGGTAATAAAAATAAAAATAAAATTCACTTACCTTCCCAGGATGCTCTTTGGTTCTCTCCCTGCAGATTAAAAGTTACAGACCAGAAGAAAGAGAGTGAACAAAACGGCAGGGAAAAAGCACCTTCTCCCACTCTGCACCGAATTACCTCACTGCGCCAAATTACCACGTTCCAATTCCCACACTGGATGTGTCTCACTCACTCAGGCTGTGTCTCCTTGACCTGCGCAAAGCTTTCCCTCTCTCCCCTGCCTTAGAAAATCATCAGGGTGAGGGCGGGAGGTGACACACCACCCCGCTGGTCACTGGCTCATTTCATTTAGTCTCCCACCTCTATGCTGACCCAATTCATGACAGGAAAATCCGGCGCTGCATATCAGGAAAACTCATACTGCTCTCCTGTGCTTTCTGGTGGTTACAGTAAGAAGTCTTACAACACCATGTTAAATCTTGCATCATTGAATTTGTCTATATATGTGTTTGTGGAACCCCACCTCTTCATTCACCTGAAGAAGGAGCAGTGCTCCGAAAGCTAGTGATTCCAAACAAGCCTGTTGGACTTTAACCTGGTTTTGTAAGACTTCTTCCTGTGCCCACCCCAGTCCAACGCCGGTATCTCCACATTATGGTGGTTCGTTATAAATTGATTTCCTTCCTGAGGGAAAGTCACTTGCCTGCCTACTCGGAGGTGGAAATAATGTAGAAGTTGGGGAACAATCTGTAATATAATCGCTAAGCGAGATTGAGGAAAACATTCATCCATCAAAGTGAAATGGATGCAACAACTGTCTCTACAATATCTACATAAATGCTGACACTAAAAAATAATTTTATTTTGCAGGTCTTGGGAAATAAATAGTCTCCAGTGGAGTTCAAGGCTATTAATTCAACTGTACTAATGCATAGAAGACTCCGGAATGCTTCATTCACACTTCAGAATCAGGGAACGAGCACAGAAATTTTCAAACTGTTACTGAATTCATTTCAAAAAGGAATAGGTCACGATTTTTACGGAAAACCTTTTTGTTATGATTTGTTATGGAAATTAGACTGTAACAATGCCTTTTTGACTCAAATAGTCACAAAAACATCCACAGTAATTCCCTTTGTGTACACTTCTGCCTATAATGTGCAGATTTTGGAAAACATGAGCCAGGAGTCAAAGCTATCCAGTACATCCCAATTCCTTCCTGTCATTTCAAAACCTGCCCTTATCTTTAGGCTTTTGGCTGTCATTTTTCATCATCCTTTTCCTTATTTCATAGAATTTACAGTGCAGAAGGAGGCTATTCAGCCCATCGGGTCTGCACCGACTCTTGGAAAGAGCACACTACCCACACCTCTACCCCATCCCCATAACCCAGTAACCCTACCCAACATTAAGGGCAATTTTGGACACTAAGGGCAATTTAGCACGGCCAATCCACCTAACCTGCACATCTTTGGACTTATCTATGCCTTTCTGTGCCTTCTTGCCGATAGTGAGCACCTTTTTGCAGATAAGTGAGCATTGATGTTGTTCACAGTGAAAATGATGTTTGGTACAGTAGCCTGCTGGTTTTAGTCCTGGCAACTCATAGGTGGTGATTGTATGTCCCACCATATAAAATGTAAAAATTGAATTAAGGACCATAAATAAATAAGTGATCCAATAAGGAATTCAGGATAAATTTATTTCCCTGCATGAAGTAGTTGAGGTGAATAGGCTAGATGCATTTAAAGGGAAATTTGGATACAAAGATGAGGGAGAAGGAATGAAAAGATATACAGAGGTGAAGAGAAATGTTTTGTCTCAACGGGCAGTTAGTCTGTGGAATTCTCTTCCCCAGAAATCAGTGGAGGCTCGGTCATTCAATCGTTCAACGCAGAGTTAGACAGATTTTTGTTGGACAAGAGAGTTATGCAGGAGCGTGCAGGGGTGAACTGGGGAGCAGATGTCAAAATGGTGCTGAGACACAGCCAGATCGGCCATGATCTTATTGAATGGCAGAGCAGGCTCATGGCACTGAATGGCCTACTCCTAAGTCCTATATTCTGATATAAAGTGAGAAGAAGTAGATTGGCAAATCTCATGTGGAGCATAAACATTAACTTGGGCCAAATGGCCTGTTTCTGTGCTGAACATTCTCTGAAATTCTCGAACTTCAGCAAACTCAACAATTTTCAACCCTTGCAACATTTTTGAATTGTCCAGGAGTTTGGGGAGCCTATTGTTTCTCCATGGCAACGCCTCAGCCAACCAGAGTTGACTTGCCAACCAATCAGCCCCTTTTCTTTCACTCTTTAGTGTAGATTGTTGTGATCATTTGAAATTTGGCGTTGTTGTATTCGTCCTGATGAGTGCAAGATGAAAAACTTCGGCAACATGTCTCTTTTTCCAGCAATATTCAATAATTTTTGGACTGCTGCATGACACTTTAAGTTTTATTGTAAAAACTCAACTGCAACCTGTAACTCCTATCCATCTGGCATACACGTGACTCGAGGTTCTAAGTTTTGTCGTAATGCCCCCCCCCCCCCCCCGGAAACTAGAGTGGCAAGTAAAACAATGCAAGGGTCACTTTTATCCCAAGGGCAAATAAAAAACAAACCAAACTGTAGCTCCAGGTGGACGCATTGAGCTCACCAGCTAGTAGATGAGCTGTACAGACCAGGAAGCTGCCAGGTTTGAAGCACACAAAGTTTGTGCTGAGGTGACTGATCTCCAACAGGATAGGGTTTCCGCACCTGCTGGAAAAGTGCATGTGAGGATATTGATCGAATCAGAGTCAATGCTGATGCCTGTGCACAGCCTGCTGAATATTCATTATAATGGCTGACAGCTGAATAATGGATGAGATACGGGATGGAAACTGGTGTCAGTGGAACCATACCAAATATTTTGCACTGTTAAGAAAGTTGACAAAGCAGTTAGTTCAAGCTGAAGCACTATGGTCCACTGAATTGAAAATGCTGATTATTTTGTACCTATTACAGGTCATCCAGAACACACCCTTACCAATTTCCATTTTTAGTTTTATCCATTACCCACCATCAATGAAACTCCTACTTTTCCTCCATTGCAGGTGCTGGCTCTGGGAAGCTCTTTCCTCTTTTCCTTTTCCTTGTCTTGAAAGCTCAAAGTTGACCAAGACTGGAGGGCTGCTGTCCTCTCTAATCCTGTCTACAAACCTCGCATAACTGGATATGATACAAGAAAAAACTTTACTTGATAACATTCCATCACGTCCAGCAATATTAAGTCTGTTCCTGAACTTTATTCTCTCTCATTATAGCTTCCGGTATACCTTATTCCCCCCCTATAAACTTCAAGATTTTTGAATTGCAGATGAACATAGGAAGATGGAGAGTAGCTGCGGTGAATTCCTTGACTCCTGTTGTCTTTGCATTCTTTACATTTTTCTAAAACACAACCTTGGCATCGCCTAATTACCACTTTTTAGAATCTCAAATCCTGGAGTCTTTGCTGTTTATAACCTTGGCCCATGTTGTACATTGGTCTAATGTCGATTGCTTTCAATGTTTATGCTGGAATTTTCGAGCAGAAACACTGAAATAGACAAAAAAGGTACTGAAGTTAATGAGAATTTTTTACTTTTGTAGTTAACTTTTAGGAGTTTTACTGTTTTTTAAATTGTGAATAAATACTTAAGTGACACAACACTCTTGCCTCTGTGTAAAGATTGTGGGTTTTATCCCCAGTATGGATAAGCACAAAGTCTGGGCTGACATGTTCACTGCGCGTGATCCACATTCCAACACAACTCACCAGAATCAGCTGAGGAAGGTGCACTGGGTACTGACTGTAAAGTAAAGATGGGTCACAGTTGTGGGGGACAGGTGGGGGGGGGGGGGGGGGGGGGGGGTCCCAGGCAGCAGCAGCGGCCCAGATTGTATTTATGGCCTCTATAAGTTTACTCCTCCAAACCCACAAAAATAACTCAAGACTTAGCTTTCCTAAGCCTTTTCTCCACCATCATCTGAGGAAGTGTTCAGGCTCTGACCAGTTATTTCCTAAAATTGTAAACGAGGTTCTATTTACATCACCGGACCTTCATCATTCATTTTCACCATAACGGGAGTGGGGCCATTGGCATATTATTTCTTCCCTGGTTTCCTTCAAGCCTCCTTATTTTTCCTTCAGTTGTTAGAAACATAGAAAATAGGATCAGGAGGAGGCCATTTTGCCCTTCGAGTCTGCACCACCATTCAATATGAAGTCTTGCAACACCAGGTTAAAATCCAACAGGTTTGTTTGGAATCACTAGCTTTCAGAGCGCAGCTCCTTCCTCAGGTGTGTCTTGTTGCTAACTTTGCCTTAGTTTAATTGCTCTGTTTTATCACCTTTGCTCTTGAGTCGCCAGGTATCCTTATGATACCGCCACGTGGTTCAAGTCCGAGAATTGATCAATAATCCAATACACCGATTAGTAAGATTTAAATCAAAGCACATTTATTATACACAGTAATCACTACTCATGTACAAATTCTACGTCTAAGCTACTTCTACAGCTAATAGGCCAATACTTAACTTGGAACTGGCCCACCAGGTCAGGGAAACGAATGGCCTTTCGTTCGGGTTCTGAGCCTGCGGGATTCGAAGTTGGTACAGATTGGTAGCTAGGAGCGCCTATCTCATAGCGAGTGTTGAAGTAAGACTTGCTGGATATCGGCGGCGGCTGAACCGGTCACTGTCAAGGGTTGGTTTGCGTTGCTGAGTGACCTGGTCAAAAGAACGATTTGAACTTGGGCTTAATTCTTATAGTCCACAGGGGCTTCCTGCCTTTCGGGGCGGACACTGTACCTGGTTCCAAGTGATTGGACTTTGTCCCAATCACTTGGTTCGATTTTCTCCAATGCTGGAGCGGTTCCCTGATCGATGGGCGGTCCTGAGGTGGTCGTTCACCTCCTTTTGTGTAGGCTTCTGCTGGCGCCGAAGAGTCTGGTTTTGTTTTATGTGTCTAAATGTTGCCCATTGTTCCCGGGATTGCTCATTAGTATGCAGATGGCTGGTGTTTTGTTAAGCTGATGGTTGCTGGTATCGATCTTGTCTGGCCTTTCGAGAGGTAAATACACACTCAACCTGCAGCTGCTCGTTTGTGTCCTGTTAGCTGACTTTCCCATCAGCCTTTGCCGTTCACCATTTTAATTGGGAGTTAGCCATTTTAAATCGGGAGTTAGCCATTTTAACTGGCTACAATCCCTCCTTGTGATCCTAACGCGAAGCGTGAAGGATCACATAACTATGTTGCTTTCCATTCCCTGACCTGGGGTTGGGGGGGGGGGGGGGGGACTTCCTTCATTACCTCTGCACTGACCATAGCTATGCAAAAAATGTTTAACTAACAATTCCAAAGGCGCTATGTCAAACAGGGACATGCATTACAAAACAATAAACTGGGAACCTCTAACTATTCTTAATACACTACACTCACTTAAACATTTCATCATCCTAACTTCCTCAACCATACAAACAAAATCATAGCATTTCATACAGTCTTTCCTGGCATGGCAGTCAAGCTCAGGATCGTACAATTTGCTCATGAACAGTTCTTTACATTTCTTTATTTACAATAAACGCAAGTGAATGCACTTTATTATAGGTCGCGGGGGTCGGGGGTCTGGTCGTCTCCGAAAATAGTGGATCTGATCCTATATACCGGGGTTCGAGCGCGGTAGGCTCTCCTTCTCCATTTCGTAGACGCATAGTCTGCACTATGCAGCAGAGTATCGCTAATACCAGTAATGTTTCTATTACATAGGACAGAGAGTACCAGGTTATAAACCTGGCACACCAAGGTGATGTGGTGTCGCTGGTGACTGGGCTCTGGGTACTGCGGGGAAGTGAAACATTAATGGCTGGGGGGCTTGAAGTCATGGGGTTCACGTTCACGCGCAACCAAATGTCCATAAAGGTGATGCTGATCCACATGAAGGAATTCCTCATGGCTCTTCTCTTTCCTTTTCTTTCTTCTCTTCTCCGGTCCTGGATCTTCTGGAGTTCTGTGGAAACAAGCATGGTGTCTGTAACTATCTTTGTTTAATATCTTGTACGATAGTGTGTCTGTCCTGTAGTGCCAATTACTCCCTTTATAATTGGTCACTATGTGTGACTCCCTCATTTTTTTTCTTCAAAAATCGAATTTTAGGACAAGACACACTTCCCAATAATGAACCAGTGCGAGCCGTCTCACAGACTGTGCAATTTACCATCCAAATGTTTCAGGATGTAAATAGCATGCGGTTGGCAAGCTAAAGGTTACCAAAACAAAACAAAACTTTTTGAACTGAAAGTGCCAAAATGAGGTGCGTATGGGCCGCGACGGGTAAGAGTTGGATGGAGTCCCCGGGTAGGACGGCTACCAATGTCGTGTCACCCCTACCCGAGCGAAGTTGACCAGAGGGGGCGGTTCCCAGGCAGGGCGGGTCCCTAGCCGTTTCTCCACTGCCTGAGCAACCGACAAGAAGGGGCAAAAAATGTAGTCATCATGGTGGGGCTGCCGTAGTGGTTCTTTCCTTCGAACCAGAAGGGCAGTTATGAACGGGCGTCTGGTTCCTTAACCAATCTCTGCAGACAAGTCCTCAGAGGTTTCTGCTGAACTAGTGTCTGGCAACGGTGAGTCTCTGTAGGCAAGTCGTCAGTGGTTTCAGTTGAATAGGCGTGGGGCAGTGAGAAAGAAATTCTCCTGTCGGACACAACATTTAACAAACTTACAAACAACATAAAACATTCTGCAGGTTCCATCAGAAAGGACACCACTTCTCCCAAGCGGTTCCTTTAAAACATCATCTGGACACCTCAGTTCTCGGTTGCGAACAGGGTCGCAAAGGGGTTCTCGGTTTGGGAGTCAGACCCAAGGTCGTCCTCTTCTCCCGGGTGCCAAACTCTTGAGTGTATCAGGGTTGAAAGGGCTGCGTGGTGTGAGGTGGGGTCGCTCTCGTCGTTGCGGACGAGTCTGAACGAGTTGTCTCAGTGCCAATAATTGGTGTCTAGTTGTGTGGGGACAAAATCGGGGTAATCAGTGTTGTTCGGTGGTCGGTGGTGGGGTTTATTTAGGAAAATGATCATGAAGGGATCGCTCGGATCGTAGTCGGAATCGCTGGGTGTGGGTCCTGTTGCATGGGGATAGTAGGGAAGCGTGTTGTGGCTATCGTCCGAGTCACAGTCGCTGTCTCTGCTGCTGCAGTTGGTGGGCGTTCCGGGGCGGAGTGTATATTTCAGGGGTGGAGTCGAGGTCGAGTCCGTGGCTGGGCTGGACGTGGTGGGGGTTGATAGGGTTACGTTGGCTGTGGGCAAGGTGTGGTGTGCTGCGTAGAGCATGACGTGATGTGCGTGGTTCGACTGTGTTCCATGTGCCTTCAGCTGGTTTATGTGGAACCACACAGTCCTACCATTGGGGTACTTTATTTTATACACGGAAGTGCTTACTTTATCCGCAATGGAGTACGGACCTGAGTATTTTGGTGACAGGAATGTGCTGGGGTTATATACAGAGAGCATAACTTGCTGTCCTATACTGTACTCAGTCGCATGCACTGTCTTGTCGAAACAAGCCTTGCTCTGTTTCTTTCTGGTGCCCAATTTTACTGCGGCTGCTAGCTGAGCCGTTTTAACATTCTCCACTAACTGCTCTACTGCTTTCTCGTGTGTGAGGGCCGTCACTTCGGGGCTGGTCAAGTCCAAACCTAACAAAAATTCTGTGCCTTTCATGGGGCGTCCGGTCATGAGGGTGTGTGGGGTGTAACCTGTGGAAGTAGAAATTGTGTTACGTATAAACATCAGTGCAAAAGGGAGAACTGAGTCCCAAGTGGTGTTGTTCTGCTGGACCATTTTTCTGAGGGTGAATTTTAGGGTCCGATTCATGCGCTCCACGATACCACTCGACTGTGGGTGGTATGCTATGTGGAATTTTTGGGTGATGCCAAATATCGTGAGGACGTTCTGCATGACATGTCCCGTAAAATGGGAGCCTTGGTCGGATTCAATGCTGCGGGGGAGTCCCCATCTTGTAAAGATGTGGTGGGTCAAAATCTTGGCTGTGGTTTTTGCAGTGTTTGTGCGGGCTGGGAATGCTTCCACCCATTTCGTAAATGTGTCAATTACCACAAGTACATATTTATAGCCATTCCTACAAGGGGGCAATGGTCCTATAAAATCGATCTGGAAGTTAGTCCAGGGGCCATTAACGGGTCGGGTGCGGCTGAGTTGAGCCTTTTTGGCATATCTGTCCGGATTATTTTGGGCACAGATAAGACAATTCTCTATGTAATGGTTTACACCTTCCTTTAAATTCGGCCACCAACAAAGCTGCTTGAGATGGGCTGTAGTGGGATCGATTCCCTGATGTCCATGACCGTCATGGAACAAGCAAATCAGTTGATTCCTGTCCTGTTATTGAACCACATAAAGGGTTTCTTTTAACACCACACCGTCATGTGTGGTCAGTGCATTTCTAAATCTCTCGTAGGGCGCTGGATATTGTCCTTTTACAATCTCCCTGAGATTGCTGTCCTGCTTCTGGGCCTCCACTAGATCCTCGATCTTAGTCTGTGAGACCTGAACTGCACTCACTGGTGCGCTTTCGTGGGCTGTGCAACAATATCCATGCCTGGAACCTGCTTTAGCCAGTGCGTCGGCTTTCACATTTCCAGGGGGGAGGAACGATGGTGACTGCGGACTTTGATTATCCCAAAAGTCCTGTTCTGGGCTCGCTCTAAAATGTGACGGCGCAATGGGGCTGAGGGGAGGGGTTTTCCGTCTGCGGAAACAAATCCTCTTGTTTTCCACAGGGGCAGAAATTCCGTGAGGCTGTTGCAGACATAGAGGCTGTCCGAGTATATGTCTGCTGGGCTGGGGAAGGAATCTGGGTACTCAACTATATATGCGATGGCCGCAAGCTCTGCTGCCTGCGTGCCTAAGTGTCCGGGTAGTTTTAATGATATTGCCTCGAGGGCACGTCCCTGTGCGTCCTCAACATATATACCGCAACCTGTTATGCGTTTCCCATCCAAGACTGTGGAAGATCCATCCACATAGATCTTTATGGGCTCACACGTGTCCGTGTGCTGGGGGCTCTGGGATGAATTACCTATCTTTCTGGGGGGTGTTTTAGCGATAAAGGGGCCTGTATTGTGGTGTGGAGAGATAATCTCACATTCATGGGGGGTTCCGGGGTACTGTAAGTTATCAGCTAAATAGGTGTGCGTCTTTGTCCTTTTCACAGTGATGTCCCGTCCCTGCAAGAGAAGGGTCCATCTCGCAGCTCTAATCTGACTGACTGTACCGTCCTTGAGTCGTCCGTCCAGTAAAAGTTGGGTGGGGGTGTGTTCGATGAGAATTGTGATGGGGTTCAGTCCGATGATATATGAAAAATACTGCACTGCCCAAAATACTGCGAGCAGGTGCCTCTCACAGGCTGAAAATCCATGCTCCACAGCATCTAAAAGTCTGGAGGCATAAGCTATGAGCCTTAACTGGTCGTGCCGTTCCTGAAGGAGCACGGCTGAAAGGGTGCGGTCTGTGGTCGCTACCTCTATGGCGTAAGGGGAAGGCGGGTCTGGAACCTGTAGTGCGGGGGCTGCTTTGAGTGCCTGTTTTAAAGACTCCACAGCATCCGTATGCTGCGGAAGCCATTCCCAGGGGGCTCCCTTTAGGAGGTCTGAGAGGGGCGATGCCTTGCTGCCGAAACCGTCAATGTGGTTTCAGCAGAAGCCAACCAGTCCTAAAAACGACCGGAGGGCTGAAACGTTCTGGGGAAGGGGCAATTTAGCAATCGAGTCAATCCTTTTATGCTCGATCTCGCGTTTACCGTGCGTGATAATTGTGCCCAAATATACCACTTTTTCTTCCAAAATCTGGTCCTTTTTGGGGTTGACTTTACAACTGATTGAGTGTAAGAGTTCTAGGAGTTCAGACAGAAGATCAATGTGCTCTTCCTTGGTGTCTGTCTGCAGTATTAGGTCGTCTACATACTGGACCAGACATTCGGAGCGAGAGAATTTGGCTAAACCATTTGCAAGCTGTCGGGGGAAAATGAAGGGGGAGTTGTGGAATCCTTGTGGCAGGCATGTCCACGTGTACTGCTGATTTTTAAAGGTGAAGGCAAATTTGTATTGGCACGCCTTTGCCAATGGAATGGACCAGAATCCATTACTGGCGTCCAAAACCGTAAAGAATCAGGAATTGAGTACCTGCTTGAGCATGGTCTCGGGACTTGTTGCTACTGTAGGGTCTGCTGCGGGGGTGACTTTGTTGAGTTCCCGGTAATTGATGGTCAGTCGCCATGATCCATCGGGCTTTCTCACTGGCCAAATCGGGGTATTATTAGTGGAGGCTACTGATCTAAGTACGCCCTGCTCTAATAAGCTTTCTATTAACTTGGAGATTTCTCCCTCTGCCTCTTGGGGAAATCCGTACTGTTTTTGGGGTCTAGGGTCAGGTCCTGTTACTTGTACGGAGCCAGTCATCCATCCACAGTCGTGTTTGTGGGTCGCGAATGCTGCCCTGTTCTTTTGCAGAACTGCCCTAACCTGCTTGTCCGTGCTAAGCGTGGTCGGGTTGAATAAACATTCGCCTGCGGCGCTAATTTTGTTCATGTACTCTCCTATGTTGAGCGTTGCGGAGGCTCGTGTGGATTTTGCCATCTTCCAGACACACTGGTTGACTGAATCGAATGAAAGATTATGGGAATTCATGAAATCGATCCCCAGAATGTGTTCTGTTGTGTGGGGCAGGTCAACTAAACCGGTACAGGGGCTGTGATGTGTCCCTGCTGTGAGTGGCCTGTAAAGCCGCTGAGGATGATGGTAGCTGTAGTGGGCCACGTGTCTTTTTGAAATAGGGTGGAGGAATTTATTGTGGCCCTCCTGTGTCCCATAGAAATTCGATGGGCTGTCCCCGAATTTTCGCCGCAACTACCGGTCGTCCTGACCTATCCCAAAGGGTGTCGCAGACCCATCTGGGGGAGCCCGTACACCATCAGTCCGTTCCGGTCAAGTCCGTCTGATCTGAACGGGTGCTAACGCTATGAATGGGCTCTGTCTTTTTCTTAATCAGAGTGCCCGTCTGCTGGGCTTTCTGTGGCTTTTTAGGGGCATTGCACTCTCTTGCAAAGTGTCCCAACTGTCAGCAGTTGTAACACTCCTGTGACTTGGGTGGGGGGCTGTTCTTTCCCTCATTCACCCATGCGGGGTCCTGGTGTGTTGTTTTTGCTGCCTGCATATCTGCGCCGGCCTGCTTTTTCTCGGGATTCTTGACTGCGGGTTTACTTTGAACAGATTGCTCCCAAGTGCGGGACAATCTTTTCACTACCCATTTCTCGTTATGGGCCTCCTCTGAGGGATCATAACTCGTGCAGGCTTTCTGTCCTGTTCCTGTGGCATGGGAGATAAGGGTGCGGGTCCATTTGGCCACGTTGTCTGGGGACAAATGGGCGCGGTCTAAGTCTCCAAAGACTGCTGCAAAGTGGATCCACAGGCGTCCAGCAAACGCTGTGGGGTGCTCGGATTTCTTTTGCCTACATTTGCTGAGGCCATCTACGGGGTCACCCCGGTTATACCCAATCGCATCCAGGATCGCGGTATGCATTTCTGCAAGGCTGCCTCCTCCTACGTTCTGTGGGTCGGGAAGGGCTGCTGCTACTGACGGGTCTAAACTTAAAAAGGTGAGCTTTACATGCTCTCGCTCATCCAGGCTGTACATGGTCGCCTGATGCTTAACTGTGGCAAATAAATGGTGGGGGTCTGAGGTGGGGAGGAACGGTGTGATCTTATCACACGAGTCCCGTAATTGGGTCACTGTTAAGGGGGTGGAATATAGATATTCCGCATCGTCCGATGTGGCGGTGCGGTGGGTGGTTACAGGGTTCATTGGAGCTTGAACTATCTGCTGTGTGGGGGGTTGGGGCGCTTTTCTCTTTTGTGACTTTCCCTGCGCACATGTTCCCTGAACATATCTCTGCGCTGTTTCATTCAATTCTTCCCAATCAGGGCCGACTTCCTGATCTAATCTTTCTGCAGAGGTTTCCTGAAAACCTTTTTGAACAGAAAGCAGTGATTGCAGCTCTGCAATCTGCTTCCGGCACTTTGTGTGATCTGATGTGCTTTGTCTTTGATCTATGGTGGCAGCATGGAGTGCTCTTAATGCTGCCTTGAGGTCACTACACTGTTTTTGTAATGCCTCTACCTGTTTTTCCGTTTCTTCTCGTACCAGGACTGCACGTTGCGTGTCCTGATAGGCCTTTTCGTATTGAGACTGGAAGCTGCTTAAGTGCGCCAGACAAGACTGGTGAGCCCTTTTGGCGTCATCCACCTCTCCATCTTTTGCTGCCAATTTCCTTCTCAAGTCTAAATTCTCCTTTTCTACCTCGCTTACATTGACCTTATTCATTCGATGTATGCCCTCAACTTCTTTCCGGAGGGTCCTAACGACCTCCTCTGTGCCTCGCAATTGTGCCAAGCAGGACACGATTGCCATCGGCTTGCGAGCTTTCCCTAAGCTCTTTTTGTGGATCTCGCTCAGGTTCTCCCACCAAGTATGTCCTATACTCCCGGGACCTGATTCCTCGTTGTCACAGAATTCATTCCAAAGGGGCCATCCTTTCCCTTTGAGATATTTCCTGATCTCTTCCTCCCAAATGGGACATTGTCCCACTCTACTGCTGCTGGTCGCTGCGACCGCAAATTCCTCAGGGTTGTCTGCATTGCCATCTTTCCTACCCAAATGCTTCTTTTCAATTTGGGACAGGGGTATTAAGGCGGTGCTGTAAATACGGGTACGGCTTTCGCTACTTTCCGATATACAAACTTCCGACAGTTTTGACGCAACAAAAAAAATCTTAGCAGTTTTACCTTGTCGCCCTGTTAGTTACGCATGCATACACACACTTCCGAATTATGAGTATTGATCAGAACTGCTTGAACACTTGTGGTTTTCTGTTTCCAATTGGATCTCTAATTCAAATTCCGGGTTCTCCCGGAGTGGTTTTCCACTTCTAGATCGGGTCCCATCAGGATGTCGCCAAATAATGTTGCTAACTTTGCCTTAGTTTAATTGCTCTGTTTTATCACCTTTGCTCTTGAGTCGCCAGGTATCCTTATGATACCGCCACGTGGTTCAAGTCCGAGTAATGATCAATAATCCAATACACCGATTAGTAAGATTTAAATCAAAGCACATTTATTATACACAGTAATCACTACTCATGTATACATTCTACGTCTAAGCTACTTCTACAACTAACAGGCCAATACTTAACTTGAAACTGGCCCACCAGGTCAGGGAAACGAATGGCCTTTCGTTCGGGTTCTGAGCCTGCGGGATTCGAAGTTGGTACAGATTGGTAGCTAGGAGCGCCTATCTCGTAGCGAGCGTTGAAGTAAGACTTACGGGATGTCGGCGGCAGCTGAACCGGTCACTGTCAAGGGTTGGTTCGCGTTGCTGAGTGACCCAGTCAAGAAGGACGATTTGAACTTGGGCTTAATTCTTATAGTTCCCAGGGGCTTCCCGCTTTTCGGGGCGGACCCTGTACCTGGTTCCAAGTGATTGGACTTTGTCCCAATCACTTGGTTTGATTTTCTCCAATGCTGGAGCGGTTCCCTGATCGATGGGCGGTCTTGAGGTGCTCGTTCACCTCCTTTTGTGTAGGCTTCTGCTGGCGCCGAAGAGTCTGGTTTTGCTTTGTGTGTCTAAATGTTGCCCATTGTTCCTGGGGATTACTCATTAGTATGCAGATGGCTGGTGTTGTGTTATGCTGATGGTTGCTGGTATCGATCTTGTCTGGCCTTTCCAGAGGTAAATACACACTCAACCTGCAGCTGCTCGTTTGTGACCTGTTGGCTGACTTTCCCATCAGCCTTTGCCATTCGCCATTTTAAATCGGGAGTTAGCCATTTTAAATCGGGAGTTAGCCATTTTAACTGGCTACAGTCTCACCTGATGAAGGAGCTGCATGCGAAAGCTTGTGATTCCAAACCTGTTGGACTTTAACCTGGTGTTGTAAGACGTCTTACTGTGCCGAACCCAGTCCAACGCCGGCATCTCCACATCATTCAATATGACCATGGCTGATCATCCAATTCAGTAGCCTGTTCCCGCTTGCCCCCCCAAACTCTTTGACCCCTTTAGCCCCAAGAACCACATCTAACTACTTATTTTGGCCTCGACTGCTTCCGTTAGTTGCCAGGATAAGGCTGTCAAGTCTTCAAGTCCATACTCGGCTATCTTTCTCTCTCTCTAACTGTATTTAGCAACCCTCTTGATTCCTGAGCTTCTATTCATGATCTCGACCAATCATTTGTCTTTCTGCTCATCCAGCTGATTTCCATATTACCTGAAACAGGTGAGCATTTGGATGGCAGAAATAGATCCTTTCTAAAAGTTAACACTTTTCTGGTATTAACAAGGTGGTGAGAACACCAGCGCTACTTTAGGGCCGTTACTGGCCCATTAACATTCAGCAACGGGCGTGAAAATCGATCCTGAGATCTGTAACCAGAATCAGTCATTCAGATAAGAACATAAATAAGAACTAGGAGCAGGAGTAGGCCATCTGGTCCCTCGAGCCTGCTCCGCCATTCAGTGAGATCATGGCTGATCTTTTTTGGACTCAGCTCCACTTTCCGGCCCGAACACTAAAACATCCCTTTATTCTTCAAAAAACTATCTATCTTTATCTTTAAAACATTTAATGAAGGAGACTCTACTGCTTCACTGGGCAAGGAATTCCATAGATTCACAACCCTTTGGGTGAAGAAGTTCCTCCTAAACTCAGTCCTAAATCTACTTCCCCTTATTTTGAGGCTATGCCCCCTAGTTCTGCTTTCACCCGCCAGTGGAAACAACCTGCCCGCATCTATCCTATCTATTCCCTTCATAATTTTATACGTTTCTGTAAGATCCCCCCCGTATCCTTCTAAATTCCAACGAGTACAGTCCCAGTCTACTCAACCTCTCCTCGTAATCCAACCCCTTCAGCCTGCGATTAATCAAGTGAATCTCCTCTGCACACCCTCCAGCGCCAGTACGTCCTTTCTCAGGTAAGGAGACCAATACTGAACACAATACTACAGGTGTGGCCTCACTAACACCTTATACAATTGCAGCATAACCTCCCTAGTCTTAAACTCCATCCACCTAGCAATGAAGGACAAAATTCCATTTGCCTTCTTAATCACCTGTTGCACTTGTAAACTAACTTTTTGCGACTCATGCACTAGCACACCCAGGTCTCTCTGCACAGTGGCATGTTTTAATATTTTATCATTTAAATAATAATCCCTTTTGCTATTATTCCTACCAAAATGGATAACCTCACATTTGTCAACATTGTATTCCATCTGCCAGAACCTAGATCATTCACTTAACCTATCCAAATCCCTCTGCAGACTTCCGGTATCCTCTGCACTTTTTGCTTTGCCACTCATCTTAGTGTCGTGTGCAAACTTGGACACATTGCACTTGGTCCCCAACTCCAAATCATCTATATAAATTATGAACAATTGTGGGCCCAACACTGATCCCTGAGGGATACCACTAGCTACTGATTGCCAACCAGAGAAACACCCATTAATCCCCACTCTTTGCTTTCTATTAATTAACCAATCCTCTATCCATGCTACTACTTTACCCTTAATGCCATGCATCTTTATCTTATGCAGCAATCTTTTGTGTGGCACCTTGTCAAAAGCTTTCTGGAAATCCAGATATACCACATCCATTGGCTCCCCGTTATCTACCGCACTGGTAATGCCCTCAGAAAACTCCACTAAATTAGTTAGGCACGACCTGGCCTTTATGAACCCATGCTGCGTCTGCCCAATGGGACAATTTCCATCCAGATGTCTCGCTATTTCTTCCTTGAAGATAGATTCCAGCATCTTCCCTACTACCGAAGTTAAGCTAACTGGCCTATAATTACCTGCTTTCTGCCTACCTCCTTTTCTAAACAGTGGTGTCACATTTGCTAATTTCCAATCCACCGCAACCACCCCAGAGTCTAGTGAATTTTGGTAAATTATCACTAGTGCATTTGCAATTTCCCTCGGCATCTCTTTTAGCACTCTGGGATTCATTCCATCAGGGCCTGGAGACTTGTGTACCTTTAGCCCCATTAGCTTGCCCATCACTACTTCCTTAGTGATAACAATCATCTCATGGTCCTCAGCTGTCAGGTGCAACAGATCCTGTGACACTATAGGATGAGGAGGATAAAGTTCTTTCCAAATCAGTCAAAACTCCCTCCTCAACCAATAGCTCTTAAAATATTATTAACACATAATTCAAACAATCTGTGGGATCCTGCTGTGTTTAATTCCCTGTCACATTTGCCTACTCAGCCTGAACTTTAACTGTAATCTGTAGGTTATGAAGTCTTTTGGCGTGCTGTCAGCATTTGATAAAGTGCAATTCAACTGCAAATTCTTTCTTTCATATTTAGCATCTCCGTTTTTAGATTTTATTTTTTGACCAATTTATCGGATAATCAGATCCAAAACATGTAGCCAGAGGAGCAAGCTCCTGCGAGGTGTATATGAACACGGAGTCAGAAGGGGTTTATTGGTTCAATTCCGACACTGCCACTTAGTAATCTTATTGTTGTGTGTGGCCAGCTCACCTGGACCTAAACAGGGGCTGTTTAGCATAGGGCTAAATTGCTGGCTTTGAAAGCAGACCAAGGCAGGCTAGCAGCACGGTTCAATTCCCGTAACAGCCTCCCTGAACAGGCGCCGGAATGTGGCGACTAGGGGCTTTTCACCGTAACTTTGTTTGAAGCCTACTTGTGACAATAAGTGGTTTTCATTTCATTTCATTTTCATTTTAATTTCTTTTTCATCTCAGTGCACGGGACCTTCAAATATTTTTGGGCGGTATCTCAAAGGCGTTAACTGATGAACAGTCATCGCTTCTCGGTCTTTTGGTAAGATCAAGCTTCTGTTCAAGCCCAATATGAGGTGCAATACCTTTTCTTGTCAGCTTGGATCTTGTATGTCTCTCTTGTGGAGACCATTATTTGAACTTTTTTTTGGAGTAAGCAATGAGATGGATTAAGGGCTT
This sequence comes from Scyliorhinus torazame, assembly GCF_047496885.1. Lineage (NCBI taxonomy): Eukaryota > Metazoa > Chordata > Chondrichthyes > Carcharhiniformes > Scyliorhinidae > Scyliorhinus > Scyliorhinus torazame. The sequence goes on from NC_092710.1 coordinate 326,174,713, forward strand.
GCCCTGTCCATTCTACACATTGGCTTTGTAACTTTTAAGGATGGGATTAAAAAAATTAATTGAAAAACCTTATGAGCGGCCTGTACCTGACAAGATGCTGCAAGTGCAGCATGCAGGAGACTTTGCTGATATTCCAGTCCAGTACTGGGAGAGCACTGCGCTTTCTGAGGTGTTGTGTTTCAGTCGAAGCATTCACCAAGTGAAAGATCCCAAAGAAAATTTGGAAGATCTCCCCTAGTGTTCTGATTAATACTTAACCCCTCAATCAACACCACTAAAAATATGAAAATCGTCACATTTCTGTGTGTGTATTGGCCGCCATGTTTCCTACAGCAGTGACTCCACTTCAAATGTACTTGTTTGGCTGTAAATCACTTAGGTATGCCCGAAGTTCTTGAAAAGTGTTATACGGATGTAAGATTTAATATGTAAACTTCAATGCACTGTAACTTTATACAATTATACCACTTCTAAAATTGGATGTAATTAAATAACTTTGTACATCTCAATGTTTAATGAATATATTTGTAAAGTTGAATGATATAAGTATATGTCTAGGATCTTATACTGTTTCTTACATCTTTATAGTACATTTTAACATAGAAAACAATCTAAGGGGCTTCATGGAAGCAATGACGTATAGAAATGAGCTATTATGCAAATATTTAGAAAGGATTTCTGGAAAGCATGTAAAAGTTGGGGTTTGAGGTGGCTTTTAGAAACAGGGACAGGAGGAGTAAGTCATGAGAGTTCGGGAGCTGGGGGAAACAAGCTGGACCTTCTTTCCACAATGGCACAGTGGAGGGGGGGGGGGGGGGAGAGCAGCACCAGGCAGGAATCAGAGAAAGACTCGGGGGGGTTTGCAGAAAAAAGTGGGGCGAGGTAATGAAGGTTGTATGCCAATGAGAATTTTGAATCCAATACATTGTGGGATGGAGCCACTGGAGATCACGAAAGATGGGACTGATGGATTAGTGAGACAAGAAGTGGAGCTTTGGTTGGGGTAGTTTGGAAGATTGATGAGGGGGCATTTTAGCTTACAGGTAGCAAAAGCATGAACAATAATTTCAGTAGCTGTGGGGATAAGGGAAAGATGATATTACAGATATGGGAGTAAATGGCCTTGATGATGGGTACAATATGGGATTCAAAGCATAGCTCAAGATCTGGTAGGGCTTTGAATATGCATTCCAACTGCTCCAGCCTGAACAAGCAGCAAGGAACTGAATTGGGCCATGAATAGGAAGTCGTGGGCGGTAGCTAAGTGCTTCTGGCTCTTCCAGCCCAGATCCCATTATCTCCAGTGACCTTGGGTCAAACTACTCCATTACTGCATCTGGGTAAGTGAGTTTAAAACTTATGTCAGGTTTTGTGTGACGTAATTACTATCTCTAGTTTTATCCTGTTTGACCTGCACCATGTGCTTATAGTTCACCTTAGTTTCTCAATTAGTAAAAAGGGATCATTAGCTTGCGAGTTTTCCATCTTTGCCAGTTGTAAAGAACGACATAGGACTCAGAAGAAGTAGTGGACCATTTGGCCCTTCAAAACTGCTCTGTCACTCAATAAGATCATCACTGGTACCTGAGCTGCTGTGGAACCGGAATCTCGATCATCTAGCCTGGGTGCTGTTGCTGGTAGTCACGGATCTTGAGTTGAACTATATGGATTCAACAGGCACTCCTGGAACCATGTTGTGTTATGCTTCTTCATGTAGCATAAGCCGCTTCCTTGATGTATGCTCTGACAAAGGAAGGTTCAGACTTGGAGATAGGTTTAACACATTTATTGAACAGTAAACAATTCCCCTACTTGAGTTTGACTCTCCTGCTAATCTTACTATAGGAACTCAATCTAACTAACCAATCCGCTCTAAGCCATGCGGTGGGTGTGATGCTTCCGATCTGCCCCTGTACCTTTCTCTGAATGTCGCCTGTGGAAAAGCGAAAGAGCATGTGTGCCCTGGCCTTTTATATGGGTTGCCCCCTTGTGGTAGTGTCACCTCTGGGCGTCTTGACTGCCCATTGGGCGTGTCCTATTCTATGTGTTCATTAGCTGTATGCCTGCATGTCATGATGTATCTGGTGCTCCCTCTAGTGTTTACTTAGTCTTAGTGTATTTGCATTAACCCCTTGTGTACTAACAGTGATGCATATCACCACAGTTGTGGTCCCAATTCCACTTTCCTGTCAACTCCCCCATAACCTTGTGTCTATCACAAAACTGACTAACTCAGCCTTGAATACATTCAGTGACACAGTCTCCACCGCTCTCTGGGAAGGTGAATTCCACAGACGAACAACTCTCTGAGAGAAAAGAAATTCCCCTTATGATGGCAGTCTTAAACGGGAGAATTCTTACTTTTAAACAGTGTCCCTGGTCCTAATGCCCCCCTCCCCTCCCCCTCCGCCCCAAACAAGAAGAATCATCCTCCCTATCAAGAACTGACATGTTTCAATAAAATCACCTCTCCTTCTGAATTCCAATGGGTATAGACCCAAGTTGTTCAACCTTTCTTCAAAGGATAAGCCCCTCATCCCAGGAATGAATCAAGGGAACCCTCTCTGTACTGTCACTAACACAATTATGGACACAATTTATGGAACAGGAATAGAGTCCCGTTTTAGGCGCATTTAGCCGGGTGTTTCCTGGCACTTGCTGCGCCGAGAACGACCCCACTATTAAACGGGACTCTGCCTCTTTTTTGGGCCCTGGCGAGGAACGCCCTGCTGAAGCCACACTTCAGCTCATTTCCTGCACTAACAAGCTCAGCTCGCCAGTCCAGGAAGAGATCGGATTTTTAAATGGCACCCAAACTTACCGATTAGGGGGTCCTTAAGCCCCCTGCACTCCCTTCATTACGGCAGGGTGCCTCTGGGCTTGATGCCTGGCATGGACAAGATGCCATCTGAGCACCTTGGCATTGCCAGCCTGGCACACTGGCAGGGCCCCAGCCAGTCTGGCAGTGCCACCTCGGCACCTTGCCAGGGTGGCACTACCAGGATGTCAGGCTGTCAGTGCCATGGTACCCAAGTGGCATCGGAGGTGCCAGCCCAAAGCCTGACCACACGGGCTCCCGATCGTCTGGGAGATGCCCCACCTGAGTGGCGGTAGGCCTAGTCCACGCTTTGTGGCAACCCGTGTTAAACAGTGCCCACTCAGGGTTTCCCAAGGGAGACCATTCAATCCCACGCCTTGGGTAACTCTGGCGCAGACATATTCAAGTGAGCCTAACTATTCACTTGAATATACAAATCTGGAACCTGCCCATTGAAGGGTCTAATCTTCAACCCACACTTCACCCTTTCAAAATGAACCTGAAATTCTGTCGAGTTATAATCACTGTCACCTAAAGGTTCCAAATGGAGGGGCGATGATGTTGTGATACTGTGACTGGTTTAGTAATCCACAAGCCCAGGCTATTGCTCTGGGGCATGGGTTCAGATTCAACTGCGGCATCGGGTAAAATATAAATTCAATTAATTAAATCTGAACTTGCAAATTGAATGCCCTTTTGGGAAGCAAAGCTACTATCCTCACAGCAATGTAGTTGAGTCTCAACTGCCTTCTGAAATGGCCTAGCCAGGCACTCAATTCAAGGGCAATTCGGGCAGCAAATGCTGGCTTCATCAGTGATGCCCACATCCCATCAGATAATAAACTAAAGATATGATTATTGATGAATCCTGTCTCATTGCTCATTCCCAGGTCTATAATAGCCTGCTCTCTGGTTGTCTTTGGAACATAGTGCTCGTAGGAAATTGTCCCGCACACCATTCATTCACTTTCCAGGCTATTTTTGCCAATCTGACTTGTGAGGAAGCCCGTGAAAACGAATCTGAGGCAGTGGCAAGTGGGCATCTATCTGCAGCACAGAACAGGCAACAACAAATAATAATAGCAATAATGGAGCAGGCCATGTCCAAATGCATCAAGACCTGGACAATATCCAGGCTTGGGCTGACAAGTGCCAAGTTACATTCACGCCACACGTGCCAGGCAATGACCATCTCCTACAAGAGAGGATCTAACCCCCACCCCTTCACATTCAATGGCATTACCATCGCTGAATCCCCACAAGCAACATCCTGGGGGTTACCATTGATCAGAATCTGAACTGGACGAGCCATATTAATATTGTGGCGACCAGAACTGGTCAAAGGCTAGGAATCCTATGGCGAATAACTCACTTCCTGACCCCCCCAAAGCCTGTCCATCTAAAAGGCACAAGCCAGGAGTGTAATGGAATACTCTCCACTTGTCTGGATGAGTCCAGCTCCAACAACACTCAAGAAGCTCGACACCATCCAGGACAAAGCAGCCCGCTTGATTGCTCCCCCTTCCACAAACATTCAGCCTTCCACCACTAATGAACAGTGGCAGCCGTGTGTACCATCTACAAGATGCACTGCAGTAACTCACCAAGGTTCCTGAGACTGCACCTCTCAAACCCAAAACCACTACCATCTAGAATGACAAGAGTGGCAAACCCCACCACCTGGAGGTTCTCCTCCAAGTCACTCCTAACCTTGACTTGGAAATATATCGCCGTTCCTTCACTGTCGCTGGGGCAACATCTGGAACTCCCTCCCTAACAGCATAGTGGGTGTACCTACACCTCAAGGACTGCAGCGGTTCAAGAAGGCAGCTCACACCACCTTCTGAAGGGCAACGGAGGATGGGCAATAAATGCTGGCCTAACCGGAGACGCCCACATATCGTAAACAAATTTTAAAAAACTTGCACAACTCTTACTTAAAAGTGGGCTGCGAGGAAATTAAAAGATACCATACCTGTGCAGTTGAGGTATGGATTTTTAGAGTGCCCTTGATTGTGTTTGAGGCATAATGTGGTGGGGATGTGACATATTATCGAAAGGAACTCAGTTTGTTTTGCCTATTTCATTACATAGATCCATTGGTTTTTTGAGCTTGCCAGCACATCTCTGTGAAACAGAATGGAATTTCTTTCAAAGCATTGAGAAAGATTATTATCAATAATAGTTGGAACTTTAAACATTAGCATGTCAAATGATGGAAAGGCAGTCCATGTGTTTATTGAGAGGCTGGAAGTATACTGGGTTACCATCGCCTTTCAAACCTAACACCGCAGTGTCTTGTGATGTTTGCTGACTCCTTTGCTTCATTGGACCCAAAGCAAATAAATGTCATTTCTGTCAAACAGTTGTTTAGATACCACTGTAAAAACAAAAGGGTTAGAAATAGTATTGAGGGACAGTCAGCTCCTCGTGTACAAACACACACACACATCTCAGGTCTGCGACCTTTCATCGGAACTGGACCTAAAGCATTGGCCGGAATTCTCGGGCTGGTCACTTTTCCCGACGGCCGTGAACGTGCGCCTGCGGATTTCCAGGCGTTGTGGGGTAGCTTCAATGGGTAATCCCGTTGACAATCGGCGAGAGTAGAGAATCCCGCCGCTTACGAACGGCGCTGCCGGGAAACACGCAGCTGGGGACCGGAGAATCCAGCCCACTAACAATGCTTCTCTCTGCACAGATGCTGCCCAACCTGCTGAGTATTTCCACCATTTCCTGTTGTTAATTCAGATTTCCAGCATCTTTTATCACACACACACACATCTCTCTGTTTTATCGAGACTTGTAGGGTTAATGCACTTCAAATCTTCTGTTGCTTGTTACTTCTAAACTAGTTCGATATCTTCTTCTTCCTCCCTAAAATTCCATCACACTGAATCTCACTTAAAAACAATTTTTCTCCCGAGTGCAACAAATTGAATTGCTCAGCATTTCCAATCTTCCCTTTCTCCTGCAACCTGCAGGTTTTTAAATCTCTCAGTGCCTTGCTTCCCCACTCTTTATTACATTTTAGTTTCATCCAAGGACATGGACTCTCCACCTTATTTTCTCAATATATTCCAACAGGGAATTTTCACAGGAGGTGATGCTCACATGAATCAACTCTAGCGTGATGTTCCCAAATATGTGTTTGTAGAAGGTGCACCTTGCAAAGCCATTAAAATTTAAGTGGCGGCCTCAAACTTCTCAGTGCTGACCAGTTATTGCCTTGCAGTCAAGAGTTAATTCTTTTCCCATCATTTATTTTTTTCCCCACAGTAGGACAAACCAAGCCAGAGTTTGTAATAGGTGGGATTTTACATGGAGCCAATAGCACCGTACTCCTGACTTAGAATTCCTCCGCATGGCCCGGCAGCCTCAAGTTGGTTTAACAATGTTTGGGCTGTTACTTGGCTCAGGATGAGACTTCTGCTCCTATCTAGGATAGAGTCCCGCTTCCAACAACTTGCGACCAGTCAAATGGCCAGTGCCTCTCTAGCCTCAGCAGCGCTACTGGGAGAAGTGGCCACTGCTAGGAATGCAGGCAGTTCTAAATGACGATCATTGCTGGCCCTAGATCAGCTCCCACCAAGGCAACTAGCGTTCACCTAGCAGCCTTGTTATGTGGCCTGGCTTACCTTGCTCCTGGTGAAATACCAGCGGCAGCGGGAGAAGCCCCTTAAGTGGCTATTAATTGACCATATTAATTGGTCAACTAAGAGCCTTAATTGGCCCAAGGACAAGCTGGCCACACAATTGCTCCTATTAACGGTGGTGCAAAGGCTCTAGGCACAGCGTTCCCTGACATGTCACCCGATGTCAGCCCTTCATTGTTGCCAGCCCACTCTTGGGAAGGAGGAGCATTAAATTATGCGTTTGGGATGGGGGTGGCAGTGGATCTACAGTTTACCTTTGGTGGTTATAAAGCTGTCAGGTTATCATAAAAATCTAACTGGTCATTAATGTCATTTGGGGAAGGAAATCTGTCACCTAGCCTGAATGTAACTCCAGTGCTGCAACAATATGATCAACTGCTCATTGACCTGGTATAACAAGCCCATCCATTGCTTCATAGCATTACCGTATTCTACAGGAAAGCAGAGGTGGGCTACGGATGCCAACACTTTGCCAATGAATCCCATGAATATATTTTTTTATAATACGATGAAGGGCCACAAAACTAATCCCTAGTGTCATGGATTTGAAATATGAGGAAGTACTGGAGAAACCTGAGCTTTCAGACATGACGTGAGGCGACTGAATTTTTGTTATGTGAGGAAATAGAATATAGAGACCTAAAATAATAGTTACATTAAGTAGTACAAAGGAGACTTCCGGTTGTGGCGATGCGGAGCTAAGCCGCACGTTTCGGCAGCTCCCACGTCAACGGACTTTCGGGCTCTCTAGAGGAGCCCCAACGGAATTTTTTTGGATTTAATCCCGTGTGGGAAGGTGCAGTGAGGTCCCCCCTCACAATATATGGCAGAGATCAGCGGTGGAACGATGAGGAAAGAGGCCCTGGAGCAGAGACCAAAACGAGGGGATAAAGGCAAGATGGCGGAGGGCGGAGAGCGAGCAGCGTGGGGGCCAGACCAACAGGAGTTCCTCAAGCGATGTGTGGGGGAGCTGAAAAAGGAGATGCTGGCACCAATGCTGTTGGCGATCGAGGGGCTGAAGGACACCCAGAAGACCTAGGCGGTGGAGCTTCGTGAGGTGAATGATGAAGTGAATACCAACGAGGACGAGATCCTGGGCCTGGCGGTAAAAATGGAGGCGCACGAGACAGTGCACAGGAGGTGGGCCGAGAGAATTGAGGTCCTGGAGAACAGGTCGAGGAGGAAGAACCTCCGGATTCTGGGTCTTCCCGAAGGAGTGGAGGGAGCTGATGCCGGGGCATACGTGAGTACGATGCTCCATTTGCTGATGGGTGCGGAGGCCTCTCCCTGCCCCCCCCTGGAGCTAGAAGGGGCTCACCGGGTCCTGGCGAGGAGACCCAAGGCTGATGAGCCGCCAAGGGCGATAGTGGCAAGGTTCCATCGCTTCGCAGACAAAGAAAGTGTGCTGAGATGGGCCAAGAAGGTGCGGAGCTGTAGATGGGAGAACGCGGTGATCCGAGTATACCAGGATTGGAGTACAGAGGTGGCAAAGAGGAGAGCTGGCTTCAACCGGGCCAAGGAGGTGCTGCATAAAAAAAGAGTCAGGTTCGGCATGCTGCAGCCTGCGCGACTGTGGGTCACTTATCAGGACCGACACCATTATTTTGAAATGCCAGAAGAGGCTTGGACCTTTATTCAGATGGAAAAACTGGACTCGAACTGAGGGGATGTGGTTGTATATGGGGTTGTAAATATGGGTAAAGAATATTTCATGGGTGGGATGATGGATGGGGATGTGGGTAGAGTTCTGGTTAAAATTCCTAAAATTTCCCTTTTTCTTTCCTGTAGACAAGATGATGATGATGGGGAATGTGGGCGTCGGTGCTGGAGGGAGGTGAGACTCGGGGATGAGGGAACTGGGATAATGGCCGCAACAGGAGCTGCGCCATAGGGGGCGGGGCTGGTTCAGGAAAGCGCAGGCTTTTTCCCGCGTCAAAAGGGGGGGGGGAATGGAGGAAGGTAAGGAGGAGGAGAGACTCCCACACGGGGAAGATCAACGGGAAGGCGGGGGCAGCCGGGGTCAGCAGAAGTCAGCTGACTCACGGAAGTAATATGGGGGGAGGAAAAGAGCTAGATGTGGATCTAGCGGGGGGGGGGGATTCTAGGGTTGCTGCTGCACTGTCCGAGGGGGAACTGAAAATGGAAGAGGTGGTCGGGGCGGGAGATCCCCGCCTGGGGGACTGGAGGGTGCGGGAGGCGAGAGAACGGGACTGGCCTAAGATAGGAGATGGCTAGTCGGCGGGGGCAGGTAACCCCGCAATCCGGCTGATCACGTGGAATATGAGAGGCCTAAATGGGCTGGTTAAGAGGGCCCGAGTGTTCGCGCACCGAAAGGGACTGAAGGCAGACGTGGTCATGCTTCAGGAGACACATTTGAAGGTGGCAGATCAGGTCAGGTTAAGGAAGGGATGGGTGGGACAGGTGTTCCATTCAGGGCTGGATGCGAAGAATAGAGGGGTGGCAATACTGGTGGGAAAGGGGGTGTCGTTTGAGGCCAAGAACATAGTAGCGGACAAGGGAGGCCGATATGTGATGTTGAGTGGTAGGCTTCAGGGGACGGAGGTGGTACTGGTGAATGTATATGGCCCGAACTGGGACGATGCTGGATTCATGAAACGGATGTTGGGGCGTATTCCGGACCTGGAGGTAGGGCGTTTGATAATGGGTGGGGATTTTAACACGGTGCTGGACCCAGCATTAGATCGTTCCAGACCTAGGATGGGGAGGAGGCCGGCTGCGGCCAAGGTGCTTAGGGGGTTTATGGATCAGATGGGGGGAGTAGATCCGTGGAGATTTGCCAGGCCTTTGGCCAGAGAATTTTCTTTTTTCTCCCACGTGCATAAGGTCTACTCTCGGATAGATTTTTTTGTTCTGGGCAGGGCATTGATTCCAAAAGTGGAGGGAACGGAGTATTCGGCCATAGCCATTTCAGACCATGCCCTGCACTGGGTGGAGGTCAGTGGAGGTTGGATGTGGGACTGCTGGCAGACGAGGAAGTGTGCGGGAGGGTGTGGGGGTGTATTGAAAGGTATCTGGAGGCTAACGACAATGGGGAGGTGCAGGTGGGAGTAGTATGGGAGGCGCTGAAGGCGGTGGTCAGGGGAGAGTTCATCTCCATCAGGGCTCACAGGGTGAAGAGAGATGGCAGGGAAAGGGAGAGGTTAGTGGGGGACATTTTAAGGGAGGCCAAGAGCTATGCAGAGGCTCCTGATGAGGGGCTACTCAGGGAGAGACGAAGTCTCCAGACGGAGTTTGACCTGTTGACCACAGGGAAGGCAGAGGCACAGTGGAGGAAGGCACAGGGGGCGATATATGAATATGGGGAGAAGGCGAGTCGGATGCTGGCACATCAGCTCCTTAAGAGGATGGTAGCGAGGGAAATAGGTGGAGTCAAAGATGGCAGGGGAACTACGGTGCTGAGTGCAGGGAAAGTGAATGAGGCTTTTAAGGCCTTTTACGAGGAACTGTATAGGTCCCAGCCCCCAGGGGGAAAAGAGGGAATGCGGCGATTCTTGGATCAGTTGAGGTTCCCAAGGGTGAAGGTGCAGGAGGTGGCTGGTTTGGGGGCGCCAATTGGGGTGGAGGAGCTGGTTAATGGACTGGGGAGCATGCAGGCAGGGAAGGCCCCAGGGCCGGATGGGTTCCCGGTGGAGTTCTACAGGAAGTATGTAGACCCGTTAGCCCCGTTGCTGGTAAGGACCTTTAATGAATCAAGGGAGGGGGGACCCTGCCCCCGACATTGTCGGAGGTGACGATCTCTTTGATCTTGAAGCGGGATAAGGACCCACTGCAATGTGGGTCGTATAGACCGATCTCGCTCCTTAATGTAGACGCTAAGTTGCTGGCAAAAATGTTGGCCGTGACGATTGAGGACTGTGTCCCGGGGGTGATTCACGAGGACCAGACGGGATTTGTAAAGGGCAGGCAGTTAAATACTAATGTGCGAAGGCTCCTAAATGTGATAATGATGCCATCGGTGGAGGGAGAAGCGGAGATAGTGACAGCCATGGACGCGGAGAAGGCCTTCGATCGGGTAACGTGGGAGTATCTCTGGGAAGTGTTGAGGAGGTTTGGGTTCGGGAGAGGGTTTATCAGTTGGGTTAAGCTCCTGTATAAAGCCCCGGTGGCGAGTGTGGTCACAAACCGGCAGAGGTCGGAGTATTTCCGGCTGTGTCGAGGGACGAGGCAGGGGTGCCCCCTGTCCCCCCTGCTGTTCGCATTAGCAATTGAACCTTTGGCCATGGCGTTAAGGGAGTCGGAGAAATGGAAGGGGGTGGTTCGAGGGGGAGAGGAACATCGAGTGTCGCTGTACGCAGACGACCTGTTGCTGTATGTGACGGATCCAGTGGAGGGGATGGTTGGGTAATGCAGATCCTACGGGAGTTTGGAGACTTTTCGGGCTATAAGCTCAATGTGGGAAAGAGCAAGCTCTTTGTGATCCATCCGGGGGACCAGGGAAGAGGGATAGACGACCTACCGTTGAGGAGGGCGGAAAGGAGCTTTCGATACTTGGGGATTCAGGTAGCTCGGAGCTTGGGGGGCACTGCACAAACTTTATTTGTTGCGGTTGGTGGAACAGATGGAGGAAGATTTTAAAAGGTGGGACATGTTGCCACTCTCGCTGGCGGGTAGGGTACAATCGGTTAAAATGGTGGTCCTCCCGAGATTTCTTTTTGTATTCCAATGCCTCCCAATTGTGATCACTAAGGCCTTTTTTAAGAGGGTAAGCAGGAGCATTACGGGATTTGTGTGGGCGAGCAAGACCCCGCGGGTAAGGAGGGGGTTCTTGTAGCGTAGCAGAGATAGAGGAGGGTTGGCGTTGCCGAATTTGGGTGGTTATTATTGGGCAGCCAACGTGGCAATGATCCGTAAGTGGGTGATGGAGGGAGAGGGGGCGGCGTGGAAGAGGTTGGAGATGGCGTCCTGCAAAGGAACGAGCCTGGGGGCGCTGGTGACGGCACCGCTGCCACTCTCGCCAACAAGGTACACCACGAGCCCAGTGGTGGCGGCAACGCTAAAGATCTGGGGGCAGTGGAGACGGCACAGGGGTGCGACGGGAGCCTCGGTGTGGTCCCCGATTAGAGACAACCATCGGTTTGTCCCGGGAAGGATGGACGGGGGGTTCAGAGCTGGCATCGGGCAGGGATTAGAAGAATGGGGGACCTGTTCATTGACGGGATGTTTGCGAGCTTAGGGGCGCTGGAGGAGAAGTTTGGGCTACTTCCGGGAAACGTTTTCAGGTACATGCAAGTGAGGGCGTTCGTGAGGCGGCAGGTGAGGGAATTTACGCTACTCCCGGCACAGGGGATTCAAGATAGGGTTATTTCGGGCGTATGGGTCGGAGAGGGCAAGGTGTCGGCGATATACCAGGAGATGAAAGAAGAGGTGGAGGCTTTTGTAGAGGAGCTGAAGGGTAAATGAGAAGAGGAGTTGGGAGAGGAGATTGAGGAGGGGCTATGGGCTGATGCCCTAAGTAGGGTTAATTCCTCTTCCTCGTGTGCCAGGCTTAGCCTGATACAATTTAAGGTGGTTCATAGAGCGCATATGACGGGGGCGAGGCTGAGTAGGTTCTTTGGGGTGGAGGACATATGCGGGAGGTGCTCAGGAAGTCCGGCGAACCATGTCCATATGTTTTGGTCATGCCCGGCACTGGAGGGGTTCTGGAGGGGAGTTGCGGGAACAGTATCTAAGGTGGTGAAAGTCCGGGTCAAGCCAAGCTGGGGGCTAGCACTCTTTGGAGTAGTGGACGAGCCGGGAGTGCAGGAGGCGAAAGAGGCCGGCATTCTAGCCTTTGCGTCCCTAGTAGCCCGGCGAAGAATCTTGCTAATGTGGAAGGAGGCGAAGCCCCCCAGTGTGGAGGCCTGGAGAAATGACATGGCAGGGTTTCTCAAGTTGGAAAGGATAAAGTTTGCATTGAGAGGGTCTGCGCAGGGGTTCTACAGGCGGTGGCAACCGTTCCTAGACTATCTCGCGGAGCGTTAGATGAAGGTCGGACAGCAGCAGCAGCAACCGGGGGGGGACATCGTTTGTTTGGGGGAGGGGGGGGAAGGGGGGGGTTCTCTGGGGGGCATTTGAGCAAGAAAACACATGAATGATCCGGAAATTGACATGTACGGGAAGAATCCAATGTACAAAGTTTTGTATCTTATTGACTTGCCATGTTCATGCCTTGCCACGCGAGTTCTTTTTCTTTTCTTTGTTACGGGGGGGGGGGGGGTTGTAAGGTGGAAAATATTGTTATTGAAAAATTCTTAATAAAAACATTTTTTTTTTAAAGTAGTACAAAGGAACCTAGTAAACATAAGTTTAAGAATGATATCAGGAGGGCAGCATGGCACAGTGGGTTAGCCCTGCTGCCTCACGGCACTGAGGTCCCAGGTTTGATCCCGGCTCTGGGTCACTGTCCTTGTGGAGTTTTCACAATCTCCCTGTGTTTGCGTGGGTTTCGCCCCCACAACCCAAAGATGTGCAGGGTAGGTGGATTGGCCACACTAAATTGCCCCTTAATTGGAAAAAAAGATTAATTGGGTACCCTAAATTTTTTTTTAAAAGAATGATATCAGGAAATTCCTCTTTACACAGAGAATGATTACAACTCCGAGCATTTCTATAGTCCTTTCAATTAAGTAAAACATTCTAAGGCACTTCACAAAAGTAGAACTAAACACAATTTGATACTAAACCAAACAGGCAGATATTAGAACAGGTAACCAAATTCGCTGATCAAGCCTTCTACATTCAAGTGTAAATCATTTATATAAACAGCAAGGGCGCCAACACTGATTCCTACAGTGCAGAAGGAAGCCATTTGGCCCATTGAGTCTGCACCAGCCCTTGAAAAGAGCACCCTACTTAGGCTCACGTCTCCACCCTATCCCCATAACCCAATAACCGCGCCTAATCTTTTGGACACAAAGGAGCAATATAGCATGGCCAATCCATCTAACCTGCACATCTTTGGACAGTGGGAGGAAACTGGAGCACCCGGAGGAAACCCACGCAGACATGGGGAGAAAGTGCAAACTCCACACATACAGTCACCCGGGTCCCTGGAGCTGTGAGGCAGCAGGGTTGACCACTGTACCACCGTGCCACCCTGACTTTGGAAGAAGAAATTTGACAAAGAATTAATTAGTGAATAGCGTGACACTGGGACATTCCGAGGAACAAAGGGACCTTGGCGTGATTATCCATGGATCTCTGAAGGTGGAAGGGCAGGTTAATAGGGTGGTGAAAAAGGCATATGGGATACTTGCCTTTATCAATCGAGGCATAGATTACCAAAGCAGAGAGGCATGTTGGTGAACTTTGGTGAGGCCATAGCTGGAGTACTGTGTGCAATTCTGCTCGCCACATTGTAGGAAAGATGTGCTTGCACTGGAGGGCATGCAGAGAAGATTCATCAGAATGTTGCATGGGATGGAACACTTAGGGCAGGATTCTCCGACCTCCCGCCGGGTCGGAGAATCGCCGGGGGGGGGCGCGAATCCCGCCCCGACGCTCTGACTTCGGCTGCCGAATTCTCCGCCACCGGTTTTCGGGTGGGGGTGGGGTTCACGTCACGCTGGTCGCGGGCAGTTGGCAGCGGCCCCCCCCCCCCGGCAATTCTCCAGGCCCCGATGTGCCGAGCGGCTGCCTGTTTTCGGCCAGTCCCGCCTGCGTGAAATGGACATGGTCCATCCTGGCTTGGAGGGCGGCTAGCAGAGTCCTCGGGTGGGCGCGGGGGGCGGTGGGGGGGGGCTCACGGTGGCCTGGCGCGCGATCGGGGCCACTGATCTGCGGGCGGGCCTGTGCCGTGAGGGCAGTCTTTCCCTCCGCGCAGGCCCCTGTAAGGCACTGCCATGGCCGGCGCAGAGAAGAAACCCCCTGCATGCGCAGGAAACACGCGGCGGTTCGTCGCATGCGCCAGAACATGCCGGCGGTTCTACGCAAGCGTCAACTCGCACCAGCTGACGGCAGCCCTTCGCCGGCGGTTGGTGCGGTGCCAACCCCGCTGGCGCCAGCCGAGCCCCGGAAGTGCGGAGGATTCCGTAACATCCGGGCGGCCCAACGCCGGAGTGGTTCGCGTCGCTCTTGGCGCGACGTCGGGCCGTTCCGCCAATTGCGGGAGAATCCCGGCCTCAAGTTATGAAGAGCGGTTGGATAGGCCTGGGTTGTTTTCGCTGGAGCAGAAAAGACTGAGGGCGACCGGATGGAGGTGTTCAAGATTTTGAGGGTCATGGACAGGATGGATAGGGAGCAGCTGTTCCCCTTATCTAAAGGATCAGTCACAAGGGGATCCAAGTTCAAGGTGAGAGGCAGGAGGTTTAGGGGGGATGTGAGGAAAAACATTTTTACACAGAGGGTGGTGATGGTCTGGAACGTACTACCTGGGAGGGTGGTCGAGGCGGGCCGCCTCACATCCTTTAAGAAGTACCTGGATAAGTACTTGGCACATCTTAACATTGAAGGGTAAGGCCAAGTGCTGGCCAATGGTATTTGCTGGGTAGGCCAGATGTTTTTCATGTGTCGATGCAGACTCGATGGGCCGAAGGGCATCTTCTGCACCGGGTGGTTCTGTGATCACTGAGCAGGCCAGCAATTGTTGCACACTGCTTTCAAATTGTTTTCTAAATTAGTTATGATCTTGCAATAAATACAGCTACACTTGACTGCATCTGAAGTACTGTGTCTCAATTCTTCCACGTCCCAGAGTCACAGTGTAACGGTGCTGAAGGAGGTCAGTCAGCCTGCTGTGTCTGTACTGGCTCTCCAAAGGAGCATCATGACTTAGTGCCATTCTCCTGCTTTTTCCCCATACCCCTGCATATTGATTTTATTCAAATAATCATCTAATGCCCTTCTGGATGCCTTGATTGAACCTGCCTCCACCACACTGCCAAGTCAGGCCATTCCAGACCCGAACCACTCGCTGTGTGAAAAAATATTTTTGTCACGTCACATTTGCTTCTTTTGCAAATCACTTTAAACCTGTGCCCTCTCGTTCTTGATCTTTTTACAAGCGGAAACAGTTTCTCCCCGTCTACTCTGTCGACCATCCCTTGATTTTGAAAATCTCCATCGAATTTCCTGTTGGCCTTCTTCTCCCCAAGGAGAACAGTCCCAACCTCTCCAACCTATCCTCATCACTGAACTTCGTCTTCCCTGGACCCATTCTTGTAAACCTCTTCTGCACTCTCAACAATGCATTCACACCCTCTCTGTAGTGTGCCACCCAGAACTGTACATAATAGACCAGCGAAGGTCTAACTAGTGTCCCACACAAGTTCAGCATAACCTCCTTGCTCTTGTATTCCATGCTCCTGTTTAGAAAGCCTGGGATACCGGTAAGCTTAAACTGCTCTCCACCAGCCCACAACACCAAAGGACAGTCATGCCAATTTTACCAGAGTGAGGTGTAGGAGGAGCTTGTGGCTGTCTGCCTTAATTTGAGTTCAAACATTTTAAAAACGTATTTAATTTTGCAGTGTTTATTCGTAACCTTAGAAAACCAGTCGCTGAATCTGTCATGGGAAGAGAATCTTGGCTGTGACAATGCTATTGATCATCAGCTTGTAATGAAGTTGTTTCCTGATTTCATGTCCTGCTGAGTAGGAAGTGCCTGTGTGAGGTAAGTGGAGTGTAATCGACTGTAAAAAAAAAAAGAAAATTGACTGGATATCTGTTGAATATAGTCAGTTAACCGAGAAGAAGCACTGACAAGATCTTTCGTTCCTGATGCAAGGTGCAATGTAAAGCCATAGAGGCAGGAATGAGCCTCTCCTTTCCTCAGCCTGTCTGATTCAGTCAGCCAAGTGATATGGTGTTGGATAGTTAGTGGTGTGTTGGTTTTTAACACACAGCCCAAAGCCATGTCATATATTACCGTGCACAGTATCAGAATCAGCTGGACGGTGATTTTGCTTCTGGGGTATTTTGCTTACTTGTTCCTGGGAGCTGCAGTATTCCAAATGTTGGAGAAGCAGGCAGAGACGCATACCCGGAGTAACTTCCAACTGGCAAAGCTCAAATTCCTTACAAACTACAGCTGCCTGGATGGACCAGCTCTGGAAAGGTTTGTGAGGGTAAGTAGAAAAGCACGGAGGGGTGGTGGGAGTGGGGAGGGGATGGCAGGGGGTGATACCTGTGCACTTTAAAGAATAATGCAAAGTACAGGAGTGCGGATAGTCAAGTGAAGCTTCAATGGGTTTAGAATAATCCATTGAGGTTAGATTAAATAAAGACCAGAGAAGTTCTAGCTAAACGGTAAGATTAGTGTACGGTAAACATTTTCAAAGTTCTATGCCATTCATGTTGTAAGATAGTCTCAACGTCATATAAACAGCTTACTAACAGTGTAGATGCATTCCAATGATCAATATTCTGCACATTCCCCAAGGGCTATACCGGCTAACCGATACTGACGTTTCCAGTTTTTGGTACATTAAAATGCAGTTTGATTTTTAAAAACACCCCTGCTAAGCTTTTCCAGTCACTCAAATAGGGCAAAGTATCACATAATTAGCTTTTACACTGTTGGAAATCCGGTTGTTGACAGGATCCACAATTTTTGAAATAGTGTGGCGTAACTTGTTATATTTCTTTGTGGCCGCAAAGAGAAAAGTATGGAGATGCCCAGACTCTGGATTCTTGTTAAATACAATGAGAGGTTTATTAAGGATGTAGCTCCTACAGTCAAGATGCCGATCTGCCCCAAATCTGCACAAACACTCTGCTGACATCACTGCACACCATGCGACCCATAACCAGCAATAATGTATTCCCAGATACAGAACATCCCTCCCTCTTCACTTCATTAGTGTAACAACAACAATTAACATTCATACAACAGATCTCCTTATGTATTATTTCTACACATGTTTCAGTAAGACAGTCTCAGTGGTGCACATCTATTCACTTCTGGTAGAATTTGACTTTCTTGAACTGGGCTACTTGCGACATCAGATGTGTCCTCGTTCCTTTTTGTCGATGGTACTTCCTAAGTCGTTATTTCAGTATCTGCCACAATAGACATTGGAAAGTCCTCAGAAACAGAATCTGAACTTGTCACTGCCTCTGGTCTCCGTTTCAAAGTGTAGTGCTCTAGATCTTCTAAAGGTAGAACCTCTTGAGACGTTTCTGCAAACTCACTTTGTGCAGCAAATAACTAATCAGCAAGACGTCACCAAACTGTTTCAACATCCATCTGTGTGGTGTATGATATTGGACCTGCCTTTGCTAGGATCATAGCTGGTACTCAGTTCTCAATGGTGGTGTAGCTCCTAGCTAACGCGCTCTCTCCCTGGTTGAATAATCGCCTTTTAAGAGATTTTTCTCCATCCCAGCTTGTGCTTGTTGATGTTCCATCCCATTGGGCGAAGTATCGTAAGCTAATTGAAACTAATAATTGACAATCTGTGAAGTATCAGGTGGAACAAATCAAACTGTATTCGTACTTTCCTCTTATACAACAGCATTGCCGGTGAACTTTGCGTGGTAACAATGTTCAGTGTTCCGATAAAATATCAGAAATGTGTTTACTCTTCTTGATAATGTCCCTTAGTCCTTCAATGTTTTGATAGAATGCTATAATGATTACACAAAACCAAGCCATTCGTTGCTGGGCGATATGGAACTGACATGATGTGGTGCATAACGTTCCCTTTCAAGCAGACCTCAAACTCCTTTGAAGTAAACTGTGTACCGGTATCACTGACAATCTGGTGAATATTTCATCTAGCTTCCCATATGGTCTGCCCAGTCGCGACTACTTCATTATTGTGACTTCTGGCCATTTTGAGTGCGTGTCCACAGTCACTAGGAGCATGTCTCCCTCCAGTGGACCAGCATAATTGATGTGTATTCTCTGTCGTTGCTGGGTTGGCCATTCCCACGGGTGTAATGGTTGTAATGGTGAAGTGTTGCTTAGTTTTGCACAGGATTGACATTGCCCAACTTTCTCTTCAATTTGAGCATCTAATCCCGGCCAGCAAAAATAACTGCATGCCAATTCCTTCATCCTAACCAAATCAAGATGTCCCTCATTCAGTTGGTCAAGGATTCTACTAAGTAAGCACAGAGGAATAATCACACGGATTCCCCACAATCCAACTCCACTCTGTACTGTCAACTAAAGTCCTTGTGTGATGTAGGGCTTGAGGTCTGGATTTTTCATATGAATGTCTGACAGCATTTACGAATGGACCAAGTTCATCAGCTGCCCCATCACTAGATCACTTCTTCTATATCTTTGAACTTGACATGAAGTCATACGTACTCTATCCACGAATGAGAAATACAAAATATTGACTAAATGTTCTTCAGGGACATGCTGACTTTGTAACAGCAATTGTGATAAAGCATCAGCATTTTCTTGCTGCTCTGACTTGTGATACTGGATATCGTAAGTGTGTGTCGACAATATCAATGACCATCTTTGCAATCTACTCGCTGCCAAAGAAGGGAGACGTTTATCGGCCAACGATTGTAGTCAAGAGTAAAATGATCCATCAAATGTGTAACATGATGCCCAGAAGTGCAATCGTGGAACCTTCTTACACAGAAAATGATGCTCAAAGCTTTTCTTTTTAACTAAGCGTAATTTATCTCTGCACTATTAAGAGTGCGTGAAGGCATAATGCGAGACGATTGAACCAACCCCATTGAGTGAAGTATCGTAAGCTAATTGCAACTTCATCTTGGGATTATGATTTGGTTTATTTGATTTGATTTATTATTGTCACATGTATTAGTATACAGTGAAAAGTGTTGTTTCTTACATGCTACACAGACAATGCGTACCGTACATAGGGAAGGGAGGAGAGACTGCAGAATATAATGTTACAGTTGTAGCAAGGTGTCGAGAAAAGATCAACTTAATACGAGGTAGGCCCATTCAAAAGTCTGACGGCAGTAGGGAAGAAGCTGTTCTTGAGTCGGTTGGTATGTGACCTCAAACTTTGGTATCCTTTTCCTGACGGAAGAAGGTGGGAGAGAGTATGTCCGGGGTGCGTGTGGTCCTTAATTATGCTGGCTTCTTTTCCGAGACAGCGGGAATTGTGGACAGAGTCAATGGATGGGAGGCTGGTTTTCATGATGGATTGGGCTACATTCACGATCTTTTGTAGTTTCCTGCGGTCCTGGGCAGAGCAGGCTCCATACCAAGCTGTGATACAGCCAGGAAGAATGCTTTAAATGGTGCATCTGTAAAAGTTGGTGAGAGTCGTAGCTTACATGCCAAATTTCCTTAGATTATAATAAACAAACAACTCTGACTTCAGTAAAGCCTCTTTCACGTCATTGTACACATTCTCACCTTCTTCTGACCACTGCCATGCCTGTTTGACACATAGCAACGTGTGTAAAGGCTTCCATCGTGTTGCTAAATTCGGCACAAATTTACCAAAATAATTGAGCAATCCGAAAAACAACCTTAATTGTGTCACATTTTGAGGACGTGGTGCTTCTTAGATTGCGGACATTTTCTTTGGTTCTTTGTGTAAACCATCTTTGCCGATAATATGACCAAAATAATTTATGGAGGAGATGAAAAAGTCACCCTTCTCCATCTTAACTCTCAGGTTGTCGCTCTGGAACCACCTCAGGGTATCTTCCAAATTCCCCAAGTGTTCCTGTTCGTTTGAACCGGTGATGAGTATGTCGTTCAAATAACATTGCGCTCCATTTGACCCACTTAGAATTTGATCCATGGATCTTTGAAAATGAGCAGGTGCGGGTGTTATTCCAAAAGGAAGTTTTCTGTAATGCTACAGACCTTTGTGTGTTACGATGGTGAGTAATGGCTGTGAATCAGCAGTCACATTCATCTCCCGATATGCCTGTCAAAGATCAATTTTACTGAATTTCTGCCCTCCATAAAGTTCAGCAAACAAGCCACTGGCCAGAATTCTCCAGCCATTGTGATTCACTTTTCCCGTCGGCAGTTCCCGGCAGCGTGGGACGGTTGCAATGGGAAATCAAATTGACAAGCGGCGGGAAGGTAGAATCCCACAGCCAACGAAGGGTGTGTGGCTGAGAAACTCCCGGCTGTGGAGGGGGAGAACCCTGCCCATCGAGTCATGGTCATAGAGGCCTACAGCACAGGAAATGCTCTTCGGCCCATCATTTATGCGTTGGTCAAAAATAGCCACCTAACTATTCTAATCCCATTTTCCCGTAGCCTAGTATGCCTTCGCATTGCAAGGGCACATCTAAATACTTCTTAAATGTTATGAGGGTCTCTGCTCCTTTAAAGCAGCAAGTTCCAGACTCCCACCACCCTCTGGGTGAAAAGGTTTTTCCTCACATCCCCTCGAAACCTCCTGCCTCTTACCATAAATCTATGCGTCCTGGTCATTGATTCTTTCACCAAGGGGAAATGTTTCTATGTTTCTCCCTGCCGACTCTATCTACGCCTCCCATAAGTTTAGACATCTCAACCATGTCCCCCCACCCACCTCAGTCTTCTCTGCTCCAAGGAAAACAATCCCTGTCTATTTAATTTCTCTTCAAAGCTAAAACTCCCCAGCCCGGGCAACATCCTGGTAAATCTCCTCTGCACCCTTCTCCAGTGCTATCACATCCTTCCTATAATGTGGATTCCAGAACTACACACAATACTCCAGCTGCGGCCTAACGAACATTTTAAACAGTTCCAGCATAACCTCCCTGCTCTTAAACTCTATGCCTCGGCTAATAATGGCAAATATATCTTCTTAACCACTTATCTACCTGCCCTACTACCTTAAGAGATCAGTGTACATGCACACCAAGGACTCTCTGATCCTTGGTACTTCCCAGGGTCCTGTTGTTCATCCTGTATTCCCTTGCCTTGTTTGTCCTGTCCATGTGCATCACCTCACACTTATCTGGATTGAATTCCATTTGCCACTGATCAGCCCATCTGGCTCTAGAGCTTTGTCTGCTTTTAAGCATGACAGACCACTCAGAACCTCCTCTCTGCCTATGTTAATGTATTTAATTTCATCACAGTCCCTCTCCTTGATTTCCAAACCCAAATCGTCCCTCTCGCGAGTGAACACCGACGCAAAGTATTCATTGAGAACCCTACCAACGTTCTCCGGCTCCACACACAAATTACCCCTCTGGTCCTTAATGGGCCCTGCTCTTTCCCTTGTTATCCTTTTACCCTTAATGTACTTGCAAAACTGCGCAGGATCCTGGCAGTATCATAGACATAGACATAGAATTTACAGTGCAGAAGGAGGCCATTCGGCCCATCGAGTCTGCACCGGCTCTTGGAAAGAGCACCCTACCCAAGGTCAACACCTCCACCCGATCCCCATAACCCAGTAACCCCACCCAACACTAAGGGCAATTTTGGACACTAAGGGCAATTTAGCATGGCCAACCCACCTAACCCGCACATCTTTGGACTGTGGGAGGAAACCGGAGCACCCGGAGGAAACCCACGCAGACACGGGGAGGATGTGCAGACTCCGCACAGACAGAGACCCAAGCCGGAATCGAACCTGGGACCCTGGAGCTGTGAAGCAATTGTGCTATCCACAATGCTACCGTGCTGCCCTCATGCTATCATATCATACCAGGGGCTGGTTTAGCACACTGGGCTAAATCGCTGGCTTTTAAAGCAGACCAAGGCAGGCCAGTAGCACAGTTCAATTCCCGTACCAGCCTATCCAAGCAGGCGCCGGAATGTGGCGACTAGGGGCTTTTCACAGTAACTTCATTGAAGCCTACTCGTGACAATAAGCAATTTTCATTTCATTTCATTCATGTGCCCTTTTTTGCCCTCCTAATTTCCTTGTTAAGTTCCCTTTTTCACATTCTAGGGCATCTACTGTTTTGAGTCCTCTATCTACTTTAGAATTACAGTGCAGAAGGAGGCCATTCGGCCCATCAAATCTGCACCGACCCTTGGAAAGAACACCCCACACTTCCACCCTATCTCTGTAACCCAGCAACCTCACTTAACCTTTTTGGACACTGAGGGCAATTAAGCATGACCAATCCACCTAACCTGCACTGGACTGTGGGAGGAAACCAGAGCACCCGGAGGAAACTCACACTGACACGGGGAGAACGTGCATACTCTGCACAGTCAGTGACCCAAGCCGGGAGTCGAACCTGGGACCCTGGAGTTCCGAAGCAACTGTGCTAACCACTGTGCTACCGTGCCGCCCCATAAGCCTCCCTTTTTCTCATTATCCAATGCTATATATCCCTCGATATCCAGGATTCACTGAATTTGTTGATCCCACCCTTTTTCGTGATTGGAACATATTGGCACTGTACTCTCCCTATTTCCTTCTTAATTGTGTCCCACTGTTCTGTCACAGATTTACCTAAAAGTGTCTGCTCCCAGTCCACTCTGGTCACATCATTTCTGATCTTATTAACATTAGCCTTTCCCCAGTTTTGAACTTTGATTTTATGCCCATCCTTGTCCTTTTCCATAACAGTCTTCAATTTAGCAGAGTTATGTTCACTGTCTGCAAAATTGTCCCCCATTGACACACTATCCACTAGCCCGGCTTCATTACCTAAAATGAAGTCCAGGACCGCCCCTCTTGTAGGCCATTTGATGTACTGGCTTAAAATGTTCCCTTGGATGCATTTTAAGAATTCTGCTCCCTCTAAAACTTTTAAATTATGGCTACCCCAGTTAATGTTGGAGAAGTTAAAATCCCCACTGTCACTGCACTATTACTTTTACACTTCCCTGAAACTTTTCTACATAACTGCTCTTCTATTTCTCTCGGACTCTTAGGGGGCCTGAAGAACACGCCCAGCAATGTGACTGCTCCTTTTTGGTTTTTAAGTTCTACCCATATGGCTTTATTTCAAGAGGCTTCTAAGAGGTCGTCCCTCCTTATGGCTGCAATTGATTCCCTGATCAAAATTGCGACACCATCTCCTCTATTACCTCTTTCTCTGTCTCGCCTGAAGATTTTGTATCCTGGAATATTGAGCTGCCAATCCTGCCCCTCTCTCAACCATGTCTCAGTGATTGCAATGACATCATACCCCCATGGTTTAATTTTTTCTCTCAACTCATCTGCCTTGTTCGTCAGACTCCTTGCATTAAAATGTATGCCTTCCATTCTTGCTAAATTCCCTTGTGACTTAACTGGTCTAGACATTCTATGACTTCCTTACTTGCTATCTCTTCTAATTGTGGCTGTGCATCTCTCCCTGCTGAACATTCTCTCAGGATCCCAGGCCACTGCCAAGTTAGTTTAAATCCTCCCCAAAAGCACCAGCAAACCTCCCCACAAGGACACTGGTCCATTTTGGTTCAGTGCAAACTGTCTGCCTTGTACAGGTCCTACCATCCCCAAGAACTGTCGTAATGTCTAAGAAATCTAAAGCCCTCGCTCCTGCACCATCTCTTCAGCCATGCATTCATCTCGACTAACCTCCTATTTCTATATTCACCAGCATGTGGCACCAGAAGTAATAATAATAATACTAATAATCTTTATTAGTGTCACAAGTAGGCTTACATTAACACTGCAATGTTACTGTGAAAATCCCCTCGTCGCCACATTCCGGTGCCTGTTCGGGTCACAGAGGGAGAATTCAGAATGCCCAAATTACCTAACAGCATGCCTTTCGGGATTTGTGGGAGGAAACTGGAGCACCCGGAGGAACCCCACGCAGACATGGGGAGAACGTGCAGACTCCGCACAGGCGGTGACCCAAGCCGGGAATCGAACCTGGACCCTGGCACTGTGAAGCAACAGTGCTACCATGCTGCCCAGTAATCCAGAGATTAGTACCTTCTGGGTTCTGTTTTTTAATCTACGTCCTAACTCCCTCAATTCTGATTGTACAATCGCATCCCCTTTTTCGGCCTTTATCGTTGGTGTCAATGTGTTCCACGACATCTGTGTGTTTGCCCTCCCTCTTCAGAATGCATGAAGCCGTTCATTGACATCCCTGACCCTGGCACCAGGGAGGCAACATACCATCCTGCAGTCTCTTTTGCGGCCACAGAAATGCCGTCTGTTCCTCTTGCAATTGAATCCCCTACCACTACAGCCCTGATATTCTTCCTCCTCCCCTCTCGTGCAGCAGATCCACCCATGGCGCCATGACGTTGGCTGCCCTGCTTTTCCCTACCCATTCATCTCCCCAACAGTATCTAAAAGAGTATGTTGTTAGAAAGGGGGATGGCCACAGGGGACTCCTGCACCACCTGCCTTCCTCTACTCTGCCTGGTGGCCCTTTCTGCCTGTTCAATCCTCACCTGCGGTGTGACTACCTCACTGAATATACTATCCACGACTTGCTCAGCGTCGCAGATGCGCCACAGTGAATCCATCCTCAGCTCCAGCTCCAAAATACGGCTAACCAGTAGCTGCAATTGGACACACCTCCTGCAGACGTGGTCGCCAGGGACAACCAGCTTCCATGATTTGTCACACAGCTGAGGAAGAGTATATCATAGGCACAAGCTTTCCTGCCATGACTACCCTTAAGCCCCTTATTTACTCCCTTTTCAAAGAAAACATTATGCTTATATAAGAATATTATTAACTTACCTCCTTACACTAACTTTATTTCCGTTACCCTACTTTGTTTACTTATATAACTTTATTCTCTCTCTCTCTTGGGCAGTCCCTCAGTGTCGAGGATGACTTGCTTCCACTCCAGGGAGGTGGGACTTGCAGTTGCTGAATAGTCCGATCCTGGATCCACAGACTCTGCCACAGGTTTGGCAGGTGTCCTTGATGAGGTGGGCGGGGACACTCTGGATTCTGGGTTCTCTTTCCACTGTTTACGCTAGGCCTCCGCGCGTATTCTACCCTACGGTGCTCGAGGTGATTGGCACCTTCACGGATGTGCTTTCTCCAGCTTGTGCATTCTAAAGCAAGCAATTGGCTTTCAGAGTGTCTTTGTAGCGTTTCCTCTGCCCTCCTAGTGATCGCTTGCCATTGCGGAGCACGGAGTAGAGCACTTGTTTTGGGGTTTTTGTTGTACATTGTCCATGTTTCTGATGCATACGGGAGGGCGGGGACCATGGCTTCGCTGCAGACCATGAGCTTGGTGCTGGGTTTGAGATCTCGGTCTTCGAATACTGTTCCCCAGGACTGCACTGGCGCACTGGAATAGAGGTTGGATTTCATCGCCGATGTCGGCTCAAGCTGAGAGGAGGCTCCTGAGGTATGGGAAATGGTCTACATTGTCCAGGGGCTCACAGTGGATCTTGATGGTTGGGGGAGCAGGTTGGTAGAGAATGTTTGTTTTCCGGATGTTTAGTCTGAGGCCCATTCTCTCATATGCCCCGGTAAATGCGTCGACGATAGTTTGTAGCTCGGCCTCTGAATGTGCATACACAGGCGCCGTCTGTGTACTGCAGCTCGATGACAGAGGTTGGGGTGGCCTGGAGGCGTTGGAGATTGAACAGTTTCCGGCTTGTCCGGCTCCTCCAGAGGGGAGCTTCAGGGTGACTGGGTGGAGAGTTGCTGCAAGGAAGATGGCGAAGAGCGTTGGTGTGATGACGCAGCCCTGTTTGACCCTAGTTTGCAGACATATTAGGTATGTGGTGGTTCTGTTGTTGAGGATCACAGCTTATATGTCATCGTGGAGCAGCCAGAGAATGGTGACAAATTTTTGCGGGCAGCCGAATTTGAGGTGGATGTTCCACAATCACTCACAGTTGAGAGTCGAAGACCTTTGCATGATCGAAGAAGGCCATTAACAGAAGTTGATGCTGCTCCCTGCACTTTTGCTGGATTTATCGTGCTCTGAATGTCCATTGAGCCTCTTGATGGGCAGAAGCTGCACTGAGGCTCAGGGATGAGCTCTTCAGCCACTGGGAGGAGGCGGTTAAGGAATGTTCTCACGATGGCGGAGAGCAGGGAAATCCCTCAGTAATTTCCACAGTCGGGCCTGTCTCCTTTCTTGATGATGGTCACAATTAAGGCGTCTCTGAGATCATCCGGCATGCTCACTTCCTTCCCGACACGGGTGATGAGGATGTGGATTCTTGTCACGAGTGCACCTCTGCCACACTTTAGTACTTTTGCGGGATTCCATCTGTGCCAGAGGCCTTGCTGTTCTTCAGTTGTAGGAAGGCTTTTTCGACTTCAAAGTGAGCGGGGGTTGGGCTGAGATGGCGGAGGATAGCGTCTTGTAGGATGGTGTCGAGGACACTTGTGTCGAAGGCTGTGTCTTGGTTGAAGAGGTCCTCGAAGTGCTCTCTCTGGCAGGAGTTGACTGCCTCTTTGCCTTTGATGAGCAACTCTCTGTTTTTGGCTCTCAGTGGGGTGGGCCTCTGGGTACTCGGACCATAGATTGTTTTGATTGTGCTGAATAAGCCGCGCACATCATGGTTGTCACTGAGTTGTTGAGTCTCCTGCGCTCTTTTCACCCTCATCTGTTCTTTAGGTGGTGGGTTCTTTGTTGCACCTTGGCCTTCTGTTGCCTGTAGTCTTGTTTCCTCTGTGATCTCCTTGGATAAATTTATTGGATAACTTTACTGTAATGACCCTGACTTTTACTTATTTGTGTTGTTTCTCAGTTAATTCTGTCCTCTAAACAAATTCTTCAATCAGTGGCAGTGGATAATGATCAACGTACAAAACTGGGGTAATAGTATTTTTAAAGTCTCCATAAAGTTTCACTGAGACTTCCTGTTTTACTACAGGAATGATTGTAGTAAAACAGGAACATTGCATCACTTGTTGCAATAGGTTCAATGACGTTTGCCATAGAAACATACATAGAATAATAATCGCTTATTGTCACAAGTAGGCTTCAATGAAGTTATTGTGAAAAGCCCCGAGTCGCCTGGTCGGAGAGGCCGTTTCGGGAATTGAACCCGCGCTGCTGGCATTATTCTGCATTACAAGCCAGCTGTTTAGCCCTCTGTGCTAAACCAGCCCCATAGAAAATAGAAGCAGGAGGAGGCCATTCAGCCCTTCGAGCCTGCTTCGCCATTCATTATGATCTTGGCTGATCATCAAGTTCAATACCTTGATCCCGCCTTCCACCCATGCCATAATCCCTTCAGCCCCAAGAGCTTTATCTAATTCCTTCTTGAAATTACACAACGTTTTGACCTCAACTACTTTCTATGGTAGTGAATTCCACAGATTCACCACTCTCTGGGTGAAGAAGTTTCTCCTCATCTCAGTCCCAAAAGGTTTACCCCTTATCCTCAAACTATGACCCCTAGTTCTGGGCTCCCCCACCATTGAGAACATTCTTTCTGAATCGATCCAGTCTAATCCTGTTAGAATTTTATAAGTTTCTATGAGATCCCCTCTCACTCTTCTAAACTCGAATGAATATAATCCTAACTGCCATCCCAGGAATAAGCCTGGTAAACCTTTGTTTCACTCCCTCCATAGTAAGAAGATTCTTCCTCAGATAAGGAGACCAAAACTGCACACAATACTCCAGGTGTGGCCTCACCAAGGCCCTGTACAATTGCAGCAACGCATCCCTGCTCCTGTACTCAAATCCTCTCGCTATGAAGGCCAATATACCATTTGCCTTCTTTACTGCCTGCTGTACCTGCGCGCTTACTTTCAGTGACTGGTGCACGAGGACAACAAGGTCTCACAGAGTATCCATCTCTCTCAATTTACACCCATTCAAATGATTATCCACCTTCCTATTTTTGCTACTGAAATGGATAACCTCACATTTATTCACATTATACTGCTCCTGCCATACATATGCCCACTCACTCAGCCTTTCCAAATCCCTCTGAAGCATCTCGCAGCTCACCCTCCCACCCAACGTTGTATCATCTGCAAATTTGGAGATAATAATCTCCAAATCTCCAATCTGTCTATAATTCCTGCTGCCTCAGAAAGCAACCAGCATAATTAAGGACCCCACACACCCTGGACATACTCTCTTCCACCAGGGTAGTTGTTATGGGGGACTTTAACTTTCCAAATATTGACTGGAAACGCTATCGTTCGAGTACTTTAGATGGGTCCGTTTTTTTCCAATGTGCGCAGGAGGGTTTCCTGACACAGTATGTAGATAGGCCAACGAGAGGCGAGGCCATTTTGGATTTGGTACTGGGTAATGAACCAGGACAGGTGTTAGATTTGGAGGTAGGTGAGCACTTTGGTGATAGTGACCACAATTCGATTACGTTTACTTTAGTGATGGAAGGGATAGGTATTTACCTCAGGGCAAGAGTTATATCTGGAGGAAAGGCAATTATGATGCGATGAGGCAAGACTTAGAATACATCGGATGGAGAGGAAAACTGCAGCGAATGGGCACAATGGAAATGTGGAGCTTGTTCAAGGAACAGCTACTGCGTGTCCTTGATAAGTATGTACCTGTCAGGCAGGGAGGAAGTGGTCGAGCAAAGGAACCGTGGTTTACTAAAGCAGTCGAAACACTTGTCAAGAGGAAGAAGGAGGCTTATGTAAAGATGAGACATGAAGGTTCAGTTAGGGCGCTCGAGAGTTACAAATTAGCTAGGAAGAGAGCTAAGAAGAGCCAGGAGGGGACATGAGAAGTCTTTGGTAGGTAAGATCAAGGATAACCCTAAAGCTTTCTATAGATATGTCAGGAATAAAAGAATGACTAGGGTAAGAGTAGGGCCAGTCAAGGACAGTAGCGGGAAGTTGTGTGTCGAGTCCGAGGAGATAGGAGAGGTGCTAAATGAATATTTTTCGTCAGTATTCACACAGGAAAAAGATAGTGTTGTCGAGGAGAATACTGAGATTCAGGCAACTAGACTAGAAGGGCTTGAGGTTCATAAGGAGGGGGTGTTAGCAATTCTGGAAAGTATGAAAATAGGTAAGTCCCCTGGGCCGGATGGGATTTATCTGAGGATTCTCTGGGAAGCTAGGGAGGAGATTGCTGAACCTTTGGCTTTGATCTTTAAGTCATCTTTGTCTACAGGAATAGTGCCAGAAGACTGGAGGATAGCAAATGTTGTCCCCTTGTTCAAGAAGGGGAGTAGAGACAACCCCGGTAACTATAGACCAGTGAGCCTTACTTCTGTTGTGGGCAAAATCTTGGAAAGGTTGACAAGAGATAGGATGTATAATCATCTGGAAAGGAATAATTTGATTAGAGATAGTCAACACGGTTTTGTGAAGGGTAGGTCGTGCCTCACAAACCTTATTGAGTTCTTTGAGAAGGTGACCAAACAGGTGGATGAGGGTAAAGCAGTTGATGTGGTGTATATGGATTTCAGTAAAGCGTTTGATAAAGTTCCCCACAGTAGGCTACTGCAGAAAATACGGAGGCATGGGATTCAGGGTGATTTAGCAGTTTGGATCAGAAATTGGCTAGCTGGAAGAAGACAAAGGGTGGTGGTTGATGGGAAATGTTCAGACTGGAGTCCAGTTACTAGTGGTGTACCACAAGGATCTGTTTTGGGGCCACTGCTGTTTGTCGTTTTTATAAATGACCTGGAGGAGGGTGTAGAAGGATGGGTGAGTAAATTTGCAGATGACACTAAAGTCGGTGGAGTTGTGGACAGTGCGGAAGGATGTTACAAGTTACAGAGGGACATAGATAAGCTGCAGCGCTGGGCTGAGAGGTGGCAAATGGAGTTTAATGCGAAAAGTGTGAGGTGATTAATTTTGGAAGGAATAACAGGAAGACAGAGTACTGGGCTAATGGTAAGATTCTTGGCAGTGTGGATGAGCAGAGCGATCTCGGTGTCCATGTACATAGATCCCTGAAAGTTGCCACCCAGGTTGAGAGGGTTGTTAAGAAGGTGTACGGTCTGTTAGCTTTTATTGGTAGAGGGATAGAGTTTCGGAGCCATGAGGTCATGTTGCAGCTGTATAAAACTCTGGTGCGGCCGCATTTGGAGTATTGCATGCAATTCTGGTCACCGCATTATAGGAAGGATGTGGAAGCATTGGAAAGGGTGCAGAGGAGATTCACCAGAATGTTGCCTGGTATGGAGGGAAGATCTTATGAGGAAAGGCTGAGGGACATGAGGCTGTTTTCGTTAGAGAGAAGAAGGTTAAGAGGTGGCTTAATTGAGGCATACAAGATGATCAGAGGATTGGATAGGGTGGACAGTGAGAGCCTTTTTCCTTGGATGGTGATGTCTAGCACGAGGGAACATAGCTTTAAATTGAGGGGAGATAGATATAGGACAGATGTCAGAGGTAGGTTCTTTACTCAGAGAGTAGTAAGGGCATGGAATGCCCTGCCTGCAACAGTAGTGGACTCGCCAACACTAAGGGCATTCAAATCGGCATTGGATAGACATATGGATGAGAAGGGAATAGTGTAGATGGGCTTTAGAGTGGTTTCACAGGTCGGCGCAACATCGAGGGCCGAAGGGCCTGTACTGCACTATAATGTTCTATGTTCTATGTTCTATGTTCTATTCTTCTGTCAGGAAAAAGATACAAAAGTTTGAGGTCACATACCAACCGACTCAGGAACAACTTATTCCCTGCTGCTATCAGACTTTTGAATGGACCTACCTCGTATTAAGTTGATCTTTTCTCTACATCCCAGTTATGACTGTAATATTACATTCTGCAGTCTCTCCTTCCTTCCCTGTGTACGGTATGCGTTGTACCAATACATGCGACAATAATAAAATAAATCAAATCAAGAAATACATTTAGATCCCTGATCCAAATCATTAATATATCATGTGAAAAGTTGGGATCCCAGCACAGATCTCGGCGAGTACCCCACTAGTCATTGACTGCCAATTGGAAAAAGACCCATTTGTTCCAACATTTTGTCTACTGTCTGCTAACCAGCTTTCTATCCATCTCAAGACACTACCCATAATCCCAAACCTTCGACTAACTGCCCTTACTAATCTGTCTCGTTCTTCATCAACTTTAGACTTGATGGTGTCCGATACAGTTCTGGCTTTGAGGAGTTGGGTGCGCTGTCCGGCTTGATTTCGAGGTGTACCTCAACTCCAGTCATTGAGCCTGCTGAACCTTTGAACAGGTTGTGTACTTTTTCTGAAGTTGTTGCAAGTTGCTCTTTGAATCCACTAACTTATTGACTGGTTCCCTGTTGAGCCTAATCTTGGTCAACCATGCTCTGCCAAATAGAGCAGGAAGGTTCCCCAGACAACATGAAGAAGCAACTTCGCCATCTGTCCATATCCATTCACCATAATGCATTTTATAAAGGTTCAACCTCTTCAGTGTAGGTCCTTAGGATCACATTTGACGGGTTTAGATGTGTTATGCTTCTTCATGTAGCATAAGCTGCTTCCTTGATGTATACTCTGACAAAGGAAGGTTCAGACTTGCAGATAGGTTTAACACATTTATTGAACAGTTAACAATTCTCCTCCTTGAGTTCAACTCTCCTGCTGATCTTACTATAGTAACTCAATCTAACTGGCCAGTCTGCTCTAAGCCATGCGGTGGGTGTGCTGCTTCCGATCTGCCCCTGTCTCTCTGAGTGTCGCCTGTGGAAAAGAGAAAGCATGTGTGACCTGTCCTTTTATATGGGTTGCCCCCTTGTGGTAGTGTCACCTCTGGGTGTCTTAGATTATCATAGAATTTACAGTGCAGAAGGAGGCTTTTCGGCACATCGAGTCTGCACCGGCTCTTGGAAAGAGCACCCTACCAAAGGTCAACACCTCCACCATATCCCCATAACCCAGTAACCCCACCCAACACTAAGGGCAATTTTGGACACTAAGGGCAACTTATCATGGCCAATCCACCTAACCTGCACATCTTTGGACTGTGGGAGGAAACCAGAGCACCCAGAGGAAACCCACGCCGACACGGGGAGGACGTGCAGACTCTGCACAGACAGTGACCCAAGCCGGAATCAAACCTGGGACCCTGGAGCTGTGAAGCAATTGTGCTATCCACAATGTGCTGCCCATTGGTCATGTCCTATTCTATGTGTTTATTAGCTGTGTGTCTGCATGTCATGATGTCTCTGGTGCTCCGTCTAGTGTTTACTCAGTCCTAGTGTATCTATCTACATTAACCCCTTGTGTATTTACAGTGATGCTTTTCACCACAGTTTTAAAGACAGATGCTTCAGCTTTTGATGATAAATTGTCTCAGTATTAGCAATACTGCTGCACCATATCCACCTACATTTTAATTTTGTGACCATCAAGTTTTGGATATGCCCAAAAATGTTGTTGACCACCCTGCATTAAGAAAACACATTAATTTAAGTCGTTCCAGTAGCTCGGTTTTGCTGTGCTTTGAGTGATCTTGAGCTTCATCCACTAATTTGTAGACAAGACTAGATTGTTTAACTGTACTGTTTTTCTTGCACTTTCTTGATGTCGGAGAGGTTTTCTGAACCCAACATGGTAATGTGGTCACTCTTGCCAAAGTTCTAACCTGTATTTGATTTGCTTCAGTATTCCTCCACTGAGTGTCCAACCCTTGTGCAATGGTGACATGGTTGCACCTTTGCAGCCTTGCTCCTTGAGGTATCCATTTTATGGATCTTCACTCCAGCCCTTATCTGTGAAGCTTCTCTCGTTGCAAGCTCCTTAGATGCAGCAACTTCCACAATAGCTTTGAGAGTTAAATCACTTACACTAAGCAGGTTCCTCTGATTAGCTTTGCCCCGGAATGCACAAGCCAGTTTGTCTCAAAGAGTATCATCAAATATTGTACCAAATTCATAATATTTAGCGAATCTTCTTAAAGACACCATAAACTGTAAAATAAGTTCACCTTCCTCCTGACTAAGGCAATGGAACCAAAACCTTTTTGCAATAACAGTTCAGGAAAGAAATGTCCCTCTAAAATTTTCATTAATTCACTGAAGGACTTGACTCTTGTTTTGATGGGTGGACATGATTCTATAGCAGCAGGTCACGCGAACGACAGCTCCTGCTGGGATCAGTGTTTCGGGCCGCTAAAAGGAACGGCGGCGGCAATTAACAGGAGGGACCGACCTGGGAACAGACGTGGGAGAGACCCTCCCCTCCCCCACCCGCTGGTACATGGAGAGGACCAGGAGCGGTACCGGCAGATGCGCGAACCCGGGGAAGAAGGTCGAGAAGGTCCGGGAGGACAAAATGGCGGCCGGAGAGGATCGGGAGGTGTGGGCTCAGTGGGCCAGAGAACAGCAGGAGCTCCTTAAAAACTGCTTCATGGAGCTGAAAACGGAGATGCTGGCCTCCATGGAAAGAATTGTGGTGACCCAGGAGGCGCAGGAGAAGGAGATCAAGGAGGTGAGGAGGAAGGTGGCGGAGAACGAGATCCTGGGCCTGGTGGTGAAAGTGGAGGCGCACGAGGCGCTCCATAAGAGATGGCAGGAGAGGCTGGGTGACCTTGAATGCAGGTCTCGGAACCACAATCTGCGGATCCTGGGCCTTCCTGAAGAAGCGGAGGGGGCGGACGCGAGCACGTACGTGGCCACAATGATGGGCGCGGGGGCCTTCCCGCGGCCCTTGGAGCTGGATGGGGCGCACAGGGTTCTCGCCAGAAAACCGAGGGTAAACGAGCCACTGAGGGCGATGATGATATGGTTTCAGCGCTTGGCAGACCGGGAGCGAGTCCTGCGGTGGGCGAAGAAAGAGTGGAGCAGTAAGTGGGAGAATGACGAGATCCGAATTTACCAGGACCTGGGAGCTGAGCTGGCGAGGGGGCGTGCAGGTTTTAACCGGGCGAAGGCGGTCCTCCACGGTAAAGGGGTGAAGTTTGGGCTCCTGCACCCGGCGAGACTGTGGGTAACATACCAGGACAGGCGTGGTCGTTCATCAGGCAGGAGAAGCTGGACCTGAACTAAGGGACAGTTGTATGGGGGTGAAATGTGCGTGTGGGGAGAGACTGAGGGGAGGACGGCGGGTAAAGCATAAGTTTATGGGCATGTCTGCCCTAGTTTGGTTGGGGGTTTTGTTGTTTGTTTTGCTTGTTTTCCAGGTGTTCGGTGCTAGGGGGCGGGAAACGCCCGGGACGGGCTGTCCGGCGCACAGGGAGGTCCCAGATGGCGCTTGCCCCTCTACCCTGCGGAGTAGGGAGGGTAGGGTGGCCCGAAGGAGGCAGCAAGTTAAGGGTTGGTATGGAGAGGCGGGAGCGGCTGGGGTCAGCATGGGTGAGCTGACTCACGGAAGCACAATGGGGGGGAAACCAGAGCTAAGCAGATGCTTGGCGGGGGGGGGGGGGGGGAGGGGTGCTGCTTTGCTGACTGAAGGGGAGCCAGTTGAGGGGTATGGATGGAGAGGCGGGCGGGGGGGCCGCCGGGGGAGAGCTGGAGGAGGGAGGCGGGGGCACGCGGTTGGCCGAAAAAGGGAAATGGCTAGTCGGCGGGATGGGGGGGTGGTTAAGCCCCTGACCAGGCTGATCACGTGGAATGTGAGGGGCCTGAATGGGCCGGTCAAGCGGTCCCGCGTGTTCTCGCATTCGAAGGGGTTGAAGGCGGACGTGGCCATGTTGCAAGAGACGCACTTAAAGCTCGCGGACCAGACGAGGCTGAGGAAAGGGTGGGTGGGACAGGTGTTTCACTCGGGGTTGGACTCAAAGACCAGAGGAGTGGCTATTTTGGTCAGTAAACGAGTGGCGTTTGAGGCGGGGAGCATCGTGGCGGACAAGGGTGGCAGGTATATAATGGTGAGTGGCAAGCTGCAGGGGGCCCGGGTGGTGTTAGTGAATGTATATGCCCCGAACTGGGACGATGCGGACTTTATGTGGCGTGTTTGGTAGGATCTCGGACTTGGAGATAAGTCACCTGATTATGGGAGGGGACTTTAATACGGTCTTGGATCTGAGCTTGGATCGTTCCAAGTCCAGAACGTGAAAGAGGCCGGCGGCGGCCAGGGCCTTGTGGGAGTTCATGGGCCAGATGGGGGGAGTGGACCCCTGGAGGTTTACGCGGCCAAGGACGAAGGAGTTTTCCTCTTTTTCCCATGTCCATAAAGTCTATTCGCGAATAGACTTCTTTGTGTTGAGTAGGGCGTTAATCCCGAGGGTGGAGGGGGTAGAATACTCGGCCATTGCGGTCTTGGACCATGCCCCACACTGGGTGGACCTGTGACTGGGGGCGGAACGGGGTCAGCGCCCTCTCTGGTGACTGGATGTGGGGCTGCTGGCGGACGAAGAGGTGTGCGGGCGGATAAGGAGGAGTATTGAGAATTATGTGGGAGCGAATGACACAGGAGAGGTGACGGTGGCCGTTGTTTGGGAGGCTCTGAAGGCAGTCTTTAGGGGAGAATTAATCTCCATTAGGTCCCATAGAGAGAAGAAGGAGAGGGTGGAGAGGGAGAGACAGGTGGGAGAGATACTCGGGGTAGATAGGAGGTACGTGGAGGCCCCAGAGGGGGGGCTGTTGAATGAGCGCCAGAAGTTACAGGTGGAGTTTGACTTGCTGTCCACGGTGAAGGCAGAGGCGCAGCTGAGGAAAGCGAAGGGGGCAGTTTATGAGTATGGGGAGAAGGCGAATAGGATGCTGGTGCACCAGTTGCGCAGGAGGGAGGCGGCCAGAGAGATTGGGGGAGTGCGGGATAGGGAAGGCAACATGGTGCTGAGCCCAGAGAGGGGTAATGAAGTCTTGGGGAGTTCTACGGAAGGTTATACGAGTCGGAACCCCCCGGGGAGGGGGAAGGGATGAGGCGGCTCATGGACCGGTTGAGGTTCCCTAGGGTGGAAGCAGAGCGGGTGGAGGGACTGGGGGCCCCGATTGGGTTGGAGGAGGTAGTCAGGGGGCTGGCAGGCATGCAGACGGGCAAGGCCCCGGGCCTGGACGACTTCCCTGTAGAATTTTATAAGAAGTTCTCGGAGCTGCTGAGCCCACTCCTGATGAGAACCTTCAATGAGGCAAAGGAGAAAGGGATCCTCCATCCGACAATGTCGCAGGCATTGATCTCGCTTATCCTGAAGAAGGAGAAGGATCCACTTCAGTGTGTGTCCTACAGGCCGATATCGCTCCTGAACGTGGAGGCCAAGCTGTTGGCAAATATGCTGGCCACCAGAATAGAGGACTGTGTCCCGGGAGTGATTGGGGAGGACCAGAGTGGTTTTGTTAAGGGCAGGCAGCTGAACGTGAACGTGAGGAGGCTCCTGAATATTATCATGATGCCCTCGGAGGGGGGTGGTGGAGGGGGAGGTGGTGGCTGCGATGGACGCGGAGAAGGCCTTTGACAGGGTGGAGTGGGAATATCTGTGGGAGGCGCTAGGCAGGTTTGGATTTGGGGAGGGATTTATATGGTGGGTCAAGCTGCTGTATCAGGCCCCTGTAGCGAGTGTGTCCACAAACTGGCTAAGGTCAGAATATTTCAGGCTGCACCGGGGGACAAGGCAAGGGTGCCCCCTGTCCCCTTTGCTGTTTGCCCTGGCAATTGAGCCGTTGGCCATTGCACTCAGGACTTCGGGGGATTGGAGGGGGCTGGTGCGCGGAGGGGAGGAACACAGGGTCTCCCTCTACACGGATGACCTGCTGTTGTATATTTCGGACCTGTTAGAGGGGATCAGGGAGGTCATGCGGATCCTGGGGGACTTCGGGAGGTTCTCGGGGTATAAGTTGAACGTGGGGAAGAGTGAGCCGTTCGTGGTCCACGATAGGGCCAGGAGGACAGACTGATGGAGCTCCCGCTCAGGATAGTGAAGAGGAGCTTTCGGTACTTGGGGATACAAGTGGCCAGGAACTGGGATGCGCTGCACAGGCTCAACTTAACCCGGCTAGTGGAGCAGATGCAGGGAGAGTTTAAAAGGTGGGATATGCTCCCGCTTTCCTTGGCAGGATGGGTGCAGACTGTGAAGATGACGGTTCTCCCCAGGTTCCTCTTCGTATTTCAGTGCCTCCCCATTTTCATCCCCAAGTCCTTCTTTAAGCGGGTGAATAGGATTGTTTCGGGATTTGTGTGGGCGAATAAAACCCCGCGAGTCAAAAGGGTATTCTTGGAGCGTAGCCCGGGGGGGGGACGGGGGACGGGGACACATGTCACCCCGCGAGTCAAAAGGGTATTCTTGGAGCGTAGCCCGGGGGGGTGGGGGGGGGGGGGTGGCCATGATCAGGAAATGGATGATGGAGGTGGGGGCGGTTGGAGGCGGCGTTGTGTAGAGGCACCAGTCAAGGGGCACGTGTTATGGCTCCGCTGCCATTCTCGCTGGCGCGATACACCACTAGTCCGGTGGTGACGGCGGCACTGAGGATCTGGGGGCAGTGGAGGAGACACAGGGGAGAGGAGGGCGGCCTCTGTGTGGACCCCGATACGGAATAACCACAGATTTGCTCTGGGTAGGTTGGATGGGGGATACCAAGGCTGGTATAGGGCAGGTATTAGGAGGATGGGGGACCTGTTTATAGACGGGGTTTTCCCCAGCATGCAGGCACTGGAGGAGAGGTTCGGCCTGCCCCCGGGGTATGCGTTCAGGTACCTTCAGGTTCGGGACTTCCTTAGAAAACAGGTGGGGACATTCCCGCGGTTGCCCCCCCCGTAGGATCCAGGATAGGGTGGTGTCTGGCGTCTGGGTAGGGGAGGCGAAGGTGTCGGACATATATCAGGAGCTGCAGGAGGTAGAGGAAGCCTCAGTAGGGGAGTTGTAGGATAAGTGGTAGGAGGAGCTGGGCGAGGAGCTGGATGAGGGCCTGTGGGCCAATGCTCTGGGCAGGGTGAACTCCTCCTCATCATGTCCCAGGCTCGGATTAATCCAGTTTAAGGTAGTGCATCGGGCGCATACAACGGCGGCAAGAATGAGTAGGTTTTCTGGGGTGGAGGACAGGTGCCCGAGGTGTGCGGAGAGTCCGGCGAATCATGCCCAGATGTTTTGGGCATGCCCGGCGCTTAAAGGATTCTGGCAGGGGTTTGCAAGGGTGATGTCTAGGGTTTTGGACGCTCTGGTGAAGGCGAGCTCAGCGGTAGCGATATTTGGGGTGGTGGAGGATCCGGGAGTGCAGGAAGCGAAAGAGGCCGAGGTACTGGCCGTTGCCTCCCTGGTAGCCCGGAGATGGATTCTGTTAATGTGGAGGGACTCGAAACCCCCGAGTGTGGAGACCTGGGTTAGTGATATGGTGGGGTTCCTCAGCCTGGAGCGAATAAAGTTCACCTTGAGAGGGTCCTTGATGGGGTTCTCCCGGCGGTGGCAACCTTTCCTTGACTTTCTAGGGGAGCAGTAAGTGTCAGCAGCAGCAGCATCCTGGGGGGGAGGGCGGGTTCAGGTGGGGGGGGGTTACTGTTGATATAATGTGAGTTGGGCATGGAGACAAAATCGAGCTTGTTCTGTTTTTTTTTTTTAAATTCTGTTGTGTAAGTAGTTTCATTGTAATCTTTGGGTTATGTTTATTGTTATTTTTTATTACTATTTGTATTTCTATTTTTTTAATGTAAAAATGCTCATTGGAAAAACTGTAATAAAACATTTATTTTTTTTAAAATGATTCTATAGCAGCATAAACCTTTAACAGCCAACTGAGCTGAAAATGTTACGACCTTTAGGTCCTCCGGTGTCTGATTATCTGTTAAAAACAATTGGAATTTTTCTTCTTGTGAATTCCATGTTTCATGATCCTCATCAAACGCACTCCTGCTCGTCCATTATGGGGACTGGGGAGGAGAACACTGCAAAGATCAAATTTTCCCTTCCCCAATGTTCTTGCCTTGGCAACAGGAATGGTGGGAGAGTGGGGGTGACGGAAGTGGAGGTATGTGTGTGTAATAATCTGGAGGGGAAACCCTGCAGATTATTCAACCCTTTCGAGTCAAGGGTCAAAGTGGCCAATTGTAGTTCCTACCTTGATTAAAATTAGGTAACTCAGCCCAGGCTATAGGAATTGAAACTGGGGCCTTCCTGCTGGGTGAGGCCAGTTGTCATACCGGGGCAGTGCACAGTCTACCTGAGCTGTGAAGATTGTCCAAGGCAAATTATTATTGATAAGTTGCAACATCACCAAATCACTTCGAAGTATTTCCTATTTCATCTGCTCACTGGCAAGCCAACCGAGAGTATCTCTTTAAGCAAACACATATCAGGCATTTACTTAAACAAACTCTAATCCCTTTCTAAACATGAAAGGCTGTCAGCCAGGCAGCAGGTGACTGCATCAGCGAAATTTCATATTGCTCTCAGTTGCCACTGCTGCTGAATGCTTCAAAGGCTCCCCTGATCACTGTGGCATGAAGTGATTTACAGGTCCTTCCCTGATGTTCTGTTTATTTTGCAACGTACCGTGTGGTGGTGTTGGGAGGATACAAATTGTGCCCTTGACATAAATGTGAAATGTCCATCATCAAATGTTCAAACAATCAACAGACTGTTGCCCTCAGTCCAACAGAAACCTGCTGCAAAATGAAAGATTAATTGTGATGATCAAAGATGCAACTGCATTTTTCTTACTGGAAACTTACTACCCAGGAGGGAAAAAACTGTTCAGTCCAGCATTCCTATTTCCCCGTTTTACTGGTGCACTGAGTGTAACGGAGACTGAAGAGATGGAACTGGCCAGGGATGTATCCACAGCATTGAGAAAACTAACATCAAAATCAGATCCAAAACAAAAGCAGAAAATGCCAGACAATCTCAGCAGGTCTGACAGCATCTGTGGGGAGAGAACTGAGCTGACGTTTTGAGTCTGGATGACTCCTTGTCAAAGCTGGAGAGAACTGGAAATAGGATTAGATATATACTGTTGTGGGAGGGATGTGGAGCGGGGGGCTGGATAGGGGGCCAGTGATAGGTGAAGATTGACAAAAATGTCATGGACAGAAAGACAAAAGGAATGTAAATAGGGGTGATTAAGGCGAAGGAGGGTGCTGAGTGGCACAGACCTGCTGCGATTGGATTGGGTTAGATTTGTTTATTGTCACGTGTACCGAGGTACAGTGAAAAGTAGAAAAGTATTATTCTGCATACAGTCCAGAGAGATCATTCCATACATGAAAAAATAGGGCAACACAAGGTCCACAATGTAAATACATTGACACAGACATCGGGTGAAGCATCCAGGAGTGTAGTACTACTCAATAGAGAAGATGCATGAAGAGATCAGTTCAGTCCATAAGAGGGTCATTCAGGAGTCTGGTAACAGCGGGGAACGAGCTGTTTTTGAATCAGCATATTATCAGACTTTTGCATCTCCTGCCCGATGCAAGTTGGAAGAGTAAATAAGCTGGGTGGGAGGGTTTTTTGAGATTATGCTACCTGCTTTCCCAAGACGGAGTCAATGGATGGGAGGCAGGTTCATGTGATGGACTAGGCTGTGTTCATGACTCTCTGAAGTTTCTTGCTGTCTTGGGCCGAGCAGTTGCCATCCCAGGCTGTGATGCAGCCCGATAGGATGCTTCCTATGGCGCATCTGTAAAAGTTGGTAAGAGTCAATGTGGACATGCCGAATTTCCTTAGTTTCCTGAGAAAGTATAGGCGCTGTTGTGCTTTCTTGCATCGACATGGGAGGAATAGGATACATTGTTGGTGATGTGCACACCTAGGATTGTCCACTATTTTCTGTTTTTGTTCCAAATTCCAGCATCCGCAGTAATTTGCTTTTATCAAAATCCGATCTACTCGAGCTAAGAGAACAGAGGATCTGGCACATACCTGGATGCTAATGTAGCGGGTGTTACGATCCCAGTTGATGTTATAACTAGACAGGGCGATCGCAGAATGGAACCCTGGATCAAAAGACAGTATTGTAGATTCTCCTCTGTTGGGTTTCTCCGTTGCACTGGCAGCCCTGGGCTTTGCTGACGGTGTGGGGCTGCCCACAATCGGAAACCCCATTGGCCGGCTGGCGAGACGGAGAATCTCGGGGGCGCACCGCACAGAGGGATGGAGAATGCAG
Organism: Scyliorhinus torazame; assembly: GCF_047496885.1. Taxonomy (NCBI): domain Eukaryota; kingdom Metazoa; phylum Chordata; class Chondrichthyes; order Carcharhiniformes; family Scyliorhinidae; genus Scyliorhinus; species Scyliorhinus torazame. Next base: position 326,215,834 of record NC_092710.1, read on the forward strand.
CCCCATAACTTTTACTTTATTTCGAAAACGTGAAGGAACAGAGTCACAGGACCGCAAATTAGTTTTTAACAAGAAAAAACATTTATTAAACATGGAAAGTTTGACGACAATACAATGCTTCTTTCCTGCCTCCTTAGGTTCAAAAATGTTTTCAGTTTTCAAAAATAACACCCCACTCTGAAACCAAATGGTCGGTGCTGCTCAACCAATCTTCTCTGGATTTCTCTCATAATCCCCCAGATGATTGTCACAAGAGAGTTTCCAAGCTCCAGTCCCCAAAACATGTGCTTTAAAATATTTTTTCAAGCAATGTTTTCCATCGCTTATTTGAATTAAGAATCCACTCCAGGTTTTCCAACTATTCTTTCAAACATAGCTTCCAAGCCACTTTTAACTGGGAATCCAGCTCTAGGTTTTACACCTCCTTTCAGGCTTCATTTATCTTGAATTGCAACGTGCATCCAAAATTCTACACAAACCGGGTACTCATTCCCCAACAGAAAATCATGGCTTCGAATACTTGAAATAAGGACACCAAACCTTACAATTGCTTCTGATATGTGGCTTGTCTGCAGCCAAGCTCATCAGCTCTTCACTTCCCTGGTCTGACTTTAACACCCATGAACAGTATCCTGTTCTAAAGTCGGTTCTTCTTTGTTCTGTTAACCTCTTGGAAACTTCTCTTCATTTTTCAAGTTTCCTTAACGAGCTGTTCTTTAAGTTTCCGGCACTTGATTTGTTAACCATTGCTCCATGGTATGGTTTTTCTTATAGCAAAGCTGAGAGAGATGTTCACTCTGTAATCCTCTGTAACCAACTGCAATAAATCCAGGTAAAACTACACTCAAAACATTTCTACCCTAAAGGTGACACCGATTACGAAGCAGCGACTTTATACTTCTCCTAGCGTGTTTACTTTTCAAACCATAACCCTCTCTAAGCACAATAGAAGCACAGTTACATAGAACATAGAACATTACAGCGCAGCACAGGCCCTTCGGCCCTCAATGTTGCGCCGACCTGTGAAACCACTCTAAAGCCCATCTACACGATTCCCTTATCGTCCATATGTCTATCCAATGACCATTTGAATGCCCTTAGTAAAGGCGAGTCCACTACTGTTGCAGGCAGGGCATTCCACACCCTTACTGCTCTCTGAGTAAAGAACCTACCTCTGACATCTGTCTTGTAGCTATCTCCCCTCAATTTAAAGCTATGTCCCCTCATGCTAGACATCACCATCAGTTGAGCTGACCAAACCCCTATACCTACAAGCACCTTTGTCTAACATGAATAGAACAGTACACAGAAAGACAAAGTTAAACCCGCTTAAATCTGTGCCTTCTTTCTAATATTTAATAATACGAATATAGAACATCTAAAATTACTTCTTTTTTCCTGACACAGGGGACTTGCTCCTGTCCCGGCTCCAAATTTTGACAGAGGGGTGGGATGCCGAGACCCACCTTCTGCGGGGCGCTCTCGGTGTGACATTCCCTGCAGCTATCATAAGGTTCTTTCTGCTGTGCCTCCACACAAGAATTGCCGATGGTGGTGTGGGGAGAATACCACGCAGGGGAATTTATCAGCCCCTTTCGGCCCCTCCAGTGCAATGAGTGGTGTCTGGAACGTCATGGGACGCAGGGATAGGGGGAGGTCAGGGGGTGGTGATGGTGATGGTGTGTGTGGAGTCAGAGACCAGGAGGTAGCTGGCAGGAGAGATAAGCCTGAGGCACATACAGGTCACGAAGACCAGGCGTGGAGGAGGAATGGAGCTGCCATGGATGATAGGGACCCATGAGGAAGGTGTGGACAATACAGATTCCCTTTGGTCCAAGGAGCCCCAAGAAGCTGAAAATATTGTTTATAACCTGGATGGGAAGGCAATCTATCTCATGCGGTCGCGAGGAAGAAGCAAAAGGCTGGTTACAAACATACTGGCTCTTAACTTTGTTTCTGTGTTACACACCAAGCCCAGTTTTAAGCCCAGTTTGCAAAGATTGGGGATAGCGGATAACTGAAAAATGTTCAGAATCAAAGCTGGCACTCTTGTTGAACACAAGGCATATCGACTCCCATTGACCACAAGGCCGGTGTCGTTGAACCTGAAATGCCAGCTCGCAGTGGCTGAAGCGACAGAGCTGAATCCTGGAATGGCCTGTGTGCCATGGATTTAGAGCATAGATCTAATGTGAGGAACCCTAGTCCACTTCCTGAGGAGGATGCAGAAACTTCATATCATTAGACTGTTTCCGAGGAAATAAGTGTTTCTGCTTATCAGGTCATGTTTGCAGGACCCCATAGACCCCAACATGGCTGAAGGACTATCTAGCCTAGGGCCTGTTGAGAAACAGAAAGCTACTGATGTTTCTGACATCCCGAATGCTCCCACTGAATCCATTGAAAGTACCTGTACTGATTGTGGACTAAGAAGGCTGTCGTAAGCGATGATGGATATCACCCTAATCCCCACCACTTGCCCAGGTCAATGATTAACAAGGGAAATCCTGTCACTCATGTTGATTCGACTGTTTAAACTTGTGTAGCTCAATCAACCTTGTTGATTTTTCAATAGCTTTACAAATGGCAATTGTGTGATGAGTAAAGTTGCTGAGGAAGCAACTCTTAAGCAGGGAAGTGTGTAGATGGGTGAATTCACACTTCTGACCTCCAACTTGGGTGTGGGATTGAATGCTAAGCCTCGCCTTCTTCAGGGCATTCACTGTGGGACATTCCCCGTGGCTACTGGAGCGCTCTGTCAGCACAGACTCTATCATAGATGCCGATGATGGGGAAAGGGGTATTTGCTGGCTGGGGAATGGTGCCCTTGTCGGGCTGGGGGGTAGTGACAGATGCCAGGGAGGAGGTAGGAGCAGGAGGGATCCGCGATCTCACACTTGCTTTCAATAACGCTATGTTTAACAAGTCTAGTACTAGATTCACAAAGTTACAGATAACAATAAATTTGATTCAGGAATTTCAACTCTGCCGGTTGGCTAGCCTATCCGGCATGATCCTACACTTCACACTGGGAGGAAGGTCTTCAGATAGGATCTTGAATGTGTATGGAACTACCCAACCATTAAAGCTATTTGGATCCTCAGTTTGTACGTATGAAACTCATTCCAAACTATCAGGGGGTTGTTGACCCAAGATAATTAAATGGTACATGATTCAGTAGGACCAATGCCTTCTGCATTTTCATTTTTTGCAAGTTTTAAAGGAAGATGAATTTTCCCAGAATACAGGAAACTTATCAATCCTGGATTTCCCCTCCTTTTAAAGTTTTATACGCTTGAGGCACGATCAATTTGACTGGAGACGAAGTTGAATCCAAACTGAGGCTTTATTAGTATCAGATGTGTGGCCTCCCACAGCAGCTGACGAAATGGCTGCGAGCTGGAGGCCACGCATATGGGCCTCTTTTTCGACGAATGAGTGCCGAATTTCGGAGGCATGGAGGGTGTGGGAAAACAATGCCACAGTCCTGCCTGCCTGGTTGAGTGTGGCGGCACTGGCGACGTCCGATGCGTCGCTTTCTACTTGGAAAGGAAGTGTTTCGTCTACAACGTGCATGCCAGCTTTGGCAATATCAGCTCTGATCCGGGCGAAAGCCTGTTGGGCCTCGGCCATCAGGGGGAAATGAATGGACTGTATGAGTGGGCGGGCCTAGTCCGCATAGTTTGGGACCCACTGTGCGTAATATGAGAAGAACCACAGTCAGCGTTTGAGGGCCTTGGGGCAGTGAGGGAGGGGGAGCTCCATGAGGGGACACATGCCGGTCCAGAACTACCACTTGAGCTCTCCAGGGGCTGTTGCTGGCCTCGATGACTCCCTCCCGAAGCAGCCGCTGGACCTCGGACCTGATGAAGGCCTTATCCTGGGTGCTGTACCGTCTGGTTTTGGTGGCGACGGGTTTGCAATCTGGAGTTAGATTGGCAAAGAGGGAAGGAGGATCAACCTTTATGGTCGCAAGGCCGCATACAGTGAGGGGTGGTAAGGGTCCGCCAAATTTAAGGGTCAGGCCCTGGAGGTTGCACTGGAAGCCCAGGGCGAGGATAAGTGCAGCGCAGAGGTTAGGGAGGACGTAGAGGCGAAAACCATGGAACACTACGCCTTGGACTGTGAGCGTGACCGTGCAGTACCCCCGGATCGCTACGCGATGGGATCCAGGGGCCAGGGAGATACTTTGATTGGTAGGGTGTACCTTAAAGGAGCAGCGCCTTACCGTATTCGGGTGTACAAAGCTCTCAGTGCTCCCGGAGTCCAGTAGGCAGGAGGTCACATGGCCGTTGACTTTCACGCTGGTGGATTATGTGGTCGGGACTGGTCGATTGCCACGGAGGCGAGCCGTGGTTGATCGTCGGGTAGTGAGGCGGCTGTTAAGTTGGAGTCCTGAAACGCCGTTGGTATCCATGTGCTGCGGTGTGGACAAGACGGCGGCGCCCGGAGATCCTGGGAATTACAAAATGGCGGCGCACATGAAATGCACGTTGTGGGGGTGGAGCAAGATGGCGGCACCCATGAAACGCACATGTTGTGCGGGGCAGAAGATGGCAGCACCCATTGGTCGCACATGGCCTGGGAGGAGAGGAGGATGGCGGCGCCCATTGTCCGTGACCGGGGGGGGGGGCGACCGCGGCCGCTGAGCAGGCCTGGCAGGCCTGGCACACCGCAGCGAAGTGGCCCTTCTTCCCGCAGGCCTTACAAAGGGCAGCGCGGGCCGGGCAGCGTTGGCGGCTGCAAAAATAGCATCGGGGCCCCCCGGAGATCACTGGTTGGCGCGTAGCGCAGGCGTATTGGGTGGGTAATGCGCCCGCTGGGGCGGCTGCATGTGGGGCCCATGAAGCGTAGGAGGAGTGGGCCGCGCGATTGGGGGAATAGGACTGGACATTGCGCAGGGCGACCGTGATGGAAAATGCTAGTGTTTTAGTCTCTGCGAGGTCGCGCGTGGCCCCTTCTAGGAGCCGCTGCCTGATAACATCATAACCAATCCCAGTTACAAAAGCGTCCCACCTAAGGAGATCTGAGTGCTCCTTAGCTGTAACGTCCTGGCAGTCACAGTCCCGCACTAGTGGGATCAGGGCCCTCCAGAAGTCCTCGATTGACTCACCAGGTAGTTGAGTACACGTTGCGAGCGCGTGTCTCGCGAAGAGCGTGTTCGTCTTCTGTTCATAATATTCTTTGAGTCGAATCATGGCATCAGCGTAATTGGGCGTAGCCTGAATCAGCGGGAAGTCTTTGGAGCTGAGTCTGGAGTACAATATTTGAATCTTCTGAGCCTCTGGAACAGGGGTCGGCGCCGCATTGATATACGCTTCAAAACAAGCTAGGCAGTGCTGAAAGTCCTTTCTGGCGTCGCTTGCGTGTGGATCCAGCTGCAGTCGATCTGGTTTAATCCGGAGGTCCATCTTCTGAATCAGATACTAATAAATTGAGGCACGATCAATTTGGCTTGAGACGAAGTTGAATCCAAACTGAGGTTTTATTAGTATTGGATGTGTGGCCTCCTACAGAAGCTGACGAAATGGCTGCGAGCTGGAGGCCACGCATATTTATACCCCGGCTCCTGGGCGGAGCTAGCATCCAGGGGCCACAGGTGAACCTGTAGTGCAGGTTCTACCGTACAACCTCTAATATCAGAACACAGTGGTTTACCACAACGCTCATCATCGCATATGAAAAAACACCCAACTTTACTGACATTGAATTCCTTCTTTTCTTAAAAGCCATTTTACCATCTTATCAATGTCCCGTTGCACTTTTCTTTTGTCCAAAGGTGATGGATTCTCAATCAGTGGAGGAGGGAGTGGGGGACTGCGAGGAGGATTTAAGGGATGCAACAAATTGGGCTCAGAACTCTGGAACGAGACCCAGTCGACCAGAGTGCCCCGGAATGCTGACCTGAAAATCAGTCACTGAGGCAAGGTAATGGTGCACCCACAGGTGGCAGATCCCTTTGCTTTTAGGTTTTGTGGACCTGCTCCTGGCTTCTCTGTAGTTGACTGGGTTAGTTCCAGAATCCCCTTCACACTAGCTAGCCTAAACAATGCACCTCGGTGTTCTGGAGCAGATTTACCAGATGGAAAGCCATCTTCTGCTTTACCTCTGTCACCCCACGCCAAATAATGCATGTGGCCTTCCCCAGCTCAGCAGGCCCTTTCATTGGCCGTTGCCCCCGAGGAGATCTGGAGCTCCAATCCACGATCATTGCCACAAAACCAGTCTCGACCCAGTACATAAAGCCCAGCAGCATTTCACCTTCATCCATTGTTCATTCCCAGTCAGGACAGCCAAAGAACACTTGGCAGCAGGAGCCCTTTCCAACAACGTCTCCCAGAGGAAACCAGGCTCGGAATTCTGGAAGAAAATTACTTTATCGCCCATCCCTTGTTGCCCTTCAGAAGGTGCTGGTGAGTTGCCTTCTTGAACCGCTGCAGTCCTTCAGCTGTTAGGGAGGGTGTTCCAGGATTTTTCCAGCGAGACTGAATGAATGGCGATGTATTTCCACATCAGGGTGGTGAGGGACTTGGAGGGGAACCTCCAGGCAGTGGGGTCCCCAGATCTCTGCTGCTCTTGTCCTTCTAGATGGTAGTGGCCGTGGGTTTGGAAGGTCCTGTAGCTGTATGAATCAGGGGATTTCAGCGACCTGTAACTGCAGCCCCCACCACCACTCCTCCCCCTCCCCCCACTCCACTCTTTTCAGGAAAGTACTCAGTTGGCCATCTCCCACTTTGAACTTAATGGCCAACCCGCATTGAACAGGCTTTAACATTCATGTGCAGGACCCAATTCCTATTCCAAAATGCCCACTCCTATTCCTGTTGCCGGCAATTTTGAAGAGTTCAGGATTGGGTTTGCGGGTCACATGTAGGCATCCCGATACTGCCAGCTCCATTGCGGAGGGAGCATTTCAGACATCCCCAATTTTGATGGAGTCGGGTCAGCTCTTGAAAATGATGTGGTTCACACCAGCTCAGAGGTGTCATGTGTTGTGATATGATGTACGTGTACCATTTTAAACTGCTGTCAATCGCTACCATTTGTCACAAGGATGCAATGCAGTAGTCCCTATTGCATGAACTGCGTGTGAGAGGTCAGACATGTGCCTGTAGACATAGATAACACTGCAGGTATATAGCCCTATCTTCGAATGAAGAATCCACCTAATTGATTTTTCCTATTATTTTGTGGGATGAGAGTGTCGCTGGCAAGGTCAACATTTGTTGCCCATCCCTAATTGTGCTTGAACTGAGTGGCTTCCTACGCCATTCAGAGGGGCATTTTAAGAGTAAAGCACATTGCTGTGGGTCTGGAATGACATGTAGGTCAGACCCGGTAAGGATGGCAGATTTCCTTCCCTAAAGGAAGGAACCAGATGGGTTTTTACAATTGATATTAGTTTCATCGAGAAAACCCTTCCCAAATCTGGCTAAGTGTAATTTTTGACCCAAAAATCCAAGTAAATCCCGCCGGCCCCATCAGCGCGATCAACACCGGAATTGTTGGAAACATTTTCACAGGGATAATGCCGTGCCCTTGGTGCAGTGTGTCTGAATCGGCCACCCTGGGGTCACCTGAGCAGTTGACTTGAAGAGCTGCATTTAAACAGCTCCACAACACGTGTCCACATTCCAGCCAAGAGGATGGCAGCAGGAAAGCCAGCTCCAAGGTTCACGGAGGGTGCCCTGAAACAGATGTTGGATGCTGTGGTGAAGAGGAGGGCAACCATTTACCCACAGGTGGGCAGGAGATCCTGGGAGTGTCCAGTCAATATGACTCATCCATTCCAGAGACCGAAGTGCCTCCGGTCCAGCAGACAGAACAGACTGGCACAACAACAGAGCACTCCAGGTCCCAGTCCATCAAGGTCATCCCGGGCAGTAGCGATAGGATTGGGAGGGTTAACCATAGAGTGATAGAATCCCTCCAGTGCAGAAGGAGGCCATTCAACCCATTAAGTCTGCACCGAATCTCCTACCTGGACCCAATCCCCATAACCCCACCTAACCTAACCTTTGGACACCAAGGGGCAATTTATCATGGCCAATCCACCTAACCTGCACATCTTTGGACTGTGGGAGGAAACCTTAGCACCCGGAGGAAACCCATGCAGACAAGGGAAGAATGTGATAACTCCTCACAGACATTCGTCGGGGTCGGATTCAAACCGGGGTCCCTGGCGCTGTGAGGCAGCAGTGCTAACCACTGTGCCACTGTACCGCCAATAGGAAATTGTAGTCGCCCAAGACGTGGGCAAAGGTGATGTTAGGCACTTGGGGATGTTGAGCACTGACATTTGTATACATTTGATATCACTATCGTGCATCATCACTCTGAAATGACTGAAACCATGGGGAATCTGTGAGCCAGCAGCCACAGGGGTCAGACATTCGCAGTATCTCTGAGGAACATCACAGCTCTTTCCTCAATGGGCAGCTGGCATTTGGGGGTCTCCCCAGCTCCCTGAGTTGTTAACCCTCTCAAGCCCGCCGGGCATATAGGAGGGGCCACCTCAAGAAAGGTCACCCGAGTGTCCTCCTGCAACTGTGCGACAATGAGGGCGTCTCTAACCCTCCTGCCCATGCACATGGGACCACTGAAGGCTATTTCAGGAGGGACTTGGTTTTCCTGGTCGCAGCTGGACGCTCACATTTGGACAGTAAGGTGGGCGTTGGGAAGGGGTAGGGGTGGAAATCTATTGGGACCTTTAATGCAGTAGCTGGGGGCCCTGGAGAGAGGTTAACCCCTTGGACCTTGTTCTCGAGGCACAAGGTCTGTCACCCTCTTACTGAAAGCTGAGGCGCAGCCTTGGCTGTCCACTGTTAACTCCTGAAGGCCAATCAGTGTCGCAGGCATAAATCTCAGTTTACTAACTGGACGTAATTGCTTCCTCCCTCAGTGCTAGGCTGTGCTAATCGGCCCCATGGTGGCACAAGCAGCAGCCTTTAGGGTTCATTGCTGTCATCGTTCCATAATAAAACTCATTGGATGGTAATCCTCAGCTGCAGCCAGCCGCTCAAAGGAGCATTGTCATGTGGGAACCCGCCCACTCACCTGTCCTCCCAGTCCAGCTGGCCAGGCTGCATGGCACACAACTAGATGCCCCCCCTCCCCGAATAGGAGGGGCCACCTCAAGAAGGGTCACCCGAGTGTCCTCCTGGAACTGTGCGACGCTGGGCCCCTCCAGGTCCTCTCCAGGGCCCCCAGCTCCTGCATTAAAGGTCCCAATAGATTTCCACCCCTACCCCTTCCCAACGCCCACCTTACTGTCCAAATGTGAGCGTCCAGCTGTCTCTAACCCTCCTGCCCATGCGCATGGGACAAGACTTCTCCACCTCACATTCCCCTCCTACCCAAGACCTCCAAGAACTTCCCGACCGCACAGACACCCGCGAACGAGCTTACAGAGCCCCCGGCATCCAGAAGTCCCCCCTCCTGACCTCACAGACCACCATGAACGGACTTACAGAGCCCTGTGAAAGGACTTACACACCCCCATGAGGTCAATCACAGACACCCGACGTCTACCCTCTTCTATCTCACTTCCCCCCCCCGCCCCCCACCTCCGAGTTGTCCGGTGATCCCTGCTCCCTTGGACTCCCTGGTGGTGAAATGCGCCAACCTCCTTCTCGGCGATCATGGCACCAGGTTTCTGTTTTATAAGAACAGTAGTGGTTCGTATACAAGGGCAGATGATGCGTTGTGATGCCCGCTAATGAGATGGTAATGCATGCACATCAGACTTGTGCTCTTCCTGGGCCTTCTAGTGATGCGACGGGTCCAACCGCCGACCCCTGTCCCCAGCCAGTGTCACAGCCGGAGGCCCCTCATGAGCCGAGCACTGACAGGGACAGCAGCTCAGACAGCAGCCCTCGGCCTGAGACTCCGGACACGTCGGAGGCTGAGGATGACACTGACTTTCCATCACAGTTGTCTCCTACACCTACACCATCCGAGAGACACCACTTTAGAGGCTCCTGGGACACTCTCTGGCGCGCACCACACAATTGATCCGGTAGAGAAGGTGGAGGCAGGAGCACCCGACGGGGGGACGGTCGAAGGACAGGCCGACCCGGGGAACTAGCTGTCGGCCAGATGGGTCCCAGGCTTCTGGAACTCAGTTCCATCTCTAGTGTAGATGCAGTCGCAGAGCCGGGGACTACATGAGGGGTTGTCGGCGAGCATCCAGTACCTGCAGGTGCAGTTGGAGGAGTCCAACTGCATGCAGGAGCAAGAGACGGTGCCGGCCATGTGTGCCACCCAGGCCAACACCACATGGGTGGCATCCACGGTGGAGGCACTGGGGGCGACAGGTTGGGCCATGGATCAGCATGTCGAAGGCCTGGGGCATTCTGTGCAGGTGCTGGCCAAGGCCCAGGACAGGGTTGCTGCCTCACAGGTAGCCATGTGCCAGAGCCACCTGGACATTGCAACAGCACTTCTGAGCGTGGCCGCCACAGCAGGCCATGGCTGGGAACGTTGGCGGCATTGTCCAGGCGTTGGTCAACGTGGCGCAGTCACAGAAGGAGGTGGCCCAGACCCAGAGGGAGATGGCACAGTCATTGGCTGATGTGGTACAGACCCAGAAGGTGGTGGCACAGTCTCAGCATGATGTGGCGCAGTCCCAGATGGAGATGAAAATGAAAAAAATGAAATGAAAATGAAAATTGCTTATTGTCACAAGTAGGCTTCAAATGAAGTTACTGTGAAAAGCCCCTAGTCGCCACATTCCAGCGTCTGTTCGGGGAGGCCGGTACAGGAATTGAACGGTGCTGCTGGCCTGCCTTGGTCTGCTTTAAAAGCCAGTGATTTAACCCTGTGCTAAACCACCCCCATATGATCCACTCCCTGTGCTTCCTGCATGCAGACCCTGATCGAGACCAGAGCGGGCCTCCAGGACTGGTAGTGCCAGGTGGCGGGGGAGCCTCAGGGGATAGCTCTGCTCTCGCCCCCATCCCATGGAATAACCCGGGGGCCATCAGGCACCCCGAGGGAGGAGGAAGTGATGGGGTCTGTGCCGTTCACTCCTGAAGGGGAGGTGCTGGAACACCGCAGCATGCTGTACTCCCCCCCCCCCCCCCCCCCTCCCTTGCCCCTGGTGCTTCTGGTGGGCAGTGAGCAGAACAGGGCAGCACCACGCCAACTGGGACACCCGAGCAGCAGCCGGGCCCATCCATGTCTGGTCACCCCAGAAGGCGGCCGCCAATGGTGACCCAGGTCGCAGGGCGGGAATCACAGCAGGCCGCCTCCACTCCTGATGTACCGACTGGGGATCCACCAAGACATAGCGTTAGGGCCCGCAAGGCTAAAAGTTAGGCACCAGTTAAGTTGTCACGGGTGTAGGGCACAGTTTAGTTATAGGGGTTAGGGCACAAATCTGTATATATGTTGTCACATGAAACACCTGTTCACACTGTTACAACCTGCCTCGGTCCTCTGTCAGATGGGTTGTGGGGTGGGGTGGGCTGTCCAGAGAGGGGGCAGTGGGTGCAGTGGGGGTGGGTGGGGGGGTGAATGGCGGGATATTGTGGGTAGACTGGCCTCCCCCTCCTCACTCCCGACTGTCCCCACCACCATCAACCCAGGGATTCGATGGGACCGTGTGATGGAATGGCCAGCTCGCATGCAGGGATTACCCAGGTGGATGATGGGAAGTGCTACTGTGGGCAGTAGTCAGATGTTGTCAAATGATACAGAGCACCAGAGGTCATCAGAGAGGGGGTTGCTATCATCCCATTGACCAATGTTACTGCCAATCCAGAGCCCCCATCCTGTAGTGCGGCAGGTATGTAACACAGAGGGTGTTGCAGGCGAGGGGGTGGCCGGGGAGAGAGTGGGGAGCCTGGGTGTGGGCCTCCCGTGCCTTCCTGGGCCCCATGTCCTGCCAATCCTCCTCCCCCGCATCCTCCTCGTCGGACGAGGACTGGTGTTCATTGTCCTCCTCTAGCACGACGCCCCTCTGCTGCGCTATGTTGTGGAGGATGCAGAGAAATGCTTCCACTGTCTTTCACTAAATGTTTGAATTAATCCCTTGCGCTGTACAGCCCTGTGCTGTTGGTTGCAGTTTGGTCCCCTTGTGTGATACAAAACATGCGGTCAAAGGGCAGAATGGTGGGGCAGTGGTTAGCACTGGGACTACAGCGTTGAGGACCTGGGTTCGAATCCTGGCCCTGGGTCACTGTCCGTGTGGAGTTTGCACATTCTCCCCGTTTCTGCGTGGGTTTTACCCCCACAACACAAAGATGTGCAGGTTAGGTGGACTGGCCATGATAAATTGCCCCTCAATTGGAAAAAAAATAATTGGGTACTCTAAATAATAATAATCACTTATTGTCACAAGTAGGCTTCAATGAAGTTACTGTGAAAAGCCCCTAGTCGCCACATTCTGGCGCCTGTTCAGGGAGGCCGGTACGGGAATTGAACCCACGCTGCTGGCATTGTTCTGCATTACAAGCTGTTTAACCCATTGTGCTAAACCAGCCCCTTTTATGGGGCAGCATGTTAGCACAGTGGTTAGCACAGTTGCTTCACAGCACCAGGGTCCCAGGTTCGATTCCCCGCTGGGTGAGGTCTGCACGTTCTCCCCGTGTCTGCGTGGGTTTCCTCCGGGATCTCACCTGGAGCCAATGAGGATACAAAGATGTCAGTTAAGGTCCCAGCAATTTCCTCCCTTGCTTCCCTCAGTATTCTGGGGTAAATCCCATCCGGCCCAGGAAACTTATCTACCTTAATATCTTTTTTTTTAAAAAACTATTTTTGTTAAGGTTTTATAGAATTGTTCATAATAAAACAGTAGTAACAATAATAACAAAACAAACTAGAGTGAACATTAACACAGTGCAAAAAGAGAATATACAATAACAATTAAATAGACATTACCCCACGCGACTCAGTCTTCCCACACCATCCCAATGAAGCACTCACCCCCCCCCCCCCACCTCCCCCACCCTTACGGATTGCTGCTGACAGTTTAATTTTCCCCAAGAAAGTCGACGAACGGCTGCCACCTCCGAGAGAACCCTAGCGTAGACCCTCTTAAGGCAAACTTTATTTTCTCGAGGCTGAGAGACCCAGCCATGTCACTAACCCAGGTCTCTACACTCGGGGCTTCGAGTCCCTCCACATTAATAAAATCCGTCTCCGGGCTGCTAGGGAGGCAAAGGCCAAGACGTCGGCCTCCTTCGCCCCCTGAACACCCGGGTCTTCTGACACTCCAAAGATCGCTATCTCTGGACTCGGCACCACCCGTGTGTTAAGCACCTTGACATTGCCCTCGTGAACCCTTGCCAGAACTCTCTAAGCTCCGGGCATGCCCAAAACATGTGGACATGGTTTGCAGGGCTGCCTTGCACCTCATACACCTGTCCTCTACCCCAAAAAACTTGCTCATTCTCGCTGCCATCATGTGTGCCCGGTGGACCACCTTAAATTGAATTAGACTGAGCCTGGCACATGATGAGGAGGAATTAACCCTGCCGAGGACCTCTGCCCACAGACCCGCTTCCAACTCCTCACCTAGCTCCTCCTCCCACTTGCCCCTGAGCTCCTCCACCGGGGTTTCCTCCACCTCCTGTAGTTCCTGGTAGATATCTGACACCTTCCCCTCCCCCACCCAGGTGCCGGAGACCACCTTGTCCTGTATCCTCAATGGCGGCAGCGTCGGAAAGGCCACCACCTGTTTGTTCTGGAATGCTCGTACTTGCAGATATTTAAAGGAGTTTCCTGGCGGCAGATTAAATTTGTCCTCCAGCGCCTTCAAACTGGGAAAGTTCCGTCTATGAACAGATCCCCCATCCTTCTGATGCCTGCCCTCTGCCAGCTCCAGAACCCACCATCCATCCTACCGGGACAAACCTGTGGTTGTTACATATCGGGGTCCAGACTGACGCTCCCTCCACCCTCTTGTATCTCCTCCACTGTCCCCAGATCCTCAGTGTCGCCATCACCACCGGACTTGTGGAGTAGCGGGTCGGCGAGAATGGCAAAGGAACCGTTATCAAAGCTCCCAGACTAGAACTTTTACATGACGCCGCTCCCACGCCGACCCTTCCCATCGCCCACTTCCTAATCATAGCTATATTGGCCGCCCAGTAATAGTTGCGAAAGATCGGCAGCGCCAACCCCCCCCCCTCGACTGCGCTCCAACAGCGATCTCCTTACTCACGGGGTCTTATTCGCCCACACAAAGCCCAAAATGATCCTACTCACCCGCTTAAAAAGGCCTTAGGGATGAAGATGGGGAGGCACTGAAAGACAAACAAAAATCTGGGGAGGACAGTCATTTTCACCGTCTGCACCCTCCCTGCCAGTGAGAGCGGGAGCATGTCCCAACTTTTAAAGTCCCTTCCATTTGCTCCACCAACCGGGTCAGATTGAGCCTGTGCAGGGCATCCCATTTCCTGGCCACCTGTATACCCAGGTAACAAAACCTTTTCTCTACCATCCTGAGCGGCGGCTCTTTCAGTCTCTCCTCCTGCCCCTTGGCCTGGATCACGAACAACTCGCTCTTTCCCGTGTTCAGCTTGTACCCTGAAAAATACCAAAATCCCTCAGGATCCGCAGAACCTCCTCCATCCCCTCCACAGGGTCCAAAATGTACAGGAGCAAATCATCCGCGTATAGCGAGACCCGATGGTCCACCCCCCACGAACCAGTCCCAGCCAGTTCCTCGAGGCTCTCAGCACCATTGCTCGCGCTTCTATAGCTCGGGCAAATAGTAACGGGGAGAAGGGACACCCCTGCCTCGTTCCCCGGTGATACCTTGACATATTTTAAAAGACCGAATACCTCCTCCTTTTCGATGTTAAGATGATGCAGACTGTCCACGCACCGTATCCAAGAATCATCTTCCACAAAGTCCCTTTTTTTGGTGAATTGTAGGTAGCCATGATGTGGAGATGCCGGCTTTGGACTGGGGTGGGCTCAGTAAGAAGTCTTACAACACCAGGTTAAAGTCCAACAGGCCTGTTTGGAATCACTAGCCTTCAGAGTGAGTGAAGGAGCCACGTTCCAAAAGCTAGTGATTGGACTTTAACCTGGTGTTGTAAGACTTCTTAAAGTAATTTTAGAATTAGGTGTCTTCCCGAACAATTTGCTTTTTCTTAAAGGCCATCATGCTCACAGTTTGTTTTGGAACTTTAGTATTAACCTTCATTCTCTTGTTTATTTCAGATTATAATAGATGCCTGGGATAAAGGTGTAAATCCGACAGGAAACTCCACCAACCCAAGCAACTGGGACTTCAGCAGTTCATTTTTCTTTGCAGGAGCCGTGGTGACTACAATAGGTAAAGAGTTACGTTAAAGCGCATTATTGATTTTGTTTTTCTGACTCAGGATTTGGGTTTTCGGGCTGCACGGTGGTGCAGTGGTTAGCACTGGGACTGCGGCGCTGAGAACCCGGGTTCGAATCCCGGCTCTGGGTCACTGTCTGTGTGGAGTTTGCACATTCTCCCCGTGTCTGTGTGGGTTTCACCCCCACAACCCAAAGACGTGCAGGCTAGGTGGATTGGCCACGCTGAATTGCCCCTTAATTGGAAAAAAGTAATTGTGTACTCTAAATTTTAAAAAAAAGGAATTGGGTTTTCACTCTTTGCCGGGGCAATTTTCAGCTCCGTACATTTGGTGGGGTCTCTTACCTGGTGGAAGTGCTCATGAGAGGTTTTAAGTGTGTCGCCCAGGTTATCTCTTGGCAGTTCATTTCAATGGTTTGAAAATCGGACCAGTTGGTTTCTTCCATCTGTGGTGCCTGATGCTCCTTCCAAGTGGGGTAGGGTCTGAAATTTACCCTGAGTTATTTTCCAGTGATCCGGATGCTTCACCATAATTGCCCCCTCCCTCCGCCTCATAGGTAGCTGGTGATTTCTGCACTTGTTGCAGCCAGTGGCATCACCCTAGGATTAGTTAGATCACAGGCTGGCTTTGTTGCCTTGTTCGACAACTTGCCTCACCTCAAACTCACTTAGCCCCAACATCCATGGGGCCGAACCTTACCGGGATGATTTTGGTTCCACACCTCCGGGACTGAAAGCGGTTGGCTGCCTCACTTAGACTGTCAGTGGGACCCGGAAAGGCATCTTCCTGACAGTGGCCAATGAAGTGGTTGCTGCCAGGATCTGCTATCTTTATTAGAAATGGCCACTCCCTCCCCCTCCCCCACAAAGAGCTGCTGACCAATCAGAGGGTCAGGCACCCAACAGCACCATCGCTAGCAGTGGTCATCGCTGGAGCTGCACCTTACCTAAATGCTCTCTAAGACAGGTAAGTGGGGTCTGGGCAGGCAGGCCCCAGCAATAGGGGAGGGTTGGGGGTTGGTGGAGGGAACCGGTGGATACCGGGGGCAGGTGATACCTTTGCCGCTGGTATGGCCATTGTTTCCAGGGCACTCCTTGGTGGAACATGGAGTGCCCAAAAGAAGGGTCCCCCTTTGGTGCCCACTAGGAGACCATACCCTGGGACGCCACCAGGTTTCACTGGATGGTCTCCTACATGGGAAATATGCTAACAAAAGCAGGAAATGTTACTTAATTGGTCAGTTAAATAGCTCAATTGGACATCAGGCGGGCAGTTTTGCTGTCACCTTTACCACCATTGTAAAAATCACATTGCAGTGGAAAGATGACAGGCACACCATCTTCCCATGACATTTTTCCAATTTTTCCAATGGTAGCGTTTGTTGCAAAAGGACTGGAGTATAAAAATAGAGAAGTATTGTTGCAATTGTATAGGTGTTGGTGAGACTATATCTGGAGTATTGTGTCCAGTTTTGGTCTCCTTATTTGAGGAAAGATGTGGTGGCATTGGAGGCAGTTCAGAGGAGCTTCACCAGATTGATTCCGGGCATGAAGGGGTTGACGTGTGAGGAGGGATCAAACAGTTTGGGCTGATACTCGCTGGAGTTCAGAAGGATGAGAGGGGATCTGATCGAGGTGTATAAAATACTAAATGGGATTGATTTCGTAAACGTGGACCAACTGTTCCCCCTTGTGTGGCAACCGAGAACAAGAGGTCACAGATATAGATTGAGAGACAGTAGATTTAAAACTGAGACGAGGAGGCACTACTTCTCGCAGAGAGAAGTGAATTTGTGGGCAGCATGGTCGCATAATGGCTAGCACTATGGCTTCACAGCTCCAGGGTCCCGGGTTCGATTCCCGCTTGGGTCACTGTCTGCGGAGTCTGCACGTTCTCCCCGTGTCTGCGTGGGTTTCCTCCGGGTGCTCCGATTTCCTCCCACAAGTCCCACAAGACGTGCTGTTAGGTAATTTGGACATTCTGAATTCTCCCTCTGTGACCCGAACAGGCGCCAGAATGTGGTGACTAGGGACTTTTCACAGTAACTTCATTGCAGTGTTAGTGTATGCCTACTTGTGACAGTAAAGATTACTGTTATTATTTGCAGAACTCGCTGCCCTATAGTGGGGTGGAGTCTGAATCATGAAACGGTTTCAAGGGGGAGATAGATATATTTCTGATTTTTAAAAACGGGTTAAAGCGATCTGGGGAGCAGGCAAGGAAGTGGCTTTGAGACCAGGAAGAGATCAGCCACGATCAGATTGAATGGAGGAGCAGGATCGAGGGGCTGAATTGCTGACTTCTGCTCCTAATTCTTATGTTCTTAACCCATATGTATTTGTGGAGAGACATAAACAGTGCTGCACATTACTGAGGAGTGCACCCTCTGCAGGCTAAGTGCAGTCTAATCATCTTAAACTCAACAAATAAGGGGACAATCGTTTGGTTTGGGGGATTTGCATTTGCCAAATAAATAAATTTCAATATGTGGAGACATGGAGAGGATGTTTCCACTTGTAGGAAAAACTAGAACCAGCGGACACCATCTCAGACTAGAGGGACGATCCTGTAAAACAGAGATGAGGAGGAATTTCTTCAGCCAGAGGGTGGTGAATCTGTGGAACTCTTTGCTGCAGAAAGCTGTGGAGGACAAATCACTGAGTGTCTTTAAGACAGAGATAGATACGTTCTTGATTGATAAGGGCACCAGGGGTTATGGGGAGAAGGCAGGAGAATGGGGATGAGAAAAATATCAGCTATGATTGAATGGCGGAGCAGACTCGATGTGCCGAGTGGCCTAATTCTGCTCCTATGCCTTATGGTCTAATATAGAACCTTAGTTGCAGCTGTATAGAACCTTAGTTAGGCCACACTTGGAGTATAGTGTTCAATTCTGGTCGCCACACTACCAGAAGGATGTGGAGGCTTTAGAGAGGGTGCAGAAGAGATTTACCAGAATGTTGCCTGGTATGGAGGGCATTAGCTATGAGGAGCGGTTGAATAAACTCGGTTTGTTCTCACTGGAACGAAGGAGGTTGAGGGGCGACCTGATAGAGGTCTACAAAATTATGAGGGGCATAGACAGAGTGGATAGTCAGAGGCTTTTCCCCGGGGTAGAGGGGTCAATTACTAGGGGGCATAGGTTTAAGGTGAGAGGGGCAAGGTTTCTAGTAGATGTACGAGGCAAGTTTTTTACGCAGAGGGTAGTGGGTGCCTGGAACTCGCTACCGGAGGAGGTGGTGGAAGCAGGGACGATAGTGACATTTAAGGGGGCATCTTTACAAATACATGAATAGGATGGGAATAGAGGGATACGGACCCAGAAAATGTAGAAGATTGTAGTTTAATCGGGCAGCATGGTCAGCACGGGCTTGGAGGGCCGAAGGGCCTGTTCCTGTGCTGTACATTTCTTTGTTCTTTGTTCTTTGTATGTGAAATTGAAAAAAAAAAATCACATTTTCTCTCTGGTTTTACAGGTTTCGGTAATCTGTCACCTAGCACTGTGGGGGGACAAGTGTTCTGTGTGTTCTACGCATTAGTTGGAATCCCCTTGAACCTAACCTTTCTGAACACCCTGGGGAGGAGTTTGAATGGCTACTTGAAGAGAGTGGAGAGAAGTGGTCAGAAATCAAACAACAAAGTAAGCTTCAAATCCAGATAGCTACTGGAAGCCTCTTAAGAAGGAAAGCTTGACTCTTGACCATGCCAGTACTGAGCTGCGCATAGTCAATGCTCAGCTAATCATACTACTCCAGCATAGAAATGTATACATGCCAAAGGTATTACAGAATGAATTATTCATGTGTAAGAGGAATAGGCAAACAATAGTGAACTGGCTATGGAAACACATTTAGTCCTGAAGTAGAAGGACTTGGGCCAGTTGTAAAATGTTGCTGCATCTTCTTTCTTTCCACAGCGAGTGGCTATGGTCTGGAAAGCGCAGCCTAAAAAATGGCAGCGGTTTACTCAACAACACCTTCTATAGGCAATTGGGCAAATGCATAAAGGGGAAGATTTGCAGGGGTTTGGGGTAAATGGGACTAATTGATACATTGATACATAGAAGGTAGGAGCAGGAGGAGGCCTTTTGGCCCTTCGAGCCTGCTCCGCCATTTATCACAATCGTGGCTGATCATCCAACTCAATAGCCTAATCCTGCTTTCTCCCCATAGCCTTTGATCCCATTCTCCCCAAGTGCTATATCCAGCCGCCTCTTGAATATATTCAATGTTTTAACATCAACTACTTCCTGTGGTAATGAATTCCACACGCTCACCACTCTTTGGGTGAAGAAATGTCTCCTCATCTCTGGCCGAAATGGTTTATTCCTGGTTCTGGACACACCCACCATCGGGAACATCTTCCTGCATCTACCCTGTCTCATCCTGTTAGAATTTTATGAGTCTCTATAGAACCCCTCATTCTTCTGAACTCCAGAGAGAACAATCCCAACCTAGTCAATCTCTCCTCATATGACAGTCCTGCCATCCCCGGAATTTTTTCAAGAGCAACTCTTTCAAGCAGCTTTTGCAGGCCGGATGGGTAGAATGGCCGCCTTCTGTGCTATGATTATATTCAGACCTTTGATGACATTATAGATGATGAATTAACCTTTAACTCTTTTGTCACTGATTTCAATGAATTTCTCTTCACTCTTCCTGTGAAGTACGTAACACGAAGATTGTGTGCAGTGTGTCAACAGTATAACTAATACTTTTGCACACTCCTTAACATAGAAACATAGAAAATAGAAGCAGGAGGAAGCCATTCGGCCCTTCAAACCTGCTCCGCCATTCATTATGATCATGGCTGATCATCAAGTTCAGTACGCTGATCCCGCCTTCCCCCCATATCCCTTGAACCCTTTGGCCCCAAGAGCTAGATCTAATTCCTTCTTGAAATTACACAACATTTTGGCCTCAACTACTTTCTGTGGGGGCAAATGCTACAGATTCACCACTCGCTGGGTGAAGACGTTTCTCCTGCCATCCCAGGAATTAGCCTGGTAAACATTCGCTGCACTCCCTCTATAGCAAGAACATCCTTCCTCAGATAAGGACTATACACAATACTCCAGTTGTGGCCTCATCAATGCCCTATACAAAGGCACTAAAATGGTGTTTCTCTTCCCTGCTGAAGAATATCAGCAAATGGTGAAAGTGACATAAATAGCTGCTAAGTAATTTAAAAATATTTTGCGGGTGGGTACAGGGTAGAGAGTAAATCTGATCATTCTGGTTCTGAAACTAATCCGGTTTCTTGAACTGCCCTAGCGGTTTGACAGGAGGATGGTGCTGAACCTTATATGTATGGTCTCAGTAGTTAACATGCTGAAATTAAGCTTAATGCCTTGGGTCGAAACATAGCATCCCTACAGTGCAGAAGGAGGCCATTCAGCCCGTCGAGTCTGCATATACCATCTGAAAGAGACCCCCACCCAGACCCAATTCCCCACCCCACCCCTGTAACCCCACCTAACCTTTTGGACACTAAGGCACAATTTATCATGGCCAATCCACCTAACCTGCACATCTTTGGACTGTGGGAGGAAACCGGAGCACCCGGAGGAAACCCACGCACACACGGGGAGAACGTGCAAAGTCCACACAGCAACCCAAGGTCAGAATTGAACCCGGGTCCCTGGCGCTGTGAAGCAGCAGTGCTAACCACTGTATACTAACTGCTAAAAAGTCGATAGTATGTAAAGCCACAGCAGGACCATGTTCTCTTCTCATTGGCTGGGCTAAGGAGACCTTGTGGGAGCATGTCTACTGCTGGATCAGAAGCTCCGGGCTTGCCACCTTGGGGAGGTAAAGTGACGGTAATTGGGAATTCTGGAAAGATTGGGAAACCTGGAATTCTAAATGGCTGTTGAAGTTAGGCCAATAGAAAATTTCAAAACTGAAGTTGATAGTTTTTTTAAAATGACGTCATTGCGGAAATGAGTGTGGCAGGTAAACTGAGTTGAGATACTGAGCTACCAGGCTAAAGGGGCTGAATGGGCTACACATATGGAATAAGTATTTTAACAGAACGTGCCCAATTTTGACATCATTTTCTGTCCTCCTGCAGCAAGTGATGAAGATTTTCGCAATGGTTTTCTTCTTGATTCTTGGCACTGTGCTATTTCTGGTATTCCCGCCATTGATCTTCAGTCATGTGGAAGGTTGGACCTACGGTGAAAGCTTTTACTTTGCCTTCATTACTCTCAGTACCATTGGATTTGGAGATTACGTTGTAGGTATGACTTAAGTGGGTCAATAATTCAACAATGCATAATGGCCGCCGATGCAGCTATTAGGAGAGAGAACACTGCCTGAAAGCAGAGCCACGCGTGGTAGGACTGGTTTTACCTTGTGTTACCTGCACCATGTGGCCATTTAACCCGTGGCACTCGGAGTCTTACTGCCGTGTCCTGAGAGTGGAAAGAAAGGCATACATAAAACAATGCATTGTGAACCATTAATGCTGATCCCTGCAGGATCTCCATTGCGTACATAATACTCAATGGACGAGATTTTCCGCCCAGCCCGCCACGTGTTTTGCGGTGGTGGAAGCGGTCAGAAAGCTCCGGCCTGTATGTTCCAAGGTTACATCACTGTGCCATGCCTATTGAGATGTTTTTCACAGGAAAGTAATGCCTGCCCTCCTCCTTCAGTTACCTGACCACGCTTGGCAATGGTTCGCCATTTTCTGCTGCATTATGGCTGGCCAGGACGCCCTCCTGCTCTTTACCATCTGAATTTCAGGGATTCACAAGCTGATCATAAACATTCCTGCCTATCCAGTCCTGAGGTGGGACTTCAACCCAGAGCTTCTGATCCAGAGGTTCGGACGCTACACCCGAAGCTTGAATGTCTCTTTGCGCTTTGGAAATGCACTGCATGGGCACCATTTCCTTTTTCAGAAAAAAATCAGATTGTCAGTTTCTTCTTAAGTTTCATAATTTCCCTTGCGTTTGGGCGCGATTTAGCGGCCTCGCCTCACCCGGGTTGGTGAGATTTAACAAAATTTTGTGAGACGTCACGATTTGGATCTCGCCCGCACGAGGCTGGTTTAGCACAGTGAGCTAAATAGCTGGCTTGTAATGCAGAACAATGCCAGCACCGCGGGTTCAATTCCCGTACCAGCCTCCCCGAACAGGCGCCGGAATGTGGCGACTAGGGGCTTTACACAGTAACTTAATTTGAAGCCTACTTGTGACAATAAGCGATTATTAAACGATTATTATGAGGCGTGAACCAGATCTTTTTAAAAAAATTTTATTTTTATTCCAATTAAGGGGCAATTTAGTGTGGCAAATGCACCTAGCCTGCACACCTTTGGGTTGTGGGGGTAATATCCATGCAGACACAGGGAGAATGTGCAAACTCCACACAGACAGGGCAGCACGGTGGTGCAGTGGTTAGCATTGCGGCCTCACGGCACCGGGGTCCCAGGTTCAATCCGTCTCTGGGTCACTGTCCGTGTGGAGTTTGCACATTCTCCCCGTGTTTGTGTGGGTTTCGCCCCCACAACCCAAAGATGTGCAGGCTAGGTGGATTGGCCACGCTAAATTGCCCCTTAATTGGAAAAAATGAATTGGGTACTCTAAATTAAAAAAAAACTCCACACAGACAGTGACCCAGAGCCGGGATTAAACCCGGGTCCTCAGCATCGTAGGCCGCAGTGCTCACCACTGTGCCAACTCGTGAACCAGATCTGCATATTTCGATAATCCATTACGCTCATGCATTTGTGGGATTCTCCCAGCGCCAGAGGCCCTCATGCCCCGCCTGGAAGAACTTTAGGCACTGGTTTCCACAAACGTGGACCAGTCGTAAACGTGGACCAGTCTCCCAAGCTATTAGACACCCCCAGGTGATCAGGCACAGGAGAGGGTTGCACCCTGGAACTCCCTCTGTTCCCTGGGTAAGTTGGCACAGCCAGACTGGCAAGCGGCACAGCCAGGCTGGCAAGGGACA
Source organism: Scyliorhinus torazame (assembly GCF_047496885.1). Classification (NCBI taxonomy): domain Eukaryota; kingdom Metazoa; phylum Chordata; class Chondrichthyes; order Carcharhiniformes; family Scyliorhinidae; genus Scyliorhinus; species Scyliorhinus torazame. The sequence goes on from NC_092710.1 coordinate 326,239,094, forward strand.
CTGTCAGGTGCCAGGATCCCGGGTGCCAGGTTGGCACTGCCAGGAATCGGATTCGGCAGGCCTTACCAAGTGGAGGGGTGATCCCAGGGACCTGTCCAAGATTAGGAGGAAGGTGGGGTCGGAAACAGCCAGGGAAGTTGAAGACGTTGGGGGGAGATCAGGGCAGCCAGACAATTGGCACCCTGTTCTCTGAGGAGCCATTCCTGCTGAGCTTGCCAGCAGGAAATGGCACTTGGCAGCACAGCAGCATAGTGGTTAGCACAGTTGCTTCATAGCTCCAGGGTACCAGGTTCGATTCCCGTTTTGGGTCACTGTCTGTGCGGAGTCTGTACGCTCCCCGTGTCTGCGTGGGTTTCCTCCGAGTGCTCCGGTTTCCTCCCACAAGTCCAAAGATGTGCAGGTTAGGTGGATTGGCCATAATAAATTTACCTTAGTGTCCAAAAAGGTAAGGTGGGGTTACTGGGTTACAGGGACAGGGTGGAGGCGTGGACTTAAGTAGGGTGCTCTTTCCAAGAGTCGGTGCAGACTCGATGGGCTGAATGACCTACTTCTGCACTGTAAATTCTGTAAGAAATTACTCAAGTGCTGGCCCGGTGGAGAGAAACTCCCTGAGGCGAAAAAATGGAAAAGTGCCATTGACGAGCCAGGTGTGTCTCTGCCAAGAACCATCCTGCTAAACACACCCAGAACAGGGGCTGTTTAGCACAGTGCTGAATCGCTGGCTTTGAAAGCAGACCAAGGCAGGCCAGCAGCACGGGTTCGATTCCTGTACCAGCCTCCCCGAACAGGCGCCGGAATGTGGCGATTAGGGGCTTTTCACAGTAACTTCATTTGAAGCCTACTTGTGACAATAAGCGATTATTATTATTATTAAACAGGACATCGATTTTTTTTCTTATTCTGTTGAATCGCACCCTTCATTTTCTTCTTTCTGTGTGCCACTAATCATTGCAATCTTCTTATCGTAGGCACAGATCCAGGTAAGCACTACATCTCCATATACAGGAGCCTGGCTGGTGTCTGGATCGTCGTTGGCCTGGCCTGGTTGGCTTTGCTCTTTAACCTGGGAAGCAGAGCAATGGAGCAGATCTTCCAGATGAAGCGGCAAAGGAAAAATCCAAAGCTCGAGGTGAAGCACGACCCAAAGAAGGACGATTGTACCTAGTTTCATTGGTCTCAATCTCCTACTGGACTACCTCATTTCACTTATCCTCACCCATCCTATTTCCGCTTATTTTCATCCCGCAGTGTCCCTCAGTACTTATGCTCATGTCTTCTTTATTTGCCTGGTAATTCATGTGATTTCACAGTTGATTGTGGTAAGAGATGTTGGTGGTGTGGAGTGGAACACATTCCCAGGTGTCAGTGTTACGTACTCCCAATTCAGGTGAGGCACCATTCAAATGCAAAATGAAGGAGCCTCCTCATTACCTGGATAACCTTTCCCAATCCCAAAATCAGAAGAGCTTGCTCTAATGCGCCAGCGTAACATCTTTCCAATTTCCACACCGGTTCGCTAGTGCCTCTCTGATAAGAATGCCTCATTGGTTCAGGCCGGATTTATTTTATCGGCCGCCTGAACACTGTACCCTCACAGTTAACTTTCCATGATGCCTCTTTCTTTCTTACATTGAGGGAGAAAGCTTCAGAATTACCAGCAGGAAAAACCCGTGGGCTTTTGGGAGTTCGATTCAGTTGAGTGATTTAACGCTTTCCAATTGCACGTGCGTCAATTATATATATGGGTGGCACGTTAGCACAGTGATTAGCACTGTTGCTTCACAGCACCAGTGTCCCGGGTTTGATTCCCGGTTTGGGTCACTGTCTGTGCGGAGTCTGCACGTTCTCCCCGTGTCTGTGTGGATTTCCTCCGGGTGCTCCGGTTTCCTCCCACAAGTCCCGAAAGATGTGCTGTGAGGTGAATTGGACATTCTGAATTCTCCCTCTGTGTACCCGAACAGGCTCCGGAGTGTGGCGACCTGGGGCTTTTCACAACAACTTCATTGCAGTGTTAATGTAAACCGACTTGTGACAATAAAGATTATTATTATTATATCAGCCACGGGAAGGACTATTTTTATTGTATAAAATAAGTTTTATTTTTGTCTTTGGTTCCTTTTTATCGATACATACATAAGAACATAAGAACTAGGAGCAGGAGTCGGCCATCTGGCCCCTCGAGCCTGCTCCGCCATTCAATGAGATCATGGCTGATCTTTTGTGGACTCAGCTCCACTTTCCGGCCCGAACACCATAACCCTTAATCCCTTTATTCTTAAAAAAACTATGTATCATTAGCTTAAAAACATTTAATGAAGGAGCCTCTACTACTTCACTGGGCAATAGATTCACAACCCTTTGGGTGAAGAAGTTCCTCCTAAACTCAGTCCTAAATCTACTTCCCCTTATTTTGAGGCTATGCCCCCTAGTTCTGCTTTCACCTGCCAGTGGAAACAACCTGCCCGCATCTATCCTATCTATTCCCTTCATAATTTTATATGTTTCTATAAGATCCCACCTCATCCTTCTAAATTCCAACGAGTACAGTCCCAGTCTACTCAACCTCTCCTCGTAACCCAACCCCTTCAGCTCTGGGATTAACCTAGTGAATCTCCTCTGCACACCATCCAGTGCCAGTATGTCTTTTCTCAAGTAAGGAGACCAAAACTGAACACAATACTCCAGGTGTGGCCTCACTAACACCTTATACAATTGCAGCATAACCTCCCTAGTCTTAAACTCCATCCCTCTAGCAATGAAGGACAAAATTCCATTCGCCTTCTGAATCACCTGTTGCACCTGTAAACCAACTTTTTGCGACTCATGCACTAGCACACCCAGGTCTCTGCACAGCAGCATGTTTTAATATTTTATCATTTAAATAATAATCCCTTTTGCTGGTATTCCTACCAAAATGGATAACCTCCCATTTGTCAACATTGTATTCCATCTGCCAGACCCTAGCCCATTCACTTAGCCTATCCAAATCCCTCTGCAGACTTCCAGTATCCGCTGCACTTTTTGCTTTACCACTCATCTTAGTGTCGTCTGCAAACTTGGACACATTGCCCTTGGTCCCCAACTCCAAATCATCTATGTAAATTGTGAACAATTGTGGGCCCAACACTGATCCCTGAGGGACACCACTAGCTACTGATTGCCAACCAGAGAAACGCCCATTAATCCCCACTCTTTGCTTTCTATTAATTAACCAATCCTCTATCCATGCTACTACTTTCCTCTTAATGCCATGCATCTTTATCTTATGCAGCAACCTTTTGTGTGGCACCTTGTCAAAGGCTTTCTGGAAATCCAGATATACCACATCCATTAGCTACCCATTATCTATCGCACTGGTAATGTCCTCAAAAAATTCCACTAAATTAGTTAGGCACGACCTGCCCTTTATGAACCCATGCTGCGTCTGCCCAATGGGACAATTTCCATCCAGATGCCTTGCTTTTTCGTCCTTGATGATAGATTCCAGCACCTTCCCTGCTACTGAAGTTAAGCTCACTGGCCTATAATTACCCGCTTTCTGCCTATCTCCTTTTTCAAACAGTGGTGTCACGTTAGCTAATTAAGAGGATTATTAAGAGGATTGGCGCTGATATTTTACCTCCAGGTCTAAACTGCCTGAGTTGGTTTCTGCGAGGTCCGTGAATGTGATCTGAAGAGGGAATCTCCCCTTCTTATTTGCGTCACCCTGTGGGGAGATGACCTATCCTGCTCGGGATTTTCACATATCAATGCAATGTGGATGGGTAGGTCAGCAATGCAAGGGATCTTCACGGCATAAATTGGTACATTGGCAGGGAATAACTTTCAACAATTTATTGCAAAAGAACATTAGAATCACGCTAACAGATTAAAGTGTTTTCTAGAACCATGGGTGGGTTAATCTCAGTGGGCTGGACAGTGGGTTCATGATGCAGAGCAAGGCCAGCAGCGTTCAATTCCTGTACTGGCTGAGGTTATTGATGAAGGTCCTGCCTTCTTAACCTTGCCCCTCGCCTGAGGTGTGGTGAACCTCAGGTTAAATCACCACCAGCCAGCTCTCCCCATCAAAGGGGAAAGCAGCCTATGGTTATCTGGGACTAAGGCGACTTTACCTTTACAGATTAGTTCAATTGTTTGGTACATATTATTAATAATGATATTATTCGTGGACAAACACATAACAAAAACAGCCTTGCTTTTGTGAAGTTAGAGTGATTGCATTACACGTCAAGACTGCATTTTGCCTGTCACATTCCCGGCATCAAAGTGAGCCATCACATTTTTCCATCTTCACCTCACTGGCTCATCACTGCCAGACACGCACGGATTGCACCAATCATAAAAGACGAAGTAACGGTGACTTGTACTTGAATGTCTGGAGAAACATGTATCCATTACTAATTGCAGAGCTGCTGTAACCCATAACTTTCCACACAACACTTTCACTCCATCCATCGAATCCCCAAATGTATAATCATAGAGGACTAGAACACAGAAAAGACCCTTCGGCCCATTGCGTCTGCACCGGTCAAAAACAACCACCTAACTATTCTAATCCCATTTTCCAGCACTTGGCCCCGCAGCCTTGTATGCTCTGGCATCACAAGTGCACATCAAAATACTTCTTAAATGTTATGAGGGTCTCTGCCTCCACGACCATTTCAGGCAGTGAGTTCCAGACTTTCATCACTCTCCGTAATGAAAATGTTTTTCCTCACATCCTCGCTAAACCCCTGCCCTTACCTTAAATATATGCCCCCTGGTCATTGATCCCTCCACCATTGATCCCTCGCTGACTTACAGGCAGGTGGAGGAAAGGAGAATCCACGTGGAGGCCCGACCAGGCCTACTCCAAGGCTTGATTCCAGGAACGCCCAACCAGACCACAACGCTGGAATCAAACATGTGACCTGGCCCAACCTGACCCAGGAAGGCCTTGCCTGTTACCCAAACCCAGACTAAACCCCCCCCAAAATGACAGAGACCCCACACAAAGAACTGAACGTGACAAAAGGTAGATCCATCCTCGCGGAGCCCCAGGGCCCAAGCGGATCATGAACTTGACCCCCCCCTCCTGCCCCAGAATCACAACCAGCGTCCGGGCCCAGCCATATATGACCCCAAAATTGTAACCAGTGCCCGAGACCCCGCCAGAAGCAACCACTTATCTTCTCCCATCAGATCCCGGGACCATCCAGACGCAGCCTCCAACTGAGGAAGTGAGGGAAACGTGGCGGTCTGCAGTTTCAATTTAAAACAACACAGTTTCAAGTCTCCTCTTCCCAGCATACTCCTGGCAAACGTCCAAGTGATTGAAAGCAAGCTGGATAAACTTAACGTGAAGCTTACCTCTCAGAGGTAAGTAAGAGACTGCTGTGTGCTCTGTTTCACCGAGACATGGCTCACCCCCGCCTCACCGGACTGTGCCATACAAACTGACGGCCTCTCAATACACCGGATGGACTGCATGGCGTCATCAGGCACAGCAAAGGGTGGAGGGGTTTGCCTCCTCGTCAACCCCTCCTGGTGCTCAGACGTGGCGACCTCGGTGAGCTACTGCTTCCCGAACCTGGAATCCCTGACTGTGAAGTGCCGCCTGTTGCCTTCCATGGGAGTTCACTTCTGCCATCATCATGGCGGTCTACATCCCACCCCAGGCAGAAGTGAAGAAGGCGCTTGATGAATTGTGCACCTCTATAAATAACAATGTAACAGAGCATTCAGAGGCCTTGTTCATCGCAGCTGGGGACTTCAACCAGGCCAACATCGAATCTGCTGCCAAAATTCCACCAGCACATCGCCTGTCCCACCAGGGGCCCCAACATCCTTGACCTCTATTACACAAACATCAAGGGCGCCTACCGTTCCATCCCCCGACCTCACTTCGGAAACTCGGACCACAAGCCGGTGCTCCTTCTCCCGGCATACAAGCAGAAACTTAAGTGGGAGTAAGGAAGAGCTCCCACGCGACTGCTTGAAGTCAGTGGACTGGTCCATATTCAAGAACTCAGCGGCCAACCTAAAAGAGTATGCTACCCCATCACAGACTTTATCAGCAAATATGTGGACGACTGTGTACCAAAGAAGGAAGTACGTGCGTCCCCCTAACCGGAAACCATGGCTTAACCGAGAGATTCACTCCCTACTGAAGGCCAAGTCTGAGGCGTTCAAGCCAGGCGACCTTGACCTATACAAGATATCTAGATACGACCTCTGCAAAGCAATCAGGGCGCCAAGAGACAATACCAGACTAAGCGAGAGTCACGGACTAACGACACAGACTCTTGTCGGTTGAGGCAAGGCTTAAACAACATAAAGGTTACAAAGCAAAGCCAAGTAAAATGTCTGGCAGCAGCGCACCCTCCCCAATGAACTCAATACATTCTATGCTCGGTTCAAGCACAAAACCATCAACAGCTGTTGACTGCCCCAGCAGCCTCTGACACACCTACACGTAACGTCACAGCTTCCGAAGTCAGATCGGCCTTCTTGAAAGTGAACCCATGGAAAGCAAAGGTCTTGACGGAGTCTCTGGTCGTGCACTCAGATCCTGCGAGGACCAGCTCATGGATGTGTTTACAAACATCTTCAACATCTCCCTACTCCGCTCCGGGTTTCTCACCTGCTTCAAGAAGATCACCATCATACCGGTGCCAAAGAAGAACCAGGCAACATGGCTCAACGACTACCATCCAGTGGCCTTGGCATCGAGAGTAATTAAGAGCTTTGAGATACATCAACTCCATACTCCCAGAATGCCTAGATCCACTGCAATCCGCATACTGCCACAACCGGTCTACAGAAGGCGCCATATTCCTGGCCCTTCACTCATCCCTGGAGCATCTCAACAACAAGGACTCCTATGTCAGACTCCTATTCATTGACTATCGCTCCACCTTTAACACCATAATCCTAGCCAAGCTCAGAACATCCAAAATCTGGGACTTGATTCCTCCCTCTGCAACTGGATCCTTGACTCCCTGACTCATAGACCACAATCAGTAAGGATAAGCAACAACACCTCCTCCATGAATAGTCCTCAATACCAGGGCCCTGCAAGGCTGCGTACTTAGTCCCCCTACTATACTCTCCACATTCACACAACTGTGTGGCAAATTTTGGCTCCAACTCCATCCACAAGTTTGCTGATGACACAACTGTAGTGGGTCGGATCTCGAACAACGATGATTCAGAATGCAGGAGGAGATAGAGAATCTAGTGGCCTCGTGTAACACCAACCATTTCTCCCTCAATGTCAGCAAACTAAAGAGATGGTCATTGACCTCAGGAAGCAAAATATCGTAAACATCCCTGTCTGCATCAATGGTGCTCTGTATATGGTTGACAACTTCAAATTCCTAGGTGTGTACATTACCAACAAACTGTCCTGGTCCACCCACGACGATGCTCTGACCAGGAAAACACAACAGCGCCTATATTTCCTCATGAAACTAAGGAAATTCAGCATGTCTACACTGACTGTTAACAGTTTTTACAGATGCACCATAGAAAGCATCCTATCGGGCTGCATCCCAGCCTGGTATGGCAACTGCTCGGCCCAGGACCGTAAGAAACTATAGAGTCATGAATATAGCCCAGTGCACCACGCGACTCCACCTCCCATCCATCGACACTGCCTACATCTGCATTGGGAAAACAGGCAACATAATCAAAGACCTCTCCCACCCAGGTTATTCGTGGACATAGAAGAACATTCGAACAGTACAGCACAGTACAGGCCCTTCGGCCCACGATGTTGTGCCGACCATTTATCCTAATCTAAGGTCAACCTAACCTACACCCCTTCAATTTACTGCTGTCCATGTGCCTGTCTAAGAGTCGCTTAAATGTCCCTAATGACTCTGACTCCACCACCTCTGCTGGCAGTGCATTCCACACACCCACCACTCTCTGTGTAAAGAACCGACCTCTGGCATCTCCCCTACACCTTCCTCCAATCACCTTAAAACTATGAACCCTCGTGACAGCCATTACCGCCCTGGGGAAAAGTCTCTCGCTATCCACTCTATCCATGCCTCTCATCACCTTGTACACCTTTATCAAGTCACCTCTTTTCCTTCTTCGCTCCAGTGAGAAAAGCCCTAGCTGCCTCAACCTTTCTTCATAAGACATGCCCTTCATTCCAGGCAGCATCCTGGTAAATCTCCCCTGCACTCTCTCCAAAGCATCCACATCCTTTCTATAATGAGGTGACCAGAACTGAGCTCAATGTTCCAAGTGTGGTCTAACCAGGGTTTTATAAAGCTGCAGCAAAACCTTGCGGCTCTTAAACTCAATCCCTCTGTTAATGAAAGCCAACACACCATACGCCTTCTCAACAACCCTATCCACATTTCCAAGAATCCTGCCCTTTACCCTGTATTCAGCATTCAAATTCAACCTTCCAAAATGAATCACTTCACATTTCTTGAGGTTGAACTCCATCTGCCACTTCTCAGCCCAGCTCTGCATCCTTTCAATGTCCTGTTGTAACCTGCAACAACCCTCAACACTATCTACAACTCTCCCAACCTCCGTGTCATCGGCAAACTTACTAACTCACCCTTCCACTTCCTCATCCAAGTCATTTATAAAAACCACAAAGAGCAGAGGTCCCAGAACAGATCCCTGTGCGACACCACTGGTCACTGACCTGCAGGCGGAATACTTTCCATCCACTACCACTCGCTGTCTTCTTTCGGCCAGCCAATTCTGTATCCAGATAGCCAAATTTTCCTGTATCCCATGCCCCCTAACTTTCTGAATGAGCCTACCATGGGGAACCTTATCAAATGCCTTACTGAAATCCATATACACCACATCCACTGCCCAACCTTCATCAATGTGTCTCGTCACATCCTCAAAGAATTCAATGAGGCTTGTGACTTCTTCCATCGGGCAGGAGATACAAAAGTCTGAGAACACGCACTAACAGATTCATAAACAGTTTCTTCCCCGCAGTTGCCAGACTCCTGAACGACCCTCCTGTGAACTGATCTCTCTACTCATCTTCTCCACTACGTAATACTACATTCCGTATGCTTCCCCCGATGTCTATAGCTATGTATTTACATTGTCTATCGTATGTCCTATATTCTTCGTATGTGGACCGATCTGTCTGGACTGTGTGCAGAACAATACCTTGGTACACCTTACAATAAACCCAAATCCACCAAGGGGAAAAGCTCCTTATTGTCTATTCTATCCATACTTTTATACATCATAATCATGTTCCCCCCTCAGTCTCCTCTGCTCCAAGGAAAACACCCCCAATCTATCCAATCTCTCTTCATAACTACAACTCTCCAGCCCAGGCAACATCCTGGTAAATCTCCTCTGCACCCTTTGCAGTGCTATCGCACCCTTCCTATAATGTGGATTCCAGAACTGTACACAATACTCTAACTTCTTCCCCGGTGTTATCATGTATCAGCAACTGTGAGGTGCTCACTAGAATTTGCCCCAGATGCCTGACCACTAATGTTGCCCACCGAGGTGCGTGTCTCTGCATTGGTGGAGGGTGGGGATGACAGCTGTGACGCATCGATGGTTGCATCCTAGGAGTTCACCTCCGAGGTAGTTTCATGGGAGTCAGTGAGGGGGACAAGCCCGAATGGGCCAGTGCCATAGGCTGGAGGTCCTGCGGGAGAATGAACACGTGGTCAGTGGGAGGGATGGGTCAGTCACGTTTGGCAGGTCCTCCAGCTGGGGCCTGGTGGATCCTCAACTCTGAGGCATATGCCGACCTCCGCGTTGGTGACCGCTGTGTCCTCGGCCACTCCCATCAGCTCCAGGGCCCGTTCCTCGGAAATGGTGGGGATTCTTATGTCCGGCACCCCACCCCCAGTCTGAGCTCTCTCCCAACGGTTGTGGGTCAGCGGAGACACAGAGAGGTCATCATTAGCCCCATGCATTGGTCACAGTGGTGGGAGGGGGCGTGTGACAAAAGGATTGGGGTGCGTTGAAGGCAGAAGGAGGTGTGAAGGGGGGCTGGGGGGGATAAAGGGAGGGTGGGGGTGAAGGGAAGGCTGAGGGGCTGTTCGCGGGGGGTGGGAGGGCTTTGAGTGGGGGGAGGCTGTCATGATATGCAAACATGCAACCAATGAACACTCAGAATAGGACACAACCAATGGGCAGTCAGGACACTCAGAGGTGGCATCACCACAAGGGGGCATGACATAAACGATAAAAGGGATGAGGCACTCACACCCTGCCTCTTTCCACAGACAGATATCGAGAGAGTTAGACAGGGTTGATCAGCAGCATCGCACCCCAGCACGTGGCTTAGAGCAAGCTGGCACAGTTAGACTGAGTTACTACAGTTAGATTAGCAGAGAGTCGAACGCATTTGAGAACTGTGTTAATAGTTCAATAAACACGCTGAACCCATTTCAGAGTCCGGAGCATCCTTTAGTTAAGACTGCATCAAGTAGAAGCCTGTGTTATCCGAAGCAGCATAACTCAACAGGGGCCAACCCGTACGTAAGGCCCTGTGTAGGCCATTGACTTTCTTGCGGCACTGGAGCCCCATCCTTCTGGCCACACTCCCCGAGCTGACGGCCGCTGCCACTTCATCCCAGGTGGCACTGGCTACCCTGTGGCCCACCCTCTGGGACCCTCGGGGGAACAGGAAGCACCTCTTGCATCTAGGAGCCTCCCCAGGTCTGCGTCTCCGAATCTTGGGGCCGGTCACCTCCGCGCCATGGCTGCGATCTGAGTGGGGTTGGCTGTGCAAGTGCTGCTAAGTGTTGCTTGAACTTGTTAGCGGGGGGGCTGGAGAGCGAGGTCCCGACGAATTAGCTTGCAAGTCTTCATTAGTGGTGAGAGGCCCGTGGGGCCTCGTTAAGTGGAACAATTAATGTTGCATTGCCTCACTGAGCTGAGCACAAGAATCCCACAGCAGTTCTCGCTCGCTACCGCACTTAGAAATCTTTCCGCAGAATCGCGCCTCGAATATCTGAAACGTGCTTTCCATTTTGAAATTCTGCATTGAATTCAATCATGCTATGATCACTATTTGATAAATGTCTATGTACATTTAGACTACGAATTAAATTGGGCTTCTTACTCATAACTAAATCTAATATTGCCTTTCCCCTTGTCGCATCCAGAACATATCGATGCAGGAAGCTATCCGGCTGTTTAGCACAGGGCTAAATCGCTGGCTTTGTAAGCAGACCAAGGCAGGCCAACAGCATGGTTCAATTCCCGCACCAGCCTCCCCGAACAGGTGCCAGAATGTGGCGACTAGGGGCGTTTCGCAGTCACTTCATTTGAAGCCTACTCGTGACAATAAGCAATTTTCATTTTCATTTCATTCCATAAATTCACTACCTTTCTGACAGGTGCTTGTCTGCCTCTCCCAATCAGTGTGTCAGTTAAAATCCCCCATCGATACTACTCTGCCTTTGCTATACACTTGCCTAATTTCTGGATTTATACAATCTAGCACCTCAGAACTGCTACCAGGTGGGCAATACACAACATTACAGATTTAGATTATTTTTTATTGCTCAGTTCCACCCATATGGTCTCCACTGGATGCTTTACTCTCATTATATCCTCCCTCACCATTGAAGTGACAGTATTTCTATATCAGTAAGGCTACTCCACCCCCTCTACCATCTACCCTGTCCTTCCTGTAGATTTTATAACTGGGTATATTTAGTCTCGATCATCCTGCAGCCATGTCTCTGCAATAGCTACTACATCATAATCTTCAATTTGCATTTGCTCCTGCAGCTCACCCAGTTTATTCCTTCCACTCGCGCATTAGTGCATAGAAGTCTTAACTACCTGTGCCCCCTAACCTGTCCCTCAGCACTGATGCTTTATTTGCTTGTTCGTTTTTTTTTTCCCCATTTGGTTTAACCAGTGTACTCCTTGTGATTTCAGCATTATTTGCCATTCCTGAAGTTGGGTTCCTGACTATTTCTTTACTCTCTGCCCTGCTACTTGTTTTTGGAACTGTATTGAGTTCTCCTGAGGCCTCCCCCTCCCCCACTTGCTAGTTTAAAGTCCATGACCACCCTATTTATCCTTTCCACTGGAACACTGGTCCCAGATCGGTTCAGGTGGAGACCGTCCCAAGGGTACAGACCCCTCCTGCCCCAATGCTGATGCCAGTGCCCCAAGAAATGGAACCCCTCTTTGCTGCACCACCCTTTAGCCACATGTTTCCTTCCCTAATTTTCTCATCCCTATGCCAATTTGCATCTGGGTAGTAATTCAGAGACAATAACCCTTGAGGACCTGCTCTTTAATTTTGCTCCTAGTTCCTGATTTTCCCCAAACTGATCCTCTTCACTAGTCTTGCCTGTGTTGTTTATCCCAACGTGGATCACAACAATTGGATCCTCGCCCTCCCTCTCCGATATCCTTTCAAGCTGGTTAGAGATGTCTCTCACCCTGGTAGAGGGGAGGCAACACACCTGAAGTGACTTTCGGTCCTTCGTACAAAGCATATGGTAAATGACAAAACTCTTAGGAATATCGAAAGTCTGAGAGATCTGGACGTGCAGGTCCACAGATCTTTGATGGTGGCAACACAAGTGGACAAGGTAGTCAAGAAAGCATACGGAATGCTTGCCTTCATTGGACGGGGCATCGAGTATAAAAACTGGCAAGTCATGCTAAAGTTGTATAGAACCTTGGTAAGGCCACACTTGGAATAGTGCGCACAATTCTGGTCGCCACACTACCAGAAGGATGTGGAGGCTTTGGAGAGGGTGCAGAGGAGGTTTACCAGGATGTTGCCTGGTCTGGAGGGTGTTAGCTATGTGGAGAGGCTGAATAGACTCGGACAGTTTTCATTAGAAAGACGCAGGTCGAACGGTGACCTGATAGAGGTCTACAAGATTATGAGGGACATGGATAGAGTGGATGGGCAGGCACTCTTTCCCAGGGTGGAGGGGTCAGTCACCAGGGGACATAGGTTTAAGGTCCATGGGGCAAAGGTTTAGAGGAGATGTGCGAGGCAGTTCTTTTACGCAGAGAGTGGTGAGTGCCTTGAACGTGTTGCCAGGGAATGTTGTGGAAGCAGATACATTAACGGCGTTCAATAGGCAACTTGACAAATACATGGCTAGGATGAGTATAGAGGGATACGACACAAGGAAGTGCTGAGGTTTTTGGCCAAGGTTGGTATCATGACCGGTACAGGCTTGGAGGGCCGAAGGGCCTGTTCCTGTGCTATGTTGTTCTTTGTTCATGCACTCAGTTCCCCTAATTATAGAATCCCCCATGACTATCTCTTGTCCCTGTGTGATGAGGAAAAGGACTGTAGGGAGGATTAGCTAGCTGACCACTGCATCGTGGTACAGGAGTCCATTCAAGCAGGGTTACGGGGATAGGGTGGAGACATGGACTTAAGGGCCGGTGCAGACTCGATGGGCTGAATGGCCTCCAACTGCACTGTAAATTCTATGATCTATGATAATAATAGGCTGCACGGTAGCACAGCGCTTAGTACTGTTGCCTCAAAGCGCCAGGATCCCAGGTTCGATTCCTGCGTGGGTTTCCTCCGGATGCTCTGGTTTCCTCCCACAAGTCCCGAAGGACGTGCTTGTTCGGTGAATTTGGACATTCTGAATTCTCCCTCTGTGACCTGAACAGGCACCGGAATGTGGCGACGAGGGGATTTTCACAGTAACTTCATTGCAGTGTTAATGTAAGCCTACTTGTGACACTAATAAAAGATTATTATATGAGGGGCTTTGGGGAGGGGGGGGTAGAATGGTGTAGGTTGGTAAGGAGGGTATTAGTGCTGGTGGGGCTATTTGGTGGGCATTTCCTGGCACAAGGGTGTGCATTGGCATGGGACAGGTGAGGATACTGAGGCATGGAGGGATGTTTCATTTTTCATTCTTTATTTTTAAACTTTGGGCAGAGTGCTGGATCCCTGAGGGCAGGCTTCGACCCAGCCCATCTCTGCACCCGGCAGCCTACTCCGTCCACCCGGACTTCTCATCCCAATCACCAGCCCCCCCCACCAACATCCACCATCTGTTCATCTGCAGGTACAGCAATCGATGAGGAAGGCAAATTGAATGTGGTAGTTTATTGGAATCCACAAGTAGAGCAGCTTTGCTGAAGGTTTACAGGGAGTTGGTGCTGTCAGGATGTTTTCCCTTGTTGGAGAGACTAGAACGAGGAGACACCATTTAAAAATAAAGGGTCTCCAATTGAAAATGGAGATTAGGAGATTTCTTTTACTCTCTTGTTTGTCTGTGGAATTCTCTTCCCCAGAGGCGCTGGCCGCAATTTGCCGGCAGCGTTCCACAGGAATCGGAAGGGTCGTTCCTGGCACTACAAGCACCAGTAGATCCCGCGAGAGGCCTCCTCCAGGAATCCCGACGGCCGTTAAGCCTCTAACGAAATCTCATGAGACGTTGCAATCTGGATCCCACGTATAATGGGCGGGTGCCAGACTTGCAGGGTTAAGTGAACTCAAATCTCACTTAACCCTGCCGATGCCAGATCTAACCGGCTCCCGGGACCAATCGGCCTCCCCGAGGAGATGTCAGCCGGGCGCCGTTCAGCAATGGTCCCCAGAAACGGGTATCAGGCAGAACGGCGCTCAGGGGGCGTCTCCCAGGGAATCGGAGCCCCCTCGAGTGGTTAGTATCTGGGCAGGGTGGAATGCAGGCACCTTGGCACTGCTAGCCTGGCACCCTGATGGTGCCACCTGGGTGCCAGCCTGGCATTGACGGCATGCCCAGGGGCACTGCCATGATGGCAGGGGCACATTCAGGTTGGCAATGCCACTGTGCCTTGGTGGCATTTTGCCCACACAGGGGATCAGGCCCTGGGGTGCCCTGTCCTTATGAGGTGGGGTGTGGGGGTCTCGAGGATTTCCCATGTGAGTTTGAGCGGTCGTGTCGGGGGGGGGGCGTCGAGAGATCGGGGCACCATTTCGGAGCTCTTCATTGCTGGAAATGCGACTGAGGACGGCCGCAGCGGGGCGTTCCCCCTTGAGGTTCGAAAATCCCCCAGAGTGCTGTTGGATAGAGGGGCCATTCCTGACACGACAAGCACCAGGAATGACCCCTCTAATCCTGCCCAGAACGGACGCTGTTTTTTTTCGGTTAGACTGCGTCCATTGAATACTCGAATGACTGAATAGGATAGATTCTTTATTGTCAAAGGAGGCAAAGGGTAGAGTGGACAGACGGGGAAGGGGAGTAGAGATCACAATCAGATGAGCCATGATCTTATCAAGTAGCAGAGCAGGCTCAAAGGACCGAGTGCAATACATTCGATCCATATTTACAGACCAACATGATCCTATCTCAATAAGTGACCATTTAGAATGATGCAAATCAATAGGAGGCCTTGTGACCCATCACAGTTGTGCCAGTTCTTTAACAGAGCTTTCCTTGGGCTGGATTCTCTGATTTTGAGGATATGTCCGGAGGATCTGTGGTGTTTTATGTGGAAACATCGGCACTGCCACACCGACCCTCTGACCGGTGAGGGGCGAGCAGCCGTGCCACATAAAACACCCAGCTTCCTCAAAGAAAACAACCAGAGAATTGCCAGGATAGTGTCCGCGCATGCGCACGGCGACGACCTGCAGCGGTGAACACCCCCTCGCCACCCCGCACGAGTCCCCCTAGCCCTCGCCGAAGCCCCCCCCCCACAGGCCAGCAGTACGGCTCCCGTCAGATTGCGGTGGCGCTAGATCGAGTCCGCAGCCGCCGCTTTCAATTCCAGATTTTATTAATTGAGTTTAAATTCCACCAGTTCCCATTGCGGGATTTGAACCCATGTCCCCCGGTGCATTACACTGGGCCTCTGAATTACTAGTCCAGTGACATTATCACAATGTCCCCTTCTCCCCCAATTAGCCCCAATGTGCTGCTCGGGTTCCCGACACGTCCACCGCGCAGTTGGGAACTCGGTCCATTGGGTGTGGACCATCGGGGGAGGCCTTCAGGTGATGTCCTGTGGCCGTCCCAACCGTGTGCGCTGTGCGCCGCGATTATGTTGATTTGGAGGGGGCGGAGCCTGTGCAACCTGCGTTAAACAGGCGCAGCCCCCGATTCGGTCGTAAAATGGATTCTCCACCCGATCGCCAAATACAAAATCGGTGACGGGAAGCGGAGAATCCCGCCCCTTATATTTCCTAGGGATGCAGGAATGAAATGAAAATCGCTTATTGTCACGAGTAGGCTTCAATGGAGTTACTGTGGAATGCCCCTAGTCGCCACATTCCGGCGCCTGTTCGGGGAGGCTGGTACGGGAATCACTGGCAGGTGCAGCATTTGTCGCCCATTCATAATTGCTCTTGAATTGAGCCGCTTGCTCGGCCATTTTAGAGGCCGTTTCAGAATAAACCGCAGAGCTGCCGAGGGGGTCTTGTGGTGCGGTAGCTAGCGTCCCTGCCTCTAAGCCAGAAGCTCTGGGTCCAAGTCCCACTCCCAGCACTTGATGGCTAAGGAAGATGCATTCATAACGCAAAACCCTTCCAACACACACCAATGGGAGGTGGTAAGGGTGGGAGAGACTCCTGGTCAGCCATGTTTGATGTGGAGTGGCGCTCTTCAAGCTATGAGCCTCTGGTGATCGCCTAGTGACTTGTTCAAAGAAAAATATTGCCATTAAAGATGAAACAAAAGAAAGTCAGCCTTGTGCACCACTAGGTGTGGGAAGGGAAATTACATTGCTGTGGGTCTGGAGTCACATGTCAGCCAGACCAGGTAAGGATGATAGATTTCCTTCTGCAAAGCACATTAGTGAACCAGATGGGCCTTTACAACAATCCATGTCTGCCTCACGGTCACTGTTGCTGACACCAGCTTTCAATTCCAGATTTTATTAATTGAGTTTAAATTCCACCAGTTCCCATTGCAGGATTTGAACCCATGTCCCCCGGTGCATTACGCTGGGCCTCTGGATTACTAGTCCAGTGACATTATCACAATGTCCCCTTCTCCCCCAATTAGCCCCAATGTGCTGCTCTTTCCCCATCGTCTTGACAATTCTATTTTGGGACTTATTGTGGAAATGCTCTTTGCCAACCTTTTCAGGGATTGTATTCCGGGTCACAAGAACACCGTGAAAAATAAAATTCTTTGAATCGCCCTTCTCATTTATTTGCCAATTATCTTAAATCTTTGTCCTCTGGTTACTGAGAGTAAAAATACTTTCTTCTTATTTACTCCGTTGAGCCCACCCGTCGTTTTGAACACTTCTTTCAAACTTTACCTGCTCCAAGGAGACCAATTACAGCCCCTCTAATCTCTCCACCTCACTGAAGTTTCTCATCATTGCTACCATTCTAATAAATCTCCCCAGCACCCACTCCATGGACTTGACGTCCTCCGAAAGCATGAGCCAGAATTGGGCGTAATATTTCAGCTGCGATGGTTCCCATGGCCAACTGAGTATCCTTCCAACTCCTCAGTACCTCGAAATTCCCGACTCTACAGGAAAGAAAAGAAAGGAATCGCGAAAATACCAAAGTGTCACAAGTCCTTCTCTGTGCATTATGGACGTGTGCCCTCTGGTAACGCTGACTGCCAGATGAACACCAGCATAACTGTGCCGGGGAATGTTGTGTAAATGCTCAGTGCTACATTGAGGACAAGTCAAACACGTCAGTCAAGTCAAACTCAACAATCTCAGCACAACAACAAATTTTGATGTGGCGGTGGAAACATCAGTTCAGGGAATTAAAACAAATTTTGGTGCTATTTACACAGCTCGGCGGAATTGCTGTCTAATGCCCTGAGTCACTGTGCTTCATTTTAAAATGTATCAAAAGCTATGCCAGTCAATGGGAAAATGCATCGGAAAAGAGACAACATGCCCCCACAGTACCTATTGCACCTTTAGAGGGCACTGTCATTTGTTTTTTAATGGACATGCCTGTCACAGAAGTATCAAACACATCAATGGAAGTCAGCCTGACTGGAAGCATTTACACCCACTGGGAGGCAGTGTATCATCAGGCCTTGTGTTTCTCAATCATTCCCTAAGTTATAGCAGCATGCACATAGAGAATTTGGAAACATTTTGTACCATTGGTGATAGACGTTTGGAACAATTGGTGCTCGATCAATCATTAATTTTAAATTTGAGATTGATAGTTTTGTGAGGGCCACAAATATTCCAGCACGAGTTTTAAGGATACAAAGTAATAACATTTATTTACAATAACATATATATACAACAACAGCAGCAACTTCCCTTGCTGCACACTCCTTCCTGCTGGTTCCTAAACTGGCCAGCTTTATTTATACTAGGAGTTTACTAGTAGTTTCTCCGCCCCACTCATTGGGGAAGCTCATACTCCCACAGGATTGTCATTAGTCCCCAGCCAATGGTAAGTAGGCAGGTTATAACAGATAGCTTGATTTGTTATCCAAAGGTGTTGGGGGTAATAGTTCACGGAGTTAAGTCACAGATCAGCCAAGGTCCCATTGAGCGGTGGGACGGGTTCAAAGGGCTAACCGGCCTCACCCTGCTCCTATGTTTGACCCCCATAACTATATTTGCCCCTGGAACTCTCTTTCAACAAATGCTGCACCCTTCCAGAGATACAAGCGGGAATATTCCGGCCTTGCCATTCCAACGTTCCTCAACTTTGACAGGACCGGAAGATCCCGCCATTTGGAGGGGGCTGGAAAATTCCAGCCGCACCGTGTGAGGAGCCCTCTGTGGGTGGCTTTCCTGATAGTGACTGATCGTGATGGGCTTGTTGGAACAAATAGACGCCGGTATTCCTATTCCGGTTTCTGTCGCCGCAGTAATCTAACAATATAAGTTTGCACTCATTGGGTGGGATTCTCCGGTCTGGTCCGTGGCGGGACCCATTGCGAGCGAGAACGGAAAATCAGCCAAAACTCCATTAACTTTCAGCGGCATCGGAAAATCCCAGCCTGTGGTAGTCACCACTGTTGTATTATATTGTATATACTGCACTGCATACGAGGGTATTACGGTAAGGCCCCTGTACTACAGGTACAGGGGTAGGTTCCTGCCCAGTAGGCGGAGTATAAATGTGTGTGCTCACCGAACTGCAGCCATTTTGGCAGCAGCTGTAGGAGGCCACACATCTCTGCTTAATAAAGCCTCGATTACTCTCATCTCGTCGTAATTGACAGTGCATCAATTTATTACACAGAGATTTTACAAAGATGGATCTCCGCATCAAGCCGGATCACCTGCAGTTGCATCCTCAAGCAGACAGCGCCAAAAAGGACTTGGCACATTGGCTAGCTTGCTTTGAAGTGTACATCGGATCTGCGACAGACCCAATCCCAGAAGCACAGAAGCTCCAGATTCTGTACACGCGACTGAGCTCCGATGTCTTTCCCCTCATCCAGGACGCGCCTACCTACGCAGAGGCCATGGCGCTACTGAAGGAGAAATACGCTCAGCAGACCAACAAGATCTACGCCAGGCACCTCCTATCCATGCGGCACCAACATCCTGGTGAGTCTGTAGAAGTTTTCTGGCATGCCCTGCTCGCCCTGGTGAGAGACTGTGACTGCCAGGCCATTTCGGCCACTGAACATTCTAACCTGCTAATGAGAGACGCGTTCATTACGGGCATAGGGTCGGCCTACATCCGCCAGCACCTCTTTGAAGGGGCTACGCTTGACCTCGCGGCGACCAAGAAACTAGCGCTCTCGCTCACAGTCACCTCACGCAACGTAGAGGCGTATGCCCCCGACCGTGTGGCCCACCCCTCCTGGGCATCGTGGACCCCACCAGCGGCCACCCCATCATGGACCCCATCAGCGACCACCCCCAGCCAACCCCACGCCTGCGCCGCGCGGCAGCCAACCAACCCGGGGGACACAAATGCTACTTCTGCGGACAGACAAAACACCCCCGGCAGCGCTGCCCGGCACGGAGCGCACTCTGCAAGGCTTACGGCAAGAAAGGACATTTCGCTGCTGTGTGCCAGGCCCGCTCAATCGCCACTGTTGTCCCTGCACCCAGTGGGCGCTGCCATCTTCCTCCCCTCACAACACGTGCGGCCCGTGGGCGCCGCCAACTTGTTTGCCTCACAACCAATGGGCGGAGCCATCTTGCATACCCCAGGACACGTGCGGCCCGAGGGCGCCGCCATCTTGCCTGCCCCAGGACAAGTGCGGCCCGAGGGCACCGCCATCTTGCCTGCCCCAGGACAAGTGCGGCCCGAGGGCACCGCCATCTTGCCTGCCCCAGAACACGTGCGGCCCAAGGGCGCCGCCATCTTGCCTGCCCCAGGACACGTGCGGCCCGAGGGCGCCGCCATCTTGCCTGCCACAGGACACGTGCGGCCCGAGGGCGCCGCCATCTTGCCTGCCACAGGACACGTGCGGCCCTTGAGCGCCGCCATCTTCCACGCCTCAGGACCCCTGCCCGTCAGGCACCTGATCGGGCTGCTCATCACCAGCAACCGCCGACGACTAGCCGCATCTCGCCTCTGTCACGATCGACCAGTCCCGACCGCACAACCTCGCGACCGCATCGACAGAGGTGAAGGTCGACGGGCATGAGATATCCTGCCTTCTGGACTCCGGGAGCACTGAGAGCTTCATCCACCCCGATACAGTAAGGTGCTGCTCCCTCGCGGTACACCCCATTAACCAAAGAATCTCCCTGGCCTCCGGATCCCACTCCGTGGCGATCCGTGGGTACTGCATCGCCATCCTCACCATCCAGGGAGTAGAGTTCAGCGGCTTCCGGCTCTACGTCCTCCCCGACCTCTGTGCTGCGTTGCTACTCGGCCTGGACTTCCAGTGCAACCTCCAAAGTCTAACCCTGAAATTTGGCGGGCCCCTACCACCCCTTACTGTATGCGGCCTCACAACCCTTAAGGTCGATCCGCTTTCTCTGTTTGCAAACCTCACCCCAGATTGCAAACCCATCGTCACCAGGTGCAGACGGTACAGCGCCCAGGACAGGACCTTCATCAGGTCTGAGGTCCAGCGGCTACTGCGGGAAGGCATTATCGAGGCCAGCAACAGCCCCTGGAGAGCCCAAGTGATAGTGGTGAAAACGGGGGAGAAAAACAGGATGGCCGTTGACTGCAGTCAGACCATCAATCGGTACACGCAGCTCAATGCGTACCCCCTCCCAGGCATATCTGATATGGTCAATCAGATTGCACAGTACCGGGTCTTCTCGACAGTGGACCTGAAATCTGCCTCCCACCAGCTCCCCATTCGCAAGGCGGACCGCCCGTACACGGCGTTTGAAGCGGACGGCCGCCTTTACCATTTCCTTAGGGTTCCCTTCGGCGTCACTAACGGGGTCTCGGTCTTCCAACAGGAGATGGACCGAATGATTGACCGGTACGGACTGCGAACCACTTTCCTGTACCTGGATAACGTCACCATCTGTGCCCACGACCAGCAGGACCACAACGCTAACCTTTCCAAATTCCTCCACACCGCCAAACTCCTCAACCTAACCTACAACAAGGAGAAGTGCGTGTTCAGCATGAACCGATTAGCCATCCTCGGCTATGTGGTTCAGAACGGAGATCTAGGGCCCGACCCCGATCGCATGCGCCCCCTCATGGATCTCCCCCTTCCCCACTGCCCCAAGGCCCTCAAACGATGCCTGGGGTTCTTTTTGTACTACGCCCAGTGGGTCCCTAACTATGCAGACAAGGCCCGCCCACTCATCCACTCCACCGGTTTCCCACTGACGGCTGAGGCTCACCAGGCTTTCAACCGTATCAAGGCCGACATCGCCAAGGCCGCGATGCACGTGGTCGACGAGACGCTCCCCTTCCAAGTGTGTTTAACAACACACAGCGGGGTAAGATCAAAAATGATAAGATCTTGCGGTGGAGGAACGAGCTATCCACCTTTAATTACGAGATTTTGTATCACCCCGGCAAGCTCAACGAGCCACCCAATGTCCTGTCCCGAGGTACATGTGCCAGCGCACAAGTGGACCGACTCCGGAACCTGCACGACGATTTCTGTCACCCAGGGGTCACCCGCTTTTATCACTTCATTAAGGCCCGCAAGCTGCCCTACTCCATCGAGGAAGTCAGGGCTGTCACCAGGGACTGCCAGGTTTGCGCGGAGTGGAAACCATACTTCTACCGGCCAGACCGTGCATGCCTGTTGAAGGCCTCCCGCCACTTTGAACGCCTCAGCATGGACTTCAAAGGGCCCCTCCCCTCCACCGACCGCAACACAAATTTTCTCAATGTGGTCGACGAACATTCCAGATTACCCTTCGCCATCCCATGCCCCAATATGACGTCTGCCACCATCATCAAAGCCCTCAACACCATCTTCGCTCTGTTCTGTTTCCCTGCCTAAGTCCACAGCAACCGGGGATCCTCATTTATGAGCGATGAGCTGCGCCAGCACCTGCTCAACAGGGGCATTGCCTCGAGCAGGACGACCAGCTACAACCCCCGGGGAAATGGGCAGGTGGAGCGGGAGAATGGGACGGTCTGGAAGGACGTCCAGCTGGCCCTACGGTCCAGAAATTTCCCGGCCTCTCGTGGCAGGAGGTCCTCCCCGACGCCCTTCACTCCATTCGGTCGCTCCTGTGCACGGCGACTAACGAAACCCCCCGTGAACGTCTCTTTGCCTTCCCCAGGAAGTCCACCTCCGCGGTTTCGCTCCCAACGTGGCTGGCAGCTCCAGGACCCGTTCTCCTCCGCAAGCACGTGCGGCTCCACAAGCGGACACGTTGGTTGAGAGGGTACAGCTACTCCACGCAAACACGCAGTACGCCTACGTAGCGTACCCCGACGGCCGAGAAGACACAGTCTCCCTCAGGGATCTGGCACCAGCTGGGTCCCCACACCCCCCCCCCCCCCTCTGCCCCGTCGCCACCCTCCCTTCCCCCAGCGCACCCCACCACAGCCCCCGTTCCAGGACAATCCGTCCTCCCCTTGGTCCCACTCGGGGATGAAGAGGATGTCGACACACACCCGGAGTCACCGACGACCGAGCCGACGCCTGACTCACCACCAGCACTGCGGCGCTGTCAATGACGGATCAAGGCGCCCGTCTAAATTTGTAACCTTCTCTGAAATTTTAATGATAACCTGTATGTAAATAGTTTTCCACCACCCCCGCTGGACCCATTTTTAACAGGGGGTGAATGTGGTAGTCACCACTGTTGTATTATATTGTATATACTGCACTGCATACAAGTATTACGGTAAGGCCCCTGTACTACAGGTACGGCGGTAGATCCCTGCCTGCTGGCTCCGCCAGTAGGTGGAGTATAAATATGTGGGCTCTCCGAACGGCAGCCATTTCGTCAGCAGCTGCGGGAGGCTCCACATCTCTGCGTAATAAAGCCTCGATTACTCTCTACTCTCGTCTCGTCGTAATTGATAGTGCATCACAGCCGCAAACGAGGACTGAGGGTTTGGGCCGTTTTAGTACTTTTAGCTTAGAAAAATGCCCCAGGGCAGCTGAGAGACAAAAGAAGAATCAAGCCCATGGCCCAGGAAGGTACTCAGTTGTACAACCTGATAGGAAGGCCTGCCGTTGCAGATTTCAAGACTAAGATTGATCATTCTTGATAAATACGAATATCAAGAATCAATGGAACGAAGGCAGGATGCAGCTCACTCATAATCACACTGAATGGAATGGGAGTCCCTATCTAATCAGCCCTACTATGAATTCACAAATCCCGAGAATAAGTAAACAAAATACCTCGAGGATAATTAAATGCGCCCCCCCAAAAAGCTCCTGTTTTGTATTTCTGGTTGTTTGTTTTTAACTCTACACTCACGTATCCAGTGAGGCGAGAGCACTGCATCTGAGTCGGTGAGTAGGCCTGAGGCTTTGGTTACCTGTGGGGCCTTACGCGTCCTCGGAACCTGTGCACACACACCCTCGCGGGAGGCTCGTGAAGGACCCGTTCCCCCCCACAGTGTGCTTAGAGTGGCTCGGCAGAACTCGGGTAAGTGGCTGCAGTAACAGCTACTTTGGGGGGGATGTGAAGGGACCTAACTAATGAAACTGTTGGGAGAAGCGTGTCAATAAAAATAAGTTGCCTGCTGCTTGAAGCATCGTGTGGTGTTTGCCATGTTGGGTAATGACGTTATGGGGAAATCCCACTCTTGCGTCGCCACTGTGACCCCGTGGCCTTTGCTGTTTGTCTATCCTGGAAGTCCTGAGGCTCCGTGCTGAGAGCTCAGAGTGCGGCGGCGAACCCGCCCAATCAGGAGCTAGCTGGGCAGCAGGCGGAGAGCAACCTGTCACCCAAGCAAATGTTTACCTTCTAGCATGAGTTTTGAATCACTGTCATGACACTGAGCACCACAACAGACTGTGCCAGCTGGCTATTGGTCAAAATCAAGCACAGAGAATGTCTGGGTCACATTCTGGTCCCATCACAGCCGTCCACACAACATGCCTTTGAACAGGTTTC
The DNA here is from genome assembly GCF_047496885.1 of Scyliorhinus torazame. NCBI lineage: Eukaryota > Metazoa > Chordata > Chondrichthyes > Carcharhiniformes > Scyliorhinidae > Scyliorhinus > Scyliorhinus torazame. The sequence goes on from NC_092710.1 coordinate 326,263,457, forward strand.
TTTTCGTTTGTTTAACCTTGGAGCTTTGGAAACATCTGCTTTCGGGTATATTTCCATTTGGTTGCAAGAATAGAACTGCTGACAGTTTTTGGGGAAAGTATTTTTTCAAAGTTTAAAGGAGAAAGGATTTAAGACCATAGGCATAGGAGCAGAATTAAGCCACTCGGCCCATCGAGTCTGCTCCGCCATTCAATCATGGCTCATCCCCATTCTCCTGTCGTCTCCCCATAACCCCTGATCCCCTTATTCATCAAGAACCTGTCTATCTCTGCCTTAAAGACACTCAGTGATTTGGCCTCCACAGCCTTCTGCAGCAAAGAGTTCCACAGATTCACCACCCTCTGGCTGAAGAAATTCCTCCTCATCTCTGTGTTAAAGGACTGTCCCTTTAGTCTGAGATTGTATCCTCGGATTCTAGATTTTCCTACAAGTGGAAACATCCCCTCCACGTCCACTCTACATCAATGGGAACGAAGTAGAAAGGGTCGAGACCATCAAGTTTTTAGGTGTTAGATCACCAACAGCCTGTCCTGGTCCCCCCATGCCAACACTATAGTTAAGAAAGCCCACCAATGACTCTACTTTCTCAGAAGACTAAGGAAATTTGGCATGTCACCTACAACTCTCACCAACTTTTACAGATGCACCATAGAAAGTATTCTTCCTGGCTGTATCGCAGCTTGGTATGGAGCCTGCCCTGCCCAAGACCGCAGGAAACTACAAAAGGTCATGAATGTAGCCCAGTCCATCCCGCAAACCAGCCTCCCATCCATTGACTCTGTCTACAATTCCCGCTGCCTCGGAAAGGCAGCCAGCATAATTAAGGACCCCACGCACCCCGGACATTCTCTCTTCCACCTTCTTCCGTCAGGAAAAAGATACCAAAGTTTGAGGTCACGTACCAACCGACTCAAAAACAGCTTCTTCCCTACTGCCATCAGACTTTTGAATGGACCTACCTCGTATTAAGTGGATCATTTCTCTACACCTTGCTATAACTGTAACATTACATTCTGCAGTCTCTCCTTCCTTCCCTCTGTACGGTATGCATTGTTTGTACAGCATGCAAGAAACAATACTTTTCACTGTGTACTAACACATGTGACAATAATAAATCAAATCAAATCAAACTCTATCCGGGCCTCGCAGTATCCTGTAAGTTTCAATAAGATCCGCCCCTCATCCTTCTAAACTCCATCGGGTACAGACCCAGAGTCCTTAACTGCTCCTCATATGACAAGTCCTTCATTCCGGGGATACGGTACACCCTTCCTTAGATACGGGTACCAAAACTGCTCACAGTACTCCAAATGGGGTCTGACCAGACCCTGATACAGCTTCACCAATGCATCCCTGCTTTTGTATTCTAGCTCTCTCGACATGAATGCTAACATTGCATTTGCCTTCCTGACTGCCAATTGAACCTGCACGTTAACCTTAAGAGAATCAAACAAACAAAGAGACCAAACAATGAAAAGTACAGCACAGGAACAGGCCCTTCGGCCCTCCAAGCCTGCACCGACCGTGCTGCCCGTCTAAACTAAAATCTACACTTCCGGGGTCTGTATCCCTCTATTCCCATCTGATTCATGTATTTGTGAAGATGCCCCTTAAATGTCACTATCGTCCCTGCTTCCACCACCTCCTCCGGTAGCGAGTTCCAGGCACCCACTACCCTCTGTGTAAAAGACTTGCCTCGTACATCTCCTCTAAACCTTGCCCCTCTCACCTTAAACCGATGCCCCCTAGTAATTGACCCCTCTACCCTGGAAAAAGTCTCTGACTATCCACTCTGTCTATGCCCCTCAAAATTTTGTAGACCTCTATCAGGTCGCTCCTCAACCTCCGTCGTTCCAGTGAGAATAAACTGAGTTTATTCAACTTCTCCTCATAGCTAATGCCCTCCATACCAGGTAACATCCTGGTAAATCTCTCCTTCACCCTCTCTAAAGCCTCCACATCCTTCTGGTAGTGTGGCGACCAGAATTGAACACTATAATCCAAGTGTGGCCTAACTAAGGTTCTATACAGCTGCAACATGACTTGCCAATTCTTATACTCAATGCCCCGGCCAATGAAGGCAAGCATGCCGTATGCCTTCTTGACTACCTTCTCCACCTGTGTTGCCCCTTTCAATGACTAGGACTCCTAAGTCCCTTTGTGCCTCTGATTTCCAAAGCCTTTTCCCATTTAGAAAATAGTCTATGCCTCTATTCTTACCAAAGTGCACAACCTCTTTTCCACATTGTTTTACATCTGCCACTTCTATGAATCATAGAATCATTGAATTTGCAGTGCAGAAGGAGGCCATTCGGCCCATCGAGTCTGAACTGGCCCTTGGAAAGAGCACCCTACCCAAGCCCACACCTCCACCTTAATCCCGTAACCCAGTAACCCCACTTAACCTTTTTAGGACACTAAGGACAATTTAGAATGGCCAATCCACCTAACCAACACATCTTTAGACTGTGGGAGGAAACCGGAGCACCCGAAGGAAACCCACGCAGACACGGGGAGAACGCGCAGACTCTGCACAGACAGTGACCCAAGCCGGGAATCGAACCTGGGACCTTGGAGCTGTGAAGCAACTGTGCTAATCACTGTGCTACTGTGCTGACCACACTCTTCGCCCACTCTCCTAGCCTGTCCAGGTCCTTCTGCAGCCCGCCTGCTTCCTCAACACGACTTATCCCACTCCATGGGCGGGATTCTCCGATTGGCGACGCTGCAATTACATTTGGTATTATTTTATCCAACTTGTGTGGTCATTTGCCCACCGTATACGGGTTGGAGACACACTGTGGTTCACAAGTTTCAACAAATCTGGCGACACTGGTGGTATTCGGCTGGGAGTGACAATTGTTGCTCCGAAAGATCTCGCTGGACATATATTCTTGGAGATTTCACCTGAGCCTGAATTAGGAAGTGTAGCCATCTGGGATGGCCATTTTCAGAACACAAAATCGACGCTCACAGAGCCTATAGGGAAATGTGGACAATACTAAGCAACAAGCAGGCACAGAGCCTGAATGTATATTTGGGAAGCAGTTACCAGACGGAATCGAAACCTGGGTCGATTAACATATTGATGGCCCATCTCCGAGGAACAAAGGACTAACACTCAGGTAGTTGATACTGTCGCAGACATCCCGGCGCCAGTACCCCAACCAAAAGACACAAACAAAGCAAGGCCAATGGCCACCGAAGACATGCCCAGCCATCAGGGCACCCACCCCTTTATTGGTTAAGATCGATAACAATGATCGAGAAGCTGCCCAATTAATTGGGACCAAGTTTAAGGCCCGCCTAAAAGCACGCAAAGCCCCTCCAAGTATAAAAAGGAACCCCCCACGAGAGCTTCGCTCTCTTGGATTGGGCTCTCAAGCGGAGAGACCCATCCACCAGCATCACCAGAAGCAAGTAAATTCAAGGTCAACGCTCGCTACCAGACGGACAACCTTAGCTGTTCTCCTGTATCTCTTCGAACCCAACAGCCTCAGATCCGAACAACGGCCATTGTACCTCTGACTAAGTGGGCACCCGAGGTTAAGTATAGGCGTTAGCGTTAGAGATAGTTTAGGTTGTAGTACTGTTGTGCATGAGTAGACCTTACTGTGTGTGTAAATAAATAGTATTGACTTTGAACTAACTGGTGTTGGCTCTTTAATCGGTATTTGGGTTTGAACCTTGAACCTCAAGAGATACCTGGTGACTCTGAAAGTAAACATAATTAGGATTAAGGAAGGCAACCATATTGACCGCCATATTTATAACCAAATAAATATAGCAACGTTACTGGCGTCTCTGGTGGGAACTCGACCGAGAAGTGGCTTTGTCTCTCCGAGAGAACCAAAATTTGAATTAGAAATCCAATTGGAAAAAGAAAAACCACAAGTGTAAGACCAATATCGATAAAACGTCCAAGAATCGGAAGTGTGTTATTTGCATGCATACTAACAAGGGATATAAGGTAAACTTGATAGATTTTGTTGCGTAAAGCTGGCGAGAGGTTTGTAGACCGGAAAATAGCGTAAGTCGTACCCGTGTTTACATCACCACTTTATTCCCCCCTGTTCCAAATTCGGTAGAAACCCAGAGATAGCGATAACAAAGAACAAAGAACAAAGAAATGTACAGCACAGGAACAGGCCCTTCGGCCCTCCAAACCAGTGCCGACCATGCTGCCCAACTAAACTACAATCTTCTACACTTCCTGGGTCCGTATCCCTCTATTCCCATCCTATTCATGTATTTGTCAAGATGCCCCTTAAATGTCACTATCGTCCCTGCTTCCACCACCTCCTCCGGTAGCGAGTTCCAGGCATCCACTACCCTCTGCGTAAAAAACTTGCCTCGTACATCTACTCTAAACCTTGCCCCTCTCACCTTAAACCTATGCCCCCTAGTTATTGACCCCTCTACCCCGGGGAAAAGCCTCTGACTATCCACTCTGTCTATGCCCCTCATAATTTTGTAGACCTCTATCAGGTCGCCTCTCAACCTCCTTCGTTCCAGTGAGAACAAACCGAGTTTATTCAACCGCTCCTCATAGCTAATGCCCTCCATACCAGGCAACATTCTGGTAAATCTCTTCTGCACCCTCTCTAAAGCCTCCACATCCTTCTGGTAGTGTGGTGACCAGAATTGAACACTATACTCCAAGTGTGGCCTAACTAAGGTTCTATACAGCTGCAACATGACTTGCCAATTCTTATACTCAATGCCCCGGCCAATGAAGGCAAGCATGCCGTATGCCTTCTTGACTACCTTCTCCACCTGTGTTGCCCCTTTCAGTGACCTGTGGACCTGTACTCCTAGATCTCTTTGACTTTCAATACTCCTGAGGGTTCTACCATTCACTGTATATTCACTCCACAGTTCCACGACGGAATAAAGGCAGAGCTTGATAGATCACGCCAAATGCCGAAATTAAATTGCAGACCTGCAATCCCTGCTTCTCAAGATGGCGCCGGTGTGAGGTGACTCTCTGCGAGCTCTCCCAAACAGATCCACTTTTTACTGAACTTATACTCGTTCTAATCATTAAAAAATTAATTCTAACACTAACATTATTACTAACCTCTCTCTTTTATCTTCTCTTACAGGCTTGAACATCATCCGAGGCCCTTGGAGACCATTCGACCCGACCCGACCTGACCTCCGTGACCTGAAAGAAGATCGGGCCCAAACCGGAAGTGAAGCCCCAACCTCGATTTGGAGCCGACCCGGACCTCGGAGCTCCAAACCCGGCCTAACTACTGACGCCAGCCCTCGGATCGCCTTGCCCAGTCCCCGGAGCTCCCGACCCGACCCCCGACAGCAAGACCCGGCCCAACGCGACCCCCAGAGACCCGCCCAGCGACCTGACCCGGAGAGGCCCGCCCAACAACCCGACCTACCTGGAGATGGAAGAAAGAAAAATCCACATGGAGGCCTGACCGGGCCTACTTCAAGATCCGACCCCAGGAGCGCCCAGGGAGGGAACAGACCACGAGATCCAGCCCAACCTGCCTCAGGAAGCCCCTTCCCATGACCCAGGACCCCCGAAACGGCGGAGACCCCGCGCGAGGACCCAAACGTGCTGCAGAACGCCGGGACGCATCCGGATCGCAAACATGCCCCCCTAACAACCTCTCTACCTGAACCAGCGCCCAGGACCCTGCCATACGCGACCCCAGATACGTAAACAACACCCTGTTCCCCGCCAGCGCCCTGGACCCCGCCAGACACAACCACCTACCTTCCACAAGAGCTGACATCTGCCATCGGATCCCAGGATCATCCAGCAGCAGCCGCTGACTGAGGAAGTGAGGGAAACGTGGCGGTCTGCAGATTAAACTGAAGCAACGCGGTTTCAAGACCCCTCTCCCCAGCATTCTCCTGGCAAACGTCCAAGCGATCGAAAACAAGCTGGATGAACTTAACGCCAGACTTACCTCTCAGAGGGAAGTAAGAGACTGCTGTGTGCTCTGTTTCACAGAGACATGGCTCACCCCCGCCTCACCGGACTGTGCCATACAACCTGAAGGCTTCTCAATTCACCGGGCGGACCGCACGGCATCATCAGGCAAAGCGAAGGGTGGAGGGGTGTGCCTCCTCATCAACTCCTCCTGGTGCTTGGATGTGACGACTCTGGCGACCTACTGCTCCCAGACCTGGAATATTTGACCGTGAAGTGCCGCCCATATTACCTTCCATGTGAATTCACTTCAGCCATTATCACAGCGGTGTACATCCCACCCCAGGCAGAAATGAAGAAGGCGCTGGATGAACTATACACAGTAATAAACAACTACGAAACAGAACACCCGGAGACCTTGTTCATCGTGGCCGGAGACTTCAACAAGGCCAACCTCAAGAGTGTACTGCCAAAATTCCACCAGCTCATCTCCTGCCCCACCAGGGGCGACAACACTCTTGACCACTGCTACTCTAAAATCAAGGACGCCTACCGTTCTATCCCCCGACCGCACTTTGGGAAATCAGACCATCCTTCTCCCGGCAAACAAGCAGAAACTCAAGCGGGAGAATCCAGCTAAGAAGGTTGTGCAGTGCTGGTCCAAGGAGACAGAAGATCTCCTACGTGACTGCTTAGAGACAGTGGACTGGTCCATATTTAAGAACTCAGCGACCAACTTAAATGAGTATGCCACCACCGTCACAGACTTCATCAGCAAATGTGTGGACGACTGAGTGCCAAAGAAAGCAGTACATGCGTTCTCCAACCGGAAACCATGGCTCAATCCCGAGATTGACTCCCTACTGAAGGACAGATCTGAGGTGTTCATGGCAGACGACCCTGACCTATACAGAAATCCAGGTACGACCTCCGCAAAGCCATCAGAGATGCCAGGAGAGAATATCAAACCAAGCTAGAGTCACAGCAAGGACTAAACAACATAACGGGCTACAAAACAAAGCCGAACAGTATCTCTGGCAGCAGCGCACCCCTCCCCGATGAACTCAATGCATTCTATGCTCGGTTCGAGCCGGAAACCAACAATCCGCTGTCGAGTGCCCCAGCAGCCCATAATTCACCCATACCCACCATTACAGCTTCCGAAGTCAGATTGGCCTTCCTGAAAGTGAACCCTCGGAAGGCGATGGGCCTGGACGGTATCACTGGTCGTGCACTCAGAGCCTGCGCGGACCAACTGGCAGAGGTATTCGCGGACATCTTTAACCTGTCCCTACTCTACTCCGAGGTCCCCACCTACTTCAAGAAGACCACCATCATACCGGTACCAAAGAAGAACCAGGCAACGTGCCTCAATGACTACCGACCAGTGGCCCTGACTCCAGTCGTAATGAAGTGCTTCGAGAGGTTGATCATGAAGCGCATCACCTCCATACTCCCAGAACGCCTTGATCCACTGCAATTCGCATACCGCTGCAACCGGTCCACATCAGACACCATTTCCCTGGTCCTACATTCATCCCTAGAGCATCTCGAAAACAAGGACTCCTACATTAGACTCCTATTTATTGACTACAGATCCGCCTTCAACACCATAATCTCAGCCAAGCTCATATCAAAGCTCCAAAACCTAGGACTTGGCTCCCCACTCTGCAACTGGATCCTCGATTTTCTGACCAACAGACCACAATCAGTAAGAATGAACAACAACACCTCCTCCACAATAGTCCTCAACACCGGCGCCCCGCAAGGCTGCGTACATAGCCCCCTACTCTACTCCCTGTACACACACGACTGCGTGGCAAAACTTGGTTCCAACTCCATCTACAAGTTTGCTGACGATACGACCATAGTGGGCCGGATCTTGAATAACGACGAGTCCGAATACAGGAGGGAGATAGAGAACCTAGTGGAGTGGTGTAGCGACACCAATCTCTCCCTCAATGCCAGCAAAACTAAAGAGCTGGTAATTGACTTCAGGAAGCAAAGTACTGTACACACCCCTGTAGCACCCCACAGCGTTTGCTGGACGCCTGAGGATTCATCTCACAGCGGTATTCGGAGAGTTAGCCCACGCCCATTTGACCCCAGACAATATGGCCAAATGGAATTGAATCCTAGTCTCTCACGCGACTGAAGTAGGACAGAGAGCTTGTGCAAATTATGAGCCCTCAGACGAGGCCCACAATGCGAAATGGGTACTAAAGAGATTGTCCCGAGCTTGGGAACAGTCCATTCAGGAAAAATCAGTCTACGGCAAAGTAGAGGAAGAGCAGGCAGATGCTAACATGCATCCAGTCAGGACACATCAGAACCCCGCATGGGTAAATGAGGGAAGAAACAGCCCACAGCAGCCTAAATCCCAAGAATGTTTCAATTGCGGACAATTAGGACACTACGCACGAGAGTGCAATGCGACCCAGAAACAGCAGCGAAACCAGCAGACAGGCACCCTGAATAAGAATAGGGCCAAGCCAATTCATAGTATTAGCGCCCGTTCCGATAACGCAGATATGAACGGCACCGATTGACGGTGTTCGGACTCCCCAACTTGGGTCTGCGATACCCTTTGGGACAAGTCCGTAAGACTGGCTCTGGCAGGCACAGTCCGGGGACACCCTGTAGAATTTCTTTGCGACACAGGAGGGCCCTGCACCACGCTCAACTCCTCCACAATGTTTCAATGAGACACATGGCCCACCACAGGCACCATTGCTCTCAGCGGTTTTACAGGGCACTTGCAGCAGGGACACATCCCACCCCCTGTAACGATTCAGATAGGGAACATGAAAACCAAACATCCCGTAGTTCTAGTCGATCTACCCCAGACAGCCGAACACATTTTAGGTATAGATTTTATGAGGTCCCACAATCTTTCGTTCGACCCCGTAAACAAATGTGTGTGGAGAATGGCAAAGGCAGCACGAGCCCCTGCCACGCTCACAGTTGGAGACTACGCACACAGAATTAGCGCAGTTGGAGACTTCTGGTTCGAATCCTCCGGACAAAGACGTTAGAGATGTTTTGCAGAGATACAAGGCTTCTTTTGCCCAGCACAAACACGACTGCGGCAAAATAGCAGGCTTAGTAAACATAGAACATAGAACATAGAACATAGAACAATACAGCGCAGTACAGGCCCTTCGGCCCACGATGTTGCACCGAAACAAAAGCCATCTAACCTACACTATGCCATTATCATCCATATGTTTATCCAATAAACTTTTAAATGCCCTCAATGTCGGCGAGTTCACTACTGTAGCAGGTAGGGCATTCCACGGCCTCACTACTCTTTGCGTAAAGAACCTACCTCTGACCTCTGTCCTATATCTATTACCCCTCAGTTTAAAGTTATGTCCCCTCGTGCCAGCCATATCCATCCGCGGGAGAAGGCTCTCACTGTCCACCCTATCCAACCCACTGATCATTTTGTATGCCTCTATTAAGTCTCCTCTTAACCTTCTTCTCTCCAACGAAAACAACCTCAAGTCCGTCAGCCTTTCCTCATAAGATTTTCCCTCCATACCAGGCAACATCCTGGTAAATCTCCTCTGCACCCGCTCCAAAGCCTCCACGTCCTTCCTATAATGCGGTGACCAGAACTGTACGCAATACTCCAAATGCGGCCGTACCAGAGTTCTGTACAGCTGCAACATGACCTCCCGACTCCGGAACTCAATCCCTCTACCAATAAAGGCCAACACTCCATAGGCCTTCTTCACAACCCTATCAACCTGGGTGGCAACTTTCAGGGATCTATGTACATGGACACCTAGATCCCTCTGCTCATCCACACTTTCAAGAACTTTACCATTAGCCAAATATTCCGCATTCCTGTTATTCCTTCCAAAGTGAATCACCTCACACTTCTCTACATTAAACTCCATTTGCCACCTCTCAGCCCAGCTCTGCAGCTTATCTATATCCCTCTGTAACCTGCTACATCCTTCCACACTATCGACAACACCACCGACTTTAGTATCGTCTGCAAATTTACTCACCCACCCTTCTGCGCCTTCCTCTAGGTCATTGATAAAAATGACAAACAGCAACGGCCCCAGAACAGATCCTTGTGGTACTCCACTTGTGACTGTACTCCATTCTGAACATTTCCCATCAACCATCACCCTCTGTCTTCTTTCAGCTAGCCAATTTCTGATCCACATCTCTAAATCACCCTCAATCCTCAGCCTCCGTATTTTTTGCAATAGCCTACCGTGGGGAACCTTATCAAACGCTTTGCTGAAATCCATATACACCACATCAACTGCTCTACCCTCCTCTACCTGTTCAGTCACCTTCTCAAAGAACTCAATAAGGTTTGTGAGGCATGACCTACCCTTCACAAAGCCATGCTGACTATCCCTGATCATATTATTCCTATCTAGATGATTATAAATCTTGTCCCTTATAATCCCCTCCAAGACTTTACCCACTACAGACGTGAGGCTCACCGGTCTATAGTTGCCGGGGTTGTCTCTGCTCCCCTTTTTGAACAAAGGGACCACATTTGCTGTCCTCCAGTCCTCTGGCACTATTCCTGTAGCCAATGATGACATAAAAATCAAAGCCAAAGGTCCAGCAATCTCTTCCCTGGCCTCCCATAGAATCCTAGGATAAATCCCATCAGGTCCCGGGGACTTATCTATTTTCAGCCTGTCCAGAATTGCCAACACTTCTTCCCTACGTACCTCAATGCCATCTATTCTATTAGCCTGGGGCTCAGCATTCTCCTCCACAACATTATCTTTTTCCTGAGTGAATACTGACGAAAAATATTCATTTAGTATCTCGCCTATCTCTTCAGACTCCACACACAATTTCCCATCCCTGTCCTTGACTGGTCCTACTCTTTCCCTAGTCATTCGCTTATTCCTGACATACCTATAGAAAGCTTTTGGGTTTTCCTTGATCCTTCCTGCCAAATACTTCTCATGCCCCCTCCTTGCTCGTCTTAGCTCTCTCTTTAGATCCTTCCTCGCTACCTTGTAACTATCCATCGCCCCAACTGAAACTTCACACTTCATCTTTACATAGGCCTTCTTCTTCCTCTTAACAAGAGATTCCACTTCCTTGGTAAACCACGGTTCCCTCGGTCGACGCCTTCCTCCCTGTCTGACCGGTACATACTTATCAAGAACACGCAGTAGCTGATCCTTGAACAAGCCCCACTTATCCAGTGTGCCCAACACTTGCAGCCTACTTCTCCACCTTATCCCCCCAAGTCACGTCTAATGGCATCATAATTGCCCTTCCCCTGGCTATAACTCTTGCCCTGCGGTGTATACTTATCCCTTTCCATCATTAATGTAAACGTCACCGAATTGTGGTCACTGTCCCCAAAGTGCTCTCCTACCTCCAAATCCAACACCTGGCCTGGTTCATTACCCAAAACCAAATCCAACGTGGCCTCGCCTCTTGTTGGCAGGTCCCAACCCCAAACCCCCAAAATAATACGGTTTCCCCCAACAAGTAGAGGGAGAAATCGCAAAGGTTATCCAGAGTTTGCTTGACCAAGGCGCACTCCGTTCAGTAGCCTCAACGAACAATGCCCCAATTTGGCCCGTCAGGAATCCCGATGGATCATGGCGACTGACCATCGATTATAGGGAACTATCACAAGTAAACCCAGTAGCAGCCCCCACCGTAGCCACGAGTCCCGAGACAATGTTAAAACAGGGTATCCAGCCAAAGAAAATTTCGGTTTTAGACATCAGCAACGGCTTTTGGTCCATTCCATTGGATAAAGCGTGCCAATATAAATTTGCTTTCACCTTCCAGGGACAGCAATACACATGGACGTGCCTACCACAAGGCTTCCACAACTCCCCCTCTATTTTCCACCGAGAGCTGGCGAATGGATGAGCCAAATTTTCCCGACCCGATTGCCTTGTCCAGTACGTAGATGACTTGCTTCTACAGACCGACACTAAGGGAGAGCACATTTAGCTTCTCGCCAAACTATTAGGACTCCTTCACGAAATTGGATGTAAAGTAAACCCCAAAAAGGCCCAGATTCTACAAGAAAAAGTAATTTACTTAGGCACAGTGATCACCCATGGCAAACGCGAGATCGAGCAGAAAATCATCGACTCCATTGTCAAATTACCCCTGCCCCATAATGTCACAGCCCTCCGGTCATTTCTAGGACTGGTTGGCTACTGTAGGAATCACATAGACGGTTTTGCGACGGTTTTGCGACGGCCCCTCTTTCCGAACTCCTAAAGAAGCAATCACCATGGCTTCCACAGCACACGGATGCCGTGGATGTATTAAAACGAACCCTCAGCACAGCCCCGCATTACAGGTCCCAGATCCACTCTCCCCATACGCAATTGAGGTTGTAACCACCAACAGAACCCTTTCGGCCGTGCTCCTCCAAGAAAGACATGATCGTTTAGGCCCTGTAGCATACGCCTCATGAGTACTTGATCCAATAGAGCAAGGATTTTCTGCCTGTGAAAGGCACCTGCTCGCAGTTTTTTGGGCTGTTCAATACTTCGCCTACATAACAGGACTCAACCCCATCACCATTTTAACAGAGCACACCCCAACCCAACTTCTACTAGAGGGTAGACTAAAGGACGGCACAGTCAGCCAAATTCGTGCCGCCCGATGGACCCTTCTCTTACAAGGACGGGACATTAAAGAGGACAAGAACTTTTTTTTTACTATTTACTATTTTCTTTTCTTTGGTATGTTTGGGTGTGCCCTTCTCTTCTATATATGTGTGTATATATATATATATATATATTACGTTTCTTATCCTGTGTACATAATGGTAAATATACTTTGTTCAAAAACCCAATAGAAAACATTTATTAAAAAAAAAGGAGGACAAGAATGCACACTTTCCTCGCACACAATATACATTACGCAGGCGCCCCACATGAGTGTGAAATAATCTCCACCAAGCACAATACAGGACCCTTTGTACCAAAGTCAGCTCCACCGAAACCAGGCACTACACACCAGAGACCCCAGCACACAGACATAGGTGCACCCCTAAAGATTTATGTGGATGGCTCCTCCACAGTTTTGAATGGTAAAAGAATTACCGGTTGTGGCACATATGTAGAGGACGCGCAGGGACGTGCATTAGAGGAGATATCTTTGAAATTGCCTGGACATCTAGGCTCACAGGCAGCTGAACCAGCAGCCATAGCGTATATTGTAGAGCACCCCGACTCGTTCCCGACCCCAGATGACATATATTCCGACAGTCTATATGCCTGTAATAGTTTAACAGTATTCCTACCCCTGTGGAAATCCAGAGGTTTTGTTTCCGCAGATGGAAAACTCCTACCCTCAGCCCCATTATTCCAGCATATTCTAAGGACAGCTAAAGATCGGAAATATGGTATTATTAAAGTTCCTAGCCACCATCGTTCTTCCCCCCCTGGTAACGTTAAGGCAGACGCCCTAGCAAAGGCAGGTTCCAGACACGGTCACTTTTGGAATCCCCCCGAGAGTGCCCCAGTACACACGGTTCAGGTCTCACAGACCAACATTCAAGATTTAGATCAGGCCCAAAAGAAAGACGCATAGCTCAGGGAAGTTTTAAAAGTTCACATCCCAGCCCCTTACGATAAATACAGGAACACTTTGACGACACATGATGGTATAATTTTAAAAGAAGGTATTTATGTAGTCCCCACCCAGGACAGAAATCAAATTATCTTCCAATTCCATGACAACCATGGACATCAAGGCATAGAAGCAACACTCGCCCACCTCAGACGTCTCTGCTGGTGGCCCGAATTGAAATCCAATGTAACACATTACATTGAAAACTGTTTCATCTGCGCCCAGAACAATCTGGACAAATATGCAAGGATAGGTCAGCTTAGTCACACCCGCCCTATTAATGGCCCCTGGACGAATTTGCAGATTGATTATATAGGACCCCTACCCCCCTGCAAGAATGGTGTTGAGTATGTGTTGGTGGTCATCGACACCTTCATGAAATGGGTGGAAGATTTTCCATCCAGAACGGACATGGCTAAAGCGACAGCCAAGATCCTCACTCAGCACATCTTTACAAGATGGGGACTTCCACGCAGCATAGAGTCAGACCAAGGCTCACATTTTACAGGACGAGTGATGAAAAACGTCCTCACAATTTTCGGAATCAGACAAAAATTCCACATTGCATATCACCCCCAATCAAGCGGAATAATAGAGAGAATGAATAGGACTCTCAAGGCTTCCCTAAGGAAAATGATGCAACAGCACAATAGCACCTGGGACATAGTTCTCCCCTTTGCACTAATGTTGATAAGGAACACGGTAGCCACGTCGACAGGATACACCCCACACACCCTCATGACCGGAAGACCCATGAAGGGGACAGAATATTTGTTAGGGCTCGAGTTGGCCAGCCCCACAGTCACCGCCCTCACCCATGAGAAAGCAGTACAGCAGATTCTCGATAATGTAAAAGCAGCCCAGCTCACCGCAGCTGTTAGGCTTGGGACACGAAAGAAGCAAAGTAAAGTTTGTTTTGACAAAACAGTGCACGCCACAGAATTTGTAGTCGGGCAGCAGGTCATGCTGTCCCGAATCAACCCCAGTTCATTCCTCGCCCCCAAATTTGCAGGACCCTACTCCATTTCTGATAAAGTCAGCCCCTCCGTATATAAAATCACCTATCCCAATGGCAAGTCTGGATGGTTTCACATAAACCAGCTTAATGTTTATGGCACACAGAACAACCACTCACACCACATCTCACTTGCAGCAGCAGATGAACACGCCCCACCCACGGACGACCTATTCCTACCCTCCCCCAACCAGTCCAGCCCATCCTCAGATACTATTGCGGCTCCACCCCCAGAGGCATGACTCCGCCTCTCCCTTCATTCAACCAGCACCGACAGCGACAGCGGCAGCCCCATGACACCACGACACGATTACACTCCTGCACCAGGCCCCACCTCCCAGCAACTCCGAACAAAATTCCAGCGACTCCTTTGAGACCACGTATATCAAAGCCCCTGATCTGTCCCACCACCCGGCGACTATGGATTGCCCCCTACCACCTCCAACCTCGACACAAAACATTGGCACCGCGACAATTCTTATAGACTCATCCGGAATGATGAGATGGACCCCAATTCGCCCCAGGCAGCTTTGGCACAGCTACTCCAGTCACGAGTATGGCAACCGGGAGAAGATGATGACTTAGAGTCTGACTCCCAACAGACGAGCCCCTTTGCGACTCTGTTCACTATAGAGCAATGAGGTGTCCAGATGATGGTAAAAAGGAGCCGAGGGAGATTTACGGTGTTCTACTGATGGAGCCTGCATGATTTTGTTGTATTAGTTTGTCACTTTAAATGTTTGTTACTGTAAATGTTAAATGTTGTTTGTTCACCTAAAGTTTATTCATGGCCCCACGCCACTTTTAACGTCCACTGGCAGTTAAAGGAACTAGTTTGTCGGCAGACAACCGATCATAGTATTCTTCTGATTCGAAGGTAATCACAAGAGGCAACATCCACGGCGAACACAAATTCTTTCCGTTCTTGTCCGGTCGCTCAGGCAGTGGTCAACTACTCTCGGGTAGTGCACTTACGGCACTGGTCACCATCCTACCCGGGGATTCCACCCATTCTTGCCGCGGCCCATACGCACCCTATTCGGAACTCTTGGTTCAAAACTCTTTTTGTTTTCCAGCGACCCTTAGGTTGCTCTCCCATATGCTATTTACAACCTCAAACACTTGGATGGTACACTCACCGCATCAATCACGCAGGCTGCGAGACTGCTCGCGCTGTGACAGTATTTTCTTTCGCATGTCTTGTCCCCAAAATATTTGATTTTTTTTTTAATGAGGGAGTCACAGATGGTGACCAATTATAATGGACAATTGGTAATAAAAGGACAGACAGACAGACATACGAGATCTTAAGCAAGATAATAACAGACATTATGCTTGTGTCCACAGACACCCAGAACCACAGAAGGCACTGGAAGACCAAGAAGGAAGAAGAGAACATGAAGACAGACATCATGGTCGACATTTGGATCTTCGCGGGATCCCTACAGTTGCGCGCGGACGTGACCCCCCTGACCCCTACCCCACTGGCCGTGAATGTTTCCCATCTCTGCCATACACCACACCCAGAGACAGCCACTGATACACCAACCTGGTGTGACAAATTTATCACCTGGTATTCCCTGTCCTACATTGTAGAAGCACTGTTAGTCATTGCAATACTCTGCAGTGTCATCCAGACACTGAGACTTCGGAAATGGCGAAGGAAAGCCTCCCGCACTCTGGTATATTCCTTCAGACCCCCTATTTTAGCACTTCAGCAAACCCCCCACTCGCTTTAAGTGAATAAAGTGCGTTGACTAATTTTTAATGTTTGTTTGTTGTAATAAAAGAAAGATGTAAAATCCTGTACTTGACCGCCAAGATACAGAGACATGTAATGCTGCTGTTGTATAGTTTATACTGTTGTAAATTCTTTTGAATGACTCAGGATAGTTTAGATAAGAATGGTTAGAGGTTCCCGTGTTTTAATTGTAATACATGCCTGAATGTCATAGCGCCCCGTAGAATTTTATAATAATGTGTGTATATAAAACAATTTAGGTAAGTTCCAATCCATAGGACAGAGTAGATTCCAAGTAAATCGAAGGGAATATAAAGGTCTCTATTCTTGAGGATTATTCACAAAATAAAAATAAACCACAGGTGTAAACTCCATATTGGACAAATCACCGAATTTCAGAAGTGTGCACTAACTGGATGCGTGCCTAACAAAGGAGGATAGGGTCAAGTTTGTAAATTTGCACGCAGCTTCAGAGGGATTAGGGCCGGAACATAGCCACAAGCTGTACCCGCTGTCCAATCGACCCTCTACCCCCTTGTTCCCTCATGTTAATATGTCACTCATTACATTGAGGATTGCCTCATTTGTGAGCAGAATGTACCCGATGGTTACGCCAGGAAGGGACATGTAGGACACACCCGTCCTGTGGAGAATCCGTGGACGAATCCCCATGTGGATTACATCGGCCCACTCCCACCATGCAGAAATGGATTTAAGGATGTACTGGTTATCATTAACACCTTTCATGAAGCAGTTCCCACCCGCAACGCAACCACCCGCTGAACAACCACTCAGACCCCCCAGTCCCCCTATTGGACATGGGCCAGATGGTTGGTCAGGGTAGCTGAACGATTCGAGGACCAGGATGCAGTAATCCTGAACCCAATGAACGCAAGCAACCAGCAGATGCGGGTCTGGCGGCCAGGGGAGGCAGTGTTCTGAGGTGTGTGGAGCACAAACATTCTGAGGTGTCCAGATGATGACAATCGGCGGACTCCTCCCAATAAGCATGGTACACGATTTCTGATGGAACCTGCTCCACGCATGCTAGCGTTCTTTGTTTGTGCATTGTTTCACCCTCGTCTCCATCCCTTCTTCTCCTCCCTGCAAGTTATTTGCAATTTGAACTGTCCCTCGCCTCTCACTGATCAAACTCTAAGAGAACCTTCATCATCAGCACTCTCGCTGAGCCATCTTTCCATCCACAGATAACAGACCACCAGCCCATACCCCATACCACTTTGTGTGCCTGCCACACAACTCCACGATTCCCCCCCACGACTCAGAGCAATTGGTATGTACACTACTCGGCCCACTCCCCTTAGTGTATTACGCTGGGATCAACCCACGATTATATTCACTCCCTGACCATTTACTCTCCTCCCCCCCCGATCAGAGACCGATCTTTACTGTCGCTGTGCGTGGGGATCACCCCACCATTCACAGACTGGGGCGTGGTCCCTCACCAACCACACACCCTCGCCCTGTTATCTGTCCTTGGACACCCAACATATCGCCATCGAGTAGTGGAGTAACGGCATTTCCCACGCCCTACCCGGGGACCCTACACATTCTTCGCCCGCCGTGGCCCATAGGCACCTCTCTCACCCCTAATCCCTCTTTCCCTCTGACTCCCTACCATCTGGAATGGCTACTTACAGTACCAAACCCTTGAGCAGGCCTCAAACCAAAACCGTTGCCCCACACCCCACCGTTTTGGTTGTGGGACGAAAAATGTATTCAGTGTCCCAGGTCCCAACTCATCCTCTTCTCCACTCTTCTACAGAGGTCCCTTTGTACCGACCCCACATGCTATTTACACTTAGCAACCCGATGGTGATTGCTCTATGAAGGAATCGGGTTGCCCAACAATTCTCACCCCCCCCCCCTTCCTCAGGTCAGACCTCTGTGCTCCTGGGTGAAACTGTATACAGCTGGCCGCCCTGGGGTTCCGCTGGTTAAGCCAAACCTCAACCAGTATATGGAAGCGCGAAAAAGGGGGTGGTCGAAAACAGGTTCCGACCACGCCAAGCCTCAGCCAGGTTGGGTTTGAACATGTTGAAATGAAATGTGAAAAGTGGGGGGGGGTCACGGATAGTGACAATATGATAGAATGAACGCAGACATTAGGCGTGCGATAATAACAGAAACAATGCTTGATTCCCCCAGGATGCCCAGAGACGGCAAACCCAGGAGGTCACCCAGTTGATGCAGAAGGCAAGACCAGAGCTTGGTGGGATGATTCCTGGGATTGGGGTTCTGCCCTTCGGAGGCACTCCATTGTTCTGCTCCACCACCATCTGGCTGTCATGATGATCCTGTTTACCTTAATCTACCTCATCATCCTTCACGGTTCAATTCCGTAGGTGGACGAAGCGCCAGGCCATGGGACTCATGTTTACTGCACGGGCTCCTTTAATTCAGCCAAACTAAAGATCCCCGGGGACTCATACTTGTTTTGCACAGTGTATCCAGCTTGGCTAGTATATGACCTTGGTAGAAATGTAAATTCTTAAGGCCAGCCTGTTTACATGGAACTACACAACCGTCAATATTTTCTTCAATTTGTACCGGAAAGTATTTCTGCACTTTTATATTAGTACGAAGTCTTACAACACCAGGTTAAAGTCCAACAGGTTTGTTTCGATGTCACTAGCTTTCGGAGCGCTGCTCCTTCCTCAGGTGAATGAAGAGGTATGTTCCAGACACACACATATAGACAGATTCAAAGATGCCAGACAATGCTTGGAATGCGACCATTAGCAGGTGATTAAATCTTTACAGATCCAGCGATGGGGTAACCTCAGGTTAAAGAGGTGTGAATTGTACCAAGCCAGGACAGTTGGTAGGATTTCACAGGCCAGATGGTGGGGAGTGAATGTAATGCGACATGAATCCCAGGTCCCGGTTGAGGCCGCACTCATGTGTGCGGAACTTGGCTATAAGTTTCTGCTCGGCTATTCTGCGTTGTCGCGGGTCCTGAAGGCCGCCTTGGGCCTTGGGCCTTGGGCCTTGGAACACGACGGGCTTTTATATTAGGTTTACGATATTTTCTCACCTTGCGTTAAACTGCCAATTGTATCTTACAGTACGGACACGTCTAATTTTTCTAACCGTATTAGGTCCGTTATGGAATGTATATTTGTCTTTGTTTTTTGTAAATTATGCATTAGGGATTTGTGCATGTAGAGCTCGGGTCTTACCTGACGGACAGGTGAGTGGGGATGCAGGGCAGGTCCGGGTGTGTGATCCACCACGCTTCGCCTTCAGGATCAAGAGGAGGGGGATATGTGGCCTTCGGAAATGGTCGCGTGCAAAGATTGATGGGAAATTTAGCACCACATGGACACAGACAGGCTGCAGCTTGGAAATATACAGAGGCTGCAGCCCAGACGGTGCACTGGGGCATAGCAAATAGTCGCAGGAGGAGGCCATTCGGCCCTTCGAGTCTGCTCTGCCATTCGCTTGCGGTTTTCCCCCCGGGCCGGGGCACAGAGTCATCCTGCTCTCCTCCCCGGTGCCCAGGAAGGTGCCCAGCTCAGCGTCCCTGAACCATGGCGCCGCTCTCCTTCCGGCCATCTTGTTGAATCTGGCGTTGTTTTGCATGGAAGCGGTTGCGTTCCACGTGGCCATGGTGCGAGCCCATTCAGAGTTGCAGAGTCAGTGCAGCTATTGCGCCATTTTTCCTGATGTAAAATGCCACTGTTCCCACGCCGGCGTCAGCACTTCGTCTCAAAATCGCACTTTTTAAATCCCTGTTCTGACTCTCAGCTCCCGCTCTTTTTGAATCTTTGCTAACTCTCAGCTCCAGCTCTTTAAATATCCACTCTGATTTGCAGTTCCCACTCTTATTAAATCTCCGCTCAGACACTCAGTTCACGCTCTTTAAATCTCCACTCTGATCATAGAATCATAGAATTTACAGTGCAGAAAGAGGCCATTCGTCCCAGCGAGTCTGTACCGGCCCTCGGAAAGAGCACCCACGCCTCCACCCTACCCCACCATAACCCAGTAACCCCACCCACCCTTTTTGGACACTAAGGGGCAATTTATCACGGTCAATCTACCTAACCTGCACATCTTTGGACATCTCCGCTCTGACACTCAGTTTCCGCTCTTTTTAAATATCCTCTCTGACTCACTGCCCCCATCTCATTTTAATTCACTCAGCAGACCCTCAGCTCCCGCTATTTTTTAATCTCCACTCTGACTCTCTCTCAGCTCCCGCTCTTTATAAATCTCCGCTCTGACTCTCAGCTCCCGCTCTTTATAAATCTCCGCTCTGACTCTCAGCTCCCGCTCTTTATAAATCTCCGCTCCCACTCCCAGCGCCCGCTCTTTATAAATCTCTGCTCTGACTCTCAGCTCCCGCTCTTTATAAATCTCCGCTCTGACTCTCAGCTCCTGCTCTTTATAAAACTCCGCTCCCACTCTCACCTCCCGCTCTTTATAAATCTCTTTAGAACATAGAACATAGAACGATACAGCGCAGTACAGGCCCTTCGGCCCACGATGTTGCACCGAAACAAAAGCCATCTAACCTACACTATGCCATTATCATCCATATGCTTATCCAATAAACTTTTAAATGCCCTCAATGTTGGCGAGTTCACTACTGTTGCAGGTAGGGCATTCCACGGCCTCACCACTCTTTGCGTAAAGAACCTACCTCTGACCTCTGTCCTATATCTATTACCCCTCAGTTTAAAGCTGTCCCCTCGTGCCAGCCATTTCCATCCGCGGGAGAAGGCTCTCACTGTCCACCCTATCTAACCCCCTGATCATTTTGTATGCCTCTATTAAGTCTCCTCTTAACCTTCTTCTCTCCAACGAAAACAACCTCAAGTCCATCAGCCTTTCCTCCTAAGATTTTCCCTCCATACCAGGCAATATCCTGGTAAATCTCCTCTGCACCCGCTCCAAAGCCTCCACGTCCTTCCTATAATGCGGTGACCAGAACTGTACGAAATACTCCAAATGCGGCCGTACCAGAGTTTTGTACAGCTGTAACATGACCTCCTGACTCCGGAACTCAATCCCTCTACCAATAAAGGCCAACACTCCATAGGCCTTCTTCACAACCCTATCAACCTGGGTGGCAACTTTCAGGGATCTATGTACATGGACGCCTAGATCCCTCTGCTCATCCACATTTCCAAGAACTTTACCATTAGCCAAATATTCTGCATTCCTGTTATTCCTTCCAAAGTGAATCACCTCACACTTCTCTACATTAAACTCCATTTGCCACCTCTCAGCCCAGCTCTGCAGCTTATCTATGTCCCTCTGTAACCTGTTACACCCTTCCACACTGTCAACAACACCACCGACTTTAGTGTCGTCTGCAAATTTACTCACCCACCCTTCTGCGCCTTCCTCTAGGTCATTGATAAAAATGACAAACAGCAACGGCCCCAGAACAGATCCTTGTGGTACGCCACTTGTAACTGAACTCCATTCTGAACATTTCACATCAACCACCACCCTCTGTCTTCTTTCAGCTAGCCAATTTCTGATCCACATCTCTAAATCACCCTCAATCCCCAGCCTCCGTATTTTCTGCAATAGCCTACCGTGGGGAACCTTATCAAACGCTCTTTCTCTGACTCTCAGCTCCTGTTCTTTATAAATCTCCACTCTGACTCTCAGTTCTTGCTCTTTATAAATCTCCGCTCTGACTCTCAGCTCCCCGCTCTTTATAAATCTCCGCTCTGACTCTCAGCTCCCGCTCTTTGTAATCACTGCTCTGACTCTCAGCTCCAGCTCTTTATAAATCTCCACTCTGACTCTCAGCTCCCGCTCTTTATAAATCTCCGCTCCCACTCTCAGCTCCCGCTCTTTATAAATCTCCGCTCTGACTCTCAGCTCCCGCTCTTTATAAATCTCCGCTCCCACTCTCAGCTCCCGCTCTTTATAAATCTCCGCTCTGACTCTCAGCTCCCGCTCTTTGTAAATCTCTGTTCTCACTCTCAGCTCGCGCTCTTTATAAACCTCCGCTCTGACTCTCAGCTCGCGCTCTTTATAAATCTCCGCTCTGACTCTCAGCTCCCACTCTTAATAAATCTCCACTCTGACTCTCAGCTCCCGCTCTTTATAAATCTCCGCTCCCACTGTCAGCTTCTGCTCTTTATAAATCTCCGCTCTGACTCTCAGCACCCGCTCTTTGTAAATCTTCACTCTGACTCTCAGCTCCCGCTCTTTATAAATCTCCGCTCTGACTCTCAGTTCTCGCTCTTTATAAATCTCCGCCCTGACTCTCAGCTCCCGCTCTTTATAAATCTCCGCTCTGACTCTCAGCCCCCGCTCTTTATAAATCTCCGCTCTGACTCTCAGCTCCGCTCTTTATAAATCTCCGCTCCCACTCTCAGGTCCCGCTCTTTATAAATCTCCGCTCTGACTCTCAGCTCCCGCTCTTTATAAATCTCCGCTCTGACTCTCTCTCAGCTCCCGCTCTTTATATATCTCCGCTCTGACTCTCAGCTCCCGCTCTTTGTAAACCTCCGCTCTGACTCTCAGCTCCCGCTCTTTATAAATCTCCGCTCTGACTCTCTCTCAGCTCTCGCTCTTTATAATCCTCCGCTCTGACTCTCAGCTCCCACTCTTTATAAATCTCCGCTCTGGCTCTCTCTCAGCTCCCGCTCTTTATAAATCTCCGCTCTGACTCTCAGCTCTCGCTCTTTATAAACCTCCGCTCTGACTCTCAGCTCCCGCTCTTTATAAATCTCCGCTCTGACTCTCTCTCAGCTCTCGCGCTTTATAAATCTCCGCTCCCACTCTCTGCCCCCGCTCTTTATAAATCTCCACTCCCACTCTCAGCTCTCGCGCTTTATAATTCTCTGCTCTCTCTCTCAGCTCCCGCAGGACATGGTTCGCAGGACATCCCCCACAGCGCCCACACCTGTCCTCCACCTCCTCAAAAAACCTGCACATCCTGGCCACAGTCATATGAGCACTGTGGACCACCTTGAACTGGATAAGGCTGAGCCTGGCACATGACGACAGTGCATTGACTCTCCTCGGGGCCATAACCCGACTTCCATCTCCTCTCCCAGCTCTTCCTCCCACTTCCTCTTCACCTCCCCGATTGGGGCCCCTTCCCACTCCATCAGTCCCTTACATATTTCCGAGACCATCCCCTCCCCAACCCCTGTTTTAGACATCAACGCATCCTGTAGTCCCCTCGGTGGCAATGGAAGCTCGGGACTCGCCTCCGGACAAAATCCTGTACCTGCACGTACTGGAACCCTTTCCCACCCGGCATCTCAAACTCAGCTGATGAGCTTTGAGAAAGGGATATCTGGACTCGAAAAGTTAGCTCTTTTCTCTCCCTACAGATGCTGCCAGACCTGCTGAGATTTCCAGCATTTTCTCTTTGGCAACTCAAACTCCTCGTCTAGCTCAGGATCCGTGGACCCGTCAGGGTCAGGAAATACTCCTCAATGAAGAGATCCCCAAACATCACAATCCCTGCCTGGTGCCACCATCTGAAGCCCCCGTCCAGCCTTCCCCAATCTACCAGAGTGAAGCAGTGGTTGTTACACATCGGTGGCCACACCGACGCCCTTTCCAGTCTCATGTGCTGCCTCCATTGCCCCCACACTCTCAGGGCTGCCACTACCACTGAGCTTGTGGAGTACCGAGGCATCGAGAATGGCAGAGGTGCCCTTAACAATGCCTTCAGAACGTGCCCTTGCAAGATGCCGCATCCACCCGCTCCCACACCGTCCCCTCCCCATTACCCATTTCCTAACCATCGCTATATTAGCCGCCCAGTAGTAATTAATAAATTTTGGAAGGGACAAGCCCCACTCCCAGCCCCTCTGTTCAAGAAGGACTTTCTTCAACCTCGGGTCTTTCCCGGCCCATATAAAACCCGAGATCGCCGCGTTCACCTTCCTAAAAAATGCCTTGGGGATGAAGATTGGAAGACACTGAAACACGAACAGCAATCTCGGGTGGACTGTCATCTTCACAGTCTGTACTCTCCCTGCCAATGACAGCGGGAGCACATCCCACCTGCGGAAGTCCCCTTTCATTTGCTCAATCATCCTGCCCAAAATTAGTTTATAAAGCTGTCCCCAGTCCCTTGACACCTGAATCCCCAGGTACCTAAAACTCCTTCCCATCACTTTGAACGGCATCTCGCTCAGTCGCCTCTCCTGCCCCCTTGCCTGGATCGCAAAGACCTTATTCTTGCCCATATTCAATTTGTAACCTGAGAACCGACCATATTCCTCCAGTATCCCCATAATTCCTGCAATTCCGCCCAACGGGACTGATATAAAGGAGCAAATCATCTGCATAGAGCAAGACCCCTCTCACTATCCCCCCGCCAAATGTTCGATGCCCTCAGCGCCTTTGCCAAAGGCTCTATGGCCAGGGTAAACAGTAGTGGAGAAAGTGGGCACCCCTGCCTTGTCCTCCTGCACAGACTAAAATGTTCTGATGGAACCCGGTTTGTCCTAACATTTGGCACTGGTGCCTGATATAGCAACTGGACTCAATCCGCAAATCCCTGCCCGAACCCAAACCTTCCCACAAATACTTCCACTCCACCCGATCAAAGGTCTTTTCTGCATCCATGACCACCACCACTTCGACCTCGCGCCCCTCCGCAGGCATCATTATTAATTTAGGAGCCGCCTAATGTTGGACTCCGCACAGACAGTGAGCCAAGCCGGGAATCGAACCTGGGACCCTGGCGCTGTGAAGCAACAGTGCTAACCACTGTGCGACCATGAAATGAATGAAAATCACTTATTGTCACAAGTAGGCTTCAAATGAAGTTACTGTGAAAAGCCCCTAGTCGCCACATTCCGGTGCCTGTTCGGGGAGGCCGGTACGGGAATTGAACCGTGCTGTTGGCCATCACAGGAGTATTGGGAAAAGTGCCAAATAAAGTTGAAGAAAGTCAAAACTTTCCTCCTTGGAGAATAAATGTTATCATCAGCTTTTCATAAACTCAGGGGGGATGATGTTCCATCAGCTTCTCCCATTTGCTGCTGCTATCATTACTTAGAACGTTGGTGTGGACGGTGCTGACAGTAGTTTTCCAGACATTCCATGACTCTTCTGTTTAAGATACTGCAAACAAGTGGGAGAGCTCCCTGCTGAAATTCACCCCTTCCAGGTTTCCCCTTCCAACGTGAGCAAGGGTATAAATCACAAGTCCATGGCCGACTGCGCTTTCCATCCAATTATCTTTGAGAGGAAATGTCAAATCTTTTGACGTCGCTGGTTATCATAACAGCGAATCTGGTCATTTAACTGCGGGTTGTCTGTGAGACTTTGCCAGGTTCAAATTGGCTGAAGCAGTTTCCTGCATTGCAACACTTAAAAAATGTACTGAACCAGAAATCTGCAGGCTTAACAGCGATGAGATGTCCATGGAGCAGTATATGTGGGCGACGCGTACTCACTGAAGATGTCCGGCTGACGCAAAGTGGCAAGGACCGAGGAGGGTGAGGGTGCACAGTTTCTCAGATATGGCACCGGAGGAGGAGCTCCAGAAAGATCGGAATCTCCCTTTTCTCAAAGGGCGTGAGAAGGATGTCACCTGACCCTCATGGTCCTCTCTGATGCAAGTCATGTTGCAGCTGTATAGAACCTTAGTTAGGCCACACTTGGAGTATAGTGTTCAATTCTGGTCGCCACACTACCAGAAGGATGTGGAGGCTTTAGAGAGGGTGCAGAAGAGATTTACCAGAATGTTGCCTGGTATGGAGGGCATTAGCTATGAGGAGCGGTTGAATAAACTCGGTTTGTTCTCACTGGAATGAAGGAAGTTGAGGGGCGACCTGATAGAGGTCTACAAAATAATGAGGGGCATAGACAGAGTGGATGGTCAGAGACATTTTCCCAGGGTAGAGGGGTCAGTTACTAGGGGGTTTAAGGTGAGAGGGGCACGATTTAGAGGAGATGTACGAGGCAAGTTTTTTACACAGAGGGTAATGGGTGCCTGGAACTCGCTGCCGGAGGAGGTGGCAGAAGCAGGGACGATAGTGACATTTAAGGGGCATCCTGACAAATACATGAATAGGATGGGAATAGAGGGATACGGACCCTGGAAGCGTAGAAGATTTTAGTTTAGTAGGGCAGCATGGTCGGCACAGGCCTGGAGGGCCGAAGGGCCTGTCCCTGTGCTGTACTTTTCTTTGTTCTTTGTTGTTTTTGTTGCCGTTCTGCCCGACCCTCACATAGTCCTTCCCCCAATTGTCATCCAGACTGGGGACTGATAGCAAAATGCTCAGAACCAAGTTTGGTCCTCCTGGTGACACCCACAATGTGTCCAATAAGATAGACTAGCGCAGCATTTTATCTTCTGACTCACTAGGGGAAGGCATTAATAGCCAGGTTCATGGCACCGTGGCTGACTCTGCTGCACAAAAGGTCAGGAAAAAGACTGGCAGGGCTATAGTCATAGGGGATTCAATCGTAAGGGGAGTTGACAGGCATTTATGTGGTCGAAAACGAGACTCCTGAATGGTATGTTGCCTCCCGGGTGCATGGGTCAGGGATGTCTTAGATCGGCTGCAGGGCATACTGAAGGGGGAGGGTGAACAGCCAATTGTCGTGGTGCATATAGGCACCAACGATATAGGTAAAAAACGGGATGAGGTCCTACAATCAGAATTTAGGGAGTTAGGAGATAAGTTAAAAAGTTGGACCTCAAAGGTAGTAATCTCAGGATTGCTACCAGTGCCATGAGGCAGTCAGAGTAGAAATTCAAGAATAGTCAGAATGAATACATGGCTTGAGAGATGGTGCAGGAGGGTGGGGTTCAGATTTTTGGGACATTGGAACCGGTTCTGGGGGTGGTGGGACCATTACAAATCGGATGGTCTACACCTGGGCAGGACTGGAACCAATGTCCTAGGGGGTGCTTTTGCTAACACTGTTGGGGAGGTTTTAAACTAATGTGGCAGGGGGATGGGAACCAGATTAGGAAGTTAGAGGTCAGTAAAGAGGCAGCAACTAAAGCCAATAAGGTACATGATAATAAACTCAATGTGACTAAGGGGAAGAGTAGACAGGGAAGAGATGATGAACATAAAGGGACAGGTGGTCTGAGGGGCATTTGTTTCAAAGCGAGAAATGTAGCAGGTAAGGCAGATGAATTTAGGGCTTGGATTAGTACCTGGGAATATGATGTTATTGGTATTGCTGAGACTTGGTTCAGGGAAGGGCAAGACTGGCAACTAAATATCCCAGGGTATCGATGCTTCAGGAGGGATAGAGAGGGAGATAAAAGGGGTGGAGGAGTTGGATTACTGGTCAGAGATGATATCACAGCTGTGATTAAGGAGGGCATGATGGAGGATTCGAGCACTGAGGCAATATGGGTAGAGCTAAGAAATAGGAAGGGTGCAGTAACATTGTTGGGACTTCACTACAGGCCTCCCAAAAGTGAGTGTGAAGTAGAGGTACAAATATGTAGACAGATTATAGAAAAATTAAGGAGCAATTGGGTTGTGGTGATGGGAGATTTTAACTTCCCCAACATTGAATGGGACTCATGTAGTGATGGAGGCATAGATGGAGCAGAATTTGTAAGGAGCAACGAGGAGAGTTTTTTAGAGCAGTATGTAAATAGTCCAACTCGGGAAGGGGCCATACTGGACCTGGTATTGGGGTATGATGCCGGCCAGGTGGTTGAAGTTTCAGTTGGTGATTACTTTGGGAATAGCGATCACAATTCCGTAAGTTTTAGAATACTCATGGACAAAGACGAGAGTGGTCCTAAAGGAAGAGTGCTAAATTGTGGAAAGGCCAAGTATAACAAAATTCGGCAGGAGCTAGTGAATGTGGATTGGGAGCAGCTGTTTAAGGGTAAATCCACATTTGAAATATGGGAGTCTTTTAAGGAAAGGTTGATTAGAGTGCAGGACAGACATGTACCTGTGAAAATGAGGGATAGAAATGGCAAGATTAGGGAACCATGGATGACGGGTGGAATTGTGAGACTAGCTAAGATGAAAAAGGAAGCATACATAAGATCTAGGCGACTTAAAACTGATGAAGCTTTGGAGGAATATCGGGAAAGTGGGACAAATCTCAAACGCGCAATAAAGAGGGCTAAAAGGGGTCATGAAATATCTTTGGCTAACAGGGTTAAGGAAAATCCCAAAGGAGCAAGAGGGTAACTAGAGAAAGGATTGGCCCACTCAAAGACAAAAGAGGGAATTTATGCATGGAGTCAGAGGAAATGGGTGAGATTCTTAATGAGTACTTTGCATCGGTATTCACCAAGGAGAGGGACATGACGGATGTTGAGGCTAGGGAAGGATGTTTAAATACTCTAGGTCAAGTCGGCATAAGGAAGGGGGAAGTTTTGGGTATTCTAAATGGCATTAAGGTGGACAAGTCCCCAGGTCCAGATAGGATCTATCCCAGGTTATAAGGAAATTGAGGGGCGAAATAGCTGGGGCCTTAACAGATATCTTTGCAGCATCCTTGAGCACGGGTGAGGTCCCGGAGTGCTAGAGAATTGCTATTGTTTTCCCTTTGTTTAAAAAGGGTAGCAGGGATAATCCAGGGAATTATAGACCTGTGAGTTTGACATCAGGGGTAGGCAAATTGTTGGAGAAGATACTGAGGGATAGGATCTATTCACATTTGGAAGAAAATAGACTTATCAGTGATAGGCAGCATGGTTTTGTGCAGGGAAGGTCATGTCTTACAAACCTAATAGAATTCTTTGAGGAAGTGACAAAGTTAATTGATGAGGGAAGGGCTGTAGATGTTATATACATGGACTTCAGTAAGGCGTTTGATAAAGTTTCCCATGGCAGGTTGATGGAAAAGTGAAGTTGTATGGGGTTCAGGGTGTACTAGCTAGATGGATAAAGAACTGGCTGGGCAACAGGAGACAGAGAGTAGTGGTGGAAGGGAGTGTCTCAAAATGGAGAAAGATGACTAGTGGTGTTCCACAGGGATCCGTGCTTGGACCACTGTTGTTTGTGATATGCATAAATGATCTGGACGAAGGTATAGGTGGTCTGATTAGCAAGTTTGCAGATGATACTAAGATTGGTGGAGTTGTAGATAGTGAGGAGGACTGTCAGAGAATACAGCAAAATATAGATAGATTGGAGAGTTGAGCATAGAAATGGCAGACGGAGTTCAATCCAGGCAAATGCGAGGTGATGCATTTTGGAAGATCTAATTCAAGAGCGGACTATACGGTCAATGGAAGAGTCCTGGGGAAAATTGATGTACAGAGAGATCTGGGAGTTCAGGTCCATTGTACCCTGAAGGTGGCAACGCAGGTCGATAGAGTGGTCAAGAAGTCATACAGCATGCTTGCGTTCATCGGACGGGGTATTGAATGCAAGAGTCGGCAGTTCATGTTACAGTTGTATCGGACTTTGGTTAGGCCACATTTGGAATACTGCGTGCAGTTCTGGTCGCCACATTACCAGAAGGATGTGGATGCTTTAGAGACGGTGCAGAGGAGGTTCACCAGGATGTTG
This sequence comes from Scyliorhinus torazame, assembly GCF_047496885.1. Lineage (NCBI taxonomy): Eukaryota > Metazoa > Chordata > Chondrichthyes > Carcharhiniformes > Scyliorhinidae > Scyliorhinus > Scyliorhinus torazame. The sequence goes on from NC_092710.1 coordinate 326,293,189, forward strand.
CCTGGTATGGAGGGTGCTAGCTATGAAGAAAGGTTGAGTAGATTAGGATTGTTTTCGCTGGAAAGACGGAGGTTGAGGGAGGAACTGATTGAGGCCTACAAAATTATGAGAGGTATGGACAGGGTGGATAACAAGAGTGGGGGTGTCAATTACAAGGGGTCACGATTTCAAGGTGCGAGGGGGAAAGTTTAAGGGAGATGTGCGTGGAAACCTTTTTACGCAGAGGGTGGTGGGTGCGGAGCTGGTAGAGGCGGGCACGATAGCATCATTTAAGATGCATCTAGTCAGATATATAAATGGGCGGGGAACAGAGGGAAGTAGATGCTTGGAAAATAGAAGACAGGTTTAGATAAAGGATCTGGATCGGTGCAGGCTGGGAGGGCCGAAGGGCCTGTTCCTGTGCTGTAATTTTCTTTGTTCTTTGTTCTATGTATGCAGCCAATGTTGATTGGCGTAAAAATCCACCGGGCTCACTAGTGTACTTTAGGGAAGGAAATCTGCTGTCCTTACCACGTCTGGCCTACAACAATGTGGTTGACTCTTAAATTCCCTCTGAAATGGCTTGAGCGAGACACTCAGTTAAACGGAAATTTGGGATGGACAATGAATACCTCCTGTGAATGAATAAATAACAAATGAATAAATAAATAATCTGCATTTGAGCTCAACACCCCATCCTGATCACCTTGGTGGCTCTTTCCACCTGAACATTTCGTCACTTTTGTGATGTAGGAAACACAGCAGGTAACTTGTACTCGGCAACCACCCAAAAACTGTAACGTGACATTGACCAGGTGACACGTTTTTGTGATGTTGATTCAAGCATGAATCTTGCCGGGACACGAGAGATAACTTCCCTGCCCTTCCTCAAGCTCGTGCCGTGGGATCTTTCACATCTAGCGGAACAGGTAGATGGGGCCTCAGTTTAACACCTCATCTGAAAGATGGCACCTCTGACAATGCAGGCCTCCCCCACTACCACGCCAGACCGCCAGCCTTTTCTGTGCACAGGTCCTGGAGTGGGACCTGGAACCTTGTGGTAGTCACCACTGTTTGTATAATAGTTGTATTAGAGGTAATATGGTAAGGCTCCTGTACTACAGGTACTGGGGTAGATCCCTGCCAGCTGGCTCCGCCCAGTAGGCGGAGTATAAATGTGTGTGCACACCGAGCTGCTCCCATTTCTGGTAGCAGCTGCAGGAGGCCACATATCTCTGCTTAATAAAGCCTCGATTACTCTCTACTCTCGTCTCGTTGTAATTGATAGTGCATCAATATATTAAGCAGAGATTTTACAGCGATGGAACGACGCATCAAGCCTGATCACCTACAGCTGCACCCACAAGCAGCCAATGCTGCGTCGGCCTTCGACCACTGGCTCGCTTGTTTCGAGAGCTACCTCCGATCTGCGACAGACCAACCCTCGGACGCACAGAAGCTCCAGGTCCTTTACTCACGGGTGAGCTCCGATATATTTCCCCTTATCTGGGATGCGTCTACTTACACGGAAGCAATGGAGCTCCTGAAAGGACATTATAGTCGCCCGATCAACAAACTGTATGCCAGTCACCTCCTGTCCACGAGACAGCAACTCCCTGGTGAGTCTTTAGACAATTTCTGGTGTGCCCCGCACATCCTGGCGAGGAACTGTGATTACCAAGCAGTTTCGGCAGTCGAACATACTGAACTTCTAATCAGGGACGCTTTTGTTACGGGCATGGGGTCAGCGTACATCCGCCAGCGCCTATTAGAAGGGGGTACGCTCGACCTTGCGGCAACCAGGCAGCTCGCAAACTCACTGACTGTTGCCTGCCGTAACGTACAGTCGTACGCTCCCGACCACACGGCACCCTCATGGACATCATGGGCCCCACCAGCTTCCGCCCCCAGTCCACCCCAAGCCTGCGCCGCGCGGCAGCCAGCCAACCCCGGGGGGGCACAAATGCTACTTCTGCTGGCAGCGCTGCCCGGCGCGGAGTGCTACCTGTAAGGCCTGCGGAAAGAAGGGACATTTTGCTGCGGTGCGCCAGGCCCGATTGATCGCTCCAGTTTCTAGCCCCAGCGTTCCTACACCCCCCATGTGCGACCCGTGGGCGCCGCCATCTTCCCCCCAGCAGACCACGTGCGACCCGTGGGCGCCGCCCTCTTTAATGCCGCCCGCCATGAGCGCCCTGTGGGCGCCAATTTTGAACGGCACCTCAGGACCCCGGTACATCGGGAATTTCGTCTGGCCATTCACCGCCGCCGACCAGCCCGGGGCCTACCAGCACCAGCCGCAGCTCATCTCCATCACGCTCCATCAGTCCCGGCCTCACAACCTCGCAACCGCGGCGACGACGGTGAAAGTTGATGGGCACAAGACTTCCTACCTTCTTGACTCAGGGAGCACGGAAAGCTTCATCCACCCATCTATGATAAGGCGCTGCTCCCTCGCGGTACACCCCGTTATCCAGAGAATCTCCCTGGCCTCTGGATCCCATTCTGTGGAAATTCGCGGGTACTGCACGCTACCCTCACCATCCAGGGCGTAGAGTTCAGCAACTTCCGACTCTACACTGCCCTGTTACTCGGCCTGGACTTCCAGTGCAACCTCCAAAGCCTAACTGTAAAATTCGGCGAACTCCTACTACCCCCTCACTGTATGTGGCCTCACGACCCTTAAGGTCAACCCACCTTCTCTGTTTGCAAACCTCACCCCGGATTGCAAACCCGTCGCCACCAAGAGCAGACGGTACAGTGCCCAGGACAGGACCTTCATCAGGTCGGAGGTCCAGCGGCTGCTGCGGGAAGGCATCATCGAGGCCAGCAACAGGCCCTGGAGAGCCCAAGTGGTAGTAGTAAAGACTGGGGAGAAACACAGGATGGTCATTGACTACAGTCAGACCATCAATCGGTACACACAGCTCGACACGTAACCCCTCCCACGCATATCTGATATGGTCAATCAGATTGCACAGTACCGGGTCTTTACTACAGTGGACCTGAAATCTGCCTGCCACCAGCTCCCCAACCCTAAGGCGGACCGCCAATACACTGCGTTCGAAGCAGATGGCCGCCTTTACCACTCACTTAGGGTTCCCTTCGGCGACACTAACGGGGTCTCGGTCTTCCAATGTTAGATGGACCGAATGGTTGATCGGTACGGGCTGCGGGCCACCTTCCCGTACCTGGATAACGCCACCATCTCCAGCCACGACCAGCAGGACCACGACGCTAACCTTTTCAAATTTCTCCACACCGCCAAACTCCTGAATCTCATGTACAATAAGGAGAAATGCGTGTTCCGCACCAACCGCTTAGCCATCCTTGGCTCTGTTCTGGAAAATGGAGTTCGACCGCATGCGTCCCCTCATGGAACTCCCACTCCCCCACTGCCCCAAGGCCCTGAAACGATGCCTGGGGTTTTTCTCCTGGATCCCTAACTATGCGGACAAGGCCCGCCCACTGATTCACTCCACAGTTTTCCCCTGACGGCTGAGGCCCGCCAGGCCTTCAACCGTATCAAGGCTGGCATTGCCAATGCCACGATGCACGCGGTCGACGAGACCCTCCCCTTTCAGGTCGAGAGCGATGCATCGGACATCTCTCTGGCCGCCACCCTCAACCAGGCGAGCAGACTCGTGGTATTCTTTCCCCGCACCCTCCATGCCTCCGCGATTCGGCACTCCTCTGTCGAAAAGGAGGCCCAAGCCATCGTTGAAGCTGTGCGGCATTGGAAGCATTACCTGGCCGGCAGGGGATCCACTCTCCTCACTGACCAACGGTCGGTTGCCTTCATGTTTGATAATACACAGCGGGGCAAGATCAAAAATGATAAAATCTTAAGGTGGAGGATCGAGCTCTCCACCTACAATTACAAGATTTTGTATCGTCCCGGGAAGCTCAACAAGCCCCCCGATGCCCTATCCCGAGATACATGTGCCAGCGCACAAGTGGACCGACTCCAGGCCTGCACGATGGTCTCTGTCACCCAGGGGTCACCCGGTTCTTTCACTTCCTAAAGGCCCGCAATCTGCCCTACTCCATTGCGGAGGTCAGGGCTGTCACCAGAGACTGCCAGGTCTGCGCGGAGTGCAAACCGCACTTGTGCTGGCCAGACCGAGTGCACCTGGTGAAGGCCTCCCGCCCCTTTGAACGCCTCAGCATGGACTTCAAAGTGCCCCTCCCCTCCACCGACCGAAACACGTACTTCCTGAACGTGGTCAATGAATGCTCCCGGTTCCCCTTCGCCATCCCATGCCACGATATGATGTCTGCCACGATCATTAAAGCACTCAACAGCATCTTCGCCCTGTTCGGTTTTCCCGCTTACGTCCACAGCGACCAGGGATCCTCCTTTATGAGTGATGAGCTGCAGCAGTTCCTGCTCAGCAAGAGCATTGCCTCGAGCAGGACGACCAGCTACAACCCCTGGGGAAACGGGCAAGTGGCGAGGGAGAAGGCCGTCCTGCTGGCCCTGCGGTCTAAAAATCTCCCGGTCTCCCGCTGGCAGGAGGTCCTCCCCGACGCCCTCCATTCCATCCGATCGCTACTCTGCACTGTGACTAATGTAACCCCCCATGAACGCCTCCTTGCCTTCCCTAGGAAGCCCACCTCCGGGGTTTCGCTCCCAACGTGGCTGGCAGCTCCAGGACCCGTCCTCCTCTGCAAACACGTGTGGCTCCACAAGGCGGACCCGTTGTCGAAAGGGTACAACTGCTGCATGTGAACCCACAGTACGCCTACGTGGCGGACCCCGACGGCCGCCAGGACACAGTCTCCCTCAGGGACCTGGCACCAGCTGGATCCCCGCCCACGGCCAAACACCACCCGACACCCCCCCTCCAATTGCCCTGGCGCCACTCCCCCTCCCCCCCAGCACACCTCACTACAGCCCCCGCCCCAGGACGATCCATCCTCCCACTGGTTCCACCCAGGGATGCAGATGAGGACAACACGCTCCTGGAGTCACAGGCGACCAAGTCAGCGCCTGCATCACCACCGGGACCGAGGCGCTCACAGCAGAGGGTCAAGGCACCCGGCCAGCTAAATTTGTAAATTTTCACCAGACTGTAACCTTTAAATCCTCACAAACCTGTAAATAGTGCTTCCTGATTTCCCTCCTGGATGGTTCAGCTCTAATTTTAAAATTCTGCCCCTTCCTCCTTGAATGTCCCACCAGAGAAAGTACTCCGTGTTTGCTCTACATTTAATACAGTTCAACATCAAACTTACATTGCAGAAGGAGGCCATTTGGCCCATCGAGTCTGCACCGGCCCTTGGAAACAGCACCCTACTTAAGCCCACACCTCCACCCTATCCCCGTAACCCAGAAACCCCACTTAAACTTTTGAACAATTTAGCATGGCCAATCCACCTAATTTGCACATCTTTGGACTGTGGGAGGAAACCGGAGCACCCGGAGGAAACCCACGCAGACACGGGGAGAACGTGCAGACTCCACACAGACAGTGACCTAGCGGGGAATCGAACCTGGGACCCTGGAGCTGTGAAGCCACTGTGCTATCCACTTGTGCTACCGTGCTGCCCCATGAGGCAGAGAGTTCCGACTCTAGAACTCTCTGCCTCAGAAGCAGGGGAAACGGGGTCCATAGAACCATAGAGTTGCTGCAGTACAGAAAGAGGCCACTCGGCCCATCGAGCCTGCACCGGCCCCCTGAAAGAGAACCCTACATCTATTTTGCATGTTCGTATGTCTGTTCGTACGTATGTCTTTCGGCTTGGCTACACTGTTATGCATCTGTGGCCCTGCTGCATATTTACAGCTTCTCTTGATCTCCTTCTCGAGAGGTTCAGTCTCTTTATGCACGGTTCCTCACTCAGTCGGAACTGGGGCGATGCTTTGGAGGTGACACCTGATTGGTGACATGAAAAAAGAGGTGAATTGTACACAAATAAAAGGGATTCCAGTTTGCAACAGGGAATCAGGGATATAGCAGTTCAAGACAGGCTAGGAATCCTACGGCAAGTAGCTCACCCTCCTGATTACCCAAAGTCTCTCCACCATCGACAAGGCCAGGGGCGGCACAGTGATCCGCACAGCTCCTCACAGCACCAGAGAACGGGTAGAATTCTGGCCTAGGGTGACGACTATGCAGACTTTACACATTCTCCCCGTGTCTGCGTGGGTTTTCTCCAGTTTCCTCCCACAGGTTCAGAGATGTGCAGGCTAGGTGGATTGGCCATGATAAATTGTCCCTTCGTGTCCAGGGATGTGCAGGTTAAGTGGGATTAGGGCAGTCATTTTCAAACTCAAAGTCGCGGGCGGGTGTCGGGAATGTTGATCGGTCGCTGCATTCCTGATTGCAACGGTCAAAACCTGTGTGGTGATATGCCTGTCGATAATATTAGATGTACTCAGCAGTGTGACCTCCCACCATTAGGTGGCATCAGATATAAATCAGGTGACATCCGGCTACCGCAAGAAGGTTGTAAGGCGTACATGAGGACAGTTGTGCATAAGTGTAGTTCCATGAGAGTCTTATGTAACTCTGTGAGAACTTGGTCAGTATCTCAACATTACACTACCACGTGTGCATTAATAAATCATTGTTCTGGCTCAGACACCAGTGGTTCTGTAGATTAATTGCTAGACAAGAACACGGAACACAACAACTTGTTTTTAAAACTTTCGGCCGCGACCAGCTTTCAAGCATGCTGGCCATCCCATGCATGCGTGCGCCCTCAGCCAAAGTCCAAGCAGGCTCAGTTGTCCCATAAAGGTAAGTGGAAATGGTGGGTCGCGAAGGTTGCCGGGCATGGGTCGCGAAGGTCGGTTGGTTGGTAAAAATGGGTCCCTGGAAAAAAAGTTTGAAAAACACTGGGTTAGAGGGATAAGGCGGGCAGATGGGCCTAGTTGGATTGCTCTTTCAGAGTGTCGGTGTGGACTCGATGGGCCGAATGGCCTCCTTCTGCACTATGGGAATTCTATGACAAGGCATAAGTCAGGAGTGTGATGGAATACTCTCCACTTGCCTGGATGAGTGCAGCTCCAACAACACTCAAGATGTTCGACACCATCCAGGAGAAAGCTCCCCGCTTGATTGTCACCGCTTCCACAAACATTCATCCCCTCCACCACGGACGAATAGTAGCAGCCGTGTGTACCATCTAGAACATGCACTGCAGGAGCTAACAAATGTTCCTTGGACAACACCTCCCAAACCCACAAGCACTACCATCAAGACAAGAGCAGCAGATACCTGGGAGCCCCATCACCCGGACATCTCACTCCGCGTTGCTCAGCATTCTGACATCGAAATCTCTTGCCATTCCTTCACTGTCGCTGGGTCAAAATCCTGGAACTCCCTCCCTAACAGCACTGTGGGTGTACCTGCACCTTACGGACTGCAGCGGTTCAAGAAGGCAGCTCACTACCACCTTCTGAAGGGCAATTAGGGATGGGCAATAAATGCTGGCCAGCCTGTGATGCCCAGATCCCGTGAATGACTTTAACAAATGTAACCACCAAACCACTGAACCCAAATTCGAGTGCAATCCTACCGGGCTCACGTGTCAGATCATTGGGCATGTCTAACAAGGGTTGACTCACTTCCAACCTTTCCTCGCCAACACTGTCATATTGGGAGCATGGTGATTAATTATCACTGGTATTGATCTCTTCCCATCCACAGGAAGATCCAGGGTGCAAACACCAAGTACAGGTGCAAGCGCATACATTGCTGAGACAGTATTTTGCATGCTGCAGTGCTGATATTCAAACCATCCACACTGAATGCAACAGCACTTACGATTTTGGATAGAGAACAGAAAGAACAGAGACGGTGACTAAGAGCTTTCATCGTCTTAAGAAGATTCCCATCTGCTGGGAGAAGTGCCTGGAAAAATGTATGTTATTTTTTATTTTCAGCTGATTTCAGTGGAAGACAGTTACAGGGCTACAGGACCAGCGCAGAGGAGTGGGATTACTTAGTTTTCTCTCAGCTCACAGGCACGATGGGCAGAATGGTCTCTTTCTATGCTGTGTAACTCAACACACCCTGTAAGGTACTGAACCTTACAGACCAGGGGGGTGCTAGCTTCAATCTACATTCAGTCTGTACTGAAACAATTCATTAACTGGTTAAGAGAACAGCAATGGGCAGGTTACAACTTCCAATACTACCCCTGGGTTAAAGTGGAGATCCTGCTTCTGGATTGCGCCCAGTGAACACTTGCTGGGAAGTGGCTATGTGGAAAAACTATTTAGGAACAGAAATGGGTAACTACAATCGAGCCCCACCCTACCCCCAACCACCTAACAGTTCAGCGGCTTATTGACACTCAAGGGCAGGTTTTACGCCCAGTTCCATTTGATCTACATCAGTTTCACGAGCGCTGTGGAGTGTGAAATTGGCTAAGAAAACAGGTCTACCTTTGGAATGAATATCCAATGTTCAGATGTGAAATGGGACTTCATTTTTATTTCCAGTTGCTTCAACAGAAAGAGAAGGGGAATAGCTATAAAAACTGACCACCAATTTACTATCCCCCATTTTATATTATTGCACAAAATTAAGATCAGAGGGGGAAAAAAATAAAATAGAGAGGAAGGCAGATGGATCATTCGCTTTCTCATTCTAATTTGGTTTCATTGTTTTTGAAAGCAGATAATGGCTCTTTGAGGAGAACAGATAGAGTGGGGAGAGGAGGGAACATCTTTGAGGGTGGGGTAGCCTCTAACCTTGGGGTAAGTGAGCTTGAGCAAGGGTGAGTGGATGGAGGGGTAAGGGTGGGGTGAGTTACAGTCAAACAAGAAGGCTGGGTTGTTCAAAGGTGAAGAATTAGGGATAGTTATGGGAGCGGAGACATGGCAGAAAGGGCGACGGACAGTTTGAAGGGGTGAGGGACGTAACGGGAGAGGGATTGGGGGGGCGGATACATTTTTGATGCATGCCTGAACCCAAACATGGCTTGCGTCTATTGGTGACACCTTCCCTGCCGCGATCCACCATCTCTTATCCAAAAGAACCTCTTCATTCACCTGAGGAAGGAGCTGTGCTCCGAGAGTTAGTGATTTGAAACAAACTGTTGGACTATAACCTGGTGTTGTAAGACTTCTTACTGTCCAAAAGAAGAGGTCAGAGATCAGCCGGAGAGGATAAAGAGATATGTAAATAGATTAAAATGGCAAGGATCGTTCTTAGCAGCTCAGGGTCAACGGGGTTACCGGGAAAATTGCATAACTCGTCAGGAGAAGAAAGTGCCACAAATATTTCACATCACACATGCCAAAGGAAAGTCTCATCATTCCTGCCAAGGAACTGTGTCTGCAATGTTTGGCTCAGATCTCAGTCACAACTGCCAAAGAGCATTGTTTTTCTACATTTCTGCACGATTGTGGATTCTAACATGACCCCAGTGGAGGGGGTTGTGGGCTGGGGTCACTACCTCACATGGGGTGTCGAACTGCGTGAGCTTTGTTTTGGAAAGAAAGCGAGGGGGGGGGGGCTTCATCGCACTTTTAAAAAAATTGTTAATGGGACGTGAGCATCGCTGGCTGTGTATTGTCCATCCATAATTGCCCCTTGAGAGGGCAGTAAAGAGTCAATCACATTGCTGTGGATCTGGAGTCACATGTAGGCCAGACCAGGTAAGGATGACAGATTTCCTTCCTTAAAGGACATTCGTGAACCAGATGGGTTTTTACGACAATCGACAATGGTTTCATGGTCATCACTAGACTTTTCATTCCAGATTTTTATTGAATTCAAATTTCACTGTCTGAGGTGGTAAGATTTGTACCTGGGTCCCCAAAAAACTCTGAACAAAGCTCCGCACCTGGAGGTACCGAAACATGTCCGAATCTAACAGCCTAAATTTCTCCTTCAGCTCCTCTGGGCGAGCAAACTGCCCCTCTAAAATAAATCCTTCACTCTCTCCATCCTTTCTCTCTCCATGCCCCAAATGTGGCTTTGCGCTTGTTGGCTCAAACAGGTGGATAGCACAAATGGGACCCAACCTTGAAGCTGTTCCCAACTTGAAATGCTGATGGAGTTGCCTCCGTATTTTTAGCATGGACATCATCATCGGATTTGTTGAGAACCTCACTGCGCTGTTACCAATGCCCCTAAACTTGCTCCCCTACATGACCCCGACTCCATCTGCACCCAGAGAGCCCCCCGGGTCCCAGCACCACCCCAACAACTTCTTTGTGTTGGCCGCCCAATAATAATACAGCAAATTTGGCAGCGCTAGACCCCCTTCCTATCTCTCCCCCTGGAGGACCCCCTCTCCGAATCCTCAGGAGCCTTACCTGCCCAAATAAAACTAGAAGGAAGTTGCTCGACTCTTCGGAAAAACAACTTGGGCAGGAACACTGGGAGACACTGAAATAAAAATAGAAATCTTGACAAGATGGTCCGCTTAACCGATTGGATCCAGCCCGCCAACGATAACGGGGGAATATCCCACCTCTGCAAGTCCGCCTTAGCTCTACCCACCAGGCTTGTATAATTCAACCTCCAAAGACGCAGCCAATCCCTGCCACCTGGACCCCTAAGAATCAAAAACTAGTCCCCGCCACCTGAAACGCCAAACCCCCCAAATCGGCTCTCCTCCCTGATACACTGACCACAAAATATTCACTCTTCCCTACGTTCTGTCACCAGAGAAGGCACTGGTCCCTGCCACATACTCTTGTATGGCCCTGGAAATCCTCACACAGAACTCCAAGCCTGACAGGAGCCCTACGTCTAACCACCACCCTCTATGATGCTCCCGACCAACCTCCAACACCAGGTCCACCCAATGTGGGGCATGGTCTGAAATAACAACCGCCGAGTACTCACCTTCCCCACGTCGCCTCCATAAACGCAAACAATGCCTTTGCCATCCCAGCCGGGGCCAACGATTTCCACCTGGAGCGATCCACCTTCAGGTCCAACACATAATTCACACCACACCCCAAAGTCAATTGGTGGGTATCGAAATCCGGCACTGTAGCCAGCAGCCTTTTCATAACAGATACATCGTCCCAATTCGGGGTGTACATATTCACTAGAACCAATGACTTTGCCTCTAATGCCCCTGCTACCATCCAACCTGATCAGCTATAACCCTCTCCACACGGGACCAAACCCTCGTATTAATTAGGATCGCCACCCCCTGGGTCCGACTATCAAAGCCTGGGTGAAACATCAGGCTCACCCAGGCTTTCCGGAGCCTAGTTTGGTCCCATGCCCACATGTGAGTCTCTTGTAAAAACATCAGATCGGGTCCCAAACTCTTTAAATGAGCAAAACCCCCTTACACTTTTCACTGGTTCCCGCCCCCCCAGGCCTCACATGTTCCAGGTGACTAACCTTGTCAGGAAACTCTCACCCTCCCATCTCACTCTCGAGGCAGCCATTACCACCGTGATGTGACAGACCGTCATTATTGGTTGCTAAGTCCCAGGCCCACCTAAGATGGCCGCCTGCCCCACTCGATGGGTGACTCAAAGAAAATCCACTGGTCACTGTTAGCTCCCTATGCCCCTCCTTAACCCCTCCCCCCCCCCCAACCTCCTCTCTTCCCCCCCCAAGCTGGCAGACTGCCTGCTGCCTCAGCTAACCGCTGCCTCTCAAACATTCGAGACTCACTAAGCCTCGCCAAACTGGCCCAACAAGTCGCAGTCCCTCCCCCACACCACTCCCGGTCACTAGCCTACCTCTTAGTGCTAGCAAGGTATTGCTCCCCCCCCCCCCCCCCCAGGTCCCACCCAAAGACGACCAGGACAAAGGCCAACAACCCAAATCCATTCTTCCTACTCCCTTGGCCCAATCCCAACATCCCCACCATGCTTCCTTTTCCCTCCAATTACCATATCAAACTCCCCACTCTACCATCTCCCATGACCCCGGCCTGCAGCAAAAATTCCCCCACCAACGTCCGAGAAAAAGAAGAGCAAAGACATGACAGTCTATATTGTAATATTTACAGCCACACCGACCCAGCTTTCAAATACCAAACATCCCACCAGCCCTCCTCAAACCAGTCCCAGTCCTTAATGAAGGCCTCAGCCTGATCCTTCGAATCCAATGTGACTCTCAGCCTCGCTGGATTCACCACCTCGAACTGCACACCTGTATTGTATAGCACCGCCTTCGCCTTATTGAAGGCTGCCCTCCGCTTTGCCAGTTCAGTACCAATGTCCTGGTGGATGTGCACCATATGCCCATGTCCTGTCTCTTCTTGGCCCACTTCAGGACCCGGTCCTTCCTCTGGTAATTGTGAAATTGCACGATCACTGCCCGTGGCGGCCCGTTTAGCCACGGCTTCTGCCGCAGAGCCGAATGTGCCCTGCCCAATTCCGGAGGGGAGAACACGTCATCCCCTCCCACCAATCAAGAGAACATTTCGGAAAAGTAGCCGGTTGGTCTTGGGCCCACCACTCCCTCCAACAAGCCCACCACTCTGAGGTTCATGAGCCTCAACTTGTTCTCCAGATCTTCAAATGTGGTTTTCCGGCCCTTATTCCTGTCGTCCATGAGCAGCCCTCAGCTTCCAATGAGGCAAGCTGATCCTCTTGCCTCGACAAGGCCTCCTTCACACCCTTCAGTGTCTCCCCTTGCGCTTTCAAGGCCTTGACTGCCTTGCCCAGCTGCGCCCATATCGGGCCCAACACGTCCTCGATGCTGGCTTTGAATGACTCTTTAATCTCCTTCCCTTGTCACTCAAATTGACCATCTGCCTGCCAAACTTCTCCATCTCCTCTGCCATCACCCCCGCCAGCGACTCTAACGTGATGGGTGCGGCCGCATCCGCCATCTTTTCTCCCACAGATTACTTTGTCGGGCTACCATAAGATCATAAGACGCAGGAGCAGAACTAGGCCACTCGGCCCATCGAGCCTGTTCCGCCATTCAATCATGGCTGATATGTTTCTCATCCCCATTCTCCTGTCTTCTCCCATTACCCCTGATCCTCTTATTAATCAAGAACCTATCTATCTCTGTCTTGTGGACACTCAGTGATTTGGCCTCCACAGGCTTCCGTGGTAAAGAGTTCCACAGATTATAATAATAATAATCTTTATTGTCACAAGTAGGCTTACATTAACACTGAAATTAAATTACCGTGAAAAACCCCTAGTCGCTTGTTCGGGTACACAGAGGGAGAATTCAGAATGTCTAAATTACCTTACAGCATGTCTTTTGGGACTTGTGGGAATAAACTGGAGCACCCGGAGGAAACCCACGCGGACATGGGGAGGATGTGCAGACTCCGCATAGTCAGTGACCCAAGCCAGGAATCAAACCTGAGACCCTGGCGCTGTGAAGCAACAGTGCTAACCACTGTGCTACCGTGCTGCCCCCTCACCACCCTACTCATCTCTGTTTTAAAGGATCGTCCCTTTAGTCTGAGATTGTGTCCTCTGGTTCTAGTTTTTCCTACAAGTGAAAACATCCTCTCCACGTCCACTCTATCCAGGCCTCGCAGTATCCTGTAAGTTTCAATACGATTCCCTCCTCATCCTTCTAAACTCCAACGAGTACAGACCCAGAGTCCTCAACCATTCCTCATACGACAAGCTGTTCATTCCAGGGATCATTCTTGTGAACCTCCTCTGGACCCTTTCCAAGGCCAGCTCTTCTGTCGGTTTCTTTCCCTTGGTCTTCTTCGTCGAGGATTTTGACATTCTTCTGGTGCCTTTCCATTCTCCACACCAACCTACTGGGTTACAGCCCAAAATCTCAAGAAAAACCCGATCAACATACCGGGACGCTGGCAAGAGCCACCTTTCGCGGCGACCTGCTTTCAGATGCCACCCCTGGAGTGCCTTGTTTTGTAACAATAATAAAATGGATTATACACGCTGTATTATTCTGCTGGTGTGAGGGTATGATAAAGATGGCCACTCCCCACAAAGGCTAATTAATTAAAATAGGCACCTTTGGAGGTCAAACTGTTGCCAGCCAGGGAACATAGAACATAGAACATAGAACAGACAGTGCAGAAGGAGGCCATTCGGCCCATCGAGTCTGCACCGACCCAGCCAAGCCCCCACTTCCACCCTATCCCTGCAATCCAACAACCCCTCCCAACCCTTTTGGTCACTAAGGGCAATTTAGAATGGCCAATCCAACCTGCACGTCTTTGGACTGTGGGAGGAAACTGGAGCACCCGGAGGAAACCCACGCAGACACGGGGAGAGCGTGCAGACTCCGCACAGACAGTGACCCAGCGGGGAATCGAACCTGGTACCCTGGCGCTGTGAATCCACAGTGCTATCCACTTGTGCTACCATGCTGCCCGTGCAGACTCCACACAGACAGTGACGCAGCGGGGAATCGAACCTGGGACCCTGGCGCTGTGAATCCACAGTGCTATCCACTTGTGCTACCATGCTGCCCGTGCAGACTCCACACAGACAGTGACGCAGCGGGGAATCGAACCTGGGACCCTGGCGCTGTGAAGCCACAGTGCTATCCACTTGTGCTACCATGCTGCCCTAAGTTTGCAGATTACGCGCTGTTTGTAGCTTCCGAGTTCCAGGTCAGTAAAAAACAGCAAAACAAAAAGTGCCTAGTCACTTCTTAAAAAAAACATATTTTGGACACTTTGGAGCATTTTCTCTGAATGTCTGAGTGTGACAGGTATGCATTAAGTGCAAGACTTCATCCAGAGCTTGAATAGCAGAGGTCCCTAGAGGATTCTGTTGGCCATAATTCTCAGCACTGATCGATCACTGCAATTGTTGATCCAGTTTTTAAAACCCAATTTCCAAATTCCACCTGCATGATCAGTCAGCCGCAGGTGCCACCGCCGAGCAAATTACTTACATCTTCCGAACATTCAATCGGTTTGCTTCAGGGTAATCTGTTTTTCACAAGCCCACACTGGCACCAAGCAGAAACTCTCAGCCTCGCTAAGTGGCCCCAAATTGGTTGTAGTGTTGCAGGGAGGGGAAGATGATTTGCATTGCGTGTTGCGTGTAACAAAGTCACAAACATTCCTCTTTAAACGGGTTTATAATTTGTCACAGATAATGCAAAGAGGAAACCTTCCCCCACTGTATTTAACTGCCACAGATGTCAAGCAGACGGTCTTAAAAATGTTCAAGATCTCGCCTCTGATGTTTCGTTCAAATTGGAACGGCGTCTGCTATTTTCCACTTGTCACTGTTTTTAAAGAACTGCTGAAAGAATTGCACAAGTCCCTTGAATATTATTCCCATACTCTAGAAGGCATTCCACCTGATCTTGTTGCCTTGCAGAGAGCAGAACCATTATTTTGCTTCCTGTGGGCTGATAAGTACAACTGATGAATGTTCCTGCATGAACAATTAACCATTGCTAGTTCAACGGAAGGTATTAGCCTCGTTGGCTTAAGAATATTAACATCTCTATTAAAATGCAGCTTAATGTCTCTATTAAAATAGCAAAGAGCGGAGTTTAAAATACTTAGAGAAACAGACTAATCGTTCCCCATTGGTGTGCTCTTTATTCAGTTTCGGGTCTGTTGTGTTGTGCTTCTTCACGTAGCATGAGCTGCTTCCTTGATGTATACTCTGACAAAGGAAGGTTCAGACTTGGAGATAGGTTTAACACGTTTATTGAACAGTTAACAATTCTCCTACTTGAGTTTGACTCTACTGCTAATTTAACTATAGTAACTCAATCTAACTAACCAGTCTGCTCTAATCCATGCGGTGGGTGTGATGCTCTGATCTGCCCCTGTCTCTCTGAGTGTTGCCTGTGGAAAGAGAAAGAGCATGTGTGCCCTGTCCTTTTATATGGGTAGCCCCCCTTGTGGTAGTGTCACCTCAGGGTGTGTCTTGACTGCCCATTGGTCCTGTTCTATCTTACTGACCTATTGGTTGAATGTCTTTGTGTCATGATGTCTCTGGTGCTCCCTCTAGTGTTTATTTAGTTGCAGTGTACCTACATTAACCCCTTGTGTATTTACAGTGATGCATATCACCACAGGGTCGGGAGGGTTGTTATTGCCCACCCCTTGATGCCCTTGAGCCACTTCCTTGACCACAGCAGCCCATGTCTGGTAGGGAGAGTCCAGGATTTTCACCCAGTGACAATGAAGGAAGGGTGATCTACAGGTTGAGGATCCCTTATTCGAAATTCCGTAATTTGAAAAGGTCTGAAATCTGCACTTTTTCAGCGTGGGATGTTCCTGCCGCTATGTCCCGTTCCTGTGGGACGAACACACGTGCGTGCGTGTGTTCTTCCAACTGACTGCAGGGGTTTGTTGCAGCGAAAGAGTTGAACCCGGTGCGTGATTCCCTGTCGGGAGGGAAGCCACGTAGTCCCCCCCCCCTTGCATTCTGCAAGTAGTACATACTGCATTTTCAGTACACCGGTGAAAGGGATTGTGGATGTCTAGGCTTGCGGATGAGGTTCTGAGATGGCTTTGGCTTGGTCCGTGATGAGATTTGAGTTGTTGGTGTTGCACCTCATCAGTCAAGCGCTGTCATTCACATTTCTAATTTGCATCCCGTGGAGATCAAGAGGCTTTTAGGATTTAGGAGGCTGGAGGTTAACCCTGCCTGCCTGTAGCAGCCATGGTAATTATATGGCTGATCCAGTTTAACCCCATTGA
This sequence comes from Scyliorhinus torazame, assembly GCF_047496885.1. Classification (NCBI taxonomy): domain Eukaryota; kingdom Metazoa; phylum Chordata; class Chondrichthyes; order Carcharhiniformes; family Scyliorhinidae; genus Scyliorhinus; species Scyliorhinus torazame. The sequence continues at coordinate 326,309,728 of NC_092710.1, forward strand.
TGGTGAGTGAGCTGGTGGTGGGAATGCCATTGCTTGCACCTCAGGTGAGGAGCAAAGCTCCCTTTAAGCTGTCCCCACACAAATCACATGGCAGATTTGTCACAAGTCAGATAGAATCACTCTCCATATCTTGTTGAAGGTGGATATTGCCTGACATGTGTGGCCTGAATATTCACTTGCCTCCTAGAATTCAGTTCTTGTGTCAATGTTTGGAACAAGGCGGTAATCAGGTCTAGAGTCATAGTCATTGCTTAAGTCTTGTCTTTTCCACTTGTGTGCTGGAAAATGGGAAAATTCTTGGCTCACTTTGACATTATCTTTCATGACCGGATGTGATGGGACTGCAGAGTTTTGACCTGATCTGTCGGCTGCGGTATCCATCAGCTCAGTCTATCACATGCAGCTCATGGGCTATTTAATATGAATGTAGTTCCATGTTGAAGCTTCATCAGGTCGCCACCTCATTGCTGGGTACTTCACTGCTCCCGGCAAGCTCTTTTCTACTCCTCACAACTAATGCTGGTGATCTGTTTTGATGGCAATGACAGAGTGAGGGATATGCCAGGCCATGAGGTTTATGGTGGAGTACAATATGCTGATGATGAGCTTGAGCATCTCATGGGTGTCCATCGGAGCTGCTGTATCTGTTCTTAATCCATCTTACGAAGCATGGTGGTTGTGCTAAATGAGACAGAATGGTGGAGTAATGGTCCTTTCTTTAATAGTTTCTAAGATCTCCCAGCTTTGGTTTTCATGGAACATAAAACGGACAGAACAGCAGACTCTGATCCCCAAAACACTGATTCGAATTAAAACCTGGATTTGACACAATCATTTCCAGAAAAAGACCCTTTGAGGGACCAGCGAAGGATGCTGCCTGTCCATCTTCATGGGAAAGTGGTCAGAACGAGCCACAGAATAAGATTCACAAAACACATTAATGTCCCCAGTTACTGTATATCACGTGTAGCCCATGATTTAAAAACATCTTTGCCGTCTCCAACCAATTAGACAGGAGAAACATTTCAATGTGCAAGCAGTTGGGGAAAAAGTAGATGTATTTTTGTAGCCCTTCTGTTTCAGTTTCTCCTTTCTGTTATCTTTATTGAAACTCAGCAAAAGGGGATTCTTCATTAATGCTGACATGATGACTCGTGCTACTTCCTGTCACATTTTGAAAGTGTTTTTATCTGGTTCAACTGTTCCTCATTTAAGTATTCACGCTGTATTTTCAAGCACTGTTTGCGTTTGCTACGTGCACTATGTATCTATTGAGTAATATTTTTTCCTATAAATTTCCGACCATATCCTAACTCGTAACTAAACCATCACCCCCGTGCTTGCTGATTTACATCAGCTCATCCTCGCCTTCAAAGTCCTTCACGTCTAACCTCATCCAGTCCGACAACTCTCCAAGACTTCTGGTGCTCCTCCAACCCTGGCCTCTTGTACATCCTTCACTCCCTTCTAACCTCCACTGAGTTATGACTTTCTACACCCAAAGCTAGAGAGATTCCTTCATATCCTTTCCACCTACCTCACTCCCTTGAAGCCATTTTTTAAGACTTACCTCTTTAACTTAAGCTTATCTGTACGAAGTCTTACAACACCAGGTTAAAGTCCAACAGGTTTGTTTCGATGTCACTAGCTTTCGGAGCGCTGCTCCTTCCTCAGGTGAATGAAGAGGTCTGTTCCAGAAACACATATATAGACAAATTCAAAGATGCCACACAATGCTTGGAATGCGAGCATTAGCAGGTGATTAAATCTTTACAGATCCAGAGATGGGGTAACCCCAGGTTAAAGAGGTGTGAATTGTATCACCTCAATTTTTTGTTCCCTATTCCTAGTTCAACCTCAATTGTACCACCTTCAAGCTTATCTGGTCATCAATCTCACTGCTGTTTATGGGGTTCACAGCCGGAAAATTGGTTATTGTGTTTCTTATTAGATTAGAACATCTCAAAAGTGCTTCACTGGCTGTAAGGCACTTGGGGACATTTGAACTTGTGAAAGGGGCAAAATAAGAGCAGCTTTGTCCTTTCTTGTAGAGATTCACCCTTAACTCTGTTTTCAGTGCTCTTTTTGATGAACATATAAAAAATTATCCAGTAGTCCATCCAACCATGTAATTGTTATAATCCGACCAGAGGCCACAGGGTCTGCAACATCAGAGTTCCTGTGACCTCACCTGAATATGATCTCCCCAGATAACCCCATGGGACATAAATACCCCAGCCCATGTGTGGACAGATGCAGGAGACCCTTGGGGAGTACGGGTTGTATTTTAGTTGGTAAAATAAATACTTAGTGTTCCTATCGTCAGCGCTTGCGTGTGGTCGCTTGTCTGGAACTTTACAATAATCATGATGACTTGTGTGTCCCAATACATACACTCCGCACCACACCTGAAGACATGTATTTACCTGAGTGTGGGATAAAAACCCAGGCCAATTAGGAATATGTATGTGGATTTCTGACCCCCATCAACAATTAAAACTTGCCCAGGAGGCCAGTCTGGCCCTGACTGATGTGATACGGTAACAATCTCTTGTGAGCTCGGGTGGTCCCTGCCCAGCCAGAAACAGGTGTAGCTCTGGATTGAAGGAATTCAGCAAAGCAACATTTGCCACTGAGCAAAGAGACACCTCCTAACATCTGGGTAGTGGGAGTCTGGAATTCGCTGCACAAGTTGGTGGTGGTGAGAGAGTCCCTAAACTCTTTTAAAAGGTACCTGGATCTGCAGCTTGAGTGCTCTAAACTACAGGGCTATGGAAAGGGCGCAGGAAGGTGGGATTAGAAAAGACACCTGGGTGTCCTCAGGCTGGCATGGACAAGATGGGATGAATGGCCTCCTTGTGTGCGGCAACCTTTCTATGATTCGATAATCTAACCTACTTCTGGCCTTACACAACTTGAAACTGTGACTCTTTGTGCCCTTCATTGAAACAAAGACCTAGATATTCTTAGACATCCCACTTGTGATGGTAGGGGAAAGGGGATGAAGCTTGATTCACACATGAAGGAAACCCAAATGCAGCAGAGTCATTTGAACTCAGTGGTAAGCCCAAACAATCCCCATTTTCAGTGTAGCATGGGCCTCACCTCACAGTGTGAGAATTATGAATTTTTAGTGTTGTGGTAAGTGCTTTGTGGAATTGTCAAACTGTGGAGATGTTTAAAACCCCAGTCCTTTAAAAAAAAAGCCTGCCTATGTCTGTGTGAGCTGAAAGATGGAACTGAAGTTCATTTTTACAAAATTTTATTTTGTGAGGGGACATAAGAGCCATGTTGGAGAGCTGGGCCGATGCCCCAGCGAAGCAAGGCAAACCTTCTAAGCAGCCTGCCTCGGCACCGACACTCCTCCAGCGCTGTCTCAGGACTCGGATTCCCCAAATCTGCTCACCCACAGCTCCAGGAGACGCTAACTATGGTGGGATTCACATTGAGCGCCAACATGAAAATCCAGTCCATTATCTTCAGCCTTTATGATAAACTCCGTTCCACGGCCACTGACACCACCCCATTTCTGGGCAGATGTCCGAGACTGGACTCTTTGTAAACGTGGTGTCACATTTGACCCTGAGATAAGCTTCCAATTACTTATCTGCCCCATAACCAAGATCACTTCCTTCCACCTCCGTGACATTACCCAAATTTTCCCCTGCTTTAGTTTATCTGATGCTGAAACTCTCTGTTACTTGCCATTAAATAGCCCAAGCCTGAATATTGCCCAGGTCTTGCTGTTTATGGACACAGATTGATTCAACATGTGAGGAGTCAAGAATGTTACTGAGCACTGTGTAATAATAATCTTTATTAGTGTGAAAAATAGGCTTACATTAACACTGCAATGAAGTTACTGTGAAAAGCCCCTAGCCGCCACATTCCGGCTCCTGTTCAGGTACACAGAGGGAGAATTCAGGATGTCCAATTCACCTAACAGCACGTCTTTCTAGACCTGTGGGAGGAAACTGGAGCACCCGAAGGAAACCCACGCAGACACAGGGAGAACATGCAGACTCCGCACAGATAGTGACCCAAGCTGGGAATCGAACCCGCGTCCCTGGCGCTATGAAGCAACAGTGCTACTGTTGTGGGAAAAATCAACCACTTCAGGAGTCAGACTTGCTGTGTTCAAATCAGTGCAGTTTTATTGTTACACGAAGCTTCGGGAGAAAGCGTACGTACCCCACGGTACGGTAGCCAGCCTTTCTCATGGTTTGAATGGCAGTCATTCATTTTATACTTTGGGTTCACAATGGGCCCAGATACAAAACAATTATCACCTTGTTATCTTTAAACATTTTATAGATTGTACATCGCTATTTGTAAGCGTTTTACCATTTAACATGATTATCGTTAAAGAGGTTTTACAGGTTACAGGTAGCAGCAGGAAAGCAGTATTGATTGTTCCTTTGTTTTAGGAAATGGCCCAAAACATTTGTGTTAGCATATCATTGTGTACACCTTGGCTGAAGTCAGCTTTATTCAAGTGGTGTAGCGCATTTATGTATTTCTTAATCTTCCTGTCTGGCTCCCTTTGTCCTGGATCTGTTCCTATCTGTCCAACTGGCACCCCGCTGGGCTCCAGGCATCAGTTATGTCTGCTTTATTCTCTGTGTCTCCATCTTGTGTGTCAGGCAGCCATCTTCTGTGCCAAGTGCCCTTCTGAACCATTTCCCACTTCAACCCCTCCTTTTGGTCCGGGCTGTTGTTGCCCCAACAGCCCCGTAGACCAACACCATGGTACCTCTCATAGGTACAGGTCTGCAACTTCCCGTCTTTCTCCGCATCTCGTGGAGTCTTCGGGGAATATCGTTAAGGGTGACACTGGCTCCTGACACAACCTTTGTTACGGTACTACAGCAGATTTTTAGACACCCAAAGCTAAGGCAGCACACCAATGTGACCGATATGAACATGACCAGTTCGTGTATTAAACAGGATCCCCAGGTATTGGCTGAGCTTACGTGAGTCCCATTGCACTGCCCACATATGAGCTGTCTTCCTGTGGATATGTTCAGGCATTTTAGTTCATTACAGGTGCAAGTAAACTGTCCTTTATTAACCCGACAATGCTGGCGGATGCATGCGTCTGTACGCAGGAATTATTTGTGGGGACCAGAGCATAGGCACATCCCCATCCCTGCCCTGTGAAACAAAGCGGATAGCTTGCTGTATCTTGACCAGCTTTCCCTCCCTCCTTTTGGAGCTCCCCGCCCCCAGAGTCGGAGGGATTTACAAATTTCACACATCTCCCTTGTATCCCCTTTTTATACTTTCCGATTTCTCCCTCACAGGGTGCACCTGATGTATCAACTGTATATAAATTGCTCGGGATCCACCCAGGGGTGGCTACAAATAGGACTTCTACCGACTGTGCTAATGGGTAGCATACAGTTTGATTCCCGTGTAAGTTTATGTGGGCTTTGTAAAATAGATTATCCTCTAGCCCAGTCAAATTTACAGTCGCGACAACGCAAAGAATCATAATCACACCCGTGGTTACACACATTTTTACAACGAGCAAGTATCAATTCTAACACTATAGTTTATAATCTGTCTGTATGCTTGGTTGCAAAACTGTTCTACACTTTCCGAGTACACTGGTCCTTCGCTCGCGGTCTCCTCCTGTGTTTGGGGGAAAGCAATCGGATTAGTTCATTCATGGTCAGGTTTGTACAATTTTAGCTGGCTCCAGTGTTTCCATGTTCCCTTCTCTCTTATGTCAATACAGGCACAGGTATCTCCACTAATTATTGTCATGATATTCAAACACACACATCATGATAGACACACCAACAGACAAATCAGAACACACAACACCACAACCAATGACAGAAAGATATAAAAGCACAGACACGACCCCCGGTGGTCAGTATTAGCTGCAGAGGAGAACCAGGACACATCTGTTACCAAACACACTCAGGGAGACAGCACGTGCAGAGTATCCAGAACGAACTGTATTATAAGAGTTATAATAAAATAGAGTTGTACCACATACAACTGTGTTGGCTCATCTGTGCACCAGAGCACCCAACACCACATGGTACAGGAGTAGATCGATACCTGCCGGCATACCTCAGTGTACACAGACAACCAGCAGTGCCCAGGCAAAATGATAGAGCTCCCGGTTCCGCAGCCGCTCCAGTGCTACGGCGATCTCCGCGAAAACTGGCGGCGATTCCGGCAAATGTTCGAATTGTTCCTGGTGGCAGCTGAACTCCAAGACCTGGATGATAGCGAAAAAATTGAATTTCTCCTCACCATCGCCGGTGCAAGGGCAAGAGAAATATTCACAAGGTTCAGGTTCTTCAGGAGGCAGCAAAGGTACGATTACCAGGCAGTCCTGGACAAATTCTCCAAGTACTGTGAAGAAAACGCAATCCAATCGGCAAATAAAGGTAAGAAAAGCTGCAGTACTCACCTCGTGGCTGGGATCCCGGAGCCCGAATTCCCAGAAGCCAAAATCCCGGGCCTGAGAGAAGGCTGGGTCGAGGTCGGCGGCCATCGTGCTAAAGGTATAACGCTAGCACAGTTGCGCGAGCAGTGCGCAGAACCGGAAGTTTCGTTTGCGCATGCGCGAGATGCTGCGCATGCGCAGTCAAGAAAACGGCCATCGGTAAAGGAACAGCGATCTGAGCATGCGCAGTCGCTTCCTACGTGCTACATACCGAGCGTCAGGATGTCAGAGGCCCCAGACTGCACCAATTTAAAAGGGAAATGTCCCAAATCCAATTTAAAAGGGAAACGTCCCAAATCAAAAAACAAAAATCTGTTAAAGCTGTAAAACAACCTTCCCTCACCTGGAATGACAGCACAGTGCCGCAAATTGACCCAGGAGATGAATTTGACCTCCGAAGAACCCTCCGACAAGCAGTTACCTACGCACAAGCCGATGATTCCGACCTTGAATACTTCGATGACGATCTTTACAGTGTTTCCGGACCTCGCGAGCCCAATGATAGCTCCGTGGTCCTATATGACTATGACTCGGACGAACCTTTCGTGTTGCACATTGGCGGCCCCCACATTGAATCCGACGCAGATGCGGATTCATTTTTCGGATTTGAGGATCTTCAATCCAGCAGATATGACGTTCCAACTTATCAGTACCGGATGATGCTGCAGCCTGACATTAACAGACAGGGAGCGGTGCAAGCACACGGAGAGCGCCCTGCTGCCACACAGAGCGTGGTCCACGTCACGCTCAACGTTCCCGACTCTATGAAAGAAGACATGCAAGACTCCAGAGTGCAGTCCTCGCATGAACCAGAAGTGACTCCAGTGTCACAAGCTTCCACAGCAAGCTCGTGGACAGACTCCACAATTGCAGAAATGCAAGACTCCAGAGCGCAGTCCTTGCACGGACAAGAAGTGACTCCAGTGTCACAAGCCTCCACAGAGAGCTCGTGGACAGCCTCCACGATAGAGGCAACGCAAGACTCCAGAGCGCAGTCCTTGCACGAACAAGAAGTGACTCCAGTGTCACAAGCCTCCACAGAGAGCTCGTGGACAGCCTCCACGATAGAAGCAACGCAAGACTCCAGAGCGCAGTCCTTGCACGAACAAGAAGTGACTCCAGTGTCACAAGCCTCCACAGAGAGCTCGTGGACAGCCTCCACGATAGAAGCAACGCAAGACTCCAGAGCGCAGTCCTTGCACGAACAAGAAGTGACTCCAGTGTCACAAGCCTCCACAGAGAGCTCGTGGACGGACTCCACGATGGAAGGAACACAAGACTCCAGAGCGCAGTCCTTGCAGGAACAAGACCATGAGGGTCTAGCAACCTCTCCTGACCAACCAGCGGCAGACGATGCAAGTCTGCCATGCTCACGTGAACAGCAAGAAGGCTATAACAGCCTACCATGCTCCACTACACAGCAGCATGAACATGACGGTCTCTCATGCTACAATGAAGGGCACAGCGCTGAAGACTGTTCAAGCCCAACTGAAGACAAGCCAAAGGAATCGCCTCGTCCAAGCACGAAGAAAAAAGGTTTATGCGCTGACCTTCAGGATCATTATAGCCGAACAGAGATTAATAATGCTGCACGGCCACAGAAGGATGCTGAGGATTTGCTAACGAAATTAATTGAATGTTTAACTTGCAAGGAGCAGACTGAGAATTGCCAGTGTTTTAGTACGGATCGAAAAAATGGACAAGACATTGATCCTCAGGTAATGGAAATAACACAACCTGAATCATATCTACAGCAGGGACAAATGTCTCCCTTCAACACAACACCGCAAAATCCCAACTTCGGAGACCAGCAGTTAGTCAGTAATGACTCTTCAAACCTTGAGGGGAACATTAATTGCATTGAACCTATACACGCTCCACTGATTATTGAGCAGAACATTGGAGCAAGAATCCTGAGGACACCGACATCGAGTAGCCAGATAACGAATTTAAAACCCACAGCAGTTTCAAGTGAACCAAGTGTGCTTTCCACTAATGGTGAAGATGCAGATAAGGTCGACCCGATTATCCATTGTACCACACTAACCCCAGTGATTAAGCAGTTATGTATGGGGAGTATAATGTGGGCAATTGAGAACAGTAAAAGAGAGACTGTGACCATGCCAGTCCCAGCAAAATCAGACCCAGAGACCATGAAGGCATGTACATTAGACAAAGATACATATGAGGCACCTGAGAAGAAAAGTGAAACGGAATGTTCTTTGGAAAATAGTACAATGTCGATAGAAACATTGGATCCTATATTCGAGACCATACCTATGGGAGAATTTGGGGGTAATAAACAAGGTTCTGCAATGTCTGGGGGAAGATTTAAAATTCCAAAGAAGAAAAGCCCAAATGAAGGACAACGGCAAGACAATGACAGTCCACCGACATGGTGTGCACCACCAGATGAAAACTCTGACAATTTACCCAACCCTAGTGAACAGCAAGCTGCTAATGAGGATCTATCCACGGGATGTGAGACGAGTGACGACAGCATCCCACTTCCCATGCAAAAGGTGCAAGGTGACGGACCTCGCCTAGTGCGTACCGAGGCACTCGACGATCACGGTGGGACCACTGACGACTGCGGTGGCAGCGCACCGCTTCCACCCTCGATGGCTCGACCCTCTCCACTGGTTGGTGCATTCCTGCATGTTCCGACTCCAGAAGTGCAGCTTCAGGGAATCTCGGCTGCCTCCAGTGAACCTGTTGGGACTCCGGACGGGGGGCATCGACGGAAGGCAGACCGGACTCCAGATGGGGAGCAGCCAAGCGCCGACTCTGATTCGCGCACGCCAGACCTTGCTCCGGACGGGCGGTGTCGCGGCCTCGGTGATGGCACGCTCAGGGTGACGGCAGATGCCACGGCGACAGGGAATGGATCGCGTGGCAGTCCCACTGGGTCGGCAGTGGCAACCAGCACCGGCGGTCCAAGATGGACACACCAATTCGCGCCATCGCCAGACGTTGATGCGAGCAACAATTCTCTCTCCAAGGCGACATGCTTCGACGTTTCTCTGCGGAGTCGCCCTTCCGGCACAGCAGGTGGCCGGAACCAGCGTGCACGGTCTCGGCCAACTTCCACATCTGGCACAGTCATCGCCTTGCATGATATTCGTGATGGTGCTACTTCGATGGCAACGACCCATCGGCTACAAGATGCCGTCCACCACAAACATAAAAAGAAAAAGACTCCACCTTGTTCCTGGCATGCAGGGCGGATGGATTGGTGCGTAGGCGCAATCAGCGAGCTTTGCGCCGCCTTCCACGCTCGCAACTGAACCGTACGCACACGCCGGATCCTCCACTGGTTCCCAAGGATGACTTCGTGGAGATGCCACGGATCATGCCCCTTCCATCGCCACCAGAACCAAACCACAGCCAAGGCACCACTAACAAAGATGTTGAATGTTATATTTGCACGAATGAAAAAACCAAGCACTGCACGAAGTACAACAAATGGTAAAGTAGAGACTTCGGCAACAGCATCACCTCCAACAGTCCAAGGTGAACCAGTGTGACCCCAAATCTCCACAGCTGAACCGGCTTGAGGACCAGCCCATTCTTGAGGCGGTCACCCATTAGACTGGACTTATAACGCTGTTCATACGTTCAAAAAGTCAAACACTTCTGTATTATAACCTGTTGTTGTTTATTGTTCCAGATATCGTCTGACCAGACCAATGTTCAAGTTTTTTTTTTTCTCTCGCATCCAAGTTTTGTTATGGTACAACCTTGTTAGTGTGACGCACCCGACATCGCCCCATGTAAATAGTTACGTCATATACACACGCTGTACATAACACACACACACACTCTTCGATGCACTCACGACACAATTATATTTATAACCACGTAGGCACATATCTTTGTAAAAAGGGGGGATGTCATGATATTCAAACACACACATCATGATAGACACACCAACAGACAAATCAGAACACACAACACCACAACCAATGACAGAAAGATATAAAAGCACAGACACGACCCCCGGTGGTCAGTATTAGCTGCAGAGGAGAACCAGGACACATCTGTTACCAAACACACTCAGGGAGACAGCACGTGCAGAGTATCCAGAACGAACTGTATTATAAGAGTTATAATAAAATAGAGTTGTACCACATACAACTGTGTTGGCTCATCTGTGCACCAGAGCACCCAACACCACAATTATGACTTCATATGGCCCATTCCATTTTGGGGCAAATCCTGGCTCAACAGGTAGTGTTTTTATTAGGACGCGACTTCCCGCTACTGGAACATCAGGGAATATTTCAAGCTCCCTTGGTGTGTCTTTTTGTTCCTGATTTTCTTTTACGAATTTACGCATCCCTTTTAGCTCGGTGCTAAGTTCTGAAACATATCTCCTGATTCTGTCTTTTAGCGGACCTACATCGGTCCCACCTGTTATGATGCTTTCTGGTAATTGCATCGCCCGTCCTGTCATTAGCTCATAAGGGGTTAATATGAACAAAGAACAAAGAAATGTACAGCACAGGAACAGGCCCCTCGGCCCTCCAAGCCCGTGCCGACCATGCTGCCCGACAAAACTACAATCTTCTACACTTCCTGGGTCCGTATCCCTCTATTCCCATCCTATTCATGTATTTGTCAAGATGCCCCTTAAATGTCACTATCGTCCCTGCTTCCACCACCTCCTCCGGTAGCGAGTTCCAGGCACCCACTACCCTCTGTGTAAAAAACTTGCCTCGTACATCTACTCTAAACCTTGCCCCTCTCACCTTAAACCTATGCCCCCTAGTAATTGACCCCTCTACCCCGGGGAAAAGCCTCTGACTATCCACTCTGTCTATACCCCTCATAATTTTGTAGACCTCTATCAGGTCGTCCCTCAACCTCCGTCGTTCCAGTGAGAACAAACCGAGTTTATTCAACCGCTTCTCATAGCTAATGCCCTCCATACCAGGCAACATTCTGGTAAATCTCTTCTGCACCCTCTCTAAAGCCTCCACATCCTTCTGGTAGTGTGGCGACCAGAATTGAACACTATACTCCAAGTGTGGCCTAACTAAGGTTCTATACAGCTGCAACATGACTTGCCAATTCTTATACTCAATGCCCCGGCCAATGAAGGCAAGCATGCCGTATGCCTTCTTGACTACCTTCTCCACCCGTGTTGCCCCTTTCAGTGACCTGTGGACCTGTACTCCTAGATCTCTCTGACTTTCAATACTCTTGAGGGTTCTACCATTCACTGTATATTCCCTACCTGCATTAGACCTTCCAAAATGCATTACCTCACATTTGTCGGGACTAAACTCCATCTGCCATATGGTTGTCGGGTTTGTGGTAGCTCTTAGCCTCATTAGTATAGTGGGAAATACCTCTGTCCGCATTTTTCCCGATGTTTGCATGGCTTTAGCTCATGTATTCTTAAGTGTTCTATTAATACGTTCCACCATCCCAGAACTCTGTGGATGATAGGGGATATGGAATTTTTGTTTTATCCCCATTAGCTTACATACTGTTTTCATCACTTTCCCAGTGAAGTGTGTCCCCTGGTCCGAATCAATTTGTTGGGGCGCTCCCCATCTAGGGATTACTTCCTCTGCCAATATTCTGGCTACCGTGGTAGCAGTACAATTTCTGGCAGGGAATGCTTCTACCCACCGGGTGAATTGATCTATGATGACCAGACAATGAGGTTTTCCATGGGATTGTGGTAGTGGCCCTGTGAAATCCATTTGCAGGTGTTCCCAGGGTCCCTTGGGTCTGGGTTGGTGTCCCATTTTAATTTTTATGGGTTTACCAGGGTTGTGTCGTGCACATATCACGCATCGGTGGCAGTGTCGGGCTACGTCTCTGCCCATCCCTTTCCACCACCATTCTCTTCCTAAGCTGGTTATCATGGCCTCTCTACCCTCATGCGAGAGCCCATGGTGTAATTCCAATAGGGTATGCATTCCGGGGCTATCACCTTATCCTCTCGTCTCAAGTGGTGTAGCGCATTTATGTATTTCTTAATCTTCCTGTCTGGCTCCCTTTGTCCTGGATCTGTTCCTATCTGTCCAACTGGCACCCCGCTTGGCTCCAGGCATCAGTTATGTCTGCTTTATTCTCTGTGTCTCCATCTTGTGTGTCAGGCAGCCATCTTCTGTGCCAAGTGCCCTTCTGAACCATTTCCCACTTCAACCCCTCCTTTTGGTCCGGGCTGTTGTTGCCCCAACAGCCCCGTAGACCAACACCACGGTACCTCTCATAGGTACAGGTCTGCAACATCCCGTCTTTCTCCGCATCTCGTGGAGTCTTCGGGGAATATCGTTAAGGGTGACACTGGCTCCTGACACAACCTTTGTTACGGTACTACAGCAGATTTTTAGTCACCCAAAGCTAAGGCAGCACACCAATGTGACCGATATGAACATGACCAGTTCGTGTATTAAACAGGATCCCCAGGTATTGGCTGAGCTTACGCGAGTCCCATTGCACTGCCCACATATGAGCTGACTTCCTGTGGATATGTTCAGGCATTTTAGTTCATTGCAGGTGCAAGTAAACTGTCCTTTATTAACCCGACAATGCTGGCGGATGCATGCGTCTGTACGCAGGAATTATTTGTGGGGACCAGAGCATAGGCACATCCCCATCCCTGCCCTGTGAAACAAAGCGGATAGCTTGCTGTATCCTGACCAGCTTTCCCTCCCTCCTTTTGGAGCTCCCCGCCCCCAGAGTCGGAGGGATTTACAAATTTCACACATCTCCCTTGTATCCCCTTTTTATACTTTCCGATTTCTCCCTCACAGGGTTCACCTGATGTATCAACTGTATATAAATTGCTCGGGATCCACCCAGGGGTGGCTACAAATAGGACTTCTACCGACTGTGCTAATGGGTAGCATACAGTTTGATTCCCGTGTAAGTTTATGTGGGCTTTGTAAAATAGATTATCCTCTAGCCCAGTCAAATTTACAGTCGCGACAACGCAAAGAATCATAATCACACCCGTGGTTACACACATTTTTACAACGAGCAAGTATCAATTCTAACACTATAGTTTATAATCTGTCTGTGTGCTTGGTTGCAGAATTGTTCTACACTTTCCGAGTACACCGGTCCTTCGCTCGCGGTCTCCTCCTGTGTTTGGGGGAAAGCAATCGGATTAGTTCATTCATGGTCAGGTTTGTACAATTTTAGCTGGCTCCAGTGTTTCCATGTTCCCTTCTCTCTTATGTCAATACAGGCACAGGTGTCTCCACTAATTATGACTTCATACGGCCCATTCCATTTTGGGGCAAATCCTGGCTCAACAGGTAGTGTTTTTATTAGGACGCGACTTCCCGCTGCTGGAACATCAGGGAATATTTCAAGCTCCCTTGGTGTGTCTTTTTGTTCCTGATTTTCTTTTACGAATTTACGCATCCCTTTTAGCTGGGTGCTAAGTTCTGAAACATATCTCCTGATTCTGTCTTTTAGCGGACCTACATCGGTCCCACCTGTTATGATGCTTTCTGGTAATTGCATCGCCCGTCCTGTCATTAGCTCATAAGGGGTTAATATGAACAAAGAACAAAGAAATGTACAGCACAGGAACAGGCCCCTCGGCCCTCCAAGCCCGTGCCGACCATGCTGCCCGACAAAACTACAATCTTCTACACTTCCTGGGTCCGTATCCCTCTATTCCCATCCTATTCATGTATTTGTCAAGATGCCCCTTAAATGTCACTATCGGCCCTGCTTCCACCACCTCCTCCGGTAGCGAGTTCCAGGCACCCACTACCCTCTGTGTAAAAAACTTGCCTCGTACATCTACTCTAAACCTTGCCCCTCTCACCTTAAACCTATGCCCCCTAGTAATTGACCCCTCTACCCCGGGGAAAAGCCTCTGACTATCCACTCTGTCTATACCCCTCATAATTTTGTAGACCTCTATCAGGTCGCCCCTCAACCTCCGTCGTTCCAGTGAGAACAAACCGAGTTTATTCAACCGCTTCTTATAGCTAATGCCCTCCATACCAGGCAACATTCTGGTAAATCTCTTCTGCACCCTCTCTAAAGCCTCCACATCCTTCTGGTAGTGTGGCGACCAGAATTGAACACTATACTCCAAGTGTGGCCTAACTAAGGTTCTATACAGCTGCAACATGACTTGCCAATTCTTATACTCAATGCCCCGGCCAATGAAGGCAAGCATGCCGTATGCCTTCTTGACTACCTTCTCCACCCGTGTTGCCCCTTTCAGTGACCTGTGGACCTGTACTCCTAGATCTCTCTGACTTTCAATACTCTTGAGGGTTCTACCATTCACTGTATATTCCCTACCTGCATTAGACCTTCCAAAATGCATTACCTCACATTTGTCGGGACTAAACTCCATCTGCCATATGGTTGTCGGGTTTGTGGTAGCTCTTAGCCTCATTAGTATAGTGGGAAATACCTCTGTCCGCATTTTTCCCGATGTTTGCATGGCTTTAGCTCATGTATTCTTAAGTGTTCTATTCATACGTTCCACCATCCCAGAACTCTGTGGATGATAGGGGATATGGAATTTTTGTTTTATCCCCATTAGCTTACATACTGTTTTCATCACTTTCCCAGTGAAGTGTGTCCCCTGGTCCGAATCAATTTGTTGGGGCGCTCCCCATCTAGGGATTACTTCCTCTGCCAATATTCTGGCTACCGTGGTAGCAGTACAATTTCTGGTAGGGAATGCTTCTACCCACCGGGTGAATTGATCTATGATGACCAGACAATAAGTTTTTCCATGGGATTGTGGTAGTGGCCCTGTGAAATCCATTTGCAGGTGTTCCCAGGGTCCCTTGGGTCTGGGTTGGTGTCCCATTGTAATTTTTATGGGTTTACCAGGGTTGTGTCGTGCACATATCACGCATCGGTGGCAGTGTCGGGCTACGTCTCTGCCCATCCCTTTCCACCACCATTCTCTTCCTAAGCTGGTTATCATGGCCTCTCTACCCACATGCGAGAGCCCATGGTGTAATTCCAATAGGGTATGCATTCCGGGGCTATCACCTTATCCTCTCGTCTCCAAACATTATCAGCCCCTTTGGCTGCACCCTGCGCTTCCCATCTCTCTCTCTCCTCACTTGGGGTGTTCTCCTGTAATTCCCTACTATCTATATCTTCTTCTCCTGGTTCTGTAGCTGCTATTGGTAGCTCGCTAATCGTTTTTTGTTCTAGAGCCAGTTGTGCTGCTGCATCAGCTGCTTGGTTTCCTTTGAAATTCAACCAATGCAGGTTGTCTCTTCCTGGCTCCTTCGGGTGCGCTTTAATTTTGATTACTGCGGCTTCTCGGGGTTTCTCACTGGCTTTTAATAGCACCTTAATTCTTTGCTGATGTTTGATAGGTGTTCCGCCTGTGGTTATGAACCCTCTCCTTCCCCATGTTGTCATGTAATCATGTATAATTCCAAATGCATATCGGCTGTCCATGTATATGTTCACGGTTTTTCCCTCAGATAACTCTCGTGCCTGTGTGAGCGCCACTAGTTCAGCTACTTGGGCGGATTGACCTCCGTCAATCCTACCTGACCTTATGGTTTCCAAGTGATTTGTAAGTTTCCCTATTTTAGTTTCCCGACCGTCCTGTCTTGGCCAAATCAATTCTCCCTTTCCACAATCTATTAAAACTTTATATTCCTTCATTAAATCATTTCCCATTATTGTCCCCTCGTTATTTTGGCATACATAGAATCTCATGGGTATATACAAATTATTTATTTCTACTAACGTGGTTTCGCTCAGGTCGGCGGGTGTTTTGTTCCCTCCTATCCCGGTTAGGTGAATCATTTTGTTTGTATGGGGTAAGGGCAGGTTGGTAACAGATATGGACGCTCCTGTGTCCACCAGCATTTCACATTGTCTGCCCCCTACTAGTGCAGACACATAAATTCTTCCCTCTTTTTTACCCTTGTGAGTGGGGGCTGCAGACAGTCAGCCCTGCTGACCTCGGAGGTTCCTCCGTGATCTCTCCGGTTCTGTGGTGGTCCTGGATCGGGTCGGGGGTCTCCCATGCTTCTCCCAACACACTGCCTCTGAGTGTCCATACTTATTACAGTGGCTGCAATGCTTCCCACTGTCTCCTGGTCTGTCTCTTTTCTGTGGGGCCCCGCAATCCCTCGCATTGTGCCCTTGCCGGCCACAATTGTGGCAGGTCAGTTTCGGCTTGGCCCAGTTCCCGTTACTGGGGTTGCTACTCTTTCTGGTCTTGCTCTGACCTGGGATGTCTCCTCTACCTGTACACGGCTAGCCCACTCTACCAACTCGTCGTAATCCTGGGACATAATCACTCCCATTTATAGGATAGCCTGGTGGGCACTAGAGAGTCCATCTTTAAAAGCTTGGATGAACGCCCGATCCCCACGGCATGGGTTCCCTTGCCCTGAGCTCTCTTGGTACACGTGGAACAATCGTTCCCCGTACTCAGAAGCTCCTTCCCCTTTCTGCTGTCTTGTGGTAGTGATCTTGCTCCAGTTAGTGGGAGCGTTCCCTAACACTCTCTGGATTTCCGTTTTAAATTGGGCAAAGGGGTCCTGCTGTGTATCTATCTCTGCTGTTAAAGCGACGGCATGTGTCCACCATTATAATCCTGGGCTGCAGCGGTGGCGGGTCCGCCAGCTACCTGCCTCCACTTATCTGCTGGACAGGCTGCCCTGACCAGCTGGTGTACGTCTCTTAGGTGTAACTGGTGTCCTACCCAGATTGTGTCTAATTCTTCCCAGAATTTAGTGTTTGCACTTCTAGGTTGTAATTTGCCCAGGAAGACATTATCTGCTGTCTCTCACCTGGGGTAAAGGGTTTATAATTCGCTTTTGGCTGCGCCTCTGTTCCCCCTTGGGTTACTGGCGTTAAATTCTATTCTAACGCACCCCACCCTGCTGGAGGGGCGGTTGGCCCCTGCTGTGTGGGCTCGTAAGGGGGTAGGGGATCAGTTTCCCCCCTCCCTTGTTGTTCTCTCAACACGTGGTTGTGTTTCTCCAGTTCCCTTACTCTAGATTCTAATTCCCTGATCTTCTCTTTGTCTTCCTTCCACTTTTCAGTAGAGGTGCCTACTTGTTCAATTAGTCCTGCTAACTGATGCACTAACATTATCCCTATCTTTTTAGTCTTGTTTCTCTTCTCTTTGTCTATCCAACCCCTCTGTTGTTCTAAGGTCTGGGAAGTGTCCCAGCCGTCCTTCTTCATCTTTTTTTATCAATGCTTGTCTGTCTGTCATATATGTCTCGATAAGAGAACCTGCAGATCCCCTTTTTATATCATTGCCTGCCATCTCGCAGACTTCAATACCCCCGGTTACTATGAGCAAAGTGTGCTCTCTACTGGAGGGACTTCACTACCCCCAGCCACTATTACTACCCTAGCACCGTCTGTACGGCCGCAGCTGCCTCCTAGCAAAGTGTGCTCTCTACTGAAGGGACTTCACTACCCCCCAGCCACTATTACTATTCCAGCGCCGCGCTATCGCCTCTCAGGGTTTGACTTATACTCACGGTGTCCACTATTACCACCTCGGCAACGTGCTTCTCCACCGGAGTTCGGCTCTCGGTCAGAGTTGATCAGCTCCTTTTCCGCACCGCTAATAAGGCATTTGACAGCCCAGTACCCAACTTATGCTCTACTTTCATACAAGAACTCTGCGTTTGTTCGCCACTACAGAGTTCGGGGTTAGCCGATTTCTGCTTCACAATCCTTAGTGCCTTTTGTGCCTCAATACCCACTTCAAATCCTGACCTTCGCGTGGGAGATTCCTCCTCTTGTCAGCCAGTCTAAGGCTGGGCGTTTGGGGCAGCACTACCTTGTCCGTTTGTTGATCAGCACAAGCCACAAATCCTTAATACTATCAGCAGTTATACAAAACCTGATCTATTATCATGTCACTGTACAGTCAAGACTTATATTACTATGCTTATCACTATAGGTACCTTATTTTAAACTGCACCTTTCACCTGTCTGACTCCTGCAGATTCGAAACGATCTTTACCCCAGCTTTCCGATCGAGGCCTTTGATCGGAACTCACCAGAAGTAAGATCCTGCCGACTACGCCAATATGTTGTGGGAAAAATCAACCACTTCAGGAGTCAGACTTGCTGTGTTCAAATCAGTGCAGTTTTATTGTTACACGAAGCTTCGGGAGAAAGCGTACGTACCCCACGGTACGGTTGCCAGCCTTTCTCGTGGTTTGAATGGCAGTCAGTCATTTTATACTTTGGGTTCACAATGAGCCCAGATACAAAACAATTATCACCTTGTTATCTTTAAACATTTTATAGATTGTACATCGCTATTTGTAAGCGTTTTGCCATTTACACATGGTTATAGTTAAAGAGGTTTTACAGGTTACAGGTAGCAGCAGGAAAGCAGTATCGATTGTCCCTTTGATTTAGGAAATGGCCAAAGACATTCGTATTAGCATATCATTGTGTACACCTTGGCTGAAGTCAGCTTTATTCAAGTGGTGTAGCGCATTTATGTATTTCTTAATCTTCCTGTCTGGCTCCCTTTGTCCTTGATCTGTTCCTATCTGTCCTACTGGCACCCCGCTGGGCTCCAGGCATCAGTTATGTCTGCTTTATTCTCTGTGTCTCCATCTTGTGTGTCAGGCAGCCATCTTCTGTACCAAGTGCCCTTCTGAACCATTTTCCACTTCACTACCCACCATGCTACTGTGCCTCCTTCGTCAGTGAACATCCCCACCTCTGACCATTTGATGGAGAGAAGGTGTGGTATTGTAGGTATTACGATACCTGAGAGGCTAAAGTACCATTGGTAGCACCTGTATGCTTGCTATTGGCTAGAGTGTATAATAGCTCCGCCCTGATAGGTGGGGTATAAGAACTCGTGCCGCCCCAGCAGCCCTCCTTCTGTACCTGAGCTTCTAGGGGAAACATCTAGCTTATTAAAGCCGTCAGTTGGACTACAACCTCGCTTTAGTGGTCATTGATCGTGCATCAATTTAATAAGCTAGTTTTTTTAAGAAGAAAGGATGGAACTCCTAATCAAGCCGGAGTGTCTGCAACTTAGGTCCCACGCGGCGAACTCAGCGGCAATCTTTAAGCACTGGCTGGCGTGCTTTAAATGGTATCTTGAGACGGCCGAAAACGCACCCACGGGAGAGCAGAAACTGCACGTCCTGCACACAAGGGTGAGCCAGGAGATTTACACCCTCATCGAGGAAGCGCAAGACTTCGATGCAGCAATCGAGCTGCTAAAAGGACACTATATTTGCCCGGTAAACCAGGTCTACGCACGGCACCTGCTTGCAACAAGACGACAAACCCCTGGGGAATTGTTGAAGGAATTCTACAGCGCACTCCTGGTGCTGGGAAGAAGCTGCGGCTTCCCGCAAGTTTCGGCGAGCGAACACACGGAACTCTTAGTCCGGGACGCTTTCGTGGCAGGTATGCTTTCATCACAAGTCCGCCAGCACCTGTTAGAGAAGGACACCCTGGGTCTCAGGGAGGCACGGGCCCTTGCAGGCTCCCTGGACGTGGCCTCCAGGAGCACCCGCGCCTAAGTTCCCGACCGCGCGGCAGCCCCTTGGGCAGCGTGGAACCCTGCAGCGGCCGACCCCGAGACTTTCCCCATTCCCCCACAGGCCTGCGCTGCACGACGGCTTGGCAACCCCGAGGGGCACCGCTGCTACTTTTGCAGGCAGGCCAAGCAACCCCCGCCAGCGCTGCCTGGCCCGCGCATCCACCTGCAAGGGATGCGGCAAAAAGGGCCATTTCATGGGGGTATGTCAGGCCCGAGCGATGGCCACGGTCTCCAGCGGCGAATCCGGACTGCCACCACAAACATCCCCATGGGCCCCGTGCGGCCAGCGGTCGCAGCCGCCTGCATACCCCAGGGCCACGTGCGGACCCCGGGCGACGCCATCTTGTTCCACGGATGCCACGCTTGAGGGATGGGTGCTGCCATTTTGTGCGACCAAGGCCATGTGCGACCTATGGGAGACGCCATCTTGGATGAACCCCAGGACCCCAGCTCGGCCGACCACAACTACTGCGGTTGGCCTCGGTGACTCTGGATCAGTCTCGACCTCGAACACTCTCAACCGCTACGACGACCATTTTCATCAACGGGCACGAGATGTCCTGCCTAATTGACTCTGGGAGCACGGAGAGCTTCATTCACCTCGACACAGTAAGGCACTGTTCCCTCCTCATCCACCCTGTTAATCAAAAAATCTCACTGGCCTCCGGTTCCCACTCAGTGGAGATAAAGGGGTTTTGTGTAGCAAACCTCACAGTCCAGGGAAGGGAGTTCAAAAATTTCCGTCTCTGCATCCTTCGCCACCTCTGCGCGGCTGCACTCCTGAGTTTAGACTTCCAGTGTAACCTTCAAAGTCTGACCTTCCAATTCGGCGACCCTATACCCACCTTACTGTCTGCGGCTTCACGACCCTTAAGGTCGACCTGCCTTCCCTGTTTGCGAACCTCACCCCGGATTGCAAACCCATCGCCACCAGGAGCAGACTCTACAGTGCCCAGGATCGGATCTTTATTAGGTCAGAGGTCCAAAGGCTACTGAGGGAAGGGGCCATTGAAGCCAGTAACAGCCCCTGGAGAACTCAAGTAGTGGTGGTAAAGACCGGGGAGAAGCATAGGATGGTCATCGACTACAGTCAGACCATCAACAGATTTATGCAGCTGGACGCGTACCCTCTCCCCCGCATATCCGACCTGGTAAACAGGATCGCGCATTATAAGGTCTTCTCCACGGTGGATCTCAAGTCCGCCTACCACCAGCTCCCCATCTGCACTAGTGACCGCAGATACATTGCCTTTGAGGCAGGCGGGCGGCTCTATCACTTCTTAAGGGTTCCCTTTGGTGTCACTAACGGGGTCTCGGTCTTCCAGCGAGAGATGGACCGAATGGTTGACCGGTACGGTTTACGAGAAACATTCCTGTATTTCGATAATGTCACCATCTGCGGCCACGACCAGCAGGCCCACGACACCAACCTCCGAAAATTCCTCCAGACCACTAAAATCCTTAACTTAACATATAATAAGGATAAATGCGTGTTTAGCACCGACCGTCTAGTCATTCCCGGCTACGTAGTGCGAAATGGAGTTATAGGCCCCGACCCTGAACGCATGCGCTCCCTTATGGAGGTCCCCCTCCCTCACTGCTCTAAGGCCCTGAAAAGCTGCCTCAGGTTTTTTAGCTACTACACCCAGTGGGTCCCCAACTATGTGGACAAGGCACGTCCCCTGATCCAATCCACAGTTTTTCCCCTGTCGATAGAGGCCCGCCGGGCCTTCAGCCGCATCAAAGCAGACATTGCAAAGGCCACGATGCACGCCATCAACGAGTCCCTCCCCTTCCAGGTCGAGAGCGATGCGTCCGACGTAGCTCTGGCGGCCACCCTCAACCAAGCGGGCAGACCCGTGGCCTTCTTCTCCCGACCCTCCATGCTTCCGAAATCCGCCACTCCTCAGTTGAAAAGGAGGCACAGGCCATAGTAGAATCTGTGCGACATTGGAGGCATTACCTGGCCGGCAGGAGATTCACTCTCCTCACGGATCAACGATCGGTTGCTTTCATGTTCGATAATGCACAGCGGGGCAAGATAAAAAAACGACAAGATCTTGCGGTGGAGGATCAAACTCTCTACCTACAACTACGAGATCTTGTATCGTCCCGGGAAGCTAAACAAGCCTCCTGACACCCTGTCCCGCGGCACGTGTGCCACCGCACAAATGGACCACCTCCGAGCACTCCACGAGGACCTCTGCCACCCGGGGGTCACTCGCTTGTTCCATTTCGACAAGACCCGCAACCTGCCCTACTCAATCGAGGAGCTCAGGACTGCCACCAGGGACTGCCAAATCTGCGCGGAGTGCAAACCGCGCTTCTACCGGCCAGAGAGAGCGCACCTGATAAAGGCTTCCCGTCCCTTTGAACGCCTCAGCACGGACTTCAAAGGTCCCCTCCCCTCCACCGACCGCAACACGTACTTCCTGAACATGATTGACGAGTATTCCCGCTTCCCATTCGTCATCCCCTGCCCCGACATGACCGCCACCACCATCATCAAGGTCCTCCATAGCATCTTTGCACTGTTTGGGTTCCCCGCTTACATACACAGTGATAGGGGGTCCTCCTTTATGAGCGATGAACTGCGTCAATTCCTGCTCAGCAAGGGCATCGCCTCGAGCAGGACGACCAGTTACAACCCCCTGGGTAACGGACAGGTAGAGAGGGAGAACGGAATGGTCTGGGAGACCGTCCTACTGGCCCTACGGTCCAGGAACCTCCCAGTCTCCCGCTGGCAAGAAGTCCTCCCGGATGCCCTCCACTCCATCCGGTCACTGCTTTGTACGACCACCAAGCAGACACCTCACGAACGTCTCCTTGTCTTCCCTAGGAAGTCCTCCTCTGGGACCTCGGTCCTGACCTGGCTGGCAGCACCCGGACCCATCCTGCTCCGAAAACACATGCGGGGGCACAAGTCAGACCCGTTGGTCGAGAGGGTCCATCTGCTCCGTGCTAACCCCCTACGTGGCGTACCCCGACGGCGGACAAGATACAGTCTCCCTACGGGACCTGGCGCCTGCTGGGTCCACGCACATTCCAGCCACCAGTCCCACCCTCCCCTCCACCGCAGCACCTTACAGGAGGATCGGTCCATCCACCACCCCCGTCTAGGCCCCCCCACCCACCGACGCCCCCCGCAGGCGCTCCCTTCCCAGGTCAGCCGTTTTCCCCACCAGCGCTGTCTCGGGGTGACGAAGCTGCCATGGAGATCGAAGCCACGCTCCCGGAGTCACAGACACCCGGGCCCCCACCAGAATCACCACCGAGGCTCCGACGATCACAGAGGACCACCAGGGCCCCCAAGCGACTGATTGCTTCATTTTAACTGTAATCTGTAATTATAAACTACCAAATGTACATAGCTACCAGACTTGTAAATAGTTACTAAACACTGTACGGAGGTATTACGGTACCTCCATAACTAATTATACCATGTTGCCATGTTTTGTCGTTTCTGGCCTTGGTCGTATCTGAAAATAGTGGATCTGATCCTATATACCGGGGTTCGAGCGCGGTAGGCTCTCCTTCTCCATTTCCTTAGACGCACGATGCAGCAGAGTATCGCTAATACCAGTAATGTTTCTATTACATAGGACAGAGAGTACCAGGTTATAAACCTGGCACACCAAGGTGATGTGGTGTCGCTGGTGACTGGGCTCTGGGTACTGCGGGGAAGTGAAACATTAATGGCTGGGGGGCTTGAAGTCATGGGGTTCGCGTTCACGCGCAGCCAAATGTCCATAAACAAGCATGGTGTCTGTAACTATCTTTGTTTAATATTTCGTACGATAGTGTGTCTGTCCTGTAGTGCCAATTACTCCCTTTATAATTGGTCACTATGTGTGACTCCCTCATTTTTTTTCAAAAATCGAATTTTAGGACAAGACACACTTCCCAATAATGAACCAGTGCGAGCCGTCTCACAGACTGTGCAATTTACCATCCAAAGGTTTCAGGATGTAAATAGCATGCGGTTGGCAAGCTAAAGGTTACCAAAACAAAACAAAACTTTTTGAACAAAAAGTGCCAAAATGAGGTGCGTATGGGCCGCGACGGGTAAGAGTTGGATGGAGTCCCCGGGTAGGACGGCTACCAATGCCGTGTCTCTCCTACCCGAGCGTAGTTGACCAGAGGGGGCGGTTCCCAGGCAGGGCGGGTCCCAAGCCGTTTCTCCACTGCCTGAGCAACCGACAAGAACGGGCAAGAAATGTAGTCATCGTGGTGGGGCTGCCGTAGTGGTTCTTTCCTTCGAACCAGAAGAGCAGTTATGAATGGGCGTCTGGTACCTTAACCAGTCTCTGCAGACAAGCTAGTTCCGCTGAACTAGTGTCCGGCAATAGTGAGTCTCTGTAGGCAAGTCCTCAGAGGTTAACACTTAACAAGCGTACAAACAACATAAAACATTCTGCAGGTTCCATCAGAAAGGACACCACTTCTCCCAAGCGGTTCCTTTTAAAACATCATCTGGACACCTCAGTTCTCGGTTGCGAACCGGGTCACAAAAGGGTTCTCGGTTTGGGAGTCAGACCCAAGGTCGTCATCTTCTCCCGGGTGCCAAACTCTTGAGTGTATTAGGGCTGAAAGGGCTGCATGGTGTGAGGTGGGGTTGCTCTCGTCATTGCGGACGAGTCGGAACGAGTTATCTCGGTGCCAATAATTGGTGTCTAGCTGTGTGGGGACAAAATCGGGGTCGTCAGTGTGGTTCGGTGGTCGGTGGTGGGGTTTATTTAGGAAAGTGATCATGAAGGGATCACTCGGATCGTAGTCGGAATCGCTGGGTGTGGGTCCTGTTGCATGGGGATAGTAGGGAGGCGTGCTGTGGCTATCGTCCGAGTCACAGTCGCTGTCTCTGCTGCTGCAGTTGGTGGGCATTCCGGGGCGGAGTGTATATTTAGGGGGTGCAGTCGAGGTCGAGTCCATGGCTGGGCTGGACGTGTTGGGGGTTGGTAGGGTTACGTTGGCTGTGGGCGGGGTGTGGTGTGCTGCGTCGAGCATGACGTGGTGTGCGTAGTTCGACTGTGTTCCGTATGCCTTCAGCTGGTTTATATGGAACCGCGCAGTCTTAACGTTGGGGTACTTAATTTTATACACGGAAGGGCTTACTTTATCCGCAATGGAGTACGGACCTGAGTATTTTGGTGACAGGAATGTGCTGGGGTTATATACAGAGAGCATAACTTGCTGTCCTATACTGTACTCAGTCGCATGCACTGTCTTGTCGAAACAAGCCTTGCTCTGTTTCTTTCTGGTGCCCAATTTTACTGCAGCTGCGAGCTGAGCCGCTTTAACATCTTCAACTGCTGTACTGCTTTCTCGTGTGTGAGGGCCGTCACTTCGGGGCTGGTCAAATCCAAACCTAATAAATATTCTGTGCCTTTCATGGGGCGTCCGGTCATGAGGGTGTGTGGGGTGTAACCTGTGGAAGTAGAAATAGTGTTCCACAAAAACATCAGCGCGAAAGGGAGGACTGAGTCCCAAGTGGTGTTGTTCTGCTGGACCATTTTTCTGAGGGTGGATTTTAGGGTCCGATTCATGCGCTCCACGATACCACTCGACTGTGGGTGGTATGCTATGTGGAATTTTTGGGTGATGCCAAATATCGTGAGGACGTTCTGCATGACACGTCCCGTAAAATGGAAACCTTGGTCTGATTCAATGCTGCGGGGGAGTCCCCATCTTGTAAAGATGTGGTGTGTTAAAATCTTGGCTGTGGTCTTTGCCGTGTTCGTTCTGGATGGGAATGCCTCTACCCATTTTGTAAATGTGTCAATTACCACGAGTACATATTTATAGCCATTCCTACAAGGGGGCAATGGTCCTATAAAATCGATCTGGAGGTTAGTCCAGGGGTCATTAACGGGTCGGGTGTGGCTGAGTTGAGCCTTTTTGGCATATCTGTCCGGATTATTCTGGGCACAGATAAGACAATTCTCGATGTAATGGTTTACATCATCCTTTAAATTCGGCCACCAACAAAGCTGCTTGAGATGGGCTGTAGTGGGATCGATTCCCTGATGTCCATGACCGTCATGGAACAAGCAAATCAATTGATTCCTGTCCTGTTCAGGAACCACATAAAGGGTGTCTTTTAACACCACACCGTCATGTGTGGTCAGTGCATTTTTAAATCTCTCATAGGATGCTGGATAGTTTCCTTTTACAATCTCCCTGAGATTGCTGTCCTGCTTCTGGGCCTCCACTAGATCCTCGATCTTTGTCTGTGAGATCTGAACTGCACTCACCGGTGCGCTTTTGGGGGGTGTCCAAAGGTATCCATGTCTGGAACCTGCTTTAGCCAGTGCGTCGGCTTTTACATTTCCAGCGGGGGGAGGAACGATGGTGGCTGCGAACTTTGATTATCCCAAAAGTCCTGTTCTGGGCTCTTTCTAAAATATGACGGAGCAATGGGGCTGAGGGGAGGGGTTTCCCGTCTGCGGAAACAAATCCTCTTGCTTTCCACAGGGGCAGGGATTCCGTGAGGCTGTTGCAGACATAGAGGCTATCTGAGTATATGTCCGCTGGGCTGGGGAAGGAATCTGGGTGTTCCACTATGTACGCAATGGCCTCGAGCTCTGCTGCCTGCGCGCCTAAGTGGCCTGGAGGTTTTAACGATATTTCCTCAAGGGCGCGTCCCTGCGCGTCCTTGACATAGATACCGCAACCTGTTATGCGCTTCCCATCCAAGACTGTGGAAGATCCATCCACATAGATCTTTATGGACTCACACGTGTCTGTGTGCTGGGGGCTCTGGGTTGAACTAGCTATCTGTCTGGGGGGGGGTGGGGTTTTAGCGATAAAGGGGCCTGGGTTGTGGTGTGGAGAAATAATTTCGCATTCATGGGGGGTTACGAGGTACTGTAAGTTGTCGGCTAAATAGGTGTGCGTCTTTGTCCTTTTAACAGTGATGTCCCGTCCCTGCAAGAGAAGGGTCCATCTCGCTGCTCTAATCTGGCTTACTGTACCGTCCTTGAGTCGTCCGTCCAGTAAAAGTTGGGTGGGGGTGTGTTCGGTGAGAATTGTGATATGGTTCAGTCCGGTAATATATGAAAAATACTGCAGTGCTCAAAATACTGCGAGCAGGTGCCTCTCACAGGCTGAAAATCCCTGCTCCACAGCATCTAAAATTCTGGAGGCGTAAGCTACGGGCCTCAACTGGTTGTGCCGTTCCTGGCGGAGCACGGCCGAAAGGGTGCGGACTGTGGTCGCTACCTCTATGGCGTAAGGGGAAAGCGGGTCTGGAACTTATAGTGCGGGGGCTGCTATGAGTGCCTGTTTTAAAGAGTCCACAGCATCCGTATGCTGCGGAAGCCATTCCCAGGGGGCTCCCTTCTTTAGGAGGTCTGAGAGGGACCATTCCCAGGGGGCTCCCTTCTTTAGGAGGTCTGAGAGGGGCGCTGCCTTGCTGGAGAAACCGTCAATGTGGTTTCGGCAGTGGCCAACCAGTCCTAAAAACGACCGGAGTGCTGAAACGTTCTGGGGAAGGGGCAATTTAGCAATCGAGTCAATCCTTTTACGCTCGATCTCGCGTTTACCTTATGTGATAATTGTTCCCAAATATATCACTTTATCTTCCAAAATCTGGGCCTTTTTGGGGTTGACTTTACAACCGATTGAGTGTAAGAGTTCCAGGAGTTCAGACAGAAGCTCAATGTGCTCTGCCTTGGTGTCTGTCTGCAGTAGTAGGTCGTCTACATACTGGACCAGACATTCGGGGCGAGAGAATTTGGCTAAACCAATTGCCAGCTGTCGGTGGAAAATAGAGGGGGAGTTGTGGAATCCTTGTCGCAGGCATGTCCACGTGTACTGCTGTGCTTGAAAGGTGAAGGCAAATTTGTACTGGCACGCCTTTGCCAATGGAATGGACCAGAATCCATTACTGACGCCCAAAACCGTAAAGAATTGGGAATTGAGTCCCTGCTTGAGCATGGTCTCGGGACTTGTTGCTACTGTGGGGGCTGCTGCGGGGGTGACTTTGTTGAGTTCCCGGTAATGGATGGTCAGTCGCCTTGATCCATCGGGCTTTCTCACTGGCCAAATCGGGGCATTATTAGTGAAGGCTACTGATCTAAGTACGCCCTGCTCTAATAAGCTTTCTATTAACTTGGAGATTTCTCCCTCTGCCTCTTGGGGAAATCGGTACTGTTTTTGGGGTCTAGGGCCAGGTCCTGTTACTTGTACAGAGCCAGTCATCCGTCCACAGTCGTGCTTGTGGGTCGCAAATGCTGCCCTGTTCTTTTGCAGAACTGCCCTAACCTGCTTGTCCGTACTAAGCGTGGTCGGGTTGAACCAAAATTCGCCTACTGCGCTAATTTTGTTCGCGTACTCTCCTATGTTGAGCGTTGCGGGGCCTCTTGCGGATTTTGCCATTTTCCAGACACACTGGTTGACTGGATCAAATGAAAGATTATGGGAATTCATGAAATCGATTCCCAGAATGTGTTCTGCTTTGTGGGGCAGGTCAACTAAAACCACGGGGTGTTTGGTGGTGATGTTACCGATTTGAATGGGTACAGGGGCTGAGATGTGTCCCTGCTGTGAGTGGCCTGTAAAGCCGCTGAGGGTGATAGTGGCTGTAGTCCTGTGTCCCAGAGAAATTCGATGGGCTGTCCCCGAATTTTCGCTGCAACTACCGGTCGTCCGGACCTATCCCAAAGGGTGTCACAGACCCAACTGGGGGAGCCCGTACACCATCAGTCCGTTGCGGTCAAGTCCGTCTTATCTGAACGGGCGCTAACACTATGAATGGGCTCTGTCTTTTTCTTACTGAGAATGCCCGTCTGCTGGGCTCTCTGTGGCTTTTTAGGGGCATTGCACTCTCTTGCGAAGTGTCCCAACTGTCCGCAGTTGTTACACTCCTGTGACTTGGGTGGGGGGCTGTTCTTTCCCTCATTCACCCATGCGGGGTTGTGGTGTTGTTTTTACTGCCTGCATATCTGCTCCGACCTGCTTTTCCTCGGGATTCTTGACTGCAGGCTTACTTTGTATAGATTGCTCCCAAGCGTGGGACAATCTTTTCACTACCCACTTCTCATTCTGGGCCTCCTCTGAGGGATCATAACTCGAGCAGGCTTTCTGTCCTGTTTCTGTGGCATGGGAGATAAGGGTGCGGGTCCATTTTGGCCATGTTGTCTGGGGACAAATGGGCGTGGTCTAAGTCTCCAAAGACTGCTGCAAAGTGGATCCACAGGCATCCAGCAAACGCTGTGGTGTGCTCGGATTTCTTTTGCCTACATTTGTTGAGGCCGTCTACAGGGTCACCCTGGTTATACTCGATCGCATCCAGGATCGCGGTATGCATTTCTGCAAGGGTGCCTCCTCCTACACTCTGTGGGTCAGGAAGGGCTGCTGCTACTGAAGGGTCTAAACTTAAAACGGTGAGCTTTACATGTTCTCGCTCATCGAGGCCGTACATGGTCGCCTGATGCTTAACTGTGGCAAAGAAATGGTGGAGGTCTGAGGTGGGAAGGAACGGTGTGATTTTCTTGCATGCGTCCCGTAATTGGGTCACTGTTAAGGGGGTGGAGTATAGAAATTCCTCATCGTCCGATGTGGCTGTGCGGTGGGTGGTTACTGGGTTCATTGGAGCTTGAACTATCTGCTGTGTGGGGGGTTGGGGCGCTTTCCTCTTTTGTGGCTTTCCCTGTGCACATGTTCCCTGAACATATCTCTGTGCTGTTTCGTTCAATTCTTCCCAATCAGGGCCGTCTTCCTGATCTAATTTTTCTCCAAAGGTTTCCTGGAAACCTTTCTGAACTGAAAGCAGCGATTGCAGCTCTGCAATCTGCTTCCGACACTTTGCGTGATCTAGCGTGCTTTGTCTTTGTTCTGTGGTGGCAGCATGGAGTGCTCTAAATGCTGCCTTTAGATCGCTACACTGTCTCTGGAACGCTTCGACCTGTTTTTCCGTTTCCTCACGTACCAGGACTGCACGTTGCGTGTCCTGATAGGCCTTTTCGTATTGGAAGCTGCTTAAGTGCGCCAGACAAGACTGGTGTGCCCTTTTGGCATCCTCCACCTCTCCATCTTTTGCTGCCAACTTCCTTCTCAATTCCAAATTCTCCTTTTCTACCTCGCTTACATCGACCTTACTCATTCGATGTATGCCCTCAACCTCGTTCCGGAGTGTCCTAATGACCTCCTCTGTGCCTCGCAATTGTGCCAAGCAGGACACGATTGCCATCGGCTTGCGAGCTTTCCCTGAGCTCTTTTTGTGGATCTCGCTCAGGTTCTCCCACCAAGTTTGTCCTATACTCCCGGGACCTGATTCCTCGTTGTCACAGAATTCATTCCAAAGGGGCCATCCTTTCCCTTTGAGATATTTCCTGATCTCTTCCTCTCAAATGGGACATTGTCCCACTCTACTGCTGCTGGTCGCTGCGACCGCAAATTCCTCTGGGTTCATGAGGCGCTGCATTGCCTGCATTGCCATTTTTCCTATCCGAATGCTGCTCTTCAAATTTGGGACAGGGGTTTTAATCCGAATGCTGCTCTTTAAATTTGGGTCAGGGGTATTAAGGCGGTGCTGTAAATACGGGTACGGCTTTGACTACTTTCCGATATACAAACTACCGACAGTTTTGACGCAACAAGGAATCTATCAGTTTTACCTTATCGCCCTGTTAGTTACTCATGCATACACACACTTCCGAATTATGAGTATTGATCAGAACTGCTTGAACACTTGTGGTTTTCTGTTTCCAATTTGATCTCTAATTCAAATTCTGGGTTCTCCCGGAGTGGTTTTCCACTTCTAGATCGGGTCCCGTCGGGATGTCGCCAAATAATGTTGCTAACTTTGCCTTAGTTTAATTGCTCTGTTTTATCGCCTTTGCTCTTGAGTCGCCAGGTATCTTTATGATACCGCCACGTGCTTCAAGTCCGAGTAATGATCAATAATCCAATACACCGCTTAGTAAGATTTAAATCAAAGCACATTTATTATAGACAGTAATCACTACTCATGTACAAATTCTACGTCTAAGCTACTTCTTACAACTAACAGGCCTATACTTAACTTGGAACTGGCCCACCAGGTAAGGGAAACAAATGGCCTTTCTTTCGGGTTCTGAGCCTGCGGGATTCGAAGTTGGTACAGATTGATAGCTAGGAGCGCCTATCTCGTAGCGAGCGTTGAAGTAAGACTTACAGGTTCGGTCGGCTGCTGAAGAGTGACGAGAGCTGGAAGAGCTGGAAGCGAGCCGAAGAAGAAGAGAAGAGAGCGATTTGAACTTGGGGCTCAATTCTTATAGTCCCCAGGGGCTTCCCACCTTTCGGGGCGGACCCTGTACCTGGTCCCAAGTGATTGGACTTTGTCCCAATTATTTGGTTCGATTTTCTCCAATGCTGGAGCGGTTCCCTGATCGATGGGCGGTCTTGAGGTGCTCGTTCACCTCCTTTTGTGTCGGCTTCTGCTGGCGCCGAAGAGTCTGGTTTTGCTTTGTGTGTCTAAATGTTGCCCATTGTTCCCGGGGATTGCTTATTAGTATGCAGATGGCTGGTGTTGTGTTATGCTGATGGTTGCTGGTATCGATCTTGTCTGGCCTTTCCAGAGGTAAATACACAGCCAACCTGCAGCTGCTCGTTTTTGTCCTGTTGGCTGGCTTTCCCTTCAGCCTTTGCTGTTCACCATTTTGAATCGGGAGTTGGCCATTTTAAGTGGCTACATAGCTCCGCCCTGATAGGTGGGGTATAAGAACCCGTGCCGCCCAGCAGCCCTCATTCTGTACCTGAGCTTCCAGGGGAATCATTTAGCTTATTAAAGCCTTCAGTTGGACAACAACCTCACTTTAGTGGTCATTGATCGTGCATCAGAAGGTCATTGATAAAGCAGCTGAAGATGATTGGGCTGAGGACACTACCCTGAAGAAATCCTATAGCGATGATCTGGGACTGAGATAATTGAAGCCAACAATCACAGCCATCTTACTTTGTACTCGATATGGCTCCAACCAGTGGAGAGTTTTTCCCCCGATTTCCATGCAATTAAATTTTTTCAGGGCTCCTTGATCCCACACTTGTTAAATGCTGTCTTGGCGTTAAGGTCAGTCACTCTCACATCACCTCTGAAGTTTGACTCTTTTTTCTGTTTGGACCATGGCTGTAATGAGGTCGGGAGCTGAGTGATCCTGGCAGAACAAACTGGACGGGTTACACCTCGGCAGGACTGAAATTGATGTCCTCGGGGGGCTATTTGCGAGAGCGGTTGGGGAGTGTTCAAACTAATGTGGTAGGGGGATGGGAACCGATGCAGGAGATCGGAACGTAGTAAAACAGGGACAGAAACAAAAGGCAGTAAGGCGAAATTGTGAAAGGCAGAGAAGCCATAGTCGAAAATCAAAAAGGGCGACAGTAATACTAAAGGGAATAAAACGGGAAGTAAAAACATAAATGTAAAGCGACGCGGCAGGTTGTTACATGAAGATATGGGTTCAACAACAAGGAAAATTAGGAGTAAAGTTAAGAGGAAAAATAACTAAGGAGAGGTTACTGATCAAGGTGTTAAGATTCAAAACAGAGGTATAAAAGCCAACGTAAGTGTACTTTACCTGAATGTTCGTAGTATTCGGAATAAGGTAAATGAGTCGATGGCGCAAATCATCGGAAATGACTATGATTTAGTGGCCATTACTGAAACATTGTTAAAGGATGGTCACGACTGGGAGTTAAATATCCAATATGACAAGGTGCCACACAAAAGATTGCTGCATAAGATAAAGATGCATGACATTAAGGGTAAAGTAGTAGCATGGATAGAGGATTGGTTAATCAATAGAAAACAAAGAGTGGGGATTAATGAGTGTTTCTCTGGTTGGCAATCAGTAGCTAGTGGTGTCCCTCAGGGATCAGTGTTGGGCCCACAACTGTTCACAATTTACATAGATGATTTGGAGTTGGAGACCAAGTGCAATGTGTCCGAGTTTGCAGATGACACTAAGGTGAGTGGTAAAGCAAAAAGTGCCGAGGATACTGGAAGTCTGCAGAGGGATTTGGATAGGCTAAGTGAATGGGCTAGGGTCTGGCAGATGGAATACAATGTTAACAAATGTGAGGTTAGCAATTTTGGTAGGAATAACAGCAAAAGGGATTATTATTTAAATGATAAAATATTAAAACATGCTGCTGTGCAAAGAGACCTGGGTGAGCTAGTGCATGAGTCGCAAAAAGTTGTTTTACAGGTGCAACAGGTGATTAAGAAGGCAAATTAAGTTTTATCCATCATTGCTAAAGGGATGGAGTTTAAGACTGGGGAGGTTATGCTACAATTGTATAAGGTGTTAGTGAGGCCACACCTGGAGTATTGTGCTCAGTATTGGTCTCCTTACCTGAGAAAGGATGTACTGGCACTGGAGGGTGTGCAGAGGAGATTCACTAGGTTAATCCCAGAGCTAAAGGGGTTGGATTACGAGGAGAGGTTGAGTAGGCTGGGACTGTACTCGTTGGAATTCAGAAGGATGCGGGGGGGGGATCTTATAGAAACATATAAAATTATGAAGGGAATAGATAGGATAGATGCGGTCAGGTTGTTTCCATCGGCGGGTGAAAGCAGAACTAGGGGGCATAGCCTCAAAATAAGGGGAAGTAGATTTAGGACTGAGTTTAGGGGGAACTTCTTCACCCAAAAGGTTGTGAAGCTATGGAATTCCCTGCCCAGTGAAGCAGTTGAGGCTCCTTCATTAAATGTTTTTAAGATAAAGATAGATA
Organism: Scyliorhinus torazame; assembly: GCF_047496885.1. NCBI lineage: Eukaryota > Metazoa > Chordata > Chondrichthyes > Carcharhiniformes > Scyliorhinidae > Scyliorhinus > Scyliorhinus torazame. The sequence goes on from NC_092710.1 coordinate 326,343,423, forward strand.
GTTTTTTGAAGAATAAAGGGATTAAGGGTTCTGGTGTTCGGGCCGGAAAGTGGAGCTGAGTCGACAAAAGATCAGCCATGATCTCATTGAATGGCGGAGCAGGCTCGAGGGGCCAGATGGCCTACTCCTGCTCGTAGTTCTTATGTTCTTCGAACCCAAACTGAACATCCAAAAGCAATTTATTGTTGAGTAAATGTCGCTTGGTGAACCTTCCACCACTTTGCCAATAACTGGGAGAAGACTGACGGGAATGCAATTGGCTGGATTGGACTTGTCCTACTTTATACGGGCTGTATACAGCACCACAGCTTTCGAAAAATATGGGAAATGACAAAGTTAATGCCGGTTCCATAAGGTTTCACTGTATCCTCTTAATTTTTAATCACTGAGAGAAGCCTCTACCATCACCCTTTTTGTTTTCTGCCCACTCTCCGTTATTCCTCCTAAGCTCTTTCCTTTATGCTCCCGTCTTCTGCTTCTGGCAATTCTTCCTACTTCCTACGCCTGTTACAGTGGCGTAAATGTTGCTGCAATGCCTCAGTTACTTTGCGGTTCAATTCAAACTAGCTTATTCTGATCATCACTTGCAATAGCATTCTTTCCTTATGATGCTGCAGTGTAATCTCTTCTACCTTTTCCCACTTGCTTTATCTTCTGGCAATATTTCACAGCCAGGTCTGAGAAGTTCCCAGCTTTCTCTTAAGTGAAGCCAAGTTTCTTTCAAAAGCATGACATCACACATCCACACAGCCACTAGTTCTTTGTATTACATGATTTTATCATGTGTAACCTTTATCTTGTATTAACTTCAAATGGTTAGGCCAACGCAGCTCAGTCAAGAACACCTTGCCAGGGGAGTTGTAAGTAATGGTGTGTTATATTAGTCAGAGAGGCATCAAAGCATTGGCACCTACCCAATACAAAGCAACACAAATTAACCCAGCTTGTTAGGACTGTGTCAACCTCCTCTCAATAAAGGGATGGAAGAGTCATCACTGCTACTCACAACTAACATGCTCATGGATAGCCAATCCAGCTTCCATCAGGGAATGGCAGAGGAGAGGTGTGAGTAACTCTCCTCGCCTTTAAAGCCTGGGGCCTTGTTTGTGTACATGTATTTTCAATGAGGTTTTACAACTCCTGAAGTGAAAAGATGGGTTACCAAGGGGTTAGTGGTTCAGCAACATTAAAAAGAAAACATAAAGTTGAAAAATCTCATGACAAGTGTCCAGAAACACACAGAGCCAGGGAAGCACAGAAGGGCAGTCGATTAGTATGTCTGTACCGGAGAGTGCAGGCAGGAGATCTAATCTCACTAATAAGAAACAAACAAAGAACAAAGAACAAAGAAATGTACAGCACAGGAACAGGCCCTTCGGCCCTCTAAGCTCGTGCCGACCATGCTGCCCGACTAAACTACAATCTTCTACACTTCGTGGGTCCGTATCCCTCTATTCCCATCCTCTTCATATATTTGTCAAGATGCTCCTTAAATGTCACTATCGTCCCTGCTTCACCACCTCCTCCGGCAGCGAGTTCCAGGCACCCACTACCCTCTGTGTAAAAAACTTGCCTCGTACATCTACTCTAAACCTTGCCCCTCTCACCTTAAACCTATGCCCCCTAGTAATTGACCCCTCTACCCTGGGGAAAAGCCTCTGACTATCCACTCTGTCTATGCCCCTCATAATTTTGTAGACCTCTATCAGGTCGCCCCTCAACCTCCGTTGTTGCAGTGAGAACAAACCGAGTTTATTCAACCGCTCCTCATAGCTAATGCCCTCCATACCATGCAACATTCTGGTAAATCTCTTCTGCACCCTCTCTAAAGCCTCCACATCCTTCTGGTAGTGTGGCGACCAGAATTGAACACTATACTCCAAGTGTGGCCTAACTAAGGTTCTATACAGCTGCAACATGACTTGCCAATTCTTATACTCAATGCCCTGGCCAATGAAGGCAAGCATGCCGTATGCCTTCTTGACTATCTTCTCCACCTGTGTTGCCCCTTTCAGTGACCTGTGGACCTGTACACCTAGATCTCTCTGACTTTCAATACACTTGAGGGTTCTACCATTCACTGTATATTCCCTACCTGCATTAGACCTTCCAAAATGCATTACCTCACATTTGTCCGGATTAAACTCCATCCGCCCAAGTCTCCAAACAATCTAAATCCTGCTGTATCCGCTGACAGTCCTCATCGCTATCCGCAATTCCACTAACATTTGTGTCGTCTGCAAACTTACTAATCAGACCAGTTACATTTTCCTCCAAATCATTTATATATACTACAAACAGCAAAGGTCCCAGCATTGTTCCCTGTGGAACACCACTGGTCACAGCCCTCCAATTAGAAAAGCATCCTTCCATTGCTACTCTCTGCCTTCTATGACCTAGCCAGTTCTGTATCCACCTTGCCAGCTCACCCCTGATCCCGTGTGACTTCACCTTTTGTACCAGTCTATCATGAGGGACCTTGTCAAAGGCCTTACTGAAGTCCATATAGACAACATCCACTGCCCTACCTGCATCAATCGTCTCTGTGACCTCCTCGAAAAACTCTATCAATTTAATGAGACACGACCTCCCCTTCACAAAACCATGCTGCCTCTCACTAATACGTCCATTTGCTTCCAAATGGGAGTAGATCCTGTCTCGAAGAATTCTCTCCAGTAATTTCCCTACCACTGAAGTAAGGCTCACCGGCCTATAGTTCCCTGGATTATCCTTGCTACCCTTCTTAAACAGAGGAACAACATTGGCTCTTCTCCAGTCCTCCGGGACATCACCTGAAGACAGTGAGGATCCAAAGATTTCTGTCAAGGCCTCAGCAATTTCCTCTCCAGCCTCCTTCAGTATTATGGGGTAGATCCCATCAGGCCCTGGGGACTTATCTACCTTAATATTTTTTAAGATGCCAAACACCTCGTTTTTTGGGATCTCAATGTGACCCAGGCTATCTACACCCCCTTCTCCAGACTCAACATCTACTAATTCCTTCTCTTTGGTGAATACTGATGCAAAGTATTCATTTAGTACCTCGCCCATTTCCTCTGGCTCCACACATAGATTCCCTTGCCTATCCTTCAGTGGGCCAACCCTTTCCCTGGCTACCCTCGTGCTTTTTATGTACGTGTAAAAAGCCTTGGGACTTTGCTTAACCCTATTTGCCAATGACTTTTCGTGACCCCTTCTAGCCCTCCTGACTCCTTGCTTAAGTTCCTTCCTACTTTCCTTATATTCCACACAGGCTTCGCCTGTTCCCAGCCTTTTAGCCCTGACAAATGCCTCTTTTTTTCTTTTTGACGAGGCCTACAATATCCAAGGTTCCCGAAAATTGCCGTATTTATCTTTCTTCCTCACAGGAACATGCCGGTCCTGAATTCCTTTCAACTGACACTTGAAAGTCTCCCACATGTCAGATGTTGATTTGCCCTCAAACATCCACCCCCAATCTAGGTTCTTCAATTCCCGCCTAATATTGTTGTAATTAGCCTTCCCCAATTTAGCACATTCACCCTTGGACCACTCTTATCCTTGTCCACCAGCACTTTAAAACTTCCTGAATTGTGGTCACTGTTCCTGAAATGCTCCCCTACTGAAACTTCTACCACCTGGCCGGGCTCATTCCCCAATACCAGGTCCAGTACCGCCCCTTCCCTAGTTGGACTGTCTACATATTGTTTTAAGAAGCCCTCCTGGATGCTCCTTACAAACTCTGCCCCGTCTAAGCCCCTGGCACTAAGTGAGTCCCAGTCAATATTGGGGAAGTTGAAGTCTCCCATCACCACAACCCTGTTGTTTTTACTCTTTTCCAAATCCTGTCTACCTATCTGCTCCTCTATCTCCCGCTGGCTGTTGGGAGGCCTGTAGTAAACCCCCAACATTGTGACTGCACCCGTCTTAGTCCTGATCTCTACCAATAGAGCCTCACTGCCCTCTGAGGTGTCCTCCCATAGTACAGCTGTGATATCCTCCCTAAACAGTAGCGCAACTCCGCCACCCCTTTTACATCCCCCTCTATCCCGCCTGAAACATCTAAATCCTGAACATTTAGCTGCCAATCCTGCCCTTCCCTCAACCTGGTCTCTGTAATGGCAACAACATCATAGTTCCAAGTACTAATCCAAGCTCTAAGTTCATCTGCCTTACCCGTAATACTTCTTGCATTAAAACATATGCACTTCAGGCCACCAGACCCGCTGTGTTCAGCAACTTCTCCCTGTATGCTCTGCCTCAGAGCCCCACTGTCCCTATTCCCTAGTTCTCCCTCAATGCTCTTACCATCTGACCTATTGCTCCCGTGCCCACCCCCCTGCCATACTAGTTTAAACCCTCCCGTGTGACACTAGCAAACCTCGCGGCCAGGATATTTATGCCTCTCCAGTTTGGGTGCAACCCGTCCTTCTTATATAGGTCACACCTGCCCCGGAAGAGCTCCCAGTGGTCGAGATAATGGAAACCCTCCCTCCTACACCAGCTGTTTAGCCACGTGTTTAGCTGCTCTATCTTCCTATTTCTAGCCTCACTGGCACGTGGCACAGGGAGCAATCCCGGGTTTACAACCCTAGATGTCCTGTCTTTTAACTTTCTGCCTAGCTCCCTGAACTCCTGCTGCAGGACCTCATGCCCCTTCCTGCCTATGTCGTTAGTACCAATATGTACAACGACCTCTGCCTGTTTGCCCTCCCCCTTCAGGATGCCCTCTACCCATTCGGAGACATCCTGGTGAAATCCTTGCAAGACCGCTGGTAAAATGAGTTCGGGAACTCATGTATTTGTTTTTAAATTTATGTAATGTGAGTTTAGATTGAGGTTTTGGAGTATCACAGGAGAGATGACAGTTGAAGCATCTAGTGAATGCTCAGAAGTCCACCAGAAGAAAACTATTTGAAAAAGTGCGAACCCGAGCAAGGAATATTGGTATTGAGATAGTGGTAAATCGACACAGCAGTTTTGTGTCTGTGAGGGTTGATGGGATTAAAGAAATAGTGGGGGTTTGAATCATTTTCTGGCATCTGTATCGAAATCTTTACAATCTTTTTCTCTAGTGCTATTTATTTTGGGTTTTTTCTCAATAAACTTTTCATTATCTGTGTTAAAAGGTTTAACAGCAGACTCCTTTGATTGTGTTCAGTAATTGGCCTCTATGGTTTATTTTAGTAACTTGAGGAAGCCATCGGTGGTGGGACAAAGATTTATTGCACGATATACAATATTCTGCTCGCAGCAGTAACTCGCTCCCAATCCAGCGCCTGCTCGGAGAACGAACCACACCAGACCCTGCTTGGGCCGGCTTTTGCATGTATAGTCTTTAACGAGCTCCAGCTGGGTGGGACTGCACGGGTTCCTGGGGAGATGAACAATGGTTGCCCTGTGCACCTCGCGGGGGGGTTATGATACCACTCCCACCAAGTCTGAAAATTCTCCTTCAGCCGCCAACAGTGGGGACCTTCTGCGCTGCTTTGCGCGAGGCTCTGTTTCCGCCTATGGTGGCTCTGGATCGGGTGGTGGGTATCGATTCGTCGTGTTCCGGCCGACCTCCGAAATGTCATTGCCGGGACCTCGGTCCCGGGCACAACGTCACCCGTGTCCATTTCTGAGCCGGAAACATCCTCCTTCTGCTGGACTGGGCGCTGGGATGCAGAGAGTTAGGACCCCAGGATGAAGGGCGGCTCCTAGCATGGAGGGGATGTCAGTGCTGCAGGTTGGGCATCGCAAAGTGCGGGCATAGACCGCATGTCCTTCGTGAAACTGTCACCCTGTCGTCCTCAAGTCATGGCGCTGTTTCTGTACCTCCTGCTGGACCTCCACCTTCTTGCCGAGGTTTGGAAATGTGAGGCTATACCGGGTCGAAACCGTTGGCCCATCAGCAGCTTTGTTGGGCGATCTCCGTTGTCATCCGTGGCGTTTTGCAGTAGGGCCAGTTGTGTGTCTATGGAACCCATGGTTTTTTTTTATGCCCCTTTTGAAAGTCCGGATCTCCCTTTCCATCAGGCTGTTGGATGAGGGATGGTGCAGGACGGTTCTGCTGTGCCGGATGCCGTTCCATTTTGTAATGAAGATTGTCCCATTGTCGAGAACCTCAGGGACCCCATGGGTGCTGAACGAGCATTGGAGTTTTTCTATTGTGGCCCTAAAATTGAAAATGAAATCAAAATCGCTTATTGTCACGAGTAGGCTTCAAATGAAGTTACTATGAAAAGCCCCTAGTCGCCACATTCTGGCGCCTTTCGGGGGAGGCTGGTACGGGAATTGAACCGTGCTGCTGGCCTGCCTTGGTCTGCTTTCAAAGCCAGCGATTTAGCCCTGTGCTAAACCAGCCCCTGGACGTTGTCGAGGCCATTTTGTACACAGCAAGCCACTTCGAGTGGGCATCGACGATGACAAGAACATGGACCCCATGAAAGGCACCGCGAAGTCCGCATGTAGTCACCCATGGCTGCCCCGGCCATTCCCATGGATGAAGGGAGCCTGCCGGCAGGTGGTTCTGACGGCCCTAGCACGCTGGACGGCTGCGTACGACCCTCTCAATGTCCCCATCGACACCAGGCCGTCAGACAAAACTGCGGGCCAACATATTAATCTTTGATAATAATAATAAACTTTATTGTCACAAGTAGGCTTACATTAACACTGCAATGAAGTTGCTGTGAAAAGCCCTGAGTCGCCACATTCCGGCGCCTGTTCAGGTACACAGGGAGAATTCAGAATGTCCAAATTACCTAACAGCACGTCTTTCAGGACTTGTGGGAGGAAACCAGAGCACCGGACGAAACCCAAGCAGACACGGGGAGAACGTGCAGTGACCCAAGCTGGGAATCAAACCTGGAACCCTGGAGCTGTGAAGCAACAGTGCTAACCACTGTGCTACCGTGCTGCCTGTGCTGCCAGAGGCGCCCAGATTCCCACTGTTTAGGCCCTTCAGCAAGGACTCTGCCTGCGGCAGGATCACTACATGAACTCCCCACCGTCCTCCATGCTGAGCTTTGAGAACTTCTAGGCTGGCTGTGTATCTATGACCTCATGGTAGCCAGGATGTACGGCCTGCAGAAGACCAGCATGGGTCTCGACACCGACGTTGCCTCTTACTGCAGAGCCGCTCTGCTCTGTCACATTTCTTGTATCAGCCCGGCTTTCACCGGAGGCAGGTTCCCACGTGTGCATGGCCTGTGCACCACAGTCATCAGCAGGTAGCCCTTATCGCTGAGGAACCACCCTTTGGTAGCTCAGCACAGTGGGCTGCCACCACCGGCATCATGGCTGCTGCAGGATACTCTGTGTGAGGTCACACACCAGCCCCAGGTTAAGAGGGTGGAATCTGTTTCAGCTGCGGTACATCTCGGGGCAAAAATGAGGCTCCTGCAAAGCAGTGGATGTACAGTCAATGGTACCCTGCACTGATAGTTTACCCTGCAGTTTGAGAGGGAGAAGCTGCAATCAGATGTAACGGTATTACAATTAAATAAGGGTAACTACAAAGACATGAGGGAAGAGCTGGCCAGAGTTGACTGGAAAAGGAGCCTAGCAGGGAAGACAGTGGGACAGCAATGGCAGGAGTTTTGGGGGGTTATTCAGGAGGCACAGCAGAAATTCATCCCAAGGAGGAGGAAATACGCTAAGGGGAGGACAAGGCATCCATGGCTGACGAGGGAAGTCAAGGACAGCATATAAAGCATACAAAGTGGCGAGGTTTAGTGGGAAGTCAGAGGATTGGGAAACTTTTAAAAGCAAGCAGGGGACAACTAAAAAAGCGATAAGGGGAGAAGATGAAGTATGAGAAGAGCTAGCTGGTAATATAAAGGAAGATAGGAAGATTTTTTTCAATATATAAAAGGTAAGAGAGAGACAAAAATAGATATTGGACCACTGGAAAATGTGGCTGGAGAAGTAATAATAGGAAACAAAGAAATGGCAGATGAACTGAATAGTTACTTTGCATCAGCCTTCATGGTGGAAGACAGCAGTGGGATTCCAGAGCTCCAGGAGAAACAGGGGGCAGAGGTGAGTATAGTGGCCATTACAGAGGAGAAGGTTCTGGGGAAACTGAAAGGTCTGAAGGTGGATAAATCACTTGGACCGGAGGGACTACACCCCAGGGTTCTACAAGAGATAGCTGAGGAGATTGTGGAGGCATTGGTGATGATCTTTCAGGAATCACTGGAGGCAGGAAGTGTCCCAGAGGACTGGAAAGTGGCTAATATAACCCCGCTGTTTAAGAAGGGAGGGAGGCAGAAGATGGGAAATTATAGGCCGGTTAGCCTGACTTCGTTCATTGGTAAGATTTTAGAGTCCATTATTAAAGATGAGATCGCGGAGTACTTCGAAGTGCATGATAAAATAATACTGAGTCAGCACGAATGTGATTTATCTGGATTTCCAGAAGGCTTTTGACAAAGTGGCGCACAGGAGACTGTTAAATAAGTTAAGAGCCCATGGTGTTTAGGGTAAGGTCCTGGCATGGATAGAGGATTGGCTGTCTGGCAGAAGGCAGAGATTGGGGATAAAGAGGTCTTTTTCAGGACGGCAGCTGGTGACTAGTGGTGTACCTCAGGGGTCTGTGCTGGGACCACAACTTTTCACAATATACATTGATGATCTGCAGGAATGAACTGAAGGCACTGTTGCTAAGTTTGCAGATGACACAAAGATCTGTAGAGGGGCAGGTAGTATTAGGAAGCAGGCGAGCTGCAGAAGGACTTGGACAGGCTCGGAGAGTGGGCAATGTAGTGGCAGATGGAACATCATGTGGAAAAGTATGAGGTTATGCACTTTGGAAGGAGAAATGGAGGCACAGACTATTTTCTAAATGGGAAGATGCTTAGGAAATCAGAAGCACAAAGGGACTTGGGAGTCCTTGTTCACGATTCTCTTAAGGTTAAACGTGCAGATTCAGTTGGCAGTTATGAAGGCAAATGCAATGTTAGCATTCATGTCGAGAGGGCTAGAATACAATGTACTTCTGAGGCTATATAGGCTCTGGTCAGACCCCATTTGGAGTATTGTGAGCAGTTTTGGGCCCCGTATCTAAGGAAGGATGTGCTGGCCTTGGAAAGAGTCCAGAGGAGGGTCACAAGAATGATCCCGGGAATGAAGAGCTTGTCGTATGAGGTACAGTTGAGGACTCTGGGTCTCTACTCGGAGTTCAGAAGGATGAGGGGAGGTCGTATTGAAACTTACAGGATACTGCGTGGCCTGGATAGAGTGGACGTGGCGAGGATGTTTCCACTTGTAGGAAAAACTAGCAGAGGACACAATCTCAGACTAAAGGGACGATCCTTTAAAACAGAGATGAGGAAGAATTTCTTCAGCCAGAGGGTGGTGAATCTGTGGAACTCTTTGCCGGAGAAGACTGTGGAGGCCAAATCACTGAGTGTCTTTAAGACAGAGATAGATAGGTTCTTGATTAATAAGGGGATCAGGGGTTATGGGGAGAAGGCAGGAGAAGAGGGATGAGAAGAATATCAGCCATGATTGAATGGCGGAGCAGACTCGATGGGCCGAGTGGCCTAATTCTACTCCTATATCTTATGGTCTTATGGTATGCAGCTTCTTCATATATTCTTCACTGAAACGTATGCTCTCTCTGCCTGCTTGCCCCTGGGAACAGAAAACGAAACGTAAATGAACCTGTGTTTGAATAGAGAGCCTTGGCGACTTCCCTAATGCAGCAGTTGATGGCAAATTACGAGATGTGACCCTACCTAGGCCCACTTACCCACCCTATCCCTCTAATCCTAGCCAATCTTTGGTCACTCAGGGGCAATTTAGCATGGCCAATCTACCTAAACTGCACATCGTTGGACGGACTTTGGGAGGAAACCCACGCAGACACGGGGAGAACATTCCACACAGTCATCCGAGGCCGGAATTGAACCCGGGTCCCTTGCACTGCGAGGCAGCAGTGCTAACCACTGAGCCACCGTGCCTCCCATGGCATTGCTCACATTCTGTTCCTTTTCTGTTCTTTTTCCAGGAAGTACACTTAATATTATTTTGGAACGGAATCAGTGTAAAAGAATGAATCATAATTGATTTGGAAAGAACAAAGTGAAGCAACAAGGACCAGGAAGTGAAATGTCGGTTTGGGCATGACTTTGCAGGTTTGATCAAGGTGAAAATGAGGAGAAGGTGGACACTAAATGGAGAATGGAATAGATGGAAGAAATTAAAGGGGAGGACTGATGGCAATGTTTGAGTGCTGGTTTGACATGCTGTGTCAGGTGAAAGATGAACAGAAGTTTCCTCCATTAAACGTCGGGAAGGCCACAGCCATTCTCTACAATCCCTGCCGTCAGCTCCTTTCCCCAGTCACCGAACCCATCCCTCTCTTGAACTAATGCCGTAGGTTGAACCAGGACCTTCACAGCCATGGTGTCCAATTCACCAGGAGCTGTGCCTGTGACTCCCATTTGTGCCACATTGCTTCCCAGTCTGCAAACGCCTCGATTTTGAAATACTCATCCTGGCTTTCCAACCGTTCCGTGATTTTGCTCTTTTCAACTTAGGACGGCACGGTAGCACAGTGGTTAGCACAGTTGCTTCACCACTCCAGGGTCCCAGGTTCGATTCCCGGCTTGCGTCACTGTCTGTGCAGAGTCTGCACGTTCTCCCCGTGTCTGCGTGGGTTTCCTCCGGGTGATCCGGTTTCCACCCACAGTCCAAAGATGTGCAGGTTAGGTGGATTGGCCATGATAAATTGCCCTTTAGTGTCCAAAAAGGTTTGGTGGGGTTACTGGGTTACGGGGATAGGGTGGTGTGGGGCTTAGGTGGGGTGCTCTTTCCAAGGGCCAGTATCTTCCCAGATCTCCGCATTCCTTCAATTCCAACCTATTAGTGGCTGTTCCTTCAGAGGCCAATGGCAAGGGGACAAAGCATGCACGTGTATAGGCCCGAGGCTCTGAACCTCCCTGCCCCATTGTACCTTTATGACACTCCTTAAAGGTTTGGCCAAGCTTTTGATTACTGTGGTGATATACATCACTGTAAGTACACAAAGGGTTAATGTACATACACTACACCTAGCGAGACACCAGAGGGAACACCAGAGACATGACACACAGACAGTCAACCAATAGGTCAGTAAGATAGGACACGACCAATGGGCATTCAAGATACACATAGAGGTGATGTTACCACAGGAGGGCATTACACCAACCCATATAAAAGGACACATCACATATGCTCAGTCTCTTTCCAGTGGAGACACTCAGTGAGTACAGACACAGGGTTGATTGTAGCAGACTGGTTCGTCAGTCTGAGTAGCTATAGAGGATTAACAGTAGAGTCGAATCCAAGTAGGAGCATTGTTAATAGTTTAATAAACGTGTTAAAGCTATCTCCAAGTCTGAACCTTCCTTTGTCAGAGTGCACATCAAGGAAGCAGCTTATACTACGACAAGAGCATAAAAAAACATGGTACTCAGGAGTGATCTGTTTCAATCCACATAGTTACAACTCAGCGAACAGTGACAACCAGCAACAGCAGCCAGGCAAGATGATGTTCGAGATTCCGGTTCCACAGCAGCTCAGGTACCAAGGCAATCTCAGTGAAAACTGGCGTTGGTTCAGGCAGAGATTCGAGATCTACCTGGTAGCATCTGACTTAGATGGCGTGGCGTGTGCAGAGAAAATAAAGCTTCTACTTACCATCGCGGGTCCAGAAGCAGCTGAAATCTTCCAGACCTTCAAATACTCAAAGGGGCAAAACAAGAGCGACTTCCAGGCAGTCCTGGACAAATTCCAAGAATTCTGCGAGGAACATACAAGAAGAAAAGGTAAAAGAGGTGCCAAAACTCACCATGAGGTAGGCTTGCAGCAACGAACGGTAGTTTTGAATTGCAGCTATCTTGGGAAAGGTGCTGCACATGTGCAGTTGCGCGAAGAGCGCACAGAACGGGAAGGTCCGTTTGCGCATGCGCGAGAAGCCGCGCATGCGCTATTGCAAAAAAGGCCCCAAGTAAAAGAATAGCGATATGCGCATGCGCAATCGCTTCTTATGACCTACGTCACATGCTTCGTGATGTCAGAGGCCCCGGACCACGCCCACTTAAAGGGGAAATGTCCCAAAACACGAAAAAAAATTAGCGCCTCAAAACCAGATTTTTCACCTGGAACGACAGCACAATGCCTGAAATTCGACCAGTAGCTGAAAGTAACCTCCGCAGAACCCTGCAACAAGCAGTTAGCACCATCCAACGAGATGATACAGTCCTTAAAGACTATGACTCAGACCTTGAATTCTTCTTTAGACATCACGGGCCCAATGCCAGCTCCGACACAAAACGTGATGATATGGTCTTATCTACAGACGTTGAAAGATGCCCTCGTACGAACGGGATATGGCACTCGACTCATCGATCGACAGTTCCAACGCGCCACAGCGAAAAACCGGACCGACCTCCTCAGAAGACAAACATGGGACACAACCGACAGAATACCCTTCGTCGTCCAGTACTTCCCCGGAGCGGAGAAACTACGTCATCTTCTTCACAGCCTTCAACACGTCATTGATGACGATGAACATCTTGCCAAGGTCATCCCCATACCCCCACTACTTGCCTTCAAACAACTGCGCAACCTCAAACGAACCATTGTTTGCAGCAGTCTTCAGAACAGTGACCACGACACCACACAACCCTGTCATGGTAATCTCTGCAAGACGTGCCAGATCATCGACATGGATACCACTATTACACGTGAGAACACCACCCACCAGGTACGCGGTACATGCTCGTGCGACTTGGCCAACGTTGTCTACCTCATACGCTGCAGGAAAGGATGTCCCGAAGCGTGGTACATTGGCGAGACCATGCAGACGCTGCGACAACGAATGAACGGACATCGCGCAACAATCACCAGGCAGGAATGTTCCCTTCCAGTCGGGGAACACTTCAGCAGTCAAGGGCATTCAGCCTCTGATCTCCGGGTAAGCGTTCTCCAAGGCGGCCTTCAGGACCCGCGACAACGCAGAATCGCCGAGCAGAAACTTATAGCCAAGTTCCGCACACATGAATGCGGCCTCAACCGGGACCTGGGATTCATGTCACATTACATTCATCCCCCACCATCTGGCCTGCGAAATCCTACCAACTGTCCTGGCTTGAGACAATTCACACCTCTTTAACCTGGGGTTACCCCATCTCTGGATCTGTAAAGATTTAATCACCTGCCAATGCTCGCATTCCTAGCATTGTTTGGCATCTTTGAATTTGTCTATATATGTGTTTCTGGAACAGACCTCTTCATTCACCTGAGGAAGGAGCAGCGCTCCGAAAGCTAGTGACATCGAAACAAACCTGTTGGACTTTAACCTGGTGTTGTAAGACTTCGTACTATGGTCTTAGAAGACTGCGACTCAGACGATGATTTCATCATTGGAGATGGCGACCCCAGTACCAAATCCAAACCGCAACGAGATGTGTTCTGCAGTGAAGAATCCGACACAGACGCAGATGTGTTCTTCAGATTTGAGGATTTCAGCCCAGCATATACGACATCCCGACTCGTGAGTGCAGGTTTATGCTGCGGCCTGACACCAAGAGAGCGGTACAAGCCCACAGAGAGTGGCCTGCTGCCACACAGAGAGTGGTCCACGCACCGCGAAGAGTCCCCGACTCCACACAGAGAGTGGTCCACGCACCACAAAGAGTCCCCGACTCCACACAGAGAGTGGTCCACGCACCACAAAGGGTTCCCGACTCCACACAGAGAGTGGTCCACGCACCCCAAAGAGTCCCCGACTCCACACATAGAATGGTCAACGAACCACAAAGGGTTCCCGACTCCACACAGAGAGTGGTCCAAGCAGTCCTTGCATGAACAAGAAGCGACTCGAGTGACACACACCTCCACAGCGAGCTCGTGGACAGCCTCCTCGATAGAAGCAACAAAAGACTCCAGAGCGCAGTCCTTGCATGAACAAGACCATGAGGGTCTAGCAACCTCCGCTGAGCAACCAGCGGCAGACGATGCAAGTCTGCCACGCTCAAGTGAACAACCGAAAGACTATGACAGTCTGCCACGCTCAAGGGTACAGCAAGCAGACTATGACAGTCTACCACGCTCAAGTGAACAAGAAGAAGACTCTGACAGCCTACCCAACTCAAGTGAACAACAAGAAGACATTGAGGTTCTCCCCACTGTACAGAAAACATGTAACATGAAAAAAAGGGGGATGTGGTGATATACATCGCTGTAAGTACACAAAGGGTTAATGTACATAGACTACACCTAGCTAGTGACGACAGCTTCGCACTTCCCATACCTGATGTGCAATGAGACAGACCTCAGCTAGGATGTACAGAAGCACTCGACAATCACAGTGAGACTACTGGTGACTCCGGTGACACCACGTTACTTCAAACCTCATTCGCTCGAGCCTCTCCACAAGCAAATGCATTCCTGACTGTTTTGACTCCGGACGGGGAGCATCACGAAACTTCAGAAGTTGCAAGTGAACCTGAAAAGGAGCTGGTTTAGCACACTGGGCTAAATCGCTGGCTTTTAAAGCAGACCAAGGCAGGCCAGCAGCACGGTTCATTCCCGTACCAGCCTCCCCGAACAGGCACCGGAATGTGGCGACTAGGGGCTTTTCACAGTAACTTCATTGAAGCCTACTTGTGACAATAAGTGATTTTCATTTTCATTCATTTCAAATGACTCCGGACAGGAAGCATCGACAAGCCAAAGCTGAATCAAGTAAGCCGGACATGACTCCAGACGGTGAGAATCGACAAGCCAAAACAGATTCAAGTAAGCCTGACATGACTCCAGACGGGGAACGCCGCGGACTCAGTGACGGCACGCTCAAGGAAACAGCAGATGCCACAAAGCACGCTGACACGAGTAACTGTGTGAAGGACTCGTATTATCCACAGAGTGTGGTCCTTGAGCGCAGAAAACACGACAACAAAACCAACCAACACAGCAACAACATCAAAGACAATCGCAAGAAGCGTACCAAAGGCAACAACGTCAACAATAAGCACGACAAAAACAACACCAATGGAACTACGACTGGTACGACATGGTACAACTCTGCAAATGAGGGACACTGTTACTGCTCAGCTCAGTACAATGACATACCATGGCAGGACGATGCATCTTACCAATTCACGTTTGCTGCACTACCAACAGACAACCTGGCTTTCAAGACAGATGCCATCAAGAATTGCTACCATAAGCATCGAAAAAAAATACACAGACTCCAAATCAGTCAATGAAGTGATTTGAACACTTGAACACCTCCTGATGACCAAACACCAGGACACTGACGGCGTTCACTAGGGAACGACAACGTCACCATTGACGCTTCTATACCAGACCATATAAATTCATGAACTTTGGACTCATAACTTTTAGTTTGTATTGTCTTATCCTCAAAGTCATCGCAACTATGATTTGGTCTTGTATCATATTGAATAATCATCACAGTTATCATAACTTGTACATAGCATCACTTATCTACCTAGTTTGTTCAATTTTCTTTAACATTGTGCAGAAAATATGTAACACGAATAAAAGGGGGATGTGGTGATATACATCACTGTAAGTACACAAAGGGTTAATGCACATACACTACACCTAGCTAGACACTAGAGGGAACACCAGAGACATGACACACAGATAGTCAACCAATAGGTCAGTAAGATAGGGCACAACCAATGGGCATTCAAGATACACATAGAGGTGACACTACCACAGGAGGGCATTACACCAACCCATATAAAAGGACACATCACACATGCTCAGTCTCTTTCCAGTGGAGACACTCAGTGAGTACAGACACAGGGTTGATTGAAACACATCACACCCACCACGTGGATTGTAGCAGACTGGTTAGTCAGTCTATAGCAGGATTAACAGTCGCGTCGAATCCAAGAAGGAGAATCGTTAACAGTTTAATAAATGTGTTAAACCTATCTCCAGGTTTGAACCTTCCTTTGTCAGAGTGTACATCAGGGAAACAGCTTATGCTACGTCAAGAGCAAAACAAAACAGTTACTTTCACAACAGCTCATCCATGGTTTGGCATCAGATTTTGTTGGGATAATGTTGCTACAAAGCATTGGGGATGTTTTAGTACATTAAATGTGCTATATGATTATAGGTTATTGTCGTGGGGTAGGGGGCAGGGGGGTTGGCTAAGACGCACAACAAATCTGTTTCCGTATAAAAGACATTTATCTTACACTTTAGAAAGTGTTGCCTGATTTGCAGATATGTGTCTACCTTAACAGCAATCATTGTGCTGTGCCCTCAGTAGTATAGAACGGATATGCCAGTATATAGACAGCTCTGTGTGGTCTGAACAAGTGATTGAATGCATCGCTATGGTTGATAACATCCTTTGTTAGTTTGTACCTCTTAATGTTTGCACTGAGCATGTGGGTGGTGTAGATGGACAAAGCAGTCATGAAAGGCGCAGAACTGCCGCAGAGGTGTTGCATGCAGGTCCTGAGCTACTTGCCACTTATTTGTAAAAGAAATGAGCCATCAGACTGAGCAGCCATGACCTGCCCCAGATGTGATGTAAGATTTCAGGCTCTGGCTGAAATATGGCATGAGATGATGAATGCACTTATAATAATCTTTATTAGTGTCACAAGTAGGCTTACATTAACACTGCAATGAAGTTACTGTGAAAATCTCCCAGTCGCCCCATTCTGGCACCTGTTCGGGTACACTGAGGGAGAATTCAGAATGTCCGATTCACCAAACAAGCATGTCTTTCGGGACTTGTGGGAGGAAACCGGAGCACCCGGAGGGAACCCACGCAGACATGGGGAGAATGTGCAGACTCTGCACAGACAGTGAACCATCCCGGGAATCAAACCTGTAAAGCAACAGTGCTAATCACTGTGCTACCGTGCCGCACTTTATGCTAGGGCTCTGGGCTACATATATTTTGACCTGGACCTGGCTTTGAGAGGATAGCTGGTCTGCCACTGGTGCAGGAGCTGATTGACTGCACCGGATGGTTCTCTGCACCCCATGGACCAGTGAAGCCCCTTCACAAACTGGAAAGGGTTCCACTCCTTCAATGTGTATCTACCCAGATGTGCTTCATGTACGTGTGTGCCCGTTTTCCAAGGAATGTGCATGATAGCTACATCCTCGGCCAGTCGCAGATCCCTGGAATCTTCGAGGGACATCCCACGCTACAGGGTTTGCTTGTGGAGAACAAGGGATGTCCCCTCAGGTCATGACTGATGACATAAATGTGGAGGCTACAGACCACAGTGGAAGGCCCGTACAATGAGCACGACCCAATCAGTCATCGAGCAGTTCTTTTTCCTGTTAAAGCTACGGTTCCCCTCCCTTGAAAGGTCCGGTGGAACCCTTCAATTCAGCCCCCAGGTCTCCGGCATTGTTGGGTCTGCTGTGCTCTGGCTCTGCTGCGGGGTGAGGAGCTTCCTGAGCACGACTTCCAGGAGCGACGTGCCCTCGGACGAGGTGCAGGAGAAAGAGCCCGCTGAGGATCTAAAGGATAGAGGCCAGGCAGGGGAGAGGGTGCGTGTGGGTGGGAGGGAGGGGTGGGAGGGCCCCCATCACCACTCACTTCATGGAGGAGGCTGACAGCACAATCTCCTCAAGACACTGTGACCCTTCTGCGACCAGAGGATGAAGTTGACCAAGATGCATCAGGGCGCTGGGGCAGGGGAGCTACTGAGTGTCTGCTGCCCAGTCGATGCAGGAAGGTGAGGATGACTCTCAGTGAAGAACGCTTTGCGATGCTCCTCAGCTATTGCTTATGTCTGTCACGCTGACTGCCCGGCTCATGTCTGCATAAGGTTCTGCGCTGTATTCCTTTATCCCTTTGCTCTAGAGGTGAATGAGGGATGAGAGTCTAAGGTTCACTACATCATGCCTGAATCCTATCGTTGTGAATGAAACATTCGCACTGAGAGGGCCTAACCGCCTGGCGGGCATGGAAGGTCAATCAGAACAACTGTGCCCCGATGGGGAGAAGCACAATGCCATTGGGAAGAGGGTTAAAGATTCCGAGGTGTTAACGTGGTGATGACCAATAATATTTAATTAAGTGACATTTCCAAATTTAACAAGTGACAATGTCCCTCAACTACCTGTGCCTAGCTTCACCTGTGCCCCCTACAATTCCTTTGACTTGCATACCCTCCCTCGAGGTATGTTCCAAGGATGAACTTCAGAGCTGGAGGTAGCCTGCTACCTTCCACGCCCTGTTGCTTGAGATGCTCTTGGCGGTGGTCCTCTGGGGGACTGGGACCTGGAGGACACATTCGAGTGGCATTGGTATTGCCGCTTCATCCTGTCCTGCCTGCTATGCCTGAGTTGTACCGGTCTCTGGAAGAGGGGATCAGCTTGGCTGGCCACTCCCAGGGTCTCCTGTGTGGAAGGCTGTGTGCCTCCTCCCTCCCTCCCTCCCTCCGGGTGTTTGTGAGCCCCTGGGATACTCGACTGGATGGAGAGGCAGCTGGGGTGAGCTCCAGAAGCCTCAACGTCATCTGGGACAGCCTATCCTGAAGGCCTGCCATTGCCTGCACCATGCAGTTGAAGCTCACAGCCATGGTCCTCAGGGACAGAGCCATGCTTCCGAGTTCTCCTGTCATGGATCTGGCCTCTTGCTCCAGGCTTTCCATTGCTGATGCTACCCTTGAAGTGGGTGCCCCGCATTGCTGGTGTGGCGCTCACCCAACAGTGGCCCAGAAGCCTGCGGGCTAACGTTGCCCACTGAGGTGTGTCTCTGTGATGGTGGATGGTGCCATGACACTTCTTTGATGTCCTCCTCCAAGATGGTGTTGCGGGTGAACGTTGGGACACTACTGGTAGATGGGCCAGGTCGATGTTTCTGCAAGGGACATGCTTTTAGTACAGAACCCACTTGCGTTTGGTCATCTCTACGAAGGTGTAGTGGGTCCTCACGTTTCTCTTGCAGACCCCCTTCTCTCTGAACGCAGGCTGGCTCCTGCTCCTCTCCTGAGAACTCCAGGGCTCTCTCCTCGAAACGAGTCAGGGTCCTCAGCTGGGGCATCCCACCGCCTGTCTTCCCTCACTCACGGCGTATCTAGGCAATCTTCTCCTGCAGGAACACAATAGAAATGATGTCAGCTGGCCGCCTGGCTGGTCAGATGTTGATGTTACCTGACATGTGTGGGCAGTGCACGTAAGAAAGGAGGGGTTTTGTTGAGGAGTTCCATAGGGTGTGAGGAAGCTTGTGGGAGGTTGGGTGCTGGGGCCCTGCGAGGTGGCAGTATGTGGGCTCGAGGTGACATCCCCAGGGGTGATGGTGGGGTGCAGTGCTGAGAGCACTTACCCGAGCAGAACAGAGGAAGTCATTCATGTTTTTGTGACACTGCGCCCCAGTCCTCCTGTTCAGGCTGTAGGCAATGACCAGTGCTGCGACCATCTCCTATGTGGGATTCGGCACCTTGCTGGAGGATTTCCTGCCAGGCCGAGGGTATATTGTTACCCGCCTCTTCTCCACGACATCCACCACACGAGTGAGGGCACCCTCCTTGAATCGAGGAGCAAATTCCCTCGCTGCCATCCTCCCGGCTTGAATGACAGGGATTGCGGTGGAGACGTTTAAATGCAGTGCCCCCTTCACTGAAGTACTCAGATCACGCCTGGGTGAATCAGACATTTCGTGCCCCATTCGGGGGAAAAAATATTATTTCAAAGAGTCTGAAAATTGGGGTCCACATCACGCCACTGGGGCCGATGGGAATCACTCCGATTTACACCCCGAAAATGACACCTTGCCATTAATTCGGAAATTTCTACCACTGGACTTGAGGTTAAACTGACAACAAAGGCTTAGCGGAAAATGACAACTGAGAGAATATTAATTAATTATGAGGTATTGTTTGGATATATCAAGACTTAGGAGTTATTTTGGTCATTGGATGTGCCTAACCAAAACCAAAGTGGTACTGGAGTCATGAGGTAATGGAGCAAACACAGTACAAGGCTCGGCCAAATCAGGAGACAGCAACTTTGCTGGTGTCATGATAAGCAAACATGCAGCTAATGAACACATAGAATAGGACACGACCAATGAGCAGTCAGGACACTCAGGGGTGGTATCTCACTATAAAAGGGATGAGGCACTCTTTCCACAGACCAACATCTACAGAGTGAGACAGGGTGTATCCGCAGCATCACACCCCAGCACGTGGCTTAGAGCAAGGCTGGTTCAGTTAGACTGAGTTACGACATTTAGATTAGAAGAGAGTCGAACTCACTGAGAACTGTGCTAATAGTTCAATAAAACACATTGAACTCACTTCAAAGTCTGGAGCATCTTTTACTCAAAACTGCATCAAGTGGCAGCTTGTGTTATTCCAAATTACATAACACAACATGATACCAGGAGTCTGTTCAGTCTAGTTAATTCAACTTGGCAAGATCCGTGATGACCAGCGAATGTATTACGGCACAATGGAAAAGATTCCGGCTCCTCACCAGCTCAGGACCTCCGGCAATCTCAATGCCAACTGGCGGACATTCAAGCAGAAATTTCAGCTTTACGTTGAAGCATCAGACCTCAATGGTGTGTCTGATGCACGGAAGATAGCTCTTCTCCTCACCACAGCGGGTGATCACGCCTTGGAAATATTCAACTCCTTTCACTTCGCCGAAGACCAGGACAAGACAAAGTTTCAGACCATCCTGGACAAGTTTGACAGCCACTGTGAGGTGGACACCAACAAAATCTTCGAGCGCTACATATTCAAGCAGCGATTGCAAGGTAAAGACGAATCCTTCACCTCATATTTAACTAACTTTAGACTGCTAGCTCAATCCTGCAACTTCGGTGATATCACTGACTCCATGATCAGAGACCAAATCATTTTTGGAGTTCACTCTGATCCTCTGCGGGAGCAGTTACTGAAGATCAAGCATATGACCCTGCCAGTCGCGATTGAAACATGCACAGGGCATGAGCACGCTAAAAATCGCTATTCCCAGTACAAAACGGCAGAAAATGATAGACTAGCCTCCCACAAGGTGGAGAGTGTGCAGGCCATCTCCCGGATTCAGCGCCTCAACATTGACGAAAGAGGCCATTTTGCGCGCTCTTCCCGGGGCCTGACGCATGCGCGATGCGAACGGGATAACGAAGCGGCCGAAACCCACACTGCACAGGTGCAGACATCTGAGAACCGCACTGCACATGTGCAACGACGCACGGAGCGTCCGGACGCCGAGGTCATGACGTGTTCGAACTGTGGCACCGCCCATTTAAAGAAAAACTGCCCTGCAAGAGGTAGGCGATGTTTAAACTGCGGGAAGCCAGGCCACTATGCAGCCCTGTGCAGATCTGCACCACCAGTCAGGAGCCAGCGCTCCCAATTCCGACACGGCACATCCGGAGTTTGCAACAACACCGACAGGATTCTGATCCCGGCAGTGCAACGGATCCAGATGATGAATGCCTGGACAACGCCTACCGTGTGGGCATTATTACAACATGTGAATATGCCACACCAGACTCATTGCAAGTCCAATTCATCCTAGCTGTGGATTCCGAGGACGAATGGCGAGCAGTGATGAAGGTCAGTCACTGCCCCATCCAGTTCAAGCTGGACACTGGTGCCTCTGCCAACCTCCTCTCACAGGCAGACTTCAGACGCATTAAGAAGCCTCCCACGGTCCTTCCAGCTGCCTGCAAGCTCCTGGATTACAACGGGAATGCCATCACGGCACTGGGATCCTGCCATCTGCACGTATCCAACCGACACACACGAGCACAGTTATGCTTTGATATTGTTAAACCGGACAGGGCATCCCTACTCGGTGCGCACGCCTGCAAGCAGCTGAACCTCATTCAGAGGGTTTACACCACGACATCCTCCCATGTGGATCTTCAGGCCGGCATCAACGGCATCCCCGCCCAGTATCCAGATGTGTTCAGCGGGATGGGCATACTGCCTTATCGATACAAGATTCTGCTACGACCTGATGCCAAGCCAGTGGTCCATGCACCACGACGAGTCCCTGGTCCACTGAGAGAGTGCCTGAAGGCAGAGATCAAGAATCTTCAGCAAACAGGCATCATATCCAAGGTCACCGAACCGACTGACTGGGTCAGCTCGATGGTGTGCGTAAAGAAGCCTTTGGGAGTCCTGCGCATCTGCATTGATCCCAAGGATCTCAATAAGAATATCATTTGGGAACACTACCCCATCCCGAAGCGGGAGGAACTTACCAGCGAGATGGCACACGCATGAATCTTCACCAAATTGGATGCATCACAAGGATTTTGGCAAATCCAGCTGGAAGAGTCCAGCAGAAGGCTCTGCACCTTCAACATGCCTTTTGGCAGGTTCTGCTACAATAGTATGCCATTTGGCATCATCTCGGCATCGGAGATATTCCATCGCATGGAGCAGATGATGGAGGGCATTGAAGTGGTTTGTGTGTACGTGGACGACATCATCATATGGTCCACGACCCCTGAAGAACATGTGTCCCGTCTCCAGAAGGTATTCTGCCATGTACATGCCAACGGCCTAAAGTTAAACAGGTCCAAATGTTGTTTTGACACATCGACGCTCAAGTTCCTAGGTGAACAGATCTCACAGCATGGTGTGCGCCCGGACACAGACAAAATCAAGGCCATCGAGGCGATGAAGGTCCCTGAGGACAAAAAGGCGGTACTGCGCTCCTTGGGTATGGTCAATTTTCTGGGCAAGTTCATTCCAAACATGGCCGCACACACCACGGGCCTACGCAACCTGATGAAAAAGTCAATGATGTGTTGGGTATGCTGGGTCTGCAAGGACTGCATTCCCAGAGCAGGGAGAGAGAGAGAGAGACAGGCTACCAACACTTGTAGAAGTACAACTCTATTTTATTTAGCTAAGAGCTGTTAAACAAACTTGCACTGTGGGTTGACACTATGTTAGGTTGACTGGAGACCTGAGGCTAACCTGACCAGACTATAATACTAGCACATGGTAGATATTCGTGTTACTGATCACGGGCTCTGGCTGTCACAGAGGCTGCATCCCGAATGAGCGGGAAAACTAGTGCCCTCTGGCTATATAGTGGCCGTGTCCTGTCTGGTGATTGGCTGCTGTGTTCTGTGTGTTGATTGGTCTTTCAGTGTGTCAGTCAGTGTCTGTCTCTGCACCATCATATACTTGTGTGTATATTATGACATCTCCCCCTTTTTGAAAAATATATGTGTACGTGGCAATAAATAGTGTGGTATGTGAATGTTCCTGACTATGTGGAGAATATGTGAACATATTTACAGGACTAAATACAAAAATTCTAACATATTTACACAGGAAGGTGTCTAGTGCAGATCGACTGTATGTAACAAAACACGGGACATGAATAACAGTATGTACAGACTAGCGAACAAATAACCAGGGTAATGAAACAATCAGTCCATGAATTTAGAGAGTTCATAAATTCAGGATCTGTGGTGGGCGACGAATTCTGGTTGATCGCCGCAAGGGTGGATCAGGTGCCGCCTGCTCTGGAACGGGCGGGACTGTGTCAGTCGCAGAGGGTGGCAACAGAAGAGGCAGATCTGCGAGCTCTTGGACGGGCCTGTCCTGAGGGCGAGGCAGGGCATTACGATCTGGCGGCGAGCGTGGAAGGAGCCGCAGTGCCCGCCTATTTCGGCAAAGAAAAGAGCCATCCTGCATACGAACCAGGAACGGCCTGGGGGCCATTTGCTTGATTCCCACCGCGGCGGCAGACCAGCCACCTTCAGGAAGTTGTACACGAACCTGGTCATCAGGAACGAGAGCAGGGAGATCTGTGGTATGGGCGTTGTACGCCAACTTGTGTTGGGACTGAGACAGTTGCATTCGACGCAGGACCGGAAAGTTGTCCAAGTCTGGGGCGTGTATTGCAGGCACCGTCGTTTGTAATGTGCGGTTCATTAACAATTGAGCTGGTGACAGGCTAGTGGTCAATGGAGTTGACCTGTAGGCAAGTAGTACGAGGTAAAAGTCGAAACCCGCATTGGCCACTTTGCACAAGAGTCATTTGACGACGTGTACCCCCTTCTCGGCTATGCCATTCGACTGGGGGTAGTGGGGACTTGAGGTGACGTGCGTGAAATTATACCGCCAGGCAAAGTTGGACCACTCCTGACTAGCAAAACACGGGCCATTATCAGACATGACAGTGAGTGGGATGCCATGGCGGGCAAAAGTCTCCTTGCACGCACAGATGACCGCTGTTGACGTGAGGTCATGCAGCCAAACTACCTCTGGATAGTTAGAGAAGTAGTCCACGGCCTAGTGCATGGAAAAGATCAATGCCAACCTTGGTCCAGGGGGATGACACCAGTTCATGTGGCTGCAAGGTCTCTTTTGGCTGAGCTGGCTGGAACCGTTGGCATGTTGGGCAGTTGAGAAAGGCATTGGCGATGTCATGGTTGATGCCAGGCCAGTACACTGCCTCACGGGCCTGCCGTCAGCACTTCTCCACCCCCAGGTGACCCTCATGGAGCTGCTCAAGGACGAGCTCCCGCATACTGTGCGGGATGACGATCCTGTCCAACTTTAGCAGAATTCCATCTACCACTGCCAGGTCAACTTTGATGTTGTAGAATTGCGGGTATTGGTGTTTGAGCCATCCGTCTGGAAGATGGCGCATGATGTGTTGGAGCAAAGGATTATTGGCTGTTTCACGACGAATCTGGATGAGTCGTTCATCCGTGGCGGGCAAGTTAGATGCGCAGAACTCAACATGAGCATCAATTTGGCACACGAAGCCCGACGGCTCGCAGGACGTAGTGACAGAACGGGAGAGTGCATCGGCGACGATGAGCTCCTTACCCGGGGTGTAGACCAGTTCGAAGTCATACCGCCTGAGTTTAAGGAGGATACGTTGCAGGCGCGGCGTCATATCGTTAAGGTCCTTCTGTATAATGTTGACCAGTGGCCTGTGGTCCGTTTAGACCGTAAATTTGGGGAGTCCATAGAACATTTGTTTTGTTTGCTTTGTTCTGTTGTACTCCATCAGTCACGTTAGACAGACTCATTCACATGTAAATACATTCACATATGCCAACAAAACATTAACAAAATGGGGAGATGTCATGATATGCAAACATGCAGCTAATGAACACATAGAATAGGACATGACCAATGAGCAGTCCGGACACTCAGGGGTGGTATCTCACTATAAAAGGGATGAGGCATTCACATCCCGCCTCTTTTCACAGACCAACATCTACAGAGTGAGACAGGGTGTATCCTCAGCATCACACCCCAGCTCGTGGCTTAGAGCAAGGCTGGTTCAGTTAGACTGAGTTACTACATTTAGATTAGCAGCGAGTCAAACTCATTGAGAACTGTGCTAATAGTTCAATAAAACACATTGAACTCACTTCAAAGTCTCGAGCATCTTTTACTCAAAACTGCATCAAGTGGCAGCTTGTGTTATTCCAAATTACATAACGCAACAGCTGGCATCAACTCAATGGGCTGAATAACCCTATACTGAATGTCTCTGTAACTCCTGAGGTACTGGACAGTGTCCTGAAAACAATTAACGGAAATCAGAGGCCCAAAGGACAATTGGGATATGGTAATTGGGCTAAACTAAAAAGAGGAACCGAAACCCCAAAGTAAAAGTAGGGCCTTGGCTGCAGGGAATTCAAAGCAGAGTGAAGGAATATTAGGATTTACTGGGCTGGGCTAGAACATGGCCTGAACCACTGGAAGGTTATTACACCCAGGAGGTGGGCGTTGAATTATATTATCAAAAGGAGAACATGATCAGTCAGAGACTAGGAATAAAAGTTATAATTCATCTCTTTCTAAACGACCTGCTTGTGTCCCCACCCCCTCTTCCTGTTTTCAAAGTCTTGAATCAAGAGCAGAGCATTGGCTAAGCTGAGTGTGTTTCTCTGAAATTGAGCAAGAAGTGGTAAAGATATAACAGGAAACCAAAATGAGAACACTTGTTTCCTTCTTCTCGCGGAGTAGCAGACGACAGCTTGCTGGTTGCAGATACCGCAAGCTGATAACACCCCTGCATAAACCGTCAAGCTTGGCCTTTCTCGTTCTTCCCCTTTTTGCTGATGGTAAACATGTTCCAGTTCATTGTTATTGCGTTGCCGGTGTGGAAATTAAAGGTTTTACATGCTGCGTATCTTATTCTGCCATGCCTACATCTGTGCCACCCCACTAATTGGCAACATAGCACCGGTGAGCCAGCATGGTCTGCCAACTTTATGGACATCCCATCAATCTTTCAGTGCTTTAGGGACTGGGGGACTGGGGGCCACCAATCCACTTCATTGCATTTTGTATTGACTAATGGAGGTCCCAATGGATTCTCATTGAGTCCCTGCTATGGGTGAAACTATCCTAGTTTGCGGCTGCAAAACAGGAATGCTCATATTAGACGTTCCCTCCTTGACTTTACTTCATTGCACAATTCCATCTTCTCATTCTAACATCCCAGCGCACACACACTGCTCCTCCACCTCCACTCTGTTGTGTGCCCACGCTCTCTTTCCACTACATTGCTTCCTGTGGACTTTGGAATGTCTTTGTGAACCTCTTCATCTTCAACTGATCTATTTTGACTACAGTGTCAGTCACCTCCCCTACTCTAACTCAGCATCCATCCCTCACCCTGTGAAGCACTTCAAGATATCTTGTTGCAGGAATAGAATTCAAACGAGGGCTGACCATTCAGGCACAACGTGTTCCCTGGTATCAGACCCCACAACCAGGGGAAACATCCTTCCTGCGTCTACCATGTTGACGCCTGTAAGAATTTTGCACACTCCAATGAGATCACTTCTCATTCCTCTAAACACTGGAGGATGCAGGCCCAGTCTTCTCAATCTAATTATTTCCCTGACTATTGTTTCTAAAAACTCCACACCAGTGGTGCTATATTAACCAGCTGGGAAAATCTTATACACTTCCATCAGATCTTTCTTTAATTTTCTTTGCTCCAGGGGCAACAATCCCAAGTTCTCCAACCTAACCTTACAGCTAATTTCTCTCGCCCCTGGAAACATTTTGATCAATCTCCTCTGCACCCGCTCAAGGGTGTTCACTTCCTTCTCAATGTGCGCTGACCAGAACTGGGTGTAGTTTACTGGGTGCAGCATAACTGAAGCTTCATAAAGGTTCAGCGTGACTTCCCTGCTATTGTATCCAATATTTTTCAATATGTCTTGCCACCTTCAAGTATCTGTGCACATAAGACCATAAGACCTAGGACCAGAATTAGGCCACTTAATCTGCTCCGCCATTCAATCATGGCTGATATTTTCCCATCCCCATTCTCCTGACTTCTCCCCATAACCCCTGATCCCCTTATTGATCAAGAACCTATCTATCTCTGTCTTAAAGACACTCAGTGATTTGGCCTCCACAGCCTTCTGCGGCAAAGAGTTCCACAGATTCACCACCCTCTGGCTGAAGAAATTCCTCCTCATCTCTGTTTTAAAGGATTATCCCTTTAGTCTGAGATGGTGTCCTCTGGTTCTAGTTTTTGCTACAAGTGGAACCATCCTCTCCTCATTCACTCTATCCAGGCCGCACCGTATCTTGTAAGTTTCAATAAGATCTCCTCTCATCCTTCTAAACTCCAACGAGTACAGACCCAGAGTCCTCAAACGTTCCTCATCTGACAAGTTCTTCACTCCAGGGATCATTCTTGTGACCCTTTCCAAGGCCAGCACATCCTTCCTTAGATATGGGGCCCAAAACTGCTCACAATACTCCAAATAGGGTCTGACCAGAGCCTTATACAGCCTCAGAAGTACATCCCTGGTCTTGTATTCTCGCTCTCTTGACATGAATGTTAACATTGCATTTGCCTTCTTAACTGCCGATCCGCAAGTTCCTGAGTCCCTGCACACTCGTTTGACTGTGCCATTAGGTGCAGGCTATCTCATTCCATCTATTTGCCAAAATGCATCACTTCATTCTTCTCTGCATTAAATCCACCTGTCACGGGTTTGCCCATTTTGCTAGCCCATCCATGTCCTTTAACACGTCCTTTTAATGAAGTCATCAAAGTCCAAATGCAGCAAGATCTGGACAATATCCAGGCTTGGGCTGACAAGTGGCAAGTTACATTTGCACCACACAAGTACCAGGCAATGGTCATCTCTTCCAACAGAGGATCTAACCATCGCCCCTTGACATTCAATGGCATTACCATCGCTGAATCCCCCACAATCAACATCTTGTGGGTTACCATTGATCGGAAACTGAACTGGACGAGCCACAATACTACTATGACAACCAGGGCAGATCAAAGGCTAGGAATCCTCCAGCGAGTAACTTACTTCCTGACCCCCCCCCCACAGCCTGTCCACCAGTTACTGCAGTGCATCTTGTAGATGGTACACAAGGTTACCACTGTTCGTCGGTGGTGGAGAGTTTGATTGTTTGTGGAAGAAGGAGCAATCAAGCGAGCTGTTTTGTTCTGGATGGTGTCGAGGTTTTTGAGTGCTGCTGGAGCTGCACTTATCCAGGCAAGTGGAGAGTATTCCATCACATTTTTGACTTGTGACTTGCAGATAGTGGACAGGCTTTGGGGGGGTCAGGAGGTGAGTTACTCGCCGTAGAATTCCTAGTCTTTGACCTGCCTTGGTAGCCACAATATTAATATGGCTCGTCCAGTTCAGTTTCTGATCAATGGTAACCCCCAGGATGTGAAATGTGGGGGATTCAGTGATGGTAATGCCATTGAATGTCAAGAGGAGATGGTTAGATTCTCTCTTCACAGAATCTAAGAATAATACAGTGCAAAAAAAGGCCCTTCGGCCCAACGTGTCTGCACCGACGCATGGAAAATACCTGACCTGCCTACCTAATCCCACTTCCCAGCACTTGGCCCATAGCCTTGAACGTTATAACATGCCTTGGCATGCCTTGGGCAGCACGGTAGCATTGTGGATAGCACAATTGCTTTACAGCTCCAGGGTCCCAGGTTCGATTCCGGCTTGGGTCACTGTCTGTGCGGAGTCTGCACATCCTCCCCGTGTCTACGTGGGTTTCCTCCGGGTGCTCCGGTTTCCTCCCACATTCCAAAGATGTGCAGGTTAGGTGGATTGGCCATGATAAATTGCCTTTAGTGTCCAAAATTGCCCTTAGTGTTGGGTGGGGTTACTGGGTTATGGGGATAGGGTGGAGTTGTGGACCTTGGGTAGGGTGCTCTTTCCAAGAGCCGGTGCAGACTCGATGGGCCGAATGGCCTCCTTCTGCACTGTAAATTCTATGAATCTATGAATCTATGCTGAGTGCTCATCCAGGTACTTTTTAAAGGATATGGGGCATCCGGCCTCTCCCACCCTCCCAGGCAGTGCGTTCCAGACCGTCACCACCCTCTGGGTAAAAAGGTTTTTCCTCAAATCCTCCTTAAACCCCCTGCCCCTCACATTGAACTTGTGTCCCCTCGTAACTGACCCTTCAACTAAGGGGAACAATGTTCCCTATCCACCCTGTCCATGCCCCTCATAATCTTGTACACCTCGATCAGGTTGCCCCTCAGCTTTCTCTGCTCCTACGAAAACAACCCAAGCCCACCCAACCTCTCTTCATACCTTAAATGTTCCATCCCAGGCAACATCCTGTTGAATCACTTCTGTACCCCCTCCAGTGCAATCACAGCCTTCCTATAATGTGGCGACCAGAATTACACACAGTACTCCAGCTGTGGCCTCACCAAAAGTCTATACAACTCCAAAATGACATCCCTGCTTTTGTAATCTATGCCTCGATTGATAAAGGCAAGTGCCTTTTTCACCATTCTGCCTTCAGAGATCTATCGACAAACATGCCAAGGTCCCTTTGTTCCTCGGAACTTCCCAGTGTCAGGCCATTCATTGAATACTTCCTTGTCACATTACTCCTTCCAAAGTGTATCTTCTTACACTTTTCTGGGTTAAATACCATCTGCTACTTTTCTGCCCATTTGACCTTCCCGTCTATATCTTCATGTAACCCAAAACGCTCCGCCTCACTGTTAACCACCTAGCCAATCTTTATGTCATCTGCAAACTTACTGATCCTACCATACACATAGTAATCTTATAATAATAATCTTTATTTTCACACATAGGTTTACATTAACACTGCAATGAAGTTACTGTGAAAAGCTCCTAGTCGCCACATTCCGGCGCCTGTTCAGATACACGGAGGGGGAATTCAGAATGTCCAAATGACCAAATAGCACGTCTTTTGGGACTTGTGGGAGGAAACCGGAGCACCGGGAAGAAACCGATGCAGACACTGGGAGAACGTGCAGACTCCGCAAAGACAGTGACCCAAGCCGGGAATCAAGCCTGGGACCCTGCTACCCACTATGCTATCATGCTTTGTTGTTTATACAAATGACAAACAATAGGGGACCCAGCACAGGTCCCTGTGGTACGCCACTGGACATCGGTTTCCAGTGAGTAAAGCAGCCACCTGTCATCACACTCTGCCTCCGACAGATAAGCCAATTTTGTATCCACCTTATCAAGTTACCATGTATCCCATGTGCATTTGACTTCTCTATAAGTCTCCAATGTGGGACCTTGTCAAAGGCTTTGCTGAAATCCATGTCAACTACATTAACTCCACTACCCTCATCTACACACCTGGTCACAAGCTCAAAAAAATCAATCAAATTTATTAGGCATGACCTCCCTCTGAAAAAGCCATGCTGACTATTCCTGATCAAACCTTGCCTCTCCAAGTGAGATAGATTCTCGCCTTCAAAATTTTCCCCATTAGTTTCCCCACCACTGATGTGAAATTCTAGTTCCCTGGTTTTTCTCTACAGCCTTTCTTAAATAGTGAGACCACAGTAGCTGATCTCCAGTAGCATTTCCCCCAAGGCCGGAGAGGAATTACAAATTTGTGTCAGAGCCCCTGCACTTCCTCCCTCGCTTCCCACAGCATCCTAGTGACGAATGTGATATAAAATAGTTACTTTAGAGTTACTAGTTAATGTAATGTAGAAATAAGCCACTTTGATTCTTGCAGTTAGGGACAAAGGAATTTGAGACCGCATGGAAAAAGCAGGAAGAGGTGTGTCTATGAGAGTGATGCTTCATTGATAGGGGCCATAGAAAGGGATTGGAAGTGAGCCAATCAGAATAGATCGAACAGGTCAGGAGGGACATAGGCTGACCTATGTCCGTCGAGTATGTGAAACTTGATACCATTTGAATTGATTTTGCAGAGATCCCTTTGTCTTTTAGTTCAGTCGTTTTCTGGAATGTAAGAAGCTGGATGTCTCTTACATTTCTGTAAGATGATTCAAGCTTGCAAGCTAAATAAATAACTTCTGTTTACGTGCGAATCCGTCTCAACTTTTATTGAGGCCAGACTGACAGAGAAAGAAATTTGGAGATCTACATTTGGTGCCGAAACCCGGGATTTCTCTGGGCGATCCTGATCCAACTGCGAAATCAGAATTAGACTGATTATGAACAGGAGGACGGGAACAAAGGGCCCTCAATGTAGAAATGGAAAACGACCAGCATTGATTGTTCCCCTCTTCTTATCGTCTGATTAGTCTGGTCACTCGCGGTTGGCACAGAAAGACCGCCTCGACGAAATCACAGGTCAGTCTGGGGATTAGCACTTTAATTGATGGGATTTCATATTGTTGTTTCGGCTTGGGTTAGGGTTCAGAGGCTGATGGGACTTAAATAATAAAGGTTCAGTCTATTATCAGGGTTCAGAGGCTGATGGGACTTAAATAATAAAGGTTCAGTCTATTATCAGGGTTCAGAGGCTGATGTGACTTAATTAATGAAGGTTCAGTCTATTATCAGGGTTCAGAGGCTGATGTGACTTAATTAATGAAGGTTCAGTCCAGTATAACTGTTTTTAAATCTGAAGATGGTTCAACTCTATGTGTGAGTGTTTTAAATATATAGTTGATTAAGCTAAAATTGTCTCCTTGGACTGTAAAGTTCCGAGGTCTAGTTGAGATTGTGAGGAATGCTGCATATTGGTTGAAGCAGAAGTCTCTCAAAGGGTTAACAGCAGCAGGCGGAGTTGAAAACAGACAGTGCTTCTCACTCAGGCCTTGAGATAACAGCACCAGTCTGCAGTGTAATCGGATACCTTTCCTTTGAGTCAGTGAACACCAGCAAAGTTACGTTTTGAATTAATTAAAGGAAACCAGTGGGTTTCTCCACCTCTTTGATAAAAGTTATTATTTTCAAAAGCAATTGATTGAAATTGCCAGAATCTTAAATTTTACTTACTTGAAATAAGGTTTATCTCATTTTATCTGGAGATTAATAGAAACTTAAAGAAGATCATGGACACCATTTTAAAAAGTGTCAATCTGGAGATGATAGTTGATTTTGCTAATACTTATGTGTATGTAACAGAAAAAAACTTGTTAAAAGAAAAATTGTTAAGATAAAGAAATAATTAAGTTGTAAATGTTATACAAGTTTGTGTTAAGCAAATTGTAAATTTAGTTCTGAGTTGAGATCAGAGCTAAGCTTGCAAGTTGCAGTAATTCAATTTGAATTTTCAAACATTTTTAAGTTTTAAAAAAAAAAGAGAGCAAATAGAGAAAAGAAGGACACAGATCTTGAATGCGTTGAATAGCACATTTCAAAGGCCCATAAATCTTTCTGTTATCTTAGACCTAAAACCTAGGAAGATTGACGAGCCATAGGAATGTCTGGGGCGTTTTAATGAAATCTACCGGGGGCAGTCAGGCGATTTGCTGTATCAAAATGGTCAGAATTCCCCTCAATACTGTGCTATGTTAATGCATTGCCTACCACCTTCTGTGGTTACTGCTGTGAAATGTAATAACATGAATTGGACAGAGAACGACCCTTCCCAGATGGCAAGGGCAGTCAGATTTTACTGGAAGGAGGGTGTAGGCCAAGAAGGAGGCTCAGTTACAAAGGTTAAGACTGAGTATGTAATGAAAAAGGATGATCTGCGATCCCAACAAGCGGCAGAAATGGTAGTTTACCAGCAGGAGCTCCAATATAGTGACTTTGGGTGGGTGGATCAGCGAAGAGGAGGATGAGACAACAGTGCTATATTTCTATCACCCCCCAGTGGTGGACGTTAGACATTGAACAGTCACTCCATCACGTTACCCTGGCCTATGACAGAACTGGACGAAACAGGAAGTTGGAGGACAAATACCGGCCATTACTTGAGACCGAATGGCCAGTCAAGGTTACAGCCACAGTCACGGGAAAAGAAGGTACAGCCGATTTTGTTACAATATCACCACATTTATGGCCACAGTCAGCTTCGGTAAGCCCTCATATTACACGTCAGGTCCATGACCAGTACCATGCCAGGGATATGGGGCGAATGGTCAGCATCTTACCGCAGCTCGTCAGAATAGGTATGAGATATACCTTTTGAACAATCCACGTCTGACATTTAAACACTGTACCACTATCAATCCAGCCTGTTTTCTTAGTGGTCCCCCTGTCCATGAAGACGCACCTGGCCACGACTGTTTAGCCTTGATTCAGGAAACTACCACAATAAGGGGCGATTTGAGTGACATTTCGTCAGAACAACCTGACATGATTATGTGTGGTCAAATATCCCACCGGGGTTTAGTTAATGACCTACTGCAGGCCCTCCTTATGCCAGCGCAGATTTCCGTTATTAAATGCGCTGCCCACACGAATGGTACAACCCCAGTTGACGTTGGTAATGAACGAGCAGATTGTGCAGCGCGCACAGCCGCACAAATTCAGCAAGTGATGGTGCCTAAAATGTTAAGTCAGACTAAACGATCTACTATGAATGTGTCTGCTTCTGACAAGCCAATGCCAGACGTCATAAGGTTACAGGAGGACGCTCCTGAGAGTGATAAACAAATGTGGAAACGGTTAGGTTGTACATATGATTCTGTTTCCTCTTTATGGACCACGCCTGCACATCAGACTTGTATGTCTGATGTACTGGCTTTATGGGTCATCGAATGTGTACACTTTGCAACTCATTGTGGGGCTCGAGGGACTAGTGATTTGTTGCTGGACACTTGGTGGCACCCTAAAATGCAGGGGTTGGCCCAAAGTATCAGTAATCGGTGTTTGATTTGTCAGCAATATAACACCGGAAAAGGTATCCCTTGTGGGAAGGGGCAAACCCCGTTGCCCAGTGGTCCCTTTGAGACGCTCCAAATGGATTACATTGAGTTGGAAAGGTGTCAATGTTACAAATATGTTTTGGTCATTGTGGATGTGTTCAGCAGATGGGTCGAGGCGTATCCGACTATCTATAGTAAAGCTGCTACTGTGGTTAAAGTCTTGATGAGGGAAATCATTCCCCGGTACGGTATACCAGCTCAGTTAAGTTCTGATAATGGGCCTCATTTTATTGGACAAATTAACAAGGAGTTTTGCTCCCAGTTGGGCATACGCCAGCAGTTACACTGTACTTACAGACCGCAGGCAGCCGGGTGGTTGAGAGACACAATCAGACCCTCAAAACTAAATTGGCTAACTTAAGAGCAGACATGGGACTGACATGGCTTAAGTTGCTCCCCGTTGCCCTCTTCCAGCTGCGGGTTACACCTGCGGGACCAGCCCGGCTCTCTCCCGCCGAGATTCTTTATGGCAGGCCTCTTAGAATTCCTTGGAGCCTGCAGGTTCCCAGACGGGTTCAGTTTCATCAGATGACTGAAGAAATGACCACCTATGTTCTAGCCCTTACGCAAGTGCTCAAGGAACTCCATGGCCCAGTCCGTGCGGCTCACCAGCCATTGCCCCAGTACCTAGCTCACTTTCAGTCCAGCCCGGTAGTTATGTCATGGTCAAAAATTGGACTAGGAAGGGGTCGGAGCCGCGATGGGACGGGCCCTTCCAAGTTCTCCTTACCACCCCCACAGCAGTTAAAGTGGAGGGGCGAAGTGCTTGGGTCCACCTACATCACTGTAAATTGAGTCCATCTCCACTACTGTAAAAGGTCGGATACTAACCTGCCTCCCTTCTCCAGTGCTATTTTACAGGTGTGGAGCATGATGGAGTGGCTACGCATCGTCTGTCTGATATTTGGCCTCACTTCGCTTGGCGTGTTATTGGCGATGGACATGGAAAAGGGGAATATTATGTATCTGTGTAGCCCCAACCAATCTACAAGGATACATCACCTATGCAAAGGTGATGTTCTTCGCTGCCCCCATATACAAGGACATGGTATCGACTCATGGAAGGTCATCAAAGTTAAGGAGAATGCAGGAGTCATGAAGCAGTTGCACCGGTCCCGGCGATGGGAAGGGAACATTATATGGACATTGCCTTGTTTTTGGAATACATGTAAATTTGATTTTGGATGTGTTAAAAGTGGTACAATAAAGGTAACATCAGGCTGTCAGAAGAGTGTAGGAAGAGACCATGAGAAAGAGAAAGGGACTAGAGAGAGGACGGGGCGTGTGAGAAGGGAAGTACAGCTAGAACGTAGGTTACCGGGAGATGCACTTAAGTTAATTAAAGGCCAAACTGCGGAAAACCCGGGTAGTATGAATCTCTTCTACCAGATTTACCACCGTCTGTATGGCCAGGGACGGGTTGTCTGCTACCCAAACCCCGCAGCGGTGTCTAGGTTATTTTCTGTTTCACCGCTTTGGGGCACTCCCCAAACGGTGGTTCATTGTCAGCGTTCCGAGCCATTGCCCGAGCAAGTCACTCTTCCTTACGATCCGGATTCAGCACCACCGGCTATTTGCCTTCCCCTTCCTCGGGGTAATCCCCACTCACAGTACGATAGGCTGCGACGGTGGAGGGCGTACATACCTAGCCACTTCACTCCCAATAGGGATTCCCGGTCGTACGAGAATTGCTTCAGCAGTGAAGGGTACGGCTGTTTGCTGGTAGAGGTGGACACAAATATAACATGTCTGTTTCCCACCTGTACGGACAGGAGGTGCCATATCACCCAGGCGTCTGGCCAATGCGTTTGTTATAGCACCACTTGCGTTCCATTGAACGCTGGCCTCCAGCTCCTTTGTGGCTGGGCGAATGTCTCTCATATCACTGTTGGGAATAGGGCTTTCTGCATTGCTGGGCGGCCCGAATGGGCATTTCAAAATTGGATAAACTGGGCTACTGGGAGGTCCTTACGCAACCGATATGCTGATTGTGATGCTAGTCTCCATACGGAACAAGGATACTACTTTTTATTTAATGGTACGGCGACCAACGTTTTGTCACCCCATTTCCCCGCCGAATTGCTATAGGGACTCTAGTCCCTACCACAGTCCCCTGCCCTTCGGCGTGGAACCTGCATAATCAGTTAGCATGTCGGGCATTCTCTGCTGAATTTTGCGAGAACTGGAAAAAAACCTCAGGTTCTCGCACCCAACCGGGGCCACTCAGCCGGGTGGGGCATTCTGAGCGTATTGACACTGGAAGGTGTGGGGGGTTCCTTGGCTGTTAGTGATCGGAATTATTTTATTTGCGGCCTTACCATCTTGGGAAATGAAACCTTGGGAGCCCTCGGGGCAATAACTAAGGAGTTGTCTCAGCTACGGTTGTTTGCAATGCAGAACCGGTATGCTCTTGACTATCTTCTGGCCCGTGAGGGTGGGGTATGCGCCATAGTACAGGGCAAGTGGATCATGGGTGTTCAGGACTTGACCGCTAACATTACTACATTTATGGATCGCATACGGGATCACTTGGACGGGATGCAGGATCCTGACTCTTGGGGTAACTGGGGATCTGGAGGATGGAAGGACTGGTTGATAAATATGGCCATGTATCTAGTGGTAGCTATCGGCTGCATCTTTGTGGGCCTGGCCATCCTTAAATGTGTGATGGGTAGAATGCGGGGTGCACTGGATCAGATCACCGCCCCAATCACCGAGAAAAAAAATTTAACTGTTAAAATCCATGAGGGTGAAGCAGATGAAGGGGGGCTAAGGCAGGAATTGGAACTGCAGCGACGGATCTTTTTAGATGAGGAACCGTAGCTATAGATTGGATAGTTCGGTTATCATGGAATGATAAAAGGAGGGAATGACGAATGTGATATAAAATAGTTACTTTAGAGTTACTAG
Organism: Scyliorhinus torazame; assembly: GCF_047496885.1. Lineage (NCBI taxonomy): Eukaryota > Metazoa > Chordata > Chondrichthyes > Carcharhiniformes > Scyliorhinidae > Scyliorhinus > Scyliorhinus torazame. Next base: position 326,380,416 of record NC_092710.1, read on the forward strand.
TTAATGTAATGTAGAAATAAGCCACTTTGATTCTTGCAGTTAGGGACAAAGGAATTTGAGACCGCATGGAAAAAGCAGGAAGAGGTGTGTCTATGAGAGTGATGCTTCATTGATAGGGGCCATAGAAAGGGATTGGAAGTGAGCCAACCAGAATAGATCGAACAGGTCAGGAGGGACATAGGCTGACCTATGTCCGTCGAGTATGTGAAACTTGATACCATTTGAATTGATTTTGCAGAGATCCCTTTGTCTTTTAGTTCAGTCGTTTTCTGGAATGTAAGAAGCTGGATGTCTCTTACATTTCTGTAAGATGATTCAAGCTTGCAAGCTAAATAAATAACTTCTGTTTACGTGCGAATCCGTCTCAACTTTTATTGAGGCCAGACTGACAGAGAAAGAAATTTGGAGATCTACACTAGGACACAATTCATCTGGACCTGGATATATGTCCACTTTGAAGCCTGTCAATACCTCCAATACCTTGTCACACCCTATGAAAATTTGCTCAAGGACCTTAAATCTCTCTCCCCGAGTTCTATATATACCTTCTCATTCTCTTGGGTGGAGACAGATATGAAATATTTGTTTAACATCCTTCCTCTGTCCTCTGGCTCCATCCACAGTTTCCCCCCTTGGTCCTTAATGAGCCCTACTCTTCCCATAATTATACTCTTCATTGATATACTTGTAGAATATCTTGGGATTTTCCCTACTTTTATCAACCAGAGCTTTCTCATATCCCCTCTTTGCTCTCCTAATTACTTTCTCAAACTCCATCCTGCACTTTCCGTACTCCACTAATGTCTTTGTTGATTTGCTCCCTTTGTACTTGCTAAAGGCCTCTCTTTTCCTTCTCATCGTATCCTGAATGTCTCTGGTCATCCATGGTTCTCTGGGATTGTTACTCCTTCCTATTATCCTAGAGGGAACATGGTGGGCCTGTACCCTCCCCATTTTCTTTTTAAACACCCTCACTGCTCTCCTGTAAATTTTCCCACAAGTAACTCTTTCCAATCTGCCTTGGCCAAATCCTACCTATTTTACTGAAATCTGCTCTCCCCCAATCCGAACCTTTTTTTGCAAATTGTCGATTTCTTTGTCCATAACAAATTTACATTGTACTATGTTGTGGTGCTATCACCAAAATGCTCCCCCACCAACACATCAACCACAGAATTAGGTCCAGCACTGCCCCATCCTTGTTGGACCCTCTACATATTGAACTAAAGGTTCTCCTGTATATATTTTAAGAAATCCACGCCATCTAAGCCCTTAACACAGTGCTATCCCAATTAATGTTGGAAAAGTTGAAATCACCTAATATAATTACCCTATTATTATGTTTACACGTCTCTGCCAATTGCGCACATATTTGCTCCTCAATTTCTCGTTATCTGGGGTCTGTAATAAACACCTAGCAATGTGCCTGTCCCTTTTTTATTCCTAAGCTCTACCCACAAAGCTCTATTTGATGTCCTCTTCGAGATATTGTCTCTCCTTACTGCAATAACTGACTCCTTAACTAATAATGCAACGTTTCCTCCTCTTTTGCCCTCTCCCCTGTCTCTCCTGAAGATTCTGTATCCTGGGATGTTCAGCTGCCAATCCTGCCCCTCCCTCAATCACATCTCCTTGATGGCTACTATGTCACAATTCCACATGTCAATCCGCACACTTAATTCATCCGTCTTACCTGTAATACTCTTGGCATTAATAGTAAGAAGTCTTACAACACCAGGTTAAAGTCCAACAGGTTTGTTTCAAACACTAGCTTTCGGAGCACTGCTCCTTCCTCACCTTCACCTGAGGAAGGAGCAGTACTCCGAAAGCTACTGTTTGAAACAAACCTGTTGGACTTTAACCTGGTGTTGTAAGACTTCTTACTGTGCTCACCCCAGTCCAACGCCGGCATCTCCACATCTTGGCATTAAAGTAGAGGCCATCCAGCCTTGTCTTACTCCCTTGAAACTTACTATCGCTGTATTCCCTCTGACTTGATTTTGCTTTTCTGTGTTATGCTGTGCCCCTAATCTGCTAATCGTCTGCATCCCTCCTCCTCCAAATTAGTTTAAACCTCTCCCAGCAGTACTAGTAAACCCGCCTACAAGACCCTCTCTTTTAGGAGATGGTCATTGCCTGGCATTTGTGTGGCACAAATGTAACTTACCACTTTTCAGCCCAAGCTTGGCTATTGCCCAGGTCTTGCTGCATTTGTACATGAACTGCTTCAGTATCTGAGGAGTCGCAAATGATGTTGAACATTGTGCAGTCATCGGCGAACATTCCCACTTCTGACCTGATGATGGAAGGGAGGCCACCCTTGATTATTTGGAGGTCACCAAACCATGGTTTATGCCATGGTTTTACTATGGGGCAGATAGGATAGTGGTCTTGTCACTGGATTTGTAATTCAGAGACCCAGGATAATGCTCTGGGTTCCAGGGTTCAAATCCTAGCAGGCAGATGGTGAAATTTGAATCTCAAATTCTTGAAACCATTGCAAATTGTTGTATAAACCCTTCTGGTTTCATGAATGCTCTTTCGGGAAGGAAATCTGCCGTCCTTACCTGGTCTGGCCTAGATGTAATTCAAGAACCACAGCAATGGCTGACTCTCAAATGCCCTCTGGAATTAATGCAAGGGTGATTTGGGATGGGCAATAAATGCTGGCCCATTCAGCGACACCCACATCCAATGAACAAAAAAGAAAGTAAGCCCCAGGTCTACAACAGTCTCATGAGGCAACTGCTCTACTTGGAACTTGGTCATGACAGGACACTCCCAGGAGGACAGCCAAAATGCTTTGGGGTGTCCTCAAAGGATCCCTGAAGAGGTGTCATACCCTGCCCAAACATGTGAGTCCATGGCAGACTGACCAAAATGGAGAGCATTCATTCGGCAAGGCAATGAGCACATCAAGAAACTTCTTGGGAACATGCAGAGGTCAAGTCAAGGGGCTGAATTTTACAATTTTTTGCGGCAACAGGATCTCCCAGTCCCACCAAGGGCAACCCCCTGTCACGGGTTCCCTGGAGGGACAGCCTGTGAGCAACGCAAGTGGCCATTGACTTCAGTGGGGCAGGCCAATGCCGAGCCATCTCCAAAACCAGCCGCAGCGAGCAGAGGACAATTAAAAAAGCAGTAAGGGGCGAGAAGATGAAGTAGGAGTGCAAGCTAGCTAGTAATATAAAGGAAGATAGGAAGAGGATTTTTTCAACATATAAAAGGTAAAAGAAAAGCAAAAATAGACATTGGACCACTGGAAAATGTGGCTGGAGAAGTAACAATAGGAAACAAAGAAATGGCAGAGGAACTGAATAGTTACTTTACATCAGTCTTCACGGTGGAAGACACGAGTGGGACGCCAGAGCTCCAGGAGAACCAGGGGGCAGAGGTGAGTATAGTGGCCATTACAGAGGAGAAGGTTCTGGGGAAACTGAAAGGTCTGAAGGTGGATAAATCACCTGGAACGGATGGACTACACCCCAGGGTTCTAAAAGAGAGAGCTGAGGAGGTTGTGGAGAGATTGGTGGTGATCTTTCAGGAATCACTGGAGGCAGGAAGGATCCCAGAGGACTGGAAAGTGGCTAATGAAATACCACTGTTTAAGAAGGGAGGGAGGCAGAAGACAGGATAGTATAGGCCTGTTAGCCTGACTTCAGTCATTGGTAAGATTTAAAGTCCATTATTAAAGATGAGATCGCGGAGTACTTGGAAGTGCATGATAAAATAGGACTGAGTCAGCACAGTTTCTTCAAGGGGAAGTCATGTCCGACAAAAGCTGTTAGAGTTCTTTAAGGAAGTAACAAAGAAATTAGACAAGGTGAACCAGTGGACGTGATTTATTTAGGTTTCCAGAAGGCCTTTGACAAGGTGCCACATAGGAGACTGTTAACTAAATTAAGAGCCCACGGTGTTAAGGTAAGATCCTGGCATGGATAGAGGATTGGCTGACTGGTAGAAGGCAGAGAGTGGGGATAAAGGGGTCTTTTTCAGGATGGCACCTGGTGACTAGCGGTGTGCCTCAGTGGTCGGTGCTGGGACCACAGTTTTTCACAATATACATTAATGATCTGGAAGAAGGAACTGAAGGCACTGTTGCTAAGTTTGGAGATGATACAAAGATCTGTAGAGGGACAGGTAGTATTGAGGAAGCAGACAGCTGCAGAAGGACTTGGACAGGCTAGGAGAGTGGGCAATGAAGTGGCAGATGGAATATAATGTGGAAAAGTATGAGGTTATGGACTTTGGAAGGAGAAATGGAGGCATAGACTATTTTCTAAATGGGGAGATGCTTAGGAAATCAGAAGCACAAAGGGACTTGGGAGTCCTTGTTCACGATTCTCTTAATGTTTACATGCAGGTTCAGTTGGCAGTGAGGAAGGCAAATGCAATGTTAGCATTCATGTCGAGAGGGCTAGAATACAAGACCAGGGATGTACTTCTAAGGCTAGATAAGGCTCTGGTCAGACCCCATTTGGAGTATTGTGAGCAGTTTTGGGCCCCGTAATTAAGGAAGGATGTGCTGGCCTTGGAAAGGGTCCAGAGGAAGTTCGCAAGAATGATCCCTGGAATGAAGAGCTTGTCATATGAGGAAAGGTTAAGGACTCTGGATCTCTACTCATTGGAGCTTAGAAGGATGAGGGGGGATCTTATTGAGACTTACTGCATACTGCGAGGCCTGGATAGAGTGGGCTTGGAGAGGATGTTTCCACGGGTCGGAAAATCTAGAAGCCGAGGACACAATTTCAGACTAAAGGGACGATCCTTTAAAACAGAGATGAGGAGGAATTTCTTCAGCCAGAGGGTGGTGAATCTGTGGAACTCTTTGCCGAAAAAGGCTGTGGAGGCCAAATCACTGAGTGTCTTTAAGACAGAGACAGATAGATTCTTAATTGATAAGGGGATTGGGGGTTATGGGGAGAAGGGAAGAGAATGGGGATGAGAAAAACATCAGCCATGATTGAATGGCGGAGTAGACTCGATGGGCCGAGTGGCCTAATTCTTCTCCTATGACTTATGGGCTTACAGTAAAATCCCGGCCAAAGCATCAGACAGTACGCACAATCCTCCCAGCAACACATCTACACAACCCACCAAGCATCATCTGCCCCACAAGTTGCAGAGACCACTGATTTCACATTGTTCTTATCAGCCATTTCAGAATCCGTTAAATAGGTGTAGAAACAAGTCATCCTCGGTCCAGAAGGACCTCCTAAGAAGTAGACCCGGCTGCACTTAACCAATGTAGCCACAGAGATTAAAAAACACACTGCCTGACAATCCTGCTCCAGATATTTAACGGAGGCCCGATAGACAGCTGGTTTGTGATGCAGAGCAAAACCAGCAGTGGGGGTTCAATTCCTGTACCGGTTGAGGTTATTCATGAAGGCCCCGCCTTCTCAACCTTGCCCCTCGCCTGAGGTGTATTGACCCTCAGGTTAAATCACCACCAGTCAGCTCTGCGCCTCAAAGGGCAAAGAAGCCTATGGTCGTCTAGGACTATGGCGATATTTACCTTTATTTAACGTGGCATTGTTTCAATGGAAAAGCATTTAGCTCAGGAGGAATATAGACAATCAGAAGAATCACATGTCATAAGAACATGGGATGTAGACGTCACTGGTGAGACCAGCATTTAGTGCCCATCGCTTGTTGCCCTTCAGCAGGTGGTGGTGAGTTCATTCTTGAACCGCTGCAGTCCTTGAGGGTGTAGGTACACCTACTGTGCCGTTAGGGAAGTGGTTTGAGGATGTTGCCCCAGTGACAGTGAAGGACAGCGATATATTTCCAGGTCAGGGTGGTGAGTCACGGGAGGAACCTCCAGGTGGTGGGGTTCCCAGGTATCTGCTGCTCCTGTCCTTCTAGATGGTAGTGGTGTGGATTTGTAAGGTTTTGCCTAAGGAACCTTGGCAAGTTACTGAAGTGCATCTTGTAGATGGTACACATAGCTGCCACTGTTTGTCAGTGGTGGAGGGTTTGAATGTTTGTGGAAGGAGGAGTAAGCAAGCGAGTTGCTTTGTCCTGGATGGTGTTGAGCTTCTTGAGTGTTGTTGGAGCTGCACTCATCCAGGCAAGTGGAGAGTATTCCATCACACTCCTGACTTGAGCCTTGTAGATGGCGGACAGGTTTTGCGGGGGGGGGGGGGGGGGGGGGGGGGGGGGGGGGAGTCAGGAGGTGAGTTACTCGCCGTAGGATTCCTAGCCTTTGACCTGCCCTGGTAGTCACAATATTAATGTGGCTAGTCCAGTTCAGTTTCCGATCAATGGTAACTCCCAGAATGTTGATTATGGGGGATTCAGCAACATTGAATGCCAAGGGGTAGTGATTTGATCCTCTCTTGTCGGAGATGATCATCGCCTGGCACTTGCGTGGTACAAATATAATTTGCCACTTGTCAGCCCAAGCCTGGACATTGTCCAGGTCTTGCTGCATTTGGACACGGACTGCTTCATTATCTAAGGAGATGTGGATGGTGCTGAACATTGTGCAGTCATCCGCAAACATCCCCACTTCTGACATTATGATGGAAGGGAGGTCATTGATGAAACAGCTGAAGATGGTTGGGCCGAGGACACTACCCTGAGGAACTCCTGCAGTGATGTCTTAGAGCTGAGATGATTGATCTCCAACCACCACAATCATTTTCCTTCGTGCCAGCTATGACTCCAACCAGTGGAGAGTTTCCCCCCTAATTCCCATTGACTCCAGTTTTGCTCGGGCTCCTTGATGCCATACTCGTCAAATGATGCCTTGATGTCAAGGGCAGTCATTCTCATATCACCTCTGACATTCAGCTCTTTTGTCCATGTTTGAACCAAAGCTGTAATGAGGTCAGGAGCTGAGTGACCCTGGCAGAACCCAACTGAACGTCTGTGAGCAGGTTATCGCTGAGTAAGTGTCGCTTGATAGCACTGTTGATGACTCCTTCCATCACTTTGCTGATGATGGAGAGTAGAGTAATAAGGGAGTAATTGGCTGGGTTGGATTTATCCTGTTTCTTGTGTACAGGATACACCTGGGCAAATTTCCACATTGCCGGGTAGATGCCAGAGTTGTAGCTGTCCTGCAACAGCTTAGCTAGGGGTGCGGCAGGTTCTGGAGCAAAAGTCTTCAGTACTATGGTCAAGCTATTGTCAGTGCCCATAGCCTTTTGCAATATCCAGTGCCTTCAGCCAATTCTCGATATCATGTGGAGTGAATCATATTGGCTGAAAACTGACATTGATGATGCTGGGGACCTCCGAAGGACACCGAGATGGATCATCCACTCGGCACTTCTGGCTGAAAATTGTTGCGAATGCCTCAGATCTGTCTTTTGAACAAACGTACTGGGCTCATCCATCATTGAGGATGGGGATATTTGTGGAGCCTCCTCCTCCAGTGAGTTGTTTAATTGTCCACCATTCACATTTTGAATACTGCCTGGTTTCTTGACCAAGTGGCCAAACCCAGATAGTGAGCATCCATTGTGCATTCAACCACAGGAAGAAATGGTCTCACCCCTCACTATCTTTGGAACCACCTCCAGCCTCCAGACCTCTGTGCTCCTCCAATTCAGGCTTCTTGTCCATCTCCTACTTTCTTTATTCCACCATTACGGGTTCTGTCTTCAATCATCAAGGCTCCAAGGTCTGAAATTCCCTCCCTTAACCTCTTTTGCTCTCCCCCTAAATCTCTCTGTTCTACTTAAAACCTACCTCTCTGACCAAACTTTTCATCACATTCTCATGCTTTGGGTTGGTACATTTGTTTTTGGCTGATTCATCTCCTGAACAGCACCTTGGGACGTTTTACTACTTTGTGATTGATATAATAATAATAATCATTACTAGTGTCACAAGTAGGCTTACATAACACCGCAATGAAGTTACTGTGAAGTCAGAGGGAGAATTCAGAATGTCCAACTCACCGAACAAGCACGTCTTTCGAGACTTGTAGGAGGAAACCAGAGCACCCGGAGGAAACCCATGCAGACACGGGGAGAACGTGCTAACTCCGCAGCGATCCAAGCCGGGAATCGAACCTGGGACCCCGGCGCTGTGAAGCAACAGTACTAACCATTGTGCTGCCATGTATAAATGCAAGATGTTGTTGCTGAATACCTTCTGACCCCTTGCCCAAGTGGTCATAATTCCCAGGTGAGCATAAGCAGTTGACTGTTCACTGTTCAATCAGGGGAGGGTATCAGAGCTGAGTTCAATTCTGTCTCCATGTGAGAGCCTCATCCTTTTCGAGGGGAGGCATGGTCATTGGACGTGAATGGAAAAGGTTAGGTACTTTACCAGTGTTTTGAATGTGCAGTACAATGTTGAGTTAAGAGGTTATGGCTGTAGCTTGGCACAACCACCACTCCATCCATTTGGATCTGAGGACTTGACTTTCTCGCATCTATTGTTCCTGGAACTGAGTCGACCTTTATTAAAGGTAAGCTAATTAATGCCATTAGAAAGGGCCAGAACAGCCTCAATTTATTACTTTATCACATGTAAACAAATTGACTGTACTTTGTGGTCTACCGTGCTCTTATTATCTGCTCAGAAACAGTTAGAAAACGGGAACTTGGGCAGCACGGTGGTGCAGTGGTTAGCATTGCTGCCTCATGGTGCTGAGGTCCAGGATCAATCCCTGGGTCACTGTCCGTGTGGAGTTTGCACATTCTCCCCGTGTTTGCGTGGGCTTTGACCCCACAACCCAAAGATGTGCAGGGTAGGAGGTTTGGCCATGCTAAATTGCCCCTTAATTGGAAAAAATGAATTGGGTACACTAAATTAAAAAAAAATAGAAAACTGGAACTTAACCTCCATTGTCCATACTCCAGTTAACTACTGTATATTGTTTTGCAGGGTGAGCCCTCGCATGACGAGTTGCCTCATTGCACTGCCTGCCAGCACCAGGTTCCTCCCTCTGGGGCTAACCAGTTGCACCAGGATGGCCCATATATATATATTAAAACAGGAAATAGTAGCAACAGGAGGAAACCATTTGGCCCTTCGAGCCTGCTCCCCCATTCAATATGATCGTGGCTGATCCTCAATCTCAATGCCATATTCCTGCTTTCTCCGCATACCCCTTGATACCATTAAAATGTTTTTTTAAATCTATCTCTTTCTTGAATACACTCAGGGACTTGGCCTCCACAGCCTACATACATGTACAGAGGAACATCTTATCTCATTGTGGCACAAACTAATCTCACAGCCCAAGAAAGATCACTGTACTGTATTGTGCTTATTACTGGCCCAAGTTGTTTGCCACTTTCTATCTCAAGGGGACTCAAAGGGCAGCACGGTAGCACAGTGGTTAGCACAGTTGCTTCACAGCTCCAAGGTCCCAGGTTCCATTCCCGGCTTGGGTCACTGTGTGCGGAGTCTGCATGTCCTCCCCGTGCCTGCGTGGGTTTCCTCCCACAGTCCAAAGATATGCAGGTTAGGTGGATTGGCCATGATAAATTGCCCTTAGTGTCTAAAAAGGTTAGATGGTGTTTCTGGGTTACGGGGATAGGGTGGAGGCATGGGCTTAAGTAAGGTGCTCTTTCCAAGAGCCGGTGCAGACTCGATGGGCTGAATGGCCTCCTTCTGCACTGTAAATTCTATGCTCCATTTCTATGAACAAAATGAAATGAAAATTGCTTATTGTCACAAGTAGGCTTCAATGAAGTCGCCACATTCCGGTGCCTGTTCGGGGAGGCTGGTACGGGAATTGAACCATGCTGCTGGCCTGCCTTGGTCTGCTTTCAAAGCCAGCGATTTAGCCCTGTGCTAAACCAGCCCCTAATGATCCAATTGGATTGGAGTGCAAGCGAGCGAGGGTTAGTGGAGAGGCTTCCTTGATGGCAAACAAATCGAGCTGTTCCAAAGTGTGCCAGTGACCACTTTCCAAGCGTGACCATCCCCCTTTTGCGTGACCAGGGGGCTGTCCGTGGCCGGGGGGGAACACAAGTGTTGCTGAGTCCATTGCACATGTATCCCGCTCAGATTTACAATGGTCAATTGCCAGCGAGAGAAAAGACATGAGGAGTTGCTTGATTGAATTCATAATAATAATCTTTATTATTGTCAGATTAACACTGCAAGAAAGTTACTGTGAAAAAGTTCCTAGTCCTCACACTCCACTTTTTCACACCAAAACAAAGATTTGTGGGTGGGGGAATTGCATGAATGAAGCATTTTTAATCTTCAAACGTGTGTACATCAGAAATGTTCCCAAATCGTCCGGACGCTGGCTTGGGCTCTTTGGGGTAACGTTTGAACTTTCAAAGATCACTGGCAAACAAATTGCAAAAGGAGTTCTAAATTCGACTTGCAAACGGGGACGGACATTTCGGGAGTGAAATGAACGTTTCCCCACCCCCTCTAATTTTAAATGTTTTTAATTTAAATTTCCACCCCTGACCTCGTTCAGAAGCTCTGCCTTTTACCTACTTCGGATTTTATCTGTGAACTCGTGTAGATTGCATTTATACGTTTGTGAATTTTTTTTTAAACTTGTTGCGCCGGGCAGAGGGCGGGAAGTAACTCCACCTCCCGGACGATGTTAAATTCCTCAGAGCCACAGCTCCAGATATGAAGTGTTGCACTGGTGCTGTAGACTTTTAAACTGAGTCCGCACCGAGCCACCGACACGTGTCCTAAACACCAGCGAGGAGGGGGGGAAAAAAAACCCAAAATCCGGCTTCCCACAACAGACAACTTTGTCTCTATTTATTTATTATTATTTTATTTTTTTTAAAAAGCATTCAAAAAACTTTCCAGAAACTTTACTTTTTTTTCTGAGGGGAGGAAATAAACCCCCACCAATTTTATCCCCCCCCCCTCTTTACGGTGACTGTTTCTGAGTGTGTTTATTTTTTTGCATTAGGGCAGGGGGGATTTTTTTTTCCTCCCCCCCCCCCCCCCAAAAAAAAAATAAGAGTTTAATTTTTGGGAGGAGGTGAAGGGTGAAGAAAACTTGAGGAAAGTTTTTTTGTGCCGCTGGGGAAGACAGCGCGCAAGCGCCGGGCAAAGAGCGCCACAAATTCAAACGCGAATCTCGCCAACAAAAGTGCTGTTTTATCTATTTATTTATATGCATATAGGAAGGGAAGACGGGGATTTGCTCCTTTGCTTTTCTCCTCTCGCGGGGGTTTGCCGGCCGTCCTTTTTTTCTCTCCAAATTAAGTGAAAAGTATGGTCGACAGGGGCCCCTTGCTGACTTCAGCCATCATCTTCTACTTGTCAATCGGGGCTGCCATCTTCCAAGTGCTGGAAGAACCGAATTGGACCGATGCGGCGAAACGTTACAAGCTGAAGAAGTCTGAGATCCTCAGGGAACACCCCTGTCTCACCCAAGCGGCTCTGGAAAGGATTCTGGAGGTAAGGACTACACCCTGGCTTCATTCCTTTCCCACCACTCGCACTCACTCACTCGCTCGATGCAAATGCCATTGCTTTTACTAATCCTGCTTAGAAATTAGTGTTTCTTTTTTGTGCAACTTCTGTCCTCCCTCCCTTCACCCCAACACCGGTCTCTCTCTCACTCCAATTTCACCCCCCCCCCCCCCCCCAATCTCTCCGTTCTTCCACAGGAGTTCAAGTCCCCCAAAAGGTAAGTCAAAAGTTCCCCCAAATTAACCTTCATGATTTTAAAAGTTCCCGCAATCAATATGTTGTTTTAAAGTCTTTCCTCCCTCCTCAAATCGCCTTTATGATTTGAAAGTCCCCCCTCTCAAATCCTCTTTACGATGTTGATGACATTTGTTCAAATTTGATATAATCTGAATGCTACGAGCAGACTCCCTTCTCCACAGACGCTGTCAGACCTGCTGAGTTTGCCCAGCATTTTCTGCTTTTGTTTAATGATTTTAAAGTTCCCCCGAGTTATCTTTGATTTTAAAATCACCCTCCCGGGTTATTATTAATGTATGACTTTAAAATATCCCCAAATAAAATGTGACTTTTTTTAAAACTCCCTAAATTACCGAGCGAGTCACTTTCGGGAGCGTTTATGGTCAAAGAGTTTTGAGTTAAGTCGTAATGGAAATGAAAATATATATTTTTATTTTGACGTGGCCATCCAATTTTTGCTTTAATGTCGAAATCTCGCGTCCCAAGTTATGCGTTGGAAGGGGTGATATGTTTTATTTGGAGCATTCCCAAACTTCGGAATAACAGAAGCTGTGTATATTTTTATATATTTTTTTCTTCTAAACGCCCCGGCAATGGGTTTACTTATAAAACACAAAAATATCTGGTCAAAGCTGTCTCTGAGGGGAGAGGGTGGTCAACACTTGACTGACCTTCTGCGGGGGTGGGCGGGATAAAATCCTTGTCTGGCTTCCCATTTATTAGTGTCACAAGCGGCCTTATGCTCGCAATGAAGTGAATATTTTAAGTAGAGGACCTTGTGGTGGTCCCGGCTCTTCCCGTGTCCCTCAGCTGGACAGGCACCACTTAAAACGATTTTTCACTGGAGATGCAAAAAGGGAAAACGCGCCAGAAGACCCCCACGCTGGGACTTCAATGTTGGAGGGAGTTTAATCCAGAGGGACTGCCGCCTGCGTGGATCTCAGTCCATTTCCTCACAAAGCCCTCTCTCGGTCCACTGACTTGGTAACGTAGTTCCCCAACTCGGAGAAAGTTTCTGCAGCTTTGCACTGAGGCTGAAGAATCAATATTTACCCTCTTCTACCCAGAGGAAGCAGTTTGTTTAAACTGTTCGGTTTGAATTGACTTAGGCAAGAGACACCCCCCTCCCCTCCCCCTTAAATAAAACACCTCCGGCTCATGAGAAACGTTTTCTGGGGGATTTATGATCAAATGTTTAAAAAATACCGCGCCGCCTGATACCGAGCCAAAATAAACATTGGGCCTGAGCAGGAATTAGTGAGCGCTGTTTATTCACCGATAAGATCCACTCTCTACACCGCGGGGCAGAATACACTTGTGTACATATAGAATAAATAACTCGGTAACTGTTACGCGGAAGCATGAAGGATTATGAAGAGAGGAGGATGGGGGTGAAAATACAACAGCCACGTGTGCGGGGAGGGAGTGGATGGCTGGGTGCTCAAGATGGACAACCTCCGGATTGCACTTTATTTTTTTTGCCCCCCCCCCTTCCCTTCCCTTCAAACTCCTCCCGCGGATACACTGAACTATTGCCGGACCAAGAAATCCTTTTCTATAATTGTGTCGAATACATTGGGGAGGAGCTGACTAACCCAATGCTACCACAACTCTCTCTCTCTCTCAACCCCCCCCCCCCTTCCCTAAAACAATGCAAATCACTTGGCTGAAAGGACCAGGTTAAAGTCCAACAGGTTTGTTTTGAATCACTAGCTTTCGGAGCAACTGCTCCTTCCTCAGCAGGGCTCCGAAAGCTAGTGATTCCAAACAAACCTGTTGGACTTTAACCTGGTGTTGTAAGTCTTCTCACTGTGTTCACCCCAATCCAATGCCGGCATCTCCACATCATGAAAGAAAAGTGGGGCAACAGTATAATTTCTCCTCTTTGGATGTTTCTGACTCAAGTTCTGATCCCTCCCTGACTTTATATAAGTTATAATGACGCTGTGAGCATAAGTGTGTTTTTTTTTGAAGATGCGACTTGAGCAGTTGGGACTCCCATCAATTTTGTCTTTGCTTCTATCCTTCCTCTTCCTCCCCACCCCCTCCCCATGCCTCTACCGTTTGACTTGCAACTCTCCCCACCTACTGGGGAAGCAGTTGGGTGTTTTCACAGTGAAGTGCACATGTTCTGTGTTTTTTCAGAGACGCCACTGGTAGCTCTCGGCAGAAGTGAAACTTGGTGAGTGAGAAAGAGATTGCGATTCTTGATGGGCTGAGGCGGGTTTTTTTTCAGATGTGAGAGAGAGAGAGAGAGAGAGCAGAGCTCCATATGCGGGGACTGTTTTTTGTCACCTGCCTTGGCGCTGACACATTGGACAAAGCTGTTCAGAGTTGAGAAGGTCTGAGGGGACATTGCTTCCGCTCAAAAGGCCTTGCTTCCGGGAAAAGAGAACCCATTTTGACACCTGTTATAATAATAATCTTTATTAGTGAAACAAGTAGGCTTATGTTAACACTGCAATGAAGTTACTGTGAAAATGCCCTAGTCACCATATTCCGGTGCCTGTTCGGATGGCTGCAAGGACCAGGTTAAAGTCCAACAGGTTTGTTTTGAATCACTAGCTTTCAGAGCAACTGCTCCTTCCTCAGCAGTGCTCCAAAAGCTAGTGATTCCAAACAAACCTGTTGGACTTTAACCTGGTGTTGTAAGTCTTCTTACTGTGTTCACCCCAATCCAATGCTGGCATCTGCACATCATGAAAGAAAAGTGGGGCAACAGTATAATTTCTCCTCTTTGGATGTTTCTGACTCAAAGTTCTGATCCCTTCCTGACTTTATATAAGTTATAATGACGCTGTGAGCATAAATGTGTTTTTTTTTTTGAAGATGCGACTTGAGCAGTTGGGACTCCCATCAATTTTGTCTTTGCTTCTATCCTTCCTCTTCCTCCCCACCCCCTCCCCATGCCTGTACCTGAACCCGTTTGACTTGCAACTCTCCCCACCTACTGGGGAAGCAGTTGGGTGTTTTCACAGTGAAGTGCACATGTTCTGTGTTTTTTCAGAGACGCCACTGGTAGCTCTCGGCAGAAGTGAAACTTGGTGAGTGAGAAAGAGATTGCGATTCTTGGTGGGCTGAGGCGGTTTTTTTTTCAGATGTGAGAGAGAGAGAGCAGAGCTCAATATGCGGGGACTGTTTTTTGTCACCTGCCTTGGCGCTGACACATTGGACAAAGCTGTTCGGAGTTGAGAAGGTCTGAGGGGACATTGCTTCCGGGAAAAGAGAACCCATTCTGACATCTGTTATAATAATAATCTTTATTAGTGACACAATTAGGCTTACATTAACACTGCAATGAAGTTACTGTGAAAATGCCCTAGTCACCATATTCCGGCGCCTGTTCGGGTACACCGAGGGGGAATTCAGAATGTCCAATCCGCCTAACAGCATGTCTTTTGGGACTTGTGGGAGGAAACCGGAGCACCCGGTGGAAGCCCACGGGGAGAATACACAGACTCCGCACAGACAGTGTGACCCGAGTCCCCGGTGCTGTGAAGCAGCAATGCTAACCACTGTGCTACCATGCCACCCCAATGATCCCAGTTGATGATATTACTGGACGAGAAGATCCCAATGGAAACCTAGCTCAAAATACAGTGGGCAAGATTCTCCGCCCTGTCTGCAGCTGGATCCTACGTCCTGCCAGCTGACTAATGGAGTTTCCCATTGTGGGCACCCCTACGCCGTCAGGAAACCTACGGGCGTGAGTGCACTCCTGGCAAAGTGGAGGATCCTGCCGACGGAGAATCCAGCCCGGTAACATTTACTGTTTTTTATAAAACATGGAGGAACAGAGTCACAGGACTGATTATTAGTTTTAACAAAAAAACATTTATTAAGCATGAAAAAATTGGATTATGATACAATATTCTCTTACTTTCCACCCCCCCCACGCACCTTAACAATTACACGGATTTTAACATTAATACACACAGTCTCTTTTAAGCGCACAAGATGACTGTGGGCAAATGTAGTCTGCACTCTGAACCTCAAGTGGATGTTTGTGGATGTCTGCTCAGAATCCCCCCTGATGATTGTCACGTGTGTTTTTCCAAACTCCACTCCCCAAAACACGCTTTAAAGTCTTCTCTCATAATTAGTTTCCCTTTCCGAAATCCAGACCAAGTTTTCCAAATTTTAAACAAAGCTTCCATCAACTTTAAACGGAGAATCCAGTCGAGGATTTTACACCAACCCCTTGAGGATTTCTTTGTCTTGACTGCAGTGCTAACTGCTCACAATTGCTTTAACTTTATTCCCAGGTGGTATCAAACTGGCAGAAGATGTTTCTTTTATCTTTGAAGGCTGCTGTCCCACTTTAAATCTGATTAGTGCTTCTCTTTAACTCCGAACATGTGGAGTTTGCACATTCTCTCCGTGTCTGCATGGGTCTCACCCCCACGACCCAAAGATGTGCAGGGGTGGATTGGGCACGCTAAATTGCCCCTTAATTGGAAAAAAAATTAATTGGGTACTTTAAATTTATTTTAAAAACTCAGAACACTTTGCTTACTCTTCCTTGAATTCTTCTGCTTACTCTTGAATTCTTCTAAACAATACATTGGTCTCTGTCCACTTAACTCCAGTCATCTTAAACATTCCCTGGTTGTCTGGACTGTAACTAGCACTTTAAGAAGCTCACCTCTTTTCAGCTCCGGCCTTGCCTAGTGTTTCTTCGAGCAGAGTTGAAAGATGTTCACTTCCTGAGGTCCTGTCTCCAACTACAATCAAATTAGCAAAACTAAAACTTAAAAGATTCTCTCTACCTTACAGGGCTCCAGTTTCTAAGCACATACTTATACCTTTTATTTATTTTTTACGCTGTAGCAATCTCTCCGCACAATAGAAACACAGTTGGAGCTTAACCAACCCCCACACATACACATTCCCGTACTGACCTCCCCGAACAGGTGCCGGAATGTGGCAACTAGGGGCTTTTTACAGTAACTTCATTGAAGCCTACTTGTGATATTATTAAACACGTATGTCCAGCATGAATCTAACTATAGGTTTTACCCTTCCAGGCACAGAAACATTAAATTAAACCCACTTAAAACTATACCTTATTTCTACTGTTTATCAATACAAATATAAATCCCTTAAATCTACTTTTGTTTTCCTAAACTCTCAATGTACAAATATTAGATAGTGAAAGCATTCAGCAGAAACATATTTACTCAGAGAGTTTGTGAAATTCGCTAAGGAATAGATAGCGGCATTTTGCTAGATAAATTCCTGAGGGAGAAATGAATAGAATGTTCTGCAGAAGAGTGGAAAGAGCATTAAAAACCTCAAGGATCAGTTGGGTCGAACGTCCTAAGTTTGTGCTGTATATTATATGTAGCTGGATGCAATGTCTCCACACTAAGACAGAGTGAGGAGAGAGACAAAAATACCAAAGTCTTTAAAACTGGCCGCAACTTACTTGGAAAAGCTATACTGTCGAACCATAAGACCAGAAGATGTAGGAGCAGTAGTAGGCCACGTGGCCAATCGGGTCTGCTCCGCCATTCAATGAGATCATGACTGATTTGAATTGATAACCCTCAACTCCACTTTCCCGCTTTATACACAGAGCCATACAGGTGGAAAGTCAAAGCCGAGGCTGAATTAATTCAGAACAGCGTTTTTTCTGCGGATTCTTTTCTTCTTCCACTGTCTGTTTTTGTTCTTTGGTTCAATAGTTTTTGAATTGTAGAGCCATTTCTTTTAAGAGGTGGCATGCTTGTGATCAGTTATTGCATACACCTCCGTTTGCAACTGGCCAGTATTCAGGAGATGACAATGGCCCTTTAAGAGAAGCTATCTACATTCTGGTATCCTTGAACCTGCCTTCCGTGTAAGGCTGTAAATGTCTTTTAAGTCTTTGCCAAAGATCAATACTGTAGATAGTTTTCCCTTTAACATACCACTTATCTTGGGGGCAAGGAGATAAATTAACCTTTTATTTGGGTACTTGAAAAGTCAGTTTTGTTTCAGCTTATTGAAGGCTCGCCAGGAAGTAAGTTTTCAAGATGTTCAAACCTCTGACCTGAGCACAACTTTCCGTGTTATTATCCTTATAGATAGAGGACATTAGATTTTTTTTTTCTTTATTCTTTCATGGGATCTGGGCAACTCTGGCAAGGCTAGAATTTGTTGCCATCCCTAATTGCCCTTGAACCGATTGGCTTCTTCGGGCAATTAAGAGCCAACCAAGTTGCTGTGGGTCTGGAGTCCTATGTAGGCCAGATCCGGCAAGGACAGTGGATTCCCTTCCTGAAAGGGGATGAGTGAACCAAATAGGTTTTCACGACAGTTGAAGATTGTTTCATGGTTGCCATCACTGACACTCGCTTTATATTTTAGATTGTTATCAACTGAATTCAAATTCCATCCGCTGCCGTAGTAGGATTTGAACCCAGATTACTTATCCAGTCACTAGTGCTAGTCCAGTGGTGCGAGTTGAGCCATCCTGATCCTCCAAGTATGAGTTACAAAACACTTGAGGTTTTTAGCAGCCATGACTTAATTGGGTAGCGAGCTTGTGTCTTAGTCAGAAGGGAAGTCCCACTCCAGAGACTTGAGCACCTGGTCAAGACTGACACATCAGTGCAGTACAGGACTGCTGCACTGTCGGGGTTGTTGTCATTTGGGTGACACATTAAACCGAGGCTTTCTCTGCCCTCCCAGGGGAAGTAAATGATCCTATGGCTCTGCTTTGAAGAAGAGCAGTGTCCTGGCTAATATTCATCCCTCAACAAACAACGTTGGTGATATACCTCATTGTTGCTGGGAGCTCCCTGTGTGCAAATTGGCTGCCTTATTTCTGAGGTTACAACAGTGTCTACACTTCTTCAAAACCACCTTGTTGGGCATGCAGCCCATGGCGACTTCCCGAGGTCATAAAAATTGCTTTGTTAATGCAAATCCTGCAGAGGTTGTTGGAGCAAATTTATTGTAAATGTCTGGTGTAATTTGTTGGTCTGTGTTGCGTTAGCTGATCACATCCAGGATGTTGACAATCATAGAACTAGCTTCAGTGCCACTGAGCCCGGGGCCAAATCCAGCAGGATTCTTGTTCCTGCTATAAAATGCACACAAGGACATTGGGCTAGGTCTTTTCAGGTTCGCTTGTGAGGCACACGCAGTTAAATAGTGTGTCAGTGTTCAAGCGCAAAGAATGGCCACGTGTCCGAGGATTAAGCTATTTTTCTATGGGACATGCAGTGCAGAATGAATCCGCGCCCCCAGGAAAAGTGGGGATGGTGTCGGGTTGGTGGTTTGGAGAGAAACGGAGGTGGGAGGTGATTTCAGAAGGGGGAGAGTGGTGGTGGGGATGTTACGCACTTGTGCAGTTAATTTTGAAAAACAAAATTCAAACATGTGTCTTTTCTCTTATAGCTCCACAAGTTTCCCCCAGTTGCCGGGTAATCTTTGTATAGGTGAGTGACGCTGAAACCCTACCCTCACTCTCAGAGGGAGGAGTGGGAGAGCGTCGATCACTCTTGCCAGTGGCAACCAAGTTGGTTTTCATTCTCTCTCGTGATCTCACGCTCTCTCTCCCTCCCTCTACTGATGAAACCGCTTTTAAAGGCAGCTATCTCTTTGCTTGGGTGAAACCCCAGGAAGTGTTGGTGACCAAGTGATATGGGGGGGTCGGGGTGGGGGAACAGAGTTCCGATTGCAGCCACCTTGGCTAACGCAAGGTGTTTTGTTTTATGCATGGGTGTGATGGTGCCTGTTTCTGCATGGACTGTTGTCTTGTGAGTTTTTGTTGGGCATTTCTCGCTGGATTTGTTTTGTGCACTCTAAAATGTATTTTCTCGTGCAGCTATGGTCGGCGACATAATTGCATCGCGGCTGAACTGGTTAACGTCGCGCCGTACATGAGCGCTGTGGAAAGGTCCGCCAAGCAGTTCGCAGTGGTGGTGACCCCCCCTCCCCCTTCAGTAAGCTGAGATGACTGAACTCTATTTTTCTCTCTTTTGACTTGACTGTTGGGGGGGTTTAATTCCCTCTGTTGCAACAAACTGGTTCAACGGCTGTGGTTAAAGGGGGATAGCAGTTTGGGCAGGATTTTAAAGCACTCGTTAACCAGCACGCATTCCGCACAGAGGAAAGAAAACCCCTTCGTTCTGATTCTGAACCAGTTTGCGTTCCGTTGTGGCTACGGTGATGGCCCTTCACCCACATGGTAATGCCAGTGGTAATAATTATTTAATAGACTGATTGTTGCATTCCAACCTGTGCTTCACACGTTGCTCTTTGGCGTTCACGTGGAAACCGTGTTGCTGTTTGATTCATTTTGTAGCTTCTATCAGCTGATTGTGAACTGAAAGGCTTGCATGGAACGTCCCAAGGCCTCCTTCCAAAGTACATGAACACTTGGTACTATTTTTAAATTCAGAGAGGCTATGACAAGGAACTCTTTCCTGCTACCTACCTGTAACTGTTGACCTCTTGCTGGAGTACAGTTCTGGGTGCTGG
Organism: Scyliorhinus torazame; assembly: GCF_047496885.1. NCBI lineage: Eukaryota > Metazoa > Chordata > Chondrichthyes > Carcharhiniformes > Scyliorhinidae > Scyliorhinus > Scyliorhinus torazame. The sequence continues at coordinate 326,400,495 of NC_092710.1, forward strand.
TAGCTCTCTTGTACCATGATGGTTGTGCAAGCTTTGTCAGAGAATGTTGACTGCAGAAGCTGCCACAGCCAAACTTGGTCCTGTCCTAAACTTGCACATCCTATAGGAGTCGCCAAAGGTGATCCAAGCGCCAGATCTTTGGGCGTTTTATTATACTGCGGATAATTATTTATTTTGCTCTTGTGGTAATTCCCCCCCCCCCTCCTCCACCAATCAACCTCATCCTTTTTTGTTCAAAGATACCCTCTCCTCAGTTAAACGCTGCTCAAATAACCCTTCTTCCTTCGAGGCCGATTAGATGCTGACCTTTCACTTCTGGTGCTAGGGTTTGAACCCAATCCATATTGATGGAGGAGCAATTCTCCTTTTGTTTGCTCTCTGAATTGGAAAATTCAGAGGGGCGGGGTAGACGATATCAAGATGCCGCACCCTAAGTTGCGGTTGAGGCATGTTGTTGAGCTAGAGTAGAGGAAGCATTTACTCTTTTTATTTAATGTAATTTTACTCGATCTGGGAACGTGAGGAATGGTGGCTTGATGTTCTACTTTTGACAAGGGCGCAAGATGGGTGGTAGCGAGTTGGCCACCCATTACACAGCCAACCCATCTCTTCCTATAATTCAGTTCAGTAGAATGAAAGCTCAGGCCAAAGATGAAATGAGGCCAAACTGAAAAGTTGCTCTCTTTCCCAGAGACGCATCCCCTCACTTCAAGGAAAGAAAAATTACCCAGGAAAGGCTTGGCCTTTTTTTTTTTTCCTGCACCTTTCCCTCTCCCACCGGGCTACAGAAGAGCACTTTCTGCCACAGAAGAACATTTTCTGCTTGATGTAGCCTGTTAAACCAGTAGCACCCCAGACCTGGGGGCCACTGGCCACTGTTCTTAATCCCTAACTTTATTCTTTTCTCTTTTGTACGTTAAGTGGCATAACAGGGTGCAGCCGGAGGCAACTGCAACGAGCGCTGATGTCTCTCGATTTTGACCCTGGTGATGCTGGGAGCACAAGAAGGACGTGGGAGAAATTGTACTGGAGTACCATCGGGCAAGTGACAGATTTTCCCCAAGATTTAGTTAGCAGTGCAAAGCTAGGCTTGAAATGTGTCATGCCACATGGCCAAGGAAGAGGGCATTTGCAAACACTCACTGATCCTTAAACCCTCATCACCCTCGTAGGCTAAATTGCCTCCGTGTCTCCATCTTATGTTTTCTTTTCCCTCTGTTAACTAATTTGAATTGACAAGATGGGATCAAGGCCATCTCTTGCTCTCCCATAACTACATAGTGTGTGTATGTGAAAAAGAAATTAAGATGCATTTGTCATACTTGAGGCATCTCCCATGCGAGTTACCATCTTATATATAAAAGGCATTGTTTCCAAACAAAAAGACAAAACCAGAGGTTCCCTGACTGGATTCTACTGATTGATAAGTCTGATATTTACAAGTAACTGCCAAACTGTTCAGCCTAATCAGTTGCTCTCCAATTGGAGCTCAGTCTCTATATTCAGAGCAATTAAGCATGGTGGCCTTGAAAGCACACACCAAAATTCATAGGGTTCTGCACTCAGTTGTTTCAAATTTACAAATGTCCTCCTAAATCTGTCCCTTGACTTAGCCCGTAATCAATGCCACGGAAGATCTACTTTTTAATCAATTTTAGATGTATTAATAATGCAGAATTGAATTTGAAGGCAGCACCAGACTTCAGCATAGGGCAAACTAAAGGTAGTGCTGCTCTTGTTGCCCCAATGTTCAAGACCTATCTCCAAAACAGCAGCAACCCTGACCTTAATAAGGACACTACCTTGGCAGATGTCGGCAGCCATCATTTGCCATTTTGGAAATTTCACGAAATGTCGAGGTTGAAAAAGATCTTGGTGGAGAATTTGGTGACTGTAAACACTTCCCAGTGTAAACATGTACTAAATTGCACTTACAAGGTCCTGCATGGAATTTACGAAGCAGGGTTCTGTGCCTTTTTGAAGTCCGCCCCCCCCCCCCCAAGCAAGATTGGTGAGGCACTTTTTGTGCTCCTGTTCGACAATGGCTAACCATTAGGCCTTAAAAGGACCACTGAGGCCATCAAGCAAAGACTGTGTTTAATCTTAACTTTACATTGATGTGGACTCCGAGGGAGCAGGAATTTCCTTCGGCTTCATGGAAAAACCGTGGAATAATACCAACCATTCTTTGGTCCCCTTCCCAACTGGACTTTTCTGTGGCTGGCTCCGCAATCAAACTGGTCAAAATTAGGGTAACAATTGGGAAAGGCCAATTGGCATGTTGCTTGGCACTTACAGTGTGTCGCTACTATTAAGATGAGGGCCAAGGAGCGCTTACTCTTAGGTTCTGGTCTTGGCTTTGGGGATTGTTCCCTGTGTGCATTTGGTATCCGAAAACCAATCCACATCAGTCTAGCTGCTAAGAATTTTGCATCACAATACACACGGATTATTAGACACTGGGAACAAATGGATTAAAGATTCACAGGATTGTTACAGTGCAGGAGGACGACATTTGGCCCATCGTGTTTGCACTGAAGAGCAGAGTACCCCGCCACACTTGAACCCATTCCCTGCCTAGTCTGTGGAGGAAATGATTCCTTTTTACACGTTGTTTGCTGGCCAGTAATTCAGGCTTGATGACCATGTCCCCTGGAACCTTTTTGGCCCCAAAACCATTTTGCCTTTCTATCTCTCATTCTGCTGACTCTTGGAGAGTTTTTTTCTCAATTGCATGATCTAACCCTTTCACCTCCCCCATCCTACCCCTACTTGCAACAAACTACACCCTCTTCCTAGCTCTGGGCCATCCTTGTACACCTTTTGAGGAGATGCCGGCGTTGGACTGGTCATACCACTTCATTCACCTGAGGGAGGAGCAGTGCTCCGAAAGCAATGTTTGAAACAAACCTGTTGGACTTTAACCTGGTGTTGTAAGACTTCTTACCTTATGAGGCGGTCAAGCTGGGATCTTTTCTATGTCCAAAGTTGTATCATCCCGGGCAGCACGGTGGCGCAGTGGGTTAGCACTGCTGCCTCACGCCGCCGAGGTCGCAGGTTCGATCCGGGCTCTGGGTCACTGTCCATGTGGAGTTTGCACATTCTCCCCGTGTTTCCGTGGGTTTTGCCCCCACAACCCAAAAGGATGTGCAGCATAGGTGGATTGGCCACGCTAAAATTGCCCCTTAATTGGAACAAATTAATTGGGTACTCTAAAAAAATTTTAAAAGTAAAAAATAAAAAAAGTTATATCATCCCACGGTTAAAATATAAATGGTGTGAAAATATTGTTTACTTTCAGGCCGCTTTCCTATAGTTTCTGAGCTATCCAACAAGATTCTGATAAATGCTCTGTTCCAAACAAATTTGTCCTTTTACCCATTGCTGCGCAAATATATTTCAGTTAGTTATTGCTAATGTTGCTTTGCTTTGGTTCTTCTTTGCCAAGGCCAGTGGGTATGACTGATTAACTCTGGGCTTTATCGACCAAGAAACCTTCTGACCTTCTTCTCCTCCAACATGGGATGCCTGCACTCAGAGTGGGGATGCTGTGGAAACTTGCTTTCTCTTCACTTTGACAGCCACTGCCCTTTCCTCTCTGGAACGTCTCCGTTCATTGAAATATTTCGCCACTTGAGGCAGACAGTAGCCTCCTCTTCCTCAGGAACAATATATTCTTATTCGCTTTTTATTTCTCTTTCACAACTCTTCTAGCACTGACAAAATATGCTGGAAGGAGCCAAATCTGGTTGGACTAGGTATGCCTCTTCCAGTTTCTTTGTGCTCTGACCTTTTCAAGCCTTGCACTGCAACATGAGTAAACTGTGATTCAAACATTCCACCCAGTTGCAGTTTTACCTCCTGCCTTTCCACAGAAATGTAAGAATAAAACCCTGTGGAAACAGGCCTCCCCACCACATTGAAATGCCCCAACTTTGCAGTTAAGTGTGCCTAACCCTACAGGGAAGCAATAGAATCCAATCCTGAACTATTGTGCTGGAGGACAGAGGGTTTTCAGCCTTCGAGAGGGAGGGCTTCCATCTCCCAACTCTGTCCTTCAGATCTTCATCGGGTGTGGCGTTTGTTGGCAGAAGCCTGCGTTCCCTCGTTCTAAAATGTCAGGCTATTTGTAAGTGAAGGAAAAATGTCATTCCACCAGGGAATTTTCTTGGCACATTGCTTAAGCTCTTGACTGAATGCAGGCTAATGTTCAATCTTCGTCTCCGCCACAGATCTGTAAGAGACAGTTACTGACTGACATACTGTCTTGGGGTCATGTTCTCCACCCCCCCCCACCCCCAACCACCACCACTTGGCTTTTAGTGAAAAGTAAATGTGTTTGAACAGTAAACAAGGCCAATGAAGAATCAGGAAACCACTTTGTTTTTTCCACTGCATGGAGTCTCACTCCCATTTTAGAACAAATGGAATTTAGCAGCAAGTCATGAGAAACTGTTGGAGGATTAGGCAGGAAGTTAGAGACAAGAATTGCGTTTGCTACTTTTAATCAGACCGCAGTAAGTTATATGAAAGCTGGGTAAAATTTTAATCTCTGTGCAGTTCACATTTCAAGATCAATCGTAATGTGTAACCAGCACTGATCGATGAGCAATAAATAACACCAGTAGTTCCTTTCATAATGCAGCTGGTTTTCATGCAGCATTGGGATTGGTATCATGGGGCTGGATACTCCGGTCCTCCAGTCGCTTTCCCGGTGGCGTGCCGTTCGTTGGTGGCAGGATTCTATACTCCCACCGCTACTTGATAAGATTTCCCATTTAAGCCACCTCATCTGCTTGGAAACCTACGGGCGGGGGCTGTGCTGCCAGTGGGAAAAATGAATCCCAATGGCCGAATAATTCCACCCATGTGATGTTAGGTTACTGCCCATTGGGATGCAATGGAGGTTTCATGCACAAAATGAAAATGCAATTCAATTTCTGGTTTAAAAATGTGATACACGTACATAAATCAAAGTATTTCAATCAAATATAAGCAGCCACACATCCTGTTTTTCAGACTTTGGTATTGCATGTTGTTTTCACATTATAAAGGTCTTAAATATATCAGTTTCTTTTTTATATAAACAACAGTGTTAAACAAAATACCGAGATAGGCGCAGCAAGAAAAACAGTTGAGTATTTTTTGTAGGGGAGTTCCTGTCATAACCCTGGGTAATTGGTGAAAACCCCAGAGAAATTGCTTCATCAACAGCAAACTGTAATTATACAGAGTCTTTAACCTAGTGAAACATTCCATGGCACTTAATAGCTGTTTAGTGGAGGAGATTAGATAGAACATCCATGGGGATTTCTGGTGCACTTGTCCAAGGATAGGTTCGATGAAATTCAATTAGCAATTACTAACGAAGATTGCTATGCAATATTTGATCTTCATGTTATAGGTCCTGCTCCATTTCAGCTCGAGAATCCCAAAGCCAGCAATTAATTCTGGCACTTATTATTTTATTACAACAAGTTGCATAATTCTGATTTACGATATCGGAAGTTTAATGGGCTATTTTAATGTTGTAAAGGTTCCTCCCAATGCGCTGTGATGTAAGTGATCAGATGTATGAGCGGGAAAGCTGCAATTTAATTCCTCTTAAGTAATTGTTAATGTAGAATGCATTACAGTGGGGAGTGTTTGGGGCAGAGACCATTGTATCTTTTGAGGGGAAAAGTTGATGCACAGTTAGAGCAGAGGATGACGTACGCTGTATGGGACAAGGGAGGGTGGGGGTTGTGGTGGTGGTGGCAGTGAAATTAGATTCGAGTTGCTCCAGCAAAGTGTCAGCACTAAAATGGTGAATCCAGTAAACTTGGGAGAGTCATTATGGGACACGAGGAATCCATTCGACCCATCCAGTTCTACGGTTATCAATTGAGGTTATTGTGACCGACTCTCAGTGACTATAGTACGTTTCAATTCTGAGATGGCAAGGTTTCAAGAACATGATAAATGATAACTAAATAACCATTGGAAGTGGATTTTCAATGTGCTTGGGAACGGAGCTCAAATTCTTAGCTTCAATGTGGCTGCGACGGCTTCAGAAACAATCGTGAGTCATCATGCTCACCCACCTCCAATATTGCATTGAATGCATTTTCAGATGTTACTTTAAAACTCTTCAAACAAAAAACTTAAACTTGTGACTATGCCGAATGCACCAGAAATAGCTTCGGGATTTGTTTGTTGTTGCTGTGAATATGATGCCTCCAGTGACTGGTGGGACCTCGGAAACCTCTGTAGTGTTTTGCCTGACTTGAGCACGGAAACGTAACTTTTAAATGGCCAAGAAGCTTTTAAAAAAAAAAAAAAGTTTAAAATCTAAGGAAGAAACCTCATTTAAAGATGGGCTGTGCTGCCTTGACGATTACTGAATTTTAAAAATGACTTATTTATGTATATATTTATTTATATACATTTTTGCATTTTTTTCCCACTCTTCTGAAATGCACTGGTGGACAGAACGCCCTGAGATCTTCTCCGGTGACTGTTCTTCACATAGTGCCTGGAGAACGGGTGCCATAAAATCTATTCCACAGTGGGGCTGTATATTGGTGGCACCCTGCCACTGTTTGCTCAAGCCAGTGAGTAAATGCATCACCAGGCATGTGTCGATAGTGTGCTGTGCCATGCATTCACCCACCCAGTTGGCAGAAAGTTAGGGCTGTATGCGGGTTACACTGGCGTGAATTTCCACAGGATCTTCCTGTGGTACCTGCCATGGCGGATCTGGAAATCTGCTGGAGGCCAGTGTGAAACTAATTTCCATCCTGCTCATTGGATGCAGATGAAGACCCGACCGGAATCTTACGCTCATGCCCGATTCTCCGCAGAACCAGTGGGATCTCACACCAGTCCAGAACAAGTCTGGACATCGTGGTGTGCAGAAGCCTGGACTTTACCTGAACAATGCCTGGGACTGCCTCCGGAGTTTGGGATGGAGGCCGCCAGCAGCCTTGGACCCCGGAACACCATCGCAGTGGGCGGGGGAGCATCTGCAAAGGTGGATCTTTCAGATTCCGTAACATTTGAGGGGGCCAATTATCCAGCGTCGAGAGGAGGCCCATATTGTTATTCACGAGGTCCATCCTCTTTCAACAGTGGGTCAGTGATGTTGAGCGCCTTTTCAGTATAGCACCTAGTTAGGGTGGCGGGACACACACCACCATTGAGAAATGAGCCCAGGGAGAATTTGATGGCAGTCTGAACATGGATTGGATAGGTGCCTTTTTGGCTGTAGTCAGTATGCGACTTGGATAAGACCATGTAGATTGAGAGAGGTGGAAGGGAGGGGTGGTGACACCTAGCCTGTCTATAAAAGCAAATTACTGCCGATGCTAGAATCTCAAACAAAAACAGAAAATACTGGACAACCTCAGCAGGTCTGACATCATCTATGGAGAGAGAAGAGAGCTAACGTTTCGAGTCTGGATGACTCTTTGTCAAAGCCTACGCCTGGTTGGTGCGAGATAAAGCCTTTGTTTTGAGACTGGCAACAACAGGTGGAATCCAATACGTGTTGGCATTTTGTAAATGAGTCACTTTTTAATGTGTTGGCAACATTCTGTAGTTTTCTGGTCTTAATTGCTGATGCAATCATTGCTGATTCGACCCATTTAGGTGCAGTTATTGAACTGCAGCTGCACGCGATAAATATTAACTTGATCCTGAGTGAGGAGCCAGTATTCTCAAAGGCTTTTACATCGACCCTTGTTTTGTTCAGGTCATGTGAGTAGCAACCAATTGCTGACTCCATCTGTGTTAAAATCCCCAAAGACCTTTCAGGCGTGTTTATGCTATTAATTACTTGCTAACAGATCTGATGAGCAAGAGGATACGCTAAAAATCTGGCATTAGAAATGTGACTGGACTTAAGCGTTACACTTAACAAACAAGAAGTTAAGATGGGGGGAGGGGTGAAGAGAGTGGGCCTCGGTTAGGTGCTCTTTCGGAGGGTCGTTGCCGATTCGCAGGGCCAAATAGCCTCCTTCTGCACTGCAGGGATCCAAAGATTCACATTTCCTAGTTCAGATTATGTGGGTGAAGTGGAATCTATAATAGGGTCAATTGTAGACCATTTTCATTCCATACATTCATTCCAGTTGGACAGTTCAATCACACTGGGCTTTTCTGGTCTCTCCCTGTTGGGGAAAGGTACAGAACTTGCACTCTGTTCTACAGTATTGTGGCAGTGAGGCGACTCAGTCAGACTGCTTTCCATTCAGTGGGGGAGGCAGTGGCATGGTGGTATTACTACTGGACTGGTAATCCAAAGAAACACCGACCTGGGTTCCAGCCCCACCATGGCAGATGGTGAAATTTGGATTCAATTAAAAGTGCAATGACCACTGTCGTGAAAACCCATCCGGTTCACTAATATCCTTTAGGGAAATAAATCTGCCATCCTTCCCTGTCTGGCCGACATGCGATTCCAGATCCACAGCAATGTGGTTGACTCTGGAATGGCCGAGCAAGCCACTCTGGGGCAATTAGGGATGGGTGATGTATTCCACAAATTAATAAAAATTATGCTTTGTCAGTAATGGTGTTTGTGATGTAGTTTTGCTGAGGAATGTTCTATATGATATAGATTCGAAAAGCTCAGTAAATCGTGGTGAATTCTGTATTTATTAAAGTAATGGAAACAAAGAAAATAAAATGTGATTTGCGAGGCAGGACATGTCGGCAAATACACCTGTAAAGAAAATATTTTCAGCAGTACTGGTGGAGGCCGAATCTTCAGCTCCTGGAGTTCTCTGCTTCCCGATTTAGCCCTCCTCCTCCTCCTCCTAAGTTGCTTCCTGAAAGCTGTGTATTTGATCAAACATTTGGTCGCTTTTTCCAATATTTCCTTAAGTGGCATTGTTTTAAATTAGCATTCCCCCCCCCCCCCCCCCCCCCCCAAATTTATCCTCTTCACTTGCAAAGCCAAAAACAAACCCTTAAATTGATAAAGCATATTTCGCAACCATAGGATGGATGCCCTGAAATACTTTTGACACACTTGCAGGGAATATAGCAACCAATTTGCTAGCGACAAATCGGGAACTTGGTAATGATCACATAAGGGGTTCTAGTGATGATAGCTGAGGGGTAAACATTGACCAGGATACCAAGGGAAAATCCCCTCTTCCCTTTACTTGCACCTGAGAGGGCAGATGTGGCCTGAGCTTGACATCTTATCCAAAAGATGACACCTCTAACAGTGCAGCCCTCCCTCAGTACTGCACTGAAATGTGTCTGTGTGGGTATACACAGTTAGTGTGAAGATAGAGTTTCACTTCGTCCAATGTTCTCCATGGTGAAGTACCAGGTTCCCCCCTGGGCTTACAAACGAAGAGCATGCATGAAGTACAGGGCCCTGAAATGTTATAGCGTCAATATCTTACAGAGGGGAGAAAACTGGCAGAGAGAAAGATTTACAAATAAAGAAGAAACCCACTAATTGCAACAAAAAGACTGGGTGTGGGCTCCCGGAGGTAGCTTACTCTCTAATTAGACTCTGGAGCTGACTCGGAGTTCAATGCTAAAGCTTCAACATGGTTTTGCTTTGCTTTGCTTTTCTGCCTCACTGAGTTACTGCAGAGACCTTTTAATTCCGACTCCACCTCGTGCACTGCTTCCAGCTCTAAGCACCGAAACCTAGGGGGACGTACAACTATTGGAAGCAGACTCGAGAAGAGCCATAAGATTGGCACTTGGTTGCGAGGCCTGAGCTCCGTGTGAGAGTTGGGGGAATTTGGGTCTTTCTTTCTTGGACAAGTGGCCTCACCACTCTTGACAGAATGATCCCGGGGCTTTGAGGTTTGCACCAACTTGGCTTCCATTTTGAAAATGAGCAAGATGCTTAAAATTTTAAAATGATTCGATAAGGTAGATACAAAATAAATAGTTACTTCTGCTGGGGAATCGAAAACTAGAGAAACACGTCTTAGTGTGAAAGCAAAAACAAACCCATTTGGGAGTGAAATAAGGAGGCAGTTTCTAAGAAAGGAGGTTTGGAATCTGGAATTCTCTTTACCCCTCCCTGCCCCGGCTTCAACCCCTTAACACACACGTATCAACACTCCGGGGTATAGTTGGAGTTTGCAAGATTTTTTTGTTGTCTACGGTTATCAAGGAAGTTTAATAATGCAATGGTAGCACCCTCTGGGCCAGCAGAAGCTCCAGGTTCAATTTCAGCATCAAGACTTGATGGCCACAGAAGCTGAATTCATAATGTGGCCAATTGGGTTGATTATCAGCCTGTAAATTCTTCCAATATCTCTGATGGCAGGCGGTGAGGAACAGGAGAATTTCCTGGTCAGTTAGACTGCAGAAGACATGATAAACCACTGCAGTATTTGTTGAACATAATTATGGACAAATCCAGTGGATGTTCATGGTCACCAACGCCTTCTTAGGGTATGGTACTTGAAGGAGGAAGGTTTAGAGTATGGTACCTGAAGGTGGAAGGTTATCGAGAGATATGGAGCTCAGAAAGGTAAATTGACTGTAAGTACATATCAGCCAAGGTCTATGGGGCTCCATCTGAGGGGTGGTGTTAAAGTTTAAATAATTATGATGGTAGGACAAATGGACACACGTTCAAACTACTCGTAGGGAAATCAATAATATTTTTATCGAAAGGGTGGTTGATACATGAAAAGCACGTTTGTTCGGAGTTGCAGTCAAAAATCTGGAATTAAGAAACGCTCCTGCCTCAGAGCGCCAGGGACCCGGGTTCGATTCCGACCTCGGGTGACTGTCTGTTGGAGTTTGCATTATCTCCTAATGTCTGTGTGGGTTTCCTCTGGGTGCTCTGGTTTCCTCCCACAGTCCCAACATGTGCACTGATCAATGCGTGGGGTTACGGGGAAAGGGCAGGGCAGTGTGCCTAGGTAGAGTGCTCTTTTGGAGGGTCAGCATAGACTTGATGGGCTGAATGGCCCCCCTTCTGCATTGTAGTGATTTCATGGAATAGATATTGCAGTGGTGGGAATGATTTAAAATGGGCCATCCAGTTATCTATACAGTAAGTTCCTCAGCTGTCGGGGGGCATATTTTAGGGACCGCAATTTGTTTTCTATTGTGAATTGTTGATGCCAGACACCCGGGGTTGGGGGGGGGTGGGGAGGAGGAAATAGAGAAACAATTACATTATTTTCAAGGGTACAGACACGGTAACTTTTTTCCTCCATAATCTAAAATTAGATTATAACCAAGGCCACAGATTGGTAATTTTTCACAGAAAATGATGGAATAGTTGAACACTAGGAAATGAGCTGAGGCTTAGAGTATAAGAGCGGGAGGTTCATAGAATTTACAGTGCAGAAGGAGGCCATTCGGCCCATCGAGTCTGCACCGGCTCTTGGAAAGAGCACCCTACCCAAGGTCAACACCTCCAACCTATCCCCATAACCCAGTGACCTCACCCAACATTAAGGGCAATTGTGGTTACTTAGGGCAATTTATCATGGCCAATCCACCTAACCTGCACATCTTTGGGCTGTGGGAGGAAACCGGAGCACCCGGAGGAAACCCACGCACACACGGGGGGGATGTGCAGACTCCACACAGACAGTGACCCAAGCCGGAATCGAACCTGGGACCCTGGAGCTGTGAAGCAATTGTGCTATCCACCGTGCTACCGTGTTGCCCTTGGTTGTGATTGAGCTGTATAAAATGTTCATTAGGCCACAGCTAGAGTACTGTGTGCAGCTCTGGTCGCCACGCTTGGGAGGATGTGATTGCACTAGAAAGGGTGGCTAGGAGATTCACCCGGATGTTGCCTGGGATGCAGCGTTTCAGCTATTCAGCGTGACTGGTTAGGTTGGGGTTATTTTCCTTGGAGCAGAGAAGGCTGAGCATGGATCTCATCAAGGTGTACACGATTATGAGGGATGTAGATAGGAAGAAACCTTTCCCCTTCGTCAAGGAGTCAAAAACCGGAAGGCATAGATTTAAGGTAAAGGAGCAGGAGATTTAGAAGGGATTTGAGGAAAACCTTTTTCACCCAGAGGGGGGTTGGGAGTCTGGAACTCACTGCCTGGAAGGGTGGTAGAGACGAGAACCCTCAAATATTTAAGAAGCATTTTGATGAGCACTTGAAACACCGTAGCATACAAGGCTACGGACCAAGTACTGGAACATGGGTTTAGAGTAGATAGGTTCTCGATGGCCGGCACAGTCACAAAGAACAAAGAAATGTACAGCACAGGAACAGGCCCTTCGGTCCTCCAAGCCCGTGCCGACCATGCTGCCCGACTAAACTATAATCTTCTATACTTCCTGGGTCCGTATCCCTCTATTCCCATCCTATTCATGTATTTGTCAAGATGCCCCTTAAATGTCACTATCGTCCCTGCTTCCACCACGTAACCTTGCCTCTCGCACCTTAAACCTATGCCCCCTAGTAATTGACCCCTCTTCCCTATGGAAAAGCCTCTGATTATCCACTCTGTCTATGCCCCTCATAATTTTGTAGACCTCTATCAGGTCGCCCCTCAACCTCCGTCGTTCCAGTGAAAACAAACCGAGTTTATTCAACCGCTCCTCATAGCTAATGCCCTCCATACCAGGCAACATTCTGGTAAATCTCTTCTGCACCCTCCCTAAAGCCTCCACATCCTTCTGGTAGTGTGGCGACCAGAATTGAACACTGTACTCCCAAGTGTGGCCTAACTAAGGTTCTATACAGCTGCAACATGACTTGCCAATTCTTATACTCAATACCCCAGCCAATGAAGGCAAGCATGCCGTATGCCTTCTTGACTACCTTCTCCACCTGTGTTGCCCCTTTCAGTGACCTGTGGACCTGTACACCGAGATCTCTCTGACTTTCAATACTCTTGAGAGTTCTACCATTCACTGTACATTCACGATGGGCCGAAGGGCCTCTTTCGTGCTGTAAAACGCTGTCTGTGGGATTCTCGAACGGTGGGAACCTCTGCCCTGCCAGCAACTCACCCACGCCCGTGTGTTTCCCAATTCCGTGGGTGGCCCACAATGGAGGGCCGTGCACTGCGCCGGAAAACGGGAGTGGCGGGACGGGGAATCCCGCCCTGAGACTCTGTGACTAACAAACTTCTGTGAGAAGAAATTCCTCCTCCATCACCCTCTTAAATGGGTAACCATTTTATTCTTGACCATACTTCTTTTGAAACTGCCCCCTCATTCTGGGATCTACTGGGGGAACATCCTCGCAGTATTTACCCTGCCGTGCCCCCTCAGGATCTTGTAGGTTTCAGTAAGATCTCCTCTCATTCTTCTAAACTTCAATGCGAATAGGGCCAACCTAACCTACTCAACCTTTCCTCATCAAACAAACCCTTCACCTCAGGAATCAGCCTAGTGAACCTTCCCTGAACTGTTTCCAATGCCAAGTACGAATAAAAGTCTACCACTATGCTGGTACTCTTATGTAACATGACATTTAAGTGCAATGAGATAGCCTCCTTAAGGGTGTCAAGTTGGTTTGCACGTGAATTTTGGAGCTGCACTGAAATGTCTACATTGTTATTGAGTTGAAATATCATTGGAAGAACAAAGACAACTCTAATTGATTTATCAGAACTTTCCAAATGTGTCCTCTGCTATCAAAATGATAACTACCTCAAGGTTTCAAGGCACATAGGCAGGATTTATTGTGTCTGGAATGGAGTATGATAGAGACATATTTATCACAAAAATACTCATTAGGAATTTTTTTTAAAAATAAAAAAATCCCAAAGTAAAATTCCTGACATGTTTCTCTGCTGGTCAGAGGGAGGAATGTACCAGACTGAGAATCTTGCACTCTGATCTCTCTATGGCCAGGTCACTCTCTATAGGAGTTGGGATATCTGAAAGTTGCATTGGAGAGACAGATTAAAAAGCATGTGTGAGGCCTACAGAATGCACATTTGTCAGGGGAGGCCGGTTTCCCAATAAAAGTACAAACTTTTTGAGGCCAATATGCACTATGGAAAGTGTTGAGTGTGTGTACATGCATGACTCTGTATCGATTTTTATAAGTACTATTAACAATGTACAATTCTCCGACTGTTGAGTAATTTGGATGTCTGTGTTTAATGTTGGTGCTTTCCTGCATCAAAATGGTATTTTATTTGCTGCCAATGCAGATAAGTGATTGTGACGCTGAGTCATGAGGCTGAAGTGCAATTTTGCTTCTGGAGATTTCCTTTATGTCTCTCATTGTTTGTGGCCGGTCAAGGTTTATCCATGCAAAGACTGCATGGCCCCTGTGTTCCCAACCAGCAATCATTTCTTACAAAGGAGTATAATACCAGTTACATTTGCCCTAGTGCAATTTGTTTTCTCTGTTCGCCAGTCTAAGGTTGCCGATCCAGAATGGGAGGAAGGTCCCACTGCCTTCACAATCATCTTTAGGCTGAAATAGGTTGAGGAAGTTGTACTTGCTTCTCGCTCTGTTTTTGTTTTGAAATACTTTCACCTGTCCCTGTGCCTTCGATTTTATGATCCTGTTCCCGTGGCAGCTAGCAGATCCGCCCTTCTCTACCCACTTCGAGCGCAGCCCTTGGCAAACAGTGTTGTACATCCATACCGGTATACTTCAGGATAAGCTGTTAAGCAGATGCACTCTAATTGTGGTGTGATCTGCTGCATTCATGCTCACCACCACATCCCAGCAATCTGACGTTATACAAGTCACTATCTGTAAATTGAACCACTAACTGTGAGAATGTTCAAATGGATTATGGAAAGGTCGCTGCCACCATTTACACTTTACTGAAATCCCAAGAATAAGAACATGAGGAAAAGGGGCAGGAGTCAGCCATTCGGCCTTTGACATTGCTCCGCTATTCAGTACGATCATGGCTGATCGATCTCCCGACTCAATACTTGCTATATTTTCTTCTATTTGTCTCAACTTGGGCTCAGTGGTATAAAAAGCTGTTGAATGAAAAGGCCATGGGTTTCATGCCTTGAACGTGTAAAATGTATGAGTGTTCATTCATTCTGCCTAGATTATGGGGGAGGCAGTTGCGTAGTGCTATTGTCTCTGGGCTGGCAATCCAGGGGCCTCGGGTAATGCTCTGGGGACCTGGGTTTGAATCCCACCGCAGCAGATGTAGAAATTAGAATTCCATCAAAATCTGGAACTAAAAAGTCTAATGTTGACCATGACCATAAAACCATTTTTTTTTTTGTCGTTAAAACCTGGTTCATGAATGTCCTTTGGGAAGGAAATCTGCCAACCTTACCTGGTCTGGCCTACATATGACTAGAGACCCACAGCAATGTGTTTGTTTCCTAAGTGCCCTCTGAAATGGTCAAGCAAACCACCCATTTCAAGGGCAATTAGGGATGGGCAATAAATGCTGGTCCAGCCAGCGACACCCACATCCCATGAACAAATAAAAAACAATGTACTGCCTTTCCAAACCTGTATTCTGAAGCATTCCAAAGCCAATGAAGTGCTTTTGAATGGAAGAGTACTGGGCTAATGGTAAGATCCTTGGCAGTGTGGATGAGCAGAGCGATCTCGGTGTCCATGTACATAGATCCCTGAAAGTTGCCACCAAGGTTGAGAGGGTTGTTAAGAAGGCATACGGTGTGTTAGCATTTATTGGTAGAGGGATTGAGTTTAGGAGCCATGAGGTCATGTTGCAGCTGTACAAAACTCTGGTGCGGCCGCATTTGGAGTATTGTGTGCAATTCTGGTCGCCGCATTATAGGAAGGATGTGGAAGCATTGGAAAGGGTGCAGAGGAGAGTTGCCTGGTATGGAGGGAAGATCTAATGAGGAAAGGCTGAGGGACTTGAGGCTGCTTTCGTTAGCGAGAAGAAGGTTAAGAGGTGACTTAATTGAGGCATGCAAGATTGTCAGAGGATTGGATAGGGTGGACAGTGAGAGCCTTTTTCCTCGGATGGCGATGTCGAGCACGAGGGGGACATAGCTTAAATTGAGGGGAGATAGATATAAGACCGATGTCAGAGGTAGGTTCTTTACTCAGAGAGTAGTAAGGGCGTGGAATGCCCTGCCTGCAACAGTAGTGGACTCGCCAACACTAAGGGCATTCAAATGGTTATTGGATAGACATATGGACGATAGGGAATAGTGTAGATGGGCTTTAGAGTGGTTTCACAGGTCGGCACAACATCGAGGGCCGAAGGGCCTGTACTGCGCTGTAATGTTCTATGTGGACGCCTGTACTGTAGGAAAAGACGGCAACCAACTTACACATAGCAAGGCCCAGACCAACATTGTGATAAATGACCTGTTTCTTAGTAATCATAGTGAAATAATAGATGGTGGTCGGGGCAGCAAAGAGACCCCCCCCCCCTTACTCTTGCTAATATTGCCATGGGATTTTTCATGTTCGCCTGAGGCAGGGCTTTGGTTTTCTGTCTCACCAGAGTTCCTATTTTTCTGCTGTTGTGCTCTCTCTTCCCCACAGGGACACAGTCCAAGTCCCAAGACTTTGGCTAAACATTAACCAAAAGCCAAGGTCTAGCGACCTCCAGGTGCGTGCAGAAGAACAGCTAGAGTTTAATGAGTTAAATGCCACACCGATTATTGGTGCAGAACATTGACAAGCTTCATTCTACTCACTATCGCACTGGGGCTTTAGCTTTATAAGTTGTTTGGAACCAAGTGGGGAGAATGTAGATGCCTGGCGACACTAGGAAACACTCCCTCCAGTCTAGGCCTGGTTCTGAGCTAAGCTGATTCTTCTTGCACGCTTGGAGCACTCCAAACCTGTCGAGTGTCAGGTGTGGCTCAGCTAGTAATACTCTCGCCTCTGAGTGACACAGCCTCGGGTTCAAGTCCTGCTGGAACACAAGCTCCAAGGCTGACAATCGATTGATGCACTGAGAGTGCTGTATTTTCCGATATGTTAAACCGAGGCCCTGTCCGCTCTCTCAAGAGAATGTAAAAGATGCCGTGGCAAGAGTAGAGGCATTCTCCCTGGTGCACTGACCAAATGTATCCTTCGGTTAACATTGCTCACATTGCTGTTTGAGGTAGCTTGCTGTGTGCACAATTGACTCTATGTTCCAACAGCAAGCTTCAAAAAGCGCTTGGTGGATGCATCCAGTGACTGTCTCCTTTATGTAAAGGGGTTGAACTGTGTGGAGTTGACCCGTATCAAATCTGTTTCCTTATAATTCCACATGGTTTTTTTAAAAACGGGGAATGTGTTTCTAAATGCTCCAATTGATTTGAAAGCCCATGCCCTTTAGTTGCAGCGTGAGATGTGTTTCCTTTCTTAAGCATTTCCTTTTTTTAAAAAAAGGTTGCAGTTTCAGTATGAGTTGGTTCTCTTCTGAAACTTCCTCTCGTGATTTTTCTCGTGATGGTTATTTCCCAATCATGATGGCTCAACTGACCACTGTTTGGCTGCTGCAGTGTGGTTAAGCATATTCACAGGCTAAAAGGAAAGGAGGAACCTTTTTGGACATTCTTACATTTGTAAACTAACTTAATTAAAAGCAATACAAGTGTTGCGTTTGTCAATCGCAAAATCATAGAACTGCAATAAGTTTTTTTTAAACCGCAGTTACTAAATGCCATAAAATACTGTGTAACTCCCAGCCACAATGTCGGTTTAGTTGGAAGCCACCTTTTGGCCTATTTTGATCCTTCAAAAATGACAACTGTGCTATTTTCCCATTATGGCAATCGGGCAAAAGTCCATTGTCCTGCGAGCAACGCTCTTTAATACAACCCTATTGCACCCTCTCTAACAGAATACTTCTGACACATGCTCTTCACAACCCTCAGCCTCTTGACTTGCTCTTCTATTGTATTTAAAAGTGTCGCCTTGAAACCAATTTGCTTGGCTCTGTGCATCTTATGGCTTAAAGAAACACGTGGAAGAGAAGAGTGTTTTCTTTAGCTTTCCAGTGAAGAGCTTGTACCCTTTATGGTGCCCCCTGTGACTTGTCTTTAAGTCGAGATTCTCAAATCCTGTCTCAAATGGAAAAATCGTGTAATCTAAATTTTGTGTTGGCTTCTCAAAAGACTAATGTTCCATGAGCGTCTTCAAAATCCTGACCACAGTTCCCTTTAAAATGTAGCTGTTCTGCACAGCCTGTCTATTCATTTTTTTTGTGTGGCCCTGCATTATTTGTCTAAGATCAGGCCTGCGCGGTAACTTTTTTTTAAGGTGTCTATAAGACCACACATCCAAGCAGTTTTGTGGTAACACTGATTCTCTATAGTCAACATTGCTCTTTCTTTTACCATTTCTGATTTGATTTTTTGAACTTTGTGCTTGTATTTAAATGATGTTCAATTAAAAATATATTTTTCGTAAAAAAAACCCTGGTCGACATGTCAGTGTTCATCTGTGGAAAGAGAGCTGGGGCCTGTACTGACGATCATCTACAGACACATTCAAATTCTTTATCTAAAGGCAAGGGATCATAAGAGCAGAATTAGGCTATTCGGCCCATCCAGTCTGCTCCGCCATTCAATCATGGCTGATATCCCCATTCTCCTACCTTCTCCCCATAACCCTGATTCCCTTATTAATCTCTGATTCCCTTATTAATCAAGAACCTATCTATCTTTCTTCCCCTTAAAGACACACAGTGATTTGGCCTCCACAGCCTTCAGCGGCAAAGTGTTCCACAGATTCACCACCCTCTGGCTGAAGAAATTCCTCCTCATCTCTGTTTTAAAGGATCATCCCTTTAGTCTGAGGCTGTGACCTCGGGTTCTAGTGTCCCCTACCAGTGGACACATCAATAATTTTTTTACAGTCCAAAATGGACAGGTCTTCACAAAGTTGCTTTACACTGTAAAACTTCTGAATGTTCTGCCAATCAGCCCAGGGTGTATATGTAGTATTTATTTTGCAGGCTTGTGTGTACCTTGCATAATAGCAAGGAGATTACCGCACCATGCCTGACAGCTAAGATAGCCAGAGCATATGGAAGGGTTATTGGGGTGGGTCTACTGCTGCTGTTATCAGTTTGCTCATAACCTGGATTCTCAGTATTCTCAGTAAAGATGTAGCAAAACGCAATTCCGAGAAACACCATCTTGTTTCAATAAGGCCTTTGGCCTGACTCTTGGTTATGTTTCTGTGTGGGGGTTAACTTGTTGAAGGGGCGAGGTTGCGGAGGGAGTGTGGGTGTGGTTGGGGCGGGAGGGGCGATAAAATAGCCAACTCTTCAGTGACTTGGTCGTCTGGAGCGACCCTGGGGCACTGAACGCTCGATTATTGTTCACCAATCCCGAGAACCGGAGGAATATTTGTGATGTTTTCAAACTGATGGATTGGAGTGCAGCAGGCAGACCTGGGGGAAAAACCACTTCCTTAAAACCTTGTGGGCAAAGTTTCATGTGGTTGTGTTGCCCAGCGATCAAATGCTCATGTTCATTTTATTTCTGCAGTAATTTGGAAGCAAAGGAGTTGAGTGAGTTTTTCTCGATCCAGGCACCCAAGTGTGATCTGTGGAGTTGGGATTTGGGGGGTGGTGGTGGTGGGGTGCCGTTGAGGTAGGTAGCAGAGCAGTGATTTTGAATATTCACACAGTGCCAAGTCTCTGCTTTGTTTTGCTGAGGTTGTAATGATCACCTGCGGAATTAGCAGCAAATCCCCAGCCCAAATTAATGTTTGAAAGTTTCTCATTCTCCTCCAGAGTGCCGCATTGCGCAGATTGAAGAGACTGATCCCTGTTTTCTGAGCTGCACTCGCTCAAACTGTGCACGGCCTGTAATTAAAACCCTCTCTTGCAGACTCACCAGGTCTGTGGGTCCCTCTTGCTCTTTAGAAAATGCTGTCGCCATCTGACAGTGATGATTTCTATTATTAACCCTTGGCCACCATTCCAGTGCAAAAAATTAAATAAACTTGCCTTGCGTCCTGCCCACTCTGCGTTGGTCCCTGCAGCTCGTGCCTGTGTTGTGTGCTTTATGTGTGTGCGCCTCTGTGTATATGTGCTCTCTATCTTGCTCTGTCTTTCTCTCATTCTCTCTTGTATTGGGGCACTTCAGATGTAACGCTTTAGCTGTGAAGCATCTTGAGGTGGATGGTGCTACATGCAAGTGCTTGCTCTAAAGACGTCGCAGTGGCATTTTTATTCAAAGGGGCTGGTTTAGCACAGTGGGCTAAACAGCTGTCTTGTAATGCAGAACAAGACCAGCAGCGCAGGTTCAATTAGCGTACCAGCCTCCCCGAACAGGCGCTGGAATGGGGCTTTTCACAGTAACTTCATTGAAGCCTACTTTTGACAATAAGCGATTATTATTAAATGTTAATTGAGTCGATTATTGAACACCACTGGGTCACTTGGAGTGTTAAGTCATCCAGAAGCACTCCGCTAAAGGCATTTCCAATGCCTTTTGCAGAAGAAAAAATTGGTCAGCAAATCAAACCACTGGCAGTCAATATAGAGGTTTTTGGGAGACTTATGCTGTGCAAATTCTCTCCCCCACATTGTCACTTGGCTTCACCCATCTGTCTACTGAAATGAATATTGCTTATTGTCACAAGTAGGCTTCAAATGAAGTTACTGTGAAAAGCCCCTAGTCGCCACATTCCGGCGCCTGTTTGGGGAGGCTGGTATGGGAATTGAACCGTGCTGCTGGCCTGCCTTGGTCTGCTTTCAAAGCCAGCGATTTAGCCCTGTGCTAAACAGCCCCTGACTGTCCCCAGTGCTGCTGTCACTTGACACTTTAACAAGCTTTGCCCATTTCCGTGTGTAGCACCATCGATCACACACGAGGCGAGACGTAGAGAACTTCAATCGAGGCTTTATTGAGCAGACTTGTTCCCCAGCAGCTCAGTCACAGAATGCAGCTGCGGGGAGTAAACCGGGTTCTTATACCCCGCCTGTCTGGGTGGAGCCCAGTAGGTGGCAGATCCAATCGGGACCCAGCATCTGTCCTCCAATAGCTCCTCGGCATTCATGGTGTACCGTATTACCCCTAATACATACCACCACACCGTGTGAATTCTGTGTTGAGCCATTTCTATTCTTGTTTGAGTAAAATACGAGTGGTAGTTCAGGGGGTATTTTTGGATTTCCTGTGTATCCCTTTACCAGATAGATGCAGATGACATTCTCAACACGACACAGCGGCAGGGACCTAACGGCCTCGCCTCGGAGACCCCGAGTGGACGCCGTTTAGAACTGGTTTCCACAAACGTGGACCAGTCGTACCGGCACTTTGGTGAGAGTGGGGTCTTCTGGGAGATCGGGGGGGGGTTCCTGGGTGGTGGCGCTCCAGGCAGGGTGGGAGCCTAACACCCCGCTGTATCTCGGACATTGTGGCACTGCCAGCCTAGCACGCAGTGCCAAGGTGCCCAGGTTGGCATCTTGACCATGCTGGGGATCAGTGCCCATATGCGGGGGGGGGGGGGGGGAGGGGCCTCAAGGACCCCCTAATTGGTAAGTTGGGGCATTGGGGAGGTCTTGAGGCCGTGGTGGGGTGTAAATGGCACTCTGATCTCCTCTTGCACTGGCGAGCGGAGCTCGTTAGTGCAGGAAATTTGACTAAGTATGGCCTCGGTGGGGCGTTCCTCACTGAGGCCCAGAAATGAAGCAGAGCCCTGTTTAATAGCGGGGTCCTTCTTGGTGCTGCCAGCGCTGGGAAACACCAGGCTAAACGCTAGACACTGGCCTCTGTTTCATTTCCATTAAATCATAGTCTCCGTTATTGTGCTACAATTCTATAGTTGCCCAACAACCTTCTGTCATGTGGTCATTGCTCATTGATGAAGGTGGGCGGTGATCAGTTAACTGTATGGAAGTCCTTCAGCCCCAACCAGGCCCTGCTACCTACGTGCATGGCCTATTCCTGTTCCTTCATATGCACTGTCTGCTCCTGTTGCTGTGAAAGGATCACCTATTTCTGTTCCCTATGTTGCTCTAGGCACTTAAAAGAAGGGTCAATTGTAGCACCGTTGGTGCACACGGCTGATCTCAGTCCAACTTCATGGGTTGAACTGAGGACCCCCTCAAGTTTTCTGTGTTTCCCAGTTCCACAGCACGGAGCGTATTTATCTCCCTCACAAGTGCTCAGCTTTTAAATTAATTCTCACAGTGGTATGTTTCATATGCATGCCTAATGAGACACCTCAGGAGAGGGAGGAACCATGAGTGTATCCTCGTGTTATAATAATTTGTTGCATTGTTACCGTGGGGGAGGGGGCTAGTGACCACCTTTTGAGGAGGAGGTTAAAAACATAGGTGCTTTCTGTTTTTAGTCCTTCTGAATCTGTGAGGGGCTTCAATTTTAAGCTGACTTAAGAAAATGTCCCCACTTTTGTGATTGCAGACTGTCGAACAAGCTGCTGGTAATGGCGTCACGATCACCGGTAATAAGACCTTTAACAATTGGAACTGGCCCAATGCGGTTATTTTTGCTGCAACGGTCATCACCACCATCGGTAAGTTACCTCACCGGCAGCAGATCTGAATGTCACAAGGCGGCCCCACTGCATGAGCGGATCATTCATCGTCTTCTCTTTTTTTCTCTCTCTCCCTCTCTCTCTCTCTCTCTCTCTCCTCCCTCTGCTCCCCTCACCTCTGGCGACAGGGTATGGAAACATTGCACCCAAGACTTCACAGGGACGCCTCTTCTGCATCTTTTACGGGCTGTTTGGCACACCGCTCTGCCTCTCCTGGATCAGTGCATTGGGGAAGTTCTTTGGAGGACGAGCCAAGAAGCTGGGTGAAGCCTTGACCAGGAAAGGCATGAGTCCGGTAAGGGCTATTAGCTATTATTTCCTCTTCATTACGGGCGTTCAAAATTCCAAGTAACTTTCAGCAGGCGTACCGGGGATGTCCTTGTAAGATTGGTAAAAGGTTTATTCCTGAAAGGAACCCCGCAAGTTTAAAAAATAAATATCAAGCTGAGCCAGACAAACCAGGAAATTAATATGATGCCCCAAAAACAATTCCTCCCTCCTGACCCCTATCCATTGGCCTCATTCATCAGTCTATTTGTTTGACAGAATGTGACTGGAATGAAATACTTGCACCGGTGTAATGCTTGCAATAGCTTGAGGATGTCACCAACTACTTTACAGCCAATTCATTATTTTTTTTGAGTGTAGTGTGTTGTAACATGAAGAACGCAGCTGCCAATTATTTTCCAGAGCCAGATCCCGCAAACAGCGATATAACCAGATAATCAGTTTTAGTGACGATAAGCAGTTGACGGATAGATATTGGCCAGGATCCCGGGAGGAACTCCCTTGCCCTTCTTCAAGTGACACCGTGCAATCTTTTGCATCCACTTGAGAACATCGACAGGACCCTCGGTCTGACATCTCGCCTGAAGGATGGCAGAGTGCTCCCAGCAGAGTAGTCCACCCTCGGAACTGCACAGTGGGCTTCGGCTAGTTTATATGCACGAGTCTTTGGAGTTGGTCTTGAATCAGCAGCTGCATGACTCAAAGGCAAGCCTGTCATCAACTGATCCAAAAGCTGGAAAAGCTAGTCCATCCATCATGGTTAGATAGCATCTGTAGAGAGAGAGGGCAGGTCAAGATTTTTGTTTAATGTGCTCAGGCAGTACAGCTAGGATATTTAGGGCTTTTGAAATGCATACAATTATCACAGATTATATATAAAAATGTGGCCAAATTGGCTTTCTTGGTACGAAACCATCAAATGAAATTGGAGATTAAAAGGTGGGAAAGCACTTATAAGAAATGTAACCATGTCAAAGTAATTGCTATTATGGGGAGTAATTGTCCTGTGCATTCCTCTGACCTTGCTCTAATGCTCTATTTGATCCTTTCATTTAATAGCGGAAGGCTCAGATAACCTGCACGGCTATTTTCATTGTTTGGGGTGTCCTGGTGCATCTGGTAATTCCACCCTTTGTCTTCATGGTGACTGAAGGATGGTCATACATTGAAGGCTTGTACTATTCTTTCATCACCATCTCCACCATCGGATTTGGAGACTTTGTGGCAGGTAAGCGTCATATTCTGATTAAATTGCCTCTTATTGGGTTATGCGTATAGAGTTCGCTTTCAAATCGAGTCATTTTGGAGATTGAAATGATGGTGAGACTTGAGTACGAAGACTTTATTTGTTTGAAAAATGCCTGTTCCACACAGCGCTTTGCAACAGTGTCATCTGTCACAAATCGCCGTGCAAGAGCCCAGTAGGACTCCGCTGCCCACTAACCACTGTTGTAGCACCACCAACATAGTGCACAAGCTTATATCAATCTGCAATGTCACTGCTTAACCTGGAACTCCTCCAGCGGGCACACAACTTCAGAGTGGTAACCACTTTCCTTCCACTGTGAAGCTGAATGAGTGCCTGAAAACATTTTCGGCTTTTAGCAGAAGGATCCAACAAACAGGCCAAGGCAAGAATGGATGAAACATTCACTACAATCAGCATCACCATTCTCTGGTCCCAGCAAGGCAAAGACCCTGTCACGCCTTGCTCTTTAAAAGTTGTGGGGTACTTTAATTTTTGTAAAATGGGGAAGCAGAATGCTGGGATGTACAGTTGCTGTTGATGATATTTGTTCACTTGGCCCTGAGCTGAGGATAGACATGTTTTACACTGCAGAGAGGGGTGAAACACTGGAGATTCTTGGTGCCATTCTCAAATAAGGGATGCATGACGGGATGTGTAATGTGATGATCTCTTCGTGCTCCCACTGCCCACCTCATGGTTTACTATACACTTGCAGTTTTAGCCATGTAACGAGGGGAGAGGAGCTGAGGTTTACTGTGTGATGACCAGAATGAGTAATCCTGAGGTGGAGAGTCGAGGAAAACGAGACGAGAGGGACTCTTGCCCACCAAGAGTTATCACTGCTTTACAAAGACAGCTGCCTAACCTGTCCTGTTGAGCAGGTTGGGTGGAGTAAGGGAGTCCTGACTGCCAAAGCTGCTTCTCTTTAACTTTTGACCCTGGCCAATTCAGCTGTTGGAACGAGTATCCAACTGCATTACTGCAATTCAAATTTCCCATCCAAGGCAGACTCCCAGTAAAGAACAGCGAGTGTCCCCTCTGAATATGTGTCTCAGGGAAATGGGGTGGGGTGATCCGGTGAGAAGGTAAGTGCAGTTGATAAGAGATACCCCCTTCAGCTTGTCCAGTTTTGTCTCAATCTGGCCAGCTGGACTTCAGCTTGTGACCTTCCTAAGATGTGTGCAATTGCATGAAATAGTGGGTTGACTTTTCTTTCAAAAATCTCACTTCCTCATTCCCTCTTTCACTAGTTCCAGATTTCTGAGGCTTCTCCCTACAGAGTAGGAGGGGGGAATTAGGGGGTGGGTGGGGGAGAGCTATTACCAGGCTGCTCTTATCAGCCTCCTCATCTCCCACCAGCCAGCATTAGTAGGGCCTTTGAATCAGGATGTTCAACTTTAATGCCAAGAGGCATGTGGCCTAACCAGACCTTGTAGCAAAAAAAAAGGAAGAATAAAGCAATTTAATACTTGCATGAATAAAATAAATTCATGACAATTGATATCTTAGATTTAGATGAATTTTCATTACTTTGTGTCTACTTGAGATGATTTTACTTTGATTTTCAGTTCAATAGCTGCAACAATATTTAACTGTCCACTTCTTTTATAGGTGTTGACCCAAACGCAAACTACCATATCCTTTACAGATACTTTGTAGAGCTGTGGATCTACTTGGGTCTGGCATGGCTTTCCCTCTTCTTCAACTGGAAAGTTAGCATGTTCGTCCAGGCACACAAAGCCATCAAGAAGCGGCGGAAACGAATGAGGGAATCTGTGGTAAACGTGTCGAACACCCAGCCTCTTGATTCAAAAATGCCAGAATCTAAAATGTCAGACTCCACTGAGGTAAACATATTTCGCTTCCTTTCCAAAAAACAAGAAAGCTACAATGATCTCATCAAGCAGATTGGCTCAAAGACTTTGAAAAATAACAGCAGCAAACTCCTGGGTGTTCAAGGCTCTGCCAAACCCACGGCTAAGGATGAGGGGAACGGTAAACCTGCAACGGTTCAGTTGAGAAAAATAGGCTTGAGAAGATTCCGTTATGAGCCACCCAATCTACCTGCCGTTGAGGACACTGAGATGACAGCACCGTTAAATGAAGGAAAAGACCCGAACACCCGGGCGGATTGCACCACGCAAGAGAATCAACTGGATAAAACCGCCCGGGAGGATTGTTCGGTGTGGGACACGCGCGCCCGCCCGCCTTTGTTCTTTGAGAATGTCAACATCAGATTCATAGACGAACAAAACCTGCTCAGCGACGACGAGAAGATGGAACTGTCGCTGGATGAGAACATGGTGGACGAGGGCGAGTCTGATGTCCTGGTGCTGACACCAGGCACCGTCCACTCAGACTACCAGACGTGTCGTCCACCTGACTACGAGCAACTGATGAACGGGTACAACAAAGTGCACAACGTTGAAGTGGTCATATAACCAAAGGCACCTGGGGGACTCCCTTCTCCAAACTTCCTGGTCCCAGTTTGTTCATTCAGCAGCAGGACTTGAGCAAAAGGCGGACAGGTGGCGGGCGGCACCCTGTTAGTTTGGAGGAGCTGCTCGTGACAGACACTTGATTGTACAATCAAAACGCTTCCCGAGACACGAGCACAATCCCTTTTTCTTCGAAATAAAAATAAGAGGCCTCAGCTGAAAAAGAAGCACTCCTCTTCTAAACAGGAGAGCCAGAGAGCAAACTTTCCAGCATAAATGTTGACTGGGATGGAAACTGTGACGGAAACTAAAACGTTTCCAAGTCTAAAGATATTCAAAGAACTCTTTTTTTATATACTGTTGTGTTTTTTTTCTTTTGAATGACCGGTTTAAGAAACAAGCCTCTTTGAGCAATTGTTTTTGAGCCAGGAACTGTAGGCGTTAAAGAAGGCAGTTGCTTTTAGTTCCAAGGCTGTACTGGCACAGAGAAGCTTCTCTTCAGACCTAGATTCAACGATGTATGAGTGGAAAATTCAGAAAGCTCGATTTATTTTATTTTTTTTTGCTACTGGAAAATTGGGGATGGGGGACCTAGGTCAAGATTCCCAGGCTGCTGCACTTTGCCAAGCCCCTGTCCTTGTCACCACGTTACAGCCACATGGCCTTAATTTTGACCTGCACCTTATGAGTGACTCTTTCTGTATATTTTTGTACATATTTGTTTGTGACTTTTCAACAATACTCCCAGAGACAAATGTTTATCTGGCCTTGGTTATCTGCTACAAAATCCCAAAGAAAAGCAGCTGCCGACTGATGGCCACTGAATAAACCAAACAATGTTTTCCACACGCTTTGCGATCTGAAGTGATGAAATTGCAGATGAAAACCTGGTGATGAGCATTGGAAGTAGCCTATGATGAACTCACTAGGACGAGACTCCTTTCTCTTTTCTACTTCCCCACCCCCCCAACCCCACCCCCCGTTCTGTGCCCTCCACATGTTTTTGACTTGTAAATAGTGGTGCGAATGAGCCATTGCACCTTCCTGTTCTCCATCCTGTTGCACGTTGAACTGTTTGAACATACACAACAAACTTTACCAGTGGAAACTGGAATACCATTTTTTGGCACTTAATTGTTTACATTTATTAAAACCTGGTACTCATTTCAATGACCGGTGGATGGCTATCTGGTTTTGGAGGAAGGGGAATGAGCGATGAATTTGGGCTAAGTACATTGCTCGCTCCCAAGTATCGAATTACTACAGGCATTGTTGTCACTGATATTCATTTGTTGCTGCGGTTGTTCAATCAAAGAATATATCGGTCACAGAATGGAGCCGCTGCTGGAACTCGGTTTAATTGTGCTTTTCCACTGTGAACTAAGATAGCATGAGGAAAAAGGCTATTGTGACCTCTGTGCCCCACTAATCACAGGCTGCTCTTTCTGTTTTTGGATTGGTGAGAATATTTACCAAAATGGCACTGTGTCCTCAAGGCAATGAAACCGTAAAATCTGTGAGGCCGGGTTCCCAACGAGACCTCTTGCCCGACTGAGGCAAGGATAATGCGCAAGAGATCATTGCAGCTTCTCCACATTTGCCTTGTTTTGCCTAACGTCGATGACCATTAAAAGCTCCCATTCTTAATAAATTGCTGTTTCCTTTTGAGAATATCCTGCACCATTGTTGAGGAATAATATGGTCAGGCATTGATGTGTTTTTAAAACTTTATTGTTATGAATTGAAGGAGCTCGATGACATTAAGGATTGTAGAAGTTTTTACAAAGTCTAAGGTTTTTTTGTTGTCTTCACAGTGTCAATTTTTAATGCGTGGAAATCGATTTAGATGTTCCATAGAACACACACCCCACTTGATGTCCTGATATTTTAAATTACAAATGACGCCACTGAAGAATATTTGTGTCTCTCCTGCACAGTTAACGGTTTAACAACAATCTCTAGACATAGGGCATACTCGTCCCTTTTTATCTTGAAGGTTAGGTGAGAATGTACTTGTTATGGAAATTTAGTGCAGAGGAACAAGGACAACAAGCCGCTCGCCTAACCCTGGCCAAAACTCTCCTTTCCTTCATGGAGACTCACTCGCAACCCTCCTGCGTCCCCGCTTGAAACATGTATTCAGTAGAGTCTTTCGGCATCACTGTGTTTAAAAATAAAATCCAGAACATGACTACATGTGGAATACTGGAGGCCTGGTAGCAGGAAGTCTGTGAACAGAGCAGGGGCTAGGTCACCTCACGATAAAACTAAACGGACGTCGTAAACTATTGAGAGCAGAAACCGAACGCAGGCAGCGTGTATTATTACCAGAAGTTCATAGCCAAGCTCATTGATCATGTGATAATGAGCTTGGAAATGCCAGTCACTTTATTTAAAGCAGCGTTTGGGAGAAAAATATTACAGAAGCAGTGAGAGGCACGGTGAATTGATAATAGTCCCAAATGCCCAAGAAGGAAAACCTGCATTATATATAATTTTCTCAAGGGTGGTTAGGATCATATGACTTTTTCAAGACTGGCTGCAATACTAAGGTAACCTTTTAAAGGTAAAGGAAGAGTTAAAAGCTTTTCCTATCGCTGTGTCACTCCATGTATTGAGAAACTATTGAACTCCAGAAGCCTGTTTGTTGTATTTATTCCTGGAATTGTCTTGTATTAAGTGCCGTCCTTTATGGTTCTCTGTATATTGTGGACCTAATTTATTTCTATGTTCATTTCAGAATGTAAATAAATTTTTTTATATATGTATATACAATACTAAATGTCTCAGCAGCCTTTTTAAAAACAAAACAAGAAACTACCTCCATTCCCAGGTCTTCAATATTGTGGTATGTAAATAGTAATTTTGCAGTACAGAACTTGAATATTGCTGAAATAATGACACTTTTTGTAGAAGCTTTTCATCTTGCACTCATCAGGACAATCTCAAGAGTATAATGCCAGGGGGGAAAAACTACTTGTGTGAAGAGAGTGCTAATTAGCTGGCAAGTAGACTCTGGTTGGTTGTCATGGAGTGTGCACCCTCACGTTGGCATTTTTGCGATTGATGAGGGCAGGATGAAATGCTTCGACATAATGTCTCTTATTCAGCAATAATGTTTTACCTGCTTCAGTTTCCCCTTCCTTCCGTGATGGATCCTACAAGCCGGTTCAGACCTTTGCATCATAGAATTCACTCCTGCATTTATCCAATACAAATGCAAAATATTGCGGAGGCTGGAAATCTGAAGTAAGAACCAAAAATGCATTCTGATGAAAGGTGGGAGCCCTGAAATGCTAACGCTATTTCTCCACAGATACTGCCTCACGTGTACTTTTTTTTACCTCTTACGTTGGAGCTAGATCAATCACAGCCTGATGTCAGAAAGCAATTCGTCACATGATGGGATCAAGCAATATGGGGATAGGGTAGGAAAGTAGAATTGAAGGGTGGAATATCAGCCATCATACTGAATAACAGAACATGCTTGAAGGATCTAGTGACCTATTCCTGCTATATCTAGAACACAAGAACTATGAGCAAGACTATATGACCCAGCAAGTGTGTTCTACAATTTAATACCAACATGGTTGATGTTGGGCTTCAACTCCACCTTCCTGCCCACTTCCCAGGATTCCCTGAGAGACCAAAAATCCCTCCGTCTCAGCTTTTAACGTGTTAAACGATGGGAGCATCCACAGCCCTCTGGGGTAGAGGATTCCAAAGATTCAAAACCTTTTGAGCAAAGTAATTTATCCTCATTTCATTCCTAAATGATCGGCCCCTCAGCCTGAGTCTGTACCTCCCCATGTTTCAGATTCTGCAGCCCAGTGGAAACATCCTCCATGTCTACCCTATCAAGCCCTTTCAGAATCATGTAAGTTCCAATGAAGCCGCCACGCAGCCTGAACTCCAGAGAGTGTGGACCCAATTTACTCAGTCCGGGGGACCAATTTGCAGCAATTGTAACCCTTCCGTAAATGTGGAGACCAAAACTGCACACTATTCCAGATGTGGTCTCACCAAAGCCCTGTACAACTGTGGCAAGACTTTGTTTTTGTTCTCCAAATCCTTGCCAATAAACTGCAACATGCTGCGTGTCTTCCTAACCGATTGCTGCAACTCCGTGCTTACTTTATCATGTTCGCATCAGCACACCCAGGTCTCTTTGAACATTAACATTTATGAGTTTCACATCTTCAAAAAAAAATAAAAATCCTGCCTTTCTATTCTTTTGACCAGAGCGAGTGACTTCACGTGATTAATAGGTTGCGGAGCTTCCCAATTCTTTTCCACCCCGAGGTCAACTGAAAGGTTCAAAATTGATTTTGTTTTGTGAGACAAGGGTAGAGCAGGTTACAGAGCAAAGGCGGAAGGATGGAGATGAGCTACAAATTATCGAGCTGAATGGTTCCCTCTAACTCTGATGGTGTTCTGCATTCTGTCCCTCCGATCTTCTCCAGAGTTTTGCAATTTGATGAGGGTTCAGGGGAAGAGGGAGTTGAAGAAAAGAATCCAGAGTGACAACTACATGGCGCGGGATTCTCCACTCCCACGCCGAAGTGGCCGCGCCGTCGTGAAAGCCGTCGAGGTTCACGACGGTGCGGAACGGCCCCGGTCCCGACTGATTCAGGCCCTGACAATGGGCCAGTATCGGGGCCGCGTCATCTACCCGCGCCAGGCCTTGTCGCCCGCGTAAAAGCGGCGCCGCATAACTGACGTCATCCGCGCATGCGCAGGTTGGCCAGCGCCAACCCGCGCATGCGTGGTTGCCGTCCTGTCCAAATCCGCCCCGCAAGAAGATGGGGGACGGATCTTGCGGTGCCGCGGAAGGAAGGAGGTCCTCCTTCAGAGAGGACGGCCGACGATCGGTGGGCACCGATCGCGGGCCACCCCACATTGCAGGTGAAGCCTGGTGCAGGATTCCCCCCTCGCCCCCCCACAGGCCGCCCCCCCAGTGTTCACGCACCGCCCACGACTGCAGTGACCAGATGTGGACGGCGCCGGGGGGAACCCGCCGTTTTGGCCTGGCCGCTCGGCCCATCCGGGCCTCAGAATCGCGGGGGTGCCGGAGAATCTCCATTTTGGGTGTCTCCGGCCTGCGGCCCGCGAAACTCGACCGGGCCGTTCCCGCCGCTTGGGAGAATCGCGGGAGGGCATCGGACCGGCGTCCCCGGAAATTTTGGCGGCCCAGGCGATTCTCCCAACCGGCGTGGGAGTGGAGAATCGCGCCCAGGATCTTTGGCTTATTCTTGAGTGTTCAGTCTTTCCTGAATGCTTTTGCTGCTGTGTCTGTCACTATGATTTTGAAAGCATATATCCCATTCATAACGGATAATGCATGAAACGTGGAAAAACTCACATTTATCTAAAGGCGTTCATATTCAGGTCCTATGCTGCTCTTGCTCATGTATTTTCTTTTGTTTGGCCCCTTGTTCCACACTGTAACCAATCACTGTTTGCCGATGTACCATTTGTCAATGCACTCTAGCGATTATTCTTTTTCTGTCTACTATATACGTACTGTGTACGTTCCCTCGGCCGCTGAAAAATACTTTTCACTGTACTTCTGTACATGTAGACAATAAATCAAATCAAAATATCCCCAGTGAGTGCCAAAATGCTTCTCAGCCAATGAGGAGTTATTGCATTGGACTAGTTAATCTGTTTCACTGAGGTTTGTTAAGCAATAATACAACAGCACTTCATTGAAATGTCAGCTTGGATCATGTGCTCAAAGCCGAAAGGGGATTGAATTTTCCAGACTTTTGACTCCGAAGGGAAATCTTGGCAGCTGAGTAGTAGTCTAGAAGAAAAGCGCTGCTCTAATTAGGAATGCATTGCAGCAATTTCTAACACTATCTTCAAGTTATGTTGCGAGTCTGGGGCGAATATTTTACATTGCTATGTCTCCTAAATAAATAATCTTTATTAGTACAAAGAACAAATCAATACAACACAGGAACAGACCTTCGGCCCTCCAAGCTTGCACTGACCATGGTACCTGCCTAAACTAAAACCATATGCAGTTACGGAGTCCATATCCTTCCATTCTCACCCTTTTCATATATTTGTCTAGATGCCCCTCAAATGCCGCTATCGTACCTGCTCCCACAACCTGCCCAGGCAGCGCATTCCATATATTTACCACCCTCTGTGTAAACCACTTGCCTCGCACATCTGTTCTAAACTTTTCCCCACGCACTTTAAACCCTGTCCCCGAGTACTTGACTCTCCTACCCTAGAAAAGAGCATCTGATTATCCACTCTGCCCATGCCATTCATAATCTTGTAGACCTCTATCAGGTTGCCTCTCAATCTCTGTTCCAGTGAGAACAGGCTGAGTTTATCTAACCTCTCCTCATTGCTCATGCCCTCCATACCAGGCAACATCCTAGTAAACCGTTTCTGTACCGTCTCCGAAGCATCCACACCCTTCTGGTAGTGTGGTGACCAGAATTGGATACAATATTCCAAATGAGGCCTAACTGAGGTCCTGTACAGTTGCAACATGACTTGCCAATTTTTATATTCAATGCCCCGCACAAAGAAGACCAGCATGCCGTATAGAACATAGAACGATACAGCGCAGTACAGGCCCTTCGGCCCATGATGTTGCACCGAAACAAAAGCCATCTAATCTACACTATGCCATTATCATCCATATGTTTATCCAATAAACTTTTAAATGCCCTCAATGTTGGCGAGTTCACTACTGTAGCAGGTAGGGCATTCCACGGCCTCACTACTCTTTGCGTAAAGAACCTACCTCTGTCCTCTGTCCTATATCTATTACCCCTCAGTTTAAAGCTATGTCCCCTCGTGCCAGCCATTTCCATCCGCGGGAGAAGGCTCTCACTGTCCACCCTATCTAACCCCCTGATCATTTTGTATGCCTCTATTAAGTCTCCTCTTAACCTTCTTCTCTCCAACGAAAACAACCTCAAGTCCATCAGCCTTTCCTCATAAGATTTTCCCTCCATACCAGGCAACATCCTGGTAAATCTCCTCTGCACCCGCTCCAAAGCCTCCACGTCCTTCCTATAATGCGGTGACCAGAACTGTACGCAATACTCCAAATGCGGCCGTACCAGAGTTCTGTACAGCTGCAACATGACCTCCTGACTCCGGAACTCAATCCCTCTACCAATAAAGGCCAACACTCCATAGGCCTTCTTCACAACCCTAGCAACCTGGGTGGCAACTTTCAGGGATCTATGTACATGGACACCTAGATCCCTCTGCCCATCCACACTTCCAAGAACTTTACCATTAGCCAAATATTCCGCATTCCTGTTATTCCTTCCAAAGTGAATCACCTCACACTTCTCTACATTAAACTCCATTTGCCACCTCTCAGCCCATCTCTGCAGCTTATCTATATCCCTCTGTAACCTGCTACATCCTTCCACACTATCGACAACACCACCGACTTTAGTATCGTCTACAAATTTACTCACCCACCCTTCTGCGCCTTCCTCTAGGTCATTGATAAAAATGACAAACAGCAACGGCCCCAGAACAGATCCTTGTGGTACTCCACTTGTAACTGAACTCCATTCTGAACATTTCCCATCAACCACCACCCTCTGTCTTCTTTCAGCTAGCCAATTTCTGATCCACATCTCTAAATCACCCTCAATCCTCAGCCTCCGTATTTTCTGCAATAGCCTACCGTGGGGAACCTTATCAAATGCTTTGCTGAAATCCATATACACCACATCAACTGCTCTACCCTCGTCTACCTGTTCAGTCACCTTCTCAAAGAACTCGATAAGGTTTGTGAGGCATGACCTACCCTTCACAAAGCCATGCTGACTATCCCTGATCATATTATTCCTATCTAGATGATTATAAATCTTGTCTCTTATAATCCCCTCCCAGACTTTACCCACTACAGACGTGAGGCTCACCGGTCTATAGTTGCCCTGGTTGTCTCTGCTCCCCTTTTTGAACAAAGGGACCACATTTGCTATCCTCCAGTCCTCTGGCACTATTCCTGTAGCCAATGATGACATAAAAATCAAAGCCAAAGGTCCAGCAATCTCTTCCCTGGCCTCCCAGAGAATCCTAGGATAAATCCCATCAGGACCCGGGGACTTATCTAGTTTCAGCCTGTCCAGAATTGCCAACACCTCTTCCCTACGTACCTCAATGCCATCTATTCTATTAGCCTGGGTCTCAGCATTCTCCGCCACAACATTATCTTTTTCCTGAGTGAATACTGACAAAACATATTCATTTAGTATCTCGCCTATCTCTTCAGACTCCACACACAACTTCCCATCCCTGTCCTTGACTGGTCCTACTCTTTCCCTAGTCATTCGCTTATTCCTGACATACCTATAGAAAGCTTTTGGGTTTTCCTTGATCCTACCTGCAAAATACTTCTCATGTCCCCTCCTTGCTCGTCTTAGCTCTCTCTTTAGATCCTTCCTCGCTACCTTGTAACTATCCATCGCCCCAACTGAAACTTCACACCTCATCTTCACATAGGCCTCCTTCTTTCTCTTAACAAGAGATTCCACTTCTTTGGTAAACCACGGTTCCCTCGCTCGACGCCTTCCTCCCTGCCTGACCGGTACATACTTATCAAGAACACGCAGTAGCTGATCCTTGAACAAGCTCCACTTATCCAGTGTGCCCAACACTTGCAGCCTACTTCTCCACCTTATCCCCCCCAAGTCACGTCTAATGGCATCATAATTGCCCTTCCCCCAGCTATGTCTTGCCCTGCGGTGTATACTTATCCCTTTCCATCATTAACGTAAACGTCACCGAATTGTGGTCACTGTCCCCAAAGTGCTCTCCTACCTCCAAATCCAACACCTGGCCTGGTTCATTACCCAAAAGCAAATCCAACGTGGCCTCGCCTCTTGTTGGCCTGTCAACATATTGTGTCAGGAAACCCTCCTGCACACACTGTACAAAGAACGACCCATCTAATGTACTCGAACTATATCTTTTCCAGTCAATATTTGGAAAGTTAAAGTCTCCCATAATAACTACCCTGTTACTTTCGCTCTTATCCAGGATCATCCTCGCCATCCTTTCCTCTACATCCCTAGAACTATTTGGAGGCCTATAGAAGACTCCCAACAGGGTGACCTCTCCTTTCATGTTTCTAACCTCAGCCCATACTACCTCGGAAGATGAGTCCCCATCTAGCATCCTCTCCGCCACCGTAATACTGCTCTTGACTAGCAGCGCCACACCTCCCCTCTTTTGCCTCCTTCTCTGAGCTTACTAAAACACCTAAACCCCGGAACCTGCAACTTCCATTCCTGTCCCTGCTCTATCCATGTCTCCGAAATGGCCACAATATCGAAGTCCCAGGTACCAACCCATGCTGCCAGTTCCCCTTCCTTATTTCGTATACTCCTGGCATTGAAGTAGACACACTTCAAACCACCTAGCTGAACACTGGCCCCCTCCTGCGACGTCAAATCTGTGCTCCTGACCTCTATACTCTCATTCTCCCTTACCCTAAAACTACAATCCAGGTTCCCATGCCCCTGCTGCATTAGTTTAAACCCCCCCAAAAAGCACTAACAAATCTCCCCCCCCAGGATATTTGTGCCCCTCAGGTTCAGATGTAGACCATCCTGTCTGTAGAGGTCCCACCTTCCCCAGAAAGAGCCCCAGTTATCCAGAAATCTGAATCCCTCCCGCCTGCACCATCCCTGTAGCCACGTGTTTAATTGCTCTCTCTCCCTATTCCTCATCTCACTATCACGTGGCACGGGCAACAACCCAGAGATAACAACTCTGTATGTTCTAGTTCTGAGCTTCCATCCTATCTCCCTGAAAGCCTGCCTGACATCCTTGTCCCCTTTCCTACCTATGTCGTTAGTGCCAATGTGGACCACAACTTGGGGCTGCTCCCCCTCCCCCCTAAGGACCCGTAAAACACGATCCGAGACATCACGTACCCTTGCACCTGGGAGGCAACATACCAAACGTGAGTCTCTCACGCTCCCACAAAATCTCCTATCTGTGCCCCTGACTATCGAGTCCCCAATTACTAATGCTCTGCTCCTCTCCCCCCTTCCCTTCTGAGCAACAGGGACAGACTCCGTGCCAGAGGCCCGTACCCCCATGGCTTACCCCTGGTAAGTCCCCCCCCCCACAAGTATCCAAAGCGGTATACTTGTTTCTCAGGGGAACGACCGCAGGGGATCCCTGCACTGACTGCTTCTTCCCAGTCCCTCTTACAGTTACCCATCTATCTCCAATCTTTGGTGTAACTAATTCCCTGAAGCTGCTATCTATGACCCCCTCTGCCTCCCGAATGATCCGAAGTTCTTCCAATTCCAGCTCCAGTTCCCTAACTCGGTCTTGGAGGAGCTGGAGATGGCAGCACTTCCTGCAGGTAAAATCAGCAGGGACACTAACGGCATCCCTCACCTCAAACATCCTGCAGGAGGAACATTGCACTCCCTTCCCTGCCATCCCTCTAACTTTCTACCAAGATCTGGCTAACAACTAACTTAAATTTAAAAAAAAAAAATAATAATAATAAAATATGGTACTTACTTCACACCAATGGGTTTTATTATTAGGTTAGAGGAGGAGGGCGGGTGGGAGACACTACACGTGTAGTGTCTCGGGTTTCCTCCCCACCAGAATTTATTGGTGAGGGTCTTCCCAGAAGTCCGCGGGTCGAACTTACTGTTCCCGCCTTAAAACACTAAAAATTTTAAAACAGCAAAGAGGGACCGAAAACGGGACCAGGTAAGTGTTTACCGCTGAAATTGACTAGCCTGCTCCTGTGAAGCTCTCCCAGAAATCACTAACGCACCGCTCCCGCTGAAATCGACTGGCCTGCTCCTGCAAAGACAAGTGTTTTTAAAGGAGAAACTTACCTCCCAGAAATCACTTGCGCACTGCTCCCGCTGAAATTGACTAACCTGCTCCGCTCCCGCTGAAATCGACTGGCCTGCTCCTGCAAAGCCAAGTGTTTTTAAAGGAGAAACTTACCTCCCAGCAATCACTTGCGCACTGCTCCCGCTGAAATTGACTAACCTGCTCCGCTCCTGCTGAAATCGACTGGCCTGCTCCTGCAAAGACAAGCGTTTTTAAAGGAGATACTTACCTCCCAGAAATCACTTGCGCACTGCTCCCGCTGAAATTGACTAACCTGCTCCGCTCCCGCTGAAATCGACTGGCCTGCTCCTGCAAAGCCAAGTGTTTTTAAAGGAGATACTTACCTCCCAGAAATCACTTGCGCACTGCTCCCGCTGAAATTGACTAACCTGCTCCGCTCCCGCTGAAATTGACTGGCCTGCTCCTGCAAAGACAAGTGTTTTTAAAGGAGATACTTACCTCCCAGAAATCACTTGCGCACTGCTCCCGCTGAAATTGACTAACCTGCTCCGCTCCCGCTGAAATCGACTGGCCTGCTCCTGCAAAGACAAGCGTTTTTAAAGGAGAAACGTACCTCCCAGCAATCACTTGCGCACTGCTCCCGCTGAAATTGACTAACCTGCTCCGCTCCCGCTGAAATCGACTGGCCTGCTCCTGCAAAGACAAGTGTTTTTAAAGGAGAAACTTACCTCCCAGCAATCACTTGCACACTGCTCCCGCTGAAATTGACTAACCTGCTCCGCTCCCGCTGAAATCGACTGCCTTCTTGACCACCTTATCCACATGCGTTGCCACTTTCAGTGATCGGTGGACATGCACGCCCAGATCTCTCTGCCTGTTAATATTCACAAGTGTTCTACCATTTATTGTGTAATTCTTACATGCATTGGACCTTCCAAAATGTATTACCTCACACTTGTCCGGATTAAACTGCATCTACCATTTCTCCGCCCAAGGCTCCAACCAGTTTATATCTTGCTGTGTCCTCTGACCATCCTCTTCATTGTCCGCAACTCCTCCAATTTTTGTGTCGTCTGTGAACTTACTAATCAGACCAGTTACATTTTCTTCCAACTCATTTATATACACCACGAACAACAAGGCCCCAGAACTGATCCCTGTGGAATGCCACCAGTCACAGCTGTCCATTCAGAAAAGCACCCTTCTACTGCTACCCTCTGTCCTCTGTGCACAAGCCAGTTCTGTAATCCAACTTGCCAGCTCTCCTCTGATCCCATGTGACTTCACCTTTTGTACTAGTCTACCATGAGGAACCTTGTCAAAGGCTTTACTGAAGTCCATGTATACAACATCTACTGCCTTCCCCTCATCTATCACCTTTGTCACTTCCTTGAAAAACTTGATCAAATTAATGAGGCACAATCTCCCCTTCACAAAACCATGCTGTCCATCACTAATAAGTCCATTTGTTTCCAAATGTGAGTAAATCCTAGCTCATCACTGAGTTAAGGCTCGCCAGCCAATAATTTCTGAATTATCCCTGCTGCCCTTCTTAAACAATGGAACAACATTGGCTACTCTCCAGCCCTCTGAAACTTCACCTGTAGCCAATGAGGATACAAAGATTGCTGTAAAGGCCCCAGCAATTTCCTCCCCACCTCCCTCAGTATTCTGGGGTAGATCCCATCAGGCCCTGGGGACTTATCTACTTTAATGTGTTTTAAGATGTCCAGCACCTCTTTATTAATATCAACATGACTCAGAATATCTACACACTCTACCCTATACTCCTCATCTACCAAGTCCTTCTCTTTGGTGAATACTGAGGCAAAGTATTCATTTAGTATCTCTCCCATTTCCTCTGGTTCTAAACGTAGATTCCCTCCAATATCCTTGAATGGACCAACCATCCCCACCCTCACCAGTGGCAGACATGTAATCACCAGCACTGAAACTGAGCTTCATACAGCTCAAAATGCACTTTCCAGGCAGATCAAAGTCTACCATCACCGTTGTCATCAATTAACTATGAAAATTTGAAATGACAAAAAATTACGGTTTTTACCCTTTCAAACAATTGTCTTTTCTTTCTTCGTTTCGGCTCCAGCAAGGCCGGACAGTGTTTTCTGAATAAAAGAAAGTCATGGCCTTTGAGTTTGAGAACATTACCTATGAACAAGTAATTTAACTGTGTTCTGCCGTCCACTTCCTTTTAAAGCATTTTGTGTTTGCGTAGTGGGAGTTGGGGAAGGGAGAGAGGAGGTGGTGGGACAGTGATGGAGAAAGTGAGGCACGCACACAATGTCTGACTGCAGCCTCCATGCCAGTTGTAAAGGACGAGCAGCCTCTTTCGGTTAACAATGGCTTCTGAATAAACAAACCTAATAATAATAATCTTTATTGTTACAAGTAGGCTTACATTAACACTGCAATGAAGTTACTGTGAAAATCCCCAGTCACCACATTCCGGTGCCTGTTCGGGTACACAGAGGGAGAATTCCGAATGTGCAATTCACCTAACCTGCGCATCTTTGGACTGTGGGAGGAAACCGGAGCACCCGGAGGAAATCCACGCAGACATGGGGAGAACATGCAGACTCCGCACAGACAGTCATCCAAGCTGGGAATCAAAGCCGGGACCCTGGCACTGTGAAGCAGCAATGCTAACCACTGTGCTACCATGCTGCCCACAGTAATGTGGGTAGCAAGTGTAAGTGGCTATGGAGCACTGTAGTTTTGAAAGCTTAGTTATAGACTGACCAAGCCCAGTCTACCTCGTTCAAACTCTTCTAAAATGGCCATTCCCACTGGAACCATTTTTAACCCTTTGGACTCTGTTTTGTCAGACATTTATTGGCTGTTAATTGATCTTTGCCATTCCCACTGTATCATGTGATTGGCTGCTTTCTAGTCCTGCCTTTTCCCTCAAATGTTCCTGAAGACCATTAGTGAACCTCCAGGAAGATGATGTACTCATCACTGACACTAAGGCAAGAAGTAATTTTACAAGCAGAAGCAAAGAGTGCAAATTATAAGTACCAGGACTGTGAGAAGATAATTGAGCTATTGGCACAGTGCAAGCAATCTGTTAAGGAATGTATATACTGCAGTGTGTTTTGCAGTAAGATTTGTTGCTGTCAAACTGTAAAACAAGAATTATTCATGTTTTCTGAATATTAAAATCTTAATGTACCAATCGGTAAAGACTACTTTAAAACAAAACCTCACCGCTCCAACGAACTGGGTTCAATTCCGACCTCGGGTGACTGCCTGTGCGGAGTTTGCATTTTCTCCCCGTGTCTGCGGGGGTTTCCTCCGGGTGCTCCGGTTTGCTCCCACATTCCAAAGATGTGCAGGTTAGATGGATTGGCCACGCTAAATTGCCCCTTAGTGTCCAAAAGATTAGGTTGGGTTTTGGGGATAGGCGTGGCTTAGGTAGGGTGCTCTTTCCAAGGGCAGGTGCTGACCTGAGAGTCGTTTGGCCTCCTTCTGCACTGTAAATTCTATGATTCTATAAAGTTGTTGCCTGTGATATGAAAGACGTTCTTCGGTTTAAAGGCCTTGAGGTCATTCCTCATCTTGACTCTACTGCCATGTGACAGATTCCCATGAGTGCCTCAGGTTTAAAACAAACTCGTCCAAGGGATCAAAGTGAAAGGTGCTGAAGGGAAAAAGGGCTGAAAGAATCTGAACGCTATTTCCGTGTCAACAATGGTAGCACAGTGGCTAGCACTGCTGCTTCACAGCACCAGGAACCCGAGTTTGATTCCCGGCTTGGGTCACTGTCTGTGCGAAGTCTGCACGTTCTCCCCGTGTCTGCGTGGGTTTCCTCCGGGTGCTCCGGTTTCCTCCCACAAGTTCCAAAAGACGTGC
This sequence comes from Scyliorhinus torazame, assembly GCF_047496885.1. Taxonomy (NCBI): domain Eukaryota; kingdom Metazoa; phylum Chordata; class Chondrichthyes; order Carcharhiniformes; family Scyliorhinidae; genus Scyliorhinus; species Scyliorhinus torazame. The sequence goes on from NC_092710.1 coordinate 326,441,551, forward strand.
TGTTAGGTGAATTGGACATTCTGAATTCTCCCTCTGTGACCCAAAAAGGCGCCGGAATGTGGAGACTGGGGGCTTTTCACAGTAACTTCACTACAGTGTTAATGTAAGCCTACTTGTGACACTAATAAAGATTATTATTATTTAAAAAATGTATCAGAGAGCTAAATATTGACTCACCATTTTATATGCTGCTCTAACTTGCGCCTGTGAATATATGTTTGTCGTAAAAAGCAATTTGTAAACAGAGGAATAGAATATTAAAAACAAAAAGATCGTGACAGGACAGCGAAGCAGGTTATTGATATACCTTCATTCGATTTTTCTGACCTCTTCCATCACTGTGCTGATGGTTGAGTGTAGACTGATCAAGTGATAATTATCTGGGTTGGATTTTTCTTGTCTTTATGTTACCATGCCAACTTTTGGAAAATGGCGCCATATTGACCTCTGGTCAGTTAAATATTTCCACACACATCAAACACATTGACCAGAAGCAGAAATGGCAAAATCAGCAGCCCTTCAGAAACGCGACAAAAGGTGTGGTGCTTGCCTGCCATACCTGAACGTCGCATGGTAGAATCATAGAATGGTTATGGGACAGAAGGAGGCCATTCAGTCTGTCGAGCCCTGCCAACTCTCCACAAAGGACCATAAAACAAAGGAGCAGAAGTAGGCCATTCGGCCCATCGAGCCTGCTCCACCATTCAATGAGGTCATGACTGAAATTTAATGGGAGAAAACAGAGTCCCGTTTTGGGTGCGTTTAGCGGGGTGTTTCTCAGCACCTGCAGTGCCGAGCTGGACCAGGCCCACCCAGATGCCCGGGTTGCAGGATTCTCCTGGATGCCCCAGATCCAGGGATAATTGATGGCATGCAGGCCGCCATGCGTGTCCCAGGTCATCGGAGAGTGCCCTTCATTAACAGGAAGGGGTTCCACTCCCTGAACGTTCAACTCCCTGAATGTGCGAACGCCACCATGTTAGCATGCATGTGTGTGCACTCTTTCCAGGGAGTGTGCATGATAGCTATGTCCTGGGACACTCGGACATCCCCGGCATCTTCAAGAACCATCCCAGGATGATGAGTTTGCTCTTGGGGGATAATGGTTGAGGTCCTGGCTGATGGCGCCAGTGCAGAGGCTGGAGTCCGAGGCTGAGACCCGATATAATGAGGCCCGTGTTGTCAGTGAGCGGTGCATCGGACTGCTCAAAATGCGGTTTCAATGCCGGGACCTCTCCGGTGGTGCACTACAGAGGCCCGTCCACTAGACTTAGGATGCATTGGATGGAGAGGAAAACTGCAGGGGATGGGCACAATGGAAATATGGAGCTTGTTCAAGGAGCAGCTACTGCATGTCCTTGATAAGTATGTACTTGTCAGGCAGGGAGGAAGTGGTCGAGCGAGGGAACCGTGGTTTACTAAAGCAGTTGAAACACTTGTCAAGAGGAAGAAGGAAACTTATGTAAAGATGAGACGTGAAGGTTCAGTTAGGGCGCTCAAAAGTTACAAGTTAGCTAGGAAGGACCTAAAGAGAGAGCTAAGAAGAGCCAGGAGGGGACATGAGAAGTCTTTGGCAGGTAGGATCAAGGATAACCCTCAAGCTTTCTATAGATATGTCAGGAATAAAAGAATTACGAGGGTAAGAGTAGGGCTAGTCAAGGACAGTAGTGGGAAGTTGTACGTGGAGTCCGAGGAGATAGGAGAGGTGCTCAATTAATATTTTTCGTCAGTATCCACACAGGAAAAGGACAATGTTGTCGAGGAGAATACTGAGATACAGCTACTAAACTAGAAGGGCTTGAGGTTCATAAGGAGGAGGTGTTAGCAATTCTGGAAAGTGTGAAAATAGATAAGTCCCCAGGGCCGGATGGGATTTATCCTAGGATTCTCTGGGAAGCTAGGGGGGAGATTGCTGAGCCTTTGGCTTTGATCTTTAAGTCACCTTTGTCTACAGGAATAATGCCAGAGGATAGCAAATGTTGTCCCCTTGTTCTAGAAGGGGAGTAGAGACAACCCCGGTAACTATAGACCAGTGAGCCTTACTTCTGTTGTGGGCAAAGTCTTGGAAAGGTTAATAAGAGATAGGATGTATAATCATCTGGAAAGGAATAATTTGATTAGAGATAGTCAACACAGTTTTGTGAAGGGTAGGTCATGCCTCACAAACCTTATTGAGTTCTTTGAGAAGGTGACCAAACAGGTGGATGAGGGTAAAGCAGTTGATGTGGTGTATATGGATTTCAGTAAAGCGTTTGATAAGGTTCCCCATGGTAGGCTATTGCAGAAAACACAGAGGCATGGGATTCAGGATGATTTAGCAGTTTGGATCAGAAATTGGCTAGCTGGAAGAAGACAAAGGGTGGTGGTTGATGGGAAATGTTCAGACTGGAGTCCAGTTACTAGTGATGTACCACAAGGATCTGTTTTGGGGCCACTGCTGTTTGTCATTTTTATAAATGACCTGGAGGAGGGCATAGAAGGATGGGTGAGTAAATTTGCAGATGACATTAAAGTCGGTGGAGTTGTGGACAGTGTGGAAGGATGTTACAAGTTACAGAGGGACATAGATAAGCTGCAGTGCTGGGTTGAGAGGTGGCTAATGGGGTTTAATGCAGAAAAGTGTGAGGTGATTCGTTTTGGAAGGAATAACAGGAAGACAGAGTACTGGGCTAATGGTAAGATTTTTGGTAGTGTGGATGAGCAGGGAGATCTCGGTGTCCATGTACATAGATCCCTGAAAGTTGCCACCCAGGTTGAGAGGGTTGTTAAGAAGGCGTACGGTGTGTTAGCTTTTATTGGTAGAGGGATTGAGTTTCGGAGCCATGAGGTCATGTTGCAGCTGTACAAAACTCTGGTGCGGCTGCATTTGGAGTATTGCGTGCAATTCTGTTCACCGCATTATAGGAAGGATGTGGAGGCATTGGAAAGGGTGCAGAGGAGATTTACCAGAATGTTGCCTGGTATGGAGGCAAGATCTTATGAGGGAAGGCTGAGGGACTTGAGGCTGTTTTCGTTAGAGAGAAGAAGGTTAAGAGGTGACTTAATTGAGGCATAAAGATCAGAGGATTAGATAGGGTTGACAATGAGAGCCTTTTTCCTTGGATGGTGATGTCTAGCATGAGGGGACATAGCTTTAAATTGAGAGGAGATAGATACAGGACAGATGTCAGAGGTAGGTTCTTTACTCAGAGAGTAGTAAGGGCGTGGAATGCCCTGCCTGCAACAGTAGTGGACTCGCCAACATTAAGGGCATTCAAATGGTCATTGGATAGACATATGGACGATAAGGGAATAGTGTAGATGGGATTTAGAGTGGCTTCACGGGTCGGCGCAACATTGAGGGCCAAATGGCCTGTACTGCGCTGTAATGTTCTATGTTCTAATGTCGCCCTCCGAGGTGTGTGTCTCTGCACTGGTGGAGGATGTGAATGATAGCTGTGACACGGAGATGGCGGTCTCCTCGGAGCTCTCCTTTGAAGTGGTCTCTTGGGTGACAGGGGGGGAAATGACTCCAGATGGCCTGACCCCTTCAGATGAAGATCCTGAGAGGCAATGGACATGTGTTCACTGGGAGGGTAAGATTATTTTGTCTGACGTGAAATTGACACTTCAAAATGTTTCCATTAAATCGCGCTCTAAACTGCACCTTGGCACACCTGGCAAATTGAGCACCAAGATAACAGGTTGGTTCTCAGGAGCACTGAAATAGAAGATTAACGGTAAATTACAGTACAATCTGATAAATTACGGTAATTACTCCCAATGACTGTTATCATTACTTTTAATCACAGCCTGCTGATAGGTGCATCAAAAACACACACCACATTATTTGCCAACCCTTCCAATCTTTAGAGAACACAAACGCCTGTGATAAACATAGAACAGGTTAAAGGCAATGAGGGACCCTGACCTGCCAGTGATCTTCCCGAGGCTGGTCAGAGTGGAGGCTTGTGAAGACACTTTACCAAAGGTCAAATTCACACACACGTCAATGCAGTCAGGGTGTAAATGCACAGCTGGAAAAAGGCATTGAACTGATTGACAAGCCATGATCACATTGAATGACAGAGCAGACTCGATGGGCTGAATGGTCTCCTCTTGTTCCAATGCTAGATTGGATAGTTCCTGAAAATGCACTTTGGCGTTGCCAGGTGCAGTTAGCCTCTACCCGTTTAATGCCCCTACCGCTGGACCCGAACCTTCGGGCTCGAGCCCAACGGCAGGACTTGTTGGCCACAGAAGGAGCGTTCAACATGGTTCAATTGGCTGATGATCAGCTTGGAAATCCTTCCAACACCTCCCTCACTATGCCCCAAAGGATACAAAACAGTATGTAGGCGTGATGGTACGCTCACAACAACATTACCATGATTCCACTGCACATCTGCATTGACAGTGCACATCTCAGCAATGAGCACGAAATCGTGAGTGGCTAGCACGAGTTAAAACTAGCCTGCACTACTTAAAGCCACACTTAAAACGTGAGTTGTAGTGTGGCTGGAACAGGTGGTCGACGACCTGTGTGCAAGTTGCTCTAACATGAAAAGACTGAATATCGGCACAACATCATAGAATCACAGAATTTACAGTGTAGAAGGAGGCCATTCGGCCCATCGAGTCTACACCGGCCCTTGGAAACAGCCACCTATTTAAGCGCACACCTCCACCCTATCCCCGTAACCCAGTAACCCCACCTAACCTTTTGGACACAAAGGGGCAATTTAGCATGGCCAATCCACGTAACCTGCACATCGTTGGACTGTGGGAGGAAACCGGAGCACCCGGAGGAAGCCCACACAGACACGGGGAGAACTTGCAGACTCGGCACATACAGTGGTCCAAGGTGGGAATCGAACCTGGGACCTTGGAGCTGTGAAGCAACAGTGCTAATCACTGTGCTACCGTGCCGGCCATGGGAGAGAGCACACTTCGAGGTTTTCTGTAATTGGACTGGAGGCAGAAGAGCTGCAAATGGTGGCAGATGTGCTGCATCCATACAGAGTCAGATGACCCCTCAGAAGAAAGCCTAGAAGGCAGTGGCACCAGGTAGTTGTCGTGGTCAATGCCAGGATTCAAGTCCTGAGGTACCTGAAGCAGCAAGTTCAAGAACCATACACAAGTCGTCAAGCGCAGTGTATTCAGCCTCAAACGCAAAATCCCACCAACTCCATTACTAGACCAAGGCACTTCGAGGCAGTACACCTCCCGCCAGTATTCACCTACAGCCATAGCCCGATCAATTAGGACACTCACTACACATTCATGTGCTTCACTTCTCTGTCCTCACACCCGTGACACTGCTGCAAACCACACAACCCACATCTCACAATTTGCACACACTATTCAAACATTTGGCCAAATTACCCAAAGCTATTGCACCGCACTCACAGACACGCTTCCCTCTCCCTCCCAGGACAAGCTTGTGCATAAGAACATAAGAACGTAAGAACTAGGAGCAGGAGTAGGTCATCTGACCCTTCGAGCCTGCCCCGCCATTGAATGAGATTGTGGCTGATCTTTTATGGATCCAGCTCCACTTTCCCACCCAAACACCATAACCCTTTATTCCTTTATTCTTCAAAAATGTTCTTGAAAACATTTAATGAAGGAGCCCCAACTGCTTCGCTGGGCAGGGAATTCCATAGATTCACAACCCTTTGGGTGAAGAAGTTCTTCCTAAGATCCGTCCTAAATCTACTTCCCCTTATTTTGAGGCTATGCCCCCTAGTTCTGCTTTCACCCGCCAGTGGAAATAACCTGTCCACATCTATCCTATCTATTCCCTTCATAATTTTAATTATATGTTTCTATAAGATCCCCCCGCATCCTCCTAAATTCCAACGAGTACAGTCCCAGTCTACTCAGCCTCTCCTCGTAATCCAACCCCCTCAACTCTGGGATTAACCTAGTGAATTTCCTCTGCACAGCCGTCAGTAAGAGGTTGCAGGAGCTTACTGGTGGGGAACAGGCATTCCTGCATGTCCTTAATCCCATGGAAGGGGCAGTGCTCGTCACCATTGGAGAGGCCACAACTGAGGCCGTGGTCAGTGACAGGGGTGAAACCATCGACAATCATGGTGTCCTCATATCCAATTCTCACATCTCGCTTTCCCTCCCCGCCCCATCCCGAATTCTGTTCTGATTTATCAGCTGCAGATGGTGTAAACTAGGCAGATTTTTAATCGGTAAGGGAATTTCAGGTTATAGGGATAAGGCGGGAAACTGGAGTTGAGGATTACCCTATCAGTCCAGATCTCATTGAATGACGCAGCAGACTCAATGGGCCGAATTGCCTACTTCTGCCCCTACGTCCTATGGTCTTGTGGCCTTTTGCTTCCCCATGACAACCTTAACCTTGAGGCTTTGTCCTTCCAGACCTGCCACCTGGTCAGGCAGCGGCGATGAGGAAAAAATGTTTTCACTTTTTCTCACACATGTAACTAGCGGCTAAGACATTGATGCTGCCAGGAACATAGAGGATGGCATAAAGGCAGGTTTTGCAAGTGGTGAGACACCAAGTAAGATTGGGCTGCAGCCAGGGCAGAGGGCAAGGATGGCGCAGGTCCCAGCTCACCATAATGAGGATTCAGATGAGGACTTTGATGGGGGAAGGCTAGAGAAAGGCTGATGGATAATCCCGATGACATGTTTGGTTCATTGGCAGGCCTGCTAGAATGCCAAAGTATCAAGGAGAATGGAGCAGTAGAGCACTAACCTTGCACTGGGGTTTGCGCAGAGTTTGGAGCCGACCTTTTCCGGATTGGGAGCGTTGACCAACGCCATTAGCACACTTGTGGACGCCTGATGCAGCATCCGATGGCCGATACCTCAGCTTTCACTGCAGTACAAGCAGAATCCAGCTATAGTCTGGATGGAATCTCAGGATTGTCTCTTTGATAGATGGCTTGCTGGTCTGCAATCTCAGTTTGCTGTCACCATGGCGGCAGCTACCTGTGCTCAAGGGGGCTTGTAGGCTCTCATAGCAGTCTATCCTCCAAAGATTGCTAGGTCTGACCCCCCCCCACCCTCGCCACTCTCCTCCAGAGTCCCACCTCCAACCACAAGGGAATGGCAGTGGTGAATGGGGTATGGAACCTGCTGCCAGCTCTCAGGATGGCACACCCGCTCCTGACACCCAGCCGGTGCCCTTGCCGTTGCCTCTCGGCCAGCCAGGCCAGATGCCGATGGTGCAGTCCGAAGCCAGGCCTTGAGCTGTTGGAAGGCCCCCTCCTGAAATCTCTGCCACTGAAAGTGAACAACCTCCGCCAATCAGGTAGCAACACCGGGGAAGCACTGTGGAGGAACTGTGGGTGATTCAAAAGCACAAAGAAGACATGCACTGAGGGGATGTACAAGGACGACTGGCAGACGATTGTAAGCGATATGGCACAGTACGATTTCTAGAATGTTTATTTTGTGTTGCCATTTATTTTGGTATTGTGCATTGTATGCCGATCAGTTTCAGAAGGAAGGGAAAGTTATGGGGCTGTTGGGGAATGTGGCATTGAGGTTGCAGTCGGAGGCGTCACATCCAGAGTGGGCAAACTCATGGGCAAACCAACAAGAATGGGACTGCCTTCTGAGAATCATAGAATCCCTACAGTGCAGAAGGAGGTTATTCAGTCCTTCAAGCCTACATCGACCCTCTGAAAGATCACCCGACCCAAGCCCACTCTCCTGCCCTACCTCCGTAATCCATAACCCACCTAACTTTTTAGACACTAATGGACAATTTAGCATGGCCAAACCGCCTAATCTGCACATCTTTGGACCGTCGGAGGAAACCGGAGCACCCGGAGGAAACTCTGGCAGACCCGGGCAGAATGTACAAACTCCACACAGTCACCCAAGGCCGGAATTGAACCCGGGTCCCTGGCACTGTGGGTGAGGCAGCAGCGCTGACCATTGTGCCACAGTGCCACCCTTCGTCCTCTATCCTCCTCCTACTTCTGCTCTTCGTGTTGCTCCTCAGCTGCTGGCTGAGTATCTATGGCCTCATGGTAGCCAGGGTGTGCGTACGGCCTGCAGAAGACCAGCATGGGTCTCGACACCGACGTTGCCTCTTACTGCAGAGCCGCTCTGCTCTGTCACATCTCTTGTATCAGCCCGGCTTTCACTGGAGGCAGGTTCCCACGTGTGCATGGCTTGTGCACCACAGTCATCAGCAGGTAGCCCTTATCGCTGAGGAACCACCCTTTGGTAGCTCAGCACAGTGGGCTGCCACCACCGGCATCATGGCTGCTGCAGGATACTCTGTGTGAGGTCACACACCAGCCCCAGGTTAAGAGGGTGGAATCTGTTTTAGCTGCGGTGCATCTCGGAGCTAAAATGAGCCTCCTGCAAAGCAGTGGATGTACAGTCAATGGTACCCTGCAGGGTGTGAAGCTTCTTCACACATTCCTCACTGAGACGTAGGCTGGCTCTGCCTGCTTGTCTCCGGTAAGAGAAAATGAAACGTAGTCACCTGTGTTTGAATAGAGAGCCTTGGTGACTTTGGACTGCAGCAGTTGATGGTAAATTGCGAGATGTTGCACATCACTTGTAGCCTGGAAGGACCGTGATGTATCAAAGTTCATGGATACCATCAGATTCACAGTCACTGGGAATGCCGTCATCACCCTCTTCTGTGCTTAGAGCTGTGGCTTCAGTAGATTATAGCTTAGGACGCCCCCTACTGAAGCACAGACATTGGCCGGAATTCTCTGTCCGTTCACTCTGACGGGATTCTCTGGTCCCATTGCGGTGAGTGACGGTTTGGCTGAGCTTCAAATTCTCCGTCCCCGCTCGCCGCAGCGGTGGAGTGAACTCGGATCAGGGAATCCTGGCCATTGTTCCTCACCGAGGTTCAGGTAAGTGAATTGCTTCCTGAACATCGTGTCATGGAGTCACAGAGTTTTGCTGCACAGAAGGAGGCACTTCGGCCCATCGTCTCTGCATCTCCTATCTATTCCGATCCCATTTTCCAGGACATGGTCAGAGCCTTGCATGCTGTGGCATTTCAAGTGGACAGGTGATCTGCCTGTTAAGAGCCCTTCTCCCGATCTCCTTCTCCATGTCTCAGCAGTTTATCTCGCTGCTTGTGCCTACTGCTCATCCTCGAATCATATTGTTTGGGAACAGCTGGTTTGTACAGAAACCTTACAGCCAGTACAATGTTCCTCAGCACCCACTACACCATCCCCTGGAGATTTTAGGAACTTTAAAGAATTCTGAGAAGCGCCGAACCCCTTTTACAGTCAGAAAAAGCCATTAGAAATCAATTAACATCTAACCATGAAAGTATTTGATAGTGCTTTTAAATAGCGTTGGTCTTTCTTCATGCTGACTGCTTATCTAACCAACTGTGACCATAATAGGAATTGGCATTAGCTGGAGCACTGATCTCTGAAACAGCAGTGCTGCCATGGTAGCACAGCGGTTAGCACTGTTGCTTCACAGCACCAGGGTCCCAGGTTCAATTCCTGGCTTGGGTCTCTGTGCGGAGTCTGCACGTTCCCCCCGTGTCTGTGTGGGTTTCCTCTGGGTGCTCCGGTTTCCTCCCACAGGTTCCAAAAGACGTGCTGTTAGGTGAATTGGACATTCTGAATTCTCCCTCTGTGACTCGAACAGGCGCCGGAATGTGGCGACTAGGGGCTTTTCACAGTAACTTCATTGCAGTGTTAATGTAAGCCTACTTGTGACACTGATGAAGATTATTATTATGACTGAAAACTCTACTTATCCCCAGTGTGCTCACTGCCTGCTTGCCACCTCCCTCACTAATCTGGTATCTAGTGTGACCTGCCCCGTAAATGGGCATCCATGTCATGGATATCTTTTTGGGCCTTTAATGGCCCCAAACTGGGCAATAGAAATCCAAATGTTATGCCCATAATACCACAGAAGCATCTCAAACCATAATGAACTACTTTTTAGGAATGGCGACCGTACCAAACATGACCGCCATTTTAAACAGACCACATCACACTACTGGCCATAAGGTGAACGGCCGGCTTGTGCAACTTTGTTTACTGAATCATTTTGTTTGGAAATATTAGTGTCAATCGAGACACTGGGAAAATTTCTCTTTTTCATGTAAAGAATGATCACTTGTTGAGGTGAGACGGAGACTGACATTCCCTGGAATAATTCATCTCAAAGCCTCAAGAGAGAGAAGAGAATTATAGGAAAGGTGACAACAAGAAATGACTCACCCGATTTACAGGGCAGTACCTAAACCCGCAGACCTAGAACAAATATAATTACAAATCCAAAGGTGGCTGTTGAAATATTACCCAGAGGAGTTCATTGAACTCAAAGATAAGCCAAAGTGCAAAAACACACAATCTTAAATCCAGGATAGCATTATCTCCTGTCTGAGTACTTGCAGTGTGGTGTTAAACAGTTTGGTTTATCAGAGCAATTGCACTGAGATTAATGTTCTCTATGTTATGGAGGTATAGACGAGTCACCTTTGTTAATACGTAATATGATTTGGTGTGTGACGCACTGAATGGGCTACTTCATTGCCCCCCCAAGGCCTCCGTGGGAATGTAGATTGTTTAATGAGGGTTTAATGGTTAAAAATTCACTTTGCACTTCTTATTTATTGAGGGTGAGTCTTCCTCTTTGTGAGGTAACTTCTCTTCCTTCTTGCTCAGGTCTTTCTATACCACGGCGGGTTCAAAGTACTTTGGGTGGCAGATATTCTGTAGCCGTCAGCAAACAATAATGTATCTTGGAACTCACGCTGGATGCGCTGAAGTAATCCCTCTCCCACCTCCTAGTTGTCCAGGCATCTGTTGTTTCAGGATACAATGGTTTCTTCAATCAGAGCTCTTCTCGCTGAGCATTGCTCATTGGTTGGATCTTATCAGTTGCACGGAAGGGCTATAGAGGTGAAAGTGTGGGAAATTTTTGAAATTAGGTAGGTAAGACGACCCTCCCTGCTGGAGGAAGAGTCAGATTGGCCCTGGTTACCCACCTGGCAGCAGTGGGCAGCCATTTAGCATTAGGTAAGTTGCAAAATAAATCGATTAGGTCACCAGGATCTTCCAACAGCATTGAAAGAAAGCAGAGAATAGAGGGAGTAAAGAGGAATGGACCAGTGTGGAAAGCGCCATGACTACGGCCAGGAAACTGGGCGCTGGCATATGTGAGTTACTGATTGTGGTCATAAACAAGTTGAAGATTGAACAAATGGAAGCTCTTCCTGTTGAGAAACAGAGATGGTTCCTGTGGGCAACCGCTCGGGGCTACATGAGAATAACATGGTGCCCTGTATCCGCAAGAATCTAGCAATTCCAATTCAGCCTATCAGCTATAATGGTAGACAGTGCATCAGTGACCTTCTGGATCAGCGTGAACACAGAAATCTCCCTGAATTTTTTTATATAATAATCTTTATTATTGTCACAAGTAGGCTTACATTACACTGCAATGAAGTTACTATGCCCCTAGTCGCTACACTCCGGCGCCTGTTCAGGTACACCGAGAGAGAATTCAGAATGTCCAATTCACCAAACAAGCATGTCCTTTGGGACTTGTGGGAGGAAACCGGAGCACCCGGAGGAAACCCACTCAGACACGGGGAGAACGTGCAGACTCCGCACAGACAGTGACCCAAGCCGGGAATCGAACCTGGGACCCTGACACTGTGCTATTATACGATCAGAAGAGGTTTATAGAAAGCCAAAGGAACAAAAATTTGGTATCATAATGAATTTCACATGACATGTGTTGTTTAAATGATCAACAACAGTGCTGTCAAGTAGCACTTACCAATAACTTCAATGATCACTTTGGATTCTGCCAGGACCCCATTACAGCCTTGGTTCAAACATAGACAAAAGAGCTTAATTCCAGAGGTGAGATGAGAGTGACTGTCCTTGACATCATGGAACATATGATCAAATGTGGCATCAAGGAGCCCCAGCTAAACGGGAGTTAATAGATATGGGGGGGAAACTCTCCGCTGGTTGGAGTCATACTTGGCACAAAGGAAGGTGGTTGTGTTGTTTGAAGTCGATCATCTCAGTCCCAGGACATCACAGCAGAGGTTCTTCAGGATAATGTCCTAGGCCCAACCATCTTCAGCTGGCTTCATCATTGAATTTCCCTCAATCATAAGGTCAATAGTGGGGATGTTCGCTGATGACTGCACAATGTTCAGCACCGTTCCTGACCCCTCAGAAACGGAAACAATCCATGTTCATATGAGCATATGGACAACATTCAGGACATGGGCTGATCCGTGACAAGTGACATTTATGCCACAGAAATGCCAGGCAATGACCATCTCCAATATGGGAGAATCTAAGGTCCACCTCCATTGTCCATCACCATCGTCAAACCCTCCACCATCCTCCACCTGAATTCATTGAGCAGAAACTGAACTGGACCAGACACCAGACAGGTCAAAAGCTGGGCATTCAGTGATGGGTGATTATTTCATGACACCCAAAAGACTTTTCACCAGCTAAAAGCTACAAGTCAGGAGTGCAATGGAATACTCCCCACTTGGCTGGTTGGGTGCTACTCAGGAAACTTCGTGCAGGACAAAGCCTTGAGCGATGCTCCATCCGCCATCTTAAAAACTCACACCTTCCACCACCTCAGTGGCAGCAGTGTGTACCACACATATAATTAACAGCAGCAACTTGCCAAGGCTTCTGCCATTGCACCTTCCAAGCATGTAGGTTCTACCATCTAGAAAGGGCAACAGATGCATGGGAACTCCTTCAATTTCCCCTCCAAACCATTTACCATCCTGACTTAGAACTATATCTCTGTTCCTTCAGTGTCGCTGGGTCAAAATCCTTCTTCCCCGCTGTTACCAGACTCCTGAATGACCCTTTTATGGACTGATCTGATCTCTTCAGACATCTTCTCTACTGAGTAGTACTACACTCCGTATACTTCACCCAATGCCTGTGTTTATGTATTTACATTGTGTTTTTATGTATGTCTTATGTTTTTTTTCATGTGTGGAACGATCTGTCTGGGCTGTATGCAGAACAATACTTTTCACTGTACCTCGGTACAGGGGACAATAAGCAAAATCCAAATCAAATCCAAATCCAAAGTAGGCCGAGATCAAGACCTGGAGAGATAAGTTCTCCCAGTGATGAATGCACTGGGTTATGCAGACCATTGTAAATACTTGTACATAAATCTATCTGACATTTACTGTCAGTCTCCTTTCGACACACCGTAATGTTCTGTTGAAACACCGTAATACTTCCTGTGCTTTCATCTTGCAGTCTGTGCAAATCTTTGCTGCCGCCCTCTCTGCAGATGTTGCTGTAGCATCCCATGTTCAGTAATTCACGTGAAACAGTTCTTGAGTGGTTGTCCCTCTTCAAATATATTAAAGTGGGAAACACTTACTAAAACAACGTGACCTGATCAGCCTAACTCAGCAACTGAGAGACTTACTTTGAAGTGGGCTTTCAATCCCGTTAAATAGCGGTTTGCGAAAGCTGTTTGGCAATTGCCCCCACCATGATTTCCTGGGCGGTTTATTGAAGTGGTGTTTCAGGCATGCACAGGCACCAATTTAACAGGACCCGACTGCACTGCAGGGCTCTCATTATCATATTTAATGATAGCTGCAATTGTTGGAAGGCGCCATTTTGGATGGTCATCGAGCAACAAGGGACACGGGGTAGACAAGGGAGCCAAGAATAATTGGGGGCAGACAGCACATCTGTGATCTGACTGAATGGCGTAGCAGGCTCGAAGGGCTGAATGGCCTATTCTCCTAAATTTTGCAATCCTATGTCTGTTCAACCTGGATCACTATGGCACATGTGCACTTTTGGTGGCCTTCCGATGCAGAATTGGACCCCTTTCTTTTATAATCTTTTATTGTCACAAGTCGGCTTACATTAACACTGCAATGAAGTTACTGTGAAAAGCCCCTAGTCGCCACATTCCGGCACCTGTTCGGTACACAGATGGAGAATTCAGAATGTCCAAATTACCTAATAGCACGTCTTTCGGGACTTGTGGGAGGAAACTGGAGCACCCGGAGGAAACCCACGCAGACACGGGGAGAATGTGCAGACTCCACACAGACAGTGACCCAAGCGGGAATCGAACCTGGGACCCTGGCACTGTGAAGCCACAGTGCTAATCACTTTGCGACCATGCTGCCGACCATTTTAAAATCTGCTTTGAAGCCTGGAAATGTGCTGTACCAACCACAATCCCTTTGCAATGAGCTCTGTCACTCTGTTACTCAACATGGCTGTCGAGGTGATGAAACATTTGCGATATTGGTGGTATTTTAAAGAGCATGTTGTCTAAACAGAACCGGTATTAAGAGAAACAAATTCTGCAGTTAATCTGCCCTGACTAATAGATCCAATGTGTCCAGCTGGTGTTTATAACGGTTCTAATTCTGTTTTTATTTTATGGTCAGTAACTCCTACTGTGATAATTCACTACAGTGACATGAAAATGATTGTGAACATGTGTCAATTATGCCTTTTTTAGAAGATTCCGCTGCAGCTTCCTAATTCAAACAGTTTGGTTTCAAATGATTTCTCAACAATCGAATGACTGCCCGGAGGCTCTCTTGAAGTTTGCAATTAAAGTCGAAATAGGGGTCATGTTGACTTAACTATGAAGAGCATGCTGCTACCTGGGTTTGAACTGTGGTTCCGAATGTAATTGAAGCCCCTCCTTTCACTTTCTACCAGAGATTCCTTTCTTTTCAATGAGCAGTGATTTATGCTGAAGGACAATAAAATGGCTAGAGACTCGTGATGGAGCATTGTTCAGTGGGCAGTGATTGATGGTGGAGCATTGTTCAGGAGGAAGCAATTCACTGTGGTGGAACATGCTACAAAGGGCAGTGACTCATGGTGGGGTCATTGTTCAATGATAACCCTGGGACATTCTGTTGAAGTAGGAAATTATTAATGTTTGGACCTGGACTATTCTGTCATACATCTATCAACATCCCTGTCCTCATTTAAAGGTTTACATTTGTATCTGTACTTTTTTATGGCATTCATTTCGGGGGTGAGGGCATCACTGGTCAGGCCAGCATTTCTTGCTCATCGCTAACTGCCTTTGACAGGGTGGTGGTGAGCTGCCTTTTTGAACCGCTGCAGTTCCAGAGGTGTAGGTACGTCCACAGAGCTGTTAGGGAGGGAATTCCTGGATTTTGACCCAACGACAGTGAAGGAACGGCGATATATTTCCACAAGTAGGCTGACATTAACACCGCAATGAAGTTACAGTGAAAGGCCCTTAGTCGCCACGTTCCGGCGCCTGTTCGGGTACACGGAGGGAGAATTCAGAATGTCCAATTCACCGAACAGCACGTCGTTCGGAACTTGTGGCAGGAAACAGGAGCACCCAGAGGAAACTCATGCAGACACGGGGAGAACGTGCAGACCCCACAGAGACAGTGACCCAAGCCGGGAATCGAACCTGGGACTCTAGCACTGTGAAGCAACAATGCTACTGTGCCACCAATTATACTTATTCGGAGGAGGGGGGAGGGAAGGTATATTTAAAAAGAAGGGGTGATGTTATATGTCGATCAGGGATTGGAGAACTACATCACTAGAAAGGCGGTGCGATCCACTTTTAGTTCCCCTTTTGCTTTTCAACAGCCTCCCCATGCACAGTTCTGGGGCGAAATTCTCCGGTATCGGCGCGATGTCCGCCGACCGGCGCCAAAAATGGCGCAAATCAGTCGGGCATCGCGCCGCCCCAAAGGTGCGGAATCCTCACATCTTGGGGGGCCGAGCCCCAACCTTGAGGGGTTAGGCCCGCACTGGACTAATTTCCGCCCCGCCAGCTGGCGGAAAAGGCCTTTGGTGCCCCGCCAGCTGGTGCGGAAATTACATTGCCGGGCGGCGCATGCGCAGGAGCATTTGCGGCAGCTCACGGCATCCCCGCGTATGCGCTGTGGAGGGAGTCTCTTCCGCCTCAGCCATGGTGGAGACAGTGGCGAAGACGGAAGGAAATGAGTGCCCCCACGGCACAGGTCCGCCCGCGGATCGGTGGGCCCCGATCGCGGGTCAGGCCACCGTGGGGGCACCCCCCGGGGCCAGATCGTCCTGCGCCCCCCCAGGACCCCGGAACCCGCCCGCGCCGCCTTGTCCCGCCGGTAAGAGAGGTGGTTTAATCCACGCCGGCAGGACAGGCATCCTAGCAGCGGGACATTGGCCCATTCGGGCCGGAGAATCGCGGGCGAGGGCCCGCCAACCGGCGCGGCGCGATTCCCGCCCCCGCCGAATCTCCGGTGCCGGAGAATTCGGCAACCGGCGGGGGCGGGATTCGCGCCAGCCCCCGGCGATTCTCCGACCCGGCGGGGGGTCGGAGAATCTTGCCCCTGGGCCAGGATTCTCCCTTCCGGGGACTAAGTCCCCACGCCGGCGGCAAAACTGGCGGCAACGGCTCCGGCTTAACGGGCTCCCAAAGTGAGGAATTCGCACCTGTCTAGGGGGCTAGGTTGATGCCAGAGACGTTGGCGCCGCTCCAGCCGGCGCTGAAGGGATGGCGCGAATTTGCGCATGCGCGGAACGGTCGCCGTGATCTCATGCATGCGCGGAACGGCCAGCGTGGTTCCGCGTATGCGCAGACCGGCCGTCGTATTTTGTCGTATACGTGAGGGGTTCTCTTCTCCGCATCGGCCATGGCGGAGCCCGACAGGGGCCGGATCGGAAGGAAGAAGTGCACCCATGGAACAAACCCGCCCGCAGATCGGTGGGCCCTGATCGCGGGCCAGGCCACCGTTTGGGGGCCCCCCGGGGTTGGATCCCTCCGCACCTCCCGAGGACCGCCCCCGCAGACTTACCTGCCAGGACCCGCCGTGTGGGACCATCCGTAATCCACGCCGGCGTGACTGGCCAAAAATGGACAGCCGCTCGGCCCATCGGGGCCTGGAGAATCGCCGGGGTGGCTGCTGCCAATGGCCCCTGGCTGGCGTGGCTGGAGTCCCGCCACTGCCCGAAAAACGGCGCCGGAGAATATGGCAGCTGGCGGCGGGGCGGGATTCACGCCGCCCCCCGGGGATTCTCCGACCCGGCGGAAGGTTGGAGAATCCCGCCCCGCATGTCCTTACACCTAACATCTCTACAACTGTTCCTATGTGCCTAGTCTCAATAAATGAACCCTCAATGTGTGTTCCATAAATTTGCCAGCCCAGAAGACATGCTCAAGTCTCTGAAGTTTCTAATTCAGCTGCTATGTTTGAGCAGTAAGGGAACACCGTTTGAAGCAAAGTTACAGCTACATCCCAGACATTAGTCTCGTGTTATTTTACGAAGGAAAACAAAACCTTGAGGCAAAATTTGGTTGGACAAAACATCTTGTGTTAAAAGTCAAACTGCCAGTGACTCAAGGGCAGTCTCATGCCAGACAAAGCAAACTGTGTTTTCCTCAGATGCTTGGAGTCATTGGAATAGTTCATTTAGACTACCAGTGAGTGAAATGCTTGTGTAAACCAAATAGGAGCTTTTCCAAGGCAGCAGCACAGATATGGATGCAGAGGTGGGAAGGTACAGCAAACCGCTGTCAAATAAGGCCCGGTCCATAGAATGACCTCGGCCTGTTCAGTTTCATAATAATATGATAAAAATTTTTAGCCTTGTTTTCAAATTCTTCCATGGCCTAGTCCTGCCCTATCTCTGTAAATCCCCTCGAGTTCCACAAATCTCCAAAACCTCTACGCTCCTCCAATTCTGGTGTCTTGCACATCCCTGATTTTAAATTGATTCATCAATGACGACCTTGCCTCCAGCTCCCGAGGCCCTAACCTCTGGAATTCCCATCCTCAACCTTTGCTTGCCTCACCTCCTTTAAGACACTTTTTGATCACCTCTCGTACTGTTTCTCCAAGTTGATTGGTGTCAGATTATATTTAATAACCCTGCGCTGAAACGCCCTTGGACATTTTGCCTTATCAGAGGTGCTATTCAACTATAAGTTATGTTTGCTGCAGATGGTGCTTTATTCCTCAATTCAGCTGTTTTGCGGTCGACTTGGTCTCGCTGAGGCTTGATTAGCTAAGCACAGCTGCAGAATGGCATTGGGCAAATATCATCTTTCAGTGAACAGTTGATGTTTTTATTCCCTCTAATTCTGAAGTTAGTTTAAAATATTGAAGCTTATCTGAAGTCCACAGAGCAAAAGCTGTAAATAAATTCCTGAGGCTGGAATAGTTCTCAGATTAATCATTGGAAACTATGTTAAATCACTAACCATGTCCCTTTCATAATGTGTCCCGACTGAAAATGTGTTCAGCTTTAACCAGTCTCTCTGGTGCTGTTTTTCCTCATTATATCACTCAACCTCCTTGCCTGTTCATGGACAATTTAATGCTCTGATGGGCAATTGGGGCTTACGAACCTTATTAAACACAGAAGCAGTCCATGTTTATATGTAGCAAGACCCGGACAATATCCAGACTGGCTGAGTCAAGTAACATTCGCACCACATAAATCACCTCGAACACGAGGGGATCCAACCTTTGCACCTTGACATTCAATGACATGGCCATCAGTGAGTCCCACTATCACCATGCTGGGAAGTTACCGTTGAACTGGGCCAACTATATAAACTGGGGCTGCACGGTTGCACAGTGGTTAGCACTGCTGCCTCGCGGCTTCCAGGGTCCCAGGTTCAATTCCGGCCTCGGGTGACTGCCTGTGTGGAGTTTTCACTTTCTCCCCGTGTCTGCGTGGGTTTCCTCCAGGCACTCCGGTTTCCTCCCGCAGTCCAAAGATGTGTAGATTAGGTGGATTTCCCCTTAGCGTCCAAAAGGTAAGGTTGTGTTACTGGGTTGAGGGGATGAGGTGGGGCCATGGGCTTGGGTGGGGCGTTCTTTCTGTGGGCTGGTGCGGACACGATGGACCGATTGGCCCCCTTCTGCACTGTAAATTCTATGTAGTATTGTAGCTACAAGAACAAGTCTGAGGTGGGTAACTCAGTTCCTAACTCCATAAAGCCTGTTCATCATCTACAAGGCACAAGTCAGCAGTGTGATGGAATACTCTCCCCTTGCCTGGGTGAGTGCAGCCCCCCAAACACACAAGAGACTGGACACCATTCAGGACTAGGCAGTCAACTTGACGGGCACCCTATTCACCAACATCAACATTCACTCCCTCCATCACCGCTGCACAGCGGCAGCAGTACGTATCACATACAAAATGCATTGCAGTAACTCACCATGGCTCACTTGACAGCATCTTCCAAACCCGTAACCTCTACCACCAAGAAGAGCAAGGGCAGCAGATGCATGGGAACATCCGCACGTTTCCCTCCAAGCCGCACAAAATGCTGACTTGGAGCTACATCACTTGGAGCTAGGTCAAAACCCTTCCTAACAGCACTGTGGGTGTACCTACATCACATGGACTGCAGCAGTTCTCAAAGGCAGCTCACCAGCAACTTATCAAGGGAAATTAGGGATGGCCAACAAATTCTGGGCTAGTCAATGGCACCCACACCCGCGAATGAATAAATAAATAAAAAAATAAAGAGAAAATTCAATGTTTCTGCAAGAAAAATCATGGAGTGACAATATCAGGCTGGACAAAAAACTGCAACACCCTAATGTGAATTCTTTGACCCCTCTGCTTGGAAACAAATGGCTTTCTTACTCAGTGAATGAGAGTGCAACTAACTGAGACATGTCTGCTGCCATGAGAGTTTGTATGGCAGCACGGTAGCACAGTGATTAGCACTGTTGCTTCACAGTGCCAGGGTCGCAGGTTCAATTCCCGCTTGGGTCTGTGTGGAGTCTGCACTTTCTCCCAGTGACTGCGTGGGTTTCCTCCGGGTGCTCCGGTTTCCTCCCACAAGTCCCGAAAGACGTGCTGTTCGGTGAATTGCACATTCTGAATTCTCCCTCTGTGTACCCGAACAGGCGCCGGAATGTGGCGACTAGGGGCTTTTCACAGTAACTTCATTGCAGTGTTAATGTAAGCCTACTGGTGACAATAAAAATTATTATTATTAATATGGAAAGACTCAACCTTGAAAAAAGGAAATACCTCCCTCATCCTCAGGACCTTGAAGTGTAGTGACTGTTGCAATATTGAAAGTCAGGCAGCTAATTTGAGCACAGCAGCTCCCACAAACAGCAACGTGACAGAGATCAGTCGGATTGATCAGAGGGATAAATACTGGCAAGGACACTTGGGATAACTCTCCTGCTCTCCTTCTTTAGAACAGTGTCATGGGATCTCATGTCAAACTGAGAGGGCTAGGCGGCACCATGGTTCACATTGACAGTGCAGTGCTCCCTCCGTGCTGTGTTGGAATGTCAGCATAGACCTTCGACCTCAAGTGCTGGACGGGGACTCAAACCGACATCGTTGTGACTCAATGGGCGAGAGTGCTAGCCACTGAGCCAAGGCTGACACCGAAAAGCATGGATTTTTGTTAACAAAGAACAAAGAAAAGTACAGCACAGGAACAGACCTTTGGACCTCCAGGCCTGCACCGACCATGCTGCCCGTCTAACCTAAAACCTTCTGCACTTCCGGGGTCCGTATCCCTCTATTCCCGTCCTATTCATGTATTTGTCAAGATGCCCCTTAAACGTCCCGATTGTCCCTGCTTCCACCACCTCCCCCGGCAGCGAGTTCAAGGCACCCACTACCCTCTGTGTAAAATACTTCTCTCGTCCATCTCCTCTAATCTTTTCCCCTTGCACCTTAAACCTATGTCCCCTAGCATTTAACTCTTCCACCCTGGGAAAAAGTTCCTGACTATCCACCCTGTCCATGCCCCTCATAATTTTGTAAACTTCTATCAGGTTGCCCCACAATCTCCGTCGTTCTAGTGGGAACAAACCGAGTTTATCCAAACTCTCCTCACAGCTAATGCCCTCCATACCTTCACACAACTTCATGCATTTATCTTTAAATTGAGAAACAGCAACATTTGGCTCAAGTGTTGCTAAAACGGGACTCTCACGGCCAGTTGTAATTACGCAAGAGCTGCTCTCTAGTGACAAATTGTAACTTTCCCTCTCCTCCTGCCATCATAAGCAGGCAGACAGTGTAGATATCGAGCCTTCTGCCAGGGTGAAAACCTTTGCTGATATGGTGTGTTCGGAATGTCACAGAGTCACATGGTCATAGAGGTCTACAGCAGTCATTTTCAAACCCAGGGTCGCGACCCGCGGATGGGTCACTGAAGGGTGTCAGGAGTGTCACGGGGCCATGCATCGCAGCGTTCCCAATCGAGGGAAGAAGTGACCAACCACGTGACTGGCTTTTAAAAATGCTGGTTGCGACCGGCTTTCATAATGGCGGTCATTGCGCGCATAGTGCCCCCTCAGCAGTACGCAGGTCACGCGCCCCACATGCTGACGTCACATATTCTGGGCGTGAGAGAGAGATTCCACCATTTTGTAGCTGCCAGCAGTGCTGGTGTGAACGGCAGGGCCTCTGGTGGACAACACACAAAGAAGAAGCTGAAAACAGGAACAAAACAGCATAAAGATGATTACTTGAGGGGCGGCACCTGGCACAGTGGTTAGCACTGGGACTGTGGCGCTGAGGACCCGGGTTCGAATTGGAGCACCAAAAGCTGGTGATTCGAAACAAACCTGTTGGACTTTAACCTGGTGTTGTAAGACTTCTTACTGTGCCCAGTTTTTACCACTAAGCTAGTCCCAATTGCCCACATTTGGCCATATCCCTCTATACCCAGCTTTCCCGGATGTTATAACCTGCCTACTTACCATTGGCTGGGGACTAAGGACAATCCCTCAATCCTGTGGGAGTATGAGCTTCCCCAATGAGGGGGGCGGAGAAACCACTAGTAATCTCCTAGTATAAATAAAGCTGGCCAGTTCAGGAACCAGCAGGAAGGAGTATGTAGCAAGGGAAGTTACTGCTACTGTTATGTATATATGTTATAGTAAATAAATGTTATTACTTTGTATCCTTAAAACTCGTGCTGGATTCTTCGTGGCCCTTACAAAACCGTAGAACTGTCAAAATGCATTTTAAAAGACAGAATTGTAGCACTGCAGTCATTTCAATCACCTCTGTACAAAAATATGGCAATATTCTACATTTGGCAGGCCACTCTTGAGGAGAAATCAGTTTTCAGCCACACTCTCAAAGTGGTGTCTGCTTATTGGTGCAACTCACCTCATCAAAAATGCCAGGCTGTTCAGCTCAATGGGTTGGAAGGCATTGAGGAATATAAGGAAATGCTTAAAGAGTAGGGCTTTGACTGGAATTGATTCAACCCCCATTCTGTTGAGTAGAATCCGTGAGGTATTTCTGAGGCTAGGGGGTACGGTAGCAGCCGATTGGAGAGGCGGTGGGGTGGGAGGGGGCAGGGCAGTGATTGGGAACATCAATTAGCCTGAATAGTTCAGGGTGGAAAAGGTTTGGAGGAATATCCTGTCCGTGAAACCAAACCAGTGACTGCCAGAGTATACAGGTGTGTATGTTAGGCGGGGGCAGCAGCTAGTAGGATGGGACAGCTTCTCCTCCCACAATTAAAGTGACAGACAATGGTTCAGCTGCTTCATAGCTGCTCTTAAATAAATAAATAAATAAATAATCTTTTTATTCTGACAAGTCGGCTTACATTAACACTGCAATGAAGTTACTGTGAAAAGCCCCTAGTCGCCACATGCTGGCACCTGTTTGGGGAAGAATTTGGAATTCTCAGCCGGTATGCGAATTGAACCCATGCTGCCGGCCTTGTTCTGCATCACAAAAACAAGTTGTCAGTAAATAGAGTGCACTTCTCTGATATCATGTCCAGCTGACGCTGCAATGTGAATTGACTTCATTTGCAGAATCATAGATCGTAGAATTTACAGTGCAGAAGGAGGCCATTCGGCCCATTGCGTCTGCACCGACCCACTGAAAGAGCACCCTGTGTAGGCCTACCACTCACCTCCCCCATCCTGCCGAGGCCTATCATTCACCTTCCCCCCACCCCCCCCCCCCACCCCTCCCCCACCCTCCCAACCTATCCCCATAACCCATACTAACTATTTTATCATGGCCAAACCACCTAACTGCATATCTTTGGACTGTGGGAGGAAACCGGAGCACTCGGAGGAAACACGCGCACACACACGGGGAGAAAGTGCAAACTCCGCACCCATATTCACCCAAGGCTGGAATTGAACCGGGGATCCTGGCGCTGTGAGGCAGCAGTGCCAACCACTGGGCCACCGTAAAAACCTTATTCCAAACTTTTCTCACAATCCTGTTACGTAGCACTGTATTGATGTCTCTTCTGAAAGTCAGAACCATTGTTAGAGGCTGTGCAGCCTTCTCTCAGTACATCACTGGAGTGACAACCTAGATTACTGCTGAAATGTCTGGAGTGGGCCTCGAACACTGAGCTGAGAATGCTGCTGCTGAACCACAGCTGATTCCTGAAGATGATACAAATGACCACATTGCCATAGAATAGTGAGTCACATAATAATAATAATCCTTATTATCACAAGTAGGCTTACACCAACCCTGCAATGAAGTTACGGTGAAAAACCCCTAGTCACCACATTCCGGCACCTGTTCGGGCACACTGAGGGAGAATTCAGAATGTCCAAATTGCCTAACAAGCACGTCTTTCGGGACTTGTGGGAGGAAACCGGAGCACCTGGAGGAAACCCACGCAGACATGGGGAGAACATGCAGACTCTGCACAGACAGTGACCCAAGCCGGGAATCGAACCTGGGACCCTGGCGCTAACCATATGCTACCATGCCCTCCATAGGAGAAGGTAGATTATCTGATCAGTTTTAGAAATAATTGAGGCATAAATCTCTACCAAAACCTGACTACACAGTGATGTTACTTTACAGTTCAGAGATCAGATACATGGTAGCTGACAGGGATGATGACAAAATGGAAGAAATTAGGATAGATTTTCCCTCATACATGTTTCATAGTAGTTGCCACAGGACTTTGGTTGGGAATTATGCAACTGTTACCCTTTCAATTCAAGACTGATAGAACAAATACAACAGCTTTATTTAAATTTGAGTTATCGATCTCAGAGTGGAAGGACACTGCTTTTAAAAACTCATAACTGCGGTAGCTCAAACTGCTTTAGTTGTGCATCAAATAATTAATAGAGTTGTGACTTTTCTTTTTGCATAATTTGATTAATCATCTGTCTGCCGCATTAGTGGATGAGGTCATGCGGCGGTCATGTTACTCTGTGAGTGACTCAGAAACTTGGACGACTGAAGCGGAGATCGTGGGCTGGACTCTCTGGCCCCTGGGCCTCGTGATTCTTGGCGAGCAGCAGCAGTGGGATCCAATTCAATCCCTGGCAGCGGGATTCAATTCTCCCGTCGCTTGTGCAAGGGATTTCCCATTGAAGCCACCCCAGGTCGTCGGGAAACCCGTGCCTTTCCTTCGGGAAAAGTGAATTGCAATGCCTGGAGAATTCTGGCCAAGAAGATCGCAGGAACACAAGAATTAGGAGTAGGAGTTCGCCCCCTCGAACCTGCTCCGCCATTCAGTAAGGTCGTGGCTGATTTGATTGTGGCCTTAACTCCATTTTTCTGCCTGTCCCCATAACCCTCGACTCCCTTGTCACTCGCAAATCAGTCTCACTCAGCCTCGAATATACTCAATGACCCAGCCTCCACTGCTCTCTGGGGAAGAGAATTCTAAAGATCAGCCAACCTCTGAGAGAAGAGGCTCTTTCCCATTGCCACCTTAAATGGGAGACCCATTAGTTTTGAACTGTGCCTCCTCATTTTTGATTCCCCCCCCACAAGGGGAAACCTTATCTCAGCTTCTGCCCTTTCAAACCACCTCAGAATCACACATGTTTCAGTCAGATCACCTCTCCATCTTCTAAGCTCCAATGAATGTAGGTTCAATCTGTTCAATCCTTCCTCCTTCCCTTCATCCTTCCCCTTTATTCCGGTTCAGCACTGTTGCTTCACAGCGCCAGCGTCCCAGGTTCGATTCCCGGCTTGGGTCACTGTCTGTGCGGAGTCTGCATGTTCCCCCCATGTCTGCGTGGGTTTCCTTTGGGCGTTCCGGTTTCCTCCCACAAGTCCCGAAAGATGTGCTGTTAGGTCATTTGGACATTCTAAATTCTCCCTCTGTGTACCCGAACAGGCGCCGGAATGTGACAACTAGGGGCTTTTCACAGTGACTTCATTGCAGTGTTAACGTAAGATTATTATTATTCTCTGAGTCTTCTCTGAACTGCCTCCAATGCAAATATGATCCTCCTTAAATAAGGAGACCAAAACTAAACACAGTGCTCTTGGTGCGTTCTCACCAATGTCCTGTCCAGTTGTACCAGTTTTTACACTCCATGCAGTGTGGTGATATGCCTGTAGACGGTGTTGTATATAGTTGGTGCTGCAACCTCCAATCAGCAACAGAACTACTAGTGATTTGTCCAAACTAGGATTTTTATTAAAACACACATGGTAAGGTAACAATCTGATTCAGAGCAAGTTATCATGGAGTTTCTTTATACTCCCCTGGAATTACCCCTATGGACGACTGTCCTCATGTACGTCTTATAACCTTCATCCGATCTGCCTTGACTTATATCTGATTGCCTTGTCACATGGCCATTGTCGCAAGACTACTCAATGAACACCGAACACTGAGATCGCAGTAGCTGATACCTCGGACTAAACAAGCCAGCAACAGATGACATCATACCAGTCTTGGAAAAGCTTTCTCCAGAGGAACTTGGTGGGTCGTCTCAGGCCTCTGAAATGGTTCCGGTAATCGACTCCCTGCTGCTCGAGGTCACCCCATCGGAAGATGATTGAGAAGATATTGATGATGAACACGATAATATTGATATTGTTGATGATGAGTGGGAACATATTGATGATCAATACGATGACATTGATATTGCTGATGATGAGCGGGAAGATATTGATGATGAATACGACAACATTGATATTGATGATGATGAGTGGGAAGATATTGATGATGAATACGATAACATTGATATTGATGATGATGAGTGGGAAGATGGAAGATATTGATGATGAATATGACAACATTGATATTGCTGATGATGAGTGGGAAGATATTGATGATGAATACGATAACATTGATATTGATGATGATGAGTGGGAATATGGAAGATATTGATGATGAATACGACAACATTGATATTGCTGATGATGAGTGGGAAGATATTGATGATGAATACGATAACATTGATATTGATGATGATGAGTGGGAAGATAGAAGATATTGATGATGAATACGATAACATTGATATTGCTGATGATGAGTGGGAAGATATTGATGATGAATACGATAACATTGATATTGATGATGATGAGTGGGAAGATGGAAGATATTGATGATGAATACGACAACATTGATATTGCTGAGGATGAGTGGGAAGATATTGATGATGAATACGATAACATTGATATTGATGATGATGAGTGGGAAGATAGAAGATATTGATGATGAATACGATAAAATTGATATTGAAGCTGATGAGTGAGAAGATATTGATGATAAATACGATGAGACCAGCTCTGATGATGTTGAACATGATGACTCTGGGTGTGAGTCAGCAGAGGAGCTGATGACTATCTCACTGTGTAGCTCAACTGATCACACACATCTACTTGAGCAAGACCAGGATGACCCAACGCCTGGGTCATCGTGACCAGAGAGTGTCTGCATCATTATTTGCAGTGATGAGGAGGCATTCAGTGTTGCTCCAGCGAACCAAGAAGGGGCGGCACCTGTTGTGGTAGATCTAACCTCCACCCAGGCACCAGAAAGCGAAACGCTCCAGCATCCAGTTGAGGGCGCAAAAGTGGACATGGTCGCACAACCCAGTGATGATGCGTTGGAGCCTCAAGATCCACCCGAGTATCCGCAGACCTCCAAGCACAGCGTGCAATCCAGCACTGAACCTGGGGCTGCCCAGCCCAAACATAACAAGAAAATAATTCACAAGCCAATTGTTAAAACAAAAGGAGGAATAGGAGAAGACTGGGAGAGCGCGCTCATCCCACTGACAAAAGCAAAAGAGAAGAAGGTGAGGTCATGATTGACAAGCCAGAGACAGAAGAGACAGAAAACATACAGTGAAGCAGCAAACAGCATCATGCTTATGGACACCCTCGATAAACCTATTATAATGTTTATGCTTATTACTAATGTGTAGAGTAATGATAGTTATCATGTTTGTAAACAAACTTCAATATCTCCTAAGGAAGGGGGATGTGGTGAGATGCTTGTAGACGGTGTTGTATATAGTTGGTAGACTTCCAACCAGCAAGTGGCGGTACAGATCCACCATGCGGCTTCGAGGCAGTGGTCATGTGACAAGGCACTCAGCTATAAGTCAGTGCAGATCTGGTGATCGTCAGAGGTTTGTAATTCATACATGAGGACAATCATGCATAAGGGTAGTTCCAGGACAGCACTATAGCACAGTGGTTAGCACAATTGCTTCACAGCTCCAGGGTCCCAGGTTCGATTCCTGGCTTGGGTAACTGTCTGTGCGGAGTCTGCATGTTCTCCCCGTGTGTGTGTGGGTTTCCTCCGGGTACTCTGGTTTCCTCCCATAGTCCAAAGATGTGCAGGTTAGGTGGATTGGCCGTGACAAATTGTCCCTTAGGGTCCAAAAAGGTGGGGTAAGGTTACTGGGTTACGGGGATAGGGTGGAGGTGTGGGTTTGGGTGGGGTGCTCTTTCCAAGGGCCAGTGCAGACTCGATGGACTGAATGGCCTCCTTCCGCACTAAAAATTCTTTGATTCAGGAGAGTATAAAGAAACTCCATGATAACTGACTCTGTATCTAATCATTACCTTACCACGTGTGCTTTAATAAGAATCCTGGTTTGGACAAGTTACCAGCAGTTCTGTGGATTCCTTACCAGACAACAAACACTGCTAGCACTACCACTAACCTTTCCCTTTTATGTTCCCTTGCAGGTTTGAAGATTCTCAGAGGCCCGTGGACTGTACCTGACCTAACCCGATCCAGCAGGACTCCTTGAACGACCTGATCTGGAAGTTGAAGAGGCCCAAACCGGAAGTCGGACCCCAACCTCTATTTGGACCTGACCCGGCCCTCGGAGCTCCCAACCTGGCCTAGGAACCGACATCAGCCGCAGACTGCTAGATCCAGCTGCCGGAGCACCCACCCCTGCCCCCGACCACAAGAACCGGCCTGACCTGACCCGGAGAGGTCTGCCCACTGACTCTACCCCAGAGGCCCGACCAGCGACCCGACTTATCGAAGGGTGGAAGGAAGAATTCACGTGGAGACCCGACCAAGGCCTAACTCCAGGAACCCCCGACCAGACACCAAAGCTGGAGCAGAACACAGGACCCGGCCCAACCTGGCCCAGGAAGCCCTGCCTGTGACTCAAACCCGGATTAAAGACCCCCAAAAAGACAGAGACCCCGTGAGAAGACCTGAACATGCTGCAAGGTAGACCCATACCCGCGGAACACTGGGGCACGACCGGATCGCACACATGCTCCCCCGCTCCTCGGAACCGCAGAAACGCAACCCCTGCCAGGCACCCTGCCAGGCGTGACCCCGAAAATTAAACCACGCCACGGCCCCCGCCAGCGACCCGACTCTCACCAGACGCAACCACCTACCTTTCACAAGGCCTGACTTCTCCCATCGGATCCCAGCCGCAGCCGCCGGCTGAGGAAGTGAGGGAAACGCGGCGGTCTGCAGGTCAGACTGAAGCAACGCGGTTTCAAGACTCCTCTCCCCAGCAGACTCCTGGCAAACGTACAAGCGATCGAAAACAAACTGGACGAACTTAAGGCTAGACTTACCTCTCAGAGGGAAGTAAGAGACTGCTGTGTGCTCTGTTTCACAGAGACATGGCTCACCCCCGCCTCACCGGACTGTGCCATACAACCTGAAGGCTTCTCAATTCATCGGGCGGACCGCACGGCATCATCAGGCAAAGCGAAGGGTGGAGGGGTGTGCCTCCTCATCAACTCCTCCTGGTGTTTGGGCATGTCGACCCTGGCGACCTACTGCTCCCAGACCTGGAATACCTGACCGTGAGGTACCACCCATACTATCTTCCACGCGAGTTCCCGTCAGCCATTATCACAGCGGTCTACATCCCACCCCAGGCAGAAATGAAGAAGGCGCTGGACGAACTGTACACTGTTATAAACAACAATGAAACAGAACACCCGGAGAACTTGTTCATCGTGGCCGGAGACTTCAACAAGGCCAACTTCAGAGTGTACTGCCAAAATTCCACCAGCAAATCTCCTGCCCCACTAGGGGTGACAACATTCTTGACCACTGCTACTCAAAAATCAAGGGCGTCTACCGTTCCATCCTCCGACCGCGCTTTGGGAAATCAGACCGTAAGGCGGTGCTCCTTCTCCCAGCATACAAGCAGAAACTCAAGCGGGAGAATCCAGCTAAGAAGGTCGTGCAGTGCTGGTCCGAAGAAACTGAAGAGCTCCTACGTGAGTGCTTAGAGACAGTGGACTGGTCCATATTTAAGAACTCAGCGACCAACCTAAATGAGTATGCCACCACCGTCACAGACTTCATCAGCAAATGTGTGGACGACTGCGTGCCAAAGAAAGCAGTACGTGCGTTCCCCAACCAGAAACCATGGCTCAATCGCGAGATTGTCTCCCTACTGAAGGACAGATCTGAGGCGTCCAAGGCAGACGACCCTGACCTACACAAGAAATCCAGGTACGACCTCCGCAAAGCCATCTGGGATGCCAAGAGATAATATCAAACCAAGCTAGAGTCATAGACAGACTCTCGGCGGTTGTGGCAAGGACTAAACAATATAACGGGCTACAAAGCGAAGTCGAGCAGTATCTCCGGCAGCAACGCACTCCTCCCCGATGAATTCTATGCTTGGTTCGAGTAGGAAACCATCAATCCGCTGTCGAGTGCCCCAGCAGCCCATAATTCACCCATACCCACCATCATAGCTTCCAAAGTCAGATCGGCCTTCCTGAAAGTGAACCCTCGGAAGGCGACGGGCCTGGACGGGATCCCTGGTCGTGCACTCAGAGCCTGCACGGACCAGCTGCCAGATGTGTTCGCGGACATCTTCAACCTCTCCTTTCTCCGTTTCGAGATCCCCACCTGCTTCAAGAAGACCACCATCATTCCGCTATCAAAGAACAACCAGGCAACGTGCCTCAAAGGCTATTGCCCAGTGGCCCTGACTTCAGTCATAATGACGTGCTTCGAGAGGTTGGTCATGAAGCGCATCAACTCCATACTCCCAGAACGCCTTGATCCACTGCAATTCGCATACCGCCGCAATGGTCCACAGCAGGTGCCATTTCCCTGGCCCTACACTCATCCCCAGAGCATCTCGACAACAAGGACTCCTACATCAGACTCCTATTCATTGACTACAGCTCCGCCTTCAACACCATAATCCCAGCCAAGCTCATATCAAAGCTCCAAAACCGAGGACTTGGCTCCTCACTCTGCAACTGGATCCTCGACTTCCTGAACCATAGACCACAATCAGTAAGAATAAACAATAACACTTCCTCCACAATAGTCCTCAATACCGGGGCCCCCGCAAGGCTCTGTACTCAGCCCCCTACTCGACTCCCCATACACACACGACTGTGTGGCAAAATGTGGTCCAACTCAATCTACAAGTTTGCTGACTACACAACCTGAGTGGGTCGGATCTCAAACAATGGTGATTCAGAGTACAAGAGGGAGATAGAGAACCTAGTGGAGTGGTGTAACGACAACAACCTTTCTCTCAATGCCAGCAAACTAAAGAGACTTATAGAAAAAAATTGACTTATAGAATCATAGAATTTACAATGCGGAAGGAGGCCATTCGATCCATCGAGTCTGCGCTGGCCCTGGGAAAGAGCACCCTACTTAAGCCCACCCCCCCACCCTATCCCCGTAACCCAGTAACCCCACCTAACCTTTTTGGACAACTAAGGGCAGTATAGCATGGCCAATCCATCTAACCTGCACGTCTTTGGACTGTGGGAGGAAACCGGAGCACCCGGAGGAAACCCACGCACAGACGGGGAGGATGTGCAGACTCCGCACAGACAGTGACCCAAGCCGGAATCGACCCTGGAGCTATGAAGCAACAGTGCTTCAGGAAGCAAAGTACTGTACACACCCCTGTCTGCATCAATGGGGCCGAGGTGGAGATGGTTGACAGCTTCAAATTCCGAACTGTACACATCACCAGAAATTTGTCCTGGTTCACCCACGCCGCGCTATCACCAAGAAAGCACAACAGCGCCTGTACTTCCTCAGGAAACTAAGGAAATTCGGCATGTCCACATTAACCCTTACCAACTTTTACAGGTGCACTGTAGAAAGCATCCTATCCGGCTGCATCACAGCTGGTATGGCAAGTGCTAAGCCCAAGACCGAAAGAAACTACAGAGTTGTGAACACAGCTCAGTCCATCACACGAACCTGCCTCCCATCCATTGACTCCATCTACACTTCCCGCTGCCTGGGGAAAGCGGGCAGAATAATCAAAGACCCCTCCCACCCGGCTTACTCATTCTTCCAGCTTCTTCCATCGGGCAGGAGATACAAAAGTCTGAGAACACGCACGAACAGATTCAAAAACAGTTTCTTCCCCGCTGTTACCAGACTCCTAAACGACCCTCTTATGGACTGATGGACTTATGGACTGATCTGATCTCTTCACACATCTTCACCCAATGCCTGTGTCTATGTATTTACTTTGTGTATTTTACGTTTGCTCTATTATGTATTTTACGGAATAATCTGTTTGAGCTGTACGCAGAGCAATACTTTTCACTGTACCTCGATACATATAATAGTAAACCAATCCAACCCCATCTGATTCAATCTTGGACAGTGTTAGGCTGAGTAATAAGCTTTGAGCTGGTTATATCAGCTTTGTACTGCTACCCAGTCCCACTGGACTGTGGAAAGACAAATCAATCATTGCTGACTGCTATCCAGTGGCCTCTATTGATACTGGGGAGAACAGATGTGATACATCCAACAGTCCAGGTTGACCCATGTGATCACTTGGGTGGTCACTTGGGTGAGAAACTGGAGGGCAACTGGCTCCCTTGGGCCCATTCCCCAGAATTAGTCAGTGCCTTTGGCAGAGGAGATGAGAGGGAGCAGAGTGTAGGAACAAAACATGGTTAAAAACTACTATGTGGAGTTTAAATGCAATTTCTTCCAGTCTAGAAGTTAAACTTGAACCACCATCTTTTGATCAGAGGCCTAAAAAACAGTGTCATCACGGTGGCGCAGTGAGTAGCACTGCTGCCTCATGGCGCCGAGGTCCCAGGTTCGATTCTGGGTCACTGTCCGTGAGGAGTTTGCGCATTCTCCCCGTGTTTACTTGCGTGGGTTTCGCCGCCTCAACCCAAAGATGTGCAGGGTAGGTGGATTGGCCGCGTTAAATTGCCCCTTAATTGGAAAAAATGAATTGGGTACTCTAAATTTTAAGAAAAACAAACAGTGTCATTTTACTTGAGCAACCCTCCAAAGAAACTCATCAGCAATGGTTTGGATGAGTGAACTGTTCAAGAGTCCCTTTGTTTGCATATTCTGCTGACGTGAAGTGACGCATTTACTGCAGTGATGAGGGGATTTGGCCGATTGAATCGACCAATGATTGACTGATGGATTGCTACACTGTGACCACACTGGACAGATCACAGAGGGCTTGTGGTCACAGCAGCTTCTACAGTGCAGGGTTAAGCTCATAATGTTCTTGCTGCGCTTGTGTTTACGCACAAATATCAAATGTGGTAAGACCATGATTATATGATAGCTTGTTAATTTTGTAGGCGAGGCTGACGAAGACTCTTATTTCAGATCTTGAGTGCGTCCTTTTTCAAAATTTATTCTTTCACAGGGTTTGGATGTTGCTGGCTAGGCCAGCATCGGATGTCCATCCCTAATTACCCTCGAGAAGGTGGTGGTGAGCCGCCTTCTTGGACCGCTGCAGCCCATGTGATGTAGGTACACTCACAGTGCTGTCAGGGAGTGAGGTCCAGTGACAGAATAGTGAGTGACTGAGAGGGGATCTTGTGGGTGCTGCTGTTTCCATCATTTGCTGCCCCTTTTCTTTTCCGGTGAATGTTCAAGGTGGTGGATGGGGTGCCAATCAAATGGCTGCTCATCCTGGGCGCTGCCAAGCTTCTTGCATGTTATCGGAGCTGCTCTCATTGGAGTGAATACCATGACACCCTCACTTGACCTTTGCAGATGGCTGACAGTCTTTGGCGCTTGTAGCACTGTCAATATGACGCGAGGCAGGGTGAGGTAATGTCAATTGAAGGCTTTATTAAGCAGAACTTTATCCCCAGCAGCGGGGTTATAGAATGCAGCTGCTGAGGGAAATGGAGGGAAAAGCTGGGTTCTTATACCGG
Organism: Scyliorhinus torazame; assembly: GCF_047496885.1. NCBI lineage: Eukaryota > Metazoa > Chordata > Chondrichthyes > Carcharhiniformes > Scyliorhinidae > Scyliorhinus > Scyliorhinus torazame. The sequence goes on from NC_092710.1 coordinate 326,474,892, forward strand.
CATTTCTGGGTGGAGTCCAGTAGGTGGCAGATCCTATCAGGACCTGGCATCCGTCCACCAATAGCCTGTCGACACGTGGTGTACCGTATTACCCCTAATACATACCACCACATTCACCCCTTGTTGAAAAAGAACCCGGCGGGATGGTGGTTCGCATGGTGGTTTACAGAGTCGGTACTGTGTCGTAACTTTGAACAAAACACAAAATTATCGCTTCAACTGGGCCAACGGGCCAAACAGGGTCGGCATGATGCCATAACTATAACAAGACACAATAACTGAAAACGTTGAGAGTTAAAGTGATCCGATGAGCCGGATGGGCGCCCTGGTCGTCCTTTCCGATCGTCTCGGGCGTGGTGGTGATGGCGCTGGCTCGAGTCCCGTCGACTCTGGGAGCGTAGCGCTGTCCCCTGTGTCCTTACTCCTGGGCGGGTCTGGGAGGAGAACCGAACCCCCCGGGAAGGGGGTGGCTGTGGGATGAACCGGCGGGAGTGAGGAGGTGGTGATTGGCGTTGGGGGTGTGTGGGTAGCTCCGGCGGGCACCAGGTCTTTCAGGGAGACCGTGTCCTGTCGGCCATCGGGGTACTCCACATAGGCGTATTGCGGGTTGGCGTGAAGGAGATGCACCCGTTCCACCAACGGATCTGACTTGTGCGCCCGCACATGTTTCCGGAGCAGAATGGGTCCTGGAGCTGCTAGCCAGGTCGGAAGTGGCGTTCCTGAGGAGGACTTCCTAGGAAAGAGGAGGAGGCGCTCGTGAGGCGTTTGATTCGTGGTGGTGCACAGCAGGGACCGGATAGAGTGAAGGGCATCCAGGAGGACTTCCTGCCAGCGGGAAATTGGGATACTCCTAGACCGGAGGGCCAGCAGGTCGGCCTTCCAGACCGTTCCATTCTCCCTTTCTACCTGCCCGTTCCCCCGGGGGTTGTAACTGGTCGTCCTGCTCGAGGCTATGCCCTTGCTGAGCAGGAACTGACGCAGTTCGTCACTCATAAAGGAGGACCCCCTGTCGCTATGGATATAGACGGGGAAACCGAACAGTGTAAAAATGGTCGCGACTGGTCGAGGGTCGTCGAAGCCAGACGTGGCTGTTGAAGTTGAGCATCGTAATCAGGCAGTATGTGGCCGTCTGTGTCGGGGTCCTTCAGCCAAGATGGCGGCATCCACGGATCGAGCGCGGTTGGGGGTGGACAAAATGGCGGCGCCCATCTCTCCCTCGTGGCGTCCGGGGTCCAAATTGGCGGCGTCCGTTGGTCGCAAGTGGATCGCTGGGGGGGCTGGGCCTGTGGTCCCGTTTCTTCCCCGGAGATAGCGGCGACCCCACGGGACTTGCACACTGTCGCGTAGTGGCCCTTCTTCCCGCAGCTTTTGCAGGTAGCCGCGCGGGCCGGGCAGCGCTGCCGAGAGTGTTTCGGCTGGCCGCAAAAATAGCAGCGGGGCCCCCCTGGTTGGTCTGGTGTTTTGGCCGCGCAGGTTTGCAGGGGTGGGGGGGTGCCGGAGGGTCGATCGCAGCGGGAGTCCACGGAGCCCAAGGGGCTGTAGTGCGGTCGGGGGCGTAGGCGCGGGCGTTACGCGAGGCCACATCGAGGGATGCCGCCAGGGCCTGAGCTTCTGTAAGTCCCAGAGATTCTTTCTCCCGAAGCCTCTGGCGGATCTGGGAAGAGGCCAAACCTGCCACATACGCATTGCGGACCAGGCGCTCTGTGTGTTCACTCGCTGTTGCCGCCGGGCAGTTGCAGTTTCGACACAGGATCTGCAGGGCGTTATAAAACTCGTCCAGCGATTCCCCCGGAAATTGCCGTCGTGTGGCGAGCTGGTAGCGAGCAAAAACCTGGTTGGCGGGCCGGATGTAGATATCCTTCAGCGCTTCAGAATGTAAATGGCCTAAATAATCCTCTTCTTGTAAGTTTGCATTGTGTTAGAGCTTGCTTGGAGATGAGTGCTGTTGAAGTTGCCTTAGTGAGTTGATAAAGTGCATCCTGTAGATATTACCATGGTACATCTGTCGTCGAGGGAGTGGATGTTGCATTTCATCACTCTGACTAGGATTTAAATGCACATCTATAGAGGAAGTACAGCACGTGCTCACCAGACCGATTCCTGGGACAGCAGGATTGCTGTATGAGGAGAGATTGGGTCAACAAGGCCTCTTTTCGCTGGAATTTAGAAGAACGAGAGAGGATCCAATTGAAACATATTCTGACAGGGCTAGATAGACTAGATACAGGGATCTTGTTTCCTCTGGCTGGGGGCGGGGGCGTCTAGAACATGGAGTCACAGTCTCAGGATATGGGGTAGACCATTTAGGACTGAGATGAGGGGAAATTTCTTCACTGAACACGGGATGGTGAAGCTGCGGAATTCTCTGGTAAAGATATCTGTGGAGGCCAAATCACTGAATATATTCACAAAGGGCATAGATTCCTGGACTCTAAATGTGTCAAGGGATTTGGCGGGAGTGTGGCCTTGAGGTAGAGGATCAGCCATGACCATATTGAATGGGGGAGTAGGCTCAAAGGGCAGAACGGCCTCCTCTCACTCCGATTCTCTAAATTTAACCCCAGTCAGATGAAAGATCCCCCTTTTCGGCAAGCTCTCAGACTACTCCGTGAAATGTGTGTGAAATCGAGGTTTTATTCACCTCTGTAAAAGACGATTGCCGGCCTTGAATGAATGAGGGCAGGACCCTGTGTTTTATTTAACGTCTGTTCCACTCCAGGATATGGTTAGTTGCATTTGGCAGATGGACTGACGCCTCTGTTGATTTTCTTGTCCAGTGCCTTGGATACTTGGAAAAAAAAACAGCGGAAATGTTGGAAATTTTTAGTGGGTCTTGATGTGTTAGGCAGGTAGGTTTGATGTGGACTGCACCCGATGCAGGGAAGCTAGAAACAGACGTCTAACACTGGAGAAGATTCAATGATAGAACTGATATACATATTCAGCTGTGGGTCGCCACTATACTGAACTGACTGGAGACCTTGTAGTAGCCTGACCAGACTTACTAGCTACCGCATGGTGTTTGCACTTGCTAGCTCGTGGATTCTGACTGTCTCAGTGGCTGGGTCCCGAGAGAGCGGGAAACTTAGTGCCCTCTGGCTTTATAGTGGAAGTGTCCTGTCTGGTGATTGGCTGCACTGTGCTGTGTGCTTACTGGTCATCCTGTGTGTCAATCACTGCCTGTCTGCATCTCATTATATACGAATGGATATTATGACATCTCCCCTTTTTTTTTAGATAAATAAATACTAAGGTGTGCGTGCGTATCTGCCTGACTATATACAAAAGGTGTCTAAATGAACATATATACATGGCAAACAAAACAATATTTACAGAGGTTAAATCGATGAAGTCACAAAATGTACAAAAATTCAGTCTACAGATTCAGTCTTTGTGGTGGGCGACGAATTCTAGGGTTTTATAAAGCTGCAGCAAAACCTCGCGGCTCTTAAACTCAATCCCCCTGTTAATGAAAGCCAACACACCATACGCCTTCTTCACAACCCTATCAACCTGGGTGGCAACTTTGAGGGATCTAACAATCAAGCAAGAGGCTGAATTCTCTGGTGGAAGAGCATTGTGGGTTTGGATCATGATGGAAGTGAGGGGAGGCGGTGGGGCTGGTCAAAACTGGCAAAACCGGCAAAAGTGTCGGCGAGTTGGAGAGCTGGTTGCCAGTCTGCTGGATTCCAATGTGTTGGGTGACTATTTGAAATCCCTCCAGGGAGGTGGGCTATCAACTTTCCTTGGAAAACCATTCAATTAGAGGGATCTTGATGTGTCTTTCCCATTGTTTTCAGACCCAAGGGTTTCATGGGTATCCTGAGACTCAACAGTTACTTCCAGGTTTCCGGCACACTCGGTACCATCGAACCCCTGCCTCTCATTCCCAATTGAACCCAGGTCGGTGACACTTCACCTGAAGTGGGAGACATGTGACGATTTCTAACTAGGTACAGACGCAGGAAAAACAGGTGTGGAGGAACAAAATGGAAGGGAAGGACCATGAGAATCAAACTGATCGAAATGACAAAATGGGATGAGGGTCATCTTGGGTCATCTGGACTCGAAACGTTAGCTCTTTTCTCTCCCTACAGATGCTGCCAGACCTGCTGGGATTTTCCAGCATTTTCTCTTTGGTTTCAGATTCCAGCATCCGCAGTAATTTTCTTTGAAAGGGATGAAGGTGCAAGGCAAAGTAAACCCTGGGTGGAACACGAAAAGAAATAAGACATTGGACTTAGCTGATGTGAATGATAATAGCTGGAGAAATAAAAGAGGGATTTGGCAGTGAGTAGGTAATGTTAAATTATAGTTATCTGTTTCGAGCAAGAAAAACATGAAGGGATTTTGTAGCTCTCTACAAAGATATAATTCATAAAAGCTCTTCCCCTGCTTTATGACTAACAGTTGGCACGAGACGTATAGTCTTCAAATGCCGCAGGGCATGTTTATATCAGGCCAGAGGTTTAATAAACAAGGCTGCGAGACAGCATCTGCCATCTGGATTTGAAGCTGTCTGATGTGCTATATAAATGCAAGTGTGTTGAGCCCTCCCCCGACATCACAGTGGCCTTGTACAGTAAGAACAGTGATTTAATCGTGTTAAAGTGGAAGGCCATTTGCATAAACAACTCAGGCGTCATTTGTGACCAGTCTTCCTTTCACCTTTGACCCTTGCCAAACCGCCTGCTCTCCAAGCTGCTCAAACTTCATTGATGAGCTGCCCCGCTTTAGAATATTAACCGTGCTGATCCCGCCCAATTTTTTTTGTTGCTGTCAAGCTGGGTCCCCGTGGCAGTGAAAGTGGCCATCGCACTTTTGACTAACTCAAAGGCAACAAGAATTTCAATTTGTACAGCGCCTTCAATGTCGTCATAATGTCCCAAGGCGCTTCACTGGAGAGTTAACCAACATAATTTGACACGGTGCCACACAGGGGGGTACGAAGGCAGGTGACCAGAGGCTTTGTCAAAGAGGGAGGAGTTAAGGAGGAAAGAGAGGCGGCGAAGTATTAGGAAGGGATTTCGGGAACTCAGGTCCAAGATGGGCAGCATGGTGGCATAGTGGTTAGCGCTGCTGCCTCACAGCGCCAGGGACCCGGCTTCAATTCCGGCCTCGGGTGACTGCCTGTGTGGGGGTTGTATGTTCTCTCCGTGTCTGCGTAGGTTTCCTCCCGGTGCTCCGGTTTCCTCCCACAGACAAAAGATGTGCAGGTTAGGTGGATTGGTCATGTTAAATTGCCCCTTAATGTCCCAGGATATGTAGGCCAGGTGGATTGGCCATGATCAATGCACAGGGTTATGAGGATGAGGGGAGGGGGGTGGGGTCTAGGTAGCGTGCTCTTTTGGACGGTCCCTGCAGACTCGATGGGCCTTCTACTGCACTGTGGGGATTCTATGGCTGAGGAATGGCTGTTGATGATGGAGTAATGATATTTGGAGAGAATTGTCGGAAAGCAGAGATCCTATGGGATTGATTGGCTGGAGAAGGGTGACAGAGATATAGAGGGGCAAAGACATGGAGGGATTTGAACACAAGTCTGAGAAAAGCTTAGTTGTTATTTTTATCCTATTCAAATAGAACTCCTGTCCTACAGCTTTCCGATAGGAAACTGCTGTGTCCCAGTATATAACAACAGGAGTCGGCCATTCAGCCCCTTGAACTTGTCCCGCAATTCAAATACATCATGACTGATCTGTACCTCAACTCAATTTTTCTGACATGGCTCAGAATTCTCAGTGCCTTACCGAACAAGAATCCATAAGTCTCAGGGCAGGATCTCCGCAGAGTTTTATTTCTGAGCCTGGGAATCCTGAAATCCAGTATCCAAACTCTGCGGAAATCCTGCCCTGAGACTTATGGATTCTTGTTCGGTAAGGCACTGAGAATTTTGTGGAATCGAGCCAGCTTTTCCATGACTTGTGGTTCATGGAAGCTCAGAGGGATCATAAACCACAGTTTGGATTCGGAAACAATCCAAGGAAAGGTAAGTTCAAAATGTCTTGGCCATGCCTCCAGCCAATCCCCATAGCACCTCATATCCTCCATGTCAACTTAATGCCAACTCATGCCCCCAAGACTTTGCTTGATTGGCATCTTTAGGTGATTATAATACGTTTTTCTTTCTGTGATCTATTTTTCCAATATCTCAATGTTTATTTGGACAAGATTAAGGGATAATAATAATCTTTATTATTGTCACAGGTAGGCTTACGTTAACACTGCAATGAAATTCCTGTGAAAAGCCTCTAGCTGCCACACTACGGCGCCTGTTCGGGTACACAGAGGGAGAATTCAGAATGTCCAAATTACCCAACAGCACTTCTTTCAGGACTTGCGGGAGGAAACCGGAGCACCCGGAGGAAACCCACGCAGACACGGGGAGAACATGCAGACTCCGTACAGACAGTGACCCAAGCCGGGAATCGAAACTGGGACCCTGGTGCTGTGAAGCAAACAGTGCTACCCACTGTGCTACCGTGTGTGAAACATTTAAAATCTCGTTAATAATTTGTCTGACTCGCACTTTTATGGGGTTGCCGGAACAGCACTTTGTTTTTCAAAGGGCATTTCAGAATGGGTGTTCTTTTTTGTCAGCAGTTCCACTCTTGCCATTGGTATTATATGGCTCAATCATTATATACAGAGTGCATACTGGGTGAATGGGCATTGAAAGGGCATGAATTGGCATGGAGAGTATGGGGGCCATAGGGAGTGGCTGAGGGGAATGAGTTGGCAATGAGTCAGCATGGCGGGCATAAGGGGCAGTGAGGAGTGAGTTTTGGGTGCGAATGTGTGAACTCTGAGGGATAGAAGGCCTAAATTATTCCATTACAACTGAAATGAAGTTCCGGAGAACCAAGGCGGGACTACTAACCAGTCTGCCTCGGCACTCGACCAGTCCTGTGACCTTCCAGGACTCCGGAGCGAAACGTTTGTGTGTCCGGATACTTTAAGCTGCGAACCAGGAAGTTTCCCATCTTCCTACCTGCCGCAGTGGTAAAAATCCAGCCTTTAGTCTTGGAAGCTCCAATAATACTCAGAATTTATAGCCTAGTGTTCAAATAAATTCCATATTATTCTTACCCCTCATGGGGAAAAAAATGTGCTTCCTGATTTTGTTCCTTAATGGCCGAGAATTAATTAAGAATCTTTTGAAAATCTGTACAGCTCTTCTTGCTTCCCAAGAATAGTTCTTCATATCTGTCCAAGCATTTCCTTTTGAAATTGCAAACGTCTCGACCAGATTGACTAACAATTTCATGTGCTCGGAGGAATGCCAACCAAGTCTATGGAACTTGTCCTTAATCTCTGACACCTGGTCTCACTCTGGTGGCAGAAGGTCATAATTTACAGAGGGCAGAAATCAGTAAACAAATGCTTATGTTGGTAACTGAATGTTCTTACTATTTTGGATATGGCTCGCAAACAGGGTATTGATTGCAGTTGTGGCCTTAGACAATATTTGATGAGTAACAATTCCCGACTTAATCAGTGACCTTCAGTGATTCTAGAGATTTTCCTAAAGGTCTCCTCCTGAGGTCCTCAGCATCACAGATGCCAGTCTTCAACCAATTCGAAATGGCTCAAGGAATGGCTGAAGGCACCGGATACTGCAAAGGTTATGGGCCCTGACAATATTCCGGCAATAGTACTGAAAAAAAAATGAAATGAAAATCGCTTATTGTCACAAGTAGGCTTCAAATGAAGTTACTATGAAAAGCCCCTAGTCGCCACATTCCTGCGCCTGTTCGGGGGGGGGGCTGTTACGGGAATCAAACCGTGCTGCTGGCCTGCCTTGGTCTGCTTTCAAAGCCAGCGATTTAGCCCTGTGCTAATCAGCCCCACTGAAGACTTGTGCTCCAGAACTGGCTGCATCCCAAGCCAAGCTATTCCAGTACATCTACAACACGGACATCTACCTGGCAATGTGGAAAGTTACCCAGGTGTGTCCTGTCAGTCTACTCTCCATCATCAGTAATGTGATGGAAGGAGTCATCAAATGTGCTATCAAGGGGCACCTACTCAGCAATAACTTGCTCACCGAGACCCAGTTTGGGTTCCGCCAGGGTCACTCAGCTCCTGACCTCATTACAGCCTTGGTTGAAATATGGACAAAAGAGCTGAATGCCAGAGGTGAGGTGAGAGTGGCTGCCCTTGACATTAAGGAAGCATTTGACCGAGTATGGCATCAAGGAGCCCTAGCTAAACAGGAGTCAATTGGAATCAGGGGGAAATCTCTCCGCTGGTTGGAGTCATACATAAGAACATATGAACATAAGAACTAGAAGCAGGAGTAGGCCATCTGGCCCCTCGAGCCTGCTCCACCATTCAATGAGATCATGGCTGATCTTTTGTGGACTCAGCTCCACTTTCCGGCCCGAACACCATAAACCTTAATCCCTTTATTCTTCAAAAAACTATCTATTTTTATCTTAAAAACATTTAATGAAGGAGCCTCTACTGCTTCACTGGGCAAGGAATTCCATAGATTCACAACCCTTTGGGTGAAGAAGTTCCTCCTAAACTCAGTCTTAAATCTACTTCCCCTTATTTTGAAGCTATGCCCCCTAGTTCTGCTTTCACCCGCCAGTGGAAACAACCTGCCCGCATCTATCCTATCTATTCCCTTCATAATTTTATATGTTTCTATAAGATCCCCCCTCATCCTTCTAAATTCCAACGAGTACAGTCCCAGTCTACTCAACCTCTCCTCGTAATCCAACCCCTTCAGCTCTGGGATTAACCTAGTGAATCTCATCTGCACAGCCTCCAGTGTCAGTACGTCCTTTCTCAGGTAAGGAGACCAAAACTGAACACAATACTCCAGGTGTGGCCTCACTAACACCTTATACAATTGCAGCATAACCTCCTTTGTCTTAAACTCCATCCCTCTAGCAATGAAGGACAAAATTCCATTTGCCTTCTTAATCACCTGTTGCACCTGTAAACCAACTTTTTGCGACTCATGCACTAGCACACCCAGGTCTCTTTGCACAGCAGCATGTTTTAATATTTTATCATTTAAATAATGATCCCTTTTGCTGTTATTCCTACCAAAATGGATAACCTCACATTTGTCAACATTGTATTCCATCTGCCAGACCCTAGCCCATTCACTTAGCCTATCCAAATCCCTCTGCAGACTTCCAGTATCCTCCGCACTTTTTGCTTTACCATTCATCTTAGTGTCGTCTGCAAACTTGGACACATTGCCCTTGGTTCCCAACTCCAAATCATCTATGTAAATTGTGAACAGTTGTGGGCCCAACACTGATCCCTGAGGGACACCACTAGCTACTGATTGCCAAAACCTGGCATAAAGGAAGATGGTTGTTGTGGTTGGAGGTCAATCATCTCAGCTCCAGGACAACATTGCAGGAGTTCTTCAGAGTGCTGTTCTAGGCCAACCATCTCCAGCTGCTTCATCAATGACCTCCCTTCTTTCATAAGGTCAGATTTGGGATGTTTGCGGATGACTGCACAATGTTCAGCACCATTCACAACGCCTCAGATAATGAAGCAGTCCGTGCCTGAATGCAGCAAGACCTGGACAATATCCAGGCTTGGGCTGACAAGTGCAAGTTACATTCGTGCCGCACAAGGGCTGGTCAATGTCCATCTCCTACAAAAGAGGATCTAACCGCAGCCCCTTGCCATTTATTGATATTAAAATAGTTGGATTCCTCACAATCAACAACCTAGGGGTTACCATTGACCAGAAACTCAACTGGACTAGCCACATTAATACTGTGGCTACCAGGGCAGGTCAAAAGCTCGGAATCCTCTGGTGAGTAACTCACCTCCTGACCCCCCCCCCCCCAAAGCCTGTCCGCCATCTACAAGGCTCAAGTCAGGAGTGTAATGGAATACTCTCCACTTGCCTGGATGAGTGCAGCTCCAACAACACTCAAGAAGCTCAACACCATCCAGGACAAAGCAATCCGCTGGATTACTCCCCTTCCACAAACATTCAAACCCTCCATCACTGACCAACAGTGGCAGCCATGTGTACCGTCTACAAGATGCACTGCAGTAACTCACCAAGGTTCCTTAGGCAGCACCTTCCAAACCCATGGCCACTAACATCCAGAAGGACAAGAGCAGCAGATACATGGGAATCCCACTACATGGAGGTTCCCCTCCAAGTCACTCACCAGCCTGACTTGGAAATATATCGATGTTCATTCACTCTCGCTGGGACAAATCCTGGAACTCCCTCCCTAACAGCATAGTGGGTGTACCTACACCTGAAGGACTGCAGCGGCTCAAGAAGGCAACTCATCACCACCTTCTGAAGGGCAACTCGAGATGGGCAATAAATGCTGGTCTCGCCGGCGAGGCCCAAATTCCTGTGAAGGGGAAGCTTCATAAACACACGAGGAAGAGATGGAAAGTTGTGAGGAGCAGGCACACTGCACTGAGTCAGTCGGGCTGAGTGGTTTGTCTGTGGACGGGACATTCTGTGTAATTCTGTCAGGATGTTTGGTTGCCTCAATTTGACCGAGATTATTGAAGGCCTATTTCCTCTGGCTGGTGAATTTGTATTAACCTGGCATTGACACAGGGTGAGCGCTCAGGCATGAAGAGGGAGATTATGTGTCTTTAAAATGTCTTTAAAATAAAGAATAGCTGATGCCAAGGCAATCGCAATAATCAAGGTGGTCGGATAAAGAAAATGATTCAAGAGTGGACGGACAGAGCAGGAAAATGCACTGTGAGCAGCTAGTCCCAGTGAGCCAAAGGGTATCTCGCTGTGTTGAAACGTTTATGATTCTCAGTTTATGTAAGAAGCTGTACATTCCCCTTGGACTTCAGTACGTGGATGTTCGTACGCAGTTAGTTTGCGTACAAGTACGAACACAGCAGCTGACTTCTATTGGATTCCACACTTTAACAGAACAAAACAAAAAATTTTGGACATGCTCTGTCATTAAACAAGATCATAGCTGATCTGATCTTGGCCTCAACGCCACTTCACTGCCTTTACCAGTGGACCTAGTTGATGTGCCATCAATTAATCACAAGACGAGTAGTGAACAAAGCTGAGGCTTGAATAAGCTAAACAGAAAGCCTCCTGGCCTCTGATCCTGAAATGGGGCAGGGCCGGAGGTCAGCCACCTTTATACCGAGCCCGAGGGGAGGCGGAGCCATCAGGCAGTGGTTTACCACAAAACATGTAGTACAGTAACAGTTTACAAAAACAGTATGTTTTTTTGTCATAAGACAGCCCCTTCAGAAAAGATAGGAAAGGGGGAGGGGTGGTGGTATTGGTTAATAATAATAATAACTTATTGTCACAAGTAGGCTTCAATGAAGTTACTGTGAAAAGCCCCTAGTCGACACAATGCGGTGCCTGTTCAGGGAGGTCGGTGCGGGAATTGAACCCGCGCTGCTGGCCTTGTTCTGCACTACAAGTCAGCTGTTTAGCCCACTGTGCTAAACCAGCCCCTGGTTCGGGACTGCATTGTAGCAGTGGGAAAAGTGGATGTCCCAGAGGGTGCAAAGATGGAATCAATTAAACTAGAGATAAGGGGACTTCAATTGCCCTAATTGTCAACTAGGACAGTGATAGTGTAAAGGGTGAAGAGGGTCAAAAGTTCCTAAATTGTGTTCAGGAAAGTTTCCACAGCAGTACGGTGGCACGGTTGCTTCAGAACTCCAGGGTCCCAGGTTTGATTCCCGGCGTAGGTCACTATCTGTGCGGCGTCTGCACGTTCTCCCCGTGTCTGCGTGGGTTTCCTCCGGGTGCTCTGGTTCCCTCCCACAGTCCAAAGATGTGCAGGTTCGGTGGATTGGCTATGCTAAATTGCCCTTAGTTTGGGGTTACTGGGTTATGGGGGTAGGATGGAAGTGTGGGCTTAAGTACAGTGCTCTTCCCAATGGCCTCCTTCTGCACTGTAAATTCTATGATCTAGTATGTGTCCCGTCCAATAACTAAGGATGCACTGTTGGACCTGGCTCTTGGAAAGGAGGTGGGCCAAGTTGATTGTGAAAATGAAATGAAATGAAAATCGCTTATTGTCACAAGTAGGCTTCAAATGAAGTTACTGTGAAAAGCCCCTAGTCGCCACATTCTGGCGCCTGTTCGGGGAGGCTGGTACGGGAATTGAACCGTGCAGCTGGCCTGCCTCGGTCTGCTTTCAAAGCCAGCTATTTAGCCCTGTGCTAAACCAGTCCCTCGTGTGTCAGTGGGGGAGCATTTTGGAGACAGTGATCATTGTATCAAGAGGTTTAGGGTGATGGTAGAAAAGGACAAAGGGAAATCCAGAGTAAGGAAAATTAACCGGGTTAACCGTGGGCGGGGGGGGGGGGGGGGGGGGGGGGGGTCGGGAGCCGATTTCAATGGGGCCAGAACAGAGCTGGTCCCGGTTAAACTGGAAAGAAAGGTTGGCGCGACAAACTGCAGCTGAACAATGGGCTACCTTCAAAATGGAAAAGGTCCAGACACAGTCAAGGTGTATTCCCATAATAGGGAAAGGTAAGGCAAGCAGATCCAGAATTTCCTGGATGAAAAAGGAGATGGAAGTTAAGTCGAGGAAGAAAAAAATGAGCTTCTGATAGGTGTCAGATTGAAAATACAGTTGAGAACAAAGAGGAATCCAGAACCAGAGTGGTGAAAAAGCACATTCGAGAAAGGAAGAGGGATTATGAGAAAAGGCTGGCAGCCAACATAAAATGAAATCACAAAGTCTTCTATCGGCATATAAATAGAAAAAGGGTGGTAAAAGGAGGAGTGGGGCTGATTCGAGACCTTACACATGGAGGCAGAGGTCATGGCTGTGTATTAATTTAAAACTTTGTCTCGGTCTTTACCAAGGAGGTAGATGCAGCCCCAGACATGGTGACGGAGGAGGAAACTCTGTCCCTAAAAGGACTCAGAATTAATAAGGAGGAAGTGTTGAATGCACTGTGGGTACTGAAAGTTGACAAGGCTCCGGGACTGAATGAGATGCATCCAAAGATATTGAGAGAAGTGAGAATGGAAATGGCAGGGCCGCTGGGCATAATCTTCCCGTCTGCTCTAGGCTCAGGAGAGGTGCCGGAGGACTGGAGAGCTGCAGATGTTATGCACTTGTTGAAAACAGGTTGTATGGATAGCCCCAGCAATTAGAGGCTAGTAGGTTTAACATCAGTAATGGGCAAGCTTCTAGAAACAATTATCTCGGATAGAATTAGTGGTGACATGGAAAAATGTGTGTTAATTAGGAAGAGCTAGCCTGGATTTCTAAAGGAGAAACTATATTTGACTAACTTTCTGGAGTTTTTTGAGGCGGTAACAGAAAGTGTCGATGAGGGTAATGCTGGTGATGTGGTATACGTGGTCCTTCTGAAGCCATTCGATACAGCGCCTCACACACTTGTGAGAAAAGTTATAGCTCATGGGATAAACATAGCAACGTGGACACAAAATTGGATGAATAATGGGAAACAGGGAGTAATGGTCAATGGATATTTCTCGGGCTGGAGGAAGGTTTGTACTGGTGTTTCCCCAGGTGTTGGTATTGAGATCTTTGCTTTTCCTGATCTAGATCTTGGTGTTCAGGGCACAATTTCAAAGTTTGCACATGACAAAATTTGGAAGTGGTGTAAAGTGTGAGAAGGACAGTGTAGACCTTCAAAAGGACATAGACAAGTTGGTGGAGTGGGCAGATAGTTGGCAGATGAAGTTCAATGCAGAGAAGTATGAGGTGATGCATTTTGGTAGGAAGAATATGGAGAGACAATCTAAAATAAGGGGTAAAATTCTTAAGCGGGTGTAGGAGCAGAAGGACCTGGGTGTATATGTGCATAGATCATTGAAGGTTGCAGGACAGGTGGAGAGAGCAGTTAATAAACCATATAGTATCCTGGGCTTTATTAATAGGGGCATAGAGTACAAGAGCAAGGAGGTTATGCTGAACTTACGCCGTGCCAACCTTGTATCCAATTGGCTACCTCACCCTGGATTCCATGAGATTTAACCTTTTGCAACAATTTACCATGTGGTACCTTGTCAAAGGGCTTGCTAAAGACCATGTCGACAATGTTGACTGCACTGCCCTCATCTACCTTCTTGGTTAATCGAGGCATTCAAGAGGACATTAGATGATTACTTGAATTGACATAATGTGCAGGGGTATGGAGAAAAGATTGGGGAATGGCACCAAGTTGTGATGTTAGTTTGGAAAGTTGGTGCAAACATGATGAGCCAAATGGCTTCTTTATGTGCTGTAACAATTCAATTACTCTGTGATTCAATACCATCATATCTGATATGTCTTTTGGAAACCCAAATACACTACATCTACTTGGGCCCACTTATTGTTCCTTGCTCAAACAACTCTTTAAAAAATTGTCAAAAGCAATTTGCTTTTTGTAAAACCATGTCGACTCTGCTTGATTGTATTACGATACCTTGATACTATTTCCTTAAAAATGATGTTCACCATTTTCCAGATGACAAATGTTAGGCTAACTGGACAATGGTTTCCTGTTTGGTCCCTCCCTGCTTTCTTGAATAATGGTGTTATATGTGCAATTTTCCACCCTTTTGAGACATCTCCAATCATAGATTATGAATCTCTCCGGTGCAGAAGGTAGCCATTCGGCCCATTGAGCCTGCACCGACGCTCTGAAAGAACACTTTCAGAGGACCACTCCCCACCCCATCCCCACAACCCCATAACCGACACATCTTTGGATGCTAAGGGACACTTTAGCATGGCCAATCCCCTAACTTCTCATGTAAAGCACCTTTGGACTGTGGAAGGAAACCACAAGCAGACATGGGGAGAATGTGCAAAGTCCATGCCCTATCGAGAGTGTTAATAATTGGCTGTTAGTAATTGTCTTTTGTTGTTGATTAGTATCTTCATAAACCAGACAGAAACTAATTAGAACTTCATTGGCTCATAACCCGGGTTGTATTTTTGCAGAGGAGCCAGAGAGAAAGCGTTCTAACAAAGCAAAGTGACTCAGAGTCTTGCGAAATAATTTCTCACCCCATGTAGACAATTGTCATAAAGAAGGGTGTGCTTGATGCTTTAGGTGTATACACTTAGAGCATATATTTAGCGACCCTCAGATCTTACACCATATAGTTAAATTAACCACCACAAGTACCATCAACTATGAGAACACCACAGGCAAATAGCTAACTTGATCTTCAGGTATATGAGGATCTGATTGCAAAATGTCACTGATTTCTGTTCCCTGACTACCATAAGTGTAAGGCGAGAGCTAGTTCTGTTTTGTACCTTTAAGGCTGACCTTGGCTGGTGAAAAAGATGGAATGGAGAATATATGTTAGTGGAGATTTGATTAGAGTGCTCGAGCTTTTCTTAATTTTGTTTTTGAGACATAGGCATCTCTTACCCATCCCTAATTACCCTGGAGAAGGTGGCGATGAGTCACTTTCTTGAACCGCTGCAGTCCATGTGGTGTGGGTACACACTGTACTGTTAGGGAGAGAGTTTCAAGATTTGACTCAGCAACAGTAAAGAGAGCAGTGAACAGAGATATAGGGTGCAAACTCTGCTCAGTTGCAGAGGGCGCGATTCCGAGAGATCAAGTTAGATCCAAACTAGGGAATAGTGCCAGGTGCCGATAGGTTTCTGATCTAACCGCCCCCCTCCCCATGGCAAGATCTGGATCTTGCCGTGGCGTGGCAAGAAACCAATAATCACCAATTAAGGCCAATCTCATTAATGGAAAGGATCTCTATCCATCAGCCTCACATTTTCTAACCAGCTCCCCAGTTAGCGATCACACGGGTGCCAATTAGTACTGGTCCACAGAAATGTGGACCAGGTGTCACGACACCTGCGGGGGGGTCTCCCAGGCCATTGGCAATCCCTGGGGGGATCAGGGAGCATCACTGAATCCCCCACTACGAACATCCTGGGTGTTGCCATTGATCAGAAACTGAACTGGACTAGTCCTATAAGCACTGTGGCTAAAGAGCAGGTCAGAAACCAGGAATCCTACGGCAAGTAACTAACCTCCTGACCCCCAAAAGCCTGTCCACCATCTCCAAAGCGCAAGTCAGGAGTGTAATGGGACACTCTCCACTTGCCTGGATGAGTGCAGCTCCAACAACACCTAAGAACTTCGACACCATCCAGGACAAAGTAGCCCGCTTGATTGCTCCTCCTTCCACAAAGATTCAAACCCTCCCCCACCGACGAACAGTGGCAGCCGTGTGTACCATCTACAAGATGCACTGCAGTAACTCGCCAAGGTTCTTTAGACAGCACCTTCCTGCGACCTCTATCATCCAGAAGGAAAAAGTCAATGGATATCTGGGAACACCACCACCAGGAGATTCCCCTCCAAGTCACTCACCATCCTAACTTGGAAATATTTTGCTGTTCCTTCACTGTCGCTGGGTCAAAATCCCAGAACACCCTCCCTACACCTCAGAGATTGCAGCGGTTCAAGAAAGCAGCTCACCACCAGCTTCTCAAGGGCAATTGGAGATGGAAATAAATGGTGGCCAAGGCAGCGAAGCCCACATCCCATGAATGAAGAAAAAAATCACGGCTGATCTTCTACCGTAACCCTTTTTCAGCATTATCCCCAATCCCTCGATCTCTTGATATGAATCTCGAACATACACAATAATTGAGCCTCCACAGCCTCGGGGGGGGGGGGTTCCAAAGATTCACCACCCTCTGACTGAATGATTTCCTCCTCATCTCAGTCCTAAATGGAACAATAGAAACCATAGAAAACGCTTATGTAAAGATGAGACATGAAGGTTCAGTAAGGGCGCTCGAGAGTTACAAGTTAGCTAGGAAGGACCTAAAGAGAGAGCTAAGAAGAGCCAGGAGGGGACATGAGAAGTCTTTGGCAGGTAGGATCAAGGATAACCCTAAAGCTTTCTATAGATATGTCAGGAATAAAAGAATGACTAGGGTAAGAGTAGGGCCAGTCAAGGACAGTAGTGGGAAGTTGTGCTTGGATTCCGAGGAGATATGAGAGGTGCTAAATGAATATTTTTCATCAGTATTCACACAGGAAAAAGATAATGTTGTCGAGGAGAATAATGAGATTCAAGCTACTAGGCTAGAAGGGACTTGAGGTTCATAAGGAGGAGGTGTTAGCAATTCTGGAAAGTGTGAAAATAGATAAGTCCCCTGGGCCGGATGGGATTTATCCTAGCATTCTCTGGGAAGCTAGGGAGGAGATTGCTGAGCCTTTGGCTTTGATCTTTAAGTCATCTTTGTCTACAGGAATAGTGCCAGTAGACTGGAGGATAGCAAATGTTGTCCCCTTGTTCAAGAAGGGAAGTAGAGACAACCCCGGTAACTATAGACCAGTGAGCCTTACTTCTGTTGTGGGCAAAAACCTTGGAAAGGTTCATAAGATGTATAATCATCTGGAAAGGAATAATTTGATTAGAGATAGTCAACACGGTTTTGTGAAGGGTAGGTCGTGCCTCACAAACCTTATTGAGTTCTTTGAGAAGGTGACCAAACAGGTGGATGAGGGTAAAGCAGTTGATGTGGTGTATATGGATTTCAGTAAAGCATTTGATAAGGTTCCCCACGGTAGGCTACTGCAGAAAATACGGAGGCATGGGATTCAGGGTGATTTAGCAGTTTGGATCAGAAATTGGCTAGCTGGAAGAATACAAAGGGTGGTGGTTGATGGGAAATGTTCAGACTGGAGTCCAGTTACTAGTGGTGTACCACAAGGATCTGTTTTCGGGCCACTGCTGTTTGGAATTTTTATAAATGACCTGGAGGAGGGCGTAGAAGGATGGGTGAGTAAATTTGAAGATGACATTAAAGTCGGTGGAGTTGTGGACAGTGCGGAAGGATGTTACAAGTTACAGAGAGACATAGATAAGCTGCAGTGCTGGGTTGAGAGGTGGCAAATGGAGTTTAATGCAGAAAAGTGTGAGGTGATTCATTTTGGAAGGAATAACAGGAAGACAGAGTACTGGGCTAAAGGTAAGATTCTTGGCAGTGTGGCTGAGCAGCGAGATCTCGGTGTCCATGTACATAGATCCCTGAAAGTTGCCACCCAGGTTGAGAGGGTTGTTAAGAAGGCGTAAATGGTGTGTTAGCTTTTATTGGTAGAGGGATTGAGTTTCGGAGCCATGAGGTCATGTTGCAGCTGTACAAAACTCTGGTGTGGCCGCATTTGGAGTATTGCGTGCAATTCTGGTCGCGCATTATAGGAAGGATGTGGAAGCATTGGAAAGGGTGCAGAGGAGATTTACCAGAATGTTGCCTGGTATGGAGGG
This sequence comes from Scyliorhinus torazame, assembly GCF_047496885.1. NCBI lineage: Eukaryota > Metazoa > Chordata > Chondrichthyes > Carcharhiniformes > Scyliorhinidae > Scyliorhinus > Scyliorhinus torazame. The sequence continues at coordinate 326,493,130 of NC_092710.1, forward strand.
AAGATCTTATGAGGAAAGGCTGAGGGACTTGAGGCTGTTTTCATTAGAGAGAAGAACGTTAAGAGGTGACTTAATTGAGGCATACAAGATGATCAGAGGATTGGATAGGGTGGACAGTGAGAGCCTTTTACCTCGGATGGTGATGTCTAGCACAAGGGGACATAGCTTTAAATTGAGGGGAGATAGATATAGGACAGATGTCAGAGGTAGGTTCTTTACTCAGAGAGTAGTAAGGGCGTGGAATGCCCTGCCTGCAACAGTAGTGGACTCGCCAACACTAAGGGCATTCAAATGGTCATTGGATAGACATATAGATAATAAGCGAATAGTGCAGATGGGCTTTAGAGTGGTTTCACAGGTCGGCACAACTTCGTGGGCCGAAGGGCCTGTTCTGTGCTGTATTTTCTATGTTCTATGTTCTATGTACCTGCAGCAGCCAAAAAAGAAGCTAGCCGCTCATCTTAATCCCACTTCCCAGCACCTAGTCTTGCAGGTTAAAGCACTTCAGGTGCAGATCAGGGGCAAAATTCTCCGGAAATGGCGCGATGTCCCCGACTGGCGCCCAAAACGGCGCAAATCAGACAGGCATTGCGCAGCCCCAAAGGTGCGGAATGCTCCGCATCTTTGGGGGCCGAGCCCCAACATTGAGGGGCTAGGTCGGCGCCGGAGGAATTTCCGCCCCGCCAGCTGGCGGAAAAGGCCTTTGGTGCCCCGCCAGCTGGCGCGGAAATGACATCTCCGGGCGGCGTATGCGCGGGAGCGTCAGCGGCCGCTGACACTTTCCTACGCATGCGCAGTGGAGGGAGTCTCTTCTGCCTCCGCCATGGTGGAGACCGTGGCGGAGGTGGAAGGGAAATAGTGCCCCCACGGCACAGGCCCGCCTGCGGATCGGTGGGCCCCGATCGCGGGCCAGGCCACCGTGGGGGCACCCCCAGGGGCTAGATCGCCCCGCACCCCCCCCAGGACCCCGGAGCCCACCCGCGCCGCCTTGTCCCGCCGGTAAGGTAGGTGGTTCAATTTACGCCGGCGGGACAGGCATTTTAGCGGCGGGACTTCGGCCCATCCGGGCCGGAGAATCGAGCGGGGGGGCCCGCCAACCGGTGCGGCGCGATTCCCGCCCCCGCCGAATCTCCGGTGCCGGAGACTTTGGCAACCGGCTGGGGCGGGATTCACGCCAGCCCCCAGCGATTCTCCGACCCGGCGGGGAGTCGGAGAATTTCGCCCCAGGTTCCTTTTAAGTGAATTGAGTGCTTCAGCCTCAGCCACCTGCTTAGGCAGTGAATTCCAGACATCCACCACCGTATGCGCGAAAAGGTTTTTCCTCATGTCCTCTCCAATCCTTCTAGCAATCACCTTAAATCTATGTCCCCAGGTAATTGACCTCTCAGCTAGGGGAAACAAGTCTTTCTTGTCCCTCATTATTTTGTCCCCCTCAATTCAGCCAGCCCTTGTCCTCCTTTGTTCTAAGGAAACAAAGCTAGCCCATCTAATCTCTCATCATATTTGGAATTTTCAAGCACTGGCAACATTTATTTTTGTATATCTCTTCTGCACTCTCTTTAGAGAAATTCCTGACATGTGGTGACCAGAACTGTACACAAAATTCCAGCTGCTGCCTGACCAACATTTTATACAGTTCCGTCATTACATCCCTGCTTCTGTATTCAATACCTCACCCAATAAAGGACAGCGTTCTTGACCACCTTGTCAATCTGTCCTTCCACCTTCAAAGACCTGTGGACAAGCACTCCAAGGTCTGTCACTTCCTCCATGTGGTATTATCATAACTGGAAGAACTGCAAGGGTTAATGAAGTATCTAGAGTAGCCACTAGAGGGAGCTACAGTTAGAACTACATAAGGCAGTGTTGCTGAGCCTTGTGGGGAGAGTGTGTGCAGGAATTAGCTAGAGAGAACCAGAAGTACAAATAGTGTAAGTGAGAGCAGATCATAGTTTATAGTCGTCTTAAGATTAGCTGTAAATAAGTGTATTTAAATGTTATTAATCAACTGTGTATTCGTTAGGAGTATGTGTCAAATCCAAATTAGTAGTGTTAATAAATTTATAGCTTTGTTTAAGTTCAAGCTATGTTGTGAACACTACGCCAACATCCTGAAATAAGCAACACAAAGAGCACCACACTCAACACCTCTTAATATCTTCCCGTTTGTTTAGTATTCCCTTGCTTTGTTTGTCCTCCCAAATGCATTACCTCGCACTTTTCTAGATTGAATTCCATTTGCCACTTCTCTGCTCACTCAACTATGCCGGGAGCCGACAGCTATCCTCTCCATTATCAACTACACGGCCAATTTTTCTCTCGTCTGCAAATATCCCGATCATGCCACCCACATTTAAATCTAAATCATTAATATGTACAACAAACAGGAAGGGCCTCAACACAGAGCCCTGTGGAACACCACTAGAGACTGTTTTCCATTTGCAAAAACACCCATTGACCATTACCCTTGGTTTCTTGTCACTGAACCAATTTTGGATCTAACCTGCCACCTTCCCCTGTAATGGCCTACCCCTGAGTTCCCCAATACTAGACCCCCACAACCAGGCAAAACATCCTTTCTGCATCTACTCTGCCAAGCCCTGAAGAACTGTGTTTGTTCCCAAGGATCAAATAGACTACTCCTGCTCCTATTTCTTCTGTTCTTCGTAAGGTTAGAAGGAGATCATCCCAAATTAACCGAAGCTAGCAAACAGGGCAACTCATCAGCAATGGGAAATCTAAGATGAATGGAAGGAAAATCAAATATATTTCTAGCAGGAAAATTGGAGGTGCATCAAATTATGGAGCCAATCGTAAAATAGCTCGATTAAAACGGAGTTGAAACTCAAAAAGGAAGAATGTAGCTAAGTTAGAGGTAATTATGAAGAGAACAAAATGAAAAGGCAAAAGGGGAGGCATAAAGGGCTTGAAGGGAATGTAAAAAGGACAGTTATTAAAAAAAGATATTAAAAGGTGAAAGAGCAAGGGGCTTAATTGTGCCCTGGACTGGGGAGCAGCCAACATGACACACCTGTTCAAGAGAGGATAGAAAGATAACTGAAGGCAAGAAAGAAGGAACCTTCATTTATATTGTTCCCATCATGACCTGAGGGCAATGAAGTACTTTTGACGAGTAGCCACTTATAATGTACGAAACGGCAATTTGCACGCACTGCAATCCAATTAGACAATAAGACGGAGGAGCAAAAGGAAGCCACTCGGCCCATCGAGTCTGCTCCACCATTCAAGGAGATCATGATTGGTCTGTTGTGGTAATCCTCAACTTCACTTTCCTGCCTGATCCTAATAACCATAAGGGTGGCACAGTGGTTAGCACTGCTGCCTCATAGCTCCAGGGTCCCGGGTTCAATTCCGGCCTCGGGTGACTGTCTGCGTGAGTTTCCTTTGGGTGCTCCGGTTTCCTCCCATAGTCGAAAGATGTGCAGGTTGGGTGGATTGGCCACACTAAGTGTACAAAAGGTTAGGTGGGGTTACTGGGCTACGAGGATAGGGTGGGGGTGTGGGATTAAGTAGGGTGCTCGTTCCAAGGGCTGGTGCAGTCTCGATGGGCCGAATGGCCTCCTTCTGCACTGTAAATTCTATGATTCTATGAACCCTTGATTCCCCAACGAATTAAAACTCTGTCCATCTCAGCTTTGAACAGACTTAATGACCCAGCCTCTACAGCTCTCTGAGGTAACAAATTCACAGATTCACTACCCTCTGAGAGAAGATATTCATCCTCATCTCTGTTTTAACTGGGTGACCCCTTACTGTGAGATTGTGCCCTCTCGTCCTAAACTCTCCTACAAGAGAAAACATCCTCTCAGCATCTACCCTGTCAAGCCACTTGACAATTCCAGCTTTGACAAAGAGTCATCCAGACTCGAAACATCAGCTCCTTTCTCTCTCCACAGATGCTGTCAGACCTGCTGAGGTTGTCCAGTATTTTCTGTTTTTGTTCAGATTCCTGTGTATCGCAATAAGGTCACCCCTCATTCTTCTAACCTCCAATGAGTACAGGCCCAACCTACTCAACCTCTCCTCATAAAAATATCCCTTCATACCCACAAACAGTAATGTGACAATGACCAGATGATCTGTTTTTAGTAACAGTCGATGTAGTATATTTGGATTTTCAGAAGGCATTTGTCAGGTTACCTCACAAGAAACTGGTTAGGAATGCTCAGGTTTAGATAGTGCAAGAAAAAAATCTAACAGCTTGTGCAGCAAAGTTGGTCAACGCTCTGGACAAGCAGAGTGAGGGTAAATAGAGTTGCTCAGACTGAAAAAAGGATTGGCTGTGATTCACTGTAGGGGTTAATGCTCAGTTCACTTCTTTCTCGATATATGAGGATGATTTGTCCCTGGGTGGAGGAAAAGTGTTCTTGAGGTTTGCTGGCATCACAGGTATAAGATTTGCAAAACAGTGGGAAGTCTACAAAAGATCCCAGTTCGGGTACACTGAGGGAGAATTTAGAATGTGCCAATTACCTAATTTAATGTTTCAGGATTTGTGGGAGGAAACCGGAGCACCCATAGGAAACCCACGAAGACACAAGGAGAACGTTCAGACTCCATTCAGACAGTGTCCCAAGCCGGGAATCGAACCAGAGACTCTGGTGCTGTGAAGCAACAGTGCTAACCATACCGTGCATACATAACTACATGCTCCCCTTGCACTTGCTTAAAATCCTATCTTTTCCTTCTGCAACGGTTCAAGAAGCTCACCACCACCTCCTCAAGGGCAGTTACGGATGGACAATAAATGCTGGCCTTTACAATGGTGTCTGTACTCCATGAAAGAGTACAGAGCACATGTTAAAGGCTATACGTTAATGCAAGCTGTTGGGAAACACAGAGAAGTATCAGGGTATTCATGCATATAGGATTCTCAGGGGGCTTAACGGGGTAGATGCTGAGAGGGTGTTTCACCTTGTGGTAGAGTCTAGGGCATAATCTCAGACTAGAGGTCACCCATTTAAAACAGAGATGGGGAGGAATTTCTTCTTTCAGAGGGTAGTGAATCTGGGGAATTATTTACCGCAGAAAGCTGTGGAGATTCGGTCGTTAAGTATGTTCAAGGCTGAGATAAACAGATTGTCAATCAGGAAGGGAATAACAGGCAGCAAGGTGGCGCAGTGGTTAGCATTGCTGCCTCACGGCGCTGAGGTTCCAGGTTCGATCCCGGCCCTGGGTCACTGTCCGTGTGGAGTTTGCACATTCTCCCCGTGTTTGCGTGAGTTTCACCCCCACAACCCAATGATGTGCAGGATAGGTGGCTTGGCCGCTAAATTGCCCCTTAATTGGAAAAAATTAATTGGGTACTCTAAATTTATTTGAAAAAAGGAAGGGAATCAAGGGTTATGGAGATAGGGCGGGAAAGCGAACTGGGGGATTATCATGTCCGATCAGTCATGATCCCATTGAATGACAGAGCAGTTTCGATGGGGCGAATGGAATACTTCTGCTACTACTACGTCTTATGGTCATCCAGAAACTAAGCTTTGAAAATAGGCTGCCGTAACTGAATTCATGTCATATGACCAATATCATGACCTTGAGAATGAAGGTTGTTGCTCGAACCCAGAGGACTTTAGCTTTGAATGTCAGATGCTGGTAAACATTGTAAGGAAAAATAAGGGGATGGATCAAGGAGCCAGAAGCCGAGTGGGTGGACACGGAAGAGGCCTCCTGCATGGGGACCTCTCTCTGGGCCCTTGCCAGGGCAGCACTCCCATCCCAACCCAAAAACACTCCAGCAGCCCGGTGGTGATAGCCACCCGCCAGTCTTGGAACCAACTACGGCAACAATTTGGCCTGACTATAACGTCGGACAAAGCTCCCATCTCCAACAACCATAGGTTCACACCAGCACTGACTGACGCCACCTTTAAAAAGTGGGACAGGACGGAGGGACACTGACAGTCAGAGACTTATACATGGACGGCAGGATCGCAACACTGGACGAGCTGACAGAGAAATTCCAGCTAGCCAGGGGGAACGAGCTAAGGTACCTGCAACTCAAAACCTTCCTACGAAAGGAGACAAGGATGTACCCACAACCGCCACGACAGACATTACTGGAAGAGTTACTGGACGCAAGCATACTAGATAAAGGAAACTGTAGCGACATGTATGACCGACTGGTAGAAAGGTACCGTTACCGTACTGGACGCAACAAGAAAGAAATGGGAGGAGGACCTGGGGATTGAAATAGGGTGGGGGCTCTGGAGCGAAGCACTGCATAGGGTCAACTCCACCTCCACGTACGCAAGGCTCAGCCTGATGCAACTAAAAGTGGTACATCGAGCCCACTTAACAAGAACCCGTATGAATAGGTTTTTCCCGGAGGTGGAGGATAGATGTGAACGGTGCCAAGGAGGCCCAACTAACCACGCCCAAATGTTCTGGTCTTGCCCCAGGCTTGCGGGGTACTGGGCAGCCTTCTTCGAGGCAATGTCTAAAGTAGTGGGGATGAGGGTGGAGCCATGCCCGAAAGTGGTGGTCTTCGGGGTTTCAGACCAGCCAGATCTATTCCTGGGGAGGAGGGCAGACGCCCTTGACTTTGCCTCCCTGATCACCCGCCGTAGAATCCTGTTCGGCTGGCGGTCAGCAGCACCACCCAAAGCTGCAGACTGGCTGTCCGACCTCTCGGAATCTCTCCAAATGGAGAAAATCAAATTCGCCATCTGAGGGTCAGACGACGGCTTCCACAGAACGTGGGAGCCATTCACCCAATTGTTCCGGGACCTGTTTGTGGCCAACGAACAATCAGAAGAATAGCCAGGTACCCAAGAATCAGGGGAAAGTAGCCAAGGCGTGAGAGGGAGGGATAGACCGGGGGGGATGGGGGACAGCTAAACCTAAGAGGAAAGAAAGGCGAGCCACAGGAGAAGGGGAGGTGCGCGGGGGGGGGGAGAGGGAAGAGACAGGGAACAATAGAGGAGAGTCAGAGAGGTGGGTGGGTGGCAGGGGAATGATAGCCGGAAGGAGGGCACTGGAAACGACAACAAATTTGGCATCGACAGGAACAGAGAGCAAGGAGAATCCAAGCGAAAGTCGGGAGGAACGGCTGAAGCAGAGGTGATCGCGAGACAGCAACGGCAGCGAAGTCCGTCCGGGAGAAGCAAGCGACAACACCAACACCAGATCCATTGAGTATTGCCCTCTGTAATTGTTTCTCCGGCACCCAAATGTATATTTACCTCCCCAGTCTCCACCTCCCCCCCCCTCTCCCCACCCCCCACACACAAACAGATGCCTACTTATGTGTTGTAAATAATTTTGCCAAGTGTACAGAGTTGCTGCTGTTGAGCTGGTGCACAATACCCTACCAGTTACTTCATTTGATTTTTTATTTATTTTTTATTATTACTTTTTTTTTGGTATGTTTGTGCGTGCCCTTCTCTTCTATCTATAGATATCTTATTCTGTGTACATAACGGTAAATATACTTTGTTCAAAAACCCAATAAAAAACATTTATAAAAAAACATTGTAAGAAAGGAAGTGGAAACCGCACACTGCAATTTCCTCAGCGGTTGTATCGCACATGCGTCGAGTTTAGGTTTATTGTGCTATTGAGCCTTGTTGGCTGTCACAAACCAATTTCCTGACTGATCCAGCTATACTGGAGTTATTTTGAGGTTATTTATGAAGACCCAGCTTCTCAGCCTTGCCTCTCGCCCGATCCGCAGCTGAAATCACCACCAGCCAGCTCTGCCTCTCAAAGGGGGAAAGCAGCCTACTGCCATCTGGGACTACGGCGACTTTACTGACTTGGCTTGGGTTGGAGAGTTGCAAGCAGTCTCCAAACGCTTGCAATTGTATGAGCGATGCCAAAAGTAAAAAATAACCGTACCTCATTGGTGAGAATACCCATGTGTCCTTGATTACGGCGACCATGCAATGGAGAAGCCAGGGTATAATCCTCACCGACTGCCAATGGAATTATCAAATAAAGGGGTACACGTTTCACCTTCGACCTCGGGGTGTGTCCAGGTGGAGAGCATCAGTTGCCTGTTACTGAATTCTTTCATTTTTTGCATGTAAATGAACGGGAGTGAAGTTGAAGTAGATTCTTAGATTCTTTAATGGGGGGGGGGCAGATCTGCTCCTTCAGTCTACCGGAAGAAACTACCGTCCCCTGCCTTAGTGTATTCGGCCCTTGGTTAAATCTGCCCAATAAAGTCAGCAAAATCGCTTCCTTTCTGCTCACTAGCAGAAATGCCGCCCTCACGTCTGTGTTGGAAGCTCGTGACCAGGAAACCCATGGGGCCTTCAACGCATCATCAAAACTTCAGCGTGGCATTGTGGGAGTGATGCAGTGTGGGAAGCGCCAACTTTGGGGTTCAATGAGAAACCATCGATACTCGCAGCTACATGACCCCAGGACACGGGTTTCTCGCATTACATCGGAGACTAACCATGAAAAATGCTTTACTTGCTACAAAGTGCGATGGAACATCCTGAAGTCAGGGCACTATAGAAATGAACATCCTTTCATTATTTAACTATTTTTGCAGGCGAAGCTGCCATTTCTGCAACATTGGGCCCAGGTTTTATCATGTGTGCTGGTGGTGCTCGGTTTTGTTGGATGGGGAGTCGCATAACCAGCATTTCCTGTTGGACAGGAAAGTGTGTGTTCGTCTAACTGAATTGTGTCAGCTTTATCAACATTGGCAGGCGGCTCGTGTGCTCCGGCTGCACCTTGGATGATTTACGACCCAAGATTGCAACAGTTCCCCACACGCCTCTCTACAACTGGCAGTTAATGGCTGGGAACAAGTCTGTGCCGGAGAGCTCAGCTTGGATGTCGGAAAATAAGTCGCTCTGTACCACTGGGGTACTAACAGTGACACACTGACCCATGCTGCTTTGTTGTCTGTTGATTCACCTCTATCAGTGCACTATCCTGGCTGACCTCCCATTCCTCTCTCTGTAAACTTCAGCTCATCCAAAACTCTGCTGCTTGTATCCCAACTTACGCCAAGTCCTAGTTTAAAAAATAAAAAAAATTCATGGGATCTGGGTGCCTGCGGTGGCGGGATTGGAACCCAGGTCTCCAGAATATTACCCTGGGTATCTAGAATACTGGTCCAGTGACAATACAACTATGCTACCACACTCCTAGTGCCCCTTGTGGATGGTACACACATCTTCCACTGTTCCTTGGTGGTGGAGGGAGTGAATGTTTGTGGAAGGGGTACCAATCAAGCTGGCTTGTTTACCCTGGATGGTGTCGAACCGCTTGAGTGTTGTTGGAGCTGCACTCATCTCGGTCAGTGGAGAGTGTTTCATCGCACTCCTGACTTGTGCCTTGGAGATTGTGGACAGGCTTTGCGAAGTCAGGAGGTGAATTACTCGCCGCAGGAATCCTAGCCTCTAACCTGCTCTTGTAGCCACAGTATTTATATGGTGAGTCCAGTTCAGTTTCTGGTCAATGGTAACCCTATGCATGTTGATAGTAGTGAAGGATTCAGCGATGGTAATGCCATTGAATGACAAGGTGCGATGTTAGATTCACTCTTGTTGGAGATAGTCATTGTCTGGCGCTTGTGTGGTACAAATGTTCCTTGCCACTTGTTAGCCCAAATCTGGATATTGTCCAGGTCTTGCAATAGGACAGGAACTGCTTCAGCATCTGCGAATGGTGCTGAACATTATACAGTCATCTGCAATCATCCCCACTTCTGACCTTACGTTGTAAGGGATTTCATTGATGAAGCAGCTGAAGCTGATTGTCCTGTGGCACTACCCTGAAAAACTTCTGCAATGGTGACCTAGAGCTGAGATGATTGACCTTTAACCAACACAACCATTTTCCTTTTTTCCAGGTTTGACTCTAAGCAGCGGAGATTTTTCCCCCTAATTCCCATTGACTCCAGTTTTGCTCGGGCTCCTTGATGCCATAGTTGGTCAAATGCTGCCTTGATGTCCAGGGCAGTCGCTCTCACCTCACCTCTGGCATTCAGCACTTTTGGCCATGTTTGAACCAAGGCTGTAATGAGGTCAGGAGCTGAATGACCCTGGCAGAACTGAGCGTCTGTGAGCAGAGTAAGTGCCGCTTGATAGCAGTGTTTGATGACCCATTCCATTACTTTTCTCATGATCAAGAGTATACTTATAGGGCGGTATTGGCTGGATTTGTCCTGTTTTTTGTGAACAGGACATAACTGGGTAATTTTCCACATCACTGCTCCAGCGTCCCATGTTCGATTCCCGGCTTGGGTCACTGTCTGTGCGGAGTATGCACGTTCTTTCCGTGTCTGCGTGGGTTTCCTCCCGGGTACTCCGGTTTCCTCCCACAGTCCAAAGATGTGCAGGTTAGGTGGATAGGGTATGCTGAATTGCCCTTCGTGTCCAAAAAAGATTGGATGGGGTTACAGGGATAGGGTGAAGGTGTGGGAATAGGGTGGAGGTGTGGGCTTAGGTAGGGTGGTCTTTCCGAGGGACGATACAGACTCGATGGGCCAAATGGCCTCCTTCTGAACTGTAAATTCTATGGTGGGCCGAGAGGTTACAGATTGTGGCTGAGTACAATTCTGCTGCTGCTGATGACCCAAGCTGCTCTTGGATGCCCAGTCTTGAGTGGCTAGATTTCTTTGAAATCTATTCGATTTAGCAAGGTGGTGATGCCGCACAACACAATAGAAGGTATTGTTGCTAACTTGCTGTTGTCTCTTAATTTAGCTCTGTTTAATTACGTTTGCTCAAGAGTCGGCAGGTATCTTTCGATTCCGCCACAAAGTTCAAAACTGAATACTGATCAAAGCATCGATACACCAGTTAGTAAGTTCAAAAGCAATGCTCATTTATTTACACACAGTCATATGTACTCATGCATAAACTCTACAACCTAAACTATCACTATTACTAAAAGCCTATACTTAGCTTTGGGTGCCCACTCACTCAGAGGAACAATGGCCGTTGCTCGGTTCTGAGGCTGCTGGGTTGAGCTGTTTACAGGATAGCAACTAGGAGCGTCTACCTCGTAGCGTGTGTTGACTTGGAACTTGCTTTGTCTGGTGTAGCTACTAGGCAGGTCTCTCCTCGCTGAGAGCCAAGGCCAAGTGAGAGGTGCTCTCTTGGGGAGTCCTTTTTATACCCCAAAAGGGCTTTGCGAGCTTTTGGGCGGGCCTTGAACTTGGCCCCAATTAATTGGGCATTTTCCCATTTGTTCCTATCGATTTTCCTCCAATAGAGGGGTGGGTTCCCTAGTTGCTGGGCGGCCGTTGGTTTGCTTTGTTTTAGTCTCCTCTGGCACCGGGATGTCTGGCTTAGCATTGTTTCCCTAAATGTTCCCTTTTGTTCCCAGGGATGGCTCATTAGTATGTAAATGGCTTCGCAGTACCGGTCCTGTCTGAGAGCTAAGGCTCTAATCAACAGACAGACCTTGCACCTGCTTGCTTTTTCGATATTGTCCAATTTTTCCTGCATTCTTTGCAAGTGTCCATTTTGTAATCGGGACGTGGCCATCCCAGATGGCTACACTTCCTCCTTGTGATCCTCAACGCGAAGCGTGAAGGTTCACATTACTGCGTCGTCTTCATCTTCTGACCAAACGGGGCACCCATAATCAGGCTCTACTCTGTACTATCCTATGCAACACAATTTTACCTAAATCATTTTAAATACATACATTATTATAAAACTCTACGGGGTGTTATGACATTAATGCATGCATTACAGAAAAATAAAAAACTGGAACCTCTAACGATCCTCAATAAACTATCCTCATTCAAACAATCAAACATAATCTACAACATTTTAAATGTACAAAATAGCAGCACACAAATTTCTCTGGCCTGGCAGTCAGACACAGAGGTTTACATTTCTTTATATAACGGAATACATAAAGAGAAACGGATGCACTTTAATTCATGTTAAGGGGTTCGGGGGTTTGGTGGAATCCTAAAATAGGGCACCTAATCCTGTATACCGGGGTGCGAGAGCGGTAGGCTGTTTTTCGCCATTTCTTCACTCTAAGTGTCTGCACAACACTGCAAAGTATCGCCAATACTAAGTGGGCTTCTACTACATACGATAGTGAGTAGCAGGTGATAAACTTATCACACAAGTTCGGGGTATGGCTAGCTATCTCGGGGTTCTGTGTATTGGGGGGTGGGAATCATTCACGGCTTGTGTGGTAGGGGTCGGGGGGTAGCGCCCGCGCGCAACTGAAGGGATCCCGCTAAGATCCATGTGAACACGAAGGCTGGCTTCATCTTTGTCGGTCTACTTCTTTTTCTTCCTCTGGGGTTCCTGAGGTCTGTGAACACAAGCATAATTTCTGTTATTATCTTGCTTAAGATCTCGTATGTCTGTCTATCTGTCCTTTGTTGCCAATTTCCCTTTATAATTGGTCATCATCTGTGACTCCCTCATTTTTTTTTTAAACCAAATATTTGGACAAGACATCCAAGAAAAATACTGACATAGTGCGAACTGTCTCACAGCCTGTGCGATCTACCATCCTCGTGTTTTAGGATGTAAATAGCATACGGAAGAAACAGAAGGGTTGCCAAAACCAAACAAAAGAATTTCGAACTTAAAGTGCCAAAATGGAATGCCTATGGGCCGCGACGGGTAAGAAATGGGTGGAATCCCCGGGTAAGACGGTGATCAATACCGTTTGTGCTCTACCTGAGCGTAGCTGACCAGAGGGGAGTCCTCAGGCAGGGCGGGGAACAGTGCCGTTTCTCCACTGCCTGAGCAACCAGCAAGAACGGGTAAGAATGTGGTCGTCGTGTGGGCTACCTCTCGTGATCGAATCAGGAGAGTAGCTATAAGTCGTGTCTGTCGACAAACTAGTTCCTCTGAACATTTGTCTGGGGACAAACTTGTTCCATTAAACTGATTTCTGTTGACAAACTAGTTCCTCTGAACTGTTGGCTGGGGACAAACTTGTTCCTCTAACAGGCATTGGGCGTCAAAGGAGTGGTGACGTGGGGCCGTGAAAACTTTCGAGTTTACGAACAACACTTAACATTAGCACTAACAAACAAACATATAACAAACATGGTGCAGGTTCCATCAGAAAGGACAACGTATCTCTCCATCGGTTCCTTTTTCTCCATTATCTGGACACCTCACTGCTCAATAGCGAACAGGGTCGCAAAGGGATTTGTTTGGTGGGAGTCAGACTCTATGTCATCATCTTCTCCCAGCTGCCAAACCCTTGACTGTAGTAACCGTGCTAAAGCTGCTTGGGGCGAATTGGGGTCCACCTCATCATTCCGGATGAGCCTGAACGAATTGTCTCGGTGCCAGAATCGCGTGTCGAGGTTGGAACTACTAGACTTCAATCCGTAATCGTCGGGCGGTGGGTCTGGGTCAGGGGCTTTGATATATGTAATCTCGAAGGGGTCAGTGGAATCATGCTCGGATTCGCTGGGAGTAGGGCCTGCTACAGGGGTATAGTCATAACGTGGTGTGCTGTGGCTATCGTCATTGTGATCGCTATCAATGTCGCTGTCGCTGCTGGTTGAAGGGAGGGGGAGGAGTTGAAGTTGTGCCTGAGGGCGGACTGGACTGGTTGGGGGAGGGTAGGAAAACGTCATCTGTGGGCGGGGCGTGCTCGTCTGCTGCTGCGAGCAGGATGTGGTGTGTGTGGCTATTCTGCGAGCCATAAGCCTTAAGCTGGTTTATGTGAAACCACGCAGACTTACCATTGGGATATGTAATTTTGTATACCGAGGGGCTGACTTTGTCCAAAATGGAGTACGCTCCGGAAAATTTAGGGGAAAGGAATGAACTGGGATTGTAAAGGGAAAGCATCACTTGCTACCCTACTGCAAACTCAGTGGCGTGTACTGTTTTGTCGAAACAAGCCTTGCTCTGTTTCTTCTTGGTTCCAAGTCTAACAGCTGCTGCGAGTTGGGCTGCCTTTATGTTCTCTAACAATTGTTGAACCGCATTTTCATGTGTGAGGGCGGTGACTGCAGGGCTGGACAAATCCAGTCCTAATAAATACTCTGTGCCTTTCATGGGGCGTCCGGCCATGAGGGTGTGGGGGGTGTATCCTGTGGATGTGGATACCGTGTTCCTTATAAACATTAAAGCAAATGGGAGAACTGAATCCCAGGTGCTGTTATTCTGCTGAACCATTTTCCTGAGGGTGGCTTTTAATGTCCTGTTCATCCTCTAGAACTGGCTAGGCCATAGAAGGCAGAGGGTAGCAATGGAGGGATGCTTTTCTAATTGGAGGGCTGTGACCAGTGGTGTTCCGCAGGGAACAGTGCTGGGACCTTTGCTCTTTGTAGTATATATAAATGATTTGGAGGAAAATGTAACTGGTCTGATTAGTAAGTTTGCAGACGACACAAAGGTTGGTGGAATTGCGGATAGCGATGAGGACTGTCGGAGGATACAGCAGGATTTAGATTGTCTGGAGACTTGGGCGGAGAGATGGCAGATGGAGTTTAATCCGGACAAATGTGAGGTAATGCATTTTGGAAGGTCTAATGCAGGTAGGGAATATACAGTGAATGGTAGAACCCTCAAGAGTATTGAAAGTCAAAGAGATCTAGGAGTACAGGTCCACAGGTCATTGAAAGGGGCAACACAGGTGGAGAAGGTAGTCAAGAAGGCATACGGCATGCTTGTCTTCATTGGCCGGGGCATTGAGTATAAGAATTGGCAAGTCATGTTGCAGCTGTATAGAACCTTAGTTAGGCCACACTTGGAGTATAGTGTTCAATTCTGGTCACCACACTACCAGAAGGATGTGGAGGCTTTAGAGAGGGTGCAGAAGAGATTTACCAGAATGTTGCCTGGTATGGAGGGCATAAGCTATGAGGAGCGGTTGAATAAACTCGGTTTGTTCTCACTGGAACGAAGGAGGTTGAGGGGCGACCTGATAGAGGTATACAAAATTATGAGGGGCATAGACAGAGTGGATAGTCAGAGGCTTTTCCCCAGGGTAGAGGGGTCAATTACTAGGGGGCATAGGTTTAAGGTGAGAGGGGCAAGGTTTAGAGTAGATGTACGAGGCAAGTTTTTTACACAGAGGGTAGTGGGTACCTGGAACTCGCTACCGGAGGAGGTAGTGGAAGCAGGGACGATAGGGACATTTAAGGGGCATCTTGACAAATATATGAATAGGATGGGAATAGAAGGATACGGACCCAGGAAGTGTAGAAGATTGTAGTTTAGTCGGGCAGCATGGTCGGCACGGGCTTGGAGGGCTGAAGGGCCTGTTCCTGTGCTGTACATTTCTTTGTTCTTTGTTCTTTGTTCTCTCTACAATACCACTCGACTGGGAATGGTATGCAATGTGAAACTTTTGTCGAATGCCGAAAATCGTGAGGATGTTTTTCATTACACGGCCTGTGAAATGGGAGCCTTGATCGGACTCTATACTGCGGGGGAGTCCCCATCTTGTAAAGATATGGTGTGTTAATATTTTAGCCGTCGTCTTGGCCGTATTAGTTCTCGATGGAAATGCTTCCCCCCATTTTGTGAAGGTGTCTATGACCACCAACACATACTTGTAACCATTTCTGCATGGCGGTAGGGGTCCTATATAATCTATCTGGAGATTTGTCCAAGGTCCATAAACGGGGCGAGTACGACTAAGTTGAGCCTTTTTCGCATATCTGTCCAGATTGTTCTGGGCACAGATTAAGCAATTCTCTATGTAGTGCATAACATCGGCTTTTAAATCAGGCCACCAGCAGTGCGGTCTGAGGCGGTCTAGGGTGGGTTCAATGCCTTGGTGTCCATGATTGTCTTGGAACTGACAAATGATCTGGTTCCTGTCCTGGCTGGGAACTATATAAATGCCATCCTTTAAAATCACACCGTCATGTGTGGTTATTGCATTCTTGTATTTATCATATGGGGCTGGGAAGGTACCCTTTAAAACTTCCCTGAGTTTCTCGTCCTCTTTCTGCGCCTTCACTAAATCCTGAATATTGGTCTGTGAGACCTGAACTGCGTGTACTGGGGTGCACCAAAAATAACCATGCCTGGAGCCTGCCTTCGCTAGGGCGTCTGCTTTAACGTTACCAGGGGGGGGAAGAACGGTGATGACTGCGAACCTTAATTATGCAATATTTTCGCTGTCTCTAAGATATGGCGGAGTAATGGGGCTGAGGGTAGGGGTTTACCGTCTGCGGAAACAAATCCTCTAGTTTCCCACAGGGGTAGGAATTCCGTCAAACTATTACATACATACAAGCTGTCCGAATAGATGTCTGCTGGGGTCGGGGACGAGTCGGGGTGGTCTACAATATAAGTGATCGCTGCCAGCTCTGCTGTCTGCGAGCCTAAGTGTCCTGGCAACTTTAATGCAATCTCATCTAGGGCGCGTCCCTGCGCGTCCTCTACGTAAATACCGCAACCGGTAATTCTCTTTCCATTTAACACTGTGGAGGAGCCATCTACATAAATCTTCAGGGTTGCGCACGTGTCTGTGGGCTGGGGTGTCTGGGGTGTACTACCTGCTTTCCTGGGAGGTGTTTTAGGAATAAATGGGCCTGTGTTCTGTTGCGTGATGATGATATCACACTCATGAGGGGTGTCTGCATACTGCAAATTATCGGCAAGGAAGGTGTGGGTCGTTGTTCTATTTACTGTGATGTCCTGTCCCTGTAAAAGAAGCGTCCATCGGGCTGCGTGGATTTGGCTGACTATGCCATCCTTCAGTCGGCCGTCTAACAATAGCTGTGTCGGTGTGTGTTCTGTGAGGATGGTGATGGGGTTGAGTCCTGTAATGTAGGCAAAGTATTGCACTGCCCCAAAAAACTGCCAGCAGGTGCCTTTCACAGGCAGAAAATCCTTGCTCTACGGGGTCTAACACACGTGAGGCGTATGCTACGGGGCGTAATTGGTCATGGCGTTCCTGGAGGAGCACGGCCGAAAGGGTTCGGTCGGTGCTTGCTACTTCGATAGCATACGGGGAAAGTGGATCTGGGACCTGTAGTGCGGGGGCTGTGCTGAGTGCTTTTTTTAAAGCGTCCACGGCATCTGTATGCTGTGGAAGCCATTCCCAAGGTGCCTGCTTCTTGAGAAGTTTGGAAAGGGGCGCTGCTTTAGTGGCGAAACCGTCAGTATGGTTTCGGCAGTAACCAACTAGTCCTAAAAATGACCGGAGGGCTGAGACATTGTGGGGAAGGGGAAATTTACGATCGAGTCAATTCTCCTTTGCACGATCTCATGTTTACCATGTGTGATCACTGTTCCCAAGTAAATCACTTTCTCTTTTAAAATCTGGGCCTTCTTGGGGTTGACTTTACAACCAATTACTTATAGGAGTGTTAGGAGTTCGGCGAGAAGCAAAATGTGCTCTCCCTTTGTGTCTGTCTGTAGTAACAAGTCGTCTACATACTGGACCAGGCAATCGGGGCAGGAAAATTTTGCTAGTCCGTTTGCCAGCTGTCGGTGGAAAATGGAGGGGGAGTTGTGGAAGCCTTGTGGAAGGCACATCCACGTATATTGTTGTCCCTGGAATGTGAAGGCGAATTTGTACTGGCACGCTTTAGTCAATGGAATGGACCAAAAGCCGTTACTAATGTCCAAAACCGAAAAACATTTTGCCTGGAGTCCCTGTTTGAGCATGGTCTCGGGACTCGTGGCTACGGTGGGGGCTGCTGCTGGGGTTACTTTGTTCAGTTCCCAGTAATCAATGGTCAGTCGCCATGATCCATCCGGTTTCCTGACGGGCCAAATTGGTGCGTTGTTTGTGGAGGCCACTGACCTGAGTACGTCTTGATCCAACAAACTCTCTATTACTTTGGAGATTTCTCCCTCTGCTTCCTGGGGAAATCCGTACTGCTTCTGGGGTTTGGGGTCGGGACCTGTAATGTTCACAAAGCCAGCCAATTTGCCACAGTCGTGCTTGTGCCGTGCAAATGCTGCTTTGTGTTCCTGAGGACTGCCCTAACCTGTTTGTCTGCACTCATGGCTCAAGGGTCAAACCAGAAGTCTCCTACTGAGCTAATCCTGTTTACATACTCTCCTACTGTGAGCGTGGCGGGGGCTCGTGCTGCCTTTGCCATTTTCCATATACACTTGTTAACTGGGTCAAAAGAAAGGTTGTGGGAGCTCATGAAATCGATCCCAAGGATATGTTCTGCTGTCTGGGGCAGATCAACCAAAACTACAGGGTGCTTAGTTGTGATGTTCCCTATTTGTATTGCTACAGGGGCTGTGATGTGTCCCTGTTGTAAATGGCCTGTAAAACCGCTGAGTGTGATGATGTCTGTTGTGGGCCACGTGTCTCATTGAAACATCGTGGAGGAATTGAGTGTGGTGCGGGACCCTCCAAAGAAATTCTACGGGGTGTCCCCGAACTTTGCCTGCCACTACCGGTCTACCGGACTTGTCCCAAAGGGTGTCGCAGACCCAAGTTGGGGAGCCCGAACACCGTCAGTCGGTGCCGTTCATGTCTGCATTCTCTGAACGGGTGCTAACGCTATGGATTGGCTTTGCCCTATTCCTGTTTAGGGTGCCTGTCTGTTGGCTTCTCAGCTGCTTTTGGGGCCTTTGACACTCTCGTGCAAAGTGTCCTAACTGTCCACAATTGTAACATTCTTGAGCTTTGGGCTGGGGTGGGCTGTTCCTGCCCTCATTTACCCATGCGGGGTTCTGGTGCATTTTAACTGGATTCATGTCTGCCTGCTCTTCATCTGATTTTATAAATGGGGTTGTGCTTTGGACTGATTGCTCCCAAGCGCGGGCAATCTCTTCAAAACCATTTTTCATTGTGGGCCTCGTCTGAGGGGTCATAATTTGCGCAAGCTTTCTGTCCTGCGTCTGTCGCGTGAGAGACTAGGATGCAAGTCCATTTGGCCATATTATTTGGGGACAAATGGGTGCGGGCTAACTCTCCGAAAACTGCTGTGAAGTGTATCCACAAGCGTCGAGCAAACGCTGTGGGGTGTTCTGTCCTCTTTTGCCTACACTTACTTAGGCCTTCTACGGGGTCTCCTCTGTTACAGCCGATCGCATCAAGGATCGCAGTGTGCATCTCTTGGAGTGTGCCTCCTCCTACATTCTGTGGGTCAGGAAGGGCTGCCACGACTGAAGGGTCAAGGCTTAAAACTGTGAGCTTCACTTGCTCCTTTTCGTCCAGGCCGTACATGGTTGCCTGCTGTTTAACTCTCGCGAAAAACTGGTGGGGGTCTGATGTGGGAAGGAACGGTGTAATTTTTCCACACGCGTCCCGTAATTGGGTCACGGTTAACGGGGTTGTGTAAAGGAAATCTGCTTCTCCTTCTGCTGCGGTGTGTGGGTACAGGGTTCATGGGGGTGTGTTCTGCCTGTTCAGTCGGAGGTTGGGGCGCTTTCCTTTTCTAGGGTTTTTCATGCGTACATGTTCCATGTACGTCTCTATGGGCAGTCTCGTTCAATTCCTGCCAATCAGGGCCGTTTTCCTGATCTAATTGTGGTCTAAATGTGCTTTGAAACCCATTTTGAATGAAAAGCAGAGATTGCAATTCTGCAATTTGCTTCCGGCACTTAGCGTGATCTACTGAGCTCTGCCTTTGTTCCGTTGTGGAAGTATGGAGTGCTCGTAGGGCTGCTTTCAAATCATTGCACTGTTTCTGCAATTTCTCAACTTGTTGCTCGGTCTCTTGTCTTACCAAGACCGCACGTAGTGTGTCCTGGTAGGCCTTATCGTATTGCGTTTGGAAACTACTCAAATGCGCGAGACAAGACTGGTGTGCCCACTTGGCATCATCCACCTCTCTGTCCCTTGCTGCTAACTGCTCTCTCACATCTCTATTCTCCTTCTCTACCTTGCTCACGTCTACCTCACTACTTCTGTCTCTCTCCTCTATCTCCCTACGGAGCGTCCTAATGACCTCCTCTGTGCCTCGCGATTGTGCCAAACAGGACACGATTGCCATCGACTTGCGAGCTTTCCCTAAGCTCTTCTTGTGGATCTCTGACAGGTTCTCCCACCAAGTATGTCCTATACTCCCGGGACCTGTTTCGTCATTGGCGCAGAATTCACTCCAAAGGGGCCATCCTTTCCCTTTGAGATATTTCCTGATCTCATCTTCCCGAACGGGACACTGTCCTACTCTACTGGTCACTGCGACCTTCAATTCCTGGGGGTTTACAAGGCCTTCATTATTGTCTTCATTGCCATTTTCTCTATCTAGGTTCTCTACTGAATTTGGAACAGGGGGTGATAAAGTGGTGATGTAAACACGGGTACGGCTTACGCTAATTTCCGGCCTACAAAACTCCCGACAGTTTTACGCAACAAAATCTCTCAGGTTTACCTTATATCCCTGTTAGTACGCTGCATTAACACACTTTCGAATCTCGGAGGCTTGATCAGTACTGTTCTTACGCTTGTGGTTTTTCTGTTTCCAATTGGATTCTCAATTCAAATTTGGGTTCTCTCAGAGTGGTTAGGCCACTTCTAAATTGAGTCCCGTCAGATGTCGCCAGTAAATGTTGCTAACTTGCTGTTGTCTCTTAATTTGGTTCTGTTTAATTACGTTTGCTCAAGAGTCGCCAGGTATCTTTCGATACCGCCACAAGGTTCAGAACCGAATACTGATCAATGACTCGATACACCAGTTAGTAAGTTCAAAAGCAATGCTCATTTATTTACACACAGTCAAATATACTCATGCATAAAACTCTACAACCTAAACTATCACTATTACTAAAAGTCTATACTTAGCTTTGTGTGCCCACTCAGTCAGAGGAACAATGGCCGTCGCTCGGTTCTGAGGCTGCTGGGTTGAGCTGTTTACAGGGTAGCAACTAGGAGTGTCTGTCTTGTAGCATGCGTTGACTTGGAACTTACTTTGTCTGGTGTAGCTGCTAGGCAGGTCTCTCCTCGCTGAGAGCCAAGGCCAAGAGAGTGATGCTCTCTTGGGGAGTCCTTTTTATACCCCAAAAGGGCTTTGCGCGCTTTTGGGCAGGCCTTGAATGTCCTGACTGTGAAGACAAGACATTGTCTCCAGAAGTTCAGTATGGGGGACACTCATATCGATACAGTCATGGACAGGTGCATTTGTGGCAGGCAGGTTGGTAACAATGGTGTCAAGTATGTTTTCCCTGTTGTTGGTTCTCTTGACACATAGAACATACAGTGCAGAAGTAGGCCATTCGGCCCATCGAGTCTGCACCGACCCACTTAAGCCCTCACTTCCACCCTACCCCGTAACCCAATAACCCCCCCTAACCTTTTTTTGGTCACTGGCAATTTATCATGGCCA
The DNA here is from genome assembly GCF_047496885.1 of Scyliorhinus torazame. Taxonomy (NCBI): domain Eukaryota; kingdom Metazoa; phylum Chordata; class Chondrichthyes; order Carcharhiniformes; family Scyliorhinidae; genus Scyliorhinus; species Scyliorhinus torazame. The sequence continues at coordinate 326,514,320 of NC_092710.1, forward strand.
ATCCACCTAACCTGCACGTCTTTGGACTGTGGGAGGAAACCGGAGCACCCAGAGGAAACCCACGCAGTCACGGGGAGGACGTGCAGACACCGCACAGACAGTGACCCAGCAGGGAATCCTGTGACCCTGGTGCTGTGAAGCCACAGTGCTGATCACTTGTGCTGCCGTGCTGCCCCTGTTGCAGTCCCGGCCAGCTCAGTCTATGGTGGTACTACCAAAGCACTCTCGATGATGGACACTGAAGTCCCCACCCAGGGTACATTCTGAGCCCTTACCACCCTCAGTGTTTCCTCCATGTGGTGTTCAACATAGAGGAGTACTGATTCATCAATTGAGGGTGGATGGTATATTAATCTTTATTATTGTCGAAAGTAGGCTTACATTGGCACTGCAATGAAGTTACTGTGAAAATCCCCTAGTCGCCGCATTCCGGCGCCTGTTCGGGTCACAGAGGGAGAATTCAGAATGTCCACCCCTTCTGGATCTGTCCTGCTGGTAGGATAGAACATACCCAGCACCGTACTTAAGCCCATACGTCCACTCTATCCTTGTAACTCAGTACTCAGTAACCCCCACCTAACCTTTTTGGACACTAAGGGGCAATTTAGCATGGCCAATCCACCTAACCTGCACATCTTTGGACTGTGGGAGGAAACCGGAGCACCCGGAGGAAACACACACACACACATGGAGAACGTGCAGACAGTGACCCAAGCTGTGAATCGAAACTGGGACCCTGGAGCTGTGAAGCAACAGTGCTAACCACTGTACTAAACTGCCACCCATAAAATCGCTGAACTCTGGTATTCATTCCATCACTCTCTCTGCCTCTCATCTTCCCTCTCCCCTATGACCTGTCCTAATACCTCCCGATGTGATTCTGCATCAAGCTCTGTTCGATAATTGCTTCCATTTTACTTTCTGAAAGGCGTTAAATAAACACAAGTTTTTATTGTACGATATGACTACCAGGATGGTGGAAGGTGAACTAGATGGGCCTTGGTGTCTTCTTGAATCTTGTAAAGTTCCATTATTGTCTTAGTCCCACAGTGGTGGTCTCAACTGACCTTTTTCTGTTCCAGTTACTTCTGGGCACCACTTAAACTAATGTGGCAGGGGGATGGGAACCGATGCAGGAAGTCGGAAGGTAGTAAAACAGGGACAGAAACAAAAGGCAATAAGGGGGAAAGTGTAAGGCAGAGAAGCCACAATCAAAAATCAAAAAGAGCGACAGTACAAGGTACAGTGAGGGGAGCTCAGTGAATAGGACCAGGAATACTAAAAGGAATGTATCCGCGATAGTTACCTAGAACAGTATGTAAGGAACCTACGAGGGAACAAGCAGTCCTGGATCTGGTCCTGTGTAATGAGACAGGATTGATTAATGATCTCATAGTTAGGGATCCTCTCGGAAGGAGCAATCACAATATGGTGGAATTTAAAATACAGATGGAGGGTGAGAAGGTAAAATCAAACACTAGTGTTTTGTGCTTAAACAAAGGCGATTACAATGGAATGAGAGAAGAACTAGCTAAAGTAGACTGGGATCAAAGACTTTATCGTGAAACAGTTGAGGAACAGTGGAGAACCTTCCAAGTGATTTTTCACAGTGCTCAGCAAAGGTTTATACCAACAAAAAGGAAGGACGGTAGAAAGAGGGAAAATCGACTGTGGATATCAAAGGAAATAAGGGAGAGTATCAAATTGAAGGAAAAAGCATACAAAGTGGCAAAGATTAGTGGGAGACTAGAGGACTGGGAAATCTTCAGGGGGCAACAGAAAGCTACTAAAAAAGCTATAAAGAAGAGTAAGATAGATTATATGATTAAACTTGCTCAGAATATAAAAACAGATAGTAAAAGTTTCTACAAATATATAAAACAAAAAAGAGTGGCTAAGGTAAATATTGGTCCTTTAGAGAATGAGCAGGGAGATTTTATACTGGGAGATGAGGAAATGGCTGAAGAATTGAACAGGTTTTTAGGGTCGGTCTTCACAGTGGAAGACACAAATAACATGCCAGTGACTGATAGAAATGAGGCTATGACAGGCGATGACCTTGAGATGATTGTTATTACTAAGGAGGCAGTGATGGGCAAGCTAATGGGGCTAAAGGTAGACAAGTCTCCTGGTCCTGATGGAATGCAACCCAGAGTGCTAAAAGAGATGGCTAGGGAAATTGCAAATGCACTAGTGATAATTTACCAAAATTTACTAGACTCTGGGGTGGTCCCGGCGGATTGGAAATTAGCAAACGTGACACCACTGTTTAAAAAAGGAGGTAGGCAGAAAGCGGGTAATTATAGGTCAGTTAGCTTAACTTCGGTAGTAGGGAAGATGCTGGAATCTATCATCAAGGAAGAAATAGCGAGGCATCTGGATGGAAATTGTCCCATTGGGCAGACGCAGCATGAGTTCATAAAGGGCAGGTCGTGCCTAACTAATTTAGTGGAATTTTTTGAGGACTTTACCAGTGCGGTAGATAACGGGGAGCTAATGGATGTGGACTATCTGGATTTCCAGAAAGCCTTTGACAAGGTGCCACACAAAAGGTTGCTGCATAAGATAAAGATGCATAGCATTAAGGGGAAAGTGGTAGCATGAATAGAGGATTGGTTAATTAATAGAAAGCAAAGAGTGGTGATTAATGGGTGTTTCTCTGATTGGCAATCAGTAGCTAGTGGTGTCCCTCAGGGATCAGTGTTGGGCCCACAATTGTTCACAATTTACATAGATGATTTGGAGTTGGGGACCAAGGGCAATGTGTCCAAGTTTGCAGACGACACTAAGATGAGTGGTAAAGCAAAAAGTGCCGAGGATACTGGAAGTCTGCAGAGGGATTTGGATAGGTTAAGTGAATGGGCTAGGGTCTGGCAGATGGAATACAATGTTGACAAATGTGAGGTTATCCATTTTGGTAGGAATAACAGCAAAAGGGATTATTATTTAAATGATAAAATATTAAAACATGCAGCTGTGCAGAGAGACCTGGATGTGCTAGTGCATGAGTCGCAAAATGTTGGTTTACAGGTGCAACAGGTGATTAAGAAGGCAAATGGAATTTTGTCCTTCATTGCTAAAGGGATGGAGTTTAAGACTAGGGAGGTTATGCTGCAATTGAATAAGGTGTTAGTGAGGCCACACCCAGAGTATTGTGTTCAGTTTTGGTCTCCTTACTTGAGGAAGGACGTACTGGCACTGGAGGTTGTGCAGAGGAGATTCACTAGGTTAATCCCAGAGCTGAAGGGGTTGGATTACGAGGAGAGGTTGAGTAGACTGGGACTGTACTTGTTGGAATTTAGAAGGATGAGGGGGATCTTATAGAAACATATAAAATTATGAAGGGATTAGATAGGATAGATGCGGGCAGGTTGTTTCCACTGGCGGGTGAAAGCAGAACTAGGGGGCATAGCCTCAAAATAAGGGGAAGTAGATTTAGGACTGAGTTTAGGAGGAACTTCTTCACCCAAAGGGTTGTGAATCTATGGAATTCCTTGCCCAGTGAAGCAGTAGAGGCTCCTTCATTAAATATTTTTAAGATAAAGATAGATAGTTTTTTGAAGAATAAAGGGATTAAGAGTTATGGTGTTTGGGCCGGAAAGTGGAGCTGAGTCCACAAAAGATCAGCCATGATCTCATTGAATGGCGGAGCAGGCTCGAGGGGCCAGATGGCCTACTCCTGCTCCTAGTTCTTATGTTCTTATGGTAAGAGCTTCCCCCTTATTAGATCCACACAAGTTAATGAAAAAAACAGTTTCTGTTCCAGCCAGAGTCTGTCAGCCCTCCCTGCTTCCAGTCCAAGATTTCTTTTTCAAACAAGTTTCCACATGACAACAGCCAAAACATCTGCTGCAGTGCAAAGCTCCCTGGTGGTGCTATTGTAGCAGGGTGCGTGGAGCAATATGTTCCCAGTTCTGCTTAAAATACAACTTGGTGGAAACTCCCCTCAGGAGCAAATCCTCCCTGAAAGCAAAGTCTTATTTACTTACAAAACTGTTAGCAGTTGCAAGAAAGGTTATTTTGCATTCTGGGTTTCCCCCAGCGGACAGTGAACCACCTCTCTGGCCTTTCTTCACCGTGCGCACAGTTTTGTAATATTTTGGAATGCCAATACATGCCAATGAGTAGCATGTGGGTGCAGCTCTCGTCGCTCCACTGCACTGCCAACTTCAGGTGTACGGACGTCGCAATATCAGGAATGGCACCAGGAGCAGGTGGCTTCATCCCTTGCGTAGCAGAGATTGACGCAGTGCCAACTAGCAATGGGATAAAACATTGAGGGGAGAGATGGTCTACGGCATCACAAAAGGCCCAACAGCCATTGGGTTCATGTCATCCTGTTCACCGTGTTTGCTCTTTTTTCTGACATTGACGGTGAGTTCACTCAGTGTCCACCCAGACAAGCAAAAGAACCAAATGTAGGCCACTTAGTTAGTTATCCTGTGACTGTTTGTGGGATCTGACTGTGCACAACGTAACTGCTGCGTTTGCATATATTCCTCACAGGTAAGGGGAGGGCACTTTGTCCTGTTTATGAGGCACATTGTTGGGTATGTTAGTACAGTATCCTTCTTCTGCTGTTCTAGGTTGAGCTTTTGGCAAACGGCTGTTACTTTACAGCATTTACAGTAAATCTGTCTCTGTGATTCCCCTGACCACTGGCAGACTCACAGACCCGACAGCAAAAACTACCTCGAACTGTCTCAGGGTGCAGTTCTCCAAAAATGCCTGTCCCTTGCATCATATTGTCCATTTATGTCATTACTTCATGTTATTTTAGGCTGGGTTTTTAATCTCTTCTGGAAATACTAGGTCCAATATGTCCCAATACACCTTACTTCAAAATGGAACACATTTTCTTTTGTGCAGTCAATTTTGTAATGTAGAAAATACATCAGTGATTCTTTTCAAATTCTTACATGGGATATGGGCATCACTGTCTGGACCAGCATTTATTACTCATCCCCAAATGGGCTTCGACCGAATGACTTGCTCGGCCATTTCAGAATCAACCACATTGCTGTGGGTCTTGAGTCACATGGAGGACAGACCTGGTGAGGACGGCAGATTTCCTCCCAACCCTAAAAGACATTAGTGAACCAGGTGGGCTTTCACGACAATGGTTTCATGATCATCATTCGACTTTTTAATTCCAGATTTTAGTTGAATTGAATTCCACCACCTGCCACTACGGGATCTGAAACCGGGTCCCCAGAGCATGAGGCTGGGTCTCTGGATTACGAGTCCAGTGAGGTTACCATTACACCACCTTCCTCATAAAGTGAGCTCCCACAGGAATCAATGTGACAACAGAGGCAGGATAATTGACTTTGAATGTTGATGGAAAGAGAGACATAGAATCATAGAATCCATAAAGTGCAGAAAAAAGCCATTGGGCCCATTGAATCTGCACCGACCCTTCGAAAGAGCATTGTACTCATTTACCCTCCCCGCCCTGTCCCCGTAACCCCCTAACCTAACCTGCACATCCCTGGGCGATAAGCGGCACTTTATCATGGCCAATCCACCTAACCTTCACATCTTTGGACTGTGGGAGGAAACTGGAGCACCCGGAGGAAACCCACGCAGACACGGGGAGAACATGCAATCTCCACACAGTCAGTACACCAAGGAAGGAATTAAACCCAGGTCCCTGGCGCTGTGAGGCAGCAGTGCTGACCACTGTGCCACCGTGCAGCCCACTAAGCCACCATACCGGCCACTGTGCCGCCCGATGGGGAAGGCTATTTTGGCCCCACCCACCGCTGGGATCAACTGGTCGTGCCTCAAGTCAATGGACCTTTGGCTGGGCTGCCGAATCTCACACAGAGGGGAGGGCCAGAAAACCCTCGGCATGTTTACAACCACCAGGACAAACACAAGAATGCCAAATTTCAAATGATCGGATGGCAAGATTGGCAGAGTGGTAATGTCATAGGACTAATATTCCAGAGACCCAGGCTAATCTGCTGGGGACATGGACTCAAATCCCACCACAGCAGCGGTGGAAATTAAGTTCAGTGAATACATCGGCAATATAAAGCTAGTCTCAGTAAGGGTGCCATAAAACTATTATTGATTGTTGTTCAAAAAGAATCTGGTTCAGTCATGCCCTCCTGTGAAAGGTTCACCCAGTCTTACATGTGACTCCAGACTCTTAACTGCCTTTTGAAATGGTGCGGCAAACCAATCAATTCAATGACAATTAGGCACGCATTCCGTCAATGAATTTGAAAAAAAATTATTGTATTATTTTATATATATAATGATGTACTGTTACTTCATTTCATTAAAAATTACTGTCCTGTTACGTATTGGTTGTTTTCCCATTTTTCACCTTTACAAAAATCCAGTTAGTTCCCATTCCCCACTCTTCCCAATATCCCCGCAATTATTTTCTCCTCCAAGTAATTATCTGACCCCCTCTTTGTGTAAGTGTCTGCGATCCTCCTTTGATGCTGTCTGAATTAGACGCTTGATGGCCAGCGCAGACAGGATGGGTCGAGGGGCCTCGTTTTGTGCTGGAAAGCTCTATGATTCCTTGACGCCACAAGCTGATTATTGAACAGGTCACAAGGAAGATCTCTCATGCCCTTCAAATTAGTGCCACCGGATCATTTACGTCCACTAAGATGGCCGACAGGACCTTGGTTTAATTTTCTCATCCAAAATACAGTGCAGCACTCACTCATTACAGTTTTGGAGAGTCAGCCTGTAAACTGTGCTCAGGAATCTGGAGTGGCAACTTAAGTCTTGACTCAGAGGTAAGAATTGTACCGCTCAGCCAGATCTGTCAACTTTACGGGTCACACAAGAAGGAATCCATTTGCAATAATACACATCATTTACAATTAAACTGGAGTTTATTTAATAACAGGTTTAGACTTGTGATTCTGTTACACATCCAGAGATCTCGCCCAGCCTCTTTCTGAAGGCCTCATCCCTTGTCACTGGGTTCATTGAGCACAGCCTAAGAGAGACTGCCCGGAACAGCACAAAATGTACAAAACCTGCCATTGTCCTTTGTGGAAGGTTTACCTATCCAAATATTTTGTCTTCTAATTTTATAAACAGTGGGGGAACTTGCTTCGAAGAGCCCATTGGCAGTTAGTAGGATGGGATGGCATGCGTGGGCTAAGGGTCAGGAAATGTCATCTAAGTGACAGAGATTTATGGGTCCAAGCGTGCTTCAACAGTTTTTCTTCTTTCAACTGTACATCTAGACATCTGTGCCTCGCTACGTCTGATTCATCAGCGGCGAGTCATTTCCCTCATTGCTGGCACAAACACTTGCAACAGTAAAGCTGGAAATGGAAAAAACCCAAACGGAAGTGAAAATTACTCAAGTTTCATATTGCAGTTGAGCTACAGTGCATGCGTCACTATTGACCTTACAATTTCTCCACTACTGCAAAATATTTACAGTACAATGTGTTAAGAATTGCATTGAATGCCGATTTAAGATTGCCAGTCAGGCTCACTGTGTTGTACATTTGCATGCCCTGGAAGCTACATATATTAATGCACAGGGCTCCTTTCTTTGCAGACAGAAAGGACATGAACACACATTGCACTTGTTTCAGCTAACCAAAGTAAGTGACAGCCATTCGCTGGTACATTCCCCAGGGCAATGCCACGACCAATTAGGGTCAAGCTGCCTGGCGTAACTTTCAAACCATGCTTGGCAGTTAACCGGCGGTCGGCAGTAACTGGTGTATTTTTCATGGCAACACCTCTACCAATCAGAGTCCACTTGCCAACCAATCAGCATTCTCTTCTCATCCAGTATAAGTCACCTGAGGAAGGAGCAGTGCTCCGAAAGCTAGTGATTCGAAACAAACCTGTTGGACTTTAATCTGCTGTTGTAAGGCTTCTTACCATCCAGTACAAAGTGTTGTTTTCCCCTTACACAAGGGTACCATCACTATGAGTGAGCTCCATTGGCTGCACCCACTTCAATTATGCCATTTTTAAGCATACTTTCAATCTCTTTGTTAACCTGTGCAAATTTTAAGTCTATATGGATGTTGTTTAAATGGATTCCCACATCTACATCATGTATAGCCATTTTAGTGCTTCCCAATTTATCTCTACATACTTGCCCATGTGATATCAGTAACTCTCAGGTCAGTTTGTTTTTCCTCTGGAAGGTAACTCAACAATTTATCCCAATTTTTAAGAGCATCTTCGTTTTCCAATTTAATTTGAGGTATGTCAAATTCAAAGTCATCTGGATTGGTTCATCACTTTGAGTTAGAATCATTAAAACCTCCTCGTTTTTCTCTCCTTCCCTTTCAAAGTACCTTTTAAGCATATTCACATGACACACTCGGTGAGTTTTCCTTCTATCTGGCGTTTTTACCACATAATTCACCTCATTTAATTTCCTTTCAATCTGATAAGGACACAAAACCTAGCTTTTAAAGGTTCACCTACCACTGGTAACAACACTAAAACTCTATCTCCACAGGCGAAACTACGAACTTTGGATTTCATGTCCGCTACCCGTTTCATCACATTTATGCAATTTTTAAATGCTGTCTAGCCAATTCACCTGCTCTATTTGATCACTCCCTAAAATTTGACACGTAATCCAATAATGTAAGTTCGGATTTCTCACTCACCAATTTTTCTTAATCAATTTAAGTGGTCCTCTTACCTCATGACCAAAAATTAGTTCAACAGGACTGAATTTGGTTTACCCATTAGGTGCATCCCTAATTGCAAACAGTACGAATGGAATTCTTTTATCCCAATCTTCTGGATAATCTTGACAATAAGCCCTCAACATTGTCTTTAAAGTCTGATGCCACCTTTCTAATGCTCCCTGCGATTTTGGATGGTACGCAGTTGATTTAAATTGTTTTATTCCTAAGCTATCCATAGCTTCTTTGAATAACCTTGAGGTAAAATTTGATCCTTGATCCGATTGTATTTCTGTGGGTAGTCCATATCTAGTAAAGAATTTAAGTAACTCCTCTACAACCTTTTTAGCTGTAATATTGCATACTGGAATGGCCTCTGGAAACCTAGTGGATGATATGTTGGGTGCTCTGGATCTGTGGAGACTGCATTTACCTTAGCAGTAACATAGACAGGCTATCAACACTTGTAATAATACAACTCTATTTTATTTAACTAAGAGCTGCTAAACATACTTGCACTGTGGGTCGACACTATGTTAGGTTGACTGAAGACCTATGCCTAACCTGACCAGCCTATACTGCTACCACATGGTTGATGTTTGTGCTACGGACTGCTGGCTCTGCCTGTCTCAGAGGCTGCATCCCGAATGAGCGGGAAAACTAGTGCCCTCTGTCTTTATCGTGACCGTGCCCTAAGTGGTGATTGGCTGCTGTGTTGTGTGTGTTGATTGGTCTTGCAGTGTGTCAGTCAGTGTGTGTCTCGGCACCATCATATACTGATGTGTATATTATGATATCCCCCCTTTTCTAAAAAATTGTGTGTTTGTGGCAATAAATAATGTAATATGCGAATGTTCCTAACTATGTGTGGCACATGCGAGCATATTTACAGGACTATGTACAGAAACTCTAAGATATTTACATTGGAAGGTGTCTAGTGCATGTGGACAGTATGTAACACAAAATATAACTAGAACAACAGTATGTACAAACCAGTGAGTTAATCAAACAGGGTAACGAAACAATCAGTTCATGAGTTCAAAGAGTCCATGAATTCAGGCAGTTCATAAATGCAGTCTCTGAGGTGGGCGACGAATTCTGGTTGACCGCCTCAAGGGTGGGTCAGGGGCCGCCTGTTCTGGAATGGGAGGGACTGTGTCAGACTCAGAGAGTGGCAGAGCGAAAGGGAGATCTGCAAAGTCCGTGACGGGTTCGTTGTGACGGCGAGGCAAGACAGGATGATCTGGTGGCGAGCGAGGAAGGGGTTGTAGTGCTCGCCTATTTCGGCGAAGAAGAGAGCCGTCTTGTAGACGAACCAAAAATGACCTGGGGGCCACTTGTCTGAGCACCACAGCGGTGGCGGACCAACCACCATCGGGAAGTTGGACACGGACCTCGTCATCAGGAGCCAGAGCAGGGAGATCCGTGGCGCGGGTGTCGTACGCCGATTTGTGTTGGGCCCGAGACAACTGCATTCGACGAAGGACCGGAAGGTTGTCCAAGTCCGGGACATGAATGGCCGGCACCGTCGTCCACAGCGTGCGATTCATCAACAATTGAGCCGGTGACAGGCCGGTGGACAATGGAGCTGATCTGTAAGCAAGCAGGGCAAGATAAAAATCGGATCCTGCATCGGCCGCCTTGCACAGGAGCCGTTTGACAATGTGAACCCTCTTTTCAGCTTTGCCATTGGATTGGGGGTAATGGGGACTGGAGGTGACATGTGTGAAGTTGTATCGTTTGGCAAAATTGGACCATTTCTGACTGGCAAAACACGGGCCATTGTCGGACATGACCGTGAGCGGGATGCCATGGCGAGCGAAGGTTTCCTTGCACGTATGGATGACTGCAGTTGAGGTGAGGTCGTGTAGCCTAACTACCTCCAGGTAGTTTGAGAAATAGTCCACTATGAGGACGGCCAAGTGCATGGAACAGGTCGATGCCCACTTTGGTCCAGGGGGACGTGACCAACTTAGGGGTTGCAAGGTCTCCCTTGGCTGAGCAGGCTGAAAACGCTGGCATGTTGGGCAGTTAAGAATGGCGTTGGCAATGTTCTCGTTGATTCCAGGCCAGGACACTGCCTCACGGGCCCGTCGGCGGCATTTCTCCACTCCCAGGTGGCCCTCATGGAGCTGCTCAAGGACGAGGTTCTGCATGCTGTGCAGAATGACGATCCTGTCCAGCTTTAGTAGAATTCCATCACCACCGCCAGGTCATCTTTAATGTTGTAGAATTGAGAGCATTGGCCCTTGAGCCACCTGTCTGTCAGGTGGCGCATTACACGTTGGAGCAGGGGATCGTTGGCCGTCTCACGACAAATCTGGATGAGTCGTTCGTCCGTGGCGGGCAGATTGGATGCGGCGAATGCCACCCGAGCATCAATTTGGCACACGAAGCCCGCTGGGTCGCAGGGTGTGGTGACAGATTGGGAGAGTGCATCGGCGACGATGAGCTCCTTACCCGGGGTGTAGACGAGTTCGAAGTCGTACCGCCTGAGGTTAAGGAGAAAGCGCTGCAGGCGCGGCGTCATGTCGTTAAGGTCTTTTTGAATGATATTGACCAGTGGCCTGTGGTCTGTCTCGACTGTGAACTTTGGGAGTCCATAGACATAGTCATGGAATTTGACGACTCCGGTAAGAAGGCCCAGGCACTCTTTTTCAATTTACGCATAGCGCTGTTCGGTGGGCGTCATTGCACGTGACGCGTATGCGACAGGAGCCCATGAGGAGGTGTCGTCACGTTGAAGGAGCACTGCTCCAATGCCGGACTGACTGGCATCCGTGGAGATCTTTGTTTCTTTGGCTGGATCGAAAAATACCAACACCGGGGCCTTGGTCAGCTTCGCCCTGGGTTCCCACCATTCTTGTTCGTGGGCAGGGAGCCATTGGAACTCGGTCGTCTTCTTAACAAGGTTCCTGGGAGGCGAGGTTAGGGATGAATTTCCCCAGGAAATTGACCATGCCCAGGAAGTGGAGGACCGCCTTCTTGTCCTCCGGTGTCTTCATGGCCTTAATGGCAGATACCTTGTCAGCATCCGGCTGCACACCAAACTGTGAAATGTGGTCTCCGAGGAATTTAAGTTCTGTTTGACCAAAGGAGCTTTTGGCCCTGTTGAGGCGGAGGCCATGCTCATGGATTCATCGGAAGACGCGTTGGAGGCGATCAATGTGCTCCTGCGGGGTGGTAGACCAGACGATGAGGTCGTCCACATATACGCGAACCCCTTCGATACCTTCCACCATCTGCTCCATTATTCTGTGGAACACTTCCGATGCAGAGATGATGCCAAATGGCATCCGGTTGTAGCAATACCGGCCAAATGGGATGTTAAAGGTGCAGAGCTTCCGACTGGATGCGTCGAGTTGGATCTGCCAGAACCCCTTGGATGCGTCTAGCTTGGTAAAAAATTTGGCGCGAGCCATCTCGCAGGTGAGTTCTTCACGCTTTGGAATGGGATAGTGTTCTCTCATAATATTGTGGTTGAGGTCCTTAGGATCAATACATATGCGTAATTCGCCGGATGGTTTTTTCACGCACACCATAGAGCTGACCCAGTCAGTTGGTTCTGTAACTTTCGAAATTACGCCCTGGTCCTGGAGGTCCTGCAGCTGCTGCTTGAGGCGGTCCTTGAGGGGTGCTGGTACCCTGCGAGGTGCGTACACCACAGGCGTGGCATTTCGTTTTAACAAGATTTTATAAGTGTATGGGAGTGTGCCCATGCCCTCGAATACACCATGGTATCGGGTGATGATGGTGTTCAGCTATGTCCGAACGTTAGCGTCCTGAGATGCGGAAGCGTCAGCGGGTGACAGGGAGTGAACACTTTGGACAAGGTTTAGAAGTTTGCACGCCTGAGCACCAAGCAGGGAGGCTTTAGTGGATCCCACGAGTTCAAATGGCAGGTTAGCCTTTAATGACCGGTGCGACACTTCAAGCTTGCAAGATCCACTGGCAGCAATGGCATTACCATTATAGTCCAGAAGCTGGCAGGCAGATGGCAGGATGGTAGGCTTGACATGGAGGCTTTTGAGGTCAGACCGCGCAATGAGGTTGGCTGAAGAGCCGGTGTCCAGGCAGAATCGGATGCGGGATCGGTTGACCGTGAGGGTGGCACACCACTCGTCGTCCGGATCAATGCGGAATACTGGGAGAGACTTGGCTTTTGTCTCCTGGAGCATCTTGTGTTTGGTGGCGATGCCCACCCGAAATGGTGCTTTAGGGTCCTCGGTGTCAAGATCCGGAATCAAGTCGGAGTCGGAATCGGTGACCGGTGGCTGGATGGTTCGGACATCCCTGCGTGGCTGGTTGGAGTGACGAGAGGTAGTAGGTTGAGCAGACCTGCATAGGGCTGCATAGTGACCAAGCTTGCCACATTGGAGACAGCGTCGGGATTTTGCAGGACATTGCCGCTTTAAGTGGGCGGAGCCACAGTTGCCGCATGTCGTGACATCAGAACGTTCGGTACGCAACCGTGCATCGATGGCTATCGCAAGGGTGAGCTGTTTAACCTTGAGGAGCTGCTGGCGTAGGGGGTCCGATTGCACACCGTAAGCGATCTGGTCGCGGATCATCCAGTCGGAGGTGGAGCCGTAATTGCAGGACTGCGCGAGGGTGCAAAGGTGGGTGAGGAAAGATTGAAAAGGTTCACCTTACCCTGCAGACGCTGTTGAAAGACATAGCGCTCAAAACTTTCATTTACCTCGATGTCACAGTGACTGTCGAATTTGAGCAGGACTGTCTTGAATTTGGACTTGTCTTCACCTTCAGCGAAAGTGGAAGAGTTGAAGATATGGATGGCGTGGTCCCCGGCCGTGGAAAGGAAGAGAGCAATCTTCCTGGCGTCTGAAGCAGCTTCCAGGTCTGTAGCTTCGAGGTATAGCTGGAATCGTTGTTTAAAGATTTTTCAGTTCGCACCGAGGTTGCCGGTGATGCGGAACGGCGGGGGAGGGCGGACGCTGCACATACGCTGGCAGACCACTTGAAGGTAGGTCTATCAAACCATCGCATACTGGTACCATGATGTGTTGGGTACTCTGGATCTGTGGAGACTGTGTTTACCTTAGCTGTAACATAGACAGGCTACCAACACTTGTAATAGTACAACTCCATTTTATTTAACTAAGAGCTGTCAAACATACTTGCACTGTGGGTCAACACTATGTTAGATTGACTGAAGGCCTATGCCTAACCTGACCAGCCTATACTGCTAGCACATGGTGGATGTTTGTGCTACGGACTGCGGGCTCTGTCTGTCTCAGAGGCTGCATCCCGAATGAGCGGGAAAAGACAGAGTGCCCTCTGTCTTTATAGTGACCGTGCCCTAACTGGTGATTGGCTGCTGTGCTGTGTGTGTTGATTGGTCTTGCACTGTGTCAGTCAGTGTGTGTCTCTGCACCATCATATACTGATGTGTATATTATGACAGTAGACACATCCATTATAGTCAAAAAATATTGATTCCCACTTTTCGTTTTAGGAAGCGGTCCTACGCAATCAATTAAGACCCTTGTAAAAGGTTCCTCAATGCTGGAATGGGTATTAAGGGCGCTGGTTTTGTCACTGCTTGAGGTTTCCCTATCACTTGACGTGTATGACATGATCGACAAAATTTAACTACATCTTTATGTAGTCCAGGCCAACAAAAACAAAAATGTTTTTGTATTTTAGCTTGCGTTTTCCTTATTCCCAAATGACCTCCCACTGGTACCTCATCGCAACACCTCCTTTCTGTACCCTACCGGCAATACTACTTGATGAACTTCTGCCCACTTTTCATCCGCCTGCATATGTAAAGGTCTCCATTTTCTCATCAAGACATCACTTTTACGGTAATAACACTCTGGTATACACTCAGATTCCTCTTCCGTGTATGCTTTCTGATCCGTTTTATTTCTACATCTTTCTGTTGTAACTCCGCCAATTTTCCTGAACTAAAAACATCCGCCTCATCCCCGACCTATTCTTGTTCTTTTTCAACCATCTGATCAAGAACCGTTTCTGATAATTGCATTTCAACTTCATCTTGACTATTTGATTTCTCCTCTTGTCTTCAGCTGTGACTTTTCGACCTTGTCACTACACAATCCAGAAAAATCCCAGGATATTCGTCCTTCAACACTTCAGTTGTCTGATTTTCCACTGGCTTATCAACCGCAGGAGGCATCACTCCCACCTGCGATCCAGCTATATCATTACCCAAGATAAACTGTATTCCTGGACATGATTGTTTCTCTATTACTCCTACTACCACTTCACCACTCTTCACTGGACTTTCCAACCTTACCTTATACAATGGAACACTACTCTTTTCACCCTGAATTCCACATACTACCACCTTTTCTGGCAACATTCTTCCCAAACTACATAACTCCTCATCTCTTACCATTAAAGATTAACTAGCTCTCGTATCTCTTAAAGTTGACTTCTTTACCTGCTCCTCCTGATACATATGAGTAAACTTTACCCACACAAATAAATTCTTCAAAGACATCTGGCATCTTCTTATCAATCACTTCAAGATCAGGCTGTATAATGTTTTGCACCTCCTTCACTTCACTTGGGCTTTCCTTTACCACTTTAACAAACCCCACTGTCTTATCCTGCTTTACCACATCAGCCTTCCCAGTGCTTTTCTTCAACCACCAACACTGTGACTTTACATGGCCTAGTTTATTACAGTGAAAACATTTGAAACTTTTCATGTCTCTTCCACCCTCCTGGATTTCCTTTTTAATCTGAGGTACACTCTCCTTATTATCTCCCATCAGATCTCCTTTACCTCTACCACTTGAGTATTTCTCATGTCCCCAGTTTCTATCCCTCACAGGCTGAAACTGATGTTGGAAATCAAGCTTTGATTTATGAACTAATTCATAATCATCTGCCATTTCTGCTGCTAACATCACAGTTTTAACCCTCTGCTCTACTATATGAGTTGTCACTACATCAGGAATTGAATTTTTAAACTCCTCCAAAAGTATAATTTCTCTGAGAGCTTCATACGTTTTGTCTATTTTCAAATACATATCAAAATTACTCTGTTTGATCCTTTCAAACTCCATGTATGTTTGACCAAATTCTTTCCTTACATTTCTAAACCTTTGTCTGTAGGCTTCAGGCACATATGCACCTAAGATGGATTTCTTCACCTCTTCATACGTCCCAGATACCTCCTCCGGTAGTGATGCAAACACTTCACTAACCTACCTACCAGCTTTGCTTGATCAGTAATACCCACATGTCCTGTGGCCATTTCATTTGTTTAGCTACCTTCTCAAATGAAATGAAAAAGGCTTCCATCTCCTTCTCATCAAACCTTGGCACAGCGTGGACATATTTAAATAGATACCCACCAAGCCTTTGACTATGACGCTCTTTCTCACTATCCTCATCACTATCCTCCAACTGTACGTTTCCCTATATGTCTGCCAATTTTAATTGATTGTTATGTTTCATAGTCATTTTCTGAAGTTCAAACTCTCTCTCTTTTTCCCTTTCCTCTCTATCTCTTTCTTTTTGTTTTGCTAGGGCTATTCTTTCTTTGTTTCTTTCTTCTCTCTCCTTTTCTTTTCCCCGATCTGTATCTCCCTTTCTCTTTCTTTTTCTCTCATTGCATATTCAAGCTGCTTTACTTCTTTTTCATTTTCAAGTTGCTTAATCTGCAACTGGATCTTTGCCATTTCCAATGAGTCAGACTGTATCTCAGGCAATTTAAAATGCTTACCTACCATGGTATGTACGTCATCTTTTTGCATTTTGTCAGGTAATGTTAACTGCAATGTTTTTGCCAAATCTAACAGTCTGCTTTTAGTCTCTGTCCATAAGGTACTGCGTGTGACTGTCTCCACCCCCAAAAACTTCAGAGCCTCTGAAAGAGCCATTGTCCACAACACACTCCCTACTTAAACTCGAATATCACACCTGAAAAGCACCCACAATATGCTCACCCCTCACTGACTTTAAGTTCACTAAGCCAATCCAATAGATAGACGTTTATCCCCTCGAGCCCCAATTTGTTATGGGCCGGTTTAGAGAACCCCAAAGTGTATCGTGGAGTTCACCTGACCCACAACTTTTAATAGATTGTGGTCACGGGGAGCACACGGGCTTACCTTACAGTTGTGATGCACCAGAGATCCACAGTACTTTTAAATTAAGATAATGTTTATTTATGAAACCAGTTAACAGTTTATAAACTCACAGTAAACATCTTAACAACTATCAACATTAATCATCCCCACAGATACAATATTCTATAAGCAACCCTTAATCTTTCCTTATTAATATCCATAAGACAAAAGACACTTTTTAACACAGAGATCAGGTTTAAATTCATTACTGAGAGCAGTCAGCACTTTAAAATCACCCAATTGATCTGGAGACTGTCTTCAGTTTGCAGAGAGATCCTTATACAGCTCCTTGTTTTGCCTGCAGCTATCCAGCTCTCAAAGCGAAACTAAAACACACCCAGTAGCAAACAGCCTATATGAAAGTAAAGTAGACAGACAGCGCAGCTCCACCCACACTCTGACATCACTGATAAACACCCATTTCTTAAAGGTACATATAAACACCCATTTCTTAAAGGCACTCGCACATAACACTTGTAGCCTCTGTCTGTACTTTCTTTTCTCTGCAGCCAGTAACTTCACTTGAAGCCTGTGTGCGCTTTTCTTTTGTCAGTTTTTTCAGCAGGTTTGTACTTTTCAGTGTGCTTTTCTGAGTTTATTTACTTGCAGCCCTTTTCTGTTGTTCATTGTTCTTTCCAGCAGCTTTTTTTTTTACAGGTTTGAACCCTTCTTTGTTAGTGGGTTCTCAGTGGCTTCTTTCTATAAATTCTACGGTCAAAAAGTCTATTTTTCTTCACTACTGTACACCATGTTTCATGGAAACTACATTAGTCTTCTTCAGTGTGTATTCAGTGAAAGGCCTTTATGGAACTGATCTTAAGATGTCTGCCTCTAGAGGCAGCTTCATGGCATAGTCACGTGACTACAGAGAGCTGGATGTGTAAATCAAGTGGTCACATTTCAAAACCCAAACAGCAGTCCTTACATCAAATGAATTCCCAGTCAACTGCAGGTAAAATACCTGAAGGTTATGAGGAATTAAGAATTCCCCTTTCATCAAATTAAAAAGTAAATGTTTTTGGGAACAGGAAAAAATTGTTTCACCTTTTTTTTGCTTTCAAGCACCCCTTCACCTGTCGTCTCTTTGAATCTCTCATTGTTTTACTTCACTGAAAATATATCTAGACCATCGAATCCTGCCCCGGTAACCCATTCCATAACCCTTTCGCTCTTTGCTTAGGAGCTGCATCTGACTTTCCTTTTCATTGCTAAGTTTCTTCATTCTTTACCAGAACCAGACAGTTAAGTGTTCATCAACTAGCTAGCTTGGCTTCATAATTGGACCTGGAAATGTAGCTTGTTACTGGGGGGGGTGAGATTCTTCAATTGGGCCATGGTGATGAAATTGGTCTATGCCAAGGAGTTGACGCACAGCGGGTCAGAAGCCCTATTTTTACAGTGTCTATTTTTCTCTCCTGTTGATGTCAATGGAAATTAAACTTGACCACAGTATCTAAAAATTGTTGTTGACTCGCACTGACGTTGCTACTGGACAATTGCACACATCATACATAGGTATGCGATTACCAATTGTTTCTGGTAAGGTCACTTCCTTTCTCCCCCTCTTCATTTACAATATCAGTTTCACCTGCAAGCTAGAAGTGGCATTATCATTTCCAGAATTTGAATGGCTCTCTGATGCTGTGTAAGTACACTCATATAGGCCAGTATGCCACTTCCAATGGGATCTTCAGTGTTATTAATTATTAAGGTTATTAAATGAACATTCAGGGCTCCCTGATAAGAGTAAATATATTATAGTCATTACATCCAATAATTGTAAGTCTAGAAAGAATGTGCAAAGAAATAAAAACAACTTTTATATGTCACTGGATTAGTAATCCAGAATCATAGCATCCCAACAATGCAGAAGGAGGCCATTCGGCCCATCGAGTCTGCATCCACCTGCTGAGAGAGCATCCTACCCAGACCCAGTCTCCCACTCTATCCTTGTAACACTACCTAGGAAATTTAGCACAGCCAATCCAGCTAACCTGCACATCTTTGGACTGTGGGAGGGAACTCCACAGAGCACCCCGAGGAAACCCACGCAGACACGGGGAGAAGTGGGAAATTCACACAGAAAGTCACCAAAGCTCGGAATCGAACCCGGGTCCCTGGCGCTGTGGGGCAGCAGGGCTAACCACTGTGCCACGGTGCCGCCCCAGAGGCACAGGCTAACGCTCTGACGATATGGGTTCAATTCCCACCACGGCAGCTGGTGGAATTTAAATTCAATGAATACATCTGGAATTAACAAGCTAGTCTCAGTAATTGTAAAACTAACATCGATTATTGTAAAAACCCATCTGGTTCATTAACATGCTTTAAGGAAGGAAATCTGCCACCCTTACCTGATGTGGCCTAGATGTTATCAGAGACCAGTGATTCCCAACCTTTCTTACATCCCAACACACTTTCATACGAAAAAATAATGTTAAGGCACGCCTACTCTCTGCAACTAAATTGTCTCTGCCCTCTAGCAAAAGCCTTTTGTATCTAAAACCTCCTATAAACAGGCCAAACCAGCGTTCAATTTTCTTTAGTTTAAGAAGTTTACAATTAAAGCCATATCACCAGTTGCATGTCAAATATGATTTATTTTATTGAAAATGTACACGGTTTAAAAGTGTTTTCCATTGAAGATTTCAATTGTTTTCAGCTTTTTTAAAGTCTACATTTCCCAACGTGAAAGTTCAGAGTTGAAGAGAATACTGTGAGCAGCACCTCAGCGACAGGGTTGAAGTGACACCTGTGCCTGCCTCTGTGAGCAGAGTCTGTTGATGTGGGGAGGGACTGATGACAGTGAAACCCCGCAGGTTTCCACTGACAGACGCTCCCTGCTTTTGTTTTTTGCATAAACCAGTGCTGAGAATGTCAACTCTCACAGCTCGGCTGTGGGAAACAATAAAAGATCTGCTCGCACTATCTATATGGGGAGGCAGTGACATGGTGGTATTGTCACTGGGCCAGGATCAAATCCCGCCACTGCAGATGGTGAAATTTGAATTCAATAAAAAAGAAAAATCTGGAATTAAAAGTCTAATGACGACCATGAAACCATTGTCGATTGTTGTAAAACCCCATCTGATTCACTAAAGTCCTTCAGGGAAGGAAATCTGCCGTCCTTTACCTGGTAAGGCGCAGGTAATAGCGATGAGGAGAAATTGAATAAAACTGGGATTGTTGGCCCGAGAGAGACGGAGGCTGAGGTGCGACCTGACAGAAGTTTATAAAATTATGAGGGGTGTAGGTGGGGTGAACAATTGGAGGCTTTTTCCCAGGGCGGAAATGACAATTACAAGGGGGCACAAGTTCAAGGTGAGGGTGGAAAGGTTCAGTGGAGGCGTGCGGGGGAAGTTTTTTACACAGAAGGTGGTGGTGGCCTGGAAAGCACTGCCAAGTGAGGTGGTTGAGGCAGCTACGTCAGTGACCTTTAGGACTTATCTAGATAGGCACATGAACAGACGGAGTGTGGAAGGATACAGGCAGTTGGTCTAAATAGAACACGTGATCGGCGCAGGCTTGGAGGGCTGAAGGGCCTGTTCCTGTGCTGTGCTGTTCTTTGTTCTTTGCACATGTGACTCCAGTAAAAAGGTGGCTTTTCTTGTCCCCACAAGCAACCAAAATGTGTCCAGAGGCGTCTTCGCAAACTTCAGTTTCTGTGTTCGATACATATTGAGCTTTGCAAATTCTTCTTGTTCTTTTGGTGATAATTTCTTTGCTGACGCAAGAGAAAGTGAACTAACTAGATTATGTGCCCGGTCGAAGTCTTAATAATAATAATAATCTTTATTGTCACAAGTAGGCTTACATTAACACTGCAATGAAGTTACTGTGAAAAGCCCCAAGTCCGGCGCCTGTTCGGGTACACAGAGGGAGAATTCAGTTTGTCTGAATTACCTAACAGCGCATCTTTCGGGGCTTGTGGGAGGAAACAGGAGCACCCGGAGGAAACGCACACAGATACGGGGAGAACATGCAGACTCCGCACAGACAGTGACCCAAGCGGGAATCAAACCTGGGGCCCTGGAGGTGTGAAGCCACAGTGCTAACCACTGTGCTACCGTGCTGCCCTCTCAGCAGGATTTGCCGCAATCACTGGCACACCCCAGGTCTAGGGGGTGATTCATGGCACACACGTCCCCGTCCAAATACTGGCTCATCAGGGGGTGTCCTTCATTAATCAGAAGAGCTTCCACTCCTTGAATGTGCACTTGATGTGCAACCACCAGCTGTATATCATGTACGTCTGTGCACGATACTCAGGCAGTGTGCGCAACGCTTATTCCTGGTGCACTTGGTTGGTTCCCCAGATGAGCTTTCAATGCCTGGAGTCCCAGGAGGGTCTGTAACATCGTGCTAGCCTACTGCATCCTGCACAACATTGTGCAGAAGAGTAGGGACAAGCTGGAGGAGGAGGAAGAATACCAGGCTTCATCTGATGTGGAGGACGAGGGTGGTCAGGAAGATCCGGGCGTGGAGCCTGGGCTGGCACGGCAGGCTGCCCAATGTGAGCTCCAGAGCCACCACACACGGGACAACCTCCTCACCTTCAGATTTGCCAACTAAGAGGCCTGGCTACCAGCAGCTCCACCACCCTGTCCCACCTCTCCATACTCTCCCCATCTGCCCCCTACAGCATCTTCTAAGTGGTGCCCACTTCCACAAAGCCGCTCCCATCCTACCTTTTGCCTTCTCCCTTCAGTCCAGTCAGACTTTTGTATCTCCTGCCTGATGGAAGAAGTTGGAAGAGTGAGTAAGCCGGGTGGGAGGGGTCTTTGAGTATCCTGCCCGCTTTCCCAAGGCAGCGGGAGGTGTAGACAGAGTCAATGGATGGGAGGCAAGTTTGTGTGATGGACTGGGCTGTGCTCACCACTCTCTCTAATTTCTAACAGGGGCTGGTTTAGCACAGGGCTAAATCGCTGGCTTTGAAAGCAGACCAAGGCAGGCCAGCAGCACGGTTCAATTCCCGTACCAGCCTCCCCGAACAGACGCCGGAATGTGGCGTCTAGGGGCTTTTCACAGTAACTTCATTTGAAGCCTACTAGCGATTTTCATTTTTTTTCACTAAGATTGAGACAGGTCTAAATGTTGGTGAAAAGGTGCTTAATAGTTACTATAGACATTATAGTGCCCTGACCCCCACCTCTAACCTATGTGTTGCACCCCGGCCAAATTAACTGGTGTCTAACTTCCTCATTTTACATGGCCTACCACTCCTAGATAGAGATGAGGCTGGAGTGAGATCTGGAGGCTCCACCGTCACCTGGCACTGCCAGTCTCGGAGACCCGTCCTCGTCTCGACAAGGATCTCAATGTCCTCAAACGTGGAGCATAGAGCCTGGGCCACACCCCTCAGCGAATTAGTCATGTCCCTCTGTGACTGACCTAGGTCAGTCAGCGGCCGGCCAATGTTCCTGCTGCCCTCAGCCGTGACCCTTTGCGACTGGGCCAAGCACTGGAGCACCAGAGCAATGACCATGTGTGCCCAGTACATGGCTGCCTGTGACTGGGCTCTCCTGTCCTGAGCCTCAGCCATTGACCGCACAGCAAGCCTTGGACTTTTGGCAAATGGCTCTGACCTTTTGACCATGGCTTTCACTTTGGATGCACCCATTCAGTGTTAGCTTTTTCAGCACCATCTCCTGCCCCTGAAGGCGGTTGGACTCCTCCAGCTGCACTATCAGGAGTTAGGAAGTTGCTGACACCCCCTCCTGTAAATCCTGGCTCTGTGTCTGCAACTCCACCAGTGACCATAAGACCATAAGATATAGGAGCAGAATTAGGCCATTCGGCCCATCGAGTCTGCTCCGCCATTCTATCAAGGCTGATATGTTTCTCATCCCCATTCTCGTGCCTCCTCCCCACAGCCCTTAACGGGATCATACTTTCCAGAGGTGGGATAGCTGGACTGTAGCTGGTTCCTGGGATCGGGCAGCCCTCCGACTGTCCACTCCCCTGGGTGTCCCTACCTCCACCTGATGTGCTGCAGCATGTGTAACGTGTGCATCAGACGGTGACCCAGGAGCCTCTTCACTAAAATGCCGCACCGAGGTGATAGTTTCTGCGATGGTGGAGGGTGCAGGTGAATTTAGGGCTGAGAGGTCATCCCCTGACTGGTCCTCTGGGGTGAGCTGGGGATGTGGCTGGGGGAGAGGTACACCAGACAGGTCGGCATGGTCTGTTGGTGATCCTGTAAGACAAAAGACAAGACACATGGTGAGATATTGGGAAGGAGTGGTCTGGGGGAGAGGAGAGACACTCTTGCTATCGGGACATCATTCTACGGTGAAGTCACACGGGATCAGGGGTGAGCTGGCAAGGTGGATACAGAACTGGCTAGGTCATAGAAGGCAGAGAGTAGCAATGGAAGGATGCTTTTCTAATTGGAGGGCTGTGACCAGTGGTGTTCCACAGGGATCAGTGCTGGGACCTTTGCTGTTTGTAGTATATATAAATGATTTGGAGGAAAACGTAACTGGTCTGATTAGTAAGTTTGCAGACGACACAAAGGTTGGTGGAATTGCGGATGGCGATGAGGACTGTCAGAGGATACAGCAGGATTTAGATTGTCTGGAGACTTGGGCGGAGAGATGGCAGATGGAGTTTAATCCGGACAAATGTGAGATAATGCATTTTTGAAGGTCTAATGCAGGTAGGGAATATACAGTGAATGGTAGAACCCTCAAGAGTATTGAAAGTCAAAGAGATCTAGGAGTACAGGTCCACAGGTCACTGAAAGGGGCAACACAGGTGGAGAAGGTAGTCAAGAAGGCATACGGCATGCTTGCCTTCATTGGCCGGGGCATTGAAATACGAATTGGCAACTCATGTTGCAGCTGTATAGAACCTTAGTTAGGCCACACTTGGAGTATAGTGTTCAATTCTGGTCGCCACACTACCAGAAGGATGTGGAGTCTTTAGAGAGGGTGCAGAAGAGATTTACCAGAATGTTGCCTGGTATGGAGGGCATTAGCTATGAGGAGCGGTTGAATAAACTCGGTTTGTTCTCACTGGAACGAAGGAGGTTGAGGGGCGACCTGATAGAGGTCTACAAAATTATGAGGGGCATAGACAGAGTGGATAGTCAGAGGCTTTTCTCCGGGGTAGAGGAGTCAATTACTAGGGGGAATAGGTTTAAGGTGAGAGGGGCAAGGTTTAGAGTAGATGTACGAGGCAAATTTTTTACGCAGCGGGTAGTGGGTGCCTGGAACTCGCTACCGGAGGAGGTGGTGGAAGCAGGGAGGATAGTGACATTTAAGGGGCATCTTGACAAATACATGAATAGGATGGGAATAGAGGGATACGGACCCAGGAAGTGTAGAAGGTTGTAGTTTAGTCGGGCAGCATGGTCGGCACGGGCTTGGAGGGCCGAAGGGCCTGTTCCTGTGCTGTATATTTCTTTGTTCTTTGTTCTTGTACATTAAGGGTTCATATGGCTGTCACATGCCGACCTCAGTTTCGGAGATCTCACTCTCCTACACCTCCTGGATAATACCATCACCCTCTACTCAGTGCGGGGGCGAGTCCTGGGTGCAGCATGCCCCCTTCGAACTTCACCCGCTGTCTTCTGTTTTGGGCTGCCTTTTCCTGGTGGACACTTAGAAGACATGGTGAGACCCACGGAGGTGAGTTATGTGTGTGTGCAAGGTACCTGGCCAAAGAGGACAAGGCAGATGTTGGGGGTTTGGTGCAGGGTGGGACGTGAGGGAGATGCGGGCAGGTGGGTTTTGATTGTACTCAATGGGAGTGGGGGTGTGGTGTGAGGAGTGGGACAGGAGTGATACCAGGGGAACACAGGTGGTGACTCACCCGAGCTGCCCTAAGGAGGTTGTTCATTTTCATATGATACTGCGTGCCAGTCCTCCTGGTGAGGCATATAGCGCTGACTGCCTTGACCACGTCCGTTCAAGCAGGCGGGAGCCTCCCTGGGAAAGAGGTGTCCCACCTCTCCTCCACATGGTATTAAAGTCCACATCTGTGAAGCATGCTGTTGGTCTTCTCTGAGCCATCTTCCTGGCCAGAATGAGAGTGAGTGTGTGGGGAGCAGACAGCTTATAATCAGCTCCAGTTTGTCAGGCTTTCCAGCACCAATTCTGGACCCAGCAAATCCGACTATGGCAAGAATGAGAATTGCTCCAGATTCACGTGGGCAGACTTTTGGTGATTTGTATGTCCTGAATTGCTCCACAAATAGCGCCCCCAACAAGAACATGAACCACACTCAATTTAGTCCTCAGCATCAACACGAGTCTCCCAAACAGAGAATTTCACCCAAAATCTCTGATGATCTACTTTGCAGTGAACCCTCTTTATACAAACAAAATTCCATTGGCCCAACTTTTACGATGCTTTAATTGTACCTCTGTCTCCAAATCGCCTCCTGCCTTTCAAACAAGGGTTCTTAAAAACCTGATTGTGGCAGTCACGTACTAACCCAGGCTTTTAACCCTTCCCGCAGCAATCTGAAATCTCCATATTCATCACATGACTTTGTTGGTTCCTATTTCTTCACTCGATCTGTTTCCCTCACTGGGAACTTTGTTATTTTACTCCTCCCTGTCCTCTCTGATTGTTTTCGACCTCACCCTGTTTGCCTCGCTCCTCCCAGGCATTTGCGCTCTTTTTGAGTTTTCGCTTTTTACTCAGATGCATGGAGCCTTTGTATTTGACTCCATGGTCGGCACCATCAATTCCAAAAGAACCTGGGAACTCCCGTGCAAGTGCCGACCAGGAAATGGCCACATCTGTGCAGTTGGGATTTTTTACATTGGTCAATTGGCCAATGTAAAGAATCTGAACAGCGTAGATACAGCTCCTTCCCGGCCTATGCTGGCGTGGGAGGCCTGCGTTTCACTGATACATGGAGCTGCCAAACCTGAAGCTGAAAATGAAGATTAGATTTTGTTTATTTACATTAATTTTCAAAATCACTTTGGATCTAATTAGAGCGGCACACTGGTTGGGAACATTGTGTATTGGAATGCTCTTCTCTTGTCTGGATGATTGCAGCTCCAACAACACTCAAGAAGCTCGACACCATCCAGGACAAAGCAGTCCACAAGATTGTTAACCCTTCAACAAACATTCAAAACCTCCACCACTGACGAACAGTAACAGCCGTGTGTACCGTCTACAAGATGCACTGCAGTAACTCACCAAGGTTGCTTAGAGAGCACCTTCCAAACCCATGGCCACTACCATCTAGAAGGACAGGAGCAGCAGATACCTGGGAACCCCACCACCTGGAGGTTCCCCTCCAAGTCACTCACCACCCTGACTTGGAAATATATCGCCGTTCCTTCACTGTCGCTGGGGCAACATCCTGGAACTCCCTCCCTAACAGCACAATGGCTGTTCCTACACCTCAGCGCCACCTTCTGAAGGGCAAGTAGGGATGGGCAATAAATGCTCGCCTCACCAGCGGCGCCCACATCCCGTGAATGAATTTTTTAAAAATCTGCTCCAGACTCACAGCGATGTGATTGACTCTTCAATGCCCTCTCAAATGGCCCAGCATGCCACTCAGTTCAAGTGCAATTAAGGATGCGCAACAACTGCTGACCAGACAGCGATGTCCTCATCCTGTGAACGAATAAAGGACACCAAAATGAGTGTTTTCTTGGCCGAAACAAACAGGAGCGAGGTACGTTATTCTTTTTTTGCCTTCATCTTTTCTGTTTTGTTTCTATACGTTAATCTTTTGTCTCTCTGTTGTCTCCATTCAGCGTACACCGGACCTATACGCAGCACAGCTAATCTATGTGCATCATCTGGCACCGGGGGCACCTTGCTGTCTGATTCTATTTTCCCTTTATATCGGAGTTTGGGTACTCTCTCCATTCTGCACCTTCAACCAGCAGCGCAGCACAAGTTATCAATCCAAGCCAGCGCACAGGATTAATCACTAACAGGACCGTGCACCCTACAATCCGACACCCGCCTGTCGGCCACATTTTAAAGGGGGTCCCGAGAGTGAGGCTGCCCCTTTAAGAGAGCGCGTTAGCCATGTGTGGGGTTTGTTCTCACTGTTTCCATGGCAAATTACATTCTGATAAGAGCAAGTGGGCTCACTTGTGAACAAGGTTTTCTTTCAGCTCCAGTGATCCAAGGTAAGTTGACTTTGTACCTTTTGTGCTGCAGTCCATTGGGTTAGTCATCCATTAATGATCTACAGCCATGAAACAATGGCCTCTCAATGTACAAACAAATTTGTGAATATTGATAACTTGCAACAATATTCCCATTTACTTTGCTGAAGTTGTATCAGAATGAACTTGGAACGCACAGCAAATCTAGGTCCTTATCTTGTCCCTGCCAATTCAACACTTTAGACATAGCCCTGGCCCCATATGAGATTGTACACACTGACATATATATATAGATATAAAATCTATTGATGGAACAAAACAATAAACGCATGGGGGTGGGGGGGTGGGGGGGGGGGGTTGGCCTGGTGGGGTACGTTCTGAGCAATGAAGCTAAATTAGTCAGTAATCTAAACGTTTCTGAATATTCAGCCAAAAGTGACCACAATGCAATAGCATTCTCTAAACTTTAGAGGAAGAATGGTGAGCATTCAGGCAAAGTTTTCAATTTAGGTAAGGCTGACTGTGAAGGGATAAGCTGGAAAGTGACCCTGTTACGTGGCTTTTAATACATAAAATTACAGGGCAGCAGTGGGTGGGGTGGTGGTGTTATGGCGGGGGAGGGGGGGGATGGTGGGTAGCTGAGAAAGGGGGCGCGATTCTCCACTCCCACGCCGGTTGGGAGAATCGCCTGGGCCGCCAACATTTCCGGGGACGCCGGTCCGACGCCCTCCTGTGATTCTCCAAAGCGGCGGGAACGGCCCGGTCGGGTTTCGCGGGCCGCAGGCCGGAGAATTGCCGGAGACACCGAAAATGGCGATTCTCCGGCACCCCCGCTATTCTGAGGCCCGGATGGGCCGAGCGGCCAGGCCAAAACGGCGGGTTCCCCCCGGCGCCGTCCACAGCTGGTCGCTGCAGTCGTGGGCGGTGCGTGAATGCTGGGGGTGCGGCCTGTGGGGGGGCGAGGGGGATCCTGCACCGGGGGGGTACCTTAAATGTGGGGTGGCCCGCGATCGGTGCCCACCGATCGTCGGGCCGTCCTCTCTGAAGGAGGACCTCCTTCCTTCCGCCACCCCGCAAGATCCGTCCCCCATCTTCTTGCGGGGCGGATTTGGACAGGACGGCAACCACGCATGCGCGGGTTGGCGCCGGCCAACCCGCGCATGCGCGGATGACGTCGGTTATGCGGCACTGGCTACGTCATCTATGCGGCGCCGCTTTTACGTGGGGACAAGGCCTGGCGTGGGTAGATGACGCGGCCCCGATCCTGGCCCATTGTCAGGGCCTGAATCGGTCGGGACCGGGGCCGTTCCGCGCCGTCGTGAACCTCGACGGCGTTCACGACGGCGCGGCCACTTCGGCGTGGGAGTGGAGAATCCCGCCCAGGGTGTTCAAATAATTATTTAGTGCAATATAAGGCCTTCATATGCCCTGAACAGGGCAAGAGCTCTACTTTCCCAATTAAATGGTCCATAAACAAAGTGATAGACAGCTCATAAACTAAAATAAAGAGCAAACATGAAATAGTGATCCTGCGGACTAAGAGGGATGTTGAGAACTGCAAATGAGGGAGATAGAAAATGGTCACCGGCCACCGAAAGGGAATGTTAGTGGCAGAGGGTTTGAATGTTTTGGAAGGGGGAGCATAGATGTTGATGTTCATGCTCCTCTTGAGCGTCCTTTTCTCAACCAAATCTACCATTGTGACCATCTACCTCATTTTCCCCATGGATGCTTGTTCAGTTTCTCCTTAAACGCATCCACACTATTTGCTTCAAACACTCCCTACGATAACAAGATCCACATTCTTACCTTGCTTTGGGTGAAGAGGTTTCTTTCAAATGCCCTACTGAACTTCCTGCTGACATTTTTATGTTGATGGCCTTTAGCTCTGATGTGGAAATATCGTGGACCTCCTAATGAAGGACAGGCGATACTGTAATTGGAAATGAGAGAATATCAGACTTATTGTATATTTGCTTTGTATCCATCTCCAGTGAGAACCAAGAATTCGCAGAGATAAGAAAATGTGAAAATGGAACTCAGTAAAGAAAGATGAATGGGGAAAAAGTGATTAATTATAAACAAATCCTCAGAAGCAGTTGATGGTCAAATTGTTGATGCTCTCAACATACTTTTCCAAAATGCTCCTGATTGCTCCATTGAATTATAAAATTCCCTGTACCAAGAGAGATAATCTCAGAAAGTATTAGTCTCACATCAGCTGTGTGGAAATTAATAGGGTTTGCTATTAGATTACAAAAGCAAGGAAGTCATGTTGGAGTTATACAGAACATTGGTGAGACCACAGCTGGAGTACTGTGTGCAGTTCTGGTCACCACATTACAGGAAGGATGTGATTGCACTGGAGAGGGTTCAGAGGCGTTTCACCAGGATGTTGCCTGGGATGGAACATTTAAGTTATGAAGAGAGGTTGGATAGGCTTGGGTTGTTCTCGCTGGAGCAGAGAAGACTGAGGGGCAACCTGGTCGAGGTGTACAAGATTATGAGGGACAGGATGGATAGGGAACAGCTGTTCCTCTTAGTTGAAGGATTGGTTACGAGGGGACACAAATGCAAGGTGTGGGGCGGGAGGTTCAGGAGGGATTTGAGGTAAAACGTTTTTATCCAGAGGATGGTGATGTCTGGAACGCACTGCCTGGGAGGGTGGTAGAAGTAAATTGCCTCATATCCTTTAAAAAGTACCTGGATGAGCACTTGGCACGTCTTAACATTCGAGGCTATGGACCAAGTGCTGGCAAATGGGATTAGGTTTGGCAGATCAGGTGCCTTTCATGAGGCAGTGCAGACTCGATGGGCCGAAGAGCCTTTTCTGCACTGTATTATTCTGTGATTAGGAGCAGAATGACCACGAGTCCCGAAAGACGGGCTGTCAGGTGTATTGGAGATTCTGAATTCTCCCTCAGTGTACCAGAACAGGCTCCGGAGTGTGGCGACTAGGGGATTTTCACAGTAACTTCATTGCAGTGTTAATGTAAACTGACTTGTGACACTGGTGAAGATTATTATACTGATCACTCAGGCAGATATGAACAGATCAGAATGATTGGTGGAGGGTAATTACATCAAATGAACCAAGTTAGATTTTCCGAGGAGGTAACTGACGAGACAAAAAAAGGAAGTGTCCGTGGACTTCCAAAAAGCATTTAAATGGTTTCACATAAGAGATTGTCAACAAAAACGAGAGCACGTGTAATTAGAAACATATTTGTGTGGATGTGGAGACAGCGTAGAGATTATGCTTATGTACTGTGCCTTTAAGGGATTGCAACATTACATCACTAGAAAGGACGTGTGTCATGCAATCCTGTTTTAGTTTTGTTTTGCCTTCAGAGAGCACACACACACACACACACACACACACACGCAGCTCAGCAGCTCTGATAACTTCAAGCCAACTGTCCATGTATATCTGTTGGAATTTGCTTAGAATTAATAAATCAATACACATCATGGTTACCCAATCCCTTATAAGCGATTGGTGCCGTTATGCCATTATAAAAATGTAACACTGCTTGGTATCCACGGCGATCTATCGCAGCATTTCATTACATTGCTAAAGGGAGAGATCAGCCATGATCTGACTGAATGGCAGAGCAGGCTCGAAGGACAGAATCGCCTACTTCAGCTCTTAATTCCTATGTTCATATGTTCCAATGTTAAATGACATAGTTCAGGGAATAGAGGGTCGTTTATAAAAGTTTGCTGATGACACTAACTGAGGCAAATCATCAGTGAGGAGAGATGATCGAACAAGACGGCAATCAATGATCCAGCTGGAGAATTCCTGATTGTGCTGAATAAGAAATGTGCGAGACAGACTATTCTGGAAAGTGTCTGTCATAATATACACACAGGTATATGACGGTGCACAGACAGGCAGTGATTGACACACAGGATGACCAGTGAACACACAGAACACAGCAGCCAATCACCAGATGGGACACGACCACTATAAAGCCAGAGGGCACTAGTTTTCCCGCTCTCTTGGGATCCAGCCTCTGAGACAGTCAGAACCCGTGAGCAGCAACTTGAACATACACCATGTGGTAGTAAGGTAGTCTGGTCAGGTTAGCCTCAGGGCTCCAGTCAACCCACAGTTGAAGTATGTATGATAGTTAAGAGTTCAATAAAATCGAGTTGCATTTCTTCAAGTGTTGGAAGCCTGTCTCTCTCACTGCTGCAGTAAACACAGTCCTCGCAGACCTGGCATACCCAACACAGCAGTGTCCATCCCCCCAATTTAGCCTTGTTTCAGAAGACACTTCGGCAAAGCACTGCCAGGTGTAATAAAGAACCATTGATAAAACAACAAGTTGACTCCCGGTTGCGGCGATGCACTGCTAAGCCGCACGTTTCGGCACCTCCCATTCCAACGGACTTTTTGGCTCTTATCAGGAGCCCCAACGGAATTTTTTTTCGACCTAATCCAGTGTGGGGTGACGAAGGAAGGAGTCCCCCCAGGTGTGTATGGAAAGGAGCGGCGGTAGTGGCCAGATTGCGAAGGATCCTTTGGAGCAGCGGCAGAGAAGAGAAGGGAGAAGCAAGATGGCGGCCGAGGGAGCCCAGATGGTATGGGGCCCGGACCAGCAGGAGTCTCTCCGACGATGTGTGGAGGAGCTCAAGAAAGAGGTGCTGGCGCTGATGCTACTGGCAATCGAGGGACTGAAGGAAACACAAAAGGTCCAGGCGATGGAGGTCCTTGGAGTGAAGGCAAAGGCAGCCGAGAATGAAGATGAGATACAGGGCCTGGTGGTAAAAACGGAGACACACAAGGCACTACACAAGAGGTGCATAGAAAGGCTGGAAGCCCTGGAGAACAGCTCGAGGAGGAAAAACCTACGGATTCTCGGTCTCCCCGAAGGAGCAGAGGGAGCTGATGCTGGGGCTTATGTGAGCACAATGCTCCACACGCTAATGGGAGCTGAGGCCCCAACGGGCCCCCTGGAGGTGGAGGGAGCATACCGGGTCCTCGTGAGAAGACCAAAGGCAGGGGAAACACCAAGAGCAATAGTGGTGAAGTTCCATCGCTACAGGGACAGGGAGATGGTCCTGAGCTGGGCCAAGAAGGCACGGAGTAGCAAATGGGAGAATGCGGTGATACGTGTGTATCAGGACTGGAGTGCGGAGGTGGCGAGCTTTAACCGGGCCAAGGCGGTGCTCCATAGGAAGAAAATAAAATTTGGGATGCTGCAGCTGGCGCGACTGTGGGTCACGCATCAAGGCAAGCACCACTACTTCGAGACGGCGGATGAGGCATGGACATTCATCCAAGAGGAGAAACTGGGCTAGATTTGAGAGTTTGATGTTTGGAGAGAAGCAGCGAGGTGGTGGTACAGAAATATAAAGTGGGGAAAGGGGAGGGCTATTGTACAGCAATGCTGGACGGGAAATTTTTCTCCCCCCGATGGGGGGGACACGAAGAAATGTGGGCGACGGTGGGAAAAGGGACAGGGAGGGGGAATGAGGGAACTGCGCCATAGGGGGCGGGGCCGAGAGGAAAGCGCGGGTAATTTCCCGCGCTATGGAAATTATAGTGGGAAAAAGGGCGCAGGAAGGAAGGGAGCCCCACACGCAGGGAGGTCAAAGAGTGAACGGGGGAAGCCGAGGTCAGCCAGAGTTAGCTGACTTCCGGAAGCAATATGGGGGAGTAATCAAGCCAGAGGGGGATCTAGTGGGGTGGGGGGGGGGGGGATTAACTGGGTTGCTGCTGCTGAGTGCAAGGGGGAGCTGGTAAGAGATGAGGTGGTCTGGGCGGGAAGGCGCTGCCTGGGGGACAGACGGGTGCGCGGGACTTGGATGAGGAGATGGCCTAAAAAAGGGGATGGCTAGTCGACGGGGGGGGGGGGGGGGGGGGGGGGCGTGAATGGCCCCCCAATCCGGCTGATCACGTGGAATGTGAGAGGCTTAAATGGGCCGATTAAGAGGGCACGGGTGTTTGCGCACTTAAAGAGACTGAAGGCGGACGTAATCATGCTCCAGGAGACGCACCTGAAGGTGGCGGATCAGGTTAGACGAAGAAAAGGATGGGTGGGATAGGTATTCCACTCAGGGTTGGACGCAAAAAACAGAGGGGTGGCAATATTGGTGGGAACGTGTATCATTCGAGGCTAAGAATATAGTGGTGGACAGTGGGGGCAGATATGCGATGGCGAGTGGCAGACTGCAGGGCGAGGCGGTTGTGCTGGTGAATGTATATGCCCCGAATTGGGATGACGCGGGATTCATGAAGCGAATGCTGGGACGTATCCTGGACCTGGAGGTGGGAAATTTGATAATGGAGGGGATTTTAACTCAGTGCTGGATCCAGGGCTAGACCGGTCCAGATCAAGGACCGGGAGAAGGCCGGCAGCGGCCAAGGTGCTTAAGGGATTCATGGAACAAATGGGGGGAGTGGATCCATGGAGATTCGCCAGGCCGATGGCTAAAGAGTTCTCTTTCTTCTCCCACGTCCACAAGGTATACTCCCGGATAGACTTTTTCGTTTTGGGAAGGGCACTGATCCCGAAAGTGGCAGGAACGGAGTACTCGGCCATAGCCGTTTCAGACCACGCCCCGCATTGGGTGGATCTGGAACTAGGAGAGGAAAGGGAGCAGCGCCAACTCTGGCGACTAGATATGGGACTACTAGCGGACGTGGGGGTCTGCGGAAGGGTGAGGGGGTGTATTGAGCGATACCTGGAGGTCAACGACGATGGGGAGGTTCAGATGGGGGTAGTATGGGAAGCGCTGAAGGCGGTGGTTAGAGGAGAGCTGATCTCCATCAGAGCCCACAAGGGGAAACAAGAGGGCAAAGAAAGAGAGAGATTAGTGGGGGAAATTTTGAGGGTGGATAAAAAATATGCGGAGGGCTATACAGAGAAAGACAAAGACTACAGACCGAGTTTGACCTGCTGACCATGGGAAAGGCAGAGGCACAGTGGAGGAAGGCACAGGGGATGCAATATGAGTATGGGGAAAAGGCGAGCCGGCAGTTAGCTCACCAACTTCGGAAGAGGATGGCGGCGAGAGAGATCGGGGGAGTTAGGGACGAAACAAGAAATATGGAGCAGAGAGCAGGGAAAGTGAACGAGGTGTTCAAGATCTTTTATGAGAGGCTATATAAGTCCCAACCCCGGGGGGAAAAGAAGGAATTTTCTGGACCAGCTAAGGTTCCCGAAGGTGAAGGAGCAGGAGGTGGCAGGTCTGGGGGCGCCAATCGAGGTGGATGAGGTGATTAAAGGACTGGGGAACATGCAGGCAGGGAAGGCCCCGGGACCAGACGGGTTTCCGGTGGAATTCTACAGGAAGTATATGGATCTGTTGGCCCCGCTTTTGGCGAGAACCTTTAATGAGGCTAAGGAAAGGGGGATGCTACCCCCGACAACGTCGGAGGCATCGATATCGCTAATCCTGAAACGAGATAAAGACCCGCTGCAATGTGGGTCATACAGGCCTATCTCACTCCTAAATGTAGATGTCAAACTGCTGGCCAAAGTGATGGCGACAAGGATAGAGGATTGCATCCCAGGGGTGGTGCTTGACGATCAGACAGGGTTTGTAAAGGGGAGACAACTGAATGTTAATGTCTGAAGGTTGCTGGGGGTGATGATGACGCCCCCACCGGAGGGGGAGGCAGAGATAGTGGCGGCGATGGATGCAGAGAAGGCATTCGATAGGGTGGAGTGGGACTATCTGTGGGAGGTGCTGAAGAGGTTTGGGTTCGGTGAGGGGTTTATTAGATGGGTCAGACTCTTATATGGGGCCCCGATGGCAAGCGTAGTCACAAACCGGCAAAGATCGGGGTATTTTCGGCTACATAGGGGTACAAGACAAGGGTGTCCCCTTGTCCCCGTTACTGTTCGCGTTGGCAATTGCACCACTGGCCATAGCGCTGAGGGATTCTAAGAAGAGGAGGGGGGTGCTTAGAGGGGGAGAGGAACACCGAGTGTCGCTCTACGCAGATGATCTACTGCTATACGTTGCGGACCCGGTAGAGGGGATGCCAGAGGTAATGCAGATACTGAGGGAGTTTGGAGAGTTCTCGGGATACAAACTAAATATGGGGAAGAGCGAGCTTTTTGTAATGCACCCCGGGGAACAGGGTAGGGGGATAGATGCTCTGCCGCTGAGGAGAGTGGTAAGGAACTTCCGATACCTGGGGATCCAGGTGGCCAGGAACTGGGGAACCCTGCATAGACTTAACCTGACGCGACTGGTGGAGCAGATGGAGGAGGACTTTAAGAGGTGGGATATGGTGCCGCTGTCGCTGGCGGGCAGAGTGCAGGCAGTTAAAATGGTGGTCCTCCCGAGGTTTCTTTTCGTGTTTCGGTGCCTCCCCATTCTGATCACAAAGGCCTTTCTTTAAAAAATAGATAGGAGCATTACGAGCTTTGTGTGGGCAGGAAAGACCCCAAGAGTAAAGAGGGGGTTCCTGCAGCGCAGTCGGGACAGAGGGGGACTGGCGCTGCCGAGTTTGAGCGACTACTATTGGGCCGCCAATGTGTTGATGGTCTGTAAGTGGATGAGGGAGGAAGAGGGAGCAGCGTGGAAGAAGCTGGAGATGGCGTCCTGTAAGGGAACAAGCCTAAAAGCACTGGTGACGGCGCCGCTGCCGTTCTCCCCGAAAAGGTACACCACAAACCCAGTGGTGGTGGCAACCTTGAGGATCTGGGGGCAGTGGAGGCGACACGGGAGTGACGGGTGCCTCGGTGTGGTCCCCGATAAGGAATAACCACAGGTTTGTCCCAGGGAGGATGGATGGGGGGTTCCAGTGTTGGCATCGAGCAGGAATTAGGAAGCTGAGGGACCTGTTTATAGACGGGACGTTTGCAAGTCTGGGAGCGCTAGAAGAAAAATATAAGTTGCCCCCAGGGAACGCCTTCCGATATATGCAAGTGAGGGCATTTACGAGGCAACAGGTGAGGGAATTTCTGCAGCTCCCGACGCAGGGGATCCAAGATAGAGTGATTTCGGGGGCATGGGTAGGAGAGGGCAAAGTGTCCGAAATATACAGGGAGATGAGGGACGAGGGGGAGGCGATAATAGAGGAGCTGAAGGGAAAATGGGAAGAAGAGCTGGGGGAAGAGATTGAGGAGGGGCTTTGGGCGGATGCCCTAAGTAGGATAAATTCCTCGTCCTCGTGTGCCAGGCTTAGCCTGATTCAATTTAAGGTTCTACATAGAGCACATATGACGGGAGCAAGACTGAGCAGGTTTTTCGGGGTTGAGGACAGGTGTGGGAGGTGCTCAGGAAGCTCGGCGAACCACACACACATGTTCTGGTCGTGTCCAGCACTGCATGAGTTCTGGGGGTGTGTGGCAAGGGTAATTTCAAAGGTGGTGAAGGTCCGGGTCAAGCCAAGCTGGGGGTTAGCTATATTTGGGGTTGCAGAAGAACCGGGAATGCAGGAAGCGAAAGAGGCCGATATTTTGGCCTTTGCATCCCTAGTAGCCCGGCGTAGGATTCTACTCATGTGGAACGAAGCGAAGCCCCCGGGCGTGGAGGCCTGGATAAACGACATGGCAGGGTTCATAAGATTGGAATGAATAAAATTTGCGTTGAGAGGATCGGCTCAGGGGTTCTCCAGGCGGTGGCTACCGTTCCTTGACTATCTCGCGGAACGATAATGAAAAGATAGAAATGACAGCAGCAGCAACCCAGGGGGGAGTGGGGGGGGGGGGGGGGGGGGGGGGGGAGGGAGGAGCACTATTCTGTGTTTTTGCTGTTTGTTTTTCTTTTTTAGTTTTTGTTGTAAGCTCACTATATTATTTAAATAATGTTATTTACCAGTTAATGTATAATCCCTTGTTGAGTTGTAAAAACGGAAAAATTATTGTTTGAAAAATTTTAATAAAATATATTTTTAAAAATAAATAAAACAACAAGTTGGAATGCTGGTGCAGAGTATGGAATTCTCTGCTTGTAAGATCGAGCCTTTCTTGTGTGCATGCAGCCCCGTCAATTCGTCCGGGATATTCCAGAGGATGCTCAGTGACTAGAAAGGGCTGATGGTGTGCATAACAGATCTTTGTTCTATTTTTGTTTAAAAAGGAAGTTAAGTAATTATCTGATTAGGAATGGGTTTCATTCAAAGATAAAGCGACAGACAAAGGATGCGTTAATCAAACAGATCATAAAAGTTCCAGTTCCATTGGGATAAAAAAGTGTCATTGTGGAATGTGACTCGCCAGGGTTGAATAGCGGAGATTCATGGAATGGTAAATAAATACAGATGTGGCAAACCTCTTTTCAGTTTGAAAGGGGAGGAATTTTCTTGCTTGTTCTAAAATTTGATTTCTTCATTCAGTTAGGAGCTTGTTGATATGTCTGATACCGGTGTGAGGTTGATGGCCTGAGAGTTTCCTCCTGCATCATAACTTTGGTGGAAGTGTGAAGGATGTTACCTAAACCTACAGGGAGTGTACAATACAAAACAGGTCATTCAGGCCAAGCATTCCATGTTAGGCATTATGCTTCGCTCCAGCCTCCTCACATGCGTCCTTTTACAACGAACAGCATGACCTGCTACTCTCTTTGCCCTCAAATTCTGACCTAGTTTCCCCTTTAAGTCTCTCAACCATTCGCTATGCATCTTCCAATTTTCTAAATTCTTTGGTATAGAAATAAAAATGGAAACACTGGACAAACCCAGGATCCGTAGTGAGGAACAGCTTTAATGTTTTGAGTCTAAATGACCCTTCTACGCCAAAACTATGACTTTGTGTGTCCAACCGTACTACAAAGAAAACATTTACGTCTTCTTATCTCTCTTCCACCCTCATATGTTCCCTTTTTAAACCTGAGGCAAAATCTCTTTAATATCTCCTTTCCACTGTAAGAAATTTTACAACACCAGGTTAAAGTCAAACAGGTTTGTTTGGAATCACTAGCTTTCCTAGCTTAAATTCTTCAGGACTCACCCGATGAAGGAGCTACGCTCCTAAAGCTATGTGCTCACCCCAGTCCAACACCGGCATCTCCACATCCTTTGCACTGACCACCTAAGGGCTTCATTATGTTAGGTCTAGTCCACCTATCAAAATTATTTTGTTTGATTCTTTCAAATTCCATATACGTCTGACTGGATCTTTCCTCAGACACTAGTTCATATGCACCTAAAATGGCTTTTCTCACTTCGTCAAAATCCCTAGGTGCCTTCTCTGATAACGATGCAAACACTTCACTCGCTCTACCTATGAACTTTGTTTTAACCAACAATACCCACTTGTGTTTTGGGCATTTCAATTGTTCAGCTACTTTCTCAAATGAGATTAAGAAAAAGGCTTCCACATATTTCTCATCAAACCTTGGTAATGCTTGAATATATTTAAATATATCGCCAGTAGGACTGGGTCTAAGAAGTGTTACTCCTTCCTCTGAACTTTCCTCAATTATTGCCTTTAACTCCAACATTTTAAGTTGATGTTTTCTTTGCTTTTACAATTCCATCCCCTTCAGTTCCATTTTCCGAATCTCTCTCCTTGCCTTTTCTTCCACCATTGCTGCCCCTACTTTTCCTTTCCTACTGTCTTTGCCTCTGTTTCTTTTTCCTTTACGTCCCTTGCTAATCTTTCCATTTCCACATCAAGTTTCCTCATTTTAATTTCCTTTGAGAAGCTGTTTCTTTTTCCTACAATTCTAATTGTTTCATTGGTCATAGAATTTTAGCTAATTCCAATGATTCAGACTGTGGTTCTGGCAAATTTAAATGCTGAGCTATTGTTTTAATTATCTCTACCTTCCTCACCCCTTCAGGTAAGGTCAACGCTCAATCCAATGGCTTTGTTTTAACCACCCTTTCTAAACAACCCAGAGTGACCTCTTCAACACCCAGGAAACTCTCAGCCACCCCCTGGGCTGCATGTGTTGGACTGTCTAACGCTGTAATCTTCTGGTTGCCCCTCCCCCCCCCCTCTCCAGGAGAAGGCCATCCATAACCGCTGGGAGTGGGAGAAAACTGGAGGGGGACCACCGGACCTGCGGCCCCTCACCGTGGCAGAGCAGAGGGCCCTGGACGCTGGCCCAGAAGAAAGGGATGTCGCTGGGGTGTAGTTGGCCACGGGCGAGGAAGTGAGACCCTGCTGAGTTGAAGTTGCCCGTGACACGTATGCCAATGCCACCCCCCCCAACGCCACCCCCACAACACCCTCACCCTATACCACCCCCACCCTCCCTAGCCCCTCACCCCCCACCCACACGCTCACCTCCACCCCCACTCCCCCCAGGCCTG
This sequence comes from Scyliorhinus torazame, assembly GCF_047496885.1. Taxonomy (NCBI): domain Eukaryota; kingdom Metazoa; phylum Chordata; class Chondrichthyes; order Carcharhiniformes; family Scyliorhinidae; genus Scyliorhinus; species Scyliorhinus torazame. The sequence goes on from NC_092710.1 coordinate 326,553,417, forward strand.
CGGTCTTGTCTTGTGTCTTGTGGGACCTGCTGGAGGTGGGGTGGGTCTATTTGGCGTCCCCGGCCCCAGCTAGCGCCACAGCTGGAGCCCCCCCCCCCCCCCCCCCCTGTGAGCCTAGCAGCAACGAGAGCAGCTCAGGCACCAGCCCTCCGCCCGAGACCAAGGTGACTGCGGAGCTCGGTCAGAGGATGATACGGATTTCCCGTCACAGCTGTCTAAAGCACCCTTCACCCTCCCAGAGACACTCTGTTTGTTCCTGTTTCACTACTCCTGGGCGGGCACGGGAGGAGGCCTGATCCACCCGGGAAGGGAGCGGCCGTGGGGTGCGCTGGCGGGAGGGAGGGGGTGATTGGTGTTGGGGGGGGTGTGTGTGGTTCTGGCGGGTGCCAGGTCCCGCAGGGAGACCGTGTCCTGTCGGCCGTCGGGGTAAGCCACCTAGGCGTACTGCGGGTTCGCGTGGAGAAGGTGAACCCTCTCGACCAACGGGTCCGATTTGCGCGCCCGCACATGCTTTCGGAGCAAGATGGGTCCTGGGGCTACCAGCCAGGTCGGCAGCGACGTTCCGGAGGAGGACTTCCTGGAGAAGACAAGGAGGTGCTCGTGAGGCGTTTGATTAGTTGTGGTACACAGCAGCGACCGGATGGAGTGGAGGGCATCTGGGAGGACTTCCTGCCAATGGGAAACTGGGAGACATCTGGACCGTAGGGCCAGTAGGACGGTCTTCCAGACCGTACCGTTCTCCCTCTCTACTTGCCCTTCCCCCGGGGGTTGTAACTGGTCGTCCTGCTCGAGGCAATGCCCTTTCTGAGCAGGAATTGACGCAGTTCGTTGCTCATGAAGGCGGACCCCTGTCGCTATGGATGTATGCGGGGAAACTGAACAGTGTAAAGATGGTGCAGAGGGCTTTAATGACCGTGGCCGCGGTCATGTCGGGGCAGGGGATGGCGAAGGGGAAACGGGAGTATTCGTCCACCACGTTTAGGAAGTACGCGATGCGGTTGGTGGAGGGGAGGGGGCCTTTGAAAACCAGACTGAGGCGCTCAAAGTGATGGGAAGCCTTTATCAGGTGCGCTCTATCTGGCCTGAAAAAGTGCGGCTTGCACTCTGCGCAGATTTGGCAGTTCCTGGTGGCTGTTCGGACCTCCTCAACAGAGTAGGGGAGGTTGCGGGTCTTCACAAAGTGGTAGAATCGAGTGACCCCCCGGGTGGCAGAGGTCCTCGTGGAGGGCTTGGAGACGGTCTACTTTTTATACATTGGCACATGTGCCGCGGGATAGGGCATCGGACGGCTCGTTCAGCTTTCCGGGACGATACAAAATCCCATAGTTATAGGTGGAGAGCTCGATCCTCCACCTCAAGATCTTGTCGTTCTTGATCTTGCCCCGCTGTGCATTATCGAACATAAAGGCTACCGACTGTTGGTCAGTGAGGAGAGTGAATCTCCTGCTGGCCAGGTAATGCGTCCAATGTCGCACAGCTTCCACTATGGCTTGGGCTTCCTTTTCCACTGAGGAGTGGCAGATTTCTGAGGCGTGGAGGGTACGGGAGAAAAATGCCATGGGTCTGCCCGCTTGGTTGAGAGTGGCCGCCAGAGCTACGTCGGATGCGTCGCTCTCGACTTGGAAGGGGAGGGACTCGTTGATGGCGTGCATCATGGCCTTTGCGATATCCGCTTTGATGCAGCTGAAGGCCTGGGGGGCCTCTGTCGACAGGGGGAAGGTAGTGGACTGAATTAACAGGCGGGCCTTGTCTGTGTATTGGGGAACCCACTGGGTGTAATACGAGAAGAAGCCCAGGCAGCGTTTCAGGGCTTTGGAGCAGTGGGGGAGGGGAAATTCCATAAGGAGGCGCTCAGGGTCGGGGCCTATCACTCCATTACGCACTACGTAGCCGAGGATGGCTAGATGGTTGGTGCTAAACACGCATTTATCCTCGTTATAGGTGAGGTTCAGGGCGTTAGCGGTCTGGAGGAATTTGCGGAGGTTGGTGTCGTGGTCCTGCTGGTCATGGCCACAGATGGTTATATTGTCGAGATACGGGAACGTGGCCCGCAACCCGTGCTGGTCAACCATTCGGTCCATCTCCCGTTGGAAGACCGAGACCCCGTTAGTGATGCCAAATGGGACCCTTAAAAAGTGGTATAGCCGCCAATCTGCCTCGAAGGCCGTGTACCTGCGGTCACTTGGACGGATGGTATGCGGACTTGAGGTCCACGGTGGAAAAGACCTTGTACTGTGCAATCCGATTGACCATGTCGGATATGCGGGGGAGAGGGTACGCATCCAGCAGCGTGTACCTGTTGATGGTTTGACTCTAGTCTACGACCATCCTCTGCTTCTGCCCGGTTTTTACAACTACTACCTGGGCTCTCCAGGGACTATTGCTGGCCTGGATTATGCCTTCCTTCAGCAGCCGCTGGACTTCAGACCGGATAAACGTCCGATCCTGGGCGCTGTATCGTCTGCTCCTAGTGGCGACGGGTTTGCAATCCGGGGTGAGGTTCACAAACAAGGAAACCTTGAGGGTCGCGGGGCTGCAGATAGTGAGTGGGGGTATAGGGCCGCCGAATTGGAACGTTAGGCTCTGGAGGTTACACTGTAAATCTAACCCTAAGAGAGTGGGAGCGCAGAGGTGGGGAAGGACATAAAGCCTATAATTCTTAAACTCCCTCCTTGCACTGTTAGGTTCGCGATGCAGAACCCTTTGATCTCTACGGAATGGGATCCCGCTGCCAGGAAAATCTTTTGTGTGCTCGGACGAATGGAAAGAAAACAGCGTCTTACCGTATCCGGGTGGATAAAACTTTCCATTCTCCCAGAGTCGATTAGGCATGGCGTTTCGTACCCGTTGACCAGCACCGTTGTTGCCGTTTGGAGCGTCCGGGGCCGCGACTGGTCCAGGGTCACCAAAGCCAGTCGTGGTTGTTGCATCGGGGCGTTTTCTTCAGATTCCGTGGAGCCGTCTATGGTGGGGTCCTTGGCTATCAGCCAAGATGGCGGCGCCCATGGATCGCACGCGGTCGGGGCGGACAAAATGGCCGCGCCCATGAATCGCACGTGGCCGGGGGGGGTCACAAGATGGCGGCGCCCATCCTCCCCGCGTGGCGTCCGGGACCCAAAATGGCGGCGCCCGTTGGCCGCATATGGTTCGTTGGTGGGGGGTTGAGTCTGCTGCCCCATTCTCCCCCGGAGATTGCGGCGACCCCCCGGGACTGGCACAGCGCTGAGTAGTGCCCCTTTTTGCCGCAACTTTTACAGATGGCCGAGCGGGCCGGGCAGCGCCGCCGGGGGTGTTTTGACTGCCCGCAAAAATAGCAGCGGGGCCCACCCGGGTGGTCTGGTGCTCTGGCCGCGCAGGCTTGCGGAGGGGTGGGGGGTGCCGGGGAGTCGGTCGCAACGGGGGTCCACGGAGCCCAAGGGGCTGCCGCCCGGTCGGGGCCGTAGGCGCGGGCATTTTGTGAGGCCACGTCGAGGGAGGCGCAAGGCGTGCCTTTGTGAGCCCTAATGAGTCTCTCTCTAGCAGTCGCTGGCGAATTTGAGAAGACGTCATACCTGCCACAAAAGCATCCCTGATTAGGAGCTCCGTGTGCTCGTTTGCGCTCACCGATGGGCAGTTGCAGTTCCTTCCCAATATCAACAGCGCGCTGTAGAACTTGTCCAGCGATTCTCCGGGGATTTGCCATCTCATCGCGAGTTGGTGGCGTGCGTAGACCTGGTTTATGGGCCGAATGTAGACCCCTTTCAGCATGGTGACCGCCGTCGGGAAATCCTCCGCGTCTTCGATGAGCGTGTAGATCTCCGGGCTCATCCTGGAATGCAGGACCTGCATTTCCTGGTCTTCTGTGGTCCGGCCGGGGGCCGTTCGGAGGTAACCTTCGAAGCATGCTAGCCAGTGTTTAAATACGGCTGCTGAGTTTGCTGCATGGGGGCTGATTCGCAGACACTCCGGGGCGATCCGGAGCTCCATAGTCTTTTTAAGTCTGCTTAATAAATTGTAGCGCAACAATTACTCACTCAAGTCGAGAAGTGATGAAGTCAATCGAGGCTTTATTAAGCAAGACTTGTTCCCCAGCAGCTCAGTTACAAAATGAGGCTGCTGGGAGAACCCGGGCTCTTATACTCCGCCTTACTGGGTGGAGCCAGCAGGCGGCAGATCCAATCAGGACCCAGTGTCTGTCTACCAATAGCCTCTCGGCATCACAGGTACCGTACTACCGCTAATACATACCACCACAGGCACTTTAGTGAAGAGGCTCCTGGGACACTCTCTGGTGGGCACCACACAGCTGCTCCGGTACAGCAAGTGGAGGTAGGATCACCCAAGGGGGCGGACGGTTGGAGGGCAGGCCGATGCCAGGAACTAGCTGCCGTCCAGATGGGTTTCTGGATTCTGGAATGGGCAGTCCCATCTCCAGTGGAGATGCAGTCGCAGAGCCGGGGACTACATGAGGGGCTGTCGGTGAGCACCCAGCATCTGAAGGTGCAGTTGGAGGAGTCCAACCGCGTGCAGGAGCAGGAGGTGGTGCTGACCATACGTGCCACGCAGGCCAACACTGAGGCATTGAGGCATTAGCGGTGACGGTTGTGGCTATGGATCAGCATGTCCAAGGTCAGGGGCATTCCGTGCAGGCGCTGGCCGAGGCCCAGGACAGGGCTGCCACCTCACAGGCAGCCATGTGCCAGATCCACCTGGGCATCACAACGGCATTTCTGAATAATAATAATAATCTCTATAAGTGTCACAAGTAGGCTTACATTAACACTGCAAAGAAGTTACTGTGAAAAGCCCTCAGTCGCCACACTCCGGAGCCTTTTCGGGTCACAGAGGGAGAATTCAGAATGTCCAATTCACCTGAAAGCATGTCTTTCGGGACTTGTGGGAGGAAACCGGAGGGAACATCGGCTGGCATTGCCCAGGAGCTAGCTGATTGTGCGTAGACACAGAGGTAGGTGGTCCAGTCCCAGAGGGAGATGGTGCAGTCACTGGCTGATGTGACACATACTTAGAAGGTGGTGGCACAGTCAATGGGTGATGTGGTGCAGGCCCAGATGGAGATGGTCCACTCTCTGTGCTCCATGGCTGCGAGCGTGCAGACCCAGGCCGAGACCAGAGCGGGCCTCCATGACTAGGTGTACAGGTACACAGATCACTGAAAGGGGCAACACAGGTGGAGAAGGTAGTCAAGAAGGCATACAGCATGCTTGCCTTCATTGACCGGGGCATTGAGTATAAAAATTGGCAAGTCATGTTGCAGCTGTATGGAACCTTAGTTAGGCCACACTTGGAGTATAGTGTTCAATTCTGGTTGCCACACTACCAGAAGGATGTGGAGGCTTCAGAGAGGGTGCAGAAGAGATTTACCAGAATGTTGCCTGGTATGGAGGGCATTAGCTATGAGGAGAGATTGAATAAACTCAGTTTGTTCTCACTGGAACGAAAGAGGTTGGGGTCTACAAAATTATGAGGGGCATAGACAGAGTGGATAATCAGAAGCTTTTCCCTGGGGTAGAGGGGTCAAATACTAGGAGGCATAGGTTTAAGGTGCGAGGGACAAGGTTTAGAGGAGATGTACGAGGCAAGTTTTTTACACAGAGGGTAGTGGGTGCCTGGAACTCGCTGCCGGAGGAGGTTGTGGAAACAGGGACGATGGTGACATTTAAGGGATATCTTGACAAATACATGAATAGGATGAGAATAGAGGGATACGGCCCCAAGAAGTGTAGAAGATTTTAGGTTACACGGGCAGCATGGTGTGTTTATGGTGAGGCTGTGGTGTTTGTGGTGAGACTGTGGTGTTTGTGGTGAGGGCTTGGAGGGCCGAAGGGCCTGTTCCTGTGCTGTATTTTTTTTTGTTCTTTGTTGTTTGACTGGCAGTGCAGGTGGCGGGGAGCATCAAGGCATAGCTCCGATCGCACCCCTGTCCCTTGGAGTAGCCCGGGGCCATCGGGCACCCCGAGGGACGAGAAGGTGATGGGCCCATGCCAGTGACTCTCGCAGGGGTTATGCCGCAACACTGCAGCACCTCGGGCTTCAACCTTCCTGTCCCTGGTGCATCTGGTGGGCAGTGGGTAGAACAGAGTGACACCACCCCATCTGGGACGTCCGAACAGCAGCTGGTCCATCCAGACCGGTTGCCCCAGGAGACGGAGACCCAGGTAGCAGGACGCCTCCACTTCTGTTGTACAGTCTGGGGATCCACCATGACGTAGCATTGAGGCCTGTAAGGCCAGAATGTTAGAAACCAGTTAAGTTGGCACGGGTGCTGGGCAGTTTAGTTATAGGGGCTAGGGCACAAATCTGTATGCACGTTGTCATGCTAAACACCTGTTCATACTGTTACAACCTGCCTCAACGCTCTGTCAGATAGGTGTGAGAGGTGGACTGGTCTGGGCTGGCCGGAGAGAGGGGAGAATGGTCTGAAGTTCGGGGGGGGGGGGGAATGGGCGGATGCTGGAATGAGACTGTGTGGTGATTGTAGTGAGACTGTGTGGTGTTTGTGGTGAGACTGTGGTGTTTGTGCTGAGACTGCATGGTGACTGTAGTGAGACTGCATGGTGACTGTAGTGAGACTGCATGGTGATTGTGGTAAGATGGAGTGTTGACTGTAGTTAGGCTAGGTGGTGATTGTGGTGAGACTGTGGTGTTTGTGGTGAGACTGTGGTGTTTGTGGTGAGACTGTGTGGTGTTTGTGGTGAGATTGTGTGGTGTTTGTGGTGAGACTGTGTGGTGTTTGTGGTGAGACTGTGTGGTGTTTGTAGTGAGACTGTGTGGTGTTTGTGGTGAGACTGTGGTGATTATGGTGAGATGGGTGTTTGTGGTGAGACTGTGTGTTTGTGGTGAGGCTGTGGTGTTTGTGGTGAGACTGTGTGGTGTTTGTGGTGAGACTGTGGTGTTTGTGGTGAGACTGTGTGGTGTTTGTGGTGAGACTGTGTGGTGTTTGTGGTGAGACTGTGTGGTGTTTGTGGTGAGACTGTGTTTGTGGCGAGACTGTGTGGTGTTTGTGGTGAGACTGTGGTGATTGTGGTGAGACGGGTGTTTGTGGTGAGACTGTGTGGTGTTTGTGGTCAGACTGTGTGGTGTTTATGGTGAGACTGTGCGGTCTTTGTGGTCAGACTGTGTGGTGTTTATGGTGAGACGTGCGGTGTTTGTGGTGAGACTGTGTGGTGTTTGTGGTGAGGCTGTGCGGTGTTTGTGGTGAGACTGTGTGGTGTTTATGGCGAGACTGTGCGGTGTTTGTGGTGAGACTGTGTGGTGTTTATGGTGAGACTGTGCGGTGTTTGTGGTCAGACTGTGTGGTGTTTATGGTGAGACTGTGTGGTGTTTGTGGTCAGACTGTGTGGTGTTTATGGTGAGACTGTGTGGTGTTTGTGGTCAGACTGTGTGGTGTTTGTGGTGAGGCTGTGGTGTTTGTGGTGAGACTGTGTGGTGTTTATGGTGAGACTGTGCGGTGTTTATGGTGAGGCTGTGCGGTGTTTGTGGTGAGACTGTGGTGTTTGTGGTGAGACTGTGTGGTGTTTATGGTGAGACTGTGCGGTGTTTGTGGTGAGACTGTGTGGTGTTTGTGGTCAGACTGTGTGGTGTTTGTGGTGAGGCTGTGCGGTGTTTGTGGTGAGACTGTGGTGTTTGTGGTGAGACTGTGTGGTGTTTGTGGTGAGACTGTGGTGTTTGTGGTGAGACTGTGTGGTGTTTATGGTGAGACTGTGCGGTGTTTGTGATGAGACTGTGTGGTGTTTATGGTGAGACTGTGCGGTGTTTGTGGTCAGACTGTGTGGTGTTTATGGTGAGACTGTGTGGTGTTTGTGGTCAGACTGTGTGGTGTTTGTGGTGACACTGTGTGGTGTTTGTGGTCAGACTGTGTGGTGTTTGTGGTGAGGCTGTGCGGTGTTTGTGGTGAGACTGTGGTGTTTGTGGTGAGACTGTGGTGTTTGTGGTGACACTGTGTGTTTGTGGTGAGACTGTGGTGTTTGTGGTGAGACTGTGCGGTGTTTGTGGTGACACTGTGTGGTGTTTGTGGTCAGACTGTGTGGTGTTTGTGGTGAGGCTGTGCGGTGTTTGTAGTGATACTGTGGTGTTTGTGGTGAGACTGTGTTGTGTTTGTGGTGAGACTGTGGTGTTTGTGGTGAGACTGTGTGGTGTTTGTGGTGAGACTGTGTGGTGTTTATGGTGAGAATGTGCGGTGTTTGTGGTGAGACTGTGTGGTGTTTGTGGTCAGACTGTGTGGTGTTTGTGGTGAGGCTGTGCGGTGTTTGTGGTGAGACTGTGGTGTTTGTGGTGAGACTGTGTGGTGTTTGTGGTGAGACTGTGTGGTGTTTGTGGTGAGACTGTGTGGTGTTTGTGGTGAGACTGTGTGGTGTTTGTGGTGAGACTGTGGTGTTTGTGGTGAGACTGTGTGGTGTTTGTGGTGAGACTATGGTGTTTGTGGTGAGACTGTGTGGTGTTTGTGGTGAGACTGTGTGGTGTTTATGGTGAGAATGTGCGGTGTTTGTGGTGAGACTGTGTGGTGTTTGTGGTCAGACTGTGTGGTGTTTGTGGTGAGGCTGTGCGGTGTTTGTGGTGAGACTGTGGTGTTTGTGGTGAGACTGTGTGGTGTTTGTGGTGAGACTGTGTGGTGTTTGTGGTGAGACTGTGTGGTGTTTGTGGTGAGACTGTGTGGTGTTTGTGGTGAGACTGTGGTGTTTGTGGTGAGACTGTGTGGTGTTTATGGTGAGACTGTGCGGTATTTGTGATGAGACTGTGTGGTGTTTGTGGTGAGACTGTGCGGTGTTTGTGGTGAGACTGTGCGGTGTTTGTGGTGAGACTGTGTGGTGTTTATGGTGAGACTGTGCGGTGTTTGTGGTCAGACTGTGTGGTGTTTATGGTGAGACTGTGTGGTGTTTGTGGGGAGACTGTGTGGTGTTTGTGGTGAGACTGTGTGGTGTTTGTGGTGAGACTGTGCGGTGTTTGTGGTGAGACTGTGCGGTGTTTGTGGTCAGACTGTGTGGTGTTTGTGGTGAGACTGTGTGGTGTTTGTGGTGAGACTGTGTGGTGTTTATGGTGAGACTGTGCGGTGTTTGTGGTGAGACTGTGCGGTGTTTGTGGTGAGACTGTGTGGTGTTTATGGTGAGACTGTGCGGTGTTTGTGGTCAGAATGTGTGGTGTTTATAGTGAGACTGTGTGGTGTTTGTGGTCAGACTGTGTGGTGTTTGTGGTGAGACTGTGTGGTGTTTGTGGTGAGATTGTGTGGTGTTTGTGGTCAGACTGTGTGGTTGTGGTGAGACTGTGCGGTGTTTGTGGTGAGACTGTGCGGTGTTTGTGGTGAGACTGTGTGGTGTTTATGGTGAGACTGTGCGGTGTTTGTGGTCAGACTGTGTGGTGTTTATGGTGAGACTGTGTGGTGTTTGTGGTCAGACTGTGTGGTGTTTGTGGTGAGACTGTGCGGTGTTTGTGGTGAGACTGTGCGGTGTTTGTGGTGAGACTGTGTGGTGTTTATGGTGAGACTGTGCGGTGTTTGTGGTCAGACTGTGTGGTGTTTATGGTGAGACTGTGTGGTGTTTGTGGGGAGACTGTGTGGTGTTTGTGGTGAGACTGTGTGGTGTTTGTGGTCAGACTGTGTGGTGTTTGTGGTGAGGCTGTGCGGTGTTTGTGGTCAGACTGTGTGGTGTTTGTGGTGAGACTGTGTGGTGTTTGTGGTCAGACTGTGCGGTGTTTGTGGTGAGGCTGTGTGGTGTTTGTGGTGAGACTGTGCGGTGTTTGTGGTGAGGCTGTGCGGTGTTTGTGGTGAGGCTGTGCGTTGTTTGTGGTGAGGCTGTGCGGTGTTTGTGGTGAGACTGTGCGGTGTTTGTGGTGAGACTGTGTGGTGTTTGTGGTGAGACTGTGTGGTGTTTGTGGTGAGGCTGTGTGGTATTTGTGGTGAGACTGTGTGGTGTTTGTGGTGAGACTGTGTGGTGTTTGTGGTGAGACTGTGTGGTGTTTGTGGTGAGACTGTGTGGTGTTTGTGGTGAGGCTGTGTGGTGTTTGTGGTGAGACTGTGTGGTGTTTGTGGTGAGACTGTGTGGTGTTTGTGGTGAGACTGTGCAGTGTTTGTGGTGAGGCTGTGCGGTGTTTGTGGTGAGGCTGTGCGGTGTTTGTGGTGAGACTGTGTGGTGTTTGTGGGGAGGCTGTGCGGTGTTTGTGGTGAGACTGTGTGGTGTTTGTGGTGAGACTGTGTGGTGTTTGTGGTGAGGCTGTGTGGTGTTTGTGGTGAGACTGTGCGGTGTTTGTGGTGAGACTGTGTGGTGTTTGTGGTGAAACTGTTTGATGTTTGTGGTGAGACTGTGCGGTGTTTGTGGTGAAACTGTTTGGTGTTTGTGGTGAGACTGTGCGGTATTTGTGGTGAGACTGTGTGGTGTTTGTGGTGAGACTGTGTGGTCTTTGTGGTGAGACTGTGTGGTGTTTGTGGTGAGACTGTGTGGTGTTTGTGGTGAGACTGTGTGGTGTTTGTGGTGAGGCTGTGCGGTGTTTGTGGTGAGACTGTGTGGTGTTTGTGGTGAGACTGTGTGGTGTTTGTGGTGAGACTGTGCGGTGTTTGTGGTGAAACTGTGTGGTGTTTAGAACATAGAACGATACAGCGCAGTACAGGCCCTTCGGCCCACGATGTTGCACCGAAACAAAAGCCATCTAACCTACACTATGCCATTATCATCCATATGTTTATCCAATAAACTTTTAAATGCCCTCAATGTTGGCGAGTTCACTACTGTAGCAGGTAGGGCATTCCACGGCCTCACTCCTCTTTGCGTAAAGAACCTACCTCTGACATCTGTCCTATATCTATTACCCCTCAGTTTAAAGCTATGTCCCCTCGTGCCAGCCATTTCCATCCGCGGGCGAAGGCTCTCACTGTCCACCCTATCTAACCCCCTGATCATTTTGTATGCCTCTATTAAGTCTCCTCTTAACCTTCTTCTCGCCAACGAAAAGAACCTCAAGTCCATCAGCCTTTCCTCATAGGATTTTCCCTCCACACCAGGCAACATCCTGGTAAATATCCTCTGCACCCTCTCCAAAGCCTCCACGTACTTCCTATAATGCGGTGACCAGAACTGTACGCAATACTCCAAATGCGGCCGTACCAGAGTTTTGTACAGCTGCAACATGGTCTCCTGACTCCGGAACTCAATCCCTCTACCAATAAAGGCCAACACTCCATAGGCCTTCTTCACAACCCTATCAACCTGGGTGGCAACTTTCAGGGATCTATGTACATGGACACCTAGATCCCTCTGCTCATCCACACTTCCAAGAACTTTACCATTAGCCAAATATTCCGCATTCCTGTTATTCCTTCCAAAGTGAATCACCTCACACTTCTCTACATTAAACTCCATTTGCCACCTCTCAGCCCAGCTCTGCAGCTTATCTATATCCCTTTGTAACCTGCTACATCCTTCCACACTGTCGACAACACCACCGACTTTAGTATCGTCTGCAAATTTACTCACCCACCCTTCGGCGCCTTCCTCTAGGTCATTGATAAAAATTACAAACAGCAACGGCCCCAGAACAGATCCTTGTGGTACTCCACTTGTAACTGAACTCCATTCTGAACATTTCCCATCAACCACCACCCTCTGTCTTCTTCCAGCTAGCCAATTTATGATCCACATCTCTAAATCACCCTCAATCCCCAGCCTTCGTATTTTCTTCAATAGCCGACCGTGGGGAACCTTATCAAACGCTTTGATGAAATCCATATACACCACATCAACTGCTCTACCCTCGTCTACCTGTTCAGTCACCTTCTCAAAGAACTCGATAAGGTTTGTGAGGCATGACCTACCCTTCACAAAGCCATGCTGACTATCCCTGATCATATTATTCCTATCTAGATGATTATAAATCTTGTCTGTTTGTGGTGAGACTGTGTGGTGTTTGTGGTGAGACTGTGTGGTGTTTGTGGTGAGATTGTGTGGTGTTTGTGGTGAGACTGTGCGGTGTTTGTGGTGAAACTGTTTGGTGTTTGTGGTGAGACTGTGTGGTGTTTGTGGTGAGACTGAGTGGTGTTTGTGGTGAGACTGTGCGGTGTTTGTGGTGAGACTGTGTGGTGTTTGTGGTGAGACTGTGTGGTGTTTGTGGTGAGACTGTGCGGTGTTTGTGGTGAGACTGTGTGGTGTTTGTGGTGAGACTGTGTGGTGTTTGTGGTGAGACTGTGTGGTGTTTGTGGTGAGACTGTGCGGTGTTTGTGGGGAGACTGTGTGGTGTTTGTGGTGAGACTGTGTGGTGTTTGTGGTGAGACTGTGTGGTGTTTGTGGTGAGGCTGTGTGGTGTTTGTGGTGAGACTGTGTGGTGTTTGTGGTGAGACTGTGTGGTGTTTGTGGTGAGACTGTGTGGTGTTTGTGGTGAGACTGTGTGGTGATTGTGGTGAGGCTATGTGGTGTTTGTGGTGAGACTGTGTGGTGTTTGTGGTGAGACTGTGTGGTGTTTGTGGTGAGACTGTGCAGTGTTTGTGGTGAGGCTGTGCGGTCTTTGTGGTGAGGCTGTGCGGTGTTTGTGGTGAGACTGTGTGGTGTTTGTGGGGAGGCTGTGCGGTGTTTGTAGTGAGACTGTGTGGTGTTTGTGGTGAGACTGTGTGGTGTTTGTGGTGAGGCTGTGTGGTGTTTGTGGTGAGACTGTGCGGTGTTTGTGGTGAGACTGTGTGGTGTTTGTGGTGAGACTGTTCGGTGTTTGTGGTGAAACTGTGCGGTGTTTGTGGTGAAACTGTTTGGTGTTTGTGGTGAGACTGTGTGGTATTTGTGGTGAGACTGAGTGGTGTTTGTGGTGAGACTGTGCGGTGTTTGTGGTGAGACTGTGTGGTGTTTGTGGTGAGACTGTGTGGTGTTTGTGGTGAGACTGTGCGGTGTTTGTGGTGAGACTGTGTGGTGTTTGTGGTGAGACTGCGTGATGTCTGTGGTGAGACTGTGCGGTGTTTGTGGTGAAACTGTTTGGTGTTTGTGGTGAGACTGGGTGGTGTTTGTGGTGAGACTGAGTGGTGTTTGTGGTGAGACTGTGCGGTGTTTGTGGTGAGACTGTGTGGTGTTTGTGGTGAGACTGTGTGGTGTTTGTGGTGAGACTGTGCGGTGTTTATGGTGAGACTGTGTGGTGTTTGTGGTGAGACTGTGTGGTGTTTGTGGTGAGACTGTGTGGTGTTTGTGGTGAGACTGTGCGGTGTTTGTGGGGAGACTGTGTGGTGTTTGTGGTGAGACTGTGTGGTGTTTGTGGTGAGACTGTGTGGTGTTTGTGGTGAGACTGTGTGGTGTTTGTGGTGAGGCTGTGTGGTGTTTGTGGTGAGACTGTGTGGTGTTTGTGGTGAGACTGTGTGGTGTTTGTGGTGAGACTGTGTGGTGTTTGTGGTGAGACTGTGTGGTGTTTGTGGTGAGTCTGTGTGGTGTTTGTGGTGAGACTGTGTGGTGTTTGTGGTGAGACTGTGTGGTGTTTGTGGTGAGACTGTGTGGTGTTTGTGGTGAGGCTGTGCGGTGTTTGTGGTGAGGCTGTGCGGTGTTTGTGGTGAGACTGTGTGGTGTTTGTGGGGAGGCTGTGCGGTGTTTGTGGTGAGACTGTGTGGTGTTTGTGGTGAGACTGTGTGGTGTTTGTGGTGAGGCTGTGTGGTGTTTGTGGTGAGACTGTGCGGTGTTTGTGGTGAGACTGTGTGGTGTTTGTGGTGAAACTGTTTGATGTTTGTGGTGAGACTGTGCGGTGTTTGTGGTGAAACTGTTTGGTGTTTGTGGTGAGACTGTGCGGTATTTGTGGTGAGACTGTGTGGTGTTTGTGGTGAGACTGTGTGGTGTTTGTGGTGAGACAGTGTGGTGTTTGTGGTGAGACTGTGTGGTGTTTGTGGTGAGACTGTGTGGTGTTTGTGGTGAGGCTGTGCGGTGTTTGTGGTGAGACTGTGTGGTGTTTGTGGTGAGACTGTGTGGTGTTTGTGGTGAGACTGTGCGGTGTTTGTGGTGAAACTGTGTGGTGTTTAGAACACAGAACGATACAGCGCAGTACAGGCCCTTCGGCCCACGATGTTGCACCGAAACAAAAGCCATCTAACCTACACTATGCCATTATCATCCATATGTTTATCCAATAAACTTTTAAATGCCCTCAATGTTGGCGAGTTCACTACTGTAGCAGGTAGGGCATTCCACGGCCTCACTCCTCTTTGCGTAAAGAACCTACCTCTGACATCTGTCCTATATCTATTACCCCTCAGTTTAAAGCTATGTCCCCTCGTGCCAGCCATTTCCATCCGCGGGCGAAGGCTCTCACTGTCCACCCTATCTAACCCCCTGATCATTTTGTATGCCTCTATTAAGTCTCCTCTTAACCTTCTTCTCGCCAACGAAAAGAACCTCAAGTCCATCAGCCTTTCCTCATAGGATTTTCCCTCCATACCAGGCAACATCCTGGTAAATATCCTCTGCACCCTCTCCAAAGCCTCCACGTACTTCCTATAATGCGGTGATCAGAACTGTACGCAATACTCCAAATGCGGCCGTACCAGAGTTTTGTACAGCTGCAACATGGTCTCCTGACTCCGGAACTCAATCCCTCTACCAATAAAGGCCAACACTCCATAGGCCTTCTTCACAACCCTATCAACCTGGGTGGCAACATTCAGGGATCTATGTAAATGGACACCTAGATCCCTCTGCTCATCCACACTTCCAAGAACTTTACCATTAGCCAAATATTCCGCATTCCTGTTATTCCTTCCAAAGTGAATCACCTCACACTTCTCTACATTAAACTCCATTTGCCACCTCTCAGCCCAGCTCTGCAGCTTATCTATATCCCTCTGTAACCTGCTGCATCCTTCCACACTGTCGACAACACCACCGACTTTAGTATCGTCTGCAAATTTACTCACCCACCCTTCTGCGCCTTCCTCTAGGTCATTGATAAAAATGACAAACAGCAACGTCCCCAGAACAGATCCTTGTGGTACTCCACTTGTAACTGAACTCCATTCTGAACATTTCCCATCAACCACCACCCTCTGTCTTCTTCCAGCTAGCCAATTTATGATCCACATCTCTAAATCACCCTCAATCCCAGCCTTCGTATTTTCTTCAATAGCCGACCGTGGGGAACCTTATCAAACGCTTTGCTAAAATCCATATACACCACATCAACTGCTCTACCCTCGTCTACCTGTTCAGTCACCTTCTCAAAGAACTCAATAAGGTTTGTGAGGCATCACCTACCCTTCACAAAGCCATGCTGACTATCCCTGATCATATTATTCTTATCTAGATGATTATAAATCTTGTCTGTTTGTGGTGAGACTGTGTGGTGTTTGTGGTGAGACTGTGTGGTGTTTGTGGTGAGATTGTGTGGTGTTTGTGGTGAGACTGTGTGGTGTTTTTGGTGAGACTGTGTGGTGTTTGCGGTGAGACTGTGCGGTGTTTTTGGTGAAACTGTTTGGTGTTTGTGGTGAGACTGTGTGGTGTTTGTGGTGAGACTGAGTGGTGTTTGTGGTGAGACTGTGTGGTGTTTGTGGTGAGACTGTGTGGTGTTTGTGGTGAGACTGTGCGGTGTTTGTGGTGAGACTGTGTGGTGTTTGTGGTGAGACTGTGTGGTGTTTGTGGTGAGACTGTGTGGTGTTTGTGGTGAGACTGTGCGGTGTTTGTGGGGAGACTGTGTGGTGTTTGTGGTGAGACTGTGTGGTGTTTGTGGTGAGACTGTGTGGTGTTTGTGGTGAGGCTGTGTGGTGTTTGTGGTGAGACTGTGTGGTGTTTGTGGTGAGACTGTGTGGTGTTTGTGGTGAGACTGTGTGGTGTTTGTGGTGAGACTGTGTGGTGTTTGTGGTGAGGCTGTGTGGTGTTTGTGGTGAGACTGTGTGGTGTTTGTGGTGAGACTGTGTGGTGTTTGTGGTGAGACTGTGTGGTGTTTGTGGTGAGGCTGTGCGGTGTTTGTGGTGAGACTGTGTGGTGTTTGTGGTGAGACTGTGCGGTGTTTGTGGTGAGGCTGTGTGGTGTTTGTGGTGAGACTGTGTGGTGTTTGTGGTGAGACTGTGTGGTGTTTGTGGTGAGAATGTGCAGTGTTTGTGGTGAGGCTGTGCGATGTTTGTGGTGAGGCTGTGCGGTGTTTGTGGTGAGACTGTGTGGTGTTTGTGGTGAGGCTGTGCGGTGTTTGTGGTGAGACTGTGTGGTGTTTGTGGTGAGACTGTGTGGTGTTTGTGGTGAGACTGTGCGGTGTTTGTGGTGAGACTGTGTGGTGTTTGTGATCAGACTGTGCGGTGTTTGTGGTGAGACTGTGGTGTTTGTGGTGAGACTGTGTGGTGTTTGTGGTGAGACTGTGCGGTGTTTGTGGTGAGACTGTGGTGTTTGTGGTGAGATTGTGTGGTGTTTGTGTTGAGACTGTGTGGTGTTTGTGGTGAAACTGTGGTGTTTGTGGGGAGGCAGTGCGGTGTTTGTGGTGAGACTGTGGTGTTTGTGGTGAGACTGTGTGGTGTTTGTGGTGAGACTGTGTGGTGTTTGTGGTGAGACTGTGTGGTGTTTGTGGTGAGACTGTGTGGTGTTTGTGGTGAGACTGTGGTGTTTGTGGGGAGGCTGTCGGTGTTTGTGGTGAGACTGTGGTGTTTGTGGTGAGACTGTGCGGTGTTTGTGGTGAGACTGTGGTGTTTGTGGGGAGGCTGTGCGGTGTTTGTGGTGAGGCTGTGCGGTGTTTGTGGTGAGACTGTGGTGTTTGTGGGGAGGCTGTGCGGTGTTTGTGGTGAGACTGTGTGGTGTTTGTGGTGAGACTGTGCGGTGTTTGTGGTGAGACTGTGGTGTTTGTGGGGAGGCTGTGCGGTGTTTGTGGTGAGGCTGTGTGGTGTTTATGGTGAGACTGTGGTGTTTGTGGTGAGACTGTGTGGTGTTTGTGGTGAGACTGTGTGGTGTTTGTGGTGAGAATGGTGTTTGTGGTAAGACTGTGTTTGTGGTGAGACTGTGTTTGTGGGGAGGTTGTGCGGTGTTTGTGGTGAGTCTGTGTTTGTGATGAGACTGTGTGGTGTTTGTGGTGAGGCTGTGCGGTGTTTGTGGTGAGACTGTGCGGTGTTTGTGGTGAGACTGTGGTGTTTGTGGGGAGGCTGTGCGGTGTCTGTGGTGAGACTGGTGTTTGTGGTGAGACTGTGTTTGTGGTGAGACTGTGGTGTTTGTGGTGAGACTGTGTGGTTTTTGTGGTGAGACTGTGGTGTTTGTGGGGAGGCTGTGCGGTGTTTGTGGTGAGACTGTGTGGTGTTTGTGGTGAGACTGTGTGGTGTTTGTGGTGAGACTGTGCGGTGTTTGTGGTGAGACTGTGTGGTGTTTGTGGTGAGACTGTGCGGTGTTTGTGGTGAGACTGGTGTTTGTGGTGAGACTGTGCGGTGTTTGTGGTGAGACTGTGGTGTTTGTGGGGAGGCTGTGCGGTGTTTGTGGTGAGACTGTGTGGTGTTTGTGGTGAGACTGTGGTGTTTGTGGGGAGGCTGTGCGGTGTTTGTGGTGAGACTGTGTTTGTGGTGAGACTGTGGTGTTTGTGGTGAGACTGTGTGGTTTTTGTGGTGAGACTGTGTGGTGTTTGTGGTGAGACTGTGCGGTGTTTGTGGTGAGACTGTGTGGTGTTTGTGGTGAGACTGTGCGGTGTTTGTGGTGAGACTGTGCGGTGTTTGTGATGAGACTGTGTGGTGTTTGTGGTGAGACTGTGTGGTGTTTGTGGGGAGGCTGTGTGGTGTTTGTGGTGAGACTGGTGTTTGTGGTGAGACTGTGTTTGTGGTGAGACTGTGCGGTGTTTGTGGTGAGACTGTGGTGTTTGTGGGGAGGCTGTGCGGTATTTGTGGTGAGACTGGTGTTTGTGGTGAGACTGTGTTTGTGGTGAGACTGTGGTGTTTGTGGTGAGACTGTGTTTGTGGTGAGACTGTGTGGTGTTTGTGGTGAGACTGTGGTGTTTGTGGTGAGACTGTGGTGTTTGTGGTGAGACTGTGTGGTGTCTGTGGTGAGACTGTGTTTGTGATGAGACTGTGGTGTTTGTGGTGGGACTGTGGTGTTTGTGGTGAGACTGGTGTTTGTGGTGAGACTGTGTGGTGTTTGTGGTGAGACTTTGGTGTTTGTGGTGAGACTGTGTGTTGTTTGTGGTGAGACTGTGGTGTTTGTGGTGGGACTGTGTGGTGTTTGTGGTGAGACTGTGGTGTTTGTGGTGAGACTGTGTGGTGTTTGTGGTGAGGCTGTGGTGTTTGTGGTCAGACTGTGGTGTTTGTGGTGAGTCTTAGTGTCTGTGGTGAGACTGTGGTGTTTGTGGTGATACTGTGGTGTTTGTGGTGAGACTGTGGTGTTTGTGGTGGGACTGTGTGGTGTTTGTGGTGAGACTGTGGTGTTTGTGGTGAGACTGTGTGGTGTTTGTGGTGAGTCTGTGTGTCTGTGGTGAGACTGTGGTGTTTGTGGTGAGACTGTGGTGTTTGTGGTGAGTCTTAGTGTCTGTGGTGAGACTGTGGTGTTTGTGGTGAGACTGTGGTGTTTGTGGTGAGACTGTGGTGTTTGTGGTGGGACTGTGTGGTGTTTGTGGTGAGACTGTGGTGTTTGTGGTGGGACTGTGTGGTGTTTGTGGTGAGACTGTGTGGTGTTTGTGGTGAGTCTGTGTGTCTGTGGTGAGACTGTGGTGTTTGTGGTGGGACTGTGGTGTTTGTGGTGAGACTGTGGTGTTTGTGGTGAGTCTTAGTGTCTGTGGTGAGTCTTAGTGTCTGTGGTGAGACTGTGGTGTTTGTGGTGAGACTGTGGTGTTTGTGGTGGGACTGTGGTGTTTGTGGTGAGACTGTGGTGTTCGTGGGGAGGCTGTGTTTGTGGTGAGACTGTGGTGTTTGTGGTGAGACTGTGGTGTTTGTGGTGGGACTGTGGTGAGACTGTGGTGTTTGTGGTGAGACTGTGGTGTTTGTGGTGAGACTGTGGTGTTTGTGGTGAGACTGTGGTGTTTGTGGTGAGACTGTGGTGTTTGTGGTGGGACTGTGGTGTTTGTGGTGAGACTGTGGTGTTCGTGGGGAGGCTGTGTTTGTGGTGAGACTGTGGTGTTTGTGGTGAGACTGTGGTGTTTGTGGTGGGACTGTGGTGTTTGTGGTGAGACTGTGGTGTTTGTGGTGGGACTGTGGTGTTTGTGGTGGGACTGTGGTGTTTGTGGTGGGACTGTGTTTGTGGTGGTCCAGTGGGGGTGGTGGAAAAAACATTTACAGGTTTGTGAAATTTTTTAAGTTTACAGACTGGTGAAAATTTACAAATTCAGCCGGTCGGGTTCCTTGATCCTCCTCTGTGACCGCCTTGGTCCCGGAGGTGATACAGGCGCCGACTTGGTCGCTTGTGACTCTGGGAGCATGTTCTCCTCATCTTCATCCCCGGGTGGAACCAGTGGGAGGACGGATCGCCCTGGGGCGGGGGCTGTAGTGAGGTGTGCTGGGGAGGGGGAGTGGCGTCGGGGCAATCGGAGGGGAGGGTGTCGGGTGGTGGTGGGCCGTGGGCGGGGATCCAGCTGGCGCCAGGTCCCTGAGGGAGACTGTGTCCTGGCGGCCATCGGGGTACGCCACGTGTACTGCGGGTTTGCATGCAGCATCTGTACCCTTTCGACCAACAGGTCCGCCTTGTGGAGCCGCACGTCCTTGCGGAGGGGAACGGGTCCTGGAGCTGCCAGCCACGTTGGGAGCGAAACCCCGGAGGTGGACTTCCTAGGGAAGGCAAAGAGATGTTCATGGGGGGTTTCATTAGTCACAGTGCAGAGTAGCGATCGAATGGAGTGGAGCGCTTCGGGGAGGACCTCCTGCCAGCGGGAAACCGGGAGATTTTTAGACCGTAGGGCCAGCAGGACGGCCTTCCAGACCGTCCCATTCTCCCTCTCCACCTGCCCGTTTCCCTGGGGGTTGTAGCTGGGCGTCCTGCTCGAGGCGATCCCTTTGCCGAGCAGGAACTGACGCAGCTCATCACTCATTAAGGAGGATCCCATGTCGCTGTGGATGTAAGCGGGGAAACCGAACAGGGCAAAGATGGTGCTGAGTGCTTTAATGACTGTGGCAGACATCATATCGGGGCATGGGATGGCGAAGGGGAATCGTGAGTATTCATCGACCACGTTCAGGAAGTATGTGTTTCGGTCGGTGGAGGGGAGGGGCTCTTTGAAGTCCATGCTGAGGCGTTCAAAGGGGCGTCAGGCCTTCACCAGATGCGTTCGGTCTGGCCGGTAGAAGTGCGGTTTGCACTCCGCGCAGACCTGGCAGTCTCTGGTGACGGCCCTGACCTCCTCAATGGACTAGGGCAGGTTGCGGGCCTTTATGAAGTGAAAGAACCGGGTGACCCCTGGGTGACAGAGACCATCGTGCAGGCCCTGAATCGGTCCACTTGTGCGCTGGCACATGTATCTCGGGATAGGGCATCGGGGGGCTCGTTGAGCTTACTGGAGCGATACAAAATCTCGTAATTGTAGGTGGAGAGCTCGATCCTCCACCTTAAGATTTTATCATTTTTGATCTTGCCACGCTGTGCATTATCAAACATGAAGGCAACCGACCGTTGGTCAGTGAGGAGAGTGAATCTCCTGCCGGCCAGGTAATGCCTCCAATGCCGCACAGCTTCCACGATGGCTTGGGCTTCCTTTTCGACAGAGGAGTGCCGAATTTCGGAGGCATGGAGGGTGCGGGAAAAGAATGCCACGGGTCTGCCTGCCTGGTTGAGGGTGGCGGCCAGAGCGATGTCCGATGCATCGCTCTCGACCTGAAAGGGGAGGGTCTCGTCGAACGCGTGCATCATGGCCTTGGCGATGTCTGCCTTAATGCGGTTAAAGGCCTGGCAGGCCTCAGCCGTCAGGGGAAAAACTGTGGAGTGGATGAGTGGGCGGGCCTTGTCCGCATAGTTCGGGTCCCACTGGGCGGAATAGGAGAAAAACCCTAGGCATTGTTTCAGCGACTTGGGGCAGTGGGGAAGGGGAAGTTCCATGAGGGGGTGCATGCGGTCGGGGTCGGGCCCTAGAACTCCATTTTCCACAACATAGCCAAGGATGGCTAAGCGGTTGGTGCAGAACACGCACTTCTCCTTATGGTACTTGAGGTTAAGGCGTTTAGCGGTGTGGAGAAATATGAAGAGGTTAGCGTCATGGTCCTGCTGGTCGTGGCCGCAGATGGTGACATTATCTAGGTACGGGAAGGTGGCCCGCAGTCCGCATCGGTCAACCATTCGGTCCATCGCACGTTGGAAGACCGAGAACCCGTGAGTGATGCCGAAAGGAACCCTATGGAAGTGGTAAAGACAGCCTTCTGCTTCGAACGCAGTGTATCGGCGGTCCGCCTTGAGAATGCGGAGCTGGTGGTAGGCAGATTTCAGGTCCACTGTGGAGAAGACCCGGTACTGTGCAATCTGATTGACAATATCAGATATGCGTGGGAGGGAGTACGCGTCGAGCTGCGTGTACCGATTGATGGTCTGACTGTAGTCAATGACCATCCTGTGTTTCTCCCCCGTTTTCACCACTACCACTTGGGCTCTCCAGGGCCTGTTGCTGGCCTCAATGATGCTTTCCCGCAGCAGCCACTGGATCTCAGACCTGAGGAAGGTCCTGTCCTGGGCACTGTACCGTCTGCTCCGGGTGGCGACGGGTTTGCAATCCGGGATGAGGTTTGCAACAGAGAAGGTGGGTCGACCTTAAGGGTCGCGAGGCCGCATACGGTGAGGGGTGGTAGGGGCCCGCCAAATTTTAGAATTAGACTTTAGATGTTGCACTGGAAGTTCAGGCCGAGTAGCAAGGCAGCGCAGAGTTTGGGGAGGACGTAGAGCCGGAAGTCGCTGAACTCTACGCCATGGACAGTGAGAGTGGCGATGCAGTACCCCCGGATCTACACCGAGTGGGACCCGGAGGCCAGGGAGATTCTCTGGGTAACGGGGTGTACCGCGAGGGAGCAGCGCCTTATGGTATCGGGGTGGATGAAGCTTTCCCTGCTCCCAGAGTCAAGAAGGCTTGATGTCTTGTGCCCATCGACCTTTACCGTCGTCGACGCAGTTGCGAGGTTGTGCGGCCGGGACTGGTCGATCGTAATGGAGGCGAGCTGGAGCTGGTGTTGGTAGGCTGGTCGGCGGCGGTGGCAGGCGATGAGCAGCCAGATGAAGTGCCCGATGAGCAGGGGTCTTGAGGCGCCATCCAAAATGGCGCCGAAGATGGCGGCGCCCACGGGACGCACATGGCGGGCGGCGTTAAAGATGGCAGCGCCCACGGGCCGCACGTGGTCTGCGGGGATGAAAATGGCGGCGCCCACGAGTCGCACGTGGGGTGTGCAGGAACACTGGGCCTAGATACAACAGCGATCAACCGGGCCTGGCACACCGCAGCGAAATGTTCCTTCTTCCCGCAGGTCTTGCAGCTTGCACTCCGCGCCGGGCAGTGCTGCCGGGGGTGTTTGGTCTGCCCGCAGAAATAGCATTTGGGCCCCACAGGGTGGCTGTCTGCCGCGCGGCGCAGGCTTGGGGTTGGCTGGGGGCGGCCGCTGGTGGGGCCCACGATGTCCATGAGGGTGCCTTGCGGTCGGAGGCGTACGACTGTACGTTCCGGGAGGCTATCGTTAGTGTGTTCGCGAGTTGCCTGGTCGCCGTGAGGTTGAGCGTACCCCCTTCTAATAGGCGCTGGCGGATGTACGCCGACCCCATGCCCGTAACAAAAGTGTCCCTGATTAAGAGTTCTGTATGTTCAGCGGCCAAAACTGTCTGGCAATCGCAGTTCCTCGCCAGGATGTGCAGGGCACGCCAGAAATCGTCTAATGACTCACCGGGGAGTTGTTGCTGCCCCGTGGACAGGAGGTGCCTGGCATAGAGTTTGTTGATCGGCCGGATATAGTGTCCTTTCAGAAGCTCCATAGCTTCAGGGTGAGTGGGTGCATCCCGGATAAGGGGAAAAATCTTGGAGCTCACCCGCGAGTACAGGATCTGGAGCTTCTGTGCGTCCGAGGGTTGTTCAGTCGCTGATCCGAGGTAGCTTTCGAAGCAAGCTAGTCAGTGGTCGAAGGCCGACGTGGCGTTGTCTGCTTGCAGGTGCAGCTGCAGGCGATCAGGCTTGATGCGGAGATCCATCGCTGTAATATCTCTGCTTAATAAATTGATGCACCATCAATTACGAAATTACGACGAGACGAGAGTAGAGAGTAATCAAGGCTTTATTAAGCAGAGATGTGTGGCCTCCTGCAGCTGCTTCCAGAATGGGAGCAGCTCGGTGTGCACACACATTTAAAGTCCGTCTACTGGGCGGAGCCAGCAGGCAGGGATCTACCCCCGTACCTGCATTACAGGAGCCTTACCATATTACCCCTAATAACAACTATTATACAATCAGTGGTGACTACCACAGACTGTGTGTTGATTGTAATGAGAATGTGGTGACAGTATTGCGACTGTGTGGTGTTTGTGGTGAGACTATGTGGTGACTGTAGTGAGACTGTGGTGTTTGTGGTGAGACTGTGTGTGATTGTGTTGAGACAATGTGTTTTTATTTATTTACAGGATGTGGGGGTCGCTGGTTAGGCCCAGTTGACCTTCAGATGGTTGTGGTGAGCGGCCTACTTGAACTGCTGCAGTCCTTGAAGTGTAGGTACACCAACTATGCTGTTAGGGATGGGTTCCAGCATTTTGTCCCAATGACACTGAAGGAGCGGCGATATATATTTCCAAGTCGGGCTTGTGAGTGCCTCGGAGGGGAACCTGTAGGTCCTTGGGTCCCCAGGTATCTGCTGCTTGTCCCTCTAGACATGTGTTTGGAAGGCTGCTTTGGAAACTTGGTGAGTTACTGCAGTGCATCTTGTAGTTGGCACACACGGCGGTCACTTTCCGTCAGTGGTGGAGGATTTGAATGTATGTGGAAGGAGGAGCAATCAAGCGGGCTGCTTTGTCCTGGACGGTGTCGAGCTTCTTGAGTGTTGTTGGAGCTGCACTCATCCAGGCAAGCGGAGAGTATTCCATTACACTCCTGACTAGTACCTTGTAGATGTTGAACAGGCTTTGGGAGGGTCAGGAGGTGAGTTACCTTCTGTAGGATTCCTAGTCTTTGTCCTGCCCTGGTAGCCACAGTATTAATGTGGTTAGTCCAGTTCAGTTTCTGATCAATGGTAAACTCCAGGATGTTGATTGTGGGGATTCAGCGATGGTAATGCCATTGAATGTCAAGGGGCCTCTCTTGTAGGAGATGGTCATTGTCTTGCACTTGTGTGGCGCAAATGTAACTTGCCACTTGTCAGCCCAAGCCTGGGTATTGTCCAGGTCTTGCTGCATTTGGACATGGACTGCGGCATTATCTGAGGAGTTGCGAATGGTGCTGAACATTGTCCAGTCATCCGCAAACATCCCCACTTTTGACCTTATGAATGAAACAGCTGAAGATGGTTGGGCTGAGGGCACTATCCTGAGGAACCCCTGCAGTGATGTCCTGGAGCTGAGATAATTCACCTCCAACCACCTTCCTTTGTGCCATGTGTGACTCCAACCAGTGAGGAGTTTTCCTCCTGATTCCTGTTGACTTCAGTTTAGCTAGGGCTCCTTGATGCCATACTCGGTCACATACGGCCTTTATGTCAAGGGCAGTCACTCTCACCCCATCACTGGGGTTCAGCTCTTTTGTTTATGAGGTCAGGAGCTGAATGACCCTGGTGGAACCCAAACCGAGCATTCGTGAGCGGGTTATCGCTGAGTAAGTGCTGCTTGATAGCACTGTTGATGACTCCTTCCATCACTTTGCTGATGATGGAGAGTAGACTGATAGGGCAATAATTGGCTGGATTGGATTTGTCCTGCTTCTTGTGTACAGGACATACCTAGGCAATTTTCCCCATTGCCGGGTAGATGTCAGTGTTGTAACTGTACGGGAACAGCTTGGCTAGGGGTGAGGCAAGTTCTGGAGCACAGGTCTTCAGGACTTTTGCTGGGATATTGTCAGGGCCCATAGCCTTTGCAGTATCCAGTGCCTACAGCCATTTCTTGATATCACGTGGAGTGAATCGTATTTGCTGAAGAGTGACATCTTCGATGCTGGGGACCTCCGGAGGAGCCTGAGGTGGATCATCCACCCGGCACTTCTGGCTGAAGTTTGTTGCGAATGCCTCAGCCTTGTCTTTTGCACAGATGTGCTGGGCTCCTCCATCATTGAGGTGATTGTAATGAGGCAGTGTGGGGATGGTCATGAGACTGGGTGGTGAGTGTAGGTATATTTTATATTGATAATGTTTACTGCAATATTATTTGTGCTTGAATACACAAATTAAGGGAAACAATAACGCGTCCCCCCCCTTCTGATGGCGGCAGAGGAGAATATGTAAGGCAAACCTCGATCGTAATTCAGTGCACATTGGGATTTGTATCGGACATCCAATGTACTTTTATTTATTAGTGGGCTGGAAACATTGTTACCCAATAAAGAAAGTCACTTGCATATGTGACTCTGCATGACCAGAGTTGTGTTGTTGGCTCTGATGTATGCAAGGCGAAGATAGATTAGATTTTCAGTCTTTGGCGCAGTTTGGCACTAATTTGCCAGTGTTTATTCAGAGAGTCCATCGAGATTTCTATTATTTATTAATTCATTCCTGGGAAAAGGGGAATGACATCAATGCCAGAATTTATTGCTTATCCTTAGCTGCTCTTGAGAGGTTAGTGGATACAGTAAATGGAAACTCGTTCTGCATCTAAACTGCTCGTGGAGTTGGAGTTTGTTACGGTAGCACGCTGGCATCTTACATCTTACCCTGCTCAAAATTTCAGAAGCTGATAATAATGATGCGACACGCATCAATTGTCAATACCCCTCCGAACACACAGCGGCACCATCGGCATCCACCGGTTTCTGCCCAGATTTGGAGCCTCAATCTTTAATGATGACGGATGTGCTGGAGTCTATGGAAGATGGAGCATGGTTGAGCATGGAGGTATTGAATATTAATTAACGTGCCAAAAACACATGAGGTTCTCAGCATCATATTGTCTGAGGCGCTGGCGGTAGTGGACACTGTTACTGAGGTACAAATCTCCCGTCCATCGCATCGGAAGCTGTCATCCCTAAAATTAGCATCTTTACATGCCAATTCCGCTTCTCCAGTGTTCTTGGAAGGTGTCTCCATTCTTATGTACTTGAACTCGTTCCTGATCAACCTTGATCACTGCGTACGTTCCATTTGGGCACGTCATCATGGCATCTTTGACTGATTGGGGGGCCAGGGATGTTTACAGCGGGGACCGCATTCTGAAAGGAATTTAAGCCAATAGGGATGTCAAGGTTGTGAACATCTGATTAAACTCCTAAATGACCCTCTTATGGACTGACCTCGGGCGGGATCTCCGACCCCCGGTGGGTCAGAGAGTCTCCGGGGGTCGGCGTGAATCCCGCCCCCGTCGCCTTCCAAATTCTCCCGCCCCTTAAAAAATCGGCCCGGCGTGAGTCGCGCTGCCCGCCTCGGAGAATGGCGGGGACCGGCGCGAATCAATGGGCGCCGGGTCTCCACGAATTCTCTGGCCCGCGATGGGCCGAAGTCCCGCCTGTTCTTTGCCGGTCCCGGCAGTGTAAATTAGAGTAGGTCCTTACCGGCGGGACCTGGCGGCGCGGGCGGCCTCCAGGGTTCTTGGGGTGGCGTGGGGGGGATCTGGCCCCAGGGAGGTGCCCCCACGGTGGCCTGGTCCGTGATCGGGGCCCACCGATCCGCGGGCGGGCCTGTGCCGTGGGGGCACTCTATTCTTCCGCACCGGAGGCTATGGTCCTCCGCCATTCCCGGTACGGATGCGAAGCCCTCTGCACATGCAGCACACACTGGCACTCCCGCGCATGCGCCGACTCACGCCAGCCGGCGGAGGCCCTTCGGCTTGTGTTGGCGTGGCGCCAAACCCCTTCCCCGCCGGCCGGCGCGGCGCAAACCACTCCGGGGCCGACCTAGCCCCTGAAGGATTCGGCACCATTGGGGCGACCCGACACTGGGGTGGTTCACGCCACTCCACCCCGCTGGGACCCCCGCCCCAGATTAACACCACACCCTGTATACTTCACCTGATGCCGGTGTTATGTAGTTACATTGTATATGTTGTGTTGCCCTATTATGTATTTTCTTTTATTCACTTTTCTTCCCATGTACTTAATGATCTGTTGAGCTGCTCGCAGAAAAATACTTTTCACTGTACCTCGGTACACGTGACAATAAGCAAATCCAATCCAATCCGAGACGGTGTGGGAGGGGGTGAGGGCGGAATCGGCAGTGAGGGAATGCAGTTTGTGATGGGGATCAAATTCAATGGCTTTGGCCTTCTCACTTGTTAGCTGGAAGAAGTCAAGACTCAGCCATAACTGGATGATGACCGACAAGTTGCCTGACAGCACAGTCTGTGGAGTGGGGGAGGGGAGTGGTGGAGGTGGTGAAGACTAACTAAGAGGTGTTAATCCAATATTTCAAGACTTTTGTTTTCTGTGTGAGATGCACTTCCTCCAGCCTTATATTTTAGCTGGACTTGCTGTCCCATCTTGTGACATGTTTCTGTGTATGGAAACCTGATAATAATGTATCATATCACAACAAGAGCATTGTTGTTTTGAGTAGCATCTCTGGAGCTTCTGTTGGAGGTACAGCAGCAGATGGGGCCTGGTTGGCCCATTCACGGCAGCACGGTGGCGCAGGTACGATCCCGGTCTCAGGTACGATCTCGGCTCTGGGTCACTGTCCGTGAGGAGTTTGCGCATTCTCCCCGTGTTTGCATGGGTTTCACCCCACAAAATGGAAAGAATAAATTGGTACTCTAAATTTCTAAAAAAAAAGACTCCCATTCTCAAGCAAATGTGCAAAATGGAACGTTTTCGGCTCCTCTTCAGATCCCTACGGAGCCAAGATATACTTTATGTTTTGTTTTGGGTTGTCTCTTTCCTTCAGTTCCAGTTATAGACCATCCTATTGTGTTTCCTACCATTTGCAAAAAGAACAGGGGCAGGATTCTCCGACCCCCCGCCAGGCCGGAGAATAGCTGGGGGGGCGGCGTGAATCCTGCCCGCCGCCCCAACGCCGGCTGCTGGATTTTCCGGCGCCGGTTTTTCGATGGGGGCGGGAATCGCGTCGCGCCGGTCGGGGGCCGTTGGCCGTGGCCCCTCCGGCGATTCTCTGCTCCGCGATGGGCTGAGTGGCCACCCGTTTTTGGCCAGTCCCGCCGGCGTAAATCAAACAAGGTCCTTACTGGTGGGACCTGGCTCTGTGGGCGGCCTGCGGAGTCCGAGGGGGGGGGGCGCGGGGGGATCTGGCCCCGGGGTGGGGGGGGGGTGCCATGGTGGCCTGACCCGCGATCGGGGCCCACCGATCTGCGGGCGGGCCTGTGCCGTGGGGGCACTCTTTCCCTCCGCGTCGGCCGCTGTAATGGTCCACCATGGCCAGCGCGGAGAAGAACCCTCCTGCGCATGCGCTGGGATCATGCCAGAACACGCTGGCGCTCCCGCGCATGCGCCAACCCGTGCCGGCCAGCGGAGGCCCTTTGGCGCCGGTTGGCGCGGCGCCAATCCCACCAGCGCCGACCTAGCCCCTGAAGGTGCGGGGGACTCTGCATCTTCCGGGTGGCCCGGCGCCGGAGTGTTTCATGCCACTCCTCGGTGTCGGTACGGCCCGCCCCGCCAGATAGCGGAGAATCCCAGCCCAGGGTTTTCATATAAATCACATAAATGGGCGGCATGGCAGCTGTAGCCACCTAAAGTGGCCAACTCCCGATTCAAAATGGCGAACGGCAAAGGCTAATGGGAAAGTCAGCCAACAAGACAGAAACCAGCGGCTGCAGGTTGGCTGTGTATTTACCTCTGCAAAAACCAGACAACATCGATACCAGCGACCATCAGCATAACAAAGTAACAGCCATCTGCATACTGATGAGCAATCCCCGGGAACAATAAGTAACATTTTGGACACACAAAGCAAAGCCAGACTCCTCGGCGCCAGCAGAAGCCTACACAAAAGGAGGTGAACGAGCACCTCAAGGCCGCCCACTGATCAGGGAACCGCTCCAGTATTGGAGAAAATCGAACCAAGCGATTGGGACAAAGTCCAATCACTTGGGACCAGGTACAGGGTCCGCCCCGAAAGGCGGGAAGCCCCTGGGGACTATAAGAGTTGAGCCCCAAGTTCAAATCGCTCTCTCTTCACTCTTCAGCAGCTCCTCTCTTCTTCCTGCCCGGGTCACCCAGCAACACGAACCACCATTGACCGTGACCGGTGCAGTGAAGACCAACAATCGTAAGTCTTACATCAACGCTCGCTACGAGATAGGCGCTCCTAGCTACCAATCCGTACAAACATCGAATCCCGCAGGCTCAGAACCCAAACAAAAGGCCATTTGTTTCCCTGACCTGGTGGGCCAGTTCCAAGTTAAGTATTGGCCTGTTAGTTGTAGAAGTAGCTTAGATGTAGAATTTGTGCATGAGTCGCGATTACTGTGTATAATAAATGTGCTCTGATTTAAATCTTACTACAGTAAGAAGCCTTACAACACCAGGCGAAAGTCCAACAGGTTTGTTTCGATGTCACTAGCTTTCGGAGCGCTGCTCCTTCCTCAGGTGAATGAAGAAACTACGACATCTTCTTCACAGCCTTCAACACGTCATTGATGAAGATGAACATCTTGCCAAGGTCATCCCCACACCCCCACTATTTGCCTTCAAACAACCGTGCAACCTCAAACAAACCATTGTTTGCAGCAAACTACCCAGCCGTCAGAACAGTGACCACGACACCACACGACCCTGTCATGGCAATCTCTGCAAGACGTGCCAGATCGTCGACATGGATACCACTATTACACGTGAGAACACCACCCACCAGGTACGCGGTACATACACGTGCGACTTGGCCAATGTTGTCTACCTCATATGCTGCAGGAAAGGACGTCCCGAAGCGTGGTACATTGGCGAGACCATGCAGACGCTGCGACAACAAATGAACGGACATCGCGCGACCATCACCAGGCAGGAATGTTCTAGTCGGGGAACACTTCAGCAGTCAAGGGCATTCAGCCTCTGATCTCCGGGTAAGCGTTCTCCAAGGCGGCCTTCAGGTCGCGCAACAACGCAGAATCGCCGAGCAGAAGCTTATAGCCAAGTTCCGCACACATGAGTGCGGCCTCAACCGGGACCTGGGATTCATGTCGCATTACATTCATCCCCCACCATCCGGCCTGCGAAATCCTACCAACTGTCCTGGCTTGACACAATTCACACCTCTTTAACCTGGGGTTACCCCATCTCTGGATCTGTAAAGATTTAATCACCTGCTAATGCTCGCATTCCAAGCATTGTCTGGCATCTTTGAATCTGTCTATATATATGTTTCTGGAGCATATCTCTTCATTCACCTGAGGAAGGAGCAGCGCTCCGAAAGCTAGTGACATCGAAACAAACCTGTTGGACTTTAACCTGGTGTTGTAAGACTTCTTACTGTGCTCACCCCAGTCCAACGCCGGCATCTCCACATCATTAAATCTTACTAATCGGTGTATTGGGTTATTGATCATTACTCGGACTTGAACCTCGTGGCGGTATCAGAAAGATACCTGGCGACTCGAGAGCAAAGGTAATAAAACAGAGCAATTGAACCGAGGAGAAAATCAGCAACACAGCACAGTGGTTAGCACTGTTGCTTCACAGCTCCAGGGACCCGGGTTCAATCCCTGGTTTGGGTCACTGTCTGTGCAGAGTCTGCCCGTTCTCGCCGTGTCTGCGTGGGTTTCCTCCGGGTGCTCCGGTTTCCTCCCACAAGTCCCGAAAGACGCGCTGTTAGGTGATTTGGACATTCTGAATTCTCCCTCTGTGTACCCGAACAGGCGCCGGACTGTGGCGACTAGGGGCTTTTCACAGTAACTGCATTGCGGTGTTAATGTAAGCCGACTTGTGACTATAATAAAGATTATTATTATTGGTATAAGAGCAGGACCCTGATCAATTTTGGACCTGGGGTATCTGTCAGCAGCTATCAGAAGCCCAGGACAATAAGACTTCCTGTCAGCTGTGATGCACGTTTTCATTTCTTAACAGAGGAAGATAAAAAGTGCAGGTCAAACTACTGAGTGAGGATTTATTCTCTCCCTTAGTTTCCTGCCACCTCCTGCTTCCACTTGTGCCCAAATCCCAGAAAGAGCCCTTGCTCGATCAGCATTTTCTTCATATGAAAGAGAGAGAACTGGTAAAGTGCCTCTAATGACCCTGGGCACCCCAAAGCACTTACCAGCTAATGAAGTACTTCCAAAGTGTCATCACCATTTAATGCAGGAAAGATGACAGCCATTGACACACATAAGAACATAGGAAATAGGAGCAGGAGTGAGCCACTCGGCCCCTTGAGCCTCCCAGCCACTGCGACTGGGAAACAACCCATGCCACAATGGTGAGAATGTTGATTCCTCACCATTAGACCACCATGGGAGGCTGATTAAGGCACAGCACCCTCCCACAAACAGCAAGCGGGTAATGACCAGAATATCTGTTTTACTGATGTGGATTGAGGGACACATTCTGGCCAGGACACCAATGGGAATCATGGAATCATAGAATTTACAGTGCAGAAGGAGGCCATTCGGCCCATCGAGTCTGCACCGGCCCTTGGAAGGAGCACCCTACTTAAGCCCACGCCTCCATCCTTTTCCCGTAACCCAGTAACCCCACCTAACCTTTTGGACACTCAGGGGCAACTTATCATGGCCAATCCACCTAACCTGCACATTTTTGGACGGTGGGAGAAAACCGGAGCACCCGGAGGAAACCCACACAGACATGGGTGGGAAGTGCAAACTCCACACAGGGAGTTACCCGAGGCTGGATTTGAACCCGCGCCCTTGGAGCTGTGAGGCAGCAGTGCTAACCACCGGGCCGCCCCCTTAAAGTGTTGACGCCGTCGTAAATGTCGTCGCGTTTTACGACGGCGTCAACAAGCCCCCAGGAGCAGTGCTCCTGCGCCCTACAGGGGGCCAGCACGGCACTGGAGCGACTCGCACAGCTCCAGCAGCTTTTGCCGGTGTTAAACGGGCGCCGTGGATCTGCGCATGCACGCTGCTG
The DNA here is from genome assembly GCF_047496885.1 of Scyliorhinus torazame. Taxonomy (NCBI): domain Eukaryota; kingdom Metazoa; phylum Chordata; class Chondrichthyes; order Carcharhiniformes; family Scyliorhinidae; genus Scyliorhinus; species Scyliorhinus torazame. The sequence continues at coordinate 326,585,406 of NC_092710.1, forward strand.
CGGTGCGAATTCACGCATGCGCGCTAGCTTCCATCTCTGCGCTGGCCCCGACGCAACACGGCGTAGAGCTACAAGAGTATAAGAATTGGCAAGTCATGTTGCAGCTGTATAGAACCTTAGTTAGGCCACACTTGGAGTATAGTGTTCAATTCTGGTCGCCACACTACCAGAAGGATGTGGAGGCTTTAGAGAGGGTGCAGAAGAGATTTACCAGAATGTTGCCTGGTATGGAGGGCATAAGCTATGAGGAGCGATTGAATAAACTCGGTTTGTTCTCACTGGAACGAAGGAGGTTGAGGGGCGACCTGATAGAGGTATACAAAATTATGAGGGGCATAGACAGAGTGGATAGTCAGAGGCTTTTCCCCAGGGTAGAGGGGTCAATTACTAGGGGGCATAGGTTTAAGGTGAGAGGGGCAAAGTTTAGAGTAGATGTACGAGGCAAGTTTTTTACGCAGAGGGTAGTGGGTGCCTGGAACTCACTACCGGAGGAGGTAGTGGAAGCAGGGACGATCGGGACATTTAAGGGGCATCTTGACAAATATATGAATAGGATGGGAATAGAAGGATACGGACCCAGGAAGTGTAGAAGATTGTAGTTTAGTCGGGCAGTATGGTCGGCACGGGCTTGGAGGGCCGAAGGGCCTGTTCCTGTGCTGTACATTTCTTTGTTCTTTGTTCTTTGTACAGGGACCGGCGCGGAGAAAAAGAGGCCCACTCCAGGAGGAGCCGGCCCGCTGATCGGTAAGCCCCGACTGCGGGCCAGGCCACGGTGGAGGCCCCAGCCGGGGTCGGATTCCCCCCTCCTCCCCACCAGGCCGCCCCCCTGCAGGATGGACGCCGAGGTCCCGCCGGGTCGGACCACATGTGAACGGCGCCGGCGGGACTCGGCCTATCTCAGCGGCCACTCGGCCCATTTCACGCGGAGAATCGACGGAGGGGGCCGGGCAGAGCGGCCCCCGACCGGCACGGTGCCAACCGCGCCGGCGTCAATGCTGTCGATTCTCTGGTGACCGGAGAATCGGCGGACCGGTGTTGGGCGGCGTCACGTGAATCACGCCCGTCCCGGGGATTCTCCGACCCGCATCTGGGGCCAGAGAATCCCGCTCGAAGTCTCCGGATTTGGACACGAACATGTTACCTTCTGAGTCAGACTGATCGCGTCACTAACTGAGCTACACCTGGCATCCTAATAGGATAAAGTTAAATATCCTCAGTGGCGGGCAGCACAGTGGTTAGCACTGCTGCCTCACGGTGCTGAGGACCTGTGTTCAATCCCGGCCGCGAGTCACTGTCCGTGTGGAGTTTGCACATTCTCTCCGTGTCTGCGTGGGTCTCACACCCACAACCCAAAGATGTACAGGGTAGGGGCATTGTACACGCCAAATTGCCCCTTAATTGGAAAAAATTAATTGGGGGCTCTAAATTTATTTTAAAAATATATATATCCTCAGTGGCTAGCTCAAGTTGTGGCCTTCTGTTTTTGTATCAATTATTACTAACTTGCATTTTTTAAATTGACTGCTCTGACTGGTGGTAGATGATTACACATTCATTCACTAGTTCAGGGTTTTTTGCTTGTGAAGGGTTTGTTAAGCAAAAGAAAAGTTGATTTCTGGGAGTTTAACTATTGTGCTGCCATTACGAGTGGCTCAGCTGTTAGTGATTGGGGAGCACTGTGAGGTTGCGGGGGGGGGGGGGATTATGTAAAATGTTAAGCCACCAAAGGATTATGTGGCTGTGTCGTTCCTGTAGTGCGAAGTAGAAACAGCTTCTCTGGGAGTGAACGGTAGGCACGGATTGGTTTTTCTAATTGCTGAACATTAGCCAAGTAAGGACTGACTATGGCAAATTGTTAACCTGTCACCCAAAATGAAAAGGATCGCAGAATCTTAAAGACTGGAAAAGAGCTGAGAGCAACACTTGACTTCAGTCAACCCTTTTCCATTATTGCTTTCTGATGCCCCACGGAGCCAATAAATGCACACACACACTACACACACACTATACACACAGACACACATACAAAACACACACACACTCACACACAGATGCACATACAAAACACACACACACACACAAAACATATACACACAAAACACACTCACACACTACATACACAGACACACATACCAAACACACACACATTTAAGGGCAGCACGGTAGCATTGTGGATAGCACAATTGCTTTACAGCTCCAGGGTCCCAGGTTCGATTCTGGCTTGGGTCACTGTCTGTGCGGAGTCTGCACGTCCTCCCCGTGTCTGCGTGGGCTTCCTCCGGGTGCTCCGGTTTCCTCCCACAGTTCAAAGATGTGCGGGTTAGGTGAATTGGCCAATGATAAATTGCCCTTAATGTCCAAATTGCCCTTGGTGTTGGGTGGAAGTGTTGAGTTTGGGTAGGGTGCTCTTTCCAAGAGCCGGTGCAGACTCAAAGGGCCGAATGGCCTCCTTCTGCACTGTAAATTCAATGTTAATCTATGATTAATCTAGGACAAAGGTTCGGCACAACATCGTGGGCCGAAGGGCCTGTTCTGTGCTGTATTTTTCTATGTTTTCTATGTTCTATATACAAAACACACTCGCAAAACATACACACACAAAACAAACACACAAAACACACACACACACAAAACAAACTTAAAACACACACACAAAACACATAAAACACACACACACACAAAATACATACACAAAACACATGTACACAGACACACACACACACAAAACACGCGCACACACAAAACACACACACATACACACAAAACACACACACACAAAATACATACACAAACACACACAGACACAAGCAGACACACACAAAACATGCACACGCACAAAACACACATACATAAAACACACACTCACACAAAACACACACACATATACACAAAACACACACACACAAAACACACACACACAAAACACACACATACACACACACACACAAAACACACACAAACAAAACACACACATACACAAAACACACACACACACAAAACACACAGACGACACACACAAAACACACACACAAACACAAAACACACACAAACACACACAAAACACAAACGCACACAAAACACGCACGCACAACACACACACATACACAACACACACACATACACAACACACACACAAAACATAAACACACACAAAACACACCCACACACACAAAACACACAAATCCCCTCCTACATATTATGGGCAGGATTCCCCTCCCACCCCTAGCCTGTTTCTCGGCAGTGGGAGTTGGCACATTGTTCACTGGTGGTGGGATGATTTGCTCCCGTCATTGTCAATGGGATTTCCCATTGAAGCCACCCCACACAGAAGGAAACCTGTGGGCAGGGGGCGTGCTACCGGCGGGAGCAGTGAATTCCACTGCCAGCAAAAAGCTGGAGAATTCCGGCCTATAGGTCCTTCCACTCTGGTCTTTGGTTTGTCCTTCCCTGCCAGCCAATCACCATTGGTGACAGAACCTCTTGCTTCTGCTGCCTAAATCCCGCCATCTAACCTTCCATACCTTGAACCCCATCCATTCAACAAGCTTTCTATTATTCATGTCAAGTGCTCACCATCATTTTCCCCTTGACCCTTCATTTGAATCTTTTGTCTTTCCACCTGTAACTTTCCTTCACTGTATTTAAGGACCTAAAAAGGTGTGTTTGCCATTTGCCAGAATCTCCAGTGAGATTGAGAAAAATCATGTCCAGATTTGTCATTGGGTTGGAGAAATGTAACCCTGTTGTTGACATCTGCCCGAGCTCTCTGTAGCAAAGCCAAACCAGAGGGTTATAGCTGCTCACTGTTGGATGGTAAACAGTGTGAAAAGCAGGGAATAAATCCTGACAATGAGCATCAAAAAAGAAGAGACGTGGGCTGGGATTCACCGATATCGCGGCCAAGTGTTGACGCCAGCGTCAAAACCGGCGCGAGCGATGCCGGCATCAACGGGCCTCCAGGCCCAGTCATTCTCCTCTTCTCCGGGGGCTAGAACGGCACCAGAGTGCTGTGCGCTGCTCCGGTGCCGAAAGCCAGCCCTACACGGCCGGCGTGGGTCCGCACATTCGCGCCACGGCCGGGGCGGGTCCGCGCATGCGCGCCACGACCATCTCCGCGCCGGCGCTGGCGCGTGGTGGCCATCTCCACGCCGGCTCCCGGCAACATGGCGGAGCCCTACAGGGGTCCGGCACGAAGGAACATAGGCCCTCATGGAATGAGCGCTCCCGCCGATCGGTAGCCCCCGATCGCGGGCCTGGCCACCGTGGAGGCCCCCCGCGCCCCCCGGAGTCGGATTCCCCCGCCCCCCCCCCCCCCCGCAAGACGGCGACTGCAGGCAGAATGCTGAATCCCGCCGGGTGGGACCATATGTAAACCACGCCGGCGGGACTCGGAGAATCGCCGAGGAGGCCGCTTTCAACGGACCCCACCGGCGGCGTGGCGACGGCACGGGCACGATTGCCGCCAATTCTCCGGTGGCCGGAGAATCGGCGGCCCAGCATCAGAGCGGCGTGGGGGATTCTCGCCCCCCACCCCCCCCCCCCACCCCCCCCCACCGCCTCCGCCGATTCTCCGACCCGCCGCGAGCTCGGAGAATCCCGGCCGTGATGTGCTTAATCTAAGTTTGTTTAGTGAATCCTGTCAATTAGGCCCACACTCAGAATAATAATAATAATCTTTTATTATTGTCACAAGTAGGCTCACATTAACACTTCAATGAAGTTCCTGTGAAAATCCCCTAGTCACCACATTCCAGCACCTGTTCGGGTCACAGAGGGAGAATTCAGAATGTCCAATTAACCTAACAAGCACGTCTTTCGGGACTTGTGGGAGGAAACCCACGCAGGCACAGGGAGAACGTGCAGACTCCGCACAGACAGTGACCCAAGCCAGGAATCAAACCTGGGACCCTGGTGCTGTGAAGCGACAGTGCTAACCACTGTGCTACCGTGCCACCCAAGGCTCTCCAGAACCAGACCATTAGACCACAAGGCGTTGGAGCAGAAGCAGGCTATTCGGCCCATTGCGTCTGCTCCACCATTCGATGAGATCATAGCCGACCTGATAACCCTCAACCCCACTTTCTGCATTGTCCCCATAACTACTGATTAAAAATCTTCCCACGTCAGCCTTGCACATACTTAACGGCCCAGTAACCTAATGAAACATCGTTTGATTAAGGCTCTTTAGTTACCGCTTTCCCTGCTTTCAAATGCTCCCTCAGTACCTCCCTCCTTAGCCATGCCTTTGTTTCCCATTCTTCCCTTTCTCTACAGTGTGTGTCGTATACCTTTCCCTTTAATATAAAACACTCGAGCAATCCTTTCTGCTTGAGAAATAATACACAAATGCAAGGTTTATTGTGTCTTGGTACAGATTAAACACAATGTTCTACACCTGACATGGCTGCCGGGAGTGTTGCCCTGCGAGTACAGACAGTCCTCACTCTGATAAGTGCAAAATGATATTTCTTCTGAGGTAGGGGGGAGTCGGAAAGAAAAGACGAGAACACTGTGTAACGAAAGCAAACAAGAAGCCATTGTATGTGAGTTTTAACTGGATGCTTATTAATATTCATTTGGTTGTAAACAGCAACCATTAGCCTCTGGTTCATTGCAGGCTCTGGTATTTGAATTGCTCTCGGGCATTTGTTCATAGGGCCACCCAGCACCCTTGAAAGTAACAAGTGTGAGATTTTTAAAAAGAGATTACCATCATTTACAATAAACAGTTAAAACGCTTTGTTAAATTTAAGGACGTGTGTTCGGAATAAAACCCGTTGCAGATCTAACAAGGAGCGAGGGGGGTGGGGGGGGGGGTGGTGGGTGGGTTGGGGTGGGGGGGGGGGAGTTCCTGGTGTCCTGGTGCCCTGCAGAGTTGCAGTCGACAACTCCATTGGGTGTTGTGACCCCCGCCCAGTGACCTCATTGGCCGAGGGCCAGAGAAAATTCTGGAAAGGCGTGAAGAGGGGGATAAGAGCAGGACACCCGGAGACCCTCCCCAGCGAAGACCCGGCGCAGGGGAGACTCAAGGGCAGACGAGAGGATGGACAGAAGCAACGTGCGAGACCCAGCTGCGCGGATGAGTGCCCTGAGATGGCTGAGACTCAGAGGTTTGGACTCGCAGCTCGATCCAGTTCATCGGCGCGGGGTGTATTAGAATCTTGGGCATATTATTATTCGGATAAATTCAGGGGGATAACTGTATATTGTTTGAAGATCAACTTGGGTTGGAATGAGGGTAGCATGGTGGTACAGTGGTTAGCACTGCTGCCTTACAGCGCCAGGGACCCCGGATTCGATTGCCACCTTGGGTTACTGCGGAGTCTGCACGTTCTCCTCGTGTCTGCGTGGGTTTCCTCCCACAGTCCAAAGATGTGCAGGTTAGGTGCATTGGACATGCTAAATTGCCCCTTAGGGTGAGGTTACAGGGCAGGGGATTGGACCTAGGTAGGGTGGTCTTTCAAAGGGTCAGTGCAGACTCAATGGGCTGTATGGGTCCTGTCTGTACTGTAGGGATTCTATGATTCTCGGAATTGCGAACCTTTGTCTGTTCTTTGTTCATCGCGCAAATAAGGGATCCTGGGTAAAACATTTTAAACTGGTCGAAGTGTCTGATAATTTACAGACAACATCACGCAACACAACCTAAGGCAATGTTATACACGGCCCCCATTCCCATTGCAGTCTAGCCTCTGGAACACTGGTCACATATCTTTATGCACGGCTGAAGAAAAGCATTGACCCACTGACCCACACTCCATTCCTGAGACCCCCGAAGATAAATCTTGCAGCCTTAACACTTGGAGAGTGCCACAAGACTGGCATCAAATCACTGGGGACAGGGGGGGGGGGGGGGGGGGATGCATTGAAGAAAGATTTCACAGATTACTGCAACCCAAGGCAAACAGAAACTTACTGGATGGACACTCAGCAGCTCAGGCGGCCTCTGTGGGGAGGGAGACAAGCTTCATGCGTCAGGCCAATGACCTTTGGAAAGCAGTTAGAACATTTTTTGTTCTGAAATCTAATCACAGGGATCTAATCGCAGCTCGTTTATATTTACAACAGTAGATACCTGGGAGCAATCTCAAACCAATAGACTAATTGCATCGTTTTCAGCAAATATAAATCGCAATGGTGAATCATAAACCCAGAGAATGCATTACAGCTTTAATGTTACCTGGCTGGACTATTAATATGCAACGTTGGTTTGAGGTCGGCATTTTTCTCACGTTAGCAGTCAGCTTCATTATTGCTGACTGTGATCTGTAATGTGGGTGCCACCTATCGGATCAATCTATCTGCTCGATCGCCAACATTCGGAGAAGAACATCACCTAGCGGGCGGTTAAGACTGATGGCGCGGCGAGGAACAATGTGCGGCTGATGGGCGGTTCTCCAGGCTAATATTTTCTCGTTGACCTTCTCTGATTGTCGGCAGAGTAGTTTTAATGCCGGGGGAAGTTTGTGCCTGACTCAGGACCAGCAATGATGAGAGTTAGCGTTTGGTGCCAAACTCACTTTCCCCAACTGAGAACTTCCTGTAAAAACTTAATTTGCTTATTTGTGGTGATTTGTAAAGGTTTGCATTTCGGGTTTCAATCTGTTTGATCATGCACTCATTTTGTACAAATGGATATAAATGTGGCGTGTATACTTTCTGCAATTTCTGTCTTCAATGCTGACTATGTGTAGGATGGAATGTGGTCTCCCACGAGCAACGAGCATTGTGGCCGGTGGCAGGCAAGTGACTGTGTGCACTAACAGGAGGACATCTCACATCACGACTTCACTCTGGTGCCCATTCTCCCACTCATTGAATGCTGAGAATTTATTCAACCTTCGAATGATGAGAGGGAACGATTGACAAAGGATTAGCATCTATTATAATGCTATTTGATAGACCGTAGGGCTTGTTAAGAATCAGAGGCCATAAGTTCAATTTACACACATTGACCTGTTTCCAACACAGGCGAGTGGGATACAAGTGTTCGTTTTCAGGTTCAAGTGCTCTCAGCCCGTGCCAGGACCACGCACTGAGAGATTGTGCAACCCGAGACCAGGATTTCTCATCCACAGTTTCCTGGTACGTGCAGCTGGTGTGGGCCAGGCTGATAGTGAAACATTTTCTTTCGGTTAGTGTAGTAACTTCGCCAAGGCCACTCTTCCAATAACAAATCTCCTTGTTGCAGTGACGGAAAAGGTCGCTGCCACAATGCACAACACTTACGTCCAATCCCGGGGACCTATGGAGATGCGGGTCCAGTCGGAGCAGGGGGTCTTAAGCTCCTATTGGGGGAGCTATTGCCCGCCCAATAGGGGAATTCATATCCCATGAAGCCCACAGGGAGATCTATTGACCAATCCCCCGTGACCTTGGTGGCCACCATAACATCCCTCCTCCTTCAAATCCGTTTCTCCCTCAGTACTCCAAAGGCAAAGAAATCAGGAGTTTTGGCATTCCGAGCATGAAGAAACTCTGCCGTATTTTCTCGATCGTGGTGTGGGAGGTAGTGGAGCTCATGCAGTGCACCTCCAACCATTTGGAGTGTGCATCCACCAGGATCAAAAACATGGAAGCCGGAAAAGGCCTGGTTTGGCCTACATGGCCATATGTGGGGGACTATTCCACAGGGTCACCATCCTCCGAGTGAAGAAATTTCTCCTCATCTCAGTCCTAAATTGTCTATCCAATACTCTGAGGTTGAGACCCCTGGTTGTAGACCCCACCCACCCCCAGCCAGAGGAAACTAAATCCCGTCTCCAGTCTGTCGAGCTCTGTCAGAATTTTATACGTTTCAATGAAACCTGCTCTCAATCTTCTGAACTCCAGTAAATACTATCTATCCATATTCGACCCAATCTCCCTTCGTTCACCAGTCCTGCCTTCCCAGGAAGCAGTCTAGCAAACCGTTGCTGCCTTCCCCGCTATGGCAAGTATACCTTTTACAGCACTCTGGGCTGGTTAACTTAGATATCAAAGGTTATCTTGTCTGCTTATCCTTCCTTACAAGTTTGACATTCCACACTCCAGAAAACATGTCGGCTTCTAAAATCAAACATCCGGAACAATTCCCAATAATAAAGGAGGGTGTTCTCACAAAAGCCCCAGAGAGAAACAATGCAAGTAAGCCATGATTAAGGAGAAAAAAATGTTCATATGAATTTGCCGTAATCTGAACACGAGCATCGATATTGACTGGTGGGAACATTACTGGCAGATAATCGCAACATTCCAGGAACAAGGCTGAAGATTAGAAATAATTGTATTCTTTCTCTTCGAAGCCTCATGATTACATGCTGTGTTGTTTAATAATCTTATTTGAAACAAAAATGAACCATTGCTTAGTGAGCGACCGAGTTGAGTTATAAGAGTCGCTACAGATAAGGGCATGTTGTAGAGAGCAAGGTGGTGCGGAGTTGCTGAAACGCTGCGTCTATCATGCTAAAAGACACCACCATGCCTTTCAGATGCAAGTTTGGATGGAAAACCTGGAGAATGGCGTGATTTAACATGGCAAGGTTCAGGTGGGAAAAGCATTGAGAAACCTTCCTGGAGGAGATTAAGTGGGTTTGTAGAATTCCAAATAGAAGGAACATGAACTGCCTTGGTACAAGTTCCACGCCTTCCATTGTCTTTTGCTTATTATTAACAATAAATTATGGACTGTACGGCACCTGGGGAAACATTCTATTCCTGGAAACAATTCATTGTTGATTTGTTTCAATGCAGTACATGACTCATTTTAGATTACGGGACAAATACAAATTATCCAACTGCATCCTTCTTACAGAGCCGTGATCTCCCTTTCCTTCATGGCATCTCATGGTGTTTTTCTTAATTATCCCAGAGGGTCTGACTACTCTGCTTTACACAGAAGACCACAATGTGCCTTATTGACTTAAGGAATTATTCTTTATTCCCTTCATTGACTCCCAGCTGGCAAAGCCTTGGTTTTAAAATTCTCATTCTCATCTTCAAATCCTTCCGTGGCTTATCCCCTTCCAATTTCTGTCACTTTTTCCAGCCTTACAACCAACAACTAAGCAGCAGCAACTTATCTTTCTGCACTGCTTTTTATATAATAAAATTCCCAAGCTGCTTCACAGGTGCATTGTAAAACAAGTAAGGCACCGAGCTATATTATACGGGAGGCCAGATGAACAATGTGTGCCATCTACAAGATGCATTTCAGGAACTGACCAAGGCCACTTTAACAGCTTCTTCCAAACCCACCATCACTGCCATCTAGAAGGACAAGTGCAGCAGATACCTGGAGCCCCACAACCTGGAGGTTCCCCTCCAAGTCACTCACCACCCTGACTTGGAAATATATCGCCGCTCATTCACTGGGTCAAACTTCTGGAACTGCCTCCTTAACAGCAAGGTGTACCTTCGTCTGCAATGGTTCGAGAAGGCAGATCACTACCCCCTTCTCAAGGGCAATTAGGGATGGCAATGAATGCTGGCCCAGCCAGAGAAGCTGCACATCCCTTGAAGGAACATCAGAAAAATCCTTTGGCCAAAATGAATGGCTGAAGTGAGGAAAGTGGAGCAGAGACCTGGAGAGGGCTTCTCAAAGCGTGGGGCCTCCAAGGTCACTACTTTCCTCCAATTCCGGCCATATGCGCTAATTTTAATTGCTCCGTCATTGGTGGCTGTGTCTTCAGCGCTCTCGGCTTAAGTCCTGGAATTGCCTTCCTGAACCTCTCTCCCTTTCTCTCCTTTAAGACGCCCCTTAAAACTACCACTTTGACAAAGCAACTTGTCCTTATGTGGCTTTGTGACAAATTTAATTAGGAAACTCTCCTTGAAGTGCTTTGTGACATTTTACTACATTAAATGTGCAATATAAAATACGATTTTCTTTTTCTGGGGCAATGCCCTATGCTTGCCATAGGTTAGGAGAGGGGAATGTGCAACAATGTCTGGGTGCCCTCATACTCCAGTCACTGAAAGTAAGCACGCAGGTACAGCAGGCGGTAAAGAAGGTAAATGGTATGTTGGCCGTCATAGCTCGAGGATTCGAGTACAGGAACAGGGACGTCCTGCTGCAATTATACAGGGCCTTGCGGAGACCACATCTGGAATATTGTCTTGGTCTCATGTTGCAGCTGTATAGAACCTTGGTTAGGCCACACTTAGAGTATAGAAATGAAATGAAAATGAAAATGAAATGAAAATCGCTTATTGTCACAAGTAGGCTTCACATGAAGTTACTGTGAAAAGCACCTAGTCGCCACATTCCGGTGCCTGTTCGGGGTGTTCAATTCTGGTCACCATACTACCAGAAGGCTTTAGAGAGGGTGCAGAAGAGATTTTCCAGGATGTTGCCTGGTATGGAGGGCATTCGCTATGAGGAGAAATTAAATAAACTTGGTTTGTTCTCACTGGAACGACGGAGGTTGAGGGGCGACCTGATAGAGGTCTACAAAATTATGGGGGGCATAGACAGAGTGGATAGTCAGAGACTTTTTCCCAGGGTAGAGGGGTCAATTACTAGAGGGCATAGGTTTAAGATGCGAGGGGCAAGGTTTAGAGGAGATGTGCGAGGCAAGTTTTTTACACAGAGGGTAGTGGGTGCCTGGAACTCGCTACCGGAGGAGGTGGTGGAAGCAGGGACGATAGTGACATTTAAGGGGCATCTTGACAGCCTGGGATACGTTTCATCTGGCCCTGGAGATTTGTCTACTATTAAACCTGCCAGACCACTCAGAACCTACTCTCTGTACATGTTGATGTATTTAATTTTATTACATTACATCCTCCTGATTTCTATATTCACACCAGCCCTCTGACAAGTGAACAACAACACAAAGTATCCATTTAGAACTCTACCTACATCCTTTAGCTCCACACATAAATTACCACTGTGGTCATTAATGGGCCCTACTCTTTCACTTGTTATCCTTTTACCCTTAGTAACTTAATGAACTTGTAAACTTAGCATTATATTTTATTTTACCATTTATGTCCCTTTTCTGTTCTCCTAATTTCCTTTCTAAGTTCCCTTTTGCACATTCCGTATGCCTCTCGGGCATCTGCTGCTTTGAGCCTCGTTATCGGCCATACGCCTCCTTTTTTCTCCTTATCCAATGCTGTAAATCCCTCGATATCCAGGGTTCACTGAATGTGTTGGTCCCACCCTTTTATTTACTGGAACATGTTGGTCCTGTTCTCTCCCTATTTCCATTGACTTCCTCAGCTGCCTAGTGGGCCACTTGGGAAACTGGCTTGGCAGTGGTTTGTTGAGGAGATTCAGCAGTTGAATTCTCTGTTGCCGAGTAACTCAGCATTGCTTGTCTCCGAAAACCACGGGTCTTCCTCTCTTCCTGAAACATCTACCTTCAAGGTGTTGCTTTTGGCTACACACTCAAGGCAAAAAAGACCCCAACAAGCTGCTTGAGGTTCTTAAAAACCAGCAGCGGTCCTTAATCTTCCCACATGCCAAACAGCGAGCTACCAGTCAAAGTGAGGTTCATGTTGCTCACTCCACCAAACAAGTTAAAGGTGAGCCAGAAAATTGGGCAGTTCCCTCACCGACACCAAAGGTGTGAAGTTGAGCTGTTTTGGCCATTCTAAAATTGCCCCTTAACGTCCAACGGTTGGACGGGGTTGCGGGGATAGGGTGGGTAAGTGGGCCTTGGTCGGGTGCTCTTCCGGAGGGTTGGTGCAGACTCGATGGGCCAACTGGCCTCCTTCTGCACTGTAGGGATTCTATGCTCCCATGATTCTGCCAGTTAGTCTACGCTTCCCCCAGAAAGACTACAACCCACCCCAAACCTATATCCTGCAGCAGGTCAAATTGTGGAAGAAGTTGCTGTGTACTGCAACAAGCAACCAAACAAGAGTAACCAGTTTTTTTTTTACAAGCGATCAGTTCTTCTATTTCTCTCTAAGAATGTATTCTTCGGACTGTCTGCTTTCTATTTCCATTCTCAGCTGAGTTTTAGGTTCCAGTTGGTAACGATGAATTTCCTGGTTTTATTCCTGCCACAGATCTTCCCTTCCAGCCAGCCCAGGATTATCCCATCGAAATCTGACTACAGGAAGCATGAACAATATCTCAGACAAACCGGACAAGGTTCAAGTGATTCTCTGTGCTGACTTTGATCGGAACAGAATGTGTCACTGACCCGTGAAGGACTCATGTTCTGTTGTCAGATGGAAGAGGAGCCTTTGCGAAGTGACTGAGACAGTATTAGGAAGGTTTCACAGGGCAAATAAAACGTAGGAAAATCAAGGAAAGTCAACGCTGGCTAGTTTGGTATTTCACTTCTCGGTAACTTGACCCCATTGGGTTGGGTAGCTTGTTGGGTTGGATTGCTCATTCTTGGGGCTTCTTTTTATTACTCATTTATTAAGAGCATGTAGACATCACTGACAAGGCCAGTCTTTATTGCACATCCCTAATAGGCCTTGAGAAGGTGGTTGCAGTCCCTGTTGCATAGGTACCCTCAATGTGCTGTTCGGGAGGGAGTTCCAGTATTGTGAACGATAGTGCGGAAATGACAAAATATTTCCAATTCAGCGTGATGTATGGTTAGAAATTCATGTTGAAATCAGACAAATCAAAAGAAATGTAATTTTGTACTCAGGAAGGATGTCCTTGCTATTGAGAGAGCGCAGTGGAGGTTTTCCCGATTGATTCCTGGGATGGCAGGACGGACGTATGAGGAGAGACTGAGTCGCTTGGGGTTGTATTCGATGGAGTTCAGAAGAATGAGGGGGATCTCAGAGAAACCTATAAAATTCTAACGGGGTAGACAGGGTCGATGCAAGAAGGATGTTCCCGATGGTGGGGGTGCCCAGACCAGAGGTCACAGTCTGAGGATACGGGGGACTGAAATGAGGAGACATTTCTTTACCTAGAGCCTGTGGAATTTGTTACCACAGAAAGTAGTTGAGGCAACAATATTGTATGTTTTCAAGAAGCAGGTAGATATAGCGCTTGGGTGAAGGGGATCAAAGGATATGCAGGATTAAACTATTGGGTTGGATGATCATCCAGGATCATAATGAATGACTGAGCAGGCTTTAAGGGCCGAATGGCCTCCTCATGCTCTTATATTCTATGTTTCGATGATTGATGTCTCACCACAGGCTATTATAATTATCTTTATTAGTGTCACAAGTAGGCTTACACTAACACTGCAATGAAGTTACTGGTGCAATTCTGCAAGTTGCCACACTCCGGCGCCTGTTCGGGTCACAGAGGGAGAATTCAGAATGTCCAATTCACCTATTAGCACGTCTTTTGGGACTTGTGGGAGGAAACCGGAGCACCCGGAGGAAACCCACGCAGACACGGGGAGAACGTGCAGACTCCGCACTGACAGTGACCCAAGCCGGGAATCCAACCTGGGACCCTGGCGCTGTGAAGCGACAGTGCTACCCACTGTGCTACCGTGCCGCTCAGCTGCGCAGCCCACCTTTTCTGGTTGAAAAGCAGTATTAGCAGACAAAGGGGGACCTTTTCTGCTCGTTGTCGCCAGTGGGATCCTCTGGTCCCGCTGAAGGTGAACCTCCGCCATGGGATTCCCAGCAGTGGGGGGGGGGGGGGGGGGTGGATCCAACGGGAAATTCCATCGATAGCGGCGGCTTCGGAAAATCCTGTCGCCGGCCCACAGTCAACGGTCGGCTGCCTCCCACCACAGGGGGGCGATAAATTCCCCCCCAGAGTGTCTCACTCAAGATCCACTGCAATTATTTCCAGTCACAAGGGCATAAAGCCCAAGGTAAATATCCAAGCTTCCTTGAACGGGACTAATCTCTCATTCGTCTCTCTTTCTTGCACTGCTTTCAAGGGCAGTGGGGGGGAGGCTGGGGGGCTGGGAGGGGGGAAACAGGGTGGGAAATTGTAAGACTGGGGGAGATTATGCCAAGGTTAAAGAAGAGATTGGAGTGCTGAGCAGTAGGGGTGTGGCGTGTTACATTTGTTCGGTTTACAGTGCCAATAACTGATGTGAGATCGGCAACAAATCTCCTTTAAGAAATGAATCATTCGATAATGAGGAAAACATGTCATTGATGTGCAAAGTATAACACTGCATTGTGCTGAAAGGGCCTTGTGAATTATAATCGAAGGTGGAGCAGATATTGATTTTGTAGATTATACTGAATGTGATATTATGTGATATAATGGCTCCATTGTGCCTGCTGTGTGAAACTTTGCATTTATTATGCCTGAAGAAATTCCAGATATCATGAAACTCCACATACCACTACTTGTTGCTCTCTGGATGGTAAATAAGATGATCTCAGGTGGATCCCAGATTTGTTCCTGACCTTTGACAGCTGTGAAAGTGGCCACGGAACCGGAACCGTGTGGCGATAGTTCAGAATGTCATCACCCTCCAAGCACGGTGCAGGTCATTGAGTCAGTGGGTATGTATGGTCAGTATGGTACATTGAGCATGAAAAGAAAAGCATTTAAAGGGAGGAACGAAAGATGTTTCCACAGAGAGTTGCTGGAATGTGAAATTCCTGCCCCAAAGCATGGTCAGGTCAGAGTCTATAAAATGCTTTTAAAATGAATTGAAGTAGATGACAGGATTTGGAGAGCTTAGAGCCAGAGAGGAAAGGAGGGAGGGACAGAAAGAAAGAATTTCACTTCAACAACTCATATATTTCACAGCCTCAGGACATCCAAAGGTTTTTTCCACCCATCAAAGTGCCCTTGAATTGTTGACATTGTTCAATGTAAGAAACATCGCAGCCATTTTGTGCTCAGCAATAAATGACAAGATTTGTTTTGCTGGTGTTCACTGAGAGCCTCTGAGGTAATGGGGCCTTCCTAGAATCTGACTGGCCAGTCCCCATTGCACAACGACTGTTCATGGCAGGTTAACATTGAGCAGCCAGAGGTTGCCCTCTGGCTCTTTGATATGCCATGGAGGGGTGGATTTGGCATGGTAGGAAGTGAGTGGTACCTTAGGGCAATAGGACAATCTAATTATCTTGCCCAACCCAGAGGAAAGAGATAAAATAGTAAGATTTTCATTGCTAGGACTCCAACTGTTCACATTATATATTAATGATTTGGATGAGGGGTGATACAAAGTTGGGTGGGAGGGTGAGCTGTGAGGAGGATGCAGAGATCCCTCAGCGGGATTTGGACAGGCTGAGTGAGTGGGCATATGCAATGCAGATGCTGTATAATGTGGTTAACAGTGAGGTTATCTGCTTCAGCAGCAAAAATAGGAAGGCAGACTCGATGGGCCGAATGGCCTCCTTCTGCACTGTATGTTCTATGTAATTATTTGAATGGGTGTAAATTGAGAGAGTAGCTACTCAGCGAGACCGTGGTGTCCTCGTGCACCAGTCGCTGAAAGTAAGTGCGTAGGTACAAGAGGCGGTAAGGAGACAAATGGTATGTTGGCCTGCACCGACCCACTTAAGCCTTCATTTCCACCCTATCCCCATAACCCAATAACCCCTCCTAAACCTTTTAGATACTAGGGGCAATTTAGCATGGCCAATCCACCTAACCTGCACGTCTTTGGACTGTGGGAGGAAACCGGAGCACCCGGAGGAAACCCACGCAGACACGGAGAGAACGTGCAGACTCCGCACAGACAGTGACCCAGTGGGGAATCAAACCTGGGACCCTGGCACTGTGAAGCCACAATGCTATCCACTGTGCTACCATGCTGCCCACTGTGCTGCCGTGCTGCCCACAGAGAGTGGTGAATCTGTGGAATTCACTGCCTCAGAAAGTAGTTGAGGCCAAAAGGTTGTGTAATTTCAAGAAGGAATTAGATATAGCTCTTGGGGCTAAAAGGATATGGGGGGAAGGCGGAATCAGCGTACTGAACTTGATGATCAGCCATGATCATAATGAATGGCAGAGCAGGCTTGAAGGGCCGAATGGCCTCCTACATCTGTTTTCTATGTATGTTTCTATGGATTTAAATAGCACCTGTCAGGTTCACAGGGCATCGCAAAATGCTTTACGCCAATGACATACAGATGAAGTGGGGATGGGCTGTCTGCCAGGTTTCACTGTGCTACATAACAGGTTGAATCTGGCCAGTGAGTTATCGGACCTCAGAGAAGTATATGTTAATGAGGTGCCAGACTGATGCAGGTGCTCACATCAATAATAACAATAATCTTTATTGTCACAAGAAGGCTTACATTAACACTGCAATGAAGTTACTGTGAGAATCCCCTAGTCACCACATTCCGGCGCCAGGAGGGAGAATTCAGAATGTCCAATTCGCCTCACAGCACATCTTCTCTGGGGCTTGCGGGAGGAAACCGGAGCACCCGGAGGAAACCCACGCAGGCACGGGGAGAACGTGCAGGCTCCGCACAGACAGTGACCCAAGCCGGGAATCGAACCTGGGACCCTGGAGCTGTGAAGCAAGTGTACTAACCATTATGCTACCGTGCCGCCAGCATCAGCTGATGTCAAAACCGAGATAGAATCTGAGGGGGGTGCAGGAGTTCAATTTTAACTCCCATCCTGCCCGATTTTGTCTGGCCAGAGAGGCCCTAACTGTCAGGTCAGTTCTCTAACGGAAAGCAGTGCGATGAACTTGGAGAATTATTTTTCTGCCTCCACTTCACGAGACTGACAGAAGTGGTTCCCAGTGTGACGATGCAATGTAGTTCTGATGGAATAGAGTCATAGAGCTTAACAACACAAAAAGAGGCCCTTCGGCCCATCAAACCTGTGCCGGCCATCAAATATCTATCTATTCTCGCCCAATGTTCCAGCACTTGGTCTGTAGCCTTGTATGCTGTATGTTGTTTCTCATACTTAACCACATTGTCATGCAATGTGGATTTCACTTTAACACGAAAGAGCTTCTTCCAGTTTAACTTAGGCTCTGCTCACTATCCCACCAGCCTTGTGCAGGAAGGAGCTGGATCTGCATTTTACTGACTCACATCAGCAATCAAGCTAAACTGCTCCTTCACCTCTTATAATTTTTAATATTCCACCTATCGCTTTTCCAATTCTTCCAAGGAAGACATTGCAAAATGTCTCGGCCTCTCTTGATAACATAGTTCAAAGTCCACTACAGCCTGGTGAGCCCTTGACAATCCATTTCTACCCAGCCTGCCTGGAGTAAATGCTCCCTCTTTCGAACTAAAGTGTAAAGCACAGCCTCAGAGTTCTGCCTGACTCTGCGGGGAGGGTTTTACTATCGGATCCCAATTCTTTTTTTCCAATTTGCTGTCAATTAACTACCTGCCGTTAAGGGCGTGTTCACAGTTTCTTATGTCACGGTGAATTATTGAGTGCAGCTTTGATCAGGGAATCTTATCGGTTTGTTTACCTCACTGAGGATGCAGAGCTGACAACTAAAATAAAAAGACAAATGACGTGCTCTACTTTTAATTTGCCGCAAAAAGAAAAAATATGGATGTGCCCCACACTTGGGTTTTCTTAAAATAGGATTTATTCCAAGGATGTTGCTTCATACAAGTCGAAGATAGAAATGAAAAATAAAAGTCTGTGCAAACATGCTGCCGATGTCACTTCAGATCACCTGACCTTCCACCAGCAGAGGTGGTACCACTCAAATACATAACATTTGTCTTTATATAATTTCCTTAATATGAGGTGCAATCAAATCGACTCGTTGTGCCGACTCAATGACGCGACGAGGCCGTTAAATCTCACGAAAGAACTCTGGCGAGATTTGCAATGCTCGGAGCACCTCGCTTGTTCTAATGAGATTTGGTGAGACAATTTGACCTGGATCTCACCCTCACTGGGCGTGATCCAGATTAACATATTTAAGTGCGACAATAGGCTCAGTTAAACCTGTCTACGCTGGATTCTCCCGATGCCCGGGAACTAACTGAAATGAAAAATGAAATGAAAATCGCTTATTATCACAAGTAGGCTGAGAACATAGAACATAGAAAAATACAGCACAGAACAGGCCCTTCCGCCCACGATGTTGTGCCGAACTTTTGTCCTAGATTAAGAACAAATTAATCTACACCCCATCATTCTATCGTAATCCATGTACCTATCCAATAGCCGTTTAAAAGTCCCTAATGTTTCCGACTCAACTACTTCCACAGGCAGTGCATTCCATGCCCCCACAACTCTCTGGGTAAAGAACCTACCTCTGACATCCCCCCTGTATCTTCTACCATTCACCTTAAATTTATGTCCCCTTGTAATGGTTTGTTCCACCCGGGGAAGAAGTCTCTGACTGTCTACTCTATCTATTCCCCTGATCATCTTATAAACCTCTATCAAGTCGCCCCTCATCCTTCTCCGTTCTAATGAGAAAAGGCCTAGCACCCTCAACCTTTCCTCGTAACACCTACTCTCCATTCCAGGCAACATCCTTGTAAACCTCCTTTGCACCTTTTCCAAAGCTTCCACATCCTTCCTAAAATGAGGCGACCAAAACTGCACACAGTACTCTAAATGTGGCCTTACCAAGATTTTGTACAGCTGCATCATCACCTCACGGCTCTTAAATTCAATCCCTCTGTTAATGAACGCGAGCACACCATAGGCCTTCTTCACAGCTCTATCCACTTGAGTGGCAACTTTCAAAGATGTATGAACATAGACCCCAAGATCTCTCTGCTGCACCACATTGCCAAGAACCCTACCGTTAACCCTGTATTCCGCATTCATATTTGTCCTTCCAAAATGGACAACCTCACACTTTTCAGGGTTAAACACCATCTGCCACTTCTCAGCCCAGCTCTGCATCAAATTAAGTTAGTGAAAAGCCCCTAGTTGCCTCATTACGGCGCCTGTTCGGGGAGGCTGATACAGGAATTGAACCATGCTGCTGGCCTGCCTTGGTCTGCTTTCAAAGCCAGCAATTTAGCCCTGTGCTGCCTCGTCTGTGAGACTGTGCCATGCCACCGTTTAGCACTGGCCCACACAAACGTGGCGTGGACCAGGTGGAACAGCACCTGGGGGAATGGGGGTGAATCTCCCAGGCCATTGGAGGCCCCCTGGTGGTCAGACTCCGGGCAGGGTGGTACTCTGGTACTCCCACTGCCAACCTGGTACCATGGCACTGCCACAAGGAACCCTGCCAGTGCCCAGGTGACACTGCGGGGCTGGCAGGGGCACCGCCATGGTGCCATGCTGGTAAAGTGTTGGGTACTCTGATACACAGACGAACCAACGCAGTTGCGAATGGTACAACGCAGTTTTATTTGAATGAACTATTAACATATTAAACTCTGGTATTCAGCACATGGTGAACCTCTAGAGTGGCTGGCAATGAGGTCTGTGCCCTGAGCCCTCTCCTGCTCGAGTGCCCAGGAAGTGTCGTGTTCCCTGCTTTGTACTGTGTATGCTCTTGTCCGTGATTGGCTGTTGTGTTTTGTCTGTTGATCTGTCCATCATTATGTATGTATGTATGTGCTGTAATGCTCACCTGAATATCATGACATCCCCCCTTTTTTACAGGATTATGTGCCTACGTGTTTATAAATAGAGATGTGTACTGAGTGTAGCTAAATGTGTGTGTGTGCAATATTTACAGCATGTACATGGGGCTTAACTATATACAAGGGGCGATGTCGGGTGTGACATAACAACGAGGTTGTACGATAACAAAGAACGGGGAAATGTTGAACGATAAAACAAATTACTGTAACGATAAGGACATAAACATATTAACAAAGTGGTTGCATGAGTTCAATGTATAAACAGTCTCATAAGTCCAGTCTAGTAGGTGGGCGATGAATTCGGGTTGACCGCCTCAAGGGTAGGTCTGGAACCACCGGCTGAGGAACGGGCCTGGCCACAGGCGATGACGGAAGGGGCATGGTAGCAGGCAGCTCCACGAAGTCGAAATCAGGAACAACAGGAGGGCACGGTGTCGGTGTAAGGTCTCGTAGCGAGCATGGAAATAGGCGAAGAGCCCGGCGATTGCGCCTACGAACGGATACATCAGGCATGTCAATCAGGAACGAGTGGGGAGCCACGCGTCGGAGAACTTCGGCAGGTGCTGACCAGCCACCTTCTGGTAGGTGGATGTGGACTTCGTCTCCAGGGGCCAGGACGGGAAAATCAGTTGCCCGTGTGTCATATGACCTGTTTTTGAAAACTCACCACTATTCTTAGAATTCCCCCTATACCAAAAAGGGCCGACATTCTAAATGATGATCAGGGATTCTCACTCCCCGACTCCGATGCAAGCTTCAGTGGGTGCTATTCAGGTCAAACTATATTTTCAAGTTATCCCCCGGTATAACCCATACCTTCGCCGAAGATTTCATCTACTTACCACTTAGCAGCATCGATCCTGGGTCCTGCATTGCTAAGTAAGTAAAGTAGGCTAATAACCACTGTTTCAGGTTGAAACTTTTAAGTTATTTTATTATATATTTTTTTCTCTTTTTAAAAGATGCAATCACTGTCTTTACAGAAAAGTAAAAAGATCTTGCTCCTGGATCCTTCTGGTTGGTTGAAGGGACCTTCAGGCCCACCTTGACAATCAATCTTCTTTAAAGTCTGGTCTTTTTTAGATGTATTCGCTGATGAGCTCAGTTGCTGTGTCCTATCTTTCCCATGTACAGAGCTGTGAGAGCTATCTCTGAGCTGACTCTGAGCTGAATCTGGCTACTCTTTAAATTCTAGTCTTCCTTAGATGCATTAGCTATTTTAGCTCGGCTGCTTTGCCCTGTCTCTTTCCCATGACTGAGCTGACTGTAATCTGACTCGAGCTGCTTCTCTCCTCTCTCCCTCGTTCTCCTTCTGGTTCTGGTTCTTCCTGCCCTGTCTCTTGGTTTATATTCTCTTTCTCACAATTAAGTTTTTATGACGTTATTGTAAAGTAACTCTTATTTTCTTTAATTGTAAAAAGTATCTTTTGATCTAAACCTTTTAATCCAACTAAGTATTCATTGTGACATGACTTCATCTCAAGGATCTGATTACATTGTTTCCATTGTGATGTTCAAAATGCTTTGACTTCAAGAGGTGTAACTTTTAATTCCTGTCATTTTTATAGTTTTATTTTCCAATTGTGTCCTCAGCTCATAATTGTGACTTTGATTTTGGCTTGATATTATGTTTCTCGTAGACTGATAGCCTCCAGTTTTCTTTAATTTACCTGGTATTAGCAACTTTTCACACCTAGAATTATCACCAAATTCTTTTCCAGATCCTTACTAAGATAGTTACTTTCAATGAAGGTGTGAGCCATTGTTTTTGGCTTCATTCAAAATCCTGTTTGTCTTGCTTGCTAAGCTTGCTTGACCAAGGCTATCTGCATTTTACAATCCTTCCCTGGCAGCTGCTGTTAACCCTTTGTGGGATCTTTTCCTGTATCCTCACATGTTCCTCTCAGACCAGATATTGCCAGACTTCCATGTTTCAAATGACACATCTTTCCATATTTTCAATAACACCCCGTCTTGACATTTGAAACATAACTATATCATTTGGTCAATTATCCCCCCACCTAATTGTACTGACTAACATTTATCCCCGATCTTTCTCATTTGTATGTATGTTTTTGTGATTTTAAATTGTGCACCAAAATCAATTCGTAAATGTATCCATATCACAGACCAGTGTTTTTTTTCGTTCTTTCCTCAAGTCCAATTACCGTGAACCATAGCCGCAGTTGCTCAGGAAGGTCACACAATAGCTATATCCGTGTTCCACTGCCTCCAAAGCATTTTACTTCCTTGGGGTAGCAGCACCATAGAAGCTTCCTCATGTCCCTTAGAAACAGCACACAACTCAGTAACCAAAAAGGTCTTTTGTCCATCACTGGCTGTTTAGTGTCCCATCTTTCTGTCATCCAAATTGCTTTCCGTTTCTCATTGGAATGGTAAATTATGATATCATGTACCACCCCTTGATTCCCTCGCTTCATTAATTTAAAAAGTTCAATCAATCCTGCTTCTATCCCTGACTTCCCCACGTTAATGTCTAACATTGTCCTGAACCATGTATGTCTGCCAACCCCGGTGTACATGAGAGAATATCTTTCTGACAAACTTCCTTCAAATCCCTTTCCTCTGTTATCATTTCCCTTACAATATTTGCAATATAATATGCCGACAGTATTCACAAAACCACTTCGAACTATCGCTATTTCCAAATAAATTCTCCCTATTGTTAAATACACAATTTAAAAAAAATTAAGTCTTAACTTAACACATTACTCAATACCTAACCACACAAATAGACCGTGTGCTACAACGTTACATATTTGCAACTGTTATCACAATTTCAATACTAAAAATAAAGTACAATATCGACACATCCCTTCGTGGCTTTAGAACCAATAGTCATTATATACTAAATATGGCGTGTTAACAACATCAATATTATTTGTGATGTTCTATGCAGTTATATCAAGAAAACACACTAAACTACCACTATGCCCCTCTATTAAAACATTCACACAGTTTAGAAATGCTGATCAAGGTCGGTGAACACATACCCCCATTATCATACATAACAGTCCCTACCAATTTACGTGACATTTCTTCTTTAATAACTATTGCAGCTCTTCAATGCAATATTGTTTGCTGCATTGGTAACAATTTTCCCACCGTGGCATCAAGCTACAAAAATTCTTAAACTATTGTTTTTATCATATTGAGGTTCCTTGTCAGTCGCTGCTGTCTGCCAAGACCCTTAATAACTCCATCGTGTAGTACATACCCCGTGGAGACCACAGATCATCCATCAGCTGATGTCCAATTAGAGATGTCTGATCGGAGGTTTCACTGTTCAGTAATAATTTGATATTTTGATTTGTTTCTGACCCGTAAAGTTTTCCTCCGGGCTCTGTCATTAAACTCCCTCAAATAAGTAGCCAATTGTATCATTAGTTTCCCCCAACCCTGTCTAAAACATTCTTCTCTGGAGTGCAGTTCTCTTCCTTCTTGTGAACTGGTTTGTCTGTTATTTTTTCCATCTGAAAAATCAAATGAACAGGTCAAGGGTGGAGAGGGCCCTATTCTTCAATTTGTACTTTCTATCTTCGTTTGAATTCCCCAGAAGTGCCCTCTCCAGGACTTCCGGATTTCTTTTGCCACCATTTCTTTCTTTTTTCTTTTTGAACTGGTTTATTTTCCTTATCCTTGATATACATCATACAATTAAAGCCTGTTAAGCCTCCTCCTTCTGTCATTGCACCCCTGAGTGAGATTCGAAGAATCTCAAACTCCTCCCCTTTTGCTCACTCAGTGATCCAATCATTGAAAGCTTACCCTGATACATTCCTGATATTGCTACTGCATTTACTTTAATTACTTTATTTTGATTACGACCGGATTTTTATGAAGGTAAGTTCCAAACATGACATTTTAACTTCATCATCTGTCCTATCAATGCTGCTAACGGGGTTTAATTCACTGTCTTCCCACCAATTGGTCATATGTTTTAATCTCTAATTCAACTGTGTTTACCCAAATTCTGAAGAATTTTGTCTTTACATTTTACAGCTTCACTGATTATTTTCCCTGCAGTTTTAGTTGGTAGCTTCACCCAAACTTCCTCTGTATTATCAATTGGTTTTAATATCTTAATTTTACTACCTGCATTTATTTTTATCAAATCTTTTCCTGCCATCAGATTCTCATTTCCTTATACTGCTAGTTATTCTCTTAATCTAACTTTTGATCCAATATCTTTATTCTCCAAAATTCCTTCTTCAATGTATTTAACATTCTAAACATCACTATTTTTGCTGGTGACATTCTTGTGCTCTTCAGGCACTAGGACCCTGCGGAGCTTTGCAGTGTCAATTTCAATGCTCAGTTTCAAAGCCTGCTAGCAGCTGACTGCTGCCCAGTACAAACTCTTTATCCGTTTATTCTAAAACTAATTTAGTTCTGAACATACTGATTTACCTCATAATACTGATCACATTTCTACCTGCCATTTATAACTTCTAATTGATGTGAAATTCAGTTTTACAAAATATAACATTTTTTAAAAATACGAACACCAAAGGAAATTCACAAATCCTTATTAGACATACACACACTCATTCATCCACTCAGATCTTGGATCTCTACTCTAGGGATTCACAAACCCTTATTAAACACACACTCATTTATCCACTGAGATCTTGGACCTCTATTCAGTAGGGTTTTAGTTACTTTAACAAAAATTGAGACCCCTCCATGCTGATGAAGTTTCACTTATGCAGGAGTTTTTTGCCTCTGTTAATTTCTTCCACTCTGTTTCGTTGCTTCAACTCTCTTGACCGTGTTTCAGAGCAAGAGGATTATTCTAATTTCCATTTTTCGGAATTCTGTTCCTGGTTGTCCCTTTCAGTTGCAATCTGAAATTAAGGATAAGTACCCTTTCTGGGCCCTATCCAAGGCTGAATAAGGCACTATCTTCCTGTTTTAGTTAAGGGTCGATTGGTTATTGATCTCTAAACATTCTAGGCGTCCCCTATTTCTCTAGGCTTTAACCTCACAATCTGCCTTACTAAGGATAATTTATTTTTTGGCCTCTTTTTACCAGTAATGGATGCAAGATTTTTAGTGCTGTCACGAAGATGTCTTGCAGACTTTATCTCAGGGTCAGTATCTTCTAGTCTGCTGATTTTACACACCCAACCTGAGCTTCAGCCCCCTCGATCCACAGAATTTCCTTTCAAAAGTCAATCACACATGACTTTCCAGACTAAACTCGGTAGGTAAAGTCTGACTCACACATAGACCAGAAACTTCTCATATTCTAGCCTTTGTGCCGGTTAGAAACTTTGAATATTCCAACCGTTTCTTGGGAACTAGAAACTTCTAATATTCTAGCCCCCACTCGAGCCCCCATTCTGCTCAACTAGAAACTTCTAATATTCCAGCCTCGCTTTACCTAGAAACTTCTAATATTCGAGGCCTCCACACTGGATGCCATGGAGAAAGCAAAACAACCGGCTGGGCTTAATTAACACAGTGTTAACACGACGGGTGCCATGTAGAAAATAAAGCAAACCGCTAGGCGTAATTAACACGGTTTTAATAAAACGTCCCTGTTCGGGCGCCATGTTTTTGAAAGCTCACCACTATTCTTAGAATTCCCCCTATACCAAAAAGGGCCGACATTCTAAATGGTGATCAGGAATTCTCATTCCCCGACTCCGATGCAAGCTTCAGTGGGTGCTATTCAGGTCAAACTATATTTTCAAGTTATCCCCCGGTATAACCCATACCTTCACCGAAGATTTCATCTACTTACCACTTAGTAGTATCGATCCTGGGTCCCGCATTGCTAAGTAAAGTAGGCTAATAACCACTGTTTCAGGTTGAAACTTTTAAGTTATTTTATTATATATTTTTTTCTCTTTTTAAAAGATGCAATCACTGTCTTTACAGAAAAGTAAAAAGATCTTGCTTCTGGATCCTTCTGGTTGGTTGAAGGGACCTTCAGGCCTACCTTGACAATCAATCTTCTTTAAAGTCTGGTCTTTTTTAGATGTATTTGCTGATGAGCTCAGTTGCTGTGTCCTATCTTTCCCATGTACAGAGCTGTGAGAGCTATCTCTGAGCTGACTCTGAGCTGAATCTGGCTACTCTTTAAATTCTAGTCTTCCTTAGATGCATTAGCTATTTTGGCTCGGCTGCTTTGCCCTGTCTCTTTCCCATGACCGAGCTGACTGTAATCTGACTCGAGCTGCTTCTCTCCTCTCTCCCTCTGAGTTCTGCTTCTGATTCTGGTTCTTCCTGCCCTGTCTTGGTTTATATTCTCTTTCTAACAATTAAGTTTTTATGACATTGTTGTAAAGTAACTCTTATTTTCTTTAATTGTAAAAAGTATCTTTTGATCTAAACCTTTTAATCCAACTAAGTATTCATTGTGACATGACTTCATCTCATAGATCTGATTACATTGTTTCCATTGTGATGTTCAAAATGCTTTGACTTCAAGAGGTGTTACTTTTAATTCCTGTCATTTCTATAGTTTTATTTTCCAATTGTGTCCTCAGCTCATAATGTTGACTTTGATTTTGGCTTTGAATTATGTTTCTCGTAGACTGATAGCCTCCAGTTTTCTTTACTTTACCTGGTATTAGCAACTTTTCACACCTAGAATTATCACAAATTCAACTGAACCTCGTCCATTCTTTTCCAGATCCTTACTAAGATAGTTACTTTCAATGAAGGTGTGAGCCATTGTTTTTGGCTTCATTCAAAATCCTTTTTGTCTTGTTTGCTAAGCTTGCTTGACCAAGGCTATCTGCATTTTACAATCCTTCCCTGGCAGCTGCTGTTAACCCTTTGCGGGATCTTTCCCTGCATCCTCTCATGTTTCTCTCAGACCAGATATTGCCAGACTTCCATGTTTCAAATGACACATCTTTCTATATTTTCAATAACAGACCTCATCTGGCGACCGCGCTGCAGTTGCATCCCGTGCAGTACCGGAGAATGGTCGATTGTGGGTGCCAGAATGGAAGGCACAGTAGTTCTGAGGGCGCGACCCATCAACAGCTGGAATGGTGAGAGACCAGTGGCTAGTGGGGCTGAGCGATAGGCCAGCAGGGCGAGGCAAAAATCCAATCCGGCGGCAGCAGCCTTACAGAGGAGCTGCTTGACAATGCAGCTTCACTCAGGGGGACGTCACCAGCTCTTGGGGCAGAAGCGTCTCAGGAGGTTGCGCCGGCGGAAACCTTTGGCATGTTGGGCAGTTGAGCACCATATTGGCAATATCATCACTGATGCCCGGCCAGTATACCGCCTCTTGGGCCCTCCTTCTGCACTTCTCGATCCCCAGGTGGCCTTCGTGTAGTTGGTCGAGAACCAGCTTGTGCATGCTGTGCGGAATCACAATCCGGTCCAGCTTCAGAAGGACACCATCAACGACGGCCAAGTCGTCTCGGACATTGTAGAACTGCGGGCACTGCCCTTTGAGCCACCCACCCGTTATGTGGCGCATCACACGCTGTAGAAGGGGGTCGGCCGCAGTCTCTCGGCGAATACGGGCCAAACTGGAGTCGTCAGCTGGCAGATTTGCCGATGTGAAGGCCACCTGCGCTTCGACCTGACATACGAAACCCTCCGCATCTGGCGGCGTGCTCACTGCTCTGCATAGGGCATCCGCAATGATAAGGTCCTTCCCTGGGGTGTAGACCAGTTGGAAGTCATACATCCTATGCGCTGGAGGCGAGGGGTCATCTCGTTCAGGTCCTTGTTTATGATGCTGACCAGGGGGTGGAGGTCAGTTTCAGCAGTGAACCGGGGAAGACCATACACATAATCATGGAACTTGTCTAAACCGGTTAGCAAACCCAGGCACTCCTTTTAGATCTGCGCGTCGCGCTGCTCTGTGGGGGTCATGGCCCGCGAGACATAGGTGACCGGGGCCCATGACACAGTGTCATCCCGCTGCAGGAGCACTGCCCCAATGCCGGATTGGATGGCATCAGTCGAGATTTTAGTGGCACGAGACGTGTCGAAAAAGGCCAATACCGGGTGTGCAGTGATGAGCTTGAGTTTGAGCTCCTCCCATTCCTGCTGGTGTTTGTGCTGCCACTGGAACTCCGTGGACTTCTTGACGAGGTGGCGCAGAGCTGTCGTGTGGGAGGCAAGGTTGGGAATGAATTTCCCCAGGAAGTTGACCATGCCTCGGAAGCATAGCACTGCTTTCTTGTCTGCCGGCTGCGGCATGGCTGTGATGACGCTCACCTTGTCTGCATCCGGACGGACCCCTGACCGGGAAATGTAGTCCCCCAGGAACTTCAGCTCGGTTTGGCCAAACACTTGGCTCGGTTGAGGCGCAGGCCGTTTTCACGTATGCGTGCAAAAAC
Organism: Scyliorhinus torazame; assembly: GCF_047496885.1. Taxonomy (NCBI): domain Eukaryota; kingdom Metazoa; phylum Chordata; class Chondrichthyes; order Carcharhiniformes; family Scyliorhinidae; genus Scyliorhinus; species Scyliorhinus torazame. The sequence goes on from NC_092710.1 coordinate 326,614,136, forward strand.
ACGTTGGAGACGACTGATGTGCTCCTGTGGTGTGGTGGACCAGATGATGACATCGTCCACATAGACGCGCACCCCTTCGATGCCCTCCATCATCTGCTCCATGATCCTATGAAAGACCTCGGACGCCGAGATGATGCCAAATGGCATTCGGTTGTAGCAGAACCTGCCGAAAGGGGTGTTGAAAGTGCACAGCTTTCGGCTGGACGGATCCAGTTGGATCTGCCAAAAGCCTTTAGAGGCATCCAGTTTGGTAAATATTTTCACCTGGGCCATTTCACTCGTGATCTCTTCCCGTTTGGGTATGGGGTAATGTTCCCCCATAATATTGTTATTGAGGTCTTTCGGGTAGATGCAGATCCAGAGCTCGCCGGAGGGCTTCTTGACACACACCATGGAGCTGACCCACGGCGTGGGCTCCGTGACCCTGGATAGGGCCCCTTGGTCCTGGAGATCCTGCAGCTGCTGCTTGAGGCGGTCTTGGAGTGGCGCAGGGACCCAGCGAGGTGTGTGCATGACCGGGGTGGCGTCCGGTTTGAGCCAAATTCTATAGATGTATGGCAGTGTTCCCATGCCCTTGAATGCTTCCTGGTTGTGGTTGAGGAGCGATTGGAGCTGTGCGTTAAACTCTGCAACCGGGAAGTCAGACGTTCCGTCTGGAGAGAGAGAGTGGACTCGATGCACGGGGTGGAGAGCCTTGCATGCCTGTGCGCCTAGCAGGGAGTCCTTCGATGAGCCGACTATCTCGAATGAGAGTGTGGCCGTGTGTGTGTTGTGCGTCACCTGGAGCTGGCAGGATCCCATAGCCGGGATAACGTTCCCATTGTAATCGACCATCCTGCACCGGGACGGCCAAATTGGTGGTCTGACCTTCATGGTGTAGAAGGCTGACCATGCTATGAGGTTGGCGGCGGCGCCAGTGTCCAGGCGGAAAGTTATCAGCGATCGGTTGACTGTCAGGGTCATCACCTGGATTGATCGTGTTAACTCGGTTCCCATCAATGACCGCAACACGGAAGGCATCTCGGTCATCTGTGTCACCGGTCTGGATGTCGTCTGGGCAAGATTCGTAATGGGGAGGCTGAATGGTCCGCACGTCCCTGTGAGGTTATCGGAATTATGGAAGATTGACAGGTTGAGCTGCTTGACAGTGGCCCACCTTGCCACAGCGTAGGCATTGTCGGGTTCTTGCGGGACATTGCCGCTTTAAATGTGCAGCTCCACAGTTGCCGCACGTCGTGACGTCATGACATTCGTTGCGACACTGCGCATGCACAGTTCGGTCACGCGTCGGGTGCGTCTGCGCATCACGTCCCGTAGGTTTTGGCGCGCAGAAGCGCGGGAGGCCCCGAAAAGCGTGCAAAATGGCCGCCCTCGTCCGGGCCGCGGGCCGGGAGGAACTCGATTGCCTGGACCCGTTCGGCCTCGTGGGGCACCTAGCTCGCCGATCCGGCCGCGTAAGACCCCCGCCGTGCCGATTCCGTCACCTGACATTGTGCAGAGCGGCTCGTCGCGTTTTCGTGCAGGACACAGGCTTCGATTGTGGAGGCTAAGGTGAGGCCTTTTATTTTTAAAAGCTGCTGGCGTAGGGTGCCCGAGGTGACCCCAAAATCGATCTGGTCCCGAATCATGGAGTCTGAGGTGGTGTCGTAACTGCAGGACTGCGCGAGGATGCGGAGATGGGTAAGGAATGACTGAAAGAGCTCATCCTTACCTTGCAGGCGCTGCTGGAAGACATATCTCTCGAAGCTTTCGTTGACCTCGACGTTGAAGTGTTGGTCAAGCTTGAGAAGGACCGTCTTGTATTTGGATTTGTCCTCGCCTTCGGTGAACACCAGGGAGTTGTAGACATGGATGGCGTGCTGCCCTGCGGTGGTGAGGAGGATGGCGATCTTTCTGGTGTCCGAGGCGCTCCCTCTTTCGTTGGCTTCCAGGAAGAGCTGGGAGCGCTGCTTGAACAGCTTCCAATTTACGCCGAGGTTCCCAGCGACTTGCAGCGGCTGCGGTGTGTTGACGGTGTCCATGGCACAGGATGGCAGATTTGTGGGTAGGTGTCAAATCACTCCTGGTATCATGAAGTGTTGGGTACTCTGACACACAGACAAACCAACACGGTTGCGAATGGTACAACACAGTTTTATTTCAATGAACTATTAACATATTAAACTCTGGTATTCAGCACATGGTGAACCTCTGAGTGGCTGGCAATGAGGTCTGTGCCCTGAGCCCTCTCCTGCTCGAGTGCCCAGTTTTGTAAGGGCCACGAAGAATCCAGCACGAGTTTTAAGGATACAAAGTAATAACATTTATTTACTATAACAGATATACATAACAGTAGCAGGAACTTCCCTTGCTACATACTCCTTCCTGCTGGTTCCTGAACTGGCCAGCTTTATTTATACTAGGAGTTTACTAGTGGTTTCTCCGCCCCCCTCATTGGGGAAGCTCATACTCCCACAGGATTGTGGGATAGTCATTAGTCCCCAGCCAATGGTAAGTAGGCAGGTTATAACATCCCTCCCCCCCAAAGTCCAAGGAATCCACCGAAGACCCTGGCGAAGGAGGGCGTCGGACTCGTTTGGCCGCAGGCCGGACACCATTTACACGCGGCGCTGGATCAGGCGGCGTGTAACGAGACGGAGACCGGTGCTTCCGTGATGAACGGCGCGGTTGTACATCCACGGCCCGTGGACCCGAGGATTCCCCCTCTGATGCATCCTGTGTCTCCATCTCGGAGTCAGAGTCTGCTGCCTCCGTCATGTCAGCGTCTCTATCTCCATTCGGTCCCGTAACGACCTGCGCAGGCTTCGGGTGAGCCACCAGTGGAAGATTGTGAGGACTACCTTCCCTTGTCTCTGGTCTCTGCGGCTGTTGAAATGAGCTCCGGGGGCGGGGAATCTTTTGAGGGGATGATCTTCTGGACCGAACGTGGTCTACATGTTTTCGCTGGAGACGACCCTGGGCTTGCACTTGGTAAGATATAGGGCCCGTTTGGCGAAAGATTACACCAGGAACCCATTGGGCACCACCAGCAAAATTCCGAACGAACATTGGGTCACCGGGCGCAAACTGCCGAATCGGCCGATGCCGAGAAAATCCCTGTGCCTGCCGTTCTTGTGTGCGGCGTACTTTTGCGCCAATGCAAAAACCACTGCCAGGCCCTCCTTCTCAATCTGCGCGTACTTTTTCTCCGCTGCAGTCAATGTGCGGGAGGCGAAAGCTATCGGTCGCTCGGCCCCGTTCTCCATCTTGTGGGACAGGACAGCCCCAATACCATACGGGGATGCATCACATGTGACGAGCAAAGGCTTTCCAGGATCACAGTGGGTTAGTAACCCAGACGACGACAATTGTTGCTTTACCCGCCGGAAAGCGGTTTCTTGCGGCTGACCCCAAACCCAGGAAAGGGGCCAGCGTAGTTGCCAGATTGGGGAGGAACTTCCCGTAATAGTTTACGAGACCGAGAAAAGAACGAAGATGCGAAGTGTCAGTCGGGACGGGGGCGTGTTGAATTGCACGCACCTTCTCTGCGACGGGGTGCAGACCTTCGCCGTCCACCCGATAACCTAGGTAGACTACTTCCTTTGCCTGAAATACGCACTTTGTGCGACGTAAACGGACTCCAGCCTTTGAAAGGCATCTAAGGACAGCCTCCAGATTTTCCAAATGTTCCTGCTCCGACGTCCCTGTAATCAAAACGTCATCTAGGTAGACAGTCACACGTGGCTCTCAAAATGCCCTCCATAACACGTTGAAAAATTGCGCAGGCAGTGGATACTCCAAAGGGCAACCGTGTGTATTCATACAGGCCCCGGTGTGTATTAATCGTTACATATGGTTGGGAGGCAGGGTCCAGCTCCAACTGCAGGTAGGCGTGACTCATACCTAATTTTGTGAACGAGAGTCCACCTGCAAGTTTCGCGTAGAGATCCTCTATGCGAGGCATTGGAAATCGGTCGAGTCAGGAAACCGTATTCACTGTAAGTTTATAGTCGCCACACAAGCGAACTGTGGCATCTGGCTTCATTACAGGTACAATTGGTGCTGCCCAGTCAGCAAAACGGATGGGCCTGATAATACCCAAACTCTCCAAACGAGTGAGCTCCCCTTCTACCTTCTCGAGCAAGGCGTAAGGCACTGGGCGTGCCCGGAAATAGCGCGGCGTTGCTCCTGGTTCGACTTGGATACGGGCTACGGACCCTTTTATTTTCCACAAACCAGACTGGAATACATCTGGGTATCGTCCTAGCACCTCAGTCAACCCTTCAGAAACTGTTTGGAGGATGTGCTGCCATTGCAACCGCAAATGGCGCAACCAGTCCCGACCCAACAGGCTGGGCCCATGGCCGCGCACCACGATAAGTGGGAAATGCCCCTCCTGGCGTCCATAGACAACAGGGGTCATTGTAGTTCCTGCAATGTCCAGTGGTTCCCCCGTGTAGGTGGCCAACCTGGCCTGTGAGTCGGTTAATGTAAGGGTCTGTATACCCTGCTTGATGCGGTCGAATGTCCTCTGGGCGATCACGGAGACCGCTGCGCCAGTATCCAACTCCATCTCAAGCGGGTGGCCATTGACCCGTACTGTCACCTTAATGGGGGTCACACGGGGAGCTGCCACACAATGCAGCTGCAGGCAGTCGTCCTCCGTCTCCACGTCCTCAGGAGTAGTCGCCGCAGGTTCATCCACATGGAAGGTACGGCCTCTGGGCTGGTCCCAGTTACGGCCCCTGGGCTGGTCCCAGTTTCGGTCGGAACGACGGCGCCCCCAGGACCGCCGTCCGCGACGGGGTCGGCGCCTACAAGTCTGACACGGACATGGCTCCTCATCCATTGGTTCTAGAGAAGGCTCCCTTAGGGGAGGAATGTCTGACGGCCACTGGCGTCGGTCCGGACGTTGCCTCGCCCAAGGTACCGCAGGTGTGCGGGGGGACGTTTTCGGACGGAAGGGGTTGCGCCCCAAGGCATGCACTTCCATTCCGTGTAGCTCCTGCACTCCTCGTTCTGCACACTCTCGGGACAATACTATTTGAATGGCCTGTTGAAAAGTCAATGTTGGCTCCGCTAACAACTTTCTCTGGGTGGCCGCATTGTTAATACCGCAAACCAAACGGTCGCGTAACATTTCTGACAAGGTCTCACCATAGTCACAGTACTCTGCAATCCTGCGTAGCCTGGATAGAAAATCGGCAAGGGATTCTCCAGGGGTCCTCTCAGCGGTATTAAACTGGTAACGCTGGACTATCGTGGACGGGGTTGGGTTAAAATGTTGCCCCACTACATTCACAAGTTCATCAAACGTTTTGGTGTCCGGCGCAGCTGGGTACGTAAGGCTCCTAATCACCCCAAACGTATGCAGGCCGCAGGCGGTGAGCAATATGACCACCTGGCGCTCGTTTTCGGTGATATTGTTTGCCCGGAAATAGTAACGCATCCGTTGTGTGTACTGGTTCCAGCTTTCCAGCGCAGCATCAAAAACATCCAACCGTCCGTACAGAGGCATGGTATAATAGAAAACAACTTCCAACCTGTATCCAACAAAAATCCAGGGAGGTGGCTTCAGCAGTGTAGACAGCTATTCACTTTAACCTTCGTCGCCAGTTTTGTAAGGGCCACGAAGAATCCAGAACGAGTTTTAAGGATACAAAGTAATAACATTTATTTACTATAACATACATACATAACAGTAGCAGTAACTTCCCTTGCTACATATTCCTTCCTGCCGGTTCCTGAACTGGCCAGCTTTATTTATACTAGGAGTTTACTAGTGGTTTCTCCGCCCCCCTCATTGGGGAAGCTCATACTCCCACAGGATTGTGGGGTAGTCATTAGTCCCCAGCCAATGGTAAGTAGGCAGGTTATAACAACCAGGAAGTGTCGTGTTCCCTGCTTTGTACTGTGTATGCTTTTGTCCGTGATTGGCTGTCGTGTTTTGTGTGTTGATTGGTCCGTTGATCTCTCCATCATTATGTGTGTATGTATGTGCTGTGATGTTCACCTGAATATCATGACAGCTGGCAGAACCAAGGTGCCCAGGCTGCCCATGCCAGCGATCAGTCCCAGGGGTGCCCTGCCCTAATGAGGTTTTGAGGTGGGGTGAGAGATGCTTGAATACCCCCTAAGAGGTACATTGGGGCAGTGGGGGGAGGGGATGGGGGTCTGGAGACTGTTACAGGGGAGCGGGGTTTATAAATGGCAGCCCGGCTAGATAGTCATCTTCCTGCACTAACGGGCTGACTATGTCAGTACAGGAAATGAGGTAAGTGCGGTCTTGGTGGGGCATTCCCAACCAAGGCCAAAATAAACAGCAGAGCCCCATTTTGGGTACGAATAGCGGGGTGTTTCCTGGCACTGAAACACCCCACCATCTAACGGGACTCTGCCGTCTCTTTTATAAAACAAAAATTTAATTCTGATCCACATAAGCTTATGTCAGGGCAGGTTTTGTCAAAGAAGTAGGTTTCAAGGTGTTTCTTAAAGAAAGAAAGTGAGGCGAAGAGGTTTTGAGAATCAATTGCAGAGCTCGGCACCTTGTAAGCTCTAAACGGTCAACGATGGAGGATTAAAATTGGGTATTCGCAAGAGGCCAGAATTGGAGAGCATCGATATCCGAGAGTCGTGGGGATGGAGGAAGTTACAGAGAATGGAAGAGGCTGCTGACGGATTTGTAAGCGAGGATAAAGACTTTAAATTCGAGCCACTGTTCGAACCAGGGCCCAATGGAGATCAGCGAGCGTAGAAGTGACGGCGAATAGGAGTTACAACACAGCCAGCAGAGTTCTGGGTGACGTCAAGTTTGAAATATAAGGCCTTCAGGTTGTGCTGTGGCAAAGTGGACGAAGAATGTTTAACTCATTTGTCTGAAGTACTTTATCTTGCTTTGCTAGGCAAGGAACACGCTGACCATTATAAGAGATTAACAGTTCTCCTGTTCTCGCAGGGAGAGAGATCTCAGTCTTCTCATTACATAATCTGAAGGCAAATTATCTTGCCTCTTGTGTTGCTACCAAGTTAAAAACTTTCAATGAAAGTGCCTTTCAATGAGGGGAAGTGAAAAAGGATCTCTCTCTTCTTAGACAAGTCTATGGCTATTGCAAATATTTTACAAGTCCCAATAGGCACATGGTACATTTGTTTACCCATGTTTTGACACATATATTACAATTTATTGACCTGGTGATTTAACTATCTGGACAACAGCCCTGAGATCTGCCAAGTCTGGGCAGCCTGCCTGTCCTTAATTGGAAGCCTAGAGTTTTGAACAGCTGAGAGGCCCAGCAAGTCTGTCACTGCTTCAAATCTGCTGACCAACTGTAATCTTTCACTCAAGAACATTGGCTCATGTCCATGGTTTTAAAATGCTCATCTTCGCGTTCAAATCCTTGCAAGGCCCTGCCCCTCTCGATCTTCTTAAACCTCCGGCAATCCTCGAAAAACTCTCTGGGCAGGATTTTCCAACACTTGCCGCCTGAGGGATTAACCGGTCCCATCGAAACTGGCCCCCGCTCCCATCCCGGCCTTGGCGGGTTTCCGACGGGCATAGCCGGCAAATAACGCAAATGGCCATTGGCTTTGCTGGGAGAGGAAGATCCCAGTGGCGAGCAATCATAGAATCATAGATTCATAGAATTTACAGTGCAGAAGGAGGCCATTCAGCCCATCGAGTCTGCACCGGCCCTTGGAAAGAGCACCCCACTTAAGCCCCATGCCTCCATCCTATTCCCTTTATTCCCGTAACCCAGTAACCCCACCTAACCGTTTTGGACACTAAGGGCAATTAACATGGCCAATCCACCTAACCTGCACATCTCTGGACTGTGGGAGGAAACTGGAGCACCCGGAGGAAATTCACGCAGACACGGGGAGAACGTGCAGACCCCGCACAGATAGTAATCCAAGCTGGGAATCGAACCTGGGACCCTGGAGCTGTGAAGCAATTGTGCTAACCATTACGCTACCGAGCTGCCTCCAGCGTGGAAAGACCGGAATAAGAACTGGAAAAATCCCAGCCTCTGCTTCTTCAACTGTGGCTTCCCTTTTTAAAATTTGTTCGTGGGATATGGGCATCGCTGGCTGGGCCAGCATTTACTGCGCATTCCTGAGGGCATTTAAGAGTAACTTGAAGGCCAGACCAGGTAAGGACGGCAGATTTCCTCCCCTAACGGACATTGGTGAACCAGATGGGTTTTTACGACAATCGACAATGGCTTCATGGTCACTGTTAATTCTAGATTTTTATTGAATTCAAATTTCACCATCTGCCATGGCGGGATTCGAACCCAGGTCCCAGAGCATTATCCTGGGTCTGTGGATTACTAGCCCAGTGTCGATCCCACAAAACCACTGCCTCCCCTTCAGCATCCCCAACTTCCTTTGCCTCATATTGAAGGCCAATCATTTCAACGCCAGGATATCACTGCAGGAGTTCCACAGGGTAATGTTTACTGACCATTGCACAGTATTCAGTACCCTTGGTGATTCCTCAGACACTAAAACAGCTTCTCCAAAAATGCAGCAAGACCTGGACAATATTCCGACTTGGGATGAATAGGCGACATTTAACATTCACCCGACACAAGTGCCAGTTAATGACCATCTTCAGCAAGAGAGAATCTAACAATCTCCTCCTGACATTCAACGCTATTACCATCACTGAATCCTATGCCATTAACATCTTGGAGTGGGGGTTACCATTGAACCGGACCAGCCACATAAATACTGTGGTGACAAGAGCACATCAGAGGCTAGGGATTCTGCAGTGAGTAACTCACCTCCTTTTTAACCAAAGCCTGTTCACCATCTGCAATGTACAAGTCAGGAGTATGGTGAAATAACCTCCACTTGCCTGGATGAGTGCAGCCGCAACAATACTTAAGAAGCTCAACACCACCCAGGACAAAGTAGACGGTTTCATTGGTACCTCATCCATCTCCTTAAGCATTCACTCCCTCTACCACTGATACATGATGGCAGCCGTGTGTGCCGTCTACAAGGTGCTCTGCAGCAACTCACAGGCTTCTTCAGCAGCATCTTCCAAACCTGCGGCATATGGCACCTAGAAGGACAAGGCCCAGCAGATGCATGGGAACATCACCACCAGCAACCTCCCCTCCAAGCGACACAACATCCTGAAATTAAACTTACTGCCGCTGAGTCAAAATCCTGGAATTCTATTCCTAACAGCGCCGAGGATGTTCCTGTAACACATGGACAGCAGCAGTTCAAGGAGGTGGCAAACCACCAGCTTCTCAAGGGCCATTGCTGGCCTCGCTTTATGTTGGCTTTTGACAATGAAGTCTCCCACATTCTGTGGCCTTACCACTTTCATTGTTTCGACCAAGTGGTGATGACAGGGAGGGGTTCCGATTCATCAGCTGAGGGCTGGTGTGGGGGGAGGGCGGTAGGCGGTAATCAGCGGGAGGTTTACTTGTCTGTATTTGATCTGATACCATGAGATTATGAGATTGGGGGGTTGGGGGGTTGGGGGGTAAGCTATGAAGGGGCCTCATAAAGTTTAGGGTTGGGGGGGGGTGAAGGGGGGGTTCCTGAAAGGGAGAGTCCAAAGAGAGGGGTTGGAGATGCCAAAAAAGGACAACCCCATAGTGGGTGTCCTCCCCTGGGGGTAATTTCCACAGTAACTTCATTGCAGTGTTAATGTAAGCTTATGTGTGACACTAATAAGGATTATTACCCATGTCTGCGGAGTGTGGCATTGCCCATTGGTATGAAAATGAAAATGAAAATCACTTATTGTCACAAGTAGGCTTCATTGAAGTTACTGTGAAAAGCCCCTAGTCGCCACATTCCGGCGCCTGTTCGGGGAGGCTGTTACGGGAATTGAACCGTGCTGCTGGCCTGCCTTGGTCTGCTTTCAAAGCCAGTGATTTAGCCCTGTGCTAAACAGCCCCTATGGGGTGTGGGGGACCCTCAAGCTCATTTGGAGATCGGGGCACCCCTTCAAAATGGCGTCTCAATCACCGAAGAGCTGGTCTGGTCAGCGAGTTCAGCTCCCCACTGCTGAAAACAGTGGGCTAGACTGGGGAGAAATCCCCCAACACCCAAAGAAATGACTAAGGGTGGGATTCAACTGAATGGGAACAAAGATCCATAGTGAGCCGCAAGTTTCCTGCCCCTCGCAGTGCCGAGAAACACAACGCTACAAAACGGCACTCCCGTTAGACGGGGGCCTCAGCGGGGAACGTGCAGATGAGGCTGGGCATAGCCCCGTTGTGTGCAGTGATGAGCTCTGCTTGTCGGAACTCCTTGGTATAGCAAGAGAGCAGGATGCTAGTTTTAAATGCCGTTCCAATCTCTGGAGCCCCCGACTCGAGCCCCAACCCCCCCAAACCCCAACGCACTATGGGAGGGATCCTGTGCACCCTTCACCCTCCCCCCAAAAGCCCGGCCCCAATCGCCACGGTGCAAATAATGCCAGCTTGGCACCTTGGCAGTGCCCCTGCCAGATGGCAGTGCCACTAGGACACCTTGAAAGTGTTAGGCTGGTTCCAGGTGATACCACCAGGGTACTAGGCTGGCAGTGCCAGGGTGCCCGGATGACACCAGAAGTGCCAGGGTATCAATCTGCCCAAAGGGCGTGCACCTGGGGGGCCTCTTATCCCCTGGGAGACCCCCACAAGTGCCGTCCCATCTGGTCACCATTCATGGAGACCAATATGAACGACGCTCACCCGAGGTCTCCAAGGAGAATGGGATTGATCCAAAGCCTTGAGTGCCTAAGGAGACTGCATAGTACAGTGAGATTAGCTGTCTTACTCTAATATCCAGATTTGCCAAAAAGTGATCCCGTCCACAAGGGGCAGGATTTACATCACAATGTTTCGTGAGATTGCATTACATCTCACGAGGCCTGGCGGGTCAGGTAAATCCCGCGAGTGGGGTCTCCTGCCTTCTATTGGCCACGCTGTCCCCTGGCGAGCGGCTTTTCGGATGCAGCATGGCTGTACATGGCACCCTATGTGTGGGTGAATACCAGTGTGGCGCTCACTCAACAGGCCAGCAGGAAACACACCATCTAACCCACCCAAAATGGCACTTCTAAATTCTGCGCTGTGTGTGTGAACGATGTGGGTGTGTGTGTGTGTGTGTGTGTGTGTGTGTGCGTGCCTGGGATGAGTGTGTGTTGGATTTATTTATTGTCACGTGTCCAAGGAACAGTGAAAAGTATTTTTCTGCGAACAGCACAACAGATCATTTAGTACATGAAAATAAAATAAAATAAAAAGAAAATATAGAAAAGTGAGCGAGAGGGATGACTGTGTGTGAGGGATGAGTGTGTGTTAGGGATGAGTGTGTGTGGGAGATGAGTGTGTGTGAGGGATGAGTGTGTGAGAGATGAGTGTGTGTGAGGGATGAGTGTGTGTGAGAGATGTGTGTGTGTGAGGGATGAGTGTGTGTGAGAGATGTGTGTGTGTGAGGGATGAGTGTGTGTGAGGGATGAGTGTGTGAGAGAGATGAGTGTGTGTGAGGGATGAGTGTGTGAGAGAGATGTGTGTGTGTTAGGGATGAATGTGTGTGGGAGATGAGTGTGTGTGAGGGATGAGTGTGTGAGAGATGAGTGTGTGTGAGGGATGAGTGTGTGTGAGAGATGTGTGTGTGTGAGGGATGAGTGTGTGTGAGGGATGAGTGTGTGAGAGAGATGAGTGTGTGTGAGAGAGATGAGTGTGTGCGAGAGAGATGAGTGTGTGCGAGAGAGATGAGTGTGTGCGAGGGATGAGTGTGTGTGAGGGATGAGTGTGTGAGGGATGAGTGTGTGTGGGAGATGAGTGTGTGTGAGGGATGAGTGTGTGAGAGATGAGTGTGTGTGAGGGATGAGTGTGTGTGGGAGATGAGTGTGTGTGAGAGATGAGTGTGTGTGAGGGATGAGTGTGTGTGCGAGATGAGTGTGTGTGCGAGATGAGTGTGTGAGAGATGAGTGTGTGAGAGATGAGTGTGTGTGAGAGAGATGAGTGTGTGTGAGAGAGATGAGTGTGTGCGAGAGAGATGAGTGTGTGCGAGAGAGATGAGTGTGTGCGAGGGATGAGTGTGTGTGAGAGATGTGTGTGTGAGGGATGAGTGTGTGTGGGAGATGAGTGTGTGTTAGGGATGAGTGTGTGTGAGAGATGAGTGTGTGTGAGGGATGAGTGTGTGGGAGATGAGTGTGTGTGAGAGATGAGTGTGTGATAGTGATGAGTGTGTGAGAGATGAGTGTGTGAGAGATGAGTGTGTGTGAGGGATGAGTGTGTGTGAGAGAGATGAGTGTGTGTGCGAGATGAGTGTGTGTGCGAGATGAGTGTGTGTGAGGGATGAGTGTGTGTGAGGGATGAGTGTGTGTGAGGGATGAGTGTGTGTGAGGGATGAGTGTGTGTGAGGGATGAGTGTGTGTGTGGAATGAGCGCGTGTGAGGGATGAGTGTGTGTGAGAGAGATGAGTGTGTGTGAGAGATGAGTGTGTGTGAGAGATGAGTGTGTGTGTGGAATGAGTGCGTGTGAGGGATGAGTGTGTGTGAGAGATGAGTGTGTGTGTGAAGGATAAGTGTGTGTGAGAGGGATGACTGTGCATGTGTGAGTCAGAAGTGTGTGTGAGAGATGAGTGTGTGTGAGAGATGAGTGTGTGTGAGAGATGAGTGTGTGTGAGAGATGAGTGTGTGTGAGAGATGAGTGAGTGTGAGAGATGAGTGTGTGTGAGAGATGAGCCAGCCATGACTCCAAGCAGTGGAACATAGACATAGAACAATACAGCGCAGTACAGGCCCTTCGGCCCACGATGTTGCACCGAAACAAAAGCCATCTAACCTACACTATGCCATTATCATCCATATGTTTATCCAATAAACTTTTAAATGCCCTCAATGTTGGCGAGTTCACTACTGTAGCAGGTAGGGCATTCCACGGCCTCACTACTCTTTGCGTAAAGAACCTACCTCTGACCTCTGTCCTATATCTATTACCCCTCAGTTTAAAGTTATGTCCCCTCGTGCCAGCCATTTCCATCCGCGGGAGAAGGCTCTCACTGTCCACCCTATCCAACCCCCTGATCATTTTGTATGCCTCTATTAAGTCTCCTCTTAACCTTCTTCTCTCCAACGAAAACAACCTCAAGTCCATCAGCCTTTCCTCATAAGATTTTCCCTCCATACCAGGCAACATCCTGGTAAATCTCCTCTGCACCCGCTCCAAAGCCTCCACGTCCTTCCCATAACGCGGTGACCAGAACTGTACGCAATACTCCAAATGCGGCCGTACCAGAGTTCTGTACAGCTGCAACATGACCTCCCGACTCCGGAACTCAATCCCTCTACCAATAAAGGCCAACACTCCATAGGCCTTCTTCACAACCCTATCAACCAGGGTGGCAACTTTCAGGGATCTATGTACATGGACACCTAGATCCCTCTGCTCATCCACACTTTCAAGAACTTTACCATTAGCCAAATATTCTGCATTCCTGTTATTCCTTCCAAAGTGAATCACCTCACACTTCTCTACATTAAACTCCATTTGCCACCTCTCAGCCCAGCTCTGCAGCTTATCTATATCCCTCTGTAACCTGCTACATCCTTCCACACTATCGACAACACCACCGACTTAAGTATCGTCTGCAAATTTACTCACCCACCCTTCTGCGCCTTCCTCTAGGTCATTGATAAAAATGACAAACAGCAACGGCCCCAGAACAGATACTTGTGGTACTCCACTTGTGACTGTACTCCATTCTGAACATTTCCCATCAACCACCACCCTCTGTCTTCTTTCAGCTAGCCAATTTCTGATCCACATCTCTAAATCACCCTCAATCCCCAGCCTCCGTATTTTCTGCAATAGCCTACCGTGGGGAACCTTATCAAACGCTTTGCTGAAATCCATATACACCACATCAACTGCTCTACCCTCATTTACCTGTTCAGTCACCTTCTCAAAGAACTCGATAAGGTTTGTGAGGCATGACCTACCCTTCACAAAGCCATGCTGACTATCCCTGATCATATTATTCCTATCTAGATGATTATAAATCTTGTCTCTTATAATCCCCTCCAAGACTTTACCCACTACAGACGTGAGGCTCAGTGGTCTATAGTTGCCGGGGTTGTCTCTGCTCCCCTTTTTGAACAAAGGGACCACATTTGCTGTCCTCCAGTCCTCTGGCACTATTCCTGTAGCCAATGATGACATAAAAATCAAAGCCAAAGGTCCAGCAATCTCTTCCCTGGCCTCCCAGAGAATCCTAGGATAAATCCCATCAGGTCCTGGGGACTTATCTATTTTCAGCCTGTCCAGAATTGCCAACACCTCTTCCCTACGTACCTCAATGCCATCTATTCTATTAGCCTGGGGCTCAGCATTCTCCTCCACAACATTATCTTTTTCCTGAGTGAGTACTGACGAAAAATATTCATTTAGTATCTCGCCTATCTCTTCAGACTCCACACACAATTTCCCATCCCTGTCCTTGACTGGTCCTACTCTTTCCCTAGTCATTCGCTTATTCCTGACATACCTATAGAAAGCTTTTGGGTTTTCCTTGATCCTCCCTACCAAATACTTCTCATGTCCCCTCCTTGCTCGTCTTAGCTCTCTCTTTAGATCCTTCCTCGCTACCTTGTAACTATCCATCGCCCCAACTGAAACTTCACACCTCATCTTCACATAGGCCTCCTTCTTCCTCTTAACAAGAGATTCCACTTCCTTGGTAAACCACGGTTCCCTCGCTCGAAGTCTTCCTCCCTGCCTGACCGGTACATACTTATCAAGGACACGCAGTAGCTGATCCTTGAACAAGCCCCACTTATCCAGTGTGCCCAACACTTGCAGCCTACTTCTCCACCTTATCCCCCCCAAGTCACGTCTAATGGCATCATAATTGCCCTTCCCCCAGCTATGACTCTTGCCCTGCGGTGTATACTTATCCCTTTCCATCATTAACGTAAACGTCACCGAATTGTGGTCACTGTCCCCAAAGTGCTCTCCTACCTCCAAATCCAACACCTGGCCTGGTTCATTACCCAAAACCAAATCCAACGTGGCCTCGCCTCTTGTTGGCCTGTCAACATATTGTTTCAGGAAACCCTCCTGCACACACTGTACAAAAAACGACCCATCTATTGTACTCGAACTATATCTTTTCCAGTCAATATTTGGAAAGTTAAAGTCTCCCATAATAACTACCCTGTTACTATCGCTCTTATCCAGAATCATCTTCGCCATCCTTTCCTCTACATCCCTAGAACTATTAGGAAGCCTATAAAAAACTCCCAACAGGGTGACCTCTCCTTTCCTGTTTCTAACTTCAGCCCATACTACCTCGGAAGAAGAGTCCCCATCTAGCATCCTCTCCGCCACCGTAATACTGCTCTTGACTAGCAGCGCCACACCTCCCCCTCTTTTGCCTCCTTCTCTGAGCTTACTAAAACACCTAAACCCCGGAACCTGCAACATCCATTCCTGTCCCTGCTCTATCCATGTCTCCGAAAGGCCACAACATCGAAGTCCCAAGTACCAACCCATGCTGCCAGTTCCCCTACCTTGTTTTGTATACTCCTGGCATTGAAGTAGACACACTTCAAACCACCTACCTGAACACTGGCCCCCTCCTGCCACGTCAAATCTGTGCTCCTGACCTCTATACTCTCATTCTCCCTTACCCTAAAACTACAATCCAGGTTCCCATGCCCCTGCTGCATTAGTTTAAACCCCCCCCAAAGAGCACTAACAAATCTCCCCCCCAGGATATTTGTGCCACTCAGGTTCAGATGTAGACCATCCTGTCTGTAGAGGTCCCACCTTCCCCAGAAAGAGCCCCAGTTATCCAGAAATCTGAATCCCTCCCGCCTGCACCATCCCTGTAGCCACGTGTTTAAATGCTCTCTCTCCCTATTCCTCATCTCACTATCACGTGGCACGGGCAACAACCCAGAGATAACAACTCTGTTTGTTCTAGTTCTGAGCTTCCATCCTAGCTCCCTGAAAGCCTGCCTGACATCCTTGTCCCCTTTCCTACCTATGTCGTTAGTGCCAATGTGGACCACGACTTGGGGCTGCTCCCCCTCCCCCCTAAGGACCCGGAAAACACGATCCGAGACATCACGTACCCTTGCACCTGGGAGGCAACATACCAAACGCGAGTCTCTCACGCTCCCACAAAATCTCCTATCTGTGCCCCTGACTATAGAGTCCCCAATTACTAATGCTCTGCTCCTCTCCCCCCTTCCCTTCTGAGCAACAGGGACAGACTCCGTGCCAGAGGCCCGTACCCCATGGCTTACCCCTGGTAAGTCCCCCCCCCCACAAGTATCCAAAGCGGTATACTTGTTTCTCAGGGGAACGACCGCAGGGGATCCCTGCACTGACTGCTTTTTCCCAGTCCCTCTTACAGTTACCCACCTATCTCCAATCTTTGGTGTAACTAATTCCCTGAAGCTGCTATCTATGACCCCTTCTGCCTCCCGAATGATCCGAAGTTCTTCCAACTCCAGCTCCAGTTCCCTATCTCGGTCTTGGAGGAGCTGGAGATGGCAGCACTTCCTGCAGGTAAAATCAGCAGGGACACTAACTGCATCCCTCACCTCAAACATCCTGAAGGAGGAACATTGCACTCCCTTCCCTGCCATTCCTCTAACTTTCTACCAAGATCTGGCTAACAACTAAATTAAATTTTTTATAAAAAATAATAATATAATAAAATATGGTACTTACCTCAGACCAATGGGTTTTATTATTAGGTTAGAGGAGGAGGGCGGGTGGGAGACACTACACGTCTCGGGTTTCCTCTCCACAAGAATTTATTGGTGAGGGTCTTCCCAGACGTCTGCGGGTCGACTTCCTGTTCCCGCCTAAAACACGAATTAAAAAAAAAAAAATTCTCAGCTCCTGCTGAAATTGACTAACCAGCCAGCTCCACTCCCGCCGAAATCGACTGGCCTGCCCCTGCAAAGACAAGTGCTTTTAAAGGACAGACTTACCTCCCAGCAGCCACTTCCGCACTGCTCCCGCTGAAACTGACTCACCAGCTGTTCTCCCGCCGAAATCGACTGGCCTGACCCTGCAAAGACGAGTGCTTTTAAAGGACAGACTTACCTCCCAGCAGCCACTTCCGCACTGCTCCCGCTGAAACTGATTCACCAGCTGTTCTCCCGCCGAAATTGACTGGCCTGCCCCTGCAAAGACAAGTGCTTTTAAAGGACAGACTTACCTCCCAGCAGCCACTTCCACACTGCTCCCGCTGAAACTGACTCACCAGCTGTTCTCCCGCCGAACTCGACTGGCCTGCCCCTGCAAAGACAAGTGCTTTTAAAGGACAGACTTACCTCCCAGCAACCTCCTTCCGCAATGCTCCCGCTGAAACTGACTCACCAGCTGTTCTCCCGCCGAAATCGACTGGCCTGCCCCTGCAAAGACAAGTGCTTTTAAAGGACAGACTTACCTCCCAGCAGCCACTTCCGCAATGCTCCCGCTGAAACTGACTCACCAGCTGTTCTCCCGCCGAAATCGACTGGCCTGCCCCTGCAAAGACAAGTGCTTTTAAAGGACAGACTTACCTCCCAGCAGCCACTTCCGCACTGCTCCCGCTGAAACTCACTCACCAGCTGTTCTCCCGCCGAAATCGACTGAGAACTTCCCCTGATTCCCAATGACTCCAGTGATAGAACTGTTGATGATCCCTTCCATCGCTTTACTGATGATGGAGAGGAGACTGATAGGGCGGTAATAGATCGAGTGGGATTTCTTCTGCTTTTTGTGTACGGGACACACCTGGGCACCTTTCCACATTGCCGGTAGATATCAGTATTGCAGCTGTACTGGAACAGCTTGGCTCGGGATGCGACAAGTTCTGGAGCACAAATCTTCACTACTACAGGGGCAGCACGGTAGCGCAGTGGGTCGCTCTGTTGTTTCTCAGCTTCAAGATCCCAGGTTCGATTCCCGGCTTGGGTCACTGTCTGTGCGGAGTCTGCACGTTCTCCCCGTGGGTTTCCTCCGGGTGCTCCGGTTTCCTCCCACAAGCCCTGAAAGACGTGCTGTTAGGTGAATTGGACACAGACTCCCTCTGTGTACCCGAACAGGCGCCGGAATGTGGCGACTAGGGGCTTTTCACAGTAACTTAATTGCAGTGTTAATGTAAGCCTACTTGTGACAATAAAGATTATTATTATTATTACTGCTGGAATATTATCAGTGCCTGTAGCTTTTGCAGTATCCAGTGCATGCGTCTAATTCTTGACATCATTTGGGGTGAATCGAATTGGCTGAAGATGGCAACTATGATTCTGGAGACCTTCGGAGGAGACCGAGATGGATCATCCACTTGGTACTTCTATCCGAAGATTATTGTGAATGTTTCAGTCTTGTCTTTTGCACATACGTGCTGGGCTCCTCCATCATTGAGGATGGACATATTTGTGGAGCCTCCTCCTCTAGTAAATTGTTTAATAGTCCACCACCATTCACTGCTGGATTGGGCAGGACTGCAGAGCTTAGGTCTGATGCGTTGGTTATGGAATCGCTTAGCTCTGTCTATCACTTTCTACTTATTCTGTTTGGCACACAAATAGTCCTGTGTTTTAGCTTCACCAGGTTGACACCTTATTTTTCGTGTGCCTGGTGATGCTCCTGGCACACTCTCCTGCTCTCTTCATTGAACCAGGGTTGATCCCCTGGCTTGGTTGTAATGGTAGAGTGGGGGATATGCTGGCCATGAGGTTACAGATTGTGATCGAGTACAATTCTGCTGCTGCTGATGGCCTAAAGCAAGTTGCTAGATCTGTTCGAAGTCTATCCCATTTAGCACGGTGGTGGTGCCACAGCACAGGGTGAAGGGAATGCTCAATGTGAAGATGGGATTTTGTCTCCACAAGGACTCCTACCTGTACAGTCATGGACAGGTGCATCTGCAGTCGACAAATTGGTGAGGATGACGTCGAGTATGTTTTTCCCTCTTGTTGGTTCCCTCACCACCTGCTGCAGTCCCAGTCCATCAGCTGTGTCCAATAGGACCCGGCCGGTTTGGTCTGTGGTGGTAATACCGAGCTACTCTTGGTGATGGACATCCCCACCCAGAGCATATTCTGTGCCCTTGCCACCCTCAGTGCTTCCTCCAAGTGGTGTTCAACATGGAGGAGTACTGATTCATCAGCTGATGGTGGCCGGTACGTGGTAATCAGCAGGACGTTTCCTTGCCCATGTTTAACCTGAAGCCGTGAGACTTTATGTGATCCAGAGTCGATGTTGAGGACTCCCAGGGTAACTCCCTCCCAGCTGTATACCACTGTGCCACCATCTCTGCTGAGTCTGTCCTGCCGGTGAGACAGGACATACCCAGGAATGGCGATAGTGCTGTCTGGGATATTGTCTGTTAGTTATGATTCTGTGAGTATGATTATGTCAGGCTGTTGCTTATCTAGTCTGTGAGACAGCTCTCCCAACTTATGCACAAGCCCCCCGATGTTGGTAAGGAGGACTTTGCAGGGTCGGCAGGGCTGGGTTTGTCGTTGTTGTTTCCAGAACTTAGGTTGATGCTGGGTGGTCCGTCCGGTTTCTTTACTTTTAAGCTTTGTAGCAGTTTTGATACAACTCAATGGCTTGCTGGGAATTTCAGAGGCCATTTGAGAGTCCATAAGACCATAAGATAAAGGAGCAGAATTAGGCCACTCGGCCCATCGAGTCTGCACGACCATTCAAACAGGGCGGATATTTTCTCATCTCCATTCTCCTGCCTTCTCCCCATATTAATCAAGAACCCTGATCCCCTTATTAATCAAGAACCTATCTATCTCTGTTTTAAAGACACTCAGTGATTTGTCCTCCACAGCCTCCTGCGGCAATGAGTTCCACAGATTCACCACCCTCTGGCTGAAGAAATTCTTCCTCATCTCTGTTTTGAAGGATCGTCTGAGATTGTGTCAACCACATTGCTGTGGGTCTGGAGTCACATGTTGGCCAGACCAGATAAGGATGGTAGATTGCCTTCTGTAAAGGACATTAGTGAACCCGATGGGTTTTTTACGACTATCAACAATATTTTATGGTCATCATTAGATTTTTAATTCCAGTCATTTATTGGATTCCAAAATCTGGCGTAGTGGGATTCGAACCCAGGTTCCCAGAGTATTACCCTGGGTCTCTGGATCACTGGTCCAGTGACAATACCTCTACACCATTGCCTCCCCAGTACACACAATTGAGCTGCAGTCATCCAGGAACATCAGGGACATTAATGACAAGGCTAGTTCCTAAAACCATGTCAACAAATTGTCTTTTCTTTGCAGACTGAACCTTACAGAAACGCAGAGGGGTAGATGGGCCATTTGAAGTGCAATTATAAATGCTTCAATATCAGCTGGGGAAAAGGTCCGAAGTAAGCAAGTAATGGGAAACCTATACAAAATGGTCCATGACTGGTGAGTGGATGATTGAGCGTTGTGGCCATTGAGATTCGAGATCGCAGTACTGCTGACTTCAGCAGCTGAATAGATGGTATTCCGACGGCCTGCAGTTTGGAGGAGAAGATTCCCTGCTTCTGTTTCAGCTTTAATTTCTTTGCTGAACTGGCCGCACGCGCTGCACGCCACGGCAATATGGCATATTGGGGCGTGGCTGCCACCATATTGCGGTGACGTGCAGTGCGTGCGGCCAGTTCAGCAAAGAAATTAAATCACAAAATCAAAAGAAGGGAGATTGGGCACCTCAGAACGGAGAGGGGAGCGAGAGTCCGAAGGGAGAGGAGTTGCTCCATCTGGACCTGTAAAGACTTAATTATCTGCAAAGTATCGCATTCAAAGTATCGTCTTGCATCTTTGACTTTGTCTATATATAGGTTTCTGGAACCAATCTCTTCATTCACCTGAGGAAGGCACAGTGCTCCGAAAGCTAGTGATTCGAATCAAACCTGTTGGACTTTAACCTGGTGTTGTAAGACATCATACTTTGTATAGTCCTGTGTAATAACGCGAGGTACCAACCAGGAGACTCCTTGAAAAACATAGTTTTTGGAACTAGCAACGAGGTTAAACTGTGTGCAGACTGGAACGTCAGCTCCGTTCTCTCTGCACTGATGCTGTCAGACCGGCTGAGATTGTGCAGCATTTTCTGTTTTTGTTTCAGCTTCCAGCATCCGCAGTAATCTGCTTTTATCTGACTGTCTTCCCCTCAAGTCCCTCAATTTTATATACATTGCAAGATAACAACAGATAACCATTAAAACGAGAGCAGAACCACAAAGGGGAGGTGGTGGAGTAAAATCTCTCATCAGGTCAGTCTATTCCGAAGTCTGGTGGGATGTCGCAGTTCTCTGACAGGTTCTTCCACAGTCAAGGTAGCGAAGTGATCAGCAACAGTTGGTTGTCTTATGGTCTCAGAGGATGCATCGGTGTTGCTTCCCTCTCCTCAGGAGTAGCAAATGGGGCCTCTTGTGTCTAAGAAAGGCGAGAGGAGTCCAAACAAACAAAGACGTTTATTTATAAGAACTATTCACATGAGGCCCAGTTTTACCTCAGCGGGTTCGCTCTCCGCGTCGCTCGGTTCCTGACTGGCTGACCTTTTATACGACATGGTTATCAGCCCCGTAGTTATCGGGGGGAGCTCATACCCCTCGAGCCACAATCAAACCCACCCTGAGTGACCCAGGGAGGTTACACCCATTTTCCTCACTTTTATGTGGAAACATCAGAGAAGTGGGAAACGTTCAAGGGGAGAAGGTTCGAAATAAATATGTGGTCACAAACACGGGAGTGACAAATGACAAGGAGCACACGGGTTAGGCTAAGGCAGCAAGTGAAGCTGGTGTCAGGAACTAAGAACTTAAAGAGTGGGATCCCCCCCCCCCCCATGTGCCCCCCCTCCCCCCGTGCCCCCCCGTGTGTCCCCCCCCACCGGCCCACCACCGCAGCATGTTTATTCGCTGCTTGCCATTGTCCACCAGTGGGTCCTTTCAATCCCGCCAATGTCTCTGTCATTTTGCATGGCTCGCGCGTCCCACCGCTGGTGAACCCGATGCAGGGGGTCAACTTCGGTGGGAGTGGACGATCCCGCCTGAGGGAATGACCGGAAAATCCTCCCCCATGTGGTAGAAAACCTGGAGGAATCTAGGAAATGCAGTGAGTAAAACTCAATAGAAAAACAATGAAAGTAGATCGGGCACGGAAACACTTCAGCAAGTAAAATAAAAGAAAACCCAACGATGTTTTCTGAACAGACAAAAGTAAAAGGGTAACTCAGGAAAGAGCAATTAGAGACGAAAGAGCTAACCTGTGGGTGTCGCGGTTCTTAACGGACACTTTAAAGAGGGAGAGGATACAGACGTTGTGGTCAAGGAGCACGTGATGGGTCTCACTGATATTTTCCAATCATATGTGATTAGCAATAAGTACAGGAGGAGGACTGGAGAACTGCTAACGTTGTACCATTATTTAAAAAATGAGGAGGGGAGAGATGTGGCCATTGCAGACCAGTCAACCTAACGCTTGTGGTGAGCAAATTATTGGGAAATATTCTGAGGGACAGTAAAGGTTGCCGGCATAGAAGCTTATCCACAAGGCACAAGTCAGGAGTGTGATGGAATACTCTCCACTTGTCAGGATAAGTGCAGCTCCAACACTCAAGAAGCTTGGCACCATGCAGGACAGAGTAGTCCACTTGGTAGGCAGCCCATCCACCACATCAAACATTCCTCCACCACTGGCGCCCGGCAGCTCCTCACTAAGGTAACTTCGGCAGCACCTTCCAAACCTGCGACCTCGCTGCCAATAAGGACAAGGGCAGCAGGTGCTGAACGCCATTACCTGCAAGTTCCCCTCCAAGTATTATTATTATCACTCAGCATCCTGATTGAGGGCCAAATCGCCGTTCCTCCACTGCTGCTGGGCCATAATCCTGGAATTCCCTCCCTAACAGCACAGTGATATACCTGCACCACATGGACTGCAGCGGTTCAAGAAGGCAGCTAACCACCACCTTCTGAAGGGCAATTAGTGATGGGCAATAAATGCTGATATACCTAGCCAGCAACGCCCACATCCTAAGAAAGAATAAATAAAATCATGAACAGTCAGCGTGGATTTGTTATGGGGAGGTCGTGTCTGTTGAACTGGATTGACGGTCTGAGCAGGTCACAAGCAAGGTCGATGAAAGCAGCACGTGTGACGTAGTTGGAATGGAATTTGACAAAGCTTGTAACAAGATTTCACACGGCAAGCCGATCGAAACAGTGTGAGTGCTAGAAATGGAAGGGAAAGTGGGAAGTTGGATCCAAAATTGGCTTGGTGGCAGGAAGCAAAGCCTGCGCTTGTGACAGGGAAGTTGTTTCCATTGGGACATTCTGCACGGTTCCATCTTAGGCCCCTTTCATTATATGGTATATATATATATATCAATAATTTGGACATAAATGTAGGGGGACATTGTTAAGAAGTTTGACAGTGGTTGACTGTGAGGAAAAATACTGAAGACATCAGGAAGATATCAATGGATTAGGCAGGTGGGAAGAAAAGTGACAAGGCAAATTCAATTCAGAGAGCTCTGGAGTAACGCTTTTGGGCAGGCCAATCAAAGCAACGGAATACTCATTAAACGACAGGAGAGTGAGAAGTGTAGAGGAATAGAGGGATTTTGGCGCTGAGGACCCGGGTTCGGTCCCGGCCCCAGATCACTGTCCGTGTGGAGTTTGCACATTCTCCCCGTGTCTACGTGGGTCTCACCTCCACAAAAACCCAAGATGTGCAGGGTCGGTGGATTGCCCACGCTAAATTGCACCTTAATTGGAAAACAAATTAATTGAGTACTCTACATTTTAAAAAAACATTATGAAAGGCCTAGATAGAGGTGCTAGGAAGGACCTATTATTCTGTCAGTGGTGAGGGAATTGACAGGGGGAACAGATTTAATGTAGGTTTATCGGTCACGTATTCCCACCATCACTAGGACCACTTATTTTAACCCCCATGATATTGTCCAAATCTGCCGCTGCCTTAGTCTATTTTCCGCTGAAGCTTTCAATCATGCCTTTGTTATTTCTAGATTTGACTATTTCAGCAAAGCCCAGGCCAGTTTTCCACACTCTAACTTTGGTAGACCTGATCCAAAAACCCGCTGCCTATATCTTAAGTCGCACCAACTCCTTGTCCCCTTTCACCCTTGCAAGCACTGTCTTCCACTGGCTCTTGGTGAAGCGATGCCTTGATTTGACAATTCTCATCCTTAGTTTTCAAAATCCACCATGGCTTCCCCCTTCGCTATCTCTATAATCTCCATCAGCCCCACAACCCTCCGATATACTCATCTAATACTGACCTCTTCTCTATCCCCGCTTTTAAACACTCCCCGTAAGCTCTGTAATACCTTTTAAACCTTTAAAAAAATAAATTTAGAGTACTCAATTATTTTTTTCCAATTAAGGGGCAATTTAGCATGGCCAATCCACCTTGATTTTGATTTGATTTGACTTATTGTCACATGTACCGAAGCCTGGGTGGGAGGGGTCTCTGATAATGCTGTCTGCCTTCCTGAGGCAGAATCAATGTGCGGGTGCCACGTTTGTGTGATGCGCTGGGCTGAGTTCACCACACTCTGCAGTTTCTTGTGATCTTGGACCGGGCAGTTGCCATACCGGGCTGTGATGCAGCCGGATAGGATGCTCTCTATCGCACATCTGTAGAAGTTTGAGAGAGTCGATGCAGACTAACCTGTAAATCTTTGGGTTGTGGGGGTGAGACCCATGCAGACACGGGGAGAATGTGCAAACTCCACACGGATAGTGACCCGGGGCCGGGATCAAACCCAGGTCCCCAGTACCGTAAGCAGCAGTGTTAACCACTGTGCCACCGTGCCGCCCACAGCTCTGGAATACCTACACATCCCTGCCACTCTACTGCACTTGTCTCCTTTAAGACACTCCTTAAAACCTGCAACTTTGATCAAGCTTTCATTTGGGATGTTTCATTAGATTGAAGGGACGAGTAAAGTCACCATAGTCCGAGATGACCATAGGCTACTTTCCCCTTTGAGGGGGAGAGCTGACTGGTGGTGATTTAACCTGAGGGTCACCACACCTCAGGCGAGGGGCAAGGTTGAGAAGGCGGGGCCTTGATGAATAACCCCAGCCTCCTTCTGCACTGTAGGGACTCCATGATCCATTTGAACTCAGCATATTTGGAACTGCACTCTGTTCCGGTGTATCGAGGCACCATGGTCCCACCCCTTGTTCAGTGAAAAGCATTCCTGAGGCACAGATCCGATAGCATTAGGAATGTCAGATGCGATTTAACCACTGCATTGCTCCCGACACCGGCTGAATTGTGGGAAAGGCCAAAATCGAGATTTGCATTGGGTGAGGATCAGTTTGCTATCAAACTGGCCTACTCTGGATGGAGAGTTCACGATCACGCCCAAATATGGTGAGCATGGGCGGGATTCTCCCCTACCCGGCGGGGCGGGGGGTTCCGGCGTAATGGAGTGGCGGGAAACACTCCGGTGTTGAGCCGCCCCAAAGGTGCGGAAGTCTCCGCACCTTCAGGGGCCAAACCCTCACCTTGAGGGGCTAGGCCCGCGCCGGAGCGGTTTCCGCTCCACCGGCTGGCGGGAAAGGCCTTTGGCGCCAAGCCAGCCGGGGCTGAAAGGTCTTCGCCGGGCGACGCGTGTCTGCGCATGCGCGGGAGCATCAGCGGCTGATGTCATCCCCGCGCATACGTAGGGGAGGGGGTCTCTTTCGCCTCCGCCATAGTGGAGACCATGGCGAAGGCGGAAGAAAAAGAGTGCCCCCACGGCACAGGCCCAACCGCGGATCGATGGGCCCCGATCGTGAGCCAGGCCACCGTGGGGGCACCCCCCAGGGCCACATCGCCCCGCGCACCCCCCCACCCCCCCCAGGACCCCGGAGCCTGCCCGCGCCGTCTTGTCCCGTCGTTCAAATGGTGGTTTAATCCACGCTGGCGGGACAGGCATTCCAGCAGCGGGACTTCGGCCCATCGCAAATCCCTGGTGGTGGAGACTTCGGGATACGGCGGGGGTGGGATTCATGCCAGCCCCCGGCGATTCTCCGACCCAGCGGGGGGTCTGAGAATCCCGCCTCATATCACTGACCCCAATTTGCATTAATTTCCATCTCATTAGCGAGATTGAAGTCGATGTAATGGCCTCCCGGGAATTAACTGGCCCCCCAGCGTAGGGGTGGGAGAGTGTTGGGGGATTTGAGGATGCCGGGGTAGAAACCTGAACTGATTGTCGGTTTCTCTCCTTCTCCAATTCCTTATAGTAACCAAGATGGATGGTGGTGTAAGTCCCGCGGAGAGTGCCCTCGCGGTGCTGGTGGAAGCCCAGGCGGCTAGGTGCCGGAGAAGGCAGCAGTGCCGATGCAGGCTGCAGGTGGCACCCCACATTTCAGGCCGAGGAGGAGCCCAGAGTTCCGCCAGGCGAAGGCCCAAGTGTACAGGCGCCGTTGGTCATTCGAGGACATGACAGACAGCGTGTGCTGCAGGAGACTCCGTCTCAACAAAGAGACAGTGCGGCACCTGTGCCATGTCCTCGCGGACTTGGCACCCCGTGGAGGAGGGGGGCACCCGCTCCTGTTGGCCATGAAGGTCACCGCAGCCCTGAACTTCTCTGTCAGCTGTACATTCCAGAGCTCGAGTCCGGACTTGTGCAGCATTTCCCAAGCTACAACCCACTCGTGCAACCTTGATTCCCTGTACGCCTGGGCAGCTGAATATCTCAAATTTGAACTGGACCAAGCACACTAATATCCCGGCTGCAGGATTGTCCGTCATCGTTGGGATGCCCCAAGTTCATTTATGGCATGCCTGTCACCTTGCACAGACAGGGGCATCAGGGAGTGCCCTTCACTAACAGGAAAGGGTTCCACTCCCGGAATGTTTGCAACCAACGGATCATGCCCACTGTGCACGTTTCCCAGGGAGCGAACAAATAGATACATCCTGGGATAATCAGCCATCCCCGGTAACATCGATGACCATCCCAGGGTGACGGGTTGGCTCTTGGGGGATAAGGGGTATCCGCTGATGTCCTGACTGATGATGCCAATGTGGAGGCTGACCCGATATAACAAAGCCCATGGTGCCACCTGTGCTGTCAGTGAGCGGTGCATTGGACTGCTCAAAATGTGGTTCCGATGCCTGGACTGCTCTGGTGGTGCACTGCAGTACATCCCCCAGGGGGGTCTCCTGCCTAGTGGTAGTCTGCTGTGCCCTTCACAACCTGGCATAGCAGCTCAGCAACATGCTGGAGGAGGAGGAGGAGGACGGGCATGTAGCCTTGTCTGAGGAGGATGGGGAGGCGGACCAGGAGAGGATGGAGGATGAGCTTGGGGAGGACCCGCAGGAGGAGCCAGAGGATGGAGGACAGGCGTGGCAAGGGTGCGGCATGCCTGGAGGACCAGCTGGCCCTCAACCTCGCCCACTTCTCACAGGCCCCGCCCTCTCACCCCACCCCCACCCTGACTATCCTGCTGCATCTTCCAAGGGTATCACTCCAGGGTGATGGGCCTGTGTTGGCACTGTCACCGGGTCAATATACCGGAGAGTGATGATAACCCGCTGTGCGGTAAGCTCTGGGGCTCCTCAGTTTATGTCAAAGTCGGACTCCTGACAGTGACATTCCAGTGAGTACAAAAACGATTGGAGGAGTCGCAAAGCCTCCGGGTGCCGGTGATGACGCCGACAATGCGTGGCACTGAGGCCAACACTGCAAGAATCACTCAGGCCCGTCCTCTGAACGGGGTCTGCATTGGGGCATTTGATCTTGGACCACTGTGCCCGGGGGGGGGTTAGGGGCGCGGAGGTCATCATGGGGTAAGGGTGCAGGCAGGCCCGTTGGGAAGATTAACGTGGCAGAGGCTTCACATGTATCAGGTGTAACATTTTTCAATTGTAAACATTTGAGAATTGCGTTCGGCCTAGCTACAGATAGTGTCGCGGAGGTTGACAGCAACCGGCGCAGAGGGAAAAATTGCCCCCACGGCACAGGCCCGCCCGCAGATCGGTGGGCCCTGATCCCGGGCCAGTCCACCGTGAGAGCACCCCCCGGGGCCCAATCCCCCCCCCCCACACCGCCCGAGGACTTTGCAGGCCGCCCGTAGAGCCAGGTCCCGCCGGTACGGACCTGGTTTGATTTCCGCCGGTGGAACCGGCCAAAAACGGGCGGCCGCTCAGCCCATCACGGGCCGGAGAATCGACGGGGGGGGGGGGGGCGCTGCTCGACCGGCGCGGCGCGATTCCCGCCCCCACCAAAACCCCGGCGCCGGAGAATTCGGCAGCCGGCGTCGGGGCGGGATTCACGCCGCCCCACGGCGATTCTCCAACCCGGCGGGGGGTCGGAGAATCCCGCCCGTGGTCAGTGACAGGGAAGGATCATTTTGTCTGACATTAACAACTCACTTGAGACAGATCATCTGGGTGAAGGTGCAGTGAACCCTCACCTCTGTGGTGCAGGACAACCTCGATGGCGGTGACTGCTCTCTCCTCGGACAGATTTGCGATTTTCAGGGTCCGTTCCTCATAGGGGGTGAGGACATGTAACTCTGGCACCCCGTCTCCCGCCTTGGCCATTTTCCACTCATTATGGCCGATCTTCTCCTGCGGGAAGAAAGAGAGGGTTTTGTGAGAAATGCATTTGATGGATCGGGGGGTGTATGGCAGGTTGATTGTGTGAACTGGACATGAAGGAGTTGTCCTTGTGGGTGTCACGGGGTTCTGAGGAACAAGCATGAAAATCAGATGAGGGAAGGGTGCGAGGCGTCAGCCAGTTGATTGGAGGGTGGGGGGTTAGGAATTTGAGGGGTGGCAGGTGGAACTGATGCCTGGAGAGAGATGGTAACTTACCCTTCCAGCTCAGTGGAGGTTGTTGGTCTTCTTCCCACATGGACGTGGTCCTCCTGGTCATGCTGCCCGCATCGACAGCCGCTGCCCCTGCCTCCCAGGTGGCATTGCTGTTTCTGCTCCTCCAACCCCCTGGAGGAACAGGGCGCCCCTCCTCTCATCCACAGCATCGGGAAGCCTGGCCAGGTCGACAACGCCAAAGCGAGGAGCAGGTCTGCGCGCCGCCATGCTTGTGTGTTGACCGGGAGTGAGTGGTGAGGGAGCGTTTGAAAGCAGCTCCCCCTTGTTAGCGACGAGAAGCTGAGGGCACGAGTCAGGTGAGGGAGGGAGCCAGCAATGGCGAGAAGCTCATGGGGGCTCATTTTTGGCACTAAGTGCTATTAAATACGTACCACGATCTCGCCAACGCGGCCATCAAGAAACAGCCATGCCCAAAATAACACTTCGGAATTTTCCTGTTAACTGGTGCCCGTTTTGTTGCAAAGATCAGGTAACATTGACAGAGGGATACTAAGTAAAATATATTTTAGGGCAGAAAGTCTGAGACGAGTATCAAACTTACAAATCGTCAGGCTGTAAAGATTAGGGTAAAGAGCCTGCATTTTATATTATAAATAGTTTGGAGGATTGGCAATCGGCACATCTGAAAGCGAGTACAGACTGACCTTCTAAATGGCTAGCTCAGTCAGCTGATTCCTTACCCAGCCTTTGATCTCAGCCTTTAATCTATCTGCTTGTATGCTTTAAAGTATGATGGAATTCGACTTTATATTTTTTGGTACAGAGCCGATGCAAAACGGGTATCCACGAAGTTGAAGACAAAAATGTTATTGATCCCCAGAGTGCAAAGAACCTTCTTAGATATCTGCACTTCTCAACTCACTGTGCCTGTTAGTTACTGAGTATAGGATATGGCTGAGATTTAGCACCGTCCACTCACTCCAGTAAGGAGAAACCCAGCAAAACTATTGAGAGAGAGGGTTGTACAGCAATATGAATATAGTATAATTTAACTCAGACCTCGCACTCTGGGCGGCAAGGTAGCACAGTGGTTAGCACTGTTGCTTCACAGCGCCAGGGTCCCAGGTTCAATTCCCCGCTGGGTCGCTGTCTATGCAAAGTCTGCACATTCTCCCCGTGTCTACATGGGTTTCCTCCAGGTGCTCTGGCTTCCTCCCGAAAGACGCTTGTGTGAGGTAATTTGGAGATTCTGGTAGGTAGGAAAAGGGGTGTGGAGGTAATAAATGAGTTTAGGGAGTGAGACTGGAAGTTAAAAGCCAGGACAGACAGAGTTGTCATCTCTGGTTTGTTGCCGGTGCCACGTGATAGCGAGGCTAGGAATAGGGAGAGAGTGCAGTTGAACACGTGGCTGCAGGAATGGTGTAGGAGGGAGGGCTTCAGGTATTTGGATAATTGGAGCGCATTCTGGGGAAGGTGGGATCTGTACAAGCAGGACCTGTTGCATCTGAACCAGAGGGGCACCAATATCCTGGGAGGGAGATTTTCTAGTACTCTTCGGGAGGGTTTAAACTAATTGGCAGGGGAATGGGAACTGGATTTGTAGTCCAGCAACTAAGGTAGCCGATATTCAGGACACCAAAGCGTGTAATGAGGCAGTGGGGAAGGGAACACTGACAAAGGAGAGTACTTGCAGGCACGGAGATGGGTTGAAGTGTGCATACTTCAACGCAAGAAGCATCAGGAATAAGGTGGGTGAACTTAAGGCATGGATCGGTACTTGGGACTACGATGTGGTGGCCATCACGGAAACTTGGATAGAAGAGGGGCAGAAATGGTTGTTGGAGGTCCCTGGTTATAGATGTTTCAATAAGATTAGGCAGGGTGCCCATTTTTTGCCCATTATCCCCTCATGCCTCCTATGTGGCCAGCCCAGACCAGCCCACCCCTCACATCATTCTGACAGATCACCGAGGCAGGTTGTAACAGTGTGAACAGGTGTTTAATGTGTCTAATGTGATGTGCAGGTTAGGTGGATTGGCCATGTTAAATTGCCTTTAGTGTCTGAAAAGGTTAGGTGGGGTTACTGGGTTGCGGGGATGGGGTGGAGGTGTGGGCTTAGGTTGGGTGCTCTTTCCAAGGGCTGGTGCAGACTCGATGGCCTGAATGGCCTCCTTCTGCACCTAAATTCTATGGTTCGAGTCCCTATCGCTAACCTGTGCCCTGCACCTGTGCCAAATTAACTGGTGTCTAACGCCCTGGCCTTACGGACCCTAACGCTACATCTAGGTGGATCCCCAGGTGGTACAGCAGGGGCGGAGCCGGTAAGCCGCGATTCCCATCCTGCGACCTGCGTCCCCGTTGGCAGGCGTCTTCTAGGGCGACCTGGCCTGGATGGGCCTGGTTGCTGCTTGGGTGACCTAGGTGGCATGGTGCCACCCTGTTCTACCCGCTGTCCACCAGATGCACCAGGGACAGGAGTGGGGGGTTTGTCCGAGGTGCTGGTGTGTTCCGGCACCTCCCATGCAGGAGTCACCTGCATGGGCCCCATCATCTCCGCCTCCCTCGGGGTGTCCCCATTGGCCCCGGACTACTCATCCCCCGAGGGCCCCCCGCCACCCGGCCTTGCCAGTCCTGGTGGCCCGGCTGGTCTCGACCAGGGTCGGCACGCCCACGGCCATGGAGCACAGGGAGTGGACCACCTCCATCTGGGACTGCGCCACATCACGCTGCGACTGTGCCACCACCTTCTGGGACTGCGCCACATCAGCCAGTGGCTGTGCCACCTCTTTCTGGGACTTGGTCACCTTCCTCTGCGTCTGTGCCACATCGTCCAGTGCCTGGGCAATGCTGCTGAAGCTCCTAGCCTTGGCCTGCTGTGACTGTGCCCTGCTCGGGAGCGCCACTGCGGTGGTGTGGTGTCGGGGCTGAGGGTGGTGGGGGAGAGAGGGTGGCATGGGGGGGGGGGGGGGGGTGGGGTGGTTGACTCATGTGTCACGGGGAACCGCAACTCAGCTGGGTCTCACTTCTCGCCCAAAGGCAACCTCGCTTTTCTCCCGGCCGCAGGTACCTCTCCTCTGCCATGGTCAAAGACCGCAGGTCCGGCGGTCCCCCTCTAGTCTTTTCCCGCTGCCTGTGGTCCTTCTCCTGGGGGTTTGTGGAAGACAGAAAACACACAGTGTTAGACAGTCCGATGCATGCAGCCCAGTGGGTGGGTAGCTGGTGACTTCAACAGCCAGGGCACGCAGCCATTGGGCCGGTTGGATGCCGGCATGTGGTGCAGGCGGGGGGTTCGGCCGGGGTGTGGGGGGGCGAGGGGGGGTCGGTGCCAGGAGCACAGTGCTGCCTATTCACCCTGGCCGCCCTGAGGAGGTTGGGCAGTTTTTTGGGCACACCAGGCCGGTCAGGATGGTGTTGCTGGTGGCGCTGACAGTCTTTGCCACCTGCACCCAGGCACGGCAAACTGCGGCGGCTGGCAGCCTCCTTCCCGAGCCGGGGTACAGGGTGGCCCGCCTCTCCTCCACCACCTCCAGGAGGGACTCGGGGTCCTTAAATCTCGGGGCGCCCCCCCTTTCCGCCACCTTGTTGGCTGGGATGGTGTGTGTGGGGAGTGCAGTGTGTATCTGCGGCTGCAGCTTGTCAGCCTTCTGAGTGTCAATCGCGAAGCCGGCAAATCCGGCACCGTTTCTCATTGGAATCGATTGTGTTCCACTTTGATGCTGGTGCTTGCCCCTCAACGGTCGCTGAATCGATCAAGGTGTGGCCCCAGTTTCCCCCCCCCCACTCTTCTGAACTCCAGCGAATACAATCCTAACCGACTCCATCTATCATCATACGTCAATCCCGCCATTCCTGAAATCAGTCTGGTAAACCATTCACTGCACTCCCTCTATCGCTGGAACATCCTTCCTCAGAGAAGGAGACCCCAAAGAATCACAGACTACCATTTGCCTTCTTTACCGCCTGCTGTACCTGCATGCAAACCTTCAGTGACTTGTGTATGAGGACACCCAGGTCTCGTTACACATTCCCCTCTCCTAATTTATGGCCATTCAGATAATCTGCCTTCTTGTTTTTGCTCCTAAAGTGGATAACCTCACATTTATCCAAGTTATACGGCATCTGCCATTCATTTGTCCACTCACTCAACTTGTCCAAATCACACTGAAGGATCTCTGCATCCTCCTCACAGCTCACCCTCACACCCAACTTGATGTCATCTGCAAATTTGGAGAGATTATATTTTGTTCCCTCATCTAAATCATTAATATGTATTGTGAGTAGCTGGGGACCTAGCACCAATCCCTGTGGTACCCCACTAGTCACTGCGTCTAATTTGAAAAGGACCTGTTCATTCCTACTCTTTGTTTCCTGTCCACTAAACAGTTTTCTATCCATCTCAATACACAACTCCTAATCCCATGCGCTTCAATTATACACGCTAATCTCTTATGCGGGACTTTGTCAAAAGCCTTCTGAAAGTCCAAATAAACCACATCCCCTGGCTCCCCGTCAACAACTAGTTACATCCTCAAAGAATTCCAGTAGGTTTGTCAAGTATGATTTCCCCTTCATAAATCCATGCTGTCTCTGTCCGATCCTGCCACTGGTTTCTAAGTGCTCGGCTATAAAATCTTTGATAATAGATTCCAGAATTTTCCCTACTACCGGCGTCAGGCTTACTGCTCTATAATTCCCCTTTTCCTCTCTACCTCCCTTTTTAAATAGTTGAGTTACATTAACCGCCCTCCGATCTGCAGGAACTATTCCAGAGTCTATGGAATCCTGGAAGATGACCACCAATCATCCACCAATCATCCACTATTTCTAGAGCCACTTCCTTAAGTACTCTGGGATGTAGATTATCAGGCCCTGGGGATTTGTCAGCCTTCAATCAATTTTCACAATACCATTTCTCTACTCATTGATCTCCTTCGGTTCCTCCCTCTCATTAAACCCTGCGTTGCCCAACATTTCTGGTATCTTATTTGTGAAGACAAAAACAAAGTATGTATTTAGTTGCTGAGCCATTTCTTTGTCCACTATTATACAATTCGCTGTTTCTGACTGTAAAGGACCTACAATTGTCTTCACCAATCTTTTTCTCTTCACATACCCATAGAAACGTTTACAGTCAGTTTTACATTCTTATACTCTACTTTCCACTTCTTAATCAATCCCTTGGTCCATATTTGCTGAATTCTCACTGGCTCCCAATTCTCAGGCCTGTTGTTTTTCTTGGCCAATTTGTATACTTCTTCCTTGGATCGAATACTATTTCCAATTTTCCTGGTAATCCATGAATTGGCCACCTTTCCCATTTTACATTTGTGCAAGACCCCTGTTATTGCTTCAAGTATTTATTCAATTCAATTATTTTGTTAAGTCATCATTGAATTTGCTTCCATCGGCCTTTCAGGTAGTGTAGGCACAGCCAGTTAGCATTTGATCAGATGGGTTTGCCTTTGAATATATTGTCTGAGCAGGAAAAGTATGGGTTTTGGTTGTACAGTTCTGTTCAATTTAAAGTAAGAGGTTAAAGAGGTTAAAGATCTTAAGGAATTAGAGGCCAGGGAGAAAACCATAGAAAAGGTACAGCACAGATGGAGACCATTCAGCCCATCTTGCCCTTTCTAATTCTACCTCCCTGCACCTTGTAGCTTACCACACATAAGCTGCAGATCCAGGTCCATTTTTAAAGAGTTCAGGGTCTCTAACTCCACTCCAACGCGGACAGCGAATTCCATTTAAGCGCATTTAAGAGTCAACCACATAGATTTCATAGAATTTACAGTGCAGAAGGAGGCCATTCAGCCCATCGAGTCTGCGCCGGCCCTTGGAAAGAGCACCCTACCCAAGATCAACACCTCCACCCTATAACCCAGTAACCCCACCCAACACTAGGGGCAATTTTGGCCACTAAGGGCAATTTAGAATGGCCAATCCACCTAACCTGCACATCTTTGGACTGTGGGAGGAAACCGGAGCACCCGGAGGAAACCCACGCAGACACGAGGAGGATGAGGATGTGCAGACTCCGCACAGTCAGTGACCCAAGACGGAATCGAACCCGGGACCCTGGAGCTGTGAAGCAATTGTGCTATCCACAATGCTATTGTGCTGCCCTGTGTCTCTGGAGTCATATATAGGCCAGGCCAGGTAGGAACGACAGATTTCCTTCCCTGGAGGACATTAGCGAACCTGATGCATTTTTACAACAATAGTTTCATTGTCATCATTAGACTTTTAATTCCAGATTTTTATTGAATTGAACCCAGGTCCCCACAGCATTCCCCCGAGTCTCTGAATTACTAGTCCAGTGATTATACCATGACGCCACTGCCTCCCCTGGTCCCCTGATTCTAGAATTCTCCACCAAGGGAAACAATTTTATCCTGTCCACGCTATCTATTCCCCCTCAATTCTGTACACCTCAATGAAGCCATCCCTCAGCCTTCTTTGTTCCAAGGAAAATAACCGCAACCTATCCAATCTCTCCTCGTAACTACACTTTGAGCCCTGGCAACAATCTTGTAAAACTCCTCTGCTCTCTCTCCAGAGCAATAACATCCTTCTTGTAATGTGCCGACAGAACTGCACACAATATTCTAATTGTGGCTTCACCAGTGTTTTATACAATCTCAACAATATATCCTTACTTTTATATTCTCTACCTCTGCCAATGAAGGAGAGCATTACATATACTTTCTTTACAACCTTGTCTATTTGAACTGCTGACTTTATAGACCTGTGCACCTGTATGCCAAGATCTCTCATTTCATCTACCCCTCTTAGTATATTCCCATTTATTTTGTACTCCTTGGGCGGGATTCTCCGCTATCCGGCGGGGCGGGCCATGACGGCGCCGAGGAGTGGCGTGAACCACTCCGGTGTCGGGCCGCCCAGAAGTGCGGAATCTTCCGCACCTTCAGGGTCTAGGCCGGCGCTGGCGGGGTTGGCGCTGCGCCAGCCGGCGCCGAAGGGCATCCACCGGCCGGCTCGAGTTGGCGCATGCGCGGGAACGCCAGCGTGTACTGGCATCATCCGAGCACATCGCAGGGGGGTTCTTCTCCGTGCCAGCCATGGTGGACCGTTACACCGGCCGGGATGGAGGGAAAGAGTGCCCCCACGGCACAGGATCGCCCGTCGATCGGTGGGCCCCAATCGCGGGCCAGGCCACTGTGGAGGCCCCCCCGGGGCCAGATCCCCCCGCGACCCCCGAGGACTCCGCAGGCCGCCCGCAGAGCCAGGTCCCGCCGGTCCGGACCTGGTGTAATATACGCCGGCGGGACTGGCCGAAAACGGGCCACCATTCGGCCCATCGCAGGGGCGGAGAATCACCGGGGGGGGGGGGGGGGCTGCCAATGGCTCCCGACCGGTGTGGCACGATTCCCGCCCCCGCTAAAAAACTGCCGCTGGAGAATCCGTCAACGGGTCGGGATTCACGCCGCCCCCCCCGGCGATTCTCCGGCCCGGCGGGGGTCGGAGAATCCCGCCCCTTATAACTGTTTGACCTCCCTAAAAGCATGACCTCACACTTCTCTGTGTTACATTCCATCTGCCACTTAATCGCCCACTCCACCAACTATATCGTTTTATCCAGTTTGCCACATTACCCTGTATCCCATGGGTTTTCACTTTCTTGACTAATCTGCCATGTGAGGCTTTGTCAAAATGCCTTGCTAAAATCCATGTACACCACATCCACTGCTCTACCTTCATCAACCCTCCTTGTCACTTCCTCAAAGAATTCAATTAAATTTGTGAGGCAAGATCTTCCTTTAACAAATCTATGCTGACCATCCCGGACTAGTCCATGCCTTTCTACATGACAGTTAATCCTATTTGATTTTACCAATTTGCCCACTACTGACGTAAGACTAACAATCCTATAATTGTTTGTATCTAGAGAGGATTGGAAAGTTACTTCAGAGCATTGGCTATATCCATCCTGACCTCTTTCAGCAGACTCGGAAACAATCCACCTGGCCCTGCCGACTTATTAACTCTCAAAGATTTCAGCCCTTCCAGTACTTGCTCCCGCTTTACGATGATCCCATCCAGTATCTCACAATGTTCCTCCTGGACTACTGGACCTGCATCATCCCAATCCTTTGTAAACACGGAGACAAAATAGTCATTTAAAACCCTCCCCACAGCCTCTACATCTACACGTAGATTCCCTTCTTCATCTCTGATAGGTCACACTTTTTCCTTGACTAACCATTTACCATTAATATAATGGTACCGCATCTTTTGAATTTTCTTTAACTTTACTTGCTAATAACAGGGCTTTCAGAAATATCAACGAGGTTAGACAAAGTCAACATGGATTTGTGAAAGGAACTCATGTTTGACAAACCTACTGGAGCTCATTTAGAACGTAACTAGCAGAACAGATAAGGATGAACTAGTGGATATGGTGTATTTGGATTTTCAGAAAGCTTTTGATAGTATCCCACATAAGAAATTAAAGTGCATGGAATTGGGGGTAATATATTGGCACGGATTGCGAATTGGCTGGCAGACAGGAAACCGGGAGCTGGAAGAAATGGATCTTTTTCAAAGTGGCAGACAGTGACTAGTGGGGTCCCATAGGGATCAGTGCTTGGGCCCCAGCTATCCACAATATACATCCATGATTTGGATGAGGGAACCAAATGTAATATTTCCAAATTTGCCAACGACACAAAATGTGGTGGGAAGGTGAGTGGTGAGGAAGATGTTAAGAGGCTTCAAGGTGCTTTAAACAAGTTAAGATGTGGGGATGCCGGCGTTGGACTGGGGTGAGCACAGCAAGAAGTCTTACAACACTTTAACCTGGTGTTGCAAGACTTCTTATCAAACAAGTTAAGTCAGTGGGCAAATATATGACCGATGCAGTGTAACAGGGATAAACGCAAAGTTATCCACCTTGGACAGAGAAGCAGAATGGCAGAGCATTACGTAAATGCTGATATATTGGTAAATGTTGATGCACAAAGGGACCTACCTGGGTGTCCCAGTACACCGGTCAATGAAAGCAAGCATGTCGGTATATCAAGTGGTTAAGAAGGCAAATGGTATGCTGACTTTCATGACAAAAGGACTCGAGTACAGGAACATGGTTGTCCTATTGCAGGGCCTTGGCGAGACCACATCTGGAGCATTGTGTGAAGCTTTGGTCTCATAATTGAAGAAAGTCTAGAGGGGCTGCAGTGCATGTTCATCCAATTGTGGGATGGCAGGATTGTTGTACGAGCACAGATTGGGTCGACTGGGCCTTGATTCACTGGAATTTAGAAGAATGAGAGGGGATCCAATTGAAAGATATTAAATTCTGACAGGGCTGGATACAGGGATATTGTTTCCTCTGGCTAGGGTGTCTAGAACAGGGGCCACAGTCTCAGGATACGGGGATGGGGATAGGCCAATTAGGATGAGGAGAAAGCTCATCACTCAGAGAACAAAGGACAAAGAACAGTACAGCACATGAACTGGCTCTTCGGCCCGCCAAGCCTGTGCCGATCACGTGTCCTATCTAGACCAACCAACCTGTATCCTTCTGTACCCAGTCTGTTCATGTGCCTATCCAGGTAAGTCTTAAAGGTCGCTAACGTATCTGCCTCAACCACCTCACTTGGCAGTGCATTCCAGGCCACCACCACCCTCTGTGTAAAAAACTTCCCCCGCACATCTCCACTGAACCTATCCCCCCTCACCTTGAACTTGTGCCCCCTTGTGATTGTCATTTCCGCCCAGCCTCCAACTGTTCACCCTATTTATACCCCTCAATTTTATACACTTCTCTCAGGTCGCCCCTCAGCCTCCGTCTCTCTAGGGAGAACAATCCCAGTTTATTCAATCTGGATTGTGAACCAGTAGAATTCTCCACCACAGAATGCTGTAGATGGCAACTCACCGAATATATTTAAGAAGGGAATCGATAGATTTCTAGGCTCCAAGAGATGCCAAGTGGTAGAGAGAGAGTGTGGAAGTATGATGTTGAGATAGAGGATCAACCATGATCGTGTTGAGTGGGAGAGCAGGCGTGAATGGCTGATTGGCCTGCTCCTATTTTCGACGTGTCTCTGTAATTCTGGACAACCAGCAATTAGGCAAGGCGTGTCATTCTCAAAGGAGGTTTATCAGCTGTGGAGGGCTTCAGTGAGGAGGAGAAGTTGAAAATGCCAGAACAGTTCTTGGAACAGAAAATGTTAAGCAGTGACTCAAAAGGAGTTTTCAAGATGATGACAGATTTTGAAAGTGCGGATAGAAAAACAATATGATTCCCTCTGGAGAGTGGGTCAATAACTGTCAGGCATACATCCAAAATCATTGGCATGAGTATCAAGAGTGGAGACGAGGAGAATATTTTCACTGAGAGTTGCTGCCAGATGAATTGAAATGGTATTTTGCATCGGTCTTCATTACTGAGAATGCAAGTAACATTCCAGAAATGGCTGCAAATCAGGAATTGGAAGAGAGTGCGGAACTCAAGAAAATTAAAATCACCAGTGCTACGATTCCAGCTGTTCTTGCTGTTGGACAAGTCTGATCTTGGGGGAGAACTAGGTCTAATAAATCCTAACTTTTATTTTTCTGTTCAGAAAAGGGGAGGGTGGCTATTAAACAGGAGTCTGCTGATGTGGTTTAATGAAAGAACAAAACATTTATTAAACAAGAAAACGCGAATAGGTGGCCTATCGTCAGACACTTCACACTCTGAAACCAAGTGACAGATGCTACCCAAACAGTTGCCATGGATCTCTCACTAACTCCCCCAGTCACATAGAACATAGAACATTACAGCGCAGTACAGGCCTTTCGGCCCTTGATGCTGCGCCGATCTGTGAAACCACTCTAAATCCCATCTACACGATTCCCTTATCATCCATATGTCTATCCAATGACCATTTGAATGCCCTTAGTGTTGGCGAGTCCACTACTGTTGAAGGCAGGGCATTCCACACCCTTACTACTCTCTGAGTAAAGAACCTACCTCTGACATCTGTCTTATATCTATCTCCCCTCAATGTAAAGCTATGTCCCCTCGTGCTAGACATCACCATCCGAGGTAAAAGGCTCTCACTGTCCACCCTATCCAATCCTCTGATCATCTTGTATGCCTCAATTAAGTTACCTCTTAACCTTCTTCTCTCTAACGAAAACAGCCTCAAGTTCCTCAGCCTTTCCTCACAAGATCTTCCCTCCATACCAGGCAACATTCTGGTAAATCTCCTCTGCACCCTTTCCAATGCTTCCACATCCTTCCTATAATGCGGCAACCAGTATTGCACGCAATACTCCAAATGCAGCCGCGCCAGAGTTTTGTACAGCTGCAACATGACCGCATGGCTCCGAAACTCAATCCCTCTACCAATAAAAGCTAACACACCGTACACCTTCTTAACAACCCTCTCAACCTGGTGGCAACTTACAGGGATCTATGTACATGGACACCGAGATCTCTCTGCTCATCCACATTGCCAAGAATCTTACCATTAGCCCAGTACTCAGTCTTCCTGCTATTCCTTCCAAAATGAATCACCTCACACTTTTCTGCATTAAACTCCATTTGCCACCTCTCAGCCCAGCGCTGCAGCTTATTTGTCCCTCTGTAACTTGTAACATCCTTCCGCACTGTCCACCGACTTTAGTGTCATCTGCAAATTTACTCACCCATCCTTCTACGCCCTCGTCCAGGTAATTTATAAAAATGACAAACAGCAGTGGCCCCAAAACAGATCCTTGTGGTACACCATTAGTAACTGGACTCCAGTCTGAACATTTCCCATCAACCACCCTTTGTCTTCTTCCAGCTAGCCAATTTCTGATCCAAACTGCTAAATCACCCTGAATCCCTTATTTTCTGTAGTAGCCTACCATGGGGAACCTTATCAAACGCTTTACTGAAATCCATGGACACCACATTAACTGCTTTACCCTCATCCACCTGTTTGGTCACCTTCTCAATAAGGTTTGTGAGGCATGACCTACTGTTCACAAAACCGTGTTGACTATCTCTAATCAAATTATTCCTTTCCAGGTGATTATACATCCCATCTCTTATAAACCTTTCCAAGATTTTGCCCACAACAGATGGAAGGCTCACTGGTCTATAGTTACCTGGGTTGTCTCTACTCCCCTTCTTGAACAAGGGGACAACATTGGTTATCCTCCAGTCTACTGGCACTATTCCTGTGGACAATGACTTAACGATCAAAGCCAAAGGCTCAGCAATCTCCTCCCTAGCTTCCCAGAGAATCCTAGGATAAATCCCATCCGGTCCAGGGGACTTACCTATTTTCACACTTTCCAGATTTGCTAACACCTCCTCCTGATGAACCTCAAGCCCTTCTAGTCTAGTAGCCTGAATCTCAGTATTCTCCTCGACAACATTGTCTTTTTCCTGTTCCTGTGTGAATACTGATGAAAAATATTTATTTAACACCTCTCCTATCTCCTCGGACTCCAAGCACAACTTCCCACGACTGTTCCTGACTGGCCCTACTCTTACCCGAGTCATTAGTTTATTCCTGACATATCTATAGAAAGCTTTAGGGTTATCCTTGATCCTACCTGCCAAAGACTTCTCATGTCCCCTCCTGGCTCTTCTTAGCTCTCTCTTTAGGTCCTTCCTAGCTAATTTGTAACTCCCGAGCGCCCTTATTGAACCTTCATGTCTCATCTTTACATAAGCCTCCTTCTTCCTCTTGACAAGTGTTTCGACTGCTTTAGTAAACCACAGATCCCTTGCTCGACCACTTCCTCCCTGCCCGACAGGTACATACTTATCAAGGGCATGCAGTAGCTGTTCCTTGAACAAACTCCACATTTCCATTCCCCAGATATAACTCTTGCCCTGCGGTATATACCTATCCCTTTCCATCACTAAAGTAAACGTAATCGAATTGTGGTCACTATCACCAAAGTGCTCACCTACCTCCAAATCTAACACCTGTCCTGGTTCATTACCCAGTACCAAATCCAATATGGCCTCGCCTCTCATTGGCCTATCTACATACTGTGTCAGGAAACCCTCCTGCACACATGGGTCCCGGATAAAAACGGACCCATCTAAAGTACTCGAACTATAGCGTTTCCAGTCAATATTTGGAAAGTTAAAGTCGCCCACAACAACTACCTTGTTGCTTTCGCTCCTTTCCAGAATCATCTTTGCAATCCTTTCCTCTACATCTCTGGAACTTTTCGGAGGCCTATAGAAAACCCCTAACAGAGTGACCTCTCCTTTCCTGTTTCTAACCTCAGCCCATACTACCTCAGTAGACGAGTCCTCATCAAACATACTTTCTGCCACCGTAATACTGTCCTTGACTAACAATGTCACCCCTCCCCATCTTTTACCACCTTCCCCGAGCTTACTGAAATATCTAAACCCCGGCACCTGCAACAACCATTCCTGTCCCTGCTCTATCCATGTCTCCGAAATGGCCACAACATCGATGTCCCAGGTACCAACCCATGCCGCAAGTTCACCCACCTTATTCCGGATGCTCCTGGCATTGAAGAAGACACACTTTAAACCACCTTCCTGCCTGCACACTCCTGCAACTTTGAAACCTTACTGATGACCTCACTACTCTCAACCTCCTGTTTACTGGATCTACAATTCAGGTTCCCAATCCCCTGCTGAACTAGTTTAAACCCTCCCGAAGAGCATTAGCAAATTTCCCCCCCCAGGATATTGGTACCCCTCTGGTCCAGGTGTAGACCATCCCGTTTGTAGAGGTCCCACCGACCCCAGAATGAGCCCCAATTATCCAGAAATCTGAAACCCTCCCTCCTGCACCATCCCTGTAGCCATGTGTTCAACTCCTCTCTCTCCCTATAACGTGGCACGGGTAACAACCCAGATATAATAACTCTGTTTGTCCTAGATTTAAGTTTCCACCTTAGCTCCCTGAATTCCTGCCTTACATCCCTATCCCTTTTCCTACATATGTCATTGGTACCTATGTGGACCACGACTTGGGGCTGCTCCCCCTCCCCCTTAAGTATTCCGAAAACACGATCCGAGACATCACGCACCCTGGCACCTGGGAGGCAACACACCAACTGCGAGTCTCTCACGTTCCCACAGAATCACCTATCTATCCCCCTAACTATAGAGTCTCCAATGACTAATGCTCTACTCCTCGCCCCCCCTTCCCTTCTGAGCAACAGGGACAGACTCTGTGCCAGAGACCTGTACCCCATGGCTTACCCCTGGTAAGTCCCCCTCTCCCAACAGCATCCAAAGCAGTATACTTGTTACTAAGGGAATGACCACAGGGGATCCCTGTACTGACTGCTTCCTCCCAGCCCCTCTCACCGTCACCCATCTATCTGTATTCTTCAGAGTAACTACATCCCTGAAGCTTCTATCTATGACCACCTCTGCCTCCAGAATGATCCGAAGTTCATCCAGCTCCAGTTCCCTAACGCGGTTTCTGAGGAGCTGGAAATGGGTGCACTTCCCACAGATGAAATCAGCACCGACATTGACGGCGTCCCTCACCTCAAACATTCTTCAGGAGGAACATTGCACTACCTTCCCTGCGATCCCCTCTAGATAAAAAAAAGAAAAAGAAAGAAAGAGCTTACCTGTTGTTCACTCCCCTTCTCAGCAAGCACTCACTCAGCAACCTCTGTGCCCCGCACGATAACACCGGAGGGAAAATAAAAGAAAAACGACTTACCAGTCACCAGCCAATCCCTTACCTGCAGGCTGTGACTTCACGGTTAAACTTCTAGTTGCACTCGAGCCTTCCTTTTGGTCTTTACAGCAGTTGTTTTTTTTTGGTTAGAGGAGGGGGTAGGGAGGTAATCACTGAAGAAGTGTTTTTGGTTTAAGTGTCACTTAACAACAGCTCCTCCACAAACCACCTTTAAGTTAGGGTGAGCACAACAGACGTATGCAAATTGCCCCCGCAACAGCCAATCAGCAGCTCTGCTCTACTGCCCTCGGCTGAACAGCTAGGGTCTCTTGCTCAGGTACACCTTCAAGTTCGGGTGAGCACAACAGACGTATGCAAATTGCCCCCGCAATAGCCAATCAGCAGCTCCGCTCTACTGCCCTCTGCTGGATGCTTGTCTTCATTTGAACAGCTAGAGTCTCTTGCTCGGGTACACCTTCAAGTTAGGGTGAGCACAACAGACGTATGCAAACTGCCCCCGCAGCAGCCAATCGCCAGCTCTGCTCTACTGCCCTCTGCTGGTCACTTGTCACACTGTTAGCCAACTGAAACCCTCTTTAGCATAAAGGTTTCCAATCTCAACGCTCAAAGTACTCACTTTGGAATCTTCTCCCGAACAACGCTTTCTCTCGGACGCCTTTCAAAGGGTCCACCTCCAGGTTTTTGATCTCTCCTTCTGATATTTCTGACCCCTGGGTCGCCAGGTGCATTCAAGCTTTGTCTTCCACTCAACATTCACATCTAAGACTCTTAGACTTATTTTCCTCAGCAACCTGCTAGCACGTCCATCTAGAGAGGGAGTTTTAAACTGCTTCCTGCACCTTCAAGTATAATCACCAACTGATGTAGAAGCTGCTGTCCCATTTCTGTGGGTTTCTCTCTCTGGACCATTGTCGTTAGGCAACAGCAACGTTTTTCACTCTTTTGTTTTTTAGCTTCCCAAAAGTACTTCAAGAATTGTAAAATCGCATTAAAAATTCAGGTGTACAAACAGCTCCAGACCGGTGGTCTCCACTTTAAA
Source organism: Scyliorhinus torazame (assembly GCF_047496885.1). Lineage (NCBI taxonomy): Eukaryota > Metazoa > Chordata > Chondrichthyes > Carcharhiniformes > Scyliorhinidae > Scyliorhinus > Scyliorhinus torazame. The sequence continues at coordinate 326,658,600 of NC_092710.1, forward strand.
ATGAAACTCGGCTCAGGTTTCACCTTTTGAACCCACAAATAGAGAATAAAGCAAACTTAAAGCTAAAGCTTATTCCTAATGCTCACACATACAAGTACAACTTACTTGTCTATTTTCATCTCATAATTCCAGGATCTGCTCAACAAATTGTTGGAACTGTGGTTTGACAAGTCCCCCTGCTCTTGGTCTGATAAGAAGTGGCTAGTTGATGCTTGGTTTTAATTCTCTATAATTCACTAGATTTGGGGACGTTTCCATTCGATTGGGCAACAGTAAATGTAACCTCATTATTTAAAAAGGGAGGTGGTTGGATTGGATTTGTTTATTATCTCGCGTACTGAGGTACAGTGAAAAGTATTTTTCTGCGAGCAGTTCAAACAGAGCATTTAGTACATGAAAATAAAATAAAATAGAAAATAGGGAAACACAAGGTGCACAATGTAAATACGAAGACACCAGCATCGGGTGAAGCATACAGGAGTGTAGTATTAATCAGGTCAGTCCATAAATGGGCCGTTTAGAAGTCTGGTAACAGTGGGGAAGAAGCTGTTTTGAATCTGAGAAAGAGAGAAAGCAGACACAAAGATAAGTGGGAGAGTAAGCAGTGCTCACCCATAGAAGTCTACTAAAGGATATAGATAGTTCAAGTGAGTGGGCAAAGATTTGGCAAATGAATATTATGTGGGCAAATGTAACGTTGTCCATTTTGGCAGGATGAATAACAAAGAAGCATATTATCTAAATGGTCAGACATTGCAGGGCTCTGGAGCTGGATTCTCTGAGCCTCTGCGCGAACTACGCGGTGCGGGTAGGGGGCCATTGACAGAAGATCCCCTCACAATTCTCCGCGCACAACTGGCCAAGTTCCAGAAGGCGTGGTTCTAACTACCTATCGGCCGTCGGGAACGTCGGGTGGCAGCTGCGGACTCAGTCCTGGTGGGGGGGTAGGAGGACCATTCATCGGCCGGGGGTCAGGGGAGCGATCGGGCGTCATGGACCCGCGGGCGCGCACGTTCTTGGGGGGGGGGGGGACAACTACATTTTGTGCCGCTCCGCCGTCCGGGTCCGCCATGTCGCCGCCGTGCGCATGCGCGGATTCCCGACCGGAAGTGTGAGGTCCCGTATCCGCAGCCAGAGCTGCGAGAAGCACTCCGGGGGCCTGCCAGCCCCCTGCAGATGGGGGAGAATCACTCAGGACTTTCTTAAGGAAAGTCCAGGGTGAAACGCCAGCGTTTTTACGCTAGCTTGGGGACATAGCCCCATTATTGGAGAATCCAGCATCTGATATACAGAGGGATCTGGGTGTCTCTGTGTGTCCAAGTGCATGAACCACAAAAGGCTAATGTACAGGTGCAAAAGGTAATTGGGTAAGCTAATAGAAAGTTATCATTTATCGCAAGGGGAATTGAATATAGAAGGAGGGAGGTCATACATTAATTATGCAGGACATTGGTGAGATCATATCTGGGGTACTATGTGCAGTACTTATCATTTTATTTGGGAAAGCAGTATAGAGAAGGTTGAATCGATAATACCTGGAATGGGTGGGTTGTGTTATGAGGAAAGGCTGGACAGGCCAGGCTTGTATCCAGAGGTGTTTAGAGGAATAAGAGGTGACTTGATTGAAATGGCCCATAACTTCCTCAGAGTGTCTACCTCCACGGATTGCCACTCTGGATGAACTTACCCTTCCTGTAATTTCAAAGCCCCTCTCTCGCCCAACCTTCCTCACTCAAAGAACAAAGAACAAAGAAATGTACAGCACAGGAACAGGCCCTTCGGCCCTCCAAGCCCGTGCCGACCATACTGCCCGACTAAACTACAATCTTCTACACTTCCTGGGTCCGTATCCTTCTATTCCCATCCTATTCATATATTTGTCAAGATGCCCCTTAAATGTCCCTATCGTCCCTGCCTCCACTACCTCCTCCGGTAGTGAGTTCCAGGCACCCACTACCCTCTGCGTAAAAAACTTGCCTCGTACATCTACTCTAAACTTTGCCCCTCTCACTTTAAACCTATGCCCCCTAGTAATTGACCCCTCTACCCTGGGGAAAAGCCTCTGACTATCCACTCTGTCTATGCCCCTCATAATTTTGTATACCTCTATCAGGTCGCCCCTCAACCTCCTTCGTTCCAGTGAGAACAAACCGAGTTTATTCAATCGCTCCTCATAGCTTATGCCCTCCATACCAGGCAACATTCTGGTAAATCTCTTCTGCACCCTCTCTAAAGCCTCCACATCCTTCTGGTAGTGTGGCGACCAGAATTGAACACTATACTCCAAGTGTGGCCTAACTAAGGTTCTATACAGCTGCAACATGACTTGCCAATTCTTATACTCAATGCCCCGGCCAATGAAGGCAAGCATGCCGTATGCCTTCTTGACTACCTTCTCCACCTGTGTAGCCCCTTTCAGTGATCTGTGGACCTGTACTCCTAGATCTCTTTGACTTTCAATACTCTTGAGGGTTCTACCATTCACTGTATATTCCCTACCTGCATTAGCCCTTCCAAAATGCATTACCTCACATTTGTCCAGGTTAAACTCCATCTGCCATCTCTCCGCCCAAGTCTCCAGACAATCTAAATCCTGCTGTATCCTCAGACAGTCCTCATCGCTATCCGCAATTCCACCAACCTTTGTGTCGTCTGCAAACTTACTAATCAGACCAGTTACATTTTCCTCCAAATCATTTATATATACTACAAAGAGCAAAGGTCCCAGCACTGATCCCTGTGGAACACCACTGGTCACAGCCCTCCAATTAGAAAAGCATCCCTCCATTGCTACCCTCTGCCTTCTATGGCCTAGCCAGTTCTGTATCCACCTTGCCAGTTCACCCCTGATCCCGTGTGACTTCACCTTTTGTACTAGTCTACCATGAGGGACCTTGTCAAAGGCCTTACTGAAGTCCATATAGACAACATCTACTGCCCTACCTGCATCAATCATCTTAGTGACCTCCTCGAAAAACTCTATCAAGTTAGTGAGACACGACCTCCCCTTCACAAAACCGTGCTGCCTCTCACTAATACGTCCATTTGCTTCCAAATGGGAGTAGATCCTGTCTCGAAGAATTCTCTCCAGTAATTTCCCTACCACTGAAGTAAGGCTCACCGGCCTGTAGTTCCCGGGATTATCCCTGCCACCCTTCTTAAACAGAGGAACAACATTGGCTATTCTCCAGTCCTCCGGGACATCCCCTGAAGACAGCGAGGATCCAAAGATTTCTGTCAAGGCCTCAGCAATTTCCTCTCCAGCCTCCTTCAGTATTCTGGGGTAGATCCCATCCGGCCCTGGGGACTTATCTACCTTAATATTTTTTAAGACACCCAACACCTCGTCTTTTTGGATCACAATGTGACCCAGGCTATCTACACCCCCTTCTCCAGACTCAACATCTACCAATTCCTTCTCTTTGGTGAATACTGATGCAAAGTATTCATTTAGTACCTCGCCCATTTCCTCTGGCTCCACACATAGATTCCCTTGCCTATCCTTCAGTGGGCCAACCCTTTCCCTGGCTACCCTCTTGCTTTTTATGTAAGTGTAAAAAGCCTTGGGATTTTCCTTAACTCTATTTGCCAATGACTTTTCATGACCCCTTCTAGCCCTCCTGACTCCCTGCTTAAGTTCCTTCCTACTTTCCTTATATGCCACACAGGCTTCGTCTGTTCCCAGCCTTTTAGCCCTGACAAATGCCTCCTTTTTCTTTTTGACGAGGCCTACAATATCATTCGTCATCCAAGGTTCCCGAAAATTGCCGTATTTGTCTTTCTTCCTCACAGGAACATGCCTGTCCTGTATTCCTATCAACTGACACTTGAAAGCCTCCCACATGTCAGATGTTGATTTGCCCTCAAACATCCGCCCCCAATCTATGCTCTTCAGTTCCCGCCTAATATTGTTATAATTAGCCTTCCCCCAATTTAGCACATTCATCCTCGGACCACTCTTATCCTTGTCCACCAGTACTTTAAAACTTACTCAGGCTGGGTGAGACAGCAGCAGCGAAGTACGCCCAACTACATCGGTGTGGAGTAATTGGGGCACAGAGAAGGAAGCCATGTCCCCATTTCACGGCACTGGCTGCCATAAAGGAGGTGTTTAAAGGGAGCCAGATGAGTTTCCTGCAATTTGGAGAGACCGGGAGGGGGTGGTGGGGAGACTGTGATGTGGGGGAGGAGACTGGGAGTGGTGGGAGAGCTGGCTGGGTGGGGTGGGGGGGGGGGGGGGGGCAGACTGGAAGGGATGAGGGAGGATCCGGGGGTTGGAGGAGATGTGGCAGATCAGATGGAAGGATCGGGGTGAACCCAAGGGGAGGGGGGCAGGGTGAACCAGAGGGGGTGGAAAAGACTGGGGTGGGGTGGACCGAGGAGAGGTAGAGGCGAGGGTCTGGGATAGCCAAGTGGGGATGGAGCAGGGCAGAGTGGGTGTCAGGCCTGGGGTTGGTTGGAGGGCGGGGTCAGACCAGAGCAGGGCGGGGTCAGACCAGAGCGGGGCGGGGGTATCGGACCTCTCTCCCTCAAAAGGCGGTTGGGGCAGAATCTTTCAATGCCTTTACGGTTGTAATAGATAGATCTTTGATAAGCTTGGGGGTGAAAGGTTATTAGAGGTTGGCCGGGATGTGGGATTGAGCTTCCAATCAGATCAGCGATGATGTTACTGAATGGCGGAACAGGTTGGAGGGGCAGAGTGGCCTACTCCTGCTCCGATATCGTAGCTGCACATGTTGGGTTTGGAATGGTCTCCCTGAAAAGGTGGCGGAAGCTGATTCAAGAAATAATTTTAAAAGAGAGGTGCAAGGGGATGAGGAACACACAGGTTTACGGGCCAAAAGTCAAACACAACTGCTCTTTCAGAGACCCAGCGCTGGCGCAATCCGTTACATTCTTCTTTACGGAAGAACTCTGACTGAAAAATGGAGCCTAGAGATAATGTTGGTGTTGTGAAGAAGTGTTTAGGGTCACCATGCTGGAATAAGTTGCCAGATCTGGTGGTTAGAACGAAGATATTTAATAAATATGGGCAGCACGGTAGCACAAGTGGATAGCACTGTGGCTTTACAGCGGCAGGGTCCCAGGTTTGATTCCCCGCTGGGTCACTGTCTGTGCGGAGTCTGCACGCTCTACCCGTGTCTGCGTGGGTTCCCTCCGGTTTCCTCCCACAGTCCAAAGATGTGCAGGTTAGGTGGATTGGCCATGATACATTGCCCTTCGTGTTCAAAAAAGGTCAGGAGGGGTTATTGGGTTACGGGGAAAGGGTTGAAGTGAGGGCTTAAGTGGGTCGGTGCAGACTTGATAGGCCGAATGGCTTCATTCGGCCTCCTTCTGAATAAATGGAAGAGGGAAGAGCAGGCCAGAAGTTTGTGGCCCGATCGGGCATGCAGCCAAGCCAAACATGGGTCAAATCATATGAGGAAAAAGCCGGTCTCATGTCCCGAAGTCCTGGCACCGCCGTGCAATATTACAGTCGTCGGGTGCTGTGTGGAAATCAGAAACACATCGGCTGATAATCGAAAGGGCGATCACTTTCAATTACCATTACAAATTCCCACCCAATGTCTAACCAGGGGCCCTGTGGGGAAGCAACAACGTCTCATCTGACCTTCCCAACGGCAGTACGGCTGAGCCAGGGACCGCCCGAGCGGGGGGGGGGGGGGGGGGGGGGGGGTCATGGGCATGGTGCCCTGTCACACGGTGGCACGACTCGTGAGAGCAGACCGTGGATGACGTGCTGCATTAGAATGTGAACCTTCTGAATTTTAAATGGACAGCACTGCTGTGCTGCACAGTCTGACCGTGTGCATCCAGCTCAAGCCAACAGGTCCCGGAGTTATTTGTGCATGGCCTACTCAAACACTTTGTACTGGATTTTATGAAGTATCCCAGCAATAAAGTAACCTGACTTTGAGCGTATGTTGTGTACTCATGTTGCGTACTGTGTCAGCAGCGAAACAAATCAGTTATTGTGCATGTGGCCAGGACATTCTGACCCTCAACCTCGTTAAAAATAAATGACTCGTTCAAACCAACACAAACACATATTGCTTATACCCTAGCTGCACTATCACTTGTGCAATACTGGTGCTGTTTTGAGACGGGTGCAATTACCCTGATAACCAACACCGGTTAAGGTATGAGACCTTGGCCTGTGGAATGTATTGAATATTTTGGCTGTCACACTGAGTCCCGAATGCCCTTCAATTCGCTTCAAAGACGACAGAGTTATAGGGGCTTCTCCCCAGTAAATTAACGTCATGGGTGAATGGTTTCCCACAAGGACAAAGAATACAATTTCCTGTTGAACGTTACATCATGGATTCTATTACTTCAGCCAGAAAGCGACAAGAGACTCTGCTAATCTGTTCAAAGTGAAAAAATGAAATGAAAATCGCTATTGTCACAAGTCGGCGTCAAATGAAGTTACTGTGAAAAGTCCCTCGTCGCCACATTCCGGCGCCTGTTCGGGGAGGCTGGTATGGGAATTGAACGGTGCTGCTGGCCTGCCTTGGTCTGCTTTAAAAGCCAGCGATTTACCCCTGTGCTAAACAGCCATTTCAACAAATCATTTTCCATTCCTTTTTTTTTTGCAAGACAACAAAGCCCAGTAAAATATTAAATTTCTTTTTCCACCAAGCCACATAATCTTCAATACAAAATTTCCTGTCAGATATTTGTCTGCTAAGCTCATCCAGTGGAGCACACTCGCTTCCAACATTTGCGCCCTTAATGTGAGACAGCTGTTGCGTGCTGACCTTCATTCTGTTGCACAAGAGACGCAGCTGCCACTGATTTTGACCCACCACCCTTGACCTTTGACCCCCAGAGACGGTTAAGTTCAACTGGAGATGAATAGCGTCTGTTCCTGGGAGCGGGTGGACATTTTGATTTCTCACAGGTGGTCCCATGCATAGTCTTTGGTGCTCTATTTAGAACAATGCAACCAATTTGGTGTGGGGGGGGCGGCTGGGGAAGTGGTTGCGCAGCATCTGGGTAATCTCTCATACTCTGTTTCACCCTGCCTTCCACAAAGCTGTCAGTAGAAAAATTGTAAACCTCTCCTTCACCATTATATTAGTGGAAATACATATGTTCCTATGGAGGGGTGAGGGCATGTGTGAACGTAACACTCCTGACTAATGCTCTCCCATACAGCATCACCTATTGGTGCACTGGTGGCATAGTCGGGAAGGGCACTGGTAGGCTGAATTGTATTGCCATAGCTGTCTAACAACTTCCTGCGGTAGGTCTTACAGCCACTTCCCCCACCCTAGTGGTACTGACCTCACTTTCCCTTGCTGCCCCCAAGTGGTCTGACCCCATGACGTGCTCACCACCTGACAGTGCAGAGGTTTTTCCACAGGGCCCACTAATGGCGACAACCCCTACTCGGCCTGGAAATCCTTTGTCTTAGATTCACCCTGAGACCACACGACTGCGAGGTTGTCTGGCCTCTGACCCAATTTTAAATCTGTCCCTGTTTCTCCCCCCCCCCACCCACCCCCCCTCCCCCCCACCCACCCCCACTCCTCTCTGCTCACTGCCATTCTACTGCATCTACCCTGCCCCAATCGGTGCTAGGCTCCAATCTTGCTGGTGGTGAGTCCACTGGGCGCCCAATCTGGGGTCATCACAAGGGCTGAGGTGCCAACAGAAGTCCTACCCAGTCCTCCGCTCGATGGAAACTCCCAACCTTGTTGTCCAGGTCTGATTGTGAGAAGTGGTAACTCAACCAACAACAACATCCGTTACATGTGGTTGTAAAATCTCAAGGTGCTCTCCAGGGACATTATCAGCCAATAAATAATTTGCACCAAACCAAAGATGGGAGTTGAACAAAAACTTGGTCAAAAGGGGTAGGTTTTAAGAGGTGACTTACATGAGGAGAGAGAGAGAGATTTAGCAAGGAAATTTTCGAAGTTCAAGGCCTAGACGGTTGAAGGCGCAGCTACCAATGATGAGGAAAAATAAGTGGGAGATGGACCAGAACCTGCCAGTGTTGGAGGAACGCAGAGTTCCTGAGGGTTGTCAGGCTAAGATAAGATTTAAGGAACATCCTGTAGGAGGTAACAGAGATAGGCAGGGACGCGCCAAGGAGCGATTTGTACACAAGGGTGAGAATTTTCACTTCAAGGACACGGTACTGGAGGGCAGCCAGTATTTGTAAAACTGTAGCCTGGCAAAGGGACAGTAGGAGAGTATGAGGAATGGAGGGGTGTGTACTGGAAGCTGGGGGAACATTGCAGATAAAGGTAATAACTCTCCAGATAGAAATGTCTCAAGGCACTTCACAAAGGACGAATTACTTAGTGGAGTGAGCTGTGTAGGGGTAATGGTGGCAGCCATTTTGCACATGGCAAGATCCGAACATAAATGGATGAGACCGTTTTTTGGTTGAAGAAGGAATGTTAGCCAGTACCACAGGGGGTCTCCGATCTTTTATATTAAGTTAAGCTGCAGGAGTAGGTGGTTGGGACCTTGCTTTACTACCTGAAGAGGAGCACCTCTGGCAATGCAGCACCTCTTGTCAGTGGAACAAGGCCTAAAGGCCCTAAACCCACAGTTACCCAACACAAGCAGCGGAATTCTCCTTCGGCGGGATCGTCCGCTTCGCCACCAGCACCCACACCCGCGGGTTTCCCGACGGCGTGAGGTGGCCACAATGGGAAACCCCATTGGGCTGCGGGAATGTAGAATCCCGCTTCCGGCAGGGGCGTACCGGAAAACGCGGCTGGCGGGCCGGAGAATCCCGCTCAAGTTGTTAACAGGGACAAGCTGATCAGTGGCAGAAACAGAACCGAAAAAAAGTAAAGGATTCTCATGCATCCCCATGATTCATCATGAATCAGTGGCCGCTCGGGCAACTTGGGAATAATGGATTTATTAAGCAACTCTGCTCAACGACCTGCATTCCCAAGAGATTTCCCTGTGGACATATAATTGGCCATAGTGCACTCTTGTCGTGTACATGTGTACGATTTACTGGAAAACCCTTAAACCTTCAGTCTGTTAAATGTTAGTGCTTGGTTTTTATTTATTGCTGAATTCCTTTTGATCTATCAGACGAGGTTGCTCAGAGTTAGGTTGTGGGAGATGTTGGTTCATACCAACAACTTACATTTATGTAACACCTTTAAAACAGACTACAAACCCCAAAGTGCTGTACTTGCATGACATCAGAGCTCAAATTGCCCTGGATGTTCTGTAAAAGATGGAGATATTCAAACAGTTTTATTTTTCCCATTTTGACTACTGGTATCTCACCACAGCTTTGCGCGGCACAGTAGCAGAGTGGTTAGCACGGTTGCCTCAGTGCCAGGGACCCGGGTTCGATTCCCTGCTTGGGTCACTGTCTGTGCGGAGTCTACACATTCTCCCCGTGTCTGTGTGGGTTTCCTCCAGGTGCTCCGGTTTCCTCCCACAAGTCCCAAAAGACGTGGTGCGGGATTCTCCGACCCCCCGCCGGGCCGGATTTCGGAAGCAGGGAGGTACAGAATGAGGGCTGCAGGGACGGCACTGATTCTTATACCCCGCCTATCAGGGCAGAGCTACATACTATACAGCCAATGGTAAACCCCCAGGTTTAACCAATGGAACTTCAGCCTCTCGGGTACTGCAATACCTGATAATACCACATGCTATTAACCCTTTATATTGCAATCCATGCGCCAACGGCATGGTGGCAGTCGTTAGCTCTGCAACCTCACAGTGCTAAGGACCCAGGTTCGATTCTGGCCTTGTGTGATTGTCTGTGTGGAGTGTGCACAGTCTCCCCATGCCTGTGTGGGTTTCCTCCATGTGCTCCTGTTTCCTGTGGAGGTTAGGTGAATTTGGTGTCTAAAGATGTGCAGGTTAAGTGGGGTTATGGGGATAGGGCGGGGGAATTGACCTGACTGGAGTGCTGTTTTGGAGAGTTGGTGGCACTGTCAGGGCGTTCGGGTAGCAGTGCCAGGCTGGCAGTACCATGCTGGCCAGGTGCCAGAGGCAGGGCCATTGTGCCACTCTGCCCAATCCCTGATCACCCGGGAGCCTCAAATCCCCAGTAAGACCCCCCCCCCCAAGGTGCCATCACAACTTTGTGAACAGTACCAAACGGCGCCCGGTTGAGGCCTGACTGGCGAGGCCAGAATCCCCGGCCCCAGGTGAATTGGGCGAGCACATATTTAAATGAGCGTAATGAGTCATTTAAATATGCGCATCTGGATCTCGCTGAATCTTGTAAGTCGTTTCGAGCATCACGATTCTCGATGGAGGCCCCTCGCGAGATTCAATGGCCTTGTCCCAACAACAAGTCTCACCAACACCTTGTGCAGCTGCAGTAAAACATCCCTCCTTTCAAATTCCATTATCTTGCAATAATACCTTCCTAATTATTTGCTGTACCTGCGTACAAATGTTTTATTTATTGTTTTAAATAAATAAGTACCCAATTCGTTTTTGATTATTAAGGGGCAATTTAGCGTGGCCAATCCACCTACCCTGCACATTTTTAGGTTGTGTGGTGAGACCCACTCAGACATGGGGAGAACATGCAAACTCCACATGGACAGTGACACCGGGCTGGAATCTAACCTGGGTCCTCGGTGCCGTGAGGCAGCAGTGCTAACCACTGCACCACCTTACCACCCGTACAAACGTTTTATGATTCTTGTAACGGGGAACCCAGATCCCTCTGTACACAGAGTTCTGCAATCTCTCTCCACTTAAGTAGTATACTGCTTTTCTATTCTTCTTGCCAATGTGGACAAGTTCATACTTTCCCACATTATACTCCATCTGCCAATTTTTTCCCATTCTGACTATGTTCCTTTTCAGACTCTCCTCGTGACAACTTACTTTCCTACCTACCTTGGGGTCATCTGCAAATTTAACTAACATACCTTCATCCAAATCTTTCATAGCTGCCGATGATTAAGCTAAAATGTAGTAAAAATGGAAGGATCTTCTTCAGGAATTCATAGCTCTGTCTTCATACCGCTGGGTAGCGACAGCGGAAAGAGTGTTGGGATGGACAAAGGAGCCAGAAGCTGAGTGGGTGCGCAGGGAGGAGGCCTCCTGCAAGGGGACCTCTCTCCGGGCCCTCTCCACGGCGGCACTTCTATCCCTGCTCAAGAAACACTCCAGCAGCCCCGTGGTGATAGCCACCCTCCAAACATGGAACCAACTACGGCAATTCGGACTGACCGAAATGTCCGACAAAGCCTTAATCTGCAATAACCTCAGGTTCACACCAGATTCACTGACGCCACCTTCAAAAGATGGAGACAGGATTGGGGGGACATTGACAGTCAGGGACCTATAAACTGACGGTAGGGTCACAACACTGGACAAACGTACGCAGAGATTCCAACTAGCTAAAGGCAACAAACTCAGAAACCTGCAGCTTAAAATCTTCCTATGGAAGGAGACAAGGACATACCCGTGACCTCCACGGCAGTAGCTTATTAGAAGAGCTACTGGACGCAGACATCCTAGGCAGAGGGAACTGCGATGACATGTACGAACGACTGCTAGAGAGGGCCGATACCGAACTGGACACGACAAGGAGGAAATGGGAGGAAGACTTGGGGTTCAAAATAGGGTGGGGACTCTGGAGCGAAGCACTGCACAGGGTCAACTCTACCTCCACATGCGTGAGGCTCAACCTAACGCAGCTAAAAGTGGTACATAGAGCCCACTTGACCAGAACCCGAATGAGCAGGTTCTTCCCAGAGGTGGAGGATAGATGTGAACGGTGCCAAGAAGGCCCAGCCAACAACGCCCACATGTTCTGGACTTGCCGTAGACTTGCTGGCTACTGGACAGCCTTCTTCGAGGCCATGTCCAAAGTGGTGGGGATGAGGGTGGAGCCATGCCCGAAGGTGGCGGTCTCCGGGGTATCAGACCAGCCAGATCTCTTCAAGGGGAGGAGGGCGGACGCCTTTGCCTCCCTGATTGCCCGCCGTAGAATCCTGTTCGGCTGGCGGTCAGCAGCACCACCCAAAGCTGCAGACTGGCTGTCCGACCTCTCGGAATTTCTCCAAATGGAGAAAATCAAATTCACCATCCATGGGTCGGAAGAGCACTTCCGCAAAACATGGGAACCATTCACCCGATGGGCTAAAATCCCATATAGTTCACTGACGCCCTTTATGGAAGGAAATCTGTCATCCTTACCTGATCTGGCCAACATGTGACTCCAGATCCACAGTTAAGTGGTTGACTCTTAGCTGCCCTCTGAATAGGCCTAGCAAGCTATTTAGTTCTGGGGAAATTAGGGACAGGCAAAAAAATGCTGGCCATACCAGTGATGCCCACATCCCCCAAAAGAATTTTAACAACACTTGCGCAGAAATGACTATGACAAATCATACATCACGGGCTGGATTCTCCGCACCCCAACATCAAAATCGCGTTCGGCGACGGGGTGGAAATCCATGCCTGAGGCCTGCCCCGCTATTCTCCGTTCCCAACGCCGTGGTTCTAATCTGGTCCTGCCATTCGGGAAACTCGCAAGGCAATGCGGACTCAGTCCACGGCCGCCACAGTCGGCAGAGGGCTGATCGGAGGTGGGGGGGCCTCATTCAGGCTGGGGACTATGTGTGCAGGCAGTCCACTGGAGGCCTTCGCCGTGTGCCTGCGCGGCCTCTGACACGGAAGTGTGGGGGGCCGTATCGGCAGCTGGAGCTGTGAGCTCCACGACAGCTGTGTGCTAGCCCCCTGCAAGACGGTGAATCTTTGGCCTTTTGACGCCAGTTTTCCTGACGTAAAAGACCACAGTTTTCACGACGGGTGAGGATATTGTCCCAAAAAATGAAGAATCCAGCCTCACATTTTAAGACTGTTGTATAGCAACAAGTAGTGTCTGCCCGTTGCTATCGTCCAGGATTTCATTATTGTTCAATGAATATTATTGTTTAATGTTTCCTGGAGTTTGCCTAACTTCTTAAGAAGTTGTGAGAAATTTCCTATGGTTTTGTTTGACCTGAAAATGACCACTGTATTTCCTTATCTATTTTTGCTTCCCATGCTAGTTAATATAAACCTGTGTTTGGAGAGGGTATTATGTACCACCCAATGGATACAATGATCTCTGATGGGCCTTTTCCGTCCTGTTCTTTTCAAATGTAATAATAATAATAATCTTTATTAGTGTCACAAGTAGACTTACATTAACACTGCAATGAAGTTACTACATTAACACTGCAATGAAGTTACTGTGAAAATCCCCTTGTCGCCACACTCCAGCGCCTGTTCGGGTGCACTAAGGGAGAATTCAGAATGTCCAATTCACCTAACAGCACGTCTTTCAAGCCTTGTGGGAGGAAACCGGAGCACCTGAAGGAAACCCACACAGATACAGGGAGAACGTGCAGACTCTGCACAGACAGTGACCCAAGCTGAGAATCGAATCCGGGTCCCTGGTGCAGTGAAGCAACAGTGCTAACCACTGTGCTACCGTGCCACCCCTTTTAACATGGAGTAAGCAAGATACAGGTTAAATGAACAGAGTTTTAGAGCATCATCATGAAGATTTGAGCAGTATCTAATACTGCACTTATACCAATTATCTTATTGACTAATGTGAAATTGGGTGTTTTTCTGGGTGTGTAATATAGGTTTCTTTGATCTCAATCTTCCTTGTTAATATTCCAAATCACGCTTGTATGCCATGGCACAATAATCATTATGTCCTTTGCCAATTTGTTGCGGCAGCCGTCAACTTGTCAAACGAAAACAAGCATCCAATTCTTGAATAGGCTTTAAATAATTGATTCAGAGCTTGTTGGTCCAGGGGTATGATTCTCGGTTTGGGTGTTACAGTCTTGAATTTGCGAGACGTCTCGGGTTCAAATCCCAGACAAGCCCTTTATGGGCGGCACGGTAGCACAGTGGTTAGTCCAGTTCCTGACTTGGGTCACTGTCTATGTGGAGTCTGCACGTTCTCCCCGTGTCTGCGTGGGTTTCCTCCCACAGGATGCTCCGGTTTCCTCCCACAGGTACATCTGTGCAAAAGACAAGACTCAGGCATTCGCAACAATGCGATTAACTCCGCATAATATCAAGAAACAGCTGAAGAAACTGGATACAGCAAAGGCTATGGGGGCCCTGACAATATTCCGGCAATAGTACTGAAGACTTGTGCTCCACAACTAAGGACGAGCCATATTAATACTGTGACTACCAGGGCAGGTCAAAGGCTAGGAATCCCAAGGCACGTAACTCATCTCCTGACCCCCCAATGGTGTCCACCATCTACAAGGCACAAGTCAGGAGTGTAATGGAATACTCTCCACTTGCCTGGTTGAGTCCAGTTCCAACAGCACTCAAGAAGCTCAACATCATCCAGGACAAAGCAGCCGCTTGATTGCTCCCCCTTCCACAAACATTCAAACTCTCCACCACTGACGAACACTGGCAGCCATGTGTACCATCTACAAGACGCATTGCAGTAACTCACCAAGGTTCCTTAGACAGCACCTTCCAGACCCACGACCACCACCATCTAGAAGGACAAGAGCAGCAGATACCTGAGAAACCCCACCACCTGGAGCTTCCCTCCAACTTACTCGCCACCCTGACTTGGAAATATATCACCGTTCCTTCACTGTCGCAGGGGCAAAATCCTGGAACTCCCTCCCTAACAACACTGTGGACGGACCTACACCTCAGAGACTGCAGTAGTTCAAGAAGGCAACTCACTATCTTCTGAAGGGCAACTAGGGATCTAAAATCTGGCCTAACCAGCAATTTCCACATCCCATAAATGAATGAATAAATAATCAGATCATGGCTGATCTCCTCCTGGTCTGAGAGCCCCTTGCCTGTTCCTCATATCCCTTTAACCGGTTTTTAATCAGAAATATATCTATCTCCTTCTTGAAATCATTTAATGATTCAGATTCCACCGCACTATGGGGCAGCAAGTTCCACAAATTCACCACGCTCTGCGAGAAGTAGTTCCTCCTCATCTCAGTTTTAAATCTACTGCCTCTCAACCTAAATCTGTGACCTCTTGTTCGAGATTGCCCCAGAAGGGGGCTTGCTTGATCTACATTTACTTTATCAATCCCTCTTAGTATTTTATATACCTTCGTCGGGATGGTTTACACCTGGACCAGAGGGGTACCAATATCCTGGGGGGGAAAATTTGCTAATGCTCTTCGGGAGGGTTTAAACTAGTTCAGCAGGGGATTGGGAACCTGAATTGTAGCTCCAGTAAACAGGAGGTTGAGAGTAGTGAGGTCATCAGTAAGGTTTCAAAGTTGCAGGAGTGTGCAGGCAGGAAGGTGGTTTAAAGTGTGTCTTCTTCAATGCCAGGAGCATCCGGAATAAGGTGGGTGAACTTGCGGCATGGGTTGGTACCTGGGACTTCGATGTTGTGGCCATTTCGGAGACATGGATAGAGCAGGGACAGGAATGGTTGTTGCAGGTGCCGGGGTTTAGATATTTCAGTAAGCTCAGGGAAGGTGGCAAAAGAGGGAGAGGGGTGGCATTGTTAGTCAAGGACAGTATTACGGTGGCAGAAAGGATGTTTGACGAGGACTTGTCTACTGAGGTAGTATGGGCTGAGGTTAGAAACAGGAAAGGTGAGGTCACCCTGTTCGGGGTTTTCTATAGGCCTCCGAAAAGTTCCAGAGATGTAGAGGAAAGGATTGCAAAGATGATTCTGGATAGGAGCGAAAGCAACAGGGTAGTTGTTTTGGGAGACTTTAACTTTCCAAATATTGATTGGAAACGCTATAATTCGAGTCCTTTAGATGGGTCCGTTTTTGTCCAATGTGTGCAGGAGGGTTTCCTGAAATAGTATGTAGATAGGTCAATGAGAGGCGAGGCCATATTGGATTTGTACTGGGTAATGAACCAAGACAGGTGTTAGATTTGGAGGTAGGTGAGCACTTTGGTGATAGTGACCATAATTCGATTACGTTTACTTTAGTGATGGAAAGGGATAGGTATATACCGCAGGGCAAGAGTTATATCTGGGGGAAAGGCAATTATGATGCGATGAGGCAAGACTTAGGATGCATCGCATGGAGAGGAAAACTGCAGGGGATGGGCACAATGGAAATGTGGAGCTTGTTCAAGGAACAGCTACTGCGCGTACCGTGGTTTACTAAAGCAGTTGAAACACTTGTCAAGAGGAAGAAGGAGGCTTATGTAAAGATGATGTGGAGATGCCGGTGTTGGACTGGGGTGAGCACAGTTAAGTTGGCGGATGTGTTCCTTGGTCGGATCTGCGGGTAACTGTCTGTAGTGTTCTTGGTTGTTCAGTTGTCGGTATACTTCTTTGCAGTAGTCCGTTCTGTTCAGTACGACAGTGGCCCCTCCTTTGTCTGCTGGTTTGATGACGATGCTACGGTTGGTCTGGAGAGCGTGGATGGCATTGCGTTGTGCTTGGGTGACGTTCCCACCATCTGGCCTGCGAAATCCTACCAACTGTCCTGGCTTGATGCAATTCACACCTCTTTAACCTGGGGTTACCCCATCTCTGGATCTGTAAAGATTTAATCACCTGCTAATGGTCGCATTCCAAGCATTGTTTGGCATCTTTGAATTTGTCTATATATGTGTTTCTGGAACAGACCTCTTCATTCACCCGAGGAAGGAGCAGCGCTCCGAAAGCTAGTGACATCGAAACAAACCGGTTGGACTTTAACCTGGTGTTGTAAGACTTCTTACTGTGCTCACCCCAGTCCAACGCCGGCATCTCCACAATAATGTAATATTTAGTACCTAATTTACCATCCCTGTATTAAACTATTCTCCGGCTGGTGGAATTCTCTCTTTCCACTGGCAGTGTAGCCCCGCCTGCGGGATCCCGATGGCGTGGACTGGTTTCAATGGGAAATCCCATTGCCAGCGAGCGGCACACTGCCGAAAAACACACGGCTGGGAGACCGGAGAATCCGGCCTTGGTTTCTTTAACCAATCTAATTGAAATCCTGTTTATGATAACCCCTGGGTTCAATTGGACGTTAGCGCTGGGATGAGAGAGATTTGCAATTTGATCGGCATAAATCCAGGACCGAAGCACGTTAGCCAGAAATGTGGCAGAATTCTCTGCTTGCCGACGCCAATTGCGTAAATCGACAATCGGGCGGAGAATCCCTTTTGATGACCGAATCGGGGGCGGCGCCTGTTTTCGGATACCCCCCCCGCCCTCCCCCTATGCTCCGCCCCCAGTGGGCCGAGTTGTGGTGGGGAATGACCTGGGGGCGCGAAGGGGGACACTCTCTGGAAGGTCAGGTCATCGCGCAGCCGGCGCCATGTTGTACGGCAATTGCGTAATTGACAATCGTGATGGAACACTCCGCACTTGCTTGGATGAGTGCAGCTCCAACAACACCCAAGAAGCACGATGCCATCCAGGACAAAACAACCCAATTGATTGTTTTTCTCCCCCCCCCCCATCCACCGCTTTCAACATTAACTCCTTCCACTACAGATGCACAATGGCAGGAGTGTGCACCATCTACAAGATGCACTGCAGGAACTCACCAAGGTTCCTTCGCCAGCACCTTCCGAACCCACGGCTTCTGCCATCTAGATGGACAAAGGCAGCAGACACATGGGAACACCAGTAGCTGCAAGCCACACGTCACTCTGCTTGTATCGCTGTCCCTTCACCTTTTGCTGGGTCAAAAACCTGTGACTCTCTTCCTAACAGCACTATGGGTGTACATACCCCAGGTGGAATACAGTGGTTTAAGACGACAATTCACTTCTCAAGACCGATCAGGAATGAGGAACAAATGCTGGCCTGCCCACAAACGCTCATACACCAGAAAAAAACGGGGGAAAAAAAGTGTTGCTATCTCACTGCTTTTTAAATCCGACTAGTGACCCGCTTCTCCGTTCCGGTTCGACACCTGCCTGCTATTTGATCGCACTCTCCCACACTCACTTGTTCCCCTGTTCACCTTTCTGATGTGATTCTTGGTAAGACCTGCCACCTCGATTAGAATTCTTCCTGGCAGATGGTGAAGGAAGATATTTGCCCCAGGGGCCTGGTGTTTGCTGCCCCCAGGGGCCTGGTGTTTGCTGCCATGAGGAAGCACAGGATGAGACGATGACAGTCAACAAGCACGATGAAGACAAAAATCTTTAACTTATTAAATAATAATAGGGAGCAGGAGGGGCATTCAATGTGAAATACATGTACACATGTCACAGGGCCCCAGTTAGTGGTAAGCGGGAGGAAGAAAGTATGTTATTCTCCAAGTCTGAATAAAGATTGTAGACTTCCAGTTAACACAAATGCTTTATTCAGAGGGTTCGTTATGTTTCCAGAGCTCAACTAGAAAGTCTGACCAGTGAAACTAAGGTAAACTGCCTATGCTGAGCTGTCTCAGTCTGCTGCTGCTCACTAGCCCTGTGCTTCTAAAATAGGCGGATCCTCCCTTAGGTTGGACCCTTTATACCCATCTCTGATGCTGCCCTCTAGTGATACTGTGGCGGTTACATCTGTCTGTAGTCCCTGGTGTATGAGCAGGTGCACAGATCACTACATCCCCCCCCCTTTTATTTGACATGTTTTTAAGACTGGCCACAAGAAAACTGTACATAACAAATGGTGAGAATATGGAAATCTGCACACTGAAAATAATACAGAAACAATTAACTGTGTTGTGAGTCCATCGTGAGAAATGTCCATATTCGCCTTGTTCGGGTGTTGAAGTGTCGTTACAAATCTAGCCGGTCGGGTGCCTTACGGTTTCTGCTGGAGCGTCTTAACGGTGGTGGTAGGGATGATGGTTTAATGTCATCAAGAGTAGTGTCTGGCGTTGTGTGGAGAGGAATGTCCTGTGGACAAATGGACTCGGTCAAGTCCAGTGTGGGAAATACTGGCGTTGTAGGTCGAATCGCTAATAGATCCCGGCGGTTACGGTGAAAAACTACTCCCGCAGACGATTTGACAATGTAGAACCGCAGTGCCTCCTGCCTGATCACTGCGGCTGGCTCAGACCATCCACCTTCTGGGTCCCTGATCCTGACGATGTCACCTATTGTCAGTGGCTTGAGTGGGATCACATGTTGATCGTAGTATTGTTTTTGTTTGGACCGTAGTACCCGCATTTTGTTGTCGAGGACCAGAGCGTTGGCGGGGTCTCGGAACTGAATCGCCGGTAGGGTTGTCCGGATGTTTCTGCCAGAGAGCATCTGCGCTGGCGACAGTCCTGAGCTCAATGGGGTTGCTCAGTAGGATAACAGCACTAGGTTGATGTCCGAACGTGAATCTGTTGCCTTGCTAATAAGTTGATGTGGACGCCCTTTTCCACTTTCCCATTTGACTGTGGGTAGCGTGGACTGGACGTTACATGCCGAAAGCTGTATCGGTCTGAGAACTCTTTCCACTCCCAGCTCGCGAAGCAGGGACCATTATCTGACATCACCACACGCGGGGTTCCATGTCGCGCGAATGTCTCCTGGCGCGCCTTGATGACAGATGATGTGAGATCAGGGAGTTTCAGTACCTCCGGATAGTTTGAGTAATAGTCCATGATCAAGACGTAATCACTCCCTGTGGCATGAAACAGGTCAAAGCCCACTTTTGTCCACGGTGCCATTGTGAGTTTGTGTTGCTGCAATGGTTCTTTACACTGTGTGGGTTGATGTCTTTGACAGGTGTCACATGTCATGACCATGTCCATTATGTCTTGATTCATGCCGGGCCAGTACACAACCTGTCGTGCTCGCCTTTTGCATGTCTCAATGCCGAGGTGGCCTTCATGAATCTTCCGTAGCATCTCGGCGCGGAGTGTGGCCAGAATCACAATCTGCGCATTGCGTAGCAGCAGGCCGTCAACTTCAATCAGTTCTGACTTGACATTCTGAAATTGTGGTCATTGGCATCTCGTCCAACCGTGCTGGAGTAGGTGCAGCACTCTCCGTAAGGTTGCGTCTTTCTGCGTCTCCCGTCGGATTAGGCAAAGCTTCTCATCCGAAGCAGGCCAATTCTCCATGCATAACTGTGTTTGGGCCTCGATTTCTCTGACGGAGGCTGGTGGTGCGCTTGTCAGTGCGTCGGCAATGGCAAGGTCTCTTCCCGGGGTGTATACTAGGGTGAAATCATGCCTTCGCAGCTTCATCATGATGCGCTGCAGACGAGGTGTCATGTCATTCAGATCCTGGTCTATGATATGGACCAACGGTCTGTGGTCGGTTTCCACTATGAATGTGGGCAGGCCGTACACATAGTCATGGAACTTCAGAATCAGTGAGGAGTCCGAGACATTATTTCTCGATTTGTGCATATCTGCACTCAGTTGCGGTCATGGCCCTGGACGCGTATGCCACCGGGACCCAGTCAGACTGGTCGTCCTGTTAGAGGAGAACGGCGCCAATTCCGTCCTTGCTGGTGTCAGTGGAGATCTTGGTGGGCCTGGTTGCATCAAAAAAAAAAAAAAAAAAAAAAAAAAAATGCAAGGGTCGGAGCCCTCGTCAGTTGCTGATTGAGATCCACCCATTCATTCTGGTGACGTTGTGTCCACTCAAACTCAGTGGTCTTTCGTAGGAGATTGCGTAAAGCTGCCAACCGTGCGGACAGGTTTGGGATGAACCTGCAGAGGAAATTGACGACGCTCAGAAATCGTAGCACCGCCTTCTTGTCGTGTGGCGTCTCCATGGTCCCGATTGCAGCGATTTTCACATCAGGCCTGATATGGTGTCACCCAAAAAGGTTACAGACGCCTTCGCAAATGTGCATTTTGCCTGGTTCAGTTTCAAACCATATTTATGAATCCTCTGAAACACCTTCTTCAGACGACAGAGATGTTCTTCTTCATGGTGGACCATACGATGATGTCATACACATGGCATCGCAGACTCTCCCACCCTCGATCATTTTCTCCATTATCCTCTGGAAGATCTGACGCAGAGATAATGCCGAAGGGCATGTGATTGAAGCAGAAACGTCCAAATGGCTTGTTGAACGTGCACAGTAATCTGCTGGAGTCATCGAGCCGTATCTGCCAAAACCCCTGCGAGGCGTCGAGCTTGGTGAAGATACGAGCATTTGCCATCTCAGGCGTGATCTCTTCACGCTTGGGGATGGTGTCGTGTTCTCGGCGAATGTTCTGGTCCTTCGGGTCTGTACATATGAGAAGATCTCCAGAAGGTTTCTTAACACAGACAATAGAGCTGACCCAGTCAGTCGGCTGCGTGACTCGCGATATTACACCTTGTGACTGCAGTCTGTCGAGTTCCGCTTTCCAGTCTGTCGAGTTGCGCTTTCAACTTCTCCCGCAGTGGAGCTGGAACCCTTCTGGGCGGCTGAATGACGGTTTGGCGTCTGTCTTCAGCATGATTTTGTATTGGCAGGGTAAGGTGCCCATGCCTTTAAATACGTTGGGGTATTCTTGTAGCATGCTGTGGATTTTAGCTTCAGGCTTGATGGATCCTGGGTGTGCATGTAAATGCGTTGTACCAGCCGCAGGTCTTTGCAGGACTGAGTGCCTAACAGTGATGATTTGTTGTCGTCTACAATCTCGAATTGTAGCTGCTTGCGTATCATCTTGCTGTCCACCCGGAGATGGCATGATTCCTTTGAGGCGATCTGATTGCCGTTGTAGTCCTTCAGCCAACATGCAGCGGGTGTTATTTCATGGTCTCCTGGAATCGAATGGAGATCCTTGCTAGTGAGGAGATTAGTATTCAAGCTTGACACTGGGGGCCTCAGCTAATGGAAAGTCGACTTGCACAGTCGCAGTCCACTCACTGCTGGAATCAATGCTGTTGACCGGGTGAGGCGTGGCGATTGTTGCGCCAGACTCCTCAATTGTCTCGATCGTGTCCACGACAAGCGAGTTGTCGCAAGCGAGGTTGTCCTCGTCCGAGGAATACCCATCATTAGGTTTTTGTGCTCCGTTGAGTCTATGCTTTTTAAATTGAAGTTCATGTGTTTCTGTCTAGTTGTATTCATTAGCAGTGCAGCTCTGCACTGAGGCAAATTGGTTGTATTTACCACACTCTAAACATTGTTTGCCAGAAGCTGGACATTGCCCTTTTAAGTGGGCGTGTCCGCAGCAGGGACACATCATGACGCTGTCCCTCCACGCTCACGCATGCGCAGTAGGCCTTTCTTCCGTGTCGAATCTTCGGGAGAACTGCGCATGCGTGTGGCCTGCATCCAGGTTCGTGCGCACGGGATTGCCGCTAGAGGAGCGCCTTCTGGAAGCCTGAGCCACCATTCTGACGGGCCTGACTTCGTGGTGAAGGCCTTGATCCCGGTAAGTAAATTCCTCATACTCTTCTTTACTTTTTTCATGAGTAGAGCATCGTTACGCATAGCCGTTTCTAGGGTTAGGTCTTTTCGTTTTAATAAAGATTTTCTGAGTCCCTCATCAGATATACCATTGACTATCTGGTCTCTGATGAGGGAGTCACAGAGGTTTTCAAAGTTGCAGGATTGAGCTAGTAATTTTAAATCAGTCACAACTGTTGAAAGATTCTCCTGGTTTTTTGTAAACGCCTGGTGAACTTGAATCTTTCAAATATCTCATTGACTTCAGATTAACAGTAGGTTTCAAATTTTGTGATGATTATTTCCAGCTTGCCCTTGTCTTCCCCTGCCAGGTAGGCAAAGGAATTATATATTTCTAGTGCCTGCGGCCCAGCCAGGGATAAGAGCAAGGCTACCTTCCTGGCATCAGACGCTGAGGTCAGATCCTTAGCTTCTAGATATAGATTGTATAAAAAGTTTCCAATTGGAATGCATATTACCAGTGGTCTGAAGCAGGCGTGGAGCTTGGTATCTGAAGGGTCCGAATGCTGCAAGGCCTTCCTTGGTCGAATGTCTGGTTTAAGTTCTTTTCTCTTGCTGGTGTCTAGCTAGCTTGTTGAAATCACTCTTGGTACCATGTTATTCTCAAAGTCTGAATAAAGATTGTAGACTTCCAGTTCACACAAATGCTTTATTCAGAGGGTTCGTTCTGTTTCCAGAGTTCAACTAGATTTAATACAGTCAAGCGGTATGACCAGTGAAACTAAGGTAAACTGCCTATGCGGTGCGGTCTCTGGGTGCTGCTGCTCACTAGCCCTGTGCTTTAAAAAAAGGCGGATCCTCCCTTGGGTCGGACCCTTTATACCAGTCTGACGCTGCCCTCTAGTGATACTGTGGCGGTTACATCTGTGCTGTAGTCCCTGGTGTATGTGCAGATGTACAGATCACTACAGAAAGTGGATGCAGATCCCAGTGATATGGGAGAAAAATTAGTTTTTATTTTACATATAGAATTACTTGTGTCATCAAGTATGATTCATCAACTACTCCATCATTTTATCATGCTACTATCAGAATGGCACAAGGTGATCTGGATAGTCCTTGTTCATTTTTTTGTCCACCATTTTGTATGTTCCGATGGGAAGGATGGTGCAAACCGGTACGAGTGACGCCAGACTGTCGAACCGATTCCATGTTGGATCTGAAGCACCTTTCTCGGCATCAGCTCCATATCCCCCAGCCCTCAACTTAGTTCCATACATTGTCAGGACAAGAGAGGACCACAGACAGACAAGCAAAAACACAAGCAAAAACACAAGAAAAAGAGAAGCAGATTAAAAGAGACAGAAAAGCAAGCATTAATGTGACTGAGGCAGATAACAAAGAAAGCACGGCCTTCAACTTACATATTAATAAACCCACTAATATAGTGAGAATAAGTGTGTGTGTGAGAGAGAGACAGGGTGACCGAGTGAGAAAGAAAGCTAGAATCCTCGCTCAGAACGAGAACAAACAGAGTTGCTTTCTCTGGGTTGTTGCCCGTGCCACGTGATAGTGAGATGAGGAATAGGGAGAGAGAGCAATTAAACACGTGGCTACAGGAATGGTGCAGGCGGGAGGGATTCAGATTTCTGGATAACTGGAGCTCTTTCTGGGGAAGATGGGACCTCTACAGACAGGATGGTCGACATCTGAACCTGAGGGGCACAAATATCCTGGGGGGGAGATTTGTTAGTGCTCTTTGGGGGGGTTTAAACTAATGCAGCAGGGGCATGGGAACCTGGATTGTAGTTTTAGGGTAAGGGAGAATGAGAGTATCGAGGTCAGGAGCACAGATTTGACGTCGCAGGAGGGGGCCAGTGTGCAGGTAGGTGGTTTGAAGTGTGTCTACTTCAATGCCAGCAGTATACGAAATAAGGTAGGGGAACTGGCAGCATGGGTTGGTACCTGGGACTTCGATGTTGTGGCCATTTCGGAGACATGGATAGAGCAGGGATAGGAATGGATGTTGCAGGTTCCGGGGTTTAGGTGTTTTAGTAAGCTCAGAGAAGGAGGCAAAAGAGGGGGAGGTGTGGCGCTGCTAGTCAAGAGCAGTATTACGGTGGCGGAGAGGATGCTAGATGGGGATTCATCTTCCGAGGTAGTATGGGCTGAGGTTAGAAACAGGAAAGGAGAGGTCACCCTGTTGGGAGTTTTCTATAGGCCTCCAAATAGTTCTAGGGATGTAGAGGAAAGGATGGCGAGGATGATCCTGGATAAGAGCGAAAGTAACAGGGTAGTTATTATGGGAGAATTTAACTTTCCAAATATTGACTGGAAAAGATATAGTTCGAGTAAATAGATGGGTCGTTTTTTGTACAGTGTGCGCAGGAGGGTTTCCTGAAACAATATGTTGACAGGCCAACAAGAGGCGAGGCCACGTTGGATTTGGTTTTGGGTAATGAATCAGGCCAGGTGTTGGATTTGGAGGTAGGAGAGCACTTTGGGGACAGTGACCACAATTCGGTGACGTTTACGTTAATGATGGAAAGGGATAAGTATACACCGCAGGGCAAGAGTTATAGCTGGGGGAAGGGCAATTATGATGCCATTAGACGTGACTTGGGGGGGGATAAGGTGGAGAAGTAGGCTGCAAGTGTTGGGCACACTGGATAAGTGGAGCTTGTTCAAGGATCAGCTACTGCGTGTTCTTGATAAGTATGTACCGGTCAGGCAGGGAGGAAGGCGTCGAGCGAGGGAACCGTGGTTTACCAAGGAAGTGTAATCTCTTGTTAAGAGGAAGAAGGAGGCCTATGTGAAGATGAGGTGTGAAGTTTCAGTTGGGGCGATGGATAGTTACAAGGTAGCGAGGAAGGATCTAAAGAGAGAGCTAAGACGAGCAAGGAGGGGACATGAGAAGTATTTGGCAGGTAGGATCAAGGAAAACCCAAAAGCTTTCTATAGGTATGTCAGGAATAAGCGAATGACTAGGGAAAGAGTAGGACCAGTCAAGGACAGGGATGGGAAGTTGTGTGTGGAGTCTGAAGAGATAGGCGAGATACTAAATGAATATTTTTCGTCAGTATTCACTCAGGAAAAAGATAATGTTGTCGAGGAGAATGCGGAGACCCAGGCTAATAGAATAGATGGCATTGAGGTACGTAGGGAAGAGGTGTTGGCAATTCTGGACAGGCAATTCTGGACAGGCCGAAAATAGATAAGTCCCCGGGTCTTGATGGGATTTATCCTAGGATTCTCTGGGAGGCCAGGGAAGAGATTGCTGGACCTTTGGCTTTGATTTTTATGTCATCATTGGCTACAGGAATAGTGCCAGAGGACTGGAGGATAGCAAATGTGGTCCCTTTGTTCAAAAAGGGGAGCAGAGACAACCCCGGCAACTATAGACTGGTGAGCCTCACGTCTGTAGTGGGTAAAGTCTTGGAGGGGATTATAAGAGACGAGATTTATAATCATCTAGATAGGAATAATATCAGGGATAGTCAGCATGGCTTTGTGAAGGGTAGGTCATGCCTCACAAACCTTATCGAGTTCTTTGAGAAGGTGACTGAACAGGTAGAGGAGGGTAGAGCAGTTGATGTGGTGTATATGGATTTCAGCAAAGCGTTTGATAAGGTTCCCCACGGTAGGCTATTGCAGAAAATACGGAGGCTGGGGATTGAGGGTGATTTAGAGATGTGGATCAGAAATTGGCTAGCTGAAAGAAGACAGAGGGTGGTGGTTGATGGGAAATGTTCAGAATGGAGTTCAGTTACAAGTGGAGTACCACAAGGATCTGTTCTGGGGCCGTTGCTGTTTGTAATTTTTATCAATGACCTAGAGGAAGGCGCAGAAGGGTGGGTGAGTAAATTTGCAGACGATACTAAAGTCAGTGGTGTTGTCGATAGTGTGGAAGGATGTAGCAGGTTACAGAGGGATATAGATAAGCTGCAGAGCTGGGCTGAGAGGTGGCAAATGGAGTTTAATGTAGAGAAGTGTGAGGTGATTCACTTTGGAAGGAATAACAGGAATGCGGAATATTTGGCTAATGGTAAAGTTCTTGGAAGTGTGGATGAGCAGAGGGATCTAGGTGTCCATGTACATAGATCCCTGAAAGTTGCCACCCAGGTTTATAGGGTTGTGAAGAAGGCCTATGGAGTATTGGCCTTTATTGGTAGAGGGATTGAGTTCCGGAGTCAGGAGGTCATGTTGCAGCTGTACAGAACTCTGGTACGGCTGCATTTGGAGTATTGCGTACAGTTCTGGTCACCGCATTATAGGAAGGACGTGGAGGCTTTGGAACGGGTGCAGAGGAGATTTACCAGGATGTTGCCTGGTATGGAGGGAAAATCTTATGAGGAAAGGCTGATGGACTTGAGGTTGTTTTCGTTGGAGAGAAGAAGGTTAAGAGGAGACTTAATAGAGGCATACAAAATGATCAGGGGGTTGGATAGGGTGGACAGTGAGAGCCTTCTCCCGCGGATGGAAATGGCTGGCACGAGGGGACATAGCCTTAAACTGAGGGGTAATAGATATAGGACAGAGGTCAGAGGTAGGTTCTTTACGCAAAGAGTAGTGAGGCCGTGGAATGCCCTACCTGCTACAGTAGTGAACTCGCCAACATTGAGGGCATTTAAAAGTTTATTGGATAAACATATGGATGATAATGGCATAGTGTAGGTTAGATGGCTTTTGTTTCGGTGCAACATCGTGGGCCGAAGGGCCTGTACTGCGCTGTATCGTTCTATGTTCTAAAGTTAAAGACAGCGAGAGAGAGATGCTTTTGTCACGGTCTGTAAAATGTTGACTTTCATCCTTTGTGATTCATTTGACTATCTCCCCAGCAACTCAAGGATTAGAGTGCACGATGTGAGCAGGGTATGAGGAACAGTTCAACCATGATTATACTTCAAGGCTGAATATTTGCATTGCAACAGTTCAAGTAGTAACTTTATAGTAACGAGATTAGAGGAATGCTCTTCCCACTGTCTTGTAAACATCTTCTGATGAGTGTTGGGTGCATTGAATTAGGCAGTATTGACGTGGAGACCCAGGTGTGAATCATTACAACATGCCTAATATGACATAGAAATATAGAAACATAGGAAACAGGTGCAGGCCATTCGGCCCTTCGAGCCTGCACCACCATTCAATATGATCATGCAAATTCAGTATCCCACTCCCATTTTCTCTCCATACCCCTTGATCCCTTTAGCCACAAGGGCCACGTCCAGCTCACTCTTGAATATATCCAGTGAACCGGCCCCAGCAGCTTCCTGTGGTGGAGAATTCCACACGTTCACAACTTGAGAGAAGAAGTTCTTCCTCATCTCAGTCCTGAATGGCTCACCCCTTATTTTTAGGCTGTGACTTCTAGTTCTAGACATCCCAACATCGGGAACATTCTTCCCACATCTAGCCTGTCCAGTCCCATCAGGATTTTATCTGTTTCAATGAGATCCCATCTCATTCTTCTAAACTCCAGTGAGTACAAGCCCAGTCGATCCAGTCTTTCTTCATATGTCAGTCCTGCCATCCCGGGAATTAGTCTGGTGAACCGTCGCTGGAAATCCTCAATAGCAAGAATGTCCTTCCTCAAACTAGGAGACTAAAACTGCACATAATACTCAAGGTGGGGCCTCACCAAGGCCCTGTATAACTGCATCAAACATCCCTACACCTATACTCAAATCCGCTCGCTATGAAGGCCAGCAGGCCATTAGCTTTCCTCACCGCCTGCTGTGCCTGCACGCCAACCTTCAGAGACTGTTCCACCGCCTGCTGTGCCTGCATGCCAACCTTCAGAGACTGTTCCACCGCCTGCTGTACCTGCATGCCAACCTTCAGAGACTGTTCCACCGCCTGCTGTGCCTGCATACCAACCTTCAGAGACTGTTCCACCGTCTGCTGTGCCTGCATACCAACCTTCAGTGACTGTTCCACCGCCTGCTGTGCCTGCATGCCAACCTTCAGAGACTGTTCCACCGCCTGCTGTGCCTGCATACCAACCTTCAGCGACTGTTCCATCATGATGCCCAGGTCTCGTTGCACTTCCCCTTCTCCTAAACTGCCACCATCCAGATAATAATCTGCCTTCCTGTTTTTGCCACCAAAGTGGATAACCTCACATTGACGGTTTAGTCCAAAGCAACAGTTAGCCTCAGTGCCTCTGAGATATGGTGGGAAATATGAATCAGAGAATGAAATCTTGTTTAGGCATGGAGGGTCTCCCCTGTTGACAAGAGACCTGTGCGGTCTCTTTTTAAGCAGGCTCACTGCACCTCACGCCAATCAGGCAGTGCTGAGGCCAGTGTCTGGCCTTCTCTAGAATAAAGACCCTGGGGGTGGAAGTTTCATCTATAAAGAGCTGCTCGTGCTCAGCAGTGCCCCGAGGATGGTGGTGTTTAATGGGGTAAGGGTCGCAGGAGGAGGGTTCAAGGGGGTTGGCAGCAAGGGGAAGGAGAGGGCACCCAGTGCCACCCACCCACCTCGCTTCCTGATGTCCAGACCTTCAATCAGGCACTGAGTGCCTTTGATCGAGGGGGCATCTCTCCCACCAGAGGTGGCAAGCTGGTCTGTCTTACACGCTGCCAACAGCTGGATTAATACAAGTGACAGTGGGATGAGGCCCTTAAGTGGTCATTAATGGGCCACCTAACTGTCTGAATTGGCAGTATGGCAGGGAGGTCGACCATTGGCCTTTCTGTCCAGACCTGAATTCTGGCAGAGACAGGAAAGCGGTGGTGTTCTTGTATGCCAATGTTTTCCAACCTTTTGTTCCCAGGACCCACTTTTGAAAACCGGCCCACCTTAGTCACCCACATCGTCTGACCTTCGCAACATATGTCATGTTTGCTTACCTTTAATGCGAAAGGGGAGCCTGCTGGGTCCTCACAATCTCACTCCAATCAAGTTCAGAGGAAGAGAGGGCAATGCACATAGCAGGTGCAGAGTTCAGCCAGTTCCTTCTCCTTCTTCTTTGTGAGAACGGAAAATCCAATCTCGCACACATAGGGCGTCATTGAGGGCATGAGCAACAAAATGCTTGTTTTACTCAGCACTGGATATTCCTGGGAGATGTTAATCCAGACTGGTGTTTTGGCATGTTTTTAATGTACTATCACAGGTCAGGTACAGCAATGCAGTCTTTTCATACCACTATTTCTATTTCAAAATCTGAAACTTTTCACATTTGCCAGTACTTTCCCCACATATAACACGGCTTTTCCATCCTATTTTGTATTGGCACAATTGACAAAACCACACCTCAATAAATCATCCTTATATTACTTTGTTCCTGAAGTAAATGTCTTCTTTATAGCCTGTTAAGACTGTAGTAGACTAGACTCTCCTGCACAGCTCTCTCTAGCAGATTCAGTTGTGAGATCCTGTCCAGTCAGTATACTGCCTATTTGTGTCACTGGCCATCTCTTACTTGTAACAAAATGATTCATCTTCACAGTCCTCTTGCCTAGCTGGCCAGCAGCTAGAAAATGGAAGCAATTCTCCTCCGTGCTTTGATGCCAGGATTACGTACATAGAGGGCACTTGACGTCAAATGTATGTGGGACCTGCTCACTGCTGCTGCTCATGGCTGGAGGTCTGTACAAAGCCGCATTCATTTTCACTTAACCAGAGGTGGCATGGCGGCACAGTGGTTAGTACTGCTGCCTCACAACTCCAGGGACACGTGTTCAATTCCGGCCTGTGTGGAGTTTGCACTTCCGCCCAGTATATGTGTGGGTTTACTCCAGGTGCTCCGGTTTACTTCACAGTCCAAAGGTGTGCAGGTTAGGTGGATTGACTGTGCAAAATTTCCCTAATGTCCAAAAAGTGATGTCCAGTTACTGTTTGTTTTTATTCGTTCATGGGATGTGGGCATCGCAGGCTGTGCCAGCATTTATTGCCCATCTGAGGGCAGTTAAGAGTCAACCACATTGCGGTGGGTCTGGAGTCACATGTAGGCCAGACCAGGTAAGGACATGAACGAACCAGATGGGTTTCTCCGACAATCGACAATGCTTTCATGGTCATCATTATAGACTTTTAATTCTAGATAGTTTGTCATCAGCCATCAAGGGATTTGAACCCAGGTCCCCAGATCATTATCCTCGGTCTCTGGATTATTAGTCTAGCGACAATACCACTACCTCCACATGGAAAGGGGACATGTGATCTTTCGATGGGCCGATGCAGACTAGATGGGCTGAATGGTCTCGTTCTGCACCATAAATTCTATGATTCTTTGAAATGCTGGGAGCAGCCATTGGGCACTTCTCCTGCGATCGGGACCTCCGCAGGAACGTCGTGACGCTCCCGACAGTTGTGATCCGCACTTGGATAAAAAAATGGTGGTATGCACCATCCTGTCAATTACATAGCCTGCCCAGCTTCAGCCTCACCACCAGAGGGAGCAGACGATTCTGGCCAGAGTCCCTGCTCATGACTGTCGCCTAGTGAGACCTGCTGGAATGTACACACGAACACTGGTGAAGGGAGAGATAACAAAAAGATGTCATGGTGTCCTTGCGAATTTGTTGACATTTGAAGAATGTGATTAACTACTAGGCTTGAACTGAATCCAAGGGTGCAGATATGGAATAATGGATATCTGGGAGAGATTAAAGACCTTATAGGTGCCCGCCTTTTCCTTGACGACCTCCTTGGAAGTTGTTCTTCCTCCTCATGTCGCGGCGGCCTCGTCTAACGTGTCCATCTCTGACGACTGGATGACGGGGTGGAGAAATTGCTCGGGGCTGGGGATCTTTTCCGTCTGGGCTGTCCCAGCTTGAGGCGGTCCTGCTTCGCCTGCCTCCAGGTGTGGTTCCGCTGCCCTTATTTGGTCTAGGTGTTAATTCAGCGCCTTGCCTCCTATCGAAACTTCATAGGATATGGGCCCTGTTTGGGACTCTACCGTGCCTTTGACCCACGTTGGTCCATTCCCATAATTCGTGACCCAAACTGGTGCCCCCACCTGGAAATGTCTCTGCTGCCGACTATCATCATGCACCCTGCGTTGGACCTCCTGTTGTTTCTCCACTTTCCCCGTTAAATTTGGGAAAAGGAGACTCAGCCTCGTTCGCAGCCGCCTTCCCATTAAGAGTTCAGCTGGCGGTATGCCCGTTGTGGAATGCGGTGTGGTCCTGTAATCAAACAGCCAGCGGGAGAGCTTTGTGTCCATTGACGCAGCCGGCTGCAACTGGAGTCCCACTTTTAGTGTCCGGACCGCTCTCTCTGCCAGGCCGTTGGACGCTGGATGGTAAGGGGCCGTTTTGATGTGGCGGACTCAGTTTCCCTTTAGGAATTTTCCAAATTCCCCACTTGTGAATGCCGTTCCATTGTCCGACATCAATACCTCCGGAAGTCCATGTGTTGCAAATGAGGCCCCGAGCTTTTCAATTGTTGATGCTGTGCTTGCCGCGTTTACCCGGTGGACGTCCAAGCATTTGGAGTGGGCGTCTACTATCACCAAAAACATTGAGCCCATGAAAGGGCCGGCGTGGCCAATAAATAAATCGCCACCTGCGGTAGTCCCTGCAGAATATTTTCCATCGTACGCTGGAATATAGAGCAGGCTGATGACACTCCAAAAGGTAGCCTAGTAACGAAAAAGTCCCTTCAGGGTGTTGATCGTAGCGAAATTCTGGGAGTCCTGGTCTAGTTTTAACTGCAGGTAGGCGTGGCTCATGTCCAGTTTCGTGAACAAAAGCCCACCTGCCAATTTGGCATATAGGTCGTCTATTTTCGGGATCGGGTATTTGCCCAGCAGTGCGTATTTGTTTACCGTCTGTTTGAAATCTCCACAGAGACGTATCGAGCCGTCTTGCTTCAAAACTGGTACCACCGGCGCTGCCCATTCCGAGAACTGTACTGGTCTGATAATGCCTTCGCACTGTAACCTTTCTATTTTCTTCCTTAATGCAAAAGGTACCGGCCTGGCCTTACAAAATTTCAGAAGGGCTTCTGGGTCCACGTGCAAAGTTGCTTTGTCGCCGATAATTTCCCCCAAACCTCCTTGGAAGACCTCAGAGTATTTTTGGAGTACTCCACTCAACTGCCCACTTCCACTCTGGAAAATTTTCATCCAATCTAATTTTAGGTCTTTCAGCCAGTTCCGTCCTATTAAGTTCGGTCCAAAGCCCTCTACTATCGTCAACGGTAAGCTGAGCAATTGTTTGTCATATTCCACGGGTACCGGAGTCGTGCCTAGAACTTCCAGGGGATTCCCCGTTTAGGTTTTAAGTTTTGTCAATGTTTTTGTTAGGGTTAGTGGCTGGAGTCCATCTTTGATTTTTTTAAATGCTGCCACTCCCATTACTGGTACAGCCGCACCCGTGTCTATTTCCATTCTTGTCGCCCGACCATTCACCCGTGGGGTAATCTGAATAGGTTCTGCTTTCTTCGTCGCAATATTATATAACTGTTCCACTTCGGAGGAGGATGGGGTGTCTACGTTGAGTACTTCCCTGCATCCCCACCTGCTATTCCTCTTTTGCCACCTCCTTCTAGGGTTTCTGTCGCTGTTACCCCACTCTGTCTGGTGCCAGAAATGGTCCTTCTCTGTTGGGGGAGCCTCAGCCGGTAGTTCCCTCTGTCTCCAGTTAGTCCCAGCAGACTTGGGGGCAGTTCTGGGGTTTTCCTTTGGCCCTCTATTCCTCAGGCTTTTCCTGAGGGCGGCTATCTGGTAGCTGGACCCATTGTGCTAGTCCCCCTCACAGGTATCTACCTCCATTGGCGGGCCCTGTAGTTCCTGCGCCCCACTTGCTGCCTTTTCTAGGGACAGTGCGAGCTGTAACGCCCACCTGCAGTCTAGCTGCGTTTCCGCCAACAGGCGCTTCTGTATTGTGAGGTTGTTTATGCCACACACTAACCGGTCCCAAAGCATTTCATTGAGCGTCGGGACAAACTCACATTTTTCCGCCAGCCTTCTCAGGTGGGTCAATAAATTTGTGACTGACTCTCTGTCTTCCCGCTTCGTTGTGTAGAATCTGTACCGACGCAAAATGAGGGTGGTTTTGGGTCATAGTGCTCTTCCACCAATTTCATTAATTCTTGGAAATGTATCGTGTCCGGCATATCGGGATAAGTTAGACTACGTATAATGGCGAAGGCTGACAGTCCGCACGCCGACAGCAGGATAACCCGTTTCCTTTCATCCCTCATTATCTCATTGGCCTGGAAGAGGTAACACATTCTCTCCACATACTGGGACCAGTCCTCAATAGTCGGGTCGAATGCATCTTACCTCCGAAAAAACAGCATTTTTGAAATAGCAAAGCTTACCCTCCGAGTGCAGCAGCTGGTCTCCGCAAGGTTCTTTGTTTACCTCATCGCCACTGTAATAATCCACAGGAGGCAGGGGTACCGTCACTACACCAGTATTTATTTGCAATAACTATATATACACAAGAGCAACTCCAAACCGTGCTAGTTGCATTCCAGTCAACTTAAGACTGCCTCACCAAGCCGACACAGGTGCTGATATGGGCCCCGTCAATGAGCTATCATTGAGGGAGCCCATACTCCAATTGACCAACCAATAATGCCAATTGGAGGTCATTACAGAGTGATTACAGATTGGATTCTAATCGAAGGGTTCAAATGGTTTATATATAGAATAATGGACAACGGGAGTGAATACAGACTGAAATCTAATAGAGGAGATCAGATGGTTTACATAAAGAATAATGGATACCAGGGAGTGATTACAGACTGGAATCTAATTGAAGGATTCAGATGGTTTATATATAGAATAATGGATACCTGGGAGTGATTGCAGACTGGAATCTAATTGAAGGATTCAGGTGGTTTATATATAGAATAATGGATACATGGGAGTGATTACAGACTGGAATCTGATCGAGGGGTTCAGATGGTTTATATATAAAGTAATGGATATCTGGGAGTGGTTACAGATTGCAATCTAATCGAGGGGTTCAGATGGTTTATATATAGAATAATGGATATCTGAGAGTGATTACAGACTGGAATCTAATCGAGGGGTTCAGATGGTTTATATATAGAATAATGGATACATGGGAGTGATTGCACACTGGAATCTAATCAAGGGGTTCAGATGGTTTATATATAGAATAATGGATACCAGGGAGTGATTACAGACTGGAATCTAATCGAGGTGTTCAGGTGGTTTATGTATAGAATAATGGATACCTGGGAGTGATTGCAGACTGGAATCTAATCGAGGAGTTCAGATGGTTTATGTATAGAATAATGGATACCTGGGAGTGATGACAGATTGGAATCTAATTGAGGGGTTCAGATGGTTTATATATAGAATAATGGATACCTGGGAGTGATTACAGACTGGAATCTAATCGAGGTGTTCAGATGGTTTATATATAGAATAATGGATACCAGGGAGTGATTACAGACTGGAATCTAATCGAGGTGTTCAGGTGGTTTATGTATAGAATAATGGATACCTGGGAGTGATTACAGACTGGAATCTAATTGAGGGGTTCAGATGGTTTATATATAGAATAATGGATACCTGGGAGTGATTACAGACTGGAATCTAATCGAGGTGTTCAGGTGGTTTATGTATAGAATAATGGATATCTGGGAGTGATTGCAGACTGGAATCTAATCGAGGGGTTCAGATGGTTTATATATAGAATAATGGATACCTGGGAGTGAATACAGACTGGAATCTAATCGAGGTGTTCAGGTGGTTTATGTATAGAATAATGGATATCTGGGAGTGATTGCAGACTGGAATCAAATCGAGGGGTTCAGATGGTTTATGTACGGAATAATGGGTATCTGGGAGTGATTACAGATTGGAATCTAATCGAGGAGATCAGATGGTTGATATGTAGAATAATGGATATCTGGGAGTGCTTACAGACTGGAATCTAATCAACGGGTTCAGATGGTTTATATATAAAGTAACGGATATCTTGGAGTGATTACAGACCTGAATCTAATCGAGTGGTTCAGATGGTTTATATATAGAATAATGGATATCTAGGAGTGATTACACACTGGAATTTAATAGAGAGGTTCGGAGGGTTTATAGATAGAATAATGGATATCTGGGAGTGATTACAGACTGCAATCTAATCGAGGGGTTCAGTTGGTTTATATGTAGAATAATGGATATCTGGGAATAATTACAGATTGGAATCTAATCGAGGAGATCAGATGGTTTATATATAGAATAATGTCTATCTGGGAGTGATTGCAAGCTCAAATCTAATCAAGGGGTTCAGGTATTTTATATCTCGGATAATGGTTATCTGGGAGTGATTACAGCTTGGAATCTAATCGAGGGGTTCAGATGGTTTGTATAGCGCAGCACGGTAGCATTGTGGATAGCACAATTGCTTCACAGCTCCAGGGTCCCGGGTTCGATTCCGGCTTGGGTCACTGTCTGTGCGGAGTCTGCACATCCTCCCCGTGTGTGCGTGGGTTTCCTCCGGGTGCTCCGGTTTCCTCTCACAGTCCAAAGATGTGCAGGTTAGGTGGATTGGCCATGATAAAATTACCCTTAGTGTCCAAAATTGCCCTTAGTGTTGGGTGGGGTTACAGGGTTATGGGGATAGGGTGGAGGTGTTGAACTTGGGTAGGGTGCTCTTTTCAAGAGCTGGTGCAGACTCGATGGGCCGAATGGCCTCCTTCTGCACTGTAAATTCTATGATAAAGTAACAGATATCTGGGAGTGGTTACAGACTGGAATCTAATCAAGGTGTTCAGATGGTTAATATATAGAATAATGGATACCTGGGAGTGATTACACACTGGAATCTAATCGACTGTTTCAGATGGTTAATATATAGAATAATGGATACCTGGGAGTGATTACAGACTGGAATCTGATCGAAGGGTTCAGATGCTTTACATATAAAGTAACAGATATCTGGGAGAGGTTACAGACTGAAATCAAATTGAGGTGTTCAGATGGTTTATATACAGAATAATGGATATCTGGGAGTGATTACAGATTGGAATCTAATCGAGGAGATCAGATGGTTGATATGTAGAATAGTTGGTACCTGGGAGTGATTGCAGACTGGAATCTAATCGACGGGTTCAGGTGGTTTCTGTATAGAATAATAGATACCTGGGAGTGAATAAAGACGAGCATCTAATAGAGGAGATCAGATGGTTTATATAAAGAATAATGGATACCTGGAAGTGATTACATACTGGGATCTAATCGAGGTGTTCGGATGGTTTATATACAGAATAATGGATATCTGGGAGTGATTACAGACTGGAATCTAAGCCAGAGTTTCAGATGGTTTATATATAGAATAATTGGTACCTCGGAGTGATTACACACAGGAATCTAATCGAGGAAATCAGACGGTTTATACATAGAATAATGGATACCTGGGTGTGATTACAGACTGGAATCTGTTCTTCCACATTCCTCAGAACCCTGCCATTGACCCTGTAATCCGCATTCAAATTTTTCCTACCAAAATGAATCACCTCGCACTTAGCAGGGTTAAACTCCATCTGCCATTTTTCGGCCCAGCTCTGCATCCTATCAATGTCTCTTTGCAGCCTATAACAGACCTCCACCTCATCCACTACTCCACCAATCTTGGTGTCATCAGCAAATTTACTGACCCACCCTTCAATCCCCTCCTCCAAGTCATTGATAAAAATCACAAATAGCAGAGGACCCAGCACTGATCCCCGTGGTACACCGCTGGTAACTGGTCTCCAGTCTGAAAATTTTCCATCCACCACCACCTTCTGGCTTCTATGTGATAGCCAGTTACTTATCCAGTTGGCCAAATTTTCCTCTATCCCACACCTCCTTACTTTCTTCATGAGCCGACCGTGGGGAACCTTATCAAACGCCTTACTAAAATCCATATATACGACATCAACTGCTCTACCTTCATCTACACACTTAGTTACCTCCTCAAAAAATTCAATCAAATTTGGGAGGCAAGACCTACCCTTCACAAATCCGTGTTGACTATCCCGGATTAAGCTGCATCTTTCCAAATGGTCATAAATCCTATCCTTCAGGACCTTTTCCATTAACTTACCGACTATCGAAGTAAGACTAACCGGTCTATAATTACCAGGGTCATTCCTATTCCCTTTCTTGAACAGAGGAACAACATTCAAAGAACAAACAAAGGACAAAGAAAAGTACAGCACAGGAACAGGACCTTCGGCCCTCCAAGCCCATGCCGACCATGCTGCCCGACTAAACTACAATCTTCTACACTTCCTGGGTCCGTATCCCTCTATTCCCATCCTATTCATGTATTCATCAAGATGCCCCTTAAATGTCACTATCGTCCCTGCTTCCACCTCCTCCTCCGGCAGCGAGTTCCAGGCACCCACTACCCTCTGTGTAAAATCTTGCCTCGTACATCTACTCTAAACCTTGCCCCTCGCACCTTAAGCCTATGCCCCCTAGTAATTGACCCCTCTATCCTGGGGAAAAGCCTCTGACTATCCACTCTGTCTGTGCCTCTCATAATTTTGTAGACCTCAATCAGATCACCCCTCATCCTCCGTCGTTCCAGTGAGAACAAACCAAGTTTATTCAACCGCTCCTCATAGCTAATGCCCTCCATACCAGGCAACATTCTGGTAAATCTCTTCTGCACCCTCTCTAAAGCCTCCACATCCTTCTGGTAGTGTGGTGACCAGAATTGAACACTATACTCCAAGTGTGGCCTAACTAAGGTTCTATACAGCTGCAACATGACTTGCCAATTCTTATACTCAAAGCCCCGGCCAATGAAGGCAAGCATGCCATATGCCTTCTTGACTACCTTCTCCACCTGTGTTGCCCCTTTCAGTGACCTGTGCACCTGTACACCTAGAGGTCCACAGATCAAAGCCAAAGGCTCTGCAATCTCATCCCTTGCCTCCCAAAGAATCCTAGGATACATCCCAGTGGACTTGCGGACCCGAAGGATTTTCAAAATTGCTAATACATCCTTCCTCAGAACATCTACTTCCTCCAGCCTACCTGCCTGAATCATACTTTCATCCTCAAAAACTTGGCCCCTCTATTTTGTGAACACTGAAGAAAAGTATTCATTCAACGCCTCTCCTATCTCTTCTGACTCCATGCACAAGTTCCCACTACTGTCCTTGACCGGCCTTAACCTCACCCTGGTCATTCTTTTATTTCTCACATAAGAGTTAAAAGCCTTTGGGGGTTTCCTTGATCCAATCCACCAAGGACTTCTCATGCCCCCTCCTAGATCTCCTAAGCCCTTTTTTTTTAGCTCATTCCTTGTTACCTTGTAACCCTCAAGCGACCCAACTGAACCTTGTTTTCTCATCTTTACATACGCTTCCTTTTTCCTCTTGATAAGATATTCAACCTCTTTTGTGAACCATGGTTCCCTCACACGGCCATTTCCTCCCTTTCTGACAGGGACGTACCTATCAAGGCCACGTAGTATTTGTTCCTTGAACAAGCTCCACTTTTCATTTGTGCCTTTCTCTGATAATTTCTGTTCCCATCTTATGCTCCCTAATTCTTGCCTAATCGCATCATAATTACCCCTCCCCCAATTATAAACCTTGACCTGCCGTATGGCCCTATCACTCCCCATTGCTATAGTGAAAGACACCGAATTGTGGTCACTATCTCCAAAGTGCTCTCCCACAAACAAATCTAACACTTAGCCCGGTTCATTACCCAGTACCAAATCCAATATGGCCCCACCTCTTGTCGGCCTATCCACATATTGTGTCAGGATACCCTCCTGCACACACTGTACAAAAACTGCCCCATCCAAACTGTTCGACCTATAGAGGTTCCAATCAATATTTGGAAAGTTAAAGTCACCCATGACAACTGCCCTGAGACCTCCATATCTATCCATAATCTGTTTTGCAATTTCTTCCTCCATATCGCGATTACTATTTGGGGGGCATTTAGAAAACTCCTAAAAACGTGGCCGCTCCTTTCCTATTTCTAACTTCAGCCCATATTACCTCAGGAGGCAGATCCCCCTCGAACTGCCTTTCTGCAGCCGTTAAACTATCCTTGATTTTCTGCTACTACTCCACCTCTTTTATCGAGGGGTTCAGGTGATTTATATAAAGAATAATGGACACCTGGGAGTGATTACAGACTGGAATCTAATCGAGGGGTTCAGATGGTTTATATATAGAATAATGGACACCTGGGAGTGATTACAGACTGGAATCTAATCGAGGGGTTCAGATGGTTTATATATAGAATAATGGATATCTGGGAGTGATTACAGACTGGAATCTAATCGAGGGGTTCAGGTGATTTATATATAGAATAATGGATACATGGGAGTGATTACAGACTGGAATCTAATCGAGGGGTTCAGGTGATTTATATATAGAATAATGGACACCTGGGAGTGATTACAGACTGGAATCTAATCGAGGTGTTCAGATGGTTTATATATAGAATAATGGATACCTGGGAGTGATTACAGACTGGAATCTAATCGAGGGGTTCAGATGGTTTATATATAGAATAATGGACAAATGGGAGTGAATACAGACTGGAATCTAATCGAGAGTTTTGGATAGTTTATATATCGAATAATGGATACCTGGGGCGAAATTCTCCGGTATCGGCACGATGTCCGCCGACCGGCGCCAAAAATGGCGCTAATCAGTCCGGCATTGCGCTGCCCCAAAGGTGCGGAATCCTCCGCATCTTGGGGGGGCCCAGCCCTAACCTTGAGGGGCTAGGCCCCCGCCGGACTGATTTCCGCCCCGCCAGCTGGTGGGAAAGGCCTTTGGTGCCCCGCCAGCTGGGGCGGAAATGACATTGCCGGGCGGTGCATGCGCGGGAGCGTCAGCGGCCGCTCACGGCATTCCCGCACATGCGCTGTGGAGGGAGTCTCTTCCGCCTCCGCCAAGGTGGAAACCGTGGCGAAGGCGGAAGGAAAAGAGTGCCCCCACGGCACAGGCCCGCCCGCGGATCGGTGGGCCCCGATCGCGGGCCAGGCCACCGTGGGGGCACCCCCCGGGGCCAGATCACCCCGTGCCCCCCCCCCCAGGACCCCGAGCCCGCCCGCGCCGCCTTGTCCCGCCGGTAAGAGAGGTGCTTTAATCTACGCCGGCGGGACAGGCATTCTAGCAGCGAGACTTCGGCCCATCCGGGCCGGAGAATCGCGGGAGGGTGGCCGCCAACTGGTGCGGCGCGATTCCCGCCCCCGCCGAATCTCCGGTGCCGGAGAATTCGGCAACCGGCGGGGGCGGGATTCACACCAGCCCCCGTCGACTCTCCGACCTGGCGGGGGGTCGGAGAATCTCGCTCCTGGTTTTGATTACAGACTGGAATCTAATCGAGGGGTTCAGATTGGATAGCCAGTAGATTGCCAGATTTTAGTTGACAGCTTTGTCTCACACCTCAGCTGTCCACTGTTTCATTGATATGGGAATAGTATATTTCTTGTGGTGTCAATTATTGTACATTGGAGGATGTTGGAGTAGGAGGAGGATATTAAATACAGGCATAGATCCATAACAGATGACATTGTGTCAATTGCCTGTTATGCTTCTTGCAAGATATTCAGCTCCAATGACTGCATGAGGACTGAAATGTGTGCAGATAGCATACTGACTGTCACAAGTGAATCAACCTGCTTTGTGTCAATGCCCATGTCCAGTCTCACCCCCTCTCCGTTTCATACCTAGTGTTACTAATGTCCATCTCTGTGCATCCCCTTATGGCTGCAAGGACTAATTGCCTTAAATAGGCCTTTCATCAGATCAAGCAATTGAGTAAATAATTGGAGGGGGAAAACATTGTGGGCGAGAGTCTCCACTCCCGCGCCGGTTGGGAGAATTGCCTGGGCCGCCAAAATTTCCCGGGACGCCGGTCCGACTCCCTCCCGCGATTCTCCCAAGCAGCGGGAAGGGCCCGGTCGAGTTCCGCAGGCCGGAGAATCGCCGGAGACACCCAAAATGGCGATTCTCCGGCACCCCTGCTATTCTCAGTCCCGGATGGGCCGAGTGGCCAGGCCAAAACGGCGGGTCCCCCCCGGCGCCGTTCAACACCTGGTTGCTGCCGTCGGGAACAGCACGCGAACGCTGGGGGGGCGTCCTGCGGGGGGGGCGAGGGGGGATCCTGTACCGGGGGGTACCTCAAATGTGGGGTGGCCCGCGATCGGTGTCCACCGATCGTCGGGCCGTCCTCTCTGAAGGAGGACCTCCTTCCTTCCGCGGCCCCGAAAGATCCGCCCGCCATCTTCTTGCGGGGCGGACTTAGAGAGGACGGCAGCCACGTCATCTATGCGGCGACGCCTTTACACGGCGACAAGGCCTGGTGCGTGTAGATGACGCGGCCCTGATCCTAGCCCATTGTCGGGGCCTAAATCATTCGGGATCGTGGCCGTTTCGCGCCGTCGTGAACCTCGACGGTGTGGGCATTTCAGTGCGGGAGTGGAGAATCCCGCCCTGTATGTTCACCAGGCAAAAGAGGGGGAGTGAGGCTAATTGAATAGCTCAATCAAAGAATCGGCACACAGACTTAATTCCAACTTTGGGTGACTGGGCGGAGTTTGCACTTTATCCTCGTGTCAGCGTGGGTTTCCTCCGGAATCACCAGTCTTCTTCCACAGTCCGAAGATGTGCGGGTTAGGTGGGGTTATGGGGAGTGGGCAAGGGAGTGGGCCTAGGTAGGGTGCTCTAGCAGAGGGTCAGTGCTGACTCAATGGGCTGAATGGCCTCCTTCTACATTCTCTGATTCTTATTTACCTGTCTTCAGGGATCTATGGTCATAAACACCAAGGTCCCTATTACCTTCCCTTCTTAGTCCTCCCAATATTCATTATCTCACATTTCTTTGTTAAATTCGATTTGCCACTGTTCTGTCCATCTAATCAGTCCGTCTATATCGTCCTGACTCAGTTGTTCTATATCTGTAATATGACATCTGGTGAATGATTGACTCCAAACTGCTATAAATAAATGAACAGATCTGTGGTGGCAGTACTTAAAGTGAGTGAGAGGACACATTGATTCACAGCAATGGAAATATCTGTGTCACTTGGGGCAATCAATTTCTATGTATTTATTTATGCGGGAGATATATTTGAAGTGAGAGCTGTTCAGAGACATGGGCACCAGGTTCATTCCTCAGGTGAGGGTGTTGTCTTACGAGGAAAGATTGAGTCAGATTGACCGAGACTCATTTAGAAGAATGGGAGGTGATCTTATTGAAACTTGAAAGATTCTGAGGGGGTCTGGCTCGGTCATAGAATCACTGCAGTGCAGAAGGAGGCCATTGGGCCTGCACCCACCCTCTGAAAGAGCACCCTGCCCAGGGTCACTCTCCTGCCCTACCCCCCCCTTAACTCCACCTAACCTGCCCATCCTTGGACACTGAGGGGCAATTTAGTGAGGTCAATAAACCTAACCTGCACCTCATTGGACTCTGGGAGGTAACCGGAGCACTCGGAGGAAACCCAGGCAGACACGGGGAGAACGTGCAGACTCCGCACAGACAGTGACCCGAGGCTGTGAGGCAGCAGTGTTAACCAGTGTCAATACTGATGTTGCCCTTTCTAGGGCAAGCTGGAACCTGGAGGAAATGGTTTCAAAATAAGGGGTCTCCCATTCAACACAGAGATGGTGGTGGGGACGGGAGGGGGGGGGGGGGGGGGGGGGAGTGGGGGGGCGGGGGGGGGGGGGGGAAGTGGGGGGGCGGCGGGAGGGGGGGGGAGCGGCGGCAGGGGGGGTTGTGGATTTCTTCTCTCAGAGGGCTGAACGTCTTTGGCATCACAGAAAACAGTGGATGCTGGGCTATCGAATATATGACACGGATCTACAAGAGAGTTGAAGGCAATGGCGGAGTGAGGACAGGCAGGAATAAAGCCACAACCAGATCAGCTATGGCCTTATTGACTGGCAGAGCGGGTTAGAGGGGCCAAATGTTCTTATGTACAAGTAATTAAGAAAGTGCATTAGCACAGTTGTTTCACAGCTCCAGGGTCCCAGGTTCAATTCCCGGCTTGGGTCACTGCCTGTGCGGAGTCTGCACATTCTCCCCGTGTGTGCGTGGGTTTCCTCCGGGTGCTCCGGTTTCCTCCCACAGTCCAAAGATGTGCAGGTTAGGTGGCTTGG
This sequence comes from Scyliorhinus torazame, assembly GCF_047496885.1. NCBI lineage: Eukaryota > Metazoa > Chordata > Chondrichthyes > Carcharhiniformes > Scyliorhinidae > Scyliorhinus > Scyliorhinus torazame. The sequence goes on from NC_092710.1 coordinate 326,701,858, forward strand.
CCGTGATAAATTGCCCCTTAGTGTCCAAAAAGGTTAAGTGGAGTTACTGGATTTGTGGGATAGGGTGGAGTAGGGGGTTCTTTGCAAGGGCCAGTGCAGACTCGATGGGCCGAATGGCCTCCTTCAGCACTGTAAATTCTATGATAGCATGCAGCTAGAGCGAACATTTTGGAAAGCAAAGGCATTGTTGACCTTTATTGCAAGAGGGTTTGGAATTTTAAAAAATTTGTTCATGGGGTGTGGGCGTCGCTGGCTGGGTCAGCATTATTGCCCATTGAAGAGTCAACCACACTGTGGATGTGGGGGCCAAACCAAGTAAGGACAATGGACTTCCTTCCCTGAAGGGCATTTGGCGACAATCGGCAATGGTTTCATGGTCAACATTAGACTTTGAATTCCGGATTTTTATTGAATTCAAATTTCACCGTTTGCCGTGATGATTTTCGAACCCAGATGGCAAATCATTACCCTAGGTCTCTAGAATACTAGTCCAATGACAAAACCACCACGCCGCTATCCCCCCCCCCCCCCCCGCAACCTGGCCCCCAAACACAAGAACTTCCTGCCCTACACCTGCGCAGGGTTTTGTTGAGACTGCACCTGTATTAAGGGCAGCACGGTAGCATAGTGGTTAGCACAATTGCTTCACAGCTCCAGGGTCCCAGGTTCGATTCCGGCGTGGGTCACTGTCTGTGCGGAGTCTGCACATCCTCCCCGTGTCTGCGTGGGTTTCCTCCGGGTGCTCCGGTTTCCTCCCACAGTCCAAAGATGTGCAGGTTAGGTGGATTGGCCATTCTAAATTGCCCTTAGTGGCCAAAATTGCCCTTAGTGTTGGGTGGGGTTACTGGGTTATGGGGATAGGGTGGAGGTGTTGACCTTGGGTGGGGTGCTCTTTCCAAGAGCCGGTGCAGACTCGATGGGCCGAATGGCCTCCTTCTGCATTGTAAATTCTATGACATATTACTGCACACAGTTTTGCTCTGAATATTTCAGGAAGGACATACAGGTACTGGAATTGGGAGCAGCACAGAGAAGGTTCACGAGATTTGTCCCTGGAATGGGAGGGTGAGTAAATTGGGCCTATGAGAGGGTGAGTAAATTAGGCCTATATTTGTCTCTGGAGTTTAGAGGACGTTTTTGATGCCTACTTGTGACGATAAGCGATTTTCATTTCACTTCCATTTTCATTGAAACACAGCAGGTGCTGAAGGAGCTTGACAGGCTGGACGCTGACAGGTTGTTTCCCTCGGTTGGGGAATTTGGAACAGGAATTTGGAACAGTTTCAGGATAAGGGGCATTTATGACTGAGGTGAGGAGAAATTTCTTCACTCAAAGCGGTTGCAAATCTTTGGAATTCTCAACCCCAGAGTGTTGTGGATGCTCCATTGTTGGATATGTTGAAGGCTGAGATAGGGTTTGGATCACTCAGGGAATTGGGGTCTGTGAAGTGGGCGGTAAAGTGGGGCAGAGACAGATGATCGGCCACGATCGTATTGAATGGTGGAGCAGGCTCGCTGGGCCATAACCGTAGAATCCCTACAGTGCAGAAGGAGGCCATTTGGCCCGTCAAGTCAGCACCGACCCTCCTAAAGATCACTCCACCACCCGAACCCCATAACCCCACACATTGATTACGGTCAGTCACCTAACCTGCACATCTTTGGACATTAAGGGGCAATTCTGCATAGCCAGTCCACCTAACCTATGCATCTTTGGACTGTGGGAGGAAACCGGAGCACCCGGAGGAAACCCACGCAGACACGGGGAGAAAGTGCAAACTCCACACAGTCACCCGAGGCTGGAATTGAACCTGGGACCCTGGTGCTGTGAGGTGCTGTGAGGCAGCAGTGCTAACCACTGTGCCACCATGCCACCCCGGCTGCCTTGCGCTGTGAGGCAGCAGTGCTAACCACTGTGCCACAGTGCCTGCCCAGGTCCCTGGCGCTGTGAGGCAGCAGTGCGAACAACTGTGCCACTCTGCCACCCCAGCTGCCTGGTGCTGTGAGGCAGCAGTGCGAACAACTGTGACACTCTGCCACCCATTTCCTTTGTTGTTTTGAGTCATGAACGTATTTCCTTGATTTTCAGAATGATTTGAAGAGAAGTTGGAAAACAAAGTGCAAAAAGCATAATTCACCTGCCATTTCTGCTGAAATTTATAGCAGGGGTGTGTACAATGACACATTGGTACTCGCATGCACACCTGTCGTCACCTTTGATTGCTTCTGAATTATGGTCAGCACCTGTTTTGTTGCTGTTTACGAAATGTAAAGCAGCAGCTCTGAGGTGCAGAAGTTTCGAGTGTGAGAGAAATCTCACAAAGCTTACAACCCATCACCATTAGGGCAAGGACATCACCAATCCCACCCACCGAGGCTCTGTGAGGACCATATTCCACCTCCCCCGCCCCCTTGGCTGGTGGACATCGGTAAGTCAAAATCCACAGCCCACACAAAGTGATTCCAAATCCACAGCGATACCGGACCTTAAGACGCCACCTTGCCCCAACCACAATAATCCTGCCAAATCCCCATGCTTCCAAATTCCAGGGCCACCCCCAGTGTCCCTGCTGCCAAGGGTCAGACTGCTCCTGCCCTCGCAAACCCCACCCTCCCTCCCAATACAACCAACTTGCAATTCTGCTTGAAATGTTTATTTATGCCCAACTGGGGCATCTTGGACCCCACCTCGCTGTGTTGTGGCTGAAAAGGGCTTGGAGTTGACTGACGCGCCAAATATGTTTGAGGTCATCTTATTCGCTGCAGTTTATGATAATTGCTGAGCCACTTCAGAGTGTTGTGAAGAAACCAGCCAGGTTTCTGTTGGATCTGGAGTCACAAACAGGCCGGACCATGAGAGAACAGATTTACTTCCCCAAAGCGTTTTTAACAACCGTCTCCGGTTTTTATGACCACCGTGACTGTAGATGGGCTGGGCCCTAATGACTGGCGACCGTGGACTTACAACAGTGGTTTATTTAGCACTCTGAGCAGCTCTTCCTCGCGTGCTCCGGTCGCATGACCCTTTCAGTCGCTGCGTCATCAGGTGCTAACTCGGTCGACAATGACTGATTCTAGCTTTCTCTTCCAGCTTTATTACACAATTGAATTTAGATTCCACTAGCTGCCAGGGTGGGACTTGAACTCATTTCTGCACAGCGTTAGGCCGGGCCGCCTCTGGATTACTCATCTGTTAACATCACCACCATGCTAGCATTCTATTTTCTCTCATTCCCTCCCTTGTCTCTTCTTTTGACTTGTTTCCCTTGTGTCGTGAGGGGCTGGTGTGGTGAAATGAAATGAAAATCGCTTATTGTCACAAGTAGGCTTCAATGAAGTTACTGTGAAAAGCCCCTAGTCGCCACATTCCGGCGCCTGTTCGGGGAGGCTGTTACGGTGTGTAAAGTATAGTCAGTGGGGAGGCATTGATTCGAGTTGCAGGTTGGTGATTGGATGATAAGCATGGCTTGCATTGCAATGTAAGGGAGCCCGGCAGAGCAAGGGTTAACATGGGATTGGAGAGTTACAACACCCACAGTGTGTAGTTTGTGGGCACATTGTCAAAGAATAGTCTAGAAGCCACAGCTAGCCTGCATGGTGAGAGCAACACCATGCAAGACCATACTTGGGACTGGAGATGGTTAAAGTCAACCAATAAATGTGTTCATGTTTAGTCACATAAGCTTCAAGGTCTCATCAATTAGCCACCACAACAGCAGCTTAAAGAACCCATAGAATTATAGAATTCCTATAGTGCAGGAAGAGGCCATTCGGCCCGTCGAGTCTGCACCGAGCTTCTGAAAGAGGACCCTATCTAGGCCCACTCCCCCGCCCTATCCCCGAAACCCCACCTAACCTTTGTACACAAAGGGACAACTTATCATGGCTAATCCACCTAACCTGCACATCTTCGGACTGTGGGAGGAAACCGGAGCACCCGGAGGAAATCCGCACAGACCATGGGGAGAAAGTGCGAACTCCACACAGACAGTGACCCAAAGCCGGAATTGAACCCGGGCCCCTGGTGCGGTGAGGCAGCAGTTCTAACCACTGTGCCGCCAAGCCGCACCGACAGCTGGGTGGAATATTGTCTTTGGATTGGAGGTAGGCAGAGAGATTGTGCCTGCATGGTTGTATTTTTGGATTGTGGACTCGAGGTGCCAGTGTGAGGGAGGGTGATGAGGCTGTGCGAGGGTGGAGGAGGGGTCAAATTGCAAGGCCATATTGTCATGTGAGAGTACCTTTAAGAAATGGGTGTTTATAAATGGGTGTGTATATAAATATCTGTAGTGAGAGTACCTTTAAGAAATGGGTGTTCCTCCTGCAGTGATATCAGAGAGTGGGTGGAGCTGGGCTGTCTGTCAGCTTTTTACTTTCGTTTTTGAGCAGGCTGCAGGGTGTGTTTTAGTTTCATTTTCAGTGTTGGAGCTGGAGCCAGACCAAGCAGGTGTACTGCTGTTCTCTCTGCCATCAAAAGACTATCTCTTGATCATTTGGTGATTTCAGAATTATAAATGTTTTCAGTAGTGACTTTAACCTGATGTGCTCCTGATAAAGGTTTTGTTTTTCAGTCGTATGGATGTGAAAAAAAGGAAAGCTTCAAGGTTTACTTAGTGTTGTAGACTTTGGGGGTTGTATTTGAATTAATGGTTGCTAAGATGTTCACTGTATGTTTTAAAAAGTTTAACGTGAGTTCATAGAATGAACATTATTTTGCTTTAAAAAATACTTTTCCATTTCTGCTGTCCCACACCTGTAGAGTGGGCTGTGTGCTCCCCATACCACAATCTATTAAAAGTTGTGGGTCAGGTGAACTCCATGATACACTTTGGGGTTCTCTAAACCCTGGCCCATCACAATATTCTTGACAGATGGAGGTAAGACTCCATTCAGGGCACAGGGATGAAGTCAGCTGCTCATATCATGAGAAGCAAAGAATGCGCAGGAGATGGCACTGGTTACCCTTGAAGACATGCATTTTGGGACAGGGGGAAAGCTGAAAGGTAAGCACTTGGAAAGTTTAAACCTCACCAGTTTAAATCCCATTGGTATGACACCAGATTTGCGATGCACAGGCGTGGTGGAAATAACCTGATGGGGTCTTCTTGTCATCACATGAGGCAAATTACATCTAAACACTTGATTCTATTATTGCTTTTCTTCTGTCACATTAAGTCATATTTTTTGGTCTCTCTTCTGTGTATCTGCTTTGCTCGAGTTGCTGTTTGCGCTCTGCGCCTCATCCGCTGCTTCTGTCCTTCACTTTCCCTCGATTTCATCTCATCTCTATCTTTATTTTCCTACTCGCTGTTTTCTTCTTCTTCTTCACTGTTTTTTGTTTTTATCTTCCAGTTGGGTGTCAGTGGCTGGTGTGGGAATCACCACGATGGGCCGAATGGCTTCCTTCCGTGCCGCATGTTTCTATAATAACAGCAACCGAGGCCTTCTGAGTTGGATCTTATGCCGACGGACAAATGGATCAGCTTCTCTCAATTCTCCACCATTTCACTGTGCTTCCCCCGATCACCTTTGTCTGTCACAGGCAAACTCAATCTCCTTTCCTGACACCCTCCTCCCTCTCTCTCTCTCTTCCCACACTTGGTCCTCATACATTTACCACCACTTCATCTTCTCATGCCCTGCATTCTCCATAACCTCCTAGATTCCACCAGCAGTGTGGTGCCTTTTTTACCTGCTATAAATATGGCTGTCAATAAGGTTGCCCTTCTTTCTTTAGATATCGATACTATATTGCTTTCAGAGTCGCCAGGTATCAAATGATACCACCCACAAGGGTATCGATCAAAGAGCCAAACAACCAGTTTGTTAGTTCAAGATCAATGGTACTTAATTTACACACAAGATTAACTTACACATGCAACATAAACACTACTAGTTAAACTACACCTAACAACTTTGACAACCTGTACTTAACTTCAGGCACCCAGCTTAGGTCAGAGGAACAGTGGCCTTTGTTCGAATCTGGGTCTATCGGGTCTGGAGAAGTAACTGCTGCTCAGCTGGGCTCAGCCGTCTGGTAGCGGGCGTTGAACTTGGACTTGTTTCTGGTGGTGCTGCACTTGGAGGTGGACGTTGTCAGAGCACCAGATCCAAAAGAGATCAAACACATGGTAGTGTCTCTCTTTATCCTTAGGGAGTTTCACGCTCTTTTGGGCAGTCCTTAGGTTTGGACCCCACTAATTGGGCAGTGCTCGATCACTGCCTTCGATCTGAGCCAATAAAGGGGCAGGTGCCTGAATGGCTGGACGTGTCCGAAGCGGTCATTGACCCTGTTGTTGATGCTTCCTGATTACAGGGAGTGGCGCAGAAATGTCTGGGATTGTATCGGTTACCTTAGTATCAATCTTTTGTCTTACGGAGATGGACCATTAAAATGCTAATCGGTTGGGGGTTTCGATGCTGTCTGGATTCTTTGCTCACAAATATACATTCAGGCTCTGTGCCTGCCTGAATCTTATATTGTCCATATTTCCTTTTAGACTTTGCGAACGTCCATGTTTCTTGCTGTAAGTGGCCATGCCAGATGGCTACACATGTTAATAAAGTTTACTGGCAGTAGTAAAACTTCTTGGGAGTTGTCGAATATATTAATTATAAATGAATTCAAAAGATAATGGGAATCACAAGAGTTTAAAGCGCACTTATCTGTTCTGGAAAACTTTGCTCAAACTTCCACTGGCTGGAGCTGCTTGAAACCTGCAGCGAAAGAGTCTCCGAAGGCCACAGCACAATCCCAACTCCAGCAAACTCATGTAGGCCACACACCCTTGTTTCCAATACTGGCTGCCGGAAAGCAGGAAGGTTAAAAGGGCCCAGTGTAAATGGCAGGCCAGGGAGAAGGAATGGGAGTTGCCCAGTCGGGAGGATTGTGCCAGTAAAGTAGGGGGCTGTGTGCGGAGGGGGCCGGACTTCGGGAAGGGGAGCTGTACATTGGGAGGGGGAGTTAGATATCGCGAGGGGGAATCAGAGATTGGGAGGGGGGGGAGGGTTGGATATTGAGGGGACAGTTGGACATCAGGAGGATTGGGTGGGGTTACACATCAGGGGGAGTGGAGGGGCATGTCACACATGGGGGGGGGGTAGGGGGAATTGGAGATTGGGAGGGTGAGGGGAGTCAAACATCTGGTGGTTTGCGGGTCAGGCTGAGGGGGTTCACGTTGTGGGAGAGGTGGTCAGATCACGGGTTGGTGGGGGGCTGGGGTGCTTAGTTGGATGGGGTGTGGGAGTCCTCTGTGGGGACTGGACTGTGAGGACTGCCCCATGCAGGGCTCGTTTTGGGGTGTTTTAAATAGTTATGCTGAGTTAGAACTGCTTTGTTTTCCTTCTAACTCTTTTGGAGTTACTATTGTATAAAACTGACAAAACCACCCTAAGTTAATGATTTACATTGCTTTGGAAATGGCTCCCAGTCTAGTGCAATTACTGAGGGGAAGAAAGCCCTTGTGGATAATTGCTGCGTAAACCCTTCCCTGGGAACATCCAAGAGAGATCCCCAAGCCTGACCCGCAAACCACCAGATGTTTGACTCCCCTCACCCTCCCAATCTCCAATAAGAAATAAATTAACACATAACAAAGATGGCAGGGTTGGTGATGTGCTGTGAATACAGAATGTGGAGACCCCTGACCATCATCATGATCCTGGGCAATCATGTCTGCATTAAGGTCTGTTGCCTGAGGTTCTTTCGCTCAGGATCATTCAGAACTGCGCACACAGTGATACATCAGGGAGGCGGTGCAAAAGCACCGGGGCACTTTGTTCCAGGAGGCGGTCACGCCCCTTAGAATAGGGTCATCTGATTTGGTCAATGGTCAGGGACAGGAGGATGTAACTGTGGGTAAGGCAGGTAAGAAGGTTGCGGAAGTAGAAGTGGAAGAGCCTCGGGTTTTGGCTGGCTGAGCAAACTGACTATGACACTGTGTGGTAGTATGTATTGGGGGCCATGTGGGACTGGAAGCCCTAATGTCATTGGCTGACAGATCCCGGGTCCTGGTTGGTCGTTGACCTCAAGCTCCGCCCTGAAGGCGGAGTATAAGAAGCCGGAGTCTTCCCCCGCAGGCCAGTTTACTATCGAGCTGCGGGGGAACAGACACGCTTAATAAAGCCTCATCGACTTCACTCTATTCGTCTCACGGAGTCTTTGTGCGCTACAATTTATTAAGCGTGCCTAAAAAAAAGGACTATGGAGCTCAGGATCATTCCGGAATGCCTGAGGATCAGCCCCCACGCAGTGAACGCGGCAGCAGCCTTCAAGCACTGGCAGACTTGCTTCGAGGCCTACCTCAGAACGACCACCGGCCGAGTCTCAGAAGACCAAAAACTACAGGTCCTGCACTCGAGGGTGAGCACGGAGATTTTCTCCCTCATCGAAGACTCGGACGATTTCCAGACGGCGTTCGCAGCACTGAAAAGTCTCTACGTTCGCCCAGTTAAACAAATCTACGCTCGCTACCAGCTCGCGACGAGACAGCAAGCTCCCGGAGAATCGATGGACGAGTTCTACGCCGCGCTGCTGATTTTGGGACGAGCCTGCAGCTGCCCGTCGGTGAACGCAAACGAACACACGGACATGTTAATGCGCGATGCTTTTGTGGCAGGTATGCAATCCTCCCAAATCCGCCAAAGACTTCTAGAAAAAGAGTCGCTAGGACTCTCAGAGGCCGGGCCCTAGCAGCCTCCCTAGACGTGGCCGCGCGTAATACCCGCGCCTACGGCCCCGACCGCGCGGCAACCCATTGGGCCCCGTACGTACCCGTCGCGACAAACCCCCTACCCCCCCCCCCACAGGCGAGTCCAAACGCCGAGTCGCACCGGGGGCGCCCGCTGTTATTTCTGCGGCCAGGTGAAACACCCCAGGCAGCGCTGCCCGACCCGCGCAGCTATCTGCAAGAGCTGCGGGAAAAAGGGCCATTATGCGATTGTGTGCCGGTCCCGCGAGGTCGCCGCTGTCCCGGGAGCACAGGGAGCCCTGCAAGCAGTTTACGCGCCCCAACCCCCCCAGCACACCATGTACGACCCGCAGGCGCAGCCGCTCTGGTCCCGACCACCGCGGTCCCGGGAGAACTGGGAGCCCTGCACGCCGCCTACGCTCCCCAACCCCCCTCCCCGCAGCCCATGTATGACCCGCCGCCGGCGTTACCGCTTTGGGTCCCGGCCAACACTCTCCACGGAGAGGAGGGAGTTTTCCGCGTCCCTAACGCCACCCTAACCCCCACCCCGCGCCCCACGTCTGACCCGCCGGCGCCACCTACTTGGGCCCCGACCACCGCTGTCCCCGGTGAGGGAGCTCCGCGCGGTCCTAGCGCTCGCGTTCCTTGCGCTCGCGGTGAGGGAGCTCTGCGCGGTCCTAGCGCTCGCGGTCCTAGCGCTCGCGGTCCTAGCGCTCCCCAGCCCCCCCAGCACACCATGTGCGACCCGCAGACACCGCCATTTTGGGTCCCGGCCACCACGAGGGGAGGAGGGGCGCCGATGTGCGACCCGCAGGCGCCGCCATTTTGGGTCCCGGCCACCACGAGAGGAGGAGGGGCGCCGCCATCTTGGACCGCCCCAGACCTGTACGATGCGTGGGGGCGGCCATTTTGTCCACCCCCGCCATCTTGTGACCCCCAGCCACGTGCGATGTATGGGGGTGGCCATTTTGTTCATCCCCGACGCCATCTTGGACGGCAACAACGGACCCCACTCCACTACTACAACCACGGCTCGCTTCGATTACGCTCGATCAAGCTCGGCCCCGGACACTCCAGACGACGACGACAACGGTACTAATAAACGGCCACGAGACGCCATGCCTAGTCGACTCCGGGAGCACGGAAAGCTTTATACACCCCGACACGGTAAGGCGCTGTTCCTTAACCACCTATCCCAGCGCACAAAAGATTTGCCTAGCTGCAGGATCCCACTCCGTACAGATCCAGGGATTCTGCATAGTTACCCTAACGGTGCAGGGGTGGGAGTTCAAAAACTACAAACTAAACGTCCTTCCCCAACTCTGTGCCCCCACCTTGCTGGGATTAGATTTCCAATGCAATCTACAGAGCCTTACGTTCAAATTTGGCGGCCCCATACCCCCACTCACTATCTGCGGCCTCGCAACCCTCAAGGTGCAACCCCCGTCCTTGTTTGCGAACCTCACCCCGGATTGCAAACCCGTCGCCACTAGGAGCAGACGGTACAGCGCCCAGGACCGGACCTTCATTCGGTCCGAAGTCCAGCGGCTACTAAAGGAGGGCATAATCCAGGCCAGCAATAGTCCCTGGAGAGCGCAGGTGGTAGTAGTGAAGACAAGGGAGAAACAAAGGATGGTCATTGACTATAGCCAGACCATCAACAGGTACACACAACTAGACGCGTACCCTCTCCCCCGCATATCCAACATGGTCAATCGGATTGCCCAATATAAAGTCTTCTCCACCGTAGACCTCAAGTCTGGCTACCATCAGCTCCCCATCCGCCCAAGTGACCGCAAGTACACAGCCTTCGAGGCAGACGGGCGACTATACCATTTCCTACGGGTCCCTTTTCCGCGTCACAAACGGGGTCTCGGTCTTCCAACGGGTGATGGACCGAATGGTTGATCAACATGGGTTGCGGGCCACGTTCCCGTATCTCGACAATGTAACCATCTGCGGCCACGATCAGCAGGACCACGACGCCAACCTCTAAAAATTCCTCCAGACCGCCAAAGCCTTGAACCTCACGTACAACGAGGACAAGTGCGTTTTTAGCACCGACCGGCTAGCCATTCTGGGCGACGTAGTGCGCAATGGGATAATAGGCCCCGACCCCGAACGTATGCGCGCACTCATGGAATTTCCCCTCCCGCACTGCCCAAAAGCCCTGAAACGCTGCTTGGGGTTCTTTTCATATTACGCCCAGTGGGTCCCCCAGTACGCAGACAAGGCCCGCCCCCTAATACAGACCACGACCTTCCCTCTGTCGACAGAGGCTTGCCAGGCCTTCAGCCGCATCAAAGCGGATATCGCAAAGGCCACGATGCGCGCCATCGACGAGTCCCTCCCCTTCCAGGTCGAGAGCGACGCCTCCGATGTAGTTCTAGCGGCCACCCTTAACCAAGCGGGCAGACCCGTGACCTTTTTCTCCCGGACCCTCCACGCCTCAGAAATCCGCCACTCTTCAGTAGAAAAGGAAGCCCAAGCCATAGTGGAAGCTGTGCGACATTGGAGGCATTACCTGGCCGGCAGGAGATTCACTCTCCTCACGGACCAACGGTCGGTAGCCTTCATGTTCGATAATGCACAGCGGGGCAAAATCAAAAACGACAAAATCTTAAGGTGGAGGATCGAGCTCTCCACCTTCAACTATGAGATTTTGTATCGTCCCGGAAAGCTGAACGAGCCGTCCGATGCCCTATCCCGCGGCACATGTGCCAACGCACAAATTAACCGCCTCCAAACCCTCCACGATGACCTCTGCCACCCGGGGGTCACTCGGTTTTACCACTTCATCAAGTCCCGCAATCTCCCATACGCTTTAGAGGAGGTCCGTACAGTCACAAGGGACTGCCACATCTGCGCGGAATGCAAGCCGCATTTTTTCAGGCCAGATGGAGCGCACCTGATTAAGGCTTCCCGCCCCTTTGAACGCCTCAGTCTCCATTTCAAAGGGCCCCTCCCCTCCACCGACCGCAACGCATATTTTCTTAATGTAGTGGACGAATACTCCCGCTTCCCTTTTGCCATTCCCTGTTCTGACATGACCGCGGCCACAGTCATTAAAGCCCTGAACAGCATCTTCACACTGTTCGGTTACCCCGCATACGTCTACAGCGACAGGGGGTCCTCTTTCATGAGTGACGAGCTGCGCCAGTTCCTGCTCAGCAAGGGCATAGCCTCAAGCAGGACGACCAGCTACAACCCCCGGGGGAACGGGCAAGTAGAAAGGGAGAACGGCACGGTCTGGAAGGCCGTCCTACTGGCCCTACGGTCCAGGGACCTCCCAGTTTCACGGTGGCAGGAGGTCCTCCCGGACGCTCTCCATTCCATCCGGTCATTATTATGTACGAGCACTAATCAAACGCCACATGAGCCTCTCCTTGTCTTTCCTAGGAGGGCCTCCTCTGGAACGTCGCTGCCGACCTGGCTGGCGGCCCCAGGACCCATCCTGCTCCGAAAGCATGTGCGGGCACATAAGGCGGACCCGTTGGTCGAAAGGGTTCACCTCCTCCACGCGAACCCCCAGTACGCCTACGTGGAGTACCCCGACGGCCGACAGGACACGGTCGCCCTGCGGGATCTGGTGCCCGCCGGCAACACGCACACCCCCCCGACACCATCAACCCAACCTGCTTCCTGCCACCGCTGCACCCCACGACCGCCCCCTTCCCAGGAGGATCGGTTCCCCTCCCCTCAGCTCCGACCAAGAATCAAGCCCAAGCTGAAACCGTACGGCTCCTGGAGGCGACAACACTGGTACAAGCACCACCACCACCGCCGGGGCCGAGGCGATCGACACGGACGACCAGACTGCCCGACCGACTCGTGGCGTCAATGTAAAACAAATATGGACTATTCACAAGAACATTTTGCTTTTCTTCCTATACCCTCTGTAAATAGTTGCAACAGGACAAAATTGTCCAATACTGTATTGCCATGTGAATGTTTTGTCCTCCCAGGACCAGCCCTGTAAACCCTTACCACCATACGAAGCATCACCCCGCCGGGTTCATTTTTGACAAGGGGTGAATGTGGTAGTATGTATTGGGGGTCATGTGGGACTGGAAGCCCTAATGTCATTGGCTGACAGATCCCGGGTCCTGGTTGGCCGTTGACCTCAAGCTCCGCCCTGAAGGCAGAGTACAAGAAGCTGGAGTCTTCCCCCGCAGGCCAGTTTACTATCGGGCTGCTGGGGAACAGACACGCTTAATAAAGCCTCATCGACTTCACTCTATTCGTCTCACGGAGTCTTTGTGCGCTACACACTGGAGGCCATTCAAGCTGGGGGAGTGGTGGTGGAGGGAGGGGGGTGGGGGGAGGGAGTTAAAATGAATGCAGTGAGAGTAGGGGACTTTTATCGGTGGTGGATTGACACAGCTCTCTGCAGTCAAGAGTGATAGTCCATAAAGCTGTGCTACCTGTCCTTGCCGGCAGGCCAGACATCTGCTCGGGGCTGCAGTAGGAGGGCGAGCAGGCCATGGTCCATGTAAGTTCCAATGACATTGGCAGAACGAGGAAGGAGTTTCTGCTCAGGGAGTATTAGCGGCTAAGGTGCAAAATTGCAGTAGGGTAAATATGGCTCGGGAGTTAAATGTGTGGCTCAAAGACTGGGGTGGGGGAAATGGGGTTTGATTCATGGGGAATGGAGAAAGTGAGAGGGGTGCCGTCAGGGTGGTCTTCACCGTGCTGGGACCAGTGTTCAAGTTTATAACTGGGGTGGTAGAGAGGGCTTTAAACTAAGTAGCGGGGGTGAGGAGTCACGTTTGGGAAGATGTGATAAAGTAAAGAGGGAGGACAATGCAAAAGATCAGGGTAGCAATGTAGAACATGATAATCAGGATGGGGCAGGGAGCAACAGCATACAAACTGAAGAGTGCATTGGCAGATAAGGCTAGGGAGTTGTGAAAATAGTAAGAAGACAGAACGAAAGGCGGTGTATCTGAATGTGCATGCAACTCAGAACAAAATGGATGAACTAACAGCTCAGATAGGAGTAAATATGTGTGATCTCATTGCCATTTCAGAGACATGGCTGCAAGTTAACAAAAGCTGAGGCCTGGATATATGGAGCCCAGCACATCAAAGTTCAGTCAGGTGATCCAGCTCAACCTCCTCCTGAGGTCCCCCAAATCACAGATGTCAGTCTTCAGCCAATATGATTCACTCCACGGAACATCAACAAATGGCTGATGGCAATGGACTCTGACAATATGAAAATCGCTTATTGTCACAAGTAGGCTTCAAACGAAGTTACTGTGAAAAGCCCCGAGTCGCCACATTCCGGCGCCTGTTCGGGGAGGCTGGTACGGGAATGCTGGCCTGCCTTGGTCTGCTTTCAAAGCCAGTGATTTAGCCCTGTGCTAAACCAGACCCTATCCCAGCAATAATGTTGCAGATTTTGCTCCAGAACCTACCGCACTCCTAGCCACTACAGCTGTAACACTGGCGTCTACCCTGCAACTTGTAAAATTGCCCAGGTATGTCCTGCCCACAACAAGCAGGACAAATAGGGCAGCATGGTAGCATAGTAGTTAGCACAATTGCTTCACAGCTCCAGGGTCCCAAGTTCGAGTCCCGGCTTGGGTCACTGCCTGTGCGGAGTCTGCACATCCTCCCCGTGTCTGCGTGGGTTTCCTCTGGGTGCTCTGGTTTCCTCCCACAGTCCAAAGATGTGCAGGTTAGGTGGATTGGCCATGATAAATTGCCCTTAGTGTCCAAAAATGCCTTTAGTGTTGGGTGGGATTACTGGGCTATGGGGATAGGGTGGAGTTGTGGGCTTGGGTAGGGTGCTCTTTCCAAAGCCGTTGCAGACTCGATGGGCCGAATGACCTCCTTCTGCACTGTAACTTCTATGATTCTATGAAACACAACCCGGCCAATTGCCTTTACCAATTTGCTCCTTAGCTCATTGATGCACGATCAATGACCACTAAAGCGAGGTTGTAGTCCAACTGAAGGCTTTAATAAGCTAGATGTTTCCCCCAGCAGCTCAGGTACAGAATGAGGGCTGCAAGGGCGGCACGCGTTCTTATACCCCGCCTATCAGGGCGGAGCTATCTAACCAATAGAAAGCATGCAGTTTCCACCAATGGTGCTTTAGCCTATCCGATATCGTAATACCTATAATACCACACTCATTACAACCTTGGTCCAAAGATAGGCAAAAGAGCTGAACACAATAGTTGAGGTGAGAATTGTGACATTATTGAAATGTACAGCATGTGAAGAGTTAATGTCATGTAACAATTAGCCACGAGATGAAGCTAGGGACAGTACGATAAAAGGCACTGGGCTGGATTCTCTGATTTTAAGGCTATGTCCGGAGGATCCGTGGCATTTCATGTGAGGGGCTAGCAGCCGCGCCACGTAAAACGCCCGGCCTCCACTAAATAAACAGCGGAGAATTGCAGTGCCAGTGGTCGCGCCGGCCATGCGCGGACCCGACCTGCCAGATAGTGCCACCCTGGACACCCCCTGGACACCAGTCCTCCCAGCCCTCGCCGAAGCCCTCCCCCCCACCTCCCCAGCCAGCAGCGCGGTTCCCGCCCGACTGTGGCCACACTGGACACAGCCCGTGGCTGCCATGCCGGGTTCCCGACCGCTGGGACCGCTGTGACCACACGTAACTGCGCGGTAGGGAACCCGCCCCTTTGGGGGTGGAGCTCGGGGGGAGGGCCTTCAGGTGACGTCCTGAGGCAGTCCTAACGGCGTGTGGTGTGTGCCACAATGATGCTGTTTTTGAGGGGGCGGAGCATGCACAACCTACGTAAAACAGGGGCCGCCCCCGATTCGGGCGCAAAAATAAATTCTCTGCCCGATCGTTGATTACAAAACCGACATTGGGAAGCGGAGAGTCCCACTCACTGAATCTTAGGCTTCTGAGAAGAGAGAGGAATAGAAGAGAGGGGACGAGAGTGAAGTGCATAGCAGAGCTAGAGAAGATAGAATATAGTTATCGTTAGAATACAGAGATAGTGAGTTTAGTTTAATATGATCTATTCGTTTACTATACGAATAAGCATCGAACGTTAATTTAAGTAGTGTAAATAAATTTAGTTTTGTTGATGATCATAGCTTCAAGTGTCTTTGTGAACACTGAGCCCTCGATCCTGAAGTCAAACTCACAAAGATCACCACAAGAGTGACTGCCCTTGACATCAAGTCAGCATTTGTTGAATCAAGGAGCAAAACTGAAGTCAATGGAATCAGGGGGAAACTCTCCGCTGGTTGGAGTCATACCTGGCACAAAAGAAGATGGTTTATGATGGTTGGAGGTCAATCATCTCAGCTCCAGGACATTACTGCAGGAGCTCCTCAGGATAGTGTCCTAGGCCCAACCATCTTCAGCTGCTTCAACAATTACCTTCCTTCCATGAATGATCTGGGGCGTCATTCTCCGACTCCGCGCCGGGTCGGAGAATGGCCGTTGGCCGCCGTGAATCCCGCCCCCGCCCCCGCCGAAGTCTCCGGTACCGGAGATTGGGCGGGGGCGGGAATTGGGCTGCGCTGGTTGGCGGGACCCCCGCTCAATTCTCCGGCCCGGATGGGCCGAAGTCCCGCCCAGAAATTGCCTGTCCCGCCGGCGTAAATCAAAGCTGGTATTTACCGGCGGGACCAGGCGGCGTGGGCGGGCTCCGGGGTCCTGGGGGGGGGGTGCGCGGGGCGATCTGACCCCGGGGGGTGCCCCCACGGTGGCCTGGCCCGCGATCGGGGCCCACCGATCCGCGGGCGGGCCTGTGCCGTGGGGGCACTCTTTCCCTTCCGCCTCCGCCACGGCCTCCACCATGGCGGAGGCGGAAGAGACTTTCCCCACTGCGCATGTGCGGGAAACTGTCGGCGGCCGCTGACGCTCCCGCGCATGCGCCGCATTTCCAACTGGCGGGGCAACAAACGCCATTTCCGCCAGCTGGCGGGGCGGAAATCCCTCCGGCGCCGGCCTAGCCTCAATGTTGGGGCTCGACCCCCAAAGATGCGGCTTTTCACAGTAACTTCATTGAAGCCTACTTGTGACAATAAGCTATTTTTATTATTATTAATATCCAGGCTTGGGTTCATAATAACGGTAGCCATGAGGAGAGGTTGGATAAACTTGTATTGTTCTCACTGGAACGAGGAAGGTTAAGGGGTGGCCTGATAGAAGTCTACCAGATTATGAGGGGCATGGACAGAGTGGATAGTCAGAAGCTTTTTCCCAGGGTGGAAGAGTCAATAACTAGGGGGCATAGGTTTAAGGCGCGAGGGGCAAAGTTTAGAGGAGATGGGCGAGGCAAGAGGTAGTGGGTGCCTGGAACGTGATGTCAGGGGAGGTGGTGGAAGCAGGGAAGATAGCGATGTCATAATATACACCAGTATATCATGGTGTAGATACACACACTGATGGACACACAGCAGGACCAATCAACACACACAACACTGCAGCCAATCACCAGTTAGAGCACACGCACGATAAAGACAGGGGGCATCAGAGTTCCCGCTCATTCGAGCTGCAGCTTTCTAGTACGACAGAGCTCACAGCCTGCAGCACAGATCTTCACCATGTGCTGAGTGCATAGACTGGTTAGGACAAGGCATAGGTCTTTAGTTTAATCTAATATCGTGTTAACCCACAGTGAAAGTATGTTCAACAGTTTCTAACTTAATAAAATAGTGTTGCACTATTTTAAGTGTTGGTGGCCTGTACGTGTTCCACGGATCCAGAGCACCCAATACATCATGGTACCAGGAGTTGAGGGATGTTAGAACTTCTTAGACCTACCTGCAAGTGATCTGCCTTAAACCAGCATACAGCCATCCTGCAAAATGGACAGCGTCCGCCCGCCGCCGCCGCTCCGCTTCACCGGTAACCTAGGGGCCAACTGGAAGATATTCAAACAGAGCTTCCAGCTCTTCCTTGAAGCCACAGACCGGGAGGATGCCTCGGATGCCAGGAAGATCGCTCTCTTCCTATCCATGGCCAGGGACCATGACATCCACATTTTCAATTCTCTCGCCTTTGTGGACGATGAAGATAAAGCAAAGTTCAAGACGGTCCTCCTCAAGTTTGACACTCACTGCAGCATAGAGGTGAATGAAAGTTTGAAGCGCTCTGTATTCCAACAGCATTTGTAGGGTAAGGATGAACCTTTCCAGTCCTTTCTCACCCACCTCCGCATCCTTGTGCAGTCCTGTAGCTACGGGCCCACCTCAGACTCCATGATACGCAACCAGATCATTTTCAGTGTTCAGTCGGAACCCCTACACCAGCAGCTCCTCAAGGTAAAGCAGCTCACCCTAGCGACCGCCATCGAGACCTGCGAAAACGCCACTAGTCGGTATTCCCACATCCAAGCGGCTAAAACGGCGCGGCAAGGCCCCCACGAGGCAGAACGGGTCGAGCAATCGAGCACCTCCAAGGCCTCAGCCTGGATGAGGGCGGCCGTTTCGCGTGCTTTTCGCGGACTCCCGCGCTTGTGCGCACCGAACGAGGGGACGGTGACGTCGACGAACGTACTGCGCAGGCGCGCACCACGTACGACCGCACCGCGCATGCGCGGTGGCGCAGCGAACGTACTGATGCTCCGACGTGCGGCAACTGTGGCTCCGCCCACTTAAAGCGGCAATGCCCTGCCAAATCCCGACAATGCCTGAGATGTGGCAAACATGGACAATATGCTGCTTTGTGCAGATCAGCTCGGCCTGACAATTCGTATCGCTCCGGCCAGCCTCGCAGGAGTGTCCAGGCCATTCAACCCACGGTCACCGAGTCCGATGCGGACCTACTACCCGATATTGACACCGAGGACCCGAAGGCGCCTTTTCAAGTCGGTGTCGTTACAAAAAACAGGGTGCTCCCGAAGCAAAGAATCCAGCCTCTATCGGTATACAGCATCGATCCAGACGATGAGTGGTGTGCCACCCTTACGGTCCACCGGTCCCAAATACGATTCTGCCTGGACACTGGTGCCTCCGCCAATCTCATTGCACGGTCTGACCTCCAAAGTCTTCATGTCAAACCAGCCATCCTGCCATCAGCCTGCCAGCTATTAGATTATAATGGCAATGCCATTGCTGCCAGCGGCTCGTGCCAACTTGAAGTGACGCACAGGTCACGCAAAGCCATCCTTCCTTTGAAATCGTGGGCTCCTCGAAAGCCTCCCTGCTTGGCGCGCAGGCATTCAAGCTGTGAATCTAGTTCAGAGAGTTCACTCTCTCTCTCCTGCTGACGCGTCTGCCTTTCAGGACACCGACTTCAGGGCGCAGCTCAACGCCATTATCAACCAGCACCACAATGTTTTCGAGGGCATGGGCGCTCTCCAAGACACCTACAAGATCTTATTAAAACCGAATGCCACGCCTGTGGTGCACGCACCTCGCAGGGTCCCAGCACCCCTTAAGGACCGCCTCAAGCAGCAGCTGCAGGACCTCCAGAACCAAGGAGTGATTTCCAAAGTCACGGAGCCAACCGACTGGGTCAGTTCCATGGTATGTGTAAAAAAGCCTTCCGGCTAATTGAGAATTTGCATTGATCCTAAGAATCTAAATCGTAATATCATGAGGGAGCATTGTCCAATTCCCAAGCGCGAAGAGCTCACATGCGAGATGGCTCGCGCCAAGCTCTTCACCAAACTCAACGCCTCAAAAGGATTCTGGCAAATCCAGCTCGACAAATCCAGCAGGAAACTTTGCACAATTAATACCCATTTTGGCAGATATTGTTACAACAGGATGCCGTTTGGGATCATATCCGCATCAGAAGTGTTCCATCGGATTACGGAACAAATGATGGAAGGCATTGAAGGTGTTCGCGTCTATGTCGATGACATAATCATTTGGTCCACCACCCCGCAGGAGCATGTTAGTCGCCTCCAGCGCGTATTCAAACGTAGACATGAGCATGGCCTCCGCCTCAACAGGGCCAAATGGTCTTTTGGTCAGACGGAACTCAAGTTCCACGGAGACCACATCTCCCAGTTGGGTGTGTGGCCGGATGCGGACAAGGTGGCTGCCATCACAGCTATGAAAACACCAGAGGACAAGAAGGCGGTCCTCCGATTTTCTGGGCATGGTCAATTCTTCAGGGAAATTTATCCCAAACCTCGCCTCTCATACCTCGGCTCCCAGGAGCCTGGTCAGGAAGACGATAGACTTCCAATGGCGCCCTGCCCACTTTCGCGAATGTAGAGAACTCAAAACAAAACTGACCACGGCCCCAGTCTTAGCTTTCTTTGATCCAGCAAAGGAGACCAAAATTTCGACCAATGCCAGTCAATCCGGCTTTGGGGCAGTGCTCCTTCAACGTGATGAGGCCTCATCATGGGCCCCCGTTGCATATGCGTCATGTGCCATGACCCCCACAGAGCAGCGCTACGCGCAGATAGAAACGGAGTGCCTGGGCCTTCTGACCGGTGTTGTTAAGTTTCACGATTATGTCTAGGGACTTCCTCAATTCACCGTCGAGACCGACCATCGCCCGCTGGTCAATATAATACAGAAAGACTTGAACGACATGACGCCTCGCCTCCAGCGTATTCTTCTCAAGCTCCAGCGATGTGACTTCCAGCTGGTATACACCCCAGGCAAAGACCTCATCATTGCTGACGCTCTCTCCAGGGCAGTCAACACTCCATGTGACCCAGCGGGATTTGTCTGCCAGGTTGACGCCCATGTGGCATTCGCGGCCTCCAATCTACCTGCCACGGATGAACGCCTCGTCAAATTCGCCGCAAGACGGCGGCTGACCCTTTGCTACAGCGTGTCATGCGCCACCTAACGGACGGGTGACTCAAGGGCCAATGCCCTCAGTTCTATAATGTCAGAGATGATCTGGCGGTAGTAGACGGGGTTCTTCTAAAACTGGACCGCATTGTTATCCTGCATAGCATGCGCCAGCTCGTCCTTGAACAACTGCACGAGGGCCACCTTCGCGTGGAAAAGTGCCGCCGATGGGCCGGTGAGGACATAGCCAACACAGTGCTCAACTGCCCCACTTGTCAGCGCTTCCAGCCGGCCCAACCACGTGAGACCCTGCAGCCCCATGAGTTGGTCACGTCACCATGGACCAAGGTGGGCATCGACCTGTTCCATGCGCTGGGTAGAGACTATGTTCTGATTGTGGACTACTTTTCGAATTACCCGGAGGTGATATGGTTGCACAACATCACCTCGTCTGCAGTGATTCGTGCCTGTAAAGAAACCTTTGCTCGACACGGCATCCCGCTCACGGTTATGTCGGACAATGGCCCCTGCTTCGCCAGTCAGGAATGGTCCAACTTTGCCAGGCAGTACAATTTTGCCCATGTGACATCCAGTCCCCTGTACCCCAATCCAACGGCAAAGCGGAGAAGGGAGTACATATAGTCAAACGGCTCCTCTGCAAGGCTGCGGATGCTGGGTCCGATTTCTACCTCGCCTTGCTGGCCTATCGCTCCGCCCCACTGTCCACTGGCCTGTCGCCAGCCCAGTTACTCATGGGTCGTACCCTGAGGACGACGGTGCCATCCATCCATGTCCCAGACCCCGACCACGTTCCGGTCCTTCGCCGGATGCAGCTGTCTTGTGCACAGCACAAGGCGGCTCATGACTCCCGTGCAGCTGATCTCCCTGCTCTGGCCCCAGATGACAACGTCCGCATCCATCTGTAACCGCTGTTGTCCTTCGGCAGGTGGCCCCCTGCTCGTTCCTGGTTCGTCTAACGGATGGCTCCATTTTGCGCCGCAATCGACGCGCCCTTCGTCTCGTTCCACGCTCGCTACGTGATCCTCCAGTGTCGCCTCACCCTCCTGCTGACCCTGCCACGGACTATGCAGAAATCCCTGTCACTCTGCCCCCCCCTGACTCTGATGCAGTCCAGCCGCTCCTGAACCGACGGCTCTCGACCCACCCTTGAGGCGGTCAACCAGAATTTGTCACCCACCTCAGAGACATAATTTATGAACTTTACGGACTTATAGACTTTCTGAATTGTTTCGTTGCTTTGTTTGATTATTTCCCTGGTTTGTATATAGTGTTGATCTTGTTATTCTTGTTGCATACTGCTTCTCTGCGCCAGGCACCTTCTCATGTAAATAGCTTAGGTCTCATGTACGTAGTCCTGTAAATATGTCTTCGCACCCCACACGTATTTAGGAACATTCTCACCATATATTATTTATTGCCACACACATACATTCTTTTATAAAAGGGGGGATGTCATAATATACACCAGTATATCATGGTGCAGATACACACACACTGTTGGACACACAGCAAGACCAATCAACACACACAAAACCGCAGCCAATCACCAGTTAGAGCTCACGCACTATAAAGACAGGGGGCATCAGAGTTCCCACTCATTCGGGATGCAGCCTCCTAGTTGGACAGAGCTTACAGCTTGCAGCACAGATCTTCACCATGTGCTGAGCGCATAGCCTGGTTCGGACAAGGCTTTACTTTAATCTAATATCGTGTTAACCCACAGTGAAAGTATGTTCAACAGTTTCTAACTTAATAAAATAGTGTTGCACTATTTTAAGTGTTGGTGGCCTGTACGTGTTCCATGGATCCAGAGCGCCCAACACAACAAGCGACATTTAAGAATCATCTTGACAAATACATGAATAGGATGGAAATAGAGGGATATGGACCGCGGAAGTGCAGAAGGGTTTAGTTTAGACTGGCAACATGATTGGCGCAGGTTTCGAGGGCCGAAGGGCCTATTCCTGTGCGGTACTGTTCGTTGTTCTTGTTTATGTCACGTGAAGCACTGTGAGCAGTTCTGGACACACCTTCGGCCAGTCGGGGGTGGAGCATCGGGGGGCGGGCTTCAGGCAATGTCCTAAGGCCATCGATATGCCGCGTCGGAGGGGGCGGAGCATCACGAAAGTGACACCGCCCCTGATTTGGTAGGGACCTCCGATTATCCGGCCAGTCGCCAAACGTGATTTCGGCGACCGCAGAATCCAGCCATGATGCTTCTCGGTGCTGTCTCCGCTGAGAAACACCTGCTAAACACGCTGGAAACAGTGGCACAGTGATTAGCACTGTTGCTTCACAGCTCCAGGGTCCCAGGTTCGATTCCCGGCTTGGGTCACTGTCTGTGCGGAGTCTGCACGTTCTCCCCGTGTCTGCGTGGGTTTCCTCCGGGTGCTCTGGTTTCCTCCCACAAGCCCCGAAAGATGTGCTGTTAGGTGAATTGGACATTCTGAATTCTCCCTCTGTGACCCGAACAGGCGCCGGAATGTGGAGACTAGGGGCTTTTCACAGTAACTTCATTGCAGCATTAATGTAAGCCTACTTGTGACAAACAAGATTATTAAAGATTATTATTAACTAAACCGCACATAGGACATTTTTGGGCGAACCATACCCATAGCTTCTTCAACGATGCAGCAGTTGCTCGGTACCAGCCCGAGTTTGGCCTGGATTAAGTGCTGGGGCCCTGGGCTAGACTTTTGAACCAAACCTCTGCCACAGAGGAAAGGGCGCTACCACTGTGTGGTGATCCACGGTAATAGGAGATGTAAGGTAGGACCTGCACTACAGGTTCGCCGGTAGCTCCTGCCGGCTGGCTCTGCCCAGGGAGAACTGTATAAATATGCATGACCTCCAGTGCCCTGCCATTTCGCCAGCTGCAGCAGGAGGCCACACATCTGACTGTAATAAAGCCACAGTTGTGCCCAACTTTAGTCTTTGTGCAATTGATCGTGCATCACACTGAAGCATGCTGCCTGCATCTTAAAAAGGTTTGGAATAAAGCATACTCATCTGATATTTTTAACAGAAGTGCTTACCTACAGCGCCACCTAGAGAAACAAAGCAGGTGATGCTTTATATCTATCATATGTCCTGTGTTTTCCATGTATGGAACGATCTGTCCGGACTGTACACAGAACAATACTTTTCACTGTACCTCAGTACACGTGACAACAAATCCAAATCTAACACTGGACAATTACAACTCGCCATTCGCTGCTCCTGCCATCTCAGCAAAATTGATATGGAGACCGGCCTATTCTTCCAGTTCAGCCCCACGCTGTGCAGTGAATCACCAAAGCAGCCACCGGGGGGCTCCCCTCTGATGCTAGTGCAATAATCTAGTTTTGGGGAGTTCCGTAATGTAAGCCCCTCAAGCTTCTCTCACTCTCATTTCTGAGGCTGGATTAACACCTTGCGGTATGATTACATTCAGGCTGCATCGGGTGTTTTGAAACTAAAGGCTTGGAATTCTCGTTGCTCACTTGCACAAGTTCTTATTCCACTGGAACGAAGGAACAGCAGTAGATTATTCAGCTCCTCAAGACGTCACTGCTACTCAACCGATCACGATTGATCTGTAGCTCAACTCCATTTATCCGCCTTTGGTTCGTACCTCTTAAGAGCTTACCCAACAAAAATCTAACAATTTCAGTTTTGAATATTTCAATTGATGCTTCATCCACATCCTTTTTATGTTGCAAAGGGTTCCACATTTCCACTAAAACCCATCTGGTTCATGAATGTTCTCCCTGGGAAGGAAATCTCCCACCCTTACCTGAACTGGCCTGCATGTGACTGCAGGCCCACAGACTCCTAAATGCCCTCTGAAATGGCTGAGCAAGATACTCAGTTTAAGGGTAATTAGGGATGGGCAATAAATCTGGTCCAGGCAGCGACGCCCACATCCCACGCATGAATGGGAACAAAAACTACTCGTTCTGTTAAAACGTGTTTCCTGATTTCCTTCCACGTTGGCCTTGCTCCAAGCTTCAGGTTATGCACCTCTGCTCTATTCTTGCCCAATCTGAGGTGTAGGTACTCAGCACCTGTTTCCTCAGGTCATTTTATCATTTTAAATACGTTGATTAGATCAGAGTTTTTAAAACTTTCTTCCCGGACCCACTTTTGCCAACCTTCAGGACCCACGCTGGCTGACCTTTGAAATCCACGTCCCGTTTTCCTGGAGTCTAGGCAACGGATGGGACACTAAAGCTTCCTTGCCCCAGACAAGGGAGAGAAAGAAAATCATCTAGTTTTTTTGTTCTTAATCACTATCTAGTAGCCCCTGGTGCATTTAACTTATGTCAACATTGAGTGAGGACAAGATAATTGAGCTAACGGACCCCCAGAAGGCAAAGTACCTGAATTTAAAACAGACAGGGGCTGGTTTAGCACACTGGGCTAAATCGCTGGCTTTGAAAGCAGACCAAGGCAGGCCAGCAGCGCGGGTTCAATTCCCGTGCCAGCCTCCCCGAACAGGCGCCGGAATGTGGCGACTAGGGGCTTTTCACAGTAACTTCATTGAAGCCTACTCGTGACAATAAGCGATTTTCATTTCATTTTTCATTTCAATACTGAAAATAGTCAGCAGATCAGGCATCGCTTGATGGCTGTGATGGAAGCCCATCAATCTGAAAAGTTTAGCCATTTCTTTTTTCTCACTGAACTTGGAAACGTTGCTCAAAGCTAAAATGAAGGATAAGAGAAAGTAAAGGCAGATCCTTACTCAGTCACCCTGGGTGGGATTCTCCGACCCCACGCCGGGTCGGAGAATCGCCGGGGGCTGACGTGAATCCCGCCCCCGCCGGTTGCTGAATTCTCCGGCACCGGATATTCGGCGGGGGTGGGAATCGCGCCGGCCGGTTGGCGGGCCCCCCACCCCGCGATTCTCCGGCCCGCGATGGGACGAAGTCCCGCTGCTGGAATGCCTGTCCCGCCGGCTTGGATTAAACCACCTTTTGAACGGCGGGACAAGGCGGCGCGGGCCGGCTCCGGGGTCCTGGGGGGGTGCACGGGGCGATCTGGCCCCGGGGGGCTGCCCCCACGGTGGCCTGGCCCACGATCAGGGCCCACCGATCCGCGGGCGGGCCTGTGCCTTGGGGCACTCTTTTCCTTCCGCCTTCGCCATGGTCTCCACTATGGCGGAGGCGGAAAAGACCCCCTCCACTGCACATGCGCGGGGATGCCGTGAGCGGCCGCTGACGCTCCCATGCATGCGCCGCACGGCAAAGGCATTTCCGCGCCAGCTGGCGGGGCGGAATTCAGTCCGGCGCGGGCCTAGCCCCTCAAGGTGAGGGCTCGGCCCCTCAAGATGCGGAGAATTCCGCACCTTTGGGACGGCGCGATGCCGTCTGATTCGCACCGTTTTTGGGGCCGGTCGGCGGACATCGCGCCGATTGCGGAGAATCCCGCCCCCTGTCTCCCCTTTCTCAGCGACATGGTGTCTTCCATATTCCAAGTGTTGAAACCGCTGAGAGTTATGTTAGCTGGCTGAGTTGTGTGATTGAATACACCACCTTCACAGACACGTGAGTATAAGTGGGCAGGCATTTAATTAAAATAGAGAGAGATGGGAATGACAGATTTTATGGTCAGTGGTGTGGAGGGATTTAAAACAAATATGTGCAGAATCATAAAACAGTCTGAGTCCCATTTGCAGATCTTTCTAAACATGTCCAATGCTCAATTGTATTCAGCAATTAGAACAGAATTTCAGATAAGGCTGACAAGATAATGAATGGCTTAGATAGGGTGGACGTAGGGAAGTTGTTTCCATTAGCAGGGGAGACTAGGACCCGGGGCACAGCCTTGGAATAAAAGCGAGTCACTTTAGAACAGAGATGAGGAGACATTTCTTCAGCCAGAGAGGGGTGGGTCTGTGGAATTCATTGCCACAGAGGGCGGTGGAGGCCGGGACGTTGAGTGTCTTTAAGACAGAAGTTGATAAATTCTTGATTTCTCGAGGAATTAAGGGCTATGGAGAGAGCGGGTAAATGGGGTTGAAATCAGCCATGATTGAATGGTGGAGTGGACTCGATGGGCCGAATGGCCTTACTTCCACTCCTATGTCTTATGGTCTTATGGTCTTAAGGCCATATAAATTTCCCTCCGAGCCAATGTGCAATTTCACCTCGATCATTTAATGAGAGTTGGTGACTCCCTCCCTGATGCACGATCAATTGTACAAAGACTAAGGTTGGGTACAACTGTGGCTTTATTGCAGTCAGATGCGTGGCCTCCTGCTGCAGCTGGTGAAATGGCAGCTGAATGGAGGACACGCATATTTATACTCCACCTACTGGGCGGAGCCAGCCGGCAGGGACTACCGGCGAACCTGTTAGTACCTGTACAGTTCCTACATTACATCCCATAATACAGGTGTACAGTGGTTCACTCCCTTAATCAATAGACAAATAAATTAATTAACTATGATATTATGATCTTGCCAATCCTGCCTTCAATACAGAAGTTGCCTCCCGTGCTTTAATAATTTGGTCGGCCACCTTAAACACCCTTCACTCATCAGCGTCCGGCTTTATCACATTCCCAGACAGAAATGCTGAGGACAAATTAGGGAAAGATTTTAAGCTATGAAGCCCCGTTCTGTTCTCACCTACAGTGGTTGACATACGGTCACTTCCCCTGAGTTACATTCACTCTAGCCTGATCTTCCTGATAAATGTACATCCATTAGCTCCTATTTCCCCAAAACCAATTACAGTGCACTGAAATTACTTCTTTAAAATAATTAAAGGAGCAAAATTGATAAACATGAATCTGGTGCAATAAGCTAGGACTCCGAACTGTCAAATCTGTCCTCATTGCCATTGTTTAAGGGGAGGACTGAATTGACGTTTTCGGTGGGATTTTCCCTGCAGGTTTCTGAATGCTGCCGTTGGGAAACTCTGCGCTAGCGGCTGATGGGCACCCGTGGGTCGCGGCCCCCAATTTGAAAACCCCTGGATTAGATCATCACTCAGCCTTCTTGACCCAAAGGAACCCAAAATGTTTATATTCTCTACACTGAGTTGAATCTTTTAAAGCCCTGTTGTTATTCTAATGGATTTCCACCACTTTCAAAGCCAGTGTATAGAATCGTAGAATCATAGAGTTTGCAGTGCAGAAGGAGGCCATTCGGCCCATCGAGTCTGCGCCGACCCTTGGAAAGAGCACCCCGCTGAAGCCCACACCTGCACCCTACCCCCGTAACTCAGCAACCCCAGCTCACCGTTTTGGACACGAAGGGCAATTTATCATGGCCAATCCACCTAACCTGCACATCTTTGGACTGTGGGTGGAAACCCTTTCCTGACCAACACCCGCAATAAACTGGGGCTCCACCCGCTCGATTATGACATTCTTCTTTGTGGAACCTTGGGGTGCACAAATTGGCTGCCGTGTTTTCCAACAGAATAGCAATGGCTACAACTCAAAAGCCATCCATTGGTTGTGGAGGGTTTTAGAATGTATTGACGATGTGAAAGCTCTGACACAAGTACGGCTTTTCTGTTTTCCTTATCGCAGAGTCCAATCTGTGTACGTTTTATAGTCACATTTGAACTTTATGAAACAATGTGAGCTACTAACCTCTATCAAACATTTGCTGCACTGTGGGGAATGAGCGGTGGAGTGCGATTAACTGAATAGCTCCTTCAAAGGGCTGACACTTGCATGATGGGATGATTGGCCCATGCTGCATGATGCTGTCATCATTCTTATATCGCCCACTCAGTGTTTCAAAAAGACACATTCTAAACTAAAGAGTTTTATCACCATTATTATCATCATGACTTGGCCAACAATGGATTGGGGTGAGATTGAAGTCCAGATTTAGCTCGCTTGATGCAGCCCCAGTCCTTCTGGGCTACTCCCCTACCTTTGGGAAAAGATGTTGACTATCTACCTTATCTATGCCCTTCATTATTTTATAGACCTCTATAAGATCACCCCTAAGCCTCCTACGCTCCAGGGAAAAAAGTCCCAGTCTATCCAGCCTCTCCTTATAACTCAAACCATCAAGTCCCGGTAACATCCTAGTAAATCTTTTCTGCACTCTTTCTAGTTTAATAATATCCTTTCTATAATAGGGTGACCAGAACTGCACACAGTATTCCAAGTGTGGCCGTACCAATGTCTTGTACAACTTCAACAAGACGTCCCAACTCCTGTATTCAATGTTCTGACCAATGAAACCAAGCATGCCGAATGCCTTCTTCACCACCCTGTCCACCTGCGACTCCACATTCAAGGAGCTATGAACCTGTACTCCTAGATCTCTTTGTTCTATAACTCTCCCCAACGCCATACCATTAACTGAGTAGGTCCTGGCCTGATTCGATCTGCCAAAATGCATCACCTCACATTTATCTAAATTAAACTCCATCTGCCATTCGTCGGCCCACTGGCCTAATTGATCAAGATCCCGTTGCAATCCTAGATAACCTTCTTCACTATCCACTGTGCCACCAATCTTGGTGTCATCTGCAAACTTGCTAACCATGCCTCCTAAATTCTCATCCAAATCATTAATATAAATCACAAATAACAGTGGACCCAGCACCGATCCCTGAGGCACACCACTGGTCGCAGGCCTCCAGTTTGAAAAACAACCCTCTACAACCACCCTCTGTCTTCTGTCGTCCAGCCAATTTTGAATCCAATTGGCAACCTCACCCTGGATCCCGTGAGCTTTACCCTTCTGCAACAACCTACCATGCGGTACCTTGTCAAAGGCTTTGCTGAAGTCCATGTAGACAACGTCTACTGCACTGCCCTCATCTACCTTCTTGGTCACCCCCTCAAAAAACTCAATCAAATTTGTGAGACATGATTTTCCACGCACAAAGCCATGCTGACTGCCCCGAATCAGTCCTTGCCTCTCGTAATGCTTGTAGATCCTGTCTCTCAGAATACCTTCTAGCAACTTACCTACTACAGACGTTAGGCTCACCGGTCTGTAGTTCCCAGGCTTTTCCCTGCTGCCCTCCTTAAACAAGGGCACAACATTCGCTACTCTCCAATCTTCAGGCACCTCACCTGTGGCTGCCGATGATTCAAATATCTTCGTTAGGGGACCCGCAATTTCCTCCCTAGCCTCCCACAACATCCTGGGATACATTTCATCAGGTCCCGGGGATTTATCTACCTTTATGCGCATTAAGACTTCCAGCACCTCCTCCTCTGTAATATGCACACTTCTCAAGACATCACTATTTATTTCCCTTAGTTTCCTAACATCCATGCCTTTCTCCACCTTGAATACCGATGAGAAATATTCATTCAGGATCTCACCCAACTCTTGTGGCTCTGCACATAGATGTCCTTGTTGATCCTTAAGAGGCCCTACTCTGTCCCTAGTTACTCTTTTTCCCTTTATGTATCTGTAAAAGCTCTTTGGATTCTCCTTTGCATTATTTGCCAAAGCAATTTCATGTCCCCTTTTTGCCCTCCTGATTTCCCTCTTAACTCTATTTCGACAATCTCTATACTCTTCAAGGGATCCACTTGATCCCAGTTGTTTATGTACGTCATATGGCTCCTTCTTCTTTTTGACCAGAGTCTCAATATCTCGAGTCATCCAGGGTTCCCTACTTCTACCAGCCTTGCCCTTCACTCAAAAGGGAATGTGCTTACCCTGAACCCTGGTTAACACATTTTTAAAAGCCTCCCATTTACCAGCCGTCCCTTTGCCTGCCAACAGTCTCCCCCAATCTACCTCTGAAAGTTCCTGTCTGATATCATCAAAATTGGCCTTGCCCCAATTAAGAATTTTAACTCTTGGGCCAGACCTTTCATTCTCCATAGCTATCTTAAAACTAATGGAGTTATGGTCACTTGTCCCAAAGTGATCCCTCACTAATACTTCTGTCACTTGCCCTTCCTTATTTCCCAAGACGAGGTCAAGTTTTGCCCCCTCTCTAGTCGGTCCATCCACATACTGAATGAGAAATTCCTCCTGAATACACTCAACAAATTTCCCTCCATCCAAGCCCCTAATGCTATGGCTGTCCCAGTCAATGTTGGGAAAGTTAAAGTCCCCTACTATTACCACCCTATTTTTCTTGCAGCTATCTGTAACCTCCTTACATATTTGCTCCTCAATTTCCCGCTGACTATTTGGGGGCCTGTAGTACAGTCCTATCAAGGTGATCTCTCCCTTCTTATTTTTCAGTTCCACCCATATAGACTCAGTGGGCGAACCCTCGGATATATCCCCTCTAAGTACTGCCGTGATGTTCTCCCTAATCAAAAACACCACTCCCCCTCCTCTCTTACCTCCTGTTCTATCCTTTCTATAGCATCTGTACCCCGGAACATTGAGCTGCCTGTCCTGCCCCTCCCTTAGCCATGTTTCAGTCATAGCTATGATATCCCAGTCCCATGTTCCCATCCATGCCCTGAGCTCATCCGCTTTGCCCGTCAGGCCCCTTGCATTGAAATAAATGCAGTTTAATGTAGACTTTCCTTGCTCTCTGCCCTGCTTTCTCTGGTCATGCTTTACACACTCTCCCTTCCTGCCTTTTGTTTCCGTCCCCACTGACTTCCTACATCGGTTCCCATCCCCCTGCCACATTAGTTTAAACCCTCCCCAACTGCACTAGCAAACACACACCCGAGAACATTGGTTCCGGTCCCACTCAGATGCAGACCGTCCGATTTGTGCAGGTCCCACCTCCCCCAGAACCGGTTCCAATGTCCCAGGAATTTGAAACCCTCCCTCTTGCACCATCTCTCAAGCCACGTATTCATCCTAGCTATCCTGTCATTCCTACTCTGACTATCACGTGGCACTGGTAGCAATCCTGAGATTACTACCTTTGAGGTCCTACTTTTTAGTTTACCTCCTAACTCTCTAAATTCAGCTTGTAGGACCTCATCCCATTTTTTACTTATATCGTTGGTGCCTATATGCACCACGACAGCTGGCTGTTCACCCTCTCCCTCCAGAATGCCCTGCAGCCACTCCGAGACATCCTTGACCCTTGCACCAAGGAGGCAACATACCAACCTGGATTCTCGTTTGCGTCCGCAGAAACGCCTGTCTATTCCCCTTACAATTGAATCCTTTATCACTGTAGCTCTGCCACTCTTTTTCCCGCCCTTCTGTGCAGCAGAGCCAGCCACGGTGCCATGAACCTGGCTGCTGCCACCTTCCCCTGGTGAGCCATCTCCCCCAACAGTTTCCAAAACGGTAAATCTGTTTTGGAGGGAGATGACCGCAGGGGATCCCTGCACTGCCTTCTTACTCTTCCTCTGTCTGTTGGTCACCCATTCCCTATCTGCCTCAGTAATTTTAATCTGCGGTGTGACCAACTCACTGAATGTGCTATCCACAACTTCCTCAGCATCGCGGATGTTCCAAAGTGAATCCATCCGCAGCTCCAGAGCCGTCAAGCGGTCTAACAGGAGCTGCAGTTGGACACACTTCTTGCAGGTGAAGGAGTCAGGGACACCAGAAGCGTCCCTGAATTGCCACATCTCACAAGAGGAGCATGACACGGGTCTGAGCTCTCCTGCCATGACTTAAACCTGAAGTTAAATTTGAACTACACTACACAGCTAAGAGAAAGTCAAAGAGAGAAAAGAAAAATCACTTACCGGTCACAAGCCAATCACTTACCTGCTGGCTGTGATGTAATTGCTCCCGAGACTCCCTCACAGGTCTGCTTCTCTGCACCTCCTTAAGATGAGTACCAAATTCCATAAAACTAGTTAATTAATTTACTTAAATAATTGTTTTTTTTTGGAAACTCAACCCCAAACACCAAACTCCAAAAAACACAGCCCTCACTCACCTCTTACCCGAACTCAGCCTTACCCAAACTCAGATACACTCTGCTTGCTTCCAGCGCTCCGTTTCTAAAGGCCCTTCAGCCACACCTTTTGTATCCTTCCTGATTTACAGTCAGCCAATAGGCCTGCTCCCGGAACTGAACTCCCGAAACTATGGACTCTCTGTGAACTCCCGCTGCTTTATGGACTCTCTCTCTGTGAACTCCCGCTGCTTTATGGACTCCCTCTCTGTAAACTCCCACTGCTTTATGGACTCTCTCTCCGTGAACTCCCAAAACTATGGACTCTCTGTGAACTCCCGCTGCTTTATGGACTCTCTCTCTGTGAACTCCCGCTGCTTTATGGACTCTCTCTCTGTGAACTCCCGCTGCTTTATGGACTCTCTCTCCGTGAACTCCCGAAACTATCTCCCTCTAGGAATCGGAACAGGAGAGCGTTTCGGCGGCTTTCTTAGTGACTGAGCAGCCCTCTTCAGGATCCGCTCTGCTCTCCCCACGTGGGGGAAGGGCTGGAAAAGGTGTCCTAAATATCGTTTGTTTCATCCCCAACCTGGCTGGAAAACGGCATCCAGCAGCTCATCTACCTGCAGTCAGAAAATCAAAGCTAAACTCAATTCCAGGATCTGGAATGTACGAACCCTCATGGATCATCAGAAAAACCATCGACGGGAATGGAAAACTGCCCTTGTTGCCCGTGAACCCAGACACTGCAACATGGACGTCGCTGCCCTGGAGAAGACCCGAAGAGCACGTGAACAAACAAAGAACAAAGAAATGTACAGCACAGGAACAGGCCCTTCGGCCCTCCAAGCCCGTGCCGACCATACTGCCCGACTAAACTACAATCTTCTACACTTCCTGGGTCCGTATCCTTCTATTCCCATCCTATTCATATATTTGTCAAGATGCCCCTTAAATGTCCCTATCGTCCCTGCCTCCACTACCACCTCCGGTAGTGAGTTCCAGGCACCCACTACCCTCTGTGTAAAAAACTTGCCTCGTACATCTACTCTAAACTTTGCCCCTCTCACCTTAAACCTATGCCCCCTAGTAATTGACCCCTCTACCCTGGGGAAAAGCCTCTGACTATCCACTCTGTCTATGCCCCTCATAATTTTGTATACCTCTATCAGGTCGCCCCTCAACCTCCTTCGTTCCAGTGAGAACAAACCGAGTTTATTCAATCGCTCCTCATAGCTTATGCCCTCCATACCAGGCAACATTCTGGTAAATCTCTTCTGCACCCTCTCTAAAGCCTCCACATCCTTCTGGTAGTGTGGCGACCAGAATTGAACACTATACTCCAAGTGTGGCCTAACTAAGGTTCTATACAGCTGCAACATGACTTGCCAATTCTTATACTCAATGCCCCGGCCAATGAAGGCAAGCATGCCGTATGCCTTCTTGACTACCTTCTCCACCTGTGTAGCCCCTTTCAGTGATCTGTGGACCTGTACTCCTAGATCTCTTTGACTTTCAATACTCTTGAGGGTTCTACCATTCACTGTATATTCCCTACCTGCATTAGCCCTTCCAAAATGCATTACCTCACATTTGTCCAGGTTAAACTCCATCTGCCATCTCTCCGCCCAAGTCTCCAGACAATCTAAATCCTGCTGTATCCTCAGACAGTCCTCATCGCTATCCGCAATTCCACCAACCTTTGTGTCGTCTGCAAACTTACTAATCAGACCAGTTACATTTTCCTCCAAATCATTTATATATACTACAAAGAGCAAAGGTCCCAGCACTGATCCCTGTGGAACACCACTGGTCACAGCCCTCCAATTAGAAAAGCATCCCTCCATTGCTACCCTCTGCCTTCTATGGCCTAGCCAGTTCTGTATCCACCTTGCCAGTTCACCCCTGATCCCGTGTGACTTCACCTTTTGTACTAGTCTACCATGAGGGACCTTGTCAAAGGCCTTACTGAAGTCCATATAGACAACATCTACTGCCCTACCTGCATCAATCATCTTAGTGACCTCCTCGAAAAACTCTATCAAGTTAGTGAGACACGACCTCCCCTTCACAAAACCGTGCTGCCTCTCACTAATACGTCCATTTGCTTCCAAATGGGAGTAGATCCTGTCTCGAAGAATTCTCTCCAGTAATTTCCCTACCACTGAAGTAAGGCTCACCGGCCTGTAGTTCCCGGGATTATCCCTGCCACCCTTCTTAAACAGAGGAACAACATTGGCTATTCTCCAGTCCTCCGGGACATCCCCTGAAGACAGCGAGGATCCAAAGATTTCTGTCAAGGCCTCAGCAATTTCCTCTCCAGCCTCCTTCAGTATTCTGGGGTAGATCCCATCCGGCCCTGGGGACTTATCTACCTTAATATTTTTTAAGACACCCAACACCTCGTCTTTTTGGATCACAATGTGACCCAGGCTATCTACACCCCCTTCTCCAGACTCAACATCTACCAATTCCTTCTCTTTGGTGAATACTGATGCAAAGTATTCATTTAGTACCTCGCCCATTTCCTCTGGCTCCACACATAGATTCCCTTGCCCATCCTTCAGTGGGCCAACCCTTTCCCTGGCTACCCTCTTACTTTTTATGTAAGTGTAAAAAGCCTTGGGATTTTCCTTAACCCTATTTGCCAATGCCTTTTCATGACCCCTTCTAGCCCTCCTGACTCCTTGCTTAAGTTCCTTCCTACTTTCCTTATATGCCACACAGGCTTCGTCTGTTCCCAGCCTTTTAGCCCTGACAAATGCCTCCTTTTTCTTTTTGACGAGGCCTACAATATCACTCGTCATCCAAGGTTCCCGAAAATTGCCGTATTTATCTTTCTTCCTCACAGGAACATGCCTGTCCTGTATTCCTTTCAACTGACACTTGAAAGCCTCCCACATGTCAGATGTTGATTTGCCCTCAAACATCCGCCCCCAATCTATGTTCTTCAGTTCCCGCCTAATATTGTTATAATTAGCCTTCCCCCAATTTAGCACATTCATCCTCGGACCACTCTTATCCTTGTCCACCAGTACTTTAAAACTTACTGAATTGTGGTCACTGTTACCGAAATGCTCCCCTACTGAAACATCTACCACCTGGCCGGGCTCATTCCCCAATACCAGGTCCAGTACCGCCCCTTCCCTAGTTGGACTGTTTACATATTGTTTTAAGAAGCCCTCCTGGATGCTCCTTACAAACTCTGCCCCGTCTAAGCCCCTGGCACTAAGTGAGTCCCAGTCAATATTGGGGAAGTTGAAGTCTCCCATCACCACAACCCTGTTGTTTTTACTCTTTTCCAAAATCTGTCTACCTATCTGCTCCTCTATCTCCCGCTGGCTGTTGGGAGGCCTGTAGTATACCCCCAACATTGTGACTGCACCCTTCTTATTCCTGATCTCTACCCATATAGCCTCACTGCCCTCTGAGGTGTCCTCTCGCTGTATAGCTGTGATACTCTCCTGAACAAGTAGCGCAACTCCGCCTCCCCTTTTACATCCCCCTCTATCCCGCCTGAAACATCTAAATCCTGGAACGTTTAGCTGCCAATCCTGCCCTTCCCTCAACCAGGTCTCTGTAATGGCAACAACATCATAGTTCCAAGTAGTAATCCAAGCTCTAAGTTCATCTGCCTTACCCGTAATGCTCCTTGCATTAAAACATATGCACTTCAGGCCACCAGACCCGCTGTGTTCAGCAACTTCTCCCCGTCTGCGCTGCCTCAGAGCCACACTGTCCCTATTCCCTAGTTCTCCCTCAATGCTCTCACCTTCTGACCTATTGCTCCCATGCCCACCCCCCTGCCATACTAGTTTAAACCCTCCCGTGTGACACTAGCAAACCTCGCGGCCAGGATATTTATGCCTCTCCGGTTTAGATGCAACCCGTCCATCTTATACAGGTCACACCTGCCCCGGAAGAGCTCCCAGTGGTCCAGATAACAGAAACCCTCCCTCCTACACCAGCTGTTTAGCCACGTGTTTGTCTGCTCTATCTTCCTATTTCTAGCCTCACTGGCACGTGGCACAGGGAGTAATCCCGAGATTACAACCCTCGAGGTCCTGTCTTTTAACTTTCTGCCTAGCTCCCTGAACTCCTGCTGCAGGACCTCATGCCCCTTCCTGCCTATGTCGTTAGTACCAATATGTACAACGACCTCTGCCTGTTTGCCCTCCCCCTTCAGGATTCCCTCTACCCGTTCGGAGACATCCTGGACCCTGGCACCAGGGAGGCAACATACCATCCTGGAGTCTCTTTCACGTCCACAGAAGCGCCTATCTGTGCCCCTGACTATAGAGTCCCCTATAACTATTACTCTTTTGCGCTTTGACCCTCCCTTCTGAACATCAGAGCCAGCCGTGGTGCCACTGCTCTGGCTGCTGCTGTTTTCCCCTGATAGGCTATCCCCCCCGACAGTATCCAAAGGGGTATATCTGTTCGAGAGGGGGACAACCACAGGGGATTCCTGCACTGACTGCCTGCCCTTTCTGGTGGTCACCCATTTCTCTGCCTGCACCTTGGGTGTGACCACACTTACATAACTGCGATCTATGACGCTTTCCGCCACCTGCATGCTCCTAAGTGCATCCAATTGCTGCTCCAACCGAACCATGCGGTCTGTGAGGAGCTGCAGTTGGGTGCACTTTCTGCAGATGAAGCCATCCGGGACACTGGAAGCCTCCCGGACCTGCCACATCTCACAGTCAGAGCACAGCACCCCTCTAACTGACATTGCGTCAATTAATTAAAATTAAAATTTGTCTTTT
Source organism: Scyliorhinus torazame (assembly GCF_047496885.1). Lineage (NCBI taxonomy): Eukaryota > Metazoa > Chordata > Chondrichthyes > Carcharhiniformes > Scyliorhinidae > Scyliorhinus > Scyliorhinus torazame. The sequence continues at coordinate 326,738,791 of NC_092710.1, forward strand.
TTTTTTTAATACTTTTTTTAAATTTCAAAGTTACTGTCAACTATCTGTTTCCTAGCACTAGATTTCTAATAGAAATGCGATAGCTAACTATAATATTCTCCGATCTCTGGCTTAGATATCCTCTAAATTATAATTAAGTTATTATGTTTAATTAGATCCCAAATACTCAAAAAAATTTAGGTTAGAATCCCAACCAGCCACTCAGGTCACAGCTTTTCTGTGATGTCACTTCAGTTTCCCCCCGACACACACAATTTGAAAAACAGGTATAAAAGTAAAAATCACTTGCTTACCTTCTGAGATGTTCTCAGGTTCCCTCGCTGACAGAGACTGCTCCTCCACCTCCAATCCTTGACCTGCGCAATGCTAATAATATAATAATATAATATGGCACTTACCTTACACCAATGGGTCTTATTATTAGGTTAGAGGAGGAGGGCGGGTGGGAGACACTACACGTGTAGTGTCTCGGGTTTCCTCTCCACCAGAATTTATTGGGGGGGGGGGGGGGGGGCACTTGCCAGAGGTCGAACTTCCGGTTCCCGCCGAAATCCAAAGGGCTGCTCCTGCAAAGGTAAGTGCTTTTAAACTAACTACTCACCTCCCAGAAGGCCCCTGCGCACCGCTGCCGCCGAAATCCAAAGGGCTGCTCCTGCAAAGGTAAGTGCTTTTAAATTCACTACTCACCTCCAAGAAGGCCCCTGCGCACCGCTGCCGCCGAAATCCAAAGGGCTGCTCCTGCAAAGGTAAGTGCTTTTAAACTAACTACTCACCTCCCAGAAGGCCCCTGCGCACCGCTGCCGCCGAAATCCAAAGGGCTGCTCCTGCAAAGGTAAGTGCTTTTAAATTCACTACTCACCTCCAAGAAGGCCCCTGCGCACCGCTGCCGCCGAAATCCAAAGGGCTGCTCCTGCAAAGGTAAGTGCTTTTAAACTAACTACTCACCTCCCAGAAGGCCCCTGCGCACCGCTGCCGCCGAAATCCAAAGGGCTGCTCCTGCAAAGGTAAGTGCTTTTAAATTCACTACTCACCTCCAAGAAGGCCCCTGCGCACCGCTGCCGCCGAAATCCAAAGGGCTGCTCCTGCAAAGGTAAGTGCTTTTAAACTAACTACTCACCTCCCAGAAGGCCCCTGCGCACCGCTGCCGCCGAAATCCAAAGGGCTGCTCCTGCAAAGGTAAGTGCTTTTAAATTCACTACTCACCTCCAAGAAGGCCCCTGCGCACCGCTGCCGCCGAAATCCAAAGGGCTGCTCCTGCAAAGGTAAGTGCTTTTAAACTAACTACTCACCTCCCAGAAGGCCCCTGCGCACCGCTGCCGCCGAAATCCAAAGGGCTGCTCCTGCAAAGGTAAGTGCTTTTAAATTCACTACTCACCTCCAAGAAGGCCCCTGCGCACCGCTGCCGCCGAAATCCAAAGGGCTGCTCCTGCAAAGGTAAGTGCTTTTAAACTAACTACTCACCTCCCAGAAGGCCCCTGCGCACCGCTGCCGCCGAAATCCAAAGGGCTGCTCCTGCAAAGGTAAGTGCTTTTAAATTCACTACTCACCTCCAAGAAGGCCCCTGCGCACCGCTGCCGCCGAAATCCAAAGGGCTGCTCCTGCAAAGGTAAGTGCTTTTAAACTAACTACTCACCTCCCAGAAGGCCCCTGCGCACCGCTGCCGCCGAAATCCAAAGGGCTGCTCCTGCAAAGGTAAGTGCTTTTAAATTCACTACTCACCTCCAAGAAGGCCCCTGCGCACCGCTGCCGCCGAAATCCAAAGGGCTGCTCCTGCAAAGGTAAGTGCTTTTAAACTAACTACTCACCTCCCAGAAGGCCCCTGCGCACCGCTGCCGCCGAAATCCAAAGGGCTGCTCCTGCAAAGGTAAGTGCTTTTAAATTCACTACTCACCTCCAAGAAGGCCCCTGCGCACCGCTGCCGCCGAAATCCAAAGGGCTGCTCCTGCAAAGGTAAGTGCTTTTAAACTAACTACTCACCTCCCAGAAGGCCCCTGCGCACCGCTGCCGCCGAAATCCAAAGGGCTGCTCCTGCAAAGGTAAGTGCTTTTAAATTCACTACTCACCTCCAAGAAGGCCCCTGCGCACCGCTGCCGCCGAAATCCAAAGGGCTGCTCCTGCAAAGGTAAGTGCTTTTAAACTAACTACTCACCTCCCAGAAGGCCCCTGCGCACCGGCTGAGGGAAGATGGCAGAGGTTTCATCTTCTGGAGAGGAAATCCTGAGGATCAGCCCAGGATGCATGGAACTGATTTTGCCATCAAGAATAAACTCGTCGCCCGATTCTCTGTCAGCATCGAAGAGCATCTCAAGACCTTCCTTCAACAACTTGCCAAGAACCAGCAGGCAACAGTCGTGAGTGCTTATGCCCCAACTCTTGATGTTAACGATGAGTCCCAAGAAGGTTTCTACTCCGCTTGGACTGAGACTCTCCAACATTCCTAAGGAAGAATAGATCATCCTCCTTGGGGGCTTATACGCTATGATTGGAATTACTCCCAAATCTGGATAGGAACCAGGGGAAAGGAAGGAGTTGGGAATTGCAACTCCAACGGACTCGCCAAATGCACGGAAGACCAGTTTGTCATCACTAACACAATGTTCTGCCAAAAAGACACGTCCAGGGCAGCATGGTAGCATTGTGGATAGCACAATTGCTTCACAGCTCCAGGGTCCCAGGGTCGATTCCGGCTTGGGTCACTGTCTGTGCGGAGTCTGCACATCCTCCCCGTGTGTGCGTGGGTTTCCTCCGGGTGCTCCGGTTTCCTCCCACAGTCCAAAAATGTGCAGGTTAGGTGGATTGGCCATGCTAAATTGCCCTTTGTGTCCAAAATTGCCCTTAATGTTGGGTGGGGTTACTGGCTATGGGGATATGGTGGAGGTGTTGACCTTGGGTAGGGTGCTATTTCCAAGAGCCGGTGCAGACTCGATGGGCCGAATGGCCTCCTTCTACACTGTAAATTCTATGATAACCTATGAAGACTTCCCAGAGACACCCACGATCAAATTACTGGCACACGATCAACTTCGTCATCATCCGATCCTGAGACCAAAAGGATGCCTTCATCACCAAAGCGATGACCAGTGCAGATGACTATTGGACAGACCACCGGCTCATCTGCTCCTCTATGTCCATCAAACTCCACCAGAAGCAGCAGAAGGAAAAAGGTCAACGTTGAGCGGCTTCAAGAGCTAAGCATGCTAGTGAACTTCCAATAATGTCTACTCCAAAATCTCCAGTGTACATCCGAATGGAAAGAGCTGACGACAACCATCATCAAAAGCTGTGAATAAATCACCGGCTACAAGACCAGGGAACACCAATACTAGTTCAACAAGAACGACCACACCATCCAAGGTCTATTCGACAAGAAGAGAAAAGCTCTACACACCTGGCAAAATGACATAAACCAGCAAGGCAAAGAGGAGCAACCTTTTCTCCATCTTCATCGCCACCATCCTTCACCTTGACAAGAACAAACTTCCCAGTGGAGTGGACATCATCTGCAGAATGCACGGAAAACCTTTCAACCTCAACCGGATGAAATCCAACATCAAAACAACACTGACATTGCTCGTGGAACTTCAATTTGCAAATGACATCGCCATCTCCACTCTCTCTCGGAAGAGAATTTGCAAGCTATATCCAACACCTCGCAGAAGCATACCAAATAATCCATCTCAGCTTCAATCTTAAAAAGACTCAAGTCCTTTACCAACCTGCTCCAGGGCAAGATCCAGTCTCTCCTTCCACCAAGATCAATGGAGAAACCCTCCCAAATGTGGAACATTTTCCAGACCTGGGGAGCCACCTCTCCTCTGAAGGCTGACATCAATGCAGAGACCAAATATAGTATCAAATTCGCGAGCACCTCCTTCGGATACCTAAGGGAGAGAGTCTTTGATAACTGTGACATCTCTGCTGACACCACATTCCTCATACAAGGTGGTCGTCCTCCCAACTCTTCAATACGGCTCCGAAACTTGGACTATGTACAGACGCCAACTCAAGGCTCTGGAAAGGTATCATCGATACTGTCTGAGATGGATTCTCCACATCAGCTGGGAGGACAGGTGTACCACTATCAGTGTCCTTGAAAGAGCCAAGATCACCAGCATTGAGGCCATGATCATCCGAAACCAACTCCACTGGGCCAGCCTTGTGTTCAGGATGTCAGAGCCCCAACTGCCAAGGCAAATTTTCTCCGCCCAGCTCAAGGAAAGATCCCGAACAAGAGGAGGGCAAAGGAAGCACTTGGATTTGTTTATGGATTTGTTTATTGTCACGTGTACCGAGGTACAGTGAAAAGTATTTTTCTGCGAGCAGCTCAACAGATCATTTAGTGCATGAAAAAAAAAGAAAATTCTTAGTAGGCAACACAAGGTACATAATGTAAATACATAGACACCGGCATCGGGTGAAGCACACAGCAGTGTAGTATTAATCAGGACAGCCCGTAAGAGGGTCGTTTAGGAGTCTGGTAACAGCAGGGAAGAAGCTGTTTTTGAGTCTGTTCGTGCATGTTCTCAGACTTCTGTATCTCCTGCCCGATGGAAGAAGTTGGAAGAGTGAGTAAGCCGGGTGGGAGGGGTCTTTGATTAAACTGCCTGCTTTCCCCAGACAGCGGGAGGTGTAGATGGAGTCAATGGATGGGAGGCAGGTTTGTGTGATGGACTGGGCAGTGTTCACGACTCTCTGAAGTTTCTTGCGGTCTTGGGCCGAGCAGTTGCCATACCAGGCTGTGATGCAGCCAGATAGGATACTTTCTATGGTGCATCTGTAAAGGATGGTAAGAGTCAAATTTCCTTAGTTTCCTGAGGACGTATAGGTGCTGTTGTGCTTTCTTGGTGGTAGCATCGACATGAGTGGATCAGGACTGATTGTTGGTGAAATGAAAAAATGAAATGAAATGAAAGTCGCTTATTGTCACAAGTAGGCTTCAAATGAAGTTACTGTGAAAAGCCCCTAGTCGCCACATTCCGGCGCCTGTTTGGGGAGGCTGTTACGGGAATCGAACCGTGCTGCTGGCTTGCCTTGGTCTGCTTTCAAAGCCAGTGAATTAGCCCTGTGCTAAACAGCCCCTAAAACACCCCCTGGTGATGTGCACACCTAGGAATTTGAAACTCTAAACCATCTCCACCTTGATGCAGGCAGGGGTGTGTACAGTGTCATAATATACACCAGTATATTATGGTGCAGACACACAGACACACATTGATGGACATGCAGTGGGACCAATCCGCATACACAACACTGAAGCCAATCACCAGCGAGAGCACAAGCACTATAAAGACAGGGGACAGGAGAGTTCCCGCTCATTCTCGTAGCAGCCAGCTCGGAGCACAGAGCTCACAGCCTGCAACACAGACATTCACCATGTGCTGAGTGCATCACCTGGTTAGGACTAGGCAAGGGTCAACAGTTAAAGCTGGTCTTGCATTTACCCACAGTTCACGTATGTTAATATAGTTAACCTTATAATAAAATACAGTTGCACCACTTCCAGTGTTGGTGACCTGTTTGTGATCCAGAACACCCAACACATCATGGTACAAGGAGTGGTTGCATACTAGCACTTCTTGACCCACCTGCAACTAATCAGCATTCCGGCATCCTGAAGTATGGAGAACATCAACCCGCCGCCGCCGCTCCACAACGCCGGCAATCGCGGGGTCAATTGGAAGATTTTTAAACAGCGCTTCCAGCTCTTCCTCGAAGCCACGGACAGGGAGAACGCCTCGGATACCAGGAAGATTGCTCAGCTCCTCACCACGGCCGGGCAACACACCATCCACATCTTCAACTCCCTCACATTCGCAGACGACGAGGACAAGACAAAGTACAAGACGGTTCTCCTCAAATTCGATACCCACTTCAGCATAGAGGTCAATGAAAGCTTCGAAAGATACCTGTTCCAGCAGCGCTTGCAGGGTAAGGACGAGCCTTTCCAATCCTTTTTAACACACCTCCGCATCCTTGCGCAGTCCTGCGGTTACGGGCCCACCTCCGACTCCATGATACGCGACCAGATCGTATTTGGTGTTCTGTCGGACCCCCTGCGTCAGCAGCTCCTCAAAGTTAAGCAACTCACCCTAGCGACTGCCATCGAGACCTGTGTCCTGCATGAAAATGCCACCAGCCGGTACTCCCACCTACAGGTGGCTGAAACGGCGCGGCAAGGTCCCCACAAGGCGGAACGGGTCCAAACAATTGAACACCTCCAAGGCTGCAGCCTGGATGAGGGCGGCCTTTTTGTGCTCTTTTCGTGGCCTCCCGCGCTTGTACGCGCCAAACAAGGGGACGGTGACGTGGAGGAATGTGCGCACCACGCAGGACCGCACCACGCATGACCGCACCGCGCATGCGCAGTGGCGCAACGAGCGTACTGATGTCACGATGTGTGGCAACTGTGGCTCCGTCCATTTAAAGCGGCAATGCCCCGCAAAATCACGACAATGCCTACGATGTGGCAGACTTGGCCACTATGCTGCCTGCTGTCGAGCAGCTCAGCCTGCCAATTCGCATCGCTTCAGCCAGCCTCGCAGGAATGTTCGGGCAATTCAAACAAAGTTTACCGAGTCCGATTCTGACTCCCCGCAGATCAGTGACACCGAGGACCCGAGGGAGCCTTTTCGAGTCGCTGTTATAAAAAGAACAGGCTATCCCCGACTCAAAACCACCAGCCGCTGTCGGTGCACAGCATTGATCCAGACGACGAGTGGTGTGCCACCCTGACGGTCAACCAGAATTCGCCACCCACCTCAGAGACTTGACTTATGAGTTTTACAATGTTGGACTCTTTGATCTGTTCTGTTATCCTGTTTCATTGTTCCAGTAGTTTGTATATAATGTTCATTTCGTTGTTGGTGTGACACCCTATTTCTCTGTACCAGGCACCTTCCCGTGTAAATAGATTAGCATCATGTACATAGTCATGTAAATAACACGCACACACATAGTCGGGTACATTCACTACACGATATTTATTGTCACGCAGGCACATGTTCTTTATATAAAAGGGGTGATGTCATAATATACACCAGTATATTATGGTGCAGACACACACACACACACACTGATGGACATGCAGTGGGACCGATCAGCATACACAACACCGCAGCCAATCAACAGTGAGAGCACACGCACTATAAAGACAGAGGACAGGAGAGTTCCCGCTCATTCTAGTAGCAGCCAGCTCGGAGCACACAGCTCACAGCCTGCAACACAGACATTCACCATGTGCTGAGTGCATCACCTGGTTAGGACTAGGCAAGGGTCAACAGTTAAAGCTGGTATTGCATTTACCCACCGTTCAAGTATGTTAATATAGTTAACCTTATAATAAAATAGAGTTGCACCACTTCCAGTGTTGGTGACCTGTTTGTGATCCAGAACACCCAACACATCATAAAGTACTTTGCTTCCTGCATTCAATGACCACACTTTAGTTTTGCTGGCATTGAGGGATAGATTGTTGTCGTTACACATCAGCAAATGTATGGACGACTGCGTGCCAAAGAAAACAGTACGTATATTTCCCCAACCAGAAACCATGGCTCAATCGGGAGATCGACTCCCTACTGAAGGACAGGTTTGAGGCATTCAAGTCAGGTGACCCAAACCTATACAAGAAATCCAGGTACGACCTCCGCAAAGCCATCGTTACACCGCCCCACTCGTTTATCATAGAATTTATCATAGAATTTACAGTGCAGAAGGAGGCCATTCGGCCCATCGAGTCTGCACCGGCTCCTGGAAAGAGCACCCTACCCAAAGTCAACACCTCCACCCTATCCCCACAACCCAGCAACCCCACCCAACACTAAGGGCAATTTTGGACACTAAGGGGAATTTATCACGGCCAATCCACCTAACTCTCTCTCCTGTTTCTCTCTCTCACTCCTGTATTCTGACTCGTCGTTTTTCGAGATCCGACCCACTATGGTCGTATCGTCAGCAAACTAGGTTTTGGAGCTTTGATAATAACTTGGCTGGGATTATGGTGGCGAAGGCGAAGCTGTAGTCAATAAATAGGAGTCCTTGTTGAGATGCTCCAGTGGATTTAGGCCTCCTGGGAATATGGAGTTGATGTGCTTCATGACCGACCTCTCGAAGCACTTCATTATGACAGATGTCAGGCCCATCGAATGTTAGTCATTGAGGCACGTTGCCTGGTTCTCCTTTAGCACCGGTATGAAGCAGGTGGGGACCTCGGAGCAGAGTAGGGACAGGTTGAAGATGTCAGCGAACACAACTGTCAGCTGGTCCGTGCAGGCTCTTGAGTACGCGACCAGGGATCCCGTCCAGACCCTTCCGAGGGTTCACTTTCAGGAAGGCCGATCTGACTTTGGAAGCTGTGATGGTGGGTTTGGGTGAATTATGGGCTGCTGGGGCACTCGTCAGCGGTTTCATGGTTTCCTGCTCGAACCGAGCATAGAATGCATTGCGTTCATCGGGGAGGGTGCGCTGCTGCCAGAGATACTGCTCGGCTTCGCTTTGTAGCCCATTATGTTGTTTAGGACTTGCCACAACTGACGGCAATCTGCAACACTAGTCTGTGACTCTAGCTTGGTTTGATATTATCTCTTGGCAGCCGGATGGCTTTGCGGAGGTCGTACCTGGAGTTCTTGTATAGGTCAGGGTCACCTAACTTGTACGCCTCAGACCTGTCCTTCAGTAGGGAGTCAATCTCGCGATTGAGCCATGGTTTCCGGTTGGGGAACATAGGTACTGTATTCTTTGGCACGCAGTCGTCCACACATTTGCTGAAGAAGTCTGTGACGGTGGTGGCATCCTCATTTAAGTTGGTCGCTGAGTTCTTAAGTATGGACCAGTCTCCAGGCAGTCACGTCGGAGCTCTTCAGTTTCCTCAGACCAGCACTGCAAAGGCACGCTGAACACTAAGCTCAAGAAATGGAACATCGACGTCAATGCCTAGGAGAACCGTAAAATGGAATTCCCACAGTGCAGAAGGAGGCTATTCAGCCCATCGAGTCTGCACTAACCCTCTGAAAGAGCATCCACCTAGGCTCACTCCCCTGCTCTATCCTTGTAAACACATAACCCCACCTTACACATTTTGCGACGCTAAGGAGCAATTTATCACGGCCAATCCACCTAACCTGCACATCTTTGGACTGTGGGAGGAAACTGGAGCACGCGGAGGAAACCCACACACACACGGGGAGAACGTGCAGACACCGCACAGACAGTGACCCAAGCCGGGAATCGAACCTGGGACCCTGGAGCTGTGAGGTGGCAACTGTGCCACATTGCTGCTCAGAAGGGACCTACTTGAAGGATCCTCCTGATTGAAGGGACATAATTCTTCAGGACACCTGAGGAATACCAGTAATTCAAGCATTGATCCCACCTTCCAGAAACACCTGCCATGTGCGGTCGAAGATGCAGTTCTGGGATCGGTCTCATTAGCCAGGCAAGAACTCACAGAACCAAGGCCAGTAACACAGAGTTTCTTAGGTGGACAATCATACTGGTTAGTGAGTGATCGCTGAAGAAGGAGAAGGAGATTCAGCAGTTTGCAGCATCTGATCGAAAGGGAAGGTGGCCATTCGGCCTATCATGCTTGTGCTAGCCCTTTCAAAGAGATATCCCTTTAGTTCTCCATCGACCTGGAAGTTTTTCTTATCAAGTGCATATTCAACAGTCTTTTAGAAAGTTACCTTTGTATTTGCTTCCAACGTCCTCATAGACAATCCGTTCCAGATCATGCATTTTTAAAAAAATCTTCTCAATTTCCGCTCTAGTCCTTCCTGTTTTAATCAAGAAGACAGCTCATCACCACCTCCTCAAGTCAAAGATTGTCAATGTGGTGCAGCACAGGCAGGCTCAAGAAGACAGAGGCTAAATTGTCAAGCTGAGATACAGTTGTTGGATAACATTGTTGGATCTTTGCCATTTCAGACCGAGTTGAGAGGTTCTGCAGACATGTGCTATCTTTAGTGAAGACTGTGCCTGTAGGAGTCAGGTTGGTTGTGCGCTGCTGGCGATCCTAGAAGAAAAGATGAAGATCTTTATGAGGAAGACAGAGTTCTGAAGGGCTTTGTGACTGGGGTCGATAACATATATGCTGAGTGGACCTTTTGGAGCAGTTTGTGGGAGAGCCCACGAGGGAACAGGCGATTCTGGATTTGGTGATGTGTAATGAGGCAGACTTGAATCGGGAACTTAAGGTGCAGGAACCCTTAGGGAGCAGTGACCACAATATGATAGAATTTACCCTGCAGTTTGAGAGGGAGAAGCTGCAATCAGATGTAACGGTATTACAAATTAAATAAGGGTAACTACAAAGACATGAGGGAGGAGCTGGCCAGAGTTGATTGGAAGGAGGAGCCTAGCAGAGAAGACAGTGGAACAGCAATGGCAGGGGTTTTGGGGGGTTATTAGGGAGACACAACAGAAATTCATCCCATGGAGGAGGAAACTAAGGGGAGGACAAGGCATCCATGGCTAACGAGGGAAGTCAATGACTGAATAAAAGCAAAAGAAAAAGCATACAAAGTGGCGAGGGTTAGTGGGAAGCCAGAGGATTGGGAAGCCTTTAAAAGCAAGCAGAGGACAACTAAAAAAGCGATAAGGGGGAGAAGATGAAGTATGAGTGCAAGCTAGTTAGTATTATAAAGGAAGATAGGAAGAGTTTTTTTCAATATGTAAAAGGTAAGAGAGAGGCAAAAATAGATATTGGAACACTGGAAAACGTGGCTGGAGAGGTAACAATAGGAAACAAAGAAATGGTAGAGGAACTGAATAGTTACTTTGCATCAGCCTTCATGGTGGATGACACCAGTGGGATGCCAGAGCTCCAGGAGACAGAGGTGAGTGCAGTGACCATTACTAAGGAGAAGGTTCTGGGGAAACTGAAAGGTCTGAAGGTGAATAAATCACCTGCACCGGATGGACTACACCCCAAGGTTCTGAAAGAGATAGCTGAGGAGATTGTGGAGGCATTGGTGATGATCTTTCAGGAATCACTGGAGGCAGGAAGGGACCCAGAGGACTGGACAGTGGCTAATGTAACACCACTGTTTAAGAAGGGAGGGAGGCAGAATGTGGGAAATTGTAGGACAGTTAGCTTGACTTTGGTCATTGGTAAGATTTTAGAGTCTATTATTAGAGATGAGATCGTGGAGTAATTGGAAGTGCATGATAAAATAGGACTGAGTCAGCACGGCTTCGTCAAGGGGAGGTCGTGTCTGACAAATCTGTTAGCATTCTTTGAGGAGATAACAAGGAAGTTAGACAAAGGAGACCAGTGGACGTGATTTATTTTGATTTCCGGAAGGCCTTTGACAAGGTGCGGCATTGGAGACTGTTAAATAAGTTAAGAGCTCATGGTGTTTAGGGTAAGATCCTGGCATGGATAGAGGGTTAGCTGACTGCCAGAAGGCAGAGAGTGGGGATATAGGGGTCTTTTTCAGGATGGCAGCCGGTGAATAGTGGTGTGCCTCAGGGGTCAGTGCTGGGGCCACAATTTTTCACAATATACATTAATGATCTGGAGGAAGGAACTGTTGCTAAGTTTGCAGATGATACAAAGATCTGTAGAGGGGCAGGTAGTATTGAGGAAGTAAGGGGGCTGCAGAAGGACTTGAACAGGCTAGGAGAGTGGGCAAAGAAGTGCCAGATGGAATACAATGTGGAAAAGTGTGAGGGGATAAAGGGGGGATAAAGAGTGGGGATAAAGACTATTTTCGAAATGGGAAGATGCTTCGGAAATCAGAAACACAAAGAGACTTGGGAGTCCTTGTTCACGATTCTCTTAAGGTTAAACGTGCAGATTCAGTCGGCAGTTAGGAAGGCAAATGCAATGTTAGCATTCATGTCGAGAGGGCTAGAATACAAGACCAGGGATGTACTTCTGAGACTGTATGAGGATCTGGTCAGGCCCCATTTGGAGTATTGTGAGCAGTTTTGGGCCCTGTATCTAAGGAAGGATGTGCTGGTCTTGGAAAGGATCCAGAGGAGGTTCACAAGAATGATCCCTGGAATGAAGAGCTTGTCGTATGAGGAACGGTTGAGGACTCTGGGTCTGTACTCGGAGTTTTGAAGGATGAGGGGGGATCTGATTGAAACGTACAAGACACTGCGAGGCCTGGATAGAGTGGACGTGGAGAGGATGTTTCCACTTGTAGGACAAACTAGATGCAGAGGACACCATCTCAGATTAAAGGGATAATCCTTGAAAAATATCAGCCATGATTGAATGGCAGAGCAGACTCGATGGGCCGAGTGGCCTAATTCTGCTCCAGTATCTTCTGGTCTTATGAGATTCGTCTTAGTTGTCTCTGCCATCTGATGTGTAATTTATAGTCAACTGTAATTTGCTGTTAATTCATGTTTAAATTATGGTTATCCGGGTTTGAATATACACTATTTTGGTAAAATAAGTAGTGAAAATTAACAAATTATGGTCAAATTAAAGGCCAGGAACCCTGCAACAAAAGAACCTAAATTGCAAAAGGAACCTTGAAAAATGGGAATTAAAGAGCGACTAAAGGGGTCGATGATACACCCTAGTCTCCACGGTACCATTTTTAGAGTGTAAATGATCATCTAAGACTGTATTTAACATTGCTTTGTTTGACTTGCGTATAGTAAGAATTATTTTGTTTGGGCAATGGAATCTTGCAGCCTCATTGGTTAGAGCCCTCGGTCCCAATGGCAAATGTTTACGTCATATTGCCAGGGACATGGAAAAGAAAATCGAAGGGGCTGGTCCCACAATGCCACGCAAGGGCCGGTGGGGGTGGGGGTGGGGGTTGGGGGACGGGGGGACGGGGTGGCAGTGGGGGGGAGGGGGGAGGTGGGGGGGGCAGGGTGACGGGGGTGGCGGTGGGGGGGAGGGGGGGCGTTGTGCCAGCCCTGATTATCAGGTGTAGAGGACTGATAATTAGATACAGGTTTATTGTAATGGGGTCCGTCGGGATTCCCGTTACATCATTGAGGGGTTCAGGAAAAATCGTGGTGGGGATTCCTGCCAAAGTAAAACGCGGTTTGGGCCTCTCGCGGGGATTTTAAGCTCCCGTCGTCGTTCACGCTCGATGTAAACAGGGATGCAAACTCCTGGCCATTCTTTCCATCATGAACTAACTGAGATTTTAGATTTTTTCGGGGGGGAGACAATTTACCGGACTGGGACCATGAACAAATTGAGGAAGTAAAGAGTTACAATCTGATCATTTTATAGGGAGCTGAACTCAACACCTACTGCATGCTGCAGCTAATATGGGTGACAAGTTCCAGATGAGATAATCGGGGGGGAGGGGAGGAAGATTAGAATTTCAAGTATTACCCATCGATAGGAATGGAGTAGATGGTGGCGAAGTTGTACCTGATACAGCTGCTATATCTCTGGGGACATGGGCTCAAATCCCACCACAGCATTGGGTGGAAGTTTAATTAATCAATCTGGATTGATTATTCGTCAGTAATGGTGATTGCCGAATTATCATAAAAAACACCTTGTTTGCTGAAAGTCATCGAAAAATAGAAATGTAGAAGCAGGAGGAGGCCATTCGGCCCTTTGAGCTACTCCGCCATTCATTATGCTCATGGCTGATCATCAAGGTCAATACCCTGATCCCGCCTCCCCCCCTTATCCTTAGGTCACCTCCACTCCTGATCCCCTTCGCCCTCAAGTGCTACATCGAACTGCTTCTTGAAAACATCCAGGTTCGGATTCTCTGTTCCTGAGATAAAGTGTTAACATCGGGCCAGGATTTGTGGACTTCAACGACAGCAAAACTGGCGCTGCACGTGGACCGATTTAGCGACTGTTGAGGGGTTAGCACTGGTGCCACGTGGATCACAATTATTCCAATGAGAAATGGTGCCAGATTCACTGGGTCCGTGATTGACACTCAGGAAGCTGACAAGCTGCAGCCGCACATGCACACTTCACTCGCCACTCATATAATTCCAGCCAACAAGATGGTAGCAAGCTGAGCGGCCCCGAGATTCACCAGTTCGGAACGGGAGACCCTGCTTGTTGCCATGGAAGAGAGGTGGGCGACCCTGTACCCTGGGGTGGGAAGGAGGCTGCCGGCCGCCGCTGTTCACCGGGCCTGGACACAGGTGGCAGAGGCCGTGAGCACCGGCGGCAACACCATCCGGGCTGGCCAGCAGTGCCATTAGAAACTGCACAACCTCCTCAGGTGGCCAGGGTGAGTAGGCAGCACTGTGCCACTAACACCAACCCCTATCCCACCCGGAATCCCACTTTCACCCTGCACCACATGCTGGCACCCATATCGGCCACTATGGCTGGGCGCCCTGGCCACTAAAGCCTCGAGCTACCCGCCCCTCGGCTGCATGCTGCGGACTGTGTAACTGATGCGCAATCAATTACTCTCAAGACGAAGTGATTCATAACTGAAGGCTTTAATGTGCTAGAACTCTTCCCCAGCAGCTTCGATACAGAAAGTGAAGGCTGCTGGGATGGCATTGGTTCTTGTACTCCGCCTCTCAGGGCGGAGCTATGTACATCAGCCAATGGTAGACTCCTGGGTCTAACCAATGGTCATCCACCTCTCAGGTACCGCAATACCTGGTACTACCACATTCACCCCCTGTTAAAAAAGAGCCCGGCGGGGTGATGGCCAGCGTTAATAGTCGCCTTTCGCATGGTATGACCAGGTATGGAGGTACTGTGATGTCGAGGGTAATAACAAAGTGTTCATAGTGCAGCAATCAGTCGATCGGGTGGCCTGGTCGTCCTTCTGGAGCGCCTGGGCTTTGGCGGTGATTCTGATGGGGGTCCCGGCGGTTGCGACTCCGGGAGCGTGATGTTGTCCTCCCTGGCAGCTTCGTCACCCCTAGGCGGCGCTTTTGGGCAAAAGGTGGACAGGGGGGGGAAAGCGCCTGTAGGGGGTGTCGTTGTGTGTCTGGGCCTAGGCAGGGGCGGCGGGAGTACTGACCCTCCAGTTAGGTGCTGTGGGGAGGGTGAGGGTGGGGGCAATGGTTCGGGTGCGCGTGGGGTTCCGGCGGGCGCCAGGTCCCGAAGGGAGACCGTGTCTTGGCGGCCGTCAGGGAACGCTACGTAGGCATACTGGGGGTTGGCGTGCAGCAGGTGGACCCTTTCGACCAACGGGTCCCTCACATGTTTCCGAAACAGGATGGGTCCGGGTGTCGCTAGCCTGGTTGGGAGCGAGATCCCGGAGGAGGACTTCCTGGGGAAAACAAGGAGACGTTCGTGAGGTGTCTGATTCGTGGTTGTACAGAGTAGCGACCGGATGGCGTGGAGGGCCACCGGGAGGACTTCCAGCCAGTGGGAGACTGGGAGATTCCTGGACCGTAGGGCCAGCAGGACGGTTTTCCAGACCGTTCCGTTCTCCCTCTCGACCTGTCCGTTTCCCCGAGGGTTGTAACTGGTCGTCCTGCTCGAGGCAATGCCCTTGCTGAGCAGGAATTGACGCAGTTCTTCGCTCATAAAGGAGGACCCCCTATCACTGTGAATGTATGTGGGGAAACCGAACAGTGTAAAGATACCCTGGAGGGCCTTGATGACGGTGGTTGTGGTCATGTCCGGGCAGGGGATGGCGAATGGGAACCTGGAATACGCGTCAATCACGTGAAGGAAGTACGTGATGCGGTCGGTGGAGGGGAGCGGGCCTTTGAAATCCATGCTGAGGCATTCAAAGGGATGGGAAGCCTTTATCAGGTGCGCCCTCTCTGGCCGGTAGAAGTGCGGTTTGCACTCCGCGCATATTTGGCAGTCCCTGGTGACGGTCCTAACCTCCTCGATGGAGTAGGGCAGGTTGCGGGTCTTGATAAAATGAAAAAAATGAGTGACCACCCGGGTGGCAAAGGTCCTCGTGGAGGGACCGGAGGCGGTCCACTTGTGCGGCGGGACATGTCGCGGGACAGGGCATCAGGAGGCTCGTTTAGCTTCCCCGGACGGTACAAGATCTCGTAATTGTAGGTGGAGGGTTCTATCCTCCACCGCAATATCTTGTCGTTCTTAATCTTGCCCCGTTGCGCATTACTGAGCATGAAGACAACCGACCGTTGGTCCGTGAGGAGAGTGAATCTCCTGCCGGCCAGGTAATGCCTCCAGTGTCGCACAGCTTCTACTATGGCCTGGGCCTCCTTTTCGACTGAGGAGTGGCGAATTTCGCAAGCATGGAGGGTACGGGACAAGAAAGCCACAGGGCTGCCCGCTTGGTTGAGGGTGGCCGCCAGAGCTACGTCGACGCATCGCTCACGACCTGGAAGGGGAGGGACTCGTCGATGGCGCGCATCATGGCTTTTGCAATGTCTGCTTTGAATTTAAAAGTCAGGCTTTGCAAATGGCACTGGAAATCCAGCCCAAGGAGGGTGGCTGCGCAGAGGTGCGGCAGGACGTACAGGAGGATATTGTGGAATTCCCTGCCTTGGACAGCGAGGTTCGCTAGGCAGAACCCCTTTATCTCCACCGCGTGTGACCCGGAGGCCAGGGAGATCCTTTGGTTTACGGGATGGGTGACAAGAGAACAGCGCCTTACCGTGTCAGGGTGAACCAAGCTTTCCGTGCTCCCAGAGTCAATCAAGCACGACGTCTCGTGGCTGTTGATGGAGATCGTCGTTGTAGCTGTTGCAAGCGTCCGGGGCCGACTCTGGTCCAGAGTCACCGAGGCCAGCTGCAGTAATGGAGAGTTCTGGTCAGGCAGCATGTAGTCGGCTGTGTTGGGGGCCTGGGGCTCCATCAAAGATGGCGTCACCCATGGGTCGCACATGGTGTCCGGGGATGAAGAAGATGGCGGCGGCGAGGGACAAAATGGCGGCGCCCACCCGTCCAGCGTGGTGTCCAGGGGGCAAGATGGCCGTGCCCGCGGGTCGCATGTGGCCTTAGGATATGGGGGTGGCGGTGAGCACCTGGCGGTCGGGTGCTGAAAGGGTGGTTGCCGATAGGGTGGCAGTGAACGCTGGGCGGTCGGGGCCTGAAAGGGGGGTTGCCGATAGTCGCTGGAGACTACGGCCACGGCACGGGCCTGGCAGACCCTCACATAGTAGCCCTTATTGCCGCACCCTTTGCAGGTGGCGGTGCGGGCCGGGCAGCGCGGGCGGGGATGATTCGCCTGCCCGCAGAAGAAACAGCGGTGTCCAGCGGCGTTAGCGGGCCGTCTCGCCGCGCTGGCTTGCGGGGTCAGAGGAAAGGTCTGAGGGGCTGCCGCTATGGGGTGCCACACAGCCCAGGGGGCCGCCGCGCGATCGGGTGCAAAGGACAGCGCGTTTTTATAGGCAACGTCCATGGACCCTGCCAGGGCCCGTGCCTCTATAAGTCAATTTCTAGGAGCCTTTGGCGGATATCGGGGGAGGTCATACCTGCCACGAAAGCATCCCTGATCAAAAGTTCCGTGTGCTCGCTCCCCGAAACTGGCGGGCAGCCACAGTTTTGACCCAGCACCAGTAGCGCCCGGTAGAAATCTTCCAACATTTCCTCGGGGCTTTGCCTCCTATTCGCCAGCAGGGGACGAGCGTAGACCTAGTTCACATAGAACATAGAACATAGAACAGTACAGCGCAGTAGAGGCCCTTCAGCCCACAATGTTGCACCGAAACAAAAGCCATCTAACCTACACTATGCCATTATCATCCATATGTTTATCCAATAAACTTTTAAATGCCTTCAATGTTGGCGAGTTCACTACTGTAGCAGGTAGGGCATTCCACGGCCTCACTACTCTTTGCGTAAAGGGCGGGTATAATCTCCTTCTAGCAGCTCGATCGCAGCAGCATAATTCTCTGCCTCCTCGATAAGAGGGTAGATCCCAGGGCTGACCCGTGAGCGTAGGAGATGCATCTTTTGTCCTTCCGTGGGGGTGTCGGCGGCCGTGTCGAGGTAGCCCTTAAAGCACGCCAGCCAATGTTTGAAAATAGCAGCAGAGTTGTCCGTGTGGGGGCTGAGCTGAAGGCACTCTGGTTTGAAAGGGAGATCCATCCTTCCAACTGAAGTTGTAGCAGGTTAAATTGATGCGCAACCAATTACTCTCAAGATGAAGTGATTCATAACTGAAGGCTTTAATCTGCTAGAACTCTTCTCCAGCAGCTTCGATACAGAAAGTGAAGGCTGCTGGGACGGCACCGGTTCTTATACTCCGCCTCTCAGGGCGGAGCTATGTACATCGGCCAATGGTAGACTTCTGGGTGTAACCAATGGTTATCCACCTCTCAGGTACCGCAATACCTGGTACTACCACAGTAACACTGTGCCTTTTCTGTTTCCCACCCCCACCTCCCGTAGGAGAAGGCCGCCCATAACCACGGGGAGCGGGAGAAGTCCGCAGGACCTGCGGCCCCTCACCACAGCAGAGCAGACGGCCCTGGACGTGGTCAGCAGGCCCAAAGAAAGGGCGGTGACCAGGTGGAGGTCAGCATCGGGCGAGGAAGTAAGTCCCCGCTAAATTGCGGTTTCCCATCACACGTGTGTCACCACCCCCACACCACCCTCACCGCCACACCCACAACACCACCCCCACACCACCCTCACCGCCACACCCACAACCCCCACACCACCCCCACACCACCCTCACACCAACCCCACACCACCCCACCTCCACCCCCACACCACCCCCGCACCACCCCACCTCCACCCCCACACCACCCCACCTCCACCCCCACACCACCCTCACACCACCCCCACCTCCACCCCCACACCACCCCCGCACCACCACACCTCCACCCCCACACCACCCCACCTCCACCCCCACACCACCCCCGCACCACCCTCACACCACCCTCACACCACCCCCACACCACCCCACCTCCACCCTCACACCACCCCCGCACCACCCTCACACCACCCTCACACCACCCCCACACCACCCCCACACCACCCCCGCACCACCCCACCTCCACCCCCACACCACCCCACCTCCACCCCCACACCACCCTCACACCACCCCACACCACCCTCACACCACCCTCACACCACCCCCACACCACCCCCACACCACCCCACCTCCACCCCCACACCACCCTCACACCACCCCCACACCACCCTCACACCACCCCCACACCACCCTCACACCACCCCCACACTACCCCACCTCCACCCCCACACCACCCCCGCACCACCCCCACACCCACCCCTTACCACCCTCACCGCCACACCACACTCACGCCCACTCACACCCCAGAACCCCACCCCACCCCCACACCACACTCACGCCCACTCACACCCCAGAACCCCACCCCACCCCCACACCACCTTCACTGCCACACCACCCTCACGCCACCCCCACCCCCTCACCACCCCCACACCCGCTTCCAGCCCCATACCACCCTCACCCTACACCACCCCCTACAACCACCAACCTCACACCACCCTCCCCCTCACCCCCACCCCCACCCCCACCCCACCCTCACACCCACTCACAACCCCAGATCCGCACACCACCATCACACCCATGCACCCCCGCACCCTACTCCACCACCACCACCTATTCACCCCCCACCTCTCCCCAACACACCTTCCCCACTTCCACTCCCTCCCAACCCGCAGTGCAAGCATGCATCTTGACTTGTGTCTTGCAAGAGCTGCTGGTGATGGGGCGGGTCCTTCTGGTGTCCTCTGCCCCAGCACTAATGTGATGATAAGTAGATTGTCATCTGTATTACTATCTGTATGTAAATAATAATATATGTAAAACTGTTGTAGTTACAGCATTTGACCAGCAGATGGTGCACGTGTGCATGCACGTGACCCGGGCACACCGTGGGGGGGGGGGGGGGGGGGGGGGGGCTGGATTCTCCGTCCCCACGCTGGCGTGAAAACTGTGGTGTTTTACGTCAGGAAAACTGCTGCAAAACGGCTACCGATTCGCCGCTTTGCTGGGGCCTAGCAGGGAGGCAGCGTAGAGCTCCCAGCTCTAGCTGCCGAAATTGCCCTGAGCATTTCCGGGTCGGTGGCCGCGCATGCGCACGGAGGCAGCCTGTAGCGGCCGCGCCGTGCTTCATGGAGGACTCATCCCGCGGACCCAGACTGCAAAAATAGTACCTCTTTTCGGCCGCTCGCCCACCCCGGACCCCCGCCCACAGTGCCCCGAGTCCCGATATAAGCCCCCCGCGCCCGCCGATTGTCTCTCCTCCGACTGTGGCGGGGCTGGACTGAGTCCGCAGCCGCCACGCTGAGTTCACGACGGGTGAGACCACGCGTATCCCACGCCGTCAGGAAGTCGGACGGTCGGGGACGGAGCATCACGGGGCCGGCCTCAGGCAATGACCTGAGGCCGTGGATACGTGGCGTGGCGTACTCCTAGAGTACGCCGCTTTTCAGGGGATGGAGTATCGCAAAAGTGGCGCCGCTCCTGATTTTGGCTGTAAAGTGCTTTGTGACTTCATGTCAGGCACTATGGAAATGCAAGTTCTTTCTGTCGCCAAGTTATGGTTGGGAGTGGCAAGTTTTCCTCTCTCGAAACCCGAAACATTTCAGGCATTATAATACCCTCTCCTGCCTGGGTAACAGTCAAGCCTGCTAACTGGTGACTCACACTCCTTCACGGCCTTCACTGTATGTCTCAACTGCTCAGGGAATAAAGCCACTGAACTCTTTCGGGGGTTCAAAGGGTACGTTTCCTCTCTGCATTCTTTACGCTATCCCAGGCCTCCTCGAGGTACGGAGCAGGAGGTGCAGCAAACAGCGCCTCACAGTGGTATGAAGTGGGAGCTGTGATAAAAGCGTCGCCTGGGGATGTGCAGAGCGGTTGCTGCTGTAGCAGCACCACCTAGAGGTGACAGCAGGAGCTGCTGTGACAGCGTCACCCAAAGACTTGTGCAAATGTTTCGCTGTAATTGGGTTGTCTCACTCACCCACTTCACTGCAGCAACTATGAGAGCGCAGGGCCTCAAAATAGTGTCCCATCAACCTTAAAACCCATTAAAAATAAATCTACTATTGATCCGACGATTATGAATGTGGAGAGAAGAGTGAAAGAAAGTTTAAGGTGCATTGATCATATTTCTCTTTTACTGCTATTTTGCCAGCAGCTTTAATCGATATAAGATTAAGGTGGTACTAGTTGAGTTGCCCTTACAGAAAGCTCACCACCACCATCACAAGGGTAGTTATGGGTGGACAATACGTGCTGTCCTAACCAGTGACGCCTACATACAATAAATGAATTATTTTTCTAAAGTGCCTGCAAGGACAGATGGGCCGAGTGGCCGCTTCTGCGCTGTAACCTATTCTATCACTTGAAATACATAAAACACCTATAGACTGGGGACAGAAGAGTGTGAGTCTGCAAGCCCAGCCATTATCAATGTTGAACACAGGCATGTCGGAATAACATGGAATATATTTGGTTTCTCTCAGATTACAAATCTAAGTGACAGCATCTAACTGGTCAAGCTCCCTGAGAACCCCATATAGAATTTACAGTGCAGAAGGAGGCCATTCGGCCCATCGAGTCTGCGTAGGCCCTTGGAAAGAGCACCCTACCTAAGCCCACAACCCCACCCTATCCCGTAACCCCACTCAACGCAACCTTTTTTTGGACACTAAGGGCAATTTAGCATGGCCAATCCACCTAACCTGCACATCTTTGGACTGTGGGAGGAAACCGGAGCACCCGGAGGAAACCCACGCAGACACGGGGAGAACGTGCAGACTCCGCACAGACAGTGACCCACGCCGGTAATCGAACCTGGGACCCTGGAGCTGTGAAGCAACTGTGCAACTGTCGTGTTGGGTGTTCCGCTATACAGACGAACCAACACGTTGTAGATGGTACATCTCTGTTTTATTACTATCAATAACAACATCTGTAAACTTATGACTGCGGTTCGTTCCTCACCTTTTAACTTGTGGACCCAGCCCTTACACTATCTTAGAGAGGCACTCAGCACATGGTGAATGTCTGAGTGGCTTGCTGTGAGCTCTGTGCCCTGAGCTGTCTCCTGCTGGAATCAGCGGGAACTGTGGTGTTCCCCGTTTTATAGTGCGTGTGCTCTTGCTTGTGATTGGCTGTAATGTTGCGTGTGTGTTGATTGGTCCGTTGATCTGTCCATCAGTGTGTATGTGTATTTGCACCATGATATGTTTATCTGAATATCATGACACTAACCACTGTGCGACCGTGCCTCAATAACCGTGCTTCCTTATGGTATCATATAGCATTGATGGACCCATGAAAGTCACAATGACCAGGAAGAGGAACCTGTGTCTTCAGTGAGTCATCCCATCTCAGTCAAGGTGGCAGTAAAGGCTCTACAATGGGGCTAAAGGACAGGGAGGAGGGAGGCAAATTGCCTCAGGTTCTGGTAAACGCAGGCCCAATGGACGGAAGCCAGAGGCAGCAGGATACAGACTGCAGGGTTTTGACTGAGTGCTTTGAACCAAAGCTAAGGGAAGCATGGATATGGATTTCAGCAGAGCCTGCAAACACACTGGCTTAACCTGCAACGTAGAGTTCCGGGAGGGAGGGGGAATTGGTGGTTCAGGAGCAATTTGTGGTGGGGGCAGAAGTCAATGGGCAGGATTTTCCAGCCCTTCCCATTGGTGAGATCGTCCAGTCTCACCGAAGGCGGGTTACTCCGACGGGGCCGGAAGACCCCATGGGTGGCCAATGCTGCCTCCACTGCCGGAGAATTCCGGCCAATGGTTTAGGCTTTCCCCGTGTGTAACTGGAGGAAACCACAGGTAGAAACACAGCAAATAGCAGCAGGCGTAGGCCATTCGGCCCATCGAGCCTGCTCTGCCATTCAACGTGACCAAGACTGATGCTCGATCCCAACACCATACTCCCGCTCTCTCCCACACCCCTTGGCACCTGTGGAGTTTGGAAATTTATCTATTTCCATCTTAAATACATTCAGTGATTTGGCCTCCACAGCCTTCTGTGGTAGACAACTCCACAGGTTCACCCCCCTCTGAGTGAAGACATTTCTTTTCATCTCGGACCCGAATATTTTTATTTATTCATTCATGAGCCGTGGGCATTACCAGCATTTATTGCCCAGCCCTAATTGCCCTTGAGGGGGAAGTTAAGAGTCAACCACTTTGCTGTGGGTCTGGAGTCACATGTCGGCAGATTTCCTCCCCGAAAGGACATTAGTTATCAAGATGTTTTTTTAACGACAATCGGCAATGGTTGCCTGGTCATCACTAGACATTTAATTCCAGATTTTTATTGAATTCAAATTTCACCATCTGCAGTGGCGGGATTCGAACCTGGGTCCCCAGAGCATTACTCTGGGTCTCTGGTTTACTAGTCCAGTGACAATGCCACTGCACCACCACACCCCATAAAATAGCTTGAGACTGTGACCCCCTTCTTCTAGATCCCCCAGCCAGACAAAGCAACATCCCTGATTTCAGTCTAGCCAGCCCTGACAGAATTGTGGACATTTAAATTAGATCCCCTCTCATTCTTCTTGGCAATGTTAACATAACACATAGTAAGCTCTTCTGTGTGTATGTTGTATGAAACAGAAACAAATTGCAACCTGATGTACTCTTTACTGGCAGTAATAGGCCAATTTTATGAGTACATTGTTGTAAGATGTCGGGTTAGTTTGGTAGGTCTCATGAAGAGGTTTTGAACCTTGAATAGTTTAACAGCAAATGTTTATTAACAACTTGTAATTATATACATATTTACAGAATACTATAATCTTTATTGTCACAAGTAGGCTCACATTAACTCTGCAATGAAGTTACTGTGAGAATCCCCCAGTCGCCACATTCCGGCGCCTGTTCGGGTCACAGAGGGAGAATTCAGAATGTCCAAATTATCTAACAGCATGGGCGTCATTCTCCGACCCCCCAGAGGGTCGGAGAATGGCCGTTGGCCGCCGTGAATCCCGCCCCCGCCGGTTGCTGAAGTCTCCGAAGGGAGAAAAGTCGGCGGGGCGTTAATGTCGCCGCTGCCGTCGGATGTCACGGGTCTGCGCAAGGCAGCCGATTTTCGGCCTGCCGATATTCTCCCTTCCGGATGGGCCGAAGTCCCGTCGACGTGATGACCGTTCACGTCGACGTAAATTAAACCTCCTTTTCATCGGCGTGACCCTGTGCTCCAGGCTCACGCCGACCAGCGTGGAGGTGAGTGACGGCCTGGGGGGTTGGCTCTGGGCAGGCGATGGTGTGGCCGCAGTCTGAATGCGTGAGGAGAGGTGTGTCTGTGGTTGTGTGTGTGTGTGCGGCGGCGGGGGGTGGGGGGGGTGGTTAGAGTAGGCTGGGCTCCGGGGGAGTGCCGGGAGGGGGGTCCGTGCCGGGGAGGGGGATGGGGGGGGGTCCGTGCCGGGGAGGGGGATGGGGGTCCGTGCCGGGGAGGGGGATGGGGGGTCCGTGCCGGGGTGGAGGTTGGGGGGGGGGTCCGTGCCGGGGTGGAGGTTGGGGGGGGGACCGTGCCGGGGAGGGGGATGGGGGGGGTCCGTGCTGGGGAGGGGGATGGGGGGGTCCGTGCCGGGGTAGAAGTTGGGGGGGGGGTCCGTGCCGGGGAGGGGAATGGGGGGGGTCCGTGCTGGGGAGGGGGATGGGGGGGTCCGTGCCGGGGTGGAGGCTGGGGGGGGGGGTCCGTGCCGGGGAGGGGGATGGGGGGGGGGTCCGTGCTGGGGAGGGGGATGGGGGGGTACGTGCCGGGGTGGAGGTTGGGGGGGGGTGGGTCCGTGCCGGTGTGGGGGATGGGACGGCAAGTGAGTTGGTCCACCTGGCCAGGTGCCAGCCTCCAACAGTTGGACCCATGCGGTCCATGCCACCTGGCTGGGGGGAAGGAGGAGATATGGGCAATGATGACATGTCGTCGTTCCCCTCCCCCCCCACCAGGCCGTCATGTTTTCCGATCATCCAGCGATGTTGGCCGCCGTGGCGGCAGCCGCTAATGTCTATGTTGCCCTGGATGAGGAGGAGGAGGAGGAGGAGCGTGCCAGAGAGGCGGCGCATGCTGCCGCAGAGGGACAAGCGGCAGCCGCCCAGGCTGGAGGGACACCTGACCGACAGGACGAGGAGGGGGAGGAGGACGTCGCGGCCCCACGGCAACGGAGGCACCCGAGGGCGCCCCGTGTGTACCGGCCCAGGCAGTCATACCAGGACCTCACGGACCGGGAATGCAGGAGGAGACTCCGGATGAGCCGGGAAACCGTGGCACACATCTGCCACCTGCTGGCACACCTGTCACCGCGTGGCACTGGTGGGGGACACCCTCTCCCCGTGTCCGTCAAGGTTACGGTGGCCCTGAACTTTTATGCAACGGGGTCATTCCAGGCACCGAGTGGGGACCTGTCCGGCATATCGCAGACATCGGTGCACCGGTGCATCCGGGCAGTTACAGATGCCCTATATGCCATGGCGCACCGCTACAGCCGCTTCCCCGTGGACCGGGCCAGCCAAGATGCCCGGGCCGTGGGCTTCTCTGCCGTGGTCGGGTTCCCCATGGTCCAGGGCGCGATCGATGGGATGCACGTCGCCGTGCGGCCACCTGCAGATAACAGGGCCGTGTTCACTAATAGGAAGGGGACCAATTCGATGAACGTACAGGTGGTCTGTGACCACCGCATGATGATCCTGCACGTCTGCGCCCGTTACCCAGGCAGTGTACACGACTCATTCGTGTTGTCGCGGTCATCCATCCCCGGCATGTACGAGGGACACCATCTCCGGCTGAGGGGCTGGTTGCTGGGCGACAGGGGCTACCCATTGCGATCGTGGCTGATGACGCCTATACGGAGGCCACGCAATGAGGCGGAGAACCGCTACAATGATGCCCATGTAGCGACAAGGGGAGTGATAGAGAGGTGCTTTGGCGTGCTGAAGATGCGTTTCAGGTGCCTGGACTTCTCTGGGGGCGCCCTCCAGTATCGGTCAGATAGGGTCGGCCGCATCATTGTGGTGTGCTGCGTCCTGCACAACATAGCCCAGCAGAGGGGCGATGTGCCGCAGGCAGAGGAGGTCGGAGTGGAGGAGCAGCAGGAAGAGGCGCAGTCCTCCCCAGATGAGGGGGATGGGGGTAATGGTCAGGGCAGACGGGGTAGACACAGGCGGGTGGCTGTCCACCGTTACCGGCTGGCCCAGCGGGCACGGGACAGACTGATAGACGCCCGCTTCACTGACTAGATGGGCGTGGGAATCGGGTAGTATGGCCACAGACCGCACACCATGGCAACAGCCGACCACCCACACCCCCCACCCATCCACCCACCCAGCACCCTCACCCCCCTCCCCAACCCCACCCACCCCACGCATGCACACCACCCCCCCCCATTGCCGATCCACCTGCGGCACAACGGGCCGGGCTCACACAGTTGCGGGTGGATGCGTGTCTATCGCAGGCCATGGAGGATGATGACAACCCGCCCTGTGGTGAGCTCCTGGCTCTACATTGTTGGACTATGTCTGACCCATGGCCACAGTACCACCATCCACCCGGACCATCCCTGCATGCGGCTGTGACACTGCAGCGCACGGTCCCGTCCTCTGCCCGGGGGATGTTGATGGCGGCCCAGGGGGAAGGGGACAGACTCACCTGGGGCTGAGGTAAGACCACCCCTCACACACACACTTGCGCTCAACGTACATGACACCCCCGCACGCTTTGGGCAGAGCACAAAGGCAGCTTCTGTAGGTGTAACATTGACTTTAATAACCAAAGGAGTTCATGCACGTGCCCTAGCCCCTAAAACTCATCTGTGCACTGCAACCGTGCCAACTTACTCAGTGTCTAATTGTTTGGCCTTACGGGCCCTTTGACTACGTCTATGTGGTTCCCCAGACGGTACAGCAGAACTGGAGGTGGACTCCTGTGATTCCTGCCCTCTGACACTGGATCCCTTTGGCGGCCGTTTCCTGGGGCGTCCTGGCCTAGATGGACCAGGCTGCGGCCCGGGCGACTGGGATGGCGAGCTGCCAGCCTATCCTGCCCGTTGCCCACCCGATGCACCTGGGGCGGAAGGGGGGGAGTCCGAGGTGTCGCGGTGTACCGGGACCTCCCCTACAGAGGGAGCAGGGACGGACCACACCACCTCCTCCTCCCTCGGGGTGCCCGATGGCCCCCAGGCCTCTACATGGGTGGGGGAAGCGAACGGACTGGCCATCCGACGCCCCCCCGACATCTGGCGCTGCCAGTCCTGGAGGCCCGTGCTGGTATCGACAGGGGTCTGCAGGTTTGCAGCCATGGAGCCCAGGGGGTTGGCAAACCCTGTCTGCGACAGTGCGACGCCAGCTCGCACATGGCCACTGGCGCCGATGCCCTCAGCGATGGCCTGCAGAGACTGGGCCATGGCCTGCTGAGACTGGGCCATGGCCTGCAGAGACTGGGCCATGGCCTGCTGAGACTGGGCCATGGCCTGCTGAGACTGGGCTATGGCGTTGAGCGCCTCTGCCATCTCGCGCTGGTACTGGCTCATGGCCTCCTGTGAGATGGCAGCCATTTCCTGGGCCACAAACTCCGCCTGCACGGAAAGCCCCAGGCCTCGCAAACCATTCCCCATGTCTGACACCGTCGCACCCATTGCCTCCACCGCCGACGCCACCCGTGCGGTGTCGGCCTGGGTGGCACGCATGACCGGCACCACTCCCAGCTCCTGGACGCGGGTGGACTCCTCCACCTGCGACCGCAGCCGCCGCAAGCCGCCCGTCACCCTCTTCGCTCGTCTCCGGGTCGGTGGTTGCATCGGATCTATGTGTGGGTGTGGTAACTCCAGGAACCCGGGATCCATCTGGGCGGCAGATGTTCGCTTGGCCTGGGCTGCCCTCCGACCGCCCGGCCCCTCTGCTGCTCCTACCTCCACCTGCTGTACCGGGACGGCTGTGTTGTGCGCACCAGTGAGTGTACCAGACGTCTCATCACTAAAGTGCCCAACCGTGGTGAGTGTTTCTGCGATGGTGGAGGGTGTTGGTGACAGCAGCGGCGTTGTGTCGTGCTCTTCGTCCCACTCTGAGTCCATGGCACTTTGGGGTGGGGGTTCGTCTCCACCCATCCACTCTGAGTCACTGTCCGGTATTTCGTCTTCCTGGGTAGTGCTGTCCCGGGTACTGCTGTCCCGGGTAGTGGTGTCCCGGGTAGTGGTGTCCTGGGTAGTGGTGTCCTGGGTAGTGGTGTCCTGGGTAGTGGTGTCTCGGGTAGTGGTGTCCTGGGTAGTGGTGTCCTGGGTAGTGGTGTCCTGGGTAGTGGTGTCCTGGCTCGGATGTGAAGGGGGCCTGTGGCTGCCCCCCTCGTCGCTGGGTGGTCGCTCCCGCACGTGACGGGGGTGTTGTCTCCCTGTTGCTCCAGGTCTCTCCGTCTCCCGTGGTGTGCGAGGGGCATCGTGCGGGCGTCGCATGCTGGAGGGTGCGGGTCTCTCCGTCTCCCGTGGTCTCCGAGGGGCATCCTGCGGGCGTCGCATGCTGGAGGGTGCGGGTCTCTCCGTCTCCCGTGGTCTCCGAGGGGCATCCTGCGGGCGTCGCATGCTGGAGGGTGCGGGTCTCTCCGTCTCCCGTGGTCTCCGAGGGGCATCCTGCGGGCGGTCTGCATCTGCGGGGATGGGTGCCTGGACGTTTGGTCCTGCGATACACAATGAAGCATGCATGGTTAGACATCAGGCAGTGATCAGGTGATATGGGGGAGGGGGGATATGGGGGAGGGGGGATATGGGGACGGGCTGTCGGTGGCTCACTTGCTAGTACGCCCCCGACCTCTGCATCAGCAACCTCCCGGTCCTCAGGTCCGCCAGCCAGTTCCAGGGCCCTTTCCTGGTGTTCGGTCAGTGGCCTCTCATCAGCGGGGCCTCCTCCAGTCCTCACATGCTCCCTATTGTTGTGTGCGCGCTTCTCCTGTGGGGGGGGGGGGGTGGCAGGGGTAAAAGGCAACACTGTTAGGCAGGTATATGAATGCACGTCATCGGTTGCGCGTGCATTGCAGAGGTTAAGGTTAGGGCTGGATTCACTTGGGGATATGGGGGAGGGGGGATATGGGGGAGGGGGGGATATGGGGTGGGGGGATATGGGGGAGGGGGGATATGGGGGAGGGGGGATATGGGGGATCTGGGGAGGGGGGATATGGGGGAAGGGGATATGAGGGAGGGGGATATGGGGCAGGGAGGGATATGGGGGAGGGGGGATATGGGGAGGGGGGATATGGGGAGGGGGGGATATGGGGGAGGGGGGGATATGGGGGAGGGGGGATATGGGGAGGGGGGATATGGGGGAGGGGGGGATATGGGGAGGGGGGATATGGGGGAGGGGGGGATATGGGGGAGGGGGGATATGGGGGAGGGGGGATATGGGGAGGCTCACCCTGCCTGCTCTGACGAGGTCGTTCACCTTCTTGTGGCACTGGGTGCCTGTCCGTGGTGTCAGGGCCGCAGCGGTGACGGCCTCTGCCACTTCCCTCCACAGACGCCGGCTGTGGCGTGGGGCAACTCTGCGGCCGTGCCCGGGATACAGGGCGTCCCTCCTCTGCTCCACTGCGTCCAGGAGCGCCTCCACATCGCGTGACTCGAACCTCGGGGCTGAGCGGCGGCCAGCCATCCAGTCGGGTGTTGCGGTCGGGTGTTCCGGTCGGGTGGGGGGGAGCAGCGCGGCCTTATGAGCCGTCACGCCATGCAGCGCGTATGACGCTGCACGGCGTGAACCACTGCACAAGCGCGGATCCCGTTACGTCGCTGCTAGCCCATTTCGGGCCGGAGATCATCGACCCATTTTTCCGACGTGACGCAAGTCGGATTTGCGCCGTTTTTTGCGCCGATAACGGAGAATTTCGCCCCATGTCTTTCAGGACTCGTGGGAGGAAACTGTTGCTCTCTTTTGGTGGCTATAAATATGGCGGTTAATAAGGTCGCCTTTCTTAATCTTAATTATGAATATGCTTTCAGAGTCGCCATGTATCTCTCGATACCGCCACAAGGTTCAACTGAATACCGATCAAAGAGCCAAGACACCAGTTAGTTAGTTCAAAGTCAATGACACTTTATTTACACACAGTATGATTTACTCATGCCAATAACACTGCAGGCTAAACTATCTCTATCACTAACACCTATACTTAACTTCGGGTGCCCACTTAGGTCAGAGAAACAATGGCCGTTGTTCGGAGCTGAGGCTGTTGGGTTCGAAGAGGTAACAGGAGTACAGCTAAGGTCGTCCGTCTGGTAGCGAGAGCGTTGAACTTGAACTTACTTGCTTCTGGTGGTGCAGGTGGAAGGGTCTCTCCACTTGAGAGCCAAATCCAAGAGGCTGAACATATGGCGGGGGTTCCTTCTTATACTCGGGGGGCTTTTAGGCGGGCCTTAACCTTGATCCCAATTAATTGGGCAGTTTCTCGATCACTGCCATCGATCTGAGCCAATAAAGGGGCGGGTGCCTTGATGGCTGGGCGTTGGCCTTGCTTTGTTTGTGTCTTCTTGCTGGGGTGGTGGCGCCGGAATGTCTGGGACCTGAGCACTAGTCTTTGTTCCTCGGAGATGGGCCTTCAATATGTAAACCGGCCCAGGGTTTCGGTTCTGTCTACAGTCTGTCTTCTCAATACACATTCAGGCTCTGTGCCTGCTTGTTACTTTGCATTGTCCATTTTTCCCTGTATGCTCTGCGAGTGTCCATTTTATATACTGAAAGTGGCCATCCCAGATGGCTACAAAACCGGAGCACCCGGAGGAAACCCACGCAGACACACGGTGAACGTGCAGATTCCACTCAGACAGTGACCCAAGCCAGCAATCGAACCTCGGACCCTGGTGCTGTGAAGCAACAGTGCTAACCACTGTGCTACCGTGGCCGCCCACGATCTGTCTCCATGCTTGCCTCTACACACATTTCTGTCCAGTGCCAAACTGCCCTCTAGACTGGGGCCATGTCAATGTGGGTGGTACCCGGCACGGTAGCATAGTGGTTAGCACAATTGCTTCACAGCTCCAGAGTCCCAGGTTCGATTCCTGGCTTGTGTCACTGTCTGTGCGGAGTCTGCACGTTCTCCCCGTGTCTGCGTGGGTTTCCTCCGGGTGCTCCGGTTTCTCCCACAGCCCAAAGATGTGCAGGTTAGGTGGATTAGCCATGATAAATTGCCCTTAGTGTCCAAAATTGCCCTTGGTGTTGGGTGGGGTTACTGGGTTATGGGGATAGGGTGCAGGTATGTGCTAGGGTAGGGTGCTCTTTCCAAGAGCCGGTGCAGACTCGAAGGTCCGAATGGCCTCCTTCTGCACTGTAACTTTTATGATTCTGTGATTCTATTTTAAACCTTTCTATGCCAGACCCTTATACTATATGCATGTCCCTGACAAGGCGATATTTATAGCTCAAACCTCTCTGTTCTGTGACTATATCTGTCCCATTGGGCCTTCTCTATGGCCTGCTGCTGTCCTGGCCGTGCTGGCGTTAAGCTAGGAGTTCCAGGGTCTCGAAGAAGCGATAATTTAGCTGGGGAAGCTTCTCTTCTCCATTCACTTTGCAAGAACTGCCTCTTATTTGGGCAGTTTGATGTGGGTACTAAGAAAATCTCACTTGTATGTGAGAAATGCCAAAGCCATCAAGGCAGTAATTGTGAGGCGTGTGTACTTCAAGGTTACACCTCAGCACTGACTGTTCTGGTACACAGTCACTATTGACATTTGATTACAGAGTAGAGACAAGTAGATGGTAAATATTTAATCATTTTCTGCTGATGTGGGTTTTTGTTGTGCTTGTATTTTTTCCTTTCACAATCATATTATTATTTTGTTCATCCTGAAGTCCCACTGCGGACCAAACCCTTCCCCCCTCCCCCCCCCCCCCAGGCTGAGCGTTCCCAGGAAACGTCTGCTTGGCCCTCGACTGACTGGAGGAAAGATTCTATAATCAGGGTTGCGAAGGTCAGTCAGTGTAAGGCAGCGAACAAAAAAGGAGACACCTTGGGCGTCATTCTCCGACTCCCCAGAGGGTCGGAGAATGGCCGTTGGCCGCCGTGAATCCCGCCCCCGCCGGTTGCTGAAGTCTCCGAAGGGAGAAAAGTCGGCGGGGCGTTAATGGCGCCGCTGCCGTCGGAGAATGGCACGGGTCTGCGCAAGGCAGCCGATTTTCGGCCTGCCGATATTCTCCCTTCCGGATGGGCCGAAGTCCCGTCGACGTGATGACCGTTCACGTCGACGTAAATCAAACCTCCTTTTCATCGGCGTGACCCTGTGCTCCAGGTTCACGCCGACCAGCGTGGAGGTGAGTGACGGCCTGGGGGGTTGGCCGCTGGGCAGGCGATGGCGTGGCCGCAGTGTGAATGTGTAAGGAGAGGTGTGTCTCGGGTTGTGTGTGTGTGTGTGCGGCGGGGGGGGGGGTGGTTAGAGTGGGCTGGGCTCCGGGGGAGTGCCGGGAGGGGGGTCCGTGCCGGGGAGGAGGATGGGGGGTCCGTGCCGGGGAGGAGGATGGGGGGTCCGTGCCGGGGAGGAGGTTGGGGGGGTCCGTGCCGGGGAGGAGGTTGGGGGGGTCCGTGCCGGGGAGGGGGATGCGAGGGCAAGTGAGTTGGTCCACCTGGCCAGGTGCCAGCCTCCAACAGTTGGACCCATGCGGTCCATGCCACCTGGCTGGGCGGAAGGAGGATATATGGGCAATGATGACATGTCGTCGTTCCCCTCCCCCCCACCAGGCCATCATGTTTTCCGATCATCCAGCGATGTTGGCCGCCGTGGCGGCAGCCGCTAATGTCTATGTTGCCCTGGATGAGGAGGAGGAGGAGGAGGAGGAGCGTGACAGAGAGGCGGTGCAGGCTGCCGCAGAGGGACAGGCGGCAGCCGCCCAGGCTGGAGGGACACCTGACCGACAGGACGAGGAGGGGGAGGAGGATGTCGCGGCCCCACGCAACGGAGGCACCCGAGGGTGCCCCGTGTGTACCGGCCCCGGCAGTCATACCAGGACCTCACAGACCGGGAATGCAGGAGACTCCGGATGAGGCGGGAAACCGTGGCACACATCTGCCACCTGCTGGCACACTGTCACCGCGTGGCACTGGCGGGGGACACCCTCTCCCCGTGTCCGTCAAGGTTACGGTGGCCCTGAACTTTTATGCAACGGGGTCATTCCAGGCACCGAGTGGGGACCTGTCCGGCATATCGCAGACATCGGTGCATCGGTATATCGGGGCAGTGACAGATGCCCTATATGCCATGGCGCACCGCTACATCCGCTTCCCCGTGGACCGGGCCAGCCAAGATGCCCGGGCAGTGGGCTTCTCTGCCGTGGCCGGGTTCCCCATGGTCCAGGGCGCGATCGATGGGATGCACGTCGCCGTGCGGCCACCTGCAGATAACAGGGCCGTGTTCACCAATAGGAAGGGGACATATTCGATGAACATACAGGTGGTCTGCGGCCACCGCATGATGATCCTGCAAGTCTGCGCCCGTTACCCAGGCAGTATACACGACTCATACGTGTTGTCGCGGTCATCCATCCCCAGCATGTACGAGGGACGCCATCCCCGGCTGAGGGGCTGGTTGCTGGGCGACAGGGGCTACCCATTGCGATCGTGGCTGATGACGCCTATACGAGGCCACGCAATGAGGCGGAGAACCGCTACAATGATGCCCATGTAGCGACAAGGGGAGTGATAGAGCGGTGCTTTGGCGTGCTGAAGATGCGTTTCAGGTGCCTGGACCTCTCTGGGGGCGCCCTCTAGAATCGGTCAGATAGGGTCGGCCGCATCATTGTGGTGTGCTGCGTCCTGCACAACATAGCCCAGCAGAGGGGCGATGTGCCGCAGGCAGAGGAGGGCGGAGTGGAGGAGCAGCAGGAAGAGGCGCAGTCCTCCCCAGATGAGGGGGATGGGGGTAATGGTCAGGGCAGACGGGGTAGACACAGGCGGGTGGCTGTCCACCGTTACCGGCTGGCCCAGCGGGCACGGGACAGACTGATAGCCGCCCACTTCACTGACTAGATGGGCGTGGGAATCGGGTAGTATGGCCACAGACCGCACACCATGGCAACAGCCGACCACCCACACACCCCACCCATCCACCCACCCAGCACCCTCACCCCCCTCCCCAACCCCACCCACCCCACCCGCATGCGCACCACCCCCCCCCATTGCCGATCCACCTGCGGCACAACGGGCCGGGCTCACACAGTTGCGGGTGGACGCGTGTCTATTGCAGGCCATGGAGGATGATGACAACCCACCCTGCGATGAGCTCCTGGCTCCACATCGTTAGACTATGTCTGACCCATGGCCACAGTACCACCATCCACC
Organism: Scyliorhinus torazame; assembly: GCF_047496885.1. Lineage (NCBI taxonomy): Eukaryota > Metazoa > Chordata > Chondrichthyes > Carcharhiniformes > Scyliorhinidae > Scyliorhinus > Scyliorhinus torazame. Next base: position 326,772,900 of record NC_092710.1, read on the forward strand.
CGGACCATCCCTGCATGCGGCTGTGACACTGCAGCGCACGGTCCCATCCTCTGCCCGGGGGGATGTTGATGGCGGCCCAGGGGGAACGGGGCAGACTCACCTGGGGCTGAGGTAAGAACACCCCTCACACACACACTTGCGCTCAACGTACATGACACCCCCGCACGCTTTGGACACAGCACAAAGGCAGCTTCTGTAGGTGTAACATTGACTTTAATAACCAAACGAGTTCATGCACGTGCCCTAGCCCCTAAAACTCATCTGTGCCCTGCACCCGTGCCAACTTACTCAGTGTCTAATTGTTTGGCCTTACGGGCCCTTTGACTACGTCTACGTGGTTCCCCAGACGGTACAGCAGAACTGGAGGTGGACTCCTGTGATTCCTGCCCTCTGACACTGGATCCCTTTGGCGGCCGTTTCCTGGGGCGTCCTGGCCTAGATGGGCCAGGCTGCGGCCCGGGCGCTGGGATGGCGAGCTGCCAGCCTGTCCTGCCCGTTGCCCACCCGATGCACCTGGGATGGAAGGGGGGGAGTCCGAGGTGTCGCGGTGTTCCGGGACCTCCCCTTCAGCGGGAGCCGGGACGGACCACACCACCTCCTCCTCCCTCGGGGTGCCTGATGGCCCGCAGGCCTCTACATGGGTGGGGGATGCGAACGGACTAGCCACCCGACGCCCCCCCGGCATCTGGCGCTGCAAGTCCTGGAGGCCCGTGCTGGTATCGACAGGGGTCTGCAGGTTTGCAGCCATGGAGCCCAGGGGGTTGGCAAACCCTGTCTGTGACAGTGCGACGCCTGCTCGCACATGGCCACTGGCGCCGATGCCCTCAGCGATGGCCTGCAGAGACTGGGCCATGGCCTGCTGAGACTGGGCTATGGCCTGCTGATACTGGGCTATGGTGTTGAGCGCCTCTGCCATCTGGCGCTGGCACTCGCTCATGGCCTCCTGTGAGAGGGCAGCCATGTCTTGGGCCACAGACGCCGCCTGCACGGAAAGCCCCAGGCCTCGCAAACCGTTCCCCATGTCTGACACCGTCGCACCCATTGCCTCCACCGCGGACGCCACCCGTGCGGTGTCGGCCTGGGTGGCACGTATGACCGGCACCACTTCCAGCTCCTGGACGCGGGTGGACTCCTCCACCTGCGACTGCAGCCGCCGCAAGCCGACCGTCCCCCTCTTCGCTCGTCTCCGGGTCGGTGGTTGCATCGGAGCTATGTGTGGGTGTGGTAACTCCAGGAACCCGGGATCCATCTGGGCGGCAGATGTTCGCTTGGCCTGGGCTGCCCTCCGACCGCCCGGCCCCTCTGCTGCTCCTACCTCCACCTGCTGTACCGGGACGGCTGTGTTGTGCGCACCAGTGAGTGTACCAGACGCCTCATCACTAAAGTGCCCAACCGAGGTGAGTGTTTCTGCGATGGTGGAAGGTGTTGGTGACAGCAGTGGCATTGTGTCGTGCTCTTCGTCCCACTCTGAGTCCATGGCACTTTGGGGTGGGGGTTCGTCTCCGCCCATCCACTCTGAGTCACTGTCTGGTATTTCGTCTTCCTGGGTAGTGCTGTCCCGGGTAGGGGTGTCCTGGGCAGTGCTGTCCCTGGTAGTGGTGTCCTGGGTAGTGGTGTCCTGGGTAGTGGTGTCCTGGGTAGTGGTGTCCTGGGTAGGGGTGTCCTGTGCAGTGCTGTCCCGGGTAGTGGTGTCCTGGGTAGTGCTGTCCCGGGTAGGGGTGTCCTGGGCAGTGCTGTCCCGGGTAGTGGTGTCCTGGGTAGTGGTGTCCTGGGTAGTGCTGTCCCGGGTAGTGGTGTCCCGGGTAGTGCTGTCCCGGGTAGTGCTGTCCTGGGTAGTGCTGTCCCGGGTAGTGGTGTCCCGGGTAGTGGTGTCCTGGGTAGTGGTGTCCTGGGTAGTGGTGTCCTGGCTCGGATGTGACGGGGGCCTGTGGCTGCCCCCCTCATCGCTGGGTGGTCGCTCCCGCACGTGACGGGGGTGTCGTCTCCCTGTTGCTCCAGGTCTCTCTGTCTCCCGTGGTGTGCGAGGGGCATCCTGCGGGCGTCGCATGCTGGAGTGTCCGGGTCTCTCTGTCTCCCGTGGCCTCCGAGGGGCGTCCTGCGGGCGGTCTGCATCTGCGGGGATGGGTGCCTGGACGTTTGGTCCTGCGATACACAATGAAGCATGCATGGTTAGACATCAGGCAGTGATCAGGTGATATGGGGGAGGGGGATATAGGGGAGGGGGGATATGGGGACGGGCTGTCGGTGGCTCACTTGCTAGTACGCCCCCGACCTCTGAATCAGCAACCTCCCGGTCCTCAGGTCCGCCAGCCAGTTCCAGAGTCCTTTCCTCGTGTTCGGTCAGTGGCCTCTCATCAGCGGGGCCTCCTCCAGTCCTCACATGCTCCCTATTGTTGTGTGCACGCTTCTCCTGTGGGGGGGGGGGGGGTGGTGGCATGGGTAAAAGGCAACAGTGTTGGGCAGGCATATGAATGCACGCCATCGGTTGCGCGTGTATTGCAGAGGTTAAGGTTAGGGCTGGATTCACTTGGGGATATGGGGGAGGGGGGATATGGGGGAGGGGGGATATGGGGAGGGGAAATATGGGGGAGGGGAGATATGGGGGAGGGGGGATATGGGGAGGGGGATATGGGGGAGGGGGGATATGGGGGAGGGGGGATATGGGGGAGGGGCGATATGGGGGAGGGGGGATATGGGGGAGGGGGGCTGTGGGGGAGGGGGGATATGGGGGAGGGGGGGGATATGGGGAGGGGGATATGGGGAGGCTCACCCTGCCTGCTCTGACGAGGTCGTTCACCTTCTTGTGGCACTGGGTGCCTGTCCGTGGTGTCAGGGCCGCAGCGGTGACGGCCTCTGCCACTTCCCTCCACAGACGCCGGCTGTGGCGTGCGGCAACTCTGCGGCCGTGCCCGGGATACAGGGCGTCCCTCCTCTGCTCCACTGCGTCCAGGAGCGCCTCCACATCCCGTGACTCGAACCTCGGGGCTGAGCGGCGGCCAGCCATCCAGTCGGGTGTTCCGGTCGGGTGTTCCGGTCGGGTGGGGGGGAGCAGCGCGGCCTTATGAGCCGTCACGCCGTGCGGCGCCTATGACGCTGCACGGCGTGAACCACGTGAGCACGCGCGTATCCCGTTACGTCGCTGCTAGCCCATTTCGGGCCGGAGACTTTCGACCCATTTTTCCGACGTGACACAAGTCGGATTTGCGCCATTTTTTTGCGCCGATCGGCGGACTTTGCGCCGATAACGGAGAATTTCGCCCCTTATGTTTCTGGAATACATTTCATTCTCCCTTGGGATCAGAGGGACAAAACAATTAGAGAAGGGAATCGTTTGGATTGCAGGAAATATAATAAATGGAGGAAGCTCAAATGTTCCAGAGTAATGAAGAGCACAGTATTGGGAGCGTGAGGGTTGAAGTCGATGATTTCTTTCTGGCATTCACCAAGCTCGCGTCTATGTAACCGTGCTATCTTCCTAATTTAACAGTGTGCTATCTCCATGGCGATATCGTTCATTAAAATAAGAGGGCAAGTGTTTCTGGGTCATATCACACAACGTGATTTGCATCCAGTGAAACAAGTGGACTTTGACTAAAATAAATCACCGAAGACTGAGATTATCCACTAAAATGAACACGAAACTCTGCGGATGCTGGAATCTAAAACAAAATGGTAAAGGTTTGGGGAATCTCAGCAGATCTGGCAGTACTCACGCTCCCAACACTGCGCTCTTCATTACTCTGGAACATTTGAGCTTCCTTCATTTATTATATATCCTGCAAGTCTGTACGGCTCTGAAGAAGAATCATACTGACTTTTTTTGTTCATGGGATGTGGGGCTCGCTGGCTGGGCCAGCATTTATTGCCCACCCCTGAGGACATTTAAGAGTCAACCACATTGTTCTGGGTCTGGAGTCACGTGTAGGCCAGACCAGATAAGGACAGCAGATTTCCTTCCCTAAAGGACATTAGAGAACCAGATGAGTTTTCACATCAATCGACAATGGTTTCATGGTCATCATTTGACTTTGTTTAATTCTACATTTTTTATTGAATTCAAATTCCACCATCTGTCCTGGTGGGATTTGAACTCGGATCCTCAGAGCTTTGCCCTGGATCTCTAGTGCAGTGACAATACCGCTATGACACTGCCTCCCCAGTGTTTCTCACCCCAGTGTTTGCCATGACAATGTCTCAAAGATTACCTGTAAATTACTTCGGAAAGTCCTGGGGTCATAAAAAAAACGCGATGTAAATAATTTTCGGGAACAGGCCGAGCAGCCGTGATGCCCCGCCCCACAGGACTGTGGCGGCATCCAGGCACCGACCGGCATTGTGGGGGCAGCACGGTAGCATAGTGGTAGCATAGCATTGTGGATAGCACAATTGCTTCACAGCTCCAGGGTCCCAGGTTCGATTCCGGCTTGGGTCACTGTCTGTGCGGAGTCTGCAAATCCTCCCCGTGTGTGCGTGGGTTTCCTCCGGGTGCTCCGGTTTCCTCCCACAGTCCAAAGATGTGCAGGTTAGGTGGATTGGCCATGCTAAATTGCCCTTAGTGTTGGGTGGGGTTACTGGGTTATGGGGATAGGGTGGAGGTGTTGACCTTGGGTAGGGTGCTCTTTCCAAGAGCCGGTGCAGACTCGATGGGCAGAATGGCCTCCTTCTGCACTGTAAATTCTATGATAATCTATGATTGTGGTGGCCATCTTGTTGTGCACCCACTGACCACACACCTTGGTTCCTGGTTCTACACAGTGACACCGGCCATAAGGGTGCGTCCACCCCCGCACCCCACCTCCTGCCACAGTGTGCCTACCCACCCCCAATCATCCTGCCCAACTGGCAGCCACCCACCAGGGGACAACCCAGGGCCACACCCAAGGCATCCCCCAGTGAGGGCAGTGCCAGTCAATGATAGCCCTCAGAGTAGGGATGGATGCCTTGGGCACCGATGGTGTCGGATACCGATGGGGCAGGGGTGCGGGGATGGGCAAGGGAGAATGTGTGGGCAGAGTCTACAGTGCCAACCGGAGCCACCGTGTAGCCCATGGGACTTGGTTGGGCATGCGAGTGTGCACCAGGCTAACATGTTAGCCTGACAACCCATGCAGACAATGGCGTTTGGCGTTCAACCAGCAATGCTGGCCGCCATGGTGATGGTCGCGGCTCTGCAAGATGCCCTGCGGCCGCGTGAGTGGGGGCCACTCGGAGAGGAGGGGGAAGCTGCAGCAGTTGAATGGGCTGCACAGGACCGGGCTGCAGAGGAGCGGGCTGCAGAGGACCGGGCTGCAGAGGACCGGGCTGCACAGGACCGGGCTGCAGAGGACCGGGCTGCAGAGGACCAGGCTGCAGAGGAACGGGCTGCAGAGGAACGGGCTGCACAGGACCGGGCTGCACAGGACCGGGCTGCACAGGACCGGGCTGCACAGGAGCGGGCTGCAGAGGAGCGGGCTGCACAGGACCGGGCTGCAGAGGAGCGGGCTGCACAGGAGCGGGCTGCAGAGGACCGGGCTGCAGAGGAGCGGGCTGCAGAGGAGCGGGCTGCAGAGGAGCGGGCTGCACAGGAGCGGGCTGCAGAGGACCGGGCTGCAGAGGACCGGGCTGCAGAGGAGCGGGCTGCAGAGGAGCGGGCTGCACAGGACTGGGCTGCAGAGGACCGGGCTGCACAGGACCGGGCTGCAGAGGACCGGGCTGCACAGGACCGGGCTGCAGAGGACTGGGCTGCACAGGACCGGGCTGCAGAGGACCGGGCTGCACAGGACCGGGCTGCACAGGACCGGGCTGCACAGGACCGGGCTGCAGAGGACCGGACTGCACAGGACCGGGCTGCAGAGGACCGGGCTGCAGAGGAACGGGCTGCAGAGGAACGGGCTGCAGAGGACCAGGCTGCAGAGGACCAGGCTGCAGAGGACTGGGCTGCAGATGACGGGCTGCAGAGGAGCGGGCTGCAGAGGAGCGGGCTGCAGAGGAGTGGGCTGCAGAGGACCGGGCTGCAGAGGACCGGGCTGCACAGGACCGGGCTGCAGAGGAACGGGCTGCAGAGGAGCGGGCTGCACAGGACCGGGCTGCAGAGGACCGGGCTGCACAGGACCTGGCTGCAGAGGACCGGGCTGCAGAGGAGCGGGCTGCAGAGGAACGGGCTGCAGAGGACCAGGCTGCAGAGGACCGGGCTGCAGATGACGGGCTGCAGAGGAGCGGGCTGCAGAGGACCGGGCTGCAGAGGAGCGGGCTGCACAGGACCGGGCTGCAGAGGACCGGGCTGCAGACAAACAAACTGCAGAGTAACGGGCTGCACAGGACCGGGCTGCAGAGGAGCGGGCTGCAGAGGAGCGGGCTGCAGAGGACCGGGCTGCAGAGGAGCGGGCTGCAGAGGAGCGGGCTGCAGAGGACCGGGCTGCAGAGGAGCGGGCTGCAGAGGACCGGGCTGCAGAGGAACGGGCTGCAGAGGAACGGGCTGCACAGGAGCGGGCTGCAGAGGAGCGGGCTGCAGAGGAATGAGCTGCAGAGGGACAGGTGGCAGCCACACCGGCTGGAAGGCCGGTTGGCCAACAGGCCGAGGAGAAGGAGATGCCAAGGAGGACCCCCATGATACCAGCACTGCCTGTCATTTGAGGACCTGCCGGACCGGGCCTGTCGTTGAAGTCCAGCTGAGCAGAGAGACAGTGCGACACACTGCCACACCTGGCACTGCGGAGTATGGGGGAGGATGCCTGCTCCTGGTGACCATCAAGGTGACTGTCGCCCTGAACCTCTATGCGACGGGGTCCTTCCAGACGCTGAGTGGGGACCTGTCCGGGATCTCACAGACGTCAGCACACGGGTGCATCCGCGCCGTCACGGAGGCCCTGTATGCCCAGGCGGATCATTACATCCATTTCCATGTGGACCGAGTCCACTCGGGTGCCTGGGCAACAGAGTTTGCTGCCATCGCCGGGATGCCCCGGGACCAGGGGGCGATAGACTGGATGCATGTCGCACTACTGGCACCTGTGGATACATACATAGATACATAGATAGATAGAAGATGGGAGCAGGAGGAGGCCTTTTGGCCCTTCGAACCTGCTCCGCCATTCATCACGATCATGGCTGATCATCCAACTCAATAGCCTAATCCTGCTTTCTCCCCATAGCCTTTGATCCCATTCTCCCTAAGTGCTATATCTAGCCGCCTCTTGAATATGTTCAATGTCTTAACATCAACAACTTCCTTTGGTAATGAATTCCACAGGGTCACCACTCTTTGGGTGAAGAAACATCTCCTTATCTCTGTCCGAAATGGTTTACGCTGAATCCTCAGACTGTGACCCCTGGTTCTGGACACACCCATCATTGATAACATCCTCCCTGCATCTACCTGAGATGCCTGCTGGGGCCATGGCCACCTAGGGGGTACCCGCCTGGGGGCACTGCCATACGACCTGTCGCCCGAGGTTCACAGTGGGCAGTAACCAGCATGCGCAGCTGCATGCCTGACTTGCAGGCCGCGGCAATTGTCCGTCCATCCCGATCCCACAACACTAATTCCCGCCCTCCCTGGCAGAAGCCCTCAGGCCAGCGGCACGACTGTCAGCAAACTAGAGTGAGGTTGTACACTTTCCGTGCCTCCGCCCCATCATCAGCCTGTTTCTCGATTTTTAAAAGTGCAAGTGAACCTCGCCATCGGGAAGTCCCCCCCCCGCGCGGAGGCCCGCGAATGATATGCCAACGGCGTTTACTGTACCTGCGGAGTGGGACGCATTCACGCCACTGTAGAGGCACCGGAGAATTGCGATTTGGCGTTAACCTGGCGTCCACCATGATTTTGGCGTCAAAACCGATTCTCCGCCCAATAGCCATTCCTGGTTTCGGCATCGGCCAGCGGAGAATCCCGCCCATTAACTCTATCTCTCTGACAGATACTGTCAGACCTGTTGAATTTTCCAGCACTCTCTGTCTATACCGGCAGATTGCTGAAAGGCGGAATTCTTCCACAATTTATTTTTCATTTCACTCAGACAACCCAGACAAATCAGTGGGTGGGATTTTCCAGGCCTTCCCTCCAGCAGAATGTTCCATTCCCGCCAAAAGGCCACCTCCACAGCAAGTTCCCCGGTGGAGGGACGAGCGAGGCATGCAAATCACCGAAGACAGATCGCCGGCGGCCAATGGTAAGCTGCATCCTCCGCTGGGGGGGGGGGGGGGGGGGGGGATAGAAAATCCCGACCATCGGGCCAACGCATTTCCTGAGTAAATAGGCTTCACCAAGTAAGAGTGACTGTTTGACTGATACTGACCTGGGCAGCTGAACTCTTCCTCTTTTGTGGCGTCCGACCAAATAGTGTGGAAGAGATACAAGTGTAGAATAGTACATTGTTGGAATGAGAGGACAAAAGAGGAGACAGCTGCTGACTCTGCAGGATTCTTTCTGCTCATTCACAGAAAGTTAGCAGAGGCAAAGTGCTGGGAGATTTCACAGTCGGCTGAGGCAGGACACATTCCCAGACTGAATGGAAAAGCCATCCCAAAGCCTGGTCGTGAACAGAGCGGGCCACGACATTCTGGAAATAGATAGGAATGGAGTTGAAAAGTGTGTAGGAAACATTTGTATCCGCGCGTGCTAGAAATGAATTTAAGGGGAGCTGTATATGGCTTGCGATTAATCTTAATCCTTTATAATTACATTAAATATCTGTTTTCTGTGAGGTCTTGGACTGAAAAACGTGGGCTAGAATATTGAGCCGGTCAGGGTGATCCAAGGCCATCATTACGAATGATAAATTTAGTTGCTGTCGGTCTGAATCTCTGTCGCCCCGCCCAGCCCTGCAACGCTCTGAGAACTCTCACTGTGACCTCTTCCAACTTCACCTCACCCTTCACTGATGTGCCTTTGACCCACCCAGCCTTTAAGTTCGACAATTCCCTCCATTAACCTATCCACCTCTTTATCACAGTTTAAGGTGTTGTTTAAAACCCATCTCCTTGACAAAGCTTTCGGTCACCGATTCTAATGTCTTCCCCCATTGGTCCGGCTTCAGGGGCGTCATTCTCCGGCCCCCCAGTGGGGAGAATCACGGGTGTGCGCAAGGCAGCCGATTTTCGGCCTGCCGATATTCTCCCTTCCGGATGGGCCGAAGTCCCGTCGACGTGATGACCGTTCACGTCGACGTGAATCAAACCTCCTTTTCATCGGCGTGAACCTGTGCTCCAGGTTCACGCCGACCAGCGTGGAGGTGAGTGACGGCCTGGGGGGTTGGCTCTGGGCAGGCGATGGCGTGGCCGCAGTCTGAATGTGTGGGGAGAGGTGTGTCTCGGGTTGTGTGTGTGTGTGCGCGGCGGGGGGGGGGGGGTTAGAGTGGGCTGGGCTCCGGGGGAGTGCCGGGAGGGGGTTCCGTGCCGGGGAGGGGGATGGGGGGTCCGTGCCGAGGAGGGGGATGGGGGGTCCGCGCCAGGGAGGGAGATGGGGGGGTCCGTGCCGGGGAGGGGGATGGGGGGTTCCGTGCCGGGGAGGGGGATGGGGGGGTCCGTGCCGGGGAGGAGGTTGGGGTCCGTGCCGGGGAGGGGGATGGGGGGGGGGGGGGTCCATGCCGGGGAGGAGGTTGGGGTCCGAGCCGGGGAGGGGGATGGGGGGTCCGTGCCGGGGAGGAGGTTGGGGTTCGGGCCGGGGAGGGGGATGGGGGGTCCGTGCCGGGGAGGGGGATGGGGGGTCCGTGCCGGGGAGGGGGGTGCGAGGGCAAGTGTGTTGGTCCACCTGGCCAGGTGCCAGCCTCCAACAGTTGGACCCATGCGGTCCATGCCACCTGGCTGGGGGGAAGGAGGGGATATGGGCAATGATGACATGTCGTCGTTCCCCCCCCACCGACCAGGCCGTCATGTTTTCCGATCATCCAGCGATGTTGGCCGCCGTGGCGGCAGCCGCTAATGTCCATGTTGCCCTGGATGAGGAGGAGGAGCGTGCCAGAGAGGCGGCGCAGGCTGCCACAGAGGGGCAGGCGGCAGCCGCCCAGGCTGGATGGACACCTGACCGACAGGACGAGGAGGGGGAGGAGGACATCGCGGCCCCACGGCAACGGAGGCACCCGAGGGCGCCCCGTGTGTACCGGCCCCGGCAGTCATACCAGGACCTCACGGACCGGGAATGCAGGAGGAGACTCCTGATGAGGCGGGAAACTGTGGCACACATCTGCCACCTGCTGGCACACCTGTCACCGCGTGGCACTGGCGGGGGACACCCTCTCCCCGTGTCCATCAAGGTTACGGTGGCCCTGAACTTTTATGCAACGGGGTCATTCCAGGCACCGAGTGGGGATCTGTCCGGCATATCGCAGACATCAGTGCATCCGGGCAGTGACAGATGCCCTATATGCCGTGGCGCACCGCTACATCCGCTTCCCTGTGGACCGGGCCAGCCAAGATGCCCGGGCCATGGGCTTCTCTGCCGTGGCCGGGTTCCCCATGGTCCAGGGCGCGATTGATGGGATGCACGTCACCGTGCGGCCACCTGCAGGTAACAGGGCCGTGTTCACCAATAGGAAAGGGACCTATTCGATGAACGTACAGGTGGTCTGCGACCACCGCATGATGATCCTGCAAGTCTGCGCCCGTTACCCAGGCAGTGTACACGACTCATACGTGTTATCGCGGTCATCCATCCCCAGCATGTATGAGGGACGCCATCCCCGGCTGAGGGGCTGGTTGCTGGGCAACAGGGGCTACCCATTGCGATCGTGGCTGATGACGCCTATACGGAGGCCACGCAATGAGGCGGAGAACCGCGACAATGATGCCCATGTAGCGACAAGGGGAGTGATAGAGAGGTGCTTTGGCATGCTGAAGATGCGTTTCAGGTGCCTGGACCTCTCTGGGGGCGCCCTCCAGTATCGGTCAGATAGGGTCGGCCGCATCATTGTTGTGTGCTGCGTCCTGCACAAAATAGCCCAGCAGAGGGGCGATGTGCCGCAGGCAGAGGAGGGCGGAGTGGAGGAGCAGCAGGAAGAGGCGCAGTCCTCCCCAGATGAGGGGGATGGGGGTAATGGTCAGGGCAGACGGGGTAGACACAGGCGGGTGGCTGTCCACCGTTACCGGCTGGCCCAGCGGGCACGGGACAGACTGATAGCCGCCCGCTTCACTGACTAGATGGGCGTGGGAATCGGGTAGTATGGCCACAGACCGCACACCATGGCAACAGCCGACCACCCACACCCCCCACCCATCCACCCACCCAGCACCCTCACCCCCCTCCCCAACCCCACCCACCCCACCCCACCCGCATGCACACCACCCCCCCATTGCCGATCCACCTGCGGCACAACGGCCGGGCTCACACAGTTGCGGATGGACGCGTGTCTATTGCAGGCCATGGAGGATGATGACAACCCGCACTGCGGTGAGCTCCTGGCTCCACATCGTTGGACTATGTCTGACCCATGGCCACAGTACCACCATCCACCCGGACCATCCCTGCATGCGGCTGTGACACTGCAGCGCACGGTCCCGTCCTCTGCCCAGGGGGATGTTGATGGCGGCCCAGGGGGAAGGGGGCAGACTCACCTGGGGCTGAGGTAAGACCACCCCTCACACACACACTTGCGCTCAACGTACATGACACCCCCGCACGCTTTGGACACAGCACAAAGGCAGCTTCTGTAGGTGTAACATTGACTTTAATAACCAAATGAGTTCATGCACGTGCCCTAGCCCCTAAAACTCATCTGTGCCCTGCACCCTTGCCAACTTACTCAGTGTCTAATTGTTTGGCCTTACGGGCCCCTTGACTACGTCTACGTGGTTCCCCAGATGGTACAGCAGAACTGGAGGTGGACTCCTGTGATTCCTGCCCTCTGACACTGGATCCCTTTGGCGGCCGTTTCCTGGGGCGTCCTGGCCTAGCTGGGCCAGGCTGCGGCCCGGGCGACTGGGATGGCGAGCTGCCAGCCTGTCCTGCCCGTTGCCCACCCGATGCACCTGGGACGGAAGGGGGGGAGTCCGAGGTGTCACGGTGTTCTGGGACCTCCCCTACAGGAGGAGCCGGGACGGACCACACCACCTCCTCCTCCCTCGGGGTGCCCGATGGCCCCCAGGCCTTTACATGGGTGGGGGATGCGAACGGACTGGCCATCCGACGCCCCCCCGACATCTGGCGCTGCCAGTCCTGGAGGCCCGTGCTGGTATCGACAGGAGTCTGCAGGTTTGCAGCCATGGAGCCCAGGTGGTTGGCAAACCCTGTCTGTGACAGTGCGACGCCTGCTCGCACATGGCCACTGGCGCCGATGCCCTCAGCGATGGCCTGCAGAGACTGGGCCATGGCCTGCTGAGACTGAGCCATGGCCTGCTGAGACTGGGCCATGCGTTGAGCGCCTCTGCCATCTGGCGCTGGCACTGGCTCATGGCCTCCTGTGAGAGGGCAGCCATGTCCTGGGCCACAGACGCCGCCTGCACGGAAAGCCCCAGGCCTCACAAACCGTTCCCCATGTCTGACACCGTCGCACCCATTGCCTCCACCGCGGACGCCACCCGTGCGGTGTCGGCCTGGGTGGCACGCATGACCGGCACCACTTCCAGCTCCTGGACACGGGTGGACTCCTCCACCTGCGACTGCAGCCGCCGCAAGCCGGCCGTCGCCCTCTTCGCTCGTCTCCGGGTCGGTGGTTGCATCGGATCTAGGTGTGGGTGTGGAAACTCCAGGAACCCGGGATCCATCTGGGCGGCAGATGTTCGCTTGGGCTGGGCTGCCCTCCGACCGCCCGGCCCCTCTGCTGCTCCTACCTCCACCTGCTGTACCCGGACGGCTGTGTTGTGCGCACCAGTGAGTGAACCAGACGCCTCATCACTAAAGTGCCCAACTGAGGTGAGTGTTTCTGCGATGGTGGAGGGTGTTGGTGACAGCAGTGGCGTTGTGTCGTGCTCTTCGTCCCACTCTGACTCCATGGCACTTTGGGGTGGGGGTTCGTCTCCACCCATCCACTCTGAGTCACTGTCCGGTATTTTGTCTTCCTGGGTAGTGCTGTCCCGGGTAGGGGTGTCCTGGGTAGTGGTGTCCTGGGTAGTGGTGTCCTGGGTAGTGGTGTCCTGGCTCGGATGTGACGGGGGCCTGTGGCTGCCCCCCTCGTCGCTGGGTGGTCGCTCCCGCACGTGACGGGGGTGTCGTCTCCCTGTTGCTCCAGGTCTCTCCGTCTCCCGTGGTGTGTGAGGGGCATCCTGCGGGCGTCGCATGCTGGAGGGTCCGGGTCTCTCTGTCTCCCATGGCCTCCGAGGGGCATCCTGCGGGCGTCGCATGCTGGAGGGTCCGGGTCTCTCCGTCTCCCGTGGCCTCCGAGGGGCATCCTGCGGGCGGTCTGCATCTGCGGGGATGGGTCTCTCTGTCTCCCGTGGCCTCCGAGGGGCATCCTGCGGGCGTCGCATGCTGGAGGGTCCGGGTCTCTCTGTCTCCCGTGGCCTCCGAGGGGCATCCTGCGGGCGGTCTGCATCTGCGGGGATGGGTGCCTGGACGTTTGTTCCTGCGATACACAATGAAGCATGCATGGTTAGACACGCAGGCAGTGATATGGGGGAGGGGGATATAGGGGAGGGGGGATATGGAGACGGTCTGACAGTGGCTCACTTGCTAGTACGCCCCCGACCTCTGCATCAGCAACCTCCCGGTCCTCAGGTCTGCCAGCCAGTTCCAGGGCCCTTTCCTCGTGTTCGGTCAGTGGCCTCTCATCAGCGGGGCCTCCTCCAGTCCTCACATGCTCCCTATTGTGTGCGTGCTTCTCCTGTGGGGGGGGGGGGGGTGGGGGTGGGGGGGGGGGGTGGCAGGGGTAAAAGGCAACACTGTTAGGCAGGTATATGAATGCACGCCATTGGTTGCGCGTGCATTGCAGAGGTTAAGGTTAGGGCTGGATTCACTTGGGGATATGGGGGAGGGGGGGATATGGGGGAGGGGGGATATGGGGAGGGGGGATATGGGGGAGGGGGGATATGGAGGAGGGGGATATTGGGCATATGGGGGAGGGGGGGATATGGGGGAGGGGGGGATATGGGGAGGGGGGATATGGTGGAGGGGGGATATGGAGGAGGGGGGATATGGGGCATATGGGGGAGGGGGGATATGGGGGAGGGGGGATATGGGGCATATGGGGGAGGGGGATATGGGGGAGGCTCACCCTGCCTGCTCTGACGAGGTCGTTCACCTTCTTGTGGCACTGGGTGCCTGTCCGTGGTGTCAGGGCCACAGCGGTGACGGCCTCTGCCACTTCCCTCCACAGACGCCGGCTGTGGCGTGGGGCAACTCTGCGGCCGTGCCCGGGATACAGGGCATCCCTCCTCTGCTCCACTGCGTCCAGAAGCGCCTCCACATCCCATGACTCGAACCTCGGGGCTGAGCGGCTGCCAGCCATCCAGTCGGGTGTTCCGGTCGGGTGTTCCAGTCGGGTGGGGGGAAGCCTTATGAGCCGTCACGCCGTGCGGCGCGTATGACGCTGCACGGCGTGAACCACTGCGCAAGCGCGGATCCCGTTACGTCGCTGCTAGCCCATTTCGGGCCGGAGACTTTCGACCCATTTTTCCGACGTGATGCAAGTCGGATTTGCGCCGTTTTTTGCGCCGATAACGGAGAATTTCGCCCCAGGTTTTTGACCGATTATAATATTACTATGTTGAAGATATATCAACGGAAATTGTTCTTGGAGAAGATACGGTTTCTGGTAGCAGTATAGGAATACAGTTCTCTCGTGTCTTGTAGAGCTGATCATGAGGATTAAATTGTTCCCGGTGTTTTTTCTGCCTTTATTTTCTCAGCTTGGTGATGATACCCAGGTGCAGGGTTAATTTTGCATGCTTGACTCAAATAAAAGCCAAGTACTGCAGATGCTGGGAGTCCGAAATAAAAACAGGAAATCATTTGGAGTATTGTGAGCAGTTTTGGGCCCCGTATCTGAAGAAGGATTTGCTGACCTTGGAAAGGGTCCAGAGGAGGTTCACAAGAATGATCCCTTGAATGAAGAGCTTGTCGTATGAGAAACGGTTGAGGACTCTGGGTCTGTACTCGTCGGAGTTTAGAAGGATGAGGAGGGGATCTGATTGAAACTTACAGGATACTGCGTGGCCTGGATAGAGTGGACGTGGAGAGGATGTTTCCACTTGTAGGAAAAACTAGAAGCAGAGGACACAATCTCAGACTAAAGGGACGATCCTTTAAAACAGATGGTGAACGGGCTTTGGGGGCTCAGGAGTTGAGTTACTTGTCGCAGAGTTCCTAAACTTTGACCTGCCCTGGTAGCCACAATATTTATGTGGCGAGTCCAATTCAGATGCTGGTCAATGGTAACCCCCAGGATGTTGATAGTGGGGGATTTAGCAATGGTAATGCCATTGAATGTCAAGGTATCTCTTGTAGGAGATGGTCATTACCTGTATGGTGCGAATATAACTTGCCACTTGTCAGCCCAAGCCTGGATATTGTCCAGGTCTTGCTGCATTTGGACATGGACTGCTTCAGTATCTGAGGAGTTGTGAATGGTGCTGAACATTGTGCAGTCATCTGCGGACATCCCCACTTTTGACCTCATGGTAGAAGGGAGGTCATTGACGAAGCAGCTGAAGATGGTTGGTCCTGAGACAATACCCTGAGGAACTCCTGCAGTGACTGTCCTGGAGCTGAGATGACTGGCCTCCAACAACCACAACCATCTTCCTTTGTGCCAGGTATGACTCCAACCAGTGGAGAGCTTTTGATGCCATACTCGGTCAAATGCTGCCTTGATGCCAAGGGCAGTCACTCTCACCTCACCTCTGACATTCATCTCTTTTGTCCACATTTGAACCAAGAGTGTAATGTGCTTAGTGACCCTGGCGGAACCCAAACTGTGCGTCCGTGAGCAGGTTATTGCTGAGTAAGTGCCGCTTGATAGAATCATAGAATCCTTACAGTGCAGAAGGAAGCCATTCGGTCCATCGAGTCTGCACCGACCCTTTCAAGGAGCACCCGACCTCGGCCCACGCCCCTGCCCGATCTTTGTAATACAACCTCGCCTTTTGGATAACGAAGGGGAAATGTAGAATGGCCAATCCAGCTAACCTGTACGTGTTTGGACTGTGACAACAAGCCGGGGCACCCAGAGGAAACCCACACAGACACGGGGAGAACCTACAAACTCCACAGAGTCACCCAAGGTAGGAATTGAACCCGGGCCCCTGGCACTGTGAGGCAGCAGAGCTAACCATTGTGCCACCATGTTGATGACTCCTTCCATCACTTTACAAATGATCGTGAGTAGATTGATAAGGCAGTCATTTGTCGGGGTTGGATTTGTCCCGTTCCTTGTGTACAGGACATACCTGGGCAGTTTTCCACATTGCCGGGTAGGTGCCAGTGTTGTAACTGCACTGGAACAGCTTGGCTAGGGGTGTGGTAAGTTCTTGAGCGCAAGTCTTCAGTACTATTGCCAGAATATTTTCAGGGCCCATAGCCTTTGCAGTATCTGCATCGGTGAGGATGAGGTCAAGTATGTTCTTCCCTCTTGTTGGCTCCCTCACCACCTGCTGCAGTCCCAGTCTAGCAGCTGCGTCCTTTAGGGCCAGGCCAACTCGGTCTGTGGTGGTACTGCTGAGTCAGTCTTGGTGATGGACATTGAAGTCCCCACCCAGAGCACATTCTGTGCCCTTGCCACCCTCAGTGCTTCCTCCAAGTGGTGTTCAACATGGAGGAGTAATAATTCATCAGCTGATGGTGGCCGGCAGGTGGTAATCAGCAGGAGGTTTCCTTGTTTAACCTGAAGCCGTGAGACTTCATGTGATCCAGAGTCGATGTTGAGGACTCCCATGGCAACTCCCTCCCCACTGTATACCACTGCTGGTTCACCATAGCCAGGAATGGTGATAGTGCTGTCTGGGACATTGCCTGTAAGGTATGATTCTGTGAGTATGATTATGTCAGGCTGTTGCTTATCTAGTCTGTGAGACAGCACTCCCAACTTTGGCACAAGCCCCCAGATGTTAGTAAGGAGGACTTTGCAGGATCGACAGGGCTGGGTTTGCCGCTGATTTCAATTGATTTGATTTGATTTGATTTATTGTCACATGTACCGAAGTACAGTGAAAAGTATTTTTCTGCGGCCGAGGGAACGTACACAGTACGTACATAGTAGACAAAAAGAATAATCGACAGAGTACATTGACAAATGGTATATTGACAAATAGTGATTGGTTACAGTGCGGAACAAGGGGCCAAACAAAGGAAATACATGAGCAAGAGCAGCATAGGGCGTCGTGAATAGTGTTGTTACAGGGAAGAGATCAGTCCGAGGGGGAGTCGTTGAGGAGTCTTGTAGCTGTGGGGAAGAAGCTGTTCCTATGTCTGGATGTACGAGTCTTCAGACTTCTGTACCTTCTGCCTGATGGAAGGGTCCGGAAGAGGGCAATGCCTGGGTGGGAGGGGTCTCTGATAATGCTGTCTGCCTTCCTGAGGCAGCAGGGGGTGGGGGGGTGTACAGAATCAATGTGAGGGTGGCAAGCATGTGTGATACTGAGTTCATCGCACTCTGCAGTTTCTTGCGATCTTGGACCGAGCAGTTGCCATACCAGGTTGGGATGCAGCCGGATAGGATGCTCTCTGTGGCACATCTGTGGAAGGTTGTGAGAGTCGATGCAGACATGCCAAATTTATTTCGCCTCCGTGGGAAGTAGAGACATTGTTGGGCTTTCTTGACTGTTGCATCAATGTGAGTGGACCAGGACAGACTGTTGGTGAAGGTGACCCCCAGGAACTTAAAGCTATCGACCAACTCCACTTCAGAGCCATTGATGTAGATGGTGGGGGGGGATTGGGAGTGGGGGTGCAGTGTCGTGCTATGCTTCCTGAAGTCGATGATCAGTTCCTTGTTCTTTCCAAATTAGAGAGAGGTTGTTTTCGGTACACCATGCAACCAACTGATTTATCTCCCTCCTGTCGTCTGATTCGTCGTTGTTTGAGACGTGGCCCACCACAGTCGTATCATCCGCAAACTTATAGATGAGTTGGAGTTAAATCTTGCGACACAGTCATGGGTGTATAGGGAGTACAGTAGAGGACTGAGCACACATCCTTGCGGGGCTCCGGTGTTGAGGACTATTGTGGAGGAGGTGCTGTTGCCTATCCTGACAGATTGCAGTCTGTTGGTGAGGAAGTCACCAAGGGGCAGCACGGTAGCATTGTGGTTAGCACAATTGCTTCACAGCTCCAGGGTCCCAGGTTAAATTTCGGCTTGGGTCACTGTCTATGTGGAGTCTGCACATCCTCCCCGTGTGTGCGTGGGTTTCCTCCGGGTGCTCCGGTTTCCTCCCACAGTCCCAAGATGTGCAGGTTAGGTGGATTGGCCATGATAAATTTCCCTTAGTGTCCAAAATTGCCCTTAGTGTTGGGTGGGGTTACTGGGTTATGGGGATAGGGTGGACGTGTGGACCTTGGGTAGGGTGCTCTTTCCAAGAGCCGGTGCAGACTCGATGGGCCGAATGGCCTCCTTCTGCACTGTAAATTCTATGATAAGTCAAGGATCCAGCTGCACAGGTAGGGGTCAAGCCCAAGATTGCGGAGTTTGGTTATTAGTCTTGTTGGGATAACGGTGTTGAATGCGGAGCTGTAGTCTATGAACAGCAGTCTAACATAGGTGTCCTTGTTGTCGAGGTGTTCGAGTGTTGATTGTGGAGCCAGGGAGATAGCATCTGCTGTGGACCGGTTGCGGTGATAGGAAAACTGCAGTGTCGAGACCGTCTGGGAGGCTGGCAGTGATCCGTCTCATAACTAGCCGCTCAAAGCATTTCATGATAACAGACGTCAGAGTCACCGGTCGGTAGTCGTTGAGACAGGCTACCTTGTTCTTCTTTGGTACTGGTAATATGTTGGTCTTCTTAAAGGAGCTGGGGTACCTCAGAGCGGAGGGGTGAGGTGTTGGTGATATCTGTGAATACACTCGCCAGCTGGTCTGCGCAGGCTCTGAGTGCTCGCCCAGAGACTCCGTCGGGGCCCCTCGCTTTCCGCGGATTCACTCACAAGAAGGCAGCTCTTACCTTTGAGGCTGTAATAGTGGGTATGGGTGTGTCCAGGGCTGTTGGGGCGGGTGGCATTGATACATTGGCTGACTGTCATTTCCGGTTCCTGGTTCGATGCCGGGTGGTCCGTCCGGTTTCATTCCTTTTTGCTTCCTTTATAGTAGTTGATTACAACTGAGTGGTTTACTGGGCCAATCACACGGTTGTGGCTCTGGAGACAGGTGTAGGCCAGACCAGGCAAGGACGGCAGATTTCCTTACCCAAAGGACATTAGTGAACCAGTTTTTTTTTTACAATCAATACTGGTCTTAATAAGTTGGTAAAAATTCCACCATCTGCCATGGCGGGATGAATATAGGTCACCAGACCATTACTCTGGGTCTCTGGATTACTCGTCAAATGACAATACCATTACGCCACTACCTCACCTTTAAATTCAGCTCTTGTTTGAACCAAGGCTGTATTGAGGTCAAGAGATGAGTAACCCTGACGGAATCGAACCTGAGCGTCATTAAGCACTTAATTGCTGAGGAAGTGCCACTTGGTAGCATTGTTCATGATTCCTCCCATTAAGTTACTGAGGATTGTGAGTAGACTGATGGGGCATTAATTGGCCAGGTTGGATTTTTTCTGCTTTTTGTTGTACAGAACGTACCTGGGCAAGTTTCCACATTGCTGGGTAGTTCTACTGGAACAGCTCGGTTCGGGGCGCGGCAAGTTCTGAAGTTTAATGACTTTTGCCAAAATATTGTCAGGGCCCATACACTTTGCAGTGTCCAGTGCCTTCAGCCCCTTCTTGATGTTATGTGGAGTGGATCAATTTGGCTGAAGACGGACTTCGGTGATGCTGGAGACCTCCAGAGGAGGCCGAGATGCATCATTAACTCGGCACTTCGGACTGAACACGGCTGCAAATGCCTCACCTTTTACGCTGATGTGCTGGGCTCAACATCACTGAGGATGGGGATATTTGTGGAACCTCCTCCTCAAGTGAATTGTTTAATTTACCACCACTACTCACGACTGGATGTGGCAGGACTGCAGAGCTGAGATCGGACCTGCGGATCGTGGAATCGCTTAGCTCTGTCGATCGCTTGCCTCTGATGCTGTTTGGCCACGAGCAGTCGTGTGTTGTAGCTTCACCTGGTTGACACATCATTTGCAGCCTGGTTCTGCTCCTGGCATGCCCTCCTGCACTCTTCATTGAATCACAGATTTGTTATGGCACAGAAGGAGGCCATTCGGCCCATCATGTCTGCACCGTCTCTCCAATCGAGAATCATGACTTAGCACCATTCCCCTGTCTTTTCTCTGTACCCCTGCACATTTTCTCCAAACAAGTAACCATCTCTAGCCCTCTTGAATGCCTCCATTGAACTGCCTCAATCTCATTTCCAGAGAGGGCATTCCACACCTGAACTCCTCGTAGAGCTTCTTTTCCTTTAAATATGTGCTCTCTCGTTCTTGATCCTTTCACGAGCAGGAACAATTTGTCCCAATCTACTCCCTCGTGATTTTGAACTTCTCTATCAAATCTCCTCTCAGCCTTCTTCTCCCAAGGAGACCAGTCCCAACCTCTCCCAATCTATCCTCATCACTGACGTTCCTCATTTTAAAAAAAATAATTTACGGGATGTGGCCGTCGCTGGTTGCCCCAACGACAGTGAAGGAACGGCGATATATTTCCAAGTCAGGGTGGTGAATGACGTGGAGGGGAACCTCCAGGTGTAAGGGTTCCCAGGTATCTGCTGCTTTTGTCCGTCTAGATGGTAGTGGTCATGGGTTAGAAGGTGCCGTCTGATGCTCGATCAATAACTCCTGAGATGAGAATGGAGACAATTGAAGGCTTTATTGCACTAGATGTTTCCTCCAGGAGCGCAGGTACAGAATGCAGCTGCTGGGGAGACACAGGCTCTTATACTCCGCCTTACTGGGCGGAACCAGCAGGCAGGCTTCACCAATGAAAATAGCAGGCTCAGGTACCTCCCACAACAATGGTCTTACAGCATTATTCAGGGTACCGTAATACCCCTAATACCTACTACCACATTCACCCCCTGTTAAAAACAGAGTCCGGCGAGGGTGGTGGTCTTGCGTATACAGTGGTAGAGGTGTAGGTTATGGTGGTACCCGGTATACATGAGCACAGTGTTTTGCCTCGTTACAAGTCGCAACTATTTACAATAATTATTTACAGTCAGTGACGCAATTAGTCGATCCTCTGCGACGTTGGTCGTCCTCTGCGATCGTCGTAACTTCGGCGGTGATGCAGGCGCCGGCTCGGGCATCCGTGGCTCCGGGAGCGTGGCTTTGGCTTCTTCAGCAGCTTCATCACCCCCAGATGGGAACAGTGGAAGGACCGATCCACCGGGGAAGGGGGCGGCTGTGGGGTACGCCGGTGGGAGGATGGGGTCAGTAATGGAGGTGTGGGTGGGGATCCAACGGGCACCAGGTCCAGTAGGGAGACTGTATCCTGTCAGCCGTCGGGGTATGCCACGTAGGCGTAATGAGGGTTAGCGTGCAGGAGGTGGACCCTCTCGACCAACGGGTCCGACTTGTGCGCCCGCACGTGTTTGCGGAGCAGGATGGGCCCAGGAGCTGCCAGCCAGGTTGGGAGCGAGGTCCCGGAGGAGGACTTCCTAGGGCCAGTAGGACGGTCTTCCAGACCATTCCGTTCTCCCTCTCCACCTGCCTGTTTCCCCAGGGGTTGTAACTGGTCAGCCTGCTCAAGACAATGTCCTTGCTGAGCAGGAATTGATGCAGTTCGTCGCTCATGAAGGAGAACCCCCTATTGCTGTGTATGTAGGCGGGGAAACCAAACAGCGTGAAGATATTGTGGACGGCTTTTATGACGGTGGCTGTGGTCATGTCGGGGCAGGGGATGGCGAATGGGAACCGGGAGTACTCGGCAATCACGTTCAGACGTACGTGTTGCGGTCGGTGGAGGGGAGGGGCCCTTTGAAGTCCACACTGAGACGTTCAAAGGGACGGGAAGCCTTTGTCAGGTGCACTTTCTCTGGCCTGTAGAAGTGCGGCTTGCACTCTGCGCAGATTTGGCAATTCCTGGTGGCGGTCCTGACCTCCTCGATGGAGTAGAGCAGGTTTCGGGTCTTAATCAGCCGCAGGATAGGGCATCAGGAGGCTCATTTAGCTTCCTGGGACTGTACAAGATCTCATAGTTCTAGGTGGAGAGCTCGATCCTCCACCGTAAGATCTTATTGTTCTTTATCTTGCCCCGCTGTGCATTATCGAACATGAAAGCAACCGACCGTTGGTCAGTGAGGAGAGTGAATCTCCTGCTGGCTAGGTAATGCCTCCAATGCCGCACAGCTTCTACTATGGCTTGGACCTCCTTTTCGACCGAGGAGTGGCGGATTTCTGAAGCATGGAGGGTGCGTGAGAAGAAGGCCACGGGCCTGCGCGCTTGGTTGAGGGTGGCTGCCAGGGCTACGTCGGACGCGTCGCTCTCGACTTGGAAGGGGAGGAATTCGTCGATTGCGTGCACCGTGGCCTTTGCGATGTCCGCTTTGATGCGGCTGAAGGCCTGGCGGGCCTCTGCCGACAGGAGAAGACTGAGGATTGAATTAGTGGGCGGGCCTTGTCCGCATAGTTGAGGACCCACTGGGCATAATACGGAAAAAGTCCCAGGCAGCGTTTCAGGGCCTTGGAGCAGTGGGGGCGGGGGAACTCCATGAGGGGGTGAGGGGGCGCATGCGTTTGGGATCTGGGCCTGTAACTCCATCATGCACTACGTAGCCGACGATGGCTAGACAGTCGGTGCTGAAGAGGCATTTGTCCTTGTTATATGTTAGATTCAGGATTTCTGCGGTATGGAGGAATTTTTGGAGGTTGGTGTCGTGGTCCTGCTGGTCATGGCCGCAGATGGTGACGTTATCGAGGTACGGAAACATGGTCTGCAAACCGTACCGGTCAACCATTCGGTCCATCTCCCGTTAGAAGACCAAGACTCCATTTGTGACACCGAAGGGAACCCTTAGGAAGTGGTAGAGCCGCCCGTCTGCTTTGAATGCCGTGTATTTGCGGTCGCTAGGGCAGATGGGGAGCTGGTGGTAGGCGTATTTTAGATCCACCATGGAAAAGACCTTGTATTGTGCAATCTGATTGACCAGATCAGATATGCGGGGGAGAGGGTACGCATCGAGCTGCGTCTACCTGTTGATGGTCTGACTATAATCGATGACCACCCTATGCTTCTCCCCGGTCTTTACCACCACTACTTGAGCTCTCCAGGGACTGTTGCTAGCCTCAATAACACCTTCCTTCAGTAACCGCTGGACTTCCGACCGAATGAAGTTTCGGTCCTGGGCACTGTACCGTCTGCTCCTGGTGGCGACGGGTTTGCAATCCGGGGTGAGGTTCGCAAACAGGGAAGGCGGATCGACTTTGAGGGTCGCGAGGCTGCAGACAATAAGGGGAGGTATAGGGCCGCCGAATTTAAAAGTTAAGCTCTGGTGGTTACATTGGAAGTCTAACCCTAGGAGCGTGGCAGCGCAGAGGTGAGGAAGGACGTAGAGCCGGTAATTTTTAAATTCCCTTCCCTGGACCGTGAGGTTCGCTATGCGGAAACCTTTGATCTCTACCGAGTGAGACCCGGAGGCCAGGGAGATTTTTGGTTGACTGGGTGGATAGGAAGAGAAAAGCGCCTTACCGTATTGGGGTGTACGAAGCTCTCTGTGCTCCCGGAGTCGATCAGGCAGGCTGTTTTATGCCCGTTGATGAGCACGGTCATCATCGCAGTTGAGAATGTTCGGGGCTGAGACTGGTGCAGGGTCACCGAGGCAAGTCGTGGCAAAATTTGGATGTTTTCCTCGGGCGGTGTTTGGTCATCCGAGTCGGGCTCCTGAGTGTCCAGCCAAGATGGCAGCGCCCACTGGTCGCACATGGCTGGAGGTGTACAAGATGGCGGCGCCCAGCCGTCGCACGTGGTCCCAGGGGGATAAGATGGTGGCGCCTGGAGGCCGCACGTGGCCCTGGAGAAGGAAGATGGCGGCGCCCGCTGGCCGCAGGTGGCTCGTGGAGAGGGTTGTGGTGGCGGTCCCGGTTCGCCCCCGGAGACCACGGCGACCGCCCGGGCCTGCCACGAAATGACCCTTTTTGCCACACCATTTGCAGATGGATGACCGGGCCGGGCAGCACTGCTGGGGGTGCTTGGCCTGCCCGCAAAAATAGCAGCAGGGCTCTCCCCGGGATTGCCTGGCAGTCTCGCAGCACAAGCTTGTGGGAGGATGGGGGATGCATCGGAGTCGGCCGCGGGGGGGTTCCACACTGCCCAAGGGGCTGCCACGCGGTCAGGGATGTAAGTGCGGGCGTTTCGGGAGGGCACATCCAGGGAGCTAGCAAGGGCCCGTGCCTCCTTGAGGCCTAGTGTCTCTTTCTCCAGCAATCGCTGGTGGATTTGGGAGGACAGCATACCTGCAATGAAAGTGTCCCGGATCAAAGGTTCTGTATGGTCGCTCGCCGAAACTTGCGGGCAGTTACAGTTCCTCCCCAACACCAGGAGCGCACGATAGAACTCCTCCAGTGATTCCCCGGGGATTTGTCGCCTCGTCGCTAGCAGATGTCGGGTTTAGACTTGGTTTACTGGGCGAATATAGTGTCCTTTCAGCAGGGTCATTGCGGCCTCGAAATCGTCCGCATCCTCGATGGAGAACTTGCAGTTTCTGGTCCTCCATAGGTTCAGTCGTGGCCGTCCTGAGGTACCCTTTGAAGCACGCCAGCCAGTGTTTGAAGGTTGCTGCTGAGTTCGCTGTGCGGGGGTTGAGTTGCAAACATTCAGGCTGGATGCGGAGCTCCATTCTTTAAAATCTAGTGCAATAAATTGATGCTCGATCATTAACTCCTGAGACGAGATTGGAGACAATTGAAGGCTTTATTGCACTAGATGTTTCCCCCAGCAGCGCAGGTACAGAATGCAGCTGCTGGGGAGACACAGACTCTTATACTCCGCCTTACTGGGCGGAACCAGCAGGCAGACTTCACCAATGAAAATAGCAGTCTCAGATACCTCCCACACCAATGGTCTTACAGCATTATTCAGGGTACCGTAATACCCCTAATACCGACTACCACACTGTCTAAATAACCTTAGTGAGTTACTGCAGTGCATCTTGTAAATGGTACACACGGCTGCCGCTGTTCATCGGTGATGGAGGATTTGAATGCTTGTGGAAGGAGGAGCAATCAAGCGGCTGCTTTGTCCTGGATGGTGTTGAGCTTCTTGAGTCTTGTTGGAGCTGCACTCATCCAGGTAAGTGGAGAGTATTCAATTACACTTCTGACTTGTGCCTTGTAGATGGTGGACAGGCTTTGGGGGTAGGGGAGGTGAGTTACTCACTGGAGGATTCCTAGTTTGTGACCTGCCCTGGTAGCCACAGTATTAATGTAGTTAGTCCAGTTCCGTTTCTGGTCAATGGTAGCTCCAGGACGTTGATTGCGAGGGATTCAGCGATGATAATGCCATTGAATATCAAGGGGCAGTGGTTAGATCCTCTCTGCGATGGTCATTGCCTGGCACTTGTGTGGTGCGAATGTAACTTGCCACTTGTCAGCCCAAACCTGGATATTGCCGAGGTCTTGCTGCATTTGGATCTCTGGAACCCATTCTTGTAAACCTCTTTTGCACTCTTTCCAATGTGTTCACATCCTTCGTATAGCGTGGTGCTGAGAACTGTACACAATATCCCAACCGAGGCCTAATTAGTGTCTTGTATAAGTTCAGCACATCCTCCTTGCTCTTGTACTCTATGCCCGGTGAATAAAGCCCAGGATACTATCTGCTTTATTAACTGCTCTCTCCACCTGTCCTGCCCCCTTCAATGATCTATGCATATGTACACCAGGTCCCTCTGCTCCCGCATCTTTTAGGAATTTTACCCCTTGTCTCTCCATGTCCTTCCTACCAAAATGCATCACCTCATACTTCTCCGCATTGAACTTCAGGGTTAATCCACAGGCTTGGTGGTAATGGTCGAGTGTGGAATAAGGTGGACTAAGGGGACACAGATTGTTGTTCAGTACAATTCTGCTGCTTCTGATGGCCCAGCGCGCCTGATGGCTGCCCAATCTTGAGTTGCTAGACCTGTTCTAATTTATGTAGTGCCACACAACACGATGGAGGGTATCTCAAAGTGAAGATAAGACTTTGTCTCCACAAAGACTGTGGTTTATAACTCCTACCGATGCTGTTATGGAGAGATGCATCTGAGGCATGCAAGTTAGTGAGGATAAGGTCAAGATTTTCTTTTCCCCTCTCGTTGGATGCTTCTCCAGCTGCTGCAGATGCAGTCCAGCAGTTCTTTAGGACCCAGCCAGCTCGGTAGTGGTGCTACTGAGCCACTCTTGGTGATGGACACTGATGTCCCCCACCCAGAGCATATTCTGCACCCTTAACACACTTAATGCTTCCTCCAAGTGGTGTTCAACATGGAGGAGTACTGGTACGAGGGGGGGGGGGGGGGGGGCGGGCTGGTACGTGGTAATCTGCAGGTTTCCTTGCCTACGTTTGACCTGATACCATGGCACTTAATGAGGCCTGGAATGGATGTTAGGAACTTTCTGGACAATTCTCTCCTTTTTAAAAAAAATATGTTTTATTGAAATTTTTTTCCCAAACAACAATTTTTCCCCTCTTACAAAGCAAACGCAACAATAACAATACAGAAATTTTTAACAATACACAAGTACCAAAAACCCCTTTATCTTTGACCTAAACTAAACTAAACCCCCCCCCTCCCCCCCCCCTTCCCCCTGGGTTGCCGCTGCTGGTCATCTGTCTTCCCTCTAACGTTCCCCTAGGTAGTCGAGAAATGGCTGCCACCGCCTGGTGAACCCTTGAGCCGATCCTGTCAGGGCAAACTTTATCTGCTCCAGTTTAATGAACCCCGCCATATCATTTATCCAGGCCTCCAGTCCGGGGGGTTTCGCCTCCTTCCACATGAGTAGGATCCTGCGCCGGGCTACTAGGGAAGCAAAGGCCACAACGTCGGCCTCTTTCGCCTCCTGCACTCCCGGCTCTTCCGCAACTCCAAATAGCGCTAACCCCCAGCCTGGTTTGACCAGGGCCTTCACCACCCGCGAAATCACTCCCGTCACTCCCTTCCAATACCCTTCCAGTGCCGGGCACGCCCAAAACATATGTGCGTGGTTTGCCGGGCTCCCGCCACACCTCCCACATTTGTCCTCCACTCCAAAGAACCTGCTCAATCTTGCTCCCGTTATGTGTGCTCTATGTAGCACCTTAAATTGAATCAGGCTAAGCCTGGCGCATGAGGAAGAGGAATTTACCCTGCTTAGGGCATCAGCCCACATACCCTCCTCTATCTCCTCCCCTAGTTCTTCTTCCCACTTTCCTTTTAGTTCGCCCACCGACTCCTCCCCCTCTTCCCTCATCTCTCGGTAAATCTCTGACACCTTGCCCTCTCCGACCCACACCCCTGAAAGCACCCTGTCCTGTATCCCCTGTGTCGGGAGCAATGGAAATTCCCTCACCTGTTGTCTAGTAAACGCCCTCACCTGCATATATCTAAAGAAATTTCCCCGGGGCAACTTATACTTTTCCTCCAATGCTCCCAAGCTCGCAAAAGTCCCATCTATAAATAAATCTCCCACCCTCCTAATTCCCAACTGGTACCAGCTCTGAAATCCTCCATCCATTCTTCCTGGGGCGAACCTATGGTTGTTCCTGATTGCACCCCTCTCTGTCGCCTCCACTGTCCCCAGATATTCAATGTTGCCGCCACCACCGGGTTCGTGGTAAACTTTTTAGGTGAGATCGGTAGCGGCGCCGTCACCAGCGCCTCTAAACTCGTCCCTTTACAGGACTTTCTCTCCAGTCTTTTCCACGCCGCTCCCTCACCCTCCATCATCCATTTACGTATCATTGCCACATTGGTGGCCCAATAGTAATCGCCCAGGTTCGGTAGTGCCAATCCTCCTCTGTCCCTACTACGCTGAAGGAACCCCCTCCTTACTCTCGGAACTTTCCCTGCCCACACGAAGCTCGTGATGCTCCTGTCTATTTTATTAAAAAAGGTCTTGGTGATTAGTAGAGGGAGACATTGAAATACAAATAAGAACCTCGGGAGGACCATCATCTTAATTGCTTGCACCCTGCCCGCCAGCGACAGAGGCTGCATGTCCCACCTCTTGAAGTCCTCCTCCATCTGTTCTACCAACCGTGTCAGATTAAGTCTGTGCAAGGTTCCCCAGCTCCTAGCGATCTGAATCCCCAGGTATCGGAAGTTTCTTTCCACTTTCCTTAGAGGCAAGCCTTCTATCTCTCTACTCTGGTCCCCTGGATGTATCACAAATAATTCACTCTTCCCCATGTTTAGCCTATACCCCGAGAAATCCCCGAACCCCCTCAAAATTTGCATAACCTCTATCATCCCCCCCGCTGGGTCCGACACGTATAACAATAGGTCATCCGCGTATAACGAGACTCGGTGTTCTTCTCCCCCTCTAATTACCCTTCTCCATTTCCTGGAGTCTCTCAACGCCATGGCCAGAGGTTCAATTGCCAACGCGAACAACAATGGAGACAGCGGGCATCCCTGTCTTGTTCCCCGAAATAGTCGGAAATACTCCGATCTATGTCGACCTGTAACTACGCTTGCCGTTGGAGCCCCATAAAGAAATCTGACCCAGCTAATAAACCCGTTCCCAAACCCAAACCTCCTTAACACTTCCCATAAATACTCCCATTCCACCCTATCAAATGCCTTCTCTGCGTCCATTGCCTCCACTATCTCTGCCTCCCCCTCCACTGGGGGCATCATTATCACCCCTAATAGTCGTCGCACGTTAACATTCAGTTGTCTCCCTTTTACGAACCCTGTCTGGTCTTCGTGCACCACCCCCGGGACACAGTCCTCTATCCTCGATGCCAGTACCTTTGCCAACAATTTGGCGCCCACGTACAATAATGAAATGGGTCTTTAGGACCCGCACTGCAACGGATCTTTATCCCTCTTCAAAATTAACGATATCGTCGCCTCCGACATCGTCGGGGGTAGAGTCCCCCCTTTCCTGGCCTCATTGAACGTCCTCACCATCAACGGGGCCAACAAGTCCACATATTTTCTGTAATACTCCACCGGGAACCCGTCAGGTCCTGGGGCCTTCCCTGCTTGCATGTTTCCCAGTCCCTTAATAACCTCGTCCACCCCAATCGGTGCCCCCAGGCCTACCACCCCCCGCTCCTCCACTTTCGGGAACCTCAATTGGTCCAGGAACTGCCGCATCCCCTCCTCTCCCTCTGGGGGTTGAGACCTATACAGTTCCTCATAGAAGGTCTTGAACACCTCATTTATCTTTCCTGCCCTTCGCACCGTGTCTCCCCTTTCGTCTCTAATTCCTCCTATCTCCCTCGCTGCTGCCCTCTTTCACAATTGATGAGCCAACAGGTGACTAGCCTTTTCCCCATATTCATACCTCCTCCGCCGTGCCTTCCTCCACAGTACCTCCGCCTTTCTGGTGGTCAGAAGGTCAAATTCCGTCTGGAGTCGTCTCCTCTCCCTGTACAATTCCTCCTCCGGGGTCTCTGCAAATTCCCTATCCACCCTTAAAATCTCCCCCAGTAATCTTTCCCTTTCCTTGGCCTCTGTTTTCCTTTTGTGGGCCCCAATGGAGATCAGCTCTCCTCTGACCACCGCTTTTAGTGCTTCCCATACCACTCTCACAGGGACCTCGCCGTCGTCATTGACCTCCAGGTATCTCTCAATACACCCCCGCACTCTTGCACACACTCCCTCCTCCGCCATCAGTCCCATATCTAATCGCCAGAGTGTTCTCTGCTCCCTTTCCTCTCCTAATTCCAGGTCCACCCAATGTGGGGCATGATCCGAAACCGCTATGGCTGAGTACTCAGCTTCTTCCACCCTAGAGATCAACGACCTTCCCAAAACAAAAAAATCTATCCGGGAGTACACTTTATGGACATGGGAGAAGAAGGAAAACTCCCTAGCCCTAGGTCTAAGAAATCGCCATGGATCCACTCCCCCCATTTGGTCCATAAACCCCTTAAGTACCTTGGCCGCTGCCGGCCTTCTTCCGGTCCTTGAGCTGGATCTACCTAGCCCCGGGTCCAGCACCGTATTAAAGTCCCCTCCTAAAATCAAGTTTCCTACCTCCAGGTCCGGTATACGCCCCAGCATCCGTCTCATAAATCCCGCATCGTCCCAGTTTGGGGCATACACATTAACCAACACGACCTCCATTCCCTCCAGCCTGCCACTCACCATTACATATCTACCTCCGCTATCTGCTACGATGTCCTTTGCTACAAATGCTACCCGTTTCCCCACCAAAATGGCCACCCCTCTATTCTTTGCGTCCAGTCCTGAGTGGAACACCTGTCCCACCCATCCTTTCCTTAGCCTGACTTGGTCCGCCACCTTTAGGTGCGTCTCTTGGAGCATAACCACGTCTGCTCTTATTCCTTTCAAATGCGCGAGCACTCGTGCCCTTTTTATCGGTCCGTTCAGGCCTCTCACGTTCCACGTGATCAGCCTCACTAGGGGGCTACCTGCCCCCCCTCCCGTGTCGACTAGCCATTACCTTCTCTAGGCCAGTCCCATATCCCGCCTCCGCGCTCCCCCAGCGTCGCACACCATCCCCGCCCACCCACACTTTAGCCATTTCCTTTTGGATTTCCGCAGCAGCAACCCAGTTGTCCCCCCCCCCTCCCCCTCCCTCCCCCCCTCCCCGCTAGATCTCTTTCTAGCATGATTGCTCCCCCCATATTACTTCCGTAAATCAGCTGACTTCAACTGACCCCGGCTACTCCTGCCCACTCCTCGACCCCCCCGTGTGGGGAACTCCCATCCGCCTTGCGCCTGTCTTCCCGCCTTATTCTTTCTGGAGCGGGAACATCCCTTTACCTGACCCGCCTCTTATGGCGCAGCTCCCTTTCCCCTCCCCCTCCCCTTCCCCATTCTCCAACTATGTCCCGTCTTTCCCCCCTCACCGGCGCCCACATCTCCCCAATGTCTCCCCCTTCCCAATTTACTTCTCAATTAACTTCAACCATAACATTAACAATAACATTTCCTGCAGCATCAGTCCCTCAGTTCCGATCCAATTTCTCTTCTTTGATGAAGGTCCATGCTTCCTCCGCCGTCTCGAAATAATGGTGTCTCTCCTGATACGTGACCCATAGTCTTGCCGGCTGCAGCATCCCGAACTTCACCTTCCTTTTATGCAACACCTCTTTGGCTCGGTTGAAGCTCGCCCTCCTTCTCGCCACCTCCGCACTCCAATCCTGGTATACCCGTACCACTGCATTCTTCCATCTGCTACTCCGCACCTTTTTAGCCCATCTCAGGACCTCTTCTCTATCCTTAAGGCGGTAAAATCGCACGATTATCGCCCTGGGTGGTTCTCCCGCTTTTGGTCTTCTCGCCGGAATCCGATTTGCCCACTCCACCTCCAAGGGGCCCGTAGGGGCCTCAGCACCCATCAGTGAGCTCAGCATCGTACTTGCGTACGCTCCACAGTCCACTCCTTCCACACCCTCAGGGAGACCCAGTATCCGAAGGTTCTTCCTTCGCGCTCCATTTTCTAGGGCCTCGATCCTTTCAGTACACTTTTTATGAAGTGCCTCGTGCGTCTGTGTCTTAACCGCCAGGCCCAGGATCTCGTCCTCAATATCTGTCACCTTCTGCTCCACCACGCGGAGCTCTGTCTCCTGGGTCTTTAATGTCTCCTTGAGCCCCTCAATTGCCTGTAGCAACGGGGTCAGCACCTCCCTCTTCAGCAGCTCCACGCACCGTCTCACAATTTCATCCTGCTCAGGCCCCCATGTCGCCTGCGCTTTCTCCGCCGCCATCTTGTACTTCTCTCTTTCTGACCCTTTGGTCGACGATTCCTCGCGCTGCAGCCGCCGCCGCCGGTTTTTTCCTCCTTCGTTTGGGGGGGACTCCCTTCTCACACACCCCACACCGGATTGCGTCATCGAAAAATTCCCCGTTGGGGCTCTTAAAAGAGCCCGAAGGTCCGTCGGAGCTAGCGCCGCCGAAGCGTGTGGCTAGCTAGGCATCACCGCAACCGGAAGTCCCTTCAGTGGCCTTGATGAGGTCTTTTCACAGTTGTTCCCTCTGCTGCTAGAATTCACCTTTGATACAGGCCCTCAGGTCAGCTTGCAGCTTTAAGCTTGCCCTTCCCCCGCCTGCATGCTGGAAGAGGCCCTGTTTATCCTGCAGTTGCAGCCAAATCTTTTACTGTTTCTGCCGTGTCTGGCAACCCAGAGACATACCCTTCCTGGGGGACACTGTCGGGGGAATATTGCAGCCTTCTTCCCACACCGGGAAATGTCAAACAAATGCCGTGGGGGCCCTGTAAAAGAGCCCAAAAGTCCGTTCCAAGCAGGAGCTGCCGAATATGCGACCTAGCTCTGCATAGCCGCACCCGGAAGTCCGACAATTCTCTCCTAACCATATACCATCGTGCCACCTCTACTAGGTCTAAAGTTTGGTTTAGCGATGACTTATGCAGTAGGTTATTCAGAGTTTTGCCATTTGAGGTTGACGCAGTAGGTCAGCAGGTTTTTGGGAAGGAGAGAAGGTTTTCTTTTCCTCGCTAACGCTGTGGTTCCAGTGCTTGCAGATTGCTCGGATTCCTTAGGCAGAACAAATAGTTGATCACTTAATACTTTGTCCTCCCTTGGCCAGGAACCCTCTCTGATGTTGTTTCTCAGAGTTCTTCTGGTGGTTCTGCTCATAAAATGGCTGCTGTCACCTTCCTGAGACCTTATACAGTTCCAAAACCTAAAATGGCGGTGATCCCAAACTGTCAAACCATGCTTCCAAATTGAGGAGATGAGAAAGAGCTAGCCACATCTTCAGGAAAGCCACACCAAGTTGTGGTTCACCCTTGTGGAAATATGAATTGGATATGTCCAACTGCAATCTACTTGGAACATTTCTGGAAGCTTGAACACATTGCAGCTGAAAATGTCAGGTGACTTTTGGCATCCATCATTAAGGCTTCTTATGTCCGTTATGTTCAGCACTGTGGGTTTCCCCACAATCATGCACTCCAGACCATTCCCACTCCCCATCCCCAAATCCCCGACTGCAGAGGTGGCTTGCCATTGGCCACAGTGGGATCTTCCGGTTCTGCTGAAGTCTATGCCATTTTTGCATGGCTCTCCCGTCCTGTTGCCGGCAAACCCGGAGCAGGGATCGACCTTGGCGGGGGCAGGAGAATCCCGCCGACGGTAAGGGCGAAAATCCTGCCCATGGATTGCAGCAACTCAAGAAGGAAGCACACTGTTACCTTCTCAAGGGCAGGTGGTGGCATAGTGGTATTGTCGCTGGACTAGTACACCAGAGACCCAGAGTAATGCTCTGGGGTTCCAGGATCCAGGATCAAATCCCACCACTGCAGATAGTGAAATTTGAAAATCTGGAATAAAAAGTCGAATGATGACCATTGTCGATTGTCGCAAAGACCCATCTGGTTCACTAATGTCCTCTAGGGAAGGAAATCTTCCGTCCTTACCTGGCCTGGCCGGCTGTGACTCCAGACCCAACAGCCCCCTCAAGGGCAATTAGGGATGGGCAATGAATGCTGGCACAGCCTGCAACACTGGCTTGGCCATCTGATGAATGAAATAAACAAAATTGAAAATGAGCATTTTTACAAAATCTATAACATCACAACCACACGCTCATGACAAAAGGCATTTTACTTAAATGGCATGACATTTTTTTGCATGAACCATAGGTTATTGCAGCTGTTCCTCCATGAGAACACAGTAAGAAGTTTTACAACACCAGGTTCATCCATGAGAATAGACAAGGGGCGGGATTCTCCCTTCGCCGATGCTGAAATCAGCGAAGAATCTGTTCCAATGCTGAAATTGCGGCAGGCGGCGATTTGACGCCAAATCGCAACCTCGACAGTCAATACGTACCAGAACGCACACCGTTTGCAGGTCATTCGTGACCCGGCACTCTCCAGGGCCTCCACGATTCACCGCCTCCAATGGGCCGAGTTCCCGACGGTGTGATTCACTTGTGCTTTTAAAAATCGTGAAACGGCATAGCGCTGCTGAGGGAGGGAGAGGGTGTACAGAAAGTGTCCAACATTGCCAGAGTCTGCTGACAGTGGTACCGCTGGCAGGTGGGCGTCTGCCAGGGCTGGGGGAGTAGCGGGGGTTGGCCAGGAGGTGGCTGTGGTGTCGGGGTGGATGGGCATGGAACACCATTACCGCAGCCGGCAAGGCAGCCATGCAGCTGCGCACACCGTGAACAGCCCACTTTGAACTTACTGCCACGGGTCATATAGGTGTCCCCCAGGGCACCCCTGGCCCCAGCCAACTCATCAGCTGTATGGACACGCTCCAGCACAACCAGTGCTATTTTGTTGGCTGGGAAGAGTGTGTGAGGGAGAATTCAGAAGGTCCAAATTACTTAACAGAGCGTCTTTCAGGACTTGTGGGCGGAAACCGGAGCACCCGGAGGAAACCCACGCAGGCACGGGGAGAGCGTGCACAAACAGTGACCCAAGTCGGGGAATCGAACTTGGGCAGCACGGTAGCACAAATGGTTAGCACTGTGGCTTCACAGCACCAGGTTCGATTCTCTATTGGGACACTGTCTGTGCGGAGTCTGCACATCCTCCCCGTGTCTGCGTGGATTTCCTCGTGCTCCGGTTTCCTCCCACAGTCCAAAGACATGCAGGTTAGCTGGATTGGCCGTGATAAATTGCCCTTAGTGACCAAAAAGGATAGGGTGGAAGTGAGGGCTTAAGTGGGTTGGTGCAGACTCGAAGGGCTGAATGGCCTCCTTCTGCACTGTGTGTTCTATGTTCTATGAACCTGGGACCCTGGAGCTGTGAAACAGCAGTGCTAACCATTGTGCTACCGTGCCGCTGCAACTTGTCAGCCTCCCGAGTGTCAATCAGGGAACCGGCTAACCCCGCACCGTTTTGCATTGGAATCGATTGTGTTCCGCACGGCACCGTGCTAGCCCCTCAACGGTAACGGAATCGATCCGGGTGCAGCACCGGTTTTTCGGAAGTAAATGGCCGCGGATTCTGCGTTGCCGTCAATGCTTAAAGTCTCAGAAACGGAGAATCCAGCCCATGATCTTCTCTGATATCAAAATGTAAATTGGGTTGTGCAATCAACAGAACAGTGCGTTGTTTCCAAATTTTGGGTGTTGCGTTAGAGTCGTAGAGTGTTATACCAAAAGAGGCCCTTTGGTATATCGTGGCATTCATTTCTTCCAGAGTCAACCGGGACATTCAAAATAGCACATTGCAGCTTCACCAGTCCACATAAACCTGTAATAGCCTTGTGTTTCAAAATAACCTTTGGGATGTGGGCATTACTGACAAAGCAGATATTTAATGCCCAATTCTATTTGACATGAGAAATGAAGCACCCAGTCTTCCATTAGACACCTTCCCACATAGCTGCACATGGCATTGACAATCGCCACCTGAAATAATTATTTTTACGGCCGCAGGCTGAGAAATTTTGACTTCCTCCTAATCTGGGAGCCAGTGTTCTACATTGGACTGTTATTTCCTTCTCTGGGCACAGTAGTAATTGTGTCACTGGACTGAAACTTCAGAGGGTTCAGCAAATAACCTGCGGAAGAATTTGTGAGTTCGAAGTCCACCGTGGTCGCTCGTGAATTTGAATGTGGCGTTTATCTTTAAATTAAACGTTTCTCCATAAATTTTGTGGATGCGGAGAATCTGAAATAGCAGCGAGAAATTGACTGAGGTAAAAAAAGACCCTGCAAGGTCTTGACAAGGTGGAAGCGGAAAGGATGGGCTGGAGTTTCCGGCTCCCCAGTCGCGTGTTTCTCGACGGTGCGCCGTTTGCTGGCGGCGGGCGGCATTCTACCTTTCCGCCGCATGTCAATGGAATTTCCCGTTGACGCCACTCCACGTCGCTGGGAAACACACTGGGTGGGGATGCGCTGCTAGCACCGACGTTCGGAGAATTCTGACCGATGTTTCGTCTTGTGGGCGAGTCTAGAACTAAGGGGCATTTTAAAATTAGGGGTCGCCCTTGTAGGACAGAGATGAGAAGAAATTGTTCTCTCAGAGGGTTGTGCGACTTTGGAACTCTGCCTCACAATGCAGTGGGGGCGGGGCCATAGAACATACAGTGCAGAAGGAGGCCATTCGGCCCATCGAGTCTGCACCGACCCACTTAAGCCCCCACTTTCACCCTATCCCCAAAACCCAATAGCCCCTCCTAACCTTTTTGGTCATGGCCAATCCACCTAACCTGCACGTCTTTGGACTGTGGGAGGAAACCGGAGCACCCGGAGGAAACCCACGCACACACGGGGAGAAGGTGCAGACTCCGCACAGACAGTGACCCAGCAGCGAATCGAACCTGGGACCCTGGCACTGTGAAGCCACTTGTGCTACCGGCCATTGAATATTTCTGAGGCAAAGGTAGATACTTTCTTATTGGGCGAGGGAATCAAAGATTATCGGGGATAGGTGGGAATGTGTAATTCGGAACACCAACGGATCAGCCATGATCTTATTGAATGGCAGAATAGGTTCGAGGGGCCAAATGGCCTACCTCTGCTCCTATTCCGTATGTTCGTATGTAAAACTCAGAGTGCGAGGCAGCATCTGGAGAGAGGGAATCCGAGAGTTAACATTTCAGTTCTGATGAAAAGCCCTTGACCCCAAATACCAACTTTGTTCCCTGTTTTTATTTATTAACAATCTCACTATCTGTCAGGATCACAAAAAAATAAACATTTTATTTGACAATAGCGGACCAGTTAAATTGCCAATGCCCAGATTGCCTTCACTGGTTTGACTGTTTCACTTTGGAGTGACCCAGGGGTGAAGCGATTCTTTTTTTCCCTGTTACTTATTTATCTGCTTTTCCACTCTTTTACTAAGAAATGTGTTTCTGATGCGTCATTGGCAGACACAAGGCAGGCACAAAGCCATTATCTGAAAAGGATCTCTGTTGAAACAGCCCGAGCTTTTTGACGGTTGTTCAGATTTAACAAATGTTTCGAAAGCTTTACTTATTCTTACAAAACATAGAAGTGACTGAAATGTGGGAAGCACTTTCCGTTTGATGTGCATCGGCAGAACAACGGCGTAAAAGAAAGACAAAGCATTTTCCGGTATAACATCACCAGATCGCAGTTTTTGCTGGAATTACAGGCGGAGGCCCGAATTTTTCAGGTGGCAGGGATTTGATCCCCGTCATCCAGAAAGTTGGTGGGGACGCTACGCCACCGCCTCCGACAAATAAACATTCATTGGCACCAGGCGGGACTTCAGAGAATCAAACAGTGCAGAAGCCCATCGGGTAAAAACTTCCTGACCTGCCTACCTAATCCCATTTGTCAGCCCCGGCCCATGGCTTTGAATGTTAACTCTGCCAAGTACTTATCCAGGCCCTTCTTAAAGGATGTGAGGCATCCGGCCTCTCCCACCCTCCCAGGCAATGCGTTCCAGACCGTCACCACCCTCGAGGTCATGTTTTTCCTCACATCCCCTCTAAACCTCCTGCCTCTCACCTTGAACTTGTGTCCCTTTGTGATTGACCTGTCAGCGAAGGGGAACAGCTGCTCCCTATCCAGCCTGTCCATACCCCTCATAATCATGTACACCTCGATCAGGCTGCCCCTCAATATCCCCTCTTCCAGTGAAAACAATCCAAGCCTAACCAACCTCGCTTCATAACTTAAATGTTCCGTCCCAGACAACATCCTGGTGAATCTCCTCTGCAGCCCCTCCAGTGCAATCATGTCCTTTCGATCCTCCAACATGACGTCCCTGCTTTTGTAATCTATACCTCGATTAATAAAGGAACAGAGGTCTGGGGGTATCCAGCCCTTGAGGAGAGGGCGCCCCCCCCTGTCAGAAGGAGGATTCTTTGCCAAGCTGTTGTATCTATTGATCACCTTAGTGGCACAGCTAGTGTGTGCCAGGTCAGAAAACGAATGTTTATGACCTTCATGCCATGCTTGCAATCCGTGATGTGGAGTTGGACATTAGCGTTGGACTGGGGTGAGCACAGTGAGAAGTCGTACAACACCAGGTTAAAGTCCAACAGGTTTGTTTCGAATCACTAGCTTTTGGAGCACAGCTCCTTCCCCAGGTGAATCAGATAATTGAAACAAAGCTTTGGGTCTCCTACTGCACAACCGGTTCCACTACCCCACCAACAGAAAATGCTTAAGCATGTGTCAACAAGATGCTGGGAGCACAGGCCTCATTAACCCACACCTTGGTCCCACGAGTCAGCTTGATATCATTCCTTGCTTGTTTTGTGAGTTGGCCGAATGTGGGCGCTGCTAACCCTCTGCATGTATTTGAGTTCTGCATCAAGGGGCATCTGTCACCATGATCCCAAGATAGCAGAATTTGTTGACTATTTCCAGCAGTGTGTTATTTAGTATGATTGTGGATGGAGATGTGACATTTTGTCTCATTGCTGCACGTCTCTTCCTGCTCTAAGGAGACAGCGGTCAAGTTAGAGGCCTGGGACAATCCATAAGTCTTTGTGGCTGAGTTTCCATGTGAGCGACGAGCACGGCTTCACCAGTGCAGAGGAGTTTCCAGATCAGAAAACTCTGCAGAGTCCTGCCCTGCTGATGACGTTGAGTGCTTCAGTCAGGTGCATAAATGTAGGTGTGGTGAACCACTGTAATAGGAGATGTAAGGTAGGACAGTCAGATTTTCCACAGAATGGATATCAGAATTAAGCCCGATCGCCTGCAGCTGGGTCCGCACTCGCCCAACGCCAGGAAAGACTTTACTCACTGGCTAGCATGTTTCGAGGCCTACATCAAGGCTGCGGACCCCGAGCCAACGGAGGCTCAGAAGATAAACGTCCTGTACTCCAGACTGAGCTCCAGCGTGTTCCCGTTGATCCAAGACGCCATAAATTACACAAAAGCAATGGAACTCCTTAAGGAACACTACGCGCAGAAGGCGAACATGCTCTTCGCCAGGCATGTACTCGCCGCCCTCTCGTAACTACCTGGTGAGTCCATCGAAGACTTCTGACGGGCCCTAATTCCACTCGTCTGGGACTGTGACTGTCAGGCCGTCACGGCCGCCAAACACGCGAATCTCCTCATGCGCGATGCCTTCGTGACGGGGATTGCGTCGGACCGCATCCGAGAACGATTACTGGAAGGGGCCACGCTCGAACTGGCGGAGACGAAAACCTTGGCGTTCTCCATGACGGTCGCATCCTGTAACGTACAATCGTACCTCTCCCGCCGCGCTGCCCACCCTTCTACTCCTTACTACCCCTCCTGGACCCCGCCGACGACCTCCTCAGCCGGGGTCCTGCCTTCCCAATATGCCTGCGCCGCACGCCGATCCGTGCACCCCGGGGGTCCCCGCTGCTACTTCTGCGGTCAGCAGAAGCACCCCCGCCAACACTGCCCGACCAGCACTGCAGTTTGTAAAACCCGCAGTAAAAAGGGCCACTTCGCGGCGGTGTGCCAGGCCCGCGCAGTCACTACGATCACACCCGCTATCGCCCTCTCCCCCACGCCAGACGCACAATGGGAGCCGCCATCTTCTCCTCCTGGGTCCATGTGTGACCAATGGGTGCCGCCATCTTGTCCCCCTTCGGCCATGGGCGCCGCCATCTTGTCCCGACCCCGCAATGTGCGCACCATAGGTGCCGCCATCTTGTCCCCCACAGGGTCTCCGGACATCCCGACATTGGAACCGCACACGCTCGCCACCCGAAGCATCCGATGGCTCGCTTCGATGACGCTGGACCAATCTCGCCCGCACAACCTGGCTACCGCGTCGAAGATGGTTAAAATCAACGGCCATGCGACCTCGTGCCTGCTGGACTCCGGGAGCACCGAAAGTTTTGTTCACCCAGATACGGTAAGGCGCTGCTCCCTCGCGGTCCACCCTGCCAATCAAAGGATCTCCCTAGCCTCCGGATCCCACTCCGTCCCGATCCGAGGCTTTTGTACAGTCACCCTCACGGTCCAGGGTGTATAATTTAGTAACTTCCGCCTCTATGTCCTTCCTAATCTCTGCGCTGCACTCTTGTTGGGCCTGGACTTCCAGTGCAATCTCCAGAGCCTCACCCTCAAATTCGGCGGGCCCTTACCCCCCCTTACCGTTTGCGGCCTTGCGACTCTCAAGGTCGATCCCCCCTCCCTTTTCGCCAATCTAATTGCGGATTGCAAGCCCGTTGCTACTAGGAGCAGACGGTACAGCACCCAGGACAAGACTTTCATCATGTCCGAAGTCCAGCGGCTGCTTAAGGAGGGTATTATCGAGGCCAGCAACAGCCCCTGGAGAGCCCAAGTGGTAGTGGTTAAAACTTGGGAGAAACACAGGATGGTCTGGACTACAGCCAGACCATCAATCGGTACACGCAGCTCGACGCGTACCCCTTCCCACGCATATCTGATATGGTCAATCAGATTGCACAGTACCGGGTCTTCTCAACAATTGAGCTGAAATCCGCCTACCACCAGCTCCCCATCCGGAAGTCGGACCAGCCATACACTGCCTTCGAGGCGGACGGTCGCCTCTACCACTTCCTTAGGGTCCCTTTCAGAGTCACAAATGGGGTCTCGGTCTTCCAAAGAGAGATGGACCGAATGGTTGACCAGTACAGTTTGCGGGCCACCTTTCCGTACTTAGATAATGTCACCATCTGCGGCCATGACCAGCAGGACCACGATGCCAACCTCGATAAATTCCTCCGCACTGCCACTCTTCTCAACCTGACCTACAACAAAGAGAAGTGTGTGTTCAGCATGACCCGGTTAGCCATTCTCGGCTATATAGTCCAAAATGGACTTCTCGGGCCCGACCCCGACTGCATGCACCCCCTCATGGAACTTCCCCTCCCCCACTGCCCCAAGGCCCTCAAACGCTGCCTGGGGTTCTTTTCCTACTACGCTCAGTGGGTCCCAAACTATGCGGACAAGGCCCGCCCACTCATTCAGTCCACCCAATTCCCCTTTGCGGCCGAGGCGCAACATGCTTTCGCCCGCATCAGAGCAGACATCGCCAAGGCCGGGATGCGCGCAGTGGACGAGTCACTGCCTTTCCAAGTAGAAAGCGACGCTTCAGACGTCGCCCTTGCCGCCACTCTAAACCAGGCAGGCAGACCCGTGGCATTCTTTTCCCGCACCCTTCATGCGTCGGAAATTCGACACTCATCCGGCGAAAAGGAGTCCCAAGCTATCGTTGAAGCTGTGCGGAATTGGAGG
Source organism: Scyliorhinus torazame (assembly GCF_047496885.1). Taxonomy (NCBI): domain Eukaryota; kingdom Metazoa; phylum Chordata; class Chondrichthyes; order Carcharhiniformes; family Scyliorhinidae; genus Scyliorhinus; species Scyliorhinus torazame. Next base: position 326,814,110 of record NC_092710.1, read on the forward strand.
CATTACCTGGCTGGTAATAGATTCGCTCTCCTTACGGACCAACGGTCGGTAGCCTTCATGTTCGATAACGCACAGCGGGGCAAGATCAAAAATAATAACATTTTGTGAGAATCGAGCTCTCCACCTATAATTACGAGATCTTGTATCGCCCCGGTAAACTCAACGAGCCCCCAGACGCCCTCTCCCGAGGTACATGTGCCAGCACACAAGTGGAGCAACTCCGGGCCCTACACGACAGCCTGTGTCACCCGGGGGTCACTCGATTGTACCCTCTGGTCAAAGCTCGAATCTGCCCTACTCCGTTGAGGAAGTAAGGACAATCACCAGGGACTGCCTGGTCTGTGCGGAGTGCAAGCCGCACTTCTACCGGCCGGACCGTGCGCGCCTGGTGAAGGCTTCCCGCCCCTTTGAACGCCTCAGCGTGGATTTCAAAGGGCCCCTCCAACGACCGTAACACGTACATTCTCAGTGTGGTCGATGAGTACTCCAGATTCCCCTTCGCCATCCCATGCCCCGATATGACGCCTGCCACCGTCATCAAGGCCCTCAGCACCATCTTCGATCTGTTCGGTTTCCCCGCCTACATCCAGAGTGGCAGGGGATCCTCATTCATGAGCGATGAGCTGCGTCAGTTCCTGCTCAGCTGGGGTATCGCCTCCACCGGGACGACCAGCTACAACCCCCGGGGAAACGGGCAAGTAGAGAACGGGAGAATGGGACGATTTGGAGAGCCATCCAGCTGGCCCTACGGTCCAGGATCCTCCCAGCCTCTCGCTGGCAGGATGTCCTCCCTGACGCTCTGCGCTCCATCCGGTCACTATTGTGCACTGCCACTAATAACACACTCCATGAACGTGTTTTTACCTTCCCCAGGAAGTCCACATCCGGGGTGTCGCTCCCGACTTGGCTCACAGCTCCAGGACCAGTCCTTCTCCGTAGGCACGGCCGACTCCACAAGGCGGACCCCTTGGTGGACAGGGTTCACCTGCTCCACGCCAACCCTCAATATGCCTACGTTGAGTTCCCCGATGGCCGCCAAGATACTGTCTCACTCAGGGACCTGGCACCGTCAGGTTCCACCCCAACACCCCCCCCCCACCAATGCGCCCACCCCTCCCCACCTCCCACTGCGCCGCCAATATTGACCCCACCAGACCAGCCCCCCCTCCCCTTTTCCGCACAAGAGGACAAAGAGGACTTCTGCACGCTCCCGGAGGTCCCCGATGACTGGCCAGCAGCAGCACCGCCACCACCGCCATCGGTGCCACCTCCACCACCACCAGCACCGACTTCGCCACCACCGTTACACCGCTCCCAACGAAGCACCAAAGCACCGGACCGGCTGAACCTTTGACAGACTCCGGACCGTCAACATGGACTTTTCTTTCCCTACCACTGTACATAATTGCAGTAATTGTATATAGTTTCACGTCACCCCCGCCGGACTCATTTTTAACAGGGGGTGAATGTGGTGAACCGCTGTAATAGGAGATGTAAGGTAGGACCTGCACTACAGGTTCGCCGGTAGCTCCTGCCGGCTGGCTCCACCCATGGAGAAATGTATAAATATGCATGACCTCCAGTGCCCGGCCATAAGCTGCAGCAGGAGGCCATGCATCTGACTGTAATAAAGCCACAGTTGTACCCAACTTTAGTCTTTGTGCAATTGATCGTGCATCAGTAGGGTCAAGTGGTTTTATTGCAGCTGGTGCCTTAGATGTGCCAACATGGAAAGCAAAGTGACTTGAGGTGCTAAATGTCAGACTGACCCAATAAAGTTAAGGTAAGAACCTGCAACAAAAGTTGGTGTGGTACTTGGGGGAAATTTCTTCACTTTTCTTTCATCAAATAACCAGTTTGTAAGGGGTCTGCCGATTGTGCACGTTCCTGTTTGGAGCTGCGGAATATACTCCTCAGATTTGTTATACATCAACTCGGCTCTGAGAAGGTTGAAATTTCCAACTGTACTCCAAACGTTTAGAGCGTAATACTTTGTGGAACTTAGAGAAATGCTGAATTGGCAGTGATGCTGGATGGAAATCTTCGGTTGTGAGATCCTGTGTTCCTGCTGGAAACGCACCGGAGATCCCCGCATCGATCGAACAGCACGACATCGAGAAACACGCGGATGAGGGCCTGGAGAATCCCACCGCGATCGAACAGCACGCCACCGGGAACCATGGAACTGAGGGCCCGGAGAATCCCACCGCGATCGAACAGCACGCCACCGGGAACCATGGAACTGAGGGCCCGGATAATCCCACCGCGATCGAACAGCACGCCACCGGGAAACATGGAACTGAGGGCCCGGATAATCCCACCGTGATCGAACAGCACATCACCGAGAAACACGGAGCTGAGGGCCCGGAGAATCCCACCGCGAGTGAACAACACGTCACCGGGAAACACGGAGCTGAGGGCCCGGAGAGACCCACCGCGAGTGAACAGCACATCACCGTGAAACACCGAGCTGAGGGCACAGAGAATCTCACCGCGATCGAACAGCACGACACCGAGAAACACGGAGCTGAGGGCCCGGAGAATCCCACCACGAGTGAACAACACGTAACCGGGAAACACGGAGCTGAGGACCCAGAGAGCCCCACCGCGAGTGAACAACACATCACTGGGAAACGCGGAGCTGAGGGCCCGGAGAATCCCACCGCGAGTGAACAGCACATCACCGAGAAACACCGAGCTGAGGGCCCGGGGAATCCCACTACGAGTGAACAGCACGACACAGAGAAACACGGAGCTTTGGGCCCGTAGAATCCCACTGCGATCGAACAGCACGCCACCGAGAAAGACCGAGCTGTGGGCCGGGAGAATCCCACCGTGAGTGAACAGCACGTCACCGAGAAACACGGAGCTGTGGGCCCAGAGAATCCCACCGCGAGCAAACAGCACGTCACTGAGAAACACGGAGCTGAGGGCGCGGATAATCCCACCGTGAGCAAACAGCACGCCACCAAGAAACACGGAGCTGAAGGCCTGGAGAGTCCCACCACGAGTGAACAGCACGTCACCGAGAAACACGGAGCTGAGGGCCCGGAGAATCACACCGCGATCGAACAGCACATCACCGAGAAACACGGAGCTGAGGGCCCGGAGAGTCCCACCACGAGTGAACAGCACATCACCGAGAAACACGGAGCTGAGGGCCCGGAGAATCACACCGCGATCGAACAGCACGCCACCGAGAAACACCGAGCTGTGGGCCGGGAGAATACCACCGTGATCGAACAGCACGCCACCGAGAAACACGGAGCTGGGGGCCGGGAGAATCACACCGCGATCGAACAGCACGCCACCGAGAAACACGGAGCTGGGGGCCCGGAGAATCCCACCGTGAGTGAACAGCACTTCTCCGAGAAACACGGAGCTGGGGGCCCAGAGAATCCCACCGCGAGTGAACAGCACGTCACCGTGAAACACGGAGCTGAGGGCCCGGAGAATCCCACCGCGAGTGAACAGCACGTCACCGTGAAACACGGAGCAGAGGGCCCGGAGAATCCCACTGCGAGTGAACAGCACGTCACCGTGAAACACGGAGCTGAGGGCCCGGAGAATCCCACCGCGCGCGAACAGCACGACTCCGAGAAACACGGAGCTGAGGGCCCGGAGAATCCCACCGCGAGTGAACAGCACGTCACCGAGAAACACCGAGCTGAGGGCCCGGAGAATTACACCGCGAGTGAACAGCACGTCACCGGGAAACACGGAGCTGAGGGCCCGTATAATACCACCGCGAGTGAACAGCACGCCACCGGGAAACACGGAGCTGAGGGCCCAGAGAATCCCACCGCGAGGGAACAGCACACCACCGGGAAACACGGAGCTGAGGACCGTATAATACCACCGCGAGTGAACAGCACGCCACCGGGAAACACGGAGCTGAGGGCCCGTATAATACCACCGCGATCGAACAGCACGCCACCGGGAAACACGGAGCTGAGGGCCCAGAGAATCCCACCGCGAGGGAACAGCACACCACCGGGAAACACGGAGCTGAGGGACCGGAGAATCCCACCGCGACTGAACAGCACGCCATCGGGAAACACGGAGCTGAGGGCCCGTATAATCCCACCGCGAGTGAACAGCACGACACCGAGAAACACGGAGCTGAGGGCCCAGAGAATCCCACCGCGATCGAACAGCACGACACTGAGAAACACGGAGCTGAGGGACCGGAGAATCCCACCGCGAGTGAACAGCACGCCACCGAGAAACACGGAGCTGAGGGCCCGGAGAATCCCACCGCGAGTGAACTGCACGACACCGAGAAACACGGAGCTGAGGGCCCGGAGAATCCCACCGCGAGTGAACAGCACGCCACCGAGAAACACAGAGCTGTGGGCCCGGAGAATCCCACCGCGATCGAACAGCATGCCACCGAGAAACACAGAGCTGAGGGCCCGGAGAATCCCACCGTGAGTGAACAGCACGTCACCGAGAAACACAGAGCTGAGGGCCCGGAGAATCCCACCACGATCGAACAGCACGTCACCGAGAAACACAGAGCTGAGGGCCCAGAGAATCCCACCGAAATCGAACAGCACGACACCGAGAAACACGGAGGTGAGGGCCCGGAGAATCCCACCGCGATCGAACAGCACGCCATCGAGAAACACGGAGCTGAGGGCCCGGAGAATCCCACCGCAAGTGAACAGCACGTCACCGAGAAAGATCGAGCTGAGGGCCCGGAGAATCCCACCGCGAGTGAACAGCACGTCACCGAGAAAGACCGAGCTGAGGGCCCGGAGAATCCCAACGCGATCGAACAGCACGTCACCGAGAAACACCGAGCTGAGGGGCGGAGAATCCAACCGTGAGTGAACAGCACGCCACCGAGAAACACGGAGCTGAGGGCCCGGAGAATCCCACCGCGAGTGAACGGCGCGTCACCGAGAAAGACCGAGCTGAGGGCCCGGAGAATCACACCGCTAGTGAACAGCACGTCACCGAGAAACACCGAGCTGAGGGCCCGGAGAATCCCAACGCGATCGAACAGCACGTCACCGAGAAACACGGAGCTGAGGGGCGGAGAATCCCACCGTGAGAGAACAGCACGCCACCGAGAAACACGGAGCTGAGGGCCCGGAGAATCCCACCGCGAGCGAACAGCTCGACACCGAGAAACACCGAGCTGAGGGCCCGGAGAATCACACCGCGAGTGAACAGCACATTACCGAGAAACACGGATCTGAGGGGCGGAGAATCCCACCACGAGTGAACAGCACGTCAACGAGAAACACGGAGCTGAGGGCCCGGAGAATCCCACCGAGATCGAACAGCAAGCCACCGGAAAACACGGAGCTGAGGGCCCGGAGAATCCCACCGCGAGTGAACAGCATGACACCGAGAAACACGGAGCGGAGGGCCCGGAGAATCCCACCGCGAGTGAACAGCACGCCACCGAGAAACACAGAGCTGAGGGCCCGGAGAATCCCACCGCGATCGAACAGCACGACACCGAGAAACACAGAGCTGAGGGCCCGGAGAATACCACCGCGATCGAACAGCACATCACCGAGAAACACGGAGCTGAGGGCCCGGAGAATCCCACCGCGAATGAACAGCACGTCACCGAGAAAGACCGAGCTGAGGGGCGGAGAATCCCACCGCGAGTGAACAACACGTCACCGGGAAACGCGGAGCTGAGGGCCCGGAGAATCCCACCGCGATCGAACAGCACGACACCGAGAAACACCGAGCTGATGGCCCGGGGAATCCCACAACGAGTGAACAGCACGTCACCGAGAAACACGGAGCTGAGGGCCCGGAGAATCCCACCGTGAGTGAACAGCACGCCACCGAGAAACACAGAGCTGAGGGCCCGGAGAATCCCACCGTGAGTGAACAGCACGTCACCGAGAAACACGGAGCTGAGGGCACGGAGAATCACACCGCGGGTGAACAGCACGTCACCGAGAAACACCGAGCTGAGGGCCCGGAGAATCCCACCGCGGGTGAACAGCACGTCACCGAGAAAGACCGAGCTGAGGGCCCGTATAATCCCACCGAGATCGAACAGCACGTCACCGACAAACACGGAGCTGAGGGGCGGAGAATCCCACCGTGAGAGAACAGCACGCCACCGACAAACACGGAGCTGAGGGGCGGAGAATCCCACCGCGAGTGAACAGCACGTCACCGACAAACACGGAGCTGAGGGGCGGAGAATCCCACCGCGAGTGAACAGCACGTCGCCGAGAAACATGGAGCTGAGGGCCCGGAGAATCCCTCTGCGAGTGAACAGCACGTCACCGAGAAACACAGAGCTGAGGGCCCGGAGAATCCCACCGCGATCGAACAGCACGACACCGAGAAACACGGAGCTGAGTGACCGGAGAATCCCACCGCGATCGAACAGCATGCCACCGAGAAACACAGAGCTGAGGGCCCGGAGAATCCCACCACGATTGAACAGCATGCCACCAGGAAACACTGAGCTGAGGTTCCGGAGAATCCCACCGTGAGAGAACAGCACGCCACCGAGAAACACGGAGCTGAGGGCCCAGAGAATCCCACCGTGAGTGAACAGCACGTCACCGAGAAACACAGAGCTGAGGGGCGGAGAATCTCACCGAAATCGAACAGCACGACACTGAGAAACACGGAGCTGAGGGCCCGGAGAATCCCACCGTGATCGAACAGCACGACACCGAGAAACACGGAGCTGAGGGCCCGGAGAATCCCACCGTGATCGAACAGCACGCCACCGAGAAACACGGAGCTGAGGGCCCGGAGAATCCCACCGTGATCGAACAGCACGACACCGAGAAACACGAGCTGAGGGCCCGGAGAATCCCACCGCGAGTGAACAGCACGCCACCGAGAAACACGGACCTGAGGGCCCGGAGAATCCCACCGCGAGTGAACAGCACGCCACCGAGAAACACGGAGCTGAGGGTCCGGAGAATCCCACCGAAATCGAACAGCACGTCACCGTGAACCACGGAGCAGAGGGCCCGGAGAATCCCACCGCGAGTGAAGAGCACGCCACCGAGAAACACGGAGCTGAGGGGCGGAGAATCCCACCGTGAGAGAACAGCACGCCACCGGGAAACACGGAGCTGAGGACCCGGAGAATCCCACCGCGAGCGAACAGCACGACACTGAGAAACACGGATCTGAGGGGCGGAGAATCCCACCACGAGTGAACAGCACGTCACCGAGAAACACGGAGCTGAGGGCCCGGAGAATCCCACCGAGATCGAACAACACGCCACCGGGAAACACGGAGCTGAGGGCCCGGAGAATCCCACCGCGAGTGAACACATGCCACCGAGAAACACAGAGCTGAGGGCCCGGAGAATCCCACCGCGAGCGAACAGCACGTCACCGAGAAACACCGAGCTGAGGGGCGGAGAATCCAACAGTCAGTGAACAGCACGCCACCGAGAAACACGGAGCTGAGGGCCCGGAGAATCCCACCGCGAGTGAAGAGCACGCCACCGAGAAACACGGAGCTGAGGGGCGGAGAATCCCACCGTGAGTGAACAGCACGCCACCGGGAAACACGGAGCTGAGGACCCGGAGAATCCCACCGCGAGCGAACAGCACGACACTGAGAAACACGGATCTGAGGGGCGGAGAATCCCACCACGAGTGAACAGCACGTCACCGAGAAACACGGAGCTGAGGGCCCGGAGAATCCCACCGAGATGGAACAACACGCCACCGGGAAACACGGAGCTGAGGGCCCGGAGAATCCCACCGCGAGTGAACACATGCCACCGAGAAACACCGAGCTGAGGGGCGGAGAATCCAACCGTCAGTGAACAGCACGCCACCGAGAAACACAGAGCTGAGGGCCCGGAGAATCCCAACGCGATCGAATAGCACGTCACCGAGAAACACCGAGCTGAGGGGCGGAGAATCCCACCGCGAGTGAACAGCACGTCACCGAGAAACACGGAGCTGAGGGCCCGGAGAATTTCACCGTGAGTGAACAGCACGCCACCGAGAAACACGGAGCTGAAGGCCCGGAGAATCCCACCGTGAGTGATCAGCACGTCACCGAGAAAGACCGAGCTGAGGGCCCGGAGAATCCCACCGAGATCGAACAGCACGTCACCGAGAAACACCGAGCTGAGGGCCCGGAAAATCCCACCGCGAGCGAACAGCACGACACCGAGAAACACGGAGCTGAGGGCCCGGAGAATCACCCGCGAGTGAACAGCACATCACCGAGAAACACGGATCTGAGGGGCGGAGAATCCCACCGCGAGTGAAAAGCACGTCACGGAGAAACACAGAGCTGAGGGCCCGGAGAATCCCACCGCGATCGAACAGCACGACACCAAGCAACACAGAGCTGAGGGCCCGGAGAATCCCACCGCGATCGAACAGCATGCCACCAGGAAACACCGAGCTGAGGGCCCGGAGAATCCCACCGCGATCGAACAGCATGCCACCGAGAAACACGGAGCTGAGGGCCCGGAGAATCCCACCGCGAGTGAACAGCACGATACCGAGAAACACGGAGCTGAGGGCCCGGAGAATCCCACTGCGAGTGAACAGCACGCCACCGAGAAACACAGAGCTGAGGGCCCGCAGAATCCCATCGCGAGCGAACAGCACGTCACCGAGAAACACCGAGCTGAGGGGCGGAGAATCCAACCGTCAGTGAACAGCACGCCACCGAGAAACACAGAGCTGAGGGCCCGGAGAATCCCAACGCGATCGAACAGCACGTCACCGAGAAACACCGAGCTGAGGGGCGGAGAATCCCACCGAGATCGAACAGCACGCCACCGGGAAACACGGAGCTGAGGGCCCGGAGAATCCCACCGCGAGTGAACAGCACGACACCGAGAAACACGGAGCTGAGGGCCCGGAGAATCCCACCACGAGTGAACAGCACGCCACCGAGAAACACAGAGCTGAGGGCCCGGAGAATCCCACCGCGATCGAACAGCACGACACCGTGAAACACAGAGCTGAGGGCCCGGAGAATCCCACCGCGATCGAACAGCATGCCACCAGGAAACACCGAGCTGAGGGCCCGGAGAATCCCACCGCGATCGAACAGCATGCCACCGAGAAACACGGAGCTGAGGGCCCGGAGAATCCCACCGCGATCGAACAGCACGACACCGAGAAACACGGAGCTGAGGGCTCGGAGAATCCCACCGTGAGTGAACAGCACGTCACCGAGAAACACAGAGCTGAGGGGCGGAGAATCCCACCGAAATCGAACAGCACGACACCGAGAAACACGGAGCTGAGGCCCCGGAGAATCCCACCGTGATCGAACAGCACGCCACCGAGAAACACGGAGCTGAGGGCCCGGAGAATCCCACCGTGATCGAACAGCACGACACCGAGAAACACGAGCTGAGGGCCGGAGATTCCCACCGATATCGAACAGCACGACACCGAGAAACACGGAGCTGAGGGCCCGGAGAATCCCACCGCGAGTGAACAGCACGCCACCGAGAACCACGGAGCAGAGGGCCCGGAGAATCCCACCGCGAGTGAACTGCACGCCACCGGGAAACACGGAGCTGAGGGCCCGGAGAATCCCACCGTGAGAGAACAGCACGCCACTGAGAAACACGGAGCTGAGGGCCCGGAGAATCCCACCGCGGGTGAACAGCACGTCACCGAGAAACACGGAGCTGAGGGCCCGGAGAGTCCCACCGCGATCGAACAGCACGTCACCGAGAAACATGGAGCTGAGGGCCCGGAGAATCCCACCGTGATCGAACAGCACGACACCGGGAAACACGGAGCTGAGGGCCCGGAGAGTCCCACCGCGAGCGAACAGCACGACACCGAGAAACACGGAGCTGTGGGCCCGGAGAGTCCCACCGCGATCGAACAGCAGGCCACCGAGAAACACGGAGCTGAGGGCCCGGAGAATCCCACCGTGAGTGAACAGCACGTCACCGTGAAACACGGAGCTGAGGCCCCAGAGAATCCCACCCCGGGGGAACAGCACTTCACCGGGAAACACGGAGCTGATGGCCCAGAGAATCACACCGCGAGCAAACAGCACGACACCGAGAAACACGGAGCTATTGGCCCGGAGAATCCCACCGCGATCGAACAGCATGCCACCAGGAAACACGGAGCTGAGGGCCCGGAGAATCCCACCGCGATCGAACAGCACGCCACCGAGAAACACGGAGCTGAGGGCCCGGAGAATCCCACCGCGATCGAACAGCAGGCCACCGAGAAACACGGAGCTGAGGGCCCGGAGAATCCCACCGCGATCGAACAGCACGTCACCGAGAAACACAGAGCTGTGGGCCCGGAGAGTCTCATCGCGAGTGAACAACACGTCACCGAGAAACACGGAGCTGTGGGCCCGGAGAATTCCACCGCGAGTGAACTGCACGCCACCGTGAAACACGGATCTGTGGGCCCAGAGAATCACACCGCGAGCAAACAGCACGACACCGAGAAACACGGAGCTGTGGGCCCGGAGAATCCCACCCCGGGGGAACAGCACGCCACCGAGCTGAGGGCCCGGAGAATCCCACCGCGATCGAACAGCACGACACCGAGAAACACGGAGCTGAGGGCCCGGAGAATCCCACCGCGATCGAACAGCAGGCCACCGAGAAACACGGAGCTGTGGGCCCAGAGAATCCCACCGTGAGTGAACAGCACATCACCGAGTAACACCGAGCTGAGGGCCCGGAGAATCCCACCGCGATCAAACAGCACGCCACCGAGCTGAGGGCCCAGAGAATCCCACCGTGAGTGAACAGCACATCACCGAGTAACACCGAGCTGAGGGCCCAGAGAATCCCACCGCGATCGAACAGCATGCCACCAGGAAACACGGAGCTGAGGGCCCGGAGAATCCCACCGCGATCGAACAGCAGGCCACCGAGAAACACGGAGCTGAGGGCCCGGAGAATCCCACCGCGAGTAAACAGCACATCACTGAGCTGAGGGCCCGGGGAATCCCACCGCGAGTGAACAGCACATCACTGAGCTGAGGGCCCGGGATTCTCCGTGAATCGGCACGATGGCCCGTACGTGGCGGCAAAAACTGCGCGAATAACTCCGGCGTCGGACCCCCCAGAAGTTTGTAAATTCTCTGGCCGGGAATGGACTAGCATCGGCGTGACGCCATTCGCGACAGCATCACCCATCACGGACACGCACGGCGTCACACCACAAAAGCCGCCCCCCCTCCCCCCACCACCGGAGACCCGTCAAAATGGCCGCCCATTGCGCAGCACCAAGGTTCCAGGAGCGGGACATCGAGGCGCTACTGGACGCAGTGGAGCAGAGGAGGGAGGCCCTGTACCCCGGTCACGGCCGCAGGGTCGCCCCACACCTCAGCCAGCGCCTGTGGACTGATGCACGATCATTTGTACAATGACTCAGTTTGGATACAACTGTGGCTTTATTGCTCTAAGATGTGTGGCCTCCCACAGCAGCTGGCGAAATGGCTGCTGAATAGAGGACACACATAGTTACACTCCTCCTACTTGGCAGAGCCAGCAGGCAGGGGCTACCGGCGAACCTGTAGCACAGGTCCTACCTTACATAATACAGGTGTGACGTTGGTTTACCACATTCACCCCCTGTTAAAAATGAGTCTGGCGGGGCTGTGGAGAACTATATAGAGCAGTGAATTTATGCATTTATTAGGAGAGAAAAATGTGTCTTTTGAAAGTCCGGTGCCAGTTAGAGATTCAACCGGTCTGGTGCCTTGACGTTCCGCTGGGAGTGACGTAGCGGTGGCGGCGATGTCGATGCTGGCGACGTTGGTGCTGACCTGATGTCGGGTAACCCCGGGAGCACGCCGGAATCCTCTTCATCCTCTTGCGTGGGAAGGGGAAGGAGGGATGGTCCTGGTGGGGTTAATGTTGGGAGTGCCGGTGGAGGGGAGGGTGGTGCCGGGCTGAGGAAGTGTGTATGAGTGGAACCGGCTGGTGCCAGGTCCCTGAGGGAGACAGTATCTTTGCGGCCGTAGGGGTACGCCACATAGGCATACTGGGGGTTGGCGTGGAGCAAGTGCACCCTATCCATCAACCTGTCCGCCTTGTGGAGGCGGACGTGCCTACGGAGCAGGACGGGGCCTCGAGCTGCGATCCAAGTCGGGAGCGACACCCCGGATGTGGACTTCCTGGGGAAGGCCAAAAGACGTTCATGGGGTGTGTTATTCGTAGCAGTGCACAGTAGTGACCGGATGGAGTGGAGTGCATCAGGGAGGACCTTCTGCCAGCGAGAGGCTGGGAGGTTCCTGGACCGTCGGGCCAGTTGGACGGCTCTCCAAACTGTCCCGTTCTCCCTCTCTACCTGCCCGTTTCCCCGGGGGTTATAGCTTGTCATCCTGCTGGAGGCGATACCCCTGCTGAGCAGGAACTGATGCAGCTCATCACTCATGAATGAGGATCCCCTGTCACTGTGGATGTAGGTGGGGAAGCCGAACAGAGCGAAGATTCTGTTGAGGGCCTTGATGACGGTGGCAGACGTCATGTCGGGGCATGGGATGGTGAAGGGGAACCTGAAGTACTCATCGACCACACTGAGAATGTACGTGTTATGGTTGGTGAAGGGGAGGGGCCCTTTGAAATCCACGCTGAGGTGTTCAAAGGGGCGGGAGGCTTTCACCAGGCGCGCACGGTCCGGCCGGTAGAAGTGCGGCTTGCACTCCGCACAGACCTGGCAGTCCCTGGTGACTGTCCGTTCTTCCTCGACGGAGTAGGGCAGATTGTGAGCCTTGACAAGATGGTACAACCGTGTGACCCCCGGGTAACAAAGGCTGTCGTGTAGGGCCCGGAGTCGGTCTACTTGTGCGCTGGCACATGTACCTCGAGATAGGGCGTCTGGGGGCTCGTTGAGTTTGCCGGGGCGATACAGAATCTCGTAATTATAGGTGGAGGGCTCGATTCTCCACCGCAAGATTTTGTCATTTTTGATCTTGTCCCGCTGTGTGTTATTGAACATGAAGGCGACCGACCGTTGGTCAGTGAGGAGAGTGAATCTTTGACCGGCCAGGTAATGCCTCCAATGCCGCACAGCTTCAACGATAGCTTGGGCTTCTTTTTCGACGGACGAGTGCCGAATTTCTGAGGCATGAAGGGTGCGGGAAAAGAATGCCATGGGTCTGCCTGATTGAGGGTGGCGGCAAGGGCGACGTCTGATGCGTCACTTTCTACTTGAAAGGGCAGTGACTCGTCTACTGCGTGCATTCCAGCATTGGCGATATCGGCTCTGATACGGGCGAAGGCCTGTTGGGCCTCGGCTGGAAGGGGAAAATGGGTGGACTGAGTGAGTGGGCGGGCCTTGTCCGCATAGTTTGGGACCCACTGGGCGTAGTAGAAGAAGAACCCCAGGCAGCGTTTGAGGGCCTTGGGGCAGCGGGGGAGGGGAAGCTCTATGAGTGGACGCATGCGTTCGGGATCGGGCCCCAGAACTCCGTTCTGGACCACATAGTCGAGGATGGCTAGGCGGGTTGTGCTGAACGCGCACTTCTCCTTGTTGTAGGTGAGGTTTAGGAGAGTGGCGGTGTGGAGAAATTTGGCAAGGTTGGCATCGTGGTCCTGCTGATCATGGACGCAGATGGTGACGTTGTCTAGGTACAGGAAGGTGGCCCGCAAACCGTACCGGTCGACCATTCGGTCCATCTCCCTTTGGAAGGCCGAGATCCCGTTAGTGACACCGAAGGGAACCCTGAGGAAGTGTTAGAGCCGACCGTCAGCCTCGAAAGCAGTGTACAGACAGTCCAATTTACGAATGGGGAGCTGGTGGTAGGCGGATAGGTCTACCGTTGAGAAGACCCAATACTGTGCAATCTGATTGACCATATCAGATATGCGTGGGAGGGGGAACGCGTCGAACTGCGTGTACCTATTGATGGTCTGGCTGCAGTCCACAACCATTCTGTGCTTCTCCCCAGTTTTAACATCTGCCACTTGAGCTCTCCAGGGGCTGTTGCTGGCCTTGATGATGCCCTCCCGAAGCAGCCGCTGGACCTCGGACCTGATGAAGGTCTTGTCCTGGGTGCTGTACCGTCTGCTCCTGGTGGCAACGGGTTTGCAATCCGAAGTTAGATTTGCGAAGAGGGAGGGTGGGACGACCTTTAGGGTCGCGAGGCCGCACCCAGTGAGGGGTGGTAGGGGCCCGCCGAATTTGTGGGTGAGGGCTGGAGATTGCACTGGGAATCCAGGCCTAGTAGGAGTGCAGCGCAGAGATTAGGAAGGACGTAGAGGTGGAAGCCGCTGAATTCTACGCCCTGGACCGTGAGAGTGACCGTGCAGAGCCCCGGATCGGGACGGAATGTGATCCGGAGGCCAGGGAGATTCTTTGATTGGCGGGGTGTACTGCGAGGGAGCAGTGCCTTACTGTATCCGGGTGGATGAAGCTTTCGGTGCTCCCGGAGTCCAGCAGGCACGAGGTCACGTGGCCGTTGATTTTCATCGTAGTTGAAGCGGTGGCCAGGTTGTGTGGACGAGACTGGTCGAGCGTCATTCAGGCGAGCTGCGGTTGGTCGTCGCTGGCGTCCGAAGGTGGAGAGCGCGGGGGGGGGCCCAGGTCGTGGAATGTTGTCGACGTCCATGCCCCGTGGGGAAGACAAGATGGCGGCACCTGAAGATCCTGCGGGGGACAAGATGGTGGCGCCCATGGGCCGCACGTGGACTGAGGGGGGGAAGATGGCGGCGCCCACTGGCCGCCCGCGGCCCCGGGAGGTGAAGATGGCGGCGCCCACTGGCTGCGCGTGGTCTGGGACGAAGGTGGCAGCACCCATTGTGTGTGGGTCAGGGGGGAGGGGGCGATAGCGGCGACTGCGCGGGCCTGGCACACCGCGGCGAAGTGGCCCTTTTTGCCGCAAGCCTTGCAAATGGCAGCGCGGACCGGGCAGCGTTGGCGAGGGTGCTTCTGCTGGTCGCAGAAGTAACATTGGGACCTCCCGGGTGCGCGGATTGGCGTGTGGCGCAGGCGTATTAGCTGGGTAAAGCCCCGGCCGGGGCGGCCGTTAGCGGGGTCCACGAGGGATAGGAGGGGTGCACCGCGTGGCTGGAGGGGTAGGCCTGAGCATTACGTGAGGCGACCGTCATGGAGAGTGGTAGCTTATTAGTCCCTGCTAGGTCGAGTGTGGCCCCTTCAAGCAGACGTCGGCGAATGAGGTCCGACCCAATCCCCGTTACAAAAGCATCGCGCATAAAAAGATTAGAATGTTCAGTGGCTGTAACGGCCTGACAGTCACAGCCCCGGACGAGTGGCATTAGGGCCCGCCAGAAGTCTTCCATGGACTCACCAGGGCGTTGAGAGCGAGTGGTGAGTCCATGCCTGGCGAAGAGTGTGTTTGCTTTCTGTGCGTAGTTTTCTTTGAGGAGCGCAACGGCATCCGCGTAGTTGAGGGAGTCATGGATCAGCGGAAACATGCTGGAGCTCAACCTTGCGGACAGGATCTGTATCTTCCGAGCCTCCATCGGAGGGGTGGTCGCTGAGTTGAGATAGGCCTCGAAGCAGGCTAGCCAGTGATTAAAGTCCTTTCTGGCATCGCTCGATTGAGGATCCAGCTGCAGGAGATCTGGTTTGATTTGGAGGTCCATCTTCTAGAAAATCTTACTGCAATAAATTGATGCACGATCAATTGTACAAAGACTCAGGTTGGATACAACTGTGGCTTTATTGCAGTAAGATGTGTGGCCTCCCACAGCAGCTGGCAAAATGGCTGCTGAATAGTGGACACGCATATTTGTACTCCTCCTACTGGGCGGAGCCAGCAGGCAGGGGCTACCGGCGAATCTGTAGTACAGGTCCTACCTTACATCATCTAATACAGGTGCAACAGTGGTTTACCACATGGAGGGAGGTGGCATAGGCCGTCAGCACCGTGGCCGTAACAGCCAGGACAGGCATCTAGTGTCACAGGAAGATCAATGACCTTGTCAGGGTGGCCAGGGTGAGTACTGCCCCCCCCCCACCTCCAATGGGAGGTACAGCCCGAGGTGCAACTGACATGGTTGCACCCATCCATGCAGGCTGCAGTGGTAGGATGGGTTGTGAATCTCTGCTAACATACACACAACCGCTGGTCCGGATGTAAATGTCTGCCTAACACTGTTGCCCTTTACCCCTGCCACACTCCTGCCCCCCACAGGAGAGGCGCGCTCACAGCAACCGGGAGCGTGAGAGGATCGGAGGGGGTCCACCCGAACTGCGACCATGTACCATCCATGAGGAGAGGGCCCTAGAACTTGCAGGCAGACCCGAGGACCGGGAGGTTGCAGATGCAGAGGTCGGGAAGCACCACCAAGTGAGACCCCCACTGCCTGCCCCCCTTTCCCCCTTCCTCCATATCCCCTTCCCCCAAATCCCCCATCCCCCATATCCCCCTTCCCCATATCCCCTTCCCCCATATCCCCCTTCCCCCATATCCCCTTCCCCCATATCCCCCTTCCCCCATATCCCCTTCCCCCATATCCCCTTCCCCCACATCCCCCTTCCCCCATAGCCCCTTCCCCCATATCCCCCTTCCCCAGATCCCCTTCCCCCTTATCCCATTCCCCCATTTCACCCATATCCCCTTCCCCATATCCCCTTCCCCTTTATCCCATTCCCCCATTTCCCCCTTCCCCCATATCCCCCTTCCCCATATCCCCCTTCCCCCATATCGCCCTTCCCCCATATCCCCCCTTCCCCCATATCCCCCATATCGCCCTTCCCCCATATGCCCCTTCCCCCAGATCCCCCTTCCCCCATATCCCCTTCCCCATATCCCCCAAATCCACCTTCCCCCATATGCCCCATATCCCCCTTATCCCCATAACCCTCTTCCCCCTTATCCCCATATCCCCATATTCCCCCTTCCCCCATATCCCCCTTATCCCCCTTATCCTCATAACTCCTTTCCCCCATATCCCCCTTATCCCCCAGATGCCCCATAGCCCCCTTCCCCCATCTCCCCCTTATCCCCATATCCCCCTTCCCCCATATCCCCCCCCTGCCCCCTATCCCCGTCTGCGTGTCTAACCATGCATGCTGTATTGTGTATTGCAGGACCAAACGTCGACCCACCCGTCCCCGCGGATGGCAACCGCCCCCAGGACGATCCAGGGTGGCCACGAGCCAGGGACAGACCCAGCCCATCAGGCATACGACACCCCCAGGACGATCTAGGGTGGCCACGAGCCAGGGACAGACCCAGCCCATCAGGCATACGACGCCTCCAGGACGATCTAGGGTGGCCACGAGCCAGGGGCAGACCCGGCCCATCAGGCATACGACGCCCCCAGGATGATCCAGGACGTCCACGAGCCAGGGACAGTCTCGGAGCACCAGGGAGACGACGCCCCCATCTAGTGCGAGTGCGGCAACACCGGCGGGCCAGACCCAGCGACGAGGGGGGCAGCCACAGGAACAGGCCCCCATCGCAGCCAACCAGGACACACCTACCTGGGACACACCTACCCAGGACACACCCACCCAGGACACACCCACCCAGGACACCTACCCAGGACACACCTACCCAGGACACACCTACCCAGGACACACCCACCCAGGACACACCCACCCAGGACACACCCACCCAGGACACACCCACCCAGGACACACCCACCCAGGACACACCTACCCAGGACACACCTACCCAGGACACACCCACCCAGGACACACCTACCCAGGACACACCCACCCAGGACACACCTACCCAGGACACACCTACCCAGGACACACTCACCCAGGACACACCCACCCAGGACACACCTACCCAGGACACACCCACCCAGGACACACCTACCCAGGACACACCCACCCAGGACACACCTACCCAGGACACACCTGCCCAGGACACACCCACCCAGGACACACCTACCCAGGACACACCTACCCAAAAAACAAAGAATAAAGAAATGTACAGCACATGAACAGGCCCTTCGGCCCTCCACGCCCGTGCCGACCATGCTACCCGACTAAACTACAATCTTCTACACTTCCTGGGTCCGTATCCCTCTATTCCCATCCTATTCATGTATTTGTCAAGATACCCTTAAATGTCACTATGTCCCTGCTTCCACCACCTCCTCCGGTAGCGAGTTGCAGGCACCCACTACCCTCTGTGTAAAAAACTTGCCTTGTACATCTACTCTAAACCTTGCCCCTCTCACCTTAAACCTATGCCCCTAGTAATTGACCCCTCTACCCTGGGAAAAAGCCTCTGACTATCCACTCTGTCTATGCCCCTCATAATCTTGTAGACCTCTATCAGGTCACCCCTCAACCTCCTTCATTCCAGTGAGAACAAACCGAGTTTATTCAACCGCTCCTCATAGCTAATGCCCTCCATACCAGGCAACATTCTGGTAAATCTCTTCTGCACCCTCTCTAAAGCCTCCACATCCTTCTGGTAGTGTGGCGACCAGAATTGAACACTATACTCCAAGTGTGGCCTAACTAAGGTTCTATACAGCTGCAACATGACTTGCCAATTCTTATATTCAATGCCCCGGCCAATGAAGGCAAGCATGCCGTATGCCTTCTTGACTACCTTCTCCACCTGTGTTGCCCCTTTCAGTGACCTGTGGACCTGTACTCCTAGATCTCTCTGACTTTCAATACTCTTGAGGGTTCTACCATTCACTGTATATTCCCTACCTGCATTAGACCTTCCAAAATGCATTACCTCACATTTGTCCAGATTAAACTCCATCTGCCATCTCTCCGCCCAAGTCTCTAAACAGTCTAAATCCTGCTGTATCCTCTGACAGTCCTCATCGCTTTCCGCAATTCCACAAACCTTTGTGTCGTCTGCAAACTTACTAATCAGACCAGTTACATTTTCCTCCAAATCATTTATATATACTACAAACAGCAAAGGTCCCAGCACTGATCCCTGTGGAACACCACTGGTCACAGCCCTCCAATTAGTAAAGCATCCTTCCATTGCTACTCTCTGCCTTCTATGACCTAGCCAGTTCTGTATCCACCTTGCCAGCTCACCCCTGATCCCATGTGACTTCACCTTTTGTACCAGTCTACCATGAGGGACCTTGTCAAAGGCCTTACTGAAGTCCATATAGACAACACCCACTGCCCTACCTGCATCAATCATCTTTGTGACCTCCTCGAAAAACTCTATCAAGTTAGTGAGACACGACCTCCCCTTCACAAAACCATGCTGCCTCTCACTAATACGTCCATTTGCTTCCAAATGGGAGTAGATCCTGTCTCGAAGAATTCTCTCCAGTAATTTCCCTACCACTGAAGTAAGGCTCACCGGCCTGTAGTTCCCGGGATTATCCTTGCTACCCTTCTTCAACAGAGGAACAACATTGGCTATTCTCCAGTCCTCTGGGACATCCCCTGAAGACAGTGAGGATCCAAAGATTTCTGTCAAGGCCTCAGCAATTTCCTCTCCAGCCTCCTTCAGTATTCTGGGGTAGATCCCATCAGGCCCTGGGGACTTATCTACCTTAATATTTTTTAAGACACCCAACACCTCGTCTTTTTGGATCTCAGTGTGACCCAGGCTATCTACACACCCTTCTCCAGACTCAACATCTACCAATTCCGTCTCTTTGGTGAATACTGATGCAAAGTATTCATTTAGTACCTCGCCCATTTCCTCTGGCTCCACACATAGATTCCCTTGCCTACCCTTCAGTGGGCCAACCCTTTCCCTGGCTACCCTCTTGCTTTTTATGTACGTGTAAAAAGCCTTGGGATTTTCCTTATTTGCCCTATTTGCCAATGACTTTTCGTGACCCCTTCTAGCCCTCCTAACTCCTTGCTTAAGTTCCTTCCTACTTTCCTTATATTCCACGCAGGCTTCGTCTGTTCCCAGCCTTTTAGCCCTGACAAATGCCTCCTGTTTCTTTTTGACGAGGCCTACAATATCTCTCGTTATCCAAGGTTCCCGAAAATTGCCGTGTTTATCCTTCTTCCTCACAGGAACATGCCGGTCCTGAATTCCTTTCAACTGACACTTGAAAGCCTCCCACATGTCAGATGTTGATTTGCCCTCAAACATCCGCCCCCAATCTAGGTTCTTCATTTAGCACATTCATCCTAGGACCACTCTTATCCTTGTCCACCAGCACTTTAAAACTTACTGAATTGTGGTCACTGTTCCCGAAATGCTCCCCTACTGAAACTTCTACCACCTGGCCGGGCTCATTCCCCAATACCAGGTCCAGTACCACCCCTTCCCTAGTTGGACTGTCTACATATTGTTTTAAGAAGCCCACCTGGATGCTCCTTACAAACTCCGTCCCGTCTAAGCCCCTGGCACTAAGTGAGTCCCAGTCAATATTGGGGAAGTTGAAGTCTCCCATCACCACAACCCTGTTGTTTTAACTCTTTTCCAAAATCTGTCTACCTATCTGCTCCTCTATCTCCCGCTGGCTGTTGGGAGGCCTGTAGTAAACCCCCAACATTGTGACTGCACCCTTCTTATTCCTGATCTCTACCCATATAGCCTCACTGCCCTCTGATGTGTCCTCCCACAGTACAGCTGTGATATTCTCCCTAACCAGTAGCGCAACTCCGCCACCCCTTTTACATCCCCCCTATCCTGCCTGAAACATCTAAATCCTGGAACGTTTAGCTGCCAATCCTGCCCTTCCCTCAACCAGGTCTCTGTAATGGCAACAACATCATAGTTCCAAGTACTAATCCAAGCTCTAAGTTCATCTGCCTTACCCGTAATACTTCTTGCATTAAAGCATATGCACTTCAGGCCACCAGACCTGCTGTGTTCAGCAACTTCTCCTTGTCTGCTCTGCCTCAGAGCCCCACTGTCCCTATTCCCTAGTTCTCCCTCAATGCTCTCACCTTCTGAGCTATTGCTCCCGTGCCCACCCCCCATGCCATACTAGTTTCAACCCTCCCGTGTGACACTAGCAAACCTCGCAGCCAGGATATTTATGCCTCTCCAGTTTAGATGCAACCCGTCCTTCTTATATAGGTCACACCTGCCCCGGAAGAGCTCCCAGTGGTCCAGATAATGGAAACCCTCCCTCCTACACCAGCTGTTTAGCCACGTGTTTAGCTGCTCTATCTTCCTATTTCCAGCCTCACTGGCACGTGGCACAGGGAGTAATCCTGAGATGACAACCCTAGAGGTCCTATCTTTTAACTTTCAGTCTAGCCCCCTGACCTCCTGCTGCAGGACCTCATGCCCCTTCCTGCCTATGTCGTTAGTACCAATATGTACAACGACCTCTGCCTGTTTGCCCTCCCCCTTCAGGATGCCCACTACCCGTTCGGAGACATCCTGGACCCTGGCACCAGGGAGGCAACATACCATCCTGGAGTCTCTTTCACGTCCACAGAAGCGCCTATCTGTGCCCCTGACTATAGAGTCCCCGATTACCATTGCCCTTCTGCGCTTTGACCCTCCCTTCTGAACATCAGAGCCAGCCGTGGTGCCATTGCTCTGGCTGCTGCTGCCCAGGACACACCCACCCAGGACACACCTACCCAGGACACACCTACCCAGGACACACCTACCCAGGACACACCCACCCAGGACACACCCATCCAGGACACACCCATCCAGGACACACCTACCCAGGACACACCTACCCAGGACACACCTACCCAGGACACACCTACCCAGGACACACCCACCCAGGACACACCCACCCAGGACACACCTACCCAGGACACACCCACCCAGGACACGGCTACCCAGGACACACCTACCCAGGACACACCCACCCAGGACACATCTACCCAGGACACACCCACCCAGGACCCACCCACCCAGGACACTGACGCCCAGGACACTGACGCACAGGACACTGACGCACAGGACACTGATGCACAGGACACTGACGTACAGGACACTGACGCACAGGACACTGATGCACAGGACACTGACGCACAGGACACTGATGCACAGGACACTGACGCACAGGACACTGACGCACAGGACACTGACACACAGGACACTGATGCACAGGAAACTGATGCACAGGACACTGACGCACAGGACACTGACGTACAGGACACTGATGCACAGGACACTGACGTACAGGACACTGACGTACAGGACACTGATGCACAGGACACTGACGCACAGGACACTGATGCACAGGACACTGACGCACAGGACACTGACGCACAGGACACTGACACACAGGACACTGATGCACAGGAAACTGATGCACAGGACACTGACGCACAGGACACTGACGCACAGGACACTGACACACAGGACACTGACGCACAGGACACTGATGCACAGGACACTGACGTACAGGACACTGATGCACAGGACACTGACACACAGGACGCTGACGCACAGGACACTGACGCACAGGACATTGATGTACAGGACGCTGACGCACAGGACACTGAGGCACAGGACACTGACGCACAGGACACTGACGTGCAGGACGCTGACGCACAGGACACTGACGCACAGGACACTGATGCACAGGACACTGACGCACAGGACACTGACGCACAGGACACTGATGCACAGGACACTGACGCACAGGACACTGACGCACAGGACACTGACGCCCAGGACACTGACGTACAGGACACTGACGCACAGGACGTTGACTCACAGGACACTGATGCACAGGACACTGACGCCCAGATTGTGCCAATACAAATGAGTCATGTACACTGCCCGGGTATCGGGTGCAGACGTGCAGGATCATCATGCGGTGGTCACAGATCACCTGAATGTTCATGGAATTGGTCCCGTTCCGATTCGTGAACACGGCCCTGTTATCTGCAGGTGGCCGCACGGCGACGTGCATCCCATCGATCGTCCCCGGACCATGGGCATCCTGGCCGCCACAGCGAAGTCCTCTGCCCGGGCATCCTGGCTGGCCTGGTGCACAGGGGACTGGATGTAGTGGTCCGCAATGGCACATAGCGTGTCTGTCACTGCCCGGATGCACCGGTGCACCGATGCCTGCGAGATGCCGGACAGGTCCCCGCTCGGCGCCTGGAATGACCCCGTGGCATAAAAGTTCAGGGCCACTGTAACCTTGACGGCCACAGGGAAGGGTGTCCTCCCCCAGCGCCACGCGGTGCCAGGTGTGCCATCAGGTGGCAGATATGGGCGACGGTTTCCTGGCTCATCCGGAGTCTCCTCCTGCATGCCCGGTCATGAGGTCCTGGTACGACGAGCGGGGCTGGTACACAAGTGGCCTCATCGGGCGTCTCCGTCGCCGTGTGGCACCACCACCTCCTCCTCGACCTCGTCCTGTCGTGCGGGCGGCCCTCCAACCTGGGCGGCTGCCAGCTGCCTCCCTGCTCCACGCTCCTCTGTGGCAGCCTCCGCCGCCTCCCAAGCATCATACCAACTTTTACAGATGCACCATAGAAAGCATCCTATCTGGCTGCATCACAGCCTGGTATGGCAACTGCTCGGCCCAGGACCGTGAGAAACTTCAGAGAGTCGTGAACACCGCCCAGTCCATCAGGCAAACCTGCCTCCCATCCATTGACTCCATATACACCTCCCGCTGCCTGGGGAAAGAGGGCAGCATAATCAAAGACCCCTCCCACCCGGCTTACTCACTCTTCCAACTTCTTCAATCGGGCAGGAGATACAAAAGTCTGAACTTGAACACACACGACACACAACTTCAGGGCGGCATGGTAGCATGGTGGATAGCACAATTGCTTCACAGCTCCAGGGTCCCAGGTTCGATTCCCGGCTTGGGTCACTGTCTGTGCGGAGTCTGCACGTCCTCCCCGTGTCTGCGTGGGTTTCCTCCGGGTGCTCTGGTTTCCTCCCACAGTCCAAAGATGTGCAGGTTAGGTGGATTGGCCATGATAAATTGCCCTTAGTGTCCAAAATTGCCCTTAGTGTTGGGTGGGGTTACTGGGTTATGGGGATATGGTGGAGGTGTTGACCTTCGGTAGGGTGCTCTTTCCAAGAGCCGGTGCAGACTCGATGGGCCGAATGGCCTCCTTCTGCACTGTAAATTCTATGATAATCTATCTCCACCGCGTGAGACCCGAAGGCCAGGGAGATCCTTTGGTTTACGGGATGGGTGACAAGGGAACAGCGCCTTACCGTGTCGGGGTGCACAAAGCTTTCCGTGCTCCCGGAGTCGATCAGGCACGACGTCATGTGGCGGTTGATGGCGATCGTTGTAGTGGCTTTCGCTAGCGTCCAGGGCCGACTCTGGTCCAGAGTTACGGAGGCCAGCTGGAGTAAAGGAGAGTTCTGGTCGGGCAGCGTGTAGTCGGCTGTGCTGGGGGTCTGAGGCCCCATCCAAGATGGCGTCAGCCACGGGTCGCACATGGAGTCCGGGGGTGCCGAAGATGGCAGCGGCGAGGGACAAAATGGCGGCGCCCGCCCGTCCACCGTGGTGGCCGGGGGGCAAAATGGCCGCGGCCGTGGGTCGCACGCGGCCTGGGGATAGGAGGGCGGTGGTGGGCCTTGGACGGCCAGGACCTGAAAGAAAGGCTGCCGATAGTCGCTGGCGACCGCGGCCACGGTGCGGACCTGGCAGACCCCGACATAGTGACCCTTCTTGCCGCACCCTTTGCAGGTGGCGGTGCGGGCTGGGCAGCGCAGGCGGGGATGATTTGCCTGCCCGCAGAAGAAACAGCGTTGGCTGGCGGTGATAGCGGGCCATCTCGCCACGCAGGCCTGCGGGGCTAGCGGAAAAGTCTGGGGGGCTGCCGCGACGCGGTGCCACGCAGCCCAGGGGGGCGCTGCGCGTCGGGGCAAAAGCCAGCGCCTTTTTATACACAACGTTCATGGAACCCGCCAGGGCCCGTGCCTCAGTGAGACCCAGTGTGTCAATTTCAAGGAGCCTTCTGCGGATGTCGGGGGAAGTCATACCTGCCACGAAAGCATCCCTAATTAAAAGTTCCGTGTGCTTGTTCCCCGAAACTGGTGGGCAGCCACAGTTTCAGCCCAGCACTAGCAGTGCCCGATAGAAGTCTTCCAGTGTTTCTTCAGAGCTTTGCCTTCTAGTTGCCAGCAGGTGATGGGCGTAGACATGGTTCACAGGACGGATGTAATGTCCTTCTAGCAGTTCGATAGCTGTATCAGAGTTCACCGCCTCCTCGATCAGAGGGTAGATCCCAGGGCTGACCCGTGAGCGTAGAAGGTGCATTTTCTGCCTTTCCGTGGGGGTGTCGGTGGCCGTGTCGAGACAGCCCTTAAAACACGCCAGCCAATGCTTGAAGATAGCAGCGGAGTTGTCTGCGTGGGGGCTGAGCTGAAGGCACTCCGGCTTGATGCGGAGATCCATCCTTTCAACTGAACTGATTAAATTGATGCGCAATCAATTACTCTCGAGACAAGGTGAGTCATGACTAATAGGCTTTAATCTGCTAGAACTGTTCCCAGCAGCTTCGGTACAGGAAGTGAAGGCTGCTGGGACGGCATTGGTTCTTATACTCCGCCTCTCAGGGCGGAGATATGTACATTAGCCAATGGTAGACTCCTGGGTCTAGTCAATGGTCATCCACCTCTCAGGCACCGCAGTACCTGGTATTACCACAGTGAGTACGCCACTTTGGCGGGGCTGGAGCATCGCGAAAGCGGCGCCGCCCCTGATTTGGTCGGAAACGGGTATTCTCCGGCTGTGGTAGATCTTCAACACACAATCTCGTGGTACAAAGGGAAGTATTTCATAGGCCCCGTAAGAGTGGAAAACAAGGTGGGTGGTGGGAATATAATTTGGTGGGAGCTGAAACTGGAGTTGAGTATAAAAATTCAGTCAGCGGTGTATCAGCAACGGAGTGGCCATCTCACAGCCCAGTAGCAGGAACCCACTCACCATGCATTTGCGTACCATGAATGTTCACTGGATGGGAACGTCATCAAAATGAGTCCAGCTGCAAAGATGATGGCAGGAAGATTCAAGGATGGTGGCAGGTAGGTCAATGGTGAGATGGCGAGGTGGGGGGGGGGGGGGGGGTGGAGGCAGAGGGTTGAGGGTGTGGGATGGAAGGTCAAGGGTCATTGGCTCTGGGTAAAGGTAATTGTTCGACTCTCCTGGATGGACGGGGAAAGAGCAGGGTCATATGGGCATCAAGGGAGATGGAAGGAAGTGCAAGAGTGAGAGAGGGTGGATGTAGTTGAATGGGCTCCAAATGCAGGGTCACACTGTCCATGTCCGTCACCGTGTTTGCCAAGAAAGCTGTACTTCTTGGAGAATATAAGGTTCTAATGAGAAGAGGCCATTGTGGGATTGGAGGAGTTCTTGTGGCCCATTGGGTGAGGGGAGGGGGGTCAAGCATTCCCATTAGTCAAGTACAATTGCTGTAGGAATGAAGACTATATGAAGGCTCCACGAAGTGTCCATATCATTGCCCGCTTTGTTCAACAATGTTTATTTTGTGGATTTGCAATGGGTTTCATTTAGCCAATATTTTTGCAACCTTGAGTGGTGTTGTAATATATGAGATATCAGCCTGACAGCACGAGAAGGGGAAAGTATCATGTGATCCATTTTTACTTCTGCTTTAAGCAGAGCACACTCACAGACACACACACAGTCCATGTCTTCAATCTTTGTACCTGTGTATAACTGTGCCTTGTATTAATAAATGAACCCACAACATGTTTACCAAATCCATTATGAGCGATTGGTGCCTATTATGTGTCGAATTTTACGCCTGCTGGGCAGGTGTGCGCCCAACCCGGGAGTCCGTTAAATAGCATGTGATGAGGTTGGGCGCACATCCGATGTCATTGCGTACTCGAGCGATATGTGGATCGGACGCACGCCCACCCGCCGACAATTATAGATGTGATTAACAGGATTAAAACCCCAGTTGACTCGGATTTGCCTGTTGCAAGGGCAACTTGGGTGGGCAGCCCAACCGGAACTGATCATTTTAAATTTAAGGCCGCTGCTATCAACAATGGCTGAGGAGTTAGATGTTTGTAGGGGTGAGGGGAGGTGGTATTCTGTGCTGTGGGAAGAATGTTTTGTGTGTTGGGTTCATCAGAGAGTGTGGAGCCCCAACAATATTTCTGTTGGCTGGCACCAGAGGTTTGAGCCCCCCCTGTCACCCTCAGTGCACAGGTGAGCCCCATTAACCGACAAGCTGATGGGCATTGGCACCTTGGGAGGGAGCACCTCCTCTGGGGATGAGGAGGAGAAAAAAACAAGATTGAGGAGCTAAGGTGGATACAGACATCCATCTCGGGCAGAAGTCAATGCACAGGATGATCAGGGCCATCAGGGAGGACAAGAAGACCACCCCCAGAGAAGACACCACTACCCAGCTGCTAGGGTGTACGGGCAGTCCAACTATCTTGACATGAACAAAGTCCAGTGCTGCAGCAGGCTTTGGCTTTCAATGGGAGCAGAGACGAAGATCTGCCCGGTGATAGGGCCTGAGGCGACCTCCAATTGTGTGGGAGGACACCCAGTTCCTGTGGCTCTGAAGCCATGGTGGAATTACATTTTCATGCCTCTGGATCATTCCAGGGAGCGGTGGGTAATCTCTGTAGAGTATCACAGTTAGCTGCACACAACTGTGTTAAGGTGGTCACGAATGCCCTTAACCACGGTATTCACCTGCTCTGCTCCATTAAGAGACCAGTGTATATGCACACCAAGGTGTCTTTGATTCTCGGTGCACATATGGGTCATTTGATCAACCTCTCCATGGAGGAGCCATAAACCCACATGCCGGAGCCGAAGCTGAACTCAAGTCTTGAATGGACTCTTCCAGCATCCACCATGCAAGCATCCGCTAGTCACTGGCACCTCTGCCAAGTTTTTCCCTGCCTGTTAACGCATCTGCTGAGATAGAGGCTAAGATAGAGGCCCAACATCAGCCTGGGGCTGATAACCGCAGTCAGGGCCTTTGGCTGACACAGCCTCCCCCATCCTCGGAGGTGTCTGTGAAGTGATCTCCAGCTTGCGCTATTGATTCCACACGAGAACCCATGGAAACCTGAGTGACTGTAAGTGTGCTGTTGGAGGATGACGAAGGAGAAAATGTAAGTGCTTGCTCTGGCTGTTGCAGTAGTGGAGCCAATTCGGCCTTCAAATTTGGCCAAACGAATTTGGCCTTCTCAGACAATGGCGATAATCTGCTGTGGAGAACAACAAGAAAGGTATTAATGGGCAGCTCAAGTGCATCAGGAAACAACAGTTTTATATATCCCTCAACACCAGGTGGGAGACTTTCTGACTCGACTGACTTACTAACCCAGCCTCACAGCCTGCAGAAGCTACATTGTCCGTCCACAATATCCAATGTGCCCTGTTCAAAAGGTGTTGTCACTTTGAGTTGGGGGCGGGGGGGAGGTTTTGCACGGGTGTGGCAGTGGTGGACAGGTGATGGGGATCCAAGTGGATGATGGTCCAGTTGAAAGGTGGGGGTAGTGATAAGGGGAAAGGGGGTAGCCTTTTATCAGCTGCTCCGACCTGGAATTGTGTGAGTTGATATGGGAGGCGGGTGTGGGGGGGGGGGGGGGGTGGGGGGGGGCAATGTTGGATATTTCCGGCCTGCCCCCACCATGTGATTGTACGTGGGCACATGCCCGTCATGCTTGCATTTAGAATAATGCATGTTTTATGTCTCCCGACACGTGAGAGGAAATGGTGCCCACCTTGTTCTTTCAGGAAGTGTAGAAGATTGTAGTTTAGTCGGGCAGCATGGTCGGCACGGGCTTGGAGGGCCTAAGGGCCTGTTCCTGTGCTGTATTTTTCTTTGTTCTTTGTCCATTCCTGCAGTTAGGAGCCACAGTGCGTCATTGCATTCTGCCCAAGTCCCCAATAAGAATTGGTCCACGATGAAACCGACCCACAATCAGCCATTATATTTGAACCTTACAACCTCAGCAACAACAACTTGTATTGCAGCTTAAACATTGTAAAATTCCCCTGGGCCCTTCGAAGAAACATCATCAAACTAAGTTTAACACAAAAGAAGATATTAGGAGCAGGGTGCCAAATGCTTGGGGAAAGAGGTTATGTTGTTAGGGTCATGTTCAAGGATGAAAGTGGTGTAGAAAACCAAGAGAGATTCAGCGATGGAATTCCAGGGCATAAGGTCCTGGTAGCTGTTAAAGTCGAGGATGCTGAAGAACCCAGAGTTTTAAGAGCGTAGACATCCTGATAGGCTTTGGGATTCGACGTTTTGGGCCCCGTATCTAAGGAAGGATGTGCTGGCCTTTGGAACGGGTCCAGAGGAGGTTCACAAGAATGATCTCTGGAATGAAGAGCTTGCCGTATGAGGAACAATTGAGAACTCTGGGTCTGTACTCGTTGGAGTTTAGAAGGATGAGGTGGGGATCATATTGAAACTTAGAGGATACTGCGAGGCCTGGATAGAGTGGATGGGGAGAGGATGTTTCCAATAGTAGGAGAAACTAGAACCAGAGGGCTCAGCCTCAGACTAAAGGGACGATCCTTTAAAACAGAGATGAGGAGGAATTTCTCCAGCCAGAGGGTGGTGAATCTGTGGAACTCTTTGCCGCAGAAGGTTCTGGAGGCCAAATCACTGAGTGTCTTTAAGACAGAGGTAGATAGGATCTTGATTAATAAGGGGATCAGGGGTTACGGGGAGAAGGCAGGAGAATGGGGATGAGAAAAATATCAGCCATGTTTGAATGGCGGAGCAGACTCGATGGGCCAAGTGGCCTAATTCTACTTCGATGTCTTATGGAAGAGATTGCAAAGACAGGAATCGGGGGTGGTGGGGGCAGGGGTGGGTGGTGGAGGTGGAGACCACTCAGTGATTTGAAAACAAGGATGAGAATTTTAAAATCGATGTGTTGCTCGCCCAGCAA
Organism: Scyliorhinus torazame; assembly: GCF_047496885.1. Lineage (NCBI taxonomy): Eukaryota > Metazoa > Chordata > Chondrichthyes > Carcharhiniformes > Scyliorhinidae > Scyliorhinus > Scyliorhinus torazame. The sequence goes on from NC_092710.1 coordinate 326,843,775, forward strand.
CCAAAGTAGGTCAGTGAGCAGAGGGGCGATGGATGAACGAAAATTGGCGCACATTAGAATTTTGGATGGCCTCAGTTTTATGGGAGGTACAAAATGGGAGGTAGACCAGTCAAATTGTGCGATTTGGATGGGAAATTCAGCAGCATGTGAATGGCAGCAGCAATGGATTTGGTGACATTCAATTGATGGAAATTAGCAATTGCCGATCTCGCACATTTGTCCAGAAATGGGTGGTGTAGGTGATTGACAAAGTGCAGTGGGGACTGTTTTATGAAACAAAAGTCAAGTATATCGATTGGGACAGAGTAGGTCAAGTGATTAATACTGTAAATATTTTCCACACAAACATATTGACTTTGAATCATTGGCTGCTCTGATCCCTGTGACGTTCAAGGACATATTATCACATCTGTTTTCACTGCAAAACTTACCACATTTTTTTCTTCCTTTGCACTTGACGTTCACTTGCAAGGTTAATATATTTTTCTTTCAAAGGTTTAATCCACTGTGTCAGCAGAGTAAAGCTAAACACTTCCACTCTGCAGGAGAAACCCACGATTTCTGTCAGGAATAAAACTCCACAAATCTTAGTTTTCAAATAATCAGTGGACTGTTTTCAGCATTTGGGATCAATTATCCCGCTAAACAAGATGGAGGGTATCCTCAAGGTGAAGACAGGCATTTGTCTCCACAAGGACTGTGTGGTGGTCACTCCTATCAATACTGTCATAGACAGATGCAACTGTGACAGGTAGATTGGTGAGGATGTCAAGTATGTTTTTTCCTCTTGTTCGTTCCCTCACCACCTGTGGGACTGTGGGTAGTCCCAATCTCGTGGTTATGTCCTGAAGGACCCGGCCAGCTCGGGCTGTGGTGGTACTACCAAGTCAGGCTTGACGGTGGACATTGATGTTTCCCACCCAGACTACACTCTGCGTCCTTGCCCACTCCAGTGTTTCGTCGAAGTGATGTTCAACATGAATGAACACTGATTCATCAGCTAAGAGGTGTGTCATAGATAATAATGTGCAGGAGATTTCTTTGTGCATGTTTGACTGGATGCATTGAAACTTCATGGTGTCAAACATCAATGTTGAGGACTCCCAAGACAACTCCCTCCTGACTATATTTGACTGTGCCAGTACCTCTGGTAGGTCTGTCGTGCTCCAGGACATTCCCAGCAATGATGATTGTGGTGTCTGGTGTAAGGTATAATTTGGTGAGGATAACTATGTCACTTGACTCGTCTGTGAGACAGCTCTCCAAACTTTGGCAGAAAGCCCAAGATGTTAGTAAGGAGGACTTTGCAGATCAGCAGGGCTGGGTTGCCTTTATCTTTTCCGTTGCCAAGGTTAGCGTTTATTGCAAAAATACTGGAATATGAAAGTAGAAAAGTGTTGTTGCAATTGTATCGGGTGTTGGTGAGACCACGGGCGAAATTCTCCGGAAACGGCGCGCTGTCCGTCGACTGGCGCCCAAAACGGCGCAAATCAGTCGGGCATCGCGCCGCCCCAAATGTGCGGATTGCTCCGCATCTTTGGGGGCCGAGCCCCAACCTTAACGCCCGGACGAATTTCCGCCCCGCCACCTGGTGGAAAAGGCCTTTGGTGCCCCGCCAGCTGGCGCGGAAATGACATCTCCGGGCGGCGCATGCGCGGGAGCGTTAGTGGCCACTGACGGCATTCCCGCGCATGCGCTGTGGAGGGAGTCTCTTCCGTCTCCGCCATGGTGGAGACCGTGGCGGAGGCGGAAGGGAAAGAGTGCCCCCACGGCACAGGCCCGCCCATGGATCGGTGGGCCCCGATTGCGGGCCAGGCCACCGTGGGGGCACCCCCCGGGGCCAGATCGCCCCGCGCCCCCCCCAGGACCCCGGAGCCCGCCCGCGCCGCCTTGTCCCGCCGGTAAGGTAGGTGGTTTAATTTACGCCGGCGGGACAGGCATTTTAGCAGCGGGACTTCGGCCCATCTGGGCCGGAGAATCGCGGGGGGGGGGCTCGCCAACCGGCGCGGCACAATTCCCGCCCCCGCCGAATCTCCGGTGCCGGAGAATTCGGCAACCGGCGGGGGCGGGATTCACGCCAGCCCCTGGCGATTCTCCGACCCGGAGGGGGGGGGTTGGAGAATTTCGCCCCACATCTGGAGTATTGTGAACAGTTTTGACCTCCTTATTTGAGGAAGGATGTGGTGGCATTGGAGGCAGTTCAGAGGAGATGCACCAGATTGATACCGGGGACGAAAGGGTTGACGTTTGAGAAGAGATTAAACCATTTCGGCTTATGCTGGCTGGTGTTTTGAAGGATAAGAGAGGATCTGATTGAGGCGTATACAATACTAAAAGGGATTGATAACGTAAAAGAAAACCAAATGTTCCCCCTTGTAGGGTAATCTAGAACCAGAGGTCACAGATATAGATTGAGAGGCAGTAGACTCAAAACTGAGATGAGGAGGAACTACGTCTCTGAGAGGGTGGTTAATTTTTGGAACTCGCTGCCCCATAGTGCGGTGGAATTGGAGTCATTAAATGGTTTCAAGAAAGAGATAGATATATTTCTGATTTTAAAAATGGGTAAAAGGGATATGGGGAACAGACAGGGAGTGAGATTTGAGACCAGGAAGAGATCAGCCCTGATCTGATTGAATGACGGAGCAGGCTCGAAGGGCTGAATTGCCTATTTCTGCTCCTAGTTCCTAAGTTCCTGTGTTGATGGCGGGTGGTCCGTCCAGTTTCATTCCTTTAAAACTTTATAGCAGTTTAATACAACTCAGTAACATGCTCGGCCATTTCAGAGGGCATTTAAGAGTCAACCCCACTGCTGTTGGTTTGAAGTCACACATAGGCCACGTAAGGATGGCAGATTTTCTTCACTAAAGGACATTATTGAACCAGTTGGGTTTTTATAGCAATCAATAATAGTTTCATGGTCGCTTTTACCAAAACCAGCTCTTAATTCCTGGGGCTGGACTCTCCGCAGCCCCGCTCTGAAATCGCGTTTGGCACGGGGGCGGAGAATCGGAACCGGAAGTGCGGGGGCCCCCATCCGCAGCCAAAGCTGCGTGAAGACCTCGGGTCCCTGCTAGCCCCCAGAAGGGAAGTGAATTGCCTTTTATTTTTTGCAGGAAACTGGGGAGTGCAACGCCTGCGTTTTTACAGCGGCGTCGGGACATAGTCCCATTTAGGGAAAATCCAGGTCTTTTCTTAATTGTGTGAGTTAAAATTTCTCCAGCTGCTGTGTCGGGATTCAAACCTAGAACTTGAGCTGAGGTTTCTGGATTGCTAGTCTAGTGACATTACCTCCCCGATAACCTCGAACTCCATCTGTTCCACCTTTTCATTCATTTCACCTATAACTGACCCCTTGCAAGTTTGTACTCACTCTGCATCACCTGCTGTCCCATCTCATTTACTGCCATCGGCAAAATTTGACATACAGCCCTCTCTATCCCATCATGAAAGTCATTGGGCGGAATTCTTTGATAATGGGGCTATGTCCCCAGGCCCGCGAGAAAACGGGCGCAAATCATTCTAGACTTTCCTGGAGAAAGTCCAGAGTGATTCTCTGTTTTGAAGTGGGCCAGCAGGGCCCCCTATTCCACGCAGGTCCGGCTGCTGATACAGGGCCCTGCACTTGCAGCCGCGATTCTGCGCATGCGCATGGCGGCACCTCGCAACATAGCGGATCCACAGTGGGCCGGCCCCGACATTATAGGCCCCCCCCCAGATCGCCCGTGCCCACCGATCGGTGGCCCCCGATAGAGAGCCTGGCTGTCCTGGAGACCCCCCCCGGTGACAGATCCCCCCCGCCCCCCACCAGGGTGGTTGCGGACTGTGTCCGCAGCCGCCACTCCAAGTGCACTCTGTGAACCATGCCGGCAGGAACTCGGCCAGTTGCCGGCGGAGAATTGCCGCGGGGGACTCTTTCAATGGCCCCCGACCGGCGTTGCGTTCACCACGCGCGCGCGATTGGCGGCGATTCTCCGCTCCCTGGAGAATTGCGGTAAGGAGTCGGACCCGATCGCGGGTCTGACGCCCTGGGCGGGATTTTCCGACCCCCCACCGGGTCGTAGAACCGCCGGGGGCAGGCGTGAATCCCGCCCCCGCCGGTTGCCGAATTCTCCGGCACCGCCCCCTCCCCCCCTCCCCCCCGGCGATTCTCCGGCCCGAATGGACCGAAGTCCCGCTGCTGGAATGCCTGTCCCGCCCGCCGACGTGGATTAAACCACCTCTCTTACCGGCGGGACAAGGCAGCGCGGGCGGGCTCCGGGGTCCTGGGGGGTCACGGGGCGATTTGGCCCCGGAGGGTGCCCCCACAGTGGCCTGGGCCAGGATCAGGGCCCACCGATCCGCGGGCGGGCCTGTGCCGTGGGGGCACTCTTTTCCTTCCGCCTTCGCCATGGCAGAGGCGGAAGAGACCCCCTGCACTGCGCATGCGCGGGGATGCCGTGAGCGGCCGTGACGCTCCCGCGCATGCGCTGCCTGGCAAAGTCATTTCCGCGCCAGCTGGCGGGGCACCAAAGGCCTTTCCCGCCAGCTGGCGGGGCGGAAATCAGTCCGGCACGGGCCTAGCCCCTCAAGGTTAGGGCTCGGCTGCTCAAGGGGCGGAGGATTCTGCACCTTTGGGACGGCGCGATGCCGGACTGATTCGCGCCGTTTTTGTTGCCTGTCGGCGGACATCGCGCCGATTGCGGAGAATTTTGCCCCAGATCCCTAGGGAACACCATTCGTCACACCCCGCCAAGTGACATACAAATCCATTATTCCTAATGTCTCCTTCTTTGTAACCAATTCCATACCCCTGTCAATAAGTTGCCTCCAATTCTTTACTGAAATTAGTTTCAGTCCCCTGTTCTTTATCCCAAATCCCTGGTGGCTGAATTTGCCTCCTCCAGCCTATCAAGTAGCGCATTCTGAATCAGGGCAACTTTGGGAGGCAGTGGTGTTCTCACTGAACTAGTGACCGAGAGACTCAAGGCAATGTTCTGGCCACCTGGATAGAGACCCATCACGGGCCAGGGTTTAGAAAACTCCAAAGTATATAATTGAGTTCACTTGACCTACAACTGTTCACTGATGTTGGTTATGATGAGCACAAGGGCCTGCCTTTCAGGTGTTATTCAACAGAGGCCTTAAGCACTTTTAATCAAAAACAAGCTTTATTCTACAAATTTAGTTAACATTTTTATAAACATACACAGTAAGCATTTTTATCAACTACCAACATAAATACCCCACACAGCTTCAGTACTCTATGTTTAACCCTTAATAAATTCCCCCTTTAACTGTTCCAATTTAATAACAAGATCCCAGAAAGCAGAAAACCCTTCAAAGCTGTGGCCCAAATAGCACTCAAGACCTGGTATGGATGCTCCTGTTTCCTTTCCAAAACAGAAGGTTTGAATTTCTTCCAGAAAACAGTTATTTCTTTTCAAGTTATCAAGCAGTCTGGAAACAGCTTTTAACATGCAGATAGAGTAAAAAACCTTCTTTCAACCTGCGCAGAACAAAACCAGTTCAAACTCAAAACGAAAGTAAAACCAACTCCCAGAGCCACAGCCCAACTCCTACCACACAATGACATCACTGAAGCCATGGAGAAGACAAAAACATTTCTGAAAGGACAGTCCCATGACAAGTGGGTGACCATTAACCTGGACAGTGACTTTGGTGGGGGCAATCAGTCATGCAGTAATGCAGTTTAACTGCATTCACTCATCCTCGTTGGGCTGCATCAGGTCGAAATACCCTAGCTCTAGGCAAGTATGTTCCTCGACCAGGGTGACATGCTTCTTGAATGATTTGCTGTCTGCGGTTCCTCCGACCACAGGTGCAGTACCTCTGAGAGTTGTCCTCCAGGTGTTCAGGGAAGACGCCTTGCCTGGCTGCAGTGGCCCTCTGCCAATGGACTTGGCCCCGACATTGCTCGTGCAAGGGCTGGGTCCCAAAGGCTTTGTTTGTAAGGAGCTCCGTTTGACTGAATGGGGGGCATCCAACTCTATTTACCTCCACTTCTAATGCACCCTGGAGCTCCTGGGCTTCCTTTTCTGCTGTCTCCCATGAGAGGGAGATCTCTATGGTCCTTTTGTGGTCCACAGATTGTCCAGCCAGTAATTCCTGCTGGGTCAACATAGAACATAGAACATAGAAAATACAGCACAGAACAGGCCCTTCGGCCCACGATGTTGTGCCGAACCTTTGTCCTAGATTAATCATAGATTATCATTGAATTTACAGTGCAGAAGGAGGCCATTCGGCCCTTTGAGTCTGCACCAGCTCTTGGAAAGAGCACCCTACCCAAACTCAACACCTCCACCCAACACCAAGGGCAATTTGGACATTAAGGGCAATTTATCATTGGCCAATTCACCTAACCTGCACATCTTTGTTGTTGATTCCGCACACAAACCATCTCTGGTAGGGATGACCCGTAATCGCAGTGCTCAGTAAGTTTGTATCAGCGCACCAGAATCTCAGTTGCGAACTCTGCCCGAGTTCTCTCAGCCATATTGAACCAATACCTTTGGACAATGACACTCAGTTTGGGTTGATAGTAGTCCACTATAAACGCCACCAATTTGTCAAAAGTCTTGGATTCTAGGCCGCAGGGCAGGTCACACTTTTTATGACACTGAAAGTGGGAACGGTCAGGAGTATCACCTTCTGACAGACGTCCCCAATAATGGCGTTTGCACTGAAAAAGTAACAAATTCTTTAAGCGACTGGGCCAAGTCTTCTATACTTGTGCCAAAAGTGTTGAACCTCCAAAACAGTGACATTTGTGAATCAGTGCTAGCCTTGCTCCTCTGTGGTGAGATGCAGCCATAGTCTGAATGTCCAGCAACACCGCCTGTAGTTCCGTTTTGTCCTTGTCGCCAATATATTACTCACAAGGCTTCCCAAAAAGGTTTGTCCAAGAAGTTTTATTGCTGGTACAAAGTAAAACCACACGGCAGTGGAAAACCCAAATCGTGCCAGACTGGACCATCCTAAGATGCTGGTTCCCTTCTGGCCTGGCTTTTATCGGGTGAAATTCGTCCAAGTGCTTTAATTGGCCTCAATCTTTTGGTGCACATGCAACGGACGGACCTCGCCCTGAAAATCTTTGCCGTGGATTCTAGGTTGATATAAATTTTGACCTTTACTTCTCGAATCCAGCCTAGCTAGTTCCGAAACACATCTTTATAATTGTATAAGACTTCCCTGAATACACCGTCTGATATTTTGAAAATCTCCAAACAGTTTAGTTTGATTTAGCGCAGCCAATCCCGCCCCATGAGACTCGACTGTTGACCTTCTCCGACGATCAAGGGGAACTGGGCATTCTCTTGCTGATATGACTGTAGCACTGGTGTAGCAGTTGTCCCAAAATCTTCAGGGTCTCCCCTGTATATGCAGCCAACTTGGTGGTTTTGCTGCTTCGGCTCAATGGCTGAACTCCTCCTCAAAGGTATTTGAAAGTTTGCTCGCCCACAACGCCCCTGTGTCAACCTTCATGCTTATTAGACGTTTGCAGCACGGTAGCATGGTGGTTAGCACAATTGCTTCACAGCTCTAGGGTCCCAGGTTCGATTCCCGGCTTGGGTCACTGTCTGTGCGGAGTCTGCACGTTCTCCCCGTGTGTGCGTGGGTTTCCTCCGGGTGCTCCGGTTTCCTCCCACAGTCCAAAGATGTGCAGGTTAGGTGGATTGGCTATGATAAATTTCCCTTAGTGTCTAAAATTGCCCTTAGCGTTGGGTGGGGTTACTGGGTTATGGGGATAGGGTGGAGGTGTTGACCTTGGGTAGGGTGCTCTTTCCAAGAGCCGGTGCAGACTCGATGGGCCAAATGGCCTCCTTCTGCACTGTAAATTCTATGATTCTAAAACAGACCCTTCGGCCCAACTTGTCCATGCCGCTCAGTTTTTACCACTAAGCTTAATGGCCGCCTGCTAGCCATGCGGACTATTTCTATTGGGGCTGTTTTGCTCACTTTCACCACCTTCAGCTTGTAAGTTTCTGACTATGCACTCGAGTTCTTTTCCGCTATATTCACTGTTGCGATTTTTAAAATTTGAAGGTGTCTTACTTTGCGCGTCAAGGTGTCTGAATGTGGACCTTCCTGCTGCACCTTAAACAGATGAATTCGCTGCAGTGACACATTCCTTGGGGATGATCTCCCCCGCATCTATGGTATTTGATGCACTATCAATTATCACAAAGACGAGAGTAGTGGAATAATCGAGGCTTTATTGAGCAAGTATGTTGTGCCTCCTGTAGCTGGAACCAGAATGGCTGCAGCACTGGCAAGCACACACATTTATACGCCCCCTGCTGGGCGGAGCCAGCAGGCAGGGAGTTACCCATGTACCTCTATTATATGTGTCTTACCATAATACATATAATACTGCTAGTGGTGACTACCACATTCACCCCCTGTTAAAAAAAGAGTCCGGCGGGGTGGTGGAAAACATTACAAGTTCAGTCTGTCAGGGGCCTTGACCCTCCTCTGCGATCGCCTCAGTCCTGGTGGTGATGTGGGCACCGACTTGGTCACCTGTGACTCCGGGAGCGTGTTGTCCTCGTCTTCGTCACCCCTGAGTGGAACCAATGGCAGAACGGATCCTGCTGGGGTGGGGGCTGCGGTGAGGTTTGCTGGAGGGAGGGTGAATGAGACAACCGGGGGGGGTCAGGTCGGGGGTTGTGGGTGGGGATCCAGCGGGTGCCAGGTCCCGGAGGGAGACTGTGTCCTGGTGCCTGTCAGGGTGTGCCATGTAGGCGTACTGCGGGTTCGCGTGTAGGAGGTAGACTTTTTCAACCAAGGGGTCCGACTTATGGGTCCGCACATGCTTCCGAAGGAGGAAGGGCCCAGGAACTGTCAGCCATGTTGGGAGCAAGACCCCGGAGGTGGATTTCCTGGGGAAGGCAAACACCCGTTCGTGAGGGGTCTCATTAGTCGCGGTGCAGAGGAGCGATCGGATGGAGTGGAGCGCGTCGGGGAGGACCTCCTGCCAGCGGGAGACCGGGAGATTTTTAGACCGCAGGGCCAGCAGGACGGCCTTCCAGACCGTCCCGTTCTCCCTCTCCACCTGCCCGTTTCCCCGGGGGTTGTAGCTGGTCGTCCTGCTCAAGGCAATGCCCTTGCTGAGCAGGAACTGACGCAGCTGATCGCTCAGAAAAGAGGATCCCCGATCGCTGTGGATGTAGGTGGGGAAACCGAAGAGAGTGAAGATGCTGTGGAGGGCTTTAATTACTGTGGCAGAAGTCATATCGGCGCATGGGATGGCGAAAGGGAACCGGAGTACTCATCAATCACATTCAGAAAGTACGTGTTGCGGTCGGTGGAAGGAATGGACCCTTTGAAGTCCACGCTGAGGCGCTCAAAGGGGCGGGAGGCCTTCACCAGGAGCGCTCGATCTGGCCGGTAGAAGTGCGGCTTGCACTCTGCGCAGACTTGGCAGTCTCTGGTGATGGTCCTGACCTCCTCAATGGAGTAGGGCAGGTTGTGGACCTTGATGAAATGGAAGAACCGGGTGACCCCAGATGGCAGAGGTCATAGTGGAGAGCCCGGAGTCGGCCAATTGTGCACTGGCACATGTCTGCGGGATAGGGCATCAGGGGGCTCATTGAGCTTCCCCGGGTGATACAAGATCTTATAGTTATAGGTGGAGAGCTCGATCCTCCACCTCAATATCTTGTCATTTTTGATCGTGCCCCACTGTGTATTATTAAACATAAAGGAAACTGACCTTTGGTCAGTGAGGAGAGTGAATCTCCTGCCGGCCAGGTAATGCCTCCAATGCCACACAGCTTCCACAATGGCTTGGGCCTCCTTTTCGACAGAGGAGTGCCGAATTTCGGAGGCATGGAGGGTGCGGGAAAAGAAGGCCACGGGCCTGCCCGCCTGGTTGAGAGTGGCGACCAGAGCTACATCGCTCTCCACCTGGAAGGGGACTCATCGACTGTGTGCATCGTGGCCTTGGCGATGTCTGCCTTGATACGATTAAAGGCCTGGTGGGCCTCAGCCATCAGGGGAAAAACTGTGGACTGAATGAGTGGGCGGGCCTTGTCCGCATAACTAGGGACCCATTGGGCACAGTAGGAGAAAAACCCCAGACATCGTTTCAGGGCCTTGGGGCAGTGGGGGAGTGGGAGTTCCATGAGGGGGTGCATGCAGTCGGGGTCGGGCCCTAGGACTCCATTTTCTATGACATAGGCAAGGATGGCTAAGCGATTGGTGCGGAACACGCATTTCTCCTTATTGTATGTGAGATTAAGGAGTTTGGTGGTCTGGAGGAATTTTTGGAGGTTTGCGTCGTGGTCCTGCTGGTCGTGGTCCCAGATGGTGATGTTATCTAGGTACGGGAAGGTGGCCCGCAGTCCGTACCGGTCAACCATTCGGTCCATCTCTCGCTGGAAGACCGAGACCCCATTAATGACGGCAAAGGGAACCCTAAGGAAGTGAGTGAGGCGGCCATCTACTTTGAACGCAGTGTATTGGCGGTCCTGCGGTCGGATGGGGAGCTGGTGGTAGGTGGACTTCAGGTCCACTGTGGAAAAGACGCGATAGTGTGCAATCTGATTGCCCATGTCAGATATGCGTGGGAGGGGATACTCGTCGAGCTGCGTGTACCGATTGATGGTCTGACTGTCAATGACCATCCTGTGCTTCTCCCCAGTCTTTACTACTACCACTTGAGCTCTCCAGGGGCTGTTGCTGGCCTCAATGACCCCTTCCCGCAGAAGCCGTTGGACCTCCTACCTGATGAAGGTCCTGACTTGGGCACTGTACCGTCTGCTCCTAATGGCGACGGGTTTGCAATCCGGGGTGAGGGGAGATAGATATAGGACAGATGTCAGAGGTAGGTTCTTTACTCAGAGAGTAGTAAGGGCGTGGAATGCCCTTCCTGCAACAGTAGTGGACTCGCCAACATTAAGGGCATTCAAATGGTCATTGGGTAGACATATGGACGATAATAGTGTAGATGGGCTTTAGAGTGGTTTCACAGGTCGGTGCAACATCGAGGGCCGAAGGGCCTGTACTGCGCTGTAATGTTCTATGTACTATGTTCAAACAGGGAAGGTGGATCGACCTTAAGGGTTGTGAGGCCGCATACGGTGAGGGGGGTAGGGGTCCGCCGAATTTTAAGATTAAGCTTTGGAGATGGCACTGGAAGTCCAGACCGAGTAACAGAGCAGCGCAGAGGTGAGGGAGGACGTAGAGCCGGAGGTTGCTGAACTCTATGCCCTGGACGGTGAGGGCCGCGATGCAGTACCCCCGAATTTCCACGGAATGGGATCCGGAGGCCAGGAAGATTTTCTGGGTGATGGGGTGTACCGGGAGGGGAGCAGTGCCTTACCGTAGAGAGGTGGATGAAGCTCTGTGCTCCGGAGTCAAGAAGGCAGGTCGTCTCGTGCCCATCGATCTTCACCGTCGTCGTCGCGGTTGCAAGGTTGCGGGGCCGGGACTGATCCAGGGTGATAGAGGCGAGCTGCGGTAGGTGCTGGGAGTTCCCGGGCTGGTCTGTGGTGGTGGAGGAAGTGGCAGGCGATGGACAGCCAGACGAGCAGGGGTCCTGAGACGCCGTCCAAAATGCCCACGGACCGCACATGTCGGGCGACAGGAAAGATGGTGGCGCCCATGGGCCACACTTCCGAAGAAGATGGCGGCACTCACGGGCTGCATGTGGTTTGCGAAGGGGAAAATGGCCGCACCCGTGGGTCGCACGTGGGGGGTGTAGGAACACCGGGCCTGGAAACAGCGGCGACTGACCGGGCCTGGCAAACGGAAACAAAGTGACCCTTCTTCCCACATCCGTTGCAGGTTGCGCTCCATGCCAGGCAGCGCTGCCTAGGGTGTTTGTTTTGCCCGCAAAAATAGCACTTGGGCCCCACAGAGTTGGCTGGCTGCCGCGCGGCGCAGGCTTGTGGTGAGCTGGAGTCGGCAGCTGGTGGGGTCCACGATGCCCACGAGGGTGCCGCGCGGTCGGGGGAATAGGACTGGATGTTACGGGAGGCCACTTCTAACGAATTAGCGAGCGCCTAGTTCCTGCAAGATCAAGTGTACCCCCTTCCAGTAGCCGCTGGCGGACGTACGCAGACTTCATGCCCGTAATGTAAGAGTCTCGAATTAAAAGTCCGGTGTGCTGGACAGCCGAAACTGCCTGGCAGTCACAGTTCCTACCTAGGATGTGCAGGGCATGCCAGAAATCGTCCAGAGACTTCCTGGGGAGTTGCTGTCTCGTGGTCAGGAGGTGCCTGGCGTATATTTGATTGACTGGTCGAACGTAATGTCCCTTCAGGAGTTCCATCGCTTCGAAGTAAGTGGGCGCATCCCGGATGAGAGGAAAAATGTCAGGGATCACCCGTGAATAGAGGACTTGGAGCTTCTGTTCCTCAGCGGATGTTCGGAGATAGCTTTCGAAGCAGGCTAGCCAGTGGTTGGCTGCTTTAGGGCTCAGCTGCAGGCGATCAGGCTTGATGCGGAGATCCATCATTTAAAAAAATCTTTGCTCAATAAATTGATGCACTATCAATTACCACAAAGACGAGAGTAGTGGAATAATCGAGGCTTTATTGAGTAAAGGTGTTGTGCCCCCTGTAGCTGGAACCAGAATGCAGTACCGGCGGGCACACACATTTATACGCTGCTTACTGGGCAGAGCCAGCAGGCAGAGATTTACCCATGTACCTCTACTATACGGGCAGTGCCATAATACATGTAATATAACTAGTGGTGATTACCACAGTATTCATCAAAATTCCTGGGTTGCTGGTCCATTTTTCGCCCTAACCCCTGACTACGATCCTGCTCCTGGGACCGTGGTGAAATATCTTTTATGCCTGTCGACCTGGGTGCATGCCTTGCAGCTACACTGCTAGTTGGTTTACCTTGCCCTCTGTCTGTGCGGAGTCTGCACGCTCTCCCCGTGTATCCGTGGGTTTGCTCCAGGTGCTCCGGTTTCCTCCCACAAGTCTCAAAAGACGTGCTGTTAGGTGAATTCGACATTCTGAATTCTCCCTCTGTGTACCCGAACAGGTGCCGGAATGTGGAAACTAGGGGCTTTTCACAGTAACTTCATTGCAGTGTTAATGTAAGCCCACTTGTGACAATAAAAATTATTATTATTATTATTATCTTGCTCGCATTGAAACCTTCTCAGCACATTCGGTTGCCTGGTCTCGGGGCATGTCTGTCTCAGCGGGCAATTTCCTCTGCATGTTTTAAAAATTAATCCTTAGATGTTATTATTGATGCTGCATACTAAGCGGTCGTACAGCATATCATTCAATGCCGTGCCAAATTTTGTGCCGGGAGCCTCCGGGGAAGTCAAATTTCTCGTGAGATTGTAGATCTGGGGACAACAAACCATCAATAAAATTACCATCTGTTTTCTTCCTCCATGATTTCATTGGCAATAGAGAAATATCGAAGTTGCTCGACATATTGGCTCAAGTCTTTGGACCCCTGATCGAACGGGTCAGTTTTCCCAATCACAGGCATGGTTTTCTTTATTTTGTGTTCGCTCTTTTTTGATGTAACCCCTTCCCCCGTGAAATTTTGAGATGAGCAATGACTTGCAATTTATATTTGATTTACACTCGTCGCCAATGTAGCGGTTTGAGGCAATACTGCGGAGGCTTCTTGTATAACCAAAAGGGGGTATTGAGAACAAGGAAAAGAATAACGATATACAGGCACAGAGGTCACTAAAATAGGTCTTCATTCTACGACTCCCGGGTCCACGCTACCTGAGCTCCTGCTCCTAGAGCCCCGCACCTTTTCCCCATTGGTCGGGGTTTGCGCGCTCATGCGCGATAGACCCCGAGTCGGTCAGGTAGCCGGCAAGGGATCGCCTCTTAAAATGGCCGCGCTATTACAGTGACACAGCAGGACATTGAGAACTGGAAGAAATTGGCGGAATCCAAAGGAAGAAACTTTGCAGGTGCTGGGGAGAGATTTGGAGTTGAGGAAACAGGAAGGCAGGAGCCAGCCACAGCTTTGTGATGCCATTCTCTTCTCTCATTTCTCCTCACATTACCGTCTGGTCAACCGTTAGACATATTTGGGAGGAGTTCCTTTCTGTATGAGACATATTTGTAGCTACTTGTGAAAGCCATAAGGATGATCTCGAACTGGCACTGATGTTTGTGCTATTCAACCAGGATCATTGGGCTTCGAAGCAGGAGTACGCCATTCGGTCCTTCGAACCTGCTCTGCCATTCTATAAGATAATGGTTGGTCTGCGCTCCCCATAACATTTGTCTCCCATGTCTGTCAAAAGTTTATCTATTGAATTGAATGACCCAACCTCCACTGTTTTCTGGGAAAGAGAATTCTACCCGGTGAGAGAAAAAACCTACTTGCCCATGAACAGAATGACTGGAGACAATTTCTATACTAGGCCCAATGACATATCTGAATGATGAGCTGTTAAGAGATGCTTCTGGCTTCCGTTGCTTTGACTACGGTTTCAGCCAAAACTGCTCTCTGCTCAAAGGCAAACTAAAGTACTCATCCATCCATTCTTTGTACTGCCTTCAGTACAGAGCAAGGGCACATACTGTTGTAACATTGGAAAGCAGGCTTGCCAAGTTCAGCACCCCAGGTATGCAGTGCGCTGCACACCAAGCTTTATCTGCCGGACCTTTAAAAGTCAGCTGCACTGCCTCTTAATCAGATATTTGCTCCATTCTAGTGAGGCTTGTGTTGCCTGGTACTGACATTAGCTGAAGCTGCACTCTGAAGGTCGTTAGAGTCATAGAGTTTTAGGATTAGTGTATGCTATGGCACTTCAAGTTCTCATCTAAATGCTTCTTATTTTTAAAATGTTTTTATTGGCATTTTTCAATTTTACAGAGTGATACCTTTAAGGGATGATGTGTATAGTATTTACATGTTGTACAGTTTCTTATTGACATCTATATTTCTTAACATACATTCTCCCTGTTCCTCCCCTTTGCCCCCTCCCTGTCCCCTCATTGGTAGCCCCCTCTTCTGCCCTCGGTGTCCTACTACTGAGCTCCTATCCTCCTTTCTGTGGCTCTTGTTGTTGATCTTGTGGTTTCAGTGGGGTTGGGGGAGGCTTCCTGCCCCCACCCCTCCCCCCTCTTTTCCGCATGTTTCTCTCTGTGGCTCTCTTGGGTTTCCTCCTCATCTCCTCCCCCCTTCCCCCCCTGTACCTCCTCACTGTATGCATTCTTGTCTGCTCTCTCCCGTCTCCCCCTCTTTCCCCATCGCCTCGGACAGCTCTTGGAACAGGCCGACGAATTCTTAAATGTCAGTGGTTTCTTCAAAGAGACAAAATGGTTCTTTTTTAATATTCAACCAGACCTATCCACTTAGCTGTTACGCTTACATCGCCGGTGTAAGTCCACACGTCGCATGTTGCAAATGGACACAGCCAGAGGATTCTCTTCCGCTTGTCTTTCGAGCGACGAGCACTGTTGAAATGATAATGAAGAGGTTTGGGGACAGCAATGGGATTCATTCTGGATTGTTCTTACAAAGCTTGGCCGGCCTTCACTATAAAAGTCTACCTTCCTAAGACTTCTGCTTTACTCACTCCTCACTGTAACGGTGGGCAGCAGGGTGGCACAGTGGTTAGACACGGGGGAGAAAGTGCAAACTGCACACAATCGCCCGAGGCCGGAATTGAACCTGGCTCCCTGGAGCTGTGAGGCAGCAATGCCAACCACTGTGCCACCGTGCTGCCCGGGTCCCTGGCGCCGTGAGACACCGTACCACCTTGGCTACCTCACCATCTGAGCCACCTTACCTTTGACCTTCACCCAACCCGATCCACCCCCCTCTACCCCTGGCAAGGGGCACCCACAGCTCCCAGAGGAGGCGGGGTCAGCCCTTGCCCATCCTTTGTGACGTACAGAAGGGGGCGGGGTCCCCGGGCCGGGGGGGGGGGGGGGCGGAACCGGGTGTCGCTGATTGGCCGAGAGAGTTTCGCCCGAGTTCCAGACACAAACAGTTTGGGCTGTTTGGTAGGAAGTTTTTGCGGGAAGCAGCGACGGAGTGGCAGGTCCTCACTGCTCCTTGAGTGTGTGCCCATTCCCCACCTCCACCACAGAGATGGTGGACACCGTGTACCGGACCCGCTCGCTCGGGGTGGCGGCTGTCGGCTTGCCTGACCAGTACGCGGACGGCCAGGCAGCCAAGGTCTGGCAGCTCTACATCGGGGACACCAGGAGCCGGACAGAGGAGTACAGGAGCGCCGTGGTGCAGCTGCTGCGCCAGCACAAGTGCCAGCAGATCCTGGACGTGGCGTGTGGCACAGGGTAGGGCAATTGCACCAAACGCACCTTTCAAGCTAAGTTGCTCTCTCCTTCCGCAGCATTGGGCAGAAAACCCACCCAGCGCCTCTGCTGCTCTTTAAAGATCAGCGCAAGAGCTGTAAACACAGCGCCAAGCGTCAGCTTACAGCCGGGAGGCGGACATTGGCACAAAAAAACCCAACGTAGATCAAATGCTGGATAACCTCAGCAGGTCTGGCAACATCTGTGGCGAGAGGGAAACACGTTTCGAGTCGGTGTGACCCTCCCGCTGCTAAATCCCACAGCTTGCCGGGGAAGGTTCCACTGCTTTGGCATTGCTTTGCACCTCAGCCTTGATGTGATGCTAAAGTTGTTCTTTAAAAATCGAGTGTGGTTAATTAAATCCGGCACAAGTGCATCCATCACCATATGGAATCAGCAATCTAAAGTCAGCGGTTTAGCAACCTGACTCTGTGTGTGTGTGGGGTGCCTGCCCCTGTCCCAACCCCCCACCCAGCTTGTGTTGAGGGGAAATAAAGGTCCGTTTATTCATCACTGATGATTGAAAATCATCAGGGCGGCCACGGTCACACAGTGGCTAGCACTATGGCTTCACAGCTCCAGGGCCCCAGGTTCGATTCCCTGCTTGGGTCACTGTGCGGATTCTGCCCGTGTCTGCGTGGGTTTCCTCCGGGTGCTCCGGTTTCCTCCCACTAGTCCTGAAAGACGTGCTTTAGGTAATTTGGACATTCTGAATTCTCCCTCTGTGACCCGAACAGGCGCTGGAGTGTGGCGACTAGGGGCTTTTCACAGTAACTTCATTGCAGTGTTAATGTAAGCCGACTTGTGACAATAAAGATTATTAATTATAAATTAAAATTTATCTTAAAGGAGCCTTTTTCATAGAAGCACGGAATTTGTTACAGGCCCATCGTGTCTGCACCGGCTCTCCAAAGGAGCAATGGTGCCGTTCCCCTGTCTTTTCCCAGTAGCCCTGCACAGACTTTCTGTGCAAGTAATCATGAAATGTCCTCCTGAACACCTCGATTGAATCTGCCGCCACCCTCATTTCTTGGCAGTGCATCCCAGACCCGAACCATTCGCTGTGTGGAAATGTTTTTCCTCACGTCACATTTGCAAATCTCTTTAAATCTATACCCTCTCGTTCTTGATCCTTTCGTGAGCAGGGACAGTGTCTCCCTGTCTACTCTGTCCAGCCCCCTCATGATTTTGAACATCTCTATCAAATCTCCTCTCAGTCCTCTTCTCTCCAAGGACAGCAATCACAACCCCTCCAATCTATCCTCATCACTGACGTTTCTCATCCCTACACCCATTCTTGTAAACCTCTGCTGCACTCTCTCCAATGTGCTCGCAATGTGGGTGACAAGGCGGTTAGCACTGCTGTCTCACAGCTCCAGGGTCCCGGGTTCAATTCTGGCCTCGGTGACTGCCTGCGTGGAGTCTGCACGTTCTCCCCGTGTCTGCGTGGGTTACCTCTGGGTGCCTTGTTTTCCTCCCACAGTCCAAAGATGTGGATTGGCCATGCTAAATTGCGTCTTAGTATACAAAAGGTTAGGTGGGGGGTTACAGGGATAGGGTGGTGGTGTGGGCTTGGGTAGGGTGCTCTTTCCAAGGGCCTGTGCACACTTGATGGGCCGAATGGCCTCCTTCTGCACTGTAAATTCTATGATTCTGCCCTTCCTATAGTGTGGCGCCCAGAACTGTACACAGTATTCCAGCTGAGGTCTGACTAGTGTTGCATAGGTCTTGTGTTCCTCTTGTTACAAAGCAGCGTTCCCATTCCTGGCTAGTTTTTAGCAGGGCTAAAGCTGGCAACTGTTACTTGCAGAATGGATGCCATGGTTTGTTTTGATGGCTGGGATCGTCACTCGATAGAGCTGTGATAAAGTTGTCATTAAAAGTACATTTCATTTGAGCACGGTTACATGATGTTGGCATTGGTGGGTGGGGGCATCTAGTCAGTTCTTTTTGAAGGGCTGGCACAGGCATGGTGGGCTGAAGGGCCTCCACCTGTGCTGTACGATCACAAATCTAGGGGAAATGATTTGCAAAGTTTTACACCACAAAAAGAGGCCTTTCGGCCCATCGTGTCAAGCATGAGGGTGGGATTCTCCGTCCCGCCAGCCCCGTTTTCCGACACATCGTGCCCCCCGACGGCAGCGGAATCCTCCATTCTGGCAGCCAGCCAAAGGGGTTTCCCATTATGGCCATCCCACGCTGTCAGGAAACCCGCGAGCGTGGGTGCGCTGCCAGAGAAGTGCAGCATCCTGCCGACGGAGAATCCCGCAGGCTATCTATTCTGATTTTTCAGCACTTGATCCCTACCTAGCCTTGTGGCGTTACAAATACTCAGTGCTGTGGACAAAAACGGACCAATGGAATTTGGAGGAAATAAAAATGGGGTGAAGGTGGAGGAAGGAGTTCACAGCCTGAGGTTGTTGAAGATAATTAACCTTGTGGATTTATTGGACTATAATTTGCTGTCAGAATACATAGTGGTTAGCACTGTTGCTTCATAGCGGCAGGGACGCGGGTTTGATTCCCGTTTGGGTCACTGTCTGTGCGGAGTCTGCACGTTCTCCCCGTGTCTCCGCGGGTTTCCTCCGGGTGCTCCGGTTTCCTCCCACAAGTCCTGAAAGACGTGTTGTTAGATGAATTGGATAGTCTGAATTCTCCCTCTGTGTACCCGAACAGGTGCCGGAATGTAGCGACTGGGGGATTTTCACAGTAACTTCATTACAGTGTTAATGTAAGTCTGCTTGTGACACTAATAAAGATTATTATTATTTATTAATAATGGCAGGGCTAACAGTGCTCACCGTAAATGGTGTAGTGGTTGATGGTGAGGTGCTTTAGAACATAGAGAACATAGAACATAGAACGATACAGCGCAGTACAGGCCCTTCGGCCCACGATGTTGCACCGAAACAAAAGCCATCTAACCTACACTATGCCATTATCATCCATATGTTTATCCAATAAACTTTTAAATGCCCTCAATGTTGGCGAGTTCACTACTGTAGCAGGTAGGGCATTCCACGGCCTCACTACTCTTTGCGTAAAGAACCTACCTCTGACCTCTGTCCTATATCTATTACCCCTCAGTTTAAAGCTATGTCCCCTCGTGCCAGCCATGTCCATCCGCGGGAGAAGGCTCTCACTGTCCACCCTATCCAACCCCCTGATCATTTTGTATGCCTCTATTAAGTCTCCTCTTAACCTTCTTCTCTCCAACGAAAACAACCTCAAGTCCATCAGCCTTTCCTCATAAGATTTTCCCTCCATACCAGGCAACATCCTGGTAAATCTCCTCTGCACCCGCTCCAAAGCCTCCACGTCCTTCCTATAATGCGGTGACCAGAACTGTACGCAATACTCCAAATGCGGCCGTACCAGAGTTCTGGACAGCTGCAACATGACCTCCTGACTCCGGAACTCAATCCCTCTACCAATAAAGGCCAACACTCCACAGGCCTTCTTCACAACCCTATCAACCTGGGTGGCAACTTTCAGGGATCTATGTACATGGACACCTAGATCCCTCTGCTCATCCACACTTCCAAGAACTTTACCATTAGCCAAATATTCCGCATTCCTGTTATTCCTTCCAAAGTGAATCACCTCACACTTCTCTACATTAAACTCCATTTGCCACCTCTCAGCCCAGCTCTGCAGCTTATCTATATCCCTCTGTAACCTGCTACATCCTTCCACACTATCGACAACACCACCGACTTTGGTATCGTCTGCAAAATTACTCACCCTCCCTTCTGCGCCTTCCTCTAGGTCATTGATAAAAATGGCAAACAGCAACAGCCCCAGAACAGATCCTTGTGGTACTCCACTTGTAACTGAACTCCATTCTGAACATTTCCCATCAACCACCACCCTCTGTCGTCTTTCAGCTAGACAATTTCTGATCCACATCTCTAAATCACCCTCAATCCCCAGCCTCCGTATTTTCTGCAATAGCCTACCGTGGGGAACCTTATCAAACGCTTTGCTGAAATCCATATACACCACATCAACTGCTCTACCCTCGTCTACCTGTTCAGTCACCTTCTCAAAGAACTCGATAAGGTTTGTGAGGCATGACCTACCCTTCACAAAGCCATGCTGACTATCCCTGATCATATTATTATATGTGCATCTACAAAACTTGTTCCCTGTGTTATGCTGCTCCTCTGTTAGCTCTACAGAATCCGCATCTCATCCTTGATCTCTCTTTATTTTGGCACTTGCCCATTAATCGCCCACTGACCTCACCTGATCAAGGTAAGTCATGTTATACCATGCATAAATACTCTTCAAACAGCCTGAAACATATTTTTCCAAGAGAGAACCTTGTTGACGAACCTGAAAAATATTCTTCATATCAGTCAACTGCACTGGCACCAAAAATTACAAGTGTGGAAGCTCATTCTGTCAGGTCTTGAATTTTTCATGGAGATTTTTTAAAAATTGCCAACAGTTTCAAATGTAATCTTATTGCATGCGTCTCCTCTCTTCTCTCTGTCCCTAAGTCAAACCTTTCTCTCTCTTTGCTCCTCTTTTCGCGATTTGACATTTAATTTGCCGCCCTCTTTATTCGCCCTACTTCTCGGTCCTTTTGAATTTTGATTCGCTGATGTTGCAGTTAAACTAATACCTGACGCCTTTTTTCCCCCGTCGTGACGTATCAGCTTTCACTTTCAGCAACTTTGTGGGAAAGATGTTCTCGAGCTGAAGGGTACTGGGGCAAGCCTAACTGAAGGCCGGCACTGTTAGCTGGCCTGCGACTGCAAATTCTGTTTTTTTAAAATAATTCAGCTCAGAAGGACCTTCATGTCTCTGCCAGCTCTTCGAAAAAGCTATCCAGTCCAAACCCACTCTCCCCCTCTTTCTCCCCATAGTCCTGCAATTTTTCCTCAGTCCTTACCCAGTTCCATTTAAAAGCTGCTGTTGAATCATCTCCCGCCATTCTTACAGGCAGTGAATTCCAGATTTCAACAATCCCACTGTGTAAAACAGAAAATAATTCCCCTCCCTTCGGCCTTGATTCCTTTGCCACATGTCTTAAATCTGTAACCTCTGATCGCTGACCTTTCTACCAGTGGAAACGGTTTTACCCCATCTACTCTGAAAACCCCTGGAAATTTTGAACACCTCACAGTGGTTAGCACTGTTGCCTCACAGCACTAGGGACCCGGATTCATTTCCAGCCTTGGGTGAATGTCTGTGTGGAGTTTGCACATTTCCTCGTGTCTGCGTGGGTTTACTCCGGATGCTCCGGTTTTCTCCCGCAGTCCTAAGATCTGCAGGTTAGGTGGATTGGGCATGATCAGTTGCTCCATAGGATTCAAACGTTAGGTGGGGTTGCGGGGATAAGGTGGACCTAGGTGGGGTACTCTTTCAGAGGATCGGTGCAGATTTGATGGGCCGAATGGCCTCCTGCTTTCTACACTGTAGAGATTCTATGAATCTTGCCTTAGCCTTCCCTGCTTCAAGGAGAACAATTCCTGCTTCCCTCGTTTGTTCAGATGGCTAAAGTTCTTTACCCTGGTATAGTACTGTTTAATCTCCACAACACCCTCACTGACACTTTCACATGTGTGGTGGCCAGAATTGGACACGGAATCACATTAGATGCAATTGCTATAATGGTAGAAGACCAACTGGATTGTCATTTTTTATGGCGGTGTGGCACAATGGTATTGTCACTGGGCTAGCTAGTCAGAGACAATACTCTGGATGGAATCCAATGATGACCAGGGGCGCGATTCTCCGACCCCCCCACCGGGTCGGAGAATCGCCGGGGGCCGGCGTGAATCCTGCTCCCGCTGTGTCCCGAATTCTCCGCCACCGGAGATTCAGCAGGGGCGGGAATTGCGCTGGGCCGGTCGGCTGAAATCCCCCGGCGATTCTCCGGTCCGCGATGGGCCGAAGTCCCGCCGCTGTCAACCCACGCCAGCCGGCGTGGATTGAACCACCTTTCGAACGGCGGGACAAGGCGGCGCGGGCGGGCTCCGGGGTCCCCACGGTGGCCTGGCCCGCGGTCGGGGCCCACTGATCCGCGGGCGGGCCTGTGCCGTGGGGGCACTCTTTTCCTTCAGCCTTCGCCATGGTCTCCACTGTGGCGGAGGCGGAAGAGACCCCGTCCACTGCGCATGCGCGGGGATGCCGTGAGCGGCCGCTGACGCTCCCGCGCATGCGCCGCATGGCAAAGTAATTTCCGCGCCAGCTGGCAGGGCACCAAAGGCCTTTCCCGCCAGCTGGCGGGGTGGAAATCAGTCCGGCGCGGGCCTAGCCCCTCAAGGTGAGAGCTCGGCCCCTCAAGATGCTTTCCGCAACTTTGGGGCGGCGTGATGCCGGACTGATTCGTGCCATTTTTGGTGCCGGTCGGCAGACATCGCGCCGATGCGGAGAATCCCGCCTCAGGAAACCATTGTTGATCGCAATGAAAATCCATGCGGTTCACTCATGTCCTTTTGGGCAGGAATTCGACCATCCTTACCTGGTCTGGCCAACATGTGACTCGAGATCCATAGCAATGTGTTGACCCTCTGAAATGGCCTCGCCAAGTTGAAGGGCAGGGTAATAAATGCTGCCCTAGTAACTCTCAGAATTTGGTTGTGTAAGAGAGAGTTAGGCAATTGGATGAACTTTGGGGCAAGTGCACGTTTAAGGGATTCTATCTCACTCTGGCATTGGCAGTTCTGATCAACATTGTTCCCTGATTTCATAGTATCACTACAGTGCAGACGGAGTCCATTTGGCCTGTTAAATCTGTACAGACCCTCTCTGAAAGAGCACCCTACCAAGGCCCATTCCTGTGCCCTATCTCTGTAACTCCAGCTAACCTTTTTGGACACTTATGGGGCAATTTATCGTGGCAAATCCACCTAACCTGCACATCTTTGGACTGTGGGAGGAAACCGGAGCACCTGGAGGAAGCTCACGCAGACACGGGGAGAACGTGCAAACTCCACACAGTCACCCAAGGCCAGAATTGAACCCGGGCGCCTGTGAGGCAGCAGTGTTAACCACTGTGCCACCACACCTCATTTACAAGTAATAAACTGAGTTAAAATAACACTTTTCTTCCCACTTATGCCTCTCAACCTGTTTCTCTGCTAGGTATCTATAACGTTTCTCTTGGAATTCTTTTCAATACGTCTACTGTTACTCATTTCTTCCTCAGAATTCCAGGCTATATGTAAAGTAGTTGCCCCATAGTAGATTTTCTCATTGTGCCAAACACTGTCGTCAAATATCATTCTGCCTCCGTAACAAATCATGCCATGTGAAAAGTTTGTGGAAATGTTAAAACATTTATAATCACAGATCCCGACGTGAATGATTCCATTGAATAATAATAACTTGCAGTTAACTGGAACCTTTTCTTATCAGGAAATGTTCCAAGGGCGGCAAATTAAATGTCAAATCGAGAAAAGAGGAGCAAAGAGAGAGAAAGGTTTGACTAAGGGACAGGGACAAGTAATTAGACACAAATTAACACTGGGCCAATGAAGGGGACACCTGAAAGATGACCAGAAACTTGGTCAAAGAGGTGAGTTTTAACAGGGGTCTTAAATGTGGAGATGAAGTGGGGGAAGATTTTAGGGAGAGAATTCCTGAACTTCGGATCAGCCAAATGAAGGCTGAAAACAGGAATGGGTGAGAGGCTGGAGTTCAAGGAATCGAACGTCTGGCAAGACTGGAGGAGATTGAGTTGATGATGAGAGGAGAGGTTGTAACGTGATTTCAACACAGTAGAGAGGTACGATATGGCTACAACCTGTGATTTCTCCATGCAGTTAGTTCCTGTTTGTAGCCACGCGACTTGAGAATAGTGACGAGCAACATTCAGCTGAAAACCGCAGACTGACATTGGACCTCATACAACAGTCTGTATGGGGACAAGCCAAGGCTATTGGCTCACTTGAATTTATTCCTCCACTTGCCCTGGAGCCCACGATTGAAAAATGGATACAGCCCATCAGCATTTTTACACATGAGGAAAGATTTAACTCCCACAAAGGCTGTCCAAATAGCCCACCATAGCAAGCTTAGGAAGCAAAGCAGAGCGGTTGTTCATGGGGAAAGTGATGTTCCTTGGAGCAAAATAAGTGAAGTCCTCCAATGTATCAGACAAAAGGAGAAAGCACAGTAAAGCAAAAGCCACAAAATGATGAAAAAGCGTGCAACCGCCATCTGGAGATGCTCTCGATGCGGCGGGGAACCTCTCCACTAGTGGGAAGAATGTGGGGTAACTGAGAAGCACAACTGCAGGTGGTTAGGACATTTTAAAATGGCCTGCAGATCCAAAATTTCTGGAGCTCATAGGAAGGAAGAAGTTTAAAAAATAGAAAAATCCAAGAAGTGGGCGGATCACAGAAAAAACAAATAAAGTTGTTTGGAGAACTCAACAAAATAGAAAGTAATTATTGGAGCATTAAATTAGAAATTGATGGCCACTCCACAGAATTCAAGTTGGATACTGGTGCAGATGTTTCAGTCTTATCTGACTCAATTGGTAACTAATTTTATCACCCATTTGGTCAATGTTCCATTCAAAATCGCTTCTATACCCAAGATATTCCAAAGAACAATGCCTCAGACCCTGGAAGGCTTGATCGAGTAATATGCCATATGAACGACATTCGCGTACATGGTTCATTAAGAGAAGAACATGACTGCCGAATGACAGCAGTCCCAGAAGTCCCCAGAAGCAGATTTGAAATTAAATGACAAATGTGAATTAGTACAACCTGAGATAACATTCTTCAGCCACGTTGTGCAAACTTCAGGAACCAGAGCCCACCCAAAGAAAACCAAGATCTTGAGAGAGTTCCCACAACTTAAAACATCACAGAATGGCAAAGATTCCTCGGGGTGGTCAACCAAGTAGGCAAGTTCCCAACAAACCTTGCAGTAGTCAATGAACCGTTACACCAGCTGTTGAGACAAGGCCAACAGTTATGCCCATCACTTGGGAATATCAAAATGCAGAGCAAGAGTCCAGCAGCCAATCCGGTGGCCAGGCATAGGTCACTCCATTGGCGGGTTAATCACAGATTGCTTTAGGTGTGCAGTGAATAGCTGACATCAGTGTGAACCATAGATATCCTCCACTTGTCATTCAAGGCAGCACCTCGGAATGGATTTCTTTGAGGTTAAGGGCAAAGTTTTGATCATCAGTTGCTTACTAATGCATAGCACCACAGCATAGGCAGCCATTACAGCACTAAGACGAATCTTCGCGACACATCGTATCCCGGACGTAGTGGTCTCAGATGACAGACCTCATACTGTTAATGAGTTATTCTAAAATGTATGCTCCGAAAATTCCAGGATCCTCCTGTTTCTGCAGGTTGACTAACTCTCCAAGTATTCTGGCCACTGAGAATAAGCCTACAAACATAACGCCACCAAGACAGGGGCTTCCTCAACATTTGTGGTCCAATGGTAAGATTATGGCGGGATTCTCCGTCCCGCCACGCCTGATTTCTGGGGGTTCAGCACGCCATCGGGATTTTCCGTTTCGCCGGCTGGTCAATGGGGTTTGCCATTGTGGGGCAGTCCCACACCGTCGGGAAACCCCCGGGCTGCTGGCAAAATGGATAATCCCGACGCCGGAGAATCCAGCCCAATTGTTTGGATCAAGACCCTTCAGGAGGGGCACCAATATCCTGGGCGCGAGCTTTGCTGGTGTTGTTCGGAAGGGTTTAAAGGAGTGTGGCGGGAGGGGTGGGGGGGTGGGAACCGGAACAGCAGGCCAGTAAGTGTAGAGACTTTAGAAAAAAGTGAGACTAAGATAAACATAGCGCAGAGTAAGAGCAGGCAGAGGGAATCCGAAGGAGGGCCGAACGGCTTGTTCATATGTTGTACTTTTCTTCGTTCTTTGTTTTGTTCATTGCAACTGAGGTTCTGAGCCAGGGTTCCTGGTCAAACTGTGCCTTTGTGTAAAAACTCCCATCTTGTTTTCAAATCCGTCCATGACTTCATGTCCACCCCCCTTAGCTCTGTAATTGCTTCACAGCTCCAGGGTCCAAGGTTCGATTCCCGGCTTGGGTCACTGTCTGTGCAGAGTCTGCGCGTTCTCCACGTGTCTGCGTGGGTTTCCTCCGGGTGCTCTGGTTTTGTCCCACAGTCCAAAGATGTGCAGGTTAGGTGGATTGGCCATGCTAAGTTGCCCTTAAGTGTCCAAAAAGGTCAGGTGGGGTTACTGGGTTACGAGGATAGGGTGGAGGGTGCTCTTTCCAAGGGCCGGTGCAGACTCGATGGACCGAATGACCCCCTTCTGCATTGTGAATTCAATGATTCTATGAACTCCTTGAGATATCTGCACTCCTGATATTTGAGTATCCCTGAATTTAATTGGTCTGTGAATGGCGAGCTTGCTTTCCAATGGGAAGACTCTAAGCTGTGGGATTTGCTCCCTAAACCTCTGTACTTTCCTTTTTGCTTCCAAGGTTGCTCCTAAAACCTGCCTACTTTTGGTGAAAATTTTATCCATCTGCCCCGATATCACCCAAGTGGCTTTTGGTGTCAAATGTTGCTTTACAATGCTCCTGTGAAGTGCCTGGGGATGTTTTACTATGTAAAAAGTGTTATATAAACATAGGGTTTTGTCGCTGTTCTTGTTGTATTTTCTCTTTTCAAATGCTGGCAGACAGCTGTGCGAACGCGCTTAATATTTCAATTGCAGACTTCTGACATTTTTTTTTGTCTCTCTTCTCTGTGAACACACCTTGTGATTTCCCATGGCAGTTTCCCCATTGTGTTTGATATCCAAATAATCATGTTCAGGAAGTTAGTGGGGTTTTCTGCTTTGGAATAAAAGTTGCAACCCCCTCTCACCTCTCTCTCTCTCTATTCCATTCCGCATTCCATCAGTTCCAGTGTTTGCACAACCATACCATGACATATTACCTCAATGAGTCTCTGTATACACAGATGCATTAAAGTTTGTTAGTTGTCACAAAATTTTAAAAAAAAAACTTCATGTGACTTTGCTTTGGACGTCTTGTTGAATTTGGAGCTTTCAGTTTGTGAGTGAAGTAAACGGGGACTCCCAAATGATCCCCCAGCAATTCGGGCAGAGCCATCGATTGACAGGTCTGACAGAGGACCAGATGAGTATTGAGTTAGGAAGTGGGTGGATGGCAAGAAGTCAGTTCAAAAGGCAAATAAAAGATAGCATTGTGGAATGCAATCCCCCCCCAAATCCTCTAATCCTGATGGAATTTGCTTCATTTAGTCGGCAGAATCCAGTGATTATGGTGGATAGCTGCCCTTTTGGATGCCAGGCGCAAGTCCAGAGCTTTTCTGTCTTGATGGAAATGTGCACAGAATCATAAAATGCAACCTCTCAAAGGATGGTTGAAAAATCGAGAACCTTGATTCCAAAAGAGCAGAATTTGATTCATGCGATGGAATATTATCACCTCGATCTCTGCAAAACGCATGGACCAATGTAGGTTGGAACGGATTTAATTCATTAACTGTTTTAAAATGGCTCTCACCCAGAAACAAATTTATCCTCGCACATCCGGGTTACCAGACCAATCTGTGTGACGTTCTTTTCTTTTTAAATAATATTTTATTAATGTATTTGAAAATTTTCATAACAATGACATCAACAAGGTAAAATAAACATTTTACCCCAGCCCCATTTTCACACACCTCAACCATACAACAACAGTCCCCCCCGCCCCCTGGAATACTGCATCTGCTGACATTTTTAATTTTCCCCGAGAAAGTCGACGAACGGCTGCCACCTCCAAGAGAACCCTAGCGTAGACCCTCTTTAGGCAAACTTTATTTTCTCGAGACTGAGAAACCCAGCCATGTCACTAACCCAGGTCTCTACACTCTGGGGCTTTGAGTCCCTCCACATTAATAAAATCCGTCTCCGGGCTACCGTGGAGGCAAAGGCCAAGACGTCGGCCTCTTTTGCCCCATGAACTCCCGGATCTTCCAACACTTCAAAGATCGCTACCTCCGGACTCGGCACAACCCGTGTTTTTAGTACCGTGGACATTGCCTTAGCGAAACCCTGCCAAAACCCTCTAAGCTTCGGGCATGCCCAAAACATGTGGACATGATTTGCTGGGCTTCCCACGCATCTCTCACACCTATCTTCTACCCCAAAAACCTTGCTCATTCTAGTCACTGTCATATGTGCCCGGTGGACTACCTTAAATTGTATCTGGCGCACGATGAGGATGTATTAACCCTGCTTAGGGCATCTGCCCATAGACCCGCCTTTATCTCTCCTCCTAGCTCGTCCTCCCACTTGCCCTTAAGCTCCTCCGCCGGAGTTTCCTCCGCCTCCGAAAGCTCCTGGTAAATATCCGATACCTTCCCCTCTCCCACCCAGGTACTGGAGAACACTCTATCCTGTATCCCACGTGGCGGCAGCAGCGGAAAGGCCGCACCTGTTTTCTCAGGAAGTCTCGCACCTGCAAATCCCTAAAAACGTTCCCTGCTGGCAATTTAAATTTATCCTCCAAAGCTTTCAAGCTGGGAAAGCTCCCATCTATAAATAGATCCCCCATCCTTCTAATTCCTGCCCTCTGCCAAATCCGGAACCTGCCATCCAGCCTACCGGGTACAAACCTGTGGTTGTTATCAATTGGGGTCAAAATCGATGCTCCCTCCACTCTCTTATATCTGCTCCACCCCCTGATCCTCAGAGCCGTCACTACCCCCATACCTGTGGAGTATCGGGCCGGTGAGAACGGAAGAGGTGCCGTTACCAGTGCTCCCAGACTGGTGTGTTTGCATGACGCTGCGTCCATCCGCTCCCATGACGACCCCTCCCCCATAACCCACTTCCTAACCATGGCTATATTAGCCGCCCAGTAGTAATTGCAGAAGTTCGGCAGTGCCAACCCACCCTCCCCCCGACTGCGCTCCTGCAACACTTTCTTCACTCTCGGGGTGTTACTCGCCCACATAAAGCCCAAAATAATCTTATTCACCTGCTTGAAAAAGGCCTTCGGGATGAAGATGGGGAGGCACTGAAAGACAAACAGAAATCTGGGGAGGACCGTCATTTTCACGGTCTGTACCCTCCCCGCCAGTGATAGCGGGAGCATGTCCCATCTCTTAAAGCCCCCTTCTATTTGTTCTACCAACCGGGGTAGGTTTAACTTGTGTAGTACCTCCCATTTCTGGGCCACCTGTATTCCCAGATATCGAAAGCTCTTCCCTACCATTCTAAGCGGTAGCTCTCCCAGTCTCTTCTCCTGTCCTCTTGCCTGGATCGCGAACATCTCGCTTTTTCCCATGTTCAATTTATACCCCGAAAAATTGCCAAATTCCCCCAAGATTCGCATTACTTTTCCCACCCCCTCCAATGGGTCCAAAATGTACAAGAGCAGGTCAACTGCGTAGACTGAGACCCGGTGCTCCACCCCCACCCCCCCCCCCCCCCCCCACCCCCACCCGCCCCCTGCCCCGAACCAGCCCTTTCCAGTTCCTAGAGGCTCTTAATGCCATGGTCAATGGCTCTATGGCCAGAGCAAACAGTAACGGGGAGAGGGGGCACCCTTGCCTCATCCCTCGGTGTAGTTTAAAATACCCCGCCCTCAGCCGGTTCGTACGCACACTCGCTACTGGTGCCTCATAGAGCAACCGCACCCAGTCAATAAAGCCCTCACCAAACCCAAACCTTCCCAGCGCCTCCCGCAGCTAATCCCACTCCACCCGATCAAAAGCCTTCTCCGCATCCATCGCTACCACCACCTCCATCTCCCCGCCTTCTGAGGGCATCATAATAACATTTAGAAGCCTTCGAACATTGGCCTTGAGTTGTCTGTCCTTAACAAATCCCGTCTGGTCTTCCCCTATCACCCCTGGGACACAGTCCTCTATCCTTGTGGCCAGTATCTTAGCCAGCAGTTTGGCATCCACATTCAGTCGAGAAATCGGCCTGTATGACCCGCATTGCTCCAGATCCTTCTCCCGTTTCAAGATCAATTAAATCAAGGCCTGCGACATTGTTGGGGGGAGGACTCCCTTCTCTTGCTTCGTTAAATGTCCTCACCAGCAGTGGGCTCAATATCTCTGAAAACTTCTCATTGAATTCCACCAGGTAGCCATCAGGCCCCGGGGCCTTGCCCGACTGCATGCCCTCCAGCCCCTTGATTATTTCCTCAATCTCAATTGGGGCTCCCAGCCCCTCCACCAGGTCCTCCTCCACCCTCGGGAACCTCAACTGATCCCGGAATTGCCTCATCCCCTCCACCCCAGCCGGGGGGTCCGACTCATATAGTTTACAATAAAAGTCCTTAAACACCTCGTTCACCTCCGCTGGATCCAGGACAGTATTACAGTCTCTACTCTTTACTTTACCTATCTCTCTGGCCGCCTCTCTTTTCCTGAGCTGGTGCGCCAACATGCTACTTGCGTTTTCCCCATACTCATAGATTACCCGCCTTGCCTTCCTCAACTGTTCCACTGCTTTCCTGTGGTCAACAGCCCAAACTCCGCCTGTAACCTCCGCCGCTCCCTCAGTAGCCCCGCGTCCAGGGCCTCCGAGTATCTCCTGTCCACCTGGAGTATCTCCTCCACTGACCTGTCCCTCTCAGCCCGTTCCACCTTTTCCCTGTGGGCTCGTATCGAGATTAATTCCCTTCTGACTACTGCCTTCAAAGCTTCCCAGACCGTCACTGCAGAGACCTCCCCCGTATCATTTGTTTCAGGTAGTTCTGGATGGACTTGTTAACCCGCCCACAGATCGCCTCGTCCGCTAGCAACCCCACATCCAGTCTCCACAGTGGGCGTTGCCCTCTCTCCACACAAATCCGTAGATCCACCAAGTGCTGGGCATGATCTGACTCTGCGATTGCCGAGTACTCAGTATCCACCACCTCTGGTATTAGCGCCCTGCTCAGAACAAAAAAGCCGATCCGAGAGTATACCTTGTGGACATGTGAAAAAAAGGAAAACTCCTTCGCCCTTGGCCGTGCAAACCTCCATGGGTCTACACCCCCCATCAGTTCCATAAAACCCTTCAATTCCTTTGCCGCAGCCGGCCTCCCTGTCCTGGATTTTGACCGGTCCAATTCCGGATCAATGACTGTGTTGAAGTCCCTTCCTGTGATCAGGTTGTGTGACTCTAAGTCTGGGATCTTACCTAACACCTGCCTCATAAATTCCACGTTGTCCCAATTCGGAGCATATATGTTCACAAGTACCACTCGCACCCCCTCCAGCTTCCCACTCACCATTCTGTACCTACCCCCCTTGTCTGACACGATTCTCCCTGCCTTGAATGCCACTCGTTTGCTGATCAAGATCGCTACCCCCCTGGCCTTTGAGTCCAGTCCTGAGTGGAACACTTGGCTAACCCACCCCTTCCTCAATCTCGTCAGGTCTGTAACCTTTAGGTGTGTCTCTTGTAGCATTGCCACTTCCCCCTTCAGTTCCCTCAAATGCGGGAACACGCGAGCCCTCTTGATCATTCAGTCCTCTCACGTTCCATGTGATCAGCCTGGATGGGGGGGCTTCCAACTCCTCCCCCCCCCCCCTTGCCGACTAGCCATCACCCTTTTTAGACCAGCCTCGCGCCCGCACCCTCCGCTTCCTCGAGTCCGCACTCGGGCTGTCGCCGTTCCCGACCTCACATTTGTCCCCCAGAAACAACACTAAAAACCCAAATCCGATCCCAGGTCCTGATAAACGCACAACTCACAGTTCTCCCACTTGCTGCTCCGTTCTTTCTTGGCCCACCGCAAAACGTGTTCCTTGTCCATGAAACGGTGAAAACATACCACCATGGCCCTCGGCGGTTCGTTCGCTCTGGGCTTCCTTGCGAGGGCTCTGCGCGCTCTGTCCAATTCCAGAGGCCGAGGGAATGCCCCAGCCCCCATCAACTTCTCCAACATGTCCGTCACATAGGCCCTCACATCCGATCCCTCACTGCCTTCAGGGAGGCCGACAATTCTGAGATTCTGCCTCCTGGACCTATTCTCCAGGTCCTCCAGCTTCTCCTGCATTCTTCTCTGGCGGTCGTTCATCATCCCCACCTGGCTTTCCAGCACGGTTATATACTCCTCGTGCTCGGACAACTTTTGTTCGTCCTCCTGGATCGCTCTCCCGTGGGTTTCCTGATTCTGAACCACTTGGTCAATCGAAGCCTTAATCGGGTCCAGCGTGTCCTTCTTCAGCTTGGCGAAGCAATCCTCGAAAAGCTTCACCAGCTGCTCCGTCGACCACTGAGCCCTTGCTCTCCGCCATGCTGTCCCGTGTTACCAGCTCTGCTTGCGTCTCCCATATAGGACTTTGCCGTCTCACACGGCCACTTCTGGTCCAATTCTCCATACACCGGAGGGGGATTTCTCCTTACTGTCTCACTCTTCACTGCTTTATACCATAAAATCCGCAAAAAACCAGGGGAAAAAGGTCCAAAAGTCCGTTACAGGCGGGAGCTATCAAATGTGCGACCTACCCCTCCATGGCCGCCACCGGATGTTCGTGTGACGTTCTTTTCAAGATGTGGGCATCACAGGCATTTGTTGCCTTTCCCGAATTATTCTTGAGGAGGTGGTGGTGGTCAGCCGCCACCTTAAGTCATTGCATTCCATGTTATGTAGGTACACTCTTGGTGCTGTTAGGAAGGGAGTGCCAGGACTACGACCCAGCGACAGTGAAGGAACAGTGGGCGGAATTTTCCAAAGAAAATGGCAAAACGTCCGGTTCCGTCTGAAAACCGGCGTGTCTCTCTCCAGAAACACAGCCAGGTATTCTGACCAGATCAATCTCCCGCCCACCCCCTGCCATCATGGCCATGGAGGACCCCCCCCTCCACAAGCTTCGAGGCGACTCATTCCCCCCCCCAACCACGGAAGTGCCCCCTTCTCCGCCACCCGCCTCATGCATTTGTTTGTGTGCATCCCCCTCCACCCACCACGTATAAAGGAAAATCTCCCTCCAATGGAGGAGGATTGCCCTCTTGGCAGTGCCCACCTCCTTGCCCATCTCAGTACCCCAGCACTGCACCCTGTTACTTTTCCCTGGCACTATTCCCGGCACTTCCAGTGTTCCCGGGGCATTGTCCAACCTTGTCCCTCAACCTCGGGGCCTCCAGACACCTCTGCACCCCCGGCGTGGTCATCACGACTGTTTTTACTTTTCAAATATCGGCAGTGATTCGCACCGACCTGATGTCACCCCCTCCCCGTGCTGAGCATTCCACGGTGCTGAATGCTATGGCGTAAAGCCTTTCAGATTATGATTGAATGGACGTAACTTTGTGGAAATCAAGGGCATGAACCTGATCGTGTCGCCGGCAGGGGGTGGGGAAGATCTCAAACCGAGATCTCGCTGGCGCATTTCCCGTTATGGCCCTTTCAGGAGATTTAACGGACACAGCGGGAAGTGCACTCGCGGCTAACAGACGCCCCCCAAAAAGCATGGTCTGTTTTGGGTGCATTTAGTGGGGTGTTTCTTGACTCCTGCTGTCAGACAGGAGTTTGTTTTTCCCCCACCTCGGTCGGGAACGCCCCGCCGAAGCCCCACGTGCCTCCTTTCCTGCAGTGACAAGCGGAGCCATTATTAAATGCAACTTACCTGTCAATGGGCCTACTTCCCTTACCCCAGCTCGTATGGGGCCTGATCCCTGGCATGGGAAAACTGGCATTTGAATACCTTGGCACTGCCAGCCTGGCACCCTGGCACACTGCTGCCAGGGTGGCAGTGCCAAGGAGCCAGGCTGGTAGTGCCAAGATGTGCACTGGGCAGCAGGAGTGCCGGGGTACTAATCTGCCCAGAGCCAACCACCCTGGGGCTTCCACCCCCCAGGTGCTGTTACGCCTGGTCCACATTAGTGTGGAACAGTATTAAACGGCACCATGGCGAGGTCTCCCAGGTGCGGGTGTTCATTCCCAGGCTTCGGGTGCATCGGGCACCAACATATTTAAGTGAGCCTAACTGCTCGCTTAATGAGGTAAATCTGCATCTTGCCCAGCGACACTGAGATCGCGACATCTCCAACGGGAATTTGTGAGGCTTTCCGAGCGTCGCATCCGGTGAGAGGCCTCTCGTAAGATTTAACGGCCTGGTTGTGTCACCGAGTGGGGCGCGATGAGGCTGTTTGATCATGCCGATTATCACTGTCACATCCCCCACTAACAACATTTTGGGGGTTAACATTGATCCGAAACTGAAATGGATCACCATATAAAGCCTGTGATGACAAGAACAAGCCAGAGGTTGGCAATTCTACAGAGAGTAACTCGCCTTGTGACTCTCCAAAGTCTGCCCAGCATCTACACATCAGGGGCGAAATTCTCCGGAAACGGCGCGATGTCCACCGACTGGCGCCCAAAACGGCGCAAATCAGTTGGGCATCGCGCCGCCCCAAAGGTGCGGAATGCTCCGCATCTTTGGGGGCTGAGCCCCAACCTTAAGGGGCTAGGCCGGCGCTGGACGAATTTCTGCCCCGCCAGCTGGCGGAAAAGGCCTTTGGTACCCCGCCAGCTGGCACGGAAATAACGTCTCCGGGCGGTGCATGCGCGGGAGCGTCAGCGGCCGCTGACGGCATTCCCGCGCATGCGCAGTGGAGGGAGTCTCTTCCACCTCCGCCATGGTGGAGACCGTGGCGAAGGCGGAAAGGAAAGAGTGCCCCCACGGCACAGGCCCGCCCGCGGATCGGTGGGCCCTGATCGCGGGCCAGGCCACCGTGGGGACACCCCCCGGGGCCAGATCGCCCCGCGCCCCCCCAGGACCCCGGAGCCCGCCCGCGCCGCCTTGTCCCGCCGGTAAGGTAGGTGGTTTACTCTACGCCGGTGGGACAGGCATTTTAGCGGCGGGGCTTCGGCCCATCCGGGCCGGAGAATCGCGGGGGGGGGGGGCCCGCCAACCGGTGCGGCGCGATTCCCGCCCCCGCCGAATATCCGGTGGTGGAGAATTCGGCAACCCGCCCCCGCTGATTCGCCGACCCGGCGGAGAATCTCGCCCCAGAAGTCAGGAGAGTGATGGAATACGCTCAACTTGCCTGGATGAGTGCAGCTCCAACAACACTGAAGCTCCACACCCTCTCCAACACCGACGCACAGTGGCAACCTTGTGTACCATCTCCAAGGTTCACTGCAGCAACTCACCAAGGCTCCTTTGATAGCTGCTTCCAAACGTATAACCTTAACCATCGAGAAGGACAAGAGCAGCAGGTGCACCGCCACCTGGGGATTCCCCTCCAAGTCACTCACCATCCTGACTTGGAAATGTATACTGGAACCCACTCCCTAACAGCACAGTAGGTATACCTACACCACACCAACTACAGCGGTTGAAGAAGGCAGCTCAACTCGAGGGAACTTCGGGATTGGCAATGAATGCTGGGCTGGCATCCCCTGAACCAATTTGTAAAAAGTAAGATCCAAGGTAAATCAAATGACTTCGGAAAGAATTGCTCCTGTTCTTTTGGGAAATGCCGCTCTCAGCATGGGAGCATCAGTAGCAGCAAATGACCCAGCAAGCCACACACCATCGTGACTTGGAATTGTATTCGCTGCCATCAGTCAGAAGCCTGGGGCTCCCTGCTTAACAGCACTCTGGATATCTCTACTCCACCATCTTCCCAAGCGCAGGTAGAGATGGGCAAATGAGTGCTGGCCTGACCAGCGATGAAAATCATGCAGGCTTTTGAATGAGTAAATAAGTAGAAACTAACAACTGACAGAGGAGTGGGTAACCAGAGGACAGAGAGTGATGGTGTTTAACAAAAGAATCAGGGGCGTTATGAGTTTCACGCAGGAAGTTGTTATCCAGAATGCACTGCCTGAAATGGTGGTGGAAGCAAATTTAGCCAGAACCTTAAAACGATAATTTGTTAAATGATGGGGGGTGGGGGAATAGTGGGGATCGGGTTGGGAATTGGGGGTGCATTGCAGGGCAGTGTTTATTATAGAGTCATAGAAGTTACAGTGCAGAAGGAGGCCATTTGGCCCATCGAGTCTGCACCGGCTCTTGGAAAGAGCACCTTACCCAATCCCACACCTCCACCCTATCGCCATGCCCCAGTAACCCCACCCAACACTCAGGGCAATATTGGACACTCACGGCAATTTATCATGGCCAATCCACCTAACCTGCACATCTTTGGACTGTGGGAGGAAACCGGAGCACCCGGAGGAAACCCACGCAGACACGGGGAGAACGTGCAGACTCCGCACAGACAGTGACCCAGCGGGGAATCAAACCTCGGACCCTGGCGCTGTGAAGCAATTGTGCTATCCACAATGCTGCCGTGGGACAGCAGAAGCAAACCGCCTGGAAAAGCCTCCTCTTGCTTGACAATGAATGATGGCCTTGCTAGTGACACATACGCTCCATAAACAAATATAAATAAAAAGCGTGCAACAAAATACCTTCACCGATACACTTCAGTGTGACACTCCATGTTAATGCACAGACGGACAACTGTACATTTGTCTTTTGAGTTATCAAGGTATCTGAACATGGAGCTTTTGGAGGGGTCGCGGCAGTATATAAGGGTTGAATTTACATCGGAAGATTGCGGGTGTTTTATCTTTGAGTGCGAAATTACGCAGTTTTTGTTTAAGGGGCAAAAAGGTTGCTCTTCATAGAGATATGGGGCGGGATTCTCCAATCCCGTGGCAAAGTGCCCACGCCGTCGTAAACGGCGTCGCGTTTTACGACGCCGTGAACGGGCCGCTCCCACGCCTAATTCTGGCCCCTACAGGGGACCAGCATGGCGCTGGAGCAGTTCGCGCCGCACCAGCTGCAGATCCCGGCGCGAACTGGGCGTCGCAGGATCGGCGCATGCGCAGTTGTGTCGGCGCCAACGAGGACATGCGCAGTGGCGCCTGCGCCAACGTGCGCATGCGCAGTGGCCTCCTTCAATGTGCTGGCCCCTGTAGCTCTGCGTCATGTTGCGTCGGCGCATAGGAAAGGAGGCCCCGAGCCACAAATACACAATGTATCGGTGGGCCCCGATCGCGGGCCAGGCCACATCGGAGGTGGGACCTGGAAGGTGTGTCTGCGGAGACCGTCCTGGAGGGGGGGTTGGGGGGGATCCGACCCCGGGGGGGGGGGGGGGGGGGCCTCCACGTTGGCCTGACCCGCATTGGGGCTTACCGATCGGTGGGCGGGCTGGTTCCGTGGGGGCCTATGTTCCTCCGTGTCGGGCCCCTGTTGGTCTCCGCCATATTGCTCGGGGTCCGGCGCGGAAACGGGAACCCCCGTGCATGTGCGGGATCACGCCGGCCGTAGCGTGCATGCGCGAACTCGCGCTGGCTGTTCCGCGCTGGCTGGAGCTGCGGGGACCACTCTGGCGCCGACCTACCCCCCCCCCCGCCCAGGAAGAGGAGTATTCCTCATTATCGAGGACCATTGACGTCGGAGTGGTTGGCGCCGCTTTTCTCGCCGGCATCAGAACTTGGCTGCTGGATTGGAGAATCCCGGCCATGGAGTCAGCTCAAAGTTTCAGATTGGGAAAAGCCCGATTTATTTCTCGTGGGAATTCACTGAATTAAAGTATATTGTGGCAGGGCATTGATGGAAATATTCTGCCCATTCCTCATGGCGAGTGAATTTGAACTGAAATTTAGTCAATGGGCCCATTTGTTGGTGGAGTGATGCCAAAACTGACTATTAATTATGTTGTTTGTACACTGGGAAATAACCTAGTGGGAGGTAAAATGCTCCCATCTCCAGGAATGGCAGGCAAGTCCATTGAAACTGATCATATACCAAGGAAATCAGGGACTGTTTCTAATGCTACTGTACAAAGTACTGTTTCAACTGGTAACGTCTGCAAAGAATCAAAAGCTCACACTTCTGAGAGTAAAGAAGGCTTGAGAACGCAGGCAGACAGAAAAAAGTGTTAAAATCAGCCGTAAATGAATTGTATCTGTTTCAGTTAGGCTTACCTGCAGATCCTAAGCCATATGTGTCAAAACAGAATACAGCAGCAGAATTCCAGGCAAATAGTTGAACAAAGAGGAAGTGTGCTTTGAACCAAAAGGAGTTGGCTCAAACAGGCATTATTAGTATTGTGGAATTATGAGGATGCGTTAAAGTTTTTGGAGCACAAAATAAAGTTTCAGAATGAAGAAACTATGGCCCTTGCTCTACAGAATTAAACAAAGCTTATGTCAAGTGAGACGATGAGAATGGAATGAATATAAAAGAATGCAAAAAGGAATATGAAGAACTGTCAATGGAACAGCAGCGTAACCTAAATGAAATTCTTGAAGCAGCGAAACAGAGCAATGATCCTGCATTTAAACAGGAGAAGACAACTGGGATGGTTGGACACCTGGGATTTTTGTTTTGTAGATTTGGACTTTAAAAGCCTTGCAGCAATGAACGAAAATGGAGGTCAAATATTGGAGCTTGGTTCACTGACTGATTCCAAAGAAAAAAAGGACAGCTAAAAACTATATTTGAAGAGGAGTTGTGGTTTTTTGAAATCTTGATGCACTGCTTACGCCCCTGGAACTAGAGAATCACAAGGATTGTCTGCAAGTAAACAGCCTTGACAAAGTGATGTGCCATCAATTATAACAAAGACGAGTTGTGGTACGAAACTGTGGCTTTAATAAGCTAAACGAGAACCTGCTGGTAACTGATCCCGAACTGGGGCAGGGCCAGAGGTCGGCCACCTTTATACAGAGCCTGAGGGGAGGAGCCACAGGCGGAGCCAGCAGAGACAACAAACAATATATACAGTAACAGTGATTTCCCACAATATATATAATACAGTAACAGTGGTTTACCACACAAAGTTTCCCAGATTGAACCTATTGTGCCATCTTTCAACCAAGAATATGGAAATTATATGAATTTTAACCATCTTGAGGAAGGAGATTTACCACAGCGCAACTTGGAAGGTGACGTCCTCAGTCATGTGAGGAAGACATTTAAGAATCGCTGTAAAGAGGACGTTAAACCCTAATTGCCACACGTATTTGGATTAACACATGTTTAACACTGCAACCAAAAGAGAAAATGCTGGAAAATCTCAACAGGTCTGGTAGCATCTGTAAGGAGAGAAAGAGCTCATGTTTCGAGTCCAGATGACTCTTTGTCAAAGCTGTAACATTGTTGTATTGCCAAGGTGGATGATGTAATGGAAAATATGACAGCATGGGGGGAGAATGTTACTTTTACTGAATGCAACGAGTTAGTTGGTAAAATACGCAGTGTTATAAGATTATGAATTTTAATTTATTGGGGAATGTGTTACAATCACAAGGTTTGACTCACCTGAGGAAGGAGCAGTGCTCCGAAAGCTAGTGATTCCAAACAAACCTGTTGGACTTTAACCTGGTGTTGTAAGTCTTCTTACTGTGTTCACCCCAATCCAATGCCAGCATCTCCACATCATATCTAGATTAAGATGCATTTAGTAATCTGTATTCCTAAAACCTGTGTGTAATTGTTAAATTGGGTTGGGGCGGGGTTAAGTCGATTTCGGCGTGAGAACAGCTGGTGAGTCAGTTTCAGCGGGAGCATTGCGGAAGGAGGTTGCTGGGAGGTAAGTCAACCTTTAAAAGCACTTGTCTTTGCAGGGGCAGGCCAGTCGATTTCGGCGTGAGAACAGCTGGTGAGTCAGTTTCAGCGGGAGCATTGCGGAAGGAGGTTGCTGGGAGGTAAGTCAACCTTTAAAAGCACTTGTCTTTGCAGGGGCAGGCCAGTCGATTTCGGCGTGAGAACAGCTGGTGAGTCAGTTTCAGCGGGAGCATTGCGGAAGGAGGTTGCTGGGAGGTAAGTCAACCTTTAAAAGCACT
The DNA here is from genome assembly GCF_047496885.1 of Scyliorhinus torazame. Lineage (NCBI taxonomy): Eukaryota > Metazoa > Chordata > Chondrichthyes > Carcharhiniformes > Scyliorhinidae > Scyliorhinus > Scyliorhinus torazame. The sequence goes on from NC_092710.1 coordinate 326,883,781, forward strand.
TGTCTTTGCAGGGGCAGGCCAGTCGATTTCGGCGTGAGAACAGCTGGTGAGTCAGTTTCAGCGGGAGCATTGCGGAAGGAGGTTGCTGGGAGGTAAGTCAACCTTTAAAAGCACTTGTCTTTGCAGGGGCAGGCCAGTCGATTTCGGCGTGAGAACAGCTGGTGAGTCAGTTTCAGCGGGAGCATTGCGGAAGGAGGTTGCTTGGAGGTAAGTCAACCTTTAAAAGCACTTGTCTTTGCAGGGGCAGGCCAGTCGATTTCGGCGGGAGTGGAGCTGGCTGGTTAGTCAATTTCAGCAGGAGCTGAGAATTTTTTTTTTTTTTTTTTTAAATTAGTTTTTTAGGCGGGAACAGGAAGTCGACGAGCGGACGTCTGGGAAGACCCTCACCAATAAATTCTGGTGGAGAGGAAACCCGAGACACTACACGTGTAGTGTCTCCCACCCACCCTCCTCCTCTAACCTAATAATAAAACCCATTGGTCTGAGGTAAGTACCATATTTTATTATATTATTATTATTTTTTATAAAAATTTAAGTTAGTTGTTAGCCAGATCTTGGTAGAAGGTTAGAGGAATGGCAGGGAAGGGAGTGCAATGTTCCTCCTGCAGGATGTTTGAGGTGAGGGATGCAGTTAGTGTCCCTGCTGATTTTACCTGCAGGAAGTGCTGCCATCTCCAGCTCCTCCAAGACCGAGTTAGGGAACTGGAGCTGGAGTTGGAAGAACTTCGGATCATTCGGGAGGCAGAAGGGGTCATAGATAGCAGCTTCAGGGAATTAGTTACACCAAAGATTGGAGATAGATGGGTAACTGTAAGAGGGACTGGGAAAAAGCAGTCCGTGCAGGGATCCCCTGCGGTCGTTCCCCTGAGAAACAAGTATACCGCTTTGGATACTTGTGGGGGGGGGGACTTACCAGGGGTAAGCCATGGGGTACGGGCCTCTGGCACGGAGTCTGTCCCTGTTGCTCAGAAGGGAAGGGGGGAGAGGAGCAGAGCATTAGTAATTGGGGACTCTATAGTCAGGGGCACAGATAGGAGATTTTGTGGGAGCGTGAGAGACTCGCGTTTGGTATGTTGCCTCCCAGGTGCAAGGGTACGTGATGTCTCGGATCGTGTTTTCCGGGTCCTTAGGGGGGAGGGGGAGCAGCCCCAAGTCGTGGTCCACATTGGCACTAACGACATAGGTAGGAAAGGGGACAAGGATGTCAGGCAGGCTTTCAGGGAGCTAGGATGGAAGCTCCGAACTAGAACAAACAGAGTTGTTATCTCTGGGTTGTTGCCCGTGCCACGTGATAGTGAGATGAGGAATAGGGAGAGAGAGCATTTAAACACGTGGCTACAGGGATGGTGCAGGCGGGAGGGATTCAGATTTTTGGATAACTGGGGCTCTTTCTGGGGAAGGTGGGACCTCTACAGACAGGATGGTCTACATCTGAACCTGAGGGGCACAAATATCCTGGGGGGGAGATTTGTTAGTGCTCTTTGGGGGGGTTTAAACTAATGCAGCAGGGGCATGGGAACCTGGATTGTAGTTTTACGGTAAGGGAGATTGAGAGTATAGAGGTCAGGAGCACAGATTTGACGTCGCAGGAGGGGGCCAGTGTTCAGGTAGGTGGTTTGAAGTGTGTCTACTTCAATGCCAGGAGTATACGAAACAAGGTAGGGGAACTGGCAGCATGGGTTGGTACCTGGGACTTCGATGTTGTGGCCATTTCGGAGACATGGATAGAGCAGGGACAGGAATGGATGTTGCAGGTTCCGGGGTTTAGGTGTTTTAGTAAGCTCAGAGAAGGAGGCAAAAGAGGGGGAGGTGTGGCGCTGCTAGTCAAGAGCAGTATTACGGTGGCGGAGAGGATGCTAGATGGGGACTCTTCTTCCGAGGTAGTATGGGCTGAAGTTAGAAACAGGAAAGGAGAGGTCACCCTGTTGGGAGTTTTTTATAGGCCTCCTAATAGTTCTAAGGATGTAGAGGAAAGGATGGCGAAGATGATTCTGGATATGAGCGAAAGTAACAGGGTAGTTATTATGGGAGACTTTAACTTTCCAAATATTGACTGGAAAAGATATAGTTCGAGTACAATAGATGGGTCGTTTTTTGTACAGTGTGTGCAGGAGGGTTTCCTGAAACAATATGTTGACAGGCCAACAAGAGGCGAGGCCACGTTGGATTTGGTTTTGGGTAATGAACCAGGCCAGGTGTTGGATTTGGAGGTAGGAGAGCACTTTGGGGACAGTGACCACAATTCGGTGACGTTTACGTTAATGATGGAAAGGGATAAGTATACACCGCAGGGCAAGAGTTATAGCTGGGGGAAGGGCAATTATGATGCCATTAGACGTGACTTGGGGGGGATAAGGTGGAGAAGTAGGCTGCAAGTGTTGGGCACACTGGATAAGTGGGGCTTGTTCAAGGATCAGCTACTGCGTGTTCTTGATAAGTATGTACCAGTCAGACAGGGAGGAAGGCGTCGAGCGAGGGAACCGTGGTTTACCAAGGAAGTGGAATCTCTTGTTAAGAGGAAGAAGGAGGCCTATGTGAAGATGAGGTGTGAAGTTTCGGTTGGGGCGATGGATAGTTACAAGTTGGCGAGGAAGGATCTCAAGAGAGAGCTAAGACGAGCAAGGAGGGGACATGAGAAGTATTTGGCAGGAAGGATCAAGGAAAACCCAAAAGCTTTCTATAGGTATGTCAGGAATAAGCGAATGACTAGGGAAAGAGTAGGACCAGTCAAGGACAGGGATGGGAAATTGTGTGTGGAGTCTGAAGAGATAGGCGAGATACTAAATGAATATTTTTCGTCAGTATTCACTCAGGAAAAAGATAATGTTGTGGAGGAGAATGCTGAGCCCCAGGCTAATAGAATAGATGGTATTGAGGTACGTAGGGAAGAGGTGTTGGCAATTCTGGACAGGCTGAAAATAGATAAGTCCCCGGGACCTGATGGGATTTATCCTAGGATTCTCTGGGAGGCCAGGGAAGAGATTGCTGGGCCTTTGGCTTTGATTTTTATGTCATCATTGGCTACAGGAATAGTGCCAGAGGACTGGAGGACAGCAAATGTGGTCCCTTTGTTCAAAAAGGGGAGCAGAGACAACCCCGGCAACTATAGACCGGTGAGCCTCACGTCTGTAGTGGGTAAAGTCTTGGAGGGGATTATAAGGGACAAGATTTATAATCATCTAGACAGGAATAATATGATCAGGGATAGTCAGCATAGCTTTGTGAAGGGTAGGTCATGCCTCACAAACCTTATTGAGTTCTTTGAGAAGGTGACTGAACAGGTAGACGAGGGTAGAGCAGTTGATGTGGTGTATATGGATTTCAGCAAAGCGTTTGATAAGGTTCCCCACGGTAGGCTATTGCAAAAAATACGGAGGCTGGGGATTGAGGATGATTTCGAGATGTGGATCAGAAATTGGCTAGCCGAAAGAAGACAGAGGGTGGTGGTTGATGGGAAATGTTCAGAATGGAGTACAGTCACAAGTGGAGTACCACAAGGATCTGTTCTGGGGCCGTTGCTGTTTGTCATTTTTATCAATGACCTAGAGGAAGGCGCAGAAGGGTGGGTGAGTAAATTTGCAGACGATACTAAAGTCGGTGGTGTTGTCGATAGTGTGGAAGGATGTAGCAGGTTACAGAGGGATATCGATAAGCTGCAGAGCTGGGCTGAGAGGTGGCAAATGGAGTTTAATGTAGAGAAGTGTGAGGTGATTCACTTTGGAAGGAATAACAGGAATGCGGAATATTTGGCTAATGGTAAAGTCCTTGAAAGTGTGGATGAGCAGAGGGATCTAGGTGTCCATGTACATAGATCCCTGAAAGTTGCCACCCAGGTTGATAGGGTTGTGAAGAAGGCCTATGGAGTGTTGGCTTTTATTGGTAGAGGGATTGAGTTCCGGAGTCAGGAGGTCATGTTGCAGCTGTACAGAACTCTGGTACGGCCGCATTTGGAGTATTGCGTACAGTTCTGGTCACCGCATTATAGGAAGTACGTGGAGGCTTTGGAGCGGGTGCAGAGGATATTTACCAGGATGTTGCCTGGTATGGAGGGAAAATCTTATGAGGAAAGGCTGATGGACTTGAGGTTGTTTTCGTTGGAGAGAAGAAGGTTAAGAGGAGACTTAATAGAGGCATACAAAATGATCAGGGGGTTGGATAGGGTGGACAGTGAGAGCCTTCTCCCGCGGATGGATATGGCTGGCACGAGGGGACATAACTTTAAACTGAGGGGTAATAGATATAGGACAGAGGTCAGAGGTAGGTTCTTTACGCAAAGAGTAGTGAGGCCGTGGAATGCCCTACCTGCTACAGTAGTGAACTCGCCAACATTGAGGGCATTTAAAAGTTTATTGGATAAACATATGGATGATAATGGCATAGTGTAGGTTAGATGGCTTTTGTTTCGGTGCAACATCGTGGGCCGAAGGGCCTGTACTGCGCTGTATTGTTCTATGTTCTATGTTCTATAAAGGCGTATCGTATCATAATCCAATTTATACATTTTCTTTCCTTGTTAAAATCCATTAGCAGTGCTGTGACTCTGTTCCTCCATGTTTTATTTTTAAAAAAAAGTTGCAGTCTTTTGAGCCAACGTTCCATTCTGGGATCTTCCCCATACAGTTATCACATCAACTGGGATTGCAACGGAGGTTACAAAGTTGAGAAAGGCAGAGAACAGAAGTGAACTCTCAGGAGCTAAGAATGATTTGGACTGATTTCTGGAGATTTAAATTTCTGCTCAAAGGAAAGGGTATCCCTGCGAAGTGTGTTTTTCCAGTTGTGCTATAAATAAAATGGAGTTCTCTGCTCTGGCCTCAAGTATAAGTTGCCTATAAAGGTAGTGTTTAATCAAAGAGCGCTTTGACTCTTTTGTTTACAGTAAATATCTTAAAACATGGAAATCTCGTTGCGTTATTCTTTCAGCTGAAAATTTGAATTTACTTTTTAAAGGTTATCGGTCTCCACAGGGATCATGATAAATAATAATAATCGCTTATTGTCACAAGTAGGCTTCAATGAAGTTACTGTGAAGAACCCCTAGTCGCCACATTCCGGCGCCTGTTCAGGGAGGCCGGTACGGCAATTGAACCCATGCTGCTGCCTTATTCTGCATTACAAGCCAGCTATTTAGCCCAGTGTGCTAAACCAGCCCCATAAATGGTTTAGGTGATGGGCCAAACAGCTTCCTATGCTTTATCCTTCAGTGTTATCTTAGTTCCTGTATTATATTTCCTGCTGCAATGGCACCATGATAGATAACATTCACTTTGTTAGAATAAGAGTGCTCTATTGAAAGTGCACCCATAGGAGTACACCCTCGAGAGTAGGTTAACGCTAATAGGCATATGGGGATGGTTTAGCACACTAAATAGCTGGCTTTTAATGCAGAACAAGGCAGCAGCACAGGTTCAATTCCGATACCGGCCTCCCCGAACAGGCGCCGGATTGTGGCGACTAGGGGCTTTTCACAGTAACTTCATTGAAGCCTACTTGTGACAATAAGCTATTATTATTATTATTATAGGGATTCCACACCCAGTAAATTTCTGTGCGTCTGCAAATTCTTCCAGTTGTTCCTTATGTACAAAAGTGGACAGGTGCCACTAGGTAGCTTGTATTTTGAGCCAACACATATCATCAGCAGTAGCAGCATTGAAACAGCCCCAAACTCAAGTCCTGTGCAATCATTTACATCTGAAACCTGGACGGTGACATAACAAGATGCTAGAGGAAGTTAACTCTGAGAGCTGGTCAGGACTGCATGCGATTCAACACAGCTGGAGGCGGAGTGATGGCAGTTATTACATTATTACTTCTTGTCGTCCTTCACGTTCGGGAGTGGAGGCATAAAAGGTGATGCAATCCAGGAAGTAACCCTTTGTGTGCCTCCTGCAGAAAGTCCTGTCAGAAAGGCATTCAGTGCCACTCTTCTATCGGTTGGTGGGTGGCAGCATCAACATATAGAGCTGTAGAGTTAAAGCTGCAACCTTTTATTTATCAAGTTAATTGTTAGCTTTGCTGCTTTGGTGATACTTCCACCTCAAAGCCAAACGATCGCTAGTTCAAGATCCACTGTCAGATTTGAGGCTGTCAGCTGGGCTGACATCCCAGTGTTGCATTGTGGAAGATGTTATGGAGGAAATTGGTTTGCATGGTCACCGCAACTCGATATTTGTTTCCAATAGAATCAAAATGACAAAATCACCGGATAATTTTAGATGAGTCTGGATATTTGGCTCTTTTTTAGTTGCTCCGTCCTAGAGTCCCCACATTGCAGCATCTGGCTGGCACTTAAGTGATTCTAGTCTTTTCACCTCCACAACTCTGTCTGGGTGTCCATTTCATGTCTCGATCACAGCCTGTGTGAGGATGGACCTCCTGTTGTAAAGTTAAAGTTCGGGGCAGCACGGTAGCCTTGTGGATAGCACAATTGCTTCACAGCTCCAGGGTCCCAGGTTCGATTCCGGCTTGGGTCACTGCCTGTGCGGAGTCTGCACATCCTCCCCGTGTGTGCGTGGGTTTCCTCCGGGTGCTCCGGTTTCCTACCACAGTCCAAAGATGTGCAGGTTAGGTGGATTGGCCATGCTAAATTGCCCTTAGTGTTGGATGGGGTTGCTGGGTTATGGGGATAGGGTGGCGGTGTTGACCTTGGGTAGGGTGCTCTTTCCAAGAGCCGGTGCGGACTCGATGGGCTGAATGGCCTCCTTCTGCATTGTAAATTCTATATATTATCTTACATTAGTTTTCTGGTTTTGCTTTCTAACCCGGGAATCATACACGAGATGCTGGATTTGAGGGGCTCCTGGGGTGTCTGCACACCCACTCAACATTGTGCTTTTGGGGGAATCAGAGGCTATGGGGAGAAGGCAGGAGAATGGGGGTGAGAAACATATCAGCAATGATTGAATGGCGGAGCAGACCCGATGGGCTGAGTGGCCTAATTCTACTCCTATTTCGTATGGTCTTATGGTTGCGAGCAATTTTAATTCAGCTTCTTGCTCTGACCCTCCTCACCCTCATATTTGTGTTGTCTGCCTGCTGCCGGTTCCAGTGAAGCTCAGCGCAAGCTTGAGGAGCTGAACCTCCTCGACTCATTAGACCCATTATCGACGCCTGGACTCAAAATTGAGTTCATCAAGTTCAGCCCATGAATTCTGTCTGCCATTTCGAATCTTGTTTTTCATCTTTTCTTTGGCTTCCGGCAGAATTTTTACTTTATTCTGCCACTAACACTTACTCTGGACCAATGCTTTTGTTTCTTTATCCACTTTATCCCAACCATTATCACTCTTTGACTTTTGCTCCTTGCCATCTTTGTCATTCAATCTCCCTCACCCTATAATCTATCCCAAACGTTCCATTTTCTTCTCCCTCCCTCCCCTTCGGCAGCATAAACACCCGTCACATTTCTAACCTCCTTCAGTTTTGACCAAGACTCATATTGAAAATTTTGTCTCCACAGCTGCAAATACACCTGCTAGGTTTTTCCATATGTTTTTTCTATAAACCTGGTGATGCGACCATCAATTCACACGAAACCAGGAGTAGAAGTAAACTGTGGCTTTAATCAACTAGAACAGTGCCTGCCTGCGACTGATCTGTTAGTGGGAGCCGCCTACAGGTCGACTGCTCTTATACCTCCCCTCAAGGGGTGGAGCCAGGGGTGGAACCCACGCAGGCCCCAACATGCCACATCATAGGTAATACCTTACAATGGTCCATAGTTGGAGCCCACATGGGCAACAGCGTAATACAGATATGTACATGGTGAATTGTTACAGCAATAGGGTAGTGGGTGCCTGGAACTTGCTGCCGGAGGTGGTGGTGGAAGCAGGGACGATAGTGACATTTAAGGGGCATCTTGCCAAATGCATGAATAGGATGGGAATAGAGGGATACAGACCCAGGAAGTGTTGAAGATTGTAGTTTAGTCGGGCAGCATGGTCGGCATGGGCTTGGAGGGCCGAAGGGCCTGTTCCTGTGCTGTACCTTGCTTTGTTCTTTGTAATACATTCACCACATTCACCCCCTGTTTAAAAAATGAAGTCTGGCGGGGATGAAGGGTTCATAAGTTCAGCCTGTCCGGCGCACGGATTGTGTGCTGTGATCGCTGAAGCTCTGGTATCGCAGCTGGCCCGGGCGTCAAACTCAGCCGCGCTGGCATCAGTAGTGAAGTCGCCGGTGCGGGCACAGACGTGGGCTCCAGGAGCGTGTCTTCTGGGGCTTCATTCCTGTGGGCCGGTGAAGGGGGAATGGCGGGCGGGAGGGGGTGCAGGTGCCATGTAGGGGTGGGGGCGCTGGTCAGCATAGGTTGGGCGGGGTAAGATGGGGTGGCGGTGGTAGTGGAACTTGCAGATGCCAGGTCCCGGAGGGAGACGGTATCCTGTCGGCTGTCGGGATGTTCGATGTATGCATACTGGGGGTTGGAGTGTAGGATGTGGACCCTCTCGACCAGGGGGTCGGACTTATGGCTCCTGACGAGTTTGCGGAGCAGGATGGGCCCCGGTGTCTTCAGCCAGGGTGGAAGCGAGGCCCCGGGGGTGGATTTCCTGGGGGAAACAAATAGGCGGTCATGAGGGGTCTCGTTTGTGGCAGTCCAAAGTAGGGACCTAATGGAGTGGAGTGCGTCGGGGAGGACCTCCTGCCAGTGGGGAACTGGGGGATTCCTAGACCGTAGGGCCAGGAGGACGGTCTTCCAGACCGTCGCGTTCTCCCTCTCCACCTGCCCGTTTCCCCTGGGGTTATAACTGGTAGTCCTGCTCGAGGCGATGCCCTTACTGAGCAGGTACTGACGCAGTTTGTCGCTCATGAACAACGAGCCCCGGTCACTGTGAACGTACGTGGTGAAACCAAACAGGGTGAAGACACTATGTAGGGCTTTATTGACGGTGGCTGCGGTCATGTCGGGGCAAGGGATTGCAAAGGGGAAGCGGGAGAACTCATCAATAATATTGAGGAAATATGTGTTGCGGTTGTTGGAGGGGAGGGGCCCTTTGAAATCGATACTGAGGCGCTCAAAGGGTCGGGATGCCTTTACCAGGTGGGCCTTATCCGGTCGATAGAAGTGCGGTTTACACTCCGCACAGATTTGGCAGTCCCTGGTCATGGCTCTGACCTCCGCCAATGGGAAGATGGTGGCTTTGATTAGTGGGCAGGCTTTGTCCGCAAAGTTGGGGACCCACTGGGCGTAATCTGAAAAGAACCCGAGGCACCTTTTCAGGGCCTTGGGCAGTGAGGAAGGAGGAGTTGCAGGAGGTCAGGGTCGGGTCCGAAAACCCCGTGTTCCACGACGTAGCCGAGGATGGCTAGTCTGGTTGTGCGGAAAACGCATTTCCCCTTGTTGTAAGTGAGGTTAAGGGTTTGGGCGGTTTGGAGAAATCTCTGGAGGTTGGCATCATGGTCCTGCTGATCATGGCCACAGATGGTGACGTTGTCCAAGTACGGAAATGTGGCCCACAGCCCATACTGGTCCACCATTTGGTCCATTGTCCTTTGGAAGACCGAGACCCCGTTCGTGACACCAAAGGGGACCTGGAGGAAGTGGAAAAGGGGGCCGTCTGCCTCAAAAGCCATGTAGTGGCGGTCCCCCAGGTGGATTGGGAGCTGGTGGTACACAGACTTCAGATCCACCGTGGAGAACACCCAGTAGTAACCATGTCTGCGATCCGGGGAACAGGGTACACATCGAGGTGCGTGTACCGGTTTATGGTTTGGCTGTAATCTACAACCATCTGGTTCCTTTCCCCGGTCCTGTCGACCACCACCTGGGCTCTCTAGGGGCTATTGCTGCCTCGATGATGCCCTCCCGCAAGAGTCGCTGGACCTCGGACCTGATGAAAGTCCTGTCCTGGATGCTGTACCACCTGCTTCTGGTGGCGACTGGTTTGCAGTCGGCGGTGAGATTTGCGAAGAGCGGGGGAGGGTCGACCTTTAGGGCCGTGAGGCTACATACAGTGAGTGGAGGTAGGGGCCTGCCGAACTTCAGGGTTAGGCTCCTGAGGTTACATTGGAAATCCAGTCCCAATAGAAGAGGAGCGCAGATGTTGGGGAGTACGTATAATTTAAAGTTGGCGTACTCGGCGCCCTGTATTGCGAGGGTTGCGGTAGTGCACCCCCGGACCTGCACCGAGTGCGACCCGGAGGCGAGGGAGATGGTTTGATGCGCCGGGAAGATTGGGAGTGAGCAGCGTCTTACCATGTCTGGATCAATGAAGCTCTCTGTGCTCCCGGAGTCAAAGAGGCAGGCGTTTTGTGTCCGTTTAGCCGGACGGTCATCATAGACCTCCGGAGGTGTTTGGGTGCGACTGGTCAAGTGTGGCCACGCTGAGTTGTGGGTAGCCAGCGTGGTCGGAGGTGCTGGGGCGGTTCCAAGATGGCTGCCCCCGTTGGTTGCACGGGTCGGTCGGCGTTGCAGATGGCGGCCCCCATCGGTCGCACTTGTTGGGCAGTGAGGCAGAATGCGTCCAAGATGGCGGCCCCCATGAATCGCACGTGGCGGGCCGCGTGGGCGAGGATGGCCAAGATGGCGGTCCCCAAGGACAATTCGAGGCCGATGACTCGTCCGTTGGGGGGGGGGGTGCGGAGCCGGCAGACACGCTGCCACACTGCGGGATCTGAGGGCCTGTGAGTCTGAGGGTTGGGCCAGCGATTTAGAGTTTTTGGACCTGGCCAGGCAAACTTTAGCAAAATGTCCTTTTCTCCCGCAGTCGCTGCAGTTCGCGTTCCGGGCCAGGCGGCGCTGCTGGGGGTGTTGAGGCTGGCCGCAGAAATAACAGGTTAGCTCCCCGTGGTGGGTGGGCAGCCGCGCGGCACAGGCCTGGGGTATACTTTGGTCGGAGGTCCACGAGTGGGTCGCGTGATCGGACGGGAACGCGTTAAGGCTTTGGAACGCTACTTCCAGAGAGGAGGCTAATTTTACCGTCTCTTCCAGGTCTAGGGCACATTTTTCGAGTAGGCGCTGGCTCACGTAGTTGGACCTGACTCCAGCCACGTAGGTGTCCCGGATGGCGAGGTCCATATGTTGAGTGGCCGTAACGGCCTGGTAATTGCAGCTTCATGCAAGGACTTTGAGGTCGCGTAGGTACACTTCCAGCGATTCCCCGGGACGCTGGCGGCGAGTGGCGAGGTGATGCCGCGCATATACCTCGTTCACGGGCCTTACGTAGAGGCGCTCTAGCATTGCGAGGGAGTCTGCGTAGGTGGAGGCTTCCTCGAGTTGAACAGAGATTCGATGGCTCACCCGTGCGTGGAGGAGACTCAGCTTCTGTTGATCGTCGGTGATGGAAGGCGAGGAGGAGGCAGCGAGGTAGGCCTTGAAACAGCGGAGCCAATGTGAAAAAATCTCTTTCGCCTCCTCGGCCTGCGGATCGAGTTCCAGCCGGTCAGGTTTGTGGGCCGATTCCATAGTGGCGTTGTAGTTGATTAAATTGATGTGACCATCAACTCATACGAAACCAGGAGTAGAAGTAAACTGTGGCTTTAATCAACTAGAACAGTGCCTGCCTGCGACTGATCTGTTAGTGGGAGCCGCCTATAGGTCGACTGTTCTTATACCTCCCTTCAAGGGGTGGAGCCAGGAGCGGAGCCCACACAGGCCCCGACATGCTACATCATAGGTAATACCTTACAAGCACGGTAGCATTGTGGATAGCACAATTGCTTCACAGCTCCAGGGTCCCAGGTTCAATTCCCCGCTGGGTCACTGTCTGTGCGGAGTCTGCACGTTCTCCCCGTGTGTGCGTGGGTTTCCTCCAGGTGCTCCGGTTTCCTCCCACAGTCCAAAGATGTGCAGGTTAGGTGGATTGACCATGCTAAATTGCCCCTAGTGTCCAAAATTGCCTTTAGTGTTGGGTGGGGTTACTGGGTTATGGGGAAAGGGTGGAGGTGTGGACCTTGGGTAGGGTGCTCTTTCCAAGAGCCAGTGAAGACTCGATAGGCTGAATGGTCTCCTTCTGCACTGTAAATTCTATGTCTATGTAGAATGGTCCATAGGTGGAGCCCACATGGGCAACAGAGTAATACAGATATGTACATGGTGAATTGTTACAGCAATACATTCACCACACTTGGATCTGTATATCTGAGGTAATCTTCCACAATCTGAGGATAGGCCAAAGCGTTGTTGCAGGTATAATGTAGGATTGCTGCTTTGAATTAGACTCATCCGACTTCCTCCTGAGCCTTTTCTCCACTACTCGTGGAATCATAAATGCAGCCCATGCCCACTTCCTTCGTGCAGGACTGAGACCTGCCCATGTTCAATCCTGTCGACACTATTCTTTTTTTAAAATCAACTTTATTGTCACAAGTGGGCTTACATTAACACTGCAAGGATGTTACTGTGAAAAGCCCCGAGTCGTCACACTCCGGCGCCTGTTCGGGTACACGGAGGGAGAATTCAGAATGTCCAATTCACCTAACAGCACGTCTTTCAGGACTTGTGAGAGGAATCCGAAGCGCCCTGAGGAAACCCACGCAGACACGGGGAAAACGTGCAGACTCTGCACAGACGGTGACCCTGTAGCATCTGGGATGGCCACTTCCCAATTACAAAATGGACACTTTGCAAAGATTGCAGGGAAAGTGGACAATGCTGAGAAAACAAGCAGGTTCAGGGTTTGTCTGTATATTGGAGCCACAGCTCCCAGACAAGACCCAAACTGTAGGCCCATTAGCATACTAATGGCCCATCTCCGGGAACATTTGAGTAACCAATACTAAGGCAGACACCCCGGCGCCAGAGGAGACCGAAACAAAGCAGGCCAATGGCCACCTAGGACACGCCCAGCCATCAGGGCACCCACCCCTTTATTGGATGCAATCAATAGGAATGATCAAGAAACGGCCCAATTGATTGGGGCCAAGTTCACGTCGCGCCCAAAAGAGTGCGAAGCCCCTTTGGGTATAAGAAGGAGCCCCCAAGAGAGAATCGTTCTCTTGGATCCGGCTCTCACCGAGGAGAGATCTGTCCACCAGCTGCACGGAAGCAAGTAAGTCCAAGGTCAATGCACGCTACCAGACAGACGACCTTAGCTGTTCCCCTTTACCAGTTCAGCCTCAGAACCGAACAACAGCCATTGTTCCTCTGACTGAGTGGGCGCCCGAAGCTAAGTATAGGCTTTAGCAGTAGTGATAGTTTAGTCTGTAGAGTTTTGTGCATGAGTATATTTAACTGTGTGTAAATAAATAAGCATTGACTTAGAACTAACTAACTGGTGTATCGAGTCTTTGATCAGTATTCGGTTTGAACCTTGTGGCGGTATCAAAAGAGCAAACGTAATTAGAATTAAGGAAGGCGATCATATTGACCGCCATTTTCAGAGCCAACCAAAGAGAGCAACAACCCAAGCTGGGAACCAAACCTAGGACGCTGGCCATGTGAAACAACAGTGCTAACCACTGTGCTACCTTCTGCCTAATTGCACAAATTGTCCAATTCAGTCTGAAATTACCTGTGTCCATGGTCACCTAATTCACGTTATAGAATTTGCCAATGAAGCAGGCATCGACTGACCCCCCCCATCCCCACTTGTGTCTGTAAATAGCTTAATGGCCTCAGCCTCAGTTGCACTCATTAATCCCCAGGCACATTTCAGGTAGGACAATGGGACTGTGTGTGCCGCCCGTGCGGTCCGTGAGCCATTCGGGTGGTTTGGCCAGGGAGTGCCGTAGACTGAATCAGTATCGGTGCAGAGTCCTGGGGGGCGGAACCAAACGCAGCATTTGAACTTCTGGGGCGGAATTCTCCGTCTCGCCGCACCATTTTACTGGTGTGGTGCGCCCCCACTGGCGGGGCGTGGGTGGGCAACGGAGAATCCCGCCAGCGGAGAATCCAGCCCCTGATCCCTCCTGATCAACAAGGTGTAATGAAATGGAAGACGCATTGAGGGTAAATGTAACTCCTGCCACTCTTTCCCTCTTGATGAGTGATATTTTAACGAGCAGCTTGGCTTGGGCATTGGTCAAATTTATTATTGAGGTTCCAAATTTTCATTTAAAAAAAAAAAAAAAAAAAAAAAAAAAAAATTTATTTTGGTGCTCATCATTGTGAGGGATGTCAGTGCTGAACCTTCAACATTTTCGGCCATCGTCTGCATTGGGTGCTGCCAAGCCAGGTACGGTTCACAGTAAAGCACCCAACAGTGAACCCTTAGCCAACCACTTCCTGCTGGGCCAACCCTACCATCCTTGCCCGCACAGCCGCAACTCTGGTAGCATTTCAAACTTCCTTTTTGCCCTGCAAACCAGCAGGGAAGAATTTGCTTTGTGGTTTTCTTTTTGTCAGTGGACGCATGACATTTCTCTTGCCAGCTCCTGCAAAAGAAGCAGCCTTGGGTTGCATCACAAGCTTGTGGGTTGAAGCCCCCATAGCGGAGACCTGAGCACACAATCAGGGCTGATAGTCCAGCGCAGCCCGGTAGGTGTGCTATTCTACACAAGAAGCTATACCTTCCAATGCCACTAGTTTCACATCCACACAGCCCACATGTCCCTGTGTACCATTGGCCATCTCTCTGTTACTGCGCACAAGCTGTTTCTTCGCATTGACTTCTCTTTTAGTCTCTCATTCCTGACATCCAACTGAGTGCACTGTGTAACTTCCTTCCCACATTACAACAGGACTGCACTTTAAGAGCACTGCCCTCTTTGCTTTGAAATGCATTACACAAAATGCAATACTTTCTTTCCTCATGAACATGGTGGTGTGCAGTCGAGACTAATTGTGCCCTGTTTGGGAGCTTAAAGGGAAGATCGAACATAGAACAGTACAGGCCCTTCGGCCATGACGTTCTGCCGACCATTTATCCTAATCTAAGATCAACCTAACCTACACCCCTTCAATTTACTGCTGTCCATGTGCCTGTCTAAGAATCACTTAAATGTCCCTAATGACTCTGACTCCATTATCTCTGTGGCAGAGCATTCCATGCACCCACCACTCCCTGTGTAAAGAACCGATCTCTGACATCTCCCCTATACCTTCCGCCAATCCCGTAAAATTATGTCCCCTCATGACAGCCATTTCCACCCTGGGGAAAAGTCTCTGGCTATCCACTCTATCCATGGCTCTCATCACCTTGTACACCTCTAGCAAGTCACACCTCTTCCTTCTTCACTCTAGTGAGAAAAGCCCAGTTTGAATTGTATTGTTTGGTTTGCCAGATTGAGACCTGCCTCAAACAGAATGAGATCTTTTATATCTCGGTGGGCCGTCGAGCCTCTCTGGTTTTGCTGTTGGAGGTTTCCCTGGACAGTCTGCGCGCGCTATTCCAGGAATTTCTGGAAGCCAGCCCGACTGCAAAGCTGTGTGTCAGCGTCTTTATCGAGTTTTAAATCAACGCTTGCAGGGGGGAGAGTGTGATCGGAGGTCAGCTCCAAAGAGGCTACTCAAGGTCACGGCACACAGGCCTGCCGTCAGACATCTTGTCACCTGATCCAAAATGGGGAGGCGGCGGCGCAGTGGTCTTGTCACCAGGATGAATCCAGAGATTGAGGCGTCCGGGTTTTGAATCTCTCCACAGCAGATGGTGTAATTTGAGTTCAATAAATATGTGGAATTAAAAGTCGAATGAGGACCCATGCAACCATTGTCGATTGTTGTAAAAACCCACCTGGTACACTCAAGTCCTTCTCCCGTCCTTACCTGGTCTAGCCTACATATGACTCCAAATCCACAGCAGTGTGGTTAACTCGTAAATGCCACTCAGTTCAGGAGCAATTAGGGATGGGCAATAAATTCTGGCCCAGCCAGATGCGCCCACATCATGTGACTGAATATTGAAGTAAATTTACCCAAGCCCGAACATCTGGTGGGACATAAGCTCAAAATAACCTCCATTACATGGTGCAAACACAGTGGCTATTGTCGTGTTATGTTCCTGTTATTAATAACCTGGAGGCCTGCATTATTAACAACAACAACTTGATGCCATGAATGGTCCCAAGGTGCCTCACAAGGGACATGAAATCAAAATATGAGACCAATGTGAATAAGGAAAGTGAAATGCGGAGGTGGAGAGGTGTAAGGGAGGGAATTCCTGAGCACGCAGCCTTAACAACCAGTGGTGCTACAATTAAAATCAAGGCTACACTGGATAAGTGGAGCTTGTTCAAGGATCAGCTACTGCGTGTTCTTGATAAGTATGTACTGGTCAGGCAGGGAGGAATGCGTCGAGCGAGGGAACCGTGGTTTACCAAGGAAGTGGAATCTCTTGTTAAGAGGAAGAAGGAGGCCGATGTGAAGATGAGGTGTGAAGTTTCAGTTGGGGCGATGGATAGTTACAAGGTAGCGAGGAAGGATCTAAAGAGAGAGCTAAGACGAGCAAGGAGGGGACATGAGAAGTATTTGGCAGGAAGGATCAAGGAAAACCCAAAAGCTTTCTATAGGTATGTCAGGAATAAGCGAATGACTAGGGAAAGAGTAGGACCAGTCAAGGACAGGGATGGGAAGTTGTGTGTAGAGTCTGAAGAGATAGGCGAGATACTAAATGAATATTTTTTGTCAGTATTCACTCAGGAAAAAGATACTGTTGTGGAGGAGAATGCTGAGCCCCAGGCTAATAGAATAGATGGCATTGAGGTACGTAGGGAAGAGGTGTTGGCAATTCTTGTCAGGCTGAAAATAGATAAGTCCCCGGGACCTGATGGGATTTATCCTAGGATTCTCTGGGAGGCCAGGGAAGAGATTGCTAGACCATTGGCTTTGATTTTTATGGCATCATTGGATACAGGAATAGTGCCAGAGGACTGGAGGATAGCAAATGTGGTCCCTTTGTTCAAAAAGGGGAGCAGAGATAACCCCGGCAACTATAGACCGGTGAGCCTCACGTCTGTAGTGGGTAAAGTCTTGGAGGGGATTATAAGAGACAAGATTTATAATCATCTAGATAGGAATAATATGATCAGGGATAGTCAGCATGGCTTTGTGAAGGGTAGGTCATGCCTCACAAACCTTATCGAGTTCTTTGAGAAGGTGACTGAACAGGTAGACGAGGGTAGAGCAGTTGATGTGGTGTATATGGATTTCAGCAAAGCGTTTGATAAGGTTCCCCACGGTAGGCTATTGCAGAAAATACGGAGGCTGGGGATTGAGGGTGATTTAGAGATGTGGATCAGAAATTGGCTAGCTGAAAGAAGACAGAGGGTGGTGGTTGATGGGAAATGTTCAGAATGGAGTTCTGTCACAAGTGGAGTACCACAAGGATCTGTTCTGGGGCCGTTGCTGTTTGTCATTTTTATCAATGACCTAGAGGAAGGCGCAGAAGGGTGGGTGAGTAAATTTGCAGACGATACTAAAGTCGGTGGTGTTGTCGATAGTGTGGAAGGAAGTAGCAGGTTACAGAGGGATATAGATAAGCTGCAGTGCTGGGCTGAGAGGTGGCAAATGGAGTTTAATGTAGAGAAGTGTGAGGTGATTCACTTTGGAAGGAAAAACAGGAATGTGGAATATTTGGCTAATGGAAAAGTTCTTGAAAGTGTGGATGAGCAGAGGGATCTAGGTGTCCATGTACATAGATCCCTGAAAGTTGCCACCCAGGTTGATAGGGTGGTGAAGAAGGCCTATGGAGTGTTGGCCTTTATTGGTAGAGGGATTGAGTTCCGGAGCCAGGAGGTCATGTTGCAGCTGTACAGAACTCTGGTACGGCCGCATTTGGAGTATTGCGTACAGTTCTGGTCACCGCATTATAGGAAGGACGTGGAGGCTTTGGAACGGGTGCAGAGGAGATTTACCAGGATGTTGCCTGGTATGGAGGGAAAATCTTATGAGGAAAGGCTGATGGACTTGAGGTTGTTTTCGTTGGAGAGAAGAAGGTTAAGAGGAGACTTAATAGAGGCATACAAAATGATCAGGGGGTTAGATAGGGTGGACAGTGAGAGCCTTCTCCTGCGGATGGAAATGGCTAGCACGAGGGGACATAGCCTTAAACTGAGGGATAATAGATATAGGACAGAGGTCAGGGGCAGGTTCTTTACGCAAAGAGTAGTGAGGCCGTGGAATGCCCTACCTGCTACAGTAGTGAACTCGCCAACATTGAGGGCATTTAAAAGTTTATTGGATAAACATATGGATGATAATGGTATAGTGTAGGTTAGATGGCTTTTGTTTCGGTGCAACATCGTGGGCCGAAGGGCCTGTACTGCGCTGTATTGTTCTATGTTCTATGATACGCTTGAGGCCCGAGTTGGAGTGCAGACATCTCAGGGGGCTGCGGTGCTGGAGGAGGTTACAGAGATAGGTCGCTCAGAAGATTGTCATGCAGTGCTCACCCGAGGCAACAGAAGAGCTCCTACATGACGGCTTGGAGTCAGTGGACTGGTCCATATTTAAGAACTCAGCGACCCACCTAAACGAGTATACCACCACCATCACAGATGTCATCAGCAAATGTGTAGACGACTGCATGCCAAAGAAAGTAGTACGTATGTTCCCCAACCGGAAACCATGGCTTAATCGGGAGATTGACTCCCTACTGAAGGACAGGTCTGAGATGTTCAAGTCCAGTGACCCTGACCAATACACGAAATCCAGGTACGACCTCTGCAAAGTCATCCGGGATGCCTAGAGACAATATCAGACCAAGCTAGAGTCACAGACTAGCGTTACAGACTTTTGTTGGTAGTGAACCTAGTGGAGTTGTGAAACGACAACAATCTGTCGCTCAACATCAGCAAAACTAAAGAGCTGGTCATTGACTTCAGGAAGCAAAATACTCTAGCACCCGTCAGCATCAACGGGGCTGAGGTGGAGATGGTTGACAGCTTCAAATTCCTGGTGTACACATCACCAAAAATCTGCCCTGGTCCACCCACGTCGACACTATGACCAAGAAAGCACTTCAGCACCTATACTCAGGGAACTAAGGAAATTCGGATGTCCACATTGACTCTGACCAACCTTTACAGGTGCACTATAGAAAACATCTTGGGCGGGATTCTCTGATCTTGCGGCGGATCGGAGAATCGGCGGACGGGGGGGGGGGGCGGAATCCCGCGCCGCCGCTCCAACGATAGTCCGCTGATTCTCCGGCGTCCGGAGAATCGCCGCCAATGGCGCCGGTGTGGCGCCAGTTGGGGGCCGCATTATTCCCCTCGCGCAATGAGAAACTACGTCATCTTCTTCACAGCCTTCAACACGTCATTGATGACGATGAACATCTTGCCAAGGTCATCCCCACACCCCCACTACTTGCCTTCAAACAACCGCGCAACCTCAAACGAACCATTGTTTGCAGCAAACTACCCAGCCTTCAGAACAGTGACCACGACACTACACAACCCTCTCATGGCAATCTCTGCAAGACGTGCCAGATCATCGACATGGATACCACTATTACACGTGAGAACACCACCCACCAGGTACGCGGTACATACTCGTGCGACTCGGCCAACGTTGTCTACCTCATACGCTGCAGGAAAGGATGTCCCGAAGCGTGGTACATTGGCAGACGCTGCGACAATGAATGAACGGACATCGCGCAACAATCACCAGGCAGGAATGTTCCCTTCCAGTCGGGGAACACTTCAGCAGTCAAGGGCATTCAGCCTCTGATCTCCGGGTAAGCGTTCTCCAAGGCGGCCTTCAGGATCCGCGACAACGCAGAATCGCCGAGCAGAAACTTATAGCCAAGTTCCGCACACATGAGTGCGGCCTCAACCGGGACCTGGGATTCATGTCACATTACATTCATCCCCCACCATCTGGCCTGCGAAATCCTACCAACTGTCCTGGCTTGAGACAATTCACACCTCTTTAACCTGGGGTTACCCCATCTCTGGATCTGTAAAGATTTAATCACCTGCTAATGCTCGCATTCCTAGCATTGTTTGGCATCTTTGAATTTGTCTATATATGTGTTTCTGGAACAGACCTCTTCATTCACCTGAGGAAGGAGCAGCGCTCCGAAAGCTAGTGACATCGAAACAAACCTGTTGGACTTTAACCTGGTGTTGTAAGACTTCATTGTAATTTAACCCGGGGATCATCTCCAGCTGCTTCTCCTATCCCACCTGTTCCAATCGCAAATCACTTCCTCTCACACTCCATTAGCAGCTAGTCTCTCAACCAGGATTCCCATCTGGTTCCAGAAATGTCCCCGGGGCTGGGGGCCCATTTCCTGGGTGTTCGGATGTTGACCACTGTGTCCATGGTGTTGCTTCATGCAATGTTCAGGCCCAGTGTCCAGGCCTCACGGTCTGATTGGGATGCTAGACATTAACTCCCACATACTACATGGCACGCCTACCCACAGGAATACTCTTGGGAGGTATGAGGTGTTCACTTAACTACGATTGCGAGTTCCCTATTCGCAATAGCCTTCAGCTGTGTGGCCAGAGGCCTCCGCGATCAGTGGGAGTTATGGGTTTCTGGGTGGTCGGTGGGAAAGACAGGCTGGAACTAGTTTTGCCCCGGAATGGGTGCACACGATCCAGGGGGACTTATCATAGAATTTACAGTGTAGGAGGCCATTTGGCCCATTGAGGCTGCATCGGCCCTGGGGAAGAGCACCCCACGAAAGCCCATGCCTCCACCCTAGCCCTGTAAACCACCCAACCTTTTTGGACACAAAGGGCAATTTATCATGGCCAATCCACCTAACCGCTAAGACACCCATCGCCCCGCCCCCCCTCCCCCCAGACCAGGGGCGGCCTCCCCACCAATGGAGGCCCACTCCAACCCCAGTGCCCCCCAGGCTCATTGCCTGAGAGTGCAGATGGCTACTCACCTCCTCGGATCCCACAGCAACCATTCCGCCAGCCTCATGCTTTTATAAAGGTTTACTAATCGGTGCCCTTGTGACCACTTGCTGGTCAGGCTGTTAGATCACGGGAAGCCATTAGATCGTGGGTCGCTCCTATTAATTACATAGAGATTGGGCTTAAGTGGCGATTATCGTTTTCACGCCACGCCATGGCAAGATCCTGATTTTGCCAACGGGAGTGGGCAGGTTACATCGCAAACCGATCAGCGCCCGTCACGGTTCCCGGTTTTGGCCTCTCCCACGATCTAAGACAATGAAAATTACAGCACAGGAACAGGCCCTTCGGCCCTCCCAGCCTGCGCCGATCCAGATCCTTTATCTAAACCTGTCTTCTATTTTCCAAGGATCTACTTCCCTCTGTTCCCCGCCCGTTCATATATCTGTCTAGATGCATCTTGAATGATGCTATCATGCCCGCTGTGGTGGTATGTATTAGGGGTAATACGGTACACCACGTGTCGACAGGCTATTGGTGGAGGGATGCCAGGTCCTGATAGAATCTGCCACCTACTGGACTCCACCCAGAAATGCCGGTATAAGAACCCAGTTTTTCCCTCCATTTCCCTCAGCAGTTGTATTCTGTAACCACTGGGGTTACACTGGGGCTGCTGGGGATAAAGTTCTGCTTAATAAAGCCTTCAATTGACATTACCTCAACCTGCCTCGCATCATATTGACGGTGCTACAATTTATTAAGCAGAATTTAAATTGAAGAAAACGACGTGGGAACATGGAGCTCCGAATCACCCCGGAGTGCCTGCGCATTGCACCCCAAGCAGCTAACTCGGCCTCTATCTTCAAACACTGGATGGCATGCTTTGAGGGCTACCTCCGAACGGCCCCCGGCACACCGACTGATGAATAAAAGATGCAGGTCCTCTATTCCAGGGTGAGTCCTGACGTCTACTCCCTTATCGAGGACGAGGACGGTTTCACTGGTGCCATCGCCGCGCTGAAGGATATTTACATCCGGCCCACCAACCAGGTTTTTGCTCGCTACCAGCTCGCCACACGACGGCAATTTCCGGGGGAATCGCTGGACGAGTTTTATAACGCCCTGCAGATCCTGGGTCGAAACTGCAACTGCCCGGCGGCAACAGCGAGTGAACACACAGAGCTCCTGGTCCGCGATGCATATGTGGCAGGTTTGGCCTCTTCCCAGATCCGCCAGAGGCTTCTGGAGAAAGAATCTCTGGGACTTACAGAAGCTCGGGCCCTGGCGGCATCCCTCGATGTGGCCTCGCGTAACGCCCGCGCCTACGCCCCCGACCGCACTACAGCGCTTGGGCTCCGTGGACCCCCGCTGCGGTTGACTCTCCGACACCCCCCCCCACCCCTGCAAACCTGCGTGGCCAAAACACCAGACCAACCTGGGGGGCCCCACTGCTATTTTTGCGGCCAGCCGAAACACCCTCGGCAGCGATGCCCGGCCCGCGCGGCTACTTGCAAAAGCTGCGGGAAGAAAGGCCACTACGCGACAGTGTGCAAGTCCCGCGGGGTCGCCGCTATCTCCGGGGAAGAAACGGGACCACAGACCCAGCCCCCCCAGCGATCCACGTGTGACCAATGGACCCCGCCATTTTGGACCCCGGACACCACGAGGGAGAGATGGGCGCCGCCATTTTGTCCACCCCCGACCGCGCTCGATCCGTGGACGCCGCCATCTTGGCTGAAGGACCCCGACACAGACGGCCACATACTGCCTGATTACGATGCTCAATTTCAACAACCACGTCTGGCTTCGACGACCCTCGACCAGTCGCGACCCCGGACGCTCCAGACTGCAACCACTACAGTCCTAGTGAATGGCTACGAGACGCCGTGTCTTATCGACTCTGGGAGCACGGAGAGCTTCATTCATCCGGACACGGTAAGGCGCTGTTCCCTCGTAATTCGGCCAAGCACCCAGAAAATTTTCCTGGCGGCGGGATCCCACTCCGTTCAGATCACCGGGTTCTGCATCGCTAACCTAACGGTGCAGGGGCGGGAGTTCCGAAATTACCGGCTGTGTGTCCTCCCCCATCTCTGTGCGCCCACACTCCTAGGGTTGGACTTCCAATGCAACCTCCAGAGTTTAACATTTAAATTTGGCGGCCCTGTACCCCCACTGACTGTCTGCGGCCTCGCGACCCTCAAGGTAGAACCGCCTTCCTTGTTTGCGAACCTCACACCGGATTGCAAACCCATCGCAACAAGGAGCAGACGGTACAGCGCCCAGGACCGAGCATTTATCCGGTCCGAAGTCCAGAGGCTGCTGAAGGAAGGCATCATCCAGGCTAGCAACAGTCCCTGGAGAGCCCAGGTGATAGTTGTTAAGACCGGGGAGAAACAGAGGATGGTCATCGACTATAGTCAGACCATCAACAGGTACACTCAGCTCGATGCGTACCCTCTCCCCCGCATATCCGGCATGGTCAATCGGATTGCACAGTACAAGGTCTTTTCCACCGTGGACCTCAAGTCCGCATACCTCCAGCTCCCCATCCGTCCCGGTGACCGCAACTATACTGCCTTCGAAGCAGACGGGCGGTTATACCACTTTTTAAGGGTTCCATTCGGCGTCACGAACGGAGTCTCGGTCTTCCAACGAGAGATGGACCGAATGGTTGACCAACACGGTTTATGGGCCACGTTCCCGTATCTCGACAACGTCGCCATCTGCGGCCACGACCAGCAGGACCACGACGCCAACCTCCAAAAATTCCTCCAGACTGCTCACGCCCTGAACCTCACTTACAACAAAGAAAAATGCGTGTTCCGCACCGATCGTCTAGCCATCCTGGGCTACGTAGTGCGTAATGGAGTGATAGGCCCCGACCTTGAATGCATGCGCCCCCTCGTGGAGTTCCGTCTCCCCCACTGTGCCAAACCCCTGAAACGTTGCCTGAGCTTCTTGTCTTATTATGCCCAGTGGGTCCCCCAGTACACAGACAAAGCCCGTGCCCTAATCCAGTCCACTACTTTTCCCCTGACGACAGAGGCATGCCAGGCCTTTAGCCGCATCAAAACGGACATCGCAAAGGCCACGATGCACGCCATCGACGAGTCCCTCCCCTTCCAGGTCGAGAGCGACGCATCGGATGTAGCTCTGGCGGCCACCCTCAACCAAGCAGGCAGACCCGTTGCCTTCTTCTCCCGAACCCTCCACGCTTCAGAATTCCGCCACTCCTCAGTGGAAAAGGAGGCACAAGCAATAGTGGAAGCTGTGCGACACTGGAGGCATTACCTGGCCGGTAGGAGATTCACTCTCCTCACTGACCAACGGTCGGTTGCCTTCATGTTCGATAATGCACAGCGGGGCAAGATCAAGAACGACAAGATCTTGCGGTGGAGGATCGAACTCTCCACCTTCAATTATGAGATCTTGTATCGTCCCGGAAAGCTGAACGAGCCATCCGATGCCCTATCTCGCGGCACATGTGCCAATGTACAAGTGGACCGTCTACAAGCCCTCCACGAGGACCTCTGCCACCCGGGGGTCACTCGTTTCTACCACTTCCTTAAGGCCCGCAACCTCCCTTACTCCGTCGAGGACGTCCGAACAGTCACCAGAAACTGCCAGATCTGCGCTGAGTGCAAACAGCACTTTTTCAGGCCAGATAGAGCGCACCTGGTTAAGGTCTCTCGACCCTTTGAACGCCTCAGTTTGGATTTCAAAGGCCCCCTCCCCTCCACCGATCGCAACGCGTA
Organism: Scyliorhinus torazame; assembly: GCF_047496885.1. Taxonomy (NCBI): domain Eukaryota; kingdom Metazoa; phylum Chordata; class Chondrichthyes; order Carcharhiniformes; family Scyliorhinidae; genus Scyliorhinus; species Scyliorhinus torazame. The sequence goes on from NC_092710.1 coordinate 326,908,230, forward strand.
CTTCCCCTTTCGCCATCCCCTGCCCCGACATGACCGCGTCCACGATCATTAAAGCCCTCGGTACCATTTTTACACTGTTCGGTTTCCCCGACTATATCCATAGCGACAGGGGGTCCTCCTTTATGAGTGACGAACTGCGTCAATTCCTGCTCAGCAGGGGCATCGCCTCGAGCAGGACGACCAGATACAACCCCCGGGGGAACGGGCAGGTAGAAAGGGAGAATGGAACGGTCTGGAAGGCCGTCCTGCTGGCCCTCCGGTCTAGGAAGTCCTCGCGGATGCCCTTCACTCTATCCGGTCCCTGCTGTGCACCACCACGAATCAAACGCCTCACGAGCGCCTCCTCCTTTTTCCTAGGAAGTCCTCCTCTGGAACGCCACTTCCGACCTGGCTAGCAGCTCCGGGACCCATTCTGCTCCGGAAACATGTGCGGCGCACAAGTCAGATCCGTTGGTGGAACGGGTGCATCTCCTTCACGCCAACCCGCAATACGCCTATGTGGAGTACCCCGATGGACGACAGGACACGGTCTCCCTGCGAGATCTGGCGCCCGCCGGAGCTACCCACACCCCCCCCAATGCCAATCACCACCTCCTCACTCCCCCCGGTTCATCCCGCAGCCACCCCCTTCCCGGGGGGTTCGGTTCTCCTCCGAGACCCGCCCAGGAGTAAGGACACGGGGGACAGCGCTACGCTCCCAGAGTCGACGGGACTCGAGCCAGCGCCATCACCACCACACCCAAGACGATCGGAAAGGACGACCAGAACAAAGAACAAAGAAATGTACAGCACAGGAACAGGCCCTTCGGCCCTCCAAGCCCGTGCCGACCATACTGCCCGACTAAACTACAATCTTCTACACTTCCTGGGTCCGTATCCTTCTATTCCCATCCTATTCATATATTTGTCAAGATGCCCCTTAAATGTCCCTATCGTCCCTGCTTCCACTACCTCCTCCGATAGTGAGTTCCAGGCACCCACTACCCTCTGCGTAAAAAACTTGCCTCGTACATCTACTCTAAACCTTGCCCCTCTCACCTTAAACCTATGCCCCCTAGTAATTGACCCCTCTACCCTGGGGAAAAGCCTCTGACGATCCACTCTGTCTATGCCCCTCATAATTTTGTATACCTCTATCAGGTCGCCCCTCAACCTCCTTCGTTCCAGTGAGAACAAACCGAGTTTATTCAACCGCTCCTCATAGCTTATGCCCTCCATACCAGGCAACATTCTGGTAAATCTCTTCTGCACCCTCTCTAAAGCCTCCACATCCTTCTGGTAGTGTGGCGACCAGAATTGAACACTATACTCCAAGTGTGGCCTAACTAAGGTTCTATACAGCTGCAACATGACTTGCCAATTCTTATACTCAATGCCCCGGCCAATGAAGGCCAGCATGCCGTATGCCTTCTTGACTACCTTCTCCACCTGTGTTGCCCCTTTCAATGACCTGTGGACCTGTACTCCTAGATCTCTTTGACTTTCAATACTCTTGAGGGTTCTACCATTCACTGTATATTCCCTACCTGCATTAGACCTTCCAAAATGCATTACCTCACATTTGTCCGGATTAAACTCCATCTGCCATCTCTCCGCCCAAGTCTCCAGACAATCTAAATCCTGCTGTATCCTCAGACAGTCCTCATCGCTATCCGCAATTCCACCAACCTTTGTGTCGTCTGCAAACTTACTAATCAGACCAGTTACATTTTCCTCCAAATCATTTATATATACTACAAAGAGCAAAGGTCCCAGCACTGATCCCTGTGGAACACCACTGGTCACAGCCCTCCAATGAGAAAAGCATCCCTCCATTGCTACCCTCTGCCTTCTATGGCCTAGCCAGTTCTGTATCCACCTTGCCAGTTCACCCCTGATCCCGTGTGACTTCACCTTTTGTACTAGTCTACCATGAGGGACCTTGTCAAAGGCCTTACTGAAGTCCATATAGACAACATCTACTGCCCTACCTGCATCAATCATCTTAGTGACCTCCTCGAAAAACTCTATCAAGTTAGTGAGACACGACCTTCCCTTCACAAAACCGTGCTGCCTCTCACTAATACGTCCATTTGCTTCCAAATGGGAGTAGATCCTGTCTCTAAGAATTCTCTCCAGTAATTTCCCTACCACTGACGTAAGGCTCACCGGCCTGTAGTTCCCGGGATTATCCTTGCTACCCTTCTTAAACAGAGCAACAACATTGGCTATTCTCCAGTCCTCCGGGACATCCCCTGAAGACAGCGAGGATCCAAAGATTTCTGTCAAGGCCTCAGCAATTTCCTCTCCAGCCTCCTTCAGTATTCTGGGGTAGATCCCATCAGGCCCTGGGAACTTATCTACCTTAATATTTTTTAAGACACCCAACACCTCGTCTTTTTGGATCACAATGTGACCCAGGCTATCTACACCCCCTTCTCCAGACTCAACATCTACCAATTCCTTCTCTTTGGTGAATACTGATGCAAAGTATTCATTTAGTACCTCGCCCATTTCCTCTGGCTCCACACATAGATTCCCTTGCCTATCCTTCAGTGGGCCAACCCTTTCCCTGGCTACCCTCTTGCTTTTTATGTACGTGTAAAAAGCCTTGGGATTTTCCTTAACCCTATTTGCTAATGACTTTTCGTGACCCCTTCTAGCCCTCCTGACTCCTTGCTTAAGTTCCTTCCTACTTTCCTTATATGCCACACAGGCTTCGTCTGTTCCCAGCCTTTTAGCCCTGACAAATGCCTCCTTTTTCTTTTTGACGAGGCCTACAATATCACTCGTCATCCAAGGTTCCCGAAAATTGCCGTATTTATCTTTCTTCCTCACAGGAACATGCCGGTCCTGTATTCCTTTCAACTGACACTTGAAAGCCTCCCACATGTCAGATGTTGATTTGCCCTCAAACATCCGCCCCCAACCTATGTTCTTCAGTTCCCGCCTAATATTGTTATAATTAGCCTTCCCCCAATTTAGCACATTCATCCTCGGACCACTCTTATCCTTGTCCACCAGTACTTTAAAACTTACTGAATTGTGGTCACTGTTACCGAAATGCTCCCCTACTGAAACATCTACCACCTGGCCGGGCTCATTCCCCAATACCAGGTCCAGTACCGCCCCTTCCCTAGTTGGGCTGTTTACATATTGTTTTAAGAAGCCCTCCTGGATGCTCCTTACAAACTCCGCCCCGTCTAAGCCCCTGGCACTAAGTGAGTCCCAGTCAATATTGGGGAAGTTGAAGTCTCCCATCACCACAACCCTGTTGTTTTTACTCTTTTCCAAAATCTGTCTACCTATCTGCTCCTCTATCTCCCGCTGGCTGTTGGGAGGCCTGTAGTATACCCCCAACATTGTGACTGCACCCTTCTTATTCCTGATCTCTACCCATATAGCCCCACTGCCCTCTGAGGTGTCCTCTCGCAGTATAGCTGTGATATTCTCCCGAACAAGTAGCGCAACTCCACCTCCCCTTTTACATCCCCCTCTATCCCGCCTGAAACATCTAAATCCTGGAACGTTTAGCTGCCAATCCTGCCCTTCCCTCAACCAGGTCTCTGTAATGGCAACAACATCATAGTTCCAAGTAGTAATCCAAGCTCTAAGTTCATCTGCCTTACCCGTAATGCTCCTTGCATTAAAACATATGCACTTCAGGCCACCAGACCCGCTGTGTTCAGCAACTTCTCCCCGTCTGCTCTGCCTCAGAGCCACACTGTCCCTATTCCCTAGTTCTCCCTCAATGCTCTCACCTTCTGACCTATTGCTCCCGCGCCCATCCGGCTCATCGAATCACTTTAACTCTCAACGTTTTCAGTTATTGTGTCTTGTTATAGTTATGGCATCATGCCGACCCTGTTTGGCCCGTTGGCCCAGTTGAAGCGATAATTTTGTGTTTTGTTCAAAGTTACGGCACAGTACCGACTCTGTAAACCCCTACCACCATGCGAACCACCATCCTGCCGGGTTTATTTTCAACAAGGGGTGAATGTGGTGGTATGTATTACGGGTAATACGGTACACCACGTGTCGACAGGCTATTGGTGGACGGATGCCAGGTCCTGATAGGATCTGCCACCTACTGGACTCCACCCAGAAATGCCGGTATAAGAACCCATTTTTTCCCTCCATTTCCCTCAGCAGTTGTATTCTGTAATCACGCTGCTGGGGATAAAGTTCTGCTTAATAAAGCCTTCAATTGACATTACCTCAACCTGCCTCGCATCATATTGACGGTGCTACACCCGCCTCTATCACTTCTGCTGGCAAAGCGTTCCAGGCACCCACCACCCTGTGCGTAAAAAACTTTTCACGCACATCAGTTGTGCGTCACGCCCTCGCTCAAGCCCGACACGGCCGTAAATTCGCACCCATAATCGTTAATTAATTGTTCTTTGTGGGACCTTGCTTTATGCCACTTGCCCCGAAGCTGCAACACAAGACCACGCTTCTAAACGACTGCAGTTTGCTTAAGAAGCGATGTAAATACACACTCTTTCGGTGTGACCTCTGGGGCGTGATTCTCCGACCCTCCACCGGGTCGGAGAATCGCCGGGGGCCGGCGTGAATCCCGCCCCCGCCGTGTCCTGAATTCTCCGCCACCGGAGATTCGGCGGGGGCGGGAATCGCGCCGCGCCGGTCGGTGGAAACCCCCCGGCGATTCTCCAGTCCGCGATGGGCCGAAGACCCGCCGCTGTCAACCCACGCCAGCCGCCGTGGATTGAACCACCTTTCGAACGGCGGGACAAGGCGGTGCGGGGGGGCTCCGGGGTCCTGGGGGGAGCGTGGGGCGATCTGGCCCCGGGGGTGCCCCCACGGTGGCCTGGCCCGCGATCGAGGCCCACCGATCCGCGGGCGGGCCTGTGAAGTGGGGGCACTCTTTTCCTTCCGCCTTCGCCATGGTCTCCACTATGGCGGAGGCCGATGAGACCCCCTCCACTGCGCATGCGCGGGGATGCCGTGAGCGGCCACTGACGCTCCCGCGCATGTGCCGCACGGCAAAGTCATTTCCGCGCCAGCTGGCGGGGCACCAAAGGCCTTTCCCGCGAGCTGGCAGGGCGGAAATCAGTCCGGCGCGGGCCTAGCCCCTCCAGGTGACGGCTCGGCGCCTCAAGGTGCGGAGAATTCCGCACCTTTGGGGCAGCGCGATGCCGGACTGATTTGCGCCGGTTTTGGCGCCGGTTGGCGGACATCGCGCCGATTGCGGAGAATCCCGCCCCTGGTTTCTTCTCTCTGCAAGAAGCATCCTGAGTCTGAAAGGCAAGGAAAATGGAATGCTGGCCTTCCTCTCGAAGAAATGGAGCATAAAAATAGGGAAGTCCCGCCGAAACTATATTGGCCACAGCTGGAATTCTGTGAACAGTTTTGGTGCCTTGATCTCGGGAAAGATATGCTGGCATTGGAGGCAGCCCAGAGAAGGTTCACTAGTTTGATCCCGGGTATGGAGGGATTTTCTTCTGAGGAGATGTTGAGTAGATTGGGGCTCTGCTCATTGGAGTTTAGAAGAGTGAGTGGCAACTTTTATTGAGATATATTGGAACCTCAGGAAGCTTGACCGGGCAGCCGCTGAGAGGTTGTTTCTCCTTGTGGGAGAGTCTTGGACCAGAGGGCACAATCTTTGGTCAAGGGGGTCACCCATTTAAGACAGAAATGAGGAGGAATTAATCTCTGTGAATCTGTGTAATTCTTTACCACAGAGCATAAGAGAGGCTGAATGGTGAAGTGTATTCAAGGCTGAGATAGATTTTTAATCAGTAAGGAATCAAGGGTTTTGTGGATCAGGTGGGAAAGTGGAGTTGAGGATTATCGCATCAGATCAGTCATGATCTCACCGAGTGACGGAGCAGACTTGATGGGCTGAATGGCCTACTTCTGCTCCTGTGACTTATGGTCTTCTGGGCCTTCCTTATCCACAGCGGTCCTGCAAACAGCACGTTTGCCCTTGTCAGGAGTGATGTTGTTACGGTTGAAGGTCTTTTATTGCAGCTGGGCAGCCCCGCTCTAATAGCATTGCCTGCTTTCCTCGACAGAGTGGATTCCATAATGCTTGTGGAAGAAGGCTTCACCATGGTGAGTGCAGATGCCAGTGACAAAATGCTGAAATATGCGTTAAAAGAGAGATGGAACCGACGGAAAGAAGAAGCATTCGATAAATGGGGTAAATATCGGGTCACAAGAGAAAGCAAAAATGAGAATTCTCTGCAGCTTTAGGAACACACAGTAGGCCATTCAGCCCCTCAAGCTTTTTCTGCTGTTCAGTTAGATCATATATCATCTGTATGTGAACTGCACGGTAGCACAGTGGTTAGCACTGTGGCTTCACAGCATCAGGGTCCCAGGTTCGATTCCCGGCTTGGGTCACGGTCAGTGCGGAGTCTGCACGTTCTCCCCGTGTGTGCGTGGGTTTCCTCCGGGTGCTCCGGTTTCCTCCCACAGTCCCAAAAGACGTACGTACTTGTTAGGTGAATTGGACATTCTGAATTCTCCCTCAGTGCACCCAAACAGGCGCCGGAGTCTGGCGACTAGGGGCTTTTCATAGTAACTTCATTGCAGTGTTAATGTAAGCCTGCTTGTGACACTAATCAAGATTATTATGAACTCGCATCTACCCTACTTGGTTCTGTAACCTTTGGCACCTTCACCGACCCAAAAAGCCTGTCGCTCTCAGTTGTGAAATATTTACTGATACCCCCTCATGCCTCTCCTGCTCCCCATCGCCCCCACAGGTCTCAGCCATTTTTTGAGGGAGATGTGGAACAAAGGTAAAGAACAGCCATGATCTAATCGAACAGTAGACCAGGCTCAGCAATTGATTCACCTAGCCCTTTCCGTATAGTGCTGATATCCCAGGCTTGACAATAGAGAAAATTAATGCACACGCGGGACCCAGGCAATTACTTGGGTGAGCTGAAAAAAAAAATGGAATAAAACACCAGCTAATTAGGGTATATTTTGGGCAGCACAGTAGCACAGTTCGATTCCCGCTTGGGTCACTGTCTGTGTGGAGTCTGCATGTTCTCCCTGTGTCTGCGTGAGTTTCCTCCGGGTGCTCCAGTTTCCTCCCACAAGTCCCAAAAGACGTGCTGTTAGGTAATTTGGACATTCTGAATTCTCCCTCAGTGTACCCGAACAGGCGCCCGAATATGGCGACTAGGGGCTTTTCACAGTAACTTCATTGCAGTGTAAGCCTACTTATGACAATAATAAAGTTTAATATTAGAAAGGAAATTTGAACAATTCCTCTCTGATTCCTTTTGGATATTGAACTGGTTGACAGAATAACATAGACCTAGATTTATATAACAAGGGCTATTGTAGGACTACTAAATATGCAGACAGGCAAAGTCCCTTGACCCAGGCTAAAAAGTACGTATCAGTCCACGGCCAGGTCAACTTGTCGTTTGATCAGGTGGCCAGGACACAGTCGCACTGCTTAGATTCAGCCAAAAAGAATGGCTGTGCACTGCCATTGTAGGTCGCTGGTGTGGAACTAACTATGCAACCGCCAAGAGTTTCATCGGAGAGGGAAGGATCGAGTGCCTGTCATCTACAATTCACTAATGACATAAACCTGCAGAGGAACGGATAATCAAAAGTTATTCGCAAACAGGAATCTAATCGAGGGGTTCAGATAGTTTATGTATAGAATAATGGATACCTGGGAGTGATTACAAACTGGAATCTAATCGAGGGGTTCAGATGGTTTATATATAGAATAATGGATACCTGGGAGTGATTACAAACTGGAATCTAATCGAGGGGTTCAGATAGTTTATGTATAGAATAATGGATACCTGGGAGTGATTACAAACTGGAATCTAATCGAGGGGTTCAGATAGTTTATGTATAGAATAATGGATACCTGGGAGTGATTACAAACTGGAATCTAATCGAGGGGTTCAGATGGTTTATATATAGAATAATGGATACCTGGGAGTGATCACAGACTGGAATCTAATCGAGGGGTTCAGATGGTTTATATGTAGAATAATGGATACCTGGGAGTGACACACTGGAATCTAATCGAGGGGTTCAGATGGTTTATATATAGAATAATGGATACCTGGGAGTGATTACAGACTGGAATCTAATCGAGGGGCTCAGATTGTTTATATATAGAATAATGGATACCTGGGAGTGATCACAGACTGGAATCTAATCGAGGGGTTCAGATGGTTTATATGTAGAATAATGGATACCTGGGAGTGACACACTGGAATCTAATCGAGGGGTTCAGATGGTTTAGACATAGAATAATGGATACCTGGGAGTGATCACAGACTGGAATCGAATCGAGGGGTTCAGATGGTTTATATGTAGAATAATAGATATCTGGGAGTGATCACAGACTGGAATCTAATCGAGGGGTTCAGATGGTTTATATATAGAATAATGGATACCTGGGAGTGATCACAGACTGGAATCTAATCGAAGGGTTCAGATGGTTTATATGTAGAATAATGGATACCTGGGAGTGACACACTGGAATCTAATCGAGGGGTTCAGATGGTTTATATATAGAATAATGGATACCTGGGAGAGATTACAGACTGGAATCTAATCGAGGGGTTCAGATGGTTTATATATAGAATAATGGATACCTTGGAGTGATTACAGACTGGAACCTAATCGAGGGGTTCAGATGGTTTATATATAGAATAATGGATACCTGGGAGTGATTACAGACTGGAATCTAATCGAGGGGTTCAGATGGTTAATATATAGAATAATGAATACCTGGGAGTGATTACAGACTGGAATCTAATCGAGGGGTTCAGAAGATTTATATATAGAATAATGGATATCTGGGAGTGATTACAGACTGGAATTTAATCGAGTGGTTCAGATGGTTTTTATATAGAATAATGGATACCTGGGAGTGATTACAGACGGGAATCTAATCGAGGGGTTCAGATGGTTTATAAAGAATAATGGATATCTGGGAGTGCTTACAGACTGGAATCTAATCGAGGGGTTCAGATGGTTTATATATAGAATAATGGATACCTGGGAGTGATTACAGACTGGAATCTAATCGAGGGGTTCAGATGCTTTATATATAGAATAATGGATACCTGGGAGTGATTACAGACTGGAATCTAATCGAGGGGTTCAGATGGTTTTGTATATAGAATAATGGATACCCGGGAGTGATTACAGACTGGAATCTAATCGAGTGGTTCAGATGGTTTATATGGAGAATAATGGATACCTGGGAGTGATTACAGACTGGAATCTAATCGAGGGGTTCAGATGGTTTATATATAGAATAATAGATACCTGGGAGTGATTACAGACTGGAAACTAATCGAGGGGTTCAGATGGTTTATATATAGAATAATGGATACCTGGGAGTGATTACTGACTGGAATCTAATCGAGGGGTTCAGATGGTTTATATATAGAATAATAGATACCAGGGAGTGATTACAGACTGGAATCGAATTGAGGGGTCAGATGGTTTATATATAGAATAATGGATACCTGGGAGTGATTACAGACTGGAATCTAATCGAGGGTTCAGATGGTTTATATATAGAATAATGGATACCTGGGAATGATTACAGACTGGAATCTAATCGAGGGTTCAGATGGTTTATATATAGAATAATGGATACCTGGGAATGATTACAGACTGGAATCTAATCGAGGGTTCAGATGGTTTATATATAGAATAATGGATACCTGGGAGTGATTACAGACTGGAATCTAATCAAAGTGTTCAGATGGTTTTTATATAGAATAATGGATACCTGGGAGGGGTTACAGACTGGAATCTAATCGAGGGGTCCAGATGGTTTATATATAGAATAATGGATACCTGGGAGTGATTACAAACTGGAATCTAATCGAGGTGTTCAGATGGTTTACATATAGAATAATGGATATCTGGGAGTGATTACAGACAGGATTCTAATCGAGGGGTTCAGATGGTTTATATATAGAATAATGGATACCTGGGAGTGATCACAGACTGGAATCTAATCGAGGGGTTCCGATGGTTTATATGTAGAATAATGGATACCTGGGAGTGACACACTGGAATCTAATCGAGGGGTTCAGATGGTTTATATATAGAATAATGGATACCTGGGAGTGATCACAGACTGGAATCTAATCGAGGGGTTCAGATGGTTTATATGTAGAATAATGGATACCTGGGAGTGACACACTGGAATCTAATCGAGGGGTTCAGATGGTTTATATATAGAATAATGGATACCTGGGAGTGATTACAGACTGGAATCTAATCGAGGGGTTCAGATGGTTTATATATAGAATAATGGATACCTTGGAGTGATTACAGACTGGAACCTAATCGAGGGGTTCAGATGGTTTATATATAGAATAATGGATACCTGGGAGTGATTACAGACTGGAATCTAATCGAGGGGTTCAGATGGTTAATATATAGAATAATGGATACCTGGGAGTGATTACAGACTGGAATCTAATCGAGGGGTTCAGATGGTTTATATATAGAATAATGGATATCTGGGAGTGATTACAGACTGGAATCTAATCGAGGGGTTCAGATGGTTTTTATATAGAATAATGGATACCTGGGAGTGATTACAGACTGGAATCTAACTGAGGGGTTCTGTTGGTTTTTATATAGAATAATGGATACCTGGGAGTGATTACAGACGGGAATCTAATCGAGGGGTTCAGATGGTTTATAAAGAATAATGGATATCTGGGAGTGCTTACAGACTGGAATCTAATCGAGGGGTTCAGATGGTTTATATATAGAATAATGGATACCTGGGAGTGATTACAGACTGGAATCTAATCGAGGGGTTCAGATGATTTATATATAGAATAATGGATACCTGGGAGTGATTACAGACTGGAATCTAATCGAGGGGTTCAGATGGTTTTGTATATAGAATAATGGATACCTGGGAGTGATCACAGACTGGAATCTAATCGAAGGGTTCAGATGGTTTATATACAGAATAATGGATACCGGGGAGTGATTACAGACTGGAATCTAATCGAGGGGTTCAGATGGTTTATATATAGAATAATAGATACCTGGGAGTGATTACAGACTGGAATCTAATCGAGGGGTTCAGATGGTTTATATATAGAATAATGGATACCTGGGAGTGATTACTGACTGGAATCTAATCGAGGGGTTCAGATGGTTTATATATAGAATAATAGATACCAGGGAGTGATTACAGACTGGAATCGAATTGAGGGGTCAGATAGTTTATATATAGAATAATGGATACCTGGGAGTGATTACAGACTGGAATCTAATCGAGGGTTCAGATGGTTTATATATAGAATAATGGATACCTGGGAATGATTACAGACTGGAATCTAATCGAGGGTTCAGATGGTTTATATATAGAATAATGGATACCTGGGAATGATTACAGACTGGAATCTAATCGAGGGTTCAGATGGTTTATATATAGAATAATGGATACCTGGGAGTGATTACAGACTGGAATCTAATCGAAGTGTTCAGATGGTTTATATATAGAATAATGGATACCTGGGAGGGGTTACAGACTGGAATCTAATCGAGGGGTCCAGATGGTTTATATATAGAATAATGGATATCTGGGAGTGATTACAGACTGGAATCTAATCGCGGGGTTCAAATGGTTTATATATAGAATAATGGATACCTGGGAGTGATTACAGACTGGAATCTAATCGAGGGGGTTAGATGGTTGATATATAGAATAATGGATACCAGGGAGTGATTACAGACGGGAATCTAATCGAGCGGTCAGATGGTTTATGTATAGAATAATGGATATCTGGGAGTGAATACAGACTGGAATCTAATCGAGGGGGTTAGATGGTTTATATATAGAATAATGGATACCTTTAAATAAAATAAAATAAGTGGCTTAAGGTAGTCATGGCAGGGGAGAATGCACCTGTGAGATGCTCCTTCTGTGCACTGTGGCAAATCATCGAAGCTTCAGTTATCCTGATGACCACGTGTGCAGGATGTGTGTCCAACTGCAATGACTGGATAATTGCATTTCAGCACTGGAGCTGTGTGTGGATTCATTGTGTAATATACGCAATACTGAGCAAGTCGTGGATAGCACATTCAGTGAGATTGAACAGGCAGAAAAGGCACGGGTGCCGACCAACCAGGGTGCCAAAGAAGAATCAGGCAATGTGCCTCAACGACTACAGTCCAGTAACCCTGACATCAGCCAGAATGAAGTGCTTTGAGAGGTTGGTCATGTGACACATCAACTCCATTCTTGCAGACTGCCTTGATCCCCTGCAATTCACATACCACCACAACCGGCCCACAGCAGACGCTCTCTTCCTGGCCCTACACTCATACCTGGAGCATCTCGACAACAAGTGCTCCTGCGTCAGTCTCCAAATCATTGACCAAAGCGCCACCTTCAACATCATAATTCCAGCTAAACTCATATCAAAACTCTAACACCGAGAGCCTGGCTCCTCCCTCTGCAACTGGATCCTCGTCTTCCTGACCCGTAGACCTCAATGAGTGAGAAGAAACAACACCTCCTGGATTGGATTTTTTTATTGTCACGATTACTGAGGTACAGTGAAAAGTATTGTTCTGCGTGCAGCTCAGACAGATCATTCCGTACATGAAAGGAAAATACATAATCGGGCAAATATAAAATACACACTGTAAATACAAAGACTCAGGCATCAGGTGAAGCACACAGGAGTGTAGTGCTACACAGTAGAGATGATGCATGGAGAGATCAGTTCAGTCCAAAGGAGGGTCATTCAGGAGGCTAGTAACAGTGGGGAAGAAGCTGTTTTTGAATCTGTTAATGCATGTTCTCATACTTTTGTATCACCTGCCCAATGGAAGAAGTTGGAAGAGTGAGTAAGTCGGGAGGGAGGGACTTTGATTATGCTGCCCGCTTTCCCCAGGCAGCGGGAGGTGTAGACAAAGCAAATGGATGGGAGGCAGTTTTGTGTGATGGACTGGGAGTGTTCGCGACTCTTTAACGTTTCTTCTGGTCTTGGGCCGAGCAGTTGCCATACCAGCTGTGATGTAGCCAGATAGGATGCTTTCTATGGTGCATCTGTAAAAGTTGGTAAGAGTCAATGTGTACATGCTGAGTTTCCTGAGGATGTATGAGACTCATTGTTGTTCAAGATCCGACCCACCACCGTCCCATCAGAAAACTTGTAGATGCAGTTGGAGTCAAATTTTGCCATGCAATCATGTGTGTACAGGGAGTTGAGTAGAGGGCTAAGTACGCAGCCTTGCGGGGCCCCGGTATTGAGGATTATCACGGAGGAGGTGTTGTTGCTTATCCTTACTGATTGTGGTCAATGGGTCAGAAAGTCGAAGATCCAGTTGCAGAGTGAGGAGCCAAGCCGTAGGCTTTGGAGCTTTGATATGAGCTTGGCTGGGATTATGGGGTTGAAGGCGGAGCTGTAGTCAATAAATAGGAGTCTGATGTAGGAGTCCTTGTTGTCGAGATGCTCTAGGGATGAATGTAGGGCCAGGGAAATGGTGTCTGCCGTGGACCGGTTGTGGTGGTATGCAAATTGCAGTGGATCTAGGCATTCTGGGATTATGGAGTCAATGTGCCTCATGACCAATTTTTCAAAGCACTTCATTTTGATCGATTCCATGGCCACCGGACGATAGTCATTAAGGCACGTTGCCTCGTTCTTCTTTGGCACCGGTATGATGGTGGTGTTCTTGAAGAAGGTGGGGACCTCGGAACGGGGTAGGGAGATGTTGAAGATGTCCGCGAACACATCTACCAACTGGTCCAAGCAAGACCTGAGTGCACCATCAGGGATCCCGTCCGGACCCGTCGCCTTCCCTGGGTTCACGGTCAGGAAGGCCGATCTGACTTTGGAAGCCGTGACGGTGGGTATGGGTGTGTCTGGGGCTGCTGGAGCATTCGACAGCGGCTTGTTGGTTTCCTGCTCGAACCGAGCATAGAATGCGTTAAGTTCATCGGGGAGGGCTGCGCTGCTGCCGGGAGATACTGCTCATAAGACCGCTCATAGGAGCGGAAGTAAGGCCATTCGGCCCATCGAGTCCACTCCACCATTCAATCATGGCTGATTTCAACTCCATTTACCCGCTCTCTCTCCATAGCCCTTAATTCCTCGAGAAATCAAGAATTTATCAACTTCTGTCTTAAAGACACTCAACGTCCCGGCCTCCACCACCCTCTGTGGCAATGAATTCCACAGACCCACCACTCTCTGGCTGAAGACATTTCTCCTCATCTCTGTTCTAAAGTGACTCCCTTTTATTCTAAGGCTGTGCCCCCGGGTCCTAGTCTCCCCTGCTAATGGAAACAACTTCCCTACCTCCACCCTATCTAAGCCATTCATTATCTTGTAAGTTTCTATTAGATCTCCCCTCAACCTCCTAAACTCCAATGAATATAATCCCAGGATCCTCAGATGTTCATCGTATGTTAGGCCTACCATTCTTGGGATAATCCATGTGAATCTCCGCTGGACCCGCTCCAGTGTCAGTATGTCCTTCCTGAGGTGTGGGGCCCAAAATTGCTCACAGTATTCTAAATGGGGCCTAACTAGTGCTTTATAAAGCTTCAGAAGTACATCCCTGCTTTTATATTCCAAGCCTCTTGAGATAAATGACAACATTGCATTTGCTTTCTTAATTACGGACTCAACCAGCAAGTTTACCTTTAGAGAATCCTGGACTAGGACTCCCAAGTCCCTTTGCACTTCAACATTATGAATCTTGTCACCGTTTAGAAAATAGTCCATGCCTCTATTCTTTTTTCCAAAGTGCAAGACCTCGCACTTGCCCACGTTGAATTTCATCAGCCATTTATTTCTTGGACCACTCTCCTAAACTGTCTAAATCTTTCTGCAGCCTCCCCACCTCCTCCATACTACCTGTCCCTCCACCTATCTTTGTATCATCGGCAAACTTAGCCAGAATGCCCCAGTCCCGTCATCTAGATCGTTAATATATAAAGAGAACAGCTGTGGCCCCAACACTGAACCCTGCGGGACACCACTCGTCACCGGTTGCCATTCCGAAAAAGAACCTTTTATCCCAACTCTCTGCCTTCTGTCTGACAGCCAATCGTCAATCCATGTTAGTACCTTGCCTCGAATACCATGGGCCCTTATTTTACTCAGCAGTCTCCCGTGAGGCACCTTATCAAAGGCCGTTTGGAAATCAAGATAGATAACATCCATTGGCTCTCCTTGGTCTAACCTATTTGTTATCTCTTCAAAGAACTCTAACAGGTTTGTCAGGCACGACCTCCCCTTACTAAATCCATGCTGACTTGTCCGAATCCGACCCTGCACTTCCAAGAATTTAGAAATCTCATCCTTAACGTTGGATTCTAGAATCTTGCCAACAACCGAGGTTAGGCTAATTGGCCTATAATTTTCCATCTTTGTCCTTGTTCCCTTCTTGAACAGGGGGGTTACAACAGCGATTTTCCAATCCTCTGGGACTTTCCCTGACTCCAGTGACTTTTGAAAGATCATAACTAACGCCGCCACTATTTCTTCAGCTATCTCCTTTAGAACTCTAGGATGTAGCCCACCTGGGCCCGGAGATTTATCAATTTTTAGACCTCTTAGTTTCTCTAGCACTTTCTCCTTTGTGATGGCTACCATATTCAACTCTGTCCCCTGACTCTCCTGAATTGTTCAGCTTCGCTTTGTAGCCCATTATGTTGTTTACGTCTTGCCACGAGAGTCTGTAATGCTTGTCTGTGACTTTAGCATAGTCTGGTATTGTCTCTTGGCACCCCGGATGACTTTGCGGAGGTCATACTGGATTTCTTGTGTAGGTCAGGGTCGCCTGGCTTGAACACCTCAGACCTGGCCTTCGGTCGAAGCCAATCTCCCAATTAAGCCATGGTTTCCTGTTGGGGAATGCACTTACTAATTTCTTTTGTACTTGGTCATCCATACATTTGCTGATAAAGTCTGTGATGGTGGTGGCATACTCGTTTACGTTTGTCGCTGAATTCTTAAATATGGACCAATCCACTGTCTAAGCAGTCCCGGAGGAGCTTTTCAGTTTCCTCGGACCAGCACTGCACGACCTTCTGAACCTGATTCTCCCACTTAAGTTTCTGATTGTATGCCAGGAAAAGGAGCACCGTCTTTTGGTCTGATTTTCCAAAGTGCAGTCGGGGGATGGAAAGGTAGGCGTCCTTGATTTTTGTGTCGCAGTGGTCAAGAATTTTGTCGCCCCTGGTGGGACAGGAGATGATTTGGTGGATTTTGGCAGTACACTCTTGAGTTTGGCCTTGTTGAAGTCCCCGGCCACAATGAACAAGGCCTCCGGGTGTTCTGTTTCATTGTTGTTTATAACAGTGTGTAATTCATCCAGCGCCTTCTTCACATCTGCCTCGCGTGGGATGTAGACCGCTGTGATAATGGCTGAAGGGAACTCACGTGGAAGTTAGTATGGGCGGCACTTCACGGTCAGGTGTTCCAGCTCCGGGGAGCAGTAGATTGTCAGTGTCGCCACATCCAAGCACCAGGGGGAGTTGATGAGGAGGCAAACCCCTGAGCACTGTTTGCGTATTTGGGGTTGCCCGGGGGGGGGGGGGGGGGGGGCATGTTTGCAATCCGTTCGGGCCCTGGCATTCTGCGAGGATGGGTCTATCTTGCGGCGTGTTCGGCTCCTCATGTGGGATCTCTGCCATTTAGGGGTCTTTAATCTGGGTTTGGGTCACAGGCAGGGGCTTCCTGGGTCAGGTTGGGCTGGGTCTTATATTCTTGTCCAGCTTTGGTGGTCTGGCCGGGGGTTCCTGGAGTCAGGCCTTGGATTAGGCCTGGTCGGGGCTCCACGTGGATTCTTCCTTCCACCCTTCGGTAAGACGGGTCGCTGGGCGGGCCTCTCCGGATTGGTCCGGGTCCCTGGTCGGGGGCTGGGTCCGGCGGTTGGATCGGGCAGAACGGTCTGGTGTCGCATCTTAGGCCGGGTCGGGCGCTCCGAGGTCTGGGTCGGGTCCAAATCGAGGTCGGGGTCGGTCCTCCGGTTTGGGCCTCTTCAACTTACGGGCCAAGTTGGGTCGGGTCATCTGATCCAGTCCATGGGTCTCTGAGGATCTTCAAATCTGCACGAGAACATAAAAGCCAAAGGTTAGTGATAGGTTTGGTGTTATAATTAAGTTTTAAGAAATTAGTACGGTTATAGGAGATGTAAGAAGAGGATCAGTGTGACAGAGCTCACAGAGAGCCACCACACTCCAGCGCCATCTTGATTCCATCTTACTCCACAACAGTCCTCAATACCGGCGCCCCTCAAGGCTCTGTACTGAACCCTACTATACTTCCTATACACACGACTATATCACAAAATTCGGCTTCAACTCTATCTATAAGTGTGCTGATGACACAAGCACAATAGTGGGTCGAATCACAAACAACAATGAGTCCAAATACAGGAGGGAGATAGAGAACCTGGTGGCATGGAGCAATGACAACAATCTCTCCCTCAATGTCAGCGAAACTACTTAACTTCTCATCGACTTCAGGAAGCAAAGTATCGTACATGCGCCTGCCTGCATCAATGGTGCCGAGGTGGAGATGATTGCCAGTTTCAAATTCCTAGGTGTGCACATCACCAACAATCTGTCCTGGTTCACCTACGTCAATCCAACCACCAAGAAAGCACAACAGCGCCTATTCGTGCTCAGAAAACTAAGGAAATTCGGCATGTCCACATTGACTTTCCAATTTTTACAGATGCACCATAGAAAGCATCCTATCTGGCTGTATCACAGCCTGGTATGGCAACTGCTCAGCCCAAGACCATCAGAAACTACAGAGAGTCGTGAACACAGCCCAATCCATCTCACAAACCCGTCTACCATCTATTGACTCCATCTACACCTCCCGCTGAATCGGCAAAGCGGGCAGCATCCCGCTGAATCGGCAAAGCGGGCAGCATAATCAAAGACCCCTCCCACCCGGCTTACTCACTCTTCCAACTTCTTCCATCAGGCAGGAGATACAAAAGTCTGAGAACAGCATGAACAGATTCAGAAACAGCTTCTTCCCCACTGTTACCAGACTCCTGAATGACCACCTTATGGGCTGATCTGATCTCTTGACACATCTTCTCTACTGAGTAGTACTACACTCCGTATGCTTCACCCGATGCCTGAGCCTATGTATTTACATTGTGTATTTCTGTATGTCCTCTGTTTCTCATGTATGGAACGATCTTCTGGACTGTACGCAGAACAATACTTTTCACTGTACCACGGTACACGTGACAATAAATCCAAATCTATATCTAGAGGAAGGCATGTAGTGCTGGAGTTCCCTGTGGCCACCTCCCTTTCGACGGACACACCATTTTGGATGCTGTTGGGGAAGATGACTGCACAGGGAAAAGCAGAGGCAGCCAAATTCATGGCACCATGGATTGGACTGCTGCCAAGAGGGGAGGAGGAAGGATGGCAGGGCTGTCGTGGTCGGGAATTTAATTGTCAGGGGAACAGACAGGCTCTTCTGCTGTTGCGAAAGAGACTCCTGGTGCCCCCCTGGTGCCAGGGTGTTGACCGAGACAACAACTTTATCTTTAAATGCAGCTGGAGCACGATGTTGAAAATGGAAAGTTAGTTTTCCTTTATTGAACACAAGATAAGACCCCAATGCTTTGCACTTCTGCAAGAGAGGTTCTATCATGCACTGCATCAAAAGCACATAAATGATTCTATCTTCCTTTGCTACCACTACGTTCACAAGCAGAGGGTTAAACTACTTATCCCACATCTGGTTGTGGATTTCTGGAGGATGTCACTCCCCAATCGCACTTGGCCGGGTACAAGTGGGAATCGGACTCCGTCTTCAGGCTGGATGCTTCCTTCTTCTGCGATATTGTCCCCCGAGGTTCCGTTGCTGAAATCTCTTTGTCTCTCCTTATACAGATCTCACAGGCAGTGACCTCATGCTTCAATCATGTGCTTACAGGACAGCACTAATCAACCAATGGGTCTTCTGATCATGAATGTTCAAAGAGCCTTGACTCACTTAGGGGCCGTATTTCTTCTGAGGAACACATATACACAGGGGACTGTGTTCAATCACTGTCTGTCCAAGGCATAGCAACAGCCAATATCCTTAGCAACAGCCAATATCCTATCAGCTCCTGTGCTCACTCCCTGGCTGCACATCCTGTTCTTCACTGCAGAACCCCCCCCCCCCCCCACACACACACACACACACTGTTTATGCTGCTTATGCTCATACAGAGTTAGCCTTTTTGACCATCAGGCTTTGCTGGTGTCTTCACCTTTCTGGCTATAGTGTCTCTTTTAACTTGGCCTTATTTCCCAGTAGGCTTAGGGCCAAGGCTCCAAGAGCCAGGGATGTCACTGAACAGCTGCAGAGCATTCTGAAGGGGACTGTAAACAGACCGGTATCGTGGCACATATTGGTACCAACAATATAGACAGAAAAAGCGATGAGGTCCTGCAAGCAGAATTTAGGGAGCTTGGAAGTAAATTAAAAAACAGGATCCAGAAAATAGTAATCTCTGGGTTAGCTCCAATGCCACGTGCTAGTGAGTATAGAATAGGTCAGTCTAGATGAATGCGTGGCTGGAGAGCTGGTGCAGGTGGGAGGGTTTTACATTTCTGTGACATTGGGACCGTTTTGGGGGATGGTGGGACCTGTACAAGGCAAGCGGGTTGCACCTGCACCGAAATGGGACCAGCGTCCTCGCAGGAAGGTTTGCCAGTGCCGCTGGGGAGTGTTCAAACTAACTTGGCAGGGGGGTGGGATCCTGAGAGAGGGTTCAACAGGGGAGATGCTCAGCCAAAATTAGAAAAGACAGCAATTAAGTTAATTTCTAGACCAATTAATTCGCAAGGGAGTTTGGCAAGATTGGATGGTATTTATTTCAATGCAAGGGGTCTGATGAACAAGTCAGATGAGTTGAGGGCACAAATTAAGCATTGGTACTTAATGTCATTGCTCATTGCTGTCACTGAGACATGGTTGAGAGAAGGGCATGATTGGCAGCTCAATATTTCAGGATACATGTTCTTTCGGCGAGACACGGAAGGAGGTAAAAGAGGAGGGGTCCGTGAATAGTTAAAGAAATTAGCACAGATAGTGAGGAGGTTCTGAGTGGTCTGTCATGCATAAAAGTCGATAAATCTCCAAGGCCAGATGAACTGTATCCCAGGCTAAGTAAGGCAAGGGAGGAAATAGCAGGGGCGCTGGCAATAATTTTCAATTCCTCTCTGGCCACAGGAGAGGTGCCGGAGGATCGGTAATATGGTACCAGTATTTAAGAAGGGAGGAAGAGAGAAGCCAGGAAACTACAAGTCAGTTGTTTAACCTCAGTGGTGGGGAAAATATTGGAACCAATTCTGAGAGACAGAACTGATCTGTATTTGGAGAGGCAGGGGTTAATCAAGAATAGTCAGCATAGTTTGGTTAAGGAGAGGTCATTTCTAACCAATTTGATGTAATTTTGAGACGAGGTGACCAGGTGTGTAGATGAGGGCAACTCATTTGATGTAGTCTACTTGGACTTCAGCAAGGTCCCACATGGGAGACAGAGCCCATGGGATCCTGGGAATTTTGGCAAATTGGATCCAAAATTGGCTGAGTGGCAGGAAACAGAGGGAGATGATCGAGGGGTGTTTGACTGGAAGCCAGTGTCAAATGGGCCCCACAGGGGTCAGTATTGGAGCCCTTATTATTTAGATAAATGATTTAGACATGAATATGAGGGTTGATTAGTAATGTTCACAGATGAATTGAAAATTGGTGGAGTGGTAAATAGTCAGGAGCCTTAGATTACAGGACGATACAGATAGGTTGGTCCATAGAATTGCTGCAATGCAGAAGGAGGACATTCGACCCACTGAGTCTGCACCAACCCTCTGAAAGAGCACCGTATCCAGACCCCCTCCCTTCCCCTATCCCCGTAACCCCGCCAAACCTGCACATTCCTGGACACTAAGGGGAAGTTTTAGTCTGTCCAATCCACCTAACCTCCACGTCTTTGGACTGTGGGAGGAAACTGGAGCACCCGGAGGAAACCCAGGCAGAGATGGGGAGAAAGTGCAAACTCCACACAGACGGTCACACAAACCTCGAATTGAACCCGGGTCTCTGGCGCTGTGGGACAGCATTGCCACCATGCCGGTATAGTATAGAAACATAGAAAACAGGTGCAAGAACAGGCCATTCGGCCCTTTAGCCTGCACCACCATTCAATATGATCATGGCTGAGCATGCAAATTCAGTATCCCACTCCCACTTTCTCTCCATACCCCTTGATCCCTTTAGCCGCAAGGGCCACTTCCAGCTTCCTCTCGAATAGATCCAGTGAACTGGTCCCAGCAGCTTCCTGTGGTAGAGAATTCTCACAACTCTCTGAGAGAAGACATTCTTCCTCATCTCAGTCCTGAATGGCTCACCCCTTATTCTTAGGCTGTGACCCCTAGTTCTGGACATCCCCAACATCGGGAACGTTCTTCCCACATCTAACCTGTCCAGTCCCATCAGGATTTTATATGTTTCTGTGAGATTCCCTCTCATTCTTCTAAACTCCAGTGAGTAGAAGCCCAGTCGATCCAGTCTTTCTTCATGTCAGTCCTGCCATCCCGGGAATCAGTCTGGTGAACCTTCGCTGGACACTCTCTTTTAAAAAATATATATATATTTATTAAAGTTTTTTAACACAGTTTTTCTCCCTTACAAACAATAACCCCCCCCCCCCCCCCTTCGTAACAAAAAAAAACGAGAAATCACACAGAGCAAGATATATACATGGCAAAATGATATTTACACAGCTTTGTACACTGGCCCTCACCCGCACGTGCCAGTTTCCCCAACCCTTCATGTTATCTCTTGCTCATCCACCCTCCCAGGCAGTCCCCCCTTCCCGCCCCGCCCTCCCAGGACGTCCCCCCCCCCCAAGGTTGCTGCTGCTGCTGCTGCTGACCGACCTTCCTCTAACGCTCCGCGAGATAGTCTAGGAACGGTTGCCACCGCCTGTAGAATCCCTGCGCAGACCATCGCAAGGCGAACTTAATCCTCTCCAACTTTATGAACCCAGCCATATCATTTATCCAGGCCTCCAGGCTGGGGGGCTTCGCCTCCTTCCACATTAGCAAGATCCTTCGCCGGGCTACTAGGGACGCAAAGGCCAGAATGCCGGCCTCTTTCGCCTCCTGCACTCCCGGTTCGTCCACTGCTCCAAATATTGCTAGCCCCCAGCTTGGCTTGACCCGGACTTTCACCAACTGAGATATTGCTCCCGCCACTCCTCTCCAGAACCCCTCCAGTGCCGGGCATGACCAAAACATATGGACATGGTTCGCCGGGCTCCCTGAGCACCTTCCACATCTGTCCTCTACCCCAAAGAACCTACTCAACCTTTCCCCCGTCAAGTGCGCTCTGTGGACCACCTTAAATTGTATCAGGCTGAGCCTGGCACACGAGGAGGAGGAATTAACCCCACCTAGGGCATCAGCCCACAGACCTTCCTTGATCTCCTCCCCCAGCTCCTCCTCCCATTTACCCTTCAACTCTTCTACCAGCGCTTCGCTGGACACTCTCAATAGCAAGAATGTCCTTCCTCAAACTAGGAGACCAAAACTGCACACAATACTCAAGGTCTGGCCTCACCAAGGCCCTATATAACTGCATCAAACATCCCTACACCTATACTCAAATCCGCTCGCTATGAAGGCCAGCAGGCCATTAGCTTTCCTCACCGCCTGCTGTGCCTGCATGCCAACCTTCAGCGACTGTTCCACCGCCTGCTGTACCTGCATGCCAACCTTCAGAGACTGTTCCACCGCCTGCTGTACCTGCATGCCAACCTTCAGAGACTGTTCCACTGCCTGCTGTACCTGCATGCCAACCTTCAGAGACTGTTCCACCGCCTGCTGTACCTGCATGCCAACCTTCAGAGACTGTTCCACCATGACACCCAGGTCTCATTGCACTTGCCATTTTCCTAGTAAGAAGTCTTACAACACCAGGTTTAAGTCCAACAGGTTTGTTCCGAATCACTAGCTTTCGGAGCACTGCTCCTTCCTCGGGGGCTGGTTTAGCACAGTGGGCTAAACAGCTGGCTTGCAATGCAGAACAATGCCAGCAGCGCGGGTTCAATTCAATACCGGCCTCCCCGAACAGGCGCCGGAATGTGGCGACATTGAAACCTGCTTGTGACAATGACCTATTATTATTAGGTGACTTTTTCCTAAACTGTCACCATTCAGATAATAATCTGCCTTCTAGTTTTTGCCACCAAAGTGGCTAACCTCACATTTACCCACATTATATTGCATTTGCCAAGTATTTGCCCACTCAGCCAGCCTTCCCAAGTCACCCTGAAGCTTTTTTGCATCCTCCTCACAGCACCCTCCTCACAGCACACATAGTGGTGTCTGCAAATTTGGAGATATTGCATGCAATTCCTTTGTTCAAATCATTAATGTTTATTGTGAACAGCTGGGGTCCCAGCACTGAACCTGCGATATGCCACTAGGCACTGATTGTCGCTCTGAAAAGGACCCATTTATTCCCACTCTCTGCTTCCTGTCTGCCAACCAGTTCACTATCCACGTCAATGCATTACCCCCAATTGCATGAGCTTTAATTTTGCTCATCTCTTGTGTGGGACATTGTCAAAAGCCCTTTGAAAGTCCAGATACACAACATCCACTGGTTCTCCCTTGTTCACTTCACTGGTCACATCCTCAAACATTCCAGAAGTTTTGTCAAGCATGATTTCCCTTTAGTGAATCCATGCTGACTTGGACCGATCCTGTCCCCACTTTCCAAATGCTCAGTTATTTCATCCTTAATAATTGACTCTAGCATTTTCCCCACCACCGATGTCAGGCTAACCGGTCTATAATTCCCCATTTTCTCTCTCCCTCCTTTTTGAAAAGTGGGGTTAGATTAGCTACCCTCCAATCCATTGGAACTCTTCCAGAGTCCATAGAATGCTGGAAAATGATCGCCAATGCATCCACTATTTCTTGGGCCACTTTCTTAAGTACTCTGGGATGCAGAGCATCAGGCCCTGGGGACTTATTGGGTTTTAATCCCATCAATTTCCCCAATACAATTTCCTGACGAATAAGGATTTCCTTCAGTTTCTCCTTCATGCTCGACCCTCTGTCCCCTAGTATTTGCAGAAGGTTATTTGTGTTCTCCTTAGTGAAGACAGATACAAAGTATTTGGTCAACTTGTCTGCCATCTCTTTGTTGCCCATTATGAGTTCACCTGATTCTAACTGTAAGGGACCTACATTTGTCTTCACCAATCTTTTTCTCTTCACATATCTATAGAAGCTTTTGCAGTCAGTTTTTATGTTTTCTGCCAGCTTACTCTCGTATTCTATTTTCCCCTTCCGAGTTAAACCTTTGTGTCCTCTTCTGCTATATTTTAAATTTTTCCCAGTCCTCAGGCTTGCTGTTTTTTCTGGCCAATTTACATGCCTCCTCTTTGCTTCAACACTATCCTTGATTTCCCTTGTTGCCATGGTTGAGCCACTTTCCCCATCTTACTCTTGCGTCAGACAAGGATGTACAATTGTTGAAGTTCATCCATGTGTTCTTTAAATGTCTGCCATTGCCTATCCACCGTCAACCCCATAAGTATTCTTTGCCAGCTTATCCGAGCCAATGCACATCTCATACCATCAAAATTAGCTTTCTTTAAGTTCAGGTCCCTTGTCTCAGACTTAACTGTGTCACTCTCCATTTTAATGAAGAATTCTACCGTATTATGGTCACTCTTCTCCAAAGGATCTTGCAATGTTGCTAATTAAACCTCTCTCATTGCACAATACCCAGTTTTGGATGGCCTGCTCTCTAGTTGGTTCCTCAACACATCCCTATCCATACCAGGAAATTCTCATTCATTTCATTGCTATCAGTTTGATTAGCCCAATCAATATGCAGATTGAAGTCACTCATAATAACTACTATACCCTTACTGCATGCATCTCTAATGTCCTGTTTGTTGCCATCCCCAACCTCACAACTACTGTTTGGTGGTCTGTACACAACTCCCACTAATGTTTTTTGCCCTTTGGTGTTCCGCAGCTCCGCCCATACAGATTCCACATCGTCCAGGCTAATGTCCTTCCTTACTATTGCATTAATCTCCTCTCTAACCAGCAACATTACCCTACCTCCATGCTCTTCGTGTTGAGACACAAAGCCTTCAGGCTTGTTTTTATTTACATTTGTTGCCTTTTTAGAATTATGATGTAATGTGGCCATTTTTGATTTTTGTCTTTGGTTTCTCTGCCTTCCACTTTTTCCCTTTACTGCCTTTTGTTTCTGTCCCGACCTTACTTCACTGCAACATCCTGCATTGGTTCCCACCCCCCTACCATATTAGTTTAAACCCTCCCCAACAGCACAAGGAAACTTTGGTTCCTGTCCTGCCCAGGTGCAGACCGACCGGTTTGTACTGGTCCCACCTCCCACAGAACAGGTTCCAGTGTCCCAGAAACTTGAATGCTCTCCTCTTGCACCGTCCCTCAAGCCCACAAAGGGATTTGGGAGTCCTTGTTCACGATTCTCTTAAGGATAATGTGCAGGTTCAGTTGGCAGTTAAGAAGGCCAATGCAATGTTAGCATTCATGTCAAGAGGGCTAGAATACAAGAGCAAGGATGTACTTCTGAGGCTGTAAAAGGCTCTGGTCAGACCCCATTTGTAGTATTGTGAGCAGTTTTGGGCCTCGTATCTCAGGAAGGTTGTGCTGGCCTTGGAAAGGATCCAGAGGAGGTTCACAAGAATGATCCCTGGAATGAAGAACTTATCGAATGAGGAACGGTTGAGGACACTGGGTCTGTACTCGTTGGAGTTTAGAAGGATGAGGGGGGGGATCTTATTGAAACTTACAGCATACTGCGAGGCCTGGATAGAGTGGACATGGAGAGGATGTTTCCAATTGTAGCAAAAACCAGAACCAGAGGACCCGTCTCAGACTAAAGGGACAACCATTTAAAACAAGAGATGAGGAAATTCTTCAGCCAGAGTTTGGTGAATCTGAGGAACTCTTTGTCGCAGAAGGCAGTGGAGGCCAAATCACTGAGTGTCTTTAAGACAGAGGTAGATAGGTTCTTGATTAATAAGGGGATCAGGGGTTCTGGGGAGAAGGCAGGAGAATGGGGATGAGAAAATGTCCGTCATGATTGAATGGAGGAGCAGACTCGATGGGCCGAGTGGCCTAATTCTGCTCCTATGTCTTATGGTCTTAAGCCACGTATTCATCTGAGCCATCCTGCCATTCATGCTCTGACTAGCTCGTGGCACTGGTCGCAATCCTGAGATTAAGCATTAGTAATTGGGGACTCTATAGTCAGGGGCACAGATAGGAGATTTTGTGGGAGCGTGAGAGACTCACGTTTGGTATGTTGCCTCCCAGGTGCAAGGGTACGTGATGTCTCGGATCGTGTTTTCCGGGTCCTTAGGGGGGAGGGGGAGCAGCCCCAAGTCGTGGTCCACATTGGCACCAACGACATAGGTAGGAAAGGGGACAAGGATGTCAGGCAGGCTTTCAGGGAGCTAGGATGGAAGCTCAGAACTAGAACAAACAGAGTTGTTATCTCTGGGTTGTTGCCCATGCCACGTGATAGTGAGATGAGGAATAGGGAGAGAGAGCATTTAAACACGTGGCTACAGGGATGGTGCAGGCGGGAGGGTTTCAGATTTTTGGATAACTGGGGCTCTTTCTGGGGAAGGTGGGACCTCTACAGACAGGATGGTCTACATCTGAACCTGAGGGGCACAAATATCCTGGGGGGGAGATTTGTTAGTGCTCTTTGGGGGGGTTTAAACTAATGCAGCAGGGGCATGGGAACCTGGATTGTAGTTTTAGGGTAAGGGAGAATGAGAGTATAGAGGTCAGGAGCACAGATTTGACGTCGCAGGAGGGGGCCAGCGTTCAGGTAGGTGGTTTGAAGTGTGTCTACTTCAATGCCAGGAGTATACGAAACAAGGTAGGGGAACTGGCAGCGTGGGTTGGTACCTGGGACTTCGATGTTGTGGCCATTTCGGAGACATGGATAGAGCAGGGACAGGAATGGATGTTGCAGGTTCCGGGGTTTAGGTGTTTTAGTAAGCTCAGAGAAGGAGGCAAAAGAGGGGGAGGTGTGGCGCTGCTAGTCAAGAGCAGTATTACGGTGGCGGAGAGGATGCTAGATGGGGACTCTTCTTCCGAGGTAGTATTGGCTGAAGTTAGAAACAGGAAAGGAGAGGTCACCCTGTTGGGAGTTTTTTATAGGCCTTCTAATAGTTCTAGGGATGTAGAGGAAAGGATGGCGAAGATGATTCTGGATATGAGCGAAAGTAACAGGGTAGTTATTATGGGAGACTTTAACTTTCCAAATATTGACTGGAAAAGATATAGTTCGAGTACAATAGATGGGTCGTTTTTTGTACAGTGTGTGCAGGAGGGTTTCCTGAAACAATATGTTGACAGGCCAACAAGAGGCGAGGCCACGTTGGATTTGGTTTTGGGTAATGAACCAGGCCAGGTGTTGGATTTGGAGGTAGGAGAGCACTTTGGGGACAGTGACCACAATTCGGTGACGTTTACGTTAATGATGGAAAGGGATAAGTATACACCGCAGGGCAAGAGTTATAGCTGGGGGAAGGGCAATTATGATGCCATTAGACGTGACTTGGGGGGGATAAGGTGGAGAAGTAGGCTGCAAGTGTTGGGCACACTGGATAAGTGGGGCTTGTTCAAGGATCAGCTACTGCGTGTTCTTGATAAGTATGTACCGGTCAGACAGGGAGGAAGGCGTCGAGCGAGGGAACCGTGGTTTACCAGGGAAGTGGAATCTCTTGTTAAGAGGAAGAAGGAGGCCTATGTGAAGATGAAGTGTGAAGTTTCGGTTGGGGCGATGGATAGTTACAAGGTAGCGAGGAAGGATCTAAAGAGAGAGCTAAGACGAGCAAGGAGGGGACATGAGAAGTATTTGGCAGGAAGGATCAAGGAAAACCCAAAAGCTTTCTATAGGTATGTCAGGAATAAGCGAATGACTAGGGAAAGAGTAGGACCAGTCAAGGACAGGGATGGGAAATTGTGTGTGGAGTCTGAAGAGATAGGCGAGATACTAAATGAATATTTTTCGTCAGTATTCACTCAGGAAAAAGATAATGTTGTGGAGGAGAATGCTGAGCCCCAGGCTAATAGAATAGATGGCATTGAGGTACGTAGGGAAGAGGTGTTGGCAATTCTGGACAGGCTGAAAATAGATAAGTCCCTGGGACCTGATGGGATTTATCCTAGGATTCTATGGGAGGCCAGGGAAGAGATTGCTGGACCTTTGGCTTTGATTTTTATGTCATCATTGGCTACAGGAATAGTGCCAGAGGACTGGAGGACAGCAAATGTGGTCCCTTTGTTCAAAAAGGGGAGCAGAGACAACCCCGGCAACTATAGACCGGTGAGCCTCACGTCTGTAGTGGGTAAAGTCTTGGAGGGGATTATAAGGGACAAGATTTATAATCATCTAGATAGGAATGATATGATCAGGGATAGTCAGCATGGCTTTGTGAAGGGTAGGTCATGCCTCACAAACCTTATTGAGTTCTTTGAGAAGGTGACTGAACAGATAGACGAGGGTAGAGCAGTTGATGTGGTGTATATGGATTTCAGCAAAGCGTTTGATAAGGTTCCCCACGGTAGGCTATTGCAAAAAATACGGAGGCTGGGGATTGAGGGTGATTTAGAGATGTGGATCAGAAATTGGCTAGCTGAAAGAAGACAGAGGGTGGTGGTTGATGAGAAATGTTCAGAATGGAGTACAGTCACAAGTGGAGTACCACAAGGATCTGTTCTGGGGCCGTTGCTGTTTGTCATTTTTATCAATGACCTAGAGGAAGGCACAGAAGGGTGGGTGAGTAAATTTGCAGATGATACTAAAGTCGGTGGTGTTGTCGATAGTGTGGAAGGATGTAGCAGGTTACAGAGGGATATAGATAAGCTGCAGAGCTGGGCTGAGAGGTGGCAAATGGAGTTTAATGTAGAGAAGTGTGAGGTGATTCACTTTGGAAGGAATAACAGGAATGCGGAATATTTGGCTAATGGTAAAGTTCTTGAAAGTGTGGCTGAGCAGAGGGATCTAGGTGTCCATGTACATAGATCCCTGAAAGTTGCCACCCAGGTTGATAGGGTGGTGAAGAAGGCCTATGGAGTGTTGGCCTTTATTGGTAGAGGGATTGAGTTCCGGAGTCGGGAGGTCATGTTGCAGCTGTACAGAACTCTGGTCCGGCCGCATTTGGAGTATTGCGTACAGTTCTGGTCACCGCATTATAGGAAGGACGTGGAGGCTTTGGAGCGGGTGCAGAGGAGATTTACCAGGATGTTGCCTGGTATGGAGGGAAAATCTTATGAGGAAAGGCTGACGGACTTGAGGTTGTTTTCGTTGGAGAGAAGAAGGTTAAGAGGAGACTTAATAGAGGCATACAAAATGATCAGGGGGTTGGATAGGGTGGACAGTGAGAGCCTTCTCCCGCGGATGGATATGGCTGGCACGAGGGGACATAACTTTAAACTGAGGGGTAATAGATATAGGACAGAGGTCAGAGGTAGGTTCTTTACGCAAAGAGTAGTGAGGCCGTGGAATGCCCTACCTGCTACAGTAGTGAACTCGCCAACATTGAGGGCATTTAAAAGTTTATTGGATAAACATATGGATGATAATGGCATAGTGTAGGTTAGATGGCTTTTGTTTCGGTGCAACATCGTGGGCCGAAGGGCCTGTACTGCGCTGTATTGTTCTATGTTCTATTACTACCTTTGAGGTCCTGCTTTTAGGGGCTGTTTAGCACAGGGCTAAATCGCTGGCTTTGAAAGCAGATCAAGGCAGACCAGCAGCACGGTTCGATTCCCGTACCAGCCTCCCCGAACAGGCGCCGGAATGTGGCGACTAGGGGCTTTTCACAGTAACTTCATTTGAAGCCTACTTGTGACAATAAGCGATTTTCATTTCATTTCATTTAGTTTAACTCCTAACTCCCTAAATTCAGGTTGTAGGACCTCATCCCGTTTTTTACCTCGACCCTTTCACCCAGGAGGAAACACACCACCCTGGAGTCTTGTTTGGGGCCACAGAAACACCAGTCTACTCCCCTTACAATCGAATCCCCTATCACCATAACTCTTTTTCCTGCCCTCCTGCACAGCAGCACCAGCCACGGTGCACAAACCTGGCTGCTGCAGCCTTCCCCTGGTGAGCCATCTCCCTCAACAGTATCCAAAAGAGTGTATCTGATCTGGAGGGAGATGACCTCAGGGAACCGCTGCACTGCCTTCCTACTCTTCCTCTTTCTGGTAGTCACCCATTTCCTATCTTCCTCAGTAATGTTTATCTGCAGTGTGACCAATTTACTGAACTTGCTGTCCATGATTTCCTCAGCATCACGGATGCTCCGAAGTCAGTCCATCCGCAGCTCCAGAGCCGTCATGCGGTCTAACAGGAGCTGCAGCTGGACAACATTTGGATTTGGATTTCTTTATTGTCACATGTACCAAGGTACATGGAAACTATTTTTCTGCGAGCAGCTCAAACAGATCATTTGGTACATGAAAGTAAATTAAAATGAAAAGAAAATGCATAATAGGGCAACACAAGGTCCACAATGTAAATACATAGACACCAGCATCGGGTGAAGCATACAGGAGTGTAGTATTAATCAGGTCAGTCCATAAGAGAGTCATTTAGGAGTCTGGTAACAATAAGGAAGAAGCTGTTTTTGAATCTGGTCTTGTGTGCTCTCAGACTTCTGTATCTCCTGCCCGATGGGAGAAGTTGGAATAGGGAATAACCCAGGTGGGAGGGATCTTTAATTAGGTTGCCCGCTTTCCACAGGCAGCGTGAGGTGTAGATAGAGTCAATGGATGGGAGGCAGGTTCATGTGATGGACTAAGATGTGTTCACGACCCTCTGAAGTTTCTTGCGGTCCTGGGCCGAGCAGTTGCCATACCAGGCTGTGATGCAGCCCGATAGGATGCTTTCTATGGTGTATCTGTAAAAGTTGGTGAGAGTCCATGTGGAAATGAAGGAGTGGCCATCCTGCACGTGAAGGAGTCAGGAACATCTGAAGGGTCCCTGAATTCCAACATAATAATAATCGCTTTTTGTCACAAGTAGGCTTCAATGAAGTTACTGTGAAAAGCCCCCAGTCGCCACATTCCGGCGACTGTTCAGGGAGGCCGGTACGGGAATTGAACTCGCACTGCTGGCCTTGTTCTTCATTACAAGCCAGCTGTTTAACCCGCTGTGCTAAACCATCACCCAGGAGGAGCATGACACGGGTCTGGGATCTATTGCCAGGACGTAACTTTTAAGTTAACATTACAACAACGGCAAGAGAGAATAAGAGAAAAGAAAATAGAAATAAAAAATAAAAAACTACTTACCAGTCACCAGCCAACCACTTATTTGCTGGCTGTGCTGTCATGGTAACTGAGTTGACTTCTCCCAGAATCCTCTTCTGACGTCTCTGCTGGATGATCTTCCTCCTGTTTGTCACTGGATGGGTTCTTCGGCTACCCACAGTACAGGCGAGGTGACTGAGTTGACTTCTCCCAGAATCCTCTTCTGCCGCCTCTGCAGTACACTTGCCTTTATTAGCCGAGACATTGAATTTCAGAGCAGAAAGGTTCTGCTGGAACCGAATGGAACGTTGGTTAGGCCACAGCTGGAGTATTGTGTGCAGTTCGAGGGATGTGATAGCACTGGAAAGGGTGCAGAGGCGATTTACCAGGATGTGGCCTGGGCTGGAGAGTTTTAGCTATGAAGAGAGATTGGATAGACTGGGGTTGATTTCCTTCCAGCGGAGGAGTCTGACGGAGCACATGATTGAGATATGAGAGACAGAGGTAGAGTAGGCAGGAAGAAGCTTTTCTCCTTGGTGGAGGGATCAATGACCAGGGGGCAAAGATTTAAGGCTAGGGACGGGAGGTTTTGAAGGGATGTGAGCTAAACGTTTTTCACCCAGAGCCTGTGCAGAGGAGATTCACCAGGATGTTGCCTGGGCTGGAACATTTAAGTTATGAAGAGAGGTTTGATTGGCTAGTGTTCTTTTCGTTGGAGCAGAGAAGACTGAGGGGTGATCTGATCGAAGTGTATTATGAGGTTGAATTGGGTTGATTTGGTTGAATAAACTCGGTTTGTTCTCACTGGAACGAAGGAGGTTGAGGGGCGACCTGATAGAGGTCAACAAAACTATGAGGGGCATAGACAGAGTGGATAGTCAGAGGCTTTTCCCCGGGGTAGAGGGGTCAATTACTAGGGGGCATAGGTTTAAGGTGAGAGGGGCAAGGTTTAGAGTAGATGTACGAGGTAAGCTTTTTACACAGAGGGTAGTGGGTGCCTGGAACTCGCTACCGGAGGAGGTGGTGGAAGCAGGGACGATAGTGACGTTTAAGGGGCATCTTGACAAATACTTGAATAGGATGGGAATAGAGGGATACGGACCCAGGAAGTGTAGAAGATTTTAGTTTAGTCGGGCAGCATGGTCAGCGCAGGCTTGGAGGGCCGAAGGGCCTGTTCCTGTGCTGTACATTTCTTTGTTCTTTGTTCTTTATTCTTTGAGGGGCATGGACAGGGTGGATAGGGAGCAACTATTCCCCTTAGTTGAAGGGTCAGTCACGAGTGGACACATGTACAAGGAGGTTTAGGGGGGGTTTTAAGAAGTATTTTACCCAGAGGGTGGTGACGGTCTGGAACACGCTGCCTGGGAGGGTGGTAGAGGCGGTTTGCTTCACATCCTTTAAAAAGTACCTGGATGAGCACCACGCACGCCATAAAATTCAAGGCTGTGGGTCGTGATATATGAGATTAAGTAGACAGTCAGGTGTTTTTCACGTGTCGGTGCAGGTCCCATGTGATTCTGTGTGTGGTGGGTGTCTGGAACTCGCTGCCTGAAAGGATGATGGAGGCAGAGCCATTCGTAACATTTAAGAAGTATTTAGTTGTGCACTTGCGATTCCAAGGCAAACAAGGCATGGGCTTAGTGCTGGATAATGGCATTAGAACACTGAGGTGGTTGTTTTTGACTGGCCCAGACGCAATTGGCCAAAGTGTTTTTCTGTGCTGTAGACCTCTATGATTCCGTGTAGCTACAGATTGGAATCGAATCGAGGGTTCAGATGATTTATTCATACCTGAATCACTGGTGCAAGCTCTCCATGGGTATTTAAAGCACTGAGCCCAGTTTGAGAATGAGTCAGACAACTGCTGTTCACTGACCCCTGGTGGAATGTACAGATATCTACATGTGCCACGAATAAGGAAGAAGATCGAAGCTGTCATATCCTTCAGTCTTGAATACATTGTTGACAATTACAGATGACGAAAATGATTGATGACAGCACATTCTTTTCAATAATAATTTAATAATCTTTATTGTCACAAGTCGGCTTCCATTCACACTGCAATGAAGTAACTGTGAAAAGCTCCTTTTCGCCACATTCTGGCGCCTGTTCAGGTACATAGAGGGAGAATTCAGAATGTCCAATACACCTAACAGCACGTCTTTTGGGACCTGTGGGAGGAAACTGGAACAGCCGGGAGAACGTGCTAACCACTGGGGCCACCCTGCTGCCCTGCGCTTGAACATAATGGCGGGAGTCAGATAGTATCCATATTAAATAATGGAATCCTAAGAGTGATTACAGATTGGAATCTAATCGAGAGATTAAGATGGTTCAGAAATAGAATAATGGATACCTGGGAGTGATTACAGACTGGAATGTAATCGAGGGGTTCGGATGGTTTATGTATAGAATAATGGACATCTGGGAGTGAATACAGACTGGAATCTAATCGAGGGGTTCAGATGATTTATATATAGAATAATGGATACCTGGGAGTGATTACAGACTGGAATCTAATCGAGGGGTTCAGATGGTTTATATATAGAATAATGGATACCTGGGAGTGATTACAGACTGGAATCTGATCGAGGGGTTCAGATGGTTTATATATAGAATAATGGATACCTGGGAGTGATTACAGACTGGAATCTAATCGAGGGGTTCAGATGGTTTATATATAGAATACTGGATACCTTGGAGTGATTACAGACTGGAATCTAATCGAGGGGCTCAGGTGGTTTATATATTGAATAATGGATACCTGGGAGTGATTACAGACTGGAATCTGATCGAGGGGTTCAGATGGTTTATATATAGAATAATGGATACCTGGGAGTGATTACAGACTGGAATCTAATCGAGGGGTTCAGATGGTTTACATATAGAATACTGGATACCTTGGAGTGATTACAGAGTGGAATCTAATCGACGGGCTCAGGTGGTTTATATATTGAATAATGGATACCTGGGAGTGATTGCAGACTGGAATCTAATCGAGGGGTTCAGATGGTTTATATATAGAATACTGGATACCTTGGAGTGATTACAGACTGGAATCTAATCGAAGGGTTCAGATGGTTTATATATAGAATAATGGATACCTGGAGGTGATTACAGACTGGAATCTAATCGAGGGGTTCAGATGGTTTATATATAGAATAATGGATACCTGGGAGAGATTACAGACTGGAATCTAATCGAGGGGTTCAGATGGTTTATATATAGAATACTGGATACCTTGGAGTGATTACAGACTGGAATCTAATCGAGGGGTTCACAGGTTTATATATAGAATAATGGATACCTGGGAGTGATTACAGACTGGAATCTAATCGAGGGGTTCAGATGGTTTATATATTGAATAATGGATACCTGGGAGTGATTGCAGACTGATCTAATCGAGGGTTCAGATGGTTTATGTATAGAATAATGGATATCTGGGAGTGATTACAGACTGGAATCTAATCGAGGTGTTCAGGTGGTTTATATATAGAATAATGTATACCTGGGAGTGATTACAGACTGGAATCTAATCGAGGGGTTCAGATGGTTTATATATAGAATACTGGATACCTTGGAGTGAGAACAGACTGGAATCTAATCGAGGTGTTCAGGTGGTTTATATATAGAATAATGGATATCTGGGAGTGATTACAGACTGGAATCTAATCGAGGGTTCAGATGGTTTATATATAGAGTAATGGATATCTGGGAGTGATTGCAGACTGGAATCTAATCGAGGGTTCAGATGGTTTATATATAGAATAATGGATACCTTGGAGTGATTGCAGACTGTGATCTAATCGAGTGGTTCAGGTGGTTTATATATAGAATAATGGATACCTGGGAGTGATTACAGACTGGAATCTAATCGAGAGGTTCAGATGGTTTATATATAGAATAATGGATACCTGGGAGTGATTGCAGACTGTGATCTAATCGAGGGTTCAGATGGTTTATGTATAGTATAATGGATACCTGGGAGTGATTGCAGACTGGAATCTAATCGAGGGTTCAGATGGTTTATATATAGAATAATGGATACCTGGGAGTGATTGCAGACTGTGATCTAATCGAGGGTTCAGATGGTTTATGTATAGTATAATGGATACCTGGGAGTGATTGCAGACTGGAATCTAATCGAGGGTTCAGATGGTTTATATATAGAATAATGGATACCTGGGAGTGATTGCAGACTGTGATCTAATCGAGTGGTTCAGATGGTTTATATATAGAATAATGGATACCCGGGAGTGATTGCAGGCTTAATTGAGGAAACGCCCTGACTTTAGCAAGTGTTGCTGTCAGCCATCAAGTATTCTTCCTAAATGATTTCTCTTGGTTTGAAATTGGCTTTGATACATTATTGAGACAGAGGAAGGAATCGCAAGTTGTACCCTGAGGGCCACGCACATCAATGCACCCTCATATCAAAAATCAGTGACCAGGGATCGGAATGTGAACTCTTCCAGATACTAATAATGCTCCTTTATACATTTAATCTGGTGCTTGCACTGAAATTTATATTCTTAGCAGGGACTAGGTCTTGCAGCTGAGTCATTCTGGAATCCTAGCACACTGAGCAAAGAAAAAGCCCTTTCGGCACATCCAGTCCACACCCGCTTTTTCGAAGGCAAATAATTAGACCACTGTCCTCATCTTTCCCCAAATCCCTGAAGTTTTCTCTCCTTCACGTATTTTTCCATTTCCCTTTTGAAAGCAAATTATTGGATCTTGCCTTTAAACTTCTCAACCTTGTTTGCAAATCCATCAATGGTCTTGCCCTCCCCTACCTCCGTGATCTCCTCCTGTCCAACAACCCTCTGTGATATCTGTGCTCATCTAACTCTGGCCTCTTGAACATCCCCTACTTGGTTTGGTAATTCCTAAGAAGAAGGGAAGGGAATGCGAAATGCTTGTGGAGATTGAGTCTATACTGAATGGAGTTTAGAATGATGGCAAATGATCTTCTTGAAATGTGTATCATTTTTAGCGGGCTTGACGAGGCGGATGCTGAGAGAATGTTTTCCTTTGTGAGGGTTGCGTAGTTTCAAAATAGGGAGTAGGAAGGGATCACTTATTTTAGATGGAGATGAGGACAAATTTCCTTTCTCAGAGGGGAGTGAGTCTTTGGAATTCACTACCCGAGAGAGCAATGAAGGCTGGATTATGGATCGGGTTTTCTGAGAAAGATATATTTTTGAACTATAAGAGTGTCAAGGGGGGAAGGGGGGGCAGGAAGTAAAGTGTGGAGTTAAGGCCAAGATCAGGGCTGGAATTCTCCTGTTGGGAGTCTATGGGCGGGATTCTCCCGCACTTGGCTTGATGGCCCGACGCCAAGAACGGCCCGAACCACTCCGGCGTCGGGCCACCCGGAAATTGTGGAATCCTCCGCACTCCTGGGGGCTAGGCCGGCGGCGGAGGGGTTTGCGCTGTGCCAACCGGCACCGAAGGGCTGGCGTGGTCCCGCGCATGTGCAGAACCGCCGGCATGTTCTATACACAGAGAGTTTCTTCTTCGCGCCGGCCATTGCAGAGCCCTACAGAGGCTGGCGCGGAAGGAATGAATGCCCCCACGGCACAGGCCCGCCCGCAGATCGTGGGCCTGGGGCCGGATCCCCCAGCACCCCCTCCCCCCAGGACTCCACTAGACGGCCTCCCAGCCAGGTCCATGTGGGACCATGTCACGTCGGCGGGACTGGCCAAAGACGGCGGCTGCTTGGCCTATTGGGGCCCGGAAAATTGCCGGGGGGGGGGGTGCTGCCAACGGCCCCCGACCGGTGCAACGTGATCCCCGCCCCCGCCCGGAAACCGGCGCCGGAGAATTCGGCAGCCTGCATCAGAGCGGTGGGGCGGGATTGTCCGAGCCGGCGGGGGGGTCGGAGAATCCCGTCCTATATTCTCCCGCTGGAGATGCATCGGAACAGATTTGCGCTCATGCTGGGAGTGAAAATCCAGAGGCAATTCACAATCCTTTGCCGTGCAAATTTTGCATAGCGGGGATTGCGAGGGATTCGGTAGCGAATCCCGCCATTTTGAGTGAGTGACCCGATAGCGAGGTCCAGCGGCCGACCCTCTTTCCCCCCCCCCCCCCAACTGTAACACAATTCTGCCCATCCCCCCATCGGTGTTTTATGGGTTCCCCCCCCCACAGTACGAGGGTGACCTGACTTCTCGCCCCCCCCCCCCCCGCCCCCACCATTCCCCACGGCCTCCCACCAGGG
Organism: Scyliorhinus torazame; assembly: GCF_047496885.1. Lineage (NCBI taxonomy): Eukaryota > Metazoa > Chordata > Chondrichthyes > Carcharhiniformes > Scyliorhinidae > Scyliorhinus > Scyliorhinus torazame. Next base: position 326,945,789 of record NC_092710.1, read on the forward strand.
ACCCCCGAGAGAGCAATCGGCCAGTTACAGGAAACTCCGATTACAGAGACCCCCACCAGAGGACATGAGGTGTGTAAGAATAATAATCAGGTATTTATACTATGGTATTTCAACACCCCATCATAAATTGGGATAGTCATATTGTAAAGGGGCTACATTTCTTGAAATGTATTCAGGGGAGCTTTTTGTATCAATAAGTACAAGACTGAACAAGAGATGAAGCTATGCTGGATATGGTTCTGGGGAATGAAGCTGGAGAAGAGTTCAATGTAGCAGTGGGGGAGCATTTTAGTGATAGCGAACAAAACACAGTACGGTTCAAGTTTGTTGTGGACAAAGAAAAAGATGATCTGCAAAAGACGACTTTGGATTAGGGGAAGGCAAGTTTTACTAAAATAAGGCAGGATCTGGCCTAATTTGACTGAGAACAGCTTCTGGCAGTAAATTGTACAGTCGAGCAATGGAGGGCATTCAATAAGGAAATGGGGAGAGTACAGGCCCAACATGTTCCCTATGGGGGAAATGTAGGAGCAATATGTTCAGGGAATCCTGAATGTCTAAGCCAATCCAGGACTGAATGAGGAGGAAGAGAAAGGCTTTTAGCAAGCCCAAAGGGAGAAATTCCACTGCTGCCCTAGAGGAATATAGGAAGTGCAACAAGGAACTTAAGCAAGCAATTAGAAGAGTTAAAAGGGGGCATGAAAACAGACCTGTGAATAAGATTAGGGAGAACCCTAAGATTAAGGGGAAGAGGTTAACCAGGGAAAGAGTAGGGCCCATTAGAGATCAAGGGGCCAATCTGTGTGTGAAGCTGCAAGACCTTGCTAGGGTGTTAAATGAATATGACGCATCAGTCTTCACCCAGGAGAAGGAGGACGTAGGTGCAGAATTCAGGAAATGGGATGGTGTGAACCTTGAGCAGTTTGACATAGGAAGTGAGGAGGTATTGGCGGCTTTGGAGGGCTTAAAAATGGACAAATACCCAGGCCCGGATGAATTGTTTCCGAGGCAGCTGTGGGAGGCGAGGCAGGAAATTGCAGGGGTTCTGACGCAAAGTTTTCCAAGAAGGGTGATGGAGATAAATCAGGGAATTACAGACTGGTCAGTATCACGTCAATGGTGGGGGAACTAGCAGAGAGAATTTTGGAGGGTTGATCAGGGATAGTCAGCAGGGCTTTGTCAGAGGGAGTTCATGCCTCACAAATTTGAGAGAATATTTTGATAAAGTGACCGAGTGTGTGTGGAAGTGGAGTTGATGTAGTTCATATGGATTTTAGCAAAGCCTTTGACAAGGTCCTGCATTGGGACTGATTGAAAAGTTTGAAGCCTGTGGAGTTCAAGGAAACTTGGCGAGATGGATCCGAAACTGGCTTAGTGATAGGACACAAAGGGTGGTGATAGAAGGCTGTTTGAGTAACTGGAGGCCAGTGTCCAGCGACGTTCCACAGAGATCAATGCTGGGTCCCTTATTGTTTGTTATATGTATAAATGATATAGAAGAGAACGTGGGGGGAATGATAAGTAAGTAGGTTTGTAGATGTCACCAAGATTGGTTGGGTGGTTAATAGTGAAGAAGAGGGTTGTAGGTTACAAGAAGATATAGATGTGTTTGTCAGATGGGCAGAGCAGTAGCAAATGACATTTAACCCTGATACGTGCGAGGTGATGCACTTTGGAAGAAGAAACAGGACAAGGGAATACATCATGAATGGGAGGAGAATTCCGCAGCCGTAAACAGACGGAGAATCCCGCCGAAAAAGCCTCCATTCTCCAACTTTGCACTTTTCCATTTCCATTTTGTAAAATGCTGACCAGAACTGATCACAGTTCTCACCTGTGAGCGAGCAAACGTTGAATATAACTTCTCTGCTTTTCAATTCTCTCCTAGAAAACTACCCCGGTGCTCTGTCTGCTTTTAAAAAAAATAAAGTTTTTTTTTTAACCTTTGGCTTTACTTTTAGCGATTTATGCATCGCGCATCTCCAAACTCCTCTGCTCCACTGTCCTATTTATTTTGAGAGAATTATGAAGCCTCCTTAGTCTTCCTAATAAAATATAGAACATAGAAGATAGAAAAATACAGCACAGAACAGGCCCTTCGGCCCGCGATGTTGTGCCGAACCTTTGTCCTAGATTATGATAAATGGCAGGACCCTGGGAAGCCAAGAGGATCAGAGGGACCTTGCTGTGCATGTACATTAATCCCTTAAGGTAGCAGAGCAGGTGGATAAAGTGGTTAAGAAAGCATATGGTATACTTGCCTTTATTAGCTGAGGTATGGAGTTTAAGAGGAGGGAGTTTAACTGGAACTGTATAAACATTGGTTAGGCCACAGCGAGAGTATTGTGTGCAGTTCTGGAATCCACATTATAAAAAGATAGAGACACCAGACTCCCAGATGTGTCACCTCTGTGCCCTTTGGCTCAGATCAAGGGCTGGATTCTCCGGTCTCACAGCCGCGTGTTTCTCGGTGGTGTGCGGTTCGCTGGTGGCGGGATTCTCTCTTCCCGCTGTTTGTCAATGGGATTTCCCATTGAAGCCACCCCATGCCGCCGGGAGATGGATTACGCCCTTGGCCTGTCCACCCTGCGCATTGGCTTTGTCATTCTTGAGAAAGGAACACAATTTGTTTTAAAACGTATCACCTCCGTACTGCCAATTACAAGTCCATTCTGCTAAAATTGTTGAGTGGCCTGGACCTCAGATCTGTGGAACCAGTCAGCATTCGTTCACGACCGGTACGCCACTGAAAGTGACAGCAGCTTCTGGAGTCCATGCATGCACAGTTAAATGTGGAAATCCAGATGTTTGTGCCAATGATTCTAGGCTTCTCCAAAGGATGCGCTGTTGAGGGTTCCCCTCCATTCCTGCCCCCACCATCCCCCTCCACGGCCCAACAGAGAATGCAATCAATTACATATCATCGACCTGGTGAGGGACTTTCACTCTCATGCTTTCAATCTAACCGTGACAAAAATCCTTTAAAGTGTTGAATGAATCACTGCAGTGCAAAGGGAGGCCATTTGGCTCATCACGTCTGCACTAGCCCTCTGAAAGAGCACCCTACCTAGACCCACTCCCCCGCTCTAACCCCGTAACCCCACCCAACCCGACCAGAACCTAACCTGCACATCTTTGGACACTAAGGGACAATTTAGCATGGCCAATCCACCTAACCTGTACATCTTTGGACACTAAGGGACAATTTAACAACTAAACCACCTAACTCGCACATCTTTTCTGTAACTGGATTCTTACTGACATACTCAGTCCATGATTATGCATCACTGGCTCTGAAAGAGCAATTTTATTGGTATTGTCACTGGACCAATAATCCAGAGACTCGAGGTAATGTTCTAGGGACCTGGGTTCAAAATCTACCAGGGCAGATTGTAAAATTTAAATTCAATAAGAATCTGGAATTAAAATTCTAATGATGAACGTTGAAACCTTAGTCGATTGTCATAAAACTCCATCAGCTTCACTAATGGGAGGCAGAAGGGGTCATAGATAGCAGCTTCAGGGAATTAGTTACACCAAAGATTGGAGATAGGTGGGTAACTGTAAGAGGGACTGGGAAAAAACAGTCAGTGCAGGGATCCCCTGCGGTCGTTCCCCTGAGAAACAAGTATACCGCTTTGGATACTTGTGGGGGGGACGACTTACCAGGGGTAAGCCATGGGGTACGGGCCTCTGGCACGGAGTCTGTCCCTGTTGCTGAGAAGGGAAGGGGGGAGAGGAGCAGAGCATTAGTAATTGGGGACTCTATAGTCAGGGGCACAGATAGGAGATTTTGTGGGAGCGTGAGAGACTCACGTTTGGTATGTTGCCTCCCAGGTGCAAGGGTACGTGATGTCTTACGGATCGTGTTTTCCAGGTCCTTAGGGGGGAGGGGGAGCAGCCCCAAGTCGTGGTCCACATTGGCACCAACGACATAGGTAGGAAAGGGGACAAGAATGTCAGGCAGGCTTTCAGGGAGCTAGGATGGAAGCTCAGAACTAGAACAAACAGAGTTGTTATCTCTGGGTTGTTGCCCGTGCCACGTGATAGTGAGATGAGGAATAGGGAGAGAGAGCATTTAAACACGTGGCTACAGGGATGGTGCAGGCGGGAGGGTTTCAGATTTTTGGATAACTGGGGCTCTTTCTGGGGAAGGTGGGACCTCTACAGACAGGATGGTCTACATCTGAACCTGAGGGGCACAAATATCCTGGGGGGGAGATTTGTTAGTGCTCTTTGGGGGGGTTTAAACTAATGCAGCAGGGGCATGGGAACCTGGATTGTAGTTTTAGGGTAAGGGAGAATGAGAGTATAGAGGTCAGGAGCACAGATTTGACGTCGCAGGAGGGGGCCAGCGTTCAGGTAGGTGGTTTGAAGTGTGTCTACTTCAATGCCAGGAGTATACGAAACAAGGTAGGGGAACTGGCAGCGTGGGTTGGTACCTGGGACTTCGATGTTGTGGCCATTTCGGAGACATGGATAGAGCAGGGACAGGAATGGATGTTGCGGGTTCCGGGGTTTAGGTGTTTTAGTAAGCTAAGAGAAGGAGGCAAAAGAGGGGGAGGTGTGGCGCTGCTAGTCAAGAGCAGTATTACGGTGGCGGAGAGGATGCTAGATGGGGACTCTTCTTCCGAGGTAGTATTGGCTGAAGTTAGAAACAGGAAAGGAGAGGTCACCCTGTTGGGAGTTTTTTATAGGCCTCCTAATAGTTCTAGGGATGTAGAGGAAAGGATGGCGAAGATGATTCTGGATATGAGCGAAAGTAACAGGGTAGTTATTATGGGAGACTTTAACTTTCCAAATATTGACTGGAAAATATATAGTTCGAGTACATTAGATGGGTCGTTTTTTGTACAGTGTGTGCAGGAGGGTTTCCTGAAACAATATGTTGACAGGCCAACAAGAGGCGAGGCCACGTTGGATTTGGTTTTGGGTAATGAACCAGGCCAGGTGTTGGATTTGGAGGTAGGAGAGCACTTTGGGGACAGTGACCACAATTCGGTGACGTTTACGTTAATGATGGAAAGGGATAAGTATACACCGCAGGGCAAGAGTTATAGCTGGGGGAAGGGCAATTATGATGCCATTAGACGTGACTTGGGGGAATAAGGTGGAGAAGTAGGCTGCAAGTGTTGGGCACACTGGATAAGTGGGGCTTGTTCAAGGATCAGCTACTGCGTGTTCTTGATAAGTATGTACCGGTCAGACAGGGATGAAGGCGTCGAGCGAGGGAACCGTGGTTTACCAAGGAAGTGGAATCTCTTGTTAAGAGGAAGAAGAAGGCCTATGTGAAGATGAAGTGTGAAGTTTCGGTTGGGGCGATGGATAGTTACAAGGTAGCGAGGAAGGATCTAAAGAGAGAGCTAAGACGAGCAAGGAGGGGACATGAGAAGTATTTGGCAGGAAGGATCAAGGAAAACCCAAAAGCTTTCTATAGGTATGTCAGGAATAAGCGAATGACTAGGGAAAGAGTAGGACCAGTCAAGGACAGGGATGGGAAATTGTGTGTGGAGTCTGAAGAGATAGGCGAGATACTAAATGAATATTTTTCGTCAGTATTCACTCAGGAAAAAGATAATGTTGTGGAGGAGAATGCTGAGCCCCAGGCTAATAGAATAGATGGCATTGAGGTACGTAGGGAAGAGGTGTTGGCAATTCTGGACAGGCTGAAAATAGATAAGTCCCCGGGACCTGATGGGATTTATCCTAGGATTCTATGGGAGGCCAGGGAAGAGATTGCTGGACCTTTGGCTTTGATTTTTATGTCATCATTGGCTACAGGAATAGTGCCAGAGGACTGGAGGACAGCAAATGTGGTCCCTTTGTTCAAAAAGGGGAGCAGAGACAACCCCGGCAACTATAGACCGGTGAGCCTCACGTCTGTAGTGGGTAAAGTCTTGGAGGGGATTATAAGGGACAAGATTTATAATCATCTAGATAGGAATAATATGATCAGGGATAGTCAGCATGGCTTTGTGAAGGGTAGGTCATGCCTCACAAACCTTATTGAGTTCTTTGAGAAGGTGACTGAACAGGTAGACGAGGGTAGAGCAGTTGATGTGGTGTATATGGATTTCAGCAAAGCGTTTGATAAGGTTCCCCACGGTAGGCTATTGCAAAAAATACGGAGGCTGGGGATTGAGGGTGATTTAGAGATGTGGATCAGAAATTGGCTAGCTGAAAGAAGACAGAGGGTGGTGGTTGATGGGAAATGTTCAGAATGGAGTACAGTCACAAGTGGAGTACCACAAGGATCTGTTCTGGGGCCGTTGCTGTTTGTCATTTTTATCAATGACCTAGAGGAAGGCGCAGAAGGGTGGGTGAGTACATTTGCAGACGATACTAAAGTCGGTGGTGTTGTCGATAGTGTGGAAGGATGTAGCAGGTTACAGAGGGATATAGATAAGCTGCAGAGCTGGGCTGAGAGGTGGCAAATGGAGTTTAATGTAGAGAAGTGTGAGGTGATTCACTTTGGAAGGAATAACAGGAATGCGGAATATTTGGCTAATGGTAAAGTTCTTGAAAGTGTGGATGAGCAGAGGGATCTAGGTGTCCATGTACATAGATCCCTGAAAGTTGCCACCCAGGTTGATAGGGTTGTGAAGAAGGCCTATGGAGTGTTGGCTTTTATTGGTAGAGGGATTGAGTTCCGGAGTCGGGAGGTCATGTTGCAGCTGTACAGAACTCTGGTCCGGCCGCATTTGGAGTATTGCGTACAGTTCTGGTCACCGCATTATAGGAAGGATGTGGAGGCTTTGGAGCGGGTGCAGAGGAGATTTACCAGGATGTTGCCTGGTATGGAGGGAAAATCTTATGAGGAAAGGCTGATGGACTTGAGGTTGTTTTCGTTGGAGAGAAGAAGGTTAAGAGGAGACTTAATAGAGGCATACAAAATGATCAGGGGGTTGGATAGGGTGGACAGTGAGAGCCTTCTCCCGCGGATGGAAATGGCTGGCACGAGGGGACATAACTTTAAACTGAGGGGTAATAGATATAGGACAGAGGTCAGAGGTAGGTTCTTTACGCAAAGAGTAGTGAGGCCGTGGAATGCCCTACCTGCTACAGTAGTGAACTCGCCAACATTGAGGGCATTTAAAAGTTTATTGGATAAACATATGGATGATAATGGCATAGTGTAGGTTAGATGGCTTTTGTTTCGGTGCAACATCGTGGGCCGAAGGGCCTGTACTGCGCTGTATCGTTCTATGTTCTATGTTCTATAATGCCCTTTAGCGCAGGAAATCTGTCGTCCATACCTGGTCTGGCCTCTATGTGACTTCAGATCCACAGAAATATGCTTGACTTTTAAATGACCTCAGGTCATTGAGTAATAAAATGCCAGCGATGCCCATCCTAGGAACGAATAAATAAATAAATTGCTTCACCTCAATAATGCACAGAAATGCCAGTACACCAATGACTCTCACTTTACTGGACATGAATGAGAATTAACGGAAGGAACGTTAAACTCTCTCCTTCCCCACGTTGAAAGCGCGCACCCTGCAGTTTAACAACAAGGTTAGATTGGTGAGCCGGAACAAAAGAGCTTGAGGAGAGATTTGAAAGAGGTGTACAAGAATATGACAGGCTTAAATAAGCTAGACAAAGAAACGCTGTTCTCATTAGTTGGTGGTACACGGACTCGGGGGACCCGAGGTTTTGGGCAGATGTGTGATGGTGGTGGTGGTGAGGTGGGGGGGGGGGGGGGGGGCTTGGAGGGAGATGTGAGGTGGTAGTGACCTGAAAGGTTGCCCACGAGGGTGATAGACGACAGACCGAATGATTTTGAAAGGGGACTGAATGGGTACTTGAGGGAAATAGACTTTTAGGGCTATAGGTTGCAGCATGGGAGTGGGACTGATTGGATCCCTTCACAGAGGACTGGCATGGATTTAACGAGCCGAATAGTCTATTTCTGTGACATAATGGCCGGGATTCTCCCATACCCGGCGGGCGGGGGGGGTCCCGGCGGGATGGAGTGGCGGGAACCACTCCGGTGTCGGGCCGCACCAAAGGTGCGGATTTCTCTGCACCTTTAGGGGCCAAGCCCTCACCTTGAGGGGCTAGGCCCGTGCCAGAGTGGTTGGCGTGCCGCCGGCCGGCGGGAAAGACCTTTGGTGCCACGCCAGCCGGGGCCGAAGCGACTCCGCCGGTCGACGGAAGTCCGCGCATGCGCGCGGCTGCTGATGTCATCCCCACGCATGCGCAGGGGGGTGTCACTTCCGCATCGGCCATCGCTGAGGCTATGGCCCAGGCGAAAGGAAAAGAGTGCCCCCACCGCACAGGCCCGCCCGCGGATCGGTGGGCCCCGATCGCGGGCCAGGCCACCGTGGGGGCACACCCCTCGAGGACCCCGGAGCCCGCCCGCGCCGCCAGTCCCGCCGGTAATGAAAATGAAAAATGAAAATCGCTTATTGTCACAAGTTGGCTTCAAAATGAAGTTACTGTGTAAAGCCCCTAGTCGCCACATTCCGGCGCCTGTTCGGGGAGGCTGGTACGGGGAATCGAACCATGCTGCTGGCCTGCCTTGGTCTGCTTTCAAAGCCAGCGATTTAACCCTGTGATAAACAGCCCCTTTGAGGAAGGAAAATCTGCCATCCTGGTCTGTGACTCCAGGACCAAAGCAATGTGGTCGACTCTGAAATGGCCTAATAAGCCACTCCGGTGAAAGGCTGTTAAGGGTCAACAATAAATGCCGGCCCAGCCAGTGACACCCACATGCCATGAATGAAATGAAATGAAAAGGTAGGTGGTTTGATTCACGCCGGTGGGACTGGCATGACAGCAGGGGGACTTTGGCTCATCACAGTCCGGAGAATCGCCGGGGGGGGGGGGGAGGCGGGGGGGCCGCCGACCGGCGCGAGATTCGCTGAATTTTCGGTGCTGGAGAAGTCGCCGGCCGGCGGTTCGGGATTCACGGGGGGGGGGGGGGGTCGGAGAATCCCGCCCAATGTCTTTATGTCTCTTTCAATAGTTGAATGAGTTAGTGGCCGAGCAATTTCCATTCTTTGATTCCGTAATTGTAACCGTTAATTACCTCACTTTACTTTGCAGTGATTGAAGAAGCTAACTGGTTGACGTTGCCTAATGACATCCAGAAACCTGGTAATGGATTCGATGCTGTCATTTGTTTAGGAAACTCGTTTGCACATTTGCCGGACGTCAAAGGTAATATTTTATCAGACCTCTCATTCTTTTATGACCAAAGATAATGGTGACAAGTATCCTCATGTGATACCGGCAGGCCAAGTTCGCAGCTCATGGAAGGCTGGCGTAGTGAGATTGTCACGGGACCAGAAATCCAGAGACCCAAATCAACGTTCTGAGGGAACCTGGGTTCAAATCCCACCACAGCAGATGGTGAAATTTGAATTCAGTAAAGATCTGGAATTAAAAGTCCAACGGTTATCATGGAACCATTGTTGGTTGTCGTAAAAACCCATCTGGTTCACGAATGCCCTTTGAGGAAGGAAGATCTGCCATCCTGGTCTGTGACTTAAGGATCAACAATAAATGCCGGCCCAGCCAGTGACACCCACATGCCATGAATGATGAGTAATGGATTAGTAAGACCCCTTTTGGAACGTGAAGGGTCATTGGGGAGAGCTTAGAGAGAGAAAGAGAGTGGTCACAGAATGATATACATGGAAATCATAGAGCTGAGGAGGTGGGTTTAGCGATTAGCTTGTTAAAGCTGGGGATACAGCCATGCTCCACATGTCCCAGAAGCCGTGCTGCAAAAATACTTTACTTCCGGATCTGCTCCTTCTCCACTCGTTTTGTTTTCCAAAGGATTAGGGATGGGCATAAGTGCTTAAGAGCAAAGAGGGCCCAGCCTGTGAGGTCCACATTCCATGAATGAATTGAAAAAAAAAATCCTTGCCGATTGGGTTTAAAACTATAAACACTGTCAAAACGGAGGACACTGGCTCTTTAAAAGTTTCATCTCGCTTCCTGGGACCGGATTGCTCGTACTGCCCTCATTGCATCTCTTCAGGGCGGAAAGGGTTCTCACTCAATCTTTTTTCATGGATTTAACTCACCCTTTGAAACCCGTGAATGGGCCAGTTGGAACTGTTTTGAGTTTTGTTCCACTCCAGGTGACCAGAGTGAACAAAAGCTTGCCCTGAAAAATATTGCCAGCATGGTGAAACCAGGCGGGATTTTAATCATTGACCACCGGAACTACGATGCCATCCTGGAAACTGGCCAAGCACCAAAAGGCAAAAACATTTACTACAAGGTAATTCACCTCAGTAAAACGGGAGCTGTTGCAAGGTGTGCTGCCTTTGTGTGCAGTGTTTTCTATCTAAGGGGGTTACAAAATGCTTCTTATTTTATATTTCATGTATCTACATCTGCCTGTTCTGCATCCTGCTCATGTATTTGCTTTGTTTGGCCCTTGTTCCGCACTGTAACCAATCACTGTTTGTCGATGTACTCTGTTGATTATTCTTTTTGTCTACTGTGTATGTACTGTGTATGTTCCCTTGGCTGCAGAAAAATACTTTTCACTGTACATCCGTGCATGTGACAATAAATCAATCAATCCTGTCCCAGAGGACTGGGAGGTTTTTAGCATCCAGCAGCAAAAGACTCACTAAGGGAGAGAATGAATTTGGAGAGAAAACTTGCATGCGGTATAAAAACAAACAAGAGTTTCTATGAATATGTAAATAGGAAGCGGGCAGTGAAGGTAAATGTCAGACTTTTGTTGAATGAGGTTGGTGAATTAACAAGAGAAAACAAAGAATTGGCGGATATGCTAAATAAATCTTTTGCGTCAGTCTTCACCGTGGAAGACACCGTGAATATCCCAAAGAAATTAGATGGGCTGCTTTCAAATAACATGGTAGAACTTCCAAAAATCCCAATTGCAAGGGATAGATTATTAGAGAAACTCAAGGGGCTAAAAGAGAGACAAGTCACCAGAACCCGATGAACTGCACACTAGGGATGTAATGGAAGTGGCTGCAGAGATAGTAGGCCCATTGGTTGCAATTTTTTGTAACTCGCTAAATTCTTGGAGGGTACAAAAGATTGGAAAACAGCCAATGTGAGTCCCCTCACATTGTTCAAAAAGGGAGAAAGGCAGAAGGCAGGGGATTCTCGGACGGTTAGTTTAACATCTATTTTTGGTAAAATGCTGGAGTCAATAATCAAAGAGGAAATAGCGAATCATTTAGGAAAGCTGAATATTATCAAACCTAGTCAACATGGTTTTATGAAAATTAAATCATGTTTGACAAATGTGCTCAAATTCTTGGAGGGTGCAACTGGGAGAGTCGATAGAGGGGAACCTGTAGATGTGGTGTATTTAGATTTCCAAATTTAGATTGACCGGGTGCGGCATAAGAGGCTGGTGCATAAAGTAAAATCTCTGGAATTGGAGGAAGTGTGTTAGCATGGATTGAAAACTGTCTGTCACATAGAAAACAGAGAGTTGGAATAAATGGATCCTGTTCAGATTGGAAACATGTAACTAGTGGAGTACCACAGCGATCAGTTCTTGACACGCAATTGTTCACAGTTTACATCAATGATCTGGAAGAAGGAAAAGAATATAAGGTTTCCTTAGGACTATCCAAATTGATACTGTGGCTACCAGGCTTGATAGCTTGGAATCCTACTGTGAGTAACTCACCTCCTGACCCCCCCCCCCCCGCAAAAAAAACATCTACAACGCACAGGTCAGGTGTGTAATGAAATACTCTCCAGTTGCCTGAATACGTGCAGCCCCAACAACACTCAAAAACCTCAACACCATCCAGGACAAAGCAGCCCGCTTGATTGCTCCTCCTTCCACAAACATTCAAACCCTCCACCACCGACGAACAGTGGCAGCTGTGTGTACCATCTACAAGATGCACTGCAGTAACTCGCCAAGGTTCCTTAGACAGCACCTTCCAAATCCACGACCATCTAGAAGGAGAAGAGCAGCAGATTCCTGGGAACTCCACCACTTGGAGGTTCCCCTCCAAGTCACTCAGCACCCTGACTTGGAAATATATCACCGTTCATTCACTGTCACTGGGGTAACATTCTGGAACTCCCTCCCTCACAGCACAGTGGGTGTAGCTACACCTCAGGGACTGCAGCGGTTCAAGAAGGTAACTCAATGCGTTCTGAAGGGCAACTAGGGATGGGCAATAAATGCTGGTCTAACTAGCGATGCCCACATCACGTAAATGCTTTTTAAAAAGTTGCCGAGGATACGGAAATAGGTGGAAGGGCATGTTGTGATGAGGATATTGTGATTCTGCAAAAGTTGTTCTTTGAGAAGGTAACAAGGAAGTTAGACAAAGGAGAACCAGTGGACATGATTAATTTAGATTTCCAGAAGGCCTTTGACAAGACGCCGCATAGGAGACTGTTAAATCAGTTAAAAGCCCATGGTGTTAAGGGTAAGATCCTGGTGTGGACAGAGGATTGGCTGACTGGCAGAAGGCAGAGAGTGGGGATAAAGGGGTCTTTTTCAGGATGTCAGCCGGTGACTAGTGGTGTGCCTCAGGGATTTGGGCTGGGACCACAACTTTTTACAATATACATTAATGATCTGGAAGAAGGTACTGAAGGCACTGTTGCTAAGTTTGCAGATGATACAAAGATCTGTAGAGGGACAGGTAGTATTGAGAAAGCAAGGGGACTGCAGAAGGATTTGGACAAGCTAGGAGAGTGGGCAATGAAGTGGCGAGTGAAATACAATGTGGAAAAATATGAGGTTATGCACTTTGGAAGGAGGAATTTGGGCATAGACTATTTTCTAAATTGGGAAATGCTTAGGAAATCAGAAGCACAAAGGGACTTGGGAGTCCTTGTTCACGATTCTCTTAAGGTTAATGTGCAGGTTCAGTCGGCAGTTAAGAAGGCAAATGCAATGTTAACATTCATGTCAAGAAGGCTAGAATACAAGACCAGGGATGTACTTCTGAGGCTATATAAGGCTCTGGTCAGGCCCCATTTGGAGTATTGTGAGCAGTTTTGGGCCCCGTATCTAAGGAAGGATGTGCTGGCCTTGGAAAGAGTCCAGAGGAGGTTCACAAGAATGATCCCTGGAATGAAGAACTTGTCGTATGAGGAATGGTTGAGAACTCTGGGTCTGTACTCGTTGTAGTTTAGAAGGTTGAGGGGGATCTTATTGAAACTTACAGGATACTGTGAGGCCTGGATAGAGTGGACGTGGAGAGGATGTTTCCACTTGTAGGAAAAGCTAGAAGCAGAGGACACCATTTCAGACTAAAAGGACAATTCTTTAAAACAGAGATGAGGAGGAATTTCTTCAGCCAGAGGGTGGTGAATCTGTGGAGCTCTTTGCCGCAGAAGGCTGTGGAGGCCAAATCACTGAGTGTCTTTAAGACAGAGATAGATAGGTTCTTGATTAATAAGGGGATCAAGGGGACTTCAGGTGGTGACTATGAGGGAGTAGGTCGCACATTTGGTGGCTCCCGTTTCGGTCAGACTTTTGGACCTTTTCCACCGACTTTTTTGCACTTTTGAGAGCGGAACTGGAAAGCAATAGTACTCAGGCACTGAACCCATACAGAGTTACATGGACTTAAGAAGCCGGAGGGACCGTAAACAGCATAATAAGTGGTCAAACAAGGGCACGGTGGAGGCTGTGAGAGAGACCAATATGGCCGGTGTCCAGAGCAAGGCGCCGACTGCCCAGCCTCCAATGGAGCAGCTGCTACAGGCCATGCAGAAGGGCTTTTCAGCTCTGATGCGTGATAATTTGGAGCCGCTCCAGAAGTCGATGGACCGATTGGAAAAAAGGCTGGATGATCAGGCTGAGAAGCTCCAGAAGCTGGAGAAGACGGTGGAGGAGCAGGCCGACTTTCAAACGGTGGCAGACATGGAGATTCGGAGGTTGAGGGATCAACAAAAAATGCTCCTGGAAAGGCTGGAGGACCTGGACAATAGATCTCGACGGCAGAATGTAAGAATTGTTGGCCTCCCGGGGGGGCTGAGGGGCTGGATGCTGCCGTGTATGTGGTAGATATGTTCCAGAAGCTGCTGGGGAATGAGGTGTTCCCTCGCCCGCCGGAGGTGGACAGGGCACACAGAGCGCAGGTGAGGCGCGACGAGGGGACCCCGCACGAGCGATGGTGGTCCGATCCCACAGGTACCTGGACAAGGAGCGGGTTCTGCAATGGGCCAAGAGCACACAAAGCTGTACCTGGGACAATAGCACCCTGCATGTTTACCAAGACCTGAGCACTGAGGTGGCCAGGAGGAGGGGAGGCTGTAGGCAGGTGAAGCAGATTTTGTACAAGAACAAGGTGAAATTCGGGCTGCTTTTTCCGGCGCGACTGTGGGTTACGTATGAGAGTCAGCACCACTATTTTGAGGAACCCGAGGAGGCGATGGACTTTGTTAAGAAGCAAGGGCTGGCTCTGAGCTAAGGACTCTTGGACTCATGGTTGAACTTTTAAGTCCAGTTTGTTTCTCTCGCTTTGAGAGATGCCTGCATGCTTGGGTCCGTTCTTTTCGTTTTCTCAACCTTTTTAGGTTGATGTATTTTGTTGCGATGTGTTTTTCTTGTTCTTTTTCGTGGTTTCCCTGAATGTTTCCTTTTTGGGCTTCTTGTTTGGTTGGAGGTTTGGTAGGGGGAGAATAAAAAAGAAAATAGTTAAAAAGGTGTGGTTATGATGGGGGTTTTGGGGGAATTCTTTGCAATCTTTTTCTGTGTGTGGAGGGGAAGGGCTGAGAGTGCCTGGTACTTCTTATCTCTATCTGTTTGATCTAAATTGCACTATTGTTGGGGATGTCTTTGACTTGTATATGTCGTGTGGGTGTTCCGCTATACAAACGAACCAACACGGTTTTTTGATGGTTCAACTCTGCTTTATTACTCTTGATAACAACATCTGTTAACTTATGGCTGTGGTTCGTACTTTACCCGTTAACCTGTGGACCCAGTCCTAACACTATCTTAGAGAGGCACTCAGCACATGGTGTGTGTCTGAGTGGCACGCTGTGAGCTCTGTGCTCCGAGCTATCTCCTGCTGGAATGAGCGGGAACTGTGGTGTTCCCTGTTTTATAGTGCGTGTGCTCTCACTGGTGATTGGCTGTGATGTTGCGTGTGTGTTGATTGGAACGTCGATCTGTCCATCAGTGTGTGTGTGTGATTGCACCATGATTTGTTTATATGAATATCATGACATCCCCCCTTTTTTTACAAGAATATGTGCTTATAAGGTAATAAATATTGGTGTGTACTGAGTGCAGCTGAATATGTGTGTGCAATATCTACAACATGTACATGAGGCTAAACTATATACATAGGAAGGTGTCGGGTGCAACAGAGCAACGAGGTTGTACCACAAAACAAAACAAGTGCAATCATCAAAAATCGAAAGAGTCACTTCCGGGTGCGGCGATGACCAGCTAAGTCGCACGTTTCGGCAGCTCCCGGTGGAACGGACTTTTGGGCTCTTAATAGGAGCCCCAACGGCAATTTTAACGGCTAAAGACACTGTGCGGTAAACCAGAAGGGAATCCCCCCTGGACACGGATGGAAAAAGGAGAGGAAAGTGGCCGGATTGCGGTGGATCCTCTAGAGCAGCGGCCAGGAAGGCAGGCACAAAGCAAGATGGCGTCGGAAGGTGGCAGTTTAATATGGGGCCCTGACCAACAAGAGTTCCTGCGGCGCTGCGTGGAAGAACTTAAAAAGGAGATGAAGAAGGAGCTGTTGGCCCCGATATTACAGGCGATTGAAGGGCTAAAGGAGGAGCAAAAGACCCAGGAGCAGGAGCTTCGGGTCGTGAAGGCAAAGGCTGCTGAGAATGAGGACGAAATACAGGGCCTGGTGGTGAAGACAGAGATGCACGAGGCACAACACAAAAGGTTTGTGAAAGGCTGGAGGTGCTGGAGAATAATGCGAGGAGGAAGAATTTAAGGATTCTTGGTCTTCCCAAAGGTGCAGAAGGGGCGGACGTCGGGGCATATATGAGCACGATGCTTCACTCGTTAATGGGATCGGAGGCCCCGACGGGCCCGTTGGAGGTGGAGGGAGCTTATCGAGTTATGGCGCGAAGACCGAGGGCTGGAGAAATTCCTCGAGCCATAGTGGTGAGATTTCTCTGATATAAGGACAGAGAGATGGTCCTCAGATGGGCAAAGAAAACCCGGAGCAGTAGGTGGGAGAACGCGGTGATCCGCGTATATCAAGATTGGAGTGCGGAGGTGGCGAGAAGGAGGGCAAGCTTTAATCGGGCCAAGGCGGTGCTGCACAAAAGGAAGGTTAAATTTGGAATGCTGCAGCCGGCAAGACTGTGGGTCACACATCAAGGGAAACATCACTACTTTGAAACGGCAGAAGAGGCGTGGACATTTATTGTTGAGGAGAAACTGGAATAAGCGGGCTAGAAAAAGAACGTTTGGGACAAAGTGGTGGGGTGATTACGTGGGGTGAAGGGGGGGAAATGGGGGAAGAGATGATTTCCCAAGTTGTTAATCCTGCGACCCTGTAATTTTTCTCTCTTCCCCATGTCGTGGGAGGGAGGATGAGGAGCAGGGGGCGCCGGCCATTGGGGGGGGGGGGGGGGGGGTGGGGGATTAACTGGGTTGCTGCTGCTGGGGAGAAGGGGGAGCTGGTATGGGGTGGGGTGGTCGGGGCGGGCGGGCGCCGTTGGGGGGAGATACGGCTACGTGGGAACCGGGTGAGGAGCTGGATTGAAAAAGGAGATGGCTAGTCGACAAGGGGGGGGGGGGCGGTAAAGAGCCCCCCCAACCCGGCTGATCACGTGGAATGTGAGAGGGCTGAACGGGCCGATTAAGAGGGCACGGGTACTCGCACACCTAAAAAAACTTAAGGCAGATGTGGTTATGCTGCAGGAGACGCATCTGAAACTGATAGACCAGGTCAGACTTCGCAAAGGATGGGTGGGGCAGGTGTTTCATTCGGGGCTAGACGCAAAAAACAGGGGGGTGGCTATATTAGTGGGGAAGCGGGTAATGTTTGAGGCAAAGACCATAGTGGCGGACAGTGGGGGCAGATACGTGATGGTGAGTGGCAGATTGCAAGGGGAGGCGGTGGTTTTAGTGAACGTATATGCCCCGAACTGGGATGATGCCAATTTTATGAGGCGTATGTTGGGACGCATCCCGGACCTAGAGGCGGGAAAGTTGGTAATGGGTGGAGATTTTAATACGGTGCTGGACCCAGGGCTGGATAGATCGAGGTCCAGGACCGGAAGGAGGCCGGCTGCAGCTAGGGTGCTCAAGGACTTTATGGAGCAGATGGGAGGAGTAGACCCCTGGAGATTTAGTAGACCGAGGAGTAAGGAGTTTTCGTTTTTCTCCTATGTCCACAAAGTCTATTCACGGATAGACTTTTTTGTTTGGGAAGGGCACTGATCCCGAAGGTGACGGGGACGGAGTACACGGCTATAGCTATTTCGGACCACGCTCCACATTGGGTGGACCTGGAGATAGGGGAGGAAAAGAACAGCACCCACCCTGGAGAATGGACATGGGATTATTGGCAGATGAGGGGGTGTGTTTAAGGGTGAGGGGGTGTATTGAATGGTACTTGGAACTTAATGACAATGGGGAGGTTCAGGTGGGAGTGGTCTGGGAGGCGTTGAAGGCTGTGGTTAGAGGGGTGCTGATATCTATTAGGGCACATAAAGGAAAGCAGGAGAGTAAGGAAAGGGAGCGGTTGTTGAAAGAACTTCTGAGGGTGGATAGACAATATGCGGAGGCACCGGAGGAGGGACTGTACAGGGAAAGGCAAAGGCTACATGTAGAATTTGACTTGTTGACTACGGGTAATGCAGAGGCACAATGGAGGAAGGCACAGGGTATACAGTACGAATATGGGGAGAAGGTTGCTGGCCCACCAACTGAGGAAAAGGAGAGCAGCGAGGGAGATAGGGGGGGTGAGAGATGAGGAGGGAGAGATGGAGCGGGGAGCGGAGAGAGTGAATGGAGTGTTCAAGGCATTTTATGAAAGATTATATGAATCTCAGCCCCCGGAAGGGAAGGAGAGAATGATGTGCTTTCTGGATCAGCTGGAATTTCCTAAGGTGGAGGAGCAGGAGAGGGCGGGACTGGGAGCACAGATTGAGACGGAGGAAGTAGTGAAAGGGATTGGAAGCATGCAGGCGGGGAAGGCCCCGGGACCAGATGGATTCCCAGTGGAATTCTATAGGAAATATATGGACTTGCTGGCCCCGCTACTGATGAGAACCTTTAATGAGGCTAGGGAAAGGGGGCAGCTGCCCCCGACTATGTCAGAGGCAACGATATCACTCCTCCTAAAGAAGGAAAAAGACCCGCTGCAATGCGGGTCCTATAGGCCCATTTCCCTCCTGAATGTGGATGCTAAGATTCTGGCCAAGGTAATGGCAACGAGGATAGAGGATTGTGTCCCGGGGGTGGTTCATGAGGACCAAACTGGGTTTGTGAAGGGGAGACAGCTGAACACAAATATACGGAGGCTGCTAGGGGTAATGATGATGCCCCCACCAGAGGGGGAAGCGGAGATAGTGGTGGCGATGGATGCCGAGAAAGCATTTGATAGAGTGGAGTGGGATTATTTGTGGGAGGTGCTGAGGAGATTTGGCTTTGGAGATGGGTATATCAGATGGGTACAGTTGCTGTATAGGGCCCCGATGGCGAGCGTGGTCATGAATGGACGGGGGTCTGATTATTTTCGGCTCCATAGAGGGACGAGGCAGGGATGTCCTCTGTCCCCGTTATTGTTTGCACTGGCGATTGAGCCCCTGGCCATAGCATTGAGGGGTTCCAGGAAGTGGAGGGGAGTACTCAGGGGAGGAGAAGAACACCGGGTATCTCTGTATGCGGATGATTTGTTGTTGTATGTGGCGGACCCGGCGGAGATAATGCGGATACTTGGGGAGTTTGGGGATTTTTCAGGGTATAAATTGAACATGGGGAAAAGTGAGTTGTTCGTGGTGCATCCAGGGGAGCAGAGCAGGGAAATAGAGGATTTACCGTTGAGGAAGATAACAAGGGACTTCCGGTACTTGGGGATCCAGATAGCCAAGAATTGGGGTACATTACACAGGCTTAATTTAACGCGGTTGGTGGAACAGATGGAGGAGGACTTTAAGAGATGGGACATGGTGTCCCTGTCACTGGCAGGTAGGGTGCAGGCGGTTAAAATGGTGGTCCTCCCGAGATTCCTTTTTGTGTTTCAGTGCCTCCCGGTGGTGGTCACGAAGGCTTTTTTCAAGAGAATCGAGAAGAGTATTATGAGTTTTGTGTGGGCCGGGAAGACCCCGAGAGTGAGGAGGGGATTTTTGCAGCGTAGTAGGGACAGGGGGGGGTTGGCACTACCGAGCCTAAACAACTATTACTGGGCCGCCAATGTTTCAATGGTGTGTAAGTGGATGGGAGAAGGGGAGGGAGCGGCGTGGAAGAGATTGGAGAGGGCGTCCTGCAGGGGGACTAGCCTACAAGCAATGGTGACGGCGCCGTTGCCGTTCTCACCCAAGAAATACACCACAAGCCCGGTGGTGGTGGCTACATTGAAAATTTGTGGGCAGTGGAGACGGCATAGGGGAAAGACGGGAGCCTCGGTGCGGTCCCCGATAAGAAATAACCATAGGTTTGTTCCGGGGAGAATGGATGGGGGATTTGGAGCATGGCAAAGAGCTGGGGTAGTACAATTGAGAGATCTGTTCGTAGATGGGACGTTTGCGAGTCTGGGTGCGCTGACCGAAAAATATGGGTTGCCCCAAGGGAATGCATTTCGGTATATGCAACTGAGGGCTTTCGCGAGGCAACAGGTGAGGGAATTCCCGCAGCTCCCGACGCAGGATGTGCAGGATAGAGTGATCTCAGAGACATGGGTGGGGGACGGTAAGGTATCAGGCATATACAGGGAAATGAGGGACGAGGGGGAGATCATGGTAGATGAGCTGAAAGGGAAATGGAAAGAAGAGCTGGGGGAGGAGATTGAGGAGGGGCTGTGGGCTGACGCCCTACGTAGGGTAAACTCATCGTCCTCGTGTGCCAGGCTAAGCCTGATACAATTCTACACAGGGCGCATATGACTGGAGCACGGCTCAGTAAATTTTTGGGGGTAGAGGATAGGTGTGGGAGATGCTCGAGAAGCCCAGCGAATCACACCCACATGTTCTGGTCATGCCCGGCACTACAGGGGTTCTGGGTGGGGGTGGCAAAGGTGCTTTCGAAGGTGGTGGGGGTCCGGGTCGAACCAAGCTGGGGGTTGGCTATATTCGGGGTTGCAGAAGAGCCGGGAGTGCAGGAGGCGAGAGAGGCTGATGGGATTTTTCAGGGTATAAATGACCTTTGGGTATAAAGGGCCTTTGCGTCCCTAGTAGCCCGGCGCAGGATATTGTTAATGTGGAAGGAAGCCAAACCCCCGGGTGTGGAGACCTGGATAAACGACATGGCAGGGTTTATAAAGTTAGAACAGATCAAGTTCGTATTAAGGGGTTCGGCTCAAGGGTTCACCAGGCGGTGGCAACCGTTCGTCGACTACCTCACAGAAAGATAGAGGGAATGGAAAAGAAGAAGACAACAGCAGCAACCCAGGGGGGAGTGGGGGGGGGGGAACCGGACGGACTCTCAGGGATGTCATTGTATATGTATAGACACTTGTTATAGGTAATGTATATTGGACTGTTGGATTGTATCTTTGGAGAGTTACTATTTTTGACAATGCAGTTGCCACTCAGTTTTGTTTTTGTTTTTGTTTATATGTTATTTATTTATTTGTTTAAAATTGGCCACGGTTATTTACATTGCTTTGTTGTTGTTCAAAAGAAAAACTATGTACTGTTATGTTTGGCCACAAAATTTTGAATAAAATATATATATTTTTTAAAAATCGAAAGAGAACTCCTGGAACGACAAAAAGAGAAACACATTAACATTGTTGCATAACAATTCAGTGAGTCCAATGTGCAAACTGGCTCATAAGTCCAGCCT
This sequence comes from Scyliorhinus torazame, assembly GCF_047496885.1. Lineage (NCBI taxonomy): Eukaryota > Metazoa > Chordata > Chondrichthyes > Carcharhiniformes > Scyliorhinidae > Scyliorhinus > Scyliorhinus torazame. Next base: position 326,966,715 of record NC_092710.1, read on the forward strand.
AGTAGGTGGGCGACGACTTCGGGTTGACCGCCTCAAGGGTGGGTCAGGATCCACCGGCTGAGGAATGGGCCTGGCCACTGGCGATAGAGGAATAGGCATAGTGGCAGGAAGCTCCATGAAAGTGACATCAGGGACAACAGGCGGGCGTGGCACCGGTGCATGATCACGTAGCGAGCGCGGAAGCAGCCGATGGGCCCGCCGATTATGCCGGCGAATGGACCCATCAGGCATGCGAACCAGGAAAGAGCGGGGAGCCACGTGGCGGAGAACCTTGGCGGTTGCTGACCAGCCACCCTCTGGTAGGTGTATGTGGACGTTGTCTCCAGGTGCCAGGGCAGGAAGATCAGTTACCCGAGCGTCATGTGCCACGTTCTGCTGAGCACGCTGCTGTCGCATCCTCTGCAGTACCGGAGCACGGTCGGGTTTAGGAACATGAATGGACGGTACAGTGGTCCTGAGGGCGCGACCCATCAACAGCTGGGCTGGTGAGAGGCCTGTGGACAGTGGGGCCGAGCGATATGCCAGCAGGGCTAAACAGAACTCGGATCCGGCATCAGCAGCCTTGCAGAGGAGCCGCTTCACGATATGGACGCCTTTTTCCGCCTTGCCATTTGACTGGGGATGCAGAGGGCTTCACGTGTGTGAAGTCGTATGAAGTGGCAAAAGAAGACCATTCTTGGCTCGCAAAACAGGGCCCATTGTCCGACATGACGGTAAGCGGAATGCCATGGCGAGCGAAGGTTTCCTTACATGCTCTGATTACAGCTGATGATGTCAAGTCGTGCAGGCGTATCACGTCCGGATAATTTGAAAAATAATCAATTATGATGACATAGTCCCTGCCGAGCGCATGAAAAAGGTCCACACCCACCTTCGCCCAGGGGGACGTTACCAACTCATGGGGCTGAAGCGTCTCAGGGGGTTGCGCCGGCTGAAACCTTTGGCAGGTGGGGCAGTTGAGCACCATGTTGGTGATGTCGTCGCTGATGCCCGGCCAGTAGACAGCTTCTCGGGCCCTCCGCCTGCACTTTTCAACCCCGAGATGGCCTTCGTGTAGTTGGTCGAGGACCAGCTTGTGCATGCTGTGTGGAATCACAATCCGGTCCAACTTTAGGAGGACACCGTCAATGACGGCCAAGTCGTCCCGGACATTGTAGAATTGTGGGCACTGTCCTTTGAGCCACCCTTCCGTCATGTGGCGCATCACACGTTGTAGAAGGGGGTCAGCCGCAGTCTCACGGCGAATACGGACCAGACTTGCATGATTAGCTGGCAGATTGGCTGATGTGAAGGCCACATGCGCTTCGACCTGACAGACGAACCCCCCCCCGATTTGGGTGGTGTGCTCACTGCTCTGGACAGGGCATCCGCGATCATAGATCATAGAATTTACAGTGCAGAAGGAGGCCATTCGGCCCATCAAGTCTGCACTGGCTCTTGGAAAGAGCACCCCACCCAAGATCAACACCTCCACCCTATCCCCATAACCCAGTAACCCCACCAAACACTAAGGGCAACCTTGGACACTAAGGGCCATTTATCATGGCCAATCCATCTAACCCGCACATCTTTGGACTGTGGGAGGAAACCGGAGCACCCGGAGAAAACCCCACGCACACATGGGGACGATGTGCAGACTCCGCACAGACAGTGACCCAAGCCGGAATCGAACCTGGGACCCTGGAGCTGTGAAGCAATTGTGCTAATTACTATGCTACCGTGCTGCCCATTGTATCTTTGTATCTCGAGCAGTGTCGAAGAACGCCAATACCGGAGCTGTGGTGAGCTTAATCTTGAGCTCCTCCCATTCCTTCTGGTGTGCGGGCAGCCACTGGAACTCCGTAGTCTTCTTCACCAGGTGGCGAAGAGCCGTTGTGTGGGAGGTTGAGCTAGGTTGGGAATAAACTTCCCCAGGAAGTTGACCATCCCGAGAAAGCGAAGCACTGCCTTCTTGTCTGCCGGCTGCGGCATGGCTGTAATAGCTGTCACTTTGTCTGCATCCGGACGCACTCCTGACCGGGATATGTGGTCCCCCAGAAACTTTGGCTCGGTTTGGCCAAAAGAACACTTGGCTCGGTTGAGGCGCAGGCCGTGTTCTCGTATCCGAGCAAAGACGCGCTGGAGACGACCGATGTGCTCCTGTGGTGTGGTGGACCAGATGATGACGTCGTCAACATAGACGCGCACCCCTTCGATACCCTCCATCATCTGTTCCATGATTCGATGAAACACCTCGGATGCCGAGATGATGCCAAACGGCATTCTATTGTAGCAATACCTGCCAAAGGGAGTGTTGAAGGTGCACAGCTTCCTGCTGGACTGATCCAGTTGAATCTGCCAAAAACCCTTTGAGGCATCAAGCTTTGTAAAAATTTTAGCCCGGGCCATTTCGTTCGTGATCTCTTCCCGTTTGGGTATGGGGTAGTGTTCCCTCATGAAGTTGTTGTTCAGGTCTTTCGGGTCAATGCAGATCCGGAGTTCGCCAGAGGGCTTTTTTACGCACACCATGGAGCTGACCCATGGCGTCGGCTCCGTGACCCGGGAGAGCACTCCTTGGTCCTGGAGATCCTGCAGCTGCTGCTTGAGGCGGTCCCTGAGTGGTGCTGGGACCCTGCGAGGTGCATGAATGACCGGGGTGGCGTCCGGTTTGAGCCGTATTCTGTGTGTAGGGCAGTGTGCCCATGCCCTCGAAAGCCTCCTGTTTGTGGGCGAGGAGCGAGTGGAGCTGTGCCCTAAAGCCTGCATCTGGGAAATCGGACATGCCTTCTGGAGACAGAGCGTGTACCCGCTGAACGAGGTGGAGAACCTTGCACGCCTGTGCGCCTAGCAGGGAGTCCTTCGATGATCCAACTATCTCAAAAGACAGTGTGGCTGTATGTGAATAACCTCGAGCTGGCAGGACCCCATGGCCGGGATAACATTCCCGTTGTAATCAACCAGCTGACAGCGGGATGGCCGAATCGGTGGTTTGACCTTCAAGGCGTAGAAGGCTGACCATGCAATGAGATTGTCGGAGGCACCAGTGTCTAAACGGAATGTGATTGGTGATCGGTTGACCGTTAGGGTAGCACATCATTCATCACCCGGATTAACACTGTGTACTGGCATCGGCTGGTGGGTCCTACTTGGGGACATCCGATTTCTGTCAATTACTGCAACACGGAAGGCTTCCCGGTCGTCGGTATCACCGGTCTGTACGTCGTCAGGGTATGACTCGGTGTATGGAGGCTGAATGGCTCGCACGTCCCTGCGAGGCTGGCGGAATTGGGGAGCGTTGGCAGGTTGAGCTGCTCGACAGCAGGCAGCGTAGTGGCCCATCTTGCCACAGCGGAGGCATTGTCGATTCTTTTCTGGACATTGCCGCATTAAATGTGCGGATCCACAGTTGCCGCACGTCGTGACGTCATGGCGTTAGTTGCGCCACCGCGCATGCGCAGTTCGGTCCTGCGTAGAGCACACCTGCGCGTCACGTCCCTCTGCGTCGACGCCTCTTTTGGCGCGTACAAGTGGCCTCGGAAAGCGCGCAAAATGGCTGCCCTCGTCCGGGCCGCAGGCCGGGAGGAACTCGATCGACTGGACCCGCTCGGCCTCGTAGGATCCCTGCCTTGCCGATTCGGCCGCCTGGAATTGGGAGTATCGGCTGGAGGACGCAGGTTTCGATGGCGGTGGCTCGGTTGAGGCTCTTAATTTTGAGGAGCTGGTGGTGTAGGGTGCCCGAGGTGACCCCAAAAACTATCTGGTCCCGAATCATGGAGTCGGAGGTGGCCTCATAGCCACAGGACTGCGCGAGGATACGGAAGTGTGTCAGAAAAGATTGAAAAGGCTCCTCCTTACCCTGCAGGCGCTGCTGGAAGAGATACCTCTCGAAGCTCTCATTCACCTCGACGCTGAAATGTTGCTCAAGTTTTAGAAGGACCGTCTTGTACTTCATCTTGTCCTCACCTTCCGCGACTATCAGGGAGTTGTAGGTGTGGATGGCGTGTTGCCCTGCCGTGGAGAGGAGGAGGGCAATCTTCCTGGTGTCCAATGCATTCTCCCTTTCGGTGGCTTCCAGGAAGAGCTGGAAGCGCTGTTTAAACAGCTTCAAGTTGACGCCGAGGTTTCCAGTGATTTGGAGCGGCTGCGGCGGGCTGATGGTGTCCATGGCGCAGGATGGCGGATTCCTGAAGATGTGCAGGTAGGTCTCACAGTTGCTGGGTTCCAATCCTGGTACTATGTCCATAAGACCATAAGACATAGGAGCGGAAGTAAGGCCATTCGGCCCATCGAGTCCACCGCCATTCAATCATGGCTGATTTCAACTCCATTTACCCCCTCTCTCTCTATAGCCCTTAATTCCTCGAGAAATCAAGAATTCATCAACTTCTGTCTTAAAGACACTCAACGTCCCGGCCTCCACCGCCCTCTGTGGCAATGAATTCCACAGACCCACCACTCTCTGGCTGAAGAAATTTCTCCTCATCTCTGTTCTAAATGTCGTGTCGGGTGTTCCGCTATACAAATGAACCAACACGGTTGTAGATGGTACAACTCTGTTTTATTACTCTTGATAACAACATCTGTTAACTTATGGCTGTGGTTCGTACTTTACCAGTTAACCTGTGGACCCAGCCCTTGCACTATCTTAGAGAGGCACTCAGCACATGGTGTATGTCTGAGTGGCACGCTGTGAGCTCTGTGCTCTGAGCTATCTCCTGCTGGAATGAGCGGGAACTGTGGTGTTTCCTGTTTTATAGTGCGTGTGCTCTCACTGGTGATTGGCTGTGATATTGCGTGTGTGTTGATTGGTCCGTTGATCTGTCCATCAGTGTGTGTGTGTGATTGCACCATGATATGTTTCTATGAATATCATGACAGTATAGAGTATGTGTTTAAGCAGGGCTGGTTTGGGGAAGTGGTATACAAAGAACAAAGAAAATTACAGCACAGGAACAGGCCCTTCGGCCCTCCCAGCCTGCGCCGATCCAGATCCTTTATCTAAACCTGTCACCTATTTTCCAAGGATCTACTTCCCTCTGTTCCCCGCCTGTTCATATATCTGTCTTGTTGCATCTTAAACGATGCTATCGTGCCCGCCTCTACCACCTCCGCTGGCAAAGCGTTCCAGGCACCCACCACCCTCTGCGTAAAAAACTTTCCACGCACATCTCCCTTAAACTTTCCCCCTCTCACCTTGAAATCACGACCCCTTGTAATTGACATCCCCACTCTTGGAAAAAGCTTGTTGCTATCCACCCTGTACATACCTCTCATAATTTTGTGTACCTCAATCAGGTCCCCCCTCAACCTCCGTCTTTCCAACGAAAACAATCTGAATCTACTCAACCTTTCTTCATAGCTAGCACCCTCCATACCAGGCAACATCCTGGTGAACCTCCTCTGCACCCTCTCTAAAGCATCCACATCCTTCTGGTAATGTGGCGACCACAACTGCACGCAGTATTCCAAATGTGGCAGAACCAAAGTCCTATACAACTGTAACATGAACTGCCGACTCTTGCATTCAATACCCCGTCCGATGAAGGCAAGCATGCTGTATGCCTTCTTGACCACTCTATCGACCTGCGTTGCCACCTTCAGATACAATAGACCTGAACTCCCAGATCTCTCTTACATCAATTTTTCCCAGGACCCTTCCATTTACCGTATAGTCCGCTCTTGAATGAGATCTTCCAAAATGCATCACCTCGCATTTGCCTGGATTGAACTCCATCTGCCATTTCTCTGCCCAACTCTCCAATCTATCTATATTTTGCTGTATTCTCTGACAGTCCTCCTCGCTATCTGCAACTCCACCAATCTTAGTATCATCTGCAAACTTGCTAATCAGACCACCTATACCTTCGTCCAGGTTATTTATGTATATTAAGTAGTGTCACACGGGAGGGTTTAAACTAGTATGGCAGGGGGGTGGGTACGGGAGCAATAGGTCAGAAGGTGAGAGCATTGAGGGAGAACTAGGGAATAGGGACAGTGTGGCTCTGAGGCAGAGCAGACGGGGAAAAGTTGCTGAACACAGCGGGTCTGGTGGCCTGAAGTGCATATGTTTTAATGCAAGGAGCATTACGGGTAAGGCAGATGAACTTAGAGCTTGGATTACTACTTGGAACTATGATGTTGTTGCCATTACAGAGACCTGGTTGAGGGAAGGGCAGGATTGGCAGCTAAACGTTCCAGGATTTAGATGTTTCAGGCGGGATAGAGGGGGATGTAAAAGGGGAGGCGGAGTTGCGCTACTTGTTCGGGAGAATATCACAGCTATACTGCGAGAGGACACCTCAGAGGGCAGTGAGGCTATATGGGTAGAGATCAGGAATAAGAAGGGTGCAGTCACAATGTTGGGGGTATACTACAGGCCTCCCAACAGCCAGCGGGAGATAGAGGAGCAGATAGGTAGACAGATTTTGGAAAAGAGTAAAAACAACAGGGTTGTGGTGATGGGAGACTTCAACTTCCCCAATATTGACTGGGACTCACTTAGTGCCAGGGGCTTAGACGGGGCAGAGTTTGTAAGGAGCATCCAGGAGGGCTTCTTAAAACAATATGTAAACAGTCCAACTAGGGAAGGGGCGGTACTGGACCTGGTATTGGGGAATGAGCCCGGCCAGGTGGTAGATGTTTCAGTAGGGGAGCATTTCGGTAACAGTGACCACAATTCAGTAAGTTTTAAAGTACTGGTGGACAAGGATAAGAGTGGTCCGAGGATGAATGTGCTAAATTGGGGGAAGGCTAATTATGACAATATTAGGCGGGAACTGAAGAACATAGATTGGGGGCGGATGTTTGAGGGCAAATCAACATCTGACATGTGCGAGGCTTTCAAGTGTCAGTTGAAGGGAATACAGGGCAGGCATGTTCCTGTGAGGAAGAAAGATAAATACGGCAATTTTCGGGAACCTTGGATGACGAGTGATATTGTAGGCCTCGTCAAAAAGAAAAAGGAGGCATTTGTCAGGGCTAAAAGGCTGGGAACAGACGAAGCATGTGTGGCATATAAGGAAAGTAGGAAGGAACTTAAGCAAGGAGTCAGGAGGGCTAGAAGGGGTCATGAAAAGTCATTGGCAAATAGGGTTAAGGAAAATCCCAAGGCTTTTTACACTTGCATAAAAAGCAAGAGGGTAGCCAGGGAAAGGGTTGGCCCACTGAAAGATAGGCAAGGGAATCTATGTGTGGAGCCAGAGGAAATGGGCGAGGTACTAAATGAATACTTTGCATCAGTATTCACCAAAGAGAAGGAATTGGTAGATGTTGAGTCTGGAGAAGGGGGTGTAGATAGCCTGGGTCACATTGTGATCCAAAAAGACGAGGTGTTGGGTGTCTTAAAAAATATTAAGGTAGATAAGTCCCCAGGGCCTGATGGGATCTACCCCAGAATACTGAAGGAGGCTGGAGAGGAAATTGCTGAGGCCTTGACAGAAATCTTTGGATCCTCGCTGTCTTCAGGGGATGTCCCGGAGGACTGGAGAATAGCCAATGTTGTTCCTCTGTTTAAGAAGGGTAGCAAGGATAATCCCGGGAACTACAGGCCGGTGAGCCTTACTTCAGTGGTAGGGAAATTACTGGAGAGAATTCTTCGAGACAGGATCTACTCCCATTTGGAAGCAAATGGACGTATTAGTGAGAGGCAGCACGGTTTTGTGAAGGGGAGGTCGTGTCTCACTAACTTGATAGAGTTTTTCGAGGAGGTCACTAAGATGATTGATGCAGGTAGGGCAGTGGATGTTGTCTACATGGACTTCAGTAAGGCCTTTGACAAGGTCCCTCATGGTAGACTAGTACAAAAGGTGAAGTCACACGGGATCAGGGGTGAGCTGGCAAGGTGGATTCAGAACTGGCTAGGCCATAGAAGGCAGAGGGTAGCAATGGAGGGATGCTTTTCTAATTGGAGGGCTGTGACCAGTGGTGTTCCACAGGGATCAGTGCTGGGACCTTTGCTGTTTGTAGTATATATAAATGATTTGGAGGAAAATGTAACTGGTCTGATTAGTAAGTTTGCAGACGACACAAAGGTTGGTGGAATTGCGGATAGCGATGAGGACTGTCTGAGGATACAGCAGGATTTAGGTTGTCTGGAGACTTGGGCGGAGAGATGGCAGATGGAGTTTAATCCGGACAAATGTGAGGTAATGCATTTTGGAAGGGCTAATGCAGGTAGGGAATATACAGTGAATGGTAAAACCCTCAAGAGTATTGAAAGTCAAAGAGATCTAGGAGTACAGGTCCACAGGTCATTGAAAGGGGCAACACAGGTGGAGAAGGTAGTCAAGAAGGCATACGGCATGCTTGCCTTCATTGGACGGGGCATTGAGTATAAGAATTGGCAAGTCATGTTGCAGCTGTATAGAACCTTAGTTAGGCCACACTTGGAGTATAGTGTTCAATTCTGGTCGCCACACTACCAGAAGGATGTGGAGGCTTTAGAGAGGGTGCAGAAGAGATTTACCAGAATGTTGCCTGGTATGGAGGGCATAAGCTATGAGGAGCGATTGAATAAACTCGGTTTGTTCTCTCTGGAACGAAGGAGGTTGAGGGGCGACCTGATAGAGGTCTACAAAATTATGAGGGGCATAGACAGAGTGGATAGTCAGAGGCTCTTCCCCAGGGTAGAGGGGTCAATTACTAGGGGGCATAGGTTTAAGGTGAGAGGGGCAAGGTTTAGAGTAGATGTACGAGGCAAGTTTTTTACGCAGAGGGTAGTGGGTGCCTGGAACTCGCTACCGGAGGAGGTAGTGGAAGCAGGGACGATAGGGACATTTAAGGGGCATCTTGACAAATATATGAATAGGATGGGAATAGAAGGATACGGACCCAGGAAGTGTAGAAGATTGTAGTTTAGTCGGGCAGTATGGTCGGCGCGGGCTTGGAGGGCCGAAGGGCCTGTTCCTGTGCTGTACATTTCTTTGTTCTTTGTACAACAACAGTGGTCCGAGCACAGATCCCTGTGGAACACCACTAGTCACCTTTCTCCATTTTGAGACACTCCCTTCCACCACTACTCTCTGTCTCCTGTTGCCCAGCCAGTTCTTTATCCATCTAGCTAGTACACCCTGAACCCCATACGACTTCACTTTTTCCATCAACCTGCCATGGGAAACTTTATCAAACGCCTTACTGAAGTCCATGTATATGACATCTATAGCCCTTCCCTCATCAATTAACTTTGTCACTTCTTCAAAGAATTCTATTAGGTTTGTAAGACATGACGTTCCCTGCACAAAACCATGCTGCCTATCACTGATAAGTCTATTTTCTTCCAAATGTGAATAGATCCTATCCCTCAGTATCTTCTCCAACAGTTTGCCTACCACTGACGTCAAGTTCACAGGTCTATAATTCCCTGGATTATCCCTGCTACCCTTCTTAAACAAAGGGACAACATTAGCATTTCTCTAGTCCTCCGGGACCTCACCCGTGCTCAAGGATGCTGCAAAGATATCTGTTAAGGCCCCAGCTATTTTGTCCCTCGCTTCCCTCAGTAAACTGGGATAGATCCCATCCGGACCTGGGGACTTGTCCACCTTAATGCCTTTTAGAATACCCAAAACTTCCCCCTTCCTTATGCCGACTTGACCTAGAGTATTTAAACATCCATCCCTAGCCTCAACATCCGTCATGTCCCTCTCCTTGGTGAATACCGATGCAAAGTACTCATTAAGAATCTCACCCATTTCCTCTGACTCCACGCATAAATTCCCTCTTTTGTCTTTGAGTGGGCCAATCCTTTCTCTAGTTACCCTCTTGCTCCTTATATACGAATAAAAGGCTTTGGGATTTTCCTTAACCCTGTTAGCCAAAGATATTTCATGACCCCTTTTAGCCCTCTTTATTGCGTGTTTGAGATTTGTCCTACTTTCCCGATATTCCTCCAAAGCTTCATCAGATTTAAGTCACCTAGATCTTATGAATGCTTCCTTTTTCATCTTAGCTAGTTTCACAATTCCACCCGTCATCCATGGTTCCATAATCTTGCCATTTCTATCCCTCATTTTCACAGGGACATGTCTGTCCTGCACTCCAATCAACCTTTCCTTAAAAGACTCCCACATTTCAAATGTGGATTTACCCTTAAACTGCTGCTCCCAATCCACATTCCCTAGCTTCTGCCGAATTTTGTTATACTTGGCCTTTCCCCAATTTAGCACTCTTCCTTTAGGATCACTCTCGGCTTTGTCCATGAGTATTCTAAAACTTAGGGAATTGTGATCGCTATTCCCAAAGTAATCACCGACTAAAACTTCAACCACCTGGCCGGGATCATTCCCCAATACCAGGTCCAGTATGGTCCCTTCCCGAGTTGGACTATTTACATACTGCTCTAAAAAAACTCTCCTGGATGCTCCTTACAAATTCTGCTCCACCTACGCATCCAACACTACATGAGTCCCATTCAATGTTGGGGAAGTTACAATCTCCCATCACGACCACCCTATTGCTCCTACATTTTTCTATAATCAGTCTACATATTTGTACCTCTACTTCACGCCCGCTTTTGGGAGGCCTGTAGTAAAGTCCCAACAATGTTACTACACCTTTCCTATTTCTTAGCTCTACCCATATTGCCTCAGTGCTCGAATCCTCCATCGTGGCCTCCTTAATCACAGCTGTGATATCATTTCTGACCAGTAATCCAACTCCTCCATCTCTTTTACTTCCCTCTCTATCCCTTCTGAAGCATCTATACCCTGGGATATTTAGTTGCCAGTCTTGCCCTTCCCTCAACTAATTCTCAGTAATACCAATAACATCATATTCCCAGGTACTAATCCAAGCCCTAAATTCATCTGCCTTACCTGCTACACTTCTCGCATTGAAACAAATGCACCTCAGACCACCTGTCCCTTTGCGTTCATCATCTCTTCCATGTCTACTCTTCTCCTTAGTCACATTGAGTTTATTATCTAGTACCTTACTGGCTTTAGTTGTTGCCTCTTTACTGACCTCTAACTTCCTAATCTGATTCCCATCCCCTGCCACATTAGTTTAAAACCTCCCCAACAGTGTTAGCAAAAGCACCCCCTAGGACATTGGTTCCAGTCCCACCCAGGTGTAGACCATCCGATTTGTAATGGTCCCACCGCCCCCAGAACCGGTTCCAATGTCCCAAAAATCTGAACCCCTCCCTCCTGCACCATCTCTCAAGCCACGTATTCATTCTGACTATTCTTGAATTTCTACTCTGACTGTCTCGTGGCACTGGTAGCAATCCTGAGATTACTACATTTGAGGTCCTACTTTTTAACTTATCTCCTAACTCCCTAAATTCTGATTGTAGGACCTCATCCTGTTTTTTACCTATATCGTTGGTGCCTATATGCACCACGCCAACTGGCTGTTCACCCTCCCCCTTCAGTATGTCCTGCAGCCGATCTGAGACATCCCTGACCCGTGCACCCGGGAGGCAACATACCATTCGGGAGTCTCGTTTTCGACCACAGAAACGCCTGTCTACTCCCCTTACGATTGAATCTCCTATGACTATAGCCCTGCCAGCCTTTTTCCCGCCCTTCTGTGCAGCAGAGCCAGCCACGGTGCCATGAGCCTGGCTACTACTGCCTTCTCCTGGTGAGTCATCTCCCTCAACAGCATCTAAAACAGTATACCTGTTTTGGAGGGAGATGACCGCATAGGCCACCTGCCCTGCCTTCCTGCTCTTTCTCTGCCTTGTGGTCACCCATTCCCTGTCTCCCTCACCAATCCTAATCTGCGGTGTGACCAACTCACTGCTATCCACGACCTCCTCAGCATCGCGGATGCTCCAAAGTGAGTCCATCCGCAGCTCCAGAGCCGTCATGCGGTCTAACAGGAGCTGCAGCTGGACACATTTCCTGCACATGAAGGAGTCAGGAGCATCGGCCACGTCCCTGAACTCCCACATTGAGCACGAGAAGCATAACACGGGTCTGGGATCCCCTCCCATTTTTACACTTTACCTTAACTGATTACAAATATAATATCAAATAATGAATAAGTGAAAGGAATAAAGATTTTACTTGCCAATCACAATACTTACCAACACACGAAGAGTTAAATTTTTCCCAGCTACTGCCAATTGGAGCACTTTCCTTACTAGCCAATCAGGTCACTGCTTTGCTGTGATGTCATGTGATGTCACTCTTCAAGGTAAGTTTTTAAAGAGGAAAACTTACCTTCCCGACAGACCCCTGGCCACTGCTCCCGCCGAAAATCTGAAGGCCGCTTCTCCGGCAGCTGTGTCCCCGCTGCTCTCCTCGCGCTCTTTTATCCTGTGTCCCCGCAGCTCTCCTCGCGCTCTTTTATCCTGGCCCCGCTGCTCTCCTCGCGCTTTTTTATCCTGGCCCCGCCGCTCTACTCGCGCTCTTTTACCCTGTGTCCCCGCAGCTCTCCTCGCGCTCTTTTATCTTGTGTCCCCGCAGCTCTCCTCGTGCTCTTTTATCCTGTGTCCCCCCCGCTCTTTCACTGTATTCACGCCGCTCTCCTCGCGCTCTTTTATCCTGTGTCCTCGCCGCTCTACTCGCGCTCTTTCACTGAGTCTCCGCCGCTCTCCTCGCGCTCTTTCACCAGCAGTCACTCTGTTCTCACTCCGACCGGATTCAGCTGGAAACTCACAACAGTAAGTTTAAAAGAAATTTACTCCCCTTCTCAACAAGCACTCACTCAGCAACCACTGCGCCCCGCACGATAACACCTCAGGGAAAAGAAAATCTACTTACCAGTCACCAGCCAATCACCTACCTGCAGGCTGTGACGTCACGGTTCAACTTCTTTCTACTTCTACCTGCCCTCAAGTCTCCCTCTTGATCTTTACTCGGCTGGGATTGTTACAGTGATTGTCTTTTTTTTTGGTTAGAGGAGGAGGTAGGGAGGGAAACACTGAAGAAGTGTTTCGGGTTTAACTGTCACTTGACAACAGCTCCTCCACAAACCACCTTCAAGATACGGTGACCGCAATGCAAATTTTCCCCGCAACAGCCAATCAGCAGCTCCGCTTTACTGCCCTCTGCTGGATGCTTGCCTTGACTTGCACATCTAGGGTGTCTTGCTCAGGTACACTTTCTGGACGCAGAAACCGCAATGCACTGATGCAAAGTTCCCCGCAACAGCCAATCAGCAGCTCTGCTCTATTGCCCTCTGCTGGATGGGCCAGGAGGAGGTGAGCCAGGGAACAATGGGTGAGAGTCGCGCTGGCGCCGAAGCTGGGAGCCACCAGGCTAACTGGGTGGGCTAGCCAAGGGAAGCCAGGTTGGGGGGGGGGGGGTTCATATAGTTAGACTAGAGCAGGGGTTAGGTGGTAGGATGGTGTTACTAGGGGAGGAAGGGGGGAAGTTGATCTGCTGACAAGGATGGAAACTGGACATGGCAACAGTGGGGAGGTCATGGGTGGAGCCGGCCTGGAGGCGGACCAGAGGAAGCGCGACACATGGCTGGAGGGCTGGCCAAGGAAAGGGGATGGCTGGTCGGCAAAGCGGGGGGGGCGAAGTGCCCCCAACCAAATGTTTCACCTGGAATGTTAGAGGGCCAAATGGGCCAGTGAAGAGGGCGCGTGTGTTCGCACATTTGCGGGTTCTGAAGGCGGACATGGTCTTGCTGCAGGAGACGCACCTGAAAGTGGCAGAACAGGTTAGGTTAAGGAAGGGCTGGGTTAGTCAGGTCTTTCATTCGGGGCTCGACACTAAGACTAGGGGGGTCACGATCCTGATTAATAAAAGGGTTCAATTTGAGGCGGAGGGTACAGTTGCGGATGGGGGCGGCAGATTTGTTATGGTTAGGGGTAAGCTCGAAGGGGTGAGAGTAGTCTTGGTCAGTGTGTGTGCCCCTAATTGGGACGATGTGGATTTTATCAGGAGGTTGCTAGGGAAGATCCCCGACTTGGACTCGCGCAAACTGATCATGGGTGGGGACTTTAACACAGTCCTGGACCCGAGCCTGGATCGGTCGTCTTCAAAAACAGGCAGGTTGCCAGCGATGGCAAAGGAACTGAGAGGGTTCATGGAGCAAATGTGGGGAGCTGATCCGCGGAGATTTAGACGGCCATCGGTGAGGGAGTTTTCGTACTACTCCCACGTCCATAAGGTGTATTCCCGAATGAATTTCTTTGTCATGAGTAGAGACTTGCTGGCCGGGATGCTGGGGGCAGAATATTCAGCAATTACCATATCGGACCATGCTCCGCACTGGGTAGACCTACGGATTTGTAAGGATAGTTTTCAGCGCCCACAATGGAGGTTGGACGTTGGATTGCTAGCAGACGAGGCGGTGAGTGAGAGACTCAGGTGATGCAGAATTACCTGCAGATAAATGATACCGGAGAAGTCTCAGCAGCAGTGCTCTGGGAGGCACTGAAGGCAGTGGTGAGAGGGGAGCTGATCTCAATCCAGGCTCATAGGGACAGGACAGACAGGGCAGAAACGGACCAACTGGTTCAGGAAATTTTATGGACGGACAGGAGCTACGCGGAGTCCCCGAGGCCAGAGTTACTCAGGAAACGATAGTGGCTGCAGGCCGAGTTTGGGGTGCTGACCACAGGCAAGGCTGTAGAGCAGCTTAGAAAGGCAAAAGACGCTATATATGAGCATGGAGAGAAGGCCAGCAGAATGCTCACGCAACAACTAAGGAAGAGAGAAGCAGCTAGGGAGATAGGAAGGATAGCGGATGGGGAGGGAAATCTGGTGGGGGACCCGGCAGGGCTGAACAACGTGTTTAGGGACTTTTATAGTAAGCTGTACACTTCGGAACCCCCCAGGGGACCGGAGGGGATGAGGCGATTCCTGGACGGACTGACCTTCCCAAGAGTAGGTAGGGGGTTGGTAGACGGACTGGGGGCCCTGGTTCGGATCGAAGAGGTATTGGGGGACCTGAAGGTCATGCAGTCAGGTAAAGCCCCGGGGCCGGATGGGTATCCGATGGAGTTTTACAAAAAGTTTGCCGAGATAGTGGGGGCGATGCTGGTCAGGGTTTTCAACGAGACAGAGGGGTCCTACCCCCGACGATGTCGCAGGCTACTATTTCGCTTATTCTGAAATGGGATTAAGACCCAGAGGTGTGTGGGTCTTACAGGCTGATCTCTTTGATCAACGCAGACGCTAAATTACTGGCCGTGATCTTGGCGACTAGAATTGAGGACTGTGTACCGGATGTAATTGTGGAGGACCAAACCGGGTTTGTAAAGGGGAGGCAACTGGCGGCCAATCTAAGAAGGCTGCTTAATGTGATCATGCTGCCCCCGGAGAGCAGGGAGGCAGAGATAGTGGTAGCTATAGATGCGGAAAAGGCTTTTGACCGAGTCGAGTGGGACTATCTGTGGGAGGTGCTGGGAAGGTTTGTGTTCGGGGAGGGGTTCATTGACTGGGTTAGGCTGTTATATCAGGCCCCAGAGGCTAGTGTAAGGATGAACAGGACAACATCAGATAACTTCAGACTGCACCGCGGGACAAGACAGGGTTGCCCTCTCTCCCCACTGCTGTTCGCGTTGGCCATAGAGCCGCTGGCAATTGCTCTGAGAGCTTCAAGGGACTGGAAAGGGCTGGTCCGGGGGGGAGTGGCACATAAAGTCTCGTTATACGCGGATAACCTGCTGTTATCTGTGTCAGACCCAATGGCGAGGATGGACGGTATCGTGGAAATCCTGAGGGAATTTGGCCGGTTTTCAGGATATAAATTGAACATGGCTAAGAGCGAGATATTTGTAATTCAGGCGAGGGGCAGGAGAGTAGGCTGAAGGGGTTGCCATTCAGGCTGGTAGGAGAAAGCTTTAGATACTTGGGGATGCAGGTGGCACGGGACTGGGGCAGGTTGCATAAGCTCAACCTGTCACGATTTGTGGAACGAGTGAGGGAGGAGGTTCGGAGTTGGGAGATGCTCCCGCTGTCACTAGCGGGGAGGGTGCAGATAGTTAAGATGACGATTCTCCCGAGATTCTTGTTCATATTTCAGTGTCTCCCCATTTTCATCCCGAGGTCCTTCTTTAAGAGGCTGAATAAAATTATCCTGGGATTTGACTGGGCGGGGAAGTCCCCGCGGGTGAGGAAGGTGATGCTCGAAAGGAACAGAGTGCCGGGGGGCTGGTGTTGCCAAACTTTAGCAACTACTACTGGGCGGCTAACATAGCGATGATAAGGAAATGGATGGTGGGCACGGGGATCGTTTGGGAGCGGATGGAGGCTGCTTCGTGCAGGGGCACCAGTTTAGTAGCCCTGGTTACAGTGCCTCTGCTGCTCCCGCTGGCGCGGTACTCCACCAGCCCTATAGTGGTGGCGGCTCTGCGGATCTGGGGCCAGTGGAGAAGGCATATAGGGGAAGTGAGAGCATCGGTGTGGACCCCAATCTGCGGCAATCACCGATTTGCCCCGGGGAACATGGACGGTGGGTATCGACTGTGGCGGAGGGCGGGGATTGTGAGGGTGGGTGATCTGTTCCTGGAAGGGAGCTTTCCGAGCATGAGGGCGTTGGAAGGAAAAGTTTGGGCTGGCGGGAGGGAATGACTTTAGATACTTACAGGTGCGGGATTTTGTGCGCAGACTGGTCCGTCCTTCCCACGCCTCCCGCCAAAGGGGAGGCAGGACAGGGTAGTATCGAGGGGAGAGGTAGGTGAGGATAGAGTCTCAGATATTTACAAAGAACTAATGGGAGCAGAGGATACACAGATTGAGGACCTGAAGCTTAAGTGGGAAGAGGAGCTCGGTTGGGGGGGGGGGGGGGGGGGGGAGATGGAGGACAGTATTTGGGCAGAAGCTCTGAGCAGAGTAAACACGACCGCAACATGCGCCAGGCTCAGCCTGATCCAGTTTAAGGTGCACCGCCCCACATGACGGTGGCCCGGATGAGTAAATTCTTCGGGTTGCAGGACAAGTGTGCCAGATGCGCCAGTGGGCCAGCTAATCACATGTTCTGGTCGTGTCCTAAACTCAGGGAGTACTGGCAGGGATTCGCGGACATCATGTCCCGGGTTTTGAAAACTGGGGTGGTAATGAATCCTGAGGAGGCAATCTTTGGAGTGTCGGAGGACCCGGGAGTCCAGGAGGAGATGGAGGCCGATGTCTTGGCCTTTGCTTCCCTGGTAGCCCGGCAACGAATACTGTTGGCATGGAGGGACTCAAGGCCCCTGAAGACCGAAGCATGGCTATCGGACATGGCGAACTTTCTCGGTCTAGAAGAGGTTAAGTTCGCCTTGAGAGGTTCACTATCAGGGTTCGCCCGGAGCTGGCCATTCATTGACTTCTTCGCGGAGAATTAATCATCAGCAGGGGGGGGGGGGGCGGGGGGAGGCTAGGTAGTGTAGAGTAGGGGGTGGTTTAGGAAGGTCCTTGCGAGAACAGAGTTGTGGTTTGTACTATGCGTTATTTGCTTTTCCTTTTGTACAGTACTATACAATGTCATTGTTTTTATGCCAGAAATACCTCAATAAAATTTTCTTTTTATAAAAAAAAAAAAAAAATTTAAATAAGGGGATCAGGGGTTATGAGGAGAAGGCAGGAGAATGGGGATGAGAAAATATCAGCCATGATTGAATGGCGGAGCAGACTCGATGGGCCGAATGGCCTAATTCTGCTCCTATGTCTAATGGTCTTATGGATATAGATAGATTGGGTGACTGAATGAAAACTTGGCAAATGGAGTGTAATGTGGGAAAGTGTGAGGTCTTGCACTAGGTAGGAGGAATCAAACGACAGATTATTATCTAAATGGTGAGAGACTGCAAGTGAGTGAAGTACAGAGGGATCCAGGTTTTCTAGTGTATGAATCACAAAAAGCTCCCAGGCAGATCCAACAGATAGTGAAGAGGGCAAATGGCATTTTGGCCTTTATTGCAAAGGGGTTGGAGTTTAAAAATAGGGAGGTTTTGTTGCAAATGGACAGGCTGTTGGTGAGACCTCACCTGGAATACAGTTTTGTATCCCTTACCCAAAATAGGATATAGTAACATTGGAGACAGTCCAAAGGAGATTCACCAGGCTAATTCCTGGGATGCGAGTGTTGTCCGATCAAGAGAGACTAGTCTTGGTCTGTATTTCTTGGATTCTAGAAGAGTGAAGGGTGACCTTATTCAAACATCCTGAGGCGGCTTGACAAGGTAGATGGCTTTGACAAAGAGTCATCTGGACTCGAAACGTTAGCTCTTTTCTCTCCCTACAGATGCTGCCAGACCTGCTGAGATTTTCCAGCATTTTCTCTTTGGTTTCAGATTCCAGCATCCGCAGTAATTTGCTTTTATTTTATAAGGTAGATGATGAGCTGGTTTCACTAGTAGCAGAGTCGCCAACAAGGAGACATAGCTACAAGTTAAAGGGCTGGTCATTTAAAAGTGAGGTGTGCAGAAATGTCTTCTTGCAGAGGTTGGTGAATCTCTGGAATTCTCTGCCCCAGAGGGTGGTGGATGCTGGACCATTAGAAGTATTTAAGGGCTTATGGGGTTGCAGGGATAGAGCGGAGTAGTGGGCCTAGGTTGGGGGCTCTTTCAGAGGGTCGGTGTCGACTCAATGGGCTGAATGGCCTCCTTCTGCACTGTAGGGATTCTATGATTGATTTAGACTGTAAATTCATCCTTAATTAATGATGCCTTAACACATACGTTAAATGATCAGGTCTATAATTACCTGAGTTCACGTTTTGACAGTGGGATGTCGCCAATCCTCTACTAGACAATCTCACTCACTGGAACCATGAAATATAATTGGCCAAAGAATGAAAGGCATGATAGGAGGCACTTTTGTTCAAAAACCGCGCGTTGTGTTGATCTGCAATGCATTTCCCAAAAGGGTGGTGGCAGCAGACTTAATAACCACATCCAGACACCAATTGAAATGGATATTCTGCAGGGAAATGAAGCAAGAGCAGGATTGGGACTAATTCCAAGGAGATGGCACAAAGAGAATGGGCCAATGGACCCATCCTGTGCGACATAATTTAATGATATCTCATCAGGTTGCAGCATGTTGTCCTACTTCGGTTTGACTGCCATTGTCATTGAAAGGACCCACTGTTAAAGCCACATTCCAGGTCAGTCGCAAAGCAAAGGCCCCTCTTCTCTACAACAACGGTGCCCCACTTCACCAGCATTACCCTCGTGGCACCGTGACAGAGCTGACTATTTAAGAGGTTCTCTCCTCATTGATCTGGGTTTAGTTCAAACCAGGCTGCCAGAGCGAAAAGGAGGTTTCAACATGTTTGATATTCCCTTTTGTACTGTGTTCAGAGTTACAAATGAGGAGACCTACATCAATATGTTTGGTGGAGATTAGGTCCAGTTTTCATTACCTATTCAAAGAACCGTGACCTGTAGTTAAAACAGTGGGTAGCACTGTTGCTTCATAGCTCCAAAGTCCCAGGTTTGATTCCCGGCTTGGGTCACTCTCTGTGTGGAGTCTGCACGTTCTTCCTGTGTCTTCGTGGGTTTTCTCCGGGTGCTCCAGTTTCCTCCCACAAGTCCCGAAAGATGTGCTGTCAGGTGAATTGGACATTCTGAATTCTCCCTCAGTGTGTCTGAACAGGCGCCGGAATGTGGCGACGAGGGGATTTTCACAGTAATTTCGTTGCAGTGTTAATGTAAGCCTACTTGTGACAATAAAGATTACTAGTATTATTAAATCAGTTGAGAAGAATAAATATTGTGTAACTTATGTCTTCCAGAGTGACCTTACCAGAGACATAAACACCTCGGTGTTGTATATAAACAACAAAGCTCACATGGTGACGTTGGATTATACAGTTCATATCCCAAACCAGGACACTGATGGACAACCAGATGTGAGGTAGGTATGTTCCCTAGAACAGGAGTGGGCAATAGAAATGTGAGGAGGCAAAATCAAAATTTAATTTTGAAATTGGTCAAATGCTGTCTTGATGTCGCAGTCGCTCTCGCCTCAGAGGGCATTTAAGAGTCAACTACATTACTGTAGGCCTGGAGTCACGTGTAGCCAGACTAGATAAGGATGGCACGTTTCTCTCCGTAAAGAACACCAGTTAACCAGATGGATTTTTACAACATTTTATCTGGAGACACATTTGACCAAGTGTGGCATTGAGAACCCAGAGCAAATCTGGAGCCAATGAGAATCAGGGGAAAAACTCTCCGCCAGGGGAACTTTGCTGTCCTATGACACATATCATAGGAACGTAACATGCAGTGCAGGAAGCAATAAGGAAGACAATTGGTAGTTAGCCTGTATCAGAAAGGATTGGAGTGCAAGAACAAAGCCATCTTTCTACAATTGAACTGGTGAGACCACACCCGCAGCACAGTGCACAGTTCTGAACCCCTCCTGATTGTGGAGTCCAGTGCTCGAGGTCACAACCTCACAATAAAGGGTCAGCCATTTAGGGCTGAGCTGAGGAGAAATTCCTTCCCTCAAAGGGTTGTGAACCTTTGCAGTTTTGAACCATGGCAACTCAGTTGTTGAGTACATTCAAGACAGAGATCAAGATATTTTAGGATGATTATATTGAATGACAAAGCAAGCTGGAAGGGCCAAATGGCCTCCCCCCACTCTCATGTCTTAAGTTTCCTTCTTGTGGCTCTTACTACCTTTGCTGCACACTAGTGCTTTTGTATAAGCCAGCTCTCCTCGGATCCCATGTGATTTCACCTTTTGTACCAGTCTACCATGAGGTACCTTGTCGAAGTTTAGATTATTTGTCCATGACTCACCCTTATCCCTCTCAAACCTTTCTTCTCTCAGGGCAGTGAATCTGTAGAATTCTTTACCGTCGAGGGCTTCTGAGGTTGGGTCATTGAGCATGTTCATGGTTGTGATAGACAGATTTTCTAAGCAGCAAAGGAATCAAGGGTTTTAAGGCGGGAAAGTGGAATTGAGGATTATATCAGATCAGCCTTGAATGGCAGAGCAGAGTCGATGGGCCGAATGGCCTACTTAGGCTCCGATGTCTTGTGGTCCAACCCTAATATTAAATTCTATCATATTATGGTCACTGTTAGTTAAGTGTTCTCTTACCATTAGATCACTGTCTAGTTGAGGCTCGTTGCACATTACAAAATCGAATGTGGCTTGTTTTCTTGTTGGTTTAAGAAATGATTGTTCCAGGAATATGTGCACATAAAGTTTTGTGCCTTTGGGACTTGAGCTGTTTTGCTTCTGCTACCCGTTGGGGATGGAGAATGGGGTGCGGGGGGGGCGGGGGGGAGTGCAGGGGGGGGGGAGCGCCTGGAGGGGGTGGAGGAGGCTGGGAATACCGATACGTATAACCTGGAATATTTATCTACCGCCCGTGTCCAGCTTTCAGTCAGATTTCCGTGATGATACCAGGCACCCTATTTTATTTATTCATTCTTTCAAGAGATGTGAGAAATATGAGAATGACTAGAGCGAGGGTAGGTCCGATCAAGGACAGTAGCGGGAGATTATGTATTGAGTCTGAAGAGCTAGGAGAGGTCTTGAACGAGTACTTTTCTTCTGTATTTACAAATGAGAGGGGCCATATTGTTGGAGATGACAGTGTGAAACAGACTGGTAAGCTCGAGGAAATACTTGTTAGGAAGGAAGATGTAGAACATAGAACATTACAGCGCAGTACAGGCCCTTCGGCCCTCGATGTTGCGCCGACCTGTGAAACCACTCTAAAGCCCATCTACACTATTCCCTTATCGTCCATATGTGTTGGGAATTTTGAAAACCTTGAGGATAGACAAGTCCCCCGGGCCTGACGGGATATATCCAAGGATTCTATGGGAAGCAAGAGATGAAATTGCAGAGCTGTTGGCAATGATCTTTTCGTCCTCACTGTCAACAGGGGTGGTACCAGGGGATTGGGGAGTGGCGAATGTCGTGTCCCTGTTCAAAAAAGGGACTCGGGATAACCCTGGGAATTACAGGCCAGTTAGTCTTACTTCGGTGGTCGGCAAAGTCATGGAAAGGGTACTGAGGGATAGGATTTCTGAGCATCTGGAAAGACACTGCTTGATTAGGGATAGTCAGCACGGATTTGTGAGGGGTAGGGCTTGCCTTACAAGGCTTATTGAATTCTTTGAGGAGGTGACCAAGCATGTGGATGAAGGTAAAGCATTGGATGTAGTGTACATGGATTTTAGTAAGGCATTTGATAAGGTTCCCCATGGTAGGCTTCTGCAGAAAGTAAGGAGGCATGGGATAGTGGGAAATTTGGCCAGTTGGATAACGAACTGGCTAACCGATAGAAGTCAGAGAGTGGTGGTGGATGGCAAATATTCAGCCTGGATCCCAGTTACCAGTGGCGTACCGCAGGGATCAGTTCTGGGTCCTCTGCTGTTTGTGATTTTCATTAATGACTTGGATGAGGGAGTTGAAGGGTGGGTCAGTAAATCTGCAGACGATACGAAGATTGGTGGAGTTGTGGATAGTGAGGGGGGCTGTTGTCGGCTGCAAAGAGACATAGATAGGATGCAGAGCTGGGCTGAGAAGTGGCAGATGGAGTTTAACCCTGAAAAGTGTGAGATTGTCCATTTTGGAAGGACAAATATGAATGCGGAATACAGGGTTAACGGTAGAGTTCTTGGCAATGTGGAGGAGCAGAGAGATCTTGGGGTCTATTTTCAAACATCTTTGAAGGTTGCCACTCAAGTGGATAGAGCTGTGAAGAAGGCCTATGGTGTGCTCGCGTTCATTAACAGAGGGATTGAATTTAAGAGCCGTGAGGTGATGATGCAGCTGTACAAAACTTTGGTAAGGCGACATTTCGAGTACTGTCTACAGTTCTGGTCGCCTCATTTTAGGAAGGATGTGGAAGCTTTGGAAAAGGTGCAAAGGAGATTTACCAGGATGTGCCTGGAATGGAGAGTAGGTCTTACGAGGAAAGGTTGAGGGTGCTAGGCCTTTTCTCATTAGAACGGAGAAGGATGAGGGGCGACTTGATAGAGGTTTATAAGATGATCAGGGGAATAGATAGAGTAGACAGTCAGAGACTTTTTCCCCGGGTGGAAAAAACCATTATAAGGGGACATAAATTTAAGGTGAATGGTGGAAGATGTCAGAGGTAGGTTCTTTACCCAGAGAGTAGTGGGGGCATGGAATGCACTGCCTGTGGAAGTAGTTGAGTCGGAAACATTAGGGACCTTCAAGCAGCTATTGGATAGGTACATGGATTACGGTAAAATGATATAGTGTAGATTTATTTGTTCTTAAGGGCAGCACGGTAGCATTGTGGATAGCACAATTGCTTCACAGCTCCAGGGTCCCAGGTTCGATTTCGGCTTGGGTCACTGTCTGTGCAGAGTCTGCCCATCCTCCCCGTGTGTGCGTGGGTTTCTACCGGGTGCTCCGGTTTCCTCCCACAGTCCAAAGATGTGCAGGTTAGGTGGATTGGCCATGATAAATTGCCCTTAGTGTCCAAAATTGCCCTTAGTATTGGGTGGAGGTGTTGACTTTGGGTAGGGTGGTCTTTCGAAGAGCCGGTGCAGACTCAATGGGCCGAATGGCCTCCTTCTGCACTGTAAATTCAATGATAATCTATGATTAATCTAGGACAAAGGTTCGGCACAACATTGTGGGCCGAAGGGCCTGTTCTGTGCTGTATTTTTCTATGTTCTATGTGGGCTATATTGTCCTTGAACTGAGTGGCTTCCTAGGCAATTTCAGAGGTCATTTAAAAGGTTATTTAGTTGCATTTGCACATCACATTCACTTGTGCATTTCCCTCAAGGTACGTGGTCTTTGGTTTGGACTCTGAAACTCTGTTTTATTTGCATTTGCATAAATAAGCAGCAAAGGCTGCAATTCATCTTTAGTCATTTATGCAGCACAGTGTAACATGGTGGCACAGTGGTTAGCACTGCTGCCTCACAGAGCCAGGGGCCGTGTTCAATTACGACCTTGGGTGACTGCCTGTGTGATGTTTGCACACTCCCAGTTTCCTCCGGCTGTGCCGATTTCCTCCCATAGTCCAAAGATGTGCAGATTGGGTGGATTGGCCATGCTAAGTTGCCTCTTCGTGTCCAGGGATGTGCCGGTTAGGACAGGGCAGGGGAGTGGGGCTGGGCGGAGTGCCCTTTCGGAGGGCCGGTGCAGACTCGATGGGCTGGTTGGCCTCCTTCTGCACTGTAGGGATTCTATAAACCCCGTGAAACACTTAACCCTTTTATCTTTTCCTCAGCACCTTCCGTCTGTCCTACTATCCTCATCGCGTGGATGCCTTCACCAAGTTGCTGAAGGACGCTTTCCAAGGACAATGCCAGCACAGCCTGTACGGTGACTTTAAACCCCACAAGCTCGGCCAGGACTGCGTTCCATGCTACTTCATCCACGTCGTGAAGAAGGCTGGTTGAGCCCCGACTCTCCAGATAGATCGAAACTTTGACCCCGGAAACCACCTCCCTCCTACCCCTTTCCCCCCCCCTCCTCCTCCTCCCCCCCCCCCCCCCCACACCCCACACCCCCTCCTCCCCCCTCCCTGGAAAAAGAGGAAGACGAAAACCAGAAGTGAGGGGTGGTGAAGAGGGGCTATAAACGATTATTGTAGCAGGGTATAGGTTCAGGTCTTCAGGTCTTTTAATTAGCAATTGGTGTGGATCATGGACGGGATTACCATTTTAATTATACTGTAATTAATAAACGCATGTGGGTGTTGGTTGTTAACCCTGTAGCAGATCCAGTGCTGTCAGTATTGGACTAATGTCAGATATTCATGGTCAGAAATAAGGACTTCATCTCAACCACAATCGCCCCCTCTGCCCCCCCCCCCCCCCCCCCCCCGCCATTCCAACCCATTACCTACCCCCAACCCCCCAATTCCCCACCAACCAGCTCCCATCTTCTGAAGTTGGTGGTGCTCGGCAGGCAACAATCAGTGTCTGAATCAACATAGAACATACAGTGCAGAAGGAGGCCATTCGGCCCATCGAGTCTGCAGCGACCCATTTAAGCCCTCACTGTCACCCTATCCCCGTAACCCAATAGCCCCTCCTAACCTTTTTTGGTCACTAAGGGCAATTTATCATGGCCAATCCACCTAAGTCAGTGAGGCAATCGTACATGCAATCATCCGTTGTTACCCAGTGAGATCAGCTAATTTAACCTAGGATCTGCCAGAATCTAAATATTTAGCACGTGACAAGAGCACTATAGCAGTTCGATGATGCAGCCTTGTGAATCAAGGAAAAATGATCTGAGCCACAGCAGGTACACCACATTCACCAGAGGCCCACAATACTGCTCAGAAAGGATGAAGTGAGCACTTTTCCTGTATTGTGTCTGTTCCTAAAGGGCATAATTGTGCCAACTGGTTTTGAAGGCGCTCTCGGCCTTTTTGATTTCCCATTGTATGAATAAGAAAAGTACACTGCCAGAATCTACAGCAACTTCCATCGCTAGAGAGATACAGATGAACTCATCCATCCGAAAACGACCACACAGATCACCCATCAGAGCATCCAACTGCTTATTAAACAATTTCTCATATTTTTGCCATAACTACCTTACTTGTAAATCCATTCCCAAGTGTTGATCATTCTTTCTGTGACTAATTTCATGACTTCAATGTTAATTTCCCCCTTGCCCACGTGTTGTCTTGCCCTAGTTTAGCTTTCTGGATTCATCTTTTCTCGACTAATTACTGACTTAAATATTTCGAAATGTTTCCTTTTCCAGCCAGGGAGCGGGTCTTGGCTCGTAATCGAGCCCATTTCCCCAGGGATCTGTCTTGTGTAGTGTATTAAAAAGGTTCCGTGGCCTTTGCGACGCCAGTGTATGATGTGACGTGGTCACAGTGTGCAGTGCAACATCCTCCCATACATTACATTGAGGCTGAATAGTTCCCCATTCTCCATGAGTGTGCTGATCAGTCGATAGTTTCAGTGAACTTTGATCGTGTCTCCTCGGAATGTTTGAGAAGGTAAATTTGCTGAGGGTTACAGACCCAAATGCCAACATGCACTTTTTAAGCCTTCAACGACTATCAACCTTGTTACTGTTGTTATTGAAATACACCATGAAACTTCTCAGGACTGTGGTCTAACCTGATTCATTGTTAACAAGTGAATATACTTGTTGTCTGTATCAGAGTTTCTTGTTTCTGCCAATGATTAATACAAGCTGTGACTAATGTCTGGTTATTTAAAAGTGGATCCTTTATTGTCAAATCTCCAGTCCTCTAGCACTCATCCACACTCAGTATGAAATGTGTAATCCAAGGCCTGGGCTAATTCCTCCCTCGCCCTCTCTTTTCACCACTGGCTGGGGCCTCTGGAATTTTGGCCCTCCGAGGTCAGTGAGCTACGGTTTGACACACTTTGAGCACAAGGCCGCTTGTTGACTAATGAGGCTGAAATCCCAAAGTGCTCAGCTTTGTGCGGGGATAGTATTGATCTCTTTATTTAAGGAAAGATGTAAATGTATTAGATGGAGGGGCGGGATTCTCCCGTACCCGTCGAGGCGGGCGGTCACGGCGTCGAGGAGTGGAGTGAACCACTCCGGCGTCGGGCCACCCCGAACGTGCGGAATCCTCTGCACCTTCGGGGTAGGCCAGCCGGCCCGGAAGTGGCTTGGCGCACAACCGGCGCCGAAGGGCCTCCGCCGGCTGGCACGAGTTGGCGCATGCGCGGGAGCGCCAGCGTGTGGTGGAGTCATCCCAGCGCATGCGCAGGGGTGTTCATCTCCGCGTCGGCCATGGCGGAGGACCACAGCAGCCGATGCGGAGGAATAGAGTGCCCCCACGGCACAGGCCCGCCCGCGGATCAGTGGGCCCCGATCGCGGGCCAGGCCACCGCGGGGGCACCCCATGGGGCCAGATCCCCCCGCACGCCCCCGAGGTCCCCGAAGGCTACCCGCGCAGCCAGGTCCCGCCGGTAAGTACCTACTCTAATTTACGCCTGCGGGACCGGCCGAAAACGGGCGGCCACTCGGCCCATCGTGAGCCGGAGAATCGCCGGGGCCGATGGGCGATT
This sequence comes from Scyliorhinus torazame, assembly GCF_047496885.1. Classification (NCBI taxonomy): domain Eukaryota; kingdom Metazoa; phylum Chordata; class Chondrichthyes; order Carcharhiniformes; family Scyliorhinidae; genus Scyliorhinus; species Scyliorhinus torazame. The sequence continues at coordinate 326,993,557 of NC_092710.1, forward strand.
CCCGCCCCTCCGACCGGCAGGGGGTCGGAGAATCCCGCCCCAGTTCAGAGAAGATTTCCCAGACTAATACCAGCAATGGGCGTGTTTGATTGTGCACGCCCGCTGACTGAAGTAGCGCCGAGTACGTGACGACATCCGGAGGCACATCCCTCAACTTTTGATGCGATTCCGCACTCTACTAGGTTGGGCGTATCTGCGCCAGCAAAATAGAATTCTGACCCAAGAATGGGCGGGTTGAGGAAAGGCTGGAGAGCTTAGGCTAAGGTCCACTGGTGTTTAGACGAATAAGAGGTGACTTGATTGAAACGTGTGAGATCCTGAGGGATCGTGACCGGGTGGGTGTGGAGAGGACGTTTCCTTTGCAGGGAGAATATAGAACTAGGGGTCACTGTTTAAAAATAAGGCATCACCCATTTTATAATCTTTATCTTTATTGTCACAAGTAGGCTTACATTAGCACTGCAATTAAGTTACTGTGAAAAGCCCCTAGTCGCCACATTCCGGCGCCTGTTCGGGTACACAGAGGGAGAATTCAGAATGTCCAATTCATCTAACAAGCACGTCTTTCGGGACTTGTGGGAGGAAACCGGAGCACCCGGAGGAAACCCACGCAGACACAGGGAGAACGTGCAGATTCCACACAGACAGTGACCTAAGCTGGGATTTGAACTTGTGACACAGGCTCGTGGGGCCAAATGGTCGACTTCTGCTTTTTTGTGTGAAGCTCACCAGAACCTGGGGATTGGTCATCCTTTAAATGACAGTCCACTGAGTAATGCCTTGACCATTCAGAGTTAATCTGCCTGGTTTACATTTTTTTTTAAATTGCAGTTAACTGTCAATTATCAGCTAACTGGTGCATTCTCCATGGCAATGCCTTTACCAACCATAACACAGCCAATGAATCATCACTCTCTTATGACGCATAAATAGTTGTTCCATTTACATTTGGTATTCTTGTGATTCATCCTGATGAGTGCAAAATGAAAAGCTTCGACAACCCGTGTCTTTTTTTCAGCAATAGAAACATTCTGGATGACCAGAAATAATTGTCTCACATGTAATTCCAATCACCAGGGAAAGGGCACTGAGAAAAATTGCTAATACATAGATTCCCTACAGTGCAGAAGGAGCCCATTCAACCGATCGAGTCTGCACAGACCCTCCAAAAGAATAACCGACCGAGCCCCCGCCCCCCCCCCCCCCCCCGGGCACCATATCTCAATACCCCCCACCCAACTTGCATATCCCTGGAAACGAAGGGGTTATTTAGCATAGCCAGTACACCGAATCTGCATAACTTTGGACTGTGGGAGGAAACCGGAGTACATGGAGGAAACACGCAAACATGAGGAAATGGCTGAGGAACTGAACAGGTTTTTTGGGTCGGTCTTCACAGTGGAAGACACAAATAACATGCCAGTGACTGATGGAAATGAGGCTATGACAGGTGAGGACCTTGAGAGGATTGTTATCACCAAGGAGGTAGTGATGGGCAAGCTCATGGGGCTAAAGATAGACAAGTCTCCTGGCCCTGATTGAATGCATCCCAGAGTGCTAAAAGAGATGGCTAGGGAAATTGCAAATGCACTAGTGATAATTTACCAAAATTCTGTAGATTCTGGGGTGGTCCTGGCGGATTGGAAATTAGCAAACGTGACACCACTGTTTAAAAAAGGAGGTAGGCAGAAAGTGGGTAATTTTGGCCAGTTAGCTTAACTTCGGTAGTCGGGAAGATGCTGGAATCTATCATCAAGGAAGAAATAGTGAGGCATCTGGATGGAAATTGTCCCATTGGGCAGACGCAGCATGGGTTCATAAAGGGCAGGTCGTGCCTAACTAATTTAGTGGAATCTTTTGAGGACATTGCCAGTGCGGTAGATAACGGGGAGCTAATGGATGTGGTATATCTGGATTTCCAGAAAGCCTTTGACAAGATGCCACACAAAAGGTTGCTGCATAAGATAAAGATGTATGGCATTAAGGGTAAAGTAATAGCATGGATAGAGGATTGGTTAATTAATAGAAAGCAAAGAGTGGGAATTAATGGGTATTTCTCTGGTTGGCAATCAGTAGCTAGTGGTGTCCCTCAGGGATCAGTGTTGGGCCAACAATTGTTCACAATTTACTTAGATGATTTGGAGTTGAGGACCAAGTGCAATGTGTCTAAGTTTGCATGCGACACTAAGATGAGTGGTAAAGCAAAAAGTGCAGAGGATACTGGAAGTCTGCAGAGGGATTTGGATAGGTTAAGTAAATGGGCTAGGGTCTGGCAGATGGAATACAATGTTGACAAATGTGAGGTTATCCATTTTGGTAGGAATAACAGCAAAAGGGATTATTATTTAACTGATAAAATATTAAAACATGCTGCTGTGCAGAGAGACCTGGGTGTGCTAGTGCATGAGTCGCAAAAAGTTGGTTTACAGGTGATGGAGAAGGCAAATGGAGTTTTGTCCTTCATTGCTAGAGGGATGGGGTTTAAGACTAGGGAGGTTATGCTGCAATTGTATAAGCTGTTAGTGAGGCCACACCTGGAGTATTGTATTCAGTTTTGGTCTCCTTACCTGAGAAAGGACGTACTGGCGCTGGAGAGTGTACAGAGGAGATTCACTCGGTTCATCCCAGAGCTGAAGGGGTTGGATTACGAGGAGAGGTTGAGTAGACTGGGACTGTACACGTTGGAATTTAGAAGGATGAGGGGGGGGGGGGGGATCTTATAGAAACATATAAAATTATGAAGGAAATAGATCGGATAGATGTGGGCAGGTTGTTTCCACTGGCGGGTGAAAGCAGAACTAGGGGGCATAGCCTCAAAATAAGGGGAAGTAGATTTAGGACTGAGTTTAGGAGGAACTTCTTCACCCAAAGGGTTGTGAATCTATGGAATTCCTTGCCCAGTGAAGCAGTTGAGGCTCCTTTATTAAATGTTTTTCAGATAGATAGATAGTTTTTTGAAGAATAAAAGGGTTAAGGGTTTTGGTGTTTGGGCCGGAAAGTGGAGCTGAGTCCACAAAAGATCAGCCATGATCTTATTGAATGGCGGAGCAGGCTCGAGGGGCCAGATGGCCGACTCCTGCTTCTAGTTCCTATGGGGAGAATGTGCAAACTCCACACGGGGAGTCACCCAAGATCGTAATCGAACTCAAGGCCCCTGGCGCTGAGAGTCAGCAGTCCTGACCACTACGCCACACTGCTGCCCTCACTGCTCTGTCATTGTGACTGGTTAAGACCAGAGTATCTAATTGTGTGCGGGACCTTGTACAAGTGATCAACATCAGTTAATTCATCCCCAAACCCCATAGCCTTCCAACAGAAACAGCAGCCTGAAACATGGCTCAATACATCACACCCATTTCATTAGCCTACCAATAATCTCCATCAACATTGTCGGACAATGATAGATACACCTCACCAACAAAGACAGGACCAGAGCTGGGTTTACAATGAAATACACTGTGGGTGCTGACCGATGTGTGTGGGGGGGGCGGGGGGGTGGATACTGCCCGGTGTCTATCGGCACAAAGCAGAGCTTGAGAACTCTACATGGTAAGGGGCGATAAAGCCGCCAGAGTCTTGCCCATCAGGCGAGGCAGAGGGACATCAGACTCTGATTGGTTGAGCCACTTAGAGTGGGAAAACAGACTCGTGCAAATGTCGAGGCGCTGGGATTTACCGGGACGGAGACCGAGGACGCTGGGATTTACCGGGACGGAGACCGAGGACGCTGGGATTTACCGGGACGGAGACGGAGGACGCTGGGTTTTACCGGGACGGAGACGGAGGACGCTGGGTTTTACCGGGACGGAGACGGAGGACGCTGGGTTTTACCGGGACGGAGACGGAGGACGCTGGGTTTTACCGGGACGGAGACGGAGGACGCTGGGTTTTACCGGGACGGAGACCGAGGACGCTGGGATTTACCGGGACGGAGACCGAGGACGCTGGGATTTACCGGGACGGAGACGGAGGACGCTGGGTTTTACCGGGACGGAGACGGAGGACGCTGGGTTTTACCGGGACGGAGACGGAGGACGCTGAGTTTTACCGGGACGGAGACAGAGGACGCTGGGTTTTACCGGGACGGAGACGGAGGACGCTGGGTTTTACCGGGACGGAGACGGAGGACGCTGGGTTTTACCGGGACGGAGACGGAGGACGCTGGGTTTTACCGGGACGGAGACGGAGGACGTTGGGTTTTACCGGGACGGAGACGGAGGACGCTGGGATTTACCGGGACGGAGACGGAGGACGCTGGGTTTTACTGGGACGGAGACGGAGGACGCTGGGATTTACCGGGATGGAGACGGAGGACGCTGAGTTTTACCGGGACGGAGACGGAGGACACTGGGATTTATTGGGACGGAGACGGAGGACGCTGGGTTTTACTGGGACGGAGACGGAGGACGCTGGGATTTACCGGGACGGAGACGGAGGACGCTGGGTCTTACCGGGAGGGAGACGGAGGACGCTGGGATTTACCGGGACGGAGACGGAGGACGCTGGGTTTTACCGGGACGGAGACGGAGGACGCTGGGTTTTACCGGGACGGAGACGGAGGACGCTGGGTTTTACCGGGACGGAGACGGAGGACGCTGGGTTTTACCGGGACGGAGACGGAGGACGCTGGGTTTTACCGGGACGGAGACGGAGGACGCTGGGTTTTACCGGGACGGAGACGGAGGACGCTGGGTTTTACCGGGACGGAGACGGAGGACGCTGGGTTTTACCGGGACGGAGACGGAGGACGCTGGGTTTTACCGGGACGGAGACGGAGGACGTTGGGTTTTACCGGGACGGAGACGGAGGACGCTGGGATTTACCGGGACGGAGACGGAGGACGCTGGGTTTTACCGGGACGGAGACGGAGGACGCTGGGATTTACCGGGATGGAGACGGAGGACGCTGAGTTTTACCGGGACGGAGACGGAGGACACTGGGATTTATTGGGACGGAGACGGAGGACACTGGGTTTTACTGGGACGGAGACAGAGGACGCTGGGATTTACCGGGACGGAGACGGAGGACGCTGGGTCTTACCGGGAGGGAGACGGAGGACGCTGGATTTTACCGGGGCGGAGACGGAGGACGCTGGGTTTTACCGGGACGGAGACGGAGGACGCTGGGATTTACCGGGACGGAGACGGAGGACGCTGTGTTTACCGGGTTGGAGACGGAGGACGCTGGGTTTTACCGGGGCGGAGACGGAGGATGCTGGGATTTACCGGGACGGAGACGGAGGACGCTGGGATTTACCGGGACGGAGATGGAGGACGCTGTGTTTACCGGGTTGGAGACGGAGGACGCTGGGTTTTACCGGGGCGGAGACGGAGGACGCTGGGTTTTACTGGGACGGAGAAGGAGGACGCTGGGTTTTACCGGGGCGGAGACGGAGGACGCTGGGTTTTACTGGGACGGAGAAGGAGGACGCTGGGATTTACCGGGGAGGAGACAGAGGACGCTGGGTTTTACCAGGAGGGAGACGGAGGACACTGGGTTTTACCGGGGCGGAGACGGAGGACGCTGTGTTTACCGGGGAGGAGACAGAGGACGCTGGGTTTTACCGGGACGGAGACGGAGGACGCTGGGTTTTACCGGGACGGAGACGGAGGACGCTGGGTTTTACCGGGACGGAGACGGAGGACGCTGGGTTTTACCGGGACGGAGACGGAGGACGCTGTGTTTACCGGGGAGGAGACAGAGGACGCTGGGTTTTACCGGGTTGGAGACGGAGGACACTGGGTTTTACCGGGGCGGAGAAGGAGGACGCTGGGTTTTACCGGGACGGAGACGGAGGACGCTGTGTTTACCGGGGAGGAGACAGAGGACGCTGGGTTTTACCGGGTTGGAGACGGAGGACACTGGGTTTTACCGGGGCGGAGAAGGAGGACGCTGGGTTTTACCGGGACGGAGACGGAGGACGCTGGGTTTTACCGGGTTGGAGACGGAGGACACTGGGTTTTACCGGGGCGGAGAAGGAGGACGCTAGGTTTTACCGGGACGGAGACGGAGGACGCTGGGTTTTACCGGGACGGAGAAGGAGGACGCTGGGTTTTACCGGGACGGAGACGGAGGACGCTGGGTTTTACCGGGTTGGAGACGGAGGACACTGGGTTTTACCGGGGCGGAGAAGTAGGACGCTGGGTTTTACCGGGACGGAGAAGGAGGACGCTGGGTTTTACCGGGACGGAGACGGAGGACGCTGGGTTTTACCGGGGCGGAGAAGGAGGACGCTGGGTTTTACCGGGAGGGAGACGGAGGACGCTGGGTTTTACCGGGACGGAGACGGAGGACACTGGGATTTACCAGGACGGAGGACACTGGGTTTTACCGGGGCGGAGAAGGAGGACGCTGGGTTTTACCGGGAGGGAGACGGAGGACGCTGGGTTTTACCGGGACGGAGACGGAGGACACTGGGATTTACCAGGACGGAGGACACTGGGTTTTACCGGGGCGGAGAAGGAGGACGCTGGGATTTACCGGGACGGAGACGGAGGACACTGGGTTTTACCGGGACGGAGACGGAGGACACTGGGATTTACCAGGATGGAGGACACTGGGTTTTACCGGGGCGGAGAAGGAGGACGCTGGGTTTTACCGGGGCGGAGACGGAGAAGGCTGGGTTTTACCGGGACGGAGACGGAGGACGCTGGGATTTACCGGGACGGAGACGGAGGACGCTGGGATTTACCAGGACGGAGGACACTGGGATTTACCGGGACGGAGACGGAGGACGCTGGGTTTTACCGGGACGGAGACGGAGGACGCTGGGATTTACCGGGACGGAGGCGGAGGACGCTGGGTTTTACCGGGACGGAGACGGAGGACGCTGGGATTTACCGGGATGGAGACGGAGGACGCTGGGTTTTACCGGGACGGAGACGGAGGACGCTGGGATTTATTAGGACGGAGACGGAGGACGCTGGGATTTACCGGGACGGAAACGGAGGACGCTGGGATTTACCGGGACGGGGACGTAGGACGCAGGGATTTACCGGGGCGGAGACGGAGGACGCTGGGATTTACCGGGGCGGAGACAGAGGACGCTGGGATTTACCGGGACGGGGACGGAAGACGCAGGGATTTACCGGGGCGGAGACGGAGGACGCTGGGATTTACCGGGGCGGAGACAGAGGACGCATGGGTTTTACCGGGACGGAGACGGAGGACGCTGGGATTTACCGGGGCGGAGACAGAGGACGCTGGGATTTACCGGGACGGGGACGGAGGACGCAGGGATTTACCGGGGCGGAGACGGAGGACGCTGGGATCTACCGGGATGGAGACGGAGGACGCTGGGTTTTACCGGGGCGGATACGGAGGATGTTGGGATTTACCGGGGCGGAGACGGACGACGCTGGGTTTTACCTGGGCGGATACGGAGGACGCTGGGATTTACCGCGACCGGTGCCTCTTGGCAGGCGGGCCTGAAGAGAAGCCGGCAGCAGCGACGCTCCGAGCCAACGCCGCGATACAAGGTGCAAGGGTCAGCCGGCCATGAGCTGATATGGCGGCGGCAAGACGGCAGCTGAGACACACGCTGTAAATTTAACTCTCCTGACACTGAAAATGGAGAGGCCTGAGAGTGGAGCAGTGTGAAAGGAGAGGCCTGGGAGTGGAGCGGTGTGAAAGGAGAGGCCTGGGAGTGGGAGTGGAGCGGTGTGAAAGGAGAGGCCTGGGAGTGGAGCCGTGTGAAAGGAGAGGCCTGGGAGTGGGAGTGGAGCGGTGTGAAAGGAGAGGCCTGGGAGTGGAGCCGTGTGAAAGGAGAGGCCTGGGAGTGGAGCGGTGTGAAAGGAGAGGCCTGGGAGTGGGAGTGGAGCGTGGTGAAAGGAGAGGCCTGGGAGTGGAGCAGTGTGAAAGGAGAGGACTCGAGTGGAGCGGTGTGAAAGAGAGGCCTGGGAGTGGAGCCGTGTGAAAGGAGAGGCTTGGGAGTGGAGCGGTGTGAAAGGAGTGGCCTGGGAGTGGAGCGGTGTGAAAGGAGAGGCCTGGGAGTGGAGCCGTGTGAAAGGAGAGGCCTGGGAGTGGAGCGATGTGAAAGGAGAGGCCTGGGAGTGGAGCGGTGTGAAAGGAGAGGCCTGGGAGTGGAGCCGTGTGAAAGGAGAGGCTTGGGAGTGGAGCGGTGTGAAAGGAGAGGCCTGAGAGTGGAGCGGTGTGAAAGGAGAGGCCTGGGAGTGGAGCCGTGCGAAAGGAGAGGCCTGGGTGTGGGAGTGGAGTGGTGTGAAAGGAGAGGCCTGGGAGTGGTGCAGTGTGAAAGGAGAGGACTGGGAGTGGAGCCGTGTGAAAGGAGAGGCTTGGGAGTGGAGCGGTGTGAAAGGAGAGGCCTGGGAGTGGAGCGGTGTGAAAGGAGAGGCCTGGGAGTGGAGCCGTGTGAAAGGAGAGGCCTGGGAGTGGAGCGATGTGAAAGGAGAGGCCTGGGAGTGGAGCGGTGTGAAAGGAGAGGCCTGGGAGTGGAGCCGTGTGAAAGGAGAGGCTTGGGAGTGGAGCGGTGTGAAAGGAGAGGCCTGGGAGTGGAGCCGTGCGAAAGGAGAGGCCTGGGTGTGGGAGTGGAGTGGTGTGAAAGGAGAGGCCTGGGAGTGGTGCAGTGTGAAAGGAGAGGGCTGGGAGTGGAGCCGTGTGAAAGGAGAGGCTTGGGAGTGGAGTGGTGTGAAAGGAGAGGCCTGGGAGTGGAGCGGTGTGAAATGAGAGGCCTGGGAGTGGAGCGGTGTGAAAGGAGAGGCCTGGGAGTGGAGCCGTGTGAAAGGAGAGGCCTGGGAGTGGAGCGATGTGAAAGGAGAGGCCTATGAGTGGAGCGGTGTGAAAGGAGAGGCCTGGGAGTGGAGCCGTGTGAAAGGAGAGGCTTGGGAGTGGAGCGGTGTGAAAGGAGAGGCCTGAGAGTGGAGCGGTGTGAAAGGAGAGGCCTGGGAGTGGAGCGGTGTGAAAGGAGAGGCCTGGGAGTGGAGGCGTGTGAAAGGAGAGGCCTGGGAGTGGAGCGATGTTAAAGGAGAGGCCTGGGAGTGGAGCGGTGTGAAAGGAGAGGCCTGGGAGTGGAGCGGTGTGAAAGGAGAGGCCTGGGAGTGGAGCCGTGCGAAAGGAGAGGCCTGGGTGTGGGAGTGGAGTGGTGTGAAAGGAGAGGCCTGGGTGTGTGAGTGAGCGTGGTGAAAGGAGAGGCCTGGGAGTGGAGCGATGTGAAAGGAGAGGGCTGGCAGTGGAGCGGTGTGAAAGGAGAGGCCTGGGAGTGGAGCCGTGTGAAAGGAGAGGCCTGGGAGTGGAGCCGTGTGAAAGGAGAGGCCTGGGAGTGGGAGTGGAGTGATGTGAAAGGAGAGGCCTGGGAGTGGAGCAGTGTGAAAGGAGAGGCCTGGGTGTGGGAGTGGAGCAGTGTGAAAGGAGAGGCCTGGGAGTGGTGCAATGTGAAAGGAGAGGCCTGTGAGTGGGAGTGGAGCAGTGTGAAAGGAGAGGCCTGGGAGTGGAGAAGTGCGAAAGGAGAGGCCTGGGAGTGGGAGTGCAGCGGTGTGAAAGGAGAGGCCTCGGAGTGGAGCAGAGTAAAAGGAGTGGCCTGGGAGTGGAGCGGTGTGAAAGGAGAGGCCTGGGAGTGGAGCGGTGTGAAAGGAGAGGCCTGGGTGTGGGAGTGGAGCGGTGTGAAAGGAGAGGGCTGGGAGTGGGAGTGGAGCAGTGTGAATGGAGACGCCTGTGAGTGAAGCAGTGTGAAAGGAGAGGCCTGGGAGTGGGAGTGGAGTGATGTGAAAGGAGAGGCCTGGGAGTGGAGCGGTGTGAAAGGAGAGGCCTGGGTGTGGGAGTGGAGCGGTGTGAAAGGAGAGGGCTGGGAGTGGGAGTGGAGCAGTGTGAATGGAGACGCCTGTGAGTGAAGCAGTGTGAAAGGAGAGGCCTGGGAGTGGGAGTGGAGTGATGTGAAAGGAGAGGCCTGGGAGTGGTGCAGTGTGAAAGGAGAGGACTGGGAGTGGAGCCGTGTGAAAGGAGAGGCTTGGGAGTGGAGTGGTGTGAAAGGAGAGGCCTGGGAGTGGAGCGGTGTGAAAGGAGAGGCCTGGGAGTGGAGCGGTGTGAAAGGAGAGGCCTGGGAGTGGAGCCGTGCGAAAGGAGAGGCCTGGGTGTGGGAGTGGAGTGGTGTGAAAGGAGAGGCCTGGGTGTGGGAGTGAGCGTGGTGAAAGGAGAGGCCTGGGAGTGGAGCCGTGTGAAAGGAGAGGCCTGGGAGTGGAGCGATGTTAAAGGAGAGGCCTGGGAGTGGAGCGGTGTGAAAGGAGAGGCCTGGGAGTGGAGCCGTGCGAAAGGAGAGGCCTGGGTGTGGGAGTGGAGTGGTGAAAGGAGAGGCCTGGGAGTGGAGCGATGTGAAAGGAGAGGGCTGGCAGTGGAGCGGTGTGAAAGGAGAGGCCTGGGAGTGGAGCCGTGTGAAAGGAGAGGCCTGGGAGTGGAGCCGTGTGAAAGGAGAGGCCTGGGAGTGGGAGTGGAGTGATGTGAAAGGAGAGGCCTGGGAGTGGAGCAGTGTGAAAGGAGAGGCCTGGGTGTGGGAGTGGAGTGGTGTGAAAGGAGAGGCCTGGGTGTGGGAGTGAGCGTGGTGAAAGGAGAGGCCTGGGAGTGGAGCGATGTGAAAGGAGAGGGCTGGCAGTGGAGCGGTGTGAAAGGAGAGGCCTGGGAGTGGAGCCGTGTGAAAGGAGAGGCCTGGGAGTGGAGCCGTGTGAAAGGAGAGGCCTGGGAGTGGGAGTGGAGTGATGTGAAAGGAGAGGCCTGGGAGTGGAGCAGTGTGAAAGGAGAGGCCTGGGTGTGGGAGTGGAGCGGTGTGAAAGGAGAGGCCTGGGAGTGGAGCAGTGTGAAAGGAGAGGCCTGGGTGTGGGAGTGGAGCAGTGTGAAAGGAGAGGCCTGGGAGTGGTGCAATGTGAAAGGAGAGGCCTGTGAGTGGGAGTGGAGCAGTGTGAAAGGAGAGGCCTGGGAGTGGGGGTGCAGCAGTGTGAAAGGAGAGGCCTGGGAGTGGAGAAGTGCGAAAGGAGAGGCCTGGGAGTGGGAGTGGAGCGGTGTGAAAGGAGAGGCCTCGGAGTGGAGCAGAGTAAAAGGAGTGGCCTGGGAGTGGAGCGGTGTGAAAGGAGAGGCCTGGGTGTGGGAGTGGAGCGGTGTGAAAGGAGAGGGCTGGGAGTAGGAGTGGAGCAGTGTGAATGGAGACGCCTGTGAGTGAAGCAGTGTGAAAGGAGAGGCCTGGGAGTGGGAGTGGAGTGATGTGAAAGGAGAGGCCTGGGAGTGGTGCAGTGTGAAAGGAGAGGACTGGGAGTGGAGCCGTGTGAAAGGAGAGGCTTGGGAGTGGAGTGGTGTGAAAGGAGAGGCCTGGGAGTGGAGCGGTGTGAAAGGAGAGGCCTGGGAGTGGAGCGGTGTGAAAGGAGAGGCCTGGGAGTGGAGCCGTGCGAAAGGAGAGGCCTGGGTGTGGGAGTGGAGTGGTGTGAAAGGAGAGGCCTGGGTGTGGGAGTGAGCGTGGTGAAAGGAGAGGCCTGGGAGTGGAGCGATGTGAAAGGAGAGGCCTGGGAGTGGAGCGGTGTGAAAGGAGAGGCCTGGGAGTGGAGCCGTGCGAAAGGAGAGGCCTGGGTGTGGGAGTGGAGTGGTGTGAAAGGAGAGGCCTGGGTGTGGGAGTGAGCGTGGTGAAAGGAGAGGCCTGGGAGTGGAGCGATGTGAAAGGAGAGTGCTGGCAGTGGAGCGGTGTGAAAGGAGAGGCCTGGGAGTGGAGCCGTGTGAAAGGAGAGGCCTGGGAGTGGAGCCGTGTGAAAGGAGAGGCCTGGGTGTGGGAGTGGAGTGGTGTGAAAGGAGAGGCCTGGGTGTGGGAGTGAGCGTGGTGAAAGGAGAGGCCTGGGAGTGGAGCGATGTGAAAGGAGAGGGCTGGCAGTGGAGCGGTGTGAAAGGAGAGGCCTGGGAGTGGAGCCGTGTGAAAGGAGAGGCCTGGGAGTGGAGCCGTGTGAAAGGAGAGGCCTGGGAGTGGGAGTGGAGTGGTGTGAAAGGAGAGGCCTGGGAGTGGAGCAGTGTGAAAGGAGAGGCCTGGGTGTGGGAGTGGAGCAGTGTGAAAGGAGAGGCCTGGGAGTGGTGCAATGTGAAAGGAGAGGCCTGTGAGTGGGAGTGGAGCAGTGTGAAAGGAGAGGCCTGGGAGTGGGGGTGCAGCAGTGTGAAAGGAGAGGCCTGGGAGTGGAGAAGTGCGAAAGGAGAGGCCTGGGAGTGGGAGTGGAGCGGTGTGAAAGGAGAGGCCTCGGAGTGGAGCAGAGTAAAAGGAGTGGCCTGGGAGTGGAGCGGTGTGAAAGGAGAGGCCTGGGTGTGGGAGTGGAGCGGTGTGAAAGGAGAGGGCTGGGAGTGGGAGTGGAGCAGTGTGAATGGAGACGCCTGTGAGTGAAGCAGTGTGAAAGGAGAGGCCTGGGAGAGGGAGTGGAGTGATGTGAAAGGAGAGGCCTGGGAGTGGTGCAGTGTGAAAGGAGAGGACTGGGAGTGGAGCCGTGTGAAAGGAGAGGCTTGGGAGTGGAGTGGTGTGAAAGGAGAGGCCTGGGAGTGGAGCGGTGTGAAAGGAGAGGCCTGGGAGTGGAGCGGTGTGAAAGGAGAGGCCTGGGAGTGGAGCCGTGTGAAAGGAGAGGCCTGGGAGTGGAGCGATGTGAAAGGAGAGGCCTGTGAGAGGAGCGGTGTGAAAGGAGAGGCCTGGGAGTGGAGCCGTGTGAAAGGAGAGGCTTGGGAGAGGAGCGGTGTGAAAGGAGAGGCCTGAGAGTGGAGCGGTGTGAAAGGAGAGGCCTGGGAGTGGAGCGGTGTGAAAGGAGAGGCCTGGGAGTGGAGCCGTGTGAAAGGAGAGGCCTGGGAGTGGAGCGATGTTAAAGGAGAGGCCTGGGAGTGGAGCGGTGTGAAAGGAGAGGCCTGGGAGTGGAGCGGTGTGAAAGGAGAGGCCTGGGAGTGGAGCCGTGCGAAAGGAGAGGCCTGGGTGTGGGAGTGGAGTGGTGTGAAAGGAGAGGCCTGGGTGTGGGAGTGAGCGTGGTGAAAGGAGAGGCCTGGGAGTGGAGCGATGTGAAAGGAGAGGGCTGGCAGTGGAGCGGTGTGAAAGGAGAGGCCTGGGAGTGGAGCCGTGTGAAAGGAGAGGCCTGGGAGTGGAGCAGTGTGAAAGGAGAGGCCTGGGTGTGGGAGTGGAGCAGTGTGAAAGGAGAGGCCTGGGAGTGATGCAATGTGAAAGGAGAGGCCTGTGAGTGGGAGTGGAGCAGTGTGAAAGGAGAGGCCTGGGAGTGGGGGTGCAGCAGTGTGAAAGGAGAGGCCTGGGAGTGGAGAAGTGCGAAAGGAGAGGCCTGGGAGTGGGAGTGGAGCGGTGTGAAAGGAGAGGCCTCGGAGTGGAGCAGAGTAAAAGGAGTGGCCTGGGAGTGGAGCGGTGTGAAAGGAGAGGCCTGGGTGTGGGAGTGGAGCGGTGTGAAAGGAGAGGGCTGGGAGTGGGAGTGGAGCAGTGTGAATGGAGACGCCTGTGAGTGAAGCAGTGTGAAAGGAGAGGCCTGGGAGTGGAGCGGTGTGAAAGGAGAGGCCTGGGAGTGGAACAGTGTGAAAGGAGAGGCCTGGGAGTGGAGCAGTGTGAAAGGAGAGGCCTGGGAGTGGAGCAGTGTGAAAGGAGAGGCCTGGGAGTGGGAGTGGAGCAGTGTGAAAGGAGAGGCCTGGGAGTGGAGCAGTGTGAAAGGAGAGGCCTGGGAGTGGAGCAGTGTGAAAGGAGAGGCCTGGGAGTGGGAGTGGAGCGGTGTGAAAGGAGAGGCCTGGGAGTGGAGCAGTGTGAAAGGAGAGGCCTGGGAGTGGAGCGGTGTGAACGGAGAGGCCTGAAGTGCAGCAGTGTGAATGGAGAGGCCTGGGAGTGGAGCAGTGTGAAAGGAGAGGCCTGGGAGTGGAGCGGTGTGAAAGGAGAGGCCTGGGAGTGCAGCAGTGTGAAAGGAGAGGCCTGGGAGTGGAGCAGTGTGTAAGGTGAGGCCTGGGAGTGGGAGTGGAGCAGTGTGAAAGGAGAGGCCTGGGACCGGAGCAGTGTGAATGGAGAGGCCTGGGAGTGGGAGTGGAGCCGTGTGAAAGGAGAGGCGTGGGAGTGGAGCAGTGTGAAAGGAGAGGCCTGGGAGTGGGAGTGGAGCCGTGTGAATGGAGAGGCCTGGGAGTGGAGCAGTGTGAAAGGAGAGGCCTGGGAGTGGAGCAGTGTGAATGGAGAGGCCTGGGAGTGGAGCAGTGTGAAAGGAGAGGCCTGGGAGTGGGAGTGGAGCAGTGTGAAAGGAGAGGCCTGGGAGTGGAGCAGTGTGAAAGGAGAGGCCTGGGGGTGGAGCCTTGTGAAAGGAGAGGCCTGGGAGTGGGAGTGGAGCAGTGTGAAAGGAGAGGCCTGGGAGTGGAGCAGTGTGAAAGGAGAGACCACGGAGTGGAGCAGTGTGAAAGGAGAGGCCTGGGAGTGGAGCCGTGTGAAAGGAGAGGCCTGGGAGTGGAGCCGTGTGAAAGGAGAGGCCTGGGAGTGGAGCCGTGTGAAAGGAGAGGCCTGGGAGTGGAGCAGTGTGAAAGGAGAGGCCTGGGAGTGGAGCAGTGTGAAAAGAGAGGCCTGGGAGTGGGAGTGGAGCAGTGTGAAAGGAGAGGGCTGGGAGTGGAGCAGTGTGAAAGGAGAGGCCTGGGAGTGCAGCAGTGTGAAAGGAGAGGGCTGGGAGTGGAGCAGTGTGAAAGGAGAGGCCTGGGAGTGGAGCAGTGTGAAAGGAGAGGCCTGGGAGTGGAGCAGTGTGAAAGGAGAGGCCTGGGAGTGGGAGTGGAGCCGTGTGAAAGGAGAGGCCTGGGAGTGGAGCCGTGTGAAAGGAGAGGCCTGGGAGTGGGAGTAGAGCCGTGTGAATGGAGAGGCCTGGGAGTGGAGCAGTGTGAAAGGAGAGACCTGGGAGTGGAGCGGTGTGAAAGGAGAGGCCTGGGAGTGGAGCGGTGTGAAAGGAGAGGCCTGGGAGTGGAGCCGTGTGAAAGGAGAGGCCTGGGAGTGGGAGTGGAGCAGTGTGAAAGAAGAGGCCTGGGAGTGGAGCAGTGTGTAAGGAGAGGCCTGGGAGTGGGAGTGGAGCAGTGTGAAAGGAGAGGCCTGGGAGTGGAGCAGTGTGAAAGGAGAGGCCTGGGAGTAGAGCAGTGTGAAAGGAGAGGCCTGGGAGTGGAGCAGTGTGAATGGAGAGGCCTGGAAGTGGAGCCGTGTGAAAGGAGAGGCCTTTGAGTGGAGCCGTGTGAAAGGAGAGGCCAGGGAGTGGAGCAGTGTGAAAGGAGAGGCCTGGGAGAGGAGCAGTGTGAATGGAGAGGCCTGGGAGTGGGATTGGAGCCGTGTGAAATGAGAGGCCTGGGACTGGGAGTGGAGCCATGAGAAAGGAGAGGCCTGGGAGTGGAGCGGTGTGAAAGGAGAGGCCTGGGAGTGGAGCGATGTGAAAGGAGAGGCCTGGGAGTGGAGCGGTGTGAAAGGTGAGGCCTGGGAGTGGAGCGGTGTGAAAGGAGAGGCCTGGGAGTGGAGCCGTGCGAAAGGAGAGGCCTGGGTGTGGGAGTGGAGTGGTGTGAAAGGAGAGGCCTGGGTGTGGGAGTGAGCGTGGTGAAAGGAGAGGCCTGGGAGTGGAGCGATGTGAAAGGAGAGGCCTGGGAGTGGAGCCGTGTGAAAGGAGAGGCCTGGGAGTGGAGCCGTGAGAAAGGAGAGGCCTGGGAGTGGGAGTGGAGTGATGTGAAAGGAGAGGCCTGGGAGTGGAGCAGTGTGAAAGGAGAGGCCTGGGTGTGGGAGTGGAGCAGTGTGAAAGGAGAGGCCTGGGAGTGGTGCAATGTGAAAGGAGAGGCCTGGGAGTGGGAGTGGAGCAGTGTGAAAGGAGAGGCCTGGGAGTGGGGGTGCAGCAGTGTGAAAGGAGAGGCCTGGGAGTGGAGAAGTGCGAAAGGAGAGGCCTGGGAGTGGGAGTGGAGCGGTGTGAAAGGAGAGGCCTCGGAGTGGAGCAGAGTAAAAGGAGTGGCCTGGGAGTGGAGCGGTGTGAAAGGAGAGGCCTGGGTGTGGGAGTGGAGCGGTGTGAAAGGAGAGGGTTGGGAGTGGGAGTGGAGCAGTGTGAATGGAGACGCCTGTGAGTGAAGCAGTGTGAAAGGAGAGGCCTGGGAGTGGAGCGGTGTGAAAGGAGAGGCCTGGGAGTGGAACAGTGTGAAAGGAGAGGCCTGGGAGTGGAGCAGTGTGAAAGGAGAGGCCTGGGAGTGGAGCAGTGTTAAAGGAGAGGCCTGGGAGTGGGAGTGGAGCAGTGTGAAAGGAGAGGCCTGGGAGTGGAGCAGTGTGAAAGGAGAGGCCTGGGAGTGGAGCAGTGTGAAAGGAGAGGCCTGGGAGTGGGAGTGGAGCGGTGTGAAAGGAGAGGCCTGGGAGTGGAGCAGTGTGAAAGGAGAGGCCTGGGAGTGGAGCGGTGTGAACGGAGAGGCCTGAAGTGCAGCAGTGTGAGTGGAGAGGCCTGGGAGTGGAGCAGTGTGAAAGGAGAGGCCTGGGAGTGGAGCGGTGTGAAAGGAGAGGCCTGGGAGTGCAGCAGTGTGAAAGGAGAGGCCTGGGAGTGGAGCAGTGTGTAAGGTGAGGCCTGGGAGTGGGAGTGGAGCAGTGTGAAAGGAGAGGCCTGGGACCGGAGCAGTGTGAATGGAGAGGCCTGGGAGTGGGAGTGGAGCCGTGTGAAAGGAGAGGCGTGGGAGTGGAGCAGTGTGAAAGGAGAGGCCTGGGAGTGGGAGTGGAGCCGTGTGAATGGAGAGGCCTGGGAGTGGAGCAGTGTGAAAGGAGAGGCCTGGGAGTGGAGCAGTGTGAAAGGAGAGACCACGGAGTGGAGCAGTGTGAAAGGAGAGGCCTGGGAGTGGAGCCGTGTGAAAGGAGAGGCCTGAGAGTGGAGCCGTGTGAAAGGAGAGGCCTGGGAGTGGAGCCGTGTGAAAGGAGAGGCCTGGGAGTGGAGCAGTGTGAAAGGAGAGGCCTGGGAGTGGAGCAGTGTGAAAAGAGAGGCCTGGGAGTGGGAGTGGAGCAGTGTGAAAGGAGAGGGCTGGGAGTGGAGCAGTGTGAAAGGAGAGGCCTGGGAGTGCAGCAGTGTGAAAGGAGAGGGCTGGGAGTGGAGCAGTGTGAAAGGAGAGGCCTGGGAGTGGAGCAGTGTGAAAGGAGAGGCCTGGGAGTGGAGCAGTGTGAAAGGAGAGGCCTGGGAGTGGGAGTGGAGCCGTGTGAAAGGAGAGGCCTGGGAGTGGAGCCGTGTGAAAGGAGAGGCCTGGGAGTGGGAGTAGAGCCGTGTGAATGGAGAGGCCTGGGAGTGGAGCAGTGTGAAAGGAGAGACCTGGGAGTGGAGCGGTGTGAAAGGAGAGGCCTGGGAGTGGAGCGGTGTGAAAGGAGAGGCCTGGGAGTGGAGCCGTGTGAAAGGAGAGGCCTGGGAGTGGGAGTGGAGCAGTGTGAAAGAAGAGGCCTGGGAGTGGAGCAGTGTGTAATGAGAGGCCTGGGAGTGGGAGTGGAGCAGTGTGAAAGGAGAGGCCTGGGAGTGGAGCAGTGTGAAAGGAGAGGCCTGGGAGTAGAGCAGTGTGAAAGGAGAGGCCTGGGAGTGGAGCAGTGTGAATGGAGAGGCCTGGAAGTGGAGCCGTGTGAAAGGAGAGGCCTGGGAGTGGAGCCGTGTGAAAGGAGAGGCCAGGGAGTGGAGCAGTGTGAAAGGAGAGGCCTGGGAGTGGAGCAGTGTGAATGGAGAGGCCTGGGAGTGGGATTGGAGCCGTGTGAAATGAGAGGCCTGGGACTGGGAGTGGAGCCATGAGAAAGGAGAGGCCTGGGAGTGGAGCGGTGTGAAAGGAGAGGCCTGGGAGTGGAGCGATGTGAAAGGAGAGGCCTGGGAGTGGAGCGGTGTGAAAGGAGAGGCCTGGGAGTGGAGCGGTGTGAAAGGAGAGGCCTGGGAGTGGAGCGGTGTGAAAGGAGAGGCCTGGGAGTGGAGCGGTGTGAAAGGAGAGGCCTCGGAGTGGAGCGGTGTGAAAGGAGAGGCCTGGGAGTGGAGCCGTGTGAAAGGAGAGGCCTGGGAGTGTAGCATTCTGAAAGGAGAGGCCTCGGAGTGGAGCGGTGTGAAAGGAGAGGCCTGGGAGTGGAGCGGTGTGACAGGAGAGGCCTTGGACTGGAGCCGTGTGAAAGGAGAGGCCTGGGAGTGGAGCCGTGTGAAAGGAGAGGCCTGGGATTGGGAGTGGAGCGATGTGAAAGGAGAGGCCTGGGAGTGGAGCAGTGTGAATGGAGAGGCCTGTGAATGGAGCCGTGTGAAAGGAAAGGATTGGGAGTGGAGCGGTGTGAAAGGAGAGGCCTGGGAGTGGGAGTGGAGCAGTGTGAAAGGAGAGGCCTGGGAGTGGGAGTGGAGCAGTGTGAAAGGAGAGGCCTGCGAGTGGAGCGGTGTGAAAGGAGAGGCCTGGGAGTGGAGCAGTGTGAAACGAGAGGCCTGGGAGTGGAGCGATGTGAAAGGAAAGGCCCGGGAGTGGGAGTGGAGCAGTGTGAAAGGAGAGGCCTGGGAGTGGGAGTGGAGCAGTGTGAAAGGAGAGGCCTGCGAGTGGAGCGGTGTGAAAGGAGAGGCCTGGGAGTGGAGCAGAGTGAAACGAGAGGCCTGGGAGTGGAGCCGTGTGAAAGGAGAGGCCTGGGAGTGGAGCAGTGTGAAAGGAGAGGCCTGGGAGTGGGAGTGGAGCCGTGTGAAAGGAGAGGCCTGAGAGTGGAGCAGTGTGAAAGGAGAGGCCTGGGAGTGGGAGTAGAGCCGTGTGAATGGAGAGGCCTGGGAGTGGGAGTGGAGTGATGTGAAAGGAGAGGCCTGGGAGTGGAGCAGTGTGAAAGGAGAGGCCTGGGTGTGGGAGTGGAGCAGTGTGAAAGGAGAGGCCTGGGAGTGGTGCAATGTGAAAGGAGAGGCCTGGGAGTGGGAGTGGAGCAGTGTGAAAGGAGAGGCCTGGGAGTGGGGGTGCAGCAGTGTGAAAGGAGAGGCCTGGGAGTGGAGAAGTGCGAAAGGAGAGGCCTGGGAGTGGGAGTGGAGCGGTGTGAAAGGAGAGGCCTCGGAGTGGAGCAGAGTAAAAGGAGTGGCCTGGGAGTGGAGCGGTGTGAAAGGAGAGGCCTGGGTGTGGGAGTGGAGCGGTGTGAAAGGAGAGGGTTGGGAGTGGGAGTGGAGCAGTGTGAATGGAGACGCCTGTGAGTGAAGCAGTGTGAAAGGAGAGGCCTGGGAGTGGAGCGGTGTGAAAGGAGAGGCCTGGGAGTGGAACAGTGTGAAAGGAGAGGCCTGGGAGTGGAGCAGTGTGAAAGGAGAGGCCTGGGAGTGGAGCAGTGTGAAAGGAGAGGCCTGGGAGTGGGAGTGGAGCAGTGTGAAAGGAGAGGCCTGGGAGTGGAGCAGTGTGAAAGGAGAGGCCTGGGAGTGGAGCAGTGTGAAAGGAGAGGCCTGGGAGTGGGAGTGGAGCGGTGTGAAAGGAGAGGCCTGGGAGTGGAGCAGTGTGAAAGGAGAGGCCTGGGAGTGGAGCGGTGTGAACGGAGAGGCCTGAAGTGCAGCAGTGTGAGTGGAGAGGCCTGGGAGTGGAGCAGTGTGAAAGGAGAGGCCTGGGAGTGGAGCGGTGTGAAAGGAGAGGCCTGGGAGTGCAGCAGTGTGAAAGGAGAGGCCTGGGAGTGGAGCAGTGTGTAAGGTGAGGCCTGGGAGTGGGAGTGGAGCAGTGTGAAAGGAGAGGCC
The DNA here is from genome assembly GCF_047496885.1 of Scyliorhinus torazame. Lineage (NCBI taxonomy): Eukaryota > Metazoa > Chordata > Chondrichthyes > Carcharhiniformes > Scyliorhinidae > Scyliorhinus > Scyliorhinus torazame. The sequence continues at coordinate 327,013,188 of NC_092710.1, forward strand.
TGGGACCGGAGCAGTGTGAATGGAGAGGCCTGGGAGTGGGAGTGGAGCCGTGTGAAAGGAGAGGCGTGGGAGTGGAGCAGTGTGAAAGGAGAGGCCTGGGAGTGGGAGTGGAGCCGTGTGAATGGAGAGGCCTGGGAGTGGAGCAGTGTGAAAGGAGAGGCCTGGGAGTGGAGCAGTGTGAAAGGAGAGACCACGGAGTGGAGCAGTGTGAAAGGAGAGGCCTGGGAGTGGAGCCGTGTGAAAGGAGAGGCCTGGGAGTGGAGCCGTGTGAAAGGAGAGGCCTGGGAGTGGAGCCGTGTGAAAGGAGAGGCCTGGGAGTGGAGCAGTGTGAAAGGAGAGGCCTGGGAGTGGAGCAGTGTGAAAAGAGAGGCCTGGGAGTGGGAGTGGAGCAGTGTGAAAGGAGAGGGCTGGGAGTGGAGCAGTGTGAAAGGAGAGGCCTGGGAGTGGAGCGGTGTGAAAGGAGAGGCCTGGGAGTGGAGCGGTGTGAAAGGAGAGGCCTGGGAGTGGAGCGGTGTGAAAGGAGAGGCCTGGGAGTGGAGCGGTGTGAAAGGAGAGGCCTCGGAGTGGAGCGGTGTGAAAGGAGAGGCCTGGGAGTGGAGCCGTGTGAAAGGAGAGGCCTGGGAGTGTAGCATTCTGAAAGGAGAGGCCTCGGAGTGGAGCGGTGTGAAAGGAGAGGCCTGGGAGTGGAGCGGTGTGACAGGAGAGGCCTTGGACTGGAGCCGTGTGAAAGGAGAGGCCTGGGAGTGGAGCCGTGTGAAAGGAGAGGCCTGGGATTGGGAGTGGAGCGATGTGAAAGGAGAGGCCTGGGAGTGGAGCAGTGTGAATGGAGAGGCCTGTGAATGGAGCCGTGTGAAAGGAAAGGATTGGGAGTGGAGCGGTGTGAAAGGAGAGGCCTGGGAGTGGGAGTGGAGCAGTGTGAAAGGAGAGGCCTGGGAGTGGGAGTGGAGCAGTGTGAAAGGAGAGGCCTGCGAGTGGAGCGGTGTGAAAGGAGAGGCCTGGGAGTGGAGCAGTGTGAAACGAGAGGCCTGGGAGTGGAGCGATGTGAAAGGAAAGGCCCGGGAGTGGGAGTGGAGCAGTGTGAAAGGAGAGGCCTGGGAGTGGGAGTGGAGCAGTGTGAAAGGAGAGGCCTGCGAGTGGAGCGGTGTGAAAGGAGAGGCCTGGGAGTGGAGCAGAGTGAAACGAGAGGCCTGGGAGTGGAGCCGTGTGAAAGGAGAGGCCTGGGAGTGGAGCAGTGTGAAAGGAGAGGCCTGGGAGTGGGAGTGGAGCCGTGTGAAAGGAGAGGCCTGAGAGTGGAGCAGTGTGAAAGGAGAGGCCTGGGAGTGGGAGTAGAGCCGTGTGAATGGAGAGGCCTGGGAGTGGGAGTGGAGTGATGTGAAAGGAGAGGCCTGGGAGTGGAGCAGTGTGAAAGGAGAGGCCTGGGTGTGGGAGTGGAGCAGTGTGAAAGGAGAGGCCTGGGAGTGGTGCAATGTGAAAGGAGAGGCCTGGGAGTGGGAGTGGAGCAGTGTGAAAGGAGAGGCCTGGGAGTGGGGGTGCAGCAGTGTGAAAGGAGAGGCCTGGGAGTGGAGAAGTGCGAAAGGAGAGGCCTGGGAGTGGGAGTGGAGCGGTGTGAAAGGAGAGGCCTCGGAGTGGAGCAGAGTAAAAGGAGTGGCCTGGGAGTGGAGCGGTGTGAAAGGAGAGGCCTGGGTGTGGGAGTGGAGCGGTGTGAAAGGAGAGGGTTGGGAGTGGGAGTGGAGCAGTGTGAAAGGAGAGGCCTGGGAGTGGAGCCGTGTGAAAGGAGAGGCCTGGGAGTGGAGCCGTGTGAAAGGAGAGGCCTGGGAGTGGAGCAGTGTGAAAGGAGAGGCCTGGGAGTGGAGCAGTGTGAAAAGAGAGGCCTGGGAGTGGGAGTGGAGCAGTGTGAAAGGAGAGGGCTGGGAGTGGAGCAGTGTGAAAGGAGAGGCCTGGGAGTGCAGCAGTGTGAAAGGAGAGGGCTGGGAGTGGAGCAGTGTGAAAGGAGAGGCCTGGGAGTGGAGCAGTGTGAAAGGAGAGGCCTGGGAGTGGAGCAGTGTGAAAGGAGAGGCCTGGGAGTGGGAGTGGAGCCGTGTGAAAGGAGAGGCCTGGGAGTGGAGCCGTGTGAAAGGAGAGGCCTGGGAGTGGGAGTAGAGCCGTGTGAATGGAGAGGCCTGGGAGTGGAGCAGTGTGAAAGGAGAGACCTGGGAGTGGAGCGGTGTGAAAGGAGAGGCCTGGGAGTGGAGCGGTGTGAAAGGAGAGGCCTGGGAGTGGAGCCGTGTGAAAGGAGAGGCCTGGGAGTGGGAGTGGAGCAGTGTGAAAGAAGAGGCCTGGGAGTGGAGCAGTGTGTAATGAGAGGCCTGGGAGTGGGAGTGGAGCAGTGTGAAAGGAGAGGCCTGGGAGTGGAGCAGTGTGAAAGGAGAGGCCTGGGAGTAGAGCAGTGTGAAAGGAGAGGCCTGGGAGTGGAGCAGTGTGAATGGAGAGGCCTGGAAGTGGAGCCGTGTGAAAGGAGAGGCCTGGGAGTGGAGCCGTGTGAAAGGAGAGGCCAGGGAGTGGAGCAGTGTGAAAGGAGAGGCCTGGGAGTGGAGCAGTGTGAATGGAGAGGCCTGGGAGTGGGATTGGAGCCGTGTGAAATGAGAGGCCTGGGACTGGGAGTGGAGCCATGAGAAAGGAGAGGCCTGGGAGTGGAGCGGTGTGAAAGGAGAGGCCTGGGAGTGGAGCGATGTGAAAGGAGAGGCCTGGGAGTGGAGCGGTGTGAAAGGAGAGGCCTGGGAGTGGAGCGGTGTGAAAGGAGAGGCCTGGGAGTGGAGCGGTGTGAAAGGAGAGGCCTGGGAGTGGAGCGGTGTGAAAGGAGAGGCCTCGGAGTGGAGCGGTGTGAAAGGAGAGGCCTGGGAGGGGAGCCGTGTGAAAGGAGAGGCCTGGGAGTGTAGCATTCTGAAAGGAGAGGCCTCGGAGTGGAGCGGTGTGAAAGGAGAGGCCTGGGAGTGGAGCGGTGTGACAGGAGAGGCCTGGGACTGGAGCCGTGTGAAAGGAGAGGCCTGGGAGTGGAGCCGTGTGAAAGGAGAGGCCTGGGATTGGGAGTGGAGCGATGTGAAAGGAGAGGCCTGGGAGTGGAGCAGTGTGAATGGAGAGGCCTGTGAATGGAGCCGTGTGAAAGGAAAGGAATGGGAGTGGAGCGGTGTGAAAGGAGAGGCCTGGGAGTGGGAGTGGAGCAGTGTGAAAGGAGAGGCCTGGGAGTGGGAGTGGAGCAGTGTGAAAGGAGAGGCCTGCGAGTGGAGCGGTGTGAAAGGAGAGGCCTGGGAGTGGAGCAGTGTGAAACGAGAGGCCTGGGAGTGGAGCGATGTGAAAGGAAAGGCCCGGGAGTGGGAGTGGAGCAGTGTGAAAGGAGAGGCCTGGGAGTGGGAGTGGAGCAGTGTGAAAGGAGAGGCCTGCGAGTGGAGCGGTGTGAAAGGAGAGGCCTGGGAGTGGAGCAGAGTGAAACGAGAGGCCTGGGAGTGGAGCCGTGTGAAAGGAGAGGCCTGGGAGTGGAGCAGTGTGAAAGGAGAGGCCTGGGAGTGGGAGTGGAGCCGTGTGAAAGGAGAGGCCTGAGAGTGGAGCAGTGTGAAAGGAGAGGCCTGGGAGTGGGAGTAGAGCCGTGTGAATGGAGAGGCCTGGGAGTGGAGCAGTGTGAAAGGAGAGACCTGGGAGTGGAGCGGTGTGAAACGAGAGTCCTGGGAGTGGAGCGGTGTGAAAGGGGAGGCCTGGGAGTGGAGCCGTGTGAAAGAAGAGGCCTGGGAGTGGGAGTGGAACAGTGTGAAAGAAGAGGCCTGGGAGTGGAGCAGTGTGAAAGGAGAGGCCTGGGAGTAGAGCAGTGTGAATGGAGAGGCCTGGGAGTGGAGCCGTGTGAAAGGAGAGGCCTGGGAGTGGAGCCGTGAGAAAAGAGAGGCCTGGGAGTGGAGCCTTGTGAAAGGAGAGGCCTGGGAGTGGAGCAGTGTGAATGGAGAGGCCTGGGAGTGGGATTGGAGCCATGTGAAAGGAGAGGCCTGGGACTGGGAGTGGAGCCATGAGAAAGGAGAGGCCTGGGAGTGGAGCGGTGTGAAAGGAGAGGCCTGGGAGTGGAGCGATGTGAAAGGAGAGGCCTGGGAGTGGAGCGGTGTGAAAGGAGAGGCCTGGGAATGGAGCAGTGTGAAAGGAGAGGCCTGGGAGTGGAGCGGTGTGAAAGGAGAGGCCTGGGAGTGGAGCGGTGTGAAAGGAGAGGCCTGAAGTGCAGCAGTGTGAAAGGAGAGGCCTGGGAGTGGAGCAGTGTGTAAGGAGAGGCCTGGGAGTGGGAGTGGAGCAGTGTGAAAGGAGAGGCCTGCGAGTGGAGCGGTGTGAAAGGAGAGGCCTGGGAGTGGAGCAGTGTGAAACGAGAGGCCTGGGAGTGGAGCGATGTGAAAGGAAAGGCCCGGGAGTGGGAGTGGAGCAGTGTGAAAGGAGAGGCCTGGGAGTGGGAGTGGAGCAGTGTGAAAGAAGAGGCCTGCGAGTGGAGCGGTGTGAAAGGAGAGGCCTGGGAGTGGAGCAGAGTGAAACGAGAGGCCTGGGAGTGGAGCCGTGTGAAAGGAGAGGCCTGGGAGTGGAGCAGTGTGAAAGGAGAGGCCTGGGAGTGGGAGTGGAGCCGTGTGAAAGGAGAGGCCTGAGAGTGGAGCAGTGTGAAAGGAGAGGCCTGGGAGTGGGAGTAGAGCCGTGTGAATGGAGAGGCCTGGGAGTGGAGCAGTGTGAAAGGAGAGACCTGGGAGTGGAGCGGTGTGAAACGAGAGTCCTGGGAGTGGAGCGGTGTGAAAGGGGAGGCCTGGGAGTGGAGCCGTGTGAAAGAAGAGGCCTGGGAGTGGGAGTGGAACAGTGTGAAAGAAGAGGCCTGGGAGTGGAGCAGTGTGAAAGGAGAGGCCTGGGAGTAGAGCAGTGTGAATGGAGAGGCCTGGGAGTGGAGCCGTGTGAAAGGAGAGGCCTGGGAGTGGAGCCGTGAGAAAAGAGAGGCCTGGGAGTGGAGCCTTGTGAAAGGAGAGGCCTGGGAGTGGAGCAGTGTGAATGGAGAGGCCTGGGAGTGGGATTGGAGCCATGTGAAAGGAGAGGCCTGGGACTGGGAGTGGAGCCATGAGAAAGGAGAGGCCTGGGAGTGGAGCGGTGTGAAAGGAGAGGCCTGGGAGTGGAGCGATGTGAAAGGAGAGGCCTGGGAGTGGAGCGGTGTGAAAGGAGAGGCCTGGGAATGGAGCAGTGTGAAAGGAGAGGCCTGGGAGTGGAGCAGTGTGAAAGGAGAGGCCTGGGAGTGGGAGTGGAGCGGTGTGAAAGGAGAGGCCTGGGAGTGGAGCAGTGTGAAAGGAGAGGCCTGGGAGTGGAGCGGTGTGAAAGGAGAGGCCTGAAGTGCAGCAGTGTGAAAGGAGAGGCCTGGGAGTGGAGCAGTGTGTAAGGTCAGGCCTGGGAGTGGAAGTGGAGCAGTGTGAAAGGAGAGGCCTTGGACCGGAGCAGTGTGAATGGAGAGGCCTGGGAGTGGGAGTGGAGCCGTGTGAAAGGCGAGGCGTGGGAGTGGAGCAGTGTGAAAGGAGAGGCCTGTGAGTGGGAGTGGAGCCGTGTGAAAGGAGAGGCGTGGGAGTGGAGCAGTGTGAATGGAGAGGCCTGGGACTTGAGCAGTGTGAAAGGAGAGACCTGGGAGTGGGAGTGGAGCAGTGTGAAAGGAGAGGCCTGGGAGTGGGAGTGGAGCAGTGTGAAAGGAGAGGCCTGGGAGTGGAGCGGTGTGAAAGGAGAGGCCTGGGAGTGGAGCCGTGTGAAAGGAGAGGCCTGGGAGTGGAGCAGTATGAAAGGAGAGGCCTGGGAGTGGAGCGGTGTGAAAGGAGAGGCGTGGGAGTGGGAGTAGAGCAGTGTGAAAGGAGAGGCCTGGGAGTGGGAGTGGAGCCGTGTGAAAGGAGAGGCTGGGAGTGCAGCAGTGTGAAAGGAGAGGCCTGGGAGTGGAGCCGTGTGAAAGGAGAGGCCTGGGTGTGGAGCCGTGTGAAAGGAGATGCCTGGGAGTGGGAGTGGAGCCGTGTGAAAGGAGAGGCCTTGGAGTGGGAGTGGAGCAGTGTGAATGGAGAGGCCTGGGGGTGGGATGGAGCTGTGGGAAAGGAGAGGCCTTGGAGTGGGAGTGGAGCAGTGTGAAAGGAGAGGCCTGGGTGTGGGAGTGGAGCCGTGTGAAAGGAGAGGCCTGGGAGTGGGAGTGGAGCAGTGTGAAAGGAGAGGCCTGGGAGTGGGAGTGGAGCAGTGTGAATGGAGAGGCCTGGAAGTGGAGCAGTGTGAAAGGAGAGGCGTGGGAGTGGAACGGTGTGAAAGTAGAGGCCGGGGAGTGGAGCCGTGTGAAAGGAGAGGCCTGGGAGTGGAGCCGTGTGAAAGGAGAGGCCTGGGAGTGGGAGTGGAGCGATGTGAAAGGAGAGGACTGGGAGTGGAGCAGTGTGAAAGGAGAGGCCTGGGAGTGGAGCCGTGTGAAAGGAGAGGCCTGCGAGTGGAGCGGTGTGAAAGGAGAGTCCTGGGAGTGGGAGTGGAGCAGTGTGAAAGGAGAGGCCTGGGAGTCTGAGTGGAGCAGTGTGAAAGGAGAGGCCTGGGAGTGGGAGTGGAGCAGTGTGAAAGGAGAGGCCTGGGAGTGGAGCAGTGTGAATGGAGAGGCCTGTGAATGGAGCCGTGTGAAAGGAAAGGAATGGGAGTGGAGCGGTGTGAAAGGAGGGGCCTGGGAGTGGGAGTGGAGCAGTGTGAAAGGAGAGGCCTGGGAGTGGGAGTGGAGCAGTGTGAAAGGAGAGGCCTGCGAGTGGAGCGGTGTGAAAGGAGAGGCCTGGGAGTGGAGCAGTGTGAAACGAGAGGCCTGGGAGTGGAGCGATGTGAAAGGAAAGGCCCGGGAGTGGGAGTGGAGCAGTGTGAAAGGAGAGGCCTGGGAGTGGGAGTGGAGCAGTGTGAAAGGAGAGGCCTGCGAGTGGAGCGGTGTGAAAGGAGAAGCCTGGGAGTGGAGCAGAGTGAAACGAGAGGCCTGGGAGTGGAGCCGTGTGAAAGGAGAGGCCTGGGAGTGGAGCAGTGTGAAAGGAGAGGCCTGGGAGTGGGAGTGGAGCCGTGTGAAAGGAGAGGCCTGAGAGTGGAGCAGTGTGAAAGGAGAGGCCTGGGAGTGGGAGTAGAGCCGTGTGAATGGAGAGGCCTGGGAGTGGAGCAGTGTGAAAGGAGAGACCTGGGAGTGGAGCGGTGTGAAAGGAGAGTCCTGGGAGTGGAGCGGTGTGAAAGGGGAGGCCTGGGAGTGGAGCCGTGTGAAAGAAGAGGCCTGGGAGTGGGAGTGGAACAGTGTGAAAGAAGAGGCCTGGGAGTGGAGCAGTGTGAAAGGAGAGGCCTGGGAGTAGAGCAGTGTGAATGGAGAGGCCTGGGAGTGGAGCCGTGTGAAAGGAGAGGCCTGGGAGTGGAGCCGTGAGAAAAGAGAGGCCTGGGAGTGGAGCCTTGTGAAAGGAGAGGCCTGGGAGTGGAGCAGTGTGAATGGAGAGGCCTGGGAGTGGGATTGGAGCCATGTGAAAGGAGAGGCCTGGGACTGGGAGTGGAGCCATGAGAAAGGAGAGGCCTGGGAGTGGAGCGGTGTGAAAGGAGAGGCCTGGGAGTGGAGCGATGTGAAAGGAGAGGCCTGGGAGTGGAGCGGTGTGAAAGGAGAGGCCTGGGAATGGAGCAGTGTGAAAGGAGAGGCCTGGGAGTGGAGCAGTGTGAAAGGAGAGGCCTGGGAGTGGGAGTGGAGCGGTGTGAAAGAAGAGGCCTGGGAGTGGAGCAGTGTGAAAGGAGAGGCCTGGGAGTAGAGCAGTGTGAATGGAGAGGCCTGGGAGTGGAGCCGTGTGAAAGGAGAGGCCTGGGAGTGGAGCCGTGAGAAAAGAGAGGCCTGGGAGTGGAGCCTTGTGAAAGGAGAGGCCTGGGAGTGGAGCAGTGTGAATGGAGAGGCCTGGGAGTGGGATTGGAGCCATGTGAAAGGAGAGGCCTGGGACTGGGAGTGGAGCCATGAGAAAGGAGAGGCCTGGGAGTGGAGCGGTGTGAAAGGAGAGGCCTGGGAGTGGAGCGATGTGAAAGGAGAGGCCTGGGAGTGGAGCGGTGTGAAAGGAGAGGCCTGGGAATGGAGCAGTGTGAAAGGAGAGGCCTGGGAGTGGAGCAGTGTGAAAGGAGAGGCCTGGGAGTGGGAGTGGAGCGGTGTGAAAGGAGAGGCCTGGGAGTGGAGCAGTGTGAAAGGAGAGGCCTGGGAGTGGAGCGGTGTGAAAGGAGAGGCCTGAAGTGCAGCAGTGTGAAAGGAGAGGCCTGGGAGTGGAGCAGTGTGTAAGGTCAGGCCTGGGAGTGGAAGTGGAGCAGTGTGAAAGGAGAGGCCTTGGACCGGAGCAGTGTGAATGGAGAGCCCTGGGAGTGGGAGTGGAGCCGTGTGAAAGGCGAGGCGTGGGAGTGGAGCAGTGTGAAAGGAGAGGCCTGTGAGTGGGAGTGGAGCCGTGTGAAAGGAGAGGCGTGGGAGTGGAGCAGTGTGAATGGAGAGGCCTGGGACTTGAGCAGTGTGAAAGGAGAGACCTGGGAGTGGGAGTGGAGCAGTGTGAAAGGAGAGGCCTGGGAGTGGGAGTGGAGCAGTGTGAAAGGAGAGGCCTGGGAGTGGGAGTGGTTCAGTGTGAAAGGAGAGGCCTGGGAGTGGAGCGGTGTGAATGGAGAGGCCTGGGAGTGGAGCAGTGTGAAACGAGAGGCCTGGGAGTGGAGCCGTGTGAAAGGAGATGCCTGGGAGTGGGAGTGGCGCAGTGTGAAAGGAGAGGCCTGGGAGTGGAGCGGTGTGAAAGGAGAGGCCTGGGAGTGGAGCGGTGTGAAAGGAGAGGCCTGGGAGTGGAGCCGCGTGAAAGGAGAGGCCTGGGAGTAGAGCCGTGTGAAAGGAGAGGCCTGGGAGTGGAGTGGTGTGAAAGGAGAGGCCTGGGAGTGGGAGTGGAGTAGTGTGAAACGAGAGGCCTGGGAGTGGAGCAGTGTGAATGGAGAGGCCTGGGATTGGACAGTGTGAAAGGAGAGGCCTGGGAGTGGAGTAGTGCGAAAGGAGAGGCCTGGGAGTGGAGCCGTGTGAAAGGAGAGGCCTGGGAGTGGAGCCGTGTAAAAGGAGAGGCCTGGGAGTCGAGCCGTGTGTAAGGAGAGGCCTGGGAGTGGAGCAGTGCGAAAGGAGAGGCCTGGGAGTGGAGCAGTGTGAAAGGAGAGGCCTGGGAGTGGGAGTGGAGCAGTGTGAAAGGAGAGGCCTGGGAGTGGAGCAGTGCGAATGGAGAGGCCTGGGAGTGGAGCAGTGTGAAAGGAGAGGCCTGGGAGTGGAGCAGTGTGAAAGGAGAGGCCTGGGAGTGGAGCAGTGTGAAAGGAGAGGCCTGGGCTTGGGAGTGGAGCCATGTGAAATGAGAGGCCTGGAAGTGGGAGTGGAGCAGTGCGAAAGGAGAGGCCTGGGAGTGGAGCAGTGTGAAAGGAGAGGCCTGGGAGTGGAGCAGTGTGAAAGGAGAGGCCTGGGAGTGGGAGTGGAGCAATGTGAAAGGAGAGGCCTAGGAGTGGAGCAGTGGGAATGGAGAGACCTGGGAGTGGGAGTGGAGCAGTGTGAAATGAGAGGCCTGGGAATGGAGCCGTGTGAAACGAGAGGCCTGGGAGTTGGAGTGGAGCAGTGTGAAAGGAAAGGCCTAGGAGTGAAGCCGTGTGAATTGAGAGGCCTGGGAGTGGGGCCGTGTGAAACGAGAGGCCTGGGAGTGGAGCCGTGTGAAAGGAGAGACCTGGCAGTGGAGCCGTGTGAAAGGAGAGGCCCGGGAGTGGGAGTGGAGCAGTGTGAAAGGAGAGGACTGGGAGTGGGAGTGGAGCAGTGTGAAAGGAGAGGCCTGGGAGTGGAGCCGTGTGAAAGGAGAGGCCTGGTAGTGGAGCAGTGTGAAAGGAGAGGCCTGGGAGTGGAGCCGTGCGAAAGGAGAGGCCTGGGAGTGGAGCGGTGGGAAAGGAGAGGCCTGGGAGTAGAGCCGTGTGAAAGGAGAGGCCTGGGAGTGGAGTGGTGTGAAAGGAGAGGGCTGGTAGTGGGAGTGGAGTAGTGTGAAACGAGAGGCCTGGGAGTGGAGCAGTGTGAATGGAGAGGCCTGGGATTGGACAGTGTGAAAGGAGAGGCCTGGGAGTGGAGTAGTGCGAAAGGAGAGGCCTGGGAGTGGAGCCGTGTGAAAGGAGAGGCCTGGGAGTGGAGCCGTGTAAAAGGAGAGGCCTGGGAGTCGAACCGTGTGTAAGGAGAGGCCTGGGAGTGGAGCAGTGCGAAAGGAGAGGCCTGGGAGTGGAGCAGTGTGAAAGGAGAGGCCTGGGAGTGGGAGTGGAGCAGTGTGAAAGGAGAGGCCTGGGAGTGGAGCAGTGCGAATGGAGAGGCCTGGGAGTGGAGCAGTGTGAAAGGAGAGGCCTGGGAGTGGAGCAGTGTGAAAGGAGAGGCCTGGGATTGGAGCAGTGTGAAAGGAGAGGCCTGGGCTTGGGAGTGGAGCCATGTGAAATGAGAGGCCTGGAAGTGGGAGTGGAGCAGTGCGAAAGGAGAGGCCTGGGAGTGGAGCAGTGTGAAAGGAGAGGCCTGGGAGTGGAGCAGTGTGAAAGGAGAGGCCTGGGAGTGGGAGTGGAGCAATGTGACAGGAGAGGCCTAGGAGTGGAGCAGTGGGAATGGAGAGACCTGGGAGTGGGAGTGGAGCAGTGTGAAATGAGAGGCCTGGGAATGGAGCCGTGTGAAACGAGAGGCCTGGGAGTTGGAGTGGAGCAGTGTGAAAGGAAAGGCCTAGGAGTGAAGCCGTGTGAATTGAGAGGCCTGGGAGTGGGGCCGTGTGAAACGAGAGGCCTGGGAGTGGAGCCGTGTGAAAGGAGAGACCTGGCAGTGGAGCCGTGTGAAAGGAGAGGCCCGAAAGTGGGAGTGGAGCAGTGTGAAAGGAGAGGCCTGGGAGTGGGAGTGGAGCAGTGTGAAAGGAGAGGCCTGGGAGTGGAGCCGTGTGAAAGGAGAGGCCTGGTAGTGGAGCAGTGTGAAAGGAGAGGCCTGGGAGTGGAGCCGTGCGAAAGGAGAGGCCTGGGAGTGGAGCGGTGGGAAAGGAGAGGCCTGGGAGTGGAGCCGTGTGAAAAGAGAGGCCTGGGAGTGGAGCGGTGTGAAAGGAGAGGCCTGGGAGTGGGAGTGGAGCAGTGTGAAAGGAGAGGTCTGGGAGTGGAGCGGTGTGAAGGGAGAGGCCTGGGAGTGGAGCAGTGTGAAAGGAGAGGCCTGGGAGTGGAGCAGTGTGAAAGGAGAGCGTTGGGAGTGGAGCAGTGTGAAAGGAGCTGCCTGGGAGAGGAGCAGTGTGAAAGGAGAAGCCTTGGAGTGGAGCAGTGTGAAAAGAGCGGCCTGGGAGTGGAGCAGTGTGAAAGGAGAGGCCTTAGAGTGGGAGTGGAGCAGTGTGAAAGGAGAGGCCTGGGAGTGGAGCAGTGTGAAAGGAGATGCCTGGGAGTGGGAGTGGAGCCGTGTGAAAGGAGAGGCCTTGGAGTGGGAGTGGAGCAGTGTGAATGGAGAGGCCTGGGGGTGGGATGGAGCTGTGGGAAAGGAGAGGCCTTGGAGTGGAGCCGTGTGAAAGGAGAGGCCTGGGTGTGGAGCCGTGTGAAAGGAGATGCCTGGGAGTGGGAGTGGAGCCGTGTGAAAGGAGAGGCCTTGGAGTGGGAGTGGAGCAGTGTGAATGGAGAGGCCTGGGGGTGGGATGGAGCTGTGGGAAAGGAGAGGCCTTGGAGTGGGAGTGGAGGAGTGTGAAAGGAGAGGCCTGGGTGTGGGAGTGGAGCCGTGTGAAAGGAGAGGCCTGGGAGTGGGAGTGGAGCAGTGTGAAAGGAGAGGCCTGGGAGTGGGAGTGGAGCAGTGTGAATGGAGAGGCCTGGAAGTGGAGCAGTGTGAAAGGAGAGGCATGGGAGTGGAGCGGTGTGAAAGTAGAGGCCGGGGAGTGGAGCCGTGTGAAAGGAGAGCCCTGGGAGTGGAGCCGTGTGAAAGGAGAGGCCTGGGAGTGGGAGTGGAGCGATGTGAAAGGAGAGGACTGGGAGTGGAGCAGTGTGAAAGGAGAGGCCTGGGAGTGGAGCCGTGTGAAAGGAGAGGCCTGCGAGTGGAGCGGTGTGAAAGGAGAGTCCTGGGAGTGGGAGTGGAGCAGTGTGAAAGGAGAGGCCTGGGAGTCTGAGTGGAGCAGTGTGAAAGGAGAGGCCTGGGAGTGGGAGTGGAGCAGTGTGAAAGTAGAGGACTGGGAGTGGAGCGGTGTGAAAGGAGAGGCCAGGGAGTGGAGCAGTGTGAAAGGAGAGGCCTGGGAGTGGAGTGGTGTGAAAGGAGAGGCCTGGGAGTGGGAGTGGAGCAGTGTGAAAGGAGAGGCCTGGGAGTGGGAGTGGTTCAGTGTGAAAGGAGAGGCCTGGGAGTGGAGCGGTGTGAATGGAGATGCCTGGGAGTGGGAGTGGCGCAGTGTGAAAGGAGAGGCCTGGGAGTGGAGCGGTGTGAAAGGAGAGGCCTGGGAGTGGAGCGGTGTGAAAGGAGAGGCCTGGGAGTGGAGCCGCGTGAAAGGAGAGGCCTGGGAGTAGAGCCGTGTGAAAGGAGAGGCCTGGGAGTGGAGTGGTGTGAAAGGAGAGGGCTGGTAGTGGGAGTGGAGTAGTGTGAAACGAGAGGCCTGGGAGTGGAGCAGTGTGAATGGAGAGGCCTGGGATTGGACAGTGTGAAAGGAGAGGCCTGGGAGTGGAGTAGTGCGAAAGGAGAGGCCTGGGAGTGGAGCCGTGTGAAAGGAGAGGCCTGGGAGTGGAGCCGTGTAAAAGGAGAGGCCTGGGAGTCGAGCCGTGTGTAAGGAGAGGCCTGGGAGTGGAGCAGTGCGAAAGGAGAGGCCTGGGAGTGGAGCAGTGTGAAAGGAGAGGCCTGGGAGTGGGAGTGGAGCAGTGTGAAAGGAGAGGCCTGGGAGTGGAGCAGTGCGAATGGAGAGGCCTGGGAGTGGAGCAGTGTGAAAGGAGAGGCCTGGGAGTGGAGCAGTGTGAAAGGAGACGCCTGGGAGTGGAGCAGTGTGAAAGGAGAGGCCTGGGCTTGGGAGTGGAGCCATGTGAAATGAGAGGCCTGGGAGTGGGAGTGGAGCAGTGCGAAAGGAGAGGCCTGGGAGTGGAGCAGTGTGAAAGGAGAGGCCTGGGAGTGGAGCAGTGTGAAAGGAGAGGCCTGGGAGTGGGAGTGGAGCAATGTGAAAGGAGAGGCCTAGGAGTGGAGCAGTGGGAATGGAGAGACCTGGGAGTGGGAGTGGAGCAGTGTGAAATGAGAGGCCTGGGAATGGAGCCGTGTGAAACGAGAGGCCTGGGAGTTGGAGTGGAGCAGTGTGAAAGGAAAGGCCTAGGAGTGAAGCCGTGTGAATTGAGAGGCCTGGGAGTGGGGCCGTGTGAAACGAGAGGCCTGGGAGTGCAGCCGTGTGAAAGGAGAGACCTGGCAGTGGAGCCGTGTGAAAGGAGAGGCCCGGGAGTGGGAGTGGAGCAGTGTGAAAGGAGAGGCCTGGGAGTGGGAGTGGAGCAGTGTGAAAGGAGAGGCCTGGGAGTGGAGCCGTGTGAAAGGAGAGGCCTGGTAGTGGAGCAGTGTGAAAGGAGAGGCCTGGGAGTGGAGCCGTGCGAAAGGAGAGGCCTGGGAGTGGAGCGGTGGGAAAGGAGAGGCCTGGGAGTGGAGCCGTGTGAAAAGAGAGGCCTGGGAGTGGAGCGGTGTGAAAGGAGAGGCCTGGGAGTGGGAGAGGAGCAGTGTGAAAGGAGAGGTCTGGGAGTGGAGCGGTGTGAAGGGAGAGGCCTGGGAGTGGAGCAGTGTGAAAGCTGAGGCCTGGGAGTGGAGCAGTGTGAAAGGAGATGCCTGGGAGTGGAGCAGTGTGAAAGGAGAGCGTTGGGAGTGGAGCAGTGTGAAAGGAGTTGCCTGGGAGAGGAGCAGTGTGAAAGGAGAAGCCTTGGAGTGGAGCAGTGTGAAAAGAGCGGCCTGGGAGTGGAGCAGTGTGAAAGGAGAGGCCTGAGAGTGGGAGTGGAGCAGTGTGAAAGGAGAGGCCTGGGAGTGGAGCAGTGTGAAAGGAGAGGCCTGGGAGTGGGAGTGGAGCAGTGTGAAAGGAGAGGCCTGGGAGTGGAGCCGTTTGAAATGAGAGGCCTGGGAGTGGAGCCGTTTGAAAGGAGAGGCCTGGGAGTGGAGCGGTGTGAAAGTAGAGGCCCGGGAGTGGAGCCGTGTGAAAGGAGAGGCCTGGGAGTGGAGCCGTGTGAAAGGAGAGGCCTGGGAGTGGGAGTGGAGCGATGTGAAAGGAGAGGACTGGGAGTGGAGCAGTGTGAATGGAGAGGCCTGGGAGTGGAGCCGTGTGAAAGGAGAGGCCTGCGAGTGGAGCGGTGTGAAAGGACAGTCCTGGGAGTGGGAGTGGAGCAGTGTGAAAGGAGAGGCCTGGGAGTCGGAGTGGAGCAGTGTGAAAGGAGAGGACTGGGAGTGCAGCGGTGTGAAAGGAGAGGCCAGGGAGTGGAGCAGTGTGAAAGGAGAGGCCTGGGAGTGGAGTGGTGTGAAAGGAGAGGCCTGGGAGTGGGAGTGGAGCAGTGTGAAAGGAGAGGCCTGGGAGTGGGAGTGGAGCAGTGTGAAAGGAGAGGCCTGGGAGTGGAGCGGTGTGAATGGAGAGGCCTGGGAGTGGAGCAGTGTGAAACGAGAGGCCTGGGAGTGGAGCCGTGTGAAAGGAGATGCCTGGGAGTGGGAGTGGCGCAGTGTGAAAGGAGAGGCCTGGGAGTGGAGCGGTGTGAAAGGAGAGGCCTGGGAGTGGAGCGGTGTGAAAGGAGAGGCCTGGGAGTGGAGCCGCGTGAAAGGAGAGGCCTGGGAGTAGAGCCGTATGAAAGGAGAGGCCTGGGAGTCGAGTGGTGTGAAAGGAGAGGGCTGGGAGTGGGAGTGGAGTAGTGTGAAACGAGAGGCCTGGGAGTGGAGCAGTGTGAATGGAGAGGCCTGGGATTGGACATTGTGAAAGGAGAGGCCTGGGAGTGGAGTAGTGCGAAAGGAGAGGCCTGGGAGTGGAGCCGTGTGAAAGGAGAGGCCTGGGAGTGGAGCCGTGTAAAAGGAGAGGCCTGGGAGTCGAGCCGTGTGTAAGGAGAGGCCTGGGAGTGGAGCAGTGCGAAAGGAGAGACCTGGGAGTGGAGCAGTGTGAAAGGAGAGGCCTGGGAGTGGGAGTGGAGCAGTGTGAAAGGAGAGGCCTGGGAGTGGAGCAGTGCGAATGGAGAGGCCTGGGAGTGGAGCAGTGTGAAAGGAGAGGCCTGGGAGTGGAGCAGTGTGAAAGGAGAGGCCTGGGAGTGGAGCAGTGTGAAAGGAGAGGCCTGGGCTTGGGAGTGGAGCCATGTGAAATGAGAGGCCTGGGAGTGGGAGTGGAGCAGTGCGAAAGGAGAGGCCTGGGAGTGGAGCAGTGTGAAAGGAGAGGCCTGGGAGTGGAGCAGTGTGAAAGGAGAGGCCTGGGAGTGGGAGTGGAGCAATGTGAAAGGAGAGGCCTAGGAGTGGAGCAGTGGGAATGGAGAGACCTGGGAGTGGGAGTGGAGCAGTGTGAAATGAGAGGCCTGGGAATGGAGCCGTGTGAAACGAGAGGCCTGGGAGTTGGAGTGGAGCAGTGTGAAAGGAAAGGCCTAGGAGTGAAGCCGTGTGAATTGAGAGGCCTGGGAGTGGGGCCGTGTGAAACGAGAGGCCTGGGAGTGGAGCCGTGTGAAAGGAGAGACCTGGCAGTGGAGCCGTGTGAAAGGAGAGGCCCGGGAGTGGGAGTGGAGCAGTGTGAAAGGAGAGGCCTGGGAGTGGGAGTGGAGTAGTGTGAAACGAGAGGCCTGGGAGTGGAGCAGTGTGAATGGAGAGGCCTGGGATTGGACATTGTGAAAGGAGAGGCCTGGGAGTGGAGTAGTGCGAAAGGAGAGGCCTGGGAGTGGAGCCGTGTGAAAGGAGAGGCCTGGGAGTGGAGCCGTGTAAAAGGAGAGGCCTGGGAGTCGAGCCGTGTGTAAGGAGAGGCCTGGGAGTGGAGCAGTGCGAAAGGAGAGACCTGGGAGTGGAGCAGTGTGAAAGGAGAGGCCTGGGAGTGGGAGTGGAGCAGTGTGAAAGGAGAGGCCTGGGACTGGAGCAGTGCGAATGGAGAGGCCTGGGAGTGGAGCAGTGTGAAAGGAGAGGCCTGGGAGTGGAGCAGTGTGAAAGGAGAGGCCTGGGAGTGGAGCAGTGTGAAAGGAGAGGCCTGGGCTTGGGAGTGGAGCCATGTGAAATGAGAGGCCTGGGAGTGGGAGTGGAGCAGTGCGAAAGGAGAGGCCTGGGAGTGGAGCAGTGTGAAAGGAGAGGCCTGGGAGTGGAGCAGTGTGAAAGGAGAGGCCTGGGAGTGGGAGTGGAGCAATGTGAAAGGAGAGGCCTAGGAGTGGAGCAGTGGGAATGGAGAGACCTGGGAGTGGGAGTGGAGCAGTGTGAAATGAGAGGCCTGGGAATGGAGCCGTGTGAAACGAGAGGCCTGGGAGTTGGAGTGGAGCAGTGTGAAAGGAAAGGCCTAGGAGTGAAGCCGTGTGAATTGAGAGGCCTGGGAGTGGGGCCGTGTGAAACGAGAGGCCTGGGAGTGGAGCCGTGTGAAAGGAGAGACCTGGCAGTGGAGCCGTGTGAAAGGAGAGGCCCGGGAGTGGAAGTGGAGCAGTGTGAAAGGAGAGGCCTGGGAGTGGGAGTGGAGCAGTGTGAAAGGAGAGGCCTGGGAGTGGAGCCGTGTGAAAGGAGAGGCCTGGGAGTGGAGCAGTGTGAAAGGAGAGGCCTGGGAGTGGAGCCGTGTGAAAGGAGAGGCCTGGGAGTGGAGCCGTGTAAAAGGAGAGGCCTGGGAGTCGAGCCGTGTGTAAGGAGAGGCCTGGGAGTGAAGCAGTGCGAAAGGAGAGGCCTGGGAGTGGAGCAGTGTGAAAGGAGAGGCCTGGGAGTGGGAGTGGAGCAGTGTGAAAGGAGAGGCCTGGGAGTGGAGCAGTGCGAATGGAGAGGCCTGGGAGTGGAGCATTGTGAAAGGAGAGGCCTGGGAGTGGAGCAGTGTGAAAGGAGAGGCCTGGGAGTGGAGCAGTGTGAAAGGAGAGGCCGGGGCTTGGGAGTGGAGCCATGTGAAATGAGAGGCCTGGGAGTGGGAGTGGAGCAGTGCGAAAGGAGAGGCCTGGGAGTGGAGCAGTGTGAAAGGAGAGGCCTGGGAGTGGAGCAGTGTGAAAGGAGAGGCCTGGGAGTGGGAGTGGAGCAATGTGAAAGGAGAGGCCTAGGAGTGGAGCAGTGGGAAAGGAGAGACCTGGGAGTGGAGCCGTGTGAAACGAGAGGCCTGGGAGTTGGAGTGGAGCAGTGTGAATGGAAAGGCCTTGGAGTGAAGCCGTGTGAAATGAGAGGCCTGGGAGTGGGGCCGTGTGAAACGAGAGGCCTGGGAGTGGAGCCGTGTGAAAGGAGAGACCTGGAAGTGGAGCCGTGTGAAAGGAGAGGCCCGGGAGTGGGAGTGGAGCAGTGTGAATTGAGAGGCCTGGGACTGGAGCCGTGTGAAAGGAGAGGCCTGGGAGTGGAGCGGTGGGAAAGGAGAGGCCTGGGAGTGGAGCCATGTGAAAAGAGAGGCCTGGGAGTGGGAGGGAAGCAGTGTGAAAGGAGATGCCTGGGAGTGGAGCGGTGTGAAGGGAGAGGCCTGGGAGTGGAGCAGTGTGAAAGGAGAGGCCTGGGAGAGGAGCAGTGTGAAAGGAGAGGCCTGGGAGTGGAGCAGTGTGAAAGGAGAGGCATGGGATTGGAGCAGTGTGAATGGAGAGCGTTGGGAGTGGAGCAGTGTGAAAGGAGCTGCCTGGGAGAGGAGCCGTGTGAAAAGAGCGGCCAGGGAGTGGAGCAGTGTGAAAGGAGAGGCCTGAGAGTGGGAGTAGAGCAGTGTGAAAGGAGAGGCCTGGGAGTGGAGCAGTGTGAAAGGAGAGGCCTGGGAGTGGGAGTGGAGCAGTGTGAAAGGAGAGGACTGGGAGTGGAGCCGTTTGAAATGAGAGGCCTGGGAGTGGAGCAGTGTGAAAGGAGAGGCCCGGGAGTGGAGCCGTGTGAAAGGAGAGGCCTGGGAGTGGAGCAGTGTGAAAGGAGAGGCCTGGGAGTGGGAGTGGAGCAGTGTGAAAGGAGAGGCCTGGGAGTGGGAGTGGAGCGATGTGAAAGGAGTGGCCTGGGAGTGGAGCAGTTTGAAAGGAGCGGCCTGGGAGTGGAGCAGTGTGAAAGCAGAGGCCTGGGAGTGGATCAGTGTGAATGGAGAGGCCTGGGATTGGAGCACTGTGAAAGGAGAGGCCTGGGAGTGGGAGTGCAGCAGTGCAAAAGGAGAGGCCTGGGAGTGGGAGTGGAGCAGTGTGAATGGAGAGGCCTGGGAGTGGAGCAGTGTGAATGGAGAGGCCTGGGATTGGAGCACTGTGAAAGGAGAGGCCTGGGAGTGGGAGTGCAGCAGTGCAAAAGGAGAGGCCTGGGAGTGGAGCAGTGTGAAAGGAGAGGCCTGGGAGTGGAGCCGTGTGAAAGGAGAGGCCTGGCGTGCAGCAGTGTGAAAGGAGAGGACTGGGAGTGGTGCCGTATGAAAGGAGAGGCCTGGGAGAGGACCAGTGCGAAAGCAGAGGCCTGGGAGTGGACCAGTGTGAAAGGAGAGGCCTGGGAGTGGAGCAGTGTGAAAGGAGAGGCCTGGGAGTGGAGCAGTGTGAAAGGAGAGTCCTGGGAGTGGGAGTGGAGCAGTGTGAAAGGAGAGGCCTGGGAGTGGAGCAGTATGAAAGGAGAGGCCTGGGAGTGGAGCGGTGTGAAAGGAGAGGTGTGGGAGTGGGAGTAGAGCAGTGTGAAAGGACAGGCCTGGGAGTGGAGCGGTGTGAAAGGAGAGTCCTGGGAGTGGGAGTGGAGCAGTGTGAGAGGAGAGGCCTTGGAGTGGGAGTGGAGCATTGTGAAAGGAGAGGCCTGAGAGTGGCAGTGGAGCAGCGTGAAAGGAGAGGCCTGGGAGTGGAGCAGTGTGAAAAGAGAGGCCTGGGAGTGGAGCAGTGTGAAAGGAGAGGCCTGGGAGTGGGAGTGGAGCAGTGTGAAAGGACAGGCCTGGGAGTGGGAGTGGAGCGATGTGAAAGGAGAGGCCTGGGAGTGGAGCGGTGTGAAAGGAGAGGCCTGGGAGTGGAGCAGTGTGAAAGGAGAGGCCTGGGAGTGGAGCAGTTTGAAAGGAGAGGACTGGGTGTGGAGCGGTGTGAAAGGAGAGGCCTGGGAGTGGAGCAGTGTGAAATGAGAGGCCTGGGAGTGGAGCAGTATGAAAGGAGAGGCCTGGGAGTGGAGCGGTGTGAAAGGAGAGGCGTGGGAGTGGGAGTAGAGCAGTGTGAAAGGAGAGGCCTGGGAGTGGGAGTGGAGCAGTGTGAAAGGAGAGGCCTGGGAGCGCAGCCGTGTGTAAGGAGAGGCCTGGGAGTGGAGCAGTGTGAAAGGAGAGGCCTGGGAGTGGGAGTGGAGCGATGTGAAAGGAGAGGCCTGGGAGTGGAGCGGTGTGAAAGGAGACTCCTGGGAGTGGGAGTGGAGCAGTGTGAGAGGAGAGGCCTGGGAGTGGGAGTGGAGCAGTGTGAAAGGAGAGGCCTGGGAGTGGCAGTGGAGCAGTGTGAAAGGAGAGGCCTGGGAGTGGAGCAGTGTGAAAAGAGAGGCCTGGGAGTGGAGCCATGTGAAAGGAGAGGCCTGGGAGTGGAGCCGTGTGAAAGGAGAAGCCTGGGAGTGGGAGTGGAGCAGTGTGAAATGAGAGGCCTGGGAGTGGAGCAGTGTGAAAGGAGAGGCCTGGTAGTGGAGCCGTGTGAAAGGAGAGGCCTGGGAGTGGGAGTGGAGCCTTGTGAAAGGAGAGGCCTGGGAGTGGGAGTGGAGCAGTGTGAATGGAGAGGTCTGGGAGTGGAGCAGTGTGAAAGGAAAGGCCTGGGAGTGGATCAGTGTGAAAGGAGAGGCCTGGGAGTGGGTGTGGAGCCGTGTTAAAGGAGAGGCCTGGGAGTGGGAGTGGAGCAGTGTGAATGGAGAGCCCTGGGAGTGGAGCAGTGTGAATGGAGAGGCCTGTGATTGGAGCACTGTGAAAGGAGAGGCCTGGGAGTAGGAGTGCAGCAGTGCAAAAGGAGAGGCCTGGGAGTGGAGCAGTGTGAAAGGAGAGGCCTGGGAGTGGAGCCGTGTGAAAGGAGAGGCCTGGAGTGCAGCAGTGTGAAAGGAGAGGCCTGGGAGTGGTGCCGTGTGAAAGGAGAGGCCTGGGAGAGGAGCAGTGCGAAAGCAGAGGCCTGGGAGTGGAGCAGTGTGAAAGGAGAGGCCTGGGAGTGGAGCCGTGTGAAAGGAGAGGCCTGGGAGTCGAGCAGTGTGAAAGGAGAGGCCTGGGAGTGGGAGTGGAGCAGTGTGAAAGGAGAGGCCTGGGAGTGGAGCAGTGTGAAAGGAGAGGCCTGGGAGTGGAGCCGTGTGAAAGGAGAGGCCTGGTATTGCAGCAGTGTGAAAGGAGAGGCCTGGGAGTGGAGCCGTGTGAAAGGAGAGGCCTGGGAGAGGAGCAGTGCGAAAGGAGAGGCCTGGGAGTGGAGCAGTGTGAATGGAGAGGCCTGGGAGTGGAGCCGTGTGAAAGGAGAGGCCTGTGAGTGGAGCGGTGTGAGAGGAGAGGCCTCGGAGTGGGAGTGGAGCCGTGTGAATGGAGAGGCCTGGGAGTGGAGCAGTGCGAAAGGAGAGGCCTGTGAGTGGAGCGGTGTGAAAGGAGAGGCCTGGGAGTGGAGCAGTGTGAAAGGAGAGGCCTGGGAGTGGAGCAGTGTGAAAGGAGAGTCCTGGGAGTGGGAGTGGAGCAGTGTGAAAGGAGAGGCCTGGGAGTGGAGCAGTGTGAATGGAGAGGCCTGGGATTGGAGCACTGTGAAAGGAGAGGCCTGGGAGTGGGAGTGCAGCAGTGCAAAAGGAGAGGCCTGGGAGTGGAGCAGTGTGAAAGGAGAGGCCTGGGAGTGGAGCCGTGTGAAAGGAGAGGCCTGGCGTGCAGCAGTGTGAAAGGAGAGGACTGGGAGTGGTGCCGTATGAAAGGAGAGGCCTGGGAGAGGACCAGTGCGAAAGCAGAGGCCTGGGAGTGGACCAGTGTGAAAGGAGAGGCCTGGGAGTGGAGCAGTGTGAAAGGAGAGGCCTGGGAGTGGAGCAGTGTGAAAGGAGAGTCCTGGGAGTGGGAGTGGAGCAGTGTGAAAGGAGAGGCCTGGGAGTGGAGCAGTATGAAAGGAAAGGCCTGGGAGTGGAGCGGTGTGAAAGGAGAGGCGTGGGAGTGGGAGTAGAGCAGTGTGAAAGGACAGGCCTGGGAGTGGAGCGGTGTGAAAGGAGAGTCCTGGGAGTGGGAGTGGAGCAGTGTGAGAGGAGAGGCCTTGGAGTGGGAGTGGAGCATTGTGAAAGGAGAGGCCTGAGAGTGGCAGTGGAGCAGCGTGAAAGGAGAGGCCTGGGAGTGGAGCAGTGTGAAAAGAGAGGCCTGGGAGTGGAGCAGTGTGAAAGGAGAGGCCTGGGAGTGGGAGTGGAGCAGTGTGAAAGGGCAGGCCTGGGAGTGGGAGTGGAGCGATGTGAAAGGAGAGGCCTGGGAGTGGAGCGGTGTGAAAGGAGAGGCCTGGGAGTGGAGCAGTGTGAAAGGAGAGGCCTGGGAGTGGAGCAGTTTGAAAGGAGAGGCCTGGGTGTGGAGCGGTGTGAAAGGAGAGGCCTGGGAGTGGAGCAGTGTGAAATGAGAGGCCTGGGAGTGGAGCAGTATGAAAGGAGAGGCCTGGGAGTGGAGCGGTGTGAAAGGAGAGGCGTGGGAGTGGGAGTAGAGCAGTGTGAAAGGAGAGGCCTGGGAGTGGGAGTGGAGCAGTGTGAAAGGAGAGGCCTGGGAGCGCAGCCGTGTGTAAGGAGAGGCCTGGGAGTGGAGCAGTGTGAAAGGAGAGGCCTGGGAGTGGGAGTGGAGCGATGTGAAAGGAGAGGCCTGGGAGTGGAGCGGTGTGAAAGGAGACTCCTGGGAGTGGGAGTGGAGCAGTGTGAGAGGAGAGGCCTGGGAGTGGGAGTGGAGCAGTGTGAAAGGAGAGGCCTGGGAGTGGCAGTGGAGCAGTGTGAAAGGAGAGGCCTGGGAGTGGAGCAGTGTGAAAAGAGAGGCCTGGGAGTGGAGCCATGTGAAAGGAGAGGCCTGGGAGTGGAGCCGTGTGAAAGGAGAGGCCTGGGAGTGGGAGTGGAGCAGTGTGAAATGAGAGGCCTGGGAGTGGAGCAGTGTGAAAGGAGAGGCCTGGTAGTGGAGCCGTGTGAAAGGAGAGGCCTGGGAGTGGGAGTGGAGCCTTGTGAAAGGAGAGGCCTGGGAGTGGGAGTGGAGCAGTGTTGAATGGAGAGGTCTGGGAGTGGAGCAGTGTGAAAGGAGAGGCCTGGGAGTGGATCAGTGTGAAAGGAGAGGCCTGGGAGTGGGTGTGGAGCCGTGTTAAAGGAGAGGCCTGGGAGTGGGAGTGGAGCAGTGTGAATGGAGAGCCCTGGGAGTGGAGCAGTGTGAATGGAGAGGCCTGTGATTGGAGCACTGTGAAAGGAGAGGCCTGGGAGTAGGAGTGCAGCAGTGCAAAAGGAGAGGCCTGGGAGTGGAGCAGTGTGAAAGGAGAGGCCTGGGAGTGGAGCCGTGTGAAAGGAGAGGCCTGGAGTGCAGCAGTGTGAAAGGAGAGGCCTGGGAGTGGTGCCGTGTGAAAGGAGAGGCCTGGGAGAGGAGCAGTGCGAAAGCAGAGGCCTGGGAGTGGAGCAGTGTGAAAGGAGAGGCCTGGGAGTGGAGCCGTGTGAAAGGAGAGGCCTGGGAGTGGAGCAGTGTGAAAGGAGAGGCCTGGGAGTGGGAGTGGAGCAGTGTGAAAGGAGAGGCCTGGGAGTGGAGCAGTGTGAAAGGAGAGGCCTGGGAGTGGAGCCGTGTGAAAGGAGAGGCCTGGTATTGCAGCAGTGTGAAAGGAGAGGCCTGGGAGTGGAGCCGTGTGAAAGGAGAGGCCTGGAGTGCAGCAGTGTGAAAGGAGAGGCCTGGGAGTGGTGCCGTGTGAAAGGAGAGGCCTGGGAGAGGAGCAGTGCGAAAGCAGAGGCCTGGGAGTGGAGCAGTGTGAAAGGAGAGGCCTGGGAGTGGAGCCGTGTGAAAGGAGAGGCCTGGGAGTCGAGCAGTGTGAAAGGAGAGGCCTGGGAGTGGGAGTGGAGCAGTGTGAAAGGAGAGGCCTGGGAGTGGAGCAGTGTGAAAGGAGAGGCCTGGGAGTGGAGCCGTGTGAAAGGAGAGGCCTGGTATTGCAGCAGTGTGAAAGGAGAGGCCTGGGAGTGGAGCCGTGTGAAAGGAGAGGCCTGGGAGAGGAGCAGTGCGAAAGGAGAGGCCTGGGAGTGGAGCAGTGTGAATGGAGAGGCCTGGGAGTGGAGCCGTGTGAAAGGAGAGGCCTGTGAGTGGAGCGGTGTGAGAGGAGAGGCCTCGGAGTGGGAGTGGAGCCGTGTGAATGGAGAGGCCTGGGAGTGGAGCAGTGCGAAAGGAGAGGCCTGTGAGTGGAGCGGTGTGAAAGGAGAGGCCTGGGAGTGGAGCAGTGTGAAAGGAGAGGCCTGGGAGTGGAGCAGTGTGAAAGGAGAGTCCTGGGAGTGGGAGTGGAGCAGTGTGAAAGGAGAGGCCTGGGAGTGGAGCAGTGTGAATGGAGAGGCCTGGGATTGGAGCACTGTGAAAGGAGAGGCCTGGGAGTGGGAGTGCAGCAGTGCAAAAGGAGAGGCCTGGGAGTGGAGCAGTGTGAAAGGAGAGGCCTGGGAGTGGAGCCGTGTGAAAGGAGAGGCCTGGCGTGCAGCAGTGTGAAAGGAGAGGACTGGGAGTGGTGCCGTATGAAAGGAGAGGCCTGGGAGAGGACCAGTGCGAAAGCAGAGGCCTGGGAGTGGACCAGTGTGAAAGGAGAGGCCTGGGAGTGGAGCAGTGTGAAAGGAGAGGCCTGGGAGTGGAGCAGTGTGAAAGGAGAGTCCTGGGAGTGGGAGTGGAGCAGTGTGAAAGGAGAGGCCTGGGAGTGGAGCAGTATGAAAGGAAAGGCCTGGGAGTGGAGCGGTGTGAAAGGAGAGGCGTGGGAGTGGGAGTAGAGCAGTGTGAAAGGACAGGCCTGGGAGTGGAGCGGTGTGAAAGGAGAGTCCTGGGAGTGGGAGTGGAGCAGTGTGAGAGGAGAGGCCTTGGAGTGGGAGTGGAGCATTGTGAAAGGAGAGGCCTGAGAGTGGCAGTGGAGCAGCGTGAAAGGAGAGGCCTGGGAGTGGAGCAGTGTGAAAAGAGAGGCCTGGGAGTGGAGCAGTGTGAAAGGAGAGGCCTGGGAGTGGGAGTGGAGCAGTGTGAAAGGGCAGGCCTGGGAGTGGGAGTGGAGCGATGTGAAAGGAGAGGCCTGGGAGTGGAGCGGTGTGAAAGGAGAGGCCTGGGAGTGGAGCAGTGTGAAAGGAGAGGCCTGGGAGTGGAGCAGTTTGAAAGGAGAGGCCTGGGTGTGGAGCGGTGTGAAAGGAGAGGCCTGGGAGTGGAGCAGTGTGAAATGAGAGGCCTGGGAGTGGAGCAGTATGAAAGGAGAGGCCTGGGAGTGGAGCGGTGTGAAAGGAGAGGCGTGGGAGTGGGAGTAGAGCAGTGTGAAAGGAGAGGCCTGGGAGTGGGAGTGGAGCAGTGTGAAAGGAGAGGCCTGGGAGCGCAGCCGTGTGTAAGGAGAGGCCTGGGAGTGGAGCAGTGTGAAAGGAGAGGCCTGGGAGTGGGAGTGGAGCGATGTGAAAGGAGAGGCCTGGGAGTGGAGCGGTGTGAAAGGAGACTCCTGGGAGTGGGAGTGGAGCAGTGTGAGAGGAGAGGCCTGGGAGTGGGAGTGGAGCAGTGTGAAAGGAGAGGCCTGGGAGTGGCAGTGGAGCAGTGTGAAAGGAGAGGCCTGGGAGTGGAGCAGTGTGAAAAGAGAGGCCTGGGAGTGGAGCCATGTGAAAGGAGAGGCCTGGGAGTGGAGCCGTGTGAAAGGAGAGGCCTGGGAGTGGGAGTGGAGCAGTGTGAAATGAGAGGCCTGGGAGTGGAGCAGTGTGAAAGGAGAGGCCTGGTAGTGGAGCCGTGTGAAAGGAGAGGCCTGGGAGTGGGAGTGGAGCCTTGTGAAAGGAGAGGCCTGGGAGTGGGAGTGGAGCAGTGTGAATGGAGAGGTCTGGGAGTGGAGCAGTGTGAAAGGAGAGGCCTGGGAGTGGATCAGTGTGAAAGGAGAGGCCTGGGAGTGGGTGTGGAGCCGTGTTAAAGGAGAGGCCTGGGAGTGGGAGTGGAGCAGTGTGAATGGAGAGCCCTGGGAGTGGAGCAGTGTGAATGGAGAGGCCTGTGATTGGAGCACTGTGAAAGGAGAGGCCTGGGAGTAGGAGTGCAGCAGTGCAAAAGGAGAGGCCTGGGAGTGGAGCAGTGTGAAAGGAGAGGCCTGGGAGTGGAGCCGTGTGAAAGGAGAGGCCTGGAGTGCAGCAGTGTGAAAGGAGAGGCCTGGGAGTGGTGCCGTGTGAAAGGAGAGGCCTGGGAGAGGAGCAGTGCGAAAGCAGAGGCCTGGGAGTGGAGCAGTGTGAAAGGAGAGGCCTGGGAGTGGAGCCGTGTGAAAGGAGAGGCCTGGGAGTGGAGCAGTGTGAAAGGAGAGGCCTGGGAGTGGGAGTGGAGCAGTGTGAAAGGAGAGGCCTGGGAGTGGAGCAGTGTGAAAGGAGAGGCCTGGGAGTG
The DNA here is from genome assembly GCF_047496885.1 of Scyliorhinus torazame. Classification (NCBI taxonomy): domain Eukaryota; kingdom Metazoa; phylum Chordata; class Chondrichthyes; order Carcharhiniformes; family Scyliorhinidae; genus Scyliorhinus; species Scyliorhinus torazame. The sequence continues at coordinate 327,038,762 of NC_092710.1, forward strand.
GAGCCGTGTGAAAGGAGAGGCCTGGTATTGCAGCAGTGTGAAAGGAGAGGCCTGGGAGTGGAGCCGTGTGAAAGGAGAGGCCTGGGAGAGGAGCAGTGCGAAAGGAGAGGCCTGGGAGTGGAGCAGTGTGAATGGAGAGGCCTGGGAGTGGAGCCGTGTGAAAGGAGAGGCCTGTGAGTGGAGCGGTGTGAGAGGAGAGGCCTCGGAGTGGGAGTGGAGCCGTGTTAATGGAGAGGCCTGGGAGTGGAGCAGTGCGAAAGGAGAGGCCTGTGAGTGGAGCGGTGTGAAAGGAGAGGCCTGGGAGTGGAGCAGTGTTAAAGGAGTGGCCTGGGAGTGGAGCAGTGTGAAAGGAGCGGCCTGGGAGTGGAGCAGTGTTAAAGGAGAGGCCTGGGAGTTGATCAGTGTGAAAGGAGAGGCCTGGGAGTTGGTGTGGAGCCGTGTGAAAGGAGAGGCCTGGGAGTGAGAGTGTAGCAGTGTGAAAGGAGCGGCCTGGGAGTGGAGCAGTGTTAAAGGAGAGGCCTGGGAGTTGATCAGTGTGAAAGGAGAGGCCTGGGAGTTGGTGTGGAGCAGTGTGTAAGGAGAGGCCTGGGAGTGGAGCAGTGTGAAAGGAGAGGCCTGGGAGTGGGAGTGGAGCGATGTGAAAGGAGAGGCCTGGGAGTGGAGCGGTGTGAAAGGAGACTCCTGTGAGTGGGAGTGGAGCAGTGTGAGAGGAGAGGCCTGGGAGTGGGAGTGGAGCAGTGTGAAAGGAGAGGCCTGGGAGTGGCAGTGGAGCAGTGTGAAAGGAGAGGCCTGGGAGTGGAGCAGTGTGAAAAGAGAGGCCTGGGAGTGGAGCCATGTGAAAGGAGAGGCCTGGGAGTGGAGCCGTGTGAAAGGAGAGGCCTGGGAGTGGGAGTGGAGCAGTGTGAAATGAGAGGCCTGGGAGTGGAGCAGTGTGAAAGGAGAGGCCTGGTAGTGGAGCCGTGTGAAAGGAGAGGCCTGGGAGTGGGAGTGGAGCCTTGTGAAAGGAGAGGCCTGGGATTGGGAGTGGAGCAGTGTGAATGGAGAGGTCTGGGAGTGGAGCAGTGTGAAAGGAGAGGCCTGGGAGTGGATCAGTGTGAAAGGAGAGGCCTGGGAGTGGGTGTGGAGCCGTGTTAAAGGAGAGGCCTGGGAGTGGGAGTGGAGCAGTGTGAATGGAGAGCCCTGGGAGTGGAGCAGTGTGAATGGAGAGGCCTGTGATTGGAGCACTGTGAAAGGAGAGGCCTGGGAGTGGGAGTGCAGCAGTGCAAAAGGAGAGGCCTGGGAGTGGAGCAGTGTGAAAGGAGAGGCCTGGGACTGGAGCCGTGTGAAAGGAGAGGCCTGGAGTGCAGCAGTGTGAAAGGAGAGGCCTGGGAGTGGTGCCGTGTGAAAGGAGAGGCCTGGGAGAGGAGCAGTGCGAAAGCAGAGGCCTGGGAGTGGAGCAGTGTGAAAGGAGAGGCCTGGGAGTGGAGCCGTGTGAAAGGAGAGGCCTGGGAGTGGAGCAGTGTGAAAGGAGAGGCCTGGGAGTGGGAGTGGAGCAGTGTGAAAGGAGAGGCCTGGGAGTGGAGCAGTGTGAAAGGAGAGGCCTGGGAGTGGAGCCGTGTGAAAGGAGAGGCCTGGTATTGCAGCAGTGTGAAAGGAGAGGCCTGGGAGTGGAGCCGTGTGAAAGGAGAGGCCTGGGAGAGGAGCAGTGCGAAAGGAGAGGCCTGGGAGTGGAGCAGTGTGAATGGAGAGGCCTGGGAGTGGAGCCGTGTGAAAGGAGAGGCCTGTGAGTGGAGCGGTGTGAGAGGAGAGGCCTCGGAGTGGGAGTGGAGCCGTGTGAATGGAGAGGCCTGGGAGTGGAGCAGTGCGAAAGGAGAGGCCTGTGAGTGGAGCGGTGTGAAAGGAGAGGCCTGGGAGTGGAGCAGTGTTAAAGGAGTGGCCTGGGAGTGGAGCAGTGTGAAAGGAGCGGCCTGGGAGTGGAGCAGTGTTAAAGGAGAGGCCTGGGAGTGGATCAGTGTGAAAGGAGAGGCCTGGGAGTTGGTGTGGAGCCGTGTGAAAGGAGAGGCCTGGGAGTGGGAGTGGAGCAGTGTTAAAGGAGAGGCCTGGGAGAGGAGCAGTGCGAAAGCAGAGGCCTGGGAGTGGAGCAGTGTGAAAGGAGAGGCTTGGGAGTGGAGCAGTGTGAAAGGAGAGCCCTGGGAGTGGAGCAGTGTGAAAGGAGAGGCCTTGGAGTGGGAGTGGAGCTGTGTGAAAGGAGAGGCCTGGGAGTGGAGCAGTGTGAAAGGAGAGTCCTGGGAGTGGAGCCCTGTGAAAGGAGAGGCCTGTGAGTGGAGCGGTGTGAGAGGAGAGGCCTCGGAGTGGGAGTGGAGCATTGTGAAAGGAGAGGCCTGGGAGTGGAGCAGTGTGAATGGAGAGGCCTGGGAGTGGAGCCGTGTGAAAGGAGAGGCCTGTGAGTGGAGCGGTGTGAGAAGAGAGGCCTCGGAGTGGGAGTGGAGCATTGTGAAAGGAGAGGCCTGGGAGTGGAGCAGTGTGAATGGAGAGGTCTGGGAGTGGAGCGGTGTGAAAGGAGAGGCCTGGGAGTGGATCAGTGTGAAAGGAGAGGCCTGGGAGTGGGTGTGGAGCCGTGCGAAAGGAGAGGCCTTGGAGTGGGAGTGGAGCAGTGTGAATGGAGAGGCCTGTGATTGGAGCACTGTGAAAGGAGAGGCCTGGGAGTGGGAGTGCAGCAGTGCAAAAGGAGAGGCCTGGGAGTGGAGCAGTGTGAAAGGAGAGGCCTGGGAGTGGAGCCGTGTGAAAGGAGAGGCCTGGAGTGCAGCAGTGCGAAAGGAGAGGCCTGGGAGTGGTGCCGTGTGAAAGGAGAGGCCTGGGAGAGGAGTAGTGCGAAAGCAGAGGCCTGGGAGTGGAGCAGTGTGAAAGGAGAGGCCTGGGACTGGAGCAGTGTGAAAGGAGAGGCCTGGGAGTGGAGCAGTGTGAAAGGAGAGGCTGGGAGTGGGAGTGGAGCAGTGTGAAAGGAGAGGCCTGGGAGAGGAGCAGTGCGAAAGGAGAGGCCTGGGAGTGGAGCAGTGTGAATGGAGAGGCCTGGGAGTGGAGCCGTGTGAAAGGAGAGGCCTGTGAGTGGAGCGGTGTGAGAGGAGAGGCCTCGGAGTGGGAGTGGAGCAGTGTGAATGGAGAGGCCTGGGAGTGGAGCAGAGTGAATGGAGAGGCCTGGGATTGGAGCACTGTGAAAGGAGAGGCCTGGGAGTGGGAGTGCAGCAGTGCAAAAGGAGAGGCCTGGGAGTGGGAGTGGAGCAGTGTGAAAGGAGAGGCCTGGGAGTGGAGCAGTGTGAAAGGAGAGTCCTGGGAGTGGAGCCCTGTGAAAGGAGAGGCCTGTGAGTGGAGCGGTGTGAGAGGAGAGGCCTCGGAGTGGGAGTGGAGCATTGTGAAAGGAGAGGCCTGGGAGTGGAGCAGTGTGAATGGAGAGGCCTGGGAGTGGAGCCGTGTGAAAGGAGAGGCCTGTGAGTGGAGCGGTGTGAGAAGAGAGGCCTCGGAGTGGGAGTGGAGCATTGTGAAAGGAGAGGCCTGGGAGTGGAGCAGTGTGAATGGAGAGGTCTGGGAGTGGAGCGGTGTGAAAGGAGAGGCCTGGGAGTGGATCAGTGTGAAAGGAGAGGCCTGGGAGTGGGTGTGGAGCCGTGCGAAAGGAGAGGCCTTGGAGTGGGAGTGGAGCAGTGTGAATGGAGAGGCCTGTGATTGGAGCACTGTGAAAGGAGAGGCCTGGGAGTGGGAGTGCAGCAGTGCAAAAGGAGAGGCCTGGGAGTGGAGCAGTGTGAAAGGAGAGGCCTGGGAGTGGAGCCGTGTGAAAGGAGAGGCCTGGAGTGCAGCAGTGCGAAAGGAGAGGCCTGGGAGTGGTGCCGTGTGAAAGAAGAGGCCTGGGAGAGGAGCAGTGCGAAAGCAGAGGCCTGGGAGTGGAGCAGTGTGAAAGGAGAGGCCTGGGACTGGAGCAGTGTGAAAGGAGAGGCCTGGGAGTGGGAGTGGAGCAGTGTGAAAGGAGAGGCCTGGGAGTGGGAGTGGAGCGATGTGAAAGGAGAGGCCTGGGAGTGGAGCCGTGTGAAAGGAGAGGCCTGGGAGTGGAGCCGTGTGAAAGGAGAGGCCTGGGAGTGGAGCCGTGTGCAAGAAGAGGCCTGGGAGTGGAGCAGTGTGAAAGGAGAGGCCTGGGAGTGGAGCAGTGTGAAAGGAGAGGCCTGGGAGATGGAATGGAGCCGTGTGAAAGGAGAGGCCTGGGAGTGGGAGTGGAGCAGTGTGAAAGGAGAGGCCTGGGAGTGGCAGTGGAGCAGTGTGAAAGGAGAGGCCTGGGAGTGGAGCAGTGTGAAAAGAGAGGCCTGGGAGTGGAGCCATGTGAAAGGAGAGGCCTGGGAGTGGAGCCGTGTGAAAGGAGAGGCCTGGGAGTGGGAGTGGAGCAGTGTGAAATGAGAGGCCTGGGAGTGGAGCAGTGTGAAAGGAGAGGCCTGGTAGTGGAGCCGTGTGAAAGGAGAGGCCTGGGAGTGGGAGTGGAGCCTTGTGAAAGGAGAGGCCTGGGAGTGGGAGTGGAGCAGTGTGAATGGAGAGGTCTGGGAGTGGAGCAGTGTGAAAGGAGAGGCCTGGGAGTGGATCAGTGTGAAAGGAGAGGCCTGGGAGTGGGTGTGGAGCCGTGTTAAAGGAGAGGCCTGGGAGTGGGAGTGGAGCAGTGTGAATGGAGAGCCCTGGGAGTGGAGCAGTGTGAATGGAGAGGCCTGTGATTGGAGCACTGTGAAAGGAGAAGCCTGGGAGTGGGAGTGCAGCAGTGCAAAAGGAGAGGCCTGGTAGTGGAGCCGTGTGAAAGGAGAGGCCTGGGAGTGGGAGTGGAGCCTTGTGAAAGGAGAGGCCTGGGAGTGGGAGTGGAGCAGTGTGAATGGAGAGGTCTGGGAGTGGAGCAGTGTGAAAGGAGAGGCCTGGGAGTGGATCAGTGTGAAAGGAGAGGCCTGGGAGTGGGTGTGGAGCCGTGTTAAAGGAGAGGCCTGGGAGTGGGAGTGGAGCAGTGTGAATGGAGAGGTCTGGGAGTGGAGCAGTTTGAAAGGAGAGGCCTGGGAGTGGATCAGTGTGGAAGGAGAGGCCTGGGAGTGGGTGTGGAGCCGTGTTAAAGGAGAGGCCTGGGAGTGGGAGTGGAGCAGTGTGAATGGAGAGCCCTGGGAGTGGAGCAGTGTGAATGGAGAGGCCTGTGATTGGAGCACTGTGAAAGGAGAGGCCTGGGAGTGGGAGTGCAGCAGTGCAAAAGGAGAGGCCTGGGAGTGGAGCAGTGTGAAAGGAGAGGCCTGGGACTGGAGCAGTGTGAAAGGAGAGGCCTGGGAGTGGAGCAGTGTGAAAGGAGAGGCTGGGAGTGGGAGTGGAGCAGTGTGAAAGGAGAGGCCTGGGAGTGGAGCCGTGTGAAAGGAGAGGCCTGGGAGAGGAGCAGTGCGAAAGGAGAGGCCTGGGAGTGGAGCAGTGTGAATGGAGAGGCCTGGGAGTGGAGCCGTGTGAAAGGAGAGGCCTGTGAGTGGAGCGGTGTGAGAGGAGAGGCCTCGGAGTGGGAGTGGAGCAGTGTGAATGGAGAGGCCTGGGAGTGGAGCAGAGTGAATGGAGAGGCCTGGGATTGGAGCACTGTGAAAGGAGAGGCCTGGGAGTGGGAGTGCAGCAGTGCAAAAGGAGAGGCCTGGGAGTGGAGCAGTGTGAAAGGAGAGGCCTGGGAGTGGAGCCGTGTGAAAGGAGAGGCCTGGAGTGCAGCAGTGTGAAAGGAGAGGCCTGGGAGTGGTGCCGTATGAAAGGAGAGGCCTGGGAGAGGAGCAGTGCGAAAGCAGAGGCCTGGGAGTGGAGCAGTGTGAAAGGAGAGGCCTGGGAGTGGAGCAGTGTGAAAGGAGAGGCCTGGGAGTGGTGCAGTGCGAAAGGAGAGGCCTGGGAGTGGAGCAGTGTGAAAGGAGAGGCTGGGAGTGGGAGTGGAGCAGTGTGAAAGGAGAGGCCTGGGAGTGGAGCCGTGTGAAAGGAGAGGCCTGGGAGAGGAGCAGTGCGAAAGGAGAGGCCTGGGAGTGGAGCAGTGTGAATGGAGAGGCCTGGGAGTGGAGCCGTGTGAAAGGAGAGGCCTGTGAGTGGAGCGGTGTGAGAGGAGAGGCCTCGGAGTGGGAGTGGAGCAGTGTGAATGGAGAGGCCTGGGAGTGGAGCAGAGTGAATGGAGAGGCCTGGGATTGGAGCACTGTGAAAGGAGAGGCCTGGGAGTGGGAGTGCAGCAGTGCAAAAGGAGAGGCCTGGGAGTGGAGCAGTGTGAAAGGAGAGGCCTGGGAGTGGAGCCGTGTGAAAGGAGAGGCCTGGAGTGCAGCAGTGTGAAAGGAGAGGCCTGGGAGTGGTGCCGTATGAAAGGAGAGGCCTGGGAGAGGAGCAGTGCGAAAGCAGAGGCCTGGGAGTGGAGCAGTGTGAAAGGAGAGGCCTGGGAGTGGAGCAGTGTGAAAGGAGAGGCCTGGGAGTGGAGCGGTGTGAAAGGAGAGGCGTGGGAGTGGGAGGAGAGCAGTGTGAAAGGAGAGGCCTGGGAGTGGGAGTGGAGCAGTGTGAAAGGAGAGGCCTGGGAGTGCAGCAGTGTGAAAGGAGAGGCCTGGGAGTGGAGCCGTGTGAAAGGAGAGGCCTGGGAATGCGAGTGGAACCGTGTGAAAGGAGAGGCCTGGGAATGGGAGTGGAGCCGTGTGAAAGGAGAGGCCTTGGAGTGGGAGTGGAGCAGTGTGAAAGGAGAGGCCTGGGAGTGGAGCAGTGTGAAAGGAGAGGCCTGGGAGTGGAGCCGTGGGAAAGGAGAGGCCTGGGAGTGGGAGTGGAGCAGTGTGACAGGAGAGGGCTGCGAGTGGGAGTGGAGCAGTGTGAAAGGAGAGGCCTGGGAGTGGGAGTGGAGCAGTGTGAAAGGAGAGGCCTGGGAGTGGAGCAGAATGAAAGGAGAGGCCTGGGAGTGGAGCGGTGTGAAAGGAGAGGCGTGGGAGTGGGAGGAGAGCAGTGTGAAAGGAGAGGCCTGGGAGTGGGAGTGGAGCAGTGTGAAAGGAGAGGCCTGGGAGTGCAGCAGTGTGAAAGGAGAGGCCTGGGAGTGGAGCCGTGTGAAAGGAGAGGCCTGGGAGTGCGAGTGGAACCGTGTGAAAGGAGAGGCCTGGGAATGGGAGTGGAGCCGTGTGAAAGGAGAGGCCTTGGAGTGGGAGTGGAGCAGTGTGAAAGGAGAGGCCTGGGAGTGGAGCAGTGTGAAAGGAGAGGCCTGGGAGTGGAGCCGTGGGAAAGGAGAGGCCTGGGAGTGGGAGTGGAGCAGTGTGACATGAGAGGGCTGCGAGTGGGAGTGGAGCAGTGTGAAAGGAGAGGCCTGGGAGTGGGAGTGGAGCAGTGTGAAAGGAGAGGCCTGGGAGTGGAGCAGTGTGAAAGGAGAGGCCTGGGAGTGGAGCCGTCTGAAAGGAGAGGCCTGGGAGTGGAGCAGTGTGAAAGGAGAGGCCTGGGAGTGGGAGTGGAGCAGTGTGAAAGGAGAGGCCTGGGAGTGGGAGTGGAGCGATGTGAAAGGAGAGGCCTGGGAGTGGAGCCGTGTGAAAGGAGAGGCCTGGGAGTGGAGCCGTGTGAAAGGAGAGGCCTGGGAGTGGAGCCGTGTGCAAGAAGAGGCCTGGGAGTGGAGCAGTGTGAAAGGAGAGGCCTGGGAGTGGAGCAGTGTGAAAGGAGAGGCCTGGGAGATGGAATGGAGCCGTGTGAAAGGAGAGGCCTGGGAGTGGGAGTGGAGCAGTGTGAAAGGAGAGGCCTGGGAGTGGCAGTGGAGCAGTGTGAAAGGAGAGGCCTGGGAGTGGAGCAGTGTGAAAAGAGAGGCCTGGGAGTGGAGCCATGTGAAAGGAGAGGCCTGGGAGTGGAGCCGTGTGAAAGGAGAGGCCTGGGAGTGGGAGTGGAGCAGTGTGAAATGAGAGGCCTGGGAGTGGAGCAGTGTGAAAGGAGAGGCCTGGTAGTGGAGCCGTGTGAAAGGAGAGGCCTGGGAGTGGGAGTGGAGCCTTGTGAAAGGAGAGGCCTGGGAGTGGGAGTGGAGCAGTGTGAATGGAGAGGTCTGGGAGTGGAGCAGTGTGAAAGGAGAGGCCTGGGAGTGGATCAGTGTGAAAGGAGAGGCCTGGGAGTGGGTGTGGAGCCGTGTTAAAGGAGAGGCCTGGGAGTGGGAGTGGAGCAGTGTGAATGGAGAGCCCTGGGAGTGGAGCAGTGTGAATGGAGAGGCCTGTGATTGGAGCACTGTGAAAGGAGAGGCCTGGGAGTGGGAGTGCAGCAGTGCAAAAGGAGAGGCCTGGGAGTGGAGCAGTGTGAAAGGAGAGGCCTGGGAGTGGAGCCGTGTGAAAGGAGAGGCCTGGAGTGCAGCAGTGTGAAAGGAGAGGCCTGGGAGTGGTGCCGTGTGAAAGGAGAGGCCTGGGAGAGGAGCAGTGCGAAAGCAGAGGCCTGGGAGTGGAGCAGTGTGAAAGGAGAGGCCTGGGAGTGGAGCCGTGTGAAAGGAGAGGCCTGGGAGTGGAGCAGTGTGAAAAGAGAGGCCTGGGAGTGGGAGTGGAGCAGTGTGAAAGGAGAGGCCTGGGAGTGGAGCAGTGTGAAAGGAGAGGCCTGGGAGTGGAGCCGTGTGAAAGGAGAGGCCTGGTATTGCAGCAGTGTGAAAGGAGAGGCCTGGGAGTGGAGCCGTGTGAAAGGAGAGGCCTGGGAGAGGAGCAGTGCGAAAGGAGAGGCCTGGGAGTGGAGCAGTGTGAATGGAGAGGCCTGGGAGTGGAGCCGTGTGAAAGGAGAGGCCTGTGAGTGGAGAGGTGTGAGAGGAGATGCCTCGGAGTGGGAGTGGAGCCGTGTGAATGGAGAGGCCTGGGAGTGGAGCAGTGCGAAAGGAGAGGCCTGTGAGTGGAGCGGTGTGAAAGGAGAGGCCTGGGAGTGGAGCAGTGTTAAAGGAGTGGCCTGGGAGTGGAGCAGTGTGAAAGGAGCGGCCTGGGAGTGGAGCAGTGTTAAAGGAGAGGCCTGGGAGTGGATCAGTGTGAAAGGAGAGGCCTGGGAGTTGGTGTGGAGCCGTGTGAAAGGAGAGGCCTGGGAGTGGGAGTGGAGCAGTGTTAAAGGAGAGGCCTGGGAGAGGAGCAGTGCGAAAGCAGAGGCCTGGGAGTGGAGCAGTGTGAAAGGAGAGGCTTGGGAGTGGAGCAGTGTGAAAGGAGAGCCCTGGGAGTGGAGCAGTGTGAAAGGAGAGGCCTTGGAGTGGGAGTGGAGCAGTGTGAAAGGAGAGGCCTGGGAGTGGAGCAGTGTGAAAGGAGAGTCCTGGGAGTGGAGCCCTGTGAAAGGAGAGGCCTGTGAGTGGAGCGGTGTGAGAGGAGAGGCCTCGGAGTGGGAGTGGAGCATTGTGAAAGGAGAGGCCTGGGAGTGGAGCAGTGTGAATGGAGAGGCCTGGGAGTGGAGCCGTGTGAAAGGAGAGGCCTGTGAGTGGAGCGGTGTGAGAAGAGAGGCCTCGGAGTGGGAGTGGAGCATTGTGAAAGGAGAGGCCTGGGAGTGGAGCAGTGTGAATGGAGAGGTCTGGGAGTGGAGCGGTGTGAAAGGAGAGGCCTGGGAGTGGATCAGTGTGAAAGGAGAGGCCTGGGAGTGGGTGTGGAGCCGTGCGAAAGGAGAGGCCTTGGAGTGGGAGTGGAGCAGTGTGAATGGAGAGGCCTGTGATTGGAGCACTGTGAAAGGAGAGGCCTGGGAGTGGGAGTGCAGCAGTGCAAAAGGAGAGGCCTGGGAGTGGAGCAGTGTGAAAGGAGAGGCCTGGGAGTGGAGCCGTGTGAAAGGAGAGGCCTGGAGTGCAGCAGTGCGAAAGGAGATGCCTGGGAGTGGTGCCGTGTGAAAGGAGAGGCCTGGGAGAGGAGCAGTGCGAAAGCAGAGGCCTGGGAGTGGAGCAGTGTGAAAGGAGAGGCCTGGGACTGGAGCAGTGTGAAAGGTGAGGCCTGGGAGTGGAGCAGTGTGAAAGGAGAGGCTGGGAGTGGGAGTGGAGCAGTGTGAAAGGAGAGGCCTGGGAGTGGAGCCGTGTGAAAGGAGAGGCCTGGGAGAGGAGCAGTGCGAAAGGAGAGGCCTGGGAGTGGAGCAGTGTGAATGGAGAGGCCTGGGAGTGGAGCCGTGTGAAAGGAGAGGCCTGTGAGTGGAGCGGTGTGAGAGGAGAGGCCTCGGAGTGGGAGTGGAGCAGTGTGAATGGAGAGGCCTGGGAGTGGAGCAGAGTGAATGGAGAGGCCTGGGATTGGAGCACTGTGAAAGGAGAGGCCTGGGAGTGGGAGTGCAGCAGTGCAAAAGGAGAGGCCTGGGAGTGGAGCAGTGTGAAAGGAGAAGCCTGGGAGTGGAGCCGTGTGAAAGGAGAGGCCTGGAGTGCAGCAGTGTGAAAGGAGAGGCCTGGGAGTGGTGCCGTATGAAAGGAGAGGCCTGGGAGAGGAGCAGTGCGAAAGCAGAGGCCTGGGAGTGGAGCAGTGTGAAAGGAGAGGCCTGGGAGTGGAGCAGTGTGAAAGGAGAGGCCTGGGAGTGGTGCAGTGTGAAAGGAGAGGCCCGGGAGTGGGAGTGGAGCAGTGTGAAAGGAGAGGCCTGGGAGTGGAGCAGAATGAAAGGAGAGGCCTGGGAGTGGAGCGGTGTGAAAGGAGAGGCGTGGGAGTGGGAGGAGAGCAGTGTGAAAGGAGAGGCCTGGGAGTGGGAGTGGAGCAGTGTGAAAGGAGAGGCCTGGGAGTGCAGCAGTGTGAAAGGAGAGGCCTGGGAGTGGAGCCGTGTGAAAGGAGAGGCCTGGGAGTGCGAGTGGAACCGTGTGAAAGGAGAGGCCTAGGAATGGGAGTGGAGCCGTGTGAAAGGAGAGGCCTTGGAGTGGGAGTGGAGCAGTGTGAAAGGAGAGGCCTGGGAGTGGAGCAGTGTGAAAGGAGAGGCCTGGGAGTGGGAGTGGAGCAGTGTGAAAGGAGAGGCCTGGGAGTGGAGCAGTGTGAAAGGAGAGGCCTGGGAGTGGAGCCGTCTGAAAGGAGAGGCCTGGGAGTGGAGCAGTGTGAAAGGAGAGGCCTGGGAGTGGGAGTGGAGCAGTGTGAAAGGAGAGGCCTGGGAGTGGGAGTGGAGCGATGTGAAAGGAGAGGCCTGGGAGTGGAGCCGTGTGAAAGGAGAGGCCTGGGAGTGGAGCCGTGTGAAAGGAGAGGCCTGGGAGTGGAGCCGTGTGCAAGAAGAGGCCTGGGAGTGGAGCAGTGTGAAAGGAGAGGCCTGGGAGTGGAGCAGTGTGAAAGGAGAGGCCTGGGAGTGGAGCGGTGTGAAAGGAGAGGCGTGGGAGTGGGAGGAGAGCAGTGTGAAAGGAGAGGCCTGGGAGTGGGAGTGGAGCAGTGTGAAAGGAGAGGCCTGGGAGTGCAGCAGTGTGAAAGGAGAGGCCTGGGAGTGGAGCCGTGTGAAAGGAGAGGCCTGGGAATGCGAGTGGAACCGTGTGAAAGGAGAGGCCTGGGAATGGGAGTGGAGCCGTGTGAAAGGAGAGGCCTTGGAGTGGGAGTGGAGCAGTGTGAAAGGAGAGGCCTGGGAGTGGAGCAGTGTGAAAGGAGAGGCCTGGGAGTGGAGCCGTGGGAAAGGAGAGGCCTGGGAGTGGGAGTGGAGCAGTGTGACAGGAGAGGGCTGCGAGTGGGAGTGGAGCAGTGTGAAAGGAGAGGCCTGGGAGTGGGAGTGGAGCAGTGTGAAAGGAGAGGCCTGGGAGTGGAGCAGAATGAAAGGAGAGGCCTGGGAGTGGAGCGGTGTGAAAGGAGAGGCGTGGGAGTGGGAGGAGAGCAGTGTGAAAGGAGAGGCCTGGGAGTGGGAGTGGAGCAGTGTGAAAGGAGAGGCCTGGGAGTGCAGCAGTGTGAAAGGAGAGGCCTGGGAGTGGAGCCGTGTGAAAGGAGAGGCCTGGGAGTGCGAGTGGAACCGTGTGAAAGGAGAGGCCTGGGAATGGGAGTGGAGCCGTGTGAAAGGAGAGGCCTTGGAGTGGGAGTGGAGCAGTGTGAAAGGAGAGGCCTGGGAGTGGAGCAGTGTGAAAGGAGAGGCCTGGGAGTGGAGCCGTGGGAAAGGAGAGGCCTGGGAGTGGGAGTGGAGCAGTGTGACATGAGAGGGCTGCGAGTGGGAGTGGAGCAGTGTGAAAGGAGAGGCCTGGGAGTGGGAGTGGAGCAGTGTGAAAGGAGAGGCCTGGGAGTGGAGCAGTGTGAAAGGAGAGGCCTGGGAGTGGAGCCGTCTGAAAGGAGAGGCCTGGGAGTGGAGCAGTGTGAAAGGAGAGGCCTGGGAGTGGGAGTGGAGCAGTGTGAAAGGAGAGGCCTGGGAGTGGGAGTGGAGCGATGTGAAAGGAGAGGCCTGGGAGTGGAGCCGTGTGAAAGGAGAGGCCTGGGAGTGGAGCCGTGTGAAAGGAGAGGCCTGGGAGTGGAGCCGTGTGCAAGAAGAGGCCTGGGAGTGGAGCAGTGTGAAAGGAGAGGCCTGGGAGTGGAGCAGTGTGAAAGGAGAGGCCTGGGAGATGGAATGGAGCCGTGTGAAAGGAGAGGCCTGGGAGTGGGAGTGGAGCAGTGTGAAAGGAGAGGCCTGGGAGTGGCAGTGGAGCAGTGTGAAAGGAGAGGCCTGGGAGTGGAGCAGTGTGAAAAGAGAGGCCTGGGAGTGGAGCCATGTGAAAGGAGAGGCCTGGGAGTGGAGCCGTGTGAAAGGAGAGGCCTGGGAGTGGGAGTGGAGCAGTGTGAAATGAGAGGCCTGGGAGTGGAGCAGTGTGAAAGGAGAGGCCTGGTAGTGGAGCCGTGTGAAAGGAGAGGCCTGGGAGTGGGAGTGGAGCCTTGTGAAAGGAGAGGCCTGGGAGTGGGAGTGGAGCAGTGTGAATGGAGAGGTCTGGGAGTGGAGCAGTGTGAAAGGAGAGGCCTGGGAGTGGATCAGTGTGAAAGGAGAGGCCTGGGAGTGGGTGTGGAGCCGTGTTAAAGGAGAGGCCTGGGAGTGGGAGTGGAGCAGTGTGAATGGAGAGCCCTGGGAGTGGAGCAGTGTGAATGGAGAGGCCTGTGATTGGAGCACTGTGAAAGGAGAGGCCTGGGAGTGGGAGTGCAGCAGTGCAAAAGGAGAGGCCTGGGAGTGGAGCAGTGTGAAAGGAGAGGCCTGGGAGTGGAGCCGTGTGAAAGGAGAGGCCTGGAGTGCAGCAGTGTGAAAGGAGAGGCCTGGGAGTGGTGCCGTGTGAAAGGAGAGGCCTGGGAGAGGAGCAGTGCGAAAGCAGAGGCCTGGGAGTGGAGCAGTGTGAAAGGAGAGGCCTGGGAGTGGAGCCGTGTGAAAGGAGAGGCCTGGGAGTGGAGCAGTGTGAAAAGAGAGGCCTGGGAGTGGGAGTGGAGCAGTGTGAAAGGAGAGGCCTGGGAGTGGAGCAGTGTGAAAGGAGAGGCCTGGGAGTGGAGCCGTGTGAAAGGAGAGGCCTGGTATTGCAGCAGTGTGAAAGGAGAGGCCTGGGAGTGGAGCCGTGTGAAAGGAGAGGCCTGGGAGAGGAGCAGTGCGAAAGGAGAGGCCTGGGAGTGGAGCAGTGTGAATGGAGAGGCCTGGGAGTGGAGCCGTGTGAAAGGAGAGGCCTGTGAGTGGAGCGGTGTGAGAGGAGATGCCTCGGAGTGGGAGTGGAGTCGTGTGAATGGAGAGGCCTGGGAGTGGAGCAGTGCGAAAGGAGAGGCCTGTGAGTGGAGCGGTGTGAAAGGAGAGGCCTGGGAGTGGAGCAGTGTTAAAGGAGTGGCCTGGGAGTGGAGCAGTGTGAAAGGAGCGGCCTGGGAGTGGAGCAGTGTTAAAGGAGAGGCCTGGGAGTGGATCAGTGTGAAAGGAGAGGCCTGGGAGTTGGTGTGGAGCCGTGTGAAAGGAGAGGCCTGGGAGTGGGAGTGGAGCAGTGTTAAAGGAGAGGCCTGGGAGAGGAGCAGTGCGAAAGCAGAGGCCTGGGAGTGGAGCAGTGTGAAAGGAGAGGCTTGGGAGTGGAGCAGTGTGAAAGGAGAGCCCTGGGAGTGGAGCAGTGTGAAAGGAGAGGCCTTGGAGTGGGAGTGGAGCAGTGTGAAAGGAGAGGCCTGGGAGTGGAGCAGTGTGAAAGGAGAGTCCTGGGAGTGGAGCCCTGTGAAAGGAGAGGCCTGTGAGTGGAGCGGTGTGAGAGGAGAGGCCTCGGAGTGGGAGTGGAGCATTGTGAAAGGAGAGGCCTGGGAGTGGAGCAGTGTGAATGGAGAGGCCTGGGAGTGGAGCCGTGTGAAAGGAGAGGCCTGTGAGTGGAGCGGTGTGAGAAGAGAGGCCTCGGAGTGGGAGTGGAGCAGTGTGAATGGAGAGGCCTGTGATTGGAGCACTGTGAAAGGAGAGGCCTGGGAGTGGGAGTGCAGCAGTGCAAAAGGAGAGGCCTGGGAGTGGAGCAGTGTGAAAGGAGAGGCCTGGGAGTGGAGCCGTGTGAAAGGAGAGGCCTGGAGTGCAGCAGTGCGAAAGGAGATGCCTGGGAGTGGTGCCGTGTGAAAGGAGAGGCCTGGGAGAGGAGCAGTGCGAAAGCAGAGGCCTGGGAGTGGAGCAGTGTGAAAGGAGAGGCCTGGGACTGGAGCAGTGTGAAAGGTGAGGCCTGGGAGTGGGAGTGGAGCAGTGTGAAAGGAGAGGCCTGGGAGTGGAGCAGTGTGAAAGGAGAGGCTGGGAGTGGGAGTGGAGCAGTGTGAAAGGAGAGGCCTGGGAGTGGAGCCGTGTGAAAGGAGAGGCCTGGGAGAGGAGCAGTGCGAAAGGAGAGGCCTGGGAGTGGAGCAGTGTGAATGGAGAGGCCTGGGAGTGGAGCCGTGTGAAAGGAGAGGCCTGTGAGTGGAGCGGTGTGAGAGGAGAGGCCTCGGAGTGGGAGTGGAGCAGTGTGAATGGAGAGGCCTGGGAGTGGAGCAGAGTGAATGGAGAGGCCTGGGATTGGAGCACTGTGAAAGGAGAGGCCTGGGAGTGGGAGTGCAGCAGTGCAAAAGGAGAGGCCTGGGAGTGGAGCAGTGTGAAAGGAGAAGCCTGGGAGTGGAGCCGTGTGAAAGGAGAGGCCTGGAGTGCAGCAGTGTGAAAGGAGAGGCCTGGGAGTGGTGCCGTATGAAAGGAGAGGCCTGGGAGAGGAGCAGTGCGAAAGCAGAGGCCTGGGAGTGGAGCAGTGTGAAAGGAGAGGCCTGGGAGTGGAGCAGTGTGAAAGGAGAGGCCTGGGAGTGGTGCAGTGTGAAAGGAGAGGCCCGGGAGTGGGAGTGGAGCAGTGTGAAAGGAGAGGCCTGGGAGTGGAGCAGAATGAAAGGAGAGGCCTGGGAGTGGAGCGGTGTGAAAGGAGAGGCGTGGGAGTGGGAGGAGAGCAGTGTGAAAGGAGAGGCCTGGGAGTGGGAGTGGAGCAGTGTGAAAGGAGAGGCCTGGGAGTGCAGCAGTGTGAAAGGAGAGGCCTGGGAGTGGAGCCGTGTGAAAGGAGAGGCCTGGGAGTGCGAGTGGAACCGTGTGAAAGGAGAGGCCTAGGAATGGGAGTGGAGCCGTGTGAAAGGAGAGGCCTTGGAGTGGGAGTGGAGCAGTGTGAAAGGAGAGGCCTGGGAGTGGAGCAGTGTGAAAGGAGAGGCCTGGGAGTGGGAGTGGAGCAGTGTGAAAGGAGAGGCCTGGGAGTGGAGCAGTGTGAAAGGAGAGGCCTGGGAGTGGAGCCGTCTGAAAGGAGAGGCCTGGGAGTGGAGCAGTGTGAAAGGAGAGGCCTGGGAGTGGGAGTGGAGCAGTGTGAAAGGAGAGGCCTGGGAGTGGGAGTGGAGCGATGTGAAAGGAGAGGCCTGGGAGTGGAGCCGTGTGAAAGGAGAGGCCTGGGAGTGGAGCCGTGTGAAAGGAGAGGCCTGGGAGTGGAGCCGTGTGCAAGAAGAGGCCTGGGAGTGGAGCAGTGTGAAAGGAGAGGCCTGGGAGTGGAGCAGTGTGAAAGGAGAGGCCTGGGAGATGGAATGGAGCCGTGTGAAAGGAGAGGCCTGGGAGTGGGAGTGGAGCAGTGTGAAAGGAGAGGCCTGGGAGTGCAGCCGTGTGAAAGGAGAGGCCTGGGAGTGGGAGTGGAGCGAAGTGAAAGGAGAGGCCTGGGAGTGGAGCGGTGTGAAAGGAGACTCCTGGGAGTGGGAGTGGAGCAGTGTGAGAGGAGGGGCCTGGGAGTGGGAGTGGAGCAGTGTGAAAGGAGAGGCCTGGGAGTGGCAGTGGAGCAGAGTGAAAGGAGAGGCCTGGGAGTGGAGCAGTGTGAAAAGAGAGGCCTGGGAGTGGAGCCATGTGAAAGGAGAGGCCTGGGAGTTGAGCCGTGTGAAAGGAGAGGCCTGGGAGTGGGAGTGGAGCAGTGTGAAATGAGAGGCCTGGGAGTGGAGCATTGTGAAAGGAGAGGCCTGGTAGTGGAGCCGTGTTAAAGGAGAGGCCTGGGAGTGCAGCAGTGTGAAAGGAGAGGCCTGGGAGTGGGAGTGGAGCCATGTGAAAGGAGAGGCCTGGGAGTGGGAGTGGAGCAGTGTGAATGGAGAGTTCTGGGAGTGGAGCAGTGTGAAAGGAGAGACCTGGGAGTGGATCAGTGTGAAAGGAGAGGCCTGGTAGTGGGTGTGGAGCCGTGTGAAAGGAGAGGCCTGGGAGTGGAGCAGTGTGAATGGAGAGGCCTGGGAGTGGAGCAGTGTGAATGGAGAGGCCTGTGATTGGAGCACTGTGAAAGGAGAGGCCTGGGAGTGGGAGTGCAGCAGTGCAAAAGGAGAGGCCTGGGAGTGGAGCAGTGTGTAAGGAGAGGCCTGGGAGTGGAGTCGTGTGAAAGGAGAGCCTGGAGTGCAGCAGTGTGAAAGGAGAGGCCTGGGAGTGGTGCCGTGTGAAAGGACAGGCCTGGGAGAGCAGCAGTGCGAAAGCAGAGGCCTGGGAGTGCAGCAGTGTGAAAGGAGAGGCCTGGGAGTGGAGCAGTGTGAAAGGAGAGGCCTGGGAGTGGAGCAGTGTGAAAGGAGAGGCCTGGGAGTGGGAGTGGAGCAGTGTGAAAGGAGAGGCCTGGGAGTGGAGCAGTGTGAAAGGAGAGGCCTGGGAGTGGAGCTGTGTGAAAGGAGTGGCCTGGGAGTGCAGTAGTGTGAAAGGTGAGGCCTGTGATTGGAGCACTGTGAAAGGAGAGGCCTGGGAGTGGGAGTGCAGCAGTGCAAAAGGAGAGGCCTGGGAGTGGAGCAGTGATTAAGGAGAGGCCTGGGAGTGGAGCCGTGTGAAAGGAGAGCCTGGAGTGCAGCAGTGTGAGAGGAGAGGCCTGGGAGTGGTGCCGTGTGAATGGAGAGGCCTGGGAGAGCAGCAGTGCGAAAGCAGAGGCCTGGGAGTGCAGCAGTGTGAAAGGAGAGGCCTGGGAGTGGAGCAGTGTGAAAGGAGAGGCCTGGGAGTGGAGCAGTGTGAAAGGAGAGGCCTGGGAGTGGGAGTGGAGCAGTGTGAAAGGAGAGGCCTGGGAGTGGAGCAGTGTGAAAGGAGAGGCCTGGGAGTGGAGCTGTGTGAAAGGAGAGGCCTGGGAGTGCAGTAGTGTGAAAGGTGAGGCCTGTGAGTGGAGCGGTGTGAGAGGAGAGGCCTCGGAGTGGGAGTGGAGCATTGTGAAAGGAGAGGCCTGGGAGTGGAGCAGTGTGAAAGGAGAGGCCTGGGAGTGGAGCAGTGTTAAAGGAGTGGCCTGGGAGTGGAGCATTGTGAAAGGAGAGGCCTGGGAGTGGAGCCGTGTGAAAGGAGAGGCCTGGGAGTGCAGCAGTGTGAAAGGAGAGGCCTGGGAGTGGGAGTGGAGCCATGTGAAATGAGAGGCCTGGGAGTGGGAGTGGAGCAGTGTGAATGGAGAGGTCTGGGAGTGGAGCAGTGTGAAAGGAGAGGCCTGGGAGTGGATCCGTGTGAAAGGAGAGGCCTGGGAGTGGGAGTGGAGCAGTGTGAATGGAGAGGCCTGGGAGTGGAGCAGTGTGAATGGAGAGGCCTGGAGTGCAGCAGTGTGAAAGGAGAGGCCTGGGAGTGGTGCCGTGTGAAAGGAGAGGCCTGGGAGAGGAGCAGTGCGAAAGCAGAGGCCTGGGAGTGGAGCAGTGTGAAAGGAGAGGACTGGGAGTGGAGCAGTGTGAAAGGAGAGGCCTGGGAGTGGAGCAGTGTGAAAGGAGAGGCCTGGGAGTGGGAGTGGAGCAGTGTGAAAGGAGAGGCCTGGGAGTGGATCAGTGTGAAAGGAGAGGCCTGGGAGTGGGTGTGGAGCCGTGTGAAAGGAGAGGCCTGGGAGTGGGAGTGGAGCAGTGTGAATGGAGAGGCCTGGGAGTGGAGCCGTGTGAAAGGAGAGGCCTGTGATTGGAGCACTGTGAAAGGAGAGGCCTGGGAGTGGGAGTGCAGCAGTGCAAAAGCAGAGGCCTGGGAGTGGAGCAGTGTGAAAGGAGAGGCCTGGGAGTGGAGCCGTGTGAAAGGAGAGGCCTGGGAGTGGATCAGTGTGAAAGGAGAGGCCTGGGAGTGGGTATGGAGCCGTATGAAAGGAGAGGCCTGGGAGTGGGAGTGGAGCAGTGTGAATGGAGAGGCCTGTGAGTGGAGCAGTGTGAATGGAGAGGCCTGTGATTGGAGCACTGTGAAAGGAGAGGCCTGGGAGTGGGAGTGCAGCAGTGCAAAAGGAGAGGCCTGGGAGTGGAGCAGTGTGAAAGGAGAGGCCTGGGAGTGGAGCCGTGTGAAAGGAGAGGCCTGGAGTGCAGCCGTGTGAAAGGAGAGGCCTGGGAGTGGTGCCGTGTGAAAGGAGAGGCCTGGGAGAGGAGCAGTGCGAAAGCAGAGGCCTGGGAGTGGAGCAGTGTGAAAGGAGAGGCCTGGGAGTGGAGCAGTGTGAAAGGAGAGCCCTGGGAGTGGAGCAGTGTGAAAGGAGAGGCCTTGGAGTGGGAGTGGAGCAGTGTGAAAGGAGAGGCCTGGGAGTGGAGCAGTGTGAAAGGAGAGGCCTGGGAGTGGAGCCCTGTGAAAGGAGAGGCCTGTGAGAGGAGCGGTGTGAGAGGAGAGGCCTCGGAGTGGGAGTGGAGCATTGTGAAAGGAGAGGCCTGGGAGTGGAGCAGTGTGAATGGAGAGGCCTGGGAGTGGAGCCGTGTGAAAGGAGAGGCCTGGGAGTGGAGCGGTGTGAGAAGAGAGGCCTGGGAGTGGGAGTGGAGCCATGTGAAGTGAGAGGCCTGGGAGTGGGAGTGGAGCAGTGTGAATGGAGAGGTCTGGGAGTGGAGCAGTGTGAAAGGAGAGGCCTGGGAGTGGATCCGTGTGAAAGGAGAGGCCTGGGAGTGGAGCAGTGTTAAAGGAGTGGCCTGGGAGTGGAGCATTGTGAAAGGAGAGGCCTGGGAGTGGAGCCGTGTGAAAGGAGAGGCCTGGGAGTGCAGCAGTGTGAAAGGAGAGGCCTGGGAGTGGGAGTGGAGCCATGTGAAATGAGAGGCCTGGGAGTGGGAGTGGAGCAGTGTGAATGGAGAGGTCTGGGAGTGGAGCAGTGTGAAAGGAGAGGCCTGGGAGTGGATCCGTGTGAAAGGAGAGGCCTGGGAGTGGGTGTGGAGCCGTGTGAAAGGAGAGGCCTGGGAGTGGGAGTGGAGCGGTGTGAAAGGAGAGGCCTGGGAGTGGATCAGTGTGAAAGGAGAGGCCTGGGAGTGGGTGTGGAGCCGTGCGAAAGGAGAGGCCTGGGAGTGGGAGTGGAGCAGTGTGAATGGAGAGGCCTGGGAGTGGAGCAGTGTGAATGGAGAGGCCTGTGATTGGAGCACTGTGAAAGGAGAGGCCTGGGAGTGGGAGTGCAGCAGTGCAAAAGGAGAGGCCTGGGAGTGGAGCAGTGTGAAAGGAGAGGCCTGGGAGTGGAGCCGTGTGAAAGGAGAGGCCTGGAGTGCAGCAGTGCGAAAGGAGAGGCCTGGGAGTGGTGCCGTGTGAAAGGAGAGGCCTGGGAGAGGAGCAGTGCGAAAGCAGAGGGCTGGGAGTGGAGCAGTGTGAAAGGAGAGGCCTGGGACTGGAGCAGTGTGAAAGGAGAGGCCTGGGAGTGGAGCAGTGTGAAAGGAGAGGCCTGGGAGTGGGAGTGGAGCAGTGTGAAAGGAGAGGCCTGGGAGTGGAGCCGTGTGAAAGGAGAGGCCTGGGAGAGGAGCAGTGCGAAAGGAGAGGCCTGGGAGTGGAGCAGTGTGAATGGAGAGGCCTGGGAGTGGAGCCGTGTGAAAGGAGAGGCCTGTGAGTGGAGCGGTGTGAGAGGAGAGGCCTCGGAGTGGGAGTGGAGCATTGTGAAAGGAGAGGCCTGGGAGTGTAGCAGTGTGAAAGGAGAGGCCTGGGAGTGGAGCAGTGTGAATGGAGAGGTCTGGGAGTGGAGCAGTGTGAAAGGAGAGGCCTGGGAGTGGATCAGTGTGAAAGGAGAGGCCTGGGAGTGGGTGTGGAGCCGTGTGAAAGGAGAGGCCTGGGAGTGGGAGTGGAGCAGTGTTAATGGAGAGGCCTGGGAGTGGAGCAGTGTGAATGGAGAGGCCTGTGATTGGAGTACTGTGAAAAGAGAGGCCTGGGAGTGGGAGTGCAGCAGTGCAAAAGGAGAGGCCTGGGAGTGGAGCAGTGTGAAAGGAGAGGCCTGGGAGTGGAGCCGTGTGAAAGGAGAGGCCTGGAGTGCAGCAGTGTGAAAGGAGAGGCCTGGGAGAGGAGCAGTGCGAAAGCAGAGGCCTGGGAGTGGAGCAGTGTGAAAGGAGAGGCCTGGGAGTGGAGCAGTGTGAAAGGAGAGGCCTGGGAGTGGAGCAGTGTGAAAGGAGAGGCCTGGGAGTGGGAGTGGAGCAGTGTGAAAGGAGAGGCCTGGGAGTGGATCAGTGTGAAAGGAGAGGCCTGGGAGTGGGTGAGGAGCCGTGTGAAAGGAGAGGCCTGGGAGTGGGAGTGGAGCAGAGTGAATGGAGAGGCCTGGGAGTGGAGCAGTGTGAATGGAGAGGCCTGTGATTGGAGCACTGTGAAAGGAGAGGCCTGGGAGTGGATCAGTGTGAAAGGAGAGGCCTGGGAGTGGGTGTGGAGCCGTGTGAAAGGAGAGGCCTGGAGTGGGAGTGGAGCAGTGTTAATGGAGAGGCCTGGGAGTGGAGCAGTGTGAATGAAGAGGCCTGTGATTGGAGCACTGTGAAAGGAGAGGCCTGGGAGTGGGAGTGCAGCAGTGCAAAAGGAGAGGCATGGGAGTGGAGCAGTGTGAAAGGAGAGGCCTGGGAGTGGAGCCGTGTGAAAGGAGAGTCCTGGGAGTGGGAGTGGAGCAGTGTGAAAGGAGAGGACTGGGAGTGGAGCAATGTGAAAGGAGAGGCCTGGGAGTGGAGCCCTGTGAAAGGAGAGGCCTGGTAGTGCAGCAGTGTGAAAGGAGAGGCCTGGGAGTGGAGCCGTGTGAAAGGAGAGGCCTGGGAGAGGAGCAGTGCGAAAGGAGAGGCCTGGGAGTGGAGCAGTGTGAATGGAGAGGCCTGGGAGTGGAGCCGTGTGAAAGGAGAGGCCTGTGAGTGGAGCGGTGTGAGAGGAGAGGCCTCGGAGTGGGAGTGGAGCATTGTGAAAGGAGAGGCCTGGGAGTGGAGCAGTGTGAAAGGAGAGGCCTGGGAGTGGAGCAGTGTGAAAGGAGTGCCCTGGGAGTGGAGCAGTGTGAAAGGAGAGGCCTGGGAGTGGATCAGTGTGAAAGGAGAGGCCTGGGAGTTGGTGTGGAGCCGTGTGAAAGGAGAGGCCTGGGAGTGGGAGTGGAGCAGTGTGAATGGAGAGGCCTGGGAGTGGAGCAGTGTGAATGGAGAGGCCTGGGATTGGAGCACTGTGAAAGGAGAGGCCTGGGAGTGGGAGGGGAGCAGTGTGAAAGGAGAGGCCTGGGAGTGGAGCCGTGTGAAAGGAGAGGCCTGGGAGAGGAGCGGTGCGAGAGGAGAGGCCTGGGAGTGGAGCAGTGTGAATGGAGAGGCCTGGGAGTGGTGCCGTGTGAAAGGAGAGGCCTGTGAGTGGAGCGGTGTGAGAGGAGAGGCCTCGGAGTGGAGCATTGTGAAAGGAGAGGCCTGGGAGTGGAACAGTGTGAAAGGAGAGGCCTGGGAGTGGAGCAGTGTGAATGGAGAGGTCTGGGAGTGGAGCAGTGTGAATGGAGAGGCCTGGAGTGCAGCAGTGTGAAAGGAGAGGCCTGGGAGTGGTGCCGTGTGAAAGGAGAGGCCTGGGAGAGGAGCAGTGCGAAAGCAGAGGCCTGGGAGTGGAGCAGTGTGAAAGGAGAGGACTGGGAGTGGAGCAGTGTGAAAGGAGAGGCCTGGGAGTGGAGCAGTGTGAAAGGAGAGGCCTGGGAGTGGGAGTGGAGCAGTGTGAAAGGAGAGGCCTGGGAGTGGATCAGTGTGAAAGGAGAGGCCTGGGAGTGGGTGTGGAGCCGTGTGAAAGGAGAGGCCTGGGAGTGGGAGTGGAGCAGTGTGAATGGAGAGGCCTGGGAGTGGAGCCGTGTGAAAGGAGAGGCCTGTGATTGGAGCACTGTGAAAGGAGAGGCCTGGGAGTGGGAGTGCAGCAGTGCAAAAGCAGAGGCCTGGGAGTGGAGCAGTGTGAAAGGAGAGGCCTGGGAGTGGAGCCGTGTGAAAGGAGAGGCCTGGGAGTGGATCAGTGTGAAAGGAGAGGCCTGGGAGTGGGTATGGAGCCGTATGAAAGGAGAGGCCTGGGAGTGGGAGTGGAGCAGTGTGAATGGAGAGGCCTGTGAGTGGAGCAGTGTGAATGGAGAGGCCTGTGATTGGAGCACTGTGAAAGGAGAGGCCTGGGAGTGGGAGTGCAGCAGTGCAAAAGGAGAGGCCTGGGAGTGGAGCAGTGTGAAAGGAGAGGCCTGGGAGTGGAGCCGTGTGAAAGGAGAGGCCTGGAGTGCAGCCGTGTGAAAGGAGAGGCCTGGGAGTGGTGCCGTGTGAAAGGAGAGGCCTGGGAGAGGAGCAGTGCGAAAGCAGAGGCCTGGGAGTGGAGCAGTGTGAAAGGAGAGGCCTGGGAGTGGAGCAGTGTGAAAGGAGAGCCCTGGGAGTGGAGCAGTGTGAAAGGAGAGGCCTTGGAGTGGGAGTGGAGCAGTGTGAAAGGAGAGGCCTGGGAGTGGAGCAGTGTGAAAGGAGAGGCCTGGGAGTGGAGCCCTGTGAAAGGAGAGGCCTGTGAGAGGAGCGGTGTGAGAGGAGAGGCCTCGGAGTGGGAGTGGAGCATTGTGAAAGGAGAGGCCTGGGAGTGGAGCAGTGTGAATGGAGAGGCCTGGGAGTGGAGCCGTGTGAAAGGAGAGGCCTGGGAGTGGAGCGGTGTGAGAAGAGAGGCCTGGGAGTGGGAGTGGAGCCATGTGAAATGAGAGGCCTGGGAGTGGGAGTGGAGCAGTGTGAATGGAGAGGTCTGGGAGTGGAGCAGTGTGAAAGGAGAGGCCTGGGAGTGGATCCGTGTGAAAGGAGAGGCCTGGGAGTGGAGCAGTGTTAAAGGAGTGGCCTGGGAGTGGAGCATTGTGAAAGGAGAGGCCTGGGAGTGGAGCCGTGTGAAAGGAGAGGCCTGGGAGTGCAGCAGTGTGAAAGGAGAGGCCTGGGAGTGGGAGTGGAGCCATGTGAAATGAGAGGCCTGGGAGTGGGAGTGGAGCAGTGTGAATGGAGAGGTCTGGGAGTGGAGCAGTGTGAAAGGAGAGGCCTGGGAGTGGATCCGTGTGAAAGGAGAGGCCTGGGAGTGGGTGTGGAGCCGTGTGAAAGGAGAGGCCTGGGAGTGGGAGTGGAGCGGTGTGAAAGGAGAGGCCTGGGAGTGGATCAGTGTGAAAGGAGAGGCCTGGGAGTGGGTGTGGAGCCGTGCGAAAGGAGAGGCCTGGGAGTGGGAGTGGAGCAGTGTGAATGGAGAGGCCTGGGAGTGGAGCAGTGTGAATGGAGAGGCCTGTGATTGGAGCACTGTGAAAGGAGAGGCCTGGGAGTGGGAGTGCAGCAGTGCAAAAGGAGAGGCCTGGGAGTGGAGCAGTGTGAAAGGAGAGGCCTGGGAGTGGAGCCGTGTGAAAGGAGAGGCCTGGAGTGCAGCAGTGCGAAAGAAGAGGCCTGGGAGTGGTGCCGTGTGAAAGGAGAGGCCTGGGAGAGGAGCAGTGCGAAAGCAGAGGGCTGGGAGTGGAGCAGTGTGAAAGGAGAGGCCTGGGACTGGAGCAGTGTGAAAGGAGAGGCCTGGGAGTGGAGCAGTGTGAAAGGAGAGGCCTGGGAGTGGGAGTGGAGCAGTGTGAAAGGAGAGGCCTGGGAGTGGAGCCGTGTGAAAGGAGAGGCCTGGGAGAGGAGCAGTGCGAAAGGAGAGGCCTGGGAGTGGAGCAGTGTGAATGGAGAGGCCTGGGAGTGGAGCCGTGTGAAAGGAGAGGCCTGTGAGTGGAGCGGTGTGAGAGGAGAGGCCTCGGAGTGGGAGTGGAGCATTGTGAAAGGAGAGGCCTGGGAGTGTAGCAGTGTGAAAGGAGAGGCCTGGGAGTGGAGCAGTGTGAATGGAGAGGTCTGGGAGTGGAGCAGTGTGAAAGG
Organism: Scyliorhinus torazame; assembly: GCF_047496885.1. Classification (NCBI taxonomy): domain Eukaryota; kingdom Metazoa; phylum Chordata; class Chondrichthyes; order Carcharhiniformes; family Scyliorhinidae; genus Scyliorhinus; species Scyliorhinus torazame. The sequence goes on from NC_092710.1 coordinate 327,063,055, forward strand.
AGAGGCCTGGGAGTGGATCAGTGTGAAAGGAGAGGCCTGGGAGTGGGTGTGGAGCCGTGTGAAAGGAGAGGCCTGGGAGTGGGAGTGGAGCAGTGTTAATGGAGAGGCCTGGGAGTGGAGCAGTGTGAATGGAGAGGCCTGTGATTGGAGTACTGTGAAAAGAGAGGCCTGGGAGTGGGAGTGCAGCAGTGCAAAAGGAGAGGCCTGGGAGTGGAGCAGTGTGAAAGGAGAGGCCTGGGAGTGGAGCCGTGTGAAAGGAGAGGCCTGGAGTGCAGCAGTGTGAAAGGAGAGGCCTGGGAGAGGAGCAGTGCGAAAGCAGAGGCCTGGGAGTGGAGCAGTGTGAAAGGAGAGGCCTGGGAGTGGAGCAGTGTGAAAGGAGAGGCCTGGGAGTGGAGCAGTGTGAAAGGAGAGGCCTGGGAGTGGGAGTGGAGCAGTGTGAAAGGAGAGGCCTGGGAGTGGATCAGTGTGAAAGGAGAGGCCTGGGAGTGGGTGAGGAGCCGTGTGAAAGGAGAGGCCTGGGAGTGGGAGTGGAGCAGAGTGAATGGAGAGGCCTGGGAGTGGAGCAGTGTGAATGGAGAGGCCTGTGATTGGAGCACTGTGAAAGGAGAGGCCTGGGAGTGGATCAGTGTGAAAGGAGAGGCCTGGGAGTGGGTGTGGAGCCGTGTGAAAGGAGAGGCCTGGAGTGGGAGTGGAGCAGTGTTAATGGAGAGGCCTGGGAGTGGAGCAGTGTGAATGAAGAGGCCTGTGATTGGAGCACTGTGAAAGGAGAGGCCTGGGAGTGGGAGTGCAGCAGTGCAAAAGGAGAGGCATGGGAGTGGAGCAGTGTGAAAGGAGAGGCCTGGGAGTGGAGCCGTGTGAAAGGAGAGGTCTGGAGTGCAGCTGTGTGAAAGGAGAGGCCTGGGAGTGGAGCAGTGTGAAAGGAGAGGCCTGGGAGTCGAGCAGTGTGAAAGGAGAGTCCTGGGAGTGGGAGTGGAGCAGTGTGAAAGGAGAGGACTGGGAGTGGAGCAATGTGAAAGGAGAGGCCTGGGAGTGGAGCCCTGTGAAAGGAGAGGCCTGGTAGTGCAGCAGTGTGAAAGGAGAGGCCTGGGAGTGGAGCCGTGTGAAAGGAGAGGCCTGGGAGAGGAGCAGTGCGAAAGGAGAGGCCTGGGAGTGGAGCAGTGTGAATGGAGAGGCCTGGGAGTGGAGCCGTGTGAAAGGAGAGGCCTGTGAGTGGAGCGGTGTGAGAGGAGAGGCCTCGGAGTGGGAGTGGAGCATTGTGAAAGGAGAGGCCTGGGAGTGGAGCAGTGTGAAAGGAGAGGCCTGGGAGTGGAGCAGTGTGAATGGAGAGGTCTGGGAGTGGAGCAGTGTGAAAGGAGAGGCCTGGGAGTGGATCAGTGTGAAAGGAGAGGCCTGGGAGTGGGTGTGGAGCCGTGTGAAAGGAGAGGCCTGGGAGTGGGAGTGGAGCAGTGTTAATGGAGAGGCCTGGGAGTGGAGCAGTGTGAATGGAGAGGCCTGTGATTGGAGTACTGTGAAAAGAGAGGCCTGGGAGTGGGAGTGCAGCAGTGCAAAAGGAGAGGCCTGGGAGTGGAGCAGTGTGAAAGGAGAGGCCTGGGAGTGGAGCCGTGTGAAAGGAGAGGCCTGGAGTGCAGCAGTGTGAAAGGAGAGGCCTGGGAGAGGAGCAGTGCGAAAGCAGAGGCCTGGGAGTGGAGCAGTGTGAAAGGAGAGGCCTGGGAGTGGAGCAGTGTGAAAGGAGAGGCCTGGGAGTGGAGCAGTGTGAAAGGAGAGGCCTGGGAGTGGGAGTGGAGCAGTGTGAAAGGAGAGGCCTGGGAGTGGATCAGTGTGAAAGGAGAGGCCTGGGAGTGGGTGAGGAGCCGTGTGAAAGGAGAGGCCTGGGAGTGGGAGTGGAGCAGAGTGAATGGAGAGGCCTGGGAGTGGAGCAGTGTGAATGGAGAGGCCTGTGATTGGAGCACTGTGAAAGGAGAGGCCTGGGAGTGGATCAGTGTGAAAGGAGAGGCCTGGGAGTGGGTGTGGAGCCGTGTGAAAGGAGAGGCCTGGAGTGGGAGTGGAGCAGTGTTAATGGAGAGGCCTGGGAGTGGAGCAGTGTGAATGAAGAGGCCTGTGATTGGAGCACTGTGAAAGGAGAGGCCTGGGAGTGGGAGTGCAGCAGTGCAAAAGGAGAGGCATGGGAGTGGAGCAGTGTGAAAGGAGAGGCCTGGGAGTGGAGCCGTGTGAAAGGAGAGGTCTGGAGTGCAGCTGTGTGAAAGGAGAGGCCTGGGAGTGGAGCAGTGTGAAAGGAGAGGCCTGGGAGTCGAGCAGTGTGAAAGGAGAGTCCTGGGAGTGGGAGTGGAGCAGTGTGAAAGGAGAGGACTGGGAGTGGAGCAATGTGAAAGGAGAGGCCTGGGAGTGGAGCCCTGTGAAAGGAGAGGCCTGGTAGTGCAGCAGTGTGAAAGGAGAGGCCTGGGAGTGGAGCCGTGTGAAAGGAGAGGCCTGGGAGAGGAGCAGTGCGAAAGGAGAGGCCTGGGAGTGGAGCAGTGTGAATGGAGAGGCCTGGGAGTGGAGCCGTGTGAAAGGAGAGGCCTGTGAGTGGAGCGGTGTGAGAGGAGAGGCCTCGGAGTGGGAGTGGAGCATTGTGAAAGGAGAGGCCTGGGAGTGGAGCAGTGTGAAAGGAGAGGCCTGGGAGTGGAGCAGTGTGAAAGGAGTGCCCTGGGAGTGGAGCAGTGTGAAAGGAGAGGCCTGGGAGTGGATCAGTGTGAAAGGAGAGGCCTGGGAGTTGGTGTGGAGCCGTGTGAAAGGAGAGGCCTGGGAGTGGGAGTGGAGCAGTGTGAATGGAGAGGCCTGGGAGTGGAGCAGTGTGAATGGAGAGGCCTGGGATTGGAGCACTGTGAAAGGAGAGGCCTGGGAGTGGGAGGGGAGCAGTGTGAAAGGAGAGGCCTGGGAGTGGAGCCGTGTGAAAGGAGAGGCCTGGGAGAGGAGCGGTGCGAGAGGAGAGGCCTGGGAGTGGAGCAGTGTGAATGGAGAGGCCTGGGAGTGGTGCCGTGTGAAAGGAGAGGCCTGTGAGTGGAGCGGTGTGAGAGGAGAGGCCTCGGAGTGGAGCATTGTGAAAGGAGAGGCCTGGGAGTGGAACAGTGTGAAAGGAGAGGCCTGGGAGTGGAGCAGTGTGAATGGAGAGGTCTGGGAGTGGAGCAGTGTGAAAGGAGAGGCCTGGGAGTGGGTGTGGAGCCGTGTGAAAGGAGAGGCCTGGGAGAGGAGCAGTGCGAAAGCAGACGCCTGGGAGTGGAGCAGTGTGAAAGGAGAGGCCTGGGAGTGGAGCAGTGTTAAAGGAGAGGCCTGGGAGCGGAGCAGTGTGAAAGGAGAGGCCTGGGAGTGGGAGTAGAGCAGTGTGAAAGGAGAGGCCTGGGAGTGGATCAGTTTGAAAGGAGAGGCCTGGGAGTGGGTGTGGAGCCGTGTGAAAGGAGAGTCCTGGGAGTGGGAGTGGAGCAGTGTGAATGGAGAGGCCTGGGAGTGGAGCAGTGTGAATGGAGAGGCCTGTGATTGGAGCACTGTGAAAAGAGAGGCCTGGAGTGGGAGTGCAGCAGTGCAAAAGGAGAGGCCTGGGAGTGGAGCAGTGTGAAAGGAGAGGCCTGGGAGTGGAGCCGTGTGAAAGGAGAGGCCTGGAGTGCAGCAGTGTGAAAGGAGAGGCCTGGGAGAGGAGCAGTGCGAAAGCAGAGGCCTGGGAGTGGAGCAGTGTGAAAGGAGAGGCCTGGGAGTGGAGCAGTGTGAAAGGAGAGGCCTGGGAGTGGAGCAGTGTGAAAGGAGAGGCCTGGGAGTGGGAGTGGAGCAGTGTGAAAGGAGAGGCCTGGGAGTGGATCAGTGTGAAAGGAGAGGCCTGGGAGTGGGTGTGGAGCCGTGTGAAAGGAGAGGCCTGGGAGTGGGAGTGGAGCAGAGTGAATGGAGAGGCCTGGGAGTGGAGCAGTGTGAATGGAGAGGCCTGTGATTGGAGCACTGTGAAAGGAGAGGCCTGGGAGTGGATCAGTGTGAAAGGAGAGGCCTGGGAGTGGGTGTGGAGCCGTGTGAAAGGAGAGGCCTGGAGTGGGAGTGGAGCAGTGTGAATGGAGAGGCCTGGGAGTGGAGCAGTGTGAATGAAGAGGCCTGTGATTGGAGCACTGTGAAAGGAGAGGCCTGGGAGTGGGAGTGCAGCAGTGCAAAAGGAGAGGCCTGGGAGTGGAGCAGTGTGAAAGGAGAGGCCTGGGAGTGGAGCCGTGTGAAAGGAGAGGCCTGGAGTGCAGCTGTGTGAAAGGAGAGGCCTGGGAGTGGAGCAGTGTGAAAGGAGAGGCCTGGGAGTGGAGCAGTGTGAAAGGAGAGTCCTGGGAGTGGGAGTGGAGCAGTGTGAAAGGAGAGGACTGGGAGTGGAGCAATGTGAAAGGAGAGGCCTGGGAGTGGAGCCCTGTGAAAGGAGAGGCCTGGTAGTGCAGCAGTGTGAAAGGAGAGGCCTGGGAGTGGAGCCGTGTGAAAGGAGAGGCCTGGGAGAGGAGCAGTGCGAAAGGAGAGGCCTGGGAGTGGAGCAGTGTGAATGGAGAGGCCTGGGAGTGGAGCCGTGTGAAAGGAGAGGCCTGTGAGTGGAGCGGTGTGAGAGGAGAGGCCTCGGAGTGGGAGTGGAGCATTGTGAAAGGAGAGGCCTGGGAGTGGAGCAGTGTGAAAGGAGAGGCCTGGGAGTGGAGCAGTGTGAAAGGAGTGGCCTGGGAGTGGAGCAGTGTGAAAGGAGAGGCCTGGGAGTGGATCAGTGTGAAAGGAGAGGCCTGGGAGTTGGTGTGGAGCCGTGTGAAAGGAGAGGCCTGGGAGTGGGAGTGGAGCAGTGTGAATGGAGAGGCCTGGGAGTGGAGCAGTGTGAATGGAGAGGCCTGGGATTGGAGCACTGTGAAAGGAGAGGCCTGGGAGTTGGAGGGGAGCAGTGTGAAAGGAGAGGCCTGGGAGTGGAGCCGTGTGAAAGGAGAGGCCTGGGAGAGGAGCGGTGCGAGAGGAGAGGCCTGGGAGTGGAGCAGTGTGAATGGAGAGGCCTGGGAGTGGAGCCGTGTGAAAGGAGAGGCCTGTGAGTGGAGCGGTGTGAGAGGAGAGGCCTCGGAGTGGGAGTGGAGCATTGTGAAAGGAGAGGCCTGGGAGTGGAACAGTGTGAAAGGAGAGGCCTGGGAGTGGAGCAGTGTGAATGGAGAGGTCTGGGAGTGGAGCAGTGTGAAAGGAGAGGCCTGGGAGTGGGTGTGGAGCCGTGTGAAAGGAGAGGCCTGGGAGAGGAGCAGTGCGAAAGCAGACGCCTGGGAGTGGAGCAGTGTGAAAGGAGAGGCCTGGGAGTGGAGCAGTGTGAAAGGAGAGGCCTGGGAGTGGAGCAGTGTGAAAGGAGAGGCCTGGGAGTGGGAGTGGAGCAGTGTGAAAGGAGAGGCCTGGGAGTGGATCAGTTTGAAAGGAGAGGCCTGGGAATGGGTGTGGAGCCGTGTGAAAGGAGAGTTCTGGGAGTGGGAGTGGAGCAGAGTGAATGGAGAGGCCTGGGAGTGGAGCAGTGTGAATGGAGAGGCCTGTGATTGGAGCACTGTGAAAGGAGAGGCCTGGGAGTGGGAGTGCAGCAGTGCAAAAGGAGAGGCCTGGGAGTGGAGCAGTGTGAAAGGAGAGGCCTGGGAGTGGAGCCGTGTGAAACGAGAGGCCTGGAGTGCAGCTGTGTGAAAGGAAAGGCCTGGGAGTGGAGCAGTGTGAAAGGAGAGGCCTGGGAGTGGAGCAGTGTGAAAGGAGAGTCCTGGGAGTGGGAGTGGAGCAGTGTGAAAGGAGAGGACTGGGAGTGGAGCAATGTGAAAGGAGAGGCCTGGGAGTGGAGCCCTGTGAAAGGAGAGGCCTGGTAGTGCAGCAGTGTGAAAGGAGAGGCCTGGGAGTGGAGCCGTGTGAAAGGAGAGGCCTGGGAGAGGAGCAGTGCGAAAGGAGAGGCCTGGGAGTGGAGCAGTGTGAATGGAGAGGCCTGGGAGTGGAGCCGTGTGAAAGGAGAGGCCTGTGAGTGGAGCGGTGTGAGAGGAGAGGCGTCGGAGTGGGAGTGGAGCATTGTGAAAGGAGAGGCCTGGGAGTGGAGCAGTGTGAAAGGAGAGGCCTGGGAGTGGAGCAGTGTGAAAGGAGTGGCCTGGGAGTGGAGCAGTGTGAAAGGAGAGGCCTGGGAGTGGATCAGTGTGAAAGGAGAGGCCTGGGAGTTGGTGTGGAGCCGTGTGAAAGGAGAGGCCTGGGAGTGGGAGTGGAGCAGTGTGAATGGAGAGGCCTGGGAGTGGAGCAGTGTGAATGGAGAGGCCTGCGATTGGAGCACTTTGAAAGGAGAGGCCTGGGAGTGGGAGTGCAGCAGTGCAAAAGGAGAGGCCTGGGAGTGGAGCAGTGTGAAAGGAGAGGCCTGGGAGTGGAGCCGTGTGAAAGGAGAGGCCTGGGAGTGGGAGTGCAGCACTGCAAAAGGAGAGGCCTGGGAGTGGAGCAGTGTGAAAGGAGAGGCCTGGGAGAGGAGCGTTGCGAAAGCAGAGGCCTGGGAGTGGAGCAGTGTGAACGGAGAGGCCTGGGAGTGGAGCAGTGTGAAAGAAGAGGCCTGGGAGTGGAGCAGTGTGAAAGGAGAGGCCTGGGAGTGAGAGTGGAGCAGTGTGAAAGGAGAGGCCTGGGAGTGGAGCAGTATGAAAGAAGAGGCCTGGGAGAGGAACAGTGCGAAAGCAGAGGCCTGGGAGTGGAGCAGTGTGAAAGGAGAGGCCTGGGAGTGGAGCAGTGTGAAAGGAGAGGCCTGGGAGTGGAGCAGTGTGAAAGGAGAGGCCTGGGAGTGGGAGTGGAGCAGTGTGAAAGGAGAGGCCTGGGAGTGGAGCAGTATGAAAGGAGAGGCCTGGGAGTGGAGCGGTGTGAAAGGAGAGGCGTGGGAGTGGGAGTAGAGCCGTGTGAAAGGAGAGGCCTGGGAGTGGGAGTGGAGCAGTGTGAAAGGAGAGGCCTGGGAGTGCAGCAGTGTGAAAGGAGAGGCCTGGGAGTGGAGCCGTGTGAAAAGAGAGGCCTGGGAGTGGAACCGTGTGAAAGGAGAGGCCTGGGAGTGGGAGTGGACCGTGTGAAAGGAGAGGCCTTGGAGTGGGAGTGGAGCAGTGTGAAAGGAGAGGCCTGGGAGTGGAGCAGTGTGAAAGGAGAGGCCGGGGAGTGGAGCCGTGGGAAAGGAGAGGCCTGGGAGTGGGAGTGGAGCAGTGTGACAGGGGAGGCCTGCGAGTGGGAGTGGAGCAGTGTGAAAGGAGAGGCCTGGGAGTGGGAGTGCAGCAGTGCAAAAGGAGAGGCCTGGGAGTGGAGCAGTGTGAAAGGAGCGGCCTGGGAGTGGAGCCGTGTGAAAGGAGAGGCCTGGGAGTGGGAGTGCAGCACTGCAAAAGGAGAGGCCTGGGAGTGGAGCAGTGTGAAAGGAGAGGCCTGGGAGAGGAGCGTTGCGAAAGCAGAGGCCTGGGAGTGGAGCAGTGTGAACGGAGAGGCCTGGGAGTGGAGCAGTGTGAAAGAAGAGGCCTGGGAGTGGAGCAGTGTGAAAGGAGAGGCCTGGGAGTGAGAGTGGAGCAGTGTGAAAGGAGAGGCCTGGGAGTGGAGCAGTATGAAAGAAGAGGCCTGGGAGAGGAACAGTGCGAAAGCAGAGGCCTGGGAGTGGAGCAGTGTGAAAGGAGAGGCCTGGGAGTGGAGCAGTGTGAAAGGAGAGGCCTGGGAGTGGAGCAGTGTGAAAGGAGAGGCCTGGGAGTGGGAGTGGAGCAGTGTGAAAGGAGAGGCCTGGGAGTGGAGCAGTATGAAAGGAGAGGCCTGGGAGTGGAGCGGTGTGAAAGGAGAGGCGTGGGAGTGGGAGTAGAGCCGTGTGAAAGGAGAGGCCTGGGAGTGGGAGTGGAGCAGTGTGAAAGGAGAGGCCTGGGAGTGCAGCAGTGTGAAAGGAGAGGCCTGGGAGTGGAGCCGTGTGAAAAGAGAGGCCTGGGAGTGGAACCGTGTGAAAGGAGAGGCCTGGGAGTGGGAGTGGAGCCGTGTGAAAGGAGAGGCCTTGGAGTGAGAGTGGAGCAGTGTGAAAGGAGAGGCCTGGGAGTGGAGCAGTGTGAAAGGAGAGGCCGGGGAGTGGAGCCGTGGGAAATGAGAGGCCTGGGAGTGGGAGTGGAGCAGTGTGACAGGGGAGGCCTGCGAGTGGGAGTGGAGCAGTGTGAAAGGAGAGGCCTGGGAGTGGGAGTGGAGCAGTGTGAAAGGAGAGACCTGTGAGTGGAGCAGTGCGAAAGGAGAGGCCTGGGAGTGGAGCCGTGTGAAAGGAGAGGCCTGTGAGTGGAGCGGTGTGAGAGGAGAGGCCTCGGAGTGGGAGTGGAGCATTGTGAAAGGAGAGGCCTGGGAGTGGAGCAGTGTGAAAGGAGAGGCCTGGGAGTGGAGCAGTGTGAAAGGAGTGGCCTGGGAGTGGAGCAGTGTGAAAGGAGAGGCCTGGGAGTGGATCAGTGTGAAAGGAGAGGCCTGGGAGTTGGTGTGGAGCCGTGTGAAAGGAGAGGCCTGGGAGTGGGAGTGGAGCAGTGTGAATGGAGAGGCCTGGGAGTGGAGCAGTGTGAATGGAGAGGCCTGGGATTGGAGCACTGTGAAAGGAGAGGCCTGGGAGTGGGAGGGGAGCAGTGTGAAAGGAGAGGCCTGGGAGTGGAGCCGTGTGAAAGGAGAGGCCTGGGAGAGGAGCGGTGCGAGAGGAGAGGCCTGGGAGTGGAGCAGTGTGAATGGAGAGGCCTGGGAGTGGAGCCGTGTGAAAGGAGAGGCCTGTGAGTGGAGCGGTGTGAGAGGAGAGGCCTCGGAGTGGGAGTGGAGCATTGTGAAAGGAGAGGCCTGGGAGTGGAACAGTGTGAAAGGAGAGGCCTGGGAGTGGAGCAGTGTGAATGGAGAGGTCTGGGAGTGGAGCAGTGTGAAAGGAGAGGCCTGGGAGTGGGTGTGGAGCCGTGTGAAAGGAGAGGCCTGGGAGAGGAGCAGTGCGAAAGCAGACGCCTGGGAGTGGAGCAGTGTGAAAGGAGAGGCCTGGGAGTGGAGCTGTGTGAAAGGAGAGGCCTGGGAGTGGAGCAGTGTGAAAGGAGAGGCCTGGGAGTGGGAGTGGAGCAGTGTGAAAGGAGAGGCCTGGGAGTGGATCAGCTTGAAAGGAGAGGCCTGGGAGTGGGTGTGGAGCCGTGTGAAAGGAGAGTTCTGGGAGTGGGAGTGGAGCAGATTGAATGGAGAGGCCTGGGAGTGGAGCAGTGTGAATGGAGAGGCCTGTGATTGGAGCACTGTGAAAGGAGAGGCCTCGGAGTGGGAGTGCAGCAGTGCAAAAGGAGAGGCCTGGGAGTGGAGCAGTGTGAAAGGAGAGGCCTGGGAGTGGAGCCGTGTGAAACGAGAGGCCTGGAGTGCAGCTGTGTGAAAGGAAAGGCCTGGGAGTGGAGCAGTGTGAAAGGAGAGGCCTGGGAGTGGAGCAGTGTGAAAGGAGAGTCCTGGGAGTGGGAGTGGAGCAGTGTGAAAGGAGAGGACTGGGAGTGGAGCAATGTGAAAGGAGAGGCCTGGGAGTGGAGCCCTGTGAAAGGAGAGGCCTGGTAGTGCAGCAGTGTGAAAGGAGAGGCCTGGGAGTGGAGCCGTGTGAAAGGAGAGGCCTGGGAGAGGAGCAGTGCGAAAGGAGAGGCCTGGGAGTGGAGCAGTGTGAATGGAGAGGCCTGGGAGTGGGGCCGTGTGAAAGGAGAGGCCTGTGAGTGGAGCGGTGTGAGAGGAGAGGCCTCGGAGTGGGAGTGGAGCATTGTGAAAGCAGAGGCCTGGGAGTGGAGCTGTGTGAAAGGAGAGGCCTGGGAGTGGAGCAGTGTGAAAGGAGTGGCCTGGGAGTGGAGCAGTGTGAAAGGAGAGGCCTGGGAGTGGATCAGTGTGAAAGGAGAGGCCTGGGAGTTGGTGTGGAGCCGTGTGAAAGGAGAGGCCTGGGAGTGGGAGTGGAGCAGTGTGAATGGAGAGGCCTGGGAGTGGAGCAGTGTGAATGGAGAGGCCTGGGATTGGAGCACTGTGAAAGGAGAGGCCTGGGAGTGGGAGTGCAGCAGTGCAAAAGGAGAGGCCTGGGAGTGGAGCTGTGTGAAAGGAGAGGCCTGGGACTGGAGCCGTGTGAAAGGAGAGGCCTGGGAGTGGGAGTGCAGCACTGCAAAAGGAGAGGCCTGGGAGTGGAGCAGTGTGAAAGGAGAGGCCTGGGAGAGGAGCGTTGCGAAAGCAGAGGCCTGGGAGTGGAGCAGTGTGAACGGAGAGGCCTGGGAGTGGAGCAGTGTGAAAGAAGAGGCCTGGGAGTGGAGCAGTGTGAAAGGAGAGGCCTGGGAGTGAGAGTGGAGCAGTGTGAAAGGAGAGGCCTGGGAGTGGAGCAGTATGAAAGAAGAGGCCTGGGAGAGGAACAGTGCGAAAGCAGAGGCCTGGGAGTGGAGCAGTGTGAAAGGAGAGGCCTGGGAGTGGAGCAGTGTGAAAGGAGAGGCCTGGGAGTGGAGCAGTGTGAAAGGAGAGGCCTGGGAGTGGGAGTGGAGCAGTGTGAAAGGAGAGGCCTGGGAGTGGAGCAGTATGAAAGGAGAGGCCTGGGAGTGGAGCGGTGTGAAAGGAGAGGCGTGGGAGTGGGAGTAGAGCCGTGTGAAAGGAGAGGCCTGGGAGTGGGAGTGGAGCAGTGTGAAAGGAGAGGCCTGGGAGTGCAGCAGTGTGAAAGGAGAGGCCTGGGAGTGGAGCCGTGTGAAAAGAGAGGCCTGGGAGTGGAACCGTGTGAAAGGAGAGGCCTGGGAGTGGGAGTGGAGCCGTGTGAAAGGAGAGGCCTTGGAGTGGGAGTGGAGCAGTGTGAAAGGAGAGGCCTGGGAGTGGAGCAGTGTGAAAGGAGAGGCCGGGGAGTGGAGCCGTGGGAAAGGAGAGGCCTGGGAGTGGGAGTGGAGCAGTGTGACAGGGGAGGCCTGCGAGTGGGAGTGGAGCAGTGTGAAAGGAGAGGCCTGGGAGTGGGAGTGGAGCAGTGTGAAAGGAGAGACCTGTGAGTGGAGCAGTGCGAAAGGAGAGGCCTGGGAGTGGAGCAGTGTGAAAGGAGAGGCCTGGCAGTGGGAGTGGAGCAGTGTGAAAGGAGAGGCCTGGGAGTGGATCAGTGTGAAAGGAGAGGCCTGGGAGTGGGTGTGGAGCCGTGTGAAAGGAGAGGCCTGGGAGTGGGAGTGAAGCAGAGTGAATGGAGAGGCCTGGGAGTGGAGCAGTGTGAATGGAGAGGCCTGTGATTGGAGCACTGTGAAAGGAGAGGCCTGGGAGTGGGTGTGGAGCCGTGTGAAAGGAGAGGCCTGGAGTGGGAGTGGAGCAGTGTGAATGGAGAGGCCTGGGAGTGGAGCAGTGTGAATGAAGAGGCCTGTGATTGGAGCACTGTGAAAGGAGAGGCCTGGGAGTGGGAGTGCAGCAGTGCAAAAGGAGAGGCCTGGGAGTGGAGCAGTGTGAAAGGAGAGGCCTGGGAGTGGAGCCGTGTGAAAGGAGAGGCCTGGAGTGCAGCTGTGTGAAAGGAGAGGCCTGGGAGTGGAGCAGTGTGAAAGGAGAGGCCTGGGAGTGGAGCAGTGTGAAAGGAGAGTCCTGGGAGTGGGAGTGGAGCAGTGTGAAAGGAGAGGACTGGGAGTGGATCAATGTGAAAGGAGAGGCCTGGGAGTGGAGCCCTGTGAAAGGAGAGGCCTGGTAGTGCAGCAGTGTGAAAGGAGAGGCCTGGGAGTGGAGCCGTGTGAAAGGAGAGGCCTGGGAGAGGAGCAGTGCGAAAGGAGAGGCCTGGGAGTGGAGCAGTGTGAATGGAGAGGCCTGGGAGTGGAGCCGTGTGAAAGGAGAGGCCTGTGAGTGGAGCGGTGTGAGAGGAGAGGCCTCGGAGTGGGAGTGGAGCATTGTGAAAGGAGAGGCCTGGGAGTGGAGCAGTGTGAAAGGAGAGGCCTGGGAGTGGAGCAGTGTGAAAGGAGTGGCCTGGGAGTGGAGCAGTGTGAAAGGAGAGGCCTGGGAGTGGATCAGTGTGAAAGGAGAGGCCTGGGAGTTGGTGTGGAGCCGTGTGAAAGGAGAGGCCTGGGAGTGGGAGTGGAGCAGTGTGAATGGAGAGGCCTGGGAGTGGAGCAGTGTGAATGGAGAGGCCTGGGATTGGAGCACTGTGAAAGGAGAGGCCTGGGAGTGGGAGGGGAGCAGTGTGAAAGGAGAGGCCTGGGAGTGGAGCCGTGTGAAAGGAGAGGCCTGGGAGAGGAGCGGTGCGAGAGGAGAGGCCTGGGAGTGGAGCAGTGTGAATGGAGAGGCCTGGGAGTGGAGCCGTGTGAAAGGAGAGGCCTGTGAGTGGAGCGGTGTGAGAGGAGAGGCCTCGGAGTGGGAGTGGAGCATTGTGAAAGGAGAGGCCTGGGAGTGGAACAGTGTGAAAGGAGAGGCCTGGGAGTGGAGCAGTGTGAATGGAGAGGTCTGGGAGTGGAGCAGTGTGAAAGGAGAGGCCTGGGAGTGGGTGTGGAGCCGTGTGAAAGGAGAGGCCTGGGAGAGGAGCAGTGCGAAAGCAGACGCCTGGGAGTGGAGCAGTGTGAAAGGAGAGGCCTGGGAGTGGAGCTGTGTGAAAGGAGAGGCCTGGGAGTGGAGCAGTGTGAAAGGAGAGGCCTGGGAGTGGGAGTGGAGCAGTGTGAAAGGAGAGGCCTGGGAGTGGATCAGCTTGAAAGGAGAGGCCTGGGAGTGGGTGTGGAGCCGTGTGAAAGGAGAGTTCTGGGAGTGGGAGTGGAGCAGATTGAATGGAGAGGCCTGGGAGTGGAGCAGTGTGAATGGAGAGGCCTGTGATTGGAGCACTGTGAAAGGAGAGGCCTGGGAGTGGGAGTGCAGCAGTGCAAAAGGAGAGGCCTGGGAGTGGAGCAGTGTGAAAGGAGAGGCCTGGGAGTGGAGCCGTGTGAAACGAGAGGCCTGGAGTGCAGCTGTGTGAAAGGAAAGGCCTGGGAGTGGAGCAGTGTGAAAGGAGAGGCCTGGGAGTGGAGCAGTGTGAAAGGAGAGTCCTGGGAGTGGGAGTGGAGCAGTGTGAAAGGAGAGGACTGGGAGTGGAGCAATGTGAAAGGAGAGGCCTGGGAGTGGAGCCCTGTGAAAGGAGAGGCCTGGTAGTGCAGCAGTGTGAAAGGAGAGGCCTGGGAGTGGAGCCGTGTGAAAGGAGAGGCCTGGGAGAGGAGCAGTGCGAAAGGAGAGGCCTGGGAGTGGAGCAGTGTGAATGGAGAGGCCTGGGAGTGGGGCCGTGTGAAAGGAGAGGCCTGTGAGTGGAGCGGTGTGAGAGGAGAGGCCTCGGAGTGGGAGTGGAGCATTGTGAAAGCAGAGGCCTGGGAGTGGAGCTGTGTGAAAGGAGAGGCCTGGGAGTGGAGCAGTGTGAAAGGAGTGGCCTGGGAGTGGAGCAGTGTGAAAGGAGAGGCCTGGGAGTGGATCAGTGTGAAAGGAGAGGCCTGGGAGTTGGTGTGGAGCCGTGTGAAAGGAGAGGCCTGGGAGTGGGAGTGGAGCAGTGTGAATGGAGAGGCCTGGGAGTGGAGCAGTGTGAATGGAGAGGCCTGGGATTGGAGCACTGTGAAAGGAGAGGCCTGGGAGTGGGAGTGCAGCAGTGCAAAAGGAGAGGCCTGGGAGTGGAGCTGTGTGAAAGGAGAGGCCTGGGAGTGGAGCCGTGTGAAAGGAGAGGCCTGGGAGTGGGAGTGCAGCACTGCAAAAGGAGAGGCCTGGGAGTGGAGCAGTGTGAAAGGAGAGGCCTGGGAGAGGAGCGTTGCGAAAGCAGAGGCCTGGGAGTGGAGCAGTGTGAACGGAGAGGCCTGGGAGTGGAGCAGTGTGAAAGGAGAGGCCTGGGAGTGAGAGTGGAGCAGTGTGAAAGGAGAGGCCTGGGAGTGGAGCAGTATGAAAGAAGAGGCCTGGGAGAGGAACAGTGCGAAAGCAGAGGCCTGGGAGTGGAGCAGTGTGAAAGGAGAGGCCTGGGAGTGGAGCAGTGTGAAAGGAGAGGCCTGGGAGTGGAGCAGTGTGAAAGGAGAGGCCTGGGAGTGGGAGTGGAGCAGTGTGAAAGGAGAGGCCTGGGAGTGGAGCAGTATGAAAGGAGAGGCCTGGGAGTGGAGCGGTGTGAAAGGAGAGGCGTGGGAGTGGGAGTAGAGCAGTGTGAAAGGAGAGGCCTGGGAGTGGGAGTGGAGCAGTGTGAAAGGAGAGGCCTGGGAGTGCAGCAGTGTGAAAGGAGAGGCCTGGGAGTGGAGCCGTGTGAAAAGAGAGGCCTGGGAGTGGAACCGTGTGAAAGGAGAGGCCTGGGAGTGGGAGTGGAGCCGTGTGAAAGGAGAGGCCTTGGAGTGGGAGTGGAGCAGTGTGAAAGGAGAGGCCTGGGAGTGGAGCAGTGTGAAAGGAGAGGCCGGGGAGTGGAGCCGTGGGAAAGGAGAGGCCTGGGAGTGGGAGTGGAGCAGTGTGACAGGGGAGGCCTGCGAGTGGGAGTGGAGCAGTGTGAAAGGAGAGGCCTGGGAGTGGGAGTGGAGCAGTGTGAAAGGAGAGACCTGTGAGTGGAGCAGTGTGAAAGGAGAGGACTGGGAGTGGAGCAGTGTGAAAGGAGAGGCCTGGGAGTGGAGCAGTGTGAAAGGAGAGGCCTGGGAGGGGGAGTGGAGCAGTGTGAAAGGAGAGGCCTGGGAGTGGAGCAGTATGAAAGGAGAGGCCTGGGAGAGGAACATTGCGAAAGCAGAGGCCTGGGAGTGGAGCAGTGTGAAAGGAGAGGCCTGGGAGTGGAGCAGTGTGAAAGGAGAGGCCTGGGAGTGGAGCAGTGTGAAAGGAGAGGCCTGGGAGTGGGAGTGGAGCAGTGTGAAAGGAGAGGCCTGGGAGTGGAGGAGTATGAAAGGAGAGGCCTGGGAGTGGAGCGGTGTGAAAGGAGAGGCGTGGGAGTGGGAGTAGAGCAGTGTGAAAGGAGAGGCCTGGGAGTGGGAGTGGAGCAGTGTGAAAGGAGAGGCCTGGGAGTGCAGCAGTGTGAAAGGAGAGGCCTGGGAGTGGAGCCGTGTGAAAGGAGAGGCCTGGGAGTGGAACCGTGTGAAAGGAGAGGCCTGGGAGTGGGAGTGGAGCCGTGTGAAAGGAGACGCCTTGGAGTGGGTGTGGAGCAGTGTGAAAGGAGAGGCCTGGGAGTGGAGCAGTGTGAAAGGAGAGGCCGGGGAGTGGAGCCGTGGGAAAGGAGAGGCCTGGGAGTGGGAGTGGAGCAGTGTGACAGGAGAGGCCTGCGAGTGGGAGTGGAGCAGTGTGAAAGGAGAGCCCTGGGAGTGGGAGTGGAGCAGTGTGAAAGGAGAGGCCTGGGAGTGGAGCAGTGTGAAAGGAGAGGCCTGGGAGTGGAGCCGTGTGAAAGGAGAGGCCTGGGAGTGGGAGTGGAGCAGTGTGAATGGAGAGGTCTGGGAGTGGAACAGTGTGAAAGGAGAGGCCTGGGAGTGGATCAGTGTGAAAGGAGTGGCCTGGGAGTGGGTGTGGAGCCATGTGAAAGGAGAGGCCTGGGAGTGGGAGTGGAGCAGTGTGAATGGAGAGGCCTGGGAGTGGAGCAGTGTGAATGGAGAGGCCTGTGATTGGTGCACTGTGAAAGGAGAGGATTGGGAGTGGGAGTGCAGCAGTGCAAAAGGAGAGGCCTGGGAGTGGAGCAGTGTGAAAGGAGAGGCCTGGGAGTGGAGCTGTGTGAAAGGAGAGGCCTGGAGTGCAGCAGTGTGAAAGGAGAGGCCTGGGAGTGGTGCCGTGTGGAAGGAGAGGCCTGGGAGAGGAGCAGTGCGAAAGCAGAGGCCTGGGAGTGGAGCAGTGTGAAAGGAGAGGCCTGGGAGTGGAGCAGTGTGAAAGGAGAGGCCTGGGAGTGGAGCAGTGTGAAAGGAGAGGCCTGGGAGTGGAGCCGTGTGAAAGGAGAGGCCTGGGAGTGCAGCAGTGTGAAAGGAGAGGCCTGGGAGTGGAGCCGTGTGAAAGGAGAGGCCTGGGAGAGGAGCAGTGCGAAAGGAGAGGCCTGGGAGTGGAGCAGTGTGAATGGAGAGGCCTGGGAGTGGAGCCGTGTGAAAGGAGAGGCCTGTGAGTGGAGCGGTGTGAGAGGAGAGGCCTCGGAGTGGGAGTGGAGCATTGTGAAAGGAGAGGCCTGGGAGTGGAGCAGTGTGAAAGGAACGGCCTGGGAGTGGAGCAGTGTGAAAGGAGAGGCCTGGGAGTGGGTGTGGAGCCGTGTGAAAGGAGAGGCCTGGGAGTGGGAGTGGAGCAGTGTGAATGGAGAGGCCTGGGAGTGGAGCAGTGTGAATGGAGAGGCCTGGGATTGGAGCACTGTGAAAGGAGAGGCCTGGGAGTGGGAGTGCAGCAGTGCAAAAGGAGAGGCCTGGGAGTGGAGCAGTGTGAAAGGAGAGGCCTGGGAGTGGAGCCGTGTGAAAGGAGAGGCCTGGAGTGCAGCAGTGTGAAAGGAGAGGCCTGGGAGTGGTGCCGTATGAAAGGAGAGGAGCAGTGCGAAAGCAGAGGCCTGGGAGTGGAGCAGTGTGAAAGGAGGCCTGGGAGTGGAGCAGTGTGAAAGGAGAGGCCTGGGATTGGAGCAGTGTGAAAGGAGAGGCCTGGGAGTGGGAGTGGAGCAGTGTGAAAGGAGAGGCCTGGGAGTGGAGCAGTGTGAAAGGAGGGGCCTGGGAGTGGAGCCGTGTGAAAGGAGAGGCCTGGGAGTGCAGCAGTGTGAAAGGAGAGGCCTGGGAGTGGAGCCGTGTGAAAGGAGAGGCCTGGGAGAGGAGCAGTGCGAAAGGAGAGGCTTGGGAGTGGAGCAGTGTGAATGGAGAGGCCTGGGAGTGGAGCCGTGTGAAAGGAGAGGCCTGTGAGTGGAGCGGTGTGAGACGAGAGGCCTCGGAGTGGGAGTGGAGCATTGTGAAAGGAGAGGCCTGGGAGTGGAGCAGTGTGAAAGGAGAGGCCTCGGAGTGGAGCAGTGTGAAAGGAGTGGCCTGGGAGTGGAGCAGTGTGAATGGAGAGGCCTGGGATTGGAGCACTGTGAAAGGAGAGGCCTGGGAGTGGGAGTGCAGCAGTGCAAAAGGAGAGGCCTGGGAGTGGAGCAGTGTGAAAGGAGAGGCCTGGGAGTGGAGCCGTGTGAAAGGAGAGGCCTGGGAGTGGAGCAGTGTGAAAGGAGAGGCCTGGGAGTGGAGCAGTATGAAAGGAGAGGCCTGGGAGAGGAACAGTGCGAAAGCAGAGGCCTGGGAGTGGAGCAGTGTGAAAGGAGAGGCCTGGGAGTGGAGCAGTGTGAAAGGAGAGGCCTGGGAGTGGAGCAGTGTGAAAGTAGAGGCCTGGGAGTGGGAGTGGAGCAGTGTGAAAGGAGAGGCCTGGGAGTGGAGGAGTATGAAAGGAGAGGCCTGTGAGTGGAGCGGTGTGAAAGGACAGGCGTGGGAGTGGGAGTAGAGCAGTGTGAAAGGAGAGGCCTGGGAGTGGGAGTGGAGCAGTGTGAAAGGAGAGGCCTGGGAGTGCAGCAGTGTGAAAGGAGAGGCCTGGGAGTGGAGCCGTGTGAAAGGAGAGGCCTGGGAGTGGAACCGTGTGAAAGGAGAGGCCTGGGAGTGGGAGTGGAGCCGTGTGAAAGGAGACGCCTTGGAGTGGGTGTGGAGCAGTGTGAAAGGAGAGGCCTGGGAGTGGAGCAGTGTGAAAGGAGAGGCCGGGGAGTGGAGCCGTGGGAAAGGAGAGGCCTGGGAGTGGGAGTGGAGCAGTGTGACAGGAGAGGCCTGCGAGTGGGAGTGGAGCAGTGTGAAAGGAGAGCCCTGGGAGTGGGAGTGGAGCAGTGTGAAAGGAGAGGCCTGGGAGTGGAGCAGTGTGAAAGGAGAGGCCTGGGAGTGGAGCCGTGTGAAAGGAGAGGCCTGGGAGTGGGAGTGGAGCAGTGTGAATGGAGAGGTCTGGGAGTGGAACAGTGTGAAAGGAGAGGCCTGGGAGTGGATCAGTGTGAAAGGAGTGGCCTGGGAGTGGGTGTGGAGCCATGTGAAAGGAGAGGCCTGGGAGTGGGAGTCGAGCAGTGTGAATGGAGAGGCCTGGGAGTGGAGCAGTGTGAATGGAGAGGCCTGTGATTGGTGCACTGTGAAAGGAGAGGCCTGGGAGTGGGAGTGCAGCAGTGCAAAAGGAGAGGCCTGGGAGTGGAGCAGTGTGAAAGGAGAGGCCTGGGAGTGGAGCTGTGTGAAAGGAGAGGCCTGGAGTGCAGCAGTGTGAAAGGAGAGGCCTGGGAGTGGGAGTGGAGCAGTGTGAATGGAGAGGCCTGGGAGTGGAGCAGTGTGAATGGAGAGGCCTGTGATTGGTGCACTGTGAAAGGAGAGGCCTGGGAGTGGGAGTGCAGCAGTGCAAAAGGAGAGGCCTGGGAGTGGAGCAGTGTGAAAGGAGAGGCCTGGGAGTGGAGCTGTGTGAAAGGAGAGGCCTGGAGTGCAGCAGTGTGAAAGGAGAGGCCTGGGAGTGGTGCCGTGTGGAAGGAGAGGCCTGGGAGAGGAGCAGTGCGAAAGCAGAGGCCTGGGAGTGGAGCAGTGTGAAAGGAGAGGCCTGGGAGTGGAGCAGTGTGAAAGGAGAGGCCTGGGAGTGGAGCAGTGTGAAAGGAGAGGCCTGGGAGTGGAGCCGTGTGAAAGGAGAGGCCTGGGAGTGCAGCAGTGTGAAAGGAGAGGCCTGGGAGTGGAGCCGTGTGAAAGGAGAGGCCTGGGAGAGGAGCAGTGCGAAAGGAGAGGCCTGGGAGTGGAGCAGTGTGAATGGAGAGGCCTGGGAGTGGAGCCGTGTGAAAGGAGAGGCCTGTGAGTGGAGCGGTGTGAGAGGAGAGGCCTCGGAGTGGGAGTGGAGCATTGTGAAAGGAGAGGCCTGGGAGTGGAGCAGTGTGAAAGGAACGGCCTGGGAGTGGAGCAGTGTGAAAGGAGAGGCCTGGGAGTGGGTGTGGAGCCGTGTGAAAGGAGAGGCCTGGGAGTGCAGCAGTGTGAAAGGAGAGGCCTGGGAGTGGAGCCGTGTGAAAGGAGAGGCCTGGGAGAGGAGCAGTGCGAAAGGAGAGGCTTGGGAGTGGAGCAGTGTGAATGGAGAGGCCTGGGAGTGGAGCCGTGTGAAAGGAGAGGCCTGTGAGTGGAGCGGTGTGAGACGAGAGGCCTCGGAGTGGGAGTGGAGCATTGTGAAAGGAGAGGCCTGGGAGTGGAGCAGTGTGAAATGAGAGGCCTCGGAGTGGAGCAGTGTGAAAGGAGTGGCCTGGGAGTGGAGCAGTGTGAATGGAGAGGCCTGGGATTGGAGCACTGTGAAAGGAGAGGCCTGGGAGTGGGAGTGCAGCAGTGCAAAAGGAGAGGCCTGGGAGTGGAGCAGTGTGAAAGGAGAGGCCTGGGAGTGGAGCCGTGTGAAAGGAGAGGCCTGGGAGTGGAGCAGTGTGAAAGGAGAGGCCTGGGAGTGGAGCAGTGTGAAAGGAGAGGCCTGGGAGGGGGAGTGGAGCAGTGTGAAAGGAGAGGCCTGGGAGTGGAGCAGTATGAAAGGAGAGGCCTGGGAGAGGAACAGTGCGAAAGCAGAGGCCTGGGAGTGGAGCAGTGTGAAAGGAGAGGCCTGGGAGTGGAGCAGTGTGAAAGGAGAGGCCTGGGAGTGGAGCAGTGTGAAAGTAGAGGCCTGGGAGTGGGAGTGGAGCAGTGTGAAAGGAGAGGCCTGGGAGTGGAGGAGTATGAAAGGAGAGGCCTGTGAGTGGAGCGGTGTGAAAGGACAGGCGTGGGAGTGGGAGTAGAGCAGTGTGAAAGGAGAGGCCTGGGAGTGGGAGTGGAGCAGTGTGAAAGGAGAGGCCTGGGAGTGCAGCAGTGTGAAAGGAGAGGCCTGGGAGTGGAGCCGTGTGAAAGGAGAGGCCTGGGAGTGGAACCGTGTGAAAGGAGAGGCCTGGGAGTGGGAGTGGAGCCGTGTGAAAGGAGACGCCTTGGAGTGGGTGTGGAGCAGTGTGAAAGGAGAGGCCTGGGAGTGGAGCAGTGTGAAAGGAGAGGCCGGGGAGTGGAGCCGTGGGAAAGGAGAGGCCTGGGAGTGGGAGTGGAGCAGTGTGACAGGAGAGGCCTGCGAGTGGGAGTGGAGCAGTGTGAAAGGAGAGCCCTGGGAGTGGGAGTGGAGCAGTGTGAAAGGAGAGGCCTGGGAGTGGAGCAGTGTGAAAGGAGAGGCCTGGGAGTGGAGCCGTGTGAAAGGAGAGGCCTGGGAGTGGGAGTGGAGCAGTGTGAATGGAGAGGTCTGGGAGTGGAACAGTGTGAAAGGAGAGGCCTGGGAGTGGATCAGTGTGAAAGGAGTGGCCTGGGAGTGGGTGTGGAGCCATGTGAAAGGAGAGGCCTGGGAGTGGGAGTCGAGCAGTGTGAATGGAGAGGCCTGGGAGTGGAGCAGTGTGAATGGAGAGGCCTGTGATTGGTGCACTGTGAAAGGAGAGGCCTGGGAGTGGGAGTGCAGCAGTGCAAAAGGAGAGGCCTGGGAGTGGAGCAGTGTGAAAGGAGAGGCCTGGGAGTGGAGCTGTGTGAAAGGAGAGGCCTGGAGTGCAGCAGTGTGAAAGGAGAGGCCTGGGAGTGGTGCCGTGTGAAAGGAGAGGCCTGGGAGAGGAGCAGTGCGAAAGCAGAGGCCTGGGAGTGGAGCAGTGTGAAAGGAGAGGCCTGGGAGTGGAGCAGTGTGAAAGGAGAGGCCTGGGAGTGGAGCAGTGTGAAAGGAGAGGCCTGGGAGTGGAGCCGTGTGAAAGGAGAGGCCTGGGAGTGCAGCAGTGTGAAAGGAGAGGCCTGGGAGTGGAGCCGTGTGGAAGGAGAGGCCTGGGAGAGGAGCAGTGCGAAAGGAGAGGCCTGGGAGTGGAGCAGTGTGAATGGAGAGGCCTGGGAGTGGAGCCGTGTGAAAGGAGAGGCCTGTGAGTGGAGCGGTGTGAGAGGAGAGGCCTCGGAGTGGGAGTGGAGCATTGTGAAAGGAGAGGCCTGGGAGTGGAGCAGTGTGAAAGGAACGGCCTGGGAGTGGAGCAGTGTGAAAGGAGAGGCCTGGGAGTGGGTGTGGAGCCGTGTGAAAGGAGAGGCCTGGGACTGGGAGTGGAGCAGTGTGAATGGAGAGGCCTGGGAGTGGAGCAGTGTGAATGGAGAGGCCTGGGATTGGAGCACTGTGAAAGGAGAGGCCTGGGAGTGGGAGTGCAGCAGTGCAAAAGGAGAGGCCTGGGAGTGGAGCAGTGTGAAAGGAGAGGCCTCGGAGTGGAGCAGTGTGAAAGGAGTGGCCTGGGAGTGGAGCAGTGTGAATGGAGAGGCCTGGGATTGGAGCACTGTGAAAGGAGAGGCCTGGGAGTGGGAGTGCAGCAGTGCAAAAGGAGAGGCCTGGGAGTGGAGCAGTGTGAAAGGAGAGGCCTGGGAGTGGAGCCGTGTGAAAGGAGAGGCCTGGGAGTGGAGCAGTGTGAAAGGAGAGGCCTGGGAGTGGAGCAGTGTGAAAGGAGAGGCCTGGGAGGGGGAGTGGAGCAGTGTGAAAGGAGAGGCCTGGGAGTGGAGCAGTATGAAAGGAGAGGCCTGGGAGAGGAACAGTGCGAAAGCAGAGGCCTGGGAGTGGAGCAGTGTGAAAGGAGAGGCCTGGGAGTGGAGCAGTGTCAAAGGAGAGGCCTGGGAGTGGAGCAGTGTGAAAGGAGAGGCCTGGGAGTGGGAGTGGAGCAGTGTGAAAGGAGAGGCCTGGGAGTGGAGGAGTATGAAAGGAGAGGCCTGGGAGTGGAGCGGTGTGAAAGGAGAGGCGTGGGAGTGGGAGTAGAGCAGTGTGAAAGGAGAGGCCTGGGAGTGGGAGTGGAGCAGTGTGAAAGGAGAGGCCTGGGAGTGCAGCAGTGTGAAAGGAGAGGCCTGGGAGTGGAGCCGTGTGAAAGGAGAGGCCTGGGAGTGGAACCGTGTGAAAGGAGAGGCCTGGGAGTGGGAGTGGAGCCATGTGAAAGGAGACGCCTTGGAGTGGGTGTGGAGCAGTGTGAAAGGAGAGGCCTGGGAGTGGAGCAGTGTGAAAGGAGAGGCCGGGGAGTGGAGCCGTGGGAAAGGAGAGGCCTGGGAGTGGGAGTGGAGCAGTGTGACAGGAGAGGCCTGAGAGTGGGAGTGGAGCAGTGTGAATGGAGAGGTCTGGGAGTGGAACAGTGTGAAAGGAGAGGCCTGGGAGTGGATCAGTGTGAAAGGAGTGGCCTGGGAGTGGGTGTGGAGCCATGTGAAAGGAGAGGCCTGGGAGTGGGAGTCGAGCAGTGTGAATGGAGAGGCCTGGGAGTGGAGCAGTGTGAATGGAGAGGACTGTGATTGGTGCACTGTGAAAGGAGAGGCCTGGGAGTGGGAGTGCAGCAGTGCAAAAGGAGAGGCCTGGGAGTGGAGCAGTGTGAAAGGAGAGGCCTGGGAGTGGAGCTGTGTGAAAGGAGAGGCCTGGAGTGCAGCAGTGTGAAAGGAGAGGCCTGTGAGTGGTGCCGTGTGAAAGGAGAGGCCTGGGAGAGGAGCAGTGCGAAAGCAGAGGCCTGGGATCGGAGCAGTGTGAAAGGAGAGGCCTGGGAGTGGAGCAGTGTGAAAGGAGAGGCCTGGGAGTGGAGCAGTGTGAAAGGAGAGGCCTGGGAGTGGAGCCGTGTGAAAGGAGAGGCCTGGGAGTGCAGCAGTGTGAAAGGAGAGGCCTGGGAGTGGAGCCGTGTGGAAGGAGAGGCCTGGGAGAGAAGCAGTGCGAAAGGAGAGGCCTGGGAGTGGAGCAGTGTGAATGGAGAGGCCTGGGAGTGGAGCCGTGTGAAAGGAGAGGCCTGTGAGTGGAGCGGTGTGAAAGGAACGGCCTGGGAGTGGAGCAGTGTGAAAGGAGAGGCCTGGGAGTGGGTGTGGAGCCGTGTGAAAGGAGAGGCCTGGGAGTGGGAGTGGAGCAGTGTGAATGGAGAGGCCTGGGAGTGGAGCAGTGTGAATGGAGAGGCCTGGGATTGGAGCACTGTGAAAGGAGAGGCCTGGGAGTGGGAGTGCAGCAGTGCAAAAGGAGAGGCCTGGGAGTGGAGCAGTGTGAAAGGAGAGGCCTGGGAGTGGAGCCGTGTGAAAGGAGAGGCCTGGAGTGCAGCAGTGTGAAAGGAGAGGCCTGGGAGTGGTGCCGTATGAAAGGAGAGGAGCAGTGCGAAAGCAGAGGCCTGGGAGTGGAGCAGTGTGAAAGGAGAGGCCTGGGAGTGGAGCAGTGTGAAAGGAGAGGCCTGGGAGTGGAGCAGTGTGAAAGGAGAGGCCTGGGAGTGGGAGTGGAGCAGTGTGAAAGGAGAGGCCTGGGAGTGGAGCAGTGTGAAAGGAGAGGCCTGGGAGTGGAGCCGTGTGAAAGGAGAGGCCTGGGAGTGCAGCAGTGTGAAAGGAGAGGCCTGGGAGTGGAGCCGTGTGAAAGGAGAGGCCTGGGAGAGGAGCAGTGCGAAAGGAGAGGCTTGGGAGTGGAGCAGTGTGAATGGAGAGGCCTGGGAGTGGAGCCGTGTGAAAGGAGAGGCCTGTGAGTGGAGCGGTGTGAGAGGAGAGGCCTCGGAGTGGGAGTGGAGCATTGTGAAAGGAGAGGCCTGGGAGTGGAGCAGTGTGAAAGGAGAGGCCTCGGAGTGGAGCAGTGTGAAAGGAGCGGCCTGGAATGGGAGTTGAGCAGTGAGAAAGGAGAGGCCTGGGAGTGGAGCTGTGTAAAAGGAGAGGACTGGGAGTGGAGCCGTGTGAAAGGAAAGGCCTGGGAGTGGAGCCGTGTGAAAGGTGAGGCCTGGGAGTGGAGCAGTGTGAAAGGAGAGGCCTGGGAGTGGGAGTGGAGCCGTGTGAAAGGTGAGGCCTGGGAGTGGAGCAGTGTGAAAGGTGAGGCCTGGGAGTGGAGCCGTGTGTAAGGAGAGGCCTGGGAGAGGAGCCGTGTGAAAGGAGAGGCCTGGGAGAGGTGCAGTGCGAAAGGAGAGGCCTGGGAGTGGAGCAGTGTGAATGGAGAGGCCTGGGAGTGGAGCCGTGTGAAAGGAGAGGCCTGTGAGTGGAGCGGTGTGAGAGGAGAGGCCTCGGAGTGGGAGTGGAGCATTGTGAAAGGAGAGGCCTGGGAGTGGAGCAGTGTGAAAGGAGAGGCCTGGGAGTGGAGCAGTGTGAAAGGAGAGGCCTGGGATTGGATCAGTGTGAAAGGAGAGGCCTGGGAGTGGTGTGGAGCCGTGTGAAAGGAGAGGCCTGGGAGTGAGAGTGTAGCAGTGTGAATGGAGAGGCCTGGGAGTGGAGCAGTGTGAATGGAGAGGCCTGGGAGTGGAGCACTGTGAAAGGAGAGGCCTGGGAGTGGGAGTGCAGCAGTGCAAAAGGAGAGGCTTGGGAGTGGAGCAGTGTGAAAGGAGAGGCCTGGGAGTGGAGCCGTGTGAAAGGAGAGGCCTGGAGTGCAGCAGTGTGAAAGGAGAGGCCTGGGAGTGGTGCCGTATGAAAGGAGAGGCCTGGGAGAGGAGCAGTGCGAAAGCAGAGGCCTGGGAGTGGAGCAGTGTGAAAGGAGAGGCCTGGGAGTGGAGCAGTGTGAAAGGAGAGGCATGGGAGTGGGAGTGGAGCAGTGTGAAAGGAGAGGCCTGGGAGTGGAGCAGTGTGAAAGGAGAGGCCTGGGAGTGGAGCCGTGTGAAAGGAGAGGCCTGGGAGTGCAGCAGTGTGAAAGGAGAGGCCTGGGAGTGGAGCCGTGTGAAAGGAGAGGCCTGGGAGAGGAGCAGTGCGAAAGGAGAGGCCTGGGAGTGGAGCAGTGTGATTGGAGAGGCCTGGGAGTGGAGCCGTGTGAAAGGAGAGGCCTGTGAGTGGAGCGGTGTGAGAGGAGAGGCCTCGGAGTGGGAGTGGAGCATTGTGAAAGGAGAGGCCTGGGAGTGGAGCAGTGTGAAAGGAGAGGCCTGGGAGTGGAGCCGTGTGAAAGGAGAGGCCTGGAGTGCAGCAGTGTGAAAGGAGAGGCCTGGGAGTGGTGCCGTATGAAAGGAGAGGCCTGGGAGAGGAGCAGTGCGAAAGCAGAGGCCTGGGAGTGGAGCAGTGTGAAAGGAGAGGCCTGGGAGTGGACCAGTGTGAAAGGAGAGGCCTGGGAGTGGAGCAGTGTGAAAGGAGAGGCCTGGGAGTGGGAGTGGAGCAGTGTGAAAGGAGAGACCTGGGAGTGGAGCAGTGTGAAAGGAGAGGCCTGGGAGTGGAGCCGTGTGAAAGGAGAGGCCTGGGAGTGCAGCAGTGTGAAAGGAGAGGCCTGGGAGTGGAGCCGTGTGAAAGGAGAGGCCTGGGAGAGGAGCAGTGCGAAAGGAGAGGCCTGGGAGTGGAGCAGTGTGAATGGAGAGGCCTGGGAGTGGAGCCGTGTGAGAGGAGAGGCCTGTGAGTGGAGCGGTGTGAGAGGAGAGGCCTCGGAGTGGGAGGGGAGCATTGTGAAAGGAGAGGCCTGGGAGTGGAGCAGTGTGAAAGGAGAGGCCTCGGAGTGGAGCAGTGTGAAAGCAGCGGCCTGGAATGGGAGTTGAGCAGTGAGAAAGGAGAGGCCTGGGCGTGGAGCTGTGTAAAAGGAGAGGACTGGGAGTGGAGCCGTGTGAAAGGAGAGTCCTGGGAGTGGAGCCGTGTGAAAGGTGAGGCCTGGGAGTGGAGCAGTGTGAAAGGAGAGGCCTGGGAGTGGGAGTGGAGCCGTGTGAAAGGTGAGGCCTGGGAGTGGAGCAGTGTGAAAGGTGAGGCCTGGGAGTGGAGCCGTGTGTAAGGAGAGGCCTGGGAGAGGAGCAGTGCGAAAGGAGAGGCCTGGGAGTGGAGCAGTGTGAATGGAGAGGCCTGGGAGTGGAGCCGTGTGAAAGGAGAGGCCTGGGAGTGGAGCGGTGTGAAAGGAGAGGCCTGGGAGTGCAGCAGTGTAAAAGGAGAGGCCTGGGAGTGGAGCCGTGTGAAAGGAGAGGCCTGGGAGAGGAGCAGTGCGAAAGGAGAGGCCTGGGAGAGGAGCAGAGCGAAAGGAGAGGCCTGGGAGTGGAGCAGTGTGAATGGAGAGTCCTGGGAGTGGAGCCGTGTGAAAGGAGAGGCCTGTGAGTGGAGCGGTGTGAGAGGAGAGTCCTCGGAGTGGGAGTGGAGCAGTGTGAAAGGAGAGGCCTGGGAGTGGAGCAGTGTGAAAGGAGCGGCCTGGGAGTGGAGCAGTGTGAAAGGAGAGGCCTGGGAGTGGATCAGTGTGAAAGGAGAGGCCTGGGAGTGGGTGTGGAGCCGTGTGAAAGGAGAGGCCTGGGAGTGAGAGTGGAGCAGTGTGAATGGAGAGGCCTGGGAGTGGAGCACTGTGAAAGGAGAGGCCTGGGAGTGGGAGTGCAGCAGTGCAAAAGGAGAGGCCTGGGAGTGGAGCAGTGTGAAAGGAGAGGCCTGGGAGTGGAGCCGTGTGAAAGGAGTGGCCTGGAGTGCAGCAGTGTGAAAGGAGAGGCCTGGGAGTGGTGCCGTATGAAAGGAGAGGCCTGGGAGAGGAGCAGTGCGAAAGCAGAGGCCTGGGAGTGGAGCAGTGTGAAAGGAGAGGCCTGGGAGTGGAGCAGTGTGAAAGGAGAGGCCTGGGAGTGGAGCAGTGTGAAAGGAGAGGCCTGGGAGTGGGAGTGGAGCAGTGTGAAAGGAGAGGCCTGGGAGTGGAGCAGTGTGAAAGGAGAGGCCTGGGAGTGGAGCCGTGTGAAAGGAGAGGCCTGGGAGTGCAGCAGTGTGAAAGGAGAGGCCTGGGAGTGGAGCCGTGTGAAAGGAGAGGCCTGGGAGAGGAGCAGTGCGAAAGGAGAGGCCTGGGAGTGGAGCATTGTGAAAGGAGAGGCCTGGGAGTGGAGCAGTGTGAAAGGAGAGGCCTCGGAGTGGAGCAGTGTGAAAGGAGCGGCCTGGAATGGGAGTTGAGCAGTGAGAAAGGAGAGGCCTGGGAGTGGAGCTGTGTAAAAGGAGAGGACTGGGAGTGGAGCCGTGTGAAAGGAGAGGCCTGGGAGTGGAGCCGTGTGAAAGGTGAGGCCTGGGAGTGGAGCAGTGTGAAAGGAGAGGCCTGGGAGTGGGAGTGGAGCCGTGTGAAAGGTGAGGCCTGGGAGTGGAGCAGTGTGAAAGGTGAGGCCTGGGAGTGGAGCCGTGTGTAAGGAGAGGCCTGGGAGAGGAGCAGTGTGAAAGGAGAGGCCTGGGAGTGGAGCAGTGTGAATGGAGAGGCCTGGGAGTGGAGCCGTGTGAAAGGAGAGGCCTGGGAGTGGAGCGGTGTGAGAGGAGAGGCCTCAGAGTGGGAGTGGAGCATTGTGAAAGGTGAGGCCTGGGACTGGAGCAGTGTGAAAGGAGCGGCCTGGAGTGGGAGTTGAGCAGTGTGAAAGGAGAGGCCTGAGAGTGGAGCAGTGTAAAAGGAGAGGCCTGGGAGTGGAGCCGTGTGAAAGGAGAGGCCTGGGAGTGGAGCCGTGTGAAAGGTGAGGCCTGGGAGTGGAGCAGTGTGAAAGGAGAGGCCTGGGAGTGGGAGTGGAGCCGTGTGAAAGGTGAGGCCTGGGAGTGGAGCAGTGTGAAAGGTGAGGCCTGGGAGTGGAGCAGTATGAAAGTTGAGGCCTGGTAGTGGAGCCGTGTGAATGGAGAGGCCTGGGAGTGGGAGTGGAGCGGTGTGAAAGGAGAGGCCTGGGAGTGGAGCAGTGTGAAAGGAGAGGCCTGGGAGTGCAGCAGTGTGAAAGGAGAGGCCTGGGAGTGGAGCCGTGTGAAAGGAGAGGCCTGGGAGAGGAGCAGTGCGAATGGAGGGGCCTGGGAGTGGAGCAGTGTGAAAGGAGAGGCCTGGGAGAGGAGCAGTGTGAAAGGAGAGGCCTGGGAGTGGAGCCGTGTGAAAAGAGAGTCTTGGAGAGGAGCAGTGCGAAAGGAGAGGCCTGGGAGTGGAGCAGTGTGAAAGGAGAGGCCTGGGAGTGGAGCCGTGTGAAAGGAGAGGCCTGGGAGAGGAGCAGTGTGAAAGGAGAGGCCTGGGAGTGGAGTGGTGTGAAAGGAGAGGCCTGGGAGTGGAGCAGTGTGAAAGGAGAGGCCTGGGAGTGGAGCGATGTGAAAGGAGAGGCCAGAGAGTGGAGCAGTGTGAAAGGAGAGGCCTGGGAGAGGAGCAGTGTGAAAGGAGAGGCCAGAGAGTGGAGCAGTGTGAAAGGAGAAGCCTGGGAGTGGAGCAGTGTGAAAGGAGAGGCCTGGGAGTGGAACAGTGTGAAAGGAGAGGCCTGGGAGTGGAGCAGTGTGAAAGGAGAGGCCTGGGAGAGGAGCAGAGTGAAAGGAGAGGTTTAGAGGGAGAGGGTGGTAGGAGTGTGGAACTCCCTGCCTGAATGGGGTAGTGGAGGCAGAGACCCTCTTAACATTTAAGAAGTATTTAGATGTGCATTTGTGATGCCAAGACTTTGAAAAATCGGCTTAGCATACCTGGGATTCGGATTGGTTGTGTGGATGTTTTGGGGGAAAGTGGAATTAGGCTATTGACTTGGATGATTAACCATGATCATAATGAATGGCAGACCAGGCTCCAATGGCCTTCTATTTTCTACATTTTGGACTGGTTCTGTGCTGTGGACATCTGTGACTCAATGACTCTGATATTATCCACAGTTCAAACTCCCCCTGTCAGCATTAAGCTGTCCTGGAGCAGGTGGAACAGAGATCACCCGATTTAAAATCCCATTTGCCCAAAGATCACAAGACAAATCCCTCTTCCACCAATTTCCTCCACCACTCTACCTTTTCCCCACTCTGTCTCTGATTCCCAGCATGTGGACCGGTCAAATGTGGAGGAAATTTGAAAGTGATGAACGGAGAATGAGATCCGGATTAAACAGGTCCAACCCAGATCATCCCCTACCCACCCAGATTGGGGAGATTTTCCAAACAGTAAAGAAATTCCCAACACCAGGTGGATGACCGATCCATGAATTATTGTGTGTTGGGCTCTGTCCGGTGATATCCCATTAACAGAGTTAGAAAGACTGTTCAGAGTGGAGTTTGACAGATTGAAGTGTCAGGCTGCACGGGGATGTGAGCTGTCACCTGACCAATATGGAGCTCACTCTCCAAGTGTTACATCTCTCAATAAATTACTCCCTGTCTCTTCATTCTTTCTCATTCTTTAATTTTACACCTCAATGTTTTTTTTAAATAAATATTTTTATTCTCTTTTTTCACATTTTTTCCCAAATTTACCCCCACCAACAATAAACAATAATCAGCAACAGATATGTCAATCCCCATAAAAATAACAACAATACCATCCTCCCACCAACCCCCAAACATCATCAGCCCGCATGTTTACATTAAAAAATGACAAAAAGGCATCGGGAATTACCCATAGTCATCCTTAATATACACAGACCCCCTACCCCCCAGCCCTCCCACCCATCCCCCCCCAACTAATGTTCGATGTTATCCAGTTGATGTTATGCACTTGAAAGTGCATAATAAATAGTCCCATGACTTGTAGAACCCCTCTGAGCTTCCCCTCAGATCAAACTTAACCTTCTCAAGGGTCAAGTATTCCAACAGGTCCCCCTGCCACGCCAGGGCACAGGGTGGAGAGGCTGCCCTCCATCCCAGCAGGATCCGCCTTTGGGCGATCAACGAGGCGAAGGCTACGATATCCGTCTCCGCACCTGTTTCCAACCCTGGCTGGTCCGACACCCCGAATATGGCCTCCCGGGGACCCGGGTCCAGTTTCAAGCGCACCACCTTGGAAATTACCCGAAACACCTCCTTCCAGTACTCCCCTAGCTTTGGACAGGACCAAAACATATGAACGTGATTAGTGCCCCCCCCCCGCAACGCTCACACACGTCTTCTACTCCGTCGAAAAATCGGCTCATCCTCGCCCTCGTGAGGTGCACTCTATATACCATCTTCAGCTATATCAGCCCCAACCTCGCAAATGAGGTGCACCCTCCGGAGCACCTCACACCAGACCCCCTCCTCTATAACCTATCACAGCACTTCCTCCCACTTTGCTTTGATCCCTTCCAGTGGTGCCTTATCCTCCTCCAAAATAGCTCCATACACCGCTGACACTGCCCCCTTCTCCAGCCCCCTTGTCGTCAGCACCTCCTCCAGCAATGTGGAGGCCGGTTCCTCCGGGAAGCTCTGTATCTCCTTCCTGGCAAAATCCCGAACCTGCATGTACCTAAACACTTCTCCCTGCTCTAGCCCATACTTCGCTTCCAGCTCCCTCAATCCCGCAAACCGACCTCGAAGAAATAAATCTTTTAGCGTCTTAATCCCCTTCTCTTCCCATTTCTGAAAACTTCCATCCCACCTCCCTGGCTCAAATCTGTTGTTCCCCCGAATCGGCATTTCCCTTGACCCAGCCCTCAACCTGAAGTGTTGGCGAAACTGCCTCCAGATTTTCAATGAAGCTATTATTACCGGACTCGCTCAGTATTTCCCCGGAGCTATCGGGAGCGGCGCTGTTGCTAATGCTTTCAGCCCTGACCCCCTACACAAACTCTACTACATTCTGACCCATTGGGAATCCACCCCTCTGACCCAGCTCCGTGCCTTCTCCACACTCGCCGCCCAGTAGTAGTACATCAGGTTCGGGAGACCCAAACCCCCTGCCTGCCTTCCCCTCTGTAGCAGCACCTTTCTCACTCTGGCCACCTTCCCTCCCCATATGAACGAGGTGATCCTTCCCTCAATCTCCCTGAAAAAAGGCTGGCAGGAAAATCGGTAGGCATTGAAAAATAAACAGAAATCGCGGTAATACATTCATTTTAACCGCCTGTACCCGACCTGCTCGTGACAGAGGAAGGCTGTCCCACCTTGCCAGATCGGCTTTCACTGTCCCCACCAAACTAGTGATGTTGTACCTGCGAAGCCTCCCCCACTCCCGGGCAACCTGCACCCCCCCAGATACCTAAAGTGAGTCCCTGCCCTACAGAATGGCAGCCCCCCCCCCCACCCCTACCCCCACCCCCGGCCGAGACACCGCAAAATTCTCATTCTTGTCCAGGTTCAGCTTGTACCCCGAGAAAGACCCAAATAACTCACAGTAGCTCCAATATTCCTCCTATAGACGCACTCTGTTCCGACACATACAGCGGCAAGTCATCGGCATATAAGGACACCCTATTCTCTATCCCGCCCCGCACTATTCCTTTCCATGCTCCCGAACTTCTTAATGCGATGGCCAACGGCTCAATCGCGAGTGCAAACAGCAGGGGGGACATAGGACATCCCTGTCTCGTCCCACGGTGGAGAGAAAAGTACCTCGAACTGATATTGTTTGTACGGACACTCGCCTTCGGCTCATTGTATAATAGCTTTACCCAGTTCACAAATCTTCGTCCAATCCTAAACCGCTCCAGCACTGCCATCAGGTACCCCATTCTACCCGATCAAATGCCTTCTCGGCGTCCAATGCCACAACCACCTCTGTTTCCTTCTGTGAAAGTGTACAAACTCAGCAATAGCATGATGGGAAAAATAGCCAACTTATGTAACCAAGTGTAAGACAGCTGTGTCAGCTAAGTGCCAAGTTCAGACCCTGACAAACTAGACAAAGCTAAGAATCCACATAATTGTATCATACAAGGCCAGAAGAGGGAAAATAGTGCCTGACCTTAGTAAAACCTGATAACAAAGCCACGATCTAGGAATGTCCTAATAACACAACCTCCTCATGACCTAGGTCCATCTGCGTCAAGGCATCATGAGGGCAGAGGTGAAAAAC
Source organism: Scyliorhinus torazame (assembly GCF_047496885.1). NCBI lineage: Eukaryota > Metazoa > Chordata > Chondrichthyes > Carcharhiniformes > Scyliorhinidae > Scyliorhinus > Scyliorhinus torazame. Next base: position 327,094,471 of record NC_092710.1, read on the forward strand.
AAAATAGGACCACGTCTTAAATCCTCTAAAGACAAAATACTGCAAATAAGCCGAGTCAGGGTCTTTCCATGACAACATGTTTGATCAGAAGTTATGACTGTATTGACATTTTTGAACAAGGTCTGTTTTTGTAAAATGATACAGCTTTTGTATAAATATTGAACGTTTTCTCCATGTCTTTGAGAGCTTGAGAAAGAATGAGCAGGTTTACCTTAACAGCTCTCTCTCTAACCTGTAGTCATCTGCATGCAGACTTTGGTCAATAAAGACAAAGTTATTTATTTCGAAACAGAGTTGTAAAGTTGTTTTCTTCACAGTCTTGAAGTAGGAAAAATTTTAATAGACGACACTTCCCTTCCACCGGTGCCATAACAACGTTCAAAACCCCCCTGATGTTCAAAATCAGCTGCCTCCCTTTCACGAACCCCGTCTGATCCTCCCCTATCACCTTCGGGAGGCACTCCTCCAGCCTACCCTCAGTACCTTCGCCAATACATTTGCATCCACATTCAGAAGTGACCTGGGCCTATACGACCCACACTCCGTCGGATCCGTATCTTTTTTTAGCAACAGTGTTAGCCAAGGCTTGTGGCAGCACTCCCTTCCCTATCGTCTCTTCAAACATCCCCACCATCAGGGATGCCAACTTATCCTTGAATTTTTTATAAAATTCCACCGGAAACCCATCCGGACTGCCACCTTCCCCGACTGCATCCTCCAATCGCATCCTTTATCTCCTGCTCCACTATTGCTCCTTCTAATGTAGTCCTGTTCCCCTCCCCTAGCCTCGGGTACTCCAACCCATCTAGAAATTCATGCATCTCACGGTCTCCCCCGGGTGGCTCTGACCTGTACAACCTCTCATAAAACTCCTCAAAAACCTTGTTAATCAGCTCCGGAGCCACCACCAACCTCCCTGCCCAATCCCTCGCTTGAAGTATTTCCCTTGCCGCTGCCTCCCTCCGGAGCTGACCTGCCTTATCTCCATGTTCATAAACTGCACCCCTTGCTCGTCTCAGTTGGCGCACCACCTTCCTGGTGGATAGTCAGTCGAAGCTTGCCTGTAGTTCCTTCCTCTTTTCCAGCTTCACTGGGTCCCGATCCTCTGCATACCTCCTATCCACCTCCAACATCTCATCTATTACCCTCTGCCGCTCCAACCTCTCCTCTTTGTCCACACCTCAAAGTTTTAACAGAATCATTTCACTGAAATGTGGAGTTTATCTGATATGAAACTAGTGATATGATCATTGACCCAGATTTATTTCTGAGGAAGAATCTAACACGAGACGAAATGTGTAAATGCATCACCCTCTTTATTTCACAGTGAGAAGACATTCCCAGCAGTTTTGAAAAACAAAAGACAAACAAAGACTAGAAGACGATGGTTTATTTACTCCACAAGAGAAACCTGTGAATGGGTCACCTGTTAACAGGAGTCAGATCTGAATCGATCATTTTCTCAATCACAGATTCTGTCTGTCGATATTCCCAATGTCAGCTCCCAGTGTGGGTTTGAGGAGATCTGAATTGAAACTTAATTCCACCTTCAGTCTCTGGATTCTAATTTTAGATTGGGATTCTTGCTCCGGTTTAAGGACCGGTTTTAAACTGCTTCACACCTGAGTCACAAAACTCCCACTTCACTTTCCTGACCTGGACCCATCTGTTTCCTGAACCTGGACTGGTCTGAGTCAGAACAAACTGGATTGAGAAACAACCTTTAAAAAAAATAAAGAATTTAGAGTACCCAATTCATGTTTTTCAAATTAAGGGGCAATTTAGCGTGGCCAATTCACCTAGCCTGCACATCTTTGGGTTGTGGGGGCGAAACTCGTGCAAACATGGGGAGAATGTGCAAACTCCACATGGACAGTGACCCAGAGCCGGGATTGAACCTGGGACCTTAGCGCCGTGAAGCTGCAATGCTAACCCATTGCGCCACCGTGCTGCCCCGAGAAGCAACCTTTTTAATCATCCCCACCACAATGTCCAGTGTTTGATTATCAAGAATGACAGGAAAAGGGAATACTTTACTCCCCATACAGGGTGTCCCCATTCACAGGTTTCTCCAGTGAGTGTCGTGTTCTTCCTACAGTGTACAGTGTCTATTCCACACAGTCTGTTATATGGTCCATTCCCATTATATTTCAGAACTATTCAAACATTGAAGGAAATTCTTCCAGATGATGTGATGAAAATCTCAGTAATTTACAAATGGTGAACACACTGTCTCTTTACAATTTAAACATTCCCTTGTAATTAAATAATTCAACCTGGAACTAACTCCGAGTGAGAGATCCCAGGATCAATCCCACATCTGAACACCTCATGATTTCACATTGACCAGCTTCAATACTCTGTGCTCTGTAGCAAATCCCAATTTCAATTAACTCTTTTCACATCAACTTTAAACATTCTGGTCAGTATGACGGATAGACATGGATATAATCCATCGCTGTGTGATGATAGGAAATTCCAGAACTGTATCTGTCACTCGGACCATCTCAGTCTCAGCCTGTGCACAATTCATTTAAAGCAAAATCACAGAAAAAGCAAATGCAGTGATTAATCCCCGTTACCCAATAGAAGGTCCTCCACCCTGTACAATTGAGTTTTGCCCTGTATCTGTGCAGTGGTGACAGACTAATATCATCAATGCTGCCTCACTGAGGTGGTTGGTCAGCAATGCTCTTGAGACATTGCAAAATAATTTGGAATTGAGGGGTACCTGATTATAAAAAATGTTAAAGGAACAAAAGGTAGGGGTTTAGCACAGGGCTAAATTGCTGACTTTTAAAGCAGACCAGCAGCGCAGGTTCAATTCCCGTATCAGCCTCCCTGAACAGGTGCCGGAATGTGGCGACTAGGGGCTTGTCACAGTAACTTCATTTGAAGCCTCCTTGTGACAATAAGCGATTTTCATTTCATTTTTCATTTCGATAGCAGCCGGGATTCCTCTGTCTGGGATAGCCAGATTTTCCAGGCTGGAGGCTCAAGTCTGGTTAATGTGGTTGGAAAACCATGTGATTTCTCCATATCTGGTTAGTTAAGTGAGTGGGTAAGATCATGGAGGCTGGAATATGATGTATTGTGAGAAAAAGTATAAATGTTGAATCATTTGCACTGGAAAATGTTGTTATTCGGAGAGGCTTGAGTGTCATTCCACATGAACGATAGAAATGTAATTATGCAGATACAACAAGCAAGTCTCACCTATTTGATCCTTGAATACCTGCCATTGCCTGTCCACTGTCATACCTTTCAGTAATATTTCCCAGTCCGTCATAGTCAGCTCATGCCTCATACCATCATAGTTACTTTTACTGAGGTGCAGGACCCTGCACACAGAATTAACTACCTCACTATTCACCTTGATAAAGAAATCTACCATATTATGGTCACTCATTCCCAGGGGTTCTCTCAACTAGATTGCCAACTAATCCTTTCCCATTGCACAACACCCAGTCCAAGATGGCCTGGGGTTGACCTTGTTGGTGACCAAGATGACCTTGTTAGTTCCTCAATATATTAGTCCAGAAAGCCATCCTGTATACATTCCAGAAATTCCTCCATTATTGTACTGTGACTAATTTGAGTTACCCAATCTATATGCAGATTAAAGTCACCCATAATCACAGATGTTCCTTTATCACATATGTCTCTGATTTCCTGTCTAATGCTATTCCCAACATTACCACTGCAGTTTGGTGGTCTGTATATCACCCCTATGAATGTTTTTTGCCCCTTGATGTTTCTTAACTCGACCCAGACAGATTCCACATCATCTGTACTAATATATTTCCTCAATATCGTCTTTAATCAACAATGCAACTCCACCGCCTTTCCTTGCTGCCTGACTTTCCTAAAAAATGAATAGCCCTCAATGTTTAGATGTTTAGTTCCCACCCTTGGTCACCTTGGAGCTATGTCTCCGTAATCCCAACTATATCATATCCCTCTACATCCATCTGCACAACTAATTCATGCATTTTATTTTGAATGGACAGACATTGCATTCCCTCTGAGGTAAATATATCCTGTCTTAAGTAAGGAGATGTAATTTATGGTCAATATTCCAGGTTAAACTCAATGTGTACTTTGTGGAAAATGAAAACAGTTTTAGAATAGAGGCCGGAATTCTCCGGCCATTCGCTGGCGGCAAGCTTCTCTGGTCCCGCTGGCAGGGTACCAGTGTTGTGGGGTCGCTTCAATGGGAATTCCCATTGACTCTGGCGGGAGCAGATAATCCCGCCGCCAGTGAATGGCGCTCCGCTTCCTGCTGCCGAAAAAACACTTGGCTGGAGGCCCGGAGAATCCCGCCCAGAGTTAAGCACATCTCACTGTTTAGTGTCCACAAAGGTAACAATACCTAGTTTTCAGCTTCTTCAGTTCTTTCAAAAAGAATGAACATGAGCCCACGTGTGTCATACCAAGCGATACGAAATACTTCTCCAAAACTTTGATTGTCTTCTTCCAAGTCTTGCTGGAATTGAGCCACGCGATTTTCAATTTCATCTTCATCAGCTTCCTCGTCAAAAGCCCTGGAACAGAATTAAGAACAGAGGAATTTAATTTTAATTCATCCTGACAATACCTGTTCGGAAACCAAGTTGGTTGCCAGGACAACAGGAACAGGAGTTGACCATTCAGCCCATTGAGGCGCCTCCACCATTCAGTTAGTCCACAGCTGTAGTGACATCATAAAGAAGCTCGCCAAAGGTACAGACAAGTGACAGAGTTTAATACAAAGAAATGTGATTGCTCTTTGAAGGTGGCAGCAGATCTTGAGAAAGTTGTCAATAAAGCATATGGGCACCTGGTTTCCCAGTCACATGGGTTGTGATGATATGAAGGCACCAATCTCTTATATGGATGGCATTGTCCATGGGGGGTGGGGGGCCCTGAAGCTCACTTAGAGATCAGGGTACCCTTTCAAAATGGCGCCACAATCTCTGAGGAGCCGGTCTCGCCGGCAGGTTCGGCCCGAAGTGTGGGCCAGACCGGGGGAAAACCTCCCAAGGCCGAAAAAATGACCATAAGATATAGGAGCAGAATTAGGCTATTCGGCCCATCGGGACTGGTCCGCCATTCGATCATGGCTGATACGTTCTTCATTTCCATTCTCCTGCCTTCTCCCCTAACCCCTGACCCCCTTATTAATCCATAAACTCCCTTATTAATCGAGCACCCCAGATTGGTGCTTCAGGTGCTGTTACCTACAGGGCTCCAGACCCAGAGCTGGAAGGTGGAATTAGCAGAATCGTTCTCTTCTAGAACATAAGAACTAGGAGCAGATGTTGGCAATTTAACCTCTCTAGCCTTCTCCACCATTCAATATGATCATGGCTGATTTCATCATGGCCTCAACTCTACCATTCTCACTAACCCTTAAACCCATTATGAATTAAAAATCGGTCTAACTCCTCCGTAAATGTACTCACTGTCCCAGCATCCCCCGCACTCTGTGGTAGCGAATTCCACTCATTCATGACTCTCTGGGAGAAAAAGTTTCTCCTCATCTGTTTTACGCTGCTGCTTATCCTGAGACTATGACCTCTTGTTCTAGAATGCTCCACAAGAGGAAGCATCGGCTCCACGTCTACTTTATCCACAGATTTCATCAATCATTAAAGTCGCCATAGTCCTAAATGACCATGGGCTGCTTTCCCCTTTGAGGGGGTGAGCTGAATGGTGGTGATTTAACCTGAGGGTCACCACACCTCAGGAGGGGGGGGCAAGGGTGGGGCCTTGATGAATAATCTCAGTCAGTAGGGGCTTTGAGCCCGCACTGCTGGCCCTGCTCTGCCTCACGAACCAGCTGATTCGCCAGTGAGCTGAACTGGCTCCCATATCACTTTTCTACCTTAATTTGATCCCCCTCATTCTTCTAAACTTATAGGCCTAAACTGCTCAATCTGTCTTCATAAGCCAGACCCCTCGGGTGGGATTCTCCATGCAGCGTCCAGTGACACCGGGATCACGAATCACAATTGGGCAGAGAATCGTGTGTCAGCTGAAAATCGAGGCCAGTGCCTGGCGCCAGCGGAATGCCGTGCTCCGGTGCCTCGGCAGTGGCATGAATGTATTCCAGGACGCATACCGGCGTGGACATGCAAATTATACAGTGAACACCATTGGCCTATCATTAACCGCCACGACCTGGCATTCTCCGGGCCTCCCGCAATGCTCCGCCTCCGCCAGGAGAAATTACTGACGGCAGGATTCACTTGTATTTAAAATGGGGAAACAATCACCATGGCTGCTGAGGGAGGTAGAGAGGGTAAGATATGATCCTAAATGCACAGCCATGGGCTGCCAGTCCTGCCGCTGGCCAGGAACAGTCGCGGGGGGTGGTGGGGGGGTGCAGCAGGGGATGGTGAATTGGGTCCTGCAGCGCATCCCACTGACCACCCACTGCGGGCCTTAGTTGCCCAGAGCACCACCGGTCGTACGGGTGTCCCCCCCATAAGGCTGCCCCCCTGAGGAGCCTACTGACCCCAACACCCCCACCCACAACCTGGCGCCACACTACTGCTGGGGTACACGCAGTACACCCAAGGGGTTCGCCCACAGTAGATCCCACAGGACGGGCTGCAGAGCGCACTGTTGGCATGGGTAGTGGAGCAACCGGTACTCCTGCTGGCAGAGTCACAGGGCCGCCCCCACCGCCCCAGTGCTAGTGGACAAGGGCTGCGGTGCAGATGGGGGCATGCGGAGAGGCAGCAATGCAGACTGGGGCCACCATGTAGCCCGTTGGACCTGGATGGACTCAGGTGTACCGTGCTAACATGTTCGCTTTTCAGCCCCTGCAGAGAATGGATTTCGGTATCCAACCGGGAATGGCTGGAATCTGCCTGGCCGTCGCAGCCCTGGCGGATGTACTGTGGCTGTACAAGCTGGAGATGCTCCACGAATACCCTGCCGAACAGGAGTCAGCCCCAGAGGAGCAGGGGCCAGCGGGTGGGAATGGAGAGCCGGCCATCCAGCAGGCGGAGGAGGAGGTGGGAAGGGGGCACTGCATCAGACCCTGTGTGTACCGGCAGCACCTGTCATTGGAGGACCTGCCGGACCCAGCATGTCACCAAAGACTCCGGCTGGGCAACGAGACTGTGCGACATCTCTGCTGCATCATGGAGCATCTTGAACCATGGGGAGTCTGGGGTAGGGCACCTGCTCCTCAAGGCCGCCAAGGTGATGGTCACCTTGAACTTCTATGCAACGGAGCCCTTCCATGTGCCGAGTGGGGACCTGTCGCGGATGTTCCAGACATTTGTGGACCGGTGCATCCGTGCCATATACCCAGGCACTGCAAGACATCAATCTCAATGTGGACCAAGCCCACCAGGATGCCAGGCAGCGGGATTCGCTGCCATCGCTGAGATGCCGCAGGTCCAGGCGGTGATCGACGAGACACGTCCCCGCATGAGGGGTTGGCCTTCATAAACCGAAAGGGGTACCACTCCATGAACATGCAGCTGACCACCAGCTGCACATCTGCGCTGATTGCCAGACAGCATGCTCAACGCCTTCATCCTGGCACACTTGGATGTTTCCCGACACATTTGAGGCACTACCCTGGGTGAGGGGTTGGCTCCTGGGCAGCAGGAGTTATCCACTGCGGTCGTGGCTGATGACGCCTATCCGGAAGCCACAGACCGAAGCACAGACCCGCTATAATGACGCCCAGGCAGTGACCAGGGGCATGATCGAGCAATGCTTCGGAACACTGAAGGTGCGATTCAGGTGCCTGGACCACTCTGATGGGGCCTTCCAGTAAAACGCTGGGGGAGTCTCCCACATTGTGGTGGCCTGCTGCATCCTCCACAATACCGCGCAGCAGAGAGACTAATTGCTGGAGGAGGAGGAAGTACGCCAGACCTCGTCCAACGAGGAACATGCGGAGGAGGGCCAGGAAAGCAGGGCATGGGGCCAGGGCAGCCTCTGGAGGCCGCACAATGTGTGCACCTGGGCCGCCACACACGGGACACTAACTGCCAGCAGTTCACCACACATCCACCTGTCCCCCATGTCCAACTGCCCCATCCCCTGTGCACCCTCCCTCCGGCACCTGAAACCCCCTTGGTGCTTCCTACCTGCTGCACTACAGGGTGCGGGCCCTGGGTTGGTAGTATCAGCGGGTTTGGTCCATGGGATGGAGGATAATGATGACCCGCACCGTGATGAGCCTTGGTGTTCCGCATTGCTGGACGCAGTCTGACTCCTGCCCTCAGCAGCACTCTCCACCGTCCGCCCGGGTGATCCCTGCATGCTCGCTGGCCAGTCCATCTCATGGTCCCATGGAAGCAGGGACGAGGTCCAGTTTAGGGTGGGGAACCAGGTAATGGCCCTAGGGGGTCATTCCTACCTCCAATGCCTGTGCCCCAAACCAGTGGGATCTGCCCCCCACACCACCAATCGGCACACCCTCTGCTCCCAGCCCTATCCATCCCTCACATCCTTCAGACAGAACACCAAGGCGGTTTGGAACGTTGATGAACAGTTGTTTATTGTGCTATTTACAGATATTGTGCTGTCGCCCCTCTCGCTAACCTCTGCCATCACCTGTGACTGCCAGTCCTAGAGGCTCGCTCTCGCATCAACCAAGGTCTCGATGTTCACGGCCGTGGAGCACAGGGCGTTTGCCACGTCCCTCTGAGACCATGTCATGTCACTCAGTGCCTGTGCCAGGTCCCTCTGTGGCTGGTTCAGGCCAGCCAGCGTCAGGCCAATAACGTCGACGCCGCAGCCTTGCCCTGTTGTGACTGGGCCACGCTCTGGAGCGCCGCTGCAATGTCGAGGTGGCCCTGGTACATGGCTGCCTGTGACATGGCTTCCTCACCCTGAGCCTCGGCAACCACCCATCCAGGATGCCCCAGGTCTTGGAGATTGTGACACACGGTCGATACCGCCGCACCCAAGACCTCCACCGAGATGCCAACTGTGCGGTGTTGGCCTGAGTAGCAAACATGGTCAACATCACCTCCTGCCCCTGCAGGAAGTTGGACTCCTCCAACTCTACCTGAAGGTGCTGGATGATTTTGACACTCCCCCATCTAGTCCCTGGCTCTGTGCCTCCAACATTGATGAGACCCCTGTTTCCAGAAGTCCGAGGCCAGTCTGGAGAGAAGCTGGAAGCTGGGGTCGGGCCATGCTCTGACTGTCCACCCCCTTGCGGGTTCCCTTCTCCACCTGATGTGCCCCAGCATTTGTGTGGCGCACACCAGATAGTGCCCCAGGAGCCTCTTCACTAAAATGTCCAACTGAGTTGAGTGCCTCTGGGGTGGTGGAGGGTGCCGGTGACAGCAGTGATAGGAAGTCATTGTTGTCCCCGGACTGGCCATCCGGCGTGTCATTGAGCTGTGCCTGGGGGCTGGCACTGCTAGCAGGCCCCGCCTCATTGCCAGATTTGTCTTGGCGTTGCGGAGCATGCCTGATGCCCCGCCTCATTGCTGGGTGATCCTGTAAGACAAAAGACAAGGCGCATGGTTAGGTCGTGGGTAGGGGTAGTGTTGGCATGTGGTGCTGGGTGGGGTGCATACTGAATTCCGGTGGGTGCGATTCGATTACCCTCTAAGGGGAGGGAGAGTGCCACGGGTGTGTGGGACGGCGACTGGTACCAGGGGCATGGTGGAGGTGGCTATCCCTGGTTCGCCTCACCCAGCCCTGCCTATCAGTCCGCCTGGTGGTGGCCGCATGGATGAAGCTGGGGGAGGGGAGGGGTTATGCGTATGGAGGGGGGGTGATGTGGGATGGAGGGGTAACTCACCTAGGTTGCCCTGTGGAGGTTCTTGTGCCGAGGCCTGGTTTACGTCCGTGGGTGGTTCCTTCCACCCTGGGAAACAGGGGGTCTCGCTTCTCCTCTATGGCATCCAACAATGTCTCCATCTCAGCACTCGCGAATCTCGGATCCGCTCTTCCAGATGGCATCACCTTGGCTGGAATGCATGTGTGTGGGGTGTGGGGCCTCTCTGCGGCTGCAGCCTGTGAGGCTCTGCAGTGCAAACCCCTACCCCGGAGAATCTGACAGCAAATTCATTGGAATTGCACTGCTTCCATGTGGCGCCAGTGCTCGCCATTAACATGTTCTGAATCACTCCAGGACCAGCGCCGCCTTCGTTACCGTGGAACTCTCGCGGTTCAGTCCCGGCGTCAGCGCTTAGTCTCTCAAGCAGAGAATCCTGGCCTTCATCTCTGGAATTAATCTAGTGAACGTTCTGTGAACTGTCTCCAATGTGACTACATCTTTCCTCAAATAAGGAGACCAAATCTGTGCACAATACTCCAACTGCGGTCTCACCAATGTCTTGGACAGTTGCAACAACACTTCCTTACCTTTATACTCTATTCCTTTACTATAAATGCCAAAATTCTATTCGCTTTCCTTATTACCTGCTGCACCTACATGCTAGTTTTCTGCGACTCTTACATGCGGACCCCCAGAACCCTCTGCCCCGGAATATCCCGATGTCCCTCCCAATTTAGTTAAAAGTTGCCATTCCATTTTTCCGACTAAAATGGATGATCTCACACTTATCCACGTTAAACTCCATCTGCCACATTTTGGCCCACCCACCTAACCTCTCTATATTCGTCTGTAAGGTTCTTATGCCACTGCCAGGATGCTGGGGCGGTATTGCCAGTGTGCCAGGGTGTCAGGCTGGCAGTGACAGGCTGGTGCCCAGATGCCAGGCTGGCATTGCCAGGGCCCCGGCCCCGGGGGCTTTGCCAGTTTGAGGGGGAATTCCCGGGGGCCTCCCTAAGGCTGGGGTGTGGGAGGGATGGTCTAAAGAGCATGGGGGCCTGAAAAGGAAGGAGGGGTTGGTGAAAGATCGGGGCTGTTGAACAAAATGGTACCCTGATCTGGGAGCAGCCTTTCCTGCTGAGGAGCTTCAGCTCATCTCAGCTCATCTAACGTTTCCGAGGCCCAAATAAATGGCAACGCGCTGTTGGATAGGGGGCTGTTTGTCGGCACTGCAGCTGCCTATAAACACCCACTAAACGTGCCTTTGAGCAAACTTCCACTGAAACGCGCCCATAGTCATTTTTTGGGTGAATCACGCCCCCTTTAAATATATAAAAGGGAGAGGGAGACCTTAGACAATGAGACTGGGAAAATAAGAATTGCAAACCAGGTAATGGCAGAGGAGTTAGATCAATACATTGCATCAGTCTTCACAGCAGAACACATGAATAGTGTTGCAAAACTCCTAAATAATCAAGAGGCAAAAGTTGGGGAGGAAATAAATACAATAATCACCAGAGAAAAGTTACTGGGGAAACTAATGGGGCTAAAGGCCAATCATTCTTATGGATCAGATGCGTTGCATCCGAGGGTAATCAAGGGATTAGTTACAGAGATAATGGATGCACTGATAATTTTTCAAGAATCCTGAAATTCTGGAAACGTTTCAGAGAATTGGAAAACTGCCAATGTGAAATCCTTACTTAAAAAAGGAGGGAGCACGGTGGCATTGTAGTTGGCACTGTTGCCACATCGCGCCAGGGACCCGGGTTTGATTCCAGTCTTGGGTCTCCCCATGTCTGTGTGGGTTTCCTCCGGGTGCTCATGTTTCATCGCACAGTCCAATGATTTGCAGGTTAGGTGGATTGGCCATGGTCAATGCACGGGTCTATGTGGATGGGGTGGGGGTGTGGGTCAAGGTAAAGTGCTCTTTGGGAGGCTTGGTGCAGACTTGATGGGCCAAATTGCCTCCTTCTGCATTGAGGGAATTCTATGGAGGCAAAAAATAGATAACTGTCGGCCAGTTAGATTATCATATGTCTTTGGGAAAATATTTGAATGCATTATAAAGGATGTAATAGCAGAGCATTTAGAAATACATAATATAAACAAGCAGAGTCAGCATGGCTTCATGAATCATGCCTGACAAATTTATTAAAATTCTTTGAGGTGGTAATGAGCAGGATAGATAAAAGGGAACAAGACAATGTAATATGCTTGAACTTCCTAATCGAGTCCGATAAGGTAGTATATAAAAAGTTACTGAATAAGATAAGAGCCCATGGTGATGGGGGTAGTGTCTTAGCATGGATAGAGGATTGGCTAACTAATAAGAGACAAAGTTGGGATAGGAGGGATATTTTCAGGATGGCAACCTGTACCTAGTGGAGGGCCACAGGGATCAGTGCTGGGGCCACAATTATTCACAATATATATTAATGACTTGGTTGAGGGAAGTGAACGTACTATTACCAAGTTTGTGGCTGACACAAAAATAGGTGGGAAGGCAAATGGCGAGGATGATGCAAAGGGTCTCCAGTGGGATATAGGCAGGTTAAGTGAATGGGCAACAACTTGGCGGATGGAATATGATGCAGGAAAATGTGAAGTTATGCGCTTTGGTAGGAAGAATAAAGGAACTGAAAACTATTTAAATGTAGCAAAATTGCAGAAAGTTGCAGCTCAGAGGGATATTATACTCGTGCATAAATCACAAAAAGCTAGCAAGCAAGTTCAGCAGGTAATAGGGAAGGCAAATGGAATTGTTGGCCTTTATTTCAAAGGGAATGGAACAGAAAAATCGGGAAGTCTTGCTAAAACTGCAAGGCACTAATTCGACCACACCTAGAATACTGCGAATAGTTTCGGTCTCCTTATCTAAGGAAATATATATTGCAATTGCAGGCAGTCCAGAGAAGATTCACCAGGTTGAGCCCGGGTATGGATTTTCTTATGAGGAGAGGTTGAGTAGGTTGGGCCTGTACTCATTGGAGTTTAGAAGAATGAGAGGTGACCTCATGAGACATACAGGATTCGCAGTATATGACAGAGATAATGAGGATTTTTCTCTCTTTGGGTGAAAATAGAACTAGGGGGCACAGTCTCAAAATAAGGGGGAGCCGGTTTCGGACTCAGTTGAGGAGGAATTCCTTCGCCCAAAGGGTTGTGAATCTGAGGAATTCCCTGCCCAGTGAAGCAGTTGAGGCTACCTCGTGTTTTTAAGGCGAAGATAGTTAGATTTTTGAACAGTGAAGGAATTAAGGGTTATGATGAGCGGATGGGCGAGTGGAGCTGAGTCCACAAAAAGATGAGCCATGATCTTATTGAATGGCAGAGCAGGCTCGAAGGGTCAGATAGCCTTCTCCTGCCCCTAGTTCTTATGTTCTGTCAGGGGGTAGTGAATCTTTGGAATTCTTTACCTGGGGCTGCGGAGGCTGGGATGTTAAGTATGTCCAAGGTTGAGGGGGACAGATATTTAATCAGGAAGGCAATCAAAGATTATTTGGCTAAGGTTGGGAAGTGGAGTTGAGGATTATCATATCAGATCAGTCATAATCTCATTTAATGGTGGAGCAGACTCGATGGGCCTACGTCTTGTGACCTAACGGTATGACAGTTTTTAAATGGTGCATTTAAACGTCGTGGAAGAGACATACTCTCAGTGGTCTGTCCTTATGGACACACAGAATTGAGCTGCACAGTTCGGCCTGTTTGGCTGAAGAGGCTCCAGGGTCAGATTCACCGACTCTTGCTCCAAATATGCCCTTACGTTTGCGTGGTTTTTCTGTGCAAAGATTGCCCGCAGAGATTCCTGTGCTACAACTCCAGCACATACTGTCCACACCCAGCAGATATCTCAGAAACTCCTTCTCCATCACCGTCTGTACTTTTGAAGGGAGAACTTCCATTTTTTCTGATTGTTCATGAGATCTGAATCCCTGATCAGGAATTCCTGGGGTGAACTGTTGTTCACAGGAATGACTGGCTGGAAATTCACAGACCCCCAAGTCCATGAATTTCTGCCAATGATTTAAATAGATTAAAAATCAGCCCATAATTTCTGACACTTCAGCAACGTCTGCTATCAAGGCTACAGATGAGAAATAGCATCACAGTTCATCACAACAGGAGAAGAATGTCAACATTGGGATTGTGCTGTGGTGTGACCCACGCCGATGGTGTGATATGGGGGATGTCGAATGAGGAATTGACTAGGCCCAACTCTGTTACTCTTGTTACAGTAAATCAAACTGACATTCATCATCCAGACACAATGTCTCCACCCCCCACCCCCCCCACTCCCCCCACAACCCCCACAGGTTATGGGAGGGTGGCGAGTAACATTGTAACTGTGTCAGGAAAACAGAGGTCATTTTAAGTGATCAATAGTTCCAGAGTTAAATATTAGGAATGAGATATAGCTTTAAGAGGGTTTAATTAAGTGTTGCCGTTTAAGGCAGTGTAAACCTGTCGATAGATTCATTCCAGACAGAACTGTTTGTATTTGACAGGGTCTAGTCAACTCTTCTTCTTTTGTGCTTAGAGGGGGTTATGACATGAAACATAAACAAGCTTAATAACCAGCGGCACTGTTAGGATAGGAATGCTTTCTGAGTGTAGATTTTGCTGAATATAGCAGTTGGTTTTCGAAGGCTAGATAGAGAGGAAACATCTCTTTCAGATTTGCTCGAAGAAAAGCTGTTCCATGATGCAATGGTTAAGAAAACAATTGCAAGGCAGCACGTTGGCGCAGTGGTTAGCAATGCCTCACAGTGCCGAGGTCCAAGGTTCGATCCCGGCTCTGGGTCACAGTCCATGTGGAGTTTGCACATTCTCCCCGTGTTTGGGTGGGTGTCATCCCCACGACCTAAAGATGTGCAGGGTAGGTGGATTGGTCACGCTAAATTGCCCCTTAATTGGAAAACTGAATTGGGTACTCTGAATTTATAAAAAACAAAGAAAACAATTGCAAGAAACTTAAAGATCAGGGGCGAGATTCTCCGACCCCCCACCGGGTCGGAGAATCGCTGTGGGCCATCGTGAATTCCGCCCCCGCCGCCTGCCAAATTCTCCGAAGGGAGAAAAGTCGGCAGGGCGTCAATTGCGCCGCACGCCTCGGAGAATGGCACAGGTGGGCGCGAGGCAATGGATTTTAAGGCTGCCGATATTCTCCCGGATGGGCCGAAGTCCTCACGTCGGCGTAAATCAAAACACCTTTAAATCGGCATCAACCAGTGCTCATGGTTGACGCCGACCAGCGTGGAGGTGGGTGGCGGCCTGGGGGGTTGGCCGCTGGAGAGGTGATGGCGTGGCCGCAGTCTGTATGTGTGGGGGAGAGGTGTGTGTAGGGTTGTGTGTGTGTGGGGGTGGGGGTGGGGTGGGGGAGGGGGTTAGAGTGAGGTGGGCTCCGGGGGAGTGCCGGGAGGGGGATGAGTGCCGGGGGGGGGGGGTCCGTGCCGGGGAGGGGGACGGGGAGGTGCGTGCTGGGGAGGGGGACGGGGAGGTGCGTGTCGGGGAGGGGGATGGGGAGGTGCGTGCCGGGGAGGGGGACGGGGGGGGTCCGTGCCGGGGAGGGGGACGGGGAGGTGTGTGCTGGGGAGGGGGATGGGGAGGTGCGTGTCGGGGAGGGGGATGGGGAGGTGCGTGCCGGGGAGGGGGGGGGGTCCGTGCCGGGGAGGGGGACGGGGGGGGGTCCGTGCTGGGAAGGGGGATGGGGAGGTTATGGGGGAGGGGGGATATGGGGGAGGGGGGATATGGGGGAGGGGGGATATGGGGGAGGGGGGATATGGGGGAGGGGTGATATGGGGGAGGGGGATATGGGGAGGGGGGATATGGGGAGGGGTGATATGGAGGAGGGGGATATGGGGGAGGGGGGATATGGGGAGGGGGGATATGTGGAGGGGTGATATGGGGGAGGGGGGATATGGGGAGGGGGATATGGGGGAGGGGGGATATGGGGGAGGGGGGACATGGGGAGGGGGGACATGGTGGAGTGGGGATATGGGGAGGGGGGATATGAGGGAGGGGGGATATGGGGGATGGGGATATGGGGGATATGGATATCCTGCGGGGGGGGGGGGGGGCTCACCCTGGCTGCCCTGACGAGGTCGTTCACCTTCTTGTGGCACTGGGTGCCTGTCCGTGGTGTCAGGGCCACAGCGCTGACGGCTTCTGCCACCTCCCTCCACAGACGCCGGCTGTGGCGTGGGGCGACTCTGCGGCCATGTCCGGGATACAGGGCCACCCTCCTCTGCTCCACTGCGTCCAGGAGCGCCTCAATGTCACTGGACTGGAACCTCGGGGCTGAGCGGCGGGCGGCCATCCGGTCGGGTCTTCTGGTCGGGTGGGGGGAGCAGCGCGTTTTATGAGCCGTCACGCCGTGCGGCGTGCACCATGTGAGCCAGCGCGGATAGCGTCCCGTCGCTGCTAGCCCATTCCGGGCCGGAGACTTTGCGACGTTTGGGGCGGCGCGAAGCATGTGGGATTTGCGCCGTTTTGGGCGCCGGTCGGCGGACATCGCGCCGATACCGGAGGATTTTGCCCCAGGGGCGCGATTCTCTGACCCCCCACCAAGTCGGAGAATCGCCGGGGGCTGGCGTGAATCCCGCCCGGCCGTGTCCCGATTTCTCCGCCACCAGAGATTCGGCGGGGGGCGGGAATCGCGCCGGTCGGCGCCGGCGGGCTCTGGGGTCCTGGGTGGGGGCGCGGGGCGATCTGGCCCCAGGGGGTGCCCCACGGTGGCCTGGCCCACGATCGGGGCCCACCGATCCGCGGGCGGGCCTGTGCCGTGGGGGCACTCTTTCCCTTCAGCCTCCACCACGGTCTCCACCATGGCGGAGGCAGAAGAGACTCCCTCCACTGCGCATGCGTGGGAAGCTGTCAGCGGCCGCTGACGCTCCCGTGCATGCGCCGCCCGGAGATGTCATTTCCGCGCCAGCTGGCGGGGCACCAAAGGCCTTTTCTGCCAGCTGGCGGGGCGGAAATTCGTCCGGTGCCAACCTAGCCCCTCAATGTTGGGGCTCGGCCCCCAAAGATGCGGAGCATTGCGCACCTTTGGGGCGGCGCGATGCCCGTCTGATTTGCGCCGTTTTGGGCGCCAGTCGGCGGACATCGCGCCGTTTCCGGAGAATTTCGCCCCTGGTTCTGGATTCTTTGTTAAAAGTGAAGTGGAAGCTTTGTTTGACAGGATAGTTGGAAAATCTGGTGTATTTTTAATTCAAACAGCTGATGGAAAGCATTGATTGAAAAAGTGTTTTAAAGCGTGCCTTTTTGAGAGTGGAGTTAGGAAACTCATGTGACAATCATCTGGGGGATTTTGAGAGAAATTCACGGAAGATCAGTTGATCGGCATCGACCATTTGGTTTTGGAGTGGGATATTATTTTTGAAAACTGTATATACATTTATGAACCTCGTGGAGTAAAGGAGCATTGAATTATAATCAAACTTTCCATGTTTAATAAATGTTTTCCTTCATATTATTAAAAACTTATGAGCAATCCAGTGACTGTTCCTCCACGTTTTCTAAAAAAACGTAAATGTTACAATCATAGAATTATAGAATTTACAGTGCAGAAGGAGGCCATTCAGCCCATCGTGTCTGCACCGGCCCTTGGAAAGAGCACCCTACTCAAGCCCACGCCTCCACCCTATCCCCGTTACCCAGTAACCCCACTTAACCTTTTTGGACATTAAGGGCGATTTTTAGCATGGCCAATCCACCTAACCTGCACATCTTTGGACTGTGGGAGGAAACCGGAGCACCCGGAGGAAACCCACGCAGACACGGGGAGAACGTGTGGACTCCGCACAGACAGTGACCCAAGCCGGGAATCGAACCTGGGACTCTGGAGCTGTGAAGCGACTGTGCTAATCACTGTGCTGCCCAAATTCCGCCCTTGGGTGACTGCCCATGTGAAATTTGCACTTTCTCCCCATGTCTGCGTGGGTTTATTCCGGGTGCCACCGCAGTCCCAAGATGTGCATTTATGTGGATTGGCCATGCTAAATTGCCCCTTAGTACTCAAATAGGCTAGGTGGGGTTATGGGTTATGAGGATAGGGTGGAGGTGTGGGATTAAGTACGGTGCTCTTTCCCATGGCCGATGCAGACTGAATGGGCCAACTGGCCTCCTTCTGCACTGAAGATCTATGATCTCTGATGTTGGCTCAAGAGCTGATACGTTGAAGGGTCATTTGGACTCAAACCATTGATTGCTTCTTTCCACAGATGCTGCCAGACCTGGTATGTTTATCCAGTTTTTCTTGTTTTTATTTTGATGTCAAATATATCAACAATTAAACTCACCTGACATAGAACCACTTATCAGGTGCGTTTCCTACTTGAAGTGCTTCATCTATTGGTTCCGGTACCACGTCGATTTCAGGAAGGAGCAGAAGAAATATGATGAATATCTCTTGTATTTCGCCGTTTTCCAAAGTTCCAAGAACTCCCCAAGGTGCAGAGATAGGAACAATTGTACCTGTGGATAAAGAAACACAGCAGTTCCAGGTTAGGGGACTGGGTCACTTTGCTGAGATGTGGAAAACACTGATGTGGTTACATTGAATTATGGACACAGAATGATACTTTTCCTGTGCCCTTTGCTGGAGTTATCCCCCACTGACCCACTTAAATGTTCCCCATCAGTTCAACATTTACCCTTTGAACGGCGCTATTGAATTTTCTTCCACCATCATTTCAGACAGAGCATTCCAGATCACAATGATTTATTGTTTCAATTAAAGTTTCCTCTGTTCTTTTGCCAATCATATTAATTCTCTGTCCTCCGGTTATTGACTCCTCTGCACTGAAAACAATTTCACCACATTTACTCTGTCAAAACCCTTCTTGGTTTGAAAACCTCTCAAATCTCCTGGTAACTTTCTCTGCTCAAAGGAAATTCCCTCCAACTTTCCCAGTCTCTCCATGTAGCTGAGGCCCATCAACACTCACATTATTCTCACAAATCTCTTGTGCAATCTCTCCAAGGCCCTGGGCTCCGTCTGGTCCCAGCACCTTCCCCGCGTGCATGGAGCTAACGTTGTCCATGATCTCTCTCTGTGCTAGTGTTGCTTCCAGGCCCCGTTTTCTACTCCCCCACAACTGATATGTCCAGTCCATCAAGGAACTGCTTCATCCAGGACTCCCCCATTGGGGGCCCTGAGGTGTACGAGCCCAGGATTAAACACAATACTCCAGCTAAGGCATAACCGGTGTTGCATGAAAGTTGAACAGAATTTTTTCACTTTTCTCTTCTATTCTTCTAATAATGCCAAGGATTCTGTACATTGTGACAAATCATGGAAACTGGTTGTCCCTGGTGACCACGTCCGCAGGAGGTGTGTCCAATTGCAGCTCCTGGTTGTAGCACACAATGACTTACGAGAGAGACGAGTAGAGATGAAGTCGATGAGGTTTTATTGAGCGAGACTTGTCCCCAGCAGTTCAACAACAGAATGGAGCGGCGGGGAGAAGCCCGGGTTCTTATACTTCACCTTCAGGGCGGAGCCAGGAGTCAACCAGGACCCGGGATCTGTCAGCCAATAGCATCATGGCTTCACAGTCCCACATGACCCCTAATACATACTACCACATTCACCCCTTGTTAAAAATGAACCCGGCGGGGTGGTGGTTCGCATGGTGGTAGGGGTTTACAAGGCTGGTCCTGGGAGGAAAATTTTGGGCATGTCATTACAGTGTTCGCCCTACACTGGGCTATGTATAAGGTTTGTACATTTACAACATTACACTATTTACAACATTAGTAAGAGAAATTTTTTTTTGTTACAGTCCAACAACATTCTTGGTGTCACGCCGATGCCACGAGTCGGGCGGGTGGTCTGGTCTTCCTCGTCGATCGCCTCAGCCCCGGTGGTGGTGCAGGTGCTTGTTCCGGCATTGTCGTCTCCGGGAGCGTTTCGGTGTTTGTTCCTGTTTCACTCCTGGGCGGACACGGGAGGAGGACCGATCCTCCCGGGAAGGGGTTGGTCGTGGGGTGCGCCGGTGGCAGGGAGGGGATGATCGGTGTCGGGGGGGTGCGTGTGTTGCCGGCGGAAGCCAGGTCTCGCAGGGAGACCGTGTCCTGTCGGCCGTCGGGGTGCGCCACGTAGGCGTACTGCGGGTTCGCGTGGAGGAGGTCGCGTGTTGGTCGCCCTCTCGACCAACGGGTCCGACTTGTGCGCCCGCACCTGTTTCCGGAGCAAGATGGGTCCTGGGGCCGCCAGCCAGGTCGGCAGCGACGTTCCGGAGGAGGACTTCCTGGGGAAGACAAGGAGGCGCTCATGAGGCGTTTGGTTAGTGGTGGTACACAGCAGCGACCGGATGGAGTGGAGAGCGTCCGGGAGGACCTCCTGCCACCGTGAAACTGGGAGATCCCTGGACCGTAGGGCCAATAGGACGGTCTTCCAGACCGTGCCGTTCTCCCTCTCTATTTGCCCGTTCCCCCAGGGGTTGTAGCTGGTCGTCCTGCTCGAGGCTATGCCCTTGTTGAGCAGGAACTGGCGCAGCTCGTCACTCATGAAGGAGGACCCCCTGTCGCTATGGATATATGCGGGGCAACCGAACAGTGTGAATATGGTGCCAAGGGCTTTAATGACTGTGGCCGCTGTCATGTCGGGGCAGGGGATGGCAAAGGGGAAACGGGAGTACTCGTCCACCACGTTCAGGAAGTATGTGTTGCGGTCGGTGGAGGGGAGGGGCCCTTTGAAATCCAGACTGAGGCGTTCAAAGGGGCGGGAAGCCTTGATCAGGTGCGCTCTATCCGGCCTGAAAAAGTGCGGTTTGCACTCCGCGCAGATGTGGCAGTTCCTGGTGACTGTACGGACCTCCTCCACAGAGTAGGGGAGGTTGCGGGACTTTATAAAATGGTAGAACCGAGTGACCCCCCGGGTGGCAGAGGTCCTCATGGAGGGTTTGGAGACGGTCTATTTGTGCGTTGGCACATGTGCCGCGGGATAGGGCATCGGACGGCTCGTTCAGCTTTCCGGGACGGTACAAGATCTCGTAGTTGAAGGTGGAGAGCTCGATCCTCCACCTTAAGATCTTGTCATTTTTAATTTTGCCCCGCTGTGCATTATCGAACATGAAGGCTACCGACCGTTGGTCGGTGAGGAGAGTGAATCTCCTGCCGGCCAGGTAATGCCTCCAATGTCACACAGCTTCCACTATGGTTTGGGCTTCCTTTTCCACTGAGGAGTGGCGGATTTCTGAGGCGTGGAGGGTTCGGGAGAAAAAGGCCACGGGTCTGCCCGCTTGGTTAAGGGTGGCCGCCAGAGCTACGTCGGATGCGTTGCTCTCGACCTGGAAGGGGAGGGACTCGTCGATGGCGCGCATCGTGGCCTTTGCGATATCCGCTTTGATGCGGCTGAAAGCCTGGCGAGCCTCTGTCGACAGGGGGAAGGTAGTGGTCTGTATTAGCGGGCGGGCCTTGTCTGCATACTGGGGGACCCACTGGGCGTAATATGAAAAGAACCCCAGGCAACGTTTCAGTGCTTTGGAGCAGTGGGGAAGGGGAAATTCCATGTGGGGGCACATGCGTTTGGGGTCGGGGCCTATTATCCCATTGCGCACTACGTATCCCAGGATGGCCAACCGGTTTGTGCTAAAGACGCACTTTTCCTCATTGTATGTGAGGTTCAAGGCGTTAGCGGTCTGGAGGAATTTTTGGAGATTGGCGTCGTGGTCCTGCTGATCGTGGCCGCAGATGGTTATGTTATCGAGATACGGGACGTGGTCTGCAACCCGTGCTGGTCAACCATTCGGTCCATCTCCCGTTGGAAGACCGAGACCCCGTTTGTGACACCAAATGGGACCCTTAGGAAGTGGTATAGACGCCCGTCTGCCTCGAAGGCTGTGTACTTGCGGTCACCTGGGCGGATGGGGAGCTGGTGGTAGGCGGACTTGAGGTCCACGGTGGAGAAAACCTTATACTGGGCAATCCGATTTACCATGTCGGATATGCGGGGGAGAGGGTACGCATCTAGCTGTGTGTACCTGTTGATGGTTTGGCTATAGTCTATGACCATCCTTTACTTCTCCCCGGTCTTTACTACTACCATCTGGGCTCTCCAGGGACTATTGCTGGCCTGGATTATGCCCTCCTTCAGCAGCCGCTGGACTTCAGACCGAATAAATATCCGCTCCTGGGCGGTGTACCGTCTGCTCCTAGTGGCGACGGGTTTGCAATCCGGGGTGAGGTTTGCAAACAGGGACGGCGGTTCAACCTTGAGGGTTGCGAGGCCGCAGATAGTGAGTGGGGGTATTGGGCCGCTGAATTGAAATGTTAGGCTCTGCAGGTTACACTGGAAATCTAATCCCAGTAATGTGGGCGCGCAGAGTTGGGGAAGGACGTAGAGCCTGTAGTTTTTAAACTCCCTTCCTTGCACCGTTAGGTTCGCGATGCAGAACCCTTTGATCTCTACGGAGTGGGATCCTGCAGCTAGGGAAATCTTTTGCGTACTTGGATGGATGGTCAGAAAACAGCGTCTTACCGTGTCGGGGTGAATGAAACTTTTGGTGCTCCCGGAGTCGATCAGGCATGATGTCTCGTGTCCGTTTATCAGCACCGTTGTTGTCGTCGTCTGGAGCGTCCGGGGCCGTGATTGATCCAGCGTCACCGAAGCCAGTCGTGGTCGTAGTGTCTCGGCGTCTTCTTCGGACCCCGTGGGGCCGTCGATGCTGGGGTCCTTTGTTGTCATCCAAGATGGCGGCATCCATGAATCGCACGCGGCCGGGGGTGGACAAAATGGCCGCCCCCATGGATCGCACTTGGTCGGGGGTGGACAAAATGGCCACCCCCATGAATCGCACGTGGCTGGGGAGTCACAAGATGGCGGCGCCCATCCCCCCCTCGTGGTGGCCGGGACCCAAAATGGCGGCGCCCGCGGGTCGCACATGGGGCGCTGGGGGGGGTTGGGGAGCGTTTGGGATGCGCTGGGCTCGTTCTTCTCCGGGGATTGCGGCGACCCCCCGGGACCGGCACACAGCCGCATAATGGCCCTTCTTGCCGCAGCTTTTGCAAATAGCTGCGCGGGCCGGGCAGCGCTGCCGGGGGTGTTTCGCTTGCCCGCAGAAATAGCAGCGGGCCCCCCAGGGCTGATCTGGCACTTTAACCGCGCAAGCCTGTGAGGGGGGGGGAGAGTTTGTCGCGACGGGGGTCCACGGAGCCAAAGGGGCTGCCGCGCGGTCGGGCCGTAGGCGCGGGCGTTTTGCGAGGCCACATGTAGGGAAGCTGCAATGGCCCGTGCCTCTGAGAGTCCTAGCAACTCTTTTTCTAAAAGTCTTTGGGGAGAGTTCATACCTGCCACAAACGCATCGCGAATTAGCATGTCCGTGTGTTCAATCGCGTTCACCGGCGGGCAGCTGCAGCCCCATCCCAAAATTAGCAGCGCATCGTAGAATTCCTCTAACGATTCTCCGGGACTTTGCCGTCTCGTTGCGAGTTGGTAGCGTGCGTAGACCTGGTTCACGGGGCGAACGTAAATGCTCTTCAGTGCTGCGAGCGCCGTCGGGAAATCCTCTGCGTCTTCTATGAGAGGGTAAATTTCCGGGCTTACCCTTGAATGCAGGACCTGCATTTTCTGGTCTTCTGTGATCCGGCCGGGGGCTGTTCGGAGGTAGCCTTCGAAACAGGCTTGCCAGTGTTTAAAAATTGCTGCCGAGTTCGCTGCGTGGGGGCTGATCCGCAGGCATTCCGGGGCGATCCGGAGCTCCATAGTCCTTTAAGCTCGCTCAATAAATTGTAGCGCACAATGACTTACGAGAGAGACGAGTAGAGATGAAGTCGATGAGGCTTTATTGAGCGAGACTTGTCCCCAGCAGTTCAGCAACAAAATGGAGCGGCGGGGAGAAGCCCGGGTTCTTATACTCCGTCTTCAGGGCGGAGCCAGGAGTCAACAGCTAACCAGGACCCGGGATCTGTCAGCCAATAGCATCATGGCTTCACAGTCCCACATGACCCCTAATACATACTACCACACTGGTTAGCCGTATTTCGGAGCTGGAGCTGAGGGTGGATTCACCGTGGAGCATCTGCGGCGCTGAGCAAGTCGGGGATATTAAGTTCAGTAAAGTGGACACACCGCAGGTGAGGATTGGACAGGCAGAAAGGGCCACCAGGCAGAGTAGAGGAAGGCAGGTGGTGCAGGAGTCCCCTGTGGCCATCTCCCTTTCTGACAACATACTCTTTTAGATACTGTTTAGTGAGATGACTGTGTAGGGAAAAGCAGTGGCAGCCAACTTCATTGCACCATGGGTGCACAGTCGGGGAGGAGGAATAACGTCAGGGCTACAGTGGTAGGGGGATTCAATTGTGGCAGCACGGAAGCACTGGTGCTTCACAGCTCCAGGGTCCCAGGTTCGGTTCCCGCTTGGGTCACTGTCTGTGCGGAGTCTGCACGTTCTCCCCGTGTGTGCGTGGGTTTCCTCCGGGTGCTCCGGTTTCCTACCACAGTCCAAAGATGTGCAGGTTAGATGGATTGTCCATGATAAATTGCCCTTAATGTCCAAAAAAGGTTAGTTTAGGTTACTGGTTTACGGGGATAGGGTGGAGGTGTGGGGCTTAAGTAGGGTGCTCTTTCCAAGGGCTGGTGCAGACTCGATGAGCCGAATGGCCTCCTTCTGCACTGTAAATTCTGTAATGGGAGCAGACAGGTATTTCTGTAGCCGCAAAAGTGACTCCAGAATAGAATGTTGCCTCCCTGGTGTCGAATGTCACTGAACGACTGCAGGGCATACTGAAGGGGGAGGACAAACAGGCAGAAATGAAGTACACATTGTTACTAACGATATAGGCAGAAGTACTGCAAGCGGAATTTAGGGAGCTAGGAAGTAGATTAAAAAACAGGAGACAGAAGGCAGTAATCTCCGGATTACTTTCAGTGCCACGTGAGAGTGAGTATAGAAATGGAAAATTGGTCAAGGTGAATGCGTGGCTGGAGAAAAGGTGCAGGAGGGAGGGCTTCAGATTTCTTGGACATTGGGACCGCTTTTGGGAATGGTGGGACCTGTACAAGGCAGACAGTTTGTACCTGAACCTAAATAGAACCAGTGTTTTGCATGGAGGTTTGCTCGTGCTTTGGGTGGGGTGGGGGGGGGGGGGGGGTGTTTAAACTAACTTGTTAGGGGGTGGGATTCTGAGAGAAGATTCAACAGGAATAGATGCACAGCCAAAATTAGAAAAGACATCAAGTGAGTCAGGAAGGCCTAGAATGACTCGACTAGTTAAGCCACAAGGGAGTTTGCTACAATTGGATGGTATTTAGTTCAATGCCAGGAGTCTGACCAACAAGGCAGATGAATTGAGGGCACAAATTAAAACATGGGGGTATGATTTCATTGCTATCACTGAGATATGGTTGAGAGAGGGGCAGGATTGACAGCTCAATATTCCAGGATACAGGATTTTCAAGTGAGATAGGGAAGAAGATAAAAGAGGAGGGGGTGTGGCAATTTTCATCAGGGAATCAAAAACAGCAGTAAGGAGGGACAACATCTTAGAAGGCCCTTCAACTGAAGCCATATGGATAGAACTTAAAAACCAAGGAGCGATCAGACTGCTGGGAGTGTTCTCCAGGCCCACGAGCAGTCCGAGAGAAATAGGTATGTGGGCAAATCTCAGAGAAGTATAAAAGTAATAGGGCAGTGACAGTGGGCATTTCAACTTCATCAATATTGACTGGTGTAGTCATACTGTGAAAGGTTTAGAGGGAGAAGAATACTTTAAGCCAGTAAGGAGAAGGCCTTCCAAGAGAGGGAGCTGTCCTGGTCTTAATCTTAGGTAACGTAGTTGAGCAAGTAGTTGAAGTGTCAATTTGCGAGCATTTTGCAGACAGTGTTCATAACTCAATCAGATTCAATATTGTTATGGAAAAGGACAAGGATGGGCCTGAAATCAAAGTCCTAAACTGGGGGAAGGTCGATTTTAATAAGATCAGATATGATTTGGACAGAGTGGACTGGAAGCAGATATTTTTAGGTAAATCTGTGACAGAACAGTGTGATACATTCAAAAAGGAAATAGGGAGAATACAGGGCCAACATATTCCAATCAAGAAAAAGAGTGAGACCAACAAATCTAGTGAAACCTGGATATCAAGGGATATACAGCTTTGAATAAAGAGAAGAAGGGAGGTTTATGCCAGATATCAAAACAGCAGGAACGCGAGAGAAATATACAATGTGCAAAAGGGAATTTAAAAAGGAAATTAGGAGAGTAAAAAGTGGAGGTGAAAGGTTACTGGCTGAACAAATAAAGGAAAATCCTAAATTGTTTTACAAGTACATTCAGGATAAAAGAATAACTAGGGAAAGAGTGGGGTCCATTCAGGACCACAATGGTAATCTGTGTGTGGAGTCGGAGGATGTAGGTAGGGTTCTAAATGAAACTTTATGTCATGTTCACTAGTGAGAGGGACGGTGTGGGTATTGAAATCAGGGAAAAGGACTGTGATAAAATTAATTGACACAGAGATTACCATAGACAGAGAGGAAGTTCTGAGAGCTCTGGAAGGCTTAAAATAGACAAACCTCCAGGTCCAGATGAAATGTTGCGTGTGGCAAGGGATGAAATAGCAGAGGTGCTGGCAATAATTTTCAATTCTTCTATGGCCACAGGAGAGGTGCCACAGGACTGTAGAAAGCCAATGTGGTACCATTATTCAAGAAGGAAGGAAGAGATTAGGCAGGAAATTACAAACCAGTCAGTCTAATCTCAGTGGTGGGGAAACTATTGAAAATAATTCTGAGAGGCTAAATTGTTCTGCAATTGGAGATGCAGATTTCATCAAGAACAGTCCGCATGGTTTTGTTAAGGGAAGGTCACATCTGACCAACTTGATTGAATCTTTTGAACAGGTGACCAGCTGTGCAGATTAGGGACATGTATTTTACATCGTCTACTTGGACTTCAGCAAGACTTTTGATAAGGTCCCCAATGGGAGACTGATAGCGAAGGGAAGAGCCTATGGGATAAAAGGAATTTTGGCAAATTGGATCCAGAATTGTCTGAGTGGCAGGAAGCAGAGGGAGATGGTAAAGGGAAGCTTTTTGGCCTGGAATCCTGTGTCCAGTGGGGTCCAACAGGCACCAGTGTTGGGGCCCTTACTGTTTGTGGTTTATATAAATGATTCAGACATTAATATCGGAGGATTGATCCGTAAGTTCTTGGATGATATGAAAATTGGTTGGGTGGTAAATGGTGAGGCAGATAGCCTTAGATTACAGGAGGGTGGACAGGCTGGTCAGATGGGCTGATCAGTGACAAGCGGAATTCAATCCAGATAAGTGTGAGGTGATGCACTTGGACAGGACAAACAAGGCAAGGGAATACAGGATAACCGACAGGGCCCTAGGAAGCACCAAGGATCAGAGGGACCTTGGTGTGCATGTACAGTAGGCCCTTAAGTTAGCAGGGCAGGTGGACAATAGCTATAAAGGCATATGGTACACTTGCCATTATTAGCCGACGTATAGAGTTATGCTGGAACTGTATAAGACGTTGGTTAGGACACAGCTGAAGTTTCTAGAAGGGATGTGATAGTAGTGGAAAGGTTGCAGAATGGATTGACCAGGATGTTGCCTGGGCTGGAAAGTTTTATCTATGAAGAGAGATTGGATAAACTGGGATTGTTTTCTTTGGAGCAGAGGAGACTGATGGGGGACATGATTGAGATGTATAACATTATGATGGGTATAGTTAGGGTAGACAGGATAAAACCTTTCTCTTGGTGGAGAGGTGAATAACCGGGGGGCAGAGATTTAAGGTAAGGAGCAGGAGGTTTAGACGGGATGTGAGGAAAAACCTTTTCAATAGAGGGTGGTGGGAGTCTGGAACTCGCTTCCTGAAAGGGTGGTGGAGGCAGAGACCCTCCTAACATTGAAGTGTTTAGATGTGGAGCTGCGATTTCAGGGCAGACAAGGCTGTGACCAAGTGCTGGAAAATGGGATTTGAATAGTTAGGCGGTTGTTTTTGACTGGCGCAGACATGGTGGGCTGACGGGTCTTTCTGTGCTGTAGATCTCTGTGACTCTATAACTTTTTAAATCCACCTTCTCAACTCGCCCTGTCCCTATGACCTAAAAATAGACGGCTGTTATCCTCTCCAGACTTTCATGGTGGGTTGGGTCGTCGTAAAAAGGCAGCTCGTCAGAATCACAGCCATCCCCCCAGTCCAAATCAAAAGACCAGCCCAGTGGCTAATTAGAGCAGGGGGATTCATCACCGGCTGGAAGTATATAAGCAGCTGGTGAATGACACTTCCTTTGTGACCTCACAGTATGGTCACCCGCCTTTCAGAGCGCTGAGATGGCGGGTGCTACGACTCTGTGCCAGGCTCCGCAGGCAAGACCAGGGGGAGCTCAAGCAAGGTTGGGGGATTCAGAGTCAAGTTTCTCCGTTGCAGACAGGCGGTAAGATGGGCTGTTGGGGGTGGAAAGGGCCAGACGGCAAAGACTTGAGTACAAGAGGGGGGGGGGGGTGCAGCAGCGAGGGGAGAGTGCTTTATGATTCAAGACATGGGCAAGGGAAGAGGCCAGAGGGCCAACCTTTTTCTGTGGGGTGGGAAGACAGGGGAGGGGTTCACACAGGCACATAATTGTGGGGAGGAAAGACTGGGTAAGATTGCACACACAGACAGAGAAACATGGAAAATAGAAGGAGGAATAGGCCTTTCAGCCCTTGGAACCTGTTCCGACATTTAATATGATCATGGCTTAGTTACCTGTTCCCTTTTCCCCCCATATCCTTTGATCTCTTTAGCCTCCAGTGCTGTATCTGATGCGACCATCAATTCACACGAAACCAGGAGTAGAAGTAAGTTGTGGCTTTAATCAACTAGAACAGTGCCTGCCTGCGACTGATCTGTTAGTGGGAGTTGCCTACAGGGTGACTGCTCTTATACCTCCCTTCAAGGGGAGGAGCCAGGGGCGGAGCCCACACAGGCCCCAACATGCTACATCATAGGTAATACCTTATAATGGTCCATAGGTGGAGCCCACATGGGCAACAGCGTAATACAGATATGTACATGGTGAATTGTTGGAGCAATACATTCACCAAATTCACCCCTTGTTAAAAAAATGAAGTCCGGCGGGGGTGAAGGGTTCATAAGTTCAGCCTGTCCGGCGCACGGATTGTGCGCTGTGATCGCCGAAGCTCTGGAATCGCAGCTGGCCCGGGTGTCGAACTCGGCCGTGCTGGCATGGGTAGTGAAGTCGCCGGTGCGGGCACAGACGTGGACTCTGGGAGCGTGTCTTCTGGGGCTTCACTCCTGTGGGCCGGTGAAGGGGGAATGGCGGGTGGGAGGGAGTGTGGGTGCCATGTAGAGGTGGAGGCACTGGTCAGCATTGGTTGGGCGGGGTAAGATGGGGTAGCGGTGGTAGTGGAACATGCGGGTGCCAGGTCCCGGAGGGAGACCGTATCCTGTTCGATGTATGCGTACTGGGGGTTGGAGTGTAGGAGCTGGACCCTCTCGACTAGGGGGTCGGACTTATGGCTCCTGACGTGTTTGCGGAGCAGGACGGGCCCCGTTGTCTTCAGCCAGGACGGAAGCGAGGCCCCTGAGCTGGATTTCCTGGGGAAAACGAATAGATGGTCATGAGGGGTCTCGTTTGTGGCCGTGCAAAGTAGGGACCTAATAGAGTGGAGTGCGTCGGGGAGGACCTCCTGCCAGTGGGGAACTGGGAGATTCCTAGAACGTAGGGCAAGGAGGACAATCTTCCGGCCTTCGCGTTCTCCCTCTCCACCTGCCCGTTTCCCCTGGGGTTATAACTGGTAGTCCTGCTCGAGGCGATGCCCTTACTGAGCAGGTACTGACGCAGTTCGTCGCTCATGAACGACGAGCCCCGGTCACTGTGAACGTACGTGGGGAAACCAAACAGGGTGGAGACACTATGTAGAGCTTTATTGACGGTGGCCGCGGTCATGTCGGGGCAAGGGATTGCAAAGGGGAAGCAGGAGAACTCGTCAAGGATGTTGAGGAAATATGTGTTGCGGTTGTTGGAGGCGAGGGGCCCTTTGAAATCGATACTGAGGCGCTCAAAGGGCCGGGATGCCTTTACCATGTGGGCCTTATCCGGTCGATAGAAGTGCGGTTTACACTCCGCACAGATTTGGCAGTCCCTGTTCATGGCTCTGACCTCCTCAGTGGAGTACGGCAGGTTGCGGCCTTGATGTAGTGGAGAACCGGGTGACCCCCGGGTGGCAGAGGTCATCGTGGATAGCACGGAGTAAGTCAGCTGGCGCATGGCCTGCGGGACAGGGCATCTAGGGGTTTGTTGAGCTTCCCAGGACGATATACTATATCGTAATTATAGGTGGAGAGTTCAATCCTCCACCTCAAGATCTTATCATTCTTGATCTTGCCCCGCAGCGTATTATCGAACATGAAGACTACCGATCGTTGGTCGGTGACAAGCGTAAACCTCTTACCAGCGAGGTCGTGCCTCCAGTGCCGCACGGCTTCCACGATGGCTTGGGCTTCCTTTTCGACTGAGGAGTGTCGAATTTCGGAGGTGGTGAGGGTTCGTGAAAAAAACGCTACTGGCCTGCCTGCCTGATTGAGGGTAGCGGCGAGGGCGACCTCTGATGCGTCGCTCTCCACCTGGAAGGGGACGGACTCGTCCACCGCACGCATCGTGGCTTTGGCCTGTCGGGCCTCAGCCGCCAATGGGAAGATGGTGGCTTTGATTAGTGGGCAGGCTTTGTCCGCAAAGTTGGGGACCCACTGGGCGTAATATGAAAAGAACCCGAGGCACCTTTTCAGGGCCTTGGGGCAGTGGGGAAGGGGGCGTTGCAGGAGGGGGCGCATACGGTCGGGGTCGGGTCCGAGAACCCCGTGTTCCACGACGTAGCCGAGGATGGCTAGTCTAGTTGTGCGGAAAACGCATTTCTCCTTGTAAGTGAGGTTAAGAGTTTGGGCGGTTTGGAGAAATCTCTCGAGGTTGGCATCATGGTCCTGCTGATCATTTCCACAGATGGTGACGTTGTCCCAAGTATGGAAATGTGGCCCGCAGCCCGTACTGGTCCACCATTCGGTCCATCGTTCTTTGGAAGACCGAGACCCCGTTCGTGACGCCAAAGGGGACCTGGAGGAAGTGGAAGATGCGGCTGTCTGCCTCAAAAGCTGTATAGTGGCGGTCCCCCGGGCGGATTGGAACTGGTGGTACTCAGACTTCAGATCCACCGTGGAGAACACCCGGTAGTGCGCGATCTGATTGACCATGTCTGCGATCCTGGAAAGGGGGTACGCATCAAGGCGCGTGTACTGGTTTATGGTTTGGCTGTAACCTACAACCATCCGATTCTTTTCCCCGATCCAGGCAACCACCACCTGGGCTCTCTAGGGGCTATTGCTGGCCTCGATGATTCCCTCCCGCAAGAATCGCTGGACCTCGGACCTGATAAAAGTCCTGTCCTGGATGCTGTACCACCTGCTTCTGGTGGCGACTGGTTTGCAGTCGGCGGTGAGATTTGCGAAGAGCGGGGGAGGGTCGACTTTTAGGGTCGCGAGTGGGGGTAGGGGCCCGCCGAACTTCAGGGTTAGGCTCCTGAGGTTACATTGGAAATCCAGTCCCAATAGAAGAGGAGCACAGATTTCGGAGAGTACGTATAATTTAAAATTGGCGTACTCGGCGCCCTGTATTGCGAGGGGTGCGGTAGTGCACCCCCGGACCTGCACCGAGTGCGACCCGGAGGCGAGGGAGATGGTTTGATGGGAAGATTGGGAGCGAGCAACGTCTTACCATGTCTGGGTGAATGAAGCTCTCTGTGCTCCCAGAGTCGAAGAGGCAGAGCGTTTTGTGTCCGTTTACCCGGACGGTCATCATAGAGCTCCGGAGGTGTTTCGGTCGCGACTGGTCAAGGGTGACCGCGCTGAGTTGCGGGTGGCCGGCGTGGTCGGAGGTGCTGGGGCGGTTCCAAGATGGCTGCCCCCGTTGGTCGCACGTGTCGGGCGGTGAGGAAGATGGCGGCCCCCACGAATCACACGTGGCGGGCTGCGTGGGCGAGGATGGCCAAGATGGCGGCCCCCGTGAGTCGCACACGCTGGAAGATGGCGGCCCCCACGGACAACACGAGGCCGATGACTCGTCCGGGGGGGGTGCGGAGCCGGCAGACACGCTGCCACACTGCGGGATCTGAGGGCCTGTGAGTCTGAGGGTTGGGCCAGCGATTTAGAGTTTTTGGACCTGGCCATGCAAACTTTAGCGAAATGTCCTTTTCTCCCGCAGTCGCTGCAGTTCGCATTCCGGGCCAGGCGGCGCTGCCGGGGGTGTTGAGGCTGGCCGCAGAAATACCAGGGTAGCCCCCCATGGTGGGTGGGCAGCCACGCGGCACAGGCCTGGGGTATACTTTGGTCGGAGGTCCACAAGGGGGGTCACGTGATCGGACGGGAACGCGTTAAGGCTTTGGAACGCTATTTCCAGAGAGGAGGCTAATTTTACCGTCTCTTCCAGGTCTAGGGCACATTTTTCGAGTAGGCGTGGCTCACGTGGTTGAACCTGACTCCAGCCACGTAGGTGTCCCGGATGGCGAGGTCCACATGTTCAGTGGCCGTAACGGCCTGGTAAGTGCAGCTTCGTGCAAGGGCTTTGAGGTCGCGTAGGTACTCTTCCAGCGTTTCCCTGGGACGCTGGCGGCAAGTGGTGAGGAGATACGTACCGTATACCTCGTTCACGGGCCTTACGTAGAGGCGCTCTAGCATCACGAGAGCGTCTGCATAGGTGGAGGCTTCCTCGAGTTGAACAGAAATTTGATGGCTCACCCGTGCGTGGAGGAGATTCAGCTTAAGACCATAAGACCACAAGACCATAAGACATAGGATCGGAAGTAAGGCCATTCGGCCCATCGAGTCCACTCCACCATTCAATCATGGCTGATTTCAACTCCATTTACCCGCTCTCTCCATAGCCCTTAATTCCTAGAGAAATCAAGAATTTATCAACTTCTGTCTTAAAGACATTCAACGTCCCGGCCTCCACCGCCCTCAGTGGCCATGAATTCCACAGACCCACCACTCTCTGGCTGAAGAAATTTCTCCTCTAAAGTGACCCCCTTTTATTCTAAGGCTGTGCCCCCGGGTCCTAGTCTCCCCTGCTAATGGAAACAACTTCCCTATGTCCACCCTATCTAAGCCATTCATTATCTTGTAAGTTTCTATTAGATCTCCCCTCAATCGCCTAAACTCCAATGAATATAATCCCAGGATCCTCAGACGTTCATCGTATGTTAGGCCTACCATTCCTGGGATCATCCGTGTGAATCTCTGCTGGACGCGCTCCAGTGCCAGTCTGTCGTTCCTGAGGTGTGGAGCCCAAAATTGCTCACAGTATTCTAAATGGTGCCTAACTAATGCTTTATAAAGCTTCAGAAGTACATCCCTGCTTTTATATTCCAAGCCTCTTGAGATAAATGACAACATTGCATTTGCTTTCTTAATTACGGACTCAACCTGCAAGTTTATCTTTAGAGAATCCTGGACTCGGACTCCCAAGTCCCTTTGCACTTCAGCATTATGAATTTTGTCACCGTTTAGAAAATAGTCCATGCCTCCATTCTTTTTTCCAAAGTGCAAGACCTCGCACTTGCCCACGTTGAATTTCATCAGCCATTTCTTGGACCACTCTCCTAAACTGTCTAAATCTTTCTGCAGCCTCCCCACCTCCTCCATACTACCTGCCACTCCACCTATCTTTGTACCATCGGCAAACTTAGCCAGAATGCCCTCAGTCCCGTCATCTAGATCGTTAATATATAAAGAGAACAGCTGTGGTCCCAACACTGAACCCTGCGGGACACCACTCGTCACCGGTTGCCATTCCGAAAAAGAACCTTTTATCCCAACTTTCTGCCTGACAGCCAATCGTCAATCCATGTTAGTACCTTGCCTCGAATACCATGGGCCCTTATTTTACTCAGCAGTCTCCCGTGAGGCACCTTATCAAAGGCCTTTTGGAAGTCAAGATAGATAACATCCATTGGCTCTCCTTGGTCTAACCTATTTGTTATCTCTTCAAAGAACTCTAACAGGTTTGTCAGGCACGACCTCCCCTTACTAAATCCATGCTGACTTGTCCTAATCTGACCCTGCACTTCCAAGAATTTAGAAATCTCATCCTTAACGTTGGATTCTAGAATCTTGCCAACAACCGAGGTTAGGCTAATTGGCCTATAATTTTCCATCTTTTTCCTTGTTCCCTTCTTGAACCGGGGGTTACAACAGCGATTTTCCAATCCTCTGGGACTTTCCCTGACTCCAGTGACTTTTGAAAGATCATAACTAACGCCTCCACTATTTCTTCAGCTATCTCCTTTAGAACTCTAGGATGTAGCCCGAAATTTATCAATTTTTAGACCTCTTAGTTTCTCTAGCACTTTCTCCTTTGTGATGGCTACCATATTCAACTCTGCCCCCTGACTCTCCTGAATTGTTGGGATATTACTCATGTCTTCTACTGTGAAGACTGACGCAAAGTACTTATTTAGTTCCTCAGCTATTTCCTTGTCTCCCATCACTAGATTACCAGCATAATTTTGGAGCAGCCCAATGTCTACTTTTGCCTCCTGTTTGTTTTTAATGTATTTAAAGAAACTTTTACTATCATTCCTAATGTTACTGGCTCGCCTACCTTCATAATTGATCCTCTCTTTCCTTATTTCTCTCTTTGTTATCCTCTGTTTGTTTTTGTAGCCTTCCCAATCTTCTGACTTCCCACTACTCTTTGCCACATTATCGGCTTTCTCTTTTGCTTTAATGCATTCCCTAACTTCCTTTGTCAGCCATGGCTGCCTAATCCCCCCTCTGATAACCTTCCTTTTCTTTGGGATGAACCTCTGTACTGTGTCCTCAATTAATCCCAGAAACTCCTGCCATTGCTGTTCTACTGTCTTTCCCACTAGGCTCTGCTCCCAGTCGATTTTCATCAGTTCCTCCCTCATGCCCCTCTAGTTACCTTTATTTAACTGTAACACCTTTACATCTGATTCTACCTTCCTTCTTTCAAATTGGAGATTGAATTCTACCATATTATGATCACTGCCTCCTAAGTGTTCGCTTACTTTAAGATCTTTAATCAAGTCTGGCTCATTACATAACACTAAGTCCAGAATGGCCTGTTCCCTCGTGGGCTCCATCACAAGCTGTTCCAAAAAACCCTCCTGGAAACATTCAATGAATTCCCTTTCCTTGGGTCCACTGGCAGCATTATTTACCCAGTCCACCTGCATATTGAAGTCTCCCATGATCACTGTGACCGTGCCTTTCTGACATGCACTTTCTATTTCGTGGTGCATTTTGTGTCCCTGGTCCTGACCACTGTTAGGAGGCCTGTACATAACTCCCATTATGTTTTTTTTGCCCTTGTGGTTCCTCAACTCTACCCACACAGACTCCACATCATCTGACCCTATGTCGTTTAGTGCTCTTATTTAATTTCCTTCCTAATTAACAAGGCAACCCCGCCCCCTCTGCCCATCTCTGTCTTTTCGATAGGTTGTGAATCCCTGGATATTTAAATGCCAGTCCTGAACCCCCTGCAACCATGTCTCTGTGATGCCTACCACATCATACCTGCCAGTCACAATCTGGGCCACAAGCTCATCTACCTTGTTCCCTACACTGCGCGCATTTAAATATAGCACCTTTAATTTTCTATTGACCGTCCCTTTTTGTTTTCTTAGTGTGGTGGACCTTGGACCTTGGTTTACTGAGCCTTTCCATACACTGTGTCATATTTTGTGGGATGGGGACTATCGTAACCTCTCCTGAGTTCTGTCTTTTCGTGCTTTTTTGTATTCCTAAGCAGCTACGCTTCCCACTGATTACTTCACCTCTTGGTTCCCTGACTTTCCCTTCCCCCCCAATCTCTAGTTTAAAGTCCTATTGACCACCCTATTTACTCTTTTCGCCAGAACACTGGTCCCAGCTCGGTTCAGTTGGAGACCATCCCAACGGTATAGGTTCCCCCTGTCCCAAAACTGATGCCAGTGTCCCATGAAAAGGAACCCCTCTTTCCCACACCACTCTTTCAGCCACGTGTTAACTTCCCTTATTCTTGCCTCCCTATGCCAATTTGCACGTGGCGCGGGCACTAATCCGGAGATTATGACCCTTGAGGACCTGTTTTTTAATTTGAATCCTAGCTCTTTATAATCTCTAAACAGGTCCTCTTTTCTAGACTTGCCTATGTTGTTGGTACCGACATGGACCACAACAACTGGATCCTCCCCCTCCCTCTCCAGTATCCTTTCAAGCCGGTCAGAGATGTCCCGAACCCAGCACCGGGCAGGCAACATACCATGCGGGACTCTTTATCCTGCTCACAAAGGATACTATCTATCCCCCTAATAATAGAATCCCCTACAACTACAACTTGCCTATTTACTCCCTCCCCTTGAATGGCCTGCTGAACCATGGTGCCTTGGTCAGCTGACTCATCCTTCCTGCAGCCCTGTTCGCCATCCACACAGGGAGCAAGTGCCTCATACCTGTTGGACAGGGTCAAGGGCTGAGGCTCCTGAGTTCCTGACTGCTGGTTCCCTTTACCTGCCTGGCTTGCAGTCACACCCTGCTGTCCCTGGCCACTGGCAGGATTTAAACTACTTACTCTGACAGGAGTGACTGCCTCCTGAAACACAGTGTCCAGGTAAGTCTGTTCCTCGGTAACGGAAGGTGAGGAGGGGGCGACGAGGTAGGCCTTGAAACAGTGGAGCCAGTGCGAAAAAATCTCTTTCGCCTCCGCTGCCTGCGGATCGAGTTCCAGTTGGTCAGGTTTGAGGGCCGATTTCATAGTGGCGTTGTAGTTGATTAAATTGATGCGACCAGCAATTCACACAAAACCAGGAGTGGAAGTAAACTGTCGCTTTAATCAACTAGAACAGTGCCCGCCTGCGACTGATCTGTTAGTGGGAGCCGCCTACAGGCGACTGCTCTTATACCTCCCCTCAAGGGGAGGAGCCAGGGGCGGAGCCCACACAGGCCCAACATGCTACATCATAGGTAATACCTTACAATAGTCCATATGTGGAGCCCACATGAGCAACAGCGTAATACAGATATGACATCGGTGCTATGGAGGATAAGGTTGAATCCATTTGTGTGGAAATCAGGAATAGTAAGGCGAAAAAGTCACTGATAGGAGTAGTCTTTCGGCCACCAAATAACATTATGGTGGGGCAGGCAATAAACAAAGAAATAACTGATGCATGTAGAAATGGTACAGCAGTTATCATGGGGGATTTTAATCTACATGTCGATTGGTTTAACCAGGTCGGTCAAGGCAGCGTTGAGGAGGAGTTTATAGAATGTATCCGCGATAGTTTCCTCGAACAGTATGTAATGGAACCTATGAGGGAACAAGCGGTCCTAGATCTGGTCCTGTGTAATGAGACAGGATTGATTCAGGATCTCATAGTTTGGGATCCTCTCGGAAGGAGCGATCATAATATGGTGGAATTTAAAATACAGATGGAGGGTGAGAAGGTAAAATCAAGCACTCGTGTTTTGTGCTTAAACAAAGGAGATTACAATGGGATGAGAGAAGAACTAGCTAAGGTAGACTGGGAGCAAATACTTTATGGTGAAACAGTTGAGGAACAGTGGAGAACCTTCCAAGTGATTTTTCACAGTGCTCAGCAAAAAGGAAGGACGGTAGAAAGAGGGAAAATCGACCGTGGATATCTAAGGAAATAAGGGAGAGTATCAAATTGAAGGAAAAAGCATACAAAGTAGCAAAGATTAGTGGGACTAGAGGACTGGGAAATCTTTAGGGGGCAACAGAAAGCTACTAAAAAAGCTATAAAGAAGAGTAAGATAGATGATGAAAGTAAACTTGCTCAGACTATAAAACAAAAAAAGAGTGGCTAAGGTAAATATTGGTCCTTTAGAGGATGAGAAGGGAGATTTAATAATGGGAGATGAGGAAATGGCTGAGGAACTGAACAGGTTTTTTGGGTCGGTCTTCACAGTGGAAGACACAAATAACATGCCAGTGACTGATGGAAATGAGGCTATGACAGGTGAGAACCTTGAGAGGATTGTTATCACTAAGGAGGTAGTGATGGGCAAGCTAATGGGGCTAGAGGCAGACAAGTCTCCTGGCCCTGATGGAATGCATCCCAGAGTGCTAAAAGAGATGGCTAGGGAAATTGCAAATGCACTAGTGATAATTTACCAAAATTCACTAGACTCTGGGGTGGTCCCGGCGGATTGGAAATTAGCAAATGTGACACCACTGTTTAAAAAAGGAGATAGGCAGAAAGCGGGTAATTATAGGTCAGTGAGCTTAACTTCGGTAGTAGGGAAGATGCTGGAATCTATCATCAAGGAAGAAATACCGAGGCATCTGGATGGAAATTGTCCCTTTGGGCAGACGCAGCATGTGTTCATAAAGGGCAGGTCGTGCCGAAGTAATTTAGTGGCATCTTTTGAGGACATTACCAGTGCGGTAGATATCGGGGAGCCAATGGATGTGGTATATCTGGATTTCCAGAAAGCCTTTGACAAGGTGCCACACAAAAGGTTGTTGCATAAGGTAAAGATGCATGGCATTAAGGGGAAAGTAGTAGCATGGATAGAGGATTGGTTAATTAATAGAAAACAAAGAGTGGGGATTAATGGGTGTTTCTCTGGTTGGCAATCAGTAGCTAGTGGTGTCCCTCAGGGATCAGTGTTGGGCCCACATCTGTTCACAATTTACATAGATGATTTGGAGTTGGGGACCAAGTTTGCAGACGACACTAAGATAAGTGTTAAAGCAAAAAGTGCTGAGGATACTGGAAGTCTGCAGAGGGATTTGGATAGGCTAAGTGAATGGGCTAGGGTCTGGCAGATGGAAGACAATGTTGACAAATGTGAGGTTATCCATTTTGGTAGGAATAACAGCAAAAGGGATTATTATTTAAATGATAAAATATTAAAACATGCTGCTGTGCAGAGAGACCTGGGTGTGCTAGTGCATGATTCGCAAAACGTTGGTTTACAGGTGCAACAGGTGATTAAGAAGGCAAATGGAATTTTGTCCTTCATTGCTAGAGGGATGGAGTTTAAGACTAGGGAGGTTATGCTGCAATTGTATAAGGTGTTAGTGAGGTCACACCTGGTGTATTGTGTTCAGTTTTGGTCTCCTTACTTGAGAAAGGACGTACTGGCACTAGAGGGTGTGCAGAGGAGATTCACTAGGTTAATCCCAGAGCTGAAGGGGTTGGATTACGAGGAGAGGTTGAGTAGACTGGGACTGTACTCGTTGGAATTTAGAAGGATGAGGGGGGATCTTATAGAAACAGATAAAATTCTGAAGGGAATACATAGGATAGATGCGGGCAGGTTGTTTCCACTGGCGGGTGAAAGCAGAACTAGGGGGCATAGCCTTAAAATAAGGGGAAGTAGATTTAGGACTGAGTTTAGGAGGAACTTCTGCACCCAAAGGGTTGTGAATCTATGAAATTCCTTGCCCAGTGAAGCAGTAGAGGCTCCTTCATTAAATGTTTTTAAGATAAAGATAGATAGTTTTTTGAAGAATAAAGGGATTAAGGGGTATGGTGTTCGGGCCGGAAAGTGGAGCTGAGTCCACAAAACATCAGCCATGATCTCATTGAATGGCGGAGCAGGCTCGAGGGGCCAGATGGCCTACTCCTGCTCCTAGTTCTAGTTCATATGTACATGGTGAATTGTTACAGCAATACATTCACCACAGTATCTTAACTCCTGGAAAACATGAAATGCTTTGTTCTCAACACATTCAGGTGGTCGCGAATTCCACAGGATTACCACTCTCTGGGTAAACAAATTTCTCCTCATCTTAGTCCTAAATGGTCAACCCCGTATCCTCACACTGTGACCGTTAAGACACACCCACCATCAGGAACACCATTCCTGCATCTACCCTCTCTCGTCCTGTTAGAATTTTATAGGTTTCTCTGAGATTCCCCTTTATTCTTGTGAACTTCAATAAATACAATCCTAATTGACTCAATCCCTCCTCATACGTCCATCCTGCCATCCCAGAAATCAGTCTGTGACTGGGGAGGTGGGAACTTATTCAGAGTCAGAAAGCATAGACAGTCCTGCACAAGGCCACAAGAGGCGGTCAAGGCCAGACACAACAGATAGTCCTGTGGCTCTGCTCCACAATTGTGGGTTGTGTTTGGAATGACTGCCCTTGACCCAGTCAGGGAGGGGGAGTGCCTGTTCGTTGTATGACAGTTGTGCCCAGCATGGTGTATGCAAGGTTTCGTCAGCCCCTCACACAAGCCCGTTCTGTGCGGTTTTGGCTTCATATTGGACCATAGTTGGCATGGTCACAGTCGGGAGGCATCTGCAAGAGGTAGATGGGAAAGTGGTAATAGAGGGGACAGGCACTCGATGGTCTCATGGTGGGCAGAGGGCTGGAGGTGGGAGGGTGAGGTGTCTGTAGGTCACAGTGCTATAAGCCTCAGGATGGAGGGGGTGAAAGATCTTCATGGGGCATCGAGACATCAACATCAAAAGTTTCCAGGGACTAGGACAGGGATATCCATGACTATTGCAGGAAAGGATCAAGGATTAGAGGGGGGGGTGGGAGGATTGTGATTGGAGGGAGGGAAACCTGCACGTGGTGCTCCTCCAGCATATTGGAAGGGATTTCCGCAGTCACGGGGGAAGGGTGAAGGTGGTCTGTTAGTAGAACCTCTGCACCACCATTTTCCAAGAGAACGATTTGACAATGGCATTCAAAATCACGTGGGATCTGGAGAGAGAAGATAGAGAGGAATTTTCCCACTGGTCGAAGGAATAAAATCAAGAGGGCACAGTTCTAAGGTCAATGTCAAAAGATGCAATAGTGACACAAGGTAAAATGTTTTAATGCAGTTCATGGTTAGGATCTGAAAGCACTGCCTGTGAGTGTGGTGGAGGCAGATTTAATTGAGCCATTTAAGAGGCAAGTGGATGATTATCTTGGGGCGGCACAGTGGTTAGCACTGCTGCCGCATAGCTCCAGGGTCTCTGGTTCAATTCCGGCCTCGGATGACAGTATGTGTGGAATCTGAGCGTTCTCCCCGTGTCAGTGTGGGTTTCCTCTGAGTGCTCTGGTTTCCTCCCACAGTCCAAAGATGTGCAGGTTAGGTGAATTGGCCATGCTAAATTACCCCTTTGTATCCAAAAGGTTAGGTGATGTTACTGGGTTACGGGGATAGGGTGGGGCTTAAGTAGGGTGCTCTTTCCAAGGGCCGATGCAGACTCGATGGGCTGAATGGCCTCCTTCTGCACTGTAAATTCTATGATTCTAAAAGGGCAAGGGAAGAAGGCTACATGGATGGCAGTGAAAAAAGTGTACAAAATTGATAGAAGTACTTTAGAAAGAGCGTTTGTTTCTTTATTGATTGGGTGTGGACATCGTTGGGTATACCAGCGTTTATTGCCCATCCCCATATTGCCCTTTAACTGAGTGGCTTGGTAGGTCATTTCAGAGGGCAGTTAAGAGTCTGGAGTCACACGACAGCCAGGTAAGTTTGGCAGATTTCCTTCCCGAAAGGACATCAGTGAATCCGATGGGTTTTTCCAATAACCAACAATGGTTTCATGGATCATCATTTGACTTTTTATTCCAGACATTTTTATTTCAAATTTCACCATCTGCCATGGCAGGATTCAAATCTGGATGCCCAGAGCATTGCTCTGGGTGTTTGATAACTCGCCCAGTGACAATACCACTACGCTATCGCCTCCCCCATGTTAAGAAGTTAGGAAGGGAGGAGGTTAAAGGGCAGGTGTTTTATCTTCTCCGCTTCCATGGGAAGGTGGGTGAGAACAGGAGAGGTTTGGGGTGATTTGAGTAAATATGAATTGAACGTGAAATGCCACATTTAATAATTCATACACAGACACCACAGATCTCTATTTTTCCACCCCAGTAAAATTATTGGATTTAGTTCATATCGGTTTTCCTGTTAGCACCCTCCTCCATTTCCCAATTATTCTATCACCTGCAAAAGTTGAAATTATGCCAAATCCATATTATTAACATTTATCCAAAGCATAATTATACTAATACAGATCCCTGGGGAACATCACTGATTACTTCTCCCAGCCTGAAAAACAACTGTTCACCACTACTCTCTAGTTTCTGTCACTGAGTTAATTCTGTATCAATGATGCCAATCACTTTAAACCCATGCGTTTAAATGTCGCTATCATATTGTAATTTCACAAACGCCTTTTGAAAGTGTATAACCACAATAACAGCTGTACAATCCCCATCAACCATTAAATATCTGGATGAAGTTAGTCAAACACAATTTCTCTTTAACAAGACAGAATTTCCTGCCACTGAGTCTCAGTCAGGAGCCAGCATTCCCGCAGCATCCAGTAAACAGAGAGACGCAGTTTATCAGCTTCCACAAGGGTTCATGTCGACTGCAATCGTGGGATTCATGTGCTTTAAATAGCCTTTATTATACTCGGAAAATTCAGCAGCCACAGCTAGAGTCAGATCATGACTTTGGAATCTCACTCCCAACACTCATGGGAAACCTTCCCAGATTCTGGGAGCATAAATCCTGCAGGTAATAAAGAAGTTGCCCAAATGGCCCTTCAACCCACTAGTCACATGTGAACGAGGAACGCTCTGGGATTGACAATGGTGGAATTCTTTGGTCAGTGTGTCAGTCTGTACAGAAAGTTTCAAACGTGACAGGTTAAAGAGTGAATGGTTGGTTTATATTCTGTTGTTACTTTGAAGGAACACCTGACATAC
This sequence comes from Scyliorhinus torazame, assembly GCF_047496885.1. Classification (NCBI taxonomy): domain Eukaryota; kingdom Metazoa; phylum Chordata; class Chondrichthyes; order Carcharhiniformes; family Scyliorhinidae; genus Scyliorhinus; species Scyliorhinus torazame. The sequence goes on from NC_092710.1 coordinate 327,136,941, forward strand.
CTGCAGAATTACTGAGTCTTGCATAATTGAAAAGTTTCTCCAGGCCGATCTCCAGTGCACTTTCCATATCCATTCCATAAACCTCAGTTTGAATCCATTGGTGGGTTTGGAATTTCATTACGTCATAATTCTAAGATTAGAAGAGAAAATCTATTACGATCTGAAAACTGAACTTGTACCAAAATAGATCAATGTTGAGAGGATTGTCCTCAGTTCCAAGGTGTGGTCGTAGTATTCATGTCCTGGATGGACTGACCGCGTCAAAGATTTCAGAGTTTTGATGGAATTCTTGGCATCAGCACTTCCAGATTAATTTTCCTTTCTCTCTCCCTCTTTCAACTTTAGTGTTCTGCACTCTGGGCCTCGTCCCTTCCCCTTCATTTAAAAAAAATAATAACATACATTGTGAGAGGTTTATTGATGTTTTTCTACACTGAATCAATGCAATGAACACATTCCCAGTTTTGTAACCCCCATGTGACCCATGGGGACAACCCGTCCAATCTTCCCGTGGGGCTTGTGGATTACGAGCTTGCCCGCTGAGGGGCGGAGGCTTGTTAATTTCACCAGATAAAAGCCAACCTAGAAAGGAACCGGCATCTTCAGATGGTCCTGGCTGGGACGAGCTGTGCCCTTCACTTAGCTTAGCTGAAGGAGTTGAGTAAAATATACCCATGTTTGCTGATGATACAAATCTAGCTGGGAATGTAAGCTGTAAGCAGGACACAAAGAAGCGAAGAGGTATAGGCAGGATAGGTAAATGGACAACACATTGCCGGATCCTTGTGATATGCCCCTAGTTATAGCCTGTCAACCTTTAAATATCCTGTTTATCCCTAATCTCTGATTTCTGTTGAAACCCAAGCTCCTCAAACTCCCAGTAGGATCTCATTCTCAGTTCCACCCATGTAATTGATTCAGGGCATTGCTGAAAGGACCCATTAGTCTCTCGTACTCCAACTTCCTTTCCAGTTGCGATGAGATATCCTGAAACCAAGCACAGGGCAGACAACACCCAGTCTCTCCACTGGATTGTACTATCCCCGAACACGAGTCCATTCCCTTTTTCGCTATCCCCACCGGAATGACCCACCAAAGTGCCATTCTCGCTTTGCCCATCCACCCTGCACTTCATGTTCCCAACAATTGATGTTAGGCTACCTGGCCTGTTGATCCCTGTTTTTCTCTCTCCCTCCTTCTTGAATAGCGGTGTTACATTCGCTGGTCTGGAACCGAGGGAATTTTGGAAGATCCCAAGCCAATCCATCCACTATACCTGAGGCCACCACTTTTAGAGGATGAATATTATCAGGTACAGGCAATTTGTCAGCTTTTAGTCCTATTAGTTTCTCGTATTTGTTTTCTTCAATATATTAGTTTAACATCTGTCATTGGGAAATTGTTGGAATCCATCATTAAGAAAATAGTAACAGTACATTTGGAAAGTCAAAACGCAATCCATAAGAGTCAGAATGGTTTTATGAAGGGTAAATCACCGGCCTCCCCGAACAGGCGCCGGAACGTGGCGACAGTAACTTAATTGAAGCCTACTTGTGACAATAAGATTATTATTATTATTATAAATCATGCTTGACTAATTTGACTAATTTGCTCGAGTTCTTCAAAGATGGGGTTACGGGCACAGGGTGGAGGCATGGGCTTAAGTAGGGTGCTCTTTCCAAGAGCCTGTGCAGACTTGATGGGCTGAATGGCCGCCTTCTGCACTGTAAATTCTATGATTCCAAGTAACAAGCAAAGTGGATAATGGGCTTCCTGTTCATGTAGTGTCCTGTAGATGTAATGTGTCTGGACTTCCAGTTGGCATTCTATAACGTGCCGCACAAAAGGTTAACATACAAGGTAAGATCCCACGGGGCTAGAGGTAATAAATTCGCTTGAAAAGAGGATTTGCTAATCAACGGAAAGTAGACAGTGGAGATAAAGGGATCTTTCTTTGGTTGGCAAGCTGTAACAAGTGGTCTGCTATAGGATTCGGTCCTCAGGCCCCAACTATTTACAATCTATATTAATGACTTGTATACAGAGATAGAAGGCACTGTAGCCAAATTTGCAAACAACACTGAAATTGGTGTGAGAGCAAATTGCAATGAAGAAATAAGATGTAAAAATGGATATGAATAGGATCGGTGAGTGGGCCTCAATTTTGCAGATTAAGTTTAATGTAGATAAATGTGAGGTTATCCATTTTCGAAAGTGCTACACGTTCATTAATTAATCCCATATCATTACACAATGATCTAAAACAGCCTGCTCCCTGGTTGGTTTGACAACATATTGTTCCAAGAAACAATCTAATAAATTCTATGAACTTTCCCTTGAGGTTACCCTTGGCAATTTGATTAATCCAGTCTATATGCATATTAAAATCACCGATGATTATTGTTGTACCTTTCTTATATGTCCCAGTGTTTCCTGGTTTATAACTGTGGGACATTGGACCTATGGATTACCCCCAGCAGGGACTTATTTCCCTTACTATTTCTTATTTGCACCCAGACTGATTCCACATCTTGATCTCCAGTGCCAATATCATTTCTCACCACAGTACTGATCCCGTCCTTTCCTTTCAATCTCCTGAAACACTAAGAACCCTTGGATATTTAACTTTTAAACCTGGTCTCCTTGTAAGCATGTCTCAGTCGTCACCACAAAATCACACCCTGTTGACTCTATTTGCTCCATTAACTCAATTTTATTCCAAATCCTACGCACATTCAAATAAAACCTTTACGTTTGTTCTATTATTAATTTTCCTAGCTCTTGTATGATTCCCTGGTATAATATGACTCCATTGCTGGTTGTATTCCAATGTCCATTGGCTGCAGGGGGTGAAAGGTCGACATGTTGGTGGTTCCCCTGTGCCTAACATGGTCGTACCGGTTGGCACTGCAGGCTCTGGCCCTGCATATGCCCCCTCCACATTCCTACATCCCTGGCCCCGTCGATGCCTGGCACCGTGAGGATTCTGGCACTGGCGCCCAATCCCTACTGCCAGGTGTACCGTCGGCTAGTGCTGCCCTTGCCAGTAGTACACTCCACGTCCCCCGCCCGTATAGGGGCTACAGTGGGAGTTGCCCTGGGTGGGATGCCTGATGCCCTACTGGCGGGAGGTGGCCAGTTTGGTGTTGGAGGGTATGGCGGGGGTAGGGGGGGTTTGGGGTGCCCATACGGCCGGTGTCACTGCAGAACCAGCGGCCAAGGTGGAGTGGTCAGTGGACTGCACAGCGAGATGGCTGCCTTGCAGGTCACGGTAATGGTGATCCGTGACTGGACACCTCCTGAATCCTGTGGTGGGGGTCACCCCGGCCATACGTCCTGTTCCCCCATCACGACCCCCCCCCCACCCCCACTCCAGCAGGCCCGGCCAATGACCGGCCCAGTAGCCCACAGTTGTGCCTCTCCGTGTCCTACCTCCTCTCTCTCTCTCTCCCTCATCAACCACAATGCCGGTTTCATGATGTTTAAAAGCACAATGGAACCTCACCATCGGAAATTCGGCCCATCGGAGGTGGGGAATTGCGGAGGTCCCGGAGAATACCGGGTCGGGTCCGCTCGTGATATGTAAACGACATTTACTGTACATGCGGTCCAGAACGCATTGACGCCGCTGACGAATGCGACGGAGATCGTGATTTGGCTTCAAATTGGCGGCAACTTCGATTTTGACGTTGAACCTATTCTCCGCCCAATCGCGTTTCCCGACTTCGGTGTCGGCCGAAGGAGAATCCCGCCTCACATCTGTTAAGCCAGGCTTCCATTCTGGAATCTTCCTGTCCAGTTATCAGATCAACTTGGATCGTAACATTGGTAACAATTAACTGCATCATTAACCTTTACTCCTAGATTCTCCTTACACTATGGATTTCTTTTAATTTTCATGCAACTAAACCTCTCAGCATCCCCCCCCTCTCCCCAACCCCCATTTAGTTTAAAGCTGTGAAAGCCCCAGGACACTGGTCCCAGCGTGATTCAAGTGGAGCCCGTACCAATGGAACAGCTCTCTCTTTTCCCAGTACAGGTGCCAATGTCCTACCACCTCACCTCCATTTCTCCCACACCAATCTTTCAGCCACGCAATTACCTCTTTAATCTTGTTGACCCTGTGCCAATTAGCTCGTGGTTCACATGATAAATGGAGATTATTATTTTTGTGGTTCTGCTTTTTAATTTTGCGCCTAGATGCCCTCCCTCTGCAGAACCTCTTTTCTCGTTCTACCTGTATCATTGATTCCTACATGGACCACGACAAAAGGATCTTTCCCCTCCCACTCCAGGTTCCTCTGCAGCCCAGATGAGACATAATTAACCGTGGCACCAGGTAGGCAACACAGCCTTTAGGACTCTCAATCCTGACTGCAGAGAAGAGTGTCTATTCCCCTAACTATTCAATCCTCGATTACATCTACATTTCTCTATTCTTCCCCCACTTGAATGACTCATCGGAACAGGAGGAGGCCATTCAGCCCCTCGAGCCTGTCCCGCCATTCAATGAGATCATGTTTGGTCTGTGGCCTTACTTCAATATACCTGCCTTTGGCCCATATCCTTTCATACCTTTGCTTAACAAAAATATATCAATCTCAGGTTTAAAATGAACAACTGTTCCAGCTTCAATTGTCATTTGTGGAAGAGAAACCAAACCCTCGACCACCCTTTGTGTGTGGTCGTTCTTCCTAACATCTCTCCTGAATGGTCTGGCCCTAAATTTTAGACTGTGCCCCTTAGTTTTAGAATCTCCAACAGTTTGTCGTTTTAAAAATTAAATTTAGAGTGCCCAATTATTATTTTTTCCAATTAAGAGGCAATTTAGCGTGGCTAATCCACCTAACCTGCACATCTTTGGGTTGTGGGGGTGAAACACACGCAGACACCGGGAGAATGTGCAAACTCCACACAGACAGTGACCCAGGGCCGGGATCTGAACCCAGGTCCTTAGCGCCATTGTCTCAGTGCTAACCACTGTGTCACGTGCCACCCAAACAGTTTGTCTTTAACTACCATATCTTCTCCTGTTAATATCTTGAGGACCTCGATCAGATCACCCCTTAACCTTCTAAATTCATTGAATGTGTGTCGGATCGGAACGGCCTATCACATTCGCGTCCCACATACTGGCTGACACAGAGGGCAATTATGCGCAAATTGAGAAGATAAAACATAGTGCCCTTAACTCTGTTATAAGTTTCCTTTCAGAAATTGAGTGAGATTCAGTGAATACAGGAGGAGCTGGAACGATCCCCAAGTGTACAGTCCTTCACATTGTCCCACTAACTCATCCCAGTTCCCACACCGACCCCTCTCTTGATCCGGTGCTAGAGAAGTAATCCCTGATATTTTCCTTACTATTCTACCTGGTAGTGAAGACCAATCAGGCGATGACAGCTCCTGTATAGTATGTTAATGAGAGCTGAGGACCGATTCCAGTCCAGTCTCATGTCTCAGGGTTGACGTGTGAGCTGTCGGTGTGTCGCACATGTACCCCAAAAAACAGGCATTAAATAATTTCCACAAACAATAGAGAATGCAGTAAATTCTGAACTATACTCACCTCGCCCTTAATGATGAAAACGGGTTTAAGGCAGTGAACTTCATCACAGAGGTCGAACACCTCGTCTGTCGCATTCTGTGCAGCGAGTTGGTTCCAGAAGAGGACAGACACAGTTAAGAAGATTCTCAGCATCCTGGTGTCGGCTCAGATCACTGGTGAATCCACTGAATGACTCTCAGCACCTTCAGCTCGATCTGCAGTTTGAGCAGAGAGCTCAGAGATTTTTATACTGTTTAAGGGAGATGATTTAGAATAAAGTTTAGCTACAGGCATGAACATAATGTGTTGAAGAAATGCCCCAGCTAATTAACTATGGAAATGTTTTTTGGTCCCCGCCTTGAATTTAGAAATCATTAACCCCGTGAGTGCTGGTTCCGGGGCAGCTATTTCACTATTGGTTCCAGTTCACACACTAAGGATTGACCTCCCTGTTTGCAAGGTGAGTGGAATGGAAGATTCTGGTGTTAGTGACCCAGCAGAAAACAATTTCACATTCGGGTTTTATATCCGCTCAATTTTATTTGCTGGGTTTCCTGCAGCGGCAGTAAGTGTGGACACAGTGACCATGCTGCACTCCTACCACAGCACAGACCACTATGTCCTCAGTGAGTTGGTGAGGCTGCTGTGCCTCTCACATTTCACATTGTTTCTCTTTCATCTCCACTTTTCCAAGACGGGCTGAGGTACATGGGGCGGGATTCATCATCAGCCGACACCAAAATCGCGGTGGACGCCAGTTTGACTCCAAATCGGATCCTACAGCACCCCGAAAAATTAGTAATTGCATCACTCGCCGAGTTTAACCACAGTTGACATATCTTTAGCAGCCTTGAGCCTCGATTCTCCGGGGCCTCCGCGATTCACCGCCTCCGATGGGCCGAGTTCCCGATGGCGCGGTTTACTTGTGGTCTCAAAAATCATGAACAAGGCGTTGTGGCTGCTGAGAGAGAGGGAGAAGAGGTAGGACACGGAATGGGGTGACTGCAGGCTGCCGGTCCAGACGCTGGCCGTGCTGGCCAGGGAGGTGGGACCCCCTGCCGTGGGAGGGGGGAACAGGCCGAGGAGCCGGGAGGCCTCCCCACAGGACTGGGGAGGTGCCCAGGCACCGACCACCATTATGGCGCCCTCCACCCCCTTCCAGCCCCAAACACCGCGGCCAACCGGCCGCCACCCACCGGCCGACCACCCAGAGCAGCCTCCAGTGAGGGCAGTACCAGCCAATGGTACCCCTGGCATTAGGGATGGGACTTTGAACCAGGGACCCCAATGGTGCCGCACACCGACGGGACTGGGGTAAGGATATGGGGGGGAGGAATGGGGGGAGCCCACAGTGCCAATCGAAGTCAGCGTATAGCCCATGGAACCTGGTTGGGCATGGGAGTACGCACCATGTTAACATGTTAGCCTTTCAGCTCCTGCAGACAATGGCGTTTGCAGTTCGACCAGCAATGGTAGCTGCCCTGGTGGTCACTGCAACTCTGCGAGAACACCCGGCCGTATGAGGGGAGCCGTTTGAAGTGGATGCAGAAGCTGCAGCAGCGGAGCGGGCAGCAGCGGAGCGGGCAGCAGCGGAGGAGGCAGCAGCGGAGCGGGCAGCAGCGGAGGAGGCAGCACTGGAGCGGGCAGCAGCGGAGGAGGAGGCAGCAGCGGACGAGGCAGCAGTGGAGCGGGCAGCAGCGGAGGAGGCAGCAGCGGAGGAGGCAGCAGTGGAGCGGGCAGCAGCGGAGCGGGCAGCAGCGGAGGAGGCTGCAGCGGAGCGGGCAGCAGCGGAGCGGGCAGCAGCGGAGCAGGCAGTAGCGGAGCGGGCAGCAGCGGAGCGGGCAGCAGCGGAGCGGGCTGCAGCGGAGCGGGCAGCAGCAGAGCGGGCAGCAGCGGAGCGGGCAGCAGCGGAGGAGGCAGCAGCGGAGGAGGCAGCAGTGGAGCGGGCAGCAGTGGAGCGGGCAGCAGCGGAGGAGGCTGCAGCGGAGCGGGCAGCAGCGGAGCGGGCAGCAGCGGAGCAGGCAGTAGCGGAGCGGGCAGCAGCGGAGCGGGCTGCAGCGGAGCGGGCAGCAGCGGAGCGGGCAGCAGCGGAGCGGGCAGCAGCGGAGCGGGCAGCAGCGGTGCGGCAGTAGCGGAGCGGGCAGCAGTGGAACGGGCAGCAGCGGAGCGGGCAGCAGCGGAGCGGGCAGCAGCGGAGCAGGCAGCAGCGGTGCGGCAGTAGCGGAGCGGGCAGCAGTGGAACGGGCAGCAGTGGAGCGGGCAGCAGCGGAGCGGGCTGCAGCGGAGCGGGCAGCAGTGGAGCGGGCAGCAGTGGAACGGGCAGCAGCGGAGCGGGCTGCAGCGGAGCGGGCAGCAGCGGTGCGGCAGTAGCGGAGCGGGCAGCAGTGGAATGGGCAGCAGCGGAGCGGGCAGCAGCGGAGCGGGCAGCAGCGGAGCAGGCAGCAGCGGAGCAGGCAGCAGTGGAACGGGCAGTAGTGGAACGGGCAGCAGCGGACCGGGCAGCGGCGGAGCGGGCAGCAGTGGAACGGGCAACAGCGGAGCGGGCAGCAACGGAGCAGGCAGCAGCGGAGCGGGCTGCAGCGGAGCGGGCAGCAGCAGAGCGGGCAGCAGCGGTGCGGCAGTAGCGGAGCGGGCAGCAGTGGAACGGGCAGCAGTGGAACGGGCAGCAGCGGAGCAGGCAGCAGCGGAGCGGGCAGCAGCGGAGCGGGCAGCAGTGGAACGGGTAGCAGTGGAACGGGCAGCAGTGGAGCGGGCAGCAGTGGAACGGGCAGCAGCGGAGCGGGCAGCAACGGAGCGGGCAGCAGCAGTGCGGGCAGCAGTGGAACGGGCAGCAGCGGAGCGGGCAGCAGTGGAACGGGCAGCAGCGGAGCGGGCAGCAACGGAGCGGGCAGCAGCGGAGCGGGCAGCAGCGGAGCAGGCAGCAGTGGAACGGGCAGCAGTGGAGCGGGCAGCAGCGTAGCGGGCAGCAGTGGAATGGGCAGCAGTGGAACGGGCAGCAGTGGAGCGGGCAGCAGCGGAGCGGGCAGCAGTGGAACGGGCTGTAGAGGGGCAGGTGGCAGCCGCACAGGCTAGAGTGCCAGCCGCCGAATAGAGCAAGGAGGAGGAGGTACCAAGGAGGCCCTGCATGAAGCTTCGTGTGTACCGGCAGTGCCTGTCATTCGAGGACTTGCCGGACACGACATGCCGTTGGTGACTCCGGCTCAGCAGAGAGTCAGTGCGACACATCTGCCACGTGATGGCACACCTGGCACCGTGGAAGTATGGGGAGGACATCCCTCCAGGTGACCGTCAACGTGACGGTTGCCCTGAATTTCTATATGATTGGGTCCTTCCAATCGCCGAGTGGGAATCTACCCGGGATCTCACAGACATCGCCGCATAGGGGCATCCACACTGTCACTGAGGCCCTTTATGCCCATGTGGCTCAATACATCCATTTTGATATGGAGCGAGCCCACCAGGATGCCTGGGCAGCGGGGTTCATTGCCATTGCAGGGATGTCCCGGGTCCAGGGGGTGATCGACAGGATGCATGTCGCCCTATGGACACCTATGGATAATAGGTCGCTCTACACAAACCGAAAGGTGTACCAGTCAATGAAAGTGCAGCTAACCTGTGACCATCAGCTGGGTATCGTACACCTTTGCCCGATATCCAGGCAGTGTGTACGATTGCTTCACCCGGGCATACTCGATGATTCCTGACATTTTAGAGCCCCTCCCCCACCCCACTGGCTGAGCGGTTGGCTCCTGGGGACAGGGGTTACCCGCTGTTGCCATGGCCCATGACACTTATCCAGAGGCCACCGACCAACGCGGAGACCCGCTACAACGCCACCCCTAAAGCGACTAGGGGTGTGATTGCGCGGTGCTTCGGCGTCCTGAAGATGCGGTTCAGGTGCCTGGACCACTCTGGAGGGATCCTCCAGTACGAGGCTGACAGTGTCGCCCGCATCATGGGGGCCTGCAGCATTCTTCACAACACCACACGGCAGAGGGGCGATGTGCTGGAGGAGGATGAGGAGGAAGGGCAGGCCTCGTCCGATGAGGAGGATGCGGGGGGGGGGATGGACAATGAGCAGGACATGGGGCACAGGCAGGCAGGGGAAGCTTCATGACTTGTGCACCAGGGCCAACGCACACGGGACGCTCTGATCGCATCCAGGAACAACAGTGTCGGACGTGCCGGGTCCGTGATTGGCATTCATGAGGCTCACATGCTGCAACCGTACTTAAACGGTCCATCCCCCATACACACCGTCCCAGCCAACAAGATGGTTGGAAGGAGAGCAGCACCACGGTTCAGAGACACTGAGCTGGACGCGGTGGAGGAGAGGTGGATGACCCCGGCATGGGAGGAAGGCCGGCAGGCTCTGCTGTTCGCCATGGCTGGGCGCCGGTGGCAGAGGTGGTCAGCGCCATGGGCAATTTTGCCCGGACAGGCACGCAGTGCTGCCAGAAACATCAGGACCTTATCAGCGTGGTCAAGATGAGTTGGCTGATCCATACCCTGGCACGAACCCCGCCCCCCCATGCACTCGGAACCCAGCCCCTCCCTCCGAGGACGACTGAACCCCAAACCCTGCCCCACATGCCAGCACCCATGCCATCTGCCATGGCCGGGTACCCTGACCACTGACGCCACCATCGACCCAACCCCTGGGCTGTCTGCGTCGTTATATGAGTTTCCACGGCCCCCCCATCTTGTCTCTCACTCTGCATGTTAAAAATTATCCAGGTCACTTGATGATTTAAAAGTGATAACTGTTTTCTGGAAAGAATTCAAACCTATTGTTTTGGTAAAAGGGGTTGTCTGGCTTATTGGATATTGTTATCAAATTGAAACAGTTAAAAGGGAAGTTATTAATAGTTATATATATATAGGGAGAGAGAACTGAAGCTGTGTGGGGTATTTATGTTTGTAATTGATAAAAATACCTACTGTGTGTGTTTATAGAAAAGTTAACTGAATTTGTAGAATAAACTTTGTTTTTGCTTAAAAGTACTTATGGCCTCTGTTGAATAACACCTGAAAGGTAGGTCCTTAAGCTCCTCATAACCAAAATCTATAAACAGTTGTGGGTCAGGTGAACTCCATGATATACTTTGGAGTATTCTAAACCCTGGGTCATAACAAATTGGGGGCTCGTCTGGGATAAAAGTCTATCTTTCATGATTGGGATGGCTTCGTGAACTTAAAAGACAGTGCGGGGTGAGCATATTTGTGTTTGCTTTTCAGGTGTGGTATTCCAGTTTAAGTAGGGAATGTGTTGTGGACAATGGCTCTTTCAGAGGCTCAGGGGTTTTTGAGGGTGGAGAAGGTCACACGCAGTACCTTACAAACAGAGACTAAAAAAAGGCTTTTGGATTTGGCAAAAATATTGCAGTTAACATTACCTGACAAAATACGAAAAGAAGAGGAATTGCGGCGTTAGCTGAGCATTTAAAATTGCCTGAGACACAGTCAAAATCATTGGAAATAGCAAGAATTTCAATTACAGATCAAGCAGCTTGAACATGAAAACAGCTTGACTATGAAGTGAGGGGAAAAGAAAAGGAGAGAGAAGAGAGGGAAAAGGAAAGAATTGCCCTAGCAGAACAAAAAGAAAACGAAAGGGAGGTACAGATCAGGGAAAAAGAGAGAGAAGAAAGGGAAGAAAGGAGATTCTTTGAACTTCAGAAAATGGCCAATAAACATGACAGTCAGTTAAAATTGGTGGATGTAAAGAGAAACGTTAGTTGGATGATAGTGATGAGGATAGTGAGCATGAGCGTCATAGTCGAAGGCTTGGTGGGGATCTATTTAAAAATGTCCACGCATTGCCAAGATTTGATGAGAAGGAGGTAGAAGCCTTTTTCATTTCATTTGAGAAGATAGCTAAACAAATGAAATGTGGGTATTACTGATTCAAACAAAGTTGGTAGGTAGAGCTAGTGAAGTGTTTGCATCACTACTGGAGGAGGTATCTGGGAAGTATGAGGAGGTGCAAAATCCATCTTAGGTGCATATGAACTGGTGCCTGAAGCCTACAGACAAAGGTTTAGAAATTTAAGGAAAGAACCTGGTCAAACATACATGGAGTTTGAAAGGATCAAACAGAGTAATTTTGATAGGTGGATAAGGGCTTTGAAAATAGACCAAACATATGAAGCTCTCAGAGAAATTATACTTTTGGAGGAGTTTAAAAATTCAATTCCTGATGTAGTGAGAAGAGCAGAAGGTTAAAATTGCGAGGTTGGCAGCAGAAATGGCAGATGATTATGAATTAGTTCATAAATCAAAGTTTGGTTTCCGAAATCACTTTCAGCCTGTGAGGGATATAAACTGGGGAAAAGAGAAATACTCGAGTGGTAGATATAAAGGATATCTGATGGGAGATAATAAGGAGAGTGTACCTCAACAAAAATCTGTTGTCATGAGAATGTCGCTTTAAGAAATGGTTAGCTGCAGTGATGTCAGAGTGTGGGTGGAGCTGAGCTCTGGTTCTGCTTTTTAGTTTCACTTTGAGAAAAGCTTGGGTGTGTCTCTTTTGGCTTCGTTTTTCAGTGTGTTGTAGCTGAAGTCAGCCAAAGCAGCTGTACTATTGATCTCTCTGCCGTGAAGGACTATCTCTTGATCATTTGGTGAATTCAGAAATTTAAATGTTTTCAGTGTTGAATGTAAACCCTGATGTGCGTCTGTTTAAAGGTTGTGAAGTCTTTTGGATGTTAAAAGGACAGCTTAAAGGATTACTTAGTGTTGTATTCTTTGGAGGTTATCTTTGAATTAATGGTTACTAATATATTCACTGTTTGTTTTAAAAAGGTTAACTTGAGTTCATAGAATAAACATTGCTTTGTTTTAAAAGATACTTTTCCATTTCTGCTGTACCACACCTGTAGAGTGGGCCGTGTGCGCCCCATACCACAATCTATTAAAAGTTGTGGGTCAGGTGAACTCCATGATACACTTTGGGGTTCTCTAAACCCTGACCCATAACAATTGGGGGCTCGAGGGGTAGAAAAGTCTATCTATTGGATGGCTTGGTGAACTTAAAGACAGTGAGGGGTGAGCATATTGTGGTTGCTTTTCAGGTGTGGTATTTTAGTTTAAGTGGGGAGTGTGTTGTGGACAATGGCTCTTTCAGAGGCTCAGATGTTTTTGGGGGTGGAGACGGTCACACACAGTACTTTACGGACAGAGACAAAAAACAGACTGTTAGCTTTGGCAAAAACATTGCAGTTAACATTACCTGACAAAATGCGAAAAGTTGAGGTAATTATGGCGGTGGCTAATCATTTAAAGTTGCCTGAGATACAGTCTGACTCAATAGAATTGGCAAAGATCCAGTTGTAGATTAAGCAACTTGAACATGAAAAAGAATTAAAGCAGCTTGAATATGCAATGAGAGAAAAAGAAAAGGAGAGAGAAGAAAGAAACAAAGAAAGAATAGCCCGAGCAGAACAAAAAGAAAAAGAAAGGACGATACAGATCAGGGAAAAAGATAAAGAGAGAGAGTTTGAACTTCAGAAAATGGCCATGAAACATGACAGTCAGTTAAAATTGGCAGACATAAAGGGAAATGTACAGTTGGATGATTGTGATGAGGATAGTGAGAAAGAGCGTCATAGTCTAAGGCGTTGTGGGGATCTATTTAAATATGTCCAAGCATTGCCAAGGTTTGACGAGAAGGAGGTAGAAGACTTTTTCATTTCATTTGAGAAGGTAGCTAAACAAATGAAATGGCCACAGGACATGTGGGTATTACTGATTCAAACAAAGCTGGTAGGTAGGCTAGTGATGTGTTTGCATCACTACCGGAGGAGGTATCTGGAACGTATGAGGAGGTGAAAAACTCCATCTTAGGTGCATATGAACTAGTGCCTGAAACTGACAGACAAAGGTTTAGAAATTTAGGGAAAGGATTTGGTCAAACATACATGGAGTTCGAAAGGTTCAAACAGAGTAATTTTGATAGGTGGATAAGTGCTTTGAAAATAGACCAAACATATGAAGCTTGCAGAGAAATTATACTTTTGGAGGAGTTTAAAAATTCAATTCCTGATGTAGTGAGAACTCATGTGGAAGATCAGAGGGTTAAAACTGCGAGGCTAGCAGCCGAAATGGCAGATGATTATGAATTAGTTCATAAATCAAAGCTTGATTCCGACATTAGTTTCAGCCTGTGAGGGATAGAAACTGGGGACATGAGAAATACTCAAGTGGTAAAGGTAAAGGTGATCTGATGGGAGATAATAAAGAGTGTACCTCAGATTTTAAAAAATCCAGGAGGGTGGAAACTAAATGAAAAGTTTCAAATGTTTTCACTGCAATAAACTAGGCCATATAAAGTCACAGTGTTGGTGGTTGAAGAAAAGCACTGGGAAGGCTGATGTGGTAAAACAGGATAAGACAGTGGGGTTTGTTAAAGTGGTAAAGGAAAGCCCAAGTGAAGCGAAGGAAGTACAAAAGATTGTACAGCCTGATCAAGAGGTGATTGATAAGAAGGTGCCAGATCTCTTTAAAGAATTTACTTGTGTGGGTAAAGTTTATTCATGTGTATCAGGAGGAGTAGGTAAAGAAGTCACAATTTTAAGAGATACGGGAGCTAATAAATCTTTAATGGTAAGAGATGAGGAGTTATGTAGTTTGGGAAGAATGTTGCCAGAAAAGGTGGTAATATATGGAATTCAGGGTGAGAGGAGTGGTGTTCCATTATATAAGGTAAGGTTGGAAAGTCCAGTGAAGAGTGGTGAAGTGGTAGTAGGAGTAATAGAGAAACTATCTTGTCCAGGAATACAGTTTATCTTGGGTAATGATATAGCTGGATTTCAGGTGGGAGTGATGCCTACTGTGGTTGATAAGCCATTGGAAAATCAGACAACTGAAGTGTCAAAGGACGAATATCCTGGGATTTTTCCGGATTGTGTAGTAACAAGGTCGCAAAGTCACAGGTTAAGACAAGAGGAGAAATCAAAGAGTGAAGATGAAGTTGAAGTGCAATTATCAGAAACGATTTTTGATCAGATGTTTGCAAAAGAACACGAACGGGTGGAGGATGGGGCAGATATTTTTAGTTCGGGAAAATTGGCGGAGTTACAACAAAAAGATATAGAAAAAAAACGGATGTATCAAAAAGCATACACGGAAGAGGAATCTGTGTGTGTACCCGAGTGTTATTTCTGTAAAAGTGATGTCTTGATGAGAAAATGGAGACCTTTACATATTCAGGCGGATGAAAAGTGGGCAGAAGTTTATCATGTAGTATTGCCTGCCAGTAGGGTATAGACAGCAGGTATTGCGAGTTGCACATGAGGTACTAGTGGGAGGTTATTTAGGAATAAGGAAAACTCAAGCTAAAATCCAGAAACATTTTTATTGGCCTGGACTACATAAAGTAGTAGTTAAATTTTGTCAATCATGTCACACATGTCAAGTGATAGGGAAACCTCAAGCAGTGATAAAACCAGTGCCCTTAATACCCATTCCAGCATTTGAGGAACCTTTTACAAGGGTCCTAATTGATTGCGTAGGACCGCTTCCTAAAACAAAAAGTGGGAATCAATATCTTTTGACTATAATGGATGTGTCTACTAGGTTTCCAGAGGCCATTCCCGTACGTAATGTTACAGCTAAAAAGATTGTGGAGGAGTTACTTAAATTCTAACTAGATATGGACTATCCACAGAAGTTCAATCGGATCAAGGATCAAATTTTACCTCAAGGTAAAAGAAGTTATGGATAGCTTAGGAATAAAACAATTTAAATCAACTGCATATCATCCAGAATCGCAGGGAGCGTTAGAAAGGTGGCATCAGACATTAAAGACAATGTTGAGGGCTTATTGTCAAGATTATCCAGAGGATTGGGATAAAGGAATTCCATTCGTACTGTTTGCAATTAGGGATGCACCTAATGAGTCAACCAAATTTAGTCCTTTTGAACTAATTTTTGGTCATGAGGTAAGAGGCCCACTTAAATTGATTAAGAAAAAATTGGTGGGTGAGAAATCGGAAATTACATTATTGGATTACGTGTCAAATTTAGGGAATGATTAAATAGAGCAGGTGAATTGGCTAGACAACATTTGAAAGTGGCACAAAATGTGATGAAACGGGTAGCGGACAAGAAATCCAAAGTTCGTAGTTTTGCCAGTGGGGATAAAGTTTTAGTGTTGTTCACCAGTGGTAGGTGAACCTTTAAAAGCAAGGTTTTGTGGACCTTATCAGATTGAAAGGAAATTAAGTGAGGGGAATAATATGGTAAAAACACCAGATAGAAGGAAGACTCACCGAGTGTGTCATGTGAATACACT
This sequence comes from Scyliorhinus torazame, assembly GCF_047496885.1. Lineage (NCBI taxonomy): Eukaryota > Metazoa > Chordata > Chondrichthyes > Carcharhiniformes > Scyliorhinidae > Scyliorhinus > Scyliorhinus torazame. The sequence goes on from NC_092710.1 coordinate 327,152,783, forward strand.
TTAAAAGATACTTTGAAAGGGAAGGAGAGAAAAAGGAGGAGGTTTTAATGATTCTAACTCAAAGTGATGAACCAAATTCAGATGACTGTGAATTTGACGTACCTCAACTTAAATTGGAAAATGAGGATGTTCTTAAAAATTGGGATAAATTGTTGAGTTACCTTGCAGAGGAAAAACGAACTGACCTGAAAGAGTTATTGATATCACATGGGCAAGTTTGTAGAGATAATTTGGGAAGTACTAAAATGGCTATACATGATGTAGATGCGGGAAATGCTGTTCCAATCAAAAAGCATCCATACAGATTTAACCCTTTAAAATTGGCACACGTTAACAAAGAGATTGAGAGTATGCTTAAAAATGGCATAATTGAAGTGGGTTGCAGCCAATGGAGCTCACCCATTGTGATGGTATCAAAACCAGACGGTACCCAACGGTTGTGTGTGGACTATAGAAAGGTTAATGCAGTTACAAGAATGGACTCTTATCCTATCCCACGTTTGGAGGATTGCATTGAGAAAGTGGGACAATCAGCTTTTATTTCCAAATCAGATTTACTTAAAGGGTACTGGCAGGTACCTTTACCCGAAAGGGCGAAGGAGATTTCAGATTTTGTGACTCCAGATGGTATATACCAATTCAAATTTATGCCATTTGGCATGAAAAACGCCCCAGCCACATTTCAACGGTCAACAAAGTCATTTCAGGATTACCCAATTGTGCGGTATACATCAACGATCTCGTAATTTTCAGTCAGACATCGAAATAACATTTAAATCATCTGATGGAGTTACTTGACCGACTTCAGGAGGGGGGTTTGGTGATGAACATAGCCAAAAGTGAATTTGGAAAAGCCCAAGTCACTTTCTTTGGCCATACAATTGGACAGGGTCGAATGGTCACACGGGATGTGAAACCAACAGTTTTGAGGAGTTTCCGATACCCTCAAGACGAAGGGAAACAATGCGAGTTCTTGGCATGAGTGGATTTGATCGAACATTTGTGCAAAAGTTTTGTAGCGTGATTGCTCCACTGGTGGACTTGCTGAAGAAACGTCGAAAATTTCAGTGGACAGCGGAGTTTCAACATGCATTTGACTGCCTGAAGGCTGTGATAACCAATGCTCCTGTGTTGGAGAATTACAAGGGACTCTGTGATCAAATTGAACGAAAGTATCTGACTTTAAAGAGAAATGCCGAGGCGTAGAGAAATGGATGGATTGTGCAGAGACCCTCTTGTTCTAAGAGACTGTCAATTGAGAAGGATTTCAGTTCGAGGAAGAAGAACAAAAAAAAATGGACTATAGTATTATACCTGTTGCGTGTGTTGTTTTTTGAAACGAAAAAGTATATTTACTGTGTGCATTTCTTAAAGAATGGTGAAAAGGTGAAAAATGAAACCATCTTGAAGTTGATGGGTTTTTTTTTCTTGGGGTGAGGTGTCATGTGAGAGTACCTTTAAGAAATGGGTGTTTATAAATGGGTATGTATATAAATATCTATAGTGAGAGAAATGGGTGTTTACTACTGCAGTGATGTCAGAGAGTGGGTAGAGCTGAGCTGCCTGTCAGCTTTTTAGTTTTGTTTTAGGCTGTTTGCTGCAGGGTGTGTTTTAGTTTCGTTTTCAGAGCTGGATAGCTGCAGTCACAGCCAGAAGGTGTATGAATCTCTCTCTGTAATCTAAATACTGTAAATCGATCATGGTGATTTAAAACTAATAATAGTAGTGACTTGTAGAAGGGTCTTTAGTTGGCGGATTAGTTGCCTTAATACTCTGTATTCATTTTAACCAGCTGCTTGCCTGTATTTCATGGAAATAGGCACTTGGCAAAGCATGATGGATATTTAGCTTTATTTCAGTCAAGAAGTTCTGTGTGAAACAGTCAGAAGGTCATACAATGTAAACAAGCGTACAGCTGCACATTGTTTTGCTGATAGCAGACAATCATTATTTTTCTTATTCGAGGAACTCAAGGCCTGTTATTAAACTCTAACTCCAGCCTCCTCGCTTTTCTGTCTTTTTGCTAATCTAAAGAATGCCTTTTGTCCTAGATATTGCTTATTGTATCATATAAATTTATTGCCTTACCTTTGTAAAGCGGGGACATTTGGAATGACTGTGGTCTCTCTAATTCCCCCCACGAACTTTGTTAAATACGGGACCTTTGGCGAAAACTCGAAGTGCTGACATAATTTCTTCAACAAATTGGCGTTGTCGTGCAGTTTCCCTAATTTAATGGGAAATGAACCCCAAAACAAATCTCTAAACAGGACTCTCTCAGCTGAAAGGGAGAGAGCCATAGTGCAACCCCAGCTGAAAGGGGGTCTGCCGCTCGGCAGCCTTAATTACTGGCCAGTGACTCATGCTTGGAGAGTTATCTTAATTAATAAATTAATGATAGCTGCATGAGAAGAACAAAGGTGCCTTAGAGACCAGAAAAAAAACGGAACAATCAACAGGCTTCGAGATTCGCAAAAGGACAAACACCGGTGTGCGCTCCCTGTAATATTTGTGAATGATTTTCGCGGTCGTTGTTATTGATGTATGTATATGCTCTAAAGTATTTTTCAGAAGGAACGATGAGCAATAAACTCGACGCCCCCACACAGGTCGTCCCGAATCCAGAGCGAGAAAGAAGGTGAACTCCTTGAAGAAGACAGATAAGGGAGTCAAAATGAGTAAGAAAATGAAAAGAAACAATTGTAAAGCAATGGAATGAAGTAGGAAAACCTGTATGTCCCGCATAGGAATCTAATGAAGCTGACCCCCTCTCAAAACAAAAAAACAGGGAAGTAAGAGTAAATAGAAGATTAAGGGAAAAGCGTAACAGATGGGTTCCTATCTAAAGGGAATTCAGATTTGTCTGTAGCCGTGAGATAAGGCTAACGGTTAACTGTGATATTTGTGAGCTGTAAGAATCTGTGTTTTGTTTAACCAATTAATTTTAGTCGAAGCATGAAGTGCTAAGTGGGTTGCATTTTTTATTGTCTATCGTTGTGAGTCCGAGCATATAACTTAACTGATTTTTGTTGAAATTTCTTTAATGCACTGAAACATTGGAGATTAAAATCAGTTTAAAGAAAGAAAATGCCTTTACGAAAAAAAGTAATTGAATATGAATAAGTTTTTAGATGACATGAAAAGTCGTAAATGGCATCATTCCAAGTTCTCCGCCCCCTTAGGTTCTGCAGGAAACATTAACCATTTCAACAGACAGTTGACCTTTTCTGAATTGACAAAGAAAAATATACGGATCTAAAAATAGCTAATGCCTATAAAATCAATCATTGGAAATTGACTTAAATGTGTGGTATTTATTGCCCCCTCCCAGGGGATGTTTTGCTGCTTCTAAAGTACTCTTATGGTGCATCTTGGCCAGCTTTGAAGGATGGGATTGCAGTCCAACCCGGCATAAATGGGGGCCGGGTTCCCAATAATGATAATCATTTAAATGAAGGAAATGAGTCCCTCAAACACTGGTTAGCAAATAGAGAGAAAGAGGCTATCATGCAAGGGGCCAAGAAGCATTTAACCCCCAGGAAGGATGTACCCCATCTAGGGACACCTTCCCCTATTAGGTAGACAAACACTCTGCAAATTAGGAGCGGTAATACATTGCATTGATAATGGAATGTTTATAGAACTGTCTCAAATACGAGCTCACCAGCTGCAAAATTTAATAACTTCTGAGCCTGCGCCCGATCGCTCTGTGTCTGTGTTGTATGCTGGCAACTGAACGTTAACCCTTACAGTGCCACTGTTAAAAAAAAATTTTTTTTTAAACTGCAGGAAGTCTTACAAAAGGTTAATCACCATTGGGCACAACTATTAAAACACCTGATAGAGTCCAGATGAGAGAATATAGTGACCCATTGCACAGCTTGGTATGCTTGTGAGGATGAGCAGGCATCCAATTTACAAACGCAAAGTCACTTAGGAAAGCAGACCTCATTGCATATCACTCCTTTTTATTTTTCGGTGTTGTGGGATTAGGAATGTTAGTACAGTTGACCCATAATCAGAGGGACCTTTTAAGGATGGGTTTAACTTCAGAACCCTATTTAACATTGGCCGTAAGACATCCCGCTAAGGCAAAGCAAATAGGAGAAGCGATCAAAGAGGTCAAAGAAAAAGAAATACATGGGATTTATATTGAAATGGACGGACAAAATTGCCTGATAGAATTTTATGGCAAACAGGAGGGCAAAGTGACCTGGAAAGAGGAGCAATGGCCCGCTACATTTGAAAGACAACAACCTCCCCGAGACAGACATCATTTACTCCCTTCAATCCTGGCTCAGGTACTGGCACATCTATGGCCCCAACATAAAAATCATGTTGGAGAAGTACATTCTGTCCCAGCGCATAGGGTGCAGTTACAGAAGAACGTTGCCCTGCCCTGCTTAAAACTATACAGGTTGGCACTGGAAGCAGAAAAAGGGATAGAGGGAGTGGTCAATGCACGATTACAGCAAGGGGTGCTGAAGAGAACACAAAGCCCCTTTAACACCCCTATACTCCCCATTCCAAAGGTAGGAAGACCCAATGAGTGGTTTGTGCAAGATCTCAGAGCCATCAATAAAATTGTTAGCACTATTGCTCCATTCGTGCCGGACACAAATGTCATTTCGTCTTCTATACCACCAACGGATACTTTCTCAGCCTTTTTCTCTATACCATTGCACTCAGAAAGTCAATGCCTATTTGCCTTTACATATCGGAATCAACAGTATTAAGAAAGACTTGGTCGAGTGCCAGTTGTCTGCAGGCTCAATATTCCCTCAATATAATGACGATTTATTGATAGCCTCAGAGGGAGGGCCAGTTGGGCTAGTTTGTCAACAGAATACCGTTTTGTTATTATCACATCTGGCAGAAAGAGGGCAGAGGGTCCCAATGGACAAGCTGCAATTCTGTCAGGAGACAGTTCAGTATTTGGGATTTCAGCTGCAGCAAGGACAGTGGAGGCTTGGGTCTGAAAGAATACAGGCTGTAGCCAGGGTTCCAACTCTGCATACGAAAAAGGAAATGCTCACCTTCCTCGGAGGAACTTATGAATCCCCTGTTTTTCCATAATTGGCCAAAATCTGTACTACCGCAAAGCGGATCGGGAATCAGTATAAATACTGACTGTTTTATTTTTAGCTAGAATACATGCTTTAGTAAGGGCAAACTATTCGGCCGCTTGAGCAGACGTTCCCGAAGGCAGAGCAAAAGCTTCCACTACCTTGAATGGAGTTACTATTGCATAGCTGGCCAGGAGGGTCATATCATTTGGTCGGTTTGCTGACCCATCGGTGAAAAAGATAGTGGGCTATTGCAGGCAGTGGATCCCGGACTATAGAGATATGGGTGCAGTATTGCACAAGGCTACCCTACAGGACACCCCTTCGGTTGTTACCTGGATCCCAGGGAGGGAGCAAGCATTTTGTAACTTGAAACAAGCCATGATTAGTGCCCCTGCCTTGGGACTTCCAAATTTCAGCAAGCCCTTTACTCTTTATGTGAATGAAGCAGGGTGATTTGCAACAGGGGTCCTGGTGCATTGCATTGAGGAGGGAAAATACCCCTTGCCTATTACTCGGTCGCCCTATGTGCTGTGGTAAAGGGTATGCTAAGTTGCTTAAAAGCAGTAGCAGCCACGGCCGCCATAGTAGAAAAATCAGTACCCCTTGTACTCGACCACCCATGTACAGTATTGGTTCCTCACTCTGTTTTGCTGCTGCTTAATTCATCCGCAATGCAGCATTTTACTGCGGCTCGACGCACTGGGTACGAGGTTATCCTTCTCTCTGAAACTAACTTTGCCTACAAGCGAGCACCAGCTATCACCACTGCTACACTCTTACCTGCGCCCTCGGAAGAAGACCATCTGTTTCATCATGACTGTGTACAATTGGTTGAAGCCACCACAACTCCTCGCCCTGATTTATTGAGTCACCCACTCGAAAATCCAGACATCATCTTTTTCACCGATGGGTCAGCAAACCGAACAAATGATAGGACCCTCCTGGCCGGCTATGCAATAGTAACTCCATTCAAGGTAGTGGAAGCTTTTGCTCTGCCTTCGGGAACGTCTGCTCAAGCGGCCGAATAGTTTGCCCTTACTAAAGCATGTATTCTAGCTAAAAATAAAACAGTCAGTATTTATATTGATTCCCGATCCGCTTTGGTCAATGATTTTGGCCAATTATGGAAAGAAGGGGATTCATAAGTTCCTCTGGCCAACTTATTAAACATGCTAAATTGGTTTTAAATTTACTAGATGCTGTTCAGCTGCCCAGCAAGGTAGCCGTTTTAAAGTGCGAAGCGCACACTGCTGCAGATGGTGAAGTCTTCAGTGGTAATAGATTTGCTGATAAAATAGCAAAAGAAGTGGCTCTCAAACAGCAGCCACAACTGCAAGCTGCTGTAGTAGAACTTCCGTCCACCATAACAGAACCAAAGTTAAAACAGGCACAGGAGCAAGCCTCCCACAGGAGCATCGCTCGTGGCAAAAAGTCGGTTGCTACCAAGACAGCCATCAGATCTGGGTCCACCCGATACCCGCGCAGTATGCCCCAGAAGTCTATTTTTGCCACTATGCTGCCTTGCCCATGGGCAGGCACATATGGGCAAAGGAGGGATGACACATGCCATATGTCAACAAAGGTATGCTCCAGGTATTACGGTAACAATTGAAAAAGTAGCCCGCACATGTATGATTTGTCAGAGGAATAATTGGGGCAAAACACCCGCTGTCTTTGATCATCTCCCACAGCCCGAAATGCCTTTTGAAAATTTGCAGAAAGATTTTGTACACATGCTGATGGATAAGGGATTCAAAAACATGCTGGTGATAGTGGACATGTTTTCACGGTGGGTAGCGGCTTTTCCGATCAAAAGAGATGATGCTAGAACAGTGGTAAATATTCTATTGAAGGAAATAATACCGAGGTTTGGAATAGCGATGGGTATTAACAGTGACAGGGGAACTCATTTCACTAGCAAATTGACCAAAGCCTTCCCAGAAGCCATGGGATTTGATTGGAAATTGCATATCCCATATCAGCCGCAATCCTCAGGAATGGTGGAATGGGTGAATGGAATAATTAAAACTGCAGTTACAAAAGTGTGTGAACATAATGGGCTGCTATGGCCAGATGCCATACCCATCGTAATATATGCACTGCAAAATCAGAGAAATCACAATACAGGTTTAACCCCGTATGAGATATTAATGGGACGTCCCATGACAACTGGAACTGAACCCCCAATGACTCCAGCGGCAGTAGCCTTAATATGGGCAGATGAGGCATCACTAAAATATTTCCAGGCCATGTGTGAAATCGCTGAACAGGTGCAACGTGTTCAGATGCATCCGAAAGAGGGAAATACACACCCCTTTAAACCTGGAGACCAAGTATATGTGAAAGCACAAAGATTCTTTCTCTGCTAAGTGGAATGGACCCTACCAAGTGCTGCTAACAACCCGAACAGCCGTTAAAGTAAAAGAAAAGCCAGATGGGATCCATGCAACCCGTGTAAAGTACATCAAATGGAACTTTGAGAGTACTAGCGAAAAGCTGACCTGAAGAGAATGACGGCGTTGATGTTTTTATATTATCATATTAATCCAACATCATGTTGAGGGTAAACTGAACACTAACACCTTGTCCAACATGTCCCACTCATACGCAGAGAGAGTAAATAGATCCAGTTGTTGGGTTTGTACACAAATTCCCAGATGCTCGGGGGAGAGCATCCCGGTGTGACCCATCCCATTCACCAGTAACGAGATAGCAGAGTGGGCCCTGCGACGGAATAATACAGAGCATGGTGAAGATAGACAGGATATCTTAGATTGGAGATCAGCTGGATACGATATGAATAGGTTTAAAGGATGGTGGTGGCCTAGATTTAATATGACACACCAGCCGCCCTGTTTGATCCTTCCCAATTATACTGGAGTCCCAAAGGGTAGTATATGCTTTAGGAAACATAAAACATATGGGACCTACCCAATAGGGACGAGTCAGTGCGACCAGACCTTGAATTGGCGACCCTCTATGCTCCATCTTACAGTTAAAGGACTATTCATCTTTGGTCAGCGGTTGAAAATCGAACTTGTGGAGGCCCCCGGGGAGGGGATCTGATTAGACTAATGATGACGATAGTAAAGGAAACCTGACCGCATATAACGGCAGGTATTTTATCTGTGGATGTAAGGCGTACCCGTGGTTACCAGAAAATTAGGAAGGCTCCTGCTATTTGAAATATGTAGTCCCTTATGTAGATCACGTCCAGCAACTGCAGGACCATCCCCACCACAGGTCGACACAAAGTGTTATGACATGGGCACAAATGCTGGGAATCATGATACCACCATTAGGAATAGCCACGAATGCATACGACCTACGCGAATTACGAAACATCCTTGAGCAGGTAGCTAATGACACTGCGGAAGCTGTTAACCAGACAGAAGCTGAGATTGTTGCTATAAGAGCGGTTGCCCAGCTGAATAGGATGGCCCTTGACTTCTTGTTAGCTGAAAAGGGAGGTACTTGTGCCCTGATTAGCAGTGACTGTTGCACATACATCCCTGATAACTCAGAGAAAATTGATAACCTGGTGGATCACATTCGTAGAGAGGTAGCATGAGGATGGGGGATGGGACTTTGGCTTTGGGTGTTGAGAACATTAGGACAGAGGATTGTGATTTGGATTATAATCATTGTTGTAATCCTGATTGTTGTATGGTTACTGTTTAACTGCTGCTCGGGATGTTGTCAGGGCATGGGGGCGAGTATGTCAGCTTTGCCTCCGTGGTCCCAGCCGCTTAACAATCAGGTGCCTATCGTACGTCCATTCTCCTTACATTATAGCCCACCCTTTGCTGCTGAGGACACTGTAATGTACTAACAATGTAAGGAGGGAATTGTAGAAGGGTCTTTAGTTGGCGGATTAGTTGCCTTAATACTCTGTATTCATTTTAACCAGCTGCTTGCCTATATTTCATGGAAATAGGCACTTGGCAAAGCATGATGGATATTTAGCTTTATTTCAGTCGAGAGGTTCTGTGTGAAACAGTCAGAAGGTCATACAATGTAAACAAGCGTACAGCTGCACATTGTTTTGCTGACAGCAGACAATCATTATTTTTCTTAGGCGAGGAACTCAAGGCCTGTTATTAAACTCTAACTCCAGCCTGCTCGCTTTTCTGTCTTTTTGCTAATCTAAAGGACTGCCTTTTGTCCTAGATATTGCTTATTGTATCATATAAATTTCTTGCCTTACCTTTGTAAAGTGTGGACATTTGGAATGACTGTGGTCTCTCTAATCCCCCCAGGAATTTTGTGTTAAATAAAGGACCTTTGGCGAAAACTCGATGTGCTGACTTATAATTTCTTCAACATGACTTTAACCTGATGTGCTTCTGGTAACAGGTGTTTTAAGTCTTATGGATGTTAAAAGGAAAGCTTAAAGGATTACATGGTGTTGTATTCTTTGGGGGTTGTATTTGAATTAATGGTTGCTAAGATGTTCACTGTATATTTTAAAAAGGTTAACTTGAGTTCATAGAATAAACCTGGTTTTGATTTAAAAAATACTTTTCCATTTCTGCTCGACCATACCTGTAGAGTGGGCCATGTGCTCCCTATGCCACAATCTAGTAAAAGTTGTGGGTCAGATGAACTCCATGGCCCATAACAGTGTACCTTGTGTTGCTCTATTATGTATTTTCTTTTTCTTTTCTTTTCTTTTTATGTACTAAATGATCTGTTTGAGCTGCTTGTAGAAAAATACTTTCCCATGTACCTTGGTACACATGACAATAAACAAATCCAATCCAACTCTCTGCTGCGCAATGTTCTGGAGGATGCAGCAGGCTGCCACGATGCGGATGACCCTCTCAGCTTCATACTGGAGGGCCCCTCCAGGTGGTCCAGGCACCTGAACCACATCTTCAGGAGGCCGAAGAGCCACTCGATCACGGACTAGGTCGTTGTATGGGTGTCGTTGTAGCAGGTCTCTGCATTGGTCTGTGTCCTCTGGATAGGTGTCATCAGCCACGACAGTGGATAACCCCTGCCTCACAGCGGCCTATCATCTACAGGTGATCGTAGGGGATAATTCATCGATCACCCCCTGGACCCAGGGCATGCCGGCGATGGTGGCGTTCACCGCTGCCCCGGCATCATGGTGGGCTCAGTTCACATTGAAATGGATGTATTGAGCCACCTGGACATATTGGGCCTCCGTGCCGGCACGGATGCACCTGTACACTGAGAGGTTCCGGAGAGATCGCCACTCGTCTGGAAGGACCCCGTGGCGGGACCATCCCCATCACAGGTCGACACAAAGTGTTATGACATGGGCACAAATGCTGGGAATCATGATACCACCATTAGGAATAGCCACGAATGCATACGACCTGGGTGACCATCACTTGTCGGCCACAGGGAGCGGGTGTCTTCCCCCATACCCCCGTGGTGACAGGTGTGCCATGATCTGGCAGATATGTCGCACTGACTCTTTGCTCAGCTGGGGTCTTCGACGGCATGTCAGGTCTGGCAGGTCCTCGAATGACAGGCGGTGCCAGTACAGATGAGACACAATGTGGCTCCTCCTTGGTACTTCATCCTCCTCTGCTTTGGCCTGTAGGGCCGGCTCTCCATCCTGGGCCGCTGCCTCCTGTTCGTCTGGGGCACACTCCGCTGCTGCACGCTCCGCTGCTGCACACTCCGCTGCTGCACGCTCCGCTGCTGCACACCCCGCTGCTGTACACTCCGCTGCTGCACGCTCCGCTGCTGCACACTCCGCTGCTGCACGCTCCGCTGCTGCACACCCCGCTGCTGCACACTCCGCTGCTGCACACTCCGCTGCTGTACACTCCGCTGCTGCACACTCCGCTGCTGTACACTCCGCTGCTGCACACCCCGCTGCTGCACACCCCGCTGCTGTACACTCCGCTGCTACACACTCCGCTGCTGCACGCTCCGCTGCTGTACACTCCGCTGCTGTACACCCCGCTGCTGTACACCCCGCTGCTGTACACCCCGCTGCTGTACACCCCGCTGCTGCACACTCCGCTGCTGCACACTCCGCTGCTGCACACTCCGCTGCTGCACACTCCGCTGCTGTACACTCCGCTGCTGTACACCCCGCTGCTGTACACCCCGCTGCTGTACACCCCGCTGCTGTACACCCCGCTGCTGCACACTCCGCTGCTGCACACTCCGCTGCTGCACACTCCGCTGCTGCACACTCCGCTGCTGCACGCTCCGCTGCTGCACACCCCGCTGCTGCACGCTCCGCTGCTGTACACCCTGCTGCTGCACACTCCGCTGCTGCACACCCCGCTGCTGCACGCTCCGCTGCTGCACACTCCGCTGCTGCACACTCCGCTGCTGCACGCTCCGCTGCTGCACACCCCGCTGCTGCACGCTCCGCTGCTGTACACCCCGCTGCTGCACACTCCGCTGCTGCACACCCCGCTGCCGCACACTCCGCTGCTGCACACTCCGCTGCTACACACTCCGCTGCTGCACACCCCGCTGCTGCACACTCCGCTGCTGCACGCTCCGCTGCTGCACACCCCGCTGCTGCACGCTCCGCTGCTGTACACCCTGCTGCTGCACACTCCGCTGCTGCACACCCCGCTGCTGCACGCTCCGCTGCTGCACACTCCGCTGCTGCACACTCCGCTGCTGCACGCTCCGCTGCTGCACACCCCGCTGCTGCACGCTCCGCTGCTGTACACCCCGCTGCTGCACACTCCGCTGCTGCACACCCCGCTGCCGCACACTCCGCTGCTGCACACTCCGCTGCTACACACTCCGCTGCTGCACACCCCGCTGCTGCACACTCCGCTGCTGCACACCCCGCTGCTGCACACTCCGCTGCTGTACACCCCGCTGCTGCACACTCCGCTGCTGCACACTCCGCTGCTGCACACTCCGCTGCTGTACACTCCGCTGCTGCACACTCCGCTGCCGCACACTCCGCTGCTGCACACTCCACTGCTGCACACTCCGCTGCTGTACACCCCGCTGCTGTACACTCCGCTGCTGCACACCCCGCTGCTGCACACTCCGCTGCTGCACACTCCGCTGCTGTACACTCCGCTGCTGCACACTCCGCTGCTGTACACTCCGCTGCTGCACACCCCGCTGCTGCACACCCCGCTGCTGTACACTCCGCTGCTACACACTCCGCTGCTGTACACTCCGCTGCTGCACACTCCGCTGCTGTACACTCCGCTGCTGCACACCCCGCTGCTGCACACCCCGCTGCTGTACACTCCGCTGCTGCACACCCCGCTGCTGCACACCCCGCTGCTGCACACTCCGCTGCTGCACACTCCGCTGCTGCACACTCCGCTGCTGTACACCCCGCTGCTGCACACTCCGCTGCTGCACACCCCGCTGCTGCACACTCCGCTGCTGCACACCCTGCTGCTGCACACCCCGCTGCTGTACACTCCGCTGCTGCACACTCCGCTGCTGCACACCCCGCTGCTGTACACCCCGCTGCTGCACACCCCGCTGCTGTACACTCCACTGCTGCACACCCCGCTGCTGCACACTCCGCTGCTGCACACTCCGCTGCTGCACACTCCGCTGCTGTACACCCCGCTGCTGCACACTCCGCTGCTGTACACTCCGCTGCTGCACACCCCGCTGCTGCACACTCCGCTGCTGTACACCCCGCTGCTGTACACTCCGCTGCTGTACACCCCGCTGCTGTACACTCCGCTGCTGCACACCCCGCTGCTGCACACTCCGCTGCTGTACACTCCGCTGCTGTACACCCCGCTGCTGTACACTCCGCTGCTGCACACCCCGCTGCTGCACACTCCGCTGCTGTACACCCCGCTGCTGCACACTCTGCTGCTGCACACCCCGCTGCTGCACACTCCGCTGCTGCACACCCCGCTGCTGCACACTCCGCTGCTGTACACCCCGCTGCTGTACACTCCACTGCTGCACACCCCGCTGCTGCACACTCCGCTGCTGCACACCCCGCTGCTGCACACCCCGCTGCTGTACACCCCGCTGCTGCACAGTCCGCTGCTGCACACCCCGCTGCTGCACACTCCGCTGCTGTACACTCCGCTGCTGCACACCCTGCTGCTGCACACTCCGCTGCTGCACACCCCGCTGCTACACACTCCGCTGCTGTACACTCCGCTGCTGCACACCCTGCTGCTGCACACTCCGCTGCTGCACACCCTGCTGCTACACACTCCGCTGCTGCACACCCCGCTGCTGTACACCCCGCTGCTGTACACCCCACTGCTGCACACCCTGCTGCTACACACTCCGCTGCTGCACACCCCGCTGCTGTACACTCCGCTGCTGTACACCCCGCTGCTGTACACTCCACTGCTGCACACCCCGCTGCTGCACACCCCGCTGCTGTACACTCCGCTGCTGTACACCCCGCTGCTGCACACCCCGCTGCTGTACACTCCGCTGCTGTACACTCCGCTGCTGCACACTCCGCTGCTGTACACCCCGCTGCTGCACACTCCGCTGCTGTACACTCCGCTGCTGCACACCCCGCTGCTGCACACTCCGCTGCTGTACACTCCGCTGCTGCACACCCCGCTGCTGCACACTCCGCTGCTGCACACTCCGCTGCTGTACACCCCGCTGCTGCACACTCCGCTGCTGTACACCCCGCTGCTGTACACCCCGCTGCTGCACACTCCGCTGCTGCACACCCCGCTGCTGCACACTCCGCTGCTGCACACTCCACTGCTGCACACCCCGCTGCTGCACACTCCACTGCTGCACACCCCGCTGCTGCACACTCCACTGCTGCACACTCCACTGCTGCACACCCCGCTGCCGCACACTCCGCTGCTGCACACTCCACTGCTGCACACTCCACTGCTGCACACCCCGCTGCTGCACACTCCGCTGCTGCACACCCCGCTGCTGCACACTCCTCTGCTGCACACCCCGCTGCTGCACACCCCGCTGCTGCACACTCCGCTGCTGTACACCCCGCTGCTGTACACTCCACTGCTGCACACCCCGCTGCTGCACACTCCGCTGCTGCACACCCCGCTGCTGCACACCCCGCTGCTGCACACTCCACTGCTGCACACTCCGCTGCTGTACACTCCACTGCTGCACACTCCGCTGCTGTACACCCCGCTGCTGCACACTCCGCTGCTGCACACCCCGCTGCTGCACACTCCGCTGCTGTACACTCCACTGCTGCACACCCCGCTGCTGTACACCCCGCTGCTGTACACTCCGCTGCTGCACACTCCGCTGCTGCACACTCCGCTGCTGCACACTCCGCTGCTGCACACTCCGCTGCTGCACACTCCGCTGCTGTACACCCCGCTGCTGGACACTCCGCTGCTGCACACCCCGCTGCTGTACACCCCGCTGCTGCACACTCCGCTGCTGCACACCCCGCTGCTGCACACCCCGCTGCTGTACACCCCGCTGCTGCACACCCCGCTGCTGCACACCCCGCTGCTGCACACTCCACTGCTGCACACCCCGCTGCTGCACACTCCGCTGCTGCACACTCCGCTGCTGCACACTCCGCTGCTGCACACTCCGCTGCTGCACACTCCGCTGCCGAACACTCCGCTGCCGAACACCCCGCTGCTGTACACTCCGCTGCTGTACACTCCGCTGCTGCACACTCCGCTGCTGCACACCCCGCTGCTGCACACTCCGCTGCTGTACACTCCGCTGCTGTACACTCCGCTGCTGCACACTCCGCTGCTGCACACTCCGCTGCTGCACACTCCGCTGCTGTACACTCCGCTGCTGTACACTCCGCTGCTGCACACTCCGCTGCTACACACTCCGCTGCTGCACACCCCGCTGCTGCACACTCCGCTGCTGTACACTCCGCTGCTGCACACTCCGCTGCTGCACACTCCGCTGCTGCACACTCCGCTGCTGCACACTCCGCTGCTGTACACTCCGCTGCTGCACACTCCGCTGCTACACACTCCGCTGCTGCACACCCCGCTGCTGCACACTCCGCTGCTGCACACTCCGCTGCTGCACACTCCGCTGCTGTACACTCCGCTGCTGCACACTCCGCTGCTGCACACCCCGCTGCTGCACACTCCGCTGCTGCACACTCCGCTGCTGCACACTCCGCTGCTGTACACTCCGCTGCTGCACACTCCGCTGCTGTACACCCCGCTGCTGCACACTCCGCTGCTGCACACTCCGCTGCTGTACACCCCGCTGCTGCACACTCCGCTGCTGCACACTCCGCTGCTGCACACTCCGCTGCTGCACACTCCGCTGCTGTACACTCCGCTGCTGCACACCCTGCTGCTGCACACTCCGCTGCTGCAGCTTCCTCCTCCTCGAGCATCTCCAGCTCACAGAGCTGCAGGACAGCCCCCAGGGCTGCGGCGACCAGCAGGAAGGCCGCCATTGCTGACTGAATTCCAATATTCATTGTCTGTAGGGGGTGAAAAGCCAACATGCTAGCATGGTGTGTACCCGCATGCCCAACCAGGTCCAATGGGATACACAGTGGCCCCGGTTGGCACTGTGGGCTCTGCACAGACAGTGACCCAAGTCGGGGATCAAACCTAGGACCCTGGAGCTGTGAGCCATGCCTCTTTGTGTCCTAATTCTCTCTGTCCTACCTCTATTGCAACCAGGTGGTTAGCACTGCTGCCTCACAGCTCCAGGGACCCGGGTTCAATTCCGGCCTTGGTTTCCTGTCTGTGTGGAGTCTGCACGTTCTCGAGGGGCGACATTCTCCGTTCCCCCGCCGGGTCGGAGAATCGCCGGGGGCTGGCGTGAATCCTGCCCCCGCCAGTTGCCGAAGTCTCCGGCACCGGATATTCGGCGGGGGCGGGAATCGTGCCGTGCCGGTTGGCGGGCCCCCCCGCTCGATTCTCCGGCCCGGATGGGCCGAAGTCCCGCCGATAAATTGCCTGTCCTGCCGGCGTAAATTAAACCACCTACCTTACCGGCGGGACAAGGCGGCGTGGGCGGTCTCCGGGGTCCTGGGGGGGCACGGGGTGATCTGACCCCGGGGGGTGCCCCCACGGTGGCCTGGCCCGCGATCGGGGCCCACCGATCCGCGGGCGGGCCTGTGCCATGGGGGCACTCTTTCCCTTCCGCCTCCGCCACGGTCTCCACCATGGCGGAGGCGGAAGAGACTCTCCCCACTACGCATGCGTGAGAAAATATCAGTGGCCGCTGACGCTCCCGCACATGCGCCGCCCGGGGATGTCATTTCCGCGCCAGCTAGCAGGGCAACAAAGGCCGTTTCCGCCAGTTGGCGGGGCGGAAATTCCTCCGGCGTCGGTCTAGCCCCTCAATGTTGGGGCTCGGCCCCCAAAGATGCGGAGCATTCCGCACCTTTTGGGCGGTACAATGCCCGTCTGATTGGCGCCATTTTAGGCGCCAGTCAGCCGACATCGCGCCATTTCCGGAGAATTTCACCCCCTGTGTCTGCGTGGGTTTCCTCCGGGTGCTCCGATTTCCGCCCAAGATGTGCGGGTTAGGTAGATTGGCCATGGTAATTGCCCCTTAGTGTCCAAAAGGTGAGGTGAGGTTACTGGGTTATGGGGATAGGGTGGAGGCATGGGCTTCAGTTGGGTGCTCTTTCCAAAGGCCGGTGTATACTAGATGGGCTGACTGGCCTCCTTCTGCATTGTAGATACTATGATTCTCTCTCTCCCTCATCAGCCATGCTGCCAGTTTCACGATTTGTAAAAGCACAAGTGAACCGGATCATCGGGAACTCGGCCCATCGGAGGCGGAGCACCACGGAAGCTGCGGAGAATAGCCGGTCAGGCCCGCGAATGACATGTAAACGGTGTTTATGGTATTTGCGTTCCGGAAGGCATTGATGATGCTGTCGAGATGACGGAGAATTGCGATTTGGCAACAAATCAGCACCTGCCGCGATTTTGGCATCGGAACCTATTCTCCACCCAATTGCGTTTCCGATTTCGGTGTCAGCCAACAGAGAATTCAGAATCTTTTGTGCTGTGTAAATGGGGGAGGCAGTAGTGTTGTGGTATTGTCACTGAGCTAGTAATCCAGAGACTCAAGGTATTAAGACCATAAGACATAGGAGCGGAAGTAAGGCCATTCGGCCCATCGAGTCCACTCCACCATTCAATCATGGCTGATTTCAACTCCATTTACCCGCTCGCTCTCCATAGCCCTTAATTCCTCGAGAAATCAAAAATTTATCAACTTCTGTCTTAAAGACACTCAACGTCCTGGCCTCCACCGCCCTCTGTGGCAATGAATTCCACAGACCCACCACTCTCTGGCTGAAGACATTTCTCCTCATCTCTGTTCGAAAGTGACTCCCTTTTATTCTAAGGCTGTGCCCCCGGGTCCTAGTCTCCCCTGCTAATGGAAACAACTTCCCTACATCCACCCTATCTAAGCCATTCATTATCTTGTAAGTTTCTATATTGCTCTCGGAACCTGGGTTCGAATCCCACCAGGGCAGTTGGTGGAATTTGAATTCAATATAAGTCTAATGATGACTATGAAACCATTGTCGATTATCGTAAAAACCCATCTGGTTCACTAATGTCCTTTAGGGAAGGAAATCTGCCATCCTGACCTGGTCTGGCCTACATGTCACTCCAGACCCACAGCAACGTGATTGACTCCTAAATGCCCTCAGGGATGGGCAATAAATGCTGGCCCAGCCAGCGAGGCCCACATCCCATAAACAAATAATAAAATAAGAAAAATAATGGTTATTGGAATAAACCTTTATTTCTTTTAACTACACCGTGTGGACTCCTTTGTGGTCGACAAAAGGCCCTCAGCTGATTTGATTACTTTGCATTGACAGAGCCACCCACCATCTCCTGGCTTCTCTTCACAGTTACATTTACATGGTGCTTTGCATCTTTGATGTTGAATTCATGGGAGATGAAGAAAAACAATGTCACAAGATCTAAGTGACTTCAGCTGCACCTGGACAAACCAAATTCCTGAATTTTACTAATTTGAGATTTTCTAACATGATATTCAAAATGTAATTCTCCCTGACACTTAATTCCCTGGATTAGTTACACAGCTTGTCGTCAAACTCGAACCTAACAGGGATGAGGAGGTGGGTGGTGGGGGTGAGTGTGATTCCACACAGCATGAGGACACCACCAGAGACTGGAGGGATGATACCTGATATCGGGAACTGGTGAGGGAAAGGTTTCAGAGGGAATGCAACTGAGAAAGGTGTAGAGAGAGAGAGACCTGTGCCAAGAAGTAGTCACGAGTTTTGAGTGGGTCCTTGATTGGTGTTCAGATAGACTCTCGGGTCTGAATGGAGGGACAGACTCCATGGGACAACGGGTCCATTCTTGCCCTCTTTGCACACTGGGAAACTTTCAAAACATTAAAAACATGCATTTACCTGGGCTTGTCCTTATTTTTAAACTACGCCACTTAGTTCAGGGTTCTCCCACAGGAGGAACTTTCCCACGCGATCTACCCTGTCATCCTCTCAGTATTTTATAGGTTGCTATAAGATCTCATTCTTCTAAACTCCATTGTGTCTCGGCCCAATTTACTCAAGTGTTTCTCACAAGACGCCCCCTTACCACCAAGACCCAGCTGAATGAAACTGCCTCCAGTCATACGCATAGAGCCATGCAGAAAAGGCCCTTCGGCCCATCGACTCTACATGACAATAACTACCCTTAATCTCGTGCAAATCCCACTTACCAGCACTTGCCCCAAACCCTTGAATATAACAGTGTTTCAAATGCCCATCCAAGTACTTTTTAAAGGTTTGAGGTTTCCAGCCTCCAGTACCTTCCCAGGCCGTGCATCCCAGATTCTCGACTACCTTCCCAGGCCGTGCATTCCAGATTATCCACTACCTTCCCAGGCCATGCATTCCAGATTCTCACCACCTTCTGAGTGAAGATATATTTCTTAAATCCCCTTGGAATCTCCTGCCCCTCAACTTAAAACCGCCCCTTTATGATTGACCCCTCAACCATGGGAACAGCTTCTTATGTACCTGGCCAAACATCCTCATTATCTTATACACCTCAATCATATCCCCCCTCAGCCTTCTCTGCTCTAAGGAAAGCAATCCAAGGCTAACCAGTCGCTCCTTACAGCTCAGATGCTCCATCCCAGGCAATAGGGGAGGCAGTGGTGCAGTGGTATTGTAACTGGATAGGATGTGAAATCGACAGTGAAGCAATATAGAGGAAGCTGCTTACGGAAACCGCGTTAACTCTTGAATCAGTGATAGAAATTGCCATGTCAGTGGAGCTAGCAGCAAAAGAGGATCCACAGTGAGGAGCTGGAGTGAAGATTCATAAAACGGAGACCGCCAGAAATAAGTCTGAAAGAGTATTATTATTATTATTAGTCGGCACACAGAATATTGTTTAATTTCAATCTTGTATTATCAATCCTTTCACCCAAAAGCTTAGCTGTTATCTCCCAGCTAGCCACTGCCCTTCTAATGAGTGAATAACCTTGCTGGTGAGTTCTGCTGGTCGTTAGTCCTTGAGGTGGAGCATTTGACTATCACATTTATTTACTGTAATGCAGGGGTGTTTGATCTATCTACCCTTTTACTAAATCCCTTCATTCACCTTTACAATATCAAACACCACACCCCGATGAACGCAATGCATTCTGTGCTAATTTCAAGCAGGAAACCATTGTCAACTGCACTAGCAGCCTTGGACATACTCATACCTACCATCACAGCTTCCAAAGTCAGATCGGCCTTCTTGAAAGTGAACCCTCAGAAAGCAATGGATCCCTACTCATTCACTCAGATCCTGTGTGGACCAACTGGCGTGTGTGTTTGCGGACATCTTCAACCTCTCCCGACTCCATTCCGAGCTTCCCACCTGCTTCAAGAAGACCACCATCATACCGGTGCCACAAAAAAAGCAGGTGACGTGCCTCAACGACTACTGTCTGGTGGCCCTGACTTCAATCTTAATGAAGTGCTTTGAGAGGTTGATCATGAGACATTTCAAATCACTACTCCCAGAATGCCTTGATCCAGTGCAATTCGCATACTGCCACAACCGGTCCACAGCAGACACCATCTCCCTGGCCCTACACTCATTTCTGGAGCATCTCAACAACAAGGACTCCTGTGTCAGACTCTTATTCATTGACCACAGCTCTGCCTTTAACATCATAATCCCAGCCAAACTCATCATAACTCCAAAACCTAGGACTTGGCTCCTCTCTTTCAATTGGATTCTCACTTTCCTATCCCATAGACCACAATCAGTAAGGATAAGCAACAACACCTCCTCCACGATGGTCCTCAATACTGGGGCCCAGAAGGCTGGGTACTTAGCCCCCTCCTATACTCCCTGCACACACATGACTGTCTGGCAAAATTTGGCTCCAACTCCCATCTACAAGTTTGCTGACGATAAGCGCGAAATAGGTCGGATCTCGAACAATGATGAGTCAGAGTACAAGAGGGAGATAGAGAATCTAGTGGTGTGTAACAGCAACCATCTCTTGCTCAACATCAGAAACATGAAGGAGCTGGCCTTTGAATACAGGAAGTGAAGTATCGTACACACCCCAGTCTACATCAATGGTGCCGAGGTGGTGATGCTCCAAATTCCTAGGTGTGCACATCGGCAAAAACATGATTCACCCACGTCGACGCTATGCCAAGAAAGCACAACAGAGCCTATACTTCCTCAGGAAAATGTGAAAATTCGGCATGTCCACATTGACTATTACCAATTTCTATAGTTTTACCATAGATAGCAACCTTAACCCAGCAACCCCACCTAACATTTGGACACTATGGGGCACTTTAGCGCGACCAATCTACCTAACCCAAACGTCTTTGGACTGTGGGAGGAAACCAGAGTGCCCATAGGAATCCCACGCAGACATGGGAGAACGTGCTGACTCCGCACAGACAGTGACCCAAGCTGGGAATCGAACCCGGGTTCCTGGTGCTGTGAAGCAACAGTGCTAACCATAGTGTGACCATGCCACCCTCATTTAGATACTCAATTATTTATTTTTTACAATTAAGGGGCAATTTGGCGTGGTCATTCCACCTAGCTTGCACATCTTTGGGTTGTGGGGGCGAAACCCACGCAAACACGGGGAGAATGTGCAAACTCCACAAAGACAGTGACCCGGGGATGGGATCGAACCTGGGGCAAAGAAAAAATAAAAACATGAAAAGCTTTCGACAGCATGTCTGTGTTTTCATCCATATTTCCTTAATAATAGATCCCAACATTTCCTGACAACTGATGTCATGCTAACTGTTTTATTTTCTCCTCCCTTTCTTCAATATTCGTGTAAAATTAGCTCACTTCAAACCATTGGGGTGATTCTAGAATTTATGGAAGTTTTGACAAATCATAACCAGTGTATTCACGATCTCAGTAATTCCCTCGCTGACAATCCTGGGATGCAGCCCATCAGGTCTAAGGGATGTGTTGACTTTCATTCATTTAAAATTCACCGATATTTTTTTTCTGCTGATACATAACTTTAAACTAATGGGATTTAGTAGAAGTTACATTTCAAGCTGCAAACAAGATCATGGAATAAAGAGTCAGAGAGAATTATAGGTATTATCGCTGGACACGAAATCCAGAGACCCAGGGTAATGCTCTGGGGTGACGGGTTCGATCCCACCAGCGCAGATGGTGAAATTTGAATTCAATAAAAATCTGGAATTAAAAGTCTAACGGTGACCATAAACCATTGTTGATTGTCGTAAAAACCCATTTGGTTCACTAATGTCCTTTAGGGAAGGAAATCTGCAGTCCTTACCTGTCTGTCCTACATGTGACTCCAGATCCACAGCAATATGATTGACTCTTAAATGCCCCCAGGGATGGGCAATAAATGCTGGCCCAGCCAGCGACGTCCACATCACGTGAACGAATAAAAAAAAAAGGTACATTTTGAATATCAGGTTCGAAAATGTCAAGTTAGTAAAATTCAGGAATTTGGTTTGTCCAGGGGCAGCTGAAGTCACTTTGATCTTGTGACAATGTTTTTCTTCATCTCCCATGAGTTGAGCATCAAAAGATGCAAAGCACCATGCAAATGTTACTGTGAAGAGAGGCCAGGAGATGACTTGGGGCTTTGTCAATGCAAAGTAATCAAATCAGCTGAGTGCCTCACTCAAAAACAAGGGGCGACATTCTCCGACCCCCCGCTGGGTCGGAGAATCGCCGGGGGCTGGCGTGAATCCTGCCCCCGCCGGTTGCCGAAGTCTCCAGCACCGGATATTCGGCGGGGGCGGGAATCGCGCCGCGCCAGTTGGCGGGCCCCCCCACTCGATTCTCCGGCCCGGATGGGCGAAGTCCCGCCGATAAATTGCCTGTCCCGCCGGCGTAAATTAAATCACCTACCTTACCGGCGGGACAAGGCGGCGTGGGCGGGCTCCGGGGGCCTAGGGGGGGCGCGGGCCGATCTGACCCCAGGGGGTGCCCCCACGGTGGCCTGGCCCGCAATCGGGGCCCACCGATCCGCGGGCGGGCCTGTGCCGTGGGGGCACTCTTTCCCTTCCGCCTCCGCCACGGTCTCCACCATGACGGAGGCGGAAGAGACTCCCTCCATTGCGCATGCGTGGGAAACTGTCAGCGGCCGCTGACGCTCCTGCGCATGCGCCGCCCGGAGATGTCATTTCCGCGCCAGCTGGCGGGGCGGAAATTCCTCCGGCGTCGGCCTAGCCCCTCAATGTTGGGGCTCGGCCCCCAAAGATGCGGAGCATTGCGCACCTTTGGGGCGGCGCGATGCCCGTCTGATTGGCGCGATTTTGGGCACCAGTCGGCGGACATCGCGCCGTTTCCGGAGAATTTCAATTGTCCATCGGGACATTTACAGGGCCCACATTTCAGAGCAATAGGTGGAGCTGACTTTTATATTGATCATTTTTTCTTGCCAATATATGCAGTAAATGTATTTGGAACATATTTGGCTGGATTATTAGGCATTGTGTTATCATTATTTGTTTCTTCCTTCTTGAGATGAGAACGTCATTGATAAAATTGCCCTTCCCTCTGTGCCCTTGTGAAGATGGCGGTGAGTCACATTGGTGAACTGCTGCAGTCTGTACTATGAAGGCGTTATTGGTTATTGTAATTGTGGGCAAGTCTCTTTATGAAAGGAGTCAGCTGACTTACATGATGTCATTGGCTATTTCGCAGGCCTTTGGGGAGCCTAGTACCAAACCTTGTACAATGCGGACCTATTCAACAAACCTCTGTTAACCTTGCATCAACCCCATGTGCTTTGGCAATCTATTTATTTTGGTAGCCCAAAGATACAACAGTTTACTGGGAATATCCAGGAACTTGACCAAGTGAAGATGAATAAATGTCAATTTTGTCTCTTTGTTGAGCACTGGGTGCTACTCCTGGGCACCAATTGCTCTGTCCTTCTAGACAATGATAGTTGTGGGTTTGGGAGCTACTGAGGAAGCAGATTGGTGATTTGTTGCGGTGTGTCCTGTAAACTGTACACACTAGCTACCACTGTTGTGGGAAATGGCTGTTTAAACTCATGACCGGGGAACCTGTCAGGTCAGGCCTTGTTTCTGGATATTAGAGTGATGGAGTCATTTGAGCTTCCTGAGTGTTGTTGGAGCTGCACCTATCCAGGCAAGTACAGCACATCCCATGATACTCCTGGAGCGTTCGCTATCTTTTATCTTCCACAGTACATACATTTGAGGTTATGCGAATCTCTGTTGCCTGGGATCTAACACACATCATGTCCAATGATGTCACTCATGTGCTCAGTGACCGACACGCCTAGCAATGTTTCTGTTGGAGGGAATAAACGAACTGTGTCTTTTGAGATCGTATCAAACTTCAACAAAAGTGGCTTTTATTCAACCAGCATGAGGGAGAGCAGGACTCGGAGCTGTAATTCCAGTTTGCTTCCGAGCTGCTCTGCCCCTCCAAAGTTCTTTCACATTCTAATACACTTTGCGTTACAAAGTATTACATTTACATTAGGTCATCATATTGTTACTTTGAATTTGTTACAGTTCCGTTCTGATCACATTTTGCAGATCCGTTGTCCTGTGATCTTAATCGTTACCTGGACATATCCTGTGACCTGTTTATATCAAAGTGTTGGGTTTGCCAAGCCAATTTCGATGGTGTGTTAATTGTCCCCATTTCCCTGATACTTGATTAGTTTCCAGAGGCCTCGTTAAGCGGTATCGATTCTCTTCCTGTAGCTGTCGCCTCGGAAAGATCTCACCTGGGGTGCTCCTGTTTATTGCTGTCTGGGATGTGGTCATATGTCGTCTCTGTCCACAGTGAGGGTGAATACTACAGTCAGGCTGTCTGTTTAACCCTTTCCATTCATTCCTCTCCTGCTGCAGCCCACACTCCCTGGGTTCGCCACACTACAAACTCCCCCCCCCCGCCCAATGGCTCTTGCTCACACCCAAGGTAGCCACTAACAGGCATTAGTTGGTGTCCGTATGCTCATTATATTAATTAGGACTCTACCTTGTGGATATCATTTGCCGGTCCCCATGGATGCTTTTCTGCCTTTTGGTTAGTGTTGAGGACACGGTACCGGATCCTTCCAGCCCTCCAGATCACGGAAAGTGTCCTAAACCACCCTGCTGTAAGGATCAGCCGCTACCTTCTCCCTTTTCCGTGTGCGGAGGGATGCGCCGAGGGACTGTCAGAGTCTTTCCCACTTTTTGTAGTTGACAACACATAACCGTTGCCCATACCAGCATTATGCCCGTGCTGTAGCCACTTAAAATGGCCAACTCCCGATGGAATGGCGAACGGCAAAGGCTGATGGGAAAGTCAGCCAACAAGACAAAAACGAGCAGCTGCAGGTTGGCTGTGTATTTACCTCTGGAAAGGCCAGACACTATCGATACCAGCAACCATCAGCATAACACAACACCAGCCATCTGCATACTAATGAGCAATCCCCGGGAACAATGAGCTACATTTAGACACACAAAGCAAAACCAGACTCTTCGGCGCCAGCAGAAGCCGACACAAAAGGAGGTGAACGACCACCTCAAGACCGCCCATCGATCAGGGAACCGCTCCAGCATTGGAGAAAATCAAACCAAGTGATTGGGACAAAGTCCAATCACTTGGAACCAGGTACAGGGTCCGCCCCGAAAAGCAGGAAGCCCCTGTGGACTATAAGAATTAAGCCCCAAGTTCAAGTCGCTCTCTTCTCCACCGCTTCTCCAGCTCTTCACTCTTCAGCAGCTGGTCAGAACTGTAAGTCTTACTTCAACGCTCGCTACGAGATAGGCGGTCCTAGCTATCAATCTGTACCAACTTCTAATCCCGCAGGCTCAGAACCCAAATGAAAGGCCATTTGTTTCCCTGACCTGGTGGGCCAGTTCCAAGTTAAGTATAGGCCTGTTAGTTGTAGAAGTAGCTTCGACGTAGAATTTATGCATGAGTAGTGATTACTGTGTATAATAAATGTGCTTTGATTTAAATCTTACTAATCGGTGTATTGGATTATTGACATTACTCGGACTTGAACCATGTGGCGGTATCATAAAGATACCTGGCGACTCAAGAGCAAAGGTGATAAAAGAGAGCAATTAAACTCAGGCAAAGTTCAGCAGCTGGTCAGAACTGTAAGTCTTACTTCAACGCTCGCTACGAGATAGGCGGTCCTAGCTATCAATCTGTACCAACTTCTAATCCCGCAGGCTCAGAACCCAAATGAAAGGCCATTTGTTTCCCTGACCTGGTGGGCCAGTTCCAAGTTAAGTATAGGCCTGTTAGTTGTAGAAGTAGCTTCGACGTAGAATTTATGCATAAGTAGTGATTACTGTGTATAATAAATGTGCTTTGATTTAAATCTTACTAATCGGTGTATTGGATTATTGACATTACTCGGACTTGAACCATGTGGCGGTATCATAAAGATACCTGGCGACTCAAGAGCAAAGGTGATAAAAGAGAGCAATTAAACTCAGGCAAAGTTAGCAACAGTGCCAATGGTCATCTCTATTCTAATCACCTCCCACCCGTCTGCTAGGAGGTGGCCTGCTGACCCTGGAGTAAGACCCACCAATGGTGTGTCCGGGAGAATCCCAGCAGTGTGGCGGTCTGGATTGCGAGGTTCACCTGGATCCTCCCCTTGCTTTTCTGTACCTTAGAGTGCCTGACATACTCCTGGGCGAGTTCTGTTGCTCTGTCCATTGATTATATTGCCTGGTGGTTCATCAATATACAGGGAATCATCCCATCAGGACCCATTCTTCCTGGGAGGTGAAATTCTCCCACTGTTAAAGAGTCTGTCACTTGCAGGCAGAAGGTGTGACTGCTACCACAAAGTAGGCCCCCGGAAATTATCTCTGTCCCTGGTGTGGCAACACACCACTGGGTAGGGCCGACCTGTATGGTTTTAAAAGCTTCCTTCAATGGCAGAACGTCGACTTGCTGTTATTTGACAAGGGTTCAAGAGTCCTACAGGCCCACACTATGTAATGTGCTGACTCCGAACAGCACTCCTCTGTTTCTGTCTGCCAGGTCTCCTTGATTTGCTATGTAGCCCCTGGATCCAGTCCGGTAAACCCAGCCCTCTTGAACCGTTCCCAACAATTCAAATCTGTAACTGTCCCTATAGGTTCCTTTGGATGGGTTTTCCTGTGGGACCGTCATAACAAAGTTTATCCTTCCCTCTACTGGTCCGCCTCCTGGTCTGGTGACCACAGGTTCATGCCTGTCCCTGTGTTCTGACAAGGGGTAAATACATGAATAGGATGGGAATAGAGGGATACGGACCCCGCAAGTGTAGAAGATTTTAGTTTAGACGGGCAGCATGGTCGGCGCAGGCTTGGAGGGCCGAAGGGTCTGTTCCTGTGCTGTGCTTTTCTTTGTTCTTTGTATGTTAAGGAGGTTTACTTTACATAGGGAGATGAATGAGTGCCGCAGGATAGTCCCGATCTCAAGTCCTCAGTGCCCGTTTCACGGCGCCAGGGTCCCAGGTTCAATTCCCGGCTTGGGTCACTGTCTGTGCCAAGTTTGCACATTCTACCCGTGTCTGCGTGGGTTTCCTCCGGGTGCTCTGGTTTCCTCCCACAAGCCCCGTTAGACGTGCCGTTAGATAATTTGGACATTCTGTATTCCCACTCCGTGTACCCGAACAGGAGGCGGAGTGTGGTGACTAGGGGCTTTTCACGGTAACTTCATTGTATTGTTAATGTAGCCTACTTGTGATAATAAAGGTTATTTTAAAATATTTAATCAATCGAATCTCTAGCAAGGGTATCACAGGCTTTCCCTTTGCTTGTGCTCTGGTGGTGTTAATTATACCCGCAGAGACTTCGTCCAAAGCCTGCAGGAGTCTTTCTCCCTGTCGATTTAAAAAATATATATTTTTATTTTCCTCCTTTTTCACATTTTCACCCAAATTTACACCCACCAACAAACAATCAATGGTAACAAATACAATGTCAATCCCCTGGCCAACAATTCCTCTCTCCCACCAACCACCAAACAACCCTCAACATTTAAATACAAACATCAAAGAAAAAGAATCAGGGGTGAAATTCTCCGGAAACGGCGCGATGTCCGCCGACTGGCGCCCAAAACGGCGCCAATCAGACGGGCATCGCGCCGCCCCAAAGGTGCGGAATGCTCCGCATCTTTGGGGGCCGAGCCCCAACATTGAGGGGCTCCGGAAGAATTTCCGCCCCGCCAGCTGGCGGAAACGGCCTTTGGTGCCCCGCCAGCTGGCGTGGAAATCACATCTCCGGGCGGCGCATGCGCGGGAGCGTCAGCGGCGCTGACAGTTTTCCACGCATGCGCAGTGGAGGGAGTCTCTTCCACCTCCGCCATGGTGGAGACCGTGGCGGAGGCGGAAGGGAAAGAGTGCCCCCACGGCACAGGCCCACCCGCGGATCGGTGGGCCCCGATCGCGGGCCAGGCCACCGTGGGGGCACCCCCGGGGCCCCCCCCCCCCAGGACCCCGGAGCCCGCCCACGCCGCCTTGTCCCGCCAGTAAGGTAGGTGATTTAATTTACGCCGGCGGGACAGGCAATTTATCGGCGGGACTTCGGCCCATCCGGGCCGGAGAATCGAGCGGGGGGGCCAGCCAACCGGCATGGCGCGATTCCCGCCCCCGCCGAATATCCGGTGCCGGAGACTTCGGCGGGGGCGGGATTCACGCCAGCCCCCGGCGATTCTCCGACCCGGCGGGGGGTCGGAGAATGTCGCCCCAGGAATCCACCCTCACCCCATACATAGTCACCAGCAACATACACAGTCCAAATGCCCCCTCTCCATCCCCCCCTCCCCCCCCCCCAATGTTCTATGTCATCCAATTCTTGGAAGTGCATAATAAACAAAGCCCATGAATTGCAGAATCCCTCCATCCTTCCTCTTAACTCAAATTCTACTTTATCGAATGTTAAGATCTCCAACAGATCCCCCTCCACGCCAGGGCACAGGGCAGCGAAGCTGATCTCCACCGCAATAGAACCCGCCTTCGGGCAAGCAACGAGGCGAAGGCTTAAGACGTCTGCCTCCGCAACCGCTTCTAACCTCGGCTGATTCGATACCCGAAAATGGCTTCCAGGGGACCGGTTCAAGTTTCATATGCGCCACCTTTGAGATTACCCTGAATACCTCCCTCCAATACTCCTCCAGTTTTGGACAGGACCAAAACATATGAACGTGATTTGCGGGGCCTCCTCCACAACACTGACACACATCCTCTACCCCATCAAAGAGTCGGCTCAACCTCGCCTTTGTGAGGTGCGCCCTATACACCACCTTCAGCTGTATCAGTCCCAACCTCGTGCACAAAGTAGAAGCATTCACCCTCCAGAGCACCTCACACCAGAGCCCCTCCTCTATGCCCTCCCCCAATTCTTCCTCCCACTTTGACTTAATCCCCTCCAGGGCTGCCTTCTCCTCTCCCAGAATTGGCCCATAAATCGCCGATACCAGCCCCCTCTCCATTCCCCCTGTCGTCAGCACCTCCAGCAGTGGGGGGGGGGGGGGGGGGCGGCGCCACCGGAAAGCTCTCTATCTCCTTCCTAGCGAAATCTCGGACCGACATATACATAAACATCTCCCCCTGCCCCAACCCATATTTCGCCCCCAGCTCCTCCAGTCCCGCAAACCGGCCCCTCAAAAACAAATCCTTTAGCACCCTAACTCCGTTCACCTCCCATCTCCGAAAACTCCCATTTCCCTGGCTCAAATCTATGATTCCCCCGAATCGGCATTTCTCTTGAACCCGCCCCCAGCCTAAAGTGCTGGCACAACTGCCTCCAGATTTTCACCGTCACAACCACACCGGACTCCCCGAGTATTTCCCCAGCGGCGCTGTTGCCAACGTCCTCAGCCCCGCCCCCTGCACAGACCCTCCTCCATTCTAACCCACTGGGAGTCCCCCCCGTCTAACCAGCTCCTCACCTTCTCCGCTTTCGCTGCCCAGTATTAATACAGCAGCTTCGGGAGACCCAGCCAGCTGACTGCCGTCCTCTCTGCAACAGCACCTTCCTGGCCACCTTCCCCCCTTCCCATGCAAACGAGGTAATCATCATTTCGACCTCCTTAAAAAATACCTTTGGCAGGAAGATCGGCAGACACTGAAAAATAAAAAATAATCGCGGCAACACATTCATTTTAATTGCTTGTACCCGACCTGCCAGAGACAGAGGGAGACCATCCCACCTTGCCAGATCCGCTTTCACCCTCCCCACCAAAAGTTATACCAATGGAGCCCCGCCCAGTCCCGTGCCACCTGCACCCGCAGATATCTAAAGTGGGTCACTGCCCTACGGAATGGTAGCCTCCCAATCCCTGCCCCCACCCCGGCCAAGGCACCACAAAATATTTACTTTTATCTAAATTTAGCTTGGACCCCGAAAAAGACGCAAACAACCAAAGCAGCTCCAATATACCCCCCATTGCCACACTCAGTGCCGATATATAAAACAACAATTCGTCCGTAAACAAAGATACCTTATGCTCCACCCAACCCCCGCACTATCTCTTTCCACACCTCCGAATTCTTCAACGCGATGGCCAACAGCTCAATCGTAAGCGCGAGCAACAGGGGGCAAATAGGCCATCCCTGCCTGGGCCCTCGATGCAAAATATCCCGAATTCATGTTATCCATGTGGACACTCGCCCTCGGCTCCCTGTACAGCAGCCTTACCCAATCCACAAATCGTGGCCCAATCCAAAACCGCTCCAGAACTGCCATCAAACACCCCCACTCTACTTGGTCAAATGCCTTCTCGGCGTCCAATGCCACAACCACCTCTGTCTCCCTCCCCTCCGCCGGTGCCATAACCATGTTCAATACCCTTCTAATGTTCGGAAAGAACTGCCTCCCCTTCACAAACCCCGTCTGATCTTCAGCTATCACCTTCGGGAGGCATTCTTCCAACCTACGCGCCACAACCTTCGCCAACACCTTGGTGTCCACATTCAAAAATGATAGGGGCCTATATGACCCACATTCTGTCGGATCCTTATTCTTCTTGAGCAACAGGAAGATCGATGCCTGCGCCAAAGTCTGTGGCAACCACCCCTTCCCTATTGCTTCCTCAAACATCCCCACCATCAGCTGTGCCAACTTCTCTTTAAATTTCTTGTCGTGCTCCACCGGAAACCCATCTGGCCCTGCTACCTTCCTTAATTGCATCCTCCCAATCGCATCTTTTATCTCCTGCTCCACTATCGCCCCCTCCAATATGGCCCTAACCTCATCCCCCAACTTTGGGTATTCCAAACCATCCTGGAATTCCTGCATCTCCTGATCCTCCGACCTATAAAATCTCTTGTAGAACTCCTCAAACACTATCAATCTGATCCAGAGCCACCACCAACTTCCCTGCCCTGTCCTGCACCTGGGCAATTTCCCTCGCTGCTGCCTCCCTCCGAAGTTGGCTTGCCAAGTTGCACCCTGCCTTCTCTCCATACCCGTAAACTGCTCCCCTCGCCTGCTTCAGTTGACGCACCGCCTTTCTTGTGGACAGCCGGTCAAAGCTCGCCTGCAACTCCTTCCTCTTTTCCAACAGCACCGAATCCCTGTCTTCTGAATACCTCCTGTCTACCTCCAACATCTCGGGCTGAATTTTCCGCTTCCCGACGCTGAAATCACGTTCGGCGACGGGGTGGAGAATCCGTTTTGGCACCAATAGCGGGAGCGGCTTGGTGTTTGTATTCTCCGCCCCCTGGCCTGAGGCCCGCCCTGCGATGCTCTGTCCCCGACCGGCCGAGTTCCCAATGGCGAGGGACTCTCATGGTCTCACGCGACGGCTGCGGACTCAGTCAAGTGAGTCTCCTGCAACATCGCCACATTGGCCTAAAACCTTTCAAGCGCCCTCGATCTATTGACTGGACCTCCCAATGCCCTCACGTTCCAGGTAACTATCCTAACCGGGGGTTTCTCACTCCTCCCCTCCTATCCACCATGCTACCAGGACTTGATAGTCTAAGGTATAAAGAGAGGCTGGATAGGCTGGGACATTTTTTTGCTGGAGCGTAGGAGGCTTAGGGGTGATCTTATAAAATAATGAGGGGCATAGATAAGGTAGGTAGTCAACATATTTTCCTAAAGGTAGGAGTCTAGAACTAGAGGGCATAGGTTTAAGGTGAGAGGGGAGATACACAAAAGGGACCAGAGGGGAAATTTCTTCACACAGAGGGTGGTGAGCATTTGGAACCAGCTGCCAGAGGCAGTGGTAGAGGTTGGTACAATTTTTTCCTTTGAAAACCAGGAAACAGTTACATGGATAGGGTGGGTATAGAGGGATATGGACCAAATGCGGGCAAGTAGGACTAGCTTAGTGACAGAAACTGGGCGGCATGGACCAGCTGGGCTAATGGGCCTGTTTACATGCTGTAAACATCTATGACTCTATCATCATAACACATGGCTCTGCCCCATGAGCCTGACCCGCCCCATCCATTGTTAACATCAAAACCCCTCCCCCTCCCAGAAACCCCCCTGCACTTCCTCTTGAGAAACCCTCACTCAGTATCGATCCCCTCCCCTCCCTTTTCACACCTCCAAGGCCCATCGAAACCTGCTCGCCAGGCTCCAATGTCCGCAGCCCCTCCCCCCACCACACCTCCGTTCACTAGCTGACTTAAGATATCAAGTGCGGGGGCTCCCACCCAGGCCTTCCCTCCCTTCCCCTCCCGCCCAGCCCCAGGAAAAGCAATCAAACACAAACATCTCAGCAAAATAAAACTGTCCCAACAAAGAATAACAATAAAAAACTTAACCTCTATAGCAGCATGAAGTTAAAAAAAAAATCTACAGGTCAAAACTCCATTTATACACTGTCTCAAATCCCCGTTCACAGTCGACAATCCTCCTTCAGTCCCATTCTTCACTTCTGTCCCAAGCCTTCTGCCTTCATGAACGCCTCCTCCCCTTCCGCCGTCTCGAAATTGAAATCTCTGGAGTTGTAGGTCACCCTCAGCTTTGCTGGGTACTCCACTCCGAACCGTACCCCGCTGTTGCACAATGCCTTGATTCGGCCGAAAGCCGTCCATCTCTTTGCCTGTTCCACCATCAAGTCCTGGTAAATATGAACACCAGCACCAGCCCACTGTACCTCCCGCTTCTGCTTCGCCCAGTTCAAAACCTTCTCCGTCATGTGGTCACTGTGTGATGGATCTCTGTGTCTATTCCGAACCCTGGATATCCGTTATCCCTTCTCAGTTCCCAAATAACAGAGGTCAAGTCTGTGCTTTTTGGCAAAGTCCGCTGGAACTTTATTAGTCAGCTGTAGTGCCCACTGGTAACTTTATTTTCAATGCAACATTTTGTGAGTTCCGACTAGCCCTTTAGCAAACTAGTCAGATTGATTGTCTTTAGAGAATACAGTGGTTGAGTTTAAAATACAGATCGTGGTAATTCTTCAAATCATAATACACAGAATAACATAACTAAATGATTTAAACAAAAGAAAGATGGCGATAGCAAAGGCAAGCAGCAAAAGCATTGGTTTCAGAAAGAGAGAGGGAGAGAGAGAGTGATTCCGGAAAGAGTTTTTCCATCCCGGGTAAGTGATTCTTAAGGAGATTATTATCTTAAGGTCTAGCCTTCTTTTCACCTCTGATTAGCTTTAACTAATTTATAATTCACTCAATTCAGCCAAATTGTCTGTTCATCAGTTTAAGAGATATATGTATTTAAATGTACTGGCATAAATTTTCCCATACCATCGCTTGACAATTTCCATTCAGAAAGTATCTCTAGACTGTTTCCATAGAGATGGAACTACCAGTTCTTACTGTATAACAATGGGGCCTTTTAGCTAGTTGACGTCACTGTTCTTATAGTCTCAAGCAATTTGCAAAATGCTCCCAGCTATTCAGCTTCCCTTACTCGCATGGTTAATATTATTACAGTTAATTATTTGTAATAAGTTTTCATTTAAACCTCTTATGTCTGACTAGAAAAGTCAATTTCTATCATTGTGGAAGCAGATGATCACTGTCCTTGGCTGCTCGTTCAACTTCAGCTTAGGCCTCAGCGACCGATGGGCTCGGTCCAGTTCATACCAAGAGGGCCCCTCTCCCTCCCCCACCAGTTCTGCTAACATCTAGGTGAAGTACTCCGTCGGCCTCGAGCCCTCAACCCCCTCGGGCAGGCCCACTATCCTCAACTTTTACCGCCTCGAGCGGTTCTCCAAATCCTCCAACTTTGCTCGAAACCCCTTTTTGGACTCAACCACCCTCTGCAACTCATCTCCCATCGAGGTGAGCTGATCGCTGTGCTGCGACCTGGCCTCCTCCACTCCCTTCATCTTCTCGCCCTGCTCCCTCACCTTGGCCGATGTCTTCGCTACCGCCACCCTCACCAGGGCAATTACATCCTCCACCAACGCCTTCAAAGCCACCGCCATCTCCTTTCTCAACACCTCCATATGCTTCGCAAACTGCTTCCGCAGCTCCAAGAACATCACCTCAGTCACATTCTCTGCTGTAAGCAGTGAGGTCCCACCCAGCAGCCCAGCCTCTGCCATCATGTTAGCTCCTGGGTCGGCCCTCACACTCGATGATGAACTCTCACTCCCTCCCTCCTTCACGGCTGTTTTCCTTAAACCTTTTGACGGTCTTTGCCTCCTTTATACCTTCCTACACCCAAGCATTCGCAAATTGTCCCCAGGACCAGGCATTAAAACTTCTAAAAACACGCCTCAAGCAGGAGCCACTCAACATGCGACTTCCTCTCTGCATGGCACCACCGGAAGACCTCCTGTAGATTTATGGTTGTCGGTCCATACTCAGACCCATAGGCCCATATTGTAGCCCTTTTCCGACTCCGCGGCTACCCAGGAGGCGTAATTATTTATTTCAGCTAGCTGCACTGAATTCATTACTGGGTTTGTGCAGCCAAATAACCCTCTATTGTCTCCTAACCTGCTCCTTTTATTTCGCTGGCATACCCTTGACTCAGGAGTTATCCAATAATTATAATCATCTATGGCCTCCTGTAGGCTGATTTTTGCCCACTTGATGGCACTTGGATGGTCGTGGCACTTGGACTGTAGAACTTCTCATAACCCTGAGACGTCATACGTTATTTCTAAAGATATCATTGTGACATCATGTAATAGGGTTAGAACATAGAACATAGAACATAGAACGATACAGCGCAGTACAGGCCCTTCGGCCCACGATGCTGCACCGAAACAAAAGCCATCTAACCTACACTATGCCATTATCACCCATATGTTTATCCAATAAACTTTTAAATGCCCTCAATGTTGGCGAGTTCACTACTGTAGCAGGTAGGGCATTCCACGGCCTCACCACTCTTTGCGTAAAGAACCTACCTCTGACCTCTGTCCACCACCACAAAGAGTGGTGAGCCTGTGGAATTCATTACCACAGGAAGTAGTTGGTGCTAAAACTTTGAATATATTCCTGGATATAGCACTTGGGGAGAATGGGATCAAAGGCTATGGGGAGAAAGCAGGATTAGGCTATTGAGTTGGATGATCAGCCATGGTCGTGATGAATGGTGGAGCAGGCTCGAAGGGCCAAAAGGCCTCCTCCTGCTCCTATCTTCTATATACCAAAGATTATAACATCTATCATCACTATATCTGAGTCTATCAACTACATGGGTGCAGTTTTCCTGACAGTGCTGACCTCCAAGGCTGGGTTTCCACACAAATGGAGGGAGATTGGCCCATCCTGCTGTTAAATTTAAATATGGACCGAATACCCACACTCCCTCTTTTGGTTCCGTTATGTTACACATATAAGCCCACAGACCAAACCCCAAATGTCCCACCGAGTTTGTATCTGTTTTTAGTCCCAATTCAGAAGGTGTGGTGAACCATTGTCCCTTTCGTAATTCCTGCAGGAAATGCCATCCCGTTGGTTGTTTTACGATGTCAGATCTACAGTCTGTATTATCTCCATTCACATCCTGGATCTTTGATCCTAATTGGCATTCTGGGTCACCCTAGGGGCACAAAGACGGTGCGTTTTGACATGGTCTTTCCCCAATCTGGCATAATCACTTGTGTCTGATGGCTGGCGGGAGTTACTTGATTCAAAGTCCAGGCGTTTGGTTTCTTAATCCATTCTCCTGGTCCCTCCTGCGGGGAGCTGGACCTATTGTCCCGGGCGCAGGCAGGTATCCCCCTCCACGTATACAGTCGGCACCTCCCATGTCTTTGTACAGGTCACCAAAGGGAGTAAGAACCTAGGAAAAAGGTAACATTCACCCCGCAAGTCATCGGGAAAGTTAGATCTCTTTAGTGTCTTTATACAACTTTAACTGTGTATAGTGTTTCCATCTCGGCAAGACTTTCATATCTACCAAGGTGTAGGTATCTCCTGCGACAATCACCTCATAGGATCCTACCCATCAGGGCTGCAAACCTGCTCTTTTGGGAAGTACCTTGACCATTACCTTATTCCACGCCTTGGGATTTTGATTATGGATGCGTTCCTTCTCTCTTTTCCAATCTTTAATTCTCTGCATGTCTACTACCTCTCCTTTTAGGCTATGCAGTTGCTCAGCTAGGTGTCCGATAAAATTGAACACCCTTTCCCTTGTGTTGCAAATCTCTGCTCCCCCTGTCTCTACATCCTTGGGAAGTATCATGGCTTTCCCCATCATTAGCTC
Source organism: Scyliorhinus torazame (assembly GCF_047496885.1). Taxonomy (NCBI): domain Eukaryota; kingdom Metazoa; phylum Chordata; class Chondrichthyes; order Carcharhiniformes; family Scyliorhinidae; genus Scyliorhinus; species Scyliorhinus torazame. Next base: position 327,188,867 of record NC_092710.1, read on the forward strand.
AAAGAGCGTCAGTCCCATCCCTCTAACTGGGGTGGTTCACATCTTCATTAATATAGTAGGTAAGACCTTCACCCAACCCTGTCCGGCCTTCACTAAGGACTTTGTCAGGCTCTTTTTCAGAGTTCTGTTTGTCCTTTCTATCATCATAGATTACAATGCAGAAGGAGGTCATTCGGCCCATTCAGTCTGCACCTGTCCTTGGAAAGAGCACCCCACCCAAGCTCACACGTCCACCCTATCCCTGTAGCCCAGCAACCCAACCTAAATTTTTTCGACAATGAGGGCAATTAAAAAAAAAAAAATTTAAGGTGCCCAATTCATTTTTTCCAATTAAGGGGCAATTGAGCGTGGCCAATCCATCTAACCTGCACATCTTTGGGTTGTGGGGGCGAAACCCAAGCAAACACGAGGAGAATGTGCAAACTCCACACGGACAATGACCCAGTGCCGGGATCGAACCTGGGACCTCGGCGCTGTGAGACTGCAATGCTAACCACTGTGCCACCCTGCTGCCCCACTAAGAGCAATTTAGCATGGCCAATCCGCCTAACCTGCAAATCTTTGGACTGTGGGAGGAAACCGGAGCACGCGGAGGAAACCCATGCATACATGGGGAGGACATACAAACTGTACAGACAGTCACCCAAGCTGGGAATCGAACCTGGCACCCTGGAGCTGTGAAGGACCTGTGCTAACCACTGTGCTACAGTGCCGCCCTGGTTTTGTGGGTGGTATGGAACGTGAAATCGTTGTCTGATTCCTAGCAGGGCACAAGCCTGCCTCATTACTCTCCCTGCAAAGTGAGTGCCATTGTCCGAATCTAGCTGCAGTGGGACGCCCCACCGTGGTATTACTTCCTCTGCGAGTATCCTACCAATGGTTCCAGCTGAGCAGTCCCTGCAGGGGATTGACTACATTGGTCAGTGAGGAGAGTGACGGCCAGGTAATGCCTCCAATGTCGCACAGCTTCAACGATGGCTTGGGCCTCCTTTTCAATGGAGGAGTGGCGAATTTCGGAGGCATGGAGGGTGAGGGAAAAGAATGCCATGGGTCTGCCTGCCTGGTTGAGGGTGGCGGCCAGAGCGACGTCTGATGCATCGCTCTCGACTTGAAAGGGGAGGGTCTCATCGACCACGTGCATCGCAGCCTTGGCGATGTCGGCCTTGACATGGTCGAAGGCCTGGTGAGCCTCGGCCGTGAGGGGGAAAACGGTGGAGTGAATGAGTGGGTGGGCCTTGTCCACACAGTTAGGGACCCACTGGGCATAGTATGAGAAGAACCCCGGCATCGTTTGAGGGTCTTGGGGCAGTGGGGGAGGGGGAGTCCCATGAGGGGGCAAATGCGGTCGGGGCCAGGCCCTAAAACTCCATTTTGCACCACATAGCCAAGGATGGATAAGCAGTTGGTGCTGAACACGCACTTCTCTTTGTTAGACATTAGGTTCAGAAGTTTGGCGGCGTGGAGAAATTTGAAAAGGTTAGCGTCGTGGTCCTGCTGGTCGTGGCCGCAGATGGTGACAGATTTATCCAGGTACGGGAAGGTGGCCCACAGTCTGTACCGGTCAACCATTCGGTCCATCTCTCATGGAAGACCGAGACCCCGTTAGTGACGCCGAAGGGAACCCTAAGGAAGTGGTAAAGGCGGCCGTCTGCTTCGAACGCAGTGTATTGGCGGTCCGCCTTGCGGATGGGGAGCGGGTAGTAGGCAGATTTCAGGTCCACTGTAGAGAAGACCCGGTACTGTGCAATCTGATTGACAATGATTCTCCCCAGTCTTTACAACTACCACTGGGCTCTCCAGGGGCTGTTGCAGGCCTCAATGATGCCTTCCCGCAGCAGCCGCTGGACCTCCGACCTGATGAAGATCCTGTCCTGGGCACTGTACCGTCTGCTCCTGGTGGCAACGAGTTTGCAATCCGGGGTGAGGTTTGCAAACAGGGAAGGTGGGTCGACCTTAAGGGTCGTGAGGCCGCAAACAGTAAGGGGTGGTAGGGGTCCGCCGATTTTCAGAGTTAGACTTTGGAGGTTGCACTGGAAGTCCAGGCCGAGTAGCAAGGCAGCACAGAGGTTGGGCAGGACGTAGAGCTGGAAGTTGCTGAACTCTACGCCCTGGACGGTGAGGGTGGCGGTGCAATACCCACGGATCTCCACCGAGAGGGATCCAGAGGCCAGGGGGATTTGTTGGGTAATGGGGTGTACCGCGAGGGAGCAGCGCCTTACCGCATCGGGGTGGATGAAGCTCTCTGTGCTCCCAGAGTCGAGAAGGCAAGGTGTCTTGTGGCCATCGACTTTCACCGTCGTTGTCGCGGTTGGGAGGTTGTGTGGCCGGGACTGGTTGAGCGTGATGGAGGTGAGCTGCGGCTGGTGTTGGTGGGCCTTGGGCTGGTCGGCGGTGGTTGCGGGCGATGAGTGGCCCGATGAGGTGCCCAACGAGCAGGGGTCCTGAGGCGCCGTCCAAAATGGCGGCGATGATGGCGGCACCCATGGGGTGCACGTGGCGGGCGGCGTTAAAGATGGCGGCGCACAAGGTCTGATGGGAAGATGGCAGCGCCCACGGGCTGCACGTGGGTTGCGGGGGCAAAAATGGCGGCGCCCTCGGGTCGCACGTGGAGGGTGCAGGAACAATGGGGCTGGTTACAGTGGTGACCGACCGGGCCTGGCACACCGCAGCGAAATATCCTTTCTTCCCGCAGGCCTTGCAGAGTGCGCTCTGTGCCGGGCAGCGCTGCCGGGGTGCTTTGTCTGCCCGCAGAAATAGCACTTTGGCCCCCCGGGGTTGGCTGTCTGCCGCCCGGCGCAGGCTTGGGGTTGGCTGGGGGCGGTCGCTGGTGGGGTCCACGATGTCCAGGAGGGGGTCGCCGTGCAGTTGGGGGCGTAGACTTGTACATTACAGGAGGCTACGGTTAGCCAGGTCGCGAGTTTCTTGCGTGCCGCGAGGTCGAGCGTACCCCCTTCTAAGAGGCACTGGCGAATGTATGCCGACCCTATGCCCGTAACGAAAGCATCCCTGATTAGGAGTTTGGAATGTTCGACGGCTGAAACTGCTTGGCAATCGCAGTTCCTCACCAGGGCGCGCAGGGCACGCCAGAAATCTTCCAATGACTCACCGGGGAGTTGTTGCCACGTGGACAGGAGGTGCCTGGCGTAGAGTTTGTTGATCCGCCGAGTGTAGTTCTCTTTCAGAAGCGCCATGTCCTCAGTGTAGTTGGGTGCGTCCCAGATAAGGGATATCGGAGCTCAACTATGTGTACAGGATCTGTACTTTCTGTGCCTCTGAGGGTTGTTCTGTCGCTGATCCGATGTAGGCTTCAAAGCAAGCTAGCCAGTGGTCGCAGGCCAATGTTGCGTTGTCTGCTTGAGGGTGCAGCTGCAGGCGATCTGGCTTGATACGTAGGTCCATCGCTGTGAAATCTCTGCTTAATAAATTGATGCACTATCAATTGCGACGAGACGAGAGTAGAGAGCAATCGAGGCTTTATTACGCAGAGATGTGTTGCCTCCTACAGCTGCTGCTGAAATGGCTGCCGTTCAGAGAGCACACACATTTATACTCCGCCTACTGGGCGGAGCCAGCAGGCAGCGATCTACCCCCGTACCTGTAGTGCAGGAGCCTTACCGTATTACTTCTCATATGTGCATTATATACAAACAGTGGTGACTACCACAAAGGGCAACAGTGAAGTGTGAATGAGTTCACCCTTTCCAAGGGAGAGTCTTTTCATCCCCATTGCCTCTATGTTGTGACAAAAATGTTGGAATTCTTGAGGCAGCTAGATCTGTGACTCATGATTCACCTGTATTTAAAACAAAAGCATAAAGATACACTCAGCCTGGAGCCAAATGAGTTAATTTGGTATAGCTGTATCTGTCAATTTCAGAGAAAATTAAAATCCATCGTCTTCGCTGCATGAAAACTCCCGATCAGTGAATTTGATGTGCAATGAGTTTACAGAGAAATTAATGAAATGTCTCCCAGTCTGGGAATAAAAAAACAGAACAAAGTTTCCAAATGTAGGTTCATCAAGACTGCCTGGAACTAAGGAGCATATGGGCCCTTAAACAAAGGATAACTAGTCTTCATGGGTGAAATTCTCCGGTATCGGTGCGATGTCCGCCGACTGGCGCCCAAAATGGCGCAAATCAGTCGGGCATCGCGCCGCCCCAAAGATGCGGAATGCTCCACATCTTTGAGGGCCGAGCCCCAACCTTAAGGGGCTAGGCCCGCGCCGGATGAATTTCCGCCCCGCCAGCTGGCGGAAAAGGCCTTTGGTGCCCCGCCAGCTGGCACGGAAATGACATCTCCGGGCGGCGCATGCGCGGGAGCGTTAGTGGCCGCTGACGGCATTCCCGCGCATGCGCAGTGGAGGGTGTCTCTTCCGCCTCCGCCATGGTGGAGACCGTGGCGAAGGCGGAAGGGAAAGAGTGCTCCCACGGCCTGCCCGCGGATCGGTGGGCCCCTATCGCGGGCCAGGCCACCGTGGGGCCCCCCCCCCTCCCCCCCGGGGCCAGATCGCCCCGCGCTCCCCCCAGGACCCCGGAGCCCGCCCGCACCGCCTTGTCCCGCCGGTAAGGTAGGTGGTTTAATCTATGCCGGCGGGACAGGCATTTTAGCGGCGGGACTTCGGCCCATCCGGGCCGGAGAATCGCGGGGGGGCGGCCGCCAACCGGCGCGGCACGATTCCCGCCCCCGCCGAATATCCGGCGAATTCGGCAACCGGCGGGGGTGGGATTCACGTCAGCCCCCAGCGATTCTCCGACCCGGCGGGGGGTCGGAGAATCTCGCCCCATACTCCCATTTCGATGCCTTTGGTTTTTTTCCACCTTCAGCTAAGAGCACCCAGGATTATGCTAAACTCAAACTAATCATTTCCAAATCCCAATTTATGTACTTTTTTTCATTTACTTCCTGAGAATTGTGTTCTAAGTAACTTCCATGATGTTGATCATTATTACTGTTTTTTTAAAGAAATTTCAAATACTTGCCCTGTTTTAAATCACACTTCAAATGCAGTTTACAACTCCCAATTGATGTAAAACTCAGTGTTGCAAAACACATTTAAAACGAGAAACACCAAAGGAAATTCACAATTCTTTATTAAACACACACACACACATACACACACACACTCATTCATCCACGGAGGGCTCCACTCAAACAAAGAATTCAAAGCACTATACTTTAATTCAATCTCAACAAACTGAAAAATCAAAGGAGAATTTGCAAAGAAAACAAATGAAGTGCATTAAGACAGTAATCTTCATTCTTCTTAAAAACTGTAATCAAAACTCAAAGAAAAGGTAAATTCTCTCGCAAATATATATAATAAGCTTGAACACTTCTGCAGCCACAGGGACTTTTCCATTGCCCCAGAATCACTACTCTTCCACGATTGCTTTAATAATAATAATAATAATAATATTTTTTGTCACAGTAGGTTTACATTAATACTGCAATGAAGTTACTGTGAAAATCCCCTAGTCGCCACATTCCGGCGCCTGTTCGGATACTGTTATAACCTGCCTACTTACCATTGGCTGGAGACTAATGACTATCCCACAATCCTGTGGGAGTATGAGCTTCCCCAATGAGGGGGGCGGAGAAACTCCTAGTATAAATAAGCTGGCCAGTTCAGGAACCAGGAGGAAGGAGTATGTAGCAAGGGAAGTTACTGCTACTGTTATGTATATATGTTATAGTAAATAAATGTTATTACTTGTATCCTTAAAACTCTTCGTGGATTCTTCGTGGCCCTTATAAAACTGGCGACGAAGGTAAAAGTGAATAGCTGTCTACACTGCTGAAGCCACCTCCCTGGATTTTTGTTGGATACAGGTTGGGAGTTGTTTTCTATGCCTCTGTTCGGACGTTTGGATGTTTTTGATGCTGCGCTGGAAAGCTGGAACCAGTACACACAACGGATGCGTTACTATTTCCGGGCAAACAATATCACTGAAAACGAGCGCCAGGTGGTCATATTGCTCACCGCCTGTGGCCCGCATACGTTTGGGGTGATTAGGAGCCTTACGTACCCAGCTGCGCCGGACACCAAAACGTTTGATGAACTTGTGAATATAGTGGGGCAACACTTTAACCCAACCCCGTCCACGATAGTCCAGCGTTACCGGTTTAATACCGCTGAGAGGACCCCTGGAGAATCCCTTGCCGATTTTCTATCCAGGCTACGCAGGATTGCGGAGTACTGTGACTATGGTGAGACCTTGTCAGAAATGTTACGCGACCGTTTGGTTTGCGGTATTAACAATGCAGCCACCCAGAGAAAGTTGTTAGCGGAGCCAACATTGACTTTTCAACAGGCCATTCAAATAGTCTTGTCCCGAGAGAGCGCAGAGCGAGGAGTACAGGAGCTACAGGGAATGGAAGTGCATGCCTTGGGGCGCAATCCAAAAACGTCCCCCCGCACTCCTGCGGTACCTTGGGCGAGGCAACGTCCGGACCGACGCCAGTGGCCATCGGACATTCCTCCCCGAAGGGAGCCTTCTCCAGAGCCAATGGATGAGGAGCCATGTCCGTGTCAGACTTGTAGGAGCCGACCCCGTCGCGGACGGCGGTCCTGGGGACACCAGAGGCGCCGTCGTTCCGACCGAAACTGGGACCAGCCCAGGGGCCGTAACTGGGACCAGCCCAGAGGCCGTACCTTCCATGTGGATGAACCTGCGGCGACTACTCCTGAGGACGTGGAGACGGAGGACGACTGCCTGCAGCTGCATTGTGTGGCAGCTCCCCGTGTGGCCCCCATTAAGGTGACAGTACGGGTCAATGGCCACCCGCTTGAGATGGAGTTGGATACTGGCGCAGCGGTCTCCGTGATCGCCCAGAGGACATTCGACCGCATCAAGCAGGGTATACTGACCCTTACATTAACCGACTCACAGGCCATGTTGGCCACCTACACGGGGGAACCACTGGACATTGCAGGAACTACAATGCCCCCTGTTGTCTATGGACGCCAGGAGGGGCGTTTCCCACTTATCGTGGTGCGCGGCCATGGGCCCAGCCTGTTGGGTCGGGACTGGTTGCGCCATTTGCGGTTGCAATGGCAGCACATCCTCCAAACAGTTTCTGAAGGGTTGACTGAGGTGCTAGGACGATACCCAGATGTATTCCAGCCTGGTTTGGGGAAAATAAAAGGGGCCGTAGCCCGTATCCAAGTTGAACCAGGAGCCACGCCACGCTATTTCCAGGCACGCCCAGTGCCTTACATAGAACATAGAACGATACAGCGCAGTACAGGCCCTTCGGCCCACGATGTTGCACCGAAACAAAAGCCATCTAACCTACACTATGCCATTATCATCCATATGTTTATCCAATAAACTTTTAAATGCCCTCAATGTTGGCGAGTTCACTACTGTAGCAGGTAGGGCATTCCATGGCCTCACTACTCTTTGCGTAAAGAACCTACCTCTGACCTCTGTCCTATATCTATTACCCCTCAGTTTAAAGCTATGTCCCCTCGTGCCAGCCATTTCCATCCGCGGGAGAAGGCTCTCACTGTCCACCCTATCTAACCCCCTGATCATTTTGTATGCCTCTATTAAGTCTCCTCTTAACCTTCTTCTCTCCAACGAAAACAACCTCAAGTCCATCAGCCTTTCCTCATAAGATTTTCCCTCCATACCAGGCAACATCCTGGTAAATCTCCTCTGCACCCGCTCCAAAGCCTCCACGTCCTTCCTATAATGCGGTGACCAGAACTGTACGCAATACTCCAAATGCGGCCGTACCAGAGTTCTGTACAGCTGCAACTTGACCTCCTGGCTCCGGAACTCAATCCCTCTACCAATAAAGGCCAACACTCCATAGGCCTTCTTCACAACCATATCAACCTGGGTGGCAACTTTCAGGGATCTATGTACATGGACACCTAGATCCCTCTGCTCATCCACACTTCCAAGAACTTTACCATTAGCCAAATATTCCGCATTCCTGTTATTCCTTCCAAAGTGAATCACCTCACACTTCTCTACATTAAACTCCATTTGCCACCTCTCAGCCCAGCTCTGCAGCTTATCTATATCCCTCTGTAACCTGCTACATCCTTCCACACTATCGACAACACCACCGACTTTAGTATCGTCTGCAAATTTACTCACCCACCCTTCTGCACCTTCCTCTAGGTCATTGATAAAAATGACAAACAGCAACGGCCCCAGAACAGATCCTTGTGGTACTCCACTTGTAACTGAACTCCATTCTGAACATTTCCCATCGACCACCACCCTCTATCTTCTTTCAGCTAGCCAATTTCTGATCCACATCTCTAAATCACCCTCAATCCCCAGCCTCCGTATTTTCTGCAAGAGCCTACCGTGGGGAACCTTATCAAACGCTTTGCTGAAATCCATATACACCACATCAACTGCTCTACCCTCGTCTACCTGTTCAGTCACCTTCTCAAAGAACTCAATAAGGTTTGTGAGGCATGACCTACCCTTCACAAAGCCATGCTGACTATCCCTGATCATATTATTCCTATCTAGATGATTATAAATCTTGTCTCTTATAATCCCCTCCAAGACTTTACCCACTACAGATGTGAGGCTCACCGGTCTATAGTTGCCGGGGTTGTCTCTGCTCCCCTTTTTGAACAAAGGGACCACATTTGCTGTCCTCCAGCCCTCTGGCACTATTCCTGTAGCCAATGATGACATAAAAATCAAAGCCAAAGGTCCAGCAATCTCTTTCCTGGCCTCCCAGAGAATCCTAGAATAAAGCCCATCAGGACCCGGGGACTTATCTATTTTCAGCCTGTCCAGAATTGCCAACACCTCTTCCCTATGTACCTCAATGCCATCTATTCTATTAGCCTGGCTCTCAGCATTCTCCTCCAGAACATTATCTTTTTCCTGAGTGAATACTGACGAAAAATATTCATTTAGTATCTCGCCTATCTCTTCAGACTCCACACACAACTTCCCATCCCTGTCCTTGACTGGTCCAACTCTTTCCCTAGTCATTCGCTTATTCCTGACATACCTATAGAAAGCTTTTGGGTTTTCCTTGATCCTACCTGCCAAATACTTCTCATGTCCCCTCCTTGCTCGTCTTAGCTCTCTCTTTAGATCCTTCCTCGCTACCTTGTAACTATCCATCGCCCCAACTGAAACTTCACACCTCATCTTCACATAAGCCTCCTTCTTCCTCTTAACAAGAGATTCAACTTCTTTGGTAAACCACGGTTCCCTCGCTCGACGCCTTCCTCCCTGCCTGACCGGTACATACTTATCTAGAACACGCAGTAGCTGATCCTTGAACAAGCTCCACTTATCCAGTGTGCCCAACACTTGCAGCCTACTTCTCCACCTTATCCCCCCCAAGTCACGTCTAATGGCATCATAATTGCCCTTCCCCCAGCTATAACTCTTGCCCTGCGGTGTATACTTATCCCTTTCCATCATTAACGTAAACGTCACCGAATTGTGGTCACTGTCCCCAAAGTGCTCTCCTACCTCCAAATCCAACACCTGGCCTGGTTCATTACCCAAAACCAAATCCAACGTGGCCTCGCCTCTTGTTGGCCTGTCAACATATTGCGTCAGGAAACCCTCCTGCACACACTGTACAAAAAAACGACCCATCTAATGTACTCGAACTATATCTTTTCCAGTCAATATTTGGAAAGTTAAAGTCTCCCATAATAACTACCCTGTTACTTTCGCTCTTATCCAGGATCATCCTCGCCATCCTTTCCTCTACATCCCTAGAACTATTTGGAGGCCTATAGAAGACTCCCAACAGGGTGACCTCTCCTTTCATGTTTCTAACCTCAGCCCATACTATCTCGGAAGATGAGTCCCCATCTAGCATCCTCTCCGCCACCGTAATACTGCTCTTGACTAGCAGCGCCACACCTCCCCCTCTTTTGCCTCCTTCTCTGAGCTTACTAAAACACCTAAACCCCGGAACCTGCAACATCCATTCCTGTCCCTGCTCTATCCATGTCTCTGAAATGGCCACAACATCGAAGTCCCAGGTACCAACCCATGCTGCCAGTTCCCCTACCTTATTTTGTATACTCCTTACGCCTTGCTCGAGAAGGTAGAAGGGGAGCTCACTCGTTTGGAGAGTTTGGGTATTATCAGGCCCGTCCGTTTTGCTGACTGGGCAGCACCAATTGTACCTGTAATGAAGCCAGATGCCACAGTTCGCTTGTGTAGCGACTATAAACTTACAGTGAATACAGTTTCCCGACTCGACCGATATCCAATGCCTCGCATAGAGGATCTCTACGCGAAACTTGCAGGTGGACTCTCGTTCACAAAATTAGATATGAGTCACGCCTACCTGCAGTTGGAGCTGGACCCTGCCTCCCGACCATATGTAACGATTAATACACACCGGCCTGTATGAATGTACACGGTTGCCCTTTGGAGTAACCTCTGCCTGCGCAACTTTTCAACGTGTTATGGAGGGCATTTTGAGAGGTTTACCACGTGTGGCTGTCTACCTAGATGACGTTTTGATTACAGGTACGTCGGAGCAAGAACATTTGGAAAATCTGGAGGCTGTCCTGAGACGCCTTTCGGCGGCTGGAGTCCGTTTACGTCGCACAAAGTGCGTATTTCAGGCAAAGGAAGTAGTCTACCTAGGTTATCGGGTGGACCGCGAAGGTCTGCACTCCGTCGCAGAGAAGGTGCGTGCAATTCAACAGGCCCCCGTCCCGACTGACACTTCGCATCTTCGTTCTTTTCTCGGTCTCGTAAACTATTACGGGAAGTTCCTCCCCAATCTGGCAACTACGCTGGCCCCGTTGCACCTTCTGCTAAAGAAAAATCACACCTGGGTTTGGGGTCAGCCGCAAGAAACCGCTTTCCGGCGGTTAAAGCAACAATTGTCGTCGTCTGGGTTACTAACCCACTATGATCCTGGAAAGCCTTTGCTCGTCACATGTGATGCATCCCCGTATGGTATTGGGGCCGTCCTGTCCCACAAGATGGAGAACGGGGCCGAGCGACCGATAGCTTTCGCCTCCCGCACATTGACTGCAGCGGAGAAAAAGTACGTGCAGATCGAGAAGGAGGGCCTGGCAGTGGTTTTTGCGGTGAAACGCTTCCACCAGTATGTGTACGGCCGCCATTTCACTATCGTGACTGATCATAAGCCCCTGCTGGGACTTTTCAGAGAGGATAAGCCAAAAACGCCCATTGCTTCTGCACGGATCCAGCGCTGGGCTTTGTTGCTTGCTGCATACGAGTATTCTCTGGAGCACAAACCAGGTACGCAGATAGCAAATGCCGACGCACTGAGCCGATTGCCTTTATCGACCGGCCACATGTCGACCCCCACGACCGGTGAGGTGGTTGCAACCCTAAATTTTATGGACACCTTGCCTGTCACGGCATCACAGATCCGTGAGTGGACCCAGACGGAGCCAGTCTTGTCAAAGGTTCGGCACATAGTCCTGTATGGTGGGCAGCATAGACAGCTCCCAGGCGAGTTGCGGGCATTTTCCTCCAAGCTGTCAGAATTCAGCGTGGAAGACGGCATCCTCTTGTGGGGGACGCGTGTGATTGCCCCGGAAAAAGGCCAGGAGCTGATACTAACAGACTTGCACAATGGGCATCCAGGCGTGACCAAAATAAAAATGTTGGCCCGGAATTATGTCTGGTGGCCAGGCCTCGACACCGACATTGAGAAGGTGGCCCAAAACTGTTCCATTTGCCAGGAGCATCAGAAGCTTCCGCCGGCCGCGTCCCTACATCACTGGGAATGGCCAGGGCTTGGGCACGCTTGCATGCAGATTTCGCAGGCCCTTTTCAGGGATCCATGATCCTTCTACTAATTGACGCCCAGTCCAAATGGCTAGAGGTGCATAAGATGCAGGGGACAACGTCCTGCGCAACAATTGAAAAGATGCGTTTATCGTTTAGTACGCATGGCCTCCCCGAGGTGCTGGTCACAGATAATGGCACTCCATTCACGAGTGAGGAGTTTGCTAGGTTCACAAAGATGAACGGCATCCGCCATATCCACACTGCCCCTTACCACCCGGCTTCAAATGGGTTGGCAGAGCGCGCAGTGCAGACATTCAAAAGAGGCCTAAAGAAGCAGTCTTCCGGATCAATGGACACGAGACTGGCTCGCTTTTTGTTTACGTACAGGACCACCCCCCATGCAGTGACTGGGGTAGCTCCTGCAAAACTCCTAATGGGCCGGAGACTTCGCACCCGCCGGGGTACAGGTGCTATAGAAAGGATAGAACAGGAGGTAAGAGAGGAGGGGGAGTGGCGTTTTTGATTAGGGAGAACATCACGGCAGTACTTAGAGGGGATATATCCGAGGGTTCGCCCACTGAGTCTATATGGGTGGAACTGAAAAATAAGAAGGGAGAGATCACCTTGATAGGACTGTACTACAGGCCCCCAAATAGTCACCGGGAAATTGAAGAGCAAATATGTAAGGAGATTACAGATAGCTGCAAGAATAATAGGGTGGTAATAGTAGGGGGCTTTAAATTTCCCAACATTGACTGGGACAGCTATAGCATTAGGGGCTTGGATGGAGGGAAATTTGTTGAGTGTATTCAGGAGGAATTTCTCATTCAGTATGTGGATGGACCGACTAGAGAGGGGGCAAAACTTGACCTCGTCTTGGGAAATAAGGAAGGGCAAGTGACAGAAGTGTTAGTGAGGGATCACTTTGGGACAAGTGACCATAACTCCATTAATTTTAAGATAGCTATGGAGAATGATAGGTCTGGCCCAAGAGTTAAAATTCTTAATTGGGGTAAGGCCAATTTTGATGGTATCAGACAGGGACTTTCAGCGGTAGATTGGGGGAGACTGTTGGCAGGCAAAGGGACGGCTGGTAAATGGGAGGCTTTTAAAAATGTGTTAACCAGGGTGCAGGGTAAGCACATTCCCTTTAGAGTGAAGGGCAAGGCTGGTAGAAGTAGGGAACCCTGGATGACTCGAGATAGAGACTCTGGTCAAAAAGAAGAAGGAGGCATATGACGTACATAAGCAACTGGGATCAAGTGGATCCCTTGAAGAGTATAGAGATTGTCGAAATAGAGTTAAGAGGGAAATCAGGAGGGCAAAAAGGGGACATGAAATTGCTTTGGCAAATAATGCAAAGGAGAATCCAAAGAGATTCTACAGATACATAAAGGGGAAAAGAGTAACTAGGGACAGAGTAGGGCCTCTTAAGGATCAACAAGGACATCTATGTGCAGAGCCACAAGAGTTGGGTGAGATCCTGAATGAATATTTCTCATCGGTATTCACGGTGGAGAAAGGCATGGATGTTAGGAAACTAAGGGAAATAAATAGTGATGTCTTGAGAAGTGTGCATATTACAGAGGAGGAGGTGCTAGAAGTCTTAAAGCGCATCAAGGTAGATAAATCCCCGGGACCTGATGAAATGTATCCCAGGATGTTGTGGGAGGCTAGGGAGGAAATTGCGGGTCCCCTAACAGAGATATTTGAACCATCGGCAGCCACAGGTGAGGTGCCTGAAGATTGGAGAGTGACGAATGTTGTGCCCTTGTTTAAGAAGGGCAGCAGGGAAAAGCCTGGGAACTACAGACCGGTGAGCCTAACGTCTGTAGTAGGTAAGTTGCTAGAAGGTATTCTGAGAGACAGGATCTACAAGCATTTAGAGAGGCAAGGACTGATTCGGGGCAGTCAGCATGGCTTTGTGCGTGGAAAATCATGTCTCACAAATTTGATTGAGTTTTTTGAGGGGGTGACCAAGAAGGTAGATGAGGGCAGTGCAGTAGACGTTGTCTACATGGACTTTAGCAAAGCCTTTGACAAGGTACCGCATGGTAGGTTGTTGCAGAAGGTTAAAGCTCATGGGATCCAGGGTGAGGTTGCCAATTGGATTCAAAATTGGCTGGACGACAGAAGACAGAGGGTGGTTGTAGAGGGTTGTTTTTCAAACTGGAGGCCTGTGACCAGTGGTGTGCCTCAGGGATCGGTGCTGGGTCCACTGTTATTTGTGATTTATATTAATGATTTGGATGAGAATTTAGGAGGCATGGTTAGTAAGTTTGCAGATGACAACAAGATTGGTGGCACAGTGGATAGTGAAGAAGGTTATCTAGGATTGCAACGGGATCTTGATCAATTAGGCCAGTGGGCCGACGAATGGCAGATGGAGTTTAATTTAGATAAATGTGAGGTGATGCATTTTGGCAGATCGAATCAGGCCAGGACCTACTCAGTTAATGGTATGGCGTTGGGGAGAGTTATAGAACAAAGAGATCTAGGAGTACAGGTTCATAGCTCCTTGAAGGTGGAGTCGCAGGTGGACAGGGTGGTGAAGAAGGCATTTGGCATGCTTGGTTTCATTGGTCAGAACATTGAATACAGGAGTTGGGACGTCTTGTTGAAGTTGTACAAGACATTGGTACGGCCACACTTGGAATAATGTGTGCAGTTCTGGTCACCCTATTATAGAAAGGATATTATTAAACTAGAAAGAGTGCAGAAAAGATTTACTAGGATGTTGCCGGGACTTGATGGTTTGAGTTATAAGGAGAGGCTGGATAGACTGGGACTTTTTTCCCTGGAGCGTAGGAGGCTTAGGGGTGATCTTATAGAGGTCTATAAAATAATGAGGGGCATAGATAAGGTAGATAGTCAACATCTTTTCCCAAAGGTAGGGGAGTCTAAAACTAGAGGGCATAGGTTTAAGGTGAGAGGGGAGAGATTCAGAAGGGCCCAGAGGGGCAATTTCTTCACTCAGAGGGTAGTGAGTGTCTGGAATGTGCTGCCAGAGGTAGTTGTAGAGGCGGGTACAATTGTGTCTTTTAAAAAGCATTTAGATAGTTACATGGGTAAGATGGGTATAGAGGGTTATGGGCCAAGTGCGGGCAACTGGGACTAGCTTAATGGTAAAAACTGGGCAGCATGGACTGGTTGGGCCGAAGGGCCTGTTTCCATGCTGTAAACTTCTATGATTCTATGATTCTAGTATGGTTTTCTCGGACATTGGCGCAAAAGTACGCCGCACACAAGAACGGCAGGGACAGGGATTTTCTCGGCATCGTCCGATTCGGCAGTTTGCGCCCGGTGACCCAGTATTCGTTCGGAATTTTGCTGGTGGTGCCCAATGGACTCCTGGTGTAATCTTTCGCCAAACGGGCCCTATATCTTACCAAGTGCAAGCCCAGGGTTGTCTCCAGCGAAAACATGTAGACCACGTTCGGTCCAGAAGATCATCCTCTCAAAAGATTCCCCGCCCCCGGAGCTCATTTCAACAGCCGCAGAGACCAGAGACAATGGAAGGTAGTCCTCACAATCTTCCACTGGTGGCTCACTCGAAGCCTGCGCAGGTCGTTACGGGACCGAATGGAGATAGAGACGCTGACATGACGGAGGCAGCAGACTCTGACTCCGAGATGGAGACACAGGATGCATCAGAGGGGGAATCCTCGGGTCCACGGGCCGTGGATGTACAACCGCGCCGTTCATCACGGAAGCGCCGGTCTCCGTCTCATTACACGCCGCCTGATCCAGCGCCGCGTGCAAATGGCGTCCGGCCTGCGGCCAAACGGGTCCGACGCCTTCCTTCGCCAGGGTCTTCGGTGGATTCCTTGGACTTTGGGGGGGGAGGGATGTTATAACCTGCCTACTTACCATTGGCTGGGGACTAATGACTATCCCACAATCCTGTGGGAGTATGAGCTTTCCCAATGAGGGGGGCGGAGAAACTCCTAGTATAAATAAGCTGGCCAGTTCAGGAACCAGGAGGAAGGAGTGTGTCGCAAGGGAAGTTACTGCTACTGTTATGTATATATGTTATAGTAAATAAATGTTATTACTTTGTATCCTTAAAACTCGTGCTGGATTCTTCGTGGCCCTTACAAAAGATACACTGAGGGAGAATTTGTCTAACAGCACATCTTTCAGGACAGGTTGGAGGAAACCGGAGCACCCGGAGGAAACCCACGCAGACACGGGGAGAAAGTGCAGACTCCACACAGACAGTGACCCAAGCCGGGAATCGAACCTGGAACCCTGTCACTGTGAAGCCACAGTGCTAACCACTTACAGCTTATCCTGCTCCGTAACCTTATTCAAAATACAACTACATACATACATTAAACAAGCAACTTTGAAATGACTAACAAAACCAGACCACAGGGGTGACGTCAGGGACACAGGCACGAGACGGACTCACAGACAAGGAAAAAATCATCCCCTCACACACAAACAGCAACCCAACAAAGAGAGCTTCTCTTTTTTTTAACCTGCCAACAGCTCTGAATAAGTTGATTAAAGTCTGTAGACAATCATTTAACCTTACATTCATCAAAACCAATAATTTCACAATTTCTTTCACATATGCATTCAGAATATAATTCAAACCCTTTCCAAATTGTTAATTTACCATTTAAAAAAAAAACTCAACAGACAGGTCTCCCCAATCTCCGTTGTCTTTATTCACTGCATGATCCCCCAAAGCGCACATCGTACCCCTTTCTCACACTTGTTTTTAGCTTGACCCGTCCACCAGGCCTTTTGTCGTTGCGTCCGATTCGAATCCCTTCTCCCTCACCTTCTTACTGAATTTTATAATAATAATGATTCAATGATAATTTTTTAAATCTTTTATTGTCACAAGTAGGCTTACATTAACACTGCAATGAAGTTACTGTGAAAATCCCCAAGTCGCCCCATTCCGACCTCTGTTCGGATACACAGAGGGAGAATTCAGAATGCCCATTTCACTTAACAGCACGTCTTTGGGGACTTGTGGTAGGATACCGGAGCACCCGGGCGGAAACCCACGCAGACCCGGGGAGAACGTGCAGATTCCGCACAGACAGTGACCCTGGAGTTGTGAAGCAACAGTGCTACCCACTGTGCTACCGTGCTATCGTCTGTACGAGAAATCCCTCGGGGCCCCTGTGTTGATCCCCTATACCGACACCTGTCTTATCAATTCTGGCCACCCCGGCCATCCTTACACCCTCTACTCTCGCGGAATTCTCCTTCCCGGCTACCCCCCACTCGTGGAATTCTCCTATGTGGCTACGCCTCATCACTGTAAACGAGACCCCTCAATCCTTCCTTCCCGTGGAATTCTCCATCGCGCGTTTTTTTTCCAGGCCCTCAGAAACCTCTAATTATTTTTTTCTCCCAACTCTCTATCCTAGTATCCCCATTGACAATTTTATTCAAGCCCACATGGTCAGACTCTTCCTCCGTATAGTTCTTTGGTACCGCAATATAAGGCAAGCCAACGACTAGTGTGAGATCACTCTCCTAACTAGGGTGGTAAATTAAATGTACTCATCCGAATTGGAGCCACATGGTCACTGGTCATCCGGTATGGTAATCTGCTCCGCAACGCCAGTTGTTGGAGGGAATAAATAAACTGAGCCTTTTGAGACCTCAACGAACTTCAATAACAATGATTTTTATTCAACCAGCATGAGGGAGAGCAGGACTCGGAGCTGTAATTCCAGCTTGCTTCCGAGCTGCTCTGCCCCTCCAAAGTTCTTTCACATTCTAATCCCCTGTGGTAGTATGTATTGGAGGTCATGTGGGACTGGAAGCCCTAATGTCATTGGCTGACAGATCCCGGGTCCTGGTTGGCCGTTGACCTCATACTCCGCCCTGAAGGCGAAGTATAAGAAGCCGGTGCCTTCCCCCGCAGGCCAGTTTACTATCGGGCTGCTGGGGAACAGACACGCTTAATAAAGCCTCATCGACTTCACTCTATTCGTCTCACGGAGTCTTTGTGCGCCACATCCCCTTTATGTTAAAAGCATTACATTTATATTAGGTCATCATATTGTTACTTTGAATTTGTCACAGTTCCGTTCTGATCACATTTTGCGGACCCATTGTCCTGTGTGCTTTAACTTTAAGCATTTTCCAGACATCTCCTGCCTAGACCATAAGACCATAAGACATAGGAGCAGAACACTCGGCCCATCGAGTCTGCTCCGCCATTCAATCACGGCTGATTTTTTTTCTCATCCCTATCCTCCTGCATTCTCACCATAACCCCTGATATCCTTATTCATCACGAACCTATCTATCTCTGTCTTAAAGACACTCAGTGATTTGGCCTTCACAGCCTTCTCCGGCAAACAGTTTCACAGATTCATCACCCTTTGGCTGAAGATATTCCTCCTCAACTCTGTTTTAAAGGATCGTCCCTTTAGTCTGAGATGGTGTCCTCTGCTTCTAGTTCTTCCTACATTCTCCACGTCCATCCTATTTCATTTTTCATTTCATTTTTTCTATCCAGACCTCGCAGTACCCTGTAAGTTTCAATAAGATCCCCCATCATCCTTCTAAACCCCAACGAGTAGAGACCCAGAGTCCTCAACCGTTCCTCATATGACAACCTCTTCATTCCAGGGATCATTCTTGTGAACCTCCTCTGGACCCTTTCCAAAGCCATTCCTTAGATACGGGGCCCAAAACAGCTCACAATACTCCAAATGGGGTCTGACCAGAGTCTTATACAGCCTCAAAAATACATCCCTGGTCTTGTATTTTAGCCCTCTCGTCATGAATGCAAACATTGCAATTGCTTTCCTAACTGCCGACTGAACCTGCATGTTATCCTCAAGAGAATCGTGAGTAAGGACCCCCAAGTCCCTTTGTGTTTCTGATTTCCTAAGCATTTCCCTATTTAGAAAATAGTCTATACCTCCATTCCTCCTTCCAAAGCGCATAGCCTCACACTTTTTTCACATTGTATGGATCTACCACTGCTTTGCCCACTTTCCTAGCCTGTTCAAGTTCTTCTGCAGCCCTCTTGCTTCCTCTATACTACCTGTCCCTCTGCAGATCTTTGTATCATCTGCAAACTTAGCAACAGTGCCTTCAGTTCCTTCTTCCAGATCATTAATGCATATTGTGAAAAGTTGTGGTCCCAGCTCAGACCCCTGAGGCACACCACTAGTCATCGGCTGCCATCCTGAAAAAGACCCCTTTAACCCCGCTCTCTGTCTTCTGTCAGTTAGCCAATCCTCTATCCATACCAGGATCTTACCCTTGACACCATGGGCTTTTAACTTATTTAACAGTCTCCTAGGCGGCACCTTGGAAATTTAAATAAATCACATCCATTGGTTCTCCTTTGTCTAACTTCCTTGTTACTTCCTCAAAAAACTCTAATAGATTTGTCAGACATGACCTCCCCTTGATGAAGCCATGCTGACTCAGTTCTATTTTATCATGCACTTCCAAGTACTCTGCAATCTCATCTTTAATAATGGACTCTAAAATCTTACCAATGACTGAAGTCAGGCTAACCAGCCTATGATTTCCTGTCTTCTGCCTCCCTCCCTTCTTCCACAACGGTGTTACATTAGCCACTTTACAGTCCTGTCGACCTTCCTGCATCCAGTGATTCCTGAAAGATCATCACCAATGCCTCCATAATCTCCTCAGCTGTCTCTTTTAGATCCCAACCGGTCCAGGTGATTTATCCACCTTCAGACTTTCAGCTTCCACAGAACCTTCTTCTGAGGAATGACCACTGCACTCACCTCTGCCCCCTGGTTCTCCTGGAGCTCTGGCATCCCACTGGTGTCTTCCACTGTGAAGACTGATGCCACACAAAAGGTTGCTGCATAAGATAAAGATGCATGGCGTTAAGGGTAAAGTAGTAGCATGGATAGAGGACTGGTTAATTAATAGAAAGCAAACAGTGGGGATTAATGGGTGTTTCTCTGGTTGGCAATCAGTAACTAGTTTTGTCCCTCAGGGATCAGTGTTTGGCCCACAATTGTTCACAATTTACATAGATGATTTGGGGACCAAGTGCAATGTGTCCAAGTTTGCAGATGATACTAAGATGAGTGGTAATGCAAAAAGTGCAGAGGATACTGGAAGTCTGCAGACGGATTTGGATAGGTTAAGTAAATGGGCTAGGGTCTGGCAGATGGAATACAATGTTGACAAATGTGAGGTTATCCATTTTGGTAGGAATAACAGCAAAAGGGATTATTATTTAAATGATAAAATATTAAAACCTGCTGCTTTGCAGAGGGACCTGTGTGTTCCAGTGCATGAGTGGCAAAAAGTTGGTTTACAGGTGCAACAGGTGATTAAGAAGGCAAATGGAGTTTTGTCCTTCTTGCTAGAGGGATGTAGTTTAAGACTAGGGAACTGTATAAGGTGTTAGTGAGGCCACACCTGGAGTATTGTGTTCAGGTTTGGTCTCCTTACCTGAGAAAGGACGTACTGGCGCTGGAGGGTGTGCAGAGGAGATTCCAGAGTTGAGGGGGTTGGATTACGAGGAGAGGTTGAGTAGGCTGGGACTGTACTCGTTGGAATTTAGAAGGATGCGGGGGGGGGGGATCTTATAGAAACATATAAAATTATAAAGGGAATAGATAGGATAGATGCGGGGAGGTTGTTTCCACTGGCGGGTGAAAGCAGAACTAGGGGGCATAGCCTCAAAATAAGGGAAAGCAGATTTAGGACTGAGCTCAGGAGGAACTTCTTCACCGAAAGGGATGTGAATCTATGGAATTCCTTGGCCAGTGAAGCAGTTGAGGCTCCTTCATTAAATGTTTTCAAGATAAAGATAGATAGTTTTTTTGGAGAAAAAGGAATAAAAGGTTATGGTGTTCGGGCCGGAAAGTGGAGCTGAGTCCACAAAAGATCAGCCATGATCTCATTGAATGGTGGAGCAGGCTCGAGGGGCCAGATGGCCTACTCCTGCTCCCAGTTCTTATGTTCTTGAAGTAACTTTTTAGTTCCTCTGCCATTTCTTTGTTTCCTATTATTACTTCTCCAGCCACATTTTCCAGTGGTCCAATGTCTATTTTTGCCTCTCTCTTATCTTTTATATATTGAAAAAAACTCTTCATATCTTCATTTATATTACGAGCCAGCTTGCATTGATATTTCATCTTCTCCCCCTTATTGTTTTTTTTAGTTGTCCTCTGCTCGCTTTTAAAGTCCTCTGGCACCTCCCTGTGGCCACTGAGGAATTGAAAACTCAATATTCAGCTGACCCTGGTGATTTATCTACTTTTAAGCCTGCCAGACCACTCAGAACCTCCTCTCTGTTTATATTAATCACTTTAATTTTATCACAGTCTTCCCCCTGATTTGTATACCCACACTGTCTCTCTCAGGAGTGAACACTGACACATAGTATTGATTTAGAACCCTACTTACATCCCCTAGCTCCACACAAATTACCATTGTGATCCTTAATGGACCTCACTCTTTCCCTAGTTATCCTTTCACCCTTAATGTACTTGGAAAACAACTTTGGATTTTCCTTTGTCTTACCTGCCAGTATCCTTTCAGCTCCCCATTTTGCTCTCCTAATTTCCTTTTTTAGTTCCCTCTTGCACATTCTTACACACTCTCTTGGACTTCTGCTGTTTTGAGACCTCAAAATCTTCCAAAAGCCTCCCTTTTTATCCGGATCCAATGCTCTATGTCCCTCAATATCCAAGATTCACTGGATTTGTTGGTCCCACCCTTTTTCTTGATTGGAACAAGTTGGCCCTGTGCTCTCCCTGTTTCTTTCTTCAATGTGTCCCACTGTTCGGTCAGGTTTACCCACAACTGTCTGTTCTCGGCCCACTCTGCCCAAATTTCTCCGCTGCTACCAGATCCTGAATGGCCCTCTTATTGACTGAACTGATCCCTCCACGCATCTTCTGTACTGTGCAGCATTACACTCGGTATGCTTCACCCGATGTTTATGTCTATGTATTTACATTGTGTATCCATCGTATGTCCTACGTTTTTCATGCATGGAACGATCTGACTGGACTTTATGCAGGACAATACTTTTCACTGTACCTCGGTACACGTGACAACTGTGGCCATCTAAAATGGCCGCCCGCAAAGAATGGTGTGAATTGTGGTCAGGTTTGGGACATAGACAAACTGCAGCTTGTATCTTTGCAAACGGCAGCCCAGAAGTATGCAGGAATTCACACCTGCAAATGGGCCATTCAAGACGATTAAAGTAACAATGGAACCATCAGGTCTATCTCATCATCTTCCAGAGTAGGTAGCACCGAGCTCCTGCTCGGGACTATCCCAGGATTGGCCACAGAGCGCCTACCCCAAATGTGATGTGGCAGCCCGTGGTTGGATGTGACCAATCAGAGGGTGGAGCCCTGAGGAATTGATTGACAATGACCGAGAAACCGCGCACAAAAGGGACGGGGAAAACTCAAGCCAGTTAAAAGACAATGCAGACATGATTTTTGTCTCCTTTGGGACCGGCCTGTGCCCCACCAGCTGTAGCACATCGACCAACCAAGTTCCGGGAACCACGATCGCTACCAGAAGGACGAGCCGCAGCCTAGACGCACCTGACAACTTCCAGCCGCCACACGTGGAGAACCATATAAATGCCTTAGCTAACACTAACACTTGAAAGTTAAGTAAAGGTCATTTAAGCTGTTAGGTATAGTTTAATGTGTAGTACCGTGCAGAGTATTACGTATAGAACCAAACCTATGTTTAATAATAAACAATAATTGAACTAATATACTGGTTGTGTGGTAATTCGTCTAGTACACAGAACGTACTCGCGTCTTGTGGTTAATATTAATAAAGATAAAAGAGCAACACAATGAATCTAAATCTAAATCATATCTGATCTTTTTATTATCGGCCTTCCACCAGTTTAGAACCTTGACCTCCGGCCCATCTTTGTCCTTTTCCATTACAATCTTGAATCTAACGGAGTTACGATCACTGTCTGCAAAATGCTCCCCATTTATAGTTCAACCACTTTCCCAGCTTCGTTTCCAAAAATTACGTCCAGAACCGTCCCCTCTCATTTAGGAGCTTCTGCGGAGTGGTTTCAAAAGTTCTCCTTGATGCATTTTAAGAATTCCGCTCCCTCCAAATCTTGCACGCTAAGACTCCCCCAGTTAGTGTTGGGGAAGTTGAAATGCCCATTGTCACTCCCCTATTACTTTTACACTTCTCTGAGATTTGCCCACATATCTGATCTTAGAACATAAGAACATAAGAAGTGGGGCTGGTTTAGCACAGGGCTAAATCGCTGGCTTTGAAAGCAGACCAAGGCAGGCCAGCAGTACGGTTCAATTCCTGTTATCAGCCTCCCCAAACAGGCGGCGGAATGTGGTGACTAGGGGCTTTTCACAGTAACTTCATTTGAAGCCTACTTGGGACAATAAGCGATTTTCATTCACTAGCAGCAGGAATAGGCCATCTGGCCCCTCGAGCCTGCTCCGCCATTCAATGAGATCATGGCTGATCTTTTGTGGACTCAGCTCCACTTTCCGGCCCGAACAACATAACCCTTAATCCCTTTATTCTTCAAAAAACTATCTATCTTTATCTTGAAAACATTTAATGAAGAAGCCTCAACTGCTTCACTGGGCAAAGAATTCCATAGATTCACAACCCTTTGGGAGAAGAAGTTCCTCCTAAGCTCAGTCCTAAATCTACTTCCCCTTATTTTGAGGTTCTGCCCCCTAGTTCTGCTTTCACCCACCAGTGGAAACAACCTGCCCGCATCTATCCTATCTATTCCCTTTATAATTTTATATGTTTCTATAAGATCACCCCAGCATCCTTCTAAATTCCAACGAGTACAGTCCCAGTCTACTCAACCTCTCCTCATAATCCAACCCCTTCAGCTCTGGGATTAATCTAGTGAATCTCCTCTGCACCCCCTCCAACGCCAGTACGTCCTTTCTCAGGTAAGGAGACCAAAACTGAACACAATACTCCAGGTGTGGCCTCACTAACACCTTCCACTAACACCTTATACAATTGCAGCAAAACCTCCCTAGTCTTAAACTCCATCGCCCTAGCAATGAAGGACAAAACTCCATTTGCCTTCTTAATCACCTGTTGCACCTGTAAACCAACTTTTTGCGACTCATGCACTAGCACACCCAGGTCTCTCTGCACAGCAGCATGTTTTAATATTTTATCATTTAAATAATAATCCCTTTTGCTGTTATTCCTACCAAAATGGATAACCTCACATTTGTCAACATTGTATTCCATCTGCCAGACCCTAGCCCATTCACTTAACCTATCCAAATCCCTCTGCAGACTTCCGGTATCCTCTGCACTTTTTGCTTTACCACTCATCTTAGTGTCATCTGCAAACTTGGACACATTGCCCTTGGTCCCCAACTCCAAATCATCTATGTAAATTGTGAACAATTGTGGCCCAACACTGATCCCTGAGGGACACCACTAGCTACTGATTGCCAACCAGAGAAACACTCATTAATCCCCACTCTTTGCCTTCTATTAATTAACCAATCCTCTATCCATGCTACTACTTTACTCTTAATGCCATGCATCTTTATCTCATGCAGCAACCTTTTGTGTGGCACCTTGTCAAAAGCTTTCTGGAAATCCAGATATACCACATCCATTGGCTCCCCGTTATCTACCGCACTGGTAATGTCCTCAAAAAATTCCACTAAATTAGTTAGGCTCGACCTGCCCTTTATGAACCCATGCTGCGCCTGCCCAAAGGGACAATTGTCATCCAGATGCCTCGCTATTTCTTCCTTGATGATAGATTCCAGCACGGTAGCATTGTGGATAGCACAATTGCTTCACAGCTCCAGGGTCCCAGGTTCGATTCCCTGCTGGGTCACTGTCTGTGCGGAATCTACACATCCTCCCCATGTGTGTGTGGGTTTCCTCCAGGTGCTCCGGTTTCCTCCCACAGTCCAAAGATGTGCAAGTTAGGTAGATTGGCCATGATGAATTGCCCTTAGTGTCCAAAATTTCCCTTAGTGTTGGGTGAGGTTACTGGGTTATGGCGATAGGGTGGAGGTGTTGAGCTTGGGTAGCGTGTTCTTTCCAAGAGCCGGTGCAGACTCGATGGGCCGACTGGCCTCCTTCTGCACTGTAAATTCTATGAAATCTATGAAATCTTCCCTACTACCGAAGTTAAGCTAACTGACCTATAATTACCCTCTTCTATTTCTCTTGGACAGCTCTTGGGTCCCAGGTTTGATTCCAGACTTGCGTCACTGTCTGTCTGGAATCTGCACGTCCACCCCTTGTCTGTGTGGGTTTCCTCCGGGTGCTCCGGTTTCTTCCCACAGTCCAAAGATGTGCAGGTTAGGTGGGATGGCCATGCTAAATTACCCCTTAGTGTCCACAAAAAAAGGTTAGGTGGGGTTACGGGGATAGAACAAAGAACAAAGAAATGTACAGCACAGGAACAGGCCCTTCGGCCCTCCAAGCCCGTGCCGACCATGCTGCCCGACTAAACTACAATCTTCTACACTTCCTGGGTCCGTATCCCTCTATTCCCATCCTATTCATGTATTTGTCAAGATGCCCCTTAAATGTCACTATCGTCCCTGCTTCCACCACCTCCTCCGGTAGCGAGTTCCAGGCACCCAGTACCCTCTGCGTAAAAAACTTGCCTTGTACATCTACTCTAAACCTTGCCCCTCTCACCTTAAACCTATGCCCCCTAGTAATTGACCCCTCTACCCTGGGGAAAAGCCTCTGACTATCCACTCTGTCTATGCCCCTCATAATTTTGTAGACCTCTATCAGGTTGGGTGATTGGGCTTAAGTAGGATGCTCTTTCCAAGAGCTGGTGCAGACTCGATGGGTCGAATGGCCTCCTTCTGCACTGTAAATTCTATGAATCCTCCCTGTTGGTACTTGAGTTCTACCCAAATGGCTTCAGTTGAAGAGCCTTCTAAGATGTCATCCGCTTTACCACTGCAATTGATTCTCCGATGAAAATTACGACACCCCTCCTCTTTTAACTCCTTCCCGATCTTACCTGAATATCCCTGAATATTGAGCTGCCAATCCTGCCCCTCTCTCAACCATATCTCAGCAGTAGCAATGCCATCATACCCCATGTTTTAATTTGTGCCCTCAATTCATCTGCCTCGTTCGTCAGATTCTTTCCATTGAAATAAATACCATCCAACCTTGCCAAACTCCCTTGTGACTTAACTGGTCCCGATATTCTATGAATTCCTAACTCCTTTGATGTCTTCTAATTTTGGCTGTGCATCTATCCCTGCTGAACCTTCTCTCAGGATACCAGGCCCCTGCCAAGTTAATTTAAACTCTCCCCAAGAGCACTAGCAAGCCTTCCCGCAAGGACACTGGTCCCACTTTGGTTCCCAAAACGGTCTCCATGTCCCAGAAATCAAAATCCTCTCTCCTGCACTATTTCTCCAGCCATGCATTCACCTGGACCAGCCTCCTATTTCTGTACTCACTGGCACGTGGTACCGGAAGTAATCCAGACCTTCTGGGTCCAGTCTTTGTTTTTTTGGGGGGATAAATTCAGAGTACCCAATTCTTTTTTTTCCAAGGGGCAGTTCAGCGTGGCCAATTGACCAACCCTGCACATCTTTGGGTTGTGGGGGTGAGACCCACGCAGGCATGGGGAGAATGTGCAAACTCCACACGGACACTGACCTGGGGTCAGGTTTGAACCTGGCTCCGGGTTCGAACCTGGGTCGTCGGCGTTGTGAGGCAGCAGTGCTAACCACTGCATCACCGTGCCACCACTGGGTCCTGTTTTCTAATCGATTTCCTAACCCCCTCTTCTGCTTTCAGAACCTCATCCCTTGTCTCCCTGTACCAAGGGACAGGAAGGCACTTGTAAAACCAGCCCTCCGGGAACCATGGATCAGGCCCCGGACCAGATGGATGGTGTCGTAGATTGTGCAGCTCGGGATCATGTGGGACTGGTGAGGGTGGATCATGTGGTCCAGCACAGTGCCAAGGTGCAGACACATTGCGAAGATCTTGCAGTCCATGCTGATGAGGGAAACCTTTCACTAGTGCTGAGATACCCCTTCTTTGGCAGCAGGGCAGTAGGGTGATCTATTATCCTATTAATGTCTATGTTGTCTGTTATGATCTGCACTCCCTTTTTAGTTTCCTCACGAACCTTTTGTTGAAATTTCGTTTGCACTTAAGCCCCATGCTCCTGACCTACGGGCACCCAATGCGGAGAGGGGCGAGGAAGGAGGACAGTATCCTCATTAACTTGCTCCTGGGCCTGGTGAAACTCTTCATTTACAGGCCCAGGCAGCAGGCGTCTGATGGCATCGTCCGACTGGACTGCTTGCCCCTCTTCTGCGGCTATATTCATGGTCTGGAAAGAAAGCATGCGCTGTCCACGGGCACCATCGAGGCCTTCCATACCCAGTGGGCACCGCAGGGGTCAGGGTGCTTTATTGACCCTCTCCATTGTATTTTAATTTGATGATCTTAATTTTCCATTGATCTTTGTTCCGTTTGGACAGTGCTCCGATCAGGAACGGCCCCTTTTGATTTGTCCCTCAGTTCATTTCTTTTCGTTTAAAAGAAATGCAACAAACCCTCGTTAATTGTTGACCTTCAAACACGTGCGATTTACCCCGATTGATTGTTTGACCTGAAAAACGTGGAACTTTAACCCTGAAAGTTAGTTGAATTACTACTTATCCTCTTACAACTCACCATTGAACTTCTTGTTGTTTATTATTGGAGTTTAATTCCAGATATTTTAAATTGAAACAGCCCCACCAGTTGTGATAGGATTTGAAAGCAGCCCTCAGAGTATTACAATGTGTCTCGGGAGCTCTAGCCCAGTGACAATACCACTGTACTGCCGCCTCCCCTCAGGGTGAGTATGTTGTCCACGGCTCATTTTAATAGATGTCAATGGTTTGGGGTGCGATTCAGTGACATTGTTGTGTTCAAGCGAGAATGCTACGAGGCCTGTGAATAATGGGAGAACCTCAGCTGCCGCCAAACCGTTTGCGATGTTAGCGGCGCGCGGACCTGGCACCACGTAGAGCATGGGGTCACCCACTCGCTGTGGCCGTCAAGGTCACCGCAACCCTGAACCTTTAAGGTTCGTGATCATTCCAGGGCTCAAGCGGGGACCTGTGTGACATCTCACAAACAGCAGCCCACAGATGCATCCAACGTCCTCTCTATGGGGAGGCGGTGGCGTAATGGTATTATCACTGAACTAGTAAACTAGAGACCCAGAGTAATGCTCTGGGGCCCTGGTTCAAATCTCACAGGTTCATCCCAGTACGAAGGCCGGAGACCGATACGGAGACTCAATACAGTGAGGGCCATGTGGCTACCCAGGGTGATTGGACTGCTCAAAATGCTGTTCCGATGTCTCCACCACTCCGGTGGTGGCCTGCAGTGCACCCGCCCCACCAAGAGGCTCGCCCACTTTTTGGTGGTCCGCTGTATTCTGCACAAGCTGGCACAGCAGCGGGCCAATGTTTTGGAGAGGGAGGGTGAGGAACATGCAGCCACCGATGAGGATGAGAATGATGAGGAGGCACCTGACCTGCTGGGGCTGGAGGAGGATCCCAGGAAGGAACCGGAGGACCAGCCACAGATTGCAGGACAGGCGACAGCGCCGAGGGTCTGGTGGGTCAGGAAGAAAGTGATAGAGGCACCATACTGGTTGTGGTGAAGGGTTTTTAATGCTTCACAAATGTCCACCACCCCCTCACCCCCCCCACAATGCACCCTCCCCATACTCCCCGCCTAGCCCCCTCCCCTCCTCCCCTCCCCCCCCAGTGCCCTCTCAGTGATCCTCAATGTGTGTATTCTTCTGTGCTCCACCATTGCATCTGGTATGTCCCCAGGATGCACATCAGAGGTGGAGACTGCCAGCTGCTTACTGCACCCGGTAGCCTTCGATGCCTCTGACGGGCATCCTCTGGAGGCTCTGGGGCCGGTAGCAAAGTGGGTAGCATTGTTGCTTCACAGGGTCCCAGGTTCAATTCCTGGCTTGGGTCACTGCCTGTGTGGAGTCTGCACGTTCTCCCTGTGTTTGCATGGGTTTCCTCTGGGTGTTCCAGTTTCCTCCCACAAGTCCCGAAAGACATGATGTTAGATGACTTGGACATTCTGAATTTTCCCTCCGTGTACCTGAGCAGGCACCGTGAGTGTGGCGACGAGGGGATTTTCACAGTAACTTCATTGCAGTGTTAACGTAAGTGTACTTGTGACAATAAAGATTATTATTATTATTATTACTAATAAAAGTTGGCCCACTCAAGGACAATGGAGGGAAATTACACCTGGAACCACAGGAAGTGGGCGAAATCTTTAATGAGTACTCTGTATCAGTATTCACCAGGGAGAAGAACATGATGAATATTGAGGTCAGGGATGGGTGTGTGAATGCTCCTGAGAATATCAATATATCAAAGGAGGAAGTGTTGAGTATCCTAAATTGCATTGAGGTAGACAAGTCCCCAGGGCCAGATGGGATCTATCTGAGGTTAACGTGAGAGGCAAGGAGAGAAATAGCTGGGCCTTAACAGATATCTTCACATCCTCTTTG
This sequence comes from Scyliorhinus torazame, assembly GCF_047496885.1. NCBI lineage: Eukaryota > Metazoa > Chordata > Chondrichthyes > Carcharhiniformes > Scyliorhinidae > Scyliorhinus > Scyliorhinus torazame. The sequence goes on from NC_092710.1 coordinate 327,218,138, forward strand.
ACCACAGGCAAGGTTCCAGAGGACTGAAGAATAGCAAATGTTGTTCCCTTGTTTAAGAAAGGAATATGTGAACCTGACATCAGTGGTGGGGAAGGTTTTGGAAAAGATACTGAGGGACAGGATATGTGTAAATTTGGAGGAAAATGGACTAGTTAGTGACAGGCAGCATGGTTTTGTACAGGGAAGGTCATGTCTCACCAATTTGATTGTGTTTTTTGAAGAGGTGACAAAGAACATTGATGATGATGTGGAGATGCCGGCGTTGGACTGGGGTGAGCACAGTACGAAGTCTTACAACACCAGGTTAAAGTCCAACAGGTTTGTTTCGATGTCACTAGCTTTCGGAGCGCTGCTCCTTCCTCAGGTGAATGAAGAGGTATGTTCCAGAAACACATATATAGACAAATTCAAAGATGCCAAACAGTGCTTGGAATGCGACCATTAGCAGGTAATTAAATCTTTACAGATCCAGAGATGGGGTAACCCCAGGTTAAAGAGGTGTGAATTACATCAAGCCAGGACAGTTGGTAGGATTTCGCAGGCCAGATGGTGGGGGATGAATGTAATGTGACATGAATCCCAGGTCCCGGTTGAGGCCGCACTCATGTGTGCGGAACTTGGCTATAAGTTTCTGCTCGGTGATTCTGCGTTGTCGCGCGTCCTGAAGGCCGCCTTGGAGAACGCTTACCCGGAGATCAGAGGCTGAATGCCCTTGACTGCTGAAGTGTTCTCCGACTGGAAGGGAACATTCCTGCCTGGTGATTGTTGCGCGACGTCCGTTCATTCGTTGTCGCAGTGTCTGCATGGTCTCGCCAATGTACCACGCTTCGGGACACCCTTTCCTGCAGCGTATGAGGTAGACAACGTTGGCCGAGTCGCACGAGTACGTACCGCGTACCTGGTGGGTGGTGTTCTCACGTGTAATAGTGGTATCCATGTCAATGATCTGGCAAATCTTGCAGAGATTGCCATGGCAGGGTTGTGTGGTGTCGTGGTCACTGTTCTGAAGACTGGGTAGTTTGCTGCAAACAATGGTTCGTTTGAGGTTGCGCGGTTGTTTGAAGGCAAGTAGTGGGGGTGTGGGGATGACCTTGGCAAGGTGTTCATCGTCATCAATGACGTGTTGAAGGCTGTGAAGAAGATGACGTAGTTTCTCCGCTCCGGGGAAGTACTGGACGACGAAGGGTATTCTGTCGGTTGTGTCCCATGTTTGTCTTCTGAGGAGGTCGGTGCGGTTTTTCGCTGTGGCGCGTTGGAACTGTCGATCGATGAGTCGAGTGCCATATCCCGTTCGTACGAGGGCATCTTTCAACGTCTGTAGATGTCTGTTACGCTCCTCCTTGTCTGAGCAGATCCTGTGTATACGGAGCGCTTGTCCATAGGGGATGGCTTCTTTAATGTGTTTAGGGTGGAAGCTGGAGAAGTGGAGCATCATGAGGTTATCCGTGGGTTTGCGGTAAAGCGAAGTGCTGAGGTGACCGTCCTTGATGGAGGCGAGTGTGTCCAAGAATGCAACTGATTTTGGAGAGTAGTCCATGGTGAGTCTGATGGTTGGATGGAACTTATTAATGTCATCGTGTAGTCGTTTCAGTGATTCTTCGCCGTGGGTCCAAAGGAAAAAAATGTCATCAATGTATCTGGTGTATAACGTCGGTTGAAGGTCCTGTGCGGTGAGTAGGTCCTTTTCAAACTTGTGCATGAAGATGTTGGCGTTTGGGGTGCGAATTTGGTCCCCATGGCTGTTCCGTGTGTCTGGATGAAGAACTTGTTGTCGAAGGTGAAGACGTTGTGATCCAGAATGAAGCGGATGAGTTGCAGAATTGCGTCTGGAGATTGGCAGTTGTCGGTGTTGAGTACTGAGGCTGTTGCAGCAATGCCGTCGTCATGGGGGATGCTGGTGTAGAGTGCCGAGACGTCCATTGTGACGAGGAATGTTCCTGGTTCAACTGGCCCATGGGTGCTGAGTTTCTGTAGGAAGTCCGTCGTGTCGCGACAGAAGCTGGGCGTACCTTGTACGATGGGTTTCAAGATGCCCTTGATGTAGCCAGAGGGGTTCTCACACAAGGTCCCATTGCCTGAAACGATAGGGCGGCCTGGTGTGTTGGCCTTATGTATTTTTGGGAGGCAGTAGAGATCTCCAATGCGGGGAGTACGTGGGATGAGAGCACGTAGGGTGCTCTGAAGATCTGGATCCAAGGACTTGATCAGTCTGTTAAGTTGGCGGATGTGTTCCTTGGTCGGATCTGCGGGTAACTGTCTGTAGTGTTCTTGGTTGTTCAGTTGTCGGTATACTTCTTTGCAGTAGTCCATTCTGTTCAGTACGACAGTGGCCCCCCCTTTGTCTGCTGGTTTGATGACGATGCTGCGGTTGGTCTTGAGAGCGTGGATGGCATTGCGTTGTGCTTGGGTGACTTTCGGGGCTGTCTTGTGAATGCGACTGATGAATCTGGCATTGACGCGACTCCTGACGGCTTGAGCATACATGTCGAGTCTAAGGCAGCGGCCTTCCGGAGGGGTCCAATTCGACTCTTTCCTCTTCGGTTGCCGCACCGCAGATCTCTCGGTCTGCTGTTCCGGTTCATTGATAGTCTGCTTGGGTTCGCTGTTGGCCTCTTGGGGTCAGTGGAAGAATTCCCGGAGCCTCATTCGCCTGATGAATTCCTCCGTGTCTGCCGCGAGACTGATGGGGTCCATTTTGGTGGTGGTGCAGAAATTGAGCCCTCTGCTGAGGACTTCGATTTTGTCTGGTTGAAGGGTGTAGTCTGACAAGTTGACAATAGATTTCCCTGTATTGTTTTCTACTGTGGCACCGGGGGTGGCTTGGTTGCTGCCGGTGGTGATGCCAAGTTTCTCAAGCTTTCTGTTCTTGGTGTGCATATAGGTGGCATAGTATTGCTGTCTCATCTGTTTGGCGGTGTTCCGCAGCTGGTCTGCTGCATCCGAGCGCAAGTTGAGAATATGGCCTCTATCTTGGTTTCCAGCTTGCGTCGTCTGCTGTAGAGCTGGCGGACGAGGTGGTTGAGGAGCGTGAGAGAGGTGCGACGGCAGAGTCTCTCAGCATAGTCTGTGTTGTAGATCGACTTGAGTGGGTTTGTGATCTGTAGCTCTTTCGGGATCTTGTCTGCTTTCTTGCATCTTTGTAGAAACTTAATGTCAGTGTCTATATGCGCAATCTTCCTGGAGATCCTCTCCACTTTGAGCCGGCAGTTTGCGATGTCGATGGTAGCCATGATGTGGAGATGCCGGCGTTGGACTGGGGTGAGCACAGTACGAAGTCTTACAACACCAGGTTAAAGTCCAACAGGTTTGTTTCGATGTCACTAGCTTTCGGAGCGCTGCTCCTTCCTCAGGTGAATGAAGAGGTCTGTTCCAGAAACACATATATAGACAAATTCAAAGATGCCAAACAATGCTTGGAATGCGACCATTAGCAGGTAATTAAATCTTTACAGATCATCTTTACAACATTGATGATGGAAGGGCTGTGGATGCAGTTTATAAAAACTTTAGTAAGACGTTTGACAAGGTTCCACATGGCAGATTAGCACAAAAACTAAAATCACATGGTATTCGGGTGGGTTGGCTGGATGGATATAAAAGTGACTTGATTATAGAAGACAGAGAGAGTGGTGGAAGGGTGAGTTTGAGAATTGAGATATCTAGCTACTGGTGTTCCGCAGGGATCAATGCCGGGATCTCCGTTTTTTGTAGTATATATAAATGATCTGGAGGGAAGTGTGGGTGGTCTGATTAGTAGGCTTGTGGATGACACAAAGATTGGCAGAGTTGCTGATCGTGCCGGGGATTGTCAGAGGATGCAACGGGAGATAGATAGATTGGAGACTTGGGTACAGAAATGGCAGCTGGAGTTTAACCAAGACAAATGCGAGGTGATGCATTTTGGAGGGTCAAATCTAGGTATGAATTACACTGTAAATGGCAGAACCCTGAGGAACATTAACATACAGAGGGATCTGGGCGTGCAGGTCCACAGTTCCCTAAAAGTGGCAACATAGGTGGCCAAGATGATTAAGAAGGCATATGGCATGCTTGCCTTCATCAGTCGAGGCACTGAATACAGGAGTTGGAAAATCATGTTGCAGCTATATAAAACCTTGGTTAGGCCGCATTTGAAGCATTGCGTGCAGTTCTGGTCACCACATTATCAGAAGGACGTGGAAGTTTTGGAGAGAGTGCCAGGACGTTGGCTGGTCTCAAGGGTGTTGGCTGTGAGGGGAGGTTGAATAAACTAGGAATGTTTTCAATGGAAAAACGGAGGCTGAGGGTAGACCTGATAGAAGTCTACAAAATTATGAGAGGCATAGACAGAATGGATAGTCAGGTATTTTCCAGGGTGGAAGTGTCAATTACAAGGGGGCACAGGTTCAAGGTGCGAGGGGGAAAGTTCAATGGAGATGTGCTGGGTAGGTTTTTCACGCAGAGAGTGGTGGGTGCCTGGAACGTGCTGCCAGAGGATGTGGTGGAAGCAGACATATTAGTAACATTTAAGAGACATCTGGATGGAAACATGAATAGGGAGGAAATAGAGGGATACGGACCGAGTCAGGGCAAATGTTGTTTTTTTAGTTCGGAAATCGTGATCGGCACAGGCTTGGAGGGCCAAAGGGCCTGTTCCTGTGATGTACTTTTATATGTTCTCTGTTTTTTCTTATCTCTATCTCAAATGGCCAATTTGAGATTGATCCCTGGTTTCAACTCAGTAACCATGGGAAGTATCATATTGACATCAACCATGTCACGTCCATGTAAGAATTTTGTGAGGTTCAATGGGATCACCTCTCATTCTTCGAAACTCAAGAGAATACAGGTCCAGTTTCCTCAATCTCTCCTGATAAGACTGACAGCAATCCCAATCGATGGCATTATCCTGCTTTTGTCTCATTGCTGTCCTGTTGACAGAGTTAGAAAGACTGTTCAGAGTGGAGTTTGACAGATTGAAGTGTCAGACTGCACGGGGATGTGAGCTGTCACCTGACCAATATGGAGCTCACTCTCCAAGTGTTGCATCTCTCAATAAATTACTCCCTGTCTCTTCATTCTTTCTCATTCTTTAATTTTACACCTCAATGTTTTAACAGAATCATTTCACTGAAATGTGGAGTTTATCGAATATGAAACTAGTGATGTGATCATTGACCCAGATTTATTTCTGAGGAAGAATCGAACACGAGACCAAATGTGTCAATGCATCACCCTCTTTATTTCACAGTGAGAAGACATTCCCAGCAGTTTGAAAAACAAAAGACAAACAAAGACTAGAAGACGACGGTTTATTTACTCCACAAGAGAAACCTGTGAATGGGTCACCTGTTAACAGGAGTCAGATCTGAATCGATCATTTTCTCAATCACCGATTCAGTCTGTCGATATTCCCAATGTCAGCTCCCAGTGTGAGTTTGAGGAGATCTGAATTGAAACTTTATTCCATCTTCAATCTCTGCATTCTAATTTTAGATGGGGATTCTTGCTCCGGTTTAAGGATCAGTTTTAAGCTGCTTCACACCTGAATCACAAAACTCCCACTTCACTTTCCTGACCTGGGCCCATCTGTTTTCTGAACCTGGACTGGTCTGAGTCAGACCAAACTCGATTGAGAAACAACCTTTTTAATCATCCCCATCACAATGTCCAGTGTTTGATTATCAGGAATGGCAAGAAAAGGGAATACTTTACTCCCCACACAGGGAGTCCCCATTCGCAGGTTTCTCCAGTGAGTGTCGTGTCCTTCCTACAGTGTACAGTGTCTCTTCCACACAGTCTGTTATATGGCCCATTCCCATTATATTTCAGAGCACAGGAGACAGAACTAGTCAAACATTGAAGGAAATTCTTCCAGATGATGTGATGAAAATCTCAGTGTTTTATAAATGGTGAACACACTCTCTTTACAGTTTAAACATTCCCTTGTAATTAAATAATTCCATCTGGAACTAACTCCGAGTGAGAGAGCCCAGGGACAATCCCACATCTGAACACCTCACGATTTCACATTTAACAGCTTCAATACTCTGTGCTCTGTAACAAATCCCAATTTCAATTCACTCTTTTCACATCAACTTTAAACATTCTGATCAGTATGATGGATAAATATGAATATATTCCATCGCTGTGTGAAGATAGAAAATTCTGAACTGTATCTGTCACTCGGACCATCTCAGTCTCAGTCTGTGCACAATTCATTAAAAGCAAGATTACAGAAAAAGCAAATTACTGCAGTGATTAATCCCCGTTACCCAATCGAGGACCCACCACCCTGTACAATTGAGTTTTGCTCTGTGCAGTGTGGAGACGTGTTCAGGAATGAGTTTGAGATCTTACTGAATGGTGGAGCGGACTTGAAGAGCTTCGGTTTTTATTTAAGTTTGGGAAAGACAACAAGGTCCAGCCCCTGGTGAGAAGCAAGATCTGTCTTTCACAGGACAATGTGGAGACAAACTGAACTGGACATCTAGAAATAAACATTGTTTGGGATCATTGAGCTAAACAATCAATGGGAACAGTGTATGGAAATGAAGAAGAAATGTTCACTGTTGATATTAATGTCGCTGAATAATTTTGAATCTAGAATAAATGCTGCAGTGTGTGCGGGAGTCAAAATTACTAACTGCCAGTAGAGGGCAATATTTATAAACAGGGTCACAGGGATTTGGAGATGGGACATTGATGGAATTATTGGAAAAATCCCAATATACGTAATCTGTCATGAACAGATATTGCGTTCCCTCAAAGGTAAATATATCCTTCTTGAAGTATGATGTGGAGATGGTGGCGTTGGACTGGGGTGAGCACAGTAAGAAGACTTACAACACCAGGTTAAAGTCCAACAGGTTTGTTTCAAACACTAGCTTTCGAAGCACTGCTCCTTCCTCAGGTGAATGAAGAGGTATGTTCCAGAAACATATATATGCCTTCTTGAGGTAAGTAGATTAAAACTATGCTCAGTATTTCAGATTACACCCAATGGAAAGTTAAACAGTTTTAGAATAGAGTTAAGCACATCTCACTATTTGATGTCTTGAAAGGTAACAGAACCTTCCAGAAAGCCTTCATTCTCCTGCCTTTTCAAAACCTATTCCCATTTGCCCATGTGTGTTAAAAACAACAATGGAAAAATATGTCCCAATGAAGGGTTGATTGTCTTGTTTCAAGTCCTTCTGGAATTGAATCACACGTTCCTCAATTTGTTGTTCATCAACTTTCTTGTCAAAATCCCTGTAACAGAATTAAGAACAGGGGGATTAAAATTTTATTCTTCCTGACAAAACCTGTTTGGAAACCAAGTTGGTTGCCAGGACAACAGGAACAGGAGTTGACCATTGAGCCGCCCCCACCATTCAGTTAGTCCACAGCTGTAGTGACATCATCGAGAAGCTCGCCAAATGGACAGACAAGTGATAGAGTTTAATACAGAGAAATGTGAGGTGGTGCATTTTGCAGACTGGATGGAGAGATCCAGACTTAATGACACAGTTCTAAAGAGTGTGTGGTAGCAGAGGGGCCTCAGGGTGCCCACCATGACTGGAAGGAAAAGCTAACAAGAGGCCGGCATGAACACCATTTACATCCGGTAATGGATATAGAGGGAGAACTGCCCTCCTACCAGGATAGGTTCTCTGCCGTTCTGGCGGGAAAATACACCAGTGTGAGAAACATTTTTCACAATATAGTGTGCCAGGGTCGGGATGCTGGCACTGCCTACAGAGTTCAGGATGGATACCGGCCATAACCCTGGACCCTGGAACACCACAGCAGTGGGTTTGGGGAGCATGTGAACTTGGACCTTCCAGATTTGGTGTCCTGGAGGGAGTCCATCCTCCGGCCTCACAATGTTCCTGGAGATCGATCTTCATTTTCAGGAGGTCCATCTTTTTTCAATGATGGGTCAGTGTTGTTGGATATCTTTACAATATGACACCAGGACATGACGGCGGACTACACACCATCCAGGTCTGACCCACCATTGAAAACAGCGTAAAACACGCAGGTGAATAATTAATGAGGATAAGTGGGAAGATTCGGAGTGTTTGTGGATATGTTGGATTTGTTTGTTTATTGTCACGTGTACCGAGGTTCAGTGAAAGGTATTTTTCAGCAGGGAGCTCAAACAGATCATACAGTACATGAAAGGAAAAGAAAATATGTAATAGGGCAACACAAGAACAAAGAACAAAGAAAAGTACAGCACAGGAACAGGCCCTTCGGCCCTCCAAGCCTGCGCCACCCATGATGCCCATCTAAACTAAAGTCTTCTGCACTTCCGTGGTCCGTATCCCTCTATTCCCATCCTATTCATGTATTTGTCAAGATGCCCCTTAAACGTCACTATCGGGGCATCTGTTGGGACACTATCGGTACAAGGTACACCATGTAAATACATAGACACCGGCATCGGGCGGAGCATACAGGAATGTTTCCAGGCAAGCCGTCGCAGCATAAAGCACTCCATATTCCCACCCAAACCACAGCACTTAGGGAATGGTTCTCCCAAAAAACTTCTAAGTTAATTTGTGGCAGGTTTTTCAGGGAGTTTCCCACCGGCTCTGCTGGCGATTTCCCCACTGCTATCTAATGACACTTAGTCACTTTTTGGGGGCCCTGGGGAGTTTCACGCTGGGTTAGCCCACACTTTAGTACTGGGGAGCTGAACTCAGAGATCGGGCCGTCATTTTGAATGTGTGCCCCGAACTCTAAGTGAGCTTGTGCGTCCCTACACCCCCCACCGATGGGCAATGTCACCCCCCACACACATGGGCACTAGGGAGAACACCCCGCTATGGAATCCCTGGGGGACCCCTCTTCAGGCCCCCCCCCGAGCCACCTTAAAGCACTCGCCAACCTTGCAGGACTTGGTCAGTGACTGCCATGGCTGAGGGTCTCGGCAGACGAGCATCGCTGAGGGCGCCGACATGATGGTGCAGGCATCGGGGAGCCGCCAGGGCTGGCAGAACCAGATGATGCAGGGGCAGCCGGGGGCTCGAACCAGCTGCCCCTCCCATCCCAAGGTGGCCCCAAGACCATATGGGCACTGATCGGGAGGATGTGGCGCTAAGTGCCAACCCGGGCCCATCCTATGGGGTGGGGAGGGTGGCCACCATCTCCCATGTTCCACCGCTCTGATGAGGCAGTGTCTCAGGGTCAGCACATGGGACTGGGCGGTACGGCTGTGCGTGCGCCGTTGACAGGTGAGCTGGGGCTCTCCGGACCCAGAACCCCCAGAGGACGGCCATCAGGGGCAGCGAAGGCCATGGGACGAGGTAAGCAGCTGGCTGCCTCCACCTCAGATGTGCATCCTGGGGACACACCTAGACGTAGCGGTCGCGAAAGGAGGACCAAGCACATTGAGGATCACTGGTGGCTCTGGGGGAGGGGGGAACGGGGTAGATAAGGTGTGGGGAGGCTGCACCGTCGGTAGAGCAGGGAACTGTATTGACCAATAAACACCTGTATGCACAACCAGTAGGAAGTTCCTGTCACTTCCTTCTGTATGTATCTCCGTGTGCAGGTGATGCGTGTGAGCGAGCAGGGGTCAGACTATGGCATAGATTGAGGAGCAACCAGCTCTCTGCAGGTTATCATCACCCGCTGCCCTCAGCAGTGACCCACTGACAGTGCCGACACAGTCCCAGCACCCTGGACTGATGAGACACATACCCTGGGAGGGTGGGAAATGGGAGTGGTTAAGGATGGTTAAGGATGCAGCGATGGACCAGGCCATGCCCTCGGTGAATCGGGCCAGTATAAGGGCCTCCCTCCGGGCTTGTTGGACCCTCATCGCTGCCGCCTGTTCTGCAGCCTCCGTCAGGTTCCTCTCCGGCCTCCTGCTCCAGCCCTTCCTGGTCCGGCGCCTCCTCATCACCCTTGTCCTCATCCCTTCCTCATTCTCATCCTCGGAGGTGGCCACACATTCCTCATCATCAACGTCCAGCACCTTGCCCCCTTGCTATCCGAGGTTGCGAGGACACAGCAGGCCACAACATACCGGGCGACCCTCCGGGCAGTGTATTTGAGGGCACCTCTGGAGCGGTTGAGGCATCGGAACTGCATCTCGAGGAGTCTGATGCACCGCTCAATGACAGCCCATTGGTCACATGGGCCTTGTTGTACTGGGTCTCCACTTCAGTCACCGGCCTCCGTACTGGCGTCATTAGCCAGGTCCTCAGTGGATATTGTCATGTGAGAGTACCTTTAAGAAATGGGTGTTTCTAAATGGGTGTGTATATAAATATCTGTAGTGAGAGTACCTTTAAGAAATGGGTGTTTATTACTGCAGTGATGTCAGAGAGTGCGTGGAGTGGGCTGTCTGTCAGCTTTTTACTTTCGCTTTAGGCTTTTTGCTGCGGGGTGGGTTTGGTTTCATTTTAGTTTTGGAGACGCTGCAATCACAGCAGGATGTGTGTGAATCTCTGCAAGCTTACGAGTGTCCATTTGCTGATTTCAGTGTGGTAACTGTTCTCAGTAGTGAAGTTAAGCCTGATGTCTTTCTGTACAAAGGGTCCATTTTGACTTCTGAATGTTGTTTGGGAATTTATTAAGGATTACTTAGTGTTGTATTCTTTGGTTGCTAAGATGTTCACTGTATGTTTCAAAAAGGCTAACTTGAGTTCATAGAATAAACATTGTTTTGCTTTAAAAAATACTTTTCCATTTCTGCTGTCCCATACCTGTAGAGTGGGCCGTGTGCTCCCCGTACCACAATCTATTAAAAGTTGTAGGTCAGGTGAACTCCATGATACACTTTGGGGTTCTCTACACCCTGGCCCATAACAAATTCCCTTGTCCCCCAAGAGCCAGCCGCCCATCATGGGGTGCTCCTCAAAGAGTGTAGGGATGACCAACTGCCCCAGGATGCATCTGACATGGATGCTCCCCGGGAAGCGGGCACGCACGTGCATTATCTTCATCTGGTGGTTGCAAACTAGTTGACTGTTGAGGGAGTGGAACCCCTTTTGGTTGATCTAGGGCACCCCCAGATGGCCTGGTGAGCACAGGGCATCATGTGTGGCATTTATGACCCTTCTGAATCTGGGGTCTCCCGGCGATGACGGAGAAGCCTGCTGCCCGGGAATCTTGCTGGGCTTGGTCCATGTCAAACATAATGTAGTCTTTCGCCCGGGCATACGGGACATTCGTGACCTGCCGGATGCACCTGTGAGCTGTGGTTTGTGAGATGCCACACAGGTCCCCGCTTGAGCCCTGGAATGCTCCCGAGGTGCAAAGGTTCAGGGCTGCGGTGACCTTGATGGCCACCGGGAGCAGGTGTCCTCCTCCTCCTCCATGTGGTGTCAAGTCCGCAAGGATATGGCACAGGTGCTGTACCGTCTCCTTGTTGAGGCGGAGCCTCCTGCAGCAGGCGCTGTCTGGCATTTGTTCAAAGGACCAGTGGCATCTGTCCACCCTGGGTCGTTGCGTGACTCACCCTCTGGGTCCACCCCTAGCCTGATAGGCGGCTGGGTCCTCAGGGTGTGGGGCAGAGTACGGCGCATGGGCCGCTGCTGCTGACGCCTTCTCCGGCATCTGGCTGCGTCACGTAGCACGAGCACCACTAGGGCAACCTCTGCGTCCAACATGCCTGCCACAGCGTTCAATATCTATTGAGAAGTGGGAGACGGTGTTAGACTAACGAACAGCAGTGGCTCACACCCCGGGACCCTCCAATTCCCCACTGATCCCTCCATCCCGCCCCTACGCGGATCACCCGCCCCACGTACCCCAGGCTGTAGTGGGTCCCCTCACCAGACCCTGCACCCCAGACACCCGCTCAAAACATCAACTGCACCGGGCGCTGGTGCCCTCCCTGTGCCACTTACCCACCCTCTGGCCATGGACATGTCGCCTGGATCTGTGTCCCATCCCCTGGGTGTTTGGGTGTTGGCTGCTGCATCCGTGGTCTTTCCTTCCACACTGTCCAGACGTCAAGATGTAATTGGGATGTAGACAATGACTCCCACATGCTACATGGCCCACCCACCCACCTTTGGGAATCCACTTGGCTCACCTAACCAGGATTGCCACTTCCCTATTCGCAATATCCTTCAGCCGCGCAGCCAGAGGCCTCAGCAGTAGCTGGGGGTTGTGGGTGGTTGGTGGGGAAGACGGGCAGGGACAAGGGTTGCCCAGGGGTTGGCATGGTGGTGCAGCGAGCGGTTGCCCCCTGTTTGCCCCCCCAAGTGCCACCGCACCCTCCCATGGTGGCCCACCCCTGCGAGGGTCCCCCCACCCCCAGCTGAGGGTCCCATATCCCCCGTCGAGCACAGGGGCAGAAAGCCCAGCACCCCATGGCTCTTTACCTGTGAGCAAAGATGATTACTCACCTCCTCGGCTCCCCAAAGAAGCCCTTTCGTCAGGTTCACGCTTTTCAAAAGGAGTACTAATCGGCCCCAGCGTCAGCACTTGCTGGGGAGGCCGCTGAATGACAGGAGGCCATTGGATAATGAGTGGCTCTAATTAATTGTATGGATCTGTGGCTTAAGTGGTGATAATTGGTTTCTCGCCATGCTACAGCGAGATCCCGATTTTGCCTTCTGGAGCGGACCGGGTGCCTTGCGAACTGTTTGGTGCCCGGCGCAGATCTCGTTTTCCACCTCTCCCGCTATTCACTGGCCTCTCCCGCTATTCACTGGCCTAATTTCGCTTGAGCGAGAGTGTAACGAGGCTGGAAGATTGTACCCTTAGTCTCAAAATGGGAGAATTCTGCCCCGGGTTGAATGATGTTGATACAAGAGCTGATGGAAATAAAAAATATCAATTACAATATATCAGTCACTAAACTCACCTGGTATAGAACCAAACAGGAGATTCAGTTATTATTTTAATTGTTGGATCTGTCGGTTCAGGCGGATTGATGACTTCAGGCACTATCAGGACAAATACTCTGAATCTCTGTTGTATTTTGCCATTTTCCAAGTATCCATAAACTCCCCAAGGGCCGGAGACAGGAACAACGGTACCTGCAGACAGAGAAACATCTGTTACAGCATTTGACTAGGTGATCAACTGATGGGGAGTCAGAGGTTCCAGGTGAGGGGTCAGGGTGACTTTGCTGAGATGTGGAAAGGTTGTGATATCACTTTAGGGGAATATGCAAATGAACAAGTAGCCAGGATGTAGCGCAGCATGTGACCAGCATGATCACACTCGTAGTGTGCCTCCCGACACCATATTTAAATATCAGTCCAGCAGACTCATATCACTCTCTGCAGCCCACCTCTCTTCACCAGACTGTGCAGCATGTTCACAACACAGTTGGAAAAGTCCAGCAGCCTCAAGAGAAAGTCTGTTCCTCAATTCAACCACCCTCCCCCGAGCCCATCACCTGTGAGGTGCCCATGCCCCACATGGATCTCCACCCACAGCCTCTGGCATCTTTGTGCATCGCCTGCCAGTAAATTGTGTGGTATCCCTTTGACCCCATTGTTTGTGAGCTTATCAGGCTCCCCCTTCCCTTGGTCTTCGCTCTGCCTTCCATTGATCATTTTATTCATCCACCTCCTTGCCCCTCTGATTGAAATCGTGAGCCTCGCCCGACCACCTCAGCCCTTACACAACCTTCTTTCCACATTGCCCTTCTTGTAGTAGTAATAATAATAATAATCACTCACAAGTAGGCTTCAATGAAGTTACTGTGAAAACCCCCTAGTCGCCACATTCCGGCGCCTGTTCGGGGAGGCTGGTACGGGAATTGAACCCGTGTTGCTGCCTTGTTCTGCATTACAAGCTAGCTGTTTTGCCCACTGTGCTAAACCCGCCTCAGTAGTCTTCGTCAAGCCATCAGAACCCCCCCCCCTCCCCATAACTCGCCTCGCTCCACCCTTGGTCAAACTTTGGACCTTTGTTGTGGTGGCTGCATGAGTCCCACAGCACAGAGTTGTCCAGATAGACACTGGTGTGTGGCACTGGTGGAAGGGGGAGGGGCGGGGGTGAAGGAGGCCCCTGTACTCACCAAGCCCAGGCACAGTACTGAACCGGAAACGGTGCCACAGGAGTGTCCATGGGTCCAGCAGCACGGTGCTGTCCGTGGAGACCAGCTCGGCATGGAGTTGGAGGGCAGGAACTGGTCTGCCCCGGCAGAGTGGTGAACAGTGCATCAGGAGCAGTGCAGCACTCTGGCAGTGTTCCATTCACCTCAAAATCTCCGGTGTACTGAGGGCCATCTTGTTCATGCCAGCTTTAATCACTCGACATTTGACGACAATGTGATTTCCCACTCATGTGATGCAAGATTGGAAAGCCTGGTGGAATACTGGCGGGATGCAAATGAATGTATCTGACAATAACGCCACCTGCCAGCGGGATGACCAAGCCGCCATTAACCCGCCATTGGGAGAATGACAACGTAATTTTACACCAGCGGGTGTTCGACATTTGGGCTCCCACCAGATTCACCGCATCCGCCCGGCATGAAGAGAATTGGGGGAATTGCACTCCGAGGTGGTGATCCACCGGCTCTTCCTTGTGCGTGGTGCATCCGGAGAATGCCGGGTGAGCTCTCTCGCGGGCTTCCCGGCAGTCTTCACGTCTCGTGGGATTCATCCAAGTTCCGCGAGGCATCGAAGTCCGTATCCGGCCCACAGGAGGCGGTGTCAGTGTACTGGCTTCGGCGAACCTATGTAGCATCCACCGGCCTCCCTCGATGCTCCAGCCACCCCCAGTGAGTCAACAGCGGGGCACCTTTCAGCACTGGTACAGACAAACGTGGACCAGGCGGAACAGCACCCGGGGGGTCTGCTGGGCCATCGGACACCACTGGGTGGTCAAGGTCAATGCAGGGTGGCACCCTGGCTTTTCCTCTGGAACACGGGCACTTTGGCACTGCCAAGCTGGCACCTTGGCACTGCCACCGATTTTGCCTATGAGAGCGGGCCGGTTGCATCACAAACTGTGAGCCCTTCCCACAGGAACGCCGCAAGCGAGCCACTGACAATGGAGAAGTCCATTGACCTTGGGCAGGATTCTCCAGTCATTGGGCAGATGTGGACAGAGAATCCCGCCCTGTTTGCTGCCTGACACGGTTCTTGTTTTTGTCCTCTCCCACTACTCATCGGCCTCATCTCGCTTGAGCGAGAGGGTAGTGAGGTCGGAAAATCAGGCCAATAGTGTGGGCTAAACCAGTGAGAAACATCCCAGGCCCCCAAAAATGACTATGTCATTGAATAGCGGTGGGGAAGTCACCAGCAGAGCCGACGGGAAACTCCTTGAAAAACCTGCCACAAATTAACTTTGAAATCTTTCCGGAGAATCGTTCTCCTTATCTGACAAGATAAAGAGCAGGAGATAACCTGATTAACTGGAATAATGAGATTGTTTCTGCTGAAATGTTAGGATTTGGGACTGAAGGAACGCGGTTTCAAGACTCCTCTTCCCAGCATACACCTGGCAAACATCCAAGCGATCGAAAACAAGCTGGACGAACTTCACACCAGACTTACCTCTCAGAGGGAAGTAAGAGACTGCTGTGTGCTCTGTTTCACAGAGACATGGCTCACCCCCGCCTCACCGGACTGTGCCATACAACCTGAAGGCTTCTCAATTCACCGGGCGGACCGCACGGCATCATCAGGCAAAGCGAAGGGTGGAGGGGCTTGCCTCCTCATCAACTCCTCCTGGTGCTTGGATGTGGCGACCCTGGCAACCTACTGCTCCCCTGGGATACCTGAGCATGAAGTGCCGCCCATACTAACTTCCACGTGAGTTCATTTCAGCCATTATCAGAGTGGTCAACATCCCACGCGAGGCAGATGTGAAGAAGGCGCTGGATGAATTACACACAGTTATAAACAACAATGAAACAGAACACCTGGAGGCCTTGTTCATTGTGGCCGGGGGCTTCAACAAGGCCAACCTCAAGAGTGTACTGCCAAAATTCCACCAGCTCATCTCCTGTCCCACCAGGAGCGACAACACTCTTGACCACTGCTACTCAAAAATCAAGGGCGCCAATGTTCCATCCCCAGACCACACTTTGAAAAAGCAGACCATGGACCATAAGGCGGTGCTCCTTCTCCAGGCATACAAGCAGAAAGTTAAGCGGGAGAATCCGGCTACGAAGGTCGTGCAGTGCTGGTCCGAGGAAACAGAAAAGCTCCTACATGACTGCTTGGAGACGGTGTACTGATCCATATTTAAGAACTTAGCGATTAACCTAAATGAGTATGCCACCACCGTAACAGACTTCATCAGCAAATATGTGGACGACTGCATGCCAAAGAATATAGTACATATGTTCCCCAACCGGAAACCATGATTTAATCGGGAGATTGACTCCCTCCTGAAGGACAGGTCTGAGACGTTCTAGTCAGGCGACCCTGACCTATACAGGAAATCCAGGTACGACCTCAGCAAAGCCCTCCGGGATGCCAAGAGAGAATATCAGACCAAGCTAGAGTCACAGACTAGCATGACTCTCGTCGGTTGTGGCAAGGCCCAAACAACATAACGAGCCACAAAGCGAAGTCGAGCAGTATCTCCAGCAGCAGTGCACCCTCCCCGGTGAACTCAGTACATTCTATGCTCGGTTCGAGCAGGAAACCATCAATCCGCTGTTGAGTGCCCCAGCAGTCCACAATTCACCCATACCCACCGTCACAGCTTCCAAAGTCAGATCGGCCTTCCTGAAAGTGAACCCTTGGAAGGCGACAGGTTGGGACGGGATCCCTGGCCGTGCACTCAGAGCCTGCACGGACCAGCTGGCAGATGTGTTCGCGGACATCTTTAACCTGTCCCGACTCCACTCCGAGGTCCCCACCTGCTTCAAGAATCCACCATCACACCGGTGCCAAAGATGAACCAGGCAACGTGCCTCAATGACTACCGTCCAGTGGCCCTGACTTCAGTCATAATGAAGTGCTTCGAGAGGTTGGTCATGAAGCCCATCAACTCCACACTCCCAGAACGCCCAGATCCACTGCAATTCGCAGACCGCTGCAACCGGTCCACAGCAGACACCATCTCCCTAGCCCTACACTCATCCCTGGAGCATCTCGACAACAATTACTCCTACATCAGACTCCTAATCATTGACTACAGCTCTGCTTTCAACACCATAATCCCAGCCAAGCTCATATCAAAGCTCCAAAACCGAGGACTTGGCTCCTCACTCTGCAACTGGATCCTCGACTTTTTGACCCACAGACCACAAGAACAAACAACAACACCTCCTTAACGATAGTCTTCAATACTGGGGCCCCGTAAGGCTGTGTACTTAGCCCCCTACTGTACTTCCTATATACACACGACTGCGTTGCAAAATTTGGTTCCAACTCCATCTGCAAGTTTGCTGACGATCCGACCATAGTGGGTCGGACCTAGAACAACGACGAGTCAGAATACAGGAGGGAGATAGAGAACCTAGTGGAGTGGTGTAGCGACAACAATCTCTCCCTCAATGTCAGCAAAACTAAAGAGCTGGTCATTTACTTCAGGAAGCAAAGTGCTGTACACACCCCTGTCTGCATCAACGGGGCCGAGGTGGAGATGGCTGAGAGCTTCAAATTTCTGGGTGTGCACATCACCAAAAATCTGTCCTGGTCCACCCACGTAGACGCTACCACCAAGAAAGCACAACAGCACCTATACTTCCTCAGGACACTATGGAAATTCGGTATGTCCACACTGCCTCTTCCCAGCTATTACAGATGCAACATAGAAAACATCCTATCTGGCTGCACCACAGCCTGATATGGCAACTGTTCGGCCCAAGACAGCAAGAAACTTCAGAGAGTCATGAATCCAGGCCAGTCCATCACACAAACCTGCCTCCCATCCATTGACTCTATCTACACCTCCTGCTGCCTGGGGAAAGCAGGCAGCATAATCAAAGACCCCTCCCGCCCGGCTGACTCACTCTTCCAACTTCTTCGATCGGGCAGGAGATACAAAAGTCTGAGAACACACACGAACAGATTCAAAAACAGCTTCTTCCCCGCTGTTACCAGACTCCTAAACAACCCTCTAATGGACTGACCTGATTAACACTACACTCCTGGATGCTTCACCTGATGCCGGTGTCTGTGTATTTACATTGTGTACATTGTGTTTCCCTATTATGTATTTTCTTTATTTTATTTTATTTTCACAGTAACTTTATGTACTAAATGATATGTTTGAGCTGCTCGCAGACAAGTACTTTTCACTGAACTTCGGTACACGTGACAATAAACGAATCCAATCCAATTTGGTGACTTGCTCCATGCAGGAATGCAGGAACCGAGTCACACACCTCCTTGAGAAATAAGGTATATATATATGCTGGTGAACAGATCGCTGGCAGCGACCACCCGGGTATAACAATCTCTCAATGAAGAAAGAAGAGCCCTGTGGTGAGAACTTCTCAAAAAGGAACAAAGTCCCCTCGCGAGCGCATTTAGACAGGGGTTTCCTGACACTCATCGTGCCGAGATTCACATGGCTATTCAACGCTATTAGTGTTGAATAAGGAGCCTAAATGGGGAACGCACGGCCGAGGCTACACATAGCCCTGCATTTTTCCAGCGGGGAGCTCCACCTGCCTGAACTCCCCGTTTTAGCAAGACCTCGGGACAACTTTTTTTAAATGGCGTCCCGATCTTGGAGCCCCCCCCAAAATCCCCAGCCCAAATGCAATATGGGAGGGTCCCCCGCACCCCCCACCCCCCCACCTCGCGCCCCATAACCCACTAGGGCAACACCGGTCCATTCGCTACATGCAATAAATACCAGCTTGGCACCTTGGTAGTGCCAACCTGGCACCCTGGTAGTACCCCTGCCACATGGCAGTGCCACATGGGCACCTTGGCTGTGCTAGGCTGGTACCCAGGTGGCACTGCTAGGGTGACAGGCTGGTAGTGCCAGGGTACCCAGGTTGTATCAGCAGTGCCAGGGCACCATCCTGCCCAAAGGGCATGCAGCTGGGGGCCTCCAATCCCCTTGGAGACCAACATGAGCGCCGTTCCGTTTGTCCCCGTCTGTGGGGACCAGTGCCAAACGGCACTCGCTCAAGGTTCCCGAGGTGATGAGATTGAATCCCAAAGCCTCAGGAACCTTGATGTTGGATCTCTGACTCTATCTTCTAATAAGTCAATTGTGTGGTTGATACAACTTTATTGCTAATTATTCACTTCAGTACACTTGCATGAAAACTAAACTAAAACTTAGAAACAAAATGTTAAACAGTATATAAGTTGGTCAAATACATGGCAAAGGGACGCATTAATCATAAAAGCATAAAGAAATCATTTTAAACACAAACAAACGGATAGATGATTCAAGAATTCAGGAAGGCAGAAATTCAGAAATGAACCCTTAACCAGGAGATCTTACGTTTAAGGGAATCCTTATCTATAGTCTAATGGATCATTTACTCTCATTGGTTTATAATTCTCAGCTGAGACCTCCTGATTTGCTCAAATAGATATCTGTTACTTAGAGGATGATTTATGAATCAAACATTGGCCATTACTTAAAATTTACTCATGTCCATCAAAGTTAATTGAGTGAATACGTGCATGACCTTACGAGAATGGGATTCTCACGTCACGGCTAGCCATCAACATTGCTGTAACTGATTATTTGATACATTCTGATTGCTAAATGCACTGTAATGGTCTATTCATTATATGAAATATTCGTTGAATCAACATCTGAATTTTTGCAGACATGACTCCAAAGTTGAATAGTTTATTCATTATCTGAAACAATGACTATCTTTTCACTGTCATGACCTTTTGAATACTTCCATTCACTCGCTGTGCACTCAATCAGTACCTGAAGACATCAAATAAATCAATGAATCAATAAATCAATAACCTATCACTTGGGAATCTGCACATTAGAACATAGAACAGTACAGCACAGAACAGGCCCTTCGGCCCTCAATGTGCCGAGCATTGTCCGAAACCAAGATCACGCTATCCCACTCCCTGTCATTCTGGTGTGCTCCATGTGCCTATCCAATAACCGCTTGAAAGTTCCTAACGTGTCCGACTCCACTATCACAGCAGGCAGTTCATTCCACACCCTAACTACTCTCTGAGTAAAGAACCTACCTCGGACATCCCTCCTATATCTCCCACCATGAACCTCATAGTTATGCCCCCTTGTAACGGCTACATCCACCCGAGAAAATAGTCTCTGAACGTCCACTCTATCTATCCCCCTCATTATCTTAGAAACCTCTATTAAGTCACCTCTCATCCTCCTCCGCTCCAAAGAGAAAAGCCCTAGCTTCCTCAACCTTTCCTCATAAGACCTATCCAGCAAACCAGGCAGCAGCCTGGTAAATCTCCTTTGCACCCTTTCCAATGCTTCCACATTCTTCCTATAATGAGGTGACCAGAACTGCGCACAATACTCCAAATATGGTCTCACCAGGGTCATGTACAGTTGCAGCATAACCCCGCAGCTCTTAAACTCAAGCCCTCTGTTAATAAACGCTAACACACGATAAGCCTTCTTCACAGCTCTATCCACTTGAGTGGCAACCTTCAGAGATCTGTGGACATGAACCCCAAGATCTCTCTGTTCCTCCACATTCATCAGAACCCTGCCATCTGCATTCACATTTTTTCTACCAAAATGAATCACCTTGCACTTATCAGGGTTAAACTCCATCTGCCATTTTCCAGCCCAGCTCTGCATCCTATCAATATCTCTTTGCAGCCTACAACAGCCCTCCACCTCATCCACTACTCCACCAATCTTGGTGTCATCAGCAAATTTACTGACCCACCCTTCAATCCCCTCCTCCAAGTCATTGATAAAAATCACAAATAGCAGAGGACCCAGCACTGATCCCCGTGGTACACCGCTGGTAACTGGTCTCCAGTCTGAACATTTTCCATCCACCACCACCCTCTATCTTCTATGTGATAGCCAGTTACTTATCCAATTGGCCAAATTTCCCTCTATCCCACACCTCCTTACTTTCTTCATGAGCCGACCATGGGAAACCTGATCAAACGCCTTACAAAAATCCATGTATACAACATCAACTGCTCTACCTTCATCTACACACTTAGTTACCTCCTCAAAGATTTAATTAAATTTGTGAGGCAAGACCTACCCTTCACAAATCCGTGTTGACTATCCCGGACTAAGCTGCATCTTTCCAAATGGTCATAAATCCTATTCTTCAGGACCTTTTCCATTATCTTACCGACCACCGAAGTAAGACTAACTGGCCTATAATTACCAGGGTCATTCCTATTCCCTTTCTTGAACAGAGGAACAACATTCGCCACTCTTCAGTCCTCTGGCATGTAAGGTTTTCGGGCAATTCGGCCCTTTTTGGACTGCCCAAGAATAAAACCCAGAGACTGTAAACTGACTTTTCAGCCAAGAGAACGTAACCAGATTTCCCAGCAGGCTTGGTCCGCTGAGCTGAGTAGGGGCATAGGTATTTACAAACCCCCCCCTCGGAGCTACAAGGAAGAAGGAGCCAGACAACGAGATAAGATCAAAACACAGACAAAGGGGCACGGGAATACACAGGGGGCCTGCCTGCAAGCAGGACAATGGGATGGTCATAGCCCCATGCAGATGTAAATGACCTGGCCTCCACCAGAGCAGAATCCAATTAACACCCCATCAACATAGCGAGGTGAGAATAGCAGCCATCTCCGGAGCAGCTGGAAGACTGAAAATCTTCACAAGAGAGCTTAACCTTGTTATCCCAAAAAGCAGACTGTCTGGGCTCAGTATATTGCGCTGGAAAAGCCCCTTGAAGATAAGCGGTAGAAAAAACCAAGTTGGAGGCGGACCTGGGGGAGGTACTCCAATCTTGACAGAAGCCACCGGCAGGAACTCACTGGAAGGAGGGGGCGGAGTCGGCGCCAAATTCAAATCGCGGCAGGTCTGCCTGGCTGGAAGGAGCGGACCTGCGAGGAAAACCCGGAAGCAAACAGCTCTGACCGGCTCAAAGGGGGCGGGACCAGCGGGAACTTTAAACTTGGACTGATACAACGCAAAGGAGGAGGAAAACCCGGAAGTCGACAGCTCTGACCGGCTCAAAGGGGGCGGGACCAGCGGGAACTTTAAACCTTACCAATTCAATGCAAAAGGGGCTGGCCGAACACAGGAAAAGGCCAGGTAAAACGGATATAAAAGGGGCTGTGTTTCGATTGAGGGGCTCTTGGCTTGACCTCTCCACCTTTGACTTGACCTCTGCAGCCTGTGACTGTAAGTACCCTGCAGCAGCTTGCGAAACTCCCTTGACTTTGATAGTGGTTGAGGCTTTGGGGAAGGGGACTTGATTTGTGTTCTGTGTCATTGCTAAAACTGTGTAACAATAAGATTTTTCGTTGTGTCCGTTATAGTACTTTCTGAATAGACTTAGTTTGTGTTAGAGTTTAAGATTTTATTATAATTTCTTCTGTTTGATGATTTTGACCTGGGTTTTGCAATAAACCTTGATTTGCTGATAATTGGAGTCGTTTAAATTCTTCAATCTCTCACCAGCGGTCTCTGACCAAGTCATTGTTAAGATATTCCTCACCTTAATTCCGGGTTCAAGAATCTAGGGTCATCTTGAGCGATTGACTCAGGACAGGCTGCTGGTTAGGTAATAAACAGCAGTGTCCTATTCTCTCTCTTGGGAAAGCTACTCCAGCGAAGTAGGAACCGGGTGGGTGTTGCACCACCGGCAAGAGAGAGAATCACCTGGGCATTGGTAGGGGTCTGGATATCTGTGTGATATAAGCCTCAGGCTTCCGGTTAGGGACAAACGGCAGGCTTGATTCAGTGCTCTCTCCCGCGGAGGTGTCCCAGTGCGGCATCCCCTGGCCTCTGAAGTTTCAGTGCCAGCTGGAGAGAGACACACACAGATACTCAAACCCCAGATATCGGCCCAGTAGTGGAGTAGCAGAGATGGCACCCTCTACAGGCACTATCCCCGTGGACAGCGAGGACCCAAAGATGAAAGCCAAAGGCTCTGCAATCTCATCCCTTGCCTCCCAAAGACTCCTTGGATATATCCCATCTGGCCCAGGGGACTTGTCAGCCCTCAGGTTTTTCAAAATTGCTAATACATCCTTCCTCAGAACATCTACTTCCTCCAGCCTACCCACCTGAATCACAATCTTATCCTCAAAAACGTGACCCCTCTCCTTTGTGAACACTGAAGAAAAGTATTCATTCAACGCCTCTCCTATTTCTTCTGACTCCATGCACAAGTTTCCACTTCTGTCCTTGACCGGCCCTACCCTCACCCTGGTCATTCTTTTATTTCTGACATAAGAGTAAAAAGCCTTGGGGTTTTCCT
This sequence comes from Scyliorhinus torazame, assembly GCF_047496885.1. NCBI lineage: Eukaryota > Metazoa > Chordata > Chondrichthyes > Carcharhiniformes > Scyliorhinidae > Scyliorhinus > Scyliorhinus torazame. The sequence goes on from NC_092710.1 coordinate 327,241,389, forward strand.
TGATCCGACCCACCAAGGACTTCTCATGCCCCCACCTAGCTCTCCTAAGCCTTTTTTTTAGCTCATTCCTTGCTACCTTGTAACCCTCAAGCGACCCAACTGAACCTTGTTTTCTCATCATTACATATGCTTCCATTTTCCTCTTGACAAGACATTCAACCTCTTTTGTGAACCATGGTTCCCTCACACGGCCATCACCTCTTTGCCTGACAGGGGCATACCTATCAAGGACACGCAGTATTTGTTCCTTGAACAAGCTCCACTTTTCATTTGTGCCTTTCCCTCACAGTTTCTGTTCCCATCTTATGCTCCCTAATTCTTGCCTAATCGCATCATAATTACCCCACCCCCAATTATAAACCTTGCCCTGCCGTATTGGCCTATCCCTCTCCATTGTAATAGTGAAAGACAACGAATTGTGGTCACTATCTCCAAAGTGCTCTCCCACAAACAAATCTAACACTTGGCCCGGTTCATTACCCAGTACCAAATCCAATGTGGCCCCCCATCTTGTCGGCCTATCCACATATTGTGTTAGGAAACCCTCTTGCACACACTGTACAAAAACTGCCCCATCCGAACTGTTCGACCTATAGAGGTTCTAATCAATATTTGGAAAGTTAAAGTCACCCATGACAACTACCCTGAGACCTCCACACCTATCCATAATCTGTTTTGCAATTTCTTCCTCCACATCTCTATTACTATTTGGGGGCCTATAGAAAACTCCTAACAATGTGACCGCTCCTTTCCTATTTCTAACTTCGGCCCATATTACCTCAGTCGGCAGATCCCCTTCAAACTGCCTTTCTGCAGCCGTTAAACTATCCTTGATTAACAATGCTACTCCTCCACCTCGTTTACCATCTTCCCTGCTCGTACTGAAACATCTATACCCTGGAACTTCCAACAACCATTCCTGTCCCTGTTCTACCCATGTCTCCGTAATGGCCACAACATCGTAGTTCCAAGTACCAATCCACTCTCCAAGTTCACCTATCTTATTCCAGATGCTCCTTGCATTGAAGTAGACACACTTCAACCCATCTTTCTGCCTGCCGGTACACTCCTGCGACCTTGATATCCTCCTCAGTACCTCACTACTCTCAACACTGGCTTCTGGACTACAGCTCGTTTTCCCAGCCTCCTGACAAAGTAGTTTAAACCCCCCCGAAGAGCCGTAGCAAATTTCCCTCCCAGGATATCGGTGCAAAGCGTCCTGTCTGTACAGGTCCCATCTTCCCCAGAATGTGCTCCAATTATCCACGTCACTGAAACCCTCCCTCCTAAACCATCCCTGCAGCCACGTGTTTATCTGCACTCTCTCCCTGTTCCTCACCTCACTAGCACGTGGCACCGGCAACAAACCAGAGATGACAACATGGTTTGTCTTGGCTCTTAGCTTGCATCTTAGCTCCCTAAATTCCTGTTTTAAATCCCCGTCCCTTCTCTTACCTATGTCGTTGGTACCGATGTGTACCACGACTTGTGACTGCTCCCCCTCCCCTTTAAGGATTCTGAAAACACGGTCCAAGACGTCACGGACCCTGGCACCAGGGAGGCAACATACCATCCATGAATCTCTTTTGCTGCCACAGAACCGTCCACCTGTCCCTCTAACTATCGAGTCCCCAATGACTATTGCTCTCCTGCTCTCCCTCCTTCCCTTCTGAGCCATAGGGACTGACTCAGTGCTGGAGATCCGTTCACCATGGCTTACCCCTGGTAGGTCGTCCCCCTCAACAGTATCCAAAACGGTATACTTGTTACTGAGGGGAACGACCACAGAGGATCCCTGCACTGACTGCTTCCTCCCAGCCCCTCTCACCATCACCCATCTAGCTTGATTCTTCGGAGTAACTATATCCCTGAAGCAACTATCTATGACCACCTCTGCCTCCCGAATGATCCGAAGTTCATCCAGCTCCAGTTCCCTAACGCGGTTTCTGAGGAGCTGGAGATGGGTGCACTTCCCACAGATGAAATCAGCAGGGACACTGACGGCCTCCCTCACTTCAAACATTCTGCAGGAGGAACACTGCACTGCCTTCCCTGCCATCCCCTCTAGATAGAAAAAGAAAGAAAGAGCTTACCTGTTATTCACTCTACCCCTTAGGTTAGCTAACCCTCCCTGATTTCTAGGAGGTGGAAGGTGGGGGACACTACAAGTGTAGTGTCTAGGGTTTAGAAACTGCCCAACTTAAATACAGGTAAAAATAAAACACTTAACCAGCAACCACTGCACCCCACACGAGAACAGCAATCAGCTGTTCTGAGCCTGCGCAAACAATTTAAATCTTTACTACTTATCCAGCAGTCACTCTGACCTCACTCCGACCGGATTCAGCTGGAAACTCCCAACAGTAAGTTTAAAAAAAAATTTACTCCCCTTCTCAGCAAGCACTCACTCAGCAACCACTGCGCTCTGCACTATAACAGCAATCAGCTGTTATGGGCCCACGCAAACAATTTAAATCTTTACTACTTACCCAGCAGTCACTCTGTCCTCACTCCGATCGGATTCAGGTTACTCTGTCTGACTGAACCAGACTAGCTCTTAGCCATGTGGTGGAGGTGTGAGATTGTAACAACACGTGGGCAGCACGGTAGCATTGTGGATAGCACAATTGTTTCACAGCTCCAGGGTCCCAGGTTCAATTCCGGCTTGGGTCACTGTCTATGCGGAGTCTGCACGTTCTCCCCGTGTCTGCGTGGGTTTCCTCCGGATGCTCCGGTTTCCTCCCACAGTCCAAAGATGTGCAGGTTAGGTGGATTGGCCATGATAAATTGCCCTTAGTGTCCAGAATTGCCCTGAGTGTTAGGTGGGGTTACTGGGTTATGGGGATAGGGTGGAGGTGTTGACCTTGGTCAGGGTGCTCTTTCCAAGAGCTGGTGCCGACTCGATGGGCCGAATGGCCTCCTTCTGCACTGTAAATTCTATGATAAACACCCTTGACTTACTCTCTAGATGTTCATCAGTGGAACGAGGCGGAGTGTGAGTGCCTCGTGTCTTTTATAGTCAGATCCCACCCCTGAGTTCCTGGCCTGCTTATTGGTCATATCCTGTTCTCTGTGTCCATTAGCTGCTTGTCTGTATATCATTATGTGTGTGTCTGCATATCATGGCACCTACCAGCTGTGCCGGAGAGACCTCGCCAGGGCACCGTTTAGTCCTGGTCTGCACAACGCGGACCAGTCTTACCAGTAGCTGGGGGTCTCCCAGGCCATTGAGGAGCCCCAGGTGATTGGGGACAGGGCAGGCTAGCACCCTAACACGCACCCTGGCACTGTCAGCCTGGCTGGCAGTGCCACCCAAGCACTCTGTCAGTGCCAGGATTCCAGGCTGGCAGTGCCAGGGTGCCTAGGTGCCAGGCTAGCACTGCCTGAGGTCAAGCGTGGGTGGGGTCTTGTTAGATAGAAGGGGGGGGGGGGGATCCCAGGGTTCTTCCCAAGGTTGGGGAGTCGGGAGGGGGATGGGATCGTGGCTGCTTTCCAAAATGCCCCCTCAATCTGCGAAGAACCTTTAAAATCACTCTTAAGTGCGGCCTTGGCAGCGAGAATCACCCCAAGGCCAAAAAAACCCAGCAAGTCTGTTGAATAGCGGGATGTTCCACAGCACTTCAGGCGCCGAGAAACACCCCACTAAATGCACCATTCAGCGCTCTTCGACTCAAGTCCGCTGAATCATGCCCTGAATGTTAAAGAGGTCAGAATGTCACATGTTCAGCACTTGTTCCAAAAAGAAGGCATGGTTTCTGTTTGAATAATTGCTATTCAATTTTTACTTGGAATGTGTATGGTGCTTTCACCTATTCCCGGCCCTGCCACACCTGTAAAACAGATGGAACAAGATCCACATTTTTGAATACTCAGAGTTTACTTGGGCTTAATTCTGCATTTGCAATACCAGGTCCCACTAAAACTGCACACTATTCCAGGATTATTGTGGAACGCAAAGATAACCCACAGCTTCTTTTTGTGATTGCGGTGTCTTCTTAAACACCTCTCCCCGTCCCCTCCACCCTCACCTCCAACAATAAATGTGAGGAACTTATGTCACAAAGAATTGTGTTTTGCAGTGAGCTGGATCTCTGCCACGAAAGACTATCTCTGGATTATTTGGGTGATTTAAACTTATAATAGTGAAGCTTTTAACCTGATGTGATTTTGTTTAAGTTGAGTTCATGGAATAAACAGTGTTTTGTGTTTAAAAACCCACGTGTCCATAATTGTAATCCCACACCTAGGGAACAAGCCGTGTGCTAAGAAAAGCAACAAATACATTAAAGGGAGAGGTTGGTTGAACTCCATGATACATTTTGGGGCTTTGAAAACGCCTCACCCATAACACCTGCTTTGGATGGCATTAGCGATGAGGAGTGGTTAGATAAACTCGGTCTGTTCTCACCAGAACGACAGAGGTTGAGAGGCGACCTGATACAGGTCCACAAGATTATGAGTGGCAAGGGCAGAGTGGATAGTCAGATGTTCTTTCCTAGGGTAGGAGAATCAAGTACTAGGGGAATAGGTTTAAAGTGCGTGGGGAATAGATGTGCGAGGCAAGTTTTTTACACAGAGGGTATTAAATATATGGAACTCGCTGCCTTGGGAGATGGTGGGAGCAGGTACAATAGCGGCATTTAAGGGGCATTTAGACAAATATATGAATAGGGTGGGAATGGAAGGACACGGACTCCGTATGGTTTTAGTTTCTGCAGGTTCCATGGTTGGCGCAGGCTTGGAGAGCCGAAGGGCCTGTTCCTGTGCTGCATTGTTCTTTGTTCTTTGGCATGGCAAGCTTCTTTTCCAGCCTTGTGTGGCCGGAAGATCACGCCCCTGAGCTTGAAGCCCCGGAGACGGTGAGCTGGAGCCCAGAGACCACAGCAATGGTAGTCGAGCCCTGTTAGTGCCTGGCCAGAGTGACTCGGATTTGATTCACTGATCTTAATTGGAGAAATAAGAGTTGCTTATTTGGGATACATGTATTATAGTGCTGTAAGATCAAGTAGTAGTTATTTGATCTTGTTCTATAAAGATTGATTGAATGAATTCCGTAAATCTTGTGAGTTTGTGTTCACCGAATCGATCGAGCGGCAGAGCCTTGGTCAACAATCCTCACTGCAGTAATTGTTTCTTTGACCAATAATGTGACACAAGCTCCTCTGCCGGGGGGAATTACCAGGTCACTGCCAAGGTACTGCCTGGCGTTTCCCTCCCCTCCGGGGGCTGTACTTACATCCCTGATCCCTTCACCTGATTCATATTGCTCCAGACCTATTGTAAATCTCGACACTATGATCTCACAACAGAGAGGGGGGGGGGGAAATCCCAATGTGTGGGGACGACACTGCGGGAAGCCCCCAATGAGATTTATATCGATTCAAATGTGGTCCCCAAACCTCCTGGGCAGGGACCTCATTCTGTCAATGGCTGGATGGGGAAGGGGACAATCACGTCGTAAGCTCTCACTGGCAAGGATCCCATTTCTGGCCTCTTACAGGATTCTGGGCCCATGACAGACAATGTTTTAGATCAATGATTTTTCATCAGAACTGGGTAATGTTAGAGATGTAACGAGGTTTAAATAAGTCTGAGGGGGACAGGGTGGGTGAAAGAACACAAAGTAAAGCTGGGAGAGGGGGAAGACAGGAGAGATTAAATGGCCAAAGGGTTGAAGGTGGAAGGCCAAAGGGGGAGAAATGGGATGGTATTAGTTAAAAAAAAAGATTCAAAGGATCTGGGTGTTGGTGACTGGACCAGATTTGTTGTCCATTCCGGATTGTCCCTGGGAGGAGGATGGAAAGCCGCCATCTTGATCGGCTGTGATCCGTGTGGTGTAGGTACACCCACGATGCTGTTAGGAAGGGAATTCCATGATTTTTCACCCAGCAGAGAGACAATATAAATAAAGGGAACAGTTCTAAAGTGGGGCAGGAGCAGAGGGGCCGATGTGTGTGATATCTCCGTATAAGTTATTGAAGGTGGCAGGGTGGGCTGAGAGAGCAGTTAATAAAGAACACAGCCTGCCAAACTTTATAAATAGGAGCAATGATTACAAAATTAAAGTTGAAGTTCCCATGATAGTGAAGGGTGGGAGCAATAAGTCCCGAAAACCCCGTATGTTGAGGGATATCCAGGGTTGGATAAGGAAAAAAAGGGAGGCTTATGGCCGATACAGAGGGCTCAAAACAGCAGAATGCCTGGAGAAATATAGAAAGTGTAGGGGGTTACTAGAGAAAGAAATTAGGAGAGCAAAGAGTGGGCATGAAAAAGCACTGCTGAGTAAAATAAAGGAAAATCCAAAGGTATTTTATAAGTCTATTAAGGGCGGGGTAAGTGTAGGATCCATTAGGGACCAATGTGGCAATTTTTATGTGGAACCAAAAGATATGGGTATGGCTTTAAATGAGTACTTTGCACCTGTGTTCATTAAGGAGAAGGATGATGTGGGTATAGAAATCAGGGAGGGTTAGCTAACCTAAGGGGGTGAGTGAATATCAGGTAAGCTCTTTCTTTCTTTTATCTGCAAGCTATCTAGGGGGGATGGCTGGGAAGGCAGTGCAAAGTTCCTCCTGCAGAATGTTTGAGGTGAGGGAGGCCGTCAGTGTCCCTGCTGATTTCACCTGTGGGAAGTGCACCCATCTCCAGCTTCTCAGAAACCGTGTTAGGGAACTGGAGCTGGGGCTGGATGAGCTTCGGATCATTCGGGAGGCAGAGGTGGTCATAGATAGTAGCTTCAGGGATGTAGTTACTCCGAAGAATAAAGATAGATGGGTGACGGTGGGAGGGGCCGGGAGGAAGCAGTCAGTACAGGGATTCCCTGTGGTCGTTCCCCTCAGTAACAAGTATACCGCTTTGGATACTGTTGAGGGGGACGGCCTATCAGTGGTAAGCCACGGTGGCCGGATCTCCAGCACTGAGTCCGTCCCTGTGGCTCAGAAGGGAAGGTGGGAGAGCAGGAGAATTATAGTTATTGGGGGCTCGATAGTTAGAGGGACAGATATGCGGTTCTTTGGCAGCGAAAGAGACTCACGGATGGTATGTTGCCTCCCGGGTGCCAGAGTCTATGACGTCTCGGACCGTGTTTTCAGAATCCTTAAGGGGGAGGGGGAACAGTCACAAGTTGTAGTACACATCGGTACCAACGACAGAGGTAAGAGATGGGACGGGGATTTAAAACAGGAATTTAGGGAGCTAGGGTGGAAGCTGAGAGCCAGGACAAACCATGTTGTCATCTCTGGTTTGTTGCCGGTGCCACATGCTAGTGAGGTGAGGAGCAGGGAGAGAGTGCAGATAAACACGTGGCTGCAGGGATGGTGTAGGAGGGAGGGTTTCAGTTACGTGGACAATTGGAGCACATTCTGGGGAATGTGGGACCTGTACAGACAGGACGGTTTGCACCTGAACTAGAGGGGCACCAATATCCTGGGAGGGAAATTTGCTACGGCTCTTCGGGGGCTGTTTAAACTAATTTGTCAGGGGGATGGGAAAACGAGCTGTAGTCCAGAAGCCAGTGTTGAGAGTAGTGAGGTACTGAGGAGGGTATCAAGGTCGCAGGAGTGTACCGGCAGGCAGGAAGGTGGGTTGAAGTGTGTCTACTTCAATGCAAGCAGCTTCCGAAATAAGGTAGGTGAACTTGGAGCGTGGATTGGTACTTGGGATAACGATGTTGTGGCCATTACGGAGACATGGTTAGAACGGGGACAGGAATGGTTGTTGGAAGTTCCGGGGTATAGATGTTTCAGTAAGAGTAGGGAAGGTGGTAAAAGAGGTGGAGGAGTGGCATTGTTAATCAAGGATAGTTTAACGGCTGCAGAAAGGCAGTTCAAGGGGTATCTGCCTACTAAGGTATTATGGACTGAAGTTAGAAATAGGAAAGGAGTGGTCACGTTGTTAGGAGTCTTCTATAGACCCCCAAATAGTAATAGAGATGTGGTGTAAGAAATTGCACAACAGATTTTGGATAGGTGTGGAGGTCTCAGCGTAGTTGTCATGGGTGACTTTAACTTTCCAAATATTGATTGGAACCTCTATAGGTCAAACAGTTTGGACGGGGCAGTTTTTGTGTGCAGGAGGGTTTCCTGACACAATATGTGGATAGGCCGACAAGAGTTGTGGCCACGTTGGATTTGGTACTGGGTAATGAACCGGGCCAAGTGTTACATTTGTTTGTGGGAGAGCATTTTGGAGATAGTGACCACAATTCGGTGTCTTTCACTATTGCAATGGAGAGGGATAGGGTCATACGGCAGGGCAAGGTTTATAATTGGGGGAGGGGTAATATTTATGCGATTAGGCAAGAATTAGGGAGCATAAGATGGGAACAGAAACTGTGAGGGAAAGGCACAAATGAAAAGTGGAGCTTGTTCAAGGAACAAATACTGCGTGTCCTTGATAGGTATGCCCCTGTCAGGCAAAGAGGTGATGGCCGTGTGAGGGAACCATGGTTCACAAAAGAGGTTGAATGTCTTGTCAAGAGGAAAAAGGAAGCATATGTAATGATGAGAAAACAAGGTTCAGTTGGGTCGCTTGAGGGTTACAAGGTAGCAAGGAATGAGCTAAAAAAAAGGCTTAGGAGAGCTAGGTGGGGGCATGAGAAGTCCTTGGTGGGTCGGATCAAGGAAAACCCCAAGGCTTTTTACTCTTATGTGAGAAATAAAAGAATGACCAGGGTGAGGTTTGGGCCAGTCAAGGACAGTAGTGGGAACTTGTGCATGGAGTCAGAAGAAATAGGAGAGGCGTTGAATGAATACTTTTCTTCAGTGTTCACCAAGGAGAGGGGCCATGTTTTTGAGGATGAGAGTGTGATACAGGCGGGTAGGCTGGAGGAGGTCGATGTTCTGAGGAAGGCTGTATTAGCAATTTTGAAAAACCTTAGGGTCGACAAGTCCCCTGGGCCAGATGGGATATATCTTAGGATTCTTTGGGAGGCAAGGGATGAGATTGCAGAGCCTTTGGCTTTCATCTTTGTGTCCTCACTGTCCACGGGGATAGTGCCAGAGGACTGGAGAGTGGTGAATGTTGTTCCTCTGTTCAAGAAAGGGAATAGGAATGACCCTAGAAATTATAGGTCGGTTAGTTTTACTTCAGTGATCGGTAAGTTAATGGAAAAGGTCCTGAAGGATAGGATTAATGACCATTTGGAAAGATGCAGCTTAATCCGGGATAGTCAACACAGGTTCGTGAAGGGTAAGTCTTGCCTCACAAATTTGATTGAATTCTTTGAGGAGGTAACTAAGTGTGTAGATGAAGGTAGAGCAGTTGATGTCGTATACATGGATTTTCGTAAGGCGTTTGATAAGGTTCTCCATGGTCGGCTCATGAAGAAAGTAAGGAGGTGTGGGATAGAGGGAAATTTGGCCAATTGGATAAGTAACTGGCTATCACATAGAAGATAGAGCGTGGTGGTGGATGGAAAATTTTCAGACTGGAGACCAGTTACCAGCGGTGTACCACGGGGATCAGTGCTGGGTCCTCTGCTATTTGAGATTTTTATCAATGACTTGGAGGAGGGGGCTGAAGGGTGGGTCAGTAAATTTGCTGATGACACCAAGATTGGTGGAGTAGTGGATGAGGTGGAGGTCTGTTGTAGGCTGCAAAGAGACATTGATAGGATGCAGAGCTGGGCCGAAAAATGGCAGATGGAGTTTAACCCTGATAAGTGCGAGGTGATTCATTTTGTTAGGAAAAATTTGAATGCAGATTACAGGGTCAATGGCAGGGTTCTGATGAATGTGGAAGAACAGAGATCTTGGGGTTTATGTCCATAGATCTCAGAAGGGTGCCACTCAAGTGGATAGAGCCGTGAAGAAAGCCTATAGTGTATTAGCATTTATTAACAGGGGGCTTGAGTTTAAGAGCCGTGGGGTTATGATGCATCTGTACATGACGCTGGTGAGACCACATTTGGAATATTGTGAACAGTTGTGGTCACCTCACTATAGAAGGATGTGGAAGCATTGGAAAGGGTGCAAAGGAGATTTACCAGGATGATGCCTGGTTTGGAGGGTAGGTCTTATGAGGAAAGATTGAGGGAGCTAGGGCTTTTCTCTTTGGAGCGGAGGAGGATGAGAGGTGACTTAATAGAAGTTTATAAGATAATGAGGGGGATAGATAGATTGGACGTTCAGAGACTATTTCCTCGGGTGGATGAAGCTGTTACAAGGGGGCATAACTATAAGGTTCAGGGTGGGGGATATAGGAGGGATGTTCGAGATAGGTTCTTTACTCAGAGAAGTGTTAGGGTGTGGAATGGACTGCCTGCTGTGATAGTGGAGTCGGACACTTTAGGAACTTTCAAGCGGTTATTGGATAGGCACACGGAGCACACCAGAATGACAGGGAGTGGAATAGCTTGATCTTGGTTTCGGACAAAGCTTGGCACAACATCGAGGGCTGAAGAGCCTGTTCTGTGCTGTACTGTTCTCTGTTATGGGAAATTAGGGTTAAGGGAAAAAGGCTGAGGAAGGGCACAATGTCAATTGTTTGTTAAGGGAGACAGCACAGACACGATGGGCTGAATGGCCTCCTCTGTGCTGTCACTGTTTTATGATTTGCTGATTCTATCTATGTTTGGTCTCCCCAGTGTAGAGAAGAAACATGGTGAGCAGCAAATACAGTTACTAACTAGAAAAAGTACAAGTGAATCACTTTGAGACCCGGAAATATGAGTGAGGTCTTGGATGGTGAGAAAAATATATTCAGTGCTCGCAGGGGAAGGTGTGCGAATGCAGGAGGGTGTTCGGGGTGATTGAGTAAATGTGACATTTGAATTGAATCAAAAATGTCACATTTATTGCTTTGTGCTAATACATCGCCAGGATCTCTGATCTTGAACCTCTTTAAAGTCCTTCTATTTATTTCATATTTGTGTGATGAAAATATCATGCGCTGGATTCTCCATTGGCAGGACCCTCTGTTTCGCCGGAAGCGCACTCACACCCACGGTTTTCCCGACAGCGTGGGGGAGTGCCCACAATGAGAAACCCCATTGGTCGGCTGCCGGAACAGAGAATCCCACTCCCAGGGGGGGCGCGCCACACTGGAAAATGAGAATTCCGCCTGATATTTTTCAATATTTTTTCAATATTACTGTGTGTGTGTGTGTGTGTGTGTATGGATGTGACAAATTTAAATACACTGAGGACAGTTAAACTACAATATTTGAAACATCAAAAAGGGATTTGATGTGAAAGCAAGTGTTTTGAAATGGAGAAGAGCAAAGGTAAAATGAGAACAGTGGCTGCATGAATTAAAATTTGCATTAGGAAGATAAGGCGGGTGACTTGAGGTTCAACTGTTGTATTTCAAAAGGGGAATAGACTATTGGCAAAAATCATAAATGCATAAAACAAAATATTATGTTTATTTCCAGCCAAAAGAAATAGTGATAAGAAAATAATATTCACCATTTGTGTATTTTGGGATTCGAGTTTCCAAAGGGATGCAAAAACAATAGAATAAAAGATGAAAGGGGAAAAACATCTTTAAAGAGAGACTGAAGGTTGCCTCGACTTTGGTTGCACTGGAGTGGTACTTTGGGCTGGGGTAGAGTGCTTTAGGTGGAGTTTGGTGACTGAGGGAGTAAGGGAGGAGGGAGGCATGGTAGCACAGTGGTTAGCACTGTTGCTTCACAGCACCAGGATCCCAGGTTCGATTCCTGGATTGGGTCACTCTGTGCGGAGTCTGCACATTCTCCTCATGTCTGAACAAAGAACAAAGAAAAGTACAGCATGAGAACAGGCCCTTTGGCCCTCCAAGCCTGTGCCGACCATGCTGTCCGTCTAAACTAAAATCTTCCACACTTTCGGGGTCCGTATCCCTCTATTCCCATCCTATTCATGTATTTGTCAAGATGCCCCTTAAATGTCACTATCGTCCCTGCTTCCACCACCTCCCCCGGCAGCGAGTTCCAGGCACCCACTACCCTCTGTGTAAAAAGCTTGCCTCGTACATCTCCTCTAAACCTTGCCCCTCACACCTTAAACCCATGCCCCCTAGTATTTGAACCCTCTATCCTGGGAAAAAGCCTCTTGACTATCCACTCTGTGTATGCCCCTCATAATTTGGTCGCCTCTATCCGGTCACCCCTCAACCTCCTTCGTTCCAGTGAGAACAAACCAAGTTTATTCAACCTTTCCTCACAACTAATGCCCTCCAGACCAGACAACATCCTGGTAAATCTCTTTTGCACCCTCTCTGAAGCCTCCACATCTTTCTGGTAGTGTGGCGACCAGAATTAAACACTATACTCCAAGTGTGGCCTAACTAAGATTCTATACAGCTGCAACATGACTTGCCAATTCTTATACTCAATGCCCCGGCCACATAAATGTCTGTGTGGGTTTCCTCCGGGTGCTCCGGTTTCCTCCCACAAATCCCGAAAGACGTGCTGTGAGGTGAATTGGACATTCTGAATTCTCCCTCTGTGACCCGAACAGGCGCCGGAATGTGGCAACTAGGGCCTTTTCCCAGTAACTTCATTGCAGTTAATGTAAGCCTACTTGTGACACTAATAAAGATTCAGTAGCGCGGGTTCAATTCCGTTATCAGCCTCCCCGAACAGGCGCCGGAATGTGGCGACTGGGGGCTTTTAACAGTAACTTCATTTGAAGCCTACTTGTGACAATAAGCGATTTTCATTTCATTTCATTTTCATTTCATTTCATGTGTACCACAACCACTGGCTGTTAGTACCTATGTGTACCACTACCACTGGTTCAATTCCCGTAACAGCCTCCCCGAACAGGCGCCGGAAATGTGGCAACTAGGGGCTTTTCACAGTAACTTCATTGAAGCCTACTTGTGACAATAAGTGATTTTCATTTCATTTCATTTCACATTCCGGCGCCTGTTCGGGGAGGCTGTTACGGGAATTGAACCGTGCTGCTGGTCTGCCTTGGTCTGCTTTCAAAGCCAGCGATTTAGCCCTGTGCTAAGCATAGTGACCAACAACCAGTGGTTGTGGTACACATAGCTACCGACAGCCAGTGGTTGTGGTACACATCGCGACCAATAGCCAGTGGTTGTGGTACACATAGGTACCAGCAGCCAGTGATTGTGGTACACATCGCGACCAACAGCCAGTGGTTGTGGTATACACATAGCAACCAACAACATAGGTAAACAAAGGGATAAGGATCTGCAAGCTGAATCTCGGAAGTTAGGAGATAAATTGAAATGCACAACCTCAAAAGTAGCAATCTCAGGATTACTCCCAGTGCTGCGCACCAGTGAGAGCAGAAATAAGAGGATAGATGAATAGGCGGCTGGAGAAATGGTGTACTAGGGAAAGATGTAGATCTTTAAGGCATAAAGACTGTTTCTGAGGAATGTGGAACCTGACAAACCGGACGGATTCCGCCCGGGGAAGAGCTGTGACCAATATACTTGCGGGGGCTTTTACTAGTTCTGTTGGGGAGGTTTTAAACTGGTGTGGCAGGGAGATCAGAACCCAAGGATAGGCTTAGATGGGGCAGATTCTGATCAGGAAACAGGAGGTAGAACATCAGTTGGTGATGTAGTCAGCAACTCAGAAAGCCAAAACAAAACAAGGGTTAAAAAGTGTCCAGCAAAGGAAATTGACAAGAGTTGAACTGTTTATACTTCAATGCAACGAGCATTGCAAACAAGGCAGATGAGTTAAGGGCACAGCTGGACACATGGCAGCAGGATGTTGTTGCTATAATGGAAAATTTAATAACAGGGAGGGCAACATTAGCAGCTCAATATCCCTCGATATAGAGTTTTCAGGCAGGATCGAGTGGCTGACACAAAAGGAGTAGCATTATTGGGTATAGAATCAATTAGTTGTGAGAAGGGATGCTAAACGGGTTAACAATTGAGACTTTATTGGTTGAGTTTAGGAATAAGAAAGGGGGCGGTCACACTACTGGGAGTATTCTACAGACCCCCAAATTGTGAGATGGAGATAGACAAAGATATATGTAGACAAATTTCTACCTGAAGAATAAGAGGGCAATAACAGTCGGAGACTTTAACTATCCCAATATCAACTGGGTTTCAAACAATATAAGGGGAATTGAAGGTGGAAAATTCATGTACTGTGTCCAGGATTTTTTTTAAAATACTTGACAAGCCCAACGACAGGAGACAATATTCTGGGTTTTATTCTTAGGAAATGAAGGTGGGCAAGTCGGTGAAGTGACAGTGGAACCATATCGAGGATAGTGACTGCAATTCAGATAGATTTAGTATTGTTATGGAAAAGGACGGAGATAAAACAGAAGTAAACATTTTAAACTGGGGGACGGCAACGTTTACAAAACTGAGAAGTGATTTGTCTGAGGTGGACTGTGTCATGATATACATCAGCATACAATGGTGCAATCACACACACACTGACACACTGATGGACATGCAGTAGGACCAACCAGCATACACAACATCGCAGCCAATTGCCAGTGAGAGCACAAGCACTATAAAGACAAGGGACACCAGAGTTCCCGCTCATTCTAGCAGTAGCCAGCTCAGAACACAGAGCTCTCTGCCTGCCTCTCAGACATTCACCATGTGCTGAGTGCCTCACCTAGATAGTGATAGGACAGGGTCCACAGATAAGCTGGTAATGCACGTACCCAAGCTTACAGTATGTTATTACAGTTGAGTTGTTAATAAAATAGAGTGAGACCATCTCCAGCCGTGTTGACCTGTTTGTAGACCAGAACACCCAACACGACAGACTGGACAAGACGGCGAAAGGATAAACCAGTGGAAAACAGTTATAAGTGAGATCCTTAGGGTTCAAAGCAGACATGTCCCCTCCAAAAATCAAAATGGTACTGCCAAATCTAGACCCCCATGGTTGCCTAGAAAAATACAGGAGAAGAATAAACAAAAAACAAAAGCTTCTAATAGTGACAAAAAACTCAACACAAGAGTATCGAAAGTACAGGGGTCAAGAAAAAATAGAAGTAGGGAAATCAAAAAGAGGGCAGGAAAAAATATTCACAAGCAAGTTTAAGGAAAACCCAAGATGCTTTACCAGCATTTAAAGAGCAAAAGGATAGTTACGCAAAAATGGGACCTATCAGAGACAAAGAAGCAAACTTTTGTGAAGATGCAAAGGATATGGGAAGAGTTTTAAATGATCTTTGTCTCCATAGTCACAAAGGAAAGGGATGATGTGGCTATAGTAATCGAAGGGCAGCAGTGTGAAATATTGCATAAACCAATCATAATGAGAGATGAAGTGTGAGAGGGCTTGGAATTCTTGAAAGTGGATAAGTCACCAGGGTGCAATGGATTATTTCCTAGGATATTGAAGGAGGTCAGGGAGTAAATAGCAGATGTTCTGAGGATTATTTTACAATATTCATTGGACATGGAGGAGATTCCAAGGGACTAGAGGAATGCAAGTGTGGTTCCATTGTTTAAAAGGTTACAAAGGAAAGGTCAAACAATTATAGGCCGGTTAGTCTTACATCAGTGGTGGACCCACATGGCAGATTGGTCAAAAATGTAAATACCCATGGGATACAGGGTAACATGGTGAATTGGATCAAAATTCGGCCCATCGAGCCTGCTCCGCCATTCGATCATGGCTAATTACCTCATCTGTTACCTACAATGCTACAGACCAAGAGCTGGATTGCGAAATCAGCCAGAGCATCTCCTCCCTGGAACACATGACCTAGGAGCAGGAGTACGCAATTTATCCTCCCGAGTCTAACACCCTCAATGTGATCATGGCTGATCCCATCATGGCCTCAACTCCACTGTCCTGTCCGTTCTCCATAACCCTTCAAACCATTACCAATTAAAAATCTGTCTCACTCCTCAAATTTACTCACTCTCCCTGCATCCACCGCACTCTGGGGTAACGAATTCCACAGATTCACAACCCTTTGGGAGAAGTAGTTTCTCTTCAACCATGTTTTAAATTTGCGACCCCTTATCCTGATACTATGACCTCTCCTTCTAGAATGCCCCACAAGAGGAAGCATCTGATCCACTTCTACCTGATCCATGGCTTTTAGCATCTTGTATGTCTCAATTTGATCTCCCCTCATTCTTCTAAACTCTCGAGGGTATAGGCCTAAAATGTTCAATGCCTTCTCATACGACAAACCCCTCGGGCAGGATTCTCCATTCCTGAGGCTAAGTACCGATGCCAATGGAGGATCCAGTGGCGTTTCACGATGGGAAAATTGGCGCCAAACCCTCGCCAATTCTGCTACCGATGCGGGGCTAGCACCGGCGCCGCGAGAAACACCTGCAGAACATGCGGAAAACAGTTGGGGAATGGCAGGTCCCGTGCTGCACATGCTCAGGGCTGACAAGCCGCAGCCCCACGTACGCCTACACCTCCCACACACAAACTAATCGCACCGGCAAAGATAGCGTAGGCCATGCTGGACCGTGTACCCACCCACCCCAACCCCACAGCCCACCTCCTGGCCACCTTCCACTACCCCCCCGGCCCTGGAGGAAGCCCCCCGGCCAGCGGCATGTATCGCGGCCGAGTGTGGTGGTGTTAGACACTGTCCACATGCCCTCTCTCTCTCCGCAGCTGGCACACCAGGATCCCGACCGCTGAGACTGCAAATAGCCATGCTGGCGGGAACTCAGCCATCGGAGGTGGAGCATCACGGATGGGTCGGTTAATGACACACCAATGGGGTTTCGACTGCGTGCAGTGGGCATCCCGATGACGCCAATTTGGAGGAGCGGAGCATTGCAACTCGGCGTCAAACCGATTCTGGCGTCAGGAGCCATTCTCCGCCCAATTGCCGTTCCCGATTTCATCGTCGGGCAACGGAGAATCCCGCCCCTCATCTCTGGAATCAATCGAGTGAACCTCCTCCGACCTGCCTCAAATGCCACAACGTCTTTCCTCAAATAAGAGGACCAAAACTGTGCACAATACTCCAGGTGTGGTCTCACCAATGCCTTGTCTAGTTGCAACAACACAGCCTTACCTTTAAATTCAATTCCTTTAGCTATAAATGCCGACATTCCATTCGCTTTCTTTATTACATGCTGCACCTGCATGCTAGTTTTATAAGACCATAAGACATAGGAGCAGAATTCAGCCACTCGGCCGATCGAGTCTGCTCCGCCATTCAACCATGGCTGATATTTTTCTCTTCCCCATTTAACTTCATTCCTAACTAACAATGCAACACCGCCCTTTTGCCCATCTGCCTGCCCTTTCGATCGGACACATAATCTTGCATATTTAGATCGCATTCCTGATCCCCTTGCTGATGCGATGTCTCTGTGATGCCCACAACATCGTACCGGCCATTTTCAATGTTCGCAACAAGCCCATTTACCTTGTTCCGTATACTGCGTGCATTTAGGTACAACACCCTCAGTCCTGCATTGACCACCTCCCTCCCTTCTCACACTTGCCACCTTTTTTTGCTCTGCTGAGGGTGATGTTGTTCTCTTATTTTTGTTCTTGATTTTCTCTTCAGCTATTACACCTTCTAAGCTAACCCTCTGGTTCCCACCCCTCTGCCATACTAGTTTAAATTCTCCCGAGTGACTCTCGCAAACTTCCCAGCCAGGATATCAATACCCCTCCAGTTTAGATGTAGCCCTTCCTTCTTGTACAGGTCCCACCTGCCCCGGAAGAGATCCCAATGATTCAGAAATCTGAAACTCTCCCTCCAACACCACCAGTTTAGCCACGTGTTTAGTTGCACCATCCTCCGATTTCTATCCTCACTGGCACGTGGCACAGGGAGTAATCCTGAGATTCCAACTCTGAGATTATCTGCATATGTTGACATTATACCTTGCTGACCCAAATCTAAATGATTAAAATTCATCAAATGTGTAATCGTCCTAATACCGGTCCCTGGGGAACATCACTGTCTACTTCCCCAGTCTGAAAAACAACTGTTCACCACTATTCTCTGCTTTCTGTCACTGGATCCATTCTGTCTCCATGCTGCCAATCCCTTCCATCGCATGAGTTTCAGTTTTGCTGACTGTTATAAATATAGTAATTTGTGAAACACCTTTTGAAAATGAACAGACATAACATCAACTGTACACCCTTTAAACCATTAAATATCTGGATGAAGTTATTCAAACATAATTCCTCTTGAACAAGCAGAATTTCCTGCCACTGAGTCTCAGCAGTTGACGGCAGCACGGTAGCATAGTGGTTAGCGCTGTGGCCTCACAGCGCCAGGGTCCCAGGTATCATTCCCTGCTGGGTCACTGTCTGTGCAGAGTCTGCACGTTCTCCCCATGTCTGCGTGGGTTTCCTCCGGGTGCTCCGGTTTCCTCCCATTGTCCAAAGACGTGCAGGTTAGGTGGATTGGCCAATCTAAGTTGCCCTCAGTGTCCAAAAAAAAGGTTAGGAGGGGTTATTGGGTTAAGGTGATAGGGTTGAAGTAAGGGATTAAATGGGTTGGTGCAGACTCGATGGTCCGACTGGCCTCCTTCTGCACTGTATGTTCTATGATCTATGTTCAGTCAGGAGCCAGCATTCTCACAGCAACCAGTAAACTGAGAGAGATGCAGCTTATAGTGGGATTCATGGCTGACAAAGAGCAGTGCCCAGGGGCCTGTCGGGAAGGTACGGTTAACTTTAAAAACTTACCTTGCAGGAGAAGCAGCCTTCAGATTTTCGGCGGCAGCAGTGTCCAGGGCCCTGTCGGGACGGTAGGTGTAACTTTATAAACTTATCTTTACAGCTGCAGTAAGTCGGCCGTGGGGATTTCTGGGAAGATTTGTTAGTACCTGTATAGAATTTGGGTGGTTGCTAAACCCGAGACACTACATTTGTGTGTCACCCACCCTTCCACCTCCTCTAACCGAAGGGGTTGAGTGAATATCAGGTAAGCTCTTCCTTTCTTTTTCTTATTTTATCTAGAGGGGAAGGCAGTGCAATTTTCCTCCTGCAGAATGTTTGAGGTGAGGGATGCCGTCAGTGTCCCTGCTGATTTCATCTGTGGGAAGTGCACCCATCTCCAGCTCCTCAGAAAACGCGTTAGGGAACTGGAGCTGGAGCTGGATGAACTTCGGATCATTCGGGAGGCAGATGTGGTCATAGATAGAAGCTTCAGTGATGTAGTAACTCCGAAGAATAAAGATAGATGGGTGACGGTGAGAGGGGTTGGGAGGAAGCAGTCAGTACAGGGATTCCCTGTGGTCGTTCCCCTTAGTAACAAGTATACTGCTTTGGATACTGTTAGGGGGGGGACTTAAGCTATGGGGTACAGGCCTCTGGCACAGAGTCTGCCCCTGTTGCTCAGAAGGGAAGGGGGGAGAGGAGTAGAGCATTAGACATTGGAGACTCCATAGTTAGGGGGATAGATAGGAGATTCTGTGGGAATGAGAGAGACTCGCGGTTGGTATGTTGCCTCCCAGGTGGCAGGGTCCACGATGTCTTGGATCGTGTTTTCGGGATCCTTAAGCGGGAGGGGGAGCAGCCCCAAGTCGTGGTCCACATAGGTACCAACGACATAGGTAGGAAAGGGGATAGGGATGTAAGGCAGGAATTCAGGGAGCTAGGGTGGAAACTTAGATCTAGGGCAAACAGAGTTATTATCTCTGGGTTGTTACACGTGCCACGTGCTAGCGAGACGAGGAATAGGGAGAGAGAGCAGTTGAACATGTGGCTACAGGGATGGTGCAGGAGGGAGGGTTTCAGATTCCTGGATAATTGGGGTCATTCTGGGGTAGGTGGGACCTCTACAAACGGGATGGTCGACACCTGGACTAGAGGGGTACCAATATCCTGGGGGATAATTTGCTAATGCTCTTTGGGAGGGTTTAAACTAGTTCAGCAGGGGATTGGGAACCTGAATTGTAGCTCCAGTATACAGGAGGTTGAGAGTAGTGAGGTCATCAGTAAGGTTTCAAAGTTGCAGGAATGTACCGGCAGGCAGGAAGGTGGCTTAAAGTGTGTCTACTTCAATGCCAGGAGCATCTGGAATAAGGTGGGTGAACTTGCGGCATGGGTTGGTGCCTTTATTTGGAGTACTGTGTACAGCTCTGGTCGCCTCATTTTAGGAAGGATGTGGAAGCTTTGGAAAAGGTGCAAAGAAGATTTACCAGGATGTTTCCTGGAATGGAGAGTAGGTCTTACGAGGAAAGGTTGAGGGTGCTAGGCCTTTTCTCATTAGAACGGAGAAGGATGAGGGGTGACTTGATAGGGGTTTATAAGATGATCAGGGGAATAGATAGAGTAGACAGTCAGAGACTTTTTCCCCGGGTGGAACAAACCATTACAAGGGGACATAAATTTAAGGTGAAAGGTGGAAGATATAGGAGGGCTATCAGAGGTAGGTTCTTTACCCAGAGAGTAGTGGGGGCATGGAATGCACTGCCTGTGGAAGTAGTTGAGTCGGAAACATTAGGGACCTTCAAGCAGCTATTGGATAGGTACATGGATTACGGTAAAATGATATAGTGTAGATTTATTTGTTCTTAAGGGCAGCACGGTAGCATTGTGGATAGCACAATTGCTTCACAGCTCCAGGGTCCCAGGTTCGATTCCGGCTTGGGTCACTGTCTGTGCGGAGACTGCACGTCCTCCCCGTGTCTGCGTGGGTTTCCTCCGGGTGCTCCGGTTTCCTCCCACAGTCCAAAGATGTGCAGGCTAGGTGAATTGGCCAATGATAAATTGCCCTTAATGTCTAAAATTGCCCTTGGTGTTGGATGGAGGTGTTGACCTTGGGTAGGGTGCTCTTTCCAAGAGCCGGTGCAGACTCGACGGGCCAAATGGCCTCCTTCTGCACTGTAAATTCAATGATAATCTACAATTAATCTAGGACAAAGGTTTGGCACAACATCGTGGGCCGAAGGGCCTGTTCTGTGCTGTATTTTCTATGTTCTATGTTCTGGGACTTCGATGTTGTGGCCATTTCGGAGACATGGATAGAGCAGGGACAGAATGGTTGTTGCAGGTGCCGGGGGTTAGATATTTCAGTAAGCTCAGGGAAGGTGGTAAAAGAGTGGGAGGGGTGGCATTGTTAGTCAAGGACAGTATTACGGTGGCAGAAAGGACGTTTGATGAGGACTCGTCTACTGAGGTAGTATGGGCTGAGGTTAGAAACAGGAAAGGAGAGGTCACCCTGTTAGAGGTTTTCTATAGGCCTCCGAAAAGTTCCATAGATGTAGAGGAAAGGATTGCAAAGATGATTCTGGATAGGAGTGAAAGTAACAGGGTAGTTGTTATGGGGACTTTAACTTTCCAAATATTGACTGGAAACGCTATAGTTCGAGTACATTAGATGGGTCCGTTTTTGTCCAATGTGTGCAGGAGGGTTTCCTGACACAGTATGTAGATAGGCCAATGAGCGGCGAGGCCATTTTGGGTTTGGTATTGGGCAATGAACCAGGACAGGTGTTAGATTTGGAGGTAGGTGAGCACTTTGGTGATAGTGACCACAATTCGATTACGTTTACTTTAGTGATGGAAAGGGATAGGTATATACCGCAGGGCAAGAGTTATATCTGGGGAAAAGGCAATAATGATGCGATGAGACAAGACTTGGGATGCATCGGATGGAGAGGAAAACTGCAGGGAATGGGCACAATGGAAATGTGGAGCTTGTTCAAGGAACAGCTACTGCGTGTCCTTGATAAGTATGTACCTGTCAGGCAGGGAGGAAGTGGTCGAGCGAGGGAACCGTGGTTTACTGAAGCAGTTGAACCACTTGTCAAGAGGAAGAAGGAGGCTTATGTAAAGATGAGACATGAAGGTTCAGTTAGGGCGCTCGAGAGTTACAAGTTAGCTGGAAGGACCTAAAGAGGGAGCTAAGAAGAGCCAGAAGGGGACATGAGAAGTCTTTGGCAGGTAGGATCAAGGATAACCCTAAAGCTTTCTATAGATATGTCAGGAATAAAAGAATGACTAGGGTAAGAGTAGGGCCAGACAAGGACAGTAGTGGGAAGTTGTGCGTAGTGGAGTCTGAGGAGATAGGAGAGGTGCTACATGAATATTTCTCATCAGTATTCACACAGGAAAAATACAATATTGTTGAGGAGAATACTGAGATTCAGGCTGCTAGACTAGAAGGGCTTGAGGTTCATAAGGAGGAGGTGTTAGCAATTATGGAAAGTGTGAAAATAGATAAGTCCACTGGGCCGGATGGGATTTATCCTAGAATTCTCTGGGAAGCTAGGGAGGAGATTGCTGAACCTTTGGCTTTGATCTTTAAGACATCTTTGTCTACAGGAATAGTGCCAGACGACTGGAGGATAGCAAAAGGTGTCCCCTTGTTCAAGAAGGGGAGTAGAGACAACCCCGGTAACTATAGACCAGTGAGCCTTACTTCTGTTGTGGGCAAAGCCTTGGAAAGGTTTATAAGAGATAGGATGTATAATCATCTGGAAAGGAATAATTTGATTAGAGATAGTCAACATGGTTTTGTGAAGGGTAGGTCATGCCTCACAAACCTTACTGAGTTCTTTGAGAAGGTGACCAAACAGGTGGATGAGGGTAAAGCAGTTGATGTGGTGTATATGGATTTCAGTAAAGCGTTTGATAAGGTTCCCCACGGTAGACTATTGCAGAAAATACGGAGGCATGGGATTCAGGGTGATTTAGCAGTTTGGATCAGAAATTGGCTAGCTGGAAGAAGACAAAGGGTGGTGGTTGATGGGAAGTGTTCAGACTGGAGTCCAGTTACTAGTGGTGTATCACAAGGATCTGTTTTGGGGCCACTGCTATTTGTCATTTTTATAAATGACCTGGAGGAGGGCGTAGAAGGATGGATGAGTAAATTTGCAGATGACACTAAAGTCGGTGGAGTAGTGGACAGTGCGGAAGGATGTTACAAGTTACAGAGGGATATAGATAAGCTGCAGCGCTGGGCTGAGAGGTGGCAAATGGAGTGGGGTGATTCATTTTGGAAGGAATAACAGGAAGACAGAGTACTGGGCTAATGGTAAGATTCTTGGTAGTGTGGATAAGCAGAGAGATCTCGGTGTCCATGTACATAGATCCCTGAAAGTTGCCATCCTGGTTGAGAGGGTTGTTAAGAAGGCGTACGGTATGTCAGCTTTTATTGGTAGAGGGATTGAGTTTCGGAGCCATGAGGTCATGTTGCAGTTGTACAAAACTCTGGTGTGGCCGCATTTGGAGTATTGCATGTAATTCTGGTCGTCGCATTATCGGAAGGATGTGGAAGCATTGGAAAGGGTGCAGAGGAGATTTACCAGAATGTTGCCTGGTATGGAGGGAAGATCTTATGAGGGAAGGCTGAGGGACTTGAGGCTGTTTTTGTTAGAGAGAAGAAGGTTAAGAGGTGACTTGAGGCATACAAGATGATCAGAGGATTAGATAGGGTTGACAGTGAGAGCCTTTTTCCTCGGATGGTGATGTCCGGCACGAGGGGACATAGCTTTAAATTAAGGGGAGATAGTTATAGGACAGATACCAGAGGTAAGTTCTTTACTCAGAGAGTAGTAAGGACGTAGAATGCCCTACCCTCAACAGTAGTGGACTCACCAACACTAAGGGCATTCAAATGGTAATTGGATAGACATATGGACGATAAGGGAATAGTGTAGATGGACTTTAGAGTGGTTTCACAGGTTGGCGCAACATCGAGGGCCGAAGGGCCTGTACTGCGCTGTAATGTTCTATGTTCTATGTTTATTATACTCGGAAAATTCAACAGCGACAAGCTGGAGTCAGAACATGAGTTTGGAATCTCACTCCCAGCACACGTGGGAAACCTTCCCAGATTCTGGGAGCATAAATCCTGCAGGTAATAAAGAAGTAGCCCAAATGTCCCTTCAACCCACTAGTCACATGTGAACGAGGGACGCTCTGGGATTGACAATGGTGGAATTCTTTTGTCAGTGTGTCAGTCTGTACAGAAAGTTTCAAACGCGACAGGTTAAAGAGTGAATGGTTGTTTTATATTCTGTTGTTACTTTGAAGGAACATCTGACATACCTGCAACATTACCACAACGTGAATAATTGAAAAGTTTCTCCAGGCCGATCTCCATCGCACTTTTAAAATTCACTGCATGAACCTCAGTTTCAACCATCTGGTGAACTCTATATTCCATCTCTTCATAATTCTGAAACAAGAAAATAAAATCTATCAGCATATGACACAACTGAACGAGCACCAAAACACCTCAGTGTTGAGAGGACTGTCCTCGGTTCCCAGGTGTGGGAGCAGTATTCATGTCCTGGATGGACTGACCTTGTGAAAGAGTTTGGAGTTTTTGATGGAAGTCTTGGCATCACCACTTCTGGATACATTTTCCTTCCCCCCCCCTCATGCACTCTTTCAACTTTAGAGTTGTTCTGCACAATGGGCCTCATTCCTTCCCCTTGGGTTTTCAATTAAAACAAATATACAGAATGTTCACATAGAATTTACAGAGCAGATGGGGGTCATTCGGCCCATCGAGTCTGCACCGGCCTTGGAAAAAGAGTACCCCATTAAACCCACACTTCCAACCTATCCCCGTAACACCACCTAACCTTTTTGGACCTATATGGATTTCAGTAAGGCATTTGATAAGGTTCCCCATGGTAGACTCATTCAGAAAGTCAGGGGGCATGGGATACAGGGAAATCTAGCTGTCTGGATACAGAATTGGCTGGCCGACAGGAGACAGCGAGTGGTAGTGGATGGAAAGTATTCCGCCTGGAGGTCGGTGACCAGTAGTGTCCCGCAGGGATCTGTTCTGGGACGTCTGCTCTTTGTGTTTAATGACTTGGATGAGGAAGTGGAAGGGCGGGTTGGTAAGTTTGCCGATGACACAAAGGGTGGTGGAGTTGTAGATAGTGTTGAGGGCTGTTGCAGGTTACAACAGGACATTGACAGGATGCAGAGATGGGCTGAGAAGTGGTCGATGGAGCTCAACCTAGGTGAATGTGAAGTGATTCATTTTGGAAAGTCGAATTTGAATGCTGAATACAGGGTTAAAGGCAGGATTCTTGGAAGTGTAGAGGAACAGAGGGAACTTGGGGTCCACGTACACAGATCCCTTAAAGTTGGCACCCAGGTTGATAGGGTTGTTAAGAAGGTGTATGGTGTGTTGGCTTCCATTAACAGGGGGATTGAGTTGAAAAGTCGCGAGGTTTTGCTGCAGCTTTATAAAACCCTGGTTAGACCACACTTGGAATATTGTGTCCCGTTCTGACCGCCTCATTATGGGAAGGATGTGCATGCTTTGGAGAGGGTGCAGTGGAGATTTACCAGGATGCTGCCTGGACTGGAGGGCTTATGAAGAAAGGTTGAGGGAGCTAGGGCTTTTCTCACTGGAGCGAAGAAGGAAGAGAGGTGACTTGATAAAGGTGATGAGAGGCATGGATAGAGTGGATAGCCAGAGACTTTTCCCCAGGGCGGATATGGCTGTCACGAGGGGAACATAATTTGATTGAGGAAGGTATCGGGGAGATGTCAGAGGCAGGTTCTTTACACAGAGAGTGGTGGGTGCGTGGAACGTACAGCCAGCGGAGGTGGTGGAGTCAGAGTCATTTGGGACATTGAAGTGACTCTTGGACAGGTACATGGACAGCAGTTGAACGGGTGTAGGTTAGGTTGATCTTAGATTCAGATAAATGGTCAGCACAACATCGTGGACCGAAGGGCCTGTACTGTGCTGTACTCTTCTATGTCCTATGTATCCAGACACTAATACAGGATGAAAAGAAAAAAAATGTCATTAGACCATAAGAAATAGGAACTGGAGTAGGCCTGGCAACTCCTCAAGCCTGCTCCACCAATCAACATCATGCCTCACCTTTAACCCCAACTCTACTTACCCCACGCCATCCTCAGCTGTTACGTTGTGTTGGTGGGTTGGAGAAGTTTCCATAATTCCCAAAGACTGCTGGCTGCAGACATTCTAACTCTATTGTAACACATTTAGAGTTATCAGAACATTCCCCGACACAAGCTTCGTTTCATGTTGCTTTCTTCGAGACTCTCAGATCACGAGTGTATGTCACTTCCTTCCAAAGACATCACAGGCTTAACCCTTCACAGGACTATTCCTAATATCCTCCATTATATTACACCTGCGATGAACCTAGAATCCTACATTCCAGCTATCTTAGCCTTCAGTAAACTCAATGATGAAGCTTCGATAACAGACTGGAGAATTCCAAAGATTCACAACCCTTTGAGTGAAGACATTTCTCCCCACCTCAGTCCTATTTGATTAAGGGCTGGTTTAGCACAAGGGGCTTGTAATGCAGAACAAGAGAAACAGCACGGGTTCAATTCCCGTTCCATCCTCCCTGAACAGGCACCGGAATGTGGCGACTGGGGGCTTTTCACAGTAACTTCATTGAAGCCTACTTGTGATAATAAGCAATTATTATTATTATTATCTCTTCCTCCTGGATCTGTGCTGCCCTGTTCTCGGTGTCCCAGCCAGGGGAAACAACCTTCCTACCTTGTCAGCGTGTATGATTCAATGAGATCACTCTCATTCTCCTAAATTCCAGAGAGTACGCAACAATATGATTCCTTTCAGCATTGGACAACTCTGTAACCCAGGAATCAATCCAGTGAATCTTCACCGCATCATCTCCAAGGAATGTAGATCCTGTTTTAGATCAGGTGTGATGTTCACCGTTTGGGAGACTAATGTTGACGCTGGGACTGATTTGGGCTTGGAGGGCCGAAGGACCTGTTCCTGTGCTGCATTGTTCTTTGTTCTCTGTGATCCATTTTTGACGGCAGCGAGATCCTGGATGAGAAGAGAGCGGGCCTCCGGAACTGGCAACACCAGGTGATGGTGGAGCCTCCTGATCCCACTCCGGTCTCGTCTCTATCCCAAGGAGTAGCCTGGGGCCCATGCAGGACCCTCCCGCAGAAGATGTGTTGGAACTCCTCAGCACTTCTGAATCCCCCCATCCACCTGACACTGGAGCAGTGGGCAGAACAGGTGTGACACCCGAAAATCCACCTGGCCCATCCAAATCCAGGCCTTCCAGAGGATGGCCGCAAAAAGGCATATCAGGTCATAGGGTGAGATATGCAGCAGGCCGCCATGTCTGAGGGACTGTCTGGGTCACACCGAGTAGGAGTAGTAGGCCATGTAAAATAAGCAAGTTAGACACCAGTTAATTTGGCCAGGGTGCAGCTAAGGTTAGAGGTCAGGGCACAATAATGTATATAGTCACTATTAAACACCTTTTCACCAACATTACAACCGGTCTCACCCCTCTGTCTGAAGGGTGTGGGGGAAGGGCTGGGCTGGGTGTAGAGGGTGTGCCGGCTGGGGAATGTGGGAGGTTGGTGGTGTGGGTGTTGGAGGTTGGCATGGGGCAGGGCTTCCAGGACAACTGAACGTTCCACCTGGGGCTGTTTAGCACAGGGCTAAATCGCTGGCTTTGACAGCAGACCAAGGCAGGCCAGCAGCACGGTTCAATTCCCGTACCAGCCTCCCCGAACAGGCGCCGGAATGTGGCGGCTAGGGGCTTTTCACAGTAACTTCATTTGAAGACTACTTGTGACAATAAGCGATTTTCATTTTTCATTCCACCTGGGGTCATCCTTAGAGGCAGCAGGGAAGAGGGCCCGAAGTGTGAGGCTGCCTTGTAGGACAGCTTTCCCATCCAGCACAAGTGTTGCAAGGCCTCCTTGGTTTCCAAATTCTTTGGTGGCACAGTCATTCCAGCATCTCCTCGATTGCCTCCATGTTAGAGGTGTGTATGTGGGCAGGTCCTACAGATGGAGGTGAGGCAGGGAAGTGTGTGTCTGCTGGGAGTGTAGCTGCAGTGTGATGTGGGTCCTGGGTGTGACACACAGGTTGTGACAATCTGTCCAGGGGCAGGATGGATGGGAGCAGGGGCGCGGTGGACAGGCAGGGCTTGGAGACGCTGCTGGTCCTGCAGAGTGGGCTAGCCGATACTGTCACTGGTGAGGCCTCTGCCCTGAGAGGGTCAGTGTGTCAGGGAGGGTACCAAAGGCCACGGTACATGTGTCCTTTGTTTGGGGTGAGCTCTGCTATTCCCCTGCTTCTCCTGCAGTGGGGCGGAGCTTCTGATGAGGTCACTGAGGAGTGGCAGCACCTGGTGTGTCACTGATTGAGCTTGGCCACGCCCATCCCGGCGATGGGTCAGCTGGGGTTTGAGGGTTTCCTGAAGGGTGGCCTAGGTGGGCTCCCAAATGACCCGAGGCTCTGTGAACATTTACAGGACAGAGTGAGCAGTCAGCAGAGTGAGCAGCCAGGGGCCTGGAACTTGTACCAAATGGGTGCGTTTCAAACAAATACTGCAGCAATGGCGGCCTGAGCCAGGCCACCCCGATCCCGAGGGGGACACCCCGAATCCACGGAGCTGTCAGGAAGTCGGTCCTGTTATTCCCCTACACCCCCCAGCAAGTGGTACAATGTTGAACAGTTTTTCCAACTTTGCTTACCTTCTCTCTCCCCTTCAGTAGACATGGCACACAGTCCCTGTTTGCAAATATCTGCAGTAAATCGCCACCAGCGAAGGAGCGGAGTATCCCCCCCCCGAATTGACCTCGATTTTGGCTGGACGCCCATTGTCTGGCTGAGCCCTGTTCGTGTTTACATCGCCGCAAATCAGAGAAATTTACACAAGGAGATGAAAACTGCCCGCAATTCTCCAGGTGTGGTCTCAGCAAAGACTTGTCAAATTGGAACAAGACTCCAGGATTCTCGCACTCCTGTCCTTGGATTGCTCCTTGCAGTAGTGGAGAGGCTTAACATTCTGTTAATCACAAGAGCAATGTCATCGGGCGTCTTAAGCTCCTGACAGGGTCACCCATGATGATAAGGTTGGGTGGGAGGAACCAGACAAAGCGCAATTTAAAACGAGTTCTCAACGGCGGATCAGGCAGAAGATACTCGAATCGTATCAACTGCTGCCATGGCAACCATTGCCCCCTTAGCCCACTGTGAGGTCCACGAAGGCAGAGGCCACAAGTGAACCTTGCCCACGTGATTTACGGCTGCGGGGACCAGGGAATCATGGGAGGGCGGAGCATAGGGTCATTACGCTCCATTTACATTTATTTACTTGCTCCCCCTGGTGTGCGGCGTGGAACTCGTTCACGCTGCCAGCGAGTGGGGGGCGCGGGGGGGGGGGGGGGGGGGGGCAGAGCATCGCGTTCGCGTTGCCACCAATCCCCGCTTTCGCCCTGACTCCTGATTCTCCATCTGTTCAGAGAACACATTCGGGCATCCCGGACGGAGAATCCAGCCCTTCAAGTCACAGAATCATCCCTCGACCATCACCCTCGGCTTCCTGCGTCTCAGCCAATTTTGGATCCAATGTGTCACTTTGCCTTGGATCCCATGGTCCCTGGTCCCTGGCTTTCTTGATCAGTCTGCCACGAGGGACCTTATCAAAAGCCTTGCTAAAGTCCATATAGACCACTTCAAATGTATTATCCTCATCAACACTCCTGGTTACCTCCTCAAAACATTCAATTGTATTTGTCAAGAAAGACCTTTCCTTAACAAATCCATGCTGACTATTCCTGATTAATCCATGTCTAAAGTGCAGATATATTCTGTCCCTCAGAATTCTTTCTTGGTCCCAACCTTGAATTTGGAAATCATTAACTCTGTGAGTGCCGGTCCCTGGGATGCCTGAACAGCCCGGGGCAGCTATTTCACTATTTATTCAAGTTCACACACTCAGGATTGACAACCCTCCCTGCCTGAGTTAGACAGATTTTTGACAGTAAAATGACAGTAAAATGTTTTTGACCCCAAAATACAGGCATTAAATAATTTCCAATGTTCAAGCATTACAGAATGCAGTAAACTCTGAACTATACTGACCTTGTCCTCAATGACTACTGCGGGTTCAGGGCAGTCATCTTGTTCACAGAGTTCGATCATCTCTTTTACCGCATTCTGTGCAGCGAGTTGGTTCCAGAAGAGGACAGACACGGTTAAGAAGATTCTCAGCATCTTGGTGTCGGCTCAGATCACTGGTGAATCCACTGAATGACTCTCAGCACCTTCAGCTCGATCTGCAGTTTGAGCAGAGAGCTCAGAGATTTTTATACTGTTTTGGGGAGATGATTTTGAATAAAGTTTAGCGACAGGAACATCAGGTGTTGAAGAAATGCTCCAGATAATTAACGATGGAAATGTTTCCTGGTCCCAGTCTTGAATTTAGAAATCATTAACTGTGTGAGTGCTGGTTTCTGGGCAATCTGAACAGCCCGGGGCAGCTATTTCACTCCTGAGTCCAGTTCACACACTCAGGATTGATCTCTCTGCCTGAGTCAGACAGATTTTTGGTGGGAAAGGGAGTCGAGGATTATGGGGACAGGCTGGAAAGTGGAGTAAAGGTCACAATCAGATCAGTCATGATCTAACCGAATGATGGAGCAGGTTCGAGGGGCTGATTGATCTATTCCAGCTCCAATCTTTTTATTCATTATTCGGATGTGGGCGTCGCTTGTTGGGCCCGCATTTCTTACCCATCACTAATTGCCCTTGAACTGAGCAGCTTGCTTGGCTACTCTTGCTGGGGCATTACAGTGGGGGCAGTTAAGAGGAAACCACATTGCTGTCTGGGTCTGGAGTCACAAATAGGCCAGACCGGGTAAGGACGGCAGATTTCCTTCCCTGAAGGACAATAGTGAACCAGATGGGTTATTACGACAATCAACAAAGATTTACTGGTCAGTTTTTAATTCCAGGGGCGAAATTCTCCCCAACCGGCGCGATGTCCGCCGATTGGCGCCCAAAACGGCGCAAATCAGACGGGCATCGCGCCGCCCCAAAGGTGCGGAATGCTTCGCATCTTTGGGGGCCGAGCCCCAACATTGAGGGGCTAGGCCGGCGCCGGAGGGATTTCCGCCCCGCCAACTGGCGGATACGGCCTTTGTTGACATGGAAATGACATGTCGGGGCGGCACATGCGCGGGAGTGTCAGCGGCCGCTGACAGTTTCCCGTGCATGTGCAGTGGAGGGAGTCTCTTCCGCCTCCGCCATGGTGGAGACCGTGGCGGAGGCGGAAGGGAAAGAGAGCCCCCACGGCACAGACCCGCCCGCGGATCGGTGGGCCCCGATCGCGGGCCAGGCCACCGTGGGGGCACCCCCCGGGGTCAGATCACCCCGCGCCCCCCCCCCAAGGGCCCCGGAGCCCGCCCACGCCGCCTTGTCCCGCCGGTAAGAAAGATACTTTACTTTACGCCGACGGGACAGGCAATTTATCGGCGGGACTTCGGCCCATCCGGGCCGGAGAATCGCGCGGGGGGGGGCCCGCCAACCGGCGCGGCCCGATTTACGCCCCCGCCGAATATCCGGTACCGGAGACTTCGGCAACCGGCGGGGGGCGGGATTCACGGCAGCCCCTGGCGATTCTCCGACCCGCCGGGGGTTCGGAGAATGACGCCCCAGATTTTTATAGAATTCACATTTCACCATCTGCCAGAGTGGGGTTTGAACCTGGGACCCCAGAGCATTACCCTGGGTCTCTGGATTACGAGTCAAGTTATTTTGGGCGGTATGACAGATTGGGTGACAGCAGTGTGGTCGGCACCACTAATGGCATATTATGAATGAAATGAAATGGAATGAAAATCACTTATTGTCACAAGTAGGCTTCAATGAAGTTACTGAAAAGTCGCCACATTCCGGCGCCTGTTCGGGGAGGCTGGTACGGGAATTGAACCGTGCTGCTGGCATGCTGGTCTGCTTTAAAAGCCAGCGATTTAGCCCAGTGTGCTAAACCAGCCCCAGCCCCCACACCAGCAGAATCCGTCCTCCCACTGGATCCACTCAGGGGTGACGAAAACGAGGACAACATGCTCCCAGAGTCGCAGGTGACCAAGTCGGCGCCCACATCACCACCAGGACTGAGGCGATCGCAGAGGAGGGTCAAGGCCCCCCGACAGACTTAACTTGTAATGCTTTCCACCACCCCGCCGGACTCTTTTTTTAACGGGGCGAAAGTGGTAGTCACCACTACTGGCATATTATATGTATTTTCGGCACTGCCCATATATTAAGGGTACAACGGTAAGTCCCTGCCTGCTGGCTCCGCCCAGCAGGGGGCGTATACATGTGTGTGCTCTCCGGTGCTGCAGCCATTCTGGTACCAGCTACAGGAGGCACAACATCTTGCTCAATAAAGCCTCGATTGTTCCACCATTCTCGTCTTCACTGCATTGACGGTGAATCAAGCAGATCAGTGCCTGATTACACATCCAATACGTTCCATCAGAGTCAATGGAAATGGAAATATAGCTGCTCCCAGGGTGGAGTTCAGTCCCTGGTTTAACCTCCAGCCTGTGCGGTGTTATTAGATCTCAGCTGGTCAAATAGGTGGTTGGTGTACAGTCACACATTTTGTGCTACTGTCCAAGAAACATTTAAATTACTGCTGTAATCTCGACAGAGTTATAATAATAATAATTTTTATGAGTGTCACAAGTAGGCTTAAATGAACACTGCAATGAAGTTATTGTGAAAATCCCCTCGTCGCCACACTCCTGCGCCTGCTCAGATACACAGATGGAGAATTCAGAATGTCCAATTCACCAAACAGCGCGTCTTTCGGTACTTCTAAGAGAAAACCGGAGCACCCCGACACAGTCAAGGGGAGAACATGCAGACTCTGCACAGACAGTGACCCAAGCCAGGAATCGAACCTGGGACATTGGCGCTGTGAAGCAACATTACTACCCACTGTGCTACTGTGCTGCCACATAATCCAATCACATGTAGATGTCAATGAGGCTACAACAGGCAGATTAAA
Organism: Scyliorhinus torazame; assembly: GCF_047496885.1. NCBI lineage: Eukaryota > Metazoa > Chordata > Chondrichthyes > Carcharhiniformes > Scyliorhinidae > Scyliorhinus > Scyliorhinus torazame. The sequence continues at coordinate 327,274,050 of NC_092710.1, forward strand.
CTTACTGGTCAGAACATTGACGTCTTGATGAAGTTGTACAAGATATTAGTAAGGCCACATTTGGAATACTGTGTACTGCTCTGATCACACGATTGTAGAAAGGATATTGTTCAACCAGAAAGAGTGCAGAAAAGATTGACTGGGATGCTACTGGGACTTTTCTCCCTGGAGCATAGGAGGCTTAGGGGTGACCTGATAGGGATCTATAAAATAATGAGAGGCATAGATAAGATAAATAGTCAACATCTTTTCCCAAAGCTCGGGGTGTCTAACGCTAGAAGGGCAGAGGTTTAAGGTGAGAGGGCAGAGATACAAAAGGGTCCAGAGGGGCAGTTTTTTCACACCGAGGGTGGTGAGTGTCTGGAATGAGCTGCCAGAGGCAGTAGTCGAAGTGGGCACAATTTTGTCTTTTAAAAAAGCATTTAGACAGTTATCTGGGTAAGATGCCTATAGCGGGCCACTTGCCAAACGCGGGCAAGTGGAATAAGCTTAGTGGTAAAACTGGGTGGCATGGACAAGTTGGGCTGGGGGCCTGTTTTCAGACTGGAAACCTCTCTGACTCTATGGTCTGGGAAGTGGGAACAATCCAAATTCTCCAAAACCTCAATCCCCATTTTCTCACTGTCGCTGGCTTGAAATCCTGGAACTGCCAACTTAACAATGTTGGTTTACCTGCACCACATGAAATGCAGCGTTCAAAAAGAGGGCTCACCACCATTTTTTAAAAAATTCCAATTTAGAGGCAATTTAGCGTGGCCAATCCACCTACCCTGCACATATTTGGTTTGTGCGGGTGAGACCCATGCAGACACAGTGAGAATGTGCAAACCCCACACGAACAGTGGCCCAGGGCTGGGATGAAACCCGGGTCCTCCGCGTCGTGAGGCAGCAGTGCTAACCATTGCGCAACCCTGCTGCCACCTCACCAACATGTTAGGACACTGAGGTTATTCATGAAGGCCCTGCCTTCTCCACCTCGGCCCTCGCCTGAGATGCGGTGACGCTCAGGTTAAACCACCAGCAGTCAGCTCTCCCCCTCAAAGGGGAAAGCAGCCTATGGTCATCTGGGAATATGGTGACTTTTCCTGGGACACCAAGGAAAGGGTAATAAATACCAACCTTGTCAACAACTCCCACATCCCAAGAAGCAACAATAAATACCATGTGATCACAATCTGCAATGACTCAACCAAATATGTTCCTGATTAAAGTTTTTTACAGCTTCATTTTTCTACAGGATTGAAGAGCAATAGAACAAATTAAAATGGAAAAGTCAGCTCCACCTATTGCTCTGAAACGAAATGAAATGAAAATCGCTTATTGTCACAAGTAGGCTTCAATGAAGTTACTGTGAAAAGCCCCTAGTCGCCACATTCCGGCGCCTGTTCAGGGAGGCTGGTACGGGAATCGAACCGTGCTGCTGGCCTGCCTTGGTCTGCTTTCAAAGCCAGCGATTTAGCACACTGTGCTAAACAGCCCCTGTGTGGCGCGGGATTCTCCGAAGACTGGCGTGATGGCTGGGACCCGGCACCAAAAACGGCGCAGATCACTCCGGCCTCGGGCCCCCCCAAAAGGCGCAAAGTCTCCGGGCCCAAATGGGCTAGCAGCGGCATGACGCCATTCGAAACGGCGTCACCCGCCGTGGACGCACCGCGTCACAGCACAAAAGACGCTGCCCCCCCCCCGGAAGACCCGTGAAGATGGCTGCCCGCACGCAGCTCCGAGGTTCCAGGAGCGCGACATCGAGGCGCTGTTGGACGCAGTAGAGGTGAGGAGGGGGGCCCTGTACCCTGGACATGGCCGCAGTGTCGCCCCACGCCTCAGCTGGCGCCTGTGGAGGTAGGTGGCAGAGGCCGTCAGCGCTGTGCTGTGACACCATGGACAGACATCCAGTGCCACAAGAAGGTGAACGACCTCGTCAGGGCAGCCAGAGTGAGTACCCCCCCCACGATGTGCGGCACACCCCCAGGTGCAACCAACCCTACCGCGAAACCAACCCTAACCCGAATGTGCTGCGCACATCTGCCAATATACGCGCAACCGCTGGCATGCATTCATATACCTGTCCAACACTGTTGCCCTTTACCCCTGCCACCCACACGCCCGCTCCCCACAGAAAAGTGCGCACACAATAAGAGGGAGCGTGAGAGGACTGGAGGGGCCCCAGCTGATGAGAGACCACTCACCGTTCATGAGGAAAGGGCCCTGGAACTGGCAGGCGGACCTGAGGACCAGGAGGTTGCTGATGCAGAAGTCGGGAGCCACCAGCAAGTGAGCCACCCACGGTCCGTCCCCATATCCCCCCTCCCCCATTTCCCCCGATCACCGCCCGCGTGTCTAACCATGAATGCTGGATTGTGTATTGCAGGACCAAACGTCAAGGCACCCGTCCCCGCGGATGCTGAAGTCCGCAGGACGCCCCAGGGCGGCCACGAGAGACAGAGAGATCTGGAGCAACAGGGAGATGACGCCCCCGTCTCGTGCGGGTGCAGCGACGCAGGCGTGTGCCACCCAGCAACGAGGGAGGCAGCCACAGGCCCCCGTCATAGCCGAGCCAGGACACCACTACCCAGGACAGCCCTACCCAGGACACCTCTACCCAGGACAGCCCTACCCAGGACAGCCCTACCCAGATCAGCCCTACACAGGACACCATTACCCAGGACAGCCCTACCCAGGACACCACTACCCAGGACACCACTACCCAGGACACCCCTACCCAGGGCAACACTACCCAGGACACCCCTACCCAGGACAGCCCTACCCAGGACAGCCCTACCCAGGACAGCTCTACCCAGGTCAGCCCTACCCAGGACAGCCCTACCCAGGTCAGCCCTACCCAGGACACCACTACCCAGGACAGCCCTACCCAGGACAGCCCTACCCAGGACACCACTACCCAGGACAGCCCTACCCAGGACACCCCAACCCAGGACAGCCCTACCCAGGACAGCCCTACCCAGGACACCACTACCCAGGACAGCCCTACCCAGGACACCCCTACCCAGGACAGCCCTACCCAGGTCAGCCCTACCCAGGACAGCCCTACCCAGGACAGCCCTACCCAGGACAGCCCTACCCAGGTCAGCCCTACCCAGGACAGCCCTACCCAGGACAGCCCTACCCAGGACAGCCCTACCCAGGTCAGCCCTACCCAGCACAGCCCTACCCAGGACAGCCCTACCCAGGACAGCCCTACCCAGGTCAGCCCTATCCAGGACACCACTACCCAGGACAGCCCTACCCAGGACAGCCCTACCCGGGACACCACTACCCAGGACAGCCCTACCCAGGACACCCCTACCCAGGACAGCCTTACCCAGGACAGCCCTACCCAGGACACCACTACCCAGGACAACGCTACCCAGGACAGCCCTACCCAGGACAGCCCTACCCAGGTCAGCCCTACCCAGGACAGCCCTACCCAGGACACCACTGCCCAGGGCACCCCTACCCAGGACACCACTACCCAGGACAGCCCTACCCAGGACACCACTACCCAGGACAGCCCTACCCAGGACAGCCCTACCCAGGTCAGCCCTACCCAGGACAGCCCTACCCAGGACACCACTACCCAGGACATCATTACCCAGGACACTCCTAATCAGGACACCACTGCCCAGGACACCCCTACCCAGGACACCACTACCCAGGACACCCCTACCCAGGACACCCCTACCCAGGACAGCCCTACCCAGGACAGCCGTACCCAGGACAGCCCTACCCAGGACAGCCCTACCCAGGACAGCCCTACCCGGGACAGCACTACCCAGGACACCACTACCCAGGACAGCCCTACCCAGGACACCCCTACCCAGGACAGCCCTACCCAGGACAGCCCTACCCAGGACAGCCCTACCCAGGACACTCCTACCCAGGACACCACTGCCCAATTCAGCCCTACCCAGGACACTCCTACCCAGGACACCACTGCCCAGGTCAGCCCTACCCAGGACACTCCTACCCAGGACACCACTACCCAGGACATCCCTACCCAGGACAGCCCTACCCAGGACAGCACTACCCAGGACACTCCTACCCAGGACACCACTGCCCAGGACACCCCTACCCAGGACACCACTACCCAGGACACCACTGCCCAGGACACCCCTACCCAGGACACCACTGCCCAGGACACCCCTACCCAGGACACCACTACCCAGGACACCACTACCTAGGACACCACTACCCAGGAAACCCCTACCCAGGACAGCCCTACCCAGGACAGACCTACCCAGGACAGCTCTACCCAGGATACTCCTACCCAGGACACCACTGCCCAGGACACACCTACCCAGGACACCACTACCCAGGACACCACTGCCCAGGACACCCCTACCCAGGACACCCCTACTAGGACACCACTACCTAGGACACACTACCCAGGACACCCCTACCCAGGCCACCCCTACCCAGGACACCACTACCTAGGACACCCCTACCCAGGACACCCCTACCCAGGCCACCCCTACCCAGGACACCACTACCTAGGACACCCCTACCAAGGACACCACTACCGAGGACACCACTACCCAGGACACCCCTACCCAGGCCACCCCTACCCAGGACACCCCTACCAAGGACACCACTCCCCAGGACACCACTACCTAGGACACCACTACCCAGGACACCCCTACCCAGGACACCCCTACCCAGGACACCACTGCCCAGGACACCCCTACCCAGGAAACCACTACCCAGGAAACCATTACCCAGGACACCACTACCCAGGACACCCCTACGCAGGACAGCCCTACCCAGGACACCATTACCCAGGACACCCCTACCCAGGACACCACTACCCAGGACACCCCTACCCAGGACACCCCTACCCAGGACACCCCTACCCAGGACACTCCTACCCAGGACACCACTGCCCAGGACACCCCTACCCAGGACACCCCTACCCAGGACACTCCTACCCAGGACACCACTACCTAGGACACCCCTACCCAGGACACCCCTACCCAGGCCACCCCTACCCAGGACACTCCTACCCAGGACAACACTGCCCAGGACACCCCTACCCAGGACACCCCTACCCAGGACACCACTGCCCAGGACACCCCTACCCAGAACAGCCCTACCCGGGACAGCCCTACCCAGGACACCCCTACCCAGGACAGCCCTACCCAGGACACCATTACCCAGGACACCATTACCCAGGACACCCCTACCCAGGACAGCCCTACCCAGGACACCCCTACCCAGGACACCATTATCCAGGACAGCCCTACCCAGGACACCATTACCCAGGACACCCCTACCCAGGTCAGCCCTACCCAGGACAGCACTACCCAGGACAGCCCTACCCAGGACACCATTACCCAGGACACCCCTACCCAGGTCAGCCCTACCCAGGACAGCACTACCCAGGACAGCCCTACCCAGGACACCATTACCCAGGACAGCCCTACCCAGGACACCATTACCCAGGACAGCCCTACCCAGGACAGCCCTACCCAGGACACCCCTACCCAGGTCAGCCGTACCCAGGACACCATTACCCAGGACAGCCCTACCCAGGACACCACTACCCAGGACACCCCTACCCAGGTCAGCCCTACCCAGGACACCCCTTCCCCAGGACACCCCTACCCAGGACACCCCTACCCAGGACACCACTACCCAGGACAGCCCTACCCAGGACAGCCCTACCCAGGACACCCCTACCCAGGTCAGCCCTACCCAGGACACCCCTACCCAGGACTCCCGTACCCAGGACACCCCTACCCAGGACACCACTACCCAGGACACCACTGCCCAGGACACCCCTACCCAGGACACCACTACCTAGGACACCACTACCCAGGACACCCCTACCCAGGACAGCCCTACCCAGGACTGCCCTACCCAGGACACCATTACCCAGGACAGCCCTACCCAGGACACCACTACCCAGGACACCCCTACCCAGGTCAGCCCTACCCAGGACAGCCCTACCCAGGACAGCCCTACCCAGGACAGCCCTACCCAGGACACCATTACACAGGACAGCCCTACCCAGGAACCATTACCCAGGACAGCCCTACCCAGGACAGCCCTACCCAGGACAGCCCTACCCAGGACACCATTACACAGGACAGCCCTACCCAGGACACCATTACCCAGGACAGCCCTACCCAGGACAGCCCTACCCAGGACACCACTACCCAGGACACACCTACCCAGGACACTCCTACCCAGGACACCACTACCTAGGACACCACTACCCAGGACAGCCCTACCCAGGACAGCCCTACCCAGGACAGCCCTACCCAGGACACCACTACCCAGGACACACCTACCCAGGACACTCCTACCCAGGACACCACTACCTAGGACACCACTACCCAGGACACCCCTACCTAGGACAGCCCTACCCTGGACACCCCTACCCAGTACACCCCTACCCAGGACACCACTACCCAGGACACCCCTACCCAGGACACCCCTACCCTGGACACCCCTACCCAGGACACCCCTACCCAGGACACCATTACCCAGGACATTCCTACCCAGGACACCACTGCCCAGGACACCCCTACCCAGGACACCCCTACCCAGGACACCATTACCCAGGACACTCCTACCCAGGACACCACTACCTAGGACACCCCTACCCAGGACACCCCTACCCAGGCCACCCCTACCCAGGACACTCCTACCCAGGTCACCACTGCCTAGGACACCCCTACCCAGGACACCCCTACCCAGGACACCACTGCCCAGGACACCCCTACCCAGGACAGCACTACCCAGGACAGCCCTACCCAGGACACCCCTACCCAGGACACCCCTACCCAGGACACCCCTACCCAGGACAGCCCTACCCAGGACAGCCCTACCCAGGACACCCCTACCCAGGACAGCCCTACCCAGGACACCACTGCCCAGGACACCCCTACCCAGGACAGCCCTACCCGGGACAGCCCTACCCAGGACACCCCTACCCAGGACACCCCTACCCAGGACAGCCCTACCCAGGACAGCCCTACCCAGGACACCCCTACCCAGGACACCATTACCCAGGACAGCCCTACCCAGGACACCATTACCCAGGACACCCCTACCCAGGTCAGCCCTACCCAGGACAGCCCTACCCAGGACAGCCCTACCCAGGACAGCCCTGCCCAGGTCAGCCCTACCCAGGACAGCCCTACCCAGGACACCATTACCCAGGACAGCCCTACCCAGGACACCATTACCCAGGACAGCCCTACCTAGGACACCATTACCCAGGACACCACTACCCAGGACACCCCTACCCAGGTCAGCCCTACCCAGGACAGCCCTACCCAGGACAGCCCTACCCAGGACAGCCCTACCCAGGACACCATTACCCAGGACAGCCCTACCCAGGACACCATTACCCAGGACAGCCCTACCCAGGACAGCCCTACCCAGGACACCCCAACCCAGAACAGCCCTACCCAGGTCAGCCCTACCCAGGAAACCACTACCCAGGACACCATTACCCAGGATACCCCTACCTAGGACACACCTACCCAGGACAGCCCTACCCAGGACAGCCCTACCCAGGTCAGCCCTACCCAGGACAGCCCTACCCAGGACAGCCCTACCCAGGACAGCCCTACCCAGGACAGCCCTACCCAGGACACGGCTACCCAGGATAGCCCTACCTAGGACAGCCCTACCAGGTCAGCCCTACCCAGGACACCCCTACCCAGGTCAGCCCTACCCAGGACACCCCTACCGAGGACACCCCTACCCAGGACAGCCCTACCCAGGACAGCCCTACCCAGGACAGCCCTACCCAGGACACCCCTACCCAGGACAGCCCTACCCAGGACACCCCTACCCAGGTCAGCCCTACCCAGGACACCACTGCCCAGGACAGCCCTACCCAAGAAACCCCTACCCAGGACAGCCCTACCCAGGACAGCCCTACCCAGGACACCACTACCCAGGACACCCCTACCCAGGACAGCCCTACCCAGGACAGCCCTACCCAGGACACCATTACCCAGGACACCCCTACCCAGGACACTCCTACCCAGGACACCACTACCCAGGACACCACTACCCAGGACACCACTACCCAGGACACCCCTACCCAGGACACCCCTACCAAGGACACCGCTACCCAGGACAGCCCTACCCAGGTCAGCCGTACCCAGGACAGCCCTACCCAGGACACCACTACCCAGGACATCATTACCCAGGACACTCCTACCCAGGACACCACTCCCCAGGACACCCCTACCCAGGACACCACTACCCAGGACACCCCTACCCAGGACAGCCCTACCCAGGACACCCCTACCCAGGACACCACTACCCAGGACAGCCCTATCCAGGACACCCCTACCCAGGACAGCCGTACCCAGGACAGCCCTACCCAGGACAGCCCTACCCAGGACAGCCTTACCCAGGACAGCCCTACCCAGGACAGCCCTACCCAGGACAGCCCTACCCAGGACAGCCGTACCCAGGACAGCCCTACCCAGGACACCCCTACCCAGGACACCACTACCCAGGACAGCCCTATCCAGGACACCCCTACCCAGGACAGCCGTACCCAGGACAGCCCTACCCAGGACAGCCCTACCCAGGACAGCCCTACCCAGGACAGCCCTACCCAGGACAGCCCTACCCGGGACAGCACTACCCAGGACACCACAACCCAGGACAGCCCTACCCAGGACAGCCCTACCCAGGACACCCCTACCCAGGACAGCCTTACCCAGGACAGCCCTACCCAGGACAGCCCTACCCAGGACAGCCCTACCCAGGACACTCCTACCCAGGACACCACTGCCCAGGACACCCCTACCCAGGACACCACTGCCCAGGACACCCCTACCCAGGACACCACTACCTAGGACACCACTACCCAGGACACCCCTACCCAGGACACCACTACCTAGGACACCACTACCCAGGACACCCCTACCCAGGACAACACTACCTAGGACACCACTACCCAGGACACCCCTACCCAGGGCAGCCCTACCCAGGACACTCCTACCCAGGACACCACTGCCCAGGACACACCTACCCAGGACACCACTACCCAGGACACCCCTACCCAGGACACCACTACCTAGGACACCACTACCCAGGACACCCCTACCCAGGGCAGCCCTACCCAGGACAATCCTACCCAGGACACCACTGCCCAGGACACACCTACCCAGGACACCCCTACCAAGGACACCACTACCTAGGACACCACTACCCAGGACACCCCTACCCAGGACACCACTCCCCAGGACACCACTACCTAGGACACCACTACCCAGGACACCACTACCCAGGACACCCCTACCCAGGACACCACTGCCCAGGACACCCCTACCCAGGAAACCACTACCCAGGAAACCATTACCCAGGACACCACTACCCAGGACACCATTACCCAGGACACCCCTACCCAGGACACTCCTACCCAGGACACCCCTACCCAGGACACTCCTACCCAGGACACTCCTACCCAGGACACCACTGCCCAGGACACCCCTACCCAGGAAACCACTACCCAGGAAACCATTACCCAGGACACCACTGCCCAGGACACCCCTACCCAGGACACCCCTACCCAGGACAGCCCTACCCAGGACACCATTACCCAGGACACCCCTACCCAGGACACTCCTACCCAGGACACCCCTACCCATGACACTCCTACCCAGGACACCCCTACCCAGGACACTCCTACCCAGGACACTCCCACCCAGGAAACCACTACCCAGGAAACCATTACCCAGGACACCACTACCCAGGACACCACTACCCAGGACACCCCTACCCAGGACACCCCTACCCAGGACACCCCTACCCAGGACACTCCTACCCAGGACACCACTGCCCAGGACACCCCTACCCAGGACACCATTACCCAGGACACTCCTACCCAGGACACCACTACCTAGGACACCCCTACCCAGGACACCCCTACCCAGGCTACCCCTACCCAGGACACTCCTACCCAGGACACCACTGCCCAGGACACCCCTACCCAGGACACCCCTACCCAGGACACCACTGCCCAGGACACCCCTACCCAGGACAGCCCTACCCAGGACAGCCCTACCCAGGACAGCCCTACCCAGGACACCCCTACCCAGGACACTCCTACCCAGGACACCACTGCCTAGGACACCCCTACCCTGGACAGCCCTACCCGGGACAGCGCTACCCAGGACACCCCTACCCAGGACACCCCTACCCAGGACACCCCTACCCAGGACAGCCCTACCCAGGACAGCCCTACCCAGGACACCATTACCCAGGACAGCCCTACCCGGGACACCACTACCCAGGACACAATTACCCTGGACAGCCCTACCCAGGACACCATTAACCAGGACACCCCTACCCAGGTCAGCCCTACCCAGGACAGCACTACCCAGGACAGCCCTACCCAGGACAGCCCTACCCAGGACACCATTACCCAGGACAGCCCTACCCACGACACGATTACCCAGGACACCATTACCCAGGACAGCCCTACCCAGGACAGCCCTACCCAGGACACCCCTACCCAGGTCAGCCCTACCCAGGACACCATTACCCAGGACAGCCCTACCCAGGGCACCACTACCCAGGACACCCCTACCCAGTTCAGCCCTACCCAGGACACCCCTACCCAGGACACCCCTACCCAGGACACCCCTACACAGGACACCACTACCCAGGACAGCCCTACCCAGGACACCCCTACCCAGGTCAGCCCTACCCAGGACACCCCTACCCAGGACACCCCTACCCAGGACACCCCTACCCAGGACACCACTACCCAGGACACCACTGCCCAGGACACCCCTACCCAGGACACCACTACCCAGGACAACCCTACCCAGGACACCACTACCCAGGACACCACTACCCAGGACAGCCCTACCCAGGACAGCCCTACCCAGGACAGCCCTACCCAGGACACTCCTACCCAGGACCACTGCCCAGGACACCCCTACCCAGGACACCACTACTCAGGACACCACTGCCCAGGACACCCCTACCCAGGACACCACTACCCAGGACACCACTACCTAGGACACCACTACCCAGGACACCCCTACCCAGGACACTCCTACCCAGGACACCACTACCTAGGACACCACTACCCAGGACACCCCTACCCAGGACAGCCCTACCCAGGACACCATTACCCAGGACACCCCTACCCAGGACACTCCTACCCAGGACACCCCTACCCATGACACTCCTACCCAGGACACCCCTACCCAGGACACTCCTACCCAGGACACTCCCACCCAGGAAACCACTACCCAGGAAACCATTACCCAGGACACCACTACCCAGGACACCACTACCCAGGACACCCCTACCCAGGACACCCCTACCCAGGACACCCCTACCCAGGACACTCCTACCCAGGACACCACTGCCCAGGACACCCCTACCCAGGACACCATTACCCAGGACACTCCTACCCAGGACACCACTACCTAGGACACCCCTACCCAGGACACCCCTACCCAGGCCACCCCTACCCAGGAAACTCCTACCCAGGACACCACTGCCCAGGACACCCCTACCCAGGACACCCCTACCCAGGACACCACTGCCCAGGACACCCCTACCCAGGACAGCCCTACCCAGGACAGCCCTACCCAGGACAGCCCTACCCAGGACACCCCTACCCAGGACACTCCTACCCAGGACACCACTGCCTAGGACACCCCTACCCAGGACAGCCCTACCCGGGACAGCGCTACCCAGGACACCCCTACCCAGGACACCCCTACCCAGGACACCCCTACCCAGGACAGCCCTACCCAGGACAGCCCTACCCAGGACACCATTACCCAGGACAGCCCTACCCGGGACACCACTACCCAGGACACAATTACCCTGGACAGCCCTACCCAGGACACCATTAACCAGGACACCCCTACCCAGGTCAGCCCTACCCAGGACAGCACTACCCAGGACAGCCCTACCCAGGACACCACTACCCAGGACACCACTGCCCAGGACACCCCTACCCAGGACAGCCCTACCCAGGACAGCCCTACCCAGGACAGCCCTACCCAGGACACCATTACCCAGGACAGCCCTACCCACGACACGATTACCCAGGACACCATTACCCAGGACAGCCCTACCCAGGACAGCCCTACCCAGGACACCCCTACCCAGGTCAGCCCTACCCAGGACACCATTACCCAGGACAGCCCTACCCAGGGCACCACTACCCAGGACACCCCTACCCAGTTCAGCCCTACCCAGGACACCCCTACCCAGGACACCCCTACCCAGGACACCCCTACCCAGGACACCACTACCCAGGACAGCCCTACCCAGGACACCCCTACCCAGGTCAGCCCTACCCAGGACACCCCTACCCAGGACACCCCTACCCAGGACACCCCTACCCAGGACACCACTACCCAGGACACCACTGCCCAGGACACCCCTACCCAGGACACCACTACCCAGGACAACCCTACCCAGGACACCACTACCCAGGACACCACTACCCAGGACAGCCCTACCCAGGACAGCCCTACCCAGGACAGCCCTACCCAGGACACTCCTACCCAGGACCACTGCCCAGGACACCCCTACCCAGGACACCACTACTCAGGACACCACTGCCCAGGACACCCCTACCCAGGACACCACTACCCAGGACACCACTACCTAGGACACCACTACCCAGGACACCCCTACCCAGGACACTCCTACCCAGGACACCACTACCTAGGACACCACTACCCAGGACAGCCCTACCCAGGACAGCCCTACCCAGGACACCCCTACCAGGACAGCCCTACCCTGGACACCCCTACCCAGGACACCCCTACCCAGGACACCACTGCCCAGGACACCCCTACCCAGGACACCACTACCCAGGAAACCATTACCCAGGACACCACTACCCAGGACACCCCTACCCAGGACAGCCCTACCCAGGACACCATTACCCAGGACACCACTACCCAGGACACCACTACCCAGGACACCCCTACCCAGGACACCACTACCCAGGACACCCCTACCCAGGACACCCCTACCCAGGACACCCCTACCCAGGACACCCCTACCCAGGACACCATTACCCAGGACACTCCTACCCAGGACACCACTGCCCAGGACACCCCTACCCTGGACACCCCTACCCAGGACACCCCTACCCAGGACACCACTGCCCAGGACACCCTACCCAGGACACCACTACCCAGGAAACCATTACCCAGGACACCACTACCCAGGACACCCCTACCCAGGACAGCCCTACCCAGGACACCATTACCCAGGACACCACTACCCAGGACACCACTACCGAGGACACCCCTACCCAGGACACCCCTACCCAGGCCACCCCTACCCAGGACACTCCTACCCAGGACACCACTGCCTAGGACACCCCTACCCAGGACACCCCTACCCAGGACACCACTTCCCAGGACAGCCCTACCCAGGACATCCCTACCCAGGACACTCCTACCCAGGACACCACTGCCCAGGACACCCCTACCCAGGACAGCCCTACCCAGGATACCCCTACCCAGGACAGCCCTACCCAGGACAGCCCTACCCAGGACACCCCTACCCAGGACACCATTACCCAGGACAGCCCTACCCAGGACACCATTACCCAGGACACCCCTACCCAGGTCAGCCCTACCCAGGACAGCCCTACCCAGGACAGCCCTACCCAGGACAGCCCTACCCAGGACAGCCCTACCCAGGGCAGCCCTCCCCAGGACACCAATACCCAGGACAGCCCTACCCAGGACACCATTACCCAGGACAGCCCTACCCAGGACAGTCCTACCCAGGACACCCCTACCCAGGTCAGCCCTACCCAGGACACCATTACCCAGGACAGCCCTACCCAGGACACCACTACCCAGGACACCCCTACCCAGGTCAGCCTTACCCAGGACACCCCTACTCAGGACACCCCTACCCAGAACAGCCCTACCCAGGTCAGCCCTACCCAGGACACCATTACCCAGGACACCATTACCCAGGATACCCCTACCCAGGACACCACTACCTAGGACACCCCTACCCAGGACAGCCCTACCCAGGACAGCCCTACCCAGGACAGCCCTACCCTGGACAGCCCTACCCAGGACACCGCTACCCAGGATAGCCCTACCTAGGACAGCCCTACCCAGGTCAGCCCTACCCAGGACACCCCTACCCAGGACAGCCCTACCCAGATCCGCCCTACCCAGGACACACCTACCCAGGACACCACTACCCAGGACACCACTACCCAGGTCAGCCCTACCCAGGACACCCCTACCCAGGACACCCCTACCCAGGACAGCCCTACCCAGGACACCCCTACCCAGGACAGCCCTACCCAGGACACCACTGCCCAGGACAGCCCTACCCAGGACACCCCTACCCAGGACACCCCTACCCAGGACACCCCTACCCAGGACAACCCTACCCAGGACACCCCTACCCAGGACAGCCCTACCCAGTACACCCCTACCCAGGACAGCCCTACCCAGGACACCACTGCCCAGGACAGCCCTACCCAGGACACCCCTACCCAGGACACCCCTACCCAGGACACCCCTACCCAGGAAGCCCCTACCCAGGACAGCCCTACCCAGGACAGCCCTACCCAGGACACCATTACCCAGGACAGCCCTACCCAGGACACCATTACCCAGGACACCACTACCCAGGACAGCCCTACACAGGACAGCCCTACCCAGGACACCCCTACCCAGGACACCATTACCCAGGACAGCCCTACCCAGGACACCATTACCCAGGACACCCCTACCCAGGTCAGCCCTACCCAGGACAGCCCTACCCAGGACAGCCCTACCCAGGACACCCCTACCCAGGTCAGCCCTACCCAGGACACCATTACCCAGGACAGCCCTACCCAGGACACCACTACCCAGGACACCCCTACCCAGGTCAGCCTTACCCAGGACACCCCTACTCAGGACACCCCTACCCAGAACAGCCCTACCCAGGTCAGCCCTACCCAGGACACCATTACCCAGGACACCATTACCCAGGATACCCCTACCCAGGACACCACTACCTAGGACACCCCTACCCAGGACAGCCCTACCCAGGACAGCCCTACCCAGGACAGCCCTACCCAGGACAGCCCTACCCAGGTCAGCCCTACCCAGGACAGCCCTACCCAGGACAGCCCTACCCAGGACAGCCCTACCCAGGACACCGCTACCTAGGACACCCCTACCCAGGACAGCCCCATCCAGGACAGCCCTACCCAGGACAGCCCTACCCAGGTCAGCCCTACCCAGGACAGCCCTACCCAGGACAGCCCTACCCAGGTCAGCCCTACCCAGGACAGCCCTACCCAGGACAGCCCTACCCAGGTCAGCCCTACCCAGGACACCCCTACCCAGGACAGCCCTACCCAGATCAGCCCTACCCAGGACACACCTACCCAGGACACCACTACCCAGGACACCACTACCCAGGTCAGCCCTACCCAGGACACCCCTACCCAGGACACCCCTACCCAGGACAGCCCTACCCAGGACAGCCCTACCCAGGACACCACTGCCCAGGACAGCCCTACCCAGGACACCACTGCCCAGGACAGCCCTACCCAGGACACCCCTACCCAGGACACCCCTACCCAGGACAGCCCTACCCAGGACACCACTACCCAGGACAGCCCTACCCAGGACACCCCTACCCAGGACACCCCTACCCAGGTCAGCCCTACCCAGGACAGCCCTACCCAGGTCAGCCCTACCCAGGACACCCCTACCCAGGACAGCCCTACCCAGATCAGCCCTACCCAGGACACACCTACCCAGGACACCACTACCCAGGACACCCCTACCCAGGACAGCCCTACCCAGGACAGCCCTACCCAGGACACCATTCCCCAGGACACCCCTACCCAGGACACTCCTACCCAGGACACCACTACCCAGGACACCACTACCCAGGACACCACTACCCAGGACACCCCTACCCAGGACACCCCTACCCAGGACACCGCTACCCAGGACAGCCCTACTCAGGCCACCCCTACCCAGGACACCGACACACATGACACCAAAATACCGGACAGTGACACAGAGTGGACGGATGGCGACGAACCGCCACCCCAAAGTGGCATGGACTCTGAGTCGGACGATGCGCACGACACAACGCCACTGCTGTCACCAACACCCTCCACCATCGCAGAGATGCTCACCTCGGTTGGGCACTTTAGTGATGAGGCGTCTGGTACACTCACTGGTGCGCACAACACAGCCGTCCCGGTACAGCAGGTGGAGGTAGGAGCAGCAGAGCGTCCGGGAGGTCAAAGGGCATCCTGGCGCAAGCGAACATCTGCCGCCCAGACGGGTCCCGGGTTCCTGGAGTTACCACACCCAACCATAGACCCGATGCAGCCACCAAACCTGGCATGAAGGAAAAGGGTGACGGGCGGCTTGCAGCAGCTGCAGACGCAGGTGGAGGAGTCCACCCGCGTCCAGGAACTGGGAGTGGTGCCGGTCATGCGTGCCACCCAGGCCGACACCGCAGAGGTGGTGTCCGCGCTGGAGGCAATGGGTGTGACGATGTCAGACATGGGGAGCAGGATGCGAGGCCTGCGGCGTTCCGTGATGGCGGTGTGTGTGGCCCAGGACATGGCTGCCCTCTCACAGGAGGCCATGAGCCAGAGCCAGCGGCAGATAGCAGAGGTGCTCAATGCTGTGGCCCAGTCTCTGCAGGCCATGGCCCAGTCTCTGCAGGTGTAAGGTTTTCGGGCAATCCAGCCCTTTTTGGACTGCCCAGGAATAAAATCCAGAGACTGTAAACTGGACACTTGTCAGCCAAAAGAACGTAACCAGATTTCCCAGCAGGCATGGTCCGCTGAGCCAAGTAGGGGCATAGGTATTTACAACCCCCCCAGGAGCTACAAGGAAGAAGGAGCCAGACAACTAGATAAGATTAAAACACAGACAAAGGGGCACGGGAATACACAGGGGGCCTGCCTGCAAGCAGGACAATGGGATGGTCATAGCCCCATGCAGATGTAAATGACTTGGCCTCCACCAGAGCAGAATCCAATCAACACCCCATCAGCATAGCAAGGTGAGAATAGCAGCGATCTCCGGAGCAGATGGAAGACTTTGAAAATCTTCACAAGAGAGCTTAACCTTGTTATCCCAAAAAGCAGACAGTCTGGGCTCAGTATATTGCGCTGGAAAAGCCCCTTGAAGATAAACGGTAGAAAAAACCAAGTTGGAGGCGGACCTGGGGGAGGTACTCCAATCCTGACAGAAGCCACCGGCAGGAACTCACTGGGTGGAGGGGGCGGAGTCGGCGCCAAATTCAAATCGCGGCAGGTCTGCCTGGCTGGAAGGAGCGGACCTGCGAGGAGAACCCGGAAGTTAACAGGTCTGACCGGCTCAAAGGGGGCGGGACCAGCGGGAACTTTAAACTTGGACCGATACAACGCAAAGGGGGAGGAAAACCCGGAAGTCGACAGCTCTGACCGGCTCAAAGGGGGCGGGACCAGCGGGAACTTTAAACCTTACCAATTCAATGCAAAAGGGGCTGGCTGAACACAGGAAAAAGCCAGGTAAAACGGATATAAAAGGGGCTGTGTTGCGATTGAGGGTCTCTTGGCTTGACCTCTCCACCTTCGACTTGACCTCTCGCAGCCTGTGACCGTAAGTACCCTGCAGCAGCTTGCGAGGCTCCCTTGACCTTGATAGTGGTTGAGGCTTTTAGGGAAGGGGGCTTGATTTGTGTTTTGTGCCCTTGCTAAAATTGTGTAACAATAAGATTTTACGTTGTGTCCGTTATAGTACTTTCTGAATAGACTTAGTTTGTGTTAGAGTTTAAGATTTTATTATAATTTCTTCTGTTTGATGATTTTGACCTGGGTTTTGCAATAAACCTCGATTTGCTGATAATTGGAGTTGTTTAAATTCTTCAATCTCTCACCAGCTATCTCTGACCAAGTCATTGTTAAGATATTCCTCACCTTAATTCCGGGGTCGAGAATCTAGGGTCAACTTGAACGATTCGAACCCGTTCACTCAGGACAGGCTGCTGGTTAGGTAATAAACAGCAGTGTCCTATTCTCTCTCTTGGGAAAGCTACTCCAGCGAAGTAGGAACCGGGTGGGTGTTGCACCACCGGCAAGAGAGAGAATTACCTGGGCATTGGTGGGGGTCTGGATATCTGTGTGATATAAGCCTCAGGCTTCCGGTTAGGGATAAACGGCAGGCTTGATTCAGTGCTCTCTTCCGTGGAGGTGTCCCAGTGCGGCATCCCCTGGCCTCTGAAGTTTCAGTGCCAGCTGGAGAGAGACACACACAGTACTCAAACCCCAGATATCGGCCCAGTAGTGGAGTAGCAGAGATGGCACCCTCTACAATGGCGACCGCGGCAGGAGCCCGGTGGTTTGGAGTATGTGAGTTGGCAGAGGGGGTGAGGGAACGAAGTAAAATGGAGGAGAGAATCTCCTCGTATATGTGGTAAAAGGTCAACCTCACCAAACTTTGGGTCTCAGAACTAATCAATGCGGAGCGACCCGTAATGGCGGCGGCCGCATGGACAGAAAGTAAGGCACACAAAAGGCACTTGGAGAAGGCAGTTTGGCTGGTCTGCTTGTCCCAGCAGGTAGTCAAAACAGAGCGAAGGGTCGAAGAATTAGAGCAGGAGTTGGGAGAAGTTAGGGCCTGCGCAGGGGACAGCGCTAGCGCAGCGGAACGACTGCGGGAGGAATTGGCAGAAATGAAACAGGACAGCCTACAGGAAAGCGAGTCTAACCGGTGCGAGAAGGAATATCTCCACTGCCAGATAGTGGAGGGTAAGACAAAGGAATGGAGGCTCCAGGAACTCTATGCTCGGAGTACAGAGCAGTGTAGGAAGCTGGAGGGGAAGTACCGGGACATCCAGGCAGCGTACCGAGTGGCTCGCGAGGAAGTAGGGGACTGTGCTTACGGGCCGTGCCAGGCACGGATAACGGAGTTAGAGGAGACCTTGTCCAAGGTCAGGGGACAGGTACACCTAGTAGGTCCAGGGGGGTTCCCAAGGGGCAAGGGGCTCCTCGCAGCGGATGATTCCCCAAAGGCTAAGGGGAATAGACCGCCTCCTGAGGCGCCGGGATTGTGTCCGGGTCGGCAGGGGGGGATCGGACTGCACGTTCAGGGGCAAGTCCAAGGGGGGTCGGCAGGGTACCCCCAGCTGGCGGCGTGTCCGCCTGGTTTCGTATGTGGGTCCCCATGGGATGGGGACAGACCGCTGCCTGGGATGCCGGTGATGGGGCCGGGTCAGCAGGTAGGGTTCGGACCGCCCGGTCAAGGGCAGGTCCAAGGGGGGTCAGTGGTGTATCCCCAGATAGCGGCGTCTCCTATATGGGTAGTTAGCCCGGGGACAGGGGGGCTACCCAACGGGGCAGGAGAGCTGGGCGCCGGGGAGGCGGAGGAGCAGGAACCCCAGGTAGGGCAGATGTGCCCTGTCAGGCAGAGAAGGTATGGTCCCCCGGCGGGGCTGGCGAATAGGGGACCGGTTGAGGGCGACATTATCATTCCTCATGGGGCATCCGCGCTCAGGGGGATGGTGGCCCACGTTCCCAGACTAACTCCGAAAGGGGATCCGTCGCTTCATTTTATGGAGGTGGAGCAGGCAGCCAGCATTAATGACTGCGACGAGGGGGAGCAAGTAAGGATGCTCCTGATGACCCTAGATCCCCAACTATGCAGGGCAGTGACCACCGGGAATGGGGGACGACCTGACACATGGGTGGCAGCACGGACTGCTGTTCTGGAGGCAATGGGCTTGAATCTGGGGAGCCCTTTCATGAGGGTGGGGGAACCAAGCAGCAGCTAGGGGAATCGCCAAATATGTTCGCAGACAGGCTGTGGACTGTCTATGTGGAGGTGTGCGGGACTCCCGCGGATAGGCAGAATTTAGATGAGAGAACAGCCCACTGGCTGAAGACCCTCGTAGCTAACTGTCTCCCTCACGTTAGGGCAAAGGCCGAACACTGGTTCGACCCGCAGAGTCCGGGCCTTAATGAGGCAGAGGTCCTTAGAAAACTCACCCTTGCATATCGCAATGGGGAGAGGAGTGAGGAAAAGCCCCATAAGGGTCAGGTGCATGGAATCACACCAGCACCCCCTAAGAGCGAGTGGAAGCATGAGGGCACCCGGACCTCCGACAAGAGACCGGTATGCTACGGGTGTGGAAAGACCGGGCATTTCAAGAGGGAGTGTGAGAACCCTAGCAAGGAGGAGAGGGCTCCCGTAGTAGAGAGTCAGACCCCGGCGGCAGGAGTAGCTGCCCCGGAAACCATCGATTTAAAAAAACTTTTAGCCTTTTTGCAGAGCCTAGCAGCTGGGTCGGGACAGGTGGCAATGGCAACGGGCCAGGACCTGCCCGCACCCACACCACAAGAACCCGTATGACTACCCAGGGAGCAGCCTCAGGAAAAAGGGAGCGCAGGGGTAGTTCGAGCCCCAGACCTGGTCCGGTCCAGGTGCAGGGTCCCATTCTGGAGGCTGCCTCAGCGGCTATTTGCAGTTTAAATCCCTTAAGGTGGGACCCATGCGAACGCCACATCAGTCAATTTAAATTGTTCCACCCCATAAGGGCAAGAAAGAGCAAGGTGGGGGGAAGACTGGGGGTGGTACTGGAGAAACCTCCCGTAGAATTAACGACGGTGGGGGAGGTCCCTGACTCCGCGGTCACACAACCGGTGACAAGGTGCTGTCCCGAAGGGGCAGTCCCAAAGAGACCGACAATGCTGCAAGCACCCAGCCCAGGGACAGTAACGATTCCCAAGCCATTACCTGTGGGTCAGGTGGCCTGCCTTAGTATAGAGGCTAGGGAGGCAGAGGAGAGGGAGGTATCACCTTGGGCGTGGGAACCATCCAGGGGACGAAGGAGCAATCGGGTCTCCAAGCCCCCGGTAAGATGGTCCCCAGTAGAAGGGAACGGTGAGGGATGTAGGACATTATCCAGTGCTGCCACAGGTAACCCAGTCTCCGGAGGGTGCAGAAAGGGATCCCCGAACCCCTTTGGGGAAGGAGAGGCAAGGGGCAGTCCGGACCTCCGGGAGGGGGAGGTCTGGCCCGAGCCGTTGGTCCAAACAGGTGAACAGCCCCAGTATAGCGGGGTCCAGTTTTAATTTGGCCACCCGGAGACGGGTGGCATTGTATATAGCATTTTCCCCCTGTTAGTTCTAATTAGTGTTTAGTGGTGTGTGGGTTATTTAGGATCGTGGGATCACAGAAGCGCATAATGCAGTGATATAATGAATGAGCAGCAGGCACTAGGACCCTAGTGGAGCCGGGCTGTGGACACAGAACCACAGACAGGCTGCGGCAATTTCATGCTGATTTCCCAACTTCAAAGCGGGAGCTGCTGCTGCTGCCGCCGGATCACAGCAGGCACTAGGACCCTGGTGGAGCCGGGCTGTGGACACAGAACCACAGACAGGCTGTGGCAATTTCATGTTGATTCCCCAACTTCAAAGCGGGAGCTGCTGCTGCGCTGGATAGAAGCCATGCACTTTAAGGTAGGTAGTTCTGTAGAGGCAAGGATGTGTTTTGTCTCTTTTACAGATGGGGCACCCGCCGATGTGGAGCTTGCTGATGATCTTGGCGATGGTGGGACCGGGAGAACTCCGCAGAGGCGAGACAGAAGAGTCCTTCGTCTATGGGTGCTCTGGCGGCAGAGCCCCTCTTGTCACTACCGGACAATGAGACCAGGTGGCCACAGAGCAGACCTGCTACTCACACCTGGGGAGGTGGCCTGGGTGGCTGGGGTCGAACTCGACCAGGTACTCCAGCCACCAGAGCTTCACCTATGGAGAGGCCTCTGTACTCTGCGAGGAAATACAGGTAGCGACTGACCGGGTTAGGGTGACTGAAGGCAGGCGGGTGTGTTTAACCTGTGAGGGGGACGTTCCTTTGGGGAGATGGTGGTGGCTCAGGAAGCTGAGCCTGGACATGAGGGATCGGTCCTCGGACTGGGAACGCCTGGACAATAACACCTACCGGACCATCACGGGGTCACCGGGTAGGATCACCGTTTGCTGGGATAAGTGGTGGGCTTCCGACCAGGGCATTTATTTATGTTTGTGGGGGTCGGCCAAGGCATGTCCACAAGGGGCATCGATCACTTTTGTTAGGTGGTGGCAGAACCCAGGAAACGGGATGAATTGACCGCAGTGGGGAGGGATGTGTAACTCCCAGGGAAGGGATGACTGTAAAAGCTACCGAACTGCTGGTTCAGGTAAAGAGACCCCTGCCCACAGCCCAACCAATCGACCCTCACAACTGTCCGATCACCACCAGGGGGCCTGAGAATGGTTTAGTGTTTGTCCCCACAAAGAAAATGTTGTACCAGGGGGTACATTATGCTGTCGCCTTAGTTGTACTGAACCTCTCAGCTGCAGGTATCGACGACGGAGGAAAATGAAGAGCCTTCAACGGGCTTTTGGGAAGAAGCGAAGTGCAGCCCAGAAAAGAGGACCCTTAGTGAAATAAAGAGATTCAAATGTAAATAGTTGTATGGATTAGCGGGTTTCAGTTACTTGATTGTGATATATGTACAGGGGCCCTTACGTTTGGGGTTCCGGTGAAATGTGTGTATGTTACTGTGTGTTTAAATTAAGTATGGTCTTGTCTTTCCCTTTCAATAAAATTAGGGGTAGCCTAGATTAAGGGAACTGTCTTGGGACTTGTAGTTTCGCATGTTGTTGAGGGGGGGCCTACGGTCCACACAAAAGGAAATGATTGCCCTTCACCTGTGTCGATACGGTCCAAGCAGGTAGGGACGTATCAAAGGGGCATCTGTAAGGTTTTCGGGCAATCCAGCCCTTTTTGGACTGCCCAGGAATAAAACCCAGAGACTGTAAACTGGACACTTGTCAGCCAAAAGAACGTAACCAGATTTCCCGGCAGGCTTGGTCCGCTGAGCCAAGTAGGGGCATAGGTATTTACAAACCCCCCCCTCCCCCCAGGAGCTACAAGGAAGAAGGAGCCAGACAACTAGATAAGATTAAAACACAGACAAAGGGGCACGGGAATACACAGGGGGCCTGCCTGCAAGCAGGACAATGGGATGGTCATAGCCCCATGCAGATGTAAACGACTTGGCCTCCACCAGAGCAGAATCCAATCAACACCCCATCAGCATAGCAAGGTGAGAATAGCAGCGATCTCCGGAGCAGATGGAAGACTTTGAAAATCTTCACAAGAGAGCTTAACCTTGTTATCCCAAAAAGCAGACAGTCTGGGCTCAGTATATTGAGCTGGAAAAGCCCCTTGAAGATAAACGGTAGAAAAAACCAAGTTGGAGGCGGACCTGGGGGAGGTACTCCAATCCTGACAGAAGCCACCGGCAGGAACTCACTGGGTGGAGGGGGCGGAGTCGGCGCCAAATTCAAATCGCAGCAGGTCTGCCTGGCTGGAAGGAGCGGACCTGCGAGGAGAACCCGGAAGTTAACAGGTCTGACCGGCTCAAAGGGGGCGGGACCAGCGGGAACTTTAAACTTGGACCGATACAACGCAAAAGGGGAGGAAAACCCGGAAGTCGACAGCTCTGACCGGCTCAAAGGGGGCGGGACCAGCGGGAACTTTAAACCTTACCAATTCAATGCAAAAGGGGCTGGCTGAACACAGGAAAAAGCCAGGTAAAACGGATTTAAAAGGGGCTGTGTTGCGATTGAGGGTCTCTTGGCTTGATCTCTCCACCTTTGACTTGACCTCTGCAGCCTGTGACTGTAAGTACCCTGCAGCAGCTTGCGAGGCTCCCTTGACCTTGATAGTGGTTGAGGCTTGGGGAAGGGGGCTTGATTTGTGTTTTGTGCCCTTGCTAAAATTGTGTAACAATAAGATTTTACGTTGTGTCCGTTAAAGTACTTTCTGAATAGACTTAGTTTGTGTTCGAGTTTAAGATTTTATTATAATTTCTTCTGTTTGATGATTTTGACCTGGGTTTTGCAATAAACCTCGATTTGCTGATAATTGGAGTTGTTTAAATTCTTCAATCTCTCACCAGCGATCTCTGACCAAGTCATTGTTAAGATATTCCTCACCTTAATTCCGGGATCGAGAATCTAGGGTCATCTTGAGCGATTCACTCAGGACAGGCTGCTGGTTAGGTAATAAACAGCAGTGTCCTATTCTCTCTCTTGGGAAAGCTACTCCAGCGAAGTAGGAACCGGGTGGGTGTTGCACCACCGGCAAGAGAGAGAATCACCTGGGCATTGGTGGGGGTCTGGATATCTGTGTGATATAAGCCTCAGGCTTCCGGTTAGGGATAAACGGCAGGCTTGATTCAGTGCTCTCTTCCGTGGAGGTGTCCCAGTGCGGCATCCCCTGGCCTCTGAAGTTTCAGTGCCAGCTGGAGAGAGACACACACAGATACTCAAACCCCAGATATCGGCCCAGTAGTGGAGTAGCTGAGATGGAACCCTCTACAAAGGCCATCGCTGAGGGCATCGGCGCCATTACCCATGTGCTAGCCGGCGTCGCACGGTCACAGACAGGGATGGGCAACTCCCTGAGCTCCATGGCTGCAAACTCGCAGACCCTTGTCGATACCAGCACGGGCCCCCAGGACTGGCAGTGCCAGGTGTCGGGGGGGCGTCGGATGGCAGGTCTGTTCGCACCCCCGACACATGTAGAGGCCCGGGGGCCATCGGGCACCCCTGTAGGGGAGGTCCCGGAACACTGCAACACCTCGGACTCCCCCCCCCCCCCGCCTTTGTCCCAGGTGCATCTATTGGGCAACGGGCAGGACAGGCTGGCAGCTCGCCATCCCGGTCGCCCGAGCCGCAGCCTGGCCCATCTAGGCTGGGCCGCCCCGTGAAACGGCCGCCAAAGGGATCCCAAGTCAGAGGGCAAGAATCGCAGGAGTCCACCTCCAGTTCTGCTGTACCGTCTGGGGAACCACCTAGGCATAGTCAAATTAGACACAAATTAGGCCAGACAATTAGACACTGAGTAAGTTGGCATGGGTGCAGGGAACAGACAAGTTTTACGGGCTAGGGCACGTGTATGGACTGTTTGTTATTAAAATCACTTTAGCACCTACAGAAGCTGCCTTTGTGCTCTGTCCGAAGTGTGCGGGGGTGTCATGTACGCTGAGTGCCAGTGTGTGTGTGAGGGGTGGTCTTACCTCAGCCCCAGGTGAGTCTGCCCCCTTCCCCCTGGGCCGCCCTCACCATCCCCCAGGGCAGAGGACGGGACCGTGCGCTGCAGTGTCACAGCCGCATGCAGGGATGGTCCGGGTGGATGGTGGTACTGTGGCCACGGGGCAGACATTGTCCACCGATGTGGAGCCAGGAGCTCACCGCAGGGCGGGTCGTCATCATCCTCCATGGCCTGCAATAGGCACGGTTCCACTGGCGATCGTGTGAGCCCGGCCGTCGTGCCGCAGGTGGATCGGCAATGGAGGGATGGTGTGCATGCGGGTGGGGTGGGTGTGGTTGGGTGGGGATGAGGGTGTTGGTGCTGGGTGGGTGGGGGGGGTGAGGGTGCTGGGTGGGTGGGTGAGAGGGGTGAGGGTGCTGGGTGGGTGGGTGGCGTGAGTGAGGGTGCTGGGTGGGTGGATGGGTGGGGGGTGTGGGTGGTCGGCTGTTGCCATGGGGTGCGGTATGTGGCCATACTCACCGATTCCCATGCCCCTAGTCAGTGAACCGGGCGGCTATCAGCCTGTCCCGTGCCTGTTGGCCCAGCTGGTAACGGTGGGCAGCCTCCCGCCCATGTCCAGACCGTCTGCCATGACCATTGCCCCCATCCCCCTCATCTGGGGAGGACTGCGCCTCTTCCTGCTGCTCCTACACTGCCCCTTCCTCTCAGCAGCTCGAAACAACCCTTGACCGTGACCTGCCTAGTCGCTGAATCAACCAAGTAAGTCTCCAGTCAACGCACGCTACGAGATAGGCGCTCCTCGCTACCAGTCTATACCAGCTTTGAATCCTGCAGACTCAGAATTGAACAAAGAACAAAGAACAAAGAAAGGTACAGCACAGGAACAGGCCCTTCGGCCCTCCAAGCCTGCGCCGACCATGCTGCCCGACTAAACTACAATCTTCTACACTTCCTGGGTCCGTATCCTTCTATTCCCATCCTATTCATGTATTTGTCAAGATGCCCCTTAAATGTCACTATCGTCCCTGCTTCCACCACCTCCTCCGGTAGCGAGTTCCAGGCACCCACTACCCTCTGCGTAAAAAACTTGCCTCGTACGTCTACTCTAAACCTTGCCCCTCTCACCTTAAACCTATGCCCCCTAGTAATTGACCCCTCTACCCTAGGGAAAAACCTCTGACTATCCACTCTGTCTATGCCCCTCATAATTTTGTAGACCTCTATCAGGTCTCCCCTCAACCTCCTTCGTTTCAGTGAGAACAAATTGAGTTTATTCAACCGCTCCTCATAGCTAATGCCCTCCATACCAGGCAACATTCTGGTAAATCTCTTCTGCACCCTCTCTAAAGCCTCCACATCCTTCTGGTAGTGTGGCGATCAGAATTGAACACTATACTCCAAGTGTGGCCTAACTAAGAATCTATACAGCTGCAACATGACTTGCCAATTCTTATACTCAATGCCCCGGCCAATGAAGGCAAGCATGCCGTATGCCTTCTTGACTACCTTCTCCACCTGTGTTGCCCCTTTCAATGACCTGTGCACCTGTACTCCTAGATCTCTTTGACTTTCAATACTCTTGAGGGTTCTACCATTCACTGTATATTCCCTACCTGCATTAGACCTTCCAAAATGCATTACCTCACATTTGTCCGGATTAAACTCCATCTGCCATCTCTCCGCCCAAGTCTCCAAACAATCTAAATCCTGCTGTATCCTCTGACAGTCCTCATCGCTATCCACAATTCCACCAACCTTTGTGTCATCTGCAAACTTACTAATCAGACCAGTTACATTTTCCTCCAAATCATTTATATATACTACAAACAGCAAAGGTTCCAGCACTGATCCCTGTGGAACACCACTGGTCACAGCCCTCCAATGAGAAAAGCATCCTTCCATTGCTACTCTCTGCCTTCTATGACCTAGACAGTTCTGTATCCACCTTGCCAGCTCACCCCTGATCCCGTGTGACTTCACTTTTTGTACTCGTCTACCATGAGGGACCTTGTCAAAGGCCTTACTGAAGTCCATATAGACAGCATCCACTGCCCTACCTGCATCAATCATCTTAGTGACCTCCTCGAAAAACTCTATCAAGTTAGTGAGACACGACCTTCCCTTCACAAAACCATGCTGCCTCTCACTAATACGTCCATTTGCTTCCAAATGGGAGTAGATCCTGTCTCGAAGAATTCTCTCCAGTAATTTCCCTACCACTGAAGTAAGGCTCACCGGCCTGTAGTTCCTGGGATTATCCTTGCTACCCTTCTTCAACAGAGGAACAACATTGGCTATTCTCCAGTCCTCTGGGACATCCCCTGAAGACAGTGAGGATCCAAAGATTTCTGTCAAGGCCTCAGCAATTTCCTCTCCAGCCTCCTTCAGTATTCTGGGGTAGATTCCATCAGGCCCTGGGGACTTATCTACCTTAATATTTTTTAAGACACCCAACACCTCGTCTTTTTGGATCTCAATGTGACCCAGGCTATCTACACACCCTTCTCCAGACTCAACATCTACCAATTTCTTCTCTTTGGTGAATGCTGATGCAAATTATTCATTTAGTACCTCGCCCATTTCCTCTGGCTCCACACATAGATTCCCTTGCCTATCCTTCAGTGGGCCAACCCTATCCCTGGCTACCCTCTTGCTTTTTATGTACGTGTAAAAAGCCTTGGGATTTTCCTTAACCCTATTTGCCAATGACTTTTTGTGACCCCTTCTAGCCCTCCTGACTCCTTGCTTAAGTTCCTTCTTACTTTCCTTATATTCCACGCAGGCTTCGTCTGTTCCCAGCCTTTTAGTCCTGACAAATGCCTCCTTTTCCTTTTTGACGAGGCCTACAATATCTCTTGTTATCCAAGGTTCCCGAAAATTGCCGTATTTATCCTTCTTCTTCACAGGAACATGCCGGTCCTGAATTCCTTTCAACTGACACTTGAAAGCCTCCCACATGTCAGATGTTGATTTGCCCTCAAACATCTGCCCCCAATCTATATTCTTCAGTTCCCGCCTAATATTGTTATAATTAGCCTTTCCCCAATTTAGCACATTCATCCTAGGACCACTCTTATCCTTGTCCACCATTACTTTAAAACTTACTGAATTGTGGTCACTGTTACCGAAATGCTCCCCTACTGAAACATCTACCACCTGGACGGGCTCATTCCCCAATACCAGGTCCAGTACCGCCCCTTCCCTAGTTGGACTGTCTACATATTGTTTTAGGAAGCCCTCCTGGATGCTCCTTACAAACTCTGCCCCGTCTAAGCCCCTGGCACTAAGTGAGTCCCAGTCAATATTGGGGAAGTTGAAGTCTCCCATCACCACAACCCTGTTGTTTTTACTCTTTTCCAAAATCTGTCTACCTATCTGCTCCTCTATCTCCCGCTGGCTGTTGGGAGGCCTGTAGTAAACCCCCAACATTGTGACTGCACCCTTCTTATTCCTGATCTCTACCCATATAGCCTCACTGCTCTCTGAGGTGTCCTCCCGCAGTACAGCTGTGATATTCTCCAGAACCAGTAGCGCAACTCCGCCTCCCCTTTTACATCCCCCTCTATCCCACCTGAAACATCTAAATCCTGGAACGTTTAGCTGCCAATCCTGCCCTTCCCTCAACCAGGTCTCTATAATGGCAACAACATCATAGTTCCAAGTACTAATCCAAGCTCTAAGTTCATCTGCCTTACCCGTAATACTTCTTGCATTAAAACATATGCACTTCAGGCCACCAGACCCGCTGTGTTCAGCAACTTCTCCCTGTCTGCTCTGCCTCAGAGCCCCACTGTCCCTATTCCCTAGTTCTCCCTCAATGCTCTCACCTTCTGACCTATTGCTCCCGTGCCCATCCCCCTGCCATACTAGTTTAAACCCTCCCATGTGACACTAGCAAACCTCGCGGCCAGGATATTTATGCCTCTCCGGTTTAGATGCAACCCGTCCTTCTTATATAGGTCACACCTGCCCCGGAAGAGCTCCCAGTGGTCCAGATAACAGAAACCCTCCCTCCTACACCAGCTGTTTAGCCACGTGTTTAGCTGCTCTATCTTCCTATTTCTAGCCTCATTGGCACGTGGCACATGGATTAATCCTGAGATTACAACCCTAGAGGTCCTGTCTTTTAACTTTCTGCCTGGCTCCCTGAACTCCTGCTGCAGGACCTCATGCCCCTTCCTGCCTATGTCGTTAGTACCAATATGTACAACGACCTCTGCCTGTTTGCCCTCCCCCTTCAGGATGCCCTCTACCCATTCGGAGACATCCTGGACCCTGGCACCAGGGAGGCAATATACCATCCTGGAGTCTCTTTCACGTCCACAGAAGTGCCTATCTGTGCCCCTGACTATAGAGTCCCCTATTACTATTGCTCTTCTGCGCTTTGACCCTCCCTTCTGAACATCAGAGACAGCCGTGGTGCCACTGCTCTGGCTGCTGCTGATTTCTCCTGATAGGCTATCCCCTCTGACAGTATCCAAAGGGGTATACCTGTTCGAGAGGGGGACAACCACAGGGGATTCCTGCACTGACTGCCTGCCCTTTCTGGTGGTCACCCATTTCTCTGCCTGCACCTTGGGTGTGACCACATTTACATAACTGCGATCTATGACGCTTTCCGCCACCTGCATGCTCCTAAGTGCATCCAATTGCTGCTCCAACCGGACCATGCGGTCAGTGAGGAGCTCCAGTTGGGTGCACTTTCTGCAGATGAAGCCATCCGGGACGCCGGAAGCCTCCTGGACCTGCCACATCTCACAGTCAGAGCACTGCACCCCTCTAACTGACATTGCATCAATTAATTAAAATTAAAATTAAAAATGATTTAAAAAAATATATATTTTTAAAAAATTTTCAAATTACTGTTAACTATCTGTTTCTTAGTACTAGATTTTTAATAGAAATGCGAAAGCTAAATATAGTACTCTCCGATCTCTGGCTTAGATACCCCTCTAAATTATAATTAAGTAATTATGTTTAATTAGTTACCAATGCTTAATTTTTTTAAATTAGTGTAGATTCCCAACCAGCCACTCAGGCCACAGCTTTTCTGTGATGTCACTTCCGTTTCCCCCCGACACACACAATTTGAAAAAGGTAGAAAAGTAAAAATGAGTAAAAATCACTGACTTACCTTCTTACCTTCTGAGTGTCTTAGATGTTCTCAGGTTCTCTCCCTGACAGAGACTGCTCCTCCTCCTCCAAACGGCTCCCGAAACTAGGCCATGATCTTTTTAAATCTCCGCTCCGACTCGCAGCTCCCGCGCTTTTTAAATCTTCCGCGCTTTTTAAATCTCCCGGTTCTCTCTCCTCCCGCGCTGTTTTCACTTTCCCGGCTCACTCAGCTCCCGCGCTGTTTTCCCTGTTCCGGCTCACTCAGATCCCACGCTGTTTTCAAAGTCCCGGCTCACTCAGCTCCCGCGCTGTTTTCACATTCCCGGCTCACTCACCTCTCGCGCTGTTTTCACTGTCCCGGCTCACTCAGCTCCCGTGCTGTTTTCACTGTCCCGGCTCACTCTCCTCCCGTGCTGTTTTCACTGTCCCGACTCACTCAACTCCCGCGCTGTTTTCGCTGTCCCGGCTCACTCAGCTCTCGCGCTGTTTTCACTGTCCAGGCTCACTCACCTCCCGCACTGTTTTCAATGTCCCGGCTCACTCAGCTCTCGCGCTGTTTTCACTGTCCCGGCTCACTCACTTCCCGCGCTGTTTTCAATGTCCCGGCTCACTCACCTCCCGCGCTGTTTTCAATGTCCCGGCTCACTCAGCTCTCGCGCTGTTTTCACTGTCCCGGCTCACTCACTTCCCGCGCTGTTTTCAATGTCCCGGCTCACTCACCTCCCGCGCTGTTTTCAATGTCCCGGCTCACTCAGCTCCCGCGCTGTTTTCAATGTCCCGGCTCACTCACCTCCCGCGCTGTTTTCAATGTCCCGGCACTCTCTCCTCCCGCGCTGTTTTCAATGTCCCCGCTCACTCAGCTCCCGCGCTGTTTTCACTGATCCGGCTCACTCAGCCGCGCTGTTTTCACTGTCGCGGCTCTCTCTCCTCTCGCGCTGTTTTCACTGTCCCGGCTCCCTCTCCTCCCGCGCTGTTTTCACTGACCCGGCTCTCTCTCCACCCGCGCTGTTTTCACTGTCCCGCCTCACTCACCTCCCGCGCTATTTTCACTGTCCCGGCTCACTCAGCTCCCGCGCTGTTTTCACTGTCCCGGCTCACTCTCCTCCCGCGCTGTTTTCACTGTCCCGCCTCACTCAACTCCCACGCTGTTTTCACTGTCCCGGCTCACTCAGTCCCGCGCTGTTTTCACTGTCCCGGCGCACTCAGCTCCCGCGCTGTTTTCACTGTCCCGGCTCTCTCTCCTCTCGCGCTGTTTTCACTGTCCCGGCGCACTCAGCTCCCGCGCTGTTTTCACTGTCCCGGCTCTCTCTCCTCTCGCGCTGTTTTCACTGTCCCGGCTCACTCACCTCTCGCGCTGTTTTCACTGTCCCTGCTCACTCTCCTCCCGCGCTGTTTTCAGTGCCCCGGCTCTCACTCCTCCCGCGCTGTTTTCACTGTCCCGGCTCACTCACCTCCCGCGCTGTTTTCACTGTCCCGGCTCACTCTCCTCGCGCTGTTTTCAATGTCCCGGCTCACTCTCCTCGCGCTGTTTTCAATGTCCCGGCTCACTCCCCTCGCGCTGTTTTCACTGTCCCGGCTCACTCTCCTCGCGCTGTTTTCAATGTCCCGGCTCACTCTCCTCGTGCTGTTTTCGCTGTCCCGGCTCACTCAGCTCCCGTGCTGTTTTCACTGTCCCGGCTCACTCTCCTCGCGATGTTTTCAATGTCCCCGCTCACTCAGCTCTCGCGCTGTTTTCACTGTCCCGGCTCACTCACTTCCCGCGCTGTTTTCAATGTCCCGGCTCACTCACCTCCCGCGCTGTTTTCAATGTCCCGGCTCACTCAGCTCCCGCGCTGTTTTCAATGTCCCGGCTCACTCACCTCCCGCGCTGTTTTCAATGTCCCGGCACTCTCTCCTCCCGCGCTGTTTTCAATGTCCCCGCTCACTCAGCTCCCGCGCTGTTTTCACTGATCCGGCTCACTCAGCCGCGCTGTTTTCACTGTCGCGGCTCTCTCTCCTCTCGCGCTGTTTTCACTGTCCCGGCTCCCTCTCCTCCCGCGCTGTTTTCACTGTCCCGGCTCACTCAGCCGCGCTGTTTTCACTGTCGCGGCTCTCTCTCCTCTCGCGCTGTTTTCACTGACCCGGCTCTCTCTCCACCTGCGCTGTTTTCACTGTCCCGCCTCACTCACCTCCCGCGCTATTTTCACTGTCCCGGCTCACTCAGCTCCCGCGCTGTTTTCACTGTCCCGGCTCACTCTCCTCCCGCGCTGTTTTCACTGTCCCGCCTCACTCAACTCCCACGCTGTTTTCACTGTCCCGGCTCACTCAGTCCCGCGCTGTTTTCACTGTCCCGGCGCACTCAGCTCCCGCGCTGTTTTCACTGTCCCGGCTCTCTCTCCTCTCGCGCTGTTTTCACTGTCCCGGCTC
This sequence comes from Scyliorhinus torazame, assembly GCF_047496885.1. Taxonomy (NCBI): domain Eukaryota; kingdom Metazoa; phylum Chordata; class Chondrichthyes; order Carcharhiniformes; family Scyliorhinidae; genus Scyliorhinus; species Scyliorhinus torazame. The sequence continues at coordinate 327,306,617 of NC_092710.1, forward strand.
TCTCTCCTCTCGCGCTGTTTTCACTGTCCCGGCTCACTCACCTCTCGCGCTGTTTTCACTGTCCCTGCTCACTCTCCTCCCGCGCTGTTTTCAGTGCCCCGGCTCTCACTCCTCCCGCGCTGTTTTCACTGTCCCGGCTCACTCACCTCCCGCGCTGTTTTCACTGTCCCGGCTCACTCTCCTCCCGCGCTGTTTTCAGTGCTCACTCAGCTCCCGCGCTGTTTTCAATGTCCCGGCTCACTCTCCTCGCGCTGTTTTCAATGTCCCGGCTCACTCTCCTCCCGCGCTGTTTTCACTGCTCACTCAGCTCCCGCGCTGTTTTCAATGTCCCGGCTCACTCTCCTCGCGCTGTTTTCAATGTCCCGGCTCACTCCCCTCGCGCTGTTTTCACTGTCCCGGCTCACTCTCCTCGCGCTGTTTTCAATGTCCCGGCTCACTCTCCTCGCGCTGTTTTCAGTGTCCCGGCTCACTCTCCTCGCGCTGTTTTCACTGTCCCGGCTCACTCTCCTCCCGCGCTGTTTTCACTGTCCCGGCTCTCTCTCCTCCCGCGCTGTTTTCACTGCCCCGGCTCACTCAGCTCCCGCGCTGTTTTCAGAGTCCTGGCTCACTCTCCTCCCGCACTGTTTTCACTGCCCCGGCTCACTCAGCTCCCGCGCTGTTTTCAGAGTCCTGGCTCACTCACCTCCCGTGCTGTTTTCACTGTCCCGGCTCACTCACCTCCCACGCTGTTTTCACTGTCCCGGCTCTCTCTCCTCCCGCGCTGTTTTCACTGTCACGGCTCACTCACCTCCCACGCTGTTTTCACTGTCCCGGCTCTCTCTCCTCCCGCGCTGTTTTCAATGTCCCGGCTCACTCACCTCCCGCACTGTTTTCACTGTCCCGGCTCACTCAGCTCCCGCGCTGTTTTCACTGTCCCGGCTCTCTCTCCTCCCGCGCTGTTTTCAATGTCCCGGCTCACTCACCTCCCACGCTGTTTTCAATGTCCCGGCTCTCTCTCCTCCCGCGCTGTTTTCAATGTCCCCGCTCACTCAGCTCCCGCGCTGTTTTCACTGATCCGGCTCACTCAGCCGCGCTGTTTTCACTGTCGCGGCTCTCTCTCCTCTCGCGCTGTTTTCACTGTCCCGGCTCCCTCTCCTCCCGCGCTGTTTTCACAGACCCGGCTCTCTCTCCTCCCGCGCTGTTTTCACTGTCCCGCCTCACTCACCTCCCGCGCTGTTTTCACTGTCCCGGCTCACTCAGCTCCCGCGCTATTTTCACTGTCCCGGCTCACTCAGCTCCCGCGCTGTTTTCACTGTCCCGGCTCACTCTCCTCCCGCGCTGTTTTCACTGTCCCGCCTCACTCAACTCCCACGCTGTTTTCACTGTCCCGGCTCACTCACCGCTCGCCCTGTTTTCACTGTCCCAACTCTCTCTCCTCCCGCGCTGTTTTCACTGTCCCGGCTCACTCTCCTCCCGCGCTGTTTTCAGTGTCCCGGCTCTCACTCCTCCCGTGCTGTTTTCAGTGTCCCGGCTCACTCACCTCCCGCGCTGTTTTCACTGTCCCGGCTCACTCTCCTCGCGCTGTTTTCAATGTCCCGGCTCACTCTCCTCGCGCTGTTTTCAATGTCCCGGCTCACTCTCCTCGCGCTGTTTTCAATGTCCCGGCTCACTCTCCTCGCGCTGTTTTCAATGTCCCGGCTCACTCTCCTCGCGCTGTTTTCAATGTCCCGGCTCACTCTCCTCGCGCTGTTTTCGCTGTCCCGGCTCACTCAGCTCCCGTGCTGTTTTCACTGTCCCGGCTCACTCTCCTCGCGCTGTTTTCAATGTCCCCGCTCACTCAGCTCCCGCGCTGTTTTCACTGATCCGGCTCACTCAGCCGCGCTGTTTTCACTGTCCCGGCTCTCTCTCCTCTCGCGCTGTTTTCACTGTCCCGGCTCCCTCTCCTCCCGCGCTGTTTTCACTGACCCGGCTCTCTCTCCTCCCGCGCTGTTTTCACTGTCCCGGCTCACTCTCCTCCCGCGCTGTTTTCACTGTCCCGCCTCACTCAACTCCCAAGCTGTTTTCACTGTCCCGGCTCACTCAGCTCCTGCGCTGTTTTCACTGTACTGGCTCACTCAGCTCCCGCGCTGTTTTCACTGTCCCGGCTCTCTCTCCTCTCGCGCTGTTTTCACTGTCCCGGCTCACTCACCTCTCGCGCTGTTTTCACTGTCCCAGCTCTCTCTCCTCTTGCGCTGTTTTCACTGTCCCGGCTATCTCTCCTCCCGCGCTGTTTTCACTGTCCCGGCTCACTCTCCTCCCGCGCTGTTTTCAGTGTCCCGGCTCTCACTCCTCCCGCGCTGTTTTCACTGTCCCGGCTCACTCACCTCCCGCGCTGTTTTCACTGTCCCGGCTCACTCTCCTCGCGCTGTTTTCAATGTCCCGGCTCACTCTCCTCGCGCTGTTTTCAATGTCCCGGCTCACTCGCCTCGCGCTGTTTTCACTGTCCCGGCTCACTCTCCTCGCGCTGTTTTCAATGTCCCGGCTCACTCTCCTCGTGCTGTTTTCGCTGTCCCGGCTCACTCAGCTCCCGTGCTGTTTTCACTGTCCCGGCTCACTCTCCTCGCGCTGTTTTCACTGTCCCGGCTCACTCTCCTCCCGTGCTGTTTTCACTGTCCCGGCTCACTCACCTCCCACGCTGTTTTCACTGTCCCGGCTCTCTCTCCTCCCGCGCTGTTTTCACTGCCCCGGCTCACTCTCCTCCCGCGCTGTTTTCACTGTCCCGGCTCTCTCTCCTCCCGCGCTGTTTTCACTGCCCCGGCTCACTCAGCTCCCGCGCTGTTTTCAGAGTCCTGGCTCACTCTCCTCCCGCACTGTTTTCACTGTCCCGGCTCACTCACCTCCCACGCTGTTTTCACTGTCCCGGCTCTCTCCTCCCGCGCTGTTTTCACTGCCCCGGCTCACTCAGCTCCCGCGCTGTTTTCAGAGTCCTGGCTCACTCACCTCCCACGCTGTTTTCACTGTCCCGGCTCACTCACCTCCCACGCTGTTTTCACTGTCCCGGCTCACTCAGCTCCCGCGCTGTTTTCAATGTCCCGGCTCACTCACCTCCCGCGCTGTTTTCACTGTCCCGGCTCACTCACCTCCCGCGCTGTTTTCACTGCTCACTCAGCTCTCGCGCTGTTTTCACTGTCCCGGCTCAATCTCCTCGCGCTGTTTTCACTGTCCCGGCTCTCTCTCCTCCCGCGCTGTTTTCACTGTCCCGGCTCTCTCTCCTCCCGCGCTGTTTTCACTGCCCCGGCTCACTCAGCACGGTAGCACGGGCAGCACGATAGCCTTGTGGATAGCACAATTGCTTCACAGCTCCAGGGTCCCAGGTTCGATTCCGGCTAGGGTCACTGTCTGTGCGGAGTCTGTACATCCTTCCCGTGTGTGCGTGGGTTTCCTCCAGGTGCTCCGGTTTCCTCCCACAGTCCAAAGATGTGCAGGTTAGGTGGATTGGCCATGCTAAATTGCCCTTAGTGTCCAAAATTGCCCTTAGTGTTGGGTGGGGTTACTGGGTTATGGGGATAGGGTGGCGGTGTTGACCTTGGGTAGGGTGCTCTTTCCAAGAGCCGGTGCAGACTCGATGGGCCGAATGGCCTCCTTCTGCACTGTAAATTCTATGATAATCTATGATGAAAAGCTCCCGCGCTGTTTTCAGAGTCCTGCCTCACTCTCCTCCCGCGCTGTTTTCACTGTCACGGCTCACTCACCTCCCGCGCTGTTTTCAAAGTCCTGGCTCACTCACCTCTCGCGCTGTTTTCACTGTCCTGGCTCACTCAGCTCCCGCGCTGTTTTCAATGTCCCGGCTCTCTCTCCTCCCGCGCTGTTTTCAATGTCCCGGCTCACTCTCCTCGCGCTGTTTTCAATTTCCCGGCTCACTCACCTCCCGCGCTGTTTTCACTGTCCCGGCTCACTCACCTCCCGCGCTGTTTTCAATGTCCCGGCTCACTCAGCTCCCGCACTGTTTTCAATGTCCCGGCTCACTCAGCTCCCGCACTGTTTTCAATGTCCCAGCTCACTCAGCTCCTGCGCTGTTTTCACTGTCCCGGCTCACTCAGCTCCCGCGCTGTTTTCACTGTCCCGACTCACTCACCTCTCGCGCTGTTTTCAATGTCCCGGCTCACTCACCTCCCGCGCTGTTTTCAATGTCCCGGCTCACTCAGCTCCCGCACTGTTTTCAATGTCCCGGCTCACTCAGCTCCCGCACTGTTTTCAATGTCCCAGCTCACTCAGCTCCTGCGCTGTTTTCACTGTCCCGGCTCACTCAGCTCCCGCGCTGTTTTCACTGTCCTGGCTCACTCTCCTCCCGCGCTGTTTTCACTGTCCCGGCTCACTCAGCTCCCGCGCTGTTTTCAAAGTCCCGGCTCACTCACCTCTCGCGTTGTTTTCACTGTCCTGGCTCACTCTCCTCCCGCGCTGTTTTCACTGTCCCGGCTCACTCAGCTCCCGCGCTGTTTTCAAAGTCCCGGCTCTCTCTCCTCCCGCGCTGTTTTCAATGTCCCGGCTCTCTCTCCTCCCGCGCTGTTTTCAATGTCCCGGCTCACTCTCCTCGCGCTGTTTTCAATTTCCCGGCTCACTCACCTCCCGCGCTGTTTTCACTGTCCCGGCTCACTCACCTCCCGCGCTGTTTTCAATGTCCCGGCTCACTCAGCTCCCGCACTGTTTTCAATGTCCCGGCTCACTCAGCTCCCGCACTGTTTTCAATGTCCCAGCTCACTCAGCTCCTGCGCTGTTTTCACTGTCCCGGCTCACTCAGCTCCCGCGCTGTTTTCACTGTCCCGACTCACTCACCTCTCGCGCTGTTTTCAATGTCCCGGCTCACTCACCTCCCGCGCTGTTTTCAATGTCCCGGCTCACTCAGCTCCCGCACTGTTTTCAATGTCCCGGCTCACTCAGCTCCCGCACTGTTTTCAATGTCCCAGCTCACTCAGCTCCTGCGCTGTTTTCACTGTCCCGGCTCACTCACCTCTCGCGCTGTTTTCACTGTCCTGGCTCACTCTCCTCCCGCGCTGTTTTCACTGTCCCGGCTCACTCAGCTCCCGCGCTGTTTTCAAAGTCCCGGCTCACTCACCTCTCGCGTTGTTTTCACTGTCCTGGCTCACTCTCCTCCCGCGCTGTTTTCACTGTCCCGGCTCACTCAGCTCCCGCGCTGTTTTCAAAGTCCCGGCTCTCTCTCCTCCCGTGCTGTTTTCAATGTCCCGGCTCACTCTCCTCACGCTGTTTTCAATTTCCCGGCTCACTCACCTCCCGCACTGTTTTCACTGTCCCGGCTCACTCACCTCTCTCGCTGTTTTCAATGTCCCGGCTCACTCAGCTCCCGTGCTGTTTTCACTGTCCCGGCTCACTCACCTCTCTCGCTGTTTTCAATGTCCCGGCTCACTCAGCTCCCGCGCTGTTTTCAATGTCCCTGCTCACTCAGCTCCCGCGCTGTTTTCACTGTCCCGGCCCACTCAGCTCCCACGCTGTTTTCACTGTCCCGGCTCACTCAGCTCCCGCGCTGTTTTCAATGTCCCGGCTCACTCAGCTCCCGCGCTGTTTTCAATGTCCCGGCTCACTCACCTCCCGCGCTGTTTTCACTGCTCACTCAGCTCCCGCGCTGTTTTCACTGTCCCGGCTCACTCTCCTCGCGCTGTTTTCACTGTCCCGGTTCACTCACCTCCCGCACTGTTTTCACCGTCCCGGCTCACTCACACGAAAGGCCATTTGTTCCCCTGACCTGGTGGGCCAGTTGCAAAGCTAAGGAGAGGCCTCTTAGTGTTAGAGATAGTCTAGTAAGTAGAGTTTTATGCATGAGTAGCGATTGACTGTGTATAATAAATGTGTTTTGAATTGAAACTTACTAATTGGTGTATTAAATTATTGATCAGCACTTGAACCAGGTGGTGGTATCATAAAGATACCCGGCGACTCAGAGCAAAGATTATAAAACAGAGCAAATTAAGTAAAGACACAACGAGCAACATTTAGGTGGGACATATTTATAGCCACCAAAAGTTAGCAACACACGCCATGCCAGACTCCGACCGCGAAAGCCCAAAAGATCCTGATGCTGCGTGCCTCAAATCTCATACTTGGTGGGCATCATTACGAATCATGTGCTGCTTTTCTCCAAGGCAGCGACGCACCTCCCGATCCTCAGCGTGGATCCCGACAACGAGTGGTGTGCTGTTCTCACAGTCAACAAAGCTCGCATCTGGTTCAAACTGGACACCCGACGCATTGGTGAACCTCATCTCGAAATCCGATCTCGACACCATCCGCGTCAGACCAAGCATTCGTCCACCGACCTGCCAGCTCCTTAACTACAATGGCAATGCCATAGCTGCCAGGGGCTCATGCCAACTCGGAGTTTCCAATAAGTCATTTAAAGCGACTGCGATTTGAGATTGTGGGACCTGACAGAGCATCCCTGCTCGGTGCTCAGGCCTGCAAACTCCTGAACTTGGTTCAGCGAGTCCACACCATGTCATCCTCACAGGCGACGGCCTCACCTGATGAGAACTTTCAGGTTGAAATTGATGACATCATCACGCAGTACCACAGCGTTCGATGGAATGGGCACACTCCCAGACCGATACAAAATCCTGCTCAAACCGACCGCCACCCCCGTGATCCACGCCGGGTGCCGGCACCCCTCAAGGACCGCCTCAAGCAGCAGTTACAGGACCTCCAGGACTAGGGCATCATATCAAAGGTCAGGGGAGCTTCGAATCTGCATCGACCCCAAGGATTTAAACCGCAACATCATGAGGGAACATTACCCAATACCAAAACGAGAGGTGTTGAGCAGCGAGATGGCTCATGCCAAACTATTTACGAAGCTGGAAGTTCTGGCAAATACAGCTGGATGCATCCAGTCACAAGCTGTGCACATTCAATACCCCGTTCGGTTGCTACTGCTACAGCCGGATGCCTTTTGGCATCATCTCTGCCTCAGAGGTATTTCACCGCATCATGGACCAGATGATGGAGGGTATCGAGGGGGTGTGCGTGTATGTTGACGATGTCATAATCTGGTCCACAACTCTTCAAGGACACATCGATTGCCTCAAGCAGGTATTCCATAGAATCCATGAGCATGGCCTCCGACTCAGCAGTGCCAAGTGCTCGTTCGGTCAATCAGAAATCAAATTGCTTGGTGACCACATCTCGCAGCAAGGCGTGCGGCCAGACGCTGACAAGGTCGCGGCGATCAATGCCATGAAGACCCCAGAGGACAAGAAGGCGGTCCTCCACTTTCTAGGGATGGTCAACTTCCTCGGGAAGTTCATTCCCAACATGGCGGCACACACCACAGCCCTCTGCCATCTCGTCAAAAAGTCGACGGAATTCCAGTGGCTGCCCGGTCATGAGAACAAATGACGTGAGCTGAGGGCAAAACTCACCACAGCCCCGGTTCTGCCGTTCTTCAACCCTACCAAAGAGACCAAAATATCCACTGACGCGAACCAGGACGGTATTGGGGCGGTGCTCCTCCAACGGGATGACTCCTCCTCATGGGCCCAGTTGCGTGTGCCTCCAGAGTCATGATGTCCACTGAACAACGGTATGCTCAGATCGGGAAGGAATGCTTGGGCCTCCTAAACGGAATCGACAAATTTCACGACTATGTGCATGGCCTCCCAAAATTCACGGTTGAAACGGACCACAGGCCACTAGTCCACACAATCCAGACGGATTTGAATGACATGACGCCTCGGTTACAGCAAATCCTTCTCAAGCTACGCTGCTATGACTTTGAACTTGTCTACACACCAGGCAAAGAACTCATTGTTGCAGATGCCCTTTCCAGGTCTCTCACCACACCATGTGAACAAACTGACTTTGTCTGCCAAATCGATGCAATTGTGTGCCTCCAACCTTCCGGCCACCGATGAGAGGGTCATCTAAATTTGTGAGGAAACTGCCAAGGATCCTCTGCTACAGCGTGTGATGCAGCACCTCACGAATGGCTGGCAGAAGGGACAGTGTCCCCAGTTTTACAATTTCAAGGACGACCTGACGGTGGTGGACGGCATCCTCATGAAGCTCGATAGGATTGTGATTCCGCAGAGCATGCGAGCTATGGTGCTCGGCCAACTCCATGAGGGTCACCTGGGGCTCAAGAAATGTCAATGCAGAGCTCGAGAGGCAGTCAATTGGCCGGGCATCAGCCAGGACGTTGCAACACGGTCCTGAACTGCCCCACATGTCAGAAATTTCAGCCAGCTCAACCCAAAGAAACTCTGCAGCAACATGAGATAGTGACCTCCCCATGGTCCAAAGTCGGTGTCGACCTTTCCCATGCCAAGGGGTGTGACTAGTCCTCCTGGTCGACTACTTCGCCAATTACCCTGAAGTGATGAAACTGTCCGACCTCACGTCGAAGGCGGTGATTAAAGCATGCAAGAAACGTTTGCCAGGCATGGGCTACCGCTCACGGTGATGAGTGACAATGGTCCCTGTTTTTGCAGACAGGAATGGTCTCATTTTGCACGCCTATACAACTTTTGTCACATAACCTCCAGCCCCCACTACCAGCAGTCAAACGGGAAGGCAGATAAAGGGGTCCATATCGTCAAGAGATTACTATGCAAGGCTGCAGACTCAGGCTCCGACTTCAACCTGGTGCTGCTGGCATACAGAGCATCCCCGCTGTCCACTGGGTTGTCTCCCGCGCACTCTGCGAACCACGGTTCCAGCCATCCATGTTCCAGACCTTGACCATCTCATGGTCATACAAAAGATGCAGCAGTCTTGGGCCTAACAGAAATCAGCATACGACGCTCATGCCACGGATCTCCCCGAGCTGGTCCCAACTGATCGTGTTCGTGTGCAGTTGCCTAACGGCGGCTGGTCCGCCACAGCTGTGGTGGTCAAGCAAGTGGTCCCGAGATCGTTCCTCGTCCGCATGGCTGATGGCTCCTTCCTACGACGCAACAGACGGGCACTGCGCAGAGTTCCACTCCCACCACCTAACCATGATGTCCCGCCTCACACAATGCTTCCCCCAGACGTGCCTTACCACGAGGCCACCGATCTACCAGCAATCCTGCCGACCTCTGCGACCACCGCATTGGTGGCGGTCCCGCCTGTCCAGGTGCAGGCGGCCCTTGATCCACCCTTGAGGCGGTCAACCAGAATTCGCCGCCCGCCGCAGAGACTAAACTTATAGACTGAACTTTTGCACAACTGTGTTACCTTATCGTTCTGACCTCTGTAAATATCGTTGTTACCGTTTCATCTGCCCTATATCTGCACCAGCGACACCTTCCTGTGTACATGAGGTCATTTTAGCACATTCAGTATATAGTCATGCACATATACACATCCACTCGCACTCCCCCCCCCCCCCCCCCCCCCACCGCCCCCCCCCCCCCCCCCCCCTCCCCGGCACTCGCACTCACCCCCCCCACCCCAGCACTCGCACTCTCCTCCCCCTCACACCCCCCTCCCCGGCATTCGCACTCTCCCCCCTCCCCGGCACTTGCACTCACCCCTCCTCCCCGGCACTCTCCCCCCTTCCCCCTCCCAGCACTCACCCCCTCCCCGGCACTCACCCCCTCCCCACTTCCCCGGCACTCGCACTCTCCCCCCCCCCCCCCCCCCCACCCCTCCCCGGCACTCGTACTCTCCCCCCCTACCCGGCACTCACCCCCCCCCTCCCCGGCCCTCTCCCCCTCCCTCCCCGGCACTCACCCCCAGTCCTCCCCCCCACACACACACTCCCCTCCCCCCCACACACAGACTGCGGCCACGCCGTCACCTCTCCTGCAGCCACCCCCCACGCCGTGACCCCCCTCCACGCTGTACGGCATCAACCATCAGCACTGGTTGACGCCATTATATAGGTGTTTTGATTTACGCCGATGTGGCCCGTGGTCATGTCGGCGGGGCTTCGGCCCATCTAGCCGGGAGAATACGAACAGCCCCGGGGTCCATAGCGTCACGCGAGTCCCCGCCATTCTCTGAGGCAGGCGGCGTGATTGACGCCTCGCCGACTTTTCAGCGATCGGAGACTTCGGGAGACAGCGGGGGCGGGATTCACGCCGGCCCCCGGCGATTCTCCGACCCGGCGGGGGGTCGGAGAATCCCGCCTGTGGTCTTTGTAAATGTCCCGATGGACAATTGAAATGAGGTTTCAGGTCTGCCTTTGGAGGCAGCTTCACTTCAGTGGTTATTGGATGGTCCAGATCTCACAGACATTTCCAATGACCTTGTTTTTGAGTGAGGCACTCAGCTGATTTGATTACTTTGCATTGACAGAGCCACACACCATCGCCTGGCCTCTCTTCACAGTAACATTTACATGGAGCTTTGCACCTTGTAATGTTGAACACATGAGAGACGAAGAAAAACATTGTCACAAGATCAAAGTGACTTCAGCTGCACAAACTAAACTCCTGAATTTAACTAACTTTACATTTTCTAACATGATATCAAAAAGTACCTGTAATTCTCCCTGACTCTTTATTCCCGGGATTAGTTACACAGCTTGTTATCAAACCAGAATCTAACAGGAATGAGGAGGGGGGTGGTGGGTGTGAGTGTGATTCCACACAGCATGAGGACACCACCAGATACTGCAGGGAATGATCCCTGGCATCGGGAAAGTTGCAGGGAAATTATCTGGAAGTTATTGCAACTGGGAAAGGTGAAGGGAATTCTGTACCAAAGGATGGTCCAGTGTTTCAATTTTGTCCTGGACTGACACTCGAATAGACCAGGGGCCCTGAATGGACAGACAGTCGGGAGGGGTAGAAGTATCTGTTCCTGCCCTCTTTGCCCACCAGGTGCCTTTCACAACATTAAAAAGATGTAAAGCCCGGCCTTCTCCCAGCCACAATGTAACTTCTGGGAGGTTTGCCCCTATTGATTTCACAAATGGTGTCACTGCCTCATTGTCACTGTCAGCAGTTAAACCAGCATCAGGCGACTTCCGGGTGCGGCGATGACCAGCTAAGTCGCACGTTTCGGCAGCTCCCGGTGGAACGGACTTTAGGGCTCTTGATAGGAGCCCCAACGGCAATTTTAACGGCTAAAAACACCGTGCGGTAAACCAGAAGGGTGTTCCCCCTGGACACGGATGGAAAAAGGAGAGGAAAGTGGCCGGATTGCAGCGGATCCTTTGGAACAACGGCAAGGAAGGCAAGCAGAAACCAAGATGGCGTCAGAAGGTGGCAGTCTCATATGGGGCCCTGAACAACAAGAGTTCTTGAAACGCTGCGTGGAGGAGATAAAAAAGGAAATGAAGAAAGAGTTGTTGGCCCCGATATTACAGGCGATTGAAGGGCTGAGAGAGGAACAAAAGACCCAGGAGCAGGAGCTTCGGGTCGTGAAGGCGAAAGCAGCAGAGAATGAGAACGATATACAGGGCCTGGTGGTGAAGTCGGAGATACAGGAGGCACACCAGAAACGATCTGTGGAGAGGTTGGAGGCACTGGAAAATAACGCAAGGAGGAACAACTTGAGGATTCTTGGCCTTCCTGAAGGTGTGGAGGGGGCGGACGTCGGGGCATATGTGAGCACGATGCTGCACTCGTTAATGGGAGCGGAGGCCCCGACGGGTCCGTTGGAGGTGGAGGGAGCATACCGAGTTATGGTGCGAGGATCGAGAGCAGGAGAAACTCCCAGAGCCATAGTGGTGAGATTCCTCCGTTTTAAGGATAGAGAAATGGTCCTTAGATGGGCGAAGAAAACTCGGTGTAGTAAATGGGAGAACGCGGTGATCCGCGTTTATCAAGATTGGAGTGCGGAGGTGGCGAGAAGGAGGGCGAGCTTTAATCGGGCCAAAGCGGTACTTCACAAAAAGAAGATAAAATTTGGAATGCTGCAACCGGCAAGACTGTGGGTCACATATCAAGGGAGGCACCACTACTTTGAGACGGCGGATGAAGCGTGGACTTTTATTGTAGAAGAAAAATTGGAATGAGTGGATTATGAAAATGAACGTTTGGACAAAGTGGTGGGGTGAATGGGGGGGGGCGAAGAGGGGTTTTATGTTTTAATCCTGCGGTATGGTAACTTTTCTCTCTCCCACAGGTGGTGATGGGGGGAGGTGGGGAGGGAGAGGAGATGGGGCGTTGGCCATGGGAGGCGGGGCCGAGGGAGAGGCGCGGGCTTGGTTCCCGCGCTATGATAATTATGGCGGGAACAGAGAAGCAGGAAGGAGGGGGCGTCGCACGGTGCGAGCCGTGATCACGGGGGAAAGCCGAGGTCAGCCAGAGTTTGCTGACTTCTGGGAGCAACATGGGGGGAGTAATTACGCTAGCGGGGGGTCTAGCGGGGGGGGGGGGGGGGAGGGGGGAATTACTGGGTTGCTGCTGCTGGGGAAAGGGGGGAGTGGGTACGGGAAAGGATGGGCGGGGGGGCACCGTCTGGGAGAGATACAGCTGCGTGGGAACTGGGTGAGAAGCTGGAAAAAGATGATGGCTAACCGGCAAGGGGGGAGTTTGTAAGGTTTTCGGGCAATTCGGCCCTTTTTGGACTGCCCAAGAATAAAACCCAGAGACTGTAAACTGACTTTTCAGCCAAGAGAACGTAACCAGATTTCCCAGCAGGCTTGGTCCGCTGAGCTGAGTAGGGGCATAGGTATTGACAAACCCCCCCCTAGGAGCTACAAGGAAGAAGGAGCCAGACAACGAGATAAGATCAAAACACAGACAAAGGGGCACGGGAATACACAGGGGGGCCTGCCTGCAAGCAGGACAATGGGATGGTCATAGCCCCATGCAGATGTAAATGACCTGGCCTCCACCAGAGCAGAATCCAATTAACACCCCATCAACATAGCAAGGTGAGAATAGCAGCCATCTCCGGAGCAGCTGGAAGACTTTTGAAAATCTTCACAAGAGAGCTTAACCTTGTTATCCTAAAAAGCAGACTGTCTGGGCTCAGTATATTGCGCTGGAAAAGCCCCTTGAAGATAAACGGTAGAAAAAACCAAGTTGGAGGCGGACCTGGGGGAGGTACTCCAATCTTGACAGAAGCCACCGGCAGGAACTCACTGGGAGGAGGGGGCGGAGTCGGCGCCAAATTCAAATCGCGGCAGGTCTGCCTGGCTGGAAGGAGCGGACCTGCGAGGAAAACCCGGAAGCGAACAGCTCTGACCGGCTCAAAGGGGGCGGGACCAGCGGGAACTTTAAACTTGGACTGATACAACGCAAAGGAGGAGGAAAACCCGGAAGTCGACAGCTCTGACCGGCTCAAAGGGGGCGGGACCAGCGGGAACTTTAAACCTTACCAATTCAATGCAAAAGGGGCTGGCCGAACACAGGAAAAAGCCAGGTAAAACGGATATAAAAGGGGCTGTGTTTGGATTGAGGGTCTCTTGGCTTGACCTCTCCACCTTTGACTTGACCTCCTGCAGCCTGTGACTGTAAGTACCCTGCAGCAGCTTGCGAAACTCCCTTGACCTTGATAGTGGTTGAGGCTTTGGGGAAGGGGACTTGATTTGTGTTCTGTGTCATTGCTAAAACTGTGTAACAATAAGATTTTACGTTGTGTCCGTTATAGTACTTTCTGAATAGACTTAGTTTGTGTTAGAGTTTAAGATTTTATTATAATTTCTTCTGTTTGATGATTTTGACCTGGGTTTTGCAATAAACCTTGATTTGCTGATAATTGGAGTCGTTTAAATTCTTCAATCTCTCACCAGCGATCTCTGACCAAGTCATTGTTAAGATATTCCTCACCTTAATTCCGGGTTCGAGAATCTAGGGTCATCTTGAACAATTCACTCAGGACAGGCTGCTGGTTAGGTAATAAACAGCAGTGTCCTATTCTCTCTCTTGGGAAAGCTACTCCAGCGAAGTAGGAACCGGGTGGGTGTTGCACCACCGGCAAGAGAGAGAATCACCTGGGCATTGGTGGGGGTCTGGATATCTGTGTGATATAAGCCTCAGGCTTCCGGTTAGGGATAAACGGCAGGCTTGATTCAGTGCTCTCTCCCGTGGAGGTGTCCCAGTGCGGCATCCCCTGGCCTCTGAAGTTTCAGTGCCAGCTGGAGAGAGACACACACAGATACTCAAACCCCAGATATCGGCCCAGTAGTGGAGTAGCAGAGATGGAACCCTCTACAGGGTGGGAAGCCCCCCAAACTCGGCTGATCACGTGGAACGTGAGGGGGCTTAACGGGCCGATAAAGAGGGCACGAGTACTCGCACACCTTAAGAAACTTAAAGCAGATGTGGTTATGCTACAGGAAACGCACCTGAAACTGATAGACCAGGTTAGGTTGCGTAAAGGATGGGTGGGGCAGGTGTTCCATTCGGGGCTGGATGCGAAAAACAGGGGGGTGGCTATATTAGTGGGGAAGCGGGTAATGTTCGAGGCAAAGACTATAGTGGCGGATAACGGGGGCAGATACGTGATGGTGAGTGGCAAATTACAGGGAGAGATGGTGGTTTTGGTAAACGTGTATGCCCCGAACTGGGACGATGCCAACTTTATGAGGCGAATGCTAGGACGCATCCCGGACCTAGAGACGGGAAAGCTGATAATGGGGGGAGATTTTAACACGGTGTTGGAACCAAGGCTGGATAGGTCGAAGTCCAGGACTGGTAGGAGGCCGGCAGCAGCCAAGGTACTTAAAGGTTTTATGGAGCAGATGGGAGGGGTGGACCCGTGGAGATTCAGTAGACCTAGGAGTAAGGAGTTCTCGTTTTTCTCCTATGTCCATAAAGTCTATTCACGCATAGACTTTTTTGTGTTGGGTAGGGCATTGATCCCGAGGGTGAGGGGAACGGAATATACGGCTATAGCCATTTCGGATCATGCCCCACACTGGGTAGACTTGGAGATAGGGGAGGAAACAAGAGGGCGCCCACCCTGGAGAATGGACATGGGACTAATGGCAGATGAGGGGGTGTGCCTAAGGGTGAGGGGATGCATCGAAAAGTACTTGGAACTCAATGACAATGGGGAGGTTCAGGTGGGAGTGGTCTGGGAGGCGTTGAAGGCGGTGGTGAGGGGGGAGCTGATATCAATAAGGACACATAAAGGGAAGCAGGAGAGTAAGGAACGGGAGCGGTTGCTGCAAGAACTTTTAAGGGTGGACAGACAATATGCGGAAGCACCGGAGGAGGGACTGTACAGGGAAAGGCAAAGGCTGCATGTGGAATTTGACTTGCTGACTACAGGCACTGCAGAGGCACAATGGAGGAAGGCGCAGGGTGTACAGTATGAATATGGAGAGAAGGCGAGCAGATTGCTGGCACACCAATTGAGGAAAAGGGGAGCAGCGAGGGAAATAGGGGGGGTGAGGGACGAGGAAGGAGAGATGGAGCGGGGAGCGGAGAGAGTGAATGAAGTGTTCAAGACATTTTATAAAAAATTGTATGAAGCTCAACCCCCGGATGGGAGGGAGAGAATGATGGATTTTTTGGATCGGCTGGAAATTCCCAAGGTGGAAGAGCAGGAAAGGGCGGGACTGGGAGCACAGATCACGGTAGAAGAAATGGTGAAAGGAATTAGGAACATGCAGACGGGAAAGGCCCCGGGACCGGACGGATTCCCAGTTGAATTTTACAGAAAATATTTGGACTTGCTCGCCCCGCTACTGACGAGGACCTTTAATGAGGCAAAGGAAAGGGGACAACTGCCCCCGACTATGTCAGAAGCAACGATATCGCTTCTCTTAAAGAAGGAAAAGGATCCGCTACAATGCGGGTCCTACAGACCAATTTCCCTCCTAAATGTGGATGCCAAGGTCCTGGCCAAGGTAATGGCAATGAGAATAGAGGAATGTGTCCCGGGGGTGGTTCATGAGGACCAAACGGGGTTTGTGAAGGGGAGACAGCTGAACACGAATATACGGAGGCTGTTAGGGGTAATGATGATGGCCCCACCAGAGGGTGAAACGGAGATAGTAGTGGCGATGGATGCCGAGAAAGCATTTGATAGAGTGGAATCGGATTATCTGTGGGAGGTGTTGAGGAGATTCGGGTTTGGAGAGGGGTATGTTAGATGGGTGCAGCTGTTGTATAGGGCCCCAGTGGCGAGTGTGGTCACGAATGGACGGGGTTCGGCATATTTTCGGCTCCATAGAGGGACAAGGCAGGGATGTCCTCTGTCCCCATTACTGTTTGCACTGGCGATTGAGCCCCTGGCGATAGCGCTGAGAGGTTCCAGGAGATGGAGGGGAATACTTAGGGGAGGAGAAGAACACCGGGTATCTTTATATGCGGATGATCTGCTACTATATGTGGCGGATCCAGTGGAGGGGATGCCAGAAATAATGCGGATACTTGGGGAGTTTGGGGATTTTTCAGGGTATAAATTGAACATGGGGAAGAGTGAGCTGTTTGTGGTGCATCCAGGGGAGCAGAGTAGAGAAATAGAAGACCTACCGTTGAGGAAGGTAACAAGAGACTTTCGTTACCTGGGGATCCAGATAGCTAAGAATTGGGGCACATTGCACAGGCTAAATTTGACGCGGTTGGTGGAACAGATGGAGGAAGATTTCAAGAGATGGGATATGGTAGCATTGTCAATGGCAGGGAGGGTGCAGGCGGTTAAGATGGTGGTCCTCCCGAGATTCCTCTTTGTGTTTCAGTGCCTCCCGGTGGTGATCACGAAGGCTTTTTTCAAAAGGATAGAAAAGAGTATCATGGGTTTTGTTTGGGCCGGGAAGACTCCGAGAGTGAGGAAGGGATTCTTACAGCGTAGTAGGGATAGGGGGGGGCTGGCACTACCGAGCCTAAGTGAGTATTATTGGGCCGCTAATATTTCAATGGTGAGTAAGTGGATGGGAGAGGAGGAAGGAGCGGCGTGGAAGAGATTAGAGAGGGCGTCCTGTAGGGGGACCAGCCTGCAGGCTATGGTGACAGCCCCATTGCCATTCTCACCAAGGAACTATACCACGAGTCCGGTGGTGGTAGCTACACTGAAGATTTGGGGACAGTGGAGACGACATAGGGGAAAGACCGGAGCATTGGGGGGGTCCCCGATAAGAAACAACCATAGGTTTGCCCCGGGGGGAATGGATGGGGGATATGGAATGTGGCAAAGAGCAGGAATAACGCAATTGAAAGATCTATTTGTGGATGGGAAGTTTGCGAGTCTGGGAGCGCTGACTGAGAAATATGGGTTGCCCCAAGGGAATGCATTTAGGTACATGCAATTGAGGGCTTTTGCGAGGCAACAGGTGAGGGAATTCCCGCAGCTCCCGACACAAGAGGTGCAGGACAGAGTCATCTCAAAGAAATGGGTGGGGGATGGTAAGGTGTCGGATATATATAGGGAAATGAGGGACGAAGGGGAGACTATGGTGGACGAACTAAAAGGGAAATGGGAAGAAGAGCTAGGGGAGGAGATTGAGGAGGGGCTGTGGGCAGATGCCCTAAACAGGGTAAACTCGTCGTCCTCGTGCGCCAGGCTAAGCCTGATTCAGTTTAAGGTATTACACAGGGCACATATGACTGGAACACGGCTCAATAAATTTTTTGGGGTGGAGGATAGGTGTGCGAGGTGCTCGAGAAGCCCAGCGATTCATACCCATATGTTCTGGTCATGCCCGGCACTACAGGGGTTTTGGATGGGGGTGACAAAGGTGCTTTCGAAAGTAGTAGGAGTCCGGGTCGAACCAAGCTGGGGGTTGGCTATATTTGGGGTTGCACAAGAGCCGGGAGTGCAGGAGGCGAGAGAGGCCGATGTTTTGGCCTTTGCGTCCCTAGTAGCCCGGCGCAGGATATTGCTAATGTGGAAAGAAGCCAAGCCCCCGGGGGCGGAGACCTGGATAAATGATATGGCGGGGTTCATAAAGTTAGAGCGGATTAAGTTCGTCCTAAGGGGGTCGGCTCAAGGGTTCACCAGGCGGTGGCAACCGTTCGTCGAATATCTTGCGGAAAGATAGATGGGGGAAAAAAGAAGGCAGCAGCAGCAGCCCAGGACTTGGGGGGGGGGGGGGGAGGGATGGGGGGGGGGGGGTGGGTGGGGGGGGGGTATAGCCTGTGACAAGGCAGTTGCCAATTAGGGCTAGTTTTCATTTTTGTTATTTAATATTTATTTATTTGTTGTTTTTTGTTTATATAAAAAAGGTCATTATTATCTGTATTGTTATAATGTTGTGTAAAGGATGCACAATGTACTGTGTTGGTTGACCAAAAATTTTCAATAAAATATTTATTAAAAAAAAAACAGCATCAGGCTCCAATAGATGTCCCCGGACCCCAGCATTTAAATGTTCAAGGGGTCCCTGCCTATTCCCTGTTGGTGAAGCAAACGTGGGGTTTGGCCTGGAATGGAGCGACAGCGAGTCAGTAAGTTTCTCTTTCAACTGTTGGGGGACATTTTCTGATACTGGACTGTGATATAAATTATAGGTGGCTCTGTAACTACATTTGTGAGCCTATATTACTTTTGAATAGTTCTGCTGAGACAAAAAGTACTCATTGGCTTAGATGCTTGTTTAGAAGAGGCAATTTGTAGAAATAGATAGTGTATACACAATGCTTGTAATATCAGAAAGGACACAAAATGGCTGAACTAGCCACATTCCTGAACAATAAGTTGCAAACTGTATAAACTACCTCATGAGAACCAGGCGTGGGTATGTATAGGGAGTATCTTAACAGCCGCTGATAACAGCTTCACAGAACAAGAATGCAATGTATCCTTAATAAGCTCAAGGTCCCCAGCTGCAGACAGGACATATCTTTATGTTAGTCTTGAGTGACGTTTGCATGAAGTTAGGGGCGGGTAAGACACGTTGCCAGTGGAGGTGGTAGAGGCAGGCACAATAGCAATATTTAAGATGTATCTTGACCCACTTTAACCATGTGTGTGATAACTGGGATGCTAAGAAAATTGATTGACTCAATGTAATGCATTGTGACGTGAATATAGTTGATTGATTGTATGTAAATGACAATACAACTAATTCCGCCCCTTGAATCTGTATATTAACCCAATGTGAACCTTAGCTCAAGTGAGAAAGAGTATTGCGAGACTGCATAGTCTCCAAATCTTTCTCCCAGATCTGAAATAATAAACTGCTTCTTTACTTACTCAAACAGGCCTACGTGTGAATATTTTCACCTCGAACAAACCTTATTCCTGCGCACACACACCCTGTACCTACATTGGGGGGTTAGGGGGTGTAGGGTTCTGTAGGAGGTGACAAAAATCAGCGTTGTGGGTGCCTGGAGTGTGTTGCCAGGGGAGGTGGTAGAGGCAGGCATGATAGCAATGTTTAAGATGTATCTTGACAGACACATGAACAGGCGGGGAATGGAGGGATACGGATTGTTTGGGCAATAAGTAGTCGGTGTAAATAAGGAATCTGGATCGGGGCAGGCTTGGTGGGCTGTAATGTTCTTTGTTGTCTGAGATACTGGCACAGCTGATCCCAATCCTGTCCTCATTAAAACCCACACACGGAGTTTTCAGAGCAGAGGACGGTGGATTGCACCAGGAGCAGGACCACAGCTGTTTTAATTTTTCCCTTTCCCAGACCAGGAATAAACTATCTGTTGTTGACCCAGCTGCCAGCAGGTTGAGATCAGAGAAGTCAACACAGACTGCAGAGTAAAGGTGGGACATTCTTTTTTTTAAATAAATTTAGAGTACCAAATTCATTTTTCCCAATTGAGGGGCAATTTAGTTTGGCCAATCCACTTACCCGGCACATCTTTGGGTTGTGGGGGTGAAACCCACGCAAACACGGGGACAATGTGCAAACTCCACACGGACAGTGACCCAGAGCAGGGATCGAACCCGGAACCTTGGTCATGAAGCAGCAGTGCTAACTACTGCGCCACCGTGCTGCTCGCTAAAGGTGGGACATTCCTGATAAGATATGTTTCAGTTCCACATCCCAGGAGAACTTCCCCTCACAGAGATCAGTAGATAACCAAAGACAATTTTAGAAACGAGAGGCTGGAATCTCCTCCTGGGCAGTAGTGCAATATAATAATAATCTTTATTGTCACAAGTAGGCTTACATTGCAATGAAGTTACTGTGAAAAGCCCCTGGTCACCACATTCCTGCGCTTGTTCAGGTACACAGAGGGCGAATTTAGAATGTCCAAATTAGCTAACAGCACGCAGACACGGGGAGAACGTGCAGACTCTGCACGGACAGTGTCCCAGCCAGGAATTGAACCTGGGACCCTGGTGCTGTGAAGCCACAGTGCTAACCACTGTGCTACCAAGCTGCCCTGGTATGTAGAGGGTGCCATCTCCGCTACTCCACTACTGGGCCGATATCTGGGGTTTGAATATCTGTGTGTGTCTCTCTCCAGCTGGCACTGAAACTTCAGAGGCCAGGGGATGTCGCACTGGGACACTTCCACTGAAGAGAGCACTGATTCAAGCCTGCCGTTTATTCCTGACCGACAGCCTGAGACTTATATCACACAGATCTCCAGACCCCTACCAATACCCAGGTGATTCTCTCTCTTGCCGGTGGTGCAACAGCCACCCGGTTCCTACTCCACTAGAGTAGCTTTCCCAAGAGAGAGAATAGGACACTGCTGTTTATTCCCTAACCAGCAGTCTGTCCTGAGTGAATCGCTCAAGATGACCCTCGATTCCTGAACCCGGAATTAAGGTGAGGAGTATTTTAACAATGACTTGGTCAGAGGTCGCTGGTGAAAGATTGAAGAATTTAAACGACTCCAATTGTCATCAAATCAAGGTTTATTGTAAAACCCAGGTCAAAATCATCAAACAGAAGAAACACAATACAATCTTATGCTCTAATATACACTATGTCTATTCAAAAGTAATCTAGCGGACACAACGAAAATTCTTATGCTTACACAGCTTTTAGCAATGTCACAAGGCACAAAAACAAGTTCCCTTCCCCAAAGCCTCAACCACTATTAAAGTCAAGGGAGTTTCGTAAGCTGCTGCGGAGTACTTACGGTCACAGGCTGCAGAGGTCAAGTCAGGGGTGCAGAGGTCGAGTCACGAACGAAGAGACCCCCAATTGAAAACACAGCCCCTTTTATATTGCTTTACCTGGCTTTGTTCTGTGATCGGCCAGCCCCTTTTGCATTGAAAAGGTAAGTTTTAAAGTTCCCGCTGGTCCCGCCCCCTTTGAGCCGGTCAGAGCTGTCGAGATGGGAGTACCTCCCCTAGGTCCGCCTCCAGTCTGCCTTTCGAGATAACGAGGTTGAGCTCCCTTGAAGATTTTCAAAGACTTCCATCTGCTCCGGAGATGCTGCTATGTTGATGGGGTGTTGATTGGATTCTGCTCTGGTGGAGGCCAGGTCATTTACATTTGCATGGGGCTATGACCATCCCATTGTCCTGCTTGCATGCAAGCCTCCTGTGTATTCCCGTGCCCCTTTGTCTGTGTCTTGATGTTATCTTGTTGTCTGGCTCCTTCTTCCTTGTAGCTCCTAGGGGGGTGTTTGTAAATATTTATGTGCTTATGTCCCCACTCAGCTCAGCGGGCCAAGCCTGCTGGGAAAACTGGTTCTGTTCCCTTGGCTGGAAAGTCAGTTTACAGTCTCTGAGTTTCTCCAAAAGGGCCGAATTGCCCGAAAACCTTACAGGTATGAAGTGCTTCGAAAGGTTAGTCATTGCACGAATCAATGCCAGCCTCCGAATTGCCTTGATCCACTACAGTTCACCGATCGCTGCAACAGGTCCAAAGCAGACGCCATCTCCCTGGACCTGCACTCAGCACTGAAAAACCCAGATAACAAAGACACCTATGTCAGACTCCTATTTATTGACTACAGCTCAGCCTTTAACACTATTATTCCTACAAAACCCATCTCCAAACTCCGTAGCCTGGGCCTCGGCTCCTCTCTCTGCGACTGGATCCTGAACTTTCTAACCTACAGGCCACAATCAGTAAGGATAGGCAACAACACCTCCTCCACAGTCATCCTCAACACCGGTCACCACAAGGCTGTGTCCTCAGCCCCCTACTATACTCCTTGTACATCTATGACTGTGTCTAACATTTCAGACAACAGGAGGGATAAATGAATTCTTTGGATTGTGAAGCTTGAATCACTGTCAGGGCCACAACCATTCACAATCTATATCAATGATTTGGATGAAGGGACCAAATGTATGGTTGCTAAATTATCTGAAAGCACCAAGTTACCAAGGGGAGGTTAAAAGTTTATAAAGAGATATGGACGGTTAAATGAGTGGGCAAACATTTGGGGGTGGGTGGGGAGGCCGGACAAAGCCAGGTGCTCTGTGAAGTGTGCGAGGATGAGGCCTCCCTAGCCTGCTGGTCCCTCACCGCTGCCGTCTGACCTCCACCCTAAGACTGGTCCTGTGGATCATCCACAGGCTTGTCCTCCAGCCCCTCCTGGTGTGATGCCTCCTCTTCCTCATCCTTGTCATCCTCCTCCTCTGAGGTGGCCACATGTTCCTCTCCTTCCACCTCCAGCATGTCGCCCTGCTGCTGTGCCAGGTTGTGGAGGAAACAGCAGACTATCACAAAGCGGGTGGTCCTTTGGGTGTGAGAGGGGTGTGTGCTGCAGTGCACCACCGCAGCGGTCGAGGCATCGGTCCGATGCAGGGGCTGTTTAGCACAGTGCTAAATCGCTGGGACCCTCCATTCCCCTGTCCCCTGCCATCTGACACACTCTGCCCCTGTACCCTGATCGCTGCAAGGGCCCCTGCTCATCAGGCCCCAGACCCTGAACCCCAGACACCAGCACATAATGTTATCTGGTCCCGGCACTGGGCCCTCCACAGTGCACACACAACCTTCTGGTCGTTGAACTATCCCCGGTGCTGTGCATAGCCCCTGAGTGCTTGGATGTTGAAGCAGGGGTGTTGCCTCCCGCACTTTCCAGGCCCAGTGTCCAGGCATCACAGTCTGATTGGGTTGCTAAGCAAGAACCCCCAGATGCTACATGGCATGCCTACCCACAGGGGTCTTCTTGGGTGGTATGAAATGCTCACTTAACGACTATTGCCAATTCCCTATCTGCAATAGCCCTCAGCTGCACCGACTGAGGCCCCGGTGGTCAATGGGGGTTTTTGGTAGTCGGTCGGGCAGGTAGGCTTGGCTAGGCTTGCGCCGGAAACAAGGCACACAATCCAGGGATTGGCATGGTGGACCCGTGGGTGCTGAGGCACACATCTCTTTATCCACCCCCATCCCCGCTCCACAAGCCCCACCACCAATGGCAGCCCACCCTGACTGAGACTGGGACCCTGAGGTCTACTCCCAACCCCCACACTCAGAGCACTGGGGTTCTCTGCCTGTGAGTGAATTTGGTCACTCACCTCGCTGGGTCCCCGCAGCACCTCTTCTGCCAACTTCACGTTTTTAAAATGTAATATTAATGGGCACTTGTGTGACCACTTGCTGGGGAGGGGGTTAGATCATGGGAGGTCGTTGGATAGAGGGTTGCTCCCATTAATTATATAGAGATTGGCTTGAAGTGGTGATCATTGATTTCTCGCCATGCTTTGGATCCGGATTTCGCCAACGAGAGAGACCGATTGGATTGCAAACAAATTGGCACCTGGCTCGGTTCTCATTTTTGGCCTCTCCTGTGATTTAACAGCCGTATCCCAAAGAACAAAGAGCAAAGAAAAGTACAGCACAGGAAC
The DNA here is from genome assembly GCF_047496885.1 of Scyliorhinus torazame. NCBI lineage: Eukaryota > Metazoa > Chordata > Chondrichthyes > Carcharhiniformes > Scyliorhinidae > Scyliorhinus > Scyliorhinus torazame. Next base: position 327,330,134 of record NC_092710.1, read on the forward strand.
AAGCCCTTCGGCACTCCAAGCCTGCGCCGACCATGCTGCCCGTCTAAACTAAAATCTTCTGCACTTCCGGGGTCTGTATCCCTCTATTCCCATCCTATTCATGTATTTGACAAGGTGCCCCTTAAACGTCACTATCGTCCCTGCTTCCACCACCTCCTCCGGTAGCGTGTTCCAGGCACCCACTACCCTCTGCGTAAAAAACTTGCCTCATACATCTCCTCTAAACCTTGCCCCTCGCACCTTAAACCTATGTCCCCTAGTAATTGACCCCTCTACCCTGGGAAAAAGCCACTGACTATCTACTCTGTCTATACCCCTCATAATTTTGTAGAAAAAAGTCCCGTTCTCGCTTCAGCGCAACACGGCCGTAAAATCGGGCCCAAAGTCGCCCTTTTAAGGCAGATGTGAGGACATTTTTTCTCTGAAGTCTGTGAGTCTGTGAAATTCTCCTCAAAATGTTGTTCGACAAGGGAGTCAAGTGTTATGCAGGGCAGTCAGAAAAGTGGAGTCGAGCAGTGGGTCGTCAGTTAGGGGTCTCTCTTCAAAATTGTGAATTGCCCAATAAAGAAAGAGATGAGGAGACATTTCTTTCTCAGAGGGTAGTTAGTATTTGGAACTGCCTTCCTCAAAAGACGGGGATACAGAGTCTTTGGGTTTTTTGAAGCCAGAGGAATATCGATCCTTCATAAATAATAATTTACACCTCAATTATGTACATACATTCCCAGGCTAATTATGTACGTACATCCCCAGGTTGCTCTATTCCTGCACCCACTATAAAATTGACGGATTAACATTCAACTCTCATTCTTCCAATTAAAGTACCAATCTTCACATCTCTTTGTGTTAAATTTCATCTGTCATAGTCAGCCCAATATACCGGTTTATTCATCTCTTCCTGAAGACTGGTACGATCCTCCTCACTGTTCAATACACTTTCAAGTCTTGTGTCATCTGCAAACTTTGTTACTAAATCCAGGCTATTAAATCTGGAAGAACATTGGTCCCAATACCTTAAGACCATAAGACCGAGGAGCAGAAGTTGGCCATTCGGCACATCAAGTCTGCTCTGCCATTTAATAGGCTCATCTGATCTGAAATGATAATCCTCAACTCAAATTTCCCACCTTATCCCCATAACCCTGGTTAAAGCTCTGTCTGTTTCAACTTTGAACATACTTAATGATCCAGCCTTACAGCTCTCTGCAGTAGAGAGTTCCACAGATTCACTATCCTCTGAGAGAAGACATTTCTCCGCATTTCTGTCTTCAGTGAGCAATCCCTTATGATGAGATTGTGCCTTCTGGTCCTAGACTCTCCCACAAGAGGACACATCCTCTCAGCATCTACCCTGGCAGACCCCTGAGAATCCTTTGTGTCTCAATAAGGTCACCACATTATTCTAAACTCCGAGTACAGACCCAATCTACTCTACCCCTCCTCATGAGAAGATCCCTACACACCTGTGAACCTTCTCGGAACTGCCTCCAATGCCAGCCCTTAGATAAAGGCACCAAAACTGCTCTCAGTATTCCAGGTATGGTGTTATTGGAAATATGGAAAGATGTGTCATTTGAAACATGGAAGCCTGGCAATATCTGGTCTGAGAGAAACATGAGAGGATACCGGGAAAGATCCCACAAAGGGTTAACAGCAGCTGCCAGGGAAGGATTGTAAAATGCAGATAGCCTTGGTCAAGCAGGCTTAGCAAACAAGACAAACAGGATTTTGAATGAAGCCAAAAACAATGGCTCACACCTTCATTGAAAGTAACTAACTTAGTAAGGATCTGGAAAAGAAAGGATGAGGTTCAGTAGAATTTGGTGAGAATTCTAAGTGTGAAAATTTGCTAATACCAGGTAAATTAAAGAAAACTGGAGGCTATCAGTCTACGAGAAACATAATTCAAAGCCAAAATCAAAGTCAAAATTATGAGCTGAGGACACAATTGGAAAATAAAACTATAGAAATGACAGGAATTAAAATTCACACCTCTTGAAGTCAAAGCATCTTTGAATATCACAAAGGACACAATGTAATCAGGTCTATGAAGTGAAGTCAAGTCAAAATGAGTACTTAGTTGGATTAGAATGTTTAGATCAAAGATACTTTTTACAATCAAAGTGAAAAATGTTACTTTACAATAAAGTCATAAAAACTAGATAATTGTGAGAAAAATATATAAACCCGAAGGGGACAGCAGCCAGAACCAGAACCAGAACCAGAACTCAGAGAGAGAGAGAGAGAGAGGGGAGAAGCAGAGTCAGATTACAGTCAGCTAGGCCATGGGAAAGAGACAGTGCAAAGCAGCCGAGCTAAAATAGCTAATACATCCAAGGAAGACTAGAATTTAAAGAGTAGCCAGAGTCTGCTCAGAGTCAACTCAGAAACAGCCAGCAGAGTCTGCTCTCATAGCTCGGTACATGGGAAAAATAGGACACAGCAACTGAGCTAACCAGTGAATACATCTAAAGAAGACCAGACTTTAAAGAAGATTGATTGTCAAGTTGGGCTTAAAGGTTCCTTCAAACAACCAGAAGGATCCAGAAGCAAAATCTTTGTACCTTTCTGTAAAGAAAGTAATTGCAGCTTTTAAAAGAAAAAATATAATAATAAAATAACTTAATTTAACCTGAAATAGTGGTTATTCCAAAGTCTACTTTACTTACTTAGCAATGCGGGACCCAGGATCGATGCTACTAAGTGGTAAGTAGATGAAATCTTCGGTGAAGGTATGGGTTATACCGGGGGATAACTTGAAAACATAGTTTGACCTGAATAGCACCCACTGTAGCTTGCATCGGAGTCGGGGAGTGAGGATCCCTGATCGCCATTTAGAATGTCGGCCCTTTTTGGTATAGGGGGACTTCTAAGAATAGTGGTGAGTTTTCAAAAACAATGGTCTAACTCATGCCTTGTACAGTTTTAGCACGACTCCTCTATTTTTAGACGACATTCGCTTTGAAATGATGCCTGACATTCCATTTTCTTTCGCTCTGGAAGTGGCTATGTTTCGGGAAGGCTAATTACAGAAATACTCGGCAGGAACTGAAGAATTTTGATTGGGGGGCGTCTGTTTGAGGGTAAATCAGCATCTGTCATGTGGGAGTCTTTCAAATGTCAGATGATTAGAATTCAGGACTGGCATGTTCCTGAGAGAATGAAGGATAAGTGTGGCAAGTTTCGGGAACCTTGGATAACGAGGATTATTGTGACCCAGTCAAAAAGAAAAAGGAAGCATCAGTAATGTCTAAAAGGCTGGGAAATGATGAAGTCCTTGAAAAATATAAAGAAAGTAGGAAGGAGCTTAAACAAGGAGTCAAGTGTACTAAAGGGGGTCATGAAAAATCCTTGGCAAACAGGATTAAGAAGAACCCCAAGGCAATGAATACGTATATAAATAGCAAGAGGGTAGCCAGGGAAAGGATTGGCCCACTCCAGGTTAGGGGAGGGAATCTATGTGTGGAGGCAGAGGAAATGGGCGAGGTTCTAAATCAGTGCTTTGTATCTGTATTCACCAAAGAGAAGGACTTGGTGGATGATGAGTCTGGGGAAGGGTGTGCAGATAGTCTGGGTCATGTTGATATCAAAAAGGAGGAGATGCTGGGCTTCTGAAAAAGTAGAAAAGGTAGATTAAGGTAGATAAGTCCCCAGAGCCTGATGGGATCTACCCCAGAATATTGAGGGAGGCAAGGGATGCAGGCCACTGAAAGTGGCAACGCAGGTGATAAGGTAGTCAAGAAGGCATATGGCATGTTTGCCTTCATCGACCGGGGTATGGGGTTTAAAAATTGGCAGGCTATTGTTGCAGCTTTATAGAACCTTAGTTAGGCTGCACTTGGTATATAGTGTTCAATTCTGGTTGCCACACTACCAGAAGGATGTGGAGGCTTTGGAGAGGGCATTAGCTATGCAGATAGGTTGAAGAAACTCGGTTTGCTCTCACTGGAACGATGGAGGTTTGAGGGGCGACCTGATAGAAGTCTACAAGATTATGAGGGGCATGGACAGAGTGCATAGTCAGAAGCTTTTTCCCAGAGTGGAAGAATCAATTATGAGGGGGCATTGGTTTAAGGTGTGAGGGGCAAAGTTCAAAGGAAGTGGATGGGGCAAATTTTTACAGAGAGGGTGCTGGGAGCCTGGTACTCGCTGTCGGGGAAGTAGTGGAAGCAGACACGATAGTGACTTTTAAGGATCTTCTCGACAAATACATGAATAGGATGGGAATAGAGGGATATGTTCCCTGAAGGGTAGGGGGTTTTAGTTCAGATGAGCAGCATGGTCGGTGCAGGCTTGGAGGGCCGAAGGGCCTGCTCCTGTGCTATAATTTTCTTTGTTCTTTGTGCTTTGCTCCCGTACCAGCCTCCACAAACAGGTGCCGGAATGTGGCGACTAGGGGCTTTTCACGATAACTTAATTGAAGCCTACTCGTGACAATAAGCGATTTTCATTTAATTTCATTTCAATATTCCAAATGGGGTCTGACCAGAGCCTTATACAGCCTCAACAGTACATCCTGCTTTTGTTTTCTCGCCCACTCGACATGAATGCTAACATTGCATTTGCCATCCTAGCTGCCAACTGAACCTGCACGTTAACCTTAAGAGAATCCTGAACTCAGACTCCAAAGTCCTTTTGTGCTTCTGATTTGTGAAGCCTTTACCCATTTAGAAAATAGTCCATGCCTTTATTCTTCCTACCAAAGTGCAAATCTTTCACTTTTCTACAAGGTATTCCATCTGCCAAATCTTTGCCCACTTTCCTAACCTGTCCAGGTCCTTCTGAAGCCTCTCTGCTCCCTCAACACAAACTGTCATCAAATTATCATAGAATTTACAATGCAGAAGGAGGCCCTTCGGCCCATTGAGTCTGCACCGACTCCGGGCCACTGACCATGTCCAAGGCTCTCTGCTTGGCCACGGTGAGGGGTTGCAGGTTCGGCGGTCCCCGGCCTGTCTTCTCCCACTCCCAGTATTTGTGCGTACGAACAGAAAACAATAGTGTTAGACAGCCCGATGTATGCAGCCCAAGGGTCGGGTAGCTGGTGGAGTGGTCAGCGCACCCGGTCATGGTGACCGGTATGGGTTCCGGCATGTGGGGCAGGATGGGGGTTACGGGTGTGTGGGGCATGGGTTACTGCCAGGGGAACAGTGCTGCCTACTCACGCTGGTTGCCCTGAGGAGGTCGTGCAGTTTTTTCCGGCACTGCTGGCTCGTCCGGACGGTGTTGCTCACGACCTCTGCTGCCTGCGCCCAGGCACAGCGAATGGCAGCAGCTGGCAGCCTTCTTCCCGGGCCAACGTACATAGTCATCCACTGCAGGCGGAGGTACAAGGTCATCCGCCACTCCTCCAAGAGGGTCTCCAGCTTGGCATCAGTGAACCTCGGAGCTGCGCTCCTGGCTGCCACCTTGTTGGCTGGGATGGAGTGTGTGGGGAGTGAAGTGGGTATGAACTTGTCCGCGTCGTTGGGGACCCACTGGGCATAATACGAAAAAAATCCCAGGCAACGTTTCAGGGCCTTGGAGCATTGGGGGAGGGGAAACTCCATGAGGGGGCGCATGCGTTCGGGGTCTGGGCCTATAACTCCATCATGCACTAGATAGCCAAGGATGGCTAGACGGTCGGTGCTGAACACGCATTTGTCCTTGTTGTAGGTTAGATTAAGGATTTTTGCGGCATGGCGGAATTTTCGGAGCTTGGTGTCATGGTCCTGCTGGTCGTGGCCGCAGATGGTGATGTTACCGAGGTACGGAAATGTGACCCGCAGACCGTACCGGTCAACCATTTGGCCCATCTCTCATTGGAAGACCGAGACTCCATTTGTGACAGCGAAGGGAACCCTTAGGAAGTCGTCGAATGCAGTGTACTTGCGGTCGCTAGGGTGGATGGGGAGCTGGTGGTAGGCGGATTTGAGATCCACCGTGGAAAAGACCTTGTATTCAGCAATCTGGTTGACCAAATCAGATATGCGGGGGAGAGGGTACGCGTCGAGCTGCGTATACCTGTTGATGGTCTGACTATAATCGATGACCATCCTATGCTTCTCCCCGGTCTTTACAACCACTAATTGAGCTCTCCAGGGACTGTTGCTAGCCTCAATGATACCTTCCCTCAGTAATCGCTGGACTTCCGACCCAATAAATGTCCGGTCCAGGGCACTGTACCGTCTGCTCCCGGTGGCGACGGGTTTGCAATCCGGGGTGAGGTTCGCAAACAGGGAAGGCGGATCGACTTTGAGGGTCGCGAGGCTGCAGACAGTGAGGAGGGGTATAGGGCCGCCGAATGTAAACGTTAAGCTCTGGAGATTGCATTGGAAGTCTAACCCTAGGAGCGTGGCAGCGCAGAGGTGAGGGAGGAAGTAGAGCCGGAAATTTTTTAATTCCCTTCCCTGGACCGTGAGGTTCGCTATGTGGAAACCTTTGATCTCTACTGAGTGAGACCCGGAGGCCAGGGAGATGTTTTGGTTGACTGGGTGGATAGGAAGAGAAAAGCGCCTTACCGTATTGGGGTGTATGAAGCTCTCTGTGCTCCCGGAGTCGATGAGGTAGGATGTTTTATGCCCGTTGGTGAGCACGGTTGTCGTTGCAGTTGAAAGTGTTCGAGGCCGAGACTGGTCCAGGGTCACTGAGGCAAGCCATGGCAAAGGTTGGAGATTTTCTTCGGGCGGTGTGTGGTCATCCGAATTGGGGTCCTGAGACTCCAGTCAAGATGGCGGTGCCCGCTAGTCGCACATGGCTGGGGGCGTACAAGATGGCGGCACCCATCCGTCGCACGTGGTCCCTGGGGAACAAGAAGGCAGCACCCGGAGCCCGCACGTGGCTCTGGAGAAGGAAGATGGCGGCGCCCACTGGCCGCACGTGGCTCGTGGAGAGAGTTGGGGTGGCGGTCCCGATTCGCCCCCGGAGACCGTGGCGACCACCCAGTCCTGGCATAATGCTACGAAATGGCCCTTTATGCCGCACCCTTTGCAGATGGATGAGCGGGCCGGGCAGCGCTGCCGGGGGTGTTTGGCTTGCTCGCAAAAATAGCAGCGGGGTCCGTGGGGTTGCCTGGCAGTCGCACAGCACAAGCTTGGAGGGGGATGGGAGATGCATCGGAGTCAGCCGTGTGGGGGGGAGTTCCACGCTGCCCAAGGGGCTGCGGCGCGGTCGGGGACGTAAGTGCGGGCGTTTCGGGAGGCAACATCCAGGGAGCTGGCGAGGGCCCGTGGCTCCTTGAGGCCTCGGGTCTCTTTCTCCAGCAACCGCTGGCGGATTTGGGAGGACAGCATACCTGCAACGAATGCGACCCGGATCAAAAGTTCTGTGTGGTCGCTGGCTGAAACTTGCGGGCAGTCACAGTTCCTACATAACACCAGGAGCGCACGGTAGAACTCCACCAGCGATTCCCCGGGGATTTGTCGCCTCGGTGCTAGCAAATGTCGGGCGTAGACCTGATTTACTGAGCGAATATAGTGTCCTTTCAGCAGGGTCATTGCGGCCTCAAAATCGTCCGCATCCTCAATGAGGTTGTAGATCTCTGGGCTCACCCTCGAATGAATAACTTGCACCTTCTGGTCCTCCATGGGTGTAGTTGTGGCCGTCCTGAGGTACCCGTTGAAGCACGCCAGCCAGTGTTTGAAGTTTGCCGCTGAGTTTGCCGCATGGGGGCTGTGTTGCAGACACTCCGGCTTGATTCGGAGCTCCATTCTTTAAAATCTAGTACAATAAATTGATGCTCGATCAATAACTCCAGAAGCGAGATTGGAAACAATTGAAGGCTTTATTGTACTAGATGTTTCCCCCAGCAGCGCAGGTACAGAATGCAGCTGCTGGGGAGACACAGGCTCTTATACTCCGCCTTACTGGGCAGAACCAGCAGGCAGGCTTCACCAATGAGAGAGCAGTCTCAGGTACCTCCCACACAAATCATCTTACAGCATTAACCAGGGTACCATAATACCCCTAATACCGACTATCACAGTCTGATTAGTAAGTTCGCAGACGACACAAAAATTGGAGGAGTGGCGGATAGTGAAGAGGATTGTCAGAGAACACAGCAAGATATAAACTGGTTGGAGTCTTGGGCGGAGAAATGGCAGATGGAGTTTAATCCGGACAAGTGTGAGGTAATGCATTTTGGAAGGTCCAATGCATGTAGGAATTACACAATAAATGGTAGAGCTCTTGCGAGTACTGACAGGCAGAGAGACCTAGGCGTGCATGTCCACCGATCACTGAAAGTGACAACACATGTGGATAAGGTGGTCCACAAGGCCTACGGCATGCTGGCCTTCATCGGTCGGGGCATTGAATATAAAAATTGGCAAGTCATGTTGCAGCTGTACAGGACCTTAGCTTGGCCTCATTTGAAATATTGTGTACAATTCTGGTCGCCACACTACCAGAAGTATGTGGATGCTTTGGAGAAGGTACAGAAGTGGTTTATTACGATGTTGCCTGGTGTGGAGGACATTAGCTATGAGGAGGGGTTAGATAACTTGGTCAGTTCTCACTGGAACAACGGAGGTTGAGAGGCGACCTGATAGAGGTTTACAAGATTATGAGTGGCATGGGCAGAGTGGATAGTCAGATGCTCTTTCTGAGGGTAGGAGAGTCAAGTACGAAGGGACATAGGTTTAAAGTGCGTGGAGAAAAGTTTAGAACAGATGTGCGGGCAAGTTTTTTTTATACAATGGGTGATAAATATATGTAACACGCTGCCTGGGGAGATGGTGAGAGCAGGTACGTTAGCGGCATTTAAGGGGCATCTAGACAAATATATGAATAGGATGGGAATGGAAGGATACAGACAGCTTTAGTTTAGGCAGGTACCATGGTCGACGCAGGCTTGGAGGGCGAAGGGCCTGTTCCTGAGCTGTATTGTTCTTAGGCTTACATTGCAATGAGGTGACTGTTAAAAGCCCCTAGTCGCCACACTCCGATGTCTATTCGGAATGTCCAATTCACCTAACATCACGTCTTTCGGGACTAGTGGGAGGAAACCGGAGTACCCAAGGTAACCCAGTTTGCCATAAGTTGAATGGATCTTTGTGTTTCGCTTTACAAATAACTGCTAATGGAACAAGATTTGGAGTAGCTTCAAGAATTTGAGAATAATTTAAAATATAAAAATCAGCTCCACCTATTGCTCTGAAATGTGGGCCCTGTAAATGTCCCGATGGACAATTGAAATGAGGTTTCAGATCTGCCTTTGGAGGCAGCTTCACTTCAGTGGTCATTGAGTGGTCCAGATCTCACAGACATTTCCAATGACCTTGTTTTTGAGTGAGGCATTCAGCTGATTTGATTACTTTGCATTGACAGAGCCACACACCATCGCCTGGCCTCTCTTCACAGTAACATTTACATGGAGCTTTGCACCTTGTAATGTTGAACTCATGAGAGACGAAGAAAAACATTGTCACAAGATCAAACTGACTTCAGCTGCACCTGGACAAACTAAACTCCTGAAATTAACTAACCTTACATTTTCTAACATGATGTCAAAAAGTACCAGTAATTCTCCATGACTCTTTATTCCCGGGATTAGTTACACAGATTGTCGTCAAACAGAACCTAACGTGAATGAGGAGGTGGGTGGTGGGTGTGAGTGTGATTCCACACAGCATGAGGACACCACCAGAGACTGCAGGGAATGATCCCTGGCATCGGGAAAGGGGGCAGAGAAAATTTCTGGAAGTTATTGCAACTGGGAAAGGTGAAGGGAATTCTGGACCGAAGGATGGTCCTGTGTTTTGAATTTGTCCTGGAGTGACACTCGAATAGACCAGGGGCCCTGAATCGACAGACAGTCGGGAGGGGTGGAAGGATCTGTTCCTGCCCTCTTTGCCCACCAGGTGCCTTTCACAACATTAAAAAGATGTAAAACCGGCCTTCTCCCAGCCACAATGTAACTTCTGGGAGGTTTGCCCCTATTGATCTCACAAATGGTTTCACTGCCTTGTTGTCACTGTCAGCAGTTAAACCAAAATCAGACTCTAATAGATGTCCCCGGATCCCAACATTTAAATGTTCAAGGGGACCCTGCCTGTCCCCAGCGGAAAGTTGGTGAAGCTAACGTGGGGTTAGCCTGGAATGGAGCGACAGCGAGTCAATAAGTTTCTCTTTCAACCTTATTCCTGCGCACACACACACTCTGTACCGACATTGTGGGGTTGGGAGGTGTAGGGTTCTGGAGGAGGTGAAAAATCGGGGTGGTGGGTGCCTGGAACGCGCAACGCGCACGACCTCTACTGGCAACCAGTAGAGGTGGTGAAGGCAGGTACAACACCAATGTTTGAGATGTATCTTCATAGACACATGAACAGGCAAGGAATGGAGGGATACAGATTGTTTGGGCAATAAGTAGTGGGTGTAAATAAGGAATCTGGATCGGGGCAGGCTTGTTTGGTGGCCCAGTACCGATGCGAACATCGAGCGGGTGGCCCAGCGCTGCGTCCAGTGATAGGCACACCAGACGTTGCATCCTGCAGCCCCGCTCCACCCGTGAGAATGGCCAGGTCGTCCATTGTCTCGCCTCCATATTGACATTCAAAGGGCGATGCTCCTTGTCCTAGTCGATGCCCACTCAAAGTGGATGGAGGCCCTCAAAATACAGACGACAATGGATCACCATAAAGAAACTCCGGCACATTTTCAGCATGGACGGCAACCCGACGTGCTGGTATCGGACAATGGTACGGCGTTTACGAGTGCGGAATTTGTGGCATTCATGTCTACCAACGGGATCCATCATGTGAGGACCGCCCCCTATCACCCAGCTTTGAATGGGTTGGCCGAGCGGGCAGTGCAAACTTTTAAGCTCAGAATGAAGAAACAAACACCGAGATCCTGGAAGATCCGCTTAGCAAGGTTCTTGTTCTGGTGCTGGACAAACCCTCATGCCACGCCGGGCATAGTGCCAACCAAGATGTTGATGAGTTGCCACCTCCACACCCATTTCAGTCTCACCCTTCTGGATAGTGGCAGAAAGGTCCATCGCGCTCAGGACAGAACCGAGGCAGACACAGGTCGACGCCGGCCACTGCGCGGGTTCGCACTGAAAGATGCAGTACATGTTCGGAACTTCGGAGGAGGGGCTGTTTTTACCCCGGGCACCATGTTGGCCAAAACAGGTCTGTTCTCTTATAAAATCTGGGCACAAGGCTGTGAGTCTAATCGCCACACAGACCATATACGAAGCCGCAAGCCGGATACTCCGGCCGTTGATTCAGACATCTCGTCTTCTCCGCTGCCCCAGCCACCCCTGTTAGCACCAACGCTTCCGGCTCCCTGGTTGCCGAGGATTGAGTGGTAATTTTTGGGGACACCGAAATGCCGGACGAAAAACCGCCTAGCTCTGATTCAGAAACCGAGATTGATATTCTGTCCCCGCAGAAGATGTCCGTGCCGGTTCTCGTGGCATTGCTGCCGCTGCCCAGATGTTCTTCACATAAAGGCCAATCCCCGGTCCAATGTAGGCATCCTGATCCGCAAAGTCGGCTCCTATACGCCATCCACAGACAAAACTGGTTGAAAGACCCAGCGTTCTTACACATGGATGACGACATTGCTTCGGACATTGGGGCAGGGGGTGGGGGGGGGGGGGGGGGGGTGGGGGGGGGGGGTGGGGGGGGGGTGGTGGTGGGGGGGTGAGGAGTTTTATAACCCCAATGGAGGTGCCGGGATCAGGTCTGTATGATTTCCCATGACTTCCAAGGAATAGGGAATTCCCCTTTAAGGCAGGCAGGCCTTCCCCTTTAAGGGGCCTGATTCCCCTTTACAAGCAGAGCCCCAGTTGAATGAAACTCCCGGCCTAGCTGCAGGTCAGGGACGGAGATCCAAAGGGATCCAGAGGAGTATTGCAATTGTATCAAAATAAACCGTGTTCTGTAATGTCTACTTTCGTCTGTGTCTTCTGCCTGCCGCCCGATTTAACAAAGATATAGGAGCAGAATTAGACCATTCGGCCCATCACGTCTGTTCCACTATTCAATCATTGCTGATTTCTTTCTCATCCCCCTACCTTCTCCCCATAACCTCTGATCCCTTATTAATTAAGAACCTACCTATCTCGATAGGTAGGGCGATAGGGCGAAGGTGGGTGTGGACCTTTTTCACGCGCTCGGCAGGGACTATGTAATCATCTTGATTACTTTTATAGAACATAGAACATAGAACAATACAGCGCAGTACAGGCCCTTTGGCCCACGATGTTGCACCGAAACAAAAGCCATCTAACCTACACTATGCCATTATCATCCATATGTTTATCCAATAAACTTTTAAATGCCCTCAATGTTGGCGAGTTCACTACTGTAGCAGGTAGGGCATTCCACGGCCTCACTACTCTTTGCGTAAAGAACATACCTCTGACCTCTGTCCTATATCTATTACCCCTCAGTTTAAAGTTATGTCCCCTCGTGCCAGCCATTTCCATCCGCGGGAGAAGGCTCTCACTGTCCACCCTATCTAACCCCCACTATTAAGTCTCCTCTTAACCTTCTTCTCTCCAACGAAAACAACCTCAAGTCCATCAGCCTTTCCTCATAAGATTTTCCCTCCATACCAGGCAACATCCTGGTAAATCTCCTCTGCACCCGCTCCAAAGCCTCCACGTCCTTCCTATAATGCGGTGACCAGAACTGTACGCAATACTCCAAATGCGGCCGTACCAGAGTTCTGTACAGCTGCAACATGACCTCCCGACTCCGGAACTCAATCCCTCTACCAATAAAGGCCAACACTCCATAGGCCTTCTTCACAACCCTATCAACCTGGGTGGCAACTTTCAGGGATCTATGTACATGGACACCTAGATCCCTCTGCTCATCCACACTTTCAAGAACTTTACCATTAGCCAAATATTCCGCATTACTGTTATTCCTTCCAAAGTGAATCACCTCACACTTCTCTACATTAAACTCCATTTGCCACCTCTCAGCCCAGCTCTGCAGCTTATCTATATCCCTCTGTAACCTGCTACATCCTTCCACACTATCGACAACACCACCGACTTTAGTATCGTCTGCAAATTTACTCACCCACCCTTCTGCGCCTTCCTCTAGGTCATTGATAAAAATGACTAACAGCAACGGCCCCAGAACAGATCCTTGTGGTACTCCACTTGTGACTGTACTCCATTCTGAATATTTCCCATCAACCACCACCCTCTGTCTTCTTTCAGCTAGCCAATTTCTGATCCACATCTCTAAATCACCCTCAATCCCCAGCCTCCGTATTTTTTGCAATAGCCTACCGTGGGGAACCTTATCAAACGCTTTGCTGAAATCCATATACACCACATCAACTGCTCTACCCTAGTCTACCTGTTCAGTCACCTTCTCAAAGAACTCAATAAGGTTTGTGAGGCATGACCTACCCTTCACAAACCCATGCTGACTATCCCTGATCATATTATTCCTATCTAGATGATTATAAATCTTGTCTCTTATAATCCCCTCCAAGACTTTACCCACTACAGACGTGAGGCTCACCGGTCTATAGTTGCCGGGGTTGTCTCTGCTCCCCTTTTTGAACAAAGGGACCACATTTGCTGTCCTCCAGTCCTCTGGCACTATTCCTGTAGCCAATGATGACATAAAAATCAAAGCCAAAGGTCCAGCAATCTCTTCCCTGGCCTCCCAGAGAATCCTAGGATAAATCCCATCAGGTCCCGGGGACTTATCTATTTTCAGCCTGTCCAGAATTGCCAACACCTCTTCCCTACGTACCTCAATGCCATCTATTCTATTAGCTTGGGGCTCAGCATTCTCCTCCACAACATTATCTTTTTCCTGAGTGAATACTGACGAAAAATATTCATTTAGTATCTCGCCTATCTCTTCAGACTCCACACACAATTTCCCATCCCTGTCCTTGACTGGTCCTACTCTTTCCCAAGTCATTCGCTTATTCCTGACATACCTATAGAAAGCTTTTGGGTTTTCCTTGATCCTTCCTGCCAAATACTTCTCATGTCCCCTCCTTGCTCGTCTTAGTTCTCTCTTTAGATCCTTCCTCGCTACCTTGTAACTATCCATCGCCCCAACCGAAACTTCACACTTCATCTTCACATAGGCCTCCTTCTTCCTCTTAACAAGAGATTCCACTTCCTTGGTAAACCACGGTTCCCTCGTTCGACGCCTTCCTCCCTGTCTGACCGGTACATACTTATCTAGAACACGCAGTAGCTGATCCTTGAACAAGCCCCACTTATCCAGTGTGCCCAACACTTGCAGCCTACTTCTCCACCTTATCCCCCCCAAGTCACGTCTAATGGCATCATAATTGCCCTTCCCCCAGCTATAACTCTTGCCCTGCGGTGTATACTTATCCCTTTCCATCATTAACGTAAACGTCACCGAATTGTGGTCACTGTCCCCAAAGTGCTCTCCTACCTCCAAATCCAACACCTGGCCTGGTTCATTACCCAAAACCAAATCCAACGTGGCCTCGCCTCTTGTTGGCCTGTCAACATATTGTTTCAGGAATCCCTCCTGCACACACTGTACAAAAAACGACCCATCTATTGTACTCGAACTATATCTTTTCCAGTCAATATTTGGAAAGTTAAAGTCTCCCATAATAACTACCCTGTTACTTTCCCTCTTATCCAGAACCATCTTCGCCATCCTTTCCTCTACATCCCTAGAACTATTAGGAGGCCTATAAAAAACTCCCAACAGGGTGACCTCTCCTTTCCTGTTTCTAACTTCAGCCCATACTACCTCGGAAGAAGAGTCCCCATCTAGCATCCTCTCCGCCACCGTAATACTGCTCTTGACTAGCAGCGCCACACCTCCCCCTCTTTTGCCTCCTTCTCTGAGCTTACTAAAACACCTAAACCCCAGAACCTGCAACATCCATTCCTGTCCCTGCTCTATCCATGTCTCCGAAATGGCCACAACATCGAAGTCCCAGGTACCAACCCATGCTGCCAGTTCCCCTACCTTGTTTCGTATACTCCTGGCATTGAAGGAGACACACTTCAAACCACCTACCTGAACACTGGCCCCCTCCTGCGACGTCAAATCTGTGCTCCTGACCTCTATACTCTCATTCTCCCTTACCCTAAAACTACAATCCAGGTTCCCATGCCCCTGCTGCATTAGTTTAAACCCCCCCAAAGAGCACTAACAAATCTCCCCCCCAGGATATTTGTGCCCCTCAGGTTCAGATGTAGACCATCCTGTCTGTAGAGGTCCCACCTTCCACAGAAAGAGCCCCAGTTATCCAGAAATCTGATTCCCTCCCGCCTGCACCATCCCTGTAGCCACATGTTTAAATGCTCTCTCTCCCTATTCCTCATCTCACTATCACGTGGCACGGGCAACAACCCAGAGATAACAACTCTGTTTGTTCTCGTTCTGAGCTTCCATCCTAGCTCCCTGAAAGCCTGCCTGACATCCTTGTCCCCTTTCCTACCTATGTCGTTAGTGCCAATGTGGACCACGACTTGGGGCTGCTCCCCCTCCCCCCTAAGGACCCGGAAAACACGATCCGAGACATCACGTACCCTTGCACCTGGAAGGCAACATACTAAACGTGAGTCTCTCACGCTCCCACAAAATCTCCTATCTGTGCCCCTGACTATAGAGTCCCCAATTACTAATGCTCTGCTCCTCTCCCCCCTTCCCTTCTGAGCAACAGGGACAGACTCCGTGCCAGAGGCCCGTACCCCATGGCTTACCCCTGGTAAGCCGTCCCCCCCACAAGTATCCAAAGCGGTATACTTGTTTCTCAGGGGAACGACCGCAGGGGATCCCTGCACTGACTGCTTTTTCCCAGTCCCTCTTACAGTTACCCACCTATCTCCAATCTTTGGTGTAACTAATTCCCTGAAGCTGCTATCTATGACCCCTTCTGCCTCCCGAATGATCCGAAGTTCTTCCAACTCCAGCTCCAGTTCCCTAACTCGGTCTTGGAGGAGCTGGAGATGGCAGCACTTCCTGCAGGTAAAATCAGCAGGGACACTAACTGCATCCCTCACCTCAAACATCCTGCAGGAGGAACATTGCACTCCCTTCCCTGCCATTCCTCTTACTTTCTACCAAGATCTGGCTAACAACTAAATTAAATTTTTATAAAAAATAATAATAATATAATAAAATATGGTACTTACCTCAGACCAATGGGTTTTATTATTAGGTTAGAGGAGGAGGGCGGGTGGGAGACACTACACGTGTAGTGTCTCGGGTTTCCTCTCCACCAGAATTTATTGGTGAGGGTCTTCCCAGATGTCCGCGGGTCGACTTCCTGTTCCCGCCTAAAAAACTAATTTAAAAAAAAAAAGAAAAATTCTCAGCTCCTGCTGAAATTGACTAACCAGCCAGCTCCACTCCCGCCGAAATCGACTGGCCTGCCCCTGCAAAGACAAGTGCTTTTAAAGGTTGACTTACCTCCCAGCAGCCACTTCCGCAATGCTCCCGCTGAAACTGACTCACCAGCTGATTCTCCCGCCGAAATCGACTGGCCTGCCCCTGCAAAGACAAGTGCTTTTAAAGGTTGACTTACCTCCCAGCAGCCACTTCCGTAATGCTCCCGCTGAAACTGACTCACCAGCTGATTCTCCCGCCGAAATCGACTGGCCTGCCCCTGCAAAGACAAGTGCTTTTAAAGGTTGACTTACCTCCCAGCAGCCACTTCCGCAATGCTCCCGCTGAAACTGACTCACCAGCTGTTCTCACGCCGAAATCGAACTATCCAGAGGTCATACGCCTGCACGATTTGACATCGTCCGCTGTCATAAAGTCCTGCAAAGACACCTTCGCTCGCCACGGCATTCCGATTACTGTCATGTCGGACAATGGGCCCTGTTTTGCCAGCCAGGAATGGTCGTCCTTTGCTGCTTCGTATGGCTTCACACACGTGATGTCCAGCCCTCCGCATCCCCAGTCCAATGGAAAGGCGGAGAAGGGCGTTCACATCGTCAAGCGGCTCCTCTGCAAGGCTGCTGCTGCCGGATCGAATTTCTGCCTAGCCCTGCTAGCCTATCGTTCGGCCCCACTAGCCCCTGGCCTCTCACCAGCCCAGCTGTTAATGGGTCGCGCCCTCAGGACCACTGTGCCATCCATTCTGGTACCCACAACCAACCATGCTCCGGTACTGCACAGGATGCAACAGCAGCGCGTTCGCCAGAAGATGGCATATGACACACGGGCAACTGATCTTCCCCCCCTGGCGCCTGGAGACGACGTCCGCATCCACCTACAAGAAGGTGGCTGGTCAGCACCTGCCGAAGTTCTCCGACGCGTGGCTCCCCGCTCGTTCCTGGTTCGCATGCCTGATGGCTCCATTCGTAGGCGCAATCGCCGGGCTCTTCGCCTGCTTCCACGCTCACTACGGGAACTTACACTGGTACCACGCCCTCCTGTTGTTGCTGATGTCGACTTCGTGGAGCTTCCTGCCACCATGCCCATTCCGTCGTCGCCCATGGCCAGGCCCATTCCTCAGCCGGTGGATCCTGACCCACCCTTGAGGCGGTCAACCTGAATTCGTCGCCCACCTACTAGACTGGACTTATGAGCCTGTTTGAACATTGAACTCATAATACCACTGTGTTAATATGTTTCTATTTTTCCTTGTCGTTACAGGAGTCCGTTTTGACGTTCAACATTTCCCCGTCTTTTGTTTATGGTACAACCTCGTTGCTATGTCGCACCTGACATCGCCCCTTGTATATAGTTTAGCCTCATGTACATGCTGTAAATATTGCACACACACACATTCAGCTGCACTCAGTACACATCTCTATTTATAACCACATAGGCAGATGTTCTTGTATAAAAAGGAGGATGTCATGATATTCAGGTAAACATCATGGTACAAACATACTGATGGACAGATCAACGGACCAATCAATACACACACAACACCACAGCCAATCACAGGCAAGAGCATACACACTATAAAACAGGGAACACGACACTTCCCGCTCATTCCAGCAGGAGACAGCTCAGGGCACAGAGCTCACAGCAAGCCACTCAGACATCCACCATGTGCTGAGTGCCACTCCAAGATAGTGTTAGGAATAGGCCCACAGATTAAAGGGTTATGATCGAACCACAGTAACCAGTTTACCACTGTAAATATATGTTAGTAATAAAACTGAGTTGTACCATCCGCAACCGTGTTGGTTCGTCTGTGTAGCAGAGCACCCAACACATCAGTGAGCATGATACATATGTGCTAGGAGAGCGAGAAATCCTAATGGTGGATGGGAAGTGATTCTCTGGGGATATGCAAACTGCTGCTGCGTGTCTGTGGTCCTTTTTAAGGCCATAGCCACAGCAAGTTACATCTTCATGTGGCGTCAACATCCATGTTCCTGGAGCAAGTTGACAGTCATCATAATACTCAGAGGTGAGTATCGCTACTGATCCATTGCCCAGATGTGAATTCTAGATAGCTTTTCAAAAATAGGGGTTGCAACCACTGAACAGGATGCATTCCTACAATCATGGTGTTTTTGCCAGTCAAAGCATAAGCGTCCCTATACACATGTCAACGGAAAAATATTCTAATGGCTGTAAGGAAGTTCTGTTAAATCCAGCCTGGCCAATTAAAGTGTATGGAGTGCGAACTCGTACATGTGCTTTTAAATTTCCTGTGGAAGCAATCTGTCCGATTTGGACACGGTTATAAATCCCAAAATAATATTTGTTCCAGTTGTATACTTGGCACGGACACTATTAAAGAAATTCTCCATACTCTGTATTTAAACCACCACAGAGTATCAACTCTGTCAGGTTTATGCTGTTCAATTTCGCTCACTCTGAGTAACATGACTCTAGAAGTGGATTTCTGCAATACCTTCAACTGCCCAATAGTTGAGAGATATTTAAATATGGTGGAAACAAGAGGATCTGGAAGCTCTCCTCTAACTACTTGATGTAGGGTATTTTTGATTGCTTCGGCCATATCGTTAGCTTTAACGAGATCATTATTTGCCAATGTTTGATCTCGAAGTACTACCAGTGAGTCCGTAGTCAGACTCGTCATTGTAGTGACATATGAAGATATGTTTTTTAGATTCGAAGTGGTCTCACTTAACCACTGCGAGAATATTTCTAAGGTTTGTACGACTGAAGAGGTAGCTGAGGTTAGAAGTTTAGTGTTTTTTAATTGTACACTCACCGGCCTCCGTCTTTGATGGGCGGAGCGTGGTACCAAATACGATGTATTTGGTTTCTTCGATTTAGGGGTGACAAAATTCTGCCAAGTGTCATTTCTCATTATGACCCTAAAAGATGGTGGAGCCTCTAGTAGAGAAATCAGAAATGATTCCTGCTTACTGTTGATTGGTGAGGTACTATTTCCACAGTTAGGATAGCTGCGTAAGCATCCTTGCAGTCTATGAGTATAATTTACTTTACGATTTCGATGGATTGCTCAGGGGGAAATACAAGAAGATTTTAAAATAAATCAGTCCGTTTGACTGAGGGATTCTGTTAAAAATACCATCCTATGGAGTAGACGGCCTGAATGGTGTGACTAGAATGATTAGCAGGTTTCCAATCATAAATGGAGAAGTTATTAGATACCCATGCCATGCGTCGAGCATCCTTGCTAGTCAGCCATCCAGGTTGTCACAGAGAAATTTCTGGACATTGACCCTGGCCTCCCTAACCTCAGTTAGGTACATCCCTACAGCTTGTTTTGCTTGCTCGTCTGCTAAGTTATTTCCGTAGCTGTGCTGCTGGCCCTTGGTGTGTCCAGGGATGTGTAATACCTGTATGTTTGGCTTGTCTGTTCTCAACATAGCTACTGTTTGCCATATGGACTTATGATTGACAATCTTATTTACGGGCAGCACGGGTAGCATTGTGGATAGCACAATTGCTTCACAGCTCCAGGGTCCCAGGTTCGATTCCGGCTTGGGTCACTGTCTGTGCGGAGTCTGCACATCCTCTCCGTGTGTGCGTGGGTTTCCTCCGGGTGCTCCGGTTTCCTCCCACAGTCCAAAGATGTGCAGGTTAGGTGGATTGGCCATGATAAATTGCCCTTAGTGTCCAAAATTGCCCTTGGTGTTGGGTGGGGTTACTGGGTTATGGGGATAGGGTGGGGGTGTTGACCTTGGGTAGGGTTCCAAGAGCCGGTGCAGACTCGACGGGCCGAATGGCCTCCTTTTGCATTGTAAATTCTATGATCTATTTCTATTGTCTTCCATTTAGTTCTTTCCCATATGGAGAGGTCTCTCTCATATGCATTTCTCGCATATGCTGAATCAGTACATATTAGTATTGGATTTTTAGAATCTGCCCGTTGCATTGCTTCTTTTAATGCCATTGTTTCTGCATATTGTGCAGTGTGAGGTCCTAGAAGGATCACAATGCTTTGTTCTGGGATATATCTGGCCTCCTGAAATTGTCCTTTGATTAGTCCTATCCCTGCAGAGGATTTAATTAATCCATCTGGTTGAAGTAGTTCATTGAAGAGCCGTCACAATACCAGACTTCTTTGTAGTCTGCTAGGTTGTGTTGGGGTACATTCTCTCTCTCACTCTCTGGGACTCCATCTTCCATTTGAGGAAGGAATTGTCAATCAAATTTCTCTGGAGTGACTTCCCACTCAAGTGTATGGTCGTGGAGAACCACTTACCACATCTAATGGCTGTCGCCTTTCTTTCATTCTCTAGCAGCCTGTTTAAATCTTTCAAAGCATGACAAGCAGTCTGTATTAGAATTGGCTTCTCTCCTTGCCAAGGCCTGACTTTAATTAAAACTTGTAAGATAAAAGTCAGGGTTCGCTCAGTAGCATTATACCGCTGTTCGGTGGATGTAAAATTGTAGGAATAGAAAGCTACTGGAATTATTTCACCCTTGTTGTAGGCGATCGCTATCCCTGTCTTTGATCCAATTTTAATTCGAAGGATCAATTGCAGAATGCTATTTCCTGTATTCAAATCGATGGCCTTTTGCACAGCATCCATTAGTTTCCCGAGGGATTGATAATCCTCATGGGTGAAAATGAATGGATTGTTTTTTGGTGAACATCTGTCATAAAGAGGTTTAGCTAATGCAGAATAATTTGGGATGAATGCCTTCGCATAATTTAACAATCCTAAGATTGACTGAAGCTCTTTGAGTTTCGTGGGCATTTGAATGCGTGAAACTTTCGCTCTAAAATCATTTGTCAGCCCCCTGCCTGTGACTGTGACACTCAGGCCAAGGACCCACATGGCAGACTGGGACAAATCTAAAATCACATGGGATTCGGGGTGGGCTGGCTGGATGGATACAAAAGTGGCTTGGTTCCAGAAGACAGAGATGAGTAGTGGAAGGGTGTTTTCAGAATGGAGATCTGTAGCTAGTGGTGTTCCGCAGGGATCAGTGCTGGGACCTCTGTTGTTTGTAGCATTTATAAATGATCTGGGGGGAAATGTGAGCTGTCTGATTATTAAGTTTGCGGATGACACAAAGATTGGCAGAGTTGCTGATAGTGCCGAGGATTGTCAGAGGTTACAACAGGACATAGATAGATTGGAGACTTGGGCACAGAAATGGCAGCTGGAGTTTAATCCAGATAAATGTACCAGCCCGTACCAGCCTACCTGAACAGGCACCGGAATGTGGCGACTAGGGGCTTTTCACAGTAACTTCATTGAAGCCTACTTGTGACAATAAGCGATTTTCATTTCATTTTTCATTTCAAATGTGAGGTGATGCATTTTGGAGGACCAAATCTAGGTATGAATTATACTGTATATGCAGAACCCTTAGGAACATTAACATACAGAGGGATCTGGGCGTGCAGGTCCACAGTTCCCTAAAAGTGGCAACAGAGGTGTCCAAGGTGATTAAGAAGCCACATGGCATGCTTGCCTTCATCAGTCGGGGCACTGAGTACAGGAGTTGAGAAATCATGTTGCAGCTATATAAAACCTTGGTTAGGCCGCATTTGGAGTATTGTATACAGTTCTTGTTACGAAGCTTTGGAGAGAGTGTAAAAAAGGTTCACCAGGATGTTACCTGGTCTCGAGGGTGTTCGCTATGAGGAGAGGTTGAATAAACTAGGATTATTTTCACTAGAAAGACGGAGCCTGAGCGGAGACCTGATGGAAGTCTACAAAATTATGAGAGGCATAGACAGGGTGGATAGTCAGAGGCTTTTTCCGAGGGCGGAAGTGTCAGCTACAAGGGGGCACAGGTTCACCTCTCACTCTTCGAAACTCGAGAGAATACAGGTCCAGTTTCCTTAATCTCTCCTGATAATACTGACAGCAATCCCAATCGATGACATTATCCTGCTTTTGTCTCATTGCTGTCCCATTGACAGAGTTAGAAAGACTGTTCAGAGTGGAGTTTGACAGATTGAAGTGTCGGGCTGCACGGGGATGTGAGCTGTCACCTGACCAATATGGAGCTCACTCTCCAAGTGTTACATCTCTCAATAAATTACTCCCTGTCTCTTCATTCTTTCTCATTCTTTAATTTTACACCTCAATGTTTTAACAGAACCATTTCACTGAAATGTGGAGTTTATCGAATATGAAACTAGTGATGTGATCATTGACCCAGATTTATTTCTGAGGAAGAATCTAACACGAGACCAAATGTGTAAATGCATCACCCTCTTTATTTCACAGTGGAGGGGGGATATGGGGACGGGCTGTCGGTGGCTCACTTGCTAGTACGCCCCCGACCTCTGCATCAGCAACCTCCCGGTCCTCAGGTCCGCCAGCCAGTTCCAGGGCCCTTTCCTCGTGTTCGGTCAGTGGCCTCTCATCAGCGGGGCCTCCTCCAGTCCTCACATGCTCCCTATTGTTGTGTGCGTGCTTCTCCTGTGGGGGGGCGGGGGTGGGGGGGGGGGTAAAAGGCAACA
Organism: Scyliorhinus torazame; assembly: GCF_047496885.1. Taxonomy (NCBI): domain Eukaryota; kingdom Metazoa; phylum Chordata; class Chondrichthyes; order Carcharhiniformes; family Scyliorhinidae; genus Scyliorhinus; species Scyliorhinus torazame. Next base: position 327,352,940 of record NC_092710.1, read on the forward strand.
CTGTTAGGCAGGTATATGAATGCACGCCATCGGTTGCGCGTGCATTGCAGAGGTTAAGGTTAGGGCTGGATTCACTAGGGGATGTGGGGGATATGGGGGAGGGGGGATATGGGGGATATGGGGGAGGGGGGAATATGGGGGCGAGGGGATATGGGGGAGGGGGGATATGGGGGAGGGGGGATATGGGGGAGGGGTGTTATGGGGGATATGGGGAGGGGGGATATGGGGGAGGGGGGATATGGGGGGGGGAATATGGGGGAGGAAGATATGGGGAGGGGGATATGGGGAGGGGGATATGGGGGAGGGGGGATATAGGGGAGGGGGGATATGGGGGAGGGGGGATATGGGGGAGGGGGGATATGGGGGATGGGGATATGGGGAGGGGGGATAAGGGGGAGGGGGCATATGGGGGAGGGGGATATGGGGGATATGGGGGAGGGCGGATATGGGGGAGGGGGGTTATGGGGAATATGGGGAGGGGGGATATGGGGGTATGGGGAGGGGGGATATGGGGGAGGGGGGTTATGGGGGATATGGGGAGGGTGATATGGGGGTATGGGGAGGGGGGATATGGGGAGGGGGAATATGGGGGAGGGGGGATATGTGTGAGGGGGGATATGGGGGATATGGGGAGGGGGGATATGGGGTGAGGGATATGGGGGAGGGGGGATATGGGGGAGGGGGGCTATGGGGGAGATGGATATGGGGGAGGGGGGATATGGGGAGGGGGATATGGGGGAGGGGGGATATGGGGGAGGGGGGATATGGTGGAGGGGGATATGGGGAGGGGGGATATGGGGAGGGGGGATATGGGGGAGGGGGATATGGGGAGGGGGATATGGGGAGGGGGATATGGGGAGGGGGATATGGGGGAGGGGGGATATAGGGGAGGGGGGATATGGGGGAGGGGGGATATGGGGGAGGGGGGATATGGGGGATGGGGATATGGGGAGGGGGGATATGGGGGAGGGGGGATAAGGGGGAGGGGGCATATGGGGGAGGGGGGATATGGGGGATATGGGGGAGGGCGGATATGGGGGAGGGGGGTTATGGGGAATATGGGGAGGGGGGATATGGGGGTATGGGGAGGGGGGATATGGGGGAGGGGGGTTATGGGGGATATGGGGAGGGGGATATGGGGGTATGGGGAGGGGGGATATGGGGAGGAGGAATATGGGGGAGGGGGGATATGGGTGAGGGGGGATATGGGGGATATGGGGAGGGGGGATATGGGGAGGGGGATATGGGGGAGGGGGGATATGGGGAGGGGGGATATGGGGAGGGGGGCTATGGGGGAGATGGATATGGGGAGGGGGGATATGGGGAGGGGGATATGGGGAGGGGGGATATGGGGGAGGGGGGATATGGGGGAGGGGGATATGGGGGAGGGGGGATATGGGGAGGGGGGATATGGGGGAGGGGGATATGGGGGAGGGGGGATATGGGGGGTTATGGGGGATATGAGGGAGCGGGGATATGGGGGATATGGGGGAGGGGGGATATGGGGGAGGGGGGATATGGGGGATATGGGGGAGGGGGGGATAATGGGAAGGGGGGATATGGGGGAGGGGGTATATGGGGGAGGGGGGATATGGGGAGGGGGTATATGGGGGGGTTATGGGGGATATGGGGGAGCGGGGATATGGGGGATATGGGGAGGGGGGATATGGGGGAGGGGGGATATGGGGGAGGCTCACCCTGCCTGCTCTGACGAGGTCGTTCACCTTCTTGTGGCACTGGGTGCCTGTCCGTGGTGTCAGGGCTGCAGCGGTGACGGCCTCTGCCACCTCCCTCCACAGACGCCGGCTGTGGCGTGGGGCAACTCTGCGGCCGTGCCCGGGATACAGGGCGTCCCTCCTCTGCTCCACTGCGTCCAGGAGCGCCTCCACATCCCGTGACTCGAACCTCGGGGCTGAGCGGCGGCCAGCCATCCAGTCGGGTGTTCCGGTCGGGTGTTCCGGTCGGGTGGGGGGGAGCAGCGCGGCCTTATGAGCCGTCACGCCGTGCAGCGCGTATGACGCTGCACGGCGTGAACCACTGCACAAGCGCGGATCCCGTTACGTCGCTGCTAGCCCATTTCGGGCCAGAGACTTTTGACCCATTTTTCCAACGTGACGCAAGTCGGATTTGCGCCGTTTTTTGCGCCGATCGGCGGACTTTGCGCCGATAACGGAGAATTTCGCCCAAGCTTTTTAATCATCCCCAACACAATGTCCAGCGTTTGATTATCAGGAATGACAGGAAAAGGGAATACTTTACTCCCCATACAGGGAGTTCCCATTAGCAGGTTTCTCCAGTGAGTGTCCTGTTCTTCCTACAGTGTACAGTGTCTCTTCCACACAGTCTGTTCTATGGCCCATTCCCATTATATTTCAGAGCACAGGGGACAGAACTATTCAAACATTGAAGGAAATTCTTCCAGATGATGTGATGAAATCTCAGTATTTTACAAATGGTGAACACACTGTCTCTTTACAATTTAAACATTCCCTTGTAATTAAATAATTACATCTGGAACTAACTCCGAGTGAGAGAGCCCAGGGACAATCCCACATCTGAACACTCCATGATTTCACATTTAACAGCTTCAATACTCTGTGCTCTGTAACAAGTCCCAATTTCAATTAAATCTTCACATCAACTTTAAACATTCTGGTCAGTATGATGGATAAATATGAACATATTCCATCGCTGTGTGAAGATAGAAAATTCCGGAACTATGTCTGACACTCGGACCATCTCAGTCTCAGTCTGTGCACAATTCATTTAAAGCAAGATTACAGAAAAAGCGAATTACTGCAGTGATTAATCCCCGTTACCCAATAGAGGGCCCACCACCCTGTACAATTGAGTTTAGCCCTGTGTGGGTGCAGTGTGGAGACGTGTTCAGCAATGAATTTGAGACGTTTGAGGGAAACCTCATTGCAAACAATATTAAAGGAAAAAGAGCAGCCAGGACTCAGGGACATGCAAATATGTCAGGGCTGGAGTCACATGGATGTTTTTTAAAAATATAAAGTTACAGTACCCATTTATTTTTTCCAATTAAGGGACAATTTAGCATGGCCAATCCACCTACCCTGCACATCTTTTGGGTTGTGGGGGTGAAACCCACATAGACACGGGGAGAATGTGCAAACTCTACACGGACAGTGACCCAGGGCCTGGATTCGAACCTTGGTCCTCAGCGCTATAGGCAGCAATGCTAACCACTGTGCTACCCTGTCACACGTATGTTTAATGTGTGGATAGATGATCCTGTGTTTTCTCCATATTTAGTTGGTTAAGTGAGTGGTTAGGAACATGGCAGGTAGAGTATTATGTAGTGTTGTTTGGTCTCCTTAGTTAAGGATGGATGAACCGAGTTTAGTGGGACTTCATTACCTGTTTATTAGACAGATTACACACTCGAGGGACTGTGTGGGAAGATGGAGTTAAAGTTGAAGATCAGCCATGATCTTACTGAATGGGGAGCGACTTGAAGAGTCTCTGTTTTTATTTAATTTTGGGAAAGCCAACAAGGTCCAGCCCCTGGTGAGAAGCAAGGTCTGTCTGATACAGGACAATGTGGAGACAAACTGAACGGGACATCAAGAAAAAAACATTGTTCAGAATCATTGAGCGAAACAATTAATGGGAACAGTGTGTGTAAATGAAGAAGAAATGTTCACTGTTGATATTAATGTGGCTGAATAATTTTGAATCCAGAATAAATGCTGCAGTGTGTGTGGGAGTCAAAATTACTAACTGCCAGTAGAGGGCAATATTTATAAACAGGGTCACAGGGATTGAGTGATGGGACATTGGTGGAATTATTGGTAAAATCCCAATGTTGACACATATACATAATCTGTCCGATGAACAGACATTACCTTCCCTCAAAGGTAAATATATCCTTATTGAGGTAAGGAGATTAAAACTAAAGGGCAGCATGGTGGCAGAGTGGTTAGCACTGCTGTCTCACGGCGCTAAGGTCCCAGGTTTGATCCCGACTCTGGGTCACTTCCCGTGTGGAGTTTGCACTTTTTCCCGTGTTTGCGTGGGTTTTGCCCCCACACCCACAGATGTGCAGGGTAGGTGGATTGGCCATGCTAAATTGCTCCTTAATTGGAAAAAACGAATTGGGTACTCTAAATTTTTTTTTTTTAAACTATGCTCAGTATTCCAGGTTAAACCTCATGGAAAATGAAACAGTTTTAAAGTAGTTAAGCACATCTCACTGTTTGATGTCTGGAAAGGTAACAGAACCTTCCAGAAAGCCTTCATTCTCCTGCCTTTTCAAAACCTATTCCGATTAGCCCATGTGTGTTAAAAAAAGCAATGACAAAAAATGTCCGATTGAAGGGTTGATTGTCTTGTTCCAAGTCCTTCTGGAATTGAATCACACGTTCCTCAATTTGTTGTTCATCAACTTTCTTGTCAAAATCCCTGTAACAGAATTAAGAACAGGGGGATTAAAATTTTATTCTTCCTGACAAAACCTGTTTGGAAACCAAGTTGGTTGTCAGGACAACAGGAACAGGAGTTGACCATTCAGCCCATTGAGCCGCCTCCACCATTCAGTTAGTCCACAGCTGTAGTGACATCATAGAGAAGCTCGCCAAATGGACAGACAAGTGACAGAGTTTAATACAGAGAAATGTGAGGTGATGTATTTCGTAGACAGGATGGAGAGATAGACTTAATGACACAGTTCTAAAGAGCATGCAGCAACAGAGGGACTTCAGGGTGCCACCATGACTGGAAGGGAAAACCAACAAGAGGCCGGCAAGAACATCATTTACATCCGGTAATGGATATTGAGGGACAACTGACCCTCACTCCCATGGTAGATTCTGTGCCGTTACGGCGGGAAAATACACCAGTGTGAGAAACATTTTTCACAATTTGGTGTGCCAAAGTCAGGATGTGTGGCGCTGCCTACAGAGCTCAGGGTGAAGACCACCCACAACCCTGGAACACCACACCAGTGGGTTAGGGTAACATGTATACTTGGCCTTCCAGATTTGGTGTCCTGGAGGAAGACCTAGCAATGTTCCTGGAGATCGATCTTTATTTTCAGGAGGTCATCCTTTTTTCAACGGTGGGCCAGTGTTGTTGGACATCTTTTCAATATGACACCCAGACATGACGGCGGACTACACACCATCCAGGCCTGACCCACTACTGAAACCAACGTAAAACACCCAGGTGAATAATTAATGAGGATGGGTGGGAAGATTCGGAGTGTTTTCCGGAAAGCCGCCACAGCAGAAAACACTCCACGTTCCTGTCCACACCACAGCACTTAGTCTCAAAATGGGAGAATTCTGGCCCAGATTGAGTGATGTTGATACAAGAGCTGACAGAAAGAAACATTAATCACAATATATCAGTCATTAAACTCACCTGGCAAAGTACCAAACAGGAGGTGCGAATACTATTTTAACTGTTGGATCTGTTGGTTCAGGTGGATCGATGACTTCAGAAACTATCAGAAGATACACTGTGAATCTCTGTTGTATTTCGCCATTTTGCAAGTATCCAAAAACTCCCCAAGGGCCGGAGACAGGAACAACGGTACCTGCAGACAGAGAAACACCTGTTACAGCATTTAACTAGGTGATCAGCTGATGGGGTGTCAAAGGTTCCAGGTGAGGGGACAGGGTGACTTTGCTGAGATGTGGAAAAGTTGTGATATCACTTTAAGGAATATGCAAATGAACAAGTAGCCAGGATGTAGAGCAGCATGTGACCAGCATGGTCACACTCGTAGTGTGCCTCCTGACGCCATATTTAAATACCAGTCCAGCAGACTCATATCACTCTCTGCAGCCCACCTCTCTTCACCAGACTGTGCAGCATGTTCACAACACAGTTGGAAAAGTCTAGCAGCCTCAAGAGAAAGTCTGTTCCTCAATCCAACCACCCTCTCCCCCGAGCCCATCACCTATGAGGTGCCCATGCCCCACATGGATCTCCACCCACAGCCTCTGGCATCTTTGTGCATCGCCTGCCAGTAAATTGTGTGGTATCCCTTTGACCCCATTGTTTATGAGCTTCTCATGCAGCCTTATCAGGCTCCAGGTTCCCTTCCCTTGGTCTTCCCTCTGCCTTCTATTGTTCGTTTTCTTCATCCTCCTCCTTGTCCCTCCGCCTGAAATCATCAGCCCTCCCCCTACCATCCCCATCCCTTGCACAACCCTCCTTCCCCTCTTGTCTTCGTCAAGCCATCAGAACACCCCCCCTGACCCCACAACTCACCTTGCTCCAGCCCTGGGCAAATTTTGTACTTTTGATGCATTGGCTGCATGAGTCCCACAGCACAGAGCTGTCCAGATAGACACTGGTGTGTGGCACCGGCGGAAGGGGGGTGGTGGGGGGGGGGGAGAAGGAGACCCCTGTACTCGCCAAGCCCAGGCACAGTACTGAACCGGAAATGGTGACACAGGAGTGTCGATGGGCCCAGCAGCACGGTGCTGTCCATGGAGACCAGCTCGGCATGGAGTTGGAGGGCAGGAACTGGTCTGCCCCGGCAGAGTGGTGAACAGTGCATCAGGAGCAGTGCAGCACTCTGGCAGTGTTCCATTCACCTCATAATCTCTGGTGAACCGCGGGCCATCTTAAACCCTCCAGCCTTTCTGAAAAATAAATGTAGAGTACCAATTATTGTTTTCCAATTAAGGGGCAATTTAGCGTGGCCATTCCGCCTACCCTGCAAATCGTTGGGTTGTGGGGGTGAAACCCACGCAGACAAGGGGAGAATATGCCAACTCCACACAGACAGTGACCCGGAGCCGGGATCGCTGATCACGTCAGCCTTAATCACTCAGGTTTGTGCTTTGCCACTGATGTGACGCAATATTGGAAAGCTTGATGGGATACCGGTGTGGGCAGCTGTTTTAATGACCATGTATGAGATGCAAATGAATGGAATTACATTTACGCCACCTGCCAGCGGATTTACTGAGCCACCATTAACACACCATTGGGAGAATTACAACGTAGTTTTACACCAGCGGGTGTTCGACATTTTACCTCCCACCAGATTCACCGCATCCGCCCGGCACTAAGAGAATTGGGAGAATTGTGCCCCTAGTTTAACAGAGCTGTGTGTGAGGTTGGTCTCATTCCTCGATTGGATTTATCCATTTAATTTCACTGTCCCGCTCTTTTCCCACAGACCGACACACTTTCCCTATGTGAATCTATGGAATTCCTTGCCCAGTGAAGCAGTAGAAGCTCCTTCATTAAATGTTTTTAAGATAAAGATAGTTTTTTGAAGAATAAAGGGATTAAGGGTTATGGTGTTCAGGCCGGAAGGTGGAGCTGAGTCCACAAAAGATCAGCCATGATCTCATTGAATGGTGGAGCAGGCTCGAGGGGCCAGATGGCCTACTCCTGCTCCTAGTTCTTATGTTCTTATGTTCTAAACATTTCTCTTTTGAAATTTAGTCTTGCATTTGCTTCCAGTTCAAGCAGATCATTGCCGTGACTTCCGTTCTCCCCAGAGTTGGATTTGGAGAGCATACTCCAAAAATATGCTGGGGAATGACTCTCGGAGCTTCCCAAGTTAAGCATTTGCAATTGTCGTGAAGTGCTTCTGAGCTGTGAGCTATCCAACAAAGCAATTGAAATCGCAAACGTTTCCTTCTGCATTCCGCAGGGTTTTGCTCACCAGGGGCACAGTGGGATAACCAGCTGGTTGCAGAACAATGCCAGCAGCGTTGTTCCAATACCGACCTTCCCGAACAGGCACCGGAATGTGGCGACAAGGGGCTTTTCGCAGCAACTTCATTGAAGCCTAATTGTGACAATAAGTGATTATTATTATTTGCTATTTTATTCATTGATTGTGGGCATCGTTGGCTGGACCATCCCTATTTGCCCTTCAGCACTTGGAGGAACCACTGAGGATGGTAAGGGTGCAGAATGTGCTCGGCGTGATCGATGGCCAATACATGCCGGACTAGCCAGCGACAGCCACACCCTGTAAATGAATTCTTAAAAAGCTGAGGGCATTGAAGGGTCAACCAGGTTGCAGTGGATATGACATATTGGCCAGACCAGGTAACACTGGCAGATTTCCTTCACAACAGGGATTTAGTTAACCAGATGAGTTTATAACAGTTTCATGGCCATCATTAAACTTTAAATCTCAGTCTTTTTTACACCATCTGTCGTGGTGGGAAGTGACCCCGGCTCCCCAGAACATGACCCTGAGCCCTGCGATTACTAGTACAGTAGACAATACTATCTCCCGGTGAAAATAGGAACTTCGAAAAGCTCAGTTGTAATAAAACCTCTTCTAACTTTTGCGTAACTACTTTAAACAACACGATTGTTCCTGGCATGGGACACTCCCCACGCTCTGACATCCCCCTTACTCCCTACATCCCCCATATCACCGACATCCTCCATATCCCCCACATCCCCCATATCCCCGACATCCCCCATATCCCCGACATCCCCCATATCCCCGACATCCCCCATATCCCCGACATCCCCCATATCCCGACATCCCCCATATCCCCGACATTCCCCATATCCCCGACATCCCCCATATCCCCGACATCCCCCATATCCCCGACATCCCCCATATCCCCGACATCCCCTATATCCCCGACATCCCCTATATCCCCGACATCCTCCATATCCCCGACATCCCCCATATCCCCGACATCCCCATATCCCCGACATCCCCCATATCCCCGACATCCCCCATATCCCCGACATCCCCTATATCCCCGACATCACCCATATCCCCGACATCCCCATATCCCCGACATCCCCAATATCCCCGACATCCCCCATATCCCCGACATCCCCCATATCCCCGACATCCCCTATATCCCCAACATCCTCCATATCCCCGACATCCCCCACATCCCCGACATCCCCTATATCCCCGTCATCCCCTATATCCCCAACATCCTCCATATCCCCAACATCCCCCATATCCCCGACATCCCCCATATCCCCGACATCCCCCATATCTCCGACATCCCCCATATCCCCGACATCCCCATATCACCGACATTCCCTATATCCCCAACATCCTCCATATCCCCGACATCCCCCATATCCCTGACATCCCCTATATCCCCGACATCCCCATATCCCCGACATCCCCATATCCCCGACATCCCCCATATCCCCGACATCCCACATATCACCGACATCCCCATATCCCCGACATCCCCCATATCCCCGACATTCCCCATATCCCCGACATCCCCCATATCCCCGACATCCCCATATCCCCGACATCCCCCATATCCCCGACATCCCCCATATCCCCGACATCCCCCATATCCCCGACATCCCCCATATCACCGACATCCCCCATATCCCCGACATCCCCCATATCCCCGACATCCCCCATATCCCCGACATCCCCCATATCCCCGACATCCCCCATATCCCCAACATCCCCATATCCCCAACATCCCCCATATCCCCGACATCCCCCATATCTCCGACATCCCCCATATCCCCGACATCCCCTATATCCCCGACATCCCCCATATCCCCGACATTCCCCATATCCCCGACATCTTCCATATCCCCGACATCCCCCATATCCCCGACATCCCCGACATCCCCTATATCCCCGACATCCCCTATATCCCCGACATCCCCCATATCCCCGACATTCCCTATATACCCAACATCCCCATATCCCCGACATCCCCCATATCCCCGACATCCCTTATATCCCCGTCATTCCCTATATACCCGACATCCCCCATATCCCTGACATCCCCCATATCCCAGACATCCCCTATATGCTCGACATGCCCAATATCCCAACATCAGCCCATCCTCCCAATACCCCCACACCCCGACATTGTCCATACTCCCGACAACTCCCACATCCCCAAACCCCCCCATATCAGTGTTGCCACCCCCCATCCACCTCAAGGGGATTCCCACAACCGTCTGAACCCCCATCAGTGCAGGTTTCCCCCTCTCCCCTCCTGACTTGATTCACCCCTCAACAACCCAAGACATGACTCTCATCCCTTGGTTGGAATAAAAAAAGGGCAGTCACACTACTAGGATATTCTACAGGCCCCTAAATAGTTGGGTACCCCTAAATAGAGAGGGAAATAGAAGAAGATATATGTAGACAAATTTCTACCTGTCAGAATAAGAGCGCAATTATAGCAGGAGACTTTCACTATCCCAGCATCAACTGGTTTTCAAACAATATAACGGGACTGAAGGTGAAAAATTAATGTACTGTGTCCAGGGAATTGTTGTAAAACAATACATGTCAAGCCCAACGAGAGGAGACATAATTCTAGATTTACTCTTGGGAAATGAAGATGAGCAAGTGGGTGAAGTCATTGTGGGCGACCATATCAGGGCTAGTGACCTCAACTCCACTATTCTGCCCGTTCTCCATAACCCTTCAACCCCATTACCAATTAAAAATCTGTCTAACTCCTCCTTAAATTTACTCACTCTCCCAGCATCCCCCACTCTGGGGTAACAAATTCCACAGATTCACAACCCTTTGGGAGAAGTAGTTTCTCCTCAACTCTGGTTAACATTTGCTATCCCTTATCCTGACACTATGACCTCTCGTTCTGGAATGCCCTAAAAGAGGAAGCATCTGATCCAAGACTACTTTATCCATTTTAGCATCTTGTATACCTCAATTTGATCTCCCATCATTCTTCTAAACTCTCGAGAATAAAGGCCTAAATTGTTCAATGTCTTCTCATGCGACAAATCCCTCATCTCTGGAATCAATCGCGTGAACCTCCTCCGACCTGCCTCAAATGCCACGACGTCTTTCCTCAAATAAGAAGACCAAAACTGTGCACAATACTCCCGGTGTGGACTCACCAAAGCCTTGTCTAGTTGCAACAACACTTCCTTACCTTTAAGTTCAATTCCTTTAGCTATAAATTCCAACATTCCATTTGTTTTCTTTATTACATGCTGCACCTGCTTGGTAGTTTTTTAAGAACATAAGACATAGGAACAGAATTAGGCCACTCAGCCCATCGAGTCTGCTCCACCAATCAAATCATAGCTGATCTCTTTCTCATCCCCATTCTCTTGCATTCTCCTGATAACCCCTGATCTCCTTATTAATCAAGAACCTACCTGTCTATGTCTTACAGACACTCAGCGATTTGGCCTCCACAGCCTTGTGCGGCAAAGAGTTCCACAGATTAACCACCCTCTAGCTGAATAAATTCCTCCTCACCCCTGCTTTAAAGGATCGTCCCTTTAGTTTGAGATGGTGTCCTCTGCTTCTAGTTTTTCCTACAAGTGGAAACATCCCCTCCACGTCCACTCTAGCCAGGCCTCGCAGTACCCTGTAAGTTTCAATAAGATCCCCCCTCATCCTTCTAAACTCCAACGAGTAAAGACCCAGGATCCTGAACCGTTCCTCTTACGACAAGTTCTCCATTCCAGGGATCATTAAAACATTTTTTTTAGAGTATCCAATTCATTTGTTCCAATTATGGGACAATTTAGCGTGACCAATCCAGCTACCCTGCACATCTTTGGGTTGTGCGGGCAAAACTCATGCAAATTGGGGTGAATGTACAAATTCCACATGGACAGTGACTCAGAGCCAGGTTCGAACCTGAGACATCGGCGTTGAGGCACCAGTGCTAACCACTGCACCGCCATGGTGCCCTCCAGGGATCATTCTTGTGAACCTCCTCTGGACGTTTACCAAGGCCAGCATATCTTTCCTTTGATATGGTTCCTAAAACTGCTCACAATACTCCAAATGAGATCTGACCAGAGCCTTATACAGGCTCAGAAGTACATCCCTGGTCTTGTATTCTAGCCCTCTCGACATGAATGCTAACATTGCATTTGCCTTCCTAACTGCTGAATGATCTGCCACACTAGCCTTAAGAGAATCTTTAGCAAGGACTCCTAAGTCCCTTTGTGCTTCTGATTTCGTAAACATTTCACCATTTAGAAAATAGTCTATGCCTCCATACTTCTATCCAAAGTGCATAACCTCACACTTTTCCACATTGTATTCCATATGCCACTTTTTTGCCCACTCGCCTAGTCTGTCCAAGTCCTTCTGCAGCCCCCCTGATTTCTCAATACTACTTGTCCCTCTGCATATCTTTGCATCATCTGCAAACTTAACAACAGTGCCTTCAGTTTTTTCTTCCAGATTGTTAAACGTACCAGCCTCCCCGAACAGGTGCCGGAATGTGGGGACTAGGGCCTTTTCACAGTAACTTCATTTGAAGCCTACTTGAGACAATAAGCGATTTTCATTTCATTGAAAAGTTGTGGTCCCAGCACCGACCCCTCAGGCACACCATTAGTCACCAGCTGCCTGTCACCCTTTATTCCCACTCTCTGCCTTCTGCCAGTCAGCCAATCCTCTATCCATGCCAGGATCTTACCCTTAACACCATGGGGTCTTAACTTATTTAACAGTCTCCTATGTGGTACCTTGTCAAAGGTCTTCTTGAAATCTAAATAAATCATTTTCGTTAGTTCTCCTTCATCTCACTTCTTTGTTACTTCATCAACGAACTCTAACAAATTTGTCAGACATGCCCTCCCCTTGACGAAGCCGTGCTAACTCAGTCGTATTTTATCATGCACTTCCAAGTACTCCGCGATTTCACTTTTAATAATGGACTCTAAAATCTTACCAATGACCGAAGTCAGGCTAATCGGCCTTTAATTTCCTGTCTTCTGCCTCCATCTCTTCTTAAACAGGGGTGTTACATAGCCACTTTCCAGTCCTCTGGGACCCTCCCTGCCTCCAGTGATTCCTGAAAGATCACCACCAATGTCTCCACAACCTCCTCAGCTATCTCTTTTAGAACCCTGGGGTGTAGTCCATCCAGTCCAGGTGATTTATCCACCTTCAGTTTCCCCAGAATCTTCTCCTTCTGCCCCCTGACTCTCCTGGAGCTCTGGTTTCCCATTGTTGGCTGCCACTGTGAAGCCTGATGCAAAGTAACTTTGACAAAGGGTCATCTGGACTTGAGACATTAGCTCTTTTCTCTCCCTACAGATGCTGCCAGACCTGCTGAGATTTTCCAGCATTTTCTCTTTGGTTGCAAAATAACTATTCAGTTACTCTGCCATTTCTTTATATCCTATTACTACTTCTCCAGCCTCATTTTGTAGTGGTTCAATATCTATTCTTGCCTCGCTCTTACCTTTTATATCTTGAAAAAACTCTTCTTGTTTTCTTTCATATTACGAGCGAGCTTACACTCATATTTCATCTTCTCCCCACTTATTGCTTTTTTAGATGTACTGTGGTCACTTTTAAAGGCTTCCCAATCCTCTGGTTTCCCACTAACCCTCACCTCTTTGTATGCTTTTTCTTTTTCTTTTATGCTGTCCCTGACTTCCCTCATCAGCCATGGATATCTCATCCTCCCCTTAGCATGTTTCCTCCTCCTTGGGATGAATTTCTGCTGTGCCTCCCGAATAACCCCCAAAAACCCCTGCCATTGCTGTTCCACTGTCTTCCCTGCTAGGATCCCCTTCCAATCAACTCTGACCAGTTCCTCCCTCATGTCTTTGTAGTACCCTTATTTCATTGTAATACCGTTACATCTAACACCACCTTCTAGATGCCTTTCTAAAGAATAAAGGGATTCGGGGATATGGTGTACAGGCCGGAGAGTGGAGCTGAGACCACAAAGATCAGCCATGATCTCATTAAATGGCGGAGCAGGCTCGAGGGGCCAGATGGCCTACTCCTGTTCCTAGTTCTTATGTTCTTATGTTCTCCCTCTCAAACTGCAGGGTAAATTCTATCATATTGTGGTCATTGCCTCCAAAGGGGCATCATCACCTTAAGTTCCCAAATCAAGTCTGCCTCATTATGCATCACCAAACCAGAATTGCCTGTTCCCTAGTAGGTTAGTCATAATTTGTTCCAAAAAAAAACCTCTTCGACATTCCACAAATTCCTTTTCTTGGGATGCACTACCAACCTGATTTTCCTAGTTCACCTGCATGTTCAAGTCCCCCAATATTATTGCCTTTTTTATATGTCTTTTCTATTCCTGCCTCATGCATGACACCTAGATCCCTCTGCACCCCAATATCTCTCCCCATTTCGATAATAAGTTCCCTTCCCATTATTTTGACCAAAATGCATGACCTCACACTTATCACCATTAAACTCCATTTGCCACATTTGGCCCATTCTCCTAACCCATCTATATCCACTTGTAAGATTCTTATTTCCTCATTACAACATCTATTTTTGTGTCATCTGCGAATTTGGCTAAGAGTGCCAAAATGTTATAGATGGGTTAGTGGAGTGAGCAAGAAAGTGGCAGATGGAGTTCAACTCTGATAAGTGTAAGGTAATACATTTAGGGAGGTCAAACAGTAAACGGGAATTCACAATAAACGGGAAGGTACGGACAGGGGTGTCATGATATGCAAACATGCAACCAATGAGCACTCAGAATAGGACACAACCAATAGGCAGTCAGGACACTCAGCGGTGGCAGCACCACAAGGAGGCATGACATAAACACTATAAAAGGGATGAGGCACTCACATCCTGCCTCATTCCAGACAGACATCTAGAGAGTTAGACAGGGTTGATCAGCAGCATCGCACCCCAGCAGGTGGCTTAGAGCAAGCTGGTACAGTTAGACTGAGTTACTACAGTTAGATTAGCAGAGGGTCAAACTCATTTGAGAACTGTGTTAATAGTTCAATAAACACGTTGAACTCATTTCAGAGTCTGGAGCATCCTTTAGGTAAGACTGCATCAAGTAGCAGCCTGTGTTATCCGAAGCAGCATAACACAACAAGGGGTAGATGAAGTGAGCGATCTTGGCATGCAAGTGCACAGGTGCCTAAAAGGAGCAATACAAGTAGATAAGGTTGTAAAGGCATATGCAATGCTCTCCTTCATTGGCAGAGCTATAGACTACCAGTACCCAGTTAGGTCACCTGGCTAGACAGCAGGTTCATGATGCAGAACAAGGCCAACAGCTTGGGTTCAATTCCTGTTCCAGCTGAGATTATTCACAAAGGCACTGTCTTCTCGTTTGTTTTGGCAATTTGAAATGTTTTTATTGACATTTTCAATTTAACAGATTAAACTTTTGAGTCCGGTATTTACAATTTCTTATTTACAGACACCTTTCTTGGTATGTCTTCTCCCCCTCCTAACTTTCCCCCTCTCTGCTCCCCACCCTGCCCCCTGCTTGGTATCCCCCTCTTCCGACATGGGTGTTCTATCGCTGAGCTCCTGTTCTTTTTTTTCTTTTTCCCTCCCCTTCTGTAGTTTTAGTTGCAGGCCTTGTGGGGTGGGGGTTTCTTGCCTGCTCGCCTCCCCTTCCCCCCCCCCTCCATGCTCCTCCTTGTGGTTCCCCATCTCGTTTCCTCCCCCCCCCTTCCCTCTTTGTACCTCCTTGTATTGTGTGTTCTTGTCTGCTCTCCCCCATCTCTCCCTCTTTCCCTAATCGCTGTTGGCCTCGAACAGGTCGACGAATTGCCCTCACGATTGTGCAGGCTGGCTTATCAGAGCTTATCATAGAATTTACAGTGCAGAAGGAGGCCATTCGGCCCATCGAGTCTGCACTGGCTCTTGGAAAGAGCGCCCTACCCAAGGTCAACACCTCCACCCTATCCCCATAACCCAGTAACCCCACCCAACACTAAGGGCAATTTTGGACACCAAGGGCAATTTATCATGGCCAATCCACCTAACCTGCACATCTTTGGGCTGTGGGAGGAAACCGGAGCACCCGGAGGAAACCCACGCACAGACGGGGAGGATGTGCAGACTCCGCACAGACAGTCACCCGAGCCGGAATCGAACCTGGGACCCTGGAGCTGTGAAGCAATTGTGCTATCCACAATGCTACCGTGCTGCCCGACTCTTGGATGGTGCATTTGATCTTCTACAGATGGAGAAATTCTGCCAGCCCGTCTGCAGCTGTGGATCGTGCTGCTAATGACCAGCCGAGCAGGATTGTTCGGCGTGCGATTAGGGAAGGGAATGCAAGGGCATCGACCCCTCCCCCATATGTAGTTCTGGCTGTCCGATATCCTGAACACTGCCATTCTTGGGTACGGCTCCACCCTTACCCCAGAATCTTGGACATTGCCTCGAAGAAGGATGCCAAGAACCCACAAGTCTGGGGCAGCCCCAGAACATGTAGGTGTGGTTGGCCGGGCTTCCCTGGCACCGTTCATATTTATCTTCCACCTCCGGGGAGAACCTGTTCATTCAGGTTCTGGTCAGGTGCGTTCTGTGCACCACTTTAAACTGCATGGGGCCGAGCCTTGCGCAGGAGGAGGTGGAGTTGGCCCTGCTCAGTGCTTCGCTCCAGAGTCCTGATCCCACTTCCGTCCCCAGTTTGTCCTCCCATTTTTGCCTGGCTTCGTCCAGTGGTAGTCTTGCCCTGTCCAGTAACTGTACGTAGATGTTCCCGCAGTTCCCCCCTTCCTTACTGTCCATGTTTAGCAGTTCCTCTGATAGAGTGTATCGCGGGTCCCTGTGATATCCTGTCATTTCCTTGCGAAGGAAGTTCTTGACTTGAAGGTGCCTAAGTTCCTGGCGTGTCGGTCGTTCTAGTTTGCTCAGTGTTCTGAAGAGAGCCTCGAGGCAATTTACTAAAATGTTGCCAGGGCTGAAGAATTATAACTAGGAGGAGAGATTGGATAGGTTGGGTTTGTTTTCCTTGGAACAGAGAAGGCTGAGGGGTGACTTGATTCAGGTTGCAAACTTGTAAGGGATAGAGATCGAGTAGACAGGAAGAACCTCTTTCCATTGGCTGAGAGTTCAAAACCCATGGGTCATCGATTCAAGCTAAGTGGCAGAAGGATTCGAGGGGACATGAGGAAAATCTCTTTATGCAGAGGGTGTTGGGTATCTGGAATTCACTGCTTGAGTTATTGATGGAGGCAGAGACCTCATACTATTTTAAAAAGTACCTGAATTTACACCTTAAGTGCAGGGCAATGGACAATGTGCAGGAAGATGGGATTAAAAAGGACACCTGGATGTCTTTGGGTTAGCATGAACAAGATAGTTCGAATGGCCCCTTCTGTGCTGTATCATATCTATGGTTCTGTGGTCTATGGTGTTGCCTTGTGATCTTGAAGAGCATGTGTGCAGAATCCAGACCTGTGAAGAAAGCAGCTTACAGCCACCCTCAGAGACCCAGGGGATGCCTGTGGTACTTTTACTGGTGCTTTTATATAGAAAGTCTGTGAGGACTCTTGCCTAAAAGGGGTGTTTAACTTTGAGTTTAACAAGCAGAAATCGTTTTTCAGACTTATTATTAATTATTTAACTGTAATCATGCATGTATAAGTTTTTGAAAATTAAGTTTTCTTTCTAAAATTTACAATCTCTATAAGTAGTTTAAAATTTGTGCTCCTGACTTCAGTGCAGGTACCTTCTCATTACTCACTCTTCTAACATCTTCCATCGGGCAGGAGGTACAAAAATCTGAGAACACGATCAAACAGATTCAAAAACACCTTCTTCCCCACTATTACCAGACTCCTAAACAACCCTCTTATGGACTGACCTGATGAATATTACATTCCTGTATGCTTCACCCGATGCTGGTGTAATGTAAATGTAATGTAAATCGCTTATTGTCACAAGTAGGCTTCAAATGAAGTTACTATGAAAAGCCCCTAGTCGCCACATTCCGGCGCCTGTTCGGGGAGGCTGATACGGGAATTGAACCGTGCTGCTGGCCTGCCTTAGTCTGCTTTCAAAGCCAGCGATTTAGCCCTGTGCTAAACAGCCCCGTCTATGTATTTACATTGTGGACCTTGTGTATTTTCTTTCTATTTTATTTTATTTTCATGTACTAAATGATCTGTTTGAGCTGCTCGCAGAAAAATACTTTTCACTGTACCTCGGTACACACGACAATAAACAAATCCAATTATATAATACAAATTGCAAATTGTTGTGATAGCTTCTCCCAAGTTTCCGTTTGGGATTTGAGAAGCCTGGCAGCTACCATCTGTCGGATCATAACACTGGTTTTCCTGCTAGGAACTTCCTTATTGATGACTACTTTTCCCAACATCTTGATTCTTGGTATTTGTTGACATTATAACTTGCTTAGCCATAACTATATGAATAATATTCACCAAATGTGTAATCGTCCTAATACCGGACTCTGGGGAACATCACTGTCTACTTCCCCAGTCTGAAAAACAACTGTTCACCACGATTCTCTGCTTTCTGTCACTGGTTCCATTCTGTCTCCATGCTGCCAATCCCTTCCATCGCATGAGTTTCAATATTGCTAACAGTCTGTTATAAATATAGTAATTTACTTACGGTTGCGGCTATGCGGAGCTAAGTCGCACATTCGGCAGCTCCCGCAAAAAAATGACTTTTGGGCTCTTTTCAGGGCCCCCAACGGAATTTTTTCGACGTTTCCCGCTGTGGGAAGGAGAGTACAATAGTTCCCCGACAGTATATGGCTTTTACCAGGAGCGTGGCGACTAAAAAGGTGGTGGTGGACCCGAAGAAGGTGCGAGGGAAGAAGAACAAAATGGCGGCAGGCGGGGACCAGGCAGTGTGGATGCAGTGGGTGCAGGAGCAACAGGAGGTTATCCAGCGCTGCTTTAGGGAGATTAAAACGGACCTGCTGGAGCCAATGAAGGCTTCTATCGACAAGCTGCTGGAGACACAGACGGCCCAGGGCGTGGCGATCCGCGAGGCCCGACAAAAGATCTCCGACAACGAGGACGAGATCTTGGGCCTTGCGGTAAAGGTGGAGGCGCACGAGGCGCTCCACAAGAAATGGCAGGAGCGGTTCGAGGAGATGGAGAATCGGTCGAGGCGGATGAACTTGCGAATTCTGGGCCTCCCAGAGGGGCTGGAGGGGCCGGATGTGGGAGCCTATGTGGTGGGGTTACTGGGTTATGGGGATCGGGTGGAGGTGTTGACCTTGGGAAGGGTGCTCTTTCCAAGAGCCGGTGCAGTCTCGATGGGCCGAATGGCCTCCTTCTGCACTGTAAATTCTATGTTAATCACCATGTTGAACTCGCTGATGGGAGCGGGGTCCTTCGGGGGCCCCTGGAGCTGGAAGGGGCCCATAGAACATAGAACATTACAGCGCAGTACAGGCCCTTCGGCCCTCAATGTTTAGCCGACCTGTGAAACCACTCTAAAGCCCATCTACACTATTCCCTTATTGTCCATATGTCTATCCAATGACCATTTGAATGTCCTTAGTGTTGGTGAGTCCACTACTGTTGCAGGCAGGGCATTCCACGCCCTTACTACTCTCTGAGTAAAGAACCTACCTCTGACATCTGTCTTATATCTATCTCCCCTCAATTTAAAGCTATGTCCCCTCGTGCTAGACATCACCATCCGAGGAAAAAGGCTCTCACTGTCCACCCTATCCAATCCTCTGATCATCTTGTATGCCTCAATTAAACAATTAAGTCACCTCTTAACATTCTTCTCTCTAACGAAAACAGCCTCAAGTCCCTCAGCCTTTCCTCATAAGATTTTCCCTCCATACCAGGCAACATTCTGGTAAATCTCCTCTGCACCCTTTCCAATGCTTCCACATCCTTCTGAAAATGCGGCGACCAGAATTGCACGCAATACTCCAAATGCGGCCACACCAGTGTTTTGTACAGCTGCAACATGACCTCATGGCTCCTAAACTCAATCCCTCTACCAATAAAAGCTAGCACACCGTACGCCTTCTTAACAACCCTCTCAACCTGGGTGACAACTTTGAGGGATCTATGTACATGGACACCGAGATCTCTCTGCTCATCCACACTGCCAAGAATCTTACCATTAGCCCAGTACTGGCGAGGACGAGTGCTGGCGAGGAGGTCCAAGGCTAACGAGCCTCCGCGGGCGGTGCTGGTGCGGTTTCATCGGTTCGCTGATCGGGAGTGTATGCTCAATTGGGCCAAGAAGGAGAGGAGCAGCAGGTGGGAGAACGCGGAGGTTCGAATATACCAGGACTGGAGTGTGGAGGTGGCGAAGAGGAGGGCCGGGTACAATTGAGCAAAGGCGGTGCTGCACAGGAAGGGGGTGAAGTTTGGCATGTTGCAGCTGGCGCGACTGTGGGTCACCTACAAGGACCGGCACCATTATTTTGAGTCTCCGGAGGAGACGTGGGCCTTTGTTCAGGCCGAGACGTTGGACACAGATTGAGAATCGGGATGGGAGTTTGGGGATTGCGGTTGATATGTTACTTTTTGAGGGGGGGGGGTTCTTTGCTCTTGTTTTTTTCTTTCTGGTTTGGTGAGGGTGGTTAGGGCGGGTTGGGCACTGTTCTGGTTGGGTTGGTCGGGGGGGGCTCTTGGAGGGGGGTAAGCAAATGGAACAGGTGTGGATGGCTTGCGGTGAGATGGGGCCCCACAGGGGAGAGGGAGGCCCGAGTCGGGGGTGAGGGGACTGGGCCTGTAAAAGGAGCTGCGTCAGAGGTGGCGGGGCCGGGCAGGTGGTAAGCGCGGGCTTTTTCCCGCGCTGAAGACTGGAGGGGGCGGGGAAGCGATGGTTGTTTCCCGCGCTTGGGATGGAAGGGGGAGGTGGAGAGCCTGCGGATGGGGAATGGAAGAGGAGGGTGTGTCACACAATGGGAGGAGTTGAAGGAGAGGCGGGAGAGGCCGGGGTCAGCCGGAGTCAGCTGACTTGCGGAAGTGCAATGGGGGGAGTAAAGTAGCTAGGAGGGGTCCTAGCCGGGGGGGATGGGGGTGGGTGGGGGCGAATCGAGTTGCTGCTGCTATGGTCAAGGGGGAGCTGGAGCGAGTGGGGGGTCGAGACGGGGGTCTGCAGCCGTGGGGAACGGGCTGGGCATGAGGTGCGGGCGCGTGGCTGGCCGAGGAGGAGTTATGGCTAGTCGGTGCGGGAGGGGGGCGGGTAGACCCCTGATCCGGCTGATAACCTGGAATGTAAGGGGACTGAACGGGCCGGTCCAGCGGGCCCGCGTGTTCGCGCACCTGAAGGGGCTGAACGCGGATGTGGTCATGCTCCAGGAGACACACCTGAAGGTGGCAGACCACGTAAGATTGAGGAAGGGTGGGAAGGTCAGGTGTTTCATTCGGGGCTGGATGCCAAAAATCGAGGGGTGGCGATCTTGGTGGGAATGAAGGTGTCGTTCGAGGCATCGAGCATTGTGGCAGACAATGGCGGTAGGTACGTAATGGTTAGTGGTAAGCTGCAGGGAGAGAGGGTGGTACTGGTCAATGTGTATGCCCCGAACTGGGACGATGCGGGTTTTATGTGGCGTATGTTGGGCCGGATCCCAGATATGGAAGTGGGGGGCCTGATAATGGGGGGAGACTTTAACACAGTGTTGGATCCGGCACTGGATCGCCCCAGGTCTAGGACGGGTAGGAAGCCGGTGGTGGCTAAGGTGCTGAGGGGGTTTATGGACCAGATGGGAGGGGTGGACCCTTGGAGATTTGCAAGGCCGGGGGCTAGGGAATTTTCATTCTTCTCACATGTCCATAAGGCTTACTCTCGGATCGACCTTTTCATTTTGAGCAGGGCGCTGATAGAGAGAGTAGAGGATACCGAGTACTCGGCGATAGCCATTTCGGATCACGCCCCGCATTGGGTGGACTTAGAGCTGGGGGAGGAGAGGGACCAGCGCCCGTTGTGGCGTTTGGAAGTGGGGCTGTTGGCGGACGAGGAGGTGAGCGAGCGGGTCCGAGGAAGCATAGAGAGGTACCTGGAGGCCAACGATAACGGGGAAGTCCGAGTGGGGATGGTATGGGAGGCACTGAAGGTGGTGGTTAGGGGAGAGCTGATCTCCATTAGGGCCCACAAGGAGCGGAGGGAGCGGGGGGAGAGGGAGAGGGTGGTGGGGGAGATGGTGAGGGTGGACAGGAGGTATGCGGAGGTGCCTGAGGAAGGACTGTTGAGGAAGAGGCGTAGCCTCCAGGCCGAATTCAACCTGGTGACCACCAGGAAGGCGGAGGTGCAGTGGAGGAAGGACCAGGGGGCGATTTATGAGTATGGGGAAAAGGCAAGTCGGATGCTGGTGCATCAGCTTCGGAAGCGGGACGCAGCTAGGGAGATCGGGGGAGTTAAGAACAGGAGAGGGAGTGTGGTGTGGAGTGAGGTTGGCATCAATGGGGTCTTCAGGGACTTTTATGAGGAATTGTATCGGTCCGAGCCCCCACTGGAGGAGGGAGGGATGGGCCGCTATCTGGACCAATTGAGGTTTCCGAAGGTGGACTGGTGGTGGGATTGGGGGCCCCAAATGGGCTGGAGGAGCTGACTAAAGGGATAGGGAGCATGCAGGTGGGGAAGGCACCGGGGCCGGATGGTTTCCCGGTCGAATTCTACAAAAAATATATGGACCTGTTGGGCCCGTTGCTAGTTAGGACCTTTAATGATGCAAGGGAGGAGGCGGGGTTTTGCCCTCGACAATGTCCCGGGCACTGATCTCCTTGATCCTGAAGCGGGAGTAAAGTAGCTAGGAGGACCTGCAGTAAGGGTCTTACAGGCCGATTTCGTTGCTAAACCTAAATGCCAAGGTACTGGCGAAGGTCTTAGCCACGAGGATTGAGGATTGTGTGCCGCAGGTCATCCACGAAGGCCAGACAGGGTTCGTGAAGGGGAGGCAGTTGAACGCGAATGTGCGGAGGCTCCTGAACGTTATTATGATGCCGGCGAGGGAGGGGGAGGTGGAGATAGTGGCGGCGATGGACGCTGAGAAAGCCTTCGATAGAGTAGAGTGGGGGTACTTGTGGGAGGTGCTGAAGAGGTTTGGGTTTGGGGAGGGGTTTGTCAGGTGGGTTAGGCTGTTGTACGAGGTCCCGATGGCGAGTGTGGCCACGAACAGCAGGAGGTCTGAGTACTTTTGGTTGCACCGAGGGACGAGGCAGGGGTGTCCCCTGTCCCCCCTGCTCTTCGCGCTGGCGATTGAACCCCTGGCTATGGCACTGAGGGAGTCGAGGAACTGGAGGGGGTTTGTGAGGGGTGGGGAGGAGCATAAGGTGTCGCTCTATGCGGACGACTTGCTGTTATATGTGGCGGACCCGGTGGGGGGAATGCCAGAGGTAATGAGGATCCTCAGGGAGTTCGGGGATTTCTCAGCGTACAAGCTCAACATGAGGAAGAGCGAGTTGTTTGTGTTTCAGCCAGGGGACCAGGAGAGGGGGATTGGCGAGTGTGGTAGTATGTATTGGGGGTCATGTGGGACTGGAAGCTCTAATGTCATTGGCTGACAGATCCCGGGTCCTGGTTGGCCGTTGACCTCAAGCTCCGCCCTGAAGGCGAAGTATAAGAAGCCGGTGCCTTCCCCCGCAGGCCAGTTTACTATCGGGCTGCTGGGGAACAGACACGCTTAATAAAGCCTCATCGACTTCACTCTATTCGTCTCATGGAGTCTTTGTGCGCTACAGCGAGCTCCCACTAAAAAGGGCAGAGAGGAGCTTCAGGTATTTGGGGGTCCAGGTGGCCAGGAGCTGGGGCCCCTACATAGGCTTAATTTCACAAGGCTGGTGGAGCAAATGGAGGAGGAGTTCAAGAGGTGGGACGCGTTGCCGCTGTCCTTGGCGGGTAGGGTGCAGTCAGTCAAAATGACGGTGCTCCCAAGGTTTTTGTTCCTGTTCCAGTGCCTCCCCGTGTTTATCCCGAAGGCCTTTTTTAGGCGGGTCAACAGGAGCATAATGGGGTTTGTGTGGGCGCGAGGGACTCCGAGGGTGAGAAGGGTGTTCTTGGAGCGGAGTAGAGATAGGTGGGGGCTGGCGCTGCCCAACCTCTGTGGGTACTACTGGGCCGCCAATGCGACGATGGTGCGCAAGAGGGTGATGGAGGGGGTGGGGGCTGGAGACGGCATCCTGTGGGGGTACGAATCTGGGGGCGCTGGCAACGGCGCCGCTGCCGCTCTCTCCAAGGAGGCATACCACCAGCCCGGTAGTGGCGGCTGCCCTCAAAATCTGGGGGCAGTGGAGGTTGCACAGGGGGGAAGTTGGGGCCTCGGTGTGGACCCCGATACGGGGGAACCACCGGTTTGTCCCAGGGAGAATAGATGGAGGGTTTTCGGGGTGGTGCAGGGCAGGGATAAGAAGGTTGGGGGACCTGTTTGTGGATGGGAAGTTCGCGAGCCTGGGTGAGTTGGAGGAGAAGTACGGGCTCCCCCCCGGGGAACACCTTCAGGTACTTACAGGTGAGGGCGTTTGCCAGGCAGCAAGTGATGGAATTCCCGCAGCTGCTGCCACGCACAGTACAGGATGCTCTCGAGGGGAGGGGGGGGGGGGGGGGGGGGGGGGGGGGGGAGATCTCGGAAACTTACCAGGTGATGCAGGAGGAGGAGGAGGCCTCGGTGGTGGAGGTGAAGGGTAAGTGGGAGGAGGAGTTGGGAGAGGAGATCGAAGAGGGGACGTGGGCAGATGCCCTCGGGAGGGTGAACTCTTCCTCTTCGTGCGCGAGGCTCAGCCTCATACAGTTTAAGGTGCTGCACAGGGCACACATGACCGGGACACGGATGAGCCGCTCGGAGGCTGCCTGCAGCGGCAGCGCCTTACAACATGGCCCGGCAGCGCGCGAACCTGGCCTGCCAGATAATGTCCCCCCCGAAACCCCCCCCCCTGCTAGCGGAATGGCTCCCCCCCCCCCCCCGCGATTGTGTCGGCACTGCACACAGTCCACAACCGCCAAGCGAGGTCTCCGAAAACTGAGAGGACATGCGACCGACGCCGTCGGCAAGTCGACCCATCGGGGGCTGAGCATCGGGGGAGAGCTTCAGGTTTCGGCCTATGGCCATCCCAACGGCATGTGGTGTACTCCTCCAGTATGCCATTTTTGAGGGGACGGAGCATCCGAAAAAGGTCGCTGCCCTCCGATTTCGGCGTAAAACCAGATTCTCCGGCCAATCGCCGAACGCGATTTCAGCGTCGGCAATCGGAGAATCCCAGCCAATTTCTCTTTAACAAGACAGAATTTCCTGCCACTGAGTCTCAGTCAGGAGCCAGCATTCCCGCAGCATCCAGTAAGCTGAGAGAGACGCAGTTTATCAGCTTCCACAAGGGTTCATGTCGACTCCAATAGTGGGATTCATGCCTGACAAAGATCCTTTATTATACTCGGAAAATTCAACAGCCACAGCTGGAGTCAGAGCATGACTTCGGAATCTCACTCGCAGCACATGTGGGTAACTTTCCCAGATTCTGGAAGGAAAAAGTCTGCAGGTAATAAAGAAGTAGCCCAGTACAGAAGTGGCACAGTGGTTGGCACAGCTGCCTCATGGCACTGAAGTCCCAGGTTTGATCCCGGCCCCGGGTCACTGTCCGTGTGGAGTTTGCACATTCTCCCTGTGTTTGCATGGGTTTCGGCCCCACAACCCAAAAGGTGCGCAGGATAGATGGATTGGCCATACTAAATTGCCCCTTAATTGGAAAAATGAATTGGGTATTCTAAACTTATTTTAAAAATAAATAAAAATAAAGTAGCCCAAATGGCCCTTCAACCCACTAGTCACATGTGAACGAGGAACGCTCTGGGATTGACAATGGTGGAATTCTTTTGTCAGTGTGTCAGTCAGTACAGAAAGTTTCAAACGTGAAAGAGTGAATGGTTGTTTTATATTCTGTTGTTACTTTGAAGGAACATCTGACATACCTGCAACATTACCACAACGTGAATAATTGAAAAGTTTCCCCAGGCCGATCTCCATCGCACTTTTAAAATTCACTGCATGAACCTCAGTTTGAATCCATTGGCGAAATCTATATTCCATCTCCTCATAATTCTGAAACAAGAAAATAAAATCTATCAGCATATGACACAACTGAATGAGCACCAAAACACCTCAGTGTTGAGAGGACTGTCCTCGGTTCCCAGGTGTGGGAGCAGTATTCATGTCCTGGATGGACTGACCTTGTGAAAGAGTTTGGAGTTTTAGATGAAAATCTTGGCATCACCACTTCCAGATTTATTTTCCTTATTTTCCATGCACTCTCAATGTTAGAGATGTCCTGCACAATGGGCCTCACTCCTTCCCCATGGGTTTTCAATTAAAACAAATATCGGGAATGTTATTGAAGGCCATCTACACTTAATCATGTCCAGTAATTGTGTTTCCCTTTGGGAGTTTTACCACATTATTTAAGCAGAGAAGTTTCAATGGGTTAGAAATTGGTCCTCGTAACCAGGCACTAATCCAGAATGAAAATAAAAAAATGTCATTGGACCATAAGAAATAGGAGCTGGAGTAGGTCCTCAAGCCAAAATTAGAAAATGTCATTGGACCATAAGAAATAGGAGCTGGAGTAGGTCCTCAAGCCTGCTCCACTAATCAACGACATCATGCCTCACCTTTTTTTAAAAAAAATATGTTTTATTGAAATTTTTTTCCCAAACAACAATTTTTCCTCTTACAAAGCAAACGCAACAATAACAATACAGAAATTTTTAATAATACACAAGTAACAAAACCCCTTTATCTTTGACCTAAACTAAACTAAACCCTCCCCCCTGCCCCCCCCTTCCCCCTGGGTTGCTGCTGCTGGTCATCTGTCTTCCCTCTAACGTTCCCCTAGGTAGTCGAGAAATGGCTGCCACCGCCTGGTGAACCCTTGAGCCGATCCTCTCAGGGCAAACTTTATCTGCTCCAGTTTAATGAACCCCGCCATATCATTTACCCAGGCCTCCAGTCCGGGGGGTTTCGCCTCCTTCCACATGAGTAGGATCCTGCGCCGGGCTACTAGGGACGCAAAGGCCACAACGTCGGCCTCTTTCGCCTCCTGCACTCCCGGCTCTTCCGCAACTCCAAATAGAGCTAACCCCCAGCCTGGTTTGACCCGGGCCTTCACCACCCGCGAAATCACTCCCGTCACTCCCTTCCAATACCCTTCCAGTGCCGGGCACGCCCAAAACATATGTGCGTGGTTTGCCGGGCTCCCGCCACACCTCATGCCTCACCTTTAACCTCAACTCTACTTGCCCCACGCAATCCCCACATGTTACATTGTTTGCACTGAGTGCTGAATTTGGTGCTTTTTGAGTGCTATAGTGAGAGTTTGGTGACCGAGGGAGTATAAGGCTTCATTTTTACCTAAAGTTTAGTCTTTCTTTTATTTAGTTAATTAACTTAAAAGTTGCTGTTTGGTTTAGAAGAAGGTGAATTTTCAATAAGCTTTAAACAGGCTTCTACTTGTAGGCACTTGCAGCTGGAGCTTGTTAATTAGTTAATTGGATTAGGCCAGTTTTCAGAGGCTAGATTCACAGTATAAAAGTGATCCCCTACAGTGCAGACTTTGTTTGCACTGAGTGCTGAATTTGGTGCTTTTTGAGTGCTATAGTAAGAGTTTGGTGACCGAGGGAGTGCTGAATTTGGTGCATTTGAGTGCTATAGTAAGAGTTTGGTGACCGAGGGAGTTAGGTGAGGAGGGAGTAAGGTGCTCCTTTCATTTTGTTTCCGACATTTCCGCAAAGAGTGCGAAGAGAGCCAGGAGTTTACAGAAAGTGTAGCTGACTGGGAGCAGAGTCGGAGGGCGGAGATCTAGTTAGTCCACAGGGCAGCTATATTCTTGTCAGGTAAGAAGGGATGGAGGCTAGGCCAGTTGCATGCTCCTCCTGTAGGATGTGGGTGGTGAGGGATACCACCGGTGTCCCCGCTGACTATACCTGCGGGAAGTGCACCGAACTTCAGCTCCTCAAAGACCGTGTTAGGGAACTGGAGCTGAAGCTGGATGAACTTCGGATCATCCGGGAGGCAGAGGGGGTGATTGAGAAGAGTTACAAGGAGGTAACCACACCCAAGGTACAGGACAAGAATAGCTGGGTTACAGTCAGGGGGAAAAAAACAAACAGGCAGACAGTGCAGGGATCCCTCGTGGCCGTTCCCCTTCAAAACAAGTGTACCGTTTTGGATGCTGTTGGGGGGGATGACCTACCAGGGGAAGGCCCTAGTGGCCAGGTCTCTGGCACTGAGTCTGGCTCTGGGGCTCAGAAGGGAAGGGGGGAGAATAGAAAAGCAATAGTTGTAGGAGATTCAATGGTTAGGGGAATAGATAGGAGATTCTGTGGTCGCGAGCGAGGCTCCCGGAAGGTATGTTGCCTCCCGGGTGCCAGGGCCAGGGATGTCTCGGATCGTGTCTTCAGGATCCTTAAGGGGGAGGGGGAGCAGCCAGAAGTCGTGGTGCACATTGGTACCAACGACATAGGTAGGAAAAGGGGTGTGGAGGTAATAAACAAGTTTAGGGAGTTAGGCTGGAAGTTAAAAGCCAGGACAGACAGAGTTGTCATCTCTGGTTTGGAATAGGGAGAGAGTGCAGCTGAACACGTGGCTGCAGGAATGGTGTAGGAGGGAGGGCTTCAGGTATTTGGATAATTGGAGCGCATTCTGGGGAAGGTGGGACCTGTACAAGCAGGACGGGTTGCATCTGAACCAGAGGGGCACCAATATCCTGGGAGGGAGGTTTTCTAGTACTCTTCGGGAGGTTTTAAACTAATTTGGCAGGGGAATGGGAACCGGATTTGTAGTCCAGCAACTAAGGTAGCCGATATTAAGGACGCCAAAGCATGTAGTGAGGCAGTGGGGAAGGGAACACTGACAAAGGAGAGTACTTGCAGGCACGGAGATGGGTTGAAGTGTGTATACCTCAACGCAAGAAGCATCAGGAATAAGGTGGGTGAACTTAAGGCATGGATCGGTACTTGGGTCTACGATGTGGTGGCCATCACGGAAACTTGGATAGAAGAGGGGCAGAAATGGTTGTTGGAGGTCCCTGGTTATAGATGTTTCAATAAGATTAGGGAGGGTGGTAAAAGAGGTGGGGGGGGTGGCATTATTAATTAGAGATAGTATAACAGCTGCAGAAAGGCAGTTCGAGGAGTATCACCCTATTGAGGTAGTATGGGTTGAAGTCAGAAATAGGAAAGGAGCAGTCACCTTGTTAGGAGTTTTCTATAGGCCCCCCAATAGTAACAGAGATGTGGAGGAACAGATTGGGAAACAGATTTTGGAAAGGTGCAGAAGTCATAGGGTAGTAGTCATGGGCGACTTTAACTTCCCAAATATTGAGTGGAAACTCTTTAGATCAAATAGTTTGGATGGGGTGGTGTTTGTGCAGTGTGTCCAGGAAGCTTTTCTAACACAGTATGTAGATTGTCCGACCAGAGGAGGGGCAATATTGGATTTAGTACTGGGTAATGAACCAGGGCAAGTGATAGATTTGTTAGTGGGGGAGCATTTTGGAGATAGTGACCACAATTCTGTGACTTTCACTTTAGTAATGGAGAGGGATAGGTACGTGCAACAGGGCAAGGTTTACAATTGGGGGAAGGGTAAATACGATGTTGTCAGACAAGAATTGAAGTGCATAAGTTGGGAACATAGGCTGGCAGGGAAGGACACAAGTGAAATGTGGAACTTGTTCAAGGAACAGGTGCTACGTGTCCTTGATATGTATGTCCCTGTCAGGCAGGGAAGAGATGGTCGAGTGAGGGAACCATGGTTGACAAGAGAGGTTGAATGTCTTGTTAAGAGGAAAAAGGAGACTTATGTAAGGCTGAGGAAACAAGGTTCAGACAGGGCATTGGAGGGATACAAGATAGTCAGGAGGGAACTGAAGAAAGGGATTAGGAGAGCTAAGAGAGGGCATGAACAATCTTTGGCGGGTAGGATCAAGGAAAGCCCCAAGGCCTTTTACACATATGTGAGAAATATGAGAATGACTAGAGCGAGGGTAGGTCCGATCAAGGACAGTAGCGGGAGATTGTGTATTGAGTCTGAAGAGATAGGAGAGGTCTTGAACGAGTACTTTTCTTCTGTATTTACAAATGAGAGGGGCGATATTGTTGGAGAGGACAGTGTGAAACAGATTGGTAAGCTCGAGGAAATACTTGTTAGGAAGGAAGATGTGTTGGGCATTTTGAAAAACTTGAGGATAGACAAGTCCCCCGGGCCTGACGGCATATATCCAAGGATTCTATGGGAAGCAAGAGATGAAATTGCAGAGCCGTTGGCAATGATCTTTTCGTCCTCACTGTCAACAGGGGTGGTACCAGGGGATTGGAGAGTGGCGAATGCCGTGCCCCTGTTCAAAAAAGGGACTAGGGATAACCCTGGGAATTACAGACCAGTTAGTCTTACTTAGGTGGTAGGCAAAGTAATGGAAAGGGTACTGAAGGATAGGATTTCTGAGCATCTGGAAAGACACTGCTTGATTAGGGATAGTCAGCACGGATTTGTGAGGGGTAGGTCTTGCCTTACAAGTCTTATTGAATTCTTTGAGGAGGCGACCAAGCATGTGGATGAAGGTAAAGCAGTGGATGTAGTGTACATGGATTTTAGTAAGGCATTTGATAAGGTTCCCCATGGTAAGCTTATGCAGAAAGTAAGGAGGCATGGGATAGTGGGAAATTTGGCCAGTTGGATAACGAACTGGCTAACGGATAGAAGTCAGAGAGTGGTGGTGGATGGTAAATATTCAGCCTGGATCCCAGTTACCAGTGGCGTGCCGCAGGGATCAGTTCTGGGTCCTCTGCTGTTTGTGATTTTCATTAATGACTTGGATGAGGGAGTTGAAGGGTGGGTCAGTAAATTTGCAGACGATACGAAGATTGGTGGAGTTGTGGATAGTGAGGAGGGCTGTTGTCGGCTGCAAAGAGACATAGATAGGATGCAGAGCTGGGCTGAGAAGTGGCAGATGGAGTTTAACCCTGAAAAGTGTGAGGTTGTCCATTTTGGAAGGACAAATATGAATGCGGAATACAGGGTTAACGGTAGAGTTCTTGGCAATGTGGAGGAGCAGAGAGATCTTGGGGTCTATGTTCATACATCTTTGAAAGTTGCCACTCAAGTGGATAGAGCTGTGAAGAAGGCCTATGGTGTGCTCGCGTTCATTAACAGAGGGATTGAATTTAAGAGCCGTGAGGTGATGATGCAGCTGTACAAAACTTTGGTAAGGCCACTTTTGGAGTACTGTGTACAGTTCTGGTCGCCTCATTTTAGGAAGGACGTGGAAGCTTTGGAAAAGGTGCAAAGAGATTTACCAGGATGTTGCCTGGAATGGAGAGTAGGTCTTACGAGGAAAGGTTGAGGGTGCTGGGCCTTTTCTCATTAGAACGGAGAAGGATGAGGGGCGACTTGATAGAGGTTTATAAGATGATCAGGGGAATAGATAGAGTAGACAGTCAGAGACTTTTTCCCCGGGTGGAACAAACCATTACAAGGGGACATAAATTTAAGGTGAAAGGTGGAAGATATAGGAGGGATATCAGAGGTAGGTTCTTTACCCAGAGAGTAGTGGGGGCATGGAATGCACTGCCTGTGGAAGTAGTTGAGTCGGAAACATTAGGGACCTTCAAGCAGCTATTGGATAGGTACATGGATTACGGTAAAATGATATAGTGTAGATTTATTTGTTCTTAAGGGCAGCACGGTAGCATTGTGGATAGCACAATGCTTCACAGCTCCAGGGTCCCAGGTTCGATTCCGGCTTGGGTCACTGTCTGTGCGGAGTCTGCACGTCCTCCCCGTGTCTGCGTGGGTTTCCTCCGGGTGCTCCGGTTTCCTCCCACAGTCCAAAGATGTGCAGGTTAGGTGAATTGGCCAATGATAAATTGCCCTTAATGTCCAAAATTGCCCTTGGTGTTGGGTGGAGGTGTTGAGTTTGGGTAGGGTGCTCTTTCCAGGAGCCGGTGCAGACTCAATGGGCCGAATGGCCTCCTTCTGCACTGTAAATTCAATGATAATCTATGATTAATCTAGGACAAAGGTTCGGCACAACATCGTGGGCCGAAGGGCCTGTTCTGTGCTGTATTTTCTATGTTCTATTGTGTTGTTGGGTTGGAGAAGTTTCCATAATTCCCAAAGACTGCTGGCTGCAGACATTCAAACTCTATTGTAACACATTTACAGTTTTGACAACATTCCCCTACACAAGCTTCTTTTCATGCTGCTTTCTGTTCTACTCTCAGATCACGAGTGTATGTCACTTCCTGCCAATGACATCACAGGCTTAACCCTTCACAGGACTTCACATACAGAGATCACCACAGTATCCTCCATTATACTACGCCTGCGATGAACCAAGAATCCTACATCCTAGCTATCTTAGCCTTCAATATACTCA
Organism: Scyliorhinus torazame; assembly: GCF_047496885.1. Classification (NCBI taxonomy): domain Eukaryota; kingdom Metazoa; phylum Chordata; class Chondrichthyes; order Carcharhiniformes; family Scyliorhinidae; genus Scyliorhinus; species Scyliorhinus torazame. The sequence continues at coordinate 327,384,962 of NC_092710.1, forward strand.
ATCATGAAGCTTCCATAATGGGTTAGAGAATTCCAAAGATTTAGCTGTTTAGCACAGGGCTAAATCGCTGGCTTTGAAAGCAGACCAAGGCAGGCCAGCAGAACGGTTCAATTCCCGTACCAGCCTCCCAAAACAGGCGCCAGAATGTAGCGACTAGGGGCTTTTCACAGTAACTTCATTTGAAGCCTACTTGTGACAATAAGCGATTTTCATTTCATTTCATAACCCTTTGAGTCAAGAAATTTCTCCCCATCTCAGTCCTATTGAATCTTTCTCCTTTCTCCTGAATCTGTGCTGCCCTTTTCTCGATGCCCCAGCCAGGGGAAACAACCTTCCTACCTTGTCAGCGTGTATGATTCAATGAGATCACTCTCATTCTCCTAAATTCCAGAGAGTACGCAACAATATGATTCCTTTCAGCATTGGACAACTCTGTAACCCAGGAATCAATCCAGTGAATCTTCACCGCATCATCTCCAAGGAATGTACATCCTGTTTTAGATCAGGTGTGAAATTCTCCGTTTGGGAGACTAATGTTGACGCTGGGACTGAATTGCGTCCGATTTACCATCCCATTGGGTGCACTATTTAGAAAGTGAGTCAGGACATGCTAATGTGTCAGCACTCTGCCCACGTGAATCTGAATCAATTCTCATTCCCGCCCGCTTCTGATTCACTGAGTCCGGAATTGGCGCAGGAGAGCTTGACAAGCTGGAGCTGCTTATCAGCGCTCCACTCCCCCCACTCTCATTCCAACCAAGAAGATGGATCCATGAAGAGTAGCACCATACTTCACGGACACGGAGCTTGATGGAATGTTGGATGCGGTGGAAGATAGGCGGGACACCCTCTTCCCCAGGTTGTGCAGGAGGCTACCGCCTGCAGTTATCAACCGGGCCTGGGCAGAGATGGCCGAGGTGGTTAGCGCTGTGACCCTCACCAGGGGCACGGGCATGCAGTGCCGCAAGAAAATGAGTGAGCTCCTTAGGGCAGCTCGGGTGAGTCACCACCTCTGTTTCCCTGGCATCACTCCTGCCCTTCACTCCCTGCACCACACCCCCACTCCCATTGAGCACAATCAATACTCACCTGCCCGCATCTCCCTCACGTCCCACCCTGCACCAAACGCCCAACATCTGCCTTGCCCTCTTTGGCCAGGTGCCAGGAGCCTTGCACACACAAAACGCCAGCTACAGAACAGCCCCCACCCCCTCCACCCTCTGTAACACGCCTCCATGCATCTCACTCTGTCCTTTATTGTCCCTTAGGAAAAGACAGCCCATAAATGTGACAAGATGTACCGGGCACACATGGACATTGCTGCGGTATTCCAGAGCTTGGTCCAATCACAAAGCATCATGGCTGAGGGCGTCGAGAGCATTGGCCGGGCGCTGACTACCTGGGCAAATCTTAGAGGGACATGGCTGAAACGCAGAGGGACATGGGACAACGATGTTCAAGAGGCATCTCGAAAAATCCATGAGTCGGATGGGTATAGAGGGACACAGCACTAGGGAGTGCTGAGGGTTTTGGTCGAGGGTGGTACAGACTTGGAGGGCCGAAGGCCCTGTTACTGTGGTGTATTGTTCTTTGTTCTCTGTGATGCATGTTTGAGGGCAGCGAGATCCTGGATGAGAAGAGTGCGGGCCTGCAGACCTGGCAGTGCCAGGTGACGGTGGAGGCTCCGGATCTCACCAGTCAGAGGGCAAGATACACAGTAGGCTGCCTCCACGTCTGAGGTGCTGTCTGGGTCACACTTCATAGGAGCGGTAGGCCATGTAATTCAAAAAAGTAAGACACCAGTTAATTTGGCCAGGGTGCAGCTAAGGTTAGAGGTGAGTTGCCAGGGCACAATAATGTCTATAGTCACTACTAAACACCTTTTCACCAACATTACAACCTGCCTCACCCCTCTGTCTGAAGGGTGTGTGGGATGGGCCGGGCTGGGTGTAGAGGGTGTGCCGGGTGGGGAGTGTGGGGGGTTGGTGGTGTGGGTGTTGGAGGATGGCATGGGGTAGGGCTGAATCAACTGAATGTTCCACCTGGGGTCACCCTTAGAGATGGCAGGGAACAGAGCTAGACGTGTGAGGCTGCCTTGCAGGCCAGCTTACCCATCTAGCACAGGTGACGCACGGCCTCCTTGGTTAGCCAAATTCTTTGGCGGCAGAGGCGGTCCGGCATTTCCTCGAAGGATAGGCACTGACGGTATACAGCTGCCCTGATTCGACACCTCCTTCGCACCTCCCCCTCGGCCTGTTGGACGGCCTACACTTGAGCTTCAGCAGCTGGTACCTGCTCTTCTAGGGCAGGCACCTCTTGTGCAGGGTCCTCCCCGAGCAGGCCCTGAGCCTCCAGCCTCTGTGCATCTGTAATGGCCGCTGCGGCCAGGTAGATAGCAAGCATTCCTGGTCGAAATTCATTCTCTGAAGGTTTCCTCCGGGTGCTCCAGTTTCCTCCCACAGTCCAAAGACGTGCAGGTTAGGTGGATTGACCACCCTTCAAAATGCCCCCCCACAATCCTACCCCTACCCCCAGCCGTTCCCCCCCGATATGTTGCCTTTCACACTGCACTCCTGTCCCCAGCAGTGAGTGGCTCCGGGGAGCTTCTATCCTCACCACCCATCCCGGTCCACAGGGGTACCGGTGGCTGCCACAACACATGTCAGCAATAGGCTCTGCAGCCCTGTCCTATCTCAGTGGGGTTTACGGTCAGGGTCCTCGTTGGGTGAGCTGTATCTTATCCTGACAGCAGGGTGGCACCTGGTTGTGCAGGGGAGAGGGTAACGGTGTGCCACCAATCACCCCCATGTCAGAGGCGCGTGTGTGGGCAGGTCCTACAGATGGAAGTGAGGCAGGGAAGTGTGTCTGCTGGGAGTGTAGCTGCAGTGTGATGTGGGTCCTGGGTGTGACAGACAGGTTGTGACAATCTGTCCAGGGGCAGGATGGATGGGAGCAGGGGCGCGGTGGACAGGCAGGGGTTGGAGACGCTGCTGGTCCTGCAGAGTGGGCTAGCCGATACTGTCACTGGTGAGGCCTCTGCCCTGAGAGGGTCAGTGTGCCAGGGAGGGTGCCAAAGGCCACGGTACATGTGTCCTTTGTTTGGGGTGAGCTCTGCTATTCCCCTGCTTCCCCTGCAGTGGGATTGCACGTCCGATGAGTGCACTATGGGGCAGCATGGTAGTACAGTGGTTAGCACTGTTGCTTCACAGTGCCATGGTCCTAGGTTCGATTCCCGGCTTGGGTCACTGTATATGGGGAGTCTGCACGTTCTCCCTGTGTCTGCATGGGTTTCCTCCGGGTGCTCCGGTTTCCTCCCACAAGCCCCGAAAGACATGGGTCTGGATTCTCGGCCCCGCCGCGCCATATTTCTGCATCGACCCACTGTCGGGCTTCTCCGTTACGCCGGCCGGCCAATGGGGTTTCCCATTGTGGGGCAGCCCCACGCCGTCAGGAAACCCCCGGGCACCGGCAAAACGGAGCATCCCGCCAGCGGAGAATCCCGCCCATGCTGTTAGGTCATTTGGATGTTCTGAATTCTCCCTCTACCCGAACAGGCACTGGAATGTGGCGACTAGGGGCGTTTCACAGTAATTTCATTGCACTGTTAATGTAAGCCGACTTGTGACAATAAAAGGTTATTATTATCATGAGGAGTGCCAGCACCTGATGTGGTGAATGTATTGCTGTAACAATTCACCATGTGCATATCTGTATTACTCTATTGCCCATGTGGGCTCCACCTATGGACCATTGTAAGGTATTACCTATGATGTAGCACGTTTGGGCCTGTGTGGGCTCCGCCCCAGGCTCCTCCCCTTGAGGGGAGGTATAAGAGCAGTCACCCTGTAGGCAACTCCCACTAACAGATCAGTCGCAGGCAGGCACTGTTCTAGTTGATTAAAGCCACAGTTTACTTCTACTCCTGGTTTCGTGTGAATTGACGGTCGCATCAATTTAATCAACTACAACGCCACTATGGAATCGGCCCTGAAACCTGACCAACTGGAACTCGATCCGCAGGCAGCGGAGGCAAAAGAGATTTTTTCGCACTGGCTCCACTGTTTCAAGGCCTCCTCCTCGCCTTCCGTCACTGACGAACTGATGCTGAGTCTCCTCCACGCACGGGTGAGCCATCGAATCTCTGTTCAATCGAGGAAGCTTCCACCTACGCAGATGCCCTCGCGATGCTAGAGCGCCTCTACGTAAGGCCCGTGAACGAGGTATAAGTTCACCTCACCACTTGCCGCCAGCGTCCTGGGGAATCGCTGGAAGAGTACCTACGCGACCTCAAAGCCCTTGCATGAAGATGTAATTACCAGGCCGTTACGGCCACTGAACATGTGGACCTTGCCATCCGGGACACCTACGTGACTGGAGTCAGATCCAACTATGTGAGACAGGACCTACTCAAAGAAGGTGCCTTAGACCTGGAAGAGACGGTAAAATTAGCCTCCTCTCTGGAAGGAGCGTTCCAAATCCTTAATGCGTTCCCGTCCGATCACGCGACCTGCTCGTGGACCCCCGACCAAAGAATACCCCAGGCCTGTGCTGCGCAGCTGCCTGTCCACCATGGGGGGCTACCCTGTTATTTCTGCGGCCAGCCTCAACACCCCCGGCAGCGTGCCCGGCCCCGAACGCGAACTGCAGCGATTGCGGGAGAAAAGGACATTTTGCTAAAGTTTGCCTGGCCAGGTCCAAAAACTCTAAATCCCAGGCCCGATCTTCAGATTCACAGGCCCTCAGATCCCGCAGTGTGGCAGCGTGCCTGCCGGCTCCGCACCCCCCCCCCCCCACCCGCCCCCCCACCGGATGCGTCATCGGCCTTGTGTTGTCCGTGGGGGCAGCCATCTTCCAGCCTGCACAGCGTGAGCGACTCACAGGGGCCGCCATCTTTGCCATCCTCGCCCACACGGCCCGCCACATGCGATTCATGGGGGCCACCATCTTGGACGCCACCTTCCTCACCGCCCGACACGTGCGATCGACGGGGTCCGCCATCTGCAACGCCGCCTGACACGTGCGATCGACGGGGGCAGCCACCTTGGAACTGCACCAGCACCTCCGACCACGCCAGGTACCCGCAACTCAGCGCGGTCACCCTTGACCAGTCGCGACCCAAACACCTCCGGAGCTCTATGATGACCGTCCGGGTAAACGGACACAAAACGCTCTGCCTCTTCGACTCCGGGAGCACAGAGAGCTTCATTAATCCAGACATGGCAAGACGCCGCTCGCTCCCAATCTTCCCATCAAACCATCTCCCTCGCCTCCGGGTCGCACTCGGTGCAGGTCCGGGGTGCACTACCGCAACATCGCAATACAGGGCGCCGAGTACGCCAACTTTAAATTATACATACTCCCCAACATCTGCGCTCCTCTTCTATTGGGACTGGATTTCCAATGTAACCTCAGGAGCCGAACCCTGAAGTTCGGCGGGCCCCTACCCCCACTCACCATATGTAGCCTCGCGACCCTAAAGGTCGACCCTCCCCCGCTCTTTGCAAGCCTCACCGCCGACTGCAAACCAGTCGCCACCAGAAGCAGGCGGTACAGCATCCAGGACAGGACTTTTATCAGGTCCGAGGTCCAGCGACTCTTGCGGGAGGGAGTCATCGAGGCCAGCAATAGCCCCTGGAGAGCCCAGGTGGTGGTCGACAGGACTGGGGAAAAGAACCGGATGGTTGTAGATTACAGCCAAACCATAAACCGGTACATGCACCTCGATGCGTACCCTCTCCCCGGATCGCAGACATGGTTAATCAGATCGCGCACTACCGGGTGTTCTCCGCGGTGGATATGAAGTCTGAGTACCACCAGCTCCCAATCCACCCGGGGGACCGCCACTACATGGCTTTTGAGGCAGACGGCCGCCTTTTCCACTTTCTCCGGGTCCCCTTTGGCGTCACGAACGGGGTCTCGGTCTTCCAAAGAACGATGGACCGAATGGTGGACCAGTACGGGCTGCGGGCCACATTTCCGTACTTGGACAACGTCACCATCTGCGGCTATGATCAGCAGGACCACGATGCCAACCTCGAGAGATTTCTCCAAACCGCCCGAACCCTTAACCTCACTTACAAGGAGAAATGCGTTTTCTGCACAACCAGACTAGCCATCCTCGGCTACGTCGTGGAACACGGGGTTCTCGGACCCGACCCCGACCGTATGCGCCCCCTCCTGCAACTCCCCCTTCCCCACTGCCCCAAGGCCCTGAAAAGGTGCCTCGGGTTCTTTTCATATTACGCCCAGTGGGTCCCCAACTTTGCGGACAAAGCCTGCCCACTAATCAAAGCCACCATCTTCCCACTGGCGGCTGAGGCCCGACAGGCCAAAGCCGCGATGCGTGCGGTGGACGAGTCCGTCCCCTTCCAGGTGGAGAGCGACGCATCAGAGGTCGCCCTCGCCGCTACCCTCAATCAGGCAGGCAGGCCAGTAGCGTTTTTTTCACGAACTCTCACCATCTCTGAAATTCGACACTTCTCAGTCGAAAAGGAAGCCCAAGCAATTGTGGAAGCCGTGCGGCATTGGAGGCACTACCTCGCTGGTAGGAGTTTTACCCTCGTCACCGACCAACGATCGGTAGCCTTCATGTTCGATAATACACTGCGAGGCAAGATCAGGAATGATAAGATCTTGAGGTGGAGGATCAAACTCTCCAACCAATAATTACGATAAAGAAAATATCGTCCTGGGAAGCTCAACGAACCTCCAAATGCCCTGTCCCGCGGCACATGCGCCAGCGCGCAAGATGACCGACTCCGGGCTATCCACAATGACCTCTGTCACCCGGGAGTCACCCGGCTTCTCCACTACATCAAGGCCCGCAACTTGCCCTACTCCACTGAGCCGAGCCATGACCAGGGACTGCCAGATCTGTGCGGAGCGTAAGCCTTACTTCTATCGACTGGTAAAGGCATCCCGGCCCTTTGAGCGCCTCAGTATCGATTTCAAAGGGCCCCTCCCCTCCAACAACCGCAACACATATTTCCTCAACATCATCGATGAGTTTTCCCGCTTCCCCTTTGCAAACCCTTGCCCCGACATGACCGCGGCCACCGTCATTAAAGCCCTACATAGTGTCTTCACCCTGTTTGGTTTCCCCACGTACATTCACAGTGACCTGGGCTCGTTGTTCATGAGCGACGAACTGCGTCAGTACCTGCTCAGTAAGGGCATCGCCTCGAGCAGGACTACCAGTTATAACCCCCGGGTAAACGGGCAGGTGGAGAGGGAGAACGATACGGTCTGGAAGACCGTCCTCCTGGCCCTACGGTCTAGGAATCCCCCAGTTCCCCACTGGCAGGAGGTCCTCCCCGACGCACCACTCTATTAGGTCCCTACTTTGCACGGCCACAAACGAGATGCTCCATGTTCGCCTATTCGTTTTCCCCAGGAAATCCACCCCCGGGGCCTCGCTTCTGCCCTGGCTGAAGACACCGGGGCCCGTCCTGCTCCGCAAACACGTCAGGAGCCATAAGTCCCCTAGTCGAGAGGATCCACCTCCTACACTCCAACCCCCAGTACGCATACATCGAACACCCCGACGGCCGACAGGATACGGTCTCCCTCTGGGACCTGGCACCCGCAGGTTCCACTGCCACCGCCACCCCATCTTACCCTGCCCAACCTACATGGCACCCGCACCCCCTCCCGCCCAGCATTCCCCCTTCACCGACCCACAGGAATGAAGCCCCAGAAGACACGCCCCGGAGTCCCCGTCTGTGCCCGCACCGGCGACTTCACTACCCATGCCAGCACGGTTGAGTTTCACGCCCGGGCCAGCTGTGATACCAGAGCTTCGGCGATCACAGTGCACAATCCGTGCGCTGTACAGGCTGAACTTATGAACCCTTCGCCCCCACTGGACTTCATTTTTTTAACAAGGGGTGAATGTATTGCTGTAACAATTCACCATGTGCATATCTGTATTACGCTGTTGCCCATGTGGGCTCCACCTATGGACCATTGTAAGGTATTACCTATGATGTAGCATGTTGGGGCCTGTGAGGGCTCCGCACCTTGCTCCACCTCTTGAGGGGAGGTATAAAGAGCAGTCACCCTGTAGGCGGCTCCCACTAACAGATCAGTCACAGACAGGCACGGTTCTATTCGATTAAAGCCACAGTTTACTTCTACTCCTGGTTTCATGTGAATTGATGGTCACATCACCTGGTGTGACACTGATTGAGCTTGGCCACGCCCATCCCGGTGACGGGTCAGCTGGGGTCTGAGGGTTTCCAGAGGGGTGGCCTGGGTGGGCTCCCAAATGACCCGAGGCTCTGTGAACATTTACAGGACAGAGTGAGCAGTCAGCAGAGTGAGCAGCCAGGGGCCTGGAACTTGTACCAAATGGGTGCGTTTCAAACAAATACTGCAGCAATGGCGGCCTGAGCCAGGCCACCCCGATCCCGAGGGGGACACCCCAAATCCACGGAGCTGTCAGGAAGTCGGTCCTGCTATTCCCCTACACCCCCCAGCAAGTGGTACAATGTTGAACAGTTTTTCCAACTTTGCTTACCTTCTCTCTCCCCTTCAGTAGACATGGCACACAGTCCCTGTTTGCAAATACCTGCAGTAAATCGCCACCAGCGAAGGAGCGGAGTATCCCCCCCGAATTGACCTCGATTTTGGCTGGACGCCCATTGTCTGGCTGAGCCCTGTTCGTGTTTCCATTGCCGCGAATCAGAGAAATTTACACAAGGAGATGAAAACTGCCCGCAATTCTCCAGGTGTGGTCTCAGCAAAGACTTGTCAAATTGGAACAAGACTCCAGGATTCTCGCACTCCTGTCCTTGGATTGCTCCTTGCAGTAGTGGAGAGGCTTGAACATTCTGTTAATCACAAGAGCAATGTCATCGGGCGTCTTAAGCTCCTGACAGGGTCACCCATGATGATAAGGTTGGGTGGGAGGAACCAGACAAAGCGCAATTTAAAACGAGTTCTCAACGGCGGATCAGGCAGAAGATACTCGAATGGTATCAACGGCTGCCATGGCAACCATTGCCCCCTTGGCCCACTGTGAGATCCAGCACACCAGGGCCACAATTGTAGAGGCCACAAGTGAACCGCGCCTATGTGACTCCCGACCGCGGGGACCAGGGAATCATGGGAGGGCGGAGCACATGGGTCATCGACCAATTTTCATTTATGTACTTGCTCTTCCTGGCGTGCGGCGTGGAACCTGTTCACTCCTGATTCTCCATCCGTTCAGAGAACACATTCAGGCATCCCAGATGGAGAATCCAGCCCGTCCAGTCACAGAATCATCCCTCGACCATTACCCTCAGCTTCCTGCCTCTCAGCCAATTTTGGATCCAATGTGTCACTTTGCCTTGGATCCCATGGTCCCTGGTCCCTGACTTTCTTGATCAGTCTGCCACGAGGGACCTTATCAAAAGCCTTGCTAAAGTCCATATAGACCACTTCAAATGTATTATCCTCAACAACACTCCTGGTTACCTTTGTCAAGAAAGACCTTTCCTTCACAAATCCATGCTGACTATCCCTGATTAATCCGTGTCTAAAGTGCAGATATATTCTGCCCCTCAGAATTCTTTCTTTGTCCCAACCTTGAATTTGGAAAAAATTAATTCTGTGAGTGTCGGTCCCCAGGATGTCTGAACAGCCCGGGGCAGTTATTTCACTATTTATTCCTGTGGTAGTCACTACTGTTTCTGTATAGTACACATATGAGATGTGATACGGTAAGGCTCCTGTACTACAGACACGGGGGTAGATCCTTGCCTGCTGGCTCCGCCCAGTAGGCGGAGTATAAATGTGTGTGCTCACCGAGCTGCAGCCATTTCGGCAGCAGCTGTAGAAGGCAGCACATCTCTGCGTAATAAAGCCTCGATTACTCTCTATTCGTCGTAATTGATAGTGCATCAATTTATTACGCAGAGATTTTACAACAATGGACCTTCGCATCAAGCCAGATCGCCTGCAGCTGCACCCTCAAGCAGACAACTCCACGTCGGCCTTCGACCACTGGCTAGCTTGCTTTGCAGCCTACATCGGATCAGCGACAGAACAACCCTCAGAGGCACAGAAACTCAAAATCCAGTACACACGGTTGAGCTCCGATATTTTTCCTCTTATCCGGGATGCGCCCAACTACACTGTGGCCATGGCGCTCCTGAAAAAGAACCAAACACGGCCGATCAACAAACTCTCTGCCAGGCACCAGCCATCTACGCGGCAACAACTCCCCGGTGAGTCATTGGAAGATTTCTGGCATTCCCTGCGCGCCCTGGTGAAGAACTGTGATTGCCAGGCAGTTTCAGCCGTTGAACATTCCGAATTCCTAATCAGGGACGCTTTCGTTACGGGCATAGGGTCGGCGTTCATCCGCCAGTGCCTCTTAGAAGGGGACCTCACGGCGATCAAGAAACTCGCGACCTTGCTAACGGTAGCCTCCTGTAATGTACAAGCGTATGCCCCCGACCGCACGGCGACCCCCATCCTGGACACCGTGGGCCCCACCAGCGACCGCCCCCAGCCAACCTCAAGCCTGTGCCGCGCGGCAGCCAGCCAACCCCGGGGGGCCCAAGTGCCATTTCTGTGTGCAGACAAAGCACCCCCACCAGCGCTGCCCGGCGCGGAGTGCGCTCTGCAAGGCCTGCGGGAAGAAAGGACATTTTGCTGCGGTACCGATGCCAGGCCCGGTCGATCGCCGCTGTAACCAGCCCCATTGTTCCAGCACCCCCACGTGCGACCCGTGGGTGCTGACATCTTCCCCTCATCAGACCTCGTGCGGCCCGTGGGCGCCGCCATCTTCTCCCCCCCATCAGACCTCGTGCGGCCTGTGGGTGCCGCCATCTTTAAGGCCGCCCGCCACGTGCGCCCCATGGGCGCCGCCATCCTTGCACCATTTTTGACGGCGCCTCAGGACCCCTGCTCGTCGGGCACCTCATTAGGCCACTCACAGCCCGCAACCGCCGCTGACCAGCCTGGGGCCCACCAACACCAGCCGCAGTTCGCCTCCATCACGCTCGACCAGTCCCGGCCACACAACCTCGCAACCACGACAATGACGGTGAAAGTCGATGGCCACAAGACACCTTGCCTCCTCAACTCCGGGAGCACGGAGAGCTTCATCCACCCCAATACGGTAAGGCGCTGCTCCCTCGCGGTACACCCCATTATCTAACAAATCTCCCTGGCCTCCGGATCCCACTTGTTATTGAAAATATGGAAAGATGTGTCATTTGAAACATGGAAGTCTGGCAATATCTGGTCTGAGAGAAACACGAGAGAATACAGGGAAAGATCCCACAAAGGGTTAACAGCAGCTGCCAGGGAAGGATTGTAAAATGCAGATAGCCTTGGTCAAGCAGGCTTAGCAAACAAGACAAACAGGATTTTGAATGAAGCCAAAAACAATGGCTCACACCTTCATTGAAAGTAACTAACTTAGTAAGGATCTGGAAAAGAATGGATGAGGTTCAGTAGAATTTGGTGAGAATTCTAAGTGTGAAAATTTGCTAATACCAGGTAAATTAAAGAAAACTGGAGGCTATCAGTCTACGAGAAACATAATTCAAAGCCAAAATCAAAGTCAAAATTATGAGCTGAGGACACAATTGGAAAATAAAACTATAGAAATGACAGGAATTAAAAGTAACACCCCTTGAAGTCAAAGCATTTTGAACATCACAAAGGACACAATGTAATCAGATCTATGAGATGAAGTCATGTCAAAATGAATACTTAGTTGGATTAGAAGGTTTAGATCAAAAGATACTTTTTACAATCAAAGAAAATAAGAGTTACTTTACAATAACGTCATAAAAACGTAACTGTTAGAATATAAACCTCGAGACCAGGGCAACCAGAACCAGAACTCAGAGAGAGAGAGAGAAGCAGAAAGATACAAGCAGCTCAGAGTCAGATTACAGTCAGCTCGGCCATGGGAAAGAGACAGGGCTGAGCAGCAGAGCTAAAATAGCTAAGTACATCTAAGGAAGACTAGAATTTAAAGAGTAGCCAGATTCAGCTCAGAGTCAGCTCAGAGATAGCTCTCACAGCTCTGTACATGGGAAAGATAGGACACAGCAACTGAGCTAACCAGTGAATACATCTAAAGAAGACCAGACTTTAAAGAAGATTGATTGTCAAGTTGGGCCTGAAGGTCCTTTCAACCAACCAGAAGGATCCAGGAGCAAGATCTTTTTACTTTTCTGTAAAGACAGTGATTGCATCTTTTAAAAAGAGAAAAAAATATAGAACAATAAAATAACTTAAAAGTTTTAACCTGAAACAGTGGTTATTAGTCTACTTTACTTACTTAGCAATGCGGGACCAGGATCGATGCTACTAAGTGGTAAGTAGATGAAATCTTCGGTGAAGGTATGGGTTATACAGGGGGATAACTTGAAAACATAGTTTGACCTGAATAGCAACCACTGAAGCCTGTATCGGATTCGGGGAGTGAGAATCCCTGATCACCATTTAGAATGTTGGCCCTTTTTGGTATAGGGGGAATTCTAAGAATAGTGGTGACTTTTCAAAAACACACTCCATGGAGATCCAGGGGTACTGCACCGCCACTCTCACCGTCCAGGGCGTAGAGTTCAGCAACATCCGGCTCTACGTCCTCCCCAACCTCTGCGCTGCCTTGCTACTCGGCCTGGACTTCCAGTGCAACTTCCAAAGTCTAACTCTGAAATTCGGCAGGCCCCTACCACCCCTTACTATATGCAGCCTCACGACCCTTAAGGTCAACCCACCTTCCCTGTTTGCGAACCTCACTCCGGATTGCAAACCCGTCGCCACCCGGAGCAGACGGTACAGCGCCCAGGACAGGACCTTCATCAGGTCGGAGGTCCAGCGGCTGCTGCGGGAAGGCATTATCGAGGCCAGCAACAGCCCCTGGAGAGCCCAAGTGGTAGTTGTAAAGACTGGGGAGAAACACAGGATAGTCATTGTCTACAGTCAGACCATCAATCGGTACACGCAGCTCAACGCATAACCCCTCCCACGCATATCTTATTAGGTCAATCAGATTGCACAGTACCGGGTCTTCTCTACAGTGGACCTGAAATCTGCCTACCACCAGCTCCCCATCTGCAAGGCGGACCGCCAATATACTGCGTTCGAAGCAGACGGCCGCCTTTACCACTTCCTTAGGGTTCCCTTCGGCGTTGCTAATAGGGTCTCGGTCTTCCAGCGGGAGATGGACCGAATGGTTGACCGGTACGGACTGCGAGCCACCTTCCCGTACCTGGATAACGTCACCATCTGTGGCCATGACCAGCAGGACCACGACGCTAACCTTTCTAAATTTCCCCACACCGCCAAACTCCTGAACCTAACGTATAACAAGGAGAAGTGCGTGTTCCGCACCAACCGCTTAGCCATCGTTGGCTTTGTGGTGCAAAATGGAGTTCTAGGGCCCGACCCCGATCGCATGTGCCCCCTCATGGAACTCCCCCGCCCCCTTTGCCCCAAGGCCCTCAAACGATGCCTGGGGTCATTCTCATACTATGCCCAGTGGGTCCCTAACTATGCGGACACGACACGCCCACTCATTCACTCCACCGTTTTCCCCCTGACGGCCGAGGCTCACCAGGCCTTCAACCATATCAAGGCCGACATCGCCAAGGCCGCGATGCACGTGGTCGACGAGACCCTCCCCTTTCAGGTCGAGAGCGATGCATCAGACGTCGTTCTGGCCCCAACCTCAACCAGACAGGCAGACCCGTGGCATTCTTTTCCCGCACCCTCCACGCCTCCGAAACTGGGCACTCCTCCGTCAAAAAGGAGGCCCAAGCCTCCATTGAAGCTGTGCGGCATTGGAGGCATTTCCTTGCCGGCAGGAGATTCACTCTCCTCACTGACCAACGGTCGGTTGCCTTCATGTTCAATATCACACAGCGGGGCAAGATCAAAATTGATAAGATCTTGAGGTGGAGGATCGAGCTCTCCACCTACAATTACGAGATTTTGTATCGCCCCGGTAAGCTCAACGAGCCCCCCGATGCCCTATCCCGAGATACATGTGCCAGCGCACAAGTGGACCGACTCCGGGCCCTACACGATGGTCTCTGTCACCCAGGGGTCACCCGGTTCTTTCACTTCATAAAGGCCCGCAACCTACCCTACTCCATTGCGGAGGTCAGGGCCGTCACCAGAGACTGTTAGGTCTGCGCGGAGTGCAAACCGCAATTCTACCGGCCAGACCAGGCGCACCTGGTGAAGGCCTCCCGCCACTTTGAACGCCTCAGCATGGACTTCAAAGGGCCCCTCCCCTCCTCCGACCGAAACACGTACTTCCTTAACGTGGTCGATGAATACTCCAGATTCCCCTTCGCCATTCCATGCCCCGGTATGATGTCTGCCACAGTCATCAAAGCCCTCAATAACATCTTCACTCTGTTCGGTTTCCCCGCTTACATCCACAGCGACCAGGGATCCTCCTTTATGAGTGATGAGCTGCGTCAATTCCTGCTCAGCAAGAGCATTGCCTCGAGCAGGACGACCAGCTACAACTCCCGGGGAAACGGGCAGGTGGAGAGGGAGAATGGCACGGTCTGGAAGGCCGTCCTGTTGGCCCTACAGTCTAAAAATCTCCCGGTTTCCCGCTGGCAGGAGGTCCTCCTCGACGCCCTCCACTCCATCCGATCGCTACTTTGCACTGCGACTAATGCAACCCCCCATGAACGTCTCCTTGCCTTCCCTAGGAAGTCCACCTCCGGGGTTTCGCTCCCAACGTGGCTGGCAGCTCCAGGACCCATTCTCCTCCGCAAGCACGTGCTGCTCCACAAGGCAGACCCGTTGGTCAAGAGGGTACATCTACTCCATGCAAACCCGCAGTACGCCTAGCCCCGATGGCTGCCAGGACACAGTCTCCCTCAGGGACCTGGCACCAGCTGGGTCCCTCCCATCCCCATCTGCCTGGCGCCACCCATCCTCCCCCCAGCACACCTCACCACAGCCTCCGCTCCAGGACGATCCGTCCTCCCATTGGTTCCACCCGGGGATGAAGATGAGGACTACACGCTCCCGGAGTCACCGGTGACCAAGCTGACGCCTGCATCGCCCCCGGGACTGCGACACTCACAACGGAAGATCAAGGCCCCGACCGTCTGAATTTGTGAAAACCCGACCGGTTGAATTTGTGAACTTTTCCAGAACTGTACACTTTAAAAATGCTCACTTACAAAAATGCTCCACCACCCCCGCTGGATTCTTTTTTTAACGGGGTGAATGTGGTAGTCACCACTGTTTGTGTATTGTACACATATGAGATGTAATAGGGTAAGGCTCCTGTACTACAGGTACGGGGCATAAATGTGTGTGCTCACCGAGCTGCAGCCAATTTGGCAGCAGCTGTAGGAGGCCACACATCTCTGTGTAATAAAGCCTCGATTACTCTCTACTCTCGTCTCGTCGTAATTGATAGTGCATCAATTCCAGTTCACACACTCCGGATTGACAACCCTCCCTGCTTGAATCAGACATATTTTTGTCAGTAAAGAGGGCAAAGGGTTTTCTTCCCAAAAATACAGGCATTAAATCATTTCCACTGGTACAAACATTACAGAATGCAGTAAACTCTGAACTATACTGACCTTGTCCTCAATGACTACTGCGGGTTCAGGGCAGTCATCTTGTTCACAGAGTTCGATCATCTCTTTTACCGCATTCTGTGCAGCGAGTTGGTTCCAGAAGAGGACAGACACGGTTAAGAAGATTCTCAGCATCTTGGTGTCGGCTCAGATCACTGGTGAATCCACTGAATGACTCTCAGCACCTTCAGCTCGATCTGCAGTTTGAGCAGAGAGCTCAGAGATTTTTAGACTGTTTTCGGGAGATGATTTTGAATAAAGTTTAGCTACAGGAACATCAGATAATATGATCAGGGATAGTCAGCATGGCTTTGTGAAGGGTAGGTCATGCCTCACAAACCTTATTGAGTTCTTTGAGAAGGTGACTGAACAGGTAGATGAGGGTAGAGCAGTTGATGTGGTGTATATGGATTTCAGCAAAGCTGAAGGTTCCCCACGGTAGGCTATTGCAGAAAATACGGAGGCTGGGGATTGAGGGTGATTTAGAGAAGTGGATCAGAAATTGGCTAGCTGAAAGAAGACAGAGGGTGGTGGTTGATGAGAAATGTTCAGAATGGAGTACAGTCACAAGTGGAGTACCACAAGGATCTGTTCTGGGGCCGTTGCTGTTTGTCATTTTTATCAATGACCTAGAGGAAGGCGCAGAAGGGTGGGTGAGTAAATTTGCAGACGATACTAAAGTCAGTGGTGTTGTCGATAGTGTGGAAGGATGTAGCAGGTTACAGAGGGATATAGATAAGCTGCAGAGCTGGGCTGAGAGGTGGCAAATGGAGTTTAATGTAGAGAAGTGTGAGGTGATTCACTTTGGAAGGAATAACAGGAATGCGGAATATTTGGCTAATGGTAAAGTTCTTGAAAGTGTGGATGAGCAGAGGGATCTAGGTGTCCATGTACATAGATCCCTGAAAGTTGCCACCCAGGTTGATAGGGTTGTGAAGAAGGCCTATGGAGTATTGGCCTTTATTGGTAGAGGGATTGAGTTCCGGAGTCGGGAGGTCATGTTGCAGCTGTACAGAACTCTGGTACGCATTTGGAGTATTGCGTACAGTTCTGGTCACCGCATTACAGGAAGGATGTGGAGGCTTTGGAGCGGGTGCAGAGGAGATTTACCAGGATGTTGCCTGGTATGGAGGGAAAATCTTATGAGGAAAGGCTGATGGACTTGAGGTTCTTTTCGTTGGAGAGAAGAAGGTTAAGAGGAGACTTAATAGAGGCATACAAAATGATCAGGGGGTTGGATAGGGTGGACAGTGAGAGCCTTCTCCCGCGGATGGAAATGGCTGGCACGAGGGGACATAACTTTAAACTGAGGGGTAATAGATATAGGACAGAGGTCAGAGGTAGGTTCTTTACGCAAAGAGTAGTGAGGCCGTGGAATGTCCTACCTGCTACAGTAGTGAACTCGCCAACATTGAGGGCATTTAAAAGTTTATTGGATAAACATATGGATGATAATGGCATAGTGTAGGTTAGATGGCTTTTGTTTCGGTGCAACATCGTGGGCCGAAGGGCCTGTACTGCGCTGTATTGTTCTATGTTCTATGTTCTAGATGTTGAAGAAATGCCCCAGCTAGTTAACTATGGAAATGTTTCCTGGTCCCAGCCTTGAATTTAGAAATCATTAACTCTGTGAGTGCTGGTTTCTGGGCAATCTGAACAGCCCGGGGCAGCTAGTTCACTTCTGAGTTCAGTGCACACACTCAGGATTGATCTCTCTGCCTGAGTCAGATGGATTTTTGGTGGGAAAGGGAGTCGAGGGTTATGGGGACGGCAGGAAAGTGGAGTTAAGGCCACAATCAGATCAGTCATGATCTAACCGAATGATGGAGCAGATTCGAGGGGCCGAATGATCTATTCTGTTGTGTTTGGTCTTCAAACACCTTTTGGAATCCCCAAACATCTTGACTTGTGCAGACCAGGATCTTCATTGAGTCTCGTGTGGTAAGATAGCAATCTGTTACAGAGCGCGTTATCATAGAGTCTCCTTTTTACTCCTCTGGAACTACACCTAGCACCGGCTGTTCACCTATATGTCTTATTACTATCTGCAACCATCTGCTGATGCCGGATGTGTCTCCCCTTATATGGGAGTAGCGGTCCCATGACCATGGTCTTGAGACTGCATGGTGTGTCTGCACCACCACCTGCTGTTTGGATGTCGCACACCATCCATCTATGATATTGCCCACAGGCAGATCACCACATGGTCCAGCTCCAGTCTTCTCTTTATTAATTCTTGGGATGTGGGCGTCACTGGCTGGGCCAGCATTTGGTGCCCATCCCTAATTCCCCTTGAGCTGAGTAGCTTGCTCGGCCATTTTTGCTCAGTCACTTCAGTGGGGGGCACTTAAGAGTCAGTCAACTGCATCGCTGTCTGAACCAGATGGGGTTTTATGGCAATCGGCAATGGTCATTATTGGACTTTAAATTCCAGATTTTTATAAATTTAACTCAAATTTCACCACCTGCCAGAGTGGGATTTGAACACCGGGTCCCCAGAGCATTACCATGGGTCTCTGGATTATTAGTCCAGTAACAACACCACTAGGTGGCACGGTAGCACAGTGGTTAACACTGTTGCTTCACAGCGGCAGGGTCCCAAGTTCGATTCCAGGTTTGGGTCACTGTCGGTGCGGAGTCTGCACCTTCTCCCCGTGTCTTGAATTTCCTCCGGGTGCTCCGGTTTCCTCCCACAAGTACAGAAGACATTCTGTTAGGTGAACTGAACATTCTGAATTCTCCCTCTGTGTACCCAAACAGGAGCCGGAATGTGGCAACTAGGGGATTTTCACAGTAACTTCAGAGCGGTGTTAATGTAAGCCTACTTGTGACAATAAAGATTATTATTATAGGCCAGCTCCTCTCCATCTCTCATGATTTTATGACACTACATGTTGTGATGCATCATCCTCTTTTTTAATATAAGAATCCATTCCCAGCAATTTGAGAAACTAAAGACAGGCAAAGGGGCAATGACCATGCATAGAATCCCTATAGTGCAGAAGAAGGCCATTCGGCCCATTGAGTCTGCACGGACGCTCTGGAAGAGCATCTTGCCTACGCCGGAGGCCAACCTCCCCATAATCCCTCCTAACCTTTGGATCTGGAGTTAATTTGGACGCTTTGCAGCCTCGCAATACTCTTTCTCACTTGAGCTAAGGTTCGCATTGGGTTAATATACAGATTCAAGGGGCGGAATTAGTTGCATTCTCATTTGCATACAATCAATCAACTATATTCGCGTCACAATTCATTACATGCAGTCAATCAATTTTCTTAGCATCCCATTTATCACATTTCTGGTTAAAGTGGGTGTTGTTCTACCCGTCCCTAACTTCATACTGAAGTCATTCAAAACTAACATAAGGTTATGTCCTGAGACCTTGAGCTAGTAAAGATTTCTTTGCCCTGTGGAGCTTTTATAAGGGAGGGTGAAACTCTCCCTAAAAATACCCACGCCTGGTTCTCATTTAATGCGCACAGTTTGTAACTTAAACCAGCTAACGATTGTTCAGGAATGGGCTGGTTCAGCCATTTTGTGTCTTTAGTATTGCTATGTCAGCTAGATTTTGTGTCCTTTCTGTTATAACAAGCATTGTGTATACACTATCTATTCCTACAAATTGCCTCATCTAAACAGGTATCTAAGCCAATGAGTACCTTTTGTCTCAGCAGAACTATTCAAAAGTAATATAAGAGCAAAAATTTAGTTACAGAGCCAACTATAATTTATATCACAGTCCAGTATCAGCCATGAACGAGACCCCTCACGACCGTTTGTTTGTCTTCCCTAGGAAGTCCATCTCCGGTGTCTCGCTTCCATCCTGGCTGACAACTCCGGGACCTGATCTTCTCCGGAAGCATGCGAGGAGCCATAAGACCGACCCCCTGGTCGAGAGGGTCCAGCTGCTGCACGCCAACCCCCAGTACGCCTACGTCGCGCACCAAGACGGATGGCAAGATACGGTCTCCCTACGGGACAGCTGCTGCTGTCGTTCCAGTCTTTTTTGAACGTTTAATCTAAAAATTTAAAGGAAAAGTGGAAAAGTGTCCTGGTTGTCACCAGGTGTTAGGTGTTGGCCGTATAAAGCTTTTCCTGTATGGGCCGAACATGTCTGTTATCAGGTGTTAGTAGTTCTCATATTTTACAAGCTTTTCATGTCTATTTTCCTTGTGGTTACGCACCTGATTCTGTTGCGCTTGAACCTGACCCTGATCTGCTTGTGCCTGTTTAGTTAGCCAATTTGCAATAACTCAACTATGTCAAATTCCTGAAGCTACTGCAAATATTGTTCCACTTGCAGGTATTTGTCAAGTAAAACACAAAAGATCCACTCTGCTTGGGACAGAGTGGGTTAACTAATCTGGATATATCTGACAATTCAAAATTTAAGATTTGTAATTCCCTATTAAAAATACATCTTCAGCTGTTTTTAAAATTACTTTATCAGAATTACAAAGTCTGAGCTCAGAGTGTGGACAGGGGCAAACCCCTAACCCAGCTCCTTGCCTGCCCCCAAAAAACATTCAAATTGAATCCAATTCATGGTCCCCACAAGAGAGACATACCAGATCCAGGCATGAACAAGCAAGGGTCAATTCTCTGCTTGTTTGAAAAGGGGTGGAGTAAGAGTTCTCTACCAGATGTCATTTTGTCACCACCCTTTTGCTTAAACAAAAAACATGATCATGGACATATTTTATTTTTCACCTGTCCTTTACACTTCATTCTGCAATCTCAGAATTAATACATCTGCGTTGTGTCAGGGAAGTTATAACCCTGGACAAATCCAACACTAGATCGGTCATAAGTATTTCAACTATCCTAACTTCCAATGAACCCTTTAAAACATATATTTTCTTATTCTTACATATGTGATTTTGTATCCTGATTAAAATTCCTCGTGTATCAAAATTACTCTGGAAATGTCAATGATAACTTTTGAAAAGAAAAATTTGTTAATTACACTCAAACCACTCAAACTATGATCTTTAAATCACAATGTCAAACGATACACAAATATCACCACGCTCACAAAGAAAACCTAGCACTCCAGTGCTTTAACCAAAATTAGTTAGATAAAAATCCTCATGGTTCCTATTCTAAGGTTCCAAATTGTAAACTCAAGGTTACTTCTCAGAAGATAAATCTTAACAGAGATATATGAACATTCACAAACCAAACACACATTCTCACAGCTCACAAATATCAGAGTTAACTGTTAGCCCTCTCTCATGGCTACAGATTCTCAAAGAGACAGCAATTTCACAATTGCTTAATTAAAATACTGAACAAGATCCTCCATTCTCCTTCATCATAAAACTTTATCTATTTTATTCCATTTAAGTGGTCTGAGGTAAGTACCATATTTTATTATATTATTATTTTTTAGAAAAAATTTAATTTAGTTGTTAGCCAGATCTTGGTAGAAAGTTAGAGGAATGGCAGGGAAGGGAGTGCAATGTTCCTCCTGCAGGATGTTTGAGGTGAGGGATGCAGTTAGTGTCCCTGCTGATTTTACCTGCAGGAAGTGCTGCCATCTCCAGCTCCTCCAAGACCGAGCTAGGGAACTGGAGCTGGAGTTGGAAGAACTTCGGATCATTCGGGAGGCAGAAGGGGTCATAGATAGCAGCTTCAGGGAATTAGTTACACCAAAGATTGGAGATAGATGGGTAACTGTAAGAGGGACTGGGAAAAAGCAGTCAGTGCAGGGATCCCCTGCGGTCGTTCCCCTGAGAAACAAGTATACCGCTTTGGATACTTGTGGGAGGGACGACTTACCAGGGGTAAGCCATGGGGTACGGGCCTCTGGCATGGAGTCTGTCCCTGTTGCTCAGAAGGGAAGGGGGGAGAGGAGCAGAGCATTAGTAATTGGGGACTCTATAGTCAGGGGCACAGATAGGAGATTTTGTGGGAGCGTGAGAGACTCACGTTTGGTATGTTGCCTCCCATGTGCAAGGGTACATGATGTCTCGGATCGTGTTTTACGGGTCCTTAGGGGGGAGGGGGAGCAGCCCCAAGTCGTGGTCCATATTGGCACTAACGACATAGGTAGGAAAGGGGACAAGGATGTCAGGCAGGCTTTCAGGGAGCGAGGATGGAAGCTCAGAACTAGAACAAACAGAGTTGTTATCTCTGGGTTGTTGCCCGTGCCACGTGATTGTGAGATGAGGAATAGGGAGAGAGAGCATTTAAACACGTGGCTACAGGGATGGTGCAGGTGGGAGGGATTCAGATTTCTGGATAACTGGGGCTCTTTCTGGGGAAGGTGGGACCTCTACAGACAGGATGGTCTACATCTGAACCTGAGGGGCACAAATATCCTGGGGGGGCGATTTGTTAGTGCTCTTTGGGGGGGTTTAAACTAATGCAGCAGGGGCATGGGAACCTGGATTGTAGTTTTAGGGTAAGGGAGAATGAGAGTATAGAGGTCAGGAGCACAGATTTGACGTTGCAGGAGGGGGCCAGTGTTCAGGTAGGTGGTTTGAAATGTGTCTACTTCAATGCCAGGAGTATACGAAACAAGGTAGGGGAACTGGCAGCATGGGTTGGTGCCTGGGACTTCGATGTTGTGGCCATTTCGGAGACATGGATAGAGCAGGGACAGGAATGGATGTTGCAGGTTCCGGGGTTTAGGTGTTTTAGTAAGCTCAGAGAAGGAGGCAAAAGAGGGGGAGGTGTGGCGCTGCTAGTCAAGAGCAGTATTACGGTGGCGGAGAGAATGCTAGATGGGGACTCTTCTTCCGAGGTAGTATGGACTGAAGTTAGAAACAGGAAAGGAGAGGTCACCCTGTTGGGAGTTTTTTATAGGCCTCCTAATAGTTCTAGGGATGTAGAGGAAAGGATGGCGAAGATGATTCTGGATAAGAGCGAAAGTAACAGGGTAGTTATTATGGGAGAGTTTAACTTTCCAAATATTGACTGGAAAAGATATAGTTCGAGTACAATAGATGGGTCGTTTTTTGTACAGTGTGTGCAGGAGGGTTTCCTGAAACAATATGTTGACAGGCCAACAAGAGGCGAGGCCACGTTGGATTTGGTTTTGGGTAATGAACCAGGCCAGGTGTTGGATTTGGAGGTAGGAGAGCACTTTGGGGACTGTGACCACAATTCGGTGACGTTTACGTTAATGATGGAAAGGGATAAGTATACACCGCAGGGCAAGAGTTATAGCTGGGGGAAGGGCAATTATGATGCCATTAGACGTGACTTGGGGGGGATAAGGTGGAGAAGTAAGTGTTGGGCACACTGGATAAGTGGGGCTTGTTCAAGGATCAGCTACTGCGTGTTCTTGATAAGTATGTACCGGTCAGACAGGGAGGAAGGCGTCAAGCGAGGGAACCGTGGTTTACCAAGGAAGTGGAAGATGAGGTGTGAAGTTTCAGTTGGGGCGATGGATAGTTACAAGGTAGTGAGGAAGGATCTAAAGAGAGAGCTAAGACGAGCAAGGAGGGGACATGAGAAGTATTTGGCAGGAAGGATCAAGGAAAACCCAAAAGCTTTCTATAGGTATGTCAGGAATAGTCGAATGACTAGGGAAAGAGTAGGACCAGTCAAGGACAGGGATGGGAAGTTGTGTGTGGATTCTGAAGAGATAGGCGAGAAGACATACTCGCCATATTGAATATTTTTCGTCAGTATTCACTCAGGAAAAAGATAATGTTGTGGAGGAGAATGCTGAGCCCCAGGCTAATAGAATAGATGGCATTGAGGTATGTAGGGAAGAGGTGTTGGCAATTCTGGACAGGCTTAAAATAGATAAGTCCCCGGGACCTGATGGGATTTATCCTAGGATTCTCTGGGAGGCCAGGGAAGAGATTGCTGGACCTTTGGCTTTGATTTTTATGTCATCATTGGCTACAGGAATAGTGCCAGAGGACTGGAGGACAGCAAATGTGGTCCCTTTGTTCAAAAAGAGGAGCTGAGACAACCCCGGCAACTATAAACCGGTGAGTCTCACGTCTGTAGTGGGTAAAGTCTTGGAGGGGATTATAAGAGACAAGATTTATAATCATCTAGATAGGAATAATATGATCAGAGATAGTCAGCATGGCTTTGTGAAGGGTAGGTCATGCCTCACAAACCTTATTGAGTTCCTTGAGAAGGTGACTGAACAGGTAGATGAGGGTAGAGCAGTTGATGTGGTGTATATGGATTTCAGCAAAGCGTTTGATAAGGTTCCCCACGGTAGGCTATTGCAGAAAATACGGAGGCTGGGGATTGAGGGTGATTTAGAGATGTGGATCAGAAATTGGCTAGCTGAAAGAAGACAGAGGGTGGTGGTTGATGGGAAATGTTCAGAATGGAGTACAGTCACAAGTGGAGTACCACAAGGATCTGTTCTGGGGCCGTTGCTGTTTGTCATTTTTATCAATGACCTAGAGGAAGGCGCAGAAGGGTGGGTGAGTAAATTTGCAGATGATACTAAAGTCGGTGGTGTTGTCGATAGTGTGAAAGGATGTAGCAGGTTACAGAGGGATATAGATAAGCTGCAGAGCTGGGCTGAGAGGTGGCAAATGGAGTTTAATGTAGAGAAGTGTGAGGTGATTCACTTTGGAAGGAATAACAGGAATGCGGAATATTTGGCTAATGGTAAAGTTCTTGAAAGTGTGGATGAGCAGAGGGATCTAGGTGTCCATGTACATAGATCCCTGAAAGTTGCCACCCAGGTTGATAGGGTTGTGAAGAAGGCCTATGGTGTGTTGGCCTTTATTGGTAGAGGGATTGAGTTCCGGAGTCGGGAGGTCATGTTGCAGCTGTACCGATCTCTGGTACGGCCGCATTTGGAGTATTGCGTACAGTTCTGGTCACCGCATTATAGGAAGGACGTGGAGGCTTTGGAGCGGGTGCAGAGGAGATTTACCAGGATGTTGACTGGTATGGAGGGAAAATCTTATGAGGAAAGGCTGATGGACTTGAGGTTGTTTTCGTTGGAGAGAAGAAGGTTAAGAGGAGACTTAATAGAGGCATACAAAATTATCAGGGGGTTAGATAGGGTGGACAGTGAGAGCCTTCTCCCGCGGATGGAAATGGCTGGCACGAGGGGACATAACTTTAAACTGAGGGGTAATAGATATAGGACAGAGGTCAGAGGTAGGTTCTTTACGCAAAGAGTAGTGAGGCCGTGGAATGCCCTACCTGCTACAGTAGTGAACTCGCCAACATTGAGGGCATTTGAAAGTTTATTGGACAAACATATGGATGATAATGGTATAGTGTAGGTTAGATGGCTTTTGTTTCGGTGCAACATTGTGGGCCGAAGGGCCTGTACTGTGCTGTATTGTTCTATGTTCTCTATGTTCTAAGTCAATTTCCACTGATTGATTTTATAGGCATTAGCTATTCTTCGAGACGTATATGGTTTTACAGATCAACTGCTTGCTGTTAAATTTTGTACAGAACCGAAGGGTTCTAGGCTTAGGGCTAGGGTTCTATAGTGGGCGGAGAACTTGGAATGATGCCATTTGCATCTTTTACGTGATCTAACTTTATTTATTCTTTCCTTTAATTTTACTCAAATGTCATTCTTGTTCTTTAAACTGATTTCAATTTTCAATGTTCGCTATTTAATCTGTGTTTGAAAGAGATCTTACTGGTGTTTTTTTAACTCAAATGAATTGAATTTCTGCTGAGTTTATCTGGACGGTTTGAATGGCTTAATCTCAAACTGAAATCCCATCTCGCAAATTTGAAACGATCTGAAGTTCTTCTAGACAAGAACCCATTTGTTAAGTTTCTAACCTTAATTTTGTATTTACTTTACTCTTTTTTTTGGTACTGTGCAGCAGAGTGTCTATTGAAATCCACCCGGCTTCCACATTTTATCAATTGGGTTGCAATGCTTTTGGGTGAGGAAAAGGGACATTGTACCTTCTCCTCCTCATTCCTCAATGACCACGAATTCTGACCTTTTGGATTTTACTTTATTTGATTTTTTTTTCTTTTCCTTTTGACATGTCTAAATTTTAGTTAATTTAAAATGTCCTTCCCCAGGGAGCCTGTTTCTTTCCCCTCTCCTTGACCCATTCGAAGAATGCTGCGTGACCGTTTGGGCTAATTGAGTTAGATTTCCCGCATTCTCTTATGCCAGCAACTATGACTGGGCCTGATTTGCCACAATATTTACAGTTCCCTTTCTTTACCCTACAGTCCTTAGCCATATTTGTAACAGTTTCCTGTGATTCAGCTTTCGGTTGGCACAATCTGTACTGCCGCTATCTTTTCTCGCTTTATTTCTATGCATAAAATGATTTTGTGTGAATGTAGGAGAGTGAGAGCTCAATTCCTTTAATTTAGCCTGTTTTTCTAACGGTGTGAAGGCTTTCTTTCTGTCATTTACATTATTAGCGTAACGCTGCACGGGGGCGCACTTAATTACTGTCATTTTTTCTTCTAACTGGTGAACTAAGATGACTCCTGCCTTATTTTTTTTTGCCATATATCGCTTTTGTTTATCCCACCAGTTTCTTTGTTCTACGGGGGCTGCGTCGGGATCCCACCCATCTCTGATCATTGGGGTTTTTTTGTACCAGAGTATTTTGCTCTTGTCCATACGCCAGACTCAGTGAAAAGCGGCCTTGTGCCTCTTGTTTCCATGATGTGTTAACAGTGTTGTCTCTATCAACCGCGTATCCGGTGTACTAGGTGACTGTGCTCAGAGGCTTGTACCTATCTTCCACACCCTTAGGGTGGCGGGCCTGGCTTGTTACTGTGTCACGGCAAATTCCGCGACCGTTAACACTCAATAGTCTGTGCGTCTCGGATTCCCAACTAACTCTGGCCTTCACGTGAGAGCTCAATTGCTCCCTTAATTCAGGCTCAGCATGGGTCCTTGAGCAGCCAATTATTACTATATTAAATGGTATAGCAGATCAATAAAACAAAAAATTTGAAACTGAGTCTTTTACTCACTTGGCCTTGATACCAGATTCGTTGGATGTTGCTTCATCGTCCATCCGTCTCGCCGTGTGACTCTAATTTCTAGCGGTCAAAGGTTTGACTACTCGTCTTGTCCACCGGCTCGATTGGCGTCCGGCTCAGCAACCTCCTGCCAGACTACGCCATTTGATAGAGGTGAAATTATTCACACGTAGGCCTTTTTGGATGAGTAAAGAAGCAGTTTATTATATCAGAGCTCTGGGAGAAAGATTTAGAGACTCCGCAGCCTCGCAATACTCTTTCTCACTTGAGCTAAGCTTCGCATTGGGCTAATATATAGATTCAAGGGGCTGAATTAGTTGCATTCTCATTCACATACAATCAATCAACTATATTCGCATCACAATTCATTTCATGCAGTCAATCAATTTTCTTAGCATCCCAGTTCATCACATATATGGTTAAAGTGGGTGTTGTCCTACCCGCCCCTAACTTCATACCAAAGTCATTCAAAACTAACATAAGGTTATGTCGTGAGACCTTGAGCTAGTAAAGATTTCTTTGTCCTGTGAAGCTGTTATCAGGGAGGGTGAAACCCTCCCTAAAAATACTCACATCTGTTTCTCATTTAATGCGCACAGTTTGTAACTTAACCCAGCTAAGGATTGTGCAGGAATGGGCTGGTTCAACCATTTTGTGTCTTTAGTATTGCTATCTTAGCAAACAGCCATTTTGTGTCCTTTCTGATATTAACGAGCATTGTGTATACACTATCTATTCCTACAAATTGCCTCTTCTAAACAGGCATCTAAGCCAATGCGTACCTTTTGTCTCAGCAGAACCATCCAAAAGTAATATAGGAGCAGAAATGTAGTTACAGAGCCAACTCTAATTTATATCATAGTCCGGTATCAGAAAATGTCCCCCAACAATTTCTTCTCATGTGTACCAAGGTATAGTGATAGGTATTGTTCTGCGTACAGACCAGACAGACCATCCCATACATGAAAAAACATATAACATAGGATAAATACACAATGTGAATGCATAGACACCGGGTGAAGCATACGGAACATAGTACTACTCAATAGAGAGATCAGTTCAGTCCATAGGTGAGTCATTCAGGAGTCTGGTAACAGTGGGGAAGAAGCTGTGTTTGAATATGTTAGTCCGTGTTCTCAGACTTTTGTATCTCCTGCACGTTGGAAGAGTTTGGGGGAGTGAATAACCTGGCTGGGAGGGTTCTTTGATTATGCTGCCGTGTACATACCTGGACACTAAGGGGCAACTTAGCATGGTCAACCCACCTAACCTGCACACCTTTGGACTGTGGGAGGAAACCAGAGCACCCTGAGGTAGCCGATGCAGCATGTGGAGAAAGTACAAAGTCCACACAGGCAGTCACCCAAGGCCGGAATTGAACCCAGGTCCTGGGCGCTGTGAGGCAGCAGTGCTAAACACTGTGCCACCGTGCCGCTGCCATTTCCTCCGGGTGTGTCTGTTTCCTCTCACAGTCCAAAGATGTGCAGGTTAGGTGGATGAGCCTTGCTAAATTGCCCCTTAGTGTCCAAAGGTTAGGTGGGTTATGGGGATGGGGCGGGACAGTGGGCCTGGGTAGGGTGCTCTTTCGGAGTGTCAGTGCAGACTCGATGGGCCGAATGGCTTCCATCTACAGTGATTCTATAAACATAATGTTACAAGGACATCGACACCAAAAAACTCTGGGGCGCTTTTAAAATCTTAAGACTATAATCTTAAATTAAAACATGAAGCATACCACGTGTGAAGCTACTTAATAATATAGAGCGGATTTAAATAGTTTCACAGATTTAAAACAAATAACCAAACCAATGTCCACTTATAAATAATCACCTTTAATCACAAAAAATTTAAATTACTTTAAAAGAATGAAAGATAAAAGAACAAAGAAAGGCACAGCACGGAACAGGCCCTTCGGCCCACCAAGCCTGTGCCGATCATGATGCCCTAACTAAAAAAATAATCTTCCCATATCCCTCTATTTCCTCCCTGTTCATGTATCCATCCAGATCCCTCTTCAATGTTGCAAATGTATCTGCTTCCACCACAGCCTCTGGCAGCACGTTCCAGGCACCCACCACTCTCTGCATGAAAAACCTACCCCACATATCTCCCTTAAACGTTCCCCCTCACCTTGAACCTGTGCCCCCTTGTAATTGACACTTCCACCCTTGGAAAAAGCCTCTGAGTATCCACCCTGTTGCAGGTAAATGCGCTTATTTCTCGTTTAAAACCGGTGGCCCACTGCTTCCCGCTGCTAGCCGGATGTTACAGGCCACATACCTGAGAGGCAATTGTTCTTGGTCAGTTTGTGTAGACATGGTGTCTGGTGATGCCCCAGTGACATGTCCTGATATGTCTGTGTCTCCGACGATACCATTGTTCAGTGTTTATTTTTTAAAAGTTCCATATAATCTTCAGTGTTAATGTCATTGTTCAGAATTCCTCTCCCTTTGTCCCGGACTCCGTGTTCCTCCCTCTCGGTTTGGAGCTCAGGGCATTGGTCCACCTCACAACTGATTACAATTTAACACAAGTGTTTTACATATTGAAGAGAAGCAAAGAAAGGTCTCCCAGCATGCCAGGAATACACAAAATATCAAAATGCCTTACAACTGTGATGCACTATTAATTACGACGAGATGAGAGTAGAGAGTAATTGAGGCTTTATTAGATCATAGAATTTACAGTGCAGAAGGAGGCCATTCGGCCCATCGAATCTGCACCGGCTCTTGGAAAGAGCACCCTACCCAAGGTCAACACCTCCACCCTATCCCCATAACCCAGTAACCCCACCCAACACGAAGGGCAATTTTGGATACTAAGGGCAATTTATCATGGCCAACCCACCTAACCTGCACATCTTTGGACTGTGGAAGGAAACCGGAGCACCCGGAGGAAACCCACGCACACATGGGGAGGATGTGCAGACTCCGCACAGTCAGTGACCCAAGCCGGAATCGAACCTGGGACCCTGGAGCTGTGAAGCAATTGTGCTATCCACAATGCTACCGTGCTGCAGAGATTAAGCAGAGATGTGTGGCCTCCTGCAGCTGCTACCAGAATGGGAGCAGCTCGGTGTGCACACATATGTATACTCCACCTACTGGGTGGAGCCAGCAGGCAGGGATCTACCCTGTAGTACAGGAGCCTTACTGTATTACCTCTAATAACAACTATTATACAATCAGTGGTGACTACCACATTCACCCCCTGTTAAAAAAGAGTCCAGCGGGGCTGGATGAAAAAAATTTACAAGTTTGTGAAAATTTTAAGTTTACGGTCTGGTGAAAATTTACAAATTCAGCCGGTCGGGTGCTTTGATCCTCCGCTGTGAGCGCCTCGGTCCCGGTGGTGATACAGGCGCCGACTTGGTCGCCTGTGACTCCAGGAGCGTGCTGTCCTCATCTTCATCCCCGGGTGGAACTAGTGGGAGGACGGATCCTCCTGGGGCGGGGGCTGTAGTGAGGTGCGCTGGGGGGAGGGTGAGTGGCGCCGGGGCAATTGGAGGGGGGGGGGAATCAGGTGGTGGTGGGCCGTGGGTGGGGATCCAGCTGGTGCCAGGTCTCTGAGGGAGACTGTGTCCTGGCAGCCGTCGGGGTACGCCACATAGGCGTACTGCGGTTCGCATGAAGTAGTTGTACCCTTTCGACCAATGGGACCGCCTTGTGGAGCCGCACGTGTTTGCGGAGGAGGGCGGGTGAAACCCCGGAGGTGGACTTCCTGGGGAAGGCAAGGAGACGTTCATGGAGGGTTTCATTAGTTCAGTGCAGAGTAGCGATCGAATGGAGTGGAGCGCGTCGGGGAGGACCTCCTGCCAGCGGGAGACCGGGAGATGTTTAGACCGCAGGGCCAGCAGGTTGGCCTTCCAGACTGACCCATTCTCCCTCTCCACCTGCCCGTTTCCCTGGGGGTTGTAGTTGGTCGTCCTGCTCGAGGCGATGCCCTTGCCGAGCAGGAACTGACGCAGCTCATCACTCATAAAGGAGGATCCCCGGTCGCTGTGGATGTCGGCCGGGAAACCGAACAGGGCGAAGATGCTGTTGAGTGCTTTAATGACCGTGGCAGATGTCACATCGGGGCATGGGATGGTGAAGGGGAATCGTGAGTATTCATTGACCATGTTCAGGAAGTACCATGTTTCGGTCGATGGAGGGGAGGGGCCTTTTGAAGTCCATGCTGAGGCGTTCAAAGGGGCAGGAGGCCATCACCAGGTGCGCCTGGTCTGGCCGGAAGTCTGGTTTGCACTCCGCGCAGACCTGGCAGTCTCTGGTGACAGCCCTGGCCTCCGCAATGGATTAGGGCAGGTTGCGGGCCTTTATGAAGTGAAAGAACAGGGTGACCCCTGGGTGACAGAGACCATCGTGTAGGCCCGGAGTCGGTCCACTTGTGCACTGGCACATGTACCTCGGGATAGGGCATCGGGGGGCTCGTTGAGCTTCCCGGGGCGATACAAAATCTCCTAATTGTAGGTGGAGAGCTCGATCCTCCACTTTAAGATTTTATCATTTTTAATCTTGCCCCGCTGTATATTATCAAACATGAAGGCAACCGACCGTCGGTCTGTGAGGAGAGTGAATCTCCTGCCGGCCAGGTAATGCCTCCAAAGCCGCGCAGCTTCCACGATGGCTTGGCCTCCTTTTCGGCTGAGGAGTGGCGAATCTCGGAGGCATGGAGGGTGCGGGAAAAGAATGCCACGGGTCTGCCTGCCTGGTTGAGGGTGGCGGCCAGAGCGACGTCCGATGCATCGCTCTCAACCTGAAAGGGGAGGGTCTCATCGACCGCATGCATTGTGGCCTTGGCGATGTCTGCCTTGATGCGGTTAAAGGCCTGGCAGGCCTCAGCCGTCAGGGGAAAAACTGTGGAGTGAATGAGTGGGCGGGCGTTGTCCGCATAGTTCGGGTCCCACTGGGCATAATAGGAGAAAAACCTCAGGCATTGTTTCAGCGCCTTGGGGCAGTGGGGAAGGGGGAGTTCCATGAGGGGGCGGGTCAGGGTCAGGCCCTAGAACTCAATTTTCCACAACATAGCCAAGGATGTGGGCAGCACGGTAGCATTGTGGATAGCACAATTGCTTCACAGCTCCAGGGTCCCAGGTTCGATTCCGGCTTGGGTCACTGTCTGTGTGGAGTCTGCACATCCTCCCCGTGTGTGCGTGGGTTTCCTCCGGGTGCTCCGGTTTCCTCCCACAGTCCAAAGATGTGCAGGTTAGGTGGATTGGCCAATGATAAATTGCCCTTAGTGTCCAAAATTGCCCTTAGTGTTGGGTGGGGTTACGGGGATAGGGTGGAGGTGTTGACCTTGGGTAGGGTGCTCTTTCCAAGAGCCGGTGCAGACTCGATGGGCCAGATAGCCTCCTTCTGCACTGTACATTCTATGATTTCTATGATTTCTATGTCTAAGCGGTTGGTGCGGAACACGCACTTCTCCTTTTGGTACGTGAGGTTAAGGAGTTTAGCGGTGTGGAGAAATTTGAAGAGGTTAGCGTCGTGGTCCTGCTGGTCATGGCCGCAGATGGTGACGTTATCTAGGTACGGGAAGGTGGCCTGCTGTCCTTACCAGTCAACCATTCGGTCCATGTCATATTGGAAGATCGAGACCTCGTTAGTGACGCCGAAAGGAACCCTAAGGAAGTGGTAAAGGCGGCCATCTGCTTCGAACGCAGTGTATTGGCGGTCCGCCTTGCGGATGGGGAGCTGGTGGTAGGCAGATTTCAGATCCACTGTGGAGAAGACCCGGTACTGTGCAATCTGATTGACCATGTCAGATATGCGTGGGAGGGGGTACGCGTCGAGCTGCGTGTACCGATTGATGGTCTGACTGTAGTCAACGGCCATCCTGTGTTTCTCCCCAGTCTTTACTACTACCACTTGGGCTCTCCAGGGCTTGTTGCTGGCCTCGATGATGCCTTCCCGCAGCAGCCGCTGGATCTCAGACCTGAGGAAGGTCCTGTCCTGGGCACTGTACCACCTGCACCTGGTGGCGACGGGTTTGCAATCCGGGGTGAGGTTTGCAAACGGGGAAGGCAGGTCGACCTTAAGGGCCGTGAGGCCGCATATGGTGAGGGGTTGTAGGGGCCGGCCGAATTTCAGGGTTAGACTTTGGAGGTTGCACTGGAAGTTCAGGCCGAGTAATAGGGCAGCGCAGAGGTTAGGGAGGACATAGAGGCGGAAGTTGCTGAACTCTACGCCCTGGATGGTGTGGGTGTCGATGCAGTACCCCCGGATTTCCACGGAATGGGATCCAGAGGCCAGGGAGATTCTCTGGGTAACGGGGTGTACCGCGAGGGAGCAGCGCCTTATCGTATCGGGGTGGATGAAGCTTTCCGTGCTTGGTGGAGAGGAAACCCGAGACACTACACGTGTAGTGTCTCCCACCCGCCCTCCTCCTCTAACCTAATAATAAAACCCATTGGTGTGGGGTAAGTACCATATTTTATTATTGTTATTAATATTTTTTTTTATATTAAAAAAATTTAATTTAGTTGTTAGCCAGATCTTGGCAGAAAGTTAGAGGAATGGCAGGGAAGGGAGTGCAATGTTCCTCCTGCAGGATGTTTGAGGTGAGGGATGCCGTTAGTGTCCCTGCTGATTTTACCTGCAGGAAGTGCTGCCATCTCCAGCTCCTCCAAGACCGAGTTAGGGAACTGGAGCTGGAGTTGGAAGAACTTCGGATCATTCGGGAGGCAGAGGGGGTCATAGATAGCAGCTTCAGGGAATTAGTTACACCAAAGATTGGAGATAGATGGGTAACAGTAAGAGGGACTGGGAAAAAACAGTCAGTGCAGGGTTCCCCTGCGGTCGTTCCCCTGAGAAACAAGTATACCACTTTGGAAACTTGTGGGGGGGGGGACTTACCAGGGGTAAGCCATGGGGTACGGGCCTCTGGCACGGAGTCTGTCCCTGTTGCTCAGAAGGGAAGGGGGGAGAGGAGCAGAGCATTAGTAATTGGGGACTCTATAGTCAGGGGCACAGATAGGAGATTTTGTGGGAGCGTGAGAGACTCACGTTTGGTATGTTGCCTCCCAGGTGCAAGGGTACGTGATGTCTCGGATCGTGTTTTCCGGGTCCTTAAGGGGGAGGGGGAGCAGCCCCAAGTCGTGGTCCACATTGGCACTAACGACATAGTTAGGAAAGGGGATAAGGATGTCAGGCAGGCTTTCAGGGAGCTAGGATGGAAGCTCAGAACTAGAACAAACAGAGTTGTTATCTCTGGGTTGTTGCCCGTGCCACGTGATAGTGAGATGAGGAATAGGGAGAGGGAGCAATTAAACACGTGGCTACAGGGATGGTGCAGGCGGGAGGGATTCAGATTTCTGGATAACTGGGGCTCTTTCTGGGGAAGGTGGGACCTCTACAGACAGGATGGTCTACATCTGAACCTGCGGGGCACAAATATCCTGGGGGGGAGATTTGTTAGTGCTCTTTGGGGGGGTTTAAACTAATGCAGCAGGGGCATGGGAACCTGGATTGTAGTTTTAGGGTAAGGGAGAATGAGAGTATAGAGGTCAGGAGCTCAGATTTGACGTCGCAGGAGGGGGCCAGTGTTCAGGTAGGTGGTTTGAAGTGTGTCTACTTCAATGCCAGGAGTATACGAAATAAGGTAGGGGAACTGGCAGCATGGGTTGGTACCTGGGACTTCGATGTTGTGGCCATTTCGGAGACATGGATAGAGCAGGGACTGGAATGGATGTTGCAGGTTCCGGGGTTTAGGTGTTTTAGTAAGCTCAGAGAAGGAGGCAAAAGAGGGGGAGGTGTGGCGCTGCTAGTCAAGAGCAGTATTACGGTGGCGGAGAGGATGCTAGATGGGGACTCTTCTTCCGAGGTAGTATGGGCTGAGGTTAGAAACATGAAAGGAGAGGTCACACTGTTGGGAGTCTTCTATAGGCCTCCAAATAGTTCTAGGGATGTAGAGGAAAGGATGGCGAGGATGATCCTGGATAAGAGCGAAAGTAACAGGGTAGTTATTATGGGAGACTTTAACTTTCCAAATAGTGACTGGAAAAGATATAGTTCGAGTACATTAGATGGGTCGTTTTTTGTACA
Source organism: Scyliorhinus torazame (assembly GCF_047496885.1). Lineage (NCBI taxonomy): Eukaryota > Metazoa > Chordata > Chondrichthyes > Carcharhiniformes > Scyliorhinidae > Scyliorhinus > Scyliorhinus torazame. The sequence goes on from NC_092710.1 coordinate 327,419,494, forward strand.
GTGTGTGCAGGAGGGTTTCCTGACGCAGTTTGTTGACAGGCCAACAAGAGGCGAGGCCACATTGGATTTGGTTTTGGGTAATGAACCAGGCCAGGTGTTGGATTTGGAGGTAAGTGAGCACTTTGGGGACAGTGACCACAATTCGGTGACGTTTACGTTAAGGATGGAAAGGGATAAGTATACACCGCAGGGCAAGAGTTATAGCTGGGGGAAGGGAAATTATGATGCCATTAGACGTGACTTGGGGGGGATAAGGTGGAGAAGTAGGCTGCAAGTGTTGGGCACACTGGATAAGTGGAGCTTGTTCAAGGACCAGCTACTGCGTGTTCTTGATAAGTATGTACCGGTCAGGCAGGGAGGAAGGTGCCGAGCGAGGGAACCGTGGTTTCCCAAAGAAGTGGAATCTCTTGTTAAGAGGAAGAAGGAGGCCTATGTGAAGATGAGGTGTGAAGTTTCAGTTGGGGCGATGGATAGTTACAAGGTAGCGAGGAAGGATCTAAAGAGAGAGCTAAGACGAGCAAGGAGGGGACATGAGAAGTATTTGGCAGGAAGGATCAAGGAAAACCCAAAAGCTTTCTATAGGTATGTCAGGAATAAGCGAATGACTAGGGAAAGAGTAGGACCAGTCAAGGACAGGGATGGGAAGTTGTGTGTAGAGTCTGAAGAGGTAGGCGAGATACTAAATGAATATTTTTCGTCAGTATTCACTCAAGAAAAAGATAATGTTGTGGAGGAGAATGCTGAGCTCCAGGTAAATAGATTAGATGGCATTGAGGTACGTAGGGAAGAGGTGTTGGCAATTCTGGACAGGCTGAAAATAGATAAGTCCCCGGGACCTGATGTGATTTATCCTAGGATTCTCTGGGAGGCCAGGGAAGAGATTGCTGGACCATTGGCTTTGATTTTTATGTCATCATTGGCTACAGGAATAGTGCCAGAGGACTGGAGGATAGCAAATGTGGTCCCTTTGTTCAAAAAGGGGAGCAGAGACAACCCCGGCAACTATAGACCGGTGAGCCTCACGTCTGTAGTGGGTAAAGTCTTGGAGGGGATTATAAGAGACAAGATTTATAATCATCTAGATAGGAATAATATGATCAGGGATAGTCAGCATGGCTTTGTGAAGGGTAGGTCATGCCTCACAAACCTTATCGAGTTCTTTGAGAAGGTGACTGAACAGGTAGACGAGGGTAGAGCAGTTGATGTGGTGTATATGGATTTCAGCAAAGCGTTTGATAAGGTTCCCCACGGTAGGCTATTGCAGAAAATACGGAGGCTGGGGATTGAGGGTGATTTAGAGATGTGGATCAGAATTTGGCTAGCTGAAAGAAGACAGAGGGTGGTGGTTGATGGGAAATGTTCAGAATGGAGTTCAGTCACAAGTGGAGTACCACAAGGATCTGTTCTGGGGCCGTTGCTGTTTGTCATTTTTATCAATGACCTAGAGGAAGGCGCAGAAGGGTGGGTGAGTAAATTTGCAGACGATACTAAAGTCGGTGGTGTTGTCGATAGTGTGGAAGGAAGTAGCAGGTTACAGGGGGATATAGATAAGCTGCAGTGCTGGGCTGAGAGGTGGCAAATGGAGTTTAATGTAGAGAAGTGTGAGGTGATTCACTTTGGAAGGAATAACAGGAATGTGGAATATTTGGCTAATGGAAAAGTTCTTGAAAGTGTGGATGAGCAGGGGGATCTAGGTGTCCATGTACATAGATCCCTGAAAGTTGCCACCCAGGTTGATAGGGTGGTGAAGAAGGCCTATGGAGTGTTGGCCTTTATTGGTAGAGGGATTGAGTTCCGGAGTCAGGAGGTCATGTTGCAGCCGTACAGAACTCTGGTACGGCCGCATTTGGAGTATTGCGTACAGTTCTGGTCACCGCATTATAGGAAGGACGTGGAGGCTTTGGAACGGGTGCAGAGGAGATTTACCAGGATGTTGCCTGGTATGGAGGGAAAATCTTATGAGGAAAGGCTGATGGACTTGAGGTTGTTTTCGTTAGAGAGAAGAAGGTTAAGAGGAGACTTAATAGAGGCATACAAAATGATCAGAGGGTTAGATAGGGTGGACAGTGAGAGCCTTCTCCCGCGGATGGAAATGGCTAGCACGAGGGGACATAGCCTTAAACTGAGTGGTAATAGATATAGGACAGAGGTCAGAGGTAGGTTCTTTACGCAAAGAGTAGTGAGGCCGTGGAATGCCCTACCTGCTACAGTAGTGGACTCGCCAACATTGAGGGCATTTAAAAGTTTATTGGATAAACATATGGATGATAATGGCATAGTGTAGGTTAGATGGCTTTTGTTTCGGTGCAACATCGTGGGCCAAAGGGCCTGTACTGCGCTGTATTGTTCTATGTTCTATGTTGTTCTATAAGGCAAGATATCTTGTACCCAGCAACTTTCACCGTTGCCGTCGCGGTTGCGAGGTTGTGCGGCTGGGACTGGTCGTGATGGAGGTGAGCTGCGGCTGGTGTTGGTCGGCCCCGGGCTGGTTGGCGGCGGTGGCAGATGATGAACGGCCAGATGAAGTGCCCGACGAGCAGGGGTCTTGAGACGCCGTCCAAAATGGCGCCAAAGATGGCGGCGCCCATGGGGCGCACATGGCGGGCAGCGTTAAAGATGGCGGTGCCCATGGGCTGCACGTGGTCTGTTGGGAGGAAGATGGCGGCGCCCACGGGCCGGACATGGTCTGCGGGGATGAAAATGGCGACGCCCACTGGTTGCACATGGCGGGTGCAGGAACACTGGGCCTAGATACAGCAGCGATCGACCGGGCCTGGCACACTGCAGCCTTCTTCCCACAGGTCTTACAAATTGCACTCCGCGCCGGGCAGCGCTGCAGGGGGTGTTTGGTCTGCCCGCAGAAGGGCCCCCCGGGGTTGGTTGGCTGCCGCGCGGCGCAGGCTTGGGGTTAGCTGGGGCCGGCCGCTGGTGGGGCCCATGATGTCCATGAGGGTGCCTTGCGGTCGGAGGCGTACGACTGTACGTTCCGGGAGGCTATCGTTAGTGTGTTCGCGAGTTGCCTGGTCGCCGTGAGGTCGAGCGTACCCCCTTCTAATAGGCGCTGGTGGATGTACGCCGACCCCATGCCCTTAACAAAAGCGTCCCTGATTAAGAGTTCTGTATGTTCAGCGGCAGAAACTGTCTGGCAATCGCAGTTCGTCGCCAGGATGTGCAGGGCACGCCAGAAATCGTCTAATGACTCACCGGGGAGCTGCTGCCTCATGGACAGGAGGTGCCTGACGTAGAGTTTGTTGATCGGCCGGATATAGTGTCCTTTCAGAAGCTCCATAGCTTCAGGGTGAGTGGGTGCATCCCGGATAAGGGGAAAAATCTCGGAGCTCACCCGTGAGTACAGGATCTGGAGCTTCTGTGCGTCCGAGGGTTGTTCAGTCGCTGATCCGAGGTAGCTTTCGAAGCAAGCTAGCCAGTGGTCGAAGGCCGACGTGGCGTTGTCTGCTTGCGGGTGCAGCTGCAGGCGATCAGGCTTGATGCGTAGTTCCATCGTTGTAAAATCTCTGCTTAATAAATTGATGCACCATCAATTACGATGAGACGAGAGTCGAGAGTAATCGAGGCTTTATTAAGCAGAGATGTGTGGCCTCCTGCGGCTGCTTCCAGAATGGGAGCAGCTCGGTGAGCACACACATTTATACTCCACCTACTGGGCGGAGCCAGCAGGCAGGGATCTACCCCCGTACCTGTAGTACAGGAGCCTTACCGTAATATCTCTAATAACAACTACTATACAATCAGTGGTGACTACCACAAACTGTAAGACTGATAAATTTCCCAGGAATACAGATATAACTTTGGTGAAGTGTCAGGAGTGGCTTTTTCTTTATCTGTCTTTTCAAACACAACAAAACTCATTCCCTGTAATCAGTGTAACAGGCTGCTTCCATTATATAAGATGTGTACAAGATGATAAATGGTATGGATAAAGGAACAGATGATTCCTCTTGTGGGGCATTCTAGAATGAGACATTAGATAAGGGGCGGTATGACAGATTGGGTGATAGCAGATCAGCGTCCGATTTACACTCCAATCCATTCCATCAGAGTCAATGGAAATGGAGCTGCTCCCAGGGCGGATTTCAGTCCCTGGTTTAACCTCCAGCCTGTGCTGTGTTATTGGATCTCAGCTGGTCAAATAAGTGGCTGGTGTACAGTCACACATTTTGTGCTACTGTCCAAGATAAAGTTAAACTCCTGCTATAATCTCGACTGAGTTATCCAATCACATCTAGACCTCACTGAGGCGACAACAGGCAGTTTAACCTCGCTGGTCTGGGAAGTGAGAACAATCCAAGTTCTCCTCCAAATGCTCAACCTCTATTTTCTCACTGTCGCTGGCTTGACATCCTGGAAGTGCCAACTTTTAAAAATAAATTTAGAGTGCGCAATTCATTTTTTCCAATTAAGGGGCAATTTAGTGTGGCCAATTTACCTAGCCTGTACATCTTTGGGTTGTGGGGGCGAAACCCACGCAAACACGGGGAGAATGTCCAAACTCCACACGGACAGTGACCCAGAGCCGGGATTGAACCTGGGACCTCGGCGCCGTGAGGCAGCAGTGCTAACCACTGTGCCATCGTGCTGCCCTGGAACTGCCAACTTAACAATGTTGGTGTACCTGCACCACATGGAAAGCAGCGGTTCAAAAGGAGGGCTCACCACCATCTTAGGACACCAAGGAAAGGGTAATAAATACCAACCTTGTCGACAACTCCCACATCCCAAGAAGCAACAATAAATACCATGTGATCACAATCTACAAAGACTCAACCAAATATGTTCCTGATTCAAGTTTTTTTTACAGCTTTTTTCTACAAGATTGAAGAGCAATAGAACAATTTAAAATATAATAGTCATCTCCACCTATTGCTCTGAAATGTGGGCCCTGTAAATGTCCCGATGGACAATTGAAATGAGGTTTCAGATCTGCCTTTGGAGGCAGCTTCACTTCAGTGGTCATTGGGTGGTCCAGATCTCACCGACATTTCCAATGACCTTGTTTTTGAGTGAGGCACTCAGCTGATTTGATTACTTTGCATTGACAGAGCCACACACCATCGCCTGGCCTCTCTTCACAGTAACATTGTAGCGCACAAAGACTCCGTGAGACGAATATAGTGAAGTCGATGAGGCTTTATTAAGCGTGTCTGTTCCCCAGCAACTCGATAGTAAACTGGCCTGCGGGGGAAGACACCGGCTTCTTATACTTCGCCTTCAGGGCGGAGCTTGAGGTCAACGGCCAACCAGGACCCGGGATCTGTCAGCCAATGACATTAGGGCTTCCAGTCCCACATGACCCCCAATACATAATACCACATTCACCCCTTGTCAAAAATGAACCCGGCGGGGTGATGCTTCGTATGGTGGTAAGGGTTTACAGGGCTGGTCCTGGGAGGATAGAACATTCACATGGTAGTACAGTATTGGACAGTTTTGTCCTGTTGCAACTATTTACAGAGGGTATAGGAAAAAACAAAATGTTCTTTGAACAGTCCATTTTTGTTTTACATCGACGCCACGAGTCGGTCGGGCGGTCTGGTCGTCCGTGTCGATCGCCTCGGCCCCGGCGGTGGTGGTGGTGCTTGTACCAGTGTTGTCGCCTCCAGTAGCCGTACGGTTTCAGCTGTCGGTGCAAAGGGGAGGGGGACTGATCCTCCTGGGAAGGGTGCGGTCGCGGGGTGCGGCAGTGGCAGGAAGGGGGGCGGTTGGGTTGATGGTGTCGGGGGGGTGTGCGTGGTGCCGGCGGGCGCCAGATCCCGCAGGGAGACCGTGTCCTGTTGGCCGTCGGGGTACTCCACGTAGGCTTACTGGGGGTTTGCGTGGAGGAGGTGAACCCTTTCGACCAACGGGTCCGCCTTATGTGCCCGCACATGCTTTCGGAGCAGGATGGGTCCTGGGGCCGCCAGCCAGGTCGACAGCGACGTTCCAGAGGAGGACCTCCTAGGGAAGACAAGGAGACGCTCGTGAGGCGTTTGATTAGTGCTTGTACATAATAACGACCGGATGGAATGGAGAGCGTCCGGGAGGACCTCCTGCCACCGTGAAACTGGGAGATCCCTGGACCGTAGGGCCAGTAGGACGGCCTTCCAGACCGTGCCGTTCTCCCTTTCTACTTGTCCGTTCCCCCGGGGGTTGTAGCTGGTCGTCCTGCTTGAGGCTATGCCCTTGCTGAGCAGGAACTGGCGCAGCTCGTCACTAATGAAAGAGGACCCCCTGTCGCTGTGGACGTATGCGGGGTAACCGAACAGTGTGAAGATGCTGTTCAGGGCTTTAATGACTGTGGCCGCGGTCATGTCGGAGCAGGGAATGGCAAATGGGAAGCGGGAGTATTCGTCCACTACATTAAAAAAATATGCGTTGCGGTCGGTGGAGGGGAGGGGCCCTTTGAAATCGAGACTGAGGCGTTCAAAGGGGCGGGAAGCCTTAATCAGGTGCGCTCCATCTGGCCTGAAAAAATGCGGCTTGCATTCCGCGCAGATGTGGCAGTCCCTTGTGACTGTACGGACCTCTTCTAAAGAGTATGGGAGATTGCGGGACTTGATGAAGTGGTAAAACCGAGTGACCCCCGGGTGGCAGAGGTCCTCGTGGAGGGTTTGGAGGCGGTCAATTTGTGCGTTGGCACATGTGCCGCGGGATAGGGCATCGGACGGCTCGTTCAGCTTTCCGGGCCGGTACAAGATCTCATAGTTGAAGTTGGAGAGCTCGATCCTCCACCTTAAGATCTTGTCATTTTTAATTTTGCCCCGCTGTGCATTATCGAACATGAAAGCTACCGACCGTTGGTCAGTGAGGAGAGTGAATCTCCTGCCGGCCAGGTAATGCCTCCAATGTCGCACAGCTTCCACTATGGCTTGGGCTTCCTTTTCCACTGAGGAGTGGCGGATTTCTGAGGCGTGGAGGGTTCGGGAGAAAAAGGCCACGGGTCTGCCCGCTTGATTAAGGGTGGCCGCTAGAGCTACGTCGGAGGCGTCGCTCTCGACCTGGAAGGGGAGGGACTCGTCGATGGCGCGCATCGTGGCCTTTGCGATGTCCGCTTTGATGCGGCTGATGGCCTGGCAAGCCCCTGTCGACAGAGGGAAGGTCGTGGTCTGTATTAGGGGGCAGGCCTTGTCTGCGTACTGGGGGACCCACTGGGCGTAGTACGAAAAGAACCCCAGGCAGCGTTTCAGGGCTTTTGGGCAGTGCGGGAGGGGAATTTCCATGAGTGCGCGCATACGTTCGGGGTCGGGGCCTATCATCCCATTGCGTACTATGTAGCCCAGAATGGCTAGCCGGTCGGTGCTAAAAACGCACTTGTCCTCGTTGTACGTGAGGTTCAAGGCTTTGGCGGTCTGGAGGAATTTTTGGAGGTTGGCGTCGTGGTCCTGCTGATCGTGGCCGCAGATGGTTAAATTGTCGAGATACGGGAACGTGGCCCGCAACCCATGTTGATCAACTATCCGGTCCATCTCCCGTTGGAAGACCGAGACCCCGTTTGTGACGCCAAAAGGGACCCGTAGGAAATGGTATAATCGCCCGTCTGCCTCGAAGGCTGTGTACTTGCGGTCACTTGGGCGGATGGGGAGCTGATGGTAGGCGGACTTGAGATCCACGGTGGAGAAGACTTTATACTGGGCAATCCGATTGACCATGTCGGATATGCGGGGGAGAGGGTACGCGTCTAGTTGTGTGTACCTGTTGATGGTCTGGCTATAGGCAATGAACATCCTTTGTTTCTCCCCTGTCTTCACTACTACCACCTGCGCTCTCCAGGGACTATTGCTGGCCTGGATTATGCCCTCCTTTAGTAGCCGCTGGACTTCGGACCGAATGAAGGTCCGGTCCTGGGCGCTGTACCGTCTGCTCCTAGTTTGCAATCCGGGGTGAGGTTCGCAAACAAGGACGGGGGTTGCACCTTGAGGGTAGCGAGGCCGCAGATAGTGAGTGGGGGTATGGGGCCGCCGAATTTAAACGTAAGGCTCTGTAGATTACATTGGAAATCTAATCCCAGCAAGGTGGGGGCACAGAGTTGGGGAAGGACGTTAAGTTTGTAGTTTTTGAACTCCCTCCGCTGCACCGTTAGGGTAACTATGCAGAATCCCTGGATCTGTACGGAGTGGGATCCTGCAGCTTGGCAAATCTTTTGTGCGCTGGGATAGGTGGTCAAGGAACAGCGTCTTATCGTGTCGGGGTGTATAAAGCTTTCCGTGCTCCCGGAGTCGACTAGGCATTGCGTCTCGTGGCCGTTAATTAGGACCGTTGTCGTCGTCGTCTGGAGTGTCTGGGGCCGAGCCTGATCGAGCGTAACCGAAGCGAGCCGTGGTTGTAGTAGTGGGGTGGGGTCCGTTGTTGCCGTCCAAGATGGCGTCGGGGATGGACAAAATGGCCGCCCCCATACATCGCACGTGGCTGGGGGGTCACAAGATGGCGGTGGGGGTGGACAAAACGCCCCAGGTCGGGGGCGGTCCAAGATGGCGGCGCCCCTCCTCCCCTCGTGGTGGTCGGGACCCAAAATGGCATCGTCTGCGGGTCGCACAACGGCGCCCCTCCTCCCCTCGTGGTAGTCGGGACCCAAAATGGCGGCATCTGCGGGTCGCACATGGTGTGCTGGGGGGTCTGGGGAGCGTGAGCGCTAGGACCGTGAGCGCTAGGACCGCGCGGAGCTCCCTCACCGCGAGCGCTAGGACCGCGAGCGCTAGGACCGCGCGGAGCTCCCTCACCGGGGACAGCGGTGGTCGGGGCCCAAGCCGGCGGCACCGGCGGGTCAGGCGTGGGGCCGCGAGCGCAAGGAGCGCGAGGAGCTCCCTCACCGGGGACAGCGGTGGTCGGGGTCCAAGTAGGTGGCGCCGGTGGGTCAGGCGTGGGGCGCGGGACGGGGGTGAGGGTGGCGTTAGGGACGCAAAAAACCCCCTCCTCTCCGTGGAGAGTGTTGGCCGGGACCCAAAGCGGTAGCGCCGGCGGCGGGTCGTACATGGACTGCGGGGAGGGGGGTTGGGGAGCGTAGGCGGCGTGCAGGGCTCCCAGTTCTCCCGGGACCGCGGTGGTCGGGACCCAGAGCGGCTGCGCCTGCGGGTCGCACATGGCGTGCTGGGGGGGTTGGGAGGCATAGACTGCTTGTAGGGCTCCCTGTGGCCCCGGGACGGCGGCGACCTCGCGGGATCGGCACACCACCGCATAATGGCCCTTTTTCCCGCAGCTTTTGCAGATGGCTGCGCGGGCCGGACAGCGCTGTCGGGGGTGTTTCGCCTGGCCGCAGAAATAACAGCGGGCGCCCCCGGTGCGACTCGGCGTTTGGACTGCGCAAGCCTGTGGGGTATCCGGGGGGTGGGGTAGGGGGTTTGCCGCGACGGGTACGTACGGGGCCCAATGGCCTGCCGCGCGGTCGGGGTCGTAGGCGCGGGTATGACGCGCGGCCACGTCTAGGGAGGCTGCTAGGGCCCGTGCCTCTGAGAGTCCTAGTGACTCTTTTTCTAGAAGTCTTTGGCGGATTTGGGAGGATTGCATACCTGCCACAAAAGCATCGCGCATTAACATGTCCGTGTGTTCGTTTGCATTCACCGACGGGCAGCTGCAGGCTCGTCCCAAAATCAGCAGCGCGGCGTAGAACTCGTCCATCGATTCTCCGGGAGCTTGCCGTCTTGTCGCGAGCTGGTAGCGAGCGTAGATTTGGTTAACTGGGCGAACGTAGAGACTTCTCAGTGCTGTGAGCACCGTCTGGAAATCGTCGGTGTCTTCAATGAGGGTGAAAATCTCCGTGCTCACCCTCGAGTGCAGGACCTGCAGTTTTTGTTCGTCTGAGACTCGGCCGGTGGTCGTTCTGATGTAGGCCTCGAAGCAAGTCTGCCAGTGTTTGAAGGCTGCTGCCGCATTCACTGCGTGGGGGCTGATCCTCAGGCATTCTGGAATGATCCTGAGCTCCATAGTCCTTTTTAGGCACGCTTAATAAATTGTAGCGCACAAAGACTCCGTGAGATGAATATAGTGAAGTCGATGAGCGTGTCTGTTCCCCAGCAGCTCGATAGTAAACTGGCCTGCGGGGGAAGACACCGGCTTCTTATACTTCGCCTTCAGGGCGGAGCTTGACGTCAATGGCCAACCAGGACCCGGGATCTGTCAGCCAATGACATTAGGGCTTCCAGTCCCACATGACCCCCAATACATACTACCACAAACATTTACATGGTGCTCTGCACCTTTTGATGATGTACTCATGAGAGATGAAGAAAAACATTGTCCCAAGATCCAAGTGACTTCATCTGCACCTGGACAAACTAAATTCCAGACTTTAGCTAACTTTACATTTTCTAACATGATATCAAAAAGTACCTGTAATTCTCCCTGACTCTTTATTCCCTGAATTATTTACACAGATTGTCCTCAAACCAGAACCTAATAGGAATGAGGAGGTGGGTGGTGGGTGTGAGTGTGATTCCACACAGCATGAGGACACCACCAGAGACTGGAGGGAATGATCCCTGGCACCGGGAAAGAGGGAAGGGAAAATATCTGCAAGATATTGCAACTGGGAAAAGTGAAGGGAATTCTGTACCAAAGGATGGTCCAGTGTTTTGATGTTGTCCTGGAGTGACACTCGAATAGACCAGGGGCCCTGAATGGACAGACAGTCGGGAGGGGTAGAAGGATCTGTTCCTGTCCTCTTTGCCCACCAGGTGCCTTTCACAACATTAAAAAGATGTAAAACCCGGTCTTCTTCCAGCCACAATGTAACTTCTGGGAGGTTTGCCCCTATTGATCTCACAAATGGTGTCACTGCCTCATTGTCACTGTCAGCAGTTAAACCAGCATCAGGCTCCAATAGATGTCCCCGGATCCCAACATTTAAATGTTCTGCCTGTCTCCAGTGGAAGGTTGGTGAAGGTAACATAGGGTTTGGTCTGGAATGGAGTAACAGCGAGTCAATAAGTTTCTCTTTCAACCTTATTCCTGCGCGCACACACACCCTGTACCGAAATTGTGGCCTGCTATTGGATACTTAGATACTGGAATCACCTTCTTAAACATGAATATTTCAGGGAATGGGCATAGCCCCGATCAGCACATTGCCCCATCAGTTTTAAAGACAGCTCTGTGATCACAGGGATATTTTATTCACCATGTTACAGAGATAGCAGGACAATTGTAGGAGTTATTGAAGTTAGCGAGAGACCAGCTAAAGGCAGAGCATTTGCTGCGATGTTTGTGCCAGCTCATTTTACTTTTGGCACTGAGAGACAGAAAGACATTTTGTCGATGCTTGTTTGATGATCAGGTTTGATTTGGGGTCTTGTGGAAACTTTTGACTCCTGTTTTATGACAGGAGTAAAAGCTGCTTCCAAAATCTATCAAATTTACTTCCTGTATCAAAATGATCTTTATTCTGAATAAATGGATTGCTGTTTATCTGTTGAAAGAGAAGCTTTGCAGCCCCATCAGTAAAATACATTGGCAGTCATTCCCATAGTTAGTGATATCTATCAGGAAATTTCAGCCTTATTTCTTCCGACAATGACGTTTCAGTGAGTTATTGGCCGGACGGCCTTTACATTTTAGCCACAACCTCGATCCAGGGTGGAATGAACTTTCCTGGCTCAAATAAAATTTTTAAAAGGTGTTTGTGGAGTGCACTTTGTGTTTTAATGCGCAGCGTGAACACTGTGCATCATTCCTCCACTGCAATTCATTTTTAATAGCAGATCTGCTGCATCTTGACACATTTCCACAGTTGCCTGTTTCCTGAAGGGAGCACATTAGAAGCACAAGTCCGCTCCCTCCCTTTCCTTCGCACCTGCATTCTTCCCACCTCCTCCGGCAGGATTGAGTCTTTCCCAGGGTGCATTTCAGGCTGGCTGTTCTTCAATTAGCCACGCTGGCTTGAACTCGCCATCTGTGGTTGATCGCAGCTGGAGGCTCCTGGGCCTGCCGATCACACGCACACTCAGCGGGCAAACATTCAAACCATGGGCGCAATCATTTTAAAATAAATTTAGAGTACCCAATTTTTTTTTTTTCCAATTAAGGGCCAATTTAGCGTGGCCAATCCACCGAATCAGCACATCTTTGGGTTGTGGGGGTGAAATCCACGCAGACACGGGGATAATGTGCAAACTCCACACGGACAGTGACCCAAGGCCAGGATTTGACCCGGGTGCTCAGCGCCGTAGTCCCAGTGCTAACCACTGCTCCACCGTGCTGGCCTTCCATGGGCGCAATCTAATGGCCGACATGAATTCGAGCGAACTGGTTAGATCACGGGACTGTCCGAAATTGAAAACCGTGCCGGGCGGCGATCGGTTTGTGATCTAACCGGCTCACTCCCATTGGCGAGATCCGTATCCCGCTGCGGCGTGGTGATAAACCAGTAATCACCAATTAAGGCCAATCCCCATCCCATTAACGGGAAGGACCCCCTAGCTAACCGCCGCTCGTGATATAACCGGCTCCCCAGCATGCATCACGTGGTCACCCTTTAGCACATCTATCAACTTGAAGCTAGTGAAATGGTTGCTGTGGGGATAGGAGGAGGAGGTGAGTAGCCATCTTTGAAAACAGGCAGTCAGCCGGAGGGCACCGGGGCTGCTGGTCAAGTGTTCAGGGTGGGTGTGGGAGCCCCCGGAGAGGAACGGAGCTGCTCGGGGTGGGTCAGCCACCATTGGTGGGGGCGCTGGCCCTGGGGGCAAGGGGCTCAGGTCTGACATACCACCCCCCCGAATTGCGTGTACCCATAACAGAGGCAATCTCAGCTTCTGCCTGTCTGTCCCACCGAACACCTCCAGGACAGAGCCCTGTCCGTGTGTGGTGATACACCACTGTACTTCCCTAGCATTGTACATAGTTAGCTAATAGTTGTGTGTAACGTGGCCCTGTAATCCTGTGTATGGTACTGTGTATTGTATTGCTACCGTGCTGCCTAGGGGAAAGCAGCAGCAGCCAGGTTCATGGCACTGTGGTTGGCTCTGCTGCACAGGAGGGCAGGAAGAAGAATGGCAGGGCTATAGTGATAGGGGACTCAATCGTAAGGGGAATAGACAGGCGGTTCTGCGGACGCGATCGAGACTTCAGGATGGTAAGTTGCCTCCCTGGTACAAGGGTCAAGGATGTCTCGGAGCAGCAGCAGGACATTCTGGGAGGGAGGGTGAACAGCCAGCTGTTGTGGTGCATATAGGCACCAACGATATAGGACAAAAATGGGATGAAGTCCCACAAGCTGAATTCAGGGAGTTAGGAGTTAAACTAAAAAGTAGGACCTCAAAGGTAGTAATCTCAGGATTGCTACCAGTGCCACGAGCTAGTCAGAGTAGGAATGTCAGGATAGATAGGATGATAGCGTGGTTCGAGAGATGGTGCAAAAGGGAGTGATTCAAATTCCTGGGGCATTGGATCCGGTGCTGGGGTAGGTGGGATGAGTACAAACCGGACGGTCTGCACCTGGGCAGGACTGGAACCAATGTCCTAGGGGGGGTGTTTGCTAGTGCTGTTGGGGAGGGTTTAAACTTATGTGGGAGGGGAATGGGAACCGATGCAGGAATTCGGAGGGAAGTAAAACGGGACCAGAAACAAAAAGCAGTAAGGGGGAAAGTGTAAGGCATAGTCAAAATTCAAAAAGGCCGACAGTACAGGATACAGTGACTGAGGAGAGCTCAGTGAATAGGACCAGTAACACTAAAAGGAATAAAACGGGAAGTCAAAAAATAAATAGAAAGCAAAGTTGCAGGTTACTACATGAAGATATGGGTTCTACGATCAGGAAAATTAGGAGAAAAGTTAAAAGGAAAAAGAACTTAGGAGAGGTTACTGATAGAGGTGTTAAGATTCAAAACTGAGGTCTTCAAGGAGGTATAAGGGTACTTTACCTGAATGCTCGTCGTATTCGGAATAAGGTAAATGAGTTGACGGCACAAATCATCGTGAATGACTATGATTTAGTGGCCATTACTGAAACATGGTTAAAGGATGGTCACGACTGGGAGTTAAATATCCAAGGGTATCAAACTATTCGGAAGGACAGAGTGGATGGGAAAGGGAGGTATTGTAGCTCTGTTATTTAAGGATGACATCCGGGCAGTAGTAAGGGATGCTATGGATCATTTGGGTGGAAATCAGGAATAGTAAGGCAAAAAGGTCACTGATAGGAGTAGTGTGTAGGCCACCAAATAGTAACATTATGGTGGGGCAGGCAATAAACAAAGAAATAACGGATGCATGTAGAAATGGTACAGCAGTTATCATGGGGGATTTTAATCTACATGTCGATTGGTTTAACCAGGTCGGTCAAGGCAGCCTTGAGGAGGAGTTTATAGAATGTATCTGCGATAGTTTCCTAGAACAGTATGTAATGGAACCTACGAGGGAACAAGCGGTCCTAGATCTGGTCCTGTGTAATGAGAAGGATTGATTCAGGATCTCATAGTTAGTGATCCTCTCGGAAGGAGCGATCACAATATGGTGGAATTTAAAATACAAATGGAGGGTGAGAAGGTATAATCAAGCACTAGTGTTTTGTGCTTAAACAAAGGAGATTACAGTGGGATGAGAGAAGAACTAGCTAAGGTAGACTGGGAGCAAAGACTTTACGGTGAAACAGTTGAGGAACAGTGGAGAACCTTCCAAGTGATTTTTCACAGAGCTCAGCAAAAGTTTCTACCAACAAAAAGGAAGGACAGTAGAAAGAGGGAAAATCGACCATGGATATCTAAGGAAATAAGTGACAGTATCAAATTGAAGGAAAAAGCATACCAAATGGCAAAGATTAGTGGGAGACTAGAGGATTGGGAAATCTTAAGTGGGTAACAGAAAGCTATTAAAAATGTTATAAAGAAGTGTAAGATAGATTATGAGTAAATTTGCTCAGAATATAAAAACAGATAGTAAAAGTTTCTACAAATACATGAAACAGAAAGGCGTGGCTAATGTAAATATTGGTCCTTTAGAGGATGAGAAGGGAGATTTAATAATGGGAGATGAGGAAACGGCTGAGGAACTGAACAGGTTTTTTGGGTTGGTCTTCACAGTGACAGTGACTGATGGAAATGAGGCTATGGCAGCTGAGGATCTTGAGAGGATTGTTATCACTAAGGAGGTAGTGATGGGCAAGCTAATGGGGCTAAAGGTAGACAAGTCTCCTGGACCTGATGGAATGCATCCCAGAGTGCTAAAAGAGATGGCTAGGAAAATTGCAAATGCACTCACGATAATTTACCAAAATTCACTAGGCTCTGGGGTGATCCCGGCAGATTGGAAATTAGCAAATGTGACACCACTGTTTAAAAAAGGAGGTAGGCAGAAAGCGGGTAATTATAGGCCAGTGAGCTTAACTTCGGTAGTAGGGAAGATGATGGAGTCTATCGTCAAGGAAGAAATAACGAGGCATCTGGATGGAAATTGTCCCATTGGACAGTGTAGAAGCCAGGTATTTCGAATACAACTAGTATAGGTAAAGGATAGCTGTTTAAGCATAAAAATTAAGCCCCAGTTTTAAATACTCATTTAAAACTGAGAATTTCAGCACCCATAAATTCAGGTCTTCAATAGATACATGAAACAGCATAAAATTCCATCATAGATTAAAACAGCACAGTTGCAAGACAACTTGACACTGCTTGTGCTAATTGTCAAGGACAAGGGCTGAATACCATAGCAACATGAAGGCACCATTGTTCACAATGGTGATAACAGCTAAGTCAATAGAAGACCAGTTTTTGTTGGTAAAGATTTAGCGGAATATCACATTCCATAACATGTAGACAGGAAACAATTAAAAAGCTGATGTTGCACATTGAAGATGGACGGCTTGCCATCAAATCAAATGTGTTTGAGTCTAACCCCAACCAATTAGGATTATATTGGGGTGTGATTAGATGACTTAAGACAGACATGAAAGTGTATAACTGAAAAGTTTCCCCGCTCCATTTTTAGTCTTTCTGTTAGTTTGTTAGTCTGTCCTTAATTGTCTGTCTTTAATTCTCTGAGTCTTTGTGTTGTTGTGTTGTCTTTCTGTTAGTTTAGTCAGTTTTGTCCTTAATAGTCTTTCTGTGTTGTGTTGAGATGTCTTTTCCGGGGTGTTAGTCTGTGTCAGTGATGTAGTGCACTTTTATGACTTTGAGTTTGAGTTTAGCTGAAGATTAGCTCTCTCTCACTCTCTTCAAGTTTCATTTCCAGACTTTGACCTTTTAAAAGTTACTTTCAAGCTGCCTGCCTAAGCAAAAAAGATAATGGGCAAAATTCTCTGGAAACGGCGCGATGTCCGCCGACTGGCGCCCAAAACGGCGCAAAGCAGATGGGCATCGTGCCGCCCCAAAGGTGCGGAATGCTCCTCAACATTGAGGGGCCAGGTCAGCGCCGGACGAATTTCCGCCCCGCCAGCTGGCGGAAAAGGCCTTTGGTGCCCCGCAAGCTGGCGCAGAAATGACATCTCCGGGCGGCGCATGCGCGGGAGCGTCAGCGGCTGCTGACGGCATTCCCGCGCATGCGCAGTGGAGGGAGTCTCTTCTGCCTCCGCCATGGTGGAGACCGTGGCGGAGGCGGAAGGGAAAGAGTGCCCCAATGGCACAGGCCCGCCCGCGGATCGGTGGGCCCCGATCGCGGGACAGGCCACCGTGGGGGCATCCCCCGGGGCCAGATCGCCCCGTGCCCCTCCCAGGACCCCGGAGCCCACCCGCGCCGCCTTGTCCCGCCGGTAAGGTAGGTGGTTTAATTTACGCCGGCGGGACAGGCATTTTAGCGGCGGGACTTCGGCCCATCCGGGCTGGAGAATTGAGCAGGGGGGCCCGCCAACCGGCGCGGCGCGATTCCCGCCCCCGCCAAATCTCTGGTGCCGGAGACTTCGGCAACCGGCGGGGGCGGGATTCACGCCAGCCCCAGACGATTCTCCGACCCGGCGGGTGGTCGGAGAATCTCACCCCTGGTCTTTGATTCTCTGAAAGCTTTGAATTGTCTACGAATTGCCTTTTAAATGACTTTCAAATTGTAATCAAGCAACTACAAATAAAACAATTCTTTTTGGCACCTGAGAAGTTTTAACTGAAGTTTCTGCTGAGTCCCAGTAATCGCAAAGTGCTACTGGTAACCGAATAGCAGAAATAATATAAATTCCTTCAACTTTACACAGTCGAATAATACTAGGAATCCAACAACTTGGCATAGTCCAAAAATATTACAAATCTTTCAACTTGTCGTAGTGCGCCAGGACTTTGATTCATCAACTAAGCTTCCTCCAACTTGGCATAGTTCGGCAAGTTAAGATCCCCTCAATTGCAGATTCTAACAGACAGACGCAGCATGGGTTCCTAAAGGGCAGGTCATGCCCAACTAATTTAGTGGAATTTTTTGAGGGCATTACCAGTGCAGTAGACAATGCGGAGCCAATGGATGTGGTCTACCTGGATTTCCAGAAAGCTTTTGACAAGGTGTCACACAAAAGGTTGCTGCATAAGATAAAGATGCATGGTGCTAAGGGTAAAGTAGTAGCATGGATAGAGGATTGGTTAATTAATAGAAAGCAAAGAGTGGGGATTAATGGGTGTTTCTCTGTTTGGCAATCAGTAGCTAGTGGTGTCCCTCAGGGATCAGTGTTAGGCCCACAATTGTTCACAATTTACATAATTTACACTCCCGACGCTCACACCTACCCTCACTCTCTAACTCCCTTTGCCTTCCGCCCCTCCCATCAAAACTTCCACATCCCCTCATCTTCTCAATCTTTACTCCTTTCTCCACTCCCACACTCTCCCTCCATACCCTCACCTACCCACACTTCAGTCCCCCTACACCGCTACTGTCCCGATAACTGCTTCCACAACCCACCATCCTGATATACTCTTCCCATAACCATACTCCAGACTGCTTCCCTGATCCGTTGCCTATCCTCTCCTACCACACCTACCCCCACTCACTATACACAAAATTGTTCACACTCCCTGCCACATCCCACCCTACTCTCACATCCCCCTGCCTCCCCTCCTCTCGTCCTCTTCCCTCCTTTCCCCTCCCTCCCAACCTGCGTTCCCTACCCTACGCTACCCTCCCCTCAGTTCCCTCCCTACCTCCCCTCATCCCCACCACCTTATTGGACAGCCGGAAATATCTGTCCAGGCACAAATCCTCACTCGTGCAATGAGACTAATATCATTCCCTCAGAGATGTGCATTTGTTCCAGAACAGACGCTAATTGTGAACATTTCACTGAATGAACCTCCCAACCTACCCACATTCAGTTAACTGCCCAGTTCCAGATGTTTATCCCATTCTGCTTCTACTGGGCCTGGAACCTACGCCTGGCTTCATAACAGACTGTCGGGAAGTCTGGGAACTAAGGAATTGAATGAGAGGAATCAGGAAGGTCATCCTGATGTTTGATCCAGGAGGGATGTTCGGCTGCTGATGAGAAAAACAGGCACAGGGGCAGTGTCAGTCCATTTGAGGGATTGACCTCCCACACATGAAGTGCTAGAAACTGGTTTCTGCATCAGTCAGATGAAGCTTTCTGTAGATATGGAGAGGGCATCAAAGTACTTCAGAGGGACAGGGCCTTGGCTCCCCCATCAGGCTCAGCATTAACTGGAATGGTGACTGAAGGGGACCAGGAGTTGTCCCTTGTGTCTCTGTAGAGATCTAGGTGAGGTATAAGAGGAGAAAATGATCTCTTCAAATGTACTCTGTGATTCAGCGTTGACCAATGTCTGTATATTGGTCGGCTCTGGGGAGGGAATGTTATGAACATCTAAATTTCAACACATTGGGTATTAAGAACAAATGCTGAGATTCCCTGTAACCCCGTCTAGTGGGGGCTGAGCCACTCCATAAACAGAAGTGGTAAAGTTGATCATATGAATGTGGGAAGAGTTGATCATTCTCCCTAGTCCAGGACACAGCTCATTAACGCTTCAATAAAGACATTATTACAGATTGATACCAAGCTTCTTTCTTTCTTTCCTTCAGGGTCAAATTTCAGCTCATATCTATAATGCACATCTTTCCCACTGTTTAATACTCCTGTGCTAGTGCTCTTTGTGCTGTTTGCTTTCCAATTTCTTTGGGACAGGCCTCGTGCATGTTCTTCTGGATTGAGTGCCGATCCCCATTTTGTTTAGAATCCAGTTCTTCAAAGCCATAAATTTTCTGATCCTGTCCTTCATCACCTCTCCCTTTCAGTGACTATTTGATCCAACAAACCTGCCATGATCTCCATTGCTGGTGAAATCCAGCACTTCCCCAGCTGAGCAGCACAGCAAGAGGTTGTGGACAAGATGGATGCCATGTACATATCCTACTTCTGTGCTGACAGTGGACAGGGCTGGGAATGAGCTGTCAGGAAACACAGAACCTCTGTTGGGCTGTTGAACGTTGGGCTGCAATGAAGAAACTGAAGCGGTCAAAGGTGGGAAATTCCAATATTTGCAAAATTTCAACTGCAACCACATGGAAAAGTTGGATGTAAGTGGACAGATCACAGGAGTCTATTGAAACAAAAGGAATTACATTTTCTGCACCCTAGAGTTTCATAGAGCAGCAGAACACGAGAAACCTGTGGCTTCCCGTACCAGCCTCCCCGAACAAGCACCGGAATGTGGCGATTAGGGGCTTTTCACAGTAACTACATTGAAGCCTAATGAAGAAACATCTCTGTAGACTGTCAGCAGCATAGAGACCCTGCCCAATGGTGAGTGAGGAGATGGCCTTTTAGGAAACCTCCTTCCAGTACATAGAACATGGAACATAGAACGATACAGCGCAGTACAGGCCCTTCGGCCCACGATGTTGCACCGACATGGGAAGTCAAAAACAAAAGCCATCTAACCTACACTATGCCATTATCATCCATATGCTTATCCAATAAACTTTTAAATGCCCTCAATGTTGGCGAGTTCACTACTGTAACAGGTAGGGCATTCCACGGCCTCACTACTCTTTGCGTAAAGAACCTACCTCTGACCTCTGTCCTATATTTATTACCCCTCAGTTTAAGGCTATGTCCCCTCGTGCTAGCCATTTCCATCCGCGGGAGAAGGCTCTCACTGTCCACCCTATCTAATCCTCTGATCATTTTGTATGCCTCTATTAAGTCTCCTCCTAACCTTCTTCTCTCTAACGAAAACAACCTCAAGTCCATCAGCCTTTCCTCATAAGATTTTCTCTCCAGACCAGGCAACATCCTGGTAAATCTCCTCTGCATCCGTTCCAAAGCTTCCACGTCCTTCCTATAATGAGGTGACCAGAACTGTACGCAATACTCCAAATGCGGCCGTACCAGAGTTTTGTACAGCTGCAACATGACCTCATGACTCCGGAACTCAATCCCTCTACCAATAAAGGCCAACACACCATAGGCCTTCTTCACAACCCTATCAATCTGGGTGGCAACTTTCAGAGATCTATGTACATGGACACCTAGATCGCTCTGCTCATCCACACTTCCAAGAATTTTACCATTAGCCAAATATTCTGCATTCCTGTTATTCCTTCCAAAGTGAATCACCTCACACTTCTCGACATTAAACTCGATTTGCCACCTCTCAGCCCAGCTCTGCAGCTTATCTATGTCCCTCTGTAACCTGCAACATCCTTCCGCACTGTCGACAACACCACCGACTTTAATGTCATCTGCAAATTTACTCACCCACCCTTCTGCGCCCTCCTCTAGGTCATTTATAAAAATGACAAACAGCAACGGCCCCAGAACAGATCCTTGTGGTACGCCACTTGTAACTGAACTCCATTCTGAACATTTCCCATCAACCACCACCCTCTGCCTTCTTTCAGCTAGCCAATTTCTGATCCACATCTCTAAATCACCCTCAATCCCCAGCCTCCATATTTTCTGCAATAGCCTACCGTGGGGAATCTTATCAAACGCTTTACTGAAATCCATATACACCACATCAACTGCTCTACCCTCGTCTACCTGTTCAGTCACCTTCTCAAAGAACTCGATAAGGTTTGTGAGGCAAGACCTCCCCTTCACAAAGCCATGCTGACTATCCCTAATCATATTATTCCTATCTAGACGATTATAAATCTTGCATCTTATAATCCCCTCCAAGACTTTTCCCACAACAGACGTGAGGCTCACCGGTCTATAGTTGCCGGGGTTGTCTCTACCCCCCTTATTGAACAAAGGGACCACATTTGCTATCTTCCAGTCCCCTGGCACTATTCCTGTAGCCAATGATGACATAAAAATCAAAGCCAACGGCTCAGCAATCTCTTCCCTGGCTTCCCAGAGAATCCTAGGATAAATCCCATCAGCCTGTCCAGAATTGCCAACACCTCTTCCCTACGTACCTCAATGCCATCTATTCTAATAGCCTGGGTCTCAGCATTCTCCTCCACAACATTCTCTTTTTCCTGAGTGAATACTGACGAAAAATATTCATTTAGTATCTCGCCTATCTCTTCAGACTCCACACACAACTTCCCATCCCTATCCTTGACTGGCCCTCCTCTTACCCTAGTCATTCTTTTATTCCTGACATACCTATAGAAAGCTTTTGGGTTTTCCTTGATCCCACCTGCCAAATACTTCTCACGTCCCCTCCTTGCTCGTCTTAGCTCTCTCTTTAGATCCTTCCTCGCTACCTTGTAACTATCAAGTGCCCCAACTGAAACTTCACACCTCATCTTCACATAGGCCTCCTTCTTCCTCTTAACAAGAGATTCCACTTCTTTGGTAAACCACGGTTCCCTCGCTCGACGCCTTCCTCCCTGCCTGACCGGTACGTACTTATCAAGAACACGCAGTAGCTGTTCCTTGAACAAGCTCCACATATCCAGTGTGCCCAACACTTGCAGCCTACTTCTCCAACCTACCCCTGCCAAGTCATGTCTAATGGCATCATACTTGCCCTTCCCCCAGCTATAACTCTTGCCCTGCGGGGTATACTTATCCCTTTTCAGCACTAACGTAAATGTCATCGAATTGTGGTCACTGTCCCCAAAGTGCTCACCTACCTCCAAATCTAACACCTGGCCTGGTTCATTACCCAAAACCAAATCCAATGTGGCCTCTCATCTTGTTGTCCTGTCAAAATATTATGTCAGGAAACCCTCCTGCACACATTGTACAAAAAAACGACCCATCTAATGTACTCAAACTATATCTTTTCCAGTCAATATTTGGAAAGTTAAAGTCTCCCATAATAACTACCCTGTTACTTTCGCTCTTATCCAGAATCATCTTCGCCATCCTTTCCTCTACATCCCTAGAACTATTTGGAGGCCTATAGAAAACTCCCAACAGGGTGACCTCTCCTTTCCTGTTTCTAACCTCAGCCCATACTACCTCGGAAGAAGAGTCCCCATCTAGCATCCTCTCCGCCACCGTAATACTGTTCTTGACTAGCAGCGCCACACCTCCCCCTCTTTTGCCTCCTTCTCTGAGCTTACTAAAACTCCTAAACCCCGGAACCTGCAACAACCATTCCTGTCCCTGCTCTATCCATGTCTCCGAAATGGCCACAACATCGAAGTCCCAGGCACCAACCCATGCTGCCAGTTCCCCTACCTTGTTTCGTATACTCCTGGCATTGAAGTAGACACATTTCAAACCACCTACCTGAACTTTGGCCCCCTCCTGCGAAGTCAAATCTGTGCTCCTGACCTCTATATTCTCATTCTCCCTTACCCTAAAACTACAATCCAGGTTCCCATGCCCCTGCTGCATTAGTTTAAACCCCCCCAAAGAGCACTAACAAATCTTCCCTCCAGTATATTTGTGCCCGTCAGGTTCAGATCTAGACCATCCTGTCTGTAGAGGTCCCACCTTCCCCAGAAAGAGCCCCAGTTATCCAGAAATCTGAATCCCTCCCGCCTGCACCATCCCTGTAGCCACATGTTTAATTGCTCTCTCTCCCTATTCCTCATCTCATTATCACGTGGCACGGGCAACAACCCAGAGATAACAACTCTGTTTGTTCTCGTTCTGAGCTTCCATCCTAGCTCCCTGAAAGCCTGCCTGACATTCTTGTCCCCTTTCCTACCTATGTCGTTAGTGCCAACGTGGACCACGACTTGGGGCTGCTCCCCCTCCCCCTTAAGGACCCGGAAAACACGATCCGAGACATCACGTACCCTTGCACCTGGGAGGCAACATACCAAACTTGAGTCTCTCTCGCTCCCACAAAATCTCCTATCTGTGCCCCTGACTATTGAGTCACCAATTACTAATGCTGTGCTCCTCTCACCCCATTCCCTTCTGAGCAACAGGTACAGACTCCGTGCCAGAGGCCCATACCCCATGGCTTACCCCTAGTAAGTCCGCCCCCCCATAAGTATCCAAAGCGGTATACTTGTTACTCAGGGGAACGACCGCAGGGGATCCCTGCACTGACTGCTTCTTCCCAGTCCCTCTTACAGTTACCCATCTATCTCCAATCTTTAGTGTAACTAATTCCCTGAAGCTGCTATCTATGACCCCCTCTGCCTCCCGAATGATCCGAAGTTCATCCAACTCCAGCTCCAGTTCCCTAACTCGGTCTTGGAGGAGCTGGAGATGGCTGCACTTTCTGCAGGTAAAATCAGCAGGGACACTAACGGCATCCCTCACCTCAAACATCCTGCAGGAGGAACATTGCACTACCTTCCCTGCCATCCCTCTAACTTCCAACCAAGTTCTGGTTAATAAATAAATTTTTTAAAAATAATAATATAATATGGCACTTACCTCACACCAATGGGTCTTATTATTAGGGTAGAGGAGGAGGGCGGGCGGGAGACACTACACGTGTAGTGTCTCGGGTTTCCTCTCCACCAGAATTTATTGGTTGGGGGGGGTGAACCTTCCCATAAGTCCCGCGGGTCGAACTTCCGGTTCCGGGTCGAACTTCCGGTTCCAGCCTTATATTAAAAAATAAAAAATAAAACAGAAAAGAAGAACAGAATCGGGACCAGGTAAGTGTTTTTTAAATCAAAGACTTACCTCCCGACAGGCCCCTGCACTCTGCTCCCGCCGAAATTCTGAGGACTGCTCCTGTAAGGCAAGTGCTTTTAAATCAAAAACTCACCTCCCGACAGGCCCCTGCACTCTGCTCCCGCCGAAATTCTAAGGACTGCTCCTGTAAGGCAAGTGCTTTTAAATCAAAAACTCACCTCCCGACAGGCCCCTGCACTCTGCTCCCGCCGAAATTTTCCCGCCGAAGACAGTAGATGTGTCCACTGCCTTCATGGCAGGTCTGCCCTCAGGACAATGCTCTAAATTCCGTCACAATTATGCATGTGCGTAGATATTGGGAGACGGTAAGTTTAGGGCTAACTTCACACAAACATCGATTAAGATTGGTTGGTGGAGACAGGAGGCAGGAAAATCCTTGCAGATTTGCCTGATCGAATGGTGGAACTTTGTTGAGACCGGGACAAAGCAGGAATGGGATTGGATTGAGGCAGGGTCATTTCAACCTCCTCTTTTTCCTGAAACCACTTGATTCACTCTACCAGGAAGGGGCATCAGAGGCAGAAAGTGAAAGAATCATCAGGAGCATCAAGTGATGGGATCATGGGAGATGTTATTGGAGAGGATATGGTGGGCAAGAATTTGAAATAACATCATGAGCTAGTTATGTACAGAGTGCAACACCTTCCAAGGGGCGGCATGGTGGCGCAGTATTAGCAATGCTGCCTCATTGCGCCGACGACCCGGGTTCAATCCCAGCGCTACGTCACTGTCCGTATGGAGTTTGCACATTCTCCCCGTCTCTTCATGGGTGTTGTGGTGAACGTATTGTATGAATCATTCACCATGTATCACACTGTATCATGCTGTTGCCCATGTGGGCTCCACCTATGGACCATTTGGAGTACTGTGTACAGTTCTGGTCGCCTCATTTTAGGAAGGATGTGGAAGCTCTGGAAAAGGTGCAAAGAAGATTTACCAGGATGTTGCCTGGAATGGAGAGTAGGTCTTACGAGGAAAGGTTGAGGGTGCTCGGCCTTTTCTCATTAGAGCGGAGAAGGATGAGGGGCGACTTGATAGAGGTTTATAAGATGATCAGGGGAATAGATAGAGTAGACAGTCAGAGACATTTTCCCCGGGTGGAACAAACCATTACAAGGGGACATAAATTTAAGGTGAAAGGTGGAAGATATAGGAGGGATATCAGAGGTAGGTTCTTTACCCAGAGAGTAGTGGGGGCATGGAATGCACTGCCTGTGGAAGTAGTTGAGTCGGAAACATTAGGGACCTTCAAGCAGCTATTGGATAGGTACATGGATGACGGTAAAATGATATAGTGTAGATTTATTTGTTCTTAAGGGCAGCACGGTAGCATTGTGGATAGCGCAATTGCTTCACAGCTCCATGGTCCCAGGTTCGATTCCGGCTTGGGTCATTGTCTGTGCGGAGTCTGCACGTCCTCCCCGTGTCTGCGTGGGTTTCCTCCGGGTGCTCCGGTTTCCTCCCACAGTCCAAAGATGTGCGGGTTAGGTGAATTGGCCAATGATAAATTGCCCTTAATGTCCAAATTGCCCTTGGTGTTGGGTGGAGGTGTTGAGTTTGGGTATGGTGCTCTTTCCAAGAGCCGGTGCAGACTCAAAGGGCCGAATGGCCTCCTTCTGCACTGTAAATTCAATGATAATCTATGATTAATCTAGGACAAAGGTTCGGCACAACATCGTGGGCCGAAGGGCCTGTTCTGTGCTGTATTTTCTATTGAATGTATCATGTCGGTGTCCTTATGGGCTCCGCCTCTGGCTCCGCCCCTTGAGGGGAGGTATAAAGAGCAGCAGCCCTGTAGGCAGCTCTCACTAGCAGAGCAGTCGCAGGCAGGCACTGTTCTAGTCGATTAAAGCCACTTCACTTCAAGTCTCTGTCTTGCGTGAATTGATGGTCGCATCAATTTAATCGACTACAATACCACAATGGAATCGGCCCTCAAATCTGACCGATTGGAACCTGACCCACAGGCCGCGGAGGCCAAAGAGATTTTTTCGCACTGGCTCCGCTGTTTTGAGGCCTGCCTCGCCGCCTCCTTCCGTCACCAACGATCAGAAGCTGAGCCTCCTCCACGCCCGGGTGAACCATCGAATCTCTGTTCAACTCGAGGAAACTTCCACGTACGCAGACACCCTCACGATGCTATACATAAGGCTGGTGAACGAGGTGTACGCTCGGCACCTCCTCACTGCTCGCCACCAACGCCCTGGGGAATCGCTGGAGGAGTACCTACGCGACCTCAAAGTCCTTGCACGAAGTTGCAACTACCAGGCCATTACGGCCTCTCAACATATCGAACTTGCCGTCCGGGCGACCGCGGGGGCAGCCATCTTGGGACCACCCCATCACCTCTGACCACGCCGGCTACCCGCAACTCGGGGCGGTCACCCTCGACCAGTCACGACCAAAACACCTCCGAAGCTCCATGATGATCGTCTGTGTCAATGAAACGTCTTGCCTGTTCGACTCCGGGAGCACGGAGAGCTTCATTCACCCAGACACGATAAGGCGCTGCTCGCTCCAAATCTTCCCTGCAGTTCAAACAATCTCCCTCGCTTCTGGATCGCACTAGGTGCAGATCCGGGGGTACACTGCCGCAAACCTTGCAATACAGGGCGCCGAGTACGCCAATTTTAAACTATATGTACTCCCCGACCTATGCGCTCCTCTCCTGTTGGGACTGGACTTCCAGTGCAACCTCAGGAGCCTAACACTGAAGTTCGGCGGGCCCCTACCCCCACCGTATGTAGCCTCGCGACCCTGTAGGTTGACCCTCCCCCGCTCTTCGCAAATCTCACCGCCGACTGCAAACCAGTCGCCACCAGAAGCAGGCGATACAACATCCAGGACAGGACTTTTATCAGGTCCGAGGTCCAGCGATTCTTGCGGGAGGGAGTCATCGAGGCCAGCAATAGCCCCTAGAGAGCCCAGGTGGTGGTCGTCAGGACCGGGGAAAAGAACCGGATGCTTGTAGATTACAGCCAAACCATAAACCGGTACACGCACCTCAATGCGTACCCCCTTCCCCGGATAGCGGACATGGTGAATCAGATCGCGCACTACCGGGTGTTCTCCACGGTGGATCTGAAGTCTGCGTACCACCAGCTCCCAATCTGCCCTGGGGCCGCCACTACACGGACTTTGAGGCAGACGGTCGCCTCTTCCATTTCCTCCAGGTTCCCTTCGGCGTCACAAACAGGGTCTCGGTCTTCCAAAGAACGATGGACTGAATGGTGGACCAGTACAGGCTGCGGGCCACATTTCTGTACTTGGACAACGTCACCATCTGCGGCCACAGCCAGCAGGACCACGACGCCAACCTCCAGAAATTTCTCCAAACCGCCCAAGCCCTGAACCTCACTTACAACAAGGGGAAATGCGCTTTCCGCACAACCAGACTAGCCATCCTCGGCTACGTTGTGGAAAACGGGGTTCTAGGACCCAACCCCGACCGTGTGCGCCCCCTCCTGCAACACCCCTTCCCCCACTGCCCCAAGGCCCTGAAAAGGTGCCTCGGGTTCTTTTCCTATTACGCCCAGTGGGTCCCCAACTATGCGGACAAAGCCCGCCCACTGATCAAAGCCACCATCTTCCCACTGGTGGCTGAGGCCCGCCAGGCCCTCAGCTGCATCAAGGCAGATAGCGCCAAAGCCGCGATGCGTGCGGTGGACGAGTCCGTCCCCTTCCAGGTGGAGAGCGACGTGTCAGAAGTCGCCCTGGCCACCACCCTTGACCTGTCGGGCATGCCAGTAGCATTTTTTTCCCGTACCCTCAACGCCTCTGAGATTCGACACTCCTCAGTCGAAAAAGATGCCCAAGCCATCGCGGAAGCTGTGCGGCATTGGAGGCACTACCTCGCTGGTAGAAGGTTTACCCTCGTCACCGACCAACGGCCGGTAGCCTTCATGTTTGATAATACCAAGCAGGGCAAGATCAAGAACGATAAAATCTTAAGGTGGAGGATCGAAATCTCCACCTATAATTACGATATTGGGAAGCTCAACGAACCCCCAGATGCCCTGTCCCGCGGCACATGCGCCAGCATGAAGCCGACCGACTCCGGGCCATCCACGATGACCTCTGCCACCCGGGGGTCACCCGGCTTCTCCACTACATCAAGGCCCGCAACCTGCCCTATTCCACCGAGGAGGTCAGGGCCATGACCATGGACTGCCAAATCTGCGCGGAGTGCAAGCCGCCCTTCTATCGACCGGAAAAGGCCCACCTGGTGAAGGCATCCCTGCCCTTTGAGCGCCTCACTATCGATTTTAAAGGACCCCTCCCCTCTACCAGCAACGTATTTCCTCAACGTTGTTGACGAGTTCTCCCGCTTCCCGTTTGCAATCCCCTGCCCGATATGACCGTGGCCACCGTCATTAAGGCCCTGCATAGTGTCTTCACCCTGTTCAGTTTCCCCACTTGCGTCCACAGTGACCGGGGCTCATCGTTTATGAGTGACGAACTGCGTCAGTACCTGCTCGGTAAGGGCATCGCCTCGAACAGGACTATCAGTTATAACCCCCGGGGAAACGGGAGGTGGAGAGGGACAGCGCGATGGTTTGGAAGGCCGTCTTTCTGGCCCTACGGTCTAGGAATCTCCCAGTTTCCCACTGGCAGGAGGTCCTCCCTGACGTGCTCCACTCCACTAGGTCACTCC
The DNA here is from genome assembly GCF_047496885.1 of Scyliorhinus torazame. Lineage (NCBI taxonomy): Eukaryota > Metazoa > Chordata > Chondrichthyes > Carcharhiniformes > Scyliorhinidae > Scyliorhinus > Scyliorhinus torazame. The sequence goes on from NC_092710.1 coordinate 327,448,062, forward strand.
TTTGCACAGCCATGATCGAGACCCCTCATGACCGCCTGTTTGTTTTCCCAGGAAATCCACCTCTGGGATCTCGCTTCCATCCTGGCTGAAGACATCGGGGCCCGTCCTGCTCCGCAAACACCGTCAGGAGTCCGACCCCCTGGTTGAGAGGGTCCAGCTCCTACACACCAACCCCCAGTGCGCATACGTAGAACACCCCGACGGCTGACAGGATATGGTCTCCCTCCGGGACCTAGCGCCCGCAGGCTCCGCTACCACCGCCACCCCAACTTACCCCACCCAACCTACGCTGACCAGCACCCCCATCCCTACATGGCATCCACACCCCCTCCTAGCCTCCCTATCCCCTTCACCGACCCACAGGAACGAAGCTCCAAAAGACACGCTCCCGGAGTCTGTCATGATATCCACATTAACATATCATGGTGCAATCACACACACACTGATGGACAGGTAGTTGGACCAACCAACACACACAACATCGCAGCCAATCACCAGTGAGAGCACACGCACTATAAAACAGGGAACACCACAGTTCCCGCTCATTCTACCAGGTGATAGCTCAGAGCACAGAGCTCACAGCGTGCCACTCAGACACACACCATGTGTTGAGGGCCTCACTAAGATAGTGCTAGGGCTGGGTCCACAGGTTAGCTGGTGAAGTACGAACCACAGCCAGAAGTTAATAGTTATTATTGTACAGAATAATAAAACAGAGTTGTACCATCTACACCCGTGTTGGTTCGTTTGTGCATCGGAACACCCAACACGACAGAGTCCACGTCTGTGCCCGCACCGGCGACTTCACCACCCATGCCCGCATGGCTGAGTTCGACACCTGGGTCAGCTGTGATACCAGAGCTCCGGCGATCACAGCGCACGATCAGGGCACCGGACAGACTGAACCTGTGAACCCTTCACCTCCGCCGGTCTTCAATTTTTTAACAGGAGGTGAACGTGGTGAACGTATTGTATTAACCATTCACCACTGTATTACACTGTATCACGCTGTTGCTCATGTGGGCTCCACCTATGGACCATTGTACGACATTACATAGAATGTCTCCTATTGGTGCCCCTGTGGGCTCCGCCCCTTGAGGGGAGGGATAAAGAGCAGCAGCCCTGTAGGCGGCTCTCACTAGCAGAGCAGTCGCAGGCAGGCACTGTTGTAGTCGATTAAAGCTACTGTTCACTTCAACTCTCTGTCTCGCGTGAATTGATGGTCGCATCAGGTGTCACCCCCACAACCCATAGATGTACAGGGTAGGTGAATTGGCCACGCTAAATTGCCCCTTAATAGGGCATTCTAAATTTATGTTAAAAAAAGTAAAACTCCTTCCAAGAGGGATTATTGAGGATTCCTTGGTCAGGTAGAGCCCGGGTCCAATATTGGCCAGACGGCGGGATTCGCATTTCCCCCTGGCAGTGCACCCCAGCCAGCAGACTATATCAGGACTGGATTTCATCTCATGTCTACAAATCATATCTTCACTTTGATTGATATTTCAGTCCTAATTATCTTTGAGCTTCCAATCCCTTTGTAACTGGCCTTTTATGTGTTAACCTGGATTGACTGTTACTCCTCTTGGCCTACAGGCATTCTGGATTACACCTGGACACAAACCTTTCTGACACATGGATCTGCTATGACTGTGCCCTGCTCTAGAGAAACTCAGCTGATTCAGAATCCAACACTTCAAAGCTTTGTACTTTTTGATTCTCTCCTTCGCTATCTATTGTGTCGAGTGACTATTTGATCCAACAGACCTGCCGTTACCGCCCTCTACAGGAGAAATCCAGCATTACCCATCTGCACTGCAGCAATAGCTGTTGATGAGTGTGAGTGGACACCTCCTTCTTCTTTGCTGTCACAGTCCTGAAAATGTGTTGTCAGGAATTCCCTGACATCTGGAGGGCAGGCCCGGGTTTGAAAGATGTGCTGAAATAAAAAAATTGCAGGTGTCAAAGATGGAATAATCCTTATATTTGATGACCTACAGTATACCGCCTACAGTTTTCCATATGGAACCATTATTAAATCATATAATAGAATGGGAGCGGACAGGGGCTGATCACTCAGAATGTTGCAAGTAAAATATGTTTGTGTCACAGAATAAATGAAATCAGTGACACTCCACTGTTTCACACCACAGCACAATGCCAGAAACCTGTGGGTAGAGAGGGACATCACTTCACAGGAGGGAGTTTTCAGCCGTTAATGAGAAAGGACATGGAAAGGTAGGTGTAGGGGAACGGTACAGGTAATGATAAGCACAATGTGACAAGAAGGGATGGAGCATACAAACAAATAAGGAAAAATGGAAAAAGACAGAGCTCTCGATCTGAATGCTCAAAGCACAAGATAGACAGAGACTTAGACATAGAATTTACAGTGCAGAAGTAGGCCATTCGGCCCATTGAGTCTGCATCAGCCCTTTGAAAGAACACCCTACCTAAGCCCACACCTCCACCCTATCCCCGTAACCCAGCAACCCCACCTATCCTTTTTACGATACTCAGGGCAATTTAGCATGGTCAATCCACCTAACCTGCACAGCTTTGGACTGTGGGAGGAAACCGGAGCACCCGGAGGAAACTCACGCAGACACGAGGAGAAAGTGCAGACTCCGCACAGATAGTGACCCGAGCCGGAAATCGAACCTGGACCCTGACGCTGTGAAACAACAGTGCTAACCACTGTGCTACCGAGCCACCCTTTTTTCCCCTGAGATCTGGAAGTCTTTTTTAAATTCAGAGTACCCAATTTATTTTTTTCAATTAAGGGAAATTTGGGTTGTGGGGGTGAAACCCAGGCAATAACGGGGAGAATGTGCAAACTCCATATGGACAGTGACCCAGAGCCGTGATCGAACCTGGGACCTCGGTGCCGTGAGGCAGCAGTGCTAACCACTGTGCGCCATCGTGCTGCCCTGTGTGAATTTATAGCACAATTGTAAATCGATGTGATAACCATTACTGAGATATAGGCACAAATGTGATCGAGGCTGTAAATTGAATTTTCAATGATTTTTCACATTATCGAAGGTCTGAAAGGAAAAGGAGGGGCTGGTACAGCTCTGGTGACATCAGTACAGTTTTGAGAAATGATCTTGCCTCAGAAGATCAAGTTGTACAATCAGTTTACGTGGAGTTAAACAACAACAAAGCAAAATATTCACTGGTGGGAGTAGTTTGGAGACAAATCAAATTGTAAAATGTAGCCTCGAGGACAAATTCATCGATTGATGCATGACAGTTTCTGAGAACGATACGATCTGGAACCAAGCAAGGATATTTTATACTTTTTATGTAATGAGACAGGATTAATTAGTGATCTCCTCATCAAGGAGCCTCCAGGCAAGAGTGATGATAACATGGTGGAAGTTCACATTCTGATTGAGGGTGAGCAACTTGAGAATTCCACAGGCTCACCTCTCTCTGGGTGAAGAAATGTCTCCTCATCTTAGTCCTAAATGGTCTACTGTATCCTCAGACTGTGGCCCTGGTTCTGGACACTCCCACCATCAGGAACATCCTTCCTGAATTGATGAGATCCCGCTGCCCCTTCCTCTGAACTCCAGAAAATATAATCGAAACCAACTCAATCTCTCCTCATACCCCAGTCTCGCCATCCCAGCGAACAGTCTGGTAAACCTTTGCTGCGGTCCATCCATAGCAAGAACATTCTTGCTCAGATAAAGAGAGCAAAACTGCACACAATATTCCAGGTAGGGGCTCATTACTGCTCTGGTCTCTTTCTGCTCATGTATTCAAATCCTTTGCTTGTGTGAGAAACACTGCTCACTTAATAAAAGATTTACACTTAGTCAAATTCTGAAGAAGTATTTATTATCGATCTTGCAAGAGCGGGTGCCTCCAGTAAGCAATAGCAGACACAAAGAATTCACACAGCATCACTTTGTTATATACAATCCATGAAAATACAATCCGTGGGAAACAATCCGTGAGAAACACATCCCACATACTATAGACAGGGCAGTTCCTTTATCAGTGATCCCTTATTTGGTCTCTCCCTTGCATAGTGAGTTCTATCCGCTCCTGGTAAATCCTTGGACCGGCAGTTAAAGATAAGAATGAGACCCTTTGCTTGCACCTGCTATCTCCCCCTTGCTTAGCAATCTCTGTTATTGTTCATTCCGTTCTTCCCCCAAGGTCATTCTGGTACATCGTTATAATAATTCGCTCACTATAGCTTACGCAGAACTTGACATGTTAATTTTCCCATCATGCTTCATTGTTGACATCTTAATCGTGAACCAGAGTTTATACATGTAAACACAACACAAAAACAACACAGAATGTTCATTTCTCACAAATCCCCATTTTTTTCTTTTTACTGTTGTTGCTTTTTACACTTCGTAGCCTCCTTTAACCTACCCCAAAATTATCCAACATCCTCTCAACTTCCCTTTCTATGGGGCCATCCCCCCCTTCATTCTCCCCACTTTCTAGTAAGCAAATGGTATCCTGACCCAGGGGCATCTGCTTGGTCAAGGCTGTTTCGATGAGCCTCTGCACCAAGCACGGTAGCCTTGTGGATAGCACAATTGCTTCACAGCTCCAGGGTCCCAGGTTCGATTTCGGCTTGGGTCACTGTCTGTGCGGAGTCTGCACGTCCTCCCCGTGTGTGCGTGGGTTTCCTCCGGGTGCTCCGGTTTCCTCCCACAGTCCAAAGATGTGCAGGTTAGGTGGATTGGCCATGATAAATTGCCCTTAGTGTCCAAAATTGCCCTTGGTGTTGGGTGGGGTTACTGGGCTCTGGGGATAGGGTGGAGGTGTTGACCTTGGGTAGGGTGCTCTTTCCAAGAGCCGGTGCAGACTCGATGAGCCGAATGGCCTCCTTCTGCACTGTAAATTCTATGATCTTTGTAAATTCTATGATTCTATAAGCCTCTTACACACGGGATGATGCAACAGCCTATTGCCGCCAATGCTCCTATCACCACGATGGTGGAGGTGAGGATGGATACAATTAACCCTTTCCATTTCCCAAACAATGATTCAAGCCACCCAGTCATGGAAGTGTCTGCCCCTGAATCGTGTGCCATTTCCACAGCCAGAGTGGTTAACCCTTGTAGCGCACGGGTAATCGATCCGTCGGGTGCCGTGTTGTTGGGGATAAACATGCAACAGTGTCCTTTGAGCATAACGCATACACCACCTTTCTCTGCCAAAATCATATCCAGAGCCAATCTATTCTCCCAGGCCATTCTACTGGTTGCGTCCAGTTGTTCTGCTATGCCCTTCACGGCGTCCCTGGTATAATTGATGAACCTCTGTTGATTATAGTATATATAGTTTATCCAATCCACATTCTTATTGATCGTAACCCACCAGAAGAGGGACTCGAACCCAGCTGCAATCTGATTTTGGGCTTTGAATTCATCTGGTACTCCTCTGGGAATGCCAACGGAGTCCAGGTAAATCCTGTCGTCAAATGAGGTAGGTATGCCCCGTTTAGATCGTCCCCCTTTTACACTCCCCATCTCCTCTTGTCTTTCATAGGCTATACTGAACAGAATGGCGAGCTGAACTAATGCGCATGTCCCTTTCCATGGTGGGGGGGTAGAGTGGGTCTTAGAATCTTTCCTCCGCAATACCACCATATATCTGCACGTGGTATTTTTAGTGATGAGTAATTGCCCTGGGTGGTCACGTTCATAGTCTCAATACAAGTCTTGAGGTCTCCCATATCTTTACTCAGTCCCGTATCAGAATGACTTATACACGATTTGTGATGCGTCACGGTAACCAAGAAGAAGGGAGGGTTTGCTGATAGTTTCTTATTAACAGGAGGAAACATCAGAGATAGGGCAGTGCAGGTCTTGTACCCCAGGCTGTCGCATCTTGGTACAAGGCCATCATACATTCCATGCTCCCTCTATTTTCTGTCCACCCCAGTGGAAAGGGCTCCATATGGGCCTGTGGTCTACCTGATGCGCAAGCATAACAATTGTCTTTCTTCAGCGACTGGGCCGAATACCTCACCCACTCAATCCACGCATTCTGTTACTCTTAGCCGGTCTCGATCTCAAAGGCTTGCTCTAAATCTTTTACTTCAATTATTTTGACTCCCTGGGCGTCATTCTCCGACCCCCCAGAGGGTGCCGAAGTCTCCGAAGGGAGAAAAGTCGGCGGGGCGTTAATGTCGCCGCTGCCGCGGAGAATGGCACGGGTCTGCGCAAGGCAGCCGATTTTCGGCCTGCCGATATTCTCCCTTCCGGATGGGCCGAAGTCCCATCGACGTGATGACCGTTCATGTCGACGTAAATCAAACCTCCTTTTCATCGGGGTGACCCTGTGCTCCAGGTTCACGCCGACCAGCGTGGAGGTGAGTGACGGCCTGGGGGGTTGGCTCTGGGCAGGCGATGGCGTGGCCGCAGTCTGAATGTGTGGGGAGAGGTGTGTCTCGGGATGTGTGTGTGTGCGGCGGGGGGGGGGTGGTTAGAGTGGGCTGGGCTCCGGGGAAGTGCCGGGAGGGGGGTCCGTGCCGGGAAGGAGGATGGGGGGTCCGTGCCGGGGAGGAGGTTGGGGGGTCCATGCCGGGGAGGAGGATGGGGGGTCCGTGCCGGGGAGGAGGTTGGGGGGTCCGTGTCGGGGAGGGGGATGGGGGGTCCGTGCCGGGGAGGAGGATGGGGGGTCCGTGCCGGGGAGGAGGTTGGGGTCCGTGCCGGGGAGGAGGTTGGGGGGGTCCATGCCGGGGAGTGGGATGGGGGGTCCATGCCGGGAAGGAGGTTGGGGGGGTCCATGCCGGGGAGTGGGATGGGGGGTCCGTGCCGGGGAGGAGGTTGGGGTCCGTGCCGGGGAGGAGGTTGGGGGGGTCCATGCCGGGGAGTGGGATGGGGGGTCCGTGCCGGGAAGGAGGATGGGGGGTCCGTGCCGGGGAGGATGTTGGGGGGGTCCGTGCCGGGGAGGGGGATGCGGGTTCTGTGCCGGGGAGGAGGTTGGAGTCCGTGCCGGGGAGGAGGAGGGGGGGTCCTTGCCGGGGAGGAGGTTGGGGGGGTCCGTGCCGGGAAGTGGGATGGGGGTTCCGTGCCAGGGAAGAAGTTGGGGTCCGTGCCTGGGAGGGGGATGCAAGGGCAAGTGAGTTGGTCCACCTGGCCAGGTGCCAGCCTCCAACAGTTGGACCCATGCGATCCATGCCACCTGGCTGGGGGGAGGAGGGGACATGGGCAATGATGACATGTCGTTGTTCCCCTCCCCCCCACCAGGCCGTCATGTTTTCCGATCATCCAGCGATGTTGGCCGCCGTGGCGGCAGCCGCTAATGTCTATGTTGCCCTGGATGAGGAGGAGGAGGAGGAGCGTGCCAGAGAGGCGGCGCAGGCTGCCGCAGAGGGACAGGCGGCAGCCGCCCAGGCTGGAGGGACACCTGACCAACAGGACGAGGAGCGGGAGGAGGACGTCGCGGCCCCACGGCAACGGAGGCACCCGAGGGCGCCCCGTGTGTACCGGCCCCGGCAGTCATACCAGGACCTCATGGACCTTGAATGCAGGAGGAGACTCCGGATGAGGCGGGAAACCGTGGCGCACATCTGCCACCTGCTGGCACACCTGTCACCGCGTGGCACTAGCGGGGGACACCCTCTCCCCGTGTCCGTCAAGGTTACGGTGGCCCTGAACTTTTATGCAACGGGGTCATTCCAGGCACCGAGTGGGGACCTGTCCGGCATATCGCAGACATCGGTGCATCGGTGCATCCGGGCAGTGACAGATGCCCTATATGCCATGGCGCACCGCTACATCCGCTTCCCTGTGGACCGGGCCAGCCAAGATGCCCGGGCCGTGGGCTTCTCTGCCGTGGCCGGGTTCCCCATGGTCCAGGGCGTGATTGATGGGATGCACGTCGCCGTGCGGCCACCTGCAGATAACAGGGCCGTGTTCACCAATAGGAAGGGGACCTATTCGCTGAATATACAGGTGGTCTGCGACCACCGCATGATGATCCTGCACGTCTGCGCCCGTTACCCAGGCAGTGTACACGACTCATACGAGTTGTCGCGGTCATCCATCCCCGGCATGTACGAGGGACACCATCCCTGGCTGAGGGGCTGGTTGCTGGGCGACAGGGGCTACCCATTGCGATCGTCGCTGATGACGCCTATACGGAGGCCACGCAATGAGGCGGAGAACCGCAACAATGATGCCTATGTAGCGACAAGGGGAGTGACAGAGAGGTGCTTTGGCGTGCTGAAGATGCGTTTCAGGTGCCTGGACCTCTCTGGGGGCGCCGTCCAGTATCGGTCAGATAGGGTCGGCCGCATCATTGTGGTGTGCTGCGTCCTGCACAACATAGCCCAGCAGAGGGGCGATGTGCCGCAGGCAGAGGAGGGCGGAGTGGAGGAGCAGCAGGAAGAGGCGCAGTCCTCCCCAGATGAGGGGGATGGGGGTAATGGTCAGGGCAGACGGGGTAGACACAGGCGGGTGGCTGTCCACCGTTACCGGCTGGCCCAGCGGGCACGGGACAGACTGATAGCCGCCCGCTTCACTGACTAGATGGGCGTGGGAATCGGGTAGTATGGCCACAGACCGCACACCATGGCAACAGCCGACCACCCACACCCCCCACCCATCAACCCACCCAGCACCCTCACCCCTCTCCCCAACCCCACCCACCCCACCCGCATGCACACCCCCCCCCCCCCCCATTGCCGATGCACCTGTGGCACAACGGGCCGGGCTCACACAGTTGCGGGTGGACGCGTGTCTATTGCAGGCCATGGAGGATGATGACAACCCGCCCTGCGGTGAGCTTCTGGCTCTACATCGTTGGACTATGTCTGACCCATGGCCACAGTACCACCATCCACCCGGACCATCCCTGCATGCGGCTGTGACACTGCAGCGCACGGTCCCGATCTCTGCCCGGGGGATGTTGATGGCGGCCCAGGGGGAAGGGGGCAGACTCACCTGGGGCTGAGGTAAGACCACCCCTCACACACACACTTGCGCTCAACGTACATGACACCCCCGCACGCTTTGGACAGAGCACAAAGGCAGCTTCTGTAGGTGTAACATTGACTTTAATAACCAAAGGAGTTCATGCACGTGCCCTAGCCCCTAAAACTCATCTGTGCCCTGCACCCGTGCCAACTTACTCAGTGTCTAATTGTTTGGCCTTACGGGCCCTTTGACTACGTCTACGTGGTTCCCCAGACGGTACAGCAGAACTGGAGGTGGACTCCTGTGATTCCTGCCCTCTGACACTGGATCCCTTTGGTGGCAGTTTCCTGGGGCGTCCTGGCCTAGATGGGCCAGGCTGCGGCCCGGGCGACTGGGATGGCGAGCTGCCAGCCTGTCCTGCCCTTTGCCCACCCAATGCACCTGGGACGGAAAGGGGGGAGTCCGAGGTGTCGCGGTGTAACGGGACCTCCCCTACAGAGGGAGCCGGGACGGACCACACCACCTCCTCCTCCCTCGGGGTGCCCGATGGCCCCCAGGCCTCTACATGGGTGGGGGATGCGAACGGACTGGCCATCCGACGCCCCCCCGACATCTGGCGCTGCCAGTCCTGGAGGCCCGTGCTGGTATCGACAGGGGTCTGCAGGTTTGCAGCCATGGAGCCCAGGGGGTTGGCAAACCCTGTCTGTGACAGTGCGACGCCGGCTCGCACATGGCCACTGGCGCCGATGCCCTCAGCGATGGCCTGCAGAGACTGGGCCATGGCCTGCTGAGACTGGGCCATGGCCTACAGAGACTGGGCCATGGCGTTGAGCGCCTCTGCCATCTGGCGCTGGCACTGGCTCATGGCCTCCTGTGAGAGGGCAGCCATGTCCTGGGCCACAGACGCCGCCTGCACGGAAAGCCCCAGGCCTCGCAAACCGTTCCCCATGTCTGACACCGTCGCACCCATTGCCTCCACCGCGGACGCCACCCGTGCAGTGTCGGCCTGGGTGGCACGCATGACCGGCACCACTCCCAGCTCCTGGACGCGGGTGGACTCCTCCACCTGCGACTGCAGCCGCCGCAAGCCGGCCGTCACCCTCTTCGCTCGTCTCCGGGTCGGTGGTTGCATCGGATCTATGTGTGGGTGTGGTAACTCCAGGAACCCGGGATCCATCTGGGCGGCAGGTGTTCAATTGGGCTGGGCTGCACTCCGACCGCCCGGCCCCTCTGCTGCTCCTACCTCCACCTGCTGTACCGGGACGGCTGTGTTGTGCGCACCAGTGAGTGTACCAGACGCCTCATCACTAAAGTGCCCAACCGAGGTGAGTGTTTCTGCGATGGTGGAGGGTGTTGGTGACAGCAGTGGCGTTGTGTCGTGCTCTTCGTCCCACTCTGAGTCCATGGCACTTTGGGGTGGGGGTTCGTCTCCACCCATCCACTCTGAGTCACTGTCCGGTATTTCGTCTTCCTGGGTAGTGCTGTCCCGGGTAGGGGTGTCCTGGGCAGTGCTGTCCCGGGTAGTGGTGTCCTGGGTAGTGGTGTCCTGGGTAGTGATGTCCTGGGTAGTGGTGTCCTGGGTAGTGGTGTCCTGCCTCGGATGTGACAGGGGCCTGTGGCTGCCCCCTTCGTCGCTGGGTGGTCGCTCCCGCACGTGACGGGGGTGTCGTCTCCCTGTTGCTCCAGGTCTCTCTGTCTCCCGTGGTGTGCGAGGGGCATCCTGCGGGCGTCGCATGCTGGAGGGTCCGGGTCTCTCTGTCTCCCGTGGCGTCCGAGGGGCATCCTGCGGGCGTCGCATGCTGGAGGGTCCGGGTCTCTCTGTCTCCCGTGGCCTCCAAGGGGCGTCCTGCGGGCGTCGCATGCTGGAGGGTCCAGGCGTCTCCGTCTCCCGTGGCCTCCGATGGGCATCCTGCGGGCGGTGTGCATCTGCGGGGATGGGTGCCTGGACGTTTGCTCCTGCGATACACAATGAAGCATGCATGGTTAGACACGCAGGCAGTGATCAGGTGATATGGGCGAGGGGGATATAGGGGAGGGGGGATATGGGGAAGGGCTGTCGGTGGCTCACTTGCTAGTACGCCCCCGACCTCTGCATCAGCAACCTCCCGGTCCTCAGGTCCGCCAGCCAGTTCCCGGGTCCTTTCCTCGTGTTCGGTCAGTGGCCTCTCATCAGCTGGGCCTCCTCCAGTCCTCACATGCTCCCTATTGTTGTGTGCGCGCTTCTCCTGTGGGGTGGGGGGGTGGGGGTGGTGGCAGGGGTAAAAGGCAACAGTGTTAGACAGGTATATGAATGCACGCCATCGGTTGCGCGTGCATTGCAGAGGTTAAGGTTAGGGCTGGATTCACTTGGGGATATGGGGGATATGGGGGATATGGGGGAGGGGGGGTATGGGGGAGGGGGTATATGGGGGATATGGGGAGGGGGGATATGGGGGAGGGGGGATATGGGGGAGGGGGGATATGGGGATATGGGGGAGGGGGTTATGGGGGAGGGGGATATGGGGGAGGGGGATATGGGGGATATGGGGAGGGGGGATATGGGGAGGGGGATATGGGGATATGGGGGGGATATGGGGGAGGGGGGATATGGGGGAGGGGGGAGGGGGATATGGGGAGGGGGGGATATGGGGGATATGGGCGGGGGATATGGGGGAGGGGGGATATGGGGGAGGGGGGATATGGGGGAGGGGGGATATGGGGGAGGGGGGATATGGGGAGGCTCACCCTGCCTGCTGTGACGAGGTCGTTCACCTTCTTGTGGCACTGGGTGCCTGTCCGTGGTGTCAGGGCCACAGCGGTGACGGCCTCTGCCACTTCCCTCCACAGACGCCGGCTGTGGCGTGGGGCAACTCTACGGCCGTGCCCGGGATACAGGGCGTCCCTCCTCTGCTCCACCGCGCCCAGGAGCGCCTCCACATCCCGTGACCCGAACCTCAGGGCTGAGCGGCGGCCAGCCATCCATTCGGGCGTTCCGGTCGGGTGTTCCCGTCGGGTGGGAGGGAGCAGCGCGGCCTTATAAGCCCTCACGCTGTGCGGCGCGTATGACGCTGCACGGCGTGAACCACTGCACAAGCGCGGATCCTGTTACGTCGCTGCTAGCCCATTTCGGTCCGGAGACTTTCGACCCATTTTTCCGACGTGACGCAAGTCGGATTTGCGCCGTTTTTAGCGCCGGCGGGTTTTGTGCCGATAACGGAGAATTTCGCCCCCTGTTCTTTTTCCGCCGTGTCGCCCCTAGTGTCATTAGTGGGAGTTGCTCCCTGGTCTAATAAAATACGGAAGCAGCATTCAGTCTTGCCATTTCTCATGATCACCCCGAATATCTCATTTCTAAGTGAACAAACCCTATTGCCTGACTCCATCCAGGCCGTGTGTTTTACGGTGATGTATACGGGGTGACAAGTGCCAGCATTGCACGTTGAGGGGGAATAACCATTAATCTGGTGAATGGAGACGACCGGTGGTGCCCCTCTGGGCAATTGGCAGAACCGTTTCAGCCAACTCTCCCTCTCCGTAATCATCCCCCTCGGTAATAATGAAGAGAATCTACCCTAAACTCCTTTCCCTTCCCCGCTGACTCGCAGTCTATGAGGGTGCATAGATCAGTCCGTATTACCTGAGGGTACCGACTTCCTGGGAGTGTCAGTGTAACCAGACGACCGATTCCAAACTCCCACATCATTAATATTATTATACATTGCATAGTCCATTTTAGCTGTAGTTTCGTCATATTATTGAACAGTTCAGGATTTAGTGTCTTTTCAATCTTATCTTAAATGGCTCCTCAGTGGCCTCCACATGCCATTGTTCCTGTTCCGGCGGTGATTTAACGGGACCCTTAGTTCTGCTGTAATGAGTCCAATCTTTTTCAGCAGTTCGTATGGCAGTCTCTGTGGTTAACAAAACCAGGAACGGCCCGTCCCAAGTGGGTTGGAGCTTGTTTTCTTTCCACGATTTCACCAGTACCCAATCTCCTGGTTTAAATTTGTGGACTGTGAATTCAAGGGGAGGTGTCTGCGCTGGCAGTCCTTGTCTCCTGAGGAATGATAATGAGGAACAGTGCCAGTATATATTCCCTAACATAGATATCTTTACATTCTGCAATGGGCAATTCCCCCATTGTTCCAAGGTATGGCAACCCGAACAACATTTTGTATGGGGACAGCCCCAAATCTTTTCTTAGAAGGGCTATCGGTAAGCATTTTGTCCAGGGGAGCCTAGTTTCTAGTATTATTTCTGACAAACAATTTTTAAGAGTTTGATTCATCCTTTCCACCCGTCCCGATGAGGGGGGGGGGGGGGGGGGGGGGGGGGGGTGCCAAGGAGTGTGGAAGTCCCAATTTATCTCCAAACTTCTAGTAGTGACTTCTTTAATAGAATTGACGAATTCATCTACAGAAAACCTATATGTTTAATAAGTTATTGTGTTTGATATTTTAAAATAAATGTTTAGAATTAGCCTGGAAATCAAAACTTCAAACCATGTGGAATCTGGTCTTAAAAAAAACCCCAAAACAACTTTGATTTTAAAAAACAGATCGTTCAAGGACATCTGATAACGGAAATTTGGCAGCAATCCAGCCCTTACAATCGATGAATTTGAGCTGAAATACTATTATTGAAATGCTACTGATCAATCAACTGTTTGACTGTATTATATTGTATAATTTATTAATACTGAATCAGTAGTATCAAATTTGATTAATTTATTAATTATAATAATTATTTTGAAATGCCTGGTTGTTGGGCCCCTGCGGTTGGCAGGGTTGTATGCTATATTGGGAACTTGCCGGACAGGGAACTGACACTGCGGTTGATAAGACCTTAGAGGTAAAGTGTCTTCCCCTGTCCGAGTCTATATTTTCTACCAACCCGTATCGAGGAACTATTTGCTCCAGAATGATTATTTCAGCCTTCCCACGGTTGATAGTTCAGTATTTGCAGCCTTCTCTGTAACAAACTGTCTCTCTCTCTCTGTATTGAAACAGTGACTCCAGTCATGTTGCAGCCTTCTCTGTCTCTCTCTCTCTCTCCCTGTATTGAAACAGTGACTCCAGGCATGTTGCAGCCTTCTCTGTCTCTCTCTCTCTCTCCCTGTATTGAAACAGTGACTCCAGGCATGTTGCAGCCTTCTCTGTCTCTCTCTCTCTCTCTCTCTCTCTGTCTCTGTATCTCTCTCTGTCTCTGTCTCTCTCTGTCTGTCTGTATCTCTCTCTCTGTCTCTCTGTATCTCTCTGTATCTCGCTCTCTCTGCCCGTCTCTCTCTCTCTCTGTTCTCTGTATCTCTCTCTCTGTCTCTCTCTGTTCTCTGTATCTCTCTCTCTCTGTTCTCTGTATCTCTGTAAACTAGTATGGCAGGGGGGTGGGCACGGGAGCAATAGGTCAGAAAGTGAGAGCATTGAGGGAGAACTAGGGAATAGGGACAGTGGGGTTCTGAGGCAGAGCAGACAGGGAGAAGTTGCTGAGCACAGCGGGTCTGGTGGCCTGGAGTGCATATGTTTTAATGCAAGAAGTATTACGGGTAAGGCAGATGAACTTAGAGCTTGGATTAGTACTTGGAACTATGATGTTGTTGCCATTACAGAGACCTGGTTGAGGGAAGGGCAGGATTGGCAGCTAAACGTTCCAGGATTTAGATGTTTCAGGCGGGATAGAGGGGGATGTAAAAGGGGAGGCGGAGTTGCGCTACTGGTTCGGGAGAATATCACAGCTGTACTGCGGGAGGACACCTCAGAGGGCAGTGAGGCTATATGGGTAGAGATCAGGAATAAGAAGGGTGCAGTCACAATGTTGGGGCTTTACTACAGGCCTCCCAACAGCCAGCGGGAGATAGAGGAGCAGATAGGTAGACAGAATTTGGAAAAGAGTAAAAACAACAGGGTTGTGATGATGGGAGACTTCAACTTCCCCAATATTGACTGGGACTCACTTAGTGCCAGGGGCTTAGACGGGGCGGAGTTTGTAAGGAGCATCCAGGAGGGCTTCTTAAAACAATATGTAGTCAGTCCAACTAGGGAAGGGGCGGTACTGGACCTGGTATTGGGGAATGAGCCCGGCCAGGTGGTAGATGTTTCAGTAGGGGAGCATTTTGGTAACAGTGACCACAATTCAGTAAGTTTTAAAGTACTGGTGGACAAGGATAAGAGTGGTCCTAGGATGAATGTGCTAAATTGGAGGAAGGCTAATTATAACAATATTAGGCGGGAACTGAAAAACATAGATTGGGGGCGGATGTTTGAGGGCAAATCAACATCTGACATGTGGGAGGCTTTCAAGTGTCAGTTGAAAGGAATTCAGGACCGGCATGTTCATGTGAGGAAGAAGGATAAATACGGCAATTTTCGGCAACCTTGGATAACGAGAGATATTTCAGGCCTCGTCAAAAAGAAAAAGGAGGCATTTGTCAGGGCTAAAAGGCTGGGAACAGACGAAGCCTGCGTGGAATATAAGGAAAGTAGGTGTAGCGCACAAAGACACCATGAGACGAATAGAGTGAAGTTGATGAGGCTTTATTAAGCGTGTCTGTTCCCCAGCAGCTCAATAGTAAACTGGCCTGCGGGGGAAGACTCCGGCTTCTTATACTCCGCCTTCAGGGCGGAGCTTGAGGTCAACGGCCAACCAGGACCCGGGATCTGTCAGCCAATGACATTAGGGCTTCCAGTCCCACATGACCCCCAATACATACTACCACATTCACCCCTTGTCAAAAATGAACCCGGCGGGGTGATGCTTCGTATGGTGGTAAGGGTTTACAGGGCTGGTCCTGGGAGGAGAAAACATTCACATGGCAATACAGTATTGGACAATTTCGTCCTGTTGCAACTATTTACAGAGGGTATAGGAAGAAAAGCAAAATGATCTTGTGAACAGTCCATATTTGTGTTACATCGACGCCACGAGTCGGTCGGGCGGTCTGGTCATCCGTGTCGATCGCCTCGGCCCCGGCGGCGGTGGTGGTGCTTGTACCAGTTTTGTCGTCTCCAGGAGCCGTACGGTTTCAGCTGTTGGTGCAAAAGGGAGGGGGACCGATCCTCCTGGGAAGGGTGCGGTCGCGGGGTGCGGCGGTGGCAGGAAGGGGGGGGGTTGGGTTGATGGTGTCGGGGGGGTGTGTGTGTTGCCGGCGGGCGCCAGATCCCGCAGGGAGACCGTGTCCTGTCGGCCGTCGGGGTACTCCACGTAGGCGTACTGGGGGTTTGCGTGGAGGAGGTGAACCCTTTCGACCAACGGGTCCGCCTTATGTGCCCGCACGTGCTTTCGGAGCAGGATGGGTCCTGGGGCCGCCAGGTCGGCAGCGACGTTCCAGAGGAGGACCTCCTAGGGAAGACAAGGAGACGCTCGTGGGGCGTTTGATTAGTGCTCGTACATAATAACGACCGGATGGAATGGAGAGCGTCCGGGAGGACCTCCTGCCACCGTGAAACTGGGAGATCCCTGGACCGTAGGGCCAGTAGGACGGCCTTCCAGACCGTGCCGTTCTCCCTCTCTACTTGCCCGTTCCCCCGGGGGTTGTAGCTGGTCGTCCTGCTTGAGGCTATGCCCTTGCTGAGCAGGAACTGGCGCAGCTCGTCACTCATGAAAGAGGACCCCCTGTCGCTGTGGACGTATGCGGGGTAACCGAACAGTGTGAAGATGCTGTTCAGGGCTTTAATGACTGTGGCCGCGGTCATGTCAGAGCAGGGAATGGCGAAAGGGAAGCGGGAGTATTCGTCCACTACATTAAGAAAATATGCGTTGCGGTCGGTGGAGGGGAGGGGCCCTTTGAAATCGAGACTGAGGCGTTCAAAGGGGCGGGAAGCCTTAATCAGGTGCGCTCCATCTGGCCTGAAAAAATGCGGCTTGCATTCCGCGCAGATGTGGCAGTCCCTTGTGACTGTACGGACCTCCTCTAAAGAGTATGGGAGATTGCGGGACTTGTTGAAATGGTAAAACCGAGTGACCCCCGGGTGGCAGAGGTCCTCGTGGAGGGTTTGGAGGCGGTTAATTTGTGCGTTGGCACATGTGCCGCGGGATAGGGCATCGGACGGCTCGTTCAGCTTTCCGGGACGGTACAAGATCTCATAGTTGAAGGTGGAGAGCTCGATCCTCCACCTTAAGGTCTTGTCATTTTTAATTTTGCCCCGCTGTGCATTATCGAACATGAAAGCTACCGACCGTTGGTCAGTGAGGAGAGTGAATCTCCTGCCGGCCAGGTAATGCCTCCAATGTCGCACAGCTTCCACTATGGCTTGGGCTTCCTTTTCCACTGAGGAGTGGCGGATTTCTGAAGCGTGGAGGGTTCGGGAGAAAAAGGCCACGGGTCTGCCCGCTTGGTTAAGGGTGGCCGCTAGAGCTACGTCGGAGGCGTCGCTCTCGACCTGGAAGGGGAGGGACTCGTCGATGGCGCGCATCGTGGCCTTTGCGATATCCGCTTTGATGCGGCTGAAGGCCTGGCAAGCCTCTGTCGACAGAGGGAAGGTTGTGGTCTGTATTAGGGGGCGGGCCTTGTCTGCGTACTGGGGGACCCACTGGGCGTAGTACGAAAAGAACCCCAAGCAGCGTTTCAGGGCTTTTGGGCAGTGCGGGAGGGGAAATTCCATGAGTGCGCGCATACGTTCGGGGTCGGGGCCTATTATCCCATTGCGTACTATGTAGCCCAGAATGGCTAGCCGGTCGGTGCTAAAAACGCACTTGTCCTCGTTGTACGTGAGGTTCAAGGCTTTGGCGGGCTCGAGGAATTTTTGGAGGTTGGCGTCGTGGTCCTGCTGATCGTGGCCGCAGATGGTTAAATTGTCGAGATACGGGAACGTGGCCCGCAACCCATGTTGATCAACTATCCGGTCCATCTCCCGTTGGAAGACCGAGACCCCGTTTGTGACGCCAAAAGGGACCCGTAGGAAATGGTATAATCGCCCGTCTGCCTCGAAGGCTGTGTACTTGCGGTCACTTGGGCGGATGGGGAGCTGATGGTAGGCGGACTTGAGGTCCACGGTGGAGAAGACTTTATATTGGGCAATCCGATTGACCATGTCGGATATGCGGGGGAGAGGGTACGCGTCTAGTTGTGTGTACCTGTTGATGGTCTGGCTATAGTCAATGACCATCCTTTGTTTCTCCCCTGTCTTCACTACTACCACCTGCGCTCTCCAGGGACTATTGCTGGCCTGGATTATGCCCTCCTTTAGTAGCCGCTGGACTTCGGACCGAATGAATGTCCGGTCCTGGGCGCTGTACCGTCTGCTCCTAGTGGCGACGGGTTTGCAATCCGGGGTGAGGTTCGCAAACAAGGACGGGGGTTGCACTTTGAGGGTTGCGAGGCCGCAGATAGTGAGTGGGGGCATGGGGCCGCCGAATTTGAACGTAAGGCTCTGTAGATTACATTGGAAATCTAATCCCAGCAAGGTGGGGGCACAGAGTTGGGGAAGGACGTTAAGTTTGTAGTTTTTGAACTCCCTCCCCTGCACCGTAAGGGTAACTATGCAGAATCCCTGGATCTGTACGGAGTGGGATCCTGCAGCTAGGCGAATCTTTTGTGCGCTGGGATAGGTGGTCAAGGAACAGCGTCTTACCGTGTCGGGGTGTATAAAGCTTTCCGTGCTCCCGGAGTCGACTAGGCATGGCGTCTCGTGGCCGTTTATTAGGACCGTTGTCGTCGTCGTCTGGAGTGTCCGGGGCCGAGCCTGATCGAGCGTAATCGAAGCGAGCCGTGGTTGTAGTAGTGGAGTGGGGTCCGTTGTTGCCGTCCAAGATGGCGTCGGGGATGAACAAAATGGCCGCCCCCATACATCGCACGTGGCTTGGGGGTCACAAGATGGCGGCGGGGGTGTACAAAATGGCCGCCCCCATGCGTCGTACAGGTCTGGGGCAGTCCAAGATGGCGGCGCCCCTCCTCCCCTCGTGGTGGTCGGGACCCAAAATGGCGGCGTCTGCGGGTCGCACATGGTGTGCTGGGGGGGCTGGGGAGCGCTAGGACCGCGAGCGCTAGGACCGCGCGGAACTCCCTCACCGTGAGCGCTAGGACCGCGAGCGCTAGGACCGCGCGGAGCTCCCGCACCGGGGACAGCGGTGGTCGGGGCCCAAGTCGGCGGCGCCGGCGGGTCAGGCGTGGGGCTGCGAGCGCAAGGACCACGAGGAGCTCCCTCACCGGGGACAGCGGTGGTCGGGGTCCAAGTAGGTGGCACCGGCGGGTCAGGCGTGGGGCGCGGGACGGGGGTTAGGGTGGCGTTAGGGACGCGAAAAACTCCCTCCTCTCCGTGGGGAGTGTTGGCCGGGACCCAAAACGGTAGCGCCGGCGGCGGGTCATACATGGGCTGCGGGAAGGGGGGTTGGGGAGCGTAGGCGGCGTGCAGTGCTCCCAGTTCTCCCGGGACCGCGGTGGTCGGGACCCAGAGCGGCTGCGCCTGCGGGTCGTACATGGCGTGCTGGGGGGGGTTGGGGCGCATAGACTGCTTACAGGGCTCCCTGTGCTCCCGGGACGGCGGCGACCACGTGGGACCGGCACACAACCGCATAATGGCCCTTTTTCCCGCAGCTTTTGCAGATAGCTGCGCGGGCCGGGCAGCGCTGTCGGGGGTGTTTCGCCTGGCCGCAGAAATAACAGCGGGCGCCCCCGGTGCGACTCGGTGTTTGGACCGCGCAAGCCTGTGGGGTGTCCGGGGGGGGGGGGTAGGGGGTTTGCCGCGACGGGTACGTACGGGGCCCAATGGCCTGCCGAGCGGTCGGGGCCGTAGGCGCGGGTATTACGCGCGGCCACGTCTAGGGAGGCTGCTAGGGCCCGGGCCTCTGAGAGTCCTAGCGACTCTTTTTCTAGAAGTCTTTGGCGGATTTGGGAGGATTGCATACCTGCCACAAAAGCATCGCGCATTAACATATCCGTGTGTTCGTTTGCGTTCACTGACGGGCAGCTGCAGGCTCGTCCCAAAATCAGCAGCGCGGCGTAGAACTCGTCCATCGACTCTCCGGGAGCTTGCCGTCTCGTCGCGAGCTGGTAGCGAGCGTAGATTTGGTTAACTGGGCGAACATAGAGACTTCTGAGTGCTGCGAACGCCGTCTGGAAATCATCGGTGTCTTCAATGAGGGTGAAAATCTCCGTGCTCACCCTCGAGTGCAGGACCTGCAGTTTTTGTTCGTCTGAGACTCGGCCGGTGGTCGTTCTGAGGTAGGCCTTGAAGCAAGTCTGCCAGTGTTTGAAGGCTTCTGCTGCGTTCACTGCGTGGGGGCTGATCCTCAGGCATTCTGGAATGATCCTGAGCTCCATAGTCCTTTTTAGGCACACTTAATAAATTGTAGCGCACAAAGACTCCATGAGACGAATAGAGTGAAGTCGATGAGGCTTTATTAAGCGTGTCTGTTCCCCAGCAGCTCGATAGCAAACTGGCCTGCGGGGGAAGACTCCGGCTTCTTATACTCCGCCTTCAGGGCGGAGCTTGAGGTCAACGGCCAACCAGGACCCGGGATCAGTCAGCCAATGACATTAGGGCTTCCAGTCCCACATGACCCACAATACATACTACCACAGTAGGAAGGAACTTAAGCAAGGAGTCAGGAGGGCTAGAAGGGGTCACGAAAAGTCATTGGCAAATATGGTTAAAGAAATTCCCAAGGCTTTTTACACATACATAAAAAGCAAGAGGGTAGCCAGAGAAAGGGTTGGCCCACTGAAGGATAGGCAAGGGAATCTATGTGTGGAGCCAGAGGAAATGGGCGAGGTACTAAATGAATACTTTGCATCAGTATTCACCAAAGAGAAGAAATTGGTAGATATTGAGTCTGGAGAAGGGTGTGTAGATAGTCTGGGTCACATTGAGATCCAAAAAGACGAGGTGTTGGGTGTCTTAAAAAATATTAAGGTAGATAAGTCCCCAGGGCCTGATGGGATCTACCCCAGAATACTGAAGGAGGCTGGAGAGGAAATTGCTGAGGCCTTGACAGAAATCTTTGGATCCTCACTGTCTTCAGGGGATGTCCCGGAAGACTGGAGAATAGCCAATGTTGTTCCTCTGTTTAAGAAGGGTAGCAAGGATAATCCAGGGAACTACAGGCCGGTGAGCCTTACTTCAGTGGTAGGGAAATTACTGGAGAGAATTCTTCGAGACAGGATCTACTCCCATTTGGAAGCAAATGGACGTATTAGTGAGAGGCAGCATGGTTTTGTGAAGGGGAGGTCGTGTCTCACTAACTTGATAGAGTTTCTCGAGGAGGTCACTAAGATGATTGATGCAGGTAGGGCAGTGGATGTTGTGTATATGGACTTCAGTAATGCCTTTGACAAGGTCCCTCATCGTAGACTAGTACAAAAGGTGAAGTCACACGGGATCAGGGGTGAGCTGGCAGGGTGGATACAGAACTGGCTAGGTCATAGAAGGCAGAGAGTGGCAATGGAAGGATGCTTTTCTAATTGGAGGGCTGTGACCAGTGGTGTTCCACAGGGATCAGTGCTGGGACCTTTGCTCTTTGTAGTATATATAAATGATTTGGAGGAAAATGTAACTGGTCTGATTAGTAAGTTTGCAGACGACACAAAGGTTGGTGGAATTGCAGATAGCGATGAGGACTGTCAGAGGATACAGCAGGATTTAGATTGTTTGGAGACTTGGGCGGAGAGATGGCAGATGGAGTTTAATCCGGACAAATGTGAGGTAATGCATTTTGGAAGGTCTAATGCAGGTCGGGAATATACAGTGAATGGTAGAACCCTCAAGAGTATTGAAAGTCAAAGAGATCTAGGAGTACAGGTCCACAGGTCATTGAAAGGGGCAACACAGGTGGAGAAGGTAGTCAAGAAGGCATATGGCATGCTTGCCTTCATTGGCCCGGGCATTGAGTATAATAATTGGCAAGTCATGTTGCAGCTGTATAGAACCTTAGTTAGGCCACACTTGGAGTATAGTGTTCAATTCTGGTCGCCACACTACCAGAAGGATGTGGAGGCTTTAGAGAGGGTGCAGAAGAGATTTACCAGGATGTTGCCTGTTATGGAGGGCATTAGCTATGAGGAGCGGTTGAATAAACTCGGTTTGTTCACACTGGAACGAAGGAGGTTGAGGGGAGACCTGATAGAGGTCTACAAAATTATGAGGAGCATAGACAGAGTGGATAGTCAGAGGCTTTTCCCCAGGGTAGAGGGGTCAATTACTAGGGGGCATAGGTTTAAGGGGAGAGGGGCAAGGTTTAGAGTAGATGTACGAGGCAAGTTTTTTTACGCAGAGGGTAGTGGTTGCTTGGAACGCGCTACCGGAGGAGGTGGTGGAAGCATGGAGGATAGTGACATTTAAGGGGCATCTTGACAAATACATGAATAGGATGGGAATAGAGGGATACGGACCCAGGAAGTGTAGAAGATTGTAGTTTAGTCGGGCAGCATGGTCGGCACGGGCTTGGAGGGCCGAAGGGCCTGTTCCTGTGCTGTACATTTCTTTGTTCTTTGTTTGTTCTTGTTCTCTGTCTCTGTCTCTCTCTCTCTCTCTGCCTCTCTCTCTCTGTCTCTTTCTCTTTCTGTCTCTCCGTTCTCTGTCTCTGTATCTCTCTCAGTCTCTGTCTCTCTCTGTCTCTGTATCTCTCTGCCTGTCTCTCTCTGTATCTCTCTCTCTGTTTCTGTCTCTCTCTCTCTCTCTCTCTCTGCCTGTCTCTCTCTCTCTGCCTGTCTCTCTCTCTCTGTATCTCTCTCTCTCTCTCTGTTCTCTCTCTTAGTAATTCATCTAGAGATTTCTCATTCTAATCCTCTATTTTCTGTAACTTTTTATGTATGTCAGGCCAAGATTTGATCACCAAGTGGACCTTCAGTAGTCCCTGTCCTACTGGGTCGTTAGGGTCTAATCCAGAATATTTCCTTACTGATTCCCGAAGTTGCTCTAAGAATGCTGAGGGGGTTTCCGTCCCTTCCTGTCTAATTTCGAAGGCTTTATTTAGATTATGTACCTTGGGCACTGCTTCCCTTATGCCTTCAACGATAATATTTCTCAGATCTTTCATTTGATCTCTATGGCCCCCTGACTGATGGTTCCCGTGTGGGTCTTGATTGGGGTACTTTTCTTCTGCTGTTTGTCCGTTTACCCTTGGCGGGCGACTATTCTCCCACTTTCGCATGCCTGCTCTTCTAATCATACCCCTTTCTTCCCCCGTGAATAGGATACTCATAATGGACATTAATTTGGTCCATGTGTATATATTAGGACCTAGGAACTGATTGAATTGTTCCGCCAGTCCTAGGGGGTCTTCCATTAACATTTTCATTTCTTTTTTGAATGCTCTAACTTCTCCTGAACTTAATGGAGAATTTACAAATCCTACATCTCCATCTCCAATCGGGACTTCCCGAAGGGGGTTCAGTTTCGTTATTTCTGGTTCCTTTCCCTGTCCTTTTGTGGATCTTAATATCATTTTACTTCCTCCTGCTTCTTCAGGGACTTTCTCTGATTTGCCTTTATTCATTTGTTGGTCATTTGGCGAGTCCTTGTCGTTTGACTTATTCTTATAAGGGGGTGGCAAATTATCTAGGACGTCCCATTTAAGAGGGGCTGTGCGAACGTCTTCGCCCTGTGGGATTAATGGATATATTCGGGTGGCGTTCCTGCTAGGAAGCCAACAACTCACGTAGCTTACTTCTTTATCTGAACAGGGTCTTTTATCATTGACATATATATTCTTGTACGTGGCTCTCAGAATCCCAATTCACTAACATCCGACCCACTGGGCTTTCTGGTGGGATATTCTTAGGGATTCTCTTATCAACGCCGTCTCCTTGTTTCTCACAACCTTGTTTCGAGTTTTTACTTCCCATTGCAATGTACTCAACTTTCCCTTATTTCTAAGTAAAGTGTCTAGTTATGACCGTCACAACAATCACAATCCTGAAAGCACTTATATCATCAATCCGCCCATACACTTATACGGATGTCTAGATATAAACTCCAGAGTCCTTATATCATCAGCCCGACGCTGCGGATGTTTAGATACGAACCCAAGTTAACAAGGTAGTACTTAAAAGCCGTTTTTCTTACCTTGCTCCGTGCACAGAGTTGCCTGACTTCCCTCACGGCGTGCCTGCCACTATAATCCGTTATGTGCTTCTTCAGAATGACTACCCTAGGAACGTGTTCAGTTGACCGTGGGTGACTACTCAAGATGAAGTACGAGACCGTTTAAATAACGGGACGCGTCTTCTCGGTTCCTCTTGAGCCGCCCCCCCCTGATCAATGAAAAACTATCCCGGCCACGAGCCAATTGTGAGAAACACTGCTCACTTAATAAAAGATTTACACTTAGTCAAATTCTGAAGAAGCAATTTATTATCGATCTTGCAAGAGCGGGTGCCTCCAGTAAGCAACAGCAGACACAAAGAATTCACACAGCATCACTTTGTTATATACAATCCATGAAAATACAATCCGTGGGAAACAATCCGTGAGAAACACATCCCACATACTATAGACTGATACTATAGATATCAGTGATCCCTTATTTGGTCTCTCCCTTGCATAGTGAATTCTATCCGCTCCTGGTAAATCCTTGGACCGGCAGTTAAAGATAAGAATGAGGCCCTTTGCTTGCACCTGCTATCTCCCCCTTGCTTAGCAAGTTCTGTTATTGTTCATTCCGTTCTTCCCCGAAGGTCATTCTGGTACATCGTTATAATAATTCGCTCACTATAGCTTACTCAGAACTTGACATGTTAATTTTCCCATCATGTTTCATTGTTGACATCTTAATTGTGAACCAGAGTATATACATGTAAAAACAACACAAAAACAACACAGAATGTTCATTTCTCACACTTGTGTGTATTTATAACACTGCTTGTGGACCAGGAGGGAAATATTGTTTGCACCAGGTCCAACAAGTCACACAGTATAATCTATCCCATAACCAGTGATCTGTCTTCTCTCATCCAACCATGATCTCTTCCCCAATGCACTATTCACTCTCCATGAACACTGGTGAACCATGCCCCAGAAATCATGACCAATCTACTGCTACCCCCAATACTGGAATTCATCGCCATGATCTCTCTCATTCCCTCAGTAACCTCCCTGCTCTCATAAGCTGGGGCCTGGTGAAACAGGCTTGCCACCTGTAAGATCTCCATCACATTGCCTGTGGGCAAGAATACAACAGAAAATATTTCAATATTACTGACAAGGGAACATATTGTAAATGTTTTTCATGTTGCACTCATCAGGACAAATAGAATTATGTCCAATTTCAAACAATAACAGCAACTTAAACTGAAGTTTTGATTGGTATCAAGTTCACTCTGATTGGCCGAGGCGTTGCCATGGAGAATGCATGAGGAACAATAGTCTCCCCAAACCTCCGTGTAATTCAAAAACAATCCAACACTTAAACACATTCCTTCTGTTTTTGAATGAACCTATGTTACTTCTAGAAAGTATACGTGACCCACATTTGAGCTTGACTGATTATCTTAAATTGGTTGTGAGTGTAGCTATCAGCACACTAAAAATTGTTCAACAAGAGCTGCCCAATCACACAGTCATATCTAACAGGAGACACTTTATTTTGGGTTTTGGGAGCATGGGCTGGTTGAGTACGGTCTGTACTTTGCCTATTATTAACAACCAGAGAAACACGCTGTTTGATTAGATCAGCTGACCATTGGCACTAACGCTTTACGGACCTGACATCGTACTAGCACTGAGACTCATACACAATGTAGATCAAAATATTTTAGGACTGATGGTGGTTATAAACTCCAGGACACTGAGGAATCCCACTTGTTGCTCTCCCAACAGCTCCCTCCAGACTAAAATCCAGCTCCTCCCAGAGTGACGTCACACTGTTGGGGCGTAACCAGGATCACAAACCTGTCTCCAGGTGACATCACAAAGGAGACAACAGTCGATCATACAGCAGCTCAGAATGATGACACAGAGCAGCTGTGGCCCCTCCCACTCCAAATGTAACAGGGTCACATGATCAGGCTCTTGCCCAGTTTGTAGGCTCATCATATAAGCTGTGTTCATGGCCAATCAGTCCTGTTTCTGACTCCGCTCCTCATGGACTGAGTCTCCTGAGAGCATCTCCCAAAATTACCCCTCATCAACCCTGTCTCTGGTGTTACAAATGTGATGTTCCCCTATTCAATAATGTCCCTGCGCACCTCACACTTTATACCTCACATAGGCTCCCTCTCTTTATAGAGGGAATGTATCTCTGTACTGCACCAGTGGGAAACAGTTTGTGGGAATGATGTTCGGATGGGGCAGGGACGGGGCAGATACAGCACGTGGTTACATACAGAGTAAAGATCACTCTACACTGATCCCATCAGTTCTCCCAGGGCATGTACAGCACGAGATTAAATGCAGAGTAAAGCTCTCCCTCCCTGTCCAACCCCACTCCCATCAAACAATCCCATTTTTAAAAAAAATTGTTCATGGGACATGAACGTCACAGGCTGTGCCAACATGAATTGTCAATCCCTACTTGCCCTTGAAGTCAACTACATTGCTGCAGTCTGTAATCACATTTAGGCCAGACCAGGTAAGGACAGCAGATTTCCTTCTCCAAAGGACATTTATGAACCAGATGGGTTTTTCCGACAATCATGGTCATCGTTAGACTTTTAATCCCAGATTTTTATTGAATTCAAATTTCACCATCTGCAGTGGCAGGATTTGAACCTGGGTCTCCAGAGCTTTTCTCTGGGTCTTTCGTTTACTCATCCAGTGACAAGACCACTCAGCCACCGTCTACCCATTGGGGTTAGATACAGAATGAGACTCCCTCTATACTGTTCCCAACAAACATACCCAGGGTAGGTAAGCATGGAGTTAAATCCAGTGTAAAGCTCCCTCCAGACTTAGCCCATCAAACACTCCCAGGACACGGACAGCACAGGTTTGGATGCAGAGTAAAGTTTCCTCTCTGCTGACCCCTTAATACACTCCCAGGACACTTACAGCACAGGGCTAAATCGTTGGCTTTGGAAGCAGACCAAGCCAGGCCAACAGCGCGGTTCAATTCCCGTACCAGCCTCTCCGAACAGGCGCCGGAATGTGGCGACTAGAGGCTTTTCACAGTAACTTCATTTGAAGCCTACTTGTGACAATAAGCGATTTTCATTTTGTTTCATTTTCAGGGTTAGATACAGAGTAAAGCTTCCTCCAGACTGACCCTATCAAATGCTCCCAGACAGGTACAGCATAGGGTTATATACAGAGTAAAGCTCCCTCTATACTGGTCCCCATCAAAAACTTCCAGGACATGGACAGCATTCGGTTAGATGCAGAGTGAAGAATCCTCTTCACTGACCCCATCAAACACTCCCAGGACATGTGCAGCAAGTGTTAGATACAGAGTAAAGCTCCCTCTACACTGACCCCATCAAGCACTCCCAGGACATGTGCAGCAAATATTAGATACAGAGTAAAGCTCCCTCTACACTGACCCCATCAAGCACTCCCAGGACAGGGACGGCAAGTGTTAGATACAGAGTAAAGCTCCCTCTACACTGACCCCATCAAGCACTCCCAGGACATGTGCAGCAAATATTAGATACAGAGTAAAGCTCCCTCTACACTGACCCCATCAAACACTCCCAGGACATGTGCAGCAAATATTAGATACAGAGTAAAGCTCCCTCTACACTGACCCCAACAAGCACTCCCAGGACATGTGCAGCAAATATTAGATACAGAGTAAAGCTCCCTCTACACTGACCCCAACAAGCACTCCCAGGACATGTGCAGCAAATATTAGATACAGAGTAAAGCTCCCTCTACACTGACCCCAACAAGCACTCCCAGGACAGGTACAGCAAGTGTTAGATACAGAGTAAAGCTCCCTCTACACTGACCCCATGAAGCACTCCCAGGACAGGTACAACATGTGATTAGCTACATAGGGAAAACGATGACACAGTGGTAATGTTGCTGGACCTGCAATCCAGCGATCCTGATACTCTCAGGACGGGGTATGAATCCCACCCCGGCAGATGGTGGAAATCAAACACGGTGACCATAAAACCAGTGTCGATTGTTGTAAAATCCCATCTAGTTCCCTAATGCCCTTTAGGGAAGGAAATCTGCAATTGTCTCCTCGTCTGGCCAACATGTGACTCCAGACCCACAGCAACGTGGTTGACTCTTCAATCCACTCTTAAATGCCACTCAGTTGTATTCAACCGCGCTAAAGAAAACACAAAGGAAAGAAACCGGACGGAGCACCCAGCATTGACCTCGGCTCCGGAAACGACAACGGCAAAACCTGCCATGTCGACCCTGCAAAATCCTCCTTACTTATTAACATCTGGGGGCTTGTGTCACGATTTGGAGAGCTGCCTCACAGACTAGTCAAGCAACAGCCTGAAATATTCCTCAGCGACAGGACAGACCCAGCAGAGGCAGCGGAATATTGGTATACAGTCCCTGGGAGTCCTGAACATCATCTCTGGACATCATGAGGTCTCAATAGCATGGTATCAGGTTAGACCTGGGAAAGAAAACCTCCTGCTGATTACCACGTAACGTCCAAACCCCCTCCTCAGCTGATGAATCAACTCCTCTGAGTTGAACACAACTAACTTCTTGCCAATGGGACAACACATTGGAATTCCGGAGCAGCTGGGACACACACATGAATGGCCTAACGGAATGGCATGGAATAGCACACCCCAGCTCATGCCCATGAGAAAACACAGGGCAAGCAAAGTCGAGCAGTCAGAGCCAAATCCACTCTGTATCTGGACCACAAGATTGGAATCTCACACCTTCTGT
Source organism: Scyliorhinus torazame (assembly GCF_047496885.1). NCBI lineage: Eukaryota > Metazoa > Chordata > Chondrichthyes > Carcharhiniformes > Scyliorhinidae > Scyliorhinus > Scyliorhinus torazame. Next base: position 327,476,677 of record NC_092710.1, read on the forward strand.
TCGACCAGACTGTTTTTATAAACATTTTGCAATATCTTCATCAGCCACAGTCTCCCAGGTCATCCCAACAAGACATGAGGTAACTGAGGTGATGACCTTCGATTTTCCATCCCTTTGAGGCAAGCTGAATATCTTCCTGCGCACAAGATGAGTAACTGACAATGTGGAGACTCTGTCAGAGCAATGTGTTCTTGTTTCACATAACATTTTAGAATGTGTCAATGTTTTCTTAACCACTGGTACTGCATGTTCCTCGGGAATCCCTCTAGATTTTGACACACTCCCTCAACCATCTGTTGCCCTAAATTCCAAAAGACTGTCGGCTGCCTGAAGGGAAACAATGCACGGGACATTGTGCCACAGGGTCAACTAATGCAAAAGAGAAAAAAAATTAGAATTCTCAAGACAGTGCCTGAAGTGTATAATACAGATGGCCCCAGATGGACAGACATTTGATAATCTCAGACCTCTTAGGGATCAGTCCCTGCTTTAATGCTCATATTTTATATTATAGAATAAAAAGTATAGAACACCACTTCAGGCTCAGCAACATAAACCACTTCAATGCCTTTTTTAAAATTCTACTTCTTGCAAAACCTCGGCCTGAAATATTCCAGCTTGTAAAGCTCTTTTCACTTTCTATTATCCTGTATGTCATGAGCTTTGACTTTTCAGTCTTTCCAGCATACCACAAGAGGGTGCTGGTATGTCAACAGAGTTGTGGTGTGAGATTTTCCTTTGTAAAAAATATATCGGACATGGTTCTGGTTCTATTGATTTGGGGGGAGGGGGAGTAGATGTTTTAGTGCCATTGAGTCATGGGAGACATGTTTCTACCTGTGTTCCTGAACAGTGAGTTGTTGATTTCTGTGTGCTCTCTCTGGTGCTCTGAAGTAAAAGACAGTTGATGATCTGCAGGGAATTCTCTGTCCAATATTTAGTCAGAGGCCTGGGAGCAGAGCACCATCCTGTCTCGAGTCAAAAATGGTATGTGGTGGGTATGGAACAGAAGGGAAATTAGAGAAGGATGATAAGAATGTGCGACCAAAAGATTAATAATGGAATGTGTCGAATTTGCTTTGTTCGCGCTGTCTGGGATAATTTAGGCAGAGTGCACTGCAAATGAGCAGCACTGACACCAAATGCTTATCTCCCAAACCTCCTTTTGTGTCTAATGTAAAGGATCCAGTACATGTGAGGATGCATTATATAGTGCAAGCTCACAGCTTGGTTTGTGCCCTGAAGGTACATTAACAGCAACATTAAAGAGGCTGGTGCAGGAGGATTCCCGGCATCTGAAAGTTCCTCTCCAAGCCAGTCACCATCCTGACTTGGATATATATGGCAGGGTCAGAATCCTGGGACTCCCTCCCGAACAGCACTGTGGGTGGACACACACCACATGGACTGCAGCGGTTCAACACAGCAGCTCACCACCACCTTCTCAGGGGCAATTAGGGATGGGCAATAAACACTGGCCAAGGCAGCGAAGCCCACTTCCTATGACGTGAATTAAAAAACACGTCTCCATTTTGTCCTAATTCTAAGAGTTTGTAGAGGTCGTGATTGTAGAAACTGATAGGAAAATCAATTGTAGATTTTTACTTTGTTACTGGTGTGTTTTTAGAACACTAGTATAATTATAATACAACTAGGGCGGCACGGTGGCACAGTGGTTAGCGCTGCTGCCGCACGGCACTGAGGTCCCGGTTTTGATTCCGGCTCCGGGTCACTGTCCGTGTGTAGTGTGCACATTCTCCCGGTGTCTGCGTGGGTCTCACCTCCACAATGCAAAGGTGTGCAGAGTAGGTGGATTGGTCACACTAAATTGCCCCTTAATTGGAAAAAGATAAATGAAATACAATAATTACAATACAACTAGAACCATTTTCCCCAGATCCTGCAGTGCTCCGGTTTCTTCCCACAGTCCAAAGAGGAGCAGGTTTGGTGGATTGGCCATGCAACATTGCCACTTCCTGTCCAAAAAAATGTTAGTTGGGGTTACGGGAACAGGGTGGGGGCGTGGGCCTAGGTTGGGTGATCTTTCTGAGGGTTGGTGCAGACTTGATGGGCCGAATAGCCTCTTCAACACCGGACATCATTACGTCACCGCGCTTCTTTTGTTTTAACAAGAAACTGTTGCTAACTTTTGGTTGGCTCTTAAATGTTGCTCGTTGTGTCTTTACTTAATTTGCTCTGTTTCTATAACCTTTGCTAAGAGTCGCCAGGTATCTTTATGATACCACCATGAGGTTCAAGTTCAAGTGCTGATCAATAACTCAATACACCAGTTAGTAAGTTTCAAATCAAAACACATTTATTATACACAGTCAATCACTCCTCGTGCATAAAACTCTACTTACTAGACTGTCTCTAACACTAAAAGGCCTATACTTAGCTTTGGAACTGGCCCACCAGGTCAGGGGAACAAATGGCCTTTTGTTCAATTCTGAGTCTGCAGGCTTCAAAGCTGGTATAGACTGGTAGCTAGGAGCTATCTCAGGGCGTGCATTGACTGGAGACTTGGTTGGTGCAGCGACGCGGCAGGTTATGGTCAAGGGTTGTTTCGAGCTGCTGAGAGACCCTGCCAAGAAAGACAAATTGAACTTGGGGACTCTATTTTATAGTCCCCAGGGCTTTGCGCCCTTTTGGGCGGACCCCGTAACTGGTTCCAAGTGATTGGACTGCGTTCTGATCACTTGGATCGATGTCTCCAATACTGGAGTGGTTCCCTGATCACTGGGCGGTTCCTAAGTGTCCGTTGGCCTTCCTTTGTCTTGGCTCCTGCTAGCGCCGAGGAGTCTGGCTTGGCCTTGTTTACCTTTACTGTTTCAAATTGTTCCTGGGGATCGCTCATTAATATGTCGATGGTTGTTAGTTTCAGTGCTGTCTGGGTTCCTGCAAGTTCTGATACACAGGAAACTTTGCACCTGCTTGGTTTTCCTGCGTTGACTGAATTTCCCTGCATTCTTAGCGGATCTCCATTTTAAAGTCGGGAAGTTGCCAACTCAGGTGGCAACACTTCTCCTTGTGATCCATAACGCGAAGCGTGACGGATCACATAACTGCGTCATCTTTACTCCCTGACCCAGCGAGCACTCTTCCACGGCCTCTACACTGACCATAACTATGTAAGAAAATTTTAACTGACAATTCTAAATGGCACTATGTCATAACAGGGACATGCAGTACAACATATTAAAAAACGGTACCTCTAACTATCTTCCATAAACTACACTCACTTAAACATCCAATCATACTAACTTCCTAACAAAACAAAATAATAGCAGCATTCACATTTTCCTCTGGTTTGGAGGTCAAGCACAGAGTGGTCCAATCTCTCCGTTGTCTTTATTCACAAATGATGCAAACGAGTGTCCTTTATTGTAGATCAAGGGGTCGGGGGCCTGGTGAAAACTGAAAATAGGGGATCTTATCCTGTCTACCGGGGTGAGAGAGCAATAGGCTCTCCTTCGCCATTTTCTCATGCGGATAGTCTGCACGATGCTGCAGAATATCGCCAATGTTAAAAGGGATTCAATTACTTATGAAAGGGAGTACCACGTTATAAGCCTATCACACCATGATGGTGCGTTGTTACTTGTCACTGGGCTCTGGGTGCTATGGGGAAGTGAATCATTGACAGCCGGGGGGGTTGGGGTCAGGGTGTTCGCGTTCGCGCGTAACCGAATACAAATTATAATGGGAACGAAAAACACGTATGATGTCTTCATTGTTCTCTTCTTTCTTCTGTTCTCTTCCTTTCCATCTCTTCTCTCTTCCTGGAGTTTCTGGAATTCTGTGGATCAAGCATAGTTTCTGTTACTATCTTGTTTAATATCTTGTACGTTAGCATGTCTGTCTTATAGTGCCCATTTCCCTTTATAATTGGTCACCATATGTGACTCCCTCATTTTTTTATTTTTAAACCGAATATTTGCACAAGACATCTAAGAAAATACTGGTGTACTGCGAGCCGTCTCGCAGCCTGTGTGATTTACCATCCCAGTGTTTGAGGATGTAAATAGCATAGGGAAGCAACCTTAGGGTTGCAAAAACCAAACAAAAGAACTTTGAAAGTAACGAGCCAAAATGGGGTGCGTATGGGCCGCGGCGGGTAAGATTTGGATGGAATCCCCGAGTAGGACGGTGATCAATGCCGCATGTGCTCTACCTGAGCGTAGCTGACCAGAGGGGGGTCCTCAGGCAGGGCGGGGATCAGTGCCGTTTCTCTACTGCCTGAGCAACTGGCAAGAACGGGTAAGAATGTGGTCGTCGTGGGGGCTGCCTCTCGTGATTACCTTCAAATCAGGAGAGTAGTTATCTGGTTTCTGCCGACAGACTTGTTCCTCTAAACTATTGTCTGAGACAAACTTATACCTTTAACAATTTTCTGTCGACAGACTAGTTCCTCTGAACTATTGTCTGGAACAAACTTGTTCCTTTAACAAGGAAGGAAAAACTTTCCAAGTTTATACACAAAACTTAACGATAACACTAATCGAACAAACATTCAACGAACATGCTGCAGGTTCCATCAGAAAGGACACCGTTTCTCCCAAGCGGTTCCTTTTAAAACATCATCTGGACACCTCAGTTGTCAGTTGCAAACAGGGTCGCAAAGGGGTTCTCGTTTTGGGAGTCAGACTCAATGTCATCATCTTCTCCCGGATGCCATACTCTTGAATGGATGACGTTTGCTAAAGCTGCATGGTGTGACTTAGGGTCCATCTCGTCATTTCGGACGAGCCTGTACGAATTGTCACGGCGCCAAATAGTCGTGTCTAATTCTGTGGAGATGGAGTCGGGGTCGTCATCGTAGGGCGGTGGTCTTTGGTGAGGTTTGTTAAGGAATGTGATCAGGAAGGGATCACTCAAATCGTGTTCAGATTCGCTAGGTGTGGAGCCTGTTGCATGGGGGTAGTAGGGAGGCATGCTGTGGCTACCGTCTGTGTCACAGTCGCTGTCGCTGCTGCTGTTGTCTGTGGGCGATCCGGGGCGGAGTCTAGAGTTCGGGGGTGGAGTCGAGGTCGAGTCCGTGGATGGGGTGGACGTGTTGGGGGAGGGTAGGGATTCGTTCGCTGTGGGCGGGGTGTGGTCTGCTGTGTCGAGCATGACGTGGTGTGCGTGGTTAGACTGCGAGCCATATGCCTTGAGCTGGTTAATATGAAACCACACGGTCTTCCCGTTGGGGTACTTAACCTTATAAACGGAGGGGCTTACTTTGTCCACAATGGAGTACGGACCCGAATACTTAGGTGACATGAACGTGCTGGGGTTGTAAATGGAGAGCATGACCTGCTGTCCTACATCAAACTCAGTCGCATGCACTGTCTTGTCGAAACAGGCCTTGCTCTGTTTCTTCCTGGTGCCTAATTTTATTGCGGCTGCTAGCTGAGCCGTTGTTACATTCTCTACTAATTGTTTCACTGTGTTCTCGTGTATGGGGGCCGTCACTTCGGGGCTGGTCAAGTCAAGTCCTAATATAAATTCTGTGCCTTTCATGGGGCGTCCGGTCATGAGGGTGTGTGGGGTGTATCCTGTGGAAGTAGAAACAGTGTTACGCAAAAGCATTAGTGCAAAAGGGAGGACTGAATCCCAAGTGGTGCTGTTTTGTTGGACCATTTTTCTGAGGGTTGCTTTTAGGGTCCGATTCATTCGCTCCACGATACCACTTGACTGGGGGTGGTATGTGATGTGGAATTTTTGGGTAATGCCAAATATCGTGAGGACGTTCTGCATGACACGTCCCTTAAAATGGGAACCTTGGTCGGATTCAATGCTGCGGGGGAGTCCCCATCTCGTAAAGATGTGGTGGGTTAAAATCTTAGCTGTAGTCTTTGCCGTGTTTGTTCTAGATGGGAATGCTTCTACCCATTTCGTAAACGTGTCTATCACAACTAACACATACTTGTGACCATTCCTGCTAGGGGGCAATAGTCCTATAAAATCAATCTGGAGGTTAGTCCAGGGGCCATTAACGGGGCAGGTGTGGCTAAGCTGAGCTTTCTTCGCATATCTGTCCGGATTGTTTGGGGCACAGATAAGGCAATTTTCAACATAGTGCGTGACGTCTTCCTTTAAATTCAGCCACCAACAGAGCTGCCTGAGGTGGGCTGTACTGGGGTCAATTCCCTGATGCCCATGACTATCATGGAACAAACAAATAAGCTGATTCCTGTCCTGTTCAGGAACCACATAAAGGGTGTCTTTTAGGACCACACCGTCATGTGTGATCAGTGCATTTTTAAACCTATTGTATGGGGCTGGAAAGTTTCCTTTTATAATCTCCCTGAGATTACTATCTTGCTTCTGGGCCTGCACTAAATCTTCGATAATTGTGTGTGAGACCTGAACTGCATTCACTTGGGCGCTTTCGGGAGGGTTCCAAAAATATCCATGTCTGGAATCTGCTTTAGCCAGTACGTCGGCTTTTACATTTCCAGGTGGGGAGGAGCGGTGGTGACTTCGTACTTTAATAATGCCAAATATCCTGTCCTGTGCTTTGTCCAAAACGTGCCAGAGCAATGGGGCTGAAGGGAGGGGTTTTCTGTCTGCAGAAATAAATCCTCTTGCTTTCCACAGGGGTAGGAATTCTGTGAGGCTGTTACAGACATAGAAGCTGTCCGAGTATATGTCTGCTGGGCTGGGGAAGGAGTCTAGGTGATCTATAATGTATGCAATGGCTGCTAGTTCTGCTGCCTGCGCGCCTAAGTGTCCTGGCAGTTTTAACAAGATTTCTTCTAGGGCGCGTCCCTGCGCGTCCTCAACATAGATGCCGCATCCTGTAATGCACTTCCTGTTTAATATAGTGGAAGAACCATCCACATATATTCTCAATGGTGCGCACGTGTCTGTGTGCTGGGGGCTCTGGGGTGAACTACCTATCTTTTTTGGGGGGGGTGCGATAAAGGGGCCTGTGTTGTGGTGCGGTGAGATGATTTCACATTCGTGGGGGGTGCCTGGGTACTGAAGGTTGTCAGCTAGGAAAGTGTGGGTCTTGGTGATGTCCTGTCCCTGCAAAAGAAGGGTTCATCTGGCTGCTCTGATCTGGCTTACTGTACCGTCCTTAAGTCGTCCATCTGGTAAAAGCTGGGTGGGGTGTGTTCCGTGAGGATTGTGATGGGGTTTAGTCCGGTGATATATGAAAAGTATTGAACTGCCCTGAAAACTGCGAGCAGGTGCCTTTCACAGGCCGAAAATCCCTGCTCCACAGGATCTAAAACTCTGGAGGCGTAAGCCATGGGTCTTAACTGTTCGTGCTGTTCTTGGAGGAGCACGGCCGAAAGGGTACAATCTGTGCTAGCTATCTCTATAGCATAGGGGGAAAGCGGGTTTGGAACCTGTGGTGCGGGGTCCACAATGGGTGCGCGCTTTAAAACAGCTACAGCATCCGTGTGCCACGGAAGCCATTCCCAAGGGGCTCCTTTCATTAGGAGTTCCGAGAGGGGTGATGCTTTGGTGGCGAAACCGTCAATATGGTTTCGGCAGCAGCCAAACAGTCCTAAAAATGACCGGAGGGCGGAATTATTCTGGGGAAGCGCAATTTGACAATCGAGTCAATTCTTTTATACTCGATCTCGCGTTTACCATGCGTGATAATCGTTCCCAAATATACCACTTTGTTTTCCAAAATTTGGGCCTTCTTGGGGTTCACTTTACATCCAATTCGCTGTAGGAGTTCCAGGAGTTCGGACAGAAGCGCGATGTGCTCTTCCTTGGTGTCTGTCTGCTGTAATAGGTCGTCTACATGCTGGACCAGACATTCGGGGCGAGAAAATGTTCAGAAACCATTGGCCAGCTGTCGGTGGAAAATGGAGGGGGAGTTGTGGAATCCTTGTGGAAGGCATGTCCACGTGTACTGCTGACCTTTAAAAATGAAGGCAAATTTGTACTGGCACGCTTTTGCCAATGGAATGGACCAGAATCTGTTACTGATGTCCAAAACCGTAAAATATTGTGAGTTGAGTCCCTGTTTGAGCATGGTCTCGGGACTTGTGGCTGCTGCGGGGGTGACTTTGTTGAGTTTGCGGTAATCGATGGTCAGTCGCCATGATCCATCGGACTTTCTCACTGGCCAATTCGGGGCATTATTAGTAGAGGCTACTGATCTAAGTACGCCTTGTTCTAATAAACCATCAATAACTTTTGAGATTTCTCCCTCTGCCTCTTGGGGAAATGCATATTGCTTCTGGGGTCTAGGGTCAGGTCCTGTTATTTGAACCGTACCAGCCATCCTGCCGCAGACATGTTTATGACTTGCAAATGCGGTCCTGTTTTTCTGGAGAACTGCCCTAACCTGTTTGTCTGCACTAATCGTGGTCGGGTCAAACCAAAAATCGCCGACTGCGCTATTCTTATTAACATACTCACCTACTGTGAGCGCTGCGTGTGCTCTTGCTGACTTTGTCATTTTCCAGACACATTGATTTACTGGGTCAAATGATAGGTTGTGGGAGTTCATGAAATCAACGCCCAAAATGCGTTCTGCTGTGTGGGGCAGATCGATCAAAACTATGGGGTGTTTTGTTGTAATGTTGCCAATTTGAATGGGTACAGGGGTTGTGATGTGTCCCTGTTGTGAGTGGCCTGTGAAGCCACTGAGGGTGATTGTGGCTGTAGTGGGCTACGTATCTTTTTGGAACATGGTGGAGGAATTAATTGTGGTGCGGGACCCTCCTGTGTCCTGGAGAAGTTCGATGGGTTGTCCCCGTATTTTCACTGCAACGACTGGTCGGTCGGACCTATCCCAAAGGGTGTCGCAGACCCAGGTGGGGGAGCCTGAACACCGTCAGTCAGTTCCGTTCATGTTTGTCTAGTCTGAACGGGTGCTTACACTATGTATGGGCTTTGTCCTGTTTCCATTCCTGCCTGCTGGGCTCTCTGTGGCTTTCGTGGGGCATTGAACTCTCGTGCAAAGTGACCTAATTGTCCACAGTTGTAACACTCCTGTGGTTTATGTGGGGGGCTGTTCATGCCTTCGTTCACCCATGCGGGGTTCTGGTGCGCTTTACCTGCTTGAATATCTGCCTCTGCCTGCTGTTCTTCGGGTTTTCTAATCGCGGGCTTGTTGTGGACAGATTGCACCCACGAGCGGGACATCCTTTTTAAAACCCACTTTTTGTTGTGCGTTTCTTCCGAGGGGTCATAATTAGTACAAGCTTTTTGTCCTGCCTCTGTGGCATGGGAGATAAGGGTGCTTGTCCATTTGGCCATGTTGTCTGGGGACAAATGGGATCGGTTTATGTTTCCGAAAACGGCTGTAAAATGGATCCACAGGCGTCCAGCAAACGCTGTGGGGCGTTCTGTTTTCTTCTGCCTGCACTTATTCAGGCCTTTTACTGGGTCACCTCTGTTATAACCGATCGCGTCTGGGATCGCCGTGTGCATCTCTGCAAGGGTGCCTCCTCCTGCATTCTGTACGAAGTCTTACAACATCAGGTTAAAGTCCAACAGGTTTGTTTCGATGTCACTAGCTTTCGGAGCGCTGCTCCTTCCTCAGGTGAATGAAGAGGTCTGTTCCAGAAACACATATATAGACAAATTCAAAGATGCCAAACAATGCTAGGAATGCGAGCATTAGCAGGTGATTAAATCTTTACAGATCCAGAGATGGGGTAACCCCAGGTTAAAGAGGTGTGAATTGTCTCAAGCCTCATACCTCATACGCTGCAGGAAAGGATGTCCCGAAGCGTGGTACATTGGCGAGACCATGCAGACGCTGCGACAACGAATGAACGGACATCGCGCAACAATCACCAGGCAGGAATGTTCCCTTCCAGTCGGGGAACACTTCAGCAGTCAAGGGCATTCAGCCTCTGATCTCCGGGTAAGCGTTCTCCAAGGCGGCCTTCAGGACCCGCGACAACGCAGAATCGCCGAGCAGAAACTTATAGCCAAGTTCCGCACACATGAGTGCGGCCTCAACCGGGACCTGGGATTCATGTCACATTACATTCATCCCCCACCATCTGGCCTGCGAAATCCTACCAACTGTCCTGGCTTGAGACAATTCACACCTCTTTAACCTGGGGTTACCCCATCTCTGGATCTGTAAAGATTTAATCACCTGCTAATGCTCGCATTCCTAGCATTGTTTGGCATCTTTGAATTTGTCTATATATGTGTTTCTGGAACAGACCTCTTCATTCACCTGAGGAAGGAGCAGCGCTCCGAAAGCTAGTGACATCGAAACAAACCTGTTGGACTTTAACCTGGTGTTGTAAGACTTCGTACTGTGCTCACCCCAGTCCAACGCCGGCATCTCCACATCATGGCTACATTCTGTGGGTCAGGAAGGGCTGCTACAACCGAAGGGTCTAAGCTTAAAACTGTGAGCTTCACTTGCTCACGCTCATCCAGGCCGTACATGGTCGCCTGCTGCTTCACTCTAGCAAAGAAGTGGTGGGGGTCTTAGGTGGGGTGGAACGGTGTGATCTTTTCGCACGCGTCCCGTAATTGGGACGCATTTAATTCTTGCCAATCAGGGCCATCTTCTTCATCTAATTGGGATCCAAAGGTGCTTTGAAACCCATTTTGCACTGAAAGCAAAGACTGCAGTTCCGCAATCTGCTTCTGGCATTTTGCATGATCCACTGAGCTTTGTCTGTGCTCCGTGGTGGCAGCATGGAGTGCTCTTAATGCTGCTTTTAGATCGCTGTACTGCCTTTGCAATGCCTCTACCTGTTTCTCTGTCTCTTCTCTTACCAGGACTGCACGTTGCGTGTCCTGATAGGCCATATCGTATTGGGTTTGGAAGCTGCTCAGATGCGCTAGACAAGACTGGTGTGCCCACTTGGCATTATCCACCTCTCCGTCCTTTGCTGCCAACTTCCTTCTCAATTCTCCATTCTCTCTCTCGATCTCACTAACATCGACCTTGCTCATTCAATGTCTCTCTTCTATCTCTTTGTGGAGCGTCCGAACGACCTCCTCCTCCAATGGGGCTGTTTAGCACATGGCTAAATTGCTGGTTTTGAAAGCAAACCAAGGCAGGCCAGCAGCACGGTTCAATTCCCGTAACAGCCTCCCCGAACAGGCGCCGGAATGTGGCGACTAGGGGCTTTTCACAGTAACTTCATTTGAAGCCTACTTGTGACAATAAGCGATTTTCATTTAATAATTCATTTCTGTGCCTCGCAATTGTGCCAGACAGGACACGATTGCCATCGGCTTGCGAGCTTTCCCTAAGCTCTTCTTATGGATTTTGCTCAGGTTCTCCCATCAAGTATGTCCTATACTCCTGGGACCTGATTCCTCTTTTGAACAAAAGTCACTCCAAAGGGGCCATGCCTTCCAATTTGAGGTACCGTCTAATCTCAATTTACCAAACGGGACACTGACCTACTCTGCTGCTGGTCGCTGCGACCAAGAATTCTTGAGGGTTCATGAGGCGTTCCATTGCCTTCATTGCCATTTTTCCTATCTGAATGCTCTCTTTTAAAATTTGGAATGAGGGGTACTAAGGCGATGCTGTGAACATGGGTATGGCATTCGCTATTTTCCGGAATACAAACTCCTGACAGTTTTTCGCAACAAAATCTATCAGTTGTACCTTATAGCCCGGTTAGTTACGCATGCATTAACACGCTTCCGAATTATGAGGATTGATCAGAACTGCTTGAACACTTGTGAATGTCTCTGTTCCCAATTGGATTTTCAATTCAAATTTTGGGTTCTCCCGGAGTGGTTAGGCCACTTCTAAGTCGGGTCCCATCACATGTCGCCAGTATATGTTGCTAACTTTTGGTTGGCTCTTAAATGTTGCTCGTTGAGTCTTTACTTAATTTGCTCTGTTTCTACAACCTTTGCTCTAGAGTCGCCAGGTATCTTTATGATACCACCACGAGGTTCAAGTTCAAGTGCTGATCAATAACTCAATACACCAGTTAGTACGTTTCAAATCAAAACACATTTATTATATACAGTCAATCACTACTCATGCATAAAACTCTACTTACTAGACTATCTCTAACACTAAAAGGCCTGTACTTAGCTTTGGAACTGGCCCACCAGGTCAGGGGAACAAACGGCCTTTTGTTCAATTCTGAGTCTGCAGGCTTCAAAGCTGGTATAGACTGGTAGCTAGGAGCGCCTATCTCATAGCGTGCGTTGACTGGAGACTTACTTGGTTGGTGCAGCTACTAGGCAGGTTATGGTCAAGGGTTGTTTCGAGCTGCTGAGAGACCCTGCCAAGAAGGACGAATTGAACTTGGGGATTCTATTTTATAGTCCCCAGGGCTTTGCGCCCTTTTGGGCGGACCCCGTACCTGGTTCCAAGTGATTGGACTACGTTCAATTTAAGTTTGCAGACGACACAAAGGTTGGTGGAATTGCGGATAGCGATGAAGACTGTCAGAGGATACAACAGGATTTAGATTGTTTGGAGACTTGGGCGGAGAGATGGCAGATGGAGTTTAATCCGGACAAATGTGAGGTAATGCATTTTGGAAGGTCTAATGCAGGTCGGGAATATACAGTGAATGGTAGAACCCTCAAGAGTATTGAAAGTCAAAGAGATCTAGGAGTACATGTCCACAGTTCACTGAAAGGGGCAACACAGGTGGAGAAGGTAGTCAAGAAGGCATACGGCATGCTTGCCTTCATTGGCCGGGGCATTGAGTATAAGAATTGGCAAGTCATGTTGCAGCTGTATAGAACCTTAGTTAGGCCACACTTGGAGTATAGTGTTCAATTCTGGTCGCCACACTACCAGAAGGATGTGGAGGCTTTAGAGAGGGTGCAGAAGAGATTTACCAGAATGTTGCCTGGTATGGAGGGCATTAGCTATGAGGAGCGGTTGAATAAACTCGGTTTGTTCTCACTGGAATGAAGGAGGTTGAGGGGCGACCTGATAGAGGTCTACAAAATTATGAGGGGCATAGACAGAGTGGATAGTCAGAGGCTTTTCCCCAGGGTAGAGGAGTCAATTACTAGGGGGCATAGGTTTAAGGTGAGAGGGGCAAGGTTTAGAGTAGATGTACGAGGCAAGTTTTTTACGCAGAGGGTAGTGGGTGCCTGGAACTCGTTACCGGAGGAGATGGTGGAAGCAGGGACGATAGTGACATTTAAGGGGCATCTTGACAAATACATGAATAGGATGGGAATAGAGGGATACGGACCCAGGAAGTGTAGAAGATTGTAGTTTAATCGGGCAGCATGGTCAGCACGGGCTTGGAGGGCCGAAGGGCCTATTCCCGGGCTGTACATTTCTTTGTTCTTTGTTCTGATCACTTGGATCGATTTCTCCAATACTGGAGCGGTTCCCTGATCATTGGGCAGTTCCTAAGTGTCCGTTGGCCTTCCTTTGTCTTGGCTCCTGCTGGCGCCAAGGAGTCTGGCTTGGCCTTGTTTACCTTAACTGTTTCCAAATGTTCCTGGGGTTCGCTCATTAATATGCAGATGGATGGTTGTTCGTTTCAGTGCTGTCTGGGTTCCTGCAATTTCTGATACACAGGAAACTTTGAACCTGCTTGACTTTCCTGCGCCTGACTGAATTTCCCTGCATTCTTTGCGGATCTCCATTTTAAAGTCGCGAAGTGGCTAGCCAACCCAGGTGGCTACAAACCACAATCAGGGACCTATTTTATTTATGCATCTCTCCTTTACACTTCTTTGTAAAATCTCAAATTATTCCTTCTGCATTGTGCCAGTTGTGTCAGGGATACCGCTTTGAACCTGGGCCAATCCAACACGGATTGGTCATATCCATTTCAACTATCCCAGCTTCTAATCAACCGCATCAACATCATATTATCTTATCCTTATATTTGTGAATTTGTATACGGATTAAAATTCACGTTTATCAAAACTACCCTGGAATTATAAATATAGATTAATCTAGGCTGATAACTTTGAAGATAAAGATTTGCTAATTGCATTTCCTTTGTTAACTGTTTGACTCAAACCACTTGAACTATGATCTCAAAACCGCAACATCAGACGACACACAAATATCACAACACACACACACACACAGGAATCGAGCACTTCAGTGCTTTGACCAAAATTAATTACATAAACGCCCTTGTGGTCTATATTCTAAACTTCCAAGGGTCTGCAATTAAAAACTCAAGATTAATTCCCCAGAAAAATAAACCACAGCAAATGTATATAAATATAAAACACTAGTGTACGAACATCCACATAAAAACAAACAAAACATACAGATTCTCACTGCTCGCGAAGATGAAACAAGATTTATTATATTTACTTAATTCCATTTAAGTCAATTTCCAATGACTGATTTTATAGGCATCAGCTATTCTTCTGCAATTTAAAACCTCAAATGTATTCTCACCCAAACACCATAAGATTCTCACCTTTGCACCGAATTCCTCCAGACGATGCTTAAAATTTCCGCATTAACCGGTCTTGTTGAGTTGCTATAAATTCATAATTAAACCTACATCGATTAGTCATCGACCAATTCATAATCATAGATACGTAATTTATTGGGCGCTTTGGAACAAATCAACTGTCTGCTGAAATGGTTAATTGTCCTACAGAACCTAAAGGGGCGGAGAGTGGGCGGAGAAACTTGGCTCCCAATTACGCCCCTTTACATAATTAAAAAACCTATATAGCTCTATTACTTTGATTCAGCACGAGTTTCTTTCCTTTATCCTTTCTTGTCCTTTAAACTGATTTCAATTTAGCATGGGGGTTGGGGGTGAAACCCATGCAGACACGGAGAGAGTGTGCAAATTCCACATGGACAGTGACCCAGGGCTGGGATCGAACCCGGGTCCTCGGCGGTGTGAGGGAGCAGTGCTAACCACCGCACCTCTGTGCCCCCTCTGCGTTATTTTATTTTTATTTTTGACATGTCACTTTTATCTCAATGGTGATTGAAAATTCTGCAAATTTTGGACGTCCCCCTAACGAGAAACCTCACCACTCAGTAAAGTTTAAATCGGATTTAATCATCTCATCAATAAGCTTTTGTTCTGGTGCCAAATGACACATGAGGGGCCACTCCAGTCCCTCTCTGAGCTCTGGTTTTTCACTGACTATATTTGGGTAGGATTAGAACCATTAGAAATCTACTCTCAGAGGTCCGCTTTCAGTCCAGTTCTACTAGTAGTAGACTGTCTCTTGGCCGGCTGTTGGGTCACATGTCAGTCACCAAACGCACAAAGCCATGATAAATAATCTTAAATACTTTAAGCAATGCCCGACAACACCTACATCTCGGAATGAACTGCCTCCCACCTCTGACTGTTGATCAGACCCTGTTCACATGTTTGGAATTTGTTTGTATCTTTATATGTGAAAAGAGGTCATTGGAATTAGGATTTGTTCTAGATGTAGCCAAATAGCTGGCAGGACATTTAACCTAAAAGTTGGTCAATGCAGGAGGATGAAGGGATTTAAAAGTAGACTTGTCCGAAGTCTGCTGAAATACACAGTCTTGTAAAACCAGACAGAGCACAGCCCCACCGGACCTCAGCAACCAGGTGCTAACTGGAAGGATCATAACGAACGAGCGCTAATGGGTACAAGACATACATAATATTAGCAGAGACAAAGGAGGCATTTGTTTCTGAACCCTCTCTCCGGGCATAACATCACCAGGGCAGAGGAAAAGGCCAACGTGCCGGGACATATCAACACCAACTAAGGCTGCAGCTTGATTGGAGGACACGACAGATCTTTCTGGAAAATACAAGAAAGGTGAATCTCTCTCTCTCTCATCCATTCCATCAACCAAGAAAACTACACCCAAGACTGCCGGACACTCTACCTAGAGAGTCGGCTGAGATAGAGAGAGAGAAACTTCTACACCCTGCCAATTGTGCCAGAACCGAGCAAGTTTGTGCACAACACATTAGTGGGAAGGTCTCGGGCAGATAGACAGAAGTATTGGAGTCAATGTTGGATGAATTTACATGCTTTAGCTTTTTGATTAATAAAGTTGTGACTGTTTCACTGGAATCTGACGTGTGTGGTTTCTTGTTGGTTTCAATACGGCACAGTTCCTGGCTAAACGTCTTTCAGCAACTTATCGGTTAAATGTGTGACTGCAGGCGATTTGCCACGGTCTACACTGGGCACAGAGTATTGAAGTTGTTCAATGTGAAATCGTGGAGTGGTCAGTGTGGGATTGTTCCTGAGCTCTCGCTGTGTTCGTTCCAGACTGTAAAGAGACAGTGGGGAGTGATGTGTTGGGTGTTCTGGATCACAAACAGGTCACCAACACTGGAAGTGGTGCAACTCTATTTTATTATAAGGTTAACTATATTAACATACTTGAACTGTGGGTAAATGCAATACCAGCTTTAACTGTTGACCCTTGCCTAGTCCTAACCAGGTGATGCACTCAGCACATGGTGAATGTCTGTGTTGCAGGCTGTGAGCTCTGTGCTCCGAGCTGGCTGCTATTAGAATGAGCGGGAACTCTCCTGTCCCCTGTCTTTATAGTGCTTGTGCTCTCACTGGTGATTGGCTGCGGTGTTGTGTATGCTGATTGGTCCCACTGCATGTCCATCAGTGTGTGTGTGTCTGCACCATAATATACTGGTGTATATTATGACAGGGAGGATTTTAAGAATGGGACTACCGCTGACTCTCAAATTCCCACTGCCAGTTAACACTCACCTAAGCCTGTGCCGATCATGATGCCCGAACTAAAAAACCTTCTGCCCTTACTCAGTCCGTATCCCTCTATTTCCTCCCTATTCATGTACACATCCAGATGCCTCTTAAATGTTGCTAATGTGTCTGCTTCCACCACATCCTCTGGCAGCACGTTCCAGGCACCCACCACCATCTGTGTGAAAAACTTACCCCACACAGTCTCCCTTAAACTTTTCCCCTCTCACCGTGAACCTGTGCCCCCTTGTAGCTGACACTTCCACCCTTGGAAAAAGCCTCTGACTATCCACCCTGTTTATGCCTCTCATAATTTTGACGACGTCTATCAGGCCTCTGCCGCCGAAAAACACGCAGCGGGTTGGTCGATAATTCCCGCCCTTTATGTTGGGAGCAGGAAACACCGTTGGGAATTAAATTCTGCCCAAGTGATCCAAAAGCGATGGTCACAGAGGTTGTACAACGCAGTGAAGTACAGGCCAGTTAGCCTGACATCAGCTGTCGAGAAAATTCCAGAATCTAATACGAAGTAAATTTAACAACTGAGATTTATGTAACACCATTAACATAAGGAAATGTCCCAAGGTGCTTCACTGGAACATCCAATAATTAAAGTTTGTCGCTAAGTCATACGAGGAAAGATAATGAGCAGGATTCTCAGTTTGGGAGACTCTGTTCTCCCGCTGGAGATGAATTGCCGCTGATTTACAATCGCGCTTGGAGCGTAATTCCAGAATGGATCCCCTATCCCTTGCCATGAAAATTTATGCATGGTGGGGATTGCGCAGGATTCCCTCACAAATCTTGCTATTGTGCCGCAATTTCGAGCGGCAGACTGGCAGCGAGGTCCGGCGACTAGGCTACTCCACCCCCTCAATGCAATTCCGGCCCCCCACCATTGGACGTTCTGGGTTCCTAACCCTCCCTCCCCCCACAGTGCGATGGTGACCTGCCACCTCTCACCACCGAACCCTGTACCAGAGACACTCATAAGAGACACCCCCACCAGAACCCTCCAATTATAAAGATCCCCAACAGAGACATCTCTCCCATAAAGAGAGACACCTAATTAGAGAGAGCCCCACCAGAGACCCCACCCATTAAAGAGATGCCCCCAATTACAGAGACCTCCACTAGAGACCCCGCATTACAGACACGCAGCTGTCTGGATTGTTAAATTCATCACGAGTCATGCTTGAGTGGATTTAAAATAGTCAGCTGTGAAACTAATGTTTATAAACATCCAGCTATGATTGACAGCTTCTGCACCGCATTAAAGTGCTTTAAGTGCTCTCAATTTCTCTTTTTCTGTGCAGAAAGCACGGTAGCACAGTGGTTAGCACAGTTGCTTCACAATGCCAGCGACCCGGATTCGATTCCCGGCTTGGGTCACTGTCTGTGCAGAGTTTGCACGTTCTCTCTGTATCTGCATGGGATTCTTCCAGGCGCTCCGGTTTCCTCCCACAAGTCCTAAAAGATGAGCTGATAGGTGAATTAGATATTCTGAATTCTCCCTCAGTGTACCCGATCAGGCGTCAGAGTGTGGCGACTAGGGGATTTTCACAGTGACTTCATTGCAGTGTTAATGTAAGCCTACTTGTGACACTAATAAAGATTATTATTATAACTGGCTTTGATGTGGTAAAAACAAACTCAATAAAAATAGCAGGATAAAGATGTTCGATGAACTGGGATGATTTGTGGGTTATTGTCTTTGTGAAGTCCAACTTTTGTTTTAATACATCTTCCTTCGAGGCTTGAGATGTTTTTTCCTGGGAAGGTTGTCGACAGATTTGGGTTCACAGCAAAGGATGTGCCCGGCACCCACTACTGTCAGAACAATAAAGCAGCTCTTTCACTTCAGCAAGCAGGAGAGAGAGCGTTCCTTTCAAATCCAAGGTCCAAACGCTTCTGGCCAGTTTTCCCAGAATGCATCATGCAGGAACCAATCACTGACCATTGTCAGGTAGAACACTGTCCCTGGCCAACCCATAGGAACCCTGCAGTGCAGAAGGAGGCTATTTGACCCATCAACTCTGTACCAACCCTCTGAAAGAGCACTCCCCCGTTCTATCCCTGTAACCCCACCTAACCTGCACACTAAGGAGCAATTTTTACCATGGCCAATCCACCTAACCTGCACACATTTGAACCGTGGAAGGAATCCTGAGCACCCAGAGGAAACCCACACAGACACAGGGAGAAAGTACAAACACCACACACACAATCACCCAAGGCCAGATTTTTACCCAGGTCTCTGGCGCTGTGCGGCGGCATTGCTAACCGCTATGCCACCCCCGGTTGCCAGCCAACCGATCGAACCAAATCCCTCCAAATCTGATTCCAATGATCCAGTCGGTGCTGAGGGGTTTGGCCAAAAACAAAACCTGGGAACACAGTGTCCTGACAAGCAGGGTGCTTCAACTTTGACTCCTCTGTTTAAAGGCGCATTCCGATTCTGGGTCCACAAACCAAAATAATAAAAATAACATCACAGAAATGGGATAAAGGAAATAAGCAAGAAGGACTCTTACATTAGCAATCAGCCATTTCCATTTATAAACTTCAGTTTGGGCCTCCCACCTGGTACACATTTGGATTCATGTCTGTGTGTGAGGAATCCCACCACGGCAAGATGGTGAAATTTTAAAAAATCAGAAAATAAAATACTAATGATTGATACAAAAACCCATCTTGTTTACTAATGTTGTTGGAGGAAGTCTGCCACCCTGACCTGGTTTGGCCTACATGTGATTCCAGATCCACAGCAATGTGGTGGACTCTGAATGGGCCAAGCTAACCGCTCCGTTCAAGGGCAAGTAGGGTTAGCGAATAAATGCTAGACCAGCCAGCGACATCTCATCAATGAATTTAAAAATGGACAGATAACCAAAGATTAACTCAAGGCCAAAATTGAAGGAGCTCTGAGATCTCAAGAAACAATACGACTGGAGCTGACTACAGAGATTGGGAGGGTTTGAAAATGTTTGTGGGAATATTTAAATGGAAACATTGCTAGACAGGGAGTCAGTGTAGGTCACTGAGCACATGAGTGACAGCTCATTGGAACATAATGTGTGTTAGATCCCAGGCAGCAGAGATTCAGATAATCTCAAATGTATGTACTGTGGAAGATAAAAATAGCAAACGCTCCAGGAGTATCATGGGATGTGCTGTACTTGCCTGGATAGGTGCAGCTCCAACAACACTTGGGAAGCTCAAATGACTCCATCACTCTAATATCCAGAAACAAGGCCTTACCTGACAGGTTCCCGGGTCATGAGTTTAAACAGCCATTCCCTACAACAGTGGTAGCTAGTGTGTACAGTTTACAGGACACACCACAACAAATCACCAATCTGCTTCCTCAGTAGCTCCCAAGCCCACAACTATCATTGTCTAGAAGGACAGAGCAATTGGTGCCCAGGAGTAGCACCCAGTGCTCAACAAAGAGACAAAATTGGATTGGATTTGTTTATTGTCACGTATACCGAGGTACAGTGAAAAGTATTTTTCTGCGAGCAGCTCAACAGACCATTAAGTACATGAGAAGAAAACGGAATAAAAGAAAATGCATAATAGGGCAACACAAGGTATACAATGTAAGTACATAAGCACCAGCATTAGATGAAGCATACAGGGTGTAGTGTTAATGAGGTCAGTCCATAAGTGGGTCATTTAGGAGTCTGGTAACAGCGGGGAAGAAGCTGTTTGTGCGTGTTCTCAGACTTCTGTATCTCCTGCCTGATTGAAGAAGTTGGAAGAGTAAATAAGACGGGTGGGAGGAGTCTTTGATTATGCTGCCCGCTTTCCCCAGGCAGCAGGAGGTGTAGATGGAGTCAATGGATGGGAGGCAGGTTCGTGTGATGGACTGGGCTGTGTTCACGACTGTCTGAAGATTCTTGCGGTCCTGGGCCGAGCATTTGGCATTCCAGGGTGTGATGCAGCCAGATAGGATGCTTTCGATGGTGCATCTGTAAAAGTTGGTAAGAGTTAATGTGGACATGCTGAATTTCCTTAGTTTCCTGAGGAAGTATAGGCGCTGTTGTGCTTTCTTGGTGGTAGCGTCGACGTGGGTGGGCCAGGACAGATTTTTGGAGATGTGCATCCCTAGGAATTTAAAACTGCTAACCATCTCCACCTCGGCCCCGTTGATGCTGACAGGGGTGTGTACAGTACTTTGCTTCCTGAAGTCAATTACCAGCTCTTTAGGTTTGCTGGCATTGAGGGAGAGATTGTTGTCGCTACACCAGTCCACTAGGTTCTCTATCTCCCTCCTGTATTCGGACTGGTCGTTATTCGAGATCCGGCCCACTATGGTCGTATCGTCAGCAAACTTGTAGATGGAGTTGGAACCAAGTTTTGCCACGCAGTAGTGTGTGTACAGGGAGTAGAGTAGGGGGCTAAGTACGCAGCCTTGCGGGGTGCCGGTCTTGAGGACTATTGTGGAGGAGGTGTTGTTGTTCATTCTTACTGACTGTGGTCTGTTGGTCAGAAAATCGAGGATCCAGTTGCAGAGTGGGGAGCCAAGTCCGAGGTTTTGGAGCTTTGATATGAGCTTGGCTGGGATTATGGTGTTGAAGGTGGAGCTGTAGTCAATAAATAGGAGTCTGATGTAGGAGTCCTTGTTGTCGAGATGCTCTAGGGATGAGTGTAGGGCCAGGGAAATGGTGTCTGATGTGGACCGGTTGCGGCGGTATGCGAATTGCAGTGGATCAAGGCGTTCTGGGAGTATGGAGGTGATGCGCTTCATGACCAACCTCTCGAAGCACTTCATTACGACTGAAGTCAGGGCCACCGGACGGTAGTCATTGAGGCACGTTGCTTGGTTCTTCTTTGGCACCGGTATGATGGTGGTCTTCTTGAAGCAGGTGGGGACCTCGGTGTGGCGTAGGGACAGGTTAAAGATGTCCGTGAACACCTCTGCCAGCTGGTCCGCTCAAGCTCTGAGGGATCCCGTCCGGGCCCGTCGCCTTCCGAGGATTCACTTTCTGGAAGGCCGATTTGACTTCGGAAGCTGTGATGGTGGGTATGGGTGTGTCCGGGGCGGCTGGGGCACTCGCCAGCGGATTGTTGGTTTCCGGCTCGAACCGAGCATAGAATGCATTGAGTTCATCGGGGAGGGGTGCGCTGCTGCCAGAGATACTGTTCGGCTTCGCTTTGTAGCCCGTTATGTTGTTTAGTCCTTGCTGTGACTCTAGCTTGGTTTGATATTCTCTCTTGGTATCTCTGATGGCTTTGCGGAGGTCGTACCTGGATTTCTTGTACAGGTCATGGTCGTCTGACTTGAACGCCTCAGACCTGTCTGTGGTCGTCACCACTGTTGTATTGTGCATACTGCATACGAGGGTATTACGGTAACGCCCCTGTACTACAGGTACGGGGGTAGATCCCTGCCTGCTGGCTCCGCCCAGTAGGCGGAGTATAAATGTGTGGGCTCTCCGAGCTGCAGCCATTTCTGCAGCAGCTGCGGGAGGCTACACATCTCTGCGTAATAAAGCCTCGATTACACTCTACTCTCGTCTTGTCGTAATTGATAGTGCATCACTGTCCTTCAGTAGGGAGTCACTCTTGCGATTGAGCCATGGTTTCCGGTTTGGGAATGTACATACTGCTTTCTTTGGCATGCAGTCATCCACACATTTGCTGATGAAGTCTGTGACGGTGGTGGGTTGACCAACTCATTTAGGTTGGTCGCTGAGTTCTTAAATATGGACCAGTTCACTGTCTCTAAGCACTCACGTAGGAGCTCTTTTGTTTCCTCGGACCAGCACTGCACGACCTTCTTAGCTGGATTCTACCACTTGAGTTTCTGCTTGTTTGCCGGGAGAAGGAGCAACGTCTTATGGTCTGATTTCCCAAAGTGCGGTCAGGGGATGGAACGGTAGGCGCCCTTGATTTTTGAGTAGCAGTGGTCAAGAGTGTTTCCGCCCCTGGTGGGGCAGGAGATGTGCTGGTGGAATTTTGGCAGTACACTCTGAAGTTGGCCTTGTTGAAGTCTCCGGCCACGATGAACAAGGCCTCCGGGTGTTCTGTTTCATTGTTATTTATAACTGTGTACAGTTCGTCCAGCGCCTTCTTCATTTCTGCCTGGGGTGGGATGTAGACAGCTGTGATAATGGCTGAAGTGAATTCACATGGAAGGTAATATGGGCGGCACTTCACGGTCAGGTATTCCAGGTCCAGGTCCTAGGTCGCCAGGGTCGCCACATCCAAGCACCAGGAGGAGTTGATGAGGAGGCAAACTCCTCCACCCTTTGCTGTGCCTGAGGATGTGGTGCTGTCCGCCCGGTGAATTGAGAAGCTTTCAGGTTGTATGGCACAGTCCGGTGAGGCGGGGGTGAGCCATGTCTCTGTGAAACAGAGCACACAGCAGTCTCTTACTTCCCTCTGAGAGGTAAGTCTAGCGCTAAGTTCATCCAGCTTGTTTTCGATCGCTTGGATGTTTGCCAGGAGTCTGCTGGGGAGGGGGTTCTTGAAACCACGTTGCTTCAGTCTGACCTGCAGACCACCACATTTGCCTCACTTCCTCGGTCGGCGGCTGCGGCTGGGATCCGATGGGAGAAGTCTGACCTTGTGGAAGGTAGGTGGTTGCGTCTGGCGGGGTACAGGGTGCTGGCGGGACCAGGGCACTGCTTACATTTCCGGGGTTGTATCTGGCAGGGTCCCGGGCGCTGGTTAAGGTACAGGGGTTGCTGGTGGGGCATGTTTGCGATCTGGATGGGTCCCGGTATTCTGCGGGCACGGGAATATCTTGCAGAGCATTCAGGTCCTTGCGCAGAGTCGCCGCCATTTCAGGGGTCCTGGGTCGTGGGCAGGGGCTTCCTGAGGCAGGGTGGGCTAGGTCCTATGGTTTGTTCCATCCTTGGGCGCTCCTGGGGTCGGGTCTTGAAGTAGGCCCATTCGGGCCTCCACCTGGATTTTTCTTTCTTCCATCTCCAGGTAGGTCGGGTTGCTGGGCGGGCCTCTCCGGGTCGGGTCGCTGGGCGGGCCTCTCGGGGTCGGGTTGGGCCAAGTCTCATCGTCGGGGGTCGTGTTGGGAGGTCCGGGGACTGGGCTGGGTGATCCGGAGGCTGGCGTCGGTTGTTAGGCCAGGTTGGGAGCACCGAGGTCCGGGTCGGCTCCAAATCGAGGTCGGGGCTTCACTTCCGGTTTGGGCCCGATCCGCTTCCAGGTCGGTCAGGTCAAAAGGACTCCACGGGCCTCGGAGGATGTTCAAGCCTGCAAGAAAAGATAAAAGAGAGAGGTTAGTAATAATGTTAGTCTTAGAATTAAATTTTAAAAGATTAGAATGATTGTAAGTTAAGTTAAAAAGTGGATCTGTTGGGGAGATCTCGCAAAGTCGCCTTGCTCTGGTGCCATCTTCTGTTCATTTATTCACCTCCACTTGATCAAGTTCCTACATATCTCCAACTAACAAAGAACAAAAAACAGGAACAGGCCCTTCGACCCTCCAAGCCTGCGCCGATCACGTGTCCTATCTAGACCAACCGCCTGTATCCTTCTATACCCCGTCTGTTCGTATGTCTATCCAGATAAGTCCTAAAGGTCACTGACGTATCTGCCTCAACCACCTCACTTGGCAGTGCATTCCAGGCCACCACCACCCTCTGTGTAAAAACTTCCCCCGCACATCTCCACTGAACCTTTCCCCCCTCACCTTGAACTTGAGCCCCCTGGGAAAAAGCCTCCAACTAATCACCCTGTCTATGCCCCTCATTATTTTGTGAATTTCTACCAGGTCACCCTTCAGCCTCCGTCTCTCTGGAGAGAACAATCCCACTTTATTCAATCTCTCTTCATAGCTAATACCCTCCATACCAGTCAACATCCTGGTAAACCTTTTCTGTACTCCCTCCAAAGCGACACGCTAGCTCAGTGTTTAGCATGTTGCCTCACAACGCCAGAGTCACAGGTTCGATTTCCGGCTTGGGTCACTGCCTGTGTGGAGTCTGCACGTTCTCCCTGTGTCTGCGTGGGTTTCCTCCGAGTGCTCCGGTTTCCTCCCACAATTCCCGAAAGACGTGCTTGTTAGGTCATTTGGACACTCTGAATTCTCCCTCTGTGTACCCGAACAGGCGCCGGAATGTGGCAACCAGGGTATTTTCACAGTAACCTCATTGCAGTGTTAATGTAAGCCGCTTGTGATATTAAAGATTATTAGTTAATTAAGCTTCCATCTCCTTCTGGTAGTGTGGTGACCAGAATTGGACACAGTGGTCGGGATTCTCCGAAATCCCAGCCAAGTGTTGACGCCAGCTTCAAAAGCGGTGCGAGCGATGCTGGTGTCAACGGGCCCTCAGGCCCAGTCATTCTCCACTTCCTCGGGGGCTAGCATGGCGCCGGAGTGCTGTGCGTTGCTCCGGTGGCGAAATCATACCCTACACGGCCGGCGCAGGTCCACGCATGTGCGCCACGTCTGGCGCGGGCCCGCGCATGTGCGCCACGGCCGTCTCTGTGCCGGTCCCTCGAACCCGGAGGGGAGGAACATAGCCCCCCCCCCCCCCGGAATGAGCGCACCGCCGATCGGTTGCCCCCGATCGCAGGCCTGGCCAACATGGAGGCCTCCCCCGGAGTGCCCTCCCCCCCCCCAACCAGGACGGCCGAGGTCCCGCTGGGTAGGACCATATGCAAAAGGTGCCGGTGGGATTCTGCCCGTCAAGCGCGGAGAATCGCCGTGGGGGCCGCTTTCAACGGCCCCCGCCTGGCGCCGTGGTGACCGTGATTGGTGCCGATTCTCCGGTCGCCGGAAAATAGGCGGCCTGGCGTCGGAGCGACGTGGTGGGATTTGTGTGCCCCCCGGCGCGGGCTCCGAGAATCCCACCCAGTATTCCAAATGTGGCCGAACCAATGTACTATATATAACTGTAACATAATTTGTGAGCTTTTATACTCAATACCCCGCCGCTGAAGGCAAGCATACTGTTTGCTTTCTTTACCACCATTTCGACCTATACTGCCACTTTTAAGGATCTGTGGACCAGCACGCCCAGATCTCTCTGTGTCTCTATGCTCCTGATGGTTCTGCCATTTATTTTATAGCTCCCACCTGAATTGGATCTACCAAAATGCATCACCTCACATTTGTCCAGGTTAAATTCCATCTGTCATTTCTCCACCCAATTTTGCAGCCTATCTGTATCCTGTTGTATTCTCCGACAATCTTCATTGCTCTTCGCAACTCCTGCAATCTTAGTATCATCCGCAAACTTGCTAATCAGACCCGCTACGTTTTCGTCCAAGTTATTTCTATATATTACAAAGAGCAGAGGTCCCAGGACTGATCCATGCGAAACACCACTAGTTACAGACCTCCATTCGGAAAAACACCCTTCCACTGCTACCCTCTGTCTTCTCTGGCCAAGCCAGTCCTGAATCCATCCAGCTACTTCGCCCCTGACCTCATGTGATTGAATATTTCACACCAGCCTGCTATGAGGGACCTTATCATATGCTTTACGAAAGTCCATGAAGACAACTTCCACAGCCCTTCCCTCGTCAATCATTTTTGTCACCTCTTCAAAAAACTCAATTAAATTAGTGAGACATGAGACATGGCCTCCCTCGTACAAAACAATGCCGTCTGTCGCTAACAAAACCATTCATTTCCAAATGTGCATAAATCCTCTGAGAATCTTTTCCAACAATTTCACTATCACTGACCTATAATTACCCGGGTTGTCCTTGCTACCCTTCTTAAATAACGGGATAATATTGGCCATCCTCCAATACTCTGGTTTTGATGCAAGGTTAACAGAGGTTTGTTGAATAGGACCGCATTGTACAAGGTTTGGCACTAGGCTCCCCAAAGGCCTTCGGAGTAGCCAATGACCTCATGTAAGTCAGGAGACTCCATTCTTAAAGAGACATTGCCCACAATTACAATAACCAATAACGCCTTCATAGTACAGACTGCAGCAGTTCAACAATGTGACTCACCGCCATCTTCACAAGGGCACCGAGGGACGGGCAATTTTATCAATGACGTTCTCATCTCAAGAAGGAAGAAACAAATAATGAGAACACAATCCGTAATAATCCAGCCAAATATATTCCTGCTTAACATTTACCGCATATTTTGACAAGAAAAAATGATCAATGTAAAAGGCACTCCACCTATTGCTCTGAAAAGTAGGCCCTGTAAATGTACCGATGGACAATTGAAAGTGTCATATTGAAATTGTTGAAATGGGCAATTGAACTACCATGGGCAGCATGGTAACACAGTGGAAAGCACTATTGCTTCACAGCGCCAGGGTCCCAGGTTCGATTCCCGGCTTGGGTCGCTATCTGTGCAGAGTCTGCACGTTCTCCCCGTGTCTGCGTGGGTTTCCTCCGGGTGCTCCGGTTTCCTCCCACAAGTCCCGAAAGACGTGCTGTTAGGTGAATTGGACATTCTGGATTCTCCCTCTGTGACCCGAACAGGCGCCGGAATGTGGCGACTGGGGGCTTTTCACAGTAACTTCATTGCAGTGTTAATGTAAGCCTACTAGTGACAATAAAGATTATTATTATTATGAGGTTTCAGATCTGCCTTTGGAGGCAGCTTTACTTCAGTGGGTCATTGTGTGGTCCAGATCTCGCCGACATTTCCAATGACCTTGTTTTTGAGTGAGGCACTCAGCTGATTTGATTACTTTGCATTGACAGAGCCCCAAGTCATCTCTTGGCCTCTCTTCACAGTAACATTTACATGGTGCTTTGCATCTTTTGATGCTCAACTCATGAGAGACGAAGAAAAACATTGTCACAAGATCAAAGTGACCACATCTGCACCCGGACAAACTAAACTCCTGGGGCGTGATTCTCCACTCCGATGGCAGAGTGTCGGCCCCGGCGCCGAAACGGGAGTGTTTCACTCCGTGGTCGGCACCCATTCCGGGACCCCATTCCGCAGCGGGGGGGCCAGCAGGGGTGCGGCGGGAAGCACGGCCTCGGAGCAGCGTCAGAGATGCGGCGCCACGTAATAGATGTGGCGCCGTGTCGCACATAAGGCGACGCGAGCGCACAGGCTGCTGATGGAGCAGCATGGCGCCATGCCGAGCGGCGCCCGGGTTCACCGACCACGACCTGGAGACGCTCCTGGATGCCCTTGAGGAGAGGAGAGGGCGGCTGTACCCTGGATCCGGCCAGAGGATCCCACCCAACGTGGCCCGGCATCTGTGGAGGGAGGTGGGCGTGGCCATCAGTGCCATCGCGTTGACACCCAGAACTGGCGAGCAGTGCCGCAAAAAGCTCCACGACCTATTGAGGGCACCCAGGGTGAGTACCCAGCAATATGCCCATGACACCCACATGTGTAACACCCAACCCCTTTGGGCGCACGGTAGCATTGTGGATAGCACAATTGCTTCACAGCTCCAGGGTCCTAGGTTCGATTCCTGGATTGGGTCACTGTCTATGCGGAGTCTGCACATCCTCCCCGTGTCTGCGTGGGTTTCCTCCGGGTGCTCCGGTTTCCTCCCACAGTTCAAAGATGTGCAGGTTAGGTGGATTGGCTATGATAAATTGCCCTTAGTGTCCAAAATTGCCCTTAGTGTTGGGTGGGGTTACTGGGATAGGGTGGAGGTGTTGACCTTGGGTAGGTTGCTCTTTCCAAGAGCCGGTGCAGACTCAATGGGCCGAATGGCCTCCTTCTGCACTGTAAATTCTATGATTCCAGGCCAATAGACAGCCTGCCGGGCCCTGCGCCTATACTGTTCGACACCTAAGTGTCCCTCGTGGATTTGGTTGAGCACTAAGCTCTGCAGACTGTGAGGAATAACAATACGATCTATCTTGAGGAGGATCCCCTCAATGACTGTCAGGTCGTCCTTCACAGTAAAGAACTGAGGGCATTGCCCTTTTTGCCAGCCATTTGCGAGATGGTGCATTACACGCTGCAGAAGAGGGTCTTTGGCAGTCTCTTCACGAATGCTGATCACTCTTTCATCCGAGGCCGGGAGGTTGCTGGCACACAGCTGCACCTGTGCCTCAATCTGGCGGATGAAGTTAACCTGTTCACAGGGCGAGGTGATGGAGCGGGACAGGGCATCCGCAATTATCAACTCCTGGCCTGGTGTGTATACTAACTCAAAATCGTACCTTCGGAGTCGAAGGAGAATGCGCTGAAGCCTGGGCGTCATGTCATTCAAGTCCTTATGAATGATTTGGACCAAGGGTCTGTGGTTAGTCTCCACTGCGAAGGTTGGTAGACCGTAGACGGAGCCATGGAACTTTACAATGCCGGTTAGGAGGCCCAGGCACTCTTTTTCTATCTGGGCATACCTCTGTTCAGTAGGAGTCATGGCCCTTGACGCATAAGCAACTGGAGCCCAGGACGAGGAGTTATCCCTCTGGAGCAGCACCGCACCAATGCCGTCTTGGCTTGCGTCCATGGAGATATTTGTTTCCCTGTCCGGGTCAAAAAACGCTAGTACCGGAGCAGAGGTGAGCTTTGCTTTGAGCTTGGGCCACTCTGCTTGATGTGTGGGTAGCCATTGGAATGCAGTGGACTTCTCCACCAGATGCCTGAGAGCTGTGGTGTGTGAGGCCATGTTGGGAATGAATTTTCCCAAGAAGGTCACCATTCCGAGGAAGCGTAGTTCTGCCTTTTGGTCTTCATGGCGTTAATGGCCTTGACCTTGTCCGAATCTGGTTGCACACCCTGCTGGGATATCTTGTCGCCCAAGAACTTGATGGATGACATGCCAAAGGAGCACTTGGCCTTGTTCAGCTTGAGGCCGTTTGCATGGACACGTCAAAAGACTTGTTTGAGATGAGATATGTGTTCCTTGGGGGTCGTGGACCATATGATTACATCATCTACATAGACACGCACACCCTCAATGCCCTCCATCATCTGCTCCATGATTCTGTGGAAGATTTCAGAGGCTGAGACAATGGCGAACGGCATACGGTTAAAACAGTACCTGCCAAACGGTGTGTTGAACGTACAGAGCTTCCTGCTGGACTCGTCCAGTTGTATCTGCCAGAAACGACGCGATGCATCTAGCTTCGTGAAGAATTTGGCGTGTGCCATCTCACTGGTCAGTTCCTCCCGCTTCGGGATCGGGTAGTGTTCCCACATTGTGTTCTGGTTAAGATCTTTGGGATCTATGCATATCCGCAACTCTCCTGAGGGCTTCTTCACTCAGACCATCGAGCTGATCCAGTCAGTCGGGTCCGTCACTTTGGAGATTATGCCCTGTTCTTGGAGCTCCTGTAGCTGTGCCTTTAAACGTTCCTTCAGAGGAGCCGGCACCCGGCGTGGTGCATGGATTACAGGCGCGGCATCAGGGCTGAGTAGGATCTTGTAGCAGTATGGCCGAGTACCCATTCCATCAAACACATCCGGGTATTGAGCAAGGATGTCATCAATGTCAGCCTGAAGATCCACATTGGAAGAAGACATGGCATGGACTTGCTGTACGAGGTTGAGTAGCTTGCATGCATGGGCACCAAGCAGGGATGCCTTATCAGGCTTGACGATTTCGAATCGCAGAGTGGCATTGATGGTCTTGTTGGAGATGAATAGATGACAAGATCTTAGTGCAGTTGTGGCATTGCCATTATAATCGAGGAGCTGGCAGGCTGGAGTACGAATTTTGGGTTGCTTTTTAATGCGGTCAAAATCAGCTTGAGAGATGAGATTGGCAGAAGCACCAGTGTCCAGCTTGAACTGGATGCTGCATTGATTTACGTGTAGGACAGCACGCCATTTGTCCATGGGATCCACATTGAGCATAGATAGGCGTCTTGCTGAATTTGGGGACGCATACTCACATGTAGGGATGATGCCCACACGATAGAGGGACTCCAGGCAGTCGTCCTCTGGATCCGCAGTGCGACCAGGATCAGAATCCAGTAAACCTTGCTGTACACATTGAACGTGCTGCCGTTGGAAGTGGGATCGCTGGCCCTTGGCTGGTGGTACAGACCTGCACAAGGCTGCATAATGTCCAGGCTTCCCGCAATTTAAACATTGCCTGCCTTCTGCAGGGCATTGTCGCTTTAAGTCGGGCACGTCATGACGTTGATGTCGTTACGCTCCGTGCGTCGTCGCACATGCGCAGTGCGGTCAGTCGACGTTCGCACCTGCGCAGTTCGGTTTTCGGCTGCTTCGTTCTCCCGTTCGTGTTGCGCATGCGTGGGGCCCCGGGAAAAGCACGCGAAATGGCTGCTTTCATCGATACTGAGGCGCTGCATCTGGGTGATGGCCTGTACACTCTCTGCCTCTCGGGAGGCAAGTTTTCGTATTCTGCCGATTTGAGACGGGAGTACCGATTTCTCGCATGCTCATGCACTATACACGTCTCGATTGCGATTGGCAGGGTCATGTGCTTAATTTTGAGGAGTTGGTCCCACAAGGAATCGGAGTGCACCCCAAACACAATCTGATCCCTGATGATGGAATCAGCAGTGTCACCATAATTGCAGGATTGCGCTAATATATGGAGATGAGTTAGAAAGGTTTGGAAAGGTTCATCCTTACCCTGAAGGCGTTGCTGGAAGATATAGCGCTCAAAGCTCTCGTTTGTTTCGACTTCACAGTGACTGTCGAACTTCTCCAAAACGGTTTTGAATTTGGTCTGGTCCTTGAATTTTGGAGTTGAAAATCTGGATGTCTTGGTCCCCCGCAGTTGATAGGAGCAGTGCGATTTTTCTGGCATCGGACGCATTCTCGAGGCCTGAGGCCTCAATGTAGAGAAGGAACCTTTTCTTGAAGACCCGCCGAGAGTTGGCGCCGAGATTGCTGAAGATCCTTAACTGTGGAGGGGCCTGGATCTTCTCCAACCAGCCACTTGCTGGTTGTCACGGAATCACTCGAGGTAAACCACTTAGAGAAAGTAGACTACTGATACCATGTTGTGTTATCCACCCTGGGGTTACACGGACTGCAACTGGATACAGTTGTACTTGAAAGTAGACTCCAAACTCTGATGTCAGTTCAATACGCTTTATTGAACTGGTAAGCAGTGCACACAGTTCGCTGTGGGTTTGACACTCTACTAATCTAAACGTGCTTACTATAACTAACTAGACCAGACTAGCTCTGAGCCACATGTCGAAGGTGCTAACTGATTATATACACCCTGACTGTCACTACAGTTGTCACCAGTGGAAAGCCCACGGAAAGCCATGCAAGCCCACGGATAACCTCACGATGCTCCACTTCTCCAGCTTCCACCCTAAACACATTAAAGAAGCCATCCCCTATGGACAAGCTCTCCGTATACACAGGATCTGCTCAGACGAGGAGGAGCGTAACAGAAATCTACAGACGTTGAAAGATGCCCTCGTACGAACGGGATATGGCGCTCGACTCATCGATCGTCAGTTCCAACGTGCCACAGCAAAAAACCGAACCGGACTCCTCAGAAGAAAAACATGGGACACAACCGACAGAATACCCTTCGTCGTCCAGTAATTTCCCGGAGCGGAGAAACTATGACATCTTCTTCACAGCCTTCAACACGTCATCGATGAAGATGAACATCTTGCCAAGGTCATCCCCACACCCCCACTACTTGCCTTCAAACAACCGCGCAACCTCAAACAAACCATTGTTTGCAGCAAACTATCCAGCCTTCAGAACAGTGACCACGACACCACACAACCCTGCCATGGCAATCTCTGCAAGACGTGCCAGATCATCAACATGGATACCACCATTACACGTGAGAACACCACCCATCAGGTATGTGGTACATACTCATGCGACTCGGCCAACGTTGTCTACCTCGTACGCTGCAGGAAAGGATGCCCCGAAGCGTGGTACATTGGCGAGACGATGCAGACGCTGCGACAACGAATGAACGGACATCGCGCGACAATCACCAGGCAGGAATGTTCCCTTCCAGTCGGGGAACACTTCAGCAGTCAAGGGCATTCAGCCTCTGCTCTCTGGGTAAGCGTTCTCCAAGGCGGCCTTCAGGACCCGCGACAACGCAGAATCGCCGAGCAGAAACCTATAGCCAAGTTCCGCACACATGAGTGCGGCCTCAACCGGGACCTGGGATTCATGTCACATTACATTCATCCCCCACCATCTGGCCTGCGAAATCCTACCAACTGTCCTGGCTTGACACAATTCTCACCTCTTTAACCTGGGGTTACCCCATCTCTGGATCTGTAAAGATTTAATCACCTGCTAATGCTCGCATTCCAAGCATTGTTTGGCATCTTTGAATTTGTCTATGTGTGTGTTTCTGGAACAGACCTCTTCATTCACCTGAGGAAGGAGCAGCGCTCCGAAAGCTAGTGACATCGAAACAAACCTGTTGGACTTTAACCTGGTGTTGTAAGACTTCTACCGGTGGAAAGAGGCAGAGTGCTGATGCCTCGTGTGTTTTATAGTGGGAGAACACCCTCTAGTGCTCTGCCTGGTGATTGGTTGTGTTCTGTCCTGTGTGTTGATTGGCTGTACTGGGTGTCTGTCACTGCCTGTCTGGATCTCATTTTGTGCATGACTGCATATCATGACATCCCGCATGGCTGCAGCCATCCATGCAAGCCGCGTTGGCCATGTGCCCTGTGCACCCATGCCAACAGAGATCGAACTGCATGCATCGGACCGCCTAACAATGCTGTCATTCCTCCTCCCCCCCCCCCCCGTCTCCCCCCCCCCCCCCCCCCCCCACCCCCCAGGAAAAGAGTGCCGATAACCAATGGGAGCGAGCCCGAACCGGAGGGGGTGAACCTGACCTGCGCCAGCTCACCGTGCACGAGCAGAGGGCACAGGACACAGCCGGTGAACCCGAGGACCAGCACTGTCCCCTCAGCACTCCCCCCTCACCGCAACCCACACCCCCCCTCCACCCGCCTAACCATGATGATGTATTGTGTGTCACAGGGCCACGCGGTGACCGACCTGGAGCACCTGGCAGACACCGCTCGCACCCAGCACCCCGGACGGCCAGCCGACGCAGACCAACCGGGCGCACCCGGCTTACACCGCCCCCGGCCACCGCCTGGGCAGCCAGCCCACAGGGACTCGAGCAGCGATGGGGAGGGCAGCTCCAACAACAGCCCTCCGGCCCAGTCCAATGATGACACAACGACCCGGGACACCAGCACACAGGGCACAGACAGGCACGACAGGACGACACAGGCACACAGGGGACAGACAGACATGAAAGAACACAACACAACACCACCACGGAGAGGACGACCATACGGGACATGGCACCCCAGGGTACTCCCGACCACAGGTCCGATGAAGACACCGAGGTTGCATCACAGCTGTCCCCTGCACCCTCCGCCACCGCAGATACTCTCACGTCGGGCGGCCATTTTAGTGATGAGACTTCTGCGACACTCACTGGTGCGCACCACACAGCCAAACCGGTACAGCAGGTGGAGGTAGGAGCAGCCGAAGGACCGGATGGTCGGAGGGCAGCCCAGCCCCGGCAAACACCTGCCGCTCAGACGGGTACCGGGTTCCTGGATTTCCCCCGCCCACCCATAGACCCGATGCAGTCAGGGACCCAGGGGCGTGATAGTGTGACGGCCAGTTTCCAGCACCTGCAGACGTACGTGCAGGAGTGGATCCACGCCCAGGAGCAGGAAATGGTGCCGGTCATGAGTGCCACACAGAGGGCAGCACGGTGGCGCAGTGGGTTAGCATTGCGGCCTCACGGCGCCGAGGTCCCAGGTTCGATCCCGGCTCTGGGTCACTGTCCGTGTGGAGTTTGAACATTCTCCCCGTGTTTGCGTGGGTTTCGCCCCCACAACCCAAAGATGTGCAGGTGGATTGGCCACGCTAAATTGCCCCTTAATTGGAAAAAATGAATTGGGTACTCTAAATTTTAAAAAAAGGGAAATGAGTGCCACACAGGCCAACACCGCAGGGGTGGCATCTGTGGTGGAGACAATGGTGGCGAAGGTGTTGGGCATGGGACTGAGTTTGCAGGGCCTGGGGCTATCTGTGCACGCGTCCTCCGCGGCCCAGGACAGGACTGCCATCTCAAGGCAGCCATGAGCCAGGGCCAGCTGAACATCGCAGAGGCGCTCAACAAACTGGCGCCGTTTCAGCATTCCATGGCCCAGTCCCAGCAGGCCATGGCCCAGTCCCAGCAGGCCACGGCCCAGTCCCAGCAGGCCACGGCCCAGTCCCAGCAGGCCATCGCTGAGCGCATCAGCGCCCTGGCCGGGTGATGGACGGCGTTGAACAGAGCCAGACGGGGATGGCGAACTCCCTGAGCTCCATGGCTGCGAACGTCCAGACCCTGGTCGATACCAGCGCGGGCCTCCAGGACTGGCAGCGTCAGGTGATGCCGGTGCCCCGGGTGCGGGATCCGCCCACGCCCTCATCCCATGGAGAGCCCCGGGGGCCACCGGGCACAATGAGGGAGGAGGAGGTGCTGGGGCCCGTTCCGGCTCCCCCACTACCGCCCCTGGTGCACCTGGTGGGCAGCGGGCAGAACAGGGTGGCGCCACGCCATCCCAATTGCCCGAGCTGCGGCCTGGCCCATCCAGGCCGAGCCGCCCCAGGAAACGGCCGCCGACGGGGACCCCAGTCACAGGGCAGGAATCACAGGAGTCCACCTCCAGCTCTGCTGTACCGTCTGGGGGAACACCTAGGCGTAGTCAAAGGACCCGTAAGGCCAGAAAGGTAG
Source organism: Scyliorhinus torazame (assembly GCF_047496885.1). Taxonomy (NCBI): domain Eukaryota; kingdom Metazoa; phylum Chordata; class Chondrichthyes; order Carcharhiniformes; family Scyliorhinidae; genus Scyliorhinus; species Scyliorhinus torazame. Next base: position 327,511,869 of record NC_092710.1, read on the forward strand.
ACACTGATGAGTACGTTGACACGGGTGCAGGGCACAGATTAGTTAGATGGGCCGGGGCACATGTACAGGACGTCTGTTATTAAACACATTCCACCCCGATGTGAGCTGCCTCTGTACTCTGATGCGGGCGGGACTGTGTGCCAGTGTGTGTGAGGGGCGCTGCGATAGAAGTTGAGCTCCAGTGCATGTGATATGCGGCCCCCCGCCCCCCCACGGTTTTCCCACGCCAACCTGCCCCCAGCCATACGCCAGGGCCATGGGATGCAGTGTCAGGGCCGCGTGCAGCGTCTAACCAGGTGGAGGGTCTTGATGTGGCCATGAGTCATTGTCGAGCGATGTATGGCTCGGAGCCCATCGCACGGCGGGCTGCCATCATCCTCCATGCCTTGTATCCAACCCGCTTACACCATCAACCGTGTGCCCCCATCCCGTTGTGCCGCAGGTGAATGTGTCATGGAGGGGTCGTATGCATGCGAGTGATGTGGTGGTGTGGGAGGTGTGGGTGGTCGGTGGTGGGGGAGGTGAGGGTAGTCGGTGGTGGGGGAGGTGAGGGTGGTCGGAGGTGGGGGAGGTGAGGGTGGTCGGTGGTGGGGGAGGTGAGGGTGGTCGGTGGTGTGGGAGGTGAGGGTGGTCGGTGGTGGGGGAGGTGAGGGTGGTCGGTGGTGGGGGAGGTGAGGGTGGTCGGTGGTGGGGGAGGTGAGGGTGGTCGGTGGTGGGAGGTGAGGGTGGTCGGTGGTGGGGGAGGTGAGGGTGGTCGGTGGTGGGGGAGGTGAGGGTGGTCGGTGGTGGGGGAGGTGAGGGTGGTCGGTGGTGGGGGAGGTGAGGGTGGTCGGTGGTGGGGGAGGTGAGGGTGGTCGGTGGTGTGGGAGGTGAGGGTGGTCGGTGGTGGGGGAGGTGAGGGTGGTCGGAGGTGGGGGAGGTGCCGCACTCTGCTGTCTGTGCCCATGCCCATCACTGCTGACCCCCACCGTTGTCGGCGAAACGTTCAGCTACCAGCGATACCCGTGCCTGCTGGCCCAGCCGGTGATGCTGGGCAGCCTCCTGTTGCCATCCATCCATCCCCCATGTCCCGTGCATCGGCACCCCTCTCGCCATCCCCTCATCTGGAGAAGAGTTCCCCTCATCCTGACCGTCCTCCTCCTCCTCTGCTGGGCTATGTTGTGCAGGACGCAGCCGACCACGACGATGCGGCCGACCCTCTCTGACGGGTACTGGAGTGCCCCTCCAGAGCGGTCCAGGCACCTGAAGTGCATCGTTAGCAGCCCAAAGCACCTCTCGAGCACACTCCTGGTCGCTGCATGGGCATCATTTTAGCAGCGCTCCGCATCGGTCTGTGGTCTCCAGATAGGTGTCATCAGCCACGCCTGCAATGGATAACCCCTGTCGCCCAGCAACCAGCCCTGCAGGCGGGGGGGGGGGGGGGCCTCAAACATGGCGGGGATGGACGATTGGGAGAGTATGAAGGAGTCATGCACACTGCCAGGGTACCTGGTGCAGACGTGCAGGATTGTCATCCTGTGGTCACAGACAACCTGCACGATCATTGAATGCGCACCCTTCCTGTTTAGGCACACGGTCCTTTCCTCCGACGTGGGCCGCATGGCGATGTGCACTCCATCGATCGCCCCCTGCACCATGGATATCCGGGCAACAGCGGTGAAAAACACTGCGCGAGCATCCTGGTGGGCGAGGTCCACAGGGAACTGCATGTACCGGTCCGCGATGTGGGCAACAGTCCCACGTGGTGCCAGGTGTGCCATCAGGTGGCAGATGTGGGCGACGGTCTCCCGGCTCAGCCAGCGTCTCCTCCTGCCCTGTCCGGGAGGTCCTCGAAGGACATGCGGGGCATTGTCGCATCGGACGCGTCCGTGGCTGTGGCACACCCTCCTCCCCCTCCTCCTCCCCCTCGGCATCCCCGTGTTGTCGCTCCCGCACGGCGTGGTGCCCCTCCTGTGCTTCTCGGGCGTGTGGCCAAGCGGCCTGGGCGGAATGCACGTGCCCCACTGCAGCGCGCTGCTCTACAGCAGGCTCCACCACCTCCCTGTCACGCCCCTGCTCCAGCTCCCACTGGGCCTCATGCAGGGCAGCAGCCCCCGCCACGGCGGCCAACAACGCTGGAAGATGGCTGAACATTGTACGATCTGTAGGGGGTGGGATAGCCAGGGTTTCAGCATTGGTATACCCCCCTCCACGACCAGGTGCCATGGGCAGCATGGCAGACCCGTTTGCCAGCACGTGCCCCACCCTTGCCCCCTCGGTGCCCTGAGACCTGTCGGCCGTCCCCCCTGCCAGGGCCACCGTCTGGTGGCAGAGCCCGCACCGGGGGACTCCCGTGCGTACCGCCGTGGACATACTCGCTGGTGGGTGCCGCCAGTTTGGTGGGGGGCGTGGGGGTGTCTGGCCCATGTCAGGACGGCCGGGCTACCTGCGCCGCGAATCAAACGGGTTAGGTGGACAGCCGCGTGTCCGCCGTCATGGGGTCTGGCCGTTGAATCCGCCCTACCATGGCGGGCCGTGGCCGCCCGCAGCCTTTGTTGCCCCCACCGCTCCTTCCCCACCCTCGCCCTCGCCCCCCAACACCCCCGGATGCGTGCCCCCCACCCCCCCACCGTGCCTCCCCCCACCACCAGCAGGCTCCCCCACACCGCCCGCAGACACGGCCGTGCTGCTCCCCCTCCCGGACTGCCCACCCCCAATGCCGTCACCTCCCCCCCCCCCCATTCCCGTGCCCGCTCCACACCGTCACCCACCTCCTCCCGCAGCGTCAGCCAGCACGACTGGCTGGCGCTGCTTTATACCATGTTAGAACGGCGCCGGCATGACTTCCGGTCACGCCGGTGGGAATTCGGTCCATCCGGCCTGGGGAATCCCTGCTCCAGCGGAGAATCGCCGCTGCGACTGTTTTCGGCGATTCTCCGAGCGGCCAGGCGCCATGCACGGCGGGAGGTCGGAGAATTCCGCCCCTGAATTTTATTGACTTGAGATATTATAACATGATTCTCAAATCTACCTGTAATTCTCTCTGACTCTTTAATCCCTGGTCTTTTTCTCAGCTTGAAATCTAACTTCCAAAAAATCCCCTTAGTTTAAAGTTCAGCAGAGAATAAATATTGGTGAATTTTAAATGAATGAAAGTCAACACATCTCTTCGACCTGATGGGCTGCATCCCAGGATTGTCAGCGAGAGAATTACTGAGATCGTGAATTCACTGGTTATGATTTGTCAAAACTTCCATAAATTCTAGAATCACCCCAATGGTTTGAAGTGAGCTAATTTTACACCACGATTGAAGAAAGGAGGGAGATAACAAACAGACAAGTTAGCTTGACATCAGTCTGCAGGGAATGTTGGGATCTATTACGAAGGGAATATTCCTGAAAACAGAGACATGCTGTCGAAGTTTTTCATCATACACTCTTCAGAACAGATGCCGAGAAAAAAAAAAAACAGCAATTTATACTGCACTGGAAAAGGGTGATTGGTTGTCTGTGTCAACTCTGATTGGTTGCGGATTTACCATGTAGAATATACCATGGAGCTGTTGTTTCCCATTGTTTTGTTTAATATAAAAAAAGATGCAGTGCTGGGTCCTGTCCTTTCTGTTTGCAGCACGGCAGCACAGTGGATAGCACAGTTGCTTCACAGCTCCAGGGTCCCAGATTCAATTCCCGCTTGGGTCACTGTGTGGAGTTTGTATGTTCTCCCTGCGTCTGCGTGGGTTTCCTCCGGGTGCTCCGATTTTCTCCCACAGTCCAAAGATGTGCAGGATTGGCCATGCTAAATTGCCCTTAGTGTCCAAAAAAGGTTAGGTGGGGTTACTGGGTTATGGGGATAGGTTAGAGGTGTGGGCTTCAGTGGGGTGCTCTTTCCAAGGGCTGGTGCAGACCCAATGTGCCGAATGGCCTTCTTTGGCACTGTAAATTCTATGATTCTATGTATGAATATACGGAGCTCCTTTCAAGTGCAAAGTATATTCTGAGCATGACTGATAATCTTAAATTGTTTTTTAGTGACATGCCTGACACACTTGGGATTGTTCAGCCAGGCTGCCCAACCATGGAATCACATCTAATGTTCAGCATTCATAGAATTTATCATAGAATTTACAGTGCAGAAGGAGGCCTTTCGGCCCATCGAGTCTGCACCGGCTCCTGGAAAGAGCACCCTACCCAAGGTCAACACCTCCACCCTATCCCCATAACCCAGTAACCCCACCCAACACTAAGGGCAATTTTGGACACTAAGGGCAATTTATCATGGCCAATCCACCTAACCTGCACATCTTTGGACTGTGGGAGGAAACCGGAGCACCCGGAGGAAACCCACACACACACGGGGAGGATGTGCAGACTCCGCACAGACAGTGACCCAAGCCAGAATCGAACCTGGGACCCTGGAGCTGTGAAGCAATTGTGCTATCCACAATGCTACCGTGCTATGTTCTGAATTTTTCAAGCACAGGTTGGTTAAGTGTAATCAGTATTCTGCATATTGTGAACAGCCAAAGGGGTGTGGTGTTTGATATTGGAAAGGTGAATGAAGAGATTTAGTGAAAGGCTAGTTAGATCTAACACCCCTGCATTACAGTAAATAGCACATGGTAGTCAATTGCTCTACCTCAAGGACTAAAGGTATTCCAGGAGGCATTCGACAAAGAGCCACACAAAAGACTGCTGCATGAGATGGTGTATGGCGTTTCGGGTACGGTATTAGCATGGAGAGAGGATTGGTTAACTGACAGAAAGCATCGGGTGGGGATAAATGGGTGTTTTTCTGGTTGATGATCAGTGGCTAGTGGTGTGCCTCAGGGATCAGTGTTGGATCTGCAATTGTTCACAATTTATATAGATGATTTGGAGTTGGGGGACAAAGTATAACATGTCAAAGTTTGCAGATGACACTAAGATGAGAACAAAGAACAAAACAAAGAACAAAGAAATGTACAGCACAGGAACAGGCCCTTCGGCCCTCCAAGCCCGTGCCGACCATGCTGCCCAACTAAAGTACAATCTTCTACACTTCCTGGGTCCGTATCCTTCTATTCCCATCCTATTCATGTATTTGTCAAGATGCCCCTTGAATGTCCCTATCGTCCCTGCTTCCACCACCTCCTCCGGTAGCGAGTTCCAGGCACCCACTACCCACTGTGTAAAAAACTTGCCTCGTACATCTACTCTAAACCTTGCCCCTCTCACCTTAAACCTATGCCCCCTAGTAATTGACCCCTCTACCCTGGGAAAAAGCCTCTGACTATCCACTCTGTCTATGCCCCTCATAATTTTGTATACCTCTATCAGTCGCCCCTCAACCTCCGTCGTTCCAGTGAGAACAAACCGAGTTTATTAAACCGCTCCTCATAGCTTATGCCCTCCATACCAGGCAACATTCTGGTAAATCTCTTCTGCACCCTCTCTAAAGCCTCCACATCCTTCTGGTAGTGTGGCGACCAGAATTGAACACTATACTCCAAGTGTGGCCTAACTAAGGTTCTATACAGCTGCAACGTGACTTGGCAACTCTTATACTCAATGCCCCGGCCAATGAAGGCAGGCATGCCGTATGCCTTCTTGACTACCTTCTCCACCTGTGTTGCCCCTTTCAATGACCTGTGGACCTGTACTCCTAGATCTCTTTGACTTTCAATACTCTTGAGGGTTCTACCATTCACTGTATATTCCCTACCTGCATTAGACCTTCCAAAATGCATTACCTCACATTTGTCCGGATTAAACTCCATCTGCCATCTCTCCGCCCAAGTCTCCAAACAATCTAAATCCTGCTGTATCCTCTGACAGTCCTCATCGCTATCCGCAATTCCACCAATCATTGTGTCGTCTGCAAACTTACTAATCAGACCAGTTACATTTTCCTCCAAATCATTTATATATACTATGAACAGCAAAGGTCCCAGCACTGATCCCTGTGGAACACCACTGGTCACAGCCCTCCAATTAGAAAAGCATCCTTCCATTGCTACTCTCTGCCTTCTATGACCTAGCCAGTTCTGTATCCACCTTGCCAGTTCACCCCTGATCCCGTGTGATTTCACCTTTTGTACTAGTCTACCATGAGGGACCTTGTCAAAGGCCTTACTGAAGTCCATATAGACAACATCTACTGCCCTACCTGCATCAATCATCTTTGTGACCTCCTTGAAAAACTCTATCAAGTTAGTGAGACACGACCTCCCCTTCACAAAACCGTGCTGCCTCTCACTAATACGTCCATTTGCTTCCAAATGGGAGTAGATCCTGTCTCTAAGAATTCTCTCCAGTAATTTCCCTACCACTGACGTAAGGCTCACCGGCCTGTAGTTCCCGGGGTTATCCTTGCTACCCTTCTTAAACAGAGGAACAACATTGGCTATTCTCCAGTCCTCCGGGACATCCCCTGAAGACAGCGAGGATCCAAAGATTTCTGTCAAGGCCTCAGCAATTTCCTCTCCAGCCTCCTTCAGTATTCTGGGGTAGATCCCATCAGGCCCTGGGGACTTATCTACCTTAATATTTTTTAAGACACCCAACACCTCGTCTTTTTGGATCACAATGTGACCCAGGCTATCTACACCCCCTTCTCCAGACTCAACATCTACCAATTCCTTCTCTTTGGTGAATACTGATGCAAAGTATTCATTTAGTACCTCGCCCATTTCCTCTGGCTCCACACATAGATTCCCTTGCCTATCCTTCAGTGGGCCAACCCTTTCCCTGGCTACCCTCTTGCTTTTTATGTACGTGTAAAAAGCCTTGGGATTTTCCTTAACCCTATTTGCTAATGACTTTTCGTGACCCCTTCTAGCCCTCCTGACTCCTTGCTTAAGTTCCTTCCTACTTTCCTTATATGCCACATAGGCTTCGTCTGTTCCCAGCCTTTTAGCCCTGACAAATGCCTCCTTTTTCTTTTTGACGAGGCCTACAATATCTCTCGTCATCCAAGGTTCCCGAAAATTGCCGTATTTATCTTTCTTCCTCACAGGAACATGCCGGTCCTGTATTCCTTTCAACTGACACTTGAAAGCCTCCCACATGTCAGATGTTGATTTGCCCTCAAACATCCGCCCCCAATCTATGTTCTTCAGTTCCCGCCTAATATTGTTATAATTAGCCTTCCCCCAATTTAGCACATTCATCCTCGGACCACTTTTATCCTTGTCCACCAGTACTTTAAAACTTACTGAATTGTGGTCACTGTTACCGAAATGCTCCCCTACTGAAACATCTACCACCTGGCCGGGCTCATTCCCCAATACCAGGTCCAGTACCGCCCCTTCCCTAGTTGGACTGTTTACATATTGTTTTAAGAAGCCCTCCTGGATGCTCCTTACAAACTCCGCCCCGTCTAAGCCCCTGGCACTAAGTGAGTCCCAGTCAATATTGGGGAAGTTGAAGTCTCCCATCACCACAACCCTGTTGTTTTTACTCTTTTCCAAAATCTGTCTACCTATCTGCTCCTCTATCTCCCGCTGGCTGTTGGGAGGCCTGTAGTATACCCCCAACATTGTGACTGCACCCTTCTTATTCCTGATCTCTACCCATATAGCCTCACTGCCCTCTGAGGTGTCCTCTCGCAGTATAGCTGTGATATTCTCCCGAACAAGTAGCGCAACTCCACCTCCCCTTTTACATCCCCCTCCATCCCGCCTGAAACATCTAAATCCTGGAACGTTTAGCTGCCAATCCTGCCCTTCCCTCAACCAGGTCTCTGTAATGGCAACAACATCATAGTTCCAAGTAGTAATCCAAGCTCTAAGTTCATCTGCCTTACCCGTAATGCTCCTTGCATTAAAACATATGCACTTCAGGCCACCAGACCCGCTGTGTTCAGCAACTTCTCCCCGTCTGCTCTGCCTCAGAGCCACACTGTCCCTATTCCCTAGTTCTCCCTCAATGCTCTCACCTTCTGACCTATTGCTCCCGTGCCCACCCCCCTGCCATACTAGTTTAAACCCTCCCATGTGACACTAGCAAACCTCGCGGCCAGGATATTTATGCCTCTCCGGTTTAGATGCAACCCGTCCTTCTTATACAGGTCACACCTGCCCCGGAAGAGCTCCCAGTGGTCCAGATAATGGAAACCCTCCCTCCTACACCAGCTGTTTAGCCACGTGTTTAGCTGCTCTATCTTCCTATTTCTAGCCTCACTGGCACGTGGCACAGGGAGTAATCCCGAGATTACAACCCTCGAGGTCCTGTCTTTTAACTTTCTGCCTAGCTCCCTGAACTCCTGCTGCAGGACCTCATGCCCCTTCCTGCCTATGTCGTTAGTACCAATATGTACAACGACCTCTGCCTGTTTGCCCTCCCCCTTGAGGATTCCCTCTACCCGTTCGGAGACATCCTGGACCCTGGCACCAGGGAGGCAACATACCATCCTGGAGTCTCTTTCACGTCCACAGAAGCGCCTATCTGTGCCCCTGACTATAGAGTCCCCTATTACTATTACTCTTCTGCGCTTTGACCCTCCCTTCTGAACATCAGAGCCAGCCGTGGTGCCACTGCTCTGGCTGCTGCTGTTTTCCCCTGATAGGCTATCCCCCCCGACAGTATCCAAAGGGGTATATCTGTTCGAGAGGGGGACAACCACAGGGGATTCCTGCACTGACTGCCTGCCCTTTCTGGTGGTCACCCATTTCTCTGCCTGCACCTTGGGTGTGACCACATTTACATAACTGCGATCTATGATGCTTTCCGCCACCTGCATGCTCCTAAGTGCATCCAATTGCTGCTCCAACCGAACCATGCGGTCTGTGAGGAGCTCCAGTTGGGTGCACTTTCTGCAGATGAAGCCATCCGGGACGCTGGAAGCCTCCCGGACCTGCCACATCTCACAGTCAGAGCACAGCACCCCTCTAACTGACATTGCGTCAATTAATTAAAATTTGTCTTTTTTTTTTTTTTAAATACTTTTTTTTTTAATTTCAAAGTTACTGTCAACTATCTGTTTCCTAGCACTAGATTTCTAATAGAAATGCGATAGCTAACTATAATACTCTCCGATCTCTGGCTTAGATATCCTCTAAATTATAATTAAGTTATTATGTTTAATTAGTTCCCAAATACTCAAAATTTTTTTAAATTTAGGTTAGAATCCCAACCAGCCACCCTGGCCACAGCTTTTCTGTGATGTCACTTTAGTTTCCCCCCGACACACACAATTTGAAAAAAGGTATAAAAGTAAAAATAACTTACTTACCTTCTTACCTTCTGAGTGTCTTAGATGTTCTCAGGTTCTCTCGCTGACAGAGACTGCTCCTCCACCTCCGAACCTTGACCTGCACAATGCTAATAATATAATAATAATATAATATTGCACTTACCTTACACCAATGGGTCTTATTATTAGGCTAGAGGAGGAGGGCGGGTGGGAGACACTACACGTGTAGTGTCTCGGGTTTCCTCTCCACCAGAATTTATTGGTTGGGGGGGGGGGACTTGCCAGAGGTCCGAACTTCCGGTTCCCGCCTTATATAAGAACAAATAAAACAGAAAAGAAGAACAGACACGGGACCAGGCAAGGCTTTTAAATACACTACTCACCTCCAAGAAGGCCCCTGCGCACCGCTGCCGCCGAAATCCAAAGGGCTGCTCCTGTAAAGGCAAGGCTTTTTAAAGTAAGTACTCACCTCCCAGAAGGCCCCTGCGCACCGCTGCCGCCGAAATCCAAAGGGCTGCTCCTGTAAAGGTAAGGCTTTTAAATACACTACTCACCTCCAAGAAGGCCCCTGCGCACCGCTGCCGCCGAAATCCAAAGGGCTGCTCCTGTAAAGGTAAGGCTTTTAAATACACTACTCACCTCCCAGAAGGCCCCTGCGCACCGCTGCCGCCGAAATCCAAAGGGCTGCTCCTGTAAAGGCAAGGCTTTTTAAAGTAAGTACTCACCTCCCAGAAGGCCCCTGCGCACCGCTGCCGCCGAAATCCAAAGGGCTGCTCCTGTAAAGGTAAGGCTGATGTAAATTAATACTTTACATCAATATTCACCAAAGAGAAGAAATTGGTTGATGTTGAGTCTGGAGAAGGGTGTGTAGATAGCCTGGGTCACATTGAGATCCAAAAAGACGAGGTGTTGGGCGTCTTAAAAAATATTAAGGTAGATAAGTCCCCAGGGCCTGATGGAATCTACCCCAGAATACTGAAGGAGGCTGGAGAGGAAATTGCTGAGGCCTTGACAGAAATCTTTGGATCCTCACTGTCTTCAGGTGATGTCCCGGAGGACTGGAGAATAGCCAATGTTGTTCCTCTGTTTAAGAAGGGTAGCAAGGATAATCCAGGGAACGACAGGCCGGTGAGCCTTACTTCAGTGGTAGGGAAGTTACTGGAGAGAATTCTTCGAGACAGAATCTACTCCCATTTGGAAGCAAATGGACGTATTAGTGAGAGGCAGCATGGTTTTGTGAAGGGGAGGTCGTGTAGGTCACAAAGATGATTGATGCAGGTAGGGCAGTGGATGTTGTCTATATGGACTTCAGTAAGGCCTTTGACAAGGTCCCTCATCGTAGACTAGTTCAAAAGGTGAAGTCACACGGGATCAGGGGTGAGCTGGCAAGGTGGATACAGAACTGGCTAGGTCATAGAAGGCAGGGAGTAGCAATGGAAGGATGCTTTTCTAATTGGAGGGCTGTGACCAGTGGTGTTCCGCAGGGATCAGTGCTGGGACCTTTGGAGGAAAATGTAACTGGTCTGATTGGTAAGTTTGCAGATGACACAAAGGTTGGTGGAATTGCGGATAGTGATGAGGACTGTCAGAGGATACAGCAGGATTTAGATTGTTTGGAGACTTGGGCGGAGAGATGGCAGATGGAGTTTAATCCGGACAAATGTGACGTAATGCACTTTGGAAGGTCTAACGCAGGTAGGGAATATACAGTGAATGGTAGAACCCTCAAGAGTATTGAAAGTCAAAGAGTTCTAGGAGTACAGGTCCACAGGTCACTGAAAGGGGCAACACAGGTGGAGAAGGTAGTCAAGAAGGCATACGGCATGCTTGCCTTCATTGGCCGGGGCATTGAGTATAAGAATTGGCAAGTCATGTTGCAGCTGTATAGAACCTTAGTTAGGCCACACTTGGAGTATTGTGTTCAATTCTGGTCGCCACACTACCAGATGGATGTGGAGGCTTTAGGAAGGGTGCAGAAGAGATTTACCAGAATGTTGCCTGGTATGGATGGCATTACCTATGCGGAGCGGTTGAATAAACTCGGTTTGTTCTCACTGGAACGAAGGAGATTGAGGGGCGACCTGATAGAGGTCTACAAAATTCTGAGGGGCATAGACAGAGTGGATAGTCAGAGGCTTTTCCCCGGGGTAGAGGGGTCAATTACTAGGGGGCATAGGTTTAAGGTGAGAGGAGCAAGGTATAGAGTAGATGTACGAAGCAAGTTTTTTATGCAGAGGGTAGTGGGTGCCTGGAACTCGCTACCGGAGGAGGTGGTGGAAGCAGGGACGATAGTGACATTTAAGGGCCATCTTGACAAATACATGAATAGGATGGGAATAGAGGGATACGGACACAGGAAGTGTGGAAGATTGTTGTTTAGTCGGGCAGCATGGTCGGCACGGGCTTTGAGGGCCGAAGGGCCTATTCCTGTGCTGTACATTTCTTTGTTCTTTGTTGTTCTATCTATGACGCTTTCCGCCACCTGCATGCTCCTAAGTGCATCCAATTGCCGATCCAACCGAACCATGCGGTCTGTGAGGAGCTCCAGTTGGGTGCACTTTCTGCAGATGAAGCCATCCGGGACGCTGGAAGCTCCCCGGACCTGCCACATCTCACAGTCAGAGCACTGCACCCCTCTAACTGACATTGCGTCAATTAATTAGTAAATTAAAGTTAAAAGTTAAAAATGTTTTTTAAAAAGTTACTGTTAACTATCTGTTTCCTAGCACTAGATTTCTACTATAAATGTGAAAGCTAAATATAGTACTCTCCGATCTGTGGCTTAGATACCCCTCTAAATTATAATTAAGTCATTAATGTTTAATTAGTTACCAATGCTTAATTTTTTTAATTTAGTGTAGATTCCCAACCAGCCACTCAGGTCACAGCTTTTCTGTGATGTCACTTCAGTTCCCCCCCCCACACACACAATTTGAAAAGGTAATAAAAGTAAGAGTAAAAATGAGTAAAAATCACTTACTTACCTTCTGAGGGTCTCAGATGTTCTCAGGTTCTCCCCCTGACAGAGACTGCTCCTCCTCCTCCGAACGGCTCCCGAAACTAGGCCGCGACCTTTTTAATCTCTGCTCCGACTCACAGCTCCCGCGCTTTTTAAATCTCCGCTCCGACTCGCAGCTCCCGCGCTTTTAAAATCTCTGCTCCGACTCGCAGCTCCCGCACTTTTTAAATCTCCGCTCCGACTCGCAGCTCCCGCTCTTTTTAAATCTCTGCTCCGACTCGCAGCGCCCGCGCTTTTTAAATCTCTGCTCCGACTCGCAGCTCCCGCACTTTTTAAATCTCCGCTCCGACTCGCAGCTCCCGCGCTTTTAAAATCTCTGCTCTGACTCGCAGCTCCCGCACTTTTTAAATCTCCGCTCCGACTCGCAGCTCCCGCACTTTTTAAATCTCTGCTCCGACTCGCAGCTCCCGCGCTTTTTAAATCTCCGCTCCGACTCGCAGCACCCGCGCTTTTTACTTGGTAGAGCCAAGTGTGCAGAGGACATTGCAAGTCTGCAGAGGGATATAGATAGTTTAAGTGAGTGGGTAAGGGTATGACAGATGGTGGTAAATGTGAGGTCATGGGCGGGATTCTCTGATCCTGAGGCTAAGCGTTGACGCTGTCGTAACCGCCGTCGCGTTCTTCGACGGCATCAATATGGCCTCAGGAGCATAAATTCTGACCCCTGCAGGGGCCCAACACGGCACTGAAGGGACCTACACCGCACCAGCAGCTGATCCCGGCATCAGATGGGCGCTGCAGGGTCCGCGCATGCGCAGTGGCACCGGCGCGATTGCCGCGCATGCGCGGCGGGTCCCTTCTCCGTTCCGGCCCCGACACAACATGGCGTAGGGCTACGGGGGGCGGCGCGGAACAAAAGAGGCCCCCAGCCCGAGAGACCGGCCCGCCGATCAGTGGGCCCCGATCGTGGGCCAGGCCACAGCGGAGGCCCCCCTCTCCCCAGGGTCGGACCCCCTTTCCGCCCCACCAGGCCGGTCCCAGATGCATCCACACTGAAAGTCCTGCTGACTAAGAGCAGGTGTGGATGGTGCCGGCGGGATTCGGCTTTCTTAGCGTGGCCGTTCGGCCCACCCTGGACCGAGAATTGCCGTGGGGCCCCATAGAGTGGCCCCCAAATGGCGTCGTGCCGACCATGCTGGCACAAATGACGCCGGTTCTCCGCTCTCCGGAGAATGGGCGGACCGGCGTCGGGGCAGCGTGGTGCGATTCACGCCGGTCCCTGCGATTTTCCTGCCCGGCGTCGGGGTGAGAGAATCCCATCCCATGTATTTGAGTAACAGCAGGAGTAACAGCAAAATGGACAAGATTTAAATGAGACAAAGTAGCAGCACGCTGCTGTGCAGAGGGACCTGGGTGTCCTTGTGCATGAATCAGAAACGGTTGGTTTGCAGGTGCAGCAGGTAATTAAGAAGGCAAATGGAATGTTGTCCTGTATTGCTGGAAGGATGGATTTTAAAAGCAGTGAGGTTATTTTGCGGCTGTAGAGGGTGCTGGTGAGGCCACACCTGGAGTACTGTGTACAGTTTTGATCACCTTACTTAAGAAAGGATGTCCTGGCACTGGAGGATGTGAAGAGGAGATTCACAAGGTCAGTTGTTTTCATACCACTTTTACCAATTGGCGAACCTTTGCGACCCATGCTGGCCATGTACGTGACCCATGCTGCACGACCTTAGTGACCCATGCGGCTGACCTTCGCAACACACCATTATTGTTTACCTTTAATGCGGAAGATAAGCCTGCTTGGTCCTCACGATCTTACTTGTTTTGTCATTCAATGTGACATTTATGCCAAAGACTACACTGCCTATTTTAAGTTCCCGCTGCATCCTTTGAAAAAAATCAAGAAGATTGTCCTCGAACTCGCCATGCTTAGTCTTCAAATGCCTTTGAAGATTTGAGGGTTTTAAACTTTCATTTACCAGTACATCCCTACATATAACACACACGGGCTTTGCGTCCTCATTTGCATTGGCACAATTAAAAGCATACCTCAAGAAATCATCTTTCTACTGCTTTGTTCCCAATTTCAGTTTCTTCTGAATTGTTTGTTCACCAAAGGCCCTGGAGCTCTGGATACAGCTCACACCAGCACTGCTTTGTCCTGCCGTGGACTCTCCTGTGAAGCTCTCTCCAACAGGTTCAGGTCTGAGATCCTGGCCTGTTTGTGTCTCTGGCCCTCGCTTCCTTAATCCAAAACGATGCATCTTCAGTTCTTCACACAGTCCTGTTGCTTGCTTCCTGGCAGCTATAAAATGGCATCTCTGTACGTGCCGGGTGCGTAACCTTCTCTCTGCCGCTCCCTCTGGCAGAAAGACTCGTTCATGTTTAAAGGTGGGTCACAGCCGGCCTTCTTTATTTTATTTGAAACTTTATTTCCAATACCTGTTTTTTTCCTAGTTTATGACTTATTACTGCTGAAAATCTCTTCAGAAATTTAAACAAGTACAGCAAAAAGTATAATCTTGTTTTTACTTTAAAAGCTATGAACTTAGGGGAGATGAATTAACTTTTTAAACACAGACACTATCAAATACTTCTGACTGGTTTCACTGCATTACACTGTCCAAACACCGAACTCACTCCTCCATTCTCACCAAAAACACGTACTTCCTGGTTTCCAGAAAGTGGCGACACAAAGTGATGACTGTAGGTTTCTTCCAGTGTTGTCATGTGTCAGCCATATTGACTGGCCTCGTTTGATCGATATTCTTCACCAACAAACGTGTCCTGACTTCCCTCTCACTGTGCAGTAGCTGCATCCACCCCAATCACAGACTGCTGACCAAAGAACAAAGAACAAAGAACAAAGAAATGTACAGCACAGGAACAGGCCCTTCGGCCCTCCAAGCCCGTGCCGACCATACTGCCCGACTAAACTACAATCTTCTACCACTTCCCGATCAGTACTTCATAGAACATAGAACATAGAAAATACAGCACAGAACAGGCCCTTCGGCCCACGATGTTGTGCCGAACCTTTGTCCTAGATTAATCATAGATTATCATTGAATTTACAGTGCAGAAGGAGGCCATTCGGCCCTTTGAGTCTGCACCGGCTCTTGGAAAGAGCACCCTACCCAAACTCAACACCTCCACCCAACACCAAGGGCAATTTTGGACATTAAGGGCAATTTATCATTGGCTAATTCACCTAACCTGCACATCTTTGGACTGTGGGAGGAAACCGGAGCACCCGGAGGAAATCCACGCAGACACGGGGAGGACGTGCAGACTCCGCACAGACAGTGACCCAAGCCGGAATCGAACCTGGGACCCTGGAGCTGTGAAGCAATTGTGCTATCCACAATGCTACCGTGCTGCCCTTAAGAACAAATTAATCTACACTATATCATTCTACCGTGATCCATGTACCTATCCAATAGGTGCTTGAAGGTCCCTAATGTTTCCGACTCAACTACCTCCACAGGCAGTGCATTCCATGCCCCCACTACTCTCTGGGTAAAGAACTTACCTCTGATATCCCTCCTATATCTTCCACCTTTCACCTTAAATTTATGTCCCCTTGTAATGGTTTGTTCCACCCGGGGAAAAAGTCTCTGACTGTCTACTCTATCTATTCCCCTGATCATCTTATAAACCTCTATCAAGTCGCCCCTCATCCTTCGCCGTTCTAATGAGAAAAGGCCTAGCACCCTCAACCTTTCCTCGTAAGACCTACTCTCCATTCCAGGCAACATCCTGGTAAATCTTCTTTGCACCTTTTCCAAAGCTTCCACATCCTTCCTAAAATGAGGCGACCAGAACTGTACACAGTACTCCAAATGTGGCCTTACCAAAGTTTTGTACAGCTGCATCATCACCTCACGGCTCTTAAATTCAATCCCTCTGTTAATGAACGCAAGCACACCATAGGCCTTCTAAACAGCTCGATCCACTTGAGTGGCAACTTTCAAAAATGTATGAACATAGACCCCAAGATCTCTCTGCTCCTCCACATTGCCAAGAACTCTACCGTTAACCCTGTATTCCGCATTCATATTTGTCCTTCCAAAATGGACAACCTCACACTTTTCAGGGTTAAACTCCATTTGCCACTTCTCAGCCCAGCTCTGCATCCTATCTATGTCTCTTTGCAGCCGACAACAGCCCTCCTTACTATCCACAACTCCACCAATCTTCGTATCGTCTGCAATTTTACTGACCCACCCTTCAACTCCCTCATCCAAGTCATTAATGAAAATCACAAACAGCAGAGGACCCAGAACTGATCCCTGCGGTCCGCCACTGGTAACTGGGATCCAGGCTGAATATCTGCCATCCACCACCACTCTCTGACTTCTATCGGTTAGCCAGTTCGTTATCCAACTGGCCAAATTTCCCACTATCCCATGCCTCCTTACTTTCTGCAGAAGCCTACCATGGGGAACCTTATCAAATGCCTTACTAAAATCCATGTACACTACATCCACTGCTTTACCTTCATCCACATGCTTGGTCACCTCCTCAAAGAATTCAATAAGATTTGTAAGGCAAGACCTACCCCTCACAAATCCGTGCTGACTATCTTCTAATCAAGCAGTGTCTTTCCAGATGCTCAGAAATCCTATCCTTCAGTACCCTTTCCATTACTTTGCCTACCACCGAAGTAAGACAAACTGGCCTGTAATTCCTAGGGTTATCCCTAGTCCCTTTTTTGAACAGGGGCACGACATTCGCCACTCTCCAATCCCCTGGTACCACCCCTGTTGACAGTGAGGACGAAAAGATCATTGCCAACGGCTCTGCAATTTCATCTCTTGCTTCCCATAGAATCCTTGGATATATCCCGTCAGGCCCGGGGGACTTGTCTATCCTCAAGTTTTTCAAAATGCCCAACACATCTTCCTTCCTAACAAGTATTTCCTCGAGCTTACCAATCTGTTTCACACTGTCCTCTCCAACAATATCGCCCCTCTCATTTGTAAATACAGAAGAAAAGTACTCGTTCAAGACCTCTCCTATCTCTTCAGACTCAATACACAATCTCCCGCTACTGTCCTTGATCGGACTTACCATCGCTCTAGTCATTCTCATATTTCTCACATATGTGTAAAAGGCCTTGGGGTTTTCCTTGATCCTACCCGCCAAAGATTGTTCATGCCCTCTCTTAGCTCTCCTAATCCCTTTCTTCAGTTCCCTCCTGGCTATCTTGTATCCCTCCAATGCCCTGTCTGAACCTTGTTTCCTCAGCCTTACATAAGTCTCCTTTTTCCTCTTAACAAGACATTCAACCTCTCTTGTCAACCATGGTTCCCTCACTCGACCATCTCTTCCCTGCCGGACAGGGACATACATATCAAGGACACGTAGCACCTGTTCCTTGAACAAGTTCCACATTTCACTTGTGTCCTTCCCTGCCAGCCTATGTTCCCAACTTATGCACTTCAATTCTTGTCTGACAACATCGTATTTACCCTTCCCCCAATTGTAAACCTTACCCTATTGCACGTACCTATCCTTCTCCATTACTAAAGTGAAAGTCACAGAATTGTGGTCACTATCTCCAAAATGCTCCCCCACTAACTTCATGTCGTGGGAGTGTAAGCGGACATTATAGCGACCATTGGACAGCTTGACCACGGATCCGCAGGCCGCATACTGCCGATCGGTGGTGGGGACAAGCCGAGCAGCGCAGAGGACGAGCTCCAGAGCGGAGCTGCAAGCTGGGGCCACCACCGTGAGCATTGTACACTCACATGGACGCCCGTCGTTTCCTGTCCCCACCCCAGCGTTCACGCGGTGACCAGCACCCATCCCAGCCTCACGCCGTGCTCCCCCTCCAATGCTACTACCAATCGAGGACTTCCCGCACCGGCATTCTTAAAAGCCGGGTGAGCTGTTGGTGACTTCATGCTGTTGCCGGCATGTAAAAAAGGCAATATTACAATAATCATGGGGGACTTCAATATTCAGGTGGACTGCGAAAATCAGGTTGGTAGTGGATCCCAAGAAAAGGAATTTGTGGAATGTTTACGAGATGGTTTTTTGGAGCAGCTTGTGGTAGAGCCCGCGAGGGAACAGTCAATTCTGGATTTGGTGATATGTAATGAGGCAGACTTGATAAGGGAACATAAGGTGAAGGAACCCTTGGGGAGCAGTGACCACAATATGATAGAATTTATCCTGCAGTTTGAGAGCGAGAAGCTGCAATCAGATGTAACGGTATTACAATTAAATAAGGGTAACTACAAAGACATGAGGGAGGAGCTGGCCAGAGTTGATTGGAAAAGGAGCCTAGCAGGGAAGACAGCGGAACAACAATGGCAGGAGTTTTTGGTGGTTATTCGGGAGGCACAACAGAAATTCATCGCAAGGAGGAGGAAACATGCTAAGGGGAGGACAAGGCATCCATAGCTGACGAGGAAAGTGAAGGACAGCATGAAAGCTAAAGAAAAAGCATACAAAGCGGTGAGGATTAGTGGGAAGCTAGAGGTTTTGGAAGCTTTTAAAAGCGAGCAGAGGACAACTAAAAAATCAATAAGGGTGGAGAAGATGAAGTATGAGTGCAAGCTGGCTCGTAATATAAAGGAAGATAGGAAGAGTTTTTTCAACATATAAAAGGTAAGAGAGAGGCAACAATAGACATTGGACCACTGGCAAATGTGGCTGGAGAAGTAATAATAGGAAACAAAGAAATGGCAGATGAACTGAATAGTTACTTTGCATCAGTCTTCACGGTGGAAGACACCAGTGGGTTGCCAGAGCTTCAGCAGAACCAGGGGGCAGAAGTGAGTGCAGTGACCATTACTAAGGAGTAGGTTCTGGGGAAACTGAAATGTCTGAAAGTGGATAAATCACCTGGGCCAGATGGACTGCACCCCATGGCCCTTAAAAGAGATAGCTGAGGAGATTGTGGAGGCATTGGTGGTGATCCTTCAGCAATCCCTGGAGGCAGGATGGGTCCCAGAGGACTCGAAAGTGGATAATGTAACACCGCTGTTTAAGAAGGGAGGGAGGCAGATGTAGAGGGTGCCATCTCTGCTACTCCACTACTGGGCCGATATCTGGGGTTTGAGTATCTGTGTGTGTCTCTCTCCAGCTGGCACTGAAACTTCAGAGGCCAGGGGATGCCGCACTGGGACACCTCCACGGAAGAGAGCACTGAATCAAGCCTGCCGTTTATCCCTAACCGGAAGCCTGAGGCTTATATCACACAGATATCCAGACCCCTACCAATGCCCAGGTGATTCTCTCTCTTGCCGGTGGTGCAACACCCACCCGGTTCCTACTTCGCTGGAGTAGCTTTCCCAAGAGAGAGAATAGGACACTGCTGTTTATTACCTAACCAGCAGCCTGTCCTGAGTGAATCGCTCAAGATGACCCTAGATTCTTGAACCCGGAATTAAGGTGAGGAATATCTTAACAATGACTTGGTCAGAGATCGCTGGTGAGAGATTGAAGAATTTAAACGACTCCAATTATCAGCAAATCAAGGTTTATTGCAAAACCCAGGTCAAAATCATCAAACAGAAGAAATTATAATGAAATCTTAAACTCTAACACAAACTAAGTCTATTCAGAAAGTACTATAACGGACACAATGAAAAATCTTACTGTTACACAGTTTTAGCAATGACACAGAACACAAATCAAGTCCCCTTCCCCAAAGCCTCAACCACTATCAAGGTCAAGGGAGTTTCGCAAGCTGCTGCAGGGTACTTACAGTCACAGGCTGCAGAGGTCAAGTCAAAGGTGGAGAGGTCGAGCCAAGAGCCCCTCAATCGAAACACAGCCCCTTTTGTATCCGTTTTACCAGGCTTTTTCCTGTGTTCGGCCAGCCCCTTTTGCATTGAATTGGTAAGGTTTAAAGTTCCCGCTGGTCCCGCCCCCTTTGAGCCGGTCAGAGCTGTCGACTTCCGGGTTTTCCTCCCCCTTTGCGTTGTATCGGTCCAAGTTTAAAGTTCCCGCTGGTCCCGCCCCCTTTGAGCCGGTCAGAGCTGTTCGCTTCCGGGTTTTCCTCGCAGGTCCGCTCCTTCCAGCCAGGCAGACCTGCCGCGATTTGAATTTGGCGCCGACTCCGCCCCCTCCTCCCAGTGAGTTCCTGCCGGTGGCTTCTGTCAAGATTGGAGTACCTCCCCCAGGTCCGCCTCCAACTTGGTTTTTTCTACCGTTTATCTCCAAGGGGCTTTTCCAGCGCAATATACTGAGCCCAGACAGTCTGCTTTTTGGGATAACAAGGTTAAGCTCTCTTGTGAAGATTTTCAGTCTTCCAGCTGCTCCGGAGATGGCTGCTATTCTCACCTTGCTATGTTGATAGGGTGTTAATTGGATTCTGCTCTGGTGGAGGCCAGGTCATTTACATCTGCATGGGGCTATGACCATCCCATTGTCCTGCTTGCAGGCAGGCCCCCTGTGTATTCCCGTGCCCCTTTGTCTGTGTTTTGATCTTATCTCGTTGTCTGGCTCCTTCTTCCTTGTAGCTCCTAGGGGGGGGTTTGTAAATACCTATGCCCCTACTCAGCTCAGCGGACCAAGCCTGCTGGGAAATCTGGTTACGTTCTCTTGGCTGAAAAGTCAGTTTACAGTCTCTGGGTTTTATTCTTGGGCAGTCCAAAAAGGGCCGAATTGCCCGAAAACCTTACAGATGCCCCTTCGATACGTGCCTACCTGCTTGGACCGTATCGACACAGGTGAAGGGCAATCATTTCCTTTTGTGTGGACCGTAGGCCCCCCCTCAACATCATGCGAAACTACAAGTCCCAAGACAGTTCCCTTAATCTAGGCTACCCCTGATTTCAATGAAAGGGAAAGACAAGACCATACTTAATTCAAACACACAGTAACATACACACATTTCACCGGAACCCCAAACGTAAGGGTCCCTGTACATATATCACAATCAAGTAACTGAAACCCGCGAATCCATACAACTATTTACATTTGAATCTCTTTATTTCACTAAGGATCCTCTTTTCTTGGCTGCACTTCGCTTCTTCCCGTTGAAGGCTCTTCATTTTTCCTCCGTCGTCGATACCTGCAGCTGAGAGGTTTAGTCCAACTGAGGCGACAGCATAATGTACCCCCTTGTACAACATTTTCTTTGTGGGGACAAACACTAAACCATTCTCAGGCCCCCCTGGTGGTGATCGGACAGTTGTGAGGGTCGATCGGTTGGGCTGTGGGCAGGGGTCGCTTTACCTGAACCAGCAGTTCGGTAGCTTTTACAGTCATCCCTTCCCTGGGCGTTACACATCCCTCCCCACTGCGGTCAATTCATCCCGTTCCCTGGGTTCTGCCACCGCCTAACAAAAGTGATCGATGCCCCTTGTGGACATGCCTTGGTAGATCCCCATAAACACAAATAAATGCCCTGGTCAGAAGCCCACCACTTATCCCAGCAAACGGTGATCCTGCCCGGTGACCCCGTGATGGTCCGGTAGGTGTTGTCCAGGCGTTCCCAGTCCGAGGACCGGTCCCTCATGTCCAGGCTCAGCTTCCTGAGCCACCACCATCTCCCCAAAGGAACGTCCCCCCCACAGGTTAAACACACCCGCCTGCCCTCAGTCACCCTAACCCGGTCAGTCGCTACCTGTATCTCCTCGCAGAGTACAGAGGCCTCTCCATAGGTGAAGCTCTGGTGGCTGGAGTACCTGGTCGAGTTCGACCCCAGCCACCCAGGCCACCTCCCCAGGTGTGAGTAGCGGGCCTGCTCTGTGGCCACCTGGTTTCCCTGTCCGGTAGTGACAAGAGGTGCTCTGCCGCCAGAGCACCCATAGACAAAGGACTCTTCTGTCTCGCCTCTGCGTAGTTCTCCCGGTCCCACCATCGCCAAGATCAGCAAACTCCACATCGTCGGGTGCCCCATCTGTAAAAGAGACAAAACACATCCTTGCCTCTACAGAACTACCTACCTTAAAGTGCATGGGTTCTATCCAGCGGCAGCAGCAGCTTCCGCTTTGAAGTTGTGAAATTGACATGAAATTGCCGCAGCCTGTCTGTGATTCTGTGTCCACAGCCCGGCTCCATCAGGGTCCTAGTGCCTGCTGCTCATCCGGCGGCAGCAGCAGCTCCCGCTTTGAAGTTGCCGCAGCCTGTCTGTGGTTCTGTGTCCACAGCCCGGCTCCACCAGGGTCCTAGTGCCTGCTGCTCCATCATTATACCATTGCACTAGGCGCTTCTGTGATCCCACGATCCTAAATAATCCACACAGCACTACACACTAATTAGAACTAGGAGGGGGAAAATGATATATACAATGCCACCCGTCTCCGGGTGGCCAAATTAAAACTGGGCCCCGCTAAACTGGGGCAGTTCACCTGTTTGGACCAACGGCTCGGGCCAGACCGTCCCCTCCCGGGGGTTCGGGCTGCCCCTTGCCTCTCCTTTCCCAACAGGGTTCGGGGATCCCTCAGCGCTCCCTTCTACTCGGGCCCCCTTACTGTGGGACCGGGTTCTAGGGAGGTGTGATGGGGACCATCTTACCGGGGGCTTGGAGACCCGATTGCTCCTTCGTCCCCTGGATGGTTCCCACGCCCAAGGTGATACCTCCACTTCCTCCGCCTCCTTAGCCTCTATACTAAGGCAGGCCACCTGACCCACAGGTAATGGCTTGGGAATCGTTACTGTCCCTGGGCTGGGTGCTTGCAGCACTGTCGGTTTCTTTGGGACTGCCCCTTCGGGACAGCACCTTGTCACCGGTTGTGTGACCGTGGAGTCAGGGACCTCCCCCACCGTCGTTAATTCTACGGGGGGTTTCTCCACTACCACCCCCAGTCTTCCCCCCACCTTGCTCTTTCTTGCCCTTATGGGGTGGAACAATTTAAATTGACTGATGTGGCGTTCGCATGGGTCCCACCTTAAGGGATTTAAACTGCAAATAGCCGCTGAGGAAGCCTCCAGAATGGGACCCTGCACCTGGACCGGACCAGGGTCTGGGGCTAGAACTACCCCTGCGCTCCCTTTTTCCTGAGGCTGCTCCCTGGGTAGTCATACGGGTTCTTCCCTGGGTGCGGGAGCGGGCTGACCCTGGCCCGTTGCCATTGCCACCTGTCCTGAGCCTTGCAAAAGGGCTAAAATTTTACTTACCTCGATGGTTTCCGGGGCAGCTGCTCCTGCCGCCGGGGTCTGACTCTCTACTGCGGGAGCCCTCTCCTGCTTGCTAGGGTTTTTACATTCCTTCTTGAAATGCCCGGCCTTCCCACACCCGTAGCATACCGGTTTCTTGTCGGAGGTCCGGGTGCCCTCATGCTTCCACTCTCTCTTAGGGGCTGCTGGCACGATTTCGTGCACCTTACCCTTAAGGGGCTTTTCCTCACTCCTTTCCCCATTGCGATATGCAAGGGTGAGTTTTCTAAGGACCTCTGCCTCATTAAGGTCCGGACTCTGCGGGTCGAACCAGTGTTCGGCCTTTGCCCTAACGTGAGGGAGGCAGTTAGCTACGAGGGTCTTCAGCCAGTGGGCTGTTCTCTCATCTAAATTCTGCCTATCCGCGGGAGTCCCACACGCCTCCACATAGACAGTCCACAGCCTGTCTGCGAACATATTTGGCGATTCCCCTAGCTGCTGCTTGGTTTCCCCCACCCTCATGAAAGGGCTACCCAGATTCAAGCCCATTGCCTCCAGAACAGCAGTCCGTGCTGCCACCCATGTGTCAGGTCGTCCCCCATTCCCGGAGGTCACTGCCCTGCATAGTTGGGGATCTAGGGTCATCAGGAGCATCCTTATTTGCTCCCCCTCGTCGCAGTCATTAATGCTGGCTGCCTGCTCCACCTCCATAAAATGAAGCGACGGATCCCCTTTTGGAGTTAGCCTGGGAACGTGGGCCACCATCCCCCTGAGCGCGGATGCCCCATGAGGAATGATAATGTCGCCCTCAACCAGTCCCCTATCTGCCAGCCCCGCCGGGGGACCATACCTTCTCTGCCTGACAGGGCACATCTGCCCTACCTGGGGTTCCTGCTCCTCCTCCCCACTGTCCAGCTCTCCTGCCCCGTTGGGTAGCCCCCCTGTCCCCGGGCTAACTACCCATATAGGAGACGCCGCTATCTGGGGATACACCACTGACCCCCCTTGGACCTGCCCCTGACCGGGCGGTCCAAACCCTACCTGCTGACCCGGCCCCATCACCGGCATCCCAGGCAGCGGTCTGTCCCCATCCCATGGGGACCCACATACGAAACCAGGCGGACACGCCGCCAGCTGGGGGTACCCTGCCGACCCCCCTTGGACTTGCCCCTGAACGTGCAGTCCGATCCCCCCCTGCCGACCCGGACACAATCCCGGTGCCTCAGGAGGCGGTCTATTCCCCTTGGCCTTTGGGGAATCATCCGCTGCGAGGAGCACCTTGCCCCTAGGGAACCCCCCTGGACCTACCAGGTGTATCTGTCCCCTGAACTTGGACAAGGTCTCCTCCAACTCCGTTATTCGTGCCTGGCACGGCCCATGGACACAGTCCCCTACTTCCTCGCGAGCCACTCGGTACGCTGCCTGGATGTCCCGTAACTTCCCCTCCAGCTTCCTACACTGCTCTGTACTCCGAGCATAGAGTTCCTGGAGCCTCCGTTCCTTTTCTTTACCCTCCACTATCTGGCAGTGGAGATAGTCCTTCTCGCACCGGTTAGACTCGCTTTCCTGTAGGCTGCCCCGTTTAATTTCTGCCAATTCCTCCCGCAGTCGTTCCGCTGCGCTAGCGCTGTCCCCTGCGCTGGCCCTCACTTCTCCCAACTCCTGCTCTAATTCTTCGACCCTTCGCTCTGTTTTGACTACCTGCTGGGACAGGCAGACCAGCCAAACTGCCTTCTCCAAGTGCTTTTTGTGCGCCTTACTTTCTGTCCATGCAGCCGCTGCCATTACCGGTTGCTCCGCATTGATTAGTTCTGAGACCCAAGGTTTGGTGAGGTTGACCTTTTGCCACATATACGAGAAGATTCTCTCCTCCATTTTACTTCGTTCCCTCACCCCCTCTGCCAAGTCACATACTCCACGCCACCGGGGTCCTGCCGTGGTCGCCATTGTAGAGGGTGCCATCTCTGCTACTCCACTACTGGGCCGATATCTGGGGTTTGAGTATCTGTGTGTGTCTCTCTCCAGCTGGCACTGAAACTTCAGAGGCCAGGGGATGCCGCACTGGGACACCTCCACGGAAGAGAGCACTGAATCAAGCCTGCCGTTTATCCCTAACCGGAAGCCTGAGGCTTATATCACACAGATATCCAGACCCCTACCAATGCCCAGGTGATTCTCTCTCTTGCCGGTGGTGCAACACCCACCCGGTTCCTACTTCGCTGGAGTAGCTTTCCCAAGAGAGAGAATAGGACACTGCTGTTTATTACCTAACCAGCAGCCTGTCCTGAGTGAATCGCTCAAGATGACCCTAGATTCTTGAACCCGGAATTAAGGTGAGGAATATCTTAACAATGACTTGGTCAGAGATCGCTGGTGAGAGATTGAAGAATTTAAACGACTCCAATTATCAGCAAATCAAGGTTTATTGCAAAACCCAGGTCAAAATCATCAAACAGAAGAAATTATAATGAAATCTTAAACTCTAACACAAACTAAGTCTATTCAGAAAGTACTATAACGGACACAACGAAAAATCTTACTGTTACACAGTTTTAGCAATGACACAGAACACAAATCAAGTCCCCTTCCCCAAAGCCTCAACCACTATCAAGGTCAAGGGAGTTTCGCAAGCTGCTGCAGGGTACTTACAGTCACAGGCTGCAGAGGTCAAGTCAAAGGTGGAGAGGTCGAGCCAAGAGCCCCTCAATCGAAACACAGCCCCTTTTATATCCGTTTTACCAGGCTTTTTCCTGTGTTCGGCCAGCCCCTTTTGCATTGAATTGGTAAGGTTTAAAGTTCCCGCTGGTCCCGCCCCCTTTGAGCCGGTCAGAGCTGTCGACTTCCGGGTTTTCCTCCCCCTTTGCGTTGTATCGGTCCAAGTTTAAAGTTCCCGCTGGTCCCGCCCCCTTTGAGCCGGTCAGAGCTGTTCGCTTCCGGGTTTTCCTCGCAGGTCCGCTCCTTCCAGCCAGGCAGACCTGCCGCGATTTGAATTTGGCGCCGACTCCGCCCCCTCCACCCAGTGAGTTCCTGCCGGTGGCTTCTGTCAAGATTGGAGTACCTCCCCCAGGTCCGCCTCCAACTTGGTTTTTTCTACCGTTTATCTCCAAGGGGCTTTTCCAGCGCAATATACTGAGCCCAGACAGTCTGCTTTTTGGGATAACAAGGTTAAGCTCTCTTGTGAAGATTTTCAGTCTTCCAGCTGCTCCGGAGATGGCTGCTATTCTCACCTTGCTATGTTGATAGGGTGTTAATTGGATTCTGCTCTGGTGGAGGCCAGGTCATTTACATCTGCATGGGGCTATGACCATCCCATTGTCCTGCTTGCAGGCAGGCCCCCTGTGTATTCCCGTGCCCCTTTGTCTGTGTTTTGATCTTATCTCGTTGTCTGGCTCCTTCTTCCTTGTAGCTCCTAGGGGGGGGTTGTAAATACCTATGCCCCTACTCAGCTCAGCGGACCAAGCCTG
This sequence comes from Scyliorhinus torazame, assembly GCF_047496885.1. Lineage (NCBI taxonomy): Eukaryota > Metazoa > Chordata > Chondrichthyes > Carcharhiniformes > Scyliorhinidae > Scyliorhinus > Scyliorhinus torazame. The sequence goes on from NC_092710.1 coordinate 327,538,513, forward strand.
CTGGGAAATCTGGTTACGTTCTCTTGGCTGAAAAGTCAGTTTACAGTCTCTGGGTTTTATTCTTGGGCAGTCCAAAAAGGGCCGAATTGCCCGAAAACCTTACACAGAAGATGGGATACTATAGGCTGGTTAGCCTGACTTCGGTCATTGGTAAGATTTTAGAGACCATTATTAAAGATGAGATTACAGAGTACTTCGAAGTGCATGATAAAATAGGACTGAGTCAGCACGGCTTCATCAAAGGGAGGTCATGTCAGACAAATCTGTTAGAGTTCTTTGAGGAAGTAACAAGGAAGTTAGACAAAGGAGAACCAGTGGATGTGATTTATTTAGATTTCCAGAAGGCCGCATAAGAGATTGTTAAATAAGTTACGAGCCCATGGTGTTCAGGGTAAGATCCTGGCATGGATAGAGGATTGGCTGACTGGCAGAAGGCAGAGAGTGGGGATAAAGGGGTCTTTATCAGGACGGCAGCCGGTGACTAGTGGAGTACCTCAGGGGTCGGTGCTGGGACAACAACTTTTCAAAATATACATTGATGATCTGGAAGAAGGAACTGAAGGCACTGTTGCTAAGTTTGCAGATGATACAAAGATCTGTAGAGGGGCAGGTAGTATTGAGGAAACAGACAGCTGCAGAACATAAGAACATAAGAACTAGGAGCAGGAGTAGGCCATCTGGCCCCTCGAGCCTGCTCCACCATTCAATGAGATCATGGCTGATCTTTTGTGGACTCAGCTCCACTTTCCGGCCCGAACACCATAACCCTTAATCCCTTTATTCTTCAAAAAACTATCTATCTTTATCTTAAAATCATTTAATGAAGGAGCCTCTACTGCTTCACTGGGCAAGGAATTCCATAGATTCACAACCCTTTGGGTGAAGAAGTTCCTCCTAAACTCAGTCCTAAATATACTTCCCCTTACTTTGAGGCTATGCCCCCTAGTTCTGCTTTCACCCGCCAGTGGAAACAACCTGCCCGCATCTATCCTATCGATTCCCTTCATAATCTTACATGTTTCTATAAGATCCCCCCTCATCCTTCCAAATTCCAACGAGTACAGTCCCAGTCTACTCAACCTCTCCTCGTAATCCAACCCCTTCAGCTCTGGGATTAACCTAGTGAATCTCCTCTGCACACCCTCCAGTACCATTACGTCCTTTATCAAGTAAGGAGACCAAAACTGAACACAATACTCCAGGTGTGGCCTCACTAACACCTTATAGAATTGCAGCATAACCTCCCTAGTCTTAAACTCCATCCCTCTAGCAATGAAGGACAACATTCCATTTGCCTTTTTAATCACCTGCTGCACCTGTAAACCAACTTTTTGTGACTCATGCACTAGCACACCCAGGTCTCTCTGCACAGCAGCATGTTTTAATATTTTATCATTTAAATAAGACTCCCTTTTGCTGTTATTCCTACCAAAATGGATAATCTCACATTTGTCAACATTGTATTCCATCTGCCAGACCCTAGCCCATTCACTTAGCCTATCCAAATCCCTCTGCAGACTTCCAGTATCCTCTGCACTTTTTGCTTTACCACTTATCTTAGTGTCATCTGCAAACTTGGACACATTGCCCTTGGTCCCCAACTCCAAATCATCTATGTAAATTGTGAACAGTTGTGGGCCCAACACTGATCCCTGAGGGACACCACTAGCTACTGATTGCCAACCAGAGAAACACCCATTAATCCCCACACTTTGCTTTCTATTAATTAACCAATCCTCTATCCATGCTACTATTTTCCCCTTAATGCCATGCATCTTTATCTTATGCAGTAACCCTTTGTGTGGCACCTTGTCAAAGGCTTCCTGGAAATCCATATATACCACATCCATTGGCTCCCCGTTATCTACCGCACTGTTAATGTCCTCAAAAAAATCCACTAAATTAGTTAGGCCCGACCTGCCCTTTATGAACCCATGCTGCGTCTGCCCAATGGGACAATTTCCATCCAGATGCCTCACTATTTCTTCCTTGATGATAGATTCCTGCATCTTCCCTACTATCACCTCCTTGGTGATAACAATCCTCTCAAGGTCCTCACCTGTCACAGCCTCATTTCCATCAGTCACTGGCATGTTATTTGTGTCTTCCACTGTGAAGACCGACCCAAAAAACCTGTTCAGTTCCTCAGCCATTTCCTCATCTCCCGTTATTAAATCTCCCTTCTCATCCTCTAAAGGACCAATATTTACCTTAGCCACTCTTTTTTGTTTTATATATTTGTAGAAACTTTTACTATCTGTTTTTATATTCTGAGCAAGTTTATTCTCATAATCTATTTTACTCTTCTTTATAGTTTTTTTAGTAGCTTTCTGTTGCCCCCTAAACATTTCCCATTCCTTTAGTCTCCCACTGATCTTTGCTACTTTGTATGTTTTTTCCTTCAATGTGATACTCTCCCCTATTTCCTTAGATGTCCAGGGTCGATTTTCCCTCTTTTTACCGTCCTTCCTTTTTGTTGGTATAAACCTTTGCTGAGCACTGTGAAAAATCACTTGGAAGGTTCTCCACTGGTCCTCAACTGTTTCACTATAAAGTCTTTGCTCCCAGTCTTCCTTCGCTAGTTCTTCTCTCATCCCATTGTAATCTCCTTTGTTTAAGCACAAAACACGAGTGCTTGATTTTACCTTCTCACCCTCCATCTGTATTTTAAATTCCACCATATTGTGATCGCTCCTTCCGAGAGGATCCCTAACTATGAGATCCTGAACCAATCCTATCTCATTACACAGGACCAGATCTAGGACCGCTTGTTCCCTCGTAGGTTCCATTACATACTGTTCTAGGAAACTATCGCGGATACATTCTATAAACTCCTCCTCAAGGCTGCCTTGACCGACCTGGTTAAACCAATCGACATGTAGATTAAAATGATTTGCGCCATCAACTCATTTACCTTATTCCGAATACTATGAGCATTCAGGTAAAGTACACTTATGTTGGCTTTTTTACCTCTGTTCTGAATCTTAACACCTCGATCAGTGACCTCTCCTAAGTTATATTTCCTCTTAACCTTTCTCCTAATTTTCCTTGTCGTTGAACCCATATCTTCATGTAACAACCTGCCGCGTCGCTTACCATTAATGTTTTCACTTCCCGTTTTATTCCTTTTAGTATTCCTGGTCCTATTCACTGAGCTCCCCTCAGTCACTGTACCTAGTACTGTCGCCCTTTTTGATTTTTGACTATGGCTTCTCTGCCTTACACTTTCCCCCTTTCTGCCTTTTGTTTCTGTCCCTGTTTTACTACCTTCCAACTTCCTGCATCGGTTCCCGTCCCCCTGCCACATTAGTTTAAACTCTCCCCAACAGCTCTAGCAAACGCCCCCCCTATGACATCGGTTCAAGTCCTGCCCAGGTGCAGACCGTCCGGTTTGTACTGGCCCCACATCCCCCAGAACCGGTTCCAATGTCCCAGGAATTTGAATCTTTCCCTCTTGCACCATCTCTCGAGCCACGCATTCATCCTATCTATCCTGACATTCCTACTCTGACTAGCTCGTGGCACTGGTAGCAATCCTGAGATTGCTACCTTTGTGGTCCTACTTTTTAGTTTAACTCCTAACTCCCTGAATTCAGTTTGTAGGACCTCGTCCCGTTTTTTACCGATATCGTTGGTGCCTATGTGCACCATGACAGCTGGCTGTTCACCCTCCCCCCCCCCCCCCCACCGGAATGTCCTGCAACCGCTCCGAGACATCCTTGACCCTTGCACCAGGGAGGCAACATACCATCCTGGAGCCTCGATTGCGTCCGCAGAACCGCCTGTCTATTCCCCTTACAATTGAGTCCCCTATCACTATAGCCCTGCCATTCTTCTTTCTGCCCAGCTGCGCAGCAGAGCCAGCCACGGTGCCATGAACCTGGCTGCTGCTGCCTTCCCCTGGTGAGCCATCTCCCTCAACAGTATCCAAAGCGGCATATCTGTTTTGCAGGGAGATGACCGCAGAGGACACCTGCACTGCCTTCCTACTCTTGCTCTGTCTTTTGGTCACCCATTTTCTATCTCCCTCAGTACCTTTTACCTGCGGCGTGACCAACTCGCTAAACGTGCTATCCACGACGTCCTCAGCATCGCGGATGCTCCAAAGTGAGTCCATCCGCAGCTCCAGAGCCGTCAAGCGGTCTAACAGGAGCTGCAACTGGACACACTTCTTGCACGTGAAGGAGCCAGGGACAGTGGACGTGTCCCTGAGCTCCCATATCGCACACGAGGAGCATGACACGGGTCTGAGATCTCCTGCCATGTCTTAAACCTTCGGTTAACTTGAACAATTACAATTTACAAAAAAAACTTTGAAAAATAAATAAACAACGAAGAAAAAAATATACCAATGAAAAGAAAAAGAAAACAGAAACACTACTTACCAGTCACTGACCTCGAGCCTTCCTCTTGATCTTCACAGCGGTTGTTTTTTTTGGTTAGAGGAGGGGGTAGGGAGGGAAACACTGAAGAAGTGTTTCGGGTTTAAGTATCACTTGACAACAGCTCCTCCACAAACTACCTTCAAATTAGGGTGACCACGACGGAGGTATACAAATTTCCCTTGCAACACCAATCAGCAGCTCCGCTCTACTGCCCTCTGCTGGATCTTGGACAGGCTAGGAGAGTGGGCAAAGAAGTGGCAGATGGAATACAATGTGGAAAAGTATGAGGTTATGCACTTTGGAAGGAGAAATGGAGGCATGGACTATTTTCTAAATGGGGAAATGCTTAGGAAATCAGATACACAAAGGGACTTGGGTCCTTGTTCACGATTCTCTTAAAATTAACCTGCAGGTTCAGTCGGCAGTAAGGAAGGCAAATGCAATGTTAGCATTCATGTCGAGAGGGCTAGACCAGGGAATTACAAGACCAGAGAATTACTTCTGAGGCTATATAAAGCTCTGGTCAGACCCCATTTGGAGTATTGTGAGCAGTTTTTCACCCCGTATCTAAGGAGGGGTGTACTGGCCTTTGAATGGGTCCAGAGGAGGTTCACAAGAATGATCCCTGGATTGACGAGCTTGTCGTATGAGGAACGTTTGAGGACTCTGGGTCCGTACTCGTTGGAGTTTCGAAGGATGAGAGGGAATCTTATTGAAACTTACAGGATACTGCGAGGCCTGGATAGAGTGGACGTGGAGAGGATGTTTTCACTTGTAGGAAAAACTAGAACCAGAGGACACCATCTCAGACTAAAGGGACGATCCTTGAAAACAGAGATGAGGAGGAATTTCTTCAGCCAGAGGGTGGTGAATCCGTGGAACACTTTGCCGCAGAAGGCTGTGAAGGCCAAATCACTGAGTGTCTTTAATACAGTGATCGATAGGCTTTAGATCAATAAGGGGATCAGGGGTTATGGGGAGAAGGCAGGAGAATGGGGATGAGAAAAATATCAGCCATGATTGAATGGCGGAGCAGACTCGATGGGCCAAGTGGCCTAATTCTGCTCCCATGTCTAATGGCCTTATGATCTTCCCGAGATCGGGAACGCTGCTGCCAATCACTCCGTGACCCTCCCGACCCTAGCCCGTGACCCACCCGCGTGTTGTGACCCTGAGTTTGAAAAACCCTTCACTAGGTTCATTCCGGAGTTGAGAGGATTAGCTCCTGAGTTGACTGGGACTATACTCATTGGAATTTAAGGATGGGGGAGATCTTATAGAAACATATAAAATTCTGAAGGAAACAAATAAGGTCGAAGCAGGGAGGTTGTTTCAACCGGTGGGTGAAACCCACGCGGAGGCTGGCGGACGCCCGCAGACGTGAGACACCACCAGGCTCCACCCGGGGGACCTGTCAAACATGAGTAGTGATTGCCTTACTGGCTGGCCCATCCCTCCCACTGACCACATGTCCACTCTCCCGCAGGTCCTCCAGCCGACGGCACCGGCCCATCCCGGGCGGCACCCTCGCCTGACTCCGAGGAGAACACCTCGGAGGAGAGCTCCGAGGATGCCACCATTATAGTCGCGGCACAACTGTCATCACCACCCTCCGCCAGCGCAGAGAAACACACCTCGGTGGGACATGTTAGTGGTCAGGCTTCTGGGGCACAATCTGGTGAGCACCTAACTGCTGCTGATGCACATCAGGTGGAAGCAGGAACCCCCAGGCGAGACAGCAGTCGGAGGTCTGCTGGATCCCAGGACCCAGCTGGGTCCCTGCCTGATGCTGCGCCCCGGGCATAGAGTTCCCCGGAGATGTTCAGAGGGCGATGCCAGCCTTACTCCAGCAGATCCATAGCCAACTAGAGGGGTCCCACAGGCTACGGGCGCAGGTGTTGGCGCCGGCAATGCGTGGTACCGAGGCCAACACTGCCAGGATGGTGACCGCTGTGGCGAACCTGTTGCACAACGTCGGCACCGAGAGTGAAGGTGTCCAAGGCGTCGCTCAGTCGGTGACGGCCATGGCTGAGGGTTTCGGCAGTATGTCTGCTGCACTAGGAGATGTCACCCAGCACCAGGCTGACCTTGATGGGGTTCTGGATAGTCAGAGGATTTTTCCCAGGGTAGAGGGGTCAATTACTAGGGGGCATCAGTTTTAGGGGCGAGGGGCAAGGTTTAGAGGAGATGTACGAGGCAAGTTTTTTACACAGAGGGTAGTGGGTGCCTGGAACCCGCTGTCGGAGGAGGTGGTGGAAGCAGGGACGATAGTGACGTTTAAGGGGCATCTGGACAAATACACGAATAGGATGGGAATAGAGCGATACGGACCCCGGAAGTGTAGACGATTTTAGTTTAGACGGGCAGCATGGTCGGCTCAGGCTTGGAGGGCCGAAGGGCCTGTTCCTGTGCTGTACTTTTCTTTGTTCTTTTGTTCTTTGTTTGCAGTACATGTCCCGCTCTCAGGTGGGAATGACCGAGGTGCTGTGGAGCTTGTCCCAGTTGCAGGGGGCATGTCCAAGACGCTGTGGAGCTTGTCCCAGTCGCAGGGGGCATGTCCAAGACGCTGTGGAGCTTGTCCCAGTCGCAGGTGGGTATGTCCAAGGCGCTGCGGAGCTTGTCCCAGTCCCAGGTGGGCATGGCTGAGGCACTGCAGAGCATGGCCCGATCACTGGCAATGTGTCCCAGTCACTGAGGAGCATCGCCGCGGGCGTCAGCACGATGGTGCGGACCATGGGGAACCACCAGGGCTGGCAGAGCCAGATGATGCAGGGTCAGCCGGGGCTCAAACCAGCTGCTTCTTCATCCCAAGGTGAACCTCAGGGCCCTATGGGCACCAACTGGGAGGAGGTGGCGCTGAGTGCCAACCTGGGCCCATCCCATGGGGCAATGAGAGTGACCACCAGCACTCCCGGGTTCCACCCCTCTGATGAGGCCGTGACTCGGGGTCAGCACATGGGACAGGGCGGCACGGCTGTGCGTGTGCTGCCGACAAGTGAGCCGGGGTCCTCCGGGCCCAGCGCCCCCAGAGGACGGGAGTACAGCACATTAAACAACTCTTTGCACAAACATTATGATGTGTCTGTCACTTTCTTGTGTGATGCGGGATGACCCCCAGACCCTTTGCCTGTCTCTCCAGGCGACCCCCCCTCCCTGTGGCACCCACACACCCTTGGGCTGTGGTCGTGCCCCGGGAACTGTTCCCCATCCCCTGGGCGTTGCGGATGTTGGCTGCTGCATGCGTGGTGCTGACTCCCACAGTGTCCAGGCATCAGGGTTTGATTGCAATGCTGGACAATGACTCCCACAGGCTACGTGGTCAACTTACCCACGGGAACCCACTAGGCACGTGTCAAGTGCTCACTTAACCACAATTGCCAGTTCCCTCTTAATGATAGCCTTCAGCCGCGCAGCCAGAGGCCTCAGCAGTCGGTGTGGGTTATGGGTGATCGGTGGGGCGGACGGGCAGGGACAGGGGTTGCCCCCGGAATGGGGTTGGGATCCAAGGGTTGGCACTGCGGTGCCAAGAGTGTTTGCCCCCCCACCCCAGTTGCCCCCCAAAGTGCCTCCCCCTCCACCCACCCATGGCGGCCCACCCCAGCCGAGGGTCCACCACCACCCACCTGGCACTGGGGTGGCAAGGCGAGCAGCCCCGGTCTTTGCCTGCGCACGAGGATTGCTACTCCTCTCCTCGGAACGTTCACGTTTTTTAAAGGTGTGCCAATTGGCAGCACTTACTAGGGAGGCCAGTGAATGACAGGCAGTCATTGGGTGATGGGGGGCTCTCAATTGAATGGAAATGGGGATTAAGTGGTAATAATTGGTTTCTGGCCACTCTACAACGAGATCCCGAATTCGCCTACGGGAGTGTGCCGGTTGCATCACAAACTGTTTGGTGCCTGCCGCGGTTCCCGTTTTCAGCCTCTCCTGCCATTCACCGGCCTCGTTATGCTTGAGCGCGAGTGTAACGAGGCCGGAAAATGGCGCCTGAGATTTCAGATCTGCCTTTGGAAGCAGCTTCACTTCAGTGGGTCATTGGGTGGTCCAGATCTCACCAACATTTCCAATGACCTTGTTTTTGAGTGAGGCACTCGGCTGATTTGATTACTTTGCATTGACAGAGCCCCAAGTCATCTCTTGGCCTCTCTTCACAGTAACATTTACATGGTGCTTTGCATCAGTTGATGTTGAAGAAAAACATTGTCACAAGATCAAAGTGACTTCAGCTGCACCTAGAGAAACCAAATTCCTGAATTTTACTAACTTGAGATTTTATTACATGATTCTCAAATGTACCTGTAATTCTCTCTGACTCTTTATTCCCAGGTCTTTTTCTGAGCTTGAAATCTAACTTCCACTAAATCCCATTAGTTTAAAGTTATGTGTCAGCAGAGAAAAAGATATTGGTTAATTTTAAATGAATGAAAGTCAACACATCTCTTAGACCTGATGCGCTGCCAGAATTCTCAACGAGGGAGCCAATGAGATCGTGAATACGAAATTCAAGAATCAACCCAATGGTTTGAAGTGAGCTCATTTTACACCATTGTGCATAAGTTCAGAAGATATAGGAGCAGAATTAGGCCATTCGGCCCATCAAGTCTGCTCCGCCATTCGATCATGGCTGATATGTTCCTCATCTGCTACCTACACTGTTACAGACCAAGAGCTGGATTGCGAAATCAGCCAGAGCATCTCTTCCCGAGAACACATGACCTAGGAGCGGGAATAGGCAATTTAGCCTGCCGAGCCCAACACCCTCAATGTGATCATGGCTGACCCCATCCTGGCCTCAACTCCACTGTCCTGTCCGTTTTGCATAACCCTTCAACCCATTACCAATTAAAAATCTGTCTAACTCCTCCATAAATTTACTCACTCTCCCTGCATCCACCACATTTTGGGATCGCAAATTCCACAGATTCACAACCCTTTAGGAGAAGTCGTTACTTCTCAAATCTGTGTTAAATTTGCTACCGCTTATCCTAAGATTGTGACCTCTCATGTCCTTGAAGAGGAAGCATCTTCTCCACATCTGCTTTGTCCATACCATTTAGCATCTTATATATCTCGATTTGATCTCTCCTCATTCTTCTAAACTCCAGAGATTATAGGCCTAAACTGTTCAGTCTCTCCTCATACGACAAACCCCTCATCTCTGGAATCAATCTAGTGAACCTCCTCTGCCTCCAATGCCACTACATCTTTTTTCATTGAAGATAGGAGGGAGAAAAGAAACAGACAAGTTTGCTGACATCAGGAATCAGGAAATGTTGGGATCTATTATGAAGGGAATATTGCTGAAAACAGACACATACTGTCAAAGCTTTTCATCTTAAACTCTTCAGAACAGATGCCGAGAAAACCAAATTTCAAAGAGAGCAGCAATTTATCCTGCATGAGAAAACGATGCTGATTGGTTGTCCGTGTCAGCTGTGATTGGTTGCGGAGTTACCATGCAGAATGTACCATGGAGCTGTTGCTAACTTTGCCTTAGTTTAATTGCTCTGTTTTATCACCTTTGCTCTTGAGTCGCCAGGTATCTTTATGATACCGCCACGTGGTTCAAGTCTGAGTAATGATCAATAATCCAATACACCGCTTAGTAAGATTTAAATCAAAGCACATTTATTATACACAGTAATCACTACTCATGCACAAATTCTACGTCTAAGCTACTTCTACAGCTAACAGGCCAATACTTAACTTGGAACTGGCCCACCAGGTCAGGGAAACGAATGGCCTTTCGTTCGGGTTCTGAGCCTGCGGGATTCGAAGTTGGTACAGATTGATAGCTAGGAGCGCCTATCTCGTAGCGAGCGTTGAAGTAAGACTTACAGTTCTGCCCAGCTGCTGAAGAGTGACGAGAGCTGGAGAAGCGGTTGAAGAGAGCGCCTTGAACTTGGGGCTCAATTCTTATAGTCCACAGGGGCTTCCCGCCTTTCGGGGCGGACCCTGTACCTGGTCCCAAGTGATTGGACTTTGTCCCAATCACTTGGTTTGATTTTCTCCAATGCTGGAGCGGTTCCCTGATCGATGGGCGGTCTTGAGGTGGTCGTTCACCTCCTTTTGTGTAGGCTTCTGCTGGCGCCGAAGAGTCTGGTTTTGCTTTGTGTGTCTAAATGTTGCTCATTGTTCCCGGGGATTGCTCATTAGTATGCAGATGGCGGGTGTTTTGTTATGCTGATGGTTGCTGGTATCGATCTTGTCTGGCCTTTCCAGAGGTAAATAAACAGTCAACCTGCAGCTGCTCGTTTGTGTCTTGTTGGCTGACTTTCCCATCAGCCTTTGCCGTTCGCCATTTTAAATCGGGAGTTAGCCATTTTAAGTGGCTACGGAGCAGTTGTTCCATGTTGTTTTGTTTAATTTTTAAAAAGATGCACTGCTGGGTCCTGTCCTGCTTGCAGAGATTGATCCCGGTGTATGAATATATGGAGCTCCTTGCAAGTGTAAAGTATATTCTGAGCCCGGCTGATAATCTTAAATTTGTTTTTAGTGACATGCCTGACACACTTGGGATTGTTCAGCCAGGGCTGCCCAACCATGGAACACATCTAATGTTCGGCATTATGTTCTGAGTTTTTCAAGCACAGGTTGGTTGAGTGAAATCTGTATTCTGCCTATTGTGAACAGCCAAAGGAGCGTGGTGTTTAATATTGTAAGGGTGAATGAAGAGGTTTAGTGAAAGGGTAATTAGATCCAATACCCCTGCATTACAGTAAAAAGCGTAAGGGAGTCAAATGCTCTATCTCAATGACTAAAGGTAATCCAGAAGGCATTCGATAAGGTGCCACACAAAAGGCTGCTGCATAAGATAAAGGCGCATGGCGTTATGAGTAAAGTATTAGCATGGGTAGAGGATTAGTTAACTGACAGAAAATATAGAGTGGGGATAAATGGGTATTTTCTGATTAAGTGACCAAGTGTTGGATGAAGGAAGTACAGTTGAAATCCATAAATCCATAGTTTATATGGATTTTAGCAAAGCCTTTGACAAGGTCCCACATGGGAGATTGATTAAGAAGGTTGAAAACACATGGAATTCAAGGTAGCTTGTCAAGATGGATCTGAATAGGAACTAGACACAAAGGGTGGTGATAGAAGGCTGTTTGAGTAACTGGAGGTCGATGTCCAGCGATGTACCACAGAGATCAGTGCTGGGTCCCTTATTATATGTTATATGTATAAATGATATTGACAAGAACATGGGGGGTTTGATAAGTAAGTTTGCAGATGACAGCAAGATTGGTAGGGTGGTTAATAGTGAAGAATGATTCCTGTCTTGGGTCACTGTCTGTGCGTTGTCTGCACATTCTCCCCGTATCTTCATCCGTTTCTTCCGGATGCTCCGGTTTCCTCCCACAAGTCCCGAAAGATGTGTTGCTAAGTAATTTGGACATCCTGAATTCTACTTCTGTGTACCCGAGCAGACGCCGGAGTGTGGCTTTTCACAGTAACTTCATTGCAGTCTTAATATAAGCCTACTCGTGACAATAAGATTATTATTATTATTCAACATTTGTAACATTTCGATGCTTTTAATCATCCTAAAAAAACGTTTCCATGTTTAAATTGTTTTTCCTCCTGTCCTCTGAAATCTAATGAGAATGGACTGTAAAACAGACTGTGCCGACTGTGTGCTGTGCATTGTACAAGCAGCTCTACATTCAGTGGAGAACCAACCTGGGGCGGCACGGTTGCACAGTGGTTAGCACTGCTGCCTCACAACGCCAGGGACCGGATTCAATTCCAGCCTTGGGTGACTGTCAGTGCGGAGTTTGCACATTCTCCCTTTCTCTGCGTGGGTTTCCTCCGGGTGCTCCAGTTTCTCCCACAGTCCAAAGATGTGCATTGGTCATGTTAAATTGACAGCCGACTTGTGACAATAAAGATTATTAATATTGGTGTCCAAAGGTGAGGTTACGGGGATAGGGTGGAGGAGTGGGCCTCGGGCCCAGGTAGGGGGCTCTTTCAGAGGGTCTGTGCAGACTTGATGGGCTGATTGGCCTCCTTCAGCACTATCGGGATTATATGTATGGTTACTGGTCCTATTAACAGCCCATTAACAGGTTTATCTTGTGGAGTAAATTAAACAATGTCTTCTCGCCTTTGTCTGTCTTTTGTTTTTCAAATAGCTGGGAATGGATTCTCACTGTTAAAATAAGAGAATGATGCATCACAACATCTGGTGTCATACCATCATAGGAGATGTGGAGGAGGTGGCGTAGTGGTGTTGTCACTGGACTAGTGATCCAGAGACCCAGGGTAATGCTCTGGGGTCCTGGGTTCGAATCCCACTCTGGCCGATGGTGAAATTTGAATTAAAAAATAAATAAATCTGGAATTAAAAGTCTAATGATAACCATGAAACTATTGCTGATTGTCGTAAAAATCCATCTGATTCACTATTGTCCTTCAGGGAAGGAAATCTGCCGTCCTTACCCAGCCTGGCCTATATGCGACTCCACACACAGCTGGCAAAGTGGTTTCCTATTAACTGCCCCCACTGTAATGCCCCAGCAAGAGTAGCCAAGCAAGCTGCTCAGTTCAAGGGCAATTAGTGATGGGTAAGAAATGCGGGCCCAACCAGCGACACCCACGTCCGAATAATGAATAAAAAGATTGGAGCTGGAATAGATCAATCAGCCCCTCGAACCTGCTCCATCATTCGGTTAGATCATGACTGATCTGATTGTGACCTTTACTCCACTTTCCTGCCTGTCCCCATAACCCTCGACTCCCTTTCCCACCAAAAATCTGTCTGACTCAGGCAGTGAGATCAATCCTGAGTGTGTGAACTGGACTCAGGAGTGAACTAGCTGCCCCGGGCTGTTCAGATTGCCCAGAAACCAGCACTCACAGAGTTAATGATTTCTAAATTCAAGACTGGGACCAGGAAACATTTCCATAGTTAATTAGCTGGGGAATTTCTTCAGCACCTGATGGTCCTGTAGCTAAACTTTATTCAAAATCATCTCCTGAAAACAGTATAAAAATCTCTGAGCTCTCTGCTCAAACTGCAGATCGAGCTGAAGGTGCTGAGAGTCAGTCAGTGGATTCACCAGTGATCTGAGCCGACACCAAGATGCTGAGAATCTTCTTAACCGTGTCTGTCCTCTTCTGGAACCAACTCGCTGCACGGGATCCGGCAGAAGAAGTGCTCAACTTTTGCCAAGATGAAGACTGTCTTAAACCCGTTGAAGCCATTCTGGGCAGGGTAAGTACGTTTACTGCATTGTGTTATGTCTGTACCAGTGGAAATTATTTAATGCCTGTATTTTTGGGTCAAAAACATTTTACTCTCATTTTACTGTCAAAAATCTGTCTAACTCAGGCAGGGAGGGTTGTCAATCCTGAGTGTGTGAACTGGAATAAATAGTGAAATAGCTGCCCCGGGCTGTTCAGGCATCCCGCGGACCGGCACTCACAGAGTTAATGATTTCCAAATTCAAGGTTGGGACCAAGAAAGAATTCTGAGGGACAGAATATATCTGCACTTTAGACACGGATTAATCAGGGATAGTCAGCATGGATTTGTTAAGGGAAGGTCTTTCTTGACAAATACAATTGAATGTTTTGAGGAGGTAACCAGGAGTGTTGATGAGGATAATACATTTGAAGTGGTCTATATGGACTTTAGCAAGGCTTTTGATAAGGTCCCTCATGGCAGACTGATCAAGAAAGTCAGGGACCAGGGACCATGGGATCCAAGGCAAAGTGACACATTGGATCCAAAATTGGCTGAGAGGCAGGAAGCCGAGGGTGATGGTCGAGGGATGATTCTGTGACTGGAAGGGCTGGATTCTCCGTCCCGGGATGCCCGGAATGTGTTCTCCGATGGAACGCAGAGTCAGGCATCAGGGTGAAATCAGGACTGGGCAGGCGCCGACCCGACGCAATACTCCAACCACCCCTGCTGACGGCGTGAGGGAGTGAGTGAGCACGCCAGCGGGAGCAAGTAAATCAATGCAAATGGGTGGTGAAGACCCAGTCCATGTATTTAACGGGCCTGACGCCCTGTTCTCTGCCCTCCCGTGATTCACTGGTCCCCGCGGCCAGGAAATACGTGGGCACGGTTAATTTGTGGTGTCTACCATCGTGACCCTGGCATAGTGGAGCTCACCATGGACCAATGAGGAAAAGTTGCCGCCTTGGCCAATGTCGATGTCCACCTCACGAAGGCCACAATGATAGAGACCATCAGGGCCCATCCGAGGTTCAACCCCTCCCCCCCCCCCCCCCCCCCGCCCCCCCCCTCCCCACACCGCACCTCGGCCCCCATCCCCTGAACCACACAGCAGCCCCCAAACCCCAGATTGCCTGGGAACCACCCACCCCACCCTCAAGATCAGGGGTGACCCAATCCACCCTCCTCAGGGACCACTGTGGTAAGGAGACCCCCAGAGGGACCACTGTGATTGGGAGAACCCCCAGAGACCCCTGTAAATGGGGGATGCCCTCCAGAGACCCCTGTAAATGGGGGGACCCCCCAGAGACCCCTGTAATAGTGGGACACCCCAAAAGCACCCCTGTAATAGAGGGACCCCCACATGCACCCCAACCCCCGGCCCACACAAACCCATAAACCCCACCCAGAGGGGACTGAATCACACCTGTCGGCAGTCTGCTTGCACCCCACCGTGCGCCACATGCCAACACCCATACCGCCTCCCATGGCCGGGTGTGGACGGTGGCCGAGGCACATGACAGGGCGGGTGTCACAGGCACCTCGGTACCAGGGCCACCTGGACATTGCAGTGGCTTTTCCGAGCTTGGCCCAATCACAACAGGTCAATGGCATTGCTCGGGCATTGACTGACCTGAGCACAGTCCCAGCGGGAGGTGGCACAATCCCTGTTCTGCTCGGCCACGAGCATTGGGACCCTGGTCGAGATGAGAGGGGGCCTACAGGGCTGGCAGCGCTGGATGGCGGGGGAGCCACGGAGCTCGCTCCGGCCACATTCCCATCCCAAGAAGTCGCCATTGGGCATCCCAAGGGAGGAGGAGGTGATGGGGGCCGTGTCAGTGACTCACAAAGGGGAGGTTACAGGGGGACACTATCTGGCAGGACGGATCTGCGCGTGGCGGGCACCATGTTGTACGGCGCGACTGCACAGGTCGTCGCCGTGCGCGTCCATGGCCACGGATCGGGCAATTGTCTGGTCGTTACTGTCGGGAACGCCGGGACCAACTTTTTCATCGTAAAACTAAACACTTCCTCTGGACATAGCCTCAAAATCAGAGAATCCAGAGCGAAGTGTTGACGCCAGCTCAGAATTCGTGGACAGGAAAACTGGCGCTGGACCTGGGCTGATTCTGCTGCTGTTGAGGGACTAGCACCGGCATCACATGGAACACAATCGATTCCACTGAGAAACGGTGCCAGATTCGCTCATTCCACGATGGACACTCAGGAGGCTGACAAGCTGCAGCCGCATATACACACTGCACTTCCCACACACACCACCCAGCCAACAAGGTGGCAGCGAGGAGAGCAGCCCCGAAGTTTGCCATTGCCGAGCTGGATACCCACTTGGATGCGGTGGAAGAGAGGCAGTTGACGCTGTACCCGGCCAGGAACGAGGCTGCCGGCTGACGCCATTTGCTGTGCCTGGGCGCAGGTGGCAGAGGCCGTCAGTGCCGTGGACAACACCGTCCAGACCAGCCGGCAGTGCCGTAAAAACCTGTAGGACCTCCTCAGGGTGATCACGGTGAGTAGGCAACACTGTGACCCTGGCACTAACCCTCGTAGCCTGACACCCCCCCCCCCCCCCCCTCCGCCCACCCCCATCTCCGGAGGATGGGCGAGTCACCACCCTGCCCCACATGTCAGCACCCATACCGCCCGCCATGGCTGGGTGCCCTGGCCACTGAGGCCACCAGCTAACCCCCCCCGGGCTGCTTGTGTCAGACTGTCTATCGCCGCTGTTTTCTGTTTGCCCCCCTCCCCCAGGAGAAGGCCGCACACAAACGCGGCGTGTGGGAGAAGACGGCAGGGGAACACCGGAAATGCTGCCTCCTCACTGTGGCATTGCAGAAGGCCCTGGACATGGTCGGCGGATCGGAGATCGCCAAAGTGGAATTCGGCCGCGGGCGAGGAAGTGAGACCCTGCTTAGTTACGGTTCCCCATGACACGTGTCAACCCCCTCAACACCACCCCCACCCCACCCCCTCACCAATCCCACCCCCAAACTACCCTCACCCCAACATCACCCACTCACCAATCCCACCCCAACACCACCCCCAAACTACCCTCACCCCAACACCACCCCCTCACCAATCCCACCCCAACACCACCCCCACACTACCCTCACCCCAACACCACCCCCTCACCAATCCCACCCCAACACCACCCCCACCCCACCCCGTCACCAATCCCACCCCAACACCACCCCCAAACTACCCTCACCCCAACACCACCCCCAAACTACCCTCACCCCAACACCACCCCCAAACTACCCTCACCCCAACACCAACCCCACCCCCTCACCAATCCCACCCCAACACCATCCCCACACTACCCTCACCCCAACACCACCCCCAAACTACCCTCACCCCAACACCACCCACACCCCACCCCCTCACCAATCCCACCCCAACACCACCCCCACACTACCCTCACCCCAACACCACCCCCAAACTACCCTCACCCCAACACCACCCCACCCCACCCCCTCACCAATCCCACCCCAACACCACCCCCACACTACCCTCAACCCAACACCACCCCCAAACTACCCTCATCCCAACACCACCCCCACACCACCCCTTCACCAATCCCACCACAACACCACCCCCACACTACCCTCACCCCAACACCACCCCCAAACTACCCTCACCTCAACACCACCCCCACCCCAACCCCTCACCAATCCCACCCCAACACCACCCCCACACTACCCTCACCCCAACAACACCCCCAAACTACCCTCACCGCAACACCACCCCCACCCCACCCCCTCACCAATCCCACCCCAACACCACCCCCACACTACCCTCACCCCAACACCACCCCCAAACTACCCTCACCCCAACACCACCCCCTCACCAATCCTACCCCAACACCACCCCCACACTACCATCACCCCAACACCAATCCCACACCCCCTCACACCCACTCTACCCTTATGCCACCCCCCCACCCCACTCCCTCACCCAGCACCACTCCCACACACCCTCACCCTGCACCACCCCCACACACCCCTCACCCCCACACCCCCTCACCTCACCCCCACACCACCTCACCCCCACACCCCCTCACCCCCACACCCACACCCCCTCACCCTGCACCACACCCACACCCCCTCACCCTGCACCACCCCCACACCCTGCACCACCCCCACACCCCCTCACCCTGCACCACACCCACACCCCCTCACCCTGACCACCCCCACACCACCCCCACCCTACACCACCACCACCCCTACAACATCCCCACACCACACTCACCCCCACACACCGCCACACCACCCCCACCCTACACCACCCTCAACCCACACCATCCCCACCCCACCCCCACCCCTACACCACCCTCACCGCACACCATCCCCACCCCACCCCCACCCCTACACCACTCCCACCCCCACACCATCCACACCCTACATCACCCCCACACCCTGCACCACCCCCACACCATCCCCACCCCCACACCACCCTCACCTCCACACCACCCCCACCCTCACACACCCTCATCCACACACCAACCACACACCACTCCCACCCCCACACCACCCTCTCCCCCACAACACTCCCACCCTCACACACCCTCACCCTCGCACCATTCCCCACCCCCACACCACCCTCACCCCCACACCACCCCCACACCACCCCCACCCTCACAGACCCTCATCCCCACACCAACCACACACCACTTCCACCCCCACACCACCCTCACCCCCACACCACTCCCACCCTCACACACCCTCACCCCCACACCACCCTCACCCCCACACACCCTCACCTCCACACCACCCCCACCCTCACACACCCTCATCCCCACACCAACCACACACCGCCACCACCCCACACCACCCCCACCCCCACACACCCTCACCCCCACACCACCCCCACCCCCACACACCCTCACCCCGACACCACCCCCACCCTCACACACCCTCTTCCCCACACCAACCACACACCGCCACCACCCCCACACCATCCCCACCCTCACACCACCCTCTCCCCCACACCACCCCCACACCATCCCCACCCTCACACCATCCTCTCCCCCACACCACCCCACACCACTCCCACCCCCTCGCCAATCCCACCCCAACACCACCCCCACACTACCCTCACCCCAACACCACCCCCAAACTACCCTCACCCCAACAACCCCCACACCACCCCCTCACCAATCCCACCCCAACACCACCCCCACACTACCCTCACCCCAACACCAATCCCACACCCCCTCACACCCACTCTACCCCTATGCCACCCCCCAACCCCACTCCCTCACCCAGCACCACTCCCACACACCCTCACCCTGCACCACCCCCACACACCCCTCACCCCCACACCCCCTCACCCCCACACCCACACCCTCTCACCCTGCACCACACCCACACCCCCCTCACCCCCTCACCCTGCACCACCCCCACACCCTGCACCACCCCCACACCCCCCCACCCTGCACCACCCTCACCCTGACCAACCCACACCATCCCCACCCCCACAACCCCTCACCCTGCACCACCCTCACCCTGACCACCCCCACACCACCCCCACCCTACACCACCACCACCCCTACAACATCCCCACACCACACTCACCCCCACACTCACCGCCACACCACCCCCACCCCTACACCACCCTCACCGCACAACATCCCCACCCCACCCCCACCCCTACACCACTCCCACCCCCACACCATCCACACCCTACATCACCTCCACACCATCCCCACCCCCACACCACCCTCACCCCCACACCACCCCCACCCTCACACACCCTCATCCCCACACCAACCACACACCACTCCCACCCCCACACCACCCTCTCCCCCACACCACCCCCACCCTCACACACCCTCACCCCCGCACCATCCCCACCCCCACACCACCCTCACCCCCACACCACCCCCACCCTCACAGACCCTCATCCCCACACCAACCACACACCACTTCCACCCCACACCACCCTCTCCCCCACACCACCCTCACTCCCACACCAGCCCCACACCAGCCCCACACCACCCTCACTCCCACCCTCACACACCCTCACCCCCACACCACCCTCTCCCCCACACACCCTCACCTCCACACCACCCCCACCCTCACACACCCTCATCCCCACACCAACCACACACCGCCACCACCCCACACCACCCCCACCCCCACACACCCTCACCCCCACACCACCCCCACCCCCACACACCCTCACCCCCACACCACACCCACCCTCACACACCCTCATCCCCACACCAACCACACACAGCCACCACCCCACACCACCCCCACCCCCACACCCCCTCACCCCCACACACCCTCACCCCCACACCACCCCCACCCTCACACACCCTCATCCCCACACCAACCACACACCGCCACCACCCCCACACCATCCCCACCCTCACACCACCCTCTCCTCCACACCACCCCCACACCATCCCCACCCTCACACCACCCTCTCCCCCATACCACCCCCACACCACTCCCACTCCCACACCACTCCCACCCCCACACCACCCCCACCCTCACACCACCCTCACCCTCACACCACCCCCACACCATCCCCACCCTCACACCACCCTCTCCCCCACACCACCCTCACACCACCCCCACACCACCCTCACACCACCCCCACCCCCACACCACCCTCATCCCCACCCCCACATGCCCCCCAAACCCCCTCCCACCAGCCCGCACTCTAATCATGCATCTTGCCTTGTGTCTTGCAGGACCTCCTGTTGAGTTGGCATCCCCCACCCCCAGCCAGTGCCACAGCTGGAGCCCCCCCCCCCCCCCCCCCCTCCCCACCCATGAGCTGGTCAGTGAAAGGGACAGCATCTCGGACACCAGCCCTCCACCCGAGACCCAGGACACCCCGGAGTTCGGGTCGGAGACTTCCCGTCACAGCTGTCTCCAACACCCTCCACCCTCCCAGAGACAGTCACCTCGGTTGGGCACTTTAGTGAAGAGGCTCCACACAGCTACTCCGGTACAGCAAGTGGAGGTAGGATCACCCAAGCAGAATGGGTGGCAACACGCCACCTTTCCCATCCAGGCCCAATCGCCCCAAAAGACACCTGCCAACGGGGACCCAGGCCGCAGGCAGGAATCACAGCAGGCTGCCTCCACTCCTGCTGTACCGTCTGGGGAACCACACATAGCGTTAGGGCCCGGAAGGTCAGAACGTTAGACACTAGTTAAGTTGGCACGGGTGCAGGGCACAGTTTAGTTATAGGGACTAGGGCACAAACCTGAATATATTCATTCACATTAAACACCTATCACCACTGCTACATCCTGCCTCAGTGCTCTGACTGATGCGTGCGAGGGGTAGGCTGGACTGGGCTGGCCAGGGGGATGGTGCGGGGTGGGAGGGGGTAATGGGCAGACATTGTGGGCGGCCTGTGCTTATTTTAAGCAGCTTTAGCAGCCTACGTCGTTTAAGCCAGGATGAAGGAGTCGTGCACACCGCATGGGTATCGGGAGCAGGGTGAATGCTGCGTACCTGATGGTCACATACCTTTCGGTTGGTTTAGAGAGGCCTGTCATCCACAGGTACTCGGAGCGGGGGACATGCACCCCGTCGATCACATCCTGGAGATGGCGATGGCGGCGAACCCTGCTGCCCGGGCAGCCTGGTACTTGCCCACATTGAAGTGGACGCATTGTGCCGCCTGGGCATATAGGGCCTCCGTGATGGCGCAGATGCACCTGTGCACCAAGGTCTGTGCAATCCCGGACAGGGCCCCACTCGGCGACTGGAAGGACCCCGTCGCATAACGGTTCAGGGCGACCATCACCTTGACAGCCACTGGGTGCAGGTGTCCGCCCCCAAAACCCCGCGGTGCCATCATCTGGCAGATGTGTCTCACTGTCTCGCTACTCAGCTGGAGTATTCAACGGCATGTCCAGTCCGGCAGGCTACACGGTGCACTGGGTTAGTGCTGCGGACCCTGCCCCTGCATGTCCCCTTCCCCCTGTCACCTCACCCCTGGCCCTGGTGCCCAACCCTGCTGCCAGTTGTACCATCAGTTGGTGCTCCCATGCCAGCAGTATGCTCCACGGCCCCCATCTGGCACCCCCGTGTAGGAGCTACTGTGGGCGTTGCCCTTGGGTGGGCCACGTGATTACCTGCCGGCGGGTGTGACCGGTTGCAGGGGGGTGTTGTATGGCGGATGGTGTGTGCGGGGGGATGGAGGGTGGAGTGTGGAGGTGGTGCAGTGTGGGCACCGCACTCGTAGGGCCGCTGTCACTCTGTAGAACCACAGGTCAAGGTGGTGGTCAGTAGGGTCCACAGTAAGATAGGCAGCCTTACGGTCCCAGGGTAAGTCATTCCCATCCCACCCCCCTCCCCACCCCCCATCCCCGTAAACCAACACGGCCGTGCCTCTTCATGTTCTAACCCCTCTCTCTCCCTCACAAGTGAACCTCGCTGTTGGGAATGCCCCCCCCCCCCCCCCCCAGCGTAGGCGGAACTTCATGGAGATCCCGAAGAAACCAGGTCGCTAATGATATGCAAACGTTGTTTAATGTATGTGCGGAGTAGAGCGCATTGATGCCGCTGTCGAGGCACTGGCCATAATGTTTGCAACAAGACTGCCTCATGGCGCCGAGGCCCCAGGTTCGATCCCGGCTCTGGGTCACTGCTCCTGTGGAGTTTGCACATCCTCCCCGTGTTTGCGTGGGTTTCGGCCCCACAACCCAAAGATGTGCAGGCCAGGTGGATTGGCCACGCTAAATTGCCCCTTAATTGGAAAAAATTAATTGGGTACTCTAAATTTATATATTTTTTAAATGTTTCCGCCAAGACTGATTCGCTGCTCAATCGCCATTCCCGATTTCGATGTCGATCGATGGAGAATCCCGCCCAGAAAGTCTGCAGCCAGCAATGTTTTGGAGTTCTGGAACCTTCTCCAAACCAACAACATAATGTAACAGCTGGGGATGGCGTGGGGTAAGTAGAGTTGGGGTTAAAGGTGAGGCATGATGTTGATTGGTGGAGCAGGCTTGAGGAGTTGCCAGGCCTACTCCAGTTCCTATTTCTTATGGTCTAATGACATTTTTTCTTTTCATTTTGGATTAGTGCCTAGATGTGAGGATCAATTGGGTGGCACGGCCGCACAATGGTTAGCACTGTTGCTTCAGGGGCTGGTTTAGCACAGGGCGAAAGAGCTGGCTTCTAAAGCAGACCAAGGCAGGCCAGCAGCATGGTTCATTCCCGTATCAGCCTCCCCGAACAGGTACCGGAATGTGGCGACTAGGGGCTTTTCACAGATCTTCATTTGAAGCCTACTTGTGACAATAAGCGATTTTCATTTCATTTCACAGCGCCAGGGTCCCAGGTTCGATTCCCGGCTTGGGTCACTGTCTGTGCGGAGTCTGCATGTTCTCCCCGTGTCTGTGTGGGTTTCCTCCGGGTGCTCCCTCTCACAAGTCCCGAAAGACGGCTGATAGGTGAATAGGACATTCTGAAGTCTCCCCCTGTGTACCCGAACAGGCGCCGGAATGTGGAGACTAGGGTTTTTTCACAGTAACTTCATTGCAGTGTTAATGTAAGCCTACTTGTGACAATAACAAAGATTATTATTCCAACCCATTGAAACTTCTCTGCTTAAATAATGCAGTAAAACACCCAAAGGGAAACACAATTACTGGACATGATTCAGTGTAGATGGCCTTCAATAACATTCTCCATATTTGTTTTAATTGAAAATCCAAGGGGAAGGAGTGAGGCCCATCGTGCAGTACATCTCTAAAGTTGAAAGAGTGCATGAGTGGGTAAGGAAAATAAATCTGGAAGTGGTGATGCCAAGATTTCTATCAAAAACTCCAAACCCTTTTACGAGGTCAGTCCATCCAGGACATGAATGCTGCTCCCACAGCTGGGAATCGGGGACAGTCCTCTCAACACTGAGGTGTTTTGGTGCTCGTTCAATTCTGTCATGTGATGATCGATTTTATTTTCTTGTTTTAGAGTTATGATGAGCTGGAATTTGACTTTCGCCAATTGGTTGTAACAGATAGTATTGGATCGAATGTGAGACTTGTAGTGGATGACGGCTTGTTCAAAATTGCCAATTATTCACTTGGTGAAAATGCTGCAGGTATGTCAGATGTTCCTTCAAAGTAACAATAGAATATAAAACAACCGTTCACTCTTTAACCTGTCACATTTGAAACTTTCTGTACAGATTGACACACTGACCAAAGAATTCCACCATTGTCAATCCCAGAGCGTTCCTCGTTCACATGTGACTAGTGGGTTGAAGGGCAATTTGGGCTACTTCTTTGATAACGGCAGGATTTATGCTCCCAGAATCTGGGAACGTTTCCACGTGAGCTGGGAGTGAGATTCCAAATTCATTTTCTGACTCCAGCTGTGGCTGTTGAATTTTCTGAGTATAATAAAAGCTCTTTGCT
This sequence comes from Scyliorhinus torazame, assembly GCF_047496885.1. Lineage (NCBI taxonomy): Eukaryota > Metazoa > Chordata > Chondrichthyes > Carcharhiniformes > Scyliorhinidae > Scyliorhinus > Scyliorhinus torazame. The sequence goes on from NC_092710.1 coordinate 327,562,491, forward strand.
GGGTATGAATTCCACTATTGGAGTCGACATGAACCCTTGTGGAAGCTGATAAACTGCGTCTCTCTGTTTACTGGATGCTGCGAGAATGCTGGCCCCTGTCTGAGACTCAGTGGCAGGAAATTCAGCCTTGTTCAAGAGGAATCGTGTTTGACTAACTTCATTCAGATAGTAGCACAGTGGTTAGCACTTATGCTTCACGCGCCAGGGACCCAGGTTCGATTCCCGGCTTGGGTCATTGCCTGTGTGGAGTCTGCACATTCTCCCCCTGTCTGCCTGGGTTTCCTGTGGGTCATCCAGTCTCCTCCCATAAGTCCCGAAGACGTGCTGTTAGGTGAATTGGACATTCTGAATTCTCCCTCTGTGACTCGAACAGGTGCCGGAATGTGGCGACTAGGGGATTTTCACAGTATCATTGCAGTGTTAATGTAAGCCTACTTGTGACAATAATAAAGATTGTTATTATAATGGTTAATGGTGGTTGAGGGTGTACAGTTGATATTATGTCTGTTTACTTTCAAAAGGTGTTTTGCAAATTACTATATTTATAACAGACTGTCAGCAAAATTGAAACTCATGCGATGGAAGGGATTGGCAGCATGGAGACAGAATGGAACCAGTGACAGAAAGCAGAGAATAGTGGTGAACAGTTGTTTTTCAGACTGGGGAAGTAGACAGTGATTTTCCCCAGATATCAGTATTCGGACTATTGCACATTTTGTGAATATTATTCATCTAGATTTGGGTAAGCAACGTATAATGTCAACATTTGCAGGTGGAAGGGCAGCAAGGAGCCGCAGTCGGTTAACCCTGCCGCCTCATGACGCTGAGGTCCCAGGTTCGATCCCGGCTCTGGGTCACTGCCCGTGTGGAGTTTGACTACACTAAATTGCCCCTTAATTGGAAAAAATTAATTAGGTACTCTAAAGTTTTAAAAAAACAAACATTTGCAGATAATGAAAAATTGGGAAATGCAGCAATCGTTAAGGAAGTTCCGAACAGGAAAACCAATATTATGATCCGACAGACCTGACATAATATAGCAGGAGTGCTGGTGGGATGGGGGAGGTGGCGTCGTGGTATTGTCGCTGGACTAACAATCTAGAGACCCTGGGTAAAGGTATCGGGTCCCGGGTTTGAATCCGGGAATTAAAACTCAATAATCCAACGAAACTGCAGAGTACAGACAAGGAAGGGGCATGACCAGAACATGTGAGCGTGGTTGGTCAGGCATTCCTGGCACCGTACACATTTGTCCTCCAGCTCCGGGTTCTGGTTAAGTGAGCTCTGTGCATCACTTTCAGCTGCATTAGGCTTGGCCTTGCGCAAGTGGGAGTGGAGATGACCCTATGCAGTGCTTCACTCCAGAGTTCCCACACAATTTTAAACCGGCAGGTCTTCATTCCTTTTTTCCCTTGACCTGTCCAATGGGGAGCATGCCTTTCCCAGGAGCTGCCATTACAGGTCCCCGCAGCATCCCCTCCCTAGGATGTCCACATCCAATTGGTCCTCTAATGGCGATTGATGGGGTCAGTGTATAGGGCCTCCGAGACATCACTGAGGCCCAATATGCCCAGTCGCTACAATTTATCAAATTCAATATGGAGAGAGCCCACCATGATGCCCAGGAATCAGGGTTCGCCATCATCGGTGAGATCTCAGGGTGACCGATGGGATGCGTGTTTCCCTACGAGTACCTGCAGATGACAGGCCGGTCTTCACAAACTGAAAGGGGCTCCACTCAATGAAGGTGCAGCTGGTGTGTGACTATGAGATGTGCATCATGCAGCTTTGTGCATGTCACCTTCATCCTGGCACTCTTGACGGTTCATGATGTCTATAGACCCCCCTCCCCCGCCACTCTTGTCCCCGCCGCTAAGAGGTTGGCTCTTGGGTGACAGGGGTTATCTGATGTGGTCTTGGCTGGTGTTGCGAATCCAGAGACTACAGGCAGATGCGGAGACGCGCTACAATGACACCAACGCAATGATGAGGGGCATGATCGAGCGGATCTTCATTGCTTGGACCACTATGGAGGGTCCCTCCAGGAGCGTCTCCCATATTGTGACAGCAATGGCGACGAACCATGCTTCCCAGTCATCCCGATGGCATATAGAGTCTCAGTGACGTCTCGAAGTAGAGGAGCGATGTGGTGGGGAAGGGGCATGAACACCACCAAGGCCACCACGCACGGAACACTCTAATCGCTTCCAGGTTCACCGGCGCGGGGGAATACCCAGCGGCATGGAACCCCCGCCCTCCCCCCCCAACCACACCATGGCCACCACCCATCCTACAAACCACCTGCTGCGCAAGCCCTGCACACCCTTGCAACCCCCTCCGTGATACATACTTCCCTCGCTATGGGGTGTGGGCCCTGGGTTGGCAGTAACACCGGGTCTGGCCAAATGGATGGAGAATAATGACAACTCGCTCTGGGATGAGCTTGGTGCTCTGCATCGTTTGGCAATGTCTGACTCCAGCCCATGGCAGCACATCCAACCATCCACCTGGGTGATCCCTGCATCTGAGCTGGCCATTCTTTGGTGGCAGCGTTTTGGGGCTGTGGTCAGTTTGCTCATTCTCCCTGCAGTCCCCATTCCCATCCACACAGGGAGCAAGAATCACAAACCTGTTGGACAGGGACAAGGGCTGAGGCTCCTGCAACCCTACCTCCTGGATCTCTCTACCTGCCTCACTCACAGCCACACCCCTGTGTCCCTGACCACGTGTCACATTTAAGTCAGTTAGTCTAAGTGGTGTGACTGCCTGCTCAAACACAGTGTCCAGATACCTCTCCCGGTTACTGATGTGTCGCAGTGTCCGAAGCTCAGACTCCAGCTCATGAACTCTGAGCCAGAGTTCCTCACGCAACCAACACTTACTACAGGTGTGGTGACTGGGAACCACAATGGCGTCCAACAGCTCCCACATCTTGCAGGAACAACACATCGCTTGACCCTCCACCTCTATTTCATTTAATTCGTTTTTAATTTAAAACAAATGTTTTTTTATATCTCTCCTTATTACCTCAGCTTGAAACCCCAGGTGAAACTTTCTCCCCGTGACTGCGTGAGTTTCCTCCGGGTGCTCCGGTTTCCTTCCATAAGTCCCGAAAGATGTACATGTTAGGCGAATTGGACATTCTGAATTCTCCCTCTGTGTACCAGGACAGGCACCGGAATGTGGGGACATGGGGATTTTCACAGTGACTTCATTGCAGTGTTAATGTAAGCCTACTTGTGACACTAATAAATTAGTGGGTAGCATGGAGGCACAGTGGTTAGTACTGTTGCTTCACAGTTCCAGGGTCCCAGGTTTGATTCCCGGCTTGGGTCACTGTCTGTGTGGAGTCTGCACCTTCTCTCCGTGGCTGTGTGGGTTTCCTCCGAATACACCGTTTTCCTCCCACACGCCAAATATGTGCGTTGGATTGGACATGCTAAATTGCCCTTAGCGCCCAGAAAGGTGAGGTGGGGTTACTGGGTTATGGGGAAATGGTGGAGTTGTGGGCTTAAGTAGGGTGCTCTTTCTAAGGGCCGGTGCAGACCTGATGGGCCGAACGGCCTCCTTCTGCACTGTAAATTCTATGCTTCTATTATTATTATTAATTATCCACCAGCATTCATAATTGGATGTAGCAAGATTGCTGGAGCGGGATTCTTCGGAAACCGGCGGGAAGGAGTGGCGTGAACCAGTCTGGCGTCAGGCCGCTCCAAAGGTGCGGAATCTTCCTCACCTTCAAGGGGTAGACCGGCGCCGGAGTGGTTTGCGCCGCGCCGGCTGACGCGGAAGGGGCTTGATGCCACGCAACCGGTGCCGAAGGGCCTCCCCCGGCTGGCGCGAGTTGGCGCATGCGCGGGAGTGCCAGCGTGTGTTGGCGCCATCCCAGCGCATGCGCAGGGGGGGTTCATCTCCGCGCCGGCCAACGCGAACCAGTACACCAGCCGGCGCGGAGGAATAGAGTGTCACCACGGCACAGGCCCGCCTGCGGATCGGTGGGCTCCGATCGCGGGCCAGGCCTCCATGGGGGCACCCCCGGGGCCAGATCCCCCCCGTGCCCCCCCCCCCCCCCCCGAGGACCCGGAGGCCGCCCACGGAGCCAGGTCCCGCCGGTAAGTACCTGTCGTAACATATGCTGGCGAGACCCACCAAAAACTGGCGGCCACTCGGCCCATCGCGGGCCGGAGAATCGCTGGGGGGGGGGGGCGCTGCCAGCGGCCGCCAACCGGTGCGGTGCGATTCCCGCCCCCACCAAAACCCCGGCGCCGGAGAATTCGGCAGCCGGCGGGGGCGGGATTCACGCCACCCCCGACGATTCTCCGACCCGGCCGGGGGGGGGTCAGAGAATCCCGCCCCAGAGCTTCGATCTGATCCATTGGTTGTGGGATCGCTTAGTTCTGCCTATCACTTGCTGCTTATGTTGTTTGGCCTGTGTTGTAGCTTCAGCAGGTTGGCACTTTTTCACTATACCTGGTGTTGCTCCTGGCACACTCTCCTGCACTCTTGATTGAAGCAATGTTGACCCGCTGGATTTGTTATAGCAGTCAGAGAATCCCCACAGTGCAGAAGGAGACCATTTGGCCCATTGAGTCTGCACCGACTGTCTGAAAGAGCATCTCACCCAGGCCCACTCTCCTGCCCTATCCCCGTAACCCCACCCCACTGGGGCTGTTTAGCACAGGGTTAAATTGCTGGCTTTGAAAGCAGACCAAGACAAGCCAGCAGCACGGTTCAATTCCCGTACCAGCCTCCCCGAACAGGCGCCGGAATGTGACGACTAGGGGCTTTTCACAGTAACTTCATTTGAAGCCTACTTGTGACAATAAGCGATTTTCATTTCATTTCATTTTCAACCTGCACATCTCTGGACATTAAGGAGCAATTTCAGCAGGGCTAATCCACCGAACATGCACACATTTGGACTGTGGGAGGAAACCGGAGTACCCGGAGGAAACCCATGCGGACACGGGGTGAACAAGCGAACTCCACACAGTTACCCAAGGCCGGAATTGAACCCGGGTCACTGACACTGTGAGGCAGCAGTGCTAACCACTGTGCCACTGTGCAGCCTGGTGGTTATGGTAGAGGGAGGAATATGCCCAGCCATGAAGTTACGGATTGGGTTTGAGTACCATTCTGCTGCTGATGATGACCCACAGCACCTCCTCAACGCCCAGTCTTGAGTTGCTAGGTCAGTTCACAGTTTATCCATTTAGCACAGAGGTAACAAAAACAGAAAATAAATACTGCTACACAACACAATGGAGGGTATCCTCAATGTGAAGATGGGACTTCATCTCCACAAGGACTGTGCAGTCGTCACTCACACTGATACTGTCATGGACAGATGCACCTGCGGCAGACAGGTTGGTGAGGAAGAGGGCAAGTATGTTTTTCCCTCTGTTGATTCCCTCACTGCCTCCCGCTGCCCCAGTCTAACAGTTCTTTCTGACCCAGCCAGCTCGGTCTGTGGTGGTACTACCGAGGCACTGCTGGTGATGGACAGTGAAGTCTCCCACCCGGAGTACATTCTGCACCTTTGCCACCCTCAGTGGTTCCTCTAAGTGCTGAAGGGTAAATAGGGATGGGCAATAAATGCTGGCCCAGCCAATGATGCCCACATTCAATGAATAAAACAGCAAATTAGCGAAACGCCGGCGGAATGCAGAAGGGGAAGTTTGCGATTTAAATTGCTTTGTTGGATAGTTTGCAGCTCAAAAGCACTTCCAGACAATTGTGAATGCTGACTTGGGAAGTTCCGAGTCATTTCCCAGAATATCTTTGGAATACCCTCTCCAAATCCGACTCTGGGAAGAACGGAAGTCACGGCAATGATCTGGAATGTTCTGTTTGAACTGGAGGCAAATGCAAGACTAAATTTCAAAAGAGAAGTATTTAACTGATCGGGAAAGTGTGTCGGTCTGTGGGAAAAGAGCGAGTCAATGCAATTAAATGGATAAATCCAATCGAGGAATGAGACCAACATCACACACAGCTCTGTTCAACTAGGGGCGCAATTCTCCCAATTCTCTTAGTGCCGGGCGGATGCGGTGAATCTGGTGGGAGGTAAAATGTCGAACACCCGCTGGTGTAAAACTACGTTGTAATTCTCCTAATGGTGTGTTAATGGCGGCTCAGTCAACCCGCTGGCAGGTGGCGTAAATGTCATATACATTCATTTGCGCCCATGAATGCTCATTAAAGCAGCTGCTGCCAGTATCCCATCAGGCTTTCCAATTATGCGTCACATCAGTGGCAAATCACATTGGTGTCAAACCCGAGTGATGAAGGTTGGCGTGAGCATATGGCCCTCGGTTCACCAGAGATTATGAGGTGAATGGAACACTGCCAGAGTGCTGCACTGCTCCTGATGCACTGTTCACCACTCTGCCGGGGCAGACCAGTTCCTGCCCTCCAACTCCATGCCGAGCTGGTCTCCACGGACAGCACCGTGCTGCTGGACTCATGGACACTCCTGTGGCACCGTTTCTGGTTCAGTACTGTGCCTGGGCTTGGCGAGTACAGGGGTCTCCTTCTCCCCCCCCCCCCCCCCCCCCACCACCCCCCTTCCGCCGGTGCCACACACCAGTGTCTATCTGGACAGCTCTGTGCTGTGGGACTCATGCAGCCAATGCAACAAAGGTCCAAAGTTTGACCAGGGATGGAGTGCGAGGTGAGTTGTGGGGTCAGGAAGGTGTTTTGATGGCTTGACGAAGACAAGAGGGGCAATGTGGAAGGAGGGTTATGCAAGGGGTGGGGGGGGGGGTGCGTGAGGGCTGATGACGGAGAAGCAAGGAGATGGATGAAGAAAATGAACAATAGAAGATGGAGGGAAGACCAAGGGAAGGGAACCTGGAGCCCGATAAGGCTGCATGAGAAGCTCACAAACAATGGGGTCAAAGGAATACCACACAATTTACTGTAAGAAGTCTTACAACACCAGGTTAAAGTCCAGCAGGTTTGTTTCAAACCACTAGCTTTAGGAGCAGTGCTCGTTCCTCAGGTGATTCACCTGGTGTTGAAAGACCTCTTACTGTGCTCAGCCCAGTCCAACGCCGGCATCTCCACATCACACAATTTTCAGGGGCTGGTTTAGCACAGTGGGCTAAATAGCTGGCTTGTAATGCAGAACAATGCCAGCAGCGTAAGTGCAATTCTCGTACCGGCCTCCCCGAACAGGCGCCGGAATGTGGCGACAAGGCGCTTTTCGCAGTAACTTCATTGAAGCCTAATTGTGACAAAAATCGATTATTATTATTATTATATTATTATTACTGGACGACGATGCACAAAGATGCCAGAGGCTGTGGGTGGAGATCCATGTGGGGCATGGGCATCTCACAGGTGATGGGCTCGGGGGGAGGGTGGTTGGATTGAGGAACAGAATTTCTCTTGAGGCTGCTAGACTTTTCCAACTGTGTTGTGAACATGCTGCACAGTCCGGTGAAGAGAGGTGGGCTGCAGAGTGTGATATGAGTCTGCTGGACTGATATTTAAATATGGTGTCGGGAGGCACACTACGAGTGTGACCATGCTGGTCACATGCTGCTCTACATCCTGGTTACTTATTCATTTGCATTTTCCCTTAAAGTGATATCACAACATTTTCCACATCTCAGCAAAGTCACCCTGGCCCCTCACCTGGAACAATGACTCCCATCAGCTGACCACCTAGTTTAACGCTGTAACAGATATTTCTTTGTCTGCAGGTACCGTTGTTCCTGTCTCCGCCCCTTGGGGAGCTGATGGATACTTGGAAAATGGCACAATACAACAGAGATTCAAAGTGTTTCTCCCGATAGTTCCCCAAGTCATCAATCCACCTGAACCAACAAATCCGACAGTTAAAATAGTAACAGAACCTCCTATTGTGTACTTTGTAAGGTAAGTGAGTGATATATTGTGATTGATGTTTCTTTCTGTCAGCTCTTGTATCAACATCACTCAACCTGGGCCGGAATTCTCCCATTTTGAGACTACGTGCTGGGGGTGTGCGGGAACGTGGAGTGTTTTCCGCTGCAGCGGATTTCCGGAAAACACTCTGAATCTTCCCACTCTTCCTCTTTAATTATTCACCTGGGCGTTTTACGCTGTTTTCAGGCCTGGATGGTGTGTAGTCCGCCGTCATGTCTGGATTTTATATTAAAAAGATATCCAACAACACTGACCCACCATTGAAAAAAGAAGGTGGACCTCTTGAAAAATGAAGATCGATCTCCAGGAACATTGTGAGGCCGGAGGATGGACTCCCGCCAGGACACCAAATCTGGAAGGTCCATGTTCACATACTCCCCTAACCCACTGCTGTGGTGTTCCAGGGTCCAGGGTTATGGCCGGTATCCATCCTGAGCTCTGTAGGCAGTGCCACGCATCCCGACCTTGGCACACTATATTGTGAAATATGTTTCTCACACTGGTGTATTTTCCCGCCAGAACGGCAGAGAACCTATCCTGGTAGGAGGGCAGTTCTCCCTCTATATCCATTACCGGATGTAAATGGTGTTCATGCCGGCCTCTTGTTAGCTTTTCCTTCCAGTCATGGTGGGCACCCTGAGGCCCCTCTGCTACCGCACACTCTCTAGAACTGTACCATTAAGTCTGGATCTCTCCATCCAGTCTGCAAAATGCTTCACCTCACATTTCTCTGTATTAAACTCTATCACTTGTCTGTCCATTTGGCGAGCTTCTCGATGATGTCACTACAGCTGTGGACTAACTGAATGGTGGAGGCGGCTCAATGGGCTGAATGGTCAATTCCTGTTCCTGTTGTCCTGGCAACCAACTTGGTTTCCAAACAGGTTTTATCAGGAAGAATAAAATTTAAATCCCTCTCTTCTTAATTCTGTTACAGGGGTTTTGACGAGGTTGTTGATGACGAACAAATTAAAGTACGCGTGATTCAATTCCTGAATGACTTGGAAGAAGACAACCAACCCTTCAACAGGGCACGTTTTGTCCTCGCTGTTTTTAGCACAAATGGACTAATGGAAATAGGTTTTGAAAAGACAGAAGAATGAAGGCTTTCTGGAAGGTTCTGTTACCTTTCAAGACATCAAACAGTGAGATGTGCTTAACTCTATTCTAAAACTGTTTAACTTTCCATTGGGTTTAACCTGGAATACTGAGCATAGTTTTAATCTCCTTACCTCAAGAAGGATATATTTACCTTTGAGGGAAGGCAATGTCAGTTCATCGGACAGATTACGTATCTGTGTCAACATTGGAATTCCGGACAATGCCACCAATATTCCGTCTCCAAATCCCTGTGACCCTGTTTCTCAATATTGCCCTCTACTGGCAGTTAGTAATTTTGACTCCCGCACACACTGCAGCATTTATTCTAGATTCAAAAATATTCAGCCACATTAATATCAACAGTGAACATTTCTTCTTCATTCACACACACTTCCCATTGATTGTTTAGCTCAATGATTCTGAACAATGTTTTTTTCTCGAGGTCCAGTTCAGTTTGTCTCCACATTGTCCTGGGACAGACAGATCTTGCTTCTCACCAGGGGCTGGACCTTTTTGTCTTTCGCAAAATTAAATAAATACAGAGACTCTTCAAGTCCGCTCCACCATTCAGTAAGATCATGGCTGATCTTCGACCTTAACTCCACTTTCCCACTCTGTCCCTCGAGTGTGTAATCTGTCTAATAAACAGGTAATGCAGTCCCACTAAAGTCGGTTCATCCATCCTTAACTAACGAGACCAAACATCACAACATCATATTCTCCCTGTTATGTTCTTAACGACTCACTTAACCAACTAAATATGGAGCAAACACATGATGGTCCACCCACACGTTAACTATCCATGTGACTCCAGCCCTGACATATTTGAATGTCCCTGAGTCCTGGCTGCTCTTTTTCCTTTAATATTGTTTGTAATGAGGTTTCCCTTCAATATCTCAAACTCATTGCTGAACACGTCTCCACACTGCACATATGCAGGGCAAAACTCAATTGTACAGGGTGGTGGGCCCTCTATTGGGTAACGGGGATTAATCACTGCAGTAATTCGCTTTTTCTGTTATCTTGCTTTAAATGAATTGTGCACAGACTGAGACTGAGATGGTCCGAGTGACAGATACAGTTCCAGAATTTTCTATCTTCACACAGCGATGGTTTATATTCATGTTTATCCATCATACTGACCAGAATGTTTTAAATTGATGTGAAAAGAGTGAATTGAAATTGAAGTACAGAGTATTAAAGCTGTTAAATGTGAAATCATGGAGTGATCAGATGTGGGATTGTCCCTGGGCTCTCTCACTCGGTGTTAGTTCCAGATTTAATTATTTAACGACAAGGGAATATTTAAACTGTAAAGAGACAGTGTGTTCACCATTTGTAAAATACTGAGATTTTCATCGCATCATCTGGAAGAATTTCCTTCAATGTTTGAATAGTTCTGTCTCCTGTGCTCTGAAATATAATGGGAATGGGCCATAGAACAGACTGTGTGGAATAGGCACTGGACACTGCAGGAAGAACACGACACTCACTGGAGAAACCTGCTAATGGGGACTCCCTGTATGGGGAGGAAAGTATTCCCTCTTCCTGTCATTCCTGATAATCAAACACTGGACATTGTGTTGGGGACGATTAAAAAGGTTGTTTCTCAATCCAGTTTGGTCTGACTCAGACCAGTCCAGGTTCAGGAAACAGATGGGTCCAGGTCAGGAAAGTGAAGTGGGAGTTTTGTGACTCTGACGTGAAGCAGCTTAAAACTGATCCTTAAACCGGAGCAAGAATCCCAATCTAAAATTAGAATCCAGAGACTGAAGGTGGAATAAAGTTTCAGTTCAGATCTCCTCAAACTCACACTGGGAGCTGACATTGGGAATATCGACAGACTGAATCTGTGATTGAGAAAATGAATGATTCAGATCTGACTCCTGTTAACAGGTGACCCATTCACAGGTTTCTCTTGTGGAGTAAATAAACCATTGTCTTCTCGTCTTTGTTTGTCTTTTGTTTTTCAAACTGCTGGGAATGTCTTCTCACTGTGAAATAAAGAGGGTGATGCATTTACACATTTGGTCTCGTGTTAGATTCTTCCTCAGAAATAAATCTGGGTCAATGATCACATCACTAGTTTCATATTCGATAAACTCCACATTTCAGTGAAATGATTCTGTTAAAATATTGAGGTGTAAAATTAAAGAATGAGAAAGAATGAAGAGACAGGGAGTAATTTATTGAGAGATGCAACACTTGGGGAGTGAGCTCCATATTGGTCAGGTGACAGCTCACATCCCCGTGCAGCCCGACACTTCAATCTGTCAAACTCCACTCTGAACAGTCTTTCTAACTCTGTCAATGGGACAGCAATGAGACAAAAGCAGGATAATGCCATTGATTGGAATTTCTTTCAGTCTTATCGGGAGAGATCGAGGAAACTGAAACCAGGGAACAATCTCAGATTGGCCATTTAAGGCCATTGAATACAGAGATACGGAGGAGTTTCTTTACTCCGAGTGCGGTGATGTTTGGAATGCTCTTGAAGATTGTCTCCACTGGGAACCTGCGAGGAACATGATTGACCTCCACCACTGCTGCTTTAGACTGAAATCAAGTCATGGGTCTAATACATCATGAATCAGCTGTCCAGCCAACCAGTCCCCAACATATCACAGCATTAGTGTCAGCATCTCGGATGTCTCAGTGTTTTAATCACAGAAACAGCTTTTCGGACAACGCTCTGACATGAGAATTCCCTTTGCCTAGACTGCAGCAAGTTATTCACCCAATCACACAGCATTTATTGAGAAAATCTGACCCAAATATTAGGCTTTCCGCAGAGTGGGGCACCCTTTAAAGGTGGCGCCCCGATTTCAGTGTAGCTGGGTTTGCTGGCTCTATCAGGCCACACCTTACCAGAGTGACAACGCAAACCGCGCCCCCGAGTTTTTGTGTCAGTAGATCTGGTCACAAAACCTGGCTGTGTTCCTGGAGATGAACAAGTTGTTTGTCAGTCTGTTAACGCACCCTGGGCCAGAGCACGGACAATTCCAGCCCCACAGGCCCCCGAGTCCTAACACAAGTCAATTAACCAATAATTAATTTAAAGTTTCTGAGATCCTTGGCCCTTGACTACTCCAATGACTTACAGGCACCAGGTTTGTCAGTCAAACACAACACCCGTTTTGAGATAAGGCAGGCAATAATTATACTTGAATATTGGCCAGCTAAGATACTACTTCCAGCCCTCCTGACCCTTTTTTACCATCCCACCCTCTACCTAAACACGCACAAGACATACACATGGAGAGGGAGGGGGAAGAGAAAAATAAAAGAAGTTTCATGTGAGATGGAAAATAAGTGCCCAGATGTTGAAGTCATTTTTCAACTGACTGTCCTTCTAGGGTATGGAAGGATTGAGAACCACCGGTTGGATGACCAACAGGAATCTTCTGGCTGTAACATTCTGTCCGAATCCCCAGACTGTGGGTTTTCCTCTGGGGAGTCAGTTTCATTTTTACTGACCGGAATCACAAAACGTGATGGGGCGGAGAATCGGTCTTGCCGCCAAAATCATGGAGGGCACCGGGTTGAAGCCTCTTTGCAATTCTTCGATGCCTCAACAGCAACATCAATGCGTACCACTCTGCAGGTTCAGTAAGCAATGTCAGCATATCATTAGCGGACCTGCCCAGGTATTCTCTGCGGCCTCCGGGATACTCCGCCTCCACCGGGGGAGGGAATTCCCAATGGCAAAGTTCACTTCAGCTTTTAAAAATTGGAAAGCAGGCGCCATGGCTGATGAGGAAGACAGAGGAGGTAGGAGATTAAAGATGTGACCGTGGCCTGCTGGTCCTGGCACTGGCCAGGCTGGCTGGGGGCAGTGGGCGGTGACGGGGGTGACCACGGGAAGGGTTGAGAGGCCAGGGTGACCACCCCCACAGGACTGGAGTGTCCAAGCATGGACTGCCGTTGCCACAGCCTGCAAGGTAGCCATCTTGTTGTGCATCCCATTGACCACCGACCATGGCCCCTGGTTGTGCAGAGTGACTCCGGCCAAATGGATGAGCCCACCCCAACACACCCGCATGCAGCCCCTGCCAAACCACCCCACTCCCAACCATCCCCCTTACCTACCCAAAGGTAACGGCGACAGTAGCTCCTACAGGGGATATGAAGGGGGCCGTCAAGTGAACAGCTGGCATGGGTAGACCCAGACGGCGGTACCTCTGGCAACATGGATGGGCGTCAGAGCCAGAGGACCCCCTCGGTGCCGGGCACCTACGGGGACAGGGGTGCGGAGATGGGGAGGAAGGTTGAGGAGGGGGACATGCGGGGGCAGAGCCCGGAGTGCCAACTGGGGCCACTGTGTTACCCATTGGACTCGGTTGGGCACAGGGGTACGCACCGTGCTTACATGTCAGCATTTCACCCGCTGCTGACAATGGATATTGGAATACAAGCAGTAATAGTGGCCTTTCTCCGAGTCGCCGCTGCCCTTGGGGATGCACTGAGGCTGTACGAGCTGGTGCTGCTTGAGGACGAGGACTATGCAGCAGCAGAGCCTTCCCCAGAGGAACAGGAGGCAGCCTGGAACACTCTGAAGGGGCCCTCCAGCATAATGCTGGGAGGGTCTCCCACATCGTGGTGGCCTGCTGCTTCCTCCAAACATCGAGCAGCAGAGAGGCGACATGCTGGAGAAGGAGGAGGATGAAAGTCAGGCCTCATCCGTTGAGGAGGATGCTGGGGAGGGCGAGGAGGGGCAGGACATGGGGTCCGGTCAGGCATGGGAAGCTGTACAACGTGTGTGCCCATGCCAACGCGTACAGGACGCTCAGTTTACCTCCAGATTCATCGAGTAGGGGGATTGGCCAAGGGTACAGACATCACATCCCTCCCCCACACCACCCACCCCCGGCCACAATCTCCCATCAACACCCTCCCTGCGCCAACCCCACCGCCTTTGCAACCAACCTACCTGCCTCACTATGGGGTGCATGTCCTGGGTTGGCAGTAACTCCGGGCCTGGCCCATTGGACGGAGGCTGTAAGCGCTGGATGAACTGCTGTCCCTGAGCCAAGCACACCCACAATGTTCAGTCATGTCCTCTGCTGCCAGCCCAGACCAGCTCACCCCTCACACCCTTCTGACAGAGCTCCGAGGCAGGTTGTAGCGTTGTGCACAAGTTTGTGCCCTGCACCTATGCCAACTTAACTCAGCGTTTCTGGCCTTACGGGCTCTAAAGTTACATCTTGGTGGGTCCCTAGACGGTACATCAGCAGTGGAGGCGGCCTGCTGTAATTCCCGCCCTGTGACCTCGGTCCCCGGTGGCGGCCGTTTCCGTGGGTGCCCGGGCCTGGATGGGCCCGACTGCTGCTTGGGTGTTCCAGGTGGCATGGTGCCACCATGTTTTGCCCACTGCCCCGTTATGTGCGAGGGGTGTCCCGGAGGACTGGAGAATAGCCAATGTTGTTCCTCTGTTTAAGAAGGGTAGCAAGGATAATCCCGGGAACTACAGGCCGGTGAGCCTTACTTCAGTGGTAGGAAAATTACTGGAGAGAATTCTTCGAGACAGGATCTACTCCCATTTGGAAGCAAATGGACGTATTAGTGAGAGGCAGCACGGTTTTGTGAAGGGGAGGTCGTGTCTCACTAACTTGATAGAGTTTTTCGAGGAGGTCACTAAGATGATTGATGCAGGTAGGGCAGTGGATGTTGTGTATATGGACTTCAGTAAGGCCTTTGACAAGGTCCCTCATGGTAGACTATACAAAAGGTGAAGTCACACGGGATCAGGGGTGAGTTGGCAAGGTGGATACAGAACTGGCTAGATCATAGAAGGCAGAGAGTAGCAATGGAAGGATGCTTTTCTAATTGGAGGGCTGTGACCAGTGGTGTTCCACAGGGATCAGTGCTGGGACCTTTGCTCTTTGTAGTATATATAAATGATTTGGAGGAAAATGTAACTGGTCTGATTAGTAAGTTTGCAGACGACACAAAGGTTGATGGAATTGCGGATAGCGATGAGGACTGTCGGAGGATACAGCAGGATTTAGATTGTTTGGAGACTTGGGCGGAGAGATGGCAGATGGAGTTTAATCCGGACAAATGTGAGGTAATGCATTTTGGAAGGTCTAATGCAGGTAGGGAATATACAGTGAATGGTAGAACCCTCAAGAGTATTGAAAGTCAAAGAGATCTAGGAGTACAGGTCCACAGGTCACTGAAAGGGGCAACACAGGTGGAGAAGGTAGTCAAGAAGGCATACGGCATGCTTGCCTTCATTGGCCGGGGCATTGAGTATAAGAATTGGCAAGTCATGTTGCAGCTGTATAGAATCTTAGTTCGGCCACACTTGGAGTATAGTGTTCAATTCTGGTCGCCACACTACCTGAAGGTTGCGGAGGCTTTAGAGAGGGTGCAGAAGAGATTTACCAGAATGTTGACTGGTATGGAGGGCATTAGCTATGAGGAGCGGTTGAATAAACTTGGTTTGTTCTCACTGGAACGAAGGAGGTTGAGGGGAGACCTGATAGAGGTATGCAAAATTATGAGGAGCATAGACAGAGTGGATAGTCAGAGGCTTTTCCCCAGGGTAGAGGGGTCAATTACTAGGGGGCATAGGTTTAAGGTGAGAGGGGCAAGGTTTAGAGTAGATGTACGAGGCAAGTTTTTTACGCAGAGGGTAGTGGGTGCCTGGAACTCGCTACCGGAGGAGGTGGTGGAAGCAGGGACGATAGGGACATTTAAGGGGCATCTTGACAAATATATGAATAGGATGGGAATAGAAGGATACGGACCCAGGAAGTGTAGAAGATTGTAGTTTAGTCGGGCAGCATGGTCGGCACGGGCTTGGAGGGCTGAAGGGCCTGTTCCTGTGCTGTACATTTCTTTGTTGTTCTTTGACAGGATGGGGTGGAGCCCGAGGTGCTGTGGTGTTCCTACATCACTCCTGTCGGAGTCACCGACACGGGCCCCATCACTTCCTCCTCCCTCAGGGTGCTCGATGGCCCCCGAGCTACTCCATGGCATGGGGGTGCAAGCAAAGCCATCCTCTGAGCCCCCCGCCACATGGCACTGCCTGTCCTGAAGACCCTCTCTTATCTCTACCAGGATCTGCGTGCTCACAGCCATGGGGCACGGAGAGTGGGCCATCTCCGTCTGGGACTGCACCACATTACCCCGTGACTGTGCCACCGCCTTCTGAGTCTGTGCCATGTCGGCCAGCGCCTGGACAATGCTGACAATTTTCTCAGCCATGGCCCGCTGTGACTGGACCACGCTTAGGAGAACCGCTGCAATGTTCAGGTGGCTATGGTACATGACTGTCTGTGATAGGGCAGCCCTGCCTGCACAGATTGCCACAGAACTTGGACATGCTGATCCAAAGCCGATACCTTCACCCCAAGGCCGCCACCACGGACGCCACCCGTGAGGTGTTGGCCTGGGTAGCACGCAGCATCGGCACTGTGGTGTTCTTTGTGATTCTGTTATCAAGATGGATGTTGTAGTGTTCACAAAGACCACAGAATATAAGTACATGAACAAAGCTAACTTTTATTTTACTTATTAAAGCTCGATCACTTACTCCTATCGTAAACAATAATCTAGTAAGCTACAATCTGCACTTTACTAGCACTAGTCTCTATACTCTGGGTGGGATTCTCCGCCCCGCCACATTTCTGCCCTGACCCGCCGGCGGGATTCTCCGTTAGGCCGGCCGGTCAATGGGGTTTCCCATTGTGGGGCAGCCCCACGCCGTCGGGAAACCCCCGGACGCCGGCATAACGGACAAGCACGCCGGCGGAGAATCCCGGCCTCTATCTATAACTGTACTCCACACATTCTCACTGCCCCTCTCCAGCCTTCTCCAGCCTTCTCCCAGAAGAATGGGAGTCAGTGCTTTATTTGCATCTATCTCCATCTAGGGGTTAATTATGATATGACATTAACCCTTTTTTATTCTGACCATTTCACATAATGTCACAGGCAACCTCCTGTCCCTGCACGCGCTTGGACTCCTCCAACTTCACCTGCAGGTGCTGGATACAAAGAACAAAGAACAAAGAAAAGTACTGCACAGGAACAGGCCCTTCGGCCCTCCAAGCCTGCGCCGATCATGCTGCCCGTCTAAACTAAAATCTTCTACACTTCCTGGGTCCGTGTCCCGCTATTCCCGTCCTATTCTTGAATTTGTCAAGATGCCCCTTAAATGTCACTATCGTCCCTGCTTCCACCACCTCCTCCGGCAGCGAGTTCCAGGCACCCACTACCCTCTGTGTAAAACACTTCCCTCGTACATCTCCTCTAAACCTTGCCCCCCACACCTTAAACCTATGCCCCCTAGTAATTGGCCCCTCTACCCTGGGGAAAAGCCTCTGACTATCCACTCTGTCTATGCCCCTCATAATTTTGTATACCTCTATCAGGTCGCCCCTCAACCTCCTTCGTTCCAGTGAGAACAAACCGAGTTTATTCAACCGCTCCTCATAGCTAATGCCCTCCACACCAGGCAACATCCTGGTAAGATGCTCGCTGACAGCCTCTCATGTCGTCCCTGGCTCTGTGGCTGCATCTCCAATGGCGATGGGACCGGCTGTTCCAGAAACCCGAATCCCATCTGGATGGCAGCTAGTCTCTGGGGTCAGCCCTCCCTCTGACCATCTGCCCCCTCAGGAGTTCCTACCTCCACCTGATGTACTGCAGTATGTGTGTGGTGCGAACCAGATAGTGTCCCAGGAGCCTCTTCACTGAAGTGCCCAACCGAGGCGAGTGTCTCTGGGAGGGTGGAGGGTGTTGGAGACAGCTGTGTCGGGATGTTGGTGTCTTTCCCGGACTCGAGCTCCGGGGTGTCGCGGGATGCGGGTCGATCGCTCCCGTCTGTGTCGGTCTCATCGCTGTCGCCGGTCCACACCTGGGATGTGGTTGTGGTTAGAATCGGGGGCAGGGTCACCAGAAGGGCAGTCTCATCTCCAGCTGCTCAAGACAAGACGTATGGTTGCATCGTGGGCTGGGAAGAAGTGACGTGGTAGGGGTGTGTGGGGGAGGGGGGTATTGGTGGTGTGGGGGTGGTGGGGGTGGAGGGGGGGCATGGGGGTGGTGCTGGTGGGCTGGTGCTGGGTATGGTGATGGTGGTGGTAGGATGGTGGTGAATTTGGGGGTTGTTTGGATGTGAGGGTGGTGGTGGGGGTGGGATGGTGCTGGGTGTGGGTGTGGGGGTGGGATGGTGCTGGGTGTGGGGGTGGGATGGTGCAGGGGGTGGGGGTGGGTGTGGGGGTGCGATGGTGCTGGGGTGGGATGGTGCTGGGTGTGGGGGTGGGGGTGGGATGGTGCTGGGTGTGGGGGTGGGGGTGGGATGGTGCTGGTTGTGGGGGTGGGGGAGAGGGTGGGATGGTGCTGGGGGTGGGTTGGGGGCAGGATGGTACTGGGGGTGGGGGTGGGATGGTGTTAGGTGTGGGGGTGGGTGCGGGGGTGAGATGGTGCTGGGTGTGGGGGTGGTGGTGGTGCTGGGTGTGGGGGTGGGGGTGTGGATGTGGGGGTGGGATGTTGCTTGTTGTGGGGGTGGGGGTGGGATGGAGCTGGGGGTGGGGGTGGGGGTGGGATGGTGCTGGGTGTGGGGGTGGGGGTGTGGGTGTGGGGGTGGGGGTGGGATGGAGCTGGGTGTGGGGGTGGGGGTGGGATGGTACTGGGTGTGGGGGTGGGGTGGGATGGTGCTGGGTGTGGGGGTGGGGGTGGATGGTGCTGGGTGTGGGGGTGGGGGTGTGGGTGTGGGTGTGGGATGTTGCTCGTTGTGGGGGTGGGGGTGGGGGTGGTGGGGGTGGGATGGTGCTGGGTGTGGGTGTGGGGGTGTGGGTGTGGGGGTGGGATGTTGCTCGTTGTGGGGGTGGGGGTGGGGGTGGTGGGGGTGGGATGGTGCTGGGTGTGGGTGTGGGGGTGTGGGTGTGGGGGTGGGATGTTGCTCGTGGTGGGGGTGGGGGTGGTGGGGGTGGGATGGTGGTGGGGGTGGGGGTGGTGGTGGTGGGGGTGGGATGGTACTGGATGTGGGGGTGGGCGTGCGATGGTGCTGGGTGTGGGGGTGGTGGTGGTGGGGGTGGGATGGTACTGGATGTGGGGGTGCGGGTGCGATGGTGCTGGGTGTGGGTGTGGGGGTGTGGGTGTGGGGGTGGGATGTTGCTCGTTGTGGGGGTGGGGGTGGGGGTGGTGGGGGTGGGATGGTGCTGGGTGTGGGGGTGGGGGTGTGGGTGTGGGGGTGGGGGTGGTGGGTGTGGGATGGTGCTGGGTGTGGGGGTGGGGGTGCGATGGTGCTGGGTGTGGGGGTGGGGGTGTGGGTGTGGGGGTGGGATGTTGCTCGTTGTGGGGGTGGGGGTGGTGGGGGTGGGATGGTGGTGGGTAGTGGGGGTGGGGGTGGGGGTGGTGGGGGTGGGATGGTACTGGATGTGGGGGTGGGCGTGCGATGGTGCTGGGTGTGGGGGTGGGATGGTGCTGGGTAGTGGGGGTGGGGGTGGTGGGGGTGGGATGGAGCTGGGTGTGGGTGGTGGGGGTGGGATGGTGCTGGATGTGGGGGTGGGGGTGCGATGGTGCTGGGTGTGGGGGTGGTGGGGGTGGGATGGTGCTGGGTGTGGGGCTTGGATGTTGCTCGTTGTGGGGGTGGGGGTGGGGGTGGTGGGGGTGGGATGGTGGTGGGGGTGGGGGTGCGATGGTGCTGGGTAGTGGGGGTGGGGGTGGGGGTGGTGGGGGTGGGATGGTGCTGGGTGTGGGGGTGCGATGGTGCTGGGTGTGGGGGTGGGGGTGGGGGTGGTGGGGGTGGGATGGTGCTGGGTGTGGGGGTGGGGGTGCGATGGTGCTGGGTGTGGGGGTGGGGGTGTGGGTGTGGGGGTGGGATGTTGCTCGTTGTGGGGGTGGGGGTGGTGGGGGTGGGATGGTGGTGGGGTGGGGGTGCGATGGTGCTGGGTAGTGGGGGTGGGGGTGGGGGTGGTGGGGGTGGGATGGTACTGGATGTGGGGGTGGGCGTGCGATGGTGCTGGGTAGTGGGGGTGGGGGTGGTGGGGGTGGGATGGTACTGGGTGTGGGGGTGGGGGTGTGGGTGGTGGGGGTGGGATGGTGCTGGGTGTGGGGGTGGGGGTGTGGGTGGTGGGGGTGGGATGGTGCTGGGTGTGGGGGTGGGGGTGCGATGGTGCTGGGTGTGGGGGTGTGGGGGTGGGGGTGGGATGTTGCTCGTTGTGGGGGTGGGGGTGGGGGTGGTGGGGGTGGGATGGTGGTGGGGGTGGTGGTGCGATGGTGCTGGGTAGTGGGGGTGGGGGAGGTGGTAGTGGGGGTGGGATGGTGCTGGGGGTGGGGGTGTGGGTGTGGGGGTGGGATGTTGCTCGTTGTGGGTGTGGGGGTGGTGGGGGTGGGATGGTGCTGGGTGTGGGGTTGGGGGGGTGGGGGTGGGATGGTGCTGGGTGTGGGGGTGGGGGTGCGATGGTGCTGGGTAGTGAGGGTGTGGGGGTGGTGGTGGTGGTGGTGGTGGGATGGTGCTGGGTGTGGGGGTGGGGGTGTGGGGGTGGTGGGGTTGGGATGTTGCTCGTTGTGGGGGTGGGTGTGAGGGTGGTGGGGGTGCGATGGTGCTGGGTAGTGGGGTTGGGGGAGGTGGTGGTGGGGGTGGGATGGTGGTGCGTGTGGGGGTGGTTTGGGTGTGAGGGTGGTGGGGTTACACACATGCCATGGGGAACCGCAACTGAGCGAGGACTCACTTCCTTACCCGATGCCGACTTCAGCCCCGGCGACTGCTCTTTCTTCGGGCCCTCTGGCCACATCCTTTGCCCTTTGTTGGGGGGCCGCAGGTCCGGCGGTCCCCTCCAGTCTTCTCCCTCTCTCAGCGGTTGTGAGCGGTCTTCTGGTGATGGTGGGGGTGGAACAGTGTTCGACATTCCACCACGGGCAACCCAGGGGGTGGTTAGCTCGTGGCTTCAGTGGCTGGGTCACCCAGCTATGGCAGCCGGTATAGTGGCCGGCATGTGGTATCGGATGGTATTTCGCTCGCCTTCCGGATGAGCAGGGTGAGGTGGGGTTACGGGTGTTTGGGACGGGGTTTGGTGCTAGGGGCACAGTGCTGGCTACTCACCCAGTCCGCCCCGAGGAGGTTTTTCAGTTTCTTCCGGCACTGCTGGCCGGTCCTCGCAGTGTCCCACGGCGCTGATGACGTCTGCCACCTGCATCCAGCTTCTGTGAACGGCAGTGGCTGGCAGTTGCTTCGCACCCCGGGGTACGGGATCGGCCGTCTCTCCTCCACGGTGTCCAGCAGGGTCTCCAGTTCGGCATCTCTAAACCTTGGTGCCGATCATTTTGCCGGTTTGATGCCCAGCGTGGTTCTTGCTTTTGGCCTCTCTCACCATTCACCGGCCTCACCGTGTTCTCACTCGAACGTAACGAGGTTACTGAATCGCGCCCCAAGTCATTGATATCTACAGAAATGAGCCGTGGACAACATACTCATCCTGAGGGGAGGCGGAGGTGCAGTGTAGCACAGTGGGCAAAACAGCTGGCTTGTAATGCAGAACAAGGCCAGCAGCGCGGGTTCAATTCCCGTACCAGCCTCCCCGAACAGGTGCTGGAATGTGTCGACTAGGGGCTTTTCACAGTAACTTAATTGAAGCCTGCTTGTGACAATAAGCGATTATTATTATTATTAGTGGTATTGTCACTGGGCTAGAGTTCCCGAGACGTATTGTAATACTCCGAGGGCTGCTTTCAAATCCTATCACAACTGGTGGTGCAGTTTGAATTCAATTTAAAATATCTGGAATTAAAACTACATTAATAAACAACAGGAAGTTCAATGGTGAGTTGTAAGAGGATAAGTAGTATTTAACTTACTTTCAGGGTTAAAGTTCCACGTTTTTAAGGTCAAACAATCAATCGGGGTAAATCGCATGTGTTTGAAGGTCAACAATTAACGAGGGTTCGTTGCATTTCTTTTAAACGAAAAGAAATGAACTGAGGGACAAATCAAAAGGGGCCGTCCCTGATAGGGACACTGTCCAAACGGAACAAAGATCAATGGAAAATTAAGATCATCAAATTAAAATGCAATGGAGAGGGTCAATAAAGCACCCTGACCCCTGCGGTGCCCACCGGGTATGGAAGGCCTCGATGGTGCCCATGGACAGCGCATGCTCTCTTTCCAGGCCATGAATATAGCCGCAGAGGAGGGGCAAACAGTCCAGTCGGACGATGCCATCAGACGCCCGCTGCCTGGGCCTGTAAATGGCGAGTTTCACCAGGCCCAGGATAATGAGGATACTGTCCTCCTTCCTCGCCCCTCCCCGCACTGGGTGCCCGTAGGTCAAACAAAATTTCAACAAAACGTTGGTGAAAAATCTATAAAGGGAGCGCAGCCCGTAACACACAACATAGACATTAAATAATCTTTATTAGTGGCACAAATAGGCTTATATTAACACTGCAATGAAGTTATTGTGAAAATCCCCCAGTCGCCACAGTCCGGCGCCTGTTTGTGTACACTGAGGGAGAACTCAGAATGTCCAATTCGCCTAACAAGCACATCTTTTGGGACTTGTGGGAGGAAACAGAAGAATCCGGAGCAAACCCACGCAGACACAGGGAGAACCTGCAGACTCCGCACGGACTGTGACCCCAGCTGGGATTCGAACCCGGGTCCATGCTGCTGTGAAGCAACAGTGCTAGCCACTGTGCTACTATGCCACCCATTACCCTTCTGCCAAAGAAGGGGGATCATAAACTGCTGACTGGTCTCCCTCCTCAGCATGGACTACACAACAAATCCAGTGAATCTTGGATATCGATGTATATAGAGCATTGGATCAGGAGAAAAATGGAGGCTTTTGGAAGATATCTCGAAGTCAAAAATCATTTATCCTCTTCCCTATTCTGCCTGAAAACGTTATCTCCTGGGATGTTGAGTTCTGAAAAGGTTAGTTCAGATTAGGAAACAACTGTAAATCAGGAGATGATTAAACCTGGCAAAGGTAGCAGCTTCCCATCTCAGCCACAGTAGAATAAGGTTTTAAATCCCCCCCCTTCCGCCTGGCCTAGTCTGTGAAGAAAACCTGCCTTGAGAAATAATTTGTTCATTATACCTCTGAAATAAACTACAACGAGTAATAACTGCCTGGTATGGTAACTGTTACTGGATTTGTGTTATTGTTTTTAAATACCTATAAGATGTTATGGAACACTCAGGGAGAATTTGCTTTGAAGGTAGTGAAACAATTATGTTTGGAACTGGGTAAAGTTAGAGATGCTGTGTGTAGCCAATTTCAGATTTATTTTATGTTATTGTTGTTTATGTTGTTGCTTAATAATTCCTTATTTTGATTAAACCCACAGTATACCAAATTGCAAAATATGATTTAGAATAACCTGGTATTTACCATCAGCTTTTTAAAAGTACATTTTATAACCTCCTCACAGCATACATTCCCTCTTAGATGTGTACTGGAGCAGCACAGTGGGCTAAACAGCTGGCTTGTAATGCAAAACAATGCCAGCAGCACGGGTTCAATTCCCGTACCAGCCTCCCGAACAGGCGCCGGAATGTGGCGACTAGGGGTTTTTCACGGTAACGTCATTGAAGCCTACTCGTGACAATAAGCGATTATTATTATTGCCAATGGCAAACCTTGATACATCATCCTTCATCGAAGTAAGTAGTATAATTCTAAATAGCTGAGGGCCCAACACTCACCCTTGTGGCAATCTACTAGTTACAGGCTTCTAATATTCATCACAAAATTATAATCCTCTTCTTTTAATCTAATACTATCCTCAATGTTTTTGCTAAGACAGGGATGGATCACATTTCGTCTTTGTTGGCCATCGGAATGTGCTTTAATTGAGAATGTTGAATTATTGCTTCAAGTATTTGCCACTGTTTATCAGCAGCCACACTGTTTTCCTACCTCTGTACCATTTCCTCTCCATTAAACAATCCACCATCAATTCCTGCAAGAAGCTTTGAGTGTAAAGTCTCACACCCAAACAATACCTGCTTGATGACATTGTTATATTGATATGACCTTACAGGGATTTGGGTGGGTGAAGCCCTAAAACAGGCGTCACTCCTTTTATATAAAGCGTCACAATCTGCGAACAGCTCCCTTTCGACAATTGGCATCAATTGATGAAGACAGGAGAAGGTGGAGCTCCTCCCAAACACACAGTCCTTGCAAACACCCCACCAACACCCTCCCTGTTACCCCATCAACACCCTCCCTGTTACCCCATCAACACCCTCCCTGTTACCCCATCAACACCCTCCCTGTTACCCCATCAACACCCTCCCTGTTACCCCATGAATACCCTCCCTGTTACCCCAATAACACCCTCCCCGTTACCCCAATAATATCCTCCCTGTTACCCCATCAACACCCTCCCTGTTACCCCATGAATACCCTCCCATTTACCCCAATAACAGCCTCCCTGTTACTGCATCAACACCGTCTCTGTTACCCCATCAACACCCTCCCTGTTACCCCATGAATACCCTCCCTGTTACCCCAATAACACCCTCCCTGTTACTGCATCAACACCGTCTCTGTTACCCCATCAACACCCTCCCTGTTACCCCATGAATACCCTCCCTGTTACCCCATCAACACCCTCCCTGTTACCCCATCAACACCCTCCCTGTTACCCCATCAACACCCTCCCTGTTACCCCATCAACACCCTCCCTGTTACCCCATCAACACCCTCCCTGTTACCCCATCAACACCCTCCCTGTTACCCCATCAACACCCTCCCTGTTACCCCATCAACACCCTCCCTGTTACCCCATCAACACCCTCCCTGTTACCCCATCAACACCCTCCCTGTTACCCCATCAACACCCTCCCTGTTACCCCATCAACACCCTCCCATTTACCCCAATAACAGCCTCCCTGTTACCCCATCAACTCCATCCCGGTTACCCCAATAACAGCCTCCCTGTTACCGCATCAACACCCTCCCTGTTACCCCATCAACACCCTCCCTGTTACCCCATCAACACCCTCCCTGTCACCCCCATCAACACCCTCCCTGTCACCCCATCAACACCCTCCCTGTCACCCCATCAACACCCTCCCATTTACCCCATCAACACCCTCCCATTTACCCCAATAACAGCCTCCCTGTCACCCCATCAACACCCTCCCATTTACCCCATCAACACCCTCCCTGTCACCCCCATCAACACCCTCCCTGTCACCCCCATCAACACCCTCCCTGTCACCCCCATCAACTCCATCCCGGTTACCCCAATAACACCCTCCCCGTTACCCCAATAATATCCTCCCTGTTACCCCATCAACACCCTCCCTGTTACCCCATGAATACCCTCCCATTTACCCCAATAACAGCCTCCCTGTTACTGCATCAACACCGTCTCTGTTACCCCATCAACACCCTCCCTGTTACCCCATGAATACCCTCCCTGTTACCCCAATAACACCCTCCCCGTTACCCCAATAATATCCTCCCTGTTACCCCATCAACACCCTCCCTGTTACCCCATGAATACCCTCCCATTTACCCCAATAACAGCCTCCCTGTTACTGCATCAACACCGTCTCTGTTACCCCATCAACACCCTCCCTGTTACCCCATGAATACCCTCCCTGTTACCCCAATAACACCCTCCCTGTTACCCCATCAACACCCTCCCTGTTACCCCATCAACACCCTCCCTGTTACCCCATGAATACCCTCCCATTTACCCCAATAACAGCCTCCCTGTTACTGCATCAACACCGTCTCTGTTACCCCATCAACACCCTCCCTGTTACCCCATGAATACCCTCCCTGTTACCCCAATAACACCCTCCCCGTTACCCCATCAACACCCTCCCTGTTACCCCATCAACACCCTCCCTGTTACCCCATCAACACCCTCCCTGTTACCCCATCAACACCCTCCCTGTTACCCCATCAACACCCTCCCATTTACCCCAATAACAGCCTCCCTGTTACTGCATCAACACCGTCTCTGTTACCCCATCAACACCCTCCCTGTTACCCCATCAACACCCTCCCTGTTACCCCATCAACACCCTCTCTGTTACCCCATCAACACCCTCCCTGTTACCCCATCAACACCCTCCCTGTTACCCCATCAACACCCTCCCATTTACCCCAATAACAGCCTCCCTGTTACCCCATCAACTCCATCCCGGTTACCCCAATAACACCCTCTCAGTTACCCCATCAACACCCTCTCTGTTACCCCATCAACACCCTCCCTGTTACCCCATCAACACTCTCCCTGTTACCCCATCAACACTCTCCCTGTTACCCCATCAACACCCTCCCTGTTACCCCATCAACACCCTCCCTGTTACCCCATCAACACTCTCCCTGTTACCCCATCAACACTCTCCCTGTTACCCCATCAACACCCTCCCTGTTACCCCATCAACACCCTCCCATTTACCCCATCAACACTCTCCCTGTTACCCCATCAACACTCTCCCTGTTACCCCATCAACACCCTCCCTGTTACCCCAATAACACCCTCCCTGTTACCCCATCAACACCCTCCCTGTTACCCCATCAACACCCTCCCTGTTACCCCATGAATACCCTCCCATTTACCCCAATAACAGCCTCCCTGTTACTGCATCAACACCGTCTCTGTTACCCCATCAACACCCTCCCTGTTACCCCATGAATACCCTCCCTGTTACCCCAATAACACCCTCCCCGTTACCCCATCAACACCCTCCCTGTTACCCCATCAACACCCTCCCTGTTACCCCATCAACACCCTCCCTGTTACCCCATCAACACCCTCCCTGTTACCCCATCAACACCCTCCCTGTTACCCCAATAACAGCCTCCCTGTTACTGCATCAACACCGTCTCTGTTACCCCATCAACACCCTCCCTGTTACCCCATCAACACCCTCCCTGTTACCCCATCAACACCCTCTCTGTTACCCCATCAACACCCTCCCTGTTACCCCATCAACACCCTCCCATTTACCCCATCAACACCCTCCCATTTACCCCAATAACAGCCTCCCTGTTACCCCATCAACTCCATCCCGGTTACCCCAATAACACCCTCTCTGTTACCGCATCAACACCCTCCCTGTTAACCCATCAACACCCTCCCTGTTACCCCATCAACACCCTCCCTGTTACCCCATCAACACCCTCCCTGTTACCCCATCAACACCCTCTCTGTTACCCCATCAACACCCTCTCAGTTACCTCATCAACACCCTCTCTGTTACCCCATCAACACCCTCCCTGTTACCCCATCAACACTCTCCCTGTTACCCCATCAACACTCTCCCTGTTACCCCATCAACACCCTCCCTGTTACCCCATCAACACCCTCCCTGTTACCCCATCAACACTCTCCCTGTTACCCCATCAACACTCTCCCTGTTACCCCATCAACACCCTCCCTGTTACCCCATCAACACCCTCCCTTTTACCCCATCAACACCCTCTCTGTTATCCCATCAACACTGTCTCTGTTACCCCATCAACACCCTCCCTGTTACCCCATCAACACCCTCCCTGTTACCCCATCAACACCCTCTCTGTTATCCCATCAACACCCTCCCTGTTACCCCATCAACACCCTCCCTGTTACCCCATCAACACCCTCCCTGTTACCCCATCAACACCCTCCCTGTTACCCCATCAACACCCTCCCTGTTACCCCATCAACACCCTCCCTGTTACCCCATCAACACTCTCCCTGTTACCCCATCAACACCCTCTCTGTTATCCCATCAACACCCTCCCTGTTACCCCATCAACACCCTCCCATTTACCCCATCAACACCCTCCCATTTACCCCATCAACACCCTCCCATTTACCCCAATAACAGCCTCCCTGTTACCCCATCAACACCCTCCCATTTACCCCATCAACACTCTCCCTGTTACCCCATCAACACCCTCCCTGTTACCCCATCAACACCCTCCCTGTTACCCCATCAACACCCTCCCATTTACCCCATCAACACCCTCCCTGTTACCCCATCAACACCCTCCCTGTTACCCCATCAACACCCTCCCTGTTACCCCATCAACACCCTCCCTGTTACCCCAATAACAGCCTCCCTGTTACCCCATCAACACCCTCCCTGTTACCCCATCAACACCCTCCCTGTTACCCCATCAACACCCTCCCTGTTACCCCATCAACACCCTCCCTGTTACCCCATCAACACCCTCCCATTTACCCCATCAACACCCTCCCTGTTACCCCATCAACACCATCCCTGTTACCCCATCAACACCCTCCCTGTTACCCCATCAACACCCTCTCTGTTACCCCATCAACACCCTCCCTGTTACCCCATCAACACCCTCCCTGTTACCCCATCAACACCCTCCCTGTTACCCCATCAACACCCTCTCTGTTACCCCATCAACACCCTCCCTGTCACCCCCATCAACACCCTCCCTGTTACCCCATCAACACCCTCCCATTTACCCCATCAACACCCTCCCTGTTACCCCATCAACACCCTCCCTGTTACCCCATCAACACCCTCCCTGTCACCCCCATCAACACCCTCCCTGTTACCCCATCAACACCCTCCCTGTTACCCCATCAACACCCTCCCTGTTACCCCATCAACACCCTCCCTGTTACCCCATCAACACCCTCCCTGTTACCCCATCAACACCCTCCCTGTTACCCCATCAACACCCTCTCTGTTACCCCATCAACACCCTCCCTGTTACCCCATCAACACCCTCTCTGTTACCCCATCAACACCCTCCCTGTTACCCCATCAACACCCTCCCTGTTACCCCATCAACACCCTCCCTGTTACCCCATCAACAACCTCCCTGTTACCCCATCAACACTCTCCCTGTTACCCCATCAACACCCTCCCTGTTACCCCATCAACACCCTCCCTGTTACCCCATCAACACCCTCCCTGTTACCCCATCAACACCCTCCCTGTTACCCCATCAACACCCTCCCTGTTACCCCATCAACAACCTCCCTGTTACCCCATCAACAACCTCCCTGTTACCCCATCAACACCCTCCCTGTTACCCCATCAACACCCTCCCTGTTACCCCATCAACACCCTCCCTGTTACCCCATCAACAACCTCCCTGTTACCCCATCAACAACCTCCCTGTTACCCCATCAACACCCTCCCTGTTACCCCATCAACACCCTCCCTGTTACCCCATCAACACCCTCCCTGTCACCCCCATCAACAACCTCCCTGTTACCATTCAGTGCAGTGAGCTGAAATAAATAGTTACGCCTCCTTGGGAACCGCGAAGGTCGGGACAGGGCTACAGCACGGGCCTACGGGATTCAGTAACCATTCACAGACATACATCTACTAGATGGGCGGGTGGGAGGTGATTAGAATAGGGATGACCATTGGCACAATGCCGGTATGGGCAACGGTTATGTGTTGCCAACTACAAAACGTGGGAAAGACTCTGACAGTCCCTCGGCACATCCCAGTGGCATCCCTCCGCACACGGGAAAGGGAGAAGGTAGCGGCTGATCCTTACAGCAGGGTGGTTTAGGACACTTTCCGTGATCTGGAGGGCTGGACGGATCCGGTGCCGTGTCCTCAACACTAACCAAAAGGCAGAAGAGCATCCATGGGGACCGGCAAATGATATCCACAAGGTAGAGTCCTAATTAATACAATGAGCATACAGACACCAACTAATGCCTGTTAGTGGCTACCTTGGGTGTGAGCAAGAGCCATTGGGCGGGGGGGAGTTTGTAGTGTGGCGAACCCAGGGAGTGTGGGCTGCAGCAGGAGAGGAATGAATGGAAAGGGTTAAACAGACAGCCTGACTAGTATTCACCCTCACTGTGGACAGAGACGACATATGACCACATCCCAGTCAGCAATAAACAGGAGCACCCCAGGTGAGATCTTTCCGAGGCCACAGCTACAGGAAGAGAATCGATACCGCTTAACGAGGCCTCTGGAAACTAATCAAGTATCAGGGAAATGGGGACAATTAACACACCATCGAAATTGGCTTGGCAAACCCAACACTTTGATATCGTAAACAGGTCACAGGATATGTCCAGGTAACGATTAAGCTCACAGGACAACGGATCTGCAAAATGTGATCAGAACAGAACTGTAACAAATTCAAAGTAACAATATGATGACCTAATGTAAATGTAATACTTTGTAACGCAAAGTGTATTAGAATGTGAAAGAACTTTGGAGGGGCAGAGCAGCTCGGAAGCAAACTGGAATTACAGCTCCGAGTCCTGCTCTCCCTCATGCTGGTTGAATAAAAGCCACTTTTGTTGAAGTTTGATACGATCTCAAAAGACGTGTAGGTCACTGAGCACATGAGTGACATCATTGGACATGATGTGTGTTAGATCCAGGCAACAGAGACTCGCATAACCTCAAATTTATGTACTGTGGAAGATAAAAGATAGCGAACGCTCCAGGAGTATCATGGGATGTGCTGTACTTGCCTGGATAGGTACAGCTCCAACAACACTCGGGAAGCTCAAATGATTCATTGACTCTAATATCCAGAAACAAGGCCTGACCTGACAGGTTCCCCGGTCATGAGTTTAAACAGCCATTTCCTACAACAGTGGTAGCTAGTGTGCACAGTTTACAGGACACACCGCAACAAATCACCAATCTGCTTCCTCAGTAGCTCCCAAACCCACAACTATCATTGTCTAGAAGGACAGAGCAATTGGTGCCCAGGAGTAGCACCCAGTGCTCAACAAAGGTACAAAATTGATATTTATTCATCTTCACTTGGTCAAGTTCCTGGATATACCCAGTAAACTGTTGTGTCCTTAGGCTCACAAATGAAATAGATTGCCAAAGCACATGGGGTTGATGCAAGGTTAACAGAGATTTATTGAATAGCTCTTCATTGTACAAATTTTGGTACTAGGCTCCCCAAAGGCCTGCGGAATAGCCAATGGCCTCATGTAAGTCAGCTGACTCCTTTCACAAAGAGACATTCCCACAATTACAATAACCAATAACGCCTTCATAGTACAGACTGCAGCAGTTCAACAATGTGACTCACCGCCATCTTCACAAGGGCACTGAGGGAAGGGCAATTTTATCAATGATGTTCTCATCTCAAGAAGGAAGAAACAAATAATGAGAACACAATCCGTAATAATCCAGCCAAATATGCTCCTGTTAACATTTACCGCATATCTTGACAAGAAAAAATGATCAATATAAAAATCAGCTCCATCTATTGCTCTGAAATGCGGATCCTGTAAATGTACAGATGGACAATTGAAATGAGGTTTCAGATCTGCCTTTGGAGGCAGCTTTACTTCAGTGGGTCATTGGGTGGTCCAGATCTCACCAACATTTCCAATGACCTTGTTTTTGAGTGAGGCCCTCAGCTGATTTGACTACTTTGCATTGACAGAGCCCCAAGTCATCTCTTGGCCTCTCTTCACAGTAACATTTACATGGTGCTTTGCATCTTTTGATGCTCAACTCATGGGAGATGAAGAAAAACATTGTCACAAGATCAAAGTGACTTCAGCTGCCCCTGGACAAACCAAATTCCTGAATTTTACTAACTTGAAATTTTCTAACCTGATATTCAAAATGTACCTTTTCTTTACTTGTTCATGGGATGTGGGCCTCGCTGGCTGGGCCAGCATTGATTGCCCATCCCTGGGGGCATTTAAGAGTCAACCACATTGCTGTGGATCTGGAGTCACATGTAGGCCAGACCAGGTAAGGACTGCAGATTTCCTTCCCTAAAGGACATTAGAATCATAGAATTTACGGTACAGAAGGAGGCCATTCGGCCCATCGAGTCTGCACCGGTTCTTAGAAACCTATCCCCATAACCCAGTAACCCCACCCAACGCTAAGGGCAATTTTGGACATTAAGGACAATTTAGCATGGCCAATCCACCTAACCTGCACATCTTTGGACTGTGTGAGGAAACCGGAGCACCCGGAGGAAACCCACGCACGGGGAGAACGTGCAGACTCCGCACAGCCAGTGACCCAAGCCGAGAATTGAACCTGGGACCCTGGGGCTGTGAAGCAATTGTGCTAACCACTATGCTACCGTGCTGCCCTGAACCAGATGTGTGTTTACGACAATTGACAATGGTTTATGGTCACCTTTAGACTTTTAATTCCAGATTTGTATTGAATTCAAATTTCACCATCTGCCCTGGTGGGATCGAACCCGTCACCCCAGAGCATTACCCTGGGTCTCTGGATTACTCATCCAGCGACAATACCTGTAATTCTCTCTGACTCTTTATTCCATGATCTTGTTTGCAGCTTGAAATGTAACTTCCACTAAATCCCATTAGTTTAAAGTTATGTATCAGCAGAAAAAAAATATTGATGAATTTTAAATGAATGAAAGTCAACACATCCCTTAGACCTGGTGGGCTGCATCCCAGGATTGTCAGCGAGGGAATTACTGAGATCGTGAATACACTGGTTATAATTTGTCAAAATTTCCATAAATTCTAGAATCACCCCAATGGTTTGAAGTGAGCTAATTTTACACCACTGTTGAAGAAAGGAGGGCGATAAAAAACAGACAAGTTAGCTTGACATCAGTCTGCAGGGAATGTTGGGATCTATTATGAAGGGAATATTGCTGAAAACACAAACATGCTGTCGAAGCTTTTCATTTTTAAATTTTTTCTTTGCCCCGGTTTCGATTCCGGCCCCGGGTCGATATCCGTGTGGAGTTTGCACATTCTCACCGTCTCTGCGTGCGTTTCCCCCCCATAGCCCAAAGGTGTGCAGGGTTGGTCGATTGGCCACGCTAAATTGCCCCTTAAATGGAAAAAATAAATAACTGGGTACTCTAAATTAGGGTGACACTGTTGCTTCACAGCGCCAGGAACCTGGGTTCGATTCCGGGCTTGGGTCACTATATGTGCGGAGTCTGCACGTTCTCCCATGTCTGTGTGGGACTCCTATGGGCACTCCGGTTTCCTCCCACATTCGAAAGATTTTCAGGTTAGGTGGATTGGTCACGCTAAAGTGCCCCGTAGTGTCCAAATGTTAGGTAGGGTTGCTGGGTTATGGGGATAGGGTGGAGGTATGGCCTTAGGTCGGGTGCTCTTTCAGGGGCTGGTGTAGACTGGATGGGCTAAATAGCCTCATTCTTCACTGTAAATTCTATGATTCTATGATCTTACACTCTTCAGAACAGATGCCAAGAAAATCAAATTTAAAGAGAGCAACAATTTATACTGCATGAGAAGAGGGTGCTGATTGGTTGTCCGTGTCAGCTCTGATTGGTTCAGGAGATATCATGTAGAATGTACCGCTGAACTATTGTTCCCCATTGTTTTGTTTCATTTTTTAAAAGATGCAATGCTGGGTCATGTTCTTTCTGCTTGCAGAGGATAGGCCCCTTGCAAGTCTGAGCTTGACTGATAATTTTAAATTGTTTTTTCGTGAAAATTATTGATACGCTTAGGATTGTTCTGCAATTGCTAATCTTCTTGTCCCTTTCAAGAAGGCCGATCTGACTTTGGACGCTGTGATGGTAGGTATGAGTATGTCCAAGGCTGCTAGTGCAGTTGACAATGGTTTCCTGCTTGAAATTAGCACAGAATGCATTGCGTTCATCGGGGTGTGGTGTTTGATATTGTAAATGTGAATGAAGGGATTTAGTAAAAGGGTCAATAGATCTAACACCCCTGCATTACAGTAAAAACACATGATAGTCAAATGCTCCACCTCAAGGACTAACCACCAGCAGAACTCACCAGCAAGGTTATTCACTCATTAGAAGGGCAGTGGCTAGCTGGGAGATAACAGCTAAGCTTTTGGGTGAAAGGATTGATAATACAAGATTGAAATTAAACAATATTCTGTGTGCCGACTAATAATAATAATAATACTCTTTCAGACTTATTTCTGGCGGTCTCCGTTTTATGAATCTTCACTCCAGCTCCTCACTGTGGATCCTCTTTTGCTGCTAGCTCCACTGACATGGCAATTTCTATCACTGATTCAAGAGTTAACGCGGTTTCCGTAAGCAGCTTCCTCTATATTGCTTCACTGTCGATTTCACATCCTATCCAGTTACAATACCACTGCACCACTGCCTCCCCTATTGCCTGGGATGGAGCATCTGAGCTGTAAGGAGCGACTGGTTAGCCTTGGATTGCTTTCCTTAGAGGGGCAGGAGATTCCACGGGATTGGAGAAAACTATCTTCACTCAGAGGGTGGTGAGAATCTGGAATGCACGGCCTGGGAAGATAGTGGAGAATCTGGAATGCACGGCCTGGGAAGGTAGTGGAGAATCTGGAATGCACAGCCAGGGAAGTTAGTGGAGAATCTGGAATGCGCGGCCTGGGAAGGTAGTGGAGAATCTGGAATGCACGGCCTGGGAAGGGAGTGGAGAATCTGGAATGCACGGCCTGGGAAGGTAGTGGGGAATCTGGAATGCACGGCCTGGGATGGTAGTGGAGAATCTGGAATGCACAGCCAGGGAAGGTAGTGGAGAATCTGGAATGCACGGCCTGGGAAGGTAGTGGAGAATCTGGAATGCGCGGCCTGGGAAGGTAGTGGAGAATCTGGAATGCACAGCCTGGGAAGGGAGTGGAGAATCTGGAATGCACAGCCTGGGAAGGGAGTGGAGAATCTGGAATGCACGGCCTGGGAAGGGAGTGGAGGCTGGAAACCTCAAACCTTTAAAAAGCATTTGCATGGACACTTGAAACATTGTCAAATTCAAGGGTATGGGACAAATGGATTAGCGTGGGATTAGTGGTAGTTATTGTCGGTGCACACTTGATGGGCCGAAGGGTCTTTTGTGGGCTGTAGGACTCTATGACCATGACTGGAGGCAGTTAAGAGAAGTTTCCCTTGGCTGGATCTTGGTGTTAAGGGTTGGAACTATCCACATTGGAGTTTGTAAGAATGAGATCTTATTGCAACTTATAAAATACTGAGAGGATTTGACAGGGTAGATCGCGTGGGAAAGTTCCTCCTGTGGGGGAACCCTGAACTAAGTGGCGTAGTTTAAAAATAAGGACAAGCCCAGGTAAATGCATGTTTTTAATGTTTTGAAAGTTTCCCAGTGTGCAAAGAGGGCAAGAGTGGACCCGTTGTTCCATGGAGTCTGTCCCTCCATCCAGACCCGAGAATCTATCTGAGCACCAATCAAGGACCCACTCAAAACTCTTGACTACTTCTTAGCACAGGCTTCTCTCTCTACACCTTTCTCAGTTGCATTCCCTCTGATCCCTTCCCTCACCAGTTCCCGATGCCAGGGATCATTCCCTCCAGCCTCTGGTGGTGTCCTCATGCTGTGTGGAATCACACTCACCCCCACCACCCACCTCCTCATCCCTGTTAGGTTTGAGTTTCACGGCAATCTGTGTAACTAATCCAGGGAATTAAGTGTCAGGGAGAATTACATTTTGAATATCATGTTAGAAAATCTCAAGTTAGTAAAATTCAGGAATTTGGTTTGTCCAGGTGCATCTGAAGTCACTTAGATCTTGTGACAATGTTTTTCTTCAGCTCCCATGAATTCAACATCAAAGATGCAAAGCACCATGTAAATGTTACTGTGAAGAGAGGCCAGGAGATGGTGGGTGGCTCTGTCAATGCAAAGTAATCACATTAGCTGAGGGCCTCTTGTCGACCACAAAGGAGTCCACATGGAGCAGTTAAAAGAAATAAAGGTTTATTGCAATAACTACTATTTTTAAAATTTTATTATTTGTTTATGGGATGTAGGCCTCGCTGGCTGGGCCAGCATTTATTGCCCATCCCTGAGGGCCTTCAAGAGTCAATCACATTGCTGTGGGTATGGAGTGACATGTAGGCCAGACCAGGTAAGGATGGCAGATTTCCTTCCCTAAAGGGCAGCATGGTAGCATAGTCGTTAGCACAATTGCTTCACAGCTCCAGGGTCCCAGGTTCAATTCCCGGCTTGGGTCACTGTCTGTGCGGAGTCTGCACGTTCTCCCCGTGTCTGCGTGGTTTTCCTCCGGGTGCTCCGGTTTCCTCACACAGTCCAAAGATGTGCAGGTTAGGTGGATTGGCCGTGATAAATTGCCCTGAGTGTCCAAAATTGCCCTTAGTGTTGGGTGGGGTTACTGGGTTATGGGGATAGGGTGGAGGTATGGGCTTGGGTAGGGTGCTCTTTCCAAGAGCCGGTGCAGACTCGATGGTCCGAATGGCCTCCTTCTGATCTGTGAATTCTATGAAATAAAGGACATTTGTGAACCAGAAGGGTTGTAATGACAATCGACAATGGTTTCATGGTCATCATTTCATTTTTAATTCCTGATTTTTTTATTGAATTCAAATCCCACCAACTGTCCTGGTGGGATTCGAACCCGGGTCCCCAGAGCATGATCTTGAGTCTCTGGATTACTACCCCAGTGACAATGCCACAACACCACTGCCTCCCCTATTTACACAGCACAAAAGATTCTGAGCAGAATTCTCCGTAGGCTTGACGCCGAAATTGGTTCCGATGCCAAAATCGCAGAGGACGCCGATTTGATGCCAAATCGCGATTCTCCGTCACCTCGCCAGCAGCATCAATGTGTTGCGGAACACAAATACAGGAAAAATCAGTTGTATATCATTGGCGGGTCTTACCCGGCATTCTCTGCAGCCTCTGCGATGCTCCGCCTCCGATGGGGCGGTTCACTTGTGCTTTCAAAAGTCGTGAAGCGGGTGTCGTGGCTGGTGAGGGAGAGAGAGAATCATCGTATCCACAGTGCAGAAGGAGGCCATTCGGCCCATCGAGTCTACACCGGCCCTTGCAAAGAGCACCCTACTTAAGCACATGCGTCCACCCTATTCCCGTAACCCCACCTGGCATTTTGGATCCGAAGGAACTGTGGTGTTGGGTGCTCTGGTGCACAGATGAGCCAACACAGTTGTATGTGGTACAACTCTATTTTATTATAACTCTTATAATACAGTTCGTTCTGGATACTCTGCACGTGCTGTCTCCCTGAGTGTCTTTGGCAATAGCTGTGTCCTGGTTCTCCTCTGCAGCTCTTACTGACCACCAGGGGTCGTGTCTGTGCTTTTATATCTTTCTGTCATTGGTTGTGGTGTTGTGTGTTCTGATTTGTCTGTTGGTGTGTCTATCATGATGTGTGTGTTTGAATATCATGACATCCCCCCTTTTTACAAAGACAAGTGCCTACGTGGTTATAAATATAATTGTGTCGTGAGTGCATCTAAGAGTGTGCGTTTGTGTTGTGTACAGCGTGTGTTTATGACGTAACTATTTACATGGGGCGATGTCGGGTGCGTCACACTAACAAGGTTGTACCATAACAAAACTTGGATGCGAGAGAAAAAAAAAACTTGAACATTGGTCCGGTCAGACGATATCTGGAACAATAAACAACAACAGGTTATAATACAGAAGTGTTTGACTTTTTGAACATATTAACAGCGTTATAAGTCCAGTCTAATGGGTGACCGCCTCAAGAATGGGCTGGTCCTCAAGCCGGTTCAGCTGTGGAGATTTGGGGTCACACTGGTTCACCTTGGACTGTTGGAGGTGATGCTGTTGCCGAAGTCTCTACTTTACCATTTGTTGTACTTCATGCAGTGCTTGGTTTTTTTCATTCTTGCAAATATAACATTCAACATCTTTGTTAGTGGTGCCCTGGCTGTGGTTTGGTTCTGGTGGCGATGGAAGGGGCATGATCCGTGGCATCTCCACGAAGTCATCCTTGGGAACCAGTGGAGGATCCGGCGTGTGCGTACGGTGCAGTTGCGAGCGTGGAAGGTGGCACAAAGCCCGCTGATTGCGCCTACGCACCAATCCATCCGCCCTGCATGCCAGGAACAAGGTGGAGTCTGTTTTCTTTTTATGTTTGTGGTGGACGGCATCTTGTAGTCGATGGGTCGTTGCCATCGAAGTAGCACCATCACTAATATCATGCAAGGCGATGACTGTGCCAGATGTGGAAGTTGGCCAAGACCGTGTACGCTGGTTCCGGCCACCTGCTGTGCCGGAAGGGCGACTCCGCAGAGAAACGTCGAAGCATGTCGCCTTGGAGAGAGAATTGTTGCTCGCATCAACGTCTGGCGATGGCGCGAGTTGGTGTGTCCATCTTGGACCGCCGGTGCTGGTTGCCACTGCCGACCCAGTGGGACTGCCACGCGATCCATTCCCTGTCGCCGTGGCATCTGCCGTCACCCTGAGCGTGCCATCACCGAGGCCGCGACACCGCCCGTCCGGAGCAAGGTCTGGCGTGCGCAGATCAGAGTCGGCGCTTGGCTGCTCCCCATCTGGAGTCCGGTCTGCCTTCCGTCGATGCCCCCCGTCCGGAGTCCCAACAGGTTCACTGGAGGCAGCCGAGATTCCCTGAAGCTGCACTTCTGGAGTCGGAACATGCAGGAATGCACCAACCAGTGGAGAGGCTCGAGCCATCGAGGGTGGAAGCGGTGCGCCGCCACCGCAGTCGTCAGTGGTCCCACCGTGATCGTTGAGTGCCTCGGTACGCACTAGGCGAGGTCTGTCACCTTGCACCTTTTGCATGGGAAGTGGGATGCTGTCGTCACTCGTCTCACATCCCGTGGATAGATCGTCATTAGCAGCTTGCTGTTCACTAGGGTTGGGTAAATTGTCAGAGTTTTCATCTGGTGGTGCACACCATGTCGGTGGACTGTCATTGTCTTGCCATTGTCCTTCATTTGGGCTTTTCTTCTTTGGAACTTTAAATCTTCCCCCAGACATTGCAGAACCTTGTTTATTACCCCCAAATTATCCCATATGTATGGTCTCGAATATAGGATCCACTGTTTCTATCGACATTGTACCATTTTCCAAAGAACATTCCGTTTCACTTTTCTACTCAGGTACCTCATATGTAACTTTGTTTGATGTACATGCCTTCATGGTCTCTGGGTCTGATTTTGCTGGGACTGGCATGGTCACAGTCTCTCTTTTACTGTTCTCAATTGCCCACATTATACTCCCCATACATAACTGCTTAATCACTGGGGTTAGTGTGGTACAATGGATAATCGGGTCGACCTTATCTGCATCTTCATCATTAGTGGAAAGCACACTTGGTTCACTTGAAACTGCTGTGGGTTTTAAATTCGTTATCTGGCTACTCGATGTCGGTGTCCTCAGGATTCTTGCTCCAATGTTCTGCTCAATAATCAGTGGAGTGTGTATAGGTTCAATGCAATTAATGTTCCCCTCCAGGTTTGAAGAGTCATTACTGACTAACTGCTGGTCTCCGAAGTTGGGATTTTGCGGCATTGTGTTGAAGGGAGACATTTGTCCCTGCTGTAGATATGATTCAGGTTGTGTTATTTCCATTACCTGAGGATCAATGTCTTGTCCATTTTTTCGATCCGTACTAAAACACTGGCAATTCTCAGTCTGCTCCTTGCAAGTTAAACATTCAATTAATTTTGTTAGCAAATCCTCAGCATCCTTCTGTGGCCGTGCTGCATTATTAATCTCTGTTCGGCTACAATGATCCTGAAGGTCAGCGCATAAACCTTTTTTCTTCGGGCTTGGACGAGGCGATTCCTTTGGCTTGTCTTCAGTTGGGCTTGAACAGTCTTCAGCGCTGTGCCCTTTATTGTAGCATGAGAGACCGTCATGGTCATGCTGCTGTGTAGTGGAGCATGGTAGGCTGTTATAGCCTTCTTGCTGTTCACGGGAGCATGGCAGACTTGCATCGTCTGCCGCTGGTTGGTCAGGAGAGGTTGCTAGACCCTCATGGTCTTGTTCCTGCAAGGACTGCGCTCTGGAGTCTTGCGTTCCTTCCATCGTGGAGTCCGTCCACGAGCTCTCTGTGGAGGCTTGTGACACTGGAGTCACTTCTTGTTCGTGCAAGGACTGCGCTCTGGAGTCTTGCGTTGCTTCTATCGTGGAGGCTGTCCACGAGCTCTCTGTGGAAGCTTGTGACACTGGAGTCACTTCTGGTTCATGCGAGGACTGCACTCTGGAGTCTTGCATGTCTTCTTTCATAGAGTCGGGAACGTTGAGCGGGACGTGGACCACGCTCTGTGTGGCAGCAGGGCACTCTCCGTGTGCTTGCACCGCTCCCTGTCTGGTAATGTCAGGCTGCAGCATCATCCGGTACTGATAAGTTGGAACGTCATATCTGCTGGGTTGAAGATCCTCAAATCCGAAAAATGAATCCGCATCTGCGTCGGATTCAATATGGGGGCCGCCAATGTGCAACACGAAAGGTTCGTCCGAGTCATAGTCATATAGGACCACGGAGCTATCATTGGGCTCGCGAGGTCCGGAAACACTGTAAAAATCGTCATCGAAGTATTCAAGGTCGGAATCATCGGCTTGTGCGTAGGTAACTGCTTGTCGGAGGGTTCTTCGGAGGTTAAATTCATCTCCTGGGTCAATTTGCGGCACTGTGCTGTCATTCCAGGTGAAGGAAGGTTGTTTTACAGCTTTAACAGATTTTTGTTTTTTTGATTTGGGACGTTTCCCTTTTAAATTGGATTTGGGACATTTCCTTTTTAAATTGATCCAGTCTTGGGCCTCTGACATCCTGACGCTCGGTATGTAGCACGTAGGAAGCGACTGCGCATGCTCAGATCGCTGTTCCTTTACCGATGGCCGTTTTCTTAACTGCGCATGCGCACCATCTCGCGCATGCGCAAACGAAACTTCCGGTTCTGCGCACTTCTCGCGCAACTGTGCTAGCGTTATACCTTTAGCAAGATGGCCGCCGACCTCGACCCAGCCTTTTCTCAGGCCCGGGATTTCGGGCTCCGGGATCCCAGCCACGAGGTGAGTACTGCAGCTTTTCTTACCTTTAAGTCCCCATTGGATTGCGTATTCTTCACAGTACTTGGCGAATTTGCCCATGACTGCCTGGTAAT
Organism: Scyliorhinus torazame; assembly: GCF_047496885.1. Classification (NCBI taxonomy): domain Eukaryota; kingdom Metazoa; phylum Chordata; class Chondrichthyes; order Carcharhiniformes; family Scyliorhinidae; genus Scyliorhinus; species Scyliorhinus torazame. The sequence continues at coordinate 327,603,281 of NC_092710.1, forward strand.
CGTGCCTTTGCTGCCTCCTGAAGAACCTGAACCTTCTGAACATTGCTCTTGCCCTTGCACCGGCGACGATGAGGAGAAATTCAATTTTTTCCTTATCATCCAGGTCCTTGAGTTCAGCTGCCGCCAGGAACAACTCGAACATTTGCCGGAATCGCCGCCAGTTTTCGTGGAGGTCGCCGTCGCACTGGAGCGCCTGCGGAACCGGGAGCTCGTACATCATGCCTGGGCACTGCTGGTTGTCTGTGTACACGGAGGTATGCCGGCAGGTATCGATCCACTCCTGTACCATGTGGTGTTGGGTGCTCTGGTGCACAGATGAGCCAACACAGTTGTATGTGGTACAACTCTATTTTATTATAACTCTTATAATACAGTTCGTTCTGGATACTCTGCACGTGCTGTCTCCCTGAGTGTCTTTGGCAATAGCTGTGTCCTGGTTCTCCTCTGCAGCTCTTACTGACCACCAGGGGTCGTGTCTGTGCTTTTATATCTTTCTGTCATTGGTTGTGGTGTTGTGTGTTCTGATTTGTCTGTTGGTGTGTCTATCATGATGTGTGTGTTTGAATATCATGACAGGAACAATTTAGTATTGTCAATCCACGTAACCTGCATATCTTTGGACTGTGGGAGGAAACCCGAGCACCCGGAGGAAACCCACGCAGACACGGGGAGGAAGTGAAAACTCCATACAGACAGTCACCCGAGGTGGGAATTGAACATGGGCCCCTGGAGCTGTGAAGCAACTGTGCTAACCACTATGCTACCGTACTGTGGTAGAGATAGGACACAAAGAGGGAGGGTACAGAGACGCCCAACAATGGGTTGCCGGGCCAGACGCTGACCGGGCTGGTTGTGGTGGTGGGGGCCCTGCCAGGGCTGGAAAGGGGGGGTGCTGAGTGGACCTCGCCATGGGACTGGGGCGGTGTCCCGGCATGGACAACCATTGCCACAGCCTGCAAGGCAGCCACCTTGCTGCGCACCCGAATGACAGCCCATCTTGGCCCTTGGTTCTGCAGAGTGACATAAGACCATAAGACCATAAGACATAGGAGCGGAAGTAAGGCCATTCGGCCCAACGAGTCCACTCCGCCATTCAATCATGGCTGATTTCAACTCCATTTACCCGCTCTCTCCATAGCCCTTAATTCCTCGAGAAATCAAGAATTTATCAACTTCTGTCTTAAAGATATCAGTGTATTGGTGTCCTCACTCCCCTACCCCACACACCACCCTCTACCGTACACCCCCCAACCTGGCCGCCACCTGCTGGCTGGACATCAGGCGGCCCACCCAGGACAATGTGCATTGTAGCCCCTGTGAGGGCGCTGGGCAAGGGCTGCGGAGCGTACCCCTGGCATGGGCAGCGCAAGTTGATGGTACTCTGGCAGCAGGGACAGGTGCCAGGGCCAGAGGCCCCTGCGGTGCTGAGCAACAAGGGGCCAGGGTTGCAGAGATGGTGTTGGGTGGGGGACATAAGGGGCCAGAGCCCGCAGTGCCAACTGGGGCCACCGTGTAGCCCATTGGACCTGGTAGCGCATGTTAACATGTTGACCTTTCGCCCCCTGCAGACAATGTATATTGGAATTCAAACAGCAATCGCAGCCTTGCTGCTGGTCACCGCAGCCCTAGGGGCTGCCTTGCAGCTGTGTGACTGGCCCTGCTCAAGGATGAGGATGCTGCAGCAGCGGTTCGTGCTCCAGAGGAACAGGAGCCAGCCGCCCAGCATGGAGAGCCGGCCAACAGGCCGAAGAGGAGGAGCATGAGGTGCCAAGGCGGTGCCGCATGAGGCCTCGTTTGTGCCGCAGTGCCTGCCATTCGATGACCTGTCGAACCGGGCTTGCCATCGTAGACTCCAGCTGAGCAGGGGGACAGTGCAACATATCTGCCTGGGCCGCGGGGGTATGGGGTAGGACACTCGTTCCCGGTGGCTGTCATGGTGATGGCCGCCTTGAACGTTTACGCCACGGGGTCCTTCCAGGCGCCGAGTCGGCACTTCCGGGACCTCACAGACCTCGGTGCAGAGATGCATCCGCACCATCATGCAGGCTCTATATGCCGAGGTGGCTCATACATCCACTTCAATGTGGACCGAGCCCCCCCAGGATGCTCAAGTAGCAGTGTTCGCCACCATCACCAGCATGCCCTGGGTCCAGGATGTTAAGGAATGGGTTCAGAGACATTCCAATTAGATGCCTCATTTATGTTAAGTATTCAATAATTGACTGATATGAAAAAAGGCTACAGGTGGCCTTTGGGGCATGTGATGTTGGTGATAGAGTTTTGTTCAGAGTGTGGTAAAAGGAAAATAAAGGTATTTGTGAAAAGGAACAGAACTCTTGACTCTTTACACAACAGCAGCCAGAGGCGAACAATGGCAGCAGAGGGTAGTTCCTGTGCAAATGTGAAGGGTTGAAAGATACAACTTTTCCAGACTTAAGCAAGGAGTGAGTGAGGAGAAAAAAAAATACATATATATGGCTGAACCTAGAATAAAGATATCCGGATATGACTATCCACCATTATTTTCTGAAAGACGATCGTACGACCAATGGAGAAGTGCAGTTGTTATATGGACTAAGGTAACTGCCTTGAGAAAGAGGAAACAAGGTATGGCAATCCGAAGCAAAGTATTTTCTGAACTGGAATTGGAAGAGTGAGACTCAGAAGAAGGTCTGGAGATTCTATTGTGTTTTATGGATAAGATTTATCAAAAGGATGACTTGTTAAGCCCGTATGAAGCCTGGTCAGAATTTGATAGATTCTGGAAAACGGAGGATATCTCTATTGAGGACTATATAATGGAATTTAGCAGACTATACAAAAGGCTTCCACAGTCCGTGTTGGCATTTAAGTTTGCGGAGGAGTTAAGTTTGCAGATCATGATATCTTATTCGATCAGATGAGAGAGACTTATAAGAAGTTTCTGGGGAAACAGTCAATTCCTCGAGCTCTTATGACACAAATGGGTCAGTCAGCAATAAAGCAGACTATGGACGATATATTAGTGACAGGATGGCGAGGTCGCACAGCTACGAGCAGGTTACGTGACTATGGAAGGAGATCGGAACCCAGAGATAATTAGGACAGAACCCCATTTAATACCTACAACAGGAGGAGGGACATGGAGAATGGTAATAGGAAAATGAATGCCAGAAATGCCCGGGGTATGAAAAATTGGTGTGACTCTCAATACTATTATGCTTTCAACTGTCCAATATGTTATAAAGTAGTGTTTGAAGCTACACATGACACGGAAGAGTCAGAAGAGGAAAAAGATAGTGACCAGAAAGAAGGCATTGTCCTATTGACAAGCAGTTTTACGCAGGTAATGAGGGTGTTGGTTGCAGAATCCTTCAATTGTGCTGTACTGGACAGTGGCTGCACATCTACTGTGTGTGGAATTGACTGGTTAAAATGTTACCTGGGCTCTTTGAATGCTGAAAATCATTACAAGGTTAAGGAATTTGAAAGTTCCACAAGTTTCAGGTTTGGGGATGATAATAGTCTGAAGTCGCTGAAAACAGTGGTGATCCCTTGCAATATTGCCGGAGTGAATCATTTCATTAGCACGGATGTTGTATCAAGTGAGATACCTTTGCTTCTGAGCAGACCGTCGATGAAGAAAGCACACATGAAGCTGGGTATGGAACAGGATAAGGCAACAGTTTTTGGAAAGACGGTGGACTTACAATTTACACCGTCGGGACACTATTGTATTCCATTACTGACAAATAATATTTCAGGTGCAGTTGTTAAGGATGTGTTATTGGCAGCTGGAAATGGGACTTTAACTGATTAAAAAGCTTGTTGTATTAAAAATTGCATAGGCAATTTGCGTATCCGTCTCCTCGGAGGCTAAAAAATTTATTACAGAATGCAGGGTAAGGGATGAAGACTATACTAAGCTGACAGAACAGGTTAGTGATCACTGTGTGGTTTGTAGGAAGTACAGAAGGACACCATCACGACCGATAGTAACTCTACCTTTGGCCAGGGATTTTAACGACATTGTGGCCATAGACCTTAAACTCTGGGATAAAGCTAACAATATATTTATTTAGCATTTTGTAGATTTAGCAACCAGATTTAGTGCTAAATCAACCATTGTATGAATTAAAGCCAAGATAGTAATCCTAGATCAGATCGTGGACAAATGGATAGGGACAGGAATGGGCCCACCGGCAAAATTCCTTACAGACAACGGGGGAGAATTTGCTAATGATGCATTTCGGGATATGTGTGAAAACGTGAATATCACAGTTATGAATACGGCTGCGGAAAGCCCATTCAGTAATGGTGTGTGTGAAAGAAACCACGCAGTAATAGATAACATGCTCCTGAAAATTTTGGCAGATGGACCAAATTGCAAGTTAAATTCAGCTTTAGCATGGGCAGTACATGTGTAAAATTTGTTGCAGCTGGTTGGGGGCTATAGTCCCTATCAATTAGTGTTTGGTAGACTATGACGGACTGGGAAATATAACTGAAAGGTAGGACAGCATACAGGTAATGGCAAGCATTCAAGGAATGCTTGTTGTATCTGCATATTTACATTTCTATCGTTCATGGGGAATGACATTCTAGCCCTTCCGAATAACAACATTTTCCAGTGCAAATTATTCAACTTTTATACTTTTTCCTTATTTGGCTGAATTTTCTCAATAATACATCACATTCTAGTCTCCACGATCTTACCCACTCATTTAACCAACCAAATATGGAGAAATCACATGGTCTTCCAACCACATGTTAACCAGGCGTGAGCCTCCAGCCTGGAAGATCTGGCAACCCCAGACAGAGGAATCCCGGCTGCTATTGTTCCTTTAATATTGTTTAAAATCAGGTTCCCCTTCAATTCCAAATTATTTTGCAATGCAGGTGGCGGAAAGCGTCATAGATCGCAGTTATATAAATGTGGTCACACCCAAGGTGCAGTCAAAGAAACGGGTGACCACCAGAAAGGGCAGGCAGTCAGTGCAGGAATCCCCTGTGGTTGTCCCCCTCTCGAACAGGTATACCCCTTTGGATACTGTCGGGGGGTATAGCCTATCAGGGGAAAACAGCAGCAGCCAGAGCAGTGGCACCACGGCTGCCTCTGATGTTCAGAAGGGAGGGTCAAAGCGCAGAAGAGCAATAGTAATAGGGGACTCTATAGTCAGGGGCACAGATAGGTGCTTCTGTGGACGTGAAAGAGGCTCCAGGATGGTATGTTTCCTCCCTGGTGCCAGGGTCCAGGATGTCTCCGAATGGGTAGAGGGCATCCTGAAGGGGGAGGGCAAACAGGCAGAGGTCGTTGTACATATTGGTACTAACGACATAGGCAGGAAGGGGCATGAGGTCCTGCAGCAGGAGTTCAGGGAGCTAGGCAGAAAGTTAAAAGACAGGAACTCCAGGGTTGCAATCTCGGGATTACTCCCTGTGGCACGTGCCAGTGAGGCTAGAAATAGGAAGATAGAGCAGCTAAACACGTGGCTAAACAACTGGTGTAGGAGGGAGGGTTTCCGTTATCTGGACCACAGGGAGCTCTTCCGAGGCAGGTGTGACCGATATAAGAAGGACTGGTTGCATCTAAATCGGAGAGGCATAAATATCCTGGCCGTGAGGTTTGCTAGTGTCACACGGGGGGGTTTAAACTAGTATGGTAGGGGGATGGGCACGGGAGTAATAGGTCAGAAGGTGAGAGCATTGAGGGAGAACTAGGGAATAGGGACAGTGGGGCTCTGAGGCAGAGCAGACAGTGAGAAGTTGCTGAACACAGCGGGTCTGGTGGCCTGAAGTGCAGATGTTTTAATGCAAGAAGTATTACGGGTAAGGAAGATGAACTTAGAGCTTGGATTAGTACTTGGAACAATGATATTGTTGCCATTACAGAGACTTGGTTGAGGGAAGGGCAGGATTGGCAGCTAAACGTTCCAGGATTTAGATGTTTGAGGCGGGATAGAGGGGGATGTAAAAGGGGAGGCGGAGTTGCGCTACTGGCTCGGGAGAATATCACAGCTGTACTGCGGGAGGACACCTCAGAGGGCAGTGAGGCTATATGGGTAGAGATCAGGAATAAGAAGGGTGCAGTCACAATGTTGGGGGTTTACTACAGGCCTCCCAACAGCCAGCGGGAGATAGAGGAGCAGATAGGTAGACAGATTTTGGTAAAGAGTAAAAACAACAGGGTTGTGGTGATGGGAGACTTCAACTTCCCCAATATTGACTGGGAGTCACTTAGTGCCAGGGGCTTAGACGGGTGGAGTTTGTAAGGAGCATCCAGGTGGGCTGCTTAAAACAATATGTAGACAGTCCAACTAGGGAAGGGGCGGTACTGGACCTGGTATTGGGGAATGAGCCCGGCCAGGTGGTAGATGTTTCAGTAGGGGAGCATTTTGGTAACAGTGACCACAATTCAGTAAGTTTTAAAGTACTGGTGGACAAGGATAAGAGTGGTCCGAGGATAAATGTCCTGAATTGGGGGAAGGCTAATTATAACAATATTAGGCGGGAACTGAAGAACATAGATTGGGGGCGGATGCTTGAGGGCAAATCAACATCTGACATGTGGGAGGCTTTCAAGTGTCAGTTGAAAGGAATTCAAGACCGGCATGTTCCTGTGAGGAAGAAGGATAAATGTGGCAATTTCCGGGAACCTTGGATAACGAGAGATATTGTAGGCCTCGTCAAAAAGAAAAAGGAGGCATTCGTCAGGGCTAAAAGGCTGGGAACAGACAAAGCCTGCGTGGAATAAGTAGGAAGGAACTTAAGCAAGGAGTCAGGAGGGCTCGAAGGGGTCACGAAGATTCATTGGCAAATAGGGTTAAGGAAAATCCCAAGGCTTTTTACACGTACATAAAAAGCAAGAGGGTAGCCAGGGAAAGGGTTGGCCCACTGAAGGATAGGCAAGGGAATCTATGTGTGGAACCAGAGGAAATGGGCGAGGTACTAAATGAATACTTTGCATCAGTATTCACCAAAGAGAAGAAATTGGTAGATGTTGAGTCTGGAGAAGGGTGTGTAGATAGCCTGGGTCACATTGAGATCCAAAAAGACGAGGTGTTGGGTGTCTCTAAAAATATTAAGGTAGATAAGTCCCCAGGGCCTGAAGGGATCTACCCCAGAATACTGAAGGAGGCTGGAGAGGAAATTGCTGAGGCCTTGACAGAAATCTTTGGATCCTCACTGTCTTCAGGGGATGTCCCGGAGGACTGGAGAATAGCCAATGTTGTTCCTCTGTAGTCAATATGGACTATATCGATGTTGTCTATATGGACTTCAGTAAGGCCTTTGACAAGGTCCCTCATGGTAGACTAGTTCAAAAGGTGAAGTCACACGGGATCAAGAGTGAGCTGGCAAGGTGGATACAGAACTGTCTAGGTCATAGAAGGCAGAGAGTAGCAATGAAAGGATGCTTTTCTAATTGGAGGGCTGTGACCAGTGGTGTTCCACAGGGATCAGTGCTGGGACCTTTACTGTTTGTAGTATATATAAATGATTTGGAGGAAAATGTAACTAGTCTGATTAGTAAGTTTGCAGATGACACAAAGGTTGGTGGTACTGCGGATAGCGATGAGAACTGTCAGAGGATGCAGCAGGATTTAGATTGTTTGGAGACTTGGGCAGAGAGATGGCAGATGGAGTTTAATCCGGACAAATGTGAGGTAACGCATTTTGGAAGGTCTAATGCAGGTAGGGAATATACAGTGAATGGTAGAACCCTCAAGAGTATTGAAAGTCAAAGAGATCTAGGAGTACAGGTCCACAGGTCACTGAAAGGGGCAACACAGGTGGAGAAGGTAGTCAAGAAGGCATACGGCATGCTTGCCTTCATTGGCCGGGGCATTGAGTATAAGAATTGGCAAGTCATGTTGCAGCTGTATCGAACCTTAGTTAGGCCACACTTAGAGTATAGCGTTCAATTCTGGTCGCCACACTACCAGAAGGATGTGGAGGCTTTAGAGAGGGTGCAGAAGAGATTTACCAGAACGTTGCCTGGTATGGAGGGCATTAGCTATGAGGAGCGGTTGAATAAACTCGGTTTGTTCTCACTGGAACGAAGGAGGTTGAGGGGCGACCTGATAGAGGTCTACAAAATTATGAGGGGCATAGACAGAGTGGATAGTCAGAGGCTTTTTTCCTAGGGTAGAGGGGTCAATTACTAGGGGGCATAGGTTTAAGGTGAGAGGGGCAAGGTTTAGAGTAGATGTACGATGCAAGTTTTTTACACAGAGGGTAGTGGGTGCCTGGAACTCACTGCCGGAGGAGGTGGTGGAAGCAGGGACGATAGTGACATTTAAGGGGCATCTTGACAAATACATGAATAGGATGGGAATAGAGGGATACGGACCCAGGAAGTGTAGAAGATTGTAGTTTAGTCGGGCAGTATGGTCGGCACGGGCTTGGAGGGCCGAAGAGCCTGTTCCTGGCTGTACATTTCTTTGTTCTTTGTTCTTTTGTCTCAAGTTCATTGCTAACCAACTGTGGTATTATAGGTATTACGGTACCTGAGAGGCTAAAGACCCATTGGTATGCTTGCTATTGGCTAGAGTGTATAATAACCCCACCCCAGCACCCCTCATTCTGTACCTGAGCTGCTTGGGGAAACATTTAGCTTATTAAAGCCAGTTGGACTACAACATCGCTTTAGTGGTCATTGATCGTGCATCACCAACCACCTCAATGCGGCAGCATTGATGATATTAGTCTAACGTCACCACACTGCACCCACACAGGGCTAAACTCAATTGTACAGGGTGGTGGGCCCTCTATTGGGTAACGGGGATTAATCACTGCAGTAATTCGCTTTTTCTGTAATCTTGCTTTAAATGAATTGTGCACAGACTGAGATTGAGATGGTCCGAGTGACAGATACAGTTCCAGAATTTTCTATCTTCACACAGCGATGGTTTATATTCATGTTTATCCATCATACTGACCAGAATGTTTAAAGTTGATGTGAAGGGTTAATTGAAATTGGGATTTGTTACAGAGCACAGAGTATTGAAGCTGTTCAATGTGAAATCATGGAGTGATCAGATGTGGGATTGTCCCTGGGCTCTCTCACTCGGAGTTAGTTCCAGATTGAATTATTTAACGACAAGGGAATGTTTAAACTGTAAAGAGACAGTGTGTTCACATCATCTGGAAGAATTTCCTTCAATGTTTGAATAGTTCTGAAATATAATGGGAATGGACCATATAACAGACTGTGTGGAAGAGACACTGTACACTGTAGAAAGAACACGACACTCACTGGAGAAGCCTGCGAATGGGGACTCCCTGTATGGGGAGTAAAGTATTCACTTTTCCTGTCATTCCTGATAATCAAACACTGGACATTGTGATGGGGATGATTAAAAAGGTTGTTTCTCAATCCAGTTTGGTCTGACTCAGACCAGTCCAGGTTCAGGAAACAGATGGGCCCAGGTCAGGAAAGTGAAGTGGGAGTTTTGTGACTCTGACGTGAAGCAGCTTAAAACTGATCCTTAAACCGGAGCAAGAATCCCAATCTAAAATTAGAATCCAGAGACTGAAGGCGGAATAAAGTTTCAGTTCAGATTTCCTCAAACTCACACTGGGAGCTGACATTGGGAATATCGACAGATTGAATCTGTGATTGAGAAAATGATCGATTCAGATCTGACTCCTGTTAACAGGTGACCCATTCACAGGTTTGTCTTGTGGAGTAAATAAACCATCGTCTTCTCGTCTTTGTTTGTCTTTTGTTTTCCAAACTGCTGGGAATGTCTTCTCACTGTGAAATAAAGAGGGTGATGCATTCACACATTTGGTCTCGTGTTAGATTCTTCCTCAGAAATAAATCTGGGTCAATGATCACATCACTAGTTTCATATCAGATAAACTCTCCACATTTCAGTGAAATGATTCTGTTAAAACATTGAGGTGTAAAATTAAAGAATGAGAAAGAATGAAGAGACAGTGAGTAATTTATTGAGAGATGCAACACTTGGAGAGTGAGCTCCATATTGGTCAGGTGACAGCTCACATCCCCGTGCAGCCTGACACTTCAATCTGTCAAACTCCACTCTGAACATTCTTTCTAACTCTGTTAATGGGATATCAATGAGACAAAAGCAGGATAATGCCATCGGTTGGGATTGCTGTCAGTCTTATCAGGAGAGATTGAGGAAACTGGACCTGTATTCTGTCGAGTTTCGAAGAATGAGAGGTGATCCCATTGAACCTCACAAAATTCTTACATGGACGTGACATGGTTGATGTCAATATGATACTTCCCATGGTTACTGAGTTGAAACCAGGGATCAATCTCAAATTGGCCATTTGAGATAGAGATAAGAAAAAACAGAGAACATATAAAAGTACATGACAGGAACAGGCCCTTTGGCCCTCCAAGCCTGTGCCGATCACGATTTCTGAACTAAAAATCAACATTTGCCCTTACTCGGTCCGTATCCCTCTATTTCCTCCCTATTCATGGGCATCATTCTCCGACCCCCCCGCCGGGTTGGAGAATCGCCGGGGGCTGCCGTGAATCCCGCCCCCGCCGGTTGCCGAAGTCTCCAGTACCGGATATTCGGCGGGGCGGGAATCGGGCCGCGCCGGTTTGCGGGCCCCCCCTGCTGGATGCATTTACACATTTGGTCTCGTGTTAGATTCTTCCTCAGAAATAAATCTGGGTCACTGATCACATCACTAGTTTCATATTAGATAAACTCCACATTTCAGGAAATGATTTTGTTAAAACATTGAGGTGTAAAATTAAAGAATGAGAAAGAATGAATAGATGGAGGGTAACTTATTGAGAGATGTAACATGTGGAGAGTCAGCTCCATATTGGTCAGGTGACAGCTCACATCCCCGTGCAGCCCGACACTTCAATCTGTCAAACTCCACTCTGAACAGTCTTTCTAACTCTGTCAATGGGATATCATTGGATAGATAGTGGCCAACACTCAACAATTCATGGATCGGTCATCCACCTGGTGTTGGGAATTTCTTTACTGTTTGGAAAATCTCCCCAATCTGGGTGGGTAGGGGATGATCTGGGTTGGACCTGTTTAATCCGGATCTCATTCTCCGTTCATCACTTTCAAATTTCCTCCATATTTGACCGGTCCACATGCTGGGAATCAGAGACAGAGTGGGGAAAAGGTAGAGTGGTGGAGGAAATTGGTGGAAGAGGGATTTGTCTTGTGATCTTTGGGCTGTGATTGCAAATGGGATTTTAAATTGGGTGATCTCTGTTCCACCTGCTCCAGGACAGCTTAATGCTGACAGGGGGAGTTTGAACTGTGGATAATATCAGAGTCATTGAGTCACAGATGTTCACAGCACAGAACCAGTCCAAAATATAGAAAATAGAAGGCCATTGGAGCCTGGTCTGCCATTCATTATGATCATGGTTAATCATCCAAGTCAATAGCCTAATTCCACTTTCCCCCAAAACATCCACACAACCAATCCGAATCCCAGCTATCCTAAGCCGATTTTTCCAAGTCTTGGCGTCACAAATGTATATTTAAATACCTCTTAAATGTTAAGAGGGTTTTTGCCTCCACTACACCATTCAGGCGGGAGTTCCACACTCCCATCACCCTCTCCCTTAAAACCTCCTGTCCCTTATCTTAAATTTATGCCCTCTGGTCAGACCTCTCCACCAAGGGAAAAAGTTTCTTCCTGTCTACTCTATCTAAGCCTCTCATAATTTTATACATCTCAATCATGTCCCCGCTCAGCCTCCTCTGCTCGAAGGGAAACAACCCCAGTCTATCCAATCTCTCTTCATAACAAAACTCTCCCCAGGCACACCCTGGTAAATATCAACTGTATCCTTTCCAGTGCTATCACATCCCGTCAATAATGTAGATTCCAGAACTGCTCACAGCATTCGAGCTGTGGCCGACCCCAATGTTTTATGCAGTTCCAGCATAAATTCCCTGTGCGGGATTCTCCCAGCCCTGGGCCGGGCCGGAGAATCCCCGCAGACGGGCCACGCCGCCCCAACGCCGGCGCGCGATTCTCCGCAGAGCAGAGTGGAGAATTGGCGCCATTGGCGCCAGCGTGGTTGGCGCGGCACCGATCGCGGGCCGCTCTACGTAGCCGGCCCACCGATTCTCGGTCCGGGATGGACCGCGCGGCCGGCAGAAAAGAGCCGAGTCCCGCCGGCACCATTCTAACCTTCTCTGAGCCGGCGGGACCTCGGCGTGTTAGGGACGGGTGGCGGCCTTCGGGGGGGGGGGGGTGAGGGCGGGTCGGACCCTGAGGGGGGGGGGCCTCCGATGTGGCCTGGCCAGTGATCGGGGGCCACCGATCGTCAGGCCAGACTCTGTGGCTGGGGCCCTCCTTTCCTACGCGCCGGCTCCTGTAGTCCTGCGCCATGCTGTGTCGGGGCTGCGCGTTGAAGGAGGCCACTGCGCATGACCTCATTGGCACTGGGGCAACTGCGCATGACCTCATTGGCACCGGCGCAACTGCGCATGCTCGGATCCCGCGGTGCCCGGGATCTGCAGCTGGAGCGGCGTGAACCGCTCCAGCTCCATGCAGGCCTCCTGTCGGGGCCAGAATTAGTCGTGGGAGCGGCCAGGTCACGCCGTCGTAAAACAGGACGGCGTTTACGACAGCGCGGACACTCTGCCGCGTAATTGGAGAATCCCGCCCCCTACTTTTAAACTCTATGCTCGGGTAATAAAGACAAATGTTACAAAACCCTGGGCAAGTGTGCGGTCAATTCTAGCCCTCTTGACCCAGAGTTGCAAAACTATTGACTTAGCCAATAATTTTTGGAAAAACACCCAAAATCTTTGGCCTCAGCTGCCCAATAATTACAGTCACCAAGCTTGTGAATTTAAACACAGTCAAGTTGATTAATAACAATGGTCTGGATTCTCCGATCCACCAGCTGTCATCAGGTAATTTGATTTGCTCCTCGTGATATCAATAAACGGCTGAAGGCAATGATACTACAAAGGCACCATGGATCTCATGGCCTGAGCCATGGAGGTCATCAGCTGAGCAATGGAGCAGGCATCCCCTGCCATGGAGTGCATCTCCTGCAGCATAATATCCACTGCTGATACCACCCTTCGCAGTGCTGGCCTCATTGCGCAGGAGTGATGGGACCATCTCCTCCATCAGAAAGCAATGGAATTCCACCAGTCGACCTGCAGTCTGAGTAAAGATGTTCGCAACTCTGCCTTGATGTGTTGTGTGTTCTGGATCACATACAGGTCACCAACACTTGAAATGGTGCAACACTATTTTATTAAAAGGTTTACTATTTAAACATACTTGAACTCTGGGTAAATACGATACTAGCTTTAACTTTAACCTTTGCCTTGTCCTAACCAGGTGATGCACTCAGTACATGGTGAATGTCTGTGTTGCAGGCTGTGAGCTCTGTGCTCCTAGCTAGCTGCTACTCGAATGAGCGGGAACTCGAATGCCTCCTGTCTTTGTAGTGCGTGTGCTCTCACTGGTGATTGGCTGTGGTGTTGTGTATGTTGATTGGTCCCACTCTGTGTCCATCAGTGTGTGTCTGCACCATGATATACTGGTGTATATTATGACATCTCCCCTTTTATATTAAAAAATGTGCCTGCGTGACAATAAATAGTGTGTGGTGAATGTTCCTGACTACGTGTGTGCGACATATTTACAGGACTATGTACATGAAACTAAGCTCTTAGCCTGGTGCAGAAAAAACAACGTGTCACACAAATAACGAGATGAACACTATGTACAAACCACTTGAACGATTAAACGGAAGAACAGAACAGACCAGAGAGTCCATTAGTGCACAAAGTTCACAAATTAAGTCTCTGAGGTGGGCGACGAATTCTGGTTGACCGCTTCAAGGGTGGGCGTATAGCCACCAGCTGAGGAGCGGGCTGGACTGCGTCAGAGTGAGGAGGATGCAGAGTAACTGGATTCTCCGCATAGTCCAGGTCAGGGACAACAGGAGGGAGTGGCACTGGAGGAGGATCACGTAGCGAGCGCGGAACGAGACGAAGGGCACGCCGATTACGGCACAGAATGGAACCATCCGGTAGACAAACCAGGAACGAGCGGGGAGCCACCTGCCAAAGACCCACAGCAGTTGCAGACCAGCCACCATCCGGAAGATGGATGCGGACATTGTCATCTGGAGCCAGAGCAGAGAGATCAGCTGCACGGGAGTCATGAGCCGCCTGGTGCTGTGCACGAGACAGTTTCATTTGTTGAAGGACCGGAATGTGGTCGAGGTCTGGGACGTGAATGGACGGCACCGTCGTCCTCAGGGTGCGACCCATGAGCAGCTGGGCTGGCGACAGGCCAGTGGGCAGTGGGGCCGAGCGATAGGCCAGCAGGCCGAGGTAGAAGTCGGATCCTGCATCGGCAGCCTTGCAGAGGAGCCGTTTGACTATGTGTACTCCCTTCTCTGCTTTGCCGTTGGATTGGGGGTACAGGGGACTGGATGTCACATGCACAAAGTTGTACCTCCTGGCAAAGTTGGACTATTCCTGGCTTGCGAAGCAGGGGCCATTGTCCGACATCACAGTGAGTGGGATGCCGTGGCGAGCAAAGGACACCTTGCAGGCACGGGTGACAGCAGACGATGTGATGTCGTGCGAACGTACCACCTCCGGGTAGTTTGAAAAATAGTCTACAATCAGAACATAGTCCCTGCCCAGCGCGTGGAACAGGTCGATGCCGACCTTGGATCAAGGGGACGTGACCAACTCATGGGGCTGTAGGGTCTCACGTGGTTGGGCTGGCTGGAACCGCTGACAAGTGGGGCAGTTGAGCACTGTGTTGGCGATGTCGTGATTGATGCCGGGCCAGTACACTGCCTCTCAGGCCCGTCGGCGGCACTTCTCCATGCCAAGATGGCCCTCGTGTAGCTGTTCCAAGACGAGCTGGTGCATGCTGTGCCGGATAACAATGCAGTCCAGCTTCAGGAGGACACCATCGACGACCGTCAGATCGTCGCTGATGTTGTAGAACTGCGGGCATTGGTCCTTGAGCCACCTGTCCGTTAGGTGGCGCATGACACGCTGTTACAAGGGTCAGCCGCAGTCTTGCGGTGGATTTGGACAAGGCGTTCATCCGTGGCCGGTAGATTGGAGGCCACGAAGGCCACATGGGCGTCAACCTGGCAGACGAATCCCGCTGGGTCACACGGGGTGTTGACTGCCCTGGACAGAGCGTCGGCTATGATCAGGTCTTTGCCCGGGGTGTGTACGAGCTGAAAGTCGTATCGCCGGAGTTTGAGCAGAATGTGCTGGAGGCGAGGCGTCATGTCGTTCAAGTATTTTTGTATTATATTTACCAGCGTGCGATGGTCGGTCTCGACAGTGAATTGGGGAAGGCCGTACACATAATCATGAAACTTGACAACACCGGTCAAAAGGCCCAGGCTCTCCTTTTCTATCTGCGCATAGCGCTGTTCCGTGGGGGTCATGGCGCGTGACGCATATGTAATGGGGGCCCATGATGAGGTCTCATCGCTTTGCAGGAGCACTGCCCCAATGCCAGATTGGCTGGCATCGGTCGAAATTTTTATCTCTTTCGCTGGATCAACTCAGGCCAATACCGGGGCCGTGGTAAGTTTGGTTTTAAGTTCTCTCCATTCGCGCTCATGGGCAGGAAGCCATTGGAAGTCTGTCGTCTTATTGACCAGGTTCCTGAGAGCTATGGTATGAGAGGCGAGGTTAGGGATGAACTTCCCTAGGAAGTTGACCATGCCCAGAAATCGGAGGACCGCCTTCTTGTCCTCTGGCTTTTTCATGGCTGTGATGGCAGCCACCTTGTCCGCATCCGGCCGCACACCCAACTGGGAGATGTGGTCCCCTAGGAAGAACAAGAACAAAGAACAAAGAAATGTACAGCACAGGAACAGGCCCTTCGGCCCTCCAAGCCCGTGCCGACCATGCTGCCCGACTAAACTACAATCTTCTACACTTCCTGGGTCCGTATCCTTCTATTCCCATCCTATTCATATATTTGTAAAGAACAATTGACGGAACAAGACGGAACTTGAGTTCCGTCTGGCCGAAGGAGCATTTGGCTCTGTTGAGGCTTAGGCCCTGCTCCCGTATGCGTTTGAACACGCGCTGGAGGCGACTGATATGCTCCTGCGGTGTGGTGGATCAAATGATTATGTCGTCGACATAGATGCGAACACCTTCAATGCCTTCCATCATTTATTCCATGATCCTGTGGAACACTTCTGACGCCGATATGATCCCAAACGGCATCCTGTTGTAACAATATCTGCCAAAAGGGGTGTTAAAGGTACACAGTTTCCTGCTGGATCTGTCCAGTTGAATTTGCCAGAATCCTTTCGAGGCGTCAAGTTTGGTGACGAGCTTGGCGTGAGCCATCTCGCATGTGGTCTCTTCGCGCTTGGGGATTGGTAATGCTCCCTCATTATGTTGCAATTCAGATCCTTTTGATCAATGCAGATTCTGAGCTCGCCGGAAGGCTTTTTTACGCACATCATGGACCTGATCCAGTCGGTTGGTTCGGTAACTCTGGAGATCACTCCTTGGTCTTGGAGGTCCTGCAGCTGCTGCTTGAGGCGGACCTTGAGGGGTGCTGGGACTCTGCGATGTGCATGCACCACAGGCGTGGCGTCTTGTTTGAGCAGGATTTTGTAAGTATATGGGAGCGTGCCCATGCCTTCGAAGACGTCGCGGTACTGGTCGATGATGGCGTTGAGTTGCGCCCTAAAGTTAGCATCATGGAAGGCAGACGTGTCATCAGGTGAGAGAATGAACTCTTTGAACGAGGTATAGCAGCTTGCACGCCTATGCGCCAAGCAGAGAGTCCTTCGAGGAGCCCACGATCTCGAAAGGAAGGATAGCTGTTCGTGACTTGTGTGTCACTTCGAGTTGGCATGAGCCGGTAGCAGGAATGATGTTGCCATTGTCGTCCAATAGCTGGCAGGCCGATGGGAGAATGGTTGGTTTGACACGAAAGCTTTGGAAAGCAGACCACGCCATGAGATTGGCGGAGGCACCAGTGTCCAGGCGGAATCGTATTTGGGACCGGTTGACCGTCAGGATGGCACACCACTCATCGTCTGGATCGATGCTGTATACCGACAGCGGCTGGTGTCTTTGCTTCGGGGACAGCCTGTTTTTCGTTACGACACCGACTCGAAAAGGCGCCTTTGGGTCCTCGGTGTCACTGCTGTGCGGGAGGTCGGAATCGGACTCGGTGACCGTGGGTTGAATTGCCCGGACACTCCTGCGAGGCTGGCTGAAGCGATATGAATTGGAAGGCTGAGCTGCTCGACAGCAGGCAACATAGTGGCCAAGTCTTCCACATCATAGGCTTTGTCGAGATTTTGCGGGGCATTGCCGCTGTAAATGGGCGGAGCCACAGTTGCTGCACGTCGTGACGTCAGCACGTTTGCTGTGCCACCGCGCATGCGCGGTGTGGTCATGCGTGGTGCGCGCCTGTGCATTACGTTCCTCCACGTCGCCGTCCCCTCGTTTGGTGCAAACAAGCGCGGGAGTCCGCGAAAAGCGCAAGAAATGGCTGCCCTCATTCAGGCTGAGGCCCTGGAGGTGTTCAATCACTTGGACCCGTTCCGCATCGTGGAGACCTTGCCGTGCCGTTTCAGCCGCTTGTATATGGGAATTCCGACTCGTGGCATTTTCATGTAGGACACAGGTCTCGATGGCGCACGCTAGGGTGAGTTGCTTTACTTTGAGGAGCTGCTGACGTAGGGGGTCCGACTGAACACCGAAAACGATCTGGTCGTGTATCATGGAGTCGGAGGTGGGCCCGTAGCTGCAAGATTGCGCAAAGATGCGGAGGTGCGTGAGAAAGGATTGGAAAGGTTCGTCCTTACCCTGCAAACGCTGCTGGAACACGTAGGGTTCGAAACTTTCATTCACCTCTACGCTGCAGTGAGTGTCAAATTTGAGGAGAACCGTCTTGAACTTCGTCTTGTCTTCGTCATCTGCAAAGGCGAGGGAGTTGAAAGTATGGATGGCATGGTCCCCGTCCGTGGAGAGGAGAAGAGCAATCTTTCTGGTGTCCGAGGCACCCTCCCTGTCCGTGGCTTCGAGGAAGAGCTGGAAGCGCTGTTTGAAAATCTTCCAATTGACCCCGACATTGCCGGCGATGCGGAGCGGCGGCGGCGGGCTGATGTTGTCCATGTTGCAGGATGACGGAATGCTGGCGGAAGGCAGATCACTTGCAGGTAGGTCTAAGAAGTGCTAGTATGCAACCACTCCTGGTATCATGATGTGTTGGGTGTTCTGGATCACATACAGGTCACCAACACTTGAAGTAGTGCAACACTATTTTATTAATAGGTTAACTATTTAAACATACTTGAACTGTGGGTAAATACGACACTAGCTTTAACTAAAGAAATGAAATGAAAATCGCTTATTGTCACAAGTACACTTCAAATGAAGTTACTGTGAAAAGCCCCTAGTCGCCACATTCCGGCACCTGTTCGGGGAGGCTGATTCGGGAAGACCTTTGCCTTGTCCTAACCAGTTGATGCACTCAGCACATGGTGAATGTCTGTGTTGCAGGCTGTGAGCTCTGTGCTCCTAGCTAGCTGCTACTCGAATGAGCGGGAACTCTGATGTCCCCTCTCTTTATAGTGCGTGTGCTCTCACTGGTGATTGGCTGCGGTGTTGTGTATGTTGATTGGTCCCACTGTGTGTCCATCAGTGTGTGCCGGCACCATGATATACTGGTGCATATTATGACATGCCTTTATTGTTCCAGCTGATCAGGGATGACCGGACCGAGGGGCACATTATCGGCCGAGGGCCCAGCAATGCCCTGGGCTCCTGCATGCCTCCAAGTGGTGGTTCTCTGGGATGCCCCCGCCTGCACCTGCTGTGGATCTTTGTTTATGAGGTGCTCACCAGTGAGTGACGCAGAAATCTGCCCACTACTAAAGCCCACAGATGAGTCCTCTGTCTCCAAGGGCACGTCGATGCTCCACCCCAAGGCCCCTCCTGTCACACCATCCCACCCCACGTCTAGGCCTCTCCTGTGACACCGCCCACCCCACACCCAGGGCCCTCCTACCACACTGCCCACCCCACACCCAGGCCCCTCCTGTCACACCGCCCCAACCCACACCCAGGGCCCTCCTGTCACACTGCCCACCCCACACCCAGGGCCCTCCTACCACACTGCCCACCCCACACCCAGGCCCCTCCTGTCACACCGCCCCAACCCACACCCAGGGCCCTCCTGTCACACTGCCCACCCCACACCCAGGACCCTCCTGTCACACCGCCCCACCCCACACCCAGGCCCCTCCTATCACACCACCCCAACCCACACCCAGGCCCCTCCTGTCACACCGCCCCAACCCACACCCAGGGCCCTCCTGTCACACTGCCCACCCCACACCCAGGGCCCTCCTGTCACACCGCCCACCCCACACCCAGGCCCCTCCTGTCACACCGCCCACCCCACACCCAGGCCCCTCCTGTCACACCGCCCCAACCCACACCCAGGCCCCTCCTGTCACACCGCCCCACCCCACACCCAGGCCCCTCCTGTCACACCGCCCCACCCCACACCCAGGCCCCTCCTGTCACACCGCCCCACCCCACACCCAGGCCCCTCCTGTCACACCGCCCCACCCCACACCCAGGCCCCTCCTGTCACACCGCCCCACCCCACACCCAGGCCCCTCCTGTCACACCGCCCCACCCCACACCCAGGCCCCTCCTGTCACACTGCCCACCCCACGTCTAGGCCTCTCCTGTCACACCGCCCCATCCCACACCCAGGCCCCTCCTGTCACACCACCCCACCCCACACCCAGGCCCCTCCTGTCACACCTTCCCACCCCACCCCCAGGCCCCTCTTGTCACACCGCCCCACCCCAGGGGTCTCCTGTCACACCACCACACCCCCAGACTCCTCCTGTCACACTGCCCCACCCCCAGGCCCCTCTAGTCACACCACCCCACCCCACATCCCTCCTGTCAAATCACCCTCACCCCCAGACCTTCCTTTCACATCAGTCCCACCCCCAGACCCCTCCTGTCACAATACCCACATCCCTTGGCCTCTCTTGTCACACAGCCCCACTGTAGCGCACAATGACTTTTGAGAGAGACGAGTAGAGATGAAGTCGATGAGGCTTTATTCAGCGAGACTTGTCCCCAGCAGTTCAGCAACAGAATGGAGCGGCGGGGAGAAGTTCGGGTTCGTATACTCCGCCTTCAGGGCGGAGCCAGGAGTCAACAGCCAACCAGGACCCGGGATCTGTCAGCTAATAGCATCACGGCTTCACAGTCCCACATGACCCCGAATACATACTACCACATTCACCCCTTGTTAAACTGAACCCGGCGGGGTGGTGGTTCGCATGGTGGTAGGGGTTTACAAGGCTGGTCCTGGGAGGAAAATTTCGAGCATGTCATTCCAGTTTTAGCCCTACGCTGGGCTATGTACAAGGTTTGTGAGACTATTTACAATATTAGTAAGAGAAAATTTTTTTGTTACAGTCCAACAACATTCTTGGTGTCACGCCGATGCCACGAGTCGAGCGGGCGGTCTGGTCTTCCTCGTCGATCGCCTAAGCCCTGGTGGTGGTGCAGGTGTTTGTTCCGGCGTTGTCATCTCCGGGAGTGTTTTGGTATTTGTTCCTGTTTCACTCCTGGGCGGACACGGGAGGAGGACCGATCCACCCGGGAAGGGGGCGGTCGCGGGGTGCGCCGGTGGCAGGGAGGGGATGATCGGTGTCGGGGGGGGGTGTGTGTGTTGCCGGCGGGCGCCAGGTCTCGCAGGGAGACCGTGTCCTGTCGGCCGTCGGGGTACGCCACGTAGGCGTACTGCGGGTTCGCGTGGAGGAGCTGAACCCTCTCGACCAACGGGTCCGACTTGTGCGCCCGCACATGTTCTCGTAGCAAGATGGGTCCTGGGGCCTCCAGCCAGGTCGGCAGTGACGTTCCGGAGGAGGACTTCCTGGGGAAGACAAGGAGGCGCTCATGAGGCGTTTGGTTAGTGGTGGTACACAGCAGCGACCGGATGGAGTGGAGAGCGTCCGGGAGGACCTCCTGCCACCGGGAAACTGGGAGATCCTGGACCGTAGGGCCAGTAGGACGGTCTTCCAGACCGTGCCGTTCTCCCTCTCTACTTGCCCGTTCCCCCGGGGGTTGTAGCTGGTCGTCTTGCTCGAGGCTATGCCCTTGCTGAGCAGGAACTGGCGCAGCTCGTCACTCATGAAGGAGGACCCCCTGTCACTATGGATATATGCGGGGCAACCGAACAGTGTGAATATGTTGCCAAGGGCTTTAATGACTGTGGCCGCTGTCATGTCGGGGCAGGGGATGGCGAAGGGGAAACGGGAGTACTCGTCCACCACGTTCAGGAAGTATGTGTTGCGGTCGGTGGAGGGGAGGGGCCCTTTGAAATCCAGACTGAGGCGTTCAAAGGGGCGGGAAGCCTTGATCAGGTGCGCTCCATCCGGCCTGAAAAAGTGCGGTTTGCACTCTGCGCAGATTTGGCAGTTCCTGGTGGCTGTACGGACCTCCTCAACAGAGTTGGGGAGGTTGCGGGACTTCACAAAATGGTAGAATCGAGTGACCCCCCGGGTGGCAGAGGTCCTCGTGGAGGGCTTGGAGACGGTCTACTTGTGCGTTGGGACCCTTAGGAAGTGGTATAGACGCCCGTCTGCCTCGAAGGCCGTGTACTTGCGGTCACTCGGGCGGATGGGGAGCTGGTGGAATGCGGACTTGAGGTCCACGGTGGAAAAGACCTTGTACTGTGCAATCCGATTGACCATGTCGGATATACGGGGGCGAGGGTACGCATCGAGCTGCGTGTACCTATTGATGGTCTGACTATAGTCTACGACCATCCTCTGCTTGTCTCCGGTCTTCACAACTACCACCTGGGCTCTCCAGGGACTATTGCTGGCCTGGATTATGCCTTCCTTCAGCAGCCGCTGGACTTCAGACCGGATAAACATCCGATCCTGGGCGCTGTATCGTCTGCTCCTAGTGGCGACAGGTTTGCAATTCGGGGTGAGGTTCGCAAACAAGGAAAGCGGTTCAACCTTGAAGGTCGCGAGGCTGCAGATAGTGAGGGGGGTATTGGGCCGCCGAATTGGAACGTTAGGCTCTGGAGGTTACACTGGAAATCTAACCCTAAGAGAGTGGGAGCGCAGAGTTGGGGAAGGACATAAAGCCTATAATTCTTAAACTCCCTCCCTTGCACCGTTAGGTTCGCGATGCAGAACCCTTTGAACTCTACGGAATGGGATCCCGCTGCCAGGAAAATCTTTTGGGTGCTCGGACGAATAAAAAGAAAACAGCGTCTGACCGTATCCGGGTGGATAAAACTTTGCATTCTCCCAGAGTCGATTAGGCATGGCGTCTCGTACCCATTGACCAGCACCGTTGTCGTTGCCGTTTGGAACGTCCGGGGACGCGATTGGTCCAGGGTCACCGAAGCCAGTCTTGGTTGCTGCATCGTGATGCTTTCTTCCGACCCCGTGGAGTCGTCTATGCTGGGGTCCTTGGCTATCAGCCAAGATGGCGGCGTGCATGGATCGCTCGCGGTCGGAGGTGGACACAATGGCTGCCCCCATGTATCACACGTAGCCGGGGGGTCACAAGATGGCGGCCCCCATCCTCCCCGCATGGTGTCCGGGACCCAAAATGGCGGCGCCCACTGGGCCGCACATGGATCGCTGGGGGGGTTGAGTCTGTTGTCCCCGTTTTCCCCCAGAGATTGTGGCGACCCCCCGGGACTGGCACACCGCTGCATAATGCCCCTTTTTGCTGCAGCTTTTACAAATAGCTGAGCGGGCCGGGCAGCGCTGCCGGGGGAGTTTCGCCTGCCCGCAAAAATAGCAGCGGGGCCCACCGGGATGGTCTGGTGCTCGAGCCGCGCAGGCTTGCGGGGGAGTGGGGGGTGCCGGGGAGTCGGTCGCAACGGGGTTCCACGGAGCCCAAGGGTCTGCCGCGCGGTTGGGGCCGTAGAGGCGAGCATTTTGTGAGGCCACGTCGAGGGAGGCCGCAAGGACCCATGCCTCTGTGAGTCCTAACGAGTCTCTCTCGAACAGTCTTTGGCGAATTTGAGAAGAAGTCATACCTGCCACAAAAGCATCCCTGATTAGGAGCTCCGTGTGCTCGTTTACGCTCACCGACGGGCAGTTGCAGTTCCTTCCCAATATCAACAGTGCGCTGTAGAACTCGTCTAGCGATTCTCCGGGGATTTGCCGTCTCGTCGCGAGTTGGTGGCGTGCGTAGACCTGGTTTATGGGCCGAATGTAGACTCCTTTCAGCATGGCGAGCAGCGTCGGGAAATCCCCCGCGTCTTCGATGAGCGTGTAGATCTCCGGGCTCACCCTGGAATGCAGGACCTGCATTTTCTGATCTTCCGTGGTCCGGCCGGGGGCAGTTCGAAGGTAACCTTCGAAGCATGCCAGCCAGTGTTTAAACACGGCCGCCGAGTTTGCTGCATGGGTGCTGATTCGCAGACACTCCGGGGCGATCCGGAGCTCCATAGTCTTTTAAGCTTGCTTAATAAATTGTAGCGCAACAATTACTCACTCAAGTCGAGAAGGGATGAAGTCAATCGAGGCTTTATTAAGCAAGACTTGTTCCCCAGCAGCTCAGTTACAGAATGCGGCTGCTGGGAGAACTCGAGCTCTTATACTCCGCCTTCAGGGCGGAGCCAGCAGGCGGCAGGTCCAACCAGGACCCGGGACCTGTCAGCCAATAGCCTCTCGGCTTCACAGGTACTGTACTACCCCTAATACATACCACCACACACTGCTCCACTCCCACGGTTCACATTTCACCCGGCTCCACTCCACTAGAATTCAAGACCGGCAAGTACCTGTGAGGACAAAAGACAAGGGTGCCAAGTATAGGGAACCCTCAAGAATGAGGGACATTATGAATCTTGTCAAAAAGAAAAAAGAAGCATTCGTAAACGTTGAAAAGGCTTAGGACAGATGAAGCGCTTGATGAATATAAAGCAAGTAGGAAGGAACTTATGCTCAGAGTTAGGAAGGTTAAAAGGGGTCATGAAATGTTTTTGGCAAACAGGATTAAGGAAAATCCCAAGGCATTTTATACATATGTAAAGAACAAGAGGGTAGACAGAGAAAGGGTTGGTTCATTCAAGGATATTGGATATATCTCTGTCTGGAACCAGAGGAAATGGGCAAGATACAAAATGAATACTTTGCCTCAGTATTCACCAAAGAGAAGGACTTGGTGGATGAGGAGTATAGGTTAGAGTGTGTAGATATTCTGAGTCATGTTGATATTAATAAAGAGGAGGTGTTGGGCATCTTAAAAAGCATTAAAGTAGATAAGTCCCCAGTGCCTGATGGGATCGACTCCAGAATACTGAGGGAGTCAAGGGAGGAAATTGCTGGCCCTTGACAGTAATATTTGTATCCTCATTGGCTACAGGTGAAGTTCCAGAGAAGTGGAGAATAGCCAATGTTGTTCCATCGTTTCAGAAGGGCAGCAGGGATAATGCAGGCGCCGGAATGTGGAGACTAGGAGCTTTTCACAGTAACTTTATTGAAGCCGACTTGTGTCAATAAGCGATTATTGTTATTATAATCCAGGAAATTATAGGCCAGTGAGCCTGACGTCAGTGGTAGGGAAATTATTGGGAAAGGTTCTTAGAGATTGGATTTACTCACTTTGGAAACAAATGGACTTATTAGTGATGGATAGCATGGTTTTGTGAAGGGGAGGTCGTGCCTCACTAATTTGATTGAGTTTTTTGAGGAAATGACAAAGATGATAGATGAGGGAAAGGCAGTAGATGTTGTATACATGGACTTCAGTAAAGCCTTTGACAAGGTACCTCATACTAGACTGGTACAAAAGGTGAAGTCACACGGGATCAGAGGAGAGCTGGCAAGTTGGGTACAGAACTGGCTTGGGCACAGAAGACAGAGGGTAGCAGTAGAAAGGTGTTTTTCTGAATGGAGGGCCTTTGTTGTTTGTGGTGTATATAAATGATTTGGAAGAAAATGTAGCTGGTCTGATTAATAAGTTCGCAGACGACACAAAAATTGGTGGAGTTGCGGATAGTGAAGAGGATTGTCAGAGGACACAGCAAGATATAAACTGGTTGGAGGCTTGGGCGGAGAAATGGCAGATGGAGTTTAATCCGGACAAGTGTGAGGTAATGCACTTTGAAAGGTCCAATGCATGTAGGAATTACACAGTAAATGGTAGAGCTCTTGCAAGTACTGACAGGCAGAGAGATCTGCATGTCCACCGATCACTGAAAGTGACAACGCATGTGGATAAGATGGTCCAGAAGGCATGTGGCATGCTGGCCTTCATCGGCCAGGGCATTGAATATAAAAATTGGTAGTCATGTTACAGCCGTACAGGACCTTAGTTAGGTCTCTTTTGGAATATTGCGCACAATTCTGGTCGCCACACTGCCAGAAGGATGTGGAGGCTTTAGAGAGGGTGCAGAAGAGATTTACCAGAATGTTGCCTGGTATGGAGGGCATGAGCTATGAGGAGCGGTTGAATAAACTCGGTTTGTTCTCACTGCAACGACGGAGGTTGAGGGGTGACCTGATAGACGTCTACAAAATTATGAGGGGCATAGACAGAGTGGACAGTCAGAGGCTTTTTCCCAGGGTAGAGGGGTCAATTGCTAGGGGGCATAGGTTTAAGGTGCGAGGGGCAAGGTTTAGCGGAGATGTACGAGGCAAGATTTTTACACAGAGGGTCGTGGTTGCCTGGAACTGGCTACCGGAGGAGGTGGTGGAAGCAGGGGCGATAGTGACGTTTAAGGGATATCTTGACAAATACATGAACAGGATGGGAATAGAGGGATACAGACCCCGGAAGTGTAGAAGATTTCAGTTTAGACGGGCAACATGATCGGCGCGGGCTTGGAGAGTCTTATGGCCTTGTATGGAAATAAGCTCTGCCAATTAAGGGAGGATATCACTTGTAGAGTGGCCTTGCCACTATCGGGGGCTACTGCTTGGCAAGAGATCCTGCCTAGAAGGGAGGCTGGTGATTTTCTGGAGATAGCTACTGGAGGTATCAACCTTGTATCTTTCAGAACAGGTGCCTTGTTAGACCTCCTTAGAAACCAAGGTCTTGCCGACCAAAAGAGAGACTGTTCTTTGTCTCGAAATAACTGGGGAGTCAAACGTCCTCAGAAAAGGATATAAATATTTAAGTAAAAGCTGCGAAAGTTAGCATTTCGCGTGGAGAGCTGTTTAGGAGATTACTGGGTGTTTAAACTGCTATCTCGACTCGTAGAGTTATGCTCTTGATTGAGTGTAGAACATCGAGATTACTAGTCGTTGTAAGTATGAAATGTTTATAGTTTAAGCAATTATGTAGTTAAGGAGTTCAGACGCTAACTAATCACATATTCTGTAATTGTCAAACTGTATCATTTATCAAAACACTTGTATTACCCTTTTTTCTTTAAATAAATTGTGTGTATATTTTACCATACAGACCCGTGTCTATTTTAATAAATAAGAGTGACATTTAACTAAGACTCATCATATTCTCACCCTTTGAGGCTATCTGAAGGGTCACTTGTCCATGCCTAGCTCTCAAGAATTAGAAATATTTAGTCAACGTTAAGGAAAAGATTGCATCTCAGTCAAAGTCTAACCTGTACACTGAAGGTAGTAAACGCAAGGCACATTATGTATACTAAATTAGAACTCCCATATAGCGAGTCTTCCTTTAGATATTCACAAGACCTTGTCTGGTAGCTTGCAACCTCGGCTACTCGAGAAGATCTTAGATAGAATACTCCTCAACAGTCACAGGCTGAAAGGCCTGTTCCTGTGCTGTACTTTTCTTTGTTCTTTGTTCTATAATTTTGGTCTGTTCTCACTGGAACAGCAGAGGTTGAGAGGTGATCTGATAGAGGTCTACAAGATTATGAGTGGTATGGACAGAGTGGATAGTCAGATGCTCTTTCCTACGGTTGGAGAGTCAAGTATTGGGGGACATTGGTTTAAAGTGCGTAGGTAAAAGTTTAGAACTGATGTGCGAGGCAAGGTAACACAGAGGGTGGTAAATATATGGAACGCGCTGCCTGGGGAGGTGGTGGGTGCAGGTACGATCGCGGCATTTAAGAGACATCTAGACAAATATATAAGTAGGGTGAGAACGGAAGGATACAGACTCTGTCAGTGCATACGGTTTTAGTTTAGGCAGGTACAATGGTTGGCGCAGGCTTGGAGGGCCGAAGGGTCTGTTCCTGTGCTTCTTTGTTCTTTGGTCCCAGCACTGATCCGTGATAAACACCGCTAGTCACAACCCTACATTCAGAAACATACCCTTCCACTGCTACCCTCTGTCTCCTATGACCGTGCCAGTTCTGTATTCATCTTGCCAGCTCACCTCTGATCCCGGAAGCCTTCACCTTCTGTACCAGTTTGCCATGAGGGACCTTGTCAAAGCCCTTACTGAAGACAATTTAGACAACATTACGATATAATTGGGATTACGGACACATGGCCGCAGGGTGACCAGGGATTGGAACTGAATGTCCCAGGGTATTCAGTAGTTTGGAAGGATAGTCATAAAAGAAAAGGTGCTGACATGGCACTGCTGGTTAAAGAGGAAATTAACTCAACAGTGGGTTAAAGAGGAAATTAACTCAACAGTGAGAAAGGATATTAGCTCTGACAATGTGGAGTCTGTATGGGTAAAGTTGAGAAATACCAAGGGCCGAACAACATTAGTGGGTGTTGGAATGATACACATATAGTCAGGTTAGTGATGGGTTAATAATTACATCTCTGTGCAAATCAAACACTAGAGGGCATTACCACTTCTCTGTGTTTAAGTCAGACTCTGAGGGAATTCTGGGAGTAGCATAAGGTGAAAGCATAAGAAGAAGATTAGAGTAGACAGAGTTAACACGAGGTTAGATCATAGCATAGTTAGTGATCATTTAGATTTTTGAGTACTCTCTTTGAAGACAGATTCAATATTACTTAATTATTATCTGTAGCTCAGTAGAGTGTACAAACTTCATTTCATTAATAGTATCATAATAAATTAGTTTATTTCAATCTTTTGATTGATATATTATTTGTCAACATCACATCAGATCATTCTGGAAGAAAGGACAAAGAATAGAACATATTACCAAGAATGATAATATAATAGGTGTCATATATAGACCCTCCAACTGCAGTGTTGATGTTGGGAATGGCATTGAACATGAAATTAGAGATGCATGTAATAAGAGTATATCGGTGATCATGGATGATTTTAATCTGCACATAGATTGGGCAAATCAAATTAGCCGCAATGCCATAGAGGAGGAATTCCTGGAGTGTATACGGGACGGTTTTCTTGACCAATATGTGGAGGAACCAACTCGAGAAAATGAAATGAAATGAAATGAAAAATGAAATGAAATGTAAATCGCTTATTGTCACAAGTAGGCTTCAAATGAAGTTACTGTGAAAAGCCCGAGTCGCCACATTCCGGCGCCTGTTTGGGGAGGCTGGTACGGGAATCGAACCGTGCTGCCGGCCTGCCTTGGTCTGCTTTCAAAGCCAGTGATTTAGCCCTGTGAAGGCCAAGTTATACTAGGTACTGTGTAATGAGAAGGGAATCATTGCCAATCTGGCTGTGCGAGACCCCTTGGGGATGAGCGACCACAACATTATAGAATTTCTTATCAAGGTGGAGAGAGGAAACTATGAAGATAGGAGGCGTGAGTAGGCCATGACAGATTGGGCAGAGTTACTTAAAGGGATGACAGTGGATAGCCATTGACAAACATTCAAGGAAAGCATGGGGAACTACAGCAACTGTTCATTCCTGTCTGAAACAAAAGCAAAGCGGTTAAGAGGGCCAATCCATGGCTTGCAAAGCAAATTAGAAACAGTATCCGATCCAAGGAAGAAGCATACAGATTGCCTAAGAAAAATAATAGGCCTGAGGATTGGGAGCAGTTTAGAATTCAGCAAAGAAGGACCAAGGGATAGTTTAAGAAGGGGAAAACACAATACGAAAATAAGCTTGCAGGAAACATAAAGACTGACACCATGGGCTAGATTCTCCATTATTGGAACTTTGTCTCCACACCATTGTGAGAACTGAGGTCTTTTATGCCCGGAAACCTCATTCTCCGACCCCCCAGAGGGTCGGAGAATGGCCGTTGGCCGCTGTGAATCCCGCCCCCGCCGGTTGCCGAAGTCTCCGAAGGGAGAAAAGTCGGCGGGGCGTTAATGTCGCCACTGCCGCGGAGAATGTCACGGGTCTGCGCAAGGCAGCCGATTTTCGGCCTGACGATATTCTCCCTTCCGGATGGGCCGAAGTCCCGTCGACGTGATGGCCGTTCACGTCGACGTAAATTAAACCTCCTTTTCATCGGCGTGACCCGGTGCTCCAGACTCACGCCGACCAGCATGGAGGTGAGTGACGGCCTGGGGGGTTGGCTCTGGGCAGGCGATGGCGTGGCCGCAGTCTGAATGCGTGAGGAGAGGTGTGTCTCGGCTTGTGTGTGTGTGTGTGTGCGGCGGGGGGGGGGGGGGGGGGGCGGTGGTTAGAGTAGGCTGGGCTCCGGGGGAGTGCAGGAAGAGGCCCAGTCCTCCCCAGATGAGGGGGATGGGGGCAATGGTCAGGGCAGACGGGGTAGACACAGGCGGGTGGCTGTCCACCGTTACCGGCTGGCCCAACGGGCACGGGACAGACTGATAGACGCCCGCTTCACTGACTAGATGGGCGTGGGAATCGGGTAGTATGGCCAAAGACCGCACACCATGGCAACAGCCGACCACCCACACCCCCCACCCATCCACCCACCCAGCACCCTCACCCCCCTCCCCAACCCCACCCACCCCACCCGCATGCACACCACCCCCCCCCCCCAATTGCCGATCCACCTGCGGCACAACGGGCCGGGCTCACACAGTTGCGGGTGGACGCGTGTCTATCGCAGGCCATGGAGGATGATGACAACCCGCCCTGCGATGAGCTCCTGGCTCTACATCGTTGGACTATGTCTGACCCATGGCCACAGTACCACCATCCACCCGGACCATCCCTGCATGCGGCTGTGACACTGCAGCGCACGGTCCCGTCCTCTGCCCGGGGGATGTTGATGGCGGCCCAGGGGGAAGGGGGGCAGACTCACCTGGGGCTGAGGTAAGACCACCCCTCACACACACACTTGCGCTCAACGTACATGACACCCCCGCACACTTTGGACAGAGCACAAAGGCAGCTTCTGTAGGTGTAACATTGACTTTAATAACCAAAGGAGTTCATGCACCTGCCCTAGCCCCTAAAACTCATCTGTGCCCTGCACCCGTGCCAACTTACTCAGTGTCTAATTGTTTGGACTTACGGGCCCATTGACTACGTCTACGTGGTTCCCCAGCAGAACTGGAGGTGGACTCCTGTGATTCCTGCCCTCTGACACTGGATCCCTTTGGCGGCCGTTTCCTGGGGCGTCCTGGCCTAGATGGGCCAGGCTGCGGCCCGGGCGACTGGGAAGGCGAGCTGCCAGCCTGTCCCGCCCGTTGCCCACCCGATGCACCTGGGACGGAAGGGGGGGAGTCCGAGGTGTCGCGGTGTACCGGGACCTCCCCTACAGAGGGAGCCGGGACGGACCACACCACCTCCTCCTCCCTCGGGGTGCCCGATGGCCCCCAGGCCTCTACATGGGTGGGGGATGCGAACGGACTGGCCATCCGACGCCCCCCCGACATCTGGCGCTGCCAGTCCTGGAGGCCCGTGCTGGTATCGACAGGGGTCTGCAGGTTTGCAGCCATGGAGCCCAAGGGGTTGGCAAACCCTGTCTGTGACAGTGCGACGCCGGCTCGCATATGGCCACTGGCGCCGATGCCCTCAGCGATGGCCTGCAGAGACTGGGCCATGGCCTGCTGAGACTGGGCCATGGCCTGCTGAGACTGGGCTATGGCCTGCTGAGACTGGGCCATGGCCTGCTGAGACTGGGCTATGGCGCTGAGCGCCTCTGCCATCTGGCGCTGGCACTGGCTCATGGCCTCCTGTGAGAGGGCAGCCATTTCCTGGGCCACAGACGCCGCCTGCACGGAAGGCCCCAGGCCTCGCAAACCGTTCCCCATGTCTGACACCGTCGCACCCATTGCCTCCACCGCGGACGCCACCCGTGCGGTGTCGGCCTGGGTGGCACGCATGACCGGCACCACTCCCAGCTCCTGGACGCGGGTGGACTCCTCCACCTGCGACCGCAGCCGCCGCAAGCCGCCCGTCACCCTCTTCGCTCGTCTCAGGGTCGGTGGTTGCATCGAATCTATGTGTGGGTGTGGTAACTGCAGGAACCCGGGATCCATCTGGGCGGCAGATGTTCGCTTGGGCTGGGCTGCCCTCCGACCGCCCGGTCCCTCTGCTGCTCCTACCTCCACCTGCTGTACCGGGACGGCTGTGTTGTGCGCACCAGTGAGTGTACCAGACGCCTCATCACTAAAGTGCCCAACCGTGGTGAGTGTTTCTGCGATGGTGGAGGGTGTTGGTGACAGCAGTGGCGTTGTGTCGTGCTCTTCGTCCCACTCTGAGTCCATGGCACTTTGGGGTGGGGGTTCGTCTCCACCCATCCACTCTGAGTCACTGTCCAGTATTTCGTCTTCCTGGGTAGTGCTGTCCCGGGTAGGGGTGTCCTGGGTAGTGGTGTCCTGGGTAGTGGTGTCCTGGGTAGTGGTGTCCTGGGTAGTGGTGTCCTGGCTCGGATGTGACGGGGGCCTGTGGCTGCCCCCCTCGTCGCTGGGTGGTCGCTCCCGCACGTGACGGGGGTGTCGTCTCCCTGTTGCTCCAGGTCTCTCCGTCTCCCGTGGTGTGCGAGGGGCATCCTGCGGGCGTCGCATGCTGGAGGGTGCGGGTCTCTCCGCCTCCTGTGGTCTCCGAGGGGCATCCTGCTGCCGTCGCATGCTGGAGGGTGCGGGTCTCTCCGTCTCCTGTGGTCTCTGAGGGGCTTCCTGCGGGCGTCGCATGCTGGAGGGTGCGGGTCTCTCCGTCTCCCGTGGTCTCCGAGGGGCATCCTGCGGGCGGTCTGCATCTGCGGGGATGGGTGCCTGGACGTTTGGTCCTGCGATACACAGTGAAGCATGCATGGTTAGACATCAGGCAGTGATCTGGTGATACGGGGGAGGGGGATATAGGGGAGGGGGGATATGGGGACGGGCTGTCGGTGGCTCACTCGCTAGTACGCCCCCGACCTCTGCATCAGCAACCTCCCGGTCCTCAGGTCCGCCAGCCAGTTCCAGGGCCCTTTCCTCGTGTACGGTCAGTGGCCTCTCATCAGCGGGCCCTCCTCCAGTCCTCACATGCTCCTTATTGTTGTGTGCGCGCTTCTCCTGTGGGGGGGGGGGGTCAGGGGTAAAAGGCAACAGTGTTAGGCAGGTATATGAATGCATGCCATCGGTTGCGCGTGCATTGCAGAGGTTAAGGTTAGGGCTGGATTCACTTGGGGATATGGGGGATATGGGGGAGGGGGGATATGGGGAGGGGGGGATATGGGGGAGGGGGATATGGGGGATATGGGGGAGGGGGGATATGGGGGAGGGGGGATATGGGGAGGGGGGATATGGGGGAGGGGGGATATGGGGGATATGGAGGAGGGGGGATATGGGGGAGGGTGGATATGGGGGATATGGGGAGGGGATATGGGGGGGGATATGGGGAGGCGGGATATGGGGGATATGGGGGAGGGGGGATATGGGGGAGGGGGGATATGGGGAGGGGGATATGGGGGATATGGGGAGGGGGATATGGGGGAGGGGGGATATGGGGAGGGGGGATATGGGGAGGGGGGATATGGGGGAGGGGGATATGGGGGATATGGGGGAGGGGGGATATGGGGGAGGGGGGATATGGGGGAGGGGGGATATGGGGGAGGGGGGATATGGGGGATATGGGGGAGGGGGATATGGGGGATATGGGGGAGGGGGGTTATGGGGGAGGGGGGATATGGGGGAGGGGGGATATGGGGGAGTGGGGGATATGGGGGATATGGGGGAGGGGATATGGGGGATATGAGGAGAGGGGACATGGGGGATATGGGGGAGGGGGGGATATGGGGGAGGGGGGCTATGGGGGAGGGGAGATATGGGGGAGGGGGGATATGGGGGAGGGGGGATATGGGGGAGGGGGGGATATGGGGAGGGGGGATATGGTGGATATGGGGGAGTGGGGGAGGGGGGATATGGGGGTTATGGGTGAGGGGGGATATGGGGGATATGGGGAGGGGGGATATGGGGAGGGGGGATATGGGGGAGGCTCACCCTGCCTGCTCTGACGAGGTCGTTCACCTTCTTGTGGCACTGGGTGCCTGTCCGTGGTGTCAGGGCCGCAGCGGTGACGGCCTCTGCCACTTCCCTCCACAGACGCCGGCTGTGGTGTGGGGCAACTCTGCGGCCGTGCCCGGGATACAGGGCGTCCCTCCTCTGCTCCACCGCGTCCAGGAGCGCCTCCACATCGCGTGACTCGAACCTCGGGGCTGAGCGATGGCCAGCCATCCAGTCGGGTGTTGCGGTCGGGTGTTCCGGTCGGGTGGGGGGGAGCAGCGCAGCCTTATGAGCTGTCATGCCGTGCAGCGCGTATGACGCTGCACGGCGTGAACCTCTGCGCAAGCGCGGATCCCGTTACGTCGCTGCTAGCCCATTTCAGGCCGGAGACTATCGACCCATTTTTCCGACGTGACGCAAGTCGGATTTGCGCCGTTTTTTGCGCCGATCGGCGGACTTTCCGCCGATAACGGAGAATTTCGCCCCTGGTTTCCAAAGGCCACAGATTCACAGCCTTGCAGGGGGATAAGAGGCAGCTGTCATGGAGCACACAGCTCCAGCTGGTGATACGGCCTCCCGCACTTCCGGATCAGAGGCCGCACATGCGCACGGCAGTGGCCTCCAGCAGCGCTGTGCTCCATGGCGGACTCAGCCCGCGGACCTGGACTGCCGAAATAGTGCCCGCATCGGCCGCTCGCCTGACCCACACCGCCCGCACACATAGCCCCCAGTACCGAATGTGGCCCGCCTTCCCTCTGATCGGTCTGCCCCTGACTCTGATGGCCACGGACTGTCCACAGCTGCCTCGCGGGTTTCCCAAACGGCAGGACCACATTAGAAACACGGCGTCGGGAATTCGGCCGGTTGGAGACGGAGTGGGTCGGGCCTCAGGCAATGGCCTGAGGTGGCGATACTCGATGTGGCGTACTCCCCGAATACACTGCTTTTTGGGGGGGCGGAAAATCGTGGAACCGGCGCAGGTCCCCATTTTGTGCGGGAAAATGGATTCTCGCCGGAGGCGATTCCGGCGTCGGGGTGTGGAGAATCCAGTCCCATGAATTTCTATAGACATGTGAAGAGAAAGAGATTGGTACAGGCAAATCTAGGCCCCCTACAGAAAGAAACAGGGGAATGCATAATAAGCGACAAAGAAATGGCTAAGCAATTAAATGCATACATTGGCTCTGCCTTCACAAAAGAGGACACAAATCAGACACCAGAAATGTTGGAGAATGAAAGGTTTAGCGAGAGGGAAGAATTGAGGGAGATCAATATTAGTAGCGAGATGGTGCTGGGATTGCAGGTGGATAAATCCCCAGGGCCTGAGAATCTGCATCCCAGAGTGCTTAAGGAGGTGGCTCTGGAAATAGTGGATGCATTGGTGGTCATCTTCCGGGATTCTATAGACTCTGGAACTGTCCCTGCAGATTGGAGGGTATCTAATCTCAGTCCAATATTCAAAAAAGGAGGTCGAGATAAAGCAGGGAATTATAGACCGGTAAACCTAACATCGATGGTGGGGAAAATAATTGAATCCATTATCAAGGACTTCATAGCGGAACATTTAGAAAGCAGTGACAGGATCACTCAGAGTCAGCATGGATTTATGAAGGGAAAATCATGCTTGACAAATCTGTTGGAATTCCTTGAAGATGTAATTAGTACAGTTGACAAGGGGGAGCCAGTTGATGTGGTATATTTGGACTTTTAGAAGGCGTTTGACAAAGTCCCGCATAAGAGATTATTGTGCAAAACAAAAGCGCATGGGATTGGGGGAAGTGTATTGAGGTGGATAGAGAGGAAACCAAGAGTAGGAATTATTGAGTCCTTTTCAAATTAGCAGGCCGTAACTAGTGGGGTGCCACAGGGATCGATGCTGGGACCCCAGCTATTGATAATATATATTAATGATTTGGATGAGGGAACAAAATGTAACATCTCAAAGTTTGCAGATGATACCAAGTTGGGTGGGAGGGTGAACTGTGAAGAGGATGCAGGGATCCTACAGCAAGATCTGGACAGGTTGGGTGAGTGGGAAAATCAATGGCAGATGCAGTATAATTTGGATAAATGTGAGGTTATTCACTTTGGAAGCAAAAACAGGAAGGCAGATTACTACCTGAATGGTTATAAATTTGGAGAGGGGACCTGGGTGCCCTTGTGCACCAGTCGCTGAAGGTAAGCATGCAGGTGCAGCAGGCGGTAAAGAAGGCCAATGGTATGTTGGCCTTCATTGCGAGAGGTTTCGAGTATAGAAGCAGGGATGTGTTGCTGCAATTGTACAGGGCCTTGGTGAGGCCACACCTGGAATATTGTGTACAGTATTGGTCTCCTTTTCTGAGGAAGGATGTTCTTGCTCTTGAGAGAGTGCAGCAAAGGTTTACCAGGGATGGCGGGACTGTCATATGAGGAGAGATTGACTAGGTTGGGATTGTTCTCGATGGAGTTCAGAAGAATGAGGGGGGATCTCATAGAGACTTATAAAATTCTAACAGGACTAGACAGGGTAGGTGCAGGGAAGATGTTCCCAATGATGGGCGTGTCTAGAACCAGGGGTCACAGTCTGAGGATTCAGGGAAATCCATTTCGGACAGAAATTAGGAAATATTTCTTCACCCAAAGAGTGGTGAGCCTGTGGAATTCATTACCACAGGAATTAGTTGATGCTAAAATATAAGAGACAGCTAGATATAGCACTTGGGCAGAATGGCATCAAAGGCTATGGAGAGAAATCAGGATTAGCCAATTGAGTTGGATGATCAGCCACGATTGTGATAAATGGTGGAGCAGGCTCGAAGGGCCAAAAGGCCTCCTCCTGCTCCTATCTTCTTTGTATCTATTTATCTATGTAACATCCACTGCCGACTCTCATCAATCATCTTTGTCACTTCTTCGTATGGCTCCTATTCATGTTTCCATGCCAGTTAATGGTCATGTGCTCCAAATGGAGCTTGATGCGAGAGCTGCCGTTTCTGGGGCAGCGCAGAACACTTTTAATCTTATCAAGCAAGGAGTGCATACTTTGGGCGGGATTCTCCGTGAACCGGCGGGGAGGGCCACTCCAGCGCCGAGGAGTGGCGTGAATCCTCCGCACCTTCAGGGGCTAGGCCGGCGTCGGAGTGTTTGCCGCCGCACCAGACGGCGCGGAAGGGCTTGCCGCCATACCAACCGGCGCCGAACGGCCTCCGCCAGCCAGCGCGAGTTGGCACATGCGCGGGAGCGCCAGCATGTGCTGGCGTCAACCCAGCGCATGCGCAGGGAGATTTTTCTCCGCACTGGCCATGGCAGAGGTTGACAGTGGCTGGTGCGGAGGGAAAGAGTGCCCCCACGGCGCAGGCCCGCCCGCGGATCGGTGGGCCATGATCGCAGGCCAGGCCAGCGTGGGGGCAGCCCCCAGGGCTGGATCCCCCCCCCCACCGAGGACTCTGCTGGCCGCCCATGGAGCCAGGCCCCACCGGTCAGGACCTGTTGTGATTCACGCCGGTGTGACCCGCCGGAAACGGGTGGCCACTCGGCCCATCGTGTGCCAGAGAATAGCCGGGTGGGCCCCCCGCCAAAACCCCGGCGCCGGAGAATTCGGCAGCCAGCGGGGACGGGAGTCACGCCGCCCCACGGCGATTCTCCGACCCGCGGGGCGTCGGAGAATCCCACCCAAGTGTCGACATGGCGGCTCATTTGGCCACTGATACAGGGGAGCGGCTGGTTATCGTATTATCTATCCTCACGCCGGTGGTTTCTGGGCTCCAGTCAATGCACCTTCCTTTTATTGTTGTGCAAGGAAATGGCCCTTGCCTGTTGGGCCACGATTGACTACACCAGCTGCAGTTTGATTGGCAGCATAAACTGCAAATGGGCACTGGCGGTTTGTGTACGGTACTGAGCAAATTGCCGGAGGTTTTCCAGCCTGGTTTGGGTACCATTGGGGCAGTGGCCAAAATCCCGGTGGGCTCGGAAGCCCAGCACCGATATTTTCAGCCGCCGGGTTTCCTACGCTAGAGTAGAGAAGGTTGAGACCGTACCTCAGCATTTGGAAAGTTTGAGCATTATTCAGCCGGTGCGCTTGGCTGATTGGGCGGCGCAGGTTGTCCCCGTAATTAAGCCTGATAAGACAGTCTGCCTCTGTGGAGAATAAAAAGGCGTGCTTGTTAGGTGGATTGAACATTCTGAATTCTCCCTCAGTGTACCCAAACGGGTGCCGTAGTGTGGCGATGAGGGGATTTCACAGAAACTTCATTGTTGTGTTATTGTGAGCCTACTTGTGTCACCAGTAAAGATTATTATTATTATTGAATTCACAGTGAACCAGGCTTCGAGTTCAGACCATTATCCTTTACCTCACATCGAGCTGGTGCTTGATAAAGCCTCACGGAATTACATCACGATTTATGCACACAAGGGACTTTCTGAAGACACCGGTTTGCCCCAGGTTGCGGTTTACTGATTTGGCGTGTTAGTCACAGGGACCATGGAACACAAACATTTGCAGAACCTCAAGGTGGTGTTGAAATGGTTTTCCCAATATGGGATCCGCCTGCACAGGGGGAAGTGCGTGTTTCCCGCGAAGGAAGTGATATATTTGGGATATCAGGTGGATTGAGATGGCCGGCACCCGATTCAAGATGGGCATCAAAATGGCCCCCACTCCAAGAGACGGCACAGAACTTCGATCTTTCCTTTATTCTGCCACTTTATTCTGAATTTGGCTATCATCCTCGCCAGCCTCCACTTACTTTTGAAAAAGCGCCAGCCTTGTCTTGGGGCAAGGCCCAGGATATGGTGTTTAACAAGGTGAAACGACCGTTGCCTTCTTCAGGGGTGTTGACACATTTTGGCTCCTCAAAACCGTTGTACGTCACGTGCGATGCTTCACCGTATGGTATTGGGGCAATTTTGTCCAATCGAATGGACGACGACTGTGACCGTCGGTAGCTTTACCTCCGGGACGCCGGTTGCGTGAAAGAATATGTGGCCAGATCAAAGAAGAAGTTCTGGCAGTCATATTCGGTGTAAAGGCATTTCACCAATCCGTCCATGGTCGTCATTTCTTTATCGTCACCGATCACAGGCCATTGCTAGCCCTCTTCCATGACGACAAGGCGGTTCCACTTCAAATCCCTGGATGAGGAAGATGAGAATGTTTTGGGGATGTGGTTGCAATTGTATCTCTAATAGAACTGGTGGGCTGAGAGAGGTTTGGAAGAATATCACTGTGTTATTTTGCTAAAATATAAGTGGGACCGCTCAAACAAAAATATTTTTAAAAACATTTAACAACATTTGATTTTAAATGTTTTGTTTTTACAATTGGGAAAGTGTCCTTCAGATGGAGAGCAGGCCTCACTTCAGCCAGGACCAGTCCCTGGAATGCAGCTCTCCCAGTTTCCTGCAGGTAGAAGCAGCTTTCATACAAAGAAGGGGGAACTGGCAGCAATCCCAATTGAGGACATTATCCTGTCAGTACAACCTCTTCCTGTGACATCTGCAATGCAAAGTGTGGAGAGCAGGAGTTCTTGTTCCTCCTGAAAATTTGAAGGTGTGAGGAAAGGAGAATGAGACTCAGTTGGCACGGTGGTTAGCACTGCCACCTCACAGCGCCAGGGACCCGGGTTCGATTCCGAACTTGGGTGACAGTCGGTGTGGAGTTTGCACATTCTCCCGTGGCTTGCGTGGGTTTCTTCCGGGTGCTCCGGTATCCTCGTACAGTCCAAAAAGTGCAGGTTATGTGGATTGGCCCCTTAGTGTCAAAAGATTAGGTGAAGTTACGGCTTTGCGCTGGTGTTGGGCCTAGGTAGGGTGCTCTTTCAAAGGGTCGGTGCAGACTCGGTGGGCCGAATGGCCTTCTTCTGCATTTTTGATAAGGGAATAAATAAATGTTTCCATGGCCACAAATGACATTCCAGGATGTTGCCTCCCTGGTGCTACGATCAACGATGTCTCAGAGCTGTTACAGGACATTCTGGATGGTGAACAGCCAGTGATTGTGGTGCTCATTGGTACAACTGACATATCACAAAAAAAGAGATGAGGTCCTAAAAGCAGAATATTGGGACTTAGGAAGAAAGTTTAGATGTCGGACCTCAAAGGTAGTGATCTCAGGATTACTACCAGAGCCACGTGCTAGTCAGAGTAGGAATAGTAGGATGTATCGCATGAATACGTGGCTGAAGAGATGGTGCATGGTGTGAGGGGAAGGGTTTCAGATTCCAGGGACATTGGGACCGGTTTTAGGGAAGGTGGGACCTGTAAAAACTGGCAGGTTACACCTAGGCAAGACCGGGACTGATATTCTTGGGGGGGGTACTTGCTAGAGTGGCCTGGAAGGGTTTAAACACATATGGTTTGTGGGGGGGTGGGGGGGGGGGCAGCAATCTGGATTCAGAGCAGGGGGAATCAAGAAGAAGAGAAAAAGACAGCAAAGGGAGTAAGAAAAGTGACAGGCAGAGAAATCAAGGGCCCGTATCAGATAATGGCACTGTAAAAAATAGCAGGGACAGGGTGAGGGACGTTAAAAGGACTAACCTTAAAGTTTTGTACCTGAAAGCTCGGAACATTCAAACTAAAATGGATGAAATAGTTGCGCAGATCGATGTAAAGGGATGTGGTACAGTAGGGATTTTGGAGATGTGACTCCAAGATGACTAAGGATATGAACTAAACATTGAGGGCTATTCAGTTTTTAGGAAGCACTGACAGAAAGGAAAAAGTGGGGTAGTTACATTGTTGATTAAAGAAGAAATTGTATAAAGTATAAATCTTTTTATTGTCACAAGTAGGCTTACATTAACACTGCAATGAAGTTACTTTGAAAAGCCCCCAGTCGCCACATCGGAGATGCATATGATAACAAAAAAGTTATGATTATGGGTGACTTTAATCTGCATATAGATTGGGTGAGTCAAATTAGTCACAGTGCTGTAGAGGAGGAATTTCTGGGGTGTAGACGGGATGGTTTTCGAGACCAATTCATTGATGAACCAACAAGGGAACAGGCCATCTTGGACTGGGTGTTGTGCAATGAGGAAGGATTAGTTGGCTGTCTAGTTGTGAGAGAACCCTTGAGGACGAGTTGTTGATTCTGAGAGCAGGGTTCTGAATCTCAATAAAGGTAACAATAATGGTATTAGGCATGAGTTGGCAATGATGGACTGGGAACCATTACTGAAAGGAAGGACAGTGGACAGGCAATGGCAGGCATTCAAAGAACGAATCGGTGAACTTAGAAAGATATTTATTTCTATTTAGCGCAAGAAAGGGAACTGTGACCAAACCATGGCTTACAAGAGAAATTAGAGATAGTATTAGATTCAAAGAAGAGGCATATAAATTAGCAAGAAAAAGCAATACTCCTGAGGACTGGGAAGAGTTTAAAATTCAGCAAAATAGAACAAGGGGTTGATAAAGAAGGGGAAAATACAAAATGAAAGGAATCTTGGGATGAACATAAAAACTGATTGTAAAGGTTTCTATAGGAATAGAAAGAGAAAACGATTGATTAAAAACTCATGTAAGCCCCTAACAGTTAGAAACAGGAAAATTCATAATGGGGAACAAAGAAATGGGTGAGGAACTAAATTCGTACTTTGCTTCTGTCTTCACAAAGGAAGACATGAATAATGTACCAGAAGATCTGAGTAACACAAGTTTTTGTGAGGAGCTGAAGGAAATTAATATGAGTAGGGAAATGATTTTGGGGAAATGAATGGGATATATCTGAAGGTGGATATATCTCCAGGGCCTGATAAATCCTTACGGAAGAGGCCCTAGAAATAGAGATCCATTGGAGGTCATTTCCAAAGTTCTTTGGACTTGGTTGTTAGAGATTGGAGGCTAGCTAATACAACCCCTATATTCAAAAAGGGAGGTCGAGAGAACAAATGGAGCAATAGACCAGTGAGCCTAACGTCGGCAGGGGGGAAGTTGCTGGAGACCATTATCAAGGATTTCATTGCACAAAATTCGGAAAGCAGAGGGAAAATCAGACAAAGTCAGCATGGATTTACGAAAAGGAAATCATGCTTGACAAATCTACTCAAATTCTTTGAAGATGTAACTAGTACAGGGGGAGGGGGAGCAACCAGAAGTTGTGGGACACATAGGCACCAACGACATGGCTGAGAAAAGGGAGGAGGATTTAAAAAGTGATTTTACGGAATTAGGTTGGAAGCTAAAGAGCAGGACAAGCAGAGTAGTAATCTCAGGATTGCTACCGATGCCACGTGCAAGTGAGGCAAGGAACAGAGAGCGAGTGCAGCTGAACACGTGGCTACAGGGCTGGTGCGGGAGGAAAGGCTTCAGATACGTGGATCATTGGGATACCTTCTGGGGAAGGTGGGACCTGTACATGGAGCTTCTAGTCAAGAGGAAAGAAGCTTACGTAAGGTTGAGGAAGCAAGGATCTGGCAGGGCTCTAGAGTTACAACGTAGCCAGGAAGGAACTCAGAAATGGACTTCGGAGAGCTAGAAGAGGCATGAAAACGCGCTGGCAAGAAGGATTAGGGAAAACCCCAAGGCGTTCTACACTTGCGTGAGAAATAAAAGGATGGTCAGAGTGAGAGTAGGGCCGATCAAGGATAGTGGAGGGAACTTGTGCCTCGAGTCTGAGGAGATAGGGGAGGCCCTAAATTAATATTTTGCTTCAGTATTCATGAGAGAGAGCGAGACCTTGTTGTTCATGAGAACGGCGTGAAGCAGGTTAATACACTGGAACAGGTTGACATTAAGAAGGAGGATGTGCTGGAAATTTTGAAAAGCATCAGGATAGCTATGTCCCCTGGGCCTGATGGGATATACCCAAGGTTACTACGGGAAGCGAGGGAGGAGATTGCTGTGCCGTTGGCAATGATCTTTGCGTCATCACTCTCCGCTGGAGTAGTACTGGATGATTGGAGAGAGGCGAATGTTGTTCCCCTGTTCAAGAAAGGGAATTGGAAAATCCTTGGGAATTACAGACCCATCAGCCTTACGTCTGTGGTGAGCAAAATATTGGAAAGGATTCTGAGAGATAGGAATTATGATTATTTAGAAAAACATAGTTTGATTAAAGCATGGCTTTGTGGGGGGCAGGTCATGCCTCAGAAGCCTCATTGAATGCTTTGAGGATGTGACGAAACACATTGATGAACATAAGAACATAAGAACTAAGAGCAGGAGTAGGCCATCTGGCCCCTCGAGCCTGCTCCACCATTCAATGAGATCATGGCTGATCTTTTGTGGACTCAGCTCCACTTACCGGCCCGAACACCATAACCCTTAATCCCTTTATTCTTCAAAAACTATCCATCTTTATCTTAAAAACATTTAATGAAGGAGCCTCTACTGCTTCACTGGGCAAGGAATTCCATAGATTCACAACCCTTTGGGTGAAGAAGTTCCTCCTAAACTCAGTCCTAAATCTACTTCCCCTTATTTTGAGGCTGTGCCCCCTAGTTCTGCTTTCACCCGCCAGTGGAAACAACCTGCCCGCATCTATCCTATCTATTCCCTTCATAATCTTATATGTTTCTATAAGATCCCCCCCTCATCCTTCTAAATTCCAACGAGTACAGTCCCAGTCTACTCAACCTCTCCTCGTAATCCAACCCCTTCAGCTCTGGGATTAAACTAGTGAATCTCCTCTGCACACCCTCCAGTGCCAGTACGTCCTTTCTCAAGTAAGGAGACCAAAACTGGACACAATACTCCAGGTGTAGCCTCACTAACACCTTATACAATTGCAGCATAACCTCCCTAGTCTTAAACTCCATCCCTCTAGCAATGAAGGACAAAATTCCATTTGCCTTCTTAATCACCTGTTGCACCTGTAAACCAACTTTTTGCGACTCATGCACTAGCACACCCAGGTCTCTCTGCACAGCAGCATGTTTTAATATTTTATCATTTAAATAATAATCCCTTTTGCTGTTATTCCTACCAAAATGGATAATCTCACATTTGTCAACATTGTATTCCATCTGCCAGACCCTAGCCCATTCACTTAGCCTATCTAAATCCCTCTGCAGACTTCCAGTATTCTCTGCACTTTTTGCTTTACCACTTATCTTAGTGTCGTCTGCAAACTTGGAAACATTGCCCTTGGTCCCCAACTCCAAATCATCTATGTAAATTGTGAACAGTTGTGGGCCCAACACTGATCCCTGAGGGACACCACTAGCTACTGATTGCCAACCAGAGAAACACCCATTAATCCCCACTCTTTGCTTTCTATTAATTAACCAATCCTCTATCCATGCTACTACTTTCCCCTTAATGCCATGCATCTTTATCTTATGCAGTAACCTTTTGTGTGGCACCTTGTCAAAGGCTTTCTGGAAATCCAGATATACCACATCCATTGGCTCCCCGTTATCTACCATACTGTTAATGTCCTCAAAAAATTCCACTAAATTAGTGAGGCACGACCTGCCCTTTATGAACCCATGCTGCGTCTGCCCAATGGGACAATTTCCATCCAGATGCCTCGCTATTTCTTCCTTGATGATAGATTCCAGCATCTTCCCTACTACCAAAGTTAAGCTCACTGGCCTATAATTACCCCCTTTCTGCCTACCTCCTTTTTTAAACAGTGGTGTCACGTTTGCTAATTTCCAATCCGTCGGGACCACCCCAGAGTCTAGTGAATTTTGGTAAATTATGACTAGTGCATTTGCAATTTCCCTAGCCATCTCTTTTAGCACTCTGGGATGCATTCCATCCGGTCCAGGAGACTTGCCTACCTTTAGCCCCATTAGCTTGCCCATCACTACCTCCTTGGTGATAACAATCCTCTCAAGGTCCTCACCTGTCATAGCCTCATTTCCATCAGTCACTGGCATGTTATTTGTGTCTTCCACTGTGAAGACCGACCCAAAACACCTGTTCAGTCCCTCAGCCTTTTCCTCATCTCCCATTATTAAATCTCCCTTCTCATCCTATAAAGGACCAATATTTACCTTAGCCACTCTCTTCTGTTTTAAATATTTGTAGAAACTTTTACTATCTGTTTTTATATTCTGAGCAAGTTTACTCTCATAGTCTACCTTACTCTTTTTTATAGCTTTTTTAGTAGCTTTCTGTTGCCCCCTAAAGATTTCCCAGTCCTCTAGTCTCCCACTGATCTTTGCTACTTTGTATGTTTTTTCCTTCAATTTGATACTCTCCCTTATTTCCTTAGATATCCACGGTCGATTTCCCGTCTTTTCACCGTCCTTCCTTTTTGTTGGTATAAACCTTTGCTGAGCACTGTGA
Organism: Scyliorhinus torazame; assembly: GCF_047496885.1. NCBI lineage: Eukaryota > Metazoa > Chordata > Chondrichthyes > Carcharhiniformes > Scyliorhinidae > Scyliorhinus > Scyliorhinus torazame. Next base: position 327,647,709 of record NC_092710.1, read on the forward strand.
AAAATCACTTGGAAGGTTCTCCACTGGTCCTCAACTGTTTCACCATAAAGTCTTTGCTCCCAGTCTACCTTAGCTAGTTCTTCTCTCATCCCATTGTAATCTCCTTTGTTTAAGCATAAAACACTAGTGCTTGATTTTACCTTCTCACCCTCCATCTGTATTTTAAATTCCACCATATTGTGATCGCTCCTTCCGAGAGGATCCCTAACTATGAGATCCTGAATCAATCCTGTCTCATTACACTGGACCAGATCTAGGACCGCTTGTTCCCTCGTAGGTTCCATTACATATTGTTCTAGGAAACTATCGTGGATACATTCTATAAACTCCTCCACAAGGCTGCCTTGACCGACCTGGTTAAACCAATCGACATGTAGATTAAAATCCCCCATGATAACTGCTGTACCATTTCTACATGCATCAGTTATTTCTTTGTTTATTGCCTGCCCCACCATAATGTTACTATTTGGTGGCCTATAGACTACTCCTATCAGTGACGTTTTCGCTTTACTATTCCTGATTTCCACCCAAATGGATTCAACCTTATCCTCCATAGCACCGATGTCATCCCTTACTGTTGCCCGGATGTCATCCTTAAGTAACAGAGTTACACCACCTCCCTTACCATCCACTCTGTCCTTCCGAATAGTTTGATACCCTCGGATATTTAACTCCCAGTCGTGACCATCCTTTAACCATGTTTTAGTAATGGCCACTAAATCATAGTCATTCACAATGATTTGCGCCATCAACTCATTTACCTTATTCCGAATACTATGAGCATTCAGGTAAAGTACACTTATGTTGGCTTTTTTACCTCTGTTCTGATTCTTAACACCTCGATCAGTAACCTCTCCTAAGTTATATTTCCTCTTAACCTTTCTCCTAATTTTCCTTGTCGTTGAACCCATATCTTCATGTAACAACCTGCTGCGTCGCTTACCATTAATGTTTTCACTTCCCGTTTTATTCCTTTTAGTATTCCTGGTCCTATTCACTGAGCTCCCCTCAGTCACTGTACCTTGTACTGTCGCCCTTTTTGATTTTTGACTATGGCTTCTCTGCCTTACACTTTCCCCTTTACTGCCTTTTGTTTCTGTCCCTGTTTTACTACTAGGGCAGTGGATGTGGTGTGTATGGATTTCAGTGAGGCATTTGATACCATGGTTCCCCATGGTAGGCTCATTCAGAAAGTTAGGGGGCATAGGATACAGGGAAATTTGGCTGTCTGGATACAGAATTGGCTGGCTGAAAGAAGACAGCGTGTGGGATTGGATGGAAAGTATTCCGCCTGCAGGTCGGTGACCAGTGGTGTCCCGCAGGGATCTGTTCTGGGACCTCTGCTCTTTGTGGTTTTTATAAATGACTTACATGAGGAGGTGGAAGGGTGGGTTAGTAAGTTTGCCGATGACACGGAGATTGGTGGATTTGTAGATAGTGTTGAGGGCTGTTGCAGGTTTCAAAAGGACATTGACAGGATGCAGAGCTGAGCTGAGAAGTGGTCGATGGAGCTCAACCTTGATAAATGTGAAGTGATTCATTTTGGAAGGTTGAATTTGAATGCTGAATACAGGGTTAAAGACAGGATTCATGGAAGTGTGGAGGAACAGAGGGATCTTGAGGTCCACATACATAGGTCCCTTAAAGTTGCCAACAAGGTTGATAGGGTTGTTAAGAAGGTGTATGGTGTGTTGGCTTTCATTAACAGGGGGATTAAGTTTAAGAGCCGCAAAGTTTTGCTGCAGCTTAAAAAACCTTAGTTAGACCACACTTGGAATATTGTGTCCAGTTTCGCCGCCTCATTATAGGAAGGATGTGGGTGCTTTGGAGAGGGTGCAGAGGAGATTTCCCAAGATGCTGCCTGGACTGGAGGGCATGTCTTATGAAGAAAGGTTGAAGGAGCTAGGTCTTTTCTCACTGGAGCGAAGAAGGAAGAGAGGTGACTTGATAGAGGTGTACAAGCCGAGCAGGCGCCGGAATGTGGCGACTAGGGGCTTTTCACAGTAACTTCATTTTAAGCCTACTTGTGACAATAAGCGATTTTCATTTCATTTCAAGGTGATGAGAGGCATGAATAGAGTGGACAGCCAGAGACTTATCCCCAGGGTGGAAATGGCTGTCACAAGGGGACATAATTTTAAGGTGATTGGAGGAAGGTATAGGGGAGATGTCAGAGGTTGGTTCTTTACACAGTGAGTGTTGGGTGTGTGGAATGCACTGCCAGCAGAGGTGGTGGAGTCAGAGTCATTCGGGACATTTAAGCGACTCTTAGACAGGCACATGGACAGCAGTAAATTGAAGGGGTGCAGGTTAGGTTGATCTTAGATTAGGATAAATGGTTGGCACAATGTCGTGGGCCGAAGGGCCTGTACTATGCTGTACTGTTCAAATGTTCTGCTATGTTCCATGTAGTAGAGTTCACCAGGGAGAACCAGTGGATGTGGTTAATTTCAACTTTCTGAAGCCTTTCCATCAGGTCTCACATAGCAGATAACTGTGTAAAGTTAAAGTGCATGGGATGGTGGATAATGCATTGAGATGGATAGAAAGCTGGTCAGCAGACAGAAAATATTGGAACAAATGGGTCTTTTTCTGTTTGGCAGACAGTGACTAGCAGGAATCTGTGCTTGGACTCCGACTGCACACGTTACATATTAATGATTTGAACGAGGGTCCAAAGATGTGCAGGTTAGGTGAATTGGCCAATGATAAATTGCCCTTAATGTCCAAAATTGCCCTTGGTGTTGGGTGGAGGTGTTGAGTTTGGGTAGGGTGCTCTTTCCAGGAGCCGGTGCAGACTCAAAGGGCCGAATGGCCTCCTTCTGCACTGTAAATTCAATGATAATCTATGATTAATCTAGGACAAAGGTTCGGCACAACATCGTGGGCCGAAAGGCCTGTTCTGTGCTGTATTTTCTATGTTTCACTATGAGGGACCTAATTGTGTAGGGCGGGATTCTGCATGTCGGGATTCTCCGTTTTGCTGGCAGCCTGGGGGTTTCCCGACGGCGTGGGGCTGCCCTGCAATGGGAAACCCCATTGACCAGCTGGGGAAACGGAGCATTCCGCCGGCGTGCCGCGGGACGAAATTCTCTTACCCGCCCCGCCACATTTCTGCCCCGACCGGCCGGCGGGAGTCTCCGTAACACCGGCCGGTCAATGGGGTTTCCCATTGCGGGGCAGTCCCACGCCGTCGGGAAACCCCCGGGCGCCGGCAAAACGGAGACTCCCGCCGGCGGAGAATGACCCCACAGAAATCTGGCGCAGCGAGACGGAGAATCCAGCCCCGGGATCTCCAAATTTGCAGATGATACAAAGTTGAGAGGTGGATCCTCAGTGAGACCTTGGTGTCCTCGTGCATCAGTCGCTGAAAGTAAGCGAGCAGGTACAGCAGGCAGTAAAGAAGGCAAATGGTCTGATGGCCTTCATAGCGAGAAGATTTGAGTATAGGAATGGAGATTATACTGCAATTATATAGGGCATTGGTGAGATGTGTGCGAAATTCTCCATTATCGGCGCGATGTCTGCCAACTGGCACCAAAAATGGCGCAAATCCCACCTGCATCACGCCGCCCCAAACATCGTTAAGTCTCCGGCCCGGAATGGGCTAGCAGCGACGTGGCGCTATCCGCGCTGGCTCAGGCCGTGCAGCGTCATGCACGCCGCACGGCGTGACGGCTCAAAAGACGCGCTGATCCCCCCACCCGACCAGAAGACGCGACCGGATGGCAGCTCAGCCCCGAGGTTCCAGTCCCGTGACATTGAGGCGCTCCTGGACGCAGTGGAGCAGAGGAGGGAGGCCCTGCATCCCGGACACGGCCGCAGAGTCGCCCCACGCCACAGCCGGCGTCGGTGGAGGGAGGTGGGAGAGGCCGTCAGCGCTGTGGCCTTGACACCACGGACAGGCCCCCAGTGCCACAAGAAGGTGAACAACTTTGTCAGGGCAGCCAGGGTGAGCCCCCCCCCCCCGCATGATATCCATACCCCCCCTCCCCATATTCCCCATATCCCCCTCCCCATATCCCTCCTCCCCCATATCCCCCCTCCCCATATCACCCCTCCCCATATCCCCCTCCCCCATATCCCCCATGTCCCCCTCCCCCATATCCCCCTCCCCATATCCCCATCCCCCATATCGCCCATACCCCCCTCCCCATATCCCTCCTCCCCATATCCCCCCTCCCCCATATCCCCCCTCCCCATATCCCTCCTCCCCATATCACCCCTCCCCATATCCCCCCTCCCCCATATCCCCCATGTCCCCCTCCCCCATATCCCCCTTCCCATATCCCCATCCCCCATATCCCCCTCCCCATATCCCCCCTCCCCATACCCCCCATATCCCTCCTCCCCATATCCCCCCTCCTCCCCATATCCCCCCTCCCCCATATCCCCCCTCCCCATATCCCCATCCCCCATATCCCCACTTGCCCATATCCCCTTCCCCCATATCCCCCTCCCCATATCCCCCCTCCCCCATATCCCCTTCCTCATATCCCCCATATCCCCCCTCCCCATATACCCCCTCCCCATATCTCCCATATCCTCGCGCCACCATATCCACCATCCCCTATATCCCCCATATCCCCCTCCCTCATATCCCCCTCCCCATATCCCCCTCCCCATGTCCCCCCTCCCCCATATCCCCCCACCCCATATCCTCCCTCACCCATATCCCCCTCCTCCATATCCCCCTCCCCATATCTCCCCTCCCCATATCCCCCCTCCCCCATATCCCCCATGTCCCCCCTCCCCCATATCCGCCCTCCCCATATCCCCCTCCCGCATATCCCCCCTCCCCAATCCCCCCTCCCCATATCTCCCATATCCTCCCGCCACCATATCCACCCTCCCCTATTTCCCCCATATCCCCCTCCCTCATATCCCCCTCCCCATATCCCCCCTCCCCCATATCCCCCTCCCCGTATCCCCCATATCTCCCCTCTCCCATATCCCCCCTCCCCCATATCCCCCATATCCCCCTCCCCATATCCTCCCTCCCCCATATCCCCCTCCCCATATCCCCCCTCCCCGTATCCCCCCTCCCCGTATCCCCCATATCCTCCCTCCCCCATATCCCCCTCCCCATATCCCCCCTCCCCCATATCCCCCCACACCATATCCTCCCTCCCCTATATCCCCCTCCTCCATATCCCCCTCCCCATATCCCCCTACCCATATCCCCCCTCCCCATATCCCTCCTCCCCATATCACCCCTCCCCCATATCCCCCCTCCCCATATCCCCCATATCCCCACATCCCCCCTCCCCATATCTCCCCTCCCCCATATCCCCCCCATATCCTCCCACCCCATATCCTCCCTCCCCCATATCCCCCCTCCTCCATATCCCCCTCCCCATATCCCGCCTACCCATATCCCCCCTCCCCCATATCCCTCCTCCCCCATATCCCCCCTCCCCCATATCCGCCTTCCCCCATTTCCCCAAGTGAATCCAGCCCTAACCTTAACCTCTGCAATACACGCGCAACCGATGGCGTGCATTCATATACCTGTCTAACACTGTTGCCTTTTACCCCTGCCACCACCGCCCACAGGAGAAGCGCGCACACATCACCAGGGAGCATGTGAGGACTGGAGGAGGCCCAGCTGATGAGAGTCCACTGACTGAACATGAGGGAAGGGCCCTGGAAATGGCTGGCGGACCTGAGGACCGGGAGGTTGCTGATGCAGAGGCCGGGGGCCCACCAGCAAGTGAGCCACCGACAGCCCGTCCCCAAATCCCCCCTCCCCCATATCCCCCCTCCCCCATATCCCCCCGCCCCCATATCACCTGATCACTGCGTGTCTAACCATGCATGCTTCATTGTGTATCGCAGGAGCAAACGTCGAGGCACCCATCCCCGCAGATGCAGACCGCCCGCATGATGCCCCTCGGAGCCCACGGGAGACGGAGAGACCCGGACCCTCTGGCATGCGACGCCCGCAGGATGCCCCTCGGAGCCCACGGGAGGCGGAGAGACCCGGACCCTCTGGCATGCGACGCCCGCACGATGCCCCACGGAGACCACAGGAGACGGAGAGACCCGGACCCTCTGGCATGCGACGCCCGCACGATGCCCCTCGGAGACCACAGGAGACGGAGAGATCCGGACCCTCTGGCATGCGACGCCCGCACGATGCCCCTCGGAGACCACGGGAGACGGAGAGACCTGGAGCAACAGGGAGACGGTGCCCCCATCTCATGCGGGTGCGGCGACGCAGGCGTGTGCCACCCAGCGACGAGAGGGGTAGCCACAGGCCTCCGTCACAGCCGAGCCACGAAACCATAATCCATGACACCCCTACCCAGGACACCCCTACCCAGGACACCCCACACAGGACACCGCTACCCAGGAAACTGAAATACCGGACAGTGACACAGAGTGGATGGGCGGAGACGAACCGCCACCCCAAAGCGCCATGGACTCAGAGTCGGACGATGCGCACGACACAGCGCCACTGCTGTCACCAACACCCTCCACCATCGCAGAGACTCTCACCTCGGTTGGGCACTTTAGTGATGAGGCGTCTGGTACACTCACTGGTGCGCACAACACAGCCGTCCCGGTACAGCAGGTGGAGGTAGGAGCAGCAGAGGGGCCGGGCGGTCGGAGGGCCGCCCGGCGCAAGCGAACATCTGCCGCCCAGATGGATCCCGGGTTCCTGGGGTTATGACACCCACCCATAGGTCCGATGCAACCACCGAACCTGAGACGAGCGAAGAGGGTGACGGCCAGCTTGCGGCGGCTGCAGTTCCAGCTGGAGGAGTCCACCCGCGTCCAGGAGCTGGCAGTGGTGCCGGTCATGCGTGCCACCCAGGCCGACACCGCACGGGTGGCGTCCGCGGTGGAGGCAATGGGTGCGACAGTGCCAGACATGGGGAGCAGTTTGCGAGGCCTGGGGCTTTCCGGGCAGGCGGCGTCTGTGGCCCAGGACATGGCTGCCCTCTCACAGGAGGCCATGAGCCAGCACCAGCGGCAGATGGCAGAGGGGCTCAACTCCGTGGCACAGTCTCTGCAGGCCATGGCCCAGTCTCAGCAGGCCATGGCCCAGTCTCAGCATGCCATCGCTGAGCCGGCGTTGCACAGTCACAGACAGGGTTTGCCAACTCCCTGAGCTCCATGGCTGCAAACCTGCAGACCCTTGTCGATACCAGCACGGGCCTCCAGGACTGGCAGCGCCAGATGTCGGGGGGGCGTCAGATGGCCAGTCCGTTCACATCCCCCACCCATGTAGAGTCCTGGGGGCCATCGGACACCCCGAGGGAGGAGGAGGTGCTGGGGCCTGTTCCGGGTCCCATTGTAGGGGAGGTCCCGGAACACCTCAACACCTCGGGCTCCCCCCCTTCCGTCCCAGGTGCATCGGGTGGGCAACGGGCGGGACAGGCTGGCAGCTCGCCTTCCCAGTCGCCCGGGCCGCAGCCTGGCCCATCTAGGCCAGGACGCCCCAGGAAACGGCCGCCAAAGGGATCCAGTGTCAGAGGGCAGGAATCACAGGAGTCCACATCCAGTTCTGCTGTACCGTCTGGGGAACCACCTAGGCGTAGTCAAAGGGCCCGTAAGGCCAAACAATTAGACACTGAGTAAGTTGGCATGGGTGCAGGGCACAAATGAGTTTTAGGGGCTAGGGCACGTGCATGAACTCCTTTCGTTATTAAAGTCAATGTTACACCTACAGAGGCTGCCTTTGTGCTCTGTCCAAAGTGTGCGGGGGTGTCATGTACGTTGAGCGCAAGTGTGTGTGTGAGGGGTGGTCTTACCTCAGCCCCAGGTAAGTCTGCCCCCTTCCCCCTGGGCCGCCATCAACATCCCCCCGGGCAGAGGACGGGACCGTGCGCTGCAGTGTCACAGCCGCATGCAGGGATGGTCCGGGTGGATGGTGGTACTGTGGCCATGGGTCAGACATAGTCCAACGATGTAGAGCCAGGAGCTCACCGCAGGGCGGGTTGTCATCATCCTCCATGGCCTGCAATAGACACGCGTCCACCGGCAACTGTGTGAGCCCGGCCATTGTGCCGCAGGTGGATCGGCAATGGGGGGGTGGTGTGCATGCGGGTGGGGTGGGTGGGGTTGGGGAGGGGGGTGAGGGTGCTGGGTGGGTGAATGGGTGGGGGGTGTGGGTGGTCGGGTGTTGCCATGGTGTGCGGTCTTTGGCAATAGACACGCGTCCACCGGCAACTGTGTGGCCATACTACATCTAGTCAGTGAAGCGGGCGTCTATCAGCCTGTCCCGTGCCCGCTGGCCCAGCCGGTAACGTTGGACAGCCACCTGCCCGTGTCTAGCCCGTCTGCCCTGACCATTGTCCCCATCCCCCTCATCTGGGGAGGACTGGGCCTCTTCCTGCGGCTCCTCCACTCCGCCCTCCTCTGCCTGCGGCACATCGCCCGTCTGCTGGGCTATATTGTGCAGGACGCAGCACACCACAATGATGCGGCCGACCCTATCTGACCGATACTGGAGGGCGCCCCCAGAGAGGTCCAGGCACCTGAAGCGCATCTTCAGCACGCCAAAGCACCTCTCTATCACTCCCCTTGTCGCTACATGGGCATCATTGTAGCGGTTCTCCGCCTCATTGCGTGGCCTCCGTATAGGCGCATTCAGCCACGATCGCAATGGTTAACCCCTCTCGCCCAGCAACCAGCCCCTCAGCCGGGGATGGCGTCCCTCGTACATGCCGTGGATGTGTGACATCACGTATGAGTCGTGTACACTGCCCGGGTAACGGGCGCAGACATGCAGGATCATCATGCGGTGGTCGCAGACCACCTGTATGTTCATCAAATAGGTCCCCTTCCTATTGGTGAACACGACCCTGTTATCTGCAGGTGGCCGCACGGCGACGTGCATCCCATCAATCGCGCCCTGGACCATGGGGAACCCGGCCACGGCAGAGAAGCCCACGGCCCGGGCATCTTGGCTGGCCCGGTCCACAGGGAAGCGGATGTAGCAGTGCGCAATGGCATATAGGGCGTCTGTCACTGCCCGGATGCACCGGTGCACCGATGTCTGCGATATGCCGGACAGGTCCCCACTCGGTTCCTGGAATGACCCCGTTGCATAAAGGTTCAGGGCCACCGTAACCTTGACGAACATGGGGAGAGGGTCCCCCCCGCCAGTGCCACGCGGTGATAGGTGCGCCAGCAGGTGGCAGATGTGTGCCACAGTTTCCCGGCTCATCCGGAGTCTCCTCCTGCATTCCCGGTCCGTGAGGTCCTGGTATGACAGCCGGGGCCGGTACACACGGGGCGTCCTCGGGTGCCTCCGTTGCCATGTGGCCACGGCGTCCTCCTCCCCCTCCTCGTCCTGTCGGTCAGGTGTCCCTCCAGCCTGGTCGGCTGCCGCCTGCCCCTCTGCGGTAGCCTGCGCCGCCTCTCTGGCACGCTCCCCATCCTCCTCCTCATCCAGGGCAACATGGACATTAGCGGCTGCCGCCACAGCGGCCAACATCGCTGGCTGATCGGAAAACATGACGGCCTGGGGAGGGTGGGGGAACGACGGCATGTCATCATTGCCCATACCCCCTCAACCTCCCAGCCAGGTGGCATGGACCGCATGGGTCCGACTGTTGGAGGCTGGCACCTGGCCAGGTGGACCAACTCACTTGCCCTCGCACCCCCCCTCCCCGGCACGGACCCCGTCCCCCGTCCCCCTCCCCGGCATGGACCCCCCCCCCCCCGGCACAGACCCCGTCCCCCTCCCCGGCACGGACTCCCCCCCCCGTCCCCCTACCCAGCACGGACCCCCCCTCCTCCCCGGCACTGACCCCCCGTCCCCCTCCCCGGCATGGAACCCCTCCGTCCCCCTCCCCGGCACGGACCCCCCGTCCCCCCGTCCCCCACCCTGGCAGCCATCCTCCCGTCCCCGGCACTCACCTTCCCTCCCGGCACTCCCCCAAAGCCCAGCCCACTCTAACCATCCCCCCCGCCGCACACACACACACACACACAACCCTACACACACCTCTCCCCCACACATACAGACTGCGGCCACGCTATCGCCTCTCCAACGGCCAACGCCCCAGGCCGTCACCCACCTCCACGCTGGTCGGCGTCAACCATGAGCACTGGTTGACGCCAATTAATAGGTAGTTTGATTTACGCCGACGTGACCCATGATCATTCTCCGAGGTGTGCGGTGCGATTGACGCCCCGCCGACTTTTCTCCCTTTGGAGAATTCGGCGGCCGGCGGTGGCGGGATTCACGACGGCCCACGGCGATTCTCCGACCCGGTGGGGGTTCGGAGAATCTCGCCCCACAACTGGAGTATTGTGTGCAGTTTTGGTGACCTGGGGCGAAATTCTCCCCCAACGGCGCGATGTCCGCCGATTGGCATCAAAAATGGCGCCAATCAGACGGGCATCGCGCCGGGCCAAAGGTGCGGAATGCTCCGCATCTTTGGGGGCCGAGCCCCAATATTGAGGGGCTAGGCCGGCGGCGGAGGGATTTCCGCCCCGCCAGCTGGCGGAAATGGCGTTTGTTGCCCTGCCAGCTGGCGCGGAAATGCGACGCATGCGCGGGAGCGTCAGCGGCCGCTGACAGTTTCCCGGCGCATGTGCGGGAGCGTCAGCGGCCGCTGAAAGTTTCCCGCGCATGCGCAGTGGGGAGAGTCTCTTCCACCTCCGCCATGGTGGAGGCCGTGGCGGAGGCGGAAGGGAAAGAGTGCCCCCACGGCACAGGTCCGCCCGCGGATCGGTGGGCCCCGATCGCGGGCCAGGCCACCGCGGGGGCACCCCCCGGGGTCAGATCGCCCCGGGGGGACCCCGGAGCCCGCCCACGCCGCCTGGTCCCGCCGGTAAATACCAGCTTTGATTTACGCCGGCGGGACAGGCAATTTCTGGGCGGGACTTCGGCCCATCCGGGCCGGAGAATTGAGCGGGAGGTCCCGCCAACCGGCGCGGCCCGATTCCCGCCCCCGCCAATCTCCGGTACTGGAGACTTCGGCGGGGGCGGGGGCGGGATTCACGGCGGCCAACGGCCATTCTCCGACCCGGCGGGGGGTCGGAGAATGACGCCCCTTATCTGAGGAAGATATACTTGCTCTGGAGGGAGAGTTTTCGAGGCTGGTTCCTGGGAAAGGGAATGACAAATGAGGAGAGGCTAACTTGGTTAGGATTATATTCATTGGAGTTTAGAAAGTGAGTGGGCATCTTACAGAAACTCATTAAATTTTAAAGAGGCTTCGACGGGGTTGATTCAGAAAGAATTTTCCCGATGGTGGGGACTCCAGAACTAGGAGTCATTGTTTCAGGATAAGGGGTAAACCTTCTGGGACTGAGGTTAGGAGAAATTACTTCACCCAGAGAATTACTTCCCGTACCAGCCTCCCCGAACAGGCGCCGGAATGTGGCGACTAGGGGCTTTTCACAGTAACTTAATTTGAAACCTACTTGTGACAATAAGCGATTTTCATTTCATTTCATTTCAGAGAGTGGTGAATCTGTGGAATTCACTACCACAGAAAGTAGTTGAGGCCAAAACGTTGCGTGATTTCAGAAGGAATTAGATATAACTCTTGGGGCTAAAGGGGCCAAGGGATACAGAGGAAGGCTGGATTAAGTTATTGAACTTGATGAATAGCCATAATTATAATGAATAGCGGAGCAGGCTCAAAGGGCTGAATGGTCTCCTCCTGTATCTCTGTATGTTTCCATGTCGCGAGTCTATGAACCAGATCCCAACCAACGTTCCTCCCCTATCCACCCAGATTGGCGAGATTTTCCAAACAGTGAAGAAATTCCCAACACCAGATGGATGACCGATCCATGGATTGTTGTATGTTGGCCGTTATCTATCCAGTGATACCCCATTGACAGAGTTAGAAAGACTGTTCAGAGTGGAGTTTGATAGATTGAAGCATCAGACTGCACGGGGATGTGAGCTGTCACCTGACCAATATGGAGCTCACTCTCCAAGTGTTGCATCTCTCAATAAATTACTCCCTGTCTCTTCATTCTTTCTCACTCTTTAATTTTACACCTCAATATTTTAACAGAATCCTTTCACTGAAATGTGGAGAGTTTTTCATAGATTATCATAGAATTTACAGTGCAGAAGGAGGCCATTCGGCCCATCGAGGCTGCACCGGCTCTTGGAAAGAGCACCCTACCCAAGGTCAACACCTCTACCCTATCCCCATAACCCAGTAACCCCACCCAACACTAAGGGCAATTTTGGACACTATGGGCAATTTACATTGGCCAATCCACCTAACCTGCACATCTTTGGACTGCGGGAGGAAACCGGAGCACCCGGAGGAAACCCACGCACACACGGGGAGGATTTGCAGACTCTGCACAGACAGTGACCCAAGCCGGAATCGAACCTGGGACCCTGGAGCTGTGAAGCAATTGTGTTATCCACAATGCTACCGTGCTGCCCACTAAAATGGTCATTACAAATGGTGCAATGGTATTTAAGTTTTCTTGCTTCAATCCAATTGCTCCATGTAATATTCACTGTGTAAATTCAATGTGAGTCACTGTGTACCCAATTCATTTTTCCCAATTAAGGGGCAATTTAGCGTGGCCAATCCACCTAGCCTGCACATCTTGGGTTATGGGGGCGAAACACACGCAAACACAGGGAGAATGTGCAAACTCCACACGGGCAGTGACCCAGAGCCGGGATCGAACCTGGGACCTCGGCGCCGTGAGGCAGCAATGCTAACCACTGCGCCACCGTGCACGGTAGCGTTGTGGACAGCACAATTGCTTCACAGCTCCAGGGTCCCAGGTTCGATTCCGGCTTGGGTCACTCTCTGTGCGGAGTCTGCACATCCTCCCCGTGTCTACGTGGGTTTCCTCCGGTGCTCCGGTTTCCTCCCACAGTCCAAAGATGTGCAGGTTAGGTGGATTGGCCATGATAAATTGCCCTTAGTGTTCAAAATTGCCCTTGGTGTTGGGTGGGGTTACTGGGTTATGGGGATAGGGTGGAGGTGTTGACCTTGGGTGGGGTGCTCTTTCCAAGAGCCGGCGCAGACTCGATGGGCTGAATGGCCTCCTTCTGCACAGTAAATTCTATGATAAATTCTAGGCTATCTAATATGAAACTAGTGATGTGATCATTGACCCAGATTTATTTCTGAGGAAGAATCTAACACGAGACCAAATGTGTAAATGCATCACCCTCTTTATTTCACAGTGAGAAGACATTCCCAGCAGTTTGAAAAACAAAAGACAAACAAAGACTAGAAGACGATGGTTTATTTGCTCCACAAGAGAAACCTGTGAATGGGTCACCCGTTAACAGGAGTCAGATCTGAATCGATCATTTTCTCAATCACCGATTCAGTCTGTCGATATTCCCAATGTCAGCTCCCAGTGTGAGTTTGACGAGATCTGAATTGAAACTTTATTCCATCTTCAGTCTCTGGATTCTAATTTTAGATTGGGATTCTTTCTCCGGTTTAAGGACCAGTTTTAAGCTGCTTCACATCTGAGTCACAAAACTCCCACTTCACTTTCCTGACCTGGGCCCATCTGTTTCCTGAACCTGGACTGGTCTGAGTCAGAACAAACTGGATTGAGAAACAACCTTTTAAATCGTCCCCAACACAATGTCCAGTGTTTGATTATCAGGAATGAAAGGAAAAGTGAATACTTTACTCCCCATACAGGGAGTCCCCATTCGCAGGTTTCTCCAGTGAGTGTCGTGTTCTTCCTACAGTGTACAGTGTCTATTCCACACAGTCTGTTATATGGTCCATTCCCATTATATTTCAGAGCACAGGAGTCAGAACTATTCAAACATTGAAACATGTGATGAAAATCTCAGTGTTTTACAAATGGTGAACACACTCTCTTTACAGTTTAAACATTCCCTTATAGTTAAATAATTCAATCTGGAACTAACTCCGAGTGAGAGAGCCCAGGGACAATCCCACATCTGAACACCTCATGATTTCACATTGAACAGCTTCAATACTCTGTGCTCTGTAACAAATCCCAATTTCATTTAACTCTTCACATCAACTTTAAACATTCTGGTCAGTATGATGGATAAACTTGAATATAATCCATCGCTGTGTGAAGATAGAAAATTCTGGAACTGCATCTGTCACTCGGACCATCTCAGTCTCAGTCTGTGCGCAATTCATTTAAAGCAAGATAACAGAAAAAGCGAATTACTGCAGTGATTAATCCCCGTTACCCAATAGAGGGCCCACCACCCTGTACAATTGAGTTTAGCCCTGCATATGTGCAGTGTGGAGACGTTAGACTAATATCACCAATGCTGCCGCATTGAGGTGGTTGGTTAGCAATGAAATTAAGACATCGCAAAATAATTTGGAATTGAAGGGAAACCTGATTCTAAACAACATTAAAGGAACAATAGCAGCCGGGATCCCTTTTCTGGGATTGCCAGATCTTCCAGGGCTGGAGGCTCACCAGCTCCCCGAACAGGCGCCGGAATGTGGCGACTAGGGGCTTTTCATAGTAACTTCATTTGAAGCCTACTTGTGACAATAAGCCATTTTCATTTCATTTTATTTCATTTTATTTCACGCCTGGTTAACATGTGGTTGCAAGACCATGTGATGTCTCCATATTTGGTTGTTTAATTCAGTGGGTAATACATCACTGGAATGTGATGTATTGTTGACGGAAGTCAGCCAAATAAGGAAAAAGTATAAAAGTTGAATATTTTGCAATGGAAAATGTTGTTATTCAGAGGGGCTTGATGTCATTCCACATGAACGATAGAAATGTAAATATGAAGATACAACAAGCACGTTTCACATATTTGTTCCCTGAATACCTGCCATTGCCTGTCCGCTGTCATACCTTTCAGTAATATTTCCCAGTCCGTCATAGTCAGCTCAAGCCTCATATCCTTAATCACATGCATCACTGATTTCCTGTCTAATGTTATTCCCAACATCACAACCCCTACGATTGCCCCTTGATGCTTCTTAACTCGTCCCACACAGATTCCACATAATTTGTACTAATATATTTCCTCAATATTGAATCAATATCTTCTTTAATCAACAATACAACTCCACCACCTTTTCCTTTCTGTCTGTCCTTGTTAAAAACTCTATAGCCCTCAATCTTTAGATGTTTAGTTCCCATCCTTGGTCACCTTGGAGCTATGTCTCCGTAATCCCAACTATATCATATCCCTCTACACCGATCTGCGCAACTAATTCATGCATTTTATTTTGAATGGACAGACATTGCATTCCCTCTGAGGTAAATATATCCTGTCTTAAGTAAGGAGATGAAATTTATGGTCAATATTCCAGGTTAAACTCAATGTGTACTTTGTGGAAAATGAAATCAGTTTTAGAATAGAGGCCGGAATTCTCCGGCCATTCGCTGGCGGCAAGCTTCTCTGGTCCCGCTGGCAGGGTACCAGTGTTGTGGGGTCGCTTCAATGGGAATTCCCATTGACTCTGGCGGGAGCAGATAATCCCGCCGCCAGTGAATGGCGCTCCGCTTCCTGCTGCCGAAAAAACACTTGGCTGGAGGCCCGGAGAATCCCGCCCAGAGTTAAGCACATCTCACTGTTTAGTGTCCACAAAGGTAACAATACCTAGTTTTCAGCTTCTTCAGTTCTTTCAAAAGCAATGAACATGAGCCCACGTGTGGTATACAAAGCGATACGAAATACTTCTCCAAAACTTTGATTGTCCTGTTCTAAGTCCTTCTGGAATTGAGCCACGCGATTTTCAATTTCATCTTCATCAGCTTCGTCGTCAAAAGCCCTGGAACAGAATTAATAGAGGAATTGAATTTTTATTCATCCTGATAAAACTTGTTTGGAAACCAAGTCGGTTGTCAGGACAACAGGAACAGGAGTTGACCATTCAGCCCATTGAGCCGCCCCCACCATTCAGTTAGTCCACAGCTGTAGTGACATCATAGAGAAGCTCGCCAAAGGTACAGACAAATGGCAAAGTTTAATACAGAGAAATGTGAGGTGGTGCATTTTAGAAGGAGGTGAAGGGAGAGTCAATATAGACTTTATGTTCCAATTCTACAGAGTGTACCAGGCCAGGGGACCTCAGGATGTATTGCTCTTTGAAGGTGGCAGCAGATCTTGAGAAAGTTGTCAATAAAGCATATGGGCACCTGGTTTCCCAGTCACATGGGTTGTGATGATATGAAGGCACCAATCTCTTATATGGATGGCATTGTCCATGGGGGGTGGGGGGCCTTGAAGCTCACTCAGAGATCAGGGTACCCTTTCAAAATGGCGCCACAATCTCTGAGGAGCCGGTCTCGCCGGCAGGTTCGGCCCGAAATGTGGGCTAGACCGGCGGGAAACTTCCCAAGGAATGAAAAAATGACAATAAGATATCGGAGCAGAATTAGGCTATTCGGCCCATCGAATCTGGTCCGCCATTCGATCATGGCTGATGCGTTCCTCATGCCCATTCATCTGCCTTCGCCCCATAACTTCTGATCTCCTTATTAATCAAGAAATTCCCTTATTAATCGAGCACCCCAGATTGGTGCTTCAGGTGCTGTTACCTACAGGGCTCCAGACCCAGAGCTGGAAGGTGGAATTAGCAGAATCGTTCTCTTCTAGAACATAAGAACTAGGAGCAGGTGTAGGCAATTTAACCTCTCTAGCCTCCTCCACCATTCAATATGATCATGGCTGATTTCATCATGGCCTCAACTCTACCATTCTCACTAACCCTTAAACCCATTATGAATTAAAAATCGGTCTAACTCCTCCGTAAATTTACTCACTGTCCCAGCATCCCCCGCACTCTGTGGTAGCGAATTCCACTCATTCATGACTCTCTGGGAGAAAAAGTTTCTCCTCATCTGTTTTACGCTGCTGCTTATCCTGAGACTATGACCTCTTGTTCTAGAATGCTCCACAAGAGCACCACCACCACCGGCCGTATGGGTGCCCCTCAAAAGGCCGTTCCCCCCGAGGAGCCCACAGACTTCCCACCTCCATCCACAACCTGGCGCCACATTGCTGCTGGGGCAGCACGCAGTCCACCTATGGGGGAAGCCCACAGTAGATCCCACAAGAAGCCACAGGACAGGGGCTGCAGGGCGTACTGTTGGCATGGGTAGGGGAGCAACCGGTACCCCTGCTGGCAGGGATGGGTGCCGGGGTCAGAGGCCCCCCCCCAGTTGCCATGGAACGATGGGCAAGGGCTGCGGTGCAGATGGGGGCATGCGGAGAGGCAGCAATGCAGACTGGGGCCACCATGTAGCCCGTTGGACCTGGATGGGCTCAGGTGTACCGTGCTAACATGTTCGCTTTTCAGCCCCTGCAGAGAATGGATTTCGGTATCCAACCGGGAATGGCTGGAATCTGCCTGGCCGTCGCAGCCCTGGCGGATGTACTGCGGCTGTACAAGCTGGATATGCTCTGGGAATCCCTGCCGAACAGGAGTCTGCCCCAGAGGAGCAGGGAGCCACCGAGTGGGAACAGAGAGCTGGTCATCCAACAGGCGGAGGAGGAGGTGCGAAGGAAGCGCCGCATCAGACCCCGTGTGTGTCGGCAGCACCTGTCATTGGAGGACCTGCCGGACCCAGCATGTCACCAAAGACTCCGGCTGGGCAACGAGACTGTGCAACATCTCTGCTGCATCATGGAGCATCTGGAACCGTGGGGAGTCTGGGGGAGGACACCTGCTCCTCAAGGCCGCCAAGGTGATGGTCACCTTGAACTTCTATGCAACGGAGTCCTTCCATATGCCGAGTGGGGACCTGTCGAGGATCTCCCAGACCTTCATGCACAGGTGCAACTGTGCCATTGCAGAGGCTCTGAATACCCAGGCACCGCAACGCATCAACCTCAATGTGGACCAAGCCCACCAGGATGCCTGGGCAGCGGGATTCGCTGCCATCGCTAAGATGCCCCAGGTTCTGGGGGTGATCGATGAGACACATGTCCCCATATGAGCACCACATGAGGAGTTGACCTTCATAAACCAAAAGGGTACAACTCCATGAATATGCAGCTGATGTGTGACCAGCAGCTGCACATCAGGCACATCTGCGGCGATAACCAGGCAGCGTGCACGACGGCTTCATCCTGGCACACTGGACATTTCCCAAAATATTTGAGGCACCACCTGAGTGAGGAGTTAAGGGTTGTCTTCTGGGTGACAGGGGTTATCCACTGCAGTCGTGGCTAATGACGCCGATCTGGAAGCCACAACCAACACAGGGACCCGTTACAATGATGCCATGCAATGACCAAGGGTGTGATCGAGCAGTGCTTCGGCATCCTGTAGATGTGATTCAAGTGCCCGGGCCACTCTGGAGGTGCCCTTTAGTATAGCACCAGGAGAGTCTCCCTCATCGTGGTGGCCTGCTGCATCCTCCACAAAATCATGCAGCAGAGATGCTGGAGGAAAAGGAAGTACTCCAGGCCTCATCCAACAAAGAGCATGCGGAGGAGGGCAAGGATGGCAGGGCATGGGGCCTGGGCGGCCACTGGAGGCCGCACAATGTGTGCACCTGCACATGGGACACAAATTGGCACCAGGTTCACTGGCTACTCGAACATCCCCTTTCAACCCACACATCCACCTCTCCGCCATGTCTAATCTCCCCAGCCCCTGTGCACCCCTCTGGCACTTGAAACCGCCTTCATTAACGTGGAACTCTCGTGATTCAGTCCCGGCATCAGCGCTTAGTCTCTCAAACGGAGAATCCTGGAGCTCATCTCTGGAATCAATCGAGTGAACCTCCTCTGAAATTTCTCCAATGTCATTATATTTTTCCTCAAATAAGGAGACCAAAACTGTGCACAATACTCCAGGTGCAGTCTCACCAATGACTTATATAGTTGCAACAACACTTCCTTACCGTTAAATTCAATTTTTGCTGTAAATGCCAAAATTGTATTCGCTCTCCTTATTACCTGCTACATCTACATGCTAGTTTTCTGCGACTCATGCATTAGGACCCCCAGGTCCCTCTGCCCCGGAACATCCCAAAGTCCCTCCCAATTTAGTTAATAAGTTGCGATTCCATTTTTCCGACCAAAATGGATTATCTCACACTTATCCACGTTAAATGCCATCTGCCACATTTTGGCCCACTCGCCTAACCTACCCATATTCGCCGTATTATTGCCAAGTTTGAGGCTGCAACAAAAATAGGTGGGAAGGCAAATGGCGAGGATGATGCAAAGGGTCTCCAGTGGGATATAGGCAGGTTAAGTGAATGGGCAACAACTTGGCGGAAGGAATATGATGCAGGAAAATGTGAAGTTATGCGTTTTGGTAGGAAGAATAAAGAAACTGAAAACTATTTAAATGTAGCAAAATTGCAGAAAGTTGCAGCCCAGAGAGATTTAGGGGGTTCTCATGCATAAATCACAAAAAGTTTGCAAGCAAGTTCAGCAGATAATAGGGAAGGTAAATGGAATTGTTGGCCTTTATTTCAAAGGGAATGGAACAGAAAAATAGGGAAGTCTTGCTAAAACTGCAAGGCACTAATTCGACCACACCTAGAATACTGCGAATAGTTTTGGTCTCCTTATCTAAGGAAATATATATTGGCAGTTTCAGGCAGTCCAGAGAAGATTCACCAGGTTGAGCCCGGGTATGGAGGGATTTTCTTATGAGGCGAGGTCGAGTAGGTTGGGCCTGTACTCATTGGAGTTTAGAAGAATGAGGGGTGACCTTATTGAGACGTACAGGATTCACAGGAGTTTGACAGGTGATAGAAATCAGATTTTGTAGTTAGCTATAGATAAGATAGATAAAAGGTTTAATGAAGAAATCCTGGTTGGAAAAATCCTTTAATCCTTAAGAGTATTTAACTAAATCAAAATATATTAACCATGAGAGTGAGGAAAAAGCTGACTAATTATGAACTGAACAGATAAGACACACCATTCTCACATTTTGCAAGTTGTTTGAAGACCGCTGGCGAGTGCAAGCCCAGATAGCAGAAAAGACCCTTTGTGTTATGGAAAACTGGGATGACATCCCAGTTCCGTTTCGATGGTAACGGCTGTCAGCTCATCATGATAATTTCTTGTGGGAAACGTGTTTCGCTCAGACCATCATGGAAAATTACCACAAATCGTTCATCTCTTAAATTTGACAGACAGACACTTCGGTCGAATTAAGTGAATTACAAATTAGTCAAAACCAATCACAGCTGTAAAGAGGATGGAACTTTAAAGATAGTAGTATCCTTAAAAAGTTCAGTTGTCGGGATGAGAAACCACCCCTTTTTCTACTCCGGAATCATTCTTACTTAATCTCTGAAACCTATTCTCTTGCTTGCTTTGCAAATCGCCAGTTTTATGTTGTTTAAATCACTCAGGCATTTTTAATAGTGTGTATTTGATTTGAAGAAGTACCGAGTTGTATTTTAAAATTCAACCACTGTATTTGCTAAAGACAATCAATCTGACTAGCTTGTTGCAGGGCTAGTTGGAACTTCCTCAATTCTGTATTGAAAAATAAACTTTATCAGTAGACACTAAAGCTGACGAATAAAGTTTCAAATAACTTTACCAAGAAGCACAGTCTGGAATTTCTGTTATTTGGGAACTAAAAAGGGATAATGCATATCCAGGGTTCCGAGTAGACACAGAGATCCATCAATTGGCATAGTCGGCAGGGTGGTTCCTCTTGTAGCAGAGTCTAGGACCAGAGGGCACAATCTCAAAGGAAGAGGTTGTCCATTTAAGACAGAGATAATGAGGATATTCTGCTCTTTGGGTGAAAATAGAACGGGAGTTACCACCTCAAAATAAGGGGGAGCAGGTTTAAGACTGAGTCGAGGAGGAACTTATTCACCCAAAGGGTTGTGAATCTGTGGAATTCCCTCACCAGTGAAGTAGTTGAGGCCGCTTCATTAATTGTTTTTAAGGTGAAGATAGATAGATTTTGAATAGAAAAGGAATTAAGTGTTATGATGAGCAGGTGGGTTAGTGGATCTGAGTCCACAAAAAGATCAGCCATGATCTTATTGAATGGCAGAGCAGGCTCGAAGGGTCAGGGGGCCTACCCCTGCTCTTAGTCCTTATGTTCTTATGTTCTGTCAGAGGGTAGTGAATCTTTGGAATTCTTTACCTGGGACAACGGAAGCTGTATGTTAAGTATGTCCAGGGCTGAGGTAGATAGATTTTTTAATCGGTAAGGCAATCAAAGATTATTTGGAGAAGGTGGGTAAATGGAGTTGAGGATTATCATCTCACATTTAATGGTGGAGCAGACTCGATGGGCCTACGTCTTGTGACCTAACGGTATGACAATTTATAAATGGTGTATTTAAACATTGTGGAAGAGACATACTCTCAGTGGTCTGTCCTTATGGACACACGGAATTGAGCTGCACAGTTCTGTCTGTTTGGCCGAAGAGGCTCCAGGGTCAGTTTCACCAACCCTTGCTCCAAATATGCCCTTACGCTTGTGATTTATCTGTGCAAAGATTGCCTGCAGAGTTTCCTGTGCTACAACTCCAGCACATACTGTCCACACCCAGCAGATATCTCAGAAACTCCTTCTCCATCACCGTCTGTACTTTTGAAGGGAGAACTTCCATTTTTTCTGATTGTTCATGAGACCTGAATCCCTGATCAGGAATTCCTGGGGTGAACTGTTGTTCACAGGAATGACTGGCTGGAAATTCACAGGCCCCCAAGTCCATGAATTTCTGCCAATGATTTAAACAGACTAAAAACCAGCCAATAATTTCCCAAAGAGCAACGTCTGCCATCAAGACTACAGATGAGAAATAGCATCACAGTTCATTACAACAGGAGAATAATGTCAACATTGGGATTGTGCTGTGGTGTGACCCACGCCGATGGTGTGATATGGGGGATGTCGAATGAGGAATTGACTAGGCCCAGCTCTGTTACTCTTGTACAGTAAATCAAACTGACATTCATCATCCAGACATAATGTTTCCCCCTCCCTCCCTCCACCACCACAGGTTACAGGAGGTGGGGAGTAACATTGTAACTGTGTGAGAAAAACAGGTAAGTTTAAGTGATCTATAGTTGCATAGTTAAATATGAGATATAGCTTTAAGAGGGTTGAATTAAATGTTGCCGTTTAAGGCAGTGTAAGCCTATTGTTAGATTCATGCTAGACAGAAGTGTTTGTATCTGTGGGGGTCTGGACAACTCAACTTCTTCTTGTTTTGTGCTGAGAGAGGGTTGTGGCATGAAACATAAACAAGCTTAATAACCAGTGGCACCGTGAGGATAGGAATGCTTTCTGAGTGTAGATTTTGCTGAATATAGCAGTTGGTTTTAGAAGGCTAGATAGAGAGGAAACATCTCTTTCAGATTTGCTAGAAGAAAAGCTAGATCATGATGCAATGGTTCAGAAAACAATTGCAGGAATGGCTCATTAAGGAGACTAGAGAATGAAGATAAGTTTCCAAGAAGTCTGAAGTTACATTAACAAAGAAAGAACCGGGCAGCACGGTGGCGCAGTGGGTTAACCCTGCTGCCTCATGGTGCCAGGGTCCCAGGTTTGATCCGGGCTCCAGATCACAGTCCGTGTGGAGTTTGCACATTGTCTGCGTGGGTTTCGCCCCCACAACCCAAAGATGTGCACGGTAGGTGCATTGGCCTCGATAAATTGTCCTTAATTGGAGAAAATGAATTGGGTACTCTAAATTTATTTTTAAAAATAAAAAAAAACAAAGAAAGAACCGCCTGAAAAATAAGATAATTTTTCTGGACATTAAAGTCAGATCTGGGAAGAGAAGAGCTGATACGGTAGGCCGCAGACAAACGACAATTCTGAAGCAATTGGAAGGTTTGTTGTCCTTATTTCTCCAGTTTGAGTAGCATTTTGGAAGCATGTTGCGATTCAAGATAAAGGCAGTTTTAAAGGAGAGGTGGAAAACCTGGTGCTGGATCTCTTGTTAAAAGTGAAGTGGAAGCTTTGTTTGACAGGATAGTTGGAAAATCAGGAGTGTATTTTTAATACAAACAGCTGATGGAAAATATTGTTTGAAAAAAATGTTTTAAAGTGTGCCTTTTTGGGAGTGGAGTTAGGAAAATCTCATGTGCCAATCATCTGGGGGGATTGTGAGAGAAATTCGCAGAAGATCAGTTGAGCGGCATCGACCATTTGGTTTCAGAGTTTGGGGTTATTTTTGAAAACTGTATATACATTTATGAACCTAAGGGAGGTGTAAAGAAGCATTGTATTAAAATCAAACTTTCCATGTTTAATAATGTTTTCTTTCATATTATTAAAAATTAATGAGCAATCCAGTGACTCTGTTCCTCCACATTTTCTAAAAAAAACGTAAAAGTTACAGTTCTTTGCGCCAGCGTTCCATTCTGGAATGTTTCTGTCCAGTGGTAACACCAATTGGAGTAACAACTGTGTCATTTATGACTATGCAGAGAAACGAGCAGGTAAAGAGACATTTAAAGTAATGACCATGGAATAGAACATCAGATATCTCAATGATGGGATGATGTATTTTGGATGAGGCACTGATCGAAGGAAGTGAAATTGTCCTTCCAGAAATATAGAACGTGGTGTATGTGAGAATTACAGATAAACAGGAGCTAACTCCACATGATCCAGAGTAATGGGAATGGGAGGTCTGGCTGCCTGATCAGAAGAGAATCTGTAGGCTGTAAAATATGGACCAATCCATTTCACAATTAATATTGACCAATGTTCCCATGTGACTGGATGACCCTATTAATCACAGATTGACTTTACGTAGAGTCTTGGTGGCATGGTGACACAGTGGTTAGCACTGCTGCCTCACAGCTCCAGGTTCCTGGGTTCAATTCCGGCCTTGGGTGACTGCCTGTGTGAAGTTTGTGCTTTCTCCCCGTGTCTGTGTGGGTTTCCTCCAGTTCTCCGGTTTCCTCCCGCAGTCCAAAGATGTGCAAGTTAGGTGGATTGGCCATGCGAGATTTCCCCCCAGTATCCAAAAAGGTTGGGTGGGATTACTGGGTTACAAGGATAGGGTGGAGGTGTGGGCTTAAGAACGCTGCTCTTTCCCAGAGCCAGTGCAGCCTCAATGGGCCAAATGGCCTCCTGTAGGGATTCTATGATATTCTATGATGTTGGCTCAAGAGCTGATATGTTGAAAGGTCATTTGGACTCAAACCATTAATTGCTTCTCTCCACAGATGCTGCCAGACCTGTTATGCTTATCCAGCTTTTCCTCTTTCATTTTGATATCAAATATATCAGCAACGAAACTCACCTGACATAGAACCAAACATCAGATCTGCTTCCGAGTTGAACTGTGTCATCTAATGGTTCCGGTAACTTGGCGATTTCAGGAAGGAGTAGACGATATACGACAAATGACTGTTGCATTGTGCCATTTTCCAAACGTCCAAGAACTCCCCAAGGAGCAGCGACAGGAACAATTGTACCTGTGGATAAAGAAACACTTACAGCAGTTCCAGGTAAGGGGACTGGGTGACATCGCTGAGATGTGGAAAACACTGATGTGGGTACATTGAATTATGGACACACAGAATGCTACTGTTCCTGTGCCCTTTGCTGAAGTTATCCAATTAATCACATTGACCTCTTTTCCCACTGACCCACTTAAATGTTCCCCATCAGTTCAACATTTATCTTTTGAGCGGCGCTATTGAACTTTCTTCCACCACCATTTCAGACAGAGCATTCCAGATCACAATGATTTATTGTTTAAATGAA
Organism: Scyliorhinus torazame; assembly: GCF_047496885.1. Lineage (NCBI taxonomy): Eukaryota > Metazoa > Chordata > Chondrichthyes > Carcharhiniformes > Scyliorhinidae > Scyliorhinus > Scyliorhinus torazame. The sequence goes on from NC_092710.1 coordinate 327,672,320, forward strand.
AGTTTCCTCTGTTCTTTTGCCAATCATATTAATTCTCTGTCCTCCGGTTATTGACTCCTCTGCACTGGAAACAATTTCACCACATTTACTCTGTCAAAACCCTTCTTGGTTTGAAAACCTCTCAAATCTCCTGGTAACTTTGTCTGCTCAAAGGAAATTCCCTCCAACTTTCCCAGTCTCTCCATGTAGCTGAGGCCTATCAACACTCACGTTATTCTCACAAATCTCTTGCGCAACCTCTCCAAGGCCCTGGGCTCCTTCCTGAAGTGTGGAGCCCAGGGTTAAACACAATACTCCAGCTAAGGCATAACCGGTGTTGCATGAAAGTTGAACAGAATGTTTTCACTTTTCTCTTCTATTCTTCTAATAACACCAAGGATTCTGTACATTGTGGCAAATCATGGAAGCTGGTTGTCCCTGGTGACCACGTCCGCAGGAGGTGTGTCCAACTGCAGCTACTGGTTAGCCGCATTTCGGAGCTGGAGCTGAGGGTGGATTCACTGTGAAGCATCTGCGACGCTGAGCAAGTCGGGGATAGTACGTTCAGTGAGGTAGTCACACCGCAGATGAGGATTGAACAGGCAGAAAGGACCACCAGGCAGAGTAGAGGAAGGCAGGTGGTGCAGGAGATCCCTGTGGCCATCTCTCTTTCTAACAGATATCATCTTTTAGATACTGTTGGTGGAGGTGACTGTGTCGGGAAAAGCAGTGTCATGGCACCATGGGTACACAGGAGGGGCGGAGCAGTAACGTCAAGGTTACAGTGGTAGGGTATTCAATTGTAATTGGAGCAGACAGGCATTTCTGTGGCTGCAAAAGTGATTCCGGAATGGAATGTTGCCTCCCTGGTGCCCAGGATATCTGAACGACTGCAGGGCATACTGAAGGGGGAGGGCAAACAGGCAGATATGAAGTACACATTGTTACTAACGATATAGGCAGAAGTCCCGTACCAGCCTCCCCGAACAGGCGTCGGATTGTGGCGACTAGGGGCTTTTCACAGTAACTTCATTTGAAGCCTATTTGTGACAATAAGCGATTTTCATTTCATTTTCATTTCAAGTCCTGCAAGCAGAATTTAGGGAGCTAGGAAGTAGATTGAAAAAACAGGAGCCAGAAGGCAGTAATCGCTGGATTACCTCCAGTGCCACTTGAGAGTGAGTAAAGAAATAGAAAATTGGTCAAGATGAATGCATGGCAATGGTGCAGGAGGCTTCAGATTCCTGGGACATTGGGACCGCTTGTGGGAACGGTGGGACCTGTACAAGGCAGACAGTTTGAACCGAAACCAAAATGGAACCAATGTTTTTGCAGGGAGGTTTGCTAGTGTTGTTGGGGAGGGTATAAACAAACTTGTCGGGGGGGGGGGGGATTATGAGAGAAGATCCAGCAGGGATAGATGCACAGCCAAAATTAGAAAAGACATCGAGTGGCATAGAAAGGCACAGAATGTCTGGACTAGTAAAGTCAGAAAGGAGTTTGTAAGATTGGTTGGCATTTATTTCAATGCCAGGACTCTGACCAACAAGGCAGATGAATTGAGGGCGCAAATTAAAACATGGGGGTATTATTTCATTGCTGTACTGAGATATGGTTGAGAGAGGGGCAGGATTGACAGCTCAATATTCCAGGATACAGGATTTTCAAGTGAGATAGGGAAGAAGGTAAAAGAGGAGGGGGTGTGGCAATTTTGATCAGGGAATCAAATACAGCAGTAAGGAGGGACAACATCTTAGAAGGCCCTTCAACTGAAGCCATATGGATCGAACTTAAAAACCGAGAAGGAGCAATCAGATTGCTGGGAGTGTTCTGTAGACCTGTGAGCAGCCTGAGAGAAATAGAAGAGCAGATATGTGGGCAAATCTCAGAGAAGTGTAAAAGTAGGGCAGTGACAGTGGGCATTTCAGTTTCAAAAGAACAAAGAACAAAGAAATGTACAGCACAGGAACAGGCCGTTTGGCCCTCCAAGCCCGTGCCGACCATGCTGCCCGACTAAACTACAATCTTCTACACTTCCTGGGTCCGTATCCCTCTATTCCCATCCTATTCATGTATTTGTCAAGATGCCCCTTAAATGTCACTATCGTCCCTGCTTCCACCACCTCCTCCGGCAGCGAGTTCCAGGCACCCACTACTCTCTGTGTAAAAAACTTGCCTCGTACATCTCCTGTAAACCTTGCCCCTCTCACCTTAAACCCATGCCCCCTAGTAATTGACTCCTCTACCCTGGGAAAAAAGCCTCTGACTATCCACTCTGTCTATGCCCCTCATAATTTTGTAGACCTCTATCAGGTCGCCCTTCAACCTCCTTTGTTCCAGTGAGAACAAACCGAGTTTATTCAACCGCTCCTCATAGCTAATGCCCTCCATACCAGGCAACATTCTGGTAAATCTCTTCTGCACCCTCTCTAAAGCCTCCACATCCTTCTGGTAGTGTGGCGACCAGAATTGAACACTATACTCCAAGTGTGGCCTAACTAAGGTTCGATACAGCTGCAACATGACTTGCCAATTCTTATACTCAATGCCCCGGCCAATGAAGGCAAGCATGCCGTATGCCTTCTTGACTACCTTCTCCACCTGTGTTGCCCCTTTCAGTGATCTGTGGACCTGTACTCCTAGATCTCTTTGACTTTCAATACTCTTGAGGGTTCTACCATTCACTGTATATTCCCTACCTGCACTAGACCTTCCAAAATGCATTACCTCACATTTGTCCAGATTAAACTCCATCTGCCATCTCTCCGCCCAAGTCTCCAAACAATCTAAATCCTGCTGTATCCTCTGACAGTCCTCATTGCTATCCGCAATTCCACCAACCTTTGTGTCGTCTGCAAAATTACTAATCAGACCAGTTACATTTTCCTCCAAATCATTTATATATACTACAAACAGCAAAGGTCCCAGCACTGATCCCTGTGGAACACCACTGGTCACAGCCCTCCAATTTGAAAAGCATCCTTCCATTGCTACTGCATAGAAGGCTCTGCCTTCTATGACCTAGCCAGTTCTGTATCCACCTTGCCAGCTCACCCCTGATCCCGTGTGACTTCACCTTTTGTACTAGTCTACCATGAGGGACCTTGTCAAAGGCCTTACTGAAGTCCATATAGACAACATCCACTGCCCTACCTGCATCAATCATCTTTGTGACCTCCTCGAAAAACTCTATCAAGTTAGTGAGACATGACTTCCCCTTCACAAAACCATGCTGCCTCTCACTAATACGTCCATTTGCTTCCAAATGGGAGTAGATTCTGTCTCGAAGAATTCTCTCCAGTAATTTCCCTACCACTGAAGTAAGGCTCACCGGCCTGTAGTTCCCTGGATTATCCTTGCTACCCTTCTTAAACAGAGGAACAACATTGGCTATTCTCCAGTCCTCCGGGACATCACCTGAAGACAGTGAGGATCCAAAGATTTCTGTCATGGCCTCAGCAATTTCCTCTCCAGCCTCCTTCAGTACTCTGGGGTAGATTCCATCAGGCCCTGGGGACTTATCTACCTTAATATTTTTTAAGACACCCAACACCTCGTCTTTTTAGATCTCAATGTGACCCAGGCTATCTACACACCCTTCTCCAGACTCAACATCTACCAATTCCTTCTCTTTGGTGAATACTGAGGCAAAGTATTCATTTAGTACCTCGCCCATTTCCTCTGGCTCCACACATAGATTCCCTTGCCTATCCTTCAGTGGGCCAACCCTTTCCCTGGTTACCCTCTTGCTTTTTATGTACGTGTAAAAAGCCTTGGGATTTTCCTTAACCCTATTTGCCAATGACTTTTCGTGACCCCTTCTAGCCCTCCTGACTCCTTGCTTAAGTTCCTTCCTACTTTCTTTATATTCCACACAGGCTTCGTCTGTTCCCAGCCTTTTAGCCCTGACAAATGCCTCCTTTTTCTTTTTGACGAGGCCTACAATATCTCTGGTTATCCAAGGTTCCCGAAAATTGCCGTATTTATCCTTCTTCCTCACAGGAACATGCTGGTCCTGAATTCCTTTCAACTGACACTTGAAAGCCTTCCAACTGTCAGATGTTGATTTGCCCTCAAACATCCGCCCCCAATCTATGTTCTTCAGTTCCCGCCTAATATTGTTATATTTAGCCTTCCCCCAATTTAGCACATTTAACCTAGGACCACTCTTATCCTTGTCCACCAGCACTTTAAAACTTACTGAATTGTGGTCACTGTTCCCGAAATGCTCCCCTACTGAAACCTCTACCACCTGGCCGGGCTCATTCCCCAATACCAGGTCCCAGTACCGCCCCTTCCCTAGTTGGACTGTCTACATATTGTTTTAAGAAGCCCTCCTGGATGCTCCTTACAAACTCCGCCCCGTCTAAGCCCCTGGCACTAAGTGAGTCCCAGTCAATATTGGGGAAGTTATTAACTTTAATATTAACTGTGGTAGTCATAGTGTGAAAGATTTAGAGGGAGGATAATTCTTAACATGCATCCAGGAGAACGTTTTAAGCCAGTAAGGAGAAGGTCCTACAATAGAGGGAGCGGTCCTGGTCTTAATTTTAGGTAACGTCGTTGAGCAAATGGTTGAAGTATCAATTTGTGAACATTTTGCAGACAATGTTCATAACTTAATCAGATTATAGACTGTTATGGAAAAGACCAAGGATGTGCCTGCAATCAAAGTCCTAAACTGGGGAAGGCCGATTTTAATAAGATCAAATATGATTTGGACAGAGTGGACTGGGAGCAGATAATTCTGAGAGGCCAAATTGTTCTGCAATTGGAGAGGCAGAAATTAATCAAGAACAGTCCGCATGGTTTTGTTAAGGGAAGGTCACATCTGACCAACTTGATTGAATCATTTGAACAGGTGTCCAGGTGTGTAGATGAGGGACATGTATTTTACATCGTCTACTTGGACTTCAGCAAGACTTTTGATAAGGTCCCCAATGGGAGACTGATAGCGAAGGTAAGAGCCGATGGATCCAAATATTTTGGCAAATTGGATCCAGAATTGTCTGAGTGGCAGGAAGCAGAGGGAGATGGTAAAGGGAAGCTTTTTTGCCTGGAATCCTGTGTCCAGTGGGGTCCAACAGGCATCAGTTGAATTAAATGAAATGAAAATTGTTTATTGTCACAAGTAGGCTTCAAATGAAGTTACTGTGAAAAGCCCCTAGTCGCCACATTCCGGCGCCTGTTCGGGGAGGCTGGTACGGGAATTGAACCATGTTGCTGGCCTGCCTTGGTCTGCTTTCAAAGCCAGCGATTTAGCCCTGTGCTAAACAACCCCTAATTTTTGGGGTCCTTGCAGTTTGTGGTTTATATAAATGATTCAGACATTAATGTAGGAGGATTGATCAGTAAATTTGTGGATGACACAAAAATTGGTAGGGTGGTAAATGGTGTGGAAGATAGCCTGAGATTACAGGAGGATGGACAGGCTGGTCAGATGGGCTGATCAATGACAAACGGAATTCAATCCAGATAAATGTGAGGTGATGCACTTGGGCAAGACAAACAAGGCAAAGGAATACAGGATGAACGGCAGGACCCTGGGAAGCACCAAGGTTCATAGGGACCTTGCTGTGCATGTACATTAGGCCCTTAAGGTAGCAGAGCAGGTGGATACAGTTGTTAAGAAGGCATATGGTATACTTGCCATTATTAGCCGAGACATAGAGTTTGAGATCAGGGAGGTTATGCTGGAACTGTATAAGACGTTGGTGAGGACACAGCTGAAGTATTGTGTACAGTTTTGGTATCCACATTATAGGAGCAATGTGATAGCACTGGAAAGGGTGCAGAGTAGATTGACCAGGATGTTGCCTGGGCTGGAGAGTATTAGCTATGAAGAGAGATTGGATAAACTGGGATTGTTTTCCTTGGAGCAGAGGAGACTGATGGGGGACATGATTGAGATGTATAAAATTATGAGGGGCATAGATCGAGTAGACAGGAAAAAAACGTTTCTCTTGGTGGAGCGGTGAATAACCAGGGGGTTTAGATTTAAGGTAAGTGGCAGGAGGTTTAGAGGGCATGTGAGGAAAAACCTTTTCACCCAGAGGTGGTGGGAGTCTGGAACTCGCTGCCTGAAAGGGTAGTGGAGGCAGAGACTCTTGTCATGATATGCAAACATGCAGCTAATGAACACTTAGAATAGGACATGACCAATGAGCGGTCAGGACACTCAGGGCTGGTAAAAGGGACGAGGCACTCACACCCCGTCTCTTTCCACAGACCAACATCTATAGAGTGAGACAGGGTGCATCCGCAGCATCACACACCAGAACGTGGCTTAGAGCAGGCTGGTTCAGTTAGACTGAGTTGCTACAATTAGATTAGCAGAGTGTCGAACTCATTGAAAACTGAGCTAAGAGCTCAATACACACATTAAACTCATTTCAAAGTCTGGAGCATCTTTTACTTAAAACTGCACCAAGTGGCAGCTTGTGTTATTCCAAACAACATAACACAACATGATACCAGGAGTCTGTTCAATCTAGCTAGTTCAACTCAGCAAGATGTGTGACGACCAGTGACTGCATACCGGCACAATGGAAAAGCTTCAGGATCCTCACCAGCTCAGGACCACCGGCAATCTCAGTGCCAACTGGCGGACATTCAAACAGAAATTTCAGCTTTACGTCAAAGTATCAGACCTCAATGGTGCGCCTGATGCATGGAAGATAGCTCTTCTTCTCACCACAGCGGGTGATCATGCCATAAAAATGTTCAATATTCATAGAACACGCATGGTCAGACTCAAAGCAGCTTCTTCCCTGCTGTTACCAGACTCCTAAATAACCCTCTTATGGACTGACCTCATTAACATTACACCCTGTATGCTTCATCCGATGCCGGTGTTATGTAGTTACATTGTATACCTTGTGTTGCCCTATTATGTATCTTCTTTTATTCCCTTTTCTTCCCATGTACTTAATGATCTGTTGAGCTGCTCGCAGGCAAATACTTTTCACTAACCTCGGTACACGTGACAACAAACAAACAAATCCACAAATCCAAATCCAACTCCTTTCACTTCGCCGAGGACCAGGATAAGACAAAGTACCAGACCATTCTGGAAAAATTTGACAGCCACTGTGAGGTGGACACCAACAAAATCTTCGAGCACTACATATTCAAGCAGCGATTGCAAGGTAAGGACAAAACCTTCAACTCCTGTATAACTAACCTTAGACTGCTAGCGCAATCCTGCAACTTCGGTGATATCACTGACTCCATGATCAGAGACCAAATCGTTTTTGGAGTTCACTCTGATCCTCTGCGGGAGCAGTTACTGAAGATCAAGCACATGACCCTGCCAGTCGCGATTGAAACATGCACTGTTTAGAGCGCTAAAAATCGTTATTCCCAGTACAAAACGGCAGAAAGTGAAAAACTAGCCTCCGATGAGGCGGAGGGTGTGCAGGCCATCTCCCGGATGCAGCACCTCAACATTGACGAAAGTGGTCATTTGGCACTCTCTTCCCAGGGCCCGACGCATGCACAATGCGATCGGGGTAACGCAGCGGCCAAAACCTGCACTGCACAGGTGCAGATGTCCGACAACTGCACTGCGCATGCGCAACGACGCACGGAGCGTCAGCACGCCAACGTCATGACGTGTGCGAACTGTGGCACTGCCCATTTAAAGAAACACTGCCCTGCAAGAGGCAGACGCTGTTTAAGCTGCGGGAAACCAAACCACTATGCAGCCTTTTGCAACTCTGCATCACCAGTCAGAAGCCAGCGCTCCCAGTTCCGACAACGGCGCATCCGGAGTGTGCAACACCGCCTACAGGATTCTGATCCCGGCACTGCAACGGATCCAGATGATGAATGCCTGGACAACACTTGCCATGTGGGCATTATTACAAAGTGTGAATATGCCACACCAGACACTTCGCAAAGTCAATCAATCCTAGCTGTGGATTCCGAGGACAAATGGCGAGCAGAGATAAAGGTCAGTCACTGCCCCATCCAGTTCAAGCTGGACACAGGTGCCTCTGCCAACCTACTCTCACAGGCCCCCCCCCATGGTCCTTCCAGTTGCCTGTAAGCTCCTGGATTACAATAGGAATGCCATCACGGCACTGGGGTCCTGCCATCTGAAAGTATCCAACCGACACACACAAGCACGGTTACGCTTCAAAATTGTTTAGCCAGACAGGGCATCCCTACTAGGTGCGCATGCCTGCAAGCAGCTGAACGTCATTCAAAGGGTTTACACCACGACGCCCTCCCATTTGGATCTTCTGGCCAGCATCGACGACATCCTCGCCCAGTATCCAGATGTGTTCAACGAGATGGGCACGCTGCCGTAGCGAAACAAGATTCTGCTACGACCTGATGCCAAGCCAGTGGTCCATGCACCACGACGAGTCCCTACTCCACTGAGAGAGCGCCTGAAGGCAGAGCTCAAGAATCTTCAGCAAAAAGGGCATCATTTCCAAGGTCACCAAACCGACTGACTGGGTCAGCTCGATGGTGTGCGTAAAGAAGCCTTCGGGGGACCTGCGCATCTGCATCGATCCCAAGGATCTCAATAAGAATATCATGCGGGAACATTACCCCATCCCGAAGCGGGAGAAACTCACAAGTGAGATGGCACATACGCGCTTCTTTATAAACTTGGACGCATCCCAGGGATTTTGGCAAATCCAACTGGAAGAGTCCAGCAGAAGACTCTGCACCTTCAACACGCCTATTGGCAGATACTGCTACAATCGCATGCCATTTGGCATAATCTCGGCATCGGAGATATTCTATCGCATCATTGAACAGATGTTGGAGGGCATTGAAGGGGTTCGTGTGTACGTGGCCGATATCATCATCTGGTCCACGACCCCTGAAGAACATGTGTCCCGTCTCCAGAAGGTATTCCGCCGTGTAAATGACTACGGCCTAAAGTTAAACAGGTCCAAGTGCTGTTTCGGAACATCCACGCTCAAGTTCCTAGGCGACCAGATCTCGCAACATGGAGTGCGCCCGGACACAGACAAAATCAAAGCCATCGAGGCAATGAGAGTCACTGAGGACAAGAAGGCAGTACTGCGCTTCCTGGGTATGGTCAATTTCCTTGGCAAGTTCATCCCAAACTTGGCCACACACACCACGGCCCTCCGCAACCTGGTAAAAAACTCAACTGCCATTGAGTGGAAGACGGAACACCAGACAGAGTGGCTGGAGCTGAAAGCCGAGCCCACCACTGCACCTTTCCTAGCATTCTTTGACCCAGACCGGGAAACAAAGATATCCGCAGATGTGAGTCAGGATGGCATTGGTGCGGTATTAGTTCAACCAGGTGACACATCATCCTGGGCACCAGTAGCTTACGCGTCACGGGCAATGACACCCACTGAAACCAGATATGCACAGATTGAAAGGAGTGCTTAGGTCTTCTCACCGGCATCCGCAAATTTCATGATTATGTCTACGACCTGCCGACATTCACTGTCAAGACGGATCATAGGCCTCTGGTCCACATCATCCATAAGGACCTGAACGACATGACGCCTCGGTTGCAGAGAATCCTGCTTAAACTTAGGAGGTATGACTTCAATTTGGTGTACACACCTGGCAAGGAGCTCATCATCGCTGATACATTGTCCCGCTCCATTAACACGCCCAGTGAGCCGCAGGAGATTATCCAGCACATCGAATCGCAGGTGCAACTGTGTGCAAGCACTCTCCCGGCGTCAGATGAGAAGATCGTTCTCATCCGAGATGAGACAGCCAAAGACCCCCTGTTGCAGCGAGTCATCCACAACCTCATCAATGGCTGGCAGAAAGGGCAATGCCCACAATTTTACAATGTTAAGGATGACCTGACAGTGATTGATGGCGATGGCATCCTCCTCAAGCTTGACAGGATTGTCATTCCGCTCAGTCTCCAGAGCTTGGTGCTGCGCCAGATTCATGAGGGACACCTGGGCGTTGAGAAGTGCAGATGCAGAGCCCGGCAAGTTGTCTACTGGCCCGGCATCAGCCAGGACATCACGAACATGGTCCTGAACTGTGCCACCTGTCAGCGATGAGAATCTCCAACCGCATGACCTAGAGACCTCTCCGTGGTCCAAGGTTGGCATCGATCTCTTCCATGTGAATGGTTGCGACTACATATTGATCATCGACTACTTCTCAAACTACCCTGAGGTGCTGAAGCTCCCGGACCTCACCTCTCGGACCGTCATCAAAGCCTGTAAGGAGACGTTCTCACGGCATGGCATTCCAATCACCGTCATGAACGACAATGGCCCGTGCTTTCACAGTCGAGAATGGTCCACGTTTGCCAGGTCATACAATTTCAAGCGTGTCACCTCCAGTCCGCACGATCCGCAGTCCAATGGAAAAGTCAAAAAAGGGTGCACATTGTTAAATAGCTCATCTGCAAGGCCGCGGACTCTGCTTCTGACATACACCTTGCACTGCTCGCTTACAGGGAGACTCCATTGTCCACTGCCATGTCGCCGGCTCAACTCCAGATGAACAGGGACCTGCGGACGACGCTTCCAGCCATACACCTGCCCAACCTTGATCACCCCCCAGTGCTGCAGAAGATACAGCAGCTTCGAGACGATCAGAAAAAGGGCTTTGATGCCCATGCCACCGATCTGGCCGTGCTATCCCCGGCAGACACTGTCAGGGTCAAGATACCGGATGGTGGGTGGTCTGCTCCGCCTGTCGCTGTTTGGCAGGCCGCCCCCGCTCTTATGTTGTACGTATGGCTGATGGCTCCATCATGCAAAGGAATCGACGGGCACTGAGCAAAGTTGCTTGCCTACAACCTCTTTCCCCTCCATTTCCACATGTTGAATTGCCACCTCCAGATACCTCGAACCACAAGGCCACCAGTCAGGCTTCCATCCCGCCTGTCAAGGTGCCGTCATCCCCTCCACCACTTCTCCAGCGGTTGACCAGGATCAGACGCAAGCCTCAGACACTGGACTTATGAATATTTGTTTTGTTTACTCTGTTCTGTATTCCTCAGTCAGTCACGTTAGACAGACTCATTCACATGTACAGACATTCAGAAACACCAACAAAACATAAAAAAGGGGAGATGTCATGATAAGCAAACATGCAGCTCATGAACACTTAGAATAGGACACGACCAATGAGCAGTCAGGACACTCAGGGGTGGTATCTCACTACAAAAGGGATGAGGCACTCACACCCCACCTCTTTCCACAGACCAACATCTACAGAGTGAGACAGGGTATATCCTCAGCTTCACACCCCGGCACGTGGCTTAGAGCAGGCTGGATCAGTTAGACTGAGTTACTACAATTAGATTAACAGAGAGTCAAACTCATTGAGAACTGTGCTAATAGTCCAGTAAACACATTGAACTCATTCCCAGTCGATTTCGGCGGGAGAACAGCTGGTGAGTCAGTTTCAGCGGGAGCAGTGCGGAAGTGGTTGCTGGGAGGTAAGTCTGTCCTTTAAAAGCACTTGTCTTTGCAGGGGCAGGCCAGTCGATTTCGGCGGGAGAATCAGCTGGTGAGTCAGTTTCAGCGGGAGCAGTGCGGAAGTGGTTGCTGGGAGGTAAGTCTGTCCTTTAAAAGCACTTGTCTTTGCAGGGGCAGGCCAGTCGATTTCGGCGGGAGAATCAGCTGGTGAGTCAGTTTCAGCGGGAGCAGTGCGGAAGTGGTTGCTGGGAGGTACGTCTGTCCTTTAAAAGCACTTGTCTTTGCAGGGGCAGGCCAGTCGATTTCGGCGGGAGAATCAGCTGGTGAGTCAGTTTCAGCGGGAGCAGTGCGGAAGTGGTTGCTGGGAGGTAAGTCTGTCCTTTAAAAGCACTTGTCTTTGCAGGGGCAGGCCAGTCGATTTCGGCGGGAGAACAGCTGGTGAGTCAGTTTTTTTTAAATTAGTGTTTTAGGCGGGAACAGGAAGTCGACCCGCGGACGTCTGGGAACACCCTCACCAATAAATTCTGGTGGAGAGGAAACCCGAGACACTACACATGTAGTGTCTCCCACCCGCCCTCCTCCTCCAACCTAATAATAAAACCCATTGGTCTGAGGTAAGTACCATATTTTATTATATTATTATTTTTTATAAAAAATTTAATTTAGTTGTTAGCCAGATCTTGGTAGAAAGTTAGAGGAATGGCAGGGAAGGGAGTGCAATGTTCCTCCTGCAGGATGTTTGAGGTGAGGGATGCAGTTAGTGTCCCTGCTGATTTTACCTGCAGGAAGTGCTGCCATCTCCAGCTCCTCCAAGACCGAGTTAGGGAACTGGAGCTGGAGTTGGAAGAACTTCGGATCATTCGGGAGGCAGAAGGGGTCATAGATAGCAGCTTCAGGGAATTAGTTACACCAAAGATTGGAGATAGGTGGGTAACTGTAAGAGGGACTGGGAAAAAGCAGTCAGTGCAGGGATCCCCTGCGGCCGTTCCCCTGAGAAACAAGTATACCGCTTTGGATACTTGTGGGGGGGGGGACTTACCAGGGGTAAGCCATGGGGTACGGGCCTCTGGCACGGAGTCTGTCCCTGTTGCTCAGAAGGGAAGGGAGGAGAGGAGCAGAGCATTAGTAATTGGGGACTCTATAGTCAGGGGCACAGATAGGAGATTTTGTGGGAGCGTGAGAGACTCACGTTTGGTATGTTGCCTCCCAGGTGCAAGGGTACGTGATGTCTCGGATCGTGTTTTCCGGGTCCTTAGGGGGGAGGGGGAGCAGTCCCAAGTCGTGGTCCACATTGGCACTAACGACATAGGTAGGAAAGGGGACAAGGATGTCAGGCAGGCTTTCAGGGAGCTAGGATGGAAGCTCAGAACTAGAACAAACAGAGTTGTTATCTCTGGGTTGTTGCCCGTGCCACGTGATAGTGAGATGAGGAATAGGGAGAGAGAGCATTTAAACACGTGGCTACAGGGATGGTGCAGGCGGGAGGGATTCAGATTTCTGGATAACTGGGGCTCTTTCTGGGGAAGGTGGGACCTCTACAGACAGGATGGTCTACATCTGAACCTGAGGGGCACAAATATCCTGGGGGGGAGATTTGCTAGTGCTCTTTGGGGGGGGGGGTTTAAACTAATGCAGCAGGGGCATGGGAACCTGGATTGTAGTTTTAGGGTAAGGGAGAATGAGAGTATAGAGGTCAGGAGCACAGATTTGACGTCGCAGGAGGGGGCCAGTGTTCAGGTAGGTGGTTTGAAGTGTGTCTACTTCAATGCCAGGAGTATACGAAACAAGGTAGGGGAACTGGCAGCATGGGTTGGTACCTGGGACTTCGATGTTGTGGCCATTTCGGAGACATGGATAGAGCAGGGACAGGAATGGATGTTGCAGGTTCCGGGGTTTAGGTGTTTTAGTAAGCTCAGAGAAGGAGGCAAAAGAGGGGGAGGTGTGGCGCTGCTAGTCAAGAGCAGTATTACGGTGGCGGAGAGGATGCTAGATGGGGACTCTTCTTCCGAGGTAGTATGGGCTGAAGTGAGAAACAGGAAAGGAGAGGTCACCCTGTTGGGAGTTTTTTATAGGCCTCCTAATAGTTCTCGGGATGTAGAGGAAAGGATGGCGAAGATGATTCTGGATAAGAGCGAAAGTAACAGTGTAGTTATTATGGGAGACTTTAACTTTCCAAATATTGACTGGAAAAGATATAGTTCGAGTACAATAGATGGGTCGTTTTTTGTACAGTGTGTGCAGGAGGGTTTACTGAAACAATATGTTGACAGGCCAACAAGAGGCGAGGCCACGTTGGATTTGGTTTTGGGTAATGAACCAGGCCAGGTGTTGGATTTGGAGGTAGGAGAGCACTTTGGGGACAGTGACCACAATTCGGTGACGTTTACGTTAATGATGGAAAGGGATAAGTATACACCGCAGGGCAAGAGTTATAGCTGGGGGAAGGGCAATTATGATGCCATTAGACGTGACTTGGGGGGGATAAGGTGGAGAAGTAGGCTGCAAGTGTTGGGCACACTGGATAAGTGGGGCTTGTTCAAGGATCAGCTACTGCGTGTTCTTGATAAGTATGTACCGGTCAGGCAGGGAGGAAGGCGTCGAGCGAGGGAACCGTGGTTTACCAAGGAAGTGGAATCTCTTGTTAAGAGGAAGAAGGAGGCCTATGTGAAGATGAGGTGTGAAGTTTCAGTTGGGGCGATGGATAGTTACAAGTTGGCGAGGAAGGATCTAAAGAGAGAGCTAAGACGAGCAAGGAGGGGACATGAGAAGTATTTGACAGGTAGGATCAAGGAAAACCCAAAAGCTTTCTATAGGTATGTCAGTAATAAGCAAATAACTAGGGAAAGAGTAGGACCAGTCAAGGACAGGGATGGGAAATTGTGTGTGGAGTCTGAAGAGATAGGCGAGATACTAAATGAATATTTTTCGTCAGTATTCACTCAGGAAAAAGATAATGTTGTGGAGGAGAATGCTGAGCTCCAGGCTAATAGAATAGATGGCATTGAGGTACGTCGGGAAGAGGTGTTGGCAATTCTGGACAGGCTGAAAATAGATAAGTCCCCGGGACCTGATGGGATTTATCCTAGGATTCTCTGGGAGGCCAGGGAAGAGATTGCTGGACCTTTGGCTTTGATTTTTATGTCATCATTGGCTACAGGAATAGTGCCAGAGGACTGGAGGATAGCAAATGTGGTCCCTTTGTTCAAAAAGGGGAGCAGAGACAACCCCGGCAACTATAGACCGGTGAGCCTCACGTCTGTAGTGGGTAAAGTCTTGGAGGGGATTATAAGAGACAAGATTTATAATCATCTAGATAGGAATAATATGATCAGGGATAGTCAGCATGGCTTTGTGAAGGGTAGGTCATGCCTCACAAACCTTACTGAGTTCTTTGAGAAGGTGACTGAACAGGTAGATGAGGGTAGAGCAGTTGATGTGGTGTATATGGATTTCAGCAAAGCGTTTGATAATGTTCCCCACGGTAGGCTATTGCAGAAAATACGGAGGCTGGGGATTGAGGGTGATTTAGAGATGTGGATCAGAAATTGGCTAGCTGAAAGAAGACAGAGGGTGGTGGTTGATGGGAAATGTTCAGAATGGAGTACAGTCACAAGTGGAGTACCACAAGGATCTGTTCTGGGGCCGTTGCTGTTTGTCATTTTTATCAATGACCTAGAGGAAGGCGCAGAAAGGTGGGTGAGTAGATTTGCAGACGATACTAAAGTCGGTGGTGTTTTCGATAGTGTGGAAGGATGTAGCAGGTTACAGAGGGATATAGATAAGCTGCAGAGCTGGGCTGAGAGGTGGCAAATGGAGTTTAATGTAGAGAAGTGTGAGGTGATTCACTTTGGAAGGAATAACAGGAATGCGGAATATTTGGCTAATGGTAAAGTTCTTGAAAGTGTGGATGAGCAGAGGGATCTAGGTGTCCATGTACATAGATCCCTGAAAGTTGCCACCCAGGTTGATAGGGTTGTGAAGAAGGCCTATGGAGTGTTGGGCTTTATTGGTAGAGGGATTGAGTTCCGGAGTCAGGAGGTCATGTTGCAGCTGTACAGAACTCTGGTACGGCCGCATTTGGAGTATTGCGTACAGTTCTGGTCACCGCATTATAGGAAGGACGTGGAACTTTGGAGCGGGAGCAGAGGAGATTTACCAGGATGTTACCTGGTATGGAGGGAAAATCTTATGAGGAAAGGCTGATGGACTTGAGGTTGTTTTCGTTGGAGAGAAGAAGGTTAAGAGGAGACTTAATAGAGACATACAAAATGATCAGAGGGTTAGATAGGGTGGACAGTGAGAGCCTTCTCCCGCGGATGGAAATGGCTGGCACGAGGGGACATAGCTTTAAACTGAGGGGTAATAGATATAGGACAGAGGTCAGAGGTAGGTTCTTTACGCAAAGAGTAGTGAGGCCGTGGAATGCCCTACCTGCTACAGTAGTGAACTCGCCAACATTGGGGGCATTTAAAAGTTTATTGGATAAACATATGGATGATAATGGCATAGTGTAGGTTAGATGGCTTTTGTTTCGGTGCAACATCGTGGGCCGAAGGGCCTGTACTGCGCTGTATTGTTCTATGTTCTATTTCAAAGTCTGGAGCATCTTTTACTTAAAACTGCACCAAGTGTCATCTGTGTTATTCCAAACTACATAACACAACAACTCTAATAACATTGAAGATGTGCAGTTGCGATCCCAGGGCAGACAAGGATGTGGGCCAAGTGCTGGAAAATGGGATTAGAATAGTTAGCTGGTTGTTTTTGACGGGTGCTGACGGGTCTTTCTGTGCTGTAGATCTCTGTGACTCTATAATTTTTAAAACCACCTTCTCAAATTGCCCTGCCACATTTGAGAAATTTGGCAGTTGGCCAAAAATCAGTTTCGCTCTGGGCTAAAAATAGACAGCAGTTGTCCGCTCCAGAGTTTCCTGGTGGGTTGGGTCGTCTTAAAAAAGCAGCTTGTCAGAATCACGGCCATCCCCCCACTCCAAATCAAAAGACCAGCCCAGTGGCTAATTAAAGCAGGGGGATTCATCACCGGCTGGAAGTATATAAGCAGCTGGTGAATGACACTTCCTTTGTGACCTCACATGTACGGTCACCCGCCTTTCAGAGCGCTGAGATGGCGGGTGCTACGACTCTGTGCCAGGCTCCGCATGCAAGATCAGGGGGAGCTCAAGAAGGGTTGGAGGATTCAGAGTCAAGTTTCTCCATTTCAGACAGGCGGTAAGATGGGCTGTTGGGGGTGGAAAGGGCCAGACGGCAAAGACTTGAGGACAAGAGGGGGGGGGGGGAGATGGGGGGGGGGGGGGGTGCAGCAGCGAGGGGAGAGTGCTTTATGAGTCAAGACTGTTTTCTGTGGAGTGGGAAGAGATGGGAAGAGACACACATTTGGGGGAAGGAAAAACTAGGTAAGGTTGCACGCAAAAACATGGAAAATAGAAGCAAGAGAAGGCCTTGCGGCCCTTCGAACCTGTTCTGGCATTCAATATGATCATGGCTCAGTAATATGTTCCCTTTTCCCCCCCACATCTTTTGATCTGTTTAGCGCCATGTGTTGTACCTAACTCCTGGAAAACATAAAATGCTTTGTCCTCCACTGATTCCTGTGATAGCGAGTTGCACAGAACAACAAAGAACAAAGAACAAAGAAATGTACAGCACAGGAACAGGCCCTTCGGCCCTCCAAGCCCGTGCCGACCATGATGCCCGACTCAACTACAATTTTCTACACTTCCTGGGTCCTTATCCCTCTATTCCCATCCTGTTCATGTATTTGTCAAGATGCCCCTCAAATGTCACTATCGTCCCTGTTTCCAACACCTCCTCCGGTAGCGAGTTCCAGGCACCCACTACCGTCTGTGTAAAAAACTTGCCTCGTACATCTACTCTAAACCTTGCCCCTCTCACCTTAAACCTATGCCCCCTAGTAATTGACCCCTCTACCCTGGGGAAAAGCCTCTGACTATCCACTCTGTCTATGCCCCTCATAATTTTGTAGGCCTCTATCAAGTTGCCCCTCAACCTCCGTCGTTCCAGTGAGAACAAATCGAGTTTATTCAACCGCTCCTCATACCTAATGCCCTCCATACCAGGCAACATTCTGGTAAATCTCTTCTGCACCCTCTCTAAAGCCTCCACATCCTTCTGGTAGTGTGGCGACCAGAATTGAACACTATACACTTAACTAAGGTTCTATACAGCTGCAACATGACTTGCCAATTCTTATACTCAATGCCCCGGCCAATGAAGGCAAGCATGCCGTATGCCTTCTTGACTCCCTTCTCCACCTGTGTTGCCCCTTTCAGTGACCTGTGGACCTGTACACCTAGATCTTTCTGACTTTCAATACTCTTGAGGGTTCTACCATTCACTGTATATTCCCTACCTGCACTAGACCTTCCAAAATGCATTACCTCACATTTGTCCGGATTAAACTCCATCTGCCATCTCTCCGCCCAAGTCTCCAAACAATCTAAATCCTGCTGTATCCTCTGACAGTCCTCATCGCTATCCGCAATTCCACCAACCTTTGTGTCGTCTGCAAACTTACTAATCAGACCAGTTACATTTTCCTCCAAATCATTTATATATACTACAAACAGCAAAGGTCCCAGCACTGATCCCTGTGGAACACCACTGGTCACAGCCCTCCAATTAGAAAAGCATCCTTCCATTGCGACTCTCTGCCTTCTATGACCTAGCCAGTTCTGTATCCACCTTGCCAGCTCACCCCTGATCCCGTGTGACTTCACCTTTTGTACTAGTCTACCATGAGGGACCTTGTCAAAGGCCTTACTGAAGTCCATATAGACAACATCCACTGCCCGACCTGCATCAATCATCTTTGTGACCTCCTCGAAAAACTCTGTCAAGTTAGTGAGACACGACCTCCCCTTCACAAAACCATGCTGCCTCTCACTAATACATCCATTTGCTTCCAAATGGGAGTAGATTCTGTCTCGAAGAATTCTCTCCAGTAATTTCCCTACCACTGAAGTAAGGCTCACCGGCCTGTAGTTCCCTGGATTATCCTTGCTACCCTTCTTAAACAGAGGAACAACATTGGCTATTCTCCAGTCCTCCGGGACATCACCTGAAGACAGTGAGGATCCAAAGATTTCTGTCAAGGCCTCAGCAATTTCCTCCCAGCCTCCTTCTGGATTCTGGGGTAGATCCCATCAGGCCCTGGGGACTTATATACCTTAATATTTTTTTAAACGCCCAACACCTCGTCTTTTTGGATCTCAATGTGACCCAGGCTATCTACACACCCTTCTCCAGACTCAACATCTACCAATTCCTTCTCTTTGGTGAATACTGAGGCAAAGTATTCATTTAGTACCTCGCCCATTTCCTCTGGCTCCAGACATAGATTCCCTTGCCTATCCTTCAGTGGGCCAACCCTTTCCCTGGCTACCCTCTTGCTTTTTATGTACGTGTAAAAAGCCTTGGGATTTTCCTTAACCCTATTTGCCAATGACTTTTCGTGACCCCTTCTAGCCCTCCTGACTCCTTGCTTAAGTTCCTTCCTATTTTCCTTATATTCCACACAGGCTTCGTCTGTTCCCAGCCTTTTAGCCCTGACAAATGCCTCCTTTTTCTTTTTGACGAGGCCTACAATATCTCTCATTATCCAAGGTTCCCGAAAATGGCCATATTTATCCTTCTTCCTCACAGAAACATGCCGGTCCTGAATTCCTTTCAACTGACACTTGAAAGCCTCCCACATGTCAGATGTTGATTTGCCCTCAAACATCCACCCCCAATCTAGGTTCTTCAGTTCCCGCCTAATATTGTTATAATTAGCCTTCCCCCAATTTAGCACATTCATCCTAGGACCACTCTTATCCTTGTCCACCAGCACTTTAAAACTTACTGAATTGTGGTCACTGTTCCTGAAATGCTCCCCAACTGAGACTTCTGCCACCTGGCCAGGCTCATTCCCCAATACCAGGTCCAGTACCGCCCCTTCCCTAGTTGGACTATCTACATATTGTTTTAGGAAGCCCTCCTGGATGCTCCTTGCAAACTCTGCCCCGTCTAAGCCCCTGGCACTAAGTGAGTCCCAGTCAATATTGGGGAAGTTCAAGTCTCCCATCACCACAACCCTGTTGTTTTTACTCTTTTCCAAAACCTGTCTACCTATCTGCTCCCCTATCCCCCGCTGGCTGTTGGGAGGCCTGTAGTAAACCCCCAACATTGTGACTGCACCCTTCTTATTCCTGATCTCTACCCATATAGCCTCACTGCCCTCTGAGGTGTCCTCCCGTAGTACAGCTGTGATATCCTCCCTAACAGTAGCGCAACTCCACCACCCCTTTTACATCCCCCTCTATCCCGCCTGAAACATCTAAATCCTGGAACGTTTAGTTGCCAATCCTGCCCTTCCCTCAACCAGGTCTCTGTAATGGCAACAACCTCATAGTTCCAAGTACTAATCCAAGCTCTAAGTTCATCTGCCTTACCTGTAATACTTCTTGCATTAAAACATATGCACTTCAGGCCACCAGACCCGCTGTGTTCAGCAATTTCTCCCTGTCTGCTCTGCCTCAGAGCCACACTGTCCCTATTCCCTAGTTCTCCCTCAATGCTCTCACCTTCTGACCTGCTCCAGTGCCCACCCCCCTGCCATACTAGTTTAAACCCTCCCGTGTGACACTAGCAAACCTCACGGCCAGGATATTTATACCTTTCCAGTTTAGATGCAACCCATCCTTCTTATATAGGTCACACCTGTCCCTGAAGAGCTCCCAGTGGTCCAGATAATGGAAACCCTCCCTCCTAACCAGCTGTTTAGCCACATGTTTAGACCATAAGACCATAAGACATAGGAGCGGAAGTAAGGCCATTCGGCCCATCGAGTCCACTCCGCCATTCAATCATGGCTGATTTCAACTCCATTTACCCGCTCTCTCTCCATAGCCCTTAATTCCTCGAGAAATCAAGAATTTATCAACTTCTGTCTTAAAGACACTCAACGTCCCGGCCTCCACCGCCCTCTGTGGCAATGAATTCCACAGACCCACCCCTCTCTGGCTGAAGAAATTTCTCCTCATCTCTGTTCTAAAGTGACTCCCTTTTATTCTAAGGCTGTGCCCCCGGGTCCTAGTCTCCCCTGCTAATGGAAACAACTTCCCTACATCCACCCTATCTAAGCCATTCATTATCTTGTAAGTTTCTATTAGATCTCCCCTCAACCTCCTAAACTCCAATGAATATAATCCCAGGATCCTCAGACGTTTAGCTGCTCTATCTTCCTATTTCTAGCCTCACTGGCATGTGGCACAGGGAGTAATCCCGAGATTACAACCCTAGAGGTCCTGTCTTTTAACTTTCTGCCTAGCTCCCTGAACTCCTGCTGCAGGACCTCATGCAATATGTCGTTAGTACCAATATGCACAACGACCTCTGCCTGTTTGCCCTGCCCCTTCAGGATGCCCCCTACCCGTTTGGAGACATCCTGGACCCTGGCACCAGGGAGGCAACATACCATCCTGGAGTGTCTTTCTCGTCCACAGAAGCGCCTATCTGTGCCCCTGACTATAGAGTCCCCTATTACTATTGCTCTTCTGCGCTTTGACCCTCCCTTCTGACCATCAGAGCCAGCCGTGGTGCCACTGCTCAGACTGCTGCTGTTTTCCCCTGATAGGCTATCCCCCCCCACAATATCCAAATGGGTCTACCTGTTCGAGAGGGGGACAACCACAGGGGATTTCTGCACTGACTGCCTGCCCTTTCTGGTGGTCACTCATTTCTCTGCCTGCACCTTGGGTGTGACCACATTTATATAACTGCTATCTATGACGCTTTCCGCCACCTGCATGCTCCTAAGTGCATCCAATTGCCGCTCCAACCGAACCATGCGGTCTGTGAGGTGCTCCAGTTGGGTGCACGTTCTGCAGATGAAGCCATCTGGGATGCTGGAAGCCTCCCGGACCTGCCACATCTCACAGTCAGAGCACTGCACCCCTCTAACTGACATTGCATCAGTTAATTAGTAAATTAAAGTTAAAAGTTAAAAAATCTGTTTTAAAGTTACTGTTAACTATCTGTTTCCTAGCACTAGATTTCTACTATAAATGTGAACGGTAAATATAGTACTCTCCGATCTCTGGCTTAGAGACCCCTCTAAATTATAATTAAGCAATTAGGTTTAATTAGTTACCAATGCTTAATTTTTTTAATTTAGTGTAGATTCCCAACCAGCCACTCAGGTCACAGCTTTTCTGTGATGTCACTTCAGTTTCCCCCCCCCCCACACACACAATTTGAAAAGGTAATAAAAGTAAAAATGAGTAAAAATCACTTACTTACCTTCTGAGGATCTCAGATGCTCTCTGGTTCTCTCCCTGCTGATTAAAAGTTACAGGCCAGAAGAAAGAGAGAGAACAAAACAGTAGGGAAAAGCACCTTCTCCCACTCTGCACCGAGTTACCTCACTGCACCAAATTACCAAATCACTCTCTGGGTGCACAAATTTCTCCTCATCTTAGTCTGAAATGGTCAACCCAATATCCTCAGACTGTGACCCCTGGTTCTGGACACACCCACCATCAGGAACATCGGGCGGGATTCTCCGATCCCTTGCCATTCGCGCCGGCGCAGTCGGCATGGCACCGGCCGTGGGCTGCGCCACGCGGCCGCCCCCCGATTCTCTGCGATGGGGCGAGTTAGCCGAGTCCCGCCGGCGCTGTTCTCGTGTGTTCCCACCTGGCGGGACCTCGGTGTTCATATTGCGAGGGCGGCCTGGTGGGGGGGAGGGGGTATCCGACCCCGGGGGGCCCTGGCCTGCCCCACGATCGGGGCCTACTGATCGGCGGGCGGGTTCACCCTGGTGGGGGCCTATATTCCTCCGTGCCGGGCCCCTGTTGCTCTTTACTATGTTGCGTCAGGGCCGGAGCGGAGAAGGCGAGCCCGTGCTTGCTGTAGCGCGTAGGTGCGAACTCGTGCCAGCAGTAGCGCGCATGCGCGGACCCGTGGTGCCCGTATCGGCAGCTGGAGCAGCGTGAGGCTCTCCAGTGCCGTGCTGGCCTCAGGTGACCCACAGGATCGCTGATCCCAGAGGCCTGTTGATGCCGGCGTAAAACGCTCCAGTGTTTACAATGGCGTCAACGCTTGGCCCCAGGATCCCTCCCATCATTCCTGAATCTACCCTCTCTGGACTTGTTAGAATGTTGCAGGGTTCTATGAGATTCCCCTTCATTTTTGTGAACTTCAGCAAATACAATCCCAACTGACTCAACCCCTCCTCATCCATCCATCTATTTTTCCCAGGAATCAGTCAGGACTGGGGAGATTGGAAACTAATCAGAGTCAGAAAGCATAGAGGCTGGATAGGCTGGGACGTTTTTTCCCTGGAGCGTCGGAGGCTGTTTTGATGCAGTTCATGCATAGGATCTGGAGTGAGGTGATGCACGATCAATTGTACAAAGACTCAGGTTGGGTACAACTGCGGCTTTATTGCAGTAAGGTGGTTTACCTCATGGGTGAAGGCAGATTCAATTGAGGCATTTAAGAGGCAAGTCTAAAACGAAGCTACGGGAAGAAGGCCACATGGAGGGCAGTGAAAACATTGTAAAAATCGATAGAAGGAGTTTGGAAAGAGTGATTGATTGGGTGTGGACATCGTAGACAAGACCAGCCTTTTTTGCCCATCCCCAAATTGCCCTTTAACTGAGTGGCTTGGTAGGCCATTTCAGAGGGCAGTTAAGACTATAAGACCATAAGACATAGAAGCAGAATTAGCCCACTCAGCCCATCGAGTCTGCTTCACATTCAATCATGGTTGATACTTTTCTCATCCCCATTCTCCTGCCTTCTTCCCATGACCCCTGAGCCCGTGTTAATCAAGGACCTATCTATCTCTGTCTTAAAGACACTCAGTGATTTGGCCTCCACAGCCTTCTGCGGCAGAGTTCCACAGATTCACCACCATCTGGCTGAACAAATTCCTCCTCATCGCTGTTTTAAAGGATCGTTCCTTTAGTCTGAGATGGTGTCCTCTGGTTCTAGTTTTTCCTACAAGTGGAAACATCCTCTCCACATCCACTCTATCCAGGCCTTGCAGTCTCCTGTAAGTTTCAATAAGATCCCCTCTCATCCTTCTAAACTCCAACGAGTACAGACCCAGAGTCCTCAACCGTTCCTCATACGACAAGCTGTTCATTCCAGGGATCATTCTTGTGAACCTCCCCTGGACCCTTTCCAAGGCCAGCACATCTTTCCTTAGATAAGAGGCGCAAAACTCATCCTCCCAGTGTGTGCGTGGGTTTCCTCCGGGTGCTCCGGTTTCCTCCCACAGTCCAAAGATGTGCAGGTTAGGTGGATTGGCCGTGATAAACTGCCCTTCATGTCCAAAATTGCCCTTAGCGTTGGGTGGGGTTACTGGGCTCTGGGGATAGGGTGGAGGTGTTGACCTTGGGTGGGGTCTTTCCACAGCCCGGTGCAGACTCGATGGGCTGAATGGCCTCCTTCTGCACTGTAAATTCTATGATCTATGATCTATAAAACTGCTCACAATACTCCAAATGGGGTCTGACCAGAGCCTTATAGAGTCTCAGAAGTACATTTCCAATAATAATAATAATAATCGCTTATTGTCACAAGTAGACTTCAATGAAGCCCCGAGTCGCCCCATTCCGTCGCCTGTTCGGGGAGGCCGGTACAGGGATTGAACCCGCACTGCTGGCCTTGTTCTGCATTACAAACCAGCTGTTTAGCCCACTGTGCTAAACCAGCCCCAATCAAATCTGGCCAGCTCCTCCCTCATGTCTTTGTAGTTACCCTTATTTAATTGTAATACCGTTACATCTGATTGCAGCTTCTCCCTCTCAAACTGCAGGGTAAATTCTATCATATTGTGGTCACTGCTCCCTGAGGGTTCCTTCACCTTAAGTTCCCAAATCAAGTCTGTCTCATTACACATCACTAAATCCAGAATTGCCTGTTCCCTAGTAGGCTCTGTCACAAGCTGCTCCAAAAAAAATCTCTTAAACATTCCACAAATTCCTTTTCTTGGCTTCCATTACCAATCTGATTTTCCCAGTTCACCTGCATATTGAAGTCCCCCATGATTATTGTAACATTGCCTATTTTACATGCTTTCAAAACTCCTAATTTATTTTCTGCCCAGGCAGGAATGTTCCCTTCCAGTCGGGGAACACTTCAGCAGTCAAGGGCATTCAGCCTCTGATCTCCGAGTAAGCATTCTCCAAGGCGGCCTTCAGGACGTGCGACAACGCAGAATCGCCAAGCAGAAACTTATAGCCAAGTTCCGCACACATGAGTACAGCCTCAACCGGGACCTTGGATTCATGTCACATTACATTATCCCCCACCATCTGGCCTGGGCTTGCGAAATCCTACCAACTGTCCTGGCTTGAGACAATTCACACCTCTTTAACCTGGGGCTACCCCTACCTCTGGATCTGTAAACACTTAATTAACTGCAAATGCTCACATTCCAAGCATTGTCTTGCATCTTTGAATCTGTCTATATATATGTTTCTGGAACATACCTCTTCATTCACCTGAGAAAGGAGCAGTGCTCCGAAAGATAGTGTTTGAAACAAATCTGTTGGACTTTAACCTGGTGTTGTAAGACTTCTTACTTTTCTGCCCCACATCCTGGCTACTGCTAGGGGAAACTGCACATAACTCCCATCAGGGTCTTTTTACCTTTGCTCAACTCTACCCACACAGATTCTATGCCTTCTGATCCTATATCGCTCCTTGCTATCGATTTAACTTCATTCCTTACTAACTGCAACCCTACCCTCTTTGCACATCTGCCTGTCTTTTCCATAGGACACATATCCTTTTATATTTAGATCCCAGCCCTGTTCCCCTTGCAGCCACGTCTCGGTGATGCCCACAACATCGTACCGGCCAATTCCAATGTGAGCAACAAGCTCATTTACCTTGTTCCGTATACATGACAGCCAGGTAAGTTTGGCAGATTTCCTTCCCTAAAGGACATCAGTGAATCAGATGATTTTTTTCCCCAACAATCAACAATGGTTTCATGGATCATCATTTGACTTTTTGGGCGGAATTCTCTGCAAACCGGCGGGGCTGGCAACACTGGCGCCGAGGAGTGGCGTGAACCACTCCAGCGTCAGGCCGCAACTAAGGTATGGAATCCTCCGCACCTTCAGGGGCTAGGCTGGTGCCGGTGTGGTTTGCGCATGCGCGGGAGCGCCGACGCGGAGGAATAGAGTGCCGTCACGGCACAGGCTTGCCCGCGGATCGGTGGGTCCCGATCGCGGGCCAGGCCACCGTGGGGGCACCTCCCGGGGCCAGATCCCCCCGCGCCCTCCAAAGCCCCCGGAGGCCGCACGCGCAGCCAGGACCTGCCGGTAAGTACCTACTCTAATTTACGCCGGCGGAACCGGCCGAAAATGGGCGGTCACTCAGCCCATCGTGGGCCAGATAATCGCCCGGGGGCAGCTGCCAGTGGCCGCCGACCGGCGCAGCGCGATTCCCGCCTGCGCCAAATTTGGCAGCCGGCAGGGGTGGGATTCACGCCGCCCCCCCCCCCCCCGGCGATTCTCCGATCCAGCGGGGGGGGGGGGCATGGGAAGGTGTGTGAGAACAGGAGAGGTTTGGGGTGGTTTGAGTAAATGTGAATTGAACGTGAAATGCCACATTTAATAATTCATGCACCGACACCACAGATCTCTCTGTTTTTCCACCCCAGTAAAATTATTGGATTTAGTTCATATCGGTTTTCCTGTTAGCACCCTCCTCCATTTCCCAATTATTATATCACCTGCAAAAGTTGAAATTATGCCAAATCCATATTATTAATATTTATCCAAAGTGTAATTATACTAATACAGATCCCTGGGGAACATCACTGATTACTTCTCCCAGCCTGAAAAACAACTGTTCACCACTACTCTCTAGTTTCTGTCACTGAGATAATTCTGTATCAATGCTGCCAATCACTTTAAACCCATGCGTTTAAATGTCGCTATCATATTGTAATTTCACAAACGCCGTTTGAAAGTGTATAACCACAACAACAGCTGTACAATCGCCATTATCCATTAAATATCGAAATGATGTTTTTCAAACACGATTCCCCTTGAACAAAGATGTGGAAATGCCGGTGTTGGACTGGGCTGGGCACAGTAAAATGTCTGACAACACCAGGTTAAAGTCCAACAGGTTTATCTGGAATCACGAGCTTTCGGAGCGCCTGATGAAGGAGCTGCGCTCCGAAAGCTAGTGATTCCAAACAAGCCTATTGGACTTTAACCTCTTGAACAAGGCAGGATTTCCACTGAGTCTCAGTCAGGAGCCAGCATTCTTGCAGCATCCAGTAAGCTGAGAGAGACGCAGTTTGTCAGCTTCCACAAAGGTTCATGTCGACTCCAATAGTGGGATTCATGCCTGACAAAGATCCTTTATTATACTCGGAAAATTCAACAGCCCCACAGCTGGAGTCAGAACATGAGTTTGGAATCTCACTCCCAGCACATCTGGGAGCATAAATCCTGCCGGTATCAAAGAAGTAGCCCAAATGGCCCTTCAACCCACTAGTCACATGTGAACGAGGAACGCTCTGGGATTGACAATGGTGGAATTCTTTGGTCAGTGTGTCAATCTGTACAGAAAGTTTCAAACGTGACAGGTTAAAGAGTGAATGGTTGGTTCATATTCTGTTGTTACTTTGAAGGAACACCTGACATACCTGCAGAATTATTAAAATATACATAATTGAAAAGTTTCTCCAGGCCGATCTCCAGTGCACTTTCCATATCCATTCCAGAAACCTCAGTTTCAACCCATTGGTGGCTTTTGAATTTCATTACATCATAATTCTAAGATTAGAAGAGAAAATCGATTACGACATGACAACTGAACTAACACCAAAATAGATCAGTGTTGAGAGGTTTGGGATGGTCGCAGTATTCATGTCCTGGATGGACTGACCATGTAAAAGATTTCGGAGTTTTTGATGGAATTCTTGGCATCAGCACTTTCAGATTAATTTTCCTTTCTCTCTCCCTCTTTCAACTTTAGTGTATCCCTGCACCCTGGGCCTCGTCCCTTCCCCTTCGTTTAAAAAAATAATAACATACATTGTGAGAGGTTTATTGATGTTTTTCTACACTGAATCAATGCAATGAACACATTCCCAGTTTTGTAACCCCCACTAGGCCCATGGGGACAACCCGTCCAATCTACCCGTGGGGCTTGTGGATTACGAGCTCGCTCACTGAGGGGCAGAGGCCTGTTAATTTCACCAAATAAAAGCCAACCTAGAAAGGAACCGGCATTGTCAGATGGTCCTGGCTGGGACGAGCTGTGCCCTTCACTTAGCTGAGCTGAAGGAGCTGAGTAAAATATACCCATGTTGGCTGATGATACAAATCTAGCTGGGAATGTAAGCTGTAAGCAGGACACAAAGAAGCTCAGAGGTATAGACCGGATGGGTAAATGGACAATGCGTTGCCGGACAGAGTTGGAAATGCTGCACAGCAGCTCCACCAGCTGTTAAAGAAGGGGCACCAGTGGGTATGGCCCCCCACCACCCCCACCCCCACCCCCCCACCCCCACCCCCGCACCAGATGAGATTCACAGAGATGAAACAGAGATTTTCCTCTGAGAAATTGCTCACCCATTTCGACCCAGCCAAGTTGCTTCTACTCACATGTGACACTTCCCCTTACGGAGTGGAGGCCGTGTTCGCACATCGAATGTGCGACGGATCGTAACAGCCTGTCACATTTGCGTCCTGCACACTGACTGACGAGAGCACAATTATGCGCAAATTGAGAAGATATAACATAGTGACCTTAAGTCTGTTATAAGTTTCCTTTCAGAAAGTGGGTTAGATTCAGTGAATACAGGTGGAGCTGGAACGATCCCCAAGTGTACAGTCCTTCACATTGTCCCACTAACTCATCCCAGTTCCCACACCGACCCCTCTCTTGATCCGGTGCTAGAGAAGTAATCCCTGATATTTTCCTTACTATTCTACCTGGTAGTGAAGACCAATCAGGCGATGACAGCTCCTGTATAAAATGTTAATGAGAGCCGAGAACCGATTCCAGTCCAGTCTCATGTCTCAGGGTTGACGTGTGAGCTGTCGGTGCGCCGCACATGTACCCCAAAAAACAGGCATTAAATAATTTCCACAAACAATAGAGAATGCGGTAAACTCTGAACTATACTCACCTCTCCCTGCATGACGAAAATGGGTTTGAAGCAGTCAACATCTTCACAGAGATCGAGTATCTTGTTTACCGCATTCTGTGCAGCGAGTTGGTTCCAGAAGAGGACAGACACAGTTAAGAAGATTCTCAGCATCTTGGTGTCGGCTCAGATCACTGGTGAATCCACTGAATGGCTCTCAGCACCTTCAGCTCGATCTGCAGTTTGAGCAGAGAGCTCAGAGATTTTTATCCTGTTTTCGGGAGATGATTTTGAATAAAGTTTAGCTACAGGCATGAACATAATGTGTTGAAGAAATGCCCCAGCTAATTAACTATGGAAATGTTTTTTGGTCCCCGCCTTGAATTTAGAAATCATTAACCCCGTGAGTGCTGGTTCCGGGGCAGCTATTTCACTATTGGTTCCAGTTCACACACTAAGGATTGACCTCCCTGTTTGCAAGGTGAGTGGAATGGAAGATTCTGGTGTTGGTGACCCAGCAGAAAACAATTTCACATTCGGGTTTTATATCCGCTCAATTTTATTTGCTGGGTTTCCTGCAGCGGCAGTAAGTGTGAACACAGTGACCATGCTGCACTCCTACCACAGCACAGACCACTATGTCCTCAGTGAGTTGGTGAGGCTGCTGTGCCTCTCACATTTCACATTGTTTCTCTTTCATCTCCACTTTTCCAAGACGGGCTGAGGTACATTTTCATTGTGTCATAATCATAACAGCACTTACGAGGTGGCAATGATTAAACTCCCCGTGAACTTCGCCGAATAATACCTCCCCGTTAAAGGGGTTGGGGAACCCGAAACGATGTACAGTTATGGTCTGTATAAGGTCGGCCAGTTCTGGTCCCGACGGGGGACACTCGTAAGGGGGCTGGATTCTCCGTTTCTGAGACTAAGTGTTGACGCCGGCGCACGATTCGTGGAGTTCCCCGACAGCAAATCTGGCACTGCACCTGGATCGATTCTGCTGCTGTTGAGGGACTAGCACCGTGGCACGGGGAACACAATCGATTCCAATGAGAAGCAGAACGGGATTCGCCGGTTTCACAATTGCCAGTCAGGAAGCTGACAAGCTGCAGCTGCATATACACACTGCACTCCCCACACCCACCATCCCAGCCAACAAGGTGGCAGTAAGACGTACGGCCCAATGATTCACGCACACCAAGCTGGAAACTCTCCCGGGCGTCATGGATCACCCTGTGTCCCACACTGTGCCTGGGCACAAGGGGCAGAGGTGGTCAGCGCCGTAGGTAACTCTGTCTGGACAGGCCAGCAGTGCTGTAAAAACCCCGCACAACCTCCTCAGGGTCTCCAGGGTGGGTAGGCAGAACCGTTCCCCTGGCACTAACCCGTGTTCCACACACCCGTAACCCCACTACCCCCAACTCAGAGCACCACAGAACCACCATCCTGCACCAGATGCTGGAACCCATGCCGGCGCCACAGCCCATGGCCGGGTGCCCTGGCCACTGAGGCCCCCAGCTACCCACTCCCTGGGCTTCATGCGTCTGTCTGTCTAACACAATCATTTTCTGTTTGCCCCCCCCACCAGTACCAAGGAGAAGGCCGCCCATAGTTGTCGGGAGTGGAGACAACTGGAGGGGGACTGCCAGACCTGCAGCCCCTGCCCCTGGCGGATCTTTTGGGCAGAACAATGCAGCACCATGCCACCAGGACACCTGAGCAGCCAGACCCATCCAGGCCCGGTCGCCCCATAAGATGGCCACTAATGGGGACCCAGGTCGCAGGGCGGGAATTGCTCCAGCACATTGCCCCTCTGCTGTGCGATGTTGTGGAGGACGCAGTAGGCCGCCACAATGAAATGAAATGAAATGAAAATCGCTTATTGTCACAAGTAGGCGTCAGTGAAGTTACTGTGAAAAGCCCCTAGTCGCCACATTTCGGCGCCTGATCGGGGAGGCTGGTACGGGAATTGAACTGTGCTGCTGGCCTGCCTTGGTCTGCTTTCAAAGCCAGCAATTTAGCCCTGTGTTAAACCAGCCCCTGCCACCCTCTCAGCGTCATACTGGCGGCCTCTGCAGAGCGGTCCAGGCACCTGAAGCACACCATCAGGAGGCTGAACACGATTCCATCACGCACGTGGCCGCTGTATGGGTGTCCTTGCATCGGGTGTCCGCATCAGTCTGTGGCATCTGGATAGGTGTCATCAGCAATGACCGCAGTGGATAACCCTTGTCTCCCAGGAGCCAAGCTCCCAGCCGAGGGGGTCCCTTTTAGTTTGTGTCGAGCGACCTGTCATCTGCAGGTGCTCGTAGGAGAACATTCATCCCACCGATCACTCCCTTGATCCAGGGCTCCACTGCCCGGGCATCATGGTGGGCTCAGTCCACATTGAAAGGGATGTAATCTTCAGATTTCTGGGTAACTGGGGCTCTTTCTGAGGAAGGTGGGACTTCTACAGACAGGATGGTCTACATCTGAACCTGCGGGGCACAAATATCCTGGGGGGGAGATTTGTTAGTGCTCTTTGGGGGGGTTTAAACTAATGCAGCAGGGGCATGGGAACCTGGATTGTAGTTTTAGGGTAAGGGAGAATGAGAGTATAGAGGTCAGGAGCTCAGATTTGACGTCGCAGGAGGGGGCCAGTGTTCAGGTAGGTGGTTTGAAGTGTGTCTACTTCAATGCCAGGAGTATACGAAATAAGGTAGGGGAACTGGCAGCATGGGTTGGTACCTGGGACTTCGATGTTGTGGCCATTTCGGAGACATGGATAGAGCAGGGACAGGAATGGATGTTGCAGGTTCCGGGGTTTAGGTGTTTTAGTAAGCTCAGAGAAGGAGGCAAAAGAGGGGGAGGTGTGGCGCTGCTAGTCAAGAGCAGTATTACGGTGGCGGAGAGGATGCTAGATGGGGACTCATCTTCCGAGGTAGTATAGGCTGAGGTTAGAAACATGAAAGGAGAGGTCACACTATTGGGAGTCTTCTATAGGCCTCCAAATAGTTCTAGGGATGTAGAGGAAAGGATGGCGAGGATGATCCTGGATAAGAGCGAAAGTAACAGGGTAGTTATTATGGGAGACTTTAACTTTCCAAATATTGACTGGAAAAGATATAGTTCGAGTACATTAGATGGGTCGTTTTTTGCACAGTGTGTGCAGGAGGGTTTCCTGACACAATATGTTGACAGGCCAACAATAGGCGAGGCCACATTGGATTTGGTTTTGGGTAATGAACCAGGCCAGGTGTTGGATTTGGAGGTAGGTGAGCACTTTGGGGACAGTGACCACAATTCGGTGACGTTTACGTTAAGGATGGAAAGGGATAAGTATACACCGCAGGGCAAGAGTTATAGCTGGGGGAAGGGAAATTATGATGCCATTAGACGTGACTTGGGGGGGATAAGGTGGAGAAGTAGGCTGCAAGTGTTGGACACACTGGATAAGTGGAGCTTGTTCAAGGATCAGCTACTGCGTGTTCTTGATAAGTATGTACCGGTCAGGCAGGGAGGAAGGTGCCGAGCGAGGGAACCGTGGTTTACCAAAGAAGTGGAATCTCTTGTTAAGAGGAAGAAGGAGGCCTATGTGAAGATGAGGTGTGAAGTTTCAGTTGGGGCGATGGATAGTTACAAGGTAGCGAGGAAGGATCTAAAGAGAGAGCTAAGACGAGCAAGGAGGGGACATGAGAAGTATTTGGCAGGAAGGATCAAGGAAAACCCAAAAGCTTTCTATAGGTATGTCAGGAATAAGCGAATGACTAGGGAAAGAGTAGGACCAGTCAAGGACAGGGATGGAAAGTTGTGTGTAGAGTCTGAAGAGATAGGCGAGATACTAAATGAATATTTTTCGTCAGTATTCACTCAGGAAAAAGATAATGTTGTGGAGGAGAATGCTGAGCTCCAGGTAAATAGATTAGATGGCATTGAGGTACGTAGGGAAGAGGTGTTGGCAATTCTGGACAGGCTGAAAATAGATAAGTCCCCGGGACCTGATGGGATTTATCCTAGGATTCTCTGGGAGGCCAGGGAAGAGATTGCTGGACCATTGGCTTTGATTTTTATGTCATCATTGGCTACAGGAATAGTGCCAGAGGACTGGAGGATAGCAAATGTGGTCCCTTTGTTCAAAAAGGGGAGCAGAGACAACCCCGGCAACTATAGACTGGTGAGCCTCACGTCTGTAGTGGGTAAAGTCTTGGAGGGTATTATAAGAGACAAGATTTATAATCATCTAGATAGGAATAATATGATCAGGGATAGTCAGCATGGCTTTGTGAAGGGTAGGTCATGTCTCACAAACCTTATCGAGTTCTTTGAGAAGGTGACTGAACAGGTAGACGAGGGTAGAGCAGTTGATGTGGTGTATATGGATTTCAGCAAAGCGTTTGATAAGGTTCCCCACGGTAGGCTATTGCAGAAAATACGGAGGCTGGGGATTGAGGGTGATTTAGAGATGTGGATCAGAAATTGGCTAGCTGAAAGAAGACAGAGGGTGGTGGTTGATGGGAAATGTTCAGAATGGAGTACAGTCACAAGTGGAGTACCACAAGGATCTGTTCTGGGGCCGTTGCTGTTTGTCATTTTTATCAATGACCTAGAGGAAGGCGCAGAAAGGTGGGTGAGTAAATTTGCAGACGATACTAAAGTCGGTGGTGTTGTCGATAGTGTGGAAGGATGTAGCAGGTTACAGAGGGATATAGATAAGCTGCAGAGCTGGGCTGAGAGGTGGCAAATGGAGTTTAATGTAGAGAAGTGTGAGGTGATTCACTTTGGAAGGAATAACAGGAATGCGGAATATTTGGCTAATGGTAAAGTTCTTGAAAGTGTGGATGAGCAGAGGGATCTAGGTGTCCATGTACATAGATCCCTGAAAGTTGCCACCCAGGTTGATAGGGTTGTGAAGAAGGCCTATGGAGTGTTGGCCTTTATTGGTAGAGGGATTGAGTTCCGGAGTTGGGAGGTCATGTTGCAGCTGTACAGAACTCTGGTTCGGCCGCATTTGGAGTATTGCGTACAGTTCTGGTCACCGCATTATAGGAAGGACGTGGAGCTTTGGAGCGGGTGCAGAGGAGATTTACCAGGATGTTACCTGGTATGGAGGGAAAATCTTATGAGGAAAGGCTGATGGACTTGAGGTTGTTTTCGTTGGAGAGAAGAAGGTTAAGAGGAGACTTAATAGAGACATACAAAATGATCAGGGGGTTGGATAGGGTGGACAGTGAGAGCCTTCTCCCGCGGATGGAAATGGCTGGCACGAGGGGACATAACTTTAAACTGAGGGGTAATAGATATAGGACAGAGGTCAGAGGTAGGTTCTTTACGCAAAGAGTAGTGAGGCCGTGGAATGCCCTACCTGCTACAGTAGTGAACTCGCCAACATTGGGGGCATTTAAAAGTTTATTGGATAAACATATGGATGATAATGGCATAGTGTAGGTTAGATGGCTTTTGTTTCGGTGCAACATCGTGGGCCGAAGGGCCTGTACTGCGCTGTATTGTTCTATGTTCTATGTTCTATGTTCTAATCAGCCACTTGGCCATATAGGGCGTCGGTAATCGCGCAGGTGCACCTGTGCACCGAGGTCTGTGAGATCCCCGGCAGGCCACCACTCGGCACCTGGAAGGACCCCGTGGCGTAAAGTTTCAGGGCAACCATCACCTTAACGACCTCCAGGAGTGGGTGTCCTCCCCCATACTCCCGCGGTTCCAGGTGTGCCATGATCTGGTAGATATGCCGCACTGTCTCCCTACTCAGCTGGTTTCTTCGATGGCATTGCCAGTCCGTCAGGTATTCCAATGACAGGTGCTGCGGTATGCACGCGGCTACCTCCTGTCCTCTGGGGAAATCTCCACTGCTGCAGCTTCTTCCTCCTCAAGCAACGCCAGCTCTCACAGCCGCAGTGCAGCCCCCAGGACCAGCAGGAAAGCCACCATGCGGCAACCATCAGAAAGGCCACCATGCAGCGGCCATCAGGACGGCCACCTTGTGCCGACCAGCAGGAAGGCCACCATGCAGCGACCAGCAGGAAGGCCACCATGCAGCAACCAGCAGGACGGCCACCTTGTGCCGACCAGCAGGAAGACCACCATGCAGCGACCAGCAGGAAGGCCACCATGCAGCAACCAGCAGGAACGCCACCATGCAATGACCAGCAGGACGGCTACCTTGTGCCGACCAGCAGGAAGGCCACCATGCAGCGACCAGAAGGAAGGCCACCATGCAGCAACCAGCAGGAAGGCCACCATGCAGCAACCAGCAGGAAGGCCACCATGCAGCGACCAGCAGGAAGGCCACCATGCAGCGACCAGCAGGACGGCCACCATGCAGCAACCAGCAGGAAGGCCACCATGCAGTGACCAGCAGGAAGGCCACCATGCAACGACCAGCAGGAAGGCCACCATGCAGCAACCAGCAGGAAGGCCACCATGCAGTGACCAGCAGGACGGCCACCTTGTGCCGGCCAGAAGGAAGGC
The DNA here is from genome assembly GCF_047496885.1 of Scyliorhinus torazame. Lineage (NCBI taxonomy): Eukaryota > Metazoa > Chordata > Chondrichthyes > Carcharhiniformes > Scyliorhinidae > Scyliorhinus > Scyliorhinus torazame. The sequence continues at coordinate 327,707,321 of NC_092710.1, forward strand.
CACCATGCAGCGACCAGCAGGAAGGCCACCATGCAGCAACCAGCAGGAAGGCCACCATGCAGCGACCAGCAGGAAGGCCACCATGCAGCGGCCAGCAGGAAGGCCACCATGCAGCGACCAGTAGGAAGGCCATCATGCAGCGACCAGCAGGACGGCCACCTTGTGCCGACCAGCAGGAAGGCCACCATGCAGCGACCAGCAGGAAGGCCACCATGCAGCAACCAGCAGGAAGGCCACCATGCAGCGACCAGCAGGAAGGCCACCATGCAGCGGCCAGCAGGACGGCCACCATGCAGCAACCAGCAGGAAGGCCACCATGCAGCGACCAGCAGGAAGGCCACCATGCAGCGGCCAGCAGGACGGCCACCATGCAGCAACCAGTAGGAATGCCACCATGCAGCGACCAGCAGGAAGGCCACCATTGATGGTTGAATTCCAATATCCATTGTCAGGGGGTGAAAGACTGACATGTTAGCATGGTGCGTACCCCCATGCCAAACCAGGTCCGATCGGCTACACGGTGGCCGGTTGGCACCGCTGCATGTTCGCCCCCCCCCCCATCTCCACACCCTGGCCCCGTTTCTGCCCTGTTCTGTGGTGCCTAATCTGTGCTGCCAAGGGTGCCATTGGCTGGAGCTGCCCGTATGCTCTGGGACCCGCGCCTGGCACCCCCCCGTAGGGGCTACAGTGGCAATTGTCCTGGGTAGGCAAACTGAAGCCCCGCTGGCCGATGGCAACTGGGTTGGGGTGGTGTATGGTGGAGGATGGGGTGCGGGGGTAGGGTGTATAGGCACCCATGGGCCTGTCTCACTCTGCAGAAGTAGGAGTCAAGGTGGGTGGTCAGTGGGGTGTGCAGTAGGATGGATGCCTTGTAGGCCGTGGCAATGGCAGTCCGTGCCTCCTGCCTGGCACTGGTATAGTCCCCCCACGCCAGATAGCCCAGCAGTGTCCGATCCAGCAGGACTCGGTCACACCTCCCTGTGTCCTAACTCTCTGTCCTCCCTCTACCGAGGCATGGTGGCACAGTGGTTCACAGCTCAAGGGACCCTGGTCAATTCTGACCTTGGGTGACTATCGGTGTGGAGTTTGCACTCCCTTCCCATGTCTGCGTGGGTTTCCTCCGGGTGCTCAGGTTTCCTCCCAAAGATGTGCAGTTTGAGTGGATTAACGATGCTAAATTTGCCCTTATTGTCCAAAAGGCTAGGTGGGGTTACTGGGTTACAGGGATAAAGTGGAGGCATGGGCTTAAGTAGGGTGCTCTTTCCAAGGTCCGGTGCCGACTCGATGGGCCAAATGGCCTCCTTCTCCACTGTAAATTCTATGGTTCTATGGTTCTCTCTCTCCTCCTTCAGCCACCACGCTGGTTTCAGGATTTTTAAAAGCCAAGTGAGCCGCGCCTTCGGGAACCTGGCCCATCAGAGGCAGAGAATTGCGGATGACCCGGAGAACACTGGGTCAGGCCCGCTAATGCTATTCCAACGGAGTTTACTGTACATTCACATTGGCTCCTCTGTCAAAATGAGGAAGAATTCCAATTTTGCGTCAAATCGGCGCCCACCATGATTTTGGAATCAGAAACTATTCTCCATCCAATCGCCTTTCCCAATTTCATCGTCAGCCAATGGAAAACCCCGCCCAGGATCTTTCGTGCTGTGTAAATAATAGTTATTGTAATAGACATTTATTTCTTTTAACTGCTCCATGTGGACTCCTTTGTGGTCTACAAAAGGCCCTCAACTGATGTGATTACTTTGCATTGACAGAGCCACCCACCATCTCCTGGCCTCTCTTCACAGTTACATTTACATGGTGCTTTGCATCTTTGATGTTGAATTCATGGGAGATGAAGAAAAACATTGTCACAAGATCTAAATAACTTCATCTGCACCTGGACAAACCAAGTTCCTAAATTTTACTAATTTAAGATTTTCTTTTTTTGAAAGTATTTTTATTGACATTTTCAATTTTACATAGTTAAACTTTGCGTCCGGTATTATCAGTTTATACAGTTCTTATGTACATACAATCCTTCATGATATATCCTCTCCCCCCTTTTCCCCTCTCCCTACCCCCCTCCCCACCCTGACCTCTCTTTGGCGTCTCCCTCTTCCGTTCTGGGTGTTCTATCCCTGAGTTCCTGTTCGCCCCTTGCCCCCTCCCTTCGTTCTATGTTTTTTGTTGCAGGCCTTGTGGGTTTGGGGGTGAGGGACCTTCCTGCCCCCTCTCCTTCCTCCTCCTCCATGCTTCTTCCTGTGGTTCCTCTAAGTTTCCTCCTCATTTCCTCGCCCCCTCCCTTTTGTACCTCTTCGTGTTGTGTATTTCTGTCTGCTCTCCCCTGCCTCTCGCTCTTTCCCCTTGCCCTCGTCGCTGTTCGCTGCAAACGGGTCTTGGAATAGGCCAAAGAATTGCCCCCACGCTTTGAGGAAACCTTCTTTCGACCCTTGGATTATGTACTTGATCTTCTCCAGATGGAGAAATTCCGGCAGGTCTACCAGCCAGCCTGCAGCTGTGAGTGGTGCTGCTGATTGCCAAACGAGCAGGACTCTTCGGCGATTAGGGAAGTGAAAGCAAGGGCATCGGCACTCTTCCCCATGTATTGCCCGGGCTGTTCTGATACCCCGAAGATTGCCACTCTCGGGCATGGCTCCATCCTCACCCCCAGAGCCTTGGACATCGCCTCGAAGAAGGCTGTCCAGAACCCTACAAGTCTGGGCAAGCTCAGAACATGTTGGTGTGGTTGGTTGGGCCTTCCTGGCACCGTTCACATTTATCTTCTGGAAGAACCTGTACTTCTCCTCCGTTCAGGTGATTTTTGTTGATTTTTTGGGTCAAATTCGTCTAAAAATATCTTTTTTGGTTCTCTTTGGGTGGAGAGCCACCTGATGTGCTTCCGCTCAGCACAGTAGCACAAGTGGATAGCACTGTGGCTTCACAGCACCAGGGTCCCAGGTTCGATTCCCCGCTGGGTCACTGTCTGTGCGGAGTCTGCACGTTCTCCCCGTGTGTGCGTGGGTTTCCTCCGGGTGTTCCGGTTTCCTCCCACAGTCCAAAGACCTGCAGGTTAGGTGGATCGGCCAAGATAAATTGCCCTCAGTGACCAAAAGGTTTAGGAAGGATTATTGGGTTACGGGGATGGGGTGGAAGTGATGGCTTAAGAAGGTCGGTGCAGACTCGATGGGCCGAATGGCCTCCTTCTGCACTGTATGTTCTCTGTTTTATGTTCACATCACTGTCACTGCACGCCTCAATTTAAGATTTTCTAAAATACCTGGAATTCTGTCTGAATCTTTAATCCCTGGATTAGTTACACAGATTATTGTCAAACTCGAACCTAACAGGAATGAGGAGGTGGGTGGTGGGGGTGAGTGTGATTCCACACAGCATGAGGATACCACCAGAGACAGGAGGGAATGATCCCTGGCATCGGGAACTGGTGAGGGAAGGGATCAGAGGAAATGCAACTGAGAACGATAACGAGGGGCCTGTGCCAAGAAGTAGTCACGAGTTTTGAGTGGGTCCTTGATTGGCGCTCAGATAGACTCTCGGGTCTGAATGGAGGGACAGACTCCATGGAACAACGGGTCCACTCTTGCCCTCTTTGCACACTGGGAAACTTTCAAAACATTAACTGCGCTTGACCTGATTTTTAACGATGCCACTTAGTTCAGGGTTCTTGCACGCAAAGAAATATCCTATCAAGATCTACCCTGTCAAGTCCTCTCGGTATTTTATACATTGCAATAAGATCTCATTCTTCTGAACTCCAATATGTCTCGGCCCAACCTACTCAAGCGTTTCTCGCATGACACCCCCTTAACACCAAGACCCAGCCGAGTGAAACTTCTCTTCACTGCCTCCACTTATAGAGTCATAGAGTCGTGCAGCTCGGGAAAGGCCCTTCAGCCCATCGAGTTTGCACCGACGATAACTACCCCTAATCTCGTGCTAATCCCATTTACCAGCACTTGTTCCATAACCTTGAATCTGATGGTGTTTCACATACTTATCCAAGTGCTTTTTAAAGGTTGTGAGGTTTGCAGCCTCCACTACCATCCCAGACCGTGCATTCCAGATTCTCCACTACCTTCCCAGGCTGTGCATTCCAGATCCTCACCACCCTCTGAGTGAAAATATTTTTCTTAAATCCCCGTGGAATCTCCTGCCCCCCAACCTAAAGCTATACCCCTTTGTGATCGACTTCCACAACCCTGTATTCAGTAAAGTAGATCTATCCCAGGCACATTTACAACTGAATTTGGCTGCAAAATCACAACCTTATATGTCATGATGCACATATATACAGGATACTTATATTTGGAATAACATCTGCGTCAGAGGCCCTTGGATCAAATTCTGAATTGGTTAAATGGAGGACAATGTTATCTGTATGATATCCTCATCAAGGCTTAAGTGAACAAGAGCACTTGAAGAGCTTGGAAGCTACAATGGAATGTCTAAAAAACTTTAATCTCTGAGCAAACGAGTGTGGTAGTCACCACTGATGTATATATTGTATAGAGAGGATGTCGGTGTAGGCACTTTACGGTAAGGCCCCTGTACTACAGGTACGGGGGTAGTTCCCTGCCTGCTGGCTCCGCCCAGTAGGCGGAGTATAAATATGTGTGCTCCCCGTACAGCAGCCATTTCACCAGCTGCTGTAGGAGGCCACACATTTTAGTGTAATAAAGCCTCGATTACATCCTACTCTCGTCTTTGTCTAATTGATCGTGCATCAACGAGTCAAAATGTGACTTTCTCAAGGCGTCCATAAACTACTTGGGTCACATTATTGATAAAGATGGCCTGCATAAAGAGCCAAAAAAAATGACAGAAATCTTAGACGCATCACGTCCTCAAAATGTAACTTAAGTTTTTGTTTCTGGGATTAATAAACTATACGATAAGCAATGTTATTGAAGCCATTGCACACTTTGTATGTGCCAAACAGGCATGATACTGGACAAAAGAATGTGCAAGTATGCATAAAGAGCTAAAAGAAGCTTTAAAGAATTCAGAGATATTGGTTCACTACAATCTCAAGTTGAAGTTCCAACTTGGTTGCGACACATCGCACTATGGGGTTGGTGCATTTGTCTCTGCACGTTCTTCATCCTTTCCAGTGCTATCACATTCTCCTAGAATGTGGATTCCAAAGCTGTACACAATACTCTAGATGTGGCCTAACCAATGCTTTACACAGTTCCGGCATAACCTCCCTGCTCTTAAACGCTATGGCTCGGCTAATAAGGGCAAGTGCACCATATTGTCAGGGTTCTTCCTGATGATTCTCTTATTTCCCCTTGCTTTTTTTTTCAGTTATCATTTTTGATCCATGGATGCTTACAGGACATGTCCTTCCCATTTCTAAATGGGGAAATGCTCAGGAAATCAGAAGCACAAAGGGACTTGGGGGTCTTTGTTCGAGAGGGCTAGAATACAAGACCAGGGATGTACTTCTGAGGCTGTATAAGGCTCTGGTCAGACCCCATATGGAGCATTGTGAGCAGTTTTGGGACTCGTATCTAAGGAAGGTTGTGCTGGCCTTGGAAAGAGTCCAGAGGAGTTTCACAAGAATGATCCCGGGAATGAAGAACAGTTGAGGGCTCTGGGTCTGTATCCTTTAGAGTTTAGAAGGATGAGGAGGGGGGATCTTATTGAAACTTACAGGGTACTGCGAGGCCCGGATAGAGTGAAGGTGGAGAGGATATTTCTACTTGTAGGAAAAACTAGAAGCAGAGGACACAATCTCAGACTGAAGGGACGATCCTTTAAAACAGAGTGAGGAGAAATTTCTTCAGCCAGAGGGTGGTGAATCTGTGGAACTCTTTGCCACAGACGGCTGTGGAGGACAAATCACTGAGTGTCTTTAAGACAGAGATAGATAGGTTCTTGATTATTAAGGGGATCACAGGTTATGGAGAGAAGGCAGGAGAATGGGGATGAGAAAATATCAGCCATGACTGAATGGCGGAGCAGACTCGAAGGAACGAGTGGCCTAATTCTGCTCCTATGTCTTATGGTCTTATATATCTTTAAGTCAAGCTGTGGAGTGGCACGGTAGCACAGTGGTTAGCACTGTTGCTTCACAGCACCAGGGACCCGTGTTCGATTCCTGCTTGGGTCACTGTCTGTGCGAAGTCTGCCGTTCTCCCCGTGTGTGCGTGGGTTTCCTCCGGGTGCTCCGGTTTCCTCCCACAAGTCCTGAAAGACGTGCTTGTTAGGTGAATTAAACATTTTGATTTCTACCTCTGTGTACCCGAACAGGCGCCGGAGTGTGGTGACGAGGGGATTTTCACAGTAACTTCATTGCACTGTTAAGCCGACAATAAAGATTATTAATATTATCCGCAGCGAGAAGGAGGAATTCAAGAAGTTGCAACATAGTATATGTTGATGCCAGATTTGGACAGCACACCCAGACCTTTGGCACCTGCGAGATGGGGTGGGACTCAATTCCATTGGTTGGCTGGTTGCCAATGAATTGGCCAAAAGGCCATATTCTGCCTGGTAACAGGGGGTGATTGAATCCTGCCTAAGTGGGGTGATTTACAGAGACCGAAGGAAAGCAAACTTGAATCCTGGACACGGAGACAAGAACCTTCTCTCTCTCTCTCTCCAGATAGGCTGTGAGTTGCTGTATTTCTGAAACTGCAGAGACTTGTACGAATCTACATTGAATCTTTTACAGGCTGAAAACAGAGACCTGGATCTGAAAGCTTCCTTTGAAGGAAGGTCTGCTGAAAGACAACCATCTGAAACAAAGACTCTTTGCCCTTTTACTTATTATGTTCACCCCTCCCATCCCCTCTGTCTGTGTGTGTGTGTATGCTTGTGTGTGTGTGTGTGTGCATGTGTGTATGCTTGCTTGTGTGTGTGCGTGTGTGCATGTGTGTATGCTTGCTTGTGTGTGTGCGTGTGTGTGTGTGGAGGGTGGTGGAAGTTAAAGTGGGGGGTTAGGTATTAGATAATAGTTAACCAATTGTACTTGCTGCATATTTCGTCATAGTTCTTAGAATCATAGAATTCATACACTGTAAAAGGAGGCCATTCAGCTTATCGAGTCTGCACCATCCCTTCGAATTTGCACTCCACCAATGTCCACCTTGCTCTCTCCCCATAACCTGCACAACCATGGACACTAAGGGACAATTTATCATGACCATCCCACCTAACCTGTGGACTGTGGGAGGAAACGGGAACACCCGGAGTAAACCCACGCAGACAAGAGGAGAACACACAAACTCCACACAGATAGTGACTCAAGGTCGGAATTGAACCCATGGCCCTTGCACTGTGAGTCAGCAGTGCTAACTTCTGAGCCACAGTGCCGCCTCTGGTTATAGAATCACAGAGTCACAGAAAGATACAGGGCAGAAAAGGCCCTTTCATGCACTGCCGCATGAAAGTCACCTGATTGGCCAATCCTAATCCCATTTGCCAGCACGTGGCCCACAACCTTGAATGTTAAGACATGCCAAGTACTCATTCAGGTTCCTTTTGGGCAGCCAGGGGTCACAGACTTAGGGTATTTTTCTAAGCATTATTGGTTAATTGAATTGTGCTGCAACTCTGGGTTGGGTGGGGCTGGACTTGGCCACACACTAACCCATGGTGTTATAACAATGTACCACTGTATCAACCTGCTCTGCTAACTTAAGGGATTGGAGTATACACGAACCAAGGCCCCACTGATCCTCGGTGCTTCCCAGAGTCCTGCTATTTATCGTGTGATAGAGTCTAGTTTTATTCATAAAAGGGCTAGTTGAATGCACATAGCAAAATATTAAAAGTGTCTTGACTGTGGGAACCCAGTCATTTTCTCACATAATGAATTAACCATTGTATTCAGTACTGACAACGGATTGTTCTCTGTCTGATCACCTGGTCAATTCTAGTTTGGTCTCCGCCAAGCTATGAAACATGGAAAAATGTGAGAAAACATATCCAGTATTTTTCATAAAACTGTGTATGCTGATGCTAAGCAAATCTTGATAGGCACCAGTCAATATTAAGTAATGTCCAATGTTTGATTAACAAACCATCCTCGAAGTAACAGACATTCATTTGAACTAGTCAGGAAGTCACAGCTGAGAATTAGAAGCCAATGAATGTAAATGACGGGTTAAACCAGAGATAAGAATTCCCTTAAAGATAGAATCTCGTGGTCGAGGTTCTTTGTTCCTGTCATGTGAATGTCGCTTTAAGAAATGTTTGTCCTCTCAAGCAGCTGCATTGATGTCATTGTGTGGGTGGAGCTGGGCTCTGTCTCTGCTTTTTACTTTTGTTTTGAGCTGGAAGCTTTTTTTGCTCTGTGTTTTAGTTTCGCTTTCAGTTGGAGAGCCCCATTCAAACCAAGAAGATGTGTATTGATCTCTCTCTCTGCAATCTAAAGAATGTCTCCAGATCACTTGATGATTTACCTGTTTCTGTAGAGAATTCAAATCTACTGTCTTTGTTAAAAAGTGTTTTGGCTTATGGATGTTGTTTGGAAAGATACTAAGGGTTACCTATAGAGTACTGTATCTTTTTGGGGGGTTATCAGGGTTGGTAGTTGATAAAATGTTTACTGTGTGTTTAAAACATGTTAACTGAATTCATAAAATAAACATTGTTTTTGTTTTAAAATACTTTTCGATCTCTGTTGCATCTCACCTGTAAAGTGGGTCCTTGTGCTCCCCATAACCAAAATCTATTAAAAGTTGTGGGTCAGGTGAACTCCATGAAATACTTTGGTGTTCTCTAAACCCTGGCCCATAATACTTCCTGAATTCTTCAATCATTTGTCTGTCTGTTTGTGTTTTAGTGATTTCTTTGTGCTTATCCTTTTGCCAGGTGCTTGAATTTTATGTATTGTTTGATATTTAATTTCTGAGTTTTATTCAGTTCCTGCTCAAGTGTATACCAGTGAGTAACTAACAATAAAGTCGCATTTTTGACACTTCCCACCAACCGGACTACCGATTCTTATTAGAAGAGAAAAATGAGAGTCCCTACATCATGTATTCCCTTGCCTTGTTTGTCCTTCCCATGTGAATCACCTCACACTTATCCGAATTGAATTCCATTTGCCAGTGACCAGCCCATCTGACCAACCGTCTACATCCTCCTGTAATCTAAGGCGGTCCTCGTCACTATTTACCACTCCTCCAATTTCTGTATCATCCACAAAATTACTTATCATTCGACATTCATGTCTCAATCATTTATACAAACCATAAACAGCACAGGCCCCAAAACTGATCCCTACGGGGCCCCACTGGACGTAGACTTCGAGTCAGAAACACTCCCTCGACTATTACCCTCTGCTTCCTGCACTCAGCCAATTCTGGATCCAATTTGCCAACTTTCCCTGGACTCCATGGGTTCCCATGTAAGAAGAAAGTAACTTTTGGCAGCACGATTCCAGGACAACTCCCTGGAGATTCTCCTCCAGGCCGCCCAGGAAAGGAGGAGGTGCTAGTTCCTAGAAATGGGAGCAGCCCATCTGATCTCAGTGGCCTGAGAGGAGATCACAAGAGGTCAAAAAGTAACTGGCCTTCAGTGCAGGAAGTGATTGGCCAATCTGCTGTTGAATTGGGAATGGAGTCAGGAATCGCAGAATTTGATCCTGCTGACTACACAAAATTGTGAAATATGTACATCTTCCACCCTAACCACAGGAAAGCCAGGGGAAGGTTGCAATAATTTATTAATGACTCCAAAACCTAGAACTTGGCTCCTCCCTCTGCAATTGGATCCTCACCTTCCTGTCCCATAGACCACAATCAGTAAGGATAAACAACAACACCTCCTCCACGATAGTTCTCATTGCTGGGGCCTCGCAAGGCTGCTTACTTAGTCCCCTACTATACTCCCTACACACACACGACTGTGTGGAAATATTAGGCTTTAACTCCATCTCCAAGTTTGCTGATGACATGACCGAAATGGGTCGGATCTCAAACAACGATGAGTCAGAGTACAAGAGGGAGATAGAGAATTAGTGGTGAGGTGTAACAACAACAATCTCTCCCTCAACATCAGCCAAACTAAGGAGCTGGTCATTGACTTCAGGAAGCAAAGTATCATACACGCCCCTGACTGCATCAATGGTGCCGAGGTGGAGATCCTTCAAATTCCTAGGTGTGAACATCATAGAGTCATAGATATTTACAGCATGGAAACAGGCCCTTTGGCCCAGCTTGTCCATGCCGCCCAGTTTCTATCACTAAGCTAGTCCCACTTGCCCGCATTTGGCCCATATCCCTTTGTACCCACCCTGCCCATATAACTGTTTGACTGTTTTTTAAAGGGAAAAATTGTACCCACCTCCACCACTGCCTCTGGCAGCTTGTTCCAGATGCTCACCACCCTCTGTGTGAAGAACTTTCCTCTCTGGCCTCTTTTGTATCTCTCTCCTCTCACCTTAAACCTATGCCCTCTAGTTCGGGAGTCCTCCACCCTTGGGAAAAGATGTTGACTATCTACTTCATCTTCACCTGAGGAAGGAGCAGCGCTCCGAAAGCTAGTGACATCGAAACAAACCTGTTGGACTTTAACCTGGTGTTGTAAGACTTCTTACTGTGCTCACCCCAGTCCAACGCCAGCATCTCTATATGATACTTTATCTATGCCCTCGTTCTTTTATAGACCTCTATAAAATCATCCCTAAGCCTCCTACGCTCCAGGGAACAAGTTCCAGCCTATCCAGCCTCTCCTTATAACTCAGACCATCAAGTCCTGGCAGCAGTCTCGTAAATCTCTTCTGCACTTTTTCCAGTTTAACAATATCCTTCCTATAATAAGGCGACCAGACCTGAACACCGTATTCCATGTGTGGTCTTAGTAATGTCTTGTACAACTTCAACAAGACATCCCAACTCCTGTATTCAATATTCTGACCAATAAAACCCAGCATGCTGAATGCCTTCTTCACCACCCTGTCCACCTATAACTCCACCTTCAAGGAGCTATGAACCTGTACTCCTGGATCTTTGTTCTGTAACTCTCCCCAACTCCCTACCATTAACTGAGTAGGTCCTGTCCTGATTTGATCGACCAAAATGCATCACCTCAGATTTATCCAAATTAAACTCCATCGGCCATTCATCGGCCCACTGGCCCAATTGGTCAAGATCCTGTTGCAATCTTATATAACCTTCTTCGCTATCCACTATAACCACCAATCTTGGTGTCATCTGCAATTTGAAATTTGAGTTCAACGTCTCGGATGCAAACAAGAATCTTTTATTGCCTCGATTTGATTACAATTAGGAGAAACTTAAATCTATTCGCAATAAAGTCCGGCAAGCAAAGGACTTAAAGAGAAGTAACTTATAAACAATTTAACTTTCAAAATAATACAGATATAGTTTCTTGCTTACGGCAAAACAGCTTGCATTTACTCCAAGAGTTAGAGTGGAAAAGTGAAAATATGAAATACAGAGATAGCGAATAGTTAGATCAAAGTATAGAATGATCCCGGAATAAAGATGGCCATACGGACCATCATATTTAAGGAGAACTCTATCAGTCGAAAGCCATCTGTCCTTACCTCTATGTTGTCCTAATTGGTTTGGGTGGGAATCAAATACATTTGATTTGGTGGTTAACTGTCAATCCTCAATGTGGATGATAAGGACAGTGTATTCCAGTCAATGTTTCATAGTCTACAGACTTCCTTACAAACAACACCTGTAAAGTGGGTTCTGTCATGATATTCAGGTAAACATCATAGCACATACATATATACATACTGATGGACAGATCAACGGACCAATCAACACACACAACACGACAGCCAATCACAGGCAAGAGCATACACAGTACAAAACAGGGAACACGACACTTCCTGGGCACTCGAGCAGGAGACGGCTCAGGGCACAGAGCTCATTACAAGCCACTCAGACATCCACCATGTGCTGAGTGCCACTACACGATAGAATTAGGAATAGGTCCACAGAATCAAGGGTCATGATCGAACCTCAGTAAACAGTTTACCAGTGTAAATAGATGTTTGAAATAAAACTGCGTTGTACCATTCGCAACCGTGTTGGTTCGTCTGTGTAGCAGAATACCCAACACTTCAGGTTCCATTGTCTGAGTCAATGTTAGCTGGTACTCCCCATCTGGGGATAAAGTCTTTGCATAGCACTTTGGCTGTATGGGCAGCTGTCGCTCTTCTATCTGGAGCAGCTTCCTCCCATCTAGAGGATTTATCCACTATTACAAGGACGTCATTGTATTGTTGACATTTAGGAAGGGTGATGTAATCTACCTGTATATCCTGGAATGGGCCTGCGGGAGCAGGAGCTCTTAATTGAGGTATTGATGCTGTAGGTCCCAAGTTATTCTTTTGACAGGTTACACAACGGTTTGATCCTAATTGTGCATGGTTTTTGAATCGTTTACCACACCAACTTCTATGGAATTGATCCATCATTTGTTGAGGTGATAGATGTCCCCATGAATTAATTTGTTGAGCTAAGAAGGGCATTAGTGCTTGAGGTGCCACTGGTTTCTCAGTTTGAACTTGTCTCCAAATATTGTCATCATCAAGGTAATTTTGTATCCAATTGGCAACCTCACCCTGGATTGCGTGAGATTTAACCTTTTGCAACAACCTATCATACAATACCTTGTCAAAGGCCATGCTAAAGTCCATGTAGACAACGTCAACTGCACTGCCCTCATCTACCTTCTTGGTTACCCCTTCAAAAAACTCAATCAAATTGGTGAGACATCACTTTCCTCTTACAAAGCCATGCTGACTTTCCCTAAATAACTCTTGCCTGTTTAAATGCCTGTAGATCCTGTCCCTCAGAATACCTTCTCACAATTTACCAACTACAGAAATAAGGCTAACTGGTCTATAGTTCCCAGGCTTATCCCTACAGCCCTTCTTAAACAAGGGCACAACATTTGCTGCCCTCCATCTTCAGGCACCTCTCCTGTGGCTGTTGATGGTTCAAATATCTCAGCTAGGGGGCGGGGAATTTCATTTCTAGCCTCCCACAGCGTCCTGGGATACATTTCATCAGGTCCTGGGGATTTATCTATCTTGATGCACTTTAATACATCCAGCACCTCCTTCTCTGTAATATGTACACTCCTCAAGATATCATTTTTAATTTCCCCAATTTCCCTGACATTCGTGCCTTTCTCAAAAGTAAATACTGACGAGAAATATTCATTTAGGACCTCTCCCATCCCTTGTGGATCCGCACATAGATGACCTTGTTTATCCTTAAGAGGCCCTACTCTCTCCATTGTCACACTTTTAACATTTCTGTATCTGTAAAAGCTCTTTGGAATTTCCTTTGTCTTATCTGCCAAGATAATCTCATGTCCCCTTTTTGCCCTCCTAATTTCGCTCTTAATAATAATAATAATAATCGCTTATTGTCACAAGTCGGCTTCAATGAAGTTGCTGTGAAAAGCATCTAGTCGCCACATTCTGGCGCCTGTTCGGGGAGGCCGGTGCGGGAATTGAACCCACGCTGCTGGCATTGTTCTGAATTGCAAGCCAGCTATTTAGCACACAGTGCTAAACCAGCCCCAACTCTACTCCGACAAGCCCTATACCCTTCAAGGGATCCATTTTGAGGTGTTGTGTGCTCTGAGGTACAGATGAACCAACACGGTTGCGATTGGTACAACGCAGTTTTATTTCATCTAACTATTTATACATCAGGCTTGGTACTCAGCACGTTGTGACGGTGTGAGTGTCTTGCTAATGAGGTCCTGGCCCTGTGCTGTCTCCAGATGGACTGCCCAGGAAGCGTCGTGTTTCTTGTCTTAGACTGTGTCTGCTCTTGTCTTTGATTGGCTGTCGTGTTATGTGTGCTAATTGGTCCGTTGGTCTGTCTATCATTATGTATGTGTTGAGATGTATGTTTGAATATCATGACATCCTCCCTTTTTTACAAGATTATGTGCCTACGTGGTTATAAATATAAATGTGTCCTGAGTGCAGCTAAAGGTGTGTGTGCGTAATATTTACATCATGTACATGGGGCTTAACTATATACAAGGGGCGATGTCAGGTGTGACATGCTAACGAGGTTGTACGATAACAAAATAAGAACAACGTTGAAATTTGGAACGATCAAACGAGGCCTGGAACGATAAAACAGTGACATGTTACAAAACAGTAGTTGCTAAAGTTTGACGTGTGAACAGTCTCATAAGTCCAGTCTGGTAGGTGGGCGACGAATTCAGGTTGACCGCCTCAAGGGTGGGTCGAGAACCACCGGCTGAGGTGCGAGCCTGGCCAGGGGCGGCAACAGAAGGGGCATGGTATACGGCAGCTCCACGAAGTTGCTATCAGGAACCAGTGGAGTACACGGCGTCTGTGTAGGGTCCCATTGCGAGCGTGGAAGTAAGCGAAGGACTCGGCGATTGTGCCTTCGCACGGATCCATCCGGCATGCATACCAGGAACGAGCGGGGAGCCACGCGTCGGAAAACTTCGGCAGGTGCTGACCAGCCACCGCCTGGTAGGTGGATGCGGATGTTGTCTCCAGGGGCCAGGGAGGGAAGATCAGTTGCCCGTATGTCGTACGATCTCTTCTGGCGATCGCGCTGCAGTTGCATCCTATGCAGTACCGGAGCATGGTCTATTGTTGGTGCCAGGATGGAAGGCACAGTGGTTCTGAGGGCGCGACCCATCAACAGCTGGGCTGGTGAGAAACCAGTGGCTAGTGGGGCCGAGCGATAGGCCAGCAGGGCGAGGTAGAAGTCCGACCCGGCAGCAGCAGCCTTGCAGAGGAGCAGCTTGGCAATGTGAACGCCCTTCTCCGCCTTTCCATTGGACTGGGGATGCAGAGGGCTGGACGCCACGTGTGTGAAGCCATACGAAGCAGCAAAGGACGACCATTCATGGCTGGCAAAACAGGGCCCATTGTCCGACATGACAGTCATCGGAATGCCGTACTTTGCAGGCCCTGATGACAACAGACAACGTCAAATCGTGCAGGCGTATGACTTCTGGGTAGTTTGAGAAGTAGTCAACTATGATGACATAGTCCATGCCGAGCGCGTGAAATAGGTCGACAGTCACCTTCACCCAGGGGGACGTCACCAGCTCATGGGGCAGAAGCGTCTCAGGAGGTTGCGCCGGCTGAAACCTCTGGCAGGTTATACAGTTGAGCACCATGTTGGCAATATCGTCACTGATGCCCGGCCAGTATATCGCCCCTCGAGCCCGCCGTCTGCACTTCTCGACTCCCAAGTGGCCTTCGTGTAATTGGTCGAGAACCAGCTGGCGCATGCTGTGCAGAATCACAATCCGGTCCAGCTTCAGAAGGACACCATCAATGATGGCTAGGTCGTCTCGGACATTGTAGAACTGCGGGCACTGCCCTTTGAGCCACCCTCCCATCATGTGGCGCATCACTCGCTGCGGAAGGGGGTCGGCCGCAGTCTCTCGGTGGATACGGGCCAGACTGGAGTCGTCAACCGGCAGATTTGCCGCTGTAAAAGCCACCTGTGCCTCGACCTGACATACGAACCCCTCCGCATCTGGCGGCATGCTCACTGCTCTGGATAGGGCATCCGCCACGATGACGTCCTTCCCTGGAGTGTGGACCAGTTGGAAGTCGTACCTCCTGAGTTTAAGTAGGATGCGCTGGAGGCGAGGGGTCATCTCGTTCAGGTCCTTGTTTATTATGCTGACCAGGGGGCGGTGGTCAGTTTCGACCGTGAACCGTGGAAGACCATAGACGTAATCGTGGAATTTGTCTAAACCGGTTAGCAAGCCCAGGCATTCTTTTTCGATTTGCGCGTAGCGTTGCTCTGTGGGGGTCATGGCCCGCGATGCATAGGCAACCGGGGCCCATGACGACGTGTCATCCCTCTGCAGGAGCACTGCTCCAATGCCGGATTGGCTGGCATCAGTTGAAATTTTGGTGGCACGAGACGTGTCAAAAAACGCCAGCACTGGTGCCGTAGTGAGTTTGCGTTTGAGCTCCTCCCATTCCAGCTGGTGTGTGTGTTGCCACTGGAACTCTGTGGATTTTCTGACGAGGTGGCGCAGAGTCGTTGTGTGGGAGGCAAGGTTGGGAATGAACTTCCCCAGGAAGTTGACCATGCCAAGGAAGCGTAGGACAGCCTTCTTGTCGGCCGGCTGCGGTATGGCTGTGATGGCGCTCACCTTGTCTGCATCCGGACGGACCCCTGACCGGGAGATATGGTCCCCCAGGAACTTCAACTCGGTCTGGCCAAAGGGGCACTTGGCTCGGTTGAGGCGCAGGCCGTTTTCCCGTATGCGGGCAAAAACGCGTTGGAGACGATGTATGTGCTCCTGCGGTGTGGTGGACCAGATGATTACGTCGTCCACGTAGACGCGCACCCCTTCGATGCCTTCCGTCATCTGCTCCATGATTCTATGGAAGACCTCGGATGCCAAGATGATGCCAAATGGCATCCGGTTGTAGCAGAACCTGCCGAAAGGGGTGTTGAAGGTACATAGCTTTCGGCTGGACGGGTCCAGTTGGATCTGCCAAAATCTTGTAGAAGCATCCAGTTTCGTGAATATCTTCGCCTGGGCCATTTCACTGGTGATCTCCTCCCGTTTGGGTATGGGATAATGTTCCCTCATAATATTATTATTGAGGTCTTTGGGGTCTACACAGATGCGGAGCTCGCCAGAGAGCTTCTTGACACACACCATGGAGCTGACCCATGGCGTGGGCTCCGTGACCCTGAATAGGTCCCCTTGGTCCTGGAGATCCTGCAGCCACCTGCTTGAGGCGGTCTTTAAGTGGCGCAGGAACCCTGCGAGGTGCGTGAACGACCGGGATGGCGTCCGGTTTGAGGCGCATTCGGTAGGTGTATGGCAGTGTTCCCATGCCTTCGAATGCCCCCTGGTTGTGGGCGAGGAGCGATTGGAGCTGTGCGTAGAACTCTGCATCCGGGAAGTCAGACGTGCCATCTGGAGAGAGAGAGAGAATTTGTTGCACAAGGTGGAGAGCCTTGCATGCCTGTGCGCCCAGCAGGGAGTCCTTCGATGAGCCAACTATCTCGAACGAGAGTGTGGCCGTGTGTGTTTTGTGTGTCACCTGGAGCTGGCAGGATCCCATGGCCGGGATAACGTTCCCGTTGTAGTCGACCATCTTGCACCGGGATGGCTGGATTGGTGGTCTGACCTTCAAGGCGTAGAAGGCTGACTATGCTATGAGGTTGGCGGAGGCGCCAGTGTCCAGGCGGAAAGTGATCGGTGATCGGTTGACCGTTAGGGTGGCACTCCATTCATCACCCGGATTGATGGTGTTGACCCGGTTCGCATCAATGACCGCAACGCGGAAGGCGTCTTGGTCATCTGTGTCGTCGGTTTGGATGTCGTGCTGTGGAGGCTGAATGGTCCGCACGTTCCTGCGAGGTTGTCAGAGATGTGGAAGATCAACAGGTTGAGCCGCTCGACAGTAGGCAGCGTAGTGGCCCATCTTGCCACAGCGTAGGCATTGTTGGGTTTTTGCAGGACATTGCCCTTTTAAATGTGCAGCTCCACAGTTGCCGCACGTCATGACGTCATGGCGTTCGTTACGCCACTGCGCATGCGCAGTTCGGTCTTGCGTTGGGCGCGCCTGTGCAGCACGTCCCTCAGTGTTGCCGTAGGTTTTGGCGCGCACAATCGCGGGAGGCCTTAAAAAGCGCGCGAAATGGCCCCCCTCGTCCGGGCCGCGGGCCGGGAGAAACTCGATTGCCCCTGGACGCGTTCGGCCTTGTGGGCGGCCTAGCTTGCCGATTCGATCGCATGGGACCCCTCCGTGCCGATTCGGTCGCCTGAAATTGGGCATAGCGGCTGGTCGCATTCTCATGCAGGACATAGGCTTCAACTGCAGATGCTAAGGTCAGGCCTTTAATTTTTAGAAGCTGCTGGTGTAGGCCACTGGAGGCAACGCCAAAACCGATCTGGTCCCGGATCATGGACTCTGAGGTGGTGTCGTAACCGCAGGACTGCGCGAGTATGCGGAGGTGCGTCAGGAAGGACTGAAAGAGCTCATCCTTACCTTGCAGGCGCTGCTGAAAGACATACCTCTCAAAGCTTTCGTTGACCTCAACGTTGAAGTGCTTGTCGAGCTTGAGGAGGACCGTGTCATGTTTAGCTCTGTTCTCGCCTTCCGCGAACACCAAGGAGTTGTATACATCGATGGCGTGCTGACCTGCGGTAGTGAGGAGCATGGCAATCTTTGTTTCGTCCGAGGCGCCCTGTTTTTCATTGGCTTGCATGAAGAGTTCGAATCGCTGCTTGAAGAGCTTCCAATTTGTGCCCAGGTTCCCAGCGACTTGCAACGGCTGCGGTTTGTTGAGGGTGTCCATGGCTCAGGATGGCAGATTTGCCGGTAGGTATCGATTCACTCCTGGTATCATGAGGTGTTGGGTGCTCTGAGGTACAGACGAACCAACACGGTTGTGATTGGTACAACGCAGTTTTATTTCATCTAACTATTTATACATCTGACTTGGAACTCAGCACGTTGTGACTGTGTGAGTGTCTTGCTATGAGGTCCTGGCCTTGTGCTGTCTCCAGATGGACTGCCCAGGAAGTGTTGTGTTTCTTGTCTTATACTGTGTCTGCTCTTGTCTGTGATTGGCTGTTGTGTTATGTGTGCTAATTGGTCCGTTGGTCTGTCTATCATTATGTATGTTTTGTGATGTATGTTTGAATATCATGACACATTTGATCCCAGCTGCCCATGCATGTCATATGCCTCCTTTTTCCTTTTGACCATGGCCTCAAAATCCCGAGTCATCCAGGGTTCCCTCCTTCTACGAGCCTCACCCTTCACTCTAAGAGGAATGTGCTCACTTTGAAACCTATTTAACACCTTTTTGAAAGATTCCCACTTACCAGCTGTCCCCTTGCCTGCAAATAGACACCCCCAATCAACTTTTGAAAGTTCCCACCTAATACCCTCGAAATTTGCCTTGCCCCAATTTAAAATTTTAACTTTTGGGACAGAACTACCATTCTCCATAGGTATCTTGAAACTAATGGAATTATGGTCAATGGTCCCAAAGTGATCCTTCACTAACACTTCCGTCACCAGCACATCATCAACAATCTGTCCTGGTCCGCCCACGTCAACGCTATGACCAAGAAAGCACAACAACGCCTATACTTCCTCAGGAAACTAAGGAAATTCGGCATGTCCACATTGACTCTTACCAATTTCTGTGGATGTACCATAGAAAGCATCCTATCTGGATGCATCACAGCCTGGTATGGCAACTGCTTGGTTCAAGACTGTAAGAAACTACAGAGAGCCATGAACATACCCTGGCCCATCACACAAACCCACTTGCCAACCATTGACTACGTCTACACCTCCCACTGCCTTGGGTAAGCAGGCAGCACAATCAAAGACCTCTCGTACCTGGGTTATTCTCTCTTTCAACCTTTTTCATCGGACAGGAGATACAAAAGTCTGAGAACACCCACTAACAGATTCAAATACAGCTTCTTCCCCGTTGTTACCAGGCTCCTGAATGACCCTCATATGGACTGAACTGGGGCACAATTCTCCCGAAACGGCGCGATGTCCGCCGACTGGCGCCCAAAATGGCGCCAATCAGACAGGCATCGCGCCGCCCCAAAGGTGCGGAATGCTCCGCATCTTTGAGGGCCGAGCCCCGACATTGAGGGGCTAGGCCGGCGCCGGAGGAATTTCCGCCCCGCCAGCTGGCGGAAACGGCCTTAGTTGCCCCGCCAGCTGGCGCGGAAATGACATCCCCGGGCGGCGCATGCACGGGAGCGTCAGTGGCCGCTGACAGTTTCCCACGCATGCGTAGTGGAGGGAGTCTTTTCCGCCTCCGCCATTGTGGAGACCGTGGCGGAGGCGGAAGGGAAAGAGTGCCCCCACGGCACAGGCCCGTGCGCGGATCGGTGGGCCCCGATCGCGGGCCAGGCCACCGTGGGGGCAACCCCCGGGGCCAGATCACCCCGCGCCCCCCCCACAGGACCCCGGAGCTCGCCCACGCCGCCTTGTCCCGCCGTTCAAAAGGTGGTTTAATCCACGCCGGCGGGACAGTCAATTTATCGGCGGGACTTCGGCCCATCCGGGCCGGAGAATCGAGCGGGGGGGGGGCCCGCCAACCGGCGTGGCGCGATTCCCGCCCCCGCCGAATATCCGGTGCCGGAGACTTCGGCAACCGGCGGGGGCGGGATTCACGCCAGCCCCCGGCGATTCTCCGACCAGGCGGGGGGTCGGAGAATGACGACCTAGCCGGTTGGCGGGCCCCCCCACTCGATTCTCCGGCCCAGATGGGCCGAAGTCCCGCCAATAAATTGCCTGTCCCGCCGGCGTAAATTAAATCACCTACCTTACCGGCGGGACAAGGCGGCGTGGGCAGGCTCCGGGGTCCTGGGGGGGCGCGGGGCGATCTGACCCCGGGGGGTGCCCCCACGGTGGCCTGGCCCGCGATCGGGGCCCACCAATCCGCTGGCGGGCCTGTGCCGTGGGGGCACTCTTTCCCTTCCGCCTCCGCCACGGTCTCCACCATGGTGGAGGTGGAAGAGACTCCCTCCACTGCGCATGCGTGGGAAACTGTCAGCGGCCGCTGACGGTCCCGCGCATGCGCCGCCCAGAGATGTCATTTCCGCGCCAGCTGGCGGGGCAACAAAGGCCGTTTCCGCCAGCTGGCGGGGCGGAAATCCCTCCGGCGCCGGCCTAGCCCCTCAATGTTGGGGCTCGGCCCCCAAAGATGCGGAGCATTCCGCACCTTTGGGACGGCGCGATGCCCGTCTGATTGGTGCCGTTTTGGGCGCCAGTCGGCGGACATCGTGCCGTTTCCAGAGAATTTTGCACCTGATCTCTCACACATCTTCTCTGCTCAGTAATACTGCACTCCTGTATGCTTCACCCGATGCCTGGGTCTATGTGTTTACATTGTGTATTTCTGTATGTCCTAAGTTTTTTTTCATGTATGGAATGATCTCTCTGGACTGTACACAGAACAATTCTTTGCACAGTACCTAATAAATCAAATCAAACCTTTGGCTGTTCACAGTGGGCAGAGTACTGACAACCAACCTGTGCTTGAAAAACTGAGAACATAATGCCTAACATTAGATGTAATTCAATGATTGGGCAGCATTCGCTGAACAATCCTAAGGGCATCAATAATTTCATTAAAAAACAATTTAAAATTATCAGGAGGGCTCAGAATACAGTTTACACTTGCAAGGGATTCATACAGAGGGACCTATCCTCTGCAAGCAGAAAGGACATGACCAGCATTGCATCTTTTTGAAAATTAAACGAAACAATGGGGAATAATAGTTCAGCGGTACATTCTGCATGGCAACTCCTTAACCAATCAGAGCTGACATGGACAACCAATAAGCACCCTCTTCTCATGCAGTATAAATTGCTGCTCTCTTTGAAATTTGGCTTTCTCGGCATCTGTTCTGAAGAGCATAAGATCATAGAATCATAGAATTTACAGTATAGAAGGAGGCCATTCGGCCCATCAAGCCTGCACCGGCCTCTGAAAGAACACCCTACCTAAGCCCATGCCTCCACCCTATCCCCATAACTCAGCAACCCCACCTAACGTTTGGACACTACGGGGCAATTTAGCGTGACCAATCCACCTAACACACACATCTTTGGACTGTGGGAGGAAACCGGAGCACCCGGAGGAAACCCACACAGACTCGGCAGATCGTGCAGACTCCACACATATAGTGACCCAAGCCGGGAATTGAACCCAGGTTCCTGGCGCTGTGAAGTAACAGTGCTAACCACTGTGCGACAGTGCCACTCTAATTTATAGTACCCAATTATTTATTATTTTCCAATTAAGGGGCAATTTAGCATGGCCAATCCACCTGCCCTGCACATCTTTGGATTATGGGGGTGAAACCCACGCAAACAGGAGGAGAATGTGCAAACTCCATGCAGACAGTGACCCGGTGCCAGGATCGAACCCGGGGCAAAGAAAAAATTAAAAAATGAAAAGCTTCGATTCTGTGTTTTCAGCAATTTTCCCTTCATAATAGATCCCAACATTCCCTGCAGATTGATGTCATGCTAACTTGTCTGTTTTATTTTCTCCTTCCTTTCAATAGTGGCGTAAAATTATTTCATTTCAAACCATTTGGGAAATTTGAATTCAATAAAAATCTGGAATTAAAAGTCTAAAGGCAAGCATGAAACCATTGTCGATTGTCGTAAACAAACATCTGGTTCACTAATGTCCTGTAGGGAAGGAAATCTGCTGTCCTTACCTGGTCTGGCCTACATGTGACTCCAGATCCACAGCAATGTGTCCTCATAAATGTCCTCAGGTTTGGGCAATAAATGGTGGCCCAGCCAGCGAGGCCCATATCCCGTGAACTAATTAAAAAAAAGGTACATTTTGAATATCATGTCAGAAAATCTCAAGTTAGTAAAATTTAGGAATTTGGTTTGTCCAGGTGCAGATGTGGTCACTTTGGTCTTGTGACAATGTTTTTCTTCATCTCCCATGAGTTCAACATCAAAAGATGCAAAGCACCATGTAAATGTTACTGTGAAGAGAGGCCAGGAGATGACTTGGGGCGCTGTCAATGCAAAGTAATCAAATCAGCTGAGGGCCTCACTCAAAAACAAGGTCATTGGAAATGTAGGTGAGATCTGGACCACCCAATGACCACTGAAGTAAAGCTGCCTCCAAAGGCAGATCTGAAACCTCATTTCAATTGTCCATTGGGACATTTACAGGATCCACATTTCAGAGCAATAGGTGGAGCTGACTCTTATATTAATCATTTTTTCTTGTCAAAATATGCAGTAAATGTATTTGGAACAAATTTGGCTGGATTATTACGGATTGTGTTCTCATTGTTTGTTTCTTCCTTCTTGAGATGTGAACATCATTGATAAAATTGCCCTTCCCTCGGTGCCCTTGTGAAGATGGCGGTGAGTCACATTGTTGAACTGCTGCAGTCTGTACTGTGAAGGCGTTATTGGTTATTGTAATTGTGGGAATGTCTCTTTGTGAAAGGAGTCAGCTGACTTACATGAGGTCATTGGCTATTCCGAAGACCTTTGGGGAGCCTAGTACCAAACCTTGTACAATGCGGACCTATTCAACAAACCTCTGTTAACCTTGCATCAAACCCATGTGCTTTGGCAATCTATTTATTTTGGTAGTCCAAAGATACAACAGTTTACTGGGAATATCCAGGAACTTGTCCAAGTGAAGATGAATAAATGTCAATTTTATATCTTTGTTGAGCACTGGGTGCTACTCCTGGGCACCAATTGCCCTGTCCTTCTAGACAATGATAGTTGTGGGTTTGGGAGCTACTGAGGAAGCAGATTGGTGATTTGTTGCGGTGTGTCCTGTAAACTGTACACACTAGCTACCACTGTTGTGGGAAATGGCTGTTTAAACTCATGACCGGGGAACCTGTCAGGTCAGGCCTAGTTTCTGGATATTAGAGTCAGTGAATCATTTGAGCTTCCTGAGTGTTGTTGGAGCTGCACCTATCCAGGCAAGTACAGCACATCCCATGATACTCCTGGAGCGTTTGCTATCTTTTATCTTCCACAGTACATACATTTGGTTTAGCTGCAGCATAAAGCTGGTGTAGCTCAGTGGGCTAGACAGCTGATTTGTGATGCAGAACAAAGCCAGCAGCGCGGGTTAAATTCCTGTACCAGCTTACCCGAACAGGCACCGGAATGTGGCGACTAGGGGCTTTTCACAGTAACTTCATACTTATGACAATAAAAGGTTATTATTATTATTATTTGGGGTTATGCGAATCTCTGTTGCCTGGGATCTAACACACATCATGTCCAATGAGCTGTAAAACATGTGCTCAGTGACCTACACGTCTTTTGAGACCGTATTGAACTTCATCAAAGTGGCTTTTATTCAACCAGCATGAGGGAGAGCAGGACTCGGAGCTGTAATTCCAGTTTGCTTCCGAGCTGCTCTGCCCCTCCAAAGTTCTTTCACATTCTAATCCCCTTTATGTTACAAAGCATTACATTTCCATGAGGTCATCATATTGTTACTTTGAATTTGTCACAGTTCCGTTCTGATCACATTTTGCGGACCCACTGCCCTGTGAGCTTTAACTTTAATCGTTTTCTAGACATCTCCTGCCTAGACCATAAGATTTAGGAGTAGAATTGGGCCACTCGGCCCATCGAGTCTGCTCCGCCATTCAATCATGGCTGATATTATCTCATCCCCATTCTCCTGCCTTTTCCCCATAACCCCTGATGCCCTTATTCATCAAGAACCTATCTATCTCTGTCTTCAAGACACTCAGTGAATTGGCCTCCACAACCTTCTGCGGCAAACAGTTTCACAGATTCACCAGCCTCTGGCTGAAGAAATTCCTCCTCATCACTGTTTTATAGGATCGGCCCTTTAGTCTGAGATTGTGTCCTCTGGTTCTAGTCTTTCCTACAAGTGGAAACACCCTCTCCAGGTCCACTCTATTCTGGCCTTGCAGTATCCTGTAAGTTTCAATAAGATCCCCCCTCATTCTTCTAAACTCCAACGAGTACGGACCCAGAGTCCCCAATCATTCCTCAAATGATAAGCTCTTCATTCCAGCGATCATTCTTGTGAACCTCCTCTGGACCCTTTCCAAGGCCATTCTTTAGATACGGGGCCCAAAACTGCTCACAATACTCCAAATGGGCTCTGACCAGAACCATATATAGCCTCAGGAGTATATCCCTGGTCTTGTATTCTAGCCCTCTTGACATGAATGCTAACATTGCATTTGCCTTCCTAACTGCCAACTGAACCTGCACATTAACCTTAAGAGAATCATGAACAAGGACTCCCAAGTCCCTTCATGCTTCTGATTTCCTAAGCATTTCCCCATTTACAAAATAGTCTATGCTTAAATTGTCCTTCCAAAGTGCATAACCTCGCACTTTTCCATATTGTATTTCATCTGCCACTTCATTGCCCACTCTCCTAGCCTGTCCAAATTATTCTGCTGCCCCCTTGCTTCCTCAATACTACCTATCCCTCTACAGATCTTTGTATCATCTGCAGACTTAGCAACAGTGCCTTCAGTTCCTTCTTCCAGATCATTAATGTATATTGTGAAAAGCTGTGGTCCCAGCACTGACCCCTGAGACACACCAATAGTTACCGTCTGCCATCATGAAAAAGACCCCTTTATCCCCACTTTCTGCCTTCAGCCAGTCAGTCGATCCTCTATCGATGCCAGGATCTTACCATTAACACCATGAGCTCTTAAACTATTTAACAATCTCCTGTGCGGCACCTTGTCAAAGACATTCTGGAAATCTAAATAAATCACGTCCACTGGTTGTCCTTTGTCGAATTTCTTTGTTACCTCCTCAAAGAACTCTAACAGACCTGTCAGATACGACATCCCTTTGACAAAACCATGCTGACCCAGTCCTATTTTATCAAGTACTCCACCACCTCAGCTTTAATAATGGAGTCTTAAACTTTACCAATGATCGAAGTCAGGCTAACCGGCCTATAATTTCCTGTCTTCTGCCTCTCTCCCTTCTTAAACAGGAGTGTTACATTTGCCACTTTCCAGTCCTCTGGGACTGTTGCTGCCTCCAGTGATTCCTGAAAGATCACCACCAATGTCTCCACAGTCTCCTCAGCTGTCTTTTTTAGAACCCTGGGTTGTAGTCCATCCGATCCAGGTCACTTATCCAACTTCAGATCTTTGTGTTTCCTTAGATGCAACCCGTCCTTCTTGTACATGTCCCACCTGCCCCGGAAGAGATCCCAATGGCCCAGAAATCTGAAACCCTCCCTCCTACACCACTGTTTTAGCCACACATTTAGCTGCACTGTCCTCCTATTTATAGCCTCACTGGCACGTGGCACCGGGTTTAATCCTGAGATTACAACCCTTGAGGTCCTGCTTTTTAGCTTACTACCTAACTCCCTGAACTCCTTCTGCAGGACCGCATCACTCTTCCTGCCTATGTCGTTAGTACCTATGTGTACTACAACCTCTGGCTGTTCACCCTCCCCCTTCAGGATCTCCTGTGTTCGTTCAGAGACATCCTGGACCTTGGCACCAGGGAGGCAACACACCATCCTGGAGTCTTCAGCTATGTCTTTTAGATCCGTGTGGTGTAGTCCATCTGGTCCAGGTGATTTATCCACCTTCAGACCTTTCAGTTTCCCCAGAACCTTCTCCTTAGTCATGGTCACTGCACTCACCTCTGCCCCCTGATTCTCCTGGAGCTCAGGCATCCCACTCGTGTCTTACACCATGAAGTAACTATTCAGTTCCTCTGTCATTTCTTTGTTTCCTGTTATTACATCTCCAGCCACGTTTTCCAGTGGTCCAATGTCTATTTTTGCCTCTCTTACCTTTTATAGATTGGAAAAAAATCTTCCTATCTTCTTTTATATTACCAGCTATCTTAGCATTCATATTTCATCTTCTGCCCCCTTTTTGATATTTAAGTTGTCCTCTGCTCGGATTTGAAGTCCTCTGGCACCTCCCTGTGGCCACAGAGGAATTGAAAACTCAGCAGCCTGGAATACATTCAGCTGACCCTGGTGATTTATCTACCTTTAAGCCTGCCAGACCACTCAGAACCTCCTCTCTGTCTGTATTCATCACTTTACTTTTATCACAGTCTTCTCCCTGATTTGTATACCCCTGATTTGTATACCCACACTGTCTCTCTCAGTAGTGAAGGCCGGGATTCTCCGACACGACGCCATGTCTGAGAATCCCTGGGGAGACGCGTCGGGGGCCCCAATGCCGGCTTCCCCATTTTCTGGCGCCATTTTTTGGGCGCCTGCGGAATCGCTGCCACGCCAGTCAGAGGCTGTTGACAGCAGCCCCCGGCGATTCTTCGGGCCCCGATGGGCCGAATGGCCGACGAGTTTGGCCGACTCCTGCCTGCATGGATTCTCAGCTCCCACACAGCAGGACCTGGAAGGTAAGTGTGCGGGGGCCATCCGGGGGGGAGAGGGGGGATCCGACCCCGAGGTTGGCCCCGACTGTGGCCTGGCCCACGATTGGGGCCTACCAATCGGTGGGCGGGCTGGCTCCATGGGGGCCTACTTTACTCCGCGCCAGGCCCCTGTAGGGTTCCGCCATATTGCCCGGGGGCTGGCGCGGAGAAGGGAACCCCCGCACATGTGTGGAAATCAGCAGGCTATTCCGCACATGCGCGCACTCGCGCAGGCCGTTCCGTGCCAGCTGGAGCTGCGGGGACCACACCGGCGACAATCTAGCCCCCTAGAAAGGGGGGAATTCCTCACTTTCGGGGGCCGTTGACGCCGGAGTCGTTGGTGAGGGTGGTCCTGGTGAATTGGCTGATGAGCCTTCATTTGCCTTGTGAAGCCTGTGGGGACCTTCTTAAGTGTACCAATAAATGTTATATTGCGGTGATGTTCTTGCCCGGTTAAGGGCAAGCAGCCAATCCGCTCAATGGAAATCCGGGCCTTGCGCTGTTTCTCGTTTGGAATTGGGAGAGCGTTTCTGAAACTTCTGGAGCAGGAGAAGCCAGGGTCATTTTGTCAGTTCTGAGAAAAAGGAAGCTTGAAAGCGTTTGGAAGGCACTCTCTCTCCCTCTGCTGCTCTCACTCCCTCAGCCAGGTGATTTCTATCTTTATAAATTTCATTTTCCAATAAAGGGGCAATTTAGCTTGGCCAATCCACCTACCCTGCACATCTTTGGGTTGTGAGGTGAGACCCACATGGACACGGGGAGAATGTGCAAACTCCACACGGACAGTGACCTGAGCAGGGATCGAACCCGGTGTTGCTAATGTTTGGTTGGCTCTTAATTTGGTTCTGTTTAATTACGTTTGCTCAAGAGTCGCCAGGTATCTTTCGACACCGCCACAAGGTTCAGAACCGAATACTGATCAATGACTCGATACACCAATTAGTAAGTTCAAAAGCAATGCTCATTTATTTACACACAGTCAAATCTACTCATGCATAAACTCTACAAACTAAACTACCACTATTACTAAAGCCTATACTTAGCTTCGGGTGCCCATTCAGTCAGAGGAACAATGTCCGTTGCTCGGTTCTGAGGCTGCTGGGTTGAGCTGTTTACAGGGTAGCAACTAGGAGCGTCTATCTTGTAGCGTGCGTTGACTTGGAACTTACTTTGTCTGGTGTAGCTGCTAGGCTGGTCTCTCTCTTCACTGAGAGCCAAAGCCAAAGAAGAAAGATTCTCCCTTGGGGGATACCTTTTATACTGAAAAGGGCTTTGTGCGCTTTTGGGTGGGCCTTGAACTTGGCCTCAACTAATTGGGCCTTTCCCAATCATCTGTATCGATTTTCCTCCAATAGAGGGGTGGTTCCCTGATCGCTGGGCGTGTCCTGGTGACTGTCAGTCTGCTTTGTCTTAGCCCCTTCTGGCGCCGGGGAGTCTGCCTTAACATCGCGTATCTAAATGTTTTCCTTTTGTCCCCGGAGATGGCTCATTAGGATGTAGATTGCTTGGTAGTTTCTGTCCTGTCTGAGAGTTTCAGGTTCTAAACCTGCTTGTTTCTTAGCATTGTCCAATTTTCCCTGCAGTCTTTGCAAGTGTCCATTTCGTAATCGGGACGTGGCCACCCCAGATGGCTATACTGGGTCCCTGGCGCCGTGAGGCAACAGTGTTAACCACTGCGCCACCATGCTGCCCCAGCCAGGCAATCTCTAAAACCTCCAAGCCAATGCTGTGAAGGCTCTCTTAGTAAAAACTCGCAGGTAGCACTCAGGTCTGTGGAAGTCTTCTGGAGTAAGGAAACAAGCAGTCACTCAGCAGGTCTGTAACCTCTGTCTGGACTGCTGGGAAGAGGTCAAAATGAAGCTTAAACTGAGAGCAGCTTTTGTAATACAGCCAAAGTATCTTCACAGAAATCAGACAAACAAAAGCTCTGCAAACCTTTAGATTTAAAACCCAGTAAAAACTCAGGGAGGCAAAGGCTTCAGCTGATTGCAGAGGGGGTAGAAGGGCATCGACTTGAATCCTGCGTAAAGCTCCCCTGGTGGTAGAAGGATAGAATTGCACCAACCTGGAACTGTGTGTGACCCTTGAGGTCACAACTGCAGCAATGAAGATTAATCATGAGCCTGTATTCTTAATCCCTGTTTGTTTTATCCTCTCCAACCCTCACCGTGTGTCTGACTTGTTTGTGCCTGGGTAAGGGGGAACTGGGTTTGGGGATTGTGTGGACTGGTAGACAATTGTCCAGTTATTTGTTATCTATTCACCTTTTCCTCTGATTGTTAACAAACAATTTGTTCATGTTTCATTTATAAATCTGGGGAACAATTCTCCATCCCTGAGACTAAATGTTGATGCCAGGGTAGGATTACTGGAGTTCTATGACAGCAAAACTGGCAGCGCACTTGGACCAATTCACCGACCAATAAGGGACTAGCAGCGGCGCCACGTGGAACACAATCGATTCCAATGAGAAATGGTGCCGGATTCACTGGGTGCAGGATTGACACTCAGGAAGCTGACGAGCTGCAGCCGCACATACACAATTCACTCCCCACACACACCATCCCAGACAACAAGATGGCAGCAAGACAAGTGGCACCAAGGTTTAGAGATCCCGAACTGGAGACCCCGCTGGGTGCCGTGGAGGAGAGGCGTGCAATCCCATATCCCAGGGTGGGAAAGAGGCTGCCAGCCGTTGCCGATCGCTGGGCCTGGATGCAGGTGGCAGAGGACGTCAGCGCCGTGGGCAGCACTGTGAAGACCGACCAGCAGAAAGAAACTGCACAACCTCCTCGGCGCCCACTGGGTGAGTAAGCAGCACTGCGCCCCTTGCATCTAAATCCCATCCCAAATACCCGTAACCCCACCCCCTAACTCGGAGGGCAACCGAACTCCCACCTGCAGCCGGCACCCATACCGCCCCCATGGCTGGGTGCCCTGGCCACTAAAGCCACCATCTAACCACACCCTGGCTTGCATGCGTCAGACTGTCTAACGCTGTGTGTTTTCTGTGTGGAGTCTGCGTGTTCGCCCCGTGTGTGCGTGGGTTTCCTCCGGGTGCTCCGGTTTCCTCCCACTGTCCAAAGATATTCAAGTTAGGTGGATTGGCCATGATAAATTGCCCTTAGTGTCCAAAAAGGTTAGACTGGTTTATTGAGATAGGGTGGGGGTATGGGCTTAGGTGGGGTGTTCTTTGCAAGGGCCGGTGCAGACTCGATGGGCCGAATGGCTTCCTTCTGCATTGCAAATTCTATGATGATTCCCCCCCCTCACCACCACCAGGAGAAGGCCGCCCACAATCGCTGAGAGAGGGAGAAGACTGGAGGAGGACCGCCGGACCTGCGGCCCCTCACCACAACAGAATAGAGGCACAGGAAGTGGTCCGAGGGCCCGAAGAAAGAGCAGTCGCCGAGGTTGAAGGCGGCATCAGGCGAGGAAGTGAGTCCTCGCTGAGTTGCGGTTCCCCATGGTATGTGTATAACCCCACCACCCTCACACCCAAACCACCCCCACACGCACCAGCATCCCACCACCAGCCTCACACCCAAACAACCGCCACACACACCACCATCATCACCACCCTCACACCCAAACCACCCCCACACACACCACCATCCCACCACCAGCCTCACACCCAAACCACCCCCACACACACCACCATCCCACCACCACCCTCACACCCAAACCACCCCCACACGCACCAGCATCCCACCACCACCCTCACACCCAAACCACCCCCACACGCACCACCATCCCACCATCACCCTCACACCCAAACCACCCCCACACACACCACCATCCCACCACCACCCTCACACCCAAACCACCCCCACACGCACCACCATCATCACCACCCTCACACCCAAACCACCCCCACACACACCACCATCCCATCACCACCCTCACACCCAAACCACCCCCACACACACCACCATCCCATCACCCTCACACCCAAACCACCCCCACACACACCACCATCCCATCACCCTCACACCCAAACCACCCACACACGCACCACCATCCCATCACCCTCACACCCAAACCACCCCCACACACACCACCCTCACACCCAAACCCCCACACCCACCACCATCCAACCACCACCCTCACACCCAAACCCCCACACACACACCACCATTCCACCACCCTCACACCCAAACCACCCCCACACACACCACCATCACCACCCTCACACCCAAACCACCCCCACACGCACCACAATCCCATCACCACCCTCACACCCAAACCATGCCCACGCACCACCACCATCCCATCACCCTCACACCCAAACCACCCCCACACACACAACCATCCAACCACCACCCTCACACCCAAACCACCCCCACACACACCACCACCATCACCACCCTCACACCCAAACCCCCACACCCACCACCATCCCACCACCACCCTCACACCAAAACCACCCCCACACACACCACCATCATCACCACCCTCACACCCAAACCACCCCCACACACACCACCATCATCACCACCCTCACACCCAAACCACCCCCACACACACCACCATCCAACCACCACCCTCACACCCAAACCACCCCCACACACACCACAATCCCATCACCACCCTCACACCCAAACCACCCCCACACGCACCACCACCATCACCACCCTCACACCCAAACCACCCCCACACACACCACCATCCAACCACCACCCTCACACCCAAACCACCCCCACACCCACCACCATCCCATCACCCTCACACCCAAACCACCCCCACACGCACCACCACCATCCCATCACCCTCACACCCAAACCACCCCCACACGCACCACAATCCCATCACCCTCACACCCAAACCACCCACACCCACCACCATCCCATCACCCTCACACCCAAACCACCCCCACACGCACCACCACCATCACCACCCTCACACCCAAACCACCCCCACACGCACCACCACCATCACCACCCTCACACCCAAACCATGCCCACACACACCACCATCCCATCACCCTCACACCCAAACCACCCCCACACGCACCACAATCCCATCACCACCCTCACACTCAAACCCCCTCACACGCACCACCACCATCACCACCCTCACACACAAACCACCCCCACACACCACCACCATCACCACCCTCACACCCAAACCACCCCCACACACGCACCACCACCATCACCACCCTCACACCCAAACCACCCCCACACGCACCACAATCCCATCACCACCCTCACACCCAAACCACTCCCACACCCACCACCATCCCACCACCACCCTCACACCCAAACCCCCTCACACGCACCACCACCATCACCACCCTCACACACAAACCACCCCCACACACACCACCATCTCCACCATCACACACAAACCACCCCCACACACCACCACAATCCCATCACCACCCTCATACCCAAACCACCCCCACACGCACCACCACCATCACCACCCTCACACCCAAACCACCCCCAGACACGCACCACCACCATCACCACCCTCATACACAAACCACCCCCACACGCACCACCACCATCACCACCCTCACACCCAAACCACCCCCACACACGCACCACCACCATCACCACCCTCACACACAAACCACCCCCACACACCACCACCATCACCACCCTCACACCCAAACCACCCCCACACGCACCACCACCATCACCACCCTCACACCCAAACCACCCCCACACGCACCACAATCCCATCACCACCCTCACACCCAAACCCCCACACACACCACCATCACCACCCTCACACTCAAACCCCCTCACACGCACCACCACCCCCACACACACCACCATCCAATCACCAGCCTCACACGCAAACAACCCCCACACACCACCACCATCCCATCACCACCCTCACACCCAAACCACCCCCACACACCACCACCACCCTCACACTCAAACCCCCTCACACGCACCACCACCATCACCCTCACACTCAAACCCCCTCACACGCACCACCACCATCACCCTCACACCCAAACCACCCCCACACGCACCACCATCCCACCATCACCCTCACACCCAAACCACCCCCACACACACCACCATCACACCCTCACACCCAAGTCCCCACACGCACCACCATCCCACCACCACCCTCACACCCAAACCACCCCCACACACACCAACATCCAACCACCACCCTCACACCCAAACCACCCCCACACACACCACCATCCCACCACCACCCTCACACCCAAACCACCCCCACACACACCACCATCCCATCACCCTCACACCCAAACCACCCCCACACACACCACCATCCCATCACCCTCACACCCAAACCACCCCCACACACACCACCATCCCATCACCCTCACACCCAAACCACCCCCACACACACCACCATCCCACCACCCTCACACCCAAACCACCCCCACACACACCACCATCCCACCACCCTCACACCCAAACCACCCCCACACACACCACCATCCAACCACCACCCTCACACCCAAACCACCCCCACACACACCACCCTCACACCCAAACCACCCCCACACACACCACCACCATCCCATCACCCTCACACCCAAACCACCCCCACACGCACCACCACCATCACCACCCTCACACCCAAACCCCCACACCCACCACCATCCAACCACCACCCTCACACCCAAACCCCCACACACACACCACCATCACCACCCTCACACCCAAACCACCCCCACACGCACCACAATCCCATCACCACCCTCACACCCAAACCATGCCCACGCACCACCACCATCCCATCACCCTCACACCCAAACCAACCCCACACGCACCACCATCCCACCACCACCCTCACACCAAAACCACCCCCACACACACCACCATCCAACCACCACCCTCACACCCAAACCACCCCCACACGCACCACAATCCCATCACCACCCTCACACCCAAACCATGCCCACACACACCACCATCCCACCACCACCCTCACACCCAAACCACCCCCACACGCACCACCACCATCACCACCCTCACACCCAAACCACCCCCACACACACCACCATCCCACCATCACCCTCACACCCAAACCACCCCCACACACACCACCACCATCACCACCCTCACACCCAAACCCCCACACCCACCACCATCCAACCACCACCCTCACACCCAAACCATGCCCACGCACCACCACCATCCCATCACCCTCACACCCAAACCACCCCCACACGCACCACCACCATCCCATCACCCTCACACCCAAACCACCCCCACACGCACCACCACCATCACCACCCTCACACCCAAACCCCCACACCCACCACCATCCCACCACCACCCTCACACCCAAACCACCCCCACACGCACCACCACCATCGCATCACCCTCACACCCAAACCACCCCCACACGCACCACCACCATCACCACCCTCACACCCAAACCACCCCCACACGCACCACCACCATCACCACCCTCACACCCAAACCATGCCCACACACACCACCATCCCATCACCCTCACACCCAAACCACCCCCACACGCACCACAATCCCATCACCACCCTCACACCCAAACCACCCCCACACGCACCACCACCATCACCACCCTCACACCCAAACCACCCCCACACGCACCACCACCATCACCACCCTCACACCCAAACCACCCCCACACGCACCACCACCATCACCACCCTCACACCCAAACCACCCCCACACGCACCACAATCCCATCACCACCCTCACACTCAAACCCCCTCACACGCACCACCACCATCACCACCCTCACACACAAACCACCCCCACACACCACCACCATCACCACCCTCACACCCAAACCACCCCCACACACCACCACAATCCCATCACCACCCTCACACCCAAACCCCCACACACACCACCATCACCACCAT
This sequence comes from Scyliorhinus torazame, assembly GCF_047496885.1. Classification (NCBI taxonomy): domain Eukaryota; kingdom Metazoa; phylum Chordata; class Chondrichthyes; order Carcharhiniformes; family Scyliorhinidae; genus Scyliorhinus; species Scyliorhinus torazame. The sequence goes on from NC_092710.1 coordinate 327,742,078, forward strand.
CACACACTAACCACCCCCACACACCACCACAATCCCATCACCACCCTCATACCCAAACCACCCCCACACGCACCACCACCATCACCACCCTCACACCCAAACCACCCCCACACACGCACCACCACCATCACCACCCTCACACACAAACCACCCCCACACACCACCACCATCACCACCCTCACACCCAAACCACCCCCACACGCACCACCACCATCACCACCCTCACACACAAACCACCCCCACACGCACCACCACCATCACCACCCTCACACCCAAACCACCCCCACACACGCACCACCACCATCACCACCCTCACACACAAACCACCCCCACACACCACCACCATCACCACCCTCACACCCAAACCACCCCCACACACGCACCACCACCATCACCACCCTCACACACAAACCACCCCCACACACCACCACCATCACCACCCTCACACCCAAACCACCCCCACACGCACCACCACCATCACCACCCTCACACCCAAACCACCCCCACACGCACCACAATCCCATCACCACCCTCACACCCAAACCCCCACACACACCACCATCACCACCCTCACACTCAAACCCCCTCACACGCACCACCCCCCCACACACACCACCATCCAATCACCAGCCTCACACGCAAACAACCCCCACACACCACCACCATCCCATCACCACCCTCACACCCAAACCACCCCCACACACCACCACCACCCTCACACTCAAACCCCCTCACACGCACCACCACCATCACCCTCACACTCAAACCCCCTCACACGCACCACCACCATCACCCTCACACCCAAACCACCCCCACACACCACCACCATCCCATCACCACCCTCACACCCAGACCCCCACACACACCACCACCACCCTCACACTCAAACCCCCTCACACGCACCACCACCATCACTACCCTCACACCCAAACAACCCCCACACACCACCACCATCCCATCACCACCCTCACACCCAGACCCCCACACACACCACCACCACCCTCACACTCAAACCCCCTCACACGCACCACCACCATCACCACCCTCACACCCAAACAACCCCCACACACACCGCCACCATCATCACCACCCTCACACCCAAACCGCCCCCACACGCACCACCATCCAACCACCACCCTCACACCCAATCCACTCCCACACACACCACAATCCCACCACCACTGCTTAACAACCTCCTTACCTTGCAGGTCAGCTGGGAGCGGGAGAGAGAGAGAGCCGGGACATTGAAAACAGCGCGGGAGATTTAAAAAGCGCGGGAGCTGCGAGTCAGAGCGGACAGTTTAAAAGGTCGCGGCCTGGGAGAGGTAAGCACTGCTTAACAACCTCCTTACCTTGCAGGTCAGCTGGGAGCGGGAGAGAGAGAGAGACGGGACTTTGGAAACAGCGCGGGAGATTTAAAAAGCGCGGGAGCTGCGAGTCAGAGCGGAGAGTTTAAAAGGTCGCGGCCTGGCAGAGGTAAGTACTGCTTAACAACCTCCTTACCTTGCAGGTCAGCTGTTAGTTTCGGGAGATCAGTTTCGGGAGCAGGCCTATTGGCTGACTGTAAATCAGGAAGGATACAAAGGGTGTGCTGAAGTGCCTTTAGAAACAGAGTGCTGGAGGCAAACAGAGTGTATCTGAGTTCGGGTAAGAGGTGAGTGAGGGCTGTGTTTTTTGGTGTTTGGGGGTGAGTTTCCAAAAAAAAAAAAAAAATCCAATTAATTAAGTAAATTAATTAACTAGTTAAGGGAATTTGGTGCTCATCTTAAGGAGGTGCAGAGAAGCAGACCTGTGAGGGAGTCTCGGGAGCAATTACATCACAGCCAGCAGGTAAGTGATTGGCTTGTGACTGGTAAGTGATTTCTCTCTCTTTGACTTTCTCTTAGCTGTGTAGTGTAGTTCAAATTTAACTTCAGGTTTAAGTCATGGCAGGGGAGCTCAGACCCGTGTTATGCTCCTCTTGTGAGATGAGGCAAGTCAGGGACCCTTCTGGTGTCCCTGACTCCTTCATCTGCAAGAAATGTGTCCAACTGCAGCTCCTGTTAGACCGCTTGACGGCTCTGGAGCTGCGGATGGATTCACTTTGGAGCATCCGCGATGCTGAGGAATTTGTGGATAGCACATTCAGTGAGTTGGTCACGCCGCAGATTAAAATTACAGAGGCAGATAGGGAATGGGTGACCAACAGACAGAGGAAGAGTAGGAAGGCAGTGCAGGGATCCCCTGCGGTCATCTCCCTCCAAAACAGATTTACCGTTTTGGAAACTGTTGAGGGAGATGGCTCACCAGGGGAAGGTGGCAGCAGCCAGGTTCATGGCACCGTGGCTGGCTCTGCTGCACAGAAGGGCGGGAAAAAGAGTGGCAGAGCTATAGTGATAGGGGATTCAATTGTAAGGGAAATAGACAGGCGTTTCTGCGGACGCAAACGAGAATCCAGGTTGGTATGTTGCCTCCCTGGTGCAAGGGTCAAGGATGTCTCGGAGCGGCTGCAGGGCATTCTGGAGGGGGAGGGTGAACAGCCAGCTGTCGAGGTGCACATAGGCACCAACGATATAGGTAAAAAACGGGATGAGGTCCTACAAGCTGAATTTAGGGAGTTAGGAGTTAAACTAAAAAGTAGGACCTCAAAGGTAGTAATCTCAGGATTGCTACCAGTGCCACGTGATAGTCAGAGTAGGAATGACAGGATAGCTAGGATGAATACGTGGCTTGAGAGATGGTGCAAGAGGGAGGGTTTCAAATTCCTGGGACATTGGGACCGGTTCTGGGGGAGGTGGGACCTGTACAAATCGGATGGTCTGCATCTGGGTGGGACCGGAACCAATGTTCTCGGGTGTGTGTTTGCTAGTGCAGTTGGGGAGGGTTTAAACTAATGTGGCAGGGGGATGGGAACCGATGTAGTAAGTCAGTGGGGACGGAAACAAAAGGCAGGAAGGGAGAGTGTGTAAAGCATGACCAGAGAAAGCAGGGCAGAGAGCAAGGAAAGTCTACATTAAACTGCATTTATTTCAATGCAAGGGGCCTGACGGGCAAAGCGGATGAACTCAGGGCATGGATGGGAACATGGGACTGGGATATTATAGCTATGACTGAAACATGGCTAAGAGAGGGGAAGGACTGGCAGCTCAATGTTCCGGGGTACAGATGCTTTAGAAAGGATAGAACAGGAGGTAAGAGAGGAGGGGGAGTGCCGTTTTTGATTAGGGAGAACATTACGGCAGTACTTAGAGGGGATATATCCGAGGGTTCGCCCACTGAGTCTATATGGGCGGAACTGAAAAATAAGAAGGGAGAGATCACCTTGATAGGACCCCAAATAGTCAGCGGGAAATTGAGGAGCAAATATGCAAGGAGATTACAGATAGCTGCAAGAAAAATAGGGTGGCAATAGTAGGGGACTTTAACTTTCCCAACATTGACTGGGACAGCCATAGCATTAGGGGCTTGGATGGAGGGAAATTTGTTGAGTGTATTCAGGAGGAATTTCTCATTCAGTATGTGGATGGACCGACTAGAGAGGGGGCAAAACTTGACCTCGTCTTGGGAAATAAGGAAGGGCAAGTGACAGAAGTGTTAGTGAGGGATCACTTTGGGACAAGTGACCATAACTCCATTAGTTTTAAGATAGCTATGGAGAATGATAGGTCTCGCCCAAGAGTTAAAATTCTTAACTGGGGCAAGGCAAATTTTGATGGTATCAGACAGGAACTTTCAGAGGTAGATTGGGGGAGACTGTTGGCAGGCAAAGGGACGGCTGGTAAATGGGAGGCTTTTAAAAATGTGTTAACCAGGGTGCAGGGTAAGCACATTCCCTTTAGAGTGAAGGGCAAGGCTGGTAGAAGTAGGGAACCCTGGATGACTCGAGATATTGAGACTCTGGTCAAAAAGAAGAAGGAGGCATATGACGTACATAAACAACTGGGATCAAGTGGATCCCTTGAAGAGTATAGAGATTGTCGAAATAGAGTTAAGAGGGAAATCAGGAGGGCAAAAAGGGGACATGAAATTGCTTTGGCAAATAATGCAAAGGAGAATCCAAAGAGATTCTACAGATACATAAAGGGGAAAAGAGTAACTAGGGACAGAGTAGGGCCTCTTAAGGATCAACAAAGACATCTATGTGCAGAGCCACAAGAGTTGGGTGAGATCCTGAATGAATATTTCTCATCGGTATTCACGGTGGAGAAAGGCATGGATGTTAGGAAACTACGGGAAATAAATAGTGATGTCTTGAGAAGTGTGCATATTACAGAGGAGGAGGTGCTAGAAGTCTTAAAGCGCATCAAGGTAGATAAATCCCCGGGACCTGATGAAATGTATCCCAGGATGTTGTGGGAGGCTAGGGAGGAAATTGCGGGTCCCCTAACAGAGATATTTGAATCATCGGCAGCCACAGGTGAGGTGCCTGAAGATTGGAGAGTGGCGAATGTTGTGCCCTTGTTTAAGAAGGGCAGCAGGGAAAAGCCTGGGAACTACAGACCAGTGAGCCTAATGTCTGTAGTAGGTAAGTTGCTAGAAGGTATTCTGAGAGACAGGATCTACAAGCATTTAGAGAGACAATGACTGATTCGGGGCAGTCAGCATGGCTTTGTGCGTGGAAAATCATGTCTCACAAATTTGATTGAGTTTTTTGAGGGGGTGACCAAGAAGGTAGATGAGGGCAGTGCAGTAGACGTTGTCTACGTGGAATTTAGCAAAGCCTTTGACAAGGTACCACATGGTAGGTTGTTGCAGAAGGTTAAAGCTCACGGGATCCAGGGTGAGGTTGCCAATTGGATTCAAAATTGGCTGGATGACAGAAGACAGAGGGTGGTTGTAGAGGGTTGTTTTTCAAACTGGAGGCCTGTGACCAGTGGTGTGCCTCAGGGATCGGTGCTGGGTCCACTGTTATTTGTGATTTATATTAATGATTTGGATGAGAATTTAGGAGGCATGGTTAGTAAGTTTGCAGATGACACCAAGATTGGTGGCACAGTGGATAGTGAAGAAGGTTATCTAGGATTGCAACGGGATCTTGATCAATTAGGCCAGTGGGCCGACGAATGGCAGATGGAGTTTAATTTAGATAAATGTGAGGTGATGCATTTTGGCAGATCGAATCAGGCCAGGACCTACTCAGTTAATGATATGGCGTTGGGGAGAGTTATAGAACAAAAAGATCTAGGAGTACAGGTTCATAGCTCCTTGAAGGTGGAGTCGCAGGTGGACAGGGTGGTGAAGAAGGCATTCGGCATGCTTGGTTTCATTGGTCAGAACATTGAATACAGGAGTTGGGACGTCTTGTTGAAGTTGTACAAGACATTGGTACGGCCACACTTGGAATACTGTGTGCAGTTCTGGTCACCCTATTATAGAAAGGATATTATTAAACTAGAAAGAGTGCAGAAAAGATTTACTAGGATGTTATCGGGACTTGATGGTTTGAGTTATAAGGAGAGGCTGGATAGACTGGGACTTTTTTCCCTGGAGCGTAGGAGGCTTAGGGGTGATCTTATAGAGGTCTATAAAATAATGAGGGGCATAGATAAGGTAGATAGTCAACATCTTTTCCCAAAGGTAGGGGTGTCTAAAACTAGAGGGCATAGGTTTAAGGTGAGGGGGAGAGTTTCAGAAGGGCCCAGAGGGGCAATTTCTTCACTCAGACGGTAGCGAGTGTCTGGAATGGGCTGCCAGAGGTAGTAGTAGAGGCGGGTACAATTGTGTCTTTTAAAAAGCATTTAGATAGTTACATGGGTAAGATGGGTATAGAGGGTTAAGGGCCAAGTGCGGGCAACTGGGACTAGCTTAATGGTAAAAACTGGGCGGCATGGACTGGTTGGGCCGAAGGGCCTGTTTCCATGCTGTAAACTTCTATGATTCTATGATACACCCTCACACCCAAACCACTCCCACACACACCACAATCCCACCACCCTGACACCCAAACCACCACACACACCACCATCCCACCATCACCCTCACACCCAAAACACTCCCACACACACCATCACCACCACCACCCTCACACCCAAACCACTCCCACACACACCACAATCCCACCACCCTGACACCCAAACAACCCCCACACACACCACCATCCCACCATCACCCTCACACCCAAACCACCCCCACACACACCATCACCACCACCACCCTCACACCCAAACCACCCCCACACGCACCATCACCACCACCACCCTGACACCCAAACCACCCCCACACACACCACAATCCCACCACCACCCTCACACCCAAACCACCGCCACACACACCATCATTCCACCACCACCCTCACACCCAAACCCCCACACACACCACCATCCCACCACCACCCTCACACCCAAACCCCCCCCACACACACCATCATTCCACCACCACCCTCACACCCAAACCCCCACACACACCACCATCCCATCACCCTCACACCCAAACCCCCACACACGCACCACCACCATCACCACCCTCACACCCAAACCCCCACACACACCACCATCCCATCACCCTCACACCCAAATCCCCACACACACCACCATCCCACCACCACCCTCACACCCAAACCACCCCCACACACACCAACATCCAACCACCACCCTCACACCCAAACCACCCCCACACACACCGCCCTCACACCCAAACCACCCCCACACGCACCACCACCATCACCACCCTCACACCCAAACCACCCCCACACCCACCACCATCCAACCACCACCCTCACACCCAAACCACCCCCACACACACCACCCTCACACCCAAACCACCCTCACACCCAAACCACCCCCACACACACCACCACCACCACCACCCTCACACCCAAACCACCCTCACACACACCACCACCATCACCCTCACACCCAAACCACCCCCACACACACCACCACCATCACCACTCCGCACCCCCTCTCCACCACATCCCCCTCCCAACACACCCCCCACCATCCCCCTCCTCCGCGACTCACGGTGCAATCATACGCCTTTTCTTGAGTCGTGCAGGAGCAACTAGAGATGAGACTGGCCCTTCTGGTGACCCTGCCCCTGACCCCAACCGCAACCACATCCCAGGTGTCGACCGGCGACAGCACCGACACAGACGGGAGCGATCGACCCGCATCCCACGACACCCCGGAGCTCGTGTCCGGGAAAGACGCCAACATCCCGACACAGCTGTCTCCAACACCCTCCACCCTCCCAGAGACACTCGCCTCGGTTGGGCACTTCAGTGAAGAGGCTCCTGGGACACTATCTGGTTCGCACCACACACATACTGCAGTACATCAGGTGGAGGTAGGAACTCCTGAGGGGGCAGATGGTCAGAGGGAGGGCTGACCCCAGAGACTAGCTGCCATCCAGTTGGGATTCAGGTTTCTGGAACGGCCGGTCCCATCGCCATTGGAGATGCAGCCACAGAGCCAGGGACGACATGAGAGGCTGTCAGCGAGCATCCAGCACCTGCTGATGCAGTTGGAGGAGTCCAACCGTGTGCAGGAGCAGGTACTGCCATCCATGCGTGCCACCCAGGCCTATACCGCTCGGGTGGCGTCCGCGGTGGAGGCATTGGGGGCAAGGTTTTCGGCTATGGATCAGAATGTCCAACGTCTGGGGCATTCTGTCAAGGTACAGCATAGGGCTGCCCAATCACAGGCAGCCATGTCCCAGAACCACCTGAACATCGCAGCTGCACTCCTGAGTGCAGCCCAGTCGCAGCGGGTCATGGCTGAGAAAGTCGGTGGCATTTCACAGGGCTGGCCGATGTGGCACAGGCACAGAGAGAGCTTTCCAGTCCCAGAGATGGCGCAGTCACTGGCTGATGTTGTGTAGTCCCAGATGGAGATGGACCACTTCCTGCGCTCCGTGGATGCGAGCATGGAGACCCTGGTGGAGATGAGAGATGGCCTCCAGGACTGGCAGCGCCATGTGGTGGGGGGGGGGCTCAGGGGATGGCTTCGCTCACACCCCCATCACATGGAGTAGCTCGGGGGGCATCGGGGATCCTGAGGGAGGAGGAAGTGATGGGGCCTGTGCCGGTGACTCCGGCAAGAGTGGTGCAGGAATACCACAGCACCTCGGACTCCGCCCCTTCCAGTCCCTCGCACATAACATAGCAGTGAGCAAAACACGGTGGCACCATGCCACCTGGAACACCCAAGCAGCCAGGGCCACCCAGGCTGAAGTGCTGAGGTGACCGTCCTTGATGGAGATGAGTGTGTCCAAGAATGCAACCGATTCTGGAGAATAGTCCATGGTGAGTCTGACGGTGGGATGGAACTTATTGATGTCATTGTGTAGTCGTTTCAGTGATTCTTCGCCATGGGTCCAATGAAAAAACATGTGATCGATGTATCTGGTGTATAACATCGGTTGAAGGTCCTGTGCGATGAGGACACTTTGTTCAAACTTGCGCATGAAGATGTTGGCATATTGGGGTGCGAAGTTGGTCCCCATGGCTGTTCCGTGCGTCTGGGTGAAGAACTTGTTGTCGAAGGTGAAGACGTTGTGATCCAGAATGAAGTGCAGCCGGGCCCATCCATATCTGGTTGTCTCAGAAAACGGCCGCCAACGGCGACCCAGGTCACAGGGCGTGAATCACAGCAGGCACCCACCACTCCTGATGTACCATCTAGGAATCGACCTAGACGTAACGTTAAGGCCCCTAAGTCCAGAAAGGCAAACACCAGTTAAGTAATGATGTGGAGATGCCGGCGTTGGACGGGGGTGAGCACAGTAATAAGTCTTACAACACCAGGTAAAGTCCAACAGGTTTGTTCTAAATCACTAGCTTTCGGAGCACTGCTCCTTCCTCAGGTGAATGAAAAGGTAGGTTCCAGAAACATATATATAGACAAAGTCAAAGATGCCAGACGATACTTTGAATGCGAGTCTTTGCAGATAATTAAGTCTTTACAGGTCCAAACGGAGCGACAGGAGAGTGGGATAATCACAGGTTAAAGAGGTGTGAATTGTCTCAAGCCAGGCCAGTTGGTAGGATTTTGCAAGCCCAGGCCAGATGGTGGGGGGTGAATGTAATGCGACATGAATCCCAGGTCCCAGTTGAGGCCGCACTCATGTGTGCGGAACTTGGCGATAATTTCTGCTCGGCGATTCTGCGTTGTCGAGCGACCTGAAGGCCGCCTTGGAGAACGCTTACCCGGAGATCAGAGGCTGAATGCCCTTGACTGCTGACGTGTTCCCCGACTGGAAGGTAACATTCCCGCCTGGTGATTGTCGCGTGATGTCCGTTCAACCGTTGTCGCAGCGTCTGCATGGTCGCGCCAATGTACCACGCTTCAGGACATCTTTTCCTGCAGCGTATGAGCAGACAACATTGGCCGAGTCGCACGTGCATTTACCATATACGTGGTGGGTGTTGTTCTCACGTGTAATGGTGGTACCCATGTTGATGATCTGACATGTCTTGCAGAGATTGCCATGGCAGGGTTGTGTGGTGTCGTGGTCACTGTTCTGAAGACTGGGTAGTTTGCTGCAAACAATGGTTTGTTTGAGGTTGCGCAGTTGCTTGAAGGCAAGTAGTGGGGGTGTGGGTATGACCTTGGCAAGATGTTCATCTTCATCGATGACATGTTGAAGGCTGCAAAGAAGATGTTGTAGTTTCTCCGCTTCGGGGAAGTACTGGACGACGAAGGGGACTCTGTTGGTTGTGTCCCCTGTTTGTCTTCTGAGGATGTTGTTGCGTTTTTTTGCTGTAGCGCGTTGGTACTGTCTGGGGCATCTTTCAGCGTCTGTAGATGTCTGTTATGCTCCTCCCCATCTGAGCAGTTGGACTTTAACCTGGTGCAGTAAGACTTCTTAATGTGCTCACCCCAGTCCAACGCCGGCATCTCCACATCATGGCTACCATCAACACGGCAAACTGCCGATTCAAAGTGGAGAGGATTGTCATAATATACACCAGTATATCATGGTGCAGACACACACTGATGGACACACAATGGGACCAATCAACACACACAACACCGCAGCCAATCACCAGTGAGAGCACACACACTATAAAGACAGGGGGCATCAGAGTTCCCGCTCATTCGAGTAGCAGCTAGCTAGGAGCACAGAGCTCACAGCCTGCAGCACAGACATTCACCATGTGCTGAGTGCATCAACTGGTTAGGACAAGGCAAAGGTCTTTATTTAAAGCTAGTTCAAGTATGTTTAAATAGTTCACCTTTTAATAAAATAGTGTTGCACTACTTCAAGTGTTAGTGACCTGTATGTGATCCAGAACACCCAACACATCAAGGATCTCCAAGAAGATCGCACATATAGACACTGACATCAAGTTTCTACAAAGATGCAAGAAAGCAGACAAGCTCCCGAAAGGTCTACAGATCACAAACCCACTCAAGTCGACTTACAACACAGACTACGCTGAGAGACTCTGCCGTCGCATCTCTCTCACACTCCTCAACCACCTCGTACACCAGCTCTACAGCAGACGACGCAACCTGGAAACCAAGATAGAGACCATATTCTCAACTTGCACTCAGGGCGCAGCAGACCAGCTGCGGAACACCGCCAAACAGATGACACAACGATACTACGCCAGCTATATGCACACCAAGAACAGGGGGCAGGATTCTCTCAGCCCGGGCTGGGCTGGTGAATCCCCGCGACCGGCGCAAATCGCGCCACGCCGCCCCGTCGCCAGCACGCGATTCTCCGGAGAATCGGCGCCACTGACGGTGGCGTTGTTGGCTCGGCGCCTGTCAGGGGCCGATCCACGCGGCCGGCCCGCTGATTCTCGGCCTGGGATGGGCCGAGCGGCCGTCGTAAAAACGCCGAGTCCCGCCAGCGCAGTCCACACCTGCTCTCAGCCGGCGGGAACTCGGCGTGGAAGGGTCGGGGGTGGCCTGTGGGGGAGGAGGGTGGTCCAACCCGGGGTGGGGCCTCCAATGGGGCCTGGCCCGCGATCGGGGCCCACTTCTCAGCAGGCCAGGCTCTCTGGCTGGTGGCCTCCTTTCTTCTGCGCAGCCCCTGCAGCCCTGCGCCATGTTGCGTCGGGGCCGGCACGTTGAAGGAAGCCACTGCACATGCGTGGACCCTGCGGCGCCCTGTTCATGCCGGGATTAGCAGCACCAGTGTGAACCGCTCCAGTGCCGTGCTGGCCCCCTGTAGGGGCCAGAATTGCTGATCCTGAGGCCGTGTTGACGCCGTCGAGAAACGCGACGCCGTTTCTGACGCGGTCCACACTTAGTCTCAGGATCACAGAATCCCACCCAGGAAGCTCGAGAAACTCGGCATCACCACCAGCAGGAACCAAGCCACCCCCGGTACCACAGTAGAAAACAATACAGGGAAATCCATTGTCAACTTGTCAGACTACACCCTTCAACCAGACGAAATCAAAGCCCTCAGCAGAGGGCTCAATTTCTGCACCACCACCAAAATGGACCCCATCAGTCTCGCGGCAGATACGGAGGAATTCATTGGGAGAATGAGGCTCCGGGAGTTCTTCCACAGACCCCAAGAGGCCTACAGCAAACCCAATGAGACAGCCAATGAACCGGAGCAGCAGCTCTAGAGATCTGCGGTGCGGCAACCGAAGAGGAAAGAGTCGAATTGGAGCCCTCCGGAAGGCCGCTGCCCTCGACTCAATATGCATGCTCAAGGCGTCAGGAGTCGCGTCAATGCCAGATTCTCAGTCGCATTTAGAAGACAGCCCCGAACGTCACGCAAGCACAATGCAACGCCAACCGCGCTCTCAAGACCAACCGCAACATCGTCACCAAACAAGCAGACAAAGGAGGGGCCACCATCAAACTGAACAGAACGGACTACTGCAAAGAAGTGTACTGACCATTACCCGCAGATCCGACCAAGGAACACACCCGTCAACTCAACAGACTGATTAAGACCTTGGATCCAGACTTTCAGAGCACCCTACTTCCTCTCATCTGGCTGGTTCAGCACACTGGGCTAAATCGCTGGCTTTGAAAGCAGACCAAGGCAGGCTAGCAGCATGGTTCAATTCCCGGACCAGCCTCCCTGAACAGGCGCCGGAATGTGGCGACTAGGGGCTTTTCACAGTAACTTCATTTGAAGCCTACTTGTGACAATAAGCGATTTTCATTTCATTTCATCTCACGTACACCCCGCGTTGGAGATATTTGCTGTCTCCCGAAAATTACAAGGCCAACACGCCAGGCCGTCCTATCGTATCAGGCAATGGGACCCTGTGTGAGAACCTCGCTGGCTACATCGAGGGCATCTTGAAACCCATCGTATAAGGAACGCCCAGCTTCTGTCGCGATATGACAGACTTCTTACAGAAACTCGGCACCCATGGACCAGTTGATCCAGGAACATTCCTCGTCACAATGGACATCTCGGCACTCTACACCAGCATCCCCATGACGACGGCTTTGCTCAGTACTCAACACCGACAACTGCCAATCTCCAGACGCAATTCTGCAACTCATCCGCTTCATTCTGGATCACAACGTCTTCGCCTTCGACAACAAGTTCTTCATCCAGACACACGGAACAGCCAAGGGGATCAAATTCGCTCCTCAATATGCCAACATCTGCATGCACAAGTGTGAACAAGACCTCCTCACCGCACAGGACCTTCAACCAACGTTATACACCAGATACATCGATGACATGCTTTTCCTTTGGACCCACGGTGAAGAATCACTGAAATGATGACGTCAATAAGTTCCATCCCACCATCAGACTCAGTATGGACTACTCTCCAGAATCGGTTGCATTCTTGGGCACACTCATCTGCATCAAGGATTGTCACCTCAGCACTTCGCTTTACCACAAGCCCACGGATAACCTCACGATGCTCCACTTCTCCAGCTTCCACCTTAAACACATTAAAGAAGCCATCCCTTAATGACAAGCCCTCTGTATACACAGGATCTGCTCAGACGAGGAGGAGCGTAACAGGCATCTACAGACGCTGCAAGATGCCCTTGTACGAATGGGATATGGCGCTCAACTCATCGATCGACATTCCAACACGCCACAGCAAAAACCGCACCAACCTCCTCAAAAGACAAACACGGGACACAACCGACAGAATACCCTTTGCTGTCCAGTACTTTGTGCAGGAAAGGGTGTCCCAAAGCGTGGTACATTGGCGAGACCATACAGACCCTGCGACAACGGGTGAACGGACATCACGTGACAATCGCCAGGCAGGAATGTTACCTTCCAGTCGGGGAACACTTCCGCAGTCAAGGGTATTCAGCCTCTGATCTTCGAGTGAGCGTTCTCCAAAGTGGCCTTCAGGTCGCGCGACAACGCAGAATCGTCGAGCAGAAACTTATAGCCAAGTTCCGCAGACATGAGTACGGCCTCAACCGGGACCTTGGATTCATGTCGCATTACATTCATCCCCCACCACCTGGCCTGGGCTGCGAAATCCTACCAACTGGCCTGGCCTGAGACAATTCACACCTCTTTAACCTGTGATTATCCCTCTCTCCAGTTGCTCTGCCTGGACCTGTAAAGACTTAATTACCTGCAATGACTCGCATTCAAAGTATCGCCTTGCATCGTTGCAACGGCGGGGGTGTGGTGCAGGAAGAGTGTTCATTGGAGGGGTGGCCAGGGGTGGAGGGGGGGGCCTTTGATGTGGGGCTAGGATGCGATCGCCAGGCCTCTGGCCAGTCCCCCTAGTCGGGGAATGTGGAGGTGATCTGAGCGTCCTGTCGGCGTTGGCCCGGAGGCACACGTTGTGTGGCTTCCCATGTTCTGCCCTCCTCCCCCTCCCCCGCATCCTCCACGTTGGCTAAGGCCTGACGTTAATCCTCTTCCTCCTGCAGCACATCACCCCTCTGTTGCACGATGTTGTGGAGGATGCAACAGGCCACCACGATGTGGGAGACCCTTCCAGCATTACACTAGAGGGCCTGAACCGCATCTTCAGGATGTCGAAGCAATACTCGATCACACCACTGGTCGCACATCGGCATCTTTGTAGCGGGTTTCCATATCGGTCTGTGGCCTCTCAATATCAGCCACGGCAGCAGTGGTTAACCCCTGTCGCCCAGGAGCCAACCCCACGGCCGGTGTCGGCACCTTAAAGAGGCCAGGAACTGTTGAGTGTGCCAGGGTGAAGGTGTCATGCACACTGCATGGGTATCGGGCACAGATGCGAATGATGCACACCTGATGGTCACGCACCAGCTGTACGCTAATCGAGCGGAACCCCTTTCAGTTGGCGAAGCCTGGCCTGTCATCTGCAGGTGCTCATAGGGTGACATGGGCATTGATGGTGGCGAACCCTGTTGCCCAGGCATCCTGGTGGGCTCGGTCCACATTGAGCCGCCTGTGCATATAGGGCCTTTGAGACAGCTGCGGATGCACATGAGGCCTCATACATCCTCTGTTTAGCACAGGGCTAAATCGCTGGCTTTGAAAGCAGACCAAGGCAGGCCAGCAGCACAGTTCGATTCCCGTAACAGCCTCCCCGAACAGGCGCCGGAATGTGGCGACTAGGGGCTTTTCACAGTAACTTCATTTGAAGCCTACTTGTGACAATAAGCGATTTTCATTTCATTTCATTTTTCATTCATTTCATTTCATTTCATTTCCTCCTTGGCCTGTTGGATGGCCGGCTCTCCATCCTCACCGGCTGCCTCCTGTTCCTCTGGGGCAGGCTCTGATTCTCCGCCCCATCCCGTTTTGTGCTTCCGGTGTCGGCCGACAGAGAATCCCGCCCCTGGTGTCTGCAACCCATTGGAGCAGTTGAGGGTGAAACCCAGGGAAAGATGAATTATTGGTTAATTCACTTATGTAGGGACTCCAGGGTCTGTGGGACTGGAACTGACTGTGCGCTCATCCAGAGTGTCATAACACTTGATAAAAATTAATAAGAAAAGAGATGAGAGTCAGAGGATGAGTAGAAACTGAATGTAACTCCTATATTTAAAACAGTTATTTTAATGTCGGCGGGAGGAAAGTCCCTGGAATCTCTGCATGAGCCTCGCTGAAGTAGGTAGTGGGGTTCTGGTGTGATGGTAACAACCACATTGTGGATCTTGTGGTGATTAATGAAGTCCAGTGACAGGCAATGATTATCGACAATCGGTGAGCTGTTCCAATTACACACATTTTCATACTCTGAGCGCCATCTTCTGGTCACAAGGAAGGTTATTTCTTTCAGGGGGCAGAATTTTGAAAAAAATGAAGGTCAGGTTCTGACTTGTAAGGATCCTCTTGTTAATCCCTGTTTGTCCCTTGTTTATTCACTTTATTTTCTTTTGATTTGGCATTTAGCATTTTTGTACCTGGAAAATTTCTGGGGCCTGCACCTTTAAGATGGACTTTACCTTGATTTTTTTAATAAAGGGATCCAGCAGGATATGGTGGCATCATTGATGGCTCAGCTTTGTGGACTTGGCTGTCGGTCAATGTACTCGTTTACTTTGCTGGGCTCTTGGCTGATGGTTTGTGCTGATTGGTGCTGATCATTCCAGAATGTCGTGCCAGAGAGGGGAAGGTTTCAACTAGTTTTTAGTTTCACTTTGATCAAGAGGCTGGAAGGCAACAGCCCTGATCTCTCTCTATCTTACCCGATGGACTCTCTACAAAGGTTCAAAGTAAAGCTGATAGAGCCAGCAAACCCAGCTACACTGAAATCGGGGCGCCACCTTTTAAGGGTGCCCCAATCTGCGGAAAAACTAATATTTGGGTCAGATTTTCTCAATAAATGCTGAGTGATTGGGTGAATAATTTGCTGCAGTCTAGGCAAAGGGAATTCTCATGTCAGAGCGTTGTCCGAAAAGCTGTTTCTGTGATTAAAACACTGAGACATCCGAGATGCTGACACTAATGCTGTGATATGTTGGGGACTGGTTGGCTGGACAGCTGATTCATGATACACAGCAAGGCCAACAGCATGGGTTCAATTCCCATAGCGGCTGAGGTTATTCACGAAGGCCCCGCCTTCTTAACCTTGCCCCTTGCCTGAGGTGTGGTGATCCTCAGGTTAAATCTCCTCCAGTCAGCTCTCCCCCCCAAAGGGGAAGGCAGCGTATGGTCATCGGGACTATGGCGACTACATGTTACTTTTGATATGCTGTGCACGCACCCTTCTGGGTACGTATCTTAAATTACTGTTAATCATTATGACCACAACAGGATATGATGTATTAGACCCATGACTTGATTTCAGTCTAAAGCAGCAGTGGTGGAGATCAATCATGTGCCTCGCAGTTTCCCAGGAGACAATCTTCAAGAGAATTCCAAACATCACCGCACTCGGAGTAAAGAAACTCCTCCGTATCTCTGTATTCAATGGCCTTAAATGGCCAATCTGAGATTGTTCCATGGTTTCAGATTCCTCGATCTCTCCTGACAAGACTGACAGCAATCCCAATCAATGGCATTATCCTGGTTTTGTCTCATTGCTGTCCCGTTGACAGAGTTAGAAAGACTGTTCAGAGTGGAGTTTGACAGATTGAAGTGTCAGGCTGCACGGGGGATGTGAGCTGTCACCTGACCAATATGGAGCTCACTCTCCAAGTGTTGCATCTCTCAATAAATTACTCCCTGTCTCTTCATTCTTTCTCATTCTTTAATTTTACACCTCAATATTTTAACAGAACCATTTCACTGAAATGTGGAGAGTTTATCTAATATGAAACTAGTGATGTGATCAGTGACCCATATTTATTTCTGAGGAAGAATCTAACACGAGACCAAATGTGTGAATGCATCACCCTCTTTATTTCACAGTGAGAAGACATTCCCAGCAGTTTGAAAAACAAAAGACAAACAAAGACTAGAAGACGATGGTTTATTTGCTCCACAAGAGAAACCTGTGAATGGGTCACCTGTTAACAGGAGTCAGATCTGAATCGATCATTTTCTCAATCACAGATTCAGTCTGTCGATATTCCCAATGTCAGCTCCCAGTGTGGGTTTGAGGAGATCTGAATTGAAACTTAATTCCATCTTCAGTCTCTGGATTCTAATTTTAGATTGGGATTCTTGCTCCGGTTTAAGGATCAGTTTTAAGCTGCTTCACACCTGAGTCACAAAACTCCCACTTCACTTTCCTGACCTGGGCCCATCTGTTTCCTGAACCTGGACTGGTCTGAGTCAGAACAAACTGGATTGAGAAACAACCTTTTTAATCGTCCCCAACACAATGTCCAGTGTTTTATCAGGAATAAGACAGGAAAAGGGAATACTTTACTCCCCACACAGGGAGTCGCCATCAGCAGGTGTCTGCAATGAGTGTTGTGTTCTTCCTACAGTGTACAGTGCCTATTCCACACAGTCTGTTATATGGTCCATTCCCATTATATTTCAGAGCACAGGAGACAGAACTATTCAAACATTGAAGGAAATTCTTCCAGATGATGTGATGAAAATCTCAGTGTTTTACAAATGGTGAACACACTATCTCTTTACAATTTAAACATTCCCTTATAGTTAAATAATTCAATCTGGAACTAACTCCGAGTGAGAGAGCCCAGGGACAATCCCACATCTGATCACTCCATGATTTCACATTGAACAGCTTCAATACTCTGTGCTCTGTAACAAATCCCAATTTCAATTAACTCTTCACATCAACTTTAAACATTCTGATCAGTATGATGGATAAATATGAACATATTCCATCGCTGTGTGAAAATAGAAAATTCTGAACTGTATCTGTCACTCGGACCATCTCAATCTCAGTCTGCGCACAATTCATTTAAAGCAAGATAACAGAAAAAGCGAATTACTGCAGTGATTAATCCCCGTTACCCAATCGAGGGCCCACCACCCTGTACAATTGAGTTTAGCCCTGTGTCTGTTCAGTGTGGTGACGTTTTCAGCAATGAATTTTAGACATTGAGGGGAAACAGAATTCAAAACAATATTAAAGGAAAAAGAGCAGCCAGGACTCAGGGACAATGAAATAGGTCAAGGCTGGAGTCACATGGATGGTTTACGTGTGGGTGGACCATCATGGCCGAGATTCTCCGATCCCGCATCGGGTCGGAGAATCACCGGGGGGGGGGGCATGAGAATCGTGCTGCGCCGCTGTGACGCCGAGCCACCGATTCTCGGCGACCGGAGAATCGACGGCAATCACGCCCACGGGGTCGCCGCCGCGCCGGTCGGGGGCCGTTGAAAGCGGCCCACCCCGCCGATTTTCTGCGCCTCGGCCTGGCCGAGTGCCCGCCGAGTCCCGCCGGCGTGGGTTACATATGGTCCTACTCGGCGGGAACTCGGAGTTCTGGCTGCGAGGGCCGTCCTGGTGGGGGGACGGGAGGAGCC
This sequence comes from Scyliorhinus torazame, assembly GCF_047496885.1. Taxonomy (NCBI): domain Eukaryota; kingdom Metazoa; phylum Chordata; class Chondrichthyes; order Carcharhiniformes; family Scyliorhinidae; genus Scyliorhinus; species Scyliorhinus torazame. The sequence goes on from NC_092710.1 coordinate 327,760,297, forward strand.
GACTCTGGGGGTCTTCCACGGTGGCCAGGCCTGCCATCGGGGCCTACCGATCAGTCGGAGGGCTAATTCTGGGGGAGGGGGCCTATGTTCCTCCACGCCGGGCCCCTGTAGGGCTCTGCCATATTTCCCGGGGGCCAGCGCGGAGACAGCAACCCGGCCCATGTGTTTGCTCCATATTTAGTTGGTTAATTGAGTGGTTAAGAACATAACAGGTAGAATATGATGTAGTGATGTTTGGTCCCCTTAGTTAAGGATGGATGAACGAGTTTAGCGGGGGTGCTTTATCTGTTTATTAGACAGATTACACACTCGAGGGACAGTGCAGGAAAGTGGAGCTAAGGTCGAAGATCAACCATGATCTTACTGAATGGTGGAGCGGACTTGAAGAGTCTCTGTTTTTAGTTAATTTGGGGAAATAAAACAATTCCCTGGTGAGAACCAAGATCTGTCCAGTCACAGGACGATGTGGGGACAAACTGAAACATTGTTTTGAATCATCCAACTAAACAATCAATGGGAAGTGTGTGTGAATGAAGAAGAAATGTTCACTGTTGATATTAATGTGGCTGAATAATTTTGAATCTAGAATAAATCCTGCAGTGTGTGTGGGAGTCAAAATTACTAACTGCCAGTAGAGGGCAATATTTATAAACAGGGTCACAGGGATTTGGAGATGGGACATTGGTGGAATTATTGGAAAAATCCCAATATACACATATACATAATCTGTCCGATGAACAGACATTGCCTTCCCTCAAAGGTAAATATATCCTTATTGAGGTGAGGAGCTTAAAACTATGTTCAGTATTCCAGATTATATCCAAAAGAAGATTAAACAGTTTTAGAATAGTTAAGCACATCTCACTGTTCGATGTTTAGAAAGGTAACAGAACCTTCCAGAAAACATTCATTCTCCTGTCTTTTGAAATACTACTCCCATTTGCCCATGTGTGTTGGAAATACCAATGACAAAAAATGTCCGATTGAAGGGTTGATTGTCTTGTTCCAAGTCCTTCAGTAATTGAATCACACGTTCTTCAATTTGTTTTTCATCAACTTTCTTGTCAAAATTCCTGTAACAGAATTAAGAACAGAGGGATTTAAATTTTATTCCTTTTGACAAAACATATTTCGAAATGAAGTTGGTTGTCAGGACAACAGGAACAGAAATTGACCATTCAGCCCATTGAGGCGCCTCCACCAGTCAGTTAGTCCACAGCTGTAGTGACATCATAGTGAAGCTCGCCAAAGGTACAGACAAGTGACAGAGTTTAATACAGAGAAATGTGAGGTGGTGCATTTTGCAGACAGGATGGAGAGATCCAGACTTAATGGCACAGTTCTAAAGAGTGTGCGGTAGCAGGGGGACCTCGGTGTGTCCACCATGACTGGAAGGAAAAATCAATGAGAGACCGGGGTAAACATCATTCACATCCGGTAATGGATATAGAGGGACAACTGACCCCCTCAGGATATATTCTCTGTCATTCTTGTGGGAATATACGCCAGTGTGAGAAAACATTTTTTTACAATGTCGTGTGCCAAGGTCGGGATGCGTAGCGCTGCCTACAGAGTTTAGGATGGATACTGCCCACAACCCTGGACTCTGGAAGACCACAGCAGTGGGTTAGGGGAGCATGTGAACTTGGACCTTCCAGATTTGGTCTCCTGGAGGGAGTCCATCCTCCGGCCTCACAATGTTCCTGGAAATCGATCTTCATTTTCAGGAGGTCCACCTTTTCTCAATTGTGGGATATAGAGTTTAATTCTGGTCACCACACTACCAGAAGGATGTGGAGGCTTTAGACAGGGTGCACAAGAGATTTACCAGGATGTTGCCTGGTATGGAGGGCATTAGCTATGAGGAGTGGTTGAATAAACTTGGTTCGTTCTCACTGAAACGAAGGAGGTTGAGGGGCGACCTGATAGAGGTCTGCAAAATATGAGGGGCATAGACAGAGTGGATAGTCAGAGACTTTTTCCCAGGTAGAGGGGTCAGTTACTAGGGGGTTTAAGGTGCGAGGGGCAAGGTTTAGAGGAGATGTACGAGGTACGTTTTTTACACAGAGGGTAGTGGGTGCCTGGAACTCGTTACCGGAGGAGGTGGTGAAAGCACGGATGATAGTGACATTTAAGGGGCAACTTGACAAATACATGAATAGGATGGGAATAGAGGGATACAGACCCAGGAAGTGTAGAAAATTTTAGTTTAGACGGGCAGCATGGTCAGTGCAGGCTTGGAGGGCCGAAGGGCCTGTTCCTGTGCTGTACTTTTCTTTGTTCTTTGTTGTTGGATATCTTTCCAATATGACACCCGAACACGATGGCGGACTACACACCTTCCAGGCCTTACCCATTGTTGAAAACAGCGTAAAACACCAGGTGAATAATTAATGAGGATGGGTGGGAAGATTCAGAGTGTTTTCCGGAAAGCCGCTGCAGCGGAAAACACTCCACGTTCCCGCACACCCCCAGCACGTAGTCTCAAAATGGGAGAATTCCAGCCCAGGTTGAGTGATGTTGATCCAAGAGCTGACAGAAAGAAACATCAATCACAATATATCAGTCACTAAACTCACCTGGTATAGTACCAAACAGGAGGTCCTTTTACTATTTTAACTGTCGGATCTTTTGGTTCAGGTGGATTCATGACTTCAGGAACTATTTCAACAAATACTCTGAATTTCTGTTGTATTTTGTCGTTTTCCAAGTATCCAAAAACTCCCCAGGGGGAGGAGACAGGAATAATGGTACCTGTATGTAATGATATGTATACAGACAAGTTAGTGAAGGGTTAATCATTACATCTCAGTGACACCAAACACTAGAGGGAGCCACCACTTCTCTGTGTTTAGGTCAGACCCTGAGGGAATTCTGGGCATAGTGTAAGGAGTAGCTGAAGGAGAAAGCATAGTGACAGCAATTAGGAGAAGATTAGATTAGACAGAGTTAACACGAGGTTAGATCATAGTGCAGTTAGTGACTATTTAGATTATTGAGTACTGCTAGACAGATTCAATATTACTTAATTATTAACTGTAGCTGAGTAGAGTTTGTGAACTTCATTTAATCAATAGTTATGTAATAAATTAGTTTTGTTTCAATCTTTTGATTGGTGGATTTTTTGTCAACAACACATGAGATCATTCTGGAAGAAAACACAAACACAAAGAACACAACAGATGACCATAAAGGGTAATATAACACTATAGACAGAGAAACACACTGTTTCAGCATTTAACTAGGTGATCAGCTGATGGGGAGTCAAAAGTTCCAGGTGAGGGGACAGGGTAACTTTGCTGAGATGTGGAAAAGTTGTGATATCACTTTAGGGGAATATGCAAATGAACAAGTAGCCAGGATGTAGAGCAGCATGTGACCAGCATGGTCACACTCATTGTGTGCCTCCCGACACCATATTTAAATACCAGTCCAGCAGACTCATATCACTCTCTGCAGCCCACCTCTCTTCACCAGACTGTGCAGCATGTTCACAACACAGTTGGAAAAGTCTAGCAGCCTCAAGAGAAAGTCTGTTCCTCAATTCAACCACCCTCTCCCCCGAGCCCATCACCTGTGAGGTGCCCATGCCCCACATGGATCTCCACCCACAGCCTCTGGCATCTTTGTGCATCGCCTGCCAGTAAATTGTGTGGTATCCCTTTGACCCCATTGTTTATGAGCTTCTCATGCAGCCTTATCAAACTCCAGGTTCCCTCCCCTTGGTCTTCCCTCTGCCTTCTATTGTTCATTTTCTTCATCCTCCTCCTTGCCCCTCCGCCTGATACCCTCAGCCCTCCCCCTTTCCCCCATCCCTTGCACAACCCTCCATTCAGCCCTTCAAGCCTGCTCTGTAATTGCAGCTGCATCAGAAGTTAACCTAACAACTGAAGTCACAAGATCTTGGGCACGATCCAGCAGCCACGTTGCACTCTCCCTCGGGCGCGGCGCGGCCGGAGAATGCCGGGAGAACCCTCTCGTGAGCTTCACCACAGTCGTCACGCCGCGTGTGATTCACCCAAGTCCCGCGAGGCGTCTGAGTCCAAATCCCGCCCACAGGCGCGGGACCAAATGGCGCACGCCGAAGCCAGTTTTAAACCGGTATCCACTAGCAACGCAGGATCCACCGGCCTCCCTAATGAGGCCACAGCCGGGCGCCATTCAGCACTGGTCCACACAAATGAAGACCAGGCAGGACCGCACCCGGAGGGTCTGCTGGGCCATCGGAGACTCCAGCGTGGTCAGGGTAAGTGCAAGGTGCCCCCCCCCCCCCGTCCCCCTGGCCCTCCCCCTGGAAAGTGGGCACCTTAGCACTGCCCAGCTGGCACTTTGGCACTGACACCCTAGCACTGTTAAGGTGCCTGGATGGCACTGCCAATCTGGCAGGGGGCTAGGGTGGCACTGCCAAGGGCAAGGGGGCCTATGCCCATGAAAGGAGAGTGGAGTGAGAGTTTCAAGGGTAGGGGTGTGCAGGGCAGGTAAGGTGGGGCCTCTGGGAGGTTGGAGGGGTGATGGGTGGGGGTCTCAGAAGGGAAGGGATGCTGAAAGGGGGCTTCGGGGTGTTTGAAGAGGGGGGACCCCCGGGGACCTCATAGCGGGGTGTTCTCACGTGGGGGTGTGAGCAGTGCCCATATATGTGTGTGGGGGGGGGGGGGTGGCATTGCCCTTGGATGCAGGGACCCACAAGCTCACTTAGAGATCAGAGCACCCTTTCAACATGGCAGCCCGATCTCTGAGTTCAGCTCCCAGTGCTAAAAGAAATTCTTCGAACGTGATTCTCCAGAAACATTTCTAAGTGTGGTAGCGAGGGGGAATTGCCACGATCTTCCCAGCGCTCGGCTAGCGAGGCCAGCAACACAATTCAACGTTAATTAGTCCAAGTAACAAGGTCTCAATGGCTTCTCACCACAAATGCCAGCTGATTTGCCGCGTTCGCCAGCCCCCGATAATAAGGTCAAGCAGCACTTAGGCTGCACTTGCTCAGCCTACCACAGCCAGCTCGCAACAATGGCACCGAGGAGACCAGCCCCAAGGTTCGGGGAACCTGACACGGAGAGGCTCCTAGACGCAGTGGAGGCCACGAGGGATGTTCTGTTCACCCGAGGGTCCTGGAGAATCAGCCACAGGGCAGCCAGTGCTGCCTGGGATGAGGTGGCGGCAGCTGTCAGCTCGGGGGGTGTGATCAGGAGCACTGGTCTACAGAAGGTCAATGACCTACACTGGGCAGCGCGAGTGAGTAGACGCCAACTCCCCCCACCTCCCTCAGGGGAGCATCCAACCCCCCAACTCCCCATACGACCCCCAACCCTCCCTCCACCCCTTCCCCTTCAACACCCTGTCATTACATACACCAGTATATCATGGTGCAGACACACATTGATGGACACACAGTGGGACCAATCAACACACACAACACCGCAGCCAATCACCAGTGAGAGCACACACACTATAAAGACATGGGGCATCAGAGTTCCCGCTCATTCGAGTTGCAGCTAGCTAGGATCACAGAGCTCACAGCCTGCAACACAGACATTCACCATGTGCTGAGTGCATCACCTGGTTAGGACAAGGCAAATGTCTTTAGTTAAAGCTAGTATCGTATTTACCCACAGTCTAAGTAAGTTTAAACAGTTAATGATTCAATAAAATAGTGTTGCACTATTTCAAGTGTTGATGACCGTACGTAAACCAGAACACCCAACACATCACACCCCACAACCCTCCCTTCACACGACCCCCTCTCACCACTGTGAGCCATGTGTGTGGCTAACGCTGCCCTTTCTGTTTCTCCTCAGGAAAAACTCTCACACTATCGCCCGGAGAGGGCCCAGACTGGCGGAGGGGTGCCAGACTTAAGAATCTTCCCCTCCTTTGAGGAGCGTGTCCTGCAGGTGACTGGTGTGGCCAAGGACAGATTGGTCACCCACGTGGAGGCGGTCAGAACCGCAGAGGTGAGGAACCATCAGGTTCCAGCCAGAGGACCTGACAAACGTGAGTTGTTGTTGCCTTACTGACTGACCCATCCCTCCCACTGACTACATGTCCATTATCCCACAGCTCCTCTAGCCGAAGGCGCCAGCTCATCCCGGGCGGCATCCTCGAGACCCCCATGAGGAGAGCTCCGAGGATGCCACCAATATAGTCGCGGCACAGCCGTCATCCCCACCCTCTGCCAGCGCAGAGACACACACCGCATGTTAGTGGTCAGGCTTCTGGGGCACAATCTGGTGAGCACCACACAGCTGCTGATGCACATCTGGTGGAAGCAAAACCCCCAGGCGAGACATCAGTCGGAGGGCTGCTGGATCCCGGGACACAGCTGGGTCCCAGCCTGATGAGCCTGTGGGACAGATTGGAAAGGATAGGCTGCAGTCGGGACATTCAGAGTGAGATGGCAGCGTCACTCCAGCAGATCCATAGCCGTTTGGAGGAGTCCCAGAGGCTACAGGCGCAGAAGTTGGAGCCGGCAATGAGTGGCAACGAGGCCAACACTGCTGGGGTGGTGACCGCAGTGGAGAGCCTGGTGCATGATGTCAGCACCATTAGTGAAGGTGTCCAAGACGTCGTGCAGTCGGTGACGGCCATGACTGAGGGCCTCGGCAGAATGATAGCCTCACTGGGGCTGTGTTGAATTACTCACCTCCCACATGGCGGGACCTGGCAGCTAAGTGTGCAGGGGACGTCCTGGTTGGGGGGGGGGGGGTCCGACCCCGGGGAGGGGGGGCCCGCACAGTGGCCTGGCACGTGATCGGGGCATACCGATCTGCGGGCAGGCTGGTTCCATGGGGGCCTTCTTTCCTCCGCGAGGGGCCCCTGTAGGGCTCCGCCATATTGCCCGGGGGCCAGCGCAGAGAAGGGAATCCTGCACATGCGCGGAAATACGCCGGCCGTTCTGCGCATGCGTGGAAATACGCCGGCCGTTCTGCGCATGCGTGGAAATACGCCGGCCGTTCTGCGCATGCGTGGAAATACGCTGGCCATTCTGCGCATGCGTGGAAATACGCCGGCCATTCTGCGCATGGGTGGAAAGAAGCTGGCCGTTCTGCACATGCGCGGAAATACGCCGGCCGTTCTGCGCATGCGTGGAAATACGCTGGCCGTTCTGCGCATGCGTGGAAATACGCCGGCATTTCTGCGCATGCGTGGAAATACGCCGGCCGTTCTGCACATGCGCGGAAATACGCTGGCCGTTCTGCTCAAGCGCGGAAATACATCGGCCGTTCCACGCATGCGCAAACTTGCACCGGCCCTTCAGCGCCGGCAAAACCGGCGCCAACCACTCCTCACTTTCGGGGGCCGTTGGCGCCGGAATGGTTGGCGCCGGTTTTCACGCCGGCATGGGGACATCCCCCCATTATTGGAGAATCCTGCTCCATGATGTTTGCCAGGTTGCTGTGGGTGGCAAGGGAGGAGATTGCTTTCGCTTGACCGCAATTTTCAAATTTTCTCTGGCCACAGGAGAGGTGCCAGAGGACAGGAGGACGGCGACTGTGTTGCCATTATTCAAGAAGGGGAGTAGGGACAAACCAGGAAATTACAGGCCAGTGAGTCTAACGTCAGTGGCAAGAAAACTACTGGAAACAATTCTGAGGGACAGAATTAATCTCCACTTGGAGCGGCAAGGATTAATCAAGGATAGTCAGCATGGTTTTGTCAAAGGGAAATTGGGTTTTACAAACTTGATTGAATTTTTTGAGGAGATGACTAGGTGTGTCGATGAGGGTGGTGCAGTTAATGTAGTCTAGATGGATTTTAGTAATAGTCATGGAGTCATACATGTTTCAGACACTTTGACCCAGCTTGTCCATGCCGCCCAGTTTCTATCACTAAGCTAGTCCCACTTGCCCGCATTTGGCCCATATCCCCCTTTTCCCACCCTGCCCATGTAACTATCTAACTGTTTTAAAGGAAAAAAATTTTACCCGCCTCTACCACTGCCTCTGGCAGCTCACCACCCTCTGTGTGAAGAAATTTCCTCTCTGGTCTCTTTTGTATTTAAGACCATAAGACCATAAGACATAGGAGTGGAAGTAAGGCCATTCGACCCATCGAGCCCACTCCACCATTCAATCATGGCTGATTTCAACTCCATTTACCCGCTCTCTCTCCATAGCCCTCTTACCTTAAACCTATGCCCTCTAGTTCTAGACTCCTCTACATTTGGGAAAAGATGTTGACTATCTACCTTATCTACGCCCCTCATTATTTTATAAACCTCTATCAGATCACCCCAAAGCCTCCTACGCTCCAGGGAAAAATTGTTCCAGCCTATCCAGCCTCTCCTTATAGTTCAGGCCAGTAAGTCCTGGTAGCATCCTCGTAAATATCTTCTGCACTGTTTGTAGTTTAACAATAACCTTCCTATTATTGGGTGACCAGAACTGAACCCAGTTTTCCATGTGTGGTCTTATCAATATCTTGTACAATTTCAACAAGATGTCCCAACTCCTGTACTCAATATTCTGAATGATAAAACCTAGCATGCCGAATGCCTTCTTCACCACCCTGTCCACCTGCCACTCCACCTTCAAGGAGCTATGAACCTGTACCTCTAGATCTCTTTGTTCTGTAACTTTCCCCAACTCCCCAACTCCCTACCATTAATTGAATAGGTCCTGTCCTGACTTGATCTACCAAAATGCATCACCTTACATTTATCCAAATTAAACTCCATCTGCCATTCATCAGCCCACTGGCCCAATTGGTCAAGATCCTGTTGATCTTGTAAGTTCATTTCATTTCATTTCATTTCAAGTAAGGCTTTGATAAGTTCCTACATGGGAGGCTGATAAAGAAGGTAAGTGCCCATGGGATCCAGGGCCATTTGGCAAACTGGACCCAAAGCTGGCTTTGTGGTAGGAGGCAGATGGTGATAGTTGAAGGTTGTTTTTGTGACTGTCTGTAAGCTTGGGTCCTGCGGTGTTCCGCAGGGATCGGTGCTGGGTCCTTTGATATTTGTAGTACACATTAATAATTTGGATGTGAATGTAGGAGATATGATAAGTAAGTTTGCAGATGACACAAAATTTGGTGGTGCAGTAAATAGTGGGGAGCAAGGCCTTAGATTACAGGGCGATATAGATGGGCTGGTTACATGGGCAGAAGAATGGCAGATAGAATTTAAGGTAAGGTGGTTAAGAAGGCCTATGGGATTCTTGCCTTTATTAAGTGAGGCACTGAATATAAGAGCAGGGAGATTATGCTGGAGCTGTATAAAATGCTGCTTAGGTCCCAGCTGGAGTACTGTGTACAATCCTGGTCACCACAATATAGAAATGAAGTGACTGCACTGGAGGAGGTGCAGAGGAGATTCACCAGGATGTTGCCTGGGCTGGATTGCTTCAGCTATCGAGAGAGACTGGAAAGGCTGGGGTCTCTGGAGCAGAAAAGGCTTAAGGGGTCCAGGGACATAAATAGAATGTACAGGAAGGTACTTTTACCCGTAGTGTAGGGGTCAATAACCAGGGGGCATAGATTTATGCCTCGAGGGTGGTTATAATCGGGAATTGACGCCTGAAATGGTGGTCGAGGCGGGAACCTTCACAACTTCAAAGAAGTATTTAGATGAGCTCATAAAATGCCACAGCATACAAGGCTACACTGCCTCATGGGTCCAGGACCCATGTTCGATCCCGGCGCAGGGTTACTGTCCATGTGGAGTTTGCACATTCTCCCCCTGTCTGCATTGGCCTCATTCTCACAACCCAAAAATGTACAGGGTAGGTGGATTGGTCACGCTAAATTGCCCCTTAACAGAGAAAAAGAATAATTGGGCACATTAAATTTTAAGAAAAAAAATGCATTCAAGGCTATGACCAATGGGATTAGAATAGTGAGGTGCTTAATGGTCGCCATGGACGTGATCAGCCAAAGGGCCTCTTTCTGTATATCTCTATGATTCTATGACTAAACTTTTATAAAACACGTGTTTGGTCTAAACCAGAGTAATTCCAGTTCTGGTCACAGCACTTCAGGAAGAATATGACAGCATTAGAGAGAGTGCAAAAAAAGATTCATGAGGACGGCCCAGGGATGAGAAACTTCAGTAATCTCGATAGATTGGAGAAGTTGGGACTGTTTTCCATGTCAAAGAGAAGGTTGAAAGATGAATTGATATAGGTATTTTCAATCATGTGGGGTCTGGTCAAAGCAGAGAGTGAGAAATCGTTACCACTGGAGGAAGGATCGAGAACAAGAGAGCACAGATTTAAAGTGATTACGAAATGAAGCAAAGGCGACATGAGGAAAAAGATTTTCACAAAGCGGGTAATTAGGATTTGGAATACAGTGTCTGAGGACTGTGCTGGAGGCAGGTTCAATTGAGGCATTCAAGTGGGAATTGGATCATTATCTAAAAAGGAAGAATGTGCAGGGTTCAGTAAGAAGGCGGAGGAGGGCACTATGTCAATTGTCCTGTCAGGGAGCCAGCACAGACACAATGGGCTGAATGGTCCTCTCTGTGCTGTTACTGTTTAGAACATAGAACATAGAACGATACAGCGCAGTACAGGCCCTTCGGCCCACGATGTTGCACCGAAACAAAAGCCATCTAACCTACACTATGCCATTATCACCCATATGTTTATCCAATAAACTTTTAAATGCCCTCAATGTTGGCGAGTTCACTACTGTAGCAGGTAGGGCATTCCACGGCCTCACTACTCTTTGCGTAAAGAACCTACCTCTGACCTCTGTCCTATATCTATTACCCCTCAGTTTAAAGTTATGTCCCCTCGTGCCAGCCATTTCCATCCGCGGGAGAAGGCTCTCACTGTCCACCCTATCCAACCCCCGATCATTTTGTATGCCTCTATTAAGTCTCCTCTTAACCTTCTTCTCTCCAACGAAAACAACCTCAAGTCCATCAGCCTTTCCTCATAAGATTTTCCCTCCATACCAGGCAACATCCTGGTAAATCTCCTCTGCACACGCTCCAAAGCCTCCACGTCCTTCCTATAATGCGGTGACCAGAACTGTACGCAATACTCCAAATGCGGCCGGACCAGAGTTCTGTACAGCTGCAACATGACCTCCCGACTCCGGAACTCAATCCATCTACCAATAAAGGCCAACACTCCATAGGCCTTCTTCACAACCCTATCAACCTGGGTGGCAACTTTCAGGGATCTATGTACATGGACACCTAGATCCCTCTGCTCATCCACACTTTCAAGAACTTTACCATTAGCCAAATATTCCGCATTCCTGTTATTCCTTCCAAAGTGAATCACCTCACACTTCTCTACATTAAACTCCATTTGCCACCTCTCAGCCCAGCTCTGCAGCTTATCTATATCCCTCTGTAACATGCTACATCCTTCCACACTATCGACAACACCACCGACTTTAGTATCGTCTGCAAATTTACTCACCCACCCTTCTGCGCCTTCCTCTAGGTCATTGATAAAAATGACAAACAGCAACGGCCCCAGAACAGATCCTTGTGGTATTCCACTTGTGACTGTACTCCATTCTGAACATTTCCCATCAACCACCACCCTCTGTCTTCTTTCAGCTAGCCAATTTCTGATCCACACCTCTAAATCACCCTCAATCCCCAGCCTCCGTATTTTCTGCAATAGCCTACCGTGGGGAACCTTATCAAACGCTTTGCTGAAATCCATATACACCACATCAACTGCTCTACCCTCATCTACCTGTTCAGTCACCTTCTCAAAGAACTCAATAAGGTTTGTGAGGCATGACCTACCCTTCACAAAGCCATGCTGACTATCCCTGATCATATTATTCCTATCTAGATGATTATAAATCTTGTCTCTTATAATTCCCTCCAAGACTTTACCCACTACAGACGTGAGGCTCACCGGTCTATAGTTGCCGGGGTTGTCTCTGCTCCCCTTTTTGAACAAAGGGACCACATTTGCTGTCCTCCAGTCCTCTGGCACTATTCCTGTAGCCAATGATGACATAAAAATCAAAGCCAAAGGTCCAGCAATCTCTTCCCTGGCCTCCCAGAGAATCCTAGGATAAATCCCATCAGGTCCCGGGGACGTATTTGATGGTCTGTGTTTGGTCTCCGTGTAGAGGAAAAACATGGTGAGCAAAAAAGGATATCCCGAGGTGCGGTACATTGGCGAATCAATGCAGATGCTGCGACAACGGATGAATGGATATCGCATGACAATCACCAGGCAGGAATGTTCCCTTCCAGTCAGGGAACAATTCAGCAGTCAAGGGCATTCAGCCTCTGATCTTCGGGTAAGCGTTCTCCAAAGCGGCCTTCAGGACGCGCGACAACGCAGAATTGCCGAGCAGAAACTGATAGCCAAGTTCCGCACGCATGAGTATGGCCTCACCCGGGACCTTAGATTCATGTCGCATTACATTCACCCCCCATCATCTGGCCTGGGCTTGCGAAATCCTACCAACTGTCCTGCCTTGAGACAATTCACACCTCTTTAACCTGTGATTATCCCTCTCTCCAGTTGCACCACCTGGACCTGGAAAGACTTAATTACCTGTAAAGGCTCGCTTTCAAAGTATCATTTTGCATCATTGGCTTTGTCTTCATATGCTGTGTTTGTGTAACCTTCCTCTTCACTCACCTGATGAACGAGCTGCACTCCGAAAGCTAGTGATTCTAAACAAACCTGTTGGGCTTTAAACTGGTATTGTAAGACTTCTTAAAGAAAAGTACAGCACAGAAACAGGCCCTTCGGCCCTCGAAGTCTGCACCGACCATGCTGCCCGTCTAACCTAAAACCTTCCAGGGTCTGTATCCCTCTATTTCCACCCTACTCATGTATTTGTTAAGATACCCCTACAACATCATTATCGTACCTGCTTTCAGCACCTCTTACAGCAGCGAGTTCCAGGCTCCTACTACCCTCTGTGTAAAATAAGTCCCTCATTCCTGGAATGTGAGTTTGGAATCTCACTCCCAGCACACGTGGGAAACCTTCCCAGATTCTTGGAGCATGAATCCTGCCGGTATCAAAGAAGTAGCCCAAATGCACCTTCAACCCACTAGTCACATGTGAACGAGGAACGCTCTGGGATTGACAATGGTGGAATTCTTTTGTCAGTGTGTCAGTCTGTACAGAAAGTTTCAAATGTGACAGGTTAAAGAGTGAAATGTTGTTTTATATTCTGTTGTTACTTTGAAGGAACATCTGACATACCTGCAACATTACCACAACGTGAATAATTGAAAAGTTTCTTCAGGCCGATCTCCATTGCACTTTTAAAATTCACTGCATGAACCTCAGCTTCAACCCTTCGGTGAAATTCGACTTTCATCTCAATATAACTCTAAAACAAGAAAATAAAATCTATCACCACATGACAGAATTGAACTAGCCTCCAAAACACACCAGTGTTGAGAGGACTGTCCTCGGTTCCCAGGTGTGGGAGCAGTATTCATGTCCTGGATGGACTGTAAAAGAGTTTGGAGTTTTTGATACTCAATGATGAAGCATCCGTAATGGGCTAGAAAATTTCCAAGATTCACAAATTTCTCCCCATCTCAGTCCTATTTGATTATCTCTTCCTCCTGAATCTGTGCTGCCCTGTTCCCGATGTCCCAGCCAGGGGAAACAACCTTCCTACCTTGTCAGCGTGTATGATTCAATAAGATCACTCTCATTCTCCTAAATTCCAGAGAGTACGCAACAATATGATTCCTTTCAGCATTGGACAACTCTGTAACCCAGGAATCAATCCAGTGAATCTTCACTGCATCATCTCCAAGGAATGTACATCCTGTTTGAGATCAGGTGTGAAGTTCACCGTTTGGGAGACTAATGTTGACGTTGGGACTGAATTGCGTCCGATTTGCGTTCCTGTTGGGGGCGCTATTCAGAAAGCAAGCAGGACATGCTAATGAGCCAGCACTCTACCCACGTGAATCTAGAACAATTCTCATTCCCGCCCGCTTCTGATTCACTGAGTCCGGAATTGGCGCAGGAGAGCTTGACAAGCTGGAGCTGCTTATCAGCGCTCCACTCCCCCCACACTCTCATTCCAACCAAGAAGATGGGTCCATGAAGAGCAGCACCAGCTTCACGAATGCGGAGCTTGATGGAATGTTGGATGCGGTGGAAGAAAGGCGGGACACCCTCTTCCCCAGGGTGTGTAGGAGGCTACCGTCTGCAGTCGTCAACCGGGCCTGAGCAGAGATGTCCGAGGTGGTTAGCGCTGTGATCCTCACCAGGGTGATTGGTTCGCAGTGCCGCAAGAAAATGAATGACCTCCTTTATGCAGCTCAGGTGAGTCACCACCTCTGTTCCCCTGACATCACTCCTGCCCTTCACTCCCTGCACCACACCCCCACTCCCATTGAGCACAATCAATACCCACCTGCCTGGATGTCCCTCAAGTCCCATCCTGCACCAAACCCCCCAACACCAGGTACCTGCACACACATGCCACCAGCTACACAGCAACCCCCCCCTCCCCACACCCCCCCCGCCATGTAACTCGCCTCCATGCATCTCACCATGTCCATTTTGTTTCCCCTAGGAAAAGACGTTCTATAAAAGAAGGGAGCGGGCGAAGACCAAAGGGGGGGTGTTCCGAATCTCACCCCGATCATGAAGAGGGTGATGATGGCATTATCCAGGGAGGTGCAGGAGAGCGCTATCTCCGAGGCGGAGATCGGCAAGCGACAACCAAGTGAGCCCCTAATGTAGAATGATGTCACAATAGCAAGTGAGTCTCTCCTCTCCCCCAGACCACTCCTTCCCAAGATCTCACCCTATGTCTTGCCTTTTGTCTTGCAGGATCACCAACAGACCATGCCGACCTGTCTGGGGTACCTCTCCCCCAGCCACATCCCCAACATACCCTGGGGGACCAGTCCAGGGACGACGTCTTGGCCCTAAATTCACCTGCACCCTCCACCATCGCAGAAACTATCACCTCAGTGCGGCATTTTAGTGAAGAGGCTCCTGGGTCACCACCTGGTGGGGTCAGGGCAGAACAATGCATGGAAGGCAATAAGACTTAGGAGCAGAATCTATCCATTCGGTCGGTCGCGTCTGCTCCGCCATTCAATCATGGCTGATATGTTTCTCATCCCCATTCTCTGGCCTTCTCCCCATAACCCCTGATCCCCTTATTAATCAAGAAACTATTGATCTCTGTCCTAAAGACACTCAGTGATTTGGCCTCCACAGACATCTGCGGCCAAGAGTTCCACAGATTCACCACCCTCTGGCTGAAGAAATTCCTCCTCATCTTAGTTTTAAAGGATTGTCCCTTCAGTCTGAGGCTGAGGTTCTAGTTTTTCCTACTAGTGGAAACATCCTCTCGATGCCCACTCTAACCAGGCCTCGCTGTATCCTCTAAGTTTCAATAAGATCCCACCTCATCCTTCTGAACTCCAACGAGTACAGGCCCAGAGTCCTCAATTGCTTTTCATATGACAAGCTCTTCATTCCAGGGATCATTCTTGTGAACTTCCTTTGGAGCCTTCCAAAGGATAATCTAGTCCACTCCTCCACCGTACCCAACACCTCTCCCATCACCCATGGCACCTTCCCAACCAATCTCAGAAGGTGTAACACCTGCCCCTTTACCTCTTCCATGCTTAACATCCCAGGTCCAAAACACTCATTCCAGGTTAAGCAGCGTTTCATTGCACCTCTTTTAATTTGGTCCATTGCATTCGCTGCTCCCAATGTGGTCTCCTCTATATTGAAGAGACCAAACGCAGACTGGGCGATCGCTTTGCTGAGCACCTTCGGTCTGTGCACATTCAAGACCCTGACCTTCCTCTTGCTTGCCATTTTAACACAAGACCCTGCTCCCATGTCCACATGTCTGTCCTTGGCCTGCTGCAATGTTCCAGGGAAGCTCAACACAAACTGGAGGAACAACATCTCATCTTCCGGTTAGGCACACTACAGCCTTCCGGTCTCAACATCGAATTCAACAACTTCAGATGATCAGCTCTGCCCCACCTCAACCCATTTGTTTTCATCCCATTTCATTTTAACTGTCTTTTACCTTTTATTTCTTTCTTGTCTTTCTTTATATATATTCCCCCCTCTTTCCCCCTATCTTATCCCCCCCTTTCCTGTCCTTTTCTCCATTTTGCTTCCTCCTTTCTCCCCCTTTTTCTCATTTTACATTTCTCCCACCCATTTGCCCCCCTCCCCCCACATCTACATCTGTCACAGTTTATCCTCTGATTTTAGATTTTCTGCCGTTTGGCCTTTCACACCTTTTATTCTTTCTGGGGACTGCCATTACCACACCTTCCTTCCTTTGGTTTCTGTGGCTATGACTCATCTTTCATTCCCTCACCCTACAGTATAAACATCTCTCACTTTCTATGCCTTTTAGGTTTGGCAAAGGGTCATCTGGACTTGAGACGTTAGCTCTTTTCTCTCCTTACAGATGCTGACAGACCTGCTGCGATTTTCCCGCATTTTCTCTTTTGGGTCCAGCGCATCCTTCCTCTAGATACAGGACCCAAGTACTGGAAATTGGGTCTGAACAGGTCATGGAATTTACAGGGCAGAAGGAGGCCATTTGGCCCACCGTGTCTGCACTGGTCCTTGGATAGAGCACCTCACTTAAGCCCACGCCTTCACCCCCATCCCTGTACCCAGTAACCCCACCCAACCTTTTGGACACTAAGGGGCAATTTAGCATGGCCAATCCACCTACCCTGGACTGTGGGAGGAAACCGGGGCACCCGGAGGAAACACATGCAGACATGGGGGGAAAGTGCAAACTCCACACAAACAGTCATCCAAGGCCAGAATTGAGCCCGGGTCCCTGGCGGTGTGAGGCAGCAGTGCTAATCACTGTCCACCTTGCCTTTCCTAAAGGTCATTAGTGATTACCTTTTTTAGGCATTTAATTCCAGAATTTTATTCATTGAGTTCAACTTTCACCATCTGCCATGACGGGATTGGAACCTATGTCTGCAGAGCATGACTCTGGATCTCTGGATTACTGGTCCAGCGATAAGACCACTACGCCATTGCCTCCCCATATATACAGCCTCAGAAGTACATACCGGCTCTTATGTTATAGCCGTCTCAACATGAATGCTAACATTGCATTTGCCTTCCTATCTGCCGACTGAACCTCCACATTAACCTTAAGAGAATCCTGAACTAAGTTTCCATTTGTGCTTCAGATTTCCGAAGCATTTCCCCATTTAGAGAATAGTCGATGCCTCCGTTATTCCTACCAAAATGCAGAACCTCACACTTTTCCATATTGTTTTTCATTGACCACTTCCTTGCCAACTCTTCTAGCCTGTGCCCCCTGTTTTCTCAATACTACCTGTCCCTCTGCAAATCTTTGTATCATCGGCAAATTTATCAAATGTGCCTTCAGTTCCTGCTTCAAGATCATTAATGTATATTGTCAAAGGTTGAGGTCCCAGCACCGACCCCTGAGGCACATCACTAGTCACCGGCTGCCATCATCAAAAAGAACCCTTATCCCCATTCTCTGCCTTCTGCCAGTCAGCCAATCCTCTACCCATGCCAGGATCTTACCAAGTCTCCTCTGTGGCAGCTTGTCAAAGGCCTTCTGGAAATGTAAATGGATCATAGCCACTGGTTCCCCGTCATCTAACTTCCTTGTTACCTCCTCAAAGAACTCTAACAAATTTGTCAGACATGACCTCCCCTTGACGAAGCCGTACTGACTCAGTATTATTTTATCGTGCACTTCCAAGTACTCTGCAATCTCATCTTTAATAATGGATTCTAAAATCTTACCAATGACCGAAGTCAGGCTAACCGGTCTATAATTTCCCGTCTTCTGCCTCCCTCCCTTCTTAAACAGGGGTGTTACATTAGCCACATTCCAGTCCTCTGGGACCCTCTCTGCCTCCAGGGATTGCTGAAAGATCATCACCAATGCCTCCACAATCTCCTCAGCTATCTCTTTCAGAACCCTGGGATGTCGTCCATCTGATCAAGGTGATTTATCCACCTTCAGACCTTTCAATTGTCCCAGAACCTCCTCCTTAAATTAAATTAGTGATGACTGCACTAACCTCTGACCCCTGATTCTCCTGGAGCTCTGGCAACCCGCTGGTGTCTTCCACCGTGAAGACTGATCACCAAATCCAGAATTGCCTCTTCACAAGCTGCTACAAATAAATGGCAAATTCCTTTTCCTGTGATCCACTACCAGCATGATTTTCTCAGCCCACCTGCACATTGAAGTCCCCCATGATTATTGTAACATTGCCTTTCTTATCTGCCTTTTCTATCTCCTGATTTATTTTCTGCCCCACATCCTGACTACTACTAGGGGGGCCTGTACATAACTCCCATCAGGGTCTTTTTACCTCTGCGATTCCTCAACTCTACCCACAGAGATTCCATGCCTTCTGATCCTATATCGCGTCTTGCTATCGATTTAATTTAATTTGTTACTAACAATGTAACCCCGCCCCCTCTGCCCATCTGCCTTTCGATAGGGCACATATCCTTGGATATTTAGATCCCAGCCCTGATCCCCTTGCAGCCACGTCTCTATGATGCCCACAACATCGTACCGGCCAATTTCAATGTCCGCAAGAAGGTCATTAACCTTGTTCTGTATACTGCGTGCATTAAGGTACAACACCCTCAGTCCTGCAGTGACTGCCCCCCTTCTCATACTTCTCCCTTTTTTTTGCTCTACCTGAAGTTAAATTCCTGCCACCTTCATTATCTTCTTCCATCGTGCAGGAGATACAGAAGTCTGAGAACACGCACGAACAGACTGAAAAACAGCTTCTTCCCCACTGTCACCAGACTCCGAAATGACCCTCTTATGGACTGACCTCATTAACACTACACCCTGTATGCTTCATCCGATGCCAGTGCTTATGTAGTTACATTGTCTATCTTGTGTTGCCCTATTATGTATTTTCTTTTCTTCCCTTTTCTTCCCATGTACTTAATGATCTGTTGAGCTGCTCGCAGAAAAATACTTTTCACTGTACCTCGGTACACGTGACAATAAACAAATCCAATCCAATCTAATCCAATACTCTCTGTTCTATTTTGGTTTCTGGAAACTTTACTGACAAATCTTGAGTCCTTGGCCCCTCTAACCCATGTGAACTCCTTATCATTAACCTGCACTTCTACCTTCTTTAACTTGAATTTTCTAATTCTCCATACAAGTGAACCCTCCCGCCCACTTTTTAGTTTAATCCCTATCTACAGCCCTACTTATGCCATTCAACAGGAATCTGGTCCCAGCATGATTCAGATGACAACTGTCCCATCAGAACAACTTCCCTCTTCCCCAGTACTGGTGCCAATGTCCCATGAGTATAGTCACTATGAAACATTTTTTCACCAACATTTCGACCTGCCTCACCCCCCTGTGTGAAGGGGGTGAGGGACGGGCTGGGCTGGATGTAGAGGGTGTGCCTGCTGGGGAATGTGGGTGGTTGGTGGTGTGGGTGTTGGAGGATGGCATGGGGCAGGACTCCCAGAATAACTGAACGCTCCACCTGGGGTCACCCTTCGAGGCATCAGGGCACAGGATCAGAAGTGTGAGGCCACTTTGTCGGACAGCTTACCCAGTGATTGACCCAGCATTGCTCACCAAGGGCAGCACGGTAGCACAGTGGTTAGCACAGTTGCTTCACAGCTCCAGGGCCCCAGGTTCAATTCCCAGCTTGGGTCACTGTCTGTGATGAGTCTGCACGTTCTCCCCATGACTGCGTGGGTTTTCTCCGGGTGCTCCGGTTTCCTCCCACAGTCCAAAGATGTGCAGGTTGCGTGCATTGGCCAAACTAAATTGCCCTTAGTGTCCAATAAAGGTTAGGTTGGGTTATGAAGATAGGGTGGAGGTGTGGGGATAGGGTGGAGGTGTGGGATTAGGGTGCTCTTTCCAAGGGCTGGTGCAGACTCGATGGGCCAAATGGCATCCTTCTTCACTGTAAATTTTATGATCTCCATAACCGCACCCCTTGCTCAACCCCAAAGAATATATGGACCCGTGAGATGGAACTACTGTCATGTTCTGTAGACTGGCTGAAGTGAATGATGAACTACAAAACAATGTAGTTCAAAATAATTTATTGTAGAACAAGATAATGAGGATAAATTAAATAATGAACAACTAACGCCAAACAACTATTGTGGAATTACTGCAAATACGTCAATCTGACCCATTCCCAACCCCCAATCACAGGGTCACGTGATGGGTTTACAATGCTACGTAATGGTCAGAGGTCATGTATAACAAACTTGCCTTGTGCATATCATCTCAATGGCCAGCATACAGGCAGGGAAGGGAACATCCGGACAATAGAATGTGACTCTGAAGGCGGAAGTCAGACTTTGTCAATCAATGAGGAGCACCAGAGCTCACTTCACAGCAAGTCATCATCATCCTCTGTCCCGTGGACAAGACCCGTTGATACTGCCTGACCAGGGCCAACACCCTGTCGTGATGCTGGTAGGACATTCGGAGTGGGGAGGGGCAGGAGCAGGGGACAATGTGAACGGTTGTGGGGAAGGGAGCACCACTTGGAAGAGGTGGGTGGGGGCGTGTGGGGAGAGTACGAAGAGGTGAGACAAGGCAGCAGAGTTGTCGTAGTCATCCGCATCCTCCTCGTCAGTTGAGGCCTGGTATTCTTCCCCCTCCTCCAGCTTGTCCCTGCTCTGCTGCACAATGTTGTGCAGGACACAGCAGACCAGCATAATGTTCCTGGGGCTATATTGCAGTGCCCCTCCTAATTGGCCCAGACATGAGACCATAAGATCATAAGACATAGGAGCAGAAATAGGCCACTCGGCCCATCGAGTCTGCTCCGCCATTCAATCATGGCTGATATTTTTCTCATCCCCATTCTCCTGCCTTCTCCCCATAACTCCTGATCCCCTTATTAATCAAGAACCTATCTATCTCTGCCTTAAAGACACTCAGTGATTTGGCCTCCACGGCAAAGAGTTCCACAGATTAACCACCCTCTGGCTGAAGAAATGCTTCCTCATCTTTGTTTTAAAGGATCGTCTCTTTAGTTTGAAAATGTGTCCTCTGCTTCTAGTTTTTCCTACAAGTGGAAACATTCTCTCCACATCCACTCTATCCAGGCCACGCAGTATCCTCTAAGTTTCAATAAGATCCCCCCTCATCCTTCTAAACTCCAATGAGTACAGACCCAGAGTCCTAAACCGTTCCTCATACGACATTCCAGGGATTATTCTTGTGAACCTCCTCTGGGCCCTTTCCAAGGCCAGCACATCCTTCCTTAGATACGGGGCCTAAAACCGCTCACAATACTCCAAATGGTGTCTGACCAGAGCCTTCTCTCGCCTCAGAAGTACATCCCTGGTCTTGTATTTTAGCCCTCTCGACATGAATGCTAACATTGCTGACTGAACCTGCACGTTACCCTTAAGAGAATCATGAACAAGGACACCCATGTCCCTTCGTGCTTTTGATTTCCTAAGCATCTTCCCATTTATATAAGAGAGGCAGAAGCTCATTCTCAGTAAGCTTTGCGTAAGTGAAGTGGGAGACAGCCGGAGTGAGGCACCCAGAGTGTGATTGAAAGGTGTTAATTTGGAACAGTGTGGTAATTCAGTGCAGAGGGGGATGAGGCACTTTTCCTCTTTTTGTTTTGTTTTCTTTCTTCTTGCTTTGTAACTGTTAATCTGCAGGGAGAGATCTAGAGAGCATCCTGGGAAGGTAAGTGATATAACGACCTACCTTGGGTATCTGCAGTGATAAGTGAAGGTAAGAGTTTAATACATTTTCTTAAATAATTTAATTGGTGATAGAAATGCCGGTCAGTGGGGTTAAGTGCTGCACTTGTGACATGTGGGAGATCCTTCATGTTTCCAGCATCTCAGACGACTATATCTGCAGGATGTGCACCCAATTGCAGCTCGCCAAAGATGCATGGAGCAGCAGTTGAATGCACTTAGGAGCATGAAGGTGGTGGAAAGCGTTATAGAGTTGTAGAGACGTGGTGACACCCAAGGTGCAGGCAGATAAATGGGTGACCACTGGAAAGGGCAGGCACAGTGCAGGAATACACTGTGGCTGTCCCACTCTCTAACAAGTATACCATTTTGGATACTATTGGGGGGCCTGATCTATCAGGGATAACAGCAGCAGCCAGTGCAGTGGCACCATGGCTGGCTATGTTGTTAAGCATGGTGGGACTAAGAACAATAGAGCAATAGTTTTAGGGGTACTAGTTAGTCTGGGGTTACTGGGTTACAGGGAATAAGCTGGAGGTGTGGGCCTAAGTAGGGTGCTCTTTCCAAGGGCCGGTGCCTACTTGATGGGCCGAATGGCTTCCTTCTGCACTGTAAACTCTGATCTATGATCTATGTAAGGCTGTATGGTAGCACAGTGGTTAGCACTGTTGTTTCACAGCACCAGAGCCTGGGTTCGATTCCCTGTTTGGGTCTGTGCGGTGTCTGCATGTTCTCCCTGTGTCTGCGTGGGTTTCCTCCAGGTGCTCCGGTTTCCTCACACAAGTTCCAGAAGACGTGCTTGTGAGGTGAATTGGACATTCTGAATTCTCCCTCTGTGACCCGAACAGGCACCGGAATGTGGAGACTGGGGGATTTTCGCAGTAACTTCATTGCAGTGTGAATGTAAGCCTACTTGTGGCAATAATAAAAATTATTATTACTAACGACGAGGTCCTGCAGCAGCAGTTTAGGGAGTTAGGTAGAAAGTTGAAAAACAGGACCTCAAGGATTGTAATCTCAGGATTACTCCCTGTGCCACGTGCCAGTGAGGCTATAAATAGGAAGATAATGCAGCTCAACACATGGCAAATCATCTGGTGTAGGAGGGAGGGTTTTGGATATCTGGACCATTGGGATTTCTTCCAGGACAGGTGTACAAGAAGGACGGGTTACATTTAAACTGGAGTGGCATATTCTAGCCAGGAGATTTGCTGGTGTCACACGGGAGAATTTAAACTAGTTTGGGCAGGGGGGTGAGAACCAAAGGAAATGTGAATTAACTGAAGGGGAACTAGAGAGTTGGGCCAGTAAGACTCAGAGGAAGAGCAGGCAGGGTGTGGTTGCTGACCAAAGGGAGTCTGGTGGACTGAAGTGCATTTGTTTCAATACGAGAAGTGTAACAGGTAAGGCAGATGAATTTAGAGCTTGGATTAGTACTTGGAGCAATGATGTTATTGTCATTACAGAGACTTGTTAAGGGAAAGACAGGATTGGCAGCTAAATGTTCCAGGATACGGGGGCGCGATTCTCCACACCCACGCCGAAGTGGCCACGCCGTCGTGAACGCCGTCGAGGTTCACGACGGCGCGGAACGGCCCCGGTCCCGACCGATTCAGGCCCTGACAATGGGCCAGGATCGGGGCCGCGTCATCTACACGCGCCAGGCCTTGTTGCCCGCGTAAAGGCGGCGCCGCATAGATGACGCAGCCGGCGCCGCATAACGGGCGTCATCCGCGCATGCGTGGTTGCCGTCCTCTCTAAGTCCGCCCCGCAAGAAGATGGGGGACGGATCTTGCGGGGCCGTGGAAGGAAGGAGGTCCTCCTTCAGAGAGGACGGCCCGACGATCGATGGGCACCGATCGCGGGCCACCCCACATTTCAGGTAAAGCCCGGTGCAGGATCCCCCCTCGCCCCCCCCGCAGGCCGCCCCCCCCACAATCACGCACCGCTCATGACGGCAGCGACCAGGTTTGGACAGCGACAGGGGGAACCCGCCGTTTTGGCCTGGCCGCTCGGCCCATCCGGGCCTCAGAATAGCGGGGGTGCCGGAGAATCGCCATTTTCGGTGTCTCTGGCGATTCTCCGGCCTGCGGCCCGCGAAACACGACTGAGCCATTCCCGCCGCTTGGGAGAATCGCGGGAAGGCGTCGGACCGGCGTCCCCTTAAATTTTGGCGGCCCAGGCGATTCTCCTAACCGGCGTGGGAGTGGAGAATCGCGCCCCGGATGTTTGATGCAGGATAGAGGGGGATCTAAAAGGGGTGGGGGAGTTGCACTACTGGTTAAGAAGAATATCACAGTTGTACTTCAGGAGGCCACCTCAGAGGGCTCATGCAGTGAGGCAATATGCTTGGAGCCCGGGAATAGGAAGGGTGCAGTTACAATGTTGCGTGTTTACTATAGGCCTCCCTCTAGCCAGCAAGAGATAGAGGAACATATAGGCAGATTTTGGCAAGGTCTAAAAGTAACACGGTTGTTCTGGTGGGTGATTTTAACTTCCCCTGGGACTCACTTAGTGCTAGGGGCATGGATGGGGCAGAGTTTGTAAGGAGCATCCAGGAGGATTTCCTGAAACAGTGTGTAGAAAGTCCAAATAGTGAAGGGGTCATACTCGACTTGGGATTGGGGAATGAGCCCGGACAGGTGGTCGAGTTTCAGTAGGGGAGTAATGGCCACAATTCAGTAAGCTTTAAGGTACTATGGATAAAGATAAGTGTAGTCTTCATGTGAAGGTACTAATTTGGGGGAAAGCTAATTACAACAATATTAGACAGGAACTGAAGAATGTAGATTGGGGGCGGATGTTTGACGGAAAATCAACATCTGGCATGTGGGAGGCTTTCAAATGTAAGTTGATATGAATTCAGAACTGGCACGTTCCTGTAAAGATAAAGGATAAGTATGGCAAGTTTCGGGAACCTTGGATAAAGAGAGATATTGTGAGCCTAGTCAAAAAGAAAAAGGGAAGATTTTTGTCAAGGCTAGGAGGCTGGGAAGACACAAAGCAAGTGTGGAATACAAGGAGAGTAGAAAGAAACTTTATAAGGAGTCTGGAGGGCAAAAAGGGGTCATGAAAAGTCATTGGCCAGCAGGATTAAGGAGAATCAAAAGGCTTTTTATACAGATGATGGATACTGAACTGGCTCGGTCAAAGAAGGCAGAGAGTAGCAATGGAAGGGTGCTTTTCTGATTGGAGATCTGTGACTAGTGGTGTTCCGCAGGGATCAGTGCTGGGGCCTTTGCTGTTCGTATAAAAGATTTGGAGGAAAATGTAACTGGTCTGATTAGTACGTTTGCAGACGACACAAAGATTGGTGGAATTGCAGATAGCGATGAGGACTATCAGACGATACAGCAGGATTTAGATCGTTTGGAGACTTGGCGGAGAGATGGCAGATGGAGTTTAATCCGGACAAATGTGAGGTAATGCATTTTGGAAGGGCTAATGCAGGTCGGGAGTATACAGTGAATGGTAGAAACCTCAAGAGTATTGAAAGTCAAAGAGATCTAGGTGTACAGGTCCACAGGTCACTGAAAGGGGGCAACACAGGTGGGGAAGGTAGTCAAGAAGGCATAAGGCATGCTTGCCTTCATTGGCCGGGGCATTGAGTATAAGAATTGGCAAGTCATGTTGCAGCTGTATAGAACCTTAGGCCGCACTTGGAGTATAGTGTTCAATTATGGTCGCCACACTACCAGAAGGATGTGGAAGCTTTGGAGAGGCGACAGAAATTATTTACCAGGATGTTGCCTGGTATGGAGGGCATTAGCTATGAGGTGAGGTTGTCGAAACTTGGTTTGTTCTCACTGAACGACGGAGGTTGAGGGGCGACCTGATGGAGGTCGACAAAACTATGAGGGGCATAGACAGGGTGGATAGTCAGAGACTTTTTCCCAAGGTGAAGGGGTCAATTACTAGGGGGCATAGGTTTAAGGTGGGAGGGACAAGGTTTAAAGGAGATATACGAGGCAGGTTTTTTTACACAGAGGGTAGTGGGTGCCTGGAACTCGCTGCCGGGGGAGATAGTGGAAGCAGGTACAACAGTGACTTTTATGGCGCGCCTTGAACAGGATGGGACTAGAGGGATATGGACCTCAGAAGGGTCTTCATGCAGACGGGCAGCATGGTCGGTGCTTGGAGGGCCTAAGGGCCTGTTCCTGTGCTGGAATTCTTTTTGTTCTTTGTTCTAATAAAAGAATCCTGACAGTGCTGAAGGAACTCATTCGGCCCATCGAGTCCACACCGTCCCTTGGAAAGAACACCCCACCTAAGCCCACTCCCCCACTCTATCCCAATGACCCTCTAAACCCTTTTTGTGCACTAAGGGGCACCTAACCTACACATCTTTGGACTGTGGGAGGAAACCGGAGCACCCGGAGGAAACCCACGCAGACACGGGGAGAACGTGCAGACTCCGTACAGGCAGTGACCCAAGCTGGGAATAGAACCTGGGACACTGCAGCTGTGAGGCAGCAGTGCTAACGACTGTGCCACCATGCCACCCTGCAGCCTCTCAGTGTCCCAGTGTGTGTGGTGTCACCCTACTCTGCCCACTGCCCATCGAATGTGCCAGGGGCAGGAGGGGGGGGGTGGGGGGGGGGGAGCCTGAGGCGCTGTAGTGTTCCGGCACCTCACCTGTAGGGGTCATCAGTATGGGCCCCATGACCTCCTCCTCCTAAGGGATGCCCTATGGCCCCGAGCTAATCCTCAGGATTGGAGTGTGGCTTGACGGAGCTCCAGGGGCTTCTCCCCACCTAGAGGCCTGCACTCATCTCGACCAAGGTCTCCATGCTTGGGGACATGGAGCACAGGGACTGGGCCACCTCCATTTGGGACTATGCCACGTCCCTCTGTCACTGGCTCCAGTCAGTCAGCGCCAGGGCAATGCCGCCGTCGGCCGCAGCCATGACCTGTTGTGATTGGCCCAAGCTCTGGAGCATCGCTGCAATGTCCAGGAGGCCCTGGTACATAGCTGCCTCTGACAGGACCGCCCACCATGAGCCTCAGCCACTGCCCACACCCGGCCATGGCGGGTGGTATGGGTTTTGGTATGTGGTGCAGGGTGGGGTACGAGCAAACTACTGGCATTCGGTCACCCTCTGGGTGGGGTGTACGGGGGTGTGGGACGGGGGTTGGGTTCCTGTGGGGCATCTCACTATTTCAGGGGTCCTTGTGGAGTTTCTCCCTATGACAGGTGTCCCTGTGGGCGTCCCTTTAATACATCGGTCCCTGGGAGTGGTGGGGGTGGAGGGGGGGGGGAGGGGGGGGGGTATTATTACAGGGAGCCCTGAGGATTCCCCCTTTCACAAGGATTCCTGTGGGGGTTCCCTACCATAGGGTCTGCAGTAGATGGATTCTCTATTATAGGGCTCCCAGGGGGTTCGTGTGGTCTCTGACATCATGGCCCTGATGTGGTGGACAAGGCCATGGGCCAAGGGGGCATTGTCTTCCCCTTACCCTGCGGTGAGGTCCACCATACCAGGGCCACGCTGGCAGAGACCACATGATTCCCGGCTGCGGGACCAGTGAATCATGGGAGGGCAGAGCATAGGAGAACGCATTCCGGGCATCCTGGGACGGCGAATCCAGCCCTTCCAGTCACTGAATCATCCCTCTACCATCACCCTCAGCTTCCTGCCTCTCAGCCAATTTTGGATCCAATGTGTCACTTTATCATACAATTTACAGTGCAGAAGGAGGCCATTCGGCCCATCGAGTCTGCACCGGCTCTTGGAAAGAGCACCCTACCCAAGGTCAACACCTCCACCCTATCCCCATAACCCAGTAACCCCACCCAACACTAAGGGCAATTTTGGACACTAAGGGCAATTTATCATGGCCAATCCACCTAACCTGCACATCTTTGGACTGTGGGAGGAAACCGGAGCACCCGGAGGAAACCCATGCACACACGGGGAGAATGTGTAGACTCCGCACAGACAGTGACCCAAGCCGGAATCGAACCTGGAACCCTGGAGCTGTGAAGCAATTGTGCTATCCACAATGCTACCGTACTTTGCCTTTGATCCCATGGTCCCTGACTTTCTCGATCAGTCTGCCACAAGGGACCTTATCAAAAGCCTTGCTGAAGTCCATACAGCCCACTTCAAATGTATTATCCTCATCAACACTCCTGGTTACCGCCTCAAATAATTCAACTCTATTTGTCAAGAAAGACCTTCCCTTAACAAATCCATGCTGACTATCCCTGATTAATCCGTGTCAAAAGTGCAGATATATTCTGTCCCTCAGAATTCTTTCTTGGTCCCAACTTTGAATTTGGAAATCATTAACTCTGTGAGTGCCGGTCCCCGGGATGTCTGAACAGCCCGGGGCAGCTATTTCACTATTTATTCCAGTTCACACACTCAGGATTGACAACCCTCCCTGCCTGAGTTAGACAGATTTTTGACAGTAAAGAGAGTAAAGGACTTTCAACCCAGAAATACAGGCATTAAATAATTTCTACTGGTACAAACATTACAGAATGCAGTAAACTCTGAAGGGCAGCACGGTAGCACAGTGGTTAGCATTGTTGCTTTATAGTGCAAGGGACCCGGGTTCAATTCCAGCTTGGGTCACTGTCTGTGTGGAATCTGCACGTTGTCCCTGTGTCTGTGTGGGTTTCCTCCGGGTGCTCCGGTTTCCTCCCACAAGTCCTGAAAGATGTTCTTGTTAGGTGAATTGGACATTCTGAATTACCCCTCAGTGTACCCGAACAGGCGCCGGAGTGTGGCAACTAGGGGCTTTTCACAGTAACTTCATTGCAATGTTATTATAAGCCTATTAGTGACACTAATAGAGATAATAATAGAGATTATATTATTGTTAGAACTATACTGACCTTGTCCTTAATGATTTCTGTGGGTTTAAGGCAGTCAGTTTGTTCGCAGACTTTGAGTGCCTCTTCTATCACATTCTGTGCAGCGAGTTGGTTCCAGAAGAGGACAGACACGGTTAAGAAGATTCTCAGCATCTTGGTGTTGGCTCAGATCACTGGTGAATCCACTGAATGACTCTCAGCACCTTCAGCTCGATCTGCAGTTTGAGCAGAGAGCTCAGCGATTTTTATACTGTTTTAGGGAGATGATTTGAATAAAGTTTAACTACAGGAACATCAGGTGTTGAAGAAATGCTAATTAACTATGGAATTTCTTTTTGAATTTAGAAATCATTAACTGTGTGAGTGCTGGTTTCTGGGCAATCTGAACAGCCCGGGGCCGCTAGTTCACTCCTGATCCCAGTTCACACACTCAGGATTGATCTCCCTGTCTGAGTTAGACGGATTTTTGGTGGGCAAGGGAGTCGAGGGTTATGGGGACAGGCAGGAAAGTGGAGTAAAGGTCACAATCAGATCAGTCATGATCTAACCGAATGATGGAGCAGGTTCGAGGGGCTGATTGATCTATTCCAGCTCCAATCTTTTTATTCATTATTCGGACGTGGGTGTCGCTGGTTGGGCCCGCATTTCTTACCCATCACTAATTGCCTTTGCTGGGCCACTATTGCTCGTTCACTGGAGGGCAGTTAAGACTCAATGACACAGCTGTCTGGAGTCACATGTAGGCCAAACCGGGTAAGGATGGCAGATTTCCTTCCCTAAAGGACATTAGTGAATCAGGTGGATTTTAAGACAATTGTTTCATGGTCATTATTAGACTTTTAATTCCAGATTCTTTTATTGAATTCAAATTTCACCATCGGCCAGAGTGGGATTCGAACCCAGGACCCCAGAGCATTACCCTGGGTCTCTGGATCACTAGTCCAGTGACAACACCACTACGCCACCTCCTCCACATCTCCTATGATGGTATGGCACCAGATGTTGTGATGCATCATCCTCTTATTTTAACAGTGAGAATCCATTCCCAGCCATTTGAAAAACAAAAGACAGACAAAGGCGAGAAGACATTGTTTAATTTACTCCACAAGATAAACCTGTTAATGGGCTGTTAATAGGACCAGTAACCATACATATAATCCCGATAGTGCTGAAGGAGGCCAGTCGGCCCATTGAATCTCTACGGACCCTCTGAAAGAGCAGTCTGCCGAGGCCCTAGGCCCACTCCTCCACCTCAATCCCGTAACCTCACCTAACCTTTGGACACAAAGGGACAATTTAACATGACCAATCCACCTAATCTGCACATGTTTGGACTGTGGAAGAAACCGGAGCACCAGGAGGAAACCCACGTAGAGAAAGAGAGAACATGCAATTCTATACATCACTGTAAGTGCACAAAGGGTTAATGTACATACACGACACCTAGCTAGATATTAGAGGGAGCACCAGAGACATGACACATAGACAGTCAACCAATAGGTCAGTAAGATAGGACACGACCAATGGGCATTCACGATACACACAGAGGTGACACTACCACAGGAGGGCATTACATCAACCCATATATAAGGACACAGCACACATGCTCAGTCTCTTTCCAGTGGAGACACTCAGTGAGTACAGACACAGGGTTGATTGAACATCACACCCACCACGTGGATTGTAGCAGACTGGTTTGTCAGTCTGAGTAGCGATAGCAGGATTAACAGTAGCGTCGAATCCAAGTAGGAGAATTGTTAATAGTTTAATAAACTGTTAAAGCTATCTCCAAGTCTGAACCTTCCTTTGTCAGAGTGCACATCAAGGAAGCAGCTTATACTACGTCAAGAGCATAACAAAACTGCCACCCCAGGTTGGTTCTCCACTGAATGTAGAGCTGCTTGTACAATGCACAGCACACAGTCGGCACCGTCTCTTATACAGTCCATTCCCATTGGATTTCAGAGGACAGGAGGCAGAATAATTTAAACCTGGAACAAAATTATTCAGGATGATAAAAGTGCCAACATTTTAATAAAGGTGAATACACTGAGCAGAACTTTACACTCCCCACAAGGCAGGTTCTGAGGTGGGAAGCATAAATGTTAAAGGATGAGCTTCCCCCCTCGGAAACCTACCTGCCCAAACCCAGACATAATTGCATGCTTGGGTGGGAAGCCCACACATTCACCTATTAAGACACTTATTGGTCATTTAAGAACAATAAGAACTAGGAACAGGAGTAGGCCATCTGGCCCCTCGAGCCTGCTCCGCCATTTAATGAGATCATGGCTGATCTTTGTGGACTCAGCTCCACTATCCGGCCCGTACACCATATCCCCGAATCCCTTTATTCTTTAGAAAGGTATCTATCTTTTTCTTAAAAACGTTTAAAGAAGGAGCCTCAACTGCTTCACTGGGCAAGGAATTCCAGAGATTCACAACCCTTTGGGTGAAGAAGTTCCTCCTACACTCCGTCCTAAATCTACTTCCCCTTATTTTGAGGCTATGCCCCCTAGTTCTGCTTTCCCCGACCAGTGGAAACAACCTGCCTGCATCTATCCTATCTATTCCCTTCATAATTTTATATGTTTCAATAAGATCCCCCCGGATCCTTCTAAACTCCAATGAGTACAGTCCCAGTCTACGCAACCTCTCATCATAATCTAATCCCCTCAACTCGGGGATCAACCTAGTGAATCTCCTCTGCACTCCCTCCAGTGCCAATATGTCCTTTTTCATGTCCGGAGACCAAAACTGAACACAATACTCCAGATGCGGCCTCACCAACACCCTATACAATTGCAGCATAGCCTCCCTAGTCTTGAACTCCATCCCTCTAGCAATGAAAGACAAAACTTGATTAGCCTTCTTAATCACCTGTTGCACCTGCACACCAACTTTTTGCGACTCGTGCACCAGCACACCCAGGTCCCTCTGCACAGCAGCATGTTTTAACATCTTACCGTTTAAATAATAATCCATTCTGCTGTTATTCCTCCCAAAATGGATAGTCTCACACTTGGCAACATTGAATTCCATCTGCCAGACCCTAGCCCATTCACCTAACCAATCCAAATCCTTCTGCAGACTTCCGGTATCCTCTGCACTTTTTGCTTTACCACTCATCTTAGTGTCATCTGCAAACTTTGACACATTGCACTTGGTCCCCAACTCCAAATCGTCTATGTAAATTGTGAACAACTGCGGGCCCAACACTGATCCTTGAGGGACCCCACTAGTTACAGGTTGCCAACCAGAGAAACACCCATTTATCCCCACTCTCTGCTTTCTGTTAGTTAACCAATCCACTACCCATGCTACCACTTTACCCTCAATGCCATACATCTTTAGTTTATGCAGCAACCTTTTGTGTGGCACCTTGTCAAAAGCTTTCTGGAAATCCAGATATACCACATCCATTGGCTCCCCGTTATCTACTGCACTGGTAACATCCTCAAAAAAGTCTACCAAATTAGTCAGACACGACCTACCCTTTGTGAACCCATGCTGCGTCTGCCCAATGGGACAATTTCCCTCCAGGTGCCCCGCTATTTCCTCCTTAATGATAGATTCCAGCATTTTCCCTACAACCGAAGTTAAGCTTACCGGCCTATAATTACCCGCTTTCTGCCGACCACCTTTTTTAAACAGTGGTGTCACGTTTGCTACTTTCCAATCCTCTGGGACCACCCCAGAGTCTAGTGAATTTTGATAAATTATCACTAGTGCATTTACAATTTCCCTAGCCATCTCTTTTAACGCTCTGGGATGCATCCCATCAGGGCCAGGAGACTTGTCTACCTTTAGCCCCATTAGCTTGCCCAATACTGCCTCCTTAGTGATTACAATCATCTCAAGGTCCTCACCTATCATATCTTTATTTCCATCAGTCACTGGCATGTTATTTGTGAAGACTGCCCCAAAAAATCTGTTCAGCTCCTCAGCCATTTCCCCGTCTCCTATTATTAAATCTCCCTTCTCATCTTCCAAAGGACCAATATTTACCTTAGCCACTCTTTTTTGTCTTATATATTTGTAGAAGCTTTTACTATCTGCTTTTATGTTCTGAGCCAGTTTACTTTCATAGTCTACCTTACTCTTCTTTATGGCTTTTTTAGTAGCTTTCTGTTGTCCCCTAAAGACTTCCCAGTCCTCTAGTCTCCCACTAATTTTTGCCACTTTGTATGTTTTTCCTTCAATTTGATACTCTCCCTCACCTCCTTCGATATCCACGGTCGATTTTTCCCCTTTCTACCATCTTTCTTTTTTGTCGGTCTGAACCTTTTCTGAACACTGTGAAAGATCGCTCGGAAGGTTCTCCACTGTTCCTCAACTGCTTCATCATGAAGTCTTTGCTCCCAGACTACCTTAGCTAGTTCTTCTCTCATCCCATTGTAATCGCCTTTGTTTAAGCACAAAAAATTTAAGGGCCCTTTCCTGTCCAGCCTCAGTTTCTAGGAAGGTGCATGTGGGTACGGGGAGAGTGTGAAACTGACAAGAAAAACTGTTCCCCATTTCAGGTAGGAAGGGAGGGTAATGCCTCAATCTGAAGGCCCCCTCCTGGGTCCTTGGAGCTCCAGGCCTCCGCCCCCCAAATGGCATACACATCGATAGCGTTATTGCCCCCCCCCACCCCCGGGACCAGTCCAGTGGTTGTGACAATACCACTATGCCACCACGTCCCCTTATTGAAGTCCCATATTGCTACTTGTTGAGTGATGTTGGTCAGGTGTAGGTATAGTCTCAATGCCACTGGACTTGGGGTGAGAGGCGTTATGGAATTTTGAATTAATGCCGAGCAGTCACATGACTTCCTGCATCACTTGGCCAGTGAAGCCCTTGAACGTGACTTCCTGCATCACTTGGCCAGTGAAGTCCTTGAACGTGACTTCCTGCATCACTTGGCCAGTGAAGTCCTTGAACGTGACTTCCTGCATCACTTGATCTGACTCAATAATCCGGGGCAGGCCCCATCGGGTAAAAACCTGCTGGACCAGGAGTAATTCAGCTGTGTTTTCTTCGTTTGGTGAAGGTATCTATGAAAACCACAATGTATTTAAATCCGTCCAGACGCGTGGGCAGAGACCGAAAATAGTCAATTTGGAGATTTGTCCAGGGTCCCCAGACTGGTCGAGTATGCCTTAGCTCACCGTTTGGGTCTATTTATGTGGGTCATTTTTGAAGGGGGTGTCCAGAGATAAGACCTCTTAAAACTGAATAGCTAGGATAATACAAGAATAGTTCCACATAAGTTAGTTTATTAAGGATTGAGATTAATCATAGAAACTATACCCAGTAATCATTATTACCCATTAAACCTGTATTTGTAGAACATAGTAGTAGTAAGCATTTAAACTCTTGCTACAAGCCTTGGCCACAATGCATGATGGAATTAAAGCTAGCTAACTTGCCCATGTTCTGAGGCAAACGGGATTGTGTGGTTAGTAAATTACAGTCAACTCAGTAAACAGTTCTTATCAGTGCTTCCAATATCCTGTCTCAAACAATTCATGGAGTAAAGAGGAAATCAACTTTGGCACCCTGCCCCTGGATGAATAATGAGGCAGACAGGAACTGACTGCGACACGTAGGATGGGAATGTCAGAAAAACAACTTTAGAATGGACACAAGATCCTGGTAAACAACAAGTGACAGGATGGGGTTAAATCATGAGCCGATCACATGTGATCATTTTGCTTTAAGTAAATTTTAGTGGATAATATAGAAGTGATAGCTCCAAGGATTGGATCAAGTCCAACTGGGGTGGGCTATTGATTTTTGGAAAATCCTATAATTGGCATGTTTTTATCAGTGTTAGGCAGCTTGATCTTGGCATTTATCCAGATCTCTCTCTCATGTCCATAAAGCCAAGCTTGGAATAATAAAAACGTCTTAACCAGGTTAATGTGTGTCTGCTGAGCTGTGTATTAAGCTAAGCCAGAACTATGAGGGCGGAGCTGGCTCAGTACTACTCAGGCCTTGGAAACGCTCCTACAATCTTTGGCACTCCGGGCAGGGTTGTCCACAGGATTCCTGCTGAATGATGCGTCTGCTATGTGGATGAGTACATTTTAATTTCCCACCCGGTAGATAGAGGAGTTATGGGAGTTATGTATCAGTCGGCTGGATCCACAAGTTGTGCAACTCGAACAAGGGGTGAAAGTTGCGAGTAGGTAGCGGCATACACACACAACACAGATAATGTGCTAATGTTGAGTGGGCAAAGATGGACTATTGTACCACGCCGATGAGCAGTGCAGGATAAACCGCCACGTGTTAAAAATACTGGAACGGGTAGGGCCCGTCGACGATTTGATGGAGCCCAAAACAGGGTATTCCAGAGGGGACCCAATGGCAGTATGATACAAACCATTGTTATTGAGCATAAGAAGTTATTCAAAAAGATGGTTGAGAGAGAATATGATTCAAAAGCGCCTGAGAACGAGCAGAAGGCTTGGTGGGCAGAGCAGTTTAAAGCAATTGCAGTTGATGTACTTGCTGCTATGATGACAAACAGAGTCAGAACAGTAAGATATGGAGGGAGGCTCAGACAAAATGACAAGTCAGACAAAGCTGCTGTCTGGATGTACAGCAAGATTTAAAACCCCACTGCTTAGGGTACTTGTGGAGAAAAGTGAACTGATAAGGTTTCTTTGTAGCTTGGCGAAATAATAGAATTTGAATTGGTTTGAAGGAAAAAAGGACAAAGGAAAATGAATTGGAGCACAAAGGTTAACTATTTCAGCCAGCTATTGATTGGTTTTTAAATTGCATGGAAACGTGTGTAAATTTAATTGGTACAAGATTAAATTGTGGATTTATGGGAATTCAATAACATCAGATAAAAGTAGAAATTTTAAGCATGGTCGATAGGTATTTAGAAAAAATGTGAGAATTCTATTGTGCTATCCCATCACCCCCATTAGGGAACAAAGGTTTTGTGGCTCATAATGTGCTTGAGCGAAATGCCTTTGAGATTTGAATTTGCTAAACGGATACGTGAAATCAGGTGTTGAGGATTAGCATAGAACATAGAACATAACAGCACAGTACAGGCCCTTCGGCCCTCGATGTTGCGCCGACCTGTGAAACCACTCTAAAGCCCAAC
The DNA here is from genome assembly GCF_047496885.1 of Scyliorhinus torazame. Taxonomy (NCBI): domain Eukaryota; kingdom Metazoa; phylum Chordata; class Chondrichthyes; order Carcharhiniformes; family Scyliorhinidae; genus Scyliorhinus; species Scyliorhinus torazame. The sequence continues at coordinate 327,795,881 of NC_092710.1, forward strand.
AACACTGTGCTTAAATGAAAAGAAAAAGATAAATGAATCAAATAAATAATAAAAAAGAGGAGTGAATCTTGTTTATTATTTTAGCCAAAAGAGTGTCAGCTTGTAGTGCAGCAAGAGACGGCTGTGATTATCCGTGAACTTTACGAACAAAAGTATTGTGTTTCGTTTGTGTTGGGGAGATTCGTAGAGTAATGTTATCATTAAGGTTTATCTTTTTGGGGAATTAACCTTGTGTTTTTTAAAATGACAAATGCCAGAAGTATAGAGAAGAAAATGCAAGGACGTTTATGTAATTCATGTTGGTTATTTTTGTTCCAAAACACTTGCTGTCTGAAGTTGCGATTTTTGAAGCTTAATCATTTCCGTGATTTCGAGCAAACAGTTGACAAAAACCTGCAGTCATGTTTTCTGGCCAGAGGCATGGGGATATTTTTGAACAACATATGGGAATTTTAATCCGGATACAAATTCACACATGTAAGAATAAGACCATTTTAATTTAATAGGTTTGATTGGAGTTTGGGATATCTAAAATGATGACGGCTGATCCTGTGTTGGATTGATTTTGTGTTAAAACTTTGGGTCAGGTTGAAAAATAATTATTCCTGACACAAGTGATACAACTAGGAAGAAATAATGCACGGTAGCATTGTGGATAGCACAATTGCTTCACAGCTCCAGGGTCCCAGGTTCGAATCCGGCTTGGGTCACTGTCTGTGCGGAGTCTGCACATCCTCCCCGTGTGTGCATGGGTTTCCTCCGGGTGCTCCGGTTTCCTCCCACAGTCCAAAGATGTGCAGGTTAGGTGGATTGGCCGTGATAAATTGCCCTTAGTGTCCAAAATTGCCCTTAGTGTTGGGTGGGCTTACTGGGTTATGGGGATAGGGTGGAGGTGTTGACTTTGGGTAGGGTGCTCTTTCCAAGAGCCGATGCAGACTCAATGGGCCAAATGGCCTCCTTCTGCACTGTAAATTCTATGATGATGAAAAGAAACAGATTTTGAGGTGGAACAATGGGTGTAAAGTAGAGATTAATGAAGGTCCCTCTTCATGTTTTCTGGTTAAGTCAAACAAAGGAGGGTGGTGACGTAATGACGCCCAGTTGAACACTTTTACCCCACCTCTTTTCATACAGCAGAGAATTAACCCTTACCTGTTAACAGCTGAAGATGCTTTTTTTTTAACAGGAATTGAGAATTTTAACTTTGAATCGTCAGATATGTCCAGACTAATTCACCCATTCTGCCCCAAGCAGAATGGATCTTTTGTGTTTTACTTTCTAAGTAACTGTAAGTGGAACAAGATTTGCATTAGCTTCGTTATTTTGAGAATTTATAAGTGATTTTTAATATCTAGTGGAAGGGTAAGCAACCCTTGCGAAATCCCTACAAGATTTAGCAAAGGGTTGAAGGGCGAGCAAAGACAAAATAGAGTTGGGTGAGGAGTAGATGTAAGCTTTTTCCAATCGAAAATAAGCAATGGTGAAGGTGCCCATCCTGGAGTTGCTGGACCTCAGTAAGCTATTCCACATCTTCTGCCAAGAGGATAGTGGAATGCAGGCCGCTGCAGTAGCCTAGAGGATGGATGCGGTAGCCACAGGCATGCACCAATATGTGCGGGCCTTAGCGTGCACTTCATGGACAATAAATGCCTCCGAACCCATAACACTGATGGGTAGGATAATTCGCTATAGCCCTCATACTATTGTTTAAATCTTAGAGGCTGGAATACTGAAGGGTGTCTTGGATAGTCGACACTCAAAGTGGGAAGCTAATATTTTACCTGGGGACAGACATGTGGAAATCTGTAAAGATAAATCCCTCATATGGTTAACGATACAAGGAACGGAGCATGAATGCATTGTGGAAGTAGAGGAGGACACCAGTGGAGGTTTGGCAGAAGAGCCACTAGTGATAGAGGGAGTGAGCAACTTACCTATGGATGGAGCAAGGAAGTATATAGTAGAGCCCCATACGGCATGGGCTGCAGCGGATAGTGAAGGTGTGTTGATTACAGGAGAACAGATCCCCGGGAACCACGCAGCATAAATATCTGAATTAATAGCTTTAACGAAGGCCCTGGAATGGGGCAAGGGGAAGCGGTCGCTTCTGGCGTAGTTCCTCATTATATGACAGCTTTGAGTAGGCGGACGTTTGTGACCTCCAGTGGAGGATACATACAGCATGAGAATTTAATCAAGGACTTGATCCTGGCCTCCCGACAGCCCTTAGAAGCAGCCATGATTAAGGTCCAAGCTCATTGGAAAATTGAGAATTATGCGCAGCAAGGTAACAGTTGGGCCGATCAGGCAGCGAAAGACCTATTATAGCAGGAATGGGTGGGGATGCAGACTCCAGGAATAGCAGCCGTGAAGGCCTGCAGGCAATGCTGATATTGATGTATGGCAGGTACAAGAACAAGCACTAGTGGAGGAAAAGGGGGGTGGATGTGGTAAACCACTGTGACACCTGTATTAGGTGATGTAAGGTAGGACCTGTACTACAGGTTCGCCGGTAGCCCCTGCCTGCTGGCTCCGCCCAGTAGGAGGAGTATAAATATGCATGTCCTCTATTCAGCAGCCATTTCGCCAGCTGCTGTGGGAGGCCACACATCTTACTGCAATAAAGCCACAGTTGTATGCAACCTGAGTCTTTGTACAATTGATCGTGCATCAATTTATTGCAGTAAGATTTTCTACAAGATGGACCTCCGAATCAAACCAGATCACCTGCAGCTGGATCCGCAGTCTAGCGACGCCAGAAAGGACTTTAATCATTGGCTAGCCTGCTTCGAGGCCCAGATCAACTCAGCGACCACCCCTCCGATGGAGGCTCAGAAGATACAGATCCTGTACTCAAGGTTGAGCTCCAGCATGTTTCCGCTGATCCAGGACGCCCCGAACTACTCCGACGCCATGGCGCTCCTCAAAGAAAACTACGCACAGAAAGCAAACACACTCAAACAGGCATGTACTCGCCACTCGCTCTCAACTCCCTGGTGAGTCCATAGAAGACTTCTGGCAGGCCCTAATCCCACTCGTCCGGGGCTGTGACTGTCAGGCTCTTACGGCCACTGAAAATTCTAACCTTCTTATGCGCGATGCTTTTGTAACGGGGATTGGGTCGGACCTCATTCGCCAAAGTCTCCTTGAAGGGGCCACACTCGACCTAGCGGGGAGTAAGAAGCTAGGACTCTCCATGGCGGTCGCCTCACGTAATCCTCAGGCCTACCCCTCCGGCCGTGCGGCCCATCCCTCCTATCCCTCGTGGACCCCACAAACGGCCGATCCAGCCGAGGCTTTACCCAGCCAATACGCCTCCCCCACATGCCAATCCGCGCACCCGGGGGGGTCCCCAATGTTACTTCTGCAGCCAGCAGAAGCACCCTTGCCAACGCTGCCCGTTCCGCGCTGCCATTTGCAAGGCTTGCAACAAAAAGGGCCACTTCGCCGCGGTGTGCCAGGCTCGCGCAGTCGCCGCTCTCGCCCCCTCCCCCCTGACCCACACACAATGGGTGCTGCCACCTTCGTCCCAGACCACGGGCGGCCAGTGGGCGCCGCCATCTTCACCTCCCCGGACCATGCGCAGCCAGTGGGCGCCGTCATCTTCACCTCCCCAGACCACACGCAGCCAGTGGGCGCAGCCATCTTCACCTCCCGGGGCCACGCGCAGACAGTGGGGACCGCCAGCTTCACGTCAAGGGTCCACGAGCGGCCAGTGGGCACCGCCATCTCCCCCCCCGCAGTCCACGTGTGGCCCATGGGCGCCGCCATCTTGTCCAGCCCCCGCAAAGTGCGGCCCCTGGGTGCCGCCATTTTGTCCCCCGCAGGATCTTTCGGCGCCGCCACGGGGCATGGACACCGACAACATTCCACGACATGGGCCCCCCACGCTCTCCATCTTCGGACGCCAGCGACGACCAACTGCAGCTCGCCTCAATGACGCTCGACCAGTCTCGTCCACACAACCTGGCCACCTCCTCGACTATGATGAAAATCAACAGCCACGTGCTGGACTCCGGGAGCACCACCCTAAACACATTAAAGAAGCCATCCCCTATGGACAAGCTCTCCGTATACACAGGATCTGTTCAGACGCGGAGGAGTGTAACAGACATCTACAGACGCTGAAAGATGCCCTCGTACGAACAGGATATGGCGCTCGACTCATCAATTGACAGTTCCAACGCGCCACAGCAAAAAACCGCACCGACCTCCTCAGAAGACAAAAACGGGACACAACCGACAGAATACTCTTCATCGTCCAGTACTTTCCCGGAGCGGAGAAACTACGACATCTTCTTCACAGCCTTCAACACGTCTTCGATGAAGATGATCATCTTGCCAAGGTCATCCCCACACCCCCACTACTTGCCTTCAAACAACCGCGCAACCTCAAACAAACCATTATTTGCAGCAAACTACCCAGCCTTCAGAACAGTGACCACGACACCACACAACCCTGCCATGGCAATCTCTGCAAGACGTGCCAGATCATCGACATGGATAACACCATTACACATGAGAACACCACCCACCAGGTACGCGGTACATACTCGTGAGACTCGGCCAACGATGTCTACCCCATACGCTGCAGGAAAGGATGTCCCGAAGCGTGGTACATTGGCGAGACCATGCAGACGCTGCGACAACGAATGAACGGACATCGTGCGACAATCACAAGGCAGGAATGTTCCCTTCCAGTCGGGGAACACTTCAACAGCCAAGGGCATTCAGCCTCTGATCTCCGGGTAAGCGTTCTCCAAGGCGACCTTCAGGCAGGACGCGCGACAACGCAGAATCGCCGAGCAGAAACTTATAGCCACGTTCTGCACACATGAGTGCGGCTTCAACCGGGACCTGGAATTCATGTCGCATTTCATTCATCCCCCACCATCTGGCTCAAAACAAACCTGTTGGACTTTAACCTGGTGTTGTAAGACTTCTTACTCTTGCTTTATAGATAGTATTTTATAACCGGTATTTGTGTGTTTGATGCACTATCAATTACGACGACACGAGAGTAGAATGTAATCAAGGCCTTATTACACAGAGATGTGTGGCCTCCTACAGCAGCTTATGAAATGGCTGCTGTTCGGAGAGCACACACATTTATACTCCGCCTACTGGGCGGAGCCAGCAGGCAGGGATCTACCCCTGTACCTGTAGTACAGGGGCCTAACAGTAATGCCCTCGTATGCAGTGCAGTATATACAATATAATACAACAGTGGTGACTACCACATTCACCCCCTGTTAAAATGTGTCCAGCGGGGGTGGTGGAAAACTATACACATACAGATTGGTTTTAAAATTACAGAGAAGGTTACAAATTTAGACGATTGGGCGCCTTGATCTGTCGTTGAGAGCGCCGCAGTGCTGGTGGTGACTCAGGCATCGGCTTGGTCTTCGGTGACTCCAGGAGCGTGTCGACATCCTCTTCATCCCCGGGTGGGAGCAAGGGGGGACGGATTGTCCTGGGCGGGGGCTGCGGTGGGTGCGACAGGGGAGGAGAGGGTGGCGCCGGGGCAGGTGGGGGGGTGTGGGGACCCAGCAGGTGCCAGATCCCTGAGGGAGACTGTGTCTTGGTGGCCGTTGGGGTACGCTACGTCGGCATACTGCGGGTTCAAATGGAGTAGCTGTACTCTCTCAACCAACGGGTCTGCTTTGTGGAGCTGCACGTGCTTGCGGAGGAGAACGGGTCCTGGAGCTGCCAGTCACGTTGGGAGCGAAACCCCGGAGGTGGACTTTCTGGGGAAGGCAAAGAGACGTTCATGGGGGGTTTTGTTGGTCGCGGTGCACAGGAGCGACCGAATGGAATGAAGTGCGTCGGGGAGGAGCTCCTGCCAGCGGGAGGCCGTGAGATTTCTGGACTGTATGGTCAGCTGGACGGCCCTCCAGACCGTCCTATTCTCCCGCTCCACCTCCCCGTTTCCCCGGGGGTTGTAGCTGGTCGTCCTGCTCGAGGCAATGCCCCTGCTGAGCAGGTACTGGCGCAGCTCCTCGCTCATAAATGAGGATCCCCGGTCGCTGTGAACGTAGGCGGGGAAACCGAACAGAGCGAAGATGGTGTTGAGGGCTTTGATGACAATGGAAGACGTCATATCGGGGCATGGGACGGCGAAGTGGAATCGGGAATACACTTTCGACCACATTAAGAAAGTACGTGTTGCGGTCGGTGGAGGGGAGGGGCCCTTTGAAGTCCATGCTGAGGCGTTCAAAGGGGCGGGAGGCCTTCACCAGGCACGCATGGTCTGGCCAGTAGAAGTGCGGTTTACACTCCGCGCAGACCTTCCAGTCTCTGGTGATCGCCCTGACTTCCTCGATGGAGTAGGGCTGATTGTGGGCCTTAATGAAGTGGTAAAAGCGGGTGACTCCCGGGTGACAGAGATCATCGTGCATGGTCCGGAGTCTGTCCACTTGTGCGCTGGCACATGTACGTCGGGACAGAGCATTGGGGGGCTCGTTGAGCTTACCGGGGCGATACAAAATCTCGTAATTGTAGGTGGGGAGCTCGATCCTCCACCTCAAGATTTTATCATTTTTGATCTTATCTCGCTGTGTGTTATTAAACATGAAGGCAACCGACCGTTGGTCAGTGAGGAGAGTGAATCTCCTGCCGGCCACGTAATGCCTCCAATGTCACACAGCTTCAACGATCGCTTGGGCCTTCTTTTCGATGGAGTGCTGAATTCGGAGGCATGGAGGGCGCGGAAAAAGAATGCCACCGGCCTGCCTGCTTGGTTGAGGGTGGCGGCCAGAGTGACGTCTGATGCATCGCTCTGGATGTGGAAGGGGAGCGTCTCGTCGACCGCGAGCATTGCGGCTTTGGCGATGTCGGCCTTGATACGGTTGAAGTCCTGGTGAGCCTCGGCCGTCAGTGGGAAAGCGGTGGATTGAATGAATGGGCGGGCCTTGTCCGCATAGTTTGGGACCCACTGGGCGTAGTACGAAAAGAACCCCAGGCATCATTTGAGGGCCTTGGGGCAGTGGGGAAGGGGGAGATCCATGAGGGGGCGCATGCGATCGGGGTCGGGCCCTAGATCTCCGTTCTGAACCACATAGCCGAGGATGGCTAATCGGTTCGTGCTGAACACACACTTCTCCTTGTTGTAAGTTAGGTTGAAGAGTGTGGCGGTGTGGAGAAATTTGGAAAGGTTAGCGTCGTGGTCCTGCTGGTCATGGCCGCAGATGATGACGTTATCCAGGTACGGAAAAGTGGCCCGCAGCCCGTACCGGTCAACCATTCCGTCCATCTCCCGTTGGAAGACCGAGACCCCATTGGTGACGCCAAAGGGAACCCTAAGGAAATGGTAAAGGCGGCCGTCTGCTTCAAACGCAGTGCATTGGCGGTCCGCCTTACGGATGGGGAGCTGGTGGTAGGCAGATTTCAGGTCCACTGTCGAGAAGACCCGGTACTGTGCAATCTGATTGACCATATCAGATATGCGTGGGAGGGGGTGCGCGTCGAGCTGCGTGTACCGATTGATGGTCTGTCTGTAGTCAATGACCATCCTGTTTTTCTCCCAGGTTTTCACCACTACCACTTGGGCTCTCCAGGGGTGTTGCTGGCCTCGATGATACCTTACCGCAGCAGTCGCTGGATCTCAGACCTGAGGAAGGTCCTGTCCTGGGCGCTGTACCATCTGCTCCTGGTGGCGACGGGTTTGTAATCCGGGGTGAGGTTTGCAAACAGGGAAGGCGGGTCGACCTTAAGGGTCGCGAGGCCGCAAACAGTAAGGGGTGGTAGGGGCCCGCCAAATTTCAGGGTTAGGCTCTGGAGGTTGCACTGGAAGTCCAGGCCGAGTAGCAAGGCAGCACAGAGGTTGGGCAGGACGTAGAGCCGGAAGCCGCTGAACTCCACGCCCTGGACGGTGAGGATGGCGATGCAGTACCCCGGATCGCCATGGGGTGGGATCCGGGGGCCAAGGAGATTCTTTGGTTAGTGGGGTTTACCGCGAGGGAGCAGCGCCTTACCGTATCGGGGTGGATGAAGCTCTCAGTGCTCCCGGAGTCCAGAAGGCAGGATATCTCGTGCCCGTCAACCTTCACCTTTATCGAAGTGGTTGCGAGGTTGTACGGTCGAGACTGGTCGATCATGACTGGTCATCGGCGGTTGCAGCCGATGAGCGGACCGATGAGGTGCCCGACGGGCAGGGGTCCTGAGGCGGGAAAATGGCGGCACCCACGGGCCTCACGTGTCCTGGGGCAGGCAAGATGGCGATGCCCATTGGTTCTGAGACAAGCAAGATGGCGGCACCCACGGGCCGCACGTGTTGTGAGTGGAACAAGATGGCGGGCCCACGGGCCGCACGTGGTCTGAGGAGAGGAAGATGGCGACGCCCACTGGCCGCACATGAGGGTTGCGATTGAGCGGGCCTGGCACATTGCAGCGAAATGTCCTTTCTTGTCGCAGGCCTTGCAGAGCGCGCTCCGCGCCGGGCAGCGCTGCTGGGGGTGTTTTGTCTGTCCGCGGAAGTAGATCTTGGGTCTTCCAGGGTTGGTTGGCTGCCGCGCGGCACAGGCGTGGGGTTGGCTGTGGGCGGTCGCTGATAGGGTCCACGATGGGGTTGCCGCCGGCGGGATCCACGATGCACAGTGGGGGTGGGCTGTGCGGTCGAGGGCATAAGCCTGTACCTTGCTTGAGGCGACCGTGAGCGAGAGCCCTAATTTCTTTGTCACTTTCTAAGAGGTGCTAGTGGATGTAGTCAGACCTTATGCCCGTAACCATAAGGTTACAGACCTTATGCCCGTAACGAACATGTCTCTCATTAGCAGGTTCGAATGTTCAGTAGCCGAAATGGCCTGGCAGTCACAGTCTCTCACCAGGGTCAGCAGGGCATGCCAGAAATCTTCTACAGATTCACCGGGAAGTTGGTGCCGTGTGGATAGGAGGTGCCTGGTGCAGATCTTGTTGGTCTGCTGAGCATAATTCTCCTTCAGTAGCACCATGGCCTCTGCGTAGGTAAGCGCGTCCTGGACGAGGGGAAAAACGTTGGAACTCAGCCACGTGTACAGAATCTGGAGCTTCTGTGCTTCTGTGATTGGGTCTGGCGCAGACCCGATGTATGCTTCAAAGCAAGCTAGCCAATGTTGGAAGTCCTTTTTGGCGTTGTCTGCTTGAGGATGCAACTGCAGGCGATCCGGCTTGATGTGGAGGTCCATCTCTGAAAAATCTCTGTGTAATAAATTGATGCACTGTCAATTACGACGAGACGAGAGTAGAGAGTAATCGAGGCTTTATTAAGCAGAGATGTGTGGCCTCCTACAGCAGCTTATGAAATGGCAGCTGTTCGGAAAACACACACATTTATACTCTGCCTACTGGGCGGAGCCAGCAGGCAGGGATCTACCCGCGTACCTGTAGTACAGGGGCCTTACCGTAATACCCATATATACAATATAATACAACAGTGGTGACGACCACAGTGTTATAGTTTGAGTTGTGGAGGATCTAATTCTCTTGAATAAATTATTTAATTTTAAATCTACCGTTGTTGTAGTCGCACCTTTCTTTCACTGTCCGCTCTGGTTGAATCACAATAATTGCCAGAACATAATTCCGTAGTTGAGGACCCAAAGGAATCCGAGCGCTTCGAATACACTCACTAACGAGAGGCGACTGGTCAGTAATAAACAGTGATCCCTCTTTCTCTCTCTCTTGTGATGTTGCACTAGTGGGGCGGTTCCAGGTGACATTTCGTCATCAACAGGAGAGACACTCACACAGGCGTAGGTGGCAGTCAAGGTAACTGGTGTGGCATAAGGACAACCTCACTGGTTAGGTATAAACAGTGAGACTTGTTCCCTGTCTCTTGCGAAGCTGTCCCAGTGTGACAGTTGTGGTTTCAACACCTGCAGGAGAGAGACACCCACAGTTATCTGTGACAGCCGATACCAGCCTATTGTGGAGTAAAGGAAACCCTTTTGTGTAGTCTTTTTTATTGCACTCTGTTGCCTCAGACGGCACATTAGGAAATGGCGGAAAGACAGTCGCCCCCTAGCTCTTACCTGTTGACCATTCCATACCTAGGCCTGAATTCAACAAATTCAGTATCTTTATTTATTGGCCTATTCTTGGGCTAGTCAATGGCCAAAAGGGGAGGGGGGGGACTGAAGGGGGTATCCAGAAATGAGACCTCTTAAAACTGAATAACTAGGATAACACTAGAATGGTTCTACATAAGTTAGTTTATTAAGGATTGAGGTTTTTGGAAAATCCTATAATTGGTGTGTTTTTATCAGTGTTAGCCAGATTGATCTTGGCATTTATCCAGATCTCTCTCGCATGTACATAAAACCAAGCTTGGAATAATAAAGCCGTCGTCTTTATAGAATCATAGGATTTCCAGTGCAGAAGGAGGCTATTCGGCCCATCGAGTCTGCACCGACCCTTACAAAGAACACCCTACTCAAGACCACGTATTTATCCTATCCCCGTAACCCCCAGTTAACCTTTTTTGGTCACCAAGGGCAATTTAGCATGGCCAATCCACCTAACCTACACATTTTTGGACTGTGGAGGAAACCGGAGCACGCGGAGATAATTCACACAGACACGGGGAGAATGTGCAGACAGTGACCCAGCCAGGAATCGAATCTGGGTCCCTGGAGCTGTGAGGTAATCGTGCTGGCCTGTCTTAACCAGACTGATGAGCCGTGTATTAAGCTAAGTCATAACTAGGAGGGAGGAACCCCACAAAAAAGCTGGCTCAATACTCAGGCTTTGGAAACGCTCCTACAGTTTTGTGCACAGATTAGTCAGTGACGTGTCTGAGATCTTTAACAAGACCAGGCCTGTGGCTTCTATCCTCCGATGCCCATGGGCATCATGGTAGATTATTTGATTGTGGTCTTGGGCCTGTACTATGTAGAGCCACCCCTTTTATTGAATTGTGGATTTGGGTCAGTTCTATGTCGAGCACACTGGCGCTTACAAATCTTTACTGGTGCACTATAGAAAGTATCTTGTCTGGCTGCATCACAGCCTGGTATGGCAACCTCTCGGCCCAAGACCGTAATAAACGGCAGAAACGCACAAACAGCTTCTTCCCCGCTGTTACCAGACTCCTAAAAGACCCTCTTATGGATTGATCTGATTAATAATACACTCCTGTATGCTTCACCCGATGTCGGTGTCTATGTACTTACATCGTGTACCTTGTGCAGCCCAAATGTGCGTGTTCTCAGACTTTTGTATCTCCTGCCTGATGGAAGAAGTTGGAAGAGTGAGTAAGCCGAGTGGGAGGGGTCTTTGATTATGCTGCCCGCTTTCCCAAGGCAGCAGATGTAGATGGAGTCAATGGATGGGAGGCGGTTTTGTGTGATGGAATGGGCTGTGTTCACGACTCTCTGAAGCTTCTTGTGGTCTTGGGCCGAGCTATTGCCATACCAGGCTGTGATGCAGCCCGATAGGATGCTTTCTGTGGTTCGCACGTCATCATGATTTCTAACATATCACCTTGAGTCCTATGTATCCTCAATCTAATGGAACGGATGAAAAAAGTGTTCACATTGTGAACAAGCGACTCAGAAAAGCCATGGCTAGCCGAGAAGACATTTATCTCAAGCTACTAAGTTATCAAGCAGCACCATTAATCAATGGACTTTCACCAGCTCAGTTGCTGATGAATGGTAACTTTGGACATCTTTGCCCTGTCTTTCAAAGGAACCAGTTAATCGAAAACTAGAGAGGAAACTTATTTTTCAAAAAAGGAGGCAGAAGAGATATTATGACAAATCCACAAGAAAGCTCCAAGCAATGCAAAAAGATGGCACAGTCCAGCTAGAAGATCCTGATGGGAATGGATGGTTGAAGTATATTAAGGTACTGCAACAGGTAGCTCCTCATTCATACCTAATCATAACTGCTGATGCAATAATCTTAAGTATAAACAGGAGAGCTTTGCTGAAGGTTCGGCAACCTTTTGTCATGGAACCACAAGAAGACATTGTGAGCAACCCAAAGATAGTTGAAAAATAAACATTTCAGCATTCAGAGCCAGAACAAAGTAAAAACGCACAAATTCAAACAAAACAGCAAGAAACACTGGAACAGCAAATGAAAGTGAAACATGTTCAAATGTTCAGCCACTGCTCAGAAGGTAAACATGACAAAGAAGAAAACCTGAGAGATTGAATTTGTGATGAACTGTAAATAGCTAAATCTAAATCTTAATTCTAAAGAATTATGGATATCATATTGTATTGTAGAACAAAGTCATGTATACAAATAGTTACATTTCAAAAGGAAAGGGGATGTGGTGATATGCTTAAGCAATCATGTATATTGTGATGTAAACAACCTCCAACCAACAGATGGCAGTGTAAATCTATCACGTGACTCGGTACCTCGAGGAGTCTGGAGATAGTGGTGTTAGTGGATAGTTATACTTGCAGTAGCTCTAGGATAATTTATCACAATTAGAAGTTTGTAATATATTTCTCATAGTTATCTGAACCATGCATTTGTTTTATAATAAAACACTTTAATTAGTCATGAACTAGACCTTCTATTGCACAATATTCCTCCCGGCCAAGCATCAGAACGTAACAAAATTGGTGGAGAGTTGTGAAAGTCCTGTGGCAAACAGGTCCAGGTGTACTGTTATCCTTGGAAGGTGAAAGTGAATTTGTATTGGCATTGCCTATTTAAGGCGATGGACCAGAATCCATTGCTGACGTCCAGCACGGTGAAGTAGCAGGCACCCAGGGCTTGCTTCATCATGGTCTCAGGGCTGGTAGAGACAGTGGGTACTGTAATTGGGGTCATCTTGTTTAATTATCTGTAATCAATGGTCAACCTCCAGGAGCTGCGGGCTTCCATACGGATCAAATTGGAGAGTTATTAGGAGAGGCAACTAGGCAAAGGACCCCTTGTGCTAATAAACTGTGGATAAATTTGGCCACTTCACTCAGCTTGTTTAGGGAACCCAAAATGTTTGGGATGTTATGGTTCAGGACCGTTTATTACGATGTCTCCTTCCATAGGCCCACAATCATGCTTGTGTTGGGTGAAGGCATGCGCACAGCTGGTAATGAGATCTTGCACGTCTGAATCCTCAGTCATTTCTGTGGGTCTGACCCACAATTCTCCCGTGGTGCAAATCCTATTCTGGTATTCTCTCGTGGGGATTTCTGCTGGGGACTCAGTCTCAGGATTCATTTGTCAAATGCATGGATTAGCTGGTCGAAAGAGAGGTGACACTTTTGCAGATGTTGGAGCCCATAATATATTCTAAGCCAGGTGGAGGTTAAATATAACGAGGGGATGTTGAAGGGCGGCATATGGCGTGGTGGTTAGCACTGGGACTGCGGCATTGAGAACCCGGGTTCGAATCCCGGCCCTGGGTCACTGTCCATGTGGGGTTTGCACATTCTCCCCATGTCTGCGTGGGTTTCACCCCCACAACCCAAAGATGTGCTGTTTAGGTGGATTGGCCACGCTAAATTGCCTCTTAATTGGAAAATAAAAATAATTGGCTACGCTAAATTAATAAAAATAAATAAACAAAATGAGGGGATGTTGGAAATTCACAGGCCCAATAGTCAACTGTAAGGGATAGGTCTCGGCCCTGTGGTATTATCATAACTATCAGCATTCTGTTGAGAGTAGCCACTAGAGGGAGCTACAGTTACAACTATATAATGCAATGATGCTAGACCTTAGGGGAAGAGTGCATGCAGGAGTTAGCCAGTGAAGGTCAGAAGAGCAGGGAGTGCAAGTAAGTGCAGATCATAGTTTGGACCAGTAGTGAGATTAGCTGGAGATGAGTGCAGTTTAGCTGTTATTAGTCAACTGTGTATTCTTAAGGAGTACATGTCGAATCCAAGTTAGCAATGTAAATAAATTTATAGTTTGTTCAAGTTAAAGCTATTTTGTGATCTTTGTGAACACTACACCAACCATCCTGAAATAAACAACGCAAAGTACACCACATGGTAACAGGAGTCTATTTCTTGTAAGAATACCATTTAAAATTGGCACGGGAGCGCATGCAAATTTTATCGCCCACCGATCATTAAAGCAAGCCATTGACAAACCTCTAATAAAGCAGTCCACTTGTAGGCTCAAAGATTACAATGGTAACAAGATAGTCACAAGAGGATTCCGCTGTCTTGTTAAGAATGGGGACCTTGAGATACCCATTGACTTTGAAGTGGTAGAGGGTGAGACTCGATGGGCCGAATTGCCTCCTTATGCACGTAAATTCTATGATTCACTCAACTTCAGATGACCAAGATGAAGAGTCAAGGGAAGAATTGGGTGTTGTGGACGACCTCTCCAAAGCTACCACTGCTGCTGAAATATCAGAACCCGAGATAGTTCAAATAGTGGAATCTCAAGCTTGTTTCTTTACTACCTGTGTCTGACCGCAAACCACAGACAATCAAAGCTGAAACTGAAAAGTTTTGAAGTTCCAGAAGGTGAAACAATACCTAAAAGAAGGTTGGCCTACAGGATGTCAATCTGCCTTTTGAGATATAAGAGATGATCTTTCTACAGTAGATGGTTTCCTGCTCAAGGGAGATAGTATAGTGATTCCTGCCAGTTTATGTTTAGGGATTCTGCAGCGGGTTCACGAGAGACATCAAGGCATCGAAAAGTGTCGGAGGAGAGTGAGGCAGTCGGTGTATTGGCCGGGAATAAACAGAGATAGACCTTCTATTGCACAATATTCCTCCTGGCCAAGCATCAGAACGTAACACAATTAGTGGAGAGTTGTGAAAGTCCTGTGGCAAACAGGTCCAGGTGTACTGTTATCCTTGGAAGGTGAAAGTGAATTTGTATTGGCATTGCCTATTTAAGGCGATGGACCAGAATCCATAGCTGACATCCAGCACGGTGAAGTAGCGAGCACCCAGGGCTTGCTTCATCATGGTCCCAGGTTCGATTCCCCGCTGGGTCACTGTCTGTGCGGAGTCTGCACATCCTCCCCGTGTGTGCGTGGGTTTCCTCCGGGTGCTCCAGTTTCCTCCCACAGTCCAAAGATGTGCAGGTTAGGTGGATTGGCTTCGATAAATTGCCCTTAGTGACCAAAATTGCCCTTCGTGTTGGGTGGGGTTGCTGGGTTATGGGGATAGGGTGGAGGTGTTGACCTTGGGTAGGGTGCTCTTTCCAAGAGCCGGTGCAGACTCGATGGGCCGAATGGCCTCCTTCTGCACTGTAAATTCTATGACTATGATAATTATTAATTGGAGTGGATGCTTGGGAAATATTGCAGATTCACAGTGGCACAGTGGTTAGTACTGTTGCTTCACAGCTCCAGGGTACCAGGTTTGATTCCTAGCTTGGGTCACTGGCTGGATGGAGTCTGCACGTTCTCCCCGTGTCTACATGGGTTTTCTCCGGGTGCTTCGGTTTCCTCACACAGTCCAAAGATGTGCAGGTTAGGTGGATTGGCCATGCTAAATTTCCCTCAGAGTATAAAAAGGTTGGGTGGGGTTACTGGGATACTGGGATAGGGTGGAGGTGTGGGCTTGGGTCGGGTGCTCTTTCCAAGGGCCGGTGCAGACTCGATGGGCCGAATTGCCTCCTTATGCACGTAAATTCTATGATTCACTCAACATCAGATGACCAAGATGAAGAGTCATAGAATCATAGAATCATAGAAGTTTGCAGCATGGAAACAGGCCCTTTGGCCCAACCAGTCCATGCCGCCCAGTTTTTACCATTAAGCTAGTCCCAGTTGCCCGCACTTGGCCCATAACCCTCTATACCCATCTTACCCATGTAACCATCTAAATGCTTTTTGAAAGACACAATTGTACCCGCCTCTACTACTACCTCTGGCAGCCCATTCCAGACACTCACTGCCCTCTGAGTGAAGAAATTGCCCCTCTGGGCCCTTCTGAATCTCTCCCCTCTCACCTTAAACCTATGCCCTCTAGTTTTAGACTCCCCTACCTTTGGGAAAAGATGTTGACTATCTACCTTATCTATGCCCCTCATTATTTTATAGACCTCTATAAGATCACCCCTAAGCCTCCTACGCTCCAGGGAAAAAAGTCCCAGTCTATCCAGCCTCTCCTTATAACTCAAACCATCAAGTCCCGGCAACATCCTAGTAAATCTTTTCTGCACTCTTTCTAGTTTAATAATATCCTTTCTATAATAGGGTGACCAGAACTGCACACAGTATTCCAAGTGTGGCCGTACCAATGTCTTGTACAACTTCAACAAGACGTCCCAACTCCTATATTCAATGTTCTGACCAATGAAACCAAGCATGCCGAATGCCTTCTTCACCACCCTGTCCACCTGCGACTCCACCTTCAAGGAGCTATGAACCTGTACTCCTAGATCTCTTTGTTCTATAACTCTCCCCAACGCCATACCATTAACTGAGTAGGTCCTGGCCTGATTCGATCTGCCAAAATGCATCACCTCACATTTATCTAAATTAAACTCCATCTGCCATTCGTCGGCCCACTGGCCTAATTGATCAAGATCCCGTTGCAATCCTAGATAACCTTCTTCACTATCCACTGTGCCACCAATCTTGGTGTCATCTGCAAACTTACTAACCATGCCTCCTAAATTCTCATCCAAATCATTAATATAAATCACAAATAACAGTGGACCCAGCACCGATCCCTGAGGCACACCACTGGTCACAGGCCTCCAGTTTGAAAAACAACCCTCTACAACCACCCCCTGCCTTCTGTCGTCCAGCCAATTTTGAATCCAATTGGCAACCTCACCCTGGATCCCGTGAGCTTTAACCTTCTGCAACAACCTACCATGCGGTACCTTGTCAAAGGCTTTGCTAAAGTCCATGTAGACAACGTCTACTGCACTGCCCTCATCTACCTTCTTGGTCACTCCCTCAAAAAACTCAATCAAATTTGTGAGACATGATTTTCCACGCACAAAGCCATGCTGACTGCCCCGAATCAGTCCTTGCCTCTCTAAATGCTTGTAGATCCTGTCTCTCAGAATACCTTCGAGCAACTTACCTACTACAGACGTTAGGCTCACCGGTCTGTAGTTCCCAGGCTTTTCCCTGCTGCCCTTCTTAAACAAGGGCACAACATTCGCCACTCTCCAATCTTCAGGCACCTCACCTGTGGCTGCCGATGATTCAAATATCTCGGTTAGGGGACCCGCAATTTCCTCCCTAGCCTCCCACAACATCCTGGGATACATTTCATCAGGTCCCGGGGATTTATCTACCTTGATGCGCTTTAAGACTTCCAGCACCTCCTCCTCTGTAATATGCACACTTCTCAAGACATCACTATTTATTTCCCTTAGTTTCCTAACATCCATGCCTTTCTCCACTGTGAATACCGATGAGAAATATTCATTCAGGATCTCACCCAACTCTTGTGGCTCTGCACATAGATGCCCTTGTTGATCCTTAAGAGGCCCTACTCTGTCCCTAGTTACTCTTTTCCCCTTTATGTATCTGTAGAATCTCTTTGGATTCTCCCTTGCATTATTTGCCAAAGCAATTTCATGTCCCCTTTTTGCCCTCCTGATTTCCCTCTTAACTCTATTTCGACAATCTCTATACTCTTCAAGGGATCTACTTGATCCCAGTTGCTTATGTACGTCATATGCCTCCTTCTTCTTTTTGACCAGAGTCTCAATATCTCGAGTCATCCAGGGTTCCCTACTTCTACCAGCCTTGCCCTTCACTCTAAAGGGAATGTGCTTACCCTGCACCCTGGTTAACACATTTTTAAAAGCCTCCCATTTACCAGCCGTCCCTTTGTCTGCCAATAGTCTCCCCCAATCTACCTCTGCAAGTTCCTGTCTGATACCATCAAAATTGGCCTTGCCCCAATTAAGAATTTTAACTCTTGGGCCAGACCTATCATTCTCCATAGCTATCTTAAAACTAATGGAATTATGGTCACTTGTCCCAAAGTGATCCCTCACTAGCACTTCTGTCACTTGCCCTTCCTTATTTCCCAAGACGAGGTCAAGTTTTGCCCCCTCTCTAGTCGGTCCATCCACATACTGAATGAGAAATTCCTCCTGAATACACTCAACACATTTCCCTCCATCCAAGCCCCTAATGCTATGGCTGTCCCAGTCAATGTTGGGAAAGTTAAAGTCCCCTACTACTACCACCCTATTATTCTTGCAGCTATCTGTAATCTCCTTACATATTTGCTCCTCAATTTCCCGCTGACTATTTGGGGGCCTGTAGTACAGTCCTACCAAGGTGATCTCTCCCTTCTTATTTTTCAGTTCCACCCATATAGACTCAGTGGGCGAACCCTCGGATATATCCCCTCTAAGTACTGCTGTGATGTTCTCCCTAATCAAAAACGCCACTCCCCCTCCTCTCTTACCTCCTGTTCTATCCTTTCTATAGCATCTGTACCCCGGAACATTGAGCTGCCAGTCCTGCCCCTCCCTTAGCCATGTTTCAGTCATAGCTATAATATCCCAGTCCCATGTGCCCGTCCATGCCCTGAGTTCATCCGCTTTGCCCGTCAGGCCCCTTGCATTGAAATAAATGCAGTTTAATGTAGACCTTCCTTGCTCTCTGCCCTGCTTTCTCTGGTCATGCTTTACACACTCTCCCTTCCTGCCTTTTGTTTCTGTCCCCACTGACTTCCTACATCGGTTCCCATCCCCCTGGCACATTAGTTTAAACCCTCCCCAACTGCACTAGCAAACACCCCCCCGAGAACATTGGTTCCGGTCCCACCCAGATGCAGACCGTCCGACCAAGTCAAGGGAAGACTTGGGTTTTGTGGGTGACCTCTCCAAAGCTACCACTGCTGCTGAAATATCAGAACTCGAGATAGTTCAAATAGTGGAATCTCAAGCTTGTTTCTTTACTACCAGTGTCTGACCGCAAACCTGAGACAATCAAAGCTGAAACGGAAACGTTTTGAAGTTCCAGAAGGTGAAACAATACCTAAAAGAAAGTTGGCCTACTGGATGTCAATCTGCCTTTTGAGATATAAGCGATGATCTTTCTACAGTAGATGGTTTCCTGCTCAATGGAGATAGGATAGTGATTCCTGCCAGTTTATGTTTAGGCTCAAGGGAAATAGGATAGTGATTCCTGCCAGTTTATGTTTAGGGATTCTGCAGCAGGTTCACGAGAGACATCAAGGCATCGAAAAGTGTCGGGGGAGAGCGAGGTAGTCGGTGTATTGGCCGGGAATAAACAGAGATATCGGTCAACATGTTGAAGCATGTACAATTTGTCAGATGCCTCGGCCTGCACAGAGCAAAGAAACCATGCAACAGATGGAAATCATGACAACTCCATGGAACAAAGTGAGCATGGATTCATTCTATTTCCAAGGTCATGACTATCTGATAGTCGTAGACTCTTACACCAACTTCTCCAGAGGTGATGATGCTGAACGATTCGACTGCTAGATCGGTGACAAAGGCAATGAAATTGATTTTTGGAAGCCATGGGATATCTCTTTACGTTGTCTCTGACAATAGTCCGTGTTTCTCGAGTTAGAAGTGGACATAGTTTGCAGAGCAATATAGTGAAGATGGTCAAGACATATCATTGGCGCTGTTAGCGTAGAGAGCGACACCATTGTCAGCTGGTCTATCACCTGTTCAAATGTTAATGGTAGACGACTAAGAACTACATTACCAGAGATCACCATTCCTGAAATAGATAATAAAGAGATACATGAATTTTTCATGGCAGCGAAAAAGAAGCAACAAGGGGTCTATAATAGACAAACTAAACCTCTGAACATCGAGAAGATGACTTATGAGAATTCAGAATCCAGAAGGAGGATGGCAACATGTTGCAAAAGTTCCGAAACAAGTAACACCAAGGTCATACTTAGTAAAAACAGAACAGGGATCGCTGTTCAGGAGAAATAGACAAGCATTGCTGTGTTTCAAGCATAAAGTTCAATCTCAGCTTTCGAATGTTGTGCCACGTGATAACATATTCAAGGACATTGCCTTTCCAGATCCTTACTTAGCGTCGACACAACAAGAAGATGTGGCATGGCAATCCAACACCTTGAACATTCTGTTAAGAAGATCTACAAGAAGAAGAAGACCGCCAGAGAGACTTAATTTGTGATGACTGTAAAATGAAACATTTGCTCATTAAAGTGATGGAACAGTTATTTACGAATTAACTACAGGATTATAGTGAGTTTATGATAGTTCCTAGCTAATAGTCAGAATTACACCTGTAAGGTAATGGCTGAAGAAAATATCACAACCAATCTTATGATAACTTTTCTTTTACAAAGAAAGGGGGACTTGGTATTATCATGACTATCAGTATTGCAAGGGTTAATGCAGTGTGGAGAGTAGCTACTAGAGGGAGTACAGTTATAACTATATAAGGTAGTGATGCTAGATCTTAGGGAAGGAGTGTATGCTGGAGTTAGCTAGTGAAGGTCGGAAGAGCAGATAGTGTAAGTGAGTGCAGATCATAGTTTAAACCAGTAGTGAGATTAGCTGTACATGAGTGTAGATTAGATGTTATTTGTCAACTGTGCATTCTGACGTAGTACGTGTCGAATCCAAGTTAATAGTGTAAATAAATTTACACTTTGTTTAAGTTAAAGCTATTCTGTGGTCTTTGTGAACACTATTTGATTTGATTTGATTTATTGTCTCGTGTACCGAAGTACAGTGAAAAGTATTTTTCTGCGGCCGAGGGAAGTACACAGTACCTACATAGTAGACACAAGAATAATCTTGTGATTATTCTATTACAAGACTAATGCTCGCATTCCAAACATTGTCTGGAATCTTTGAATCTGTCTATATATATGTTTCTGGAACGTACCTCTGCATTCACCTGAGGAAGGACCAGTGCTCCGAAAGCTAGTGACATCGAAACAAACCTGTTGGACTTTAACCTGGTGGTGTAAGACTTCTTACTGTGCTCACCCCAGTCCAACGCCGGCATCTCCACAACAAGAATAATCAACAGAGAACATTGAAAAATGGTACATTGACAAACAGTGATTGGTTACAGTGCAGAACAAGGGGCCAAACAAAGCACATACATGAGAAAAAGCAGCATCGGGCGTCATGAATCATGTTCATTCTGGGAACAGATCAGTCCGAGGGGGAGTCGTTGAGGAGTCTTGTAGCTGTGGGGAAGAAGCTGTTCCTATGTCTGGATGTGCGGGTCTTCAGACTTCTGTACCTTCTGCCAGATGGAAGGGTCCGGAAGAAGGTAAAGCCTGAGTGGGAGGGATCTCTGATAATGCTGTCTGCCTTCCTGAGGCAGCGGGAAATGTATACGGAATCAATGGGGTGGCAAAGCTTGTGTGATGGGCTGGGCTGAGTTCACCACACTGCAGTTTCTTGCGCTCTAGGACTGAGCAGTTGCCATACCAGGATGTGATGCAGCCGGATAGGATGCTCTCTATCGCACATTTGTAGAAGTTTGTGAGTGTCGATGTAGACATGCCAAATTTCTTTAGCTCCTGTAGGAAGTAGAGATGTGGTTGGGCTTTCTTGACTGTTGCCTCCCCTATGTCCATCCCTATTCCTAGTGATAAAGGAGAGTATAAGCGACATGGTTAGAGCTGTAGACCCTCCGCAGCCTCTTTGGAGTCGCCAATCAAGAAACAAATGAACTGTCATTTTGGAGGCTTGACTATCAGAGTTCCGCCTAACCCCACTACAGTTACTCCGACTCGTATCGTCGTTAGCCTCAGCCTTAGAGCACCTGGTTTATGGCCCAATTTATCGGTCGGTCCTGGGTTCTCATTCGCTCACTTTGATCCTTGCCTTTCTGTGCAGCACCTGCCTTATTAACAACCGGCTCAGGCTGAACATTCAAGAACACGAGGCGAGGTTGGTGGAGTTGCGGTTCGGGGCCCTATGACCATTTCTAATTGAACAGCACCCAGGGACACCAATGTAGACCATGGCAAATCGCCTGCAGCCACACACTTCAACCGATAAGTTGCTGAAAGACGTTTAGCTTTCATAGAATTTACAGTGCAGAAGGAGGCCATTCGGCCCATCGAGTCTGCACCGGCTCTTGCAAAGAGCACCTTACCCAAGGTCAACACCTTCACCCTATCCCCATAACCCAGTAACCCCACCCAACACTAAGGGCAATTTATCATGGCCAATCCACCTAACTTGCACATCTTTGGACGTTTAGCCAGGAACTGTGCCGTATTGAAACCAATAAGAGACCACACATGTCAGATTCCAATAAAACAGTCACAACTTTATTAATCAAATAGCTAAAGCATGTAAATTCATTTAACATTGACTCCAATACTTCTGTCTCTCTGCCCGAGACCTTCCCAGTAACACTTCCTGTGTTGTGTTCAAACCTGTTCGGTTCTGGCAAAGTTGGCAGGGTATAGAAGTTTCTTTCTCTCTCTCTCTCTCTCCTGTTGTGTTCTGTGATCTTGACTTTGTAACGATTCTACAGAACTGCTGGTGACTTAACTAGAATGATGATTTATTGATGCACATGTGGTGAGGTAAGAATCAGCGGTACAGACTAAGCTACTGATTGAGTTGCTTAGACTCTCCTGGAACTACCCTAATGTGCGACTGTCCTGGTGTACGCCTTGTTGTGTTGGGCTTCTTCACGTAGCATAAGCTGCTTCCTTGATGTAAACTCTGACAAAAGAAGGTTCAGACTTGGAGATAGGTTTAACACATTTATTGAACAGTTAACAATTCTCCTCCTTGGGTTTGACTCCCCTGCTAATCTAACTATAGTAACTCGATCTAACTAACCAGTCTGCTCTAATCCATGCGGTGGGTGTGATGCTTCCCTGATCTGCCCCTGTCTCTCTGAGTGTTGCCTGTGGAAAGAGAAAGAGCATGTGTGCCCTGTCCTTTTATATGGGTAGCCCCCTTGTGGTAGTGTCACCTCTGGGTGTGTCTTGACTGCCCATTGGTTGTGTCCTATCTTACTGACCTATTGGTTGAATGTCTGTGTGTCATGATGTCTCTGGTGCTCCCTTTAGTGATTATTTAGTCTTAGTGTATTTACATTAACCCCTTGTGTATGTACAGTGATGCATATCACCACATCCCCCCTTTTTTTCGTGTTCCATATTTTCTGTACAACGTTAAAGAAAATTGAACAAAATAGGTAGATGAGTGATGACATGTACAAATCATGATGACAGTGATTAACATACATTAAGTCCAAATAATATGTCTGAGTCCAAAGTTCATTAATAAATATGGTTGAGTGGCTTTCTTGTTTTGTTGATGAGGTGCTGATGTTGATGGTGGCATTGCTTTGTAAACACCATCAGTATCCCTGAGCGTAAGGAACCAAGAAGTCATCAAATCACTTTGTTGTCTGATTTGGACTCTTTTAATCTTTTGATGCTTATGGTAGCGATGTATGTAATCTGTGTCATTCTGCCATGGTATGTCAGTGTACTGAGCTGAGCAGTAACAGTGTCCCGCATTTGCAGAGTTGTACCATGTCCTACCAGTCGTTGTTCCATTGTTGTTGTTTTTGTCGTGCTTGTTGTCGACGTTGTTGCCTCTGGTATGCTTCTTGTTGTTGTCTTTGTTGTTGTGCTGGTAGGTTTTGTTGTTGTGTTTGTTGCGCTCAATGACCACCCTCTGTGGATAATACGAGTCCTTCACACAGTTACTCGTGTCAGCGTCCTTTGTGGCATCTGCTGTTTCCTTGAGCGAGCTGTCACTGAGTCCGCGGCGTTCCCCGTCTGGAGTCATGTCCGGCTTACTTGAATCAGCTTTG
Source organism: Scyliorhinus torazame (assembly GCF_047496885.1). NCBI lineage: Eukaryota > Metazoa > Chordata > Chondrichthyes > Carcharhiniformes > Scyliorhinidae > Scyliorhinus > Scyliorhinus torazame. Next base: position 327,819,549 of record NC_092710.1, read on the forward strand.
GCTTGTCGATGCTCCCCGTACGGAGCCCTTTCTTGTTCACCTGTGTCAGCTGAGGTTTCTTGATGCTCCCAGTCTGGAGTCATTTCAGGTTCACTTGAGTCAGCTGAGGTTTCTTGATGCTCCCCGTCCGGAGTCAAAACAGTCAGGAATGCATTTGCTTGTGGAGAGGCTCGAGCGGATGAGGTTTGAATTAAAGTGGTGTCACCGGAGTCGCCAGTAGTCTCACTGTGATTGTCGAGTGCCTCTGTACACACTAGCTAAGGTCTGTCACGTTGCACATCTTGTATGGGAAGTGGGATGCCGTCGTCACTGTCTCACAGTGGGTAGAGCCTCAGTGTTTTCTTGTCGTTCAATTGAGCTGGGTAGACCGTCAGAGTCTTCCTCTGGTGGCTCAAACAATCTGGGTGGACTATCATATCATTTTGTTGTTCACTGGAGCGTGGTAGACTGTCATATGCTTCTTGCTGTTCGTTTGAGGCTGCTGAACCTTCATGGTCTTGTTCATGCAAGGACTGTGCTCCGGAGTCTTGTGTTGCTTCAATCGTGAAGTCTGTCCATGAGCTCGCTGTGGAGGCTGGTGTCACTCCCTCTGTGGAGTCTTGCAGCGTTCCCTGTGTGGAATCGTGCATTGGTCTCGCTGTGGAGACTGTCATCAGTTCTTGTGTGGAGGCTGAGACCCTTCGTGGTACGTGGACGACTCTCTGTGTGGAGTCGGGGACTCTTTGTGGTGCGTGGACGACTCTCTGTGCGGCAGCAGGCCGCTCTCTGTGGGCTTGTCTCTTGTCTCTTGGCGTCAGGCCGCAGCATAATCCTGCACTCACGAGTCGGGATGTCATATATGCTGGGCTGAGGATTCCCCAATCTGAAGAACTCGTCGTCAGAGTCTTTAATGTACAACACCTTTGTTGCGGTTCGGATTTGGTACTGGGGCCACCATCTCCAAAGATGAAATCATCGTCTGAGTCGTAGTCTTCAAAGACCATATCATCTTCTAGGGTGGTGCTAGCTACTTGTTGCAAGGTTCTGCGCAGGTTACTTTCAGCGACTGGTCGAAGTTCAGGCATTGTGCTGTCGTTCCAAATGAAAGAATTGTATTTTCCGGCTTTAAATTTTTTCTCTCTTTTAAGACATTTGCCATTTAAGTGGGTGTGGTCCAGGGCCTCTGACGTCATGACGCTGGTGACGGAGAGTGTAGGAAGCGATTGCGCATGTGCAGATCGCTTCTCCTTTACTGTGCGCCTTTTGAGCAACTGCATTAACCCCTTGTATTTACAATGATGCATATCACCACACGCCTTACAACCTTCTGCCTCTAGCCAGATGTCACATGACTGATGACTGACACCACCTGCTGGTGGGAGGTCGCATTGCTAAGTGTATACAATATTATTCACAGGCGTATCATTACATCTACCTCAGCCGACTCTCTCGGTAGATGTCCGTCATTCTTGGGTGAATGTTTCTTGGTCGATAGAGTGAAAAAAGAACAAAGAACAATACAGCGCAGGAACAGGCCCTTCAGCCCTCCAAGCCTGTACCGGTCATGATACCAACCTTTCCCAAAACCTTCAGCACTTCCTTGTGCCGTATCCCTCTATACCAATCCTATCCATGTGTTTGTCAAGAAGCCTTTTGAACGCTGTTTAATGTATCTGCTTCCACAACCTCCCCTGTCAACGCGTTCCAGGCGCTCCCCCCCCCCCCCCCCCCCCAATATGGGCAGCACAGTAGCATAGTGGTTAGCACAATTGCTTCACAGCTCCAGGGTCCCAGGTTCAAGTCGCGGCTTGGGTCACTGTCTGTGCGGAGTCTGCACGTTCTCCCCGTGTGTGCGTGGGTTTCCTCCTGGTACTCCGGTTTCCTCCCACAGTAAAGATGTGCAGGTTAGGTGGATTGGCCATGCTAAATTGCCCTTAGTGTCCAAAGTTGCCCTTAGTGTTGGGTGGGGTTACTGGGTTATGGGATAGGGTGGAGGTGTGAGCTTGGGGAGGGTGCTCTTTCCAAGAGCCGGCGCAGACTCGATGGGCCGAATGGCCTCCTTCTGCACTGAAATTCTATGATTCTATTAATGCGTAATAAAACTGCGCACACATCTCTAAAGTCTGCCCCATGGACCTTAAACCTATGCCCCCTGGTGACTGAACCCTCCACCTTGGGAAAGAGTGCCTGCCCATCCACTCCATCCATGCCCCTCATAATCCTGTAGACCTCATTCAGGTCATCCCTCAACCTCTGCCTTTCTAATGAAAACAGTCCGAGTCTATTCAGCCTCTCCACATAGCTAACACCCTCCAAACCAGGAAATAGCCTGGTAAACCTCCTCTACACCCTCTCCAAAGCCTCCACATCACCAGGCAGGAATGTTCCCTTCCAGTCGGAGAACACGTCAGCAGTCAAGGGCATTCAGCCTCTGATCTCTGGGTAAGCGTTCTCCAAGGCGGCCTTCAGGACGCGCGACAACGCAGAATCGCCGAGCAGAAACTTATAGCCAAGTTCCGCACACATGAGTGCGGCCTCAACCGGGACCTGGGATTCATGTCACATTACATTCATCCCCCACCATCTGGCCTGCGAAATCCTACCAACTGTCCTGGCTTGATGTAATTCACACCTCTTTAACCTGGGGTTACCCCATCTCTGGATCTGTAAAGATTTAATCACCTGCTAATGGTCGCATTCCAAGCATTGTTTGGCATCTTTGAATTTGTCTATATATGTGTTTCTGGAACATACCTCTTCATTCTCCTGAGGAAGGAGCTGCGCTCCGAAAGCTAGTGACATCGAAACAAACCTGTTGGACTTTAACCTGGTGTTGTAAGACTTCGTACTATCCTTTTGGTAGTGTGCCGACCAGAATTGTGAGCAATGTCGCATGTGCGGCCTGATCAAGGTTCTGTACAACTGTAGCATGACTTGTGTGGTAGTCACCACTGTTGTATTGTATATACTGCATACGAGGGGTATTACGGTAAGGCCCCTGTACTACAGGTACGGGGGTAGATCCCTGCCTGCTGGCTCCGCCCAGTAGGCGGAGTATAAATGTGTGGGCTCTCCGAGCTGCAGCCATTTCGGCAGCAGCTGCGGGAGGCAACATATCTCTGCTTAATAAAGCCTCGATTACTCTCTACTCTCATCCCATCGTAATTGATAGTGCATCAATTTATTACGCAGAGATTTTATAACGATGGATCTCTGCATCAAGCCTGATCGCCTGCAGCTGCACCCTCAAGCAGACAACGCCAAGTCGGCCTTCACACATTGGCTAGATATAGGGGGGATGTCCATAAGACATAGGTGTGGAAGTAAGGCCATTCGGCCCTTCGAGTCCACTTCACCATTCAATCATGGCTGATTTCAACTCCATTTACCCGCTCTCTCTCCATAGCCCTTAATTCCTCGAGAAATCAAGAATTTATCAACTTCTGTCTTAAAGACACGCAAAGACCCGGCCTCCACCGCCCTCTGTGGCAATGAATTCCACAGACCCACCACTGTCTGGCTGAAGAAATTTCTCCTCATCTCTGTTATAAAGGCTGATTCTAAGGCTGTGCCCCCGGGTCCTAGTCTCCCCTGCTAATGGAAACAACTTCCCTACGTCCACCCTATCTATTCATTATCTTGTAAGTTTCTATTAGATCTCCCCTCAACCTCCTAAACTCCAATAAATATAATCCCAGGATCCTCAGACGTTCATCATATGTTAGGCCTACCATTTCTGTGATCATCCTTGTGAATCTCCGTTGGACCCGCTCCAGTGCCAGTATGTCCTTCCTGAGGTGTGGGGCCCAAAATTGCTCACAGTATTCTAAATGGGGCCTAACTAATGCTTTATAAAGCTTCAGAAGTACATCCCTGCTTTTATATTCCAAGCCTCTTGAGATAAATGACAACATTACATTTGCTTTCTTAATTACGGACTCAACCTACAAGTTTACCTTTAGAGAATCCTGGACTAGGACTCCCAAGTCCCTTTGCACTTCAGCATTATGAATTTTGTCACCGTTTAGAAAATAGTCCATGCCTCTATTCTTTTTTCCAAAGTGCAAGACCTCGCACTTGCCCACGTTGAATTTCATCAGCCATTTCTTGGCCCACTCTCCTAAACTGTCTAAATCTTTCTGCAGCCTCCCCACCTCCTCCATACTACCTGCCCCTCCACCTATCTTTGTATCATCAGCAAACTTAGCCAGAATGCCCCCAGTCCCGTCATCTAGATCGTTAATATATAAAGAGAACAGCTGTGGCCCCAACACTAAACCCTGCGGGACACCACTCGTCACCGGTCAGAGGTAGGTTCTTTACCCAGAGAGTAATGGGGGCATGGAATGTACTGCCTGTGGAAGTAGTTGAGTCGGAAACATTAGGGACATTCAAGCAGCTATTGGATAGGTACATGGATTATGGTAGATTAATATAGTGTAGATTAATTTGTTCTTAAGGGCAGCACGGTAGCATTGTGGTGAGCACAATTGCTTCACAGCTCCAGGGTCCCAGGTTCGACAAAGATGTGGTTAGATGGATTGGTCATGATAAATTGCCCTTAGTGTCCAAAATTTACCTTAGTGTTGGGTGGGGTTACTGGGTTATGGGGATAGGGTGGAGGTGTTGATAGGGTGCTCTTTCCAAGAGCTGGTGCAGACTCAATGGGCCGAATGGCCTCCTTCTGCACTGTAAATTCTATGATAATCTATGATTAATCTAGGACAAAGGTTCGGCACAACACGTGGGCCGAAGGGCCTGTTCTGTGCTGTATTTTTCTATGTTCTATTTTCTATGTTCTATGTAAGTCGGCCTTCGCACATTGGCTAGCTTGCTTTGAAGCATACATTGGATCTGCGACTGAACCACCCTCAGAGGCACAGAAGCTCCAGATCCTCTACACGCGGCTGAGCTCCGATATCTTTCCCCTCATCCGGGACGCACCAACCTACGTTGAGGCCATGGCGCTACTGAAGGTGAACTACACTCAGCAGACTAACAAGCTCTATGCCAGGCACCTCCTGTCCACGCGGCATCAACTCCCCGGTGAGTCTGTGGAAGATTTCTGCCGTGCCCTGCACGTCCTGGTGAGAGACTGTGATTGCCAGGCCGTTTCAGCCGCTGAGCATTCTGACCTGCTACTTAGAGACGCGTTCGTTACGGGCATAGGGTCGGCCTACATCCGCCAGCACCTCATCGAAGGGGCTACCCGCGACCTCGCAGTGACCAAGAAACCAGCGCTCTTGCTCGCAGTCACCTCATGCAAAACACAGGCGTATGCCCTCGACCTCACGGCCCACCCCTTCTGCGCATCGTGGACCCCGCCAATGACCACCCCACCATGGACCCCATCAGCGACCTCCCCCGCCAACCCCAGGCCTGCGCCACATGGCAGCCAACCAACTGCGGTGGACCCAAGTGCTAATTCTGCGGACAGTCAAAACACCCCCGGCAGCGCTGCCCGGCACGGAGCGCGCTCTGCAACGCCTGTGGGAAGAAAGGACATTTCGCTGCTGTGTGCCAGGCCCGCTCGATCGCCGCTATTGTCCCTGTACCCCCCACGTGCGAGGGGCGGGATTCATGCCGCCCGCCGGCAATTCTCCGCCCCGGCGGGGGTCGGAGAATCCCGGCCAAGATGTTGTTCCTCCAGTTTGCATTGCGCTTCACTGGAACATTGCAGCAGGCTAAGAACAGACATGTGGGCATGGGAGCAGGGTCTGTTGTTAAAATGGCAAGCAACAGGAAGTTCAGGGCCCTGAATGCGCATAGACCGAAGATGCTCAGTAAAGCGATCACCCAGTCTGCATTTGGTCTCTCCGATATAGAGGAGATCACATTGGGAGCAGCGAATGCAGGAGACCAAATTGGAAGAGATGCAAGTGAAACGCTGCTTAACCTGGAATGAGTGTTTTGGGCCTGGGATGTTAAGCATGGAAGAGGTAAAGGGGCAGGTGTCACACCTTCTGCGATTGCATGAGAAGGTGCCATGGGTGATGGCAGAGGTACTGGTTATGGTTGAGGAGTGGACTAGATTGTCTCGGAGGGAACGGTCTCTGCGGAATGCTGACAGAGGGTACTGAAAAGGCTTTGGGCCCTGACAATATTCCGGCAATAATACTGACGACATGTGTTCCAGAACTTGTCGCACCCCTAGCCAAGCTGTTCCAGCACAGATACAACGCTGACATCTATCCGGCAATGTGGAAAATTGCCCAGGTATGTCCTGTAAAACAAAATGTAGGACAAATTCAATTGGCCAATTATCGCCCTAACAGTCGATTCTCAATCATCAGAAAAGTTATGGAAAAGTTCATCAACAGTGCTAGCAAGCGGCACTTTCTTAGGAATAACCTGCTCACTGACTCTCAGTTTGGGTTCCACAAGGGTCACTCGGCTCCTGATCTCATTACAGCCTTGGTTCAAACATGGACCAAAGAGCAGAACTCCTGAGGTGAGGTAAGAGTAACTGCTCTTGACATCAAGGCAGCATTTGACCGAGTATGGCATCAAGGGGCCCAAGCAAAACTTGAGTCAATGGGAATCATGGGGAAAGCTCTCCACTGGTTGGAGTCACACCTGGCACAAAGGAAGATGGTTGTGGTGGTTGGAGGTCAGTCATCTCAGTCACAGGTCATCACTGCAGGAGTTCCTCAGGGTAGAGTCGTATGCCCAACCATCATCAGCTGCTTCATTAATGACCCGCCTTGTAACATAAGGTCAGATGTGGGGATGCTCACTGATGTTTGCACAATGTTCAGCACCATTCACAACTCCTCAGACACTGAAGCATTCCATGTGCTAATGCAGAAAGACCAGGACAATATCCAGGTGTACGCTGCCAAATGGCAAGTAACTATCGTGCCACACAAGTGCATGGCAATGAACATCTCCAATAAGAGGGAATCAAACTATTGCCCCTTGACATTCAATGCCATTACTGAATCCCCCACTATCAACATCCTGGGGGTTACACCGACAAGAAACTGATCTGAACTGACCATATAAATACTGTGGTTACAAGAGCAGGTCAGAGGCTGGGAATCCTGCAGCGAGTAACTAACCTCCTGACTTCTTAAAGCCGGTCCACCATCTCCAAGGCGCAAGTCAGGAGTGTAATGAAATACTCTACACTTACCTGGATGAGTGCTGGCAACACTCAAGAAGCTCAACACCATCCAGGATCTAATATTTCTCAGCGTTTTCCATAGAATTTACAGTGCAGAAGTAGGCCATTCGGCCCATCGACCTGCACTGGCTCTTGGAAAGAGCACCCTACCCAAGCCCACACCACCCTATCACTCAGTAACCACATTCAACCATCACTAAGGGCAATTTTGGACACTAAGGGCAATTTAGCATGGCCAATCCACCTAACCTGCACATCTTTGGACTGTGGGAGGAAACTGGAGCACTCGGAGGAAACCCACGCACACATGGGGAGAACGTGCAGACTCCACACAGACAGTGACCCAGCCGGGAATCGAACCTGGGACCCTGGAGCTGTAAAGTAATTATGCTAACCACTATGCTACCGTGCTGCGTTTTGTTTATTTCATCAGATGTGGGTGTTACTGGCCAGCGCGGCATTTATTACCAATCCCTAATTGCCCTTGTGAAGGTGGTGGTAATCATAGAATTTACAGTGCAGAAGGAGGCCATTCAGCCCATCGGGTCTGCACCGGCTCTTGGAAAGAGCACCCTACCCAAGGTCAACACCGCCACCCTATCCCCATAACCCAGTAACCCCATCCAACACTAAGGGCAATTTTGGACACTAAGGGCAATTTATCATGGCCAATCCACCTAACCCGCACATCTTTGGACTGTGGGAGGAAACCGGAGCACCCGGAGGAAACCCACGCACACACGGGGAGGATGTGCAGACTCCGCACAGACAGTGACCCAAGCCAGAATCGAACCTGGGACCCTGGAGCTGTGAAGCAATTGTGCTATCCACAAGGCTACCGTGCTGCCTTCTTTAACAGCTGCAGTCCAATGGTGTAAGTACACCCACAGTGCTGCTGGGGAGTGAGTTCTGGAATTTTGACACATCGACAGTGATAAAACATCAATTTATTTCCAAGTTAGGATGGTGGGCGGCTTGGAGGGTGGTGGTGGTCCCATGGATCTGGTAGTGGCCGTGTGTTTGTAAGGTACTTTCTGAGGAGCCTTGGCGAGTTCCTGCAGTACATCTTGTAGATGGTGCACACGGCTGGCATTGTGCGCCGGTGGAGGAGAGGATGGATGTTTGTGGATGGGATGCCAATTAGTGGACTGCTTTAGACTGAATGGTGTTGAGCATCTTGAGATTTGTTGGAGCTGTACCCTCTGACCTTCCCCTCGCTGAGGCTGAATGTGCTGTACTCAGCAAAGGGCTCAGCTTCGTATCCTCATGCCCACCTCTATGAATTTTGGGATCGACGCAATGGTGAACTATTCCTCCACTGCCTTCATTTCCATGATGTGGAGATGCCGGCGTTGGACTGGGGTGAGCACAGTACGAAGTCTTACAACACCAGGTTAAAGTCCAACAGGTTTGTTTCGATGTCACTAGCTTTCGGAGCGCTGCTCCTTCCTCAGGTGAATGAAGAGGTATGTTCCAGAAACACATATATAGACAAATTCAAAGATGCCAAACAATGCTTGGAATGCGACCATTAGCAGGTGGTTAAATCTTTACAGATCCAGAGATGGGGTAACCCCAGGTTAAAGAGGTGTGAATTGCATCAAGCCAGGACAGTAGGTAGGATTTCGCAGGCCAGATGGTGGGGGATGCACATTTTCCCGGGCTGGAGTCCTACCCCATTCAACAGGTCCACGTCCTATGAAGAGAGGATGGGGATGAAGACCTCCCTGGCCCTCCGGACATGCCAGACCCTCGCGGCTGCCGCCTGTCCTCCATCCTCTGCCTGCTCCCTGGTTCCTCCCTCAGCTCGCCCTCCAACTGTTCTTGGTCCGGCTCCTCCTCGTCCTCCTCCTCTGACAAGGCTGCATATTCCTCCTCCCCACCTCCAGCACGTAGCACCGCAGCTGTGCCAGGTTGTGAAGGGCACAGCAGGCGATCGCAAAGCGGGCGACCCTCCAGGGGAGTACTGCAGAGCACCATCAGAGCGGTCATGGTATCGGAACAACATTTTCAGCAGTCCGATGCACCGCTCATTGACGGCCCACGTGGCCACATGGGCCTCGTTATATTGGGGCTCCGCATCGGTCACCGGCTTCCACACTGGCATCATTAGTCAGGACATAAGCGGCTACCTCTTATCCCCCAAAGGCCAACCGATCATCCTTCGGTGTCTGTAGACGATGGGGAATCTCAGACTACCACAGGATGTAGCTGGTTTGCAGACTTCCAGGGGAGCGTGCACACACGTTCATGATCTTGAGGTGGTGGTCGCACACAGGTTGGACATTCAGTGGAAACGCTCCCTGCCCAGTGCGCACAAGTGCTAACCATTGTGTTACCGTGCAGCCACCGTTTCCACCGGGTGATTCGGTTCCCTCCCACAGTCCAAATATGTGCAGGTTAAGTGGATTACACTTGCTAAATTGTCCTTAAGTGTCCAAAGGTTAGGTGGGATGTGGGGTTAGGGCAGGGGCGTGGGCCTGGGTAGGGTGTTCTTTCAGAGTGTCGGTGCAGAGTTGATGGGCCAAATGGATTTCTTCTCCACTTGTTCAGAAATTAGCCTTTTTTTTCAATATAAAATTATTGTTTAAATTCCTGCCCCCTCAATGGGCCGTATCAAGCTGGCCTCATAGAATTTACAGTGCAGAAAGAGGCCATTCGGCCCATCGAGTCAGTACCAGCCCTTAAAAAGAGCACCCTACTGAAGCCCATGTATCTACCCTGTCACCGTTACCCAGTAACCCCCACTTAACATTTTTTGGAAACTAAGGGCAATTTAGCATGGCCAATCCATCTAACCTGCACATCTTTGGACTGTAAGAAGAAACCGGAGCACCCGGATGAAACCCACGCAGAAAAGGGGGGAAACGTGCAGACTCCGCACAGTCAGTGACCCAATCCGGGAATCGAACCTAGGACCCTGGAGCTGTGAAGCAACTGTGCTAACCACTATGCTACCTGCCTTCGATGGGAGTCCCATGCTGGCTTGCCCTCCATGGGTATTCCCAAACTGGCCTGCCCTCAATGGGGTCGCTGCTTCATAAGGGGTCAGGTCGGCTCTCCTGCACTGCGCTGGAGCCTGCGCAGGCCGGGTGCTGGAGGCCCGAATCTGCTGCAGAGAATGGAAGGTTGGACGCATCATCCGAGTGCAGGTAAATGCGCTCATTTTTCATTTAGAACCAGCAGCCCGCTGCTTTCCGCTGCTAGCCGGATGTTACTGGCCACATACCCAAGAGGCAATTGGCTTGGTCAGTTTGTGTAGACAGGGTGTCTGTGATGCCCCAGTGACATGTCCTGATATGTCTGTGTCTCCGACTACATCCATGTTCAGTGTTTATTTTTAAAAAGTTCCGTACAATCCTCAGTGTTAATGTCATTGGTCAGAATTCCTCTCCCTTTAAAACATAGAACATAGAACAATACAGCGCAGTACAGGCCCTTCGGCCCACGATGTTGCACCGAAACAAAAGCCATCTAACCTACACTATGCCATTATCATCCATATGTTTATCCAATAAACTTTTAAATGCCCTCAATGTTGGCGAGTTCACTACTGTAGCAGGTAGGGCATTCCACGGCCTCACTACTCTTTGCGTAAAGAACCTACCTCTGACCTCTGTCCTATATCTATTACCCCTCAGTTTAAAGTTATGCCCCCTCGTGCCAGCCATTTCCATCCGCGGGAGAAGGCTCTCACTGTCCACCCTATCTAACCCCCTGATCATTTTGTATGCCTCTATTAAGTCTCCTCTTAACCTTCTTCTCTCCAACGAAAACAACCTCAAGTCCATCAGCCTTTCCTCATAAGATTTTCCCTCCATACCAGGCAACATCCTGGTAAATCTCCTCTGCACCCGCTCCAAAGTCTCCACGTCCTTCCTATAATGCGGTGACCAGAACTGTACGCAATACTCCAAATGCGGCCGAACCAGAGTTCTGTACAGCTGCAACATGACCTCCTGACTCCGGAACTCAATCCCTCTACCAATAAAGGCCAACACTCCATAGGCCTTCTTCACAACCCTATCAACCTGGGTGGCAACTTTCAGGGATCTATGTACATGGACACCTAGATCCCTCTGCTCATCCACACTTTCAAGAACTTTACCATTAGCCAAATATTCCGCATTCCTGTTATTCCTTCCAAAGTGAATCACCTCACACTTCTCTACATTAAACTCCATTTGCCACCTCTCAGCCCAGCTCTGCAGCTTATCTATATCCCTCTGTAACCTGCTACATCCTTCCACACTATCGACAACACCACTGACTTTAGTATCGTCTGCAAATTTACTCACCCACCCTTCTGCGCCTTCCTCTAGGTCATTGATAAAAATGACAAACAGCAACGGCCCCAGAACAGATCCTTGTGGTACTCCACTTGTGACTGTACTCCATTCTGAACATTTCCCATCAACCACCACCCTCTGTCTTCTTTCAGCTAGCCAATTTCTGATCCACATCTCTAAATCACCCTCAATCCCCAGCCTCCGTATTTTCTGCAATAGCCTACCGTGGGGAACCTTATCAAACGCTTTGCTGAAATCCATATACACCACATCAACTGCTCTACCCTCATCTACCTGTTCAGTCACCTTCTCAAATAACTCGATAAGGTTTGTGAGGCATGACCTACCCTTCACAAAGCCATGCTGACTATCCCTGATCATATTATTCCTATCTAGATGACTATAAATCTTGTCTCTTATAATCCCCTCCAAGACTTTACCCACTACAGACGTGAGGCTCACCGGTCTATAGTTGCCGGGGTTGTCTCTGCTCCCCTTTTTGAACAAAGGGACCACATTTGCTGTCCTCCAGTCCTCTGGCACGATTCCTGTAGCCAATGATGACATAAAAATCAAAGCCAAAGGTCCAGCGATCTCTTCCCTGGCCTCCCAGAGAATCCTAGATAAATCCCATCAGGTCCCGGGGACTTATCTATTTTCAGCCTGTCCAGAATTGCCAACACCTCTTCCCTACGTACCTCAATGCCATCTATTCTATTAGCCTGCGGCTCAGCATTCTCCTCCACAACATTATCTTTTTCCTGAGTGAATACTGACGAAAAATATTCATTTAATATCTCGCCTATCTCTTCAGACTCCACACACAATTTCCCATCCCTGTCCTTGACTGGTCCTACTCTTTCCCTAGTCATTCGCTTATTCCTGACATACCTATAGAAAGCTTTTGGGTTTTCCGTGATCCTTCCTGCCAAATACTTCTCATGTTCCCTCCTTGCTCGTCTTAGCTCTCTCTTTAGATCCTTCCTCGCTACCTTGTAACTATCCATCGCCCCAACTGAAACTTCACACCTCATCTTCACATAGGCCTCCTTCTTCCTCTTAACAAGAGATTCCACTTCCTTGGTAAACCACGGTTCCCTCGCTCAACGCCTTCCTCCCTGCCTGACCGGTACATACTTATCAAGAACACGCAGTAGCTGATCCTTGAACAAGCCCCACTTATCCAGTGTGCCCAACACTTGCAGCCTACTTCTCCACCTTATCCCCCCCAAGTCACGTCTAATGGCATCATAATTGCCCTTCCCCCAGCTATAACTCTTGCCCTGCAGTGTATACTTATCCCTTTCCATCATTAACGTAAACGTCACCGAATTGTGGTCACTGTCCCCAAAGTGCTCTCCTACCTCCAAATCCAACACCTGGCCTGGTTCATTACCCAAAACCAAATCCAACGTGGCCTCGCCTCTTGTTGGCCTGTCAACATATTGTTTCAGGAAACCCTCCTGCACTCACTGTACAAAAAACGACCCATCTATTGTACTCGAACTATATCTTTTCCAGTCAATATTTGGAAAGTTAAAGTCTCCCATAATAACTACCCTGTTACTTTCGCTCTTATCCAGAATCATCTTCGCCATCCTTTCCTCTACATCCCTAGAACTATTAGGAGGCCTATAAAAAACTCCCAACAGGGTGACCTCTCCTTTCCTGTTGCTAACTTCAGCCCATACTACCTCGGAAGAAGAGTCCCCATCTAGCATCCTCTCCGCCACCGTAATACTGCTCTTGACTAGCAGCGCCACACCTCCCCCTCTTTTGCCTCCTTCTCTGAGCTTACTAAAACACCTAAACCCCGGAACCTGCAACATCCATTCCTGTCCCTGCTCTATCCATGTCTCCGAAATGGCCACAACATCGAAGTCCCAGGTACCAACCCATGCTGCCAGTTCCCCTACCTTGTTTCGTATACTCCTGGCATTAAAGTAGATACACTTCAAACCACCTACCTGAACACTGGCCCCCTCCTGCGACGTCAAATCTGTGCTCCTGACCTCTATACTCTCATTCTCCCTTACCCTAAAACTACAATCCAGGTTCCCATGCCCCTGCTGCATTAGTTTAAACCCCCCCAAAGAGCACTAACAAATCTCCCCCCCAGGATATTTGTGCCCCTCAGGTTCAGATGTAGACCATCCTGTCTGTAGAGGTCCCACCTTCCCCAGAAAGAGCCCCAGTTATCCAGAAATCTGAATCCCTCCCGCCTGCACCATCCCTGTAGCCACGTGTTTAATTGCTCTCTCTCCCTATTCCTCATCTCACTATCACGTGGCACGGGCAACAACCCAGAGATAACAACTCTGTTTGTTCTAGTTCTGAGCTTCCATCCTAGCTCCCTGAAAGCCTGCCTGACATCCTTGTCCCCTTTCCTACCTATGTCGTTAGTGCCAATGTGGACCACGACTTGGGGCTGCTCCCCCTCCCCCTAAGGACCCGGAAAACACGATCCGAGACAATGTCCCAATGTCATCCGGACACTCACCTGACGAAGATCCACACACCGAAAGTTTGTGATTCCAAATAAACCTGTTGAACTTTAACCTGGACGTCTACACTGTGCCCATCCCAGTCCAACGCCGGCATCTCCACCTCAGGGAAATGTGGACATTGGGGGATCGTTAGCTCAGTTGCATCTCTTCAATATTCAAACTGTCTCAATGTGTCTCTGAAATCCACCGCTGTCCCAGTTAGTGAGTTGTCCTGCATTGTGGAACAGTGTCATGGACATCAGGAGAGAACCATTTGGGCTGGAGGAGGGGGGGTTGTTTTGGGCGGTATGACAGACTGGGTAATAGCAGATCAGCACCTGATTTACACTCCAATCCATTCCATCAGAGTAAATGCTGCCCAGGATGGATTCCAGTTCCTGGTTTAACCTCCAGCCTGTGCTGTGTTATTGGATCTCAGCTGGTCAAATAGGTGTCTGCTGTACGGTCACACATTTTGTGCTACTGTCCAAGACAAATGTAAACTCCTGCTGTAATCTCGACTGAGTTATCCAATCACATCTTGATGTTAATGAGGCTACAACAGTCAGTTTAACCTCGCTGGTCTGGGAAGTGGGTACAATCCAGGTTCTCCTCCAAAATATCAATCTCCATTTTCTCACTGACGCAGAGGGATTTGGATAGTTTAAGTGAATGGGCAGATGGAATACAATGTTGACAAATGTGAGGTTATCCATTTTGGTAGGAATAACAGCAAAAGCAATTATTATTTAAATGATAAAATATTAAAACATGCTGCTGTGCAGAGGGATCTGGCTGTGCGAGTGCATGAGTTGCAAAAAGTTGGTTTACAGGTGCAACAGGTGATTAAGAAGGCAAATGGAGTTTTGTCCTTCATTGCTAGAGGGATGGAGTTTAAGACTAGGGAGGTTCTGCTGCAATTGTATAAGGTGTTAGTGAGGCCACACCTGGAGTATTGTGTTCAGTGTAGGTCTCCTTACTTGAGAAAGGACGTACTGGCACTGGAGGGTGTGCAGAGGCGATTCACTAGGTTAATCCCAGAGTTGAGGAAGTTGGATTACGAGGAGAGGTTGAGTAGACTAGGACTGTACTCATTGGAATTTAGAAGGATGAGGGGGGACCTTATAGAAACATATAAGATTATGAAGGGAATAGATAGGATAGATGCGGGCAGGTTGTTTCCACTGGCGGGTGAAAGCAGAACTAGGGGGCATAGCCTCAAAATAAGGGGAAGTAGATTTAGGACTGAGTTTAGGAGGAACTTCTTCACCCAAAGTGTTGTGAATCTATGGAATTCCTTGCCGAGTGAAGCAGTTGGGGCTCCTTCATTAAATGTTTTTAAGATAAAGATAGATAGTTTTTTGAGGAATAAAGGGATTAAGAGTTATGGTGTTCGGGCAGGAAAGTGGAGCTGAGTCCACAAAAGATCAGCCATGATCTCATTGAATGGTGGAGCAGGCTCGAAGGGCCAGATGGCCGACTCCTGCTCCTAGTTCTTATGTTCTTATGTTTTCCCCCCGACCCTCACCTGAGGTGCAGTGACTCTCAGGTTAAACCACCAGCAAGGGCAGCACGCTGGCTCAGTGGTTAGCACTGCTTCTTCACGGCACCGAGGTTCCAGTTTTGATCCCGGTGCTGGGTCACTGTCCGTGTGGAGTTTGCACATTCTCCCCGTATTGGTGTGGGTTTCGTCCCCAAAACCCAAAGGTGTGCAGGGTAGGTGGATTGGCCACGTTAAATTGCCCCTCAATTAGAACAAATGAATTGGGTACACTAAATTTATTTAAAAAAAGGTTAAACCACCAGCAGTCAGCTCGCCCCCTCAAAGGGGAAAGCAGCCTATGGTCATCTGGGACTATGGCGACTTTACCTGGGACACCAAGGAAAGGGTAATAAATACCAACCTTGTCAACAACTGTTTAGCACAGGGCTAAATCGCTGGCTTTGAAAGCAAACCAAGGCAGGCCAGCAGCACGGTTCAATTCCCGTAACAGCCTCCCCGAACAGGCGCCAGAATGTGGCGACTAGGGGCTTTTCACAGTAACTTCATTTGAAGCCAACTTGTGACAATAAGCGATTTTCATTTTCATTTTTTCACATCCCAAGAAGCAACAATAAATACCATGTGATCACAATCTGCAAAGACTCAACCAAATATGTCCCTGATTAAAGTTTTTACAGCTTCATTTTTCTTTCGGATTGAAGAGCATTGGAACATTTAAAATATAAAAATTGGCTCCACATATTGCTCTGAAATGTGGTCTTTGAAAATGGCCCGACGGATAATTGAAGTGAGGTTTCAGATCTGACTTTGGAGGCAGCTTTACTTCAGTGGTCATTGGGTGGTCCAGATCTCACAGACATTTCCAATTACCTTGTTTTAGAGTGAGGCACTCGGCTGATTTCATTACTTTGCATTGACAGAGCCACACACCATCGCCTGGCCTCAATTCACAGTAACATTTACATGGTGCTTTGCACTTTACGATATTGAACTCATGGGAGATGAAGAAAAACATTGTCACAAGATCAAAGTTACTTCATCTGCACCTGGTGTAGAAGCCAGGTATTTTGAATACAACTAGTATAGGTCAAAGATAGCTGTTTAAGCATAAATGTTGAGCCCCAGTTTTAAATACCCATTTATACAGCATAATTCACTTTTGCTGAGGTCCGTTGTTCTGGCAAATGCATATTTTCAAAGACAGTGTGACATTAAAACAGCACAGTTGCAAAACAATTTGACACTGCTTGTGCTAATTGTCAAGGCCAAGGGCTGAATACACAGCAACATGAAGGCACCATTGTTCACAATGCAGATAACAGCTGGGTCAGAAAAGCTGATGTTGCACATTGAAGATGGACAGCTTGCCATCAAATCAAATGTGTTTGAGTCTAACCCAAACCGATTAGGATTATATTGGGGTGTGATTAGATGATTTAAGACAGATATGAAAGTGTATAACTGAAAAGTTTCCGCCCGCCATTTTAGTGTTGTCTTTGGGTGTATTGTCTTTGTGTGTTGTCTTTGGGGGTGTGTGTTGAGGAGATGTCTTTGTGTTGTCTTTCTGTTAGTTTAGTGTTTTTTGCCTTTGATTCTAGTCTCCATTTTAGAGATGTCTTTTGGGGGTTCTGTCAGTCTACCAGTCTGTGTCAGTGATGTTAGTCCACTTTTGACTTTGAGTTTGAGTTTAGCTGAAGATTAGCTTTCTCTCTCTCTTCATGTTTCATTGCCAGACTTTGACCTTTTAAAAGTTACTTTCGAGCTGTCTGCCTAAGCAAAGAAAGGTAATGTCTGTACTTCTCTGAAAGCTTTGAATTGTCTACGAATTGCCTTTTAAATGACTTTCAAATTGTAATCAAGCAACTACAAATAAAACAATTCTTTTTGGCACCTGAGAAGTTTATACTGCAAATATCTGCTGAGTCCCAGTATTCGCAAAGTGCTACTGATAACCGAATAGTGGAAATTATATAAATTCCTTCAACTATACACAGTCGAATAATACAAGGAATCGAACAACTTGGCAAAGTCCAGAAATATTACAAATCTTACAGCTTGTCGTATTGCGCCAGGACTTGATTCATCAACTAAGCTTCCCCCAAACTTGGCGTAGTTCGACAGGTTAAGATCCCATAAATTATAGATTCCTATAATTGGCGAGTCAGGGAGGAGTCGAACCTAGAATGTTCTGATTAGATCCCATAAATTTAAGATTCCTACACCTGGACAAACTAAATTCCTGAATTTAACTAACTTTACATTTTCTAACATGCTTTCAAAAAGCACCTGTAATTCTCCCTGACTCTTTATTCCCGGGATTAGTTACACAGCTTGTTATCAAACCAGAATCTAACAGGAATGAGGAGGTGGGTGGTGGGTGTGAGTGTGATTCCACACAGCATGAGGACACCACCAGATACTGCAGGGAATGATCCCTGGCATCGGGAAAATTGCAGGGAAAATATCTGGAAGTTATTGCAACTGGGAAAGGTGAAGGGAATTCTGGACCGGAGGATGGTCCAGTGTTTTGAATTTGTCCTGGAGTGACACTCGAATAGACCGGGGACCCTGAATGGACAGACAGTCGGGAGGGGTGAAAGGATCTGTTCCTGCCCTCTTTGCCCACCAGGTGCCTTTCACAACATTAAAAAGATGTAAAACCCGGCCTTCTCCCAGCCACAATGTAACTTCTGGGAAGTTTGCCCCCATTGATCTCACAAATGTGTCACTGCCTCATTGTCACTGTCAGCAGTTAAACCAGCATCAGGCTCCAATAGATGTCCCCAGACCCCAGCATTTAAATGTTCAAGGGGACCCTGCCTGTCTCCAGCGGAAAGTTGGTGAAGTGAACGTGGGGTTTGGCCTGGAATGGAATGACCCCCTCCCAGCAACAGGAGAAACACGTCCGAAGCTGATGGGGGAAGAAAAGAAAGAGGGGAAAGGGGAGAAGAAGGAGCAAACCCCCTTTCCATACCATCCAGGGAGGGCAAAAGAGGGGGTGGGTGGGAGAGGGACAGGGAGAGGAGGGCTAGGGGTGGTGGGAGGGACCGCACGCCGAGCAAAATCACAGAAAACTGTATAAAGGACAACTCAAGTGAAAAAAAGACAAACCTTTCTGTATTGTACAGTGAATGAACACAACCAGCAATGTGTGTAATTGTTTATAATCCTTGAAAATACCAATAAAATGATTTTAAAATAAAATGGATACACCCACCTGCCCTTTGGGGTTTCCTCCGCATGTGCGATATTCCAGTGAGTAATGGAGAACATCCTGCGAGGCCTGCCCTGCGAGGTGCTCTATCTCAACGACGTTCTGATCACTGGCTCGTCCGACCAGGAGCACCTATAAAACCTGGCCGGGGCATTTTGAGGATGCCGGCTTCTGCCTCTGGTGGGGAAATGTGTATTCAATGCCACCGAAGTAACATACGTCAGCTACCGCATGGACCACCATGTCTTGCAGCTGGTGGAAGGGAAGGAACAAGCAATTGTGCAGGCTCCAGTACCAGGTGGCACAACGGAACTCCGTTCGTTCCAGGGAATGGTAAGCTACTATGACATGTTCATCCCAAACCTGACCACCACCACCATCTGTTGAAGAAGGGGTAACACTGGGAGTGGGGCTGAACACTGGGAGCGGTTTCGTCGAGATGAAACAACAACTCTCCTCGTCAAGACCACTAACCCACTTCGACCCATCCCGACCAACTCTGTTTTTATAAAATGCATTTGATTACAAACATGTATCAAAATAGTTTACAGCAAATAAACACCCTGAGAAACATATTTCCCAGGATTCAACTATAGTCTGTACAGAACTTTTCCCTTTTTCACTCTCCCCCTTTCCTCCCTCCACCCTGCGATGAACAGCTCCTCAAACATGGTCACAAATATCCCCCACCCTTTCTCAAACCACCCTGCAGAGCATCTTAACTCATACTTTATCTTCTCCAACCGCAGGAAGATGTACAGGTCACCCAACCAGGACGCACTGGCGATGCTGACCGTCAGTCCATTAAAATACGCCGCTGTGCAATCAGAAAAGCGAAGGCTACAAAATCGGCTATCATCCCAGCCAAACCTGTTGACCTGCGACGTTTCTCTGTACGGCGTAGGGGCCGTGCTGCCCATGAAATGGATGAAGGAGCTTAGCATGGAGGACAGCATGATCCTTTGGGGGCCCCACATGGGGGTCCCCAAACGTGGACCTGGCCTGCTCCTGATGGACCTCCAAGATGTGGTCCAAGATGGAAATGTTAGCTCGAAGCAACATTTGGTGGCCGAGTACAATGTGGACATCGAGCGGGTGGCCCAGCGCTGCATCCAGTGTCAGGCACACCAGATGTTGCCTCCTGTAACCCTGCTCCACCCGTGGGAATGGCCAGGTCGTCCATTGTCTCGCCTCCATATTGACATTCAAGGGGCGTTGTTCCTTATCCTCGTCGATGCCCACTCAAAGTGGATGGAGGCCCTCAAGATACAGACGACAGCGGATCACCATAAAGAAACTCAGGCACATTTTCAGCATGCACGGCATCCCGACGTGCTGGTATCGGACAATGGTACGCCGTTTGCGAGTGCAGAATTTGTGGCATTCATGTCTACCAACGGGATCCATCATGTGAGGACTGCCCCATACCATCCAGCTTTGAATGGGTTGGCCGAGCAGGCAATGCAAACATTTAAGCTCGGCAGGAATAAACAAAGATCGGGATCCTGGGAGACCCGCTTAGCAAGGTTCTTGTTCTGCTGCTGGACAAACCCACATGCCACGATGGGCATCGCGCCAACCAAGATGTTGATGGGTTTCCACCTCCGCACCCATTTGAGTCTCATCCTTCTGGATAGTGGCAGAAAGGTCCACCACGTTCAGGATCGAACTAAGGCAGACACAGGTCAGCGCCGGGCACTGCACGAGTTCGCACCGGGAGACGCAGTACACGTTCGGAACTTCAGCGGAGGGGCCGCTTGGACCTCAGGCATCATGTTGGCCAAAACAGGTCCGCACCCTTATCAAATACGGGCACAAGGCTGTGAGTCTAATCACCACGTGGACCATATTTGAAGCTGCAAGCCGGATACTCCTGTCTTACTGGCCGCTGATTCAGACATCTTAGGCGGGAATCTCCGAGCCCGCGCCGGCTCAGACAATCGCCGGGGGGGCACGCGAATCCCGCCGCGCCACTCCGATGCCGGGCCTGTGATGCTCCGATGGGGATTGCGCCACGTGGCCCGCAGTATCGGCAGCCCTGGTACGACGTGCTGGTCCCTGGGCCTGCTGCGAGTCCCGGACCGGATGGACCGAAGTCCCGCCAACGTGACCACAGCTCACACCGGCGTAAATCAAACATGGTATTTAACGGCGTCAACCAGTCGTCCTGGCTGGCGAAGGTGGAGGTACGGGTCGGCGTGGGGGGGCCGCCACATGTCGAGATGGCTGGGCTGTGGCTGGGGGGGGGATGCATTTGGTGGGGGCGGAGGCCGGCCAGGGCCGGGGGTGCCGGGCGGTGTCGGGGCTGATGTCTGGGGAGGGTGGGGGTGGGGTGGGGAGCTGGTGTCTGTGGAGGGTGGGGATTGGCGCCGGGTGTTGTTTTGCCTGGCCAGGTGCCACCTGGCAGCAGTGCCGACCACGCAGCCCATGGCACCAGGTTGCAGAAGTGAGTATATGCATTGTTGCTATGTCGTCTACCCCCACCCCCTGCAGACCGTTATGTTTGGCAATCACCCAGCGATGTTGGCCGCCATGGTGCTGTCATGCATGTAGCCCTATGGCAGCAGGAGCAGGGATGTGCCAGGGAGGTGGCGGAGGCTGCCGTAGAGGAGTGTGCCACAGAGGAGCAGGTGGCAGGCACCCAGGCTGGACGGCCGGCTGCCCAACAGGACCAGGAGGAGGAGGATGAGGAGGAGGAGATGGTGCCACGGTGACCGAGGCCCTGTGTGTACTGGCTTTGTCGTATCAAGACCTCATGGACAGGGCATGCAGGAGGATACTCCGGATGAGGCTGAAAACCGTCACCCATATCTGCCACCTGATGCAAACCTGCCGTGGGATTGGGGTGGACGTCTCCTCCCGTCAAGGTGACAGTGGCCCTGAACTTTTATGCCACGGGGTCATTCCAATCGCCGAGTGAGGACCTGTCCGGCATTTCCCAGGCATCGGTGAACAGATGCATCCGTGCAGTGACGGATGCCCTGTAAAAAAAAACAGACCGCTACATCCAGTTCCCTGTGGACCAGGCCAACCAGGATGCTTGGTCAGCGGGCTTCGCTGCCGTGGCCAGGTTACCCATGGTCCAGGGTGCAATCGATGGGGTGCACGTCGCCCTGTTGCCACCAGCCGATAACAGGGCCGTGTCCATGGACAAGAAGGGGTCCTACTCCATGTCAATGCAGGTGGTCTGTGACCACTAGATGAAGATCCAGGACGTCTGTGCCCATTACCCGGGCAGTGTACATACTCGTTTATATTGGCCCAATCGTTCACCCCTGCCATGTTCGAGGGACATCCCCCCCGATACGGAGGCCACAGCTGGGACCGGGCCACGGCGTTGAGCGCATCTGCGATCTGCAGTTGTGTGGTGAACGGTTACTGTATTACTGTACCCTTTCCATCATGTAAGGTGATATCCCCTTTAAGACCGGGCTTGGAACTCTGGGGGACTCCACCTCCGGCTCCGCCCACCTGGGAGCCATATATAAGGGGCCACCCTCTGGGCGGCACCCAGTAAGCACCCGTCTCGGCACCAGGCTAGTTCTTAGATTATTAAAGCCTTCTTTACCGTTTTACTCTCTAAGCATCGTTATTGAGGGTACAACTATTTAATAAGCTAAACTACATCAGGATGGACGCAGGACTAAAACCAGAGAAGCTCAATCTGGAAGCATGGACACCGGAGGCAAAGAAAATTTTTAAATACTGACTCCGATGCTTCGAGGACTACCTGGTCTCCTCAGAGACTCCCATCCTGGGGGCCACACCAGCTGCGCCTACTCCACGCCCGGGTTAGTCACAGAATCTCCGCCACGCTCAAAAAGGCGACTACCTACAAAGAGGCGGAGGGTTACTATGCAAGGGGTTTGTCAAACCCATCAACGAGGTACATGCCCGGCATCTGCTCTCTACCTGCCGGCAGCGCTCGGGGAAATCGCTAGACAAATTTGTAGAAAAACTTATCGCGCCTCGCCAGGGACTGTGACTATCAGGATGTGACAGGGGAAGTCCATATGAACCTGCACATCAGAGACGCTTTCGTGTCTGGCATCCGCTCGATCTACATCCGGAAGCGGCTACTCGAAAACGGGGCAAAAGACCTCAAGGACATGCTAACGCTCGCCTCGCCGCTGGAAGTGGCCCGAAATAATTTGGACACTCCCCCCCCCCCCTCAGATTTCCCCAGACTCGGCCAAGTTACGGGCACTGCGCGGCGAACCACCCAGACCGGGAGCACACCGTGCTACTTCTGTGGGCAGGGCCAGCATCCACGCAAACGCTGCCCAGCCAGCTCCGCCTCTGCGCCCCCCTGCTGCTCGGACTGGATTTCCAGTGCAGCCACTGAAGCCTGACACTGAAGTTTGGTGGACCCTTGCCCCCCCTCATGGTATTCAGCCTGGCGACACTGAAAGTCGCACCCCCCCCCCTCTATTCGCGAACCTCACTCCCGACTGTAAGCCCGTCGCCACCAGTCAAGTCAGAGGTCCAGCATTTACTGGGAGAGGGGGTGATCGTGGCTAGCAACAGCCCCTGGAGAGCACAAGTGGTGGTAGTCCGGTCCGGGGAAAAGAAACAGATGGTCATGGATTATAGCCAGACCATAAACCGCTTCAGGCAGCTCCATGCGTACCCTCTTCCTCGCATAGCAGAAATGGTAAATCGTATCGCCCAATACCGGGTATTTTCCACGGTCGATCTCAAATCCGCCTGCCACCAGCTCCCCATCCGACCGAAAGACCGCCCTTATACTTCCTTCGAAGCAGCCGGCTGGCTCTTCCACTTCCTCAGGGTCCCCTTCGGCGTCACAAATTGGGTCTCTGTCTTTCAAAGGACGATGGACCAAATGGTGGACCAGTATGGTTTGCGGGCTACATACCCGTACTTGGACAATGTCACCATCTACGGCCACGACCAGCAGGATCATGACACGAACCTCAAAGTTCCTCCAGACCGCCCGAGCCCTCAACCTGACCTATAACAAGGAAAAATGCTTTTTCCACACAACCCGGCTAGCCATCCTCGGCTCTGTCGTGGAAAACGATGTCCTAGGTCCTGACCCCAACCGCAAGCGCCCCCCTAAAGGAACTTTCCCTCCCCCGCAGCCTCAAGACACTCAAACGGTGCTTGGGAATCTTCTCCTATTACGCCCAGTGGGTCCCCAAATATGTGGGCAAAGCCAGCCCACTCATAAAGGCCATGATATTTCCCCTGTCGGCTGAGGCACGATCAGCCTTCAGCCACATCAAGGCCGACATCATCAAGGCCGCTATGCACGTGGTGGACGAAACTATCCCCTTCTGGGTAGAGAGCGATGCGTCAGACATCGCCCTGGCTGTACCCTCAACCAGGCAGGCAGACCAGTAGCGTTCTTCTCCCGGACCCTCACCGCCTCCGAGGTTCGACACTCTGCAGTCGAGAAGGAGGCACAAGCCATTGTGGAGGATGTGCGGCACTGGAGGCACTACCTAGCCGGTAGGAGGTTCACCCTCAGTCGGTAGCCTTTATGTTTGATAACGCACAACGGGGCAAAATAAAAAATGATAACATTTTGAGATGAAGGATCAAACTCTCCACTTACACGTACGATACCAAGTATCATCCAGGGGAGCTCAACGAACCCCCAGATGCCCTGTCCCGTGGCACGTGCGCCAACGCGCAGGAGGACCACCTGCAAGCCATCCACAATGGCCCCTTCACCCGGGGGTTACCCGGCTCGTCCATTTTATCAAGTCCCGCAACCTATCTTACTCAACCAAGGCGGTCAAGGCCATTACCAGGGCTTGCCAGATCTGCACGGAGTGCAAACCGCACTTCTACCGGCCAGACAGGGCTCGTCTCGTGAAGGCCTCGGGGCCCTTTGAGCGACTAAGTGTGGACTTCAAGGGCCCCCTCCTGCCCACTGACCGCAATGCCTATTTCCTCAGCGTTATCGACGAGTTCTCCCGCTTCCCATTCGCCGTCCCCTGTCCCGACATGACCTCAGCCTACGTGATAAAGGCACTGCACAGCATCTTCAACCTGTTTTGTTTCCCCGGTTATATCCACAGCGACCGGGGTACATCGTTCATGAGCGATGAACTGCGTCAGTATCTGCTCAGCAAAGGCATCGCCTCGAGCAGAACGACCAGTTATAACCCACGGAGAAACGGGCAGGTGGAGAGGGAGAACTCGACAGTTTGGAAGGCTGTCCTTCTGGCCCTACGGTTGAGAGGTCTCCCAACCACCCGCTGGCAGGAGGTCCTACCCGACGCCCTACACTCCATTAGGTCGCTCCTTTGCACGGCCATGAATGAGACCCCTCACAACCGATTGTTTGTCTTCCCCAGGAAGTGCACCTCCGGGGTCTCGCTTCCATGTTGGCTGATGGCTCCGGGACCTGTTCTTCTCCGGAGGCAAGTGAGGTGCCATAAAACGGACTCACTAGTCGAGAGGGTCCAATTACTACGCGCGAACCCCAGATACGTCTACGTTGAGTACCCCGATGGCAGGAAAGATACTATTTCCCTCCGGGATCTGGCACCCGCTGGTTCTCCCACTCCAGATGCCCCCTCCCTCACAGCTCCCCTGCGGGATCCGGCACCCACAACCCGACCCCCCGGTCCCACTCTTTGTCGGTGGACACCGACCGCGCGTGCCCCCCTAGCGCCCCCTTCTACACATCCCGCCGGCACCGCTACCCCCAGCCCCAGCTATTTCCCCTGCGCCCCAATCCCCTACCCCGACCCGGACCAAGGCTCCGACCACCGTGCTCCCGGACGTACTCTCAACTAAGAACTCCGTGTCTGCCGCACAACCGCCCAAGCTCAGGAGGTCAATGAGGACGATCAGGCCGCCAAAATGAATGGACTTATGATTGCACTTCACCCCCACCGGACATTTTTTAAAACAGGGGATGAATGTGATGAACAGTTACTGTATTACTGTACCTTTATCATCATCTAAGGTGATGTCCCCTTTAAGGCCGGGCTTGGAACCCTGGGGGACTCCGCCTCCGGCTCCGCCCACCTGGGAGCCGTATATAAGGGGCCGCCCTCTGGGCGGCACCCAGTAAGCACACATCTCGGCACCAGGCTAGTTCTCTAGTAAGGTGCTTTACTCTCTAAGCACCGTTATTGAGGATACAAGAAGTTGGCTCTTGCTCATGGCTGCCTGTGATGCACCTGCATGGAAAGCGCCAGGCCTTGCAAACTGCTGCCCATGTCCACCCGTGCTGTGTCGGCCTAGATGGCGGCAATGACCGGCACCACTCGCTGCTCCTGCAGGCGGGTGGACTCCTCCACCTGCGTCTGCAGCTGCTGCAAGCCAGCCGTCATCCCCATCACTTATCCCAGGGTCCCTGACTGTATTGGGTCTATGGGTGAATGTGGAAACTCCAGGAATCTGGGACCTGTCTGGGCGACAGCTAATTGTTGGAGCCGGGCTGCCCTCCGACCGTCCGCCCCCTCGACTGCTCCTACCTCCACCTGATGTACCGGTACAGCTGTGTTGTGCGCAGCAGTGAATGTCTCAGAAGCATCATCACTAAATTGCTGAACCGAGATGGGAGTCTCTGCGATGGTGGAGGGTGTAGGAGATAGTACTGGCGTTCCGTCGATGTCCTCATCGGAGCCGAAGTCTGGGATCCCCCGAGGTGGTGTGTCCTGTGTTCATGTGTCCTGGGTGTGTGTGTCCTGGGTGTGTGTGTCCTGGGTGTGTGGGTCCTGGGTGTGTGGGTCCTGGGTGTGTGTGTTCTGGGTGTGTGGGTCCTGGGTGTGTGTGTCCTGGGTGTGTGTGTTCTGGGTGTGTGTGTCCTGAGTGTGTGGGTCCTGGGTGTGTGTGTCCGTCTTGGGTGTGTGTGTCCTGGGTGTATGTGTCCTGGGTGTGTGTGCCTGGGTGTGTGTGTCCTGGGTGTGTGTGTCCTGGGTGTGGGTGTCCTGGGTGTGTGTGCCTGGGTGTGTGTGTCCTGGGTGTGTGTGCCTGGGTGTGTGTGTCCTAGGTGTGTGTGTCCTGGGTGTGTGGGTCCTGGGTGTGTGGGTCCTGGGTGTGTGTGTCCTGGGTGTGTGTGTCCTGGGTGTGTGGGTCCTGGGTGTGTGGGTCCTGGGTGTGTGGGTCCTGGGTGTGTGGGTCCTGGGTTTGTGTGTCCTGGGTGTGTGTGTCCTGGGTGTGTGTGTCCTGGGTGTGTGTGCCTGGGTGTGTGTGTCCTGGGTGTGTGTGTCCTGGGTGTGTGTGTCCTGGGTGTGTGGGTCCTGGGTGTGTGTGTCCTGGGTGTGTGTGTCCTGGGTGTGGGTGTCCTGGGTGTGTGTGTCCTGGGTGTGTGTGTCCTGGGTGTCTGTGTCCTGGATGTCGGTGTCCTGGGTGTCGGTGACATCAGTGTGGGTACCCCGTGTCATCGTGTCTTGGGCCGACTGGGACGGGGGTCTGTTGGTGTGGCTGCCCTCCCCGTCGCTGGACGGGTCCCTACGTTGTGCTGGCCCCGGCACAGGGTAGGGGCACCCTACCCTGCCAATACAAAATCATGCTGAAGACCGAAGCCAAACCTGTCATTCAGCCACCCAGGAGGGTTCCAGCTCCACTGCGGGAGAAGTTGAAAGCGGAACTCAACAGACTGCAGTCACAAGGCATCATATCGCGAGCCGACTGACTGGGTTAGCTCCATTGTCTGTATTAAGAAACCTTCTGGAAATCTTCGCATATGCATAGACCCGAAGAACCTGAACCAGAATATTCGCTGGGAACACTACCCCATCCCCAAGCGTGAAGAGATCACGCCTGAGATGGCGAATGCTCGTATCTTCACCAAGCTCGACGCCTCGCAGGGGTTTTGGCAGATACGGCTCGATGACTCCAGCAGATTACTGTGCACGGTCAACACACCATTTGGAAAATTCTGCTTCAATCACATTCCCTTTGCATTATCTCTGCGTCAGAGATCTTCCACAGGATAATGGAGCAAATGACCGAGGGCATCGAGGGTGTCAGAGTCTATGTGGATGACATCATCGTATGGTCCACCATGAAGAAGAACACCTCTGTCGTCTGAAGAAGGTGTTTCAGAGGATTCATAAATATGGTTTGAAACTGAACCAGGCAAAATGCACATTTGCGAAGGAGTCTGTAACCTTTTTGGGTGACACCATATCAGGCCTGATGTGAAAATCGCTGCAATCGGGACCATGAAGACGCCACACGACAAGAGGTGGTGCTACGATTTCTGGGCATCGTCAACTTCCTCGGCACGTTCATTGAGTGGACACAATGTCACCAGAATGAATGGGTGGATCTCAAACAGCAACTAACGAGGGCACCGACCCTTGCTTTCTTTGACGCTACCCGACCCACCGAGATCTCCACTGACGCCAGCCAGGACGGATTGGCGCCATTCTCCTCCAACAGGACGACCAGTCTGACTGGGTCCCGGTGGCATACGCGTCCAGGGCCATGACCCCAACTGAGTGCAGATATGCACAAATCGACAAAGAATGTCTTGGACTCCTCGCTGGGATTCTGAAGTTCCATGACTATGTGTACGGGCTGCCCAAATTCATAGTGGAAACCGACCACAGACCGTTGGTCCATATCATAGACCAGGATCTGAATGACATGACACCTCGTCTGCAGCGCATCATGATGAAGCTGCAAAGGTATGATTTCACCCTAATATACACCCCGGGACGAGACCTTGCCATTGCCGACGCACTGACAAGCGCACCACCAGCCTCCGTCAGAGAAATCGAGGCCCAAACACAGTTATGCATGGAGAATTGGCCTGCTTCGGATGAGAAGCTTTGCCTAATCCGACAGGAGACGCAGAAAGACGCAACCTTACGGAGAGTGCTGCACCTACTCCAGCACGGTTGGACGAGGTGCCAATGACCACAATTTCAGAATGTCAAGTCAGAACTGATTGAAGTTGACGGCCTGCTGCTACGCAATGCGCAGATTGTGATTCCGGCCACACTCCGCGCCGAGATGCTACGGAAGATTCATGAAGGCCACCTCGGCATTGAGACATGCAAAAGGCGAGCACGACAGGTTGTGTACTGGCCCAGCATGAATCAAGACATAATGGGCATGGTCATGACATGTCACACCTGTCAAAGACATCAACCCACACAGTGTAAAGAACCACAGCAGCAACACAAACTCAATGGCGCCGTGGACAAAAGTGGGCTTTGACCTGTTTCATGCCACAGGGAGTGATTACGTCTTGATCATGGACTATTACTCAAACTATCCGGAGGTAATGAAACTCCATGATCTCACGTCGTCATCTGTCATCAAGGCGCGCCAGGAGACATTCGCGCGCCGTGGAATCCCACATGAGGAAATGTCAGATAATGGTCCCTGCTTCGCGAGCTGGGAGTGGAAAGAGTTCTCAGACCGATACAGCTTTCGGCATGTAACGTCCAGTCCACGCTACCCACAGTCAAATGGGAAAGTGGAAAAGGGTGTCCACATCGTTAAACGGCTTATTAGCAAGGCAACAGATTCACGTTCGGACATCAACCTAGTGCTGTTATCCTACCGAGCAACCCCATTGAGCTCAGGACTGTCGCCAGCGCAGATGCTCTTTGGCAGGAACATCCGGACAACCCTACCGGCGATACAATTCCGAGACACCGATAACGTTCTGGTGCTCTACAAAATGCGGGTACTATGGTCCAAACAAAAACAATACTACGATCAACATGTGATCCCACTCCAGCCACTGAAAATGGGCGACATCGTCAGGATCAGGGACCCAGAAGGTGGATGTTCTGAGCCAGCCACGGAGGTCAGGCAGGAGGCACCGCGGTCCTACATTGTCAAGTCGTCGGTAGTACTCTTTCGCCACAATCGCCGGGATCTGTTAATGCTTCGCCTACGACGCTGGTGTTTCCCACACTGGACTTGACCAAGTCCATTAATCCACAGGACGTTCCTAGCCAGACAGTACTCTTGGTGACATCAAACCGTCATTCCCACCTCCACCGTTACAACGCTCCAGCAGAAGCCATAAGGCACCCGACCGGCTGGAGTTGCAGCCACACTTCAACACACCCACAAGACGAATATGAACATTTCTAACGAAAGACTCATAATACTGTTAATTCTTTCTGTATTACTTTATCATTTTCGCAGTGTGCAGATTTGCTTATTCTCACCACTTGTTCTATACAGTTTTCTTGCGGTCAGCACGGTAGCCTTGTGGATAGCACAATTGCTTCACAGCTCCAGGGTCCCAGGTTCGATTCCAGCTTGGGTCACTGTCTGTGCGGAGTCTGCACATCCTCCCCGTGTGTGCGTGGGTTTCCTCCGGGTGCTCCGGTTTCCTCCCACAGTCCAAAGATGTGCAGGTTAGGTGGATTGGCCATGATAAATTGCCCTTAGTGTCCAAAATTGCCTTTAGTGTTGGGTGGGGTTGCTGGGTTATGGGGATAGGGTGGCGGTGTTGACCTTGGGTAGGGTGCTCTTTCCAAGAGCCGGTGCAGACTCGATGGGCCGAATGGCCTCCTTCTGCACTGTAAATTCTATGAAAAATCTAAATTCTAGTTTAGGAAACATATCAACTCAAAAGGGGGGGGGGATGTAGCGATCTGTACATCTGTACATACACCTGCACAGACACCAGGGATTTCAGCACAGATGTAACAGCCACAGCATCACTACAGGGCAGCATCAGAGATGGGTATAAAGGGTCGAGCCCAAGGTAGGATCCGCCTCTTTGAGAAGCACAGAGCTAGGGAGCAGCAGCACACAGAGACAGCTCAGCATTGGCAGTTTACTTTAATTTCACTGGTCATACCTCTTGACTGTTTTACATCTAGTTGAGCTCTGGAAGCAGAACGAACCCTTTGAATAAAGAGCTTGTGTTAACTTTAAGTCTTCAGTCTTCATTCAGACTTAGAGAATAACATAAAGGGCAGAGGGGAAGGGGGGATTAGGAGAGGGGTAAGGGGTGATGAGGGCAGGGGAGGGGGGATGAGGGCACGGGAGAAGGGGGTATGAGGGGAGGGGGAAGCGAGGATGAGGGGAGGGGGAAGGGGGTTGAGGGCAGGGGGAAGGGGGGATGAGGGGAGGGGGAAGGGTGGATGAGGGGAGGGGGAAGCGGGGATGAGGGAGGGTGGGAAGGCGGGGTGAGGGCGGGGGGAAGGTGGGGTGAGGGCAGGGTGAGGGCGGGTGGAAAGGGAGATGAGGGCAGGGAGAAGGGGGGGTGAGGGTGGGGGGAAGGGGATGAGAGGAGGGGGGATGAGGGGAGGGGGATGAGGGAAGGAGGGTGGGGGGTGAGGGTGGGGGAGGGGGAGAGGAGAGGGGGAAGGGGGGGTGGGGGAGGGGGAGAGGAGAGGGGGAAGGGGGGGTGAGGGGAGGGGGGAAAGAGGGTGAGGGCAAGGGGGAAGGGAGGTGAGGGCAAGAGGAAAGGGGGTGAGGACGGGGACGGGGGGTGAGGGCAGGGGGTGGTGGGGTGAGAGCGGGGAGGGTGAGGGCGGGAAGAAGGGGGGTTAGAGCGGGGCGAAGGGGGGATGAGGGCAGGGGGAAGGGGGCTGAGGGTGGGGGTAAGGGTTGGGGGAAAGAGGGGTGAGGGCAGGGGGGATGAGGGGAGGGTGGGGGAAGGAGGGTGGGGGGTGAGGGGAGGGGGTGAGGGGAGGAGGGAAGGGGTAAGGGCAGGGGGAAGGGGGTGAGGGTGGGGGGAAGGGGGGATGAGGGCAGGGGAAGGGGGAGGAGGGCAGGGGAAGGGGGGTGAGGGTGGGGGTGGATGAGGGAAGAGGGGTGATGAGGGTGGGGGGAAGGGGTATCTCACTGTACCGCCCATTGGAGGGTTGGTGCCATGGGCACAGTGGGGGGTACTCACCCTGGCTGCCCTAAGTAGGTCTTTGACCTTCTTGTGGCACTGGCTGCCAATCCTGGGGGTTATCCCCATGGCACTGACGGCTTCTCCCACCTCCTTCCACAGGCGCTGGCTGGTGTTGGCAGTAACCATGCGGCCATGTTCAGGGTACAGGACCTCCCTCCTCTGCCCCACGGCATCCAGGAGCGCTTCGATGTCCCGGTCCTGGAACCTCCGAGCTGCGCATGGGCAGCCATCTTCCCGCGTTGCTGATTCTCTGCTGATGGCGTCAATTTGACAGCGACGCCGGGCGGCCTCAAATACGCCGCGTGTGTCGGTGACGCCGTACTGGGTCGCGCCATCGCGCTTCCCGTGACGCCAGTTCTGGCCCCTTCCATTGAGCAGAATTCTCGCACTTTTGTTGGGTCCAATGCCGGAGTTGATCACGCTGATTTTGACCCAGCGTCGGAACTTGGACGCGGTAAGGGAGAATCCCGGCCCTCGTCTTCACCGCTGCCCCGGCCACCCCTGGACACCGAGATGCTGGATGAACAACCTGATTCAGAAACCAAGGTGGATATTCCACCACCGCTGGAGGTGCCCGCGCCGACTCTCGTGGCATTGCCACCATCACCGCCCAGATGTTCTTCACATAAACTCCAATCTCCGGTCCAATATATGCTTCCTGATCCGCAAAGTCAGCTTCTGCACGCCATCCACAGACAAAATGGTCGAAAGGCCCGGAATTTAAGGGCTGTTTAGCACAGGGCTAAATCGCTGGCTTTGAAAGCAGACAAGGCAGGCCAGCAGCATGGTTCAATTCCCGTAACAGCCTCCCCGAACAGGCGCCGGAATGTGGCAACTAGGGGCTTTTCACAGTAACTTCATTTGAAGCCTACTTGTGACAATAAGCGATTTTCATTTCATTTCTTACCCATGGATGAGGACGTTGCTCTGGACATAGGGGTGGGGGGTAGGAGAGGTTTCCAACTCATGTTGCTGTGGTTTCTCCTTGCACTGCGCAGGCTGAAACTTCTGACATGTCTCACATCCAAGGACCATGTCAGTGATGTCCCTATTTATACCAGGCCAGTATATTGCTTCCCTCACCCTTCTCGAGTATCGTTGCTCTGCGACACAGTGGTATGACTATCCGGTCTACTCGAAGAAACAACCCATCAACCATTGTCAAATCTGCCTGAACATTTCTAAATTGAGGACAATGCCCTTTCGGCCACCCATTATTGATATGGTGTATGACGCGTTGCAGCATTGCATCCTTCTTTGTCTCTTCTCGGATCAGATTGATCTTTTCATCCGAGACCGGTAGATTTTCTGAACACAGCTATACTTGAGATTCAACATCTTGGATGAACTCAAACGGTTCACTTTCTGACGTTATGGTGTGTGATAACGTATCTGCTATGATCAGATCTGTTCCTGGTGTATAGATGACATCAAAGTTGTATCTTCTGAGCTTCATCAGAATTCTTTGGAGTCATGGAATCATGCCATTGTGATTGTTATGTATTATATGCACCAACGGTCTGTGATCCGTCTCTACAGTGAAAGTGGGGAGTCCGTAGACATAGTCATGGAACTTCAATATGCCTGTTAGCAGTCCAAGAGGTAAGTCAAGGGCAGCATAAAAGATAAAGAAAAAGAATACAAAGTGGCGAGCATTAGTGGGAAGCCAGAGGATTGGGACACCTTTAAAAGCGAGCAGAAGACAACTAAAAAAGCACTAAGAGGGGAGAAGATGATGTATGAGTGCAAGCTAGCTAGTAATACATAGGAAGATAGAAAGAGTTTCTTTCAGAATAGAAAAGGTAAGACAGAGGCAAAAATAGACATTGGACAACTGGAAAATGTGGCTAGAGAAATAATAATAGGAATCAAAGAAATGGCAGATGAACTGAATTGTTACTTTGCATCAGTCTTCACGGTGGAAGACACCAGTGGGATGCCAGAGCTCCAGGAGAACCAGGGGGCAGAAGTGAGTACAGTGACCATTACTAAGGAGAAGGTTCTGGGGAAACTGAAAGGTCTGAAGGTGGGTAAGTCACCTGGACTGGATGGATTGCACCCCAGGGTTCTAAAAGAAATAGCTCAGGAGATTGTGGAGGCATTGGTGGTGATCTTTCAGGAATCACTGGAGACAGGAAGGGTCCCAGTGGACTGGAATGTGACTAATGTAACACCTTGTTTAAGAAGGGAGTAGAGGCAGAAGACCGGAAATTATAGGACAGTTAGCCTGACTTCAGTCATTGGTAAGATTTTAGAGTCCGTTATTAAATATGAGATCGCGGAACACTTGGAAGCACGTGATTAAATAGGACTGAGTCAGCACTTCTTCGTCAAAGGGAGATCGTGTCTGACAAATCTGTTAGAATTCTTTGAGGAAGTAACAAGAAAGCTAGACAGAGGAGAACCAGTGGATGTGATTTATTTCGATTTCCAGAAGGCCTTTGACAAGGTACTGCATAGGAGACTGTTAAATAAATTAAGAGCCCATGGCGTTAAGGGTTAGATCCTGGCATGGACAGCTGATTAAAAGCAAATTACTGTGGATGCTGGAATCTGAAACGTAAGATAAAATGCTGGAAAATCTCAGCAAGTCTGGCAGCATCTGTAGGGAAAGAAAAGAGCTAACATTTAGAGCCCGATGACTCTTTGTCAAAGCTTTGACAAGGACAGATGATTACCTGACTGGCAGAAGGCAGAGAGTGGGGATATAGGGGTATTTTTCAGGATGGCAGCCGGTGACTAGCGGTGTGCCTCAGGGGCCGGTATTTTCACAATATACATCATGATCTGGAAGAAGAAACTGAAGATACTGTTTGCAGATGATACAAAGTCGAGGGGCAGGTAGTATTGAGGAAGCAGGCGGGTTGCAGAAGGACTTGACATGCTAGGAGAGTGGGCAAAGAAGTGGCAGATGGAATACAATGTGGAAAAGTGTGAGGTTATGCACTTTGGAAGGAGAAATGGAGGCATAGACTATTTTCTAAATGGGAAAATGCTTAGGAAATCAGAAGCACAAAGGGACTTTGGAGTCCTTGTTCACGATTCTCTTAAGGTTAACGTGCAGGTTCAGTCAGCAGTTATGAAGGCAAATGTTATATTTGCATTCATGTCGAGAGGGCTAGAATATAAGACCAGGGGTGTACTTCTGAGGCTATTTTAGGCTCTGGTCAGGCCCCATTTGGAGTATTGTGAACAGTTTTGGGCCCCGTATCTAAGGAAGGATGTGCTGGCCTTGGAATGGGTCCAGAGGAGTTTTACAAGAATGATCCATGGAATGAAGAGCTTGTTGTATGAGGAACGGTTGAGGACTCTGGGTCTGTACTCGTTGGAGTTTAGAAGTTTGGAAGCAGGGACGGTAGTGACATTTAAGGGGCATCTTGACAAACACATGAATAGGATAGGAATAGAAGGATACGGACCCAGGAAGTGTAGAAGATTGTAGTTTAGTTGGGCAGCATGGTCGGCACGGGCTTGGAGGGCCGAAGGGCCTGTTCCTGTGCTGTACATTTCTTTGTTCTTTGTTCTTTGATGAGAGGGGATCTTATTGAAACTTTACAGGACACTGCGAGGCCTGGATAGAGTGGACATGGTGAGGATGTTTCCACTTGTAGGAAAAACTAGAAGCAGAAGACACAATCTCAGACTAAAGGGACGATCCTTTAAAACAGAGATGTATATGCAACAGGAAGCCAAGACGAGCTGTCGTCTTTTTGCAACAGTATAGCTCCTAGTCCGGCCTGACTCGCTTGAAATTTTCATCTCCCTGTTTGGATCGAAAAATGCTAATATAGGTGCAGTCGTTAATCATGATTTTAAATCAACCCACTCTTTTTCATGATCATTTGTCCATACAAAAGAGGTGATTTTTTGGTCAAGTTTCGAAGAGCTGTTGCTTAGGTTGATAGATTAGGTATGAATTTGCCTAAGATGTTGAGAATGCCCAGAAATTGTGGAACTGATTTTTTGTCCTCTGGGACATTCATTCCCTGAATGGCTGCAATCTTTTCAGTATCAGGTCGCACATCATCTTCAGAAATCTGGGGCGAAATTCTCCGGAAACGGTGCGATGTCCGCCGACTGGCACCCAAAACGGCGACAGACGGGCATCGCGCCGCCCCAAAGGTGCGGAATGCTCCGCATCTTTGGGGGCCGAGCCCCAACATTGAGGGGCTAGGCCAACGCCGGAGGACTTTCCGCCCCGCCAGCTGGCGGAAAAGGCCTTTGTTGCCCCGCCAGCTGGCGCGGAAATGACATCTCCGGGCGGCGCATGCGTGGGAGCGTCAGCGGCCGCTGACAGTTTCCCACGCATGCGCATGGTGCCTCCGCCATGGTGGAGACCGTGGCGGAGGCGGAAGGGAAAGAGTGCCCCCACGGCACAGGCCCGCCCGCGGATCGGTGGGCCCCGATTGCGGGCCAGGCCACCGCGGGGGCACCCCCGGGGGCCAGATCGCCCCGCGCGCCCCCCAGGACCCCGGAGCCCGCCCACGCCGCCTTGTCCCGCCGGTAAGGTAGGTGGTTCAATTTACGCTGGCGGGACAGGCAATTTATCGGCGCGATTCCCGCCCCTGCCGAATCTCCGGTGCCGGAGACTTCGGCAACCGGCGGGGGCTGGACTCACGCCAGCCCCCGGCGATTCTCCGACCCGGCGGGGGGTCGGAGAATTTCGTCCCTGGTCTCCAAGGAACTTGAGCATTGAAGTGCCAAAACTACACTTGGATTGATTCAGCTTAAGACCATACTTGTGTATGCGATGAAAAACTTTTTTCAATCTTGAGATATGTTCTTCCTTTGTTGATGACAATATGATAATGTCATCGACATAGACACAAACATACTCTGTTCCCTCAGTCACCTGTTCAATACTGCGGTAGAAGATTTCAGACATAGAGATTATTCCGAAAGGCATCCTGTTAAAGCAAATTCTGCCAAAAGGTGTATTGAAGGTGCAGAGCATTCTGCTTGAGTCATCCAATTGCATTTGCCAAAAACCTCGCCATGCATCTAATTTGGTGAAGATGCAAGCATTTTCCATCTCGCTGATAATCTCCTCTCATTTTGGAATGGAATAGTGTTCCCTCATGATATTCTCCTTGAGATCCTTGGTGTCTATACATATCCGTAGATCACCTGACATTTAATTCACGCAAACCATTGAACTGACCTGTGATATGGTACGAATTAAGTAATGGTATGATGGGAAAACTGGTCAATGGGAAGACTGGTCAAAAGGTTTGAGACAATACCAGATAGACTGAAACTACTCATTCCAGCTCCCCAGGCCCAGGTAAAGAATGCTGCCCTAACCATTTTCAGAGCTGTATGGCCATGGGCCA
The DNA here is from genome assembly GCF_047496885.1 of Scyliorhinus torazame. Taxonomy (NCBI): domain Eukaryota; kingdom Metazoa; phylum Chordata; class Chondrichthyes; order Carcharhiniformes; family Scyliorhinidae; genus Scyliorhinus; species Scyliorhinus torazame. The sequence goes on from NC_092710.1 coordinate 327,856,291, forward strand.
ACTCTGCATAACTTGAAGTCTGAAAAGATCAGCGAAGGTCGAGCTATTCCAAAACACCGGACCTCGGCAACTCCTGATAAAACTAACTCGTCATAACCCAGGGCCGTAGAAATTTAAAACAAAGATAGTTCAGGAAGAAACAAGTCTATTCTGACCTTTCAATCTTCCCTCCGAGGACTAAATAATGGTATGAGTGATATGACCAAACATGGTCTGGTCTTTGCTTCCGTTTGTATCTCCGATTAAACTGCTGACCATACTGTTATCACATAATCTTGATAAAGTTAATGTATAAATATTAAGACCATAAGACATAGGAGCGGCAGTAAGGCCATTTTGCCCATCGAGTCCACTCCACCATTCAATCATGGCTGATTTCAACTTCATTTACCCCCTCTCTCCCTATAGTCCTTAATTCCTCGAGAAATCAAGAATTTATCAACTTCTGTCTTAAAGACACTCAACGTCCCGGCCTCCACCGCCCTCTGTGGCAATGAATTCCACAGACCCACCACTCTCTGGCTGAAGACATTTCTCCTCATCTCTGTTCTAAAGTGACTCCCTTTTATTCTAAGGCTGCGCACCCGGGTCCTAGTCTCCCCTGCTAATGGAAACAACTTCCCTACGTCCACCCTATCTATGCCATTCATTATCTTGTAAGTTTCTATTAGATCTCCCCTCAACCTCCTAAACTCCAATGAATATAATCCCAGGATCCTCAGACGTTCATCGTATGTTAGGCCTACCATTCCTGGGATCATCCGTGTGAATCTCCGCTGGACCCGCTCCAGTGCCAGTATGTCCTTCCTGAGGTGTGGGGCCCAAAATTGCTCACAGTATTCTAAATGGGACCTAACTAATGCTTTATAAAGCTTCAGAAGTACATCCCTGCATCTATATTCCAAGCCTCTTGAGATAAATGACAACATTGCATTTGCTTTCTTAATTACGGACTCAACCTGCAAGTTTACCTTTAGAGAATCCTGGACTAGGACTCCCAAGTCCCTTTGCACATCAGCATTATGAATTTTGTCACCGTTTAGAAAATACTCCATGCCTCTATTCTTTTTTCCAAAGTGCAAGACCTCGCACTTGCCCACGTTGAATTTCATCAGCCATTTCTTGGACCACTCTCCCAAACTGTCTAAATCTTTCTGCAGCCTCCCCACCTCCTCCATACTACCTGCCCCTCCACCTATCTTTGTATCATCGGCAAACTTAGCCAGAATGCCCCCAGTCCCGTCATCTAGATCGTTAATATAGAAAGAGAACAGCTGTGGCCCCAACACTGAACCCTGCGGGACACCACTCGTCACCGGTTGCCATTCCGAAAAAGAACCTTTTATCCCAACTCTCTGCCTTCTGCCTGACAGCCAATCGTCAATCCATGTTCGTACCTTGCCTTGAATACCATGTGCCCTTATTTTACTCAGCAGTCTCCCGTGAGGCACCTTATCAAAGGCCTTTTGGAAGTCAAGATAGATAACATCCATTGGCTCTCCTTCGTCTAACCTATTTGTTATCTCTTCAAAGACCTCTAACAGGTTTGTCAGGCACGACCTCCCCTTACTAAATCCATGCTGACTTGTCCTAATCCGACCCTGCACTTCCAAGAATTTTGAAATCTCATCCTTTACAATGGATTTTAGAATCTTGCCAACAACCAAGGTTAGGCGAATTGGCCTATAATTTTCCATCTTTTTCCTTGTTCCCTTCTTGAACAGGGGGGTTACAACAGCGATTTTCCAATCCTCTGGGACTTTCCCTGACTCCAGTGACTTTTGAAAGATCATAACTAACGCCTCCACCATTTCTTCAGCTATCTCCTTTAGAACTCTAGGATGTAGCCCATCTGGGCCTGGAGATTTATCAATTTTTAAACCTCTTAGTTTCTCTATCACTTTCTCCTTTGTGATGGCTACCATATTCAACTCTGCCCCCTAACTCTCCTGAATTGTTGGGATATTACTCATGTCTTCTACTGTGAAGACTGACGCAAAGTACTTATTTAGTTCCTCAGCTATTTCCTTGTCTCCCATCACTAGATTACCAGCGTCATTTTGGAGCGGCCCAATGTCAACTTTTGCCTCCCGTTTGTTTTTAATGTATTTAAAGAAACTTTTACTATCATTCCTAATGTTACTGGCTAGCCTACCTTCATATTTGATCCTCTCTTTCCTTATTTCTCTCTTTGTTATCCTCTGTTTGTTTTTGTAGCCTTCCCAATCTTCTGACTTCTCACTACTCTTTGCCACATTATAGGCTTTCACTTTTGTTTTGATGCATTCCCTAACTTCCTTTGTCAGCCATGGCTGCCTAATCCCCCCTCTGATAACCTTTCTTTTCTTTGGGATGAATCTCTTTATTGTGTCCTCAATTACTCCCAGAAACACCTGCCATTGCTGTTCTACTGTCTTTCCCACTAGGCTCTGCTCCCAGTCGATTTTCATCAGTTCCTCCCTCATGCCCCTGTAGTTACCTTTATTAACTTAATTAAATATTAACTTAATTCTCCGCAAAGCGCGGAACTTGTGACAGACTGAGCAGTTTTGTTGACTTCGCTCAGACTTCAAGTTTCAGCCATTACTGCAAGCAGTTGTTTTCGAAGATAAAGCTTGTTATTCTCTCTTGACGAGTGTGTTGAACTTTTCTCTCACAGAAGCGAAAATATTGACTTTCACAGACCCAGTAAGTCAGTTCAGTGACTCTTGAAATTATTTGTTGGTGTTCTAGTCTTTCTAATTTTAGTTTTAGTCTTTCTTTTAGTAGAGCAGGAATTCTCCGAGGAGGATGTGTCACAGGTTTGGCATCTGTCCTGAACAAGATCTTATACTTGAATGGAAGCGTACCCATGCCTTTAATGCCATCTGGATATTGGTTTAATATACCTTAGACATCATCATGTAGTATGGGTAGAGACGAAGTTGCAATGTAAATTTTCTGTATTAGGTGTAACTCCTTGCAGGCTTGTGCACCTAAGAATGATGATTTATCTGACTTGACAATCTCGAATCTTCGCGAAGTTGCAATGTACTTGTTGGAAACCATCAAATAGCATGACCCAATTGATGAGATTGAATTGGCATTGTAGTATTTTAATCTGCAGGCTGCTGGAAGTATCTTAGGGGTTTGCTTAAGCTTTGTGAGATCAAGCTTTGTAAGCAAATTAGCTGCAGCGCCTGTATCCAACTTGAATTTAATTGGACAGTCGTTTACTTTTAATACAGTGTTCCATTCTGTGTCCGAATTAATGGAGTTTATTAATTAAAGAGGTGATGTTACTTCAGTGGAGTTATCACATTTTTCTATGACTCCTACAAATTAGTGTTTTACAGAGAGTAACCATCCGTATCTGTTGAAAAATTCTGTTCTAAATCTTCTTCCTTGTATTCAACACTTCGTACATCAATCTGTCTTGAAATCGGTTCGGCAGATTTAAATGTGAGTGAGGATCTGCACTGAACAGAAAAATGATTTAATTTGTCACATTGTAAGCATTGCTTTCCTCTGGCAGGGCATTGTTTATGAAAGTAGTCGGCTCCACACCTTGAACACGTCATAACCTTGACATCATTACGCACAGCACTTCTTCATGCATGCACAGATCGGCTTTCGTCCGTCTTGCATCTTTTTACAAAGTGCTCATGCGCAAGGATCAGGAATGCGCGCACGCAAGATGGCTACTGTCACGGAGATAATACTTTTGGTATTGATTTTTTGATTGTTGATGAAACCAGAGTTTTCCAGAGTTAGATCCTTTTGCGTAAGTAATCTTTCTCTGAGTTGTTCATCATTAATACCGAATAGTTTGGTCCCGAATCATTCAGTGGGGAGATGCCAGTGCTAATTCTCCACCTGAGATTCCTCCCATCTTTCCTCATCTAAATCTCTCACCTTACCCTCTATTTTGTTCTCGCCCACATGCTTCACCTAAAATGAATCAATACAATTTGCTTCAACCGCTCCCTGTCATAGCAAGTTCCAGGTACCACGCTCCCTCCTTACTGACCCAATCATACACTGCCAGGACAGGTACAGCACGGGGCTCGATACAGAATAAAGCTCCCCTTACACTGTCCCCATGAAACATTCCCATATGTTGTGCGGCTTTCACCGCACTTACACCAACATTCTCACTCTGTGAAAATCCCCCGATCTGTCCCTCTGGATTTGGAGTCCAGTAACATTCCCACTCTGCCACCAAGTCTCCCAGTTCTCGGGAGCACTTCTCCGAAAGGACGTCCTGTTCTTGGCAAGGGTGCAGCTCAGATTCACCAGGGGGTGGAAAGGATCATCTCATGTGGAAGATTGCTTTGCTGGTCAATCTCGGTTTGACAAGGCCTTGAGCGGCATGGTGGTTGGTGCAGATGCTTTGCGGCTCCGTGTTCGGTTCCCGGCTTGGGTAGCTGTCTGTGAGGGTTCTGCGCATTCTTCCCATTTCTGCGTGCTACGGTTTCCTCCCGCAGTCCAGAGATGTGCAGGTTGGATGGATTAGCCATGCTCAATTGCCCTTAGTGGACAAAAAAAGGTTAGATGGGGTTATGGGGATAGGGTGGAGGTGTGGGCTTGGATGGTGGGCTCTTTTCAGGGCCTGGTGCGGACTCGATGGGCCGAGTGGTCTCCTTCTGCACTGTAAATCGTATGATCCTATGATCTATGACTGGCGGGGTCCACTTCAGATTTATTCGTGTCGTGTGTGTCTTTTTAAATGCAGATGATGAAACTGAACAGCACATGGTAAAAGTTGCTGGATTACTAAATTGACAGGGTGCGGCCAATCACAACGTCGCTTTTTCTCTCTGGCCCTGCGGCCGTTGGGATTTAAATCCTGCAGCTGGCGCCGGCGGCTCAGCCAATCACAGCGTCGCTTTGTCCCGCTTTTTCTCTCGCGCTCCGGCCGTTGGGGTTTAAAGATTTAGCTCTTCCCCGCCCCGGGCAGACTCGCCGACTGTCCAATCAAAGCGGAGCCCATCCCCCTTTCTCGCTGCTGCCCGCCCGCGAGCTGGAGCCTGAGCTCCACCCCCTCCCCCGACACGTTTGTGCTGATTGGCTGACTGAGCCAATGGGCGCTGGTCTTTTTTGCCGCTCCCTTTGGCGTCCGCTCGTGCCTTTGCCATTGGGGTTGAGCCGGTTCTTCCGTCTCCTCCACTCTGCAGAGCGGTGCCCCCGGTGGGGGTGGTGTGCAGGTCAGGGGCTCCTCCAGCCCGCTTCAGAATCACTCACAAATCCTCAGCAAAAGAGGGGGAGACTGGCAAACCCAGAGTGTGGGCTTGGCTATTGATCGAGCGAATTACCATTTCATTCTCTGGGTGAAAACACACAAAGAGCTGAGGAAAATTGAATTGGTAAGACTTCCTTTTTAATTGTCAGGAGAGCAATTGAATGTAGCTGAGTGTAACTGGGAGAAAACCAGGGAGCATCCTGGGAAGGTAGGTGACATAAAACCTTACCCCCAGGCTCCAGCGGCCTTTATTTCCGTGAGCGGGAGAGAGAGAGAGAGCCGGGGATATTCTGTTCTGAGTGATGGGGGGGGGGGAAGTAATGTCACAGGAAAGCTGTGACTAGATTGCCTGGTTGGGAATCTGCACTAAATTTGAAAATTAAACTTTGTTAAACTAATTAAACATAATTAATTCTAAGCCAGAGGCCGGAGAGTACTGTATTATGGGTAGAGATCAGGAATAACAAGGGTGCAGTCACAATGTTGGGGGTTTACTATCGGCCTCCCAACAGCCAGCGGGAGATAGAGGAGCAGATAGGTAGAGAGATTTTGGAAAGGAGTAAAAGCAACAGTGTTGTTGTGACTTTAACTTCCCCAATATTGACTATGACTCACTTAGTGCTGGGGGCTAGGACGGGGCAGAGTTTGTAAGGAGCATCCAGGAGGGCTTCTTAAAACAATATGTAGATAGTCCAACTAGGGAAGGGGCGGTACTGGACCTGGTATTGGGGAATGAGCATCGTCAGGTGGTAGAAGTTTCAGTAGAGGAGCATTTCGGGAACAATGACCACAATTCAGTAACTTTTAACATGCTGGTGGACAAGGATAAGAGTGGTCCCCAGTTGAAAAGCATTCAGGACAGGCACGTTCCTGTGAGGAAGAAGGATAAATATGGCAAATTTCAGGAACCTTGGATCACGAGAGATATTGTAAGTCTCGTCATGAAGAAAAAGGAGGCATTTGTCAGGGCTAGAAGGCTGGGACTAGACAAAGCCTGTGGGGGGATATAAGGAAAATAGGAAGGAACTTAAGCAAGGAGTCAGGAGGGCTAAAAAGGGTCATGAAAAGTAATTGGCAAATAGTGTTAAGGAAAATCCCAAGGCTTTTTACACAAACATAAAAAGCAAGAGGGTAGCCAGGGAAAGGGTTAGCCCACTGAAGGACAGGGGAGGGAATCTAGGTGTGGAGCCACAGGAAAAGGGTGAGGTACTTAATTAATATTTTGCTTAAGTATTCACCAAAGAGAAGGAATTGGTGGATGTTGAGTCTGGAGAACGGTGTGTAGATAGCTGGGTCACATTGAGATCCAAAAAGACAAGGTGTTGGGCGTCTTGAAAAATATTAAGGTGGATAAGTCCCCAGATCCTGATGAGATCGACCCCAGAATACTGAAGGAGGCAAGAGAGGAAATTGCTGAGGCCTTGAGAGGGGGCAGCACAGTAGCCTTGTGGATAGCACAATTGCTTCACAGCTCCAGGGTCCCAGGTTCGATTCTGGCTTGGGTCACTGTCTGTGCGGAGTCTGCACATCCTCCCCGTGAGTGCGTGGGTTTCCTCCGGGTGCTCCGGTTTCCTCCCACAGTCCAAAGATGTGCGGGTTAGGTGGATTGGCCATGATAAATTGCCCTTCGTGTCCAAAATTGCCCTTGGTGTTGGGTGGGGTTGCTGGGTTGTGTGGATGGGGTGGCGGTGTTGACCTTGGGTGGGGTGCTCTTTCCAGGAGCCGGTGCGGACTCGATGGGCTGAGTGGCCTCCTTCTGCTCTGTAAATTCTATGATTGACAGAAATCTTTGGATCCTCACTGTCTTCAGGTGATGTCCCGGAGGACTGGAGAATAGCCAATGTTGTTCCTTTGTTTAAGAAGGGTCGCAAGGATAATCCAGGGAACTACAGGCCAGTGAGCCTTATGTCAGTGGTAGGGAAATTACTGGAGAGAATTCTTCGAGACAGGATCGAGTCCCATTTAGAAGCAAGTGGACGTATTAGCAAGATGCAGCACGGTTTTGTGAAGGGGAGGTCGTGTTTCACTAACTTGGTAGAGTTTTTCGAGGAGCTCACAAAGATGATTGATGCAGTTAGAGCAGTGGATGGTGTCGGTATGGACTTCAGTAAGGCCTTTTACCAGGTCCCTCATGGCAGACTGGTACAAAAGGTGAAGTCACATGGGATCAGAGATGAGCTGGTAAGATGTATACAGAACTGTCTAGGTCATAGAAGGCAGAGAGTAGCAATGGAAGGGTGCTTTTCTAATTGGATAGCTGTGACTAGTGGTGTTCCGCAGAGATCAGTGCTTGGACCTTTGCTGTTCGTAGTCTATATAGATGATTTGGAGGAAAATGTAACTTGTCTGATTAGTCAGTTTGCGGATGACACAAAGGTTGGTGGAATAGCAGATAGCGATGAGGATACAGCAGGATTTAGGTAGTTTGGAGACTTGGGCGGAGAGATGGCAGATGGGTTTAATCTGGACAAATGTGAGGTATTGAATTTTAGAAGGTCTAATACAGGAAGGGAATATACAGTGAATGGTAGAACCCTCAAGAGTATTGACAGTCAGAGAGATCTATGTTTACAGGTACACAGGCCACTGAAAGGAGCAATACAGATGGAGAATGTAATCAAGAAGGCATATGGCATGCTTGCCTTCATTGACCGCGGCATTGAGTTTCAAAATTGGCAAGTCATATTGCAGCTGTATAGAACCTTAGTTAGGCCACACTTGGAGTATAATTTTCAATTCTGGTCGCCACACTACCAGAAGGATGTGGAAGCTTTAGAGAGGGTGCAGAAGAGATTTACCAGGATGTTGCCTGGTATGGAGGGCATTAGCTATGAGGAGAGGTCGAATAAACTCTGTTCTCACTGGAACGACGGAGGTTGAGGGGCGAAGGGCCTGTTCCTGTGCTGTACTTTTCTTTCTTCTTTGTTAAATTTCCCTCAGAGTCCCAAAAGGATGGGTGGGGTTACTGGGTTACGGGGATAGGGTGGAGGTGTGGGCTTGGATAAGGTGCTCTTTCCAAGGGCTGGTGCAGACTCAATGGGCCGAATGGCCTCCTTCTGCACCTAAATTCTATGATTCACTCAAACAATACTTCAGATGACCAAGATGAAGAGTCTGTTGATTCCCAAATTTCTTTCTCTGTCAGTCTGGCCTCAATAAAAGTTGAGATGGATTCGCACGTAAAAAGAAGTTATTTATTTAGCTTGCAAGCTTAATTCATCTTACAGAAACATAAGAGACATCCAGCCTCTTACACTCCAGAAAGCGACTGAACAAAGAGACAAAGGGATCTCTGCAAAATCAATTCAAATGGTATCAAGTTTCACATACTCGACGGACATAGGTCAGCCTATGTCCCTCCTGACCTGTTTGATCGATTCTGATTGGCTCACTTCCAATCCCTTTCTCTGGCCCCTATCAATGCCGCATCACTCTCATAGACACACCTCTTCCTGCTTTTTCCATGCGGTCTCAAATCCCTTTGTCCCTAACTGCCAGAATCAAAGTGGCTTATTTCTACATTACATTAACTAGTATCTCTAAAGTAACTATTTTATATCACATTCGTCATTCCCTCCTTTTATCATTCCATGATAACCAAACTATCCAATCCATAGCTACGGTTCCGCATCAAAAAAATCCGTCGCTGCATTTCCAGTTCCTGTCTTAGCCCCCCTTCATCTGCCTCACCCTCATGGATTTTAACAGTTAAATTTTTTTTTCGGTGATTGGATTTGGATTTCGGCGGCAGCGGTGCGCAGGGGCCTTCTTGGAGGTGAGTAGTGAATTTAAAAGCACTTACCTTTGCAGGAGCAGCCCTTTGGATTTCGGCGGCAGCGGTGCGCAGGGGCCTTCTGGGAGGTGAGTAGTGAATTTAAAAGCACTTACCTTTGCAGGAGCAGCCCTTTGGATTTCGGCGGCAGCGGTGCGCAGGGGCCTTCTGGGAGGTGAGTAGTTAGTTTAAAAGCACTTACCTTTACAGGAGCAGCCCTTTGGATTTCGGCGGCAGCGGTGCGCAGGGGCCTTCTTGGAGGTGAGTAGTGAATTTAAAAGCACTTACCTTTGCAGGAGCAGCCCTTTGGATTTCGGCGGCAGCGGTGCGCAGGGGCCTTCTGGGAGGTGAGTAGTGAATTTAAAAGCACTTACCTTTGCAGGAGCAGCCCTTTGGATTTCGGCGGCAGCGGTGCGCAGGGGCCTTCTGGGAGGTGAGTAGTGAATTTAAAAGCACTTACCTTTGCAGGAGCAGCCCTTTGGATTTCGGCGGCAGCGGTGCGCAGGGGCCTTCTGGGAGGTGAGTAGTTAGTTTAAAAGCACTTACCTTTACAGGAGCAGCCCTTTGGATTTCGGCGGCAGCGGTGCGCAGGGGCCTTCTTGGAGGTGAGTAGTGAATTTAAAAGCACTTACCTTTGCAGGAGCAGCCCTTTGGATTTCGGCGGCAGCGGTGCGCAGGGGCCTTCTGGGAGGTGAGTAGTGAATTTAAAAGCACTTACCTTTGCAGGAGCAGCCCTTTGGATTTCGGCGGCAGCGGTGCGCAGGGGCCTTCTGGGAGGTGAGTAGTTAGTTTAAAAGCACTTACCTTTACAGGAGCAGCCCTTTGGATTTCGGCGGCAGCGGTGCGCAGGGGCCTTCTTGGAGGTGAGTAGTGAATTTAAAAGCACTTACCTTTGCAGGAGCAGCCCTTTGGATTTCGGCGGCAGCGGTGCGCAGGGGCCTTCTGGGAGGTGAGTAGTGAATTTAAAAGCACTTACCTTTGCAGGAGCAGCCCTTTGGATTTCGGCGGCAGCGGTGCGCAGGGGCCTTCTGGGAGGTGAGTAGTTAGTTTAAAAGCACTTACCTTTACAGGAACAGCCCTTTGGATTTCGGCGGGAACCGGAAGTTCGACCTCTGGCAAGTGCCCCCCCCCCCCCAATAAATTCTGGTGGAGAGGAAACCCGAGACACTACACGTGTAGTGTCTCCCACCCGCCCTCCTCCTCTAACCTAATAATAAGACCCATTGGTGTAAGGTAAGTGCCATATTATATTATTAGCATTGTGCAGGTCAAGGATTGGAGGTGGAGGAGCAGTCTCTGTCAGCGAGGGAACCTGAGAACATCTCAGAAGGTAAGCAAGTGATTTTTACTTTTATACCTGTTTTTCAAATTGTGTGTGTCGGGGGGAAACTGAAGTGACATCACAGAAAAGCTGTGACCTGAGTGGCTGGTTGGGATTCTAACCTAAATTTTTTTGAGTATTTGGGATCTAATTAAACATAATAACTTAATTATAATTTAGAGGATATCTAAGCCAGAGATCGGAGAATATTATAGTTAGCTATCGCATTTCTATTAGAAATCTAGTGCTAGGAAACAGATAGTTGACAGTAACTTTGAAATTTAAAAAAAGTATTTAAAAAAAAAAAGACAAATTTTAATTTTAATTAATTGACGCAATGTCAGTTAGAGGGGTGCTGTGCTCTGACTGTGAGATGTGGCAGGTCCGGGAGGCTTCCAGTGTCCCGGATGGCTTCATCTGCAGAAAGTGCACCCAACTGCAGCTCCTCACAGACCGCATGGTTCGGTTGGAGCAGCAATTGGATGCACTTAGGAGCATGCAGGTGGCGGAAAGCGTCATAGATCGCAGTTATGTAAGTGTGGTCACACCCAAGGTGCAGGCAGAGAAATGGGTGACCACCAGAAAGGGCAGGCAGGCAGTGCAGGAATCCCCTGTGGTTGTCCCCCTCTCGAACAGATATACCCCTTTGGATACTGTCGGGGGGGATAGCCTATCAGGGGAAAACAGCAGCAGCCAGAGCAGTGGCACCACGGCTGGCTCTGATGTTCAGAAGGGAGGGTCAAAGCGCAGAAGAGTAATAGTTATAGGGGACTCTATAGTCAGGGGCACAGATAGGCGCTTCTGTGGACGTGAAAGAGACTCCAGGATGGTATGTTGCCTCCCTGGTGCCAGGGTCCAGGATGTCTCCGAACGGGTAGAGGGAATCCTGAAGGGGGAGGGCAAACAGGCAGAGGTCGTTGTACATATTGGTACTAACGACATAGGCAGGAAGGGGCATGAGGTCCTGCAGCAGGAGTTCAGGGAGCTAGGCAGAAAGTTAAAAGACAGGACCTCGAGGGTTGTAATCTCGGGATTACTCCCTGTGCCACGTGCCAGTGAGGCTAGAAATAGGAAGATAGAGCAGACAAACACGTGGCTAAACAGCTGGTGTAGGAGGGAGGGTTTCTGTTATCTGGACCACTGGGAGCTCTTCCGGGGCAGGTGTGACCTGTATAAGATGGACGGGTTGCATCTAAACCGGAGAGGCATAAATATCCTGGCCGCGAGGTTTGCTAGTGTCACACGGGAGGGTTTAAACTAGTATGGCAGGGGGGTGGGCACGGGAGCAATAGGTCAGAAGGTGAGAGCATTGAGGGAGAACTAGGGAATAGGGACAGTGTGGCTCTGAGGCAGCGCAGACGGGGAGAAGTTGCTGAACACAGCGGGTCTGGTGGCCTGAAGTGCATATGTTTTAATGCAAGGAGCATTACGGGTAAGGCAGATGAACTTAGAGCTTGGATTACTACTTGGAACTATGATGTTGTTGCCATTACAGAGACCTGGTTGAGGGAAGGGCAGGATTGGCAGCTAAACGTTCCAGGATTTAGATGTTTCAGGCGGGATAGAGGGGGATGTAAAAGGGGAGGCGGAGTTGCGCTACTTGTTCAGGAGAGTATCACAGCTATACAGCGAGAGGACACCTCAGAGGGCAGTGAGGCTATATGGGTAGAGATCAGGAATAAGAAGGGTGCAGTCACAATGTTGGGGGTATACTACAGGCCTCCCAACAGCCAGCGGGAGATAGAGGAGCAGATAGGTAGACAGATTTTGGAAAAGAGTAAAAACAACAGGGTTGTGGTGATGGGAGACTTCAACTTCCCCAATATTGACTGGGACTCACTTAGTGCCAGGGGCTTAGACGGGGCAGAGTTTGTAAGGAGCATCCAGGAGGGCTTCTTAAAACAATATGTAAACAGTCCAACTAGGGAAGGGGCGGTACTGGACCTGGTATTGGGGAATGAGCCCAGCCAGGTGGTAGATGTTTCAGTAGGGGAGCATTTCGGTAACAGTGACCACAATTCAGTAAGTTTTAAAGTACTGGTGGACAAGGATAAGAGTGGTCCGAGGATGAATGTGCTAAATTGGGGGAAGGCTAATTATAACAATATTAGGCGGGAACTGAAGAACATAGATTGGGGGCGGATGTTTGAGGGCAAATCAACATCTGACATGTGGGAGGCTTTCAAGTGTCAGTTGAAAGGAATACAGGACAGGCATGTTCCTGTGAGGAAGAAAGATAAATACGGCAATTTTCGGGAACCTTGGATGACGAGTGATATTGTAGGCCTCGTCAAAAAGAAAAAGGAGGCATTTGTCAGGGCTAAAAGGCTGGGAACAGACGAAGCCTGTGTGGCATATAAGGAAAGTAGGAAGGAACTTAAGCAAGGAGTCAGGAGGGCTAGAAGGGGTCATGAAAAGGCATTGGCAAATAGGGTTAAGGAAAATCCCAAGGCTTTTTACACTTACATAAAAAGTAAGAGGGTAGCCAGGGAAAGGGTTGGCCCACTGAAGGATAGGCAAGGGAATCTATGTGTGGAGCCAGAGGAAATGGGCGAGGTACTAAATGAATACTTTGCATCAGTATTCACCAAAGAGAAGGAATTGGTAGATGTTGAGTCTGGAGAAGGGGGTGTAGATAGCCTGGGTCACATTGTGATCCAAAAAGACGAGGTGTTGGGTGTCTTAAAAAATATTAAGGTAGATAAGTCCCCAGGGCCGGATGGGATCTACCCCAGAATACTGAAGGAGGCTGGAGAGGAAATTGCTGAGGCCTTGACAGAAATCTTTGGATCCTCGCTGTCTTCAGGGGATGTCCCGGAGGACTGGAGAATAGCCAATGTTGTTCCTCTGTTTAAGAAGGGTGGCAGGGATAATCCCGGGAACTACAGGCCGGTGAGCCTTACTTCAGTGGTAGGGAAATTACTGGAGAGAATTCTTCGAGACAGGATCTACTCCCATTTGGAAGCAAATGGACGTATTAGTGAGAGGCAGCACGGTTTTGTGAAGGGGAGGTCGTGTCTCACTAACTTGATAGAGTTTTTCGAGGAGGTCACTAAGATGATTGATGCAGGTAGGGCAGTAGATGTTGTCTATATGGACTTCAGTAAGGCCTTTGACAAGGTCCCTCATGGTAGACTAGTACAAAAGGTGAAGTCACACGGGATCAGGGGTGAACTGGCAAGGTGGATACAGAACTGGCTAGGCCATAGAAGGCAGAGGGTAGCAATGGAGGGATGCTTTTCTAATTGGAGGGCTGTGACCAGTGGTGTTCCACAGGGATCAGTGCTGGGACCTTTGCTCTTTGTAGTATATATAAATGATTTGGAGGAAAATGTAACTGGTCTGATTAGTAAGTTTGCAGACGACACAAAGGTTGGTGGAATTGCGGATAGCGATGAGGACTGTCTGAGGATACAGCAGGATTTAGATTGTCTGGAGACTTGGGCGGAGAGATGGCAGATGGAGTTTAACCTGGACAAATGTGAGGTAATGCATTTTGGAAGGGCTAATGCAGGTAGGGAATATACAGTGAATGGTAGAACCCTCAAGAGTATTGAAAGTCAAAGAGATCTAGGAGTACAGGTCCACAGATCACTGAAAGGGGCTACACAGGTGGAGAAGGTAGTCAAGAAGGCATACGGCATGCTTGCCTTCATTGGCCGGGGCATTGAGTATAAGAATTGGCAAGTCATGTTGCAGCTGTATAGAACCTTAGTTAGGCCACACTTGGAGTATAGTGTTCAATTCTGGTCGCCACACTACCAGAAGGATGTGGAGGCTTTAGAGAGGGTGCAGAAGAGATTTACCAGAATGTTGCCTGGTATGGAGGGCATAAGCTATGAGGAGCGATTGAATAAACTCGGTTTGTTCTCACTGGAACGAAGGAGGTTGAGGGGAGACCTGATAGAGGTATACAAAATTATGAGGGGCATAGACAGAGTGGATAGTCAGAGGCTTTTCCCCAGGGTAGAGGGGTCAATTACTAGGGGGCATAGGTTTAAGGTGAGAGGGGCAAAGTTTAGAGTAGATGTACGAGGCAAGTTTTTTACGCAGAGGGTAGTGGGTGCCTGGAACTCACTACCGGAGGAGGTAGTGGAGGCAGGGACGATAGGGACATTTAAGGGGCATCTTGACAAATATATGAATAGGATGGGAATAGAAGGATACGGACCCAGGAAGTGTAGAAGATTGTAGTTTAGTCGGGCAGTATGGTCGGCACGGGCTTGGAGGGCCGAAGGGCCTGTTCCTGTGCTGTACATTTCTTTGTTCTTTGTTTGTTCTTTGATTGGGGCGGTGATCTGATCCAGTGCACCCCGCATTCTACCCATCACACATTTAAGGATGGCCAGGCCCACAAAGATGCAGCCGATAGCTACCACTAGATACATGGCCATATTTATCAACCAGTCCTTCCATCCTCCAAATCCCCAGTTACCCCAAGAGCCAGGATCCTGCATCCCGTCCAAGTGATCCCGTATGCGAAATTTAGTGATGTTAGCGGTCAAGTCCTGAACTCCCATGATACACTTGCCCTGTACTATGGCGCATACCCCACCCTCACGGGCCAGAAGATAGTCAAGAGCATACCGGTTCTGCATTGCAAACAACCGTAGCTGAGACAACTCCTTAGTTATTGCCCCGAGGGCTCCCAAGGTTTCATTTCCCAAGATGGTAAGGCCGCAAATAAAATAATTCCGATCACTGACAGCCAAGGAACCCCCCACACCTCCCAGTGTCAATACGCTCAGAATGCCCCACCCGGCTGAGTGGCCCCGGTTGGGTGCAAGAACCTGAGGTTTTTTCCAGTTCTCGCAAAATTCAGCAGAGACTGCCCGGCGTGCTAACTGATTATGCAGGTTCCACGCCGAAGGGCAGGGGACTGTGGTAGGGACTAGAGTCCCTATAGCAATTCGGCGGGGAAATGGGGGTGACAAAACGTTGGTCGCTGTACCATTAAATAAAAAGTAGTATCCTTGTTCCGTGTGGAGACTAGCATCACAATCAGCATATCGGTTGCATAAGGACCTCCCAGTAGCCCAGTTTATCCAGCTTTGGAACGCCCATTCGGGCCGCCCAGCAATGCGGAAAGCCCTAGTCCCAACAGTGATATGAGAGACATTCGCCCAGCCACAGTGGAGCTGGAGGCCGGCGTTCAATGGAACGCAAGTGGTGTTGTAACAAACGCATTGGCCAGACGCCTGGGTGATATGGCACCTCCTGTCCGTACAGGTGTGAACCAGACATGTTATATTTGTGTCCACCTCTACCAGCAAACAGCCATATCCTTCACTGCTGAAACAATTCTCGTACGACCGGGAATCCCTATTGGGAGTGAAGTGGCTAGGTATGTACGCCCTCCACCGTCGCAGCCTATCGTACTGTGAATGGGAATTATCCCGAGGAAGGGGAAGGCAAATAGCCGGTGGTGCTGAACCCGGATCGTAAGGAAGAGTGACTTGCTCGGGCAATGGCTCGGAACGCTGACAATGAACCACCGTTTGGGGAGTGCCCCAAAGCGGTGAAACAGAAAATAACCTAGACACCGCTGCGGGGTTTGGGTAGCAGACAACCCGTCCCTGGCCATACAGACGGTGGTAAATCTGGTAGAAGAGATTCATACTACCCGGGTTTTCCTCAGTTTGGCCTTTAATTAACTTTAGTGTATCTCCCGGTAACCTACGTTCTAGCTGTACTTCCCTTCTCACACGCCCCGTCCTCTCTCTAGTCCCTTTCTCTTTCTCATAGCCTCTTCCTACACTCTTCTGACAGCCTGATTTTACCTTTATTGTACCACTCTTAACACATCCAAAATCGAATTTACATGTATTCCGAAAACAAGGCAATGTCCATATAATGTTCCCTTCCCATCGCCGGGACCGGTGCAACTGCTTCATGACTCCTGCATTCTCCTTAACTTTGATGACCTTCCATGAGTCGATACCATGTCCTCGTATATGGGGCAGCGAAGAACATCACCTTTGCATAGGTGATGTATCCTTGTAGATTGGTTGGGGCTACACAGATACATAATATTCCCCTTTTCCATGTCCATCGCCAATAACACGCCAAGCGAAGTGAGGCCAAATATCAGACAGACGATGCGTAGCCACTCCATCATGCTCCACACCTGTAAAATAGCACTGGAGAAGGGAGGCAGGTTAGTATCCGACCTTTTACAGTAGTGGAGATGGACTCAATTTACAGTGATGTAGGTGGACCCAAGCACTTCGCCCCTCCACTTTAACTGCTGTGGGGGTGGCAAGGAGAACTTGGAAGGGCCCGTCCCATCGCGGCTCCGACCCCTTCCTAGTCCAATTTTTGACCATGACATAACTACCGGGCTGGACTGAAAGTGAGCTAGGTACTGGGGGCAATGGCTGGTGAGCCGCGCGGACTTGGCCATGGAGTTCCTTGAGCACTTGCGTAAGGGCTAGAACATAGGTGGTCATTTCTTCAGTCATCTGATGAAACTGAACCCGTCTGGGAACCTGCAGGCTCCAAGGAGTTCTAAGAGGCCTGCCATAAAGAATCTCGGCGGGAGAGAGCCGGGCTGGTCCCGCAGGTGTAACCCGCAGCTGGAAGAGGGCAACGGGGAGCAACTTAAGCCATGTCAGTCCCGTGTCTGCTCTTAATTTAGCCAATTTAGTTTTGAGGGTCTGATTGTGTCTCTCAACCAACCCGGCCGCCTGCGGTCTGTAAGCACAGTGTAACTGCTGGCGTATGCCCAACTGGGAGCAAAACTCCTTGTTAATTTGTCCAATAAAATGAGGCCCATTATCAGAACTTAACTGAGCTGGTATACCGTACTGGGGAATGATTTCCCTCATCAAGACTTTAACCACAGTAGCAGCTGTATTATCGATAGTCGGATACGCCTCGACCCATCTGCTGAACACATCCACAATGACCAAAACATATTTATAACATTGACACCTTTCCAACTCAATGTAATCCATTTGGAGCGTCTCAAAGGGACCACTGGGCAACGGGGTTTGCCCCTTCCCACAAGGGATACCTTTTCCGGTGTTATATTGCTGACAAATCAAACACCGATTACTGATACTTTGGGCCAACCCCTGCATTTTAGGGTGCCACCAAGTGTCAAGCAACAAATCACTAGTCCCTCGAGCCCCACAATGAGTTGCAAAGTGCACACATTCAATGACCCATAAAGCCAGCACATCAGACATACAAGTCTGATGTGCAGGCGTGGTCCATAAAGAGGAAACAGAATCATATGTACAACCTAACCGTTTCCACATTTGTTTATCACTCTCAGGAGCGTCCTCCTGTAACCTTATGACGTCTTGGATGGTTGGTAGTGGCTTGTCAGAAGCAGACATATTTATAGTAGATCGTTTAGTCTGACTTAACATTTTAGGCACCATCACTTGCTGAATTTGTGCGGCTGTGCGCGCTGCACGATCTGCTCGTTCATTACCAACGTCAACTGGGGTTGTACCATTCGTGTGGGCAGCGCATTTAATAACGGAAATCTGCGCGGGCATAAGGAGGGCCTGAAGTAGGTCATTAACTAAACCCCGGTTGGATATTTCTGTGCCTGCCGAGGTAAGGAATCCCCTATTCTTCCAGAGTCGTCCGAAGTCATGAACTACCCCGAAAGCATATCGGGAGTCAGTGTAGATATTTACCCGATGATCTACCCCAAGTATACATGCACGGGTGAGGGCAAAAAGTTTGGCTTGTTGTGCTGAGTAAGGGGTCTGGAAAGCTGCCGCTTCTAGAATCAGACCATCCTGATCTACGATTGCGTAACCGGACAGTCTCCGGCCAGTGGGGCTTACTAATGCACTGCCATCAACATACATAATCATGTCAGGTTGTTCTAACGGAATATCACTCAGATCGTCCCTTATTGTGGTAGTTTCCTGAATCAAGGCTAAACAGTCGTGACCAGGCGCGTCCTCATGGACCGGGGGACCGCTAAGAAAACAGGCTGGATTGATAGTGGTACAGTATTTAAATGTCAGACGTGGATTGTTCAAAAGGTATATCTCATACCTATTCTGACGAGCTGCGGTAAGATGCTGAGTCTGCAGTTGCCCCAATAGTGCGGTTACCGAGTGGGAGCTATACACCGTAATATCCTGTTGGAGAGTGATGTTGGCAGCAGCCTGCAAACTATTGTATATCGCTGCCAAGATCAGGGTGCAAACAGGGTGGCCCAACGCCACTGGGTCGAGTTTGGAAGAGTAATATGCTACGGGCCGGTGCTTGTCCCCATGTTGCTGGGTGAGTACCGCTGTTGAACGTCCTTCCAGAACAGTACAGTATATCTGGAATGGTCGGTCGTATAGGGGCCTACCAAGGGCCGGTGCTTGTAGCAAGGCCTGCTTCAGGCAACGGAAGGCCTCGAGTGCCTCGGTGGTGAGAATAAAGTTTCCCTCTTTACTCGTGTAAGGCGTCAGCAGCTTTATATAGACAGCGATGTTTGGTATCCACTGCCGACAATAATTCATCATACCCAGCCAATGACGAACCTCCTTGGCTATTGTAGGGGCGGGGAATTGGCATATTGGTTCAATCCTACTGGGTTCGAGACTTCTTTCTGTGGCTGTAAGTAAAACTCCTAAGAACTTAACTTTTCTCTGAGCCACCAAGACCTTTGCTTGTGAAACAACATAACCCAACGAGGATAGGTGGTTCAATAATTGGATCACATCATCCCTATTACTGGGCTCGTCAGGACTTGCCACCAATATGTCATCTACATACTGCACTAGAGTGGAACCATGCTCCAATGTCAAGGCCTGGAGTTGGGTCTGCAGACATCTGGAGAAGAGTGTAGGTGAATTGACGAACCCCTGTGGCAGTCGGGTGCAGGTATACTGCTGTCCATTGTAAGTGAAGGCAAACAAATATTGACTTTCAGTCGCAAGTGGGAGGGCAAAGAAGGCGTGCTGAAGGTCAATTACGGCGAAGACCCGGGCTTGAGCTGGAATTTGAGCCAGTATGTGGGCAGGGTTAGGGACGAGAGCATGTAACGGCTGTGCGATGGCATTAATTGAATGTAAATCCTGTACTAATCGGTACTGGTCTGGTTTGGCTGGTTTAGGCACAGCAAGTATTGGGGTATTACATTCTGATTGGAAATGGACCAAAATACCCTGTTTCAACAGTTCTTGAATTAATTTATCTATTGATGGAGCAGCTTGAGATTTCAGGGGGTATTGCCGAATGGAAGGTAGCTTTACATGATGCTTAATCATTACCTTGATAGTTGTAACATTTGTCTTTCCCACTTGTGATGGGTATTCCGCCCAGACCTGTGGATTGACATATTCCAACACATCATGTCCCCTGTGATGCTGCAGTTGAGTGTTAATCGTTTCAGGGACCTCAAAATATTTTATGGTAGTGCCGAACGGCATGACTTGAAGTGCGTAGTCTGTTGGATCTGAATGATCCACTGCCCTCCTGACCATTCGCCCCATATCCCTGGCATGGTACTGGTCATGGACCTGACGTGTAATATGAGGGCTTACCGAAGCTGACTGTGGCCATAAATGTGGTGATATTGTAACAAAATCGGCTGTTCCTTCTTTTCCCGTGACTGTGGCTGTAACCTTGACTGGCCATTCGGTCTCAAGTAATGGCCGGTATTTGTCCTCCAACTCCCTGTTTCGTCCAGTTCTGTCATAGGCCAGGGTAACGTGATGCAGTGACTGTTCAACGTCTAACGTCCACCACTGGGGGGTGATAGAAATATAGCACTGTTGTCTCATCCTCCATGATGTAACCGTTACCCCCTCATCTCCGCATTCTAGCTGTAGCTGGAAGATACACATTAAATCTCGGGCCAACAAGTTACAGTCAAATCCAGTAGTCACTACAAACTGATGCTCTGCAGACGTATTCTCGTAAGTGACTGTCACAGGTTCAGAAATAGGATACTCACACACCTGTCCTTGGAACCCTGACAATTGCTGCGTGTGGTCGGATATTGGTAATTTAAGTGTTGATTGCACAGAAGACATAGCTGCCCCTGTGTCGATTACAAATGAGTGATGTTGATCTCCTATCTGCAGAGAGATAATAGGTTCCCTGTCCGATTGGAGAGTCCTTATGGCTAAATTAGCTAGTCAATCCTGTGTTGGGAAAGGGTTTTCCTGGGAGAAGTCAGTGTATCTCATCTGTCCTCCCCTTGGTGGGTACCCTCTCCTTTGGGTCGAATAATCTCCTTCTACTGTCTGTCTTTTAAAGGGGCATTCCTGTTGCCAGTGATCTACCCGGCCGCAATTAAAACATGCATTGCTCCCTCTATTTCTGCCCCGGCCTCGTCTTCCAGTAGACCAATGGCCCCTCAGAGGGGGCTGCGGTTGTAGAGCTGTTGATTCGTTCGGTGGGCCATAAAAATGGGGTGAGGGTCCCTTTGGGTGGGTTTGGTATCCTCCTCTTCGCTGATCCACCCACCCAAAGTCACTATATTGGGGCTCCTGCTGGTAAACTACCATTTCTGCTGCTTGTTGGGGTCGCAGATCATTCTTTTTCATTACATACTCAGTCTTAACCTTTGTAACTGAGCCTCCTTCTTGGCCTACACCCTCCTTCCAGTAAAATCTGACTGCCCTTGCCATCTGGGAAGGGTCGTTCTCTGTCCAATTCATGTTATTACATTTTACAGCAGTAACCACAGAAGGTGGTAGGCAATGCATTAACATAGCACAGTATTGAGGGGAATTCTGACCATTTTGATACAGCAAATCGCCTGACTGCCCCCGGTAGATTTCATTAAAACGCTCCAGAAATTCCTCTGGCTCTTCAGTCTTCTTAGGTTTTAGGTCTAAGATAACAGAAAGATTTATGGGCCTTTGAAATGTGCTATTCAACGCATTCAAGATCTGTGTCCTTCTATCGTCGTCTAACGCATAGGCCTGCTGGAGTGCGGCATGACTAGCATAATTCAGGTGGTTAAGATAATTGCGGTACTCTGCTGGGGTTAAAATCTGCTGGACTAGGGCCCAGAGGTCCCTTGAATCAGCTTGATAAATTGAGATGGTAGTTCTCAAGGAATCCACGAAGGCAGCAGGAGATTTTTTTCTATCTGGGATTGTAGCCATAATAGCCATCATCTCACTGGGTGTCCATGGGAAGTAAACGTCTATCGTGGGGTTCGCTGCCGCAGTCCCTGGGTCGGGGTTTCGCATCTTCCTAATCGGTAACTGTCTCCGAATGTCACCAGGGGGCACTCTAGCTATTTCCCCTGGTTGTTCCAAGACTTCAACGTCTCTCCCTGTCACTAGGGGGAGTTCTTTCTCTTCGAACGAAGTTGTTTCAGCTTTCTTTGTTCCCAAATCTTGTGATTTCTCCTTAGTTTGGGGAGACTTAGGTGATATGCTTAATTGTTTCTGGTGAGCTTCAAGCCCCTCTCTCGCTGTCCGAGATCTTGTCCTAGAGCTAACTGGGCTTGTGGGACAGAGTTCCTTTTGCTCTTTCGGTTGTGAAGTTGGTAAATCAGGACCCACACTATCACCCAAAAGGGCTTGAGTTTCTGGCATATTTGAAATCTGGGGAGCAATGGCTGGGTATATATTATTGTACTCTGGTGGTTCTGGAATGAGTGCAGACCATACTATGGGTGCAGACGGAACTTTTACTGACTTTTCCAAATTATTGAATTTTTCTTCTGTCAATTCAAGGCCAGCCATCGAACTACGTAGTTCGTCTCTTGTGTGACCCGGGTCCTTCCTGTCTCTATTTGCTCTTTTTTTAAATGCACATTCCTTTTTCAAGATCTGTAATGTTTTTAGGTTACCCTGTTCACTAATTGAAATCCCCATTTTAAGGGCGTTATCCTGCCAGCTGGACAACATAATCTTATCTTTTTCCTCTTGACAATATTGCCTCCATAATCCAATTAATTCTTTAGTTTTCATACCTTGATTTTTTCTCCATATTTGTCCCTGGATTTTCTTAACCATTTCTAGGTCTTTGGTTCCCCCTAGTGGCCATTCATCTCCCATTTTAGTTCTTAACTGTGCTGGCAATTTTCTAAAATCCTTCGCTTTGTCCGGATACTTATCACATAATATTTGCAGTAGCATGCCTGGATCATTTGTGCTATCCAAGGAATTTCCCATAATCTCAACTAGTCCTTGGAACTGCGTTTTTTCACCACTACAGTCCAAAGAATTTTTTTTAGCTTAATCAACTATATTTTTAACACACAGACATATAGAGGTGAACCATTTTCAATTTCAAATGTTACATCTACCTCTCATAACGTAACCCAACCGAATTAACTCACAAATAAAGTTGAACCATTTATATTTTAAATGTTACATCAACAATACAGCCTACCCCAGCCGAATTAACTCTATGAAATCCCATCAATTAAAATGCTAATCCCCAGACTGACCTGTGATTTCGTCGAGGCGGTCTTTCTGTGCCAACCGCGAGCGACCAGACTAATCAGACGATAAGAAGAGGGGAACAATCAATGCGCGGTCGTTTTCCAGTTCTACATTGAGGGCCCTTTGTTCCCCATCCTCCTGTTCATAATCAGTCTAATTCTGATTTCGCAGTTGGATCAGGATCGCCCTGAGAAATCCCGGTTTTCGGCACCAAATGTTGATTCCCAAATTTCTTTCTCTGTCAGTCTGGCCTCAATAAAAGTTGAGATGGATTCGCACGTAAAAAGAAGTTATTTATTTAGCTTGCAAGCTTAATTCATCTTACAGAAACATAAGAGACATCCCGCCTCTTACACTCCAGAAAGCGACTGAACAACGAGACAAAGGGATCTCTGCAAAATCAATTCAAATGGTATCAAGTTTCACATACTCGACGGACATAGGTCAGCCTATGTCCCTCCTGACCTGTTTGATCTATTCTGATTGGCTCACTTCCAATCCCTTTCTCTGGCCCCTATCAATGCCGCATCACTCTCATAGACAAACCTCTTCCTGCTTTTTCCATGCGGTCTCAAATCCCTTTGTCCCTAACTGCCAGAATCAAAGTGGCTTATTTCTACATTACATTAACTAGTATCTCTAAAGTAACTATTTTATATCACATTCGTCAAGTCAAGGGAAGATTTGGGTGTTGTGAACGACCTCTCCAAAGCTACTGAAACAGCAGAACCCGAGTTAGTTCAAATAGTGGAATCTCAAGCTTGTTTCTTTACTACCAGTGTCTGATCGCAAACCACAGGCAATCAAAGCTGAAACTGAAAAGTTTTGAAGTTCGAGAAGGTGAAACAATACCTAAAAGAAGGATGGCCTCCTGGATGTCAATCTGTTTTTTGAGATATAAGAGATGATATTTCTACAGTTGATGGTTTCCTGCTCAAAGGAGATAGGATAGTGATTCCTGCCAGTTTATGTTTCGGGATTCTGCAGCGGGTTCATAGTAGACAAAGAGAATAATCAACAGAGAGCATTGACAAATGGCACAGTGACAAACAGTGATTGGTTACAGTGCAGAACAAGGGGCCAAACAAAGCAAATACATGAGCAACAGCAGCATAGGGCATCGTGAATAACGTACATCTGTAGACGTTTGTGAGAGTCGATGCAGACATGCCGAATTTCTTTAGCTTACGTAGGAAGTAGAGATGTTGTTGGGCTTTCTTGACTGTGGCATCAACGTGAGTTGACCAGGACAGACTGTTGGTGATGGTGACCCCCAGGAACTTAAAGCTATCGACTTCGACGCCATTGATGCAGACAGCAGTGTGTGCCGTGCTATGCTTCCTGAAGTCGATGATCAGTTCCTTGGTACTTCTGACATTTAGAGAGAGGTTGCTTTCGGTACACCATGCAGCCAAGTGATTTATCTCCCTCCTGTTTTCTGATTCGTCATTGTTTGCGATACGGCCCACCACAGTCATATCATCCGCAAACTTATAGATTGAGTTGGGCCATGATTCCGCAGTTTCCCAAAGAAATTCTTGGGATTGGTCCTCTATCGTGGCCATTACTAGGGGTCTGCTGATATGATCCCACTGGGTATGGCACACCCAAACCGGCACGGCGCTCCGTCATGTGACATCATTGGATTATGGGAGCTGGGAGTATCGAGAGGTGGGTGAATCTCTGGCCTCGTTCATCCGGGCTGCTGGAGCCCCTCGGGGGGGGGGTCCTTCTACTGACATTGTATCGGGTCCATATCTCCGTCCCTCTTCATATGAGGGTGGGGATTGAGGGTGATTTAGAGATGTGGATCAGAAATTGGCTAGCTGAAAGAAGACAGAGGGTGGTGGTTGATGGGAAATGTTCAGAATGGAGTTCAGTTACAAGTGGCGTACCACAAGGATCTGTTCTGGGGCCGTTGCTGTTTGTCATTTTTATCAATGACCTAGAGGAAGGCGCAGAAGGGTGGGTGAGTAGATTTGCAGACGACACTAAAGTCGGTGGTGTTGTCGACAGTGTGGAAGGATGTAGCAGGTTACAGAGGGACATAGATAAGCTGCAGAGCTGGGCTGAGAGGTGGCAAATGGAGTTTAATGTAGAGAAGTGTGAGGTGATTCACTTTGGAAGGAATAACAGGAATGCGGAATATTTGGCTAATGGTAAAGTTCTTGGAAGTGTGGATGAGCAGAGGGATCTAGGTGTCCATGTACATAGATCCCTGAAAGTTGCCACCCATGTTGATAGGGTTGTGAAGAAGGCCTATGGAGTGTTGGCCTTTATTGGTAGAGGGATTGAGTTCCGGAGTCAGGAGGTCATGTTGCAGCTGTACAAAACTCTGGTACGGCCGCATTTGGAGTATTGCGTACAGTTCTGGTCACCGCATTATAGGAAGGACGTGGAGGCTTTGGAGCGGGTGCAGAGGAGATTTACCAGGATGTTGCCTGGTATGGAGGGAAAATCTTATGAGGAAAGGCTGATGGACTTGAGGTTGTTTTCGTTGGAGAGAAGAAGGTTAAGAGGAGACTTAATAGAGGCATACAAAATGATCAGGGGGTTAGATAGGGTGGACAGTGAGAGCCTTCTCCCGCGGATGGAAGTGGCTGGCACGAGGGGACATAGCTTTAAACTGAGGGGTAATAGATATAGCTTTAAACTGAAGGGAAATAGATATAGGACAGAGGTCAGAGGTAGGTTCTTTACGCAAAGAGTGGTGAGGCCGTGGAATGCCCTACCTGCAACAGTAGTGAACTCGCCAACATTGAGGGCATTTAAAAGTTTATTGGATAAGCATATGGATGATAATGGCATAGTGTAGGTTAGATGGCTTTTGTTTCGGTGCAACATCGTGGGCCGAAGGGCCTGTACTGCGCTGTATCGTTCTATGTTCTATGACTCCCGGCGCCACGGGGCCTGTGTGGTGACCGGCAATCTCGGCCGCATTTGTAGCAGTGATTTATTTAGACCCTGGTGGTTGATCTCTGCCTTGATCTCGACCTTGGGGCCTATAGAGTCATAGGGTGGCAGGAGATTCTTACCTCGATTGGTCCAACTACCCACTACCTGCTTCATTCCTCCAGACAGGCACTAACATTTGGCCTGCAGAGAGTGCATTGATACGTAGTGTAGCCAAATAAAATGGCTGCGTCCCGATTAATCTGGCCTAAACCCAGTTTGAAATGGCTAACCCGAAAGGCTGCTGGGAAAAGCAGCTAACAAGACACAAGCAGGCAGCTGCAAACAGTCCTGAACGTAACTGCAAAGTGTAGCCACGTAAAATGGCTGCGTCCCGATTAATCTGGCCAAAACCCAGTTTGAAATGGCTAACCCGAAAGGCTGCTGGGAAAAGCAGCTAACAAGACACAAGCAAGTAGCTGCAGACAGTATTGCATATTCGGCTCTGGGGAAGTTGGCCCAGATCGATACTCAGGGCTATCAACAGCCCATCAACCCAGATATTTGCAGTTACATTCAGGACTGTTTGCAGCCCATCTATCCAGATATCTGCAGTTAAATCGGCTATCCCCAGGAACAATTGCAACATATTAGCAATTGAATACCGGGCCAGACCTGTCGGCGACTGCAGTGGCCGAAACAAAGACAGGTGTACGACCCCCCCCTCCCCCGATCGAGGAATCGCCTCACCATTGGACACATCGACCCCAGGGATTGGGGACAAATCCAATCACTTGGGACTCCGGGTCAAGGGCCGCCCCGGGAGGCGGGAAGCCCCTGGGCCCTAGAAAAGTGAGGGGCCAAGTTCAGATTTCTCTCTCTCTCCTCTTAGCCTGCTCAAGACCTTCACAAGACCAGCAACCGGCAACAGTAAGTTTGAATCCAGCGATCGCTATCCGGTAGAGACACCTAGCCACCGACCTGTAGCAGCCTTTTGAATCCCGCGGGCCAGATCTGATTGGACAAGCCATTTGTTTCCCTGACCTGGTGGGCTCTTCCTAAGTTAAGTATTGGCCAGTAGTGATAGGTTTATTATATAGATAGTAGTATTAGTGCATTAATATTGTTTGTTGTATATAATAAATGACCGTTGTTTTAATCCTTACTAAGCGGTGTGCTGTATTATTAATCATAACCTGAACTTGAGCCATGTGGCGGTATCATAAAGATACCTGGCGACTCGTGAGCAAAGGTGACGTAATCAGAGCAAATAGACTAAGGCTAAAAAGAGCAACATAATTGGCGACATCCTGACGGGACCCCACTTAGAAGTGGAAAACCACTCCGGGAGAACCCCAACATTTTGAATTAGAATCCAATCGGAAACAAAAAAAAAACCCCCCACCAGTGTTCAAGCGGTTCTGGTTAATAATTCAGAATTTGGAAGTGTGTGTATGCATGCGGAACTAACAGGGTTATAAGGCAAAACTGATCGTTTTGACGCAACAAAAAAATCTATCGGCAGTTGGTATTTCGGAAAATAGCGCAAGCCGTACCCGGATCTACCACACCACCTTAGCCCCCGTTCCAAATTTGAACGTAACGAGCAGATAAGAGAGAGCCATGCAAGCGATACAACGCCTCATGAACCCCGAAGATTTTGCTGTCGCACCAGTCAGCAGCGTTGGAGCGGGACAGTGTCCCGTTTGGGAAGTGGAAATCCGCAAATTTCTGCAGGGCAAAGGATGGCCCATGTGGAAGGATTTCTGCAAGAACGACGACTCAGGTCCTGGAAGTATAGGGCATACTTGGTGGGAGAACCTGAGTGAGATCCACAATAAGAGTTTAGCAAAAGCGCGCAAGCCGATGGCAATTGTGTCCTGTCTGGCACAATTGCGAGGCACAGAGGAGGTCGTCAGGACGCTCCACAAGGAAATAGAAGGCATACATCGTATGAGTAAAATCGATGTATGCGAAGTTGAGAAAGAGAACCTGGAGTTCAAAGGGAAATTAGCAGCAAAGGACGAAGAGGTGGCTGACGCCAAACGGGGTCACCAATCTTGTCTGGCGCACTTGAGTAGTTTCCAGTCACAATATGAAAAGGCTTATCAGGATCTGCAGCGTGCAGTCCTGGTAAAGAAAGAAACAGAAAACCAGGTAGAGACGCTCCAGAAACAATGCAGTGATCTCAAGGCAGCCTTGAGAGCGCTCCACGCCACAACCACGGAACAAAGGCAGAGTACTTTGGACCATGCAAAGTGCCGAAAGCAGATTGCAGGATTGAAAGCACTGCTTTCTGTCCAAAAGGGATTTCAAGAAACCTTTGGGGAAAGTTTAGACCAGGAAGACGGGCCTGATTGGGAAGAATTGCAAGAGACAGCGCAGAGATATGTTCAGGGAGCATGTGCGCAGGGAAAACCCCAAAGGAGGAAAGCACTCTTCCCCCCCCCCGCCCCCCCCCCCCCCCACAACAGATAATACAGGCTCCCATGAACCCTGTAACAACCCACCGCACCGCCACAGCAGACGAGGCGGAGGTCTTATATTCCACCCCCCTCACAGTGACCCAATTACGGGACGCGTGTGCCAAAATCACACCGTTCCTCCCCGCTTCAGACCCACACCATTTCTTTGCTACCGTCAAACACCAGGCGACCATGTACGGCCTGGATGAGAAAGAGCAGGTAAAGTTCACGGTCCTCAGCTTAGACCCGTTGGTCGCAGCAGCCCTTCCCGACCCACAGAATGTAGGAGGAGGCACCCCTGCAGAAATGCATGCCGCCATCCTGGATGCGATCGGGTACAACCTGGGCGATCCCGTAGACGGTCTGAATAAATGCAGACAGAAAAAGTCTGAACAGGAAGATAGAGCAGCTAAACACGTGGCTAAACAGCTGGTGTAGGAGGGAGGGTTTCCATTATCTGGACCACTGGGAGCTCTTCCGGGGCAGGTGTGACCTGTATAAGGAGGACGGGTTGCATCTAAACCGGAGAGGCATAAATATCCTGGCCGCGAGGTTTGCTAGTGTCACACGGGAGGGTTTGCACGGGAGCAATAGGTCAGAAGGTGAGAGCATTGAGGGAGAACTAGGGAATAGGGACAGTGTGGCTCTGAGGCAGAGCAGACAGGGAGAAGTTGCTGAACACAGCGGGTCTGGTGGCCTGAAGTGCATATGTTTTAATGCAAGAAGTATTACGGGTAAGGCAGATGAACTTAGAGCTTGGATTAGTACTTGGAACTATGATGTTGTTGCCATTTCAGAGACCTGGTTGAGGGAAGGGCAGGATTGGCAGCTAAACATTCCAGGATTCAGATGTTTCAGGCGGGATAGAGGGGGATGTAAAAAGGGAGGCGGAGTTGCGCTACTGGTTCGGGAGAATATCACAGCTGTACTGCGAGAGGACACCTCAGAGGGCAGTGAGGCTATATGGGTAGAGATCAGGAATAAGAAGGGTACAGTCACAATGTTGGGGGTTTGCTACAGGCCTCCCAACAGCCAGTGGGAGATAGAGGAGCAGATAAGTAGACAGATTTTGGAAAAGAGTAAAAACAACAGGGTTGTGGTGATGGGAGACTTCAACTTCCCCAATATTGACTGGGACTCACTTAGTGCCAGGGGCTTAGACGGGGCGGAGTTTGTAAGGAGCATCCAGGAGGGCTTCTTAAAACAATATGTAGACAGTCCAACTAGGGAAGGGGCGGTACTGGACCTGGTATTGGGGAATGAGCCCGGCCAGGTGGTAGATGTTTCAGTAGGGGAGCATTTCGGTAACAGTGACCACAATTCAGTAAGTTTTAAAGTACTGGTGGACAAGGATAAGAGTGGTCCTAGGATGAATGTGCTAAATTGGGGGAAGGCTAATTATAACAATATTAGGTGGGAACTGAAGAACATAGATTGGGGGCGGATGTTTGAGGGCAAATCAACATCTGACATGTGGGAGGCTTTCAAGTGGCAGTTGAAAGGAATTCAGGACCGGCATGTTCCTGTGAGGAAGAAGGATAAATACGGCAATTTTCGGGAACCTTGGATAACGAGAGATATTGTAGGCCTCGTTAAAAAGAAAAAGGAGGCATTTGTCAGGGCTAAAAGGCTGGGAACAGACGAAGCCTGTGTGGAATATAAGGAAAGTAGGAAGGAACTTAAGCAAGGAGTTAGGAGGGCTAGAAGGGGTCACGAAAAGTCATTGGCAAATAGGGTTAAGGAAAATCCCAAGGCTTTTTACACGTACATAAAAAGCAAGAGGGTAGCCAGGGAAAGGGTTGGCCCACTGAAGGATAGGCAAGGGAATCTATGTGTGGAGCCAGAGGAAATGGGCGAGTTACTAAATGAATACTTTGCATCAGTATTCACCGAAGAGAAGAAATTTGTAGATGTTGAGTCTGGAGAAGGGTGTGTAGATAGCCTGGGTCACATTGAGATCCAAAAAGACGAGGTGTTGGGTGTCTTAAAAAATATTAAGGTAGATATGTCCCCAGGGCCTGATGGGATCTACCCCAGAACACTGAAGGAGGCTGGAGAGGAAATTGCTGAGGCCTTGACAGAAATCTTTGGATCCTCGCTGTCTTCAGGGGATGTCCCGGAGGACTGGAGAATAGCCAATGTTGTTCCTCTGTTTAAGAAGGGTAGCAAGGATAATCCCAGGAACTACAGGCCGGTGAGCCTTACTTCAGTGGTAGGGAAATTACTGGAGAGAATTCTTCGAGACAGGATCTACTCCCATTTGGAAGCAAATGGACGTATTAGTGAGAGGCAGCACGGTTTTGTGAAGGGGAGGTCGTGTCTCACTAACTTGATAGAGTTTTTCGAGGAGGTCACTAAGATGATTGATGCAGCTAGGGCAGTGGATGTTGTCTATATGGACTTCAGTAAGGCCTTTGACAAGGTCCCTCATGGTAGACTAGTACAAAAGGTGAAGTCACACGGGATCAGGGGTGAGCTGGCAAGGTGGATACAGAACTGGCTAGGCCATAGAAGGCAGAGAGTAGCAATGGAAGGATGCTTTTCTCATTGGAGGGCTGTGACCAGTGGTGTTGCACAGGGATCAGTGCTGGGACCTTTGCTCTTTGTAGTATATATAAATGATTTGGAGGAAAATGTAACTGGTCTGATTAGTAAGTTTGGAGACGACACAAAGGTTGGTGGAATTCCGGATAGCGATGAGGACTGTCGGAGGATACAGCAGGATTTAGATTGTTTGGAGACTTGGGCGGAGAGATGGCAGATGGAGTTTAATCCGGACAAATGTGAGGTAATGCATTTTGGAAGGTCTAATGCAGGTAGGGAATATACAGTGAATGGTAGAACCCTCAAGAGTATTGAAAGTCAAAGAGATCTAGGAGTACAGGTCCACGGGTCACTGAAAGGGGCAACACAGGTGGAGAAGGTAGTCATAAAGGCATACGGCATGCTTGCCTTCATTGGCCGGGGCATTGAGTATAAGAATTGGCAAGTCATGTTGCAGCTGTATAGAACCTTAGTTAGGCCACACTTGGAGTATAGTGTTCAATTCTGGTCGCCACACTACCAGAAGGATGTGGAGGCTTTAGAGAGGGTGCAGAAGAGATTTACCAGAATGTTGCCTGGTATGGAGGACATTAGTTATGAGGAGTGGTTGAATAAACTCGGTTTGTTCTCACTGGAACGAAGGAGGTTGATGGGAGACCTGATAGAGGTATACAAAATTATGAGGGGCATAGACAGAGTGGATAGTCAGAGGCTTTTCCCCAGGGTAGAGGGGTCAATTACTAGGGGGCATAGGTTTAAGGTGAGAGGGGCAAGGTTTAGAGTAGATGTACGAGGCAAGTTTTTTACACAGAGGGTAGTGGGTGCCTGGAACTCGCTACTGGAGGAGGTGGTGGAAGCAGGGACGATAGTGACATTTAAGGGGCATCTTG
The DNA here is from genome assembly GCF_047496885.1 of Scyliorhinus torazame. Classification (NCBI taxonomy): domain Eukaryota; kingdom Metazoa; phylum Chordata; class Chondrichthyes; order Carcharhiniformes; family Scyliorhinidae; genus Scyliorhinus; species Scyliorhinus torazame. The sequence continues at coordinate 327,887,770 of NC_092710.1, forward strand.
ACAAATACATGAATAGGATGGGAATAGAGGGATACGGACCGAGGAAGTGTAGAAGATTGTAGTTAAGTCGGGCAGCATGGTCGGCACGGGCTTGGAGGGCCGAAGGGCCTGTTCCTGTGCTGTACATTTCTTTGTTCTTTGTATCCCACAGCGTTCGCAGGACGCTTGTGGATTCATTTTGAAGCCGTTTTTGGCAACGTAGATCATGCCCATTTGTCCCCAGACAATATGGCCAAGTGGACCCGCACCCTTATCTCCCATGCCACGGAAGCAGGACAGAATGCCTGTAGCAATTATGACCCCTCGGAGGAGGCTCATAATGAGAAGTGGGTGGTTAAAAGATTGTCCCGCGTTTGGGAACAAGCGGCTCACGGTAAATCAGCAGCTAGAACCCCCGAGGAAAACCAAGCCGCCTCAGACGTGCAGGCAGTAAGAACCACTCTCCACAACCCCGCCTGGGTAAATGAGGGAAAGAACAGCCCCCCAGCCAAACCGCAAGAGTGCTACAATAGCGGACACTTGGGACATTTTGCTAAAGAATGCAATGGCCCTAAAAAACTACAGCGAGCCCAACAGACAGGCACTCTCAATAAGAAAAAGGCAGAGCCCATACATAGCGTTAGCACCCAGTCCGATCAGACAGACGTTACCGGAACGGACTGACGGTGTACAGGCTCCCCCAGCTGGGTCTGCGATACCCTTTGGGATAGGTCAGGATGACCCGTAGTCGCAGCAAAGGATAGGGAACAGCCGATCGAGCTTCTCTGGGACACAGGAGGGTCCCGCACAACCTTAAATTCCTCCACCCTTGGTAAGGGCACGTGGCCCACCACATCCACTATCACCCTCAGCGGCTTCACAGGCCACTCACAACAGGGGCATATCACGACCCCTGTACCCATCCAGATCGGAAATATTACTACAAAGCACCCCGTAGTGTTAGTCGACTTGCCCCCAACAGCAGAGCACATTTTAGGGATCGATTTTATGAACTCGCACCACCTCTCCTTCGATCCAGTCAACCAGTGTGTTTGAAAGATGGCGAAATCCGCTAGAGCCCCTGCAACACTCAATAGAGGGGACTACATGAACAAAATCAGAGCCGTAGGCGAGTTTTGGTTTAACCCCAGCACACTCAGCACGGACAGACAGGTAAGGGCAGTCCTGCAAAAAAAACAGGGCAGCATTTGCATTCCATAAACACGACTGTGGACGGATGACCGGCTCCGTACAGATAACCGGACCGGACCCAAGACCCCAGAAATAGTACGGATTTCCCCTAGAAGCAGAGGGAGAAATCCTAACGGTCATAGAAAGCTTGTTAGAACAGGGCGTCCTAAGACCGGTAGCCTCGACTAACAATGCCCCGATTTGGCCAGTAAGGAAACCCGACGGATCATGGCGCTTAACCATTGATTATCGGGAACTCAATAAAGTCACCCCCGCAGCAGCCCCCACCGTTGCAACAAGTCCCGAGACCATGCTCAAACAGGGACTCCATGCCTGATATTTCACGGTTTTGGACGTCAGTAATGGGTTCTGGTCCATTCCATTGGCAAAGGCGTGCCAGTACAAATTTGCCTTCACTTTCTGAGCTCAGCAGTACACGTGGACATGCCTGCCACAAGGATTCCACAACTCCCCCTCCATTTTCCACCGACAGCTGGCAAATGGACTAGCAAAATTTTCTCGCCCCGAATGTCTGGTACAGTATGTAGACGACCTACTACTGCAGACAGACACAAAGGAAGAGCACATTGAGCTTCTGTCCGAACTCCTGGAGTTACTACACTCCATTGGCTGTAAAGTAAACCCCAAAAAGGCCAAAATATTGGACGAAAAGGTGATATATTTGGGTACTATCATCACACACGGCAAATGCGAGATCGAGCACAAAAGAATTGACTCGATCGCTAAATTGCCCCTTCCCCAACATGTGTCAGCCCTCCGGTCGTTTTTAGGACTGGTTGGCTACTGTCGAAACCACATTGACGGTTTCGCCAGCAAGGCAGCGCCCCTCTCAGACCTCCTGAAGAAAGGAGCCCCCTGGGAATGGCTTCCGCAGCATACGAAGGCTGTGGAATCATTAAAACAGGCACTCATTGCCGCCCCCGCACTACAAGTTCCCGACCCGCTTTCCCCTTTCGCCATAGAGGTAGCGACCACAAACCGCACCCTTTCAGCCGTGCTCCTGTAGGAATGGCACGACCAGTTAAGACCCGTGGCTAATGCCTCCCGAATTTTAGATGCTGTGGAGCAGGGATTTTCAGCCTGTGAGAGGCACCTGCTCGCAGTTTTCTGGGCAGTCCAGTACTTTTCCTACATTACCGGACTGAACCCCATCACCATCTTGACCGAACACACCCCCACACAACTTTTACTGGACGGACGACTTAAAGACGGTACCGTCAGCGAAATCCGCGCTGCTAGGTGGACCCTTCTCTTACAAGGACGGGACATCACAGTAAAACGGACAAAGACTCACACATACTTAGCGGACAATCTACAATACCCCGGAGCCCCCCATGAGTGTGAAATCATCTCGCCCTGCCATAATACAGGCCCCTTTATAGCCAGAACACCCCCCCAGAAAACTAGCCACTCCATCTCAGAACCCCCCTCACCCGGACATGTGTGACCCCATCAGGATTTATGTGGATGGATCTTCCACAATCCTGGATGGGCAACGCATAACAGGTTGTGGGATTTATGTGGAGGACGCGCAGGGACGCGCCCTCGAAGAAATCGAATTAAAATTGCCCGGGCACTTAGGCGCGCAGGCAGCAGAGCTTGCGGCCATCGCCTACATTGTAGACCACCCAGATTCCTTCCCCAGCCCAGCAGACATATATTCAGACTGTCTATACGTCTGCAACAGCCTCACCAAATTTCTGCCCCTCTGGGAAACAAGAGGATTTGTTTCCGCGGATGGGAAACCCCTCCCCTCAGCTCCATTACTCCGCCATATCCTAGAAAAGGCTAAGAACAGGACTTTTGGTATTATAAAAGTCCGCAGCCGCCATCGCTCTTTCCCCCCCCCCCGGAAATGTAAAAGCCGACGCGCTGGCTAAGGCAGGATCCAGGCATGGGTACTTTTGGAAGCCCCCCGGGAGCGCCCCAGTGAGTGCGCCAGTGAGTGCAGTTCAGGTCGCGCAGACTAGGATCGAAGATCTAGTAGCGGCCCAGAAGCAGAATAGCGCTCTCACTGAAATCTTGAAAGGGAAGTTTCCAGCCTCATACGAGAGGTTCCGGAATACCATAACCACACATGATGGTGTGGTGCTAAAAGACAGCCTTTACGTGGTTCCTGCACAAGATAGGAATCAGATGATCTGTATTCCATGACGGTCATGGACACCAGGGAATGGAACCCACCGCAGCCCACCTCGAGCAGCTTTGTTGGTGGCCTAATCTTAAAGAGGATGTATCCCATTACATCGAAAATTGCCTCATCTGCGCGCAAAACAACCCAGATAGATATGCCAAAAAGGCACATCTCAGCCACACCCGACCCGTTAACGGCCGCTGGACGAACCTCCAGATCGATTTTATAGGTCCATTGCCCCCTTGCAGGAATGGCTATAAATATGTTCTGGTGGTCATTGACACTTTTACAAAGTGGGTGGAAACATTTCCAGCCCGCACCAACACCGCAAAAACCACCGCCAAAATCCTAACCCACCACATCTTTACAAGATGGGGACTCCCCCGCAGCATTGAATCGGACCAAGGTTCTCACTTTACGGGACGGGTCATGCAGAACGTCCTCACGATATTTGGCATAACCCAAAAATTTCACATTGCATACCACCCTCAGTCGAGTGGTATAGTGGAGTGCATGAATCGGACTCTAAAAACCACCCTTAGAAAAATGGTCCAGCAAAACAACACCACTTGGGATTCGGTCCTCCCCTTTGCGTTGATGTTTCTGCGTAACACTGTTTCCACCTCCACAGGTTTCACCCCACACACCCTCATGACCGGACGCCCCATGAAAGGGACAGAATACTTGCTAGGTTTAGACCTAACCAGCCCCGAAGTCACGGCCCTCACCCACGAGAAGGCCGTGGAACAACTACTTACAAATATTAAAACGGCTCAGCTAGCAGCCGCTGTTAAACTGGGCACTATCTATCCAGGCATAGATATATAGATAGTAGTATTAGTGTATTAATATTGCTTGTTGTATATAATAAACCTATCACTACTGGCCAATACTTAACTTAGGAAGAGCCCACCAGGTCAGGGAAACGAATGGCTTGTCCAATCAGATCTGGCCCGCGGGATTCAAAAGGCTGCTGCAGGTTGGTGGCTAGGTGTCTCTACCGGATAGCGATCGCTGGATTCAAACTTACTGTTGCCGGTTGCTGGTCTTGCGAAGGTCTCGAGCAGGCGAAGAGCAGAGAGTGAGCTCTGAACTTGGCCCCTCACTTTTACAGGGCCCAGGGGCTTCCCGCCTCCCAGGGCGGCCCTTGACCCTGAGTCCCAAGTGATTGGATTTGTCCCCAATCCCTGGGGTCGATGTGTCCAATGGTGAGGCGATTCCTCGATCGGGGGGGGGGGGTGGTCGTTCACCTGTCTTTGTTTCGGCCACTGCAGGTGCAGATTAGGTCTGGCCCGGTATTCAATTGCTAATATGTTGCAATTGTTCCCGGGGATAGCCGATTTAACTGCAGATGTCTGGATAGATGGGCTGCAAACAGTCCTGAATGTAACTGCAAATATCTGGGTTGATGGGCTGTTGATAGCCCTGAGTATCGATCTGGGCTAACTTCCCAGAGCCGAATATGCAATACCGTCTGCAGCTGCCTGCTTGTGTCTTGTTAGCTGCTTTTCCCAGCAGCCTTTCGGGTTAGCCATTTCAAACTGGGTTTTGGCCAGATTAATCGGGACGCAGCCATTTTACATGGCTACAGTAGCGCCTTCTTGTTATTTTCCTGTTCTTTAACATCCCTTGCCCATGCTCGACAAGTCTACGGAGTATCCAGGCCTCATTGCGATTGTTTTCATTAGGATCAAAGCTTACGCATGCACGGCCCCGCTTTCTGTCGCGTAAGAGATGAGAGTCCACACCCAATTCACCCATTATTGTTGTTGCAGCCCATAGACCCAGGTGGACTGGATCCAGAGCTGCTGGGTGAATTAAATTGGGTGTTCCCCCGTACTCTGAATGCACTTATTCAGTCTCTCCACAGCGGCCAGAATGGCTGCTTTCATGACATCCAGGGTGCCAGCACTTGTGTTCTGTGGGTTGGGCAGGGCTGAATGAACTGCAGGGTAAAGGCACATTATGATCAATTTGATTTTCTCTTAGCCATCCAACCCATGCAGCTTTCTCTGTTGATATGAATCATCAAAGAATGTGAAGGGGTCAGATGTAGGTTCAAAGACGGGATCTCCTTGGCGATATCGGCTAATAGTGCTTCCGAGAAGTGGGTGATTTTGGTGATGTTCGGCTCGTCTGAGCCGTTCCGATGGCTGGTTATAATGGGGGGGGGGGGGCTGGGGTTATTCCTGGAGTGGGTGCCGAGGATTATTCAGAGGGGTCCCTGGAAATTGAGATAGCCGCAGTGTACACCTTTTCAGTAAACTCAAATGCGGTTGGATGTTCACAATCGAAATTTGTGTCACTACCCTCATTCTCTACAATGGGCCCAAAGGCAAACATCATGCCTTTCCGTGCTGCGAGCTGGGCTTGGAGTTCCTCTACCTCTTTCTGACCATGGGACTGGTTCCGCCGTGGGGGGGTCCCGTTTCCTTGTTTGTATGGTGGAGGACCCTGATTACTACCTTTAAATCACTCTATTTCCACTCTAACCTCTCCACTGTGGCTTGGACCACCTGTAGATCCCAAATTGCTTTCTGTTCTCAAAATGCACTTTAGCATTGTGTGTGGAACTGGCCCCTGTGGATTCAATTCTCCTGAATTCTCTGTTCCTGTTGGAATTTTTCCAACTCCTCTTTCGCACCCTCTAGCTGTTCCCTGAGCATTCAAAGTTTGGCATCTTTGCCACGTTCAAGGCTGCAGGCTACTGCTGTAGCCGTGCTCAATCTGGAGGCATTTTTCCCAAACTCTTGTTGGGCCTCCAGCCAAGACTTTTGTGCCATGGATTGCAGATCCGATGGTGGCTTGGCACAAAAGTTCACCCAATTGGTTCACTTCTTGTGCAAGTATTATCTCCCAGAGAAGACTGTGTCTTTTTAAAATTTGTTCATGGGATGTGGGTGTCGCTGGCTGGACCAGCATTTATTGCCCATCCTTGAAGGCACTTCAGAGTCAACCATATTGCAGTGGATTTAGAGTCACATGTAGGTCAGACCAGGCAAGGATGACCGATTTTCTTCCCTAAAGGATATCAGTGAACCAGATGGGTTTTACGACAATTGATTCATGGTCACATTTTTAACCAGATTTTTATTGAATTCAAATTTCACCATCTGCCACGGCGGGATTTGTACCCGGGACCCCAGAGAATGACTCTGGGTCTCTGGTTACTAGTCCAGCGATAATACCACTACGCCGCTGCCTCCCCATGTCCATCCCTTATCCTAGTGATAAAGGAGAGTATAAGCGACGTGGTTAGAGCTGTAGACCCTCCCCAGCCTCTCTGGACCATTTCTAATCGAACAGCACCCAGGGACACCAATGTAGACCGTGGCAAATCGCCTGCAGCCACACACTTCAACCGATAAATTGCTGAATTACGTTTAGCCAGGAACTGTGACGTATTGAAACCAACAAGAAACTACACACGTCAGATTCCGATAAAACAGTCACAACTTTATTGATCAAATAGCTAAAGCATGTAAATTAATTTAACATTGACTACAACACTTCTGTCTCTCTGCCTGAGACCTTCCCAGTAACACTTCCTGTGTTGTGCACAAAATTGTTTGGTTCTGGCAATGTTGGCAGGATGTCAAAGTTTCTCTCTCGACTGCTGTGTTCTGTCAACTTGACTTTGCAATGATTCTACAAAATTGCTGGTGACTTAACTAGAATTGGTGATTTATTGATGCACATGTGGTAAGGTAACAATCAGAATGCTGTACAGACTAAGCTACTAATTGAGTTGCTTAGACTCTCCTCGAACTACCCTTATGTGCGACTGTCCTGGTGTACGACTTACAACCTTCTGCCGCGAACCGTACGACTTACAACCTTCTGCTGCGAGCCAGATGTCACATGACTGATGACTTACACCACCAGCTGGTGGGAGGTCGCATTGCTAATTGTATACAATATTATTCACAGGCATTTCACTATGTCTACCTCAGCCGACTCTCCAGGTAGAGTGGGTATTCTTGGGTGTATGTTTCTTGGTTGATAGAATGAAAAAAGAACAATACAGCACAGGAACAGGCCCTTCGGCCCTCCAAGCCTGTACCGGTCATGATACCAACCTTTCCCAAAACCTTCAGCACTTCCTTCTGCCGCATCCCTCGATACCAATCCTTGGGGTGGCACCGTAGCATAGTGGTTAGCACAATTGCTTCACAGCTCCAGGGTCCCAGGTTCGATTCCCGGCTGGGTCACTGTCTGCACATTCTCCCCGTGTGTGCGTGGGTTTCCTCCGGGTGCTCTGGTTTCCTCCCACAGTCCAAAGATGTGCAGGTTTGGTGGATTGGCCATGCTAAATTGCCCTTAGTGTCCAAGGTTGCCCTTAGTGTTGGCTGAGTGGGGTTACTGGGTTATGGGGATAGGGTGGTGTGGGCTTGTGTAGGGTGCGGTTTCCAAGAGCCGGTGCAGACTCGATGTGCCAAATGGCCTGCTGCTGCACTGTAATTTCTATAAATAAAAAATAAATCCATGTGTTTGTCAGGTTTGCCTTTTGAAAGTGTTAATGTATCTGCTTCCACAACCTCCCCTGTCAACGCAATCCAGGCCCTCACCCCCAATGCGTAAAAAACTATCTCGCACATCTCCTCTAAAGTTTGCCCCACGGTCCTTAAACCTATGCCCCCTGGTGACTGACCCCTCCACATTGGGAAAGAGTGTCTGCCCATCCACTCTATTCATGCCCCTCATAATCTTGTAGAGCTCCATCAGGTCTCCCCTCAACCTCCATCTTTCTTCTGAAAACAGTTTGAGTCTATTCAGCCTCTCCACATAGCTAACACCCTCCAGACCAGGCAACATCCTAGTAAACCTCCTCTGCACCCTCTCCAAAGCCTCCACATCCTTCTGGTAATGTGGCGACCAGAATTGTGCAAAATACTCCAAGTGCAGCCTTACCAAGGTTCTATACAATTGCAGCATGACTTGCCTGTTTTTATACTCAATGCCCCGTCCAATGAAAGCAGGCATTCCGTATGCTTTCTTGACTACCTTGTCCACTTGTGTTGCCACCATCAAAGATCTGGAACTGCATGCCCAGAGCTCTCTGATTTTCTATGTTCCGTAGGGTTTTACCATTTCCTGTATATTTCCCCTCTTTGTTAGAACGGATGAGAGAGAGAGAGAGAGATTCACGGTCAGTCTCCAGCATATGTACCTCTCTGGTATTTTCCAGAAAGTTCTGTTGTGTCCTATCAGCCCTTAACTGGCTTTGATATGATGTTGGCCTTTTCCTCCGCCCAGGTGGTGTTATGTCCACAGAGAGGGTTCAGAAACAAATGCCTCCTTTGTCTCTGCTAATATTATGTATGTCTTGTACCCATTAGGACTCGCGTTAGCACCTGATTGCTGAGGTTCGGTGGGGCTGCGCTCTGTCTGCTTTTGCAAATTATATATTGTCATATACATCTATGTATATAATGGAGTGCAGACAGGCAGTGATTGACACGCAGGATGACCAGTAAGCGCACATAACACAGCAGCCAATCACCAGACAGGACACGACCACTATGGAGCCAAAGGGCACCAGTTTTCCAGAAGCATCCGTTCAATACAGAAGGCCATGCCAGACTCCGACCCCGACAGCCCAACAGATCCTGATGCTGCGTGCCACAAATCTCCATACCGGGTGGGCATCATTACGAAGCATGCGCTGCTCTTCTCCAAGATAGCGAAGCACCTCCCGATCCCCAGCGTGGATCCCGACGATGAGTGGTGTGCTGCCCTCACAATCAACAAGGCTTGCATCCGGTTCAAACAACACCGGCGCATTGGCGAACCTCATCTCCAAATCCGATCTCGACACCATCCGCGTCAGACCAAGCTTTGTTCCACCGGCCTGCCAGCTCCTTGACTACAATGGCAATTGCATAGCTGCCAGTGGCTCATGCCAACTCGGAGTTTCCAATAAGTCATTTAAAGCGACTGCGATTTGAGATCGTGGGACCTGACAGAGCATCCCTGCTCGGAGCTCGGGCCTGCAAACTCCTGAACTTGGTTCAGCGAGTCCACACCATGACATCCTCACAGGCGACGGACTCACCTGATGAGAACTTTCAGGTTGAAATTGATGACATCATCACGCAGTACCACAGCGTGTTCGATGGAATGGGCACACTCCCAGACCGATACAAAATCCTGCTCAAACCAAACACTACCCCTGTGATCCACGCACCACGTCGGGTGCCGGCACCCCTCAAGGACCGCCTCAAGCAGCAGTTACAAGACCTCCAGGACCAGGGCATCATATCAAGGGTCACAGAACCCACGGACCGGTCAGCTCCATGGTCTGCGTCAAGAAGCCGTCAAGGGAGCTTCGAATCTGCATCGACCCCAAGGATTTAAACCGCAACATCATGAGGGAACATTACCCGATACCAAAACGTGAAGAGTTGACCAGCGAGATGGCTCATGCCAAACTCTTTACGAAGCTGGACGCCTCCAAGGGGTTCTGGCAAACCCAGCTGGATGCATCCAGTCGCAAGCTGTGCACATTAAGTACCCCGTTCGGTCGCAACTGCTGCAACCGGATGCCTTTTGGCATCATCTCTGCCTCAGAGGTATTTCACCGCATCATGGAACAGATGATGGAGGGTATCGAGGGGGTGCGCGTGTATGTTGACGATGTCATAATCTGGTCCACAACTCCTCAAGAACACATCGATCGCCTCAAGCAGGTATTCCACAGAATCCATGAGCATGGCCTCCGACTCAGCAGTGCCAAGCCCAATCAGAAACCAAATTCCTTGGTGACCACATCTCGCAGCAAGGCGTGCGGCCAGATGCTGACAAGGTCTCGGCGATCAACGCCATGAAGACCCCAAAGGACAAGAAGGCGGTCCTCCGCTTTCTAGGGATGGTCAACGTCCTCGGGAAGTTCATTCCCAACATGGCGGTACACACCACAGCCCTCCGCCATCTTGTCAAAAAGTCGACGGAATTCCAGTGGCTGCCCGGTCATGAGAACGAATGACGTGAGCTGAGGGCAAAACTCACCACAGCCCCGGTTCTGGCGTTCTTCGATACTACCAAAGAGACCAAAATATCCACTGACGCGAGCCAGGACTGTATTGGGGCGGTGCTCCTCCAACGGGATGACTCCTCCTCATGGGCCCCAGTTGCGTATGCCTCCAGAGCCATGATGCCCACTGAGCAACGGTACTATCAGATTGAGAAGGAATGCCTGGGCCTCCTAACGGGAATCGACAAATTTTACGACTATGTGTATGGCCTCCCATAATTCACGGTTGAGACGGACCACAGGCCATTACTCCACATAATCCAGAAGGATTTGAATGACATGACGCCTCGGTTACACCGTATCCTTCTCAAGCTACACCGCTATAACATTGAACTTGTCTACACACCAGGCAAAGAACTCATTGTTGCAGATGCCCTTTCCAGGTCTATCACCACACCATGTGGACAAACTGACTTCATCTGCCAAATCGATGTGCAGGTGCAATTGTGTGCCTCCAAACTTCCGGCCACTGATGAGAGGGTCATCCAAATTTGTGAGGAAACTGCCAAGGATCCTCTGCTACAGCGTGTGATGCAGCACCTCACGAATGGCTGGCAGAAGGGACAGTGTCCCCAGTTTTACAAACAAAGAACAAAGAACAAAGAAATGTACAGCACAGGAACAGGCCCTTCGGCCCTCCAAGCCCGTGCCGACCATACTGCCCGACTAAACTACAATCTTCTACACTTCCTGGGTCCGTATCCTTCTATTCCCATCCTATTCATATATTTGTCAAGATGCCCCTTAAATGTCCCTATCGTCCCTGCCTCCACTACCTCCTCCGGTAGTGAGTTCCAGGCACCCACTACCCTCTGCGTAAAAAACTTGCCTCGTACATCTACTCTAAACTTTGCCCCTCTCACCTTAAACCTATGCCCCCTAGTAATTGACCCCTCTACCCTGGGGAAAAGCCTCTGACTATCCACTCTGTCTATGCCCCTCATAATTTTGTATACCTCTATCAGGTCGCCCCTCAACCTCCTTCGTTCCAGTGAGAACAAACCGAGTTTATTCAATCGCTCCTCATAGCTTATGCCCTCCATACCAGGCAACATTCTGGTAAATCTCTTCTGCACCCTCTCTAAAGCCTCCACATCCTTCTGGTAGTGTGGCGACCACACTACCAGAACATCATATACACAACATCAAGGATGACCTGATGGTGGTGGACGGCATCCTCATGAAGCTCGATAGGATTGTGATTCCGCAGAGCATGCGAGCTATGGTGCTCGGCCAACTCCATGAGGGTCACCTGGGGGTCGAGAAATGTCGACGCAGATCTCGAGAGGCAGTCTATTGGCCGGGCATCAGCCAGGACGTTGCCAACATGGTCCTCAACTGCCCCACATGTCAGAAATTTCAGCCAGCTCAACCCAAAGAAACTCTGCAGCAACATGAGATAGTGACCTCCCCATGGTCCAAAGTTGGTGTCGACCTTTTCCATGCCAAGGGGCGTGACTAAGTCCTCCTTGTCGACTATTTCTCCAATTACCCAGAAGTGATTAAACTGTCCGACCTCACATCGAAGGCGGTGATTAAAGCATGCAAGAAACGTTTGCATGGGATACCGCTCATGGTGATGAGTGACAACGGTCCCTGTTTTTACAGCCAGGAATGGTCTGATTTTGCCCGTCTATACAACTTTCGTCACATAACCTCCAGCCCCCATTACCCGCAGTCAAATGGGAAGGCCGAAAAAAGGGTCCATATCGTCAAGAGATTACTATGCAAGGCTACAGACTCAGGCTCAGACTTCAACCTGGTGCTGCTGGCATACAGAGCATCCCCGCTGTCCACTGGGTTGTCTCCCGCGCAGATGCTCATGAATTGCGCTCTGCGAACCACGGTTCCAGCCATCCATGTTCCAGACCTTGACCACCTCACATTCATACAAAAGATGCAGCAGTCTCGGGCCCAACAGAACTCAGCATACGACGCTCATGCCACGGATCTCCCAGAGCTGGTCCCAACTGATCGTGTTCGTGTGCAGTTGCCTGACAGCGGCTGCTCCCGCCACAGCTGTGGTGGTCAAGCAGGTGGCCCCGAGATCGTTCCTCGTCCGCATGGCTGATGGCTCCTTCCTACGACGCAACAGACGGGCGCTGCGCAGAGTTCCACGCCCACCACCTAACCATGATGACCCGCCTCACACAATGCTTCCTCCGGACGTGCCTTACCACGAGGCCACCAATTTACAGCAATCCTGCCGACCTCTGTGACCACCACATCGGCGGTGGTCCCGCCTCTCCCAAGTGCAGGCGGCCCCTGATCCACCCTTGAGGCGGTCAACCAGAATTTATCGCCTGTCGCAGAGACTAAACTTATAGACTGAACTTTTGCACAACTGTTTTACCCTATCGTTTTGACTTCTGTAAATATAGTTTTTTACTGTTTCATCTGCCTGATATCTGCACTAGCGACACCTTCCTATGTTCATAAGGTCATTTTAGCACATTCCGTATATAGTCACGCACATATACACATCCACACGCACATGCAACTTAATATTTATTATCTCAACACAGAATACAAAAAGAAAAAAAAAAGGGTGATATCATAATATACATCTGTGGTATTATCAAGTATTACAGTACCCAAGAGGCCGAAGACCATTGGTTAAACCTAGGAGTTTGCCATTGGCTATTAGTATGTAGCTCCGCCATGACAGGCGGGGTATAAGAACCGGTGCCGTGGTATTATCAAGTATTATAGTACCCAAGAGGCCGAAGACCATTGGTTAAACCTAGGAGTTTACCATTGGCTATTAGTATGTAGCTCCGCCATGACAGGCGGGGTATAAGAACTGGTGCCGTCACAGCAGCCCTCACCTTCTGTACCGAAGCTGCTGGAGAACAGTTCTAGTTGATCAAAGCCTTCAGTTATGTTACAACCTCGTCTTTGAGTGTAATTGATCGTGCATCAATTTAATCGACTACACTTAAGCTGAAAGGATGGATCTCCGAATCAAGCCAGAGTGTCTACAACTCAGCCCCCACGCGGAGAACTTGGCGGCGATACTTAAGCACTGGCTGGCGTGCTTTAAAGGCTACCTCAAGATGGCCAGAGGCACCCCCTCAGGAGAACAGAAACTGCATCTAAAATAATAATAATAATCGCTTATTGTCACAAGTAGGCTTCAATGAAGTTACTGTGAAAAGCCCCCAGTTGCCACATTCCGGCGCCTGTTCGGGGAGGCCGGTACGGGAATTTAACCCGCGCTGCTGGCATTGTTCTGCATTACAAGCCAGCTGTTTAGCCCATTGTGCTACACCAGCCCCAGAGTGCATCTCCTGCACTCAAGAGTAAGCCCTGGGATCTTCACCCTCATCGAGGAGGCGGAGGACTTCGATTCTGCGATTGAACTGTTAAAAGGACATTATATCCGCCCTGTAAACCAGGTCTACGCACGTCACCTGCTTGCAACTAGACGGCAAAGCCCTGGGGAATCATTGGAGGACTTCTACCGTGCGCTACTGGTGCTGGGCAGAAACTGTGGCTGCCCGCAAGTTTCGGGGAGCGAGCACACGGAACACCTAATCCGGGATGCCTTCGTAGCAGGTATGAGCTCCTCAGAGATCCGCCAAAGACTCTTAGAAAAGGACACCCTGGGACTGAGAGAGGCACAGGCCCTGGCAGGGTCCATGGATGTTGTCTCCATAAACGCGCAGTCCTATGCGCCCGACCACGCGGTGGCCCCCTGGGCTGCGTGGCATCCCGCAGCAGCAGCCCCACCGACCTTCACCGTGTCCCCGCAGGCCTGCGCTGTAAGACGGCCCGCTAACTCCGTCGGACCCCGCTGTTTCTTCTGCGGGCAGGCAAAGCATCCCCGCACCGCTGCCCGGCGGGCACTTCCACCTGCAAAAGGTGCGGCAAGAAGGGCCATTTTGTGGGCGTCTGCCAGGCACGAGCCATGACCGCGGTCTCCAGCGACTCCGGACAGCCGTGGCAACCTTCCCTTCGGGCCCCAGATGGCCAGCACTCACCGCCACCCCCCTATCCTAGGGCCACGTCCGACCCACGGGCGCGGCCATCTTGCCCCTCGGACACCACGCTGGACGGATGGGCTCCGCCATTTTGTCCATCCCCGCTGCCATTTTGTCCATCCCCGACCACCATGTGCGATCCATGGGAGACACCGTCTTGGATGGGGCCCCCAGCACGGCCGACTACACGCTGCCTGATCACAATCCGCAACTGCTCCATCTGGCCTCGGTGACGCTGGACCAAAATTGACCTCGGACACTCGCAACAGCAACGACAACGGTCTTCATCAACGGCCACGAGACGTCTTGCCTGATCGACTCTGGGAGCACGGAGAGCTTTATACACCCTGACACGGTAAGGCGCTGTTCACTTGTTACCCACCCTGTAAACCAAAGAATCTCCCTTGCCTCAGGGTCACACTCGGTGGAGATAAAGGGGTTCTGCCTAGCGAACCTCACTGTCCAAGGCAGGAGATTCAACAAGTTCCGCCTTTATGTCCTGCTGCACCTCTGCGCGGCTACACTACTAGTGTTGGACTTGCAAAGTCTGACCTTCAAATTCGGCGGCCCTATACCCCCCCTTACTGTCTGTGGCCTTACGACCCTGAAGGTCGACCCGCCTTCCCTGTTTGCGAACCTCACCCCAGATTGCAAACCCGTCGCCACTAGGAGCAGACGGTACAGTGCCCAGGACCGGACATTCATCAGGTCAGAGGTCAAAGGCTACTGAGGGAAGGGGTCATTGAAGCTAGCAACAGTCCCCGGAGAGCTCAAGTAGTGGTGGTAAAGACCGGGGAGAAACATAGGATGGTCATTGACTACAGTCAGACTATCAACAGGTTTACGCAGCTGGATGCGTACCCTCCCCCCCGCATATCCGACCTGGTGAACAGGATCGCGCAATACAAGGTCTTCTCCACGGTGGATCTCAAGTCCGCTTACCATCAGCTACCCCTCCGCATTAGTGACCGCAAGTATACTGCCTTCGAAGCAGATGGGCGGCTCTACCAATTTTTAAGGGTTCCCTTTAATGTCACTAATGGGGTCTCGGTCTTCCAACGCGAGATGGACCGAATGGTTGACCGGTACGGCTTACGCGCAACGTTCCCGTATCTTGATAACGTCACCATCTGCGGCCATGACCAGCAGGACCACGACACCAACCTCCGGAAATTTCTCCAGACCGCGAAAATCCTTAACTTAACGTATAATAAGGATAAATGCATATTTAGCACCGACCGCCTCGCCATTCTCGGCTACGTAGTGCGAAATGGAGTTGTCGGCCCCGACCCTGAACGCATGCGCCCCCTTATGGAATTCCCCCTCCCTCATTGCCCCAAGGCCCTGAAGCACTGCCTCGGGTTTTTCAGTTATTACACACAGTGGGTCCCTAACTACGCAGACAAAGCCCGACCCCATATCCAGTACTGACGGCCCGCCAGGCCTTCTGCCGCATCAAAGCAGACATTGCAAAGGCCACGATGCGCGCCATCGACGAGTCCATCTCCTTCCAGGTCGAGAGCGATGCGTCCGACGTAGCTCTGGCCGCCACCCTCAACCAAGCAGGCAGACCCGTGGCCTTCTTCTCCCGCACTCTCCATGCTTCAGAAATTCGCCATTCCTCAGTCGAAAAAGAGGCGCAAGCCACAGTAGAAGCTGTGCGACATTGGAGGCATTACCTGGCCGGCAGGAGATTCACTCCTCACTGACCAACGGTCGGTGGCGTTCATGTTCGATAATGCACAGCGGGGCAAGATAAAGAATGACAAAACCTTACGGTGGTGGATAGAACTCTCCACCTACAACTACGAGATCTTGTACCGTACCGGGAAGCTAAACGAGCCTTCCGATGCCCTGTCCTGCGGCACGTGTGCCACCGCACAAGTGGACCGCCTCCGAGCCCTCCACGAGGACCTCTGCCACCCGAGGGTCACTCATTTTTTCCACTTTATTAAGACCCGCAACCTGCCCTACTCCATCGAGGAGGTCAGGACAGTCACCAGGGTCTGCCAAATCTGCGCGGAGTGCAAACTGCACTTTTACCGGCCAGAGAGGGCGCACCTGATAAAGGCTTCCCGTCCCTTTGAATGCTTCAGCATGGACTTCAAAGGCCCCCTCCCCTCCACCGTATTTCCTGAACGTGATTGACGAGTACTCCCGCTTCCCATTCGTCATCCCCTGCCCCGACAGGACCGCAAACACCGTCATCAAGGCCCTCCAGGGTATCTTTACACTGTTCGGGTTCCCCGCATACATTCACAGTGATAGGGGGTCCTCCTTTATGAGTGACGAACTGTGTCAATTCCTGCTCAGCAAGGGCATCGCCTCGAGCAGGACGACCAGTTACAACCCCCGGGGAAACGGGCAGGTAGAGAGGGAAAACGGAACGGTCTGGAAGACCGTTCGACTGGCCCTATGGTCCAGGAATCTCCCAGTCTCCTGCGTGCAAGAAGTCCTCCTGGAGGCCCTCCACGCCATCCGGTCTCTGCTCTGTACAACTACCAAATAAACCTGTTGAACTTTAACCTGGACTTCTACACTGTGCCCATCCCAGTCCAACTCCGGCATCTCCACCTCAGGGAACTGTGGACATTGGGGGATCGTTAGCTCAGTTGCATCTCTTCAATATTCAAACTGTCTCAATGTGTCTCTGAAATCCACCACTTTCCCAGTTTGTGAGTTGTCCTGCATTGTGGAACAGCGTCATGGAGGCCAGGAGAGAACCATTTGGGCTGGAGGAGGGGGCTTTGTTTTGGACGGTATAACAGACTGGGTAATAGCAGATCAGCACCTGATTTACACTCCAATCCATTCCATCAGAGTCAATGCTGCCCAGGGTGGATTTCAGTCCCTGGTTTAACCTCCAGCCTATGCTGTGTTGTTGAATCTCAGCTGGTCAAATAGGTGACTGCTGTACGGTCACACATTTTGTGCTACTGTCCAAGAAAAATTTTAACTCCTGCTGTAATCTCGACTGAGTTATCCAATGAGGCTACAACAGTCAGTTTAACCTCGCTGGTCTGGGAAGTGGGTACAATCTAAGTTCTCCGAAATATCAATCTCCATTTTCTCACTGTCGCAGAGGGATTCGGATAGTTTAAGTGAATGGGCTGGGGTCTGACCGATGGAATACAATGTTGACAAATGTGAGGTTAGCCATTTTGGTACGGATGACAGCAAAAGGGATTCTTACTTAAATGATAAAATATTATACATGCTGCTGTGCAGAGGGACCTGTGTGGCCCAGTGCATGAGTCGCAAAATGATGGTTTACAGATGCAACAGATGATTAAGAAAGCAAATGGAGTTTTGTCCTTCATAGCTAGGGGGATGGACCTTAAAACTATGATGTAACTATATAAGGTGTTAGTGAGGCCACACCTGGAGTATTGTGTTCCGTTTTACCTGGGAAAGGATGTCCTGGCGCTGGAGGGTGTGCAGAGGTGATTCACGAGGTTAATCCCAGAGTTGAGGGGGTTGGATTGCGAGGAGAAGTTGAGTCGACTGGGACTGTACTCGTTGGAATTTAGAAGGATGCGGGGCATCTTATAGAAACATATAAAATTCTGAAGGGAACAGATAGGATAGATGCGGGCAGGTTGTTTCCATTGGCGGGTGAAAGCAGAACTAGGGGGCATAGCCTCAAAATAAGGGGAAGTAGATTTAGGATTGAGTTTAGGAGGAACTTCTTCACCCAAAGTGTTGTGAATTTACGGAATTCCCAGCCAGTGAAGCAGTTGAGGCTCCTTCATTAAACGTTTTCAAGATAAAGATAGATAGTTTTTTGAAGGATACAGGAATAAAGGGTTAGGGTATTCGGGTGCGCAAGTGGACCTGAGTCCACAAAAGATCAGCCATGATCTCATTGAGTGGCGGAGCAGGCTCGAAGGGCCAGATGGCCGACTCCTGCTCCTAGTTCTTATGTTCTTATGTTGTCCCCCTCGACCCTCGACTGAGGTGCAGCGACTCTCAGGTTAAACCACCTCCAAGGGCAGCCCGCTGGCTCAGTGGTTAGCACTGCTGCCTCACGGCGCCGAGGTCCCAGGTTCAATCCCAGTGCTGGGTCACTATCCGTGTGGAGTTTGCACATTCTCCCCGTATTTGTGAGGGTTTCGTCCCCAAAACCCAAAGGTGTGCAGGGTAGGTGGATTGGCCACACTAAATTGCCCCTTGATTGGAAAAAATGAATTGGGTACGATACATTTATTATAAATAAAGGTTAAACCACCAGCAGTCAGCTCTCCCCCCTCAAAGGGGAAAGCAGCCTATGGTCATCTGGGATTATGGTGACTTTTCCTGGGACACCAAGCAAAGGGTAATAAATACCAACCTTGTCAACAACTCTCCCATCCCAAGAAGCAACAATAAATACCATGTGATCACAATCTGCAATGACTCAATCAAATATGTTCCTGATTAAAGTTTTTTACAGCTTCATTTTTCTACATGAATGGAACATTTAAAATATAAAAACCGGCTCCACATATTGCTCTGAAACGGTGGATTGCACCAGGAGCAGGAGCACAGCTGTTTTAATTTTTCCCTTTCCCAGACCAGGAATAAACTACCTTTTGTTGACCCAGCTGCCAGCAGGTTGAGATCAGAGAAGTCAGCACAGACTGCAGAGTAAAGGTGGGACATTCCTGATAAGATATGTTTCAGTTCCACATCCCAGGACCACTTCCCCTCACAGAGATCAGTGGATAACCAAAGACAATTTTAGAAACAAGAGAGGCTGGAATCTCCTCTTGGTCAGTAATGCAATATGAGATCGAGTGAATCGCAGCTCCTATTACATCCACCCGATTGTGTAAATTAGCGGGAAAAGGATTGGTCTTAGCGCTGACACATGGGACATCCCATTCACTCAACAACAATACAGGGGGGTGTGGCCCTGCTATAGGATACTCAGATACTGGAATCAGAAATCACTTTCTTAAACATTCATATTTCAGGGAATGGGCACAGCCCCGATCAGCACAGAGTGAACATTATTCATAGATTCCCCATCAGTTTTAAAGACAGCTCTGTGATTACAGGGATCTTTTATTCCCCCACGTTATGGAGATAGCAGGACAATTGTAGGAGTTATTGAAGTTAGCGAGAGACCAGATAAAGGCAGAGCATTTGCTGCGATGTTTGTGCCAGCTCATTTTACTTTTGGCACTGAGAGACAGAAAGACATTTTGTCGATGCATGTTTGATGATCAGGTTTGATTTTGGGACTTGTGGAAACATTTGACTCAAATTGTTTTTGTGAATAGAGTTTAGACAATGAGATTCTGGACAATGAGATTCTGGACTAACATTGGGTTGAACCCCAAATCCATTCTTGTCCTTGGTTCATCTCATGAGTAAAGACGCCCGGGAAAACGAGTTTTAATATAAACTGATCAAAGTGTCTAACATTTCAGACAACGGGAGGGATAAATCAGTCTTTTTTGGCTTGGGAAGCTGGAATCACTGTCAGGGCCACAACTATTTACAATCTATATCAATGATTTGGATGAAGGGGCCAAATGTATGGTAGCTAAATTTGCCGATGGCACCAAGATAGGTAGGAAAGTAAGTTGTCAAGAGGAGGTTGGGAGTCTAGAAAGAGATAGGCAAGCTGAACGACTGGGCAAACATTTGGCAGATGGAGTATAATGTTGAAAAATGTAAACTTGTCCAAGAAGAATAGATAAACATAACGAGTGAAATGGAGAGCGAATGCCCTCACATCCCATGAGGACACCTCGGAGGGGAGTTCCAAGGCCACCACTGTATTCACGACACAGCTGTCACCACCACCCTCCACCAGAGAGACACACCTCGGTGGGTGACAGTAGTGAATTGGCTGCTGGGGCACATACTGGTGAGCAATACGCAGGTGCTGATGTACATCAGGTGGAGGCTAGCTGACCTTTTGGAATTTCCCCACTTGGAGAAGATTAAATATGCCATCCGAGGGTCGGAGGAAGGCTTCCTAACTACATGGGGGCAGTTTGTCGGCCTGTTCCAGAACCTGTTTGAGGCCAGCAACAATGAATAGACAGGGAAACTTAAAACTTAGAAAGAAAAGAGAGAGGAAAAAGAAAAATAAGACACGGGAGGAACAGAAATGCACAACCCACGGGGGAGGTGGCGGGAGAGGAAGAGGGACTGGAGATGCACAAAGGGGGACAATGCGGGAGGGAGGGACAACCCCCCTCCCCCAGCCACAGGAGAAACATGTCCGAAGCTGACGGGAAGAAAAAAAGAGGGGAAAGGGGAGAAGAAGGAGCGAACCCCCTTTCCATGCCTTCCAGGGAGGGTAAAAGGGGGGTGAATGGGAGAGGGACACGGAGAGGAGGGCTGGGGGGGGGGGAGGGGGAGGCGGTGGGAGGGACCACGCACCGAGCAAAATGGCGGAAGACTATAAAGGAAAACTCAAGTGAAGGAAAAGACAAACCTTTCTGCATTGTACAGTGAATGAACACAACCAGCAATGTATGTAATTGTTTCTAATTCTTGAAAATACCAATAAAATGATTTTTTTAAAAAATGAATGCACCCACCTGCCCTTTGGGGTTTCCTCCGCATGTGCGATATTCCAGTGAGTAATGGAGAACATCCTGCGAGGTCTGCCATGCGAGGCGCTCTATCTCAACGACGTTCTGATCACTGGCTCGTCCAACCAGGAGCACCTATAAAACCTGGTTGGGCAGCACGGTGGCGCAGTGGTTAGCATTGCTGCCTCACGGCGCCGAGGTCCCAAGTTCGATCCCGGCTCTGGGTCACTGTCCGTGTGGAGTTTGCACATTCTCCCCGTGTTTGCGTGGGTTTCGACCCACAACCCAAAGATGTGCGGGGCAGGTGGATTGGCCACGTTAAGTAGCCCCTTAATTAGAAAACATGAATTGGGTACGCTAAATTTAAAATATATAAATAAAACCTGGCCGAGGTGCTGGAGCATTTTGTGGATGCCTGTTCCTTCTCTGGCGAGGGAAATGCGTATTCAATGCCGCCGAAGCAACGTATTTTAGCTACCGCGTAGACCGCCATGTATGGCAGCTGGTGGAAGGGAAGGTACAAGCAATTGTGCAGGCTCCTGTAACAGGTGGCACAACGGAACTCCGTTCGTTCCAGGGAATGGTAAGCTACTCTGACAGATTCCTCCCAAACCTGACCACCACTCTCGGCCCCCTCCACCATCTGCTGAAGAAGGGGTAACACTGGGAGCGGGGCTGAGAGCAGCAAGCGGTTTCGTCGAGATGAAACAACAACTCTCCTCGTCAAGACCACTAACCCACTTCGACCCTGCCCAGCCAACTCTGTTTTTATAAAATGCATTTGATTACAAACATGCATCAAAATAGTTTACAGCAAATAAACACCCTGAGAAACATACTTCCCAGCATTCAAATATACAGTCTGTACCGATCTTTTTCACCCTCCCCATTCCCCCCTCCACCCTGCGACGAACAGCTCTGATGTGTTGGGTGTTCTGGATCACAAACAGGTCACCAACACTGGAAGTGGTGCAACTCTATTTTATTATAAGGTTAACTATATTAACATACTTGAACTGTGGGTAAATGCAATACCAGCTTTTACTGTTGAGCCTTGCCTAGTCCTAACCAGGTGGTGCACTCAGCACATGGTGAATGTCTGTGTTGCAGGCTGTGAGCTCTGTGCTCCAAACTGGCTGCTACTAGATTGTGTGGGAACTCTCCTGTCCCCTGTGTTTATAGTGCGTGTGCTCTCACTGGTGATTGGCTGCGGTGTTGTGTATGCTGATTGGTCCCACTGCATGTCCATCAATGTGTGTGTGTGTCTGCACCATAATATACTGGTGTATATTATGACATCCCCCCTTTTATACAAAGAACGTGTGCCTGCGTGACAATAAATATCTTGTAGTGAATGTACCTGACTATGTGTGTGCGTGTTATTTACAGGACGATGTACATGAGGCTAATCTATTTACACGGGAAGGTGCCTGGTGCAGAAAAATAGGGTGTCACACCAACAACAAAATGAACATTATATACACACTACTGGAACGATGAAACAGGATAACAGAACAGATCAAAGAGTCCAACATTGTAAAACTTATAAGTCAAGTCTCTGAGGCGGGCGACGAATTCTGGTTGACCGCCTCAAGGGTGGGTCAGGAGCCACCGGCTGAGGAACGGGCTGGGCCACGGCAGAGTGAGGAAGATGCAGAGTATTCGGAATCTCCACATAGTCCAGGTTGGGGACAACAGGACTGCGTGGCACCGGTGGAGGATCACATAGCGAGCGTGGAACGAGACAAAGGGCATGCCGATTGCGGAGGTGAATGGAACCATCTGGCAGACGAACCAGGAACGAGCGGGGAGACATCTGCCGAAGAACCACAGCAGTTGCAGACCAGCCACCCTCCGGAAGATGGATGCGGATATTGTCATCCGGCGCCAGAGCAGGGAGATCAGTCGCCCGAGGGGCATGCGCCGCCTTGTGTTGTGCATGAGACTGTTGCATCCGCTAAAGGACCAGAACGTGGTCGATGTCTGGGATGTGAATGGATGGCACCGTGGTCTGAGGGTGCGACCCATGAGCAGCTGGGCTGGCGTCAGGCCCGTGGAGAGTGGGGCCGAACGATAAGCCAGCAAGATGAGGTAGAAGTCGGATCCTGCATCGGCAGCCTTGCAGAGGAGCCATTTGACTGGATGTCACATGCACAAAGTTGTTCTACCTGCTGGCAAAGTTGGACCATTCCTGGCTCGCGAAGCAGGGGCCATTGTCCGACATCACAGTGAGTGGGATGCCGTGACAAGCAAAGGTTTCCTTGCAAGCAAGGATGACCGCCGATGATGTGATGTCTTGCAGGCGTACGACCTCCAGGTAGTTCGAAAAATAGTCTACAATCAGAACATAGTCCCTGCCGAGCGCATGGAACAGGTCAACGCCTACCTGAGACCAAGTGGACGTGACGAACTCATGGAGCTGCAGTGTCTCACGTGGCTGGGCCGGCTGGAACCGCTGACAGGTGGGGCAGTTGAGCACTGAGTTGGCGATGTCCTCATTGATGCCGGGCCAGTAGACAGCCTCTCGTGCCCTCCATCGGCACTTCTCCACCTCAAGATGGCCCTCGTGTAGCTGTTCCAAAACGAGCTGGCGCATGCTGTGCGGGATCACGATGCGGTCCATCATCAGGAGGACTACTGCCAGATCGTCTCTGATATTGTAGAACTGCGGGCATTGGCCCTTGAGCC
The DNA here is from genome assembly GCF_047496885.1 of Scyliorhinus torazame. Taxonomy (NCBI): domain Eukaryota; kingdom Metazoa; phylum Chordata; class Chondrichthyes; order Carcharhiniformes; family Scyliorhinidae; genus Scyliorhinus; species Scyliorhinus torazame. Next base: position 327,911,332 of record NC_092710.1, read on the forward strand.
ACCCGTCCGTCATGTGGCGCATGACACGCTGTAGTAGGGGGTCAGCCTCAGTCTTGCGGCAAATGTGGATAAGGCGTTCATCCGTGGCCAGCAGATTGGAGGCTGTGAAGGCCACATGGGCGTCAACCTGGCAGACAAACCCCTCTGGGTCACATGGGGTGTTGACTGCCCTGGACAGAGTGTCGGCTATGATCAGGTCCTTGCCCGGGGTGTATAGGAGCTGGAAATCGTACCGCCGGAGTTTAAGCAGAATGCGCTGGAGGTGAGGGGTCATATCATTCAGGTCTTTTTGTATAATGTTGACCAGTGGGCGATGGTCGGTCTCAACAGTGAATTGGGGGAGGCCGTACACGTAACCATGAAATTTGTCGACCCCAGTCAACAGGCCCAGGCACGCCTTTTGAATCTGCGCATAGCGCTGTTCCTTGGGGGTCATGGCACGAGACGCATATGCAACGGGGGTCCATGATGAGGCCGCATCGCGTTGCAGGAGCACCGCCCCAATGTCAGTTTGGCTGGCATCCGTTGAAATTTTTGTTTCCTTTGTGGGATCAAAAAATGCCATACCGGGGCCGTGGTAAGCTTGGTCTTAAGCTCCTCCCATTCGCACTCGTGGGCGGGAAGCAATTGGATGTCTGTCGTCTTCCTGACCAGGTTCCGGAGAGCTGTGGTATGGGAGGCGAAGTTGACCATGCCCAAAAATCGGAGGACCGCCTTCTTATCCGCTGGCTTCTGTATGGCTGCCACCTTGTCCGCATCCGGCCGCACATCCAACCGGGAGATGTGGTCCCCTAGGAACTTGAGTTCCGTCTGGCCGAAGGAACATTTAGCTCTGTTGAGGCGAAGGCATTGGTCCCGTATTAGTTTGAAAACGTGCTGGAGGCAACTGATATGCTCCTGCAGGGTGGTGGACCAAATGATGATGTCGTCAACATAGACGCGCACACCCTCAATGCCCTCCATCATTTGCTCCATGATCCGGTGGAATACTTCTGATGCCTATATAATTCCAAACGGCATTCTGTTTAATCACAGCTTTCTGCTGGACCTGTCTCGTTGAATTTGCCAGAATCCTTTCGAGCCGTCAAGTTTGGTGAAGATGTTGGCCCGAGCCATCTCGCATGTGATCTCCTCGTGCTTGGGGATAGGGTAATGCTCCCTCATTATGTTGCGATTCAGATCCTTTGGGTCAATGCAGATCCGGAGCTCGCCGGAAGGCTTCTTTACGCACATCATGGAACTGACCCAGTCGGTTGGTTCCGTCACTCTGGAGAGCACTCCTTGGTCCTGGAGGTCCTGCAGCTGCTGCTTGAGGCGGTCCTTGAGGGGTGCTGGGACTCTGCGAGGTGCATGAACCACAGGCGTGGCATCTTCTTTGAGCAGGATTTTGTAAGTGTTTGGAAGCGTGCCCATGTCTTCGAAAACGTTGCGGTGCTGGTCGATGATGGCATTAAGTTGCGCCCTGAAGTCCGTATCCTTCAAGGCAGACATGTCCTCTGGAGAGAGAGAGTGTACTCGGTGAACGAGGTCGAGGAGTTTGCACGCCTGTGCGCCTAGCAGAGAGTCCTTCAAGGTCCACGATCTCGAACGGAAGGATGGCTTTTCGCGAGTTGTGCGTCACTTCGAGTTGGCTTGAACCGGTAGCAGGAATGACGTTGCCATTGTAGTCCACTAGTTGGCCGGTCGACGGAAGAATGGTTGGTTTAACCCCAAGGGTCTGAAAGTCTGGTCACGCTAGGAGATTAGCGGAAGCACCCGTGTCCAGGCGGAATCGTATCTGGGATCGGTTGACTGTCAGGGTGGCACACCACTCGTCGTCTGGATCAATGCTGTGCACCGACAGCGGCTGGTGGTTTTGATTCGGGGACAGCCTGTTCTTTGTTATAATAGCGACTCGAAAAGGCTCCCTCGGGTGCTCGGTGTCACTGATCTGCGGGGAGTCAGAATCGGACTCGTTAAACTTTGTTTGAATTGCCCGAATGTTCCTGCGAGGCTGGCTGAAGCAATGCGAATTGACGGGCTGAGCTGCTCGACAGCAGGCAGCATAGTGGCCAAGTCTGCCACATCGTAGGCATTGTCGCGATTTTGCAGGACATTGCCGCTTTAAATAGGAGGAGCCACAGTTGCCGCACGTTGTGACGTCAGTACGCTCGTTGCACCACCGTGCATGCGCGGTGCTGTGCTGCGTGGTGCGCGCCTGCGCATCATGTTCCTCCACATCACCGTCCCCTCGTTTGGTGTGTACAAGCGTGGGAGGCCACGAAAAGTGCGCGAAATGGCGGCCCTCATCCAGGCTGCAGCCTTGGAGGTGTTCAATTGTTTGGACCCGTTCCGCCTCGTGGGGACCTTGCCGCGCCGTATCAGCCGCCTATATGTGGGAGTAATGGCTGGTGGCATTTTCATGCAGGATGCAGGTCTCGATGGCAGTCGCTAGGTTGAGTTGCTTAATTTTGAGGAGCTGCTGACGCAGGGGCTCCGACATAACACCAAATACGATCTGGTCGCGTATCATGGAGTCGAATGTGGGCTCGTAGCCGCAGGACTGCGCAAGGTTGCGGAGATGTGTTAAAAAGGATTGGAAAGGCTCGTCCTTACCCTGCAAGCGCTGCTGGAACAGGTATCTTTCGAAGCTTTCATTGAACTCTATGCTGAAGTGGGTATCGAATTTGAGGAGAACCGTCTTGTACTTTGTCTTGTCCTCATCGTCTGCGAATATGAGGGAGTTGAAGATGTGGATGGCATGTTGCCCAACCGTGGAGAGGAGCAGAGCTATCTTCCTGGTGTCCGAGGCGTTCTCCCTGTCCGTGGCTTCGACGAAGAGCTGGAACCACTGTTTAAAAATCTTCCAATTGACCCCGAGATTGCCGGCGATGCGGAGCGGCGGCAGCGGGCTGATTTTCTCCATACTTCAGGATGCCAGAATGCTGGTTAGTTGCAGGTGGGTCTCAGAAGTGCTAATATGCAACCAGTCCTTGTACCATGATGTGTTGGATGTTCTGGATCACAAACAGGTCACCAACACTGGAAGTGGTGCAACTCTATTTTATTATAAGGTTAACTATCTTATGTAGCCACTTACAATGGCCAACTTCCGATTCAAAATGGCGAACGGCAAAGGCTGATGGGAAAGTCAGCCAACAAGACAAAAACGAGCAGCTGCAGGTTGGCTGTGTATTTACCTCTGGAAAGGCCAGACAAGATCGATACCAGCAACCATCAGCATAACAAAACACCCGCCATCTGCATACTAATGAGCAATCCCCGGGAACAATAAGCAACATTTAGACACACAAAGCAAAACCAGACTCTTCGGCGCCAGCAGGAGCCTACACAAAAGGAGGTGAACGAGCACCTCAAGACCGCCCATCGATCAGGGAACCGCTCCAGCATTGGAGAAAATCGAACCAAGCGATTGGGACAAAGTCCAATCACTTAGGACCAGGTACATGGTCCGCCCCGAAAGGCAGGAAGCCGCTGGGAACTATAAGAATTGAGCCCCAAGTTCAAATCGCTCTCTTCTCCACCGCTTCTCCAGCTCTTCACTCTTCAGCAGCTGGTCGAAACTGTAAGTCTTACTTCAACGCTCGCTACGAGATAGGCGCTCCGAGCTATCAATCTTTACCAACTTCGAATCCCGAAGGCTCAGAACCCTAATGAAAGGCCATTTGTTTCCCTGACCTGGTGGGCCAGTTCCAAGTTAAGTATAGGCCTGTTAGTTGTAGAAGTAGCTTAAACGTAGAATTTGTGCATGAGTAGTGATTACTATGTATAATAAATGTGCTTTGATTTAAATCTTACTAATCGGTGTATTGGATTATTGATCATTACTCGTACTTGAACCACGTGGCGGTATCATAAAGATACCTGGCGACTCAAGAGCAAAGGTGATAAAAAAGAGCAATTAAACCAAGGAGAAAATTAGCAACAATTAACATACTTGAACTGTGAGTAATTGCAATACCAGCTTTTACTGTTGACCCTTGCTTAGTCCTAACCAGGTGATGCACTCAGCACATGGTGAATATCTGTGTTGCAGGCTGTGAGCTGTGTGCTCCGAGCTGGCTGCTACTAGAATGAGCGGGAACCCTCCTGTCCCGTCTTTATAGTGCGTGTGCTCTCACTGGTGATTGGCTGAGGTGTTGTGTATGCTGATTGGTCCCACTGCATGTCCATCAGTGTGTGTGTGTGTGTCTGTACCATAATATACTGGTGTGTATTATGACAAGCTCCTCAAACATGGTCATAAATATCCCCCACCCTTTCTCAAACCACCCTGCAGAGCCCCTTAACTCATACTTTATCTTCGCCAACCGCAGGAAGTCATACAGGTCACCCAACCAGGCCGCTACCCCCACTGGCGAGGCCGACCGTCAGTCCAGTAAAATACACCACTGTGCAATCAGAAAAACGAAGGCTACAAAATTGGCTATCATCCCAGCCAAACCTGCTGACCTGCGACGCTTCTCTGTCCGGTGTCAGGGCCATGCTGTCCATGAAATGGATGAAGGAGCTTAGCATGGAGGACGGCATGCTCCTTTGGGGGTCCCACATGGGGGTCCCCAAATGTGGAACCGGCCTGCTCCTGATGGACCTCCACAATGGTCATCCCGGTGTGTCCAAGATGGAAATGTTAGCTCGAAGCTACCTTTGGTGGCCCAGTACCGATGCGGACATCGAGCGGATGGCCCAGCGCTGCGTCCAGTGTCAGGCACACCAGACATTGCCTCCTGTAGGCCCGCTCCACCCGTGAGAATGGCAAGGTCGTCCATTGTCTCACCTCCATATAGACATTCAAGGGGCGATGTTCCTTGTCCTCGTCGATGCCCACTCAAAGTGGATGGAGGCCCTCAAGATACAGACGACAATGGATCACCATAAAGAAACTCCGGCACATTTTCAGCATGGACGGCAACCCGACGTGCTGGTATCGGACAATGGTACGGCGTTTACGAGTGTGGAATTTGTGGCATTCATGTCTACCAACGGGATCCATCATGTGAGGACCGCCCCCTATCACCCAGCTTTGAATGGGTTGGCCGAGTGGGCAGTGCAAACATTTAAGCTCAGCATGAAGAAACAAACATCGGGATCCTGGGAGACCCGCTTAGCAAGGTTCTTGTTCTGCTGCTGGACAAGCCCATGCAGCGACCACTGGTGTGGTCGACAGGTGATTTGAGCAGCTGAAGATGCGCTTCAGGTGCCTGGGCCGCTCCTGAGGTGCCCTCCAGTACCCGTCGGAGCAGGTCGGCTGCATCATTGTGGCTTGCTGTGTGCTGCACAATATAGCCCAGCAGAGGGGCGATGTGCTGGAGGGAGAGGAGGAGGCGGAAGGGGAAGACAACGATGGGCACTCCTCCCCAGATGAGTGCGATGTGGAGTGGGGTGGGAATGCACGGGACATACGGGCTGGACAGGGGCGGGAGGCTGCCCACCGATACCGGATGGGCCAGCGGGCATGGGAAGAATTGATAGCCGCACGGTTCACAGACTAAGTGGGTGCAATCGCTGAGCATGGGCACAGACAGCACAGTATGGCACCACTCCACCACCCCCACCCCGCTCATCACCTACCACCCTTACCCCGCTCACCACACCCACCAACAGCCTCCCTCACCTCACCCACCAATAGCCACCCTCACTCAGTCTACTACCAGCCACCCGCATGCACACCAGCTACCCGCATGCACACCAACCCTCCATTACACATCCACCTGCGGCACAATGGGCAGGGCTCACACAGTCGCCAGTGGAAGCAGGTCTATTGCATGTCATGGAGGACAATGACAACCCGCTCTGCGATGAGCTCCGGGCTCTACATCGTTAGACAAGGTCTGACCCATGGCCACAGTAACACCCTCCACCCGGACCGTCCCTGCATGCGGCCTGGACACTGCAGCGCATGGACCCGTCGTCTGCCTGGGGGCGGGGTGGCGAGGGCGTCGCGGGGCGTTAGGGGGCACACGCCACACTCACCTGAGCTCGACCTCCTATCACCCCTCACACACACTGTCGCTCACTTCCCACCCCACCCCCGCCTGCATCGGACGGGGCACACAGGGAGCTTCTGTGGGGGGGAAAGTGATTTTAAATACAAACGGATCAAACGTGCCCTGGCCCCGATAACTAGTCTGTGCCCTGCACCCATGCCAACTTACTCAGTGTCTAATATTCTGGCCTTACGGGCCCTAAGACTACGTCTAGGTGCTTCCCCAGACGGTACAGCAGAACAGGAGGCGGACTCCTGTGATCCCTGCCCTGTGACGAGGGTCCCATTTGGCATCCATTTCCTGGGGCGGCGCGGCCTGGATGTGCAGGCTGCGGCTCCAGTGACCCGGATGGCGTGGTGCCAGCCTGTTCTGCCCGTTGCCCACCAGGTGCACCTGGAATGGAAGCGGGGAGTCCAGAGGGTCACGGTGTTCCAGGACATCCCCTGCAGGGGGACCCGAGGGCCACCGGGGATCTCCATGGGAGGGGAATGCGAACTGACCCGGCACCCCCGACACCTGGCGCTGCCAGTCCTGGAGGCCCACCCTGGTATCGACATGGGTCTGCAGCCATGGAGGTCAAGGAGTTGGCCATCCCTATCTGTGCACGCCGGCCAGCACCTGGGCGATCGTGCCGATGCCCTCAGCGATGGCCTGCTGAGGTGGGGCCATGGCGTGCTGGGACTGGACCATGGCCTGCTGGGACCATGCCGCGGCATTGAGCGCCTCTGCGATCTGCAGTTGGCTCTCGCTCATAGCTGCCTGTGAGAGGGCAGCCATGTCGTGGGCCATGGACGCTGCCTGCACGGAAAGCCCCAGGCCTGGCAAACTGCTGCCCATGTCCGACGCCATCGCACCCATTGCCTCCACCGCGGACGCCACCCGTGCGGTGTCGGCCTAGATGGCGGCAATGACCGGCACAACTTGCGGCTCCTGCAGGCGGGTGGACTCCTCCACCTGCTTCTGCAGCTGCTGCAAGCCAGCCGTCATCCCCTCCACTTATCCCAGGGTCCCTGACTGCATCGGGTCTATGGGTGAATGTGGAAACTCCAGGAATCCGGGACCCGTCTGGGCGACAGCTAATTGTTGGAGCCGGGCTGCCCTCCGACCGTCCGCCCACTCGACTGCTCCTACCTCCACCTGCTGTACCGGTACGGCTGTGTTGTGCGCAGCAGTGAGTGTCCCAGAAGCATCATCACTAAAGTGCCGAACCGAGGTGTGAGTTTCTGCGATGGTGGAGGGTGTAGGAGATAGTACTGGCGTTCCGTCGATATCCTCATCGGAGCCGAAATCTGGGGTCCCCTTGGTGGTGTGTTCTGTGTTCATGTGTCCTGGGTGTGTGTGTCCTGGGTGTGTGTGTCCTGGGTGTGTGTGTTCTGAGTGTGGATAGCCTGGGCGTGTGTGTCCTGGGTGTGTGTTCTGGGTGTGGGTGTCCTGGGTGTGTGTGTCCTGCGTGTGTGTGTCCTGAGTGTGGATATCCTGGGTGTGTGTGTCCTGGGTGTGTGTCCTGGGTGTGTGTGTCCTGGGTGTGTGTGTCCTGGGTGTGTGTGTCCTGGGTGTGTGGCTCCTGGGTGTGTGGCTCCTGGGTGTCGGTGTCCTGGGTGTCGATGTCCTGGGTGTCGGTGTCTTCACTGTGGGTGCCCTGTGTCATCGTGTCTTGTGTCGACTGGAACGGGGCGTCTGTTGGTGTGGCTGCCCTCCCCGTCGCTGAATGAGTCCCTAAGTCGTACTTGCCCCAGCACTGGATGAGGGCGGCCTACGCCTGATGGCCCGGGTCGATCCCTGACCTGTGGTCGCCCGGCACGGCTTGGGGGTGGTCTGCATCCGCAGGGACGGGTGGATCGCCATGTGGTCCTGCAATACACAAGACGGCACGCACGGTGAGATACGCAGACGGGGCTGAGGTGGGGGCAGGGGGGGTGAGGGCGGAGGGGAAGTGGGGAAGGGGGTCTGAGGGAAGGGGGATGAGGAGGAGGAAGGGGGGATGAGGAGGGGCGAAGGGGGATGAGGGGAGGGGGGAAGGGGATGAGGTTAGAGTGGAAGAGGGGAGGGGGGTGAGGGGCAGGAGGAAGGGGGGAATGAGTGAAGGGGGGAAGGGTGGGTGAGGGGGGATGAGGGGAGGGGGAAAGGGGATGAGGGGGGGGAGGGGAAAGGGGATGAGGGAAGGGGGATGAGAGCAAGGAGTATGAGGGCAGGGGAGAAGCAAGGATGAGGGCAGGGGGAAGGGGTGATGAGGGAGGGGGGATGTAGGGAGGGGGGATGTGGGCAGGGGGAAGGAGGGTTGAGGGCAGGGGAACCTCCCGGTCCTCGGTTCCGACTGCAAGGTCCAGGACGCTCTCTTCATGAACGGTGAGGGGCTGCAAATCAGGTGGACCCCCTCCGGGCCTGGCACGCTCCCAGTTGTTATTGGCGAGCTTCTCCTGGTGGTGGGGGGGGTGAGAAGAGAAAGATCATTGCCAGGTGGACATATGCTTGCAGTCCAGCGGTTGGGTGTATGTTGGCACAGGCTCAGAGGCCATCCTGCCAATGCAGCGTGCATGGGTGGGTGCAGCCCTGTGGGTCTCAGCTACGGCTGTACTGCACATTGGGGGGTTGGTGCCATGGGCACAGTGGGGGGTACTCACCCTGGCTGCTCTGACTAGTTCATCGACCTTCTTGTAGCACTGGCTGCTAGTCGTGGGGGTTATCCCCAGGGTGCTGACGACTTCTCCCACCTTCTTGCACAGGTGCCGGCTGGTGTTGGCAGTGACCCTGCGGCCATGTCCGGGGTACAGGGCCTCCCTCCTCTGCTGCACGGCATCCAGGAGTGCTTCGATGTCCCGATCCTGGAACCTCGGCGCTGCGCGATCGGCGGCCATCTTCCTGCGTTGCCGTTTCTCTGCTGATGGTGTCAATTAATTTGATAGCGATGACAGGCGCCGTCAATTACGCCACACGCGTGAGTGACACCGTTCCGGGTCGCGCGGTCGCTTTTCCCGTGTCGCCAGTGCTGGCCCCTTCTGTTGAGCAGAGTTCTCACACTTTTGCTGGGTCCGACGCTGGAGTCGTTCGTGCTGATTTTGATCCAGCGTCGGAACTTGGACGCGGTAAGGGAGAATCCCGGCCCTCGTCTTCACCGCTGCCCCGGCCACCCCTGGACACCGAGATGCTGGATTAGCAACCGCCAAGCTCTGATTCAGAAACTGAGATAGATATTCTGCCACCGCTGGAGGAGCCCATGCCAGCTCTCGTGCCATTGCTGCCATCACCGCCCAGACGTTCTTCACATAAACTCCAATCCCCGGTCCAATATACGTTTCCTGATCCGCAAAGTCGGCTTCTGTGCGCCATCCACAGACAAAATGGTCAAAAGGCCCGGCGTTCTTACCCGTGGATGAGGATGTTGCTCTGGACATGGTGAGGGTGGAGATGGGGGGAGGAGTTTTATAACCCCAAAGGAGGTCCCAGGATGAGGTCTATATGATTTTCCATGACCTTCCAGGAATAGGAAATTCCCCTGTAAGGCAGGCAGTCCTTCCCCTTTAAAGGGTGTGGTTTCCCCCTTACAAGGAGAGCCCTAGTTGTATAAAAATCCCAGCCTAGCTGCAGGTCAGGGAATGAGACCCAGAGGGGAGTGGAGGAGCATTGCAATTGTATCAAAATAAACCTTGTTCTGTAATTTCTACTTTAGTCTGTGACTTCTGCCAGTCGCCCGATTTAGCAAAGACACAGGAGCAGAATTAGACCATACGGCCCATCATATCTGTTCCACTGTTCAATTTTTGCTGATTTCTTTCTCATCCTCCTACCATCTCCCCATAACCTCTGACCACCTTATTAATTAAGAACCTACCTATCTCGATATTAAAGGCACTCAGTGATTTGGCCTCCACAGCTTTCTGCAACAATGAGTTCCGCAGATTCACCACCCTCCGGTTGAAGAAATTCTCATCTCAGTTTTAAAGGATCATCCCTTCAGTCTGAGGCTGTGACATTGGGTTCTAGTTTCTCTTAAGAGTGGAAACATCCATCCTCTCCACGCCTACTCTATCTCGTATCCTGTGAGCTTCAATGAGATCCCACCTCATCCTTCTAAGTTCCATCGAGTAGAGAACCGCTCCTCATTTGACAGGTCCTTCATTCCGGGGATCATTCTTGTGAACCTCCTCTGGATCATCCTGCCTCAGATACAGGGTCCAAAACTGCTCATAATATTGCAGATGGGGTCTGACCAGAGCCTCTTCCAGTCTCAACAGTTCATTCCTGCTTTTGTATTCTAGCCCTCTCGACTTGAATGCTAACATTGCCATCCTAATTGCCGACTGGACCTGCACGTTAACCTGAAGAAAATCCTGAACTAGGACTCCTATGTCCCCTTGTGCTTCATATTTCTCAAGCCTTTTCCCATTTAGAAAATATTCTATGCCTCTATTCTATCAAAGGGCATAATCTCACACTTTTCTATATGGTATTCTATATGCCACTTCTTTGCCCACTCTCCTAAGCTGTCCAGGTGCTTTTGCAGCCTCCCCCTGCTTCCTCAACAAAACCCGTCCCTCTACACATCTTCGTATCATCTGCAAACGTAGGAACAATGCTCTCAGTTCCTTCTTCCAGATCATCATATATATCGTGAATCGCTGTGGTCCCAACACTGACCTCTGCGGAACACCACTCGTCACTGGCTGTCATCCTGAAAAGGACCCCTTTATTCCCATTCTCTGACTTCTTCCAGTCAGCCAATCCTCGATCCATATCAGTACCTTGCCCGTAACTCCATGGGATCTTGTCTTATTTAGCAACTTCCTGTGCGATACCTTGTCAAAGGCCTTCTGGAAATCCAAATAGATCCCATCCACTAGGTCTCCTTTATCTAACTTAATTTCCTCCTCAAAGAATTCTAACTGATTTGTCAGGCGTGACCTCCCCTTGACATATAAGATTATGAAGGGAATAGATAGGATAGATGCGGGCAGGTTGTTTCCACTGGCGGGTGAAAGCAGAACTAGGGGGCATAGCCTCAAAATAAGGGGAAGTAGATTATCATAGAATTTACAGTGCAGAAGGAGGCCATTCGGCCCATTGAGTCTGCACCGGCTCTTGGAAAGAGCACCCTACCCAAGGTCAACACTGCCACCCTATCCCCATAACCCAGTAACCCCACCCAACACTAAGGGCAATTTTGGACACTAAGGGCAATTTATCATGGCCAATCCACCTAACGTGCACATCTTTGGACTGTAAGTAGATTTAGGACTGAGTTTAGGAGGAACTTCTTCACCCAAAGGGTTGTGAATCTATGGAATTCCTTGCCCAGTGAAGCAGTAGAGGCTCATTCATTAAATGTTTTTAAGATAAAGATAGATAGTTTTTTGAAGAATAAAGGGATTAAGGGTTATGGTGTTCGGGCCGAAAAGTGGAGCTGAGTCCACAAAAGATCAGCCATGATCTCATTGAATGGTGGAGCAGGCTCGAGGGGCCAGATGGCCTACTCCTGCTCCTAGTTCTTATGTTCTTATGTTCACAGCTCCAGGGTCCCAAGTTCGATTCCCGGCTTGGATCACTGTCTGTGCGGAGTCTGCACGTTCTCCCCGTGTGTGCGTAGGTTTCCTCCGGGTGCTCCGGTTTCCTCCCACAGTCCAAAGATGTGCAGGTTAGGTGGATTGGCCAGGCTAAATTGCCCTTAGTGTCCAAAATTGCCCATAGTGCTGGGTGGGGTTACTGGGTTATGGGGATAGGGTGGAGGTGTGGACTTGGGTAGGATGCTCCGAGAGCTGGTGCAGACTCGATGGGCCAAATGGCCTCCTTCTGCACTGTAAATTCTGTGTAAAAAAATTGACAAACCCGTGTTGACTCAGTCCTAATTTATCATGCACTTCTATGTACACTGCAATCTCATTCTGAATAATGGTCTCTAAAATCTTTCCAACAACTGAAGTCCAACATCCGGTCCAGGTGATTTGATCTGGTTGCTTCAGACGTTTCAGTTTCACAAGCTCCATCCTCTTAGTGATGGCTGTTATATTACTCTTTGGTAATATATCGTTACTATTTGCTTCACAATCCAGAATGGTATGATGGTGTGATTCTGAAGAAACCACCAATCTTTAACTTTGAGCAAAATGTATTTATTGAATAACGATTGATTAATATTGAGTTTGTACACTCCACAGAACATTAACTAGTAATCAAGTAATCTATATTAAAGTAATAACTCATTTAAACTACATGTGCTTCTTCTATCTAACATTAACTGTGTTGTGATCTATCTCTCTCAGACTCTACTGTCTCGCAACTCCTGGGTAGAATTACCCAAGATCCCCTGAGTTCTCATATTTGTAGTGGGAACTAATGGTGCCCTCTACTGGTTGTGTTACACTGCGATGTAATAATTAACCTTTTACTTGTCGACATATATACCTTTCATTACATCCCCTTTTCTAACATTACAACAAAAGGAAACATGTGGAATAATATTATAACAAAACATGATATGTATATCTTTGTACATAACAATATGAGTACCGATCACACAGTTTACTGTAAATTACTTACAAATTCAGTCTATTATGTTTTCTTCGTCTTCTCATTGATCTGCTTAGTGCACAAGGAGGTTTTTACAGTTCTTTGTGTGTCATCACAACTTTGAGTGTTGGTTAAAGTATCAGGAAAGATTGTCTCATTAAGTGATAAGTCTGGAAAAATGTTGCTGTGTAGCTTAATTTTTTGAAGTGCTCGATGACTTCTTCGAAGTATGTATCCTTCAGCCGATGAATGATGTACGAACGTGGTGCTACTTGTCTGATGATTCTGGCAGGAGCAGACCGACCTCCATCAGGTACCTTGATCCTGACGGTGTTATCTGGAAGCAATGAGTCCAGAGTTGTTGTATGTATAACATAGTACATTCTTTGATGGGCACATTGCCGTTTCAGTTTCTATATCACTGGCAAATGCTCTGGATTTGGAAGTTGTATTGATGGTAATGTTGTTCTCAAATCTCTGTTCATTAACATCTGTGCCGATGATAGTCCAGTTGATAGAGGAGTTGCTCTGTCGGATAGAAGCTCTGTCTGATGTAGAATCCAAAGATTTATTTCTAAGTTATTTTCTTACGTGTACTCCTTTTTCTACTTTCCCATTCGATTGTGGGTAATGGAGTGTATTTAAAATTATATTATCATGAAAACACGATCCATTCTTTGCTGTCGAAACACAGTCCACTCTCTGACATGATAATGGTAGGTATTCCATGTCTTGCAAAAGTTTCTTTGCTGGCTTTGATGACAGATTTGGATGTTAGATCTGGTAGCTTTATGACCTCTGGATGATTGGAGCAATAGTCGATTATCAGAACATAATCATGACCATTGGAGTGAAACAGGTCTAGACCAACTTTGACCCAGGAGAGGTTTCCAACTCATGTTGCTGTAGTTTCTCCTTGCACTGCGCAAGCTGAAACGTCTGACACATCTCACATCCAAGTACCATGCCAGTGATGTCCCTATTTATACCTGGCCAGTGCATTGCTTGCCTCACCCTTCTGGAGTATCGTTGTTCTGCGACATAGTGGTATAATTATCCGGTCTAGTTGAAGAAGAATCCATCCACGATTGTCAAATCTGCCTGAACATTTCTAAATTGAGGACAATGCCCTTTCGGCCACCCATTATTGGTATGGTGTAAGATGAGTTGCAGCATTGCATCCTTCTTTGTCTCTTCTCGGATCAGATTGATCTTTTCATCCGAGACCGGAAGAGTTTCTGAACACAGCTGTATTTCAGATTAAACATCTTGGATGAACTCAAAAGGTTTACTTTCTGACGTTGTGGAGTGTGATATGCATCTTCTATGATCAGATCTGTTCCTGGTATAGCGATGACGTCAAAGTAGTATCTTCTGGCTTCATCAGAATTCTTTGGAGTCGTGGAGTCAATTCATTGAGATTGTTCTGTTTTATATGCACCAACGGTCTCTACAGTGAAAGTGGGAAGTCCGTAGACATAGTCATGGAACTTCAATATGCCAGTTAGTAGTCCAAGAGGGAAGTCAAGGGCAGCATAAAAGATAAAGAAAAAGCATACAAAGTGGCGAGATTAGTGGTAAGCCAGAGGATTGGGACACTTTAAAAGCGAACAGAGGACAACAAAAAAAGCACTAAGAGGGGAGAAGATGATGTATGAGTGCAAGCTATCTATTAATATAAAAGAAGATAGAAAGAGTTTTCTTCAATACATAAAAGGTAAGACAGAGGCAAAAATAGTAATTGGACCACAAGAAAATGTGGCTAGAGAAGTAAAAATTGGAAACAAAGAAATAGCAGATGAACTGAATGTTACTTTGCATCAGTCTTCACGGTGGAAGACATCAGTGGGATGCCAGAGTACCAGGAGAACGAGGGGGCAGAAGTGAGTGCCGTGTACTAAGGAGAAGGTTCTGGGGAAACTGAAAGGTCTGAAGGTGGGTAAGTCACCTGGACTGGATGGACTACACCCCAGGGTTCTAAAAGAAATAGCTCAGGAGATTGTGCAGGCATTGGTGGTGATCTTTCAGGAATCACTGAAGACAGGAAGGGTCCCAGAGGACTGGAATGTGGCTAATGTAACACCCCTGTTTAAGAAGGGAGAGAGGCAGATGACGGGAAATTATAGGACAGTTAGCCTGACTTCAGTCATTGGGAAGATTTTAGAGTCCATTATCAAAGATGAGATCGCGGAGTACTTGGAAGCACGTGATTAAATAGGACTGAGTCAGCACTTCTTCGTCAAAGGCAGATCGTTTCTGACAAATCTGTTAGAGTTCTTTGAGGAAGTAACAAGGAAGTTAGACAGAAGAGAACCAGTGGATGTGATTTATTTCGATTTCCAGATGGCCTTTGACAAGGTACCACATAGGAGACTGCTAAATAAGTTAAGAGCCCATGGTGTTGAGGGTAAGATCCTGGCATGGATAGAGATTGGCTGACTGGCAGAAGGCAGAGAGTGGGGATATAGGATTATTTTTCAGGATGGCAGCCGGTGACTATTGGTGTGCCTCAGGGGCTGGTGCTGGAACCACAACTTTTCACAATATACATAATGATCTGGGAGAAGGAACTGAAGGCACTGTTTGCAGATTATACAAAGATCTGTAGAGGGGCAGGTAGTTTTGAGGAAGCAGGTGTGCTGCAGAACGACTTGACAGGTTAAGAGAGTAGCAAAGAAGTGCCAGATGGAATACAACGTGAAAAAGTGTGAGGTTATGCACTTTGGAAGGAGAAATGGAGGCATAGACTATTTTCTAAATGGGAAATTGCTTCGGAAATCAGACACACAAAGGGACTTGGGAGTCTTTGTTCACGATTCTCTTAAGGTTAACATGCAGGTTCAATCGGCAGTTATGAAGGCAAATGTAATGTTAGCATTCATGTCGAGAGGGCTAGAATACAAGACCAGGGGTGCACTTCTGCGGCTATATAAGGCTCTGGTCAGACCTAATTTGGAGTATTGTGAGCAGTTTTGCGCCCCGTATCTAAGGAAGGATGTGCTGGCCTTGGAATGGGTCCAGAGGAGTTTCACAAGAATGATCCCTGGAATGAAGAGCTTGTTGTATGAGGAACGGTTGAGAACTCTGGGTCTGTATTTGTTGGCATTTAGAAAGATGAGGGGGGATCTTATTGAAACTTACAGGATATTCGAGGCCTGGATAGAGTGGACGTGGAGAGGATGTTTCCACTTGTCGGAAAACCTAGAAGCAGAAGACACAATCTCAGACTAAAGGGACGATCCTTTAAAACAGAGATGAGGAGATATTCAATATTGAGATATGTTCTTCCTTTGTTGATGACAATATGATAATGTAATCGACGTAGACACAAACACCCTCTATTCCCTCAGTCATCAGTTCCAAAATGCGGTGGAAGATTTCAGACAGAGAGATTATTCAAAAGGCATTCTGTTAAAGCAAAATCTGCCAAAACGTGTCTTGAAGGTGCAGAGCTTTCTGCTTGAGTCATCCAATTGCATTTGCCAGAAACCTTGCGATTCATCTAATTTGGTGAAGATGCAAGCATTTTCCATCTCGCTGGTGATCTCCTCTCATTTTGGAATGGGATAGTGTTCCCTCATGATGTTCTCCTTGAGATCCCTGGTGTCTATACATATCCGTAGATCACCTGACGGTTAATTCACGCACACCATCGAACTGACTTAGGAAGTCAGTTCAGTGACTCTTGAAATTATTTCTTGGTGTTGTAGTCTTTCTAATTTTAGTTTTAATCTTTCTCTTCGTAGAGCAGGAATTGTCCGAGGAGGATGTATCACAGGTTTGGCATCTGTCCTTAACAAGATCTTGTCCTTGAATGGAAGTGTACCCATGCCTTTAAAGCCATCTGGATATTAGTTTACTATACCTTAGATATCACCATGCAGTATGGGTACAGACGAAGTTGCAGTATACATTTGCTGTATTAGTTGTAACTCCTTGCGGGCTTGTGCACCTAAGAGTGATGATTTATCTGACTTGACAATCTCGAATCTTAGTGAAGTTGCAATATCCTTGTTGGAATTGATGAGATTGAATTGCCATTGTAGTATTTTAATCTGCAGGCTGCTGGGAGTATCTTTGGGGTTTGCTTAAGCTTTGTGAGATCAAGCTTTGTAAGCAAATTAGCAGAATCGCATGTATCCAACTTGAATTTAATTGGACAGTCGTTTACTTTTAATGCAATGTTCCATTCTTTCCCCGAATTAATGGAGTTTATTAATTTAAGAGGTGATGTTACTTCAGTGGAGTTATCATTTTTTTCTATGATTCCTACAAATTAAGTATTTTTCAGAGAGGAACCATCCGTTTCTGTTGAAAAATTCTGTTCTAAATTTTCTTCCTTGGATTCAACACTTCGTACCTCAATCTGTCTTGAAATCGGTTTGGCAGATTTAAATGCGAGTGAGGATCTGCTCTGAGCAGCAAAATGGTTTAATTTGCCACATTGTGAGCATTGCTTTCCTCTGGCAGGGCATTGTTTTTGAAAGTAATCGGCTCCACACCTTGAACACGTCACCTTGACCTTTACATCATTACGCACAGCACTTCTTCACGCATGTGCAGATCGGCTTTCGTCCGTCTTGCATCTTTTTACGAAGTGCTCATGCGCAAGGATCAAGAATGCGCACACGCAAGATTGCTGCCATCCGAAACGTGTATCTTCTTCATCTGCAACAGTGTATTAACGCACTCGACCTCATGGTGAATGTTTGCGCCCTTATCATGAAGATAATATTCTTGGTATTGATTTTTTGATTGTTTTTTTAAAAATATATATTTTATTAAAGTTTTTCGATCAAACAAAAACAAAATTTTCCCATTTTACAACTTTGTAATAATGTATACATTGATCGTTTTTTAAATAAATAATATGCTAACTAACGGCAACTGCCAACAACAAAATAAGAAACAACAGAAATAGTAACTAAAATAGTAACTTCGTAAAACCTAATATAAATAACTAATATATAAACACACACATAAAACCCCTGAGGACCCGAATGAGTCCTCCCCCCACCCCGTCCTCCCCCCTGGGTTGCTGCTGCTACCTTTCCTATTTTCCCTTATCGCTCTGCGAGATAGTCGAGGAACGGTTGCCGCCGCCTGGTGAACCCTTGATCCGAACCTCTTAGTGCGTACTTTATCCGCTCCAGTTTTATGAACCCTGCCATGTCGTTTAGATGCATGGCATTAAGGGGAAAGTAGTAGCATGGATAGAGGATTTGTTAATTAATAGAAAGCAAAGAGTGGGGATTAATGGGTGTTTCTCTGGTTGGCAATCAGTAGCTAGTGGTGTCCCTCGGGGATCAGTGTTAGGCCCACAACTGTTCACAATTTACATAGATGATTTGGAGTTGGGGACCAAGGGCAATGTGTCCAAGTTTGCAGACGACACTAAGGTAAGTGGTAAAGCAAAAAGTGCAGAGGATACTGGAAGTCTGCAGAGGGATTTGGATAGGCTAAGTGAATGGGCTAGGGTCTGGCAGATGGGATACAATGTTGACAAATGTGAGGTTATCCATTTTCGTAGGAATAACAGCAAAAGGGATTATTTAAATGATAAAATATTAAAACATGCTGCTGTGCAGAGAGACCTGGGTGTGCTAGTGCATGAGTCGCAAAAAGTTGGTTTTCAGGTGCAACAGGTGATTAAGAAGGCAAATGGAATTTTGTCCTTCATTGCTAGAGGGATGGAGTTTAAGACTAGGGAGGTTCTGCTGCAATTGTATAAGGTGTCAGTGAGGCCACACCTGGAGTATTGTGTTCAGTTTTGGTCTCCTTACTTGATAAAGGACGTACTGGCACTGGAGGGTGTGCAGAGGAGATTCACAAGGTTAATCCCAGAGCTGAAGGGGTTGGATTACGAGGAGAGGTTGAGTAGACTGAGACTGTACTCTTTGGAATTTAGAAGGATGAGGGGGGATCTTATAGAAACATATAAGATTATGAAGGGAATAGATAGGATAGATGCGGGCAGGTTGTTTCCACTGGCAGGTGAAAGCAGAACTAGGGGGCATAGCCTCAAAATAAGGGGAAGTAGATTTAGGACTGAGTTTAGGAGGAACTTCTTCACCCAAAGGGTTGTGAATCTATGGAATTCCTTGCCCAGTGAAGCAGTAGAGGCTCCTTCATTAAATGTTTTTAAGATAAAGATAGATAGTTTTTTGAAGAATAAAGGGATTAAGGGTGATGGTGTTCGGGCCGGAAAGTGGAGCTGAGTCCACAAAAGATCAGCCATGATCTCATTGAATGGTGGAGCACGCTCGAGGGGCCAGATGGCCTACTCCTGCTCCTAGTTCTTATGTTCTTATGTTTATCCAGGCCTCCACGCCCGGGGGTTTAGCTTTCCACATAAGTAGAATCCTTCGCCGGGCTACTAGGGACGCAAAGGCCAAAACATCGGCCTCTCTCGCCTCCTGCACTCCCGGCTCATCTGCAACCCCAAATATAGCCAACCCCCAGCCTGGTTCGACCTGGACCCCCACCACCTTTGAAATCACTTTTGCCACACCCACCCAGAACCCATACAATACCGGACATGACCAAAACATGTGGGTGTGGTTCGCCGGGCTTCCCGCGCATCTCCCGCACCTATCCTCCACTCCAAAAAATCTACTCAGCCTTGCTCCAGTCATATGCGCCCTGTGTAGAACCTTGAATTGTATCAGGCTGAGCCTGGCACACGAGGACAAAGAGTTTACCCGACTTAGGGCATCTGCCCACAGCCCCTCCTCAATCTCTTCCCCCAGCTCCTCCTCCCATTTTCCCTTCAGCTCCTCGACCATCGTCTCCCCCTCGTCTCTCATTTCCCTATATATACCTGACACCCTACCATCACCCACCCATGCCCCCAAAATCATTCTGTCCTGGATCTCTTGCGCCGGGAGCTGCGGAAATTCCCTCACCTGTTGCCTCACAAATGCCCTCACTTGCATATAGCGAAATGCATTCTCAGGTGGCAACCCATATTTTTCTGCCAGTGCTCCCAGACTCGCGAACGTCCCATCTAAGAACAAGTCCTTCAATTTCGCAATTCCTGCTCGCTGCCAAGATTTAAATCCCCCATCTATCTTTCCCGGGACGAACCTATGGCTGTTCCTTATCGGGGACCACACTGAGGCACCCATCACTCCCTTATGTCGTCTCCACTGCCCCCAAATTTTCAGAGTTGCCACCACCACTGGGTTTGTGGTGTATTTTTTCGGGGAGAACGGTAAAGGTGCCGTCGCCAGTGCTTTTAGGCTTGTTCCCCTACAGGACGCCATCTCCAGTCTTTTCCACGCCGCTCCTTCCCCTTCCCTCATCCACTTACATATCATTGGCACGGCGGCCCAATAATAATCACTTAGACTCGGCAGTGCCAGTCCCCCTCTGTCCCTACTGCGCTGCAGGACCCCCCTCTTTACTCTTGGGGTCTTTCCAGCCCACACAAAGCTCATAATACTCTTGTCCACCTTCTTAAAAAAGGCCTTTAGAACATAGAACAATACAGCGCAGTACAGGCCCTTCGGCCCTCGATGTTGCACCGAAACAAAAGCCATCTAATCTACACTATGCCATTATCATCCATATGTTTATCCAATAAACTTTTAAATGCCCTCAATGTTGGCGAGTTCACTACTGTAGCAGGTAGGGCATTCCACGGCCTCACTACTCTTTGCGTAAAGAACCTACCTCTGACCTCTGTCCTATATCTATTACCCCTCAGTTTAAAGCTATGTCCCCTCGTGCCAGCCATTTCCATCCGCGGGAGAAGGCTCTCACTTTCCACCCTATCTAACCCCCTGATCATTTTGTATGCCTCTATTAAGTCTCCTCTTAACCTTCTTATCTCCAACGAAAACAACCACAAGTCCATCAGCCTTTCCTCATAAGATTTTCCCTCCATACCAGGCAACATCCAGGTAAATCTCCTCTGCACCCGCTCCAAAGCCTCCACGTCCTTCCTATAATGCGGTGACCAGAACTGTACGCAATACTCCAAATGCGGCCGTACCAGAGTTCTGTACAGCTGCAACATGACCTCCCGACTCCGGAACTCAATCCCTCTACCAATAAAGGCCAACACTCCATAGGCCTTCTTCACAACCCTATCAACCTGGGTGGCAACTTTCAGGGATCTATGTACATGGACACCTAGATCCCTCTGCTCATCCACACTTTCAAGAACTTTACCATTAGCCAAATATTCCGCATTCCTGTTATTCCTTCCAAAGTGAATCACCTCACACTTCTCTACATTAAACTCCATTTGCCACCTCTCAGCCCAGCTCTGCAGCTTAGCTATATCCCTCTGTAACCTGCTACATCCTTCCACACTATCGACAACACCACCGACTTTAATATCGTCTGCAAATTTACTCACCCACCCTTCTGCGCCTTCCTCTAGGTCATTGATAAAAATGACAAACAGCAACGGCCCCAGAACAGATCCTTGTGGTACTCCACTTGTGACTGTACTCCATTCTGAACATTTCCCATCAACCACCACCCTCTGTCTTCTTTCAGCTAGTCAATTTCTGATCCACATCTCTAAATCACCCTCAATCCCCAGCCTCCGTATTTTTTGCAATAGCCTACCGTGGGGAACCTTATCAAACGCTTTGCTGAAATCCATATACACCACATCAACTGCTCTACCCTTGTCTACCTGTTCAGTCACCTTCTCAAAGAACTCAATAAGGTTTGTGAGGCATGACCTACCCTTCACAAAGCCATGCTGACTATCCCTGATCATATTATTCCTATCTAGATGATTATAAATCTTGTCTCTTATAATCCCCTCCAAGACTTTACCCACTACAGACGTGAGGCTCACTGGTCTATAGTTGCCGGGGTTGTCTCTGCCCCCCTATTTGAACAAAGGGACCACATTTGCTGTCCTCCAGTCCTCTGGCACTATTCCTGTAGCCAATGATGACATAAAAATCAAAGCCAAAGGTCCAGCAATCTCTTCCCTGGCCTCCCAGAGAATTACATAGAATTACATAGAACATACAGTGCAGAAGGAGGCCATTCGGCCCATCGAGTCTGCACCGACACACATTAATCCCTCACTTCCACCTTATCCCCGCAACCCAATAACCCCTCCCAACCCTTATGGACACTACGGGTAATTTATCATGGCCAATCCACCTAACCTGCACGTCTTTGGACTGTGGGAGGAAACCGGAGCACCCGGAGGAAACCCACGCGGACACGGGGAGAACGTGCAAACTCCGCACAGACAGTGACCCAGCGGGGAATCGAACCTGGGACCCTGGCGCTGTGAAGCCACAGTGCTAATCACTTGTGCTACCGTGCTGCCCAAGTCTGATGCTCTACCGACTGAGCTACCAGGGCCCATTTAATAATAATAATAATAATCGCTTATTGTCACAAGTAGACTTCAATGAAGCCCCGAGTCGCCCCATTCCGTCGCCTGTTCGGGGAGGCCGGTACAGGGATTGAACCCGCACTGCTGACCTTGTTCTGCATTACAAACCAGCTGTTTAGCCCACTGTGCTAAACCAGCCCCCAAAAGAATGGAGCTGCCGTTTTAAGCTTTGCTAATAAACGCTGGACTATTGATATCAAACCCATTTTGATCCCCAGGTCGCAGGTTGAATCAGTCCATTGGCAACTCAGTGAACTATTTGATCCTGATGTGGAGATGCCGGCGTTGGACTGGGGTGAGCACAGTACGAAGTCTTAGAAGAAAGGCGTTGACAACCACTCTTAAGTGTGTGTTTATTAATCTCAGAAACATTACAGCATTTCTTTGATGTGCATTTTAAATGAAATGAAAATTGCTTATTGTCACAAGTAGGCTTCAAATGAAGTTACTGTGAAAAGCCCCTAGTCGCCACATTCCGGCGCCTGTTCAGGGAGGCTGGTACGGGAATTGAACCATGCTGCTGGCCTGCCTTTGGTCTGCTTTCAAAGCCAGCGATTTAGCCCCGTGTGCTAAACTAGTGCTAGGAGAATCCTAGGATAAATCCCATCAGGTCCCGGGGACTTATCTATTTTCAGCCTGTCCAGAATTGCCAACACCTCTTCCCTACGTACCTCAATGCCATCTATTCTATTAGCCTGGGGCTCAGCATTCTCCTCCACAACATTATCTTTTTCCTGAGTGAATACTGACGAAAAATATTCATTTAGTATCTCGCCTATCTCTTCAGACTCCACACACAATTTCCCATCCCTGTCCTTGACTGGTCCTACTCTTTCCCTAGTCATTCGCTTATTCCTGACATACCTATAGAAAGCTTTTGGGTTTTCCTTGATCCTTCCTGCCAAATACTTCTCATGTCCCCTCCTTGCTTATCTTAGCTCTCTTTAGATCCTTCCTCGCTACCTTGTAACTATCCATCGCCCCAACCGAAACTTCACACTTCATCTTCACATAGGCCTCCTTCTTCCTCTTAACAAGAGATTCCACAGCCCAGGACTTGGGGGGGGGGGGAGGGATGGGGGGGGGGGGGGGGGGGGAGAGGGATGGGGGGGGGGGGGTGGGGGGGGGTATAGCCTGTGACAAGGCAGTTGCCAATTAGGGCTAGTTTTCATTTTTGTTATTTAATATTTATTTATTTGTTGTTTTTTGTTTATATAAAAAAGGTCATTATTATCTGTATTGTTATAATGTTGTGTAAAGGATGCACAATGTACTGTGTTGGTTGACCAAAAATTTTCAATAAAATATTTATTAAAAAAAAAACGAGAGATTCCACTTCCTTGGTAAACCACGGTTCCCTCGCTCGACGCCTTCCTCCCTGTCTGACCGGTACATACTTATCAAGAACACGCAGTAGCTGATCCTTGAACAAGCCCCACTTATCCAGTGTGCCCAACACTTGCAGCCTACTTCTCCACCTTATCCCCCCCAAGTCACGTCTAATGGCATCATAATTGCCCTTCCCCCAGCTATAACTCTTGCCCTGCGGTGTATACTTATCCCTTTCCATCATTAACGTAAACGTCACCGAATTGTGGTCACTGTCCCCAAAGTGCTCTCCTACCTCCAAATCCAACACCTGGCCTGGTTCATTACCCAAAACCAAATCCAACGTGGCCTCGCCTCTTGTTGGCCTGTCAACATATTGTTTCAGGAAACCCTCCTGCACACACTGTACAAAAAATGACCCATCTATTGTACTCGAACTATATCTTTTCCAGTCAATATTTGGAAAGTTAAAGTCTCCCATAATAACTACCCTGTTACTTTCGCTCTTATCCAGAATCATCTTCGCCATCCTTTCCTCTACATCCCTAGAACTATTAGGAGGCCTATAAAAAACTCCCAACAGGGTGACCTCTCTTTTCCTGTTTCTAACTTCAGCCCATACTACCTCGGAAGAAGAGTCCCCATCTAGCATCCTCTCCGCCACCGTAATACTGCTCTTGACTATCAGCGCCACACCTCCCCACACCTCACACCTAAACCCCGGAACCTGCAACATCCATTCCTGTCCCTGCTCTATCCATGTCTCCGAAATGGCCACAACATCGAAGTCCCAGGTACCAACCCATGCTGCCAGTTCCCCTACCTTGTTTCGTATACTCCTGGCATTGAAGTAGACACACTTCAAACCACCTGCCTGAACACTGGCCCCCTCCTGCGACGTCAAACCTGTGCTCCTGACCTCTATACTCTCATTCTCCCTTACCCTAAAACTACAATCCAGGTTCCCATGCCCCTGCTGCATTAGTTTAAACCCCCCCAAAGAGCACAAACAAATCTCCCCCCCAGGATATTTGTGCCCCTCAGGTTCAGATGTAGGCCATCCTGTCTGTCGAGGTCCCACCTTCCCCAGAAAGAGCCCCAGTTATCCAGAAATCTGAATCCTTCCCGCCTGCACCATCCCTGTAGCCACGTGTTTAAATGCTCTCTCTCCCTATTCCTCATCTCACTATCACGTGGCACGGGCAACAACCCAGAGATAACAACTCTGTTTGTTCTAGTTCTGAGCTTCCATCCTAGCTCCCTGAAAGCCTGCCTGACATCCTTGTCCCCTTTCCTACCTATGTCGTTAGTGCCAATGTGGACCACGACTTGGGGCTGCTCCCCCTCCCCCCTAAGGACCCGGAAAACACGATCCGAGACATCACGTACCCTTGCACCTGGGAGGCAACATACCAAACGTGAGTCTCTCACGCTCCCACAAAATCTCCTATCTGTGCCCCTGACTATAGAGTCCCCAATGACTAATGCTCTGCTCCTCTCCCCCCTTCCCTTCTGAGCAACAGGGACAGACTCCGTGCCAGAGGCCCGTACCCCATGGCTTACCCCTGGTAAGTCCCCGTCCCCCCCACAAGTATCCAAAGCGGTATACTTGTTTCTCAGGGGAACGACCGCAGGGGATCCCTGCACTGACTGCTTTTTCCCAGTCCCTCTTACAGTTACCCACCTATCTCCAATCTTTGGTGTAACTAATTCCCTGAAGCTGCTATCTATGACCCCTTCTGCCTCCCGAATGATCCGAAGTTCTTCCAGCTCCAGTTCCCTAACTCAACCTTGGAGGAGCTGGAGATGGCAGCACTTCCTGCAGGTAAAATCAGCAGGGACACTAACTGCATCCCTCACCTCAAACATCCTGCAGGAGGAACATTGCACTCCCTTCCCTGCCATTCCTCTAACTTTCTGCCAAGATCTGGCTAACAACTAAATTAAATTCTTATAAAAAATAATAATATAATAAAATATGGTACTTACCTCAGACCAATGGGTTTTATTATTAGGTTAGAGGAGGAGGGCTGGTGGGAGACACTACACGTGTAGTGTCTCGGGTTTCCTCTCCACCAGAATTTATTGGTGAGGGTCTTCCCAGACGTCCGCGGGTCGACTTCCTGTCCTGCAAAGACAAGTGCTTTTAAAGGTTGACTTATCTCCCAGCAGCCACTTCCTCAATGCTCCCGCTGAAACTGACTCACCAGCTGATTCTCACGCCGAAATCGACTGGCCTGCCCCTGCAAAGACAAGTGCTTTTAAAGGTAGACTTACCTCCCAGCAGCCACTTCCACAATGCTCCCGCTGAAACTGACTCACCAGCTGATTCTCCCGCCGAAATCGACTGGCCTGCCCCTGCAAAGACAAGTGCTTTTAAAGGACAGACCTACCTCCCAGCAACCACTTCCGCAATGCTCCCGCTGAAACTGACTCACCAGCTGATTCTCACGCCGAAATCGACTGGCCTGCCCCTGCAAAGACAAGTGCTTTTAAAGGTTGACTTACCTCCCAGCAGCCACTTCCTCAATGCTCCCGCTGAAACTGACTCACCAGCTGATTCTCCCGCCGAAATCGACTGGCCTGCCCCTGCAAAGACAAGTGCTTTTAAAGGACAGACCTACCTCCCAGCAACCACTTCCTCAATGCTCCCGCTGAAACTGACTCACCAGCTGATTCTCACGCCGAAATCGACTGGCCTGCCCCTGCAAAGACAAGTGCTTTTAAAGGTTGACTTACCTCCCAGCAGCCACTTCCTCAATGCTCCCGCTGAAACTGACTCACCAGCTGATTCTCCCGCCGAAATCGACTGGCCTGCCCCTGCAAAGACAAGTGCTTTTAAAGGACAGACCTACCTGCCAGCAACCACTTCCGCAATGCTCCCGCTGAAACTGACTCACCAGCTGATTCTCACACCGAAATCGACTGGCCTGCCCCTGCAAAGACAAGTGCTTTTAAAGGTTGACTTACCTCCCAGCAGCCACTTCCTCAATGCTCCCGCTGAAACTGACTCACCAGCTGATTCTCCCGCCGAAATCGACTGGCCTGCCCCTGCAAAGACAAGTGCTTTTAAAGGACAGACCTACCTCCCAGCAACCACTTCCGCAATGCTCCCGCTGAAACTGACTCACCAGCTGATTCTCACGCCGAAATCGACTTTGTAATCAGTACAGGGAGGCACTGGAACACAAAAAGAAACCTCGGAAGGACCACCATTTTAACCGCCTGCACCCTGCCCGCCAATGACCGGAGCGCCATGTCCCACCTCCTAAAGTCCTCTTCCATCTGCTCTACCAGTCGTGCCAAGTTAAGCTTATGCAAGGTTCCCCAGTTCCTGGCCACCTGGATCCCTAAATACCGGAAATCCCTTGTTACCCTCCTCAACGGTAAATCATCTATTCCCCTGCCCTGTTCCCCGGGGTGCATCACAAACAGTTCACTCTTCCCCATATTCAATTTATATCCTGAAAATTCTCCAAACTCCCCGAGTGTCTGCATTATCTCAGGCATCCCCTCCACTGGGTCCGCGACATACAACAACAAATCATCCGCGTATAATGACACCTGATGCTCTTCTCCTCCTCGAAGTACCCCCCTCCACTTCCTAGAGCCCCTCAGCACTATGGCCAGTGGCTCAATTGCCAACGCAAACAGTAACGGGGACATCCCTGTCTTGTACCCCTATATAGTCGGAAGTGGTCAGATCGTTGCCTATTTGTAATCACGCTTGCCACCGGGGCCCTGTATAGGAGCTGAACCCATCTAATGAACCCCTCTCCAAATCCAAATCTCCTCAGTACTTCCCACAGGTAGTCCCACTCCACTCTATCAAATGCTTTCTCTGCATCCATCGCCACCACTATCTCCGCCTCCCCCTCCGGTGGGGACATCATCATCACCCCCAGCAGCCTCCGTATATTAGCATTCAATTGCCTCCCTTTAACAAACCCCGTTTGATCATCATGCACCACCCCCGGGACACAGTCCTCTATCCTCGTCGCCATCACCTTGGCCAAAAGCTTGGCATCTACGTTCAAGAGGGAAATAGGCCTGTATGACCCGCACTTCTGCGGGCCTTTGTCTCTTTTAAGGATCAGCGATATCGTCGCCTCCGACATCATCGGAGGTAGTGTCCCCCTTTCCCTAGCCTCATTAAAAGTTCTCGTCTGAAGTGGGGCCAACAGGTCCACGTATTTCCTATAGAACTCCACCGGGAACCCATCCGGTCCCGGGGCCTTCCCTGCCTGCATGTTCCCAATTTCTTTTACCTCAATCTGCGCTCCCAGTCCTGTCATCTGTTCCTCCACCTTCGGGAACTCCAGCTGGTCTAGGAAACGCATCATTCCCTCTTTCCCTTCCGGGGGTTGAGCCTTATATAGCCTCTCGTAAAATACCTTAAACACCCCGTTCACCCTCTCCGCTCCCCGTTCCATCTTTCCCTCCTCGTCCCTAACCCCTCCGATCTCTCTCGCCGCCCCCCTCTTCCTAAGTTGTTGGGCCAGCAGCCGGCTCGCCTTCTCTCCATATTCATACTGCACTCCCTGTGCCTTCCTCCATTGTGCCTCCGCCTTACCCGTGGTCAACAAGTCAATGTCCGTGTGCAATCTCCGTCTTTCCCTGTATAACCCTTCATCTGGAGCCTCCGCATATTGCCTACCCACCCTCAAAATCTCCCTCTACAATCTCTCCCTTTCTTTACCCTCTTGTTTCCCCTTATGGGCCCTTATGGAGATCAGTTCCCCTCTAACCACCGCCCTCAGCGCCTCCCAGACCACTCCCACCTGGACCTCTCCGTCATCATTAATCTCTAGGTACCTTTCAATACATCCCTTCACCCTTACACATACCCCCTCGTCCGCCAACAGTCCCATATCTAATCTCCAGAGTGGGCGCTGTTCCTTTTCCTCTCCTACTTCCAGATCTACCCAATGTGGGGCATGATCTGAAATGGCTATAGCCGAATACTCCGTTCCTGCCACCTTCGGGATCAGCGCCCTTCCCAGGACAAAGAAGTCAATCCGGGAGTACACTCTGTGGACATGGGAGAAGAAGGAAAACTCTTTACTCCTTGGCCTAGTAAATCTCCAGGGATCCATTCCTCCCATCTGCTCCATAAAGCCCTTAAGCACCTTGGCCGCTGCCGGCCTCCTCCCGGTCCTAGATCTGGACCGGTCCAGCCCTGGGTCCAGCACCGTGTTGAAGCCCCCCCCCCCATTACCAACTTTCCCATCTCCAGGTCCGGGATGCGCCCCAACATACGCTTCATAAAGTTTGCGTCATCCCAGTTCGGGGCATATACATTCACCAGCACCACCGCCTCACCTTGCAATCTGCCACTCACCCTCACGTACCTACCCCCACTGTCCGCCACTATGGTCTTCGCCTCAAACAATACCCGTTTCCCCACCAGTATTGCCAGCCCTCTATTTTTCGCATCCAAGCCCGAGTGGAATACCTGTCCCACCCATCCTTTTCTTAATCTGACCTGATCCGCCAGTTTCAGGTGCGTCTCCTGAAGCATGACCATGTCTGCCTTTAGCTTCTTTAGGTGCGCAAGTACCCTTGCCCTCTTAATCGGCCCATTCAACCCTCTCACGTTCCACGTGATCAACCGGGTTGGGGGGCTCTTTACCGCCCCCCCTCGTCGACTAGCCATCCCCATTTTAGACCAGTTCCTCACCCGGTTCCACGCACCCGCTTATCCCCCCGACGGCGCCCTCCCGTCCCGACCATCCCATCCCGTAACAGCTCCCCCTTCCCCTTAGCAGCAGCAACCCCCCCCCCCCACCCCCCCCCCCCCCCCCCCCGCTAGATCCCTCTCTAGCTTAGTTGCTTCCCCCATATTGCTTCCGGAAGTCAGCAAACTCTGGCTGACCTCGGCTTCCCCCGTTTATCCTTAGCCTCCCATTATGTGAGGCCCCCTCCTTCCTGCGCCCCCTTTTCCCGCCACAATTTCCATAGCGCGGGAACAAAGCCGGCGCTTCCCTCTCGGCCCCGCCCCTGATGGCGCAGCTCCCTCTCTCCTTCCCCCTCCCCTTCCCCACCGGCGCCCACATTTCTTCGTGTCCTCCTCCATCGAGGGGAAAGAGAATTTTCCCCCATCTGATTCACAGTCCCTTGCCACCACCTCACTACTTCATTTCAAACACTCTTTCCCCAATCTAGTCCAACTTCTCCTCTTCAATAAATGTCCATGCCTCTTCTGCCGTCTCGAAGTAGTGGAGTTTACCCTGGTGTGTAACCCACAGTCTTGCCGGCTGCAACATTCCGAACTTCACTTTCCTCTTGTGGAGCACCGCCTTGGCCCGATTGAAACTCGCCCTCCTTCTTGCCACCTCCGCACTCCAATCCTGATACACGCGGATCACCGCGTTCTCCCACCTGCTGCTCCGT
Organism: Scyliorhinus torazame; assembly: GCF_047496885.1. Classification (NCBI taxonomy): domain Eukaryota; kingdom Metazoa; phylum Chordata; class Chondrichthyes; order Carcharhiniformes; family Scyliorhinidae; genus Scyliorhinus; species Scyliorhinus torazame. The sequence continues at coordinate 327,940,918 of NC_092710.1, forward strand.
GTCTTTTTCGCCCACCTCAGGACCATCTCCCTGTCCTTGTAGCGGTGGAACCTCACCACTATTGCTCGAGGTTTTTCTCCTGCCTTTGGTCTTCTCACGAGGACTCGATACGCTCCCTCCACTTCCAAGGGGCCCGTCGGGGCCTCAGCGCCCATTAAGGTATGGAGCATCGTGCTCACATACGCCCCTCACATATGTCCGCTCCCTCTGCCCCTTCGGGAAGACCCAAGATTCTTAAGTTCTTCCTCCTCGAGCTATTTTCCAGGGCTTCCAGTCTCTCCATACACCTCTTATGCAGTGCCTCGTGCGTCCCCGTCTTCACCACCAAGCTCTGTATCCTCATTTTCGGCAGCTTTTGCCTTCACTCCATGGAGCTCCATCTCTTGGGTCTTCTGCGCCTCCTTTAACCCCTCAATCGCCTGCAGCATCGGTGCCAGCACCTCCTTCTTGAGCTCCTCCACACATCGCCGGAGGAACTCCTGATGTTCCAGGCCCCATACCAACTGGCCTCCCACCGCCGCCATCTTGCTTCTCACTTCCCTTCTTTGCCGCTGCTCCAGAGGATCCTCCACAATCTGGCCACTATTATCTCTTCTGTCCATTCACATCCGGGGGGACTCCCTTCTATGTCGCCTCACAGTGGGTTCAGCCTTCGAAAATTGCTGTTGGGGCTCCCGATAAGAGCCCAAAGGTCCGTTAAAATGGGAGGTGCCGAAACGTGCGGATTAGCTGGTCATCGCCGCACCCGGAAGTCGATTTTTTGATTGTTGATGAACAAGACACATTTCAGTCGCGATTTCTGGAGTTAGATCCATTTGCCTAAGGCATCTTTCTCTGAGCTGTTCATCATTAATACCAAACAGTTTGCTCCCAAATCATTCATGGCGGAGATGCCAGTGCTTATTCTCCACCCGAGATTCCTCTCATCTTTCCTCATCTAAATCTCTCATCTTAACTTCTATTTTGTTCCCGCCCACATGCTTCACCTAACATGAATCAATACAATTTCCTTCAACTGCTCCCTGTCATAGAAAGTTTCAGGGACCAAGCTCCCTCCATACTAACCCAATCAAACACTGCCAGGACAGGTACAGCACGGGGTTAGATTCAGAGTAAAGCTCCCATGAAACACTCCCAGGACAGGTACAGCGTGGGTTAGATACAGGGTCAATCTTTGTGCTCGAATTTGAACTTGGGATTTCGCCGCATGTACCTCAACATTGCCACTCTGAAAATCCCCTAGTCACGACACTTCGGCGCCTGTTCGGGTACACATAAGGAGAATTCAGAATGTTCAAATTACCAAACAATGCGTCTTTCGGCACTTGTGGGGAGGGGGCCACGCAGGGGGGAGGGGGGGGGTGGTGGGCATGCGAGCTCCACGCGGGCGGTTGCACGGGCTGGGGGTCGGGCCTGGGGCAGCTGTGCTGGCCACTGTGCAACTGTGCCACCCGCCAGGGCTCAAGATTGCAGGTGGAGAAGGTAGTCAAGAAGGCATACGGCATGCTTGCCTTCATTGACCGGGGCATTGAGTTTGAAAATTGGCTAGTCATATTGCAGCTCTATAGAACCTTAGTTAGGCCACACTTGGAGTATAGTGTCCAATTCTAGTCTCCACGCTACCAGAAGGATGTGGAGGCTTTAGAGAGGGTGCAGAAGAGATTTACCAGGATGTTGTGTGGTATGGAGGGCAATAGATATGAGGAGAGGTTGAATAACCTCTATTTGTTCTCACTGGAACGACGGAGGTTGAGGGGTGAAGGGCCTGTTCCTGTGCTTTTCTTTCTTCTTTGGTCTTTGTTAAATTTCCCTCAAGGCCCCAAAAGGATGGGTGGGGTTACTGGGTTACGGGGATAGGGTGGAGGTGTGGGCTTGGGTTGGGTGCTCTTTCCAAGGGCCGGTGCAGACTCGAATGGCCTCCTTCTGCACCTAAATTCTATGATTCACTCAACCAGTACTTCAGATGACCAAGATGAAGAGTCAAGGGAAGATTTGGGTGCTATGGACGACCTCTCCAAAGCTACCACTGCTGCTGAAACATCAGAACCCGAGATAGTTCAAATAGTGGAATCTCAAGCTTGTTTCTTTACTACCAGTGTCTGACCGCAAACCACAGACAATCAAAGCTGAAACTGAAAAGTTTTGAAGTTCCAGAAGGTGAAACAATACCTAAAAGAAGGATGGCCCACTGGATGTCAATCTGTCTTTTGAGATATGAGATGATCTTTCTACAGTTGATGGTTTCCTGCTCAAGGGAGATAGGATAGTGATTCCTGCCAGTTTATGTTTCGGGATTCTGCAGCGGGTTCATCGTAGACAAAGAGAATAATCAACAGAGAACATTGACAAATGGTACATTGACAAACAGTGATTGGTTACAGTGCAGAAAAAGGGGCCAAACAAAGCAAATACATGAGCAAGAGCAGCATAGGACGTCGTGAATAGCGTACCTCCAGGGAACAGATCAGTCCGAGGGGGAGTCGTTGAGGAGTCTTGTAGCTGTGGGGAAGAAGCTGTTCCTATGGCTGGATGTGCGAGTCTTCAGACTTCTGTACCTTCTGCCCGATAGAAGGGTCTGGATGAAGGCATGCCTGGGTGGGAGGGGTCTCTGATAATGCTGTCTGCCTTCCTGAGGCAGCGGTAGGTGTACACAGTACACAGAATCAATGTGGGGGTGGCAAGCTTGTGTGATGCGCTGGGCTGAGTTCACCACACTCTGCAGTTTCTTGCGATCTTGGACCGAGCAGCTGCCATACCAGGCTGTGATGCAGCCGGATTGGATGCCCTCTAACACACATCTGTAAAAGTTTGTAAGATTTGATGCAGCCATGCCAAATTTCTTTAGCTTCCGTCGGAAGTAGAGATGTTATTGGGCTTTCTTGACTGTTCCATCAACGTGAGTTGACCAGGACAGACTGTTGGTGATGGTGACCCCCAGGAACCTAAATCTATCGACCATCTCCACTTCGGAGCCACTGATGCAGACGGGAGTGTGTGTCGTGCTATGCTTCCTGAAGTCATGATCAGTTCCTTGGTACTTGCGACATTTAGAAAGAGGTTGTTTTCGGTACACCATGCAACCAAGTGGTTTGTCACCCTCCTGTGGTCTGATTCACCGTTGTTTGCGATACGGTCCACCACAGCCGTATCAGCCGCAAACTTATAGATTGAGTTGGAGTTAATTCTTGTCACACAGCCATGTGTGTATTCGGAGTACAGTAGAGGACTGAGCACACATCCTTGCGGTGCCCGTACGCCAACCATCCTGAAATAAGCAACACAAAGAACACCACAGTCCCCTTGTTGGAGATGGCCAGTGAAGCCACTGAGGACCATTTTGTCCCTCGTTTGCCATGTCGCACAGATATGTCTGGATGTGGGCCATGATTCCCCAGTTTCCCAAAGAAATTCTAGGGATTGGCCTCTATCGTGGCCATTACTCGGGGTCTACTGACATGATCCCACTGGGTGTGGGAACCCAAACCGGTACGGCTCTCCGCCATGTGACATCATTGTATTATGGTAGCTGGGAGTATAGAGAGGTGGGTGAATCTCTGGCCTCATTTCTCCGGGCTGCTGGAGCCCCTCAGAGGGATCCTTCTAATGATATTGTATCGGGTCAATATCCCCATCCCTCTTCATATAACTCCCGGCACCACGGGGCCTGTCGTGGTAACCGGCAGTCTCGGCCGCATTTGTAGCAGTGATTACATTTAGCCTCTGGTGGTTGATCTCTGCCTTGGGGCCTATAGAGTCGGGTGGCAGGAGATTCTTACCTCGATTGGCCCAACTACTTACTACCTGCTTCATTCCTCCAGACAGGCACTAACCTTTGGGCTGCAGAGAGTGCATTGATACGTGGAGCCTTCTTGTTCTTTTCCCATTCTTTAGCATCCCTTGCCCATGCTCGACAAGTCTACAGGAGTATCCAGGCCTCATTGCGATTGTCTTCATTAGGATCAAAGTTTACGCATGCACGGCCCCGCTTTCTGTCGCGTACGAGATGAGAGTCCACACCCAATTCACCCATTATTGTTGTAGCAGACCATAGACCCAGATGGACTGGATCCAGAGCTGCTGGGTGAATGAGATTGGGTGTTCCCCCGTACTCTGAATGCACTTATTCAGTCCCTCCACCAGGGCTCCCTGTTTTTCTCCAACAGCGGCCAGAATGGCTGCTTTTTTGACATCCAGGGTGCCACCACTTGTGTTCTGTGGGTTGGGCAGGGCTGAATGAACTGCAGGGTAAAGGCACATTATGATCAATTTGATTTTCTCTTAGTCATCCAACCCATGCAGCTTTCTCTGTTGATATGAATCATCAAAGAATGTGAAGGGGGTCAGATGTAGGCTCAAAGACGGGATCTTCTTGGCGATATCGGCTAATAGTGCTGCCGAGAAGTGGGTGATGTAGGAGATGTTCGACTCGGCCGAGCCGTTCTGATGGCTGGTTATAAAGGGGGACCGGGATTGTTCCTGGAGTGGGTGCCGAGGATTGTTCAGCAGGGTCCCTGGAAATGGAGATAGCCGCAGTGTACACCTTTTCGGTAAACTCAACGGGGTCGGATGTTCACAATCAAAATATGTGTCACTACCCTCATTCTGTACAATGGGCCCAAAGGCAAACATCATGCCTTTCCGTGCTGCAAGCTGGGCTTGGAGTTTTGCTATCTCTTTCTGACCATGGGAGTGATTCCGCGGTGGTGGTCCCGTTTCCTTGTTTGTATGGTGGAGGACCCTGATTACTACCTGTAAATCACTCTATTTCCACTCTAACCTCTCCACTGTGGCTTGGACCAGCTCTGGATCCCAAATTGCCTTCTGTTCTCCTGAAAATGCACTTCAGCATTGTGTGTGGAACTGGCCCCTGTGGATTAAATTCTCCTGAATTCTCTGTTCCTGTTTGATTTTTTTCCAACTCTTTAGCACCCTCTAGCCGCTCCCTGACATTCCAAGTTTGGCATCTTTGCCACGTTCAAGGCTGCAGGCTATTGCTATAGCCGTGCTCAGTCAGGAGGCATGTTTCCCGAACTCTTGATGGGCCTCCAGCCAATACTTTTGTGCCATGGATGGCGGCTTGGCACAAAAGTTCACCCAATAGGTTCACTTCTTGTGCAAGTATTATCTCCCAGAGAAGACAGTGTTTTTTTTTATTCGTTCATGGGATATGGGCGTCGCTGGCTGGGCCAGCATTTATTGCCCATCCTTGAAGGCACTTAAGAGTCAACCATATTGCAGTGGATTTAGAGTCACATGTAGGTCAGACCAGTTACGATGACCGATTTTCTTCCCGAAAGGATATCAGTGAACGAGGTGGGTTTTACGACAATCGATTCATGGTCACATTTTTAACCAGATTTTTATTGAATTCAAATTTCACCATCTGCCACGGCGGGATTTGTACCCGGGTCCCCAGAGAATGACTCTGGGTCTCTGGTTACTAGTCCAGCGACAATACCACTACGCCGCTGCCTCCCCCATGTCCATCCCTTATCCTAGTGATAAAGGAGTATAAGCGAAGTGGTTCGATCTATAGACCCTCCCCAGCCTCTCTGGAGTCGCCAAGCAAGAACCAAATGAACTGTCTCTTTGGAGGCTTGACTATCAGAGTTCCCGTTTAACCCCACTACACTTACTCCGACTTGTATCGTTGTTAGCCTCAGCCTTAGAGCACCTGCTTTATGGCCCAATTTATCGGTCGGTCCTGGGTTCTCATTTGCTCACTTTGATCCTTGCCTTTCCATGCAGCACCTGCCTTATTAACAACCGGCTCAGGCTGAACATTCAAGAACACGAGGCGAGGTTGATGGAGTTGGAGTTCTGGGTCCTATGACCATTCCTAATTGAACAGCACCCAGGGATACCAGTGTAGACCGTGGCAAATCGCGTGCAGACACACACTTCAACCGATAAGTTGCTGAAAGACATTTAGCTAGGAACTCTGCTGTATTGAAACCAACAAGAAACCATGCATGTCAGATTCCGATGAAATAGTCACAACCTCACTAATCAAATAGCTAAAGCATGTAAATTCATTTAACATTGACTACAATACTTCTGTCTCTCTGCCTGAGACCTTCCCAGTAACACTTCCTGTGTTGTGTTCAAACTTGTTTGATTCTGGCAAAGTTGGCAGGATGTAGAAGTTTTTCTCTCTCTCTACTGTTGTGTTCTGTGATCTTGACTTTGCAACAATTCTGCAGAACTGCTGGTGACTAATCTAGAATGATGATTTATTGATGCACATGTGGTAAGGTAACAATCAGACTGCGGTACAGACTAAGCTACTGATTGAGTTGCTTAGACTCTCTTGGAACTACCCTTATGTGCGACTGTCCTGGTGTACGACTTACAACCCTCTGTCTCTAGCCGGATGTCACATGACTGATGACTGACACCACCAGCTGGTGGGAGGTCGCATTGCTAAGTGTCTCCAATATTATTCATCGGCATATCACAACATCTACCTCAGCCAACTCTCTAGGTAGAGTGTCCCTCATTCTTGGGTTTATGTTTCTTGGTTGATAGAATGAAAAAAGAACAATACAGCACAGGAACAGGCCCTTCGGCCCTCCAAGCCTGTACCGGTCATGATACCAACCTTCCCCAAAACCTTCAGCACTTCCTTGTGCCGTATCCCTCTCTACCAATCCTATCCATGTGTTTGTCAAGTTGCCTTTTGAAAGCTGTTAATGTATCTGCTTCCACAACCTCCCCTGTCTGCGCGTTCCAGGCACTCACCCACAATGCGTAAAAAGCTGCCTCGCACATCTCCTCTAAAGTTTGCCCCATGCACCTTAAACCTATGCCACCTGGCGACTGACCCCTCCACATTGAGAAAGAGTGCCTCCCATCCACTCTATCCATGCCCCTCATAATCTTGTAGAGCTCTATCAGGTCACCCCTCAACCTCCATCTTTCAAATGTAAACAGTTTGTGTCTATTCAGCCTCTCCACATAGCTAACACCTTCCAGACCAGGCAACATCCTAGTAAACCTCCTCTGCACCCTCTCCAAAGCCTCCACATCCTTCTGGTAATGTGGCGACCAGAATTGTGCAAAATATTCCAAGTGCGGCCTTACCAAGGTTCGAAACAACTGTAGCATGACTTGCCTGTTTTTATACTCAATGCCCCGTCCAGTGAAGGCAAGCATTCCGTATGCTTTCTTGACTACCTTGTCCACTTGTGTTGCCACCATCAAAGATCTGTGGAACTGCATGCCCAGATCTCTCTCATTTTCTATATTCCGAAGAGTTTCACCATTTACTGTATATTTCCCCTCTTTGTTGGAATGGATGAGCGAGAGAGAGAGATTCACGGTCAGTCTCCAGCATATGTACCTCTCTGGTATTTTCCAGAAAGTTCTGTTGTGTCCTCCTATCAGCCATTAATTGGCTTTGATATGACGTTGACCTTTTCCTCCGCCCAGGTGGTGTTATGCCCGGAGAGAGGGTTCAGAAACAAATGCCTCCTTTGTCTCTGCTAATATTATGTATGCCTTGGGCCCATTAGGGCTCGTTCATTATGATTCTTCCAGTTAGCACCTGTTTGCTGAGGTGCGGTGGGGCTGCGCTCTGTCTGCTTTTGCAAATTATGTATTTCAGCAGACTTTGGACAAGTCTGTTTTAAATCCCATCATCCACCTGCATTTGCCAACTTTTAGATTAAATGTCCTGGTAGCCGTTTGGCTACATATGCAACACATCCTAATTTCAATTACCTCTTTAGACCATAAGGCATAGGAGCAGAATTAGGCCATTCGGCCCATCGAGTCTGCTCTGCCATTCAATCATGGCTGATATTTTTCTCATCCCCATTCTCCTGCCTTCTCCTCTTTTCCTTTATCAAGAAATGGCTGAAGGCACTCGATACTGCAAAGGCTTTGGGCCCTGACAATATTCCGGCAATAATACTGACGACATGTGTTCCAGAACTTGTCGCACCCCTAGCCAAGCTGTTTCAACACAGCTACAACACTGACATCTATCCGGCAATGTGGAAAATTGCCCAGATATGTCCTGTAAAACAAAATGTAGGACAAATTCAACCGGCCGATTATCGCCCTAACTGCACTTGACATCAAGGCAGCATTTGATCGAGTATGGCACCAAGGGGCCCAAGCAAAACTTGAGTCAATGGGAATCATGGTGAAAGCTCTCCACTGGTTGGAGTCATACCTGGCACAAATGAAGATGGTTGTGGTGGTTGGAGGTCAGTCATCTCAGTCACAGGAAATCACTGCAGGAGTTCCTCAGGGTAGAGTCCCAGGCCCAACCATCTTCAGCTGCTTCATTAATGACCCTCCTTGTAACATAAGGTCAGATGTGGGGATGCTCACTGATGTTTGCACAATGTTCAGCACCATTCACAACTCCTCAGACACTGAAGCAGTCCATGTGTAAATGCAGCAAGACCAGGACAATATCCAGGCGTAGGCTGCCAAATGGTAAGTATCTATCGTGCCACACAAGTGCATGACAATGAACATCTCCAAGCAGATGGAATCAAACTATTGCTCCTTGACATTCAGTTGCATTGCCATCACTGAATCCCCCATTATCAACATCCTGGGGGTACCTCTGACAAGAAACTGGGGCGAGACTCTCCGACCCCCAGCCGGGTCGGAGAATCGGCGGAGGCTGGTGTGAATCCCGCCCCCTCCGGTTGCCGAATTCTCCGGCACCGGATATTCGGCGGGCCCAGGAATCGCGCCGCGCCGGTTTGCGGGCCCCCCCTGGCGATTTTCCGGCCTGGATGGGCCGAAGTCCCGCTGCTAGATTGCCTGTCCCGCCAGTGTGGATTAAACCACCTCTCTTACCGGCGGGACAAGGCGGCGCGGGCGGGCTCCAGGGTCCTGGGGGGGCTGTTTGTGTTCGCAGCCTTCTGTATCTCTGAAATAACACGACCAACACACAGCTGACACTTGCAAAATGGCCGCCCACTGCACAGCGCCAAGGTTCGGGGCAGCGACCTCAACACGCTCCTGGATGCCATGGAGCAGAGGAGGGGGCTTCTGTACCCCAGACAGTGCCATAGGACCACACACAACATCGTCCTGCATATGTGGAGGGAGGAGGGAGGCGCCGTCAGCGCCGCCGGGACAGGACAGGCGACCAGTGTCGCAAGAAGCTGAACGACCTACTCAGGGCAGCCAGGGTGAGTACCCAGCACTGTGCCCATGGCACCAACCCCCCTACCCCCCCCACACACGTGACACCGCCCCCCTCCCCAGAGGGACGGTACAAACCCCCGCTGTGACCCACATGGCTGCACCCACCCATGCCAGCCGCATTGGCTGGGTGCCCTGTGCACCTATACCATCATAGACCCAACTGCTGGGATGCATGCGTTGGAACGCCTAACACTGCTGATGTACGTGTGCCTCGCCCCCCCCTCGCCCACCAGGAGAAGAGCGCCCAGAACCATTGAGAACGGGAGAAAACTGGATGGTGTGCACTGAATTGCAACCCCTCACTGCGCATGAACAAAGGGCACTGGACGTCGCTGGCGGACCCGAGTACCGGGAGGTTGCCCATGCAGAGAGCGTGCCACCAAGTGAGACCCCCTGCCTGGCTCCAGCCCTTCACTCCACCCCCTCACCTCGTCCCTCACTCCACCCCGCAATCCACCCCCTCACCCCCGTCTGCCTATCTAACCATACATGCTTTTTTGTATCTTGCAGGACCACCCGGCGATGGACCCGGCCCATCAGCGCACACCGACCCCAGCCAGTGCCAGGTGGGCCACCCCCCAGGGACACGAGCACCGACGGGGAGGGCAGCCTCAACAACAGCCCTGCGGCCGAGTCGAGCCAGGAAACCACGACCCAGGGGATGGAAACACAGGGGACAGACACACAGCAAACCACAACCCAAGGGACCAACACACAGGGGACAGACACACAGCACACCACAACCGAGGGGACCCTGGATTTCGGGTCCGATGACGACATCGACTTTACGCCAATGCAATCTCCTACACCCTCCACCATCACAGAGACTATCACCTCGGATGGGCTCTTTTGCGAGGAGGCTTCTGGAACACTCACTGGTGAGAACCACACAACCGCTTTGGTACAGCAGGTGGAGGTAGGAGCAGCCGAGGGGCCGGACAGTCAGAGGGAAGACCGGCCCCAGCAACCTGCTGCCGCCCAGACGGGTCCCGGGTTCCTGGAATACCCACAACCATCCAGTGACCTGATACAGTCACAGACCCACGGACGAGAGAAGGGGATGACGGCCGGTTTCCAGCATCTGTAGACGCAGGTGGAGGAGTGATTCCGCGTGCAACAACAGGGAATGGTGCCAGTCATGCTTGGCCCCAGGCCAAAACCGCACAGGTGTAATCTGTGGTGGAGGCAATGGGGGCGACGGTGTTGGACATGGGTCGGAGTATGCAAGGCCTGGGGCTATCTGTGCACGCAGTGTCCATGGCCCAGGACTCTCACAGGCAACCATAAGCCGGAGACAACTGCAGATTGCAGCGGGGCCCAGCACCATGGCCCGGTCTCAGCAGGCCATCGTTGAGAGCATCGCCGCCATTGCCCAGGTGCTTGTCGGCATAGCACAGACCCAGACAGGGATGGCCCGGTCTCTGAGCTTCATGGCTGCTAACTTGCAGACCCTGGTCAGTAACACAGTGGGCCTCTAGAACTGGCAGCACCAGGTGCCGGGGGTGCCTTGGGTGTTGGATCCACTCGCACACCCGTCCTGTGGAGAAGCCCGGGGGCCATCGGGCAACCCGAGGGAGGAGGAGGTCCGGGGGCATTTCCGGCCCCTAAAGCGCATCTTCAGCAGCCCAAAGCACCTCTTCACCACACCCCTAGTTGCACAATGAGTACCATTGTAGCGGTGCTCTGCGTCGGTCTGTGGCCTCCGTATAGGTGTCATCAGCCACGACTGCAACGGGTAACCCCTGTCACCCAGCAACCAGCCCCGCACCGGGTGGTTGTCCCTCGAACATGCCGGGGATGAACGATTGTGCCAATATGAATGAGTTTATTGACTGCTCGGTTACTGGACACTGACGTGCAGGATCCTCACCTGGTGGTCACAGACCACCTGCACGTTCATGGAGTAGGACCCCTTCCTAGTCATGAACATTGCCCTGTTATCCTTTGGTGTTCGCATGGCGACGTGCACCTCATCAATCGCCCCCTGGACCATGGGTATCCTGGTGACCGTGGCAAACTCCGCTGCCCGGGCTTCCTGGTGGGCGCGGTCCACAGGGAACTGAATGTACCGATCCGCGATGTCATACAGGGCATCAGTCACTGCACAGATGCATCTATGCACCGATGCCTGGGAGATGCCCCACTCGGCGACTGGAACAACCCCGTCGCGTAGAAGTTGAGGGCGACCATCACCTTGATGGCAACAGGGAGAGGATGTCCACTCCCAGTCCCAGGCGGTGCCACTTGTGCCATCAGGTGGAAGAAATGGACGACGGTTTCCCGGCTCATCTGGAGTCTCCTCCTGCATGCTCTGTCCGAGAGGTCCTGGAAGGACATGCGGCGTCGGTACTCACAAGGCCTGATCACCGCCTCCGTGGCCTTGGCACCGCCTCCTCTTCCCACTCACCCCCCTCCCTTCGCTTCTCCTCATCAGCATCCTCATCCTCTGGCTCCCCCTCTTCCTGGTCCTCCTCCTCCTCCTGCGCCTGTCGGGCGATGGCCCTCCAGCTTGAGAGGCTGGCATCTCACCCACTGCGTCACGCCCATCTGCTGCAGCCTCCGCTGCCTCCCTGTCAGGCCCCTGCTCCAACTCCCACAGGGCTTCATGCAGGGCAGCGGCCACTGTCAAGGTGGCCAACAGCACTGGAAGATGCCTCGTGGTCATTGACCTGCAGGGGGTGGAGGTAGATAAAGTTTCATCATGGCATACCCCTTCACAACCAGATGCCATGGGCTACATGGTCGTCCCGGTTGGCAGCTCGCGTCCCAGCCATGCATGCACCCACCCCCGGCTGCCCCTCGGTGCCCCGACTCCTTTTGCCTGTCCCTCCTGCCATCGCCACCATTTGACGGCACTGCCCTCACCAGGGCTGCCATGGGTGAGGCCCTGGATCTAGCCACCTGTGGGTTCTGCCAGCTGGGTGGGGGAGGGGGGTCCGGCACCCATCCGAACGGCCAGGAGGCCTGGGATTAGCCAGCGACAGGGATGCGTGTCCATCTGCATGGCCGCCATCATGGCATCCGTGGAGTTGGCACCGCCCTATCATGGCGGTCCATTTCCGGTGGCCGCGTCTGTCTCCCCGCCCCCCTCTCCTGCCAGCACCACCACCCCCAACCCTGGGCCTCCCACCCCTCACAGCCGAACGCGACCAGTGAACGCCGATTCTCTGAGTCGGCCATTGTACCTTCCCCTCCTCATTCCTCAATGACCACGAGGTTTGACTCTTGGATTTAACTTCATTTGATTTTTTTTCCTTTTCGTTTTGACACGTCTTTTTAATCTAAATGGTGATTGAAGATTTAAACTTTGTGTGAATTCGGGGCATCTCCCTGGGAGGAAACCTCACCACTTCTGTACCTGGTACCTCTCCCATCACCCATGGCACCTTCCCATGCAATCGCAGAAGGTGTAACACCTGCCCCTTTACCTCTTCCATGCTTAACATTCCAGGCCCAAAACACTCATTCCAGGTTAAGCAGCGTTTCATTTGCATCTCTTCCAATTTGGTCTCCTGCATTCACTGCTCCCAATGTGGTCTCCTCTATATCGAAGAGACCAAACGCAGACTGGGTGATCGCTTTGCTGAGCATCTTTGGTCTGTGCGCATTCAGGACCCTGACCTTCCTGTTGGTTGCCATTTTAACAAAAGACCCTGCTCCCATGCCCACATGTCTGTTCTTAGCCTGCTGCAATGTTCCAGTGAAGCGCAATGCAAACTGGAGGAACAACATCTCATCTTCTGGTTAGGCACGCTGCAGCCTTCCGGTCTCAACATCGAATTCAACAACTTCAGATGATCAGCTCTACCCCACCTCGACCCATTTGTTTTCATTTCATTTTAACTGTCTTTTACCATTTCTTTCTTTCTTAATATATGTAGCACAATCAATCACTCACGAGGTGAGAAGAGATGAAGTCAATCGATGGCTTTATTACGCAGACTTGTTCCCCAGCAGCTCGGTTACAGAATGCGGCTGCTGGGAGAACCCGGGTTCTTATACTCCGCCTTACTGGGTGGAGCCAGTAGGCAGCAGATCCAATCAGGACCCAGTGTCTGTCCACCAATAGCCTCTTGGCATCACTGGGTACCGTACTACCCCTAATACATACCACCACATTCACCCCGGCGGGGTGGTGGGTCGCATGGTGCGGTTTACAAGGTCGGTACTGGGATTCCATTAACACAGTGGCTATGCAACGATATCCGTAACAGCCTCCCCGAACAGGCGCCGGAATGTGGCGACTAGGGGCTTTTCACAGTAACTTCATTTGAAGCCTATTTGTGACAATAAGCGATTTTCATTTCATTTCATTTCATATCAACTGTTAACTATTTACAATGCCGCTTTTACTGGGCCACTGAATTATTTACAGATCTTGCTTTGTCACGCAGATTCGATGAGTCAAATGGGTGCCCTGGTCGTCCTTGCCAATCGTCTCAGCCCCAGTGGTGGTGCAGGCGCTGGCTCGGGCACTGTCGTCTCTGGGAGCGTCGCGATGTTTGTTCCTGTTTCACTACTCCTGGGTCGGCACAGGAGGAGGACTGATCCACCCGGGGAGGCAGCGGCTGTGGGGTGCGCCGGCAGGAGGGAGGGGATGACTGGTGTTGGGGGAGTGTGGGGAGCTCCAGCGGGCGCCAGGTCCCGCAGGGAGACCGTGTCCTGTCGGCCGTCGGGGTATGCCACGTAGGTGTGTTGGGGGTTCGCATGGAGGAGATGAACCCTCTCTGCCAACGGGTCCAATTTGTGCGCTCGCACATTCTTTCAGAGCAGGATGTGTCCCGGGGCTGCCAGCCAGGTCGGAAGTGACGTTCCGGAGGAGGACTTCCTAGGGAAGACAAGGAGGCGCTCGTGAGGCGTTTGCTTAGTTGTGGTGCACAGCAGTGACCGGATGGAGTGAAGGGCATCCGGGGGACTTCCTGCCAACGGGAAACTGGGAGACCTCTGGACCGTAGGGCCAGTAGGACGGTCTTCCAGACCGTTCCGTTCTCCCTCTCTACCTGACCGTTCCCCGGGGGTTGTAACTGGTCGTCCTGCTCGAGGCGATGCCCTTGCTGAGCAGGAATTGACGCAGTTCGTCGCTCATGAAGGAGGACCCCCTATCGCTATGGATGTAGGCGGGGAAACCGAACAGTGTAAAGATGGCTTTAATGACTGTGGGCGCGGTCATGTCGGGGCAGGGGATGGCGAAAGGAAAACGGGGGTATTCGTCAACCACGTTCAGGAAGTACGTGTTGCGATCGGTGGAGGGGAGGGGGCCTTTGAAGTCCAGACTGAGGCGCTCAAAGGGACGGGAAGCCTTTATCAAGTGCGCTCTATCTGGCCTGAAAAAGTGCGGCTTGCACTCTGCGCAGATTTGGCAGTTCCTGGTGGCCCTCGGCAGAGTAGGGTAGGTTGCGGGTCTTCACAAAGTGGTAGAACCGAGTGACCCCCGGGTCACAGAGGTCCTTGTGGAGGGCTTGGAGACGGTCCACTTGTGCGTTGGCACATGTGCCGCGGGATAGGGCATCGGACTGCTCGTTCAGCTTTCCGGGACGATACAAGATCTCATAGTTATATGTGGAGAGTTCGACCCTCCACCGCAAGATCTTGTCGTTCTTGACCTTGCCCCGCTGTGCATTATCGAACATGAAGACTACCGAACGCTGGTCAGTGAGGAGAGTGAATCTCCTACCGGCCAGGTAATGCCTCCAATGCCGCACAGCTTCTACGATGGTCTGGGCTTCCTTTTCCACTGAGGAGTGGCGGATTTCTGAAGCGTGGAGGGTACGGGAGAAAAAGACCACGGGTCTGCCCACTTGGTTGAGGGTGGCCGCCAGAGCTAGGTCGGATGCGTCGCTCTCGACTTGGAAGGGGAGGGATTCGTCGAATGCGTGCATCGTGGCCTTTGCGATATCCGCTTTGATGCGGCTGAAGGCCTGGCGGGCCTCTGTCGACAGGGGGAACGTAGTGAACTGAATTAGCGGCAGGCCTTGTCCGCGTAGTTGGGGACCCACTGGGCGTAATAAGAGAAAAAGCCCAGGCAGTGTTTCAGGGCTTTGGAACAGTGAGGGAAGGGGAACTCCATAAGGGGGGCACATGCGTTCAGGGTCGGGATCTATGACTCCATTACGCACTACGTAGCCAAGGATGGCATGACGGTCGGTGCTGAACACGTATTTTTCCCTGTTGTCAGTGAGGTTCAGGGCGTTAGCGATCTGGAGGAATTTGCGGAGGTTGGCATCGTGGTCCTGCTGGTCATGGCCGCAGATGGTGGCGTTGTCAAGGTATGGGAACGTGGCCCGTAAACCGTGCTGGTCAACCATTCTGTCTATCTCCCGTTGGAAGACCGAGATTCCGTTAGTGACGCCTTATGGAACCCTTAAAAAGTGGGAGACCCGCCCGTCTGCTTCGAAGGCAGTGTATTTGCGGTCGCTTGGGTGGATGGGGAGCTGGTGATATGCGGACTTAAGGTCCATGGTGGAAAAGACCTTGTGCTGTGCAATCCGATTGACCATGTCGGATATGCGGGGGAGAGGGTACGCATCAAGCTGCGTGTACCTATTGATGGTTTAACTATAGTCTATGACCATCCTCTGCTTCTCCCCGGTCTTTACAACTACCACTTGAGCTCTCCAGAGACTATTGCTGGCCTGGATTATGCCTTCCCTCAGCAGCCGCTGGACCTCTGACTGGATAAATGTTCGGTCCTGGGCGCTGTACCGTCTGCTCCTAGTGGCGACGGGTTTGCAATCCGGGGTGAGGTTCGCAAACAGGGAAGGGGGTTCAACCTTGAGGGTCGCGAGGCCGCAGACAGTAAGTGGGGGAATAGGGCCGCCAAATTGGAATGTTAAACTCTGGAGGTTACACTGAAAATCTAACCCCAGGAGTGTGGGAGCGCAGGGCTGGGGGAGGACATAAAGTCGGTAATTCTTAAACTCTCTCCCCTGCACCGTGAGGTTCGCAATGCAGAACCCTTTGATTTCTACGGAATGGGATCCTGCTGCCAGAAAAATCTTTTGGGTACTCGGGTGGATTGAAAGAAAACAGCGTCTTATCGTATCCAGGTGGATAAAACTTTCCGTGCTCCCAGAGTCGATCAGGCATGGCGTTTCATACCCGTTAACCAGCACCATCGTCGTTGCTGTTTGGAGCATCCGGGGCCACGACTGTTCCACGGTCACCGAAGCCAAGCGCGGTTGCTGCATCGGGGCGTTTTCTTCAGGCCCCGTGGAGCCGTCCATGCTGGCGTCCTTGGCTGTCAGCCAAGATGGCGGCATCCACGGATCGCATGCGGTCGGGGGTGGACAAAATGGCTGCGCCCATGAATCGCACGTAACCGGAGGGGCACAAGATGGCGGCGCTCATCCACCCCCCGCATGGAGTTGGCGGGTCTGTGGTCCCAGTTCTCCCCCGGAGATTGCAGTGACCCCCCGGGACTGGCACACCGCTGAATAGTGCCTTTTCTTGCCACAACTTTTACAGATGGCCGAGCGGGCCGGGCAGCGATGCTGGGGTGTTTCGACTGCCCAAAAAAGTAGCAGCGGGGCCCCCCTGGGCAGTCTGGTGCTCTGGCCGCGCAGACTTATGGGGGGTGCCGGGGAGTCGGTTGTGGCAGGGGTCCACGGAGCCCATGGGGCTGCCGTGCGGTCGGGGGGCATAAGGGCGGGCATTCTGAGATGCTACATCGAGGGAGGCCGCAAGGGCCCGTGCCTCCGTGAGCCCCAGTGAGTCTCTTTCCAGCAGTGACTGGCGAATTTGGGATGAGGTCATACCTGCTACGAAAGAATCCCGGATGAGGAGTTCCGTATGTTCGTTAGCCGTCTGTTAGCTTTGACAGAGTCATCGGAGTCGGAACGTTAGCTCTTTTCTCTCCCTACAGATGCTGCCAGACTTGCTGAGATTTTCCAGCATTTCTCTTTTGGCTTCAGATTCCAGCATCCGCAGTAATTAGCTTTTATCCAGCGGACTCAATGCCACCTCTCTTCCATGATGTGGAGATGCCGGCGTTGGACTGGGGTGAGCACAGTAAGAAGTCTTACAACACCAGTTAAAGTCCAACAGGTTTGTTTCGATGTCACTAGCTTTCGGAGCGCTGCTCCTTCCTCAGGTGAACATAAGAACATAAGAACTAGGAGCAGGAGTAGGCCATCTGGCCCCTCGAGCCTGCTCCACCATTCAATGAGATCATGGCTGATCTTTTGTGGACTCAGCTCCACTTTCCGGCCCGAACACCATAACCCTTAATCCCTTTATTCTTCAAAAAACTATCCATCTTTATCTTAAAAACATTTAATGAAGGAGCCTCTACTGCCTCACTGGGCAAGGAATTCCATAGTTTCACAACCTTTTGGGTGAAGAAGTTCCTCCTAAACTCAGTCCTAAATCTACTTCCCCTTATTTTGAGGCTGTGCCCCCTAGTTCTGCTTTCACCCGCCAGTGAAAACAACCTGCCCGCATATATCCTATCTATTCCCTTCATAATCTTATATGTTTCTGTAAGATCCCCCCTCATCCTTCTATATTCCAACGAGTACAGTCCCAGTCTACTCAACCTCTCCTCGTAATCCAACCCCTTCAGCTCTGGGATTAACCTAGTGAATCTCCTCTGCACACCCTCCAGTGCCAGTATGTCCTTTCTCAAGTAAGGAGACCAAAACTGAACACAATACTCCAGGTGTGGCCTCACTAACACCTTATACAATTGCAGCAGAACCTCCCTAGTCTTAAACTCCATCCCTCTAGCAATGAAGGACAAAATTCCATTTGCCTTCTTAATCACCTGTTGCACCTGTAAACCAACTTTTTGCGACTCATGCACTAGCACACCCAGGTCTCTTTGCACAGCACCATGTTTTAATATTTTATCATTTAAATAATAATCCCTTTTGCTGTTATTCCTACCAAAATGGATAATCTCACATTTGTCAACATTCTATCTGCCAGACCCTAGCCCATTCACTTAGCCTATCCAAATCCCTCTGCAGACTTCCAGTATCCTCTGCACTTTTTGCTTTACCACTTATCTTAGTGTCGTCTGCAAACTTGGACACATTGCCCGTGGTCCCCAACTCCAAATCATCTATGTAAATTGTGAACAGTTGTGGGCCCAACACTGATCCCTGAGGGACACCACTAGCTACTGATTGCCAACCAGAGAAACACCCATTAATCCCCACTCTTTGCTTTCTATTAATTAACCAATCCTTTATCCATGCTACTACTTTACCCTTAATGCCATGCATCTTTATCTTATGCAGTAACCTTTTGTGTGGCACCTTGTCAAAGGCTTTCTGGAAATCCAGATATACCACATCCATTGGCTCCCCATTATCTACCGCACTGTTAATGTCCTCAAAGAATTCCACTAAATTAGTGAGGCACGACCTGCCCTTTATGAACCCATGCTGCATCTGCCCAATGGGACAACTTCTATCCAGATGCCTCGCTATTTCTTCCTTGATGATAGATTCCAGCATCTTCCCTACTACCGAAGTTAAGCTCACTGGCCTATAATTACCCGCTTTCTGCCTACCTCCTTTTTTAAACAGTGGTGTCAATTTTGCTAATTTCCAATCCGCCGGGACCACCCCAGAGTCTAGAGAATTTTGGTAAATTATGACTAGTGCATTTGCAATTTCCCTAGCCATCTCTTTTAGCACTCTGGGATGCATTCCATCAGGTCCAGGAGACTTGTCTACCTTTAGCCCCATTAGCTTGCCCATCACTACCTCCTTGGTGATAACAATCCTCTCAAGGTCCTCACCTGACATAGCATCATTTCCATCAGTCACTGGCATGTTATTTGTGTCTTCCACTGTGAAGACCGACCCAAAAAACCTGTTCAGTTCCTCAGCCATTTCCTCATCTCCCATTACTAAATCTCCCTTCTCATCCTATAAAGGACCAATATTTACCTTAGCCACTCTTTTCTGTTTTATGTATTTGTAGAAACTTTTACTATCTGTTTTTATATTCTGAGCAAGTTTACTCTCATAATCTATCTTACTCTTTATAGCTTTTTTAGTAGCTTTCTGTTGCCCCCTAAAGATTTCCCAGTCTTCTAGTCTCCCACTGACCTTTGCTACTTTGTATGTTTTTTCCTTCAATTTGATAATCTCCCTTATTTCCTTAGATATCCACGGTCGATTTCCCCTCTTTTTCCCGTCCTTCCTTTTTGTTGTTATAAACCTTTGCTGAGCACTGTGAAAAATCACTTGGAAGGTTCTCCACTGGTCCTCAACTGTTTCACCATAAAGTCTTTGCTCCCAGTCTACCTCAGCTAGGTCTTCTCTCATCCCATTGTAATCTCCTTTGTTTAAGCACAAAACACTAGTGCTTGATTTTACCTTCTCACCCTCCATCTGTATTTTAAATTCCACCATATTGTGATCGCTCCTTCCGAGAGGATCCCTAACTATGAGATCCTGAATCAATCCTGTCTCATTACACAGAACCAGATCTATGACCGCTTGTTCCCTCATAGGTTCCATTACATACTGTTCGAGGAAACTATCGCGGATACATTCTATAAACTCCTCCTCAAGGCTGCCTTGACCGACCTGGTTAAACCAATCGACATGTAGATTAAAATCCCCCATGATAACTGCTGTACCATTTCTACATGCATCAGTTATTTCTTTGTTTATGGCCTGCCCCACCATAATGTTACTACTTGGTGGCCTATAGACTACTCCTGTCAGTGACTTTTTCGCCTTACTATTCCTGATTTCCACCCTAATGGATTCAACCTTATCTTCCATAGCACCGATGTCATCCCTTACTGTTGCCCGGATGTCATCCTTAAATAACAGAGCTACACCACCTCCCTTACCATCCACTCTGTCCTTCCGAATAGTTTGATACCCTTGGATATTTAACTCCCAGTCGTGACCATCCTTTAACCATGTTTCAGTAATGGCCACTAAATCATAGTCATTCACAATGACTTGCGCCATCAACTCATTTACCTTATTCCGAATACTACGAGCATTCAGGTAAAGCACACTTATGTTGGCTTTTTTACCTCTGTTCTGAATCTTAACACCTCGATCAGTAACCTCTCCTAAGTTATATTTCCTCTTAACCTCTCTCCTAATTTTCCTTGTCGTTGAACCCATATCTTCATGTAACAACCTGCTGCGTCGCTTACCATTAATGTTTTCACTTCCCGTTTTATTCCTTTTAGTATTGCTGGTGAATGAAGAGGTATGTTCCAGAAACATATATATAGACAGATTCAAAGATGCCAGACAATGCTTGGAATACAAACATTAGCAGGTGATTAAATCTTTACAGATCCAGAGATGGAGTAACCCCAGGTTAAAGAGGTGTGAATTATGTCAAGCCAGGACAGTTGGTAGGATTTCGCAGGCCAGATGGTGGGGGATGAATATAACGCAACGTGAATCCCAGGTCCCGGTTGAGGCCACACTCATGAGTGCGGAACTTGGCTCTCAGTTTCTGCTCGGTGATTCTGCGTTGTCGCGTGTCCTGAAGGCCGCCTTGGAGAACGCTTACCCGGAAATCAGAGGCTGAATGCCCTTGACCGCTGAAGTGTTCCCCGACTGAAAGGGAACATTCCTGCCTGGTGATTGTCGCGCGATGTCCGTTCATTCGTTGTCGCAGCGTCTGCATGGTCTCGCCAATGTACCACGCTTCGGGACATCCTTTCCTGCAGCGTATGAGGTAGACAACGTTGGCCGAGTCGCACGAGTATGTACCGCGTACCTGGTGGGTGGTGTTCTCACGTGTAATGGTGGTATCCATGTCTATGATCTGGCACGTCTTGCAGAGATTGCCATGGCAGGGTTGTGTGGTGTTGTGGTCACTGTTCTGAAGGCTGGGTAGTTTGCTGCAAAAAATGGTTTGAGGTTGAACGGTTGTTTGAAGGCAAGTAGTGGGGGTGTGGGGATGACCTTGGCAAGATGTTCATCTTCATCGATGACGTGTTGAAGGCTGTGAAGATGTCGTAGTTTCTCCGCTCCGGGGAAGTACTGGACGACGAAGGGTATTCTGTCGGTTGTGTCACATGCTTGTCTTCTGAGGAGGTCGGTGCGGTCTTTTACTGTAGCGCGTTGGAACTGTTGATTGATGAGTCGAGGGCCATCTCCCGTTCGTACGAGGGCATCTTTCAACGTCCGTAGATTTCTGTTACGCTCCTCCCCGTCTGAGAAGATCCTGTGTATACAGAGAGCTTGTCCATAGGGGATGGCTTCTTTAATGTGTTTAGGGTTTGCGGTAAAGCGAAGTGCTGAGGTGACCGTCCTTGATGGAGACGAGTTGGTCCAAGAATGCGACTGATTTTGGAGAGTAGTCCATGGTGAGTCTGATGGTTGGATGGAACTTATTAATGTCATCGTGTAGTCGTTTCAGTGATTCTTCGCCGTTGGTCCAAAGGAAAAAAATGTCATCGATGTATCTGGTGTGTAACGTCGGCTGAAGGCCCTGTGCGGTGAGTAGGTCTTATTCAAACTTGTGCATGAAGATGTTGGCATATTGGGGTGCGAATTTGGTACCCATGGCTGTTCCGTGCGTCTGGATGAAGAACTTGTTGTCGAAGGTGAAGACGTTGTGATCCAGAATAAAGCGGATGAGTTGCAGAATTGCGTCTGGAGATTGGCAGTTGTTGGTGTTGAGTACTGAGGCTGTTGGAGCATTGCCATCGTCATGGGGGATGCTGGTGTAGAGTGCCGAGACGTCCATTGTGACGAGGGATGTTCCTGGTTCAACTGGTCCATGGGTGCTGAGTTTCTGTAGGAAGTCCGTCGTGTTGCGACAGAAGCTGGGCGTACCTTGTACGATGGGTTTCAAGATGCCCTCGATGTAGCCAGAGAGGTTCTCACACAGGGTCCCATTGCCTGAAAGGATAGAACGGCCTGGTGTGTTAGCCTTGCTCTTCTCTCCGACACGATTTCAGTAAGTCCCTCCCTCACTATCCAACTTCACTGCTGATGTGTTGGGTGTTCTGGATCACAAACAGGTCACCAACACTGGAAGTGGTGCAACTCTATTTTATTATAAGGTTAACTATATTAACATACTTGAACTATGGGTAAATGCAATACCAGCTTTAACTGTTGACCCTTGCCTAGTCCTAACCAGGTGATGCACTCAGCACATGGTGAATGTCTGTGTTGCAGACTGTGAGCTCTGTGCTCCGAGCTAGCTGCTATTAGACTGAGCGAGAACTCTCCTGTCCCCTGTGTTTATAGTGCGTGTGCTCTCACTGGTGATTGGCTGCGGTGTTGTGTATGCTGATTGGTCCCACTGCATGTCCATCAGTGTGTGTGTGTGTGTCTGCATGGTGTATATTATGACATCCCCCCTTTTATATAAAGAACATGTGCCTGCGTGACAATAAATATCGTGTAGTGAATGTACCTGACTATGTGTGTGCGTGTTATTTACATGACTATGTACATGAGGCTAATCTATTTACACGGGAAGGTGCCTGGTGCAGAGAAATAGGGTGTCACGCCAACAACGAAATGAACATTATATACAAACTACTGGAACGATGAAACAGGATAACAGAACAGATCAAAGAGTCCAACATTGCAAAACTGATAAGTCAAGTCTCTGAGGTGGGCGACGAATTCTGGTTAACCGCCTCAAGGGTGGGTCAGGAGCCACCGGCTGAGGAACGGGCTGGGCCACGGCAGAGTGAGGAGGATGCAGCGTATTCGGAATCTCCACATAGTCCAGGTTGGGGACAACAGGACTGCGTGGCACCGGTGAAGGATCACGTAGCGAGCGTGGAACGAGACGAAGGGCACGCCGATTGCGGCGGCGAATGGAACCACCTGGCAGATGAACCAGGAACGAGCGGGGAGCCACCTGTTGAAGAACCACAGCAGTTGCAGACCAGCCACCATCCGGAAGACGGATGCGGACATTGTCATCCGGCGCCAGAGCAGAGAGATCAGTCGCCCGAGCGTCATGCGCCGCCTTGTGCTGTGCACGAGACTGTTGCATCCGCTGAAGGACTGGAACGTGGTCGAGGTCTGGGACGTGAATGGACGGCACCGTGGTCCTGAGGGGGCCCCCCATGAGCTGCTGGGCTGGCGACAGGCCCGTGGACAGTGGGGCCGAACAATAGGCCAGCAAGGCGAGGTAGAATTTGGATCCTGCTTCGGCAGCCTTGCAGAGGAGCCGTCTGACGATGTGGATACCCTGTTCCGCTTTGCCATTGGATTGGAGGTGCAGGGGACTGATTGTCACATGCACAAAGTTCTACCTGCTGGCAAAGTTGGACCATTCCTGGCTCGCGAAGCAGGGGCCATTGTCCGACATCACAGTGAGTGGGATGCCATGACGAGCAAAGGTCTCCTCAAGATGGCCCTCGTGTAGCTGTTCCAAAACGTGCTGGCGCATGCTGTGCGGGATTACGATGCGGTCCAGCTTCAGGAGGACACCATCGATTACTGCCAGACCATCTCTGATATTGTAGAACTGTGGGTATTGGCCCTTGAGCCACTCGTCCGTCATGTGGTGCATGACACGCTGTAGTAGGGGGTCAGCCGCAGTCTCGCGGCAAATTTGGAGAAGGCGTTCATCCGTGGCCGGCAGATTGGAGGCAGTGAAGGCCACATGGGCGTCAACTTGGCAGACGCACTCCTCTGGGTCACACGGGGTGTTGACTGCCCTGGACAGAGCGTCCTTGCCCGGGGTGTATAGGAGCTGACAATCGTACCGCCGGAGTTTAAGCAGAATGCGCTGGAGGCGAGGGGTCATATCATTCAGGTCTTTTTGTATAATGTTGACTAGCGGGCGTTGGTCGGTCTCGACAGTGAATTGGGGGAGGCCGTACACGTAATCATGAAATTTGTCAACCCCAGTCAAAGGCCCAGGCACTCCTTTTCGATCTGCGTACAGCGCTGTTCATTGGGGGTCATGGCACGTGACGCATATGCAACGGGGGCCCATGATGAGGCCTCATCGCGTTGCAGGAGCACCGCCCCAATGACGGATTGGCTGGCATCCGTTGAAATTTTGGTTTCCTTCGTCTGATCAAAAGATGCCATACCGGGGCCGTGGTAAGCTTGGTCTTAAGCTCCTCCCATTCACGCTTGTGGGCGGGAAGCCATTGGAAGTCTGTCGTCTTCCTGACCAGGATCTGGAGAGCTGTGGTATGGGAGGCGAGGTTGGGGATGAACTTCCCCAGGAAGTTGACCATGCCCAAAATTCGGAGGACCGACTTCTTACCCGCTGGCTTCTGCATGGTCGTGATGGCTGCCACCTTGTCTGCATCCGGCCGCACACCCAACCGGGAGATGTGGTCCCCTAGGAACTTGAGTTCCGTCTGGCCGAAGAAACATTTGGCTCTGTTGAGGCAAAGGCCTTGGTCCCGTATTCGTTTGAAAACGCGCCGGAGGCGACTGATATGCGCCTGCAGGGTAGTGGACCAAATGATGATGTCGTCAACATAGACGCGCACACCCTGAATGCCCTCCATCATTTGCTCCATTATCCGGTGGAATACTTCTGATGCCGATATAATCCCAAACAGCATCCTGTTGTAGCAGTATCTGCCAAACGGGATATTAAAGGTACACAGCTTTCTGCTGGACCTGTCTGGTTGAATTTTGCCAGAATCCTTTCGAGGCATCATGTTTGGTGAAGATGTTGGCCCGAGCCATCTCGCACGTGATCTCCTCACGCTTGGGGGCTGGTTTAGCACACTGGGCTAAATCGCTGGCTTTTAAAGCAGGCCAGCAGCACGGTTCAATTCCGGTACCAGCCTCCCCGAACAGGCGCCTGAATGTGGCGACTCGGGGCTTTTCACAGTAACTTCATTGAAGCCAACTTGTGACAATAAGCGATTTTCATTTCATTTCATTTCATAAGACCATAAGACATAGGAGTGGAAGTAAGGCCATTCAGCCCATCGAGTCCACTCCACCATTCAATCATGGCTGATTTCAACTCCATTTACCCCCTCTCTCTCCATAGCCCTTAATTCCTCGAGAAATCAAGAATTTATCAACTTCTGTCTTAAAGACACTCAACGTCCAGGCCTCCACCGCCCTCTGTGGCAATGAATTCCACAGACCCACCACTCTCTGGCTGAAGAAATTTCTCCTCATCTCTGTTCTAAAGTGACTCCCTTTTATTCTAAGGCTGTGCCCCCGGGTCCTAGTCTCCCCTGCTGATGGAAACAACTTCCCTACGTCCATCCTATCTAAGCCATTCATTATCTTGTAAGTTTCTATTAGATCTCCCCTCAACCTCCTAAACTCCAATGAATATAATCCCAGGATCCTCAGACGTTCATCGTATGTTAGGCCTACCATTCCTGGGATCATCCGTGTGAATCTCCGCTGGACCCGCTCCAGAGGTGTGGGGCCCAAAATTGCTCACAGTATTCCAAATGGGGCCTAACTAGTGCTTTATAAAGCTTCAGAAGTACATCCCTGCCTTTATATTCCAAGCCTCTTGAGATAAATGACAACATTGCATTTGCTTTCTTAATTATGGACTCAACCTGCAAGTTTACGTTTAGAGAATCCTGGACTAGGACTCCCAAGTCCCTTTGCACTTCAGCATTATGAATTTTGGCACCGTTTAGAAAATAGTCCATGCCTCTATTCTTTTTTCCAAAGTGCAAGACCTCGCACTTGCCCACGTTGAATTTCATCAGCCATTTCTTGGACCAGTCTCCTAAACTGTGTAAATCTTTCTGCAGCCTCCCCATCTCCTCAATACTACCTGCCCCTCCACCTATCTTTGTATCATCGGCAAACTTAGCCAGAATGCCCCCAGTCCCGTCATCTAGATCGTTAATATATAAAGAGAACAGCTGTGGCCCCAACACTGAACCCTGCAGGACACCACTCGTCACCGGTTGCCATTCCGAAAAAAAAACTTTTATCCCAACTCTCTGCCTTTTGCCTGACAGCCAATCGTCAATCCATGTTAGTACCTTCCCTCGAATACCATGGGCCCTTATTTTACTCAGCAGTCTCCCGTGAGGCACCTTATCAAAGGCCTTTTGGAAGTCAAGATAGATAACATCCATTGGCTCTCCTTGGTCTAACCTATTTGTTATCTCTTCAAAGAACTCTAACAGGTTTGTCAGGCATGACCTCCCTTACTAAATCCATGCTGACTTGTCCTAATCCGACCCTGCACTTCCAAGAATTTAGAAATCTCATGCTTAACGATGGATTCTAGAATCTTGTCAACAACCAAGGTTAGGCTAATTGGCCTATAATTTTCCATCTTTTTTCTTGTTCCCATCTTGAACAGGGGGGTTACAACAGCGATTTTCCAATCCTCTGGGACTTTCCCTGACTCCAGTGACTTTTGAAAGATCATAACTAATGCCCCCACTATTTCTTCAGCTATCTCCTTTAGAACTCTTGGATGTAGCCCATCTGGGCCTGGAGATTTATCAATTTTTAGACCTCTTAGTTTCTCTAGCACTTTCTCCTTTGTGATGGCTACCATATTCAACTCTGCCCCCTGACTCTCCGGAATTGTTGGGATATTACTCATGTCTTCTACTGTGAAGACTGACGCAAAGTACTTATTTAGTTCCTCAGCTATTTCCTTGTCTCCCATCACTAGATTACCAGTGTCATTTTGGAGTGGCCCAATGTCTACTTTTGCCTCCCGTTTGTTTTTAATGTATTTAAAGAAACTTTTACTATCATTCCTAATATTACTGGCTAGCCTACCTTCTTATTTGAGCCTCTCTTTCTTATTTCTCTCTTTGTTATCCCCTGTTTATTTTTGTAGCCTTCCCAATCTTCTGACTTCCCACTACTCTTTGCCACATTATAGGCTTTCTCTTTTTCTTTGATGCATTCCCTGACTTCCTTTGTCAGCCATGGCTGCCTAATCCCCACTCTGATAATCTTTTTTTTCTTTGGGATGAACCTCTGTACTGTGTCCACAATTACTCCCAGAAACTCCTGCCATTGCTGTTCTACTGACTTTCCCACTAGGCTCTGCTCCCAGTCGATTTTCGTCAGATCCTCCCTCATGCCCCTGTAGTTACCTTTGTTTAACTGTAACACCTTTACATCTGATTCTACCTTCTTTCTTTCAAATTGCAGACTGAATTCTACCATATTATGATCACTGCCTCCTAAGTGTTCCCTTTCTTTAAGATCTTTTATCGTCTGGCTCATTACATAACACTAAGTCCAGAATGGCCTGTTCCCTCGTGGGCTCCATCACAAGCTGTTCCAAAAAGCCCTCGTGTAAACATTCAATGAATTCCCTTTCTTTGGGTCCACTGGCAGCATTATTTACCCAGTCTACCTGCATATTGAAGTCCCCCATGATCACTGTGACCTTGCCTTTCTGACATGCCCTTTCCATTTTGTGGTGCATTTTGTGCCCCTGGTTCTGACCACTGTTAGGAGGCCTGTATATAACTCCCATTATGTCCTTTTTGCCTTTGTGGTTCCTCAACTCTACCCACACAGACTCCACATCATCTGACCCGATGTCATTTAGTGCTATTGATTTAATTTCATTCCTAATTAACAAGGCAACCCTGCCCCCTCTGCCCACCTCTCTGTCTTTTCGATAGGGTGTGAATCCCTGGATGTTTAATTGCCAGTCCTGAACCCCCTGCAACCACGTCTCTGTGATGCCTACCACATCATACCTGCCAGTCACAATCTGGGCCACAAGCTCATCTACCTTGTTCCATACACTGCGCTCATTTAAATATAGCACCTTTAATTCTCTATTGACCGTCCCTTTTTTGTTTTCTTAGTGTGGTGGACCTTGGTTTCCTGAGCCTTTCCATACACTGTGTCATATTTTGTGAGTTGGGGACTATCGTAACCTCTCTTGAGTTTTGTCTGTTCATGTTTTTTTTTATTCCTAAACAGCTACGCTCCCCGCTGATTACTTCACCTCTTGGTTCCCTGACTTTCCCTTCCCCCCCAATCTCTAGTTTAAAGTCCTATTGACCACCCTATTTACTATTTTCGCCAGAACACTGGTCCCAGCTCTGTTCAGATGGAGACCATCCCAACGGTATAGGTCCCCCCTGTCCCAAAACTGATGCCAGTGTCCCATGAAAAGGAACCCCTCTTTCCCACACCACTCTTTCAGCCACGTGTTAACTTCCCTTATTCTTGCCTCCCTATGCCAATTTGCACATGGCTCGGGCAGTAATCCGGAGATTATGACCCTTGAGGACCTGTTTTTTAATTTGAATCCTAGCTCTTTATAATCTCTAAACAGGTCCTCTTTCCTAGACTTGCCTATGTTGTTGGTACTGACATGGACCACAACAACTGGATCCTCCCCCTCCCTCTCCAGTATCCTTTCAACCCGGTCAGAGATGTCCCGCACCCTAGCACCGGGCAGGCAACATACCATGCGGGATTCTTTATCCTGCTCACAAAGGATACTATCTATCCCCCTGATAATAGAATCCCCTACAACTACAACTTGCCTATTTACTCCCTCCCCTTGAATGGCCTGCTGAACCATGGTGCCTTGGTCAGCTGACTCATCCTTCCTGCAGCCCTGTTCGCCATCCACACAGGGAGCAAGTGCCTCATACCTGTTGGACAGGGTCAAGGGCTGAGGCTCCTGAGTTCCTGACTGCTGGTTCCCTTTACCTGCCTGACTTGCAGTCACACCCTGCTGTCCCTGGCCACTGGCAGGATTTAAACTACTTACTCTGACAGGTGTGACTGCCTCCTGAAACACAGTGTCCAGGTAAGTCTCCCCCTCCCAGATGTGCCTCAGTGTTTGAAGCCCAGACTCCAGCTCATCAACTCTGAGCCAGAGCTTTTCGAGCAGCCAACACTTCCTGCAGATGTGGTCGCTGCAGTTCGCAATGGGATCTGCCAGCTCCCACATCAAGCAGCAAAGCACATCACCTGACCAGCCATCTCTAATTAATTAATTAGTTTAATTTAAGTTTACGAGTTTAGCTGTGTTTTTTTTTAAATTTGGGGCAGATTTGCTATCACCCAATCAGATCACAGCTTCCCTCTGCCGTTACTTTTGAAAGAAAAAGTGGAAAACAGGAAGTTACCGTTCGGTTTTTATACTCACACAGAGACTGCTCCTCCTCCTCCGGACGGCTCCCGAAACTAGGCCCGAAAAAAGAGAGAGAACAAAACACTTGTGAAAAAGCACCTTCTCCCACTCTGCACTGAATTACCTCACTGCACCAAATTACCAAGTTACAAATTCCCCACTCTGGATGTGTCTCACTCAGGCTGTGTCTCTTTCACCTGCGCAACGCTTACAGAGTGTGCTTTCTGCCTGTCTTTTAGATAGGGTAACGCTCCCTCATTATGTTGCGATTCAGATCCTTTGGGTCAATACAGATCCGGAGCTCGCCGGAAGGCTTCTTTGCGCACACCATGGAACTGACCCAGTCGGTTGGTTCTGTCACTCTGGAGAGCACTCCTTGGTCCTGGAGGTCCTGCAGCTGCTGCTTGAGGCGGCCCTTGAGGGGTGCTGGGACTCTGCGAGGTGCATGATCCACAGGCATGGTGTCTTGTTTGAGCAGGATTTTGTAAGTGTATGGAAGCGTGCCCATGCCTTCGAAAACGTTGCGGTGCTGGTCGATGATGGCATTGAGTTGCGCCCTGAAGTCCGCATCCTGGCCGGCAGACGTGTCCTCTGGAGAGAGAGAGTGTACTCGTTGAACAAGGTTTAGGAGTTTGCACGCCTGTGCGCTTAGCAGAGAGTTATAGAATTTACAGCGCAGAAGAAGGCCATTCGGCCCATCGAGTCTGCCCCGGCTCTTGGAAAGAGCACCCTACCCAAGGTCAACACCTCCACCCGATCCCCATAACCCAGTAACCTCACCCAACACTACGGGCAATTTTGGACACTAAGGGCAATTTATCATGGCCAATCCACCTAACCTGCCCATCTTTGGACTGTGGGAGGAAACCGGAGCACCCGGAGGAAACCCACGCACACACGGGGAGGATGTGCAGACTCCGCACAGACAGTGACCCAAGCCGGAATCGAACCTGGGACCCTGGAGCTGTGAAGCAATTGTGGTATCCACAATGCTACCGTGCTGCCTTCGAGGACTCCTTTGAGGAGCCCACGATCTCGAAGGGAAGGATGGCTTTTCGCGAGTTGTGCGTCACTTCGAGTTGGCATGAACCGGTAGCAGGAATGACGGTGCCATTGTAGTCCACAAGTTGGCAGGTCAACGGAAGAATGGTTGGTTTAACCCCAAGGGTCTGAAAGTCTGACCACGCTAGGAGATTAGCGGAAGCACCAGTGTGCAGTCGGAATCGTATCTGGGATCGGTTGACCGTCAGGATGGCACACCACTCGTCGTCTGGATCAATGCTGTGCACCGACAGCGGCTGGTGATTTTGATTCGGGGACAGCCTGTTCTTTGTTATAACAGCGACTCGAAAAGGCTCCCTCGGGTCCTCGGTGTCACTGGTCTGCGGGGAGTCGGAATCGGACTCGGTGAATGTGGGTTGAATTGCCCGAACATTCCTGCGAGGCTGGCTGAAGCGATGCGAATTGGCAGGCTGAGCTGCTCGACAGCAGGCAGCATAGTGGCCAAGTCTGCCACATCGTAGGCATTGTCGCAATTTTGCAGGACATTGCCACTTTAAATGGGCGGAGCTACAGTTGCCGCATGTCGTGTCATCAGTGCGCTCGTTGCGCCACTGCGCATGCGCGGTGCGGTCCTGCGTGGTGCGCGCCAAGCATCACGTTCCTCCATATCACCGCCCCTCGTTAGGCGCGGGAGGCCGCGAAAAGCACGCGAAATGGCCGCCCTCATCCAGGCTGCAACCTTGGAGGTATTCAATTGTTTGGACCCGTCCCGCCTCATGGGGACCTTGCCGCGCCGTTTCAGCCGCCTGTATGTGGGAGTACCGGCTGGTGGCATTTTCATGCAGGACACAGGTCTCGATGGCAGTCACTAGGGTGTGTTGCTTAACTTTGAAGAGCTGCTGACGCAGGGGGTCTGACAGAACACCAAATACGATCTGGTCGCGTATCATGGAGTCGGAGGTGGGCCCATAGCCTCAGGACTGCACAAGGATGTGGAGGTGTGTTAAAAAAGATTGGAAAGGCTCGTCCTTACCGTGCAAGCGCTGCTGGAACAGGGATCTTTCGAAGCTTTCATTGACCTCCATGCTGAAGTGGGTATCGAATTTGAGGAGAACCGTCTTGTACTTTGTCTTGTCCTCGTCGTCTGCGAATGTGAGGGAGTTGAAGATGTGGATGGCGTGTTGCCCGGCCGTGGAGGGGAGCAGAGCTATCTTCCTGGTGTCCGAGGCGTTCTCCCTGTCCGTGGCTTCGAGGAAGAGCTGGAAGCGCTGTTTAAAAATCTTCCAATTGACCCCGAGATTGCCGGCGATGCGGAGCGGCGGCGGTATAACACTCCCAGTATCAACTCCGCTGCCCATCCCAGGCCCTCCACCAGTCCCAATCCCTCGTACCCTATTTCTCCCAGTATCAACACCGCTGCCCATCCCAGGCCCCCCACCAGTCCCAATCCCTCCAACCCCATTTCTCCCAGTATCAGCACCACTACCCATCCCAGGCCCTCCACCAGTCCCAATCCCTCCTATCCCATTTCTCCCAGTATCAACACCACATCCCATCCTAAGCCCTCCATCAGTCCCAATCCCTCGTACTCCATTTCTCCCAGCCCTTGCCCATACCCTCTGACCTTCCCCTCTCTGAGGCTGAGCGTGCTGTTCCCAGCAAAGGAGTCAGCTTTATACCCTTACGTCCCAACCTCAATGAATTCCGGGCTCGACATGATGTTGAACTCTTCTTTCACCGCCTTCGTCTCCGTGCCCACTTCTTTGGGCAAGAATCCTTCCCCCATTCCACTGATCCTTTCATGTACCTGCAACATTCTGCCTCCAAGTGGACCCCCCCTGGCGGGACAATTACCTGCCCTTGATCTTTTCATTGAGAACTGTCGATGGGGCATTAGCCCCCCGCACCCATTCCAAACTCTCTCCTTCCAAACTTTCTGCTCCTCACTCCGTCAGGTCTAACCCCGACTTTGTCACCAACCTGCCGACCTGTTATCGTCTGGCGCACTGACCACTATCTCGCAGAGGTTGAGGGCCAACTCTCAGATACTTCCTCTTACCTCCCCCTCCACCATGACCAAACCACTGAACATCAAGCCATTATCTCCAACGCCGTTAGCGACGTTATTTCCTCCGGATGCCTTCCCCTTACGGCTTCCAACATCATAGTCTCCCAACGCCGGACAGCCCGATTTTACCCACTTCCCAAAATCCACAAAAGGACTGTCCTGGGAGGCCCATTGTGTCAGCATGCTCTTGCGCCACCGAACGTATTCCCTCTTATCTTGACTCCATCCTCACTCCTCTGGTCCATTCCCTCCCCACCTACATCCGGGATTCCTCTGATGCCCTGCGTCATATTGACAGTTTCCAGTTCGCGGGCCCTAACCGCCTCCTATTCACCAGGGACGTGCGATCCCTCTACACCTCCATCCCACACCAGGGTGGCCTGAGAGCTCTTCGCTTCTTTCTCGAAAAGAGGCCTGGACAATTCCCATCCACCACCACTCTCCTCCGCCTGGCTGAACTCGTTCTATCTCTCAACAACTTCTCCTTTCACTCATCTCACTTTCTCCAAATCAAAGATGTAGCAATGGGTACCTGCATGGATCCTAGCTACGCTTGCCTTTTTATGGGGTATGTGGAACATTCCTTGTTCCAGGCCTACCCGGGCCCCTCCCACAACTCCTTTACCGATACATTAATGACTATTTTGGTGCCGCATCATGCTCTCGTCCAGACCTGGAAACATTCATCAACTTCGCTTCCAGTTTCCACCCCGCCAACACTTTCACCTGGTCCATCTCAGACACTTCCCTTCCCTTCCTTGGTCTTTCTGGCTCCATTTCCGGCAATAGACTATCCACTAATATCCACTACAAGCTCACTGACTCCCACAGCTATCTGGACTACAGCTCTTCACACCCTCCACCATGTAAGGACTCCATCCCTTTCTCTCAACTCCTTCGCCTCCGTCACATTTGTTCCGATTATGCCACTTTCCTAAATGGTGTGTTGAAAATGTGTTCCTTCTTCCTCAACCGTGATTTCCCACCTACATTTGTTGACAGGGCCCTCAACAGTGTGCGGTCTATCTCCAACGCCACTACCCTCGCCCCCTCCACTTACTCCCAGAACAAGGATAGAGTCCCCCTCGTTTTCACATTTCATCCCACCAGTCTCCGTATGCAAAGCATAATCCTCCGCCATTTTCGCCAACTCCAGCGTGATGCCACCACCAAACACACCTTCCCTTCACTCCCTCGGTCAGCATTCTGCAGAGACTGTTCCCTCTGAAATAATCTAGTCCACTCCTCCACCATACCCAGTACCTCTCCCATCACCCATGGCACCTTGCCATGCAATCACAGAAGGTGTAACACCTGCCCCATTGCTTCTTCCATGCTTAACATCCTAGGCCCAAAACATTCATTCCAGGTTAAGCAGCGTTTCACTTGCATCTCTTCCAATTTGGTCTCCTGCATTCGCTGCTCCCAATGTGGTCTCCTCTATATCGGAGAGACCAAACGCAGACTGGGTGATCGCTTTGCTGAGCATCTGCGATCTGAGCGCATTCAGGACCCTGACCTTCCTGTTGCTTGCCATTTTAACAAAAGACCCTGCTCCCATGCCCACTTGTCTGTTCTTAGCCTGCTGCAATGTCCCAGTGAAGCGCAAACTGGAGGAACAACATCTCGGGCGGGATTCTCCGACCCCCGCCGGGTCGGAGAATAGCCGGGGGGGGCGGCGTGAATCCCGCCCCCGACGTCCGCCGAATTCTCCAGCACCGGAGATTCGGCGGGGGCGGGAATCGTGCCGTGCCAGTCGGTGGGCCTCCCCTGGTGATTCTCCGGCCCGTGATGGTCCAAAGTCCCGCTGGTTTTATGCCAGTCCCGCAGGCGTAAATTGAACTAGGTCCCTTACTGGTAGCGCGGGCGGGCTCCGAGGACCTGGGGGGGTGCGTAGGGCAATCTGGCCCGGGGGGGTGCCCCCACGGTGGCCTGGCCCGCGATCAGGGCCCACCGATTCACGGGCGGGCCTGTGCCGTGGGGGAACTCTATTCCTATGCAACGGCCGTGTAAGCCTCTGCGATGGCTGACGCGTAGGTGACCCCCGCGCATGCGAGGGGATGACGTCATCAGTCGCTGACGCTCCCGCGCATGCACGGACTCGCGCCGGCCAGGGGAGACCCTTCGCCTCCGGCTGGTGTGCCCTTCCCTTCCACGCCAGCCGGCGGGGCGCCAACTCCGGGGCGGCCCTAGCCCCACAGGTGCGGAGGATTCCACACCTTTGGGGCGGCCCGATGCCAGAGTGGTTCACGACACTCTGTCCCGCTGGGACCCCTCGCCACACCGGGTACAGGAGAATCCCGCCCCTCATCTTCCGGTTGGCCACGCTAAATTGCACCTTAATTGAAAAAAAATGAATATTTCTTTATGAATATTATGAATAAAATTTCGGCCTAAACATTGAATTCAACAACTTCAGATGATCAGCTCTACCCCACCTCGACCCATTTGTTTTCATTTTATTTTAACTGACTTTTACCATTTGTTTCTTTCTTAATATACATTTAATTCCCCCCCCCCTCCCAATCTTATCCACCTTTCCTTAACCTTTCTCCTCTTTGCTTCCCCCTTCTCCTCCCCCCACATCTACAGTTCATCCTCTGATGTTGGTTTCCCTGCTGTCGACCTTTCACATCTTTTGTCCTCTCTGGTGACTGTCATTAGCACTCTTCCCCCTTGGTTTCTGTGGCCATTAGCACCCGGTTTCACTGGGTTTCTGTGGCTATTACTCATCTTTCATTCTCACTCCACAGTATAAATATTTTCCATTTTCTCTTGTCTGTTAGCTTTGACAAAGAGTCATCGGACTTGAAACGTTCGCTCTTTTCTCTCCCTACAGATGCTGCCAGACTTGCTGAGATTTTCCAGCATTTCCTCTTTCATTTCAGATTCCAGCATCTTCTGTCCCCACTCGAGCTCTATCTTTTTATTGTCGTGACTGGGAGGGACTGGAACCATCAGGAATCTACATGCAGAAGTCCGCTTTTAACTCGAGCTCAACTTGTCGTAGACACGTATCTTAGCTTGTTGTCGGATCACAAGTCAGTCATTTAATTATCACAGACCTATAAGCAGGTTCAGACAATACCCGACAATACCTACGTACCCTTAACAAACTACCCACCACCGTTTGACTGCTGACCAGACCCCGTTCACAGGTTCAGAATCCGTCAGCCGTTGAATACAGTCCGCTCCCCAGGATACGTTTACTCACCCGGGTCTCTGACGATATCTGTCGACTGAAGAATCCGAGTCACGGCACCAAACTGTTAGTGGGAGAGGATCTCAAATAAATCACTCAATGTCCAGGGCTACTGGTCCTCGCTTCAAACGGTTTATTTCTGATCATACTGATTATAGATTACAGACACTAGTTATATACCCAATTAAATTTGACATTACATAAAGTGTGTCGGTATCTTACCAGCCCCTGAATTAATGAAGAATTCACTCATACTAACTGTTAAAGTTATTTTTCCTGCCTGCACCTGACCTTGGGATGGTGAGGATACATAATACTCTTTGTCCTGTGGAGCTGTTATCAGTTGCAGGTGAAGTTCTCCCTCGAATCTCCCATAACTGTTTCCCATTCAATGCCTTGATCTCCATCATTCTTGTCTCCCTGACTAGCTCTGCTGTCTGGAATTAAATTATGTTATTTCTACCAGTTTGAAGTCACCCAGCTAATGATTGTTCAGGAATGTGGCTCGTTCAGCTAAAAGCCATTTTCTGTCTTTTAGTATTGCTAGCTCAGCAAACCGCCATTTTGTGTCCTTTCTGATATTAGTAATTCTTAGGTTATAAAATCACAAGCATTGTGTGTACACTACGTATTCCTACAAATTGCCTCTTATACAGGCATCCAAGCCAATCGGTACCTTTTGTCTAAAAACCTTGGGAGGGATTCTCCGATAATGCGGCAGAGACCCTGCGCTGTCGTGAACGGCGTCACGTTTCACGACAACGGCAAAACGCCGCGGTCACGAGCAATTCAGGGCCCGTAAATGGGCTAGCAGCGGGACGCGTGGAACTCGGGGGGGACGTGACACAAAAGCAGCATCGTCATCGCGCGAAGCCCGCCTGACGCCGCGCACAGTCATTTAAAGTGCACGGTCCGCGCACAGGACCCAAGACAACGCGATGGCTGAGCCCTGATGAGCCACTCCGAGGTTCCGCGACACGGACCTGGACACTCTGCTGGATGAGGTGGAAGAATGTAGGGCCATCCTCTGCCCAAGACGTGGGCATCGCCAACCGTCAAGCACTGTGAGGCGCAGCTGGTGTGAGGTTGGCACCGCTGTCAGTGCTGTGGGGCACACCTCCAGCAGTGTAGGAAGAAGCTCCACTGCCGCACGAGGGCTACCAAGGTAAGTGCCACGAGGGAGTCCCCGGGTCACACCCAACGTCCCCCACGTCTCGCAGCAACCCCGCCCCCTCCAACCCCCTGACACGCAGGGGGGGGGGGGTGCTCAGGGGGCACACGTTGCACACAACCCACATGAGCAGCGCAACCCCCTTGAGAGATGCCATGGCGTGGATCCAACTGTCCCCCCACCCAGCATTAATGTAGCCGAGATCTGCACACCCTGATGATACCCACCTAATTGTGATGCTTTATCCAACCCCCCCCCCCCCCTACAGGATAAGACAGCTCACAATCACCGTGAGCCTCTGCTAATCGGAGGGGGATCACCTGTGCTACACCCCTAACCGTTCATGAGCAGAGGGCCCTGGACCACGCTGGGGTATCTGCCACCTGGGAGGTAGCGCCATGCCAGGTCGGAGGCGCGGAAGCAAGTGAGACAACCCTGCATGGCCACCCCTCCCCCCTCAGCCCGTCATCCCCCCTCACACTCTGTCCCCCCACCCCCAAAACCTCCCCCCCACGCCAGAGGGTGGAAGGAAGTCTTACAGGAGGGCCATCCTCCCAGTCCGGGAAAGTGGAGGGGGATGCACAGAGGATGGACAGAGACAACACCGATGGACACAGGATGGACAGTCAGGACAGTGCTGGCCGTGAATTCCCCGAAGGTAGGGCCTTGAGCTAGGACCTGATGGAGAGAGGACGGAGACTGTGGACAGTGACGCACAGAGGGCAGCCAGACAGTCGACGGACACACCGGGCATGGAACATGACATGGGCCGCGGGCGCCTTGCTTCGGTCCAAGAGTCGGCTCAGGACACACCAGACCTCTGGACAGATGAGGACCTCGGGTTTGCGACATTGCTGTCACCCATAACATCCACCATCCCAGAGACACTCACCTCGGCTGAGTGGTGCCCGTGTGCGCGACTGGCGGTGCAAGTGCCAGTGTTCAGTGAATCCCTCCCCCGCAGTGTGTGAACCGTGCGGCCACCAACGCGTCGCGTGCCCGCTGTCCTCGACGGTGCCGTTGTGCAGCCTTCTGGCCATAACTAGCACCCGGGTAGTGTCTGTGCCTGGCGCCCAAACCGCCCCCAACCCTGATGCATGTCATCCTCCTCCTCGTCGTTTGCGGTTTCTCCGCTGCCATCGGGTTCTCCCTGTGCCTCCTCCACCAGGGCATCACCCCTCTGCATGGCTATGTTGTGCAGCGCACAGCAGACCACAACTATGCGACCGACCCTGTCCGGGTGGTACTGTAGGGCCCCTCCGGAGCGGTCCAGGCACCTGAATCGCATCTTCAGCAGTCCGAAGCACCACTCCACCACACCCCTGGTTGCTGAATGGGCCTCGTTGTATAGGGTCTCCATTGGTCTGGGGCCTTTGTATTGGCGTCATCAGCCAAGACCTCAACAGATAACCCCTGTCGCCCAGCAACCAGCCCCTCAGCCGGGGGGAGGCGTCCCTCGAACATTGCGGGGATGAACGATTGTGCCAGAATGTAGGCATCATGCACACCCCCGGGGTACTTTGTGCACAC
The DNA here is from genome assembly GCF_047496885.1 of Scyliorhinus torazame. Lineage (NCBI taxonomy): Eukaryota > Metazoa > Chordata > Chondrichthyes > Carcharhiniformes > Scyliorhinidae > Scyliorhinus > Scyliorhinus torazame. The sequence goes on from NC_092710.1 coordinate 327,979,063, forward strand.
ATGCGTGATCCTCATGTGGGGGTCACAGACCACCTGAATGTTCATCGAGTATGTGCCCTTCCTGTTCATGAACACTTCCCTGTTTTCTGCAGACGGGCACATGGGTACTTGCACTCCATTGATGACACCCTGGCCCATCGGTACCCCGGCCACATTGGCGAATCCACATGCCCGCATGTGAAATTGAATGTACCTGTCCGCGATGGCGTACAAAGCGTCGGTCACAGTCCGGATGCACCTGTGTACCGATGCCTGTGAGATCCCGGATAGGCCCCGACTTGGCGCCTGGAAAGAACCGGTTGCATAAACGTTTAGGGCCACTGTCACCTTGACGGACACCGGTATAGCGTGTCCTCCTCCCGTTCCACATGGTGCGAGGTGCGCCACGAGGTGGCATATATGTGCGACCGTCTCCCTACTGAACCGTAGTCTCCTCCTGCATGCCCTGTCCGGTAGGGCTTCGAAGGACATTCGGTCACGGGAAACCCTCAGCCTTGCTGGGCGCCTGTGGCGCCCGAGCACCACCAGCACTGGCTCCTCCTCCTCCCCCCCCCCCACTGCCCCCCCGCGCATCGATATCAGTGCCCGCATCCTGTGCATTCCCGACGATCTGGTGGTCAATGTTCCCCTCAACATCCTCCTGGACATTCCGGCCGTGAGCGCCTGCAGCCTGTACGGCAACGACGGGGCACTCTGTGGCCATCCCCTCAGCAGCAGCAGCCGCTGCATCTGCAGCCACTCTGAGCCGGCGCAGTCTACGCTGCCGGAAGGCCACCTGCAGTGCAGCGGCTCCAACCACTGCGGTGAACATCGCTGTCTGGTTAGCATACATGGTGACCTGCAGGAGGGTGGTGGGGTGCAGAGAAACAACATGTTACACGGAGGCTCTTGGACACCTCGACAGCCAGGTGGCATGGGATACCTGTGTGCCCCGGTGGCCTGGTCTCGCTGCAGACACGCAGCCAGTCTAACCCCTGGTCACTGTCTGCGTCCACCGGCTAGTTCACACCGTCCTCCTCACCGGTGCGCCAGTCGCCTCTGTCCATCAGCGAACCGACACCTTGCAGACGTGTCCTCGTCACCGTCCTCCCATGGCAGGGTGGCTGACATGTGGCACCCGCGGATAGGCGACCTCCTCCTCCTCCCCCCCTCCCCGGGCATATAAAGCCTTCCACAAAGGCATCCTCCTCTCCCCCCGCCCCTCCACGTCTCCCAGGCATGTCTGAAGCCTTCCACAAAGGCATCCTCCACCCCGCCCCCTCCCACGGGCATGTCTGAAGCCTTCCACAAAGGCATCCTTCTCTCCCTCCCCTCCCGCACCCCCCTGCATTGGCCATGCTGAATTGCTCTTAGTATCCGAAAAATGTTAAGTGGGGTTACTGGGTTATGGGGATAGGATAGATACGTGGGCTTCAGTAGGGTGCTCTTTGTAAGGGCCGGTGCAGACTCGATGGGCCAAATGGCCTCCTTCTGCACTGTAAATTCTATGAGTTGATTCATCAGCTGATGAGGGGGTGGGGACAGTACGTGGTAATCAGCAGGAAGTTTTCTTTCCCAGGTTTAACCTGTTACCATGCCGTTGAGACCTCATGATGTCCAGCGACGATGTTCAGGACTCCCAGGGCAACTCCCTCCCGACTGCAGACCAATGTGCCGCCACCTCTGCTGGGTCTGTCCTGTCGCTGAGGAATATTTCAGGCTTTTGCTTGACTAGTCTGTGAGGCAGCTCTCCAAATCGTGACACTGTTGTGTCTAACTTTAGCCTTAGTTTAATTGCTCTGTTCTATCACCTTTGCTCTTGAGTCGCCAGGTATCTTTCTGATACCGCCACGTGGTTCAAGTCCGAGTAATGATCAATAATCCAATACACCGCTTAGTAAGAGTTAAATCAAAGCACATTTATTATATACAGTAATCAATACTCATGCATAAATTCTACGTCTAAGCTACTTCCTACAACTAACAGGCCAATACTTAACTTGGAAATGGCCCACCAGGTCAGGGAAACGAATGGCCTTTCGTTCGGGTTCTGAGCCTGCGGGATTCGAAGCTGGTACAGATTGATAGCTAGGACCGCCTATCTCGTTGCGAGCGTTGAAGTAAGACTTACGGGATGTTTTGCGATGGCTGGACCAGTCACTGTCAAGGGTTGGTCTGCGTTGCTGAGTGACCCGGTCAGAAGAAGAAGCAGAAGGGTGCAGGAGGAAGCTGAAGGTGTGCAGAAGGGGCCGATTTGAACTTGGGCTCGATTCTTATAGTCCCCAGGGGCTTCCCGCCTTTCGGGGCGGACCCTGTACGTGGTTCCAAGTGATTGGACTTTGTCCCAATCACTTGCTTCGATATTCTCCAATGCTGGAGCGATTCCTTGATCGATGGGCGGTCTTGAGGTGGTCGTTCACCTCCCTTTGTGTAGGCTTCTGTTGGCGCCAAAGAGTCTGGGTTGGCTTTGTGTGTCTAAATTGTTGCACATTGTTCCCGGGGATTGCTCATTAGTATTCAGATGGCTGGTGTTTTGTTCTGCTGATAGCGACAGGTATCGATCTTGTCTGGCCTTCCCAGAGGTGAATACACAGTTTACCTGTAGCTGCTTGTTTTAGCCCTGTTGGCTGATTTTCCCATCAGCCTTTGCCATTCGCCATTTTAAATTGGTGTTAGCCATTCTAAATCGGGAGTTAGCCATTTACACTGGCTACAACACAAGCCCCCAGATGTTAATAAGTAAGGAGGACTTTGCAGGGTCGACATGGCAGGTTTTGCCGTTGTCGTTTCCGGAGCCGAGGTCAATGCTGGGTGCTCCGTCCGGTTTCATTCCTTTGTGTTTTCTTTAGCGCGGTTGAATACAACTGAGTGGCATTTAAGAGTGGATTGAACTTTCAACCACGTTGCTGTGGGTCTGGAGTCACATGTTGGCCAGACGAGGAGACAATTGCAGATTTCCTTCCCTAAAGGGCATTAGGGAACTAGATGGGTTTTTACAACAATCAACAATGGTTTTACAGTCACCAAGTTTGATTTCCACCATCTGCCGGGGTGGGATTCATACCCCGTCCTGAGCGTATCTGGACCTCTGAATTGCAGGTCCAGCAACATTACCACTGTGTCATCATTTTCCCTATGTAGCTAATCGCATGTTGTACCTGTCCTGGGAGTGCTTGATGGGGTCAGTGCAGAGGGAGCTTTACTCTGTATCTAACACTTGCTGTACCTGTCCTGGGAGTGCTTGATGGGGTCAGTGTAGAGGGTGCTATACTCTGTATCTAACACTTGCTGCACATGTCCCGGGAGTGTTCACGCGGTCAGTGTAGAGGGAGCTTTACTCTGTATCTGATGAGCGAAACATGAAAAACATTGACAATATGCTTCCCTTGTCAGTAATATTGAAATATTTTCTGTTGTATTCTTGCCCACAGGCAATGTGATGGAAATCTTACAGGTGGCAAGTCTGGTCACAAGGCCCCAGCTTATGAGAGCAGGAAGGTGTACTGAGGGAATGAGAGAGGTCATGGCGATGAATTCCAGTATTGGGGGTAGCAGTAGATTGGTCATGATTTCTGGGCCGTGGTTCACCAGTGTTCATGGAGAGTGAATAGTGTAGTGGGGAAGAGATAACGGTTGGGTGAGGGGTAGACAGATTGCTGGTTATGGGATAGATTACACTGTGCGACTTGTCTGACCTGGTGCAAACAATATTTCCCTCCTGGCCCACAAGCAGTGTTATAAATACACTCAAGCAAAGGATTTGAGTACATGAGCAGAATCCAGGGGCGAGATTCTCCGAACCCCCACCGGATCGGAGAATTGCCGGGGGCTGGTGTGAATCCCGCCCCTGCCGGTTGCTGAATTCTCCGGCACCGGATATTCGGCGGGGGCGGGAATCGCGGCGCGCCGGTTGGCGGGCCCCCCCCCCGCGATTCTCCGGCCCGTATGGGCCGAAGTCCCGCTGCTAGAATGCCTGTCCCGCCGGCGTAGATTAAACCACCTACCTTACCGGCGGGACAAGGCGGCGCGGGCGGGCTCCGGTGTCCTGGGGGGAGCGCGGGGCGATCTGGCCCCAGGGGGTGCCCCCACGGTGGCCTGGCCCGCAATCGGGGCCCACCGATCCGCGGGCGGGCCTATGCCGTGGGGGCACTCTTTTCCTTCCGCCTTCGCCACGGTCTCCACCATGGCGGAGGCAGAAGAGACTCCCTCCACAGCGCATGCTGTTGCGGGGGGAGCATTGGGGAGGCCGCTAATGCTTCCGCGCATGCGCCGCCCGGCAATGTCATTTCCGCGCCAGCTGGCAGGGCACAAAAGGCCTTTTCCGCCAGCTGGCGGGGCGGAAATTAGTCCGGCGCGGGCCTAGCCTCTTAAGGTTGAGGCTCGGCCCCCCAAGATGCGGAGGATTCCGCACCTTTGGGGCGGCGCGGTGCCCGACTGATTTGCGCCGGTCGGCGGACATCGTGCCGATACCGGAGAATTTTGCCCCAGGGCAGTAATGAGCCCATACCTGGAATATTGACAACCTGGACTCGAAACGTTAGCTCTTTACTCTCCCTGCAGATGCTGCTAGAGCAGCTGTGATTTTCCACATTTTGTCTTTTTGCTTTTAGATTCCAGCATTCGCAGCAATTTGCTTTTATCCTGGAATATTGTCTGCAGTTTTGCTCTCTTTATCTGAACAAGGATGTTCTTTCTCTGGATGGACTGCAGCAAAGGTTTGCTGGGATGGCGAGACTGACCGATGAGGAGAGATTGAGTTGGTTAAAATTATATTTGGGGCAGCACGGTGGTGCAGTGGTTAGCATTGCTGCCTCATGGTGCCGAGGTCCCAGGTTTGATCCCGGCTCTGGGTCACTGTCCATGTGGCGTTTGCACGTTCTCCCCATGTCTACCTGGATTTCGCCCCACAACCCAAAGATGTGCAGGATAGGAGGATTGGCCACGTAAAATTGCCCCTTAGTGGGAAAAAATTAATTGGATACTCTAAATTTATAAAGGAAAAAAAAAGATGAGGGGCGTCATTCTCCGACCCCCCAGAGGGTCGGAGAATGGCCGTTGGCCGCCGTGAATCCCGCCCCCGCCGGTTGCCGAAGTCTCCGAAGGGAGAAAAGTCGGCAGGGCGTTAATGTCGCCGCTGCCTCGGAGAATGTCACGGGTCTGCGCAAGGCAGCCGATTTTCGGCCTGCCGATATTCTCCCTTCCGGATGGGCCGAAGTCCCGTCGACGTGATGACCGTTCACGTCGACGTAAATTAAACCTCCTTTTCATCGGCGTGACCCGGTGCTCCAGGCTCACGCCGACCAGTGTGGAGGTGAGTGACGGCCTGGGGGGTTGGCTCTGGGCAGGCAATGGCGTGGCCGCAGTCTGAATGCGTGAGGAGAGGTGTGTCTCAGGTTGTGTGTGTGCGGCGGGGGGGGGGGGGGGGGTGGTTAGAGTAGGCTGGGTTCTGGGGGAGTACCGGGAGGGGGTCTGTGCCGGGGAGGTGGATGGGGGGTCCGTGCCGGGGTGAGGTGGGGGGGGGTCCGTGCCGGGGTGGAGGTTGGGGGGGGTGGGGGAGTCCGTGTTGGGGGGGGGGGAGTCCGTGCCAGGGTGGAGGTTGGGGGGGGTCCGTGCCGGGGTGGAGGTTGGTGGGGGGTCCGTGCTGGGGTGGAGGTTGGGGGGGGGTCCGTGCCGGGGTGGAGGTTGGGGGGGGTCCGTGCCGGGGTGGAGTGTTTGGGGGGGGGTCCGTGCTGGGGTGGAGGTTGGGGGGGGGGTCCGTGCTGGGGTGGAGGTTGGGGGGGGTCCGTGCTGGGGTGGAGGTTGGGGGGGGGTCCTTGCCGGGGTGGAAGTTGGGGGGGGGTCCGTGCTGGGGTGGAGGTTGGGGGTGGGGTCCGTGCCGGGGTGGAGGTTGGGGGGGGGTCCGTGCCGGGGTGAGGTTGGGGGGGTTCCGTGCCGGGTTGGAGGTTGGGGGGGGGGGGTCCGTGCCAGGGTGAGGTTGGGGGGGGGTCAGTGCCGGGGTGGAGGTTGGGGGGGGGGGGTTCCGTGCCGGGGTGGAGGTTGGGGGGGGGTCCGTGCTGGGGTGGAGGTTGGGGGGGGGTCCGTGCCGGGGTGGAGGTTGGGGGGGGGTCCGTGCCGGGGTGGAGGTTGGGGGGGTCCGTGGTGGGGGGGGGTCCGTGCCGTGCCGGGGTGGAGGTTGGGGGGGGTCCGTGCTGGGGTGGAGGTTGGGGTGGGGTCCGTGCTGGGGTGGAGGTTGGGGGGGGGGTGTCCGTGCCAGGGTGAGGTTGGGGGGGGGGTCCATGCCAAGGAGGGGGATGGGAGGGCAAGTGAGTTGGTCCACCTGGCCAGGTGCCAGCCTCCAACAGTTGGACCCATGCGGTCCATGCCACCTGGCTGGGGGGAGGAGGGGATATGGGCAATGATGACATGTCGTCGTTCCCCTCCCCCCCACCAGGCCGTCATGTTTTCAGATCATCCAGCGATGTTGGCCGCCGTGGTGGCAGCCGCTCATGTCTTTGTTGCCCTGGATGAGGAGGAGGAGCGCGCCAGAGAGGCGACGCAGGCTGCCACAGAGGGGCAGGTGGCAGCCGCCCAGGCTGGAGGGACACCTGACCGACAGGACGAGGAGGGGGAGGAGGACGTCGCGGCCCCACGGCAACGGAGGCACCCGAGGGCGCCCCGTGTGTACCGGCCCCGGCAGTCATACCAGGACCTCACGGACCGGGAATGCAGGAGGAGACTCCGTATGAGCCGGGAAACCGTGGCACACATCTGCCACCTGCTGGCACACCTGTCACCGCGTGGCACTGGCGGGGGACACCCTCTCCCCGTGTCCGTCAAGGTTACGGTGGCCCTGAACTTTTATGCAACGGGGCCATTCCAGGCACCGAGTGGGGACCTGTCCGGCGTATCACAGACATCGGTGCACCGGTGCATCCGGGCAGTGACAGATGCCCTATATGCCATGGCGCACCGCTACATCCGCTTCCCCGTGGACCGGGCCAGCCAAGATGCCCGGGCCGTGGGCTTCTCTGCCGTGGCCGGGTTCCCCATGGTCCAGGGCGCGATCGATGGGATGCACGTCGCCGTGCGGCCACCTGCAGATAACAGGGCCGTGTTCACTAATAGGAAGGGGATCTATTCGATGAACGTACAGGTGGTCTGCGACCACCGCATGATGATCCTGCACGTCTGCGCCCGTCACCCAGGCAGTGTACACGACTCATTCGTGTTGTCGCGGTCATCCATCCCCGGCATGTACGAGGGACGCCAACCCCGGCTGAGGGGTTGGTTGCTGGGTGACAGGGGCTACCCATTACGATCGTGGCTGATGACGCCTATACGGAGGCCACGCAATGAGGCGGAGAACCGCTACAATGATGCCCATGTAGCGACAAGGGGAGTGATCGAGAGGTGCTTTGGCGTGCTGAAGATGCGTTTCAGGTGCCTGGACCTCTCTGGGGGCGCCCTCCAGTATCGGTCAGATAGGGTCGGCCGCATCATTGTGGTGTGCTGCATCCTGCACAACATAGCCCAGCAGAGGGGCGATGTGCCGCAGGCAGAGGAGGGCGGAGTGGAGGAGCAGCAGGAAGAGGCCCAGTCCTCCCCAGATGAGGGGGGTGGGGGCAATGGTCAGGGCAGACGGGGTAGACACAGGCGGGTGGCTGTCCACCGTTACCGGCTGGCCCAGCGGGCACGGGACAGACTGATAGATGCCCACTTCACTGACTAGATGGGCGTGGGAATCGGGTAGTATGGCCACAGGCCGCACACCATGGCAACAGCCGACCACCCACACCCCCCACCCATCCACCCACCCAGCACCCTCACCCCCCTCCCCAACCCCACCCACCCCACCCGCATGCACACCACCCCCCCCCCCCCATTGCCGATCCACCTGCGGCACAACGGGCTGGGCTCACACAGTTGCGGGTGGACGCGTGTCTATCGCAGGCCATGGAGGATGATGACAACCCGCCCTGCAATGAGCTCCTGGCTCTACATCGTTGGACTATGCCTGACCCATGGCCACATTACCACCATCCACCCGGACCATCCCTGCATGCGGCTGTGACACTGCAGCGCACGGTCCCGTCCTCTGCCCGGGGATGTTGATGGCGGCCCAGGGGGAAGGGGGCAGACTCACCTGGGGCTGAGGTAAGACCACCCCTCACACACACACTTGCGCTCAACGTACATGACACCCCCGCACACTTTGGACAGCTTCGGTAGGTGTAACATTGACTTTAATAACCAAAGGAGTTCATGCATGTGCCCTAGCCCCTAAAACTCATCTGTGCCCTGCACCCGTGCCAACTTACTCAGTGTCTAATTGTTTGGCCTTACGGGCCCTTTGACTACGTCTACGTGGTTCCCCAGACGGTACAGCAGAATTGGAGGTGGACTTCTGTGATTCCTGCCCTCTGACACTGGATCCCTTTGGCGGCCGTTTCCTGGGGCGTCCTGGCCTAGATGGGCCAGGCTGCGGCCCGGGCGACTGGGATGGCGAGCTGCCAGCCTGTCCTGCCCGTTGCCCACCCGATGCACCTGGGACGGAAGGGGGGGAGTCCGAGGTGTCGCGGTGTACCGGGACCTCCCCTACAGAGGGAGCCGGGATGGACCACACCACCTCCTCCTCCCTCTGGGTGCCCGTTGGCCCCCAGGCCTCTACATGGGTGGGGGATGCGAACGGACTGGCCATCCGACGCCCCCCCGACATCTGGCGCTGCCAGTCCTGGAGGCCCGTGCTGGTATCGACAGGGGTCTGCAGGTTTGCAGCCATGGAGCCCAGGGGGTTGGCAAACCCTGTCTGTGACAGTGCGACGCCGGCTCGCACATGGCCACTGGCGCCGATGCCCTCAGCGATGGCCTGCAGAGACTGGGCCATGGCCTGCTGAGACTGGGCCATGGCCTGCAGAGACTGGGTTATGGCGTTGAGCGCCTCTGCCATCTGGCGCTGGCGCTGGCTCATGGCCTCCTGTGAGAGGGCAGCCATTTCTTGGGCCACAGACGCCGCCTGCACGGAAGGCCCCAGGCCTCGCAAACCGTTCCCCATGTCTGACACCGTCGCACCCATTGCCTCCACCGCGGACGCCACCCGTGCGGTGTCGGCCTGGGTGGCACGCATGACCGGCACCACTTCCAGCTCCTGGACGCGGGTGGACTCCTCCACCTGCGACCGCAGCCGCCGCAAGCCGGCCGTCACCCTCTTCGCTCGTCTCCGGGTCGGTGGTTGCATCGGATCTATGTGTGGGTGTGGTAACTGCAGGAACCCGGGATCCATCTGGGCGGCAGATGTTCGCTTGGCCTGGGCTGCCCTCCGACCGCCCGGTCCCTCTGCTGCTCCTACCTCCACCTGCTGTACCGGGACGGCTGTGTTGTGCGCACCAGTGAGTGGAGCAGACGCCTCATCACTAAAGTGCCCAACCGAGGTGAGTGTTTCTGCGATGGTGGAGGGTGTTGGTGACAGCAGTGGCGTTGTGTCGTGCTCTTCGTCCCACTCTGAGTCCATGGCACTTTGGGGTGGGGGTTCGTCTCCACCCATCCACTCTGAGTCACTGTCCGGTATTTCGTCTTCCTGGGTAGTGCTGTCCCGGGTAGGGGTGTCCTGGGTAGTGGTGTCCAGGGTAGGGGTGTCCTGGGTAGTGGTGTCCAGGGTAGTGGTGTCCTGGCTCGGATGTGACGGGGGCCTGTGGCTGCCCCCCTCGTCGCTGGGTGGTCGCTCCCGCACGTGACGGGGGTGTCGTCTCCCTGTTACTCCAGGTCTCTCCATCTCCCGTGGTGTGCGAGGGGCATCCTGCGGGCGTCGCATGCTGGAGTGTCCGGGTCTCTCCGTCTCCCGTGGTCTCCGAGGGGCATCCTGCGGGCGTCGCATGCTGGAGGGTGCGGGTCTCTCCGTCTCCTGTGGTCTCCGAGGGGCATCCTGCGGGCGTCGCATGCTGGAGGGTGCGGGTCTCTCCGTCTCCTGTGGTCTCCGAGGGGCATCCTGCGGGCGGTCTGCATCTGCGGGGATGGGTGCCTGGACGTTTGGTCCTGCGATACACAATGAAGCATGCATGGTTAGACATCAGGCAGTGATCAGGTGATTCGGGGGAGGGGGATATAGGGGAGGGGGGATATGGGGACGGGCTGTCGGTGGCTCACTCGCTAGTACGCCCCCGACCTCTGCATCAGCAACCTCCCGGTCCTCAGGTCCGCCAGCCAGTTCCAGGGCCCTTTCCTCGTGTACGGTCAGTGGCCTCTCATCAGCGGGCCCTCCTCCAGTCCTCACATGCTCCCTATTGTTGTGTGCGCGCGTCTCCTGTGGGGGGGGGGGCAGGGGTAAAAGGCAACAGTGTTAGGCAGGTATATGAATGCACGCCATCGGTTGCGCGTGCATTGCAGAGGTTAAGGTTAGGGCTGGATTCACTTGGGGATATGGGGGATATGGGGGAGGGGGTGATATGGGGGAGGGGGGATATGGGGGAGGGGGGATATGGGGGAGGGGGGATATGGGGAGGGGGGGATATGGGGGAGGGGTGATATGGGGGAGGGGGGATATGGGGGAGGGGGGTTATGGGGGAGGGGGGGATATGGGGGAGGCTCACCCTGCCTGGTCTGACGAGGTCGTTCACCTTCTTGTGGCACTGGGTTCCTGTCCGTGGTGTCAGGGCCACAGCGGTGACGGCCTCTGCCACTTCCCTCCACAGACGCCGGCTGTGGCGTGGGGCAACTCTGCGGCCGTGCCCGGGATACAGGGCGTCCCTCCTCTGCTCCACCGCGTCCAGGAGCGCCTCCACATCGCGTAACTCGAACCTCGGGGCTGAGCGACGGCCAGCCATCCAGTCGGGTGTTGCGGTCGGGTGTTCCGGTCGGGTGGTGGGGAGCAGCGCGGCCTTATGAGCCGTCACGCCGTGCAGCTGAGAATTTCGCCCTATATTTGCTGGAGTTCAGAGAAAGGGGCAGTGGGATCCCATCAATTCAGGAAGGATGTTCCTGATGGTGGGAGTGTCCAGAACCAGGGTCACAGTCTGAGGATACAGTAGACCATTTAGGACTTAGATGAGGAGACATTGCTTCATCCAGAGAGTGGTGAGCCTGTGGAATTCTCGAGTTGCTCACCCTCAATCAGAATGTGAACTTCTCCCATGTTATCATCACTCTTGCCTGGAGGATCCTTGATGAGGAGATCACTAATTAATCCTGTCTCATTACATAACAAGTATAAAATATCCTTTCTGGTTTTCAGATCATGTGGTCCAAGAAACTCGTGTATCAATCAATGAATTGTCCTCCGGGCTACATTTGACAATTTGATTTGTCTAATCTATATGAAGATCAAAATTGTTCACCATTATTTCAGTTCCTTTCTTACAGGCCCCCCAAGATTTCTTATTGTACATTTCTTTGACGAGGGAGGCACGGTGGAGCTGAGGTTCGCACTGCTGCATCACGGCGCTGAGGACCCGGGTTCGTTCCCGGCCCCGGGACACTGTCAATGTGAAGTTTGTACATTCTCCCCACATCTGCCTGGGCTTCACCCCCACAATCCAAAAATGTGCAGATTAGGTAGATTGGCCACACTAAATTGTCCCTCAATTGGAAAAAAAAATTGGGTACTCTAAATTTATGAAAAATTAAAAAAAATTCTTTCCAGAGTGTAGCTACTGATGGGTGGTCTATAAACTATTCCGACCAGTGAATTATTTGCTTTGCTGTTGTTTAACTCCACATAAACTGATTGAGTACTGATGTCACCATTTATATCAGAGCAACAGCCTCTCAATTTACTTTCAGTCCTTTGATAATTTCAAAAATCATTGAAAATTTTGTTTGTAGCCTCAGTCACTTTTGTGTCTATGTCTCTGAAATGGCTATCACATGGATTTACAATTGTGCTATCAATTCATAGATCTTATGCTGTGAGCATTCAGATAGAGAGCTCTGTCTTTTTCCATTTCTCCCTTCTCTGACACTATTTGTTTGTATGCTCTATCCCTTCTTATCACATTGCGGTTATCATTATCATTATCATTATCTGTATCGTTCCCCGACATCTACCTTTCCATGTCCTTTCTCATTAACGGCTGAAAACTCCCTCCTGTGAAGTGATGTCCCTCTCTACCCACAGGTTTCTGGCATTGTGCTGTGGCGTGAAATAGTGGAGTGTCACTGATTTCATTTATTCTGTGACACAAACATATTTTACTTGCAACATTCTGAGTGATCAGCCCCTGTCCGCTCCCATTCTATTTTATGATTTAATAGTGGTTCCATTTGAATATTGTGGACCGGTCATGTCAAACATAAGGATTATCCCATCTTTGACTGCTCAATTTCTTAATTTCAGCACATCTTTCAAAACCAGGCCTGCCCTCCAGATGTCATGGAATTCCTGACAACACATTTTCAGGATTGTGACAGCAAAGGTGAGGTGCCTGAAGATTGGAGAGTGGCGAATGTTGTGCCCTTGTTTAAGAAGGGCAGCAGGGAAAAGCCTGGGAACTACAGACCGGTGAGCCTAACGTCTGTAGTAGGTAAGTTGCTAGAAGGTATTCTGAGAGACAGGATCTACAAGCATTTAGAGAGGCAAGGACTGATTCGGGGCAGTCAGCATGGCTTTGTGCGTGGAAAATCATGTCTCACAAATTTGATTGAGTTTTTTGAGGGAGTGACCAAGGAGGTAGATGAGGGCAGTGCAGTAGACGTTGTCTACATGGACTTTAGCAAAGCCTTTGACAAGGTACCGCATGGTAGGTTGTTGCAGAAGGTTAAAGCTCACGGGATCCAGGGTGAGGTTGCCAATTGGATTCAAAATTGGCTGGACGACAGAAGGCAGTTGTAGAGGGTTGTTTTTCAAACTGGAGGCCTGTGACCAGTGGTGTGCCTCAGGGATCGGTGCTGGGTCCACTGTTATTTGTGATTTATATTAATGATTTGGATGAGAATTTAGGAGGCATGGTTAGTAAGTTTGCAGATGACACCAAGATTGGTGGCACAGTGGATAGTGAAGAAGGTTATCTAAGATTGCAACGGGATCTTGATCAATTAGGCCAGTGGGCCGACGAATGGCAGATGGAGTTTAATTTAGATAAATGTGAGGTGATGCATTTTGGCAGATCGAATCAGGCCAGGACCTACTCAATTAATGGTATGGCGTTGGGGAGAGTTATAGAACAAAGAGATCTAGGAGTACAGGTTCATAGCTCCTTGAAGGTGGAGTCGCAGGTGGACAGGGTGGTGAAGAAGGCATTCGGCATGCTTGGTTTCATTGGTCAGAACATTGAATACATGAGTTGCGACGTCTTGTTGAAGTTGTACAAGACATTGGTATGGCCACACTTGGAATACTGTGTGCAGTTCTGGTCACCCTATTATAGAAAGGATATTATTAAACTAGAAAGAGTGCAGAAAAGATTTACTAGGATGTTGCCGGGACTTGATGGTTTGAGTTATAAGGAGAGGCTGGATAGACTGGGACTTTTTTCCCTGGAGCGTAGGAGGCTTAGGGGTGATCTTATAGAGGTCTATAAAATAATGAGGGGCATAGATAAGGTAGATAGTCAACATCTTTTCCCAAAGGTAGGGGAGTCTAAAACTAGAGGGCATAGGTTTAAGGTGAGAGGGGAGAGATTCAGAAGGGCCCAGAGGGGCAATTTCTTCACTCAGAGGGTAGTGAGTGTCTGGAATGGGCTGCCAGAGGTAGTAGTAGAGGCGGGTACAATTGTGTCTTTTAAAAAGCATTTAGATAGTTACATGGGTAAGATGGGTATAGAGGGTTATGGGCCAAGTGCGGGCAACTGGGACTAGCTTAATGGTAAAAACTGGGCGGCATGGACTGGTTGGGCCGAAGGGCCTGTTTCCATGCTGTAAACTTCTATGATTCTATGATTCTAAAGAAGAAGGAGGTATCCACTCACACTCATCAACAGCTATTGCTGCAGTGCAGATGGGAAATGCTGGATTTCTCCTGTAGAGGGCGGTAACGGCAGGTCTGTTGGATCAAATAGTCACTCGACACAATAGATAGTGAAGGAGAGAATCAAAAAGTACAAAGCTTTGAGGTGTTGGATTCTAAATCAGCTGAGGTTCTCTAGGGCAGAGCACTGTCATAGGAGATCCATGTGTCAGAACGGTTTGTGGCCAGGTGTAATCCAGAATGCCTGTAGGCCAAGCGGAGAAAGAGTCAATCCAGGTTAACACATAAAAGGCCAGTTACAAAGGGATTGGAAGCTCAAAGATAACTAGCACTGAAGTATCAATCAAATTGAAGGTATGAATTGTAGACATGACAGGAAATTCAGTCCTGATATCTAAATATTTGATAAAACATTATCTCAGATACTTTACTCTGTATCGAACTCATGCCTGGAAATGTTTAGTGGGTCAATGCAAACGAGAATTTGTTCAGGTACTAATCAGTACAAACCATGTCCAGGGATTGTTTGACGGAATGTGCTAGAAGGATGTATACATTATGGGCAGTCCCCCAGCCGCGTGCTTGTCCATCATGCGCCGTTCGATGGTTGCGAGATTCTTGTGCATGGGATGTTTCATTGAAACCACCCCACTCAACCGCACAACCCAGTGGTGTGCTGCCAGATGGAAAAGTGAATCACGACGGCCAGAGAATTCCGGCCAATATTTGACCCAGGCTCTACCAGGGAATTGTCAACGATCCCTCTTGGAAGGTGCTTTACTTTGAACATAACTAGCTCATGTTGTTATTTCCAATTCTTGCCCATCATACCCCCTCCAATAATATCTCCCATGCATAATTGTGACTGAATTTAGAGCATTGCTCTGGATTAAACTGTTCTTTTCCACTTCCTTTCCTCTGTCCCTGTTTTGCAGTTTAAAAATCCTCACTGTCACTGACATTCCCTCTTAACTCAGTCCTCTGATCTCAGGGAGTATGGATCGATGAGGCTTTGGGCCCCCGATATTGGAACAAAATGAAGGTTCTGAGGGCAGACCTCCATCAGTGAAGGCAGTGGGCCCAATCTACTGGAAGGAGATCTCATAATAGGCCATCTCCTCACTCACTATTGGGCAGGGTCTCTATGCCTTCGACAGCCTTGAGAGATGTTTCCCAGACCACTCTCTGTGAAAGTTCCACGTCAATCAAAATGGGTTAGGGGAACCAGTCCAATGCCTATTCCCCTAATTTTCAATGACAGCCCCGCTGGACACCAATTCAGCCAACGGCAAGCTGGTAAAATCCAGCAAATGTGTTACAGCCCACGGTGCTGGCCCCTTGTCCCATCTCAGCACTATCTCAACCAAACCAGAGCTTAGGCCTCATTGGGAGCACTTACCAGCTGCTGTGTTCTTGTAGCTCAGAGGGAATATGATTGGACTTCTGCTTGGAATGAAATCATGAAGAGGATGACAACTAAATTAACATTTCATTCTATATTATTAATAAATGGGTAATTTGGACATTGCAAGATCCTCCAAGATTCATTGCCCTTTTCTCGCCGCAGTTTTCTGGTGTTCTGCTGCTCTATGAAACTCTAGGGTGCAGAAAGCGTAATTCCTTTTGTTTCCAATAGACCCGTGTGATCAGCCCCTGTCGCCTCCCACCCAACAACCCAACAGAGGTTCTGTGTTTCCTGACAGCTCATTCCCAGCCCTCACCAATGTCAGCACAGAAGTAGGATATGTACACGGCATCCATCTTGTTCACAACCTCTTGCTGTGCTGCTCAGATGGGGAAGTGCTGGATTTCACCAGTAGTGGAGATCACGGCAGGTTTGTTGGATCAAATAGTCACTGAAAGGGAGAGGTGATGAAGGACAGGATCAGAAAATGCACGGCTTTGAGGAACTAGATTCTAAACAAAATGGGGATCTGCACTCAATCCAGATGAACATGCACGAGGCCTGTCCCCCAAAAATTGGAAAGCAAACAGCACAAAGAGCACTAGCACAGGAGTATTAAACAGTGGGAAAGATGTGCATTATAGATATGAGATGAAATTTGACCCTGAAGGAAAGAAAGAAAGAAGCTTGGTATCAATCTGTAATAATGTCTTTATTGAAGCTTTAATGAGCTGTGTCCTGGACTAGGGAGAATGGTCAACTCTTTCCACTTTCATATGATCAACTTTCCCACTTCTGTTTATGGAGTGGCTCAGCCCCCACTAGATGGGCTTACAGGGAATCTCAGCATTTGTTCTTAATACCCAATGTGTTGAATTTTAGTTGTTCATAACATTCCCTCCCCAGAGCCGACCAATATACAGACATTGGTCAACGCTGAATCACAGAGTACATTTGAAGAGATCATTTTGTCCTCTTATACCCCACCTAGATCGATGGAGACAATGGACAACTAACTCCTGGTACCCTTCAGTCACCATTCCAGTTGATGCTGAGCCTGATGGGGAGCTGAGGCCCTGTCCTCTGGAGTACTTTGATGCCCTCTCCATATCTACAGAAAGCTTCATCTGACTGATGCAGAAACCAGTTTCTAGCACTTCATGAGTGGGAGGTCAATCCCTCAAATGGACTGACACTGCCCCTGTGCCTGTTTTTCTCATCAGCAGCAGGACATCCCTCCTGGATCAAACACCAGGATGATCTTCCTGATTCCTCTAATTCAATTCCTTAGTTTCCAGACTTCCCAGCAGTCTGTTATGAAGCCAGGTGTAGGTTCCAGTCCCAGTAGAAGCAGAGTGGGTCAAACATCTGGAACTGGGGAGTTAACAAAATGTGGATAATTTGGGAGGTTCTTTCAGTGAGAAGTTCGCAATTAGCTTCAGTTCTGGACATCTTTGACGTAATGATATTTGTCTCATTGTACGAGTGAGGATTTGTGTCTGGACAGACAATTCCCGCTGTCCAATAAGGTGGTAGGGGGCATGGGGGGAGGGGTTGGATATTAGGAAATGGTGCGATGGGTTTGAGGGGTTAGAAAGGAATTAGAGATGTGATGGGTAATGGGACGAGAAGGGGAAAAGGAAGGGTGAGGGTGAAGTGGTACGGTAGCACAGTGATTAGCACTGTTGCTTCACAGCACCAGGGGCTCGGTTTCAATTCCTGCCTTGGGTCACTGTCTGCACATTCTCCGTGTGGGTTTCCTCCGGATGTTCCGATTCCTCACAAAACCTCCCGAAAGGTGAGCTTGTTCGGTCAATTTGATATTCTGGGTTCTTCCTCGGTGTCCGGCAACAGGCGCCGGAGTGTGACGACTGGGGGATTTTCACAGCAACTTCATTGCAGTGTTAATGTTAGCCTTCTTGTGACACTAATAAAAATTATTATAAATAAGACATAGCAGCATGATTTAAACAGTAGAGGCAAGGGAATGGTGGGGAAGAGGGCAAGATGGGGGAGGGGAGATCGGAGTGAGGGGAGGGGAGGGGAGGGAGGGTAGGGGAGAGGAGAAGACAGGAGAGGAGGGGATGGGTTGGGAGGGAAGGGGAGGGAAGAGAAAGAAATGGAAAGAAGTGTTGTGAGAGGCAGCGAATGGAGGTAAGGTGAGGGAGGGAATAGGGGTGAAGGGAGGGAATGGTGGGAGCGCGTCTGAAGGAAATCAACTATTTCTGAGAGGTAAAAGGCTATTTTAATGTAAATATTAAAGCCCAGTCTTTAATACCCATTTTAAAATAAGAATTTCAGTATTCATAATATTATGGGTCAGGGTTTAGAGAATCCCAAAGTGTATTATGGAATTCACCTGACCCACAACTTTTAATAGATTGTGGTATGGGGAGCACACGGCCCACTCTTCAGGTGTGGTACAGCAGAAATGGAAAAGTATTTTTTAAAGCAAAATGTTTATTCTATGAACTCAAGTTAACCTTTTCAAAACATACAGTGAACATCTTAGCAACCATTAATTCAAATACAACCCCCAAAGAATACAACACTAAGTAATCCGTAAGTTGTCCTTTTAACATCCATAAGACTTAAAGCACCTTTTACCAGAAGCACATTAGGTTTACATTCACTGCTGAGAACATTTATAATTCTGAATTCACCAGATGATCAAGACGTAGTCTTTTCATGGCAGAGAGATCAACAGTGCATCTGCTTTGTCTGGCTTCAGCTCCAATACTGAAAACTAAACTAAAACACACCCTTCAGACTGCTCAAAAATGAAAGTAAAAAGCTGACAGACAGTCCAGCTCCACCCATACTCTGACATCACTGCAGTAGTAAACACCCATTTCTTAAAGGTACTCTCACTACAGATATTTATATACACACCCATTTAGAAACACCCATTTTCTAAAGGTACTCTCACATGACAATAGCCTTAGGTCATGACAAAACACATAACTTAAACAGGGGTACAAAGCCTGACACATCCACAAACTAATTGAAGATAAAAACAACATTTTTACTGACAATATGAACGGATTATTGTTCTGATGAACAGATTTCAAAGTAAGTTCCATATTAAGAAATGGGATGTACCAGTAATCAAAACCAAGGTCAAAATAAGCATAATCGCAATATGAAACACCATTGTTCAAAATATGGATGAAGTAAAAGTCAGCAGAAAACCAGTAAAAAAGCAGACTTGATTACAGCACAAAATCACGTTCCATAGCACACGCAAATATTCAAACATGAAACATTTAAAACTTATGTTGCACATTGAGGATTGACAGTTAACCATTGAATCAAATGTATTTGATTCTCACCCAAACCAATTAGGACGACATAGAGGTATGGACAGATGGCTCCAGACTGCTAAGATTTTCCTTAAACATGAGGGTCCGCATAGCCATTTTCTATCCAGGATCACTCTATACTTTGACCGAACTACTTGCTATCCTTATTTTCACTTTTCCACTCTAACTCTTGAAGTTTGCGCAAGCTGTTTTGCTGTAAGCAAGATTCCATTTCTGTATTATTTTGAAAGTTAAATTATTTTATAAATTACTTCTCTTTAAATCTTTTGCTAGCAAGACTTTATTGAGAATAGATTTAAGTTTCTCTCAATTGTAATCAGTCAAGGCAATAAAAGATTCATATTTTCATCCGTGAAGTGCAAATCAAATTTCTACTGAGTTCTATAGTGTTGTGAGACTTCACTTGAACCGCATGGTAGATCTCAACAGCGGCGAAGGGAAGGAGGGGGGAAGGAGGGAAGGGAACAAAAAGAGGGGGAAGGAGTGAGGGATGGAATTGAAAGGGGAAAGATAGGTTGGAGACTTGGGCAGATAAATGGCAAAATTGTGAGGTAATGCATTTTGGCAGGACTAACATAGAGGGGAAATATACCGTAAATGGCAAAACTCTTAGGAATATAGAAAGTCAGAGAGAACTGGGCGGGCAGGTCCACAGGTCTTTGAATGTGGCAACACAAGTGGACAAGGTAGTTAAGAAATTATACGGAATACTTGTCTTCATTGGACGGGACATGGAGCATAAAAGCTGGAAAGTCATGCTGCAGTTGTATAGAACATTGGTAAGACAATACACTATTCTGTGTATTGAAGGAACAATGTATCAGTCTGCAGCACATGGTGTGATCTGAGAAATACATCAGATAAAGCTCCAGCATTTAAGTTTCAAAGTGTGATTATATTGAACTTCGGGGACCCACAGGGCATAACACTTATATTTTGCTCATAATGCTTGGGCTTTAATCACAGACACATGCTATTGTGCATATTGCGTACAATGTATGAATTGGGAACAGGAGTTGGCCACTCGGCCCCTCAAACCTGTTCTGCATTCAATACTATCATGGCTGCTCTG
The DNA here is from genome assembly GCF_047496885.1 of Scyliorhinus torazame. Taxonomy (NCBI): domain Eukaryota; kingdom Metazoa; phylum Chordata; class Chondrichthyes; order Carcharhiniformes; family Scyliorhinidae; genus Scyliorhinus; species Scyliorhinus torazame. The sequence goes on from NC_092710.1 coordinate 327,998,715, forward strand.
ATTGGAACCTCAACCCCACATTCCTGCTCACCCCTGATAACCTTTCACCCCTTTGTTAATCAAGAATCTATCTGGCTCTGAGTATTAAAAATACTCAGATATTCTTTTTGGGAGAGAGTTACAGAGACTCACGACCCTCAGAGAGAATATATTTCTCCTCATCCTTGTCTTCAGTGGGCTCCTGTCATGATATTCATATAAACATATCATTTTAAAAAAACATTTTTAAAAAATTCTCCTCCTTTTTCACGTTTTCTCCCAGATTTACACCCATCAACAATAAACAATAATCAACAAGATATGTCAATCCCCATAATAACAACGATCCCATCCGCCCACCAAACCTCAACAAGCCTGTTTACATAAACAAATGACAAAAAGGAATCAGGGATTACCCGTAGTCACCCTTAATCTACACGGCTCTCCACCCACCCACCCCCCAACCAACGCCATCCAGCCTCTCGGAGAGTACCGTACATGATACCCCAAAGTTGTACCCCCCCCCCAAGTCTCCAGCTCCTCCCGTCCAATGCCTCTTGTAAAACTCCTCCTCCCAACCTCAGTTCCCTCCCCCAACCTCGGTTCCCTCCCCCCAACTTTCCACCCCGGCTATACCACTCGGACCCCGTTCTGTCAGGCTCCGATGGCCGCAGCCCTTCCCCCCACCTCACTCCCGTTCACTGGCCGGCTTAAACCGGCCAGCGTGGAGGCCCCCGCCCGGGTCCCTTTCCCCCTTGCCCGGCCCTAGGAAAGCCCAAAGATCCCCTTTTAGCACCCAAACCCCGCATATCCACCTACACCCCAAAGAGCCCTCCTTTCGAGTGAAAGTCCCGTCCCTTCCCTTGTACAAATATATGCAACATTGGCTCCTTTAGCATCTACACCCGCGCGCAGTGATACAAAAAAAAAGAAGAAAATACAGTCATGAGATTACATCGGCACATGACCATTCCTCAAATTGTCAGTTCTGCCACAGTCCTTCTGACTTCGCAAACTCCTCCGCTGCTTCCGCCGTTCCAAAATAAAAGTCCCTGAGCTTGTAAGTCACCCTCAGCTTCGCTGGATATACAATGCTGCACCTTGCCAATGTACAGTGCCCTCTTCACCCGGTTGAAGGCAGCCCGCCTCTTCGCCAGCTCCACCGTAAAGTCCTAGTATACATGTAGCCTAGCTCCAGCCCACTGCACCACCCGCTTCTGCTTGGCCCAGCTCAGGACCACCTCCTTCACACTGTACCTACGGAAGCACAGAGTCGCTGCCCTTGGCGGCTCACTCGCTTTTGGTACAGGCCTCCACGACCGATGAGCCCGATCCAGTTCATATCGGGAGGGGTCCTCCCCCTCCCCCAGTAGTTTTGCCAGCATCGCGGCAAAATACTCAGTCGACTTTGGTCCTTCAACTCCTTCGGGCAGCCCCACGACCCTCAAATTCTGTCGCCTGGATCTGTTTTCCAGATCTTCCATTTTTCCTCTCAGATTCTTGTTCGTGTCCATCACCTTCCGCATCTCCTTCCCCATCGACGCAAGTTGATCACCGTGCTGCAATACCGTCTCCTCCACTTCCTTCAGCGCCTCCCCTTGCTCTCACACCTCCGCCACTGCGCTCGCCACCGCCGTCTTCACCGGGGAAACCGCCTCCTCCACCAGCACATTCAAAACCTCCCTCATCTCCTTCCTCACCATCTCCATACATTTCTCAATCTGCGTCAACTGCTTTTGGAATTCCGCAGCCATCACCTTAGTTAGTTCTTCAGCCGTAAGCACTGCGGCCTTCCCTGGTGCTCCAGCCTCCATTTTCTTTGCTGACCCCGCGGTGACCTTTCCCCTCTCCAACAGACTTTCAGCCGCTTATTTCCCGGCCGTTTTTTTGGTGATTTTCGACATCCTTCTTCTCCTTGCGCTATCCCCCGACTTTTACTGCCATCGCTGGCCCTAGGACCGGGCGTTACTCCGCGAAAATGCCGTTCCCGAACGGGAGCGCTCCAATGTGTGGCTGCCTCCCGCCCACTGTCACCGGAAGTCCCTAAACATATCATGGTGCAAACACACACACACACTGATGGACAGATCAACGGACCAATCAACACACACGCAACATCACAGCCAATCACCAGTGAGAGCACACGCACTATAAAACAGGGAACACCACAGTTCCCGCTCATTCCAGCAGGAGATAGCTCGGAGCACAGAGCTCACAGCGTACCACTCAGACATACACCATGTGCTGAGTGCCTCTCTAAGATAGTGCAAGGGCTGGGTCCACAGGTTAAATGGTAAAGGACGAACCAAAGCCAGAAGTATACAGTAGATGTTATTAAGAATAATAAAACAGAGTTGCACCATCTACAACCGTTTTGGTTCGTTTGTATAGCGGAACACCCAACACAACATGTGTGCTCTCACTGGTGATTGGCTGTGATGTTACGTGTGTGTTGATTGGTCCGTTGATCTGTCCATCAGTGTGTGTGTGTGTTTGCACCATGATATGTTTACATGAATATCATGACAACCCCTAGTTCCAGATTCTCTCACAAGAGGAAACATCCTCTCCACTCACACCCTGCCGAGACCCCTCAGGATCTCACATGTTTCTATCAATTATTATTCTAAACTCCAGTGGATATAAGCCTAATCTCTCCGACCTTTCCTCATAAGGCAGCCCGCCCATTCCTGGGCAGAATTAAATTTTCGGCAAAACAGGAAGAGCGTGAAATCGCATCTAAAGATGTCTGACGCACCTCTGGACGTCGTCGCGCACTCACTCGATATTTCCATCAGCGGGTGTGTGCAGTGATCTCTATGTGTACATCTACACAAGGGATTAATATGTAATCAGTAGTACCACATGATCACCAGATGCAAGAGCTCGATTTGATTGGCAGCCATCTTGAGCGAGAGCGTTCTGGCCAGTACGCACATGCGCACTTCTCCAAAAGAAGGAAAACGGCAAACTGCGCACTTGCGTACATGCGTGAGAAGCCGCGCATGCGCAGTTGCACCAAGAGCGCACAGTAAAGAAAACTCGAATTGCGCATACGCAATCGAGTCCTACGCATGACATCTCGAGCGTCATGACGTCAGAGGACCAGGACCACGCCCACTTCAAAGGGAAATGCACGAAAAGAAATTTAAACCTGCAAACCCCAATTTTCTTACCTCAAAAGACAGAACAATGCCCGCACTTACACCAGCAGTTGAAAATAAGTTTCACAACACCCTGGAACAAGCAGCCTGCACCACACAAAGTGAACAGCACAATGAAAAATCTGAACCCAAAGAAGATGATTTGTTCATTGAATAAGAAGAGATCGATAACAACTCCGAAACAAAAAGGGATGATTTGTCTACCAAACAATACACCCAATATTGCTGACATGGCTGAGTTATTCGGATATGCTGATCACAGCATCAGCAATAAGGTTGAAAAGCTCAACACTACTCTCATGGTAGATGAATCCAATACCATGGTGCCATGGCAGATCGTCGATACATTGGATGACAGCAATACCCAAGAAGAAGACAACGCCACACAGAGAGCACAGAACGACTCCGTTGATAGAGCACAGATCGACTCCACAGTGAGAACACAGCATGACTCCACAAAGAAAGTGACACAAACCTTCACAAAGCAAGCGACGCAAGCCTCCACAAAGAGAGCGACGCAAGCCTCCACAGACAGCTTGGTGACAGACTCAAAAATGGAAGCAAGCAAACACTCCATAGCGAACGCCATGCATGAACAAGACCATGAAAAAATGAAAATGAAAATTGCTTATTGTCACAAGTAGGCTTCAAATGAAGCTACTGTGAAAAGACCATGAAGATCTATCAAGCTTATTTGAGCCACCAGAAGAAGACTATGAAAGTCTACCCAGCTCATTTAACCAACAAGAAGACACTGAATGTCTACCCACTGTATGTGAGACAAGGGATGAAGAAATCACAATTCCCATACAGGATGTGCAGGATCACAGCGAGACTGACAGATCTCAGCTCGTCTGTATAGAAGCACTCACGAACCAGAGGAGGGCTACTCATGAGTCCAGAGAGACCATGTCAAATGAAGTCGTGAAGGTTTTGATTCCAAAGGAGGAGCACCAAGAGTCCAGAGAGACCACGTCGATAGAAATCTTGAAGATTTTGACTCCAGAAGAGGAGCACCAAGAAACCAAAGGTGATTCAAATGAACCAGAAATATCTCCAGAAGAGAAGCACCAAGGAGGCAAAGAAGAGGAATCAAATGCACCACAAATGACTGCAGTCACCTATATCAGTGCAACATTACATCTTTCTCACAATTCTCAAGAAGAGACGCTCAATGTAACATATACCACAAAGTACACTGACACCAAAAACTGTGACAATGACTCATGTCATCCACATGGAACACTCATTGAGCGCAACAGGAACAACAACAACCGCAAGAAGCACAGCAGAAACAAGAACAACAGCAACAACGAAGACAACAAGAGCAACAACAAGAAGCGCTGCAGAAACAAAAACAACAGCAGCGACATCAAAAACTACAAGTACAACAGCAAAAACTACAAGAACAAGAACAATAACAACAAGAAGCATAACAAAAACGGAAACAACAAGCACAACAAGAAAAACAAGAAGAACAACAGCGAAAACAACAAAAACAGAAACAACAAGCACGACAAATACAACAACAAGAACGGCAACAACATAGAACATAGAACGATACAGCGCAGTACAGGCCCTTCGGCCCACGATGTTGCACCAAAACAAAAGCCATCTAACCTCCACTATGCCATTATCATCCATATGTTTATCCAATAAACTTTTAAATGCCCTCAATGTTGGCGAGTTCACTACTGTAGCAGGTAGGGCATTCCACGGCCTCACTACTCTTTGCGTAAAGAACCTACCTCTGACCTCTGTCCTATATCTATTACCCCTCAGTTTAAAGCTATGTCCCCTCGTGCCAGCCATTTCCATCCGCGGGAGAAGGCTCTCACTGTCCACCCAATCTAACCCCCTGATCATTTTGTATGCCTCCATTAAGTCTCCTCTTAACCTTCTTCTCTCCAACGAAAACAACCTCAAGTCCATCAGCCTTTCCTCATAAGATGTTCCCTCCATACCAGGCAACATCCTGGTAAATCTCCTCTGCACCCGCTCCAAAGCCTCCACGTCCTTCCTATAATGCGGTGACCAGAACTGTACGCAATACTCCAAATGCGGCCGTACCAGAGTTCTGTACAGCTGCAACATGACCTCCTGACTCCGGAACTCAATCCCTCTACCAATAAAGGCCAACACTCCATAGGCCTTCTTCACAACCCTATCAACCTGGGTGGCAACTTTCAGGGATCTATATACATGGACACCTAGATCCCTCTGCTCATCCACACTTCCAAGAACTTTACCATTAGCCAAATATTCCGCATTCCTGTTATTCCTTCCAAAGTGAATCACCTCACACTTCTCTACATTAAACTCCATTTGCCACCTCTCAGCCCAGCTCTGCAGCTTATCTATATCCCTCTGTAACCTGCTACATCCTTCCACACTATCGACAACACCACCGACTTTAGTATCGTCTGCAAATTTACTCATCCACCCTTCTGCGCCTTCCTCTAGGTCATTGATAAAAATGACAAACAGCAACAGCCCCCAGAACAGATCCTTGTGGTACTCCACTTGTAACTGAACTCCATTCTGAACATTTCCCATCAACTACCACCCTCTGTCTTCTTTCAGCTAGCCAATTTCTGATCCACATCTCTAATTCACCCTCAATCCCCAGCCTCCGTATTTTCTGCAATAGCCTACCATGGGGAACCTTATCAAACACTTTGCTGAAATCCATATACACCACATCAACTGCTCTACCCTCGTCTACCTGTTCAGTCACCTTCTCAAAGAACTCGATAAGGTTTGTGAGGCATGACCTACCCTTCACAAAGCCATGCTGACTATCCCTGATCATATTATTCCTATCTAGATGATTATAAATCTAGATGATTATAAAACAAGAATGACAACAACAAAAACAATGGCAAGAATACAAACATGCCATGGCATGGCAACAAATCTCACAAAATCACATTTGCTCCACAACAAACAAGCAAACCAGCTTTCAAGAAAGATGACATGCAGAATCAATACCACAAACACAAGAAAAAGTCCAGGTCAGACAACAGAGATGTTCTATTGTTCTAATAAACATATTTTCAAAGACAGTTTGACATTAAGAAATGAGCTGAACCAGTAATCAGATCAAGGCCAAGTAAAAACCATAGCAATATGAAGGCACCAGTGTCTAGAATATGTATAAAAGCAAAGTCAGCAGAAAACTAGCAGAAACCAGACATGATAAAAGCACAGAATCGCATTCCATAACATACACAAATATTCAAACATAAAACATTCAGAACTTATGTTGCACATTAAGGACTGACAGTTAACCATCGAATCAAATGTATTTGATTCTAACCCAAACCAATTAAGGCGACATAGAGGTGGAGATAGATGGCTCAAGACTGATAAGATTTCCTTTAAACATGATGGTCCGTACGGCCATCTTTATTCCGTGATCATCCTATACTTTGACCTAACTCTATTTTCGCTATCTCTATTTTCATATTTTCACTTTTCCATTCTAACTCTTGAAGTAAATGCAAGCTGGTTTGCCGTAAGAAAGAAACTATTTCTGTATTATTTTGAATGTTAAATTGTTTATAAGTTACTTCTCTTTAAGTCCTTTGCTAGCCGGAATTTATTGAGAATAGATTTACATTTCTCCTAATTGTAATCAAATAGAGGCAATAAAAGATTCTTGTTGGTATCCGAGAAGTTTAACTCAAATTTCTACTGAGTTTTAGTGTTGCAAGACTTCACTAATTCCGCATGATAGATCTCTTCACACGGGTAGAATGTGCAAACTCCACACGGACAGTCGATTTCGGCGGGAGAAGAGCTGGTGAGTCAATTTCAGCGGGGGCAGTGCGGAAGTGATTGCTGGGAGGTAAGTCTATCCGTTAAAAACACTTGTCTTTGCAGGGGCAGGCCAGTCGATTTCGGCGGGAGAAGAGCTGGTGAGTCAATTTCAGCGGGGGCAGTGCGGAAGTGATTGCTGGGAGGTAAGTCTGTCCTTTAAAAACACTTGTCTTTGCAGGGGCAGGCCAGTCGATTTCGGCGGGAGAAGAGCTGGTGAGTCAATTTCAGCGGGGGCAGTGCGGAAGTGATTGCTGGGAGGTAAGTCTGTCCTTTAGAAACACTTGTCTTTGCAGGGGCAGGCCAGTCGATTTCGGTGGGAGAAGAGCTGGTGAGTCAATTTCAGCGGGGGCAGTGCGGAAGTGATTGCTGGGAGGTAAGTCTGTCCTTTAAAAACACTTGTCTTTGCAGGGGCAGGCCAGTCGATTTCGGCGGGAGAAGAGCTGGTGAGTCAATTTCAGCGGGGGCAGTGCGGAAGTGATTGCTGGGAGGTAAGTCTGTCCTTTAAAAACACTTGTCTTTGCAGGGGCAGGCCAGTCGATTTCGGCGGGAGAAGAGCTGGTGAGTCAATTTCATCGGGGGCAGTGCGGAAGTGATTGCTGGGAGGTAAGTCTGTCCTTTAAAAACATTTGTCTTTGCAGGGGCAGGCCAGTCGATTTTGGCGGAAGAAGAGCTGGTGAGTCAATTTCAGTGGGGGCAGTGCGGAAGTTATTGCTGGGAGGTAAGTCTGTCCTTTAAAAACACTTGCCTTTGCAGGGGCAGGCCAGTCGATTGCGGCGGGAGAAGAGCTGGTGAGTCAATTTCAGCAGGGGCAGTGCGGAAGTGATTGCTGGGAGGTAAATCTGTCCTTTAAAAACACCTACCTGGTCCCGTTTTCGGTCCCTCTTTTCTGTTTTTAAAAAATATTTTAGTATTTAAGGCGGGAACAGGAAGTTCGACCCGCGGACTTCTGGGAAGACCCTCACCAATAAATTCTGGTGGAGAGGAAACCCGAGACACGACACGTGTAGTGTCTCCCACCCGCCCTCCTCCTCTAACCTAATAATAAAACCCATTGGTGTGAGGTAAGTACCATATTTTATTATTAACACTAAGAAGGTAAGTAAGTGATTTTTACTCATTTTTACTTTTGTACCTTTTTCAAATAGTGTGTGTGTCGGGGGGAAACTGAAGTGACATCACAGAAAAGCTGTGGCCTGAGTGGCTGGTTGGGATTCTACACTAAATTTAAAAAATTGAGCATTGGTAACTAATTAAACATAATTACTTAATTATAATTTAGAGGGATATCTAAGCCAGAGATCGGAGAGTACTATATTTAGCTTTCGCATTTCTATTAGAAATCTAGTGCTAGGAAACAGATAGTTAACCGTAACTTTGAAATTTAAAAAAAAATATTCAAAAAAAAAAAAAATTTTAATTTTAATTTTAATTAATTGACGCAATGTCAGTTAGAGGGGTGCTGTGCTCTGACTGTGAGATGTGGCAGGTCCGGGAGGCTTCCAGCGTCCCGGATGGCTTCATCTGCAGAAAGTGCACCCAACTGGAGCTCCTCACAGACCGCATGGTTCGGTTGGAGCAGCAATTGGATGCACTTAGGAGCATGCAGGTGGCGGAAAGCGTCATAGATCGCAGTTATGTAAATGTGGTCACACCCAAGGTGCAGGCAGAGAAATGGGTGACCACCAGAAAGGGCAGGCAGCCAGTGCAGGAATCCCCTGTGGTTGTCCCCCTCTTGAACAGATATACCCCTTTGGATACTGTCAGGGGGGATAGCCTATCAGGGGAAAACAGAAGTAGCAAGAGCAGTGGCACCAGGGCTGGCTCTGATGTTCAGAAGGGAGGGTCAAAGCACAGAAGAGTAATAGTAATAGGGGACTCTATAGTCAGGGGCACAGATAGGCGCTTCTGTGGACGTGAAAGAGACTCCAGGATGGTATGTTGCCTCCCTGGTGCCAGGGTCCAGGATGTCTCCGAACGGGTAGAGGGCATCCTGAAGGGGGAGGGCAAACAGGCAGAGGTCGTTGTACATATTGGTACTAACGACATAGGCAGGAAGGGGCATGAGGTCCTGCAGCAGGAGTTCAGGGAGCTAGGCAGAAAGTTAAAAGACAGGACCTCGAGGGTTGTCATCTCGGGATTACTCCCTGTGCCACGTGCCAGTGAGGCTAGAAATAGGAAGATAGAGCAGCTAAACACGTGGCTAAACAGCTGGTGTAGGAGGGAGGGTTTCCATTATCTGGACCACTGGGAGCTCTTCCGGGGCAGGTGTGACCTGTATAAGAAGGACGGGTTGCATCTAAACCGGAGAAGCATAAATGTCCTGGCCGCGAGGTTTGCTAGTGTCACACGGGAGGGTTTAAACTAGTATGGCAGGGGGGTGGGCACGGGAGCAATAGGTCAGAAGGTGAGAGCATTGAGGGAGAACTAGGGAATAGGGACAGTGTGGCTCTGAGGCAGAACAGACAGGGAGAAGTTGCTGAACACAGCGGGTCTGGTGGCCTGAAGTGCATATGTTTTAATGCAAGAAGTATTATGGGTAAGGCAGATGAACTTAGAGCTTGGATTAGTACTTGGAACTATGATGTTGTTGCCATTACAGAGACCTGGTTGAGGGAAGGGCAGGATTGGCAGCTAAACGTTCCAGGATTTAGATGTTTCAGGCGGGATAGAGGGGGATGTAAAAGGGGAGGCGGAGTTGCGCTACTGGTTCGGGAGAATATCACAGCTGTACTGCGAGAGGACACCTCAGAGGGCAGTGAGGCTATATGGTTAGCGATCAGGAATAAGAAGGGTGCAGTCCCAATGTTGGGGGTTTACTACAGGCCTCCCAACAGCCAGCGGGAGATAGAGGAGCAGATAGGTAGACAGATTTTGGAAAATAGTAAAAACTACAGGGTTGTGGTGATGGGAGACTTCAACTTCCCCAATATTGACTGGGACTCATTTAGTGCCAGGGGCTTAGACGGGGCGGAGTTTGTAAGGAGTATCCAGGAGAGCTTCTTAAAACAATATGTAGACAGTCCAACTAGGGAAGGGGTGGTACTGGACCTGGTATTGGGCAATGAGCCCGGCCAGGTGGTAGATGTTTCAGTAGGGGAGCATTTTGGTAACAGTGACCACAATTCAGTAAGTTTTAAAGTACTGGTGGACAAGGATAAGAGTGGTCCGAGGATGAATGTGCTAAATTGGGGGAAGGCTAATTATAACAATATTAGGCGGGAACTGAAGAACATAGATTGGGGGCGGATGTTTGAGGGCAAATCAGCATCTGACATGTGGGAGGCTTTCAAGTGGCAGTTGAAAGGAATTCAGGACCGGCATGTTCCTGTGAGGAAGAAGGATAAATACGGCAATTTTCGGGAACCTTGGATGACGAGAGATATTGTAGGCCTCGTCAAAAAGAAAAAGGAGGCATTTGTCAGGGCTAAAAGGCTGGGAACAGACAAACCCTGCGTGGAATATAAGGAAAGTAGGAAGGAACTTAAGCAAGGAGTCAGGAGGGCTAGAAGGGGTCACGAAAAGTCATTGGTAAATTGGGTTAAGGAAAATCCCAAGGCTTTTTACACGTACATAAAAAGCAAGAGGGTAGCCAGGGAAAGGGTTGGCCCACTGAAGGATAGGCAAGGGAATCTCTGTGTGGAGCCAGAGGAAATGGGCGAGGTACTAAATGAATACTTTGCATCAGTAGTCACCAAAGAGAAGAAATTGGTAGATGTTGAGTCTGGAGAAGGGTGTGTAGATAGCCTGGGTCACATTGAGATCCAAAAAGACGAGGTGTTGGGTGTCTTAAAAAATATTAAGGTAGATAAGTCCCCGATGGCCTGATGGGATCTACCCCAGAATACTGAAGGAGGCTGGAGAGGAAATTGCTGAGGCCTTGACAGAAATCTTTGGATCCTTGCTGTCTTCAGGGGATGTCCCGGAGGACTGGAGAATAGCCAATGTTGTTCCTCTGTTTAAGAAGGGTAGTAAGGATAATCCCGGGAACTACAGGCCGGTGAGCCTTACTTCAGTGGTAGGGAAATTACTGGAGAGAATTCTTCGAGACAGGATCTACTCCCATTTGGAAGCAAATGGACGTATTAGTGAGAGGCAGCACGGTTTTGTGAAGGGGAGGTCGTGTCTCACTAACTTGAGAGAGTTTTTCGAGAAGGTCACTAAGATGATTGATGCAGGTAGGGCAGTGGATGTTGTCTATATGGACTTCAGTAAGGCCTTTGACAAGGTCCCTCATGGTAGACTAGTACAAAAGGTGAAGTCACACGGGATCAGGGGTGAGCTGGCTAGGTGGATACAGAACTGGCTAGGCCATAGAAGGCAGAGAGTAGCAATGGAAGGATGCTTTTCTCATTGGAGGGCTGTGACCAGTGGTGTTCCACAGGGATCAGTGCTGGGACCTTTGCTCTTTGTCGTATATATAAATGATTTGGAGGAAAATGTAACTGGTCTGATTAGTAAGTTTGCAGACGACACAAAGGTTGGTGGAATTGCGGATAGCGATGAGGACTGTCGGAGGATACAGCAGGATTTAGATTGTTTGGAGACTTGGGCGGAGAGATGGCAGATGGAGTTTAATCTGGACAAATGTGAGGTAATGCATTTTGGAAGGTCTAATGCAGGTAGGGAATATACAGTGAATGGTAGAACCCTCAAGAGTATTGAAAGTCAAAGAGATCTAGGAGAACAGGTCCACAGGTCATTGAAAGGGGCAACACAGGTGGAGAAGGTAGTCAAGAAGGCATACGGCATGCTTGCCTTCATTGGCCGGGGCATTGAGTATAAGAATTGGCAAGTCATGTTGCAGCTGTATAGAACCTTAGTTAGGCCACACTTGGTGTATAGTGTTCAATTCTGGTCGCCACACTACCAGAAGGATGTGGAGGCTTTAGAGAGGGTGCAGAAGAGATTTACCAGAATGTTGCCTGGTATGGAGGGCATTAGCTATGAGGAGCGGTTGAATAAACTCGGTTTGTTCTCACTGGAACGAAGGAGGTTGAGGGGAGACCTGATAGAGGTATATAAAATTATGAGGGGCATAGACAGAGTGGATAGTCAGAGGCTTTTCCCCAGGGTAGAGGGGTCAATTACTAGGGGGCATAGGTTTAAGGTGAAAGGGGCAAGGTTTAGAGTAGATGTACGAAGCAAGTTTTTTATGCAGAGGGTAGTGGGTGCCTGGAACTCGCTACCGGAGGAGGTGGTGGAAGCAGGGACGATAGTGACATTTAAGGGGCATCTTGACAAATACATGAATAGGATGGGAATAGAGGGATACGGACCCAGGAAGTGTAGAAGATTGTAGTTTAGTCGGGCAGCATGGTCGGCACGGGCTTGGAGGGCCGAAGGGCCTGTTCCTGTGCTGTACATTTCTTTGTTCTTTGTTCTTTGACCCAGAGCCGGGGTCGAACCTGGAAACTCGGCGCCGTGTGGCAGCAGTGCTAACCAATGCGCCACGGGGGAAGGGGGTGGTGGATGGGTGGGTGGTGGATGGAGGGTTTGGGGTGGGAGAGGGAGGGTTGGTGGTGGGGTGGGGGGAGGGAGGGTGGGAAGAAGGGAGGGTTCATGGGGCGAGGTAGGTGGAGAGGCTGGGAGGAGTGTGGCGTTCGGTGAGTTGGGAAGGATGGCGGTGGATTGGTAGGTGGAGAGGGGTAGGGGAGGCTGGTGAGCAGGGGGAGGAAGGAGTTGGAGATGGGGAGGGGAAAAGAGGGAAAGAAAGGGGAAGAGGATGGACACAGTGCGGGAGGGAGAGGAAGTGGGGATGGGGAAGCGTGAGAGGTGATGGACCTGGGTGAAGGGATATCCTGTTATCCAGCCTGCTGCTGTAGGGCCAAACCTTCCCCTTCTCCTTCCATGATCCCCACGCTCTTTCCATTTCTGATGTTGTCCTTATCCCTGATATTAAACCTGGAGGACATTCACTGTGAGGGTGATTCAGTGGTCTTAAAACTAAGTCCACTTTCAGGCACATTTGGTGAGTGTCACTCGGTGGTTGTAGTCCCTGCTATTCAACGGCATTTTGACGTATTTTTGGTATCGGGGAGGATGGCAAGCGGTGCTCCATAGACTCAACTTTCCAAATACACGACTTCTACCATTTAGAAGGACAAGGGCAGCAGTCACTGGGGAACACCACCAAGTTCCCCACCTAGACACACACCCACCTGACTTGGAAATATAATACCGTTCCTTCACTATTGCTGGGTCAAAATCCTGAAACTCCCTGTCTAATCTCACTGCGTGTGATCCTGCACCATATGGATTGCAGCGTTCAAGAAGACAACTCACCATCACCTTCTCGAGGGCAATTTGGGATGGACAATAAATGCTGGGTTCGCCAACAGTGCCTACGTCCCGTGACATAATAAAAGTCTCATGTGGGAGAAATGAATAGAGGGATATCAGAGATTTAAACTAAAATGGAATTAAAAAGGCTCATCCGGAGCAGAGGTCAGTTGGGCCCGAAGCCATAGAACAAAGAACAAAGAAAAGTACAGCACAGGAACAGGCCCTTCGGCCCTCCAAGCCTGTGCCGATCATGCTGCCCGACTAAACTACAATCTTCTACACTTCCGTGGTCCGTATCCCTCTATTCCCGTCCTATTCATGTATTTGTCAAGATGCTCCTTAAACGTCACTATCGTCCCTGCTTCCAACACCTCCCCGGCAGCGAGTTCCTAGCACCCACTACCCTCTGTGTAAAAGATTTTTCTAGTACATCTCCTCTAAACATTGCCCCTCACACCTTAAACTTATGCCCCCTAGTAATTGACCCCTCTACCCTGGGAAAAAGTCTCTGACTATCCACTCTGTCTATGCCCCTCATAATTTTGTAGACCTCTATCAGGTCGCCCCTCAACCTCTTTCGTTCCAGTGAGATCAAACTAAGTTTATTCAACCTCTCCTCATAGCTAATGCCCTCTATACCAGGCAACATCCTGGTAAATCTCTTCTGCACCATCTCTAAAGCCTCCACATCCTTCTGGTAGTGTGGTGACCAGAATTGAACACTGTACTTCAAGTGTGGTCTAACTAAGGTTCTGTACAGCTGCAACATGACCTGCCAATTGTTATACTCAATGCCCCGGCCAATGAAGGTAAGCATGTCGTATGCCTTCTTGACTACCTTCACCACCTGTGTTGCCCCTTTCAGTAACCTGTGGACCTGAACACCTAGAACTCTCTGACTGTCAATACTCTTGCGGGTTCTACCATTCACTGTCTATTCCCCACCTGTATGAGACCTTCCAAAATGCATTACCTTTCATTTATCCGAATGAAACTCCATCTGCCATCTCGCCACCCAAGTCTCCAAACAATCTAAATCCTGCTGTATCCTCTGACAGTCCTCATCGCTGTCAGCAATTCCACCAACCTTTGTGTCATCCGCAAACTTACTAATCAGACCAGTTACATTTTCCTCCAAATCATTTATATATACTACGAACAGCAAAGGTCCCAGCACTGAACCCTGCGGAACACCACTAGTCACAGCCCTCCAATTAGAAAAGCACCCTTCCATTGCTACTCTCTGCCTTCTATGACTTAGCCAGTTCTGTATTCATCTTGCCAGCTCACCTTTGATTCCATGTGACTTTACCTTTTGTACCAGTCTGCCATGAAGGACCTTGTCAAAGGCCTTACTGAAGTCCATATAGAGAACATCGACTGCCCTATCTGCATCAATCATCTTTGTGACCGCCTCAAAATACTCTATAAATTTGGTGAGACACGCCTTCCCCATCACAAAACCTTGCTGCCTCTCGCTAATATGTCCACTTGCTTCCAAATGGGAGAAGATCCTGTCTCGAAGAATTCTCTCCAGTAATTTCCATACCACTGATGTAAGGCTTACCTGCCTGTAATTCCCTGGATTATCCTTGCTACCCTTCTTTAAAAAAAAAATAATTTAGAGTACCTATTTCATTTTTCCAATTAAGTTGCAATTTAGTGTGGCCAATCCAACTACCCTGCACATCTTTGGATTGTGGGAGCGAAACCCACGCAAACACGGGGAGAATGTGCAAACTCCACACGACAGTGACCCAGAGCTGGGATCGAACCTGGGACCTCAGCGCCGTGAAGCTGCAGTGCTACCACTGCGCCACTGTGCTACCCCTTGCTACCCTTCTTAAACAAAGGAACAACATTGGCTATTCTCCAGTCCTCCGGGACATCAGCTGAAGACAGTGAGGATCCAAAGATTTCTGTCAAGACTGATTTGTTATGTTGTAGGTGTAACATAGGCGGCTTCCTTGTGGTGCACTTGACAAATGAAGGTTCAGACATGGAGATAACTTCAACACATTTATTAAACTATTTACACTTCTATTACTTGGGTTCGACACTACTGCTAATCCTACTATAGCTACCTAGACTGACTAACCAGCTGCTGCAATCCACGTGGTGGGTCTAATATTGAATCAACCCTGTGTCTGTACTCATTGACTGTCTCCACTGGAAAGAGGCTGGTCATGTGTGTGGTGTCCTTTATATGGTTGGTGGAATGCCCCCCTGTGGTCGTGTCACCTCCTTGTGTATCGTGAATGTCCATTGCTCGTATCCAATCCAACCGACCTATTGGTTGAGTGTGTTTCTGTGATGTTTCTGGTGCTCCTTCAAGCGTCTAGCTAGCCTACATGCTACATTTACATTGATGCACCTCACCACATCCCCCCTTTTTATATGTTCATATTTTCTGTACACTTTAAGAAAATTGAACAAAGAATAGGTAGATAAGGTAAGGTATATACAAGTCATGGGAACAGTGATTAAACAATAAGTCCAAACCATTCGTGTGAGTCCATAAACCATCAATCATCATGGTCAAATGTCTCTCTTGGTTATGAACGCCATCAACAGCTCTGTGCCACAGGAATCAAGAAGTAGTCAAATCACTTCGCTGTCTTATTTGGAGTCCCTTTCTTTTTTCGATGTTTGTGATGATGCTGTCAGATGGCTTCTCGCAGCTGATAAGGTGTTGGCGTTAAAGAGGTACCATCAACAGTATCATTCGAGGTCATGGATGTGCCATATGTTGAAGTTGGATAAGACTGTACATACTGGTTCTGGCCACGTGCTGTGCTGGAAGGGTGATCCTGCTGAGAACCGTTGAAGCTTGTCAAATTAGAAACAGAATTGCTGCTTGCATAAATACTTGGTGATGGTGTGAAATTAGAACCTTGCATCTGATAGGAATATGCTGTCTGGCCAGGCTGGGGTGCAGCAAATCCTGGGCTGTAACTAAGGCATCCAGTCTGTAGTGCAGATTGCGCTTGCGGTAGTCCTCCTTCAGTCTTGATTCCATTAGTGGGCAATCCGTAATGCTGACCTGTTGGAAAATATGCTGCATAGACTGTTGGCTGCTGCATTCCTGAATACTGTGTTTGTCCAGCATGAGCTGTCATTAGCTGCACTGCTGGTGTGGAAAAAATTTGTTGATATAGCTGTGGTGAATATTGGGGTATTCTTCTTAGACTGTAGCCCCTGCTTGTTATTACTGATCCAGTGTAATTGTTAAGTGATCCTGAGCGTGCCATCACTGACGTTGAGGCACTCCCTGTCTGGAGTAAAGTCTGGCTTATGTGAATCAGTCGGCATTTGGTTGCTCCCCATCTGGAGTCTGGTCTGTTTTAACTGAGTCAGTGTTGTTTTGCTAATGCTCCCCATCCGGAGTCTCAGCAGGTTCACTGGAGTCAGCTGAGATTTCTTGAAGCTGCACATCTGGAGTCGGAACATGCAGGAATGCATTGACTTGTGGAGAGGTTCGAGCGAATGAGGGTGGAAGTATCGTGGTGTCACCGGAGTCACCAGTGTTCTCACAGTGATCATCAAGTGCCTCTGTACACACTCGCTGAGGTCTGTCACTTTGCACATCTTGCATGGGAAGTGGGATGCTGTCGTCACTCGTCTCACATACCGTGGGTAGATCCTCAGTAGCTGCTTGTTGTTCACTTAGGTTGGGTAAATTGTCAGAGTCTTCATCTGGTAGCACAAGCAATGTGGGTGGACTGTCATTGTCTTGCTGTTGTCCTTCATTTGGGCTTGGACTGTCATCGTCGTTTTGTTCTTCACTGCAGCATGATAGACCGTCATGGTCGTCCTGCTCTGCACTGGAGCGTGGTAGACTGTCATAGTCTTCTTGCTGTTTACTTGAGCATGGCTAACTTGCACCATCTGCCGCTAGTTGGTCAGAGGAGGTTGCTAGACCCTCGTGGTCTTGCTCCTGCAAGGACTGCGCGTCGGAGTCTTGCGTTGCTTCTATTGTGGAGGCTGTTCACGAGCTCACTGCGGAGGCTTGTGACACTGGAGTCACGTCTTGTGTGTGTAAGGACTGCGCTCTGGAGTCTTGCATTTCTTCTATTGTGGAGTCTGTCCACGAGCTTGCTGTGGAGTCTTGTGACACTGGAGCCACTTCTTGTTCATGCAAGGACTGTGGTGTGGAGTCTTGCGTGTTTTCTTTCGTAGAGTTGGGAACCCTGAGCGGTGCATGGACCACGCTCTGTGTGGCAGCAGGCCACTCTCTGTGGGCTTGTACCGCTCTCTGTCTCTTAATTTCAGGCTGCAGCATCATCCTGCACTCACGAGTTGGGATGTCATATCTGCTGGGCTGAAGATCCTCAAATCCGAAGAATGAATCCTCATCTGCGTCGCATTCAGAAGGGGGGTCACCATTTCTAATGAAAAAACCTTTGTCCAAGTCGTAGTCTTCCAGACATCTCATCACTGTTTGTGTCGGAGCTAGCATTGGGCTCGCGAGGTCCAGAGAATATGTAAAGGTCGGTGTCAAAGTATTCAAGGTCGGAATCATAGGTTTGGGCGTAGGTAACTGCTAGTTGCAGGGTTTTTCTGAGGTTAATTTCATTTCCTGGTTCAATTTGAGGCATTGTGCTGTCATTCCAGGTGAAGGAAGGTTGTTTTACAGCTTTAAAAGATTTGTTCTTTGATTTGGGACGTTTCCCCTTTAAATGGGCATGGTCCGGGGCCCCTGACGTCTTGACGCACGTGACGTAGCACGTAGGAAGCAATTGCACATGCGCAGATCTCTGTCCCTTTACTTTGGGCCTTTTTCGTGATTGCTCATGCGCAAACGGACCTTCCCGTTCTGTGCGCTTCTCGCGCAACTGCGCAAGTGCAGTCCCTTTAGTAAGATGGCCGCCGACCAAAATCGTTATCTGCTCTGGGATTTCAGCCTTGAGGTGAGTACTGATGCTTCCTCTTACCTTTTCTTGCCGGTCGGAGTGTGTTTTCCTCGCAGTAATTGCTGAATTTGTCCAGGACTGCCTGGAAGTCTCTCCTGTTTTGCCCCTTGGAGAACTTGAATTTTTAAAAGATTTCTTCTGCTCTGGCACCGGTGATGGTGAGGAGAAGCTCTGTTTTTTCAGGATCAGCCAGGTCTTCTAGTTCGGCTGCCACCAGGAAGATTTCAAACTTTTGCCGGAATGCTCGCCAGTTTTCGCGGAGATCGCCGTGGCGCTGGAGCTGCTGCGGAACCCGGATCTCGAACATCTTGCCTGGGTATTTCTGGTTGTCGCTATACACTATGTGGATTGAAACAGTTCTCATGGTGTCATGATTTGTTATGTTGTAGGTGCAACATAAGTGGCTTCCTTGTGATGCACTTGACAAAGGAAGGTTCAGACATGGAGATAACTTCAACACATTTATTAAACTATTTACACTTCTATTACTCGGGTTCGACACTACTGCTAATCCTACTATAGCTACCTAGACTGACTAACTAGCTGCTGCAATCCACGTGGTGGGTCTAATATTGAATCAACCCTGTGTCTGTACTCACTGACTGTCTCCACTGGAAAGAGGCTGATCATGTGTTTGGTGTCCTTTATATATGGGTTGGTGTAATGCCCCCCTGTGGTCGTATCACCTCCTTGTGTATCGTGAATGTCCATTGGTCGCATCCCATCCAACCGATCTATTGGTTGAGTGTGTGTGTGTGATGTTTCTGGTGCTCCCTCTAGTGTCTAGCTAGCCTACATGCATTTACATTGATGCACATCACCACAAAGACCTCAGCAATTTCCTCTCTTGCCTACTTCAGTATTATGGGGTAGATCCCATCAGACCCTGGGGAATTATCCAAGTATTTTTCAAGACACCCAACAACTTGTCTTTTTGGATCTCAATGTGACCCAGGCACACACCCTTCTCCAGATTCAACATCCACCAATTCATTCTTTTTGGTGAATACCGATGCAAAGTATTCATTAAGAACCTCGCCCTTTTCCTCTGCCTCCACACATAGATTCCCTCCCCTGTCCTTCAGTAGGCCAACCCTTTCCCTGGCTACCCTCTTGCTGTTTGTGTACGTGTAAAAAGCCTCGGGATTTTCCTTATCCCTATTTGCCAATGACTTTTTGTGACCCCTTTTAGCCCTCCTGACTCCTTGCTTAAGTTCCTTCCTACTTTTCTTATATTCTACACAGGACTCATTTGTTCCCAGCCTTCTAGCCCTGACAAATGCCTCCTTTTTCTTTTTGACGAGGCCTAAAATATCTGTTGTTATCCAAGGTTCCCAAAATATGCCATATTTATCCATCTTCCTCATAGGAACATGCCGGTCCTGAATTCCTTTCAACTGACATTTGAAAGCCTCCCACATTTGAGATGTTGATTTACCCTCAAACATCCGCCCAAATCTAGGTTCTTCAGTTCCCGCCTAATATTGTTATCATTAGCCTACCCCCAATTTAGCACATTCATCCAGGACCACTCTTATCCTTGTCCACCAGCACTTTAAAACTTACTGAATTGTGGTCACTGTTCCCGAAATGCTCCCCTACTGAAAATTCTACTACCTGGCCGGGCTCATTCCCCAATACCAGAACTATCGAGTTCCTACAGTGCAGAATGAAGCATTCAGCCCATCATGTCTGCACCAGCCCTTTGAATGAGCATCTTACTTAGGCCCACTCTGCAGCCCTATCATCGTAACCCGATCCAACCTGCACATCTTTGGACACTAAGGGACAATTTAGCATGGCCAATCCACCTAACCTGAACATCTTTGGACTTTCCTGCCTCTATGGTAAATTCTCGTCAGTTCAATATAGCTCAGCTGTCAGGTCTGACATGGGCGACTTATAAAAAAGATATACAGGGTAACTTGATAAGCTTTATTCAAAATTGGCTTAGCTGTGGGACACAGAGGGTGATGACAGATGGCTGCTTTAGTGACTGGAAGCATACAGTGGCATACCACAGGAATCTGTGCTGGGTCCCCCATTGTTTGTCATTTATATAAACAACATAGATGATTATTTGGGGGGTAGGATCAGTAACTGTGGGGATGACACAAAGATTAGCTGGGTGGTTATCAGTGAGGTTGAGTGTCCTGGGTTGCAGGAAGATATAGTCAGGACGGCCAAATGCTCAGAAAAGTGGCAGATGGAATATAACTCTGAAAAGTGTGAGGTGAGACACTTTGGGAGGAGCAATGTGACCAGGAAATATTAAATGAATGGCCTGACACTGGGAAGTTCCAATGAACAAAGAAAGCTTGGCATCTTTGTTGATAGATCTCTGAAGGCAGAAGGGCAGATTAATAGGGTGGTGAAATAGGCATTTTGGACACTTGCCTTTAACAACCGAGGCATAGATTACAAACGCAGGGAGGTCATGTTGGGGTTGTATAGAACTTTAGTGAGGCCATCGCTGGAGTACTGTGTAACTCTGGTCGCCACATTATACGAAGGATGTGATTGCACTGGAGCGGCTACAGAAGTGATTCACCAGGATGTTGTCTGGTTTGCAACATTTAAGTTCTGAAGAGAGGTTAGATAGAATCATAGAATTTACAGTGCAGAAGGAGGCCATTCGACCCATCGAGTCCCTTGGAAAGATCACCCTACTTAAGCCTATCACCATAACCCAGTAAATAATTGGGAACTCTAAAGTTTTGAATTTATTTTTCAAGAAGCAATTGGCTGTAGCTCTTGGGGCTAAAAGGATCAAGGGATATGGGGGGAAGGCAGGATCAGGATATTGAACTTGATGATCAGCCATGATCAAAATGATTGGCAGAGCAGGCTCAAAGTTGAACTTGATGATCAATCATAATCAAAATGATTGGCGGAGCAGGCTCAAAGGGCAGAATTGGGCGTCAAGGTAGAACAATGGTTAGCACTGTTGCTTTACAGCGCCAGGTACACAGGTTTGATTCCTGGCTTGGGTCACTGTCTGTGCGGAGTCTGCACGTTCTCCTCGTGCCTGCGTGGGTTTCCTCTGGATGCTCCAGTTTCTGCCCATGAGTCCCGAAAGATGTTAGGAGAATTGGACATTCTGAATTCTCCCTTAGTGTACCCAAACAGGCATCAGAGTGTAGCGACTATGGGATTTTCACAGTCACTTCATTGAAGTGTGAATGTAAGCTTACATGTGACACTAATAAAGATTAATATTATAAGGTCCTCCTCCTGTGTCTCTGTATGTTTCTATGTAGGTATTCCGTGAACTAAATCCCAACCCAAATTCCTCCCCTACCCATCCTGATTGGTGAGATTTTCCAAACAGGGAAGAAAATCCCAACACCAGGTCAATGACTGATCCATGAATTGTTGAGTGTTGGCCACTATCTATCCAATGATATCGCATTGACAGAGTTAGAAAGACTGTTCAGAGTGGGGTTTGACAGATTGAAGCATCAGGCTGCATGGGGATGTGAGCTGTCACCTGACCAATATGGAGCTCACTCCCCAAGTGTTGCATCGCTCAATAAATTACTCCCTGTCTCTTCATTCTTTCTCATTCTTTAATTTTACACCTCAATATTTTAACAGAATCATTTCACTGAAATGTGGAGTTTATCTGATATGAAACTAGTGATGTGATCATTGACCCAGATTTATTTCTGAGGAAGAATCGAACACGAGACCAAATGTGTAAATGCATCACCCTCTTTATTTCACAGTGAGAAGACATTCCCAGCAGTTTGAAAAACAAAAGACAAACAAAGACGAGAAGACGATGGTTTATTTACTTCACAAGAGAAACCTGTGAATGGGTCACCTGTTAACAGGAGTCAGATCTGAATCGATCATTTTCTCAATCACCGATTCAATCTGTCGATATTCCCAATGTCAGCTCCCAGTGTGAGTTTGAGGAGATCTGAATTGAAACTTTATTCCATCTTCAGACTCTGAATTCTAATTTTAGATTGGGATTCTTTCTCCAGTTTAAGGACCAGTTTTAAGCTGCTTCACACCTGAATCACAAAACTCCCACTTCACTTTCCTGACCTGGGCCCATCTGTTTCCTGAACCTGGACTGGTCTGAGTCAGACCAAACTGGATTGAGAAACAACCTTTTTAATCATCCCCAACACAATGTCCAGTGTTTGATTATCAGGAATGACAGGAAAAGGGAATACTTTCCTCCCCATACAGGGAGTCCCCATTCACAGGTTTCTCCAGTGAGTGTCGTGTTCTTCCTACAGTGGAGTATCTGTTCCACACAGTCTGTTATATGGCCCATTCCCATTATATTTCAGAACTATTCAAACATTGAAGGAAATTCTTCCAGATGATGTGATGAAATCTCAGTGTTTTATATATGGTGAACACACTGTCTCTTACAGTTTAAACATTCCCTTGTAATTAAAAAATTCCATCTGGAACTAACACCGAGTGAGAGAGCCCAGGGACAATCCCACATCTGAACACCTCATGATCTCACATTTAACAGCTTCAATACTCTATGCTCTGTAACAAATCCCAATTTCAATTCACTCTTTTCACATCAACTTTAAACATTCTGGTCAGTATGATGGATGAATATGAACATGTTCCATCGCTGTGTAAAGATAGAAAATTCCAGAACTATGGCGCATGCGCATACTCGCGCCGGCGGAGGCCCTTCGGCGCTGGTTGGCGGGGCGCCAAGCCTTTCGGTGCCGGCCTAGCCCCTGAAGGTGCGGAGGATTCCGCAGCTTCCGGGCGGCCCAACGCCAGAGTGGTTCACGCCACTCCTCGGCGCCGGTACGGCCCGCCCTGCCGGGTAGGGGAGAATCCTGCCCTGTATCTGTCACTCAGACCATCTCAGTCTCAGTCTGTGCACAATTCATTTAAAGCAAGATAACAGAAAAAGCGAATTACTGCAGTGATTAATCCCCGTTACCCAATAGAGGGCCCACCACCCTGTACAATTGAGTTTTGCCCTGTATATGTGCAGTGTGGAGACGTGTTCAGCAATGAGTTTGAGATATTGAAGGGAAACCTCATTACAAACAATATTAAAGGAAAAAGAGCAGCCAGGACTCAGGGACAATCAAATATGTCAGGGCTGGAGTCACATGGATGGTTAACGTGTGGGTGGACCATCATGTGTTTTCTCCATATTTAGTTGGTTAATTGAGTGGTTAAGAACATAACAGGTGGAATATGATGTTGTGATATTTGGTCTCCTTAGTTAAGGATGGATGAACCGACTTTAGTGGGACTGCATTACCTGTTTATTAGACAGATTACACACTCAAGGGACAGAGTGGGAAAGTGGAGTTAAGGTCGAAGATCAGCCATGATCTTACTGAATGGTGGAGCGGACTTGAAGAGTCTCTGTTTTTGTTTAATTTTGGAAAAGACAAAAAGGACCAGCCCCTGGTGAGAAGCAAGATCTGTCTGATACAGGACAATGTGGAGACAAACTGAACGGGACATCTAGAAATAAGCATTGTTCAGAATCATTGAGCCAAACAATCAATGCAACAGTGTGTGTAAATGAAGAAGAAATGTTTACTGTTGATATTAATGTGGCTGAATAATTTTGAATCAAGAATAAATGCTGCAGTGTGTGTGGGAGTCAAAATTACTAACTGCCAGTAGAGGGCAATATTGAGAAACAGGGTCACAGGGATTTGAAGATGGGCCATTGGTGGAATTATTGGAAAAATCCCAATATACACATATACGTAATCTGTCCGATGAACAGACATTACCTTCCCTCAAAGGTAAATATATCCTTATTGAGGTAAGGAGATTAAAACTAAAGGGCAGCATGGTGGCAGAGTGGTTAGCACTGCTGTCTCACGGCATCGAGATCATAGGTCTGGGTCACTGTCCGTGTGGAGTTTGCACAATCTCACCGTGTTTGCGTGGGTTTCACCCCCACAACCCAAAGATGTGCAGGTGAGGTGGATTGGCCATTCTAAATTGCCCCTTAATTGGAAAAAATGAATTGAGTACTCTAAATTTCTAAAAAAATCTATGCTCAGTTTTCCAGGTTAAATCCAATGGAAAATGAAACAGTTTTAAAGTAGTTAAGCGCTTCTCACTGTTTGATGTCTGGAAAGGTAACAGAACCTTCCAGAAAGCCTTCATTCTCCTGCCTTTTCAAAACCTATTCCGATTAGCCCATGTGAATTAAAATAAGCAATGACAAAAAATGTCCGATTGAAGGGTTGATTGTCTTGTTCCAAGTCCTTCTGGAATTGAATCACACCTTCCTCAGTTTGTTGTTCATCAACTTTCTTGTCAAAAGACCTGTAACAGAATTAAAAACAGAGGGATTAAAATGTTATTCATCCTGATAAAACCTGTTTGAAAACCAAGTTGGTTGCCAGGACAACAGGAACAGGAATTGACCATTCAGCCCATTGAGCCGCCCCCACCATTCAGTTAGTCCACAGCTGTAGTGACATCATCGAGAAGCTCGCCAAATGGACAGACAAGTGGCAGAGTTTAATACAGAGAAATGTGAGGTGGTGCATTTTGCAGACTGGATGGAGAGATCCAGACTTAATGACACAGTTCTAAAGAGTGTGTGGTAGCAGAGGGGCCTCAGGGTGCCCACCATGACTGGAAGGAAAAGCTAACAAGAGGCCGGCAAGAACATCATTTACATCCGGTAATGGATATAGAGGGAGAACTGCCTCCCCACCACGATAGATTCTCTGCCATTCTGGAGGGAAAATACACCAGTGTGAGAAATATTTTTCACAATGTAGTGTGTCAAGGTCGGGAACATGATGCATGATGCTGCCTACAGAGCACAGGATGGAGACCGAGCACAATTGTGTGGGGGCGGGAATCGCACGGGGGTTGCTCCCACGGTGGCCTGGCCCGCGATCAGTTCCCACCGATCCGCGAGCGGGCCTGTGCAGTGGGGGCACTCTTTTCCTTCCGCCTCGGCCATAGCCTCCGCGATGGCCGATGCGGAAGTGACCCCCCCCCTGCGCATGTGCGGGGATGACGTCAGCAGCAGTTGATGCTCCCGCGCATGCGCGGACTTCAGACAGCCGGCGGAATCCCTTCGGCCCTGGCTGGCGTGGCACCAAAGGCCTTTCCCGCCGCCCAGCGGCGCTAACCACTCCGGCGTGGGCCTAGCCCCTCAAGGTGAAGACTTGGCCCCTAAATGTGTGGAGAAATCCGCACCTTTGCGGCGGCCCAACGCCGGAGTGGTTCCCGCCACTCCATCCCGCCGGGACTCCCCGCCCCGCCGGGTAGGGGAGAATCCCGGCCATGATGTTAGCCACTTAACTCACCTGGTATAGTACCAAACAGGAGGTGCGAATACTGTTTTGACTGTTGGATCTGTTGATTCAGGCGAATTGATGACTTCAGGCACTATCTCTAGAAATACTCTGAATTTCTGTTGTATTTTGCCATTTTCCAAGTATCCGAAAACTCCCCAAGGGGCGGAGACAGGAACAACGGTACCTGCAGACAGAGAAACATCTGTTACAGCATTTAACTAGGTGATCAACTGATGGGCAGTCAAAGGTTCCAGGTGAGGGGTCAGGGTGACTTTGCTAAGATGTGGAAAAGTTGTGATATCACTTTAAGATAATATGCAAATGAACAAGTAGCCAGCATGTAGAGCAGCATGTGACCAGCATGGTCACACTCGTAGTGTGCCTCCCGACACCATATTTAAATACCAGTCCAGCAGACTCATATCACTCTCTGCAGCCCACCTCTCTTCACCAGACTGTGCAGCATGTTCACAACACAGTTGGAAAAGTCCAGCAGCCTCAAGAGAAAGTCTGTTCCTCAATCCAACCACTCTCCCCCCCGAGCCCATCACCTGTGAGGTGCCCATGCCCCACATGGATCTCCACCCACAGCCTCTGGCATCTTTGTGCATCGCCTGCCAGTAAATTGTGTGGTATCCCTTTGACCCCATTGTTTGTGAACTTCTCATGCAGCCTTATCAAACTCCAGGTTCCCTCCCCTTGGTCTTCCCTCTGCCTTCCATTAATAATTTTATTCATCCACCTCCTTGTTCCTCCGCCTAAAATCATCAGCCCTCCCACTAGCCCCCCAACCCTTTCATAACCCTCCTTCCACATTGCCCGTCTTGTCTTCGTCAAGCCATCAAAACACCCTCCTGACCCCACAACTCATCTCGCACTCCATCCCTGGTCAAACATGGCCGATACTCCCTACACCTCCCACATCCCAAACCCCCCCCATATCTGTGGTGCCACCTCCCCCATCCACCTCAAGGGGATTCCCACAACCCTCTGAACACCCATCAACGCATGTTTCCCCCTCTCCCCTCCTGACTTGGTTCACCCCTCAACAACCCATGGCAAGATTCTCATCCCTGGTGCACATCACCAACAATCGGTCCTGGTTCACCCACATCAATGCTACCACCAAGAAAGCACAACAGCACCTATACTTTCTCAGGAAACTAAGGAAATTCGGCATGTGCACATTGACTCTTACCAATTTTAACAGATGCACCATAGAAAACATTCTATCCAGCTGCATCACAGCTGGAATGGCAACTGCTCAGCCCAAGACTATAAGAAACTTCAGAGAGTTGTGAACACTGCACAGTCCATCACACAAACCCGCCTCCCATCCATTGAGTCCATCTACACCTCCCGCTGCCTTGAGAAAGCGGGCAGCGTAATCAAAGACCCCTCCCACCCGGCTTATTCACTCTTCCAATTTCTTCCATCGCGCAGGAGATACAGAAGTCTGAGAATACGCACTGACATTCAAAAACAGCTTCTGCCCCGCTGTTACCAGACTTCTGAATGATCATCTTATGAACTGAACTGATCTCTTGACACATTTTCCCGACTGAGTAGTACTACACTCGGTATGCTTCACCCGATGCCTGTGTCTATGTGTTTACACCGTGTATTTCATGTTTGCTCTATGTATTTTCTTTTCTTGTACAAAATGATCAATCTGAGCTGTACGCAGAACGATACCATTCACTTTTCACAATACTTTTCACTGTACTCCGTACACATGACAATAAACAAATCCAATCCAATCCCAATCCCCACCATGGATCGAGCCCCAACTCAATCCCGCAACCTAAGTCTTAACACTCGGATCCCCCACATTCCCGATGTTCAAACTTCCATCCACACCTCCCAACCTCCGATCTCCACACCTCTGACAACCCACAGCCGACTTCTGACCCCCCAACATCCACCCCTCTGAAATGTGACACCCCTTGACCTGCCCCTACCCCTTTGACTTAATTTTTAAAAATTAAGTCCAGTATATCCCCTCTTGCAAGAATTTCTAAATGCTGACTCAAAAAGCCCTCTTGGATCACCAATCAGGACAAAGCAGCCCACTCGATTGCTCCCCTTTCCACAACCATTCAAACCGTCTACCACTGATGAACAGTGGCAGCCGTGTGTACCATCTACAAGATGCAGTAACAGCAAAGCTCCTGAGGCAGCACCTTCCAAACTCACGGCCATTACCATCTATAAGGGCAAGAGCAGCAGATACCTGGGAGCCCCACACCTGGAGATACCACTCAAAGTCACTCACCACCCTGACTTGGAAATATGTCAGCGTTCCTTCATTGTCTCTGGGGTAACATCCTGGAACTCCCTCCCTCACAGCACAGTGGGTACAGCTACACCTCAGGGACAGCAGCGGTTCAAGAAGGCAATTCACCACCACCTTCTGATTGGCAACTAGGGACAGGCAATAACCAGCAACGCCATATCCCGTAAAATAATTTAAAAAAATAAATTTTAAGAACTGTCCTCTAAGCTTTTTAACATTTACTCTGCCAATTAATATTGGGGAAGTTGATAATCCCCAGCTAATATTGCCCTTTAATTTTTACACTTAGCATAGATTATCATAGAATTTACAGTGCAGAAGTAGGCCATTCGGCCCATCGAGTCTGCCCCGGCTCCTGGAAAGAGCACCCCACCCAAGGTCAACGCCTCCACCCTATCCCCGTAACGCCACCAAACAATAAGGGCAATTTTGGACACTAAGGGCAATGTATCATGGCCAATCCACCTCACCTGCACATCCTTGGACCATGGGAGGAAACCGGAACACCCGGAGGAAACCCACGCACACACAGGGAGGATGTGCAGACTCCGCACAGACAGTGACCCAAGACGGAATCGAACCCGGGACCCTGGAGCTGTGAAGCAATTGTGCTATCCACAATGCTACCGTGCTGCCCTTAAGAACAAATTAATCTACACTGTATCATTCTACTGTAATCCATGTACCTATCCAATAGCTGCTTGAAGGTCCCTAATGTTTCCAACTCAACTACTTCCACAGGCAGTGCATTCCATGCCCCCACTACTCCCTATGTTTCCTCACATTCCCACCAATCGACCATGATCCCCACAATGTACTGTATTCCAGATTATTCTTTTGCTCATCTCCGCCTCTGTTCTGAATTGTGATGCAGTTTTCCCAAAAGGTCACACATTGTATAAATCTGGATACCCTGTACATCAGAGCCAGCTAATGTGGTTTCACACCGTGGTTCAGTGTCCAAAGCTCATCTGTACCTATGGATGTATTCAAGAGTTGATTGCCTACCATAAAATAGGGACTGTCTGTCTGTCTGTCTGTCTGTCAGTCTGTTTCGTCTGTCTGTCAGTCTGTCTTTGTAGTGATGTGGTGTTTTAGTGTGTTTCTGTAGTGATGTAGTGTTTTAGTGTGTTTCTGTAGTAATGTTTTCTGTGGGTTTTTGTTTTCGGGAGTTTTTGGAGAATGTTTTTGAGGTCTTGACTTTTAGTTTTACTTCTCTAAGGATTTCCTACATATCTGCTTTACTACCTTTTCCTGACTTAGAACATAGACCGTAAAACATACAGTGCAGAAGGAGGCCATTCGGCCCATTGAGTCTGCACCGACCCACTTAAACCTCCACTTCCACCTTATCCCCGTAACCCAATAGCCTCTCCAAATCTTTTTGGTCACGAAGGACAATTTATCATGACCAATCCATTTAACCTGCACGTCTTTGGACTGTGGGAGGAAACCGGAGCACCCGGAGGAAATCCATGCAGACACGGGGAGAACATGCAGACTCCGCACAGACAGTGACCCAGTGGGGAATTGAATCTGGGACCCAGGCGCTGTGAAATCACAGTGCTATCCACTTGTGCTACCATGCTACCTAAAGTACACTCCCAGCTAAGTGATTGTTCCCTTTTTCATTTTATGTTTGACCTAAATTGAGGAGCCTAAAAAAGATATTGTAGCCAGATCAAATTGCATGCTGATGGAAAGTGGCCAACTCTGAGGCTTTAACCAAATATGGGCATAACCATCAACTGGTTCAACAGACAACAGGTCATCGCAGGCGCTTGAAAAATAGAAAACAGTAGCTGGAGGAAATGAAATGAAATGAAAATCACTTATTGTCACAAGTAGGCTTCAAATGAAGTTACTGTGAAAAGCCCCTAGTCGCCACATTCCGACGCCTGTTCGGGGAGGCTGGTACGGGATGTCATGAGAGTGTCCCTTAGAGAAATGTTTTTTGTCTTATCACATGACTTCAATTATGTCATTGTCTCGGTGGAGCTGGGCTGTGGCTCTGTGAGTTTACTTTCATTTTTGACTTTTCTGGTTTTGTACTGGTTTGTACTGCACAGGTTGAAAGAAGGATTTATCTATCTTCAGTTTCAAAGCTGTTTCCGACTGTTTGATAACTTAAAATAAATAATTGTTTTCTGATAGGAATTCAAACCAGCTGTTTGGAAATAAAACAAGAGTATCCGTACCAAATCTTTTACCAATAAGAGTGCAGGTCCACACCTTTGAAAGGGGTTTCTGCTTTTGATTTGGATCTTGCTGGATCTTCCCGTACCAGCCTCCCCGAACAGGCACCGGAATGTGGCAACTAGGGACTTTTCACAATAACTTCATTGAAGTCTACTTGTGACAAGAAGCAGTTTTCATTTCATTTCATTGTTATTAAATTGGAACAGTTAAGGGGGATTCATTAAGGGTTATAAATAGATTACTATAGCTTTGTGGGGTATTCATGTTTGTAGTTGATAAAAATTCTTGCATGTGTGTGGTCATACAAATGTTAACTAAATTCATAGAATAAAGTTTGTTTTTTTAATTAAAAGCACCTCAGAATTCTGTTGAATAACACCCGAATGGCAGGCCCTTGTGCTCATCCCAGCCACATTCAATAAACAGTTGTAGGTCAGGTGGTGTACTTTGGAGTTTTCTAAACCCTGGCCCAGAACAAAGAGTCCATTCGGCCCTTAAAGCGTGCTCCATGATTGCAGCTGCATCAGAAGTTAACTTAACAACTGAAGTAACGAGATGTTGTCTGATGAGATAAACAGCAGGAAATAACCTGATTCACTGGAACAATGAGATTGTTTCTGCTGAAAAGTTAGGATTTGGTGACTTGCTTCATGCAGGAATCCAGGAACCGAGCCACACACCTCCTTGAGAAATAAGGTATAAATATGCTGGTGAACAGAACACTGACAGCGACCACCCAGGAATAACAATCTGATAAAGAGGAAAGAAAAACCCTGAGCTTGAAGCCCCGGAGACGGTGAGCCGGAACCCAGAGACCGCAGCAATGGGAGTTGAGCCCTGTTAGCGCCTGGCCAGAGTGACTCGGATTTGACTCACTGATCTTTGGGGAAATAAGTGTTGCTTATTTGTGAAACATATCTTAATGTGTTGAAAGATCAAATAGCAATCGGGAGAATTCAGAATGTCCAAATGACCTAACAGCACGTCTTTCGGGACTTGTGGAAGGAAATCGGGGCACCCGGAGGAAACCCACGCAGACACAGGGAGAACGTGCAGATCTGCACAGGTGTGACCCAAGCCGGGAATCGAACCTGGGAGCCTGGCGCTGTGAAGCAACAGTGCTTTCCACTGTGCTATCAGGCAGCCCATAATAGATTGAGCAGCAGCGCCTCGATCAACAATATCATCCCTCCGCACTGCAGTAATTGACTCCTTGATCAATAATGTGACACCAGCTCCTCTGTTAGGGGGCATTGCCAGGTCACTGCCAAGGTACTGCCTGGCATGTCCCTCTTCTTGGGGCTGTACTTACACCCCTGATCCCTTCACCTGATTCACATTGCTCCAAACCTATTGTAAACCTTGACACTGTGATATCACAAGGGGGAGGGGGGGAATCCCAATGTGTGGGGACGACACTGCGGGAAGCCCCCAATGAGATTTATATAGATTTAAATCTGGTCCCCAACCTTCCTGGGCAGGGACCTAATTCTGTCAATGGCGGGCTGGGGATCCCATATGAAAGATTCTCGGTTTTGGTCTCCGACGGGTTTCTGGGCCCTGCCGGCCAATGTTTCAGTTCCATGATCTTTCATCAGAA
This sequence comes from Scyliorhinus torazame, assembly GCF_047496885.1. Lineage (NCBI taxonomy): Eukaryota > Metazoa > Chordata > Chondrichthyes > Carcharhiniformes > Scyliorhinidae > Scyliorhinus > Scyliorhinus torazame. The sequence continues at coordinate 328,030,256 of NC_092710.1, forward strand.
CTGGGTAATGTTAGAGATGAAACGAGGTTTAAATAAGTCTGAGGGGGACAGGGTGGGTGAAAGAACACAAAGTAAGGCTGGGAGAGGGGGAAGACAGGAGAGATTAAATGGCCAAAGGGTTGAAGGTGGAAGGCCAAAGGGGGAGGAATGGGATGGTATTAGTTAAAAAAAACCTTTCCTGGGATCTGGGTGTTGGTGACTGGACCAGATTTGTTGTCCATTCCTGATTGTCCCTGGCAGGAGGATGGAAAGCCGCCATCTTGATCGGCTGTGATCCGTGTGGTGTAGGTACACCCACGCTGCTGTTAGGAAGGGAATTCCATGATTTTTCACCCAGCAGAGAGACAATATAAATAAAGGGAACAGTTCTAAAGGGGGGGGGCAGGAGCAGAGGGGCCGATGTGTGTGATAACTCCGTATAAGTTATTGAAGGTGGCAGGGTGGGCTGAGAGAGCAGTTAATAAAGAACATAGCCATCTAGACTTTATAAATAGGAGCAATGATTCCAAAAGTAAAGCTAAAGTTCCCATGATAGTGAAGGGTGGGAGCAATAAGTCCGGAAAACCCTGGACGTCAAGGCATATCCAATGTTAGATAAGGAAAAAACGGGATTTAAAGTGATTAAGAAATGAAGCAAAGGCAACATGAGGAAAACGATTTTCACGAAGCGAGTGGTTAGGATTTGGAATACACTGTCTGAGGATTGAGCTGGAGGCAGGTTCAATTGAGGCTTTCAAGTGGGAATTGAATTATTATCTGCAAGGGAAGAATATGTAGGGTTAAGGGAAGAAGGCAGAGGAGGGGCACAATGCCAATTGTTCCTTCAGGGAGACAGCACAGACACGATGGGCTGAATGGCCTCCTCTGTGCTGTCACTGTTTTATGATTTGATGGTTCTATCTATGTTTGGTCTCCCCAGTGTAGAGAAGAAACATGGTGAGCAGCAAATACAGTTACTAACTAGAAAAAGCACTAGTGAATCACTTTGAGACCCGGAAATATAAGTGAGGTCTTGGATGGTGAGAAAAATATATTCAGTGCTCGCAGGGGAAGGTGTGCGAATGCAGGAGGGTGTTCGGGGTGATTGAGTAAATGTGACATTTGAATTGAATCAAAAATGTCACATTTAATGCTTTGTGCTAATACATACCCAGGATCTCTGTTCTTGCACCCCTGGAAAATTTTTCTATTTATTTCATATTTGTGTGATGAAAATATCATGGATGGGATTGTCCAGCCCGCTTTCCGGTGCGACGCCCCACCCACCTCCCGCCGGCAACAGAATTCTTACTGTGGCATACTGTGAAACAGGTTTGTGTGTGTGGATGTGGCTACTTTAATTAAACTGAAGACAGTTTAACTGCAAGATTAGAAACATAAAAAAGGTGTTGGATGTGAAAGCAAGTGTTTTTAAACAAAGAAGAGCAGAGCTGAAATGAGAATAGTGAGATTCATAAATGGAAATTTGCATTAAGAAGATAAGGCGGGTGACTGGAAGTTGAATTACTCTATTTCAAAAGGGGAATAGACTATAATCAAAAATCAGAAAGCATAAAGCAAAGTATAACGTTTATTTTCACCCGAAATAAATAGCAATTAAAAAAAACATGAACCTTCTGTGTGTTCTGAGAATGCAAATTTCCAAAGGGATGAATAAACAATAGAATTAAAGACAAAAGGGGAAAAACAGATTTAAAGAGAGACTGTAAGCTGTCTCATCTTTGGTGGCACTGGAGTGCTACTTTGGGCTGCGCTAGAGTGCTTAAGTTGGGGTTTAGTGACAGAGCTCAGTGAGGAGGGAGAAGGTGCTCGTTTCATTTTCTATCTTTCCTCAGAACAGCGAATGGCAGCGGCCTTGCATTGGGGGCCTTTGGGGCCACCAACAGCGTCTTTCGGAGGCGACGCACAGTTCAGAAAGTGACATGGTCCCAACGGAGACATACAGAGTATTTTCTTGCTGTTTTTAAGTATAATACATTAGCTTAAACAAAGGGAGGGATTATAATAGAAGTGATTTGAAATGAAGGAAGGTCCCTCGCCAAAGTAAATTTTATTAAAGGGCATAAATAATCTAATCTAGAGAGAGAGCTCATATCCATGGTGTCCTCCTCTTGCACAACATGGGAAACACTGGACGCTTCCCGTGTCCCTGGTGACCACTTGTGCCGAATGAGTGGCCGACTGCTGCTATTGGCTGACTGCATTTTGGAGCCAAAGCTGCGAGTGGACTTACTGTGGAGCATTCACGATGCTGAGAATGTTGTGGATAGCACGTTTAGCAAGGTGGGCACACTGCAGGTTAGGGTTAACAAGCAAAAAGGGAATGTGTGACCATCAGATAAAGTAAAATAGTCAGGAAGGAAGCGCAGGAGACCCCTATGGTCATCCTCCTCTCAAACAGATAGGCCAATTTGGATATTGTTGGACAGGGCCTCTCAGAGAAAAGCAGCAACAGCCAAGTTCATGGAACCTCAGGTGGCTCTGCTGCACAGACGGGGAGTTAAACCAATGGCATGGCTATAGTGATGGGGGATTCAACAACAAAGGACACAGACAGGCCCTTCTGTGACCGGAGACGTGAATCCAGGTTGGTTTGTTTCCTCTCCAATGCCAGGATCAGAGATGTCATGGAGCTGCTGCAAGGCATTCTGGAGAGGGAGGGTGAACTGCCAATGGTCATGGTACACATAGTTACCAACAGCCAGTGGTTGTGGTACACATAGTTACCAACAGCCAGTGGTTGTGGTACACATAGTTACCAACAGCCAGTGGTTGTGGTACACATAGTTACCAACAGCCAGTGGTTGTGGTACACATAGCTACCAACAGCCAGTGGTTGTGGTACACATAGTTACCAACAGCCAGTGGTTGTGGTACACATAGCTACCAACAGCCAATGGTCGTGGTACAAATAGCTACCAACAGCCAGTGGTTGTGGTACACATAGCTACCAACAGTCAGTGGTTGTTGTTCACATAGCTACCAAAAGGCAGTGGTCGTGGTACACATAGCTACCAACAACATATGTAAACAAAGGGATGAAGGTCTGCAAGCTGACTATAGGAAGTTAGGAGATAGGCTAAAATTCACGTCCTCAAATATCCTAATCTTAGGATTACTCCCAGTGCAGTGCGCTGGCAAGAACAGAAAAAAACGAGGATGCGTGGATGAAGAAATGGTGTACCACACAACAATTTTGAGTTTTGAGGCATTGGGACTATTTCTAGGGAAGGTGGAACGTTTCACCCGGGGAAGAGCTGTGACCAATATCCGCATTAGCTTTTGCTAGTTCTGCTGGGGAGGTTTTAAACTTGTGTGGCAGGGGGATCAGAATCCAAGGGTATTCTTAGATGGGGCAGATTTGCACGTTATCAGCACCCCGGAAGACAAAAGAAACTAGAGCTAAAAAATGTCCACTATATGATATTGACACGGTTCAACTCTATTTTTCGTAGTTCATGGGGTGTGGGCATTGCAGGCTGTGCCATCATTTGTTGCCCATCCGTAGCTGCCCTTGAGGAGGCAGTTAAGAGTCGACCACATTGTTGTGGGTCTGTAGACACATGTAGGCCAGACCAGTTAAGGATGGCAGATTTCCTTCCTTAATTTCATAGAATTTACAGTGCAGAAGGAGGCCCGTCGGCCCATCAAGTCTGCACCATCTCTTGGAAAGAGCACCCTACCCAAGAGCACACCTCCACCCTATCCCCATAACCCAGCAACCCCACCCAACACTAAGGGCAATTTTGGACACTAAGGGCAATTTAGCATGGCCAATCCACCTAACTGCACATCTTTGGATTGTGGGAGGAAACCGGAGCACCCGGAGGAAACCCACGCACACACGGGGAGAATGTGCAGACTCCGCACAGACAGTGATCCAAGCCGGGAATCGAATTTGGGACCCTGGAGCTGTGAACATAAGAACATAAGAACTAGAAGCAGGAGTAGGCCATCTGGCCCCTCAAGCCTGCTCCACCATTCAATGAGATCATGGCTGATCTTTTGTGGACTCAGCTCCACTTTTCGGCCCGAACACCATAACCCTTAATCTCTTTATTCTTCAAAAAAACTATCTATCTTTATCTTAAAAACATTTAATGAATGAGCCTCTACTGCTTCACTGGGCAAGGAATTCCATAGATTCACAACCCTTTGGGTGAAGAAGTTCCTCCTAAACTCATTCCTAAATCTACTTCCCCTTATTTTGAGGCTATGCCCCCTAGTTCTGCTTTCACCCGCCAGTGGAAACAACCTGCCCGCATCTATCCTATCTATTCCCTTCATAATCTTATATGTTTCTATAAGATCCCCACTCATCCTTCTATATTCCAACGAGTACAGTCCCAATCTACTCAACCTCTCCTCGTAATCCAACCCCTTCAGCTCTGGGATTAACCTAGTGAATCTCCTCTGCACACCCTCCAGTGCCAGTACGTCCTTTCTCGAGTAAGGAGACCAAAACTGAACAGAATACTCCAGATGTGGCCTCACTAACACCTTATACAATTGCAGCAGAACCTCCCTAGTCTTAAACTCCATCCCTCTAGCAATGAAGGACAAAATTCCATTTGCCTTCTTAATCACCTGTTGCACCTGAAAACCAACTTTTTGCGACTCATGCACTAGCACACCCAGGTCTCTCTGCAAAGCAGTATGTTTTAATATTTTATCATTTAAATAATAATCCCTTTTGCTGTTATTCCTACCAAAATGGATAACCTCACATTTGTCAACATTGTATTCCATCTGCCAGACCCTAGCCCATTCACTTAGCCTATCCAAATCCCTCTGCAGACTTCCAGTATCCTCTGCACTTTTGGCTTTACCACTTATCTTAGTGTCGTCTGCAAACTTGGACACATTGCCCTTGGTCCCCAACTCCAAATCATCTATGTAAATTGTGAACAGTTGTGGGCCCAACACTGATCCCTGAGGGACACCACTAGCTACTGATTGCCAACCAGAGAAACACCCATTAATCCCCACTCTTTGCTTTCTATTAATTAACCAATCCTCTATCCATGCTACTACTTTCCCCTTAATGCCATGCATCTTTATCTTATGCAACAACCTTTTGTGTGGCACCTTGTCAAAGGCTTTCTGGAAATTCAGATATACCACATCCATTGGTTCCCCGTTATCTACCGCACTGTTAATGTCCTCAAAAAATTCCACTAAATTAGTTAGGCACGACCTGCCCTTTATGAACCCATGGTGCGTCTGTCCAATGGGACAATTTCCATCCAGATGCCTCGCTATTTCTTCCTTGATGATAGATTCCAGCATCTTCCCTACTACCGAAGTTAAGCTCACTGGCCTATAATTACCCGCTTTCTGCCTACCTCCTTTTTTAAACAGTGGTGTCACGTTTGCTAATTTCCAATCCGCCGGGACCACCCCAGAGTCTAGTGAATTTTGGTAAATTATCACGAGTGCATTTGCAATTTCCCTAGCCATCTCTTTTAGCACTCTGGGATGCATTCCATCACGTCCAGGAGACTTGTCTACCTTTAGCCCCATTAGCTTGCCCATCACTACCTCCTTGGTGATAACAATCCTCTCAAGGTCCTCACCTGACATAGCATCATTTCCATCAGTCACGGGCATGTTATTTGTGTCTTCCACTGTGAAGACCGACACAAAAAACCTGTTCTGTTCCTCAGCCATTTCCTCATCTCCCATTACTAAATCTCCCTTCTCATCCTCGAAAGAACCAATATTTACCTTAGCCACTCTTTTTTGTTTTATGTATTTGTAGAAACTTTTACTATCTGATTTTATATTCTGAGCAAGTTTACTCTCATAATCTATCTTACTCTTCTTTATAGCTTTTTTAGTAGCTTTCTGTTGCCCCCTAAAGATTTCCCAGTCCTCTAGTCTCCCACTGATCTTTGCTACTTTGTATGTTTTTTCCTTCAATTTGATACTCTCCCTTATTTCCTTAGATATCCACGGTCGATTTTCCCTGTTTTTGCCGCCCTTCCTTTTTGTTGGTATAAACCTTTGCTGAGCACTGTGAAAAATCACTTGGAAGGTTCTCCACTGTTTCTCAACTGTTTCACTATAAAGTCTTTGCTCCCAGTCTACCTTAGCTAGTTCTTCTCTCATCCCATTGTAATCTCCTTTGTTTAAGCACAAAACACTAGTGCTTGATTTTACCTTCTCACCCTCCATCTGTATTTTAAATTCCATCATATTGTGAAGGCTCCTTCTGAGAGGATCCCTAACTATGAGATCCTGAATCAATCCTGTCTCATTACACAGGACCAGATCTAGGACCGCTTGTTCCCTCGTAGGTTCCATTACATACTGTTCTAGGAAACTATCGCGGATACATTCTATAAACTCCTCCTCAAGGCTGCCTTGACCGACCTGGTTAAACCAATCGACACGTAGATTAAAATCCCCCATGATAACTACTGTACCATTTCTACATGCATCTGTTATTTCTTTGTTTATTGCCTGCCCCACCATAATGTTACTATTTGGTGGCCTATAGACTACTCCTATCAGTGACTTTTTCGCCTTACTATTCCTGATTTCCACCCAAATGGATTTAACCTTATCCTCCATAGCACCGATGTCATCCCTTACTGTTGCCCGGATGTCATCCTTAAATAACAGAGCTACACCACCTCCCTTACCATCCACTCTGTCCTTCCGAAAGGTTTGATACCCTCGGATATTTTACTCCCAGTTGTGACCATCCTTTAACCATGTTTCAGTAATGGCCACTAAATCATAGTCATTCACGATGATTTGCGCCATCAACTCATTTACCTTAGTCCGAATACTACGAGCATTCAGGTAAAGTACACTTATGTTGGCTTTTTTACCTCTGTTCTGAATCTTAACACCTCGATCAGTAACCTCTCCTAAGTTATATTTCCTCTTAACCTTTCTCCTAATTTTCCTTGTCGTCGAACCCATATCTTCCTGTAACAACCTGCCGCGTCGCTTACCATTAATGTTTTCACTTCCCGTTTTATTTCTTTTAGTATTCCTGGTCCTATTCACTGAGCTCCCCTCAGTCACTGTACCTTGTACTGTCGCCCTTTTTGATTTTTGACTTTGGCTTCTCTGCCTTACACTTTCCCCCTTACTGCCTTTTATTTCTGTCCCTGTTTTACTACCTTCCAACTTCCTGCATCGGTTCCCATTCCCCAGCCACATTAATTTAAACTCTCCCCATCAGCTCTGGCAATCGGTTCCAGTCCTGCCCAGGTACTGACCATCCGGTTTGTACTAGTCCCACCTCCCCCAGAACTGGTTCCAATGTCCCAGGAATTTGAATCCCTCCCTCTTGTACCATCTCTCGAGCCACGTATTCATCCTCTCTATCCTGACATACCTACTCTGACTAGCTCGTGGCACTGGTAGCAATCCTGAGATTACTACCTTTGAGGTCCTACTTTTTAGTTTAACTCCTAGCTCCCTAAATTCAGCTTGTAGGACCTCATCCCGTTTTTTACCTATATCGTTGGTGCCTATGTGCACCATGACAGCTGGCTGTTCACCCTCCCCCCCCCCCCAGAATGTCCTGCAGCCGCTCCGAGACATCCTTGACCCTCGCACCAGGGAGGCAACATACCATCCTGGAGTCTCGATTGCGTCCGCAGAACCGCCTGTCTATTTCCCTTACAATTGAGTCCCCTATCACTATAGCCCTGCCATTCTTCTTCCTGCCCAGCTGCGCAGCAGAGCCAGCCACGGTGCCATGAACCTGGCTGCTGCTGCCTTCCCCTGGTGAGCCATCTCCCTCAACAGTATCCAAAGCGGTATATCTGTTTTGCAGGGAGATGACCGCAGAGGACACCTGCACTGCCTTCCTACTCTTGCTCTGTCTTTTGGTCACCCATTTACTATCTCCCTCAGTACCTTTCACCTGCGGTGTGACCAACTCGCTAAACGTGCTATCCACGACGTCCTCAGCATCGCGGATGCTCCAAAGTGAGTCCATCCGCAGCTCCAGAGCCGTCAAGCGGTCTAACAGGAGCTGCAACTGGACACACTTCTTGCACGTGAAGGAGCCAGGGACAGTGGACGTGTCCCTGAGCTCCCACATCGCACACGAGGAGCATGACACGAAGTGAAGCAATTGTATTAACCACAATGTGGCCGTGCTGCCCGCCAGACCAGTTAAGGATGGCAGATTTCCTTCCTTAAAGGACATTAGTGAACCAGATGGGTTTTTATGACAATCGACAATGGTTTCATGGTCATCACTAGACTTTTACTTCCAGATTTTGTATTGAATTCAAATTTCACCACCTGCAGTGGCAGGATTTGAACCGGGGACCCCAGAGCATTACTCTGTGTCTCTGGATTATTGTCCAGTGACAATACCACTTTGACACCGCCTCCCCCAAGGAGCATTGCAAGGAGTATTACAAACAAGGCAGATTGACTCCTAGGTACATAACAGCACATAACTCCTAGGTACATGAGGTACCTAGGTACAGAACTGGCTTTGAAAGCAGACCAAGGCAGGCCAGCAGCACGGTTCGATTCCCGTACCAGCCTCCCCGAACAGGCACCGGAATGTGGCGACTAGGGGCTTTTCACAGTAACTTCATTTGAAGCCTACTTGTGACAATAAGCAATTTTCATTCATTTCATTTTTCAGCAGGATGTTGTTATCACAGAAACCTGGCTAAAGGACGGGCAAATTTAGTAGCTCAATATCCTTGGATATTACGTTTTCGGCAGGATTGAATGGGTGACACAAAAGGAGTGGGGCGGGGAAGCATTATTGGTTTAATAATCAATTAGTTGTGAGAAGAGATGGTATAGTAAACGGGTTAACAATTGAGGCTTTATTGGTTGAGTTTAGGAATAAGAAAGGGGGCGGTCACACTACTGGGAGTATTCTACACATCCCGAAATAGTGAGAGGGAGATAGAAGAAGATATATGTGGACAAATTTCCACCTGTAGGAATAAGAGGGCAACAATAGTCGGAGACTTTAATGATCCCATTATCAACTGGTTTTCAAACAATGGAAATGAAAAAACGAAAATCGCTTATTGTCACAAGTAGGCTTCAAATGAAGTTACTGTGAAAAGCCCCTAGTCGCCACATTCCAGCGCCTGTTCGGGGAGGCTAGTACGGGAATTGAACCGTGCTGCTGGCTTCCCTTGGTCTGCTTTCAAAGCCAGCGAGAATGGGGATTGAGGGTGAAAATTCCATGTGTTGTATCCAAGGAATTATTTTAAAACAATGCATGGCAAGCCCAATGAGAGGAGACATAATTCTGGATTTACTCTTGGGAATTAAGATAGGCAAGTGGGTGAAGTGACAATGGGTGTTCATATCGGAGATAGTGACCAGAATTCAGATAGATTTAGAATTGTTATGGAAAAGGACAGAGATAAATCAGGAGTAAAAATATTAAACTTGGGTGAGGCAAAGTTTACAAAACTGAGAAGTGATTTGGCTGAAACCAAAGAGAAAATGCTGGAAAATCTCAGCAGGTCCGGCAGCAGCTGTAGGGAGAGAAAAGAGCTAACCTTTCGAGACCAGATGACCCTTAGTCTGAGGTGGACTGGACAAGACGGCTAAAGAATAAACCAGTGAGAAGCAGTTATAAGTGAGATCCTTCGGGTTCAAAGCAGACATGTCCCCTCCGAAGATCAGAATGGTACTGCCAAATCTAGACCCCCATGGTTATCGAGAAAAATACAGTCGAAGAAGAAAGCAGAAAACAAAAGCTTCTGATAGTGACAAAAAACTCAACACAATAGTATCGAAAGTACAGGGGTCAAGAAAAAATAGAAATACGGAAATCAAAAAGAGGGCAGGAAAAAATATTCACAAGCAAGTTTAAGGAAACCCCAAGATGTTTTACCAGCATTTAAAGAGCAAAAGGATACTTACGCAAAAATGGGACCTATCAGAGATAAAGAAGCAAACTTTTGTGAAGATGTAGAGGATATGGGAAGAGTTTTAAATGATTTTTTGCTTCCTTAGTCACAAAGGAAAGGAATGATGTGGCTATAGTCGAAGGGGAGCAGTGTGAAATATTGCATAAAATAATCATAATGAGAGATGAAGTGTGAGAGGGCTTGGAATTCTTGAAAGTGGATAAGTCACCAGGGTTCAATGGATTATTTCCCAGGATATTGAAGGAGGTCGGAGTAAATAGCAGATGTTCTGAGGATTATTTTACAATATTCACTGGACATGGAGGAGATTCCAAGGGACTAGAGGAATGCAAGTGTGGTTCCATTGTTTAAAAGGTTATAAAGGAAAGGTCAAACAATTATAGGCCGGTTAGTCTTACATCGGTGGTGGTTCCACATGGCAGATTGGTCAAAAATGTAAATACCCATGGGATACAGGGTAACATGGTGAATTGGATCAAAATTCGGCCCATCGAGCCTGCTCCGCCATTCGATCATGGCTAATTACCTCATCTGTTACCTACAATGCTACAGACCAAGAGCTGGGTGGCGAAATCAGCCAGAGCATCTCCTCCCTGGAACACGTGACCTAGGAGCAGGAGTACGCAATTTATCCTCCCGAGTCTAACACCCTCAATGTGATCATGGCTGATCCCATCATGGCCTCAACTCTACTGTCCTGCCCGTTCTCCATAACCCTTCAACCCATTACCAATTAAAAATCTGTCTCACTCCTCAAACTTACTCACTCTCCCTGCATCCACCGCACTCTGGGGTAACGTATTCCACAGATTCACAACCTTTTGGGAGAAGTAGTTTCTCTTCAACCTTGTTTTAAATTTGTGACCCCTTATCCTGAGACTATGACCTCTCCTTCTAGAATGCTCTACAAGAGGAAGCATCTGATCCACTTCTACTTTATCCATGGCTTTTAGCATCTTGTATGTCTCAATTTGATCTCCCCTCATTCTTCTAAACTCTCGAGGGTATAGGCCTAAAATGTTCAATGCCTTCTCATATGAAAAACTCCTCGGCTGGATTTTCCGTTCCTGAGGCTAAGTACTGATGCCAACAGAGGATCCGGTGGCATTTCACAATGGGAAAATTGGCGCCAAACCCTCGGCGATTCTGCTACCGATGCGGGGCTAGAACCGGCGCCACGAGAAACACCTGCAGAACATGCGGAAAACAGTTGGGGAATGGCAGGTCCCGTGCTGCACATGCTCAGGGCTGACAAGCTGCAGCCCCACGTATGCCTACACCTCCCACACACAAACTAATCGCACCGGCAAAGATAGCGTAGGCCATGCTGGACCATGTACCCGCCCACCCCAACCCCACAGCCCACCTCCTGGCCACCTTCCACTACCCCCCCGGCCCTGGAGGAAGCCCCCCCGGCCAGCGGCATGCATCGCGGCCGAGTGTGGTGGTGTTAGACACTGTCCGCACGCCCTCTCTCTCTCCGCAGCTGGCACACCAGGATCCCGACCGCTGAGACTACACATAGCCACGCTGGCGGGAACTCAGCCATCGGAGGCGGAGCATCACGGATGGGTCGGTTAATGACACACCAATGGGGTTTCGACTGCGCGCAGCGGGCGTCCCGATGACGCCAATTTGGAGAAGCGGAGCATTGCAACCCGGCGTCAAACCGATTCTGGCGTCAGGAGCCATTCTCCGCCCGATTGCCGTTCCCGATTTCAGCGTCGGGCAACGGAGAATCCCCCTCATCTCTGGAATCAATCGAGTGAACCTCCTCCGACCTGCCTCAAATGCCACAATGTCTTTCCTCAAATAAGAGGACCAAAACTGTGCACAATACTCCAGGTGTGGTCTCACCAATGCCTTGTCTAGTTGCAACAACACAGCCTTACCTTTAAATTCAATTCCTTTAGCTCTAAATGCCGACATTCCATTCGCTTTCTTTATTACATGCTGCACCTGCATGCTAGTTTTATAAGACCATAAGACATAGGAGCAGAATTCAGCCACTCGGCCGATCGAGTCTGCTCCGCCATTCAACCATGGCTGATATTTTTCTCATCCCCATTTAACTTCATTCCTTACTAACAATGCAACACCGCCCTTTTGCCCATCTGCCTGCCCTTTCGATCGGACACATAAACTTGGATATTTAGATCCCATTCCTGATCCCCTTGCTGATGTGATGTCTCTGTGATGCCCACATCATCGTACCGGCCAATTTCAATGTTCGCAACAAGCTCATTTACCTTGTTCCGTATACTGCGCGCATTTAGGTACAACACCCTTCTCATAATTGCCACCTTTTTTTGCTCTGCTGAGGGTGATGTTGTTCTCTTATTTTTGTTCTTGATTTTCCCTTCAGCTATTACACCTTCTAAGCTAACCCTCTGGTTCCCACCCCTCTGCCATACTAGTTTAAATCCTCACGAGTGACTCTCACAAACTTCCCAGCCAGGATGTCAGTGCCCCTCCAGTTTAGATGTAGCCCTTCCTTCTTGTACAGGTCCCACCTGCCCCGGAAGAGATCCCAATGATCCAGAAATCTGAAACTCTCCCTCCTACACCACCAGTTTAGCCACGTATTTAGCTGCACCATCCTCCAATTTCTATCCTCACTGGCACGTGGCACAGGAAGTAATACTGAGATTACAACCCTGAGATTATCTTCATATGTTGACATTATACCTTGCTGACCCAAATCTAGATGATTAAAATTCATCAAATGTGTAATAGTCCGAAGACCAGTCCCTGGGGAACATCACTCTCTACTTCCCCAGTCTGAAAAACAACTGTTCACCACTATGCTCTGCTTTCCATCACTGGTTCCATTCTGTCTCCCTGCTGCCAATCCCTTCCATCGCATGAGTTTCAATTTTGCTGACAGTCTGTTACTAATATAGTAATTTGTGAAACACCTTTTGAAAGTGCACAGACATAACATCAACTGTACACCCTTTAAACCATTAAATATCAGGATGAAGTTATTCAAACACAATTCTTCTTGAACAAGCAGAATTTCGTGCCACTGAGTCTCAGCAGGAGACGGCAGCACGGCAGCATAGTGGTTAGTCCTGGGCTTCACAGCGCCAGGGTCCCAGGTTCGATTCCCTGATGGGTCACTGTCTGTGCGGAGTCTGCACGTTCTCCCCGTATCTGCTTGGTTTACTCCAGGTGCTCCGGTTTCCTCCCACAGTCAAAAGACGTGCAGGTTAGGTGGATTGGCCAATCTAAGTTGCCCTCAGTGTCCAAAAAAAAGGTTAGGAGGGGTTATTGGGTTAAGGGGATTGGGTTGAAGTGAGGGATTAAATGGGTTGGTGCAGACTCGATGGGCCGAATGGCCTCCTTCTGCACTGTATGTTTTATGATCTATGTTCAGTCAGGAGCCAGCATTCCCGCAGCATCCAATAAGCTGAGAGAGACGCAGTTTATCAGCTTCCACAAAGGTTCATGTCGACTCCAATAGTGGGATTCATGCCTGACAAAAAGCCTTTCTTATACTCGGAAAATTCAACAGCCCCACAGCTGGAGTCAGAACATGAGTTTGGAATCTCACTCCCAGCACACTTGGGAAACCTCCCCAGATTCTGGGAACATAAATCCTGCAAGTATCAAAGAAGTTGCCCAAATGTCCCTTCAACCCACTAGTCACATGTGAACGAGGAACGCTCTGGGATTGACAATGGTGGAATTCTTTTGTCAGTGTGTCAATCTGTACAGAAAGTTTCAAATGTGACAGGTTAAAGAGTGAACGGTTGTTTTATATTCTGTTGTTACTTTAAAGGAACATCTGACATACCTGCAACATTACCACAACGTGAATAATTGAAAAGTTTCTCCAGGCCGATCTCCATCGCACTTTTAAAATTCACTGCATGAACCTCAGTTTCAACCCTCTGGCGAAATTTGTATTTCATCTCTACATAATTCTGAAACAAGAAAATAAAATCTATTCTGAAACAAGAAAATAAAATCTATCAGCATATGACACAACTGAACGAGCACCAAAATACCTCAGTGTTGAGAGGACTGTCCTCGGTTCCCAGGTGTGGGAGCAGCATTCATGTCCTGGATGGACTGACCTTGTGAAAGAGTTTGGAGTTTTTGATGGAAGTCTTGGCATCACCACTTCAGGATACATTTTCCTTCCCCCCCCCTCATGCACTCTTTCAACTTTAGAGATGTACTGCACGATGGGCCTCACTCCTTCCCCTTGGATATTCAATTTAAACAAATATAGAGAATGTTCACATAGAATTTACAGTGCAGATGGAGGTCATTCGGCCCATCGAGTCTGCACCGGCCCTTGGAAAGAGTACCCCATCAAACCCACACTTCCAACCAATCCCCGTAACACCACCTAACCTTTTTGGACCTATATGGATTTCAGTAAGGCATTTCATAAGGTTCCCCATGGTAGGCTCATTCAGAATGTTAGGGGGCATAGGATACAGGGAAATCTAGCTGTCTGGATACAGAATTGTCTGGCTGTAAGAAGACAGCGAGTGGTAGTGGATGGAAAGTATTCCGCCTGGAGGTCGGTGACTAGTGGTGTCCCGTAGGGATCTGTGCTGGGACGTCTGCTCGTTGTGTTTAATAACTTGGATGAGGAAGTGGAAGGGTGGGTTAGTAAGTTTGCCAATGACACGGAGGTTGGTGGAGTTGTAGATAGTGTTGAGAGCTGTTGCAGGTTACAACAGGACATTGACAGGATGCAGAGGTGGGCTGAGAAGTGGTCGATGGAGCTCAACCTAGGTGAATGTGAAGTGATTCATTTTGGAAGGTCGAATTTGAATGCTGAATACAGGGTTAAAGGCAGGATTCTTGGAAGTGGAGGAACAGAGGGAACTTGGGGTCCACGTACACAGATCCCTTAAAGTTGGCACCCAGGTTGACAGGGTTGTTGAGAAGAAGTATGGTGTGTTGGCTTTCATTAACAGGGGGATTGAGTTCAACAGCCGCGAGGTTTTGCTGCAGCTTTATAAAACCCTGGTTAGACCACACTTGGGATATTGTGTCCAATTCTGGTCGCTGCATTATGGGAAGGATGTGGATGCTTTAGAGAGGGTGCAGTGGAGATTTACCAGGATGCTGCCTGGACTGGAGGGCATGTCTTATGAAGAAAGGTTGAGGGAGCTAGGGCTTTTCTCACTGGAGCAAAGAAGGAAGAGAGGTGACTTGATAAAGGTGATGAGAGGCATGGATAGAGTGGATAGCCAGAGACTGTTCCCCTGGGCGGTAATGGCTGTCACGAGGGGAACATAATTTTAAGGTAATTGAGGAAGGTATCGGGGAGATGTCAGAGATAGTTTCTTTACACCGAGAGTGGTGGGTTCGTGGAACGTACAGCCAGCGGAGGTGGTGGAGTCAGAGTCATTCAGGACATTGAAGTGACTCTTGGACAGGCACATGGACAGCAGTTGAACGGGTGAAGGTTAGGTTGATCTTAGATTCGTATAAATGGTCGACACAACATCGTGGACTGTAGGGCCTGCACTGTGCTGTACTCTTCTATGTTCTATGTATCCAGGCACTATTACAGGATGAAAAGAAAAAAAATGTCATTAGACCATAAGAAATAGGAACTGGAGTAGGTCTGGCAACTCCTCAAGCCTGCTCCACCAATCAACATCATGCCTCACCTTTAACCCCAACTCTACTTACCCCACGCCATCCTCAGATGTTACGTTGTGTTGGTGGGTTGGAGAAGTTTCCATAATTCCCAAAGACTGCTGGCTGCAGACATTCTAACTCTATTGTAACACATTTACAGTTATCAGAACATTCCCCGACACAAGCTTCTTTTCATGTTGCTTTCTTCGAGACTCTCAGATCACGAGTGTATGTCACTTCCTTCCAAAGACATCACAGGCTTAACCCTTCACAGGACTATTCCTAATATCCTCCATTATATTAAACCTGCGATGAACCTAGAATCCTACATTCCAGCTATCTTAGCCTTCAGTAAACTCAATGATGAAGCTTCCATAACAGGCTGGAGAATTCCAAAGATTTCTTTGAGTGAAGAAATTTCTCCCCACCTCAGTGCTATTTGATGAAGGGCTGGTTTAGCACAATGGACTGACACAGCTGGCTTGTAATGCAGAACAAGACCAGCCGTGCAGGTTCAATTCCCGTTCCAGCCTTCCCGAACAGGCACCGGAATGTGGCGACTGGGGCTTTCCGCAGTAACTTCATTGAAGCCTACTTGTGACAACAAGCAATTATTATTATCTCTTTCTCCTGAATCTATGCTGCCCTGTTCTCGATGTCCCAGCCAGGGGAAACAACCTTCCTACCTTGTCAGCGTGTATGATTCAATGAGATCACTCTCATTCTCCTAAATTCCAGAGAGTACGCAACAATATGATTCCTTTCAGCATTGGACAACTCTGTAACCCAGGAATCAATCCAGTGAATCTTCACCGCATCATCTCCAAGGAATGTACATCCTGTTTTAGATCAGGTGTGATGTTCACCGTTTGGGAGACGAATGTTGACGTTGGGACTGAATTGGGCTTGGAGGGCCTGTGCTGTATTGTTCTTTGTTCTCTGTGATCCATTTTTGACGGCAGCGAGATCCTGGATGAGAAGAGAGCGGGCCTCCAGAACTGGCAACACCAGGTGATGGTGGAGCCTCCTGATCCCACTCCGGCCTCCTCTCTATCCCATGGAGTAGCCTGGGGCCCATGCAGGACCCTCCCGCAAGGGATGTGCTAGAACCCCTCAGCACTTCTGAATCCCCCCATCCACCTGACACTGGAGCAGTGGGCAGAACATGTGTGACACCCAAAAATCCACCTGGCCCATCCAAATCCAGGTCCTCCAGAGGATGGCCGCAAAATGGCATATCAGGTCATAGGGTGAGATATGCAGCAGGCCGCCGCCATGTCTGAGGGACTGTCTGGGTCACACCTAGTAGGAGTAGTAGGCCATGTAAAATAAGCAAGTTAGACACCAGTTAATTTGGCCAGGGTGCAGCTAAGGTTAGAGGTCAGGGCACAATAATGTATATAGTCACTATTAAACACCTTTTCACCAACATTACAACCTGCCTCACCCCTCTGTCTGAAGGGTGTGAGGGAAGGGCTGGGCTGGGTGTAGAGGGTGTGCCGGCTGGGGAATGTGGGAGGTTGGTGGTGTGGGTGTTGGTGGATGGCATGGGGCAGGGCTCCTAGGACAACTGAACATTCCACCTGGGGTCATCCTTAGAGGCAGCAGGGAAGAGGACCCGAAGTGTGAGGCTGCCTTGTAGGACAGCTTTCCCATCCAGCACAAGTGATGCAAGGCCTCCTTGGTTTCCAAATTCTTTGGTGGCACAGTCATTCCAGCATCTCCTCGATTGCCTCCATGGGGCGTCATTCTCCGAACCCCCGCCGGGTCGGAGAATGGCCGTTGGCCGCCGTGAATCCCGCCCCCACCGAAGTCTCCGGTACCGGAGATTGGGCGGGGGCGGGAATCGGGCCGCGTCGGTTGGCGGGACCCCCCCGCTCAATTCTCCGGCCCGGATGGGCCCAAATCCCGCCCAGAAATTGCCTGTCCCGCCGGCGTAAATAAAAGCTGGTATTTACCGGCGGGACCAGGCGGCGTGGGCGGACTCCGGGGTCCTGGGGGGGCGCGGGGCGATCTGACCCTGGGGGTGCCCCCACGGTGGCCTGGCCCGCGTTCGGGGCCCAACGATCCGCGGGCGGGCCTGTGCCGTGGGGGCACTCTCTCCCTTCCGCCTCCGCCACGGCCTCCACTATGGCGGAGGCGGAAGAGACTCTCCCCACTGCGCATGCGCGGGAAACTGTCGGTGGCCGCTGACGCTCCCGTGCATGGCGCCGCATTTCCGCGCCAGCTGGCGGGCAACAAACGCCATTTCCGCCAGCTGGCGGGGCGGAAATCCCTCCGGCGCCGGCCTAGCCCCTCAATGTTGGGGCTCGGCCCCCAAAGATGCGGAGCATTCCGCACCTTTGGTCCGGCGCGATGCCCGCCTGATTGGCGCCATTTTTGGCGGCAGTCGGCGGACATCGTGCCGTTGGGGGAGAATTTCGCCCCATGTTAGAGGTGTGTGTGTGGGCAGGTCCTACAGATGGAAGTGAGGCAGGGAAGTGTGTCTGCTGGGAGTGTAGCTGCAGTGTGATGTGGGTCCTGGGTGTGACAGACAGGTTGTGACAATCTGTCCAGGGGCAGGATGGATGGGAGCAGGGGCGCGGTGGACAGGCAGGGGTTGGAGACGCTGCTGGTCCTGCAGAGTGGGCTAGCCGATACCGTCACTGGTGAGGCCTCTGCCCTGAGAGGGTCAGTGTGCCAGGGAGGGTGCCAAAGGCCACGGTACATGTGTCCTTTGTTTGGGGTGAGCTCTGCTATTCCCCTGCTTCCCCTGCGGTGGGGCTGAGCTTCTGATGAGGACACTGAGGAGTGGCAGCACCTGGTGTGACACTGATTGAGCTTGGCCACGCCCATCCCAGTGACGGGTCAGCTGGGGTCTGAGTGTTTCCAGTGGGGTGACCTGGGTGGGCTCCCAAATGACCCGAGGCTCTGTGAACATTTACAGGACACAGTGAGCAGTCAGCAGAGTGAGCAGTCAGGGGCCTGGAACTTGTACCAAATGGGTGCGTTTCAAACAATTACTGCAGCAATGGCGGCCTGAGCCAGGCCACCCCGATCCCGAGGGGGACACCCCAAATCCACGGAGCTGTCAGGAAGTCGGTCCTGCTATTCCCCTACACCCCCCAGCAATTGGTACAATGTTGAACAGTTTTTCCAACTTTGCTTACCTTCTCTCTCCCCTTCAGTAGACATGGCACACAGTCCCTGTTTGCAAATACCTGCAGTAAATCGCCACCAGCGAAGGAGCGGAGTATCCCCCCCCCGAATTGACCTCGATTTTGGCTGGACGCCCATTGTCTGGCTGAGCCCTGTTCGTGTTTACATCGCCGCGAATCAGAGAAATTTACACAAGGAGATGAAAACTGCCCGCAATTCTCCAGGTGTGGTCTCAGCAAAGACTTGTCAAATTGGAACAAGACTCCAGGATTCTCGCACTCCTGTCCTTGGATTGCTCCTTGCAGTAGTGGAGAGGCTTGAACATTCTGTTAATCACAAGAGCAATGTCATCGGGTGTCTTAAGCTCCTGACAGGGTCACCCATGATGATAAGGTTGGGTGGGAGGAACCAGACAAAGCGCAATTTAAAACGAGTTCTCAACGGCGGATCAGGCAGAAGATACTCGAATGGTATCAACAGCTGCCATGGCAACCATTGCCCCCTTGGCCCACTGTGAGATCCACGAAGGCAGAGGCCACAAGTGAACCTTGCCCACGTGATTTATGGCTGCGGGGACCAGGGAATCATGGGAGGGCGGAGCATAGGCTCATCAACGCTCCTGGTTACCTCCTCAAATTGTATTTGTCAAGAAAGACCTTTCCTTAACAAATCCATGCTGACTATTCCTGATTAATCCGTGTCTAAAGTGCAGATATATTCTGTCCCTCAGAATTCTTTCTTGGTCCCAACCTTGAATTTGGAAATCATTAACTCTGTGAGTGCCGGTCCCCGGGATGCCTGAACAGCCCGGGGCAGCTATTTCACTATTTATTCCAGTTCACACACTCAGGATTGACAACCCTCCCTGCCTGAGTTGGACAGATTTTTGACAGTAAAGAGAGTAAAGGGTTTTCAACCCTAAAATACAGGCATTAAATAATTTCTACTGGTACAAACATTACAGAATGCAGTAAACTCTGAACTATACTGACCTTGTCCTCAATGGCTACTTCGGGTAGTAAGCAATCATCTTGTTCACAGAGTTCGATCATCTCTTTTACCGCATTCTGTGCAGCGAGTTGGTTCCAGAAGAGGACAGACACGGTTAAGAAGATTCTCAGCATCTTGGTGTCGGCTCAGATCACTGGTGAATCCACTGAATGACTCTCAGCACCTTCAGCTCGATCTGCAGTTTGAGCAGAGAGCTCAGCGATTTTTATACTGTTTTCAGGAGATGATTTTGAATAAAGTTTAGCTACAGGACCATCAGGTGTTGAAGAAATTCCCCAGCTAATTAACTATGGAAATGTTTCCTGGTCCCAGTCTTGAATTTAGAAATCATTACCTCTGTGAGTGCTGGTTTCTGGGCAATCTGAACAGCCCGGGGCAGCTAGTTCACTACTGAGTCCAGTTCACACACTCAGGATTGATCTCCCTGCCTGAGTCAGACGGATTTTTGGTGGGAAAGGGAGTCGAGGGTTATGGGGACAGGCAGGAAAGTGGAGTTAAGGCCACAATCAGATCAGTCATGATCTAACCGAATGGTGGAGCAGATTCGAGGGGCCGAATGATCTATTCCAGCTCCAATCTTTTTATTCATTATTCAGGTGTGGGCTGTAGCCATCTGGGATGGCCACTTCCTGATTACAAAATGGACACTTTGCAAAGATTGCAGGGAAAATGGACAATACATAGAAAGCAAACAGGTGCAAGGTTTGTCTGTTGATTGGGGCCATAGCTCCCAGATAAGACCGATACTGCAAACCATTTCCATACTAATGAGCCATCCCCAGGAACAAAAAGGCAACATTTAAGTAAACAATACCAAGACAGACACCCCGGCGCCAGAGGAGACCAGAACAAAACTGGCCAACGGCCACCGAGGACACGCCCAGCAATCAGGGCACCCACCACCCTATTGGAGGAAATCGATGAGAACGATTGGGAAACGGGCCAATTAATTGAGGCCAAGTTCAAGACCCACCCAAAAGCGCGCAAAGCCCCTTTTGGGTAGAAGAAGAATCCCCCAAGAGAGAATCGCTCTCTTGCGGCCCCGGCTCTCACCAAGGAGAGACCTGCCCAACAGCAACATCAGAACAAGTAAGTTCAAGGTCAACGCACGCTATGAGACAGACGCTCCTCGCTGTTATTCCGTTCCAATTACACCCCAACAGCCTCAGAACCGAACAACGGCCATTGTTCCTCTGACTGAGTGGGCGCCCGAAGCTAAGTATAGGCTTTTAGCAGTAGTGATAGTTTAGTTTGTAGAGTTTTATGCATGAGTATACTTGACTGTGTGTGTAAATAAATGCACACACACCGCCGTCGCACCTCTCTCACACTCCTCAACCACCTCGTACACCAGCTCTACAGCAGACGCTGTAACCTGGAAACCAAGATAGAGACCATATTCTCAACTTGCGCTCAGGATGCAGCAGACCAGCTGCGGGACACCGCCAAACAGATGAGACAACAATACTATGCCACCTATATGCACACCAAGACCAGGAAGTTTGAGAAACTCGGCATCACCACCAGCAGCAACCAAGCCACCCCCGGTACCACAGTAGAAAACAATACAGGGAAATCTATTGTCAACTTGTCAGACTACACCCTTCAACAAGATGAAGTCGAAGTCCTCAGCAGAGGGCTCAATTTCTGCACCACCACCAAAATGGACCCCATCAGTCTCGCGGCAGACACGGAGGAATTCATCAGGCGAATGAGGCTCCGGGAATTCTTCCACAGACCCCAAGAGGCCAACAGCGAACCCAAGCAGACTATCAATGAACCAGAACAGCAGACCGAGAGATCTGCAGTGCGGCAACCGAAGAGGAAAGAGTCGAATTGGATCCCTCCGGAAGGCCGCTGCCATAGACTCGACATGTATGCTCAAGCCGTCAGGAGTCGCGTCAATGCCAGATTCATCAGTCGCATTCACAAGACAGCCCCGAACGTCACCCAAGCACAATGCAATGCCATCCGCGTTCTCAAGACCAACCGCAGAATCATCATCAAACCAGCAGACAAAGGAGGGGCCACTGTCATGCTGAACAGAACGGACTACTGCAAAGAAGTATACTGACAACTGAACAACCAAGAACACTACAGACAGTTACCCGCAGATCCGACCAAGGAACACATCCGCCAACTTAACAGACTGATCAAAACCTTGGCTCCAGATCTTCAGAGCAACCTACGTCTCTACTGCCTACCGAAAATACACAAGGCCAACACACCAGGCCGTCCTATCGTTTCAGGCAATGGGACCGTGTGAGAACCTCTCTGGCTACATCGAGGGCATTTTGAAACCCATCGTACAAGGTACGCCCAGCTTCTGTCGCAACACGACGGACTTCCTAAAGAAACTCAGCACCCATGGATGAGTTGAACTAGGAACATTCCTCGTCACAATGGACATCTCGGCACTCTATACCAGTATCCCCCATGACGACGGCATTGCTGAAACAGCCTCAGTACTCAACACCGACAACTGCCAATCTCCAGACGCAATTCTGCAACTCATCCGCTTCATTCTGGATCACAACGTCTTCACCTTCGACAACAAGTTCTTTATCCAGACACACGGAACAGCCATGGGGACCAGATTCGCACCCCAATATGCCAACATCTTCATGCACAAGTTTGAACAAGACCTACTCACCGCACAGGACCTTCAACCAACGTTATACACCAGATACATCGAATACATTTTTTTCCTTTGGACCCACGGCAAAGAATCACTGAGACGACTACACGATGACATCAATAAGTTCCATCCAACCATCAGACTCACCATGAACTACTCTCCAAAATCAGTTGCATTCTTGGACACACTCGTCTGCATCAAGGATGGTCACCTCAGCACTTCGCTTTACCGCAAACCCACGGATAACCTCACGATGCTCCACTTCTCCAGCTTCCACCCTAAACACATTAAAGAAGCCATCCCCTATGGACAAGCTCTCCGTATACACAGGATCTGCTCAGACGAGGAGGAGCGTAACAGACATCTACAGACGTTGAAAGATGCCCTCGTACGAACGGGATATGGCGCTCGACTCATCGATCGACAGCTCCAACGCGCCACAGCAAAAAACCGCACCGACCTCCTCAGAAGACAAACATGGGACACAACTGACAGAATACCCTTCGTCGTCCAGTACTTTCCCGGAGTGGAGAAACTACGACATCTTCTTCACAGCCTTCAACACGTCATCGATGAAGATGAACATCTTGCAAAGGTCATCCCCACACCCCCCACTACTTGCCTTCAAACAACCGTGCAACCTCAAACAAACCATTGTTTGCAGCAAACTACTCAGCCTTCAGAAGTGACCACGACACCACACAACCCTGCCATGGCAATCTGTGCAAGACGTGCCAGATCATCGACATGGATACCACCATTACACGTGAGAACACCACCCACCAGGTACGCGGTACATACTCGTGCGATTCGGCCAATGTTGTCTACCTCATACGCTGCAGGAAAGGATGTCCCGAAGCGTGGTACATTGGCGAGACCATGCAGACGCTGCGACAACGAATGAACGGATATCGTGCGACAATCACCAGGCAGGAATGTTCCCTTCCAGTCGGGGAACACTTCAGCAGTCAAGGGCATTCAGCCTCTGATCTCCAGGTAAGCGTTCTCCAAGGCGGCCTTCAGGCCGCGTGACAACGCAGAATCGCCGAGCAGAAACTTATAGCCAAGTTCCGCACACATGAGTGCGGCCTCAACCGGGACCTGGGATTCATGTCACATTACATTCATCCCCCACCATCCGGCCTGCAAAATCCTACCAACTGTCCTGGCTTGACACAATTCACACCTCTTTAACCTGAGGTTACCCCATCTCTGGATCTGTAAAGATTTAATCACCTGCTAATGGTCGCATTCCAAGGATTGTGTGGCGTCTTTGAATTTGTCTAGAAATATGTTTCTGGAGCATACCTCTTCATTCACCTGAGGAAGGAGCAGCGCTCCGAAAGCTAGTGCCATCGAAACAAACCTGTTGGACTTTAACCTGGTGTTGTAAAACTTCTTACTGTACTCACCCCAGTCCAACGCCGGCATCTCCACATCATGTAAATAAATGAGCACTGAGTTTGAAGTTACTAACTGGTGTATCGAGTCTTTGATCAGTATTCGGTTTTGAACCTTGTGGCGGTATCGAAAGATACCTGCCGACTCTCGAGCGAACGTAATTAGAATTAAGGAAGGCGACCATATTGGCCGCCATCTTCAGAGCCAAATGAAGAGAAACACAATTAGCAACAGGGCGTCGCTGGTTGGGCCCGCATTTCTTACCCATCACTAATTGCCCTTGAACTGAGCAGCTTGCTTGGCTACTCTTGCTGGGGCATTACAGTGGGGGCAGTTAAGAGGAAACCACATTGCTGTCTGGGTCTGGAGTCACACATAGGCCAGACCGGGTAAGGACGGCAGATTTCCTTCCCTGAAGGACAATAGTGAACCAGATGGGTTATTACGACAATCAACAAAGATTTCCTGGCCAGTTTTTAATTCCAGATTTTTATTGAATTCAAATTTCACCCTCTGCCAGAGTGGGGCTTGAACCCGGGACCCCAGAGCATTATCCTGGGTCTCTGGGTTATGAGTCGAGTTGTTTTGGGCGGTATGACAGATTGGGTGATAGCAGATCAATGCCTGATTTACACTCCAATCCATTCCAACAGAGTCAATGGAAATGGAAATATAGCTGCTCCCAGGGTGGAGTTCAGCCCCTGGTTTAACCTCCAGCCTGTGCGGTGTTATTAGATCTCAGCTGGTCAAATAGGTGGTTGGTGTACAGTCACACATTTTGTGCTACTGTCCAAGAAACATTTAAATTACTGCTGTAATCTCGACAGAGTTATAATAATAATAATCTTTATGAGTGTCACAAGTAGGCTTCCATGAACACTGCAATGAAGTTATTGCGAACATCCCCTCGTCGCCACACTCCAGTGCCTGCTCAGATACACAGATGGAGAATTCAGAATGTCCAATTCACCAAACAGAGCGTCTTTCGGTATTTCTAAGAGAAAACCGGAGCACCCAGGGGAAACCGGCGGAGACAAGGGACAAACATGCACACTCTGCACAGACAGTGGCCCAAGCCAGGAATCAAACTTGGGACATTGGCGTTGTGAAGCAACATAGAACATACAGTGCAGAAGGAGGCCATTCGGCCCATTGAGACTGCACCGACCCACTTAAACCCTCACTTCCACCCTATCCCCGTAACCCAATAACCCCTTTTTTGGTCACTGAGGGCAATTTATCATGGCCAATCCACCTAACCTGCGCGTCTTTGGACTGTGGGAGGAAACCGGAGCACCCGGAGGAAACCCACGCAGACACGGGGAGAACGTGCAGACTCCACACAGACAGTGACCCAGCAGGGAATCGAAGCTGTGAAGCCACAGTGCTAATCACTTGTGCTACTGTGCCACCACATGATCCAGTCACATCTAGATGTCAATGAGGCTACAACAGGCAGATTAACCTTACTGGTCAGAACATTGACATCTTGATGAAGTTGGACAAGATATTAGTAAGGCCACACTTGGAATACTGTGTACTGTTGTGATCACCCTATTGTAGAAAGGATATTGTTCAACCAGAAAGAGTGCAGAAACAATTGACTGGGATGCTACTGGGACTTTTCTCCCTGGAGCATAGGAGGCTTAGGGGTGACCTGATAGGGGTCGATAAAATAATGAGAGGCATAGATAAGATAAATAGTCAACATCTTTTCCCAAAGCTCAGGGAGTCTAACACTAGAAGGGCATAGGGTTAAGGTGAGAGGGCAGAGATACAAAAGGGTCCAGAGGGGCAGTTTTTTCACACCGAGGGTGGTGAGTGTCTGGAATGAGCTGCCAGAGGCAGTAGTAGAAGTGGGCACAATTTTGTCTTTTAAAAAAGCATTTAGACAGTTATCTGGGTAAGATGCCTATAGCGGGCCACTTGCCAAACGCGGGCAAGTGGAATAAGCTTAGTGGTAAAACTGGGTGGCATGGACAAGTTGGGCTGGGGGCCTGTTTTCAGACTGTAAACCTCTCTGACTCTATGGTCTGGGAAGTGGGAACAATCCAAATTCTCCAAAACCTCAATCCCCATTTTCTCACTGTCGCTGGCTTGAAATCCTGGAACTGCCAACTTAACAATGTTGGTTTACCTGCACCACATGAAATGCAGCGTTCAAAAAGAGGGCTCACCACCATTTTTTAAAAAAATTCCAATTTAGAGGCAATTTAACGTGGCCAATCCACCTACCCTGCACATATTTGGTTTATGTGGGTGAGACCCATGCAGCCACAGTGAGAATGTGCAAACCCCACACGAACAGTGGCCCAGGGCTGGGATGAAAACCGGGTCCTCCACGTCGTGAGGCAGCAGTGCTAACCATTGCGCAACCCTGCTGCCACCTCACCAACATGTTAGGACACTGAGGTTATTCATGAAGGCCCTGCCTTCTCCACCTCGGCCCTCGCCTGAGGTGCGGTGACGCTCAGGTTAAACCACCAGCAGTCAGCTCTCCCCCTCAAAGGGGAAAGCAGCCTATGGTCATCTGGGACAATGGTGACTTTACCTGGGACACCAAGGAAAGGGTAATAAATATCAACCTTGTCAACAACTCCCACATCCCAAGAAGCAACAATAAATACCATGTGATCACAATCTGCAATGACTCAACCAAATATGTTCCTGATTAAAGTTTTTTACAGCTTCATTTTTCTACAGGATTGAAGAGCAATAGAACAATTTAAAATATCAAAATCAGCTCCACCTTTGCTGTGCAATGTGGGCCCTGTAAATGCCCCGACGGACAATTGAAATGTGGTTTCAGATCTGCCTTTGGAGGCAGCTTCACTTCAGTGGTCATTGAGTGGTCCAGATCTCACAGACATTTCCAATGACCTTGTTTTTGAGTGAGGCACTGGGCTGATTTAATTACTTTGCATTGACAGAGCCACACACCATCTCTTGGCCTCTCTTCACAGTAACATTTACATGGAGCTTTGCACCTTTTGATGATGTACTCATGAGAGACGAAGAAAAACATTGTCACAAGATCAAAGTGACTTCAGCTGCACCTGGACAAACTAAATTCCTGAATTTAGCTAACTTTACATTTTCTAACATGATATCAAAAAGTACCTGTAATTCTCCCTGACTCTTTATTCCCGGGATTAGTTACACAGCTTGTTATCAAACCAGAACCTAACAGGAATGAGGAGGGGGGTGGTGGGTGTGAGTGTGATTCCACACAGCATGAGGACACCACCAGATACTGCAGGGAATGATCCCTGGCATCGGGAAAGTTGCAGGGAAATTATCTTGAAGTTGTTGCAGCTGGGAAAGGTGAAGAGAATTCTGAACCAAAGGATGGTCCAGTGTTTCCATAAGACCATAAGACATAGGAGTGGAAGTAAGGCCATTCGGCCCATCGAGTCCACTCCACCATTCAATCATGGCTGATTTCAACTCCATTTACCCGCTCTCTTTCCATAGCCCTTAATTCCCCGAGAAATCAAGAATTTATCAACTTCTGTCTTAAAGACACTCAACGTCCCGGCCTCCACCGCCCTCTGTGGCAATGAATTCCACAGACCCACCACTCTCTGGCTGAAGAAATTTCTCCTCATCTCTGTTCTAAAGTGACTCCCTTTTATTCTAAGGCTGTGCCCCCGGGTCCTAGTCTCCCCTGTTAATGGAAACAACTCCCCTACATCCACCCTATCTAAGCCATTCATTATCGTGTAAGTTTCTATTAGATCTCCCCTCAACCTCCTAAACTCCAATGAATATAATCCCAGGATCCTCAGACGTTCATCGTATGTTAGGCCTACCATTCCTGGGATCATCCGTGTGAATCTCCGCTGGACCCGCTCCAGTGCCAGTATGTCCTTCCTGAGGTGTGGGGCCCAAAATTGCTCACAGAACACAGTATAGTGTTCAATTCTGGTCGCCACACAACCAGAAGGATGTGGAGGCTTTAGAGAGGGTGCAGAAGAGATTTACCAGAATGTTGCCTGGTATGGAGGGCATTAGCTATGAGGTGCGTTGAATAAACCCGGTTTGTTCTCACTGGAACGAAGGAGGTTGAGGGGAGACCTGATAGAGGTATACAAAATTATGAGGGGCATAGACAGAGTGGATAGTCAGAGGCTTTTCCCCAGGGTAGAGGGGTCAATTACTAGGGGGCATAGGTTTAAGGTGAGAGGGGCAAGGTTTAGAGTAGATGTACGAGGCAAGTTTTTTACGCAGAGGATAGTGGGTGCCTGGAACTCGCTACCGGAGGAGGTGGTGGAAGCAGGGACTATAGTGACATTTAAGGGGCATCTTGACAAATACATGAATAGGATGGGAATAGAGGGATACGGACCCAGGAAGTGTAGAAGATTGTAGTTTAGTCGGGCAGCATGGTCGGCACGGGCTTGGAGGGCCGAAGGGCCTGTTCCAGTGCTGTCCATTTCTTTGTTCTTTGTTGTAAATGGGGCCTAACTAATGCCTTATAAAGCTTCAGAAGTACACCCCTGCTTTTATATTCCAAGCCTCTTGAGATGAATGACAACATTGCATTTGCTTTCTTAATTACGGACTCAACCTGCAAGTTTACCTTTAGAGAATCCTGGACTAGGACTCCCAAGTCCCTTTGCACTTCAGCATTATGAATTTTGTCACCGTTTAGAAAATAGTCCACGCCTCTATCCTTTTTTCCAAAGAGCAAGACCTCGCACTTGCCCACGTTGAATTTCATCAGCCATTTCTTGGACTACTCTCCTCAACTGTCTAACTCTTTCTGCAGCCTCCCCACCTCCTCCATACTACCTGCCCCTCCACCTATCTTTGTATCATCGGCAAACTTAGGCAGAATGCCCTCAGTCCTGTCATCTAGATCGTTAATATATAAAGACAACAGCTGTGGCCCCAACACTGAACCCTGCGGGACACCACTCGTCACCGGTTGCCATTCCGAAAAAGAACCTTTTATCCCAACTCTCTGCCTTCTGCCTGACAGCCAATCGTCAATCCATGTTAGTACCTTGCCTCGAATACCATGGGCCCTTATTTTACTCAGCAGTCTCCCGTGAGGCACCTTATCAAAGGCCTTTTGGAAGTCAAGATAGATAACATCCATTGGCTCTCCTTGGTCTAACCTATTTGTTATCTCTTCAAAGAACTCTAACAGGTTTCGATGTTGTCCTGGAGTGACACTCGAATAGACCAGGGGCCCTGAATGGACAGACAGTCGTAGGGTTGAATGATTTGTTCCTGTCCTCTTTGCCCACCAGGTGCCTTTCACAACATTAAAAAGATGTAAAACCCGGCCTTCTCCCAGCCACAATGTAACTTCTGGGAGGTTTGCCCCCATTGATCTCACAAATGGTGTCACTGCCTCATTGTCACTGTCAGCAGTTAAACCAGAATCAGGCTCCAATAGATGTCCCCGGATCCCAACATTTAAATGTTCAAGGGGACCCTGCCGGTCTCCAGCGGAAAGTTGGTGAAGCTAACGTGGGGTTTGGCCTGGAATGGAGTGACAGCGAGTCAATAAGTTTCTCTTTCAACCTGTTGGGGGACATTTTCTGATACTGGACTATGATATAAATTATAGGTGGCTCTGTAACTACATTTGTGCTCCTATATTACTTTCGAATAGTTCTGCTGAGACAAAAAGTACTCATTGGCTTAGATGCCTGTTTAGAAGGGTTAATTTGTAGAAATAGATAGTGTATACACAATGCTTGTAATATCAGAAAGGACACAAAATGGCTGAACTAGCCACATTCCTGAACAATAAGTTACAAACTGTGTAAACTGTGGTGAACCACTGTATTATATCGTACATACTGTCATGATAGTCAAACAGACATCATAACACATACATACTGATAGACAGAGCAACGGACTAATTAGTACACATAACACGACAGCCAATCACAGACAAGAGCAGACACAGTATAAAACAAGAAACACGACACTTCCTGGGCAGTCCATCTGGAGACGGCACAGGGCCAGGAACACAAAGCAAGACACTCATACAGTCACCACGTGCTGAGTACCAAGTTTGATGTATAAATAGTTTAATGGAATAAAACTGCGTTGTACAAATCGCAACCGTGTTGGTTCATCTGTACCTCAGAGCACCCAACACTTCATGATATGAGGAGTGAATCGAAACCTACCAGCAAATCTGCCATCCTGAGCCGTGGACACCCTCAACAAGCCGCAGCCGTTGCAAGTCGCTGGGAACCTGGGCATAAATTGGATGCTCTTCAAACAGCGCTTCGAACTCTTCATACAAGCCAATGAAAAACAGGGCGCCTCGGACGAAACGAAGATTGCAATGCTCCTCACTACCGCAGGTCAGCACGTCATCCATGTACACAACTCCTTGGTGTTCGCGGAAGGCGAGAACAAAGCTAAGTATGACACGGTCCTCCTCAAGCTCGACAAGCACTTCAAAGTTGAGGTCAACGAGAGTTTGAGAGGTATGTCTTTCAGCAGCGCCTGCAAGGTACGGATGAGCTCTTTCAGTCCTACCTAACACACCTCCGCATACTAGCACAGTCCTGTGGTTACGACACCACCTCAGAGTCCATGACCCGGGACCAGATCGTTTTTGGCATTGCCTCCAGTGGCCTACGCCAGCAGCTTCTAAAAATAAAAGGCCTGACCTTAGCATCTGCGGTTGAAGCCTGTGTCCTGCATGAGACTGCGACAAGCCGCTATGCCCAATTTCAGGCGACCGAATCGGCACGGAGGGGGTCCCATGCGACCGAATTGGCAAGCCAGGCCACCCATGAGGCCGAACGCGTCCAGGCAATCGAGTTTCTCCCGGCCCGCGGCCCGGACGAGGCCGGCCGTTTCGCGCGCTTTACAAGGCCTCCCACGTTTGTGCGCGCCAAAACCTACGGCAACACTGAGGGACGTGCTGCACAGGCGCGCCCAACACAAGACCGAACTGCGCATGCGCAGTGGCGTAACGAACGCCATGACGTCATGACGTGCGGCAACTGTGGAGCTGCACATTTAAAAGGGCAATGTCCTGCAAAAACCCGACAATGCCTACGCTGTGGCAAGATGGGCCACTACGCTGCCTGCTGTCGAGCGGCTCAACCTGTTGATCTTCCACATCTCCGACAACCTCGCAGGAACGTGCGGACCATTCAGCCTCCACATCACGGCATCCAAACCGATGACACAGATGACCAAGACGCCTTCCGGGTTGCGGTCAGTGAGGGGAACCGGGTCAACACCATCAATCTGGGCGATGAATGGTGTGCCACCCTGACGGTCAACCGATCGCCGATCACTTTCCGCCTGGACACTGGCGCCTCCGCCAATCTCATAACATGGTCAGCCTTCTGCGCCATGTAGGTCAGACCACCAATCCGGCCATCCCGGTGCAAGATGGTCGACTACAACGGGAACGTTATCCCGGCCATGGGATCCTGCCAGCTCCAGGTGACACACAACACACACACGGCCACACTTTCGTTCGAGATAGTTGGCTCATCGAAGGACTCCCTGCTGGGCGCACAGGCATGTAAGGCTCTCCACCTTGTGCAACGAGTTGTCTCTCTCTCTCCAGACGGCACGTCTGACTTCCCGGATGCAGAGTTCAACGCACAGCTCCAATCGCTCCTCGCCCACAACTGGGAGGCATTCGAAGGCATGGGAACACTGCCATACGCCTACCGAATTCGCCTCAAACCGGACCCCATCCCGGTCGTTCACGCACCTCGCAGGGTTCCTGCGCCACTTAAAGACCGCCTCAAGCAGCAGCTGCAGGATCTCCAGGACCAAGGGGTCCTATCCAGGGTTATAGAGCCCACGCCATGGGTCAGCTCCATGGTGTGTGTCAAGAAGCCCTCCGGCGAGCTCCGTATCTGTATTGACCCCAAAGACCTCAATAACAATATTATGAGGGAACATTATCCCCTACCCAAACGGGAGGAAATCACCAGTGAAATGGCCCAGGCGAAGATATTCACGGAACTGGATGCTTCTAAGGGGTTTTGGCAGATCCAACTGGACCCGTCCAGCCGAAAGCTATGCACCTTCAACACCCCTTTTGGCAGGTTCTGCTACAACCGGATGCTATTTGGCATAATCTCGGCATCCAAAGTCTTACTTAGAATCATGGAGCAGATGATGGAAGGCGTCGAAGGAGTGCGCGTATATGTGGACGATGCCATCATCTGGTCCAGCACACCGCAGGAGCACATTTATCGTCTCCAACGCGTTTTTGCCCGCATACGGGAAAATGGCCCGCGCCTCAACCGAGCCAAGTGTTCCTTTGGCCAGACCGAGTTGAAGTTCCTGGGGGACCACATCTCCTGGTCAGGGGTCCGTCCGGATGCAGACAAGGTGAGCGCCATCACAGCCATGCCGCAGCCGGCCGACAAGAAGGCTGTCCTACGCTTCCTTGGCATGGTCAACTTCCTGGGGAAGTTCATTCCCAACCTTGCCTCCCACACGACGGCTCTGCCCCACCTCATCAGAAAATCCACAGAGTTCCAGTGGCAACACACACACCAGCTGGAATGGGAGGAGCTCAAACGCAAACTCACCACTGCACCAGTGTTGGCGTTTTTTGACACGTCTCGTGCCACCAAAATCTCAACTGATGCCAGCCAATCCGGCATTGGAGCAGTGCTCTTGCAGCGGGATGACACGGCGTCATGGGCCCCAGTTGCCTAAGCATCACGGGCCATGACCCCCACAGAGCAGCGCTACGCGCAGATCAAAAAAGTGTGCCTGGGCTTGCTAACCGGTTTAGACAAGTTGCATGATTACGTATATGGTCTTCCCCGGTTCACTGTCGAAACTGACCACCGCCCCCTGGTCAGCATAATAAACAAGGACCTGAACGAGATGACCCCTCGCCTCCAGCGCATCCTACTTAAACTCAGGAGGTACGACTTCCAACTGGTCTACACTCCAGGGAAGGACCTCATCGTGGCGGATGCCCTATCCAGAGCAGTGTGCACGCCGCCAGATGCGGAGGGGTTCGTATGTCAGGTCGAGGCAAAGGTGGCTTTCACATCCGCAAATCTGCCGGCTGACGACTCCAGTCTGGCCCGTATCCGCCGAGAGACTGCGGCCGACCCCCTTCTGCAGCGAGTGATGCGCCACATGACGGGAGGATGGCTCAAAGGGCAGTGCCCGCAATTCTACAATGTACGAGACGACCTAGCCATCATTGATGGTGTCCTTCTGAAGCTGGACCGGATTGTGATTCCACACAGCATGCACCAGCTGGTTCTCGACCAACTCCATGAAGGCCACTTGGGGGTCGAGAAATGCAGACGGAGGGCCCGAGGGGCGGTATACTGGCCGGGCATCAGTGACGATATTGCCAACATGGTGCTCAACTGTACGACCTGCCAAAGGTTTCAGCCGGCGCAACCTCCTGAGACGCTTCTGCCCCATGAGCTGGTGACGTCCCCCTGGGCGAAGGTGGGTGTCGACCTGTTTCACGCGCTCGGCAGGGACTATGTCATCATAGTTGACTACTTCTCAAACTACCCTGAAGTCATACGCCGCCACGATTTGACGTTGTCTGCTGTCATCAGGGCCTGCAAAGACACCTTTGCTCGCCACGGCATTCCGATGACTGTCATGTCGGACAATGGGTCCTGTTTTGCCAGCCAGGATTGGTCGTCCTTTGCTGCCTCGTATGGCTTCACACACGTGACGTCCAGCCCCCTGCACCCCCAGTCCAATGGAAAGGCGGAGAAGGGCGTTCACATTGCCAAGCGGCTCCTCTGCAAGGCTGCTGCTGCCGGGTCGGATGTCTGCCTCGCCCTGCTGGCCTATCGCCGGCCCCACTAGCCACTGGTCTCTCACCAGCACAGCTGCTGATGGGTCACGCCCTCAGAACCACAGTGCCTTCCATCCTGGCACCAACAATAGACCATGCTCCGGTACTGCATAGGATGCAACTGCAGTGCGGTCGCCAGAAGAGATCGTATGACACACGGGCAACTGATCTTCCCTCCCTGGCCCCTGGAGACAACGTCCTCATCCACCTACCAGACGGTGGCTGGTCAGCACCTGCCGAAGTTCTCCGACGCGTGGCTCCCCGCTCATTCCTGGTACGCATGCCCGATGGATCCGTGCGTAGGCGCAATCGCCGAGCTCTTCGCTTACTCCAATGCTCCCAACGGGACCCTACTTGGACGCCGTGTCCTCCACTGGTTCCTGATAGCAACTTCGTGGAGCTGCCGTATACCATGCCCCTTCTGTCGCCGCCCGTGGCCAGGCCCGCACCTCAGCCAGTGGTTCTCGACCCACCCTTGAGGCGGTCAACCCGAATTCGTCGCCCACCTACTAGACTGGACTTATGAGACTGTTCACACGTTGAACTTTTGCAACCACTGTTTTATAACATGTCTCTGTTTCCTCGTTACAGGCCTCGTTTGATTGTTCCAAATTTCCACGTTGTTCTTCTTTTGTTATGGTACAACCTCGTTGGTACACACCTGACATCGCCCCGTGTATATAGTTAAGCCCCATGTAGATGATGTAAATATTCCGCACACACACACTTAGCTGCACTCAGGACACATTTATATTTATAACCACGTAGGCACATAATCTTGTAAAAAAGGGAGGATGTCATGAAATTCAAACATACATCATAACACATACATAATGATAGACAGAGCAACGGACCAATTAGTACACATAACATGACAGCCAATCACAGGCAAGAGCAGACACAGTATAAAACAAGAAACACAACACCTCCTGGGCAGTCCATCGGGAGACAGCACAGGGCCAGGACCACAAAGCAAGACACTCACACAGTCACCACGTGCTGAGTACCAAGTTTGATGTATAAATAGTTTAATGGAATAAAACTGCGTTGTACCAATCGCAACCGTGTTGGTTCGTCTGTACCTCAGAGCACCCAACACTTCACATACTGCCCCTGTTCTTACTTATGGTACTTACTGTCCTTACTGTTTGTTACATGTCTGGGTTTGTCCCTTCTGGCTATGCCCCTCGGGCTCAAGTATAAAGGTAGCTAACCTCCAGCCCTGCCCTCATTCTGGGACCGGCTGCCAGCAGGTATCTTTTAGCTGATTAAAGCCACAGTTTACTCTTCCGAATCTCGTCTGTCGTCATTGATGGTACATCAAGTTAATCAGCTAAAATTTTAAGATGGATCCATCACTCAAGCCTGATCGCCTGGAGCTGGACCCCCAAGCAGCCGACACCATTGCCACGTTTGAACACTGGCTAAGCTGCTTCGAATCTTACATTGATTCCTCCGCCGTCGCTGAGAGCCACAAGCTGCAAGTCCTCAACTCTCGGGTGAGCCCGCAAGTTTTCCTTCTTATCAGAGACGCTACCTCGTTCGAGGATGCGATAACACTGTTCAAGGGGCAGTATGTTAAGGAAGTCAACGAGATGTACGCTTGGCATTTCCATGCCATGAGGCGACAGCGCCCCGGAGAATCGTAAGCTGAATTTGTGCGTGCCTTGCGGGTACTCGGCCGGACCTGCAGCTGTAAGGCGGTATTGGCTGTCAAGCACACCGATTGCTGATCCGGGACGCCTATGTCGCAGGCATAGAATCTAATTACATCCGCCGGCGCCTACTTGGCCGCAAAGACACAGTGCAACTCTCGGACTCTTTGGAAGTGACCTTCCATAACATGGATGCCTACACCTCCGACCACGCGGCGCCCTCGTGGGCGTCGTGGGTGCTGCCGTCACCTGACCCAGGGGCGCCGCAAGCCTGTGCCGCGCAGCGACCCGCCAACTCCGGAGGCCCGAAATGTTACTTCTGTGGCCAGGGTAAGCAACACAGACAACGCTGCCCAGCGAGGAGCGCGATCTGCAATGGGTGCGGAAAGAAGGGCCACTTCTCTAAAGTCTGCGAGGCCCGACTTGTTTCTAAACCCAGTATCGTTGCGTGTAGCCCGCGGGGACTGCCCCCATCTTCCATGTCATCCGCCACGTGCGACCCATGGGGGCCGCCATCTTGGCCGCCATCTTCAACGCCACCCGCCACGTGCGATCCGTGCGAGCCGCCGTCTTGGAATCATCCCGCCGCCTCCCGGAACCCCTGCTCACCAGATCGTACGCTGGCCTCCGCTACCCTCGATCACCCACTCACCTTCCGAAGCTCGCCTCCGTCACCCTCAACCAATCTCAACCTCATCACCTCACTAAATCCATGATGGCCGTCCGGATCAACGGCCATGAGACGTCCTGCCTCTTCGACTCCGGGAGCACGGAAAGTTTCATTCACCCAGATACGGTACGGTGCTGCTCCCTCCCAATTTTACCCGCGACCCAGAAAATCTCCCTGGCTTCCAAATCACATTCCGTGGAAGTCCGTGGGTACTGTGTTGCAACCCTTACAGTACGGGGCGTCGAGTAAAAAAATTTCAAGCTCTACGTCCTCCCCCAACTCTGCGCTGCCCTACTACTAGGTCTAGATTTTCAATGCCACCTCAAAAGTCTTACCTTGAGGTTCGATGGACCCCTGCCCCCTCTCACCGTCTGTAGCCTTAAGGTCACCCCACCTCTGCTCTTTGCGAACCCCATCCCGGACTGTAAGCTCGTCGCCACTAGAAGCAGACGCTACAGTGCTTGGGACAAGGCCTTTATCAGGTCGGAGGTCCATCGACTCCTGCGGGAAGGGATCATAGAGGCCAGTATTAGCCCCTGGAGAGCCCAAATGGTGGGCGTCAAAACTGGGGAGAAGCACCGGACGGTCATCGACTACAGTCAGGCCATCAAACGGTACACCCAGCTCGATGCGTACCCTCTCCCCCGCATATCTGACATGGTTAATCAGATTGCTCAGCACCGAGTCTTCTCCACTATTGACTTGAAGTCCGCGTACCACCAGCTCCCTATCCACCCGGAGGACCGCCAATACACTGCCTTCGAGGCAGATGGCCGCCTCTACCACTTCCTCAGGGTTCCATTCGGCATCACCAATGGAGTCTCGGTCTTCCAACGGGAGATGGACCGAATGGTTGACCAGGACGGGCTGCGGGCCACGTTCCCGTACCTGGATAATGTCACCATCTGCGGCCATGACCAGCAGGACCATGACGCTAACCTCCAACATTTCCTCACACCGCCAAGCTCCTTAACCTAACACACAATAAGGAGAAATGCGTTTTCTGTACAAACCGCCTAGCCATCCTTGGCTACGTTGTGGAAAACGGAGTCCTAGGGCCCGATCCTGACCGCATGCGCCCCCTCCTGGAACTTCCACTCCCCCACTGCCCTAAGGCCCTGAAGAGATGCCTGGGGTTCTTTTCCTATTATGCCCAGTGGGTCCCCAATTATGCGGACAAGGCCCGCCCACTCATTAAATCCACCATTATTTCCCTGACGGCTGAGGCCCGCCTGGCCTTCAACCGCATCAAAACAGATATTGCCAAAGCCGCGATGCACGCTGTGGACGAGTCCATCCCGTTCCAAGTGGAGAGCGATGCGTCTGACTTTGCTCTGGCCGCTACCCTCAACCAGGCGGGCAGGCCCGTGGCTTATTCTCCCGTACCCTCCAGGGCTCCGAAATTCGACACTCCTCCATTGAAAAGGAAGCCCAGGCCAATGTGGAAGCTGTGCGACATTGGAGGCATTACCTGGCCGGCAGGCGATTCACTCTCCTCACTGACCAACGGTCGGTTGCCTTCATGTTTAACAATATGCAGCGGGGCAAGATCAAGAATGACAAGCTCCTAAGGTGGAGGATCAAACTCTCCACCTATAATTATGATATCTTGTATCGACCTGGTAAGCTCAATGAGCCGCCAGATGCCTATCCCGTGGGACATGTACCAGCGCACAGGTAGACCGACTTCGGGCCCTCCACAATGACCTCTGTCACCCGGGGGTCACCCGTTTTTTCCATTTAATCAAGGCCTGCAACCTGCCTTACTCCATCGAGGAGGTCAGGACCATGACCAGGGACTGCCAGGTCTGCACGGAGTGCAAACCGCACTTCTGTCGGCCGGATAGAGCATACCTGGTAAAGGCCTCCCGCCCCTTTGAGCGCCTCAGCATCGATTTGGGGCAGCACAGTAGCATTGTGGATAGCACAATTGCTTCACAGCTCCAGGGTCCCAGGTTCGATTCCGGCTTGGGTCACTGTCTGTGCGGAGTCTGCACATCCTCCCCGTTTGTGCGTGGGTTTCCTCCGGGTGCTCCGGTTTCCTCCCACAGTCCAAAGATGTGCAGGCTAGGTGGATTGGCCATGATAAATTGCCCTTAGTGTCCAAAATTGCCCATAGTGTTGGGTGGGGTTGCTGGGTTGTGGGGATGGGGTGGAGGTGTTGACCTTGGGTAGGGTGCTCTTTCCAAGAGCCGGTGAAGACTCGATGGGCCGAATGGCCTCCTTCTGCACTGTAAATTCTATGATTTCAAAGAGCCCCTCCCCTCCACTGACCGTAATGTGTACTTTCTCAACATCATTGATGAGTACTCACGTTTCCCTTTCGCCATCCCGTGCCCTGACATGACCTCTGCCACAGTCATCAAGGCCCTGCACGACCTCTTCACCTTGTTCCGTTTCCCCACTTACATCCATAGCGATCGGGGTTCCTCCTTCATGAATGATGAGCTGCGTCAGTTCCTGCTTAGCAAGGGCATCGCCTCAAGCAGGACTACCAGCCACAACCCCCGGGGAAATGGACAGGTAGAGAGCGAGAACGCGATGGTCTGGAAGGCCATCCTTGCCCTATGGTCGAGAAGTCTCCCTGTCTCCCGCGGGCAGGAGGTCCTTCCCGATGCGTTCCACTCCATCCGGTCGCTCCTGTGTACCACCACCAATGTGAAGCCTCATGAGGGGATGTTTGTCTTCCCCAGGAAGTCCACCTCAGGGGTCTCGCTCCCGTCCTGGCTGACGGTTCCAGGGCCTGTCCTCCTCCGGAAGCATGCGATGAGTCACAAGTCGGATCCCCTGGTCGAACGGGTCCTTCTCCTCCATGCTAACCCCCAAAATGCCTACGTGGCACACCATGACACGCGGGAGGACACAGTCTCCCTTCGGGACTTGGCACCCGCAGGTTGCCCAGCGACCATCACCACTACCCCCCACTCTACACTGTCTCCCCCCGTTGCTACTCACGACTCTACACCGTCTCCCTCCGCTGATTAAAGCCACAGTTTACTCTTCCAACTCTCGTCTGTCATCATTGATGGTACATCATAAACTACCTCATGAGAACCAGGCGTGGGTATGTATAGGGAGTACCTTAACAGCCGTTGATAACAGCTTCACAGAACAAGAATGCAATGAATCCTTAGTAAGCTCAAGGTCCCCAGCTGCAGACAGGACATATCTTTATGTTAGTCTTGAGTGACTTTTGCATGAAGGTAGGGGCGGGTAAGTCACGTTGCCAGTGGAGGTGGTAGAGGCAGGCACAATAGCAATATTTAAGATGTATCTTGACCCACTTTAACCATGTGTGTGATAACTGGGATGCTAAGAAAATTGATTGACTCAATGTAATGCATTGTGACGTGAATATAGTTGATTGATTGTATGTAAATGACAATACAACTAATTCCGCCCCTTGAATCTGTATATTAACCCAATGTGAACCTTAGCTCAAGTGAGAAAGAGTATTGCGAGACTGCATAGTCTCCAAATCTTTCTCCCAGATCTGAAATAATAAACTGCTTCTTTACTTACTCAAACAGGCCTACGTGTGAATATTTTCACCTCGAACAAACCTTATTCCTGCGCACACACACCCTGTACCTACATTGTGGGGTTAGGGGGTGTAGGGTTCTGTAGGAGGTGACAAAAATCAGCCACTGGTTGGGGACTAATGGCAATCCCACAATCCTTTAGGAGTATGAGCTTCCCCAACGAGGGGGGGAGGAGAAATCATTAGCAGATTCCCTGCATAAATAAAGCAGTTTGGAACCGGCTAGAGGATAGTGAGCAGCAAGGGAGGTTGCTGCTGCTGCTGCTGTATATATATATATATATATATATATATATATGTTATTGTAAATAAATGTTATTTCTTTCTATCCTTCAGCTCGTGCTGGATTCTTCGTGGCCCTCACAAAACTGGCAAGGAGGTTCAAAGTGAATAGCTGTCTACACTGCTGAATCCACCTCCCTGGAATTTTGTTGGATACAGGTTGGAAGTTGTTTTCTGTTACACCATGCCTCTGTATGGACGTTTGGATGTTTTTGATGCTGCGCTGGAAAGCTGGAACCAGTACACACAACGGATGCGTTACTATTTCCGGGCAAACAACATCACCGAAAACGAGCGACAGGTGGTCATATTGCTCACCGCCTGCGGCCCGCATACGTTTGGGGTGATTAGGAGCTTTACGTACCCAGCTGCGCCGGACACCAAAACGTTTGATGAACTTGTGAGCTTAGTGGGGCAACATTTTAACCCAACCCATTCCACGATAGTCCAACGTTACCGGTTTAATACCACTGAGAGGACCCCAGGAGAATCCCTTACCAGGTTTCTATCCAGGTTACACAGGATTGCGGAGTACTGTGACTATGGTGAGACCTTATCAGAAATGTTACGCAACGGTTTGGTTTGCGGTATTAACAATGCGGCTACCTTGGAAAGTTGTTAGCTGAACCAACATTGACTTTTCAACAGGTCATTCAAATAGAATTGTCCCGAGAGAGCGCAGAACGGGGAGTGCAGGAGCTACAGGGAATGGAAGTGCATGCCTTGGGGCGCAACGCCTTCCGTCCGAAAGCGTCCCCCCCGCACCCCTGCGGTACTTGGGCGAGGCGACATCCGGACCGACGCCAGTGGCCGTCGGACATTCCTCCCCGAAGGGAGCCTTCTCCAGAACCAATGGACGAGGAGGCATGTCAGCGTCAGACATATGTGCGCCGACTCCGTCGCAGACGCCGATCCTGGGGGCACCAGAGGCGCCCGTTCTGATTGAATTGGGGCCAGCCCAGGGGCCGTAACTGGGACCAGCCCAGGGGCCGTACCTTCCATTTGGATGAACCTGCGGCGACTACTCCCGAGGACGTGTAGACGGAGGACGACTGCCTGCAGCTGCATTGTGTGGCAGCTCCCTGTGTGGCCCCTATTAAGGTGACAGTACGGGTCAATGGTCACCCACTTGAGGTGGAGTTGGACACTGGCGCAGCGGTCTCCGTGATTGCCCAGAGGACATTCGACCACATCAAGCAGGGTATACAGACCCTTACATTAACCGACACACAGGCCAGGTTGGCCACCTACACGGGGGAAACATTGGACATTTCAGGATGACCCCTGTTGTTTATGGAGGCCAGGAGGGGCAATTCCCACTTATCGTGGTGCGCGGCCATGGGCCCAGCCTGTTGGGTCGGGACTGGTTGCGCCATTTGCGGCTGCAGTGGCAGCACATCCTCCAAACAGTTTCTGGAGGGTTGACTGAAGTGCTCGGACGCTACCCAGATGTATTCCAGCCCGGTTTGGGAAAATAAAAGGGACCGTAGCCCCTATCCAAGTTGAACCAGGAGCCACGCCGCGCTATTTCCGGGCGCGCGTGGTGCCTTACGCTTTGTTCGAGAAGGTAGAAGGGGAGCTCACTCGTTTGGAGAGTTTGGGTATTAACAGGCCCGTCTGTTTCGCTGACTGGGCAGCACCAATTGTACCTGTAATGAGGACAGATGCCACAGTTCGCTTGTGCGGCGACTATAAACTTACAGTGAATATGGCTTCCCGACTCGACTGATATCCAATGCCTCGCATAGAGGATCTCTACGTGAAGCTTGCAGGCGGACTCTCTTTCACAAAATTAGATATGAGTCACGCCTACCTACAGTTGGAGCTGGGCCCTCCGATTGCCTTTATCGACCGGCCCCATGTCGACCCCCACGACCGGTGAGGTGGTTGCAACCCTAAATTTTATGGACACCTTGCCTGTCATGGCATCACAGATCCGTGAGTGGGCCCAGACGGAGCCAGTCCTGTCAAAGGTTCGGCACATTGTCCTGTATGGTGGGCAACATAGGCAGCTCCCAGGTGACTTGCGGGCATTTTCCTCCAAGCTGTCAGAATTTAGCGTGGAAGACGGCATCCTCTTGTGGGGGACGCATGTGATTGTCCCGGAAAAAGGACATGAGCTGATACTAAGAGACTTGCACAATGGGCATCCAGGTGTGACAAAAATGTAAATGTTGGCCCGGGGTTATGTCTGGTGGCCAGGCCTTGACACCGACATAGAGAAGGTGGCCCAAAACTGCTCCATTTGCCAGGAGCATCAGAAGCTACCACCGACCGCGCCCCTACATCACTGGGAATAGTCAGGGCGGCCTTGGGCGCGCTTGCATGCGGAGTTCGCCGACCCTTTTCAAGGATCCATGTTCCTTCTATTAATCGATGCCCAGTCTAAATGGCTAGAGGTGCATAAGATGGTAGGCACAATGTCCTGCGCAACAATCGAGAATATGCGTTTGTCTTTCAGGACGCATGGCCTCCCCGAGGTGCTGGTCACGGACAACGGCACTCTGTTCACAAGTGAGGAGTTTGCGAGGTTCATGAAGATGAACGACATACGCCATATCCGCACTGCCCTATGCCAACCGGCTTCAAATGGGTTGGCGGAGCGCGCAGTGCAGACATTCAAACGAGGCCTAAAGAAGCAGTCTTCTGGGTCGATGGACACGAGACTTGTTTGGTTTTTGTTTTCATATAGGACCACCCCATATGCGGTGACTGGGGTAGCTGCCGCAGAACTCCTAATGGGCTGGAGAATTGGCACCTGCCTTACCATGGTTTTCCTGGACATTGGCGCAAAAGTATGCTGCACACAAGACCGGCAGGGACATGGTTTTTCTCGGCATCGGCCGATTCGGCAGTTTGCGCCCGGTGACCCAGTGTTCATACGGAATTTTGCTGGTGGTGCCCAGTGGGTCCCTGGCGTAATCTTTCACCAAACGGGCCCTATCTCTTACGAGGTGCAAGCCCAGGGTTGTCTCCAGTGCAAGCATGTAGACCACGTTCGGTCCAGAAGACCATCCCTTCCAAAGATTCCCCGTCCCCGGAACTAATTTCTACAGCCACAGAGACCAGACACAGTGGAAAGTGTTCCTCACAATCTTCCTCTGGTGCCGCACTCAAAGCCTGTTGTTATAGAACCGCATAGAGATAGAGACGGCGAGATGATGGAGGCAGCAGACTCCGACTCCGAGATGGAGACACAGGACGCCTCAGAGGGGGAATCCTAGGGCCCACGGGCAGTGGATGTACAACCGTTCATCAAGGAAGCGGTGTTCTCCGTCTCGTTACACGCCGCCCGATCCAGCGCCTCGTGCAAATGGTGTCCGGCCTGCGGGAAAAGAAGTCCAACGCCCTCCTTCGCCAGGGTCCTCCGTGGATTCATTGGACTTTGGGGGTGAGGAATGTTATAACCTGCCTGCTTACCACTGGCTGGGGACTAACGGCAATCCCACAATCCTTTGGGAGTATGAGCTTCCCCAATGGGGGAGTGTTATAACCTGCCTACTTACGATTGGCTGGGGACTAATGACTATCCCACAATCCTGTGGGAGTATGAACTTCCCCAATGAGGGGGGCGGAGAAACTCCTAGAATAAATAAGCTGGCCAGTTCAGGAACCAGCAGGAAGGAGAAGGTAGCAAGGGAAGTTACTGCTACTGTTATGTATATATTGTTATAGTAAATAAATGTTATTACTTTGTATCCTTAAAACTCGTGCTGGATTCTTCGTGGCCCTTACAAAACTGGCGACGAAGGTAAAAGTGAATAGCTGTCTACACTGCTGAAGCCACCTCCCTGGATTTTTGTTGGATACAGGTTGGAAGTTGTTTTCTATTATACCATGCCTCTGTACGGATGTTTTTGATGCTGCGCTGGAAAGCTGGAACCAGTACACACAATGGATGCGTTACTATTTCCGGGCAAACAATATCACCGAAAACGAGCGCCAGGTGGTCATATTGCTCACCGCCTGCGGCCCGCATACGTTTGGGGTGATTAGGAGCCTTACGTACCCAGCTGCGCCGGACACCAAAACGTTTGACGAACTTGTGAATATAGTGGGGCAACACTTTAACCCAACCCCGTCCACGATAGTCCAGCGTTACCGGTTTAATACCGCTGAGAGGACCCCTGGAGAATCCCTTGCCGATTTTTTTAAAATTTTTTATCCAGGCTACGCGTGATTGCGGAATACTGTGACTATGGTTAGACCTTGTCAGAAATGTTACGCGACCGTTTGGTTTGCGGTATTAGCAATGCAGCAACCCAGAGAAAGTTGTTAGCGGAGCCAACATTGACTTTTCAACAGGCAATACAAATAGTCTTGTCCTGAGAGAGCGCAGAGCGAGGAGTACAGGAGCTACAGGGAATGGAAGTGCATGCCTTGGCGCACAACCCTTTCTGCCCAAAAACGTCCCCCCGCACTCCTGCGGTACCTTGGGCGAGGCAACGTCCGGACCGACGCCAGTGGCCACCGGACATTCC
The DNA here is from genome assembly GCF_047496885.1 of Scyliorhinus torazame. Classification (NCBI taxonomy): domain Eukaryota; kingdom Metazoa; phylum Chordata; class Chondrichthyes; order Carcharhiniformes; family Scyliorhinidae; genus Scyliorhinus; species Scyliorhinus torazame. The sequence continues at coordinate 328,074,369 of NC_092710.1, forward strand.
TCCCCGAAGGGAGCCTTCTCCAGAGCCAATGGATGAGGAGCCATGTCCGTGTCAGACTTGTAGGCGCCGGTCCCGTCGCGGACGGCGGTCCTGGGGACACCAGAGGCGCCTTTATTCCGACCGAAACTGGGACCAGCCCAGGGGCCGTAACTGGGACCAGCCCAGAGGCCGTACCTTCCATGTGGATGAACCTGCGGCGACCACTCCTGAGGACGTGGAGACAGAGGACGACTGCCTGCAGCTGCATTGTGTGGCAGCTCCCCGTGTGGCCCCCATTGAGGTGACAGTACGGGTCAATGGCCACCCGCTGGAGATGGAGTTGGATACTGGCGCAGCGGTCTCCGTGATCGCCCAGAGGACATTCGACCGCATCAAGCAGGGTATACAGACCCTTACACTAACTGACTCACAGGCCAGGTTGGCCACCTACACGGGGGAACCACTGGACATTGCGGGAACTACAATGACCCCTGTTGTCTATGGCCGCCAGGAGGGGCGTTTCCCACTTATCGTAGTGCGTGGCCATGGGCCCAGCCTGTTGGGTCGGGACTGGTTGCGCCATTTGCGGTTGCAATGGAGGGTTGACTGAGGTGCTAGGACGATACCCAGAGGTATTCCAGCCTGGTTTGGGGAAAATAAAAGGATACGGTAGCCCGTATCCAAGTTGAACCAGGAGTCACGCCGCGCTATTTCCGGGCGCGCCCAGTGCCTTACGCCTTGCTCGAGAAGGTAGAAGGGGAGCTCACTCGTTTGGAGAGTTTGGGTATTATCAGGCCCGTCCGTTTTGCTGAAAGGGCAGCACCAATTGTACCAGTAATGAAGCCAGATGCCACAGTTCGCTTGTGTGGTGACTATAAACTTACAGTGAATACAGTTTCCCGACTCGACCGATATCCAATGCATCGCATAGAGGATCTCTACGCGAAACTTGCAGGTGGACTCTCATTCAGAAAATTAGATATGAGTCACGCCTACCTGCAGTTGGAGCTGGACCCTGCCTCCCGACCATATGGAACAATTAACACACACCGGGGCCTGTATGAATATACACGGTTGCCCTTTGGAGTATCCTCTGCCTGCGCAATTTTTCAACGTGTTATGGAGGGCATTTTGAGAGGGTTACCACGTGTGGCTGTTTACCTAGATGACGTGTTGATTACAGGGACGTCGGAGCAAGAGCATTTGGAAAATCTGGGGGCTGTCCTTAGACGCCTTTCTGAGGCTGGAGTCCGTTTACGTCGCACAAAGTGCGTATTTCAGGCAAAAGAAGTAGTCTACCTAGGTTATCGGGTGGACCGCGAGGGTCTGCACCCCGTCTCAGAGAAGGTGCGTGCAATTCAACATGCCCCCACCCCGACTGACACTTCGCATCTTCGTTCTTTTCTCGGTCTCGTAAACTATTACGGGAAATTCCTCCCCAATCTGGCAACTGCGCTGGCCCCTTTGCACCTGCTGCTAAAGAAAAATCACACCTGGGTTTGGGGTCAGCCGCAAGAAACCGCTTTCCGGCGGGTAAAGCAACAATTGTCGTTGTCTGGGTTACTAACCCACTATGATCCGGGAAAGCCTTTGCTCGTTACATGTGATGCATCCCCGTATGGTATTGGGGCCGTCCTGTCCCACAAGATGGAGAACGGGGCCGAGCGACCGATAGCTTTCGCCTCCCGCACATTGACTGCAGCGGAGAAAAAGTACGCGCAGATCGAGAAGGAGGGCCTGGCAGTGGTTTTCGCGGTGAAACGCTTCCACCAGTATGTGTACGGCCGCCATTTCACTATCATGACTGATCATAAGCCCATGCTGGGACTCTTCAGAGAGGATAAGCCAATACCGCCCATTGCTTCTGCACGGATCCATCGCTGGGCTTTGTTGCTTGCTGCATATGAGTATTCTCTGGAGCACAAACCAGGTACGCAGATAGCAAATGCCGACGCACTGAGCCGATTGCCTTTATCGACCGGCCCCATGTCGACCCCCACGACCGGTGAGGTGGTTGCAACCCTAAATTTTATGGACACCTTGCCTGTCACAGCATCACAGATCCGTGAGTGGACCCAGGCGGAGCCAGTCCTGTCAAAGGTTCGGCACATAGTCCTGTATGGTGGGCAGCATAGACAGCTCCCAGGCGAGTTGCGGGCATTTTCCTCCAAGCTGTCAGAGTTCAGCGTGGAAGACGGCATCCTCTTGTGGGGGACGCGTGTGATTGTCCCGGAAAAAGGCCAGGAGCTGATATTATCAGACTTGCACAATGGGCATCCGGGCGTGACCAAGATGAAAATGTTGGCCCGGAGTTATGTCTGGTGGCCAGGCCTCGACACCGACATTGGGAAGGTGGCCCAAAACTGCTCCATTTGCCAGGAGCATCAGAAGCTTCCGCCGGCCGCGCCCCTACATCACTGGGAATGGCCAGGGCTTGGGCACGCTTGCATGCAGATTTCGCAGGCCCTTTTCAGGGATCCATGTTCCTTCTACTAATTGACGCCCAGTCCAAATGGCTGGAGGTGCATAAGATGCAGGGGACAACGTCCTGCGCAACAATTGAAAAGATGCGTTTATCGTTTAGTACGCATGGCCTCCCCGAGGTGCTGGTCACGGATAATGGCACTCCATTCACGAGTGAGGAGTTTGCTAAGTTTACAAAGATGAATGGCATCCGCCATATCCGCACTGCCCCTTACCACCCGGCTTCAAATGGGTTGGCAGAGCGTGCAGTGCAGACATTCAAAAGAGGCCTAAAGAAGCAGTCTTCCGGATCAATGGACACGAGACTGGCTCGCTTTTTGTTTACGTACAGGACCACCCCCCATGCAGTGACTGGGGTAGCTCCCGCAGAACTCCTAATGGGCCGGAGACTCCGCACCCGCCTTAGTATGGTTTTCCCGGACATTGGCGCAAAAGTACGTCGCACACAAGAACGACAGGGACAGGGATTGTCTCGGCATCGTCCGATTCGGCAGTTTGCGCCCGGTGACCCAGTATTCGTGCGGAATTTTGCTGGTGGTGCCCAATGGGTTCCTGGTGTAATCTTTCGCCAAACGGGCCCTATATCTTACCAAGTGCAAGCCCAGGGTCGTCTCCAGCGAAAACATGTAGACCACGTCCGGTCCAGAAGATCATCCCTCAAAAGATTCCCCGCCCCCGGAGCTCATTTCAAGACAAGGGAAGGTAGTCCTCAAAATCTTCCACTGGTGCCTCACTCGAAGCCTGCGCAGGTCGTTACGGGACCAAATGGAGATAGAGACGCTGACATGACGGAGGCAGCAGACTCTGACTCCGAGATGGAAACACAGGATGCATCAGAGGGGGAATCCTCGGGTCCACGGGCCGTGGATGTACAACCGCGCCAATCATCACGGAACCGCCGGTCTCCGTCTCGTTACACGCCGCCTGATCCTGCGCCGTGTGCAAATGGCGTCCGGCCTGCGGCCAAACGAGTCCGACGCCTTCCTTCGCCAGGGTCTTCGGTGGATTCCTTGGACTTTGGGGGGGAGGGATGTTATAACCTGCCTACTTACGATTGGCTGGGGACTAATGACTATCCCACAATCCTGTGGGAGTATGAACTTCCCCAATGAGGGGGGCGGAGAAACTCCTAGTGTAAATAAGCTGGCCAGTTCAGGAAGGAGAAGGTAGCAAGGGACGTTACTGCTACTGTTATGTATATATTGTTATAGTAAATAAATGTTATTACTTTGTATCCTTAAAACTCGTGCTGGATTCTTCATGGCCTTTACAAAAGGGAGGCAGAGAAATCATTAGCAGATTCCCTGCACAAACAAAGCTGGCCAGTTTGGAACCGGCTAGAGGTGAGTGAGCAGCAAGGGAAGTTGCTGCTGCTGCTGTTGCTGCTGCTGCTGTTGCTGTTGTAGTGTATATATATGATGTGGAGATGCCGGCGTTGGACTGGGGTGAGCACAGTACGAAGTCTTACAACACCAGGTTAAAGTCCAACAGGTTTGTTTCGATGTCACTAGCTTTCGGAGCGCTGCTCCTTCCTCAGGTGAATGAAGAGGTCTGATCCAGAAACACATATATAGACAAATTCAAAGATGCCAAACAATGCTAGGAATGCGAGCATTAGCAGGTGATTAAATCTTTACAGATCCAGAGATGGGGTAACCCCAGGTTAAAGAGGTGTGAATTGTATCAAGCCAGGACAGTTGGTAGGATTTCGCAGGCCAGATGGTGGGGGATGAATGTAATGCGACATGAATCCCAGGTCCCGGTTGAGGCCGCACTCGTGTGCGGAACTTGGCTATAAGTTTCTGCTCGGCGATTCTGCGTTGTCGCGGGTCCTGAAGGCCGCCTTGGAGAACGCTTACCCGGAGATCAGAGGCTGAATGCCCTTGACTGCTGAAGTGTTCCCCGACTGGAAGAGAACATTCCTGCCTGGTGATTGTTGCGCGATGTCCGTTCATTCGTTGTCGCAGCGTCTGCATGGTCTCGCCAATGTACCACGCTTCGGGACATCCTTTCCTGCAGCGTATGAGGTAGACAACGTTGGCCGAGTCGCACGAGTATGTACCGCGTACCTGGTGGGTGGTGTTCTCACGTGTAATAGTGGTATCCATGTCGATGATCTGGCACGTCTTGCAGAGATTGCCATGACAGGGTTGTGTGGTGTCGTGGTCACTGTTCTGAAGACTGGGTAGTTTGCTGCAAACAATGGTTCGCATTACATTCATCCCCCACCATCTGGCCTGCGAAATCCTACCAACTGTCCTGGGGGGGGCTGGGGCGGGGGTGGGGGGGGGGGGGGGCTGGGGGGGGAGGAGGGACTCGGAGAATATGCAAGGGAGGGGAGGATGGGAGGGGGGAGGGGCCGTAGACCGACCAGAGGGCGGCAAAATGTATATCGGACCAATTAAAACAAAGACAAAATAAACTTCTTCTGTACAATAAAGTAAATTAACACGGGTAAGAAAAGTGTGATGTATGAATGCAATTGTTTATATTTATGAGAAATGCCAATAAAAGATCTACAAAAAAACAGTAAAGATATATTTATATTTTTAATTGGAAATTACAAACTTGAATTCAGAGAACTTACAGTGCAGAAGGAGGTCATTCGGACCATCGAGTCTGCACCGGCCCTGGGAAAGAGCCTGCACTTAAGCCCATGCCTCCACCCTATCCCCATAAACCAGTAACCCCTCTTAACTTTTTTTTGAACACTAAAAACAATTTATCATCGTCAATCCATCCAAACTGCGCATCTTTGGACTGTGGGAGGAAATAGGAGCATCCGGAGGAAACCCACGCAGACACAGGGAGAACGTGCAGACTCCGCACAGACAGCGACCCAGCGGGGAATCGTACCTGGGACCCTGGAGCTGTGAAGCAACTGTGCTAACCCACTGTGCTACCATGCTGCCCACTAGATATATTCAGATAATAACAATAATAATAATCTTTATTGTCACAATTAGGTGAAGTCACATGGGATCAGAGGAGAGCTGCCAAGTTGGATACAGAACTGGCTTGGGCACAGGAGACAGAGCGTACCAGTAGAACAGGCCGCAATCTGTCAGGATAGGTAACAACACCTCCTCCACAATTGTCTTCAACACCGGGGCCCTGCAAGGATGTGTGCTCAATCCTCTACTGTACTCTCTGTACATACACGACTGTGTGGCGAGATTCAACTCCAATTCAATCTATAAGTTTGTAGATGATACGACTGTGGTACGTCGTATCTCAAACAACGACAAATGGGACTACAGAAGGGAGATAGATCACTTGGTTGCATGGTGTTCCGAAAACAACCTCTCTCTAAATGCTGGAAAGACCAAGGAACTGATCATCGACTTCAGGAAGCGTAGCACGACACTGCACCCCCCCCCTCCCCCCACCATCTACATCAATGGCTCTGAAGTAGAGATGGTCGATAGCTTTAAGTTCCTGGCGGTCACCATCACCAACAGTCTGTCCTGGTCCACTCATGTCGACGCAACAGTCAAGAAAGTCCACCAACAACTCTACTTCCTACGAAAGCTGAAGAAAGTTGGCATGCCTGCATCGCCTCTCACAAACCTTTACAGATGTGTGATAGAGAGAATCCTATCTGGCTGCACCACAGCCTGGTATGGCAATTGCTCGGGCCTCGCAAGAAACTGCAGAGTGTGATGAACTCAGCCCAAAGCATTACACAAGCTTGACACCCTCCCATTGATTCTGTATACACCTGCTGCCTCAGAAAGGCAGACAGCATTGTCAGAGACCTCTCATACCCAGGCTTTGCCCTCTTCCAGACCTTTCCATCAGGCAGAAGATACAGAAGTCTGAAGACCCGCACATCCAGACATAGGAACAGCTTCTTCCCCACTGTTACTAGACATCTCAACGACTCCCCCTAGGATTGATCTGTTCCCTGTAAGAACTATTCACGACGCCCTATGCTGCTCGTTTGGCCTTGTTCCGCCTGGAACCCTATTTGTTGATGCACCACTGTTAATGTACTCTGTCGATTATTCTTTTGTCTACTATGTATGTACTGTACACATTCCCTTGGCCACAGAAAATTAATTTTCACTGCACTTCGATACATGTGACAATAAATATCAATCGATCAGTCAATCAAATGGTGCTTTTCCGAATGGAAGGCTGTGTCTAACGGTGTTCCAAGAGGGATCAGTTCTGGGGCCTTTGTTGTTCGTGGTGCATATAAATGATTTGAAAGAAAATGTAGCTGGTCTGATTAGTAAGTTCGCAGACGTCACAAAAGTTGGTGGAGTTGCAGATAATGAAGAGGATTGTCAGAGGACACAGCAGGATATAAACTGGTTGGAGTCTTGGGTGGAGAAATGGCAGATGGAGTTTAATCCGGACAAGTGTGAGGTAATGCATTTTGGAAGGTCCAATGCATGTTAGAATTACACAATAAATGGTGGAACTCTTGCCTGGGCGTGTATGTCCATCAATCACTGAAAGTGACAACACATGTGGATAAGGTGGTCCAGAAGGCCTACGGCATGCTGGTCTTCTTTGTGCGGGGCATTGAATATAAAAATTGGCAAGTCATGTTGCAGCTGTACAGGACTTTAGTTTGGCCTCATTTGAAATATTGTGTACAATTCTGGTCGCCACACTACCAGAAAGATGTGAATGCTTTGGGGAGTGTACAGAAGTGTTTTTTTACGATGTTGCCTGGTGTGGTGGACATTAGCTATTAGGAGAGGTTAGATAAACCCGGTCTGTTCTCACTGGAACAACGGAGGTTTAGAGGCGAACTGATAGACGTCGACAAGATTATAAGTGGCATGGACAGAGTGGATAGTCAGATGCTCTTTCCGAGGGTAGGAGAGTCAAGTACGAAGGGACATAGGTTTAAAGTGCGTGGGGAAAAGTTTAGAAAAGATGTGCGGGCAAGTCTTTTTACACAATGGGTGGTAAATATATGTAACACGCTGCCTGGGGAGATGGTGAGAGCAGGTACGTTAGCGGCATTTAAGGGGCATCTAGACAAATATATGAATAGGATGGGAATGGAAGGATACAGACAGCTTTAGTTTAGGCAGGTACCATGGTCGACGCAGGCTTGGAGGGCGAAGGGCCTGTTCCTGAGCTGTATTGTTCTTAGGCTTACATTGCAATGAGGTGACTGTTAAAAGCCCCTAGTCGCCACACTCCGATGTCTATTCGGATACAAAGGGGGAGAATTCAGAATGTCCAATTCATCTAACAGCACGTCTTTCGGGACTAGTGGGAGGAAACCGGAGTACCCAAGGTAACCCAGTTTGCAATAAGTTGAATGGATCTTTGTGTTTCGCTTTACAAATAACTGATAATGGAACAAGATTTGCAGTAGCAACAAGAATTTGAGAATATTTTGAAATATAAAAATCAGCTCCACCTATTGCTCTGAAATGTGGGCCCTGTAAATGTCCCGATGGACAATTGAAATGAAGTTTCGGATCTGCCTTTGGAGGCAGCTTCACTTCAGTGGTCATTGGGTGGTCCAGATCTCACAGACATTTCCAATGACCTTGTTTTTGAGTGAGGCACTCGGCTGATTTGATTACTTTGCATTGACAGAGCCACACACCATCGCCTGGCCTCTCTTCGCAGTAACATTTACATGGAGCTTTGCACCTTGTAATGTTGAACTCATGAGAGGCAAAGAAAAACATTGTCACATGATCAAACTGACTTCAGCTGCACCTGGACAAACTAAACTCCTGAAATTAACTAACCTTACATTTTCTAACATGATGTCAAAAAGTACCAGTAATTCTCCATGACTCTTTATTCCCGGGATTAGTTACACAGCTTGTCGTCAAACAGAACTTAACAGGAATGAGGAGGTGGTTGGTGGGTGTGAGTGTGATTCCACACAGCATGAGGATACCACCAGATACTGCAGGGAATGATCTCTAGCATCGGGAAAGGGGGCAGAGAACATTTCTGGAAGTTATTGCAACTGGGAAAGGTGAAGGGAATTCTGTACCAAAGGATGGCTAAGTCTTTTGCTTTTGTCCTGGAGTGACACTCGAATAGACCGGGGACCCTGAATGGACAGACAGTCGGGAACTATCTGTTCCTGCCCTCTTTGCCCACCAGGTGCCTTTCACAACAATAAAAAGTTGTGGTAATACCAGGTATTGTGGTACCTGAGAGGCCAACGCCATTGGTTGAGACCCTGGAGTCTACCATTGGCTGTGTGAAGTAGCTCCGTCCTGAAGGCGGGGTATAAGAGATGGTGCCGGCCCAGCAGCCTTCACTCTCTGTTACGAAGCTGCTGGGGATCAGTTCTAGTGCATTAAAGCCTCAGTTACTGAATACCTTTGTCTCGAGTATATTGATTGCGCATCAAAAGTTATAAAACTCAGCCTTCTCCCAGCCACAATGTAACTTCTGGGAGGTTTGCCCCTATTGATCTCACAAATGGTGTCACTGCCTTGTTGTCACTGTCAGCAGTTAAACCAGCATCAGGCTCCAATAGATGTCCCCGGACCCCAGCATTTAAATGTTCAAGGGGACCTTGCCTATCTCCTGTTGGTGAAGCTAATGTGGGTTTTGGCCTGGAATGGAATGACAGCGAGTCAGTAAGTTTCTCTTTCTACCTTATTCCTGCACACACACACACCCGGGGCGGGATTCTCCGCCGGCGGGATTCTCCGTTTTGCCGGTGCCCCGGGGGTTTCCCGAAGGCGTGGGGCTGCCCCACAATAGGAAACCCCATTGACTGGCCGGTGTAAAGGAGAATCCTGCCCGCGGGTCGATGCAGAAATGTGGCGCGGCGGGGCCGAGAATCCAGCCCCGTGTACTTACATTGTAGGGTTGGGAGGTGTAGGGTTCTGGACGAGGGTTCAATAGCGGTGACGAATGTGATATAAGCTAGTTAGTTTAAATATATTAGTTACAGTAATGTAGATGTAGGCCGGTCTAGCTACAGCTAGTGTGCGGAGACAAAGGGGTAACGGTTCAATCATGGAGGATGAGACAACAGTGCTATATTTCTATCACTCCCCAGTGGTGGACGTTAGACGTTGAACATTCACTGCATTACGTTACCCTGGCCTATGACAGAACCGGACAAAACAGGGAGTTGGAGGACAAATACCGGCCGTTAATTGGGACCGAATGGCCAGTCAAGGTTACAGCCACAGTCACGGGAAAAGAAGGTACAGCCGATTTTGTTACAATACCACCACATATATGGCCACAGTCAGCTTCTGTAGGCCCTCGAATTACACGTCAGGTCCACGACCAGTACCATGCCAAGGATCTGGGGCCGATGGTAAGTGGATCATTCAGATCCAACAGGGTACGCACTTCAAGTCACGCCAGACGGCACTTCCATAAAATATTTTGAGGTCCCTGAAACGATTAACACTCGACTTCAGCATCACCGGGGACGTGACATTTTGGAATATGTCAATCCACAGGTCTGGGCGGAATCCCCATCACAAGTGGGAAAGACAAATATTACACCTATTAAGGTAATGATTAAGGACCATGTAAAGCTGCCTTCCATTCGGCAATACCCCCTGAAACCCCAAGCTGCCCCGTCTATAGACAAATTAATCTGATAGCTGTTGCAACAGGATATTTTGGTCCCTTGCCAATCAGAATGTAACACCCTCTTACTTGCTGTGCCTCAACCAGCCAAACCAGACCAGTACCGATTAGTACAGGATTTACGTTCAATCAATGCCATCGCACAGCCGTTACATGCTCTCGTCCCTAAAACTGCCCACATGCTGGCCCAAATTCCAACTCGAGCCCGGGCCTTCTCCATAATTGACCTTCAGCACGCCTTCTTTGCCCTTCCACCCGCATCTGAAAGCCAATACTTGTTTGCGTTCACTTACAATGGACAGCAGTACACCTGGACCCGACTGCCTTAGGGGTTCGGCAACTCACCTACGCTCTTCTCCAGATGTCTGCAGACCCAACTCCAGGCCTTGACATTGGAGCATGGTTCCACTCTAGTGCAGTATGTAGATGACATATTGGTAGCGAGTCCTGACAAACCCACTGACAGGGATGATGTGATCCAGTTAATAAACCACCTATCCTCGTTGGGTTATGTTGTTTCACAATCAAAGGTCCTGCTGGCTCAGACAAAGGTCAAGTTCTTAGGAGTTTTACTTACAGCCACAGAAAGAAGTCTCGAACCCAGTAGGATTGAACCAATATGCCAATTCCCCGCCCCTACCACAGCCAAGGAGGTTCGTCATTGGCTGGGTGTGATGAATTATTGTCGGCAGTGGATACCAAACATCGCTGTCTATACAAAGCTGCTGACGCCTTACACTAGTGAAGGGAGGAATTTTACTCTCACCACCGAGGCACTCGAAGCCTTCCATTGCCTGAAGCAGGCCTTGTTACAAGCACCGGCCCTCGGTAGGCCCTTGTACGACCAACCGTTCCAGATATACTGTACTGTTCTGGAAGGATGTTCAACAGCGGAACTCACCCAGCAACATGGGGACAAGCACCGACCCGTAGCATATTACTCTTCCAAACTTGATCCAGTGGCGTTGGGCCACCCTGTTTGCACCCAGATCTTGGCAGCGATATACAATAGTTTGCAGGCTGCTGCCAATATAACTCTCCAACAGGATATTCCGGTGTATAGCTCCCACTCGGTCATCGCAGTACTGGGGAAACTGCAGATTCAGCATCTTACCGCAGCTCGTCAGAATAGGTATGAAATGTACCTTTTGAACAATCCACGTCTGACATTTAAATACTGTACCACTATCAATCCAGCCTGTTTTCTTAGCGGTCCCCCTGTCCATGAAGACGCGCCTGGCCACGACTGTTCAGCCTTGATTCAGGAAACTACCACAATAAGGGACGATCTGAGTGATATTCCGTTAGAACAACCTGACATGATTATGTATGTTGATGGCAGTGCATTAGTAAGCCCCACTGGCCGGAGACTGTCCGGTTACGCAATTGTAGATCAGGATGGTCTGATTCTAGAAGTGGCCGCTTTTCAGACCCCTCATTCAGCCCAGCAAGCCAAACTTTTTGCCCTTACCCGTGCATGTATACTTGGGGTAGATCATCGGGTAAATATTTACACTGGCTCCCGATACGCCTTCGGGGTAGTTCATGACTTCGGGCAGCTCTGGAAGAATAGGGGATTCCTAACCTCGGCCTGCACGGAAATATCCCACCGGGGTTAATGACCTACTTCAGGCCCTCCTTATGCCCGTGCAGATTTCCGTCAATAAATGCGCTGCCCATACAAACGGTAAGACCCCAGTTGACGTTGGTAATGAACAAGCAGATTGTGCAGCGCGGACAGCCGCACAAGTTCAGCAAGTGATGGTGCCTAAAATGTTAAGTCAGACTAAACGATCTGCTATAAATAAGTCTGCTTCTGACAAGCCACTACCAACCATCCAAGACGTCATAAGGTTACAGAACGATGCTCCTGAGAGTGGTAAACAAATGTGGAAACGGTTAGGTTGTACATATGATTCTGTTTCCTCTTTATGGACCACGCCAGCACATCAGACTTGTATGTTTGATGTACTGGCTTTATGGGTCATCGAATGTGTGCACTTTGCAACTCATTGTGGGGCTCGGGGGACTAGTGATTTGTTGCTGTACACTTGGTGGCACCCTGAAATGCAGGAGTTGCCCCAGAGTATCAGGAATCGGTGTTTGATTTGTCAGAAATATAACACCGGAAAAGGTATCCCTTGTGGTATGAGGCAAACCCCGTTGCCCAATGGTCCCTTTGAGACGCTCCAAATGAATTACATTGAGTTAGAAAGGTGTCAATGTTATAAATATGTTTTGGTCATTGTGGATATGTTCAGCAGATGGGTCGAGGCGTATCCGACTACCAATAATAAAGCTACTACAGTGGTTAAAGTTCTGATGCGTGAAATCATTCCCCGGTACGGTATACCAGCTCAGTTAAGTTCTGATAACGGGCCTCATTTTATTGGACAGATTAACAAGGAGCTCTGCTCCCAGTTGGGCATACGCCAGCAGTTACACTGTGCATACAGACCGCAGGTGGCCGGGTTGGTTGAGAGACACAATCAGACCCTCAAAACTAAATTGGCTAAATTAAGAGCAGACAAGGGACTGACATGGCTTAAGTTGCTCCCCGTTGCCCTCTTCCAGCTGCGGGTTACGAATCTTTTTAGATGAGGGGCCGTAGCTACGGATTGAATAGATAGGTTATCATGAAAAGATAAAAGGAGGGAATGACGAATGTGATATAAGATAGTTAGTTTAAATATATTAGTTACAGTAATGTAGATGTAGGCCGGTCTAATTCTGGTGAGTTCACAGATAAAGGATTTCAGAAAGCATGGCAAGGATGGGGGAGGGGTGTCTGGTTGAAGAGGAGAAAAGGATGCTGGGTAACACGAGGCCAGGGTTAAGGAATGAGAAGTGAGCCAATTAGGATGTATGGCTTGGTGCCATTTGAATGGATTTGTAGAGATTCCTCTGTCTCTAATAGCACTCGATTCTGAAGACTCAGGAGGCAACTTGTGTTCTGGGTTTTTGTGAAGCGAGTCAGACTTGCAGGTCGGGTAAAAATAAATAATACTATGCCTACAAATCCATCTCGAGCTTTATTGAGGCCAGACTGACGGGTAAAGAATTCAACATTTGTCACCGGGTCCCGCAAGGCTTCGTACTTAGCCCCAAACACTACTCCCTGTACACACACGACTACGTGGCAAAATTTGGTTCAAACTCCATCAACAAGTTTGCTGACGATACAACCATAGTGGACCGGATCTCGAATAACGAGTCAGAATACAGGAGGGAGATAGAGAACCTAGTGGCGTGGTGCAGCGACAACAATCTCTCCCTCAATGCCAGCAAAACTAAAGTGCTGGTCATTGACTTCAGGAAGCAAAGTACTGTACACACCCCTGTCAGCATCAATGGGGCCAAGGTGGAGATGGTTAGCAGTTTCAAATTCCTAGGGGTACACATCTCCAAAAATCTGTCCTGGTCCACCCACGTCAACGCTACCACCAAGAAAGCACAACAGCGCCGATACTTCCTCAGGAAACAAGGAAATTCGGCTCTGACCAACTTTTACAGCTGCACCATAGAAAGCATCCTATCTGGCTGCATCACAGCCTGGTATGGCAACACCTCGCCCCAAGACCACAAGAAACTTCAGAGAGTCGTGAACACCGCCCAGTCCATCACACGAACCAGCCTCCCATCCATTGACTCCATCTACACCTCCTGCTGCCTGGGGAAAGCGGGCAGCATAATCAAAGACCCCTCCCACCCGGCTTACTCACTCTTCTGACTTCTTCCATTGGGCAGGAAATACAGAAGTTTGAGAACATGCACGAACAGACTCAAAAACAGCTTCTTCCCCGCCGTAACCATACTCCTAAATGATCCTCTTATGGACTGACCTCATTATCACTACACCCTGTATGCTTCATCCGATGCCGGGGCTTATGTAGTTACATAGCAAACATTGTGTTGCCCTATTCTGTATTTTCTTTAATTCCCTTTTCTTCACATGTACTTAATGATCTGTTCAGCTGCTCGCAGGAAAATACTTTTCACTAACCCCGGTACACGTGACAATAAACAAATCTAATTCAACCCGGGAGGTGACAAAATTCGGGGTGGTGGGTGCCTGGAATGCTGAGGTACCCTCAATAACGAAGCTTAGAGATTAAACTGTAAAGAAGGCTTTATTAGGCAATGTTAGAGCTGAGACATGTGCTGACTGCTACACAGCCCATGAGGCAGCCCTTTATATATGGCTCACAGATGGGCGGAGCCAGAGGCAGAGTCCCCAGGGTTCCAAGCCCGGTCTTAAAGGGGACATCACCTTACATGATGCTAAGGCAGTAACCATTCATCACAAATGCATTGCCAGTGGAGGTGGTGGAGGCAGGCATGATTGCAATGTTTACGATGTATCTTGACAGGCACATGAACAGGCGGGGAATGGAGGGATACGGATTGTTTGGCCAATGAGTAGTAGGTGCAAATAAGAAATCTGGATCGGGGCAGGCTTGGTGGGCTGTAATGTTCTTTGTTCTTTGTTATCTGAGATACCGGCACAGCTGATCCCAATCCTGTCCTCATTAAAACCCACACACGGAGTTTTTAGAGCAGAGGACGGTGGATTCCACCAGGAGCAGGAACATAGCTGTTTTAATTTTTCCCTTTCCCAGACCAGGAATAAACTACCTGTTGTTGACCCAGCTGCCAGCAGGTTGAGATCAGAGAAGTCAGCACAGACTGCAGAGTAAAGGTGGGACATTCCTGATAAGATATGTTTCAGTTCCACATCCCCGGACAACTTCCCCTCACAGAGATCAGTAGATAACCAAAGACAATTTTAGAAACAAGAGAGGCCGGAATCTCCTCTTGGGCAGTAATGCAATATGAGATATAGTGAATCGCAGCTACTTTTACACTCTCCCGATTGTGTAAATCAGCGGGAAAAGGATTGGTCTTAGCGCTGACACATGGAACATCCCATTCACCCAACAACAATACAGGGTCACTGGGAGGTTTGGCCCTGCTATTGGATACTCAGATACTGGAATCAGAAATCACTTTCTTAAACATTCATATTTCAGGGAATGGACACAGCCCCGATCAGCACAGGGTGAACATTATTCCTCGATTCCCCATCAGTTTTAAAGACAGCTCTGTGATCACGGGGATATTTTATTCACCATGTTACAGAGATAGCAGGACAATTGTAGGAGTTATTGAAGTTAGCGAGAGACCAGATAAAGGCAGAGCATTTGCTGCGATGTTTGTGCCAGCTCATTTTACTTTTGGCACTGAGAGACAGAAAGACATTTTGTCGATGCTTGTTTGATGATCAGGTTTGATTTTGGGTCTTGTGGAAACATTTGACTCGAATTGTTTTTGTGAATAGAGTTTGGACAATAAGATTCTAGAATAACATTGGGTTGAACCCCAAATCCACTCTTGTCCTTGGTTCGTCTCATGATTAAAGACACCTGGGAAAACGAGTTTTACTATAAACTGATCAAAGTGTCTAACATTTCAGACAACAGGAGGGATAAATCAGTCTTTTTTGGATTGGGAAGCTGGAATCACTGTCAGGGCCACAACCATTTACAATCTATATCAATGATTTGGATGAAGGGACCAAATATATGGTTGCTAAATTTGCTAAAGGTACCAAGATAGGTGGGAAAGTAAGTTGTCAAGAGGAGGTTGGGAGTCTAGAAAGAGATAGGCAAGCTGAATGACTGGGCAAACATTTGGCAGATGGAGTATAATGTTGAAAAATGTAAACGTGTCCAAGAAGAATAGATAAACATAACGAGTGAAATGGAGAGAGAATGCCCTCATATCCCATGAGGACGCCTCGGAGGGGAGTTCCAAGGCCACCACTGTACTCACGGCACAGCTGTCACCACCACCCTCCACCAGAGACACACACCTCGGTGGGTGACAGTAGTGAATTGGCTCTGGGGCACATTCTGGTGAGCACCACGCAGGTGCTGATGTACATCAGGTGGAGGCTAGCTGACCTTTTGGAATTTCCCCACTTGGAGAAGATTAAATATGCCATCCGAGGGTCGGAGGAAGGCTTCCTAACTACATGGGGGCAGTTTGTCGGCCTGTTCCAGAACCTGTTTGAGGCCAGCAACAATGAATAGACAGGGAAACTGAAAACTTAGAAAGAAAAGAGAGAGGAAAAAGAAAAGAAAGACACGGGAGGAACAGGAATGCACAACCCACGGGGGAGGTGGCGGGAGAGGAGGAAGGGCTGGAGAGGCACAAAAGAGACAATGCGGAGGAAGGGGCAACCCCCCAGGGCAGCCCCTCCCCCAGCCACAGGAGAAACACGTCCGAAGCTGACGGGTGAAGAAAAGAAAGAGTGGGGAAAGGGGAGAAGAAGGAGCAAACCCCCTTTCCAAACCATCCAGGTAGGGCAAAAGGAGGGGTGGGAGGGAGAGGGGTAGGGAGAGGAGGGCTGGTTGGGGAGGGGGGGGGGGGTGAGAAGGACCACACACCGAGCAAAATGGCGGAAGACTGTATAAAGGACAACTCAAGTGAAAAAAATACAAACCTTTCTGTATTGTACAGTGAATTAACACAACCAGCAATGTGTGTAATTGTTTATAATTCTTGAAAATACCAATAAAAATTTTTTTTTAAATGGATACACCCACCTGCCCTTTGGGGTTTCCTCCGCATGTGCGCTATTCCAGTGAGTAATGGAGAACATCCTGCGAGGCCTGCCCTGCGAGGCGCTCTATCTCAACGACGTTCTGATCACTGGCTCGTCCGACCAGGAGCGCCTATAAAACCTGGCCGGGCAGCACGGTGGCGCAGTGGTTAGCATTGCTGCCTCACGGCGCCGAGGTCCCAGGTTCGATCCCGGCTCTGGGTTACTGTCCGTGTGGAGTTTGCACATTCTCCCCGTGTTTGCGTGGGTTTCAACCCACAACCCAAAGATGTGCAGGGCAGGTGGATTGACCACGTTAAATAGCCCCTTAATTAGAAAACATGAATTGGGTACGCTAAATTTAAAATAAATAAATAAATAAATAAAACCTGGCCGAGGTGCTGGAGCATTTTGAGGATGCCGGTTCTGTCTCTGGCGAGGGAAATGTGTACTCAAAGCTGCCGAAGTAACGTATTTTAGCTACCGCGTAGACCGCCATGTATGGCAGCTGGTGGAAGGGAAGGTTCAAGCAATTGTGCAGGCTCCTGTAACAGGTGTCACAATGGAACTCCGTTCAACAAACAAAGAACAAAGAAATGTACAGCACAGGAACAGGCCCTTCGGCCCTCCAAGCCCGTGCCGACCATGCTGCCCGACTAAACTACAATCTTCTACACTTTCTGGGTCCGTATCCCTCTATTCCCATCCTATTCATGTATTTGTCAAGATGCCCCTTAAATGTCACTATCGTCCCTGCTTCCACCACCTCCTCCGGTAGCGGGTTCCAGGCACCCACTACCCTCTGCGTAAAAAACTTGCCTCATACATCTAGTCTAAACCTTGCCCCTCTCACCTTAAACCTATGCCCCCTAGTAATTGGCCCCTCTACCCTGGGAAAAGCCTCTGACTATCCACTCTGTCTATGCCCCTCATAATTTTGTATACCTCTATCAGGTCTCCCCTCAACCTCCTTCGTTCCAGTGAGAACAAACCGAGTTTATTCAACCGCTCCTCATAGCTAATGCCCTCCATACCAGGCAACATTCTGGTAAATCTCTTCTGCACCCTCTCTAAAGCCTCCACATCCTTCTGGTAGTGTGGCGACCAGAATTGAACACTATACTCCAAGTGTGGCCTAACTAAGGTTCTATACAGCTGCAACATGACTTGCCAATTCTTATACCCAATGCCCCGGCCAATGAAGGCAAGCATGCCGTATGCCTTCTTGACTACCTTCTCCACCTGTGTTGCCCCTTTCAGTAACCTGTGGACCTGTACTCCTAGATCTCTTTGACTTTCAATACTCTTGAGGGTTCTACCATTCACCGTATATTCCCTACCTGCATTAGACCTTCCAAAATGCATTACCTCACATTTGTCCGGATTAAACTCCATCTGCCATCTCTCCGCCCAAGTCTCCAAACAATCTAAATCCTGCTGTATCCTCCAACAGTCCTCATCGCTATCTGCAATTCCACCAACCTTTGTGTCGTCTGCAAACTTACTAATCAGACCAGTTACATTTTCCTCCAAATCATTTATATATACTACAAAGAGCAAAGGTCCCAGCACTGATCCCTGTGGAACACCACTGGTCACAGCCCTCCAATTAGAAAAGCATCCCTCCATTGCTACTCTCTGCCTTCTATGGCCTAGCCAGTTCTGTATCCACCTTGCCAGCTCACCCCTGATCCCGTGTGACTTCACCTTTTGTACTAGTCTACCATGAGGGACCTTGTCAAAGGCCTTACTGAAGTCCATATAGACTCCAGGGAATGGTAAGCGACTCTGACAAATTCCTCCCAAACCTGACCACCACTCTCGGCCCCCTCCACCATCTGCTGAAGAAGGGGTAACACTGGGAGTGGGGCTGAGAGCAGCAAGCAGTTTCGTCGAGATGAAACAACAACTCTCATCGTCAAGACCACTAACCCACTTCGACCCTGCCCGGCCAACTCTGTTTTTATAAAATGCATTTGATTACAAACATGTATCAAAATAGGTTACAGCAAATAAACACCCTGAGAAACATACTTCCCAGGATTCAAATATACAGTCTGTACAGATCTTTTTCCTTTTTCCCCCTCCCCCCTTCCCCCCTCCACCCTGCGATGAACAGCTCCTCAAACATGGTCTAAATATCCGCCACCCTTTCTCAAACCGCCCTGCAGAGTCCCTTAACTCATACTTTATCTTCTCCAACCGCAAGAAGTCGTATATGTCACCCAACCAGGCCGCTACCCCCACTGGCGAGGCCGACCGTCAGTCCAGTAAAATAAGCCGCTGTGCAATCAGAAAAACGAAGGCTACAAAATCGGCTATCATCCCAGCCAATCCTGTTGACCTGCGACGCTTCTCTGTACGGCGTAGGGGCCGTGCTGCCCATGAAATGGATGAAGGAGCTTAGCATGGAGGACGGCATGCTCCTTTCGGGGTCCCACATGGGGGTCCACAAATGTGGACCCAGCCTGCTCCTGATGGACCTCCACAATGGTCGTCCCGGTGTGTCCAAGATGGAAATGTTAGCTCGAAGCTACCTTTGGTGGCCCAGTACGATGCGGACATCGAGCGGATGGCCCAGCGCTGCGTCTAGTGTCAGGCACACCAGAAGTTGCCTCCTGCAGCTGCGCTCCACCCGGGAGAATGGCCAGGTCGTCCATTGTCTCATCTCCATATAGACATTCAAGGGGCGATGGTCCTTGTCCTCGTCGATGCCCACTCAAAGTGGATGGATGCCCTCAAGATACAGACGACAATGGATCACCATAGAGAAACTCTGGCCCATTTTCAGCATGGACGGCAACCCGACGTGCTGGTATCGGACAATGGTACGGCGTTTACGAGTGTGGAATTTGTGGCATTCATGTCTACCAATGGGATCCATCATGTGAGCACTGCCCCATACCATCCAGCTTTGAATGGGTTGGCCGAGCGGGCAGTGCAAACGTTTAAGCTCGGCAGGAATAAACAAACATCGGGATCCTGGGAGACCCGCTTAGCAAGGTTCTTGTTCTGCTAACGGACAAACCCACATGCCAGGATGGGCATCGCACCAAACAAGATGTTGCTGGGTTGCCACCTCCGCACTCATTTGAGTCTCATCCTTCTGGATAGTGGCAGAAAGGTCCACCACGTTCAGGACCGAACCGAGGCAGACACAGGTCAGCGCCGGGCACTGCACGAGTTCGCACCGGGAGACGCAGTACACGTTCGGAACTTCGGCGGAGGGGCCGCTTGGACCCCAGGCATCATGTTGGCCAAAACAGCTCCGCTTCCTTATCAAATACGGGCACAAGGCCGTGAGTCTAATCGCCACGTGGACCATATCTGAAGCCGCAAGCCGGATACTTCTGCCTTACCGGCCGCTGATTCAGACATCTCGGGCGGGATTCACCGAGCCCGCGCCGGCTCAGATAATCGCCGGGGGAACACGCAAATCCCGCCGCGCCTCTCATAAGCCGGGCCTGCGATGCTCCGAACCGGGAAAAAGCTTGCCAACGGAGATTGCGCCATGCGGCCCGCAGAACCGCCAGCCCTGGTACGACGTGCTGGTCCCTGGGCCTGCTGCGAGTCCCGGACCGGATGGACCGATGTCCCGCCAACGTGACCACAGCTCACGCCGGCGTAAACCAAACATGGTATTTAACGGCGTCAACCAGTCGTGCTGGCTGACGCCGGCAAGAAGGAGGTACGGGTCGGCGTGGGTGGGCCGCCACATGTCGAGACTTCTGGGCTGTGTCTGGGGAGGGCTGTGTGGGGGCAGAGGCCGGCCGGGCGGTGTCGGGGCTGATGTCTGGCGAGGGTGGGGGTGGGGTGGGGAGGTTCGGGGCTGATGTCTGGGGAGGGTGGGGGTGGGGTGGGGAGGGTCGGGGCTGGTGTCTGGGGAGGGCGGGGGTGTGGTGGCGAGGGTCGGAGCTGGTGTCTGCGGAGGGTGGGGATTGGCAGGGGGTTGCTTTGCGTGGTCAGGTGCCACCTGGCAGCAGAGCGGAGCACGCAGCCCATGCCACCAGGTTGCGGAGGCGGGTATGTGCAATGTTGATATGTCATCTACCCCCACCCGCTGCAGAGTGCTGTCATGCATGTATCCTATGGCAGCTGGAGCAGGGACGTGCCAGGGAGGCGGCGGAGGCTGCCGCAGAGGAGCAGGTGGCAGGCACCCAGGCTGGATGGCCGGCCGCCCAACAGGACCAGAAGGAGGAGAAGGAGGATGAGGAGGAGGAGATGGTGCCATGGCGACCGAGGCGCCCAATGAGACCCCGTGTGTACCAGCGCGTACCAGGACCTCACGGACAGGGCATGCAGGAGGAGATGCTGGATGAGGCTGGAAACCATCACCCATATCTGCCACCTGATGGTACACTTGGCACCGCGTCGGACTGGGGGTGGACCCCCCCCCCCCCCCTCCCGGTGGCCATCAAGGTGACGGTGGCCCTGAACTTTTATGCCACGCGGTCATTCCAGTCCCGAGTGGGGATCTGTCTGGCATTTACCAGACATCAGTGAACAGGTGCATCTGTGCAGTGATGGACGCCCTGTAAAAAAAAACAGACCGCTACATCCAGTTCCCTGTAGACCGCGCCCTCCAGGATGCCCATCGCCCTGCGGCCACCAGCGGATAACAGGGTCGTGTCCACGAACAGGAAGGGGTCCTACTCCATGTCTGTGCAGGTGGACTGTGACCACTGGATGAAGATCCTGCACGTCTGCACCCGCTACCCGGGTGCATGTACATGATTCAATCATATTGGCCCAATCGTTCATCCCCGTTCATGTTCGAGGACAACCTCCAACCACCCCCCCCCACCCCCCGGCTGTGGGGCTGGTTGCTGGGTGGCATCAGCCATTGCGGACGTGGCTGATGACTCCTAAACAGAGGCCACGGACCGACGCGGAGAACCGCGACAATGATGCCCATGCAGCGACGAGGGGTGTGGTCAAGAGGTGCTTTGGGCAGCTGAAGAGGTGCCTGGACCGCTCTAGAGGTGCCGTCCAGTACCTGTCGGAGCAGGTCGGCCGCATCTTTGTGGTCTGCTGCATGCTGCACAATATAGCCCAGCAGAGGGGCGAAGTGCTGGAGGCAGAGGAGGAGGCGGAGGGGGAAGTGGATGATGGACATTCCTCCGCAGATGAGGGCGATGTGGAGTGGGGTGGGAATGCACGGGACATACGGGCTGGACAGGGGCGGGAGGCTGCCCACCGATACTGGTTGGGCTAGCGGGCATGGGAAGAATTGATAGCCGCACGGTTCACAGACTAAGGGGGTGCAATCACTGAGCATGGGCACAGACAGCACAGTACGGCACAAAGCCACCACCCCCACCCCGCCATCACCTACCACCCTTACCCCACCCACCACCCCCACCCAGCTCATCACCTACCACCCTTACCCCACCCACCACCCCCACTCCGCCCATCACCTACCACCCTTACCCCGCTCACCACCCTCACCCTGCCCATCACCCACCACCTTTACCCTGCCCACCACCCTCACCCCACCCCCCACCCTGCCCATTACCCTCACCACGCCCACCAACAGCCACCCTCACCCCACCCACCACCAGCCACTCTCACCCCACCCACCACCAGCCACCCGCATGCACACCACCACCCGCATTCACACCAGCCCTCCATTACACATCCACCTGCGGCACAATGGGCAGGGCTCACACAGTCGCCAGTGGAAGCTGGTCTACTGCATGTCATGGAGGACAATGACAACCCGCTCTGCGCTGAATCCGGGCTCTACATCGTTAGACAAGGTCTGACCCATGGCCACAGTAACACCCTCCACCCGGACCGTCCCTGAATGCGGCCTGGACACTGCAGCGCACGGACCCGTCGTCTGTCTGGGGGCGGGGTGTCGAGGGCGACGCGGGGCGTTAGGGGTCACACGCCACACTCACCTGAGCTCGACCTCCTATCACCCCTCACACACACTGTCGCTCACTTCCCACCCCACCCCCGCCCGCATCGGACAGGGCACACAGGCAGCTTCTGTAGGTGTGAAAGTGATTTTAATTACAAATGGATCAAATGTGCCCTGGCCCCTATAACTAGTCTGTGCCCTGCACCCGTGCCAACGTACTCACTGTCTAACTTTCTGGCCTTACGGGCCCTATGACTACGTCTAGGTGCTTCCCCAGACGGTACAGCAGAACAGGAGGCGGACTCCTGTGATCCCTGCCCTGTGACGAGGGTCCCATTTGGCATCCATTTCCTGGAGTGGCGCGGCCTGGATGTGCCAGGCTGTGGCTCCAATGACCCGGATGGCGTAGTGCCGCCTGTCCTGCCCGTTGCCCACCAGATGCACCGGGGACGGAAGGGGGGAGGCCGCGGTGTCACGGTGTTCCAGGACATCCCCTGCAGGGCGACCCGAGGGCCACCGGAGATCTCCATGGGAGGGGAATGCGAACGGACCCAGCACCCGAGGCACCCCCGGCACCTGGCGCTGCCAGTCCTGGAGGCCCACCCTGGTATTGACGTGGATCTGCAGCTATGGAGATCAAGCAGTTGGCCATCCCTGTCTGTGCGACGCCAGCCAGCACCTGGGCAATCGCTCCGATGCCCTCAGCGATGGCCTGCTGAGACGGGGCCATGGCCGATTTGGACTGGGCCATTGCCTGCTGGTACTGGACCATGGCCTGCTGGGACTGGACCATGGCCTGCTGGGACTGGACCATGGCCTGCTGGGACTCCATCATTGCCTGCTGGGACTGGACCATGGCCTGCTGGGTCTGGACCATGGCCTGCTGGGAGCTTGCCATGGCGTTGAGCACGTCTGTGATCTGCAGTTGGCTCTCGCTCATAGCAGCCTGTGAGGGGACAGCCATGTCATGGGCCACGGACGCTGCCTGCACGGAAAGCCCCAGGCCTGGCAAACTGCTGCCCATGTCCGACGCCGTCGCACCCATTGCCTCCACCACGGACGCTACCCGT
This sequence comes from Scyliorhinus torazame, assembly GCF_047496885.1. Taxonomy (NCBI): domain Eukaryota; kingdom Metazoa; phylum Chordata; class Chondrichthyes; order Carcharhiniformes; family Scyliorhinidae; genus Scyliorhinus; species Scyliorhinus torazame. The sequence continues at coordinate 328,097,929 of NC_092710.1, forward strand.
GCGGTGTCGCCCTTGGTGGTGGCAATGACCGGCACAACTTGCGGCTCCTGCAGGCGAGTGGACTCCTCCACCTGCTTCGGCAGCTGTTGCAAGCCGGCCCTCATCCCCACCACTTGTCCCAGGGTCCCTGACTGCGTCGGGTCTATGAGTGGGTGTCAGCTGATTGCTGGGGCCGGGCTGCCCTCCGACCGTCCGCCCCCTCGACTGCTCCTACCTCCCCCTGCTGTACAGAACATAGAACATAGAACATACAGCACAGAACAGGCCCTTCGGCCCACGATGTTGTGCCGAACCTTTGTCCTAGATTAATCATAGATTATCATTGAATTTACAGTGCAGAAGGAGGCCATTCGGCCCTTTGAGCCTGCACCGGCTCCTGGAAAGAGCACCCTACCCAAACTCAACACTTCCACCCAACACCAAGGGCAATTTGGACATTAAGGGCAATTTTTATCATTGGCCAATTCACCTAACCTGCACATCTTTGGACTGTGGGAGGAAACCGGGGCACCCAGAGGAAACCCACGCAGACACGGGGAGGACGTGCAGACTCCGCACAGACAGTGACCCAAGCCGGAATCGAACCTGGGACCCTGGAGCTGTGAAGCAATTGTGCTATCCACAATGCTACAGGCTGTGTTGTGAGCAGCAGTGAATGTCTCAGAAGCATCATCACTAAAGTGCCCAACCGAGGTGAGAGTCTCTGCGATGGTGGAGGGTGTAGGAGATAGCAATGGCGTTCCGTCGATGTCCTCATCGGAGCCAAAGTCTGGGGTCGCCTTGGTGGTGTGTTCTGTGTTCATGTGTCCTGGGTGTGTGTGTCCTGTGTGTGTGTGTCCTGGGTGTGTGTGTCCTGGGTGTGTGTGTCCTGGGTATGTGTGTCCTGGGTATGTGTGTCCTGTGTGTGTGTGTCCTGTGTGTGTGTGTCCTGGGTATGTGTGTCCTGGGTGTGTGTGTCCTGGGTGTGTGTGTCCTGGGTATGTGTGTCCTGGGTGTGTGTGTCCTGTGTGTGTGTGTCCTGGGTGTGTGTGTCCTGGGTGTGTGTGTCCTGGGTATGTGTGTCCTGGGTATGTGTGTCCTGTGTGTGTGTGTGTGTGTGTGTCCTGTGTGTGTGTGTGTGTGTGTGTCCTGTGTGTGTGTGTGTGTGTGTCCTGTGTGTGTGTGTCCTGGGTGTCGGTGTCCCGGGTGTCGGTGTCATCAGTGTGGGTGCCCCGTGTCATCGTGTCTTGGGTCGACTGGGACGGGGGGCTGTTGGTGTGGCTGCCCTCCCGGTCGCTGGATGAGTCCCTACGTCGTGCTGGCCCCGGCACTGGATGGGGGCGGCCTACGCCTGATGGCCCGGGTCGATTCCTGGCCTGTGGTCGCCCGGCACGGCCTGGGGTGGTCTGAATCCGTACCGGGTGGATCGCCGTGTGGTCCTGCAATACACAAGACGGCACGTACAGTTAGGCATGCAGTCAGGGCCGGGTGGTGGCGGGGGGATGAGGGCAGGGGGAAGGGGTGATGAGGGCAGGGGGAAGGGGTGATGAGGGCAGGGGGGATGAGGGGAGGGGGAACAGGGGGATGAGGGGAGGGGGATGAGGGGAGGGGGGAAGGGGTGATGAGGGCAGAGGGGAAGGGGTGATGATGGGAAGGGGGTATGAGGGGAGGGAGGAAGGGGGGATGAGGGGAGGGGGGATGAGGGAAGGGGGGATGAGGGGAGAGGGGAAGTGGGTATGACGGGAGGGGTAGGGAGGAAGGGGTGATGGGGGAGGGAGGAAGGGGGGATGAGGGGAGGGGGGAAGGGGGGTGACGGGAGGGGTAGTGGGAAGCGGTGATGGGGGAGGGGGGAAGGGGGTTAAGGGGAGCGGGAAAGGGGGGATGAGGGGAAGGGGTGTTGAGGAGAGGGGGAAGGGGGGATGAGGGGAGGGAGAAGGGGTGAGGAGAGGAGGGGGGATTAGGGCAGGGGGGAAGGGGGGATGAGGGCAGGGGAAGGGGTATCGCACTTGGTGCTGCGCCGCCGATCTCTGCATCCGCAACCTCCCGGTCCTCGGGTCCACCTGCAAGGTCCAGGACCCTCTCTTCATGAACGGTGAGGGGCCGCAATTCAGGTGGACCCCCGTCCGGGCCTGGCACGCTCCCAGTTGTTATCGGCGCGCTTCTCCGGGAGGTGGGGGGGGGTGAGAAGAGAATGATCATTGTCAGGCGGACATATGCTTGTAGTCCAGCGGTTGGGTGTATGTTGGCAGAGGCTCATAGAACATAGAACGATACAGCGCAGTACAGGCCCTTCGGCCCACGATGTTGCACCAAAACAAAAACCATCTAACCTACACTGTGCCATTATCATCCATATGCTTATCCAATAAACTTTTAAATGCGCTCAATGTTGGCGAGTTCACTACTCTTGCCAGTAGGGCATTCCACGGCCTCACTACTCTTTGCGTAAAGAACCTACCTCTGATCTCTGTCCTATATCTATTACCCCTCAGTTTAAAGCTATGCCCCCTCGTGCCAGCCATTTCCATCCGCGGGAGAAGGCTCTCACTGTCCACCCTATCTAACCCCCTGATCATTTTGTATGCCTCTATTAAAAACTGTTTAAAAACCTCCTTACCTTGCAGGTCAGCTGGGAGCGGGAGAGAGAGAGAGAGCCGGGACATTGAAAACAGCGCGAGAGATTTAAAAAGCGCGGGAGCTGCGAGTCAGAGCGGAGAGTTTAAAAGTTCGCGGCCTGGCAGAGGTAAGTACTGTTTAAAAACCTCCTTACCTTGCAGGTCAGCTGTTAGTTTCGGGAGATCAGTTTCGGGAGCAGGCCTATTGGCTGACTGTAAATCAGGAAGGATACAAAGGGTGTGGCTGAAGTGCCTTTAGAAGCGGAGTGCTGGAGGCAAACAGAGTGTATCTGAGTTTGGGTAAGGCTGAGTTCGGGTAAGAGGTGAGTGAGGGCTGTGTTTTTTTGGAGTTTGGTGTTTGGGGTTGAGTTTCCCAAAAAAAAAAAATCCAATTAATTAAGTAGATTAATTAACTAGTTAAGGGAATTTAGTGCTCATCTTAAGGAGGTGCAGAGAAGTAGACCTGTGAGGGAGTCTCGGGAGCAATTACATCACAGCCAGCAGGTAAGTGATTGGCTTGTGACTGGTAAGTGATTTTTCTCTCTTTGACATTCTCTTAGCTGTGTAGTGTAGTTCAAATTTAATTTCAGGTTTAAGTCATGGCAGGAGAGCTCAGACCCGTGTCATGCTCCTCTTGTGAGATGTGGCAAGTCAGGGACCCTTCTGGTGTCCCTGACTCCTTCATCTGCAAGGAGTGTGTCCAACTGCAGCTCCTGTTAGACCACTTGACGGCTCTGGAGCTGCGGATGGATTCACTTTGGAGCATCCGCGATGCTGAGGAAGTTGTGGATAGCACATTCAGTGAGTTGGTCACGCCGCAGATTAAAATTACTGAGGCAGATAGGGAATGGGTGACCAACAGACAGAGGAAGAGTAGGAAGGCAGTGCAGGGATCCCCTGCGGTCATCTCCCTCCAAAACAGATTTACCGTTTTGGAAACTGTTGGGGGAGATAGCTCACCAGGGGAAGGTGGCAGCAGCCAGGTTCATGGCACCGTGGCTGGCTCTGCTGCACAGAAGGGCGGGAAAAAGAGTGGCAGAGCTATAGTGATAGGGGATTCAATTGTAAGGGGAATAGACAGGCGTTTCTGCGGACGCAAACGAGAATCCAGGTTGGTATGTTGCCTCCCTGGTGCAAGGGTCAAGGATGTCTCGGAGCGGCTGCAGGGCATTCTGGAGGGGGAGGGTGAACAGCCAGCTGTCGTGGTGCATATAGGCACCAACGATATAGGTAAAAAACGGGATGAGGTCCTACAAGCTGACTTTAGGGAGTTAGGAGTTAAACTAAAAAGTAGGACCTCAAAGGTAGTAATCTCAGGATTGCTACCAGTGCCACGTGATAGTCAGAGTACGAATGACAGGATAGCTAGGATGAATACGTGGCTTGAGAGATGGTGCAAGAGGGAGGGTTTCAAATTCCTGGGACATTGGGACCGGTTCTGGGGGAGGTGGGATCTGTACAAATCGGACGGTCTGCATCTGGGTGGGACCGGAACCAATGTTCTCGGGTGAGTGTTTGCTAGTGCAGTTGGGGAGGGTTTAAACTAATGTGGCAGGGGGGTGGGAACCGATGTAGGAAGTCAGTGGGGACGGAAACAAAAGGCAGGAAGGGAGAGTGTGTAAAGCATGACCAGAGAAAGCAGGGCAGAGAGCAAGGAAAGTCTACATTAAACTGCATTTATTTCAATGCAAGGGGCCTGACGGGCAAAGCGGATGAACTCAGGGCATGGATGGGCACATGGGACTGGGATATTATAGCTATGACTGAAACATGGCTAAGGGAGGGGCAGGACTGGCAGCTCAATGTTCCGGGGTACAGATGCAATAGAAAGGATAGAACAGGAGGTAAGAGATGAGGGGGAGTGGCGTTTTTGATTAGGGAGAACATCACGGCAGTACTTAGAGGGGATATATCCGAGGGTTCGCCCACTGAGTCTATATGGGTGGAACTGAAAAATAAGAAGGGAGAGATCACCTTGATAGGACTGTACTACAGGCCCCCAAATAGTCAGCGGGAAATTGAGGAGCAAATATGTAAGGAGATTACAGATAGCTGCAAGAATAATAGGGTGGTAATAGTAGGGGACTTTAACTTTCTCAACATTGACTGGAACAGCCATAGCATTAGGGGCTTGGATGGAGGGAAATTTGTTTAGTGTATTCCGGAGGAATTTTTCATTCAGTATGTGGATGGACCGACCAGAGAGGGGGCAAAACTTGACCTCGTCTTGGGAAATAAGGAAGGGCAAGTGACAGAAGTGTTAGTGAGGGATCACTTTGGGACAAGTGACCATAACTCCATTAGTTTTAAGATAGCTAGGGAGAATGATAGGTCTGGCCCATGAGTTAAAATTCCTAATTGGGGCAAGGCCAATTTTGATGGTATCAGACAGGAACTTTCAGAGGTAGATTGGGGGAGATTGTTGGCAGGCAAAGGGACGGCTGGTAAATGGGAGGCTTTTAAAAATGTGTTAACCAGGGTTCAGGGTAAGCACATTCCCTTTAGAGTGAAGGGCAAGGCTGGTAGAAGTAGGGAACCCTGGATGACTCGAGATATTGAGACTCTGGTCAAAAAGAAGAAGGAGGCATATGACGTACATAAACAACTGTGATCAAGTGGATCCCTTGAAGAGTATAGAGATTGTCGAAATAGAGTTAAGAGGGAAATCAGGAGGGCAAAAAGGGGACATGAAATTGCCTTGGCAAATAATGCAAAGGAGAATCCAAAGAGCTTCTACAGATACATAAAGGGAAAAAGAGTAACTAGGGACAGAGTAGGGCCTCTTAAGGATCAACAAGGACATCTATGTCGATTTCGGCGTGAGAACAGCTGGTGAGTCAGTTTCAGCGGGAGCATTGCGGAAGGAGGTTGCTGGGAGGTAAGTCAACCTTTAAAAGCACTTGTCTTTGCAGGGGCAGGCCAGTCGATTTCGGCGGGAGAACAGCTGGTGAGTCAGTTTCAGCGGGAGCATTGCGGAAGGAGGTTGCTGGGAGGTAAGTCAACCTTTAAAAGCACTTGTCTTTGCAGGGGCAGGCCAGTCGATTTCGGCGGGAGTGGAGCTGGCTGGTTAGTCAATTTCAGCAGGAGCTGAGAATTTTTCTTCTTTTTTTTAAATTAGTTTTTTAGGCGGGAACAGGAAGTCGACCCGCGGACGTCTGGGAAGACCCTCACCAATAAATTCTGGTGGATAGGAAACCCGAGACACTACACGTGTAGTGTCTCCCACCCGCCCTCCTCCTCTAACCTAATAATAAAACCCATTGGTCTGAGGTAAGTACCATATTTTATTATATTTTTATTATTTTTTATAAAAATTTAATTTAGTTGTTAGCCAGATCTTGGTAGAAAGTTAGAGGAATGGCAGGGAAGGGAGTGCAATGTTCCTCCTGCAGGATGTTTGAGGTGAGGGATGCAGTTAGTGTCCCTGCTGATTTTACCTGCAGGAAGTGCTGCCATCTCCAGCTCCTCCAAGACCGAGTTAGGGAACTGGAGCTGGAGTTGGAAGAACTTCGGATCATTCGGGAGGCAGAAGGGGTTATAGATAGCAGCTTCAGGGAATTAGTTACACCAAAGATTGGAGATAGGTGGGTAACTGTAAGAGGGACTGGGAAAAAGCAGTCAGTGCAGGGATCCCCTGCGGTCGTTCCCCTGAGAAACAAGTATACCGCTTTGGATACTTGTGGGGGGGGGACTTACCAGGGGTAAGCCATGGGGTACGGGCCTCTGGCACGGAGTCTGTCCCTGTTGCTCAGAAGGGAAGGGGGGAGAGGAGCAGAGCATTAGTAATTGGGGACTCTATAGTCAGGGGCACAGATAGGAGATTTTGTGGGAGCGTGAGAGACTCGCGTTTGGTATGTTGCCTCCCAGGTGCAAGGGTACGTGATGTCTCGGATCGTGTTTTCCGGGTCCTTAGGGGGGAGGGGGAGCAGCCCCAAGTCGTGGTCCACATTGGCACTAACAACATAGGTAGGAAAGGGGACAAGGATGTCAGGCAGGCTTTCAGGGAGCTAGGATGGAAGCTCAGAACTAGAACAAACAGAGTTGTTATCTCTGGGTTGTTGCCCGTGCCACGTGATAGTGAGATGAGGAATAGGGAGAGAGAGCATTTAAACACGTGGCTACAGGGATGGTGCAGGCGGGAGGGATTCAGATTTTTGGATAACTGGGGCTCTTTCTGGGGAAGGTGGGACCTCTACAGACAGGATGGTCTACATCTGAACCTGAGGGGCACAAATATCCTGGGGGGGGAGATTTGTTAGTGCTCTTTGGGGGGGTTTAAACTAATGCAGCAGGGGCATGGGAACCTGGATTGTAGTTTTAGGGTAAGGGAGAATGAGAGTATAGAGGTCAGGAGCACAGATTTGACGTCGCAGGAGGGGGCCAGTGTTCAGGTAGGTGGTTTGAAGTGTGTCTACTTCAATACCAGGAGTATACGAAACAAGGTAGGGGAACTGGCAGCATGGGTTGGTACCTGGGACTTCGATGTTGTGGCCATTTCGGAGACATGGATAGAGCAGGGACAGGAATGGATGTTGCAGGTTCCGGGGTTTAGGTGTTTTAGTAAGCTCAGAGAAGGAGGCAAAAGAGGGCAGGTGTGGCGCTGCTAGTCAAGAGCAGTATTACGGTGGCGGAGAGGATGCTAGATGGGGACTCTTCTTCCGAGGTAGTATGGGCTGAAGTTAGAAACAGGAAAGGAGAGGTCACCCTGTTGGGAGTTTTTTATAGGCCTCCTAATAGTTCTAGGGATGTAGAGGAAAGGATGGCGAAGATGATTCTGGATATGAGTGAAAGTAACAGGGTAGTTATTATGGGAGACTTTAACTTTCCAAATATTGACTGGAAAAGATATAGTTCGAGTACAATAGATGGGTCGTTTTTTGTACAGTGTGTGCAGGAGGGATTCCTGAAACAATATGTTGACAGGCCAACAAGAGGCGAGGCCACGTTGGATTTGGTTTTGGGTAATGAACCAGGCCAGGTGTTGGATTTGGAGGTAGGAGAGCACTTTGGGGACAGTGACCACAATTCGGTGACGTTTACGTTAATGATGGAAAGGGATAAGTATACACCGCAGGGCAAGAGTTATAGCTGGGGGAAGGGCAATTATGATGCCATTAGACGTGACTTGGGGGGGATAAGGTGGAGAAGTAGGCTGCAAGTGTTGGGCACACTGGATAAGTGGGGCTTGTTCAAGGATCAGCTACTGCGTGTTCTTGATAAGTATGTACCGGTCAGACAGGGAGGAAGGCGTCGAGCAAGGGAACCGTGGTTTACCAAGGAAGTGGAATCTCTTGTTAAGAGGAAGAAGGAGGCCTATGTGAAGATGAAGTGTGAAGTTTCGGTTGGGGCGATGGATAGTTACAAGGTAGCGAGGAAGGATCTAAAGAGAGAGCTAAGACGAGCAAGGAGGGGACATGAGAAGTATTTGGCAGGAAGGATCAAGGAAAACCCAAAAGCTTTCTATAGGTATGTCAGGAATAAGCGAATGACTAGGGAAAGAGTAGGACCAGTCAAGGACAGGGATGGGAAATTGTGTGTGGAGTCTGAAGAGATAGGCGAGATACTAAATGAATATTTTTCGTCAGTATTCACTCAGGAAAAAGATAATGTTGTGGAGGAGAATGCTGAGCCCCAGGCTAATAGAATAGATGGCATTGAGGTACGCAGGGAAGAGGTGTTGGCAATTCTGGACAGGCTGAAAATAGATAAGTCCCCGGGACCTGATGGGATTTATCCTAGGATTCTCTGGGAGGCCAGGGAAGAGATTGCTGGACCTTTGGCTTTGATTTTTATGTCATCATTGGCTACAGGAATAGTGCCAGAGGACTGGAGGACAGCAAATGTGGTCCCTTTGTTCAAAAAGGGGAGCAGAGACAACCCCGGCAACTATAGACCGGTGAGCCTCACGTCTGTAGTGGGTAAAGTCTTGGAGGGGATTATAAGAGACAAGATTTATAATCATCTAGATAGGAATAATATGATCAGGGATAGTCAGCATGGCTTTGTGAAGGGTAGGTCATGCCTCACAAACCTTATTGAGTTCTTTGAGAAGGTGACTGAACAGGTAGACGAGGGTAGAGCAGTTGATGTGGTGTATATGGATTTCAGCAAAGCGTTTGATAAGGTTCCCCACGGTAGGCTATTGCAAAAAATACGGAGGCTGGGGATTGAGGGTGATTTAGAGATGTGGATCAGAAATTGGCTAGCTGAAAGAAGACAGAGGGTGGTGGTTGATGGGATATGTTCAGAATGGAGTACAGTCACAAGTGGAGTACCACAAGGATCTGTTCTGGGGCCGTTGCTGTTTGTCATTTTTATCAATGACCTAGAGGAAGGCGCAGAAGGGTGGGTGAGTAAATTTGCAGACGATACTAAAGTCGGTGGTGTTGTCGATAGTGTGGAAGGATGTAGCAGGTTACAGAGGGATATAGCTAAGCTGCAGAGCTGGGCTGAGAGGTGGCAAATGGAGTTTAATGTAGAGAAGTGTGAGGTGATTCACTTTGGAAGGAATAACAGGAATGCGGAATATTTGGCTAATGGTAAAGTTCTTGAAAGTGTGGATGAGCAGAGGGATCTAGGTGTCCATGTACATAGATCCCTGAAAGTTGCCATCCAGGTTGATAGGGTTGTGAAGAAGGCCTATGGAGTGTTGGCCTTTATTGGTAGAGGGATTGAGTTACGGAGTCGGGAGGTCATGTTGGAGCTGTACAGAACTCTGGTACGGCCGCATTTGGAGTATTGCGTACAGTTCTGGTCACCGCATTATAGGAAGGACGTGGAGGCTTTGGAGCGGGTGCAGAGGAGATTTACCAGGATGTTGCCTGGTATGGAGGGAAAATCTTATGAGGAAAGGCTGATGGACTTGAGGTTGTTTTCATTGGAGAGAAGAAGGTTAAGAGGAGACTTAATAGAGGCATACAAAATGATCAGGGGGTTGGATAGGGTGGACAGTGAGAGCCTTCTCCCGCGGATGGATATGGCTGGCACGAGGGGACATAACTTTAAACTGAGGGGTAATAGATATAGGACAGAGGTCAGAGGTAGGTTCTTTACGCAAAGAGTAGTGAGGCCGTGGAATGCCCTACCTGCTACAGTAGTGAACTCGCCAACATTGAGGGCATTTAAAAGTTTATTGGATAAACATATGGATGATAATGGCATAGTGTAGGTTAGATGGCTTTTGTTTCGGTGCAACATCGTGGGCCGAAGGGCCTGTACTGCGCTGTATTGTTCTATGTTCTATGTTCTATGTTCTATGTGCAGAGCCACAAGAGTTGGGTGAGATCCTGAATGAATATTTCTCATCGGTATTCACGGTGGAGAAGGGCATGGATGTTAGGAAACTAAGGGAAATAAATAGTGATGTCTTGAGAAGTGTGCATATTACAGAGGAGGAGGTGCTGGAAGTCTTAAAGCGCATCAAGGTAGATAAATCCCCGGGACCTGATGAAATGTATCCCAGGATGTTGTGGGAGGCTAGGGAGGAAATTGCGGGTCCCCTAACAGAGATATTTGAATCATCGGCAGCCACAGGTGAGGTGCCTGAAGATTGGAGAGTGGCGAATGTTGTGCCCTTGTTTAAGAAGGGCAGCAGGGAAAAGCCTGGGAACTACAGATCGGTGAGCCTAATGTCTGTAGTAGGTAAGTTGCTAGAAGGTATTCTGAGAGACAGGATCTACAAGCATTTAGAGAGGCAAGGACTGATTCGGGGCAGTCAGCATGGCTTTGTGCGTGGAAAATCATGTCTCACAAATTTGATTGAGTTTTTTGAGGGGGTGACCAAGAAGGTAGATGAGGGCAGTGCAGTAGACGTTGTCTACATGGACTTTAGCAAAGCCTTTGACAAGGTACCGCATGGTAGGTTGTTGCAGAAGGTTAAAGCTCACGGGATCCAGGGTGAGGTTGCCAATTGGATTCAAAATTGGCTGGACGACAGAAGACAGAGGGTGGTTGTAGAGGGTTGTTTTTCAAACTGGAGGCCTGTGACCAGTGGTGTGCCTCAGGGATCGATGCTGGGTCCACTGTTATTTGTGATTTATATTAATGATTTGGATGAGAATTTAGGAGGCATGGTTAGTAAGTTTGCAGATGACACCAAGATTGGTGGCACAGTGGATAGTGAAGAAGGTTATCTAGGATTGCAACGGGATCTTGATCAATTAGGCCAGTGGGCCGACGAATGGCAGATGGAGTTTAATTTAGATAAATGTGAGGTGATGCATTTTGGCAGATCGAATCAGGCCAGGACCTACTCAGTTAATGGTATGGCGTTGGGGAGAGTTATAGAACAAAGAGATCTAGGAGTACAGGTTCATAGCTCCTTGAAGGTGGAGTCGCAGGTGGACAGGGTGGTGAAGAAGGCATTCGGCATGCTTGGTTTCATTGGTCAGAACATTGAATACAGGAGTTGGGACGTCTTGTTGAATTTGTACAAGACATTGGTACGGCCACACTTGGAATACTGTGTGCAGTTCTGGTCACCCTATTATAGAAAGGATATTATTAAACTAGAAAGAGTGCAGAAAAGATTTACTGGGATGTTACCGGGACATGATGGTTCGAGTTATAAGGAGAGGCTGGATAGACTGGGGCTTTTTTCCCTGGAGCGTAGGAGGCTTAGGGGTGATCTTATAAAGGTCTATAAAATAATGAGGGGCATAGATAAGGTAGATAGTCAACATCTTTTCCCAAAGGTAGGGGAGTCTAAAACTAGAGGGCATAGGTTTAAGGTGAGAGGGGAGAGATTCAGAAGGGCCCAGAGGGGCAATTTCTTCACTCAGAGGGTAGTGAGTGTCTGGAATGGGCTGCCAGAGGTAGTAGTAGAGGCGGGTACAATTGTGTCTTTTAAAAAGCATTTAGATAGTTACATGGGTAAGATGGGTATAGAGGGTTATGGGCCAAGTGCGGGCAACTGGGACTAGCTTAATGGTAAAAACTGAGCGGCATGGACTGGTTGGGCCGAAGGGCCTGTTTCCATGCTGTAAACTTCTATGATTCTATGATTCTATGATTAAGTCTCCTCTTAACCTTCTTCTCTCCAACGAAAACAACCTCAAGTCCATCAGCCTTTCCTCATAAGATTTTCCCTCCATACCAGGCAACATCCTGGTAAATCTCCTCTGCACCCGCTCCAAAGCATCCACGTCCTTCCTATAATGCGGTAACCAGAACTGTACGCAATACTCCAAGGCTCAGAGGCCATCCTGCCAATGCAGCGTGCATGGATAGGTGCAGCCCTGTGGGTCTGGAACCCTCGGCGCTGCGCGGTGGGCGGCCATCTCCCCACATTGCCGTTTCTCTGCTCATGGTGTCAATTTGATAGCGATGCCAGGCGCCATCAATTACGCCACCCGTGTGAGTGACACCGTTCCGGGTCGCGCGGTCGCTTTTCCCGTGTCGCCAGTGCTGGCCCCTTCTGTTGAGCAGAGTTCTCGCACTTTTGCTGGGTCCGACGCTGGAGTCGTTCGTGCTGATTTTGATCCAGCATCGGAACTTGGACGCGGTAAGGGAGAATCCCGGCCCTCGTCTTCACCGCTGCCCCGGCTACCCCTGGACACCGAGATGCTGGATTAACAACCGCCAAGCTCTGATTCAGAAACTGAGATGGATATTCTGCCACCGCTGGAGGAGCCCATGCCAGCTCTCGTGGCATTGCTGCCATCACCGCCCAGATGTTCTTCACAAAAACTCCAATCCCCGGTCCAATATACGTTTCCTGATCTGCAAAGTCGGCTTCTGTGCGCCATCCACAGACAAAATGGTCAAAAGGCCCGGCGTTCTTACCCGTGGATGAGGATGTTGCTCTGGACATGGTTGGGGGGGGGGGGGGGAGGTGGGGGAGGAGTTTTATAACCCCAATGGAGGTCCCAGGATCAGGTCTATATGATTTCCCATGACCTGCCAGGAATAGGAAATTCCCCTGTCAGCCAGGCAGTCCTTCCCCTTTAAAGGGTGTGGTTTCCCCCTTACAAGGAGAGCCCCAGTTGTATAAAAATCCCAGCCTAGCTGCAGGTCAGGGAAGGAGACCCAGAGGGGAGTGGAGGAGCATTGCAATTGTATCAAAATAAACCTTGTTTTGTCATTTCTACTTTCGTCTGTGACTTCTGCCTGCCGCCCGATTTAACAAAGCAGAATTAGACCATTCGGCCCATCACGACTGTTCCACTATTCAATCATTGCTGATTTCTTTCTCATCCTCCTGCCGTCCCCCCATAACCTCTGACCCCCTTATTAATTAAGAACCTACCTATCTCGATATTAAAGGCATTCAGTGATTTGGCCTCCACAGCTTTCTGCAACAATGGGTTCCGCAGATTCACCACCCGCTGGCTGAAGAAATTCTCATCTCAGTTTTAAACGATCGTCCCTTCAGTCTGAGGCTGTGCCATTTGGTTCTAGTTTCTCTTAAGAGTGGAAACATTCTCTCCACGTTCACTCTATCTCAGCCTCTCAGTATCCTGTGAGCTTCAATGAGATCCCACCTCATCCTTCTAAGTTCCATCGAGGACAGAACCGCTCCACATTTGACAGGTCCTTCATTCCGGGGATCATTCTTGTGAACCTCCTCTGGATCATCCTGCCTCAGATACAGGGTCCAAAACTGCTCATAATAATCCAAATGGGGGCTGATCAGAGCCTCTTACAGTCTCAACAGTACATTCCTGCTTTTGTATTCTAGCCCTCTCAACATGAATGCTAACATTGCATTTGCCATCCTAATTGCCGACTGAACCTGCACGTTAACCTGAAGAAAATCCTGAACCAGGATTCTTAAGTACCTTTGTGCTTCCGATTTCCGAAGCCTTTTCCCGTTTAGAAAATATTCTATGCCTCTATTCTATCAAAGTGCATAACCTCACACTTTTCTACATGGTATTCTATATGCCACTTCTTTGCTCACTCTCCTAAGCTGTCCAGGTGCTTTTGCAGCCTCCCCCTGCTTCCTCAACAAAACCCGCCCCTTTACATGTCTTCGTATCATCTGCAAACGTAGGAACTACACTTGGATTGATTCAGCTTAAGACCATACTTGTGTATGCGCTGAAAAACTTCTTTAAATCATGAGATATGTTCTTCCTTTGTTGATGACAATATGATGTCATCGACGTAGACACAAACACCCTCTATTCCCTCAGTCACCTGTTCCATACTGTGGTGGAAGATTTCAGACATAGAGATTATTCCGAAAGGCATCCTGTGAAAGAAAATTCTGCCAAAAGGTATATTGAAGGTGCAGAGCTTTCTGCTTGAGTCATCCAATTGCATTTGCCAAAAACCTTGCGATGCATCTAATTTGGTGAAGATGCAAGCATTTTCCATCTCACTGGTGATCTCCTCTCGTTTTGAAATGGGATAGTGTTCCCTCATGATGTTCTCCTTGAGATCCCTGGTGTCTATACATATCCGTAGATCACCTGACGGTTAATTCACGCAAACCATCGAACTGACCCAGTAAGTCAGTTCAGTGACTCTTGAAATTATTCCTTGGTGCTGTAGTCTTTCAAATTTTAGTTTTAATCTTTCTTTGAGTCGAGCAGGAATTCTCCGAGGAGGATGTATCACAGGTTTGGCACTTGTCCTTAACAAGATCTTATACTTGAATGGAAGTGTACCCATGCCTTTAAAGCCATCTGGATAATGGTTTACTATAATAGATATCATCATGCAGTATGGGTAGAGACGAAGTTGCAGTATACATTTTTTGTATTAGGTGTAACTCCTTGCAGGCTTGTGCATCTAAGAGTGATGATTTATCTGACTTGACAATCTTGAATCTTAGCGAAGTCCCAATTACTTGTTGGAAACCATCAAATAGCATGATCCAATTGATGAGATTGAAATGCCATTTTAGTATTTTAATCTGCAGGCTGCTGGAAGTATCTTAGGGGTTTGCTTAAGCTTTGTGAGATCAAGCTTTGTAAGCAAATTAGCTGAAGCGCCTGTATCCAACTTGAATTTAATTGGACAGTCGTTTACTTTCATTACAGTGTTCCATTCTGTGTCCGAATTAATGGAGTTTATTAATTAAAGAGGTGATGTTACCTCAGTGGAGTTATCAAATTTTTCTATGATTTCGACAATGATTTCCAGAGACTAAAAATCCGTATCTGTTGAAAAATTCTGGTCTCAATCTTCTTCCTTGGATTCCACACTTCATACACCAATCTGTCTTGAAATCGGTTTTGCAGATTTAAATGTGAGTGAGGATCTGCACTAAACAGCAAAATGATTTAATTTGTCACATTGTAAGCATTGCTTTGTTCCGGCAGGGCATTGTTTTTGAAAGTGGTCGGCTCCACACCTTGAACACATCATGACCGTGACATCATTACGCACAGCACTTCTTCATGCATGCACAGATCGGCTTTCGTCCATCTTGCATCCTTTTACAAATTGCTCATGCGCAAGGATCAGGAATGCGCGCACGCAAGATGGCTGCCGTCCGAAACATGTACCTTCTTCATCTGCGACACTTCCTTAACACACTCTACCTCGTGGTGGTTTTTTGCACCCTTTTCACAGAGATAATACTTTTGGTATTGATTTTTTGATTGTTGATGAAATCAATCGCGATTTCTAGAGTTAGATCCTTTTGCGAAAGTAATCTTTCTCTGAGCTGTTCATCATTAATACCAAACAGTTTGGTCCCGAATCATTCAGTGCGGAGATGCCAGTGCTTATTCTTCACTCGAGATTTCTCCCATCTTTCCTCATCTGAATCTCTCATCTTACCCTCTATTTTGTTCTCGCCCACATGCTTCACCTAAAATGAATCAATACAATTTGCTTCAACCGCTCGCTGTCATAGCAAGTTCCAGGTACCACGCTCCCTCCTTACTGACCCAATCATTCACTGCCAGGACAGGTACAGCACGGGGCTAGATACAGAATAAAGCTCCCCTTACACTGTCCCCATGAAACACTCCCAGGGCAGGTTCAGCAAGGGTTAGAAACAGAGTAAATCTGTTGTGCTCGAATTTGAACTTGGGCTTTCGCCGCATTTACCCCAACATTCTCACACTGTGAAAATCCCCCGATCGCCACCCTTCGGCGCCTGTTCGGGTACACATAGGGAGTAATCAGAATGTTCCAATTACCAAAAAACGCAGCTTTCGGCACTTGTCGGGAAGGGGCGACGCGGTGGGGGGGGGGGGGGGGGGGGCATGTGAGCTTCGTGCGGGCGGTGGCACGGGCTGGGGGTTGGGCCTGGGGACCTGGAGCTGTGGGGCAACTGTGTTGGCCACTGTGCAACCGTTTGTTTTTAAGACAATCTGATAGTTTCATGATCATTACCAATGAAACTGGCATTCAAGTCTAGTTTCATCAATTTAAATTCCCACCACCGACTGCCATGGTGGAACTTTAATTAATATCTCTGGGACATTAATCTGTGCCTCTGGATTTGGAGTCCAGTAACATTCCCACTCTGCCACCAGGTCTCCCAGTTCTCGGGAACACTTCTCCGAAAGGACATCCTGTTCTTGGCAAGGGTGCAGCTCAGATTCACCAGGAGGTGGAAAGGATCATCTCATGTGGAAGATTGCTTTGCTGTTCAATCTCGGTTCGATGAGTCCATGGGCGGCATGGTGGTTGGCGCGGATGCTTTGCGGCTCCGTGTTCGGTTCCCGGCTTGGGTCGCTGTCTGTGCGGGTTCTGCGCATTCGCCCCATTTCTGTATGCTGCGGTTTCCTCCCGCAGTCCAGAGATGTGCAGGTTGGGTGGATTAGCCATGCTCAATTGCCCTTAGTGGACAAAAAAAGGTTAGATGGGGTTATGGGGATAGGGTGGAGGTGTGGGCTTGGATGGCGGGCTCTTTTCCGGGCATGGTGCGGACTCAATGGGCCGAGTGGTCTCCTTCTGCACTGTAAATCCTCTGATCCTTTGATCTATGACTGGCGGGGTCCACTTCAGAGGTCAGTGAAGATTTGATTGTGGGACTGGAGTCACATAGAGGACAGTCCTGGTACGGAGGGCAGCTTTCCATCCTAAAGGGGCATAGCTGGATTTTACTGACGCCAGGTTTTTTCGTGTGTGTCTTTTTAAATGCAGATGGTGAAACTGAACAGCACATGGTAAAAGTTGCTGGATTGCTAAATTGAAGGGTGCGGCCAATCACAGCGTCACTTTTTCCCGCTTTTTCTCTCTCGCGCTGTGACTGTTGGGGTTTAAATCCTCCAGCTGGCGCCGGCGTCTCAGCCAATCGGAGCTCCGCTTTGTCCCGCACTCCCTCTCTCGCGCTCCGGCCGTTGGGGTTCAAAGATTTAGCTCCTCCACATCCCGGGCAGACTCGCCAACTGTCCAATCAGAGCAAAGCCCATCCCCCTTTCTCGCTGCTGCCCGCCCGCGAGCTGGAGCCTGAGCTCCACCCCCTCCCCCGACACGTTTGTGCTGATTGGCTGACTGAGCCAATGGGCGCTGGTCTTTTTTGCCGCTCCCTTTGGCGTCCGCTCGTGCCTTTGCCATTGGGGTTTGAGCCGGTTCTTCTGTCTCCTCCACTCACTCTGCAGAGCGGTGCCCCCGGCGGTGGTGGTGTGCAGGTCAGGGGCTCCTCCAACCCGCTTCAGAATCACTCACAAATCCTCAGCAAAAGAGGGGGAGACTGGCAAACCCAGAGTGTGGGCTTGGCTATTGATCGAGCGAATTCCCATTTCATTCTCTGGGTGAAGACACACAAAGAGCTGAGGAAAATTGAATTGGTAAGACTTCCTTTTTAATTGTCAGGAGTGCAATTGAATGTAACTGAGTGTAACTGGGAGAAAACCAGAGAGCATCCTGGGAAGGTAGGTGACATAAAAACTTACCCCCAGGTTCCAGCGGCCTTTATTTTCCGGAGAGAGAGAGAGCCGGGGAGCAGCTTGGGAACAGGTTAGTAATTTAAAAACTTACCCCCCCCCCCCCCCCCCGGTTCCAGCGTCCTAATTTCCGGGAGCAGAAGAGAGAGAGGGAGAGCCGGGGAGCAGCTTGGGAACAGGTAAGTGATATAAAAACTTACCCCAGGTTCCAGCAGCCTTCATTTCCGTGAGAGAGAGAGGGAGAGCCGGGGATATTCTGCTGTTCTGAGTGATCCGGCTGGGTGGGAGGGGGCAAAACTGAAAAATGATGTCACAGGAAAGCTGTGACTTGATTGCCTGGTTGGGAATCTGCACTAAATTTGAAAATTAAACATTGTTAAACTAATTAAGTATAATTAATGAATTACTTAATCATAATTTAGCGGGGTATCTAAGCCAGAGACCGGAGAGTACTGTATTTTGGGTACAGATCAGGAATAACAAGGGTGCAGTCACAATGTTGGGGGTTTACTACAGGCCTGTCAACAGCCAGCGGGAGATAGAGGAGCAGATATGTAGAGAGATTTTGGAAATGAGTAAAAGCAACAGGGTTGTTGTGACTTTAACTTCCCCAATATTGACTGGGATGCACTTAGTGCTGGGGGCTTGGACGGGGCAGAGTTTGTAAGGAGCATCCAGGAGGGCTTCTTAAAACAATATGTAGATAGTCCCAACTAGGGAAGGGGCTATACTGGACCTGTTCTTGGGGAATGAGCATGGTCAGGTGGTAGAAGTTTCAGTCGGGGAGCATTTCGGGAACAATGACCACAATTCAGTAACTTTTAACGTGCTGGTGGACAAGGATAAGAGCGGTCCCCAGTTGAAAGGAATTCAGGACAGGCACGTTCCTGTGAGGAAGAAGGATAAATATGGCAAATTTCAGGAACCTTGGATAACGAGAGATATTGTAAGTCTCGTCATGAAGAAAAAGGAGGCATTTGTCAGGGCTAGAAGGCTGGGAATAGACAAAGCCTGTGGGGAATATAAGGAAAATAGGAAGGAACTTAAGCAAGGAGTCAGGAGGGCTAAAAGGGGTCATGAAAAGTAATTGGCAAATAGTGTTAAGGAAAATCCCAAGGTTTTTTACACGTACATAAAAAGCAAGAGGGTAGCCAGGGAAAGGGTTAGCCCACTGAAGGACAGGGGAGGGAATCTATGTGTGGAGCCACAGGAAAAGGGTGAGGTACTTAATTAATACTTTGCATCAGTATTCACCAAAGAGAAGGAATTGCTGCATGTTGAGTCTGGAGAAGGGTGTGCAGATAGCCGGGTCACATAGAGATCCAAAAAGACGAGGTGTTGGGCGTCTTGAAAAATATTAAGGTGGATAAGTCCCCAGTGCCTCATGGGATCTACCCCAGAATACTGAAGGAGGCAAGAGAGGAAATTACTGAGGCCTTGACAGAAATCTTTGGATCCTCACTGCCTTCAGGTGATGTCCCGGAGAACTGGAGAACAGCCAATGTTGTTCCTTTGTTTAAGAAGGGTCGCAAGGATAAGCCAGGGAACTACAGGCCAGTGAGCCTTATGGAAATTACTGGAGAGTAATTTTATGGAAATTACTGGAAAGAATTCTTCGAGACAGGATCTAGTCCCATTTAGAAGCAAGTGGACGTATTAGCAAGAGGCAGCATGGTTTTGTGAAGGGGAGGTCGTGTCTCAATAACTTGATAGAGTTTTTCGAGGAGGCCACAAAGATGGTTGATGCAGGTCGGGCAGTGGATGTTGTCGGTATGGACTTCAGTAAGGTCTTTGACCAGGTCCCTCATGGCAGACTGGTACAAAAGGTGAAGTCACACGGGATCAGAGGTGAGCTGGTGAGATGGATACAAAACTGGCGAGGTCATAGAAGGCAGAGAGTAGCAATGGAAGGGTGCTTTTCTGATTGGAGGGCTGTGACCAGTGGTGTTCCGCAGCGATCAGTGCTGGGACCTTTGCTGTTCGTAGTCTATACAAATGATTTGGAGGAAAATGTAACTGGTCTGATTAGTCAGTTTGCGGATGACACAAAGGTTGGTGGAATAGCAGTTGCGATGAGGACTGTCAGAGGATACAGCAGGATTTAGGTAGTTTGGAGACTTGGGCGGAGAAATGGCAGATGAGTTTAATCTGGACAAATGTGAGGTAATGAATTTTGGAAGGTCTAATACAGGTAGGGAATATACAGTGAATGGTAGAACCCTCAAGAGTACTGACAGTCAGAGAGATCTATGTTTACAAGTCCAGAGGTCACTGAAAGGAGCAATACAGATGGAGAAGGTAGTCAAGAAGGCATACGGCATGCTTACCTTCATTGGCCGGGGCATTGAGTATAAAAATTGGCAAGAAATGTTGCAGCTGTAGAGAACCTTAACTAGGCCACACTTGGAGTATAGTATCCAATTCTGGTCGCCATACTACCAGAAGGATGTGGAGGCTTTAGAGAGGGTGCAGAAGAGATTTACCAGGATGTTGCGTGGTATGGAGGCCATTAGCTATGAGGAGAGGTCGAATAAACTCTGTTCTCACTGGAACGACGGAGGTTGAGGGGCGAAGGGCCTGTTCCTGTGCTGTACTTTTCTTTCTTCTTTGTTAAATTTCCCTCAGAGTCCCAAAAGGGTGGGTGGGGTAACTGGGTTACGGGGATAGGGAGGAGGTGTGGGCTTGGGTAGGGTGCTCTATCCAAGGGCTGGTGCAGACTCGATGGGCCAAAAGGCCTCCTTCTGCACCTAAATTCTATGATTCACTCAAACAATACTTCAGATCACCAAGATGAAGACTCAAGGGAAGAATTGGGTGTTGTGGACGACCTCTCCAAAGCTACCACTGCTACTGAAACATCAGAACCCGAGATAGTTCAAATAGTGGAATCTCAAGCTTGTTTCTTTACTACCTGTGTCTGACCGCAAACCACAGACAATCAAAGCTGAAACTGAAAAGTTTTGAAGTTCCAGAAGGTGAAACAATACCTAAAAGAAGGATGGCCTCCTGGATGTCAATCTGCCTTTTGAGATATGAGATGATCTTTCTACAGTTGATGGTTTCCTGCTCAAGGGAGATAGGATAGTGATTCCTGCCAGTTTATGTTTCGGGATTCTGCAGCGGGTTCATCGTAGACAAAGAGAATAATCAACAGAGAACATTGACAAATGGTACATTGACAAACAGTGATTGATTACAGTGCAGAACAAGGGGCCAAACAAAGCAAATACATGAGCAACAGCAGCATAGGACGTCGTGAATAGCGTACTTCCAGGGAACAGATCAGTCCGAGGGGGAGTCATTGAGGAGTCTTGTAGCTGTGGGGAAGAAGCTGTTCCTATGTCTGAATGTGCGGGTCGTCAGACTTCTGTATCTTCTACCTGATGGAAGGGTTTGGAAGAAGACAATGCCTGGGTGGGAGGGGTCTCTGATAATGCTGTCTGCCTTCCTGTGGCAGCGGTAGGTGTGCACAGTACACAGAATCAATGTGGGGGTGGCAAGCTTGTGTTCACCACACTCTGCAGTTTGTTGCGATCTAGGACCGAGCAGCGGCATACCAGGCTGTGATGCAGCCGGATTGGATGCTCTCGAACACACATCTGTAAAAGTTTGTGAGAGTCGATGCAGACAAGCCGAATTTCTTTAGCTTCCGTAGGAAGTAGAGATGTTGTTGGGCTTTCTTGACTGTGGCATCAACCTGAGTTGACCAGGGCAGACTGTTGGTGATGGTGACCCCCAGGAACCTAAAGCTATCGACCATCTCCACTTCAGAGCCATTGATGCAGACGGGAGTGTGTGTCGTGCTATGCTTCCTGAAGTCATGATCAGTTCTTTGGTACTTCCGACATTTCGAGAGAGGTTGTTTTTGGTACACCATGCAACCAAGTGATTTATCTCCCTCCTGTGGTCTGATTCGTCATTGTTTGCGATACGGCCCACCACAATCGTATCATCCGCAAACTTATAGATTGAGTTGGGCCATGAATCCGCAGTTTCCCAAAGAAATTTTTGGGATTGGTCCTCTATCGTGGCCATTACTCGGGGTCTGCTGATATGATCCCACTGGGTATGGCACACCCAAACCGGCACGGCGCTCCGTCATGTGACATCATTGGATTATGGGAGCTGGGAGTCTAGAGAGGTGGGTGAATCTCTGGCCTCGTTCATCCGGGCTGCTGGAGCCCCTCGGGCGCGGGGGGGGGGTCCTTCTAATGACATTGTATCGGGTCCATATCCTCGTCCCTCTTCACATGACTCCCGGCTCCACGGGGCCTGTCATGGTGACCGGCAGTCTCAGCCGCATTTGTAGCAGTGAATTTATTTAGACCCTGGTGGTTGATCTCTGCCCTGATCTCTGCCTTGGGGCCTATAGAGTTGTAGGGTGGCAGGAGATTCTTACCTCGATTGGTCCAACTACCTACTACCTGTTCATTCCTCCAGACTGGCACTAACCTTTGGGCTACAGAGAGTGCATTGATACCTGGAGCCTTCTTGTTCTTTTCTCGTTCTTTAACATCCCTTGCCCATGCTCGACAAGTCTACAGGAGTATCCAGGCCTCATTACAATTGTCTTCTGTAGCCATGTAAAATGGCTGCGTTCCGATTAATCTGGCCAAAACCCAGTTTAAAACGGCTAACCCGAAAGACTGCTGGGAAAAGCAGCCAAGAAGACACAAGCAGGCAGCTGCAGACAGTTTTGCATATTCGGCTCTGGGAAGGTAGCCCAGATCGATACACAGGGCTATCAACAGCCCATCAACCCAGGTGTTCACAGTTGCATTCAGGACTGTTTGCAGCCAATCTATTCAGACATCCACAGTTAAATCGGCTATCCCCGTGAACAATTGCAACATATTAGCAATTGAATACCGGGCCATACCTGTCAGTGCCTGCAGTGGCCGAAACAAAGACAGGTGAGCGACCACCCCCCGATCGAGGAATCGCCTCACCATTGGACACATCGACCCCAGAGATTGGGGACAGAACCCAATCACTTGGGACTCAGGGTCAAGGGCCGCCCCGGGAGGCGGGAAGCCCCTGGGCCCTATAAAAGTGAAGGTCCAAGTTCAGATCTCTCTCTCTCCTCTTCGCCTGCTCGAGACCTTCGCAAGACCAGCCACCGGCAACTGTAAGTTTGAATCCAGCGATCGCTATCCGGTAGAGACACCTAGCCACCGACCTAGAATTTACAGTGCAGAAGGAGGCCATTCGGCCCATCGAGTCTGCCCCGGCTCTTGGAAAGAGTACCCTACCCAAGGTCAACACCTCCACCCTATCCCCATCACCCAGTAGCCCCACCCAACACTAAGGGCAATTTTGGACATTAAGGGCAATTAATCATGGCCAATCCACCTGACCTGCACATCTTTGGACTGTGGGAGGAAACCGGAGCACCCGGAGGAAACCCACGCACACACGGGGAGGATGTGCAGACTCCGCACAGACAGTGACCCAAGCCGGAATCGAACCTGGGACCCTGGAGCTGTGAAGCAATTGTGCTTTCCACAAGGCTACCGTGCTGCCCAAAGTGCCGTGCCGACCTGTAGCAGCCTTTTGAATCCCGCGGGCCAGATTTGATTGGACAAGCCATTCGTTTCCCTGACCTGGTGGGCTCTTCCTAAGTTAAGTATTGGCCAGTAGTGATAGGTTTATTATATAGAAAGTAGTATTAGGGTATTAATATTGCTTGTTGTATATAATAAATGACTGTTGTTTTAATCCTTACTAAGCGGTGTGCTGTATTATTAATCATAACCTGAACTTGAACCTCGTGGCGGTATCATAAAGATACCTGGCGACTCATGAGCAAAGGTGACGTAAACAGAGCAAATAGACTAAGGTTAAAAAAGAGCAACACTTCACGAGGATCAAAGTTTACGCATGCACGGGCCCCGCTTTCTGTCGCGTGCGAGATGAGAGTCCACGCCCAATTCACCCACTATTGTTGTTGCAGCCCATAGACCCAAGTGGACTGGATCCAGAGCTGCTGGGTGAATGAGATTGGGTGTTCCCCCGTACTCTGAATGCACTTATTCAGTCCCTCCACAGCGGCCAGAATGGCTGCTTTCATGACATCCAGGGTGCCAGCACTTGTGTTCTGTGGGTCGGGCAGGGCTGAATGAACTGCAGGGTAAAGGCACATTATGATCAATTTGATTTTCTCTTAGTCATCCAACCCATGTAGTTTTCTCTGTTGATATGAATCATCAAAGAATGAGAAGGGGGGTTAGATGGAGGCTCAAAGACGGGATCTTCTTGGCGATATCGGCTAATAGTGCTGCCGAGAAGTGGGTGATGTAGGAGATGTTCGGCTCATCTGAGCCGTTCCGATGGCTTGTTATAAAGGGGGGCCGGAGTTATTCCTGGAGGTGGTGCCGAGGATTGTTCAGAGGGGTCCCTGGAAATTGAGATAGCCGCAGTGTACACCTTTTCGGTAAACTCAAACGGGGTCGGATGTTCACAATCAAAAGTTGTGTCGCTACCCTCATTCTCTACAATGGTCCCAAAGGAAAACATCACGGGCGAGATTCTCCACTCCCGCGCCGGTTGGGAGAATCGCCTGGGCCGCCAAAATTTCCCAGGATGCCAGTCCGACGCCCTCCCGCGATTCTCCCAAGCGGCGGGAACGGCCCCGTCGAGTTCCGCGGGCCGGAGACCGGAGAATCGCCGGAGACACCCAAAATGGCGATTCTCCGGCACCCCTGCTATTCTCAGGCCCGTATGGGCCGAGCGGCCAGGCCAAAACAGCGGGTTCCCCCCGGCGCCTTCCACACCTGGTCGCTGCCGTCGGGAACAGCGTGCGAACTCTAGGGGGGGGGGCGGCCTGCTGGGGGGCGAGGGGGGATCCTGCACCGGGGGGGGTACCTCAAATGTGGGATGGCCCGCGATCGGTGTCCACCGATCGTCGGGCCGTCCTCTCTGAAGGAGGACCTCCTTCCTTCCACGGCCCCACAAGATCCGTCCGCCATCTTCTTGCGGGGCGGACTTAGAGAGGACGGCAACCATGCACGGGTGACGCCAGTTATGCGGCGCCGCCTTTACGCGGCGACAAGGCCTGGCGCACGCGGCCCCGAGCCTAGCCCATTGTCGGGGCCTGAATTTGGTCGGGATCGGGGCCGTTTCGCGCCGTAATAAACCTCGACGGCGTTCACGACGGCGTGGGAGTGGAGAATCCTGCCCCACGCTTTTCCGTGCTACGAGCTGGGCTTCGAGTTCCTCAATCTCTTTCTGAATTATGGGAGTGGTTCTGCCGTGGGGGGGTCCCGTTTCCTTGTTTGTATGGTGGAGGCCCCTGATTACTACTTATAAATCACTCTATTTCCACTCTAACCTCTCCACTGTGGCTTGGACCACCTCTAGATCCTAAATTGCTTTCTGTTCTCCTGAAAATGCACTTTAGCATTGTGTGTGGAACTGGCCCCTGTGGATTAAATTCTCCTGAATTCTCTGTTCCTGTTTGATATTTTACCAACTCCTCTTTCGCACCCTCTAGCCGTTCCCTGAGCATTCAAGGTTTGGCATCTTTGCCACGTTCAAGGCTGCAGGCTACTGCTACAGCCCTGCTCAATCTGGAGGCATGTTTCCCGAACTCTTGTTGGGCCTCCAGCCAAGACTTTTGTGCCATGGATTGCAGATCCGATGGTCGCTTGGCACAAAAGTTCACCCAATAGGTTCACTTCTTGTGCAAGTATTATCTCCCAGAGAAGACAGTGTCTTTTTTATTCATTCATGGGATGTGGTTGTTGCTGGCTGGGCCAGCATTTATTGCCCTCCTTGAGGGCACTTAAGAGTCAACCAAACTGCAGTGGATCTGGAGTCACATGTAGGTCAGACCAGATAAGGATGACCGATTTTCTTCCCTAAAGGATATCAGTGAACCAGATGGGTTTTACGACAATCGATTCACGGTCACATTTTTAACCAAATTTTTATTGAATTTATATTTCACCATCTGCCACGGCGGGATTTGTACCCGGGTCCCCCGAGAATGACTCTGGGTCTCTGGTTACTAGTCCAGCGATAATACTACTACGCCGCTGCCTCCCCCATGTCCATCCCTTTTCCAAGTGATAAAGGAGAGTATAAGCAACGTGGTTAGAGCTATAGACCCTCCCCGGCCTCCCTGGAGTCACCAAGCAAGAAACAAATGAACTGTCTCTTTGGAGGCTTGACTATCAGAGTTCCCGTATAACCCCACTACGTTACTCCGACTTGTATCGTTGTTAGCGTCAGTCTTAGAGCACCTGGTTTATGGCCCAATTTATCAGTCGGTCCTGGGTTCTCATTCGCTCACTTTGATCCTTGCCTTTCCGTGCAACCTTATTAACAACCGGCTCAGGCTGAACATTCAAGAACACGAGGCGAGGTTGATGGCGTTGGGGTTCGGGGTCCTATGACCATTTCTAATTGAACAGCACCCAGGGACACCAATGTAGGCCATGGCAAATCGCCTGCAGCCACACACTTCAACCGATAAGTTGCTGAAAGACATTTAGCCAGGAACTCTGCTGTATTGAAACCAACAAGAAACCACACACGTCAGATTCCGATAAAACAGTCACAACTTTATTGATCAAATAGCTAAAGCATGTAAATTAATTTAACATTGACTACAATACTTCTGTCTCTCTGCCTGAGACCTTCCCAGTAACACTTCCTGTGTTGTGCACAAACTTGCTCGGTTCTGGCAATGTTGGCAGGATGTCAAAGTTTCTCTCTCTACTGTTGCGTTCTGTCAACTTGACTTTGCAATGATTCTACAAAATTGCTGGTGACTTAACTCGAACAGTGATTTAATGATGCACATGTGGTAAGGTAACAATCAGAATGCGGTACAGACTAAGCTACTGATTGAGTTGCTTAGACTCTTCTCGAACTACCCTTATGTACCCTTATGTCCTGGTGTACGACTTACAACCTTCTGCCTCGAGCTGGATGTCACATGACTGATGACTGACACCACCAGCTGGTGGGAGTTCGCATTGCTAATTATATACAATATTATTCACAGGCATTTCACTACATCTACCTCAGCCGGCTCTCTAGGTAGAGTGTCCCTCATTCTTGGGTGTATGTTTCTTGGTTGATAGAATGAAAAAAGAACAATACAGCACAGGAACAGGCCCTTCGGCCCTCCAAGCCTGTACCGGTCATGATGCCAACCTTTCCCAAAACCTTCAGTACTTCCTTGTGCCGCATCCCTCAATACCAATCCTTGGGGCAGCACGGTAGCATAGTGGTTAGCACAATTGTTTCACAGCTCCAGGGTCACAGGTTCGATCCCCGGCTGGGTCACTGCCTGTGCGGAGTCTGCACATTCTCCCCGTGTGTGCATGGTTTCCTCTGGGTGCTCCGGTTTCCTCCCACAGTCCAAAGATGTGCAGGTTCGGTGGATTGGCCATGCTAAATTGCCCTTAGTATCCAAGGTTGCCCTTCGTGTTGCTTGAGTGAGTTCCTGGGTTATGGGGATGGGGTGGTGTGGGCTTAGGTAGGGTGCTCTTTCCAAGAGCCGGTGCAGACTCGATGGGCCGAATGGCCTCCTGCACTGTAAATTCTATAAATAATATATATTTTTTTAAATCCATGCGTTTGTCAGGTTGCCTTTTGAAAGCTGTTAATGTATCTGCTTCCACAACCTCCCCTGTCAACGCAATCCAGGCACTCACCCCCAATGCGTAAAAAACTACCTCACACATCTCCTCTAAACATAGAACATTATAGCGCTGTACAGGCCCTTCGGCCCTCGATGTTGCGCTACCTGTGAAACCACTCTAAAACCCATCTACACTATTCCCTTATCGTCCATATGTCTGTCCAATGACCATTTGAATGCCCTTTGTGTTGGCGAGTCCACTCCTGTTGCAGGCAGGGCATTCCTACTACTCTCTGAGTAAAGAACCTACCTCTGACATCTGTCTTATATCTATCTCCCCTCAATTTAAAGCTATGTCCCCTCATACTAGACATCACCATCCGAGGAAAAAGGCTCTCACTGTCCACCCTATCCAATCCTCTGATCATCTTGTATACCTCAATTAAGTCACCTCTTAACCTTCTTCTCTCTAACGAAAACAGCCTCAAGTCCCTCAGCCTTTCCTCATAAGATCTTCCCTCCATACCAGGCAACATTCTGGTAAATCTCCTCTGCACCCTTTCCAATGCTTCCACATCCTTACTATAATGCGGCGACCAGAATTGCACGCAATACTCCAAATGCGGCCGCACCAGAGTTTTGTACAGCTGCAACATGACGTCATGGCCCCGAAACTCAATCCCTCTACCAATAAAAGCTAACACACTGTACGCCTTCTTAACAACCCTCTCAACCTGAGTGGCAACTTTCAGGGGTCTATATACATGGACACCGAGATCTCTCTGCTCATCCACACCACCAAGAATCTTACCATTAGCCCAGTATTCTGTCTTCCTGTTATTCCTTCCAGAATGAATCACCTCACACTTTTCTGCATTAAACTCCATTTGCCACCTCTCAGCCCAGCGCTGCAACTTATCTATGTCCCTCTGTAACTTGTAACATCCTTCTGCACTATCCACAACTACACCGACTTTAGTGTCATCTGCAAATTTACTCACACATCCTTCTACGCCCTCCTCCAATTCATTTATAAAAATTACAAACAGCAGTGGCCCCAAAACAGATCCTTGTGGTACACCACTAGTAACTGGACTCCAGCCTGAACATTTCCCATCAACTACCACCCTTTGTCTTCTTCCAGCTAGCCAATTTCTGATCCAAACTGCTAAATCACCCTGAATCCCATGCCTCCATATTTTCTGCAGTAGCTTACCGTGGGGAACCTTATCAAATGCTTTACTGAAATCCATATACACCACATCAACTGCTTTACCCTCATCCACCTGATTGGTCACCTTCTCAAAGAACTCAATAAGGTTTGTGAGGCACGACCCACCCTTCACAAAACCGTGTTGACTATCTCTAATCAAATGATTTCTTTCCAGATGATTATACATCCTATCTCTTATAAACCTTTCCAAGATTTTGCCCACAACAGAAGTAAGGCTCACTGGTCTATAGTTACCAGGGTTGTCTCTACTCCCCTTCTTGAACATGGGGACAACATTTGCTATCCTCCAGTCTCCTGGCACTATTCCTGTTGACAAAGATGACTTAACGATCAAAGCCAAAGGCTCAGCAATCTCCTCCCTAGCTTCCCAGAGAATCCTAGGATAAATCCCATTCGGCCCAGGGGACTTATCTATTTTCACACCTCCTCCTTATGAACCTCAGGTCCCTTCTAGTCTAGTAGCCTGAATCTCAGGATTCTCTCGACAACATTGTCTTTTTCCTGTGTGAATACTGACGAAAAATATTCATTTAGCACCTCTCCTATCTCCTCGGACTCCACGCACAACTTCCCACTACTGTCCTTGACTGGCCCTACTCTTACCCTGGTCATTCTTTTATTCCTGACATGTCTATAGAAAGATTTAGGATTATCCTTGATCCTACCTGCCAAAGACTTCTCATGTCCCTCCTGGCTCTTCTTAGCTCTCTCTTTAGGTCCTTCCTAGCTATCTTGTAACTGTTGAGCGCCCGAACTGAACCTTCATGTCTCATCTTTACATAAGCCTCTTGACACTTCCTCTTGACAAGTGTTTCGACTGCTTGAGTAAAGTTTGCCCCACGGTCCTTAAACCTATGCCCCCTGGTGACTGACCCCTCCACCCTGGGAAAGAGTGCCTGCCCATCCACTCTATCCATGCCCCTCATAATCTTGTAGAGCACCATCAGGTCACCCCTCAACCTCCATCTTTCTAATGAAAACAGTTTGAGTCTATTCAGCCTCTCCACACAGCTAACACCTTCCAGACCAGGCAACATCCTAGTAAATCTCCTCTGCACCCTCTCCAAAGCCTCCACATCCTTCTGGTAATGTGGCGACCAGAATTGTGCAAAATATTCCAAGTGTGGCCTTACCATTAGGGCTCGTTCGTTATGATTTTTCCAGTTAGCACTTGATTGCTGAGGTCCGCTGGGGCTGCGCTCTGTCTGCTTTTGCAAATTATGTCTTGTCATAATATACATCTATGTATATAATAGAGTGCAGACAGGCAGTGATTGACACGCAGGATGACCAGTAAGCACACAGAACAGAGCAGCCAATCACCAGACAGGACACGACCACTATAAAGCCAAAGGGCACCAGCCTCTGAGACAGTCAGAGTTAGTGAGCTAGCCAGTGCAAACACCATGTGGTAGCTAGTAAGTCTGGTTAGGCTAGTATCAGGTCTCCAGTCAAGTCAGCATAGTGTCAACCCACAGTTGAACATGTATAATAGTTTAGATGTTAAATAAAATAGTGTTGCATCTTATCAAGTGTTGGAGGGCTGTCTCTCGCTACACTGCATTAAGTGCAGTCCACATCGACCCAGCCTACCCAACATATCTTGGTACCAGTGAGTGATGCTGAAAATTGACGGACCTACCTTGAGTGAATCAGCGTTAACCAGCAAACAGCCATCCGGTGACATGGAAAACGTCGGCCCTCCTCCGCAGCTCCTCATCGCCGTCAACCTCGGTGCAAATTGGAAGATCTTCAAACAAAAGTTCCAACTCTATCTAGAAGCCACCGACCTCGAGGCCGCATCGGACGCCAGGAAGATCACACTATTCCTCTCCACAGCCGGGGACCACATCTACAACTCCCTTACATTCGCTGAAGGCGAAGACAAGACAAAATTTAAAACAGTCCTACTGAAGTTCGACAGCCACTGCGACGTTGAGGTGAATGAGAGCTTTGAACGGTACGTTTTCCAGCAGAGGCTTCAGGGTAAGGATGAACTTTTTCAATCCTTTCTGACCCATCTCCGCATCCTCGCGCAGTCATGTAACTATGACTCGACCACTGATTCCATGATGCGGGATCAGATCGTTTTCCTTCGCCAGCAGCTCCTGAAAGTCAAGCAGTTCACCCTCACCATCGCCATCGAAATGTGCGTTCTCCACGAACATGCTAACAATCGGTACTCCAACATCAGGGAGGCAGAAACGGCAAAGCTAACCTCCCACGAGGCGAAACGGGTGCAGGCCATCGCACAAATGTAGGGCCAAAGTATCGACGAGAGTGGCTATTCCGCGCGCTATTCCCGGGCCCCTGCGCATGTGCGCCAAGACCGAGGGGACGTCGAGACCGACGACCAGACTGTGCAGGTGCGTACATCGTTCGACCACACTGCGCATGCGTGATGGCGCACGGAACGCGCTGACGTTGGGGGTCATGATGTGTCCGAATTGTGGCTCCGCCCATTTAAAGCGGCAACGTCCGGCAAAATCACGACGGTGTCCAGTGTGGCAAGCTTGGCCACTACGCAGCTCTTTGCAGATCTGCTCCACTGCCCAGCATCCAGTGATCCCAGCCGTGGCGCAGAAGCATCCATTCAATACAGCAGGCCTTGCCAGACTCCGACCCCGACAGCCCAACAGATCCTGATGCTGCGTGCCTCAAATCTCCATACCGGGTGGGCATCATTATGAAGCATGCGATGCTCCTCCCCAGGACAGCGAAGCACCTCCCGATCCTCAGCGTGGATCCCGACGACGAGTGGTGTGCTGTCCTCACAGTCAACAAGGCTCGCATCCGGTTTAAACTGGACACCCGACGCATTGGTGAACCTCATCTCCAAATCCGAAGTCGACACCATCCGCGTCAGACCAAGCTTTGTTCCACCGGCCTGCCAGCTCCTTGACTACAATGGCAATGCCATAGCTGCCAGTGGCTCATGCCAACTCAGTGGTTCCAATAAATCATTTAAACCGACACGGCGATTTGAGATCGTGGGACCTGACAGAGCAACCCTGCTCGGAGCTCGGGTCTGCAAACTCCTGAACTTGGTTCAGCAAGTCCCCACCATGTCATCCTCACAGGCGATGGCCTCACCTGATGAGAACTTTCAGGTTGAAATTGATGACATCATCACTCAGTACCACAGCATGTTCGATGGAATGGGCACACTCCCAGACCGATACAAAATCCTGCTCAAACCAAACACGACCCCTGTGATCCACGCACCACGTCGGGTGCCGGCACCCCTCGAGGACCGCCGCAAGCAGCAGTTACAAGACCTCCAGGACCAGGGCATCATATCAAAGGTCAGGGGAACTTTGAATCTGCATCGACCCCAAGGATTTAATCCGCAACATCATGAGGGAACATTACCCGATACCAAAACGTGAAGAGTTGACCAGCGAGATGGCTCATGCCAAACTCTTTACGAAGCTGGACGCCTCCAAGGGGTTCTGGCAAATACAGCTCGATGCATCCAGTTGCAAGCTGTGCACATTCAGTTCCCCGTTCGGTCGCAACTGCTGCAACCGGATGCCTTTTGGCATCATCTCTGCCTCAGAGGTATTTCACCGCATCATGGACCAGATGGAGGGTATCGAGGGGATGTGCGTGTATGTTAACGATGTCATAATCTGGTCCACAACTCCTCAAGAACACATCGATCGCCTCAAGCAGGTAGTCCACAGAATCTATGAGCATGGCCTCCGAATCAACAGAGCCAAGTGCTCGTTCGGTCAATCAGAAATCAAATTGCTTGGTGACCACATCTTGCAGCAAGGCGTGCGGCCAGTTGCTGACAAGGTCTCGGCGATCAACGCCATGAAGACCCCAGAGGACAAGAAGGCGGTCCTCCGCTTTCTAGGGATGGTTAACTTCCTCGGGAAGTTCATTCCCAACATGGCAGCACACATCACAGCCCTCCGCCATCTCGTCAAAAAGTCGACAGAATTCCAGTGGCTGCCCGCTCATGAGAACGAATGGCGTGAGCTGAGGGCAAAACTCACCACAGCCCCGGTTCTGGCGTTCTTCAACCCTACCAAAGAGACCAAAATATCCACTGACGCGAGCCAGGACGGTATTGGGGCGGTGCTCCTCCAACGGGCTGACTCCTCCTCATGGGCCCCAGTTGCGTATGCCTCCAGAACCATGATGCCCACTGTGCAACGGTACTCTCAGATTGAGAAGGAATGCCTGGGCCTTCTAACGGGAATCGACAAATTTCACGACGATGTGTATGGCCTCCCATAATTCACGGTTGAGGCGGACCACAGGCCATTATTCCAGAAGGATTTGAATGACATGAAGCCTCGGTCATACCGAATCCTTCTCAAGCTATGCCGCTATGACTTTGAACTTGTCTACACGCCAGGCAAAGAACTCATTGTTGCAGATTCCCTTTCCAGGTCTATCACCACATCATGTGAACAAACTGACTTCATCTGCCAAATCGATGTGCAGGTGCAATTGTGTGCCTCCAACCTTCCGGCCACTGATGAGAGGGTCATCCAAATTCGTGAGGAAACGACCAAGGATCCTCTGCTACAGCGTGTGATGCAGCACCTCACGAATGGCTGGCAGAAGGGACAGTGTCCCCAGTTTTACAACGTCAAGGATGACCTGACGGTGGTGGACAGCATCCTCATGAAGCTCGATAGGATTGTGATTCCGCAGAGCATGCGAGCTATGGTGCTCGGCCAACTCCATGAGGGTCATCTGGGGGTCGAGAAATGTCGACGCAGAGCTCAAGAGGCAGTCAATTGGCCGGGCATCAGCCAGGACGTTGCAACACGGTCCTGAACTGCCCCACATGTCAGAAATTTCAGCCAGCTCAACCCAAAGAAACTCTGCAGCAACATAAGATCGTGACCTCCCCATGGTCCAAAGTCGGTGTCGACCTTTCCCATGCCAAGGGGCGTGACTATGTCCTCCTGATCGACTACTTCTCCAATTACCCAGAAGTGGTGAAACTGTCCGACCTCACGTCGAAGGCGGTGATTAAAGCATGCAAGAAACGTTTGCATGGGATACCGCTCATGGTGATGAGTGACAACGGTCCCTGTTTTTACAGCCAGGAATGGTCTGATTTTGCCCGTCTATACAACTTTCGTCACATAATCTCCAGCCCCCATTACCAGCAGTCAAACGGGAAGGCCGATAAAGGGGTCCATATCGTCAAGAGATTACTGTGCAAGGCTGCAGACTCAGGCTCCGACTTCAACCTGGCGCTGCTGACATACAGAGCAACCCCGCTGTCCACTGGGTTGTCTCCCGCGCAGATGCTCATGAATCGTGCTCTGCGAACCACGGTTCCATCCATGTTCCAGACCTTGACAACCTCATGGTCATACAAAAGATGCAGCAGTCTTGGGCCTAACAGAAATCAGCATACGACGCTCATGCCACGGATCTCCCCGAGCTGGTCCCAACTGATCGTGTTCGTGTGCAGTTGCCTGATGGCGGCTGCTCCGCCATAGCTGTGGCGGTCAAGCAAGTGGCCCCGAGATCATTCCTCGTCCGCATGGCTGATGGCTCCTTCCTACGACGCAACAGACGGGCACTGCGCAGAGTTCCACGCCCACCACCTAACCATGATGTCCCGCCTCACACAATGCTTCCTCCGGACGTGCCTTACCACGAGGCCACCAATTTACAGCAATCCTGCCGACCTCTGCGACCACCGCATTGGCGGCGGTCCCGCCTATCCAGGTGCAGGCGGCCCCTGATCCACCCTTGAGGCGGTCAACCAGAATTCATCGCCCATCGCAGAGACTGAACTTTTGCACAACTGTGTTACCTTATCGTTTTGACCTCCTGTAAATATTGTTTTTTACCGTTTCATCTGCCCTATATCTGCACCAGCGACACCTTCCTGTGTACATAAGGTCATTTTAGCACATTCTGGATATAGTCACGCACGGGGCTGTTTAGCACAGGGCTAAATCGCTGGCTTTGAAAGCAGACCAAGGCAGGCCAGCAGCACGGTTTGATTCCCGTAACAGCCTCCCTGAACAGGCGCCAGAATGTGGCGACTAGGGGCTTTTCACAGTAACTTCACTTGAAGCCTACTTGTGACAATAAGCGATTTTCATTTCATTTCATTTCATGTGAGGTTAGCCATTTTGGTAGGGATGACAGCAAAAGGGATTATTACTGAAATTATAAAATATTATACATGCTGCTGTGCAGAGGGACCTGTGTGTCCCAGAGCATGAGTCGCAAAATGATGGTTTACAGATGCAACAGGTGATTAAGAAAGCAAATGGAGTTTTGTCCTTCATTGCTAGGGGGATGGAGTTTAAAACTATGATGCAACTGGAAAAGGTGTTAGTGAGGCCACAACTGGAGTATTGTGTTCAGTTTTGGTCTCCTTACTTGAGAAAGGACGTACTGGCGCTGGAGGGTGTGCAGAGGAGATTCACTAGGTTAATCCCAGAGTTGAGGGGGTTGGATTACGAGGAGAGGTTGAGTCGACTGGGACTGTACTCGTTAGAATTTAGAAGGATGAGGGGGGATCTTATAGAAACATATAAAATTATGAAGGGAACAGATAGGATAGATGCGGGCAGGTTGTTTCCATTGGCGGGTGAAAGCAGAACTAGGGGGCATAGCCTCAAAATAAGGGGAAGTAGATTTAGGACTGAGTTTAGGAGGAACTTCTTCACCCAAAGTGTTGTGAATTTATAGAATTCCCAGCCCAGTGAAGCAGTTGAGGCTCCTTCATTAAACGTTTTCAAGATAAAGATAGATAGTTTTTTGAAGAATGCAGGAACAAAGGGTTATGGTGTTCGGGTGCGAAAGTGGAGCTGAGTCCCCAAAAGATCAGCCATGATCTCATTGAATGGTGGAGCAGGCACGAAGGGCCAGATGGCCGACTCCTGCTCCGTGTTCTTATGTTGTCCCCCTCGCCCCTCGACTGAGGTGCAGTGACTCTCAGGTTAAACCACCTCCAAGGGCAGCCCACTGGCTCAGTGGTTAGCACTGCTGCCTCATGGCGCCGAGGTCCCAGGTTCGATCCTAGTGCTGGGTCACTGTCCGTGTGGAGTTTGCACATTCTCCCCGTATTGGTGAGGGTTTTGTCCCCAAAACCCAAAGGTGTGCAGGGTAGGTGGATTGGCCACACTAAATTGCCCCTTAATTGGAAAAAATGAATTGGGTACTATAAATTTATTAAAAATAAAGGTTAAACCACCAGCAGTCAGCTCTCCCCCTCAAAGGGGAAAGCAGCCTATGGTCATCTGGGATTATGGTGACTTTACCTGGGACACCAAGCAAAGGGTAATAAATACCAACCTTGTCAACAACTCCCCCATCCCAAGAAGCAACAATAAATACCATGTGATCACAATCTGCAATGACTCAACCAAATATGTTCCTGATTAAAGTTTTTTACAGCTTCATTTTTCTACATCAATGGAACATTTAAAATATAAAAACCGGCTCCACATATTGCTCTGAAATGTGGGCCCTGTAAATGTCCCGATGGACAATTGAAATGATGTTTTTGGCAGCACGGTAGCACAAGTGGATAGCACTGTGGCTTCACAGCGCCAGGGTCCCAGGTTCGATTCCCAGCTGGGTCACTGTCTGTATGGTGTCTGCAAGTTCTCCCTGTGTGTTCGTGGGTTTCCTCCGGATGCTCCGGTTTCCTCCCACAGTCCAAAGACGTGCAGGTTAGGTGGATTGGCCAAGCTAAATTGCCCTTAGTGTCCATAAAGGTTAGGAAGGGTTATTGGGTCACCTCCTGTGAGTCGGTGGGTCGGTGCAGACTCGATGGGCCGAATTGCCTCCTTCTGCACTGGATGTTCTATGGCCTATGTTTTAGATCTGCCTTTGGAGGTAGTTTTACTTCAGTGGTCATTGGGTGGTCGAGATCTCACCGACATTTCCAATGACCTTGAGTGAGGCACTCAGCTGATTTGATTACTTTGCATTGACAGAGCCACACACCATCGCCTGGCCTCTCTTCACAGTAACATTTACATGGAGCTTTGCACCTTTTGATGATGTACTCATGAGAGACGAAGAAAAACATTGTCACAAGATCAAAGTGACTTCAGCTGCACCTGGACAAGCTAAACTCCTGAATTTAGCTAACTTTACATTTTCTAACATGATATCAAAAAGTACCTGTAATTCTCCCTGACTCTTTATTCCCGGGATTAGTCACACAGCTTGTTATCAAACCAGAACCTAACAGGAATGAGGAGGTGGGTGGTGGGTGTGAGTGTGATTCCACACAGCATGAGGACACCACCAGATACTGCAGGGAATGATCCCTGGCATCGGGAAAGTTGCAGGGAAAATATCTGGAAGTTATTGCAAGTGGGAAATGTAAAGGGAATTCTGTACCAAAGGATGGTCCAGTGTTTCAATTTTGTCCTGGAGTGACACTCGAATAGACCAGGGGCCCTGAATGGACAGACAGTCGGGAGGGTTGAATGATCTGTTCCTGTCCTCTTTGCCCACCAGGTGCCTTTCACAACATTAAAAAGACGTAAAACTTGGCCTTCTCCCAGCCACAATGTAACTTCTCGGGGGTTTGCCCCTATTGATCTCACAAATGGTGTCACTGCCTCATTGTCACTGTCAGCAGTTAAACCAGAATCAGGCTCCAATAGATGTCCCCGGATCCCAACATTTAAATGTTCAAGGGGACCCTGCCGGTCTCCAGCGGAAAGTTGGTGAAGCTAACGTGGGGTTTGGCCTGGAATGGAGCGACAGCGAGTCAATAAGTTTCTCTTTCTACCTTATTCCTGCACACAAACACCCGGGGCGGGTTTCTCCGCTGGTGGGATTCTCTGTTTTGCCGGTGCCCCGGGGGTTTCCTGAAGGCGTGGGGCTGCCCCACAATAGGAAACCCCATTGACTGGCCGGCGTAAAGGAGAATCCCGCCCGCGGGTCGATGTAGAAATGTGGCGCGGCGGGGTCGAGAATCCAGCCCCGTGTACTTACATTGTAGGGATGGGAGGTGTAGGGTTCTGGACGAGGGTTCAGTACCAAGTCCTGCAAGGCTGCGCACTTAGCCACATACTCCACTCCCTGTACACACACGACTGCGTGGCAAAACTTGGTTCCAACTCCATCTACAGGTTTGCTGATGATACAACCGTAGTGGGCCGGATCTCGAATAACGACGAGTCAGAATACAGGAGTGAGATAGAAAACCTAGTGTAGTGGTGCAGTGACAATAATCTCTCCCTCAATGCCGGCAAAACTAAAGAGCTGGCCATTGACTTCAGGAAGCAAAGTACTGTACACACCCCAGTCAGCATCAACTAGGTGGAGATGGTTAGCAGTTTCAAATTCCTAAGGGTGCACATCTCCAAAAATCTGTCCTGGTCCACCCACGTTGACGCTACCACCAAGAATTCACAACAGGGCCTATACTTCCTCAGGAAGCTAAGGAAATCCGGCATGTCCACATTAAATCTTACCAACTTTTACAGCTGCACCATAGAAAGCATTCTATCCGGCTGCATCACAGCCTGGTATGGCAACTGTTCGGCCCAGGACCCCAAGAAACTGCAGAGAGTCGTGAACACCGCCCAGTCCATCACACAAACCTGCCTCCCATCCATTGAATATATCTACACCTCCTGCTACCTGGGGAAGGTGGGCAGCATAATCAAAGACCCCTCCCACCCGCCTTACTCTTCCAACTTCTTCCATCAGGCAGGAGATACAGAAGTTTGAGAACATGCACGAACAGACTCAAAAACAGCTTCTATCCGCTGTTACCAGACTCCTATATGACCCTCTTATGGACTGACCTCATTAACACTACACCCTGTGTGCTTCACCCGATGCCGGTGCTTATGTAGTTACATAGTAAACCTTGTGTTGCCCTATTCTGTATTTTCTTTTATCCCTTTTCTTCCCATGTACTTAATGATCTGTTGAGCTGCTCGCAGAAAAATACTTTTCACTGTACCTCGGTACACGTGACAATAAACAAATCCAATCCAATCCAGGAGGTGACAAAAATCGGGGTGGTGGGTGCCTGGAATGCGTTGCCAGTGGAGGTGGTGGAGGCAGGCATGATAGCAATGTTTAAGATGTATCTTGATTGACGCATGAACAGGCGGGGAATGGAGGGATACAGATTGTTTGGGTAATAAGTAGTAGGTGTAAATAAGGAATCTGGATCGGGGCAGGGATTGGTGGGCTGTAATGTTCTTTGTTGTCTGAGATACCGGCACAGCTGATTCCAATCATGTCCTTATTAAATCCTACACAGGGAGATTTTAGAGCAGAGAACGGTGGATTCCACCAGGAGCAGGAACACAGCTGTTTTAATTTTTCCCTTTCCCAGACCAGGAATAAACTACCTGTTGTTGACCCAGCTGCCAGCAGGTTGAGATCAGAAGTCAGCACAGACTGCAGAGTAAAGGTGGGACATTCCTGATAAGATATGTTTCAGTTCCACATCTGTTGGAATCTGTAATTGATAGGATCTTAACTCCTGGCTGGCTCGTCAATTGTTATAATCTTTAATTGAAAAGGAATTTATATAATTTCCACTATTCGGTTACCAGTAGCACTTTGCGAATACTGGGACTCAGCATAAATTTGCAGTTAAAACTTCTCAGGTGCCAATAAGAATTGTTTTATTTGTAGTTGCTTGATTATAATTTGAAAGTCATTTAAAAGGCAATTCGTAGACAATTTAAAGCTTTCAGAGAATCAAAGACATTTTCTTTTTTGCTTAGGCAGACAGCTCGAAAGTAACTTCTAAAAGGTCAAAGTCTGGAAATGAAACATGAAGAGAGAGAGAGCTAATCTTCAGCTAAACTCAAACCCAAAGTCAAAAGTACACTACATCACTGACTCAGACTAACACCCTGGAAAAGACATCTCAACACTAACTAACAGAAAGACAACACAACACCACAACACAACACAAAGACTATGAAGGACAGACACTGAAAGACTAAAATGGCGGGCGGAAACTTTTCAGTTATACACTTTCATATCTGTCTTAAGTCACCTAATCAAACCCTAATTGGTTTGGGTTAGACTCAAACACATTTGATTTGATGGCAAGCCGTCCATCTTCAATGTGCAACATCAGCTTTTAATTGTTTAATGTCTACATGTTATGGAATGTGATATTCTGCTAATCTTTACCAGCAATAGGCTGGTTTTAAGCTAGCTTGGCTAATGTAACAATGGAGACTTTATATCGAGAAAGATTGAGTAAAATATATATATGAATCAATGTTCTTACAAACTGCATTGGACTCCTGCCACCTCGTTGCCATGGAACTCAGTCCTTGTCCTTGACAATTAGCACAAGCAGTGTCAAATTGTCTTGCAACTGTGCTGTTATAATCTATGATGGAATTTTATGCTGTTTCATGTATCTATTGAAGACCTGAATTTATGTGTGCTAAAATTCTCATTTTTAAATGAGTATTTAAAACTAGGGCTTAATATTTATGCTTAAACAGCTACTATCTTTTACCTATACTAGTTGTATTCGAAATACCTGGCTTCTACAGTCGGCCCTTTGATAAATCGAAAAATTAAGCAAGATATTTCACCATAAGATAAAAGACATCATTAATGCAATAGGATAGGTAAAAGCGCAAAGAATAACTCATTCATATAGTCATTACAGTTTTAAACAATAGAATGGACACTTAGCATTGCAACAGGCATTTCAAAATAATTAATAAATTAATCAAATTTGATCACATTGGTATGTTATGTAAATGGTGAATACAGCTACACAGGAGAATAGGATTATTCTTATTGTGGACATTCCAGTGTGTCCAAGCCACCCACAAATTTTATCCCAGAGAGAGATAAATTGGGGTGGATCAAGTTTTTTGATTTCGTTTTGGATATGTAATGCCAAATCTTTAACTTCTTTGGAGTTATCGGGAATGAAAGTGCAACACTCTGCACCAATCAGGGCGCAGGTGCCACCTTTTTCAGTTAGCACATAGTCAAGTGCCATTTGATTTTGTAATACTACGGTTAACATTTTACAGATATTAACATTGATATACTGATTGAAAATTGATATCATGATTACATAATTCAGCAATAAACAATTAATAATAACTTCATGTATACAAATAAAATGATTATACAATAAAAGTTGAACATATGATCTAGTAATAAATGGCAAAATGATTATCAAAATTGACATTCTCTGGATTATACACAAAAGCTCGTTGAAAGTGTTAATTTTCTTACAGAGACAAAAAAAGGGGCGTATGGCTTGGAATGCTGCCATTCGCATCTCTAAACTTTTTTTTTTGTCACTCAAATGGACTGGGAGTAAAAATTGGATTGCTGCCAAATTCCCGTTATCAAATGTCTTTAAACAATCTGTTCTTTTGGAATATAGATTTGAGTTGTTTTTTTTTTTAAACCAGCTTCCACATTGTTTGAAGTTTTAATTTCCAGACTAATTCCAAACATTTATTTTGAAATATCAAATACAATAACTTATTAAGTATATAACTGAACCAATCTTGTGCTGTATCTTGATTTTCTGTAGATGAATTTGTCGATTCTGTTAAAGGAAACAC
Source organism: Scyliorhinus torazame (assembly GCF_047496885.1). NCBI lineage: Eukaryota > Metazoa > Chordata > Chondrichthyes > Carcharhiniformes > Scyliorhinidae > Scyliorhinus > Scyliorhinus torazame. The sequence goes on from NC_092710.1 coordinate 328,138,683, forward strand.
AGCTAACAAGATATGTTAATTTCTTTAAATTAATAAAACAACATGTGGTAAACAGTTGGGCTATTATGATACTGTTGTTGATTAACTGTAAAAGCAAACCATGGTTGTAGTTGCTTAGCCACTGGTGCTGACCAGAAGCCATACTGGGTGTGTCTTGTTGGTATGTGTTACATGGTTGACCACGAGGTGGAAATGTATTGTAGTGAACATTGTCTACTTCATTATCATCTCTTGAATCCATCCGTTGTTTTTGATAGCATTTTGCCACCCAGTTTCCTACTCTACCACAGAAAAGACATTGTGGTATTTCCTTACGTGATTTTAATGGAGCAAGGGTACATGTTTGCCCTGGCGGTGAAATTGTAGTTACTGCTGATATTCCTGCAGGTGCTGCAACAGTCGCCGCTGGAGCAGCAGGTAACATGGGCTGGATTTGAGCAATAGGCTGCATTTGAGCAGCTGCAGTGTTAAAAGTTGCCTGATTGTGCAAACCACGATCTATCTGAATGCATCGGTCAACTATGTCTCGGTATGTGCCAGCTGTGGCCCAAGCTGGTAAAACCAAATTCAAGGCAGCAGAAACTTCAGGTTTAACACCGGCTATAAAAGCCGTTTTTAATGGACTTAAAGTGCTTGCATCCCATGTGTCATTTTCCTGGTTGAGTGTCATCCCTGAATATTCCATCCAAGTACGTAAAAATCTTTCCTCAAAATCCTGAATATCTTCATTATTTTTTTGAATGCAAGATGTGATCTTAGACCAATTGGTCCTTGGGGGGCGAAATTTTAATAGCCAATTCTTGACTGCTAGCCAACCAGCTTCTAAATTTTGCAAATCGTCTCCAAGGGCAACATCTACTTAATTTCTAAGGGTTGAAATTACACGAGTACCGAGCATGATAGTCAGAATTTGTACTCTATCAAATGGATGGAGACTGTAAATGGATTGTAATCTGTGAATTCTATCCCATGTGGTCATACCGCCCTTTTTAGGGTGTGGAAGATCTTTGGACCATTTGTCAATTTTCGAAGGATCAATCTGTTCATGGACCCATTGGTGATCAAATATGTTTTTAGTGATAGTTTCACCATCTTTTTTTTGCTTCCAACTCTAACCCGTTTGCGTTTTAAAGGGGCTAGTCAAATTACTTTAGTATTTTGTATTGTAGGAACACTGTGTCTGATTCATCTGACACAGGAACTGATTTATTTTTAACAATTGATCTCGGCTGTGCAATTGCCGATTGTGCCACTAGGTGGGGTGCTTGGGCTGCTTTCTGAGTTTGTTCAATTTTCTGCACAGAAAGCTTGTTTGTCAAAGAATTGCAGTGTTCAGTTACGTTGTTTATATCTCTTTCTAAAACACATCTTTCTTTAACTTGCAATTTTCAAGTTCAATTCGCTCAGTTTTTAATTGCAATTGTCGGTATTCTGACTCCAGTTTAAAAACTTGATTTCGGAATTCTGTTATTTGAAAAGATGACTGCTGGAGTTCAGAGGTTTTGTTTTGCAAATCTGTTTTAATTTCATCATAATGCTCAAGTTTGGATTTTGCATCTTGCAATTCTTCAACAACTGCAATTAGTTGGTTTTTAGTGGACCTATACTCATCATCACTTTGCTCAGTATTTAATTGCAACTGTTGGTATTTTGACTCCACTTTGAAAACTTGAATTTGAAATTCTGTGATTTGAACAGATAACTGCTGGAGTTCAGAGGTTTTATTTTGCAAATCTGTTCTAATTTCATCATAATGCTCAAGTTTGGATTTTGCATCTTGCAAATCTTCAACAACTGCAATTAGTTGGTCTTTAGTGGACTGAAGCTGATGATCACTTTTATTTTTAATAATGATCTCTTGCTGACTGTGTATCTGTCCCGTAATTACCAGGGACCATTTTACACGTTCTGCACCGTGTAATCGTATGCATTTTCCCCATGCTCTCTTGATATTATTGAAGGACCACTGTCCTCTGGGGATATCATACTTTGATTCAATTTTTTTTGAGGTCTCGCATTGGTCAAATTGTCTACGAGTGAAAGATCTACAATCCCCCAACATATCTTCAACAGAAACATCTGGTATTCCAGCACCCCCCTTGGATGTAGTGGGGAGTAATTTTCTGCCTGCTAAAGGCTCTGAATCTACACTTTGATTTGGATCAGCCATAACTTTTCTTGATCGCTGACTGCCGTGACTATTTTTTTCAGTCCCGTTTTATTTTAGTTACTGCAGTGACTAATCTTCCAGCCACGTCTACGTTAGTCTCAACGACTGGCACTTGATTTATTTAACACAGTCTATAAAAAATGTTCTTTTCAAGGGTCGAAGTACTGATTGATGCGGCTTTAAGACTTTTAATGGGTGAAAAAGATATTTCTTACCCTAGTCTAGCCATGGGTTCTGGCTGTCTTCTGGGCCTCCTCCAATTATCTCCGAAGCTTCCCAAAGGTTCCGGACCTCCTCCGATTATCTTCAAAGCTTTCCGTCGTCCCCTGGGCCTCCGAAGGTCGTTCAGCACTGCTCCCCTCCTGCCATGACTACGCCAATTGTTGGAATCTTGTATTTATCCCAGGACAACTTCCCCTCACAGAGATCAGTAGATAATCAAAGGCAATTTTAGAAACCAGAGAGGCTGGAGTCTCCTCTTGGGCAGTAATGCAATATGAGATATAGTGAATCGCAGCTCCTTTTACACCCACCCGATTGTGTAAATCAGAGTTGATGAGCTGGAGTCTGAGCTTCAAACACTGAGGCACATCCGGGAGGGGGAGACTTACCTGGACACTGTGTTTCAGGAGGCAGTCACACCTGTCAGAGGAAGTAGTTTAAATCCTGCCAGTGGCCAGGGACAGCAGGGTGTGACTGCAAGTCAGGCAGGTAAAGGGAACCAGCAGTCAGGAACTCAGGAGCCTCAGCCCTTGACCCTGTCCAACAGGTATGCGGCACTTGCTTCCTGTGTGGATGGCGAACAAGGCTGCAGGAAGGATGAGTCAGCTGACCAAGGCACCATGGTTCAGCAGGCCATTCAAGGGGAGGGAGTAAATAGGCAAGTTGTAGTTGCAGGGGATTCTATTATCAGGGGGATAGATAGTATCCTTTGTGAGCAGGATAAAGAGTCCCGCATGGTATGTTGCCTGCCCGGTGCTAGGGTGCGGGACATCTCTGACCGGCTTGAAAGGATACTGGAGAGGGAGGGGGAGGATCCAGTTGTTGTGGTCCATGTCGGTACCAACAACATAGGCAAGTCGAGGAAAGAGGACCTGTTTAGAGATTATAAAGAGCTAGGATTCAAATTAAAAAAACAGGTCCTCAAGGGTCATAATCTCCGGATTACTGCCCGAGCCACGTGCAAATTGGCATAGGGAGGCAAGAATAAGGGAAGTTAACACGTGGCTGAAAGAGTGGTGTGGGAAAGAGGGGTTTCTTTTTCATGGGGCACTGGCATCAGTTTTGGGACAGGGGGGACCTATACCGTTGGGATGGTCTCCACATGAACCGAGCTGGGACCAGTGTTCTGGCGAAAAGAGTAAATAGGGTGGTCAATAGGACTTTAAACTAGAGATTGGGGGGGAAGGGAAAGTCAGGGAACCAAGAGGTGAAGTAATCAGTGGGAAGCGTAGCTGCTTAGGAATACAAAAAAGCACGAAAAGACAGAACTCAGGAGAGGTTACGATAGTCCCCATCCCACAAAATATGACAGTGTCTGGAAAGGCCCAGTAAACCAAGGTCCACCACACTAAGAAAATAAAAAGGGACGGTCAATAGAGAATTAAAGGTGCTATATTTAAATGCGCGCAGTGTACGGAACAAGGTAGATGAGCTTGTGGCCCAGATTGTGACTGGCAGGTATGGTTGCAGGGGGTTCAGGACTGGCATTTAAACATCCAGGGATTCACAACCTATCGAAAAGACAGAGAGGTAGGCAGAGGGGGTGGGGTTGCCTTGTTAATTAGGAATTAAATTAAATCAATAGCACTAAACGACATAGGGTCAGATGATGTGGAGTCTGTGTGGGTAGAGTTGAGGAACCACAAAGGCAAAAAAACCATAATGGGAGTTATGTACAGGCCTCCGAACAGTGGTCAGGACCAGGGGCCCAAAATGCACCACGAAATAGAAAGTGCATGTCAGAAAGGCAAGGTCACAGTGATCATGGGGGACTTCAATATGCAGGTGGACTGTGTAAATAATGCTGCCAGTGGACCCAAGGAAAGGGAATTCATTGAATGTTTACAGGAAGGCTTTTTGGAACAGCATGTGATGGTGCCCACGAGGGAACAGGCCATTTTGGACTTAGTGTTATGTAATGAGCCAGACTTGATTAAAGATCTTAAAGTAAGGGAACACTTAGGAGGCAGTGATCATAATATAGTAGAATACAATCTCCAATTTGAAAGAAAGAAGGTAGAATCAGATGTAAAGGTGTTGGGTGTTACAGTTAAATAAAGGTAACTACAGGGGCATGAGGGAGGAACTGATGAAAATCGACTGGGAGCAGAGCCTAGTGGGAAAGACAGTAGAACAGCAATGGCAGGAGTTTCTGGGAGTAATTGAGGACACAGTACAGAGGTTCATCCCAAAGAAAAGAAAGGTTATCAGAGGGGGGATGAGGCAGCCATGGCTGACAAAGGAAGTTAGGGAATGCATCAAAGCAAAAGAGAAAGCCTATAATGTGGCAAAGAGTAGTGGGAAGTCAGAAGATTGGGAAGGCTACAAAAACAAACAGAGGATAACAAAGAGAGAAATAAGGAAAGAGAGGATCAAATATGAAGGTAGGCTAGCCAGTAACATTAGGAATGATAGTAAAAGTTTCTTTAAATACATTAAAAACAAACGGGAGGCAAGAGTAGACATTGGGCCGCTCCAAAATGACGCTGGTAATCTAGTGATGGGAGACAAGGAAATAGCTGAGGAACTAAATAAGTACTTTGCGTCAGTCTTCACAGTAGAAGACATGAGTAATATCCCAACAATTCCGGAGAGTCAGGGGGCAGAGTTGAATATGGTAGCCATCACAAAGGAGAAAGTGCTAGAGAAACTAAGAGGTCTAAAAATTGATAAATCTCCGGGCCCAGATGGGCTACATCCTAGAGTTCTAAAGGAGATAGCTGAAGAAATAGTGGAGGCGTTAGTTATGATCTTTCAAAGGTCACTGGAGTCAGGGAAAGTCCCAGAGGTTTGGAAAATCGCTGTTGTAACCCTCCCCCCCTGTTCAAGAAGGGAACAAGGAAAAAGATGAAAAATTATAGGCCAATTAGCCTAACCTCAGTTGTTGGCAAGATTCTAGAATCCATTGTTAAGGATGAGATTTCTAAATTCTTGGAAGTGCAGGGTCGGATTAGGACAAGTCAGCATGGATTTAGTAAGGGGAGGTCGTGCCTGACAAACCTGTTAGAGTTCTTTGAAGGGATAACAAATAGGTTAGACCAAGGAGAGCTATTGGATGTTATCTATCTTGACTTCCAAAAGGCCTTTGATAAGGTGCCTCACGGGAGACTGCTGAGTAAAATAAGGGCCCATGGTATTCGAGGCAAGGTACTAACATGTATTGACGATTGGCTGTCAGGCAGAAGGCAGAGAGTTGGGATAAAAGGTTCTTTTTCGGAATGGCAACCGGGACGAGTGGTGTCCCGCAGGGTTCAGTGTTGGGTCCACAGCTGTTCTCTTTATATATTAACGATCTAGATGACGGGACTGGGGGCATTCTGGCTAAGTTTGCCGATGATACAAAGATAGGTGGAGGGGCAGGTAGTATGGAGGAGGTGGGGAGGCTGCAGAAAGATTTAGATAGTTTAGGAGAGTGGTCCAAGAAATGGCTGATGAAATTCAACATGGGCAAGTGCGAGGTCTTGCACTTTGGAAAAAAGAATAGAGGCATGGACTATTTTCTAAACAGTGACAAAATTCATAATGCTGAAGTGCAAAGGGACTTGGGAGTCCTAGTCCAGGATTCTCTAAAGGTAAACTTGCAGGTTGAGTCCGTAATTAAGAAAGCAAATGCAATGTTGTCATTTATCTCAAGAGGCTTGGAATATAGACGCAGGGATGTACTTCTGAAGCTTTATAAAGCATTAGTTAGGCCCCATTTAGAATACTGTGAGCAATTTTGGGCCCCACACCTCAGGAAGGACATACTGGCACTGGAGCGGGTCCAGCGGAGATTCAGACGGATGATCCCAGGAATGGTCGGCCTAACATACGATGAACATCTGAGGATCCTGGGATTTTTTAGAGTTTAGGAGGTTGAGGGGAGATCTAATAGAAACTTACAAGATAATGAATGGCTTAGATAGGGTGGACGTAGGGAAGTTGTTTCCATTAGCAGGGGAGACTAGGACCCGGGGGCACAGCCTTAGAATAAAAGGGAGTCACTTTAGAACAGAGATGAGGAGAAATTTCTTCAGCCAGAGAGTGGTGGGTCTGTGGAATTCATTGCCACAGAGGGCGGTGGAGGCCGGGACGGTGAGTGTCTTTAAGACAGAAGTTGATAAATTCTTGATTTCTCGGCGAATTAAGGGCTATGGAGAGAGAGCGGGTAAATGGAGTTGAAATCAGACATGATTGAATGGTGGAGTGGACTCGATGGGCCGAATGGCCTTACTTCCGCTCCTATGTCTTATGGACTTATGGGCAAACATTTGGCAGATGGAGTATTAGGTGGAAAAATGTAAACTTGTCCAAGCATAACGAGTGAAATGGAGAGAGAATGCCCTCACATCCCATGAGCTCACCTCGGAGGGGAGTTCCAAGGCCACCACTGTACTCACGGCACAGCTGTCACGCCCACCCTCCACCAGAGACACACACCTCGGTGGGTGACAGTAGTGAATTGGCTGCTGGGGGACATTCTGGTGAGCAATACACAGGTGCTGATGTACATCAGGTGGAGGCTAGCTGACCTTTCGAAATTTCCCGACTTGGAGAAGATTAAATATTTAGGAGGCCTCCCTCCGAGGAAGGCCTCCTAAATACATGGGGGCAGTTTGTCGGCCTGTTCCAGAACCTGTTTGAGGCCAGCAATAATGAATAGACAGGGAAACTTAAAACTTAGAAAGAAAAGAGAGGAAAAAGAAAAGAAAGACACGGGAGGAACAGGAATGCGCAACCCGAGGCGGAGGTGGCGGGAGAGGAGGAGGGGCTGGAGAGGCACAAAAGGGACAATGCGGGAGGGAGGGGCAACCCCCCTCCCCCAGCCACAGGAGAAACACGTCCGAAGCTGACTGGGGAAGAAAAAAAAGAGTGGGGAAAGGGGAGAAGAAGGAGCGAACCCCCTTTCCATACCATCCAGGGAGGGCAAAAGGAGGGGTGGGAGAGGGGTAGGGAGAGGAGGGGGGGGGCGGTGGGAGGGACCACACACCGAGCAAAATGGCGGAAGACTGTATAAAGGACAACTCAAGTGAAGGAAAAGACAAACCTTTCTGTATTGTACAGTGAATGAACACAACCAGCAATATGTGTAATTGTTTATAATTCTTGAAAATACCATTAAAATGATTTTAAAATAAAATGGATACACCCACCTGCCCTTTGGGGTTTCCTCCACATGTGCGATATTCCAGTGAGTAATGGAAAGCATCCTGCGAGGCCTGCCCTGCGAGGCGCTCTATCTCAACGACGTTCTGATCACTGGCTCGTCCGACCAGGAGCGCCTATAAAACCTGGCCGGGCAGCACGGTGGCGCAGTGGTTAGCATTGCTGCCTCACGGCGCTGAGGTCCCAGGTTCGATCCCGGCTCTGGGTTACTGTCCGTGTGGAGTTTGCACATTGTCCCCGTGTCTACCTGGGTTTCAACCCACAACCCAAAGATGTGCGGGGCAGGTGGATTGGCCACGCTAAGTAGCCCCTTAATTAGAAAACATGAATTGGGTACGCTAAATTTAAAATAAATAAATAAAACCTGGCCGAGGTGCTGGAACATTTTGAGGATGCCGGTTCTGTCTCTGGCGAGGGAAATGTGTATTCAATGCCGCCGAAGTAACGTATTTTAGCTACCGCGTAGACCGCCATGTATGGCAGCTGGTGGAAGGGAAGGAACAAGCAATTGTGCAGGCTCCTGTAACAGGTGGCACAACGGAACGCCGTTCGTTCCAGGGAATGGTAAGCTACTCTGACAAATTCCTCCCAAACCTGACCACCACTCTCGGCCCCCTCCACCATCTGCTGAAGAAGGGGTAACACTGGGAGTGGGGCTGAGAGCAGCAAGCGGTTTCGTCGAGATGAAACAACAACTCTCCTCGTCAAGACCACTAACCCACTTCGACCCATCCCGGCCAACTCTGTTTTTATAAAATGCATTTGATTACAAACATGTATCAAAATAGTTTACAGCAAATAAACACCCTGAGAAACATACTTCCCAGGATTCAAATATACAGTCTGTACAGATCTTTTTCCTTTTTCCCCCTCCCCCCTTCCCCCTCCACCCTGCGACGAACAGCTCCTCAAACATGGTCTAAATATCCGCCACCCTTTCTCAAACCGCCCTGCAGAGCCCCTTAACTCATACTTTATCTTCTCCAACCGCAGGAAGTCGTACATGTCACCCAACCAGTCCGCTAACCCCACTGGCGATGATGACCGTCAGTCCAGTAAAATAAGCCGCTGTGCAATCAGAAAAACGAAGGCTACAAAATCGGCTATCATCCCAGCCAATCCTGTTGACCTGCGACGCTTCTCTGTACGGCGTCGGGGCCGTGCTGCCCGTGAAATGGATGAAGGAGCTTAGCATGGAGGACGGCATGCTCCTTTCGGGGTCCCACATGGGGGTCCCCAAATGTGGGCCCGGCCTGCTCCTGATGGACCTCCACAATGTTCGCCCTGGTGTGTCCAAGATGGAAACGTTAGCTCGAAGCTACCTTTGGTGGCCCAGTACGATGCGGACATCGAACGGATGGCCCAGCGCTGCATCCAGTGTCAGGCACACCAGAAGTTGCCTCCTGCAGCTGCGCTCCACCCGTGAGAATGGCCAGGTCGACCATTGTCTCGCCTCCATATTGACATTCAAAGGGCGATGCTCCTTGTCCTCGTCGATGCCCACTCAAAGTGGATGGAGGCCCTCAAGATACAGACGACAACGGATCACCATAGAGAAACTCCGGCACATTTTCAGCATGGACGGCAACCCGACGTGCTGGTATCGGACAATGGTACGGCGTTTACGAGTGCGGAATTTGTGGCATTCATGTCTACCAACGGGATCCATCATGTAAGCACTGCCCCATACCATCCAGCTTTGAATTGGTTTGCCGAGTGGGCAGTGCAAACTATTAAGCTCGGCAGGAATAAACAAACATCGGTGTCATGATATTCAAACACACACATCATGATGGACACACTAACAGGCAAATCAGAGTACACAACACCACAACCAATCACAGACAAGAACACCAACCACATAAAAAGCACGAGCACGACACCTGGAGGTCAGTAGGTCTGGGGAGAAGGAAGCATGAAAGAGCTGTTGAAACACCACAAGCAGGGAGCCCCCCACGTGCAGAGTGCAAAGACCAAGTTGTAAATAGTGAGTTTAAATAAACAAGTGTTGTACCATATGCAACTGTGTTGGCTCTTCTGTGTGTTAGAACACCCAACACCACATGGTACAGGAGTGGATCGATACCTGCCTACCAACCTGCCATTCTGGACATGGACCACACCGGCAAACCGCAGCCGATGCAAGTCACGGGGAACCTAGGCACCAACTGGAAGCTCTACAGGCAGCGATTTGACCTGTACATCCGTGCCACCGAAAAACAGAATGTCTCGGATGATTCGAAGATTGCAATGCTCCTCTTCTACGCAGGCCCCCACCCAAATGATGTCTTTAATTCACTGGTGTTCGAGGAAGGCGAAAACCAGGCCAAATATGACACGGTCATCCTCAAAATGGACCAGCACTTTCAAACTGAAGTAAACGAAACTTTCGAAAGATACATCTTTCAGCAACGCCTGCAAGGTAAGGAGGAGCTTTTTCAACCCTTTTTGACGCACCTCCGGATTCTAGCGCAGTCCTGCGGTTACGGCACCACCACAGAGTCCATGATCAGGGACCAGATTGTTTTTGGCGTTGCCTCCAGTGGCCTACGCCAGCAGCTTCTTAAAATAAAGAGCCTCACCTTAGCGTCTGCTGTGGAAGCCTGTGTCCTCCATGAAAATGCGACCTGCCGTTTTGCCCGATTCCAGGCGTCCGAGTTGGCACGGAGGGGGTCCCCAGCCGTCGAATCGGCAAGCCAGGCCGCCCACGACGTTGAACGCATCCAGGCCGTCGATTTCTTCCCGCCCCACGGCCCGGACGACAGCGGCCGCTTCCCGCGCTTTTCGCGGTCTCCCGCGCAGGTGCGCGCCAAGAATAACGGCCACAACGAGGGACGCACTGCGCAGGCGCGCCCACCGCAAGATCGCACTGCGCATGCGCAGTGGCGCAACGAACGCCGTGACGTCATGACGTGCAGCAAGTGTGGAGGTCTACACTTAAAAGGGCAATGTCCTGCAAAATACCAACAGTGCAACAGATGTGCCATGATAGGCCACTACGCAGCCCGCTGTCGTGCGGCTCAACCCATGGATCCGGCGCATCCTCGACAACCTCGCACACGAGTCAGGACCGTCCAGCCCACGCATCAAGACTTCCAGTTAAGTGATGCAGATGACCAGGATGACTTCAGAGTTGCCGTCATTGATGTCAACAAGGTCAATGCCATCAATCCAGACGATGAGTGGTGTGCCACCCTGACGGTCAACCGATCGCGCGTCGCCTTCCGTCTGGACACCGGCGCATCCGCCAACCTGATTGCTTACTCTGCAGTCCAGGCCATGAAGGTCAAACCACTCATCACACCATCCCGGCTTAAGATGGTTGACTATAACGGGAACGTTATCCCGTCCGTAGGATCTTGCCAGCTACAGGTGACTCACAAGGGGTACACGGCCACACTCCCCTTCGAAGTTGTGGGCTCATCAAAGGACTCGTTACTGGGCGCACAAGCGTGTAAGGTCCTTCACCTGGTACAGCGCATCATGTCTCTCTCTCCAGATGAGATATCCGACTTCCCGGATGCTGAGTTCCACGCGAATCTCCATTCCCTCCTCGCTCACAACCAGGAGGTTTTTGAAGGCATGGGGACATTGCCACACACGTACAAGATTCGACTCAGACCGGACGCCATCCCTGTCGTTCACGCACCTCGCAGGGTTCCTGCGCCTCTCAAAGACCGCCTCAAGGCACAACTGCAGATTCTTCAGGACCAAGGGGTCCTATCCAAGGTCACGGAGCCCACGCCATGGGTCAGCTCCATGGTCTGTGTAAAGAAGCCCTCTGGCGAGCTCCGTATATGTATAGATCCAAAAGATCTGAACAACAACATCATGCGGGAACACTATCCCATCCCAAAACGAGAAGACCTCACCAGCGAGATGGCGCGAGCCAACATATTCACTAAATTGGATGCGTCCAAAGGATTCTGGCAGATCCAACTGGACCCGGCCAGCCGAAGACTATGCACATTCAACACCCCTTTTGGCAGATTCTGCTACAACCGGATGCCATTCGGCATCATTTCGGCATCTGAAGTATTCCACCGCATTATGGAGCAGATGATGGAAGGCATCGAAGGGGTACGTGTATATGTGGACGATATCATCATTTGGTCCACCACTCCGCAGGAACACATGCATCGTCTTCGACGTGTCTTCACCCGCATACGGCAAAATGGCCTGCGTCTCAACCGTGCGAAGTGTGCTTTCGGCCAGACGGAGCTGAAATTCCTCGGGGACCACATCTCAAGGTCCGGGGTCCGTCCCGATGCAGACAAGGTTAGCGCCATCACAGCCATGCCACGACCGGCTGACAAGAAGGCTGTCTTAAGATTCCTGGGCATGGTCAACTTCCTTGGGAAGTTCATTCCCAACCTGGCTTCTCATACAACAAACATGCGCCATCTCGTAAAAAAATCGACGGAATTCAACTGGCACCAGTCGCATCAGCAGGAATGGGAGGAGCTCAAGCACAAACTGGTCACGGCACCAGTGCTGGCCTTCTTTGACGCGACTCGCCCTACAAAGATCTCAACAGACGCCAGCCAATCTGGTATTGGAGCGGTACTCCTACAAAAAGACAGCACGTCATCATGGGCCCCGGTTGCGTATGCCTCACGAGCCATGACCCCTACCGAACAGCGCTACGCGCAAATCGAAAAAGAATGCCTGGGCTTGTTAACTGGACTGGACAAGTTCCACGACTATGTGTATGGCCTGCCACGATTCACGGTCGAAACTGACCACCGCCCCCTGGTCAACATCATTAACAAAGACCTGAACGACATGACTCCTCGCCTCCAGCGCATCTTACTCAAACTCAGGAGGTACGATTTTGAACTGATCTACACTCCGGGGAAGGAACTCATAGTGGCGGACACTCTTTCCCGAGCAGTGAGCACACCACCAGATGCGGAGGGGTTCGTGCGTCAAATTGAGGCACACGTGACTCTGACAGCAGCAAATATGCCAGCTGATGATCCTTGTCTGGCCCACATACGCGCAGAGACGGCGACTGACCCTCTGCTGCAGCGAGTGATGCGCCACATGACGGAAGGGTGGCTAAAAGGGCAGTGCCCCCAGTTTTACAATGTGCGAGATGATCTCACCAATATAGACGGGGTCCTTATGAAATCGCATAGGATCGTCATTCCACACAGTGTGCGCCAGATGATTCTTCGTCAACTACACGAAGGCCACTTGGGTGTCGAAAAATGCAGACGAAGGGCCCGGGCGGCGGTATATTGGCCGGGTATTAATGAAGACATAGCCAACATGGTGCTCAACTGCACAACCTGTCAGAGGTTTCAGCCGGCGCAACCTCCGGAAACACTTCTACCACACGAGATGGTGACGTCCCCCTGGGCGAAGGTGGGTGTTGACCTATTTCACGCGCTCGGCAGAGATTACATTGTTATTATAGACTACTTCTCAAACTACCCGGAAGTCATGCCTCTCCATGATCTGACGTCGTCCGCAGTCATTGGGGCCTGCAAGGAAACGTTTGCTCGCCATGGCATTCCAAGGACTGTCATGTCAGACAATGGACCTTGTTTTGCCAGCCGTGAATGGTCGTCCTTTGCCGCAGCATATGGTTTCACTCATGTGACATCCAGCCCTCTGCATCCACAATCGAACGGGAAGGCTGAAAAGGGTGTCCACATCGCAAAGCGGCTCCTGTGCAAGGCGGCTGATGCCGGATCGGACTTTAACCTTGCCTTGCTGGCCTATCGATCGGCCCCGTTATCCACGGGCCTCTCGCCAGCGCAGCTACTAATGGGTCGCTCCCTCAGGACGACGGTACCTTCCGTCCTGGCACCGACAACAGACCATGAGGCGGTTCTTCGGGACATGCAACTGCAGCGTGATCGCCAGAAAGGTCGGTACGACACACGAGCGACGGACCTGCCCCCCCTGTCCTCCGGAGACAAAGTACGCGTCCATCAACCGTATGGTGGCTGGTCAGCACCGGCCGAAGTCCTCCGACAAGTGGCTCCCCGCTCGTTCCTGGTTCGCATGCCGGATGGTTCCGTGCGTCGCCGCAATCGGCGCGCCCTTCGCCGACTTCCACGTTCACAGCCACACAACACGCCAGATCCTCAACAGGCTTCCGAGGATGACTTTGTGGAGCTGCCGCACATCACGCCCTTTCCATCGCCACCCATGGCCATGCCTGCACAGCAGCCGGTGGTTCTTGATCCACCCTTAAGGCGGTCAACCCGAATTCGTCGCAAACCCATTAGAATGGACTTATAATACAGTTCATATGTTTAATAAGTTGGACAATTTTACATGATAACCTGTTGTTGTTTATCGTTCCAGATGTCGTCTGACTGGACAACTGTTCAAAATTTTTTTTTCTTCTTCTCTCGTTCGCATTTCTGTTATGTTATGGTACAACTGGATTCATGTGACGCACTCGACATCGCCCCATGTACATAGTTCCGTCATAGACACATGCTGCACACGACACACACACACTCTTAGATGCACTCACGTCACGATCATATTTATTACCACGTAGGCACATATCTTTGTAAAAAGGGGGGATGTCATGATATTCAAACACACACATCATGATGGACACACTAACAGGCAAATCAGAGTACACAACACCACAACCAATCACAGACAAGAACACCAACCACATAAAAAGCACGAGCACGACACCTGGAGGTCAGTAGGTCTGGGGAGAAGGAAGCATGAAAGAGCTGTTGAAACACCACAAGCAGGGAGCCCCCCACGTGCAGAGTGCAAAGACCAAGTTGTAAATAGTGAGTTTAAATAAACAAGTGTTGTACCATATGCAACTGTGTTGGCTCTTCTGTGTGTTAGAACACCCAACACCACAATCGGGATCCTGGGAGACCCGCTTAGCAAGGTTCTTGTTCTGCTGCTGGACAAACCCACATGCCACGATGGGCATCGCGCCAAACAAGATGTTGTAGGGTTGCCACCTCCACACTCATTTGAATCTCATCCTTCTGGATAGTGGCAGAAAGGTCCACCGCGTTCAGGACCGAACCGAGGCAGACACAGGTCAGCGCCGGCCACCGCACGAGTTCGCACCGGGAGACGCAGTACACGTTCGGAACTTCGGCGGAGGGGCCGCTTGGACCCCAGGCATCATGTTGGCCAAAACAGCTCCGCTTCCTTATCAAATACGGGCACAAGGCCGTGAGTCTAATCGCCACGTGGACCATATCTGAAGCCGCAAGCCGGATACTTCTGCCTTACCGGCCGCTGATTCAGACATCTCGGGCGGGATTCACCGAGCCCGCGCCGGCTCAGATAATCGCCGGGGGAACACGCAAATCCCGCCGCGCCTCTCATAAGCCGGGCCTGCGATGCTCCGAACCGGGAAAAAGCTTGCCAACGGGGATTGCGCCATGCGGCCCGCAGAACCGGCAGCCCTGGTACGATGTGCTGGTCCCTGGGCCTGCTGTGAGTCTCCGGACCGGATGGACCGAAGTCCCGCCAACGTGACCACAGCTCACGCCGGCGTAAATCAAACATGGTATTTAACGGCGTCAACCAGTCGTGCTGGCTGACGCCGGCAAGAAGGAGGTACGGGTCGGCGTGGGTGGGCCGCCACATGTCGAGACGGCTGACCTGTGTCTGGGGGGAGGCGGGGGTTGCGTTCGGTGGGGGCGGAGGCCGGCCAGGGCCAGGGGTGCTGGGCGGTGTTGGGACTGGTGTCTGGGGACGGTGGGGGTGGGGTGGGGCGGGTTGGGGCTGGTGTCTGTGGAGGGTGGGGATTGGCAGGGTGGGATTGTTTTGCGTGGCTAGGTGCCACCTGGCAGCAGAGCCGACCACGCAGCCCATGGCACCAGGTTGCAGAGGTGGGTATGTGCAATGTTGATATGTTCCCCAACTCCTGCAGACCGTTATGTTTGGTCATCACACCGCGATGTTGGCCGCCGTGGCGCGGGACGCTGTCATGCATGCAGCCCTATGGCAGCGGGAGCTGGGACATGCCAGGTAGGCAGACCGCTACATCCAGTTCCCTGTGGACCGCGCCCACCAGGATGCCCGTTGCCCTGCGGCCACCAGCGGATAACAGGGTCATGTCCACGAACAGGAAGGGGTCCTACTCCATGTCTGTGCAGGTGGTCTGTGACCATTGGATGAAGATCCAGCACGTCTGTGCCCGTTACCCGGACAGTGTACATGACTCATTCATATTAGCCCAATCGTTCATCCCCGCCATGTTCGAGGGACAATCCCCCCCCCCAGTTGCGGGGTTGGTTGCTGGGCAATAAGGGTTACCCCGTTACGGCCGTGGCTGATTACTCCTAGACGGAGGTCACGGACCGACGCGGAGAACCGTGACAATGATGCCCATGCAGCGACCAGGGGTGTGGTCGAGAGGTGCTTTGGGCAGCCGAAGATGTGCTTCAGGTGCCTGGGCCGCTCTGGAGGTGCCGTCCAGTACCCGTCGGAGCAGGTCGGCCGCATCTTTGTGGTCTGCTGCATGCTGCACAATATAGCCCAGCAGAGGAGCGATGTGCTGGAGGCAGAGGAGGAGGCGGAGGGGGAAGTGGATGATGGACATTCCTCCGCAGATGAGTGCGATGTGGAGTGGGGTGGGAATGCACGGGACATACGGGCTGGACAGGGACGGGAGGCTGCCCACCGATACCGGATGGGCCAGCGGGCATGGGAAGAATTGATAGCCGCACGGTTCACAGGCTAAGTGGGTGCAATCGCTGAGCATGGGCACAGACAGCACAGTACGGCACCACTCCACCACCCCCACCCCGCCCATCACCTACCGCCCTTACCCCGCCCACCACCCTCACCCCACCCCCCACCCTGCCCATTACCCTCACCACGCCCACCAACAGCCACCCTCACCCCACCCACCACCAGCCACTCTCACCCCACCCACCACCAGCCACCCGCATGCACACCAGCCACCCGCATGCACACCAGCCCTCCATTACACATCCACCTGCGGCACAATGGGCAGGGCTCACACAGTCGCCAGTGGAAGCGGGTCTATTGCATGTCATGGAGGACAATGACAACCCGCTCTGCGCTGAATCCGGGCTCTACATCGTTAGACAAGGTCTGACCCATGGCCACAGTAACACCCTCCACCCGGACCGTCCCTGAATGCGGCCTGGACACTGCAGCGCACGGACCCATCGTCTGCCTGGGGGCGGGGTGTCGAGGGCAACGTGGGGCGTAAGGGGGCGCACGCCACACTCACCTGAGCTCGACCTCCTATCACCCCTCACACACACTGTCGCTCACTTCCCACCCCACCCCCGCCCGCATCGGACAGGGCACACAGGGAGCTTCTGTAGGTGTGAAAGTGATTTTAATTACAAACGGATCAAACGCGCCCTGGCCCCTTTAACTAGTCTGTGCCCTGCACCCGTGCCAACTTACTCAGTGTCTAATTTTCTGGCCTTACGAGCCCTATGACTACGTCTAGGTCCTTCCCCTATGAAGGGTATGAGGGGCGGGGGGATGAGGGCAGGGGGGAAGCAGGGATGAGGGCAGGGGAAGGGGGGATGAGGGCAGGGGGGAAGGGGTGATGAGGGGAGGGGGGGGGATGAGGCAGGGGGAAAGAGGTTTGAGGGTAGGGGACGGGGTATCGCACGGTGCTGCGCCCCCCCCCCCCCCCGATCTCTGCATCCGCAACCTCCCAGTCCTCGGGTCCGCCTGTGAGGTCCAGGACCCTCTCTTCCTGAACGGTGAGGGGCCGCAATTCATGTGGACCCCCTCCGGGCCTGGCACGCTTCCGGTTGCTTTCGGAGCGCTTCTCCTGTAGGTGGGGGGGGGGGGGGGGTGAGAAGAGAAAGATCATTGCCAGGTGGACATATGCTTGCAGTCAGCGGTTGGGTGTATGTTGGCACAGGCTCAGAGGCCATCCTGCCAATGCAGCGTGCATGGGTGGGTGCAGCCCTGTGGGTCTCAGCTACGGCTGTACTGCACATTGGGGGGTTGGTGCCAAGGGCACAGTGGGCGGTGGTCACCCTGGCTGCCCTGACGAGGTCATTGACCTTCTTGTAGCACTGGCTGCTAGTCCTGGGGGTTATCCCCAGGGCGCTGACGACTTCTCCCACCTTCATCCACAGGTGCCGGCTGGTGTTGGCAGCGACCCTGCGGCCATGTCCGGGGTACAGGGCCTCCCTCCTCTGCTCCACCGCGTCCAGGAGTGGTTCGATGTCCCGGCCTTGAACCTCGGTGCTGCGCGGTGGACGGCCATCTTCCTGCGTTGCCGTTTCTCTGCTGATGGTGTCAATTAATTTGATAGCGATGACAGGCGCCGTCAAGTACGCCACCCGTGTGAATGACACCGTTCCGGGTCGCGCGGTCGCTTTTCCCGTGTCGCCAGTGCTGGCCCCTTCTGTTGAGCAGAATTCTCGCACTTTTGCTGGGTCCGACGCTGGAGTCGTTCGTGCTGATTTTGATCCAGCGTCGGAACTTGGACGCGGTAAGGGAGAATCCCGGCCCTCGTCTTCACCGCTGCCCCGGCCACCCCTGGACACCGAGATGCTGGATTAACAACCGCCAAGCTCTGATTCAGAAACTGAGATAGATATTCTGCCACCGCTGGAGGAGCCCATGCCAGCTCTCGTGGCATTGCTGCCATCACCGCCCAGACGTTCTTCACATAAACTCCAATCCCCGGTCCAATATACGTTTCCTGATCCGCAAAGTCGGCTTCTGTGCGCCATCCACAGACAAAATGGTCAATAGGCCCGGCGTTCTTACCCGTGGATGAGGATGTTGCTCTGGACATGGTTGGGGGGGGGAGGTGGGGGAAGGAGTTTTATAACCCCAACGGAGGTCCCAGGATCAGGTCAAAATGATTTTCCATGACCTTCCAGGAATAGGAAATTCCCCTGTCAGCCAGGCAGTCCTTCCCCTTTAAAGGGTGTGGTTTCCCCCTTACAAGGAGAGCCCCAGTTGTATAAAAATCCCAGCCTAGCTGCAGGTCAGGGAAGGAGACCCAGAGGGGAGTGGAGGAGCATTGCAATTGTATCAAAATAAACCTTGTTCTGTCATTTGTACTTTCGTCTGTGACTTCTGCCTGCCGCCCGATTTAACAAAGACACAGGAGCAGAATTAGACCATTCGGCCCATCACCGTCTCCCCAAAACCTCTGACCCCCTTATTAATTAAGAACCTACCTATCTCGATATTAAAGGCACTCAGTGATTTGGCCTCCACAGCTTTCTGCAACAATGAGTTCCGCAGATTCACCGCTGGCTGAAGAAATTCTCATCTCAGTTTTAAACGATCGTCCCTTCAGTCTGAGGCTGTGCCATTTGGTTCTAGTTTCTCTTAAGAGTGGAAACATTCTCTCCACGTTCACTCTATCTCAGCCTCTCAGTATCCTGTGAGCTTCAATGAGATCCCACCTCATCCTTCTAAGTTCCATCGAGGACAGAACCACTCCACATTTGACAGGTCCTTCATTCCGGGGATCATTCTTGTGAACCTCCTCTGGATCATCCTGCCTCAGATACAGGGTCCAAAACTGCTCATAATATTGCAGACGGGGTCTGACCAGAGCCTCTTCCAGTCTCAACAGTAGATTCCTGCTTTTGTATTCTAGCCTTCGCGACATGAATGCTAACATTGCATTTGCCATCCTATTGGCCGACTGAACCTGCACGTTAACCTGAAGAAAATCCTGAACTAGGATTCCTATGTACCTTTGTGCTTCCAATTTCCGAAGCCTTTTTCCATTTAGAAAATATTCTATGCCTCTATTCTATCAAAGAGCATAACCTCACACTTTTCTATATGGTATTCTATATGCCACTTCTTTGCTCACTCTCCTAAGCTGTCCAGGTGCTTTTGCAGCCTCCCCCTGCTTCCTCAACAAACCCCGTCCATCTACATATCTTCGTATCATCTGCAAACGTAGGAACAATGCTCTTGGTTCCTTCGGGGCTGGTTTAGCACAGGGCTAAAGAGCTGGCTTTTAAAGCAGACCAAGGCAGGTCAGCAGCACGGTTCAATTCCCGTACCAGCCTCCCTGAACAGGTGCCGGATTGTGGCGACTAGGGGCTTTTCACAGTCACTTCATTTGAAGCCGACTTGTGACAATAAGCGATTTTCATTTCATTTCTTCCAGATCATTAATATATATCATGAATCGCTGTGGTCCCAACACTGACCTCTGCGGAACACCACTCGTCACTGGCTGCCATCTAAAAAAGGACCCCTTTATTCCCATTCTCTGACTTCTTCCAGTCAGCCAATCCTCGATCCATATCAGTACCTTACCCGTAACTCCATGGGATCTTATCTTATTTAGCAACTTCCTGTGCGATACCTTGTCAAAGGCCTTCTGGAAATCCAAATAGATCCCATTCACTAGGTCTCCTTTATCTAACTTCATTTCCTCCTCAAAGAATTCTAACAGATTTGTCAGGCATGACCTCCCCTTGACAAACCTGTGCTGACTCAGTCCCATTTTAGCATGCACTTCTAAGTACACTGCAATCTCATTCTGAATAATGGTCTCTAAAATCTTTCCAACAACTGAAGTCCAACATCCGGTCCAGGTGATTTGATCTGGTCGCTTCAGACATTTCAGTTTCACAAGCACCTTCCTCTTAGTGATGGCTGTTATATTACTCTTTGGTAATATATCGTTACTATTTGCTTCATAATCCAGAATGGTATGATGGTGTGATTCTGAAGAAACCACCAATCTTTAACTTTGAGCAAAATTTATTTATTGAATGACGATTGATTAATATTGAGTTTGTACACTCCACAGAACACTAACTAGTAATCAAGTAATTTATATGAAAGTAATAACTCATTTAAACTACATGTGTTTCTTCTATCTAACATTAACTGTGTTGTGATCTATCTCTCTCAGACTCTACTGTCTCGAAACTCCTGGTTCGAAGTACCCAAGATCCCTTGAGTTCTCATATTTGTAGTGGGAACTAGTGGTGCCCTCTACTGGTTGTGTTACACTGCGATGTAATAATTAACCTTTTACTTGTCGACATATATACCTTTCATTACATCCCCCTTTTCCAACATTACAACAAAAGGAAAAATGTGGAATAATACTGGAACAAAACATGATATGTATATCTTTGTACATAACAATATGAGTACCGATCACACAGTTTACTGTAAATTATTTACAAATTCAGTCTATTATGTTTTCTTCTTCTCATTGGTCTGCTTAGTGCACAAGGAGGTGACGTTGGGGTTTTTACAGTTCTTTGTGTGTCATCACAACTTTGAGTGTTGGTTAAAGTACCATGAAAGATTGTCTCATTAAGTGATAAGTCTGGAAAAATGTTGCTGTGTAGCTTAATGTTTTGAAGTACTCGACGATTTTTTCGAAGTATGTATCCTTCAGCCGACTGAACGATGTACGAACGTGGTGCTACTTGTCTGATGATTCTGGCAGGAGCAGACCGACCTCCATCAGGTACCTTGGGTGGGATTCTCCACAATCGGCGCGATGTCCGCCGACCGGCGCCAAAAACTGCGCAAATCAGTCCGGCATCGCGCCGCCCCAAAGGTGCGGAATTCGCCATATCTTGAGGGGCCGAGCCCTCACCTTGAGGGGCTAGGCCCGAGCGGGACTGATTTCCGCCCCGCCAGCTGGCACGGAAATGACTTCGCCGGGCGACACATGCGCGGGAGCGTCAGCGGCCGCTAGCGGCATCCCCGCGCGTGCGCAGTGGAGGGGGTCTCTTCCGCCTCCGCCATAGTGAAGACCATGGCGAAGGCGGAAGGAAAAGAGTGCCCCCACGGCACAGGCCGGCCCGTGGATCGGTGGGCCCTGATCGCGGGTGAGGCCACCGTGGGGGCACCCCCCGGGGCCAGATCGCCCCGCGTGCCGCACAGGACCCCGGAGCCTGCCCGCGCCACCTTGTCCCGCCGTTCGAAAGGTGGTTTAATCCACACCGGCTGCCGTGGGTTGACAGCGGCGGGACTTCGGCCCATCGCGGGCCGGAGAATCGCCGGGGGTGGGCCCGCCGACCGGCACGATTCCCGCCGACTGGCGAGGTGCGTTTCCCGCCCCCGCCGAATCTCCGGTAGTGGAAAATTCGGGACACGGTGGGGGCGGGATTCACGTCGGCCCCCGGCGATTCTCCGACCCGGTGGGTGGTCGGAGAATCGCGCCCCATGATCCTGACGGTGTCATCTGGAAGCAATGAGTCCAGAGTTGTTGGATGTATAACATAGTACATTCTTTGATGGGCACATTGCCGTTTCAGTTTCTGTATCACTGGCAAATGCTCTGGATTTGGAAGTTGTATTGATGATAATGTTGTTCTCAAATCTCTGTTCATTAACATCTGTGCCGATGATAGTCCAGTTGATAGAGGAGTTGCTCTGTCGGATAGAAAATCTGTCTGATGTAGAATACAAAGATTTATTTCCAAGTTATTTTCTTACGTGTACTCCTTTTTCTACTTTCCCGTTCGATTGTGGGTAATGGAGTATATTTAAAATTGTATTATCACGAAAACACGATCCATTCTTTGCTGTCGAAACACGGTCCACTGTCTGACATGACAACGGTAGGTATTCCATGTCTTGCAAAAGTTTCTTTGCTGGCAATAGTTGATTATCAGAACATAATCACGACCATTGGAGTGAAACAGGTCTATACCAACCTTGACCCAGGAGAGGTTTCCAACTCATGTTGCTGTAATTTCTCCTTGCACTGCGCAAGCTGAAACTTCTGACACGTCTCACATCCAAGTCCCATGTCAGTGATGTCCCTATTTATACCTGGCCAGTGTATTGCTTGCCTCACCCTTCTCGAGTATCGTTGCTCTGCGACACAGTGGTATGATTATCCGGTCTAGTTGAAGAAGAATCCATCCACGATTATCAAATCTGCCTGAACATTTCTAAATTGAGGACAATGCCCTTTCGGCCACCCATTATTGACATGGTGTATGACGTGTTGCAGCATTGCATCCTTCTTTGTCTCTTCTCAGATCAGATTGATCTTTTCATCCGAGACCGGAAGATTTTCTGAATAGGACTGAGTCAGCACGGCTTCGTCAAAGGGAGATTGTGTCTGACAAATCTGTTAGAGTTCTTTGAGGAAGTAACAAGGAAGTTAGACAGAAGAGAACCAGTGGATGTGATTTATTTTGATTTCCAGAAGGCCTTTGACAAGGTACCACATAGGAGACTGTTAAATAAGTTAAGAGCCCATGGTGTTAAGGGTAAGATCCTGACATGGATAGAGGATTGGCTGACTGGCAGAAGGCAGAGAGTGGGGATATAGGATTATTTTTCAGGATGGCAGCCGGTGACTAGTGGTGTGCCTCAGGGGCCGGTGCTGGAACCACAACTTTTCACAATATACATAATGATCTGGAAGGAGGAACTGAAGGCACTGTTTGCAGATTATACAGAGATCTGTAGAGGGGCAGGTAGTATTGAGGAAGCAGACAGCTGCAGAAGGACTTGACAGGTTAAGAGAGTAGCAAAGAAGTGCCAGATGGAATACAACGTGAAAAAGTGTGAGGTTATGCACTTTGGAAGGAGAAATGGAGGCATAGACTATTTTCTAAATGGGAAAATGCTTAAGAAATCAGATACACAAAGGGACTTGGGAGTCCTTGTTCACGATTCTCTTACGGTTAACATGCAGGTTCAATCGGCAGTTATGAAGGCAAATGTAATGTTAGCATTCATGTCGAGAGGGCTAGAATACAAGACCAGGGGTGTACTTCTGAGGCTGTATAAGGCTCTGGTCAGATCACATTTGGAGTATTGTGAGCAGTTTTGGGCCCCGTATCTAAGGAAGGATGTGCTGGCCTTGGAATGGGCCCAGAGGAGTTTCACAAGAATGATCCCTGGAATGAAGAGCTTGTTGTGTGAGGAACGGTTGAGAACCCTGCGTCTGTACTTGTTGGCGTTTAGAAAGATGAGGGGGGATCTTATTGAAACTTACAGGATATTGCGAGGCCTGGATAGAGTGGACGTGGAGAGAATGTTTCCACTTGTCGGAAAACCTAGAAGCAGAAGACACAATCTCAGGCTAAAGAGACGATCCTTTAAAACAGAGATGAGGAGATATTCAATCTTGAGATATGTTCTTCCTTTGTTGATGACAATATGATAATGTAATCTAACCCCCTGATCATTTTGTATGCCTCTATTAAGTCTCCTCTTAACCTTCTTCTCTCCAACGAAAACAACCTCAAGTCCATCAGCCTTTCCTCATAAGATTTTCCCTCCATACTAGGCAACATCCTGGTAAATCTCCTCTGCACCCGCTCCAAAGCTTCATCGTCCTTCCGATAATGCGGTGACCAGAACTGTACGCAGTACTCCAAATGCGGCCGTACCAGAGTTCTGTACAGCTGCAACATGACCTCCTGACTCCGGAACTCAATCCCTCTACCAATAAAGGCCAACACTCCATAGGCCTTCTTCACAACCCTATCAACCTGGGTGGCAACTTTCAGGGATCTATGTACATGGACACCTAGATCCCTCTGCTCATCCACACTTCCAAGAACTTTACCATTAGCCAAATATTCTGCATTCCTGTTATTCCTTCCAAAGTGAATCACCTCACACTTCTCTACATTAAACTCCATTTGCCACCTCTCAGCCCAGCTCTGCAGCTTATCTATGTCCCTCTGTAACCTGCTACATCCTTCCACACTATCGACAACACCACCGACTTTAGTATCGTCTGCAAATTTACTCACCCACCCTTCTGCGCCTTCCTCTAGGTCATTGATAAAAATGACAAACAGCAACGGCCCCTGAACAGATCCTTGTGGTACTCCACTTGTAACTGAACTCCATTCTGAACATTTCCCATCAACCACCACACTCTGTCTTAGTGCGGTGGGGAAGAGGTAGTGGTTGGGTGAGGGGTAGACAGATCGCTGGTTATGGGATAGATTACACTGTGCGACTTGTCTGACCTGGTGCAAACAATATTTCCCTCCTGGCCCACAAGCAGTGTTATAAATACACTCAAGCAAAGGATTCGAGTACATGAGCAGAGACCAGGGCAGTAATGAGTCCATACCTGGAATATTGACAAAGAATCACCTGGACTCGAAACGTTAGCTCTTTACTCTCCCTGCAGATGCTGCCAGAGCAGCTGTGATTTTCCACATTTTCTCTTTGGTTTTAGATTCCAGCATCCGCAGCAATTTGCTTTTATCCTGGAATATTGTGTGCAGTTTTGCTCTCTTTATCTGAACAAGGATGTTCTTTCTCTGGATGGATTGCAGCAAAGGTTTGCTGGGATGGCGAGACTGACCTAGGAGGAGAGATTGAGTTGGTTAAAATTATATTTGGGGCAGCTCGGTGGTGCAGTGGTTAGCATTGCTGCCTCACGGTGCCGAGGTCCCAGGTTCGATCCCGGCTCTGGGTCACTGTCCATGTGGAGTTTGCACATTCTCCCCGTGTCTCCCTGGGTTTCGCCCCCGCAACCCAAAGGCGTGCAGGGTCGGTGGATTGGCCATGCTAAATTGCCCCTTAGTGGGAAAAAAATAATTGGATACTCTAAATTTATGAAGGAAAAAAAAAGATTATCTTTGCTGGAGTTCAGAGGAAGGAGCAGCGGGATCCCATCAATATATAGAACATAGAACATTACAGCACAGTACAGGCCCTTCGGCCCTCGATGTTGCGCCGACCTGTGAAACCACTCTAAAGCCCATCTACACTATTCCCTTATTGTCCATATGTCTATCCAATGACCATTTGAATGCCCTTAGTGTTGACGAGTCCACTACTATTGACTGCAGGGCATTCCACGCCCTTACTACTCTCTGAGTAAAGAACCTGCCTCTGACATCTATCCTATATCTATCTTCCCTCAATTTAAAGCTATGTCCCCTCGTGCTAGACATCACCATCTGAGGAAAAAGGCTCTCACTGTCCACCCTATCCAATCCTCTGATCATCTTGTCTGCTTCAATTAAGTCACCTCTTATCCTTCTTCTCTAACGAAAACAGCCTCAAGTCCCTCAGCCTTTCCTCATAAGATCTTCCCTCCATACCAGGCAACATTCTAGTAAATCTCCTCTGCACCCTTTCCAATGCTTCCACATCCTTTCTATAATGCGGCGAACAGAATTGCACGCAATACTCCCAATGCGGCCGCACCAGAGTTTTGTACTGCGACATGATCTCATGGCTCCGAAACTCAATCCCTTTACCAATAAAAGCTAACACACCGTACGCCTTCTTAACAACCCTCTCAACCTGGCTGGCAACTTTCAGGGATCTATGTACATGGACACCGAGATCTCTCTGCTCATCCACACTGCCAAGAATCTTACCATTAGCCCAGTACTCTGTCTTCCTGTTATTCCTTCCAAAATGAATCACCTCACATTTTTCTGCATTAAACTCCATTTGCCACCTCTCAGCCCACGCTGCAGCTTATCTATGTCCCTCTGTAACTTGTAACATTCTTCCGCACTGTCCACAACTCCACCGACTTTAGTGTCATCTGCAAATTTACTCACCCATCCTTCTACGCCCTCCTCCAGGTCATTTATAAAAATGACAAACAGCAGTGGCCCCAAAACAGATCCTTGTGGTACACTAGTAACTGGACTCCGGTCTGAACATTTCCCATCAACCACCACCCTTTGCCTTCTTCTAACTCGCCAATTTCTGATCCAAACTGCTAAATCACCCTGAATCCCATGCCTCTGTATTTTCTGCAGTAGCCTACCGTGGGGAACCTTGTCAAACGCTTTACTGAAATCCATATACGCCACATCAACCGCTTTACCCTCATCCACCTGTTTGGTCACCTTCTCAAAGAACTCAATAAGCTTTGTGAGGCACGACCTACCCTTCACAAAACCGTGTTGACTATCTCTAATCAAATTATTCCTTTCCAGATGATTATACATCCTATCTCTTATCAAACTTTCCAAGATTTTGCCCACAACAGAAGTAAGGCTCACTGGTCTACAGTTACCTGGGTTGTCTCTACTCTCATTCTTGAACAAGGGGACAACATTTGCTATCCTCCAGTCTTCTGGCACTATTCCTGTAGACAAAGATGACTTAAAGATCAAAGCCAAAGGCTCAGCAATCTCCTCCCTAGCTTACCAGAGAATGCTAGGATAAATCCCATCCGGCCCAGGGGACTTATCTATTTTCATACTTTCCAGAATTGCTAACACCTCCTCCTTATGAACCTCAAGCCCTTCTAGCCTAGTAGCCTGAATCTCAGTATTCTCCTCGACAACATTGTCTTTTTCCTGTGTGAATACTGATGAAAAATATTCATTTAGCACCTCTCCTATCTCCTCGGACTCCAAGCATAACTTCCCACTACTGTCCTTGACTGGCCCTACTCTTACCCTCGTAATTCTTTTATTCCTGACATATCTATAGAAAGCTTTAGGGTTATCCTTGATCCTACCTGCCAAAGACTTCTCATGTCCCCTCATGTCAGGAAGGATGTTCCTGATGGTGGGAGTGTCCAGAACCAGGGTCACAGTCTGAGGATACAGTAGACCATTTAGGACTATATGAGGAGAAATTTCTTCACCCAGAGAGAGGTGAGCCTGTGAAATTCTCAAGATGCTCACCCTCAATCAGAATGTGAACTTCCCCCATGTTATCATCACTCTTGCCTGGAGGATCCTTGATGAGGAGATCACTAATTAATCCTGTCTCATTACATAACAAGTATAAAATATCCTTTCTTGTTTCCAGATCGTGTGGTCCAAGAAACTGTTGTGAATCAATCAATGAATTTGCCCTCCAGGCTACATTTGACAATTTGATTTATCCAATCTATTTGAAGATCAAAATTGTTCACCGTTATTTCAGTTCCTTTCTTACAGCCCCCCCAAGATTTCTTATTGTACATTTCTTTGACGAGGGAGGCACGGTGGCGCTGAGGTTCGCACTGCTGCATCACGGCGCTGAGGACCCGGGTTCAATCCCGGCTCCGGGACACTGTCAATGTGAAGTTTGTACATTCTCCCCACATCTGCGTGGGTTTCACCCCCACAATCCAAAAATGTGCAGATTAGGTGGATTGGCCACGCTAAAGTGTCCCTCAATTGGAAAAAAAAAAATTGGGTACTCTAAATTTATGAATAATTAAAAAAAACATTTCTTTCCAGAGTGTAGCTACTGATGGGTGGTCTATAAACTATTCCTACCAGTGAATTATTTGCTTTGCTGTTGTTTAACTCCACATAAACTGATTGAGTACTGATGTCACCATTTTTATCAGAGGAACAGCCTCTCAATTTACTTTCAGTCCTTCGATAATTTCAAAAATCATTGAATATTTAGTTTGCAGCCTCAATCACTTTTGTCTATGTCTCTGTAATGGCTATCACATGGATTGACAATTGTGCTATCAATTCTTTATAGATCTTATGCTGTGAGCATTCAGATAGAGAGCTGTCTTTTTCCATTTCTCCCTTATCTGACCCTATTTGTTTGTATGCTCTGTCCCTTCTTGTCACATTGTGCTTATCATTACCTGCATCGTTCCCCTACCTTTCCATGTCCTTTCTCATTAACGGCTGAAAACTCCCTCCTGTGAAGTGATGTCCCTCTCTACCCACAGGTTTCTGGCATTGTGCTGTGGCGTGAAACACTGGACTGTCAATGATTTCATTTATTCTGTGACACAAACATATTTTACTTGCACCATTCTGAGTGATCAGCCGCTGTCCGCTCCCGTCCTATTTTATAATTTAATAGTGGTTCCATTTGGAATATTGTAGACGGGTCATGTCAAATATAAGGATTATCCCATCTTTGACTGCTCAATTTAGTAATTTCAGCACATCTTTCAAAACCAGGCCTGCCCTCCAGATGTCAGGGAATTCCTGACAACATATCTCGAGGACTGTAACAGCAAAGAAGAAGGAGGTGTCCACTAACACTCATCAACAGCTATTGCTGCAGTGCAGGTGGGAAATGCTGGATTTCTCCTGTAGAGGGCGGTAACAACAGGTCTGTTGGGTCAAGTAGTCACTCGACACAATAGATAGCGAAGGAGAGAATCAAAAAGTACAAAGCTTTGAGGTGTTGGATTCTGAATCAGCTGGGGGCAGGGCACAGTCAGAGCAGATCCATGTGTCAGAAAGGTTTCTGGCCATGTATAATCCAGAATGCCTGTAGGCCAAGAGGAGAAAGAGTCAATCCAGGTTAACACATAAAAGGCCAGTTACAAAGGGATTGGAAGCTCAAAGATAACTAGCACTGAAGTATCAATCAAATTGAAGGTATGAATTGTAGACATGACAGGAAATTCAGTCCTGATATCTAAATATTCGATAAAACATTATCTCAGATACTTTACTCTGTATCGAACTCATGCCTGGAAATGTTTAGTGGGTCAATGCAAACGAGAATTTGTTCAGGTACTAATCAGTACAAACCCGGTCCAGGGATTGTTTGACGGAATGTGCTGGAAGGATATATACATTATGGGCAGTCCCCCAGCCGCGCGCTTGTCCATCGCGCGCCATTCGATGGTTGCGAGATTCTATCTACCCGCTTCTTGTGAATGGGATGTTTCATTGAAACCACCCCACTCAACCACACAACCCGCTGGCGCGGGTGTGCTGCCAGGTGGAAAGGTGAATACCGACGGCCAGAGAATTCCGGCCAATATTTGACCCAGGCTCTACCAGGGAATTCTCAACGATCCCTCTTGGAAGGAGCTTTACTTTGAACAGAACTAGCTCATGTTGTTATTTCCAATTCTTGCCCATCATACCCCCTCCAAAAATATCTCCCATGCTGGGGCAGCACGGTAGCCTTGTGGATAGCACAAATGCTTCACAGCTCCAGGGTCCCAGGTTCGATTCTGGCTTGGGTCACTGTCAGTGTGGAGTCTGCACATCCTCCCCGTGTGTGCGTGGGTTTCCCCCGGGTGCTCTGGTTTCCTCCCACAGTCCAAAGATGTGCAGGTTAGGTGGAATGGCCATAATAAATTGCCCTTAGTGTCCAAAATTGCCCTTAGTGTTGGGTGGGGTTACTGGGTTATGGGGATAGGGTGGCGGTGTTGACCTTGGGTAGGGTGCTCTTTCCAAGAGCCGGTGCAGACTCGATGGGCTGAATGGCCTCCTTCTGCACTGTAAATTCTATGATAATCTATGATAATTGTGACTGAATTTAGAGCATTGCCCTGGATTAAACTGTTCTTTTCCACTTCCTGTCCTCTGTCCCTGCTTTGCAGTTTAAAAATCCTCACTGTCACTGACGTTCCCTCTTAACTCAGTCCTCTGATCTCAGGGAGTGTGGATCGACGAGACTTTGGGCCCCCGATATTGGAACAAAATGAAGGTTCTGAGGGCAGACCTCCATCAGTGAAGGCAGTGGGCCCAATCTACTGGAAGGAGATCTCATAATAGGCCATCTCCTCACTCACTATTGGGCAGGGTCTCTATGCCTTCGACAGCCTTGAGAGATGTTTCCCAGACCACTCTCTGTGAAAGTTCCACGTCAATCAAAATGGGTTAGGGGAACCAGTCCAATGCCTATTCCCCTAATTTTCAATGACAGCCCCGCTGGACACCAATTCAGCCAACGGCAAGCTGGTAAAATCCAGCAAATGTGTTACAGCCCACGGTGCTGGCCCCTTGTCCCATCTCAGCACTATCTCAACCAAACCAGAGCTTAGGCCTCATTGGGAGCACTTACCAGCTGCTGTGTTCTTGTAGCTCAGAGGGAATATGATTGGACTTCTGCTTGGAATGAAATCATGAAGAGGATGACAACTAAATTAACATTTCATTCTATATTATTAATAAATGGGTAATTTGGACATTGCAAGATCCTCCAAGATTCATTGCCCTTTTCTCGCCGCAGGTTTCTGGTATTCTACTTCTCTATGAAACTCTAGGGTGCAGAAAGCGTAATTCCTTTTGTTTCCAATAGGCCCGTGTGATCAGCCCCTGCCGCCTCCCACCCAACAACCCAACAGAGGTTCTGTGTTTCCTGACAGCTCATTCCCAGCCCTCGCCAATGTCAGCACAGAAGTAGGATATGTACACGGCATCCATCTTGTCCACAACCTCTTGCTGTGCTGCTCAGATGGGGAAGTGCTGGATTTCACCAGCAATGGAGATCACGGCAGGTTTATTGGATCTAATAGTCACTGGACGTGAGAGATTGTGAAGGCAGGATCAGAAAATGTACGGCTTTGAGGAACTGGATTCTAAACAAAATGGGGGTCTCCATTCAATCCAGATAAACATGCACGAGGCCTGTCCCAAAGGAATTGGAAAGCAAACAGCACAAAGAGTACTAGCACAGGAGTATTAAACAGTGGGAAAGATGTGCATTTTAGATATGAGATGAAATTTGACCCTGAAGGAAAGAAAGAAAGAAGCTTGGTATCAATCTGTAATAATGTCTTTATTGAAGCGTTAATGAGCTGTGTCCTGGACTAGGGAGAATGGTCAACTCTTTCCACTTTCATATGATCAACTTTCCCACTGCTGTTTATGGAGTGGCTCAGCCCCCACTCGATGGGCTTACAGGGAATCTCAGCGTTGTTCTTAATACCCAATGTGTTGAAATTTAGATGTTCATAACATTCCCTCCCCAGAGCCGACCAATATACAGACACTGGTCAACGTTGAAACACAGAGTACATTTGAAGAGATCATTTTGTCCTCTTATACCTCACCTAGATCTCTACAGAGACACAAGGGACAACTCCTGGTACCCTTCAGTCACCATTCCAGTTGATGCTGAGACTGATGGGGAGCTGAGGCCCTGTCCTCTGAAGTACTTTGATGCCATCTCCATATCTACAGCAAGCTTCATCTGACTGATGTAGAATCCAATCTCTAGCACTTCATGTGTGGGAGGTCAATCCCTCAAATGGACCGACACTGCCCTTGTGTCTGTTTTTCTCATCAGCAGCAGGACATCCCTCCTGGATCAAACACCAGGATGATCTTCCTGATTCCTCTAATTCAATTCCTTAGTTTCCAGACTTCCCGATAGTCTGTTATGAAGCCAGGTATAGGCTCCAGTCCCAGTAGAAGTAGAGTGGGTCAAACATCTGGAACTGGGGAGGAAACAAAATGTGGGTAATTTGGGAGGTTCTTTCAGTGAGAAGTTCGCAATTAGCGTCTGTTCTGGACATCCTTGACGTAATGATATTAGTCTCATTGCACAAGTGCGGATTTGTTTCTGGACAGACACTTCCTGCTGTCCAATAAGGTGGTGGGGGGCATGGGGGGAGGGATTGGATATGAGGAAATGGTGCAGTGGGTTTGGGGGTTAGAAAGGAATTAGAGATGTGGTGGGTGTGGTAGTAGAGGTATTACGGTACCTGGTAACGCTGGAACACCATTGGTAGAAACTGTATGCTTCCTATTGGTCAAGATGTATGGTAGCTCCGCCCTGTTAAGCGGGGTATAAGTGCCCGTGTCGCCCCAGCAGCCTTCATTCTGTACATGAGCTGCTGGGGGAAACATCTAGCTTATTAAAGCCTTCAGTTGGACGACAACCTCGCTTTAGTGGTCATTGATCGTGCATCAATTTAATAAGCTAGTTTTTAAAAGGATGGAGCTCCGAATCAAGCCGGAGTGTCTGCAACTCAGCCCCCACGCGGCGAACTCAGCGGCAATCTTCAAGCACTGGCTGGCGTGCTTTAAAGGATATCTCGGGATGGCCGAAAACACACCCACCGGAGAACAGAAAATGCAAGTCCTGCACTCAAGGGTGAGCCCGGAGATTTACACCCTCATCGAGGAAGCGGAAGACTTCGATGCAGCAATAGAGCTGCTAGAAGGACATTATATTCGCCCGGTAAACCAGGTCTACGCCTGGCACCTGCTTGCAACGAGGCGACAAACCCCTGGGGAATCGCTGGAAAAATTCTACCATGTACTCCTGGTGTTGGGAAGAAACTGCAGCTGCCCGCAAGTTTCGGCGAGCGAACACACTGAACTCTTGGTCCGGGACACTTTCATGGCAGGTATGCTATCCTCCCAAATCCGCCAGCAATTGCTAGAAAAAGACACTCTAGGTCTCAAGGAGGCACGGGACCCTTGCAGGCTTCCTGGATGTGGCCTCCAGAAACACCCGCGTTTACATTCCAGACCGTGCAGCAGCCACCTGGGCAGCGTGGAACCCCTCCGCAGCTGACCCCGAGACATTCCCCCATCCCCCTGACAAGCTTGTGCTGCAAGGCGGCCTAGCAACCGGGCCCCGCTGCTACTTTTGTGGGCAGGCCAAGCACCCCCGCCAGCGCTGCCCGGCCCACGTATCCACCTGCAAGGGATACGGTAAAAAGGGCCATTTCGTGGTGGTATGCCAGGCACGTACGGTTGCCGCGGTCTCTGGTGGCGAATGCGGACCGCCACCACAAACCTCTCCACGGTCTCCGTGCGGCCAGTGGGCGCCGCCATCTTCCTACTCCAGGGCCACGTGCGGCCCCGGGCACCACCATCTTGTCCCGCGGACACCTGTTAGAGGGATGGGCGCCGCCATTTTGTGCACCCCAAGCCATGTGCGACCAATCGGAGCAGCCATCTTGGATGAACCCCCAGGACCCCAGCTCGCCTGACCACACACTGCCCAAAGAGAACACTCAACTGCTGCGATTAGCCTCGGTGACTCTGGATCAGTCCTGGAACACCATTGGTAGAAACTGTATGCTTCCTATTGGTCAAGATGTATGGTAGCTCCACCCTGCTAGGCCGCCCCAGCAGCCTTCATTCTGTACCTGAGCTGCTGGGGGAAACATCTAGCTTATTAAAGCCTTCAGTTGGACTACAACCTCGCTTTAGTGATCATTGATCGTGCATCAGTGGGTAATGGGACGAGAAGGGGAAAAGGAAGGGCGAGGGTGGTGGTCAGCACTGTTGCTTCACAGCGCCAGGGGCTCGGTTTCAATTGGGTCACTGTCTACATTCTCTGCGTGGGTTTCCTCCGGGTGTTCCGATTCCTCCCAAAAATTCCCGAAAGATGTGCTTGTTCAGTCAATTTGATATTCTGGATTCTTCCTCGGTGTCCCGCAACAGGCGCCGGAGTTAGACGACTGGGGGATTTTCACAGTAACTTCATTGCAGCCTTCTTGTGACGCTAATAAAAATTATTACAAATGAGACATAGCAGCATGATTTAAACAGTAGTGGCAAGGGAATGTTGGGGAAGAGGACAAGGTGGGAGAGGGGAGATCGGAGAGAGGGAAGGGAGTGCAGGGGAGGGAGGGGAGGGGAGCGGAGAAGACAGGAGAGGAGGGGATGGGTTGGGAGGGAAGAGAAAGAAATGGAAAGAAGTGTTGTGCAAGGCAGCGGACGGAGGTAAGGTGAAGGAGGGAATAGGGGTGAAGGGAGGGAATGGTGGGAGGGCGGCTGAAGGAAATCAACTATTTCTGAGAGGTAAAAGGCTATTTTAATGTAAATATTGAAGCTCAGTCTTTAATACCCATTTTAAAATAAGAATTTCAGTATTCATAACCTGAGGTCATGACAAAACAGATAACTTAAACAGAGGTAAAAAGCCTGTCACATCCACAAACTAATTAAAGATAAAAACAACATTTTTACTGACAATATGAACGGATTATTGTTCTAATGAATAGATTTCAAAGTAAGTTTCATATTAAGAAATGAGCTGTGCAGTAATCACGATCAAGGTCGAAATAAGCACCATCGCACCATGAAGCACCATTGTTCAAAATATGGATAAGGTGAAAGTCAGCAGAAAACCAGTAAAAACCAGACATGATTACAGCACAAAATCACATTCCATAGCACACGCAAATATTCAAACATGAAACATTTAAAACTTATGTTGCACATTGAGGATTGACAGTTAACCATTGAATCAAATGTATTTGATTCTCACCCAAACCAATTAGGACGACATAGAGGTATGGACAGATGGCTCCAGACTGATAACATTCTCCTTAAACATGAGGGTCCGCACAGCCATTTTCTATCCAGGATCACTCTATACTTTGATCTAACTACTTGCTAACCTTATTTTCACTTTTCCACTCATAACTTTTGAAGTTCGCGCAAGCTGTTTTGCCGTAAGCAAGAAACCATTTCTATATTATTTAAAAGTTAAATTGTTTTGTAAATTACTTCTCTTTAAGTCTTTTGCTAGCAAGACTTTATTGAGAATAGATTTAAGTTCCTCTCAATTGTAATCAGTCGAGGCAATAAAAGATTCTTATTTTCATCCGAGAAGTGTAACTCAAATTTCTACTGAGTTCTACAGTGTTGCGAGACTTCGCTTGAACCGCATGGTAGATCCAACAGCGGCGAAGGGAAGGAGGGGGGAGGGAGGGAAGGGAACAGAAGGAAGGGGAAGGAGTGAGGGATGGAATTGAAAGGGTAAAGATAGGTTGGAGACTTGTGGAGGGAAATGGCAAAATGGAGTTTAATCCAGACAAATGTGAGGTAATGCATTTTGGCAGGACTAACATAGAGGGGAAATATACCGTAAATGGCAAAACTCTTAGGAATATAGAAAGTCAGAGAGATCTGGGCGGGCAGGTCCACAGGTCTTTGAATGTGGCAACACAAGTGGACAAGGTAGTAAAGAAATTATACGGAATACTTGTCTTCATTGGACGGGACATGGAGCATAATAGCTGGAAAGTCATGCTTCAGTTGTATAGAACATTGGTAAGACAATACACTATTCTGTGTATTGAAGGAACAATGTATCAGCCTGTATCAGGGGATCCACAGGGCATAACACTTATATTTTGCTCACAATGCTTGTGCTTTAATCACAGACACATGCTATTGTGCATGTTGCGTACAAAGTATGAATTGGGAACAGGAGTTGGCCACTCGGCCCCTCAAACCTGTTCTGCCATTCAATCCTATCATGGCTGCTCTGATTGGAACCTCAACTCCACATTCCTGCTCACCCCTGATAACCTTTCACCCCTTTGTTAATCAAGAATCTATCTGGCTCTGAGTATTAAAAATACTCAGAGATTCTTTTTGGGAGAGAGTTCCAGAGACTCACGACCCTCGGAGAGAATATATTTCTCCTCATTCTTGTCTTAAGTGGGCAATCCTTTATTTTTAAACAGTGACCCCCTAGTTCCAGATTCTCCCTCAAGAGGAAACATCCTCTCCACACCCACCCTGTCGAGACCCCTCAGGATCTCACATGTTTCAATCAATTATTATTCTAAACTCCAGTGGATATAAGCCTAATCTCTCTGACCTTT
Organism: Scyliorhinus torazame; assembly: GCF_047496885.1. Taxonomy (NCBI): domain Eukaryota; kingdom Metazoa; phylum Chordata; class Chondrichthyes; order Carcharhiniformes; family Scyliorhinidae; genus Scyliorhinus; species Scyliorhinus torazame. The sequence continues at coordinate 328,174,376 of NC_092710.1, forward strand.
CCTCATAAGACAGCCCGCCCATTCCTGGGCAGAATTTAATTTTGCTCAGGCAGGCTCGCCAAAACAGGAAGAGCGTGAAATCACACCTAAAGATGTCGGACGTACCTCTGGACGTCGTCGCGCACTCCCTCGATATTTCCGTCAGCGGGCGTGCACAATCAAACAGGTGATTTGGCCATTAAGGGGCCAATTGACCTTAATTCTATATGACCCGCCTGCTTTTGCGGATGACGAGCAGGCTGATTGCCCAAGCAGCCTTTACGTTTTAGCTGCAAACTCGATCCAGAGAAGGTCAAAATCTCCAGGCTGAAGCACAATCTAAAACCTTGAGCTGGATTCTCCAGTAGCCGACGCCGAAATCACGTTCAACGACCGGCCGGAGAATCTGAGTTCCTGACCAAATCATGAGCGGCACCGCTTTTACAATGCTCCGCCCCTCCAAAGCGGCGTACTCTAGGAGTACACCACGCCACATATTGTCATCCTCAGGACGTTGCCTGACGCCCGCCCCCGGATGCTCCGCCCCCGACCGGCTGAGTTCCCGACGGCGTGGGACACGTGTTGTGTCACTCGTCGGGAACTGGGCTTGGCGCCTGCAGACTCAGCCCAGCTCTGCCACAGTCGGGGGAGGGCCGATCCGTGGACAGGTCGGGGGACATCATTTGGCTCTGGGGCCACTGTGTGGGGATGGTCCGATTTGCGCTTGTTGGCCGCAGGGGGGGACTATTTTGCGGGCCGGGTCCGCGAGCGGCCGCCGCCATGTTGCACGGCGAGGCTGCTGCAGGCTACCGTGCGCTTGCACGGCCATGGACCCGGTAATTCTTCGGGCCATACCGATAGCTAGAGCCGGGTGCTCTACACAGTCGTCCTGCTAGCCCCCAGCAAAACGGGGAATCGGTGGCCGTTTTGCACCAGGTTTCTGGCGTAAAACACCACCGTTCCCACGCCGGCGTGGGGACACAGCCTCAGACTCGGAGAATCCAGCCTCGTCTGGGGACTGAGGTTTGTGTTTGAATGTGCTGCGTAGACGCTTGTTGCAGCATTTTTCCATCATTCTTTATTTTGTACGGGTCAACATCGCAACGGCTGTCCCCCTAAGGCAGCACATTAGAAGTGCCAGCCCGCACCACCCCTTTTCTCAGTGTCCATCCTCTTCCCACTTTCCCCGGCAGCTCTGAGCCTTTCCCAGCACATGACTCCCTGTTAATTGGTCAGCCAGCTTGAAATCGCGGCCTGGGACCGCTCACAGTCGGATGCACAGTTTGCCTCTGCTTCCGGGTCCACCGACTGCACACATCCACAGCAGAAAAATCCAGGCCCTGGTATTAGTCTAGTAAACCTCTCAACTGCTTCGAAAGCATTTACATCCTTCCTTAAATAAGGAGACCAATACTGTATACAATACTCAAAAATACCTTGTACATCTGCACCATAACCTCCCTACTTTTGTAATTAATTCCCTCACAATAAACAATAACATTCTATGAGCTTTCCTAATTACTTGCTATACCTGTATGGTAGCCTTGTGCTATTTATGCACTTGTACACCCAGATCCCTCTGCATCTCAGAACTCTGCACCCTGTCACCATTTCTTTTTTAAAATAAATTTAGAGTGCCCAATTCATTTTTTCCAATTAAGGAGCAATTTAGTGTAGCCAATTCACCTACTCTGCTCATCTTTGTGTTGTGGGAGCGAAACCCACGCAGACACAGTGATAGTAATCAACTATTTCCTGATAGATCTGATCGGTAAAAAGGACTATTTAGTGTAAATATTAAGACCCAGTTTTAATAGCCATTTTAAAATGAGGATTTCAGCACTCATAACCTCTGGTCATGACAAAATGCATTGCTTCAATGGAGACACAAAAAGCCTGACACATACATAAACTAATTGGAGATAAAAACAACATTTTCACTAAGCAAGATGAAAAAGCTATTGTTCTAATGAACATATTTTCAAAGACAGTTTAACATTAAGAAATGAGCTGTACCAGTAATTAGATCAAGGCCAAGTAAGCACCATAGGAATATGAAGGCACCATTGTCCAGAATGTGGATAAAAGCAAAGTCAGCAGAAAACCAGTAGAAACCAGACATGATAAAAGCACAGAATCGCATTCCATAACATACACAAATATTCAAACATGAAACATTCAGAACTTATGTTGCACATTAAGGATTGACAGTCCACCATCAAATCAAATGTATTTGATTCTAACCCAAACCAATTAGGACGACATAGAGGTGGAGATAGATGGTTCAAGACTGATAAGATTTCCTTCAGACATGATGGTCCGTACGGCCATCTTTATTCCAGGATCACCCTATACTTTGATCTAACTATTCGCTATCTCTATTTTCATATTTTCACTTTTCCACTCTAACTCTTGAAGTAAATGCAATGTTTTGCCGTAAGCAAGAAACCATTTCTGTATTATTTTGAAAGTTAAATTGTTTAAAAGTTACTTTTTTGTAAGTCCTTTGCCAGCCGGACTTTATTGAGAATACATTTAAGTTTCTCCTAATTGTAATCAAATAGAGGCAATAAAAGATTCTTGTTGGCATCCGAGAAGTTTAACTCAAATTTCTACTGAGTTTTAGCGTCGCAAGACTTCACTAATTCCGCATGGTAGATCTCTTCACACGGGTAGAATGTGCAAACTCCACACGGACAGTGACCCAGAGCTGGGATCGAACCTGGGACCTCGGCAGCAGTGCTAGCCAATTCACCATCGTGTTGCCCCTCTCACCATTTCAAAAATGATTCATGTTGTGTGCTTCCCAGAATTTCCAAATAACCGCACACTTTGAAAATCAGATGCTGAGCTAATTAAATGAGTGGTTCCGGTTCCTTTGGAGACCAACAAAAGAAACACATTTACCAAACACACCAATGAGAAAACCAATATTCATGATTACACTTTTATAATTTTAACAATTGAATTACATCAATGAAACATGAATTAACAAACATATTGTGGTCAATATCAAATATAGAACAAAGTAAGATCTCACAGATTTACTGGACAGTTCCCTCAACATATATGGCACTAATTTGAACCACAAAGCCCTTCAAAGGTCTGAACTTCCTCAGGTTGAATTCCAGCTCCTTTTCTTCAATGATTTAGCCACCAATTCTCATCCAACATCAGCTCCCAAGCAACCCCAGCTCCACAGTCTTCACCTAAATGGGAAACCTCTGCATAAAGTTATTAGCTCTTCTCACTGAAATATTGTAAGATTCACCTGAGGAAGGAGCAGCGCTCCGAAAGCTAGTGATATCGAAACAATACTTCCACTTGCATCCAAATGGGAGTAGATCCTGTCTCGAAGAATTCTCTCCAGTAAACTACCTACCACTGACATGAGGCTCACTTGCCTGTAGTCACCTAGATTATTCTTGCTACCTTTCTTCAACACAGGAACAATATTGGCTATTTTCCAGTCCTCCGGGACATCTCCTGAAGACAGTGAGGATCCAAAGATTTCTGTCAAGACCTCAACAATTTCCTCTCTTGCCTCCTTCAGTATTTTGGGGTAGACCCCATCAGGCCGTGGGGAAATATCCACCTTAATATTTTTCAAGACGCCCAACACCTCGTCTTTTTGGATCTCAATGTGACCCAGGCTATCTACACACTCTTCTCCAGATTCAACATCCACCAGTTCATTCTCTTTGGTGAATACTGAGGCAACGTATTCATTTAGTACCGCCCCCATTTCCTCTGGCCCAACACATAGATTCCCTCCCCTGTCCTTTAGTGAGCCAACCCTTTCCCTGGCTACCCTCTTGCTTTTTATGTACGTGTAAAATGCCTTGGGATTTTCCTGAACCCTATTTGCCAATTACTTTTCGTCACCCATTTTTGCCCTCCTGACTCCTTGATTAAGTTCCTTCCTACTTTCCTTATATTCCACACAGGATTCATCTGTACCCAGTCTTCTAGCCCTGACAAATGCCTCCTTTTTCTTTTTGACGAGGCCTAAAATATCTGTCGTTATCCAAGTTTCCTTAAATTTGTCATATTTATCCTTCTTCCTCATAGGAACATGCTGGTCCTGAATTCCTTTCAACTGACACTTGGAAGCTTCCCACATGTCAGATGTTGATTCACCCTCAAACATGCGCCCCAATCTAGGTTCTTCCGTTCCCGCCTAATATTGTTATAATTAGCCTTCCTCCAATTTAGCACATTCATCCAGGACCACTCTTATCCTTGTCCACCAGCACTTTAAAACTTACTGAATTGTGGTCAGTTCCCGAAATGCTCCCCTACTGAAAATTCTATCACCTGGCCAGGCTCATTCCCCATTACAAGAAGTACAGAGTTCCTACAGTGCAGAATGAAGCATTCGGCCCATCATGTCTGCACCACCCCTATGAAAGAGCATCTTACTTAGGCCCACTCTGCGGCCCTATCGTCGTAACCCGATCCAACCTGCCCATCTTTGGACACTAAGGGACAATTTAGCATGGCCAATCCACCTAACCTGAACATCTTTGGACCGTCCTGCCTCGATGGTACATTCTCTTCAGTTCAATGTAGCTCAGCCGCCAGGTCTGACATGGGCGACTTATAAAGGAAGTATACAGGGTAACTTGATAAGCTTTATTCAAAATTGGCTTAGCTGTAGGACACAGAGGGTGATGACAGATGGCCGCTTTAGTGACTGGAAGCGTACTGTGGCATACCACACGGATCTGTGCTGGGTCCCCCATTTTTTGTCATTTATATAAACAACATAGATGATTATTTGCGGGGCGGGGTTGGCGGATCAGTAAATGTGGGGATGATACAAAGATTAGCTGGGTGGTTGAGTGCTCTGGGCTACAGGAAGATATAGTCAGGATGGTCAAATGGTCAGAAAAGTGGCAGATGGAATATAATTCTGAAAAGTGTGAGGTGAGACACTTTGGGAGGAGCAATGTGACCAGGAAATATTAAATGAATGGCCTGACACTGGGAAGTTCCGAGGAACAAAGGGACCTTGGCATCTTTGTTGATAGATCTCTGAAGGCAGAAGGGCAGATTAATAGGGTGGTGAAATAGGCATTTGGGGCACTTGCCTTTATCATTCGAGGCATAGATTACAAAAGCAGGGAGGTCATGTTGGAGTTGTATAGAGCTTTAGTGAGGCCATCGCTGGAGTACTGTGCGTAACTCTGGTCGCCACAGTATACGAAGGATGTGATTGCACTGGAGCGGCTGCAGAAGTGATTTACCAGGATGTTGTCTGGGTTACAACATTTAAGTTATGAAGAGAGATTAGATAGAATCAAAGAACTTACAGTGCAGAAGGAGGCAATTCGGCCCATCGAGTCCCTTAGAAAGATCACCCTACTTAAGTCTACGCCTCCACCCTATCACCGTAACCCTGTAAATAATTGGGGATCTAAATTTTAGAATTTTGTTTCAAGAAGCAATTGGCTATAGCTCTTGGGGCTAAAAGGATCAAGGGATATGGGGGGAAGGCAGGATCAGGATATTGAACTTGATGATCAAACATGATCAAAATGATTGGCAGCGCAGGCTCAAAATTGAACTTGATGATCAATCATAATCAAAATGATTGGCGGAGCAGGCTCAAAGGGCGGAATCGGGCATCAAGGTAGAACAATGGTTAGCACTGTTGCTTTACAGCGCCAGGTACACAGGTTTGATTCCCGGCTTGGGTCACTGTCTGTGCGGAGTCTGCAGGTTCTCCTCGTGCCTGCGTGGGTTTCCTCTGGGTGCTCCAGTTTCTGCCCATGAGTCCCGAAAGATGTTAGGAGAATTGGACATTCTGAATTCTCCCTCAGTGTACCCAAACAGGCATCAGAGTGTGGCGACTATGGGATTTTCACAGTCACTTCATTGAAGTGTGAACGTAAGCTTACATGGGACAGTAATAAAGATTATTGTTATAATGTCCTCCTCCTGGGTCTATGTGTGTTTCTATGTAGGCATTCTATGCACTAAATCCCAACCCAAATTCCTCCCCTACCCACCCTGATTGGTGAGATTTTCCAAACAGGGAAGAAAATCCCAACACCAGGTCGATGACTGATCCATGAATTGTTGAGTGTTGGCCACTATCTATCCAATGATATCGCATTGACAGAGTTAGAAAGACTGTTCAGAGTGGAGTTTGACAGATTGAAGCGTCAGGCTGCACGGGGATGTGAGCTGTCACCTGACCAATATGGAGCTCACTCCCCAAGTGTTGCATCTCTCAATAAATTACTCCCTGTCTCTTCATTCTATCTCATTCTTTAATTTTACACCTCAATATTTTAACAGAATCATTTCACTGAAATGTGGAGAGTTTATCGAATATGAAACTAGTGATGTGATCATTGACCCAGATTTATTTCTGAGGAAGAATCTAACACGAGATCAAATGTGTAAATGCATCACCCTCTTTATTTCACAGTGAGAAGACATTCCCAGCAGTTTGGAAAACAAAAGACAAACAAAGACGAGAAGACGATGGTTTATTTACTCCACAAGAGAAACCTGTGAATGGGTCACCTGTTAACAGGAGTCAGATCTGAATCGATCATTTTCTCAATCACAGATTCAATCTGTCGGTATTCCCAATGTCAGCTCCCAGTGTGAGTTTGAGGAGATCTGAATTGAAACTTAATTCCATCTTCAGTCTCTGGATTCTAATTTTAGATTGGGATTCTTGCTCCGGTTTAAGGACCTTTTAAGCTGCTTCACGTCTGAGTCACAAAACTCCCACTTCACTTTCCTGACCTGGGCCCATCTGTTTCCTGAACCTGGACTGGTCTGAGTCAGACCAAACTGGATTGAGAAACAACCTTTTTAATCATCCCCATCACAATGTCCAGTGTTTGATTATCAGGAATGACAGGAAAAGGGAATACTTTCCTCCCCATACTGGGAGTCCCCATTCGCAGGTTTCTCCAATGAGTGTTGTGTTCTTTCTACAGTGTACAGTGTCTCTTCCACACAGTCTGTTATATGGCCCATTCCCATTATATTTCAGAGCACAGGAGTCAGAACTATTCAAACATTGAAGGAAATTCTTCCAGATGATGTGATGAAATCTCAGTGTTTTATATATGGTGAACACACTGTCTCTTACAGTTTAAACATTCCCTTGTAATTAAATAATTCCATCTGGAACTAACTCCGAGTGAGAGAGCCCAGGGACAATCCCACATCTGAACACCTCATGATCTCACATTTAACAGCTTCAATACTCTGTGCTCTGTAACAAATCCCAATTTCAATTCACTCTTTTCACATCAACTTTAAACAATCTGGTCAGTATGATGGATAATATGAACATGTTCCATCGCTGTGTAAAGATAGAAAATTCCAGAACTATGGCGCATGCGCATACTCGCGCCGGCCGGCGGAGGCCCTTCGGCGCCGGTTGGCGGGGTGCCAAGCCTTTCGGTGCCGGCCTAGCCCCTGAAGGTGCGGAGGATTCCGCAGCTTCCGGGCGGCCCAACGCCAGAGTGGTTCACGCCACTCCTCGGCGCCGGTACGGCTCGCCCTGCCGGGTAGGGGAGAATCCTGCCCTGTATCTGTCACTCAGACCATCTCAGTCTCAGTCTGTGCACAATTCATTTAAAGCAAGATAACAGAAAAAGCGAATTACTGCAGTGATTAATCCCCGTTACCCAATAGAGGGCCCACCACCCTGTACAATGGAGTTTTGCCCTGTATATGTGCAGTGTGGAGACGTGTTCAGCAATGAGTTTGAGATATTGAAGGGAAACCTCATTACAAACAATATTAAAGGAAAAAGAGCAGCCAGGACTCAGGGACAATCAAATATGTCAGGGCTGGAGTCACATGGATGGTTAACGTGTGGGTGGACCATCATGTGTTTTCTCCATATTTAGTTGGTTAATTGAGTGGTTAAGAACATAACAGGGAGAATATGATGTTGTGATATTTGGTCTCCTTAGTTAAGGATGGATGAACCGACTTTAGTGGGACTGCATTACCTGTTTATTAGACAGATTACACACTCGAGGGACAGAGTGAGAAAGTGGAGTTAAGGTTGAAGATCAGCCATGATCTTACTGAATGGTGGAGCGGACTTGAAGAGTCTCTGTATTTATTTAATTTTGCGAAAGACAAAAAGGTCCAGCCCCTGGTGAGGAGCAAGATCTGTCTGTCCCAGGACAATGTGGAGACAAACTGAACGGGACATCAAGAAAATAACATTGTTCAGAATCATTGAGCTAAACAATCAATGGGAACAGTGTGTGTGAATTAAGAAGAAATGTTCACTGTTGATATTAATGTGGCTGAATATTTTTGAATCTAGAATAAATGCTGCAGTGTGTGTGGGAGTCAAAATTACTAACTGCCAGTAGAGGGCAATATTGAGAAACAGGGTCACAGGGATTGAGTGATGGGACATTGGTGGAATTATTGGAAAAATCCCAATATACACATGTACATAATCTGTCCGATGAACAGACATTGTCTTCCCTCAAAGGTAAATATATCCTTATTGAGGTAAGGAGATTAAAACTAAAGGGCAGCGCGGTGGCAGATTGGTTAGCACTGCTGTCTCACGGCACCGAGATTCTAGATCTGGGTCACTTCTCGTGTGGAGTTTGCATAATCTCACCGTGTTTGCGTGGGTTTCACCCCCACAACCCAAAGATGTGCAGGTGAGGTGGATTAGCCATGCTGAATTGCCCCTTAATTGGAAAAAATGAATTAAGTACTCTAAATTTATAAAACAAACTATGCTCAGTTTTCCAGGTTAAACCCAATGGAAAGTTAAACAGTTTTAGAATAGAGTTAAGCACATCTCACTGTTTGATGTCTGGAAAGGTACCAGAACAATCCAGAAAGCCTTCATTCTCCTGCCTTTTCAAAAGCTACTATCATTAGCCCTCGTATATTAAAAAAAGCAATGACAAAATATGTCCCTTTGAAGGGTTGATTGTCTTGTTCCAAGTCCTTCAGTAATTGAATCACACGTTCCTCAATTTGTTGTTCATCAACTTTCTTGTCAAAAGTCCTGCAACAGAATTAAGAACAGGGGGATTAAAATTTTATTCTTCCCGATAAAACCTGTTTGAAAACCAAGTTGGTTGCCAGGACAACAGGAACAGGAGTTGACCATTGAGCCGCCCCCACCAGTCAGTTAGTCCACAGCTGTAGTGACATCATCGAGAAGCTCACCAAAGGTACAGACAAGTGATAGAGTTTAATACAGAGAAATGTGAGGTGGTGCATTTTGCAGACTGGATGGAGAGATCCAGACTTAATGGTACAGTTCTAAAGAGTGTGTGGTAGCAGAGGGACCTCAGGGTGCCCACCATGACTGGAAAGAAAAGCTAACAAGAGGCCGGCATGAACACCATTTTCATCCGGTAATGGATATAGAGGGAGAACTGCCCTCCTACCAGGATAGATTCTCTGCCGTTCTGGCGGGAAAATACACCAGTGTGAGAAACATATTTCACAATGTAGTGTGCCAAGGTCGGGATGCGTGGCACTGCCTACAGTGCACAGGATGGATACCGGCCACAACCCTGGACTCTGGAACACCACAGCAGTGGGTTAGGGGAGTATGTGAACATGGACCTTCCAGATTTGGTGTCCTGGAAATGAAAAAAATGAAATGAAAATCACTTATTGTCACAAGTAGGCTTCAATGAAATTACTGTGAAAAGCCCCTAGTCACCACATTCCGTCGCCTGTTCGGGGAGGCTGATACGGGAATCGAACCGTGCTGCTGGCCTGCCTTGCTCTGCTTCCAAAGCCAGCGATTTAGCCCAGTGTACTAAACCAACCCCTATGAGGGAGTCCATCCTCCGGCCTCACAATGTTCCTGGAGATTGATCTTCATTTTCAGGAGGTCCACCTTCTTTCAATGGTGGGTCAGTGTTGTTGGATCTCTTTTAAATATAACACTCGGACATGACGGCGGACTACACACGATCCAGGTCTGACCCACTACTGAAAACAGCGTAAAACACCCAGGTGAATAAATAATGAGGAAGAGTGGGAAGATTCGGAGTGTTTTCCGGAAAGCCGCTGCAGCGGAAAACACTCCACGTTCCCGCACACCCCCAGCACGTAGTCTCAAAATGGGAGAATTCCAGCCCAGGTTGAGTGATGTTGATCCAAGAGCTGACAGAAAGAAACATCAATCACAATATATCAGTCACTTAACTTACCTGGTATAGTACCAAACAGGAGGTGTGAATACTGTTTTAACTGTTGGATCTGTTGGTTCAGGCGGATTGATGACTCCAGGCACAATCTCTAGAAATACTCTGAATTTCTGTTGTATTTTGCCATTTTCCAAGTATCCATAAACACCCCAAGGGGCATCGACGGGAACAATGGTACCTGCAGACAGAGAAACACACTGTTACAGCATTTAACTAGGTGATCAACTGATGGGGAGTCAAAGGTTCCAGGTGAGGGGACAGGGTGACTTTGCTGAGATGTGGAAAGGTTGTGATATCACTTTAAGGCAATATGCAAATGAACAAGTAACCAGGATGTAGAGCAGCATGTGACCAGCATGATCACACTCGTAGTGTGCCTCCCGACACCATATTTAAATACCAGTCCAGCAGACTCATATCACTCTCTGCAGCCCACCTCTCTTCACCAGACTGTGCAGCATGTTCACAACACAGTTGGAAAAGTCCAGCAGCCTCAAGAGAAAGTCTGTTCCTCAATTCAACCACCCTCCCCCGAGCCCATCACCTGTGAGGTGCCCATGCCCCACATGAATCTCCACCCACAGCCTCTGGCATCTTTGTGCATCGCCTGCCAGTAAATTGTGTGGTATCCCTTTGACCCCATTGTTTATGAGCTTCTCATGCAGCCTTATCAAACTCCAGGTTCCCTCCCCTTGGTCTTCCCTCCACCTTCCATTGATAATTTTATTCATCCACCTCCTTGTTCCTCTGCCTGAAATCATCAGCCCTCCCACTAGCCCCCCAACCCTTGCATAACCCTCCATCCACATTGCCTGCCTTGTCTTCATCAAGTCATCAAAACACCCCCTGACCCCACAACTCACCTCGCACTCCACCCCTGGTCAAACTTTGTACCTTTGTTGCATTGGCTGCATGAGTCCCACAGCACAGAGCTGTCCAGATAGACACTGGTGTGTGGCACCGGCGGAAGGGGGGTGGTGGGGGGGGGAGAAGGAGACCCCTGTACTCGCCAAGCCCAGGCACAGTACTGAACCGGAAACGGTGACACAGGAGTGTCGATGGGTCCAGCAGCACGGTGCTGTCCATGGAGACCAGCTCGGCATGGAGTTGGAGGGCAGGAACTGGTCTGCCCCGGCAGAGTGGTGAACAGTGCATCAGGAGCAGTGCAGCACTCTGGCAGTGTTCCATTCACCTCATAATCTCTGGTGAACCGCGGGCCATCTTAAACCCTCCAGCCTTTTTGAAAAATAAATTCAGAGTACCAAGTATTGTTTTCCAATTAAATGGCAATTTAGCGTGGCCATTCCGCCTACCCTGCAAGTCGTTGGGCTGTGGGGATGAAACCCACGCAGTCACGAGGAGAATGTGCCAACTCCACACAGACAGTGATCCGGGGCCAGGATCGTTGAACACGCCAGCCTTAATCACTCAGGTTTGATGCCAATGTGATTTCGACTGATGTGACGCATGATTGGGAAACCTGACGGGACAACATCGTGGGCTGAAGGGCCTGTACTGTGCTGTACTGTTCTATGATACCGGTGGGCAGCTGCTTTAATGAGCATTCATGGGCGCAAATGAATGTATATGACATTTACGCCACCTGCCAGCGGGTTGACTGAGCCGCCATTAACACACCATTGGGAGAATTACAACGTAGTTTTACACCAGCGGGTGTTCGACCTTTTGCCTCCCACCAGATTCACCGCATCCGCCCGGCATTAAGAGAATTGGGAGAATTGTGCCCCTAGTTTAACAGAGCTGTGTGTGAGGTTGGTCTCATTCCTCGATTGGATTTATCCATTTAATTGCATTGACTCGCTCTTTTCCCACAGACCGACACATTTTCCGATCAGTTAAATACTTCTCTTTTGAAATTTAGTCTTGCATTTGCTTTCAGTTCAAGTAGAACATTCCAAATCATTGCCGTGACTTCCGTTCTCCCCAGAGTTGGATTTGGAGAGCATACTCCAAACATATGCTGGGGAATGACTCTCGGAACTTCCCAAGTAAGCATTTGCAATTGGCTGGACGTGCTTCTGAGCTGTGAGTTATTCGATAAAGCGATTTAAATCTGCTTTCCGCCAAGATTCTGCTAATTTGCTGTTTTATTCATTGAATGTGGGCATCGTTGGCTGGGCATTTATTGCCATCCCTATTTGACCTTCAGTACTTGGAGGAACCACTGAGGATGGTAAGGGTGCAGAATGTGCTCGGCGTAATCGATGGCCAATACATGCCGGTCTAGCCAGCGACAGCCACGCCCTGTAAATGAATTCTTAAAAAGCTGAGGGCATTGAAGGGTCAACCAGGTTGCAGTGGATATGACATATTGGCCAGACCAGGTAACACTGGCAGATTTCCTTCACAACAGGGATTTAGTTAACCAGATGAGTTTATAAGTTTCATGGCCATCATTGAACTTGAAATCTCAGTCTTTTTCACACCATCTGTTGTGGTGGGACTTGAACCCGGCCCCCCATAACATGATCCTGAGGCCTGCGATTACTGGTCCAGTGATAGTACCACATCCTCGTGAAAATAGGAACTTCGAAAAGCTCAGTTGTAATAAAACCTTTTCGAACTTCTGCGTAACTATTTTAAACAACACGATTGTTCACGGCATGGGACACTCCCCACGCTCTGACATCCCCCTTACTCCCGACATGCCCCATATCCCCGACATCCTCCATATGACCGACATCCCCCATATCCCTGACATTCCCTATATCCTCGACATCCCCCATATCCCGACATCCCCCATATCCCCGACATCCCCCATATCCCCGACATTCCCTATATCCCCGACATCCCCCATATCCCGACATCCCCATATCCCCGACATCCCCCATATCCCCGACATCCCCCATATCCCCGACATCCCCCATATCCCCGACATCCCCCATATCCCCGACATCCCCCATATCCTTGACATACCCTATATCCCCGACATCCCCTATATCCCTCACATCCATCATATCCCCGACATCCCCCATATCCCCGACATCCCCTATATCCCCGACATCCCCATATCCCCGACATCCCCTATCTCCCTGACATGCCCTATATCCCGACATCCCCTATATCCCCGACATCCCCCATATCCCCGACATCGACCATATCCCCGACATCGCCCATATCCCCGACATCCCTTATATCCCCGATATCCCCGACATTCCCTATATCCCCGACATTCCCTATATCCCCGACATCCCCTATATCCCTCACATCCCCCATATCCCCGACACCCCCTATATCCCCGACATCCCCCATATCCCCGACATCCCCCATATCCCCGACATCCCCCATATCCCCGACATCCCCTATATCCCTGACATGCCCTATATCCCGACATCCCCCATATCCCCGACATCCCCTATATCCCCGACATCCCCCATATCCCCAACATCGACCATATCCCCGACATCGCCCATATCCCCGACATCCCCCATATCCCCGACATCCCCTATATCCCTGACATTCCCCATATCCCTGACATCCCCTACATCCCCCATATCCCCGACATCCTCCATATCCCCGACATCCCCCATATCCCCGACATCCCCTATATCCCCGACATCTCTCATATCCCCGACATCTCTCATATCCCCGACATCCCCTATATCCCCGACATCCCTTTTCATAGTAACTTGATTTGAAACGTACTTGTGACAATAAGCGATTTTCATTTCATTTCATTTCCCCTCTATCCCCGACATTCCCAACATCCCCCCATCCTCCCAAAACCCCCACTCCCGACATCGGCGACACTCCCTACACCTCCCACATCCCAAAACCCCCTCATATCTGTGGTGCCACCTCCCCATCCACCTCAAGGGAATTCCCACAACCCTCTGAACCCCCATCAATGCAGGTTTCCCCCTCTCCCCTTCTGACTTGATTCATCTTTCAACAACCCAAGGCATGACTCTCATCCCTGGTGCACATCACCAACAATCTGTCCTGGTTCACCCACATCAACGCTACCACCAAGAAAGCACAACAGCACCTATACTTTCTCAGGAAACTAAGGAAATTCGGCATGTGCACATTGACTCTTACCAATTTTAACAGATGCACCGTAGAAAGCATTCTATCCGGCTGCATCACCGCTGGTATGGCAACTGCTCGGCCCAGGACTAAAAGAAACTACAGAGAGTTGTGAACACTGCCCAGTCCATCACACAAACCTGCCTCCCATCCATTGACTCTGTCTACACCTCCCGCTGCCTGGGGAAAACGGGCAGCGTAATCAAAGACCCCTCCCACCCGGCTTATTCTCTCTTCCAATTTCTTCCATCGGGCAGGAGATACAGAAGTCTGAGAACACGCACTAACATTCAAAAACAGCTTCTTCCCCGCCGTTACCAGACTTCTGATTGATCATCTTATGAACTGAACTGATCTCTTGACACATTTTCCCGACTGAGTAGTACTGCACTCCGTATGCTTCACCCGATGCCTGTGTCTATGTGTTTACACCGTGTATTTCATGTTTGCTCTATGTATTTTCTTTTCTTGTACAAAATGATCAATCTGAGCTGTACGCAGAACGATACTATTCATTTTTCACAATACTTTTCACTGTACTCCGTACACGTGACAATAAACAAATCCAATCCAATCCCAACCCCCACCATGGATGGAGCCCCAGAGACAATATAAATAAAGGGAATCGTTCTAAAGTGGGGCAGGAGCAGAGGGGCCGATGTGTGTGATATCTCCGTCTAAGTGATTGAAGGTGGCAGGGTGGGCTGAGAGAACAGTTAATAAAGAACACAGCATTCTAGACTTTATAAATAGGAGCAATGATTCCAAAAGTAAAGCTAAAGTTCCCATGATAGTGAAGGGTGGGAGCAATAAGTCTGGACAACCCTGGATGTCAAGGCATATCCAATGTTAGATAAGGAAAAAACGGGATTTAAAGTGATTAAGAAATGAAGCGATTTTCACAAAGCGAGTGGTTAGGATTTGGAATACACTGGGCGCGATTCTCCACTCCCACGCTGGTTGGGAGAATCGCCTGGGCCGCCAAAATTTCTGGGGCCGCCGGTCCGACGCCCTCCTGCGATTCTCCCAAGCGGCGGGAACGGCCCGGTCGAGTTTCGCGGGCCGCAGGCCATAGAATCGCCGGAGACACCGAAAATGGCGATTCTCCGGCACCCCCGCTATTCTGAGGCCTGGATGGGCCGAGCGGCCAGGCCAAAACGGCGGGTTCCCCCTGGCGCCGTCCACACCTGGTCGCTGCAGTCGTGAGCGGTGCGTGAACGCTGGGGGCGCGGCCTGTGGCCCCAGGGGGGGAATCCTGCACCGGGCTTTACCTGAAATGTGAAGGAGGACCTCCTTCCTTCCGCGGCACCGCAAGATCCGTCCCCCATCTTCTTGCGGGATGGACTTAGAGAGGACGGCAACCACGCATGCGTGGGTTGGCGCCGGCCAACCCGCGCATGCGCGGATGATGCCCGTTATGCAGCGCTGGCCGCGTCATCTATGCGGCGCGCTTTTACGCGGGCGACAAGGCCTGGCGCGTGTAGATGACGCGGTCCCGATCCTGGCCCATTGTCAGGGCCTGAATCGGTCGGGACCGGGGCCGTTCCGCGCCGTCGTGAACCTCGACGGCGTTCACGACGGCGCGGCCACTTCGGCGTGGGAGTGGAGAATCGCCTCCCCGTCTGAGGATTGAGCTGGAGGCAGGTTCAATTGAGGCATTCAAGTGGGAATTGAATTATTATCTGCAAGAAAGAATATGTAGGGTTAAGGCAAAAGGGCAGAGGAGGGGCACAATGCCGATTGTTCTTTCAGGGAGCCAGCACAGACACGATGGGCTGATTGGCCTCCTCTGTGCTGTCACTGTTTTATGATTTGATGGTTCTATCTATGTTTGGTCTCCCTAGTGTAGAGAAGAAACATGGTGAGCAGAAAATACAGTTACTAACTAGAAAAAGTACTAGTGAATCACTTTGAGACCCGGAAATATGAGTGAGGTCTTGGATGGTGAGAAAAATATATTCAGTGCTTGCAGGGGAAGGTGTGCGAATGCAGGAGGGTGTTCGGGGTGATTGAGTAAATGTGACATTTGAATTGAATCAAAAATGTCACATTTATTGAATCAAAAATGTCACATTTAATGCTTTGTGCTAATACATACCCAGGATCTCTGTTCTTGCACCCCTTTAAAATCTTTCTATTTATTTCATATTTGTGTGATGAAATTATCATGGGCGGGATTGTCCGGCCCGCTTTCCGGTGCGACGCCCCACCCACCTCCCGCCGGCAGCGGAATTCTTTGTTCCTGCAGTCGTCCAATGGGGTTTCCCATTGTGGCGACCCCACCCCATCGGGAAACCCGCGGCCGTGGGTGCGATGCCGGCGGACTGGAGGATCCCACCGACGGAGACCTCTGCTGCATATTTTTCAAGATTTGTTCAGTATTACAGTGGCATACTGTGAAACAGGTTGTCTGTGTGGATGTGGCTACTTTAATTAAACTGAAAACAGTTAAACTGCAAGATTTGAAACATAAAAAATGTGTTAGATGTGAAAGCAAGTGTTTTTAAATGGAGAAGAGCAGAGCTGAAATGAAAATAGTGAGATGCATGAATGGAAATTTGCATTAAGAAGATAAGGCGGGTGACTTGAAGTTTAACTACTGTATTTCAAAAGGGGAATAGACTAAGGCAAAAATCATAAATGCATAAAGCAAAGTATTATGTTTATTTTCACCCGAAATAAATAGTAATTTTAAAAAAACATGAACCTTCTGTGTGTTCTGAGAAAACAAATTTCCAAAGGGATGAATAAACAATAGAATTAAAGACAAAAGGGGAAAAACAGATTTAACGAGAGACTGTAAGCTGTATAGCCTTTGGTGGCACTGGAGTGTTACTTTGGGCTGCGCTAGAGTGCTTAAGTTGGGGTTTAGTGACAGAGTTCAGTGAGGAGGGAGAAGATGCTCCTTTCATTTTCTACCTTTCCTCAGAACAGCGAATGGCAGCGGCTTTGCATTGGGGGCCTATGGGGCCACCAACAGTGGCTTTCGGAGGTGACGCGCAGTTCAGAAAGTGACATGATGCCAAGGGAGACATACAGAGTATTTTCTTTCTGTTTTTAAGTATAATACATGAACTTAAATAAAGGGAGGGATTATAAGATAAGTGTTTTGAAATGAAGGAAGGGCCCTAGCCGAAGTAAATTCTATTAAAGGGCATAAATAATCTAATCCGGATAGAGAGCTCAGATCCATGGTGTCCTCCTCTTGCACAACGTGGGAAACACTGGACGCTTCCAGTGTCCCTGGTGACCACATGTGCCGGAAGAGTGTCTGACTGCTGCAATTGGCTAACCGCATTTTGGAGCCGAAGCTGCGAATGGACTTACTGTGGAGCATTTACGATGCTGAGCACGTTTAGTGAGGTGGGCACACTACAGGTTAGGATTAACAGGCATGAAGGAAATGTGCAACTATCAGACAAAGTAAAAGAGTCAGGAAAGAAGTGCAGGAGACCCCTGTGGTCATCACCCTCTCAAACAGATAGGCCAATTTGGATATTGTTGGGCATGGCCTCTCAGGGAAAAGCAGCAACAGCCAGGATCATGGCACCTCAGGTGGCTCTGCTGCACAGACGGGGAGTTAAACCAATGGCATGGCTATAGTGATGGGGGATTCAATAACAAAGGACACAGACAGGTCCTTCTGTGACGGAGACGTGAATCCAGGTTGGTATGTTTCCTCTCCAATGCCAGGATCAGAGATGTCATGGAGCTGCTGCAAGGCATTCTGGAGAGGGAGGGTGAACTGCCAATGGTCATGGTACACATAGTTACCAACAGCCAGTGGTTGTGGTACACATAGCTACCAACAGCCAGTGATTGTGGTACACATAGCTACCAACAGCCAGTGGTTGTGGTACACATAGCTACCAACAACCAGTGGTTGTGGTACACATAGCTACCAACAACCAGTGGTTGTGGTACACATAGTTACCAACAGCCAGTGGTTGTGGTACACATAGCTACCAACAGCCAGTGATTGTGGTACACATAGCTACCAAAAGCCAGTGGTTGTGGTACACATAGCTGCCAACAGCCAGTGATTGTGGTACGCATAGCTACGAACAGTCAGTGGTTGTGATACACATAGCTGTCAACAGCCAGTGGTTGTGGTACACATAGCTACCAACAGCCAGTGGTTGTGGTACACATAGCTGCCAACAGCCAGTGGTTGTGGTACACATAGCTGCCAACAGCCAGTGATTGTGGTACACATAGTTACCAACAGTCAGTGGTTGTGGTACGCATAGCTACGAACAGTCAGTGGTTGTGATACACATAGCTGTCAACAGCCAGTGATTGTGGTACACATAGCTACCAACAGCCAGTGGTTGCGGTACACATAGCTACCAACAGCCAGTGGTTGTGGTACACATAGCTACCAACAACCAGTGGTTGTGGTACACATAGCTGCCAACAGCCAGTGGTTGTGGTACGCATAGCTACGAACAGTCAGTGGTTGTGATACACATAGCTGTCAACAGCCAGTGGTTGTGGTACACATAGCTACCAACAGCCAGTGGTTGCGGTACACATAGCTACCAACAGCCAGTGGTTGTGGTACACATAGGCACCAAAAGCCAGTGGTTGTGGTACACATAGCTACCAACAACATAGGTATACAAAGGGATTAAGGTCTGCAAGCTGAATATCGGAAGATAGGAGATAGACTGAAATTCAGGTTCTCAAATGTCATAACCTTAGGATTGCTCCCAGTGTTATGCGCGAGCGAGAACAGAAAAAAACGAGGATAGATCAGATGAATGCGTGGATGAAGAAATGGTATACCACACAACAATTGTGATTTTTGAGGCATTGGGACTATTTCTAGGGAAGGTGGAACGTTTCACCCGGGAAAGAGCTGTGACCAATATCCGCATTAGCTTTTGCTAGTTCTGCTGGGGAGGTTTTAAACTGGTGTGGCAGGGGGACCAGAATACAAGGGTAGGCTCAGATGGGGCAGATTTGGACGTCGTCAGCGACTCAGGAAGACAAAAGAAACTAGAGCTAAAAAATGTCCACTATATGATATTGACACGGTTCAACTTCTTTTTTAGAAGTTCATGGGGTGTGGGCATTGCAGGCTGTGCCATCATTTGTTGCCCATCCCTAGTTGCCCTTGAGGAGGCAGTTGAGAGACGACCACATTGCTGTGGGTCTGTAGTTACATATAGGCCAGACCAGTTAAGGATGGCAGATTTCCTTCCTTAAAGGACATTAGTGAACCAGATGGGTTTTTATGACAATCGACAATGGTTTCATGGTCATCACTAGACTTTTAATTCCAGATTTTGTATTGAATTCAAATTTCACCACCTGCAGTGGCAGGATTTGAACGTGGGACCCCAGAGCATTACTCTGTGTCTCTGGATTATTGTCCAGTGGCAATACCACTTCGACACCGCCTCTCCCAAGGACTATTGCAAGGAGTATTACAAACAAGGCAGATTGACTCCTCGGTACATAACAGAAGGATGTCGTTATAACAGAAAGCTGGCTAAAGGACGGGCAAATTTAGCAGCTCAATATCCTTGGATATTACGTTTTCAGCAGGATTGAATGGGTGATGCAAAAGGAGTGGGGTAGAGAAGCATTATTGGTTTAATAATCAATTAGTTGTGAGAAGAGATGGTATAGTAAACGGGTTAACAATTGAGGCTTTATTGGTTGAGTTCAGGAATAAAAAAAAGGGGGCGGTCACACTACTGGGAGTATTCTACAGACCCCGAAATAGTGAGAGGGAGATAGAAGAAGATATATGTGGACACATTTCCACCTGTAGGAATAGGAGGGCAACAATAGTCGGAGACTTTAATGATCCCATTATGAACTGGTTTTCAAACAATATAACGGGGATTGAGGGTGAAAATTCCATGTGTTGTATCCAAGGAATTATTTTAAAACAATGCATGGCAAGCCCAACGAGAGGAGACATAATTCTGGATTTACTCTTGGGAATTAAGATAGGCAAGTGGGTGAAGTGACAATGGGTGTTCACATCGGAGATAGTGACCACAATTCAATGAAATGAAATGAAATGAAAATGGCTTATTGTCACAAGTAGGCTTCAAATGAAGTTACTGTGAAAAGCCCCTAGTCGCCACATTCCGGCGCCTGTTCGGGGAGGCTGGTACGGGAATCGAACCGTGCTGCTGGCCTGCCTTGGTCTGCTTTAAAAGCCAGCGATTTAGCCCAGTGAGCTAAACCAGCCCTTAGATAGATTTAGAATTGTTATGGAAAAGGACAGAGATAAATCAGGAGTAAAAATATTAAACTTGGGTGAGGCAAAGATTACAAAACGGAGAAGTGATTTGGTTGAAACCAAAGGGAAAATGCTGGAAACTCTCAGCAGGTCTGGCAGCAGCTGGAGGGAGAGAAAAAAGCTAACCTTTCGAGACCAGATGACCCTTAGTCTGAGGTGGACTGGACAAGACGGCTAAAGAATAAACCAGTGGGAAGCAGTTATAAGTGAGATCCTTCGGGTTCAAAGCAGACATGTCCCCTCCGAAGATCAGAATGGTACTGCCAGATCTAGACCCCCATGGTTGTCTAGAAATATACAGGAGAAGAATAAACAGAAAACAAAAGCTTCTGATAGTGACAAAAAACTCAACACAAGAGTATCGAAAGTACAGGGGTCAAGAAAAAATAGAAATACGGAAATCAAAAAGAGGGCAGGAAAAAATATTCACAAGCAAGTTTAAGGAAAACCCAAGATGCTTTACCAGCATTTAAAGAGCAAAAGAATAGTTACGCAAAAATGGGACCTATCAGAGATAAAGAAGCAAACTTTTGTGAAGATGCAAAGGATATGGGAAGAGTTTTAAATGATTTTTGTCTCCACAGTCACAAAGGAAAGGGATGATGTGGCTATAGTAATCGAAGGGGAGCAGTGTGAAATATTGCATAAAATAATCATAATGAGAGATGAAGTGTGAGAGGGCTTGGAATTCTTGAAAGTGGATAAATCACCAGGGTGCAATGGATTATTTCTTAGGATACTGAAGGAGGTCAGGGAGTAAATAGCAGATGTTTTGAGGATTATTTTACAATATTCACTGGATATGGAGGAGATTCCAAGGGACTAGAGGAATGCAAGTGTGGTTCCATTGTTTAAAAGGTTACAAAGGAAAGGTCAAACAATTATAGGCCGGTTAGTCTTACATCGGTGGTGGTCCCACATGGCAGATTGGTTAAAAATGTAAATACCCATGGGATACAGGGTAACATGGTGAATTGGATCCAAATTCAGCCCATTGAGTCTGCTCCGCCATTCGATCATGGCTAATTACCTCATCTGTTACCTACAATGCTACAGACCAAGAGCTGGGTGGCGAAATCAGCCAGAGCATCTCCTCCCTGGAACACATGACCTAGGAGCAGGAGTATGCAATTTATCCTCCCGAGTCTAACACCCTCAATGTGATCATGGCTGATCCCATCATGGCCTCAACTCTACTGTCCTGCCCGTTCTCCATAACCCTTCAACCCATTACCAATTAAAAATCTGTCTCACTCCTCAAATTTACTCACTCTCCCTGCATCCACCGCACTCTGGGGTAACGAATTCCACAGATTCACAACCCTTTGGGAGAAGTAGTTTCTCTTCAACCTTGTTTTAAATTTGCGACCCCTTATCCTGAGACTATGACCTCTCCTTCTAGAATGCCCCACAAGAGGAAGCACCTGATCCACTTCTACTTTCTCAATAGCTTTTAGCATCTTGTATGTCTCAATTTGATCTCCCCTCATTCTTCTAAACTCTCGAGAGTATAGACCTAAAATGTTCAATGCCTTCTCATATGACAAACCCCTCGGGCAGGATTCTCCATTCCTGAGGCTAAGTACCGATGCCAACGGAGGATCCGGTGGCGTTTCACGATGGGAAAATTGGCGCCAAACCCTCGCCAATTCTGCTACCGATGCGGGGCTAGCACCGGCGCCGCGAGAAACACCTGCAGAACATGCAGAAAACAGTTGGGGAATGGCAGGTCCCGTGCTGCACATGCTCAGGGCTGACAAGCTGCAGCCCCACGTATGCCTACACCTCCCACACACAAACTAATCGCACCGGCAAAGATAGCGTAGGCCATGCTGGACCATGTACCTACCAACCCCAACCCCACAGCCCACCTCCTGGCCACCTTCCACTACCCCCCCGGCCCTGGAGGAAGCCCCCCCGGCCAGCGGCATGCATCGCGGCCGAGTGTGGTGGTGTTAGACACTGTCCGCACGCCCTCTCTCTCTCCGCAGCTGGCACACCAGGATCCCGACCGCTGAGACTACACATAGCCACGCCGGCGGGAACTCAGCCATCGGAGGCGGAGCATCACGGATGGGTCGGTTAATGACACACCAATGGGGTTTCGACTGTGCGCAGCGGGCATCCCGATGACGCCAATTTGGAGAAGCGGAGCATTGCAACCCGGCGTCAAACCGATTCTGGCGTCAGGAGCCATTCTCCGCCCGATTGCCGTTCCCGATTTCATCGTCGGGCAACGGAGAATCCCCCTCATCTCTGGAATCAATCGAGTGAACCTCCTCCGACCTGCCTCAAATGCCACAACGTCTTTCCTCAAATAAGAGGACCAAAACTGTGCACAATACTCCAGGTGTGGTCTCACCAATGCCTTGTCTAGTTGCAACAACACAGCCTTACCTTTAAATTCAATTCCTTTAGCTCCAAATGCCGACATTCCATTCGCTTTCTTTATTACATGCTACACCTGCATGCTAGTTTTATAAGACCATAAGACATAGGAGCAGAATTCAGCCACTCGGCCGATCGAGTCTGCTCCGCCATTCAACCATGGCTGATATTTTTCTCTTCCCCATTTAACTTCATTCCTTACTAACAATGGAACACCGCCCTTTTGCCCATCTGCCTGCCCTTTCGATCGGACACATAATCTTGGATATTTAGATCCCATTCCTGATCCCCTTGCTGATGTGATGTCTCTGTGATGCCCACAACATCGTACCGGCCATTTTCAATGTTCGCAACAAGCTCATTTACCTTGTTCCGTATACTGCGCGCATTTAGGTACAACACCCTCAGTCCTGCATTGACCACCTCCCTCCCTTCTCACACTTGCCACCTTTTTTTGCTCTGCTGAGGGTGATGTTGTTCTCTTATTTTTGTTCTTGATTTTCCCTTCAGCTATTACACCTTCTAAGCTAACCCTCTGGTTCCCACCCCTCTGCCATACTAGTTTAAATTCTCCCGAGTGACTCTCGCAAACTTCCCAGCCAGGATATCAGTGCCCCTCCAGTTTAGATGTAGCCCTTCCTTCTTGTACAGGTCCCACCTGCCCCGGAAGAGATCCCAATGATTCAGAAATCTGAAACTCTCCCTCCTACACCACCAGTTTAGCCACGTATTTAGCTGCACCATCCTCCGATTTCTATCCTCACTGGCACGTGGCACAGGGAGTAATCCTGAGATTACAACCCTGAGATTATCTGCATATGTTAACATTATACCTTGCTGACCCAAATCTAAATGATTAAAATTCATCAAATGTGTAATAGTCCTAATACCGGACTCTAGGGAACATCACTGTCTACTTCCCCAGTCTGAAAAACAACTGTTCACCACTACTCTCTGCTTTTTGTCACTGGATCCATTCTGTCTCCATGCTGCCAATCCCTTCCATCGCATGAGTTTCAGTTTTGCTGACAGTCTGTTATAAATATAGTAATTTGTAAAACATCTTTTGAAAGTGAACAGACATAACATCTGTACACCCTTTAAACCGTTAAATATCTGGATGAAGTTATTCAAACACAATTCCTCTTGAACAAGCAGAATTTTGTGCCACTGAGTCTCAGCAGGAGACGGCAGCACGGTAGCATAGTGGTTAGCCCTGGGGCTTCACAGCGCCAGGGTCCCAGGTTCGATTCCCTGATTGGTCACCGTCTGTGCGGAGTCTGCACGTTCTCCCCGTATCTGCTTAGTTTACTCCGGGTGCTCCGGTTTCCTCCCACAGTCCAAAGAAGTGCAGGTTAGGTGGATTGGCCAATCTAAGTTGCCCTCAGTGTCCAAAAAAAAGGTTAGGAGGGGTTATTGGGTTCAGGGGATAGGGTTGAAGTGAGGGACTAAGTGGGTTGGTGCAGACTCGATGGGCCGCATGGCCTCCTTCTGCACTGTATGTTCTATGTTCTATGTTCAGACAGGAGCCAGCATTCTCGCAGCATCCAGTAAATTGAGAGAGATGCGGTTTATCATCTTCCACAAGGGTTCATGTCGACTCAAATAATGAGATTCATGCCTGACAAAGAGCAGTGCCCAGGGGCCTGTCGGGAAGGTACGGTTAACTTTAAAAACTTACCTTGCAGGAGAAGCAGCCTTCAGATTTTCGGCGGCAGCAGTGTCCAGGGCCCTGTCGGGACGGTAGGTGTAACTTTATAAACTTATCTTTACAGCTGCAGTAAGTCGGCCATGGGGATTTCTGGGAAGATTTGTTAGTACCTGTATATAATTTGGGTGGTTGCTAAACCTGAGACACTGCACTTGTGTGTCACCCACCCTTCCACCTCCTCTAACTGAAGGGGTTGAGTGAATATCATGTAAGCTCTTCCTTTCTTTTTTTTGTTTTATATAGAGGGGATGGCAGGGCAGGCAGTACAATTTTTCTCCTGCAGAATGTTTGGGGTGTGGGATGACTCCTGTGTCCCTGCTGATTTCATCTGTGGGAAGTGCACCCATCTCCAGCTCCTCAGAAACCGTGTTCGGGAACTGGAGCTGGAGCTGGATGAGCTTTGGATCATTGGGGAAGCAGAGGTGGTCATAGATAGAAGCTTCAGGGATGTAGTAACTCCGAAGAATAAAGATAGATGGGTGACGGTGAGAGGGGCTGGTAGGGATCCCTTGTGGTCGTTCCCCTTAGTAACACGTATACTGCTTTCGATACTGTTGGGGGGATGAATTACCAGGGGTAAGCCATGGGATTCAGGTCTCTGGCACAGAGTCTGTCCCAGTTGCTCAGAAGGGAAGGGGGGAGAGGAGTAGAGCATTAGTCATTGGAGATTCCATAGTTAGGGGGATAGATAGGAGATTCTGTGGGAACGAGAGAGACTCGCGGTTGATGTGTTGCCTCCCAGGTGCCAGGGTCCGCGATGTCTCGGATCGTGTTTTGGGGATCCTTAAGGGGGAGCAGCCCCAAGTTGTGGTCCGCATAGGTACCAACGACATAGGTAGGAAATGGGATAGGGATGTAAGGCAGGAATTCAGGGAGCTAGGGTGGAAACTTAGATCTAGGACAAACAGAGTTATTATCTCTGGGTTGTTACCCATGCCACGTGCTAGCGAGACGAGGAATAGGGAGAGAGAGAAGTTGAACACGTGGCTGCAGGAGGGAGGGTTTCGCATTCCTGGATAATTGGGGCTCATTCTGGGGTAGGTGGGACCTCTACAAACGGGATGGTCTACACCTGGATCAGAGGGGTACCAATATCCTGGGGGGGAAATTTGCTAATGCGCTTCGGGAGGATTTCAACTAGTTCAGCAGGGGATTGGGAACCTGAATTGCAGCTCCAGTATACAGGAGGTTGAGAGTAGTGAGGTCATGAGTAAGGTTTCAAAGTTGCAGGAGTGTACCGGCAGGCAGGAAGGTGGTTTAAAGTGTGTCTACTTCAATGCCAGGAATAAGGTGGGTGAACTTGCAGGGTTGGTATCTGGGACTTCGATGTTGTCGCCATTTCAGAGACATGGGTATAGCAGGGACAGGAATGCAGGTGCCGTGGTTTAGATATTTCAGTAAGCTCAGGGAAGGTGGTAAAAGAGGGGGAGAGGTGGCACTGTCAGTCAAGGACTATATTACGGTGGCAGTAAGGACGTTTGATGAGGACTCGTCTACTGAGGTAGTATGGGCTGAGATTAGAAACAGGAAAGGAGAGGTCACCCTGTTAGGGGTTTTCTATAGGCCTCCGAAAAGTTCCAGAGATGTAGAGGAAAGGATTGCAAAGATGATTCTGGATAGGAGCGAAAGTAACAGGGTAGTTGTTATGGGGGGCTTTAACTTTCCAAATATTGACTGGAAACGCTATAGTTCGAGTACTTTAGATGGGTCCGTTTTTGTCCAATGTGTGCAGCAGGGTTTCCTGACACACTATGTAGATAGGCCAACGAGAGGCAAAGCCATATTGGATTTGGTACTGGGTAATGAACCAGGACAGGTGTTAGATTTGGAGGTAGGTGAGCACTTTGGCGATAGTGACCACAATTCGATTAAGTTTACTTTAGTGATGGAAAGGGATAGGTATATACCGCAGGGCAAGAGTTATATCTGGGGGAAAGGCAATTATGATGCGATGAAGCAAGACTTAGGATGCATCGGATGGAGAGGAAAGCTGCAGGGAATGGGCACAATGGAAATGTGGAGCTTGTTCAGGGAACAGCTACTGCGTGTCCTTGATAAGTATGTGCCTGTCAGGCGGGGAGGAATTGGTCGAGCGAGGGAACCGTGGTTTACTAAAAGAGTTGAAACACTTGTCAAGAGGAAGAAGGAGGCTTATGTAAAGATGAGATGTGAAGGTTCAGTTAGGGCGCTCGAGAGTTACACGTTAGCCAGGAAGGGCCTAAAGAGAGAGCTAAGAAGAGCCAGGGGGGAACATGAGAAGTCTTTGGCAGGTAGGATCCAGGATAACCCTAAAGCTTTCTATAGATATGTCAGGAATAAAAGAATGACTAGGGTAAGAGTAGGGCCAGTCAAGGACAGTAGTGGGAAGTTGTGCTTGGAGTCCGAGGAGATAGGAGAGGCGCTAAGTGAATATTTTTCGTCAGTATTCACACAGGAAAAAGACAAATTTGTCGAGGAGAATACTGAGATACAGGCTACTAGACTAGACGGGATTGAGGTTCATAAGGAGGATGTGTTAGCAATTCTGGAAAGTGTGAAAATAGATAAGTCCCCTAGGCAAGATGGGGTTTATCCTAGGATTGCCTGGGAAGCTAGGGAGGAGATTGCTGGGCCTTTGGCTTTGATCTTTATGTCGTCATTGTCTACAGGAATAGTGCCAGAAGACTGGAGGATAGCAAATGCTGCCCCCTTGTTCAAGAAGGGGAGTAGAGACAACCCCGGTAACTATAGACCAGTGAGCCTTACTTCTGTTGTGGGCAAAGTCTTGGAAAGGATTATAAGAGATAGGATTTATAATCATCTGGAAAGGAATAATTTGATTAGGGATAGTCAACACGGTTTTGTGAAGGGTAGGTCGTGCCTCACAAACCTTATTGAGTTAATTGAGAAGGTGACCAAACAGGACGAGGGTATAGCTGTTGTTGTGGTGTATATGATTTTCAGTAAAGCGTTTGATAAGGTTCCTCACGGTAGGCTACTGCAGGAAATACGGAGGCATGGGATTGAGGGTGATTTAGCGGTTTGGATCAGAAATTGGCTAGCTGGAAGAAGACAGATGGTGGTGGTTGATGGGAAATGTTCAGCCTGAAGTTCAGTTACTAGTGGTGTACCACACAAATCTGTTTTGGGGCCACTGCTGTTTGTTATTTTTATAAATGACATTGAGGAGGGTGTAGAAGGATGGGTGAGTAAATTTGCAGATGACACGAAAGTCGGTGGACATGTGGACAGTGCGGAAGGATGTTGCAGGTTTCAGAGGGACATAGGTAAGCTGCAGAGCCGAGCTGAGAAGTGGCAAATGGAGTTTAATGCAGAAAAGTGTGAGGTGATTCATTTTGGAAGGAGTAACAGGAATGCAGAATACTGGGCTAATGGTAAGATTCTTGGTAGTGTGGATGAGCAGAGAGATCTCGGTGTCCATGTACATAGATCCCTGAAAGTTGCCACCCAGGTTGATAGGATTGTTAAGAAGGCGTGCGATGTGTTAGCTTTTATTGTTAGAGGGATTCAGTTTCGGAGCCATGAGGTCATGTTGCAGCTGTACAAAACTCTGGTGCGGCCGCATTTGGAGTACTGCGTGCAGTTCTGGTCGCCGCATTATAGGAAGTATGTGGAAGCATTGGAAAGGGTGCAGAGGAGATTTACCAGGATGTTGCCTGGTATGGAGGGAAGATCTTATGAGGAAATGCTGAGGGACTTTAGGCTGTTTTTGTTAGAGAGAAGATGGTTAAGAGGTGACTTAATAGAGGCATACAAGATGATCAGAGGATTAGATAGGCTGGACAGTGAGAGCCTTTTTCCTCGGATGGTGATGGCTAGCACGAGGGGCCATAGCTTTAAATTGAGCGGAGATAGATATAGGACAGATGTCAGAAGTAGGTTCTTTACTCAGAGAGTAGTGGGGGTGTGGAATGCCCTGCCTGCAACAGTAGTGGACTCGCCAACATTAAGGGCACTTAAATGGTCATTGGATAAACATATGGATGATAATGGAATAGTGTAGATGGGCTTTAGATTGGTTTCACAGTTCGGCACAACATCAAGGGCCAAAGGGCCTGTACTGCGCTGTAATGTTCTATTCTATTGTCCAAAGATGGAGCTCAATGTTAATAAATGTGAGGTCATCCATTTTGGTAGGAATAACAGCAAAAGCGACTCTTATTTAAATGATAAAAAATTGCAGCATGATGCTGTGCAGAGGGACCTGGGTGTCCTTGTGCATGAATCGCAAAACATTGACAAATGGAATTTTGTCCCTCATTGCCAGAGTGATGCAGTTTAAAATCAGGGAGACTATCTACTAATATCCATTACAAGCCCACTGACTCCCACAGCTATCTGAACTACAGCTCTTTGCACCCTACACCCTGTACGGACTCCATCCCTTTCTCTCAGCTCCTTCGAGTCCGTTCCATTTGTTCCGATGGTGACACTTTCCAAAGTGGTGCTTCGAAAACATGTTACTTCTTCCTCAACTGTGATTTCCCACCTATAGTTGTTGACAGGGCCGTCAACAGTGTGCGGTCTATCTCCCACGCCACTACCCTCGCCCCCTCCCCTCCCTCCCAGAACAAGGTTTGAGTCCCCCTCGTTCTCACAGTTCACCCCACCAGCCTCCGTATGCAAAGCATAATCCTCCAGCGTGATGCAACTGCCAAACACACCTTCCCTTCACTCCTTCTGTCAGCATTCCACAGAGCCCGTTCCCTCCGAGATAATCTAGTCCACTCCTCCACCAAAGAGCTTTTATAGATACATAAAGGGCAAAAGGGTGACTACGGAGAGTTAGGGCCTCTTAAGGATAAAAAGGGTCATCTATGTGCGGATCCACAAGGGGTGGGAGAGGTCCTAAATGAATATTTCTTGTTGAGAAAGGCATGAATGTCAGGGAAATTGGGGAAATAAGAAATGATGTCTTGAGGAGTGTACTCATTACAGAGAAGGAGGTTCTGGAGGTATTAAACCGCATCAAGATAGATAAATCCCCAGGACCTGATCTCAGGATGTTGTGGGAGGCTAGGGAGGAAATTGCCGGTCCCTTAGCTGAGATATTTGAATCATCAACAGCCACAGGAGAGGTGCCTGAAGATTGGAGGGTTTAAGAAGGGCTGTAGGGATAAGCCTGGGAACTACCGACCGGTGAGTCTCACTTCTGTAGTGGGTAAACTGTTAGAAGGTATTCTGAGGGACAGGATCTACAGGCATTTAGACAGTCAAGAAAAAGTCAGCATGGCTTTGTAAGGGAAAAGTCATGTCTCACTAAGTTTTTTGAAGGGGTGACAATGAAGGTAAGTGAGGGCAGTGCGGTCAACATTGTCTACATGGACTTTAGCAAGGTACCGCATGGTAGGTTGTTGCAACAGGTTAAATCTCATGGAATCCAGGGTGAGGTAGCCAAATGGATACAAAATTGGCTTGCCGACTGAAGCCAAAGGGTGGTTGTGGAGGGTGTTTTTTCAAACTGGAGGCCTGTGACCAGCACTGTGCCTCAGTGATCGGTGCTGGGTCCACTGTTATTTGTGAATTATATAAATGATTTGGATGAGAATGTAGGAGACATGGTTAGTAAGTTTGCAGATGGGGCAGCAGGGTGGCGCAAGTGGTTAGCACAGTTGCCTCACAGCGCTGTGGTCCCAGGTTCGATCCCGGCTCTGGGTCACTGTCTGTGTGGAGTTTGCACATTCTCCCCGTGTTTGTGTGGGTTTTGCCCCACAACCCAAAAGATGTGCAGGATAGGTGGATTGGCCATGCTAAATTGCCCCTTAATTGGAAAAAATGAATTAGATACTCTAAATTTTTTTTTTTTAAAGTAAGTTTGCAGATGACACCAAGATTGGTGGCATAGTGGATAGTGAAGAAGGTTATATAAGATTGCAACAGGATCTTGACCAATTGGACCAGTGGGCCGATGAATGGTAGATGGTGTTTAATTTGGATAAATGTGAGGTGATGCATTTTGGTAGATCAAATCAGGGCAGAACCTATTCAATTAATGGTAGGTTGGGGAGAGTTACAGAACAAAGTGATCCAGGAATACAGGTTCAAAGCTCCTCGAAGGTGGAATTGCAGGTGGACAGGGTGGTGAAGAAATGAAAAAATGAAAATGAAAATCGCTTATTGTCACGAGTAGGCTTCAATGAAGTTACTGTGAAAAGCCCCTAGTCGCCACATTCTCCGGCGCCTGTTCGGGGAGGCTGGTACGGGAATTGAACCGTGCTGCTGGCCTGCCTTGGTCTGCTTTCAAAGCCAGCAATTTAGCCCAGTGTGCTAAACCAGCCCCTGGCATTCAGCATGCTAGTTTTTATTGGTCAGAATATTGAATACAGGAGTTGGGACGTCTTGTTGAAGTTGTACAAGACCACCCATGGAATACTGTGTTCAGTTCTGGTCACCCTATTATAGGAAGGATATTGTTAAACTAGAAAGAGTGTGGAAGAGATTTACGAGGATGCTACCAGGACTTGATGGTCTGATTTATAAGGAGAGGCTGGATAGGCTGGGACTTTTTTCCCAGAGCATAGGAGGCTTAGGGGTGATCTTGTTGCAATGACTTAGGCCAGGCCTTTGAGATTGGCCAATTAGAATATGAGTTCCCTGATTAGTGGCCCAATCAGGGAACCCCTTTCTCTGTATATAACATTGATCTTCAGATCTTCTGAACTCCCAGTGTAGATAGTAAGCTGAATGTACCTGGTTGTTCAGCTGTTGATTTTGTAAATAAAAGGAATTCTGGTGAAGGGACCTCTGCCTCTGTGAACGTATTACACTTATTGATGTTTTTTAAAAAATGAGGAGCATCGATAAGGTAAATAGTCAACATCTTTTCCCAATGTTAAAGGAGTCTAAAACTAGAGGGCATAAGTTTAAGGTGAGAGAGGAGAGATACAAAAAAGACCAAAGAGAAAATTTCTTCACACAGAGGGTGGTGAGCATCTGGAACGAGCTGCCAGAGGCAGCGGTAGAGGTGGGTACAATTTCGTCCTTTAAAAAAGTTAGATAGTTACATGGGCAGAGTGGGTATAGAGGGATATGGGCCAAATGCGGCAAGTGG
Source organism: Scyliorhinus torazame (assembly GCF_047496885.1). Taxonomy (NCBI): domain Eukaryota; kingdom Metazoa; phylum Chordata; class Chondrichthyes; order Carcharhiniformes; family Scyliorhinidae; genus Scyliorhinus; species Scyliorhinus torazame. The sequence continues at coordinate 328,206,004 of NC_092710.1, forward strand.
GATTAGCTTAGTGATAGAAACTGGGCGGCATGGACCAGCTGGGCCGAAAGGCCTGTTTGCATGTTGTAAACATCTATGACTCATATCCAACACCTCTCCCATCACCCATGGCCCTTCCCATTCAATCGCAGAAGGTGTAACACCTGCCCTTTTATCTCTTCCATGCTTAACATCCCAGGCCCAAAACACTCATTCCAGGTTAAACTTGCATCTCTTCCAATTTGGTCTCCTGCATTCGCTGCTCCCAATGTGGTCTCTATATCAGAGAGACCAAACGCAGACTGGGTGATCGCTTTGCTGAACACCTTCGGTCTGTGCGCATTCAGGACCCTGACCTTCCTCTTGCTTGCCATTTTAACACAAGACCCTGCTCCCATGCCCACATGTCTGTCCTTGGTCTGCTGCAATGTTCCAGTGAAGCTCAAAGCTGGAGGAACAGCATCTCATCTTCCTGTTAGGCATGCTACAGCCTTCCGGTCTCAACATCGAACTCAACAACTTCAGATGATTAGCTCCACACCACCGCAACCCCTTTGTTTTCATTCCATTTCATTTTAACTGTCTTTTACATTTTATTTATTTCTTGTCTCTCCTTGTATATATATTCCCCCCCTTTCTTATCTCCCCTCTCCTTATGTTTTCTCCCTTTACTTCCCCCTTCCCCCCTTACATCCGTCACAGCTTACCCTCTGATGTTAGATCCTCCTTTCACACCTTTTGTTCTCTCTGAGGACTGCCATTAACACTCTTTTACCTTGGTTTCTGTGGCTATGATTCATCCAGCAGAGGGCAGTAGAGTGGAGCTGCTGATTGGCTGTTACGGGGTAAATTTGCATCAGTGCATTGCGGTTACCGTATCTTGAAGGTGGTTTGTGAAGGAGCTATTGTCAAGTGAAGTTAAACCCAAAACACTTCTTCAGTGTTTCCCTCCCTACCTCCTCCTCTAACCAAAAAAACAAGACAATCACTGTAAGGATCCCAGCCAAGTAAAGATCAAGACGGAGACTCGAGGGCAAGTAGAAGTAGAAAGAAGTTGAACCGTGATGTCACAGCCTGCAGGTAAGTGATTGGCTGGTGACTGGTAAGTCGTTTTTCTTTTCCCTGAGGTGTTATCGTGCGGGGCGCAGTGGTTGCTGAGTGAGTGCTTGTTGAGAAGGGGAGTAAATTTTTTTAAAACTCAATGTTGGGCGTTTCCAGCTGAATCCGGTCGGAGTGAGGACAGAGTGACTGCTGGGTAAGTAGTAAAAATTTAAATTGTTTGCACAGGCCCATAATAGCTGATTGCTGTTCTCTTGTGGGGCGCAGTGGTTGCTAGTTAAGTGTTTTATTTTTACCTGTATTTAAGTTGGGCAGTTTCTAAACCCTAGACACTACACTTGTAGTGTCCCCCACCCTTCCACCTCCTTTAACCTAAGGGGTAGAGTGAATAACAGGTAAGCTCTTCCTTTCTTTTTCTCTTTTTATCTAGAGGGGATGGTAGGGAAGGCAGTTCAATGTTCCTCCTGCAGAATGTTTGAGGTGAGAAACGCCATCAGTGTCCCTGCTGATTTCACCTGTGGGAAGTGCACCCATCTCCAGCTCCTCAGAAACCGCGTTTGGGAACTGGAGCTGGAGCTGGATGAGCTTCGGATCATTCGGGAGGCAGAGGTGGTCAGAGATAGTAGCTTCAGGGATGTAGTTACTCTGAAGATTCAAGTGAGAGGGGCTGGGAGGAAGCAGTCAGTGCAGGGATCCTCTGTGGTCTTTCCCCTCAGTAACAAGTATACCGTTTTGGATAATGTTGAGGGGGACGACCTACCAGGGGTAAGCCATGGTGAACGGATCTCCAGCACTGAGTCCGTCCCTATGGTTCAGAAGGGAAGGAGGGAGAGCAGGAGAGCAATAGTCATTGGGGACTCGATAGTTAGAGGGACAGGTGGACGGTTCTGTGGTAGCGAACGAAACTTACGGATGGTATGTTGCCTCCTGGGTGCCAAGGTCCGTGATGTCTCGGAGAGATTAACTGGTGCAGCAATAACCCAAGGCATGCAAGATTTCTCTTGGTTACATATCAACTCGAGAAGAATTAATCATCTGGCATTAGCATTATGCAACGCCAAGTCCTTCCCAAAGTTTACTGTGGTTTCAGAATCCTTAAAGGGGAGGGGAAAGTCACAAGTCGTAGTACACATCGGTACCAACGACATAGGTAAGAGAAGGGACGGGGATTTAAAACAGGAATTTAGGGAGCTATGGTGGAAGCTGAGAGCCAGGACAAACTATATTGTCATCTCTGGTTTGTTGCCGTTGCCATGTGCTAGTGAGGTGAGGAACAGGGAGAGAGTGCAGATAAACACATGGCTGCAGGGGTGGTGCAGGAGGGAGGATTTCAGGTACGTGGATAATTGGAGCACATTCTGTGGAAGGTGGGACCTGTACAGACAGGACGGTTTCCACCTGAACTAGAGGGGCACCAATATCCTGGAAGGGAAATTTGCTTCGGCTTTTCGGGGGGGTTTAAACGAATTTATCAGGGGGCTGGGAAAACGAGCTGTAGTCCAGAAGCCAGTGTCGAGAGTAGTGAGGTACTGAGGAGTGTACTGGCAGACAGAAAGGTGGGTTGAAGTGTGACTACTTCAATGCAAGGAGCATCCGGAATAAGGTAGGTGAATTTGGAGCGTGGATTGGTACTTGAGACTACGATGTTGTGGCCATTACAGAGACATGGTTAGAACAGGGACAGGAATGGTTGTTAGAAGTTCCAGGGTATAGATGTTTCAGTAAGAGTAGGGAAGGTGGTAAAAGAGGTGGAGGAGTAGCATTGCTAATCAAGGATAGTTTAATGGCTGCAGAAAGGCAGTTTGAAGGGGATCTGCCTACTGAGGTAATATGGGCCGAAGTTAGAAATAGGAAAGGAGTGGTCACATTGTTAGGAGTTTTCTATAGGCCCCCAAATAGTAATAGAGATGTGGAGGAAGAAATTGCAAAACAGATTATGGATAGGTGTGGAGGTCTCAGGGTAGTTGTCATGGGTGACTTGAACTTTCCAAATATTGATTGGAACCTCTATAGGTCGAACAGTTTGGATGGGGCAGTTTTTGTACAGTGTGTGCAGGAGGGTTTCCTGACACAATATGTGGATAGGCCGACAAGAGAGGGGGCCACATTGGATTTGATACTGGGTAATGAACCGGGCCAAGTGTTAGATTTGTTTGTGGGAGAGCACTTTGGAGATAGTGACCACAATTCGGTGTCTTTCACTATTGCAATGGGGAGTGATAGGGCCATACAAGGTTTATAATTGGGGGAGGGGTAATTATGATGCGATTAGGCAAGAATTGGGGAGCATAAGATGGGAACAGAAACGGTCAGGGAAAGGCACAAATGAAAAGTGGAGCTTGTTCAAGGAACAAATACTGCGTGTTCTTGATAGACATGTCCCTGTCAGGCAGAGAGGAAATGGACGTGTGAGGGAACTATGGTTCACAAAAGAGGTTGAATGTCTTGTCAAGAGGAAAAAGGAAGAGTATGTAAGGATGAGAAAACAAGGTTCAATAGAGTCGTTTGAGGGTTACAAGGTAGCAAGGAATGAGCTGAAAAAAGGGCTTAGGAGAGCTAGGAGGGGGCATGAGACGTCCTTGGCGGGTCGGATCAAGGAAAACCCCAAGGCTTATGTGAAAAATAAAGAATGACCAGGGTGAGGGTAGGGCCAGTGAAACACAGTAGTGGGAACTTGTGCATGGAGTCAGAAGAAATAGGAGAGGCGTTGAATGAATACTTTTCTTCGGTGTTCACAAAGGAGAGGGGCCATGTTTTTGAGCATGAGAGTGTGATTCAGGCAGGTAGGCTGGAGGAAGTCGATGTTCTGAGGAAGGATGTATTAGCAATTTTGAAAAACCTGGGCCAGATGGGATATACCCAAGGATTCTTTGGGAGGCAAGGGATGAGATTGCAGAGCCTTTGGTTTTGATCTTTGGGTCCTCGCTGTCCACGGGGATAGTCATGATGTGGAGATGCCGGCGTTGGACTGGGGTGAGCACAGTACGAAGTCTTACAACACCAGGTTAAAGTCCAACAGGTTTGTTTCGATGTCACTAGCTTTCGGAGCGCTGCTCCTTCCTCAGGTGAATGAAGAGGTCTGTTCCAGAAACACATATATAGACAAATTCAAAGATGCCAAACAATGCTAGGAATGCGAGCATTAGCAGGTGATTAAATCTTTACAGATCCAGAGATGGGGTAACCCCAGGTTAAAGAGGTGTGAATTGTCTCAAGCCAGGACAGTTGGTAGGATTTTGCAGGCCAGATGGTGGGGGATGAATGTAATGTGACATGAATCCCAGGTCCCGGTTGAGGCCGCACTCATGTGTGCGGAACTTGGCTATAAGTTTCTGCTTGGCGATTCTGCGTTGTCGCGGGTCCTGAAGGCCGCCTTGGAGAACCCTTACCCGGAGATCAGAGGCTGAATGCCCTTGACTGCTGAAGTGTTCCCCGACTGGAAGGGAACATTCCTGCCTGGTGATTGTTGCGCGATGTCCGTTCATTCGTTGTCGCAGCGTCTGCATGGTCTCGCCAATGTACCACGCTTCGGGACATCCTTTCCTGCAGCGCATGAGGTAGACAACGTTGGCCGAGTCGCACGAGTATGTACCGCGTACCTGGTGGGTGGTGTTCTCACGTGTAATAGTGGTATCCATGTCGATGATCTGGCACGTCTTGCAGAGATTGCCATGACAGGGTTGTGTGGTGTCGTGGTCACTGTTCTGAAGACTGGGTAATTTGCTGCACACAATGGTTCATTTCAGGTTGCGCGGTTGTTTGAAGGCAAGTAGTGGGGGTGTGGGGATGACCTTGGCAAGATGTTCGTCGTCATCAATGACGTGTTGAAGGCTGTGAAGAAGATGACGTAGTTTCTCCGCTCCGGGGAAGTACTGGACAACGAAGGGTATTCTGTCGGTTGTGTCCCATGTTTGTCTTCTGAGGAGGTCGGTCCGGTTTTTCGCTGTGGCGCGTTGGAACTGTCGATCGATGAGTCGAGTGCCATATCCCGTTCGTACGAGGGCATCTTTCAACGTCTGTAGATGTCCGTTACGCTCCTCCTCGTCTGAGCAGATCCTGTGTATACGGAGCGCTTGTCCATAGGGGATGGCTTCTTTAATGTGTTTAGGGTGGAAGCTGGAGAAGTGGAGCATCATGAGGTTATCCGTGGGTTTGCGGTAAAGCGAAGTGCTGAGGTGACCGTCCTTGATGGAGACGAGTGTGTCCAAGAATGCAACTGATTTTGGAGAGTAGTCCATGGTGAGTCTGATGGTTGGATGGAACTTATTAATGTCATCGTGTAGTCGTTTCAGTGATTCTTCGCCGTGGGTCCAAAGGAAAAAAATGTCATCGATGTATCTGGTGTATAACATCGGTTGAAGGTCCTGTGCGGTGAGTAGGTCCTGTTCAAACTTGTGCATGAAGATGTTGGCGTATTGGGGTGCGAATTTGGTCCCCATGGCTGTTCCGTGCGTCTGGATGAAGAACTTGTTGTCGAAGGTGAAGACGTTGTGATCCAGAATGAAGCGGATGAGTTGCAGAATTGGTCTGGAGATTGGCAGTTGTCGGTGTTGAGTACTGAGGCTGTTGCAGCAATGCCGTCGTCATGGGGGATGCTGGTTGAGAGTGCCGAGACGTCCATTGTGACGAGGAATGTTCCTGGTTCAACTGGTCCATGGGTGCTGAGTTTCTGTAGAAAGTCCGTCGTGTTGCGACAGAAGCTGGGTGTACCTTGTACGATGGGTTTCAAGATGCCCTCGATGTAGCCAGAGAGGTTCTCACACAGGGTCCCATTGCCTGAAACGATAGGGCGGCCTGGTGTGTTGGCCTTATGTATTTTTGGGAGGCAGTAGAGATCTCCAATGCGGGGAGTACGTGGGATGAGAGCACGTAGGGTGCTCTGAAGATCTGGATCCAAGGTCTTGATCAGTCTGTTAAGTTGGCGGATGTGTTCCTTGGTCGGATCTGCGGGTAACTGTCTGTAGTGTTCTTGGTTGTTTAGTTGTCGGTATACTTCTTTGCAGTAGTCCATTCTGTTCAGTACGACAGTGGCCCTTTGTCTGCTGGTTTGATGACGATGCTGTGGTTGGTCTTGAGAGCGCGGATGGCATTGCGTTGTGCTTGGGTGACGTTCAGGGTTGTCTTGTGAATGCGACTGATGAATCTGGCATTGACGCGACTCCTGACGGCTTGAGCATACATGTCGAGTCTAAGGCAGCGGCCTTCCGGAGGGGTCCAATTCGACTCTTTCCTCTTCGGTTGCCGCACCGCAGATCTCTCGGTCTGCTGTTCCGGTTCATTGGTAGTCTGCTTGGGTTCGCTGTTGGCCTCTTGGGGTCTGTGGCCTCACGGGGATAGTGCCAGAGGACTGGAGAGTGGTGAATGTTGTTCTTCTGTTCAAGAAAGGGAATAGGAATGACCCTGGTAATTATAGGCCAGTTAGTCTTACTTTGGTGGTCGGGAAGATAATGGAAAAGGTCCTGAAGGATAGGATTTATGACCATTTGGAAAGATGCAGCTTAATCCGGGATAGTCAACACGGATTTGTGAAGGGTAGGTCTTGCCTCACAAATTTGATTGAATTATTTAAGGAGGTAACTAAGTGTGTAGATGAAGGTAGAGCAGTTGATGTCGTATACATGGCTCTTAGTAAGATGTTTGATGAGGTTCCCCATGGTCAGCTCATGAAGAAAGTAAGGAGGTGTGGGATAGAGAGAAATTTGGCCAATTGGATAAGTAACTGGCTATCACATAGAAGACGGAGGGTGGTGGTGGATGGAAAATTTTCAGACTGGAGACCAGTTACCAGCGGTGTACCACAGGGATCAGTGCTGGGTCCTCTGTTATTTGTGATTTTTATCAATGACTTGGAGGAGGGGGCTGAAGGGTGGGTCAGTAAATTTGCTGATGACACCAGGATTGGTGGAGCAATGGATGAGGTGGAGGGCTGTTGTAGGCTGCAAAGAGACATTGATAGGATGCAGAGCTGGGCCGAAAAATGGCGGATGGAGTTTAAGTGCGAGGTGATTCATTTTGGTAGAAAATATTTGAATGTGGATTACAGGGTCAACGGCAGGGTTCTGAGGAATGTAGAGGAATAGAGGGATCTTGTGATTCATGTACACAGATCTCTGAAGGTTGCCACTCAAGTGGATAGAGCCGTGAAGAAGGCTTATAGTGTGTTAGCGTTTATTAACGGGGGCTTCAGTTTTCGAGCCGCAGGTTTATGCTGCAACTATACATGACCCTGGTGGGACCATGTTTGGAGTATTGTGTGCAGTTGTGGTCACCTCATTGTAGGAAGAATGTGGAAGCATTGGAAAAGGTGCAAAGGAGATTTACCTGGTTTGCAGGATAGGTCTTATGAGGAAAGGTTGAGGAAGCTAGGGCTTTTCTCTTTGGAGTGGAGGAGGATGAGCGGTGACTTAATAGAGGTTTATAAGATAATGAGGGGGATAGATAGAGTGGACGTTCAGAGACTATTTCCTCGGGTGGATATAACTGTTACAAGGGGGCATAACTATAAGATTCAGGGTGGGAGATATAGGAGAGATGTCCGAGGTAGGTTCTTTACTCAGAGAGTGGTTAGGGTGTGGAATGGACTGCCTGCTGTGATAGTGGCGTTGGACACTTTAAGAACTTTCAAGCGGTTATTGGATAGGCACATGGAGCACACCAGAATGACAGGGAGTGGGATAGCTTGATCTTGGTTTCGGACAATGCTCGGCACAACATCGAGGGCCGAAGGGCCTGTTCTGTGCTGTACTGTTCTATGTTCTATGTTCTATCTTTCATTCCCTCACTTCACAGTATAAAAATCTCCCACTTTCTATGTCTTTTAGCTTTGACAAAGGGTCATCTGGACTTGAAACGTTAGCTCATTTTTCTCCCTACAGATGCTGCCAGACCTGCTGAGATTTTCCAGCATTTTCTCTTTTGGTTAAACCAGGGTGGTTATGTTGCGGCTGTATAGGGTGTTGGTGAGGCCACACCTGGAGTACGGTGTACAGTTTTGGTCTCCTTACTTGAGAAAGGATGTACTGGCACTGGAGTGCGTGCAGAGGAGATTCACTAGGTTGATTCCGGAGTTGAGAGGATTAGTTTATGAGGAGAGACTAAGTAGACTGGGCCTGTACTCATTGGAATTTAGAAGGATGAGGGGGAATCTTATAGAAACATATAAAATTAAGAAGGGAATAGATAGGGTAGAAGCAGGGAGGTTGTTTCCATTGGTGGGTGAAACTAGAACTCAGGAGCATAGTCTCACAATAAGGGAGAGCAGATTTAGGACTGAGTTGAGGAGGAACTTCTTCACCCAAAGGATCTTGAATCTGTGGAATTCGCTGCCCAGTGAAGCAGTTGAGGCTACCTCGTGAAATATTTTTAAGGCAAAGATAGTTAGATTTTTGAACAGTAAAGGAATAAAGGGTTCTGGTGAGCGCGCCCCCACATTCCCCTAAACAACCCCAGGTAATGATTGGAATAATGCTGGATTAAGGGAGAAGAGGGAGAGGAATTACTGATATGTGTTCAGGAGAGTATGTTCTCAGTCCAACCAGGAAGGGGGCCTTGCTGGATCTGGTGCTGGGGAATGAGGTGGGCCTGTGACCTAAGTGTCTGTGAAGGACACTCAGGTCAGAGTGAGCCTCGTATCACAAAGTTCAGATAAGTAATGGAGAAGAGAAAAGAACAATCAAAAGTAGAATTTCTCAATTGGAAGAGAGCTGATTTCCAAGGGATCAGGGTGATTCTAGTCAGGGAAAATTGGAAGCGATGACAACCTGTAATGGAACACTGACACATCTTTAAGAAAGAGATATTTCACAGAGCCTTAGAGTCTGCGGCACGGAAAAGACCCTTCGGCCCATCACGTCTGTGCTGGTCAAACACAACCACCTAATTATTCTAATCCAATTTTCCAGCACGTGGCACACAGCTTTGTTTGCCCTGGGATCGCAACTGCACATCTAAACACTTCAATGAAATGAAAATTGCTTATTGTCACAAGTAGGCTTCAAATGAAGTTACTGTGAAAAGCTCCTAGTCGCCACATTCCGGCGCCTGTTCGGGGAGGCTGGTACGGGAATGTCAATATCAGGAGGGTCTCTGCCTCCACCACCCTTTCAGGCAGCGAGTTCCAGACTCCCACCACCCTCTGGGTGAAAAGGAATTTTCTCACATCCCCTCGAAACCTCCTGCCCCTTACCTTAAATGTATGCCCCCTGGTCAAGGACCTCTCCACCAAGGGGGAAAGGTTTTTCCTGTCACTCTATCTATGCCTCTCATAATTTTATACATCTCAATCATGTTCCCCCTCAAGTCTCCTCTTCTCCAAGGAAAACATCCCCAGTCTATCCAATCTCTCTTCATAACTCTCCATAAAGCGGGAGGGGAGCAGGTTAGTCAATTTCAGCGGGAGCAGTGCGCAAGTGATTTCTGGGAGGTAAGTTTCTCGTTTAAAAACACTTACCTTCACAGGAGCAGGCCAGTCGATTTCAGCGGGAGCGGTGCGCAAGTGATTTCTGGGAGACCTTCACAGGAGCAGGCTAGTCAATTTCAGCGGGAGCGGTGCGCAAGTGATTTCTGGGAGACCTTCACAGGAGCAGGCTAGTCAATTTCAGCGGGAGCAGTGCGCAAGTGATTTCTGGGAGGTAAGTTTCTCCTTTAAAAACACTTGTCTTTGCAGGAGTAGGCCAGACGATTTCAGCGGGAGCGGAGCAGGTTAGTCAATTTCAGCGGGAGCAGTGCGCAAGTGATTTCTGGGAGGTAGGTTTCTCCTTTAAAAACACTTGTCTTTGCAGGGGCAGGCCAGTCGATTTCAGCGGGAGCGGTGCGTTAGTGATTTCTGGGAGACCTTCACAGGAGCAGGCTAGTCAATTTCAGCGGTAAACACTTACCTAGTCCCGTTTTCGGTCCCTCTTTGCTGTTTTTTTTTAAATTTTAGTGTTTAAGGTGGGAACAGGAAATTCGACCCACGGACTTCTGGGAAGACCCTCGCCAATAAATTCTGGTGGAGAGGAAACCCGAGACACTACACGTGTAGTGTCTCCCACCCGCCCTCCTCCTCTAACCTAATAATAAAACCCATTGGTGTGAGGTAAGTACCATATTTTATTATTATTATTATTTTTTTGTTTAATTTAATTTAGTTGTTAGCCAGATCTTGGTAGAAAGTTAGAGGGATGGCAGGGAAGGGAGTGCAATGTTCCTCCTGCAGGATGTTTGAGGTGAGGGATGCCGTTAGTGTCCCTGCTGATTTTCCCTGCAGGAAGTGCTGCCATCTCCAGCTTCTCCAAGACCGAGTTAGGGAACTGGAGCTGGAGTTGGAAGAACTTCGGATCATTCGGGAGGCAGAGGGGGTCATAGATAGCAGCTTCAGGGAATTAGTTACACCAAAGATTGGAGATAGATGGGTAACTGTAAGAGGGACTGGGAAGAAGCAGTCAGTGCAGGGATCCCAGGTGCAAGGGTACGTGATGTCTCGGATCGTGTTTTCCGGGTCCTTAGGGGGGAGAGGGAGCAGCCCCAAGTCGTAGTCCACATTGGCACTAACGACATAGGTAGGAAAGGGGACAAGGATGTCAGGCAGGCTTTCAGGGAGCTAGGATGGAAGCTCAGAATTAGAACACAGTTGTTATCTCTGGGTTGTTGCCCGTGCCACGTGATAATGAGATGAGGAATAGGGAGAGAGAGCAATTAAACACGTGGCTACAGGGATGGTGCAGGCGGGAGGGATTCAGATTTCTGGATAACTGGGGCTCTTTCTGGGGAAGGTGGGACCTCTACAGACAGGATGGTCTACATGTGAACCTGAGGGGCACAAATATCCTGGGGGGGAGATTTGTTAGTGCTCTTTGGGGGGGTTTAAACTAATGCAGCAGGGGCATGGGAACCTGGATTGTAGTTTTAGGGTAAGGGAGAATGAGAGTGTAGAGGACAGGAGCACAGATTTGACGTCGCAGGAGGGGGCCAGTGTTCAGGTAGGTGGTTTGAAGTGTGTCTACTTCAATGCCAGGAGTATACGAAATAAGGTAGGGGAACTGGCAGCATTGGTTGGTACCTGGGACTTCGATGTTGTGGCCATTTCGGAGACATGGATAGAGCAGGGACAGGAATGGATGTTGCAGGTTCCGGGGTTTAGGTGTTTTAGTAAGCTCAGAGAAGGAGGCAAAAGAGGGGGAGGTGTGACGCTGCTAGTCAAGAGCAGTATTATGGTGGCGGAGAGGATGCTAGATGGGGACTCATCTTCCGAGGTAGTATGGGCTGAGGTTAGAAACATGAAAGGAGAGGTCACCCTGTTGGGAGTCTTCTATAGGCCTCCAAATAGTTCTAGGGATGTAGAGGAAAGGATGGCGAGGATGATCCTGGATAAGAGCGAAAGTAACAGGGTAGTTATTATGGGCGACTTTAACTTTCCAAATATTGACTGGAAAAGATATAGTTCGAGTACATTAGATGGGTCGTTTTTTGTACAGTGTGTGCAGGAGGGTTTCCTGACACAATATGTTGACAGGCCAACAAGAGGTGAGGCCACGTTGGATTTGGTTTTGGGTAATGAACCAGGCCAGGCGTTGGATTTGGAGGTAGGAGAGCACTTTGGGGACAGTGGCCACAATTCGGTGACGTTTACGTTAATGATGGAAAGGGATAAGTATACACCGCAGGGCAAGAGTTATAGCTGGGGGAAGGGCAATTATGATGCCATTAGACGTGACTTGGGGGGGATAAGGTGGAGAAGTAGGCTGGAAGTGTTGGGCACACTGGATAAGTGGAGCTTGTTCAAGGATCAGCTACTGCGTGTTCTTGATAAGTATGTACCGGTCAGGCAAGGAGGAAGGCGTCGAGCGAGGGAACCGTGGTTTACCAAAGAAGTGGAATCTCTTGTTAAGAGGAAGAAGGAGGCCTATGTGAAGATGAGGTGTGAAGTTTCAGTTGGGGCAATGGATAGTTACAAGGTAGCGAGGAAGGATCTAAAGGAGGGGACATGGGAAGTATTTGGCAGGAAGGATCAAGGAAAACCCAAAAGCTTTCTATAGGTATGTCAGGAATAAGCGAATGACTAGGGAAAGAGTAGGATCAGTCAAGGACAGGGATGGGAAGTTGTGTGTGGAGTCTGAAGAGATAGGCGAGATACTAAATGAATATTTTTCGTCAGTATTCACTCAGGAAAAAGATAATGTTGTGGAGGAGAATGCTGAGAACCAGGCTAATAGAATAGATGGCTTTGAGGTACGTAGGGAAGAGGTGTTGGCAATTCTGGACAGGCTGAAAATAGATAAGTCCCCAGGGCCTGATGGGATTTATCCTAGGATTCTCTGGGAGGCCAGGGAAGAGATTGCTGGACCTTTGGCTTTGATTGTTATGTCATCTTTGGCTACAGGAATAGTGCCAGAGGACTGGAGGATAGCAAATGTGGTCTGTTTGTTCAAAAAGGGGAGCAGAGACAACCCCGGCAACTATAGACCGGTGAGCCTCACGTCTGTAGTGGGTAAAGTCTTGGAGGGGATTATAAGAGACAAGATTTATAATCATCTAGATAGGAATAATATGATCAGGGATAGTCAGCATGGCTTTGTGAAGGGTAGGTCATGACTCACAAACCTTATCGAGTTCTTTGCGAAGGTGACTGAACAGGTAGACGAGGGTAGAGCAGTTGATGTGGTGTATATGGATTTCAGCAAAGCGTTTGATAAGGTTCCCCACGGTAGGCTATTGCAGAAAATACGGAGGCTGGGGATTGAGGGGGATTTAGAGGTGTGGATCAGAAATTGGCAAGCTGAAAGAAGACAGAGGGTGGTGGTTGATGGGAAATGTTCAGAATGGAGTTCAGTTACAAGTGGAGTACCACAAGGATCTGTTCTGGGGCCGTTGCTGTTTGTCATTTTTATCAATGACCTAGAGGAAGGCGCAGAAGGGTGGGTGAGTAAATTTGCAGACGATACTAAAGTCGGTGGTGTTGTCGATAGTGTGGAAGGATGTAGCAGGTTACAGAGGGATATAGATAAGCTGCAGAGCTGGGCTGAGAGGTGGCAAATTGAGTTTAATGTAGAGAAGTGTGAGGTGATTCACTTTGGAAGGAATAACAGCAATGCGGAATATTTGGCTAATGGTAAAGTTCTTGGAAGTGTGGGTGAGCAGAGGGATCTAGGTGTCCATGTACATAGATCCCTGAAAGTTGCCACCCAGGTTGATAGGGTTGTGAAGAAGGCCTATGGAGTGTTGGCCTTTATTGGTAGAGGGATTGAGTTCCGGAGTCAGGAGGTCATGTTGCAGCTGTACAGAACTCTGGTACGGCCGCATTTGGAGTATTGCGTACAGTTCTGGTCACCGCATTATAGGAAGGACGTGGAGGCTTTGGAGCGGGTGCAGAGGAGATTTACCAGGATGTTGCCTGGTATGGAGGGAAAATCTTATGAGGAAAGGCTGATGGACTTGGGGTTGTTTTCGTTGGAGAGAAGAAGGTTAAGAGGAGACTTAATAGAGGCATACAAAATGATCAGGGGGTTAGATAGGGTGGACAGTGAGAGCCTTCTCCCGCGGATGGAAATGGCTGGCACGAGGGGACATAGCTTTAAACTGAGGGGTAATAGATATAGGACAGAGGTCAGAGGTAGGTTCTTTATGCAAAGAGTGGTGAGGCCGTGGAATGCCCTACCTGCAACAGTAGTGAACTTGCCAACATTGAGGGCATTTAAAAGTTTATTGGATAAACATATGGATGATAATGGCATAATGTAGGTTAGATGGCTTTTGTTTCGGTGCAACATCGTGGGCCGAAGGGCCTGTACTGCGCTGTATCGTTCTATGTTCTATAACTAAAACTCTCCCCAGGCACATTTTGGTGAATATCCTCTGCACCCTTTCCAGTGCGATCACATCCTTTCTGTCATGTGGATTCCAGAACTGCACAAATACTGTAGCTGTGACCAAACCAATTTTTACAGATCCAGCATAACCTCCCTGCTCTTAAAATAATAATAATAATAATCTTTATTGTCACAAGTGGGCTTACATTAACACAGCAATGAAGTTACTGTGAAAATCCCCCAGTCGCCACATTCCGGCGCCTATTCGGGTCACAGAGGGAGAATTCAGAATGTCCAATTCACCTAACAGCACGTCTTTCGGGACTTGTGGGAGGAAACTGGAGCACCCGGGGGAAACCCACGCAGACACGGGGAGAACATGCAGATTCCACACAGACAGTGACCCAAGCCGGGAATCGAACCTGGGACCCTGCCGCTGTGAAGCAAATGTGCTACCCACTGTGTTACAGTGCCGCCCTTATCTGTACCTCAGCTATACCCCTATCTACCTCGGCTAAAATAAGGCAAGTATACCATCTGCATGGCCTTCTTAACCACGTCATCCACCTGCCCTGCTACCTTATGGATTGGATTGGATTGGATTGGATTTGTTTATTGTCACGTGTACTGAGGTACAGTGAAAAGTATTTTTCTGTGAGCAGCTCAACAGATCATTAAGTACATGAGAAGAAAAGTTCCCAGACTTCTGTATCTCCTGTCCGATGGAAGAAGTTGGAAGAGTGAGTAAGCCGGTGGGAGGGATCTTTGATTATACTGCCCACTTTCCCCAGGCAGCGGGAGCTGTAGATGGAGTCAATGGATGGGAGGCAGGTTCGTGTGATGGACTGGGCGGTGTTCACGACTCTCTGAAGTTTCTTGCGGTCCTGGGTCGAGCAGTTGCCATACCAGGCTGTGATGCAGCCCAATAGGATGCTTTCTGTGGTGCATCTGTAAAAGTTGGTAAGAGTCAATGTGGACATGCCGAATTTCCTTAGTTTCCTGAGGAAGTATAGGCGCTGTTGTGCGTTCTTGGTGGTAGCGTCGACATGGGTGGACCGGGACAGATTTTTGGAGATGTGCACCCCTAGGAATTTGAAACTGCTAACCATCTCCACCTTGCCCCCTTGATGCTGACAGGGGTGTGTACGGTACTTTGCTTCCTGAAGTCAATTACCAGCTCTTTAGTTTTGCTGGCATTGAGGGAGAGATTGTTGTCGCTACACCACTCCACTAGGTTCTCTATCTCCCTCCTATAATCGGACTCGTCGTTATTCGAGATCCAGCCCACTATGGTCGTATCGTCAGCAAACTTGTAGATGGAGTTGGAACCAAGTTTTGCCACGCAGTCGTGTGTGTACAGGGAGTAGAGTAGGGGGCTAAGTACGCAGCCTTGCGGGGCACCGGTGTTGAGCACTATTGTGGAGGAGGTGTTGTTGTTCATTCTTTCTGATTATGGTCTGTTGGTCAGAAAATCGAGGATCCAGTTGCAGAGTGGGGAGCCAAGTCCTAGGTTTTGGAGCTTTGATATGAGCTTGGCTGGGATTATGGTGTTGAAGGCGGAGCTGTAGTCAATAAATAGGAGTCTAATGTAGGAGTCCTTGTTTTCGAGATGCTCTAAGGATGAGTGTAGGGCCAGGGAAATGGTGTCTGATGTGGACTGGTTGCAGCGGTATGCGAATTGCAGTGGATCAAGGCATTCTGGGAGTATGGAGGTGATGCGCTTCATGATCAACCTCTCGAAGCACTTCATTACGGCTGAAGTCAGGGCCACTGGTCGGTAGTCATTGAGGCACATTGCCTGGTTCTTCTTTGGTACGGTATAATGATGGTCTTCTTGAAGCAGGTGGGGACCTCGGAGTGGAGTAGGGACAGGTTAAAGATGTCCGTGAATACCTCTGCCAGCTGGTCTGCGCAGGGTCTGAGTGCATGACCAGGGATCCCGTCTGGGCCCGTCGCCTTCCGAGGGTTCACTTTCAGGAAGGCCAATCTGACTTTGGAAGCTGTGATGGTGGGTATGGGTGAATTCTGGGCTGCTGGGGCACTCGCCAGCGAATTGTTGGTTACCTGCTCGAACCGAGCATAGAATGCATTGAGTTCATCGGGAAGGGGTGCGCTGCTGCCAGAGATACTGTTCTGCTTCGCTTTGTAGCCCGTTATGTTGTTTAGTCCTTGCCACAACCGCCGAGTCTGTGACTCTAGTTTGGTTTGATATTCTCTCTTGGCATTCCGGATGGCTTTGCGGAGGTCATACCTGGATTTCTTGTATAGGTCAGGGTCGTCTGCCTTGAACGCCTCAGATCTGTCCTTCAGTAGGGAGTCAATCTCGCGATTGAGCCATGGTTTCCGGTTTGGGAATGTACATACTGCTTTCTTTGGCACGCAGTTGTCCACACATTTGCTGATGAAGTCTGTGACGGTGGTGGCATACTCATTTAAGTTGGTCGCTGAGTTCTTAAATATGGACCAGTCCACTGTCTCTAAGCAGTCACGTAAGAGCTCTTCTGTCTCCTCGGACCAGCACTGCCCAACCTTCTTAGCTGGATTCTCCCGCTTGAGTTTCTGCTTGTTTGCCGGGAGAAGGAGCATCATCTTATGGTCTGATTTCCCAAAGTGCGGTCGGGGGATGGAACAGTAGGCGCCCTTGATTTTTGAGTAGCAGTGGTCAAGAGTGTTGTCGCCCCTGGTGGGACAGGAGATGTGCTGGTGGAATTTTGGCAGTACACTCTTGATGTACATCAAGGGACCGGTGTACATGCACGATAAGGTCCCTCTGATCCTCGGTGATTCCCAGGATCCTGCCGTTCACCATTTATTCCCTTGCCTTTTTCATCCTGTCCCAAGGCATCATCTCACACTTATCTGAATTAAATTCTATTTGCCACTGATTAGCCTATCTGCCCAGCCCGTTTATATCCTCCTCTAGTCTAAGGCTCAAAGAACCTGATCTACGTCCCCCCGGCTCCACACACAAATTACCACCGTTGTGCTTAATAGATCCCACGCTTTCCAGAGTTATTCTTCTACATTGAATGCACTTGTAAAACAATTGAGCATTTTCCTTTACTTTACCTTCCTGAATCCTTTTGTGTCCTACTTTGATCTCCTCATTTCCTTTCTAAGTTTCCTCGTGCACATTCTATAAACCTCCAGGGCTTCTGCTGTTTTGAGCCTCTATCTGCCAGAAGCCTCCCCTTTTCTCTTTATCCAATGCTGTATAAACCCCAATATCTCGGGTTCACTGGATTTGCTGGTTTCACCCTTTTTCTTTATTGGAAAGTTTCAGGTACAGTCTAGTTTCAGATACAGGCTAGTTTCAGGTACAGTCTAGTTTCAGGTACAGGCTAGTTTCAGGTACAGGCTAGTTTCAGGTACAGTCTAGTTTTAGATACAGGCTAGTTTCAGATACAGGCTAGTTTCAGATACAGGCTAGTTTCAGGTACAGCCTAGTTTCGGGCACAGGCTAATTTCAGGAACAGGCTAGTTTCAGATACAGGCTAGTTCCAGTTACAGGCTAGTTTCGGGTACAGACGAGTTTCGGGTACAGGCTAGTTTCAGGTACAGGCTAGTTTCGGATACAGGCTAGTTTCAGATACAGGCTAGTTTCAGATACAGGCTAGTTTCAGGTAAAGGCTAGTTTCAGGTATCGGCTAGTTCCAGGTACAGGCTAGTTTCAGGTACAGGTTAGTTTCAAAGAACAAAGAAAAGTACAGCACAGGAACAGGCCCTTCGGCCCTCCAAGCCTCTGCCGACCATGCTGCCTGTTTAAACTAAAATCTTATGTACTTCCGGGGTCTGTATCCCTCTATTCCCATCCTATTCATGTATTTGTCAAGATGCCCCTTAAATGTCACTATCGTCCCTGCTTCCACCACCTCCTCCAGCAGCAAGTTCCAGGCACCCACTACCCTCCGTGTAAAAAACCTGCCTCGTACATCTCCTCTAAACCTTGCCCCCTCACCTTAAACCTATGCCCCCCAGTAATTGACCCCTCTACCCTGGGAAAAAGCCTCTGACTATCCACTCTGTCTATGCCCCTCATAATTTTGTAGATCTCTATCAGGTCGCCCCTCAACCGCCGTTGTTCCAGTGAGAACAAACCGAGTTTATTCAACTTCTCCTCATAGCTAATGCCCTCCATACCAGGCAACATCCTGGTAAGTCTCTTCTGCATCCTCTCTATAGCCTCCACATCCTTCTGGTAGTGTGGTGACCAGAATTGAACACTATACTCCAAGTGTGGCCTAACTAAGGTTCTATACAGCTGCAACATGACTTGCCAATTTATATACTCAATGCCCCAGCCAATAAAGGCAAGCATGCCGTATGTCTTCTTGACTACCTTCTCCATCTGTGTTGCCCCTTTCAGTGACCTGTGGACCTGTACACCTAGATCCCTCTGACTTTCAATACTCTTGAGGGTTCTACCATTCACTGTATACTCCCGACCTGCATTAGACCTTCCAAAATGCATTACCTCACATTTGTCCAGATTAAACTCCATCTGCCATCTCTCCACCCAAGTCTCCAAACGATCTAAATCCTGCTATGTCCTCTGACAGTCCTCATCGCTATCAGCAATTCCACCAACCTTGGTGTCGTCTGCAAACTGACTAATCAGACCAGTTACATTTTCCTCCAGGTACAGGCTAGTTTCAGGTACAGGCTAGTTTTGGATACAGGTTAGTTTCAGATACAGGCTAGTTTCAGGTACAGGCTAGTTTTGGATACAGGCTAGTTTCAGATACAGGCTAGTTTCAGGCACAGGCTAGTTTCAGGTACAGGTTAGTTCCAGGTACAGGCTAGTTTCAGGTACAAGCTAGTTTTGGATACAGGTTAGTTTCAGATACAGGCTAGTTTCAGGTACAGGCTAGTTTCGGATACAGGCTAGTTTCAGATACAGGCTAGTTTCAGGTACAAGCTAGTTTCGGATACAGGCTAGTTTCTGGTACAGGCTAGTTTCGGATACAGGCTAGTTTCAGATACAGGCTAGTTTTAGGTACAGACTAATTTCAGGTCCAGGCTAGTTTCAGGTACAGGGTAGTTTCAGATACATGGTAGTTTAAGGTACAGGCTGGATACGTTCCAACAAGCAGAAAGATAGGGAAACAAATGATGAGGGAAACAGACAATATGAACAAACAAGAAACGCTATCCTAACAATTTAACAACATACCCGATACTATCCCAACTCCTTTCTCCCACCCTGAACTCTATCCTCTATTTTACTATCACTTCCCTCTCCATCCCCCTCCCTGTCCCCACACTTTCCACCCTCCTGCCCCACTCCCCTCCTCCTCTAGTTCCAGGTACAGGCTAGTCTCACGCTGCTTCTTACCCCTTACACTCCCAACGCTCACACCTACCCTCACTCTCTAACTCCCTTTGCCATCCGCCTTCCCATCAAAATTCCAACATCCCCTCACCCTCTCAATCTTTACTCCTTTCTCCACTTTCACACTCCCCCTTAACCTCACCCACCCACATTCCATTCCCCCTACATCCCTACTCTCCCCATACCTGCTTCCACGATCCTTCTAAACCCTTCCCATAATCCTACCCCACACTAGTCCCCTGATCCTTTACCTATCCTCTCCAACCAACCCCTCCCATCACTCACTATACACAAGACCCTCCACCCTCCCCGTCACATCCCACCCTACTCTCACATCCCCCTGCCTCCCCTCTTCTCTTCCCCTTCCCTCCCTTCCCATTCATCCTGTTCCCTCCCTCCTTCCCATTCCCTTCCTCCCAATCTCCCTCCTCTCCCCTCAGCCCCTTCCTACCTCCCCTCACCCCTCCCCTCCCTTCCCATTCCTCCCGTTCCCTCCCTTCGTCCCATTCCCTTCCTCCCAACCTCCCTCCCCTCATCCCCTCTCCTTCCCTCTCTTCCCTCGCTTCCTCCCCTCCCTTAGCCCCCCACTCTTTTCCTTCTCTTTGCCTTCCTCCCACCATTCCCTCCCCTCCCCTCCCATTCCCTCCATTACCATACCTCCCTCTATTACCTTACCTCCCTCCGCTGCCTCTAAGGACACTACCTTCCCTTTCTTTCCCTTCCCTCCCCTCCCAACATATCCACTCCCCTCCTCTCTCCTCCCCTCTCTCCGATTTCCCCTCTCCCATCTTGCCCTTTTCCCCAACATTCCCTTGCCTCTACTGTTTATATCGCGCTACCATTTCACACATAATAATCTTTACTCGTGTCACAAGTAGGCTTACATTAACACAGCAATGAACTGCTGTGAAAATCCCCGAGTCGTCACACTCAGGTGCCTGTTCGGGTCACAGAGGGAGAATCCAGAATGTCCAATTCACCGAACAAGCGCGTCTTTTGGGATTTTGTGGGAGGAAACCAGAGCACCCGGAGGAAACCCACGCAGAGAATGTGTTGACTCCACACAAACAGTGACACAAGCCGGGAATTGAACCCGAGTCCCTGGGTGAAGCAACAGCGCTAACCACTGTGCTACCGTGCCACTTTACCCCTCGGCCTTCCTTTTCCCCTTCCCCTCCCATCACCCACCACATCTCTAATTCATTTCTACTCCCTCAAGCCCACTGCACCATTTCCTAATTGGACGCACCTTATTGGACAGCCGGAAGTGTCTGTCCAGATACACAGCCTCACTCGTGGAATGAGACTAAAATCATTCCCTCAGGGATGTGCATTTTTTCCAGAACCCAAGCAAATAGTGAACATTTCACTGAATGAACCTCCCAAATTACCCATATTTTGTTAAACCCCCAGTTCCAGGGGCGAAATTCTCCGGAAACGGCACGATGTCCGCCGACTGGCGCCCAAAACGGCGCAAATCAGTCGGGCATCGCACCGCCCCGAAGGGGCTAGGCCAGCGCCGGACGCATTTCCACTCCGCCAGCTGGCGGAAAAGGCCTTTGGTGCCCCGCCAGCTGGCGCGAAAATGACATCTCCGGGCAGCGCATGCGCGGGAGCGTCAGCGGCCGCTGATGGCATTCCCGCGCATGCGCAGTGGAGGGGGTCTCTTCCACCTCCGCCATGGTGGAGACCGTGGCAAAGGCAGAAGGGAAAGAGTGCCCCCACGGCATAGGCCCTCCTGCGGATCGGTGGGCCCCGATCGCGGGCCAGGCCACAGTGGGGGCACCCCCCGGGGCCAGATCGCCCCCGCCCCCCCCCCAGGACCTCGAAGCCCGCCCGCGCCACCTTGTCCCACCGGTAAGGTAGGTGGTTTAATCTACACCGGCGGGACAGGCATTTTAGTGGCGGGACTTCAGCCCATCTGGGCCGGAGAATCGCGCGGGGGGGCCCGCCAACCGGCGCGGCCCGATTCCCGCCCCCGCCGAATATCCGGTGTCGAAGAATTCGGCAACCGGCGGGGGCGGGATTCACGCCAGCCCCTGGCGATTCTCCGACCCGGCGGGGGGTCGGAGAATCTCGCCCCTGATGTTTGACCCACTCTACGTCTACTGGGCCTGAAGCCTACACCTGGCTTCATAACAGACTGTCGGGAAACTAAGGAATTGAATGAGAGGAATCAGGAAGGTCATCCTGATGTTTGATCCAGGAGGGATGTCCTGCTGCTGATGAGAAAAACAGACACAAGGGCAGTGTCGATCCATTTGAGGGATTGATCTCCCACACATGAAGTGCAAGAGACTGGTTTCTGCATCAGTCAGATGAAGCTTTCCGTAGCTATGGAGATGGCATCAAAGTATTTCAGAGGGACAGGGCCTTGGCTCCCCCATCAGGCTCAGCATTAACTGGAATGGTGACTGAAGGGGACCAGGAGTTGATCCTTGTGTCTCCATAGAGATCTGGGTGAGGTATAAGAGGACAGAATGATCTCTACAAATGTACTCTGTGATTCAGCATTGACCAGTGTCTGTATATTGGTCGGCCCTGGAGAGGGAATGTTATAATTAAATAATTTCAACACATTGGGTATTAAGAACAAATGCTGAGATTCCCTGTAAGCCCATCTAATGGGTGCTGAGCCACTCCATAAACAGCAGTGGGAAAGTTGATCATACTATCCAGTCCAGGACACAACACGTTTGAGCGTCAATGTCTGAATTATTACAGATTGAAACCTAGTTTCTTTCTTTCTTTCCTTCAGGGTCAAATTTCAGCTCATATCTATAATTCACATTTTGCAGTTTGCTTTCCAATTCCTTTGGGACAGGCCTCATGTATGTTCATCTGGATTGAGTGGAGATCCCCATTTTGTTTTGAATCCAGTTCCTCAAAGCCGTACTTGGAGTATTGTGCAGTTTTGGTCTCCTTCTCTGAGGAAGGATGTGCTTGCTCTCAAGGGAGTGCAGCAAAGGTTTACCAGACCGATTCCAGGGATTGCGGGACTGTCATAGGAGAGATTGAGTAGGTTGGGATTGTCCTCGCTGGAGTTCAGAAGAATGAGGGGGGGATCTCATAGAGACTTATAAAATTCTAACAGGACTAGGCAGGGTAGATGCAGGGAAGATGTTACCAATGATGGGTGTGTCCAGAACCAGGGATCACAGTCTGAGGATACAGGGTAAACCATTTCAGACAGATATAAGGAGACATTTCTTCACACAAAGAGTGGTGATCCTGTGGAATTCATTACAAGAAGTAGTTGATGCAAAAATATTGAATATATTCAAGCGGCGTCTAGATATAGCACTTGGGGAGAATGGGATCAAAGGTTACGGGGAGAAAGCAGGATTAGGCTGTTGAGTTGGATGATCAGCCATGATTGTGATGAATGGCGGGGCAGGGTCGAAGGGCCAAAAGCTTCCTCCTGCTCCTATCTTCTATGTATCCATGTATGTACCTTTTCTGATCCTGTCCTTCATCATCCCTCACTTCGAGTGACTATTTGATCCAACAAACCTGACGTGATCTCCATTGCTGGTGAAATCCAGCACTTCCCCATCTGAGCAGCACAGCAAGAGGTTGTGGACAAGATGGATGCCATGTACATATCCTACTTCTGTGCTGACACTGGCGAGGGCTGGGAATGAGCTGTCAGGAAACACACAACAACGTGGCGGCTGCGGTTGGCTGTTTAAAGTTGGGCTGAAATGAAGAAGTTGAAGAGGTCAAAGGTGGGGAATTCCAATATTTGCAAAATTTCAACTGCAACCACATGGAAATGATGAAGTCGGATGGGAGTGGACAGGTGCTGATCACAGGAGACTTGGAAACAAAAGGAATGATGTTTCCTGCACCCTAGAGCAGCAGAACACCAGAAACCTGCAGCTAGAAAGGGGCAATGGAGCTTGGAGGATCTTGCAATGTCCAAATTACCCATTTATTAATAATATAGAATGAAATGTTGATTTAGTTGTCATCCTCTTCATGATTTCATTCCAAGCAGAAGTCCAATCATATTCCCTCTGAGCTACAAGAACACAGCAGCTGGTAAGTGGTCCAACTGAGGCCTGGGGCTGGATTCTCCGATCCCCGACAGCAAAATCGCATTCGGCGACAGGGCGGAGAGTACATGATGACGACCAAATCGGAAGCGGTGCCGCTTTCGCAATGCTCCGCCCCCTGAGAAGCAGCGTATCCATGGCCTCAGGCCATTGCCTGAGGCCCACCCCTCGATGCTCCATCCCCAACCAGCCGAGTTCCCGACGGCGTGGGACTTTCATGGTCTCACCCGTCGTGAACTCAGCGTGGCAGCTGCGGACCCAGTCCAGCACCGCCATAGTCGGTGGAGAGCCAATCCGCGGGCAGGGGTGGCTTCAATCGGGACTGGGGGCACTGTCGGGGAGGTGGTCCAGGGCTCGCAAGCCGGCCGAAGGGGGACTATTTTTGCGGTCTGGGTAAGCGGGCTGCATCTGCCATGAAGTACGTTGTGGCCGCTGCAGGCCACCGCTGGCGCATGCACGGCCATGGATCCGGCAAAGCTCTGGGCCATATCGGCAGCTAGAGCTGGGAGCCCCCACCGGAGCAGCGAATCAATGGTCGTTTCGCACCAGTTTTCCTCGTGTAAAACACCACTGTTTTCATGCCGGCGTGGGGACATTTTCTCCCAAACAGAGAATCCAGTCCCTGGGCTCTGGTTTGGTTTGTTACAAAGCCCCTCGGACTGGTGCTGAGATGGGCTAAGAGGCCGGCACCTTGGGCTGCAACACATTGTGTTGAATTTAACCAGCTTGGCGTTGGCTGGATTGGTGTCCGCCGGGGCTGTCATTGAAAATTAGGGGAATAGGCTTTGGACTGGCTCCCTAACCCATTTTCATTGACATGAAACTTTCACAGAGAATGGTCTGGGAAACATCTCTGTAGACTCTCAGCAGCATAGAGACCCTGCCCAATGGTGAGTGAGAGGTGGCCTATTATGAAACCTCCTTCCAGTAGATGTGTCCACTGCCTTCATGGCAGGTCTGCCCTCAGGACCTTCATTTTATTCCAATATCGGGGGCCCAAAGACCCTTTGATCTGACTCCCTGGGGTCAGAGGACTGAGTTGAGAGGGAACGTCAGTGACAGTGAGGAGTTTTAAACTGCAAAGCAGGGACAGAGGACAGGAAGTGGAATAGAACAGGTTAATCCAGAGCAATGCTCTAAATTCAATCGCAATTATGCATGTGCGTAGATATTGGGAGATGGTAATGTCAGGGCTAACTTCACACAAACATCGATTAAGATTGGTTGGTGGAGGCAGGAAGCAGGAAATTCCTTGCAGATTTGCCTGATCGAATGGTGTAACTTTGTTGAGACCGGGACAAAGCAGGAATGGAATTGGATTGAGGCAGGGTCATTTCAACTTCCTCTGTTCCCTGAAACCACTCGATTCATTCTACCAGGATGGTAGCATAGTGGTTAACACAATTGCTTCACAGCTCCAGGGTCCCAGGTTCAATTCCTGGCTTGGGTCACTGTCTGTGCAGAGTCTGCACGTTCTCCCCTTTTGTGCGTGGATTTTCTCCGGGTGCTCCGGTTTCCTCCCACAGTGCAAAGATGTGCAGGTTAGGTGGATTGGCCATGCTAAATTACCCCTTAGTGTCCAAAATTGGCCTTAGTGTTGGGTGGGGTTACTGGGTTATGGGGATAGGGTGGAGGTGTGGGCTTGGGTAGGGTGCTCTTTCAAAGAGCCGGTGCAGACTCAATGGGCTGAATGGCCTCCTTCTGCACTGTCAATTCTATGAAATCTATGAAATCAAGTGATGGGATGATGGGAGATGTTATTGGAGAGGGTATGATGGGCAAGAATTGAAAATAACAACATGAGCTAGTTATGTACAGAGTAAAGCTCCTTCCAAGATGGACAGTTGAGAATTCCCTGGTAAGGTAGCGCTCGGGACTAATATTGGCCGGAATTCTCTGGTCGCTGGGATTCACTTTTCCCGCTGGCAGCACACCCCTGCCAGTGGTACTTCCCATAATATATCGATCCTTACAGCACATTCCGTCAAACAATCCCTGGACAGGGTTTGCACTGATTAGTACCTGAACAAACTCTCGTTTGCATTGACCCACTAAACATTTCCAGGCATGAGTTTGATACAGAGTAAAATACCTGAAATAATGTTTTATCAAATATTTAGACATCAGGACTGAATTTCATCTCATGTCTACAATTCAGATATTTACCTTGATTGATATTTCAGTACTAATGATCTTTGAGCTTCCAATCCCTTTGTAATTAGCCTTTTATGTGTTAACCTGGATTGACTGTTACTCCTCTTGGCCTACAGACATTCTGCATTACACCTGGACACAAACCTTTCTGACACATGGATCTCCTATGAGAGTGCCCTGCCCTAGAGAAACTCAGCTGATTCAGAATCCAACACCTCAAAGCTTTGTACTTTTTGATTCTCTCCTTCGCTATCTATTGTGTCGAGTGACTATTTGATCCAACAGACCTGCCGTTACCGCCCTCTACAGGAGAAATCCAGCATTTCCCACCTGCACTGCAGCAATAGCTGTTGATGAGTGTGAGTGGATACCTCCTTCTTCATTGCTGTCACAGTCCTGGAGATGTGTTGTCAGGAATTACCTGACATCTGGAGGACAGGCCCAGTTTTGATGGATATGCTGAAATAAAGAAATTGCAGGTGTTAAAATGGAATAATCCTTATATTTGACGACCAGCCTACAATATTTCAAATGGAACCACTATTACATTATAAAATAGGATGGGAGCGGATAGGGGGACAGGGGCTGATCACTCAGAATGTTGCAAGTAAAATTTGTTTGTGTCACAGAATAAATGAAATCACTGACACTCTAGTGTTTCATACCACAGCACAATGCCAGAAACCTGTGGGTAGAGAGGGACATTGCTTCACACAAGGGGGTTTTCAGCCGTTAATGAGAAAGGACATGGAAAGGTAGGTGTAGAGGAACGATGCAGGTAATGATAACCACATTGTGATAAGAAGGGATAGAGTATACAAACAAATAGGGTTAGAGAGGGGAGAAATGGAAAAAGACAGAGCTCTCTATGATATAATGAGGGACTGGTTTAGCACATGGGCTCAGTGGCTGGCTTGTAATGCAGAACAAGGCCAGCAGCGCGGGTTCAATTCCCGTACTGGCCTCCCCGAACAGATGCCGGAATGTGGCGACTGGGGGCTTTTCACAGTAACTTCATTGAAGCATATTTGTGACAATAAGCGATTATTATTATATAAATGGTGACATCGGTACAGTTTTGAAAAATGATCTTGCCTCAGACGATCAAGTTGTACAATCAGTTTATGTGGAGTTAAACAACAGCAAAGCAAATAATTCAATGGTGGGAGTAGTTTATAGACCACCTATCAGTAGCTACACTCTGGAAAGAAATGGGTTTTTTATATTTCGTAAATTTAGAGTACCCAATTATTTTCTTTCCAATTAAGGGCAATTTAGCGTGACCAATCCACCTAATCTGCACATCTTTTGAATGTGGGGGTGAAACCCACACAGGTACGGGGAAGAATGTACAACCTTCACATTGACAGTGTCCTGGAGCCGGGCTCGAACCCGGGTCCTCAGCACTGTGATAGAACATAGAACATAGAATGATACAGCGCAGTACAGGCCCTTCGGCCCACGATGTTGCACCGAAACAAAAGCCATCTAACCTACACTATGCCATTATCATCCATATGCTTATCCAATAAACTTTTAAATGCCCTCAATGTTGGCGAGTTCACTACTGTTGCAGGTAGGGCAGTCCACGGCCTCACCACTCTTTGCGTAAAGAACCTATCTCTCTGACCTCTGTACTATATCTATTACCCCTCAGTTTAAAGCTATGTCCCCTCGTGCCAGCCATTTCCATCCGCGGGAGAAGGCTCTCACTGTCCACCCTATCTAAGCCCCTGATCATTTTGTATGCCTCTATTAAGTCTCCTCTTAACCTTCTCTCCAACGAAAACAACCTCAAGTCCATCAGCCTTTCCTCATAAGATTTTCTCTCCACACCAGGCAACATCCTGGTAAATCTCCTCTGCACCCGCTCCAAAGCCTCCACGTCCTTCCTATAATGCGGTGACCAGAACTGCACGCAATGCTCCAAATGCGGCCGTACCAGAGTTTTGTACAGCTGCAACATGACCTCCTGACTCCGGAACTCAATCCCTCTACCAATAAAGGCCAACACTCCATAGGCCTTCTTCACAACCCTATCAACCTGGGTGGCAACTTTCAGGGATCTATGTACATGGACACCTAGATCCCTCTGCTCATCCACACTTCCAAGAACTTTACCATTAGCCAAATATTCCGCATTCCTGTTATTCCTTCCAAAGTGAATCACCTCACACATCTCTACATTAAACTCCCTTTACCACCTCTCAGCCCAGCTCTGCAGCTTATCTATGTCCCTCTGTAACCTGCTACATCCTTCCACACTATCGACAACACCACCGACTTTAGTGTCGTCTGCAAATTTACTCACCCACCCTTCTGCGCCTTCCTCTAGGTCATTGATAAAAATGACAAACAGCAACGGCCCCAGAACAGATCCTTGTGGTACGTCACTTGTAACTGAACTCCATTCTGAACATTTCCCATCAACCACCACCCTCTGTCTTCTTTCAGCTTGCCAATTTCTGATCCACATCTCTAAATCCCCCTCAATCCCCAGCCTCCGTATTTTCTGCAATAGCCTACCGTGGGGAACCTTGTCAAACGCTTTACTGAAATCCATATACACCACATCAACTGCTCTACCCTCGTCTACCTGTTCAGTCACCTTCTCAAAGAACTCGATAAGGTTTGTGAGGCATGACCTACCCTTTACAATGCCATGCTGACTATCCCTGATCATATTATTCCTATCTAGATGATTATAAATCTTGTCTCTTATAATCCCCTCCATGACTTTACCCACTACAGACGTGAGGCTCACCGGTCTATAGTTGGCGGGGTTGTCTCTGCTCACTCTTTGAACAAAGGGACCACATTTGCTATCCTCCAGTCCTCTGGCACTATTCCTGTAGCCAATGATGACATAAAAATCAAAGCCAAAGGTCCAGCAATCTCTTCCCTGGCCTCCCAGAGAATCCTAGGATAAATCCCATCAGGCCCCGGGGACTTATCTATTTTCAGCCTGTCCAGAAATGCCAACACCTCTTCCCTACATACCTCAATGCCATCTATTCTAATAGCCTGGGTCTCAGCATTCTCCTCCACAACATTATCTTTTTCCTGAATGAATACTGACGAAAAATATTCATTTAGTATCTCGCCTATCTCTTCAGACTCCACACACAACTTCCCATCCCTGTCCTTGACTGGTCCTACTCTTACCCTAGTCATTCGCTTATTCCTGACATACCTGTAGAAAGCTTTTGGGTTTTCCTTGATCCTACCTGCCAAATACTTCTCATGTCCCCTCCTTGCTCGTCTTAGCTCTCTCTTTAGATCCTTCCTCGTTACCTTGTAACTATCCATCGCCCCAACTGAAACTTCACACCTCATCTTCACATAGGCCTCCTTCTTCCTCTTAACAAGAGATTCCACTTCTTTGGTAAACCACGGTTCCCTCGCTCTAAGCCTTCCTCCCTGCCTGACCGGTACGTACTTATCAAGAACACGCAGTAGCTGATCCTTGAACAAGCTCCACTTATCCAGTGTGCCCAACACTTGCAGTCTACTTCTCCAACCTATCCCCCCCAAGTCACGTCTAATGGCATCATAATTGCCCTTCCCCCAGCTATAACTCTTGCCCTGCGGTGTATACTTATCACTTTCCATCACTAGCGTAAACGTCACCGAATTGTGGTCACTGTCCCCAAAGTGCTCTCCTACCTCCAAATCCAACACCTGGCCTGGTTCATTACCCAAAACCAAATCCAACGTGGCCTCACCTCTTGTTGGCCTGTCAACATATTGTGTCAGGAAACCCTCCTGCACACACTGTACAAAAAACGACCCATCTAATGTACTCGAACTATATCTTTTCCAGTCAATATTTGGAAAGTTAAAGTCTCCCATAATAACTACCCTGTTACTTTCGCTCTTATCCAGGATCATCCTCGCCATCCTTCCCTCTACATCCCTAGAACTATTTGGAGGCCTATAGAAAACTCCCAACAGGGTGACCTCTCCTTTCCTGTTTCTAACCTCAGCCCATACTACCTCGGAAGATGAGTCCCCATCTAGCATCCTCTCCGCCACCGTAATACTGCTCTTGACTATCAGCGCCACACCTCCCCTCTTTTGCCTCCTTCTCTGAGCTTACTAAAACACCTAAACCCCGGAACCGGCAACATCCATTCCTGTCCCTGCTCTAACCATGTCTCCGAAATGGCCACAACATCGAAGTCCCAAGTACCAACCCATACTGCCAGTTCCCCTACCTTATTTCGTATACTCCTGGCATTGAAGTAGACACACTTCAAACCACCTACCTGCACACTGGCCCCCTCCTGCGACGTCAAATCTGTGCTCCTGACCTCTATACTCTCATTCTCCCGTACCCTAAAACTACAATCCAGGCTCCCATGCCCCTGCTGCATTAGTTTAAACAACCCCAGAGAGCACTGACAAATCTCCCCCCCAGGATATTTGTGCCCCTCAGGTTCAGATGTAGACCATCCTGTCTGTAGAGGTCCCACCTTCCCCAGAAAGAGCCCCAGTTATCCAGAAATCTGAATCCCTCCCGCCTGCACCATCCCTGTAGCCACGTGTTTAATTGCTCTCTCTCCCTATTCCTCATCTCATCACGTGGCACGGGCAACAACCCAGAGATAACAACTCTGTTTGTTCTAATTCTGAGCTTCCATCCTAGCTCCCTGAAAGCCTGCCTGACATCCTTGTCCCCTTTCCTACCTATGTCGTTAGTGCCAATGTGGACCACGACTTGGGGCTGCTCCCCCTCCCCCTTAAGGACCCGGAAAACACGATCCGAGATTTCACGTACCCTTGCACCTGGGAGGCAACATACCAAACGTGAGTCTCTCACGCTCCCACAAAATCTCCTATCTGTGCCCCTGAATATTGAGTCCCCAATTACTAATGCTCTGCTCCTCTCCCCCCTTCCCTTCTGAGCAACAGGGACAGACTCCGTGCCAGAGGCCCGTACCCCATGGCTTACCCCTGGTAAGTCCCCCCCCCCCACAAGTATCCAAAGCGGTATACTTGTTTATCAGGGGAACGACCGCAGGGGATCCCTGCACTGACTGCTTTTTCCCAGTCCCTCTTACAGTTACCCATCTATCTCCAATCTTTGGTGTAACTAATTCCCTGAAGCTGCTATCTATGACCCCCACTGCCTCCCGAATGATCCGAAGTTCTTCCAACTCCAGCTCCAGTTCCCTAACTCGGTCTTGGAGGAGCTGGAGATGGCAGCACTTCCTGCAGGTAAAATCAGCAGGGACACTAACGGCATCCCTCACCTCAAACATCCTGCAGGAGGAACATGGCACTCCCTTCCCTGCCATCCCTCTAACTTTCAACTAAGATCTGGCTAACAACTAAATTTAAATCTGGACTTTATTTAAATCTGCATTTAAATGCAGCAGTGCTAACCACTGCGTCACCGTGCCTCCCTCGTGAAAGAAATGTACAATAAGAAATCTTGGGGGGACCTGTAAGAAGAACTGAAATAATTGTGAATAATTTTGTCCTTCATATAGATTGGACAAATCAAATTGTCAAATGTAGCCTGGAGGACAAATTCAATGAGTGTATTCAGGACAGTTTCTCAGAACGATACGATCAGAACCAAGCGAGGATATTTTATACTTGTTATGTAATGAGACAGGATTAATTAGTGATCTCCTCATCAAGGATCCTCCAGGCAAGAGTGATGATAACATGGGGGAAGTTCACATTCTGATTGAGGGTGAGCAACTCGAGAATTCCACAGGCTCACCACTATCTGGGTGAAGAAATGTCTCCTCATCTTAGTCCTAAATGGTCTACTGTATCCTCAGACTGTGGCCCTGGTTCTGGACACTCCCACCATCAGGAACATCCTTCCTGAATTGATGAGATCCCGCTGCCCCTTTCTCTGAACTCCAGCAAATATAATCTTTTTTTTCCTTTATAAATTTAGAGTATCCAGTTCATTTTTTCCAATTCAGGGACAATTTAGCATGGCCAATCCACCGACCCTGCACATCTTCGGGTTGTGGGGGGCGAAACCCAGGCAGACACGAGGAGAATGTGAAAACTCCACCTGGACAGAGACCCAGAGCTGGGATCAAACCTGGGATCTCGGCGCCGTGAGGCAGCAATGCTAACCACTGCACCACCGAGCTGCCCCAAATATAATCTTAACCAACTCAATCTCTCCTCATAGGTCAGTCTCACCATCCCAGCAAACCTTTGCTGCAGTCCATCCAGAGAATGAACATCCTTGTTCAGATAAAGAGAGCAAAACTGCAGACAATATTCCAAGATAAAAGCAAATTGCTGCGAATGCTGGAATCTAAAACCAAAGAGAAAATGCTGAATAATCTCAGCTGGTCGGGCAGCATCTGTAGGGAGAGAAAAGAGCTAACGTTTTGAGTCCAGATGACCCTTTGTCAATATTCCAGGTATGGGGTCATTACTGCCCTGGCCTCTGCTCATGTACTCAAATCCTTTGCTTGAGTGTATTTACAACACTGCTTGGGGACCAGGAGGGAAATATTGTTTGCACCAAGTCCAACAAGTCACACAGTGTAATCTATCCCATAACCAGCAATCTGTCTACCCCTCACCCAACCACTATCTCTTCCCCAATGCACTATTCACTCTCCATGAACACTGGTGAACCATGCCCCAGAAATCATGACCAATCTACTGCTACCTCCAGTACTGGAATTCACCGCCGTGACCTCTCTCATTCCCTCAGTACACCTCCCTGCTCTCATAAGCTGGGGCCTGGTGAAACAGACTTGCCACCTGTAAGATTTCCATTACATTGCCTGTGGGCAAGAATACAACAGAAAATATGTCAGTATTGTCATGATATGCAAACATTCAGCGAATGAATACTTCGAATAGGACATGACCAATGAGCAGTCAGGACACTCAGGGGTGGTATCTCACTATAAAAGGGATGAGGCACTCACAACCCGCCTCTTCACACAAACCAATATCTACAGAGTGAGACAGGGTGTATCTTCAGCATCACATCCCACCACCTGGCTCAGAGCAGGTTGGTTCAGTTAGACTGAGTGACTACAATTAGATTAGCAGAGTGTCAAACTCATTGAGAACTGTGCTAATAGTTCAATAAATACATTGAACTCATTTCAAAGTCTGGAGCATCTTTTATAAAAACTGCACCAAGTGGCAGCCTGTGTTATTGCAAACTACATAACACAATATACCAGGAGTCTGTTCAATCTAGTTAGTTCAACTCAGCAAGTTGCGTGACGACCAGCGACTGTATCCCGGCACAATGGAAAAGATTCAGGCTCTTCACCAGCTGAGGACCTCCAGCAATCTCAGTGCCAACTGGCGGACATTCAAACAGAAATTTCAGCTTTACGTCGAAGCATCAGACCTCAATGGTGTGTCTGATGCATGGAAGATAGCTCTTCTCCTCACCATAGCGGGTGATCACGCCTTGGAAATATTCAACTCCTTTCACTTCGCCGAAGACCAGGACAAGACAAAGTACCAGACCATCCTGGACAAATTTGACAGCCACTCTGAGGTGGACACCAACAAAATATTCGAGCGCTACGTATTCAAGCAGCGATTGCAAGATAAAGACGAATCCTACAACTCCTGTATAACTAACCTCAGACTGCTAGCGCAATCCTGCAACTTCGGTGATATCACTGACTCCATGATCAGAGACCAAATCGTTTTTGGAGTTCACTCTGATCCTCTGCGGGAGCAGTTACTGAAGATCAAGCATATGACCGTGCCAGTCGCGATTGAAACATGCACTGTTTAGAGCGCTAAAAGTCGTTATTCCCAGTACAAAACGGCAGAAAGTGAAAAACTAGCCTCTCACGAGGCGGAGGCTGTGCAGGCCATCTCCCGGATGCAGCGCCTCAATGTTGACGAAAGCGGCTGTCATGATATTCAAACACACATCACAACACACACATCATGATAGACAGACCAACAGACCCATTAGCACACATAACACGACAGCCAATCACAGACAAGAGCAGACACAGTATAAGACAAGAAACACGACACCTGCTGGCCAGTCCATTTGGAGACAGGACAAGGCCAGGACCTCATTAACAAGACACTCACACAGTCACCACGTGCTGAGTACCAAGACAGATGTGTAAATAACTAGTTGGAATAAAACTGCGTTGTACCAATCGCAACCGTGTTGGTTCGTCTGTACCTCAGAGCACCCAACACCACATGGTACCAGTGAGTGAATCGATACTTACCGGCAAATCTGCCATCCTGAGCCATGGACACCCACAACAAACCGCAGCCGTTGCAAGTCGCTGGGAACCTGGGCACCAATTGGAAGCTCTTCAAGCAGCGATTCGAACTGTTCATGCGAGCCAACGAAAAACAGGGTGCCTCGGACGAAACAAAGATTGCCATGCTCCTCACTACCGCAGGTCAGCACGCCATCGATGTATACAACTCCTTGGTGTTCGCAGAAGGCGAGAACAAATCTAAATATGACACGGTCCTCCTCAAGCTCGACCAGCACTTCAACGTTGAGGTCAATGAAAGCTTTGAGAGGTATGTCTTTCAGCAGCGCCTGCAAGGTAAGGATGAGCTCTTTCCATCCTTCCTGACGCACCTCCGCATACTCGCGCAGTCCTGCGGTTACGGCACCACCTCAGAGTCCATGATCTGGGACCAGATCGTTTTTGGCGTTGCCTCCAGTGGCCTACGCCAGCAGCTTCTAAAAATTAAAGGCCTGACCTTAGCATCTGCAGTTGAAGCCTGTGTCCTGCATGAAAATGCGACCAGCCGCTATGCCCAATTTCAGGCGACCGAATCGGCACGGAGGGGGTCTCAAGCGATTGAATTGGCAAACCAGGCCGCCCACGAGGCCGAACGCATCCAGGCAATCGAGTTTCTCCCGGCCCGCGGCCTGGACGAGGGCGGCCGTTTCGCGCGCTTTTTGAGGCCTCCAGCGTTTGTGCGCGCCAAAACCAATGGCAACACTGAGGGACGTGCTGCGCAGGCGCGCCCGACGCAAGACCGAACTGCGCATGCGCAGTGGCGTAACGAACGCCATGACGTCATGACGTGCAGCAACTGTGGAGCTGCACATTTAAAAGGGCAATCTCCTGCAAAAACCCGACAATGCCTACGCAAGATGGGCCACTACGCTGCCTACTGTCGAGCGGCTCAACCTGTGGATCTTCCACATCTCCGACAACCTCGCAGACACGTGCGGACCATCCAGCCTCCACATCACGACATCCAAACCGATGACACAGATGACCTAGACGCCTTCCAGGTTGCGGTCATTGATGTGAACCGGGTCAACACCATCAATCTGGCCGATGAATGGAGTGCCACCCTGACGGTCAACCGATCGCCGATCACGTTCCACCTGGACACTGGCGCCTCCGCCAATCTCATAGCCTGGTCAGCATTCTATGCCATGAAGGTCAGACCACCAATCCAGCCATCCCGGTGCAAGATGGTCGACTACAACGGGAATGTTATCCCGGCATTGGGATCCTGCCAGCTCCAGGTGACACACAAAACACACACGGCCACACTCTCGTTCGAGATAGTTGGCTCATCGAAGGACTCCCTTCTGGGCGCACAGGCATGTAAGGCTCTCCACCTTGTGCAACAAATTCTCTCTCTCTCTCCAGACGGCACGTCTGACTTCCTGGATGCAGAGTTCAACGCACAGCTCCAATTGCTCCTCGCCCACAACCGGGAGGCATTCGAAGGCATGGGAACACTGCCATACACCTCCCGAATTCGCCTCAAACCGGACGCCATCGTTCACGCACCTCGCAGGCTTCCTGCGCCACTTAAAGACCACCTCAAGCTGTAGCTGCAGGATCTCCAGGACCAAGGGGTCCTATCCAGGGTCACGGATTTTGGCAGATCCAACTGGACCCGTCCAGCCGAAAGCTATGTACCTTCAACACCCCTTTCGGCAGATTCTGCTACAACCGGATGCCATTTGGCATCATCTCGGCATCCGAGGTCTTCCACAGAATCATGGAGCAGATGATGGAAGGCATCGAAGGGGTGCGTGTATATGTGGACGATGTCATCATCTGGTCCACCACACCACAGGAGCACATACATCGTCTCCAAAGCGTTTTTGCCCGCATACGGGAAAACGGCCTGCGCCTCAACCGAGCCAAGTACGCCTTTGGCCAGACCAAATTGAAGTTCCTGGGGGACCACATCTCCCGGACAGGGGTCCGTCCGGATGCAGACAAGGTGAGCACCATCACAGCCATGCCGCAGCCGGCCGACAAGAAGGCTGTCCTACGCTTCCTTGGCATGGTCAACTTCCTAGGGAAATTCATTCCCAACCTTGCCTCCCACACAACGACTCTGCGCCACCTCGGCAAAAAATCTACAGAGTTCCAGTGGCAACACACACACCAGCTGGAATGGGAGGAGCTCAAACGCAAACTCACCACGGCACCAGTGTTGGTGTTCTTCGACACGTCTCGTCCCACCAAAATCTCAACTGATGCCAGCCAATCCGGCATTGGAGCAGTGCTCCTGCAGAGGGATGACATGTCGTCATGGGCCCCGGTTGCCTACGCATCGTGGGCCATGACCCCCACAGAGCAGTGCTACGCGCAAATCGAAAAAGAATGCCTGGGCTTGCTAACCGGTTTAGACAAGTTCCACGATTACGTCTATGGTCTTCCACGGTCGAAACTGACCAGTGCCCCCTGGTCAGCATAATAAACAAGGACCTGAACGAGATGACCCCTCGCCTCCAGCGCATCCTACTTAAACTCAGGAGGTATGACTTCCAACTGGTCTACACTCCAGGGAAGGACCTCATCGTGGCGGATGCCCTATCCAGAGCAGTGTGCACGCCGCCAGATGCGGAGGGGTTCGTATGTCAGGTCAAGGCACAGGTGGCCTTGACAGTGGCAAATCTGCCGGCTGACGACTCCAGTCTGGCCCGTATCCACCGAGAGACTGCGGCCGACCCCCTTCTGCAGCGAGTGATGCGCCACATGACGGGAGGATGGCTCAAAGGGCAGTGCCCGCAGTTCTATAATGTACGAGACGACCTAGCCATCATTGATGGGATCCATCTGAAGCTGGACCGGATTGTGATTCCGCACAGCATGCGCCAGCTGGTTCTCGACCAACTACACGAAGGCCACTTGGGGGTCGAGAAGTGCAGACGGAGGGCCCGAGAGGCGGTATACTGGCCGGGCATCAGTGACGATATTGCCAACATGGTGATCAACTGTACAACCTGCCAAAGGTTTCAGCCGGTGCAACCTCCTGAGACGCTTCTGCCCCATGAGCTGGTGACGTCCCCCTGGGCGAAGGTGGGTGTCGACCTATTTCACGCGCTTGGCATGGACTATGTTATCATAGTGGACTACTTCTCCAATTACCCAGAAGTCATACGCCTGCACGATCTGACGTCGTCTGCTGTCATCAGGGCCTGCAAAGACACCTTTGCTCGCCAAGGCATTCCGATGACTGTCATGTCGGACAATGGGTCCTGTTTTGCCAGCCATGAATGGTCGTCCTTTGCGGCCTCGTATGGCTTCACATACGTGACGTCCAGCCCCCTGCATCCCCAGTCCAATGGAAAGGCGGAGAAGGGCGTTCACATTGCCAAGCGGCTCCTCTGCAAGGCTGCTGCTGCCGGATCGGACTTGCACCTCGCCCTGCTGGCCTATCGCTCGGCCCCACTAGCCACGGGTCTCTCGCCAGCACAGCTGCTGATGGGTCGCGCCCTCAGAAACATTGTGCCTTACATCCTGGCACCAACAATAGACCATGCTCCGGTACTGCATAGGATGCAACTGCAGCGCGATCGCCAGAAGAGATCGTACGACACAAGGGCAACTGATCTTCCCTCCCTGGCCCCTGGAGACAACATCCGCATCCACCTACCAGACGGTGGCTGGTCAGCACCTGCCGAAGTTCTCCGACGCGTGGCTCCCCGCTCGTTCCTGGTACGCATGCCGGATGGATTCGTGCGTAGGCGCAATCGCCGAGCCCTTCGCTTACTTCCACGCTCGCAATGGGACCCTACACAGACGCCAAGTCCTCCACTGGTTCCTGATAGCGACTTCGTGGAGCTGCCGTATACCATGCCCCTTCTGTCGCCGCCCGTGGCCAGGCCCGCACCTCAGCCGGTGGTTCTCGACCCACCTTTGAGGCGGTCAACCCGAATTCGTCGCCCACCTACTAGACTGGACTTATGAGACTGTTCACACATCAAATTTTGGCAACTACTGTTTTGTAACATGTCACTGTTTTATCGTTCCAGGCCTCGTTTGATCGGTCCAAATTTCAACGTTCTTCTTTTGTTATGGTACAACCTCGTTAGCATGTCACACCTGACATCGCCCCTTGTATATAGTTACACCACATGTACATGCTGTAAATATCACGCACACACACCTTTAGCTG
Organism: Scyliorhinus torazame; assembly: GCF_047496885.1. Lineage (NCBI taxonomy): Eukaryota > Metazoa > Chordata > Chondrichthyes > Carcharhiniformes > Scyliorhinidae > Scyliorhinus > Scyliorhinus torazame. The sequence goes on from NC_092710.1 coordinate 328,243,758, forward strand.
CACTCAGGACACATTTATATTTATAACCACGTAGGCACATAATCTTGTAAAAAAGGGGGGATGTCATGATATTCGAACACACATCACAACACACACATCATGATAGACAGACCAACAGACCAATTAGCACACATAACACGACAGCCAATCACAGACAAGAGCAGACACAGTATAAGACAAGAAACATGACACCTGCTGGCCAGTCCATCTGGAGACAGGATAAGGCCAGGACCTCATTAACAAGACACTCACACTGTCACCACGTGTTGAGTACCAAGACAGATGTGTAAATAACTAGTTGGAATTAAACTGCGTTGTACCAATCGCAACCGTGTTGGTTCGTCTGTACTTCAGAGCACCCAACACTACAGCAGCCATTTCGCACGCTGTTCCCGGAGCCCGACGCATGCACAATGCGATCGGGATAATGAAGCGGCCAAAACCCGCACTGCGCAGGTGTTGACGTCCGACAACCGCACTGCACATGCGCAACGACGCACGGAGCGTCATGACGCCGAGGTCATGACGTGTGCGAACTGTGGCACCGCCCATTTAAAGAAACACTGCCCTGCAAGAGGCAGACGCTGTTTAAGCTGCGGGAAACCAAACCACTATGCAGCCTTTTGCAACTCTGCATCACCAGTCAGAAGCCAGTTCCGACAACGGCGCATCCGGAGTGTGCAACACCGCCTACAGGATTCTGATCCCGGCACTGCAACGGATCCAGATGATGAATGCCTGGACAACACTTACCGTGTGGGCATTATTACAAAGTGTGAATATGCCACACCAGACACTTCGCAAAGTCAATCAATCCTAGCTGTGGATTCTGAGGACAAATGGCATGCAGTGATGAAGGTCAGTCACTGCCCCATCCAGTTCAAGCTGGACACAGGTGCCTCTGCCAACCTACTCTCACAGGCCCCCCCCATGGTCCTTCCAGTTGCCTGTAAACTCCTGGATTACAATGGGAATGCCATCACGGCACTGGGGTCCTTCCATCTGAAAGTATCCAACCGACACACACAAGCACGGTTACGCTTCGAAATTGTGAAGCCTGACAGGGCATCCCTACTAGGTGCGCATGCCTGCAAGCAGCCGAACCTCATTCAAAGGTTCACCACGAATGAACCTTCGTGGTTCATTCCACAACGCCCTCCCATTTGGATCTTCTGGCCAGCATCGACAACATCCTCGCCCAGTACCCAGATGTGTTCACTGGGATGGGCACGCTGCCATATCGATACAAGATTCTGCTACGACCTGATGCCAAGCCAGTGATCCATGCACCACGACGAGTCCCTGCTCCACTGAGAGAGCGCCTGAAGGCAGAGCTCAAGAATCTTCAGCAAAAAGGCATCATATCCAAGGTCACCGAACAGACTGACTGGGTCAGCTCGATGGTGTGCTTAAAGAAGCCTTCGGGGGACCTGTGCATCTGCATTAATCCCAAGGATCTCAATAAGAACATAATTCGGGAACATTACCCCATCTCGAAGTGGGAGGAACTCACATGCGCGCTTCTTCACAAAATTGGACGCATCCCAGGGATTTTGGCAAACACAACTGGAAGAGTCCAGCAGAAGACTCTGCACCTTCAACATGCCTATTGGCAGATACTGCTACAATCGCATGCCATTTGGCATCATCTCGGCATCGGAGATATTCCATCGCATCATTGAACAGATGTTGGAGGGCATTGAAGGGGTTCGTGTGTACGTGGCCGATATCATCATCTGGTCCACGACCCCTGAAGAACATGTGTCCCGTCTCCAGAAGGTATTCCGCCGTGTAAATGACTACGGCCTAAAGTTAAACAGGTCCAAGTGCTGTTTCGGAACATCCACGCTCAAGTTCCTAGGCGACCAGATCTCGCAACATGGAGTGCGCCCGGACACAGACAAAATCAAAGCCATCGAGGCAATGAGAGTCACTGAGGGCAAGAAGGCAGTACTGCGCTTCCTGGGTATGGTCAATTTCCTTGGCAAGTTCATCCCGAACTTGGCCACACACACCACGGCCCTACGCAACCTGGTAAAAAAAATTAACTGCCTTTGAGTGGAAGACGGAACACCAGACAGAGTGGCTGGAGCTGAAAGCCGAGCCCACCACTGCACCTATCCTAGCATTCTTCGACCCAGACCGGGTGACAAAGATATCCGCAGGTGCGAGTCAGGATGGCATTGGTGCGGTGTTACTTCAATGAGATGACACATCATCCTGGGCACCAGTAGCTTACGCGTCACGACCAATGACACCCACTGAAACCAGATATGCACAGATTGAAAGGAGTGCTTAGGTCTTCTCACCGGCATCCCTAAATTTCATGATTATGTCTACGGCCTGCCGACATTCACTGTTGAAACGGATCATAGGCCTCTGGTCCACATCATCCATAAGGACCTGAACGACATGACGCCTCGGTTGCAGAGAATCCTGCTTAAACTTAGGAGGTATGACTTCAACTTGGTGTACACACCTGGCAAGGAGCTCATCATCGCTGATGCATTGTCCCGCTCCGTCAACTCGCCCAGTGAGCCGCTGGAAATCATCCAGCACATCGAATCGCAGGTGCAACTGTGTGCAAGCACTCTCCCGGCGTCAGGTGAGAAGATCGTTCTCATCCGAGATGAGACATCTAAAGACCCCCTGTGGCAGAAAGGGCAATGTCCTCAATTCTACAATGTTAAGGACGATCTGATGGTGATCAATGGCATCCTCCTCAAGCTGGACAGGATTGTCATTCCGCTCAGTCTCCAGAGCTTGGTGCTGCGCCAGATTCATGAGGGACACCTGGGCATTGAGAAGTGCAGATGCAGAGCCCGGCAAGCTGTCTACTGGCCCAGCATCAGCCAGGACATCACGCACATGGTCCTGTGAAACCTGTCAGCGGTTCCAGCCAGCGTAGAGCAAGGAGACGCTCAAACCGCATGACCTAGAGACCTCTCTGTGGTCCAAGGTTGGCATCAATCTCTTCCATGCGAATGGTCGCGACTACATATTGATCATCGACTACTTCTCAAACTACCCTGAGGTGCTGAAGCTCCCGGACCTCACCTCACAGACCGTCATCAAAGCCTGTAAGGAGACGTTCTCAAGGCATGGCATCCCAATCACCGTCATGAACGACAATGGCCCATGCTTTGAGTCGACAATGGTCCACCTTTGCCAGGTCATACTAACATCCAGCATGTCACCTCCATTCCGCACTATCCGCAGTCCAATGGAAAAGTTGAGAAACGGGTGCACATTGTTAAACAGCTCATCTGCAAGGCCGCGGACTCTGCTTCTGACATACACCTTGCACTGCTCGCTTACAGGGAGACTCCATTGTCCACTGCCATGTCGCCGGCTCAACTCCAGATGAACAGGGACCTGCGGACGACGCTTCCAGCCATACACCTGCCCAACCTTGATCACCTCCCAGTGCTGCAGAAGATGCAGCAGCTTTGAGACCGATCTGCCCGTGCTATCCCCGGCAGACACTGTCAGGATCAAGATACCGGATGGTGGGTTCGTCTGCACTGGCTGTCGTTGCTCGACAGGCCGCGCCCGCTCTTATGTTGTACGTATCCTCTCGGAAGGAGCAATCACAATATGGTGGAGTTTAAAATACAGATGGAGGGTGAGAAGGTAAAATCAAGCACTAGTGTTTTGTGCTTAAACAAAGGAGATTACAATGCGATGAGAGAAGAACTAGCTAAGGTGGACTGGGAGTAAAGACTTTATGGTGAAACAGTTGAGGACCAGTGGAGAACCTTCCAAGCGATTTTTCACAGTGCTCAGCAAAGGTTTATACCAACAAAAAGGAAGGACGGTAGAAAGAGGGAAAATCGACCGTGGATATCTAAGGAAATAAGGGAGAGTATCAAATTGAAGGAAAAAGCATACAAAGTAGCAAAGATTAGTGGGAGACTAGAGGATTTGGAAATCTTTATGGGGCAACAGAAAGCTACTAAAAAAAGCTATAAAGAAGAGTAAGATAGATTATGAGAGTAAACTTGCTCAGAATATAAAAACAGATAGTAAAAGTTTCTACAAATATATAAAACAAAAAAGAGTGGCTAAGGTAAATATTGGTCCTTTAGAGGATGAGAAGGGAGATTTAATAATGGGAGATGAGGAAATGGCTGAGGAACTGAACAGGTTTTTTGGGTCGGTCTTCACAGTGGAAGACACAAATAACATGCCAGTGACTGATGGAAATGAGGCTATGACAGGTGAGGACCTTGAGAGGATTGTTATCACCAAGGAGGTAGTGATGGGCAAGCTAATGGGGCTAAAGGTAGACAAGTCTCCTGGCCCTGATGGAATGCATCACAGAGTGCTAAAAGAGATGGCTAGGGAAATTGCAAATGCACTAGTGATAATTTACCAAAATTCACTAGACTCTGGGGTGGTCCCAGCAGATTGGAAATTAGCAAACGTGACACCACTGTTTAAAAAAGGAGGTAGGCAGAAAGCGGGTAATTATAGGCCAGTGAGCTTAACTTCAGTAGTAGGGAAGATGCTGGAATCTATCATCAAGGAAGAAATAGCGAGGCATCTGGATGGAAATTGTCCCATTGGGCAGACGCAGCATGGGTTCATAAAGGGCAGGTCAACTAATTTAATGGAATTCTTTGAGGGCATTACCAGTGCGGTAGATAACGGGGAGCCAATGGATGTGGTATATCTAGATTTCCAGAAAGCCTTTGACAAGGTGCCACACAAAAGGTTGCTGCTTAAGATAAAGATGCATGGCATTAAGGGGAAAGTAGTAGCATCGATAGAGGATTGGTTAATTAATAGAAAGCAAAGAGTGGGGATTAATGGGTGTTTCTCTGGTTGGCAATCAGTAGCTAGTGGTGTCCCTCAGGGATCAGTGTTGGTCCCACAACTGTTCACAATTTATATAGATGATTTGGAGTTGGGGACCAAGGGCAATGTGTCCAAGTTTGCAGACGACACTCAGATAAGTGGTAAAGCAAAAAGTGCAGAGGATACTGGAAGTCTGCAGAGGGATTTGGATAGGTTAAGTGAATGGGCTTGGGTCTGGCAGATGGAATACAATGTTGATAAATGTGAGGTTATCCATTTTGGTAGGAATAACAGCAAAAGGGACTATTATTCAAATGATAAAATATTAAAACATGCTGCTGCGCAGAGAGACCTGGGTGTGCTAGTGCATTAGTCGCAAAAAGTTGGTTTACAGGTGCAACAGGTGTTTAAAAAGGCAAATGGAATTTTGTCCTTCATTGCTAGAGGGATGGAGTTTAAGACTAGGGAGGTTCTGCTGCAATTGTATAAGGTGTTAGTGAGGCCACACCTGGAGTATTGTGTGCAGTTTTGGTCTCCTTACTTGAGAAAGGACGTACTGGCACTGGAGGGTGTGCAGAGGAGGTTCACTAGGTTAATCCCAGAGCTGAAGGGGTTGGATTACGAGGATAGGTTGAGTAGACTAGGACTGTACTCATTGGAATTTAGAAGGATGAGGGGGGATCTTATAGAAACATATAAAATTATGAAGGGAATAGATAGGATAGATGTGGGCAGGTTGTTTCCATTGGCAGGTGAAAGCAGAACTAGTGGGCATAGCTTCAAAATAAGGGAAAGTAGATTTAGGACTGAGTTTAGTGGGAACTTCTTCACCCAAAGGGTTGTGAATCTATGGAATTCCTTGCCCAGTGAAGCAGTAGAGGCTCCTTCATTAAATGTTTTTAAGATAAAGATAGATAGTTTTTTGAAGAATAAAGGGATTAAGGGTTATGGGTGTTTGGGCCGGAAAGTGGAACTGAGTCCACAAAAGATCAGCCATGATCTCATTGAATGGTGGAGCAGGCTTGAGGGGCCAGATGGCCTAGTCCTGCTCCTAGTTCTTATGTTCTTATGTATGGCTGATGGCTCCATCGTGCTAAGGAATTGACGGGCACTGCGCAAAGCTGCTTGCCCACAACCACTTCCTGCTCTATTTCCAGTTGTTGAATTGCCACCTCCAGATACCTCGAACCACGAGGCCACAAGTCAGGCTTCCATCCCGCCTGCCAAGGCGCCGTCACCCCCTCCACCACTTCTCCGGCGGTTGACCAGGATCAGACGCAAGCCTCAGAGACTAGACTTATGAACATTTGTTTTGTTTGCTCTGTTCTGTATTCCTCAGTCAGTCACGTTAGACAGACTCACTCACAAGTACAGACATTCACATACACCAACAAAACATTAGAAAAAGGGGCGATGTCATGATATGCAAATGTGCAGCTCATGAACACTTAGAATAGGACAGGACCAATGAGCAGTCAGGACACTCAGGGGTGGTATCTCACTATAAAAGGGATGAGGCACTCACACCCCGCCTCTTTCCACTGATCAACATCTACAGAGTGAGACAGGGTGTATCTTCAGCATCTCACCCCAGCATGTGGCTTAGAGCAGGCTGGTTCAATTAGACTGAGTTACTACAATTAGATTAGCAGACAGTCGAACTCATTGAGAACTGTGTTAATCGTTCAATAAACACATTGAACTCATTTCAAAGTCTGGAGCATCTTTTACTTAAAACTGCACCAAGTGGCAGCCTGTGTTATTCCAAACTACATAACACAACAAGTATTACTGACAAGGGAAACGTATTGTCAATGTTTTTCATGTTGCACTCATCAGGACAAATAGAATTATGTCTAGTTTCAAACAGTAACAGCAACTTAAACTGAAGTGTTTTGATTGGTATCAAGTTCACTCTGATTGGCCGAGGCGTTGCCATGGAGAATGCATGAGGAACAATAATCTCCCCAAACTTCCGCATAATTCAAAAACAATGCAACACTTGAATACATTCCTTCTGTTTTTGTATGAACCTGTGTCACTTCTAGAAAGTGTAAATGCTCCACATTTGAGCTGGACTGATTATCTTAAATTGGTTGTTAGTGTAGCTATCAGCACACTAAAAATTCTTCATCAAGAGCTGCCCAATCGCACAGTCATATCTAACATTTAATTTTGGGTTTTGCGAGCATGGGCTAGTTGAGTACAGTCTGTACTTTGCCTATTATTAACAACCAGAGAAACACGCTGTTTGATTACATCAGCTGACCATTGGCACTAACGCTTTACGTACCTGGCATTGCACCGGCACTGAGATTCATACACAATGTAGATCAAAATCTTTTAGGATTGATGGTGGTTATAAACTCCAGGACACTGAGGAATCCCACTTGTTGCTCTCCCATCAGCCCCCTATATGGATTCACCTCCAGACTAAAATCCAGCTCCTCCCAGAGTGATGTCACACTGTTGGGGCGTAACCAGGAACACAAACCTGTCTCCTGGTGACATCACAAAGGAGATAACAGCTCGTAATGATGTCACAGAGCAGCTGTGGCCCGTCCCACCCCAGATGAAACAGGGTCACATGACCAGGCTCTTGCCCAGTCTGTCGGCTCATCATATAAGCTGTGTTCATGGCCAATCAATCCTGTCTCTGACTCCGCTCCTCATGGACTGAGTCTCCTGAGAGCATTTCCCAAACTAACCCCTCATCAACCCTGTCTCTGGTGTTACAAATGTGATGTTCCACTATTCAATAATGTCCCTGTGCACATCACACTTTATACCTCACATAGGCTCCCTCTCTTTATATCAGGGAATGTATCTCTGTACTGCACCAGTAGGAAGCAGTTTGAGGGAATAATGTTGGGATGGGGCAGGGATGTCACTGCCTCCTCTATGTCTGAAATCAGTTCATTCCCTGTAATAGGAAGGCATAAGAACAATATTGTTGGAATGATAAGGAGGATCAAGTGATTTGAGTATTGGAGCAATAATTTTCTCGGGCACAACCAAAAAGATGTGATGGGTAGGTGGATTGGCCAGGCTAAATTGCCTCTTAATTGGAAAAAATGAATTGGGCACTCTAAATTTATATTAAAAAATAAAATAATTATATCGGGCCAATGACTGGTTAAACCTCCCTCCAAAATGAACAAAGAACAATACAGCACAGGAACAGGCCCTTCGGCCCTCCAAGCCTGTACCGATTATGATACAACTTTTGCCAAAACCCTCAGCACTTCCCTGTGCTGTATCCCTCTATACCCCTCCTATCCATGTGTTTGTCAAGATGCCTTTTGAATGGTGTTAATGTATCTGTTTCCACAAACTCTCCTGGCAACATGTTCCAGGTACTCACTACCTGCTACGTAAAAAACCTGACTTACACATCTCCTCTAAACTTTGCCCACAGACCTTAAACTTATGCCCCCTGGTGACTTACCCCTCCACTCTGGGAAAGAGTGCCTGCCCATCCACTCTATCCATGCTCCTCATAATCTTGTGGCCCTCTATGGGTCCCCCCTCAACCTCCATTTTCCAATGAAAACAGTCCGAGTCTATTCAGACTCTATGCATAGCTGACTCCCTCCAGACTAGGCAGCTAAACTTCCTCTGCACCCTTTCCAAAGCCTCCTCATTCTTCTGGTAGTCTGGCGACCAGAATTGTGCGCAATATTCCAAGTATGGCCGTACCAAGGTTCTGTACAACTGTAGCATGACTTGCCAGTTTTTATACTCGGTGCCCAGTCCAATGAAGGCAAGCATTCCGTATGATTTCTTGACTGCCTTATCCACATGTTGCCAGTTTCAAAGATCTGTGGACCTGCACGCCCAGATCTTTCTGACTTTCTATATTCCTAAGAGTTTTGCCATTTACGATATATTTCCCATCTCTGTTAGACCTACCAGAATGCATAACCTTACATTTGCCTGGATTAAACTCCATTTGCCATTTCTCTGCCCAAGTCTCCAATCTATCTATGTCCTGCTGTATCCTCTGACAATCCTCAACACTATCTGCCACTCCACCAACCTTGTCATCGGCGAAGTTACAAATCAGCCCAGCTACATTTTCCTTCAAATCGTTTCTGTATTCTGCAAACAATAGAGGCCCCAGCACAGACCCCTGTGGAACACCACTAGTCACAACCTTCCATTCAGAAAAACACCTTTCTACTACTACCCTTTGCCTTCTGTGACCGAGCCAGTTCTGTATCCATCTTGCCACCTCATATCTGATTCTGTGTGACTTCACCTTTTGTACCAGTCTACCAAGAGGCACCACGTCAAAGGCTTTACTGAAGTCCTTGTAAGCAACATCCATCGCACTTCCCTCATCAATCATCTTTGTCACCTCCTCAAAAAACTTGATCAAGTTAGTAAGGCACGACTTCCCCTTCACAAAACCATGCTGTCTATCGCTAATGAGTCCATTTGTTTCCAAATGGGCATAAATCCTGTCCCTGAGAATTCTCTTCAATAATTTACCTACTACTGACATGAGGCTTACTGGACTTTAATTTTGAGGATTATCTCTGCTACCTTTGTTAAACAGCAGTACCACATTAGCTATTCTCCAGTCCTCTGGGATCTCACCTGTAGCCAATGAGGACACAAAGATGTCAGTAAAAGCTCTAGCAATTTCCTCCCTGGCTTCCCTCAGTATTCTGAGGTAAATCCCATCCGGCCCAGGATACTTGTCTAGCTTAATGTCTTTTAAAAGACCCAATACCTCCTCCTTTTCGATGTCAACATGACCCAGACTGTCCACACAGCCTACCAAAGAATCAACTTCCACAAAGTATTTTTCTTTGGTGAATACTGATGTAAAGTCCTCAATTTAGTACATCGCCCATTTCCTCTGGCTCAACACATAGATTCCCCCACTGTCCTTAAGTGGTCCAATCCATTCCCTGGCCACCCTCTTGCTTTTTACATATGAATAAAGAGCTTTGGGATTCACCTTAATCCTACTTGCCAAAGACTTTTAATGACCCCTCCTAGCCCTCCTAATTTCCCGCTTCAGTACCTTTCTACTTTCTTTATACTCCTCAAGGGTTTCAGCTTTCCCTACCCTTTTACTCCGTACAAAACCCTCCTTTTACTTTTTGACGAGGTTCACAATATCCTTCATAATCCAAGGTTCTCTAAATTTCCCATATTCATCCTTCGCTCTCTCAGGAACATGACTTTACTGAATCCTAATCAACTGTCGTTTGAAAGGCTCCCACATGTCCGATGTTGATTTACCTCCCAACAGCCGCACCCAATCCAAATTCGTCAATTCCGGTCTAATGTTATCGTAATTTGCCTTTCCAAGTGTTGCACATTTACATGAGGTTACCCTCATCCCTATCCAAAAGTATCCTAAAACGTCTGGAATTGTGGTCACTGCTCCCAAAATGTTCCCCGACTGAAACCTCAACTACCTATCCAGGCTCATTCCCCATTGCCAGATCCAGTACTGCCCCACCCTAGATGGACTGTCTCCATATTGCATCAAGATACACCTTACAAACTCTGCCCCATCCAAATCCCTAACACGAAGTGAATCCCAGTCAATATAGGGGAAGTTAAAATCCCCCTACCACAACAATCCTGTTACCTTTACACCTATCCAAAATCTCTTCACCTATTTGCTCCTTTATCTCTTGCTGGCATTTGGGGGGGCCTGTAATAAACAAAAAAACATGTTGTTTACTAATATTTTTGGAGGAAATCTGCCATCCTTATCTGGCCTGGCCTACATGTGATTCCAGATCCACAGCAATGTGGTGGACTCTGAAATGACCAAGCTAACCGCTCCGTTCAAGGGCAATTAGGGTTAGGGAATAAATGCTAGACCAGCCAGCAACAGCCACATCTCATCAATGAATTTAAAAAAGGACAGACAACCAAAGATTTAGTCCACAAGTAAGTTTTAGGAGTGATGCCAATAGTTGGAGATGTTTAGCGAGGTGATATTCCACCGCTTAAGGCCTCTACATTTGAACATACAATTTTCACATTCTCAGAACATCCCATAAACATTCCTCCAGTGATCAGATCAGTGATAACTCTGCTGCTCCTCTTTACAATAAAGACATGGGACCGTTCCAAACAAGAGAACAGATGGACCTCGACACAGCCTCCAAAGTTGATGTGATTAAAATCCAGGCACACACTCAAGGCAAAATTGAAGGAGCTCTGAGATCTCAAAAAATATGGCTGGAGCTGACTACAGAGGTAAGAGAGGGTTGAAAATGTTTGTGTGAATATTTAAACAGAAACATTGCTAGACGGGGAGCCAGTGTAGGTCACTGAGCACATGAGAGCCAGCTCATTGGAACATGATATGTGTTAGACCCCAGGCAGCAGAGATTCGGATATCCTCAAATTTATGTACTGTGGAGGATCACTTGGTTGCACGGTCTACCGAAAACAACCTCTCTCTCAATGCTGGAAAGTCCAAGGAACTGATCATTTACTTCAGGAAGCAGAGCACGACACCACCCCCGCCACCTACATTAATGGCTCTGAAGTAGAGATGGTCGATAGCTTTAAGTTCCTGGGGGTCACCATCACAAACAGTCTGTCCTGGTCCACTCACGTTGTTGCAACAGTCAACAACGTCTCTACTTCCTACGGAAGCTAAAGCAATTCGGCATGTCTGCATCGATTCTCACAAACTTCAACAGATGTACCATAGAGAGCATCCTATCCGGCTGCATTACAGGTTGGTATGGCAACTGCTCGACCCAAGATCGCAAGAAACTGCAGAGTGTGGTGAACTCAGCCTAGTGCATCACACAAGCTGGCCATCCACCCATTGATTCTGTATACACCTCCCGCTATCTCAGAAAGGCAGACAGCATTGTCAGAGGCCCCTCACTCCCAGGCTTTGCCCTTTTCCAGACTCTTCCATCAGGCAGAAGATACAGAAGTCTGAAGACTTGCACATCCAGACGTAGGAACAGCTACTTCCCCACAGCTATTAGACTCCTCAACGACTCTCCCTCGGACTGATCTGTTCCTTGTAAGAACACTATTCACAACTCCCTATGCTGCTCTTGTTTGGCCTTGTTCCTCACAGGAACCTATCACTATTTGTTGATGCACCACTGTTAATGCACTCTGTCGATTATTCTTTTGTCTACTATGTACGTACTGTGTACGTTCCCTTGACCGCAGAAAAATACTTTTCACTGTACTTTGGTACATGTGCCAATAAATATCAATCAATCAATAAAAGATAGCGAACACTTCAGGAGTGTCATGGGATGTGCTGTACTTGCCTGGATAGGTGCAGCTCCAACAACACTCAGGAAGCTCAAATGACTCCATGACTCTAATATCCAGAAACAAGGCCTGACCTGACAGGTTCCCCGGTCATGAGTTTAAACTGCCATTTCCCACAAAAGTGGTAGCTAGTGTGCACAGTTTACAGGTCACACCGCAACAAATCACCAATCTGCTTCCTCAGTAGCTCCCAAACCCACAACTATCATTGTCTAGAAGGACAGAGCAATTGGTGCCCAAGAGAAGCACCCAGTGCTCAACAGAGGTACAAAATTGACATTTATTCACCTCCACTTGGTCAACTTCCTGGATATTCCCAGTAAACTGCTGTATCTTCAGACTAACAAAAGAAATAAGTTGCCAAAACACGTGGGTTTGATGCAAGGTTAGCTGAGGTTTATTGAATATGACTTCACTACAAGGTTTGGTACGAGGCTCCCCAAAGGCCTAGTCAATGATGTCATGTCAGTCAGCTGACTCCATCCTTAAAGAGACATTGCCCACAATTACAATAACCAATAACGCCTTCATAGTACAGACTGCAGCAGTTCAACAATGTGACTCACCGCCATCTTCACAAGGGCACCGAGGGACGGGCAATTTTATCAATATCTCAAGAAGGAAGGAACAAACATTGAGAACACAATGCCTAATAATCCAGCCAAATCTGCTCCAGTTAACATTTACCGCATATCTTGACAAGGAGAAACGATCATCATAAAAATCAGCTCCACCTAATGCTCTGAAATGTGGGCCCTGTAAATGCCCTGATGGACAGTCAAAATGAGGTTTCAGATCTGCCTTTGGAGGCAGCTTTACTTCAGTGGTCATTGGGTGGTACAGATCTCTCCGACATTTCCAATAACCTTGTTTTTGAGTGAGGTATGTCATAATATCCACTCATGTATATAATGAGATGCAGACAGGCAGTGATTGACACACAGGATAACCAATGAACACACACGACACATAACAACCAATCACCAGACAGGACACCACCATTATAAAGCACACAGGGCATTAAGACTCCCCCTCTCTCTACAGGACACAGCTACTGAGATAATAAGAGTGCACAAGCCAGTGAGCACTATCACCATGAGGTAGAGAGTTAGTCTGGTCATCCAGTAGGAGGTTATCAGTTAGATTGATAGAGTGTCAACTCACAGCAGACTATGTACAGCAATCAGGAAGTTCAATAAAACAGTGTTGGACCATCTCCTGTGTCAGAAGCCTGTTTCTAATTTCACTGCATCCAGTTACAGTCAACATTGAACCAACTTACTTAACACATCATGGTACCAGAGTGCTATTAATCCTAACGAACGTACCTCGAGTGCATCTGCAACGACCAGCAAGCAGCCATCCAACGGCATGGAAAGGATCCAGCCTCCTCCGCAACTCCGGATCTCCGACAACCTCGGCGCCAACTGGAAAGTCTTCAAACAAAAGTTCCTCCTGTACATCGAGACCTCCGACCTTGAGGCAAGATCGGAAGCCAGAAAGATCGTGCTGTTCCTGTCGACTGCAGGGGATCACGCCATCCACATCTATAACTCACATACATTTGCCGATGGCGAAGACAAGAAAAAGTTCAAGACAGTTCCGCTGAAATTCGACAGCCACTGCGACATTGAGGTGAATGAGAGCTTTGAACGGTACATCTTCCAACAGAGGCTTCAGGGTAAGGATGAACCTTTTCAGTCCTTCTTGACCCATCTCTGCATCCTAGCGCAATCATGTAACTATGACTCGACGGCTGATTCCATGATCAGGGATCAGATCGTTTTCGGGGTCCAGTCCGACTCCCTGCGGGTGCAGCTCCTCAAAATCAAACAGTTGACCCTCTCCGTCGCCATCGAAACGTGCGTTGTCCATGAGCATGCCAGAAATCGCTACTCCCGCATCAGGCGGCAGAAACTGCAAAACTGGCCTCCCACGAGGCAGAAAGGGTGCAGGCCATGGCGAAAATGCAAGGCCTGAGCATCGAGGAGAGTGGCCGCTTTGCGGGCTTTTGTCGGGTCCCCGCGCCACAACTGGGTGGACGATGAGGCCGAAGACCCTGAGGCGCATGCGCGAACGGCGGCCGACTGCACTGCGCATGTGCGATGGCGCACAGAACGTGCTGACGTCAGCGTCATGACGTGTCCGAATTGTGGTTCCGCCCATTTAAAGCGGCAATGTCCAGCCAAAGGCAGGCGATGTCTACAGTGTGGAAAGCCTGGGCATTATGCGGCCTTCTGCAGGTCTGCTCCACCGAACAACAACCAGCGATCCCAGCTGCAGCGCAGATGTGTCCGCTACATACAGCAAGGCATGCAGGATTCTGATCCAGACAGCCCAACGGACCCCGATGCTGACTGCCTCGAGTCTCCATATCGGGTGGGCATCATCACCACACGCGAGTGGGTCTCTACCGTGCCTGCAAACCGCCTTTCGATCCTCAGTGTGGATCCTGACGACGATTGGTGTGCCGTCATCACGGTCAACCAGTCTCGCATCCGATTTAAATTGGACACTGGCGCGTCTGCGAACCTCATATCACAGTCGGACCACGACAGCATCCGACACCAACCTAGCATTCTTCCACCAGCCTGCCAGCTCCTTGACTACAATGTAATGCCATAGCTGCCAGTGGGTCGTGCCAGCTAGGTGTCTCTCACAAGGCAATCAACGCGATGTTGAGATTCGAGATCGTCCGGCCTGACAAGACATCCCTGCTCGGTGCTCGCACATGCAAACTCCTAAATCTGGTACAGCGAGTTCATGCCATGTCCTCGACACCAGCGACGGCCTCGCCCAATGCGAATCTCCAGGCTGAGATAGACGACATTCTCACACAATACCACAGTGAGTTTGATGGGATGGGCACGCTCCCATATCGCTACAAGATATTGCTCAAGCTGAATGCCACCCCAGTCATCCATGCACCACGCCGGGTGCCGGCTCCTCTCAAGGATCGTCTGAAAACGAGAGCTCCAAGACCAGGGCATCATCTCAAAGGTCACGGAACCCACAGACTGGGTCAGCTCCATGGTCTGCATCAAGAAACCCTCCGGCGAACTCCACATTTGCATTGATCCCAAAGACCTGAATCGCAACATCGTGCAAGAGCATTACCCGATCCTGAAGCGTGAAGAATTGACCTGTGAGATGGCTCACACCAAATTCTTTGCAAAGCTGGACCTCCCGTGGCTTCTGGCAGATACAGCTGGACCAGTCCAGTCGGAATCTGTGCACGTTTAACACTCCGCTCGGCAGGTACTGCTACAAACGCAGGCCTTTTGGTATCATCTCAGCTACCGAAGTATTTCATCGCATAATGGAGCAAATGATGGAGGGCATCGAATGGGGGGCGAGTCTATGTGGACGACGTGATCATCTGGTCCATGACGCCCGAGGATCACATTGTTCGCCTCAAACAGGTTTTCCAGAGGATTCATGAAAATGGCCTCCAGCTCAACAGGGCCAAATACTCATTTGGGCGGTCCACTATCAAGTCTCTGGGTGACCACATTTCACAGCAAGGTGTGCAACCTGACGCCGACAAGGTGCTGGCAATCAATGCCATGAAGACACCAGAGGACAAAAAGGCGGTCCTCCGCTTCCTCGGAATGGTAAATTTTCTCAGAAAATTCATTCCCAACATGGCACCCCGCACCACGGCCCTCCGGCATCTCGTTAAAAAGTCGACAGTGTTCCAGTGGCTTCCCGCACTTCAAGCGGAGTGGCTTGAGCTGAAGGCGAAGCTCGCCACAGCTCCAGTACTGGCGTTCTTTGACCCAACCAAGGATACCAAGATATCCACAGACGCAAGCCAGGACGGCATTGGAACGGTGCTCCTCCAGCGAGACGATTCCTCGTCCTGGGCTCCAGTGGCATATGCCTCCAGGGCCATGACTCCGACCGAACATTGGTATGCCCAGATCGAAAAGGAGTGTCTGGGTCTCCTGACAGGAATAGTCAAGTTTCATGACTGTGTATACGGTCTGCCGAAGTTCACGGTGGAAACAGACCACAGGCCTTTAGTCCACATAATCCAGAAGGATTTACATGACATGACACCCTGGCTGCAGCGAATTCTTCTTCTTCTCCGCCAATATGACTTCGAACTCGTCTATACACCGGGCAAGGAGCTGATCGTCGCGGATGCCCTACCCCGATCCATCACCATGCCATGTGAACCGGGCAACTTCATTCGCCACATCGAGGCACAGGTGCAGTGTGTGCCAGCAACCTCCCAGCCACTAATGAACGAGTTGTCCAGATACGCGAAGAAACTGCCAAAGATCCTCTACTGCAGCGCGTGATGCAACACCTTGCCCATGGCTGGCAAAAGGGGCAGTGCCCCCAGTTCTTCAACGTTAAGGACGAGTTAACGGTTGTCGAGGGCATCCTTCTTAAACTAGATAGAATCGTCATTCCCCAAAGCATGCAAGCCATGGTGCTCAGACAGATCCATGAAGGTCACCTAGGGGTCGGAAAATGTCGAAGCAGAGCTCGGCAGGCAGTCTATTGGCCTGGCATCAGCCAGGAAATTGCCAACACAGTCCTCAACTGCACAACATGCCAGAAGTTTCAACCAGCTCAGCCCAAGGAAACACTGCAACAGCACGAGATTGTGACATCTCTGTGGTCCAAGGTGGGGATAGACCTCTTTCACACAAATGGGTGTGATTACGTGCTCTTGGTCGACTAATTCTCCAGCTACCCGAAAGTGGTGAAACTGTGGACCTCACATCCAAGTCAGTCATCAAAGCCTGCAAAGAGACGTTTGCCAGGCACGGGATACCACTCACAGTACAAAGAACAAAGAACAAAGAAATGTACAGCACAGGAACAGGCCCTTCGGCCCTCCAAGCCCGTGCCGACCATACTGCCCGACTAAACTACAATCTTCTACACTTCCTGGGTCCGTATCCTTCTATTCCCATCCTATTCATATATTTGTCAAGATGCCCCTTAAATGTCCCTATCGTCCCTGCCTCCACTACCTCCTCCGGTAGTGAGTTCCAGGCACCCACTACCCTCTGCGTAAAAAAACTTGCCTCGTACATCTACTCTAAACTTTGCCCCTCTCACCTTAAACCTATGCCCCCTAGTAATTGACCCCTCTACCCTGGGGAAAAGCCTCTGACTATCCACTCTGTCTATGCCCCTCATAATTTTGTATACCTCTATCAGGTCGCCCCTCAACCTCCTTCGTTCCAGTGAGAACAAACCGAGTTTATTCAATCGCTCCTCATAGCTTATGCCCTCCATACCAGGCAACATTCTGGTAAATCTCTTCTGCACCCTCTCTAAAGCCTCCACATCCTTCTGGTAGTGTGGCGACCAGAATTGAACACTATACTCCAAGTGTGGCCTAACTAAGGTTCTATACAGCTGCAACATGACTTGCCAATTCTTATACTCAATGCCCCGGCCAATGAAGGCAAGCATGCCGTATGCCTTCTTGACTACCTTCTCCACCTGTGTAGCCCCTTTCAGTGATCTGTGGACCTGTACTCCTAGATCTCTTTGACTTTCAATACTCTTGAGGGTTCTACCATTCACTGTATATTCCCTACCTGCATTAGACCTTCCAAAATGCATTACCTCACATTTGTCCAGGTTAAACTCCATCTGCCATCTCTCCGCCCAAGTCTCCAGACAATCTAAATCCTGCTGTATCCTCAGACAGTCCTCATCGCTATCCGCAATTCCACCAACCTTTGTGTCGTCTGCAAACTTACTAATCAGACCAGTTACTTTTTCCTCCAAATCATTTATATATACTACAAAGAGCAAAGGTCCCAGCACTGATCCCTGTGGAACACCACTGGTCACAGCCCTCCAATTAGAAAAGCATCCCTCCATTGCTACCCTCTGCCTTCTATGGCCTAGCCAGTTCTGTATCCACCTTGCCAGTTCACCCCTGATCCCGTGTGACTTCACCTTTTGTACTAGTCTACCATGAGGGACCTTGTCAAAGGCCTTACTGAAGTCCATATAGACAACATCTACTGCCCTACCTGCATCAATCATCTTAGTGACCTCCTCGAAAAACTCTATCAAGTTAGTGAGACACGACCTCCCCTTCACAAAACCGTGCTGCCTCTCACTAATACGTCCATTTGCTTCCAAATGGGAGTAGATCCTGTCTCGAAGAATTCTCTCCAGTAATTTCCCTACCACTGAAGTAAGGCTCACCGGCCTGTAGTTCCCGGGATTATCCCTGCCACCCTTCTTAAACAGAGGAACAACATTGGCTATTCTCCAGTCCTCCGGGACATCCCCTGAAGACAGCGAGGATCCAAAGATTTCTGTCAAGGCCTCAGCAATTTCCTCTCCAGCCTCCTTCAGTATTCTGGGGTAGATCCCATCCGGCCCTGGGGACTTATCTACCTTAATATTTTTTAAGACACCCAACACCTCGTCTTTTTGGATCACAATGTGACCCAGGCTATCTACACCCCCTTCTCCAGACTCAACATCTACCAATTCCTTCTCTTTGGTGAATACTGATGCAAAGTATTCATTTAGTACCTCGCCCATTTCCTCTGGCTCCACACATAGATTCCCTTGCCTATCCTTCAGTGGGCCAACCCTTTCCCTGGCTACCCTCTTGCTTTTTATGTAAGTGTAAAAAGCCTTGGGATTTTCCTTAACCCTATTTGCCAATGACTTTTCATGACCCCTTCTAGCCCTCCTGACTCCTTGCTTAAGTTCCTTCCTACTTTCCTTATATGCCACACAGGCTTCGTCTGTTCCCAGCCTTTTAGCCCTGACAAATGCCTCCTTTTTCTTTTTGACGAGGCCTACAATATCACTCGTCATCCAAGGTTCCCGAAAATTGCCGTATTTATCTTTCTTCCTCACAGGAACATGCCTGTCCTGTATTCCTTTCAACTGACACTTGAAAGCCTCCCACATGTCAGATGTTGATTTGCCCTCAAACATCCGCCCCCAATCTATGTTCTTCAGTTCCCGCCTAATATTGTTATAATTAGCCTTCCCCCAATTTAGCACATTCATCCTCGGACCACTCTTATCCTTGTCCACCAGTACTTTAAAACTTACTGAATTGTGGTCACTGTTACCGAAATGCTCCCCTACTGAAACATCTACCACCTGGCCGGGCTCATTCCCCAATACCAGGTCCAGTACCGCCCCTTCCCTAGTTGGACTGTTTACATATTGTTTTAAGAAGCCCTCCTGGATGCTCCTTACAAACTCTGCCCCGTCTAAGCCCCTGGCACTAAGTGAGTCCCAGTCAATATTGGGGAAGTTGAAGTCTCCCATCACCACAACCCTGTTGTTTTTACTCTTTTCCAAAATCTGTCTACCTATCTGCTCCTCTATCTCCCGCTGGCTGTTGGGAGGCCTGTAGTATACCCCCAACATTGTGACTGCACCCTTCTTATTCCTGATCTCTACCCATATAGCCTCACTGCCCTCTGAGGTGTCCTCTCGCTGTATAGCTGTGATACTCTCCTGAACAAGTAGCGCAACTCCGCCTCCCCTTTTACATCCCCCTCTATCCCGCCTGAAACATCTAAATCCTGGAACATCTAAATCCAGTAATGAGTGACAATGGCCCATGTTTCTACAGCCAAGAGTGGTCCGACTTTGCATGATCCTACCACTTCAGTCACATCACATCCAGTCCCCATTACCCCCAATCAAACGGGAAGGCCGAAAAAGGGGTCCATATTATCAAGCGGTTGCTGAGCAAAGCTGCAGACTCAGCCTCGGACTTCAAACTGCCGCTGTTGGCATACAGGGCAACCCCTCTGTCGACTGGTTTGTCTCCGGCGCTGCTGCTCATGAACCGCAACCTGAGGATGACTGTTCCAGCCATCCATGTTCCAGACCTTGACCACCTCACGGTGCTGCAGAAAGTGCAGCAATCCAGGGACCAGCAGACGATCACATCTGATGCTCATGCCAAGGATCTACCTGCGCTGGCTCCAGACGATGTTGTTCGCATCCAGTTACCTGAGGGAGGTTGGTCAGCCCCAGCTATTGTCGTCAGGTAGGCTGCCCCCAGGTCCTTCGTTGTCCAAATGGATGATGGCTCCATTCTACGGCGCAACAGGAGGGCGCTACGGAAAGTTCCCTGCCCACCGCCAGACCGCACTTCTCCGCATGTCATCATGCCTCCTCCGGACACCTCGCACCACGAGGCCACCGATCTGGCAGCAATCCCGCCTCCCCATGAGGCCACCGACATGGCAGCGATCCCGCCTCCCCATGAGGCCTCCGACATGGCAGCAATCCCGCCTATCCAAGTGCCGGCGTCCCCCCCGCCACCTCTGAGGCGATCGACAAGAATTTGTCGCCCGCCACAAAGACTGAATCTATAGACTTAAATCTTGTAAATTTTGTTCAGTTTGCTCTGTATCTGCATGATAGACACCTTCCCATGTACATCTGTTCATTCACTCACCACTTGTACATAGTCATGCATGTATATATACACCACGTTCCAAAATTTACTTCAAAAAGGGGAGATGTCATAATATCCACTCATGTATATAATGAGATGCAGACAGGCAGTGATTGACACACAGGATAACCAATGAACACACATGACACATAACAACCAATCACCATACAAAGCCTTACAACTCAGGTGAGGAAGGAGCAGCGCTCCGAAAGCTAGCGACATCGAAACAAACCTGTTGGACTTTAACCTGGTGTTGTAAGACTTCGTACTGTGATCACCCCAGTCCAACGCCGGCATCCCCGGATCATGGCAACCAATCACCAGACAGGGAACCACCACTATGAAGCACCAAGGGCATTAAGACTCTCCCTCTCTCTACAGGACACAGCTACTGAGATAGTTAGAGTGCACAAGCCAGTGAGCACTGCCACCATGAGGTAGAGAGTTAGTCTGGTCAAGCAGTAGGGGATTATCAGTTAGATTGATAGAGTGTCAACTCACAGCAGACTATTTGCAGCAATCAGGAAGTTCAATAAAATAGTGTTGGACCATCTCCTGTGTCAGAAGCCTGTTTCTAATTTCACTGCATCCAGTTGCAGTCAACGTTGAACCAACTTACTTAACACATCAAGATACTCAGCTAATTTGATTACTTTGCATTGACAAAGCCCCAAGTCATCTTCTGGCCTCTCTTCACAGTAACATTTGCATGGTGCTTTGCATCTTTTTAGGCTGAACTCATGAGAGACGAAGAAAAACATTGTAACAAGATCAAAAGCGACTTCATCTGCACCTGGACAAACCAAATTCCTGAATTTTACTAACTTGAGATTTTATAACTTAATTCTCAAAGCTACCTGTAATTCTCTCTGACTCTTTATTCCTGAGTCTTGTTTTCAGCTTGAAATCTAGCTTCCACAAAATCCCAAACTAGTTTAAAGTTATGTGTCAGCAGAGAAATATTTAAGCTTCATGTTAAATGAATGCAAGTCAACACATCCCTTCGACCTGGTGGGCTGCATCCCAGGATTCTCAGCGAGGGAATTACTGAGATCGTGAATACACTGGTTATGATTTTCCAAAAAGTCCATAGATTATCACCCCAATGGTTTGAAGTGAGCTTATTTTACACACCTGTTGAAGAAAGGAAGGAGACAATAAAACAGACAAGTTAGCGTGACATCAGTCTGCAGGAAATGTTGGGATCTTTAATGAAGGGAATATTGCTGAAAACAGAGACATGCTGTCGAAGCTTTTCATCTTACACTCTTCAGAACAGGTGCCAAGAAAACAAAATTTCAAAGAGAGCAGCAATTTATACTGCATAAGAAAAGGGTGCTGATTGATTGTCCATCTCAACTCTGATTGGTTGTAGAGTTACCATGCAGAATGTACCATGGAACTGCTCTTCCCCATTATTTTATTTTATTTTTAAAAAGTTGCAATGCCAGGTCCTGCCCTTTCTAGTTGCAGAGGATTGATCACAGAGAAGTAAGAATAGGAAACAAAGAAATGGCAGACAAACTGAATAGTTACTTTGCATCAGAGCTTCAGGAGGATCAGGGGGCACAGGTGAGTGCATTGGCCATCACTAAGGAGAAGATTCTGGGGAAACTGGAAGGGCTGAAGGTGGATAAATCACCTGGACTGGATGGACTACACCCCAGGTTTTTAAAAGAGATAACTGAGGAGATTCTGGAGGCATTGGTGGTGATCTTTCAGGAATCACTGGAGGCAGGAAGGGACCCAGAGGACTGGAAAGTGGCTAATGTAACACCGCTGTTTAAGAAGTGAGGGAGGCAGAAGACAGGATATTATAAGCCGGTTAGCCTTACTTCGGTCATTGATAAGATTTTAGAGTCCATTATTAAAGATGAAATCGCGGAGTACTTGGAAGTGCATGATAAAATAAGACTGAATCAGCACAGATTCGTCAAGGGGAGGTCATGTCTGATAAAACTGTTAAGAGTTCTTTGAGGAAGTCACAAGGAAGTTAGACAAAGGCGAACCAGGTGATTTATTTAGATTTCCAGAAGGCCTTTGACAAGGTGCCGCATAGGAGACTGTTAAATAAGTTAGGAGCCCATGGTGTTAAGGGTAAGTTCCTGACATGGATTGGCCGACTGGCAGAAGGCAGAGAGTTGGGATAAAGGGGTCTTTTGTAGAATGGGAGCCAGTGACTAGTGGTGTGCCTCAGGGGTCAGTGCTGGGACCACTGCTTTTCACAATATAGATTAATGATCTTGAAGAAAGAACTGAAGGCACTGTTGTTAAGTTTACAGTTGATACAAAGATCTGTTGAGGGACAGGTAGAATTGTGGAAGCAGGGGGCTGCAGAAGGACTTGGACAGGTGAGGAGAGTGGGCAAAGAAGTTGCAGATGGAATACAATGTGGAAAAGTGTGAGGTTATGCACTTTGGAAGGAGGAATGGCGGCATAGACTATTTTCTGAATGCCGAAATGCTTAGAAAATCAGAAGCACAAAGGGACTTGGGAGTCCTTGTTCAAGATTCCCTTAAGGGTAAAATGCAGGTTCAGTCGGCAGTTGGGAAGGCAAATGCAATATTAGCATTCAGGTCGAGAGGACTGGAATACAAGACCAGGGATGTACTTCTAAGGCTGTATAAGGCTCTGGTTAGACCCCATTTCAAGTATTGTGAGCAGTTTTGGGCCCCGTATCGCAGGAAGGATTTGCTGGCCTTGGAAAGGGTACAGAGGAGGTTCACAGGAATGATGCCTGGAATGAAGAGCTTGTTAAAATGAACAAACAACAATACAGCACAGGAACAGGCCCTTTGGCCCTCCAAGCCTGCGCCAATCATGTGTCTATCTAGACCAACCACCTATACCCTTCTCTTTTACTGTCTGCTCATGTGCCTATCCAGATAAGTCTTAAAGGTCGCTAACGTATCTGCCTCAACCACCTCACTTGGCAGTGCATTCTAGGCCACCACCACTCTCTGTGTAAAAAACATTCCCCGCACATCTCCACTGAACCTTTCCCCTCTCGCCTTGAACTTGTGCCCCCTTGTAATTGTCATTTCCGCCCTGGGAAAAAGCCTCCAACTGTTCACCCTATCCATACACCTCATAATATTATAAACTTCCATCAGGTCGCCCCTTAGCCTCCGTCTCTCGGGAGAACAATCCCAATTTCTTCAATCTCTCCTCATATCTGATACCCTCCATACCAGGCAACATCCTGGTAAACCTTTTCTGTATCCTCTCCAAAGCCTCTACTTCCTTCTGGTAGTGTGGTGGCCAGAATTGGACACAGTATTCCAAATGTGGCCTAACCAACGTTCTATATAACTGTAACATAATTTTCGAGCTTTTCTACTTGATATCCTGTCCAATGAAGGCAAGTATGCCATATGCTTTCTTTACCACCATTTCCACCTGTGCTGCCACTTTTAAGGATCTGTGGACCTGCACACCCAGATCTCTCTGTGTCTCTATGCCCCTGATGGTTCTGCCATTTATTTTATAGCCCCACCTGAATTGGATCTACCAAAATGCATCACCTCGCATTTGTCCGGGTTAAATTCCATCTGCCATTTTTCTGCCCAATTTTGCAGCCTATCTATATCCTGCTGTATTCTCTGACAATCTTCATCACTATCCTCAACTCCTGCAATCTTAGTGTCATCCGCAAACTTGCTAATCAGACCCACTACATTTTCTTTCAAGTCATTTATAAATATTACAAACAGCCGAGGCCTCAGTACTGATTCCAGTGGAACACCACTAGTTACAGACCTCCATTTGGAAAAACACCCTTCCACTGCTACCCTCTGTCTTCTATGGCGAAGCCAGTTCTGAATCCATCTAGCTAGTTCACCCCTGACCCCGGGTCATTTAATTTTTTGCACCAGCCTGCTATGAGGGACCTTGTCAAATGCTTTACGAAAGTCTATGAAGACAACATCCACAGCCCTTCCCTCGTCAATCATTTTTGTCACCTTCTCAAAAGATTAAATTAAATTAGTGAGATATGACCTCCCTCATACAAAACCATGCTGTCTGTCGCTAATAAGACAATTCACTTCCAAATGTGCATAGATCCTGGGCTGGATTCTCCGATTTTGAGACTAAGTGCTGATGCTGTAGTGAAAACGGTGGCCTTTTACCCCAGGAAAACTGGCGTCAAAGGGCCACCAATTCCACGTTTTGCTGGGGGCTAGCAGCAAGCCGGCATATAACTCGCAGCTCTCGTTGCCGATGTGGCCCACAGCACTTCTAATTAAGAGGCTGTGCATGCATAGCGCGGCGGCCTGCAGCGGCCGTGCCGTGCTCCATTGCGGGCTCAGTCCGCGGAACTGGACCGCCAAAGTAGTGCCCCCCTCTGACCGCTCGTGCACGCCGTACCGCATACCTACATTGTCCCCAACCCTGAATGAAGGCCCCTGTCCACCGATCGGCCCTCCCACGACTGTGGTGGCGCCGGACTGAGTCTGCAGCTGCCACGCGAGGATCCTGGACGGTGTGAGCACACATAACTCACACCATAGGGATTTTGGCCGGTCGGCAATGGAGGATTGTGGGGCTGGCCTCAGGCAATGGCCAGAGGTGGTGGATACTCGGTGCGGTATACTCCACGAGTACGCTGATTTTAGGGAGGTGGAGAATTAAGAACCCGGCGCCAAAACGGATTCTCCATCCCGCCGCCAAAAGTGATTTTGGCGCCGGGGAGCGGAGAATCCAGTCCCCTATCTCTGAGAATCTTTTCCAACAATTTCACTATCACTGACCTATAATTACCCGGGTTATCCTTGCTTCCCTTCTTAAATAACGGGATAACAAAATAAATAGATTTCCAAAGCACGCGGGTTTGATGCAAGGTTAACAGAGGTTTATTGAACAGGTCTTCACTATACAAGGTTTGGTACTAGGCTCCCCAAAGGCCTTCGGAATAGCCAATGACCTCATGTAAGTCAGCTGACTCCTTTCACAAAGAGACTTGCCCACAATTTCAATAACCAATAACGCCTTCATAGTACAGACTGCAGCAGTTCAACAATGTGACTCACCGCCATCTTCACAAGGGCACCGAGGGAAGGGCAATTTTATCAATGACGTTCTCATCTCAAGAAGGAAGAAACAAACAAATGAGAACACAATCTGTAATAATCCAGCCAAGTTTGTTCCTGTTAACATTTACCGCATATTTTGACAAGAAAAAATGATCAATGTAAAAGCCACTCTGAAAAGTAGACCCTGTAAATGGCCCGATGGACAAATGAAATTGTCAAATTTAAATTGTTGAAATGGACAATTGAACTACCATGGGCAGCATGGTAATACAGTGGTTAGCACTATTGCTTCACAGCGCCAGAGTCCCAGGTTCAATTCCTGACTTGGGTCACTGTCTGTGCGGACTCTGTATGATCCCACCGAGTCTGTGTCTTTTTAGGCTGAACTCATGGGAGATGAAGAAAAACGTTGTCACAAGATCAAAGTGACTCCATCTGCCCCTGGACAAACTAAATTCCTGAATTTTATTAACTTGAGATTTTATAACATGCGACGCAAATCAGTCGGGCATCGTGCCGCCACAAAGGTGCGGAATGCTCCGCATCTTTGGGGGCCGAGCCCCAACCTTAAGGGGCTAGGCCGGCGGCGGATAAATTTCCGCCCCGCCAGCTGGCGGAAAAGGCCTTTGGTGCCCCGCCAGCTGGCGCGGAAATGACATCTCCGGGCGGCGCATGCGTGGGAGCGTTAGCGGCTGCTGACGGCATTCCCGCGCATGCGCATTGGAGGGAGTCTCTTCCACCTCCGCCATGGTGGAGACCGTGGCGAAGGCGGAAGGGAAAGAGTGCCCCCACGGCACAGGCCCGCCCGCGGATCGGTGGGCCCCAATCACGGGCCAGGCCACCGTGGGGGCACCTCCCGGGGCCAAATCGCCCCGCGCCCCCCCCAGGACCCCGGAGCCTGCTCGCGCCGCCTTGTCCCGCCGGTAAGGTAGGTGGTTTAATCTACGCCGGCGGGACAGGCATTTTAGCGGCGGGACTTCGGCCCATCCGGGCCGCAGAATCGCGCGGGGGGGCCCGCCAACCGGCGCGGCGCGATTCCCGCCCCCGCCGAATATCCGGTGCCGGAGACTTCGGCAACCGGCAGGGGCGGAATTTACGCCAGCCCCCGGCGATTCTCCGACCCGGCGGGGGGTCGGAGCATCTCGCCCATGATTCTCAAATGTACCTGTAATTCTCTCTGACTCTTTATTCCCTGGTCTTGTTTTCAGCGTGAAATCTAATTTCCACAAAATCCCATTAGTTTAAAGTTATGTATCACCAGAGAATAAATATTGGTGAATTTTAAATGAATGAAAGTCAACACATCTGCCTTTGGAGGCAGCTTTACTTCAGTGGTCATTGGGTGGCCCAGATCTCACCAACATTTCCAATGACCTTGTTTTTGAGTGAGGCACTCGGCTGATTTGATTACTTTGCATTGACAAAGCCCCAAGTCATCTCTTGGCCTCTCTTCACAGTAACATTTACATGGTGCTTTGCATCCTTTGATGCTCAACTCATGGGAGATGAAGAAAAACATTGCCACAAGATCAAAGTGACTCCACCTGCACCCGGACAAACTAAATTCCTAAATTTGACTAACTTGAGATTTTTCACATGATTCTCAAATGTATCTGTAATTCTCTCTGACTCTTTATTCCTGAGTCTTGTTCTCAGCTTAAAATCTAACTTCCACTAAATCCCAAACTAGTTTAAAGTTATGTGTCAGCAGAGAAATACTTAAGGTTAATTTTAAATAAATGAAAGTCAACCCAAGTCTTCGACCTGATGGGCTGCATCCCAGGATTCTCAGCGAGGGAATTACTGAGATCGTGAATTCACTGGTTATGATTTGCCAAAAATTCCATAAATTCTAGAATCACCCCAATGGTTTGAAGTGAGCTAATTCTACACCACTATTGAAGAAAGGAGGGAGATAGAAAAGAGACAAGTTAGTGTGATATCAGTCTGCAGGGAATGTTGGAATCTATTATGAAGGGAATGTAGCTGAAAACAGACACATGCTGTTGAAGCTTTTCATCTTGAACTCTTCAGAATTGATGCCGAGAGAAACAAATTTCAAAGAGAGCAGCAATTTATTCTGCACGGGAAAAGGGTGCTGATTTATTGTCTGTGTCAACTCTGATTGGTTATGGAGTTACCATGCAGAATATACATGAGCTGTTGTTCCCCATTGTTTTGTTTAATTTAAAGAAAGATGCAATGCCTGGTCCTGTTTGCAGCACGGTAGCACAGTGGTTAGCACTGTTGCTTCAAAGCTCCAAGGTCCCAGGTTCGATTCCCGGCTTAGGTCACTGTCCCCATGTCTGCGTGAGTTTCCTCCGGGTGCTCCGGTTTCCTCCCACAAGTCCCGAAAGACGTGCTATTAGGCCATTTGAACATTCTGAATTCTCCCTCAGTGTACCCGAACGGGTGACGGAATGTGGCAACTGGGGGATTTTCACAGGAATTTCATTGCAGTGTTAATATAAGCCTACTAGTGACAATAAATGATGATGATGATTATTATTATTATTAGGATTAACCCCTGTTTATGAATATACGGAGCTCCTTGCAAGTGTAAAGTATATTTCGAGCCCGACTGATAATCTGAAATTGGTTTTTAGTGATATGCCTGACACACTTGTGATTGTTCAGCCAGGGCTGCCCAACCATGGAACACAGCAAATGTTCGACATTATGTTCTGAATTTTTCAAGCACAGGTTGGTTAAGTGTAATCAGTATTCTGCATATTGTGAACAACCAAAGGGGTGTGGTGTTTGATATTGGAAGGGTGAATGAAGATATTTAGTGAAAGGGTAGTTAGATCTAACACCCCTGCATTATAGTAAATAGCACATGATACTCAACTGCTCTACCTCAAGGATTAAAGGTATTCCAGTAGGCATTCGACAAGGAACCACACAAAAGACTGCTGCATAAGACGAAGGTGTATGGCTTTCCGGGTAAGGTATTAGCATGGATAGAGGATTGGTTAACTGACAGAAAGCATAGAGTGGGGATAAATGGGTGTTTTTCTGGTTGTCGATCAGTGGCTAGTGGTGTGCCTCAGGGATCAGTGTTGGGTCTGCAATTGTTCACAATTTACATAGATGATTTAGAGTTGAGGACCAAGTGTAATCCTGATTTGCATTGGCACAACCTCAAGAAATCATCTTCCGTGACACATCCTGTGACTGCTGAAGCCAATCTGGCACGACTGTTTGAAAACTAGCTGTCCCTACCAGCAAAATACTTTAATGGTAATTTCAGTTTCTTCTTAATTGTTTGTTCACCAAAGGCCCTGGAGCTCTGGATACAGCTCACACCAGCACTGCTTTGTCCTGCCGTGGACTCTCCTGTGAAGCTCTCTCCAACAGGTTCAGGTCTGAGATCCTGGCCTGTTTGTGTCTCTGGCCCTCGCTCCCTTAGTCCAAAACAATGCATCTTCAGTTCTTCACAGTCCTGTTGCTTGCTTCCTGGCAGCTATAAAATGGCATCTCTGTACGTGCCGGGTGCGTAACCTTCTCTCTGCCGCCCCCTCTGGCAGATAGACTCGTTCATGTTTAAAGGTCGATCACAGCCGGCCTTCTTTAGTTTATTTGAAACTTTATTTCCAATACGTGATTTTTCCAAGTTTATGACTTTCTACTGCTGAAAATTTCTTCAGTATAGAAAAAAGTACAATCCTTTTTTACTTTACAAGTTATGAACTTAGGGGAGATTAAGTAACTTTTCAAACACAGACAATGTCAAATATTTCTTACTGGTTCCATTGCATTGCACCGTCCATACATTTCCGTTCCGTAACGTACCGGCCTCCCCGAACAGGCGCCGGAATGTGGTGACTAGGGGCTTTTCACAGTAACTTCATTGAAGCCTACTTGTGATAATAAGTGATTATAATAATAATTATTATCTTACATCTAACTCATCTCCCCCTCCATTCTCACCAAAAGCACGTACTTCATGGTTTCCAGAAAGTGGCGACACAAAGTGATGACTGTAGGTTTCTTCCAGTGTTGTCATGTGTCAGCCGTATTGACTGGCCTCGGTTGATCGGTATTCTTCACCAACATACCTGTCTAGGCTTCCCGCTCACTGTCCAGTAGCTGCATCCACCCCAGTTACAGACTGCTGACCATTTCCCGATCAGTACATCACATCGTGGGAGTGAGTGCAAGCGGATGTTGTAGCAACCATTGAATAGCTTGACCACACACCAGAGCAGAGCTGCAAGCTGGGGCCACCACCATGAGCATCATACGCCCATGTGGACACCCGTCAATCCCAGTCCCCACCCTCACATTCACGCGGGGACCAGCACCCACCCAGCCTCATGCCGTGCCGTCCCCTCCAATGCGACTACCAATCGAGGACTTCCCGCGAAGGCATTCTTAAAAGCCGGGCGCGGCATTTGGTGACTTCTTCCTGTGATCGGGAACGCTGCAACCAATCACTCCGTGACCCTCCCGACCCTAGCCCATGACCCACCCGCGGGTTGTGACCCTGAGTTTTAAAAACCCTTCACTAGGTTCATTCCGGAGTTGAGAGGATTAGCTCCTGAGTTGACTGGGACTATACTCATTGGAATTTAAGGATGGGGGAGATCTTCTAGAAACATATAAAATTCTGAAGGAAATAAATAAAGTCGAAGCAGGGAGGTTGTTTCCACCGGTGTGTCATGTGAGAGTACCTTCAAGAAATGGGTGTTTATGAATGGGTGTGGATATAAATATCTGTAGTGAGAGTACCTTTAAGAAATGGGTGTTTATTACTGCAGTGATGTCAGTGAGTGAGTGGAGCTGGGCTGTCTGTCAGCTTTTTACTTTTGTTTTAGGCTGTTTGCTACAGGGTGTGTTTTAGTTTCGTTTTCAGAGCTGGATAGCTGCAGTCACAGCCAGAAGGTGTATGAGTCTCTCTCTGTAATCTAAAGACTGCAAATCGATCCTGGTGATTTAAAACTAATAACAGTAGTGACATTAACCTGATGTGCTTCTGGTAAAAGGTGTTTCAAGTCTTATGTATGCTAAAAGGAAAGCTTAAAGGATTATCATCATAGAATTTACAGTGCAGAAGGGGGTCATTCGGCCCATCGAGTCTGCACCGGCTCTTGGAAAGAGCACCCTACCCAAGGTCAACACCTCCACCATATCCCCATAACCCAGTAACCCCACCCAACACTAAGGGCAATTTTGGACACTAAGGGCAATTTATCATGGCCAATCCATCTAACCTGCACATCTTTGGACTGTGGGAGGAAACCGGAGCACCCGGAGGAAACCCACGCAGACACGGGGAGGATGTGCAGATTCCGAACAGACAGTGACCCAAGACGGAATCGAACCTGGGACCCTGGAGCTGTGAAGCAATTGTGCTATCCACAATGCTACCGTGCTACGCACTTAGTGTTGTATTCTTTGGGGGATGTATTTGAATTAATGGTTGCTAAGAGGTTCACTGTATGTTTTAAAAAGGTGAACTTGAATTCATAGAATAAACATTGTTTTGCTTCAAAAAATACTTTTCCATTTCTGCTGTACCACACCTGTAGAGTGGACCGTGTGCTCCCCATACCACAATCTATTAAAGGTTGTGGGTCAGGTGAACTCCATAATACACTTTACGATTCTCTAAACCCTGGCCCATAACAAATTGGGGGCTTGAGGGGGATCAAAGTTTATATATTGGATTGGCTTAGTGAACTTAAAGACAGTGAGGGGTGAGTACATTGTGGTTGCTTTTCAGGTGTGGTATTATAGTTTAAGTAGGGAGTGTGTTGTGGACAATGGCCATTTCAGAGGCTCTGAAGGTTTTGGGGGTGGAGACGGTCACATGCAGTACCTTTCGGACAGAGACTAAAAGCAGACTGTTAGATTTGTCAAAACCATTGCAGTTTACATGGCCTTGACAAAATGCGAAAAGATGAAGTCATTATGGCGGTGGCTAAGCATTTAAAGTTGCCTGAGATACAGTTTGACTCATTGGAAATGCCAAAAATTCAATTACAATTTAAACAAATGGAACATGAGAAAGAATTAAAGCATCTTGAATACGAAAGAGAGAGAGAGGAAAAAGAAAGAGAGAGAGAAAGAGAGAGAGAGGAAAAAGAGAGAGAAGAAAAGAGAACAGAAAGAATAGCCCTCGTGGAACAAAAAGAAAGAGAAAGGAAGATACAGATCAGGGAAAAAGATAAAGAGAGCTGGAACTTCAGAAAATGGCCATGAAATATGACAGTCAGTTAAAATTGGCAGACGTAAAGGGAAACATACAGTTGGATGATAGTGATGAGGATAGTGAAAAAGAACGTCAAAGTTGAAGGCTTGGTGGGGATCGATTTAAATATGTCCAAGCTTTGCCAATGTTTGAAGAGAAGGAGGTAGAAGCCTTTTTCATTTCATTTGAGAAGGTGGCTAAAAAAATGAAATGGCTACAGGACAGGTGGGTATTACTGATTCAAACAAAGCTGGTAGGTAGGGCTACTGAAGTGTTTGCATCACTACCGGAGGAGGTATCTGGGATGTATGAGGAGGTGAAAAATTCTATCATAGGTGCATATGAACTAGTGCCTGAAGCCTACAGGCAAATGTTTGGAAATTTAAGGAAAGAATTTAGTCAAACATACATGGAGTTTGAAACGCTCAAACAGAGTAATTTTGATAGGTGGATAAGGGCTTTAAAAATAGACCAAACGTATGAAACTCTCAGAGAAATTATACTTTTGAAGGAGTTTAAAACTTCAATTCCTGATGTAGTGAGAACTTATGTGGAAGAGCAGAGGACTAGAACTGCGAGATTAGCAGCAGAAATGGCAGATGATTATGAATTAGTTCATAAATCAAAGCTTGGTTTCCGACATCAGTTTCAGCCTGTGAGGGATGGATACTGGGGACATGAGAAATACTCAAGTTGTAAAGGTGATCTGATGGGAGGTAATAAGGAGAGTGTACCTCAGATTTAAAAAGAAATCCAGGAGAGTGGAAAGAAATGAAAAATTTCAAATGATTTCACTGTAATAAACCAGGCCATGTAAAGTCACAGTGTTGGTGGTTGAAGAAAAGCACTGGGAAGGCTGATATGGTAAAACAGGATAAGACAGTGGGGTTTGTGAAAGTGTTAAAGGAAAGGCCAAGTGAAGTGAAGGATGTGCAAAAGATTATACAGCCTGATCAAGAGGTGATTGATGAGAAGGTGCCAGATCTCTTTAAAGAATTTACTTGTGTGGGTAACGTTTAGTCATGTGTATCAGGAGGAGTAGGTAAAGAAGTAACAATTTTAAGAGATATGGAAGCTAGTCAATCTTTAATGGTAAGAGATGAGGGGTTATGTAGTTTGGGAAGAATGTTGCCAGACAAGGTGGTAATATTTGGAATTCATGGTGAGAGGAGTAGTGTTCAATTATATAAAGTAAGGTAGGAAAGTCCAGTGAAGCGTGGTGAAGTGGTAGTAGGAGTAATAGAGAAACTATCTTGTCCAGGAATACAGTTTATCTTGGGTAATGATAGAGCTGGATTGCAGGTGGGAGTGATGCCTACTGTGTTGGATAAGCCAGTGGAAAATCAGACAACTGAAGTGTTGAAGGACCAATATCCTGGGATTTCTCCGGATTGTGTAGTAACAAGGTCGCAAAGTCACAGGTTAAGACAAGAGGATAAATCAAAGAGTGAAGATGAAGTTGAAGTGCAATTATCAGAAACAATTTTTGATCAGATGGTTGAAAAAGAACAAGAACAGGTTGCGGATGAGGCGGATATTTTTAGTTCAGGAAAATTGGCAGAGTTACAACAAAAAGATATAGAAATAAAACGGATGGATCAGAAAGCATACATGGAAGAGGTATCTGAGTGTATACCAGAGTGTTATTACCATAAAAGTGATGTTTTGATAAGAAAATGGAGACCTTAACATATACAGGCAGATGAAAAGTGGGCAGAAGTTCATCAAGTAGTATTGCCGGTAGAGTATAGAAAGGAGGCTTTTGACAAAGAGTCATCAGACTCGAAACTTTAGCTCTTTTCTCTCCCTACAGATGCTGCCAGACTTGCTGAGGTTTTCCAGCATTTTCCCTTTTGTTTCAGATTCCAGCATCCGCAGTAATTTGCTTTTATATTGAAAGGAGGTGTTGCGAGTTGCACATGAGGTACCAGTGGGAGGTCATTTGGGAATAAGGAAAACTCAAGCTAAAATCCAGAAACATTTTTATTGGCCTGGACTACATAAAGATGTTGTCAATCATGTCACACATGTCAAGTGATAGGGTAACCTCAGGCAATGATAAAACCAGCGCCCTTAATACCCATTCCAGCATTTGAGGAATCTTTTACACGGGTCCTAATTGATTGTGTAGGATCGCTTCCTAAAACAAAAAGTGGGAATCAATATCTTTTGATGATAATGGATGTGTCTACTAGGTTTCCAGAGGCCATTCCGGTACGTAATATTACAGCGAAAAAGATTGTGGAGGAGTTACTTAAATTCTTTATTAGATATGGACTACCCACAGAAATACAATCAGATCAAGGATCAAATTTTACCTCGAGGTTATTCAAAAAAGTTATGGATAGATTAGGAATAAAACAATTTGAATCAACTGTTTACTATTCAGAATCACAGGGAGCGTTAGAAAGGTGGCATCAGACATTAAAGACAATGTTGAGAGCTTATTGTCGCGATCATCCAGAGGATTGGGATAAAGGAATTCCATTCGTACTGTTTGCAATTAGGGATGCACCTAATGAGTCAAACAAATTCAGTCCTTTTGAACTAATTTTTGGTCATGAGGTATTGGGGCTGTTTAGCACAGGGCTAAATCGCTGGCATTGAAAGCAGACCAAGGCAGGCCAGCAGCACGGTTCAATTCCCATAACAGCCTCCCCGAACAGGTGCCGGAATGTGGCGACAAGGGGCTTTTCAAAGTAACTTCATTTGAAGCCTACTTGTGACAATAAGCGAATTTTATTTCATTTCATTTCAAGAGGACCAGTTAAATTGATGAAGGAAAAATTGGTGTTATGTGCGAGGCATTTTCAGAACCCCAAAATGTATCATGGAGTTCAACCAACCTCTCCCTTTAATGGATTTGTTGCTTTTCCTAGCATACGGCTTGTTCCCTTGGTGTGGGATTACAATTATGGACACGTGGGTTTTTAAACACAAAACACTGTTTATTCCATGAACTCAACTTAACATCTTAAATAAACATTGGAACTCTTAACACCCCTTACTTCAAAGATAACTCAGAAAATATTGCAACAGTGAATAATTCCTTAAAATGTTCCTTCAATCTTCCAAGAGACTTAACACCTTTAAACAGTATCACATCAGGTTAAAGGATATATATATTTTCTGTAGAATGGCAGAGATATATTAGCTTGGTTGATTTCAGCTCCAGCACCTTGCTTTCATAGAACATAGAACATAGAACATTACAGCGCAGTACAGGCCCTTCGGCCCTCGATGTTGCACCGACCTGTGAAACCACTCTAAAGCCCATCTACACTATTCCCTTATTGTCTATACGTCTATCCAATGACCATTTGAATGTCCTTAGTGTTGGCGAGTCCACTACTGTTGCAGGTAGGGCATTCCACGCCCTTACTACTCTCTGAGTAAAGAACCTAACTCTGACATCTGTCTTATATCTATCTCCCCTCAATTTAAAGGTATGTCCCCTCGTGCTAGACATCACCATCCGAGGAGAAAGGCTCTTACTGTCCACCCTATCCAATCCTCTGATCATCTTGTATGCCTCAATTAAGTCACCTCTTAACCTTCTTCTCTCTAACAAAAACAGCCTCAAGTCCCTCAGGCTTTCCTCATAAGATCTTCCCTCCATACCAGGCAACATTCTGGTAAATCTACTCTGCACCCTTTCCAATGCTTCCACATCCTTCCTATAATGCGGTGACCAGAATTGCACGCAATACTCCAAATGCGGCCGCACCAGAGTGTTGTATAGCTGCAACATGACTTCAAGGCTCCTAAACTCAATCCCTCTACCAATAAAAGCTAACACACCGTACGCCTTCTTAACAACCCTCTCAACCTGGGTGGCAACTTTCAGGGATCTGTGTACATGGACACCGAGATCTCTCCACTCATCCACACTGCCAAGAATCTTACCATTAGCCCAGTACTCAGTCTTCCTGTTCTTCCTTCCAAAATGAATCACCTCACACTTTTCTGCATTAAACTCCATTTGCCACCTCTCAGCCCAGCGCTGCAGCTTATCTATGTCCCTCTGTAACTTGTAACATCCTTCCGCACTGTCCACAACTCCACCGACTTTAGTGCCATCTGCAAATTTACTCACCCATCCTTCTACACCCTCTTCCAGGTCATTTATAAAAATGACAAACAGCAGTGGCCCCAAAACAGATCCTTGTGGTACACCACTAGTAACTGGACTCCAGTCTGAACATTTCCCATCAACCATCACCCTTTGTCTTCTTCCAGCTAGCCAATTTCTGATCCAAACTGCTAAATCACCCTGAATCCCATGCCTCTGTATTTTCTGCAGTAGC
The DNA here is from genome assembly GCF_047496885.1 of Scyliorhinus torazame. Taxonomy (NCBI): domain Eukaryota; kingdom Metazoa; phylum Chordata; class Chondrichthyes; order Carcharhiniformes; family Scyliorhinidae; genus Scyliorhinus; species Scyliorhinus torazame. The sequence goes on from NC_092710.1 coordinate 328,279,806, forward strand.
CTACCATGGGGAACCTTATCAAATGCTTTACTGAAATCCATATACACCACATCAACTGCTTTACCCTCATCCACCTGTTTGGTCACCTTCTCAAAGAACTTAATAAGGTTTGTGAGGCACGACCTACCCTTCACAAAACCGTGTTGACTATCTCTAATCTAATTATTCCTTTCCAGATGATTATACACCCTATCTCTTATAAACCTTTCCAAGATTTTTCCCAGAACAGAAGTAAGGCTCACTTTCTTCTTGCAGCTCTTTGGACACACACAGACACCCACCCACTGCTTTTTAAACTGAAACTAAAAACCTGCAAAACCAAACTGCAAAATGGCTGAACTGAGCTGAGCTCCACCCACTCTATGACATCACTGTTTTCTTAAAGGTACATTGCTGAAACATCCATGTCTTAAAGGCACTCTCGCATGACATTGGTGAGTGAGAAATCAGAAATTACATTAGTGGATTACGTGTCAAATTTTAGGGAACGATTAAATAGAGCAGGTGAATTGGCTAGACAACATTTAAAAGTTGCACAAAATGTGATGAAACGGGTGAAATGTTGGGTACTTTGGTACACAGACGAACCAACACGGTTGCAAATGGTACAACATCAGTTTTATTTCAATGAACTATTAACATATAAAACTCTGGTATTCAGCACATGGTGAACCTCTGAGTGGCTGGCAATGAGGTCTGTGCCCTAAGCCCTCTCCTGCTCGAGTGCCCAGGAAGTGTCGTGTTCCGTTTGTACTGTGTATGCTCTTGTCCGTGATTGGCTGTCGTGTTTTGTGTGTTGATTGGTCTGTTGACCTGTCCATCATTATGTGTGTATGTATGTGCTGTGATGTTCATCTGAATATCATGACAACGGGTAGTGGACAAGAAATTCAAAGTTCATAGTTTTACCAGTGGAGATAAAGTTTTAGTATTGTTACCAGTGGTAGGTGAACCTTTAAAAACTAGATTTTGCGGACCTTATCAGATTGAAAGGAAATTAAGTGAGGTGAATTATGTGGTAAAAACACCAGATGGAAGGAAGACTCATCGAGTGTGTCATGTGAATATGCTTAAAAGATACTTTGAAAGGGAAGGAGAGAAAAAGGAGGCGGTTTTAATGATTCTAACTCAAAGTGACGAACCAAATCCAGATGACTGTGAATTTGACATACCTCAATTTAAATTAGAAAACGAGGATGTTCTTAAAAATGGGGATAAATTATTGAGTTACCTTCCAGAGGAAAAACAAACTGGCCTGAAAGAGTTATTGATATCACATGGGCATATTTGTGGAGATAAATAGGGAAGTACTAAAATGGCTATACATGATGTAGATGTGGGAAATGCTGCTCCAATCAAACAACATCCATATAGACTTTTTTTTTTTTGGTAAATATTTTATTGTCAACCAACACAGTACATTGTGCATCCTTTACACAATATTATAACAACACAAATAACAATGACCTATTTTATAAACAAAAAATGAATGAATCAATAATAAATAACAAAAATGAAAACTAACCCTAATTGGCAACTGCCTTATCACAAGTAGCACTCTCCAAAAATATAATTTAACAGTCCAATATATAATTATCTGTAGCAACGACCTATACATATTATACAGTATATATTAACAACCCTGAGAGTCCTTCTGGTTCCTCCTCCCCCCCCCCCCCCGATCCTGGGCTGCTGCTACTGCCTTCTTTTTTCCATTCCATCTATCTTTCTGCGAGGTATTCGACGAACGGTTGCCACCGCCTGGTGAACCCTTGAGCCGACCCCCTTAGGACGAACTTAATCCGCTCTAGCTTTATAAACCCCGCCATGTCATTTATCCAGGTCTCCACCCCCGGGGGCTTGGCTTCTTTCCACATTAGCAATATCCTGCGCCGGGCTACTAGGGACGCAAAGGCCAAAACATCGGCCTCTCTCGCCTCCTGCACTCCCGGCTCTTGTGCAACCCCAAATATAGCCAACCCCCAGCTTGGTTCGACCCGGGCCACTACTACTTTTGAAAGCACCTTTGTCACCCCCATCCAAAACCCCTGTAGTGTCGGGCATGACCAAAACATATGGGTATGATTCGCTGGGCTTCTCGAGCACCTCGCACACCTATCCTCCACCTCAAAAAATTTACTGAGCCGTGCTCCAGTCATATGCGCCCTGTGTAATACCTTAAACTGAATCAGGCTTAGCCTGGCACACGAGGACGACGAGTTTACCCTGCTCAGGGCATCTGCCCACAGCCCCTCCTCGATCTCCTCGGCCAGCTCTTCTTCCCATTTCCCTTTTAGTTCATCTACCATAGTCTCCCCTTCGTCCCTCATTTCCCTCTATATATCTGACACCTTACCATCCCCCACCCATGTCTTTGAGATCACTCTGTCCTGCACCTCTTGTGTCGGGAGCTGCGGGAATTCCCTCACCTGTTGCCTCGCAAAAGCCCTCAGTTGCATATACCTGAATGCATTCCCTTGGGGCAACCCATATTTCTCGGTCAGCGCTCCCAGACTCGCGAACTTCCCATCCACACACAGATCTTTCAGTTGCGTTATTCCTGCTCTTTGCCACATTCCATATCCCCCATACATTCCCCCCGGAACAAACCTATGGTTGTTTCTTATCGGGGACCCCCCCAAGGCTCCAGTCTTTCCCCTATGCCGTCTCCACTGTCCCCAGATCTTCAGTGTAGCCACCACCACCGGGCTTGTGGTGTAGTTCCTCGGTGAGAATGGCAATGGGGCTGTCACAATAGCCTGTAGGCTAGTCCCCCTACAGGACGCCCTCTCTAATCTCTTCCACGCCGCACCCTCCTCCTCTCCCATCCACTTACTCACCATTGAAATATTAGCGACCCAATAATACTCACTTAGGCTCGGTAGTGCCAGCCCCCCCCTATCCCTGCTACGCTGTAAGAATCCCTTCCTCACTCTCGGGGTCTTCCCGGCCCACACAAAACCCATGATGCTCTTTTCAATCCTTTTTAAAAAAGCCTTCGTGATCACCACCGGGAGGCACTGAAACACAAAGAGGAATCTCGGGAGGACCACCATCTTAACCGCCTGCACCCTCCCTGCCAGTGACAGGGATACCATATCCCATCTCTTGAAATCCTCCTCCATTTGTTCAACCAACCACGTTAAATTTAATCTATGCAATGTGCCCCAATTCTTGGCTATCTGGATCCCCAGGTAACGAAAGTCCCTTGTTACCTTCCTCAACGGTAGGTCCTCTATTTCTCTACTCTGCTCCCCTGGATACACCACAAACAACTCACTTTTCCCCATGTTCAATTTATACCCTGAAAAATCCCCAAACTCCCCAAGTATCCGCATTATTTCTGGCATCCCCTCCGCCGGGTCTGCCACTTATAGTAGCAAAATCGTCCGCATACACAGATACCCGGTGTTCTTCTCCTCCTCGAAGTACTCACCTCCACTTCTTGGAACCCCTCAACGCTATCGCCAGGGGCTCAATCGCCAGTGCAAACAATAATGGGGACAGAGGGCATCCCTGCCTTGTCCCTCTATGGAGCCGAAAATATGCAGATCCCCGTCCATTCGTGACCACGCTCGCCATTGGGGCCCTATACAACAGCTGCACCCATCTAACATACCCCTCTCCAAAACCAAATCTCCTCAACACCTCCCACAAATAATCCCACTCCACTCTATCAAATGCTTTCTCGGCATCCATCGCCACTGCTATCTCCATTTCCCTCTCTGGTGGGGCCATCATCATTACCCCTAACAGCCTCCGTATATTCGTGTTCAGCTGTCTCCCCTTCACAAACCCAGTTTGGTCCTCGTGGACCACCCCCGGGACACATTCCTCTATTCTCATTGCCATTACCTTGGCCAGGATCTTGGCATCTACATTTAGGAAGGAAATAGGTCTATAGGACCCACATTGTAGCGGGTCCTTTTCCTTCTTTAAGAGAAGCGATATCGTTGCTTCAGACATAGTCGGGGGCAGTTGTCCCCTTTCCTTTGCCTCATTAAAGGTCCTCGTCAATACCGGGGCGAGCAAGTCCACATATTTTCTATAGAATTCGACTGGGAATCCATCCGGTCCCGGGGCCTTTCCCGCCTGCATGCTCCTAATTCCTTTCACCACTTCTTCTACCTCGATCTGTGCTCCCAGTCCCACCCTTTCCTGCTCTTCCACCTTGGGAAATTCCAGCCGATCCAAGAAGCCCATTATTCTCTCCCTCCCATCCGGGGGTTGAGCTTCATATAATGTTTTATAAAATGTCTTGAACACTCCATTCACTCTCTCCGCTCCCCGCTCCATCTCTCCTTCCTCATCCCTCACTCCCCCTATTTCCCTCGCTGCTCCCCTTTTCCTCAATTGGTGTGCCAACAACCTGCTCGCCTTCTCCCCATATTCGTACTGTACACCCTGTGCCTTCCTCCATTGTGCCTCTGCAGTGCCCGTAGTCAGCAAGTCAAATTCTACATGTAGCCTTTGCCTTTCCCTGTACAGTCCCTCCTCCGGTGCTTCCGCATATTGTCTGTCCACCCTCAAAAGTTCTTGCAGCAACCGCTCCCGTTCCTTACTCTCCTGCTTCCCTTTATGTGCCCTTATTGATATCAGCTCCCCTCTAACCACCGCCTTCAACGCCTCACAGACCACTCCCACCTGGACCTCCCCATTATCATTGAGTTCCAAGTACATTTCAATGCACCCCCTCACCCTTAGACACACCCCCTCATCTGCCATTAGTCCCATGTCCATTCTCCAGGGTGGGCGCCCTCCTGTTTCCTCCCCTATCTCCAAGTCTACCCAGTGTGGAGCGTGATCCGAAATGGCTATAGCCGTATACTCCGTTCCCCTCAACTTCGGGATCAACGCCCTTCCCAGCACAAAAAAGTCTATTCGCGAGTAGACTTTATGGACATAGGAGAAAAACGAGAACTCCTTACTCCTAGGTCTGCTAAATCTCCACGGGTCTACACCTCCCATCTGCTCCATAAAATCTTTAAGTACCTTGGCTGCTGCCGGCCTCCTTCCAGTCCTGGACTTCGACCTATCCAGCCCTGTTTCCAACACCGTATTAAAATCTCCCCCCATTATCAGCTTTCCCATCTCTAGGTCCGGAATGCGTCCTAGCATCCGCCTCATAAAATTGGCATCATCCCAGTTCGGGGCATATACATTTACCAAAACCACCGTCTCCCCCTGTAGTTTGCCACTCACCATCACGTATCTGCCCCCGTTATCCGCCACTATAGTCTTTGCCTCGAACATTACCCGCTTCCCCACTAATATAGCCACCCCCCTGTTTTTCGCATCTAGCCCCGAATGGAACACCTGCCCCACCCATCCTTTGCGTAGCCTAACCTGGTCTATCAGTTTCAGGTGCGTTTCCTGTAACATAACCACATCTGCCTTAAGTTTCTTAAGGTGTGCGAGTACCCGTGCCCTCTTTATCGGCCCGTTCAGCCCTCTCACGTTCCACGTGATCAGCCGGGTTGGGGGGCTTCCTAACCCCCCCCCTTGTCGATTAGCCATCACCTTTTTCCAGCTCCTCACCCGGTTCCCACGCAGCTGTATCTCCCCCAGGCGGTGCCCCCCCGCCCATCCCCTCCCATACCAGCTCCCCCCTCTCCCCAGCAGCAGCAACCCAGTAATTCCCCCCCCCCACTCCCCCCGCTAGATCCTCCACTAGCGTAATTACTCCCCCCATGTTGCTCCCAGAAGTCAGCAAACACTGGCCGACCTCGGCTTCCCCCCGTGACCTCGGCTCTCACCGTGCGACGCCCCCTCCTTCCTGCTTCTCTATTCCCGCCATGATTATCATAGCGCGGGAACCAAGCCCGCGCTTCTCCCTTGGCCCCGCCCCCAATGGCCAACGCCCCATCTCCTCCACCTCCCCTCCTCCCCCCATCACCACCTGTGGGAGAGAGAAAAGTTACCACATCGCAGGATTAGTACATAAAACTCCTCTTTCCCCCCTTTTTAACCCCCCTCTTTGCCCCCCACATTTGCCCCACCACTCTGTTCAAACGTTCTTTTTAATAACCCGCTCATTCCAGTTTTTCTTCCACAATAAAAGTCCACGCTTCATCCGCCGTCTCAAAGTAGTGGTGCCTCCCTCGATATGTGACCCACAGTCTTGCCGGTTGCAGCATTCCAAATTTTATCTTCTTTTTATGAAGCACCGCCTTGGCCCAATTAAAGCTCGCCCTCCTTCTCGCCACCTCCGCACTCCAGTCTTGATAAACGCGGATCACCGCGTTCTCCCATTTACTGCTCCGAGTTTTCTTTGCCCATCTAAGGACCATTTCTCTATCCTTAAAACGGAGGAATCTCACCACTATGGCTCTGGGAATTTCTCCTGCTCTCGGCCCTCGCGCCATCACTCGGTATGCTCCCTCCACCTCCAACGGACCCGCCGGGGCCTCCGCTCCCATTAACGAGTGCAGCATCGTGCTCACATGTGCCCCGACGTCCGCTCCCTCCATACCTTCAGGAAGACCAAGAATCCTCAGGTTGTTCCTCCTTGCGTTGTTCTCCAGTGCCTCCAACCTTTCCACACATCGTTTCTGATGTGCCTCATGCGTCTCCGTCTTCACCACCAGGCCCTGTATGTCGTCCTCATTCTCGGCTGCCTTTGCCTTCACGACCCGAAGCTCCCGCTCCTGGGTCTTTTGTTCCTCCTTTAGCCCTTCGATCGCCTGTAGTATCGGGGCCAACAGCTCTTTCTTCATTTCCTTTTTGAGCTCTTCCACACAGCATTTCAAGAACTCTTGTTGTTCAGGGCCCCATGTTAAACTGCCACCTTCCGACGCCATCTTGGTTTTTGCTTGCCTTCCTTGCCGCTGTTCTAAAGGATCCACTGCAATCCGGCCACTTTTTCCTCCTTTTTCCATCCGTATCCAGGGGGGATTCCCTTCTGGTTTACCGCACAGTGTTTTTAGCCGTGAAAATTGCCGTTGGGGCTCCTATCAAGAGCCCAAAAGTCCGTTTCACCGGGAGCTGCCGAAACGTGCGACTCAGCTGGTCATCGCCGCACCCGGAAGTCTGACATCCATATAGACTTAACCCTTTAAAATTGGCACAGGTTAACAAAGAGATTGAGAGAATGCTTACAAATAGCATAATTGAAGTGGGTTTCAGCCAATCGAGCTCACCCATAGTGATGATACCAAAACCAGATGGTACCCAACGGTTGTGTGTGGACTATAGAAAGGTTAATGCAGTTACAAGAACGGACTCTTATCCTATCCCACGTTTGGAGGATCATATTGAGAAAGTGGGACAATCGGTTTTTATTTCCAAACTGGATTTACTTAAAGGTTACTGGCAGGTACATTTATCCGAAAGGGCGAAGGAGATTTCAGCTTTTGTGACTCAGGATGATATATACGAATTCAAAGTTATACCATTTGGCATGAAAAACGCCCCAGCCACATTTTGACGGTTAACTAACAAAGTCATCTTCCGGGTGCGGCGATGACCAGCTAAGTCGCATGTTTCGGCAGCTCCCGGCGGAACGGACTTTTGGGCTCTCAATAAGAGCCCCAACGGCAATTTTAACGGCTAAAAGCACTGTGCGGTAAACCAGAAGGGATTCCCCCCTGGATACGGATGGAAAAAGGAGAGGAAAGTGGCCGGATTGCGGTGGATCCTTTAGAGCAGCGGCAAGGAAGGCAAGCAAAAACCAAGATGGCGTCGGAAGGTGGCAGTTTAATATGGGGCCCTGAACAACACGAGTTTTTGAAACGCTGCGTGGAAGAGCTTAAAAAGGAGATGAAGAAGGAGCTGTTGGCCCCGATATTACAGGCGATTGAAGGGCTAAAAGATGAGCAAAAGACCCAGGAGCGGGAGCTTCAGGTCGTGAAGGCAAAGGTTGCCGAGAACGAGGACGATATACAGGGCCGGGTGGTGAAGACGGAGATGCACGAGGCACACCATAAACGATGTGTGGAAAGGCTGAAGGTGCTGTAGAATAATGCGAGGAGGAAGAATTTAAGGATTCTTGGTCTTCCTGAAGGTGCAGAAGGGGCGGACGTCGGGGCATATGTGAGCACGATGCTGCACTCGTTGATGGGATCGGAGGCCCCGACGGGTCCGCTGGAGGTGGAGGGAGCCTATCGAGTTATGGCGCGAAGACTGAGGGCTGGAGAAATTCCTCGAGCCATAGTGGTGAGATTCCTCCGTTTTAAGGACAGAGAGATGGTCTTAAGATGGGCAAAGAAAACTCGGAGCAGTAGATGGGAGAACGTGGTGATCCGCGTATATCAAGACTGGAGTGCGGAGGTGGCGAGAAGGAGGGCGAGCTTTAATCGGGCCAAGGCGGTGCTTCATAAAAAGAAGATCAAATTTGGAATGCTGCAGCCGGCAAGACTGTGGGTCACATATCAAGGGAAGCACCACTACTTTGAAACGGCGGATGAGGCGTGGACATTTATTGTTGAAGAGAAATTGGAATGAGTGGGTTATTAAAAAAGCACGTTCGAGACAAAGTGGTGGGGCGAATATGGGGGGCGAAGAGGGGGGAAAAAGGGGGGAGAGAGGATTTTTATGTTGTTAATCCTGCGACCCGGTAACTTTTCTCTCTTCCACAGGTTGTGGGGAAGGGAGGAAGGGAGGTGGAGGAGTTGGGGGCGTTGGCCATTGGGGGCGGGGCCAATAGGGAAGCGCGGGCTTTGTTCCCGCGCTATGATAATTATGGCGGGAATAGGGAAGCAGGAAGGAGGGGGCGTCGCACGGTGCGAGCCGAGGTCACGGGGGGAAGCCGAGGTCGGCCAGAGTATGCTGACTTCTGGGAGCAACATGGAGGGTGTAACTACGCTAGTGGAGGATCTAGCGGGGGGGGGGTGGGAGGAGGGGATTTACTGGGTTGCTGCTGCTGGGGAGAAGGGGGAGCTGGTATGGGGTGGGGTGGGCGGGGCGGGGGGCACCGCCTGGGGGGGGACACAGCTGCGTGGGAACCGCGTGAGGAGCTGGGTAAAAGGGGATGGCTAATCGACAAGGGGGGGGTAAAGAGCCCCCCAACCCGGCTGATCACGTGGAATGTGAGAGGGCTGAACGGGCCGATAAAGAGGGCACGGGTACTCGCACACCTAAAGAAACTTAAGGCAGATGTGGTTATGTTACAGGAGACGCATTTGAAACTGATAGACCAGGTTAGACTACGCAAAGGATGGGTGGGGCAGGTGTTTCATTCGGGGCTGGTTGCGAAAAACAGGGGGGTGGCTATATTAGTGGGGAAGCGGGTAATGTTTGAGGCAAAGACCATAGTGGCGGATAGTGGGGGCAGATACGTGATGGTGAGTGGCAAATTACAGGGGGAGGCGGTGGTCTTAGTGAACGTATATGCCCCGAACTGGGATGATGCCAACTTTATGAGGCGCATGTTAGGACGTATCCCGGACCTAGAGGTGGGGAAGTTGGTAATGGGTGGAGATTTTAACACGGTGCTGGAATCAGGGCTGGACAGATCGAGGTCCAGGACTGGAAGGAGGCCGGCAGCAGCCAAGGTGCTTAAAGACTTTATGGAGCAGATGGGAGGAGTAGACCCATGGAGGTTTAGTAGACCTAGGAGTAAGGAGTTTTTGTTTTTCTCCTATGTCCACAAAGTTTATTCGCGAATAGACTTTTTTGTTTTGGGAAGGGCGCTGATCCCGAAGGTGAGGGGGACGGAGTATACGGCCATAGCTATTTCGGATCACGCTCCACATTGGGTGGACTTGGAGATAGGGGTGGAAAAAGAACGGCGTCCACCCTGGAGAATGGACATGGGACTAATGTCGGATGAGGGGGTGTGTCTAAGGCTGAGGGGGTGTATTGAAAAGTACTTGGAACTCAATGATAATGGGGAAGTCCAGGTGGGAGTGGTCTGGGAGGCGCTGAAGGCAGTGGTGAGAGGGGAGCTGATATCAATCAGGGCACATAAAGGAAAGCAGGAGAGTAGGGAACTGGAGCGGTTGCTGCAAGAACTTCTGAGGGTGGACAGGCAATATGCGGAGGCACCGGAGGAGGGACTGTACAGGGAAAGGCAAAGGCTACCCGTAGAATTTGATTTGCTGACTACGGGTACTGCAGAGGCACAGTGGAGGAAGGCACAGGGTGTACAGTACGAATATGGGGAGAAGGCGAGCAGGTTGCTGGCCCACCAATTGAGGAAAAGGGGAGCAGCGAGGGAAATAGGGGGAGTGAGGGATGAGGAGGGGGAGATGGAGCGGGGAGAGGAGAGAGTGAATGGAGTGTTCAAGGCATTCTATGAAAGATTATATGAAGCTAAGCCCCCGGATGGGAAGGAGAGAATGATGTGTTTTCTGGACCAGCTGGAATTTCCTAAGGTGGAGGAGCAGGAGAGGGTGGGACTGGGAGCACAGATCGAAATGGAGGAAGTAGTGAAAGGAATTAGGAGCATGCAGGCGGGGAAGGCTCCGGGACCGGATGGATTCCCAGTTGAATTTTACAGGAAATACGTGGACTTGCTCGCCCCGCTACTGATGAGAACCTTTAATGAGGCGAGGGAAAGGGGACAGCTGCCCCCGACTATGTCAGAGGCAACGATATCGCTTCTCCTAAAGTAAGAAAAAGACCCGCTGCAATGCGGGTCCTATAGGCCTATTTCCCTCCTGAATGTAGACGCTAAGATTCTGGCCAAGGTAATGGCAACGAGGATAGAGGATTGTGTCCCGGGGGTGGTCCATGAGGACCAAACTGGGTTTGTGAAGGGGAGACAGCTGAATACGAATATACGGAGGCTGCTAGGGGTAATGATGATGCCCCCACCAGAGGGGGAAGCGGAGATAGTGGGGGCGATGGATGCCGAGAAAGCATTTGATAGAGTGGAGTGGGATTATTTGTGGGAGGTGTTGAGGAGATTTGGCTTTGGAGATGAGTATATTAGATGGGTACAGCTGCTGTATAGGGCCCCGATGGCGAGCGTGGTCACGAATGGACGGGGATCTGCATATTTTCGGCTCCATAGAGGGACGAGGCAGGGATGTCCTCTGTCCCCATTATTGTTTGCACTGGCGATTGCGCCCCTGGCAATAGCACTGAGGGGTTCCAGGAAGTGGAGGGGAGTACTCAGGGGAGGAGAAGAACACCGGGTATCTCTGTATGCGGACGATTTGTTGTTGTATGTGGCGGACCCGGCGGAGGGGATGCCAGAGATAATGCGGATACTTGGGGAGTTTGGAGAATTTTCAGGATATAAACTGAATATGGGGAAAAGTGAGTTGTTTGTGGTGCATCCAGGGGGGCAGAGCAGAGAAATAGAGGACTTACCGCTGAGGAAGGTAACAAGGGACTTTCGTTACTTGGGGATCCAGATAGCCAAGAATTGGGGTACATTGCATAGGTTAAATTTAACGCGGTTGGTGGAACAGATGGAGGAGGACTTCAAGAGATGGGACATGGTATCCCTGTCACTGGCAGGGAGGGTGCAGGCGGTTAAAATGGTGGTCCTCCCGAGATTCCTTTTTGTGTTTCAGTGCCTCCCGGTGGTGATCACGAAGGCTTTTTTCAAAAGGATTGAGAAGAATATCATGAGTTTTGTGTGGGCCGGGAAGACCCCGAGATTGAGGAGGGGATTTTTGCAGCGTAGTAGGGGTAGGGGGGGGGCTGGCACTACCGAGCCTAAGTGAGTACTACTGGGCCGCCAATATCTCAATGGTATGCAAGTGGATGGGAGAAGAGGAGGGAGCGGCGTGGAAGAGATTGGAGAGGGCGTCCTGCAGGGGGACTAGCCTACAAGCTATGGTGACGGCGCCGTTGCCGTTCTCACCGAAGAAATACACCACAAGCCCGGTGGTGGTGGCTACTCTGAAAATCTAGGGGCAGTGGAGACGGCATAGGGGTAAGACGGGAGCCTCGGTGTGGTCCCCGATAAGAAATAACCATAGGTTTGCTCCGGGGAGAATGGATGGGGGATTTGGAACATGGCAAAGAGCAGGAGTAACACAATTGAGAGATCTGTTTGTAGATGGGACGTTTGCAAGTCTGGGAGCGCTGACCGAAAAATACGGGTTGCCCCAAGGGAATGCATTCCGGTATATGCAACTGAGGGCTTTTGCGAGGCAACAGGTGAGGGAATTCCCGCAGCTCCCGACGCAGGAGGTGCAGGACAGAGTGATCTCAAAGACATGGGTGGGGGACGGTAAGGTATCAGACATATATAGGGAAATGTGGGACGAGGGGGAGATTATGGTAGATGAGCTGAAAGAGAAATGGGAAGAGGAGCTGGGGGAGGAGATTGAGGAGGGCCTGTGGGCTGATGCCCTAAGTAGGGTAAACCCATCGTCCTCGTGTGCCAGGCTAAGCCTGATACAATTTAAGGTGTTACACAGGGCGCATATGACTGGAGCACGGCTCAGTAAATTTTTTGGAGTAGAGGATAGGTGTGCGAGATGCTCGAGAAGCCCAGCGAATCACACCCACATGTTCTGGTCATGTCCGGCACTACAGGGGTTTTGGGTGGGGGTGACAAAGGTGCTTTCGAAGGTGGTGGGGGCCCAGGTCGAACCAAGCTGGGGGTTGGCTATATTTGGGGTTGCAGAGGAGCCGGGAGTGCAGGAGGCGAGAGAGGCTGATGTTTTGGCCTTTGCGTCCCTAGTAGCCCGGCGCAGGATACTGTTGATGTGGAAGGAAGCCAAGCCCCCGGGTGTGGAGACCTGGATAAATGACATGGCAGGGTTCATAAAGTTGGAACGGATTAAGTTTGTCCTAAGGGGATCGACTCAAGGGTTCACCAGGTGGTGGCAACCGTTCGTCGAATACCTCACAGAAATATAGAGGGAATGGAAAAGAAGAAGACAGTAGCAGCAACCCAGTGGCGGGGGGGGGGGGGGGGGGGGGGGGGGGGGGGGGGGAGGAACCAGAAGGACTCTCAGGGATGTTAGTGTATATGTAAAATATGTATAGGTTGTTGGTAGATTGTGCGGTATACATCGACGATCTGGTAATTTTCAGCCAGACGTGAAAAGAACATTTAAAACATCTGATGAAGTTATTCGATCGACTTCAGGAGGCAGGTTTGGTGGTAAACCTAGCCAAAAGTGAATTTGGAAAAGCCCAAATCACTTTCCTTGGCCATACAATCGGACAGGGTCGAATGGTCACACGGGATGTGAAACCAACAGTTAATGAGGAGTTTTCAATACCCTCAAGACGAAGGGAAATAATGTGATTTCTTGGCATGAGTGGATTTGATCGAAAATTTGTGCAAAAGTTTTGTAGCGTGATTGCTCCACTGATGGACTTGCTGAAGAAACGTCAAAAATTTCAGTGAGCAACAGAGTTTCAATAAGCATTTGGCTGCCTGAAAGCTGTGATAACCAATGCTTCTGTGTTGGAGAATTACAAGGGACTCTGTGATCAGATTGAACTAAAGTATCTGAGGGCGCTGAGTGCCAACCTGGGCCCATCCCATGGGGCAATGAGAGTGACCACCAGCACTTCCGGGTTCCACCCCTCTGATGAGGCCGTGTCTCGGGGTCAGCACATGGGACAGGGCGGCACGGCTGTGCGTGTGCTGCCGACAAGTGAGCCGGGGTCCTCCGGGCCCAGCGCACCCAGAGGACGGGAATGGGATGTTGTACAGCACATTAAACAACTCTTTGCACAAACATTACGATGTCTCTGTCACTTTCTTGTGTGATGCGGGATGACCCCTGGACCCTTTGCCTGTCTCTCCAGGCGACCCCCCCTCCCTGTGGCACCCACAAACCCTCGGGCTGTGGTTGTGTCCTGGGAACTGTTCCCCATCCCCTGGGCGTTGCGGATGTTGGCTGCTGCGTGCGTGGTGCTGACTCCCACAGTGTCCAGGCATCAGGGTTTGATTGGAATGCTGGGCAATGACTCCCACAGGCTACGTGGCCAACTTACCCACGGGAACCCACTAGGCACGTGTCAAGTGCTCACTTAACCACAATTGCCAGTTCACTATTAGCGATAGCCTTCAGCCTCGCAGCCAGAGGCCTCAGCAGTCGGTGTGGGCTATGGGTGATCGGTGGGACAGATGGGCAGGGACAGGGCCTGGGATCCAAGGGTTGGCACTGTGGTGCCAAGAGTGTTTGCCCCCCTCCCCCCAGTTCCCCCCCCCCCCCCCACACAAAGCGCCTCCCCCTCCACCCTCCCCTGGCGTCCCACCCTAGCAATAGGACCCCCACCACCACGGGCACTGGGGTGGCAAGGTCAACACCCCCGGTCTCTTTGCCTGTGAGCAAAGATTGCTACTCCCCTCCTCGGCTGCCCACAGAAACCCTTCCGTATGTTTCACGTTTTTAAAAAGGAGTCCTAATCAACACCAGCGTGAGCATTTGCTGGGGAGGCCAGTGGATGACAGGAGGCCGCTGGATGATGGGTGGCTCTCTTTAATTGTATGAAAATTGGTATTTAAAAGGTGATAATTGGTTTCTGGCCACGCTATGGAGGGATCCCGAATTCGCCTATGGGAGTGTGCCGGTTGCATCACAAACTGTTTGGTGCCTGCCGCGGTTCCCGTTTTCGGCCTCTCCTGCCATTCACCGGCCTTGTTATGCTTGAGCGCGAGTGTAACGAGGCCGGAAAATGGCGCCCGAGATTTCAGATGGTCATTGGTCATTGGGTGGTCCAGATCTCACCAACATTTCCAATGACCTTATTTTTGAGTGAGGCACTCAGCTGATTTGATTACTTTGCATTGAAAGAGCCCCAAGTCATCTCCTGGCCTCGCTTCTCAGTAACATTTACATGGTGCTTTGCATCTTTTGATGTTGAACTCATGGGAGATGAAGAAAAACATTGTCACAAGATCAAAGTGACTCCATCTGCACCCGGACAAACTAAACTCCTGAATTTTACTAACTTGAGATTTTATTACATGATTCTCAAATGTACCTGTAATTCTCTCTGACTCTTTATTCCCTGGTCTTGTTCTCAGCTTGAAATCTAACTTCCACTAAATCCCATTAGTTTAAAGTTATGTGTCAGCAGAGAAATATTATTGGCTAATTTTAAATGAATGAAAGTCAACACATCTCTTAGACCTGATGCGCTGCCAGAATTCTCAGTGAGGGAGCCAATGAGATCGTGAATACGAAATTCCAGAATCAACCCAATGGTTTGAAGTGAGCTCATTTTACACCATCGTGCACAAGTTCAGAAGATATAGGAGCAGAATTAGGCCATTCGGCCCATCAAGTCTGCTCCGCCATTCGATCATGGCTGATAGGTTCCTCATCTGTTACCTACACTGTTACAGACCAAGAGCTGGATTGCAAAATCAGCCAGAGCATCACCTCCCTAGAACACATGATCTAGGAGCGTGAATAGGCAATTTAGCCTCCCGAGCCCAACACCCTCAATGTGATCATGCCTGACCCCATCCTGGCCTCAAATCCACCGTTATGCTCATTCTCCATAACTCTTCAACCCATTGCCAATTAAAAATCTGTCTAACTCCTCCTTAAGTCAGGCAGCACGGTAGCACAGTGGTTAGCACTGTTGCTTTACAGCGCCAGGGTCCCAGTTTCGATTCCGGGCTTGGATCACTGTCTGTGCGGAGTCTGCACGTTCTCCCGTGTCTGCGTGGGTTTCCTCCGGGTGCTCCGGTTTCCTCCCGCAAGTTCCGAAAGAACTTTTGTGTGAATTGGACATTCTGAATTTTCCGTCTGTGTGCCCGAACAGGCGCCCGAATGTGGTGACTAGGGCTTTTCACAGTAACTTCATTGCAGTGCTAATGTAAGCCTACATGCGACAATAATAAAGATTATTATTATTATTAAATATACTCACTGTCCCTGCATTCATTGCACTCTGGGATAGTGAATTCCAAAGATTCACAACCCTTTGGGAGAATTGTTACTCCTCAAATCTGTTTTAAATTTGCTACCTTTTATCCTAAGATCCTCTCTTTTTAGAATGCCAAGAGGAAGCATCTTCTCCACATCTGCTTTATCCATACCTTTTAGCATCTTGTATACCTCGATTTGATCTCCCCTCATTCTTCTAAACTCTAGAGAGTATAGGCCTAAACTGTTCAGTCTCTCCTCATACGACAAACCCCTCACCTCTGGAATCAATCTCGTGAACTTCCTCTGCCTCCAATGCTACTACATATTTTTTTATTGAAGAAAGGAGGGAGAAATGAAACAGACAAGTTAGCTGACATCAGGAATCAGGAAATGTTGGGATCTATTATGAAGGGAATATTGTTGAAAACAGACACATGCTGTCCAAGAATTTCTTCTGACACTCTTCAGAAGAGAAATGAAATGAAATGAAATGAAAATCGCTTATTGTCACAAGTAGGCTTCAAATGAAGTTACTGTGAAAAGCCTAGTCGCCACATTCCGGCGCCTGTTCAGGGAGGCTGCTACGGGAATCGAACCGCGCTGTTGGCCTGCCTTGGTCTGCATTCAAAGCCAGCGATTTAGCCCTGTGCTAAACAGCCCCTATGCCAAGAAACCAAATTTCAAAGAGAACAGCAATTTATACTGAATGAGAAAAAGGTGCTGATTGTTGTCCGTGTCAGCTCTGATTGGTTGCGGAGTTACCATGCAGAATGTACCACGGAGGTGTTGTTCCCCATTATTTCGTTTAATTTTTTAAAAGTTGCACTGCCGGGTCCTGTCCTTTCTGCTTGCAGAGAATTGATCCCGGTGTATGAATATATGGAGCTCCTTGCAAGTATAAAGTATATTCTGAGCCCGGCTGATAATCTTAAATTGTTTTTTAGTGATATGCCTGACACACTTGGGATTGTTCAGCCAGAGCTGCCCAACCATGGAATCACATCGAATGTTCGGCATTTTGTTCTGAATTTTGCAAGCACAGGTTGGTTGAGTGAAATCTGTACTCTTCCTCTTGTGAACAGCCAAAGGGGTGTGGTGTTTGATATTGGAAGGGTAAATGAAGAGATTTAGTTAAAGGGGAGTTAGATGTAACTTCCCTGCATTCCAGTAAATAGCACGTTACTCAAATGCTCTACCTCAAGGACTAAAGGTGTTCCAGAAGGCATTCAATAAGGTGCCACACAAAAGGCTGCTGCATAAGATGAAGGTGTATTGCGTTACGAGTAAGCTATTAACATGGATAGAGGATTGGTTAACTGATAGAAAGCATAGAGTGGGGATAAATGGGTGTTTTTCTGGTTGTCGATCAGTGGATAGTGATGTGCCTCAGGGATTAGTGTTGGCTCTGCAATTGTTCACAATTTACATCGATGATCTGGAGTTGGGGACAAAGTAAATGTGCCAAATTTTGCAGATGACACTAAGGTGAGTGATAGAGCCAAGTGTGCAGAAGACACTGAAATTCTGAATAGGAATATAGATAGTTGAAGTGAATGGGAAAGTGTCTGACAAATGGAGCACAATGTTGGTAACTGTGAGTTCATCCATTTTGGCAGGAGTAACAGCAAAATAGACTATTATTTAAATGATAAAAAATTGCAGCATGCTGCTGTGCAGAGGGACCTGGGTGTCCTTTTGCATGAATTGCAAAAAGTTGGTTTGCAGGTGCAGCAAGCAATTAAGAAGGCAAATAGAATTGTGTCCTTCATTGCTAGAGGGATGGAGTTTGTGCGGTCCAGCACTGATCAGCACCGGCTGCAGCCTCCCTGGGGAGGCCGAAGAATCAAGGAAAGCCGGTGGATCCCAAGCTTTTAGATCCCGTATCTAAGGAAGGGTGTGCTGGCCTTGGCGATGGACAGCACGGTAGCATTGTCGTTAGCACTGTGGCTTCACAGCGCCAGGGTCCCATGTTCGATTCCCTGCTGGGTCACTGTCTGTGCGGAGTCTGCACGTTCTCCCTGTGTCTGCATCGGTTTCCAATCCACCTAACTTGGTGGATTGGCCACGCTAAATTGCCCTGTGTGTCCAAAAAGGTTAGGAGGCGTTATTGGGTTAGGGAGATAGAGTGGAAGTGGGAGCTTAAGTGGATCGGTGCAGACGCGGTGGGCCAAATGGCTTCCTTCTGCACTGTATGTTCTATGTTCTATAGTCCAGAGGAGCTTCACAAGAATGATCCCCGGAATTAAGTAATTGTCATGTGAGGAGCGGTTGAGGACTCTGGGTCTGTACTCGATGGAGTTTAGAAGGATGAGAGGAGATCTCATTGAACCTTACATAATACTGAGAGACCTAGATATAGTGAACGCGGAGAGGATGTTTCCACTCGTAAGAGAAACTAGATTCCAAGGGCACAGCCTCAATTTGAAGGGATGATTCTTTCAATCAGAGGAGGAATTTCTTCAGTCAGAGGGTGTGAATCTGTGGAACCTATTACCGCAGGAGGCTGTGGAGGGCAAGTCGCTGAGCGTCTTTAAGATGAGATAGATAGGTTCTTTATTGATAAGGGATCAGGGGTTTTGAGGAGAAGGCTGGAGAAAGGGGATGAGAAACATATCAGCTATGATTGAATGGTGGAGCAGTCTCAATGGGCCGAATTGCCTAATTCGTCTCCTGTGTATTATGGTCTTGTGACCATGTTTTTCTTCATCTGTCATGAGTTCAACTTCAAAAGATGCAAAGCACCATGTAAATGTTACTGTGAAGAGAGGCCAGGAGATGACTTGGGGCTTTGTCAATGCAAAGTAATCAAATCAGCCGAGTGCCTCACTCAAAATCAAGGTCATTGGAAATGTAGGTGAGATCTGGACCACCCAATGACCCACTGAAGTAAAGCTGCCTCCAAAGGCAAATCTGAAACCTCATTTCAATTGTCCATCGGGACATTTAGAGGGCCCATATTTCAAAGCAATAGGTGGAGTTGATTTTTATATTTTAAATTGCTCTTCAATCCTGTAGAAAAATGAAGCTGCAAAAAACTTTAATCAGGAACATATTTGGTTGAGTCTTTGCAGATTGTGCTCACATGGTATTTATTATTGCTTCTTGGGATGTGGGAGTTGCCGACCAGGTGGTATTTGTTACTTTTTCCTTAGAGTCTATAGTAGACAGCCGCTTTAAGCAGGCATGCATCAAAAGGGTCATGTGACATAAATGCCAATGGGGAACGAGCGCGGAGTTAAACATAACATAAGAACATAAGAACTAGGAGCAGGAGTAGGCCATCTGGCCCGTCGAGCCTGCTCCACCTTTCAATGAGATCATGGCTGATCTTTTGTGGACTCAGCTCCACTTTCCGACCCGAACACCATAACCCTTAATCCCTTTATTCTTCAAAAAACTATCTATCTTTATCTTAAAAACATTTAACGAAGGAGCCTCTACTGCTTCACTGGGCAAGGAATTCCATAGATTCACAACCCTTTGGGTGAAGAACTTCCCACTAAACTCAGTCCTAAATCTACTTTCCCTTATTTTGAGGATATGCCCCCTAGTTCTGCTTTCACCTGCCAATGGAAACAACCTGCCCACATCTATCCTATCTATTCCCTTCATAATTTTATATGTTTCTATAAGATCCCCCCTCATCCTTCTAAATTCCAATGAGTACAGTCCTAGTCTACTCAACCTATCCTCGTAATCCAATCCCTTCAGTTCTGGGATTAACCTAGTGAATCTCCTCTGCACACCCTCCAGTGCCAGTACGTCCTTTCTCAAGGAGACCAAAACTGAACACAATACTCAAGGTGTGGCCTCACTAACACCTTATACAATTGCAGCATAACCTCCCTAGTCTTAAACTCCATCCCTCTAGCAATGAAGGACAAAATTCCATTTGCCTTCTTAATCACCTGTTGCACCTGTAAACCAACTTTTTGCGACTCATGCACTAGCACACCCAGGTCTCTCTGCACAGCAGCATGTTTTAATATTTTATCATTTAAATAATAATCCCTTTTGCTGTTATTCCTACCAAAATGGATAACCTCACATTTGTCAACATTGTATTCCATCTGCCAGACCCTTGCCCATTCACTTAGCCTATCCAAATCCCTCTGCAGACTTCCAGTATCCTCTGCACTTTTTGCTTTACCACTCATCTTAGTGTTGTCTGCAAACTTGGACACATTGCCCTTGGTCCCCAACTCCAAATTATCTATGTAAATTGTGAACAGTTGTGGGCCCAACAATGATCCCTGAGGGACACCACTAGCTACTGATTGCCAACCTGAGAAACACCCATTAATCCCCACTCTTTGCTTTCTATTAATTAACCAATCCTCTATCCATGCTACTACTTTCCCCTTAATGCCATGCATCTTTATCTGATGCAGCAACCTTTTGTGTGGCACCTTGTCAAAGGCTTTTTGGAAATCGATATATACCACATCCATTGGCTCCCCGTTATCTACCGCACTGTAAATGTCCTCAAAAAATTCCACTAAATTCGTTAGGCACGACCTGCCCTTTATGAACCCATGCTGCGTCTGCCCAATGGGACAATTTCCATCCAGGTGCCTCGCTATTTCTTCCTTGATGATAGATTCCAGCATCTTCCCTACTACCGAAGTTAAGGTCACTGACCTATAATTACCCACTTTCTGCCTACCTCCTTTTTTAAACAGTGGTGTCACGTTTGCTAATTTCCAATCCGCCGGGACCACCCAGTCTAGTGAATTTTGGTAAATTAACACTAGTGCATTTGCAATTTCCCTAGCCATCTCTTTTAGCACTCTGGGATGCATTCCATCAGGTCCAGGAGACTTGTCTACCTTTAGCCCCATTAGCTTGCCCATCACTACCTCCTTGGTGATAACAATCCTGTCATAGCCTCATTTCCATCAGTCACTGGCATGTTATTTGTGTCTTCCACTGTGAAGACTGACCCAAAAAACCTGTTCAGTTCCTCAGCCATTTCCTCATCTCCCATTATTAAATCTCCCTTCTCATCCTCTAAAGGACCAATATTTACCTTAGCCACTCTTTTTTGTTTTATATATTTGTAGAAACTTTTACGATCTGTTTTTATATTCTGAGCAAGTTTACTCTCATAATCTATCTTACTCTTCTTTATAGCTTTTTTAGTAGCTTTCTGTTGCCCCCTAAAGATTTCCCAGTCCTCTAGTCTCCCACTGATTTTTGCCACTTTGTATGTTTTTTCCGTCAATTTGATACTCTCCCTTATTTCCTTAGATATCCAAGGTCGATTTTCCCTCTTTTTCTTGACGCAGAGCGCAGGATTTTGCAGCCAGTTCTGATGCTTGTGCTGAGAATGAAGACATCGATTATAGTGCTCTCTATATAGTTTGTATTTATAATAAACCCATCGTTGTTAGTTAGCGAACTGGTAGTCACCAATTTTTGCATCCCTGTATTGGCGATGAGGAAAAAACAGCAAATCCGGTTGTAATGAAGACGGAATTTTGAAGGCAATTTTGGTTGTAAGAGTTGCAGAACAAGCCCCATTGAGTACAGCCTGCAAAAGGGCAAAATGTAGTCATGCCTCTCTTCGGAAATTTTGAAGCTTCTGAAGGGTAAATAGGAGGTACCTGTTCCCTTGGTTGAGGAGTCAATTGAAAGGGGGCATAGTTTTAGGGTGAGGAGCAGGAAATTCCAAGGGAATTTGAGGAAAGTATTTTCACTCAGACGGTGGTGAGAATCAGGAATGCATGGCCTGGGTCGGTAGTGGAGGCTGGAAATCTCACAAAGGCGAAAGAGCATATTCTGGAGTACAGAAGGCAATTTGGGACAGAGAGGTGGTCCAAACCTCAGCAGAGAGGCAAGAGCGAGGGGTGGGGGGAAGGGGGGGGGGGGATTTAAACCTGTAAGGCAGGTGGTGGGTTGACTAATGGGCCTAGTTTTAGAAGTACCAGTCAGTGCAAAAGAGAAGATGGGGAATATGGAAAGGGAAGCGGGATAATGCTTGAGTATTGACAGTGAGCAAAGAAATGGTCATCTCTCAAAGAGCAAGGAAGAGATAAGGGCAGGGTTGAGTTGCATGTATGTAAATGCATGGCGTGTAGTGAACAGAATTGGGGAATTGGAAGCAGAAATTGCTCTAGGGGCATGTGACATAGTAGCACTGACAGAAACATGGCTCAAGCCAGAACAGGACTGGATACTGGGACTGTACTCGTTGGAACTTAGAAGGATGCGGGGGAATCTTACAGAAACATATAAAATTATGAAGGGAATAGATAGGATAGATGCGGGCAGGTTGTTTCGACTGGCGAGTGAAAGCAGAACTAGGGGGCATAGCCTCAAAATAAGGGAAAGCAGATTTAGGACTGAGCTCAGGAGGAACTTCTTCACCCAAAGGGTTGTGAATCTATGGAATTCCTTGCCCATTGAAGCAGTTGAGGCTCCTTCATTAAATGTTTTCAAGATAAAGATAGATAGTTTTTTTGGAGAATAATGGAATAAAGGGTTATGGTGTTCAGGTGGGAAAGTGGAGCTAAGTCCACAAAAGATCAGCCATGATCTCATTGAATGGCGGAGCAGACTCGAAGGGCCAGATGGCCTACTCCTGCTCCTAGTTCTTATGTTCTTATACTTAACATTCCAGCTTATATGGTTTTTAGTAGGAACAGGGTGGGTAAAAATGGAGGAGGTGTAGCAGTCTTGGTCAAAGATATTACCGCAGCTCTTGAACGAGATGCAGTTGCTGAATTAGAATCTATATGGTTGGAGGTGAGAAATAGGAAGGGAGTAGTGACCTTGTTTGGTATTTACTATAGACATCCAAATAGTGGGGAGGTAGTGGAAGAGACCATTTGTAGGCATATTATGGAAAACTGCAGGGCAAGTAGGTTTGTGGTAGTTAGGGATTTCAATTACCTTAAGGTAGACTGAGAAACGGGTAGAGTGTGGGGCACGGAAGGGGTAAAATTCCTACAGTGTGTGCAGGAGAGCTTTCTGGATCAGTACATTTCCAGTCATACCAGGGAGCAAGCTGTGCTGGATCTGGTACTCGGAAATGAGGCAGGACAGGTAGAGAATGTCAGAGTGGGGGAGCCATTGGGAAGTAGCAATCATAATATAATATGATTCAATATTAAGATGGAAAAGGATAAAAATCAGTCACGGATTAAGATCCCAGACTGGAAAAGGGCAAATTTTAGGGGTCTAAAAGTTGAACTGGAACAGGTTGATTGATTTGATTTGATTTGATTTATTGTCACTGGTACCGAAGTACAGTGAAAAGTATTTTTCTGCAGCCGAGGGAACGTACACAGTATGTACATAGTAGACAAAGAAAATAATCAACAGAGAACATTGACAAATGGTACATCGACAAACAGTTGGTTACAGTGCGGAACAAGGAGCCAAACAAAGCAAATACATGAGCAAGAGCAGCATAGGGTGCCGTGAATAGTGTTCTTACAGGGAACAGATCAGTCTGAGGGGGAGTCATTGAGGAGTCTTGTATCTGAGGGGAAGAAGCTGTTCCTATATCTGGATGTGCGGGTCTTCAGACCTCTGTACATTCTGCCCGATAGAAGGGTCTGGAAGAAGGCAATGCCTGGGTGGGCGGGGTCTCTGCTAATGCTGTCTGCCTTCCTGAGGCAGCGGTAGGTGTGCACAGAATCAATGTGGGGGTGGCAAGCTTGTGTGATGCGGTCTTGGACTGAGCAGTCGCCATACCAGGCTGTGATGCAGCCAGATAGGATACTCTCTATTCCACAACTGTAGAGGTTTGTGAGAGTCGATGCAGACATGCCGAATTTCTTTAGCTTCCGTAGGAAGTAGAGACGTTGTTGGGCTTTCTTGACTGTTGCAACAATGTGAGTGGACCAGGACAGACTGTTGGTGATGGTGACCCTCAGGGACTTAAAGCTATCGATCAACTCCACTTCGGAGCCATTGATGCAGACGGGAGTGTGTGTCGTGCTACTCTTCCTGAAGTCGTTGATCAGTTCCTTGGTCTTTCTGACATTTAGAGAGAGGTTGTTTTCGGTACACCATGCAAGCAAGTGATTTATCTTTCTGATTCGTTGTTGTTTGAGATACGGCCCACCACAGTTGTATCATCCGCAAACTTATAGATTGAGCTGGAGTTCAATCTTGCCACACAATCATGTGTGTAGAGGGAGTACAGTAGAGGACTGAGCACACATCCTTGCGGGGCCCTGGTGTTGAGGACTAATGTGGAGGAGGTGCTGTTGCCTATCCTGACAGCTTGCGGTCTGTTGGTGAGGAAGTTGAGGATCCAGCTCCACAGGGAGGGGTCAAGTCCAAGATTGCGGAATTTGGTTATTAGTCTTGTCCGCAGAATGGTGTTGAAGGCAGAGCTGTAGTCGATGAACAGCAGTCTTACATAGGTGTCGTTGGTGTCGAGGTGTTTGAGTGTTGATTGTAGAACCAGGGAGATAGCATCTGCTGTGGACCGGTTGCGGTGATAGGCTAACTGCATTGGATCAAGACGGTTTGGGAGGCTGGCATTATCCTGATGAGACATCAGGGCCACCGGTCAGTAGTCGTTGAGGCAGGCTACCTTGTCTTCTTTGGTACTGGTGTTATGGTGGTCTTCGTGAAGGAGGTGGGGACCACAGAGCAGAGAAGTGAGGTGCTGATGATATCTGCGAATACACTCGCCAGCTGGTCTGCGCAGGCTCTGAGTGCTCGCCCAGGGACTCCGTCGGGGCCCGTCGCTTTCCGCGGGTTCACTTTCAAGAAGGCAGCTCTTACCTCTGAGGCTGTAATAGTTGGAAGAAACATTTTGGTGGATAAAACAGTGGATGAAAAATGGGAGAGATGAATAGGGTGCAAGCTTGGTTCATATCCTTGGGAAATAAAACGGGGCATCCAAAGCTAGAGTACCTTGGATGACTTAGGATATTGATGATAAAATAAGGAAGAAAAAGAAGGCATAGATGCCTACCGGAATAATAATAGCAATAGAAATCAGGAAGAGTACCTCAAATGCAGGAGAGAAGCTATGACTGGAATAAGGAAGGTTAAGAGGAAGCATGAGAAAAAGATTGCAGACTTTGATAAAACAAACAGTAAAACAGTTCTTCAAGCATATTAATGATAAAAGATTAGTGAAGGATGGAGTGGGTCCCATAAGGAACCAGCAGGCTAAACTGCTCACTGAAGCGGAGGTACTAAATGAGTACTTTGCTTCTGTCTTCACCAAATTAGAAGATGGTGATAATGGCCCAGTTGAAAATGTGGGTGTTGAGCAACTGAGCAGTCTAGTGATAGTTGAAGAAAAGGTGCTAAAAAGGCTGGCAGCACTTCAGGTAGAGAAGTCACCAGGCCCAGATGGGATGCACCCTAGATTGCCGAGAGAGGTAAGGGAGCATATTGCGGACCATTGACAGAAATTTTCTAGGTTTGTCTGAACACAGGATTAGTCCCAGGGGACTGGAGGATTGCAAATGTGACTCCATTGTTGAAGAAAGGGCCAACGGATAACCCAGGAAACTGCAGACCTGTCAGCTTGACATCAATAGTGGGGAAACTGAAGGAGGCCGTAATACGGGATGAGATATATATACACTTGGAGAAAAATAAGATAATACTAGACAGTCAACAAGGCTTTGTCAAGGGCAGGTCATGTCGGACAAATGTAACTGGTTCTCTGACGAGGTGACATCGACAGTGGATGAAGGAAGTGCTGTGGATGTTGTATATTTGGGCTGATAGAAAGCATTTGATACAGTGCCACATGGCAGGTTGGTGCACAAATTAAAAATATTTGGGGTTGATGGGTCATTGGTAGCTTGGATTAGAAGTTGGTTAAGAGATAGGAAACGGAAGGTAGATAGAGATGGATATTTCTCAGACTGGAGACGAGTTGAAAGTGGTGTTCCCCAGGGCTCAGTGTTTTTTCTGATTTATATAAATGATTTAGAAGAGGGTGTTGAGGGCATAATCTCTAAATTAGCAGATGATACTAAACTAGGGAAAATATTGAATGGTGAGGATTACGCTGAGCTGAGCGACTTCAGAGGGATATTGACCTGTGGCCAAATGGGCAGAGACCTGGCAGATGAACATCAATGCTGCAAAATGTGAGGTAATGTGCTTTGGTAGAAGAAGCATGGGAGAATATGGAAGCCCAGTAGTACAACTTCAAGGGGAGTGCAGGAGCAGAAGGACCTTGAGGTTCAAGTGCATAATCCTCTGAAGCTAGCCAGGCAAACAGTTGTTAAGAAGCTTATAGCATCCTTGGGTTTTTCAATAGAGGCACAGAGCACAAAAGGAAGGAAGTGATGCGACAACTCTACAAATCATTGGTCAGACCGCACTTGGGGTATTGTGTTCAGTTCTGGGCACCTTATTTAAGGAAGGATGTTAAAGCCCTGGAGAGAGTGCAGAGGAGATTTACTAGAATGAGGAATTTTAGATACATGGAAAGATTGGAGCAATTGGGTTTGTTTTTATTGGCGCAGAGAAGATTAAGAGGCAACCTTATTGAGGTGTTCAAAATTCTGAACAATTTTGACAAGGTAAAGAAGGATATTCTGTTTCTAGTTTGTATGTCAGTGACCAGGGGCTTCATTCTCCGACCCCCTGCCAGGTTGGAGAATCGCCGGGGGCTGCCGTGAATCCCGCCCCCGCCGGTTGCCGAAGTCTCCGGTACCGGATATTCGGTGGGGGGGCGGGAATCGGGCCGCGCCAGTTGGCGGGCCCCCCCGCTGGATTCTCCGGCCCGGATGGGCCGAAGTCCCGCCAATAAATTGCCTGTCCCGCCAGTGTGGATTAAACCATCTTTTGAACGGCGGGACAAGGCGGCGTGGGCGGGCTCTGGGGTCCTGGGGGGGGCGCGGGGCGATCTGACCCTGGGGTGTGCCCCTACGGTGGCCTGGCCCGTGATCGGGGCCCACCGATCCACGGGCGGGCCTGTGCCGTGGGGGGGGAAGAGACTCCCTCCACTGCGCATGCGCGGGAAACTGTCAGCGGCCGCTGACGCTCCCGCGCATGCGCCGCCCGGGGATGTCATTTCCGCGCCAGCTGGCGGGGCAACAAAGGACGTTTCCGCCGGCTGGCGGGGCGGAAATCCCTCCGGCGTTGGCCTAGCCCCTCAATGTTGGGGCTTGGCCCCCAAAGATGCGGGAATCGGGCCGCGCCGGTTGGCGGGCCCCCCCGCTGGTTTCTCCAGCCCAGATGGGCCGAAGCCCCGCCGATAAATTGCCTGTCCCACCGGCGTAAATTAGAGTACCTATTTACCGGCGGGACAAGGCGGCGTGGGCGGGCTCTGGGGTCCTGGGGAGTGCGCGGGGCGATCTGGCCCCAAGGGGTGCCCCCACGGTGGCCTGGCCCGCGATAGGGGCCCACCGATCCGCGGGCGGGCCTGCGCCGTGGGGGCACTCTTTCCCTTCCGCCTCCGCAACGGTCTCCACCATGGCGGAGGCGGAAGAGACTCTCTCCACTGCGCATGCGCGGGAAACTTTCAGCGGCCGCTGACGTTCCCGCGCATGCGACGCCCCGAGATGTCATTTCCCCGCCAGCTGGCGGGGCAGAAATCCCTCCGGCGCCGGCCTAGCCCCTCAATGTTGGGGCTCGGCCCCCAAAGATGCGGAGCATTCCGCACCTTTGGGGCGGCGCGATGCCTGTCTGATTGGCGCCGTTTTGGGCGCCAGTCGGCGGACATCGCGCCGTTTGGGGAGAATTTCGCCCCTGGGGTCACAATTTCAAGATGGTCAACAAGAGAGCGAGGAGTGAAATGAGGAGAAACTTCTTTACTCAGAGAGTTGTTGGGGTTTGGAATGCGTTGCCTGGGAGAGTGGTGGAGGCAGATTCCATAGGTGGTTTCAAAAGTGAGCTGGATACATATTTGAAAGGGATGAATTTAGAGGGCTTCGGAGATAGGGTTACGGAATGGGACTAGCTAGGTTGCTCTTTTGGTAGTTGGTGCAGACATGATGCGCCCAGTGGCCTCCTTCTATGCTGTAAATAACAAACAACTAACGCGCAACAAAAATATATCGATGTAAAGGCAGTAATCAGGGTCCTCCACCATACAAACAAGGAAACAGGACCCCCCACGGGGGAACCACTCCCCTTGTCAGAAAGAGATAGAGAAACTCAAAGCCCAGCTCTTGGCATGGAAAGGCTTGATGTTTGCCTTTGGGACCATCACAGAGAAATGTAAAATGAAATGAAAATCGCTTATTGTCACAAGTAGGCTTCAAATGAAGTTACTGTGAAAAGCCCCTAGTCGCCACATTCCGGCGCCTGTTCGGGGAGGCTGGTACGGGAATTGAACCCGCGCTGCTGGCCTGCCTTGGTCTGCTTTCAAAGCCAGCGATTTAGCCCTGTGCTAGAAAAGGTGTACACTGCGGGCCCCCACCTCCATTTCCAGGGGCCCCCGCCGATCACTCCTGGACATCCCCTGCCCACACTGGTGCCTATTGCCTTTCCTCCTTTCTCGGCCATGTACGGTAGGATCCCACCATACCCCAACCACATCCCTTCTTGGATGATTCCCGTGTTTTCTGCTTCAAAGTATCTGAACCCAATCTTGCCCTTGAGGATTATGGGAATGCCTAACACCATTCCTACTGCGGTCCCAGGGGTTCCTCTACAGCTGTGTTAAACCAGACTCGGGTCAGTTGCTGCAATTGGCAGGTTTACCTTGTGGAGTAAATTAAACAATGACTTCTAGGGCGTCATTCTCCGACCCCCCCGCCGGGTCGGAGAATGGCCGTTGGCCGCCGTGAATCCCGCCCCCGCCCCCGCCGAAGTCTCCGCTCCCGGAGATTGGGCGGGGGCGGGAATCCGCACCGGTTGGCGGGACCCCCCGCTGGATTCTCCGGCCCGGATGGGCCGAAGTCCCGCCCAGAAATTGCCTGTCCCGCCGGAGTAAATCAAACCTGGTATTTACCGGCGGGACCAGGCGGCGTGGGCGGGCTCCGGGGTCCTGGGGGGGGGCACGGGGCGATCTGACCCCGGGGGGTGCCCCCACGGTGGCCTGGCCCGCGATCAGGGCCCACCGATCCGCGGGCGGGACTGTGCCGTGGGGGCACTCTTTCCCTTCCGCCTCCGCCACGGCCTCCACCATGGCGGAGGCGGAAGAGACACTCCCCACTGCGCATGCGCGGGAAACTGACAGCGGCCGCTGACGCTCCTGCGCATGCGCCGGGAAACCGACAGCGGCCGCTGACGCTCCCGCGCATGCGCCGCATTTTCGCGCCAGCTGGCCGGGAAACAAACGCCATTTCCGCCAGCTGGCGGGGCGGAAATCCCTCCGGCGTCGGCCTAGCCCCTCAATGTTGGGGCTAGGCCGCCAAAGATGCAGAGCATTCCGCACCTTTGGGCCGGCGTGATGCCCGTCTGATTGGCGCCGGCTTTGGCGCCAGTCGGCGGACATCCCGCCGTTGGGGGAGAATTTCGCCCCTAGTCTTTGTCTGCCTTTTGTTTTTCAAATGTCTGGGAATGGATTCTCACTGTTAAAATAAGAGGATGACGCATCACAACATCTGGTGTCATAAAATCACAAGAGATGGGGAGATGGTGGCCTAGTGACCAGTAATCCAGAGTTAATGCTCTGGGGTCCTGAGTTGAGGTTCATAAGGAGGAGGTGTTAGCAATTCTGGAAAGTATGAAAATAGGTAAGTCCCCTGGGCCGGATGGGATTTATCCTCGGATTCTCTGGGAAGCTAGGGAGGAGATTGCTGAGCCTTTGATCTTTAATTCATCTTTGTCTACAGGAGTAGAGCCAGAAAACTGGAGTATAGCAAATGTTGTCCCCTTGTTCAAGAAGGGGAGTAGAGACAACCCCGGTAACTATAGATCAGTGAGCCTAACTTCTGTTGTGGGCAAAATCATGGAAAGGTTTACAAGAGATAGGATGTATAATCATCTGGAAAGGAATAATTTGATTAGAGATAGTCAACACGGTTTTGTGAAGGGTAGGTCGTGCCTCACAAACCTTATAGAATTCTTTGAGACCAAACAGGTGGATGAGGGTAAAGCAGTTGATGTGGTGTATATGGATCTCAGTAAAGTGTTTGATAAGGTTCCCCATGGTAGGCTACTGCAGAAAATACGAAGGATTGGGATTCAGGGTGATTTAGCAGTTTAGATCAGAAATTGGCTAGCTGGAAGAAGACAAAGGGTGGTAGTTGATGGGAAATGTTCAGACAGGAGTCCAGTTACTAGTGGTGTACCACAAGGATCTGTTTTTGGGCCACTGCTGTTTGTCATTTTCATAAATGACCTGGAGGAGGGCGTAGAAGGATGGGTGAGTAAATTTGCAGATGACACTAAAGTCGGTGAGTTGTGGACAGTACGGAAGGATGTTACAAGTTACAGAGGGACATAGATAAGCTGCAGCGCTGGGCTGAGAGGTGGCAAATGGAGTTTAATGCAGAAAAGTGTGAGGTGATTCATTTTGGAAGGAATAACAGGAGGACTGAGTACTGGGCTAATGGTAAGATTCTTGACAGTGTGGGTGAGCAGAGAGATCTCGGTGTCCATGTACATAGATCCCTGAAAGTTGCCACCCAGTTTGAGAGGGTTGTTAAGAAGGCGTACGGTGTGTTAGCTTTCATTGGTAGAGGGATTGAGTTTCGGAGCCATGAGGTCATGTTGCAGCTGTACAAAACTCTGGTGCGGCCGCATTTGGAGTATTGCCTGCAATTCTGGTCGCCGCATTATAGGAAGGATATGGAATCATTGGAAAGGGTACAGAGGAGATTTACCAGAATGTTGCCTGGTATGGAGGGAAGTTCTAATGATGAAAGGCTGAGGCACTTGAGGCTGTTTTCGTTAGAGAGAAGAAGGTTAAGAGGTGACTTAATTGAGGCATACAAGATGATCAGAGGATTGGATAGGGTGGACCGTGAGAGCCTTTTTCCTCGGATGGTGATGTCTAGCACGAGGGGACATAGCTTTAAATTGAGGGGAGATAGATATCGGTCAGATGTCAGAGGTAGGTTCTTTGCTCAGAGAGCAGTAAGGGCGAGGAATGCCCGGCCTGCAACAGTAGTGGACTCGCCAGCACTAAGGGCAATTCAAATGGTCACTGGATAGACATATGGACGATAAGGGAATAGTGTAGATGGGCTTTAGAGTGGTTTCACAGGTTGGCGCAACATCGAGGGCCGAAGGGCCTGTACTGCGCTGTAATGTTCTATATTCTATGTTCTAATCCCACCCTGGCAGATGGTGAAATTTGAATTCAATAAAAAAAATCTGGAATTTAAAGGGCGTCATTCTCCGACCCCCCAGCGGGTCGGAGAATGGCCGTTGGCCGCCGTGAATCCCGCCCTCGCCGGTTGCCGAAGTCTCCGAAGGGAGAAAAGTCGGCGGGGCGTTAATGGCGCCGCAGACGTCAGAGAATGGCACGGGTGTGCGCAAGGCAGCCGATTTTGGGCCTGCCGATATTCTCCCGTCCGGATGGGCCGAAGTCCCGTCGACGTGATGACCGTTCACGTCGACGTAAATCAAACCTCCTTTTAATCGGCGTAAACCTGTGCTCCAGGTTCACGCCGACCAGCGTGGAGGTGAGTGACGGCCTGGGGGGGTTGGCCGCTGGGCAGGCGATGGCGTGGCCGCAGTCTGAATGTGTGGGGAGAGGTGTGTCTAGGGTTGTGTGTGCGGCGGGGGGGGGGTGGTTAGAGTGGGCTGGGCTCCGGGGGAGTGCCGGGAGGGGGGGTCAGTGCCGGGGAGGAGGATGGGGGGCCCGTGCCGGGGAGGAGGATGGGGATCCGTGCTGGGGAGGGGGATGGGGGGCCCGTGCCGGGGAGGAGGATAGAGTCCGTGCCGGGGAGGAGGATGGGGGGTCCGTGCCGGGGGATGGGGGGTGGGGGGGGCCGTGCCGGGGAGGAGGGTGTGGGGTCCGTGCCGGGGAGGGGGATGGGGGGCCCATGACGGGGAGGAGGATGGGGTCCGTGCCGGGGAGGAGGATGGGGGGCCCATGCCGGGGAGGAGGATGGGGGGTCCGTGCCGGGGAGGAGGATGGGGTGCGTGCCGGGGAGGGGGATGGGGGGTCCGTGCCGGGGAGGGGGATGGGGGGGGGGGGGTCCGGTGCCGGGGAGGAGGATGGGGGGCCCGTGCCGGGGAGGAGGATGGGGGGCCCGTGCCGGGGAGGAGGATGAGGGGTCCATGCCGGGGAGGGGGATGGGGGGCCCATGCCGGGGAGGAGGATGGGGTCCGTGCCGGGGAGGGGAATGGGGGGCCCATGCTGGGGAGGAGGATGGGGGGTCCGTGCCGGGGAGGAGGATGGGGTCCGTGCCGGGGAGGGGGATGGGGGGTCCGTGCCGGGGAGGGGGATGGGGGGGGTCCGTGCCGGTGAGGAGGATGGGGGGCCCGTGCCGGGGAGGAGGATGGTGGATCCGTGCCGGGGAGGGGGATGGGGGGTCCATGCCGGGGAGGAGGATGGGGTCCGTGCCGGGGAGGGGGATGGGGTCCGTGCCGGGGAGGAGGATGGGGGGCCCGTGCCGGGGAGGAGGATGGGGGGTCTGTGCCGGGGAGGGGGATGCGAGGGCAAGTGAGTTGGTCGACCTGGCAAGGTGCCAGCCTCCAACAGTTGGACCCATGTGGTCCATGCCACCTGGCTGGGGGGAGGAGGGAATATGGGCAATGATGACATGTCGTCGTTCCCCCCCCCCCCCCACAACCAGGCCGTCATGTTTTCCGATCATCCAGCGATGTTGGCCGCCGTGGCGGCAGCCGCTAATGTCTATGTTGCCCTGGATGAGGAGGAGGAGCGTGCCAGAGAGGCGGCGCAGGCTGCTGCAGAGGGGCAGGCGGCAGCCGCCCAGGCTGGAGGGACACCTGACCGACAGGACGAGGAGGGGGAGGAGGACGTCGCGGCCCCACGGCAACGGAGGCACCCGACGGCGCCCCGTGTGTACCGGCCCCGGCAGTCATACCAGGACCTCACGGACCGGGAATGCAGGAGGAGACTCCGGATGAGGCGGGAAACCGTGGCACACATCTGCCACCTGCTGGCACACCTGTCACCGTGTGGCACTGGCGGGGGACACCCTCACCCCGTGTCCGTCAAGGTTACGGTGGCCCTGAACTTTTATGCAACGGGGTCATTCCAGGCACCGAGTGGGGACCTGTCCGGCATATCGCAGACATCGGTGCATCCGGGCAGTGACAGATGCCCTATATGCCATGGCGCACCGCTACATCCGCTTCCCTGTGGACCGGGCCAGCCAAGATGCCCGGGCCGTGGGCTTCTCTGCCGTGGCCAGGTTCCCCATGGTCCAGGGCGCGATTGATGGGATGCACGTCGCCGTGCGGCCACCTGCAGATAACAGGGCCGTGTTCACCAATAGGAAGGGGACCTATTCGATGAACATACAGGTGGTCTGTGACCACTGCATGTCTGCGCCCGTTACCCAGGCAGTGTACACGACTCATACGTGTTGTCTGTCATCCATCCCCGGCATGTACGAGGGACGCCATCTCCGGCTGAGGGGCTGGTTGCTGGGCGACAGGGGCTACCCATTGCGATCGTGGCTGATGACGCCAATGCGGAGGCCACGCAATGAGGCGGAGAACCGCTACAATGATGCCCATGAAGCGACAAGGGGAGTGATAGAGAGGTGCTTTGGCGTGCTGAAGATGCGTTTCAGGTGCCTGGACCTCTCTGGCCCTCCAGTATCGGTCAGATAGGGTCGGCCGCATCATTGTGGTGTGCTGCGTCCTGCACAACATATCCCAGCAGAGGGGCGATGTGCCGTAGGCAGAGGAGGGCGGAGTGGAGGAGCAGCAGGAAGAGGCGCAGTCCTCCCCAGATGAGGGGATGGGGGCAATGGTCAGGGCAGACGGGGTAGACACAGACGGGTGGCTGTCCACCGTTACCGGCTGGCCCAGCGGGCACGGGACAGGCTGATAGACGCCCGCTTCACTGACTAGATGGGCATGGGAATCGGGTAGTACGGCCACAGACCGCACACCATGGCAACCCCACCCACCCCACCCGCATGCACACCCCCCCCCCCCCCATTGCCGATCCACCTGCGGCACAATGGCCGGGCTCACACAGTTGCGGGTTGACGCGTGTCTATTGCAGGCCATGGAGGATGATGACAACCCGCCCTGCGATGAGCTCCTGGCTCCACATCGTTGGACTATGTCTGACCCATGGCCACAGTACCACCATCCACCAGGACTATCCCTGCATGCGGCTGTGACACTGCAGCGCACGGTCCCGTCCTCTGCCCGGGGGGATGTTGATGGCGGCCCAGGGGGAAGGGGCAGACTCACCTAGGGCTGAGGTAAGACCACCCCTCACACACACACTTGCGCTCAACGTACATGACACCCCCGCACGCTTTGGACAGAGCACAAAGGCAGCTTCTGTAGGTGTAACATTGACTTTAATAACCAAAGGAGTTCATGCACGTGCCCTAGCCCCTAAAACTCATCTGCGCCCTGCACCCGTGCCAACTTACTCAGTGTCTAATTGTTTAGCCTTAAGGGCCCTTTGACTACGTCTACGTGGTTCCCCAGACGGTACAGCAGAACTGGAGGTGGACTCCTGTGATTCCTGCCCTCTGACACAGGATCCCTTTGGCGGCCGTTTCCTGGGGCGTCCTGGCCTAGATGGGCCAGGCTGCGGCCCGGGCGACTGGGATGGCGAGCTGCCAGCCTGTCCTGCCCGTTGCCCACCCGATGCACCTGGGACGGAAGGGGGGGAGTCCGACGTGTCGCGGTGTTCCGGGACCTCCCCTACAGGGGGACCCGGGACGGACCACACCACCTCCTCCTCCCTCGGGGTGCCCTATGGCCCCCAGGCCTCTACATGGGTGGGGGATGCGAACGGACTGGCCATCCGACGCCCCCCCGACATCTGGCGCTGCCAGTCCTGGAGGCCCGTGCTGGTATCGACAGGGGTCTGCAGGTTTGCAGCCATGGAGCCCAGGGGGTTGGCAAACCTTGTCTGTGGCTGTACGACGCCGGCTCGCACATGGCCCATGGCGCCGATGCCCTCAGCGATGGCCTGCAGAAACTGGGCTATGGCCTGCTGAGACTGGGCTATGGCCTGCTGAGACGGGGCTATGGCCTGTTGAGACTGGGCCATGGCCTGCAGAGACTGGGCCATGGCCTGCAGAGACTGGGCCATGGCGTTGAGCGCCTCTGCCATCTGGCGCTGGCACTGGCTCATGGCCTCCTGTGAGAAGGAAGCCATGTCCTGGGCCACAGACGCCGCCTGCATGGAAAGCCCCAGGCCTCGCAAACCGTTCCCCATGTCTGACACCGTCGCACCCATTGCCTCCACCGCGGACGCCACCCGTGCGGTGTCGGCCTGGGTGGCACGTATGACCGGCACCACTCCCAGCTCCTGGACGCGGGTGGACTCCTCCACCTGAGACTGCAGCCGCCGCAAGCCGCCCGTCACTCTCTTCGCTCGTCTCCGGGTCGGTGATTGCATCGGATCTATGGGTGGGTGTGGTAACTCCAGGAACCCGGGATCCATCTGGGCGGCAGATGTTCGCTTGGGCTGGGCTGCCCTCCGACCGCCCGGTCCCTCTGCTGCTCCTACCTCCACATGCTGTACCGGGACGGCTGTGTTGTGCGCACCAGTGAGTGTACCAGACGCCTCATCACTAAAGTGCCCAACCGAGGTGAGTGTTTCTGCGATGGTGGAGGGTGTTGGTGACAGCAGTGGCGTTGTGTCATGCTCTTCGTCCCACTCTGAGTCCATGGCACTTTGGGGTGGGGGTTCATCTCCACCCATCCACTCTGTGTCACTGTCCGGTATTTCGTCTTCCTGGGTAGTGCTGTCCCGGGTAGGGGTGTCCCGGGTAGTGGTGTCCTGGGTAGGGGTGTCCTGGGCAGTGGTGTCCTGGGTAGTGGTGTCCTGGGTAGTGCTGTCCCGGGTAGGGGTGTCCCGGGTAGTGGTGTCCTGGGTAGGGTTGTCCTGGGCAGTGGTGTCCTGGGTAGGAGTGTCCCGGGTAGGGGTGTCCTGGGTAGTGGTGTCCTGGGTAGTGGTGTCCTGGGTAGTGCTGTCCCGGGTAGGGGTGTCCCGGGTAGTGGTGTCCTGGGTAGGGGTGTCCTGGGCAGTGGTGTCCTGGGTAGTGCTGTCCTGGGTAGGGGTGTCCTGGGTAGTGATGTCCTGAGTCGGCTGTGACGGCGGCCTGTGGCTGCCCCTCTCGTCGTTGGGTGGCACACGCCTGCGCCGTTGCACCCGCACGTGACGGGGGCGTCGTCTCCCTGTTGCTCCAGGTCTCTCCGTCTCCCGTGGTCTCCAAGGGACATCCTGCGGGCGTCGCATGCCGGAGGGTCCGGGTCTCTCCGTCTCCCGTGGTGTGCAAGGGGCATCCTGCGGGCGTCGCATGCCGGAGGGTCCGGGTCTCTCCGTCTCCCGTGGTGTGCGAGGGGCATCCTGCGGGCGTCGCATGCCGGAGGGTCCGGGTCCTCAGGTCCGCCAGCCAGTTCCAGGGCCCTTTCCTCGTGTTCGGTCAGTGGCCTCTCATCAGCGGGGCCTCCTCCAGTCCTCACATGCTCCCTGGTGTTGTGTGCGCGTTTCTCCTGTGGCGGGAGTGGGGGGGGGGGGGGTGCGGTGGTGGCAGGGGTAAAAGGCAACAGTGTTAGACAGGTATATGAATGCACGCCATCGGTTGCGCGTGTATTGCAGAGGTTAAGGTTAGGGCTGGATTCACTTGGGGATATGGCGGAGGGAGGATATGGGTGAGGGGGGATATGGGGAGGGGGGGATATGGGGGAGGGGGGATATGGGGGAGGGGGGATATGGGGAGGGGGGATATGGGGGAGGGGGGATATGGATATCGGGCAGGGGGGGAGGCTCACCCTGCCTGCTCTGACGAGGTCGTTCAGCTTCTTGTGGCACTGGGTGCCTGTCCGTGGTGTCAGGGCCGCAGCGGTGACGGCCTCTGCCACCTCCCTCCACAGACGCCGGCTGTGGCGTGGGGCAACTCTGCGGCCGTTCCCGGGATACAGGGCCTCCCTCCTCTGCTCCACTGCGTCCAGGAGCGCCTCCACATCCCGTGACTGGAACCTCGGGGCTGAGCGGCGTCCGGCCATCCGGTCGGGTGTTCCGGTCGGGTGGGGGGGAGCTGCGCGTCGATATGACGCTGCACGGCGTGAACCACGTGAGCAAGCGCGGATCCCGTCACGTTGCTGCTAGCCCATTTCGGGCCGGAAACTTCGCGACGATTTTTGCGGAGTGACGCAAGTCGGATTTGCGCCGTTTTTTGCGCCGATCGGCGGACTTTGCGCCGATAACGGAGAATTTCGCCCAAAGTCTAATAATGACCATGAAACTATTTCTGATTGTCGTAAAAACACATCTGATTCATTAATGTTCTTTAGGGAAGGAAATCTGCCGTCCTTACCCGATCTGGCCTACATTTGCTCTAGACCCAGACAGCAATGCGGTTTCCTCATAACTGTCCCTCACTGAAGCGGTCCAGCAAAAGTGGCCGAGCAAGCCACTCAGTTCAAGGGCAATTAGTGATGGGTAAGAAATGCGGGCCCAACCAGCGTCGCCCACATCCCAAGAATTAATAAAGAAAAGATTGGAGCTGGAATAGATCATTCGGCCCCTCGAACCTGCTCCATCATTCGGTTAGATCATGACTGATCTGATTGTGGCCTGAACTCCACTTTCCTGCCTGTCCCCATAACCCTCGACTCCCTTTCCCACCAAAAATCTGTCTGACTCAAGCGGAGAGATCAATCCTGAGTGTGTGAACTGGACTCAGTAGTGAAATAGCTGCCCCGGGCTGTTCAGATTGCCCAGAAACCAGCACTCACACAGTTAATGATTTCTAAATTCAAGACTGGGACCAGGAAACATTTCCATAGTTAATTAGCTGGGGAATTTCTTCAACACCTGATGGTCCTGTAGCTCAACTTTATTCAAAATCATCTCCTGAAAACAGTATAAAAATCTCTGAGCTCTCTGCTCAAACTGCAGATCGAGCTGAAGGTGCTGAGAGTCATTCAGTGGATTCACCAGTGATCTGAGCCGACACCAAGATGCTGAGAATCTTCTTAACCGTGTCTGTCCTCTTCTGGAACCAACTCGCTGCACAGGAACAGTTAAAATCGGTGATCGACTTTTGTCAAGATGCAGATTGCCTTGAACCCGTTGCAGCCATTCTAGACAAGGTAAGTATGTTTGCTGCATTCTGTATTGTTTGTACCAGTGGAAATTATTGTATGTTTGGGCCAAAACCCCTTTACTCTCTTTACTGTCCAAAATCTGTCCAACTCAGGCAGGGAGGGTTGTCAATCCTGAGTGTGTGAACTTGAATAAATAGTGAAATAGCTGCCCCGGGCTGTTCAGACATCCCGGGGACCGGCACTCACAGAGTTAATGATTTCCAAATTCAAGGTTGGGACCAAGAAAGAATTCTGAGGGACAGAATATATCTGCACTTTAGACACGGATTAATCAGGAATAGTCAGCATGGATTTGTTAAGGGAAGGTCTTTCTTGACAAATACAATTGAATTTTTTGAGGAGTTAACCAGGGGCGGGATTTTCCGATCCCCCGCCGGGTCGGAGAATCCCTTGGGGGGCAGCGTGAATCCCGCCCCGGTGCTCCCTGCTGGCTGCCATATTCTCTGGCGCCGGTTTTCGGGCGGGAGCAAGGTTTACGCTGCGCCGGTCGGGGGCCATTGGCAGCGCCCCCCCCCCCCCCCCCCGGCAATTCTCCTTGCCCTGAAGGGCCGAGCGGCCGTCGTTTCCTGGCCAGTCCCGCCGGCGTGAAATGGACATGATCCATCACAACGGAACTTGGCTTGGACGCCGGCTAGGTGATTCCTCGGGGGGGGGGCACGGGGAGATCCAGCTCCGGGGGTGGGGGGGGGGGGGGGCTGACCCCATGGTGGCCTGGCCCGCGATCGAGGCCCACCGATCTGGGGGCAGGCCTGTGCCGTGGGGGCACTCTTTCCTTCTGCATCGGCCTCTGTAGGGCTCCGCCATGGCCGGCGCAGAGAAGAACCCCCCTACGCATGCGCAGGAAACACGCCGCCCGGTCAGCGCATGTGTGGAACCACGCTGGCGGTCCTGCGCAGCGCCAACTCGCGCCGGCCCTTCGGCGCCTGTTGGTGTGGTGCCAACCCTCCAACGCCGGCCTAGCCCCGGAAACAAACAACAGTATAATGAAGTCACCAGCATCTAAATCACCGCACCGTCCCGTCGGCCCGACGCCGGAGTGGTTCGCGCCGCTCTTGGCGCCGGGCCAGCCGGCCAGTTGCGGGAGATTTGGGCACCACACCACCTGGGATATCCGAGCCCAGGAGCGTTGATGAGGATAATACATTTAAAGTGGTCTATATGGACTTTAGCAAGGCTTTTGATAAGGTCCCTCGTAGCAGACTGATCAAGAAAGCCAGGGACCAGGGACCATGGGATCCAAGGCAAAGTGACACATTGGATCCAAGATCCTCAAGATCAGGGTTGACCTAATCCACCCCACTCAGGGACCACTGTGATAGGGAGAAACCCCTCCCCCCACATCCCCAGAGACTCTGTAATAGTGGGACACCCGAAAAGGACCCCTGTAATAGAGGGACCCCCACAAGCACCCCAACCACTGTCCCACACAGATCCGTAAACCCCCACCCAGTGTACCACATGCCAACACCCATACCGCCTCCCATGGCCGGGTGTGGACGGTGGCCGAGGCACATGACGGGGCAGGTGTCACAGGCACCTCGGTACCAGGGCCACCTGGACATTGCAGTGGCTTTTCCGAGCTTGGCCCAATCACAACAGGTCAATGGCATTGCTCGGGCATTGACTGACCTGAGCACAGTCCCAGCGGGAGGTGGCACAATCCCTGTTCTGCTCGGCCACGAGCATTGGGACCCGGGTCGAGACGAGAGTGGGTCTAAAAGGCTGGCGGCGCTAGATGGTTGGGGAGCCACGGAGCTCGCTCTGGCCACACTCCCATCCCAAGAAGTCGCCATTGGGCACCCGACAAGACGAGGAGGTGATGGGGGCTGTTCCAGTGACTCACAAAGGGGAGGTGCAACGTGGCACCTCAGAACCCATCCCCCCCCCTGTCCCTGGTGCATCCGATGGGCAACGGGCAGAACAGGGGGGCACCACACCACCTGGGACATCCGAGAGACTGGCAGCCCATCCAGGACCAGTCGCTCTCAAGGATGCCCGCCACGGGGAGGGAAACGCAGGCCGCCTCCACTCCTGATGTACCGCCTGGGAACCACCGAGACGAAGCATTAGGGCCCGTAAGGCCAGAAAGATAGACACCAGTTAAATTGGCTCAGGTGTAGCACAACGGATAGGGTTAGGGCCTTGGGCACAAACCTGCAGAAACATGTTCACCTGTGCACAATGAGCATCTGTTCATAAACGTTCCAACCTACCTTGGCGATCTCTCAGAAGGGTGTGAGGAATAGGCTGGGCTGGCTGCGGAGGGGTCATTGGGGCGGGGAGGGGTGTGGTGGACAGTGGTTGGAGGTGGGAAGAGGCCAGGGCTCCCAGGTCAGCCTCCGCACATCGCCCCGGTACCGGGCCCCTTCCCCTCCCCCAACACTACCCATCCCAGACCCCATCCACACCCCACACCACCGTCACCCCAAAGGTTCAGTGTACCGTGTGATAGAATGGCCAGCTCGCATGCAGGGATCATTCAGTCATTATCAAACGATACAGAGTACCAGAGCTCATCACAGAGTGGGTCATCATCATCCTCCATCCAATGGACCACACCCGCTGATCCTGCCAACCCAGGGCCCTCGCCCCGGAGTGAGACAGGTAGGAATTACAGATGGGGATGCGGGTGCTTTGGGGGAGGGGGGATGCTGGAGGTGGCCATGGTGCTGGGATGGTGAACATGGGGGAGGGGGGGAACGTTGGTCGGCCGGGGTGGGGTGGGTAGGGGGTTGGGGGTGGGATGGGATGTTCATGCCACCCTCGACCTGAACTTCGAGGCAATTAGGATGTCCCGTGCGCGGCAGCCTGGCACACACTCATTGTACAACCTCCTGTGTCGGCCCGTGCCCTATGCTGTGCCCATCCTGACCCTCCACATTGAAGGTGGCCTGTCGTTCACCTCCCTCCTCTGTCAGGCGATGCTGTGGAGGATGCAGCAGGTCACCATGATGTGGGAGATGCTCCTCGAGCTATATTGGAGGATCCCTCCAGAGCAGTCCAGGCATCTGAACTGCACCTTCAGTACGCCGATGCACCACTCAATCCCAGCCCCGATCGAGGCCTGGACATTATTGTGGAAGGTCCCCGCGTCAGTCTGAGGCCTCCAATTGGAGGCATCAGCCACGGCCGTACCGGTTACCCTCTGTTGCCCAGGAGCCAACCCCTCACCCACAGGTGTGCCTCGAAGGTGTCGGGAATCATTGAATGTGCCAGGATGAAGGCGCCGTGCACACTGCCTGGGTATCGGGTGCTGACACCTGATGTGCATCCCGTGGTCACATATCAGCTACACGTTCATGGAGTGGTAACCTTATCAGCTTGTGAAGGCCAAACCTGAGTGTGCCGGTGCTCGTATGGGGACCCGTGCCTGTCAATCACCCCTCGACCTGGGGCATCCCGGCGATGACGGCGAACCCCGTTGCCCGGAAACCCTGGTGTGCTCGGTCCACATTACATTTGATGTATTTGTACCAATTGGGCATGTAACCGTGACAGCATGGCAGCGTAGTGGTTAGCACCGGTTTCTTCACAGCGCCAAGATCCCAGGTTCGATTCCTGGCTTGGGTCACTGTCTGTGCGGAGTCTGCACATTCTCCCCGTGTCTGCGTGGGTTTCCTCTGGGTGCTCCAGTTTCCTCCCACAAGTTCCGAAAGACGTGCGTTAGGTGAATTGGACATTCTGAATTCTCCCTCTGTGACCCAAACAGGTGCCGGAATGTGGCGACTGGGAGCCCCTCCCCCAGGAGAAGGCCGCACAACAAACGCGGCGTGTGGGAGAAGACGGCAGGGGAACACCGGAACTGCTGCCTCCTCACTGTGGCAGTGCAGAAGGCCCTGGACATGGTCGGCGGATCGGAGATCGCCAAAGTGGAATTCGGCCGCGGGCGAGGAAGTGAGACCGTGCTTAGTTACGGTTCCCCATGACACGTGTCAACCCCCTCAACACGACCCCCACCCCACCCCCTCACCAATCCCACCCCAACACCACCCCCAAACTACCCTCACCCCAACACCAATCCCAAACTACCCTCACCCCAACACCACCCCCTCACCAATCCCACCCCAACACCACCCCACCTTACACCACCCCCTCACCCCAACACCACCCCCACACTACCCTCACCCCAACACCAGTCCCACACCCACTCCACCCCTATGCCACCACCCCCCACCCACATGCCCACCACGAGCCCCCTGTCTAATCATGCACCTTGTCTTGCAGGACCTGCTGGTGACCTGGCGTCCCCCGCCCCCAGCCGGTGCCACATCCGGAGCCCCCTTCCCCCCCACCCCCCGTGAGCTGGGCAGTGAAGGGGACAGCAGCTCGGACACCAGCCCTCCACCCGAGATCCAGGAGACCCCAGAGCCCGGGTTGGAGAATGACACTGACTTTCCCTCACAGCCGTCTCCAACACCCTCCACCCTCCCAGAGACACTCACCTCGGTTGGATACTTTAGTAAAGAGGCTCCTGGGACACTATCTGGTGGGCACCACACAGCTGCTCCGGTACAGCAGGTGGAGGTAGGAACACCCGAGGCGGCGGACGGTCAAAGGGCAGGCCGATCCCAGGGACTAACTGCCGGCCAGGCGGGTTTCAGGCTTCTGTAACGGCCGGTCCCATCGCCATTGGAGATGCAGTCGCAGAGCTGGGGACTATATGAGAGGCTGTCAGCGAGCATCCAGCACCTGCTGATGCAGTTGGAGGAGTCCAACCGCGTGCACCAGCAGGAGGCGGTGCCGCCCATGTGTGCCACCCAGGCCAACACGCACGGGTGGCGTCCACGGTGGAGGCACTGGGGGCAACATTCGTGGGTATGGATCAGCATGTCGAAGGCCTGGGGCATTCTGTGCAGTTGCTGGGCGAGGCCCAGGACAGGGTTGCTGCCTCACAGGCAGCCATGTGCCAGAGCCACTTGGACATTGCAACAGCACTTCTGAGCGTGGCCGTCACAGCAGGCCATGGCTGGGAACGGTGGCGGCATTGCCCAGGTGCTGGCCGACGTGGCTCAAACTCAGAGGGAAGTGGCCCAGTCCCAGAGGGAGATGGCACAGTCACTGGCTGATGTGACACAAATGCAGAAGATGGTGGCACAGTCACTGGGTGATGTGGCGCAGTCCCAGACAGACGTGATCCACTCCCTGTGCTCACCGTGGGAAGGGGCAATAAACAAAGAAATAACACGTAAACATGGGGCGGGATTCTCCCCTACCCGGCGGGGTGGGGGGTCCCGGCGTGATGGAGTGGCAGGAATCACTCCAGTGTCGGGCCGCCCCAAAGGTGCGGAGGTCTCCACACCTTTAGGGGCCAAGCCCTCACCTTGAGGGGCTAGGCCCGCGCTGGAGCGGTTTCCGCTCCACCGGCTGGCAGGAAAGGACTTTGGCGCCACTCCAGCCGGGGCCGAAAGGTCTTCGCCGGGCGACGCGGGTCCACGCATGTGCGGGAGCGTCAGCGGCTGCTGACGTCATCCCGCGCATGCGCAGCGGAGGGGGTCTCTTCTGCCTCTGCCATAGTGAAGACCGTGGCGAAGGCGGAAGGGAAAGAATGCCCCCACAGGCCCGCTCGCGGATCGGTGGGCCCGGATCGCGGGCCAGGCCATGGGGGCACCCCCCGGGGCCAGATCGCCCCGCGCCCCCCCCAGGACCCCGGCCGCGCCACCTTGTCCCGCCGGTAAGATAGGTGGTTTAATCCACGCCGTTGGGACAGGCAAATCTAGCAGCAGGACTTCGGCCCATCCGGGCCGGAGAATCGCCGTGGGGGGCCCGCCAACCGGCGTGGTGCGATTCCCGCCCCCACCGAATATCCGGTGCTGGAGAATTCGGCAACCGGCGGGGGCGGGATTCACGCCAGCCCCCGGCGATTCTCCGACCTGGTGGGGGGGTCGGAGAATCGTGCCCCAGATGTTGAACGACGGACAATCCCGTCCAGAATGTCTGCAGCCGGCAGTCTTCCGGAGTTCTGGAAACTTCTCTCAACAACACAATGGAATAGGTGGGGATTGCGTGGGGCAAGTAGAGTTGGGGTTAAAGGTGAGGCATGATATCGTTAATTGGTGGAGCATGCTTGGGGAGCTTTCAGGCCTATTCCAGCTCCTATTTCTTATGGTTTAATGACATTTTTTGTTTTCATTTTGGATTAATGTCTAGATACAAGGATCAAT
The DNA here is from genome assembly GCF_047496885.1 of Scyliorhinus torazame. Lineage (NCBI taxonomy): Eukaryota > Metazoa > Chordata > Chondrichthyes > Carcharhiniformes > Scyliorhinidae > Scyliorhinus > Scyliorhinus torazame. The sequence continues at coordinate 328,323,829 of NC_092710.1, forward strand.
TGGGCGGCACAGCAGCACAATGGTTCGCACTGTTGCTTCAAAGCTCCAGGGTCCCATGTTCGATTGCCGGCTTGGGTCACTGTCTGTGCGGCGTCTGCACGTTCTCCCCGTGTCTGCGTGGGTTTCCTCCGGGTGCTCCGGTTTACTCCCACAAGCCCCGAAAGTTGTGCTGTTAGGTGAATTGGACATTCGCCATTTTCCCTCAGTGTACCTGAACAGGCGCTGGAATATGGCGACTAGGGGATTTTCACAATAACTTCATTGTAGTGTTAATGTGAGCCCACTTGTGACACTAATAAAGATTATTATTCTCACCCATTGAAACTTCTCTGATAAGCAAAGGGCGGGATTCTGCGGGGCAGGCAACTCCGGCGCGAAGGAGTGGCGTGAACCACCCCGGCGTCGGGCCGCCCCAAAGGGGCGGAATCCTCCGCACCTTCAGGGGCTAGGCCAGCGGTGGAGTGGTTTGTGCCGCGCCGGCCGGTGGGGAAGGGGCTTGGCGCCACGCCAACCGGTGTCGAAGGGCCTCTGCCGGCCGGCGCGAGTTGCCGCATGCGCGGGAGCACCAGCGTCTGCTGGCGTCATCCCAGCGCATGCGCAGGGGGGTTCATATCCGCGTCGGCCATCCGCGTCGGAAGAATAGAGATCCCCCACGGCACAGGCCCACCATGGATTGGTGGGCCCGACCGCTGGCCAGGCCACCGTGGGGGCACCTCCCGGGGCCAGATCCTCCCGTGCCCCCCCCCCCCCCGAGGCCGCCCGCGCAGCCAAGTCCCGCCGGCAAATACCTGGTGGAATTTACGCCGGCGGGACTGGCCGAAAACGGGCGGCCACTCGGCCCATCGCGGGCTGGAGTATCGCTGGGGGGGGGGGGGGGGGGCGGCGCTGGCAACGGCTGCTGACCGCGCCGGAGAATTCGGCAGACGGCGGCGGCGGGATTCACGCCGCCCCCCCCTAATTCCGCCCAATGTGGTAAAACACCCAAACACAATTACTGGGCATGGTTCAGTGTAGATGGTCTTCCATAACATTCCCGATATTTGTTTTAATTGAAAACCCATGGGGAAGGAGTGAGGCCCATTGTGCAGGACATCTCTAACATTGAGAGTGCATGAGGGGGTAAGGAAAATGAATTTGGAAGTGGTGGTGCCAAGACTTCCATCAAAAACTCCAAACTCTTTTACAAGGTCAGTCCATCCAGGACATGAATACTGCTCCCACACCTGGGAACCGAGGACAGTCCTCTCAACACTGAGGTGTCTTGGTGCTCGTTCAGTTGTGTCTTATGGTGATAGATTTTATTTTCTTGTTTTAGAATTATAATGAGTTGGAATTTGATTTTCGCCAATTGGTTCAAACTGATGCTTACGGAGAGGATATGAAAGATGCAGTGGATTCCAACTTGATGAAACTTTTCAATTATTCACGTTGTGGTAATGTTGCAGGTATGTCAGATATTTCTTCAAAGTAGCAACAGAATATAAAACAACATTTCACTCTTTAACCTGTCACGTTTGAAACTTTCTGTACAGACTGACACACTGACCAAAGAATTCCACCATTGTCAATCCCAGAGCGTTCCTCGTTCACATGTGACTAGTGGGTTGAAGAGCCATTTGGGCAACTTCTTTGATACCTCCAGGATCATGCTCCCAGAATCTGGGAAGGTTTCCCACGTGAGCTGGGAGTGAGATTCCAAACTCATTTTCTGACTCCAGCTGTGGCTGCTGAATTTTCCGAGTATAATAAAGGCTCTTTGTCAGGCATGAATCCCACAATTGGAGTCGACATGAATCCTTGTGGAAGTTGATAAACTGCGTATCTCTCAGCTTACTGGATGCTGAGGGAATGCTGGCTCCTGTCTGAGACTCAGTGGCAGGAAATTCAGCCTTGTTAAAGAGAAATTGTGTTTGACCAACTTCATCCAGATATTTAATGGTTAATGGTGGTTGAGGGTGTACAGTTGATGTTATGTCTGTTCACTTTCAAAAGGTATTTCACAAATTACTATATTTATAACAGTCAGCAAAATTGAAACTCATGGGATGGAAGGGATTGGCAGCATGGAGACAGAATGGATCCAGTGACAGAAAGCAGAGAATAGTGGTGAACAGTTGTTTTTCAGACTGGGGAAGTAGACAGTGATTTCCCCCAGAGATCAGTATTAGGACTATTACACATTTTATGAATACTATTCATCTAGATTTGGGTAAGCAAGGTATAATGTAAACATCTATAGATAATGAAAAATTGGGAAATGTGGTAATCTCTCAGAAAGTTCCGAACAGGAAAACCAATATTATGATCCGACAGACCTGACATAATGGGCGTCATTCTCCGACCCCCCGCCGGGTCGGAGAATGGCCGTTGGCCGCCGTGAATCCCGCCCCCGCCGAAGTCTCCGGTACCGGAGATTGGGCGGGGGTGGGAATCGGGCCGCGCCGGTTGTCGGGACCCCCCGCTCAATTCTCTGGCCCGGATGGGCCGAAGTCCTGCCCAGAAATTGCCTGTCCCGCCGGCGTAAATCAAACCTGGTATTTACCGGCGGGACCAGGCGGCGTGGGCGGGCTCCGGCGTCCTGGGGGGGGGGCGCGGGGCGATCTGACCCCGGGGGGGTGCCCCCACGGTGGCCTGGCCCGCGATCGTGACCCACCGGTCCGCGGGCGGGCCTGTGCCGTGGGGGCACTCTTTCCCTTCCGCCTCCGCCACGGCCTCCACTATGGCGGAGGCGGAAGAGACTCTCCCCACTGCGCCTGCGCGGGAAACAGCCGGCGCCCGCTGACGCTCCCGCACATGCGCCGGGAAACTGTCAGCGGCCGCTGACGCTCCCGTGCATGCGCCGCATTTCCGCGCCAGCTGGCGGGGCAACAAACGCCATTTCCGCCAGCTGGCGGGGCGGAAATCCCTCCGGCGTCGGCCTAGCCCCTCACTGTTGGAGCTAGGCCGCCAAAGATGCGGAGCATTCCGCACCTTTGGGCCGGCGCGATGCCCGTCTGATTGGCGCCGTTCTTGGCGCCAGTCGGCGGACATCGCGCCGTTGGTGGAGAATTTCGCCTAATATAGCAGGAGTGCTGGTGGGATGGGGGAGGTGGCGTTGTGGTATTGTCGCTGGACTAACAATCTAGAGACCCTGGGTAAAGGTATAGGGTCCCGGGTTTGAATCCGGGAATTAAAACTCAAAAAGCCAACAAAACTGCAGAGTACAGACAGGGAAGGAGCATGACCAGAACATGTGAGCGTGGTTGGTCAGGCATTCCTGGCACCGTACACATTTGTCCTCCAGCTCCGGGTTCTGGTTAAGTGAGCTCTGTGCATCACTTTCAGCTGCATTAGGCTTGGCCTTGCGCAAGTGGGAGTGGAGATGACCCTATGGAGTGCTTCACTCCAGAGTTCCCCCACAATTTTAAACCGGCAGGTCTTCATTCCTTTTTTCCCTTGTCCCGTCCAGTGGGGAGCATGCCTTTCCCAGGAGCTGCCATTACAGGTCCCCGCAGCAACCCCTCCCTAGGACAAGCAGCGACAAGGGAGTGATCGAGCAGATCTTCGGTGCTTGGACTGCTCTGGAGGGGGCCTCCAGTATAGCGCGAGGAGTGTCTCTCATATCATGGAGGCAATGGCGACGAACCATGCTTCCCAAACATCCCAGTGGCATATAGAGTCTCAATGACGTCTCGCAGCAGGGGGGAGATGTGCTGGGGAAGGGGCATGAGCATCACTCCTTGTCCGACGAGGAGGATGCATAGAAGATCGGAGCTGGAGGAGGCCTTTTGGCCCTTCGAGCCTGCTCCGCCATTTATCACGATCATGGTCAATCATCCAACTCAGTAGCCTAATCCTGCTTTCTCCCCATAACCTTTGATAATAATAATAATCTTTATTGTCACAGGGAGGCTTACATTAACACTGCAATGAAGTTACTGTGAAAAGCCCCTAATTGCCACATTCCTGCGTCTGTTTGGGTCACAGAGGGAGAATTCAGAATATCCAATTCATCTGACAGCACGTCTTTCGGGACTTGTGGGAGGAAACCGGAGCACCCGGAGGAAACCCACGCAGACACGGGGAGAACGTGCAGACTCCGTACAGACAGTGACCCAAGCCGGGAATCAAACCTGGGACCCTGGCGCTGTGAAGCAACAGTGCTACCTACTGTGCTGACCGTATTCGTCCCAAGAGGCCGTACAACATGTGCACCAGGGCCAACATGCACGGGATGTTCTAATCGCCTCCAAGTTCACCGACTAGGGGGACTGGCCAGCGGCACATCTCCCCCACCCCATTGTGGCCACCACCCATCCTATGAACCACCTCCTGTGCAACTCCCACCCCACCTTGCAACCCCCTCCGTGATACCTATCTGCCTCATTAAGGGGTGCGGGCCCTGGGTTGGCAGTAACACCGGGTCTGGTCCATGGCATGGAGGATGATGATAACTCGCTCTCGTATTTTGCATCGTTTGACAATGTCTGACTCCAGCCCACGGTAGCAGCTCCCACTGTCCACCTGGGTGATCCCTGCATGCGAGCTGGCCATTCCATCACACGGTCCCATCGAATGCCTGGGTCGTCTTTGGCAGCAGCTTTATCATAGAATCCACAGTGCAGAAGGAGGCCATTTGGCCCATCGCGTATGCACCGGCTCTTGGAAAGGGCACCCTATCTAAGCTCATGGGCGAAATTCTCCCCAAACGGCGCGATGTCCGCCGACTGGCGCCCAAAACGGCGCCAATCAGACGGGCATCGCGCCGCCCCAAAGGTGCGGAATGCTCCGCATCTTTGGGGGCCGAGCCCCAACATTGAGGGGCTAGACCGGTGCCGGAGGGATTTCCGCCCCGCCAGCTGGCGGAAACGGCCTTTGTTGCCCCGCCAGCTGGCGCGGAAATGACATCTCGGGGCGGCGCATGCGCGGGAGCGTCAGCGGCCGCTGAAAGTTTCCCGCGCATGCGCAGTGGAGGGAGTCTCTTCTGCCTCCGCCATGGTGGAGACCGTTGCGGAGGCGGAAGGGAAAGAGTGCCCCCACGGCACAGGCCCGCCCGCGGATCGGTGGGCCCCTATCGCATGCCAGGCCACCGTGGGGGCACCCCCCGGGGCCAGATCGCCTCGCGCCGCCTTGTCCCGCCGGTAAATAGGTACTCTAATTTACGCCGGCGGGACAGGCAATTTATCGGCAGGACTTCGGCCCATCTGGGCCGGAGAAACCAGCGGTTTCTGATGTGTCGCAGTGTCCGAAGCTCAGACTCCAGCTCATGAACTCTGAGCCAGAGTTCCTCACGCAACCAACACTTACTACAGATGTGGTGACTGGGAACCACAATGGGGTCCAACAGCTCCCACATCTTGCAGGAACAACACATCGCTTGACACTCCATCTCCATTTCATTTAATTTGTTTTTTAGAGTTTTAATTAAAATGGTTTTTATATCTCTCATTACCTCAGTTTGAAACCCCGGGGGAAACGTTATCAAGGTGTCTGCGTGGGTTTCTTCCGGGTACTCCGGTTTCCTCCCACAAGTCCTGAAAGACATGCATGTTAGGTAATTTGGACATTCTGAATTCTCCCTCAGTGTACTCGAACAGGTGCCAGAATGTGGCGACTCGGGGCTTTTCACAGTAACTTCATTGCAGTGTTAATGTAAACCTAATAATCACTAATGATTATTAGTATTAATTGTCCACCAGCATTCATGATTGGATGTGGGAGGACAGCAGAGCTTCAATCTGATACGTTGGTTGTGGGATCGTTTAGTTCTGCCTATCACTTGCTACTTAAGTTGTTTGGCACGCAAGTAGCCCTGTGTTGTAGCTTCACCAGGTTGACACCTCATTTTTCACTATACCTGGTGTTGCTCCTGGCACACACTCCTGCACTCTTGATTGAACCAATGTTGATCCGCTGGCTTTGTTATAGCAGTCGTAGAATCCCCACAGTGCAGGAGACCATTTGGCCCATTGAGTCTGCACCGACCGTCTGAAAGAGCATCTCACCCAGGCCCACTCTCCTGCCCTATCCCCGTAACCCCACCCCACTGGGGCTGTTTAGCACAGGGTTAAATCGCTGGCTTTGAAAGCAGACCAAGACAAGCCAGCAGCACGGTTCAATTCCCGTACCAGCCTCCCCGAACAGGCGCCAGAATGTGGCGACTAGGGGCTTTTCACAGTAACTTCATTTGAAGCCTACTTGTGACAATAAGCGATTTTTATTTCATTTTATTTTCAACCTGCACATTTCTGGACATTAAGGAGCAATTTCAGCAGGGCTAATCCACCGAACATGCACACATTTGGACTGTGGGAGGAAACCGGAGTACCCGGAGGAAACCCATGCGGACACGGGGTGAACAAGCGAACTCCACACAGTTACCCAAGGCCGGAATTGAACCCGGGTCACTGACACTGTGAGGCAGCAGTGCTAACCACTGTGCCACTGTACAGCCTGGTGGTTATGGTAGAGGGAGGAATATGCCCAGCCATGAAGTTACGGATTGGGTTTGAGTGCCATTCTGCTGCTGATGATGACCCACAGCACCTCCTCAACGCACAGTCTTGAGTTGCTAGGTCAGTTCACAGTTTATCCATTTAGCACAGAGGTAACAAAAACAGAAAATAAATACTGCTACACAACACAATGGAGGGTATCCTCAATGTGAAGATGGGACTTCATCTCCACAAGGACTGTGCAGTCGTCACTCACACTGATACTGTCATGGACAGATGCACCTGCGGCAGACAGGTTGGTGAGGAAGAGGTCAAGTATGTTTTTCCCTCTGTTGATTCCCTCACTGCCTCCCGCTGCCCCAGTCTAACAGTTCTTTCTGACCCAGCCAGCTCGGTCTGTGGTGGTACTACCGAGGCACTCCTGGTGATGGACAGTGAAGTCTCCCACCCGGAGTACATTCTGCACCTTTGCCACCCTCAGTGGTTCCTCTAAGTGATGAAGGGTAAATAGGGATGGGCAATAAATGCTGGCCCAGCCAATGATGCCCACATTCAATGAATAAAACAGCAAATTAGCGGAACGCCGGCGGAATGCAGAAGGGGAAGTTTGCGATTTAAATTGCTTTGTTGGATAGTTTGCAGCTCAAAAGCACTTCCAGCCAATTGTGAATGCTGACTTGGGAAGTTCCGAGTCATTTCCCAGAATATCTTTGGAATACCCTCTCCAAATCCGACTCTGGGGAGCCCAGGGGCGGGATTCTCCGACCCCCCACCGGGTCGGAGAATCGCCAGGGGGCGGTGTGAATCCCGCCCCTGGCGGCAGAGAATTTGGCAGCCGGCGGGGATTTGGTGGAGGGGGTGGGGATTGTGCCGCGGCGGTAGGCGGCTGCTGGCAGCGGCCCCCCGGCGATTCTCCGCGATGGGCTGAGTGGCCACCCGTTTTCGGCCGGTCCCGCCGGCGTATATTACACCAGGTATTTGCCGGCGGGATCTGGCTCCGCGGGCGGCCTCCGGGGTCCTCGGGGGGGGGGGGGGGGCACGGGGGGGATCTGGCCCCGGGGTGTGCCCCCACAGTGGTCTGGCCCGCGATCGGGCCCACGATCCGCGGACGGGCCTGTGCCATGGAGGCACTCTATTCCTCCGCGCCGGCCGGTGTAACAGTCCGCGATGGCCGGCGCGGAGATGAACCCCCTCTGCGCATGCGCTGGGATGGTGCCAGCACACGCTGGTGCTCCCGCGCATGCGGCAACTCGCGGCAGCCGGTGGAGGCTCTTTGGTTGGCGTGGCGCCAAGCCTCTTCCGCGGCGCCCGGCGCAGCGCAAACCACTCCGGCGCCGGATTAGCCCCTGAAGGTGCGGAGGATTCCTCACCTTCGGGGTGGCCCGACGCCAGAGTGGTTCACGCTACTCCTTCGCGCCAGAGTTGCCTGCTCCGCTGGTTTCTGAAGAATCCCACCCCAGATGTCACAGCAATGATCTGGAACGTTCTACTTGAACTGGAAGCAAATGCAAGGCTAAAATTCAAAAGAGAAATATTTAACTAATGGAGAAAGTGGGCTGGTCTGTGGGAAAAGAGCGAGTCAGTGCAATTAAATGGATAAATCCAATCGAGGAATGAGACCAACCTCACACACAGCTCTGTTAAACTAGGGGCACAATTCTCTTTGTGTCGGGCGGATGCGGTGAATCTGGTGGGAGCCAAAATGTCAAACATCCGCTGGTGTAAAATTACGTTGTAATTCTCCCAATGGCAGGTTAATGGCGGCTCGGTCATCCTGCTGGCAGGTGGCGGAAATGTCATATACATTCATTTGCATCCTCCAGTGGTCACATGCTGTTCTACATCCTGGCTACTTGTTTATTTGCATATTCCTTAAAGTGATATCACAACATTTTCTACAGCCCCGCAAAGTCACCCTGTCCCCTCACCTGGAACTTTGACTCCCCATTAGATGATCACCTGCTTAATGCTGTAACAGATGTTTCTCTGTCTACAGGTACCATTGTTCCTCTCTCCGCGCCTTGGGGAGCTCGTGGATACTTGGAAAATGGCACAATACAAGAGATATTCAAAGTATTTACTTTGATAGTTCCCCAAGTAAATAATCCACCTGAACCATTGGATCCAACAGTGGAAATAGGAATAGGACCTCCTGTTTGGTTCTATACCAGGTGAGTTTAGTGGCTGATATATTGTGATTGATGTTTCTTTCTGTCAGCTCTTGGATCAACATCACTCAACAAAAGTGAGTGCTCAGCAACCTGGGTGCTGTGGTGTGGGCGGGAACGTGGAGTGTTTTCCGCTGCAGCGGCTTTCCGAAAAACACTCTGAATCTTCCCACTCTTCCTCATTAATTATTCACCTGGGTGTTTTACGTTGTATTCAGTGGTGGGTCAGGACTGGATGGTGTGTAGTCCGCCGTCATGTCCGGGTGTCATATTGAAAAGATGTCCAACAACATTGGCCCATCGTTGAAATAAGAAGGTAGACCTCCTGAAAATGAAGATCGATCTCCAGGAACATTGTGAGGCCGGAGGATGGACTCCCTCCAGGACACCAAATCTGGAAGGTCCAAGTTCACATGCTCCCCAAACCCACTGCTATGGTGTTCCAGGGTCCAGGGTTGTGGGCGGTATCCATCCTGAACTCTGTAGGCAGCGTCACGCATCCCAACCTTGGCACACTACATTGTGAAATATGTTTCTCACACTGGAGTATTTTCCCGCCAGAATGGCAGAGAATCTAACCTGAGGGGTTCAGTTCTCCCTCTATATCCATTACCGGATGTGAATGATGTTTATAGATGAAATGAAATGAAAATGAAATGAAAATCGCTTATTGTCACAAGTAGGCTTCAAATGAAGTTACTGTGAAAAGCCCCTAGTCGCCACATTCCGGTGCCTGTTCCGGGAGGCTGTTACGGGAATTGAACCGTGCTGCTGGCCTGCCTTGGTCTGCTTTCAAAGCCAGCGATTTAGCCCTGTGCTAAACAGCCCCTATCATAGAATGACCATAGAATTTACAGTGCAGAAGGAGGCCACTCAGCCCATCGAGTCTGCACCGGCCCCTGGAAAGAGCACCTTCACCTTATCCCCATATCCCAGTAAACCCACCCAACCCTTTTGGACATTAAGGGCAATTTATCACAGCCAATCCACCTAACCAGCACGTCTCAGGACTGTGGGAGGAAACCGGAGCACCCGGAGGAAACCCACGCAGACACGGGGAGAATGTGCAGACTCCGCACAGACAGTGACCCAAGAAGGGAATCGAACCTGGGACCCTGGAGCTGTGAAGCAACTGTGCTAACCACTGTGCTACCGTGCTGCCCCACTTTTCACATCGGCTTCTTGTTGTTTTTTTCCTTCCAGTCAAGGTGGACACCCCGATGACCCTCTGCTACTGCACACTCTTTAGAACTGTGCCATTAAGTCTGTATTGACTCTCTCCATCCTTTTCTGAAAAATACATCACCTCACATTTCTCTGCATTAAACTCTGCCACTTGTCTGTCCATTTGGCGAGCTTCTCCATGATGTCACTACAGCTGTGGACTAACTGAATGGTGGGGGCGGCTCAATGGGCTGAATGGTCAACTCCTGTTCCTGTTGTCCTGACAACCGACTTGGTTTCCAAACAGGTTTTATCAGGAATAATAAAATTTAAATTCCTCTATTAATTCTGTTCCAGGGCTTTTGACCATAGTGTTGATGCAGCAGAAGTTAAAGAACTCGTGACTCAATTCCTGGGGGACTTGGAAAAAGACAATCAACCCTTCAATAGGACAACCTTTGTAATCGCTGCTTTTAACACTCATGGGCTAATGGAAATAGGTTTTGAAAAGACAGAATGATGGTTTTCGGGAAGGTTCTGTTATCTTTTAAAACATCGAACAGTGAGATGTGCTTAACTCTATTCTAAAACATTTTAACCTTCTTTTGGGTATAATCTGGAATACTGAGCTTAGTTTTAATCTACTTACCTCAATAAGGACATATTTACCTTTGAGGGAACGCAATGCTTGTTCATTGGACAGATTATGTATATGTGTCAATATTGGGATTTTGTACCATTCCACCAATGTCCCATCTCCAAATCCCTGTGACCCTGTTTATAAATATTGCCCTCTACTGGCAGTTAGAAATTTTGACTCCCGCACACACTGCAGCATTTATTCTAGATTCAAAAATATTCAGCCACATTAATATCAGCAGTGAACATTTAGAACCTAGAACAGTACAGCACAGTACAGGCCCTTCGGCCACGATGTTGTGCCGACTATTTATCCTAATCTAAGGTCAACCTAACCTACACCCCTTCAATTTACTGCTGTCCATGTGCCTGTCTAAGAGTCGCTTAAATGTCCCGAATGACTCTGACTCCACCACCTCTGCTGGCAGTGCATTCCACACACCCACCACTCTCTGTGCAAAAAAACTACCTCTGACATCTCCCCTATATCTTTCTCCAATCACCTTAAAATTATGTTCCTCGTGACAGCCATTTCCATCCTGGAGAAAAGTCTCTGGCTATCCACTCTATTCATGCCTCTCATCACCTTGTACACCTCTATCAAGTCACACCTCTTCCTTCTTCGCTCCAGTGAGAAAAGCCCAAGCTCCCTCAACATTTCTTCATAAGTCATGCCCTCCAGTCCAGGCAGCATCCTGGTAAATCTCCTCTGCACTCTCTCCAAAGCATCCACATCCTTCCTCTAATGAGATTTTCATCACCTCATCTGGAAGAATTTCCTTCAATGTTTGAATAGTTGAATAGTTTCAATAGTTTTCAAACTTCATTTACTTCATAGTCTTAATTTCCATACACTGTTCCCATTGATTGTTTAGCTCAATGATTCTGAACAATGTTTTTTTCTAGATGTCCCGTTCAGTTTGTCTCCACATTGTCCTGTGACAGACAGATCTTGCTTCTCTCCAGAGGCTGGACCTTGTCTTTCCCAAACTTAAACAAAAACAGAGACTCTTTAAGTCCGCTCCACCATTCAGTAAGATCATGGCTGATCTTCGACCTTAACTCCACCTTCCCACTCTGTCCCTCGAGTGTGTAATCTGTCTAATAAACAGGTAATGCAGTCCCACTAAACTCGGTTCATCCATTCTTAACTAAGGAGACCAAACATCACGACATCATATTCTACCTGCCATGTTCTTAACCACTCACTTTCCCAACCAAATATGGAGCAATCACCCACCCACACGTTAACCATCCATGTGACTCCAGCCCTGACATATTTGAATGTCCCTGAGTCCTGGCAGCTCTTTTTCCTTTAATATTGTTTGTAATGAGGTTTCCCTTCAACATCTCAAATTAATTGCTGAACACGTCTCCACACTGCACATATGCAGGGCAAAACTCAATTGTACAGGGTGGTGGGCCCTCTATTGGGTAACGGGGATTAATCACTGCAGTAATTTGCTTTTTCTCATATTTTACTTTAAATGAATTGTGCACAGACTGAGACTAAGATGGTCCTAGGGGCTGGTTTAGCACAGTGGGCTAAACAGCTGGCTTGTAATGCAGAACAATGCCAACAGCGTGGGTTCAATTCCCATACCCGTCTCCCCGAACAGGCACTGGAATGTGGCGACTCGGGACTTTTCACAGTAACTGCATTGAAGCCTACTTGTGACAATAAGTAATTACTATTATTATATAGTTCCAGAATTTTCTATCGTCATACCGCGATGGAATATGTTCATATTTATCCATCATACTGACCAGAATGTTTAAAGTTGATGTGAAGAGTTAATTGACATTGGGACTTGTTACAGAGCACAGAGTATTGAACTGTTCAATGTGAGATCATGAGGTGTTCAGATGTGGGATTGTCCCTGGGCTCTCTCACTCGGAGTTAGTTCCAGATTGAATTATTTAACGACAAGGGAATGTTTAAACTGTAAAGAGACAGTGTGTTCACCATTTGTAAAATACTGAGATTTTCATCGCATCATCTGGAAGAATTTCCTTCAATGTTTGAATAGTTCTGTCTCCTGTGCTCTGAAATATAATGGGAATGGACCATATAACAGACTGTGTGGAAGAGACACTGTACACTGTAGGAAGAACACAACACTCACTGGAGAAACCTGCGAATGGGGACTCCCTGTATGGGGAGGAAAGTATTTCCTTTTCCTGTCATTCCTGATAATCAAACACTGGACATTGTGATGGGGATGATTAAAAAGGTTGTTTCTCAATCCAGTTTGGTCTGACTCAGACCAGTCCAGGTTCAGGAAACAGATGGGCCCAGGTCAGGAAAGTGAAGTGGGAGTTTTGTGACTCTGACGTGAAGCAGCTTAAAACTGGTCCTTAAACCAGAGAAAGAATCCCAATCTAAAATTAGAATCCAGAGACTGAAGGTGGAATAAAGTTTCAATTCAGATCTCCTCAAACCCACACTGGGAGCTGACATTGGGAATATCGACAGACTGAATCTGTGATTGAGAAAATGAATGATTCAGATCTGACTCCTGTTAACAGGTGACCCATTCACAGGTTTCTCTTGTGGAGTAAATAAACCATCGTCTTCTCGTCTTTGTTTGTCTTTTGTTTTTCAAACTGCTGGGAATGTCTTCTCACTGTGAAATAAAGAGGGTGATGCATTTACACATTTGGTCTTGTGTTAGATTCTTCCTCAGAAATAAATCTGGGTCAATGATCACATCACTAGTTTCATATTCGATAAACTCTCCACATTTCAGTGAAATGATTCTGTTAAAACATTGAGGTGTAAAATTAAAGAATGAGAAAGAATGAAGAGACAGGGAGTAATTTATTGAGAGATGCAACACTTGGAGAGTGAGCTCCATATTGGTCAGGTGACAGCTCACATCCCCCGTGCAGTCTGACACTTCAATCTGTCAAACTCCACTCTGAACAGTCTTTCTAACTCTGTCAATGGGATATCACTGGATAGGTAGAGCCCAACACTCAACAATTCATGGATCAGTCATCGACCTGGAGTTGGAATTTTCTTCCCTGTTTAGAAAATCTCCCCAATCTGAGTTGGCAGGGGAGGAATTGGGATCTGGTTCATAAAATCCCTGAATAATAATAATAATCATTATTAGTGTCACAAGCAGGCTTACATTAACACTGCAAAGAAGTCACTGTGAAAATCCCCTAGTCACCACATTCCGGTGCCTGTTCAGGTACACGGAGGGAGAATTCAGAATGTCCAATTCACCTAACATGCATGGCTTTCGGGACTAGTGGGAGGAAACCGGAGCACCCGGAAACACGCAGATACGGGGAGAACGTGCAGTCTACGCACAGACAATGACCCAAACAGGAATCGGACTAGGACCCTGGTGCTGTGAAGCAACAGTGCTAACCACTGTGCTACTGTGCCATAGAAACATACGTAGAGACAGGAGGAGGACATTTGGCCCTTCAAGCCTGCTCTGCCATTCATTATGATATGGCTGGTCCAGGTTCAATACCCTGATCCAGCCTTCCCCTATATCCTTTGATCCCTTTAGCCCCAAGAGCTTTATCTAATTCCTTCTGAAATTACACAACGTTTTGGCTTCAACTACTTTCTGTGGTAGTGAATTCCACAGATTTACCACTCTCTGGTGAAGAAATTTCTCCTCACCTCAGTCCCAAAAGGTTTACCCCTTATCCTCAAACCATGATCCCTAGTTCCGGAGTCCCCACCATCGGAAACATTCTTTCTGAATCAACCCCATCTAAGCCTGTTAGAATTTTATAAGTTTCCATGAGATCCCCTCTCACTCTTCTAAACTCCAATGAATATAATCCTAACCGACTTAGTCTCTCCTCATATGACAGTCCCGCTGTCCCAGGAATCTGCCTGGTAAACCCTCCTGGCTGCACTTCCTCCATCCTTCCTCAGATAAGGACACCAAAACTGAATACAATACTCCAGGTGTGGCCTCACCAATGCCCTATACAATTGCAGTAAAACATCCCTATTACTATACTCAAATCCTCTCGCTATGAAGGCCATAATACCATTTGCCTTCTTTACTGCCTGCCGTACCTGCGTATTTACTTTCAGAGACTGACGCACGAGGACACCAACGTCTCGCTGAGTATCTACCTCCATCAATGTACACCCATTCAAATAATAATCTGCCCTCCTCTTTATGCTACCAAAACGGATAACCTCACATTTATCCACATTATACTGCATCTGTCTTGCATATGCCCACTCACTCAGCCTGTCCAAATTCCACTGAAGCATCTCTGCATCCTCCTCACAGCTCACCCTCCCACCCAACTTCCATCATCTGCAAATTTGGTACATTTAGTTCCCTCGTCCAAATCATTAACATGTAATGTGTACAGTTGAGGTCTCAGCACAGATTCCTGCGGTACCCCACTAGGCACTGTCTGCCAAACAGAAAAAGACCCATTTGTTCCAAAATTTTGCTTCCTGTCTGCTAACCAGCTTTCTATCCATCTCAATGCATTATCCACCATCCCATGCGCTGTAACCTTGCACAGTCATCTACTTTGTGAGACCTGAATGAAAGCCTTCAGAAAGTCTAAATAAACCACATCCACCGGTTCTCCCTGGTCAACTCTACTAGCTACATCTTCAATGTATTTGAGTCGATTTGTCAAGCATGATTTCCCTTTCGTAAGTCCATGCTGACTTTGTCTGATTTTCCCTCTGCTTTCCGAATTCTGTGCAATGAAATCCTTGATAATGGTCTCCAGCAACTTCTCTCCTGCCAACTGGTCTATTGTTCCATATTTTCTCTCGACCTCCCTAAAGGGCTGGTTTAGCACAGGGCTAAATCACTGGCTTTGAAAGCAGAACAAGGCAGGCCAGCAGCATGGTTCAATTCCCGTACCAGCCTCCCCAAACAGGTGCCGGAATGTGGCGACTAGGGGCTTTTCACAGTAACTTCATTTGAAGCCGACTTGTGGCAATAAGTGATTTTCATTTCATTTCATTTCATTTTGAATATAGGGGTTGTATTAGATAGCCTCCAATCTCTAACAACCAAGTCCAAAGAATTTGGGAAAATGACCGTCAACAGATCTCTATTTCTAGGGCCACTTCCGTAAGTGCGATGAGGATTATCAGGCCCTGGAGATTTATCCGCAGTCAATCCCATTCATTTTCCCCAAATCATTTCCCTACTAATACTAATTTCCTTCAGCTCCTTGCTAAAACTTGTGTTACTCAGATCTTCCGGTACATTATTCACGTCTTCCTTTGTGAAGACAGAAGCAAACAACAAATTTAGTTCCTCAGCCATTTCTTTGTTCCCCGTTTGAATTCCCCCATTTCTGACTGTAAGGGGCTTACATTAGTTTTTATCAATCATTTTCTCTTTACATTCCTGTAGAAACGTTTAGTCAGTTTTTATGTTCCCCACAAGATTCCTTTCATATTGTATTTTCTCCTTCTTTATCAATCCCTTGTTCTGTTTTGCTGAATTTTGAACTCTTCCCAATCCTCAGGACTATTGCTTTTTCTTGCTAATTTGTATGCCTCTTCTTTGAATCTAATACTATCTCTAATTTCCCTTGTAAGCCATGGTTTGGTCACAGTTCCCTTTCTATTCTTGCACCAAATAGAAATAAACAACATTTGGCGTTACCGATTCGTTCCTTGAATGCCTGCCATTGCCTGTCCACTGTCCTTCCTTTCAGTAATGATTCCCAGTCCATCATTGCCAACTCATGCCTAATACCATTATTGTTACCTTTATTGAGATTCAGAACCCTGCTCTCTGAATCAACAACTCATCCTCAAGGGTTCTCTCACAACTAGACAGCCAACTAATCCTTCCTCATTGCACAACACCCAGTCCAGGATGGCCTATTCCCTTGTTGGTTCCTCAATGAATTGGTCTTGAAAACCATCCCGTATACATTCCAGAAATTCCTCCTCTATTGTACTGTGACTAATTTGACTCACCCAATCTATTCAGATTAAAGTCACCCATAATCACAGATGTTCCTTTATCACTTGCATCTCTGATTTCCTGTCTAATGCTATTCCCAACATTCCCACTGCAGTTTGGGCGGTCTGCACCAACCCTCCAAATGCTTTTTTTCCCCTTGGTGTTTCTTAGCTAGACCCAGACAGATTTCACATCAGTTCCTCAATCTTGGATCAATATCTTCTTTAATCAACAATGTAACTACCACCTTTGAGCTTTGACAAAGGGTCACCTGGACTCGAAACGTTAGGGCATTGGGCAGACACAGCATGGGTTCATAAAGGGCAGGTCGTGCCTAACTAATTTAGTGGAATTTTTTGAGGACATTACCAGTGCGGTAGATAACGGGGAACCAATGGATGTGGTATATCTGGATTTCCAGAAAGCTTTTGACAAGGTGCCACACAAAAGGTTGCTGCATGAGATAAAGATGCATGGCATTAAGAGTAAAGTAGTAGCATGGATCGAGGATTGGTTAATTAATAGAAAGCAAAGAGTGGGGATTAATGGGTGTTTCTCTGGTTGGCAATCAGTAGCTAGTGGTGTCCCTCAGGGATCAGTGTTGGGCCCACAATTGTTCACAATTTACATAGATGATTTGGAGTTGGGAACCAAGGGCAATGTGTCCAAGTTTGCAGACGACACTAAGATGAGTGGTAAAGCAAAAAGTGCAGAGGATACCGGAAGTCTGCAGAGGGATTTGGATAGGTTAAGTGAATGGGCTAGGGTCTGGCAGATGGAATACAATGTTGACAGATGTGAGGTTATCCATTTTGGTAGGAATAACAGCAAAAGGGATTATTATTTAAATGATAAAATATTAAAACATGCTGCTGGCAGAGATACCTGGGTGTGCTAGTGCATGAGTCGCAAAAAGTTGGTTTACAGGTGCAACAGGTGATTAAGAAGGCGAATGGAATGTTGTCCTTCATTGCTAGACGGATGGAGTTTAAGACGAGGGAGGTTGTGCTGCAATTGTATAAGGTGATAGTGAGGCCACACCTGGAGTATTGTGTTCAGTTTTGGTCTCCTTACCTGAGAAAGGACATATTGGCGCTGAAGGGTGTGCAGAGGAGATTCACTATATTAATCCCAGAGCTGAAGGGGTTGGATTACGAGGAGAGGTTGAGTAGACTGGGACTGTACTCATTGGAATTTAGAAGGATGAGGGGGAGATCTTATAGAAACATATAAAATTATGAAGGGAATAGATAGGATAGATGCAGGCAGGTTGTTTCCACTGGCGGGTGAAAGCAGAACTAGCCTCAAAATAAGGGGAAGTAGATTTAGGCCTTAGTTTAGGAGGAACGTCTTCACCCAAAGGGTTGTGAATCTATAGAATTCCTTGCCCAGTGAAGCAGTTGAGGCTCCTACATTAAATGTTTTTAAGATAAAGATAGATAGTTTTTTGAAGAATAAAGGGATTAAGGGTTATGGTGTCCGGGCCAGAAAGTGGAGCTGACAACAGATCAGCCATGATCTCATTGAATGGCGGAGCAGGATCGAGGGGCCAGATGGCCTACTCCTGCTCCTAGTTCTTATGTTAGCTCTTTTCTCTCCCTACAGATGCTGCCAGACCTGCTGAGATTTTCCAGCATTTTCTCTTTTGTTTCAGATTCCAGCATCCGCTGTAATTTGCTTTTATTTTTTACCAGCTTTTCCTTTCTGCCTGTCCTTCTTAAAAACTGAATAGCCCTCAATGTTTAGTTCATATCCTTGGTCACCTTGGAGCCACATCTCCAAAGTCCCTACTGTACCATATCCCTTTACATCGATCTGCGCAACTATGTCATCCATTTTATTTTGAATGATCCACATGGTCATGTACAAAACCTTTAGGTTAGTCCTTTCAACGTCCCTCACCCTGTCCCTGCTATTTTCTACAGTGCCATTTCTGCCTATCACTTTTCTTATTCCCTTTGTTGTCTTTTTCTCTTGTTCTTGATTCCCCCTGCTCTGAATCCAGATTGCTGCCCCCCCCAAGCCATATGTGTTTAAACCCTTCCAGGCCACTCTAGCAAATACCGCCCCAAGAATATCAGTCCCGGTCTTGCCTAGGTGTAACCCGTCCATCTTGTACAGGTCCCACCTCCCCTAAAACTGGTCCCAATGTTCCTGGAATCTGAAACCCTTCCCCTCACACAATCTCTTCAGCCACGTATTCATGCGATATGTCTTACTATTCCTACTCTGACTAGCAAAGGTAATCCTGAGATCACTACTTTTGAGGTCCAACTTTGCAACTTTCTTCCCAAGTTCCCAATATTCTGCTTTTAGGACCTCGTCTCTTTTTTTGTGATATGTCAGTAGAATCAATGTGTACCACAACCACTGGCTCTTCACCATCCACCTCCGGAATGTCTTGTAACTGCTGAGACAGCTTGACAGCACCAGGAAGGCAAAATCCTGGCGTGTCATTTGTGGCCACAGAAACGTTTATCAAAAATGCAGAAGGCCATTCAGCCCACCGAGTCTGCACCGACCCTCTGAAAGAGCACCCTACCTCGGCCCACTCCCCCGCAAAGCCGTAACTCGCCTAACCTTTGGACAATAAGGGCCAATCCACCTAACTTAACACTTTTTGGACTGTGGGAGGATACCGGAGCACTCGGAAGAAACCCATGCAGACCCCGGGAGAATGTGCAAACTCTACACCGACTGTCACCTAAGGTCGGAATCGAGCCCGGGCGCCTGGCGCTGAGGTGGCAGTGCTAACCACCGTGCCAACCGGGTCTCATTCCCCTTTCCTCACACCTTCAAATTGTCACTAAGGTGGATCAAGAACTCCTTCCCTCCACACTTTGCATTGCAGATGTCACAGGAAGAGGTTGTACTGACAGGATAATGTCCTCGATTGGGATTGCTGCCAGTTCCCCCTTCTTTGTGTGAAAGCTGCGTCTACCTGCAGGAAACTGGGAGAGCCGCATTCCAGGGACTGGTCCTGGCTGAAGTGAGGCCTGCTCTCCATCTGAATGACACGTTCCCAACTGTAAAATCAAATGTTGTTAAATGTTTTTTTAAATATCTTTGTTCGATTGGTCATAACATTATAAGTTTTGAGCTGCTTATGGAAAAAGGCAAAGTGGTCTTCGGGTGACGGTGTTAGACTGAGGGGAGGCTAATTACGACAGCATTAGGCAGGATTTGGAGTTTTGACTGGGCGAGGTTATTTGAGGGCAAATCAACATTCGGCATGTGGGAGGCTTTCAAATGTCAGCGGATTAGAATTCAGGACCGACATATACCTATGAGGACGAAAGATAAGGGTGGCAAATATAGGGAACCCTGGATAATGAGGGATATCAAAAAGAAAAAGGAAGCATTCGTAAGATCTAAAAGGCTTAGGGTAGATGAAGCCCTTGAAGAATATAAAGCCAATTGGAAGGAACTTAAGGGAGGAGTTTGGAAGGCTAAAAGGGGTCATAAAATGTAATTGGCAAACAGGATTAAGGAAAATCCTAAGGCGTTTTATACATATGTAAAGAGCAAAGAGGGTAGCCAGAGAAAGGGTTGGTCCATTCAAGGATATTGGAGGGAATCTACGTTTAGAACCAGAGGAAATTGGAGAGATACTAAATGAATACTTTGCCTCAGTATTCACCAAAGAGAAGGACTTGGTGGATAAGGAGTATAGGGTAAAAGGTGTAGATATTCTGAGTCATGTTGATATTAATAAAGAGAAGGTGTTGGGCATTAAAGTAGATAAGTCCCCAGGGCCCGATGGGATCTACCCCAGGATACCGAGGGTGGCAAGGGAGTCAATTGCTGGGGCCTTGGCCGTAATCTGTGTATCCTCATTGGCTACAGGTGAAGTACCAGAGGACTGGAGAGTAGCCAATGTTGTTCCATTGTTTAAGAAGGGCAGCAGGGATAATCCAGAAAATTATAGGCCGGTGAGCCTTACGTCAGTGATAGGGAAATCATTGGAAAAGATTCTTAGAGACCGGATTTACTCACATTTGGAAACAAATGGACTTATTAGTGATGGACAGCATGGTTTTGTGAAGGGGAGGTCGTGTCTCACGAATTTGATCGAGTTTTTCGAGGAAGTGACAAAGATGATAGATGAGGGAAAGGCAGTAGATGTTGTATACATGGACTTCAGTAAAGTCTTTGAGAAGGTACCTCATGGTCGACTAGTACAAAAGGTGAAGTCACATGGGATCAGGGGAGAGCTGGCAAGTTGAATATAGAACTGGTTTGGGCAATGAAGTCAGAGGGTAGCAGTAGAAGGGTGCTTTTCTGAATGGAAGGCTGTGACTAGCGGCGTTCCACAGGGATCAGTGCTGGGACCTTTGTTGTTTGTGGTGTATATAAATGATTTGGAATAAAATGTAGCTGGTCTGATTAGTAAGTTCGCAGATGACACAAAAATTGGTGGAGTGGCGGATAGTGAAGAGGATTGTCAGAGGACACAGCAGGATATAAACTGGTTGGAATCTTGGGTGGAGAAATAGCAGATGGAGTTTAATCCGGACAAGTGGGAGGTAATGCATTTTGGAAGGTCCAATGCATGTAGGAATTACACAATGGTAGAACTCTTGTGAATATTGACAGGCAGAGAGATCTGGGCACGCATGTCCACCGATCAATGAAAGTGGCAAGGCATGTGGATAAGGTGGTCAAGAAGGCATGTGGCATGCTAGCCTTCATCGGTCGGGGCATTGAATATAAAAATTGGCAAGTCATGTTGCAGCCGTACAGGACCTTAGTTAGGCCTCATTTGGAATATTGTGTACAATTCTGGTCGCCACACTACCAGAAGGAAGTGGATGCTTTGGAGAGGGTACAGAAGCGGTTTACTAGGATGTTGCCTGGTGTGGAGGGCATTAGCTATGAGGAGAGGTTAGATAAACCCGGTCTGTTTTCACTGGAACGACGGAGGTTGAGGGGCAACTTGATAGAAGTCTACCAGATTATGAGGGGCATGGACAGAGTGGATAGTCAGAGGCTTTTCCCCAGGGTAGAGGGGTCAATTACTAGGGGGCATAGGTTTAAGGTGAGAGGGGCAAGGTTTAGAGTAGATGTACGAGGCAAGTTTTTTACGCAGAGGGTAGTGGGTGCCTAGAACTCGCTACCGGAGGAGGTGGCGGAAGCAGGGACGATAGTGACATTTAAGGGGCTTCTTGACAAATACATGAATAGGATGGGAATAGAGGGATACGGACCCAGGAAGTGTAGAAGATTTTAGTTTAGTCGGGCAGCATGGTCGGCACGGGCTTGGAGGGCCGAAGGGTCTGTTCCTGTGCTGTACTTTTCTTTGTTCTTTGTTGTTCAGTTCAGCTGCATCTCAGCCTCATCCTCGGTATTCTGGGTCATCAGATGCGAGGCCCGGCCCCAGAGCTGACGCCTACCTCGACCGGGGTGCCTGGAGCTCTGGCCTTGCTGCTGCGGGTGAGTACGCCAAGACCAGAATCCACATGCAGCATGGAACGTCTTCAGCCGGGTCCAGGGACATGGCACATCATGGCGGCCGGCTCTTCGCTCAGAATCTCAGAGGGTTTCAGTTCAGGCCACGTGAGGGATGCCACCCCAAATGTTCACCTCCATCCCTACCTAGTATCTGTTGGATGGCGCATTCCGCACTTTCTTGGGATAAGGAGATCTGCAGCGCCTGCTGAAAACTACAGCCAAAAGCTTTTTCTGAGTTTCATTATTGTTGATACCGCAAATAAAGCACCACGAGCTGGTCGAATGTTTGCATGTCCGACGTCCCCGGCTACATGAGACTCTGGTTCATTCCGAATACATGCGGTCCACAGGCCATCGACAGTATGACCGTCTGACACTCATTCTCCATGATATTTGAAGAAGGCAATTCCAAAGACTCTGTGAGATTGGCTGATACTGGGGGGGCGATTCTCCAATATGGAGCCCAAGTGTTCGCACTGTCGTGAACGCAAACCGGGCCCGGGTACGACGCTGAAGCACGGCACTGAAGCGGTTCACGCCACTCCAGCCTCCTTTTGCGGCGCCAGAGGGGCGCCGCGCCAACCCCCGCATGCGTGGGGGACGTCTTTAGCGCGCCGGCCCCAACTCAACATGGCATTGGTGTTCAGGGGCCGGCTGCGCCAGGAAGTAGGCCTGTTGGGGGAGAGGCCGGCCCGCTGATCGGTGGGCCCCGACCGTTGGCCAGACCCCATCGGAGGCTCCACCCGGTGAAGGAGCCCCCTTCCTCCTCCCCCACAGGACTCCCCCGGCTGTCCATGCAGAGTTCCCGCCGGCAGCGACCAGGGGTGAACGGCGTCAGTGGGACTCTGTCGTATCGGCGTGGCTGCTCTGCCAATCTGGGCCGGAGAACCGGCGACCTCGGAGAATCGCGTGCCAGCGTCGGGGCGTCGTGGCGCAGTTACAGCGATTCTCCGGCCTGCCGCGGAGCTTGGAGAATCGCCCCCTAGAACATAGAACATTACAGCTCAGTACAGGCCCTTCGGCCCTCGATGTTGCGCCGGCCTGTGAAACCACTCTAAAGCCCATCTACACTATTCCCTTATTGTCCATATGTCTATCCAATGACCATTTGAATGTCCTTAGTGTTGGCGAGTCCACTACTGTTGCAGGCAGAGCATTCCACGCCCTTACTACTCTCTGAGTAAAGAACCTGCCTCTGATCTCTGTATTATATCTATCTCCCCTCAATTTAAAGGTACGTCCCCTCGTGCTAGACATCACCATCCGAGGAAAAAGGCTCTCACTGTCCACCCTATCCAATCCTCTGTTCATCTTGTATGCCTCAATTAAGTCACCTCTTAACCTTCTTCTCTCTAACGAAAACAGCCTCAAGTCCCTCAGCCTTTCCTCATAAGATCTTCCCTCCATACCAGGCAACATTCTGGTAAATCTCCTTTGCACCCTTTCCAATGCTTCCACATCCTTCCTATAATGCGGCGACCAGTATTGCACGCAATACTCCAGACGCGGCCGCACCAGAGTTTTGTACAGCTGCAACATGACCTCATGGCTCCTAAACCCAATCCCTCTACCAATAAAAGCTAAAACACCGTATGCCTTCTTAACAACCCTCTCAACCTGGGTGGCAACTTTCAGGGATCTATGTACATGGACACCGAGATCTCTCTGCTTATCCACACTGCCAAGAATCTTACCATTAGCCCAGTACTCAGTCTTCCTGTTATTCCTTCCAAAATGAATCACCTCACACTTTTCTGCATTAAACTCCATTTGCCACCTCTCAGCCCAGCGCTGCAGCTTATCTATGTCCCTCTGTAACTTGTAACATCCTTCCGTACTGTCCACAACTCCACCGACTTTAGTGTCATCTGCAAATTTACTCACCCATCCTTCTACGCCCTCCTCTAGGTCATTTATAAAAATGACAAACAGTAGTGGCCCAAAAACAGATCCTTGTGGTACACCATTAGTAACTGGACTCCTGTCTGAACATTTCCCATCAACCACCACCCTTTGTCTTCTTCCAGCTAGCCAATTTCTGATCTAAACTGCTAAATCACCCTGAATCCCAATCCTTCGTATTTTCTGCAGTAGCCTACCATGGGGAACCTTATCAAACACTTTACTGAAATCCATATACACCACATCAACTGCTTTACCCTCATCCACCTGTTTGGTCACCTTCTCAAAGAACTTTATAAAGTTTGTGAGGCACGACCTACCCTTCACAAAACCGTGTTGACTATCTCTAATCAAATTATTCCTTTCCAGATGATTATACATCCTATCTCTTATAAACCTTTCCAAGATTTTGCCCACCACAGAAGTAAGGCTCACTGGTCTATAGTTACCGGGGTTATCTCTACTTCCCTTCTTGAACAAGGGGACAACATTTGCTATCCTCCAGTCTTCTGGCACTATTCCTGTAGACAAAGATGACTTAAAGATCAAGGCCAAAGGCTCAGCAGTCTCCTCCCTAGCTTCCCAGAGAATCCTAGGATAAATCCCATCTGGCCCAGGTGACTTATCTATTTTCACACTTTCCAGAATTGCTAACACCTCCTCCTTATGAACCTCAAGTCCTTCTAGTCTAGTAGCCTGAATCTCAGTATTCTCCTCGACAAATTTGTCTTTTTCCTGTGTGAATACTGACGAAAAATATTCATTTAGCACCTCTTCTATCTCCTCGGACTCCAAGCACAACTTCCCACTACTGTCCTTGACTGGCCCTACTCTTACCCTAGTCATTCTTTTATTCCTGACATATCCATAGAAAGCTTTAGGGTTATCCTTGATCGTACCTGCCAAAGACTTCTCATGTCCCCTCCTGGCTCTTCTTAGCTCTCTATTTAGGTCCTTCCTAGCTAACTTGTAACTCTCGAGGGCCCTAACTGAACCTTCATGTCTCATCTTTACATAAGTCTCCTTCTTCCTCTTGACACGTGTTTCGACTGCTTTAGTAAACCGCGGTTCCCTCACTCGACCACTTCCTCCCTGCCTGACAGGTACATACTTATCAAGGACACGCAGTAGCTGTTCCTTGAACAAGCTCCACATTTCCATTGTGCCCATCCCCTGCAGTTTTCCTCGCCATCCGATGTATCCTAAGACTTGCCTCATCGCATCATAATTGCCTTTCCCCCAGATATAAATCTTGCCCTGCGGTATATACCTATCCCTTTCCATCACTAAAGTAAACGTAATCGAATTGTGGTCACTATCACCAAAGTGCTCACCTACCTCCAAATCTAACACCTGTCCTGGTTCATTACCCAGTACCAAATCCAATATGGCCTCGCCTCTCGTTGGCCTATCTACATACTGTGTCAGGAAACCCTCCTGCACACATTGGACAAAAACGGGCCCATCTAATGTTCTCGAACTATAGCGTTTCCAGTCAATATTTGGAAAGTTAAAGTCCCCCATAACAACTACCCTGATGCTTTCGCTCCTATCCAGAATCATCTTTGCAATCCTCTCCTCTACACCCCTGGAACTTTTCGGAGGCCTATAGAAAACCCCTAACCGGGTGACCTCTCCTTTCCTCAGGCCGTACTACCTCAGTAGACGAGTCCTCATCAAACATCCTTTCTGCCACCGTAACACTGTCCTTGACTAACAATGCCACCCCTCCCCCTCTTTTACCACCTTCCCTAAGCTTACTGAAATATCTAAATCCCGGCACCTGCAACAACCATTCCTGTCCCTGCTCTATCCATGTCTCTGAAATGGCCACAACATCGATGTCCCAGGTACCAACCCATGCCGCAAGTTCACCCACCTTATTCCGGATGCTCCTGGCATTGAAGAAGACACACTTTAAACCACCTTCCTGCCTGCCGGTACATTCCTGCAACTTTGAAACCCTACTCATTACCTCACTACTCTCACCCTCCTGTATACTGGAGCTACAATTCAGGTTCCCAAGCCCCTGCTGAACTAGTTTAAACCCTCCCGAAGAGCATTAGCAAATTTCACCCCCAGAATATTGGTACCCCTCTGGTCCACTTGGAACTGAGATGCTTGTGAGTTTGGCTGATACTGGAACTGAGGTGACTGTGAGCTTGGCTGATACTGGAACTGAGTTGACTGTGAGTTTGCCTGATACTGGAACTGAGGTGACTGTGAGCTTGGCTGATACTGGAACTGAGTTGACTGTGAGTTTGCCTGATACTGGAACTGAGGTGACTGTGAGCTTGGCTGATACTGGAACTGAGGTGACTGTGAGTTTGCCTGATACTGGAACTGAGGTGACTGTGAGTTTGCCTGATATTGGAACTGAGGTGACTGTGAGTTTGGCTGATACTGGAACTGAGGTGACTGTGAGCTTGGCTGATACTGGAACTGAGGTGATTGTGAGTTTGCCTGATACTGGAACTGAGGTGCCTGTGAGTTTGCCTGATACTGGAACTGAGGTGACTGTGAGCTTGGCTGATATTGGAACTGAGGTGACTGTGAGCTTGGCTGATACTGGAACTGAGGTGACTGTCAGATTGGCTGATACTGTAACTGAGGTGACTGTGAGCTTGGCTGATATTGGAACTGAGGTGACTGTGAGTTTGCCTGATATTGGAACTGAGGTGCCTGTGAGTTTGCCTGATACTCGAACTGAGGTGACTGTGAGTTTGGCTGATACTGGAACTGTGGTGTCTGTGAGTTTGGCTGATACTGGAACTGAGGTGCCTGTGAGTTTGCCTGATACTCGAACTGAGGTGCCTGTGAGTTTGGCTGATATTGGGACTGAGGTGACTGGTAGTTTGGCTGATACTGGAACTGAGGTGCCTGTGAGCTTGGCTGATATTGGAACTGTGGTGTCTGTGAGTTTGCCTGATACTGGAACTGAGGTGACTGTGAGTTTGCCTGATACTGGAACTGAGGTGCCTGTGAGTTTGGCTGATACTGGAACTGAGGTGCCTGTGAGTTTGGCTGATATTGGAACTGTGGTGTCTGTGAGTTTGGCTGATACTGGACAATGCACAAAATAATGTCCTTATTTGGTCAAGCTGTAGCCATCTGGGATGGCGACTTACAACCAGGAACAGGGAAGGTCGCAAAGCATAGCGGGAAAAATGGACAATGGACAAAGGACTGATACTCGAGCGACCGATACAACCCCAGACATTTTGGCGTCACTCCCTGTACTCGGAAAGCGTAAACAACAGGGTTAATGACCGCTTAGGACACGCCCAGCCATCAAGGCACCCGCCCCTTTATTGGTTCAAATCGAACACAGTGATCAGGAATCACCCAATTAATGGGGTCCAAACTGAAGGACCGCCCAAAAGAGCGCAAAAACACCCAAGGATAAAAATAGAGACCACCATGTATTCGGCCTCTCTTGGACCTGGCGCTCCGGCAACATCTACTTCCAAGTGCAGCACCACCAGAAGCAAGTCCAAGTTCAACGCTCGCTACCAGACGGATGAGCCCAGCTGGGCAGCAGTTACTTCTACTGACCCGATAGATCCAGAATCGAACAGCGGCCACTGTTCCTCTAACCTAAGCCGGGTGCCTGAAGTTAAGTACAGGTTGTCATAGTTGATAGGTGTAGTTTAACTAATAGTGTTTATCATAGATTATCATAGAATTATAGATTATCATATGTTACATGATTGATTGTCTGTAAATAAAGTACCCTTGACCTTGAACTAACTAACTGGTGTTTGACTCTTTGATACCACCTTGTGGTGGTATCATTTGATACCGGGTGACTCTGAGCAATATAGTACAGATACCTAAAGAAAGGAGGGCAACCTCACTGACTGCCATATTTTCAGTAGGTAAAAAAGGCAACAGTTATTGGTGACATCTGACGGGACTCAACCCAGAAGTGACTGAGTCACTCCGAGAGAACCAACAAAACGTTTTGAATTAGAATCCAAATTGGCAAAGTAAAAGAAGCCACAAGCATAAAACCAGTATCGATCAAACCTCCAGAATTCGGAAGTGTGTAATTTGCATGCGCACTAACAAAGGGATATAAGGTCACCTCGATAGATTTTTATGCGTGAAACTTTCGGGAGTTGCGTAAACCGGAAAATAGCTTGAGCTGTACCCGTGTTTGCACCACCGCTTTATTCCCTCTTGTCCCAAATTCCCGGTAGAAACAGAGATAATTGTAGGGATTGCAATGAAGGCAATGGAACGCCTTATGCATCCACAAGAGCCCGAGGTCGCAGCGACCAACAGATCAGAACAGTGTCCCATATGTGAAGAAGAGATTAGGAAATACCTAAAGGGGAAAGGATGGCCCCTATGGTCGGAATTTTGCATGAATGAGGAAACAGGTCCTGGCAGCATAGGACAGACTTGGTGGGACAGCCTGACCGAGATCCATAAGAAGAATTTGAGTAAAGTTCGTAAGCCGATGCCAATCATGTCCTGCATGGCACAATTGCGAGGCACAGAGGAGGTCTTGAGGACGCTCCGCAGACAGCTTGAGGAGAAAGAGAGTAGAGAGGGAAATGTTAGCGAGTGTGAGAGATTAAACGAGCAACTCCGGGAGCAGCTAGCGGCGAAGGACAAGGAGATGGCTGATGTCAAGAGGGCACACCAATCTTGTCTTGCCCACCTAAGCAGCTTCCAGATTCAATATGATAAGGCCTACCAGGACACACAACGTGCGGTGTTGGTAAGAGAGAAAACAGAGAACCAAGCAGAACAGTTGAGAAAACAATGTGAGGATTTAAAGGCAGCCCTCCGAGCACGCCACAGTTCCACCACGGAACAGAGGCAGAGTTTGGTGGATCATGCCAAGTGCAGGCAGCAAATTGCAAGATTGCAATCCCTGCTATCCGTTCAGGATGGGTTCAGAGATACCTTTGGCCCACAGTTAGATCAGGAAGATGGCCCCGATTGGCAGGAACCGAGTGAAACAGCCCAACGGTACGTGAACAAGACAGAAAATCAGAATAGAGACCACCAGGCCCCGAAAAGGAAAGCACCCGCACCACCGACTGCACAGGCAGCACCCAACCCAATGAACCCCATCACCTCGCAGCGTAGAGTAACAACAGAAGACCAACCCGATTTTGTGTACACCACCTCATTAACCATCACCCAGTTAAGAGATGCCCGTGATAAAATTGAGACTTTTCACCCCACGTCAGACCCACACCACGTTTTTGAACGAATTAGGCAACAGACCCTCATGTACGGTCTGGACGAGCAGGCAGAAGTAAAGCTCATAGTGATGAGCCTTGACCCGTCGGTTAGTTCAGCCCTTCCCGACCCACAAAATGTAGGAGGAGACATGAAAACAGCCATTTTAGGCACCATTGGCTACAATAGAGGAGATCCGGTAGAAGGACTCAACCGGTGCAGACAGAAAAAGGGAGAGCATCCAACAGCGTTTGCTGGACGCCTCTGAATCCAGTTTACCGCAGTATTCGGTGATTTAGCCCGCGCCCATTTATCGGTAGACAATACGGCCAAATGGACCCATATTCTAGTCTCTCATGCCACGGAGGCAGGATATAAAGCATGTGCCAACTACGACCGCTCAGACCCGGCACACAATGAAGTGTGGGTACTGAAACGATTATCCAGAGCTTGGGAACAGTCCCTACAGAAAGAGTAGACGCCACCATGAATCCAGTAGGGCACACCAAGACCCCGCATGGGTAAATGATGGCAGAAGTAACGCACAGCACCCTAAAGTGCTGGAATGCTACAATTGCAGACACGAGGGACATTATGCCTGAGAATGCAATGCCTCCCCGAAACAGCAACGAAATCAGCACACAAATGCCCCCCTTAGGAACAATGCCAGACCCATCCACAGCGTTAGCGCGCGAGCAGATAATTTGGCCATAAATGGCAACGATTGACCGTGTTTGGACTCCCCAACTTGGGCCTGCGACACCCTTTGGGATAAGTTCGGAAGACCGGTAGTTGCAAGCACAGTCCGGGGACACCCAGTAGAGTTCCTTTGGGACACAGGAGGGTCCTGAACAACGTTAAACTCCTCCACGATGTACCAGCGAGATATATGGCCCACTATGGACACCATTACCATAAGTGGCTTTACAGGTCACCTCCAGCAGGGACACATTACAGCCCCAGTGGATATTCAGATTGGCAACATTAAAATGAAACACTCAGTCGTTTTGGTAGATTTACCCCAGACAGCAGAACATATCTTGGGAATAGATTTTATGAGTGCACACAACCTTTCTTTCGACCCCGTAAATAAATGTGTGTGGAAAATGGCCAGAGCAGCACGAGCCCCCGCCACACTCACAGTAGGTGACTACACACACAGGATTAGCTCAGTGGGAGAGTACTGGTTTGATCCACAAACCATTACCACAGACAAAATGGTTAGAGAAGTCTTGAAACGACATAAAGCATCATTTGCCCAGCACAAGCACGACTGCGGTAAAATCCCAGGAGTGGTTAACATTACAGGTCCAGATCCTCAGCCCCAGAAACGATACGGCTTTCCACAGCAAGCCGAGGGAGAGATAGCCAAAGTAATCCAGAGTTTATTGAACCAAGGAGTGGTTCAGCCCGTAGCATCAACGGACAATACCCCGATTTGGCATGTAAGAAAACCAGATGGTTTGTGGCGACTGACCATCGATTAGGGGGAATTAAACAAAGTGATTCCGTTGGCAGCCCCCACCGTTGCCCCGAGTCCCCAGACCATGTTAAAACAGGGACGCCAGTCAAAAATTTTCACGGTTTTGGACATTAGCAATGGCTTTTGGTCCATACCATTGGGCAAAGCGCACCAGTACAAATTTGCATTCACTTTCCAGGGACAGCAGTACACTTGGACGTGCCTTCCACAAGGCTTCCACAACTCCCCGTCCATTTTTCACAGACAATTGGCGAATGGCTCATCAAAATTTTCCCGCCCCAAATGCCTTGTTCAGTATGTGGGCGACTTGCTCATGCTGTTATGGGCCAGGGTTTAGAGAACCCCAAAGTGTATCATGGAGTTCACCTGACCCACAACTTTTAATAGATTGTGGTATGGGGAGCACACGGCCCACTCTACAGGTATGGTACAGCAGAAACGGAAAAGTATTTTTTAAAAACAAAACAATGTTTATTCTATGAACTCAAGTTAACCTTTTTAAAACATACAGTGACCATCTTAGCAACCATCAATTCAAATACAACCCCCAAAGAATACAACACAAAGTAATCTGTATGCTGTCCTTTTAACACCCAGACGACTTAAGAAACTTTTAAACAGAAGCACATCAGGGTTTAAATTCACTACTGAAAACATTTATAATTCTGAATTCACCAAATGATCACGAGATAGTCCTTCATGGCAGTGAGCTCAACAGGACAGCTGCTCTGTCTGACTTCAGCTGCAACACACTGAAAAACGAAACCAAAAAGACAGACACACCCAAGCTTTTCTCAAAGTGAAAGTAAAAAGCAGAACCAGAGCTCAGCTCCACCCACAGCCTGACATCACTGCAGTAACATGAGCAGCCAAACATTTCTTAAAGCGACATTCTCATGACACCTCCCCCAAAGACAAAAAAATAAACCATCAACTTCAAGATGGTTTCATTTTTCATCTTTTCACTATCCGTTAAGAAATGCACACAGTAAATATACTTTCTCATTTCAAAAAAATAACACACGCCAACAGGTATAATAATATAGTCCATTTTTTTTTGTTCTTCTTCCTCCAACTGAAATCCTTCATGATTGACAGTCTCTTTGAACAAAAAGGTCTCTGCACGATTCTTCCATTTCTCTATGCCTCGGTATTTCTCTTTAATGCCAGAGACTTTAGTTCAATCTGATCACAGAGTCCCTTGTAATTCTCCAACACATTGGCATTGGTTATCACAGCTTTCAGGCAGTCAAATGCCTGTTGAAAGTCCGCTGTCCATTGAAAATTTCGACATTTCTTCAGCAAGTCCATCAGTGGAGCAATCACGCCACAAAACCTTTGCACAAATGTTCGATCAAATCCACTCATGCCAAGAAATCGCATTATATTCCTTCGTCTCGAGGGTGTCGGAAACTCCTCAAGGAAAGTGACTTGGGCTTTTCCAAATTCACTTTTGGCTAGGTTTATAACCTGCCTCCTGAAGTCGATCGAATAACTCCATCAGGTGTTTTAAATGTTCTTTCCACGTCTGACTGAAAATTACCAGATCGTCGATGTATACCGCACAATTGGGTAATCCTGAAACAACTTTGTTAGATAACAGTTTAAATGTGGCTGGGGCGTTTTTCATGCCAAATGGCATAACTTTGAATTGGTATATACCACCTGGAGTCACAAAAGCTGAAATCTCCTTCCCCGTTTCAGATAAAGGTACCTGCCAGTAACCTTTAAGTAAATCCAGTATGGAAATAAAAGCTGATTGTCCCACTTTCTCAATGCAGTCCTCCAAACGTGGGATAGGATAAGAGTCCGTTCTTGTAACTGCATTAACCTTTCTATAGTCCACACACAACCGTTGGGTACCATCTGGTTTTGGTACCATCACTATGGGTGAGCTCGATTGGCTGAAACCCACTTCAATTATGCTATTTGTAAGCATTCTCTCAATCTCTTTGTTAACCTTTGCCAATTTTAAAGGGATAAGTCCATATGGATGTTGTTTGATTGGAGCAGCATTTCCCACATCTACATCATGTATAGCCATTTTAGTACTTCACAATTTATCTCTACAAACTTGCCCACGTGATGTCAATAACTCTTTCAGGCCAGTTTGTTTTTCCTCTGGAAGGTAACTCAATAATTTATCCCAATTTTTAAGAACATCCTCGTTTTCTAATTTAAATTGAGGTATGTCAAATTCACAGTCATCTGGATTTGGTTCGTCACTTTGAGTTAGAATCATTAAAACCTCCTCCTTTTTCTCTCCTTCCCTTTCAAAGTATCTTTTAAGCATATTCACATGACACACTCGATGAGTCTTCCTTCTATCTGGTGTTTTTACCACATAATTCACTTCTTTACCTGCTTCTCCTGATACACATGAGTAAACTTTACCCACACAAGTAAATTCTTTAAAGAGATCTGGCACCTTCTTATCAATCACCTCTTGATCAGGCTGTACAACCGTCCGCACCTCCTTCGCTTCACTTGGGCTTTCCTTTACCTCTTTAACAAACCCCACTGACTGATCCTGTTTTACCACATTAGCCTTCCGAGTGCTTTTCTTGAACCACCAACAATGTGACCTTACATGGCCTAGTTTATTGCAGTGAAAACATTTGAAACTTTTCATTTCTTTTCCACCCTCCTGGATTTCTTTTGTAATCTGAGGTACACTCTCCTTATTATCTCCCATCCCATCAGATCACCTTTACCTTTACCACTTGAGTATTTCTCATGTCCCCAGTTTCTATCCCTCACAGGCTGAAACTAATGTCGGAAACCAAGCTTTGATTTATGAACCAATTCATAATCATTTGCCCTTTCTGCTGCTAATCTTGCAGTTTTAACCCTCTGCTCTTCCACATGAGTTCTCACTACATCAGGAATTGAATTTTTAAACTCCTCTAAAAGTATAATTTCTCTGAGAGCTTCATACGTTTAGTCTATTTTTAAAGCCCTTATCCACCTATCAAAATTACTCTGTTTGAGTCTTTCAAACCCCATGTATGTTTGACCAAATTCTTTCCTTAAATTTCTAAACCTTTGTCTGTAGGCTTCAGGCACTAGTTCATGTGCACCCAAGATGGATTTTCTCACCTCCTCAAACGACCCAAATACCTCCTCCGATAGTGATGCAAACACATCACTAGCCCTACCTATCAGCTTTGTTTGAATCAGTAATACCCACATGTCCAGTGGCCATTTAATTTGTTTAGCTACCTTCTCAAATGAAATGAAAAAGGCTTCCACTTCCTTCTCGTCAAACCTTGGCAATGCTTGGACATATTTAAATAGATCCCCACCAAGCCTTCGACTTTTACGCTCTTTCTCATTCTCCTCATCACTATCCTCCAACTGTACATTTCCCTTTACGTCTGCCAATTTTAACTGACTTATGTTTCATAGCCATTTTCTGAAGTTCAAACTCTCTCTCTTTTTCCCTTTCCTTTCTATCTCTTTCTTTTTGTTCTGCTAGGGCTATTCTTTCTTTGTTTCTTTCTTCTCTCTCCTTTTTTTCCCGCCTGATCTGTATCTCCCTCTCTCTTTCTTTTTCTCTCATTGCATATTCAACCTCCTTTAATTTTTTTTTCATGTTCAAGTTGCTTAATCTGCAACTGGATCTTTGCCAATTCTATTGAGTCAGACTGTATCTCAGGCAACTTTAAATGCTTAGTCACCGCCATAATCACCTCATCTTTTTGCATTTTGTCAGGTAATGTTAACTGCAATGTTTTTGCCAAATCTAACAGTCTGCTTTTAGTCTCTGTCCGTAAGGTACTGCGTGTGACCGTCTCCACCCCAAAAACTTCAGAGCCTCTGAAAGAGCCATTGTCCACAACACACTTCCCACTTAAACTAAAATACCACGCCTGAAAAACATCCACAATATGCTCACCTCTCACTGTCTTTCAGTTCACTAAGCCAATCCAATAGGTAGACTTTTATCCCAGATGAGCCCCCAATTTGTTATGGGCCAGGGTTTAGAGAACCCCAAAGTGTATAAAGAACAAAGAACAAAGAAATGTACAGCACAGGAACAGGCCCTTTGGCCCTCCAAGCCCGTGCCGACCATGCTGCCCGACTAAACTACAATCTTCTACACTTCCTGGGTCCGTATCCCTCTATTCCCATCCTATTCATGTATGTGTCAAGGTGCCCCTCAAATGTCACTATCGTCCCTGCTTCCACCACCTCCTCCGGTAGCGGGTTCCAGGCACCCACTACCCTCTGTGTAAAAAACGTGCCTCGTACATCTACTCTAAACCTTGCCCCTCTCACCTTAAACCTATGCCCCCTAGTAATTGACCCCTCTACCCTGGGGAAAAGCCTCTGACTATCCACTCTGTCTATGCCCCTCATAATTTTGTAGACCTCTATCAGGTCGCCCCTCAACCTCCGTCGTTCCAGTGAGAACAAACCGAGTTTATTCAACCGCTCCTCATAGCTAATGCCCTCCATACCAGGCAACATTCTGGTAAATCTCTTCTGCACCCTCTCTAAAGCCTCCACATCCTTCTGGTAGTGTGGCGACCAGAATTGAACACTACACTCCAAGTGTGGCCTAACTAAGGTTCTATACAGCTGCAACATGACTTGCCAATTTTTATACTCAATGCCCCGGCCTATGAAGGCAAGCATGCCATATGCCTTCTTGACTACCTTCTTCACCTGTGTTGCCCCTTTCAGTGACCTGTGGATCTGTACACCTATATATCTCTGACTTTCAATACTGTTGAGGGGTCTACCATTCCCTGTATATTCCCAACCGGCATTAGACCTTCCAAAATGCATTACCTCACATTTGTCCGGATTAAACTCCATCTGCCATCTCTCCGCCCACGTCTCCAAACAATCTAAATCCTGCTGTAACCTCTGACAGTCCTCATTACTATCCGCAATTCCACCAACCTTTGTGTCGTCTGCAAACGTACTAATCAGACCAGTTACATTTTCCTCCAAATCATTTATATATACTACAAAGAGCAAAGGTCCCAGCACTGATCCCTGCGGAACACCACTGGTCACAGCCCTCCAATTAGAAAAGCATCCTTCCATTGCTGCTCTCTGCCTTCTATGACCTAGTCAGTTCTGTATCCACGTTTCCAGCTCACCCCTGATCCCGTGTGACTTCACCTTTTGTACTACTCTACCATGAGGGACTTTGTCAAAGGCCTTACTGAAGTCCATATAGACAACATCCACTGCCCTACCTGCATCAATCATCTTTGTGACCTCCTCAAAAAGCTCTATTAAGTTAGTGAGACACGATCTCCCCTTCACAAAACATTGCTGCCTCTCACTAATACGTCCATTTGCTTCCAAATGGGAGTAGATCCTGTCTCAAAGAATTCTCTCCAGTAATTTCCCTACCACTGAAGTAAGGCTCACAGGCCTGTAGTTCCCTGGATTATCCTTGCTACCCTTCTTAAACAGAGGAACAACATTGGCTATTCTCCAGTCCTCCGGGACATCACCTGAAGACAGTGAGGATCCAAAGATTTCTGTCAAGGCCTCAGCAATTTCCTCTCTAGCCTCCTTCAGAATTCTGGGGTAGATCCCATCAGGCCCTGGGGACTTATCTACCTTAATATTTTTTAAGACGCCTAACACCTCTTTTTGGATCTCAATGTGACCCAGGCTATCTGCACACCCTTCTCCAGACTCAACATCTACCAATTCCTTCTCTTTGGTGAATACTGATGCAAAGTATTCATTTAGTACCTCGCCCATTTCCTCTGGCTCCACACATAGATTCCCTTGCCTATCCTTCAGTGGGCCAACCCTTTCCCTGGCTACCCTCTTGCTTTTTATGTACGTGTAAAAAGCTTTGGGATTTTCCTTAACCCTATTAGCCAATGACTTTTCGTGACCCCTTCTAGCCCTCCTGACTCGTTGCTTAAGTTCCTTCCTACTTCCTTATATTCCACACAGGCTTCGTCTGTTCCCAGCCTTTTAGCCCTGACAAATGCCTCCTTTTTCTTTTTGACGAGGCCTACAATATCTCTCGTTATCCAAGGTTCCCGAAAATTGGCATATTTATCCTTCTTCCTCACAGGAACATGCCGGTCCTGAATTCCTTTCAACTGACACTTGAAAGCCTCCCACATGTCAGATGTTGATTTGCCCCCAAACATCCGCCCCCAATCTATGTTCTTCAGTTCCCGCCTAATATTGTTATAATTAGCCTTCCCCCAATTTAGCACATTCACCCTAGAACCACTCTTATCCTTGTCCACCAGCACTTTAAAACTTACTGAATTGTGGTCACTGTTCCCAAAATGCTCCCCTACTGAAACTTCTACCATCTGGCCGGGCTCATTCCCCA
Source organism: Scyliorhinus torazame (assembly GCF_047496885.1). Taxonomy (NCBI): domain Eukaryota; kingdom Metazoa; phylum Chordata; class Chondrichthyes; order Carcharhiniformes; family Scyliorhinidae; genus Scyliorhinus; species Scyliorhinus torazame. The sequence goes on from NC_092710.1 coordinate 328,360,533, forward strand.
ACACCATGTCCAGTACCGCCCTTTCTCTAGTTGGACTGTCTACATATTGTTTTAAGAAGCCCTCCTGGATGCTCCTTACAAACTCTGCCCCGTCTAAGGCCCTGGCACTAAGTGAGTCCCAGTCAATATTGGGGAAGTTGAAGTCTCCCATCACCACAACCCTGTTGTTTTGACTCTTTTCCGAAATCTGTCTACCTTTCTGCTCCTCTATCTCCCGCTGGCTGTTGGGAGGCCTGTAGTAAACCCCCAACATTGTGACTGCACCCTTCTTATTCCTGATCTCTACCCATATAGCCTCACTGCCCTATGAGGTGTCCTCCCGTAGTACAGCTGTGATATCCTCCCGAACCAGTAGCGCAACTCCACCACCCCTTTTACATCCCCCTCTATCCCGCCTGAAACATCTAAATCCTGGAACGTTTAGCTGCCAATCCTGCCCTTCCCTCAACCAGGCCTCTGTAATGGCAACAACATCATAGTTCCAAGTACTAATCCAAGCTCTAAGTTCATCTGCTTTACCCGTAATACTTCTTGCATTAAAACATATGCACTTCAGGCTGTGAATTTGTTTCTTTTCAGTCCGGATGAAATGATCAATCGAACACCAAGCTACTCCAACGTACGTTTATTCACGGCCGGGACTTGAGCACTGTACATCAAAGTGTCTACAGATGCAAGTCGAAGTTAATACAGCAGATAATTACTTATATAATAAAATGACAATGTTTCCTTCCCAAGCACAGCCCCTTTAGAGGAGGCCTGAGAAATACAGCATTCTGTGGCTCTCAGCTAAAATATAGTTATCTGTAGAATTAGAAACGATTCCCAAGGCCGTGTTTTGTTAATGCAACTGTCTAGCGCAAAAACATAAGAGATAACATAAATTCCATTAGACCAAAAGTTCTTTTTGACATTTCATTTTCCCATCAAGCTTGATTCTAGATCCAGACTAAAACTCTGTTTGACATTCTATAGCTTTAGCCATATTCTCAAGGTCACCAGCCCCGCTGTGTTCAGCAACTTCTCCCTGTCTGCTCTGCCTCAGAGCCACACTGTCCCTAGTTCTCCCTCAAAGCTCTCACCTTCTGACCTATTGCTCCTGTGCCCACCCCCCTGCCATACTAGTTGCCATACTTAAACCCTCCCGTGTGACACTAGCAAACCTCGCAGCCAGGATATTTATGCCTCTCCAGTTTAGATGCAACCCGTCCTTCTTATATAGGTCACACCTGCCCCGGAAGAGCTCCCAGTGGTCCAGATAATGGAAACCCTCCCTCCTACACCAGCTGTTTAGCCACGTGTTTAGCTGCTCTATCTTCCTATTTCTAGCCTCACTGGCACGTGGCACAGGGAGTAATCCCGAGATTACAACCCTAGAGGTCCTGTCTTTTAACTTTCTGCCTAGCTCCCTGAACTCCTGCTGCAGGACCTCATGCCCCTTCCTGCCTATGTCGTTAGTACCAATATGTACAACGACCTCTGCCTGTTTGCCCTCCCCCTTCAGGATGCCCTCTACCCGTTCGGAGACATCCTGGACCCTGGCACCAGGGAGGCAACATACCATCCTGGAGTCTCTTTCACGTCCACAGAAGCGCCTATCTGTGCCCCTGACTATAGAGTCCCCTATTACTATTGCTCTTCTGCGCTTTGACCCTCCCTTCTGAACATCAGAGCCAGCCATGGTGCCACTGCTCTGGCTGCTGCTGTTTTCCCCTGATAGGCTATCCCCCCCGACAGTATCCAAAGGGGTATGCCTGTTCGAGAGGGGGACAACCACAGGGGATTCCTGCACTGACTGCCTGCCCTTTCTGGTGGTCACCCATTTCTCTGCCTGCACCTTGGGTGTGACCACATTTATATAACTGCTATCTATGATGCTTTCCGCCACCTGCATGCTCCTAAGTGCATCCAATTGCTGCTCCAACCGAACCATGCGGTCTGTGAGGAGCTCCAGTTGGGTGCAGTTTCTGCAGATGAAGTCATCCGGTACGCTGGAAGCCTCCCGGACCTGCCACATCTCACAGTCAGAGCACTGCACCCCTCTAACTGACATTGCGTCAATTAATTAGTAAATGAAAGTTCAAAGTTAAAAAAAAAATTTTAAGTTAATGTTAACTACCTGTTTCCTAGCACTAGGTTTCTAAATGTGAAAGCTAAATATAGTAATCTCCGATCTCTGGCTTAGATACCCCTCTAAATTATAATTAAGTAATTATGTTTAATTAGTTACCAATGCTTAATTTTTTTAATTTAGTGTAGATTCCCAACCAGCCACTCAGGTCACAGCTTTTCTGTGATGTCACTTCAGTTCCCCCCCCCCCCACACTGTAAGGTTTTCGGGCAATTCGGCCTTTTTTGGAACTGCCCAAGAATAAAACTCAGAGACTGTAAACTGACTTTTCAGCCAAGAGAACGTAACCAGTTTTCCCAGCAGGCCTGGTCCGCTGAGCTGAGTAGGGACATAAGTATTTACAAACCCCCCGCTAGGAGCTACAAGGAAGAAGGAGCCAGACAACGAGATAAGATCAAAACACAGACCAAGGGGCACGGGAATACACAGGGGGCCTGCCTGCAAGCAGGACAATGGGATGGTCATAGCCCCATGCAGATGTAAATGACCTGGCCTCCACCAGAGCAGAATCCAATCAACACCCCATCAACATAGCAGCTATCTCCGGAGCAGATGGAAGTCTTTGAAAATCTTCAAGGGAGCTCAACCTCGTTATCTCAAAAAACAGACTGGAGGCGGACCTAGGGGAGGTACTCCCATCTCGACAGGTCTGACCGGCTCAAAGGGGGCGGGACCAGCGGGAACTTTAAATCTTACCTTTTTCAATGCAAAAGGGGCTGGCCGATCACAGGACAAAGCCAGGTAAAACAATATAAAAGGGGCTGTGTTTTCGATTGGGGGTCTCTTCGTTCTTGGCTCGACCTCTGCACCCCTGACTTGACCTCTGCAGCCTGTGACCGTAAGTACCCTGCAGCAGCTTGCGAAACTCCCTTGACTTTAATAGTGGTTGAGGCTTTGGGGAAGGGAACTTGTTTTGTGCCTTGTGATATTGCTAAAAACTGTGTAATCATAAGAATTTTCGTTGTGTCCGCTATATTACTTTTGAATAGACTTAGTTTGTATTAGAGCATAAGATTTTATTGTGTTTCTTCTGTTGATGATTTTGACCTGGGTTTTGCAATAAACCTTGATTTGATGATAATTGGAGTCGTTTAAATTCTTCAATCTTTCACCAGCGATCTCTGACCAAGTCATTGTTAAAATACTCCTCACCTTAATTCCGGGTTCAAGAATCGAGGGTCATCTTGAGCGATTCACTCAGGACAGACTGCTGGTTAGGAAATAAACAGCAGTGTCCTATTCTCTCTCTTGGGAAAGCTACTCTAGTGGAGTAGGAACCGGGTGGGTGTTGCACCACCGGCAAGAAAGAGAATCACCTGGGTATTGGTAGGGGTCTGGAGATCTGTGTGATATAAGTCTCAGGCTGTCGGTTAGGAATAAACGGCAGGCTTGAATCAGTGCTCTCTTCAGTGGAAGTGTCCCAGTGCGACATCCCCTGGCCTCTGAAGTTTCAGTGCCAGCTGGAGAGAGACACACACAGATATTCAAACCCCAGATATCGGCCCAGTAGTGGAGTAGCGGAGATGGCACCCTCTACAATGGCGACCGCGGCAGGACCCCGGTGGTTTGGAGTATGTGACTTGGCAGAGGGGGTGAGGGAACGAAGCAAAATGGAGGAGAGAATATCCTCGTATTTGTGGCAAAAGGTCAACCTCACCAAACCTTGGGTTTCAGAATTAATCAATGCGGAGCAACCGGTAATGGCAGCGGCTGCATGGACAGACAGTAAGGCGCACAAAAGGCACTTGGAGAAGGCAGTTTGGCTGGTTTGCCTGTCCGAGCAGGTAGTCAAAACAGAGGATAGGGTCGAAGAGTTAGAGCAGGAGTTGAGAGAAGTGAGGGCCAGCGCAGGGGACAGCGCTAGCGCAGCGGAACGACTGCGGGAAGAAATGGCAGAAATGAAACAGGAAAGCGAGTCTAACCGGTGTGAGAAGGACTATCTCCACTGCCAGATAGTGGAGGGTAAAGAAAAGGAACGGAGGCTCCAGGAACTCTATGCTCGGAGTACAGAGCAGTGTAGGAAGCTGGAGGGGAAGTTCCGGGACATCCAGGCAGCGTACCGGGTGGCTCGCGAGGAAGTAGGGGACTGTGCCCATGGGCCGTGCCAGGCACGAATAACGGAGTTGGAGGAGACCTTGTCCAAGTTCAGGGGACAGATACACCTGGTAGGTCCAGGGGGGGTCCCAAGGGGCAAGGTGCTCCTCGCAGCGGATGATTCCCCAAAGGCCAAGGGGAATAGACCGCCTCCTGAGGCACCGGGATTGTGTCCGGGTCGGCAGGGGGGGATCGGGCTGCACGTTCAGGGGCAAGTCCAAGGGGGGTCGGCAGTGTATCCCCAGATAGCGGCGTCTCCTATATGGGTAGCTAGCCCGGGGACAGGGGGGCTACCCAACGAGGCAGGAGAGCTGGACAGTGGGGAGGAGGAGCAGGAACCCCAGGTAGGGCAGATGTGCCCTGTCAGGCAAAGGAGGTATGGTCCCCCGGCGGGGATGGCAAATAGGGGACCGGTTGAGGGCGACATTATCGTTCCTCATGGGGCATCCGCGCTCAGGGGGATGGTGGCCCACGTTCCCAAACTAACTCAAAAGGGGGATCCATCGCTGCATTTTATGGAGGTGGAACAGGCAGCCAACATCAATGACTGCGACGAAGGGGAGCAAATAAAGATGCTCCTGATAACCCTAGATGCCCAGCTATGCAGGACAGTGACCTCTGGGAATGGGGGAAGACCTGACACCTGGGCGGCAGCACAGACTGCTGTTCTGGAAGCAATGGGCTTGAATCTGGGGAGCCCTTTCATGAGGGTGGGGGAAACCAAGCAGCAACCAGGGGAATCTCCCACCATGTTCGCAGACAGACTGTGGACTGTCTATATGGAGGCATGCGGGGTTCCCGCGGATAGACGGAATTTAGGGGAAAGAACCGCCCACTGGCTGAAGACCCTAGTTGCCAACTGTCTCCCTAACGTTAGGGCAAAAGCCGAACACTGGTTCGACCCGCAGACCCCGGCCCTTAATGAGGAAGAGGTCCTTAGGAAACTTACCCTCGCATATCGTAATGGGGAGAGGGGTGAGGACAAGCCCCTTAAGGGTAGGGTGCATGAAATCGCGCCAGCAGCCCCTAAGAGAGAGTGGAAGCATGAGGAATACTTATGCTACGGGTGTGGGAAGGCCGGGCATTTCAAGAGGGAATGTAAAAACCCTAGCAAGGAGGAGAGGGCTCCCGCAGTAGAGAGTCAGACCCCGGCGGCAGGAGCAGCTGCCCCGGAAACCTTCGAGGTAAAGAAACTTTTAGCCTTTTTGCAGAGCCTAGCAGCTGGGTCGGGACAGGTGGCAATGGCAACGGGCCAGGGCCTGCCCGCACCCACACCACAAGAACCCGTATGACTACCCAGGGAGCAGCCTCAGGAAAAAGGGAGCGCAGGGGTAGTTCTAGCCCCAGACCCTGGTACGGTCCAGGTGCAGAGTCCCATTCTGGAGGCTGCCTCAGCGGCTATTTGCAGTTTAAATCCCTTAAGGTGGGACCCATGCGAACGCCACATCAGTCAATTTAAATTATTCCACCCCATAAGGGCAAGAAAGAGCAAGGTGGGGGGAAGACTGGGGGTGGTAGTGGAGAAACCCCCCGTAGAATTAACGACGGTGGGGGAGGTCCCTGACTCCACGGTCACACAACCGGTGACAAGGTGCTGTCCCGAAGGGGCAGTCCCAAAGAAACCGACAGTGCTGCAAGCACCCAGCCCAGGGACAGTAACGATTCCCAAGCCCTTACCTGTGGGTCAGGTGGCCTGCCTTAGTATAGAGGCTAAGGAGGCGGAGGAAGTGGAGGTATCACCTTGGGCTTGGGAACCAGTAAGGGGACGAAGGAGCAATCGGGTCTCCAAGCCCCCTCTAAGATGGTCCCCATCACACCTCCCTAGAACCCGGTCCCGCAGTAAGGGGGCCCGAGTAGAAGGGAACGCTGAGGGATCCCCGAACCCTGTTGGGAAAGGAGAGGCAAGGGGCAGCCCGAACCCCCGGGAGGGGACGGTCTGGCCCGAGCCGTTGGACCAAACAGGTGAACTGCCCCAGTTTAGTGGGGCACAGTTTTAATTTGGCCACCCGGAGACGGGTGGCATTGTATATAGCATTTCCCCCCCTGTTAGTTCTAATTAGTGTGTAGTTGTGTGTGAAGTATTTAGGATCGTGGGAACACAGAAGCGCCTGGTGCAATGGTAAAATGATGAAGCACCAGGCACTAGGACCCTGGTGCAGCCGGGCTGTGGACACAGAATCACAGACAGGCTGCGGCAACTTCAAAGCGGGAGCTGCTGCTGCCGCTGGATAGAACCCATGCACTTTAAGGTAGGTAGGGCTGTAGAGGCAAGGATGTGTTTTGTTTTTTTACAGATGGGGCACCCGACGATGTGGAGTTTGATGATCTTGGCGATGGTGGGACCGGGAGAACTCCGCAGAGGCGAGACAGAAGAGTCCTTCGACTGACCGGGTTAGGGTGACTGAGGGCAGGCGGGTGTGTTTAACCTGTGAGGGGGACGTTCCTTTAGGGAGATGGTGGTGGCTCAGGAAGCTGAGCCTGGACATGAGGGATCGGTCCTCGGACTGGGAACGCCTGGACACCAACACCTAACGGACCATCACGGGGTCACCGGGTAGGATCACCGTTTGCGGGGATAAGGGGTGGGCTTCTGACCAGGGCATTTATTTGTGTTTATGGGGATCTACCAAGGCATGTCCACAAGGGGCATTAATCACTTTTGTAAGGTGGTGGCAGAACCCAGGGAACGGGATAAATTGACCGCACTGGGGAGGGATGTGTAACGCCCAGGGAAGGGATGACTGTAAAAGCTACCGAACTGCTGGTTCAGGTAAAGCGACCCCTGCCCACAGCCCAACCGATCGACCCTCACAACTGTCCGATCACCACCAAGGGGGGGCCTGAGAATGGTTTAGTGTTTGCCCCCACAAAGGAAATGTTGTACAGGGGGTACATTATGCTGTCGCCTCAGTTGGACTAAACCTCTCAGCTGCAGGTATCGATGATGGAGGATAAATGAAGAGCCCTCAACGGGAAGAAGCGAAGTGCAGCCAAGAAAGGAGGATCCTTGGTGAAATAAACAGATGCAATTGTAAATAGTTGTATGGATTCGTGGGTTTCAGTTACTTGATTGTGATATATGTACAGGGACCCTTACGTTTGGGGTTCCGGTGAAATGTGTACTTGATTGTGATATATGTACAGGGACCCTTACGTTTGGGGTTCCGGTGAAATGTGTATATGTTACTGTGTGTTTGAATTAAGTATGGTCTTGTCTTTCCCTTCCATTGAAATCAGGGGTAGCCTAGATTAAGGGAACTGTCTTGGGACTTGTAGTTTCGCATGTTGTTGAGGGGGGGGCCTACGGTCCACACAAAAGGAAATAATTGCCCTTCACCTGTGTCGATACGGTCCAAGCAGGTAGGGACGTATCGAAGGGGCATCTGTAAGGTTTTCGGGCAATTCGGCCTTTTTTGGAACTGCCCAAGAATAAAACTCAGAGACTGTAAACTGACTTTTCAGCCAAGAGAACGTAACCAGTTTTCCCAGCAGGCCTGGTCCGCTGAGCTGAGTAGGGACATAAGTATTTACAAACCCCCCCCTAGGAGCTACAAGGAAGAAGGAGCCAGACAACGAGATAAGATCAAAACACAGACCAAGGGGCACGGGAATGCACAGGGGGCCTGCCTGCAAGCAGGACAATGGGATGGTCATAGCCCCATGCAGATGTAAATGACCTGGCCTCCACCAGAGCAGAATCCAATCAACACCCCATCAACATAGCAGCTATCTCCGGAGCAGATGGAAGTCTTTGAAAATCTTCAAGGGAGCTCAACCTCGTTATCTCAAAAAACAGACTGGAGGCGGACCTAGGGGAGGTACTCCCATCTCGACAGGTCTGACCGGCTCAAAGGGGGCGGGACCAGCGGGAACTTTAAATCTTACCTTTTTCAATGCAAAAGGGGCTGGCCGATCACAGGACAAAGCCAGGTAAAACAATATAAAAGGGGCTGTGTTTTCGATTGGGGGTCTCTTCGTTCTTGGCTCGACCTCTGCACCCCTGACTTGACCTCTGCAGCCTGTGACCGTAAGTACCCTGCAGCAGCTTGCGAAACTCCCTTGACTTTAATAGTGGTTGAGGCTTTGGGGAAGGGAACTTGTTTTGTGCCTTGTGATATTGCTAAAAACTGTGTAATCATAAGAATTTTCGTTGTGTCCGCTATATTACTTTTGAATAGACTTAGTTTGTATTAGAGCATAAGATTTTATTGTGTTTCTTCTGTTGATGATTTTGACCTGGGTTTTGCAATAAACCTTGATTTGATGATAATTGGAGTCGTTTAAATTCTTCAATCTTTCACCAGCGATCTCTGACCAAGTCATTGTTAAAATACTCCTCACCTTAATTCCGGGTTCAAGAATCGAGGGTCATCTTGAGCGATTCACTCAGGACAGACTGCTGGTTAGGAAATAAACAGCAGTGTCCTATTCTCTCTCTTGGGAAAGCTACTCTAGTGGAGTAGGAACCGGGTGGGTGTTGCACCACCGGCAAGAAAGAGAATCACCTGGGTATTGGTAGGGGTCTGGAGATCTGTGTGATATAAGTCTCAGGCTGTCGGTTAGGAATAAACGGCAGGCTTGAATCAGTGCTCTCTTCAGTGGAAGTATCCCATTGCGACATCCCCTGGCCTCTGAAGTTTCAGTGCCAGCTGGAGAGAGACACACACAGATATTCAAACCCCAGATATCGGCCCAGTAGTGGAGTAGCGGAGATGGCACCCTCTACAACACACACAATTTGAAAAGGTAATAAAAATAAAAATGAGTAAAAATCACTTACTTACCTTCTGAGGGTCTCAGATGTTCTCAGGTTCTCTCCCTGCTGATTAAAAGTTACAGGCCAGAAGAAAGAGAGAGAACAAAACAGTAGGGGAAAAGCACCTTCTCCCACTCTTCACCAAATTACCTCACTGCACCAAATTACCAAGTTTCAAATTCTCACTCTGTCTGTGTCTCATGGAGTTTACCTGACCCACAACTTTTAATAGATTGTGGTATGGGGAGCACACGGCCCACTCTATAGGCATGGTACAGTAGAAATGGAAAAGTATTTTTTAAAACAAAACAATGTTTATTCTATGAACTCAAGTTAACCTTTTTAAAACATCCAGTGAACATCTTAGCAACCATCAATTCAAATACAACCCCCAAAGAATACAACACAAAGTAATCTGTATTCTGTCCTTTTAACACCCAGAAGACGTAAGAAACCTTTAAACAGAAGCACATCAGGATTTACATTCACTACTGAAAACATTTATAATTCTGAATTCACCAAATGATCAAAAGATAGTCCTAAGTTGCCACCCAGGTTGAGAGGGTTGTTAAGAAGGCGTACGGTGTACATAGAACATAGAACAATACAGCGCAGTACAGGCCCTTCGGCCCACGATGTTGCACCGAAACAAAAGCCATCTAACCTACACTATACCATTATCATCCATATGTTTATCCAATAAACTTTTAAATGCCCTCAATGTTGGCGAGTTCACTACTGTAGCAGGTAGGGCATTCCACGGCCTCACTACTCTTTGCGTAAAGAACCTACCTTTGACCTCTGTCCTATATCTATTACCACTCAGTTTAAAGTTATGTCCCCCCTTGCCAGCCATTTCCATCCGCGGGAGAAGACTCTCACTGTCCACCCTATTTAACCCCCTGATCATTTTGTATGTCTCTATTAAGTCTCCTCTTAACCTTCTTCTCTCCAACGAAAACAACCTCAAGTCCATCAGCCTTTCCTCATAAGATTTTCCCTCCATACCAGGCAACATCCTGGTAAATCTCCTCTGCACCCGCTCCAAAGCCTCCACGTCCTTCCTATAATGCGGTGACCAGAACTGTACGCAATACTCCAAATGCGGCCGTACCAGAGTTCTGTACAGCTGCAACATGTGTGTTAGCTTTTATTGGTAGAGGGATTGAGTTTCGGAGCCATGAGGTCATTTGCAGCTATACAACACTCTGGTGCGGCCGCATTTGGAGTATTGCGTGCAATTCTGGTCGCCGCATTATAGGAAGGATGTGGAAGCATTGGAAAGGGTGCAGAGGAGATTTACCAGAATGTTGCCTGGTATGGAGGGAAGATCTTGAGGAACGGCTGAGGGATTTGAGGCTGTTTTCGTTAGAGAGAAGGTTAAGAGGTGACTTAATTGAGGCATACAAGATGATCAGAGGATTAGATAGGGTGGACAGTGAGAGCCTTTTTCCTCAGATGGTGATGTCTAGCACGAGGGGACATAGCTTTAAATTGAGGGGTGATAGATATAAGACAGATGTCAGAGATATAGGTTCTTTACTCAGAGAGGGCGTGGAATGCCCTGCCTGCAACAGTAGTGGACTCGCCAACACTAAGGACATTCAAATGGTCATTGGATAGACATATGGACAATAAGGGAATAGTGTAGATGGGCTTTAGAGTGGTTTCACAGGTCGGCGCAACATCGAGAGCCGAAGGGCCTGTACTGCGCTGTAATGTTCAATGTTCTATGTTCATGGCAGAGAGTTCAACAGTACAGCTGCTCTGTCTGACTTCAGCTGCAACACACTGAAAAACGAAACCAAAAAGACAGACACACCCAAGCTTTTCTCAAAGTGAAACTAAAAAGCAGAACCAGAGCTCAGCTCCACCCACACTCTGACATCACTGCAGTACCATGAGCAGCCAAACATTTCTTAAAGTGACATTCTCATGACACCAAGGAAGAGCACATTTTGCTTCTTTCGTATTTACTAGGACTCCTCAAAGAAATTGGATACAAAATTAACCCCCAAAATGCCCAAATCCTACAGGAAAAAGATCACTTATTTAGGTATGGTCATCACGCATGGTAAGCGTAAAATAGAAGAGAAACGGATAGATTTGATTATAAAATTGCCCTTGCCCCAAAACGTTACAGCACTCCGGTTATTTTTACGACTGGTCGGTTATTGCAGGAACCACATAGACGGTTTCGCCACAAACGCAGCCCCACTTTCCGAGCTCCTTAAGAAACAGGCCCCAGGGAAACGGCTTCCACTACACACGGAGGGCATAGACGCATTGAAACACGCCCTAAGCACAGCCCCCGCTTTGCAGGCCCCAGATCTACACTTCCCATACGTGATAGAGGTTGCGACCACCGATCGAACCCGTAGTCTATACCTCACGACTTTTAGCTCCAGTAGAGCAGGGATTTGCAGCCTGTGAAATGCACCTATTAGCAGTTTTCTGGCGGTATAGTACTTCTCATACATAACCGGACTCAACCCAGTTACCATTTTGACCGAGCACACCCCGACACAGCTTTTATTAGACGGTAGACTAAAAGTTGGCACAGTAAGCCAAATTCGAGCAGCGTGCTGGACCCTACTCCTACAAGGACGCGACATTACGGTAAAGAGGACACGCACACGTTTCTGGCCGACAGTTTACACTATGCGGAACCCCACATGAGTGCGAGATCATAGCCCCCAAGCACAGCACAGGCCCCTTTGTTTCCAAGTCGGTCCCGAAAAAGACAGGCATCCGACCACAGACGACCCAGCCCACAGAAAAAGCTATAAGAATTTATGTAGGTGGCTCTTCCACAGTTCTTGATGGAAAAAGAATCACAGGATGTGGAATTTATGTAGAGGACGCGCAGGGATGCGCTTTGGAAGAAATCGCATTAAACTTGCCTGGACATTTAGGTTCGCAGGCAGCCGGGTTAGCAGCCATCGCTTACATTGTCCAGCACCCAGATTCGTTCCCGACCTCAGCAGACATATATTTGGACAGTTTGTATGTCTGCAACAACCTGACAGAATTCCTACCCCTGTGGGAATCTAGAGGATTTATATCCGCCGATGGAAAACCCCTACCCTCAGCCCCACTGCTCAAACACATTCTCCAGACAGCTAAAGGTAGAAAATCCGGAATAGTTAAAGTTAGAAGTCACTATCGTTCCTCCCCACCTGGTAACGTGAAAGCAGACACCCTAGCGAAAGCAGGCTCATGACATGGCCACTTTTGGCAACCTCCCGAGAGTGCCCCAGTACACGCAGGTCAGGTCTCACAGACCAACATCCAAGACTTAGCCCAGGCACAAAAAGAAGACGAAGCATTAAAAGAAATTTTAAAAGGAAAATTCCCAGTCCCCTATGATAAGTCTAAAGATACTTTAACGATCCATGAGGGAATCGTTTTAAAGGATGGTATTTATGTGGTCCCCACCCAGGACAGGAACGAGATTATTTACAAATTCCATGACGGACACGGACACCAAAGGATAGAACCTGCCCTTGCCCACCTCAAACCTCTCTGTGGTGGCCGGATTTAAAAACCGACGTGACCCATTAGGTTGAGAATTGTTTGATTTGCGCCCAGGACAATCCAGGCAGATGTGCAAAGAAAGGTCAGCTAAGACACTGCCCTGTAAATGGCCCATGGACAAACTTGCAATTAGACTATATTGGCCCCCTCCCCCCCACCACAGAAATGGATACAAATATGTGTGGGTCGTCATCGACACATTCACAAAATGGGTAGAAGCTTTCCCTTCACGAACAAATACAGTCAAAGCCACGGCAAAAATTCTAACTGAACAAATTTTCACTAGATGGCGACTCCCCCGTAGTATTGAGTCAGACCAAGGTTTGCACTTCACGGCAGAGTCATGAAAAATGTCATGACGATTTTTGGCATAAAACCGAAGTTTCACATTGCCGCTGGACTGCGGGTGACAGGCATTGTGGAACGCATGAATCGGACACTAAAGGCCACACTTAGGAAGATGATACAGCAGCACAACACAACATGGGACACAGTGCTCCCATTCGCACTGATGTTATTAGAAACACGATGTTGGGTTCGACAGGTTACACCCCCCATACCCTCATGACCGGACGACCCATGAAGGGTACCGAGTATTTATTTGGACTTGATTTGACCAGCCCCGCAGTCACCGCCCTGACCCATGAGAAAGCAGTCCAGCACATGTTGGAGAATATTAAAGCAGCACAGCCTGCTGCAGCTGTTCGACTAGGCGCTAGACGAAAGCAGAGTAAGACCTGCTTTGATAAGACAGTACACCCGACAGAGTATGCAGTTGGACAGCAGGTAATGATCACCTTGTACAACCCTAGCTCATTCCTCTCCCCTAAATTTGCAGGACCCTATTCAATCTCGGACAAAGTAAGCCCCTCAGTTTATAAAATCACGTATCCAAACGGAAAATCAGGATGGTTCCATATAAACCAGCTTAAGGTTTATGGAACGCAGCGCAGCCACTCGCACCACCTCTCATTGGCAAAGGCAGACAACGGAGACCCGCCCACTGACAACCTAATCCCCCCCTCCCCCAGCCGGGACAGCACGTCCATAGGCACGACCTTGACCCCGCCCCCAGAGTCAAATTTCACCCTAACACTTGATTCGGCTGCTAGCAACAGCGATTGCAACAGCGATAGCACAACTGACGCCCTTGAGAGACACAAACAATGGAAACACAGACCAGGCCCCAGTCCCTACAGCCCCAGAGACACCGACCACGATATGTTCAGCCCCTCAGAGACAATCTATTTGCCGTTGCCAGAACCTGACCCACTACCCGACGACAGCGACACTCCCTTGCCCCTACCGCCCTACAAAATTCGAAACATTGGCACCGCGATAATTCCTGGCTCGGAACGATGAGATGGACCCCACATCAGCTTGCCCTTTCCCGCCTCTGACCAGTGTCTGTGTTTGCCTGGTCTGTGCGAATTCCCATCAGACCTGGCTGCTGTTTAATTTAGATTGTCCGAATCTATATATTCTCAAAAACACAAGAAATCAATCCATATAAATTTTCAAAATACCTTATCAAGTACAAAAAAACCCCAATCCTTTCAAAATTCCAACATATTTAAGTTCAAAGGCAATTTGAGAAGAAATAAATAAATACATAGCCAAAGTAAGGCTATTTAGTTATTATTTGACAGGAGGGTGTCCACCGGACCCTCAGCCCCTCACCGCAGCAGAGCAGCGGGCACTGGACCTCGGGGATGGGCCCGAACACAGAGGCTGAGGTCAGCATCGGGCGAGCAAGTGAGATGCCGCTGAGTGGCAGTTCCCCAGGCACCTGTGTCACCACCCCCAGATTCCCTTCCCTAAAGGACATCAGTGAACCAGATGGGTTTTTACGACAATCGACAATGGTTTCATGGCCATCATGAGATTTCTAATTCCAGATATTTTTTTTTTTTTATAAATATTTTATTGAAAATTTTTGGTCAACCAACACAGTACATTGTGCATCCTTTACACAATATTATAACAACACAAATAACAATGACCTATTTTATAAACAAAAAATGAATAAATAATAAATAACAAAAATGAAAACTAACCCTAATTGGCAACTGCCTTATCACAAGTAACACTCTCCAAAAATATAATTTAACAGTCCAATATATAATTATCTGTCGCAACGACCTATACATATTATACAGTATATATTAACAACCCTGAGAGTCCTTCTGGTTCCTCCTCCCCCCCCCCTGTACAGTCCCTCCTCCGGTGCTTCCGCATATTGTCTGTCCACCCTCAAAAGTTCTTGCAGCAACCGCTCCCGTTCCTTACTCTCCTGCTTCCCTTTATGTGCCCTTATTGATATCAGCTCCCCTCTAACCACCGCCTTCAGCGCCTCCCAGACCACGCCCACCTGGACCTCCCCATTATCATTGAGTTCCAAGTACTTTTCAATGCACCCCCTCACCCTTAGACACACCCCCTCATCTGCATTAGTCCCATGTCCATTCTCCAGGGTGGGCGCCCTCCTGTTTCCTCCCCTATCTCCAAGTCCACCCACTGTGGAGCGTGATCCGAAATGGCTATAGCCGTATACTCCGTTCCCCTCACCTTCGGGATCAACGCCCTTCCCAGCACAAAAAAGTCTATTCGCGAGTAGACTTTATGGACATAGGAGAAAAACGAGAACTCCTTACTCCTAGGTCTGCTAAATCTCCACGGGTCTACACCTCCCATCTGCTCCATAAAATTTTTAAGTACCTTGGCTGCTGCCGGCCTCCTTCCAGTCCTGGACTTCGACCTATCCAGCCCTGGTTCCAACACCGTATTAAAATCTCCCCCCATTATCAGCTTTCCCATCTCTAGGTCCGGAATGCGTCCTAGCATCCGCCTCATAAAATTGGCATCATCCCAGTTCGGGGCATATACATTTACCAAAACCACCGTCTCCCCCTGTAGTTTGCCACTCACCATCACGTATCTGCCCCCCGTTATCCGCCACTATAGTCTTTGCCTCGAACATTACCCGCTTCCCCACTAATATAGCCACCCCCCTGTTTTTCGCATCTACCCCGAATGGAACACCTGCCCCACCCATCCTTTGCGTAGCCTAACCTGGTCTATCAGTTTCAGGTGCGTTTCCTGTAACATAACCACATCTGCCTTAAGTTTCTTAAGGTGTGCGAGTACCCGTGCCCTCTTTATCGGCCCGTTCAGCCCTCTCACGTTCCACGTGATCAGCCGGGTTGGGGGGCTTCCTACCCCCCCCCTTGTCGATTAGCCATCACCTTTTTCCAGCTCCTCACCCGGTTCCCACGCAGCTGTATCTCCCCCAGGCGGTGCCCCCCCGCCCATCCCCTCCCATACCAGCTCCCCCCTCTCCCCAGCCCGTGATGGGCCGAAGTCCCGCTGCTGTAATGCCGGTCCCGCCGGCGTGAATCAAACCACCTCCCTTACCAGCGGGACCAGGCGGCGCGAGCGGGCTCCGGGGTCCTGGGGGGGGGGGGGGGGCACGGGCGATCTGGCCCCGTGAGGGTGCCCCCACGGTGGCCTGGCCCACGATCGGGGCCCACCGATCCGCGGGCGGGCCTGTGCCGTTGGGGCACTCTTTTCCCTCCGCGTCAGCCATAGCCTCCGCGATGGCTGACGCGGAAGTGAGCCCCCCCCCCCGTGCATGCGCGGGGATGACGTCAGCAGCCGGCCGGCGGAGTCCCTTCGGCCCCGGCTGGCATGGCGCCAAAGGCCTTCCACGCCACCCGGCGGGACGGCAATCACTCCAGCGCGGGCCTAGCCCCTAAAGGTGAGGGCTTGGCCCTGAAAGGTGCGGAGAAATCCGCACCTTTGGGGCGGCGCGACGTTGGAATGGTTCACGCCACTCCATCCCGCCGGGACCCCCCGCACCGCCGGGTAGGGGAGAATCCCGCCACAGGAATCACCCAATTAGTGGGGTCCAAACTGAAGGACCGCCCAAAAGAGCGCGAAAACCCCCAAGGATAAAAAGAGGGACTACCATATGTTCGGGCTCTCTTGGACCTGGCGCTCCAGCACCGTCTACTTCCAAGTGCAGCACCACCAGAAGCAAGTCCAAGTTCAACGCTCGCTACCAGACGGATGAGCCTAGCTGAGCAGCAGTTACTTCTACTGACCCGATAGATCCAGAATCGAACAACGGCCACTGTTCCTCTGACCTAAGCCGGGTGCCTGAAGTTAAGTACAGGTTGTCATAGTCGATAGGTGTAGTTTAACTAGTAGTGTTTATGTTGCATGATTAATTGTATGTGTAAATAAAGTACCCTTGGATGGATCACAGTCTTGCACTGATGCTAAAGCTACCTGAGATTGAGAACTGCAGGAGTCTCGGTGATTGGAGGGTCTGGAGTGCTTGCACCTTAACACCCCATCGTGCAGGTGAGGCACTCTCAGCGAGTGAACCACAATGTTACTTCAAAACTTAGCGTCAGGATAAAGACGTAAAGGGATGTGGATTTACTGTGGGTGAGTGGTAGTTGGGAGAGGCAGGGGCAAGAACTCTTCCCTCATCAATCTGTATGGAGGAGCATCTTGATGAATCGAATGGTGTTCTCATGCTTCACGTCCCTGTGGATCATCCATCTGGCTCTGCCTGAAATAGCCCCTCTGCCAGGTTGGCCTCCTCTTTGGGATCAGGTGTGCATCCCTGCCAAGACTAAATGTGATATTGCTTCCAAGTTCCCATGCACTCAGAGGTGGACAATAAATGCTGGCCCAGCCAGCGATGCCCACATCCCATGAACAAATAAAATACAAATATCCAGGCTTGGGCTGACAAGTGGCAAGTTACATTCGTGCCACCCAAGTGCCAGGCATAATCTTCTCCTACAAGACCGGTGAGCCTTACTTCTGTAGTAGAAGGTATTCTGAGGGACAGGATCTACAGGCATTTAGACAGGCAAGGGCTAATTAGGGAAAGTCAGCGTGGCTTTGTAAGGGGAAAGTCATGTCTCACCAATTTGATTGAGTAACCAAGAAGGTAGATGAGGGCAGTGCAGTCGACGTTGTCTGCTTGGACCTTAGCAAGGCCTTTGAAAAGTTACCCCATGGTAGATTGTTGCAAAAGGTTAAATCTCACACGGGATCCAAGGTGAGGTAGCTTGGCTTGGTGACAGAAGACAAAGGGTGGTTGTGGAAGGTTGTTTTTCAAACTGGAGGCCCGTGACCAGCGATGTGCCTCAGGGATCGGTGCTGGCTCCACTGTTATTTGTTATATATATATATAAATGAGGGCGGCATGTGTCGCAGTGGATAGCACTGGGACTGCGGCGGTGAGGATCCGGGTTCGAATCCCGGCCCTGGGTCACTGTCCGTGCGGAGTTTGCATAATCTCCCCATGTCTGCGGGGGTTTTACCCCCACAACCCAAAGATGTGCAGGTTAGGTGGATTGGCCACGCTGAATTGCCCCTTAATTGGAAAATATATATAATTGGGTGCACTAAATTTATTTTAAAAAGTATATATATATATAAATGATTTGGATGAGAATGTAGGAGGTATGGTTAGTAAGTTTGAAGATGACGTCAAGATTGGTGGCATAGTGCACAGTGAAGAAGGTTACATAAGATTGCAACAGGATCTTGACCAATTGGGCCAGTGGGCCGATGAATGGCAGATGGAGTTTAATTTGGCTAAATGTGAGGTGATGCATTTTGGTAGATCAAATCAGGGCAGGACCTACTCAGTAGGGGGTTGGGGAGAGTTACAGAACAAAGAGATCTAGAGGTACAGGTTCATAGCTCCTTGAAGGTGGAGTTACAGGTGGACAGGGTGGTGAAGACGGCTTTCAGCATGCTAGGCATTATTGGTCAGAATATTGAATACAGGAGTTGGGACGTCTTGTTGAAGTTGTACAAGACATTGGTGAGACCACCCATGGAATACTGGGTTCAGTTCTGGTCACCCTATTAGAGGAAGGATATTGTTAAACTAGAAAGAGTGCATCTGGAATTCAAACCTACTGTTTTGTGAAAAAAAGGGTGTTTTGGTTAATGGATGTTGTAACTTGGATAAAAACAGTAAAGGGAAGTTATTAAGGGTTAAATATAGAGTACTATAGCTGTGTGGGGGTTTTATGTTTGTAGTTGATAAAATGCTGACTGTATGTGTTTGTTCGTAGAATAAACTTTGTTTTTGATTTAAAGTGCTTAAGGCCCTCTGTTGAATACAACCTGGAAAGTGGGCCTTGTGCTCCTCATAACCAAAATGTATGAACAGTTGTGGGTCAGGTGAACTCCATGATATACTTTGGTGTTCTCTAAACCCTGGCCCATAACAATTTCCCCATAATCAACATCCTGGGGGTTACCATTGATCAGAAACTTAACTGGACTAGCCATAATAATACTGTGGCTGCAAGAGCAGGTCAAAGGCTAGGAATCCTATGGTGAGTAACTCACCTCTTGACCCCCACAATCTACAATGCACAAATAAGGATGAATGTAGCTTCAACAACACGCAAGAAGCTCAACACCATCCAGGACAAAGCAGTTGCTTGATTGCTCCCCCTTCCATAAACATTCAAAACAATGAACAATGGCAGCCGTGTGTACCATTTACAAGATGCACTGCAGGAACTCACCAAGGATCCTTAGAACCTTAGGGCGACACGGTAATAGAGTGGTTAGCACTGTTGCTTTGCAGCTCCATTGTCCCAGGTTCAATTCCTGACTTGGGTCACTGTCTGTGCGGAGTCTGCATGTTCTCCCCGTGTCTGCATGTTCTCCCTTGGATTGCAGTCTGCGGATATGAGTTTGGACCATTTAGGGCTGAGATGCGGAAAAGTTTCTTCACCGACCACAAAGCAGTTGAGGCCTAACCACTGTTTTCAAGAAGCAGTTAGATATAGCTCTTTGGATGAAAGGGATCAAAGGATATCGGGGTGGAGGAGGTGGCGGGAGAAGGTAGGATCAGAATATTGAGTTGGAGGATCAGCCATGATCATCATGAACTAGCAGAGCAGGTTCGAAGGGCCAAATGGCCTTATCCGTATGTTGCTGGGGTGGGTCATCAGCCAGAGCTTTTGGATTTCCTTTCCTGCAACCTTTGCCACAGAACCTTTTGCACAATAATCTGTTGGAACTATGAGTTTGTGGTGAGAGCGATGGCATATCTGAGACCTCTGAACAGCAGAACCAACATGCGTCTCATAGTTTTAAACGTTTATGAAAACTTAAGAATGGCAGGAAGGAAATGAGGTGAATTAGTCAAATTGGGTACTGAAGGAAATGAAGGAAAAGTAAATTATTGTCAGCGATTTTAAAACTATTAATTCTGGGAATGAGATTGAATCATTTAAATTGTTCCCCTTCTGGGCCAGAGGGGAGAGGTTGGCAATGCATTCTTAATTATCATGGTGAGCTTTTAAATTCCTGCAGTTATTTAAATTGGTAAATATTGTGCAATTAGGATCTGGAATGACCTGTCTGACAGGGTGGTGGAGGTAGATTCGGTTGTGGCTTTCAAAGGGGAATTAGATCAGCACATGGAAAGAGGAAAATTGCAGTGGACTGAGAATTGAATGGTCTCTTGTGGGCCAAATGACCTGCCTCACTATGATTCTGTAAATGGGTTATCACTTGTGCAGAGCAGCATAAATCAACCAGCAAGTCCTGGAAATTCACAACTCTCAGCATATGTGGGCAGCACGGTAGCACAGTGGGTTGCACTGTTGCTTCACAGTTCCAGGGTCCCAGGTTTGATTCCCTGCTTGGGTCACTGTCTGTGTGGAGTCTGCACGTTCTCCCTGTGGGTTTCCTCCAGGTGCTCCGGTTTCCCCCCACAAGTCCAGAAAGACGTGTTTGTTAGGTGAATTGGACATTCGGAATTCTCCCTCTGTGTACCCGAACAGGCACCGGAGTGTGGTGACTAGGGGATTTTCACAGTAACTTCATTGCAGTGTTAATGTGTAAGCCTACTTGTGACATTAAAGGTTATTGTATTATTATAGACACCACCTTCCAAACCCATGGCCACTACCATCTAGAAGGGCAAGAGCAGCAGATACCTGGGAGCCCGCCATCTCGAGCTTCTCCTGATGCATCCACTGCATCAAGGTTAATTTGCCCATTGCCTCCTTACTTACAGCCTTCATCTGCATGTCAGCTGAAAACGACCAATCACCAAGGAAGGCTATTAATGATTGAATGAGTCCACCATAGCTTCCTCCAGACATATAGAGAAGTCTCTAACTGTTAATAAGAGCCATGATGTGGAGATGCCGGCGTTGGACTGGGGTGAGCACAGTACGAAGTCTTTCAACACCAGGTTAAAGTCCAACAGGTTTGTTTCGATGTCACTAGCTTTCGGAGCGCTGCTCCTTCCTCAGGTGAATGAAGAGGTCTGTTCCAGAAACACATATATAGACAAATTCAAAGATGCCAAACAATGCTAGGAACGCGAGCATTAGCAGGTGATTAAATCTTTACAGATCCAGAGATGGGGTAACCCCAGGTTAAAGAGGTGTGAATTGTATCAAGCCAGGACAGTTGGTAGGATTTTGCAGGCCAGATGGTGGGGGATGAATGTAATGCGACATGAATCCCAGGTCCCGGTTGAGGCCGCACTCATGTGTGCGGAACTTGGCTATAAGTTTCTGCTCGGCGATTCTGCGTTGTCGCGGGTCCTGAAGGCCGCCTTGGAGAACGCTTACCCGGAGATCAGAGGCTGAATGCCCTTGACTGCTGAAGTGTTCCCCGACTGGAAGGGAACATTCCTGCCTGGTGATTGTTGCGCGATGTCCGTTCATTCGTTGTCGCAGCGTCTGCATGGTCTCGCCAATGTACCACGCTTCGGGACATCCTTTCCTGCAGCGTATGAGGTAGACAACGTTGGCCGAGTCGCACGAGTATGTACCGCGTACCTGGTGGGTGGTGTTCTCACGTGTAATAGTGGTATCCATGTCGATGATCTGGCACGTCTTGCAGAGATTGCCATGACAGGGTTGTGTGGTGTCGTGGTCACTGTTCTGAAGACTGGGTAGTTTGCTGCAAACAATGGTTCGTTTGAGGTTGCGCGGTTGTTTGAAGGCAAGTAGTGGGGGTGTGGGGATGACCTTGGCAAGATGTTCATCGTCATCAATGACGTGTTGAAGGCTGTGAAGAAGGTGACGTAGTTTCTCCGCTCCGGGGAAGTACTGGACGACGAAGGGTATTCTGTCGGTTGTGTCCCATGTTTGTCTTCTGAGGAGGTCGGTCCGGTTTTTCGCTGTGGCACGTTGGAACTGTCGATCGATGAGTCGAGTGCCATATCCCGTTCGTACGAGGGCATCTTTCAACGTCTGTAGATGTCTGTTACGCTCCTCCTCGTCTGAGCAGATCCTGTGTATACGGAGCGCTTGTCAATAGGGGATGGCTTCTTTAATGTGTTTAGGGTGGAAGCTGGAGAAGTGGAGCATCATGAGGTTATCCGTGGGTTTGCGGTAAAGCAAAGTGCTGAGGTGACCGTCCTTGATGGAGACGAGTGTGTCCAAGAATGCAACTGATTTTGGAGAGTAGTCCATGGTGAATCTGATGGTTGGATGGAACTTATTAATGTCATCGTGTAGTCGTTTCAGTGATTCTTCGCCGTGGGTCCAAAGGAAAAAAATGTCATCGATGTATCTGGTGTATAACATCGGTTGAAGGTCCTGTGCGGTGAGTAGGTCCTGTTCAAACTTGTGCATGAAGATGTTGGCGTATTGGGGTGTGAATTTGGTCCCCATGGCTGTTCCGTGCGCCTGGATGAAGAACTTGTTGTCGAAGGTGAAGACGTTGTGATCCAGAATGAAGCGGATGAGTTGCAGAATTGCGTCTGGAGATTGGCAGTTGTCGGTGTTGAGTACTGAGGCTGTTGCAGCAATGCCGTCGTCATGGGGGATGCTGGTGTAGAGTGCCGAGACGTCCATTGTGACGAGGAATGTTCCTGGTTCAACTGGTCCATGGGTGCTGAGTTTCTGTATGAAGTCCGTCGTGTCGCGACAGAAGCTGGGTGTACCTTGTACGATGGGTTTCAAGATGCCCTCGATGTAGCCAGAGAGGTTCTCACACAGGGTCCCATTGCCTGAAACGATAGGGCGGCCTGGTGTGTTGGCCTTATGTATTTTTGGGAGGCAGTAGAGATCTCCAATGCGGGGAGTACGTGGGATGAGAGCACGTAGGGTGCTCTGAAGATCTGGATCCAAGGTCTTGATCAGTCTGTTAAGTTGGCGGATGTGTTCCTTGGTCGGATCTGCGGGTAACTGTCTGTAGTGTTCTTGGTTGTTCAGTTGTCGGTATACTTCTTTGCAGTAGTCCGTTCTGTTCAGTACGACAGTGGCACCCCCTTTGTCTGCTGGTTTGATGACGATGCTGTGGTTGGTCTTGAGAGCGCGGATGGCATTGCGTTGTGCTTGGGTGACGTTCGGGGTTGTCTTGTGAATGCGACTGATGAATCTGGCATTGACGCGGCTCCTGACGGCTTGAGCATACATGTCGAGTCTAAGGCAGCGACCTTCCGGAGGGGTCCAATTCGACTCTTTCCTCTTCGGTTGCCGCACCGCAGATCTCTCGGTCTGCTGTTCCGGTTCATTTGTAGTCTGCTTGGGTTCGCTGTTGGCCTCTTGGGGTCTGTGGAAGAATTCCCGGAGCCTCATTCGCCTGATGAATTCCTCCGTGTCTGCCGCGAGGCTGATGGGGTCCATTTTGGTGGTGGTGCAGAAATTAAGCCCTCTGTTGAGGACTTCGATTTCGTCTGGTTGAAGGGTGTAGTCTGACAAGTTGACAATAGATTTCCCTGTTTTGTTTTCTACTGTGACACCGGGGGTGGCTTGGTTGCTGCTGGTGGTGATGCCAAGTTTCTCAAGCTTTCTGTTCTTGGTATGCATATAGGTGGCATAGTATTGTTGTCTCATCTGTTTGGCGGTGTTCCGCAGCTGGTCTGCTGCATCCTGAGCGCAAGTTGAGAATGTGGCCTCTATCTTGGTTTCCAGGTTGCGTCGTCTGCTGTAGAGCTGGCGGACGAGGTGGTTGAGGAGTGTGAGAGAGGTGCGACGGCAGAGTCTCTCAGCGAAGTCTGTGTTGTAGGTCGACTTGAGTGGGTTTGTGATCTGTAACCCTTTCGGGATCTTGTCTGCTTTCTTGCATCATTGTAGAAACTTAATGTCAGTGTCTATATGCGCAATCTTCCTGGAGATCCTCTCCACTTTGAGCCGGCAGTTTGCGGTGTCGATGGTAGCCATGATGTGGAGATGCCGGCGTTGGACTGGGGTGAGCACAGTACGAAGTCTTACAACACCAGGTTAAAGTCCAACAGGTTTGTTTCGATGTCACTAGCTTTCGGAGCGCTGCTCCTTCCTCAGGTGAATGAAGAGGTCTGTTCCAGAAACACATATATAGACAAATTCAAAGATGCCAAACAATGCTAGGAATGCGAGCATTAGCAGGTGATTAAATCTTTACAGATCTAGAGATGGGGTAACCCCAGGTTAAAGAGGTGTGAATTGTCTCAAGCCAGGACAGTTGGTAGGATTTTGCAGGCCTCTGGGGGAGTGAATTCCACAGATTCACAACCCTGTCAAGGTCCCTCATGAATCATGAGAAACTACGTCACCTTCTTCACAGCCTTCAACACGTCATTGATGACGATGAACATCTTGCCAAGGTCATCCCCACACCCCCACTACTTGCCTTCAAACAACCGCGCAACCTCAAACAAACCATTGTTTGCAGCAAACTATCCAGTCTTCAGAACAGTGACCACGACACCACACAACCCTGCCATGGCAATCTCTGCAAGACGTGCCAGATCATCGACATGGATACCACTATTACACGTGAGAACACCACCCACCAGGTACGCAGTACATACTCGTGCGACTCGGCCAACGTTGTCTACCTCATACGCTGCAGGAAAGGATGTCCCGAAGCGTGGTGCATTGGCGAGACCATGCAGACGCTGCGACAACGAATGAACGGACATCGCGCAACAATCACCAGGCAGGAATGTTCCCTTCCAGTCGGGGAACACTTCAGCAGTCAAGGGCATTCAGCCTCTGATCTCCGGGTAAGCGTTCTCCAAGGCGGCCTTCAGGACCCGCGACAACGCAGAATCGCCGAGCAGAAACTTATAGCCAAGTTCCGCACACATGAGTGCGGCCTCAACCGGGACCTGGGATTCATGTCACATTACATTCATCCCCCACCATCTGGCCTGCAAAATCCTACCAACTGTCCTGGCTTGAGACAATTCACACCTCTTTAACCTGGGGTTACCCCATCTCTGGATCTGTAAAGATTTAATCACCTGCTAATGCTCGCATTCCTAGCATTGTTTGGCATCTTTGAATTTGTCTATATATGTGTTTCTGGAACAGACCTCTTCATTCACCTGAGGAAGGAGCAGCGCTCCGAAAGCTAGTGACATCGAAACAAACCTGTTGGACTTTAACCTGGTGTTGTAAGACTTCGTACTGTTAATAAGAGTGTAGTGATTCACTCTCTCAGCCCCAAAACTGCATCTACATTGTACCTTTCCACTCACATAGGAGATACAAATCTCCTTAAATGCTCATAGTATCCACCCATATCTTCTGACATCAGGGCAACTGCAGCAGTCGATGCAATGACTTTGTTAAACACATTTTCGAAGGTCAAGACATGAGAGCTGAAAAAAATAATAGCTTGCAGCAAATGATGGACACTCCTTTGAGGTCAACCAACTATAAGAATGGAAACAAACTATTTTTTAATAAAAATTTAGAGCACCCAATTCATTTTTTCCAATTAAGGGGCAATTTAGCGTGGCCAATCCACCTACCCTGCACATCTTTGGGTTGTGGGGGCGAAACCCATGCAAACACGGGGAGAATGTACACACGGACAGTGACCCAGCGGCGGGATCGATCCCGGGTCCTCGGCGCCGTGAGGCAGCAGTGCTAATCACTGCACCGTTGTGCTGCCCTAGAAAAGGAATAAACTTCAGGATAAAGCAAAAATGTTCTGCTCCTGGTAGGGGCACTGCCCAAACGTAACAAAAATCAACGGAAGCTTAAAACATCAAATGAGAGTGCTGTTAATAGGGTAAATAAAACACTCCAACCCCTGCGATGCCCACCAGGCATGGAAGGCTTCGATGGTGCCTGTCGACACCGCAAATTATGGCCATGCTTAATCATGCACGTGGGATAATTGAATAATCACTCTGTTGATAATGTGAGAGAAGTGAATCTGTGGAGTTCATTATCAGAACCTTATGGGGACCCACATTCCAGACCCTTAAATACTCACGCCTATTGAAGCAGCTAGCAGCAAGGTGGAATCCAGGAAACTTCCAAACTGTGCAAGTACACATATATGTTACCGACTGATCCTTCTGCTGAACCGGGTCTCCAAGGCAGCTGTCACCCTTTCCTTGGGGACAGCCAAACTCTTGCATGCCGAAGCCACAACAGTCTGAACCTGGTCTCTGGTAACTCTGCCTGATGTTCCCATGCCTGTTTCTGCACCTCCGACACAGATCTGATTCCAGTTGCTCGTCATCTGCATGGGGCTGAGCAGTGGCCTAATCTCCAACAGTCCTCCCAATGTCAGAGATTCTGAAAGTCACTTCTTCCACCAGCTCTGGACTGGTGTCGGTGGCATGCTCAGCAGACTGGGACCCCGAGCCTACACTCTAAAACTTGGACCCACCGAGGAGTGTGCTGGTGGAGGGTGCAGGTGAGCAACATGACAGTGCATCTTCTGAAGGACTCTCCCCAGAAGTGGTTTGGAGATGGGACTGTGGCTGGTTTCTCTCCTCCTTAGAAATGAAAGAATTAGTGATCGACTGAGCAGGTCCCTGAATTAAATCAATATCTCAGGAGGTAATGCTGGTTAGTAAACCTAGTGCAGACAGTTAAACTGGCTTAGTGGGGTAGGTTTATTGTTTAATTTGGTGGAGCGGTGAAGCTGACTGGTTAACTTGGTGGAACAGGTGAAGGTGATTGGTTAATCTGGTGAGGAGGGTGACGGTGATTGGCTAACTGACCTGTGGAAGGTCATTGGCTAATTGGCCTGTGGAAGGTGATTGGCTAACTGGCCTGTGGACTGTGAAGGGCTAACTGGCCTGTGGATGGTGATTGACTAACTGCCCTGTGGATGGTGATTGGCTAACTGGCCTGTGGAAGGTGAATGGCTAACTGGCCTATTGAAGGTGATTGGCTAACTGGCCTGCGGAAGGTGATTGGTTAACCTGCCTGTTGGACGAGATTAGCGAACTGGCCATGGCAGGTGATTGGCTAACTGGCCTGTGGAACATAAGAACATAATTCCGGCCCGAAAACCATAACCCTTAATCCCTTTATTCTTCAAAAAACTATCTATCTTTATCTTAAAAACATTTAATGAAGGAGCCTCTACTGCTTCACTGGGCAAGGAATTCCATAGATTCACAACCCTTTGGGTGAAGAAGTTCCTCCTAAACACAGTCCAAAATCTACTTCCCCTTATTTTGAGGCTATGCCCCCTAGTTCTGCTTTCACCCGCCAGTGGAAACGACGTGCCCGCATCTATCCTATCTATTCCTTTCATAATTTTATTTGTTTCTATAAGATCCCCTCTCATCCTTCTAAATTCCAACGAGTACAGTCCCTGTCTACTCAACCTCTCCTCGTAATCCAACCCCTTCAGCTCTGGGATTAACCTGGTGAATCTCCTCTGCACACCCTCCAGTGCTAGTACGTCCTTTCTCAGGTAAGGAGATCAAAACTGAACGCAATACTCCAGGTGTGGCCTCACTAACACATTATGCAATTGCAGCATAACCTCCCTAATCTTAAACTCCATCCCTCTAGCAATGAAGGATAATATTCCATTTGCCTTCTTAATCACCTGTTGCACCTGTAAACCAACGTTTTGCGACTCATGCACTAGCACACCCAGGTCTCTCCACAGCAGCATGTTTTAATATTTTATCATTTAAATAATAATCCCTTTTCCTGTTATTCCTACCAAAATGGATAACCTCACATTTGTCAACATTGTATTCCATCTGCCAGACCCTAGCCCATTCACTTAGCCTATCCAAATCCCTCTGCAGACTTCCAGTATCCTCTGCACGTTTTGCTTTACCACTCATCTTAGTGTTTTCTGCAAACTTGGACACATTGCCCTTGGTCCCCAACTCCAAATCATCTATGTAAATTGCGAACAATTGTGGGCCCAACACTGATCGCTGAGGGACACCACTAGCTACTGATTGCCAACCAGAGAAACACCCATTAATCCCCACTCTTTGCTTTCTATTAATTAACCAATCCTCTATCCATGCTACTACTTTACAATCACCTTCCACAGGCCAGTTAGCCAATCACTGTCCACAGGCCAGTTAGCCAATCACCGTCCACAGGCCAGTTAGCCAATCACCTTCCACAGGCCAGTTAGCCAATGACTGTCCACAGGCCAGTTAGCCAATCACCTTCCACAGGCCAGTTAGCCAATCATGCACACGAGGAGTATCACACGGGTCTGGGATCTCCTGCCATGTCTTAAACCTTATAGGTAAACCTATATAACTACAATACCAAAAAACGAAAGCAAAAATAAATAAATTAGACAATGAAAAGAAAAACTACTTACCAGTCACTTACCAGGGATAAAAAGCACCTCCTCCCCCAAGCTTCGAATTCCCACCTAGCTTCAAATTCCCGGGCCACGGCAGGTGGTTGGCTAACTGGCCTGTGGAAGGTGATTGGCGAAGTGGCCTCTGGAAGATGATTAGCTAATTGGCCTGTGGAAGGTGATTGGCTAACTGGCCTGTGGAAGGTGATTGGCTAACTTGCCTGAGGAAGGTAATTGGGTGACTGGCCTGTGCACGGTGATTGGCTAACAGGCCTGTGGACCGTGATTGGCTAACAGGACTGTGGACGGTGATTGGCGAACTGGCCTGTGGACGGATATTGGCTAACCAGCCTGCGGAAGGTGATTGGTTAACGGGCTGTTGGACGTGATTGGCTAACCATCCATGGCAGGTGATTGGCTAGCTGGCCTGTGGACGGTGATTGGCTAACTGGCCTCAGGAAGGTGATTGGATAACTGGCCTGTGGATGGTGATTGGCTAACTGGCCTATGGGCGTGATTGGCTAACTGGCCTATGGAAGGTGATTGGCTAACTTGCCGGTGAAAGATGATTGGCTAACTGGCCTATTGAAGGTGAGTGGCTAACTGGCCTGCGGAAGGTGATTGGTTAACCGGCCTGTTGGAGGTGATTTGCTAACCGGCTTGTGGCAGGTGATTGGCTAATTGGCCTGTGGAAGGTCATTGGCTAACTGGCCTATGGAAGGTGATTGGCTAACCAGCCTGGTGGAGCTGATTGGCTAACTGGCCTATTGAAGCTGATTTCGGAGGAAAGCTAGTGTTTGAAACAAACCTGTTGGGACTTTACACTGGTGTTGTAAGACTTCTTACTGTGCTCACCCCAGTCCAACGCCAGCATCTCCACATCATGGCCTGAGGAAGGCCATTGACTAACTGGCCTGCCGAGTGTGATTGGCTAACTGGCCTGTTTGAGGTGATTGTCTCACTGGCCTCTTGAAGGTGATTGGCTGACTGGACTTTGGGCGGTGATTGGATAACTGGCCTCTTGCAGGTGATTGGCTGAGTGGACTTTGGGCGGTGATTGGATAACTGGCCTGTGGAAGGTGATTGGCTAAATGGCTTGTGGACGGTGATTGGCTAACTGGCCTGTAGCAGGTGATTGGCTAACTGGTTGGCTGCTCCGGAGGTGATGACGCAGCCAATGGGCGGGGCCAATGTCAGGACAGCTGCTTAAAGGCGAGCGGGAGCGGCAGGGCGGCGCAGCAGAGCTGGTGTCAACATCACCGCATCAAACACAAATAAGTCACCGGGAAGTGCGGTCTCTCCTGCTCCAGGAAGCTTTCCAATCACTTGAATCGCCCAGACGGTGCCTCAGCGATGTTCAGCTGGCTGGGGCGGGATGACCGGGGGAGGAAGGATCCCGAGGTCTTCCACACGGTGACGGACGGCCTGAAGAAGCTCTACAGAACCAAGCTGCTGCCTCTGGAGGAACATTACCGCTTCCATGACTTCCACTCACCCGCCCTAGAGGAGGCCGATTTCGACAACAAGCCCATGCTGCTGCTGGTTGGCCAGTACTCCACCGGCAAGACCACCTTCATCAGGTAGGGAGGGAGGAGAGCCCTCACTCACAGCGCCCCCAGAGGAGGGGAGGGGGCCCTGCCCTGCCCTGCCCTGCCCTACCCTGCCCAGGGCAGTCACTCACAGCGCCCCCCAGAGGAGGGGAGGGGGCCCTGCCCTGCCCTGCCCTGCCCTGCCCTGCCCAGGGCAGTCACTCACAGCGCCCCCAGAGGAGGGGAGGGGGGCCCTGCCCTGCCCTGCCCTGTGCTGCCCTGCCCTGCGCTGCCCTGCCCTGCCCAGGGCAGTCACTCACAGCGCCCCCAGAGGAGGGGAGGGGGGCCCTGCCCTGCCCTGCCCTGCACAGGGCAGTCACTCAGTGCCCCCAGATGAAGGGAGGGGGGCACTGCACAGGGCAGTCATTCTCAGTGCCCCTAGAGAAGGGGAGGGGGCACTGTCCTGCACAGGACAGTCACTCACAGTGCCCCCAGAGGAGGGGTTGGGGCACTGCACTGCAAAGGGCAGTCACTCACAGTGCCCCCAGAGGAGTGGAGGGGCACTGCACAAGGCAGTCAGTCACTGGTCCCAGAGGAGGGTAGGGGGCACTGCCCTGGGCAGTCACTTGCAGCATCCCCAGAGGTGGGGAGGGGCACTGCACAGGGCAGTCACTCTGTCCAGCACCCAGTGAAGGGGAGGGGTCACTGCACTGCACTGCTCAGGGCAGCCCCTCAGTGCCCTGAGTGGAGGGGAGGGGACACTGCACAGGGAAAAATCACTATCCCACCCAGAGGAGAGGAGGAGTCACTGCACAGGGCAGTCACTCTGTGTGCACTCCCCCCCCCCCCCCCCCCCCCCCCCCCAATGTGCACACACACACACACACACATTGTGTGCCCTCTTTGTGTGCTGCCAATTTCCCTCAGCTGGACTTGGTTGCTCCTCTGCCTCTCTCCACTCTGGTCCTGGGATGGTTTTGGCCTTGCAGGAATTTTTGGTCTCCTGATCCTGTCCTCTATCTAATCAGAACCAGGCTCATTTGCACCTTGGTACTTTTACCTGCTTTTGATTCATATGAAATGAAAATCGCTTATTGTCACAAGTAGGCTTCAAATGAAGTTACTGGGAAAAGCCCCTAGTCGCCACATTCCGGCACCTGTTTGGGGAGGCTGGTATAGGAATTGAACCATGCTGCTGGCCTGCCTTGGTCTGCTTTCAAAGCCAGCAAAAACCAGCCCATTTCTGAGATAACAGGTATTTTGCCCAACTACAGTAATCCACAGGAAACCCCTCCTTAAATGATTAGCAGATCCTTATTCCTTTCTTGTGTGTAGCTACCCTCAAATGTATCTAATGCTCTTTACTTCAGCTACTTGCAATGAGTTCCATATTCTTTCCACTCACTGGGTGAGCAGATTTTCCTCAAATGCCAGTATTGTTTGGCAGGACTGCTTATCTGTGGAGGGAGGAACTGGAGTTATGTTTCAGTTCTGTGACCTTCAATCACAGTTACCTGATACAAGGACTTACTTCTCTCCTCAGCTATAACCGGATCTGTGGATTAATTCCAGGTGATTTCTGATGTTGAGCATCTGCAATCTATGACCACCTTAGATTAATAGGCCTTGGTTCTGGCTTTGTCTGCAGGGGGAAGCATCTGCCACATCTACCTTATTAAATCCTTTTGTAATACTTTCAAAATATTAACCCTTTTGAACCACACCCTCTTTTCGAAGAAAAACTGCTCCGGCTTATTCAATCTTTCTTGATAGATATTACCCCCTCATTTCTGGTATTGTGGAATTCCTACAGTGCAGAAGGAGGCCATTCAGCCCATTGAGTCTGCGCCGACCCTCTGAAAGAGCACCCCAACCAAGCCCAATTTCCCCCCACCCTATCTGCAATCCCATAACCCTACCTAACCTACACATCTTTGGACTGTGGGAGGAAATCCACACAGACACTGCAAACCTGGCACAGTCACCCAGGGCTGAAATTGAACCCAGGTCCCTGGTGCTATGAGGCAGCTACTGTGCTGCTGTGTCATCCTTGGTGCACCTTTGTTAGTGTTTCAATGATCATCTTATGGTCAACACAACTCTGTAATGTACTCCCATTGTGTTGTGATCATCATATCATATCTCTTCTCGTACTGGAATCTGGGACTTTATTTTCCTTCTATTATTGGTGTTATTGAACTGACTTTTGGTGATTTATATATCAGCATCCCTAGATCCTTTTGCTCCCCTACCCTTTTTTAGATTTATTTTCTAAGGTATAATGTGCCTCCTTATTCCTACTAAAATGCACACGCTTATAAATTGTGTCCATTATTTCTTTGGAACTGAGTTTGTCCATGTTCTCTCAGCAGGTGCTGCCAGACCTGCCTGAGTTTTTTCAGCCTTTTCGATCCCCAGCATCTGCAGTATTTTGCTGTATTCCTGTTGTTCGATAGCCCTTAACCACTGTACTTATTGATCTGTCTCAAGCTCCAATTGTTTTTCCATCCCCAACTTTTTTGAAAACGTTTTGCATCATGAGCTTTACATATCTTGCACAGCCAATCTGTGCACCGTAAACTACTACAGACAGGAATGGGATAGTGACCCAATCATCTTGAGATTCGTTGAGGGATAAATATTGTCCAGGGCACAGGGGTTAACTTCTTTTGTTCTTTAAAATAGTGCCAAAGGATCTTTTACATCTACTTGGGAGAGGGCAGGCAGGGCTTCTGTTTAACATTTCACCAAAAAAACGACGCCTCTGACAGTGCAGCACGTGCTCAGCATTGAACTGAGTGTCGGTTTTGATTTGGGGCTTGGGTTTGTGGAGTGGAACTTGAACCTGTAACTTTGTAACTCGGGTGAGAGCCCTGTCAACTGAGCCCCAGCTGACATTGAAGGTGATTTTGATTACCCTTTCCTTCTCCCCATGTTCATTGGTAACAATACACAACCCCCACCTCCTCCTTAACTACAGAATGCAATGCTGTTAGACTGCCTATTTCATCAGCTGAGTCTTGTGTCATGATTTGGACAGTAGGGAGATCTCCCAGTTTTCTGCCCATCTTCCTAAAGAAGAGGCATTGCTCCTTGTGGGATCAGGGGGATTAAAAATAAGATGCCTTCAAAAATCATTCGACTTTTAAGTGCATGTCAAATGCATTCAGATTGGGCGGTATGGTAGTGGTTAGCAGTGTTGCTTCACAGCACCAAGGTCCCTGGTTCGATTCCCGGCTTGAGTCACTATCTGTGCGGAAACTGCACGTTCTCCCCATGATTGCGTGAGTTTCCTCGGTGCTCCGATTTCCTCCCAGTAGCCCCGAAAGACGTGCTGTTAGGTGAATTTGACATTCTGAATTCTCCCTCTGTGTATCCGAACAGGCGCCAGAGTGTGGCGACTAGGGGCTTTTCACTAACCTCATTACAGTTAATGTAAGGCTTCTTGTGACAAAAGAGATTATTTTGGAAAGGAGCTGTGTAAATTCAACTAGGCTTTGTACATGGCATCCCAAATTGCCTTCACAGTTATTTCAGTACTGGGACCTCCACTTTTAATATAATAATGACTTGGGTGACAATGAGTTATGCATCCAATTTTTGCAGCGAATATGACTTTTTAGGTGGCACAAACGTTGTGTAGATGGGAACTGGAAGATACATGGGGACTTGGATAGATGAAGTGGGCAAAACTGTGGCACATGCTTTTCACTGTTGGAACTAAACAATCCACTTTGGAATCGAGAGGCAAATTAGAATTATTTTAATGGTGAGATCCAAGATGCTGGAAAGGAGAAAATGGGGATGGGGGAGGGGGGGGGACTAGTGCATAAGTGCAGTTGGTGTTTATTTCAATAGAAATGTTATAAGTAAGATGCTTTGGCTGTGGAGGGGCAAGTTCAGATCTTGGGCATTGCAACCCAAGAAGGATGTACTAGTGAGTAGAGCACAGATTCACCAGAATCATGCCTGGTCTCAGTCGGAGTATATTTAAAATAGAATTGGATAGGTATTTGATGTGGGATATATGGATAATGCGGGGAAGATGAAATTAGCTAACGCTGCAACATAAAACTATTAGGTTTGAAATGCTAGCACAAAAGGACATTGGTATTGATGGGAAGGCGGTGGCGTAGTGGGAAGGTGGTGGTGTAGTGGTATTGTCACTGGAATAGTAAACCAGAAGAGTAAAGCTCTGGGGACCCAGGTTCAAATCCTGACACTGCAGATGGTGAAATTTGAATTCAATCAAAATCTGGAATTAAAAATCTAGTGATGACCATGAAACCATTGTCGATTGTCACAAAAACCCATCTGGTTCACTAATGCCCTTTTCGGGGAGTAAATCTGCTGTCCTTGCCTGGTCTGGCCTAAATGTGACTCCAGACCCACAGTAGTGTGGTTGACTCTCAGTTTCCTTCTCAAGGGTAATTGGGGATGGCAATAAATGCTGGCACAGCCTGCGATGTCCATGTCCTATGAACGAATGAAAAGAAATGAAGTAAAATAGGAATTATTTTATTCACCCCAATACTAAACCTTTCTCCCCATTGCCTCAGTCCTCAAAGTTGGGGATGACATTTACATCGTCAAGACATGTGCAGATCCCCCATGATGTAAGTGGAAAATGGGTTTTGGGTGAATGGCCTATTCCTGCTTCTATAACTTTTGAAGAAAGACCTCTGTTTTGTGAACCATTCCTATTATTGCAAAGACTATTTTGATAGGGCTATACATATAATGTATATTTCACCACTTGTTTATACACAACACTGAGACTGTTCCTTACTATGAAGGAACGATGCTCTAAAATTTGACCTACAATATTGTATATTGTAATCCATCTTGCTATTGTGCTTACTAAGAGTGTCGAGCTCTGCAAAGTGACCCCATTGTGTACATGGTTTGTGACCGCATCAGCTGAATTATGGTGACGTATGTTGCTTAATTGTATACTTGTATAGCATCTGCATCAGTTGACCTTAATTGCTGCAAATATTGATCATTTTCCCTGGTTCTGTCTCAGGTACCTTCTGGAACAAGATTTTCCAGGAATGAGGATTGGACCTGAACCAACTACTGACTGCTTCATTGCTGTAATGAATGGGAATGTGGAAGGTGTGATTCCGGGAAATGCTCTGGTGGTGGATCCGAAAAAGCCATTCCGGAAACTTAATGCTTTTGGCAATGCATTTTTGAACAGGTTAATACATGTTGATCACTTTATAAATTGATAATGGTAATTTGAGATGTACAGAAAGCAGAGGCGTTATTTCGAAATTGGGCTACTTTTACTGCAGTTGTTCTGGGTTAAGCAGCATGAATCTCAGGATTGTATCAAATTTACTGCACATTTGTTGGAGATTGGGGATGTAGGAAGAGGCTATTTGCAGGAAATTAAGGATTCTCAACTGTTGTCTAGTGACAATATGAATTACGCACCCAGTGCCTGATGTGGATATGGGAATTGTAATCTACAAACTCTATTGAATTAGAAAACATTCAAATAAGAGACCGTTGGACTCCAATGTTCTACTCTTTTTGAGGTCTAACTTTGTAAATAAACACTTGCAATGTGACACCCTAGAAGTTGAATGACAGTATTGCAGACAGTGTCTCAATCAAGCTATATCCTTCCAGGACACTCTGGTTACAAATATCTTGTGCAATACAGTCCATATAGCTTGTGTAAATTCAGAGTATTTTAGATTATTTGATTTCACTATTTTGATATTTTTGAAGGATTTCGAATGGGTGTGGGAGAAATGGTCGTGACACTGCATTCATATTGCAGAGGCTCAGGATAATGCTCTGGGGACAAGGGTTCACATTCCATCACATGGCTCGTGGAATCTGAATTCCGTAAATAAATCTGGAATTGAAAGCCAGTCCGAGGAATGGCAACCATCTCCGATTTTGTAGTTTTAAAAACCCATCTGGTTCATTAATGCCATAGGGAAGGTCTGCTGTCCTTATCTGGTCTGGCTTGCGTGTGACTCTCGACTCTTAACTGCCCTTTAAAATGGGGTGGCAAACCACTTGGTTCAAAGGCAAGTGGGGACGGCCAACAAATGCTGGCTTTGTCAGCAACCCCCAAATGCCACATACAAATAAAAAAAAAAAAATAGAATGTTTCATCTTTAGGGGATTTTTAAATTTTTAACTGCTTTTGAGGATGTTAATTGTGTGGAATCGAGGCTGAGAATCTTGATTTGACAAACCAGACTTTTCACCCGAACATAGTTTAATGATCACTATCGGTAATCGTTTCTCCACCAGTGGGACCTTCACCCTTTTTCAGACATAAAGACCCATGTATAAGGAACCACCTGTATTACTGTACACACAAAGCCTCCGTAACGGATACATAGCCACATTTTAAGGCTAAGCCAATAACATTTCAGAGCATAAAAGACAACTTCATTATTACGTAAAGCCAAAATTGGATGAAAGACAAAACTTTAGGGAAAAGAATAAAAATGAACTAACCAAAAGCATTCTGGAAGTTGGTCAGTCAGATTTCCAAAAGAAATCCTAGTTGATGCTGATTATGTGGCCGTGTTTGTTTTAGCTGGCCATGATTTGGTCCGCATTTTTATTTTTCCCTGACTAAAACTCGGTTCTATCTATCTTTGCAGATTTTGTTAGTCTATTCCAGTTGATTAAGAAATTATCTTTTAAAAACAATTCCAAATGATATAGTCACTGAATTAAGAAATTTAAATGAAACGCACGGGGCGGGATTCTCCTCCTTCTGATGCCAAAATCGGGAAACGCAATTGGGTGGGGGGGAGAGAAGGGGGGGTGGGTGGGGGGAAGAGAAGAGGAGGTGGGTGGGGGGAAGAGAAGAGGAGGTGGGTGGGGGGAAGAGAAGAGGAGGTGGGTGGGGGAAGAGAAGAGGAGGTGGGTGGGGGGAAGAGAAGAGGAGGTGGGTGGGGGGAAGAGAAGAGGAGGTGGGTGGGGGGAAGAGAAGAGGAGGTGGGTGGGGGGAAGAGAAGAGGAGGTGGGTGGGGGGAAGAGAAGAGGAGGTGGGTGGGGGGAAGAGAAGAGGAGGTGGGTGGGGGGAAGAGAAGAGGAGGTGGGTGGGGGGAGAGAAGAGGAGGGGGGGGTGGGGGGGGAGAGGGGGGGGGGTGGGGGGGGGAGAGGGGGGGGGTGGGGGGAGAGAAGAGGGGGGGGGGTGGGGGGAGAGAAGAGGAGGGGGGGGTGGGGGGGAGAGGAGAGGAGGGGGGGGTGGGGGGGAGAGGAGAGGAGGGGGGGGTGGGGGAAGAGGAGGGGGGGTGGGGGGAGAGGAGGTGGGGGGAGAGAAATGGAGGGGGGGGTGGGGGGAGAGAAATGGAGGGGGGGGGGGGGGGGGATTCCAGGCAGTGAGATTTACTTGTGCTTTTAAAAATCGTGAAACGGGTGTCGTAGCTGATGAGGTAGAGAGAGGGGGTACAGTAAGTGTCCAACACAGACATAGTTTGGTGACTGCTGTGCAGCTGGCCAAGGCGCTTCTGCCAAGGACAGGGGGAGTAGGGACCGGGGGGGGGGGGGGGGGGGGACACCATTGGTGCAGCCTGCAAGGCAGCCATGCAGCTGTGCACGCTGTTGACTGCCCTGCCTACTGTGAACTTAGGGCCACAGGTCGTATGCCCCATCCCCCTAGGTGCCCTCTGGCCCCAGCCAACCGACCAATCAGCGGGATGGATGTGCTCCAGAGCAACCAGTGCCATCTTGTTGACTGGGATGTGTGTGGGGAATGGAGTGCTAATATCCGGCTGCAGCTTGTCAGCCTCCAGTGTCAATCACGACCCTGGTGAATCCAACTGTTTTCTTTTGGAACTGACCGTGTTCTGTGTGGCGCTGGCGCTTGCCCATTAATAGTTGCTGAATCGGCCCAGGTGCAGCGCCAGTTTTGCTGTCATAGACGTCCATAAATCCTGCCCCAGTGCTAACACTTGGGTCTTGGGAACGGAGAATCCCACCGAAGGTGTTTTTCATTCATCCAAACTAGCCTGGAGGAGGTAGTGGTGGGTGGTATTATCACTGGATGACTAATCCAGGGACCCAGAGTCATGCTCTGGGGACCCGGGTTCGAATCCCGCTACGGCAGATGGTGAAATTGGAATTTATTGGGAAAAAAACTCTGGAATTAAAAAGTGACCAGCTTTCGTAAAAACCCATCTGGTTTGTTAATGCCCTTTTTAGGGAAGGCAATCTGTCGTTCTTATCTGATCTGTCCTATATGAGACTCCAGACCCACAGCAATGTGGTTGTCTGCTAAATGCTGTCAGGGATGGGCAATAAATGCTGGCCCAGCCAGCGACTCCCACATCCCGTGAACAAATAAAAATGTCCCAGAAACCGACTAAATTTATAAAAAGGTATATTTGAATTCCCAGTGACCAACCTAAAGGAATTACACAAGGCTTTAGATTTGGATTTATTGTCACGTGTACCGAGGTACAGTGAAACGTATTGCTCTGCGTGCAGTCCAGGCAGATCGCTCCATACATGAAACACCTAGGACATATAGATATTGATTGAAGCATACAGACTTTGATTGTAACCAACAAACTAAAGGCCATATTATCTAACCTAGCAGGATGAATGAACTACAGAAAAGATATCTCTCACGACCCCCCCCCCCTTTAACTTTTTAACATGCTGAAAACCCCAGTTATACTTCACTGCCTGTTCGGTAGGATTAACAGATTTTAAACCGAAACCAGCACAGCATCACATCATGGTTTCAGCGGGTTTGTGTTTCCTCACATGTAAGAGTGTCTGTTAAATGGTGCTTCGATCGATATCCAGGGAAATCTCAACTGAATACCAGTAGTAAAATGTAATTGGATGATGTCTTTGATTACACTACGTTGAATATTCTGTAGATTTCCATGGGCTGCCGAGACCATCTTCCCTCCCGTATTCTGCCTTGAAATCTACTGACGCACTCGCTGCAGCTGGTTTCTCTTGCTTGCTTTGTGATGCTTAAGAATGAAAAGGCTTTTCTCATGGTTATTTCCCAAATTCAAGTCCAGTTTTTCCATAAATCCCTATTTGAGTCTCTTGTTTAGCACAGGGCTAAATCGCTGGCTTTGAAAGCCGACCAAGGCAGGCCAGCAGCACGGTTCAATTCCCGTAACAGCCTCCCCGAACAGGTGCCGGAATGTGGCGACTAGGGGCTTTTCACAGTAACTTCATTGAAGCCTACTTGTGACAATAAGCGAATTTCATTTCATTTCACTTAGATTTGTTAGTGTGGCTCCATTTGACTGACCTGAGTCACTCTCTCATCAAGGCTATACGAGTACATTAAAGATGCTATTTTGGGCAGCACGGTGGCGCAGTGGTTAGCACTGCTGCTCATGGCGCCGAGGCCCCAGGTTTGATCCCGGCTGTGGGTCACTGTCTGTGTGGAGTTTTCACATTCTCCCCGTGTTTGCGTGGGTTTCGCCCCCATAGCCCAAAGGTGTGCAGGATCCGTCACACTAATTTGCCCCCTAATTGGGAAAAAATGAATTGTGTACTCTAAATTTATTTTTAAAGAAGATGCTATATAAATATAAACATCTAAAGATGTTTCCTATGAGCATTACTTAAATAAAAATATACTGAGCCACATAAGGAGGTCAGATGATCAAAGGCTAGGTGAAAGAAGAAGCTCTTAGGATGAGGGAGAGGCGTAAGGAATGAGTTCTAGAGCAAGGGTCTTGGGTAACTAGGTAGTAATGTCTGGGAAGTTCAAATCCCATCATGGCAGCTAGTGGAATTTAAATTTGATTAATAAATCTGGGATTAAAAACAGCTAATCTCCATATCGGTGGTCATGACGTCTATTTGTCGTAAAGACCCAACCGGTTCACCAACGTCCTTGAGGAAAGGAAATTGGCTACCTTTGCATAGTCTGGCCTGCACATGATTCCAGATCGGCAACAATGTGATTGACTCTTAACTGCCTTCTGAAATAGCCCAGCAAACTCTGTTAAGGGTAATTGGCAATATTGCCCACCTTGATGGGCTGTGGGTATGCTGGCAAAGAATGAAGAAATAATTTGTTGTGCTGTTAAAATACACTAGTCCAGAATGCAGATGTCAGGGGTAGGTGGGTTATGGGGGGGGGGGGGGGGGGGGGGGGCGCAAGAAAGTAAGTCAGGGGATGTCACAAAGCTGGAAAAAGGCAGTCTTCCTGATGGCATGAATGAAATCTGAAGCTCCTCTTGGGGTCAAATGTGACATCTGTGATCTGGACAAACTAAATTGGTCTCCAACATTTGCTAGGCAGCGTGATGGAGTTGGTAACGACAAAGAACAAAGAAAAGTACGGCACAGGAACAGGCCCTTCGGCCCTCCAAGCCTGCGCCGACCATGCTGCCCGTCTAAACTACAATCTTCTACACTTCCGGGGTCCATATCCCTCTATTCCCATCCTATTCATGTATTTGTCAAGATGCCCCTTAAATGTCACTATCGTCCCTACTTCCACCACCTCCTCCCTTTGTGTATTTATAAAAAAATAAAAAATAAAATTTTTTTTTAAAAAAAAAACTTGCCTCACACATCTCCTCTAAACGTTGCCCCTCGCACCTTAAACCTATTCCCCCTAGTAATGGACCCCACTACCCTGGGAAAAGGTCTCTGACTATCCACTCTGTCTATGCCCCATATAATTTTGTAGACCTCTATCAGGCCGCCCCTCAACCTCCTTCGTTCCAGTGAGAACAAACCAAGTTTATTCAACCTCTCCTCATTGCTAATTTTTTTTTTTTTTTTTTTTTTTGTTTCAAATGTTTTATTATAGACTGGTTTAACGTTTTAGAAAAAGAATCCTAGGATTTTTCCTCCCGTATGTTTTTGCTTGACCTCTTTCTGGTCTATGCTGCCAGCTGAGGTCGTTCGACCGAGATACCCAAATTGACTGGAAGGCAGTAGATCATTTTGCCACATTTCTAGCTCCTTTACTTGAACATCAAATCGGGGGCTAATGACACCACACTTGTTCAGACTGCCTGTGAGATTGACAACTATTTTTCCACCCCTGTGGTTATCAATAATTTCAAACTCTCCAATGTAGCCATGCTTCATCATTCCAGTCAGGAATCTGTAGGGCGTGGAGTTTGGAGCAGCAAGTGGAGAGTGTGTCAGAGAAGGGATGGTTTACATTGATACAGTTACCGGATAGCATTTATAATTTGTGAGCTGTCTAGGTACTGTGACAGCGATGGTTGAACTATCCTACTTGTAAAAGGATCATGAA
Organism: Scyliorhinus torazame; assembly: GCF_047496885.1. Lineage (NCBI taxonomy): Eukaryota > Metazoa > Chordata > Chondrichthyes > Carcharhiniformes > Scyliorhinidae > Scyliorhinus > Scyliorhinus torazame. The sequence continues at coordinate 328,401,359 of NC_092710.1, forward strand.
CGAGAGGGCACTGAATGTTGTGAGAACCTTTTTATTGTACAACGAGTAGCTTGGGTCTGGATTGCACTTCCTGAAAATGTGATGGAGCATTAGGGCAATCGGGGCATTAGGTGATGATTTAATAATCTTTATTGTCACACGTAGACTTACATTAACACTGCAATGAAGTTACTGCGAAAAGCCCCTAGTCGCCACATTCCGGCACCTGTTCGGGTCACCGAGGGAGAGTTCAGAATATTCAAATTACCTAACAGCACGTCTTTCGGGCCTTGTGGGAGGAAACCGGAGCACCCGGAGGAAACCCACGCATACACTGGGAGAAGGCGCAGACAGTGACCCAGGCTGGGAATCTAATCTGGGACCCTGGTGCTGTGAAACAGCAGTGCTGCCCACTGCTACTGTGCTGGCCGCAGTGCTACCGTGCCACCTTCTTCTGCCAGCTTGCAGAAAAATGGCACTGTCAAAATGCTTATTTTGAGATCTGGTACAGACACAATGGGCCAAGTGACCTCCTGCACTGTGACAATTCTGTGATTCTGAAATATGATTTGGAAGGATTAAGGGAGTTCTGGGAAAGTTGGGCAGCAATTTGGGAGATGAAATACACATTCAAAACTTTGGAGAGGAAAAGGAGGTTGGAGATGGGTTGATGGTGGGACCAAAAGTTTTTTTTTTTTTTTTTGAGGGGTTTATTTACAGCAGATTTAAAGGAGCAAGGGGCAGCACCTGTAAAGAGAAACATCAACAATATTTGCCAACATGCGAATCAAGTTGGGTGGTCAATGCTGAGAAATGGAATCGAAGAGCAGGAGGTGGGAATCATGGACAAGATCAGCCTCCAAGAGCATGAGGAGAGGTGGGAGAGAGCTGCTGATAGTCTTTATCCTGCTGGCAGCAATCCACATTTTCTTTAGGCCTTCGACCCTTGGGTTTTGGCTACATTCCAAAAAATCCCTTTGGAATGGCATCTTTTTTTATGCCTCAAAAAAAAGCACAAAGTGCCGAAGAAGCTTCTAATTCTTGCTTTGCCATGTCTATTCTTGTTGCTACCTATTCATTTCCTAACAGAAGAATTTTCTTTTTGTACTCATTGATGCAGCATAGAAGGTCACAGCCGTCTTAATGTTCCCTTCAGGTATTGGTCAATTCTATTTGAAGGTAATTATCGAATCTACTGTCACTGATCACATAAATTTATGTTCTCGTTAATGACCTCTGCCACTGGAAACCTTTTTCTCCCCATTTGCCCTATCGAAAATGAATCCACTAGTCACTTATTCATTTTGCTGCAGAATGTCTCAGCAGTAGCAGTGTTGCCTTTGTCACCATAATCTGTATTGAAGGGCTGGAAGGCAAACGGGAAGTTGATCAGTCTGCAGAGAGACCATACTGACTAACTTGGCCTAAGTGTTGCTTTGTAAATAAGGTACAGCTAAGATATTCAAGCCTCCTGAAGATAACAATAAGGCCAAGTGATCATTATTATAGGCTCGTAAGTTTCAGTAGAAAATATCAGGACGATTAACGAGAGTTCCTTTGACTTTGACGGAGTCCCATATTTTTGTACGATTACAACTGCAACAAAATTAATTGGTCTGTCTGGAAAGGATTTCTGTAAGTTTTCAGAATGTCAAAGGATTCCTTTTTGTCAGAGGGTGATTTTGAATTTGGTGTGCTTGGTTTGAACATTGTTGGCCTCTCCCAGCTCTGGGTTTTTTCTTTATTTTTCATAGATGTATTTTAAAACTGAGGTCTTATTGATGTGCATCTTTTTGCTTCTCTCTCCTACCCACACTATGGATTTTTTTGTTTAGATTCTGTGAACTGTCAGTCTATTCTGATGATTCAGTTTTTTAACATTAATGCGCAAACTTATGGGTCTTCCGGAGTTTGAATATTTGACGTGTATTGGCCTCTAAAACTGGATGCATCACATGGGATGTTGCTGAATCAGAAGTTTGGTCACAACCTTCTCTTGACTTGGGTCCTGTGTTGTTCTGTAATTGAACATGCTTGGCTTTTTAAATGTCACTGCTGTCCATTCATTTTAAATGTCACTGCTGTCCATTCATTTAACTTATTTTAGTTATGGAGCCAACTGAGGCTTGTGGACCTCTTTTCCAGCACCACTCATGGAAGCAGTGTGGCATGACTTGGTCATCTGTGCAATTCTCTGCACTGAATAGTTCTTTCCTATGTCTTTATGCACTTGATCCAATTCATGCTATATTTCTGGGCTGCTTCCTTTATAGAATCATAGAATTACTAGTGCAGAGGAGGCCATTTGGCCCATTGAGTCTGCACCAACCCTCTGAAAGAGCACCAGTAGGACCACTTCCCCACCCTATCGCCATAACGCCACCTAACCTTCACACCTTTAAGGGGCAATTTAGCATGGCCAATCCACCTAACCTGTACATCTTTGGACTGTGGGCGGAACCCACGGAGACACACAGTCACAAGACTGGAATTGAACCCGGTCCTTTGACCCTCTGTATGAAGTTTCTGAATCGGGTGTTGATCTAAATTAGCAATTGTGCTGCAAACACTAAACCCTTCAACCCTGTGTAACCCCTGACTTAATCGCTAATCATGAATTATTGCATTCTATGATCCATTTCTTTTCCTTACCTTGAGCCTCTAAGCTTTAAAATGTGGAACTTTCCCTGTTGACCTTTTTGTATATCATGTTGCAGGCTTTCCACAATTCAGCTGTGTCACTTTGTTCAGGCACCTAAATGTGCAGGTTAGATGCGGCTCTGGGGTTAGAGAGGGGGAGTCGGCCTAAGTACAGTCCTCTTTCAGAGCCTCATTGCAGACTCAATGGGCCGAATAGCTGCCTTCTATACTGTAGAGATTCTATGGTTCAATATCTTTTTAAAATTAAACTGTTAATTGTCTGAATATGGTTCTGATTCATCTGTTAGATACTCAATCATTCTTGATATTTGAATATTGCTATTGTAGCATAAATTGTGATCATTCAAAATCTGCCATCCTTCTGTTTTGTCCTGATGAATGTAAGATGAAGAGCTTCAACAATATATCTCTTCATCAATATTCCAAGTCTTTGAAAATGGCAGCACAAAGTGGACAAGCATAAGGAATGCTTGCCTTCATTGGACGGGGCATAGAGTATAAAAACTGAAGTCGATGCTGCAGTTGTATAGAACTTTGGTCTGGAGGCTTTGGAGAGAGTGCAAAGGAGATTTACCAGGATGCTGCCTGGTCTGGAGGGTGTTTGTTATGTGGAGAGGCTGAATAGACTCGTATGGTTTTCATTAGGACGATGGAGGTTGAGAGGTAACCTGATAGAGGGCTACAAGATAATGAAGGGCATGGATACAGTGGATGGGCAGGCACTCTTTCCCAGGGTGGAGGGGTCAGTCACCAGGGGGGCACAGGTTTAAGATCTGTGGGGCAAAGTTTAGAGGAGATGTGCGAGGCAGGGTTTTTACGCAGAGGGTGGTGAGTGCCTGGAACGCGTTGCCAGGGGAGGTTGTGGAAGCAGATACATTAATGGCGTTTAAAAGTCATCTTGACAAATACATGGATAGGATGGGTATAGAGGGATACTGCACAAGGAAGTGCTGAGGGTTTTGGCCAAGGTTGGTATGACCGGTACAGGCTTGAAAGGCCTGTTCTTGTGCTGTAGTGGTCTTTGTTTGTCTTGTACTACCAAGTGACTGTTTGTTTGATTTTTGTTGAGGTGATTCTTACTTGACTGCAGTTTTCCCCAATTGATCCTCTCTCAAAGAAAGCTACTCCCAGCTGCTGTATGGGTTTTTAGACTATTTTGGCTCTCTGTAATTTAATGTCTATTTTTCACATTTTCTATTCTGACATCGACAATGTGCACAATTTGATGAGGATCTTTGGAAAATGTGCAACAATCATGGTCTTGCCCTCCTCAACTTGTATGGCTAAATGCCCCACGATATCGTGTATTTAGTCCCCAAGCTGGGAATTAAGGAATGGTGGGGAATGCTATGAATATTCATTGGGAAAAGATTTATGCCGATGCACTGAAAATTAATACAAGTTTTTTTTGGACCTTTTTGATTGCTAGTTATCCAAGTGTAATTAGTCCAAAAGCTAAATGGTTTGTGTTTTTTTTTAAATGCTATAATGTTTTGGCTACAATTCAGAACTGTTTATGTTTCTCCTGATTTTGTAGTTGCTACCTTGGGAGTAAATTGAATGGTCGTCTTCAACTATTTCTAAACAAATGTTTGCGATTCTATAGAGGTAATTTAAACTTGCATTTTGTGCATATCTATCTCTCCTTGTGTCAGTGTTGCTTATACATGCTGTGTTACAATTTATCACGTCCACTTGATTAGTTCAAATATTTATTCATTCAAAACAGCAAGAGACCACACAGTGGTGTGACGACTAGGGGATTTTCACAGTAACTTCACTGCACTGTTAATGTAAGCCTACTTGTGACAATAAATAAAGATGATTATTATTCCAAAGACTGCTGTCAGGTACTCTTCTGAGTCCAGGTTATCTTCTGACAATATTCCATTGTATTGATCTTGAAGTTGGAATTCAACTTTGTCTCCTTGAAGTTGCTCTTTTACCAGCAACAACAAACATTTATACGTGCTTTTGACATGGTGAAACATACCACGAGTTGCTGGAAATATAATCTACCAAAATTGAAATCCAGCTGAAGGACACTGGATAGGTGGCCTAAAGTGTGGCTAAAGAGAGAAGTTTCAAGGAATGTCTTAAAGGAGAGAGGTGAAGATTGGAAAGAGAATCCAAGAGTTTGGGAATCATCCTCCAGTAGGACGTAAAGGATGCTAAAAGAACAAGATTTTCTTCCAGGTTCCTTGTGTAGAAGGAGGCCATTTGGCTCATCGAGTCTGCACTGACCCGTGGAAAGAGCACCCTACTTAAGCCCAGGCTTCCACCCTATACTCGTAACCCCACCCATCCTTTTGGACACTTAAGGAGCAATTGAGCATGCCCAATCTACCTAAGCTGCACATCTTTGGACTGTGGGAGGGAACCAGAGGAGGAAACCCACATGCACACTGGGAGAACGCGCAAACTCCACACAGACAAGTCACCCGAGGCTGGAATTGGACCCTGGAGCTGGGAGGCAGCAGTGCTAACCACTGTGCCACCTGGCTACTTGTGGTAGTTTGTCTCCAATCTCAGCACGAGTTGTTACGATATCCATTCTTGGAAAAAAGGACTGGAGGATTTCTAATGAGAGATTTAGGAACTTCAAATAATAGAAATATGCTTTCCATATTTCCCTGCAGTAGGCTGAATCCGGCCAGCTTCATCGATCCTTTGGTGACCGGCTGAGAGGCAGGGAGGCTGGAACAATGATGTGAAAATCCCATTGTCATTTTAACAGAGGTGAGGAAAGTTGGCAGATCTGCTACCTGCCTTTTAGCCCATTCAAGTCATTTAAGCGACGTGGGCATTTTGACTGTGGGAGTGGGGGAACACTACCACATGGGAAATTACCCCGTGAAACCCAACAGGCTCCAAATAAGCACTCAACCCATGGAGGGACACCGAGGGCAGTGGTGCCCCACCCCACCATGGCAATCACATCACCTTAGGGCTATCATGGCATGCCTGCCTAACCCTGGTGTCCCTCAACTCCACTTACCCTCTTTTCAGACGCCTCCACCATTGAAGTGTCCTCTGCTGTTGCAGCCTCCGCAATGCTCACTGCTTACTATTCTTTAAATGCTTCGTTTTTTTGCATCTACTAGTGAGTGCAGGTGCCTCTGTTTTAACAATTTGTTTAAAAGATGCATCTCTGACAGTTGTGATCCACATTGATACTTCACCTGAATAATGCAAGTGCTACCAGAGTTGAAGCTGACACCTATTGTATCTGGATGTTTGGGTCATGAGGATGCAGAAGAGAGATCTTTAAATGTGGAAGTTGAGGGATTGACTGATTTTTGAGGTGACCAATGGAACAAGGGCATGGCAACAAAATTAAGGGGATTTGATTAATGAATTGACTAAACTCTCTTTAATGAGACACTATGCAAGGAATTAGCATGAGCAGACTGCATAATCTCTTTGAAAAGAAAAGTGGTTGCTAAATATTTGGGGGGGGCGGATGAGGATGAAATTTAAAGGCTTGTGGGATGGCCCCCAAGTTACTCCATGGGACGGGGGTGCAACGGAGCTAACCCCTGACGCTCCCCCCTCTACCTGCAGCTGCCAGTTCTGGAGGCCTGCTGTCATCTTGACGAGGGTCTCCATGCTCACGGCCATGGAGCGCACATCACTCTGTGACTGTGCCACCACCTTCTGGGTCTGTGCCAGATCAGCTAGTGACTGCACCATCTCCCTCTGGAGCTGGGCCACCTTCCTCTGTCTGTGCCACATCGGCCAGCGCCCAGGCAATGCCGATGACACTGTCGTGACCGCTGTGACTGGCCCACTTTCTGGAGTGCCGCTGAAATGTCCAGGTGGCTCTGGTACATGGCTGCCTATAAACAGGGCAGCTGTGTCCTGGACCTCGGCCACCGATTGGCCTTGGACACCTTGACCCTTGACTTTGGCCCCAAGGCCTCTACTGTGGACGCCACTCGTGTGGTGTTAGCCTGGGTGGCACGCATGGTCAGCACTACCTCCTGCATGCGGTTGATCTACTTCAACTGCACCTGCAAGTGCTGGCTGTTTGTAGTCCCCCTCCAGTCTTCTCCCTTCAGCGGTGATTATGAGTGGCCTTCTCTGGGTCCTAGCCCATGCCGCTCCATGGCCTCTGCCATCTGTGTCGAGGCATGGCGAACAGCAGTGGATGACAGCCTCCTTCCCACCCGGGTACAAGGATGACCACCTCTCCTCTACTGCATCGAGCAAGGTCTCGAGTTCAGCGTCCGTGAAATGGGGCGTCTCTCTCCTTGCTGCCCTCTTGTTGGCTGGGATGGTGTGTGTGGAGAGAAGTGTGTGTGTGTGTGTGTGTATATGCGGCTGACTAACAATTTATCGTGCCATGCTCATCAGTTTCCATAACTAATGATTTAAGAAATCTTTCTAAATCCTGCATTTTAAGTGAAGTAACTAAATACAACCGCCTTTCCCCTGTTGATTGTGATCTGTTATCTTAAACTGTACATCATTCATTCATTCATTCATTCATTCATTCATTCATTCATTCATTCATTCATTCATTCATTCATTAACTGCCATGGATCTCCACCACTATCTGCCGTGTGCTCCCCTGGCACATTCACATGGGTCAACAGCATCTCAACAATTCTATCCAACATCCATTTTTCTACTTTTCTTCAACCTTCTAATAACTGAGGGATAGGAACAGACAGTATGGGAAGGTATTTAATTTGGGGAGGGGGGAATTATACTGCCATTAGACAGGAGCTGAGGAGCATAAAGTGGAAACAATTGTTCTTGGGGGAAATGCACAACAGTATTGTGGGGGTTGTTTAAGGAGCACTTGCATTGAGTGCTGGATAGTTTTGTCCAACTGAGACGAGGGAGGAATGGTAAGGTGAAGGAGCCGTGGATGACGAGAGAAGTGGAGCTTCTAGTCAAGAGGAAGAAGGAAGCTTACGTAAAGACAAAGGAAGCTTGCACAAGGTTGAGGAAGCAAGGATCTGGCACGGCTCTAGAGGGTTACAAGGTAGCCAGGAAGGAACTCAAAAATGGACTGAGGAGAGCCAGAAGGGGGCATGAAACAGCCCTGGCGGGAAGGATTAGGAAAAACCCCAAGGTGTTCTACACTTGTGTGAGAAATAAGTGGATGATCAGAGTGAGAGTAGGGCTAATCGTGGATAGTGGAGGGAACTTGTGCCTAGAGTCTGAGGAAGTAGGGGAGGCCCTAAGTGAATATTTTGCTTCAGTATTCACCAGAGAGAGGGGCCTTGTTGCTCATAAACAGTGGGAACCAGGTTAATCGACTCTTAACAGGTTGATATTATGAGAAGCGTCAGATAAGTCCCCTGGGCCTGGCGTGATATACCCAAGGTTACTACAGGAAGCGAGGGAGGAGATTGCTGCGCCGTTGGCGATTATCTTTGCGTCCTCTCTCTCCATTGGAGTAGTACCGGATGATTGGAGGGAAGCGAATGTTGTTCCCCTGTTCAAGAAAGGGAATCGGGAAATCCCTGGGAATTACCGACCCATCAGTCTTGCGTCTGTGGTGAGCAAATTATTAGAAAGGATTCTGAGAGATAGGATTTATGATTATTTAGAAAAACATAGTTTGATTAAAGATAGTCCGCATAGCTTTGTGAGGGGCAGGCCGTGCCTCCATAAGCCTCATTGAATTCTTTGAGGAAGTGATGAGACACATTGAAGATCGGGCTGTGGATGTGGTGTATATGGATTTCAGGAAGGCATTTGATAAGGTTCCCATGGTATACTCATTTAGAAATTTGGCTGTCTGGATACAGAATTTATTGCCCAAAAGAAGACCGCGAGTGGTCGTGGATGGAAAGTATTCTGCCTGGAGATCGGTGACCAGTGGTGTCCTGCAAGGATCTGTTCTGGGCCATCTCCTCTTTGTGGTTTTTATAAATTACTTGGTGAGGTTAATAGTTTGCCGATGACACAAAGGTTTGGGGAGTTGTAGATAGTGTTGAGGGTTGTTGCAGGTTACAACAGGACATTGACAGGATGCTGGGCTGGGCTGAGAAGTGGCAGATGGAATTCAACCTTGATAAATGTGAAGTGATGCATTTTAGAAGGCTGAATTTGAATGCTGAATACAGGGTAAAGACAGGATTCTTGGAAGTGTGGAGGAACCGAGGGATTTTGGGGTCCACTTACATCGATCCCTCAAAGTTGCCACCCAGGTTGATAGGGTTGTTAAGGCATGTGGTGTGTTGGCTTTCCTTAACCGAGGGATTGAGTTTAAGAGCCGTGAGGTTTTTCTGCAGCTTTATAAAACCCTAGTAAGACCGCACTTGGAATATTGTGTCCAGTTCTGGTCGCCTCATTACAGGAAGGACGTGGGTGCTTTGGAGAGGGTACAGAGGAGATTTACCAGGATGCTGCCTGGTCTGGAGGGCATGGTTGAGGGAGCTAGGGCTTTTCTCACGAGTGAAGAAGGCAGAGGTGTGACTTGATAGAGGTGTACAAGGTGATGAGAGGCATGGATAGAGTGGATAGCCAGAGACTTTTCCCCAGGGCGGTAATGGCTGTCACTAGGGGACATAATTTTAAGGAGGAAGGTATAGGGGAGATGTCCGAGGTAGGTTCTTTATTTAGAGTGGTGGGTGTGTGGAATGCACTGCCAGCAGAGGTGGTGGAGTCAGTCATTAGGGACATTTAAGCGACTCTTAGACAGGCACATGGACAGCAGTAAATTGAAGGGGTGTAGGTTAGATTGATCTTCGATTTGGATAAATGGCACAACATCGTGGGCTGAAGGGCCTGTACTGTGCTGTACTGTTCTAGGTTCTGACTGCCTCCTGTCTACTGCCTGCTGTAAGTATTGTATCTCATCGTTATGCACTTTTTCTTTCTCTAACTGTTTTCAGCACTTCCAAGTTATTTTTTTCTGTAGGATATGTGAAACAGTTTTTTTTGATGTCCACATTTTAAATGCATCCACTTATCAATGATCTCTTTCTTGTCCTAGTCTCCAATACGTATCACAAAAGATGGCAAAATGTACACCTCAGCATTCTTTTTTTTTCTCCAATAACGTGTCTTTCACTCTGACAAAGCTGGTCTTAGTTATCCGTCAGATTTGACAATCTCCTCTCCCATTGTCAGTGATCTATCTAGACAAATGAACCTTTTCATTTGTTCCAAGGTTTGATCATTTATTTAAATTTTCATACCCTGGATTAGGCCTCTGCTTTTACCATTGTATTGGTTGTCTTCACATTCCTTCTTAATCGTGTTCCTCGCTCCTTGCTTTGACTTTATTTGTAATTTCTTGGCAGTGTCTTTCTGACTCTGCAATCAGCAGTGTCGTCCGCATCTCCAATTTTTATGTTCAAGCCCTCGCCCCAAATGTTTATCTGTCGTTTTGAAAATATTTTCAGTATACGGGATGAAGAAACAGTTTTTGGGATATAGCATATCCCTGGCATACTCCTCGTTGATTGGGAAGCTGTCTCGACAAGCTGCAATTGAGTTTCACCACTGCTGATGAATTTGTCAATTTCTGGTTTGCAGAAACACTCCCATTATTTTCCGATGGTTGACTCTGAAATGCCTTCTCAAAGTCTATAAAGTTCTCCAGCTTCCACCCTAAACACATTAAAGAAGCCATCTCTTATGGACAAGCTCTCCGTATACACAGGATCTGCTCAGACGAGGAGGAGCGTAACAGACATCTACAGACGTTGAAAGATGCCCTCGTATGAACGGGATATGGCGCTTGACTCATCAATTGACAGTTCCACACGCGCCGCAGCGAAAAACCGCACCAACCTCCTCAGAAGACAAAAACGGGACACAACCGACAGAATACCCTTCGTCGTCCAGTACTTCCCCGGAGCGGAGAAACTACGTCATCATCTTCACAGCCTTCAACACGTCATTGACGATGAACATCTTGCCAAGGTCACCCCCACACCCCCACACCCCCACTACTTGCCTTCGAACAACCGCGCAACCTCAAACAAACCATTGTTTGCAGCAAACTACCCAGTCTTCAGAACAGTGACCACGACACCACACAACCCTGCCATGGCAATCTCTGCAAGACGTGCCAGATCATCGACATGGATACCACTATTACACATGAGAACACCACCCACCAGGTACGCGGTACATACTCGTGCGACTCGGCCAACGTTGTCTACCTCATACGCTACAGGAAAGGATGTCCCGAAGCGTGGTACATTGGCGAGACCATGCAGACGCTGCGACAACGAATGAACGGACACCGCGCAACAATCACCAGGCAGAAATGTTCCCTTAAACCTGGTGTTGTAAGACTTTGTACTGTGCTCACCCCAGTCCAACACCGGCATCTCCACATCAAAGTCTATAAAGCATACATACACCTGGGTTTTGCAGCTCCAGGTATCTGACTAAGTTAAAGATGCCCTCTTGTGTTCCTTTCTTAGATCTGACTCCTGACTGGTTATCATCTATCTCTGTTCCAAAAGGCTGGTCATTTATTTACAAAATGGTTACTAAATAATTGTCATCACATGGCTTATGAAGCTTATTGTCCTGTGCTTGGAACACTCAGGGACTTGACTGACTGTGTATGATCCTCTGGCAGGCATCCTGGGTGTTTTTGTTGCAAAGGTCTGTCTGTATCCCATGTTAAAACATTTGGGGCTTTTGGCATTATGTTGCTAGGAAGATAGTGGTGGTACATGTCACTGGACTGGGGTGATGCTCTGGGGGGCATGGGTTGAAATCTCACCATGGTACCTGGCGGATTTCGAATTCTGTTAGTCTGGATTTGCAAGCTATTCTCCACTTACTATCCATTTATTGTAACAACACATCTAGTTCGCTAATGTCCTTTAGGGAAGGAAAACTGCCATCCTTACCTGGTCTGGCCTACATGTGACTCCAGATCAAATGCAATCTTAACAGCCCTCTGAAATGGTCTAATATACCACTCCAGTACAAGGGCAACTAGAGGTGGACAACAATTGCTGCCCTTGTCAGTGTCTCCCGTCTCCTTCTTCTCAATGACATCTGCATCCCATAAAATAACTTGGGGGAGGGGGGGGGAACCTTGCTCATTCCCAGACGTTTTCCTTCCTTTTTGTTTCCCAGGCATTTTAAAAATGCATTTACATCCCTGAGGTGCATCTGGACCATGAACCCGTAGTCTATTTTGTTGTTGTGTGCTTTTTAGGGAAGGAAACCTGCCTTCCTTGCCTGGTCTGGAGTCACATAGCCCTAAAGGACATTAGTGAACCAATTGGATTTTTACAACAATCTGAAATTGATTCATAGTCCAGACGTTTGAGTTTAAATTCTACCATGGTGGGATTGAAACGGGGGGTCCACAGAGCATTACTCTGGATCTCTGGTCCAGCAACAATACCATTGCCTCTTCTCGGTTATCTCTGGTGATTGGCCAGCAATAATTGAAAAGCAGTATTGGGGGGGGGTGAGGGGAGAGATGTGGTTTAACCTAAACCAGCAACTAAGTCTGCTCCAGATTAAAAAAAAAACAGAGCATAGCCTCAAACAACGGCTTTATAACTTGTCTTATTATGATGTAGTTTTCACCATCCCCTTAAAATAACTGCCAAATAAACTGTTTCTAAAGATGAGCCAACAAAATCTATTTGAAGCATTATAATACTTTTTTACTTTCTAAATTGTGGTAACACTGCTATTTTGAGATAATACGTAATCCTATGCACCCTTTGCTTTGGAGGGCTGGACATTAAAACATGTGCAGAATGAAAACAGCATGCACATTGTGCAGCTAGTAGCAGATCTGATCTGAATCAAATGCCTTATCACAATAAGATACTCAGTTGAGAATGAAGTTTAATTCGGCAGCAAGTAAAAATCCACTTGGGATATTTTGATGCCAATTTCTAAAGGAGTCTATGATCTTTGTCAAGTGCCAAGTTAAATGATCATGAATCTGAGCATTCAGGATTTCAACTTGGTCAATGTTTTTCTGAGCTCTTTGAAACAAAGCTTACTACTGTATGGAAGAATTGCTCGTGGGTCTTTGTTGACTTGAAAAATATCCGTAGTGGCAGAAAGGAACAAAAGGCAAATAAAATGCAAGTGTTTTTATTTGATTTGAAATTTTCATTGGCCTCGCCCTTCAAATCTTAAATCTGAACTTGGGGGAGGTGACATTGTGGCTTCTCTTCATGATCTTTTAGTTTCGAAGCAAAAATCAACATTTTTGTTTTCGTACCATCTTTTTAGTAAGCTGAATAAAGGAGCAAGGAGTTATTTGTGGGTGTTTTAAGGCGAAGAGGCAGAAGACTTGGGGAAAGCTTCTTAACAGTTGGACCTCAGCAGCTGAAAGCATTGCCACTAATGTGGGGTGAGGCACACACAGGCTTGCATGTGTGTGATGCCTTTCTTAATCTTTGTCTCAAAACATTTTTCTGCAATTCATAGTTGTAGACATCACTGTAATGTAGAAAATAGTGACCCTGAGAAGAATCTTGAGATGCAAGAGGCAGAGTGGTTAAGGGAGGGCATTTGTGGCCGAGGCAACTGAAATGATGAAGCAGTTAACATGATGATGCGGATTGTAGAACTAATAAAGAGATAGAAAGAGGAAAGTTGTCAAGACTAGGATAAAATTTTGTGAGCAATTGTGTTGGTCAACAAGCAGTGATCACTAGGTGAAGAAGACCTGAGGCTAGTGAGCATGGGCAGCAGTGTTTTGGATGACCTATTTATGGAGGGAGGCTGTGAGCAGATACTGTCTTTGATTATTTTCTCCAGAAGCTTCTGAGCTGGCAGATCTCATTCAAGAGATGAAGAAAGGTTGGTGAGTTTTGGTTTTGCATTACATTTTTTAACATGTGCTTGAGGCATCTGGGAGAAATGGAAGGAGATGGCATTTAATCACTTGTGAAAATGTTAAATTAAGATTTTCCCTTCAGTTGGTTAATCTTGCATTTAATTCTGCAACCGTGACGCAAAGCTGCACAACACTAATTCATATGCCGGAGCCATGTCAAAGCAACGTTTCCCAGTGCGCCTGTTGGATCCAGCCCAATCATTATAACTGCTTGCAGCATTCCTGGGAGGTTCAAACATGACATTATCGCAGTTCGCAGCGCCATTTGGCCCATGTCTATACTGGATTTTGCAAGAGCAATCCAAATTTTAATGCCAATGCCCTACCCTTTCATCATAGTACAATATATTTCCAAGGGAGATTTAGTAATCCATGAGGTATTGGAGCAGTACAGTGATGTGGATAAAGACGAGCAGAGTGGAATAGGGAAGAAACAAGAGTAAGACAAAAAGTATATCCGTGCCTAGTCATTGCAGGGAACGATCAAACCCGGATTCTCGGTGCCGTGAGGCAGCAGTGCTAACCACTGTGATGCCCACCTCCTGTCATTTACCTCAAATCTATGCACTTGGTTATTGATCCCTCCGCTAAGGGGAAAAGTCTTTTTCCTGTCCATCTGTGCCCCTCATAATTTTATGCATCTCAATCATGTCTCTCCTGCACCCCACCCCTTCCATTTCCTCTGCTCCAAAGAAAGCAACCCCAGTCTATCCAATCTCTCCATGGTTAAAACTCTCCAGTCCAGGCAACATCCTGGTAAATCTCCGCACCCTTTCCAGCGCTATCCCATCCTTCCTATAATGGTGTGGAGTTGCCGGCGTTGGACTAGGGTGAGCACAGTACGAAGTCTTACAACACCAGGTTAAAGTCCAACAGGTTTGTTTCGATGTCACTAGCTTTCGGAGCGCTGCTCCTTCCTCAGGTGAAATTTCACCTGAGGAAGGAGCAGCGCTCCGAAAGCTAGTGACATCAAAACAAACCTGTTGGACTTTAACCTGGTGTTGTAAGACTTCGTACTGTTCCTATAATGGAACTGCATACAATACTCTAGCTGTGGCCAGCCAATAACCTCCCTAGCCAATAAAGTCTCTGTCTCTGCTAATAAAGGCTTCCTTATGCTCCCTTAACCACTGTATCTACCTTTACATGCACACAAAGATCCCTCTGATCCTCAGTGCTTCCCAGGTTTCTGCTGTTTATTATGTATTCCCTTGCCTTGTTTGTCCTGCCCTGCATCACCTTGCACTTATCCGGCTTGAGTCCCATGTTGCACTACGTTTCCCCCAAAAGGTGGGAGGTAAAGCCATCAACTACAAGCCAGTTATCCTAACATCAAGAAGAATCTGGAAGGAGTCTTAACAGTGCACGAAGTACAGTAGGAGTAGAATAAATCAACATGGTTATTAGTTTTAGTGGATACAGCATATGTATATTTTCAAATGGCATTTGATGTGGTGACACACTAGGTTAATGGGTAAAATAAACATTCTTGGAGTTGGGAAGTAATAGCATGGTAGAGGAGTTAACAGCTAGAGAACAAGAGGTATAACAGTAGCGATTCTCCTCCCAAAAAGTTCATTTGTGGCAGAGTTTCCCACTGCTACAATGACACTTAATCACTTTTTTTTTTTTTGGCCCTGGGGAGTTTTCTCACCGGTTGAGCCCACACTTAGAACTTTTATTTTACCACTGGGGAGCTGAGATTGGGTGGCCACTTTGAAAGGGTGCCCTGAGCTTGTGGGTCTCTTTTCTTCCCCCCCCCCCCCCCCACAAAGTGAGGATACCCTGCTATGGGGCACACCTCTTCAGGCCACCCCCTTCTACCTACCTTTCATGGGCATGGCCCCCCTCAGCTCCTGACCCTTGGCAGTGCCACCCTAGCACCTGGTCACTCTTGCACTGCACTGCCACCCAGGCAGTGCTCCTGCCAGCTTGGCCGTGCCAAGGTGCCCATGTTACAGGGGGAGGGCCAAGGAGTCACCCTGCACTTGCCTGACCACCCAGGGGTCTCCGATGGACCGGGTGCTGTGACACCTGGTCCACGTTTGTGGACCAGTGATGGGTGGTAGAGGCCGGGTGAGTTCGATGAAGCCGGTTTAAAACTGGCTTTGGCGCGTGCCGTTTGGTCCTGCCCCTTGTGGACGGGTTTTGAACTCTGCCTCGGGGGACCTGGGACCTCCACCCACCTTTCATCGGCATGGCCCCTCTGCCCACCCTTGGGCCTGGACCCTTGGCAGTGCCACCCTAGCACCCAGGCACACTTGCATTGTCACTCCGGCACCTAGGCAGTGCCAGGATGCCAGATGGGTAGTGCCAAGCTTCCCACGTTCTGGGGGGGGGGGCACCTAGGGATCTCGAATAGCCCGGGGGACCCCTGGGTGCCGTTTCGCTTAGTCCACTTTGTGTGGACCAGTGCTGAATGGTTCACCGGTCCCAGCGTTCGCCGGCTCACCACACTCGAGCGAGATCGCAACATGCCGATGCATTGTGCCTGACGACTTTTTCAATTTGGCAGGTAGTGAATAGTGGAGTGCCTCTTGCTGGGGCTTTGCTATTTGCAATCTACTTGGATGAAGAGAGTAATGGGACGTTGTGGGGAGGTCCGAGACTGCAGCAATCAGGACAACAAAATGGCAGACGGTATACAAGTTGGGGAAGTGTGAAGTTAAAAGTATGGCAAGTTGTGGGGATGAGACTGCAGCATTATAGGCTGATTAAGTGGGCAACAAGATGGGATATAACTTGGGAAGTGTGAAGTTAATCACGTGGTTGTAAGAATAGAAGAGCAGCATATTATTTAAAAGGTGTGATACTTTGAAGTGTTGATGGCCTGAGAAGTGCTGGCATAAGGAATGCAGAAAGTTGGCATGCAGGTGCAGCAAGCGATTAGCAAAACATGCATGTTGACCTTTTTTTGCAAAGGGATTGGAGAACCAGAATAAGGAGTAGTGTGCAGTTTTGATCTCCACATTTATAATTTCACAGCTTAACTGTCGCTACACTCTGGGCGAGCGCGGGGTCAGTTCCAGCCCCCCTTGATCCAGGGTCGCAAATAAGAATAATTTGTTAATTCACTTATGGAGATTTTGGCCCTAGACTGCTGCAATGAGATGCAGACACTGGATTAAATAAGAGGGAAAGATGAATATGAAGTAATAACAGAACAATGATAACTGACCCTCCACCCAAACATGGCCCTAGTTACTATTATTTGATATTAAAGGACAAATTAAATTTTAATGTGTAAGACATGGCAGCAGAGCTCCAAGCTGTGGTCTGCTCTTCTTGCTGCATGTGGGAGACCAGGAACGTTTCCAGTTCCCAGGACCAGAGTGTGTGCAGAAATGGCTCCTGGAAGCCCGGGTTCCAGAGCCGGAGTGGCGGCTGGGGACACTGGAGTATCCATGAGGTGGAGAGTATCGTGGATAGTATGTATAGAGGTAGTCGCACCACGGCAGGAAGGGAATGGGTGACCAGGCATAGAAAGAGCTAGACGGGCAGTGCAGGAACCTTTTGTGGCCATTCCCTTGTAAAATAGGTAGAGCTCTTTGGATACTGCTAAGGGGAAAGCAGCAACAGCCAAATTGCACCATGGAGCAGAGGATAGGAGTAAACGTGTGGGAATACAATAGTTATAGGGGATTCAATTATGGGGAATAGAAGGGTGTTTCTGTGGCTACAAACGAGACTCCAGGTGTATTGCCTCCATGGTGCTAGGGTGTAGGATGTCTCTGAGTGGTTGCAGGAGGGGGAGGGTGAACGACTAGGTCAAGGTACACATTAATACAAAGTCCAGAAGCCGAATAGGAAGAATTGCTTCCGAATAGGAAGAAAGTTAAGAAGTTTGGACCTCAAAAGGTAGCGATCTCAGGATTCCTACCAGTGCTACTTGCTAGTCAGAGTAGAAATAGCAGGATATATCAAATCAATACGTGGCGGAGATAATTATGATATTTTATTAGTGTCACAAGTAGGCTTACATTTAACACTGCAGTGAAGTTGCTGTGAAAATCCCTGTTCGGGTACACTGAGGGAGAATTCAGAACATCCGATTCACCTAACAAGCACGTCTTTTGGCAGTTGGACCAGAAGACATAGGAGCAGAATTAGGCCACTCGGCCCATCGAGTCTACTCGCCATTCAATCATGGCTGATATTTTTCTCATCCCCACAAACCCCTGATCCCCTTGTTAATCAAGAACCTATCTATCTCTGTCTTAAGGACACACAAACCACTCGTGGTTTGGCCTCCACAGCCTTCTGCGGCAAAGAGTTCCACAGATTCAACACCCTCTGGCTGAAGAAATTCCTCCTCATCTGTTTTAAAGGATCGTCCCTTTAATCTGAGATTGTACCCTCTGGTTCTAGATTTTCCTGCAAGTGGAAACATCCTCTCCACATCCACTCTATCCAGGCCTCGCAGTATTCTCAAGTTTCAATAAGATTTCCCCTCCCCCCCCCCCCCCCCCCCCCCCAACCCCTCATTCTTCTAAACTCCCAATGAGTACAGACCCAGCATCCTCAACCGTTCCTCATACGACAAGCTCTTCATTCCGGAGATCGTGAACCTCTCTTGTCTCTTTCCAAGGCCAGCACATCCTTGGATATGGGACCAAAACTGCTCCGAATACTCAAATGGGGTCTGACCAGAGCCTTGTATAGGCTCAGAAGTACATCCCTGGCCTTGTATTCTAGCTCTCTTGACATGGATACTAACATTGCATTTGCCTTCCTAACTGCCAACTGAACCTGCATGTTAACCTTGAGAGAATCGTGAACAAGGACTCCCAAGCCACTTTGTGCTTCTGATTTCCGAAGCATTTCCCCATTTAGAAAATAGTCTGTCTCCATTCCCCCTTCAAAGGTGCATAACCTCACACTTTTCAACATTGTATTCCATCTGCCACTTCTTTGCCAACTCTCCTAGCTTGTCCAAGTCCTTCTGCAGCCCCCCTGCTTCCTCAATACTACCTGTCCCTCTACAGATCTATGTATCATCTGCAAACTTGGCAACAGTGCCTTCAGTTCCTTCTTCTAGATCATCCAACAGTGCCTTCGGTTCCTTCTTCTAGATCATTAATGTATGTTGTGGTCCCAGCACAGACACCTGAGGCACACCACTAGTCCCCTGCTGCCATCCTGAAAAAGACCCCTTTATCCCCACTCTTTGCCTTCTGCCAGTCACCCAATCCTCTATCCATGCCAGGGTCTTGCCCTGAACACATGAGCTCTTAGCTTTTTTAACAGTCTCCTATGTGGCACCTTGTCAAAGACCTTCTGGAAATCTAAATATATTGCGTTCACTGGTTCTCCTTTGTCTTACTTCCTCAAAGAACAGATTTGTCAGACATGACCTCCCATTGACGAAGCCGTGCTGACTCAGTCCTATTATATCATTCACTTCCAAGTACTTTATGATCTCATCTTTAATAACTGACTCTAAAATCTCACCAATCACCGAAGTCAGGCTAACCAGCCTATAATTTCCCGTCTTCTGCCTCCCTCCCTTCTTAAACAGGGGTGTTACATTAGCCACTTTCCAGTCCTCTGGGACCCTTCCTGCCGCCAGTGATTCCTGAAAGATCACCACCAATGCCTCCACAATCTCCTCTGCTACCTCTTGTAGAACCCTGGGGTGTAGTCCATCTGGATCAGGCGATTTATCCACCTTCAGATCTTTCAGGTTCCCCAGAACCTTCATGATGGCCACTAGACTTGTGGGAGGAAACCGGAGCACCTGGAGGAAAGGTACACGGACACTGGGAGAACGTGCAGACTCCACATAGACAGTGACCCAAGCCAGGAATCGAACCCGGGTGCCTGACTCTTTGAAACAACAGTGCTAACCACTGTTACACTATTTCAAAACCTGTGGACTATACTTTTACTGAACTCCCAGATTTGTTTAATCACTCAAAGCTATTTCTCAGCTGTAAAACCACAAGACAGGAGCAGAAGTAGGCTATTCGGCCCATCAAGTTTGCTCCGCCATTCAATGAGATCATGACTTGACATAATCCTCAACTCTACTTTCCTGCCTTATTCCCGTGATTCCTTTACTGATTAAAAATCTGTCTATCTCTGCTTTGAACAGGTTTGATGACCCAGTCTCAATGAAAAATATTGGGAGCAGGACTAGTAATGTTAAAGCCTTTGTGCCTTGACGCGCGAAGTGTTTGCAATAAAGTGGATGAACTAATCGCACAAATGGATGTGAACGGGGTATGATATACTCTGGATTATGGCAATGTGGCTGCAGCGTGACCAGGGATGGGAACTGAATGTCCAGGGATATTCAGTATTTAGTAAAAACCGACAAAGGAAAAGGCGGTGGGTTACATTGCTGGTCAAGGAGGAAATCAACACCATAGTGAGGGAGGATGCTAGCTCCAACAATGTGGAATCCATATGGGTAGAGCTGAGAAACCGCAAGGGACAAAAAATGTTAGTGGGCGTCCTATATCGACCCCCACACTGCAGTGATATTGTTGGGAATGGCATTTAAACAGACATTTGAGGCGCATGTGATAAACGAACAACTGTAATTATGGGTGATTTTAATCTGCATATAGAGTGGGAAATCACATTTACCACAATACCATACAGGAGGAATTCCTGGAGTGTATGTGGGATGGTGTTTTGGATCGATATGTTAGGGAGCCAACTAGAGAACCGGATATCCCAGACTGGGTACTGTGCAATGAGAACTGAGTCATTGGCAATCTAGTTGTGCAAGACCCCTTGGGGATGAGTGACCATAATATGACACAATGTTACATCAAGATGGAGAGTGAAGTTGATGATTCTGAGAGTGGGGTCCTGAATCTTGAAGGAAACTACTATAAAATGAGGCATGAGTTGGCTATGATCGATTGGGAATGTTACTTAAAGGGATGTCAGTGGATAGGCAATGACAAACATTCAAAGAACGCATGGCGGAACTGCAACAATTGTTTATTCCTGTCTGGCAGAAAAGTAAAACAGAAAAGGTGGCAAATCAATGGCTTATTAGAGATAGTATTCGATCCCAAGGAAGAAGCATATAAATTGGCCAAGAAAAACAAGTTATGGGGATTGGGAGCGGTTTAGAATTCTGCAAAAAAGGACCAAGCAATTGACTAAGAAGGGGGGAAAATAGAGTATGATGTAAGCTTGCAGGGAGCATAAAAAGTTTCTATAGATACGTGAACAGAAGATTGGTCAGAAACAGGATAAAAATGGCTGAGCAACTAAATGCATACTTTGGTTCTGTCTTTAAAATGAGAACACAAATAAGCTACCAGAACTGTTGGGGAATGTAGGGTTTAGTGAGCAAGAGGAACTGAAGGTGAGAGAAATGGTGCTAGGGAAATTGATGGGATTGAAGGGTAGATTGATGATCTACATCCCAGGGTACTGATGGAGGGAGGTGGCTCTAAGTATTAGTAGATGCATTGGTGGTCTCCTTCCAGAATTCTATATGCTGCAGAACCGTTTCTGCAGATTGGGGGTGGCTAATGTAACTCCACTATTCAAAAAGGGAGGTTGAGAGAAAGCAGGGACTAATAGACCAGTAAGCCAGTAGTGGGGGAAATTCTAGAATCCATTATCAAAGATTTTCTAGCAGAGCGCTGAGAAAACAGTGCCAGGATTGGACAGTCCGCATGGATTTATGAAAATGAAATCTTCCTTAACAAGTCTACTAGAATTCTTCGAGGATGTAACTAGTAGAATTGATGAAGGGGAGCCGCTCAGTGGATGTGGTGTATTTGGACTTTCAGAAGGCTTTTGACAAAAGTCCCGCATAAAAGATTAGCGTGTAAAATTAAAGCGCATGGGATTGGGGGAAGTGCACTGAGGATGGATAGAAAAGTGGTAGGCAGACGGGAAACCAAGAGTAGGAATTAACGGGTCATTTTCAAATTGGCAGGCAGTGACTAATGGGGTACCGCAGGGATCGGTGCTAGGCCCCGAGCTATTCACTAGATATATTAATAATTTAGATGAGAGAACAAAATATCACATATCCAGATTTGCCGATGACACCAAGTTGGGTGTGAGGGTGAGCTGTGAGAAGGATGCAGAGATCCTTCAGTGTGATTTGGACAAGTTGAGTGAGTGGACAAAATAATGACAGATTAATGACAGAATAATTTGGATAAATGAGAGGTCATCCACTTCGGTAGCAAAAACAGGAAGACAGATTATTATCTGCATGGCCATAAATTAGGAGAGGGGAACATACAACGAGACCTGGGTGTCCTCGCACAGCAGTCACTGAAGGTAAGCATGCAAATGCAGCAGACGGTAAAGAAAGCAAATGGTATGCTGGCCTTCATTGCAAGAGGATTCGAGTAAAGGAGCAGGGATGTCTTGCAACTATACAGGGACTCGGTGAGGCCACACTTGGAGTATCGTGTGCAGTTACCGGAGGATGGATGTTCTAGCTATAGAGGGAGTACAGCGAAGGTTTACCAGACTGATTCCTGGGATGGCAGGACTGACGTGGGAGGAGAGATTGACTTTGGTTAGGATTGTATTCCACTGGAGTTCAGGAGAATGAGGGGGAATCTTCTAGAAACCTTTAAAATTCTAACAGGGTGGGACAGGATTGATGCAAGAAGGATGTTCCTGATGGTGTGGGATCACAGTCTGAGAATACGGGGTAGATCATTTAGGACAGAGGAGGAGACATTTCTTCGTCACCACAGCAAGTAGTTGAGTCCCATTGTATGGTTTCACGAAGCAGTTACATATAGCACTTGGGGCGAAGGGATCATAGGATATGGGGGAAAGCGGGATTAGGCTATTGAGGTGGATGATCAGCCATGATCCTAATTGAATGATGGAGTGGATTTGAAGGGCCGAGTGGCCTTTCTATGTTTCTTTCTTGGAAACATGGGTAATTCAGCGCCTCAAGCCTATTTTGCCATTGGTCAGGTTATTTTGAGAATGGGTGGCACAGTGGCTAGCACTGCTGCCCAATTCTGGCATTCGGACCACAAAAATCCCCTGTATGATTGAATTCTTAAAGTATGCAAAGCAGCTCAAGGCCTTGGGCTTAGCCCTGCAGTAAAGTCATTCTCAGATGAGTGAAATTTCTGTAATGGCTTCTAAAATTCCATCAAGGACCTTGTGAAATGGAGTGGAATTATTCTGAGTTGCGTTCTTTAGAATAAAATCTGTTACTGGGCGGCATGGTAGAGCAGTGTTTAGCACTGCTGCCTCACTGCATCGAGGCCCCGGGTTCGATCCCAGCCCTGTGTCACTGACTGTGTAAAGTTTGCACATTCTCCTCTAATCTGTATGGGTCTCATCCCCACAACCCAAAGATTTGCAGAAAGGTGGATTGGTCACGCTAAATTGTCCCTTTATTGGGGGGGGGGGGGGGGGGGGGGGGGGGTTGGAATGGCCACTTTTAATTAAAAATTTTTATGTAGTCTGTTCTCTTTCACAGAGCCACAAAATCCATTGCATGATATTAAATGGGCGGCACGGTAGCACAGTGGTTAGTACTGTCGCTTCACAGCTCTAGGGTCCTAGGTTTGATTCCTGGCTTGGGTCACTATCTGTGCGGAGTCTGCACATTCTCCCCGTGTCTGCGTAGGTTTCGTCCCAGGTGCTCCTGATTCCTCCCA
The DNA here is from genome assembly GCF_047496885.1 of Scyliorhinus torazame. Taxonomy (NCBI): domain Eukaryota; kingdom Metazoa; phylum Chordata; class Chondrichthyes; order Carcharhiniformes; family Scyliorhinidae; genus Scyliorhinus; species Scyliorhinus torazame. The sequence goes on from NC_092710.1 coordinate 328,424,420, forward strand.
CAAGTCCAAAGATGTGCAGGTTAGGCGGATTGACCATGCTAAATTGCCCTTTGTATCCAAAACAAAAAGGTCCGATGGAGTTATGGGGATAGGGTGGAGGTGTGGGCTTAAGTAGGGTGCTCTTTCCAAGGGCTGGTGCAGACGTGCTGATTGATATAACAATAATTACAGGCTTTTGAGGCCATTGGCCATTGTATCATCCAAGTGCAACCCAGTCACGCTTCTTGGTCTCCAGTCTCCCTTATCTTGCTGGATGGAGTCTTCTGCTTAATATGTTTCACAACCTCAATGCCACTTTTTTAGTAGCCAGTCTCCTCTACACTGGAGTATTTGAAGACTAGGATCTCAAACCCAAGAGAGGTCTTGTTGTTTATTGGGCAGCTGTAATGCCCATGCTTTGGAGACTTGGACAACCCATAGCTGGCACTTCAAAGCACCAAAACAAATCACTAGTCTTTGCAACATCCTTCAAATCGGAAAAGGGTACATCCCCTCCCAATGGCCTCTGCCCCATATTGAGGCACTAATCACTCCAAGCTCGTTCATATACCTGACATCAGACTCTAGCAACTATTCTACACAACTTGGTTGTCAACACATTGAGACACCTAGTGTCTCAAAGTTGTAGTGATATTCAGGTATCAATATACATGATCAATGTACGTAAATGTCGTACAGCCATTTCAACACCAGGTGGCTCACAGTCAGATACTATAAGAACTGATTTCCTGCCTTTTCTAAGTCCGATGTTTCATGACATCAGAACAGTGAACAAGCAAGGCATAGAATAGCTGGAGTGACAGAAGTTAGAACTAGTTTATTATAATAAAAGGACTCGCAGTTTATTATTTAATTACTCATTAAATAGTTCATCTTTCAACAAGAAGACTATTGGTCATGTTATCATCCTGGTGGATTCAAGAGTAATATTTAAGTCAAGGCATCAGAGCAACTCTTTGAGTATCACCTGACCTACATCTGTCAGTCTGCTTGTTGGACCTATCTGCCATTTTGCATCTCTGAATCCGTTAAACTGGAGTAGAAGCAAGTCATCAATTGAGGTACTGCCTGAGAAGATGATCTGAAATCGATAAAAGTTTGTTTCAAGGCAGTATCCCATTCCTTCAATTTTTTTTTTTAATGCCTCTGCAGAATTGAAATGAATTTAGTGCAGTGTGAACATATTTTGCTTGGAAGAACAAGGAGATGCAATTTCAAATACAGGGTATAATTACAGTCTGATCTAGGCGGCCTCAGTCACAAACTGGGCTGTCCTTGGAAGCTCCATTTGTGGAGGAAGTGTGGTGTCCTTGCATGGAGAGTACTGATCCTGTTGAGAGCAGACCACTGTTTCTGAGGGAGGTCAAACCTTGGAGGCCCTACTGTCGAGTGATTCAACAGATCTTTGGCAATATTGGTGCCAGCCCAGAGTTTGACATTTATCTTTTCAAAGCCTGTCTCACTTGAAGCATTCGGTATTCCAGAAAGTTTCTGTGATTGGTGTCACATATTTAATAAGGTCTTCATAGATTTTCATTTCTGTGTTAACATCAATGCAATCAGGCACTTCAGTGTTTTTTTGCATTCCAACACATCAGGCAGTGAGATATTAGACAGGACTGGGAGCTATGTGTTGGTTTTGATATACCACTGATTATTTGCATTGTGTTGAGAACCATTTCTAAGCATTTTGTATGACTACTCTGCCTGTACAGAGAAATGCAGGATCCTGGACTTTATAGATGGAGACATGGAGTAGAAATACTGAACCTTTTCTGAACACCGATTCATTCGCCACTGGATTATTGTCTTCCCATATGATCCAGTATATGTCTTCTCTTGCTTTACCATTCGGCATGCTCATTTTAAAAAATGTGTCCCCTTCAAATCTGGTGCCTATTTATTTTTGTCAACTTTTCCCTTTTTGCATCTTAAGCCACATCAAGATCATAAAGTTGCAGGCCCACCTTTAACTCATCACCTCGAGTTCTGGGTTGGGGATATTTCCGGCAGATGTATTTGTCAGAGTTGGCATCTACTCGACTCTCTCATCCTGCAGGAACCATGCATCAGCCTCCCTTCCTGTGCAGCAATTCTGGCTATTCATGATGTACAATTTAAAAACTCAACCAATTTTAAATTTGCCCAATTTCAATTGAAAAACTCCTACTCTCTCCTCGCTGTGAATTTCACCTTGAGCCAAATTCTGTTTTGGAAATATTCTTTTGTTCCTACCTCTTGTACATTTCGCTAGAACTCTTATATTTTTTTCAATACCCTTGGTGGTGTTTGTTGCCAATTTAAAAACCATAATCCTTTGGCAAATGGGCTATAATGTGAGGTTGTCCGTTTGTGCAGGGTGAATAAAAAAGAAACACAATCTAAATGCTGAGTGATTGCAGAGCTCTGGGTGTCTTGGTGCATGAGTTTCAAAAGGTTAATATGGAGGTACAGCAAGTAAATAGAATCATAGAATTTGCAGTGCAGAAGGAGGCCATTCGGCCCATCGAGTCTGCACCAGCCCTTGGAAAGAGCACCGTGCCCATACCTACACCCCATCCTCGTAACCCCACCTAATCTTTTGAACATTAAGGACAATTTGGCATGGCCAATCCACCTTAGCTGCACGTCTTTGGAATCTGGGGGGACACCCACGCAGACAGAGAATGCGCTGACTCCACACAGGCAGTGACCCTAGCTGGGAATCGAACCTGGGACCCTGGAGCTGTGAGTAACTGTGCTAACCATTGTGCTACCATGCTGCCTGTAAAATGTTTATTGCGAGGGGAATTGAACGTAAAATTAGGTCATGCTTCAGTTATACAGGGCATTGGGTGAGACCACATCAATCTGGATTGTACCGTATTGGTCTCTTTATTTGAGCAAAGGTGTAAATGCATTGGAAGCTGTTCAGATGAGGTTTACTAGACTCTTACATGGAATAGGAGGGATGTCTTGTGTGGAAAGGTTGGACAGGCTAGCCCTGTATCACCGGAGGTGAGAGATGATTTGATTGCAGCCTGATGTCTAGTGGCGGAAAATTCAGAATCCATTATCAAATATTTTCGAGCAGAGCATTTAGTGGCAGGATTGGACAGAGTCAGCATGGATTTATGAAGGAAAAATCATACTTGACAAATCTGGAATTCTTTGAGGATTTAACTAGGAGAATTGATGGAAGGGGCACCAATGGATGTGGTGTATTTGGACTTTTGACCAAGTCCCGCATAAAAGATTAGCATGTAAAATTAACCTGCATGGGATTGTGAGTAGTGTATTGAGATGGATAGAAAACTGGTTGGCAGACCAGAAACAAAGAGTAGGAATTGATGGGTCTCTTTCAAATCGTGCTAGGACCCTAGTTATTCATTATGTATTAATGATTTAGATGAGGGAACAAAATGTCATATCTCAATTTGTAGATTACACTAAATTGGATGGGAGGGTGAGCTGTGAGGAGGATGCAGAGATCCTTCAGTATGATTTGGACAAATTGAGTGAGTGGACAAAATAATGACATGCAGTATAATTTGGATAAATGAGAGGTTATCCACTTTTGTAGCAAAAACAATAAGGCAGACTATTATCTGAATGGCCATAAATTAGGAGTGGGGAACGAGCAAAGAGACCTTGTTACCCTCGTACTCCAATCACTGAAGGTAAGTATGCAGGTGCAGCAGGCGGTAAAGAATGCAAATGGTATGTTGGCCGCCTTTGCAAGGTGATTTGTGTACAGAGGCCGGGATATCTTGCTGCAATTATACAGGGCCTTGGTGAGGCCACACCTGGAATATTGTGTGCAGTTTTAGTCTCCTTAACTGAGGAAGGATGTTCTAGCTATAGAGGGAGTGCAGCGAAGGTTTACCAGATTGATTCCTGGGATAGCAGGACTGAAGGATGAGGATAGATTGAATCGGTTAGGATTGTATTCAGAAGAATGAAGGGGGATCTCTTAGAAACAGTTTCTAACAGGACTTGGCAGGTAGATGCAGGAAGGATGTTCCTGAGAGTGTGTCCAGAACCAGGGGCAACAGTCTGAAGTCTGAAGATACGGCCTAGACCATTTAGGATAGATGAGGAGAAATTTATTTTCCCCAGAGTGGTGAACCTGTAGAATTCGTTACCACAGGAAGTAGTTGAGTCCAAAACATTGTATGGTTTCAAGAAGCCGTCCGGTATAGCACTTGGGGCAAAGGCGATCAAAGGATATGGGGGAAAGTGGGATTAGGCTATTGGATGATCATAAGGAATGGTGGACTGGCTTGAGTGGCCTCCTGTTTAGAAACAAGATCCTAAGGGGATCCAGGATGCTTGTGGAGAGCATGTTTTCTCTAGAGGAAGAATCTAAAACTAGGGCTCCCTTTTTAAAAAAAATAAAAATAATAATAATAATAATTAAATAAATAAAAATAAGGGGTTGCCCGTTTAAGACCGATTTTGAGGATTTTCTTTGTGTTGTGAGACTTTGGAATTCTCTCCTCTTCAAAAAGTGGTATTCTTTGAATATCTGGGTTAAAATTAGATCAGCCTTTATTGTATCGAATGGCGGAGCAGGCTTGAGAGGGGCAGAATTGTCTACTCATTCTATGTTCGGGATATGCATCTACAGAATGTGCACTGCTCATCGTGCACTGCTCATCTTAGATGCTCTTTCTAATTGTAAATACACCACTGTATTGCAAAGCTAAATCTTGCCATGTGTTGGCAACATAAAAAAGTGATAAGTCCTGGATGTGATTTTTCTCCCTCGAGTTATACATATTTTGACTAATGAAGAATTAATTCCATGCTGGGATGTTGGAATTACAACCCAAACACATTGTTCTACTATAGATTATTATTTTTTGTTCTTGAAATTGTGGGTGTCGCTGGCATGACAGAATTTATTACATATTCCTAATTGCTCTTGAAAGTGGTGAGCTGCTTTTAGTTGCTGCACAACCTGGTGAAAGAATATAGGTTGAAAATCCCTTATCCGAAATGCTTGGGGCAGAATGTCTTGGATTTGGAATATTTGGGAATATACTGCACATCGCCCAGGAGCCTTGTGGATTTCCCCGTTCGTGACGCTGTGTTAGTGCTCCAGTGCAGATTTGGGGATTTTTCATTTTGGGGATCTCTGATAAGGGATGCTCAACCTGTAGTTCCAAGTCAGGATGGTATGTGGCTTGGAGGGGTACTTTTAATCTAAAGGTGTTTCATTCGGCTGCCATTCTAGATAGTAGAGGTTATGGGTCTGGAAAGTGCTGCTGAAGGAGGAGCTTTGAATTGCTGAAGTGTTCAAGAGTGAATTCTGGGATAGAGTTCACTTGACAACTCAGCAGGCTGTTTCAGGGAAACTGTATACACGACACTTGTGAAGTGGCTCGGGGTTCCATTAAAGTTTCACTGGGTAGTTATCTGTCGGCAATTCTGAACCTAAGAAATTCCCAGGGATAATGTGTTGGATTGTTGGGCACAATTTGATTGTAAAGCCCCTAGACATGGGAAGGAAATTTGTTTGAGGTAGACAGAATAGCTCCAGGGATTCTTTTTGAGGTAAAGTGAAGTTTGTGGGAGAGTTAATTGCAAGGTTGCTTCGCTGTCCTTCCCTAGTTGACTTTGCACTATTTGAATGGTTTGCTGGGATAGTTGAATGTCATCCATGTTGGTAAAGACTAGAATTGCATGTAAGCCAGGTAAGGATAACAGATTATTTTCATTAAGTGCATTAGTGAATTGGTTGTGTATGCTGCCCCTAAAAACACCGGTGTTCATATAGCACACTGCAGCGGTTCACGATCCCCATGTCAATGAGAGATGAATAATAAATGCTGGCCTAGTGAGTAACATCCACATCCCAAATTAAACTAATGAACTAATTAAAAAATAATTATTGCAATAGGCATTTTCCACCAGATTTTTAAAAACAAAATTGAACTATGAATTTAGCAGGCCAGTAACAAATAGCTGAGTTACCATTTCCGTACCTCACTGGCAAAAGAGCATTACTAAAGGGCCATCCTAACTAACACCATTATGAAGAAACCACGCCCAGGGTACATCTGTTTCTATCTCCAATAGCAATTTATCCTTTCTTCCCCCTCCACACCAGTGTGTGCAGGTTAAGTATGTAAGGTTGCTATCTAGAATATCTGTTGTAATTGTCATTTGGAGATTCCGGACTTCAAAACCAGATCCTAGTCCTTCATACCCACCTAAGTGAAGATTTTCTTCAACAATGTTGTCTAAGGAATATATAATTCCCAATTGGCTTGTGCTCCATAACTTGATACATTCCGCTTCTGTCGTTGTGCTGTCCCTAAGTACACCCCCTATCCACGTGGCAGATCCGAAGTGGAGGTCCATTCTGGTTCTCTTTTTTTCTCCCTTAAAGCTATTGTATTCTAATGAAATAAAAGCAGTGTCTGGATAAATCCATTTCAATTTGTGGGTGACTCAACTTGAAAGAATTGAAATTGAGGAAAATTTAAATTGCAAAGACAAATTACTTGGAGGACATAAAATGGGTGGGCATGTGACAGCTGAAATTTAATGCTGAGAAATGTGAAATTATGCATTTTTGGCAGCGAGAACCAGGAAGGTAGAAGGATACAGTTCTAGAACTGGAGCAGAGGGACCCGGAAGGTAGAAGGGCAGTGCTGGAGCAGAGGGACCCGGGGCTTCTATGTACAAATCATTGCAAGTGACAGGACAGTTTAAGGAAGCAATTCATATGGAAAATTTAGATCTTGGGTTTTCTAAATGGAGGCAGAGTGCAAAAGGAAGGAAGTTATGATGAACCTGTATTTTTAAAAACTGGTTTGACCTCCACTGGATCAGCGTTCAGTTCTGGGCAGCACACTTTTTAGGAAGGATGAGAAGGCATTGAGGGTGCAAAGGATATGTACAAGAATATTTCTCTGGATAAGAGTGTAGTTACAAGGATAGATTAGTAAAGCAAGGGCTGTCCTCTTTAGAAAAGACTTTGCCAGAGGTGCACAACATCATAGTGCTATAGTGAGGGCACAACAAAATAGTGCTACAGAGAGTATGTGGGGAGAAACTTCACTTTGGTGTGTTTTGAGATCCAAAGGACACCAATTTGGAGGTGATTAGCAAGCAATAGAAACAATGACAACATTGTTAAGGAAACAAAGGTAGTTTTAAGGGAATTAAACTTGTGTTGGTAAACCAGAAATAAGGTATAGTTTCAAGTGGGTTTAAACATTTCTGTGCCTTGAAGGGTAAAACCTATCGTTTGATTCATGCTGGACAAAGGTGTTGGTTAAGTTCAAATTGTTTCCATTGCGTTTAGAGAGGGCAATGGCATGAAGAACAAACCAACCAGTGGTGCCTGTTTAGCAACTGGGGCCTTGTAAGATAGATAAGCTTTTAAGTTTAGTTCAGCTAATTTGATAGGCAGTGAGAGAGACAGAGCTCTCACACAGCTCTACTAGACGTAGTTGATGAGAAGGCTAGAGAGGGAACATCTCCGCTTTTCTAGAAGAAAAGCCATACCATGAAGTAATGGTTGAGAAAACCAGTTCAGAGATCTGCTTGTTAAGCAACTGGGGAGTCCGAGAAGTCAGAGGTTAACTGTACTAGAGCAGATCACGGTGAGCTGAGACACCAGAAAGATATCTGAAGTGATTTTCAGATTTGTGAGGTTTTATTACCGCCTGTGGGTGTTGAAGTACCAATGGAAATTAGTGGCTGGATCTCGAGTTTATGTAAAAGCAGTTTAGACAAAGGAAACCTGAAAGAGGGTGGTGTAAAATCCTGGACTGAATTTGCTGTTATAGTAGAGCAGTAACTTGGGTTAAAAGTCCTTTGTAAAACCTGGATTGGATCTTTGAATGAAAACTGTTAAGGGAAAGCATATATACAAGAGAAGATTTTAAGTGTTTTGGGGTTTGGAAACTCTATCATCTGGGGGGGGGGATTCTGAGGAGAATCCCCCCCCCCCAGATGATAGGGCAGGACGGTAGCATTGTGGATAGCACAATTGCTTCACAGCTCCAGGGTCCCAGGTTCGATTCCGGCTTGGGTCACTGTCTGTGCAGAGTCTGCACATCCTCCCCGTGGGTGCGTGGGTTTCCTCTGGCTGCTCCGGTTTCCTCCCACAGTCCAAAGATGTGCAGGTTAGGTGAATTGGCCATGATAAATTGCCCTTAGTGTTGGGTGGGGTTACTGGGTTATGGGGATAGGGTGGAGGTGTTGACCTTGGGTAGGGTGCTCTTTCCAAGAGCCGGTGCGAACTCGATGGGCCGAATGGCCTCTTTCTGCACTGTAAATTCTATGATTTCTATGAGAACCCCACAGGCACTAACTTGGATTCAAAGCGGTGTTTGTGTATTTGACCACGGTCATGTGTGCTTCAAGGGACTTTGTATTAATAAGACCGATATAGCTCAAAATGTACTTTGTAATCCATGTTGATCTTTAAATTTGTGACTGAGGAGTGAAGGAATATTGTATAATAATTCAACTTTTCATGTTCTAGTTTTAACAACCAGGAAAAAACATTTAATTAGCTGTCATATGACTCTGTTCCGCCACACTTCATACATTTTAAAATTAAAAGTTGCAGCCTTTTGATCCAGGGTTCCATTCTTGAATCTTCCAGTCCAGTTAGTCAGAGTTTTACAGCACAGAGGCCGTTTGGCCTGTCATACTGGTGCTGGCCATCAAACACCCATTTATTCTAATCGTGTTTTACAGCACTTGGTCCGTAGCCTTGTATGCTGCACCGCTTCAAGTACTCCTAAATGCTTCTTAAATGTTGTAAGGGTCCCCACCTCTACCACCCTGTGACAGTGAGTTCCAGATTCCCATTACCCTCTGGGTGAAAAGGTTTTCCCTCCAATCCCCCCTAAATCTCCTGCTCCTTACCTCCATCGATCATCACTTGTAACTCTTGACTAACCTCTGACGAACCCTTCACTTTTAGTGAAAGTGACGCTGGTACACTTTTGCCATTGCATCAAATACTGGTGTCAAAATTTGTGTTTCAATACAACTTTGATCATTTATGGGGAGGCGGTGGCATAATGGCATTGTCACCTGACTAGGAATCCAGAGACTCGTGTTCTGTGGGGTTTCAGGTTCAAATCCCGCCACTGCAGATGGAGAAATTTGAATTCAATAAAAATCTGGAATTTAAAAATGCAGTGATGACCATGAAACCATTGTTGATTGTTATTAAAAACCCATCTGGTTTACTATTTTCTTTATTTAGGATATCTGCCATCCTTACCTGGTCTGGCCTATATGTGACTCCAGACTCTCAGCAATGTGGTTTACTCTTAACTGCTCCTCAAGCGCAATTAGGGATGGGCAATAAATGCTGGCACAGCTGACGACACCCGCGTTGCATGAAAGAATTTTTTTTAAAACAGCAACTGAGTCGTAACACCATGAGGAAACCTTTTTCTACATTGAGGTTAGAATCTTGAATGAATTGCCAGAGTGTGGTGGAAGGAGCCCTCAAAAAAAAAAAAAAAAAAAAAAAAAAAGTTATTATCTGAAGAGAAGATCTGCAGGGCTCCAGGGTAAAAACGGGGCTAGCTGAGTGGGCCGTAATGGGCCGAATGACCATGTGATGAAACTATCCAATGATTTAAACCTCCAAATACACCTGTATATTTTGCAAAATCGTTCGCTCCGAAATAGCAGCTTTATTTCATTTAAGTCTCGTGCTTAATGGAAACTGAAACACCAAAATTGTTTGTCTTCTAGATTTACGTGTGCCCAGTTGCCAAACTCTGTGCTTGAAAGCATTAGCATCATTGACACTCCGGGCATCCTATCTGGAGAGAAGCAGCGCATCAGCCGAGGTGAGGTTTCTCATTATAAAATAAAGTCACCCAATTTGCATTTTAGTAGTGACCTCCCTTTTAAAGAAGAAAACATGGAAGCCTGTTTTGTTTTTGTTTTTTGCAGTGTTCTTTACCTGCGATACCAAGCCACCGGTAAACCAAACTTCAAAAGAACATGTTCAATTTCATTGTGTAGTAATATGAAAAGACTGCCTTAAAACCATATTTCAAAGGCATATCCCAATTTTTCTAAAACTTATTTCCTCTTTCATTGACAGTAATGTAGATACATCAAGTATTCAGAGACGACTGACAGAACTTGTACAGAGTGGGAGTTAGCTTGAGGAATTTGTATTTTCAGCATGTTGAAGCTGATTTCATGGAGTTACTGTGGTGAATAAAATACTTGTTTTCTTTAATTCATTTACGGGATGTGGGCATTCTAGCTAGAGCAGCATTTAGTGCCCATCCCTAGTTGCCCTTGCTGGTGAACTGCCTTCTTGAACCTCTGCAGTCCTTGAGGTGTAGGTTCACTGACTTCTTGAGGTGTAGGTACACTGACTGTGTTCGTGAGGGAGTTCCAGTATGTTGCCCCAGCAACTGGGAAGGAACAGCGATATATTTCCAAATCGGAATGGTGAGTGACTTGGAGGATAACCTCCAGGTGGTGTCCTTCTAGATGGTAGTGGCCATGGGTTTGGAAGATGCTGCCTAAGGAACCTTGGTGAGTTACTGCAGTGCACCTTGTAGATGGTACACATGGCTGCCACTATTCGTCAGTGGTGGAGGGTTTGAATGTTTGTGGAAGAGGGAGCAATCAAGCGGTGGCTGCTTTATCCTGGTTGGTGTCAAGCGAGTGTTGTTGGAGCTGCACTCATCCAGGGAAGTACTCCATTACACTCCTGACTTTATGATGAAAGGGAGGTCATTGATGAAGCAGCTGAAGATGGTTGGGCTGAGAACACCACCCTGTGGAATTCCTGGAGCTGAGATGATGGACCTCCAACCATCACTACCATCTTCCTTTGTGCTGGGTATGACTCTAACCAGCAGGGAGTTTCCCCCCCCTGATTCCCATTGACTCCAGTTTAGCGAGGGCTTATTGATGCCATGCTCTGTCAAATGCTGCCTTGGTGTAAGGACAGTCACTCTCCCCTCACCTCTGACATTCAGCTCTTGTCCATATTTGAACCATGGCTGTAATAAGGAGCTGAGTGACCCTGGCGGAACCCAGTGTCCATGGGCAGGTTATTGCTGATAAATGCTGCTTGCTGACTCTTTCTAAAATCATTTGCTGTTGATGGAGAGCAGACTGATGGGGTGGTATTTTGCTGGGTTGGATCTGTCCTAGTGTACAGGACACCCTTTGGGCAATTTTCCACATTGCTAGGTAGATGCCAGTATTGTAGCTAATCAAGTAACTTCCTTAACAAATGATCGAGAATGACCAAATATCTCAGCAAAAAGGCTTTTTCCTGAAATAAACATTTCTATTGGTATATTAATCAGTTTACTGTGTGAATCCTTTCTTTGACCTGATTTATTCTGGAGGTGGTGTAGCTCTGTTATTTAAGGATGACATCCGGGCAACAGTCAGGGATGACATCGGTGCTATGGAGGATAAGGTTGAATCCATTTGGGTGGAAATCAGGAATAGTAAGGCAAAAAAGTCACTGATAGGAGTAGTCTATAGGCCACCAAATAGCAATATTATGGTGGGGCAGGCAATAAACAAAGAAATAACGAATGCATGTAGAAATGGTACAGCAGTTATCATGGGGGATTTTAATCTACATGTTGATTGGATTAACCAGGTCGGTCAAGGCAGCCTTGAGGAGGAGTTGAGAGAATGTATCCGCGATAGTTTCCTAGAACAGTATGTAATGGAACCTACGAGGGAACAAGCGGTCCTAGATCTGGTCCTGTGTAATGAGACAGGATTGATTCAGGATCTCATAGTTAGGGATCCTCTCGGAAGGAGCGATCACAATATGGTGGAATTTAAAATACAGATGGAGGGTGAGAAGGTAAAATCAAGCACTAGTGCTTTGTTTTGTGCTTCAACAAAGGAGATTACAATGGGATGAGAGAAGAACTAGCTAAGGAAGACTGGGAGCAAAGACTTTATGGTGAAACAGTGGAGAACCTTCCAAGTGATTTTTCAGTGCTCAGCAAAGGTTTATACCAACAAAAATTAATGACGGTAAAAAGAGGGAAAATCGACTGTGGATATCTAAGGAAATAAGGGAGAGTATCAAATTGAAGGAAAAAACATACAAAGTAGCAAAGATCAGTGGGAGACTAGAGGATTGGGAAATCTTTAGGGGGCAACAGAAAGCTACTAAAAAAGCTATAAAGAAGAGTAAGATAGATTATGAGAGTAAACTTGCTCAAAAAACAGATAGTAAAAGTTTCTACAAATATATAAAACAGAAGAGAGTGGCTAAGGTAAATATTGGTCCTTTAGAGGATGAGAAGGGAGATTTAATAATGGGAGATGAGGAAATGGCTGAGGAACTGAACAGGTTTTTTGGGTCGGTCTTCACAGTGGAAGACACATAGCCTCATTTCCATCAGTCACTGGCATGTTATGACAGGTGAGGACGTTGAGAGGATTGTTATCACCAAGGAGGTAGTGATGGGCAAGCTAATGGGGCTAAAGGTAGATAAGTCTCCTGGACCTGATGGAATGCATCCCAGAGTGCTAAAAGAGATGGCTAGGGAAATTGCAAATGCACTAGTGATAATTTACCTAGATTCTGGGGTGGTCCTGGCGGATTGGAAATTAGCAAACGTGACACCACTGTTTAAGAAAGGAGGTAGGCAGAAAGCGGGTAATTATAGGCCAGTGAGCTTAACTTCGGTAGTAGGGAAGATGCTGGAATCTATCATCAAGGAAGAAATAGCGAGGCATCTGGATGGAAATTGTCCCATTGGGCAGACACAGCATGGGTTCATAAAGGGCAGATCGTGCCTAACTAACTTAGTGGAATTTTTTGAGGACGTTAACAGTGCGGTAGATAACAGGGAGCCAATGGATGTGGTATATCTGGATTTCCATAAAGCCTTTGACAAGGTGCCACACAAGGTTACTGCATAAGATAAAGATGCATGGCATTAAGGGGAAAGTAGTAGCATGGATAGAGGATTGGTTTAATTAATAGAAAGCAAAGAGTGGGGATTAATGGGTGTTTCTCTGGTTGGCAATCAGTAGTTAGTGGTGTCCCTCGGATCAGTATTAGGCCCACAACTGTTCACAATTTACATAGATGATTTGGAGTTGGGGACCAAGGGCAATGTGTCCAAGTTTGCAGACGACACTAAGGTAAGTGGTAAAGCAAAAAGTGCAGAGGATACTGGAAGTCTGCAGAGGGATTTGGATAGGCTAAGTGAATGGGCTAGGGTCTGGCAGATGGAATACAATGTTGACAAATGTGAGGTTATCCATTTTGGTAGGAATAACCGCAAAAGGGATTATTATTTAAATGATAAAATATTAAAACATGCTTCTGTGCAGAGAGACCTGGGTGTGCTAGTGCATGAGTCGCAAAAAGTTGGTTTACAGGTGATTAAGAAGGCAAATGGAATTTTGTCCTTCATTGCTAGAGGGATGGAGTTTAAGACTAGGGAGGTTATGCTGCAATTGTATAAGGTGTTAGTGAGGCCACACCTGGAGTATTGTGTTCAGTTTTGGTCTCCTTACTTGAGAAAGGACGTACTGGCACTGGAGGGTGTGCAGAGGAGATTCACTAGGTTAATCCCAGAGGTGAAGGGGTTGGATTACGAGGAGAGGCTGAGTAGACTGGGACTGTACTCGTTGGAATTTAGAAGGATGAGGGGGATCTTATAGAAACATATAAGATTATGAAGGGAATAGATAGGATAGATGCGGGCAGGTTGTTTCCACTGGCGGGTGAAAGCAGAACTAGGGGGCATAGCCTCAAAATAAGGGGAAGTAGATTTAGGACTGAGTTTAGGAGGAACGTCTTCACCCAAAGGGTTGTGAATCTATGGAATTCCTTGCCCAGTGAAGCAGTAGAGGCTCCTTCGTTAAATGTTTTTAAGATAAAGATAGTTTTTTGAAGAATAAAGGGATTAAGGGTTATGGTGTTCGGGCCGGAAAGTGGAGCTGAGTCCACAAAAGATCAGCCATGATCTCATTGAATGGTGGAGCAGGCTCGAGGGGCCAGATGGCCTACTCCTGCTCCTAGTTCTTATGTTCTTTAATTCTCCCTGCAGCAGCAGTTTATATTTCTGCAATTTCCTGTCAAACAGCTTGCATCAGCCCAATTGTTTTTTCCATTTTCCCTTGGTGTTTTAAAAAAAAAAATCATGCCAATCTGTAACATGTTCTAGTATCGAGGAAGGGGCCAGTGACTGGAAACACCGCTGCTTTTCCACAGATTGTGTGTGACTGGAATGTCTCCATCTTTGTTTTTATTGGAAGGGTGGATGTGTTTAAATGTACAGCGAGTGCTACTGCTTGATTCGGAAAACTGAGTGAATGGATGAGCAGTGCTACAACCAAAGGGTAGTGAAGCAGACGCCTTGCGTCAGCTTTTCTGTTTCTGTTCTCCACTCCACCCGGAAACTTTTGATTGCTCAGTTTCCTGTTGAGTGGCCTGGACAAAGGCCTCACAGCAACTAATGCCTCCGTACTCTGCGTTGGCAGTGGGAGAATAGGTGGTACTGCAATTTATCCACTTTGCTCTCCATTTGTCTCGGGGCGCACAGTGGTTAGCACTGCTACCTCACAGCCTCAGGGACCCGAGTTCAATTCCGGCCTTGGGTGACTGTGTGGAGTTTGCACGTAGGTTTCCTCTGGGTGCTCTGATTTCCTCCCACAGTCCAAAGATGTGCAGCTTGGATGGATTGGCCATGCTAAATTGCCCCTTGGGAGTCCAAAGATGTTCAGGTTTGGAGTGGGGGCTTAGATAGGGTGCTCTTTCAGACAGTCGGTGCAGACTCAGTGGGTCAATGGCCTCCTGCACTGTAGAGATTCCATGATGGGGAGAAGGAAGTCCACTGACTATGAGGTGCTGCATCGGTAATCTTAAAAGAACGGCTACAATTGGCTGTCAGATATTTCATGACAAAATCAAGAGGAAGGTGAAAGTAATTACCTGCTGCTTCTTGGGCTACAGAATCCCACTGGAACAGAGCGCTTATAACAATTCACAATGTCAAGGGCTGTGAATAAATCCCAATGACTTGCTTTCAAACTCTAGCATTATTCATTGCAATCTGAGGTTTCTAGTATACACCGTAATTGGTAGACCTATTTCAGGCCGGAAAGACTTCCAAGAACTGTTAGCCCTAATCTTTCCTTGGGTTACTAACAGCATAGAGCAGAATCTGTCCCACTTGGGTCTTTCCTTGTCTTTTGTACTTCATGTGAAGAAATCCTCAAAAGGGCAGACCAATGTGACACCCTTTTCTTGTTGAGGAAAAGGGCCAGGTTGGGTTTATGGTGGATTTCCTAAGCTGTCATAGTCTTTTACAGAAAGGTAAATTCTCATTAATGCAAATGAACAGACCTAATCCTGCTTATGATTTTTGCATTTGACCTGGAATGATTTCCTGAATCCAACACTGACCGGGCTTCCGCAGGGTGACTTGCCCATCCTTGGGAAGCATGCTTCTTCCTGGCAAATTTTCCCAAGGTCGGGCATTTAGTTTTGTCTATTTGACCCAAACATGAGACCGTCTGGAAGTAGCCAAGGACCACGGCAGTGGACGTAGATCCCCCACAGTGTACAAATAGCGTGGGGGCTCGGCACCAAAATGCTACAGCAAATGTAATTAATCCCCTGTGATCGATCAAAAAGCTGCTGCAGGGGGATTAAAGAATGAATTGGGTCAAAGAAAGGATTCACACAGTAAACCGATTAAACACATATAGAAATGTTTATTTCAGGAAAAAGACTTTTTGCTGAGATATTTGGTCATTCTCGATCATTTGTTAAGGAAGTCACTTGATAAGCTACAACACTGGCATCTACCCAGCAAAGTGGAAAATTGCCCAGTGTCCTGTACACCAGAAACGGGACAAATTCAACCCAGCCAATTACCACCCTATCAGTCTGCTCCATTAGCAAAGGGAAGAAGGAGGCAGAAAGTGGCAGTTACTCAGCAATAACCTTCAATTTTCAAACCACGCTGGACACCAGGGGCGAAATTCTCCGGAACTGGCGCCCAAAACGGCGCAAATCAGTCTGGCATCGCGCCGCCCCAAAGGTGCGGAATGCTCCGCATCTTTGGGGGCCGAGCCCCAACCCTAAGGGGCTAGGTTGGCGCCGGATGAATTTCCGCCCCGTCAGCTGGCGGACAAGGCCTTTGGTGCCCCGTCAGCTGGCGCGGAAATGACATCTCCGGGCGGCGCATGCGCGGGAGCGTTAGCGGCCACTGATGGCATTCCCGCGCATTGGAGGGAGTCTCTCCTGCCTCCACCATGGTGGAGACCGTGGCGAAGGCGGAAGGGAAAGAGTGCCCCCACGGCACAGGCCTGCCCGCGGATCGGTGGGCCAGGCCACCGTGGGGGCACCCCCCCGGGGCCAGATCGCCCCCCAGGACCCCGGAGCCTGCCCGCGCCGCCTTGTCCCACCGGTAAGGTAGGTGGTTTAAAATGCGGGACAGGCATTTTAGCGGCGGGACTTCGGCCCATCCGGGCCAGAGAATCGCGCGGGGGGGGGCCCGCCAACCGGCGCGGCGTGATTCCCGCCCCTGTCGAATATCCAGTGCCGGAGACTTCGGCAACCGGCAGGGGCGGGATTCACGCCAGCCCCCGACGATTCTCCGACCCAGTGGGGGGTTGGAGAATCTCGCCCCAGGAGTTTTTTAAATTCCTTTTATGGAATGTGCGCTTTGCTGGCTAGGCCAGCGTTGCCCATCCCTAGTTGTCCTTCAGAAGGTGGTGGTGAATTACCTTCTTAAACCACTATAGTCCCTACAAGCCCTATTAGGGAGGGAATTTCATGTTTTTGGCTCAGCGGCAGTGGGGGAACTGTTATATTTCCATCCAGGACGGACTGACATTGTTTCTGTCGGTGGGAACTGGGTTACGAAGGACTTTTATTTCACAAAGAATCATTATGCCAAGTGACTGCTACGAAACTGAACAAAATGCTTCATATATAAATGTGCCTCTACCCATAACACTTTGAATTGCTGCCAGTAATGGAGCAGTGAATCTAATTGACCTGAAATGTTCTTAATCTCGGTACATAGCAATGTTTTGCTTTGACCTCTGTAGCTAACGATGATGTTATATTAATTGTCCATCCTCCTACCCTTGAGGTTCGTGAGGCCTTCCTCCTTTAACTGGGACAGTCCTTGTGCTCAGCTGTTATTGGATTGGGGAATTTGGAGATTGATCTCCTGGATTTGTTGATTCTTTCCTTGGCGGTCGAGATTACAGGGGTGGGGTGGGGAAGATGCTGTTGGAGTAACAGTGGTGAACTGTTATAATGGATCCTGTCTATTGTAAATTACTGCAAGCACAGTAAATTACCGTAAGCACAGCTTACTGTGTGATGGAGAAGATGGATATTTAGTCCAATGGCATGGTTGCTGATTGACCTGGGCAATGATCGTTTCCATCCAGGAAAGTAGTGAGTACACTCATTCCTGATCGGAGTCTTCTAAATGGTGGTCAGATGGTGAGCCATTAATTGTACAATACCAAATACCTGGCCTCCTATTCCTAGCATGGTAGCACAGTGGTTAGCACAGTTGCTTCACAGCTGCAGGGTCCAGGTTTGATGCCCGGATTGGGTCACTGTCTGTGCGGAGTCTGCACGTTCTCCCCGTGTGTACGTGGGTTTCCTCCGGGTGCTCCGGTTTCCTCCCACAGTCCAAAGATGTGCAGATTAGGTGGATTGGCCCTTGGGTGTCCAAAAAGGTTAGATGGGGTTACAGGGATAGGGTGGCGGTGTGGGCTTAGATAGGGTGATCTTTCCATGGGCCTGGGCAGACTCGATGGGCCGAATGGCCTCCTTCTGCACTGTAATGTAAATTCCATGAACAATGCTGGTCCAGTAAAATCTCTGGGCAGCTTTAGTCCCTTAGGCGTTTGTTGCGGTGGTGTTCCGGATGTTGACGGAAAATGGCTGGGTTAGATCGAATTTGAGATGATCAGTACCTGGCAGTTGTGACGGGCAACATCAATGCCCCACATGTGCTCCGGTCTAATTTTCAACAGTACTATTGTAGGAGAGCCATGAATTGCATCTTTTATTGGAGAGTCCTGAATCGAACTGAACACTATGGAATTGTCCAGGATCTTGAAGTAAAGAACATTACAGATGTCCTGGTTTTGTGATGAGTAACCTCCGAACCATAGGCGTGTTTCTTTTTGTATCCGATTGATTCCAGTCATAGGATTTTTCTCTTCAACCCCTTTTGCTGGAGATTCTTGGTCAAATGTTGTCTTAATACTGAGGGCAATTACTCCTGGAAATTGGCTAGAAAAACTCTGCATTTGTACAGCACAAGTGTTCTATATGTATTGTTTAGTTTGATCTGTATTTAAGCTTGCAATGACTGCTAGTAAAGTAGATGTTCAGCAGAGGAATATGGTAGACACCTGGGGCGCGATTCTCCGCTCTGCGCCGGTTGGGAGAATCGCCTGGGTCGCCAAATTTTCCCTCGACGCCGGTCTGACGACTTCCCGCGATTCTCCCAAGCGGCGAGAGCGGCCCCGTCGAGTTCCGCGCGGCGCAGGCCGGGGAATTGCCCGAGACACCCAAAATGGTGATTCTCCGGCACCCCTACTATTCACAGGCCCCGATGGGCTGAGCGGCCAGCCCAAAACGGCGGGTTCCCCCTGGCGCCGTCCACGCCTGGTCGCTGCCGGCGGGAACGCTGGGGGGGGGGGGGGGGATCCTGCACTGGGGGGGGGGGGGGGGGGGGGGAGATCCTGCACTGGGGGGGGGGCCTCAAATGGGGTGTGGCCCGCAATCGGTGCCCACCGATCGTCGGGCCGTCCTCTCTGAAGGAGGACCTCCTTTCTTCCGCAAGATCCGTCTGACATCTTCTTGTGGGACGAACTCTTGAGAGGACGGCAACTACGCATGCGCGGGTTGGAGCCGGCCAACCCGTGCATGCGCGGGTGACGCCAGTTATGCGGCGCCGGCTGCGTCATGTATGCGGCGCCGCCTTTACACGGCTCCAAGGCCTGGCACGCGTAAATGACGCAGCGCCGCTCCTAGCCCATTTTCGGGCCCTGAATCGGTCGGGATAGGGGCCGTTTTGCGCCGTTGGTGAACCTCGACGGTGCGAACACTCTGCCTCCATTTCGGAGAATCCCGCCCCAGATTCATTCACATCCCTTGCCCTGAATGCGGCATCCAAGAGAGAAATGTCTTGGTATCGTTATGAAGGATTGTAGAAACATGTATCTTTTTTAGTCTGGAACTGGGAAGGAATCCAGTCGAGGCTTTCACATTCTGGAGGATGAGTTAGATTGTTCCAATGGTTATCAATAATGAGGAGAATAAAAGGAGGACACAAATGGCTTTTTTTTGTTGAGTTTATCACTTGCATTATATTTTATTCATCTTCTTGCATCTCATTAAAACATATGTATACATTAGTCATGAGTACAGGCAAATGCACCTACAGTACATAGTACAGATTTTGTTTTTCTTCCTGTTTCCAAAACTAAGTTCTGTTGCACTGAACAAGACCAAACACTCCAAAAGCAAAAATCATGAACTGCTCCAGTCTGTCGGCAGCGACCAAAAGCAGCATTGTGGGAGACAGAGTCAAAGAGAAACTTCAAATTACAAAATGGCAAGAACAGGATTTGTCAAACCAGAGGTTATTAGCTTATGTTGTTACACGGGCAACTTGAGGCAGGGACGATGCTTTTAAAGGGGAATTTGGTATGTAAGTGAAATGGCAAACTGTAAAAGGCTACAGATAAAGCGCAGGAACATGGCACAATGGGCCAAATGATCACCTCTTGATGTTATAATTCCTATGATTCAGTAGTGATTTTGTCTAATAAAGGATTTTATAGTTGCAAATTGAGGCTGGATTTGGGCTGAAATCAATCCAACCCTCATGCTTTAACTCGGCACATTATTGGCAGAGATCCAGAATGCACTAATACCTAGACCAACTGCAGGAATAGTTTTGATGTGACTGATAATCGGATTTGAATGTTGGCACCCACAGCTAATGCTGCTTCCCAAGAAGCATGTTTTCTTCCTCATGCCAAACATTTCCTTTCAATAACTCTGACCTCTCAACTCTATTCATTCCTCTATTCATTCCAGGATTTGGATACTAAACAAGGTTGAGACATGCTACACTGGAAAAATGAGTTTCAATGCGTCGAATGGTCTTTTATCAATTGTTGCCTTTTAGCATATTTCTCCTATTGCTGTTTAATGACCAGGCATTCCTTGCCCCAAAGCAGATATCACATCCCATATGTTATTGTTGGTATCGCCTCCCTCTCCCTTTTTAACTGATTATCTGATGATATCGAAAGCCGCTGAAACCTGTTCTTTCAGGAAGTAATATTCTAACCATGTCCCTGGCTTCAAATAGTTGGCATTTTAGAATTTGTGCCAAGGAAAGAGCAACTTGCACATGTAAAACTCCTTTTCATGGCCTCAGCAGGTTTAAAGCATTTTGCAGCCAATTAATGCAACCAATTAGCTATTATTGAAGTGGAGTCTTTTATAATTCGGGAAAGACAGCAGCCAATTTGTGCACAGCAGGATCTCCCAAGCTACATAATCAGATGATCTATAAATAATGTTAGTTGCAGAGGAATTTGTTTTATAAAAAGCGCCATGAAGCTAGTTTCACAACGTTAATGGTTAATATGATGGAGGTTGCTGAGGTTTTTTTCCAATAGAGTTCTGCGTATTGAAATATGAAAGGGACAGGAGTCAGTATGTTGCGCAAAAGTCATTTGCATGTCCTGCTGTAACATGATGTGGTTTAACTCCAGAACCCATATATACTGATACTTAAAAGCTGGAGCTTTCTTTCTGCTCTATATCTGACTCAGTCACTCACTGCCTAAACTTGTTGAGCCAGTGGAGTGCCCTGACCACGAGTTTACCCAAAAGGATATGCTATAGTTTTGTAATCTGAAAAGTCAATATTGCTTTCCTGAGGATTAAAATCTTCAACAGCATGCCTCTTTATTTTTCCCAGCCATTCCGAAAGAAATGGGGGTTGATTATCTTTTCCAAACTCTCTTCCCTCCGGAAGAATCTGTAGGTACCTCCACAATGTTGGGTTGGATTGGATTGTTCATTATCACGTGTACCGAGGTACAGCGAAAAGTATTTTTCACTGTTAGCAGGTATCTGAAATATCAAGCACTGAAATGTAGCTAATACTGAGAGAAACTGCAATTTGTAAGAATACACACCTGTCTTCTGTGTATTGGAAATGTGCAAGGGATAGGAGATATGGGGACGTAATGGGCTTGATCCCATGCTCAAATTCACCTTTGAAATAGAGCAGTCTAACTAGTTCCTTCTCTATATCTTAACTAGCTAGTTGAGAACTTCAGTCAAGGGCTCTACACTACACTACTTCAAGCTTACCTTTCAATATACAAATTGGGATTCCTACAGCTTCACACTATATAGGGTTGGCATTGTCAGCAATCACTCAAATGGGGCCCTAGACCATTTGCTTACCATGCAAGCTTGACTCTAAAATAGGGCATATCAAAGTGATCCTACAGGATATTGGCTACCCCAATCAGATAATTGCTTGCTGTGTATCGTGCATACTCATTACGATGTTGTCAGACAAGAATTGAAGTGCATAAGTTGGGAACATAGGCTGGCAGGGAAGGACACAAGTGAAATGTGGAACTTGTTCAAGGAACAGGTGCTACGTGTCCTTGATATGTATGTCCCTGTCAGGCAGGGAAGAGATGGTCGAGTGAGGGAACCATGGTTGACGAGAGGTTGAATGTCTTGTTAAGAGAAAAAAGGTGACTTATGTAAGGCTGAAGAAACAAGGTTCAGACAGGGCATTGGAGGGATACAAGATAGCCAGGAGGGAACTGAAGAAAGGGATTAGGAGAGCTAAGAGAGGGCATGAACAATCTTTGGCGGGTAGGATCAAGGAAAACCCCAAGGCCTTTTACACATGTGAGAAATATGAGAATGACTAGAGCGAGGGTAGGTCCGATCAAGGATAGTAGCGGGAGATTGTGTATTGAGTCTGAAGAGATAGGAGAGGTCTTGAATGAGTACTTTTCTTCTGTATTTACAAATGAGAGGGGCGATATTGTTGGAGAGGACAGTGTGAAACAGATTGGTAAGCTCGAGGAAATACTTGTTAGGAAGGAAGATGTGTTGGGCATTTTGAAAAACTTGAGGATAGACAAGTCCCCCGGGCCTGACGGGATATATCCAAGGATTCTATGGGAAGCAAGAGATGAAATTGCAGAGCCGTTGGCAATTATCTTTTCGTCCTCACTGTCAACAGGGGTGGTACCAGGGGATTGGAGAGTGGCGAATGTCGTGCCCCTGTTCAAAAAAGGAACTAGGGATAACCCTGGGAATTACAGGCCAGTTAGTCTTACTTCGGTGGTAGGCAAAGTAATGGAAAGGGTACTGAAGGATAGGATTTCTGAGCATCTGGAAAGACACTGCTTGATTCGGGATAGTCAGCACGGATTTGTGAGGGGTAGGTCTTGCCTTACAAATCTTATTGAATTCTTTGAGGAGGTGACCAAGCATGTGGATGAAGGTAAAGCAGTGGATGTAGTGTACATGGATTTTAGTAAGGCATTTGATAAAGTTCCCCATGGTAGGCTTCTGCACAAAGTAAGGAGGCATGGGATAGTGGGAAATTTGGCCAGTTGGATAACGAACTGGCTAATCGATAAGTCAGAGAGTGGTGGTGGATGGCAAATATTCAGCCTGGATCCCCGTTACCAGTGGTGTATCGCAGGGATCAGTTCTGGGTCCTCTGCTGTTTGTGATTTTCATTAATGACTTGGATGAGGGAGTTGAAGGGTGGGTCAGTAAATTTGCAGACGATACGAAGATTGGTGGAGTTGTGGATAGTAAGGAGGGCTGTTGTCGGCTGCAAAGAGACATAGATAGGATGCAGAGCTGGGCTGAGAAGTGGCAGATGGAGTTTAACCCTGAAAAGTGTGAGGTTGTCCATTTTGGAAGGACAAATATGAATGCGGAATACAGGGTTAACGGTAGAGTTCTTGGCATTGTGGAGGAGCAGAGAGACCTTGGGGTCTATGTTCATACATCTTTGAAAGTTGCCACTCAAGTGGATAGAGCTGTGAAGAAGGCCTATGGTGTGCTCGCGTTCATTAACAGAGGGATTGAATTTAAGAGCCGTGAGGTGATGATGCAGCTGTACAAAACTTTGGTAAGGCCACATTTGGAGTACTGTGTACAGTTCTGGTCGCCTCATTTTAGGAAGGATGTGGAAGCTCTGGAAAAGGTGCAAAGAAGATTTACCAGGATGTTGCCTGGAATGGAGAGTAGGTCTTACGAGGAAAGGTTGAGGGTGCTAGGCCTTTTCTCATTAGAGCGGAGAAGGATGAGGGGCGACTTGATAGAGGTTTATAAGATGATCAGGGGAATAGATAGAGTAGACAGTCACAGACTTTTTCCCCAGGTGGAGCACACCATTACAAGAGGACATAAATTTAAGGTGAAAGGTGGAAGATATAGGAGGGATATCAGAGGTAGGTTCTTTACCCAGAGAGTAGTGGGGGCATGGAATGCACTGCCTGTGGAAGTAGTTGAGTCGGAAACATTAGGGACCTTCAAGCAGCTGTTGGATAGGTACATGGATTACGGGAAAATGATATAGTGTAGATTTATTTGTTCTTAAGGGCAGCACGGTAGCATTGTGGATAGCACAATTGCTTCACAGATCCATGGTCCCAGGTTCGATTCCGGCTTGGGTCATTGTCTGTGCGGAGTCTGCACGTCCTCCCCGTGTCTGCGTGGGTTTCCTCCGGGTGCTCCGGTTTCCTCCCACAGTCCAAAGATGTGCGGGTTAGGTGAATTGGCCAATGATAAATTGCCCTTAATGTCCAAATTGCCCTTGGTGTTGGGTGGAGGTGTTGAGTTTGGGTAGGGTGCTCTTTCCAAGAGCTGGTGCAGACTCAAAGGGCCGAATGGCTTCCTTCTGCACTGTAAATTCAATGATAATCTATGATTAATCTAGGACAAAGGTTCGGCACAACATTGTGGGCCGAAGGGCCTGTTCTGTGCTGTATTTTCTATGTTCTATGTTCATTAACAGGCCAAAGGCCACCACTTCCTTCTGAACTAAAGTGCCCAGTTCATTTCAAATTACCCTGGAAGGGTAATGTATCTCCAATTTAAGCAACAGGTGAAGGCTCTTAATATGCAATGCTAACGCAAGTACTTTTTTTCCACTAACAAGATGCTGCTGTCAAACCAAAAAGATCTTGCCACAAATTAGTAATATGGTATATAAATTTCCATGATGATCCAATACCAGGTATATAGCTCATCCAAACAACTGGCAGATGATATCAAAGGCATGTTTCTGGCTGTTTGTTACAAGCACGAGTACTGATTGTACTCGACCATGACCATGCTTGGAAAAATCCAAAACTTGATGTCTACAATAGATGCGATTCTGCAATTGGCCAACACTTGAGAATTAACTGAACAACAAATTTTTTAAGATTATCAGTTGAGCTCTTAGTGTAGCTCATGTACACTTGCTAGAAGCTGCATATATTTATATGAAGTGACCGGTCCTCGGCGGACAAAAGTAATATGTCCTGACGTTGCCCTTTCTTTTGAATAAGCAAAAGCATGGGGGGTGGTCAATAACATTGGTCAAGACTTTGCCATGGCAAATCAGCCAGTCGGCACCCCTGCAGTGTTAACAAATCTTTTCCTGAAAAGCGGTAGTTTAATTTGGTAGAACCATGTTACTTTGGCCATCCATAAGTAGCTACAAGATAGTTGGATACAAGCCGGCATGCTTTCCAAAGTCTCGCAGCAATGCCTCCATTCTTGCAACCGATCATTAAGAGACCATCTGACCCCTTGGGCAGCACGGTCGCATAAGTGGATAGCACTATGGCTTCACAGCGTCAGGGTCCCAGGTTCAATTCCTGGCTGGGTCACTGTGTGGAGTCTGCACGTTATCCCCGTGTCTGACAAAGGGCAAATGTATGGCAGATGCAGTATAATTTGGATAAAAGTGAGGTATCTTTGGTAGCAAAAACAGAGAGGCCGATTATCTGAATGGACATAAATTTAAGGGGGGAATGTGCAACGACACCTAGAACAAAGAACAAAGAAATGTACAGCACAGGAACAGGCCCTTCGGCCCTCCAAGCCCGTGCCGACCATGCTGCCCGACTAAACTACAATCTTCTACACTTCCTGGGTCTGTATCCCTCTATTCCCATCCTATTCATGTATTTGTCAAGATGCCCCTTAAATGTCACTATCGTCCCTGCTTCCACCACCTCCTCCGGCAGCGAGTTCCAGGCACCCACTACCCTCTGCGTAAAAAAACTTGCCTCGTACGTCTACTCTAAACCTTGCCCCTCTCACCTTAAACCTATGCCCCCTAGTAATTGACCCCTCTACCCTGGGGAAAAGCCTCTGACTATCCACTCTGTCTATGCCCCTCATAATTTTGTAGACCTCTATCAGGTCGCCCCTCAACCTCCGTCGTTCCAGTGAGAACAAACCGAGTTTATTCAACCGCTCCTCATAGCTAATGCCCTCCATACCAGACAACATTCTGGTAAATCTCTTCTGCACCCTCTCTAAAGCCTCCACATCCTTCTGGTAGTGTGGCGACCAGAATTGAACACTATACTCCAAGTGTGGCCTAACTAAGGTTCCATACAGCTGCAACATGACTTGCCAATTCTTATACTCAATGCCCCGGCCAATGAAGGCAAGCATGCCGTATGCCTTCTTGACTACCTTCTCCACCTGTGTTGCCCCTTTCAATGACCTGTGGACCTGTACTCCTAGATCTCTTTGACTTTCAATACTCTTGAGGGTTCTACCATTCACTGTATATTCCCTACCTGCATTAGACCTTCCAAAATGCATTACCTCACATTTGTTCGGATTAAACTCCATCTGCCATCTCTCCGCCCAAGTCTCCAAACAATCTAAATCCTGCTGTATCCTCTGACAGTCCTCATCGCTATCCGCAATTCCACCAACCTTTGTCGTTTGCAAACTTACTAATCAGACCAGTTACATTTTCCTCAATCATTTATATATACTACAAAGAGCAAAGGCCCCAGCACTGATCCCTGTGGAACACCACTGGTCACAGCCCTCCAATTAGAAAAGCATCCTTCCATTGCTACTCTCTGCCTTCTATGACCTAGCCAGTTCTGTATCCACCTTGCCAGCTCCCCCCTGATCCCGTGTGACTTCACCTTTTGTACTAGTCTACCATGAGGGACCTTGTCAAAGGCCTTACTGAAGTCCATATAGACAACATCCACTGCCCTACCTGCATCGATCATCTTAGTGACCTCGAAAAACTCTATCAAGTTAGTGAGACACGACCTCCCCTTCACAAAACCATGCTGCCTCTCGCTAATATGTCCATTTGCTTCCAAATGGGAGTAGATCCTGTCTCGAAGAATTCTCTCCAGTAATTTCCCTACCACTGAAGTAAGGCTCACCGGCCTGTAGTTCCCTGGATTATCCTTGCTACCCTTCTTAAACAGAGGAACAACATTGGCTATTCTCCAGTCCTCCGGGACATCCCCTGAAGACAGTGAGGATCCAAAGATTTCTGTCAAGGCCTCAGCAATTTCCTCTCCAGCCTCCTTCAGTATTCTGGGATAGATCCCATCAGGCCCTGGGGACTTATCTACCTTAATATTTTTTAAGACACCCAACACTTCTTTGGATCTCAATGTGACCCAGGCTATCTACACACCCTTCTCCAGACTCAACATCTACCAATTTCTTCTCTTTGGTGAATACTGATGCAAAGTATTCATTTAGTACCTCGCCCATTTCCTCTGGCTCCACACATAGATTCCCTTCCCTTCAGTGGGCCAACCCTTTCCCTGGCTACCCTCTTGCTTTTTATGTACGTGTAAAAAAAACCTTGGGATTTTCCTTAACCCTATTTGCCAATTACTTTTCATGACCCCTTCTAGCCCTCCTGACTCCTTGCTTAAGTTCCTTCCTATTTTCCTTATATCCCCCCACAGGCTTTGTCTATTCCCAGCCTTCTAGCCCTGACAAATGCCTCCTTTTTCTTTTTGACGAGGCCTACAATATCTCTCGTTATCCAAGGTTCCCGAAAATTGCCGTATTTATCCTTCTTCCTCACAGGAACATGCCGGTCCTGAATTCCTTTCAACTGGCACTTGAAAGCCTCCCACATGTCAGATGTTGATTTGCCCTCAAACATCCGCCCCCAATCTATGTTCTTCAGTTCCCACCTAATATTGTTATAATTAGCCTTCCTCCAATTTAGCACACTTATCCTTGTCCACCAGTACTTTAAAACTTACTGAATTGTGGTCACTGTTACCGAAATGCTCCCCTACTGAAACATCTACCACCTGGCCGGGCTCATTCCCCAATACCAGGTCCAGTACCGCCCCTTCCCTAGTTGGACTGTCTACATATTGTTTTAAGAAGCCCTCCTGGATGCTCCTTACAAACTCCGCCCCGTCTAAGCCCCTGGCACTAAGTGAGTCCCAGTCAATATTGGGGAAGTTGAAGTCTCCCATCACCACAACCCTGTTGTTTTTACTCTTTTCCAAAATCTGTCTACTTATCTGCTCCTCTATCTCCCACTGGCTGTTGGGAGGCCTGTAGTAAACCCCCAACATTGTGACTGCATCCTTCTTATTCCTGATCTCTACCCATATAGCCTCACTGCCCTCTGAGGTGTCCTCCCGTAGTACAGCTGTGATATTCTCCCGAACCAGTAGCGCAACTCCACCTCCCCTTTTACATCCCCCTCTATCCCGCCTGAAACATCTAAATCCTGGAACGTTTAGCTGCCCATCCTGCCCTTCCCTCAACCAGGTCTCTGTAATGGCAACAACATCATAGTTCCAAGTACTAATCCAAGCTCTAAGTTCATCTGCCTTACCCGTAATACTTCTTGCATTAAAACATATGCACTTCAGGCCACCAGACCCGCTGTTTTCAGCAACTTCTCCCTGTCTGCTCTGCCTCCGAGCCCCACTGTCCCTATTCCCTAGTTCTCCCTCAATGCTCTCACCTTCTGACCTATTGCTCCTGTGCCCACCCCCCTGCCATACTAGTTTAAACCCTCCCATGTGACATTAGCAAACCTTGCGGCCAGGATATTTATGCCCTGGGTGTCCTCGTGCACCAGTCGCTGAAGGTAACCTTGAAGGCGGTAAATAAGGCAAATGGCATGCTGGCCTTCATTCCGGGAGGATTAGAGTACAGGATTGGGGATGCTTGCTGCAATTATACAGGGCCTTGGAAGGGCCACACTTAGAATAATAAGTTCAGTTTTGGTCTCGGCTGAGGAAGGATGTTCTTGTTAAAGAGTGCAGAGAAGGTTTACCAGACTGATTCCTGAGATGGCAAGTATGAGGAGATTGTTTTGCTTAGGATTGTATTTGCTGGAGTTTAGAAGAATGAGGAGGGATCTCGTAGAACCTATAAAATTCTAACAGGACTAGACGAGAAGGATGTTCCTGATGATTGGGTGTTCAGTAGTTGAGGCCAGATCACTGTTTTCAAGAAGCAGTTAGATATAGCTCTGTTGCTAACTTTGGTTGGTTCAGTTTGCTCTGTTTTATAACCTTTGCTCTAGAGTTGCCAGGTATCTTTATGATACCGCCACGAGGTTCAAGTACTGATCATTAACTCAACACACCAATTAGTAAGATTCAAATCAAAACACATTTATTATTCCCATAACAGGCGCCGGAATGTGGCGACTAGGGGCTTTTCACAGTAACTTTATTTGTCATTTGAAGCCTACTTGTGACAACAAGCGATTTTCATTTCATTTTCATTTCATTTATACACAGTAACTCACTACTCATGCATAAAACTACTTACTAGACTATCTCTATCACTAAAAGGCCTATACTTAGCTTCGGAACTGGCCCACCAGGTCAGGGGAACAAATGGCCTTTTGTTCGATCCTAAGTCTGCAGGATTCAAAAGCTGGCATGCACTGGTAGCTAGGAGCGCCTAACTCGTAGTGTACATTGACTGGAGACTTACTTGGTTGATGCGGCAGCTTAGGCAGTTCACTGTCGAGGGTTGGTTTGCTGCTGAGTGACCCTGCCAAGAAGAATGATTTGAACTTGGACTCTACTTTATAGTCCCCAGGGGCTTCCTGCCGTTCGGGGCGGACCCCGTACCTGGTTCCAGGTGATTGGACTGCGTTCCGATCACTTGGATCGATTTCTCCAATACTGGAGCTGTTCCCTGACCGCTGGGTGGTCCCTAAGTGTCCGTTGGCCTTCCTTTGTCTTGGCTCCTGCTGGTGCCGAGGAGTCTGGCTTGGCCTTATTCACCTTCAAATGTTTCAATTGTTCCTGGGGATCGCTCATTAATATGCAGATGGCTGCTGGTTTCAGTGCTGTCTGGGCTTCTGCAAAGTCTAATACACAGGAAACCTTGCACCTGCTAGTCTTTGCCTGTGTTGGCTGAATTTCCCTGCAGCCTTTATGGATCTCCATTTTAAGTCGGGAAGTGGCCAACCTAGGTGGCTACAGCTCTTTGGGCAAAAGAATGTCGGGGTGGAACAGGTTGCGGGAGAAGGCAGGATCAGCATATTGAGTTGGAGGATCAGCCATGATCATCATGAACTAGCAGAGCAGGTTCGAAGGGCCAAATGGCCTTATCCGTATGTTTCTGGGGTGGGTCATCAGCCAGAGCTGTTGGATTTCCTTTCCTGCAACCTTTGCCACAGAACCTTTTGCACAATAATCTGTTGGAACTATGAGTTTGTGGTGAGAGCGATGGCATATCTGAGACCTCTGAACAGCAGAACCAACATGCGTCTCATAGTTTTAAACGTTTATGAAAACTTAGAATGGCAGGAAGGAAATGAGGCGAATTAGTCAAATTGGGTACTGAAGGAAATGAAGGAAAAGTAAATTATTGTCAGCGATTTTAAAACTCTTAATTTTGGGAATGAGATTGAATCATTTAAATTGTTCCCCTTCTGGGCCAGAGGGGAGAGGTTGGCAATACATTCTTAATTATCATGGTGAGCTTTTAAATTCCTGCAGTTACATTAAATTGGTAAATATTGTGCAATTAGGATCTGGAATGACCTGTCTGACAGGGTGGTGGAGGTAGATTCGGTTGTGGCTTTCAAAGGGGAATTAGATCAGCACATGGAAAGAGGAAAAATGCAGTGGACTGAGAACTGAATGGGCTCTTGTGGGCCAAATGACCTGCCTCACTATGATTCTGTAAATGGGTTATCGCTTGTGCAGAGCAGCATAAATCAACCAGCAAGTCCTGGAAATTCACTCTCCGCATATCGCTTAAAACCTCAACCTTTCTAGTTTATTTCAGTTCTTCTCGCAGGTTTTTCTCGCAAGATTAGTGCAATATACTTGGTCTTCACTGTTCTCATTGCATCTCTAACTGCGTTCACCTTGGCTGAATCAATTTCAGCCCACCTTTCCAAAAGAGCATCTAGTTGAACAAAGCCTCTATCAATCACAGTAAACATTTAAATTGTGTTGGAAACATACCATCCTTCACCAATAACTTACAAATAATGAATACTGTCCAACAACCTCGCTTATTTTGTGGACACATACTTGGTCCTGCCAAAATACATCACACTGCTCTGCTAATTTCCGTCTGCCCATTCTGCTGGCCGATCTGTCCTCTTGCAGCGACTTGCATCATCCTCACTGTTTGCCACTCCTTGTTTGGTATAATTGATATTTTGAAATTGTACTCTTCTTCCAAAATCCCACGTTCTTTTATATCCAGCAAAACCAGCAGTGGGCCGAACACTGACCTTGGAACATCACTGTCTACCATCCTCCAATCTGAAAAATAACCATTTACCATGACTTGCTGCATTCTGACCTGAAGCCTGGGCACTGATGCTGTCTCATAATAAACTTCTCCTTTCTTATTCTTATACACAACATCAACCACATTCCCTTTGTTGAGCTCTGTTACTTGGTCAAGCATGATCTGTCTCCTTACAAATCTGTGTTGGCTATCCTTGAGAAACTCCAACCTCATCAATTGTTCACTTCCCCCCCCCCCCCCCCCCCCCTGGAATATTGTTTCTAAAACATTAGCCAATATTAACCTATCTAACCTGTAGTTGAACAAGTGTCACACTTGCCATTCTCCAATCCTCTAATACCTGCACCATATCTAGGGAAGATTGGGAGATTAAAGCAAGCCTTGTTGCTATCTCCATCCTCGCTTTACTTCCTGTAGTAACCCTGGATGGTAACCATGTGGACCAGATGATTTTGCCATTGTTTCCAGTACCACCGCCTTCACTTTTCACCCTATCCATTGGCTTCTACTGATACATGTCCTCCTTAGTTTCTCTTCTGCTGGTTATTTGTTGAAATGACTGCTACATTTGCTTCTACTGATACATGTCCTCCTTAGTTTCTCTTCTGCTGGTTATTTGTTGAAATAACAAACTAACAGTACCACTTATTACCAACGTTTTGCAGTTTACGATTGATCTGTTGAATGTTTCACCCATGGATAGAAGTTACACTAACTTACCACCATCCTAAATCTTTCTGATTGTGATTGTTGTTTGCAGCCTCCCCACAAAAACAAACATCAGAAAAAGGTAGAAGCTCTGTTTGAAGCTCTGTTTGTACAGTGAACAATCTAATACAAAAAATGTACCTTGCAGCAAAGCAATAAAAGCCACAAGAACTAATCTGCAGGTATTTTGCTTTGCACTAGAGACATGTTTTTCTTCCTTGGATGAGAATGCATCATGAGCAGTCACATTCTCGTGCCTCATTTCAATAATGAGAGTTTTGTGCAAAGTGGGTCGGCTGTAAAGACATCTGTTTGAATGCTTTACAGAAAAACAATCATTGCCAACTACCAGGAGGTTTGCTGAGGGATTCCAAAGGGAAGTCATCATGAGATGTCCTTGACCCAAGCATAATTTAACTGCAAAGTTTTTGGCTCGAAGCAGCCTTGTAGTGCATTGGGTAAAATTGATAATTTACGTGAGTGGGTATCCCCACAATCAAAAGATGGGAATGAGCAAGATTACTTGTGACTGGTAATTCAGTTTTTAAATTAACTTTGTTCAGTAGAGCCATAGCATTTTCAGCACTGCTCAAATTTCCGAAACGCAATGTTCGATATCCTAGATTTTTAATTTGATGCAGCTTCATGGCCTGTAGATGGCTCACCACCTTGAAGGCAATTGGAGGTGGGCAACAAATATTGGGCCGGCTAATGACGCCTACATCCGGTGAAATATTATTTGTTTGTGTAAAAAAAGTGACCGTGGAGTGACCCTTTTTTCTGCTGTGTAGCTCTCTTCCTCCCACCCCCTTCCCGCCATTAAATACGGCTATGCTATTCACTTCAATTCCACATTCTTGTCACTCCTGGATTCTGTCTCATCACCAACATTACTCCAATTAATTTTCTCTCAATGTATTGTCTAGCACCCTTACAAACCTACATAAACCCTAGTTCGTTCTAATTCCACCACTCCCTCATCCTATAGCAAATGAAGTCCCACTTGCCTATTGCTCCTGATCTCTATCGTTTATGCCAAAATTCATATCGGGAAGGATGAAAATCTGTTGCACATTTTACTCCTTTTTTCTGTTGGTTGGGAATGTGTAGATCTTTCTTCACCAGTTACTAGTCAAGTAGGGATGGTGGGTGATGAGCATAATCTCTTCCCCCACACACTCTCCTTGAGGCGTTTATGCAAAAGTCATAGTAGAAATGAATACATGTTCATTGGTTGCTGCAAGTAAAGGCTAAACTGCAGTCCCATCAATTTGTTCTGTTTTGATCCAGGAGAGTGCTACTTCTGGCACCAATATTTTGATACCATAATTTAACGAAGCATTTGGAACTACCCCATAAATGTGAGTTAACTTTCAGCTAAAATTATAGCATTTGCTGACATGCCTTTAGTTCTCAGTGTAATTTATTTGGAACATAATCTTGACCCATGCATGATGTAAATTTGGGAGGGTCATAAAAGAAACATGCAGTAAACTCCCCACATAAAGTTGTCATTTGCATTCCTGAAAGTCACCACTTAAGTGGATCATGGGTTCCCAAGGAATCTGCCAAAGTTTGGGTTTTGGGGCAAGAAATGCCCAAAAGAACCCTGGTGCAATGAAATACCATAAACTTGCAGCACGGAGCATTCCACCCTGTTGGGTGAATGTCAAAAGATCCCACGACACTATTTGAAGGAGGCGTTCTGGTGGTCAGGCTATTTATTTCTCAGCAATACCAAAATCAGACAGTTTGGTCACCAATTTCACTTTAATTTGAGATCTTGTCAGGCATATATTAGCTGCTAGGTTCCCTAAACTGACTACATTTCCAAAAATCCATCATTGGCTTAAAGTGCTTTGGAATAACCAGTTCATTCCATCTTCTAATGGACTAACCCTATTGTTCTATATTATGCACCCTATATAGCCTGCCAACTGTTGTGGTCTAGTTTTACCCACACTGCATAAATGGTTGCTTCGAATTTGTGCCAAAATGTTGTATGAGTCTTCAAGGTGTTGAAGATGGATTGTATTGGTGGCTATAGGCAAGATTAGGAAGAAAGACACGTTTGGGGGAGGGGAAGGAAAGAGATTCAAAGAGGTTACTGCAAGTCCTCCCTTTCTCTTCTCCCTTCCACCCCACCTCCCATGCCAGCTCCTGAAATTAATTGATTTGAGCACCAGTTGCAGCTATTCAGTCTGACATCAAAATCTACATTACTCTGTGCCCAAGCTGCTTTGTAGCCACAGCTTTCAGTTGAGCATTTAGTTCTTTCTACATTCAACTTATTTACTCTAATCTTTGCCAAACTTGATATTCAAAGCATCAGTTGTTCTGAACTGCAACTATCGAGGTGAGATATGCATTTTCACACCAACTCTTTAAAGCAGAATTTGTTTGCACAGCCACTTTAGTAGAATGGACTCAATGATTGGAAGAAATCTGTGCTAATCTCTTGCGAGATAGCTCGTGGTTAGTACTATTGCTTCACACGCCAGGGACCCCGGTTTGTTCCCAGCTTGGGTCACTGACTGTGTGGTTCTCCCCGTGTGAGTTTCCCCCGGATTTCCTCCCATAAGTCCCGAAAGACGTGCTTGTTAGAATTGGACATTCTAAATTCTCCCTGTGTACCCAAATGAGGGGCATGTGGCGATGAGGGGCTTGTCACAGGAACTTCATTACAGTAAACCTACTTGTGAGACTAATACTGTAAACCTACTTGTGAGACTAATGAAGATTATCATTGTACATCTCTACTGGTGGCGAGTAGGCTCGTTTGTGGATTATGGTTAATTACTTATAATGAATGCTGCAAGTGCCAAAATTTTGAAACCGAAGCCAAACGAGAGACACTCTGGCTGGGCAACCTCTATTGACAGAAGATACCTCATTGGATGAGTTGCTTTTCTGTTAATTTTAGGCAAACACCTGGTGGAAATACCTGCTGTTTCTACACGTTTCCCCCCCATGGACATGGCCAGCCTAATGAACATCTGCAGTGATCTCTATTGTTTCTAATTATCCTTTCATGCTTTTGTCCCTTTCAGCTGCTCTTGGGCCAGCCTCCAATCGGAAGAAGCACAGATGTGAGGAATGTAAAGTTGTTTTTCCTCTGTGCCATTCCCATTTTTGTATCTTCAATTCCAGCCCTCAGTATTTCTGGAAGGCCATTGAATGGCAAGTTTCTCATTCCTACTGGACGTGTGACCAATGGGGCATGTTTTTTTTGTGCTTTTTAATGAGGAATCTGATGGGCATGTCAGTGTGGCAAAACAGCTGACTGGTGTTGTCTTGCTAGCCCCTGGGGTCACACTCTCTCAAATAGAATGTATTTACAGGCAGACTCAGAAAAGATGGAAATAACCGAGATGAGTGAAGTAGTGAACTGCAGGGAACTATTTTGAATTGTTCTCACTTCAGGGATTTTGTTCAGCCTTGAGGAGTATGAGTTTGGCACTTCAGTGTGAGATCAGTCATTTGGCAATTGTTGCTACTGCAGGGACTTGGAAGTGGAAATCTGATACGGAAAGATTGAAGATTTATGCTCATTTTGAAAGTTACACCATGTCAAAAATTTGTCTTTTTCCTGTAACAATCGCAGTTCTGGAATGTGTGCATTGGTTGATATCCTGCACGATGAGAGATAATCTTTTCCATTGTCCATCTTAATGTTTGTTTCACAGTTGTCTTTGTCTGCCTCTCATAGCTTCGAAAAGGAAAGTAAATAAATACTTGCAAATCCAAATTTTAACCATTTTGGGTAAGAGCAGGGGAATGAGGCGGATTGAATCATGGAATCCCTAGAGTGCGGAAGGGGGCCATTTGGCCCATCGCGTCTGCACCGACTCTCTGAAAGAGCATTCTACCTATGCCCACTCCCCTGCCCTTTGGAAGCTGGAGTACCTGAAGGAAATCCACGCAGACATGGAGAATGTGCAAACTCCACACAATGGTAACTTGAGGTCAAATTGAACCTGGTGCTGAGGCAGCAGTGCTAACCACTGTGCCACCCATGATTGAATAACTCTTTGAAGGTAAGAATGAGGGGGCGAGCAATTGTGTGTTTTGACGTTCTAGCACAAATCTAAGCTTCATTTTCCCCCCCCTCCACCGTGTCTATCAAATTCTACCGGAAGCTTTGGAAGATAAAGAAACAGCTCAAAGATCAACGTTGAGCGGCTTCAAGAGCAAGCATGCAAGTGGACGTCCAACAATGTCTTCACCAAAATCTCCAAAGCATTCATTCTAATGGAGTGAAGGAAAATTGGAAAGAGCCGAAGACCACCATTATCTCAGGTTTTGAAGTAACCATCGGTTACAAGACCAGGAAGGACCAAGACCAGGAAGCACCAAGACCAGTTCAACAAGAATGACTACCTCATTGGCAATGCAAAGAGGAGAGCTCATCAACCAGCCTTGGGCAGAGGTACAAAGAAGAACATGGGGAATCTAGAACCAATGTTGGACTGAGAAAGCGAAGATGCTGCCACTCTCGCCAATGAGCATGGCCTGAAGGCTTACCTCAAGAAATGCAACATTGATGTCAATGCTTGGAAGACCCTTACTCAGAGATCTATATGGAGGAACCTGGATTTAAGGGACACAATTCTTCCAAGCACCCAATGGCAAGAGGTGGTTCGGAAAAGGAGTCTGCGAAAGGAGTACCAGCAATCTCTAGCCAGGACCCAACCCTACCTACCTCCCATAATAATAATTATCTTTATTTGTGTCACAAGTAGGCTTAGGTAAACACTGCAATGAAGTTACTGTGAAAATCCCCTAGTCGCCACATTCCGGCACTTGTTTGGGTACATGGAGGAAGAATTCAGAATGTTCAATTCTCCTAACAGCACTTCTTTTGGGATGTGTTTCGGGAAACACCTAACAAGTGTGCAGTCAGAGATGTGGCTCTGTGACTGGGCTCAGTATCATGCAAGGATCCATAGAATCCATGACCATGAATGCGAGGTTTAGGTCGACAATTCTACTCCTTGGCAAACTAGAAGACCAATACAGCAAATCTGCTTAATTTTGTAGATGTCGCACATTGGGGTTCTATTATCTTTCCTTGCTTTTTCTGCTCCTCCCCCATCTCTTCATGGCACACATTTTCTATATCATTGTCTTTTTGTACGTCTCAAATCCATTTCCCTTTCCTGTTGTGTTTTTTAAGAGCCCAATTTTTTGGTTTTGGACCCTTTGGTAACTATTTTCAAAGAGTGAGGTTGTATTGTTTCCCTGCCTCCAGGTTACGAGCTGCCTTCCTTGTTTGTCGCCAAAGAGGACACATTCCTGCTGTTAGAAAAGAATGGGCAGTGAGACGACAGCGATTAACGTAGCATTTTATAGTCCAATAAGATATTCTTTTCGGTAAATGACACATTCTGATGCTGAATGGTATTGAAATCATACTCTTGTATTTTTAAACATTGGATCTGAGGTCTTGCATTGAAAGCACATCAGTGGGAGCAGGCTCATGTTAAATGATCCGATCCCCTCCCTCCAAGGAGAGTTCGATTGGTTCTTGCCTGGATCAGCGATCACTAGATCACTAGACCACTTAAGTTATTAACACATAGAACATACAGTGCAGAAGGAGGCCATTCAGCCCATTGAGTCTGCACCCACCCACTTAAGTCGTCACTTACCCCCCGTAACCCAATAACCCCTCCTAACCTTTTTGGTCACTAAGGGCAATTTATCATGGCCAATCTACCTAACCTGCACATCTTTGGACTGTGGGAGGAAACCGGAGCACCCAGAGGAAACCCACGCAGACACTGGGAGAACGTGCAGACTCTGCACACAGTGACCCAGCGGGGAATCTAACCTGGGACCTTGGTGCTGTGAAGCCACAGTGCTAATCACTTGTGCTACCCTGCTGCCTTGTGGATTGCCTCTGATCACTTGTGGGATATGAGACATTTGGGCTCTGGGTTTCTTTTTTTTCTCTTAAGCTGGAGTGCAAAATGTGCTTGGTTGCATTGCTTCAGTCATGATGAGCCTGTAGCAAGCTTCATAGACACACTCCCTGCATATCTTCAGGTACTTGAAGCAGTACCTGACTTGCGACAGTATATTCCAATGGATTCAGACATGTTTGAATTCCTGAACGATCAGATTCTCCATCTTATATTTGTACTGGACCTGGTATTGGGGAAATGAGCCCGGCCAGCAGTATGGAATGTAAATAATGGGAGAGCATCATAAAGTCAGGTATTCCCCAAAATATGATCAAACTTGATGAAATTAAAATGCTATGGGCTTCCGGTATGTTTGAAAAAGATTGGGAGTGCAAAGTGTAATGTTAACATGCCACATTATCACAAGTAATGATTCGTAACCTGTTGTAGATGAATGCAGAGCACCTTCAATCAATATTTAATGAATTTTGCAATTTAAAAAAGAAGCAGGGGCAGTTTCCTGTCATTGGAGCGCCAGAAAACTGCATGTGAATAGAAATGGATTATTTAGCCTCTAAAGCTTGTTCTGCCATTCGGTGAAGTTACGGCAAATCTGCAACTAACTCCAAATAGTTGCTGGGTAAGCCACAATGTCCTGCTTCAGTTTTTGCCTGAAAGCTGGAAAATTAGAGCAGAACCCTTTTCAATGTCCATCTTGAATGATGTAACTTTCCACAGGCAGCCTAAACTGGAAGGGTTTAATGCAGTTTTCAGATGTTTCTTGTCTGTCTTCCTTTTATATAACCATCTTTTATCTTTGAGCAAGAGGAAGGGTACAGCTGGTTCCGTAGATGCCCATATGGAGGTACTTCAAATTCCAGCAACACAGCTTTTTTTTGTTCAAAACCTTGCCCTGACTTAAGTGCTTACCACACTGGCTTCACTGAAAGCTGTGGCTTGCCATTTGCCGGCTTCACTTTATTAAAAAAAAAAAAAAAAATTTAAATCCCTTCCTCTATTAACTGGTTATAGAAAAAGGTTTCGGGGCTCAAATTCCAGTCACTTTTCCTGTGTGGTTTTTTTTTTTTTTTTTTTTTTTTTTTTTTTTTTTTTTTTTTTCCCCCCCCCACCCCATCTTGGGCCTGGGTTTTCCTGCCCCCACACAGCAGGTCCCGGAGCAGTGGATGCTGCGAGCCAGCCAAAAGTCCATTGACTTTGGAAAATCCCTCCCTTGATATCTATTCTCCCATGCCTCCACACATCTCTGCTTCAAATTTTCTAGCAGAAAATGTTTGTTCCTATGCAAGTGATTGTTTTCACCATTACCTTCATTATCATTTTCAATTTTCTGCCTCCAAGGTAACCATGTACCAGGTTGCTAACTCTTTAGGCAGATCACTATTTGTTGATGCACCACTGTCAATGTACTCTGTCGATTATTCTTTTGTCTACTATACGTACTGTGTACATTCCCTTGGCCGCAGAAAAATATTTTTCACTGTACTTCGGTACATGTGACCATAATAATCAATCAAGATCTTAGAGTGACATTGGACGTTTGGAGGCAGGTCATTTGTTCATCTAAAGTAGGCAGGACCATAAACTGATTTTTTAAAATACAATATCAAAAATATTAAAATAACTAAATTCTGCAATAGTCCCTTCGATTTAATACTTCTTGTGATCAGTTCCTCTGACAGACTCACCCAATTCATTCCTGTATTGTTGCAAACCTTTTGTCTGTATTTCAAGATGTAGAAATTTTTATACTGTTTTCACTTCGTTTGAAACTAACCTCCGTTTGTGACTGATGGAGTTATGAAACTAAAAAGCCTGCAACCCTATGAAACAGATTACATTAACTGACTTTGAAGGCCACCCCTGCTCTGGTGTTACAATTAGTTATGGAGGACTATCATTGAAAGATTAATTTTTTTTTCTTTGAGGCAGAAATGAGCGGAGTGAGCAAGAGATTGTAGATCCTTTCCAGTTTATCCATCCAGAATAAGCTGCATAACCCTTGGTACATTTATCTTGATGTCTTTTGTGTTCCAATAATTCAAAAATGAAAACTGGCTTGGTGGTGTTTTGTTTTGAGCCATCAAATAAATGGAGTTTCACTTGAATAGTTATGGCACTGGGCTAGGAACCCTGACATCTTGTAAATCCCACTACAGAAAGCTGCAAAATTAATTCAGTAAGTGCTAGAAAATCTGAAAGACCCGCATGTACTTTGACCTACACGTGATTGTAGTGCCGTACTGAGGTTACCTCTACATGCCCTTCAGGGCAGACTGCTTTTCCAATCTTGCCCACATGCCAAGGACTAATTTA
This sequence comes from Scyliorhinus torazame, assembly GCF_047496885.1. Taxonomy (NCBI): domain Eukaryota; kingdom Metazoa; phylum Chordata; class Chondrichthyes; order Carcharhiniformes; family Scyliorhinidae; genus Scyliorhinus; species Scyliorhinus torazame. The sequence continues at coordinate 328,464,173 of NC_092710.1, forward strand.
GAGAAATATAATTTTCCACCCACCCAGGTATTTTTACTTGCAGTTTTATTTTGTGGATAATGTTGAGCTTTTTAACCTGATGTGTTGGAAAACCCAACGCTTATGTCATGAATTATGAACGAATGATTCACTTGCTTCTGAAAATGTCATGGTATTGCATTTATGTTTCTTTTGTAATATTTGCATTTTTTTAATACGTTTTGTGTATGAAGCAATGAATTTGAAGTGGAATCCTGCTGGAGAAATGGATCGATAACCTTTTTTGCTAAATAGAAGATTTGATATAATAAATAAACTTTAAATTTACGATAAACAATTGAACTATTTTCTTGTATTGAGACTGATTATGAACTCTGTGCAGAGCATGCTAGGATTAGAATGCATTTGACGCAGTCACTTGGCATGCAGTTCAGTAGCAAAATGCCCTGTATATTAATTAATATTTCATTGGAACAGATGCATTAAAAAAAATTTTTTTAATTGTTTACTATCAAACAATCTATCCCAAATTCTCAATCCTACAGCTTGGCAAATATTCTTGTTAATCAATACTGTTATCGTTTTTCGAAATTGATTGCAGAAAATTGAAGTGTCATTTTACTTTTCTAAGTCCCTTAATTTGCTTGCATTATTAATAGCACAGTTAGAAAAAGTGGCGAGGGGGCTGATGTGTTGGGCAGGTTGGTTCGATGTGGACTGCACTCGATGCAGGGAAGCTAGGAGTAGACGTCTAACACTGGAGAAGATCCAACACTTTTTTTTAATTCAACTATAGAACTGCTATGCATATTCAGCTGTGGGTCGACACTATACTGATCTGACTGGTGACCTTGTAGTAGCCTGACCAGACTTACTAGCTACCGCATGGTGTTTGCACTTATTAACTCGTGTACTCTGACTGTCTTGAGTAGCTGGGTCCCGAGAGAGTGGGGAAACCTAGTGCCCTCTGGCTTTATAGTGGTTGTGTCCTGTCTGGTGATTGGCTGCACTGTGTTGTATGCTTACTGGTCACCCTGTGTGTCAATCACTGCCTGTCTGCATCTCATTATGTACATGAGTGGATATTATGACAGGGGCTGGAGAAAGTGGTGATGGGGGGGGGTGAAAAAATGGCAAGGGGGCTGGAGTGCAGAGTCCTTTGTTACACAGGATTCAGAATGATGCAATCACGGTGGGCCTCACATTAATGAATATTCCACCCCCATCATTCAGGTTCAAAAACATAGGAACAAGAGAAGTCATTCAGCCATAGGCCATAAGACCACAAATCTAAAGAACAAGAGTAGGCCATTCAACCTCTCGAGCCTGCTCCAATAGGATCATGGCTGAATCTGACTTTCCTCATGTGGACTTTTCCACCCGTAACCCTTGATTCACTTAGTGATCAAGAATCTATCTATCTGAGTCTTAAATATACATGAGGTCTCTGCCCCCATAGCTCTCTGTGGTAAGGAATTCCAAAGACACTGGACCCTTTGCCATTCAGTGTCACTAACTGGTTTGTATCTTGTCTCTATCCAGCTCTACCAGGCTGCGTATCCCCTCTATTTATTCAGCCTTACTTGGGCATTGGACTGCGGTGGGCACAGTAAGAAGTCTTACAACACCAGTCCAACAGGTTTATTTGGAATCCCTAGCTAGCTTCATCTGATGAAGGAGCTACGCTCTGAAAGCTAGTGATTCCAAATAAACATGTTTGACTTTAAACTGGTGTTTTGAGACTTTTAACTGTACATTAACACTGCAATGAAGTTACTGGGAAAAGCCCCTAGTTGCCACACTCCCAACGAGGTTTGGGTACACTGAGGGAGAATTCGGAATGTCCAATTCACCTAATAGCAAGTCTTTTGGGACTTGTGGGAGGAAACCGGAGCACCCGGAGGAAACCCGCGAAGACACTGGGGAAAAGGTACAGAGTGATCCAAGCCGGGAATCGAACCTGGGACCCTGATGCTGTGAAGCAGCAGTGCTAACCACTGTGCTACCATGCCGCCCATAAATTGTGCTCCTTGACGCCGCGTGACATGGAAGTAAGGACAGTCATTCAATGTGTGTGTGTGTATATAATCATTCACTAAGCTCTTTACTATTTGAAAGAAACTGCCTGTGCAATAGCTGTCACATTTTATAAAATTGCCATCCTGTTTATGTAATAGTTTTCCTCTTGTGAAGTACAACGGAGATGATAGATTCATGTTATGATGAACTATTTTTATCCAAATTTCCAGCCTTCTGTTACAATCTTTTGAAAAGTTGCTGAATATGCTGATTTCATTATCCAGCTGATGCAAAATTTTGTATTTATTGCAAAAATAAATTTAGCAACATGCCACAAAATAGTAATTTTGAGTAACCCATAAAATTCAATTCTAATGGAATTTTGCTCTTTAATTCACAGCAGAGGTCATTTTCTAATTCTAATGAAAAATGAAGCTGTGCTCCTACAAATTTGTGTTGTACCTGCAGATGGAAAGATTTGTTGATCTTGTAGCACTCATGAAGGGTACCAAGATGAACTCAGACTTTTGCCATGACCCTGTGATAGTGATCAGAGGCATAGGACACGGCTGGGAAGGGGCATACGGCATGGCTGTGAAGAGGGAATGTGATTCATTCATATTGGAATGGAGGAGACTGACTACACTCAGTAATTTAGAGGGAATTCCACAGAAAGAAAGATGCTGGTAGACTGAAATGATCTTTCCTATTCCTGTTCAATCTACAGGTTTTACCTGTAAATCCATAGATGTGTGTGTGAGCCTGGGAAGTCTCGTGCCTCTTGGGGTGGGGGTGGGGAGCAGTGCAAAAATGAAGCAGGTGTTCCTTGCAAAATAGCTGCTATATGTCTATTCCCTGAAGTCTATTTGAATTTTAATTTCCATGCACTGAAAGATTGACTGGCATTGCATTCTGAAGTCTCTTTCTTCAATTTAGACATGCCAGGCAGGTAGTGATGAATCTGCATTGTCCCTTCTCGAAAACGTCAATATCCCTCTAGAAGACCCAACTCAATACTCCAGCACTCGAGAATCCTTGTCTCCTGGCAAATGTATCTAGTGATAGCTAGAATTACTAACTTTTTTTCACACCTACAGCTAAACTTGCGTCGATATAAAACCCATTAACATTTTTTAACCTTTATTCATAGTGATTTCAGTAAAGCTACCTATTCATTTATGGGCAGCACTTTATATTTTGGATATTTTTAAGATCGACTTGAGTGATTGCAGTGCCACTGAACCGAACTATCCTCTGGTCTGTTTGAGGAGGGTAGTGTACAGGCAAATGTGGATGAATAAGACATAATCACATAGAGAATATTTCCATTTCATCAGGACCATTTTTTTTGTTACTGTAGAATTTGGCAAAACCTGAAATGTTTTAACATGGGTGTATTTGTTTGCCGATGATGCAGCACACTGCACTAATGGGTTGGCATTTTCAAGTATGAAAATCAAAGTCCATTTGAATGTTTCAAATGGAAAATGTAGTAATTTCACTTTGCTGTTATATAATTTAATGTCTGAACAATATGTATTTCCAAACCCAAGTTACATTTAACCTGGTTCTTGTAATGCGAGTGATCATTAACTGTCACCACTTTCCTATCATGAAAATATTCCGGTGCATTGTCTTCTTCCTTTAATTCTGTTTTTAAAGTAAACCTTTTCCATGTGATCTTACTTCTAGGTTATGACTTTGCTGCGGTATTGGAATGGTTTGCAGAGCGTGTCGATCGTATCATCCTTCTGTTTGATGCACATAAGTTGGACATTTCTGATGAGTTTTCTGAAGTTATCAAAGCACTGAAGAATCACGAGGACAAGATTCGTGTGGTGTTGAACAAGGCAGACCAGATTGAGACCCAGCAGCTAATGCGTGTTTATGGTGCGCTCATGTGGTCTCTGGGCAAAATTGTCAACACTCCTGAGGTGATTCGGGTGTACATTGGCTCATTCTGGTCACACCCTCTGCTGATTCCAGACAACCGCAAGCTTTTCGAGGCCGAAGAACAAGATTTGTTTAAAGATATCCAGAGCCTTCCTCGAAATGCTGCTTTACGAAAACTGAATGACCTGATCAAGCGGGCACGTCTTGCAAAGGTTTGTATGCATATGTGATATTGCAAGGACATGTTTTTATTTGTATGGATCTGGGTGTTGCTGGCATAGCCACATTTTTTTGCTTGTATCTGATTTCCTTGAAAGGCGGTGGTTGAGTACAACTAAATGGCCTGTTCGGCCATTTCTGAAGGAAGTTAAATGCATTGACGTGTGGCTGGACTTGTGGTAAGGACAGCAGATTTCTTTCCCGAAAGGTCCAACTTGGTGAGCCAAATGTTTGACAATTAAGTAGTTTCATAGTGACCATTACTGGTTTGAGCTCATGACTTCGCATCATTTAGTCCAGCTTTCTGGACAGTCCAGCAACATAACACTTTGCCACAAACCTTTTAAATGATTGAAAACTGTCTTTTTAAAAATTTATTGTTGTTGCTTCCTCCATACCCCACCTGGGAGTCCTTGTTCACGATTCTCTTAAGGTTAATGTGCAGGTTCAATCAGCAGTTAAGAAGGCAAATGCAATGTTAGCATTTGTGTCAAGAGGGCTAGAATGCAAGACCAGGGATGTACTTCTGAGGCTGTATAAGGCTCTGGTCAGACCCCATTTGGAGTATTTAGCAGCTTTGGGCCCTGTAGCTAAGGAAGGATGTGCTGGCCTTGGAAAGGATCCAGAGGATGTTCACAAGAATGATCCCTGGAATTAAGAGCTTGTCGTATGAGGAGCAGTTGAGGACTCTGGGTCTGTACTCGTTGGAGTTTTGAAGGCCTGGGTAGAGTGGACGTGGAGAGGATGTTTCCGCTTGGAGGAAAAACTAGAACTAGAGGTCACCATCTCGGACTACAGGGACGATCCTTTAAAACGGGGATGAGGAGGAATTTACGCTCAAATAGTACGCTCCACTACCAAATTACCACCAACACGTCACCTGTTCCACCAGAGGCCCAAACATCCTTGACCACTGCTACACAAACATCAAACATGCCTACCGATCTATCACCCCCCCCGGCACTTTGGCAAATCTGACCAGAAGGCTGTACCCCTACTCCCGGCTTATAAGCAAAAACTGAAGCGGGAGAATCTGCCAAAGAAAGTCGTGCATTGTTGGTCTGAAGATTCGGATGATCTCCTACGGGACTGCTTCGAGTCAGTGGACTGGTCAGTATTTAAAAACTCTGCGACGAACGTGAACGAGTACGCCACACCAGTAACTCACTTCATTAGTAAGTGTGAAGAAGACTGTGCCAAAGAAACAAATCCGTGTGTTTCCCAACTGGAAACCCTGGATGAACAGGGATATCCCCAGCTTGCTGAAGTCTAGGTCTGAAGCGTTCAAGTCAGGCGACCCTAACCTATACAAGAAAGCCAGATATGATCTAAGGAGATCCATCAAAGATGCCAAAAGACCGTACTGGACCAAGCTCTAGTCCCACACGGACCCCCGCTGTCTATGGCAAAGTCTGCAAGACATAGCTGGCTACAGGATGGAATGCATGTAAAATCACCGGCTCCAATGCAGCCCTCCCTGATGAGCTCAACGCATTCTATGCCCGCTTTGAGAGGTCAGCGAGAGCGAGCCCTCCACCCCAGAAGACTTGGATGAACTTGTATCTGAGATCACCACTGCAGACGTCAGAGCAGCCTTCCCGAAGGTCCACCCACGGAAAGCCACTGGCCCGCATGGGATACTCTGACAAGCACTCAGGTCTTGCGTGGATCAGCTGGCGGGGGTATTCGCAGACATCTTCAACCTCTCTTTTACTACAATCGGAGATCCCTATCTGCTTCAAGAAGTCGACCATCATCCCTGTACCAAAAAAAGCCAAGCAGCGTGCCTTACTGATATCGTCCGGTGGCTCTGGCATCCATCATGAAGTGCTTCAAAAGGTTAGTCATGGCATGAATCAACTCAAGCCTCCTGGATTGCCTTGATCCACTACAGTTCGCCTATTGCTGCAACAGGTCCACAGTAGACGCCATCTCCATGACCCTGGGCTCTACCCTGGAAAACCTAGATAACAAAGACACCGATGTCAGACTCCTATTTATCAACTACAGCTCCGCCTTCAACACCATAATTCCTACGAAACTCATCTCCAAACTCCGTGGCCTTGGCCTCGGCTCCTCCCTCTGCGACTGGATCCTGAATGTTCTAACCCACAGGCCACGATCAGTAAGGATAGGCAACAACACCTCCTCCATGATCATCCTCGGCACGGGTGCCCCACAAGACTCTGTCTTCAGCCCCCTACAATACTCCTTATACACCTATGACTGTGTGGCCAAATTCCCCTCCAACCCGATTTTCAAATTTGCTGATGACACCACAGTAGTGGGTCGGATCTCAAACAATGATGAGACGGAGTACAGGAATGAGATAGAGGAACTGGTGCGACGACAATAATCTCTCCCTCAATGTAAACAAATCGAAGGAGATTGTCATCGACTTCTGGAAGCGTAGAGGAGAACATGCCCCTGTCTACGTCAATGGGAATGAAGTAGAAAGGGTCGAGAGCGTCAAGTTTTTAGTGTACAGATCACCAACAGCCTGTCCTGGTTGTCTCCTCTCCCCCTCCCCCCCCCCCCCCCCCCCCCCCCATGCCGACACTAGTTAAAGCCCACCAACGACTCTACTTTCTCAGAAGACTAAGGTAATTTGATATGTCAGCTACGACACTCACCAACTTCTACAGATACAACCAGAAAATGCTTTCTATGGTGCATCACAGCTTGGTATGGATCCTGCTCTGCCCAAGACCGCAGAAAATTACAAAAGGTTGTGAATGTAGCCCAATCCATCACTCAAACCAGCCTCCCATCCATCGACTCTGTCTACAATTCCCACTGCCTTGAAAAGACAGCCAGCATAATTGAGGACCCCACGCACCAAGGACATACTCTCTTCCACCTTCTTCTGTCAGGAAAAAGATACCAACGTTTGAGGTCACATGCCAACCGACTCCAGAACAGCGTCTTCCTTACTGCCATCGGACTTTTGAATGGACCTACCTCGTATGAAGTGGATCTTTTCTCTACACCTTGCTAGAACTGTAACATTATATTCTGCAGTCTCTCCTTCCTTCCCTATGTACGGTATGCATTGTTTATACAGCATGCAAGAAATAATACTTTTCACTGTATACTAATACATGTGACAATAAATCAAATCAAAGAATTTTGATGTGTGTGGAGGCCAAATCACAGTGTCTAGAGATGGATAGGTTCTTGATTAATAAGGGGATCCAGGGTGTTTGCACCTCTGGTGGGGCAGGAGATATGTTGATGGAGTTTGCGTAGGACCTTCCTGAGGTTGGCCTGATTGTTGAGCCACGATTGTCAGTGCTTTGGGGGATTTGTTTCTTGGTTGTTGATGGTGGAATGTAGTTCATGTGCTTTCTTCACTTCCGCCTGGGGTGGGATATGGACTACTGTGATTAGTACAGAGGTGAATTCACGTGGGAGGTAGAAGGGGCAACAACTTCACGGTTAGGTATTCTAGGTCTGGGAGCAGTGGCACGCTAGGGACACCACATTGAGTGCCAGGAGGTGTTGATGAGGAGGCAAACAGTAAAGGCAGTGTTGTTTTCAAAACTAATTGGCGATCTGGTGAATGTTGCTGCATATTTTAGAAACACAAACCAGAAAAGAAAAGAGTTATGGAATTTTGAGCCTGTGCTCCATTCCAAGATCTTCCAATGCAAAGCATAACTTTGTATTGAGCAATAGAAAATGTTAATAGAATGTTTATTATTGTCTGGTATTGAAAATAATGTTTTCAGTTTTAAAACCATGTGCTAACGAAGTGCTCTGATCCCAGTTGATATAACTGGATGGGATGATCTCGGAATGGAACACTGGCTCAACATAACCTTTTTTTTTTTTTAAATATGCAGGAACATCCACCAGACTGCTAATTAGTTTTGAAAACATTTACTGAACATGAAAAAATTGGATTGATACATTATGCTTTTACTCTCTTCTCCCTCCTTTTCTCTCTCTTTCTCTCTTCTCCTACTCTCCTCTTTCCCCCCCCCCCCCCCCCCCAACCAGCTTAATAATTGCACACCGGCTTTGCGTTTAGTTTAGATTAGATTTAGATTTGCGTCACATGTGCCACGGCACATTGAAAAGCATTTTTCTGCGTACAGGAAGATTGTTCCATAGATAAAAAACATTGGACAAAATACATAGACATCGGGTGAAGCATACAGAGTATAGGGCTAGAACAGAAGAGAAGATGCATAGAGAGATCAGGTCTGTTTCACTAATAACACTGATTATTAAGTCCATCTTAATCAACAATGGTCTCATTAATACAGTCCTATTTATGCACACAAGATGGCTAAGGGCAAATACACCCACCACTCAAGTCCAAGTGAATATTTGTATTACGGGCAGCATCGTAGCATGAAGTGGCTAGCCCTGTGGTTTCACAGCACCAGGGTCCAGGTTTGATTCCCCGCTGTGTCACAGTCTGCAAAATCTGCACGTTCTCCCTGTGTCTGCGTGGGTTTCCTCCGGGTGCTCTGGTTTTCTCCCACAGTCCAAAGACGTGCAGGTTAGGCTGATTGGCCATAATAAATTGCCCTTGGTGTCCAAAAAAAAGGTTAGGAGGGGTTATTGGGTTACGGGGATAGGGTGGAAGTGAGGGCTTAAGTAGTTCGGTGCTGACTCGATGGGCTGAATGGTGGCCTCCTGTACTGTATGTTCTATGTTGTCTCCTCCAAATCACCTCCAATTGTCATGAGAGTTTCCAAACTCCACTCTCAAAAAACACACTAAAATATTCTTTCATAATATCATAATAATGCTTTCTGTTGGATGCATTCAGAAATCCAGTCCAGGTTTTACAAATGTAACTTTTAAACAAAGCTCCCACTCTACTTGTAACAGTGAGTCCACGATTTTATACCAACCTATCTTTAGATTTCCTTTGCCTTAACTGCTTTTGCACACACTCTTGAGATCTAGCCACCAATTTCTATAGTTATTTCAACTCCCACAGGCTGCCGTCAAACCTGAATCACTTCAGATCTCTTTCTGGCATCTCTGCCTTCTTCTCCGCTACATTATTCTGTTCTAGTACGTTTCAATCTCTGACTTCTTGGAAACTTCTCTCGTTAGCTCAGTTGGCTGGACATCTGGTTCATGATGCAGAGCAAAACTAAAGCACAGGTTCAATTTCCATACTGGCTGAGGTTATTCAGGCCTGCCTTCTCAACCTTGCCCCTCGCCTGAGGTATGGTGATCCTCCGGTTAAATCCCCACCAGTCAGCCTTCCCACAAAGGGGAAAGCAGCCTCTGGTCATCTGGTACTATGGTGACTTTGGTGTGGCTTTTCTTCTCGCAAAGCTGAGCAAGAGGTTCCCTAAGCCAATTGCCTTCTTTCACTACTGTCTCCAATTACAATCAAAGTAGCTAAAGTAAGTCTTAAAAGCTTCTCCATCTTACAAAGCCCCAGTTGCTCAGCAACACCCACATGCCTTAGCCTTTTATTTTCATGCAGTAGCTCTCTCCCTAAGCACCCTTAACCAGCTCCTCCATATTCCAACTTTGCCCAACATAAATCTAACTGCAGGTTTTGCCCTTCCAGACGCCAAAGCAGTAAATTAAACTCACTTAAAAAATACCTTATTTCTAATTTTTACTAAAACAAATATAAATCCCTTAAAAATCACTACCTTTTGTTTTCCGAACCGAGGTGATTCTGCATTGTTATATTCGAGCATTGACCTGTTAGTTGAATGCCCTGTTTCTCTGCTGTAAAGCTTCATTACATATTTGGAGTACCGTAGTATGTGCATAATTCTTTCTTAATTCCACTGACGCGCAGCTATGTTCTTCTTCCCATCCTACTTCCTTTAATGCCTCTATTACATCTTCCAATTTCTCAGACTGTGTTGCATGCTGCCTCTGCACAACATTATCTCCATTTATGTTTTCCTTTTTTCATCCCTCACCCAAGAGTTCCCCTTGACAATGTCCATTCCACTTCCCTGCCTCATCCTGTTTTCTCTAACTTTTCCAGGATCATAATTTAACTGAAGCATTAACTGTTGCCCTCTCCCACAGTGGTTAGCACCGCTGCCTCACTCACCAGGGACCCGGGTTTAATTCCTGCCTTGGGTGACTGTCTGTGTGGAGTTTGTACTTTCTCTCTGTGTGGATTTCTTTAGAGTGCTGCGGTTTCCTCGCAGTTCAAAGATGCGCAGGTTAGGTGGATTGGCCCTTAGTTCCCAAGGTTAGGTAGGGTTACTGTGATATGGGGTGGAGGTGGGGGCCAAGATGGGCTGCTCTTTCGGAAAGTTGGTGCAGACTCAATGGCCTCCTTCAGCACTAGGGATTCTATGAACAGGCGATGCTGCATCTATTTCCAGCATTTGCACCAGATCCTTCAATATTTTTCTGTTATGTTTGGATGTAAGTGCTTTGGGGAAACCCTGAACCAAAAGAATAATTGAGTTGCATTTATAGAAGTTAAAGTATCATGGTGTTCCGCAGCATTAGCGATGCAATGGTATGAAACCATTTCCAACTCCTACAGACTTCAAATGCAGCTCTGCTATGGGTGTGGTCCTGGAATCGACCCTAAGGTGGTGGGTGAAGTTGATTCTCGTTTTCAGTTTTACCATTGTCTTCTGGGGTATTTAAAATAGCATCTCCACAGAATGCAGTATTCAAATTTAATTGCAGTGGGTAACATGTATCTCAATTATAAATATTTGTAATCCCATCCGGTTAATATATTTGCTACTAAAGAATTTCTGACCCATCTGGTAAAGTTCCAGGGTTGGGAACAATGCATATTCATTACCTAGATGACCTGGTATTGTTTGGAGTCTGTACGCACTCAATACTGAAAACAGTCATTTTAAAGTTTAATTTCTGGAATAAGTGATCTGGTTGTTGGACAGAGTAATAAGATGTCTGCAGCACAGAAAAGGCTCTTCGGCCCATCATGTCAGTGCCGGTCAAAAACAACCAACTAACTATTTTCAGCACTTCACCCATAGCCATGTTATATCATCCGCGAACTTACTGATCGACATTCATGTCGAAGTCATTCATATAAACAACAGAACAGAAAGGGCCCCAACACAGATCCCTGCAGGACCCCACTGGGTACAGGCTTGCACCTCTCGACCATCACCCTCTGCTTCCTGCAACTCAGCCAATTCTGGATCCAATTTGCCAAATTTCCTTGGATCACATGTGCTCCATCTCCCATGTGGGACCTTATCAAAAGCCTTGCTGAAGTCCAATTGACTGCATCAAATACATTGAGCTCATCTCTTTAAAAAAAATTCAGTCAAGTTGGTCAGACATGATCTTCCCCTAACAAAACCAAGCTGACTGTTCTTGATTAATCCCTGCCTCTCCAAATGCACATTAATTCTGTGTCTCAGAATTGCTTTCAATAGTTTCCCCACCACTGCGGTTCGACTGAGTGGCCTGTAGTTTCCTGGTCTATCCCCTCTTCCTTTCTTCTTGAATAAAGGTACCTCATTGGCTATCCGCCAGTCCTCCGGCACCTCTCTTGTAGCCAGAGAAGAATTAAAGATTATTTCCAGTGCCCCTGATATTTCCTCCCATGCCTAGCGCAACAGCCTGGGATATATTTCATGATAGATGAAGATTTATCTACTTCTGAGCCTGCCAGGCCACTCGGAACCCCCTCTCTGTGTTAAATTCTTTTAATTTTATCAGTCTTTCTCCCTGATTTCTATACCCACACCGTCCCTCTTACTCGCAAACATGTATTCATTCAAAACCCTATCTACTTTCTCGGGCTTCGCACACAATTCCCACTGTGGTCCTTAATGGGCCTCCTCTTTCCCTAATCATCCTTTTACCCTATGTAAAACAACTTTGGATTTTCCTTTTATTGTACCTGCTAGAATACTTTTTGCCCTCCTACTTTCCGTGTTCAGTTTGTGCTTGCACATTCTCCAGGGCTTCTGTTTTGAGCCCGCGACATCTGCCATTAGCCTCTTTTTCTCTTTATCCAGTATATTCCTTGATGTCCAGGGCTCACTGGATTTGTTGCTCCAACCCTTATTGGAATTTGTAGGCCCTGTATTCTCCCTATTTCCTTCTTGATTACGTGTCTGCTCCTAGTCCACTCTGACCAAACATCAGATCTTATTAAAATCGACCTTCCCCCAGTTTAGAGCTTTGATTTCTGGCCCACCCTTTTCCATAACTCTTCATTAGATTCAAGGTTGTTATGATCACAGTCTGCAAAATATTCCCCCACTGATGCTTCAACCACTTGCCTGACTTTGTCAACTATTAAGTCCAGGATTGCCCCCTCTTGTAGGACCTTCTACTTACAAAGAACAAAGAAATGTACAGCACAGGAACAGGCCCTTCGGCCCTCCAAGCCCGTGCCGACCATACTGCCCGACTAAACTCCAATCTTCTACACTTCCTGGGTCTGTATCCTTCTATTCCCATCCTATTCATATATTTGTCAAGATGCCCCTTAAATGTCCCTATCGTCCCTGCTTCCACTAACTCCTCCGGTAGAGAGTTCCAGGTACCCACTACCCTCTGCGTAAAAAACTTGCCTCGTACATCTACTCTAAACCTTGCCCCTCTCACCTTAAACCTATGCCCCCTAGTAATTGACCCCTCTACCCTGGGGAAAAGCCTCTGACTATCCACTCTGTCTATGCCCCTCATAATTTTGTATACCTCTATCAGGTCGCCCCTCAACCTCCTTCGTTCCAGTGAGAACAAACCGAGTTTATTCAATCGCTCCTCATAGCTTATGCCCTCCATACCAGGCAACATTCTGGTAAATCTCTTCTGCACCCTCTCTAAAGCCTCCACATCCTTCTGGTAGTGTGGCGACCAGAATTGAACACTATACTCCAAGTGTGGCCTAACTAAGGTTCTATACAGCTGCAACATGACTTGCCAATTCTTATACTCAATGCCCCGGCCAATGAAGGCAAGCATGCCACATGCCTTCTTGACTACCTTCTCCACCTGTGTTGCCCCTTTCAATGACCTGTGGACCTGTACTCCTAGATCTCTTTGACTTTCAATACTCTTGAGGGTTCTACCATTCACTGTATATTCCCTACCTGCATTAGACCTTCCAAAATGCATTACCTCACATTTGTCCAGGTTAAACTCCATCTGCCATCTCTCCGCCCAAGTCTCCAGACAATCTAAATCCTGCTGTATCCTCAGACAGTCCTCATCGCTATCCGCAATTCCACCAACCTTTGTGTCTTACTGGCTTTAAAAAGTTGCCCTGAGGGGCTGGTTTAGAACAGGGCTAAAGAGCTGGCTTTTAAAGCAGACCAAGGCAGGCCAGCAGCATGGTTCAATTCCCATACCAGCCTCCCCGAACAGGCGCCGGAATGTGGCGACTAGAGGTTTTTCACAGTAACTTCGTTTGAAGCCTACTTGTGACGATAAGCGATTTTCATTTCATTTGATGTATTTTAAGAATTCCGCTCCCTCAAAACCTTCGCACTTTAATCTCCCAGTTAATGTTGGAAGTTAAAATCCCCCACTATAAATATCCTATTACTTTTACACTTCTCTGAAATTTGCCTACAAATTTGCTCTTTTATTTCTCTCTTGGGACCTATAGAAGACTCCCAGCATTGTGATTGCTCCTTTTTGGTTTTTAAGTTCTACCCATATGGCTTCATTTGAAGAGCCTTCTAAGTGGTCATCCCTCCTTATTCCTGTAATTGATTCCCTGATCAAAATTGTGAGACCCCCTCTTTTACCTCCTCTCCTGGTCTGATATAAGTTGCCAATCCTGCCCCCCCTCTCAACCATGTCTCACAGGCAACAATGACATCACACTCCCATGTTTTAATCTGTGCCCTCAACTCCTCTACCTTATTTGTCAGACTCCTTGGATTAAAATAAATTCCATCCAAACTACCTTGTGACTTAACTGGCCTATAACTTTTGTGCCTTCCTGACTCATTTGCTCCCTCTAATTTTGGCTGTACGTTTCCTCCTGCTGAACCTTCTGTCAGGATTCCCCTGCCAAGTTAGTTTAAACCATCCCCAGCAGCTCGAGCAAATCTCCCTAGAAGGACGCTGGTCCCATTTTGGTTCGGATGCAACCTGTCAGCCTTGTACAGGTCCCATGCAGACATGAAACCATTTATCTTAAGTTGCACAGTGCTTTTCATTATTATGCAAGATTAGCAGCACAGAAACAGGTCATCCAATGTCCATTCTGGCATTTGTGCTCCATTTTTCATCTAAATCAATCATCATAACCCTTTCTTTGCTTCTCGTTCCTGTTTGCATCTTCCTCTTTAAAAGCTTTCCTTAAAATGAGGGGTTGGTGGGATAGTCCCATTTGGTTGACCCAAAAATGATCTTCACATTTCACATGATTCAAAGAAACCAAAACCCCAATGCTTGTTTTGAGGATGCAGGGAAGGGATGGGGGTGTTGTTTATACTGCAGCTCCGTGTGAGAGCAGAGGAGGCGCTGCTGTAATCTGGTATCTTGTCCAGCTTGTTTTGATTCTGGAAGTGTGTATGCTCAGGTATCACCTCAGCAGTGGTCGCTGGATAATCAGCAGGATCAGAGGATTGCTAGATCCCTGCCTTGGAGAACATCGTAACCAATTTATATTCCCACTATTGTCTTGACTGAGATCAGCAAGCTTCCCACAGATTATTGTTACCATGTTGAGCTATTTGGGCCTCCGCTGTAGTAATCGCTTCATCCTACACACCAGTTGCCAGTCCAGAATTAATAATGGTTAAGTTCCCACAGTCCGTGTTGCGTCTTCCAGACCTAAAAACTCAAATATTGCAGGCTATATTTAATCCGAGATGTTTTCTGGAATGTAATCAACTTTAATATTCCCTTCCAACTCACTTGTAAGGTCAAAGTGCTCTGCCTTTGTTAAAAGTGGAACAGTTTCTCCAGTGAATTATTACACATACATCACAAAAGTTTCCGGAGCGTGAATTTGTTTTCCTGTTTATTTGCCACCTTGAAATACTTGTGATAACTCCTGTTCTTCAGCCTTGTTTTTTAAGGCTTTTAATATAATGAAACGTGTTATTGTGCTGATTATCTTGACTAGTTACTGGTTTAGTTATATACTGGTTTTGACTGTTTGCCTACAGTCAAGAATAATTCTCATGGTGAGAGTGCATTTGATAATCATTTAGAAATTGGTGGGGTATGTGCATATCCCATGTTCTAAATGTGATCAGTAAATAAATAAAGCTTAGGCAATTGGGCATTTGCTTTACTTTTGTTCATTGCTGTTAATATCGTTTTTTTACAGCAGATCTTGCATGGATAACTCCTACATGGTGATTTTTTAGGATATGTCATTTAAAAAAAGTTTTAAAAGAGCATTCAACCCAACCTGAGAAGTTTCTTTCATAGGGACCTGAACAGTCACAGTGACACGGCTCCTGCAACATGGTTCTCCTGCAGCCACAAGCCAGTACAGGATAATTTTTTTCACCATCTTAGAATGGCCCATTTTCTTACTCTGCACTAATATAGTACAACATTGTCATGGACACATTAATCCACTATTGTCATATGTAACTGTCAGTGGGCCATTAGTGTGTGTGCATATGCATTGACCACTGACTCTGCCTGCCCCACACGTGCAGTGTTGGGCTTTCACACTGCAGCTGCTTTACAAGACAACAGCACCATTGAAAATAAATATGGGTGAGCAGCTGGGTTAGCCTACTCGACCCAGGCTGCTATGCAACAGAGAAAAACAATTCAACATGTATTCGTATAGTACCTAATTCCCTTAACAGAATGTCAATTCACAACAGATCAATTATTTTTGAAGTGTTGGGTGAACAAAAGCGTGTCTCAATATTTGAGAATTAGCTTCCAGTCACCCTACCTGTCGAGCCAGGTCTAAAATTTTCTTGTATCAATTTGTACTTGAGCATCCTTGTTCTGCACTCTTGCTTTAATCTCTCATTGCTGAGCATTACACTTTTGCATCTTTAATATCGTCATGGTTTTCTTTAATTTATCTCTTCTCATTTCCTAACCTTCCCTTCAAAACGTTGTTCTCCACTGGTTCAATAAGTGACCCTCTGTCATTCCTAGGCTTTGGTGTTGTCTCTGTTAACAGAAATAAAAATGATACCTGCTCCCTGACCAGGCCATTGTGGAGCTCCAACATAGCTTAAAATTGAAGCTCTATTGATTTGGTAATAACCTTGATACTCAAAATTGAGATCCCGTAAGTCAGACTTCCACTAGATTTGTGCCTCTGAGGCATGTTGCATCTTCAATGAACATCGACATACTAGCTTGTGCCTAGCCGATCTCCATTTACATTAATACATATTTGATGAAGTTACTTTTCTGAACAGACAAGATATCTGATCATGCTTATTAAAGGGTACACTTTTCTCACTGGAAAAAGATTTGTGTGCCGGTGAAGTCAGGAGCAAGAAAAGGCGACTCATTGTATAAAGGCACAGCCTAGTGTGTGATTGAGGACAGAGAACACCAGGATCCCAAGTTAGCTGATTTGTTGAGGTACGATCATGTCCAGGAAGAAATGAACCAATCCTCAACTGATGTCTCTTTCAAAGTACCTGTGGGCTGAGGTCCAGTGAGGAAACTGAGGCTGATTTGTGGTGTGTTTAGTGGTGGGATAGCCGGGAGAAGTCCGTTTAAGAATGGTTGGTTACTTTTGCACATACAGGAAGGCTACCAGTGCACATGGACCCAGACAGAATCAGTAGTGCTGGGTATTAGAGAGACCAAAGCCTGTGGCAAGCATAATTTTGTTTTTTGAAACTTGTTAGTCTTTGAGGAGTGGGAAACAAGGTGGAACATTTTTTGTGTGCTGTAGCAGATTAGGCATCTATTAATTTTTAAGAATTACTCGTGAGTCAACTGCTTTTAACGATGGCAATGTCGCAATTGCCTTTTGCTATGAAACCTCCCTAACGCCGGTCATGTGCTCTGAGTGTGTGCAACGCCCAACTTGTTGTTCTTGGACAGCTTTTCACCGAGTACAGCTGTTTTGCTAATTTGATGACCTTGATGTCGGTCTCAAATGGCTTAGCAGATGCAATTTCCTTTTGGGATGCAATTAGTTCCTGGAACATTGTAAATGTAGAGAAAGTTGGAATTTATGATTCATTATTTGTAGTAAGGGAAGTAATATGGTAATCAGAATTCTGTCAATTTTTGGAAAATCCATTGCAGCAGAGTGCAGTATAAATTAAGTGCAGACTTGATTATTAATCAGGTTTCATTTCATTGTAGTTGGAATGCAAATCCTTTATTATGCTTTCTAATTTGGGTAACTTAAACCATAAAACCATAACTAAGAGGGGTGTCCCATTCGGCCCTTCGAGCCTCCTCCACCATTCAAGATTGGATTGGATTTGTTTGTTTATTCTCGCGTGCAGTGAAAAGTATTTTTCTGTGAGCAGCTCAAACAGATCATTAAGTACATGAAAAGAATCATGGCTGATCCAACGTTCCTCTTTTCCACTTTCCTGCCCTTTTCCCGCACCATTTACTGATCAAGAATCTATCTATCTCGGCCTTAAACATACGAAAGAGTCTGTCCCTACAGCTCCCCGTGGCAAGGAGTTCCAAAGACACTCCGCACCCGCAGAAGAAATTCCTCTTCATCTCAGTCCTTAATTAGCACCGCTTTATCTTGAAATTATGCCCTCTGGTCTTGGTCCTCGTGAGGGGAAACATCCTCTCCACATTCACCCTGTCAAGCCCCTTGAAAATCTTATATTTCAATGAGATCACCTCTCCATTGAGTAGAGTCCCAATCTGTTTAGCTTTTGCTCATAAGATAATCCCTCCATACTTGATCATCCTAGTGAACCTTCTCTGAACTGCCTAAAATGAAATAATATTTTTCTAAAAATAAGGGGACTAAACTCTCAGTACTTCAGATGTGGGGCGTGATTTAACAAAATGGTACAAAGTCCCATAGCAAGCGCATTTAGCCACGTGTTTCCCTTTGCTCGCAGCGCAGAGAAACTCAGCGCTGTAACACCGCACTCGCGTTAGATCAGGGACCTCAGCAGAGAAAGCGGGGCTGTGGTGATCTCCGGAGCCCCGCAAGCAATCCCGGAAACCCCCACCCCAAAACATCATGGGAGGGTCCCCTCTCCCACAACACCCACGCAAGGCACCCCTGGCCCTATCACCGCCATGTGAAAAATGCCATCTTGGCAGTGCCACCATGCACCTTCGTGCCTAGATGACACCAGCAGTGCCAGTGACCACCTTGCCAAAAAGGCATGCATCTGGGGCCCTCCGCTCCCCTGGGAGATGCCCATGAGTGCCGTTCCGTCTGGTTCCCCGTTTGTGGGAACAAGTACTGAACGGTGCTCGCCTGAGGTCTCCTGAGGCGAAGGAGATAGATCCCACCGCCTTGGGAAACTTGTCTCGCTTTAATGTGCAGATTCGCTTTAAAAAGTGATCCCGCCCACAATAGGTGGGATTTACATCACAACGTCTCGTGAGGCATTGCGAGCCGGGTAGATCCTGGGAGCGGGGTCTCCCGGCTTCTATTATTGCTGAGCGTAATGAATTACCCCCATAAATGTCTGCCATTGCTTGCTTACAGTTTCCTGCTAATCTATCCACCAAGTCTGCTTTAGCGAACGCTATCCTCATTTCATTGTAATTCTCTTTATGCGACCCAAGTTTCTCACTACCATGTTAGGATCACTACGTCCTCGGGAATCTTTCATACTGAGGAAAAACCTTCCTCATTACCTGTTACCAGATCCAAAATGGCTTGTTCCCTGGCTGGCTCCATGATATATTGCTCTAAAACTATCCATAATGCACTCTGAGTTTGTCAGAGCTTCCCTTTCTAACTTGATACATGAAGGTTAAAGTCGCCCATAATTATTGCTCTATAGGGCGGCGTGTGGTGCAGTGGTTAGCACTGGGACTGCGGCGCTGAGGACCCGGGATCGAATCCTGGCCCTAGGTCACTTTCCATGTGGAGTTTGCACATTCTCCCCGTGTCTGCATGGGTTTCGCCCCCACAACCGAAAGATGTGCAGGATAAATGGATTGGCCACGCTAAATTGCCCCTTAATTGGAGAAAAAAATAATTGGGTACTCTTTATAAAAATTTTTTTTTTAAATTGCTCTATTTACATGCTCCTGTTAATTTAAACCCTTTCCGACAGTGTGGCTACAGTTTGGGGGAGGAGGGGGGGGGGGTGTACACTACTACTCCTCCCAATGTTATCGTCTCCCTTGTACCTGCACCCAAACTCCACATCATCCGCACCTAGATTGTCTCTCAACTGTCCTCATTTCATCTCTTATTACAGTGCTACCCCACTGCCTTTTCTTTCCCTCCTGTCTTTCTGACAGGTCAAATATCCCTGAAATATAAGTTTCCAGTTTTGCTGTAAACATGTTTCCATAATGGCTGAGACCCTAGCCATTTGCCTCTATTTACACCGTCGGTTGGTCTACATTATTCCAAATGTTTTGTGCACCATAAGATGCAAAGCCTTTTGGGTCTGTGTTTTTGCACTTTTCAGTCATCCTAATGTTTCTTTGTACTGTGGCCCTATTTGCCTTCCACCCTTGATTACACTGTCTACTGCTTTGCATTTTACCTGCCTCTCTCAGAACTGGTCTAAATGTCCCAGGTATCTGAAACCCTCCCCCTTACACAATCTCTTCAGCCACATATTCACCTGATTATATCCTGATTTTTCTACTCTACCTAGCAAGTGGCGATCGTAATAATCCTGAGATCACAACCTTTTGAGGCCCAGCTTCCTTCCTAACTCCCTATATTCTACTCTTAAGATCTGATCTCTTTTTTTTTTTACCTATGTTGTTTGTATCAAGGTGTACCACAACCACTCTGTTCATCCTCCCTCTGCAGAATGCCCTGTAACTCTCCCGAGACATCCTTGATCCTAGAACCAGGGAGGCAGCATACCATCCTGCAGTCTCATTTGTAACCACAGTGTCTATCTATTCCCCTCACAATTAGATTCACTACAGTGCAGATATAGATAATTTGCCCCATCAAGTCTGTACCCCCCTGAAAGAGCCCTGTAACCCCACTAACCTATAGACACTTGGCATGGCCAATCCAGTCGGAATTGAACCCAGAGTCACCCAAGGTCGGTATTGAACCGGATCTCTCTTGCTGTGAGGCAGCAGTGCTGACCCATTGTGCCGCCCCTTGAATCCCCTGTAACTATTGCATTCCCACACTCCTTCCCTGTATAGCAAAGCCAACTGTGGTGCAATGGAATTGGCTGTTGCTGCTGTCCCCTGAAAGACCATTCTCCTCAACAAAGCGGTACAACTGTTTTTCAGAGAAATTACAAGAGACATTTCCTGCACTGTCTGCCTAATTCATTTGCTCTGCCTGGTGGCCACCCATTCCCATCCTGCCTATGGAGTCTGAGCTTGCAGTGTAACCACCTCTCTCTATACGTGATATGCACTACATTCTCCACCTTGCAGATGCTCCACAATGTCCCCAATTCTCTTGCTCTGCCTGGTGGCCACCCATTCCCATCCTGCCTATGGAGTCTGAGCTTGCAGTGTAACCACCTCTCTCTATAACGTGCTATGCACTACATTCTCCATCTTGCAGATGCTCCACAATGTCCCCAAACTCTGTTGCAGCTCCAAAATCCAGGCTTCCAGGAGCTACAGCTGGAGACAATTCCTGCATACATGCTGGCCCTGGGCACTGGAAATGTTCCTGGCTTCCCACGTAGAGCTCTCCTGCCTTGACTTACACCTTTAAATTAAACCTTTTGGAAGATGCTTACTATCAGATGATATCAGGGCATTTCTTTCCTGGCCCTCATTACTGCAGAATGTAGCTATAAACCACAACAAAAATCTTACAAACTAAGGATAAAAGTAGCAAATACTTACCTGAACGCCCAGTACTTAGCAATCAGCACTCTCCCTTGTAGCCTCTACTGCTGTAGCAGGGCAAGACCACTCTCTGAAGAATGAAAAACTTAGAAAACGAAAGAGCATCTCTTTCCCCTCTGCTCTTTGCTCCCAAATTCTGATACCCACAGTTGCTCTGGCTGAGTCTCATTCAGGATGTCTCCTCTCTCACTGATTTGTGCACTACCAATAATCCCTTTCTTAAATAGAATTGAGTGGCCAGGAAGTTTCTTTCATAGGTTTTGATGTAAATTCTACAAGTAGTAGTAGGCTGTGTGGGTTTGGGGGCCATCAGGCTGTGGATGGAAGACCTCTGACCCTGCTTCCACCTCTTTCCCAAGATCCACAAACTGTACTGTCACAGTAGTTTGTTCAAACCCTACAAAGCTCCACTTTTGCAGTCTCTCCTTCTCCTTGTCCAGTTTCTACCTGCCAACATCTGCAACACCTACTTCCTGCTATTGTGTTATTGCCACTTGCAGCAGAGATGTGGAAAGGACCTGTGGTGGAGGAAGAATAAAAGTTAAGGATTACGATTGGATAGAAAGCAGGAGAGTTTGGATAACAAAAGGAATGATGTCGCAAGACAAAACAGGGGATGGTAATGGGACAAATAAACAAGATGGTGCATGGAGGAGATGTCAGTGGCAATAGCAGAATCATTATCAATAGCTGCTGGCAATGTAAAGAAAAACGAGTGCCGAGCGTATGATCTGAAATTATTGAGCTCATTGAGTCTGAATGGCTATAAAGCAACTGCACTTACTTTGGACTTAAGAATAATTAAGAGGCCGAAGCCAGAAGTCAAAAAATTTGATTCGCCAGAATTTATATGAACTGGGGTTATAGAAACTCGTGGGCGGCACGGTGGCCAAGTGGTTAGCAATGCTGCCTCAGAACCAGAGACACTAGTCTCTTTCCCCACCCCTCCTTGCTGGCAGCAGGATTCTCTACTACTGCCACTTGAAGCCCATTGAAGCCACCCATGCTGCCTTGAAACCACTGTGCTGCTGGTGGGGCAAAGAGAATTCTAACAGCCGGAGAATTCTAGCCCTCTTTTCAAGATCCTCCCGGTCAAGACCCCTCAGAATCTTGTTTATTTCAATCGGCTTGTCTCTCTCTCTTCAAAACTCCACCGCTACGAGCCTAGTCTGTCTGCCTGACCTTTCCGCATAAGAGATCCCTCCCATTACCGTTCACCTTCTGTGAACTGTTTCCAGAATATTTGCATCCTTCTCTAAATAAGCCAGCCAATACTGTACACCATACTCCAAATGTGGTCTCAGCAATGCCCTGTACAACTGACATACCTGTACTTTTGTATTAATTCTCCTCACATTAATCTAACATTCTGTTAGTTTTTTTAATTGCTTGCTGTACCTGCATACTAACCTTTTGCGATTCATGCACCAGGACACCCAGATCCCTCTACACCTCAGTCCTGCAATTTTTCATCATTTGGATAATATGCTTTTTTAAATTATTTCCTCCCCCCCCCCCCCCCCCCCCCCCCCCACCCCGTGCCCAATCTTTTCTCACTCAACTTCTCTATATTCCTTTGTAGCCTCCTTATGTCCTCCTTTATTTCCTACCTATCTTTGTGTCATCAGCAAATTTACCTTTTGGTCCCTTCATCCAAATTATTTATATAAATTGTACAAAGTGAGGCCCCAGCACTGATCCCTGAGGCGAACCACTTGTTACATCTTCTCAGCCAGAACATGGCTCATTCGTGCCTACTGTTTTCTGGTTAGTTAGCCAATGTTCTATCCATGCCAATATGTTACTTGCTCACTACACCATGAGCTTGTATTTTCTGCAATATCCTTTTAATGAGGCATTTTATCAATGCCTTCTGGAAATCTAAGTTCAGTACATCCATAGGTTCCCCTTTTATCCACCGTGCACACTACTACTTCAAAGAACTCCCAGTAAGTTGGTTGAACATGATTTCCCACTCAAACCATGTTGACTCTGCCTGATTACCGTGAACTTTTCAAAGTGCCTTGCCGTGCCTTTAATAATAGCTTCTAACATTTTCTCTGACAGATGTAATGGTAACTGGCCTGTAGTTTCAGCTTTGTTTCCCTTTTTGAATAAAGGAGTTATATTTGCTATTTTATGATGTAATGGAGCCTTCCATGATCTTGGGAATTTTGGAAAATTAAAACCAGCATATTAACTATCTCCCAGACCACTGTTTTAAGACCCTAAGATGAAGTCTATCAGGACCTGGGAACTTGGCCAGCCCACGGCACCAACAATTTGCGCAGTACCACTTCCCTGGCGATTCTTAATTTCTTGCGTTCCTCCTTCCCTTCCATTTCTTGATTTACATCCATTTCTGGGATGTTACTCGTATCCTCTCTATTAAAAATCAAAATGATGTTTAATTAATCTGCCATCACTAATTTTCCATTCACCAGACTCTCTTTTCTATAGAACCAACACACTTGTTAACTCTTTTTCATATTTAAATACCTATAGAAATCCTTATAATCTGTCTTTATATTTCGAGCTAGCTTTCTCTTCTAATCTAATTGTTCCCTCGTTCTTTGCTGTTTTTTATATTCTGTCCTGGGTTCGGACCAGCCACCAATTTTTGCACAATGGCATGCTTTATCCTGCTGCTTTTGTCTTCGTGATATGAATCCCTGCAACGTAATCTTCACTGTGCCTGATTTTATTCTGCAGTTATTAAATAGATAACAATAGTGTATTCCATTCCAACCAATTGCGGAAAGGCTCAGCAGTATGATCTGGGAATACAGGTGGCACAGCCAATAGCACAGCTGCTGTGTTGTGAAGAGGCTGAGACCAAATCTGCTAACAAGATAATAGTCATAATGTGTTCTGAACAGAAATAAGTTCCGATTTTTAAAAACCCAACCCGTTCATTGCAACCCTCTGCCAAGTGTTCCGAACTGTGTGCTGTAGATTGAACAACTGGTATAGTGTTCTACCGAGCAGTTAGGGGATGACATGAGACACATTTTGTTTTTCATTAACATAAATGTTCAAATTAATGACAACCTATTCGTGTCTACCTCTCTCAGCTTTTGCTATGTCCAGGCTCAACTATTCCAAGGCTTTCCTGGCTGGCTCCCATCTCTCGCCCTCCATCAACTGAGTAGCACAGTGGTTAGCACAGTTGCTTCACAGCTCCAGGGTCCCAGGTTCGATTCCCGACTTGGGTCACTGTCTGTGCGGAATCTGCACGTTCTCCCAGTGCCTGCGTGGGTTTCCTCCGGGTGCTCCCGGTTTCCTCCCACAGTCCAAAGATGTGCAGATTGGGTGGATTGACTACGCCTTAGTGTTCAAAAAGAAAAGTTAGGTGGGGTTACGGGGATACATTGGAGGTGTGGGTTTAGGTGGTGTGCTCTTTCCAAGGGCTGGTGCAGACTCAATGGGCCGAATGGCCTCCTGCACTGTAAATTCTATAACTATAGCTCATCCAAATTTATGTTGCCCATTTCCTAACTTGCATTAAATGTGGTTTACAGTTACCTCCGTGTTTACTGATCTGGTTTCACTCCTGATCCAAAAAAAACTTTTTAAAAACCTGTACATTTCGTCACCGCTCCCTATCTCTATTGCCAATTTCCTTTGGCCCATTATTGGCATGCATTCCCTCTAATATCAAAGTCCTAAGCTCTGGACTTCACAACTCTTCTCTCTCTTTTTGAGATCCTCCTGTTTCTTGTTTACCTATCATTATCTTCAAGTTGCTCCGTGTTAAATTTGGTTTCCTACAGAGCAACTTGTTATATCTGAGGTTCAGCATACATGCAAATTGTTGCCATGTTACATGAAATATACCACACAAAACAACTTCTTAATATTACGGTGAGAAACATAGTAGGTTTCAGATAGCTGAAAGCCTTTGGTGCATCTAGTCCACAGTATTTTCCTTTTGCGTTTAAAATTTTAAAAATTATTTTATCAAGAACCTAACTAGTTTCTACTTGAGGCTTTAAAAAGTGGAAATGCCCTGAAGCACTTGGTCCAGAAAACCATCCTGCATACACTCCAGGAATTCCTCCTCTGTGGTATTTGGCTAATTTGATTTTCTCAATCTATATGCAGATTAAAATCTCCCATAATTACAGTTGTTCCTTTACCACATGCGCCTCTAATTTCCTGTTTACTGCCATCCCTAGCAATATCACTGCAGTGTGGGGGTCGATATATAACGGCCAACTAACATTTTTTTGCCCCTTGCTGTTTCTCAGCTCTACCCATACAGATTCCGCATTGTCGGAGCTAATATCCTCCCTTACTATTGTGTGAATTTCCTCCTGACCAGCAATGCAATCCCGCTGCCTTTTTTCTTTTTGTCCGTCTTTCCTCAATACGAAGTACCCTTGGACATTCTGTTCCCATCCCTGGTCCCCCTGCAGCCATGTCTCCGTAATCCTGACTATATCATACCCGTTCACGACTATTTGTGTGATTTAGTTCATCCACTTTATTGCAAATGCTCTGCACGTTCAGACACAAAGCCTTGAAGCTCATGTCATGTGAGAGTCCCTTTAAGAATAGTGTGTTTTATCAAATGACTGCAGTAATGTCATTGTGTGGGTGGAGCTGGAATGTGATTCTGCTTTTTACTTTTGTTTTGAGCTGGAAGCTCTTTGCCTCTGTTATATTTTTGCTTTCAGTTGGAGAGCTGCATTCAAACCAAGCAGATGTATACTGGTCTCTGTTAGACAAGGTGTTTAGATCACAATTTAAAAGTGATAACTGTTCTCTGTAGAGAATTCAAACCTACTGTCTTTGTTAAAACGTGTGTTGGCAGGGCAGCACGGTGGCACAGTGGTTAGCATTGCTGCCTCACGGCGCCAAGGTCCCAGGTTTGATCCCGGCTCTGGGTCACTGTCCATGGGGGGTTTGCACATTCTCCCCGTGTTTGCGTGGGTTTAGCCCCCACAACCCAAAGATGTGCAGGCTAGGTGGATTGGCCACGCTAAATTGCCCTTTAATTGGAAAAAATGAATTGGGTACTCTATATTTCATTAAATATGGATGTTAGGAAAGTTACTAAGGCTTACCTATGAGTACTGTGTCTCAAGTGTTGATAGTTGATAAGATGTTTACTGTAGGTTTATAAAATATTAACTGGATTCATAGAATAAACATTGTTTTGTTTTTAAAATACGTTTAGTTCTCTGTTGTATCACACCTGTAAAGTGGGCCCTTGTGCTTCCCATAACCAAAATCTATTAAACGTTGTGGGTCAGGTGAACTCTATGATATACTTTGGTGTTCTCTAAACCCTGGCCCATAATACTTGTCTTTATGACATTACATGTCCTGCTCCCAATATTTTTCACTAGCCCTGTTTGAATCTGGCTCTTGGTTTAGCTGCCTATTGCACTTCTTATTCCCCTTTCTATCTTTTGTTTTTGTCCTTATTTCCTCCTCTGACTTCTTGCATAGGTTCCCATTCCCCTGCCATATTAGTTTAAACTCTCCTCAACCACTCTACCAAATACTCACCCTAGGACATCAGTCCCAGTCCTGCCCAGGTGTAACCCGTCCAGTTTGTACTGGTCCCAAGTCCTCCATGTTCAACAAATACTTCACACCTGTCTTCACCCAAAGAATGAAGTAGGTAAGTATAGAACTCTGAGAAACTGAGGTTCTTGGGCAAATTGATATAGGGAGTGACAAGGTATTGGAGGTTTTGGCAGGCTTAAAAGTAGACAAATGTCCAGATTAATTGTGTCCCAGCCTGCTGTGTTGGGTGAGGGAGGAGAGTGCAGGGGCTCTGATCCAAATATTTAATTTACCTCTGGCCATGGGGAAGGTGCCAGAGGACTGGAGAACCGCTGTGATCCCACTATTTAAGAAAGATTGTAGAGAGTCTCCAGTCAGTGGAGAAAATTCTGAAGGAGAGAATCTATCTCTGCTTGGAGAGACGAGGTTTGATCAGAGATAGTCGGCATGACTGTCCGAGGGAGGTCATGCCTAACATATTTGATTGCATTTTTCGAGGAGGTGACCAAATGCAGTGGGAGGTGCAATTAATGTAGTTTACATGGATTTGAGAAGGTTCCACATGGGAAACTTCTAAAGAAGGCAAATATAGACAGGGTAATTTGATAAGGTGGATACAGAATTGGCTTGGCTACAAGGGGGTGGGAACCTCAGTAGCAGGGAAGCAAATGAGGGGCTGAAAGGAGATGCAGTACTTGGCAACGGCAAACTGAATAGACATGATGGGTAGGAGCACGGCAGGGAGCGGGGAAGACCTGTTGGATTGAATTACATCCATTTCAATGCAAGAGGGCTGACAGGTAAGACTGATTAACTCAGGAGGGCATGGATAGGTATGTGGGACTGGAATATTAGTCATACTGAATCATGGCTAAGGGAGGGACAGGACTGGCAACTTAATGTTCCAGTGTACTGGTGCTTTAGGCAGGACAGAGGTGGAGGAAACTGAGGAGGGGAGTTGCATTTTTAATTGGAGCATTGTCATGTGAGGGTCCCTTTAAGAATAGTGTGTTTTATCAAATATCTGCAGTGATGTCATGGTGTGGATGGAGCTGGGCTGTGATTCGGTCTTTTACTTTCGTTTTGTGGCTCTGAATTTGTCATGTGAGGGTCCCTTTAAGAATAGTGTGTTTTATCAAATATCTGCAGTGATGTCATGGTGTGGATGGAGCTGGGCTGTGATTCGGTCTTTTACTTTCGTTTTGTGGCTCTGAATTTTTTGGTTTTGTTTTCAGTTGGGAGCTGTATTCAAATAAAGGTGTATTTTTGATCTTTCTCTCTCTCTCTCTCTCTCTCTCTCTCTGCATACTAAAGAATGTCTCCAGACCACTTGATAACTCCATAGTAATACCTGTTCTCATGTAAAGAACTCAAACCTATTGTCTTTGTTAAAAAGGGTGTTTTACTTATGGATGATGTTAGGAAAGTTACTAAGGGTTACCTATAGAGTACTGTATCTTTGGGGGGAGTATCAGTGTTGGTAGTTGATAAGATGTTTACTGTGGGTTTATAAAATGTTAACTGGATTCATAGAATAAACATTGTTTTGTTTTTAAAATACGTTTAGTTCTCTGTTGTATCACACCTGTAAAGTGGGCCCTTGTGCTCCTCATAAACCAAAATCTATTAAAAATTGTGGGTCAGGTGAACTCCATGATATACTTTGGTGTTCTCTAAACCCTGGCCCATAACAGCATCATCACAGAAGTAGTCGGAGATGAAATAACCGAGGGATCATCCAGCAAGGTTTTGTGGGTGGAACTAAGAAATAAGATGGGGATGGTGACCTTATTGGGGTTGCACTTTAGGCTCCCAAATAGGAAACTGGGATTAGAAGAACAAATATGCAGAGAGATTGTGGAGATGCAGAGAGATTGTGGAGATGCAGAGAGATTGTGGAGATGCAGAGAGATTGTGGAGACTTGCAAGAGTAATAGGGTTGTCAAAAGATCAAAAACGTACAGCACAGGAACAGGCCCTTCGGCCCTCCAAGCCTGCGCTGACTATGCTGCATCTAAACTAAAATCTTCTACACTTCCGGGGTCCGTATCCCTCTGTTCCCATCCTATTCATGTATTTGTCAAGATGCCCCTTAAACGTCACTATCGTCCCTGCTTCCACCACCACCTCCGGCAGCGAGTTCCAGGCACCCACTGTGTATATATTTTTTTTAAACTTGTACATCTACTCTAAAACCTTGCCTCTTGCACCTTAAACCTGTGCCCCCTAGTAACTGACCCCTCTACACGGGGGAAAAGTCTCTGACTATCCATGCTGTCTATGCCCCTCATAATTTTGTAGACCTCTATCAGGCCGCCCCTCAACCTCCTTCGTTCCAGTCATAGTAGGGTATTTCATTTTCCTAACATAGAACTATGGCAGTCCCAGTCTAACGGCTTAGATGGGGTGGAATTTGTTAAATGTGTTCAGGAAAGTTTCCTCAGGCAGTATGTGGAGGGTCCGACTCCGGGGGGGGTGGGCACAAAACCTGACCTCCTCTTGGGAAATAGGGCAGGGCAAGTGACTGATGATGGTGTGGGACCATTTTAGGACCTGTGACCATAGTTCTATTTATTATAAAATAGTTATCGAAAGGGACAAAGCTGGTTCACCGGTGCAAGTTCTAAATTGGGGCAAGGCGGATTAGATTGAATTAGACAGGAGCTTGCATGGGTTGATTGGAGTAGCTTGTTTGAAGGCAAAGGAACCTCTGGCAAGTGGGAGGCCTTTAAAAGTGAAATAGCTAGAGTTCAGGGTCTAGATGTTCCTGTTAGGGTGATAGACCAGGCTGGCAGGAGTCGGGAACCCTGGATGACAAAACGTATTGAGGTTTTGGGCAGGAAAAAGGAGGCATGGCTCTGGTACAAGCAGCTGGAATTGAGGGATTCCCTGGAGGTGTACAGGGGATACAGGAGTATACTCGAAGGGAATTAAGGGGGGCTTGACGTAGCTTTGGCTGAGAGGATTAATGATGTGGAGATGCCGGAGGTGGACTGGGGTGAGCACGGTAAGAAGTCTTACAACCGGTTAAAGACCAACAGGTTGGTTTTCAATCACGAGCTTTCGGAGCACAGCTTCTTCCTCAGGTGAATGAAGAGGTGGGTTCCAGAAACATATATAATATACGATTGGCTTGATGGTAGGAAGCAGAGGGTAATGGTGGAAGGATGATTGTTGAACTGGAAGCGTGTGACTAGTGGTGTGCCTCGGGTCAGTGCTGAACCTATTGCTCTTTGTTATCTCTATCAACAAATTGTATGGGAATGATCAGTACGTTTGCAGATGGTCGTAAAATAGGTGGTATTGTAGACGGTGAGGAAGGTTATCAAAATTTGCAGCAGGATCTTGATCAGCTGGGGAAGTGGGCAGAGAAATGGCAAATGGAGTTCAATACAGAGTGTGAGGTGTTGCATTTTGGAAAGTCAAATCAAGGTAGGACTTCCACGGTGAATGACTTCCACGGTAAATGGTAGGACCTTGGGAGTATCGTGGGACAGAGGGACCTTGGAGTTCAGATGCACGGTTCTCTAAAGTTGGAGTCACAGGTAAATAAGGCGGTGAAGAAGGCTTTTAGCATGCTAGCCTTCATCAGTCAGGGCATTTGAGTATAGAATAAAGAACAAAGAAAAGTACAGCACAGGATCCGGCCCTCCACGCCTGTGCCGACCATGCTGCCCGTCTAAACTCAAATCTTCTACACTTCCTGGGTCCGAATCCCTCTATTCCCATCCTATTCATGTATTTGTCAAGATGCCCCTTAAATGTCACTATCGTCCCTGCTTCCACCACCTCCGGCAGCGAGTTCCAGGCACCCACTAGTAATTGACCCCTCTACCCTGGGAAAAAGTCTCTGACTATCCACTCTGTCTGTGCCCCACATAATTTTGTAGACCTCTATCAGGTCGCCCCTCAACCTCCGTCGTTCCAGTGAGAACAAACCGAGTTTGTTCAACCGCTCCTCTTAGCTAATGTCCTCCATACCAGGCAACATCCTGGTAAATCTCTTCTGCACCCTCTAAAGCTTCCACATCCTTCTGGTAGTGTGGCGACCAGAATTGAACACTATAGAAGTTGGAAAGTATGTTGCAGTTGTACAGGACATTGGTAAGGCCGTACCTGGAGTATTGTGTTCAGTTTTGGCTGCCTTGCTATAGGAAAGACGTTATTAAACTGGAGAGTGGGCAGAAGAGGTTTACAAGGACGTTGCCAGGACTCGAGGGACTGAGTTATATGGAGAGATTGGACAGGGTAGGACTGTTTTCTTTGGAGCGTAGGAAACTGAGGGGTGATTTTTATAGAGGTGTATAAGATCATGGATAGGGAACTCAGTCTTTTTCCCAGGGTTGGAGAATCGAGAATTGGAGGGCATAGGTTTAAGTTAACAGGGGAAAGAATTAATGGAAACCTGAGGAGCAACGTTTTTACGGAGGGTGGTATGTATGTGGAATGAGCTGCCGGAGGAAGTGGTTGAGGTTGGGGCAGTGACAACATTTAAAGGGCATTTGGACAGATACATGCATAGGAAAGGTTGAGGGAAATATGGGGCAAATGCAGGCAAATGGGGTTAGTTTAGATGCGCTTGTTGGTTGGCGTGGGCCAGTTTGGACCGAAGGGCCTGTCACCGTGCTGTAGATTCTATGGTCGAAGACAGAGGGTGATAGACATCTGCTTTTGTAACTGGAAGCCAGTGTCCAGTGGCTTACCACCGGGATCTCTGTTGGGTCCCCTACTATTCTTCATTTATGGATGACTATGTGGGAGGTAGGATCAGTAAGTTTGTGGATGACACTTGGCCAGGTGTTCAACAGTGAGTTTGAGGATTACAGGAAGATGTGGTAGCATCTTACAGCACGGTATCATAGTGGGTAGCACTGTTGCTTCACAGCTGCAGGGTCCCAGGTTCGATCCCGGCTTGGGTCACTGTCTGTGCGGAGTCTGCATGTTCTCCCCGTGTCTGCGTGGGTTTCCTCCGGGTGCTCTGGTTTCCTCCCACAGCCCAAAGATTTACAGGTTAGGTGGATTTGCCATACTAAATTGCCCTTCGTGTCCAAAATTGCCCTTAGTATTGGGTGGGGTTACTGGGTTATGGGGATAGGGTTTGAGATGTGGGCCTGGGTAGGATGCTCTTTCCAAGAGCCGATGCAGACCCAATGGGCCGAATGGCCTCCTTCTGTACTGCAGACCCAATGGGCCGAATGGCCTCCTT
This sequence comes from Scyliorhinus torazame, assembly GCF_047496885.1. Classification (NCBI taxonomy): domain Eukaryota; kingdom Metazoa; phylum Chordata; class Chondrichthyes; order Carcharhiniformes; family Scyliorhinidae; genus Scyliorhinus; species Scyliorhinus torazame. Next base: position 328,495,869 of record NC_092710.1, read on the forward strand.
CTGTACTGTAAAATCTAAGATTCTATGTGGTTGGGATGGTCAAGTGGGGAGATAAGTGGCAGATGGAATTGAACCCTGACTGCCCTGGAAGGAATAATTTGACAATAAATGGCATGACACTGCTAAGTTCCGAGTGTCGAAGGGACCTACGTGTGTTTGCCCATAGATCTCTGAAGGTGCGAGGGCAAGTTAATAGGGTGGTGAAAAATCCATATCTGGTAATCGATCGAGGTAAGGATTACAAAAGCAGGTAGGTTATGTTGGAGTTAGGTAGAACGTTGTGAGGCCACAGCTGGAGTACTGTGTGCAATTCTGTTCACCACATAATAGAATGGATGTGATTGTACAGGAGGGAGTGCAGAGGAGATTCACCAGGATGTTTCCTGTGATGGAACATTTAAGTTATGATGAGAGGGTGGGTTGTTTTCACTGGAGCAGAGAAGACTGAGGGAATGACATGATCGTGATGTACAAGATTGAGGGGCATGGACAGGGTGGATAGGAAGCAGATGTTCCCCTTGGATGAACGGTCAGTCAAGAAGGGATACAAGTTCAAGGCGGTGGGGTAGGAGGTTTAGGGGGGGATATGAGGCAAATCCTTTTCGCCTAGAGGGCTGTGATGATCTGAAATGCACTGCCTGGGAGAGTGGAAGAGGCGGGTTGCCTCCCATCCTTTAAAAAGTACCTGGATGAGCACGTCTTAACATTCCAAAGCTATGGCCAAATGCTGGAAATGGGATTAGGTAGTTCAGGTATTTTCATGTGTTGGTGCAGACTCGATGAGCCAAAAGGCCTCTATTGCACTGTATTTTTCTGTGTCGTAACTTGATGTGTGATTCACTTAATGCCCTCTTGAAGTAACATTGTAAGATTCAACTATGTAATGAGATCTGGAGTAATTTGTGGACTAGACAAAGTGGGGATAACATGCTCCCTCCATGAGGGTATGAATCAAAAGGTACATTCTTAAAAAATAATATTTCGAGACTTTCATGATTTATCCACAAAAACGTCCCCAGGAAATGTCACCTTGTCATGGTGGTAAGTATTGCACGCTGTGCGTCTGCAGGCTACTGTAGTGTTGTAATCACATCAAAAATGAAAATTATTTTGTCTTCTGCCCAAAATGTGTATTTGCGTACTTAAATTAATTGTAGTTCATTTATTTAAGATGGTTTTTCCTGTTCCCAGGTTCATGCCTACATCATCAGCGCTTTACGGAAAGAAATGCCGTCTATGTTTGGTAAAGAGAGCAAGAAGAAAGAACTGATCAATAGCCTTGGTGACACATACGCCAAGATTGAACGCGAACACCAGATCTCCCCTGGGGATTTTCCTAACCTTAAGAAAATGCAGGTATGTTTGTGTTAGGTAGCTTTAACTTGCATGGCTTTTTTACATGGTTTGTCATGTTGCTATTGCTGGCGTTTGATGTAGTATTACAACAGAAGGAGGACATTTGACCCATCATAATGCAGCTGTTAGTCCTCATTTGGAATATTGTGTACAATTCTGGTTGCCACACTACCAGAAGGATGTGGATGCTTTGGAGAGGGTACAGAAGTGGTTTACTAGGATCTTGCATGGTATGGAGGGCATTAGCTATGAGGAGAGGTTAGATAAACTCTGTCTGTTCCCACTGGAACAACGGAGGTTGAGAGGCGACCTGATAGACGTCAACAAGATTATGAGTGGTATGAACAGAGTGGCTAGTCAGATGATCTTTCCTAGGGTAGGAGAGTCAAGTACTAGGGGACATGAAGTGCGTGGGTAAAAGTTTAGAACAGATGTGCGAGGCAAGCTCTTTACACACAGGGTGGTAAATATATGGAACTCGCTGCCTGGGTAGGTGATGGAACAGGTGCGATAGCGGATGGTGGGGGCATCTAGACCAATATATGAAATGGGTGAGAATGTAAGGATACGGACTCCGTAAATGCAGACCATTTTAGTTTAGTTTAGGCAGGTATCATGGTCGGCGCAGGCTTGGAGGACTGAAGGGCTTGTTCCTGTGCTGTTTTGTTCTTGGTATGTCTTTGCAGACTCTCCCAAAGGGGTCATTCACAAATGCCGTTCCCCCACGTTCTGTAACCTTAAATATTCTTTATTTTCAGATAATAGTCCAATTCCCTCTTGAATGCATCACTTTGAACATGCCTTCACCTCTCTCTCGGGCAGTACATTCCAGATCTTTATCACTTGCTGCATGAAAGCATTTTATGTTTTGTTTGGTAATTCCTTAAATCTGTCAACCAAGTGTGTTGCCAACTGGCATCGCTGCGTTGAATCTGTTGTCTGATTCTATAACTGTCTGTGAATGTATATAGATCTGTTCTGTTTTTTTTTTTTGTTGGTGTTGTTGTGTCCCTCCAGGAAATCATTGCTAGATTAATGAGTCTCGGGTCTGTACTGCTGTCTGATCTGTCTTGTTAGAATCATAGAACATTTGTGGCACAGAAAGAGGCCACTTGGCCCATCAAGTCTTCACCAGCCCCCCTCCAATAAAGCACTGTACCTAGGCCCACTCCTCCACCCTGTCCCCATAAGGCCATCCCCCTCCAATAAAGCGCCCTACATAGGCCCACTCCTCCACCCTGTCCCCCGTAAGCCTGCGCATCCACCAAACCCGAACATCTTTGAACCATGAGAGAAAACCGAAACACCTGGAGGAAACACACAGACACTGGGGGAATGCGCAAACTCCACATGGTCACCCAAGGCTGGAATTGAACCTGGGTCCCTGGCACTTTGAGGCAACAGTGCTTATCACTTCCATCATACTGCCCTTGTCCAGGTCTGAGTGGAAATTTCCCTGAACATTGTGCAGTCATCAGTGATCAACCCCCACTCCTGACCTTCATGGAAGGAAGGCCATTAGTGAAGCAGCTGAAGTTGGTTGGGCCTAGGACATTACCTTGAGGAACTCCTGTGGGAATGTCCTGGAACTGAGATACTGACCTCCAACAGACACAATAATAATAATCTTTATTGTTGTCACAAGTAGGCTTACGTTAACACTGCAATGATGTTGCTGTGAAAATCTCCTTGTGCTAGCTATGACTCCATTAAGTGGAGAGTTTTCTGCTCAACTCCCATTGACTGCAGTTTTTGTGCGGGCTCCTTAATGCCACACCTGGTAAAATGCAGCCTTGATCTCAAGGGCACTCACTCTGACCGCCTCAGCTCTGGAGTTCAGCTTGTTTTGTCTGTTTGAACCAAGACTGTCAGGAGTGGAGTTGCCCTAGAGGAACCCAAACTGAGCGTTGATGTGCAGGTTATTACTAAGCAAGTGCTGCTTAATAACACTGTCAAGAACATGTTCCTTCTCTCCCCTCTTGAGTCTACCTCATTGCAGTCCCCATTCCAACCCTCAGCACTCTAATTTCTCACGCCACCTGGTTTATCCATTTCTGTGATCTTCCTCCGTGAGAGTATGTGCTACCCGATGCTGACTCTGCAGCATCCACTGCAGGGGATCTGAAGGCGTTGCTTGTTCAATTAATTGGAAGTGAACTTGATTCTAGCAAACTAACCTTTTTGATGAGTGTGCATGGCATGTAGATGAATGTAAATATGCTCCCTGACACTTGTCATTAGGAAGTTCGACACTCCTTCAAAATTCCCTGAAATATTACGTAAGTGCAGAGCCATCCATTAATTTTATTCTATCTAGCTGGGTTCTCGATGACTGATAGTTTCTGTTCAGTACTGTCACTTCTCAGTTCTCTCATTTTGCTGACTCCCCATATTCCTAGCTTGATCCAAGTGCTTGAAACTGATCAATCAGGTTTCCAGTGCATTGTGGAATTTGTGGAGGGGGTGGCCATTTTGAATTCTGAATATTTGGCCACTGCTATGTAGTTGAAAAGCACCTACCTTGTTAATTTGTTTGTTGTTTCCGTATGCCTGTAAAATAATTTGGACCTACAATTAAGACCATTCGGGTCACCAAGCACAAGGGTGGTGGGAGAGTGAGATATTCTGCGAGGTACGATGCAAACAGTGGAATTTTGAAAGAACCAGATTTTATGGAAGGAGGCGGACTTGAGGCAGGTCAGGAATAGTCCAATAAAGAGGTGATGACGGCAGCAGTGTTATTTCAGCATTGATGGGCTGAGGTGCATTCTAGTGATGGCAGTAGGTGGTCTTTGTGAAAGAAACATTTCCCGGAAGTTTCTTAATACACCTACATTGTTCCAGCAGGGTAAGACTTGCAGCTGTATTGATATGTGGTACATTGCATAAATCTCTAAATTCGCCTTTTTCAATTCATTGAAGTCTGCCAATTTCTGATTCATGATGCTCAAGATAACTTGTCCTGTTTATTTCCAGGATCTGCTACAGGCACAGGATTTTGCCAAGTTTCAGCCACTAAAGCTTAAATTGTTGGAGAACGTAGACGACATGTTGGGAAATGACATCGCTCAACTCATGACCCTAGTACGTCAGGAAGAAACCCAGCGGCCAGCCCAAATTGTGAAAGGTGGGGCCTTTGAGGGCACGATAAATGGCCCATTTGGACATGGATATGGAGAAGGAGCCGGCGAGGGCATTGATGACCCAGAGTGGGTTGTGATCCGAGATAAGCCGAGTTATGATGAGATTTTCTACACCCTATCCCCAGTCAATGGGAAAGTCACCGGTGCAAATGCAAAGAGGGAGATGGTGAAGTCCAAGCTTCCAAACACCGTGCTGGGAAAGATTTGGAAGCTGGCAGACATCGACAAGGATGGCATGCTAGACGATGAGGAGTTTGCATTGGCCAATCATTTAATTAAGGTCAAGCTGGAAGGTCATGAACTACCCGGTGAAATTCCACGACACCTGATTCCACCATCAAAGAGAAAGTTAGCTGAGTGATGCCGAGTGGAGGTCACCCTTCCCTAAAATCAAAATGTCAAATTGAGGATGTAAAAGACTTGGGGAAACTCGGCAATAAAATCTTCAAACTAACAGCCAGAACCATGTAACTAACCGCTTTTACATCTATATAGAAGGGAAAATGCATATTTTACATTTTAATTATGAAGCATGTATTCTGTAAATTTATTATCACTGCTATATTATGATCTGAAACATATTTTCTGTGGTTCAAATGGCATGGTGTTGCAGACAGAAGTCATTGTACACCAAGTATTGCATATAAAGCATGGGCATCTTTCTGTCATTGTTTGTTTCCGAGGTAGCAAATTCAGGGTTCTAAGGTAGATCCGGCAATATGTTCCGTTGGAGGCAAGGGATGTTTTTGGTTTGTTATTGTTCTCCATGTTTCTCCCTTATTTTGAAATTCTCTGAAACATCACCTTGTACATTAGGAACACTACAGCAGTTTGTGTTGTCCACTTGTATTTGGACAACAGGATTTCTTCATCCACATCTAGCCCTCCAGCTAATAACTGCAGTGTCGCTCCCTCTACCCAGAATAGTTTGCCTTTCACTTAAAACTAATGGGTGTTTGCTTGTGTAATTTTAGTTTTTTGCAGCTGGTGAATCATGGTTGAGTGGTCATCTATTCCGTGATCTCTGTTGATGGATGAATTTTGCAAACATTCAGAGAACCACACGGATGTAGCGATGAGTGTCGGTTTATATGAAAGCACTGACAGGGTCCTCTATCTCTTGGAAGTTTCATGAGATGTTCCTATATTTTGCTGATTCCATTCATGCCTTTGCTGTCACTTGTAATCTGTAACAATAGGTTATAGTTTTACTGGGCTTATGTGGAAACTGTAAAGTAAACACGCGATAACATTGACAAAAGAAAAAGCTGAACCAAACTCCATTGTATGGAGAACTGTGAATTGTGTAGCAGTATATTTAAAAGTATTTACTGTGTACTTGTTAATCAGGTTTACAATGTGTAACTATATGTTGGCAAATCCCATGCAAAATAACTGCATTGAACAGCTAAGATGCATTCAGTGCACTGTACAAGCTCTGACTTGGTACACTGGCCCTTTTGCCTTTAAATGTGTATGTGTCGTGGTTTTCCACATGTTGCTTTGTGCGTGTTTTTTCAACTGCCCCCTAGTTATTATAGGTTATTACACATGGCCATATAAACTGCTCAGTACAACTTCCATTATGGTTGTATTGAAAGCTACAGCACTGTTTCCAAGTAGTGCTTGTGTGATGTATGTGAGTTCTTTGTCACAGTAAGTTTCTTAGTGTTTTTTCCTGTCTTGTTGAAAAACTGTCCTCGGACAATGGGATAAGGTGGGTAGTGAGTCCACAGAGGTGCAATATACTTGTGGTAGGTTTACTGAGTGGGTAATAAGTTTAGAAAATCAGCAAGAGATAGTAAGACTGCCAGCTGTTTAAACCACCCATCACCCCCAAATAGGCTAAAGTGATGTCTTGGGACACTCGTATGAGATGTAATTTCTCTAAAGGTAAGGTTGCAGTATGTTTTCTGAATGTTGAACTAGTCTAGAACCTGTAGGAATACACAACCCAAAATATCAAGAAACACGAGTGGAAAATCTACACCGATGTAAATTTAGTGCACGAGGAAAGCCAGTGCAGATTTTCATACTTTCACCAGGTTAAGTGGGAACTAACATCTCACTGACACTGTCACCTCTGATCAAATTAATGTAAATTGCACGATTTGACTTTCAGATATATTGGGATCATTGAACTGTAACCTCTTGTATAATTTTAAAGAAATTGTTTTTTTTCGCGTAACATCATTTTAGAAAATTTCAGTGATTCCACAGGTGGTGGGTTTGGGTGTTTAGGGGCCACAGGGAAGGACCTCAACTTTGCACAAACCATATTCTGCACTTCTGTGGTTTGCATGGAAAAATCTACGGGAACTTATTGTCCGAATTTTTTTTTAGTGGGAAGTTGTTGCATTTTTTAAGTTTTTGCAGAATGTTCCTTTTGAGTATCAAAGTAGGGATTTGGCACCCATGGTTGTCGAAACGCTTTATGCATGCTAATTGGGCCATGTCCCTTGTTTCTTGATTCATGCTGTCTGTATGGTCAGGTTAGCCCAATACTGAGCTTACGGCAGGCCCTTAAAGACATTTCTACATTGTTACCGTCTGCAGCCCAGGTGCTGGGAAAGCATTACCAAAAAGGCTCCTTTAATCTTGCACTCGTGTTTTTTTAATGTTTGACATCTATGCAGACCCACCAGATCCACTGAAGGTTGTCTGAACCTGCCATTGAGCTAACAAGCCTCCACAACTGCAAGAAGCAAGTAGTTCAGGTACTCTTGATTGGGGAATATTATTGAGCAGTTTTCCATGGAGTTGGTACCAGAATGAGAACCCAGTACTTTGAGGGTTAGTATAGTATCTGTTCACTGGGTTTGTATAAGAAGATACTCTTTCATCTTTATATTGCAGCCTAGCAATATTATACCAGTACTTGCCAGTTTAATAGTTCTTGATATATTCAAATGATCCAAATAATTAGTGTGGCCTTTGGTTAGAATGTAGGACAGCTCAAATTAATCCAATAAACAAACAATTCAGTTAGGATGTGTCCAGTTCCACATATTACATCAGGCCATTATAGGAGCCAGCTTCTTCTAGTCATTATTGCAAGGAATGGAAACTCTCAGCTAAAATTTCCTCTGGTCATTATTTCTAACACATTTTTTCATTTATTCTTTCGAAACACATCACGTGAAGAGAACATAGAATATTTTCACAAAGGTGGACAATTTCTTCTAAGGCTTAAGGATTAGTGGATACTATTCACATATGCAAAGCACTGAATGTTTTGGTGTAAACACACTGAGCAGCCCCTTGGGTATCCTAGTTGCACAACACGAAATAGATATATACTTCACTAGTCTTCATGTCAAAAAGAGTAGATAGAAGAGGAAATTCATTTTGCCTGCTATTCAAGTGCACTGCTGAAGAAATGTTATCATTAATAATGTGAAAGACAGGTCCATTGTATAACCCTGTTTTATGGTAAGCCACCTTTTGGTAAACCAGTTGCTGCTGTATGAAGGATACTTCTAAAGTTTAATACCAAATTTGTATTGACAACAGAATCTACTGAACAAAGGATTATCTGACAGATTTTAGGAAAACCAGTGTATAAAGTACTGTTTGTTGAATGGGGTATATATTCATCTTGTGTGCTGTGGCGCTCTCTTTTTTAATAGGCAAGTGTTATAAAATTAGGTGCCCCAGCTTCATGGTCTTTGCAGATGCTCTCTGATAGTTAGATTTCTTGTTATGTTTGGAGGAGATCCAATAAACCATTCTCCATTACATTCCTTACTTCACTCTGGTCCAAATGTCAAAATAGGTTTTATCAATGCATCTTTAGCCCTTAATCTATTTTCTGATGTGTTCCTGCCAGTGGTATCAGAATAATGATCAATTTGAAATTATATTTATGCCTATGTGCAGGCAAGCACTGTCCTGGGTGAATTGTGTTTCTGAATGCTACATTTCTCATCAGCAAAGTTTTAATTTAGTAGCATTGATCAAATGTTCTATTTTTCTTAAGCATTGATTGTGGCTTAAGCATGGATTGTGGCGTTTCCCCTATTTGCACTAGTTAAAGGTTTGTTACCTCATTACTGATTTTGGAACACTAAAATGGTTGCAAACTAGACTTCAGGCACGTCCATGTTTTTGAAACTCTTCTTTCCTTTTTTTAAAGAAAATATCCTGGTTATTCTCTCTTTTTTCAAATCTGTTCATATAAAGAAATGATTGACGTACCTCTAATATCAAGTTTTCATTTTTTATTGTGAGCCAGACAGATGACTAGGAGATAAATGGCTATGATAATTAAGGTATTTGTGGTAACTGCATATTCCAATTATGTATTTTGGCAATTGCATTGTGGCATTCCTGGTTCATCATAAAATGATTATGCTTCCAAGAATTTGTTTAAACAACTTTTTTCTTCTAATATTTGTCATTTTCCAATAATATGCTATTGTACATTTATAAAATATTGTATTAACAGATTTACGGTGTATAAAGCCCTGTAGTTTCTCTATCTCTAATAAAACTGTCAAACTTCTCTTGCATACATTTTTTTAAAATGTAATTAATTCAGGAAATTACATATCCACATGCAAGCTAACTGGAGAGGAAGAGTACGCTTGGTTATCTTCAGTTTATTCTGATAGATTTTAAGGACATTTTATATGATTGTAATATAATGTGACATTTGCTATCATAGATCTATTATTGTGTAGTTTGAGTTTGAGGCGGTGTTAAACTGTTGCAATCCAGCTCAGACAGGGTTAACTGTTGTATCTTCCCTTTCCCTGGCTGTTAACGTAAAGGGCAGTAGCAGCAAATTTTCGTGTTTGGGCTCACCTTGCCTCTGCTACCTGATGACTAGGCTCACTATTCTGTTCTTGGGGTGGCATGGTAGCACAGTGGTTAGCACAGTTGCTCCATAGCTCCAGGGTCCCAGGTTCGATTTGCGGCTTGCGTCACTGTCTGTGCGGAGTCTGCACATTCTCCCCATGTCTGTGTGGGTTTCCGCCAGGTGCTCTGGTTTCCTCCCACAGTCCAAAGATGTGCAGGTTAGATGGATTGGTCATGCTAAATTGCTCTGACTGTTCAAAAAGGTTAGAACATAGAACATACAGTACAGAAGGAGGCCATTCGGCCCATTGAGTCTGCACCGAGCCACTTAAGCCCTCACTTCCATCCAATAACCCCTCCTAACCTTTTTGGTCACTAGGGGCAATTTATCATGACCAATCCACCTAACCTGCACGTCTTTGGACTGTGGGAGGAAACCGGAGCACCCGAAGGAGACCCACGCAGACACTGGGAGAACGTGCAGACTCCGCACAGACAGTGACCCAGTGGGGAATCAATCCTGGGACCCTGGCGCTGTGACGCCACTGTTATCCACTTGTGGTACCGTGCTGCCAAAAGGTGCAGGTGGGGTTTCTGGGCTGTGGGGATAGGTGGAGATGTGGGCTTGGGTAGGGTGCTCTTTCCGAGGGCAGGTGCAGACTCAATGGACTGAACGGCCTTCTGCACTGTAAATTCTTTGATAAAGCCACTTCTGTGTCCCTGCATCCTTTAATTCATCCCAAGAAATTAACAAATGGAGAAAAGGAGTAAAGGAATATGGATTAAAAGTGGAAAAATGTGGTACAGATCTGCAATCGACTAAATTGAATGCTGGATCAGATTTGAGAGGCTGAATAGAGTACTCTTACCATGTTTTTCAAATACCTATCCTCCCTTTTAAATGATCTCTAATTTTCTCCTCCGAATTTGGGGATCAAAGCATTTCTCCTAACTTCCCTTTCCATTGCAGTAATGATTTTCAGTCTTGTACCCCAGTCAGTACAATTTTTAACTTTCAATCTTTTATATTAAAGCATTTTTTCATTTCCCACCAATCCCAATGACTTATCGAGTGCTAAAATCTAAGATTCTATTGGATATTTTAGCTTTTCTTAGCCTTTCATTGCTGGTATCATTCTTGTCTACCTTTGTCTCATTTCCATCGATTTACCTGTTCTATTATGGTGTCCTAAACTGCCTACCTAATGTTGTACAAATTCAACAAATTTCCTGTTTTCTTTTTCTCGCCTCAGTTAAATGGTTATGGGTTCAGGCCCCACTTGGGAGACATTGAGCACAAACATCAAGGCTGTAATACTAAGAAAGCTCTTCATTCTATATGTAGGTTAAGAACTAGGAGCAGGAGTAGGCCATCTGGCCCTTCGAGCCTGCTCCACCATTCAAAGATCATGGCTGACCTTTTGTGGACTCTGCTCCACTTTCCCACCCGAACACCATAACCCTTTATTCCTTTATTCTTCAAAAACTATCTATCTTTATCTTGAAAACATATAATGAAGAAGGCTCAACTGCTTCACTGGGCAGGGAATTCCATAGATTCACAACCCTTTGGGTGAAGAGGTTCCTCCTAAGCTCAGTCCTAAATCTGTGCCCCCTAGTTCTGCTTTCACCCGCCAGTGGAAATGACCTCCCCGCTTCTATCATTTTATATGATTCTGTAAGATCTCTTCCCGCCCCCCCCCCCGGCCTCGCATCCTTCTAAATTCCAACGAGTACAGTCCCAGTCTACTCAACCTCCTCGTAATCCAACCCCCTCAACACTGGTGATTCTCCTCTGCCCACCCTATGTCCTTTCTCGAGTAAGGAGACCAAAACTGAACACAATACTCCAGGTGTGGCCTCACTAACACCTTATACAGTTGCAGCATAACCACTTTAGTCTTAAACTCCATCCCTCTATGAAGGACAAAACTCCATTTGCCTTAATCACCTGTAAACCAACTTTTTGCAACTTGTTGGATTCAGCAATTATATAGGGGGGTCCTTTAAAATATTAGCTAAAATGATTCCTGAATTTGTAGAAATAATTCCCTTCATGTTGGGTGGGGTTACTGGGTTATGGGGATAGGGTGGAGGTGTTGACCTTGGGTAGGGTGCTCTTTCCAAGAGCCGGTGCAGACTCGATGGGCCGTATGGCCTCCTTCTGCACTAAATTCTATGAATTGTATGAATATTGGCCATGGCTGTCTCAAATGTTACAAATAATGTATTACAAGTTCTGATATGATATGATCTGACGTGAAGGTACATTCAACAAGATTGAAACAATATCATAGCTGAGACCAGACGTCAGGTAGGGAGTTGAACATGGGACACTTAATTAATTTGGGATAATTGATTAATGTCTAATTAACCAATCACCTGTTAAGTGACTGATACTTTCCTGAACAAATCAAGGGGGTGTCAGCTGAGAATTAGAACCAATGAAACTAAGGGGCTAAATCCAGATAAAGATTCCCTTAAGAATGTGATCTGTCTAACTGATTTAAAATTATTATGGCTGTTGGCGAATAAACATTTCAACAAAGGCCTTTGTTGAAATTACTTTTAATTTTGAAAATCTGAAGTCACTTATATCTTGGAAGTTTTTGCTTCTACTTGTTCAATGACATTTCAAGAGACTGAGAAAGCATTTTCCAGTTAATTTTGTGTGAATACCAAAATGTGTTTTTAAGAAATAAAATTTATCTTGCTTTCATTTAACCACAGACTTATCTATGAACGAGAGATAAGACTAATCTCACTTAACTCCTGCACTAGGACACCCAGGTCCCTCTGCGCAGCAGCATGTTTTAATATTTTATCATTTAAAAAATAATCCCTTTTGCTGTTGTTCCTACCAAAATGGATAACCTCACATTTGTCAACATTGTATTCCATCTGTCAGACCCTAGCCCATTTATTTTAGATGAGCCTGAGGCTCTCGAGTATGGGTGACACAGTGGTTAGCACAGCTGCCTCACAATGCCAGGGACTACCATTACTACCTTGGTGATAGAAATTGGCTTTCTAGTTGGCTATAGATGATATAGATAAAAGGTTTAATTAAGAATTCATAAAGAGTAATTAACTAAATCCATATTAACCATGAGTGTGAGGAAAGCCGAATAGCTCGGAACATTTTGCAAATTGCTTGAGAATTATTAGAGACTGAAGGAACAGTGACGTCAGCTGGCCGAAAGGCCCCATTGTGTGAAAGAACGGGCAGTTTCATTTCTATGGAAACAGCCAGTCAAGAGAGATACTTTCTGTTTCTCCAATAATGTCTAGGTGCATTTGTGGATAAGTTGTAAAATTGGCAGGCAATGGAATAGAAAACTCCAACTTAGTTAAGTAAATATCTATCTCTAAATTTGACAGATGGACACTTCAGTCGAATTGAGTGAATTATAAATCAATCCGAGATGAAAAGATCACTTGTCGGAATCGGAATGTCCGGAATCAGAATCAATCTATTTCTGAAACTTATTTCCTTACTGCTGCTTTTGCTAAATCGCCATTTTTCTTTTTGTTTAAATCAATCCGTACTGTGCATCATGATTTGAAGAAATTACCACTATCTGTAATTGTATTTTAAACTCGACTACTGTATTCGCCAAAGACAATCAATCTGACCTAATTTTGTATTGAAACCAAAGTTTACCAGTCGATTACTAAAGCTGACAAATAAAGTTCAACGACACTTTGCCACAAAGCACAGCCTGAATCTCTGTTATTTGGGAACTAAGAAGGGATAACGCATATCCAGGGTTCTGAATAGACACCGAGATCCAGCACTTGGGTAACTCGAGTTTGCATAATCTTCTCGTGTCTGCAAGGGTTTTCTCCACTTTCTTCCCACAGTCCAAAGATGTGCAGGTTAGGTGGGGATAGGATGGGGATGTGGGCTTGGGTAGGTGCTCTTTCAGAGGGTCGATGCAGAAGGACCTGCATTGTTAGGACACTAAGTGGACATAAGCTGAAACAACATATTTTGTATTCATTCTTGGGTTGTGGGTGTTGTTAGCAAGGCCATCATTTGTTGCCTGTTCCAAATTGCCTGGAAGGTTATTCTCTGGGTTAGCTCAGTGGGCTAGACAGCTGGTTTGCGATGCAGAGCAAGGCCAGCAGTGCGGGTTCAATTCCCGTACCAGCTTACCCAAACAGGCGCCGGAATGTGGTGACTAGGGGCTTTTCACAGTAACTTCATACTTGTGACAAGAAAAGGTTATTGTTAGGGGGCAGCACGGTAGCATGGTGGTTAGCACAATTGCTTCACAGCTCCAGGGTCCCAGGTTCGATTCCAGCTTGGGTCACTGTCTGTGCGGAGTCTGCACATCCTCCCCGTGTGTGTGTGGGTTTCCTCTGGGTGCTCTGGTTTCCTCCCACAGTCCAAAGATGTGCAGGTTAGGTGGATTGGCCATGATAAATTGCCCTGTGTCCAAAATTGCCCTTGGTGTTTGGTGGGGAAACTGGGTTATGGGGATAGGGTGGAGGTGTTGACCTTGGGTAGGGTGCTCTCTCCAAGAGCCGGTGCAGACTCGATGGGCCGAATGGCCTCCTTCTGCACTGTAAATTCTATGAAATAAGGTAGTGGCCCCTTGAGGAACTGCTGAAGTGCATGTGATTTAGGTACAGTGCAAGTTGTTTTCTCTAATGGTCTGACACAATTAAGAGGCTTGTTAGGTCTTTTTCAAAGGTGGTCATATAGAATCATGGAATTTACAGTGCAAAGGGAGGCCATTCAGCCCATTCAAGTTTGTACTAGCCCTTGGCCCCATCCCTGCAACTCTGTAACCCCACCCAACCCTTTTGGGCACTAAGGGCAATTTAGCATGGCCAATCCATCTTTGGACTGGGAGGATACTGGAACAGCCGGAGGAAACCCAGACAGACATGGAGAGAAGGTGCAGACTTCACACAGTGACCTGACCCTGGAGCTGTGAAGTGACAGGGCTAACCACTGCTACCATGCTGCCCAAGGTACCAGAGATAACTGCTGGGTTTCTACAAATTCTGGTTTGCTAATGAGCTTCAGAGGACAAAGTTTGCCTTGCTGGCCCATATGACTCCAGCAACATAACTGGAGTACTATTATGCAATTCTGGTCGCCACATTGTAAGAAAGATGTGATTGCACTGGAGGGGGTGCAGAGGCGATGATCACCAGGATGTTGCCTGTGATGGAACATTTAAGTTATGAAGAGAGGATGGATGGGCTTGTGCTGTTGTCGCTGGAGCAGAGAAGACTGAGGTGACGATCGAGCTGTACAAGATTATCAAGGGTGAATAGGAAGCAGCTGATCCCCATAGTCGAAGGGTCAGTCACAGGGGAGCCCCACGTTCAAGGTAAGGGGCAGGATGTTTCGGAGGGGATGTTAGGAAAAATCTTTTCACCCAGAGGTGGAATGCACTGCCTGGGAGGGTGGTAGAGGTGGGTTGCCTCACATCCTTTAAAAGTACCTGGATGTGCACTTGGCACATGAAAAATGAATGAAATGAAAATTGCTTATTGTCACAAGTAGGCTTCAAATGAAGTTACTGTGAAAAGCCCCTAGTCGCCACATTCCAGCACCTGTTTGGGGAGCCTGGTACAGGAATTGAACCGTGCTGCTGGCCTGCCTTGGTCTGCTTTCCAAGCCAGCGATTTAGCCCTGTGCTAAACAGCCCCAGTGATCATACATCCGAGGCTATGGGCCAAGTGCTGGCAAATGGGATTAGGTAGATAGGCAAGGTATTTTTCATGCGTCAGTGCAGACTCGATGGGCTGAAGGTTCTCTTCTGTGTGGTATTATTCTGTGAATGACCTGGTGTAAGCAAATGTTCCTTATCCTTAATGGTAAAGGAAATTAATGGGGATATTTGAAGTCATGAAGAATTTCAATAGTAGATGGGGAGCCATTATTAGGATCAGATGTAGATTTAAGGTTATTGGTGCAGGGTGATAACGATTGAAGGTGAGATTTGTTTCTTTGTTAAGCATGCAATGATCTGGAATACAAGCTTCACAATAGAAATTTTGATAAATGCTTGAAGGGAATCTTTGCAGGCATCATGGATGCAGAACAGCAGTGGGACTATTTGGGCTATTTCAACCAGCTGATACAGACACATGGCTTGAATACCTTCTGATGCTCTATGACCCTAAAGTGGGAATTCACCAGAGTGTGTACAGCAAACTCTCCTGTTCTTTAGCATCATCCTTCCGGTTTTTATTTTAAAACTAATCTCTTTTTAAATGAGCAGTCATTCAGTACAAGTCAAAACAGGAGGTGATTAGCACAGCAATGATACATGTCATAACACCCTGCCGACATGAAAATGAAATGAAAATCGCTTATTGTCACAAGTAGGCTTCAAATGAAGTTACTGTGAAAAGCCCCTAGTCGCCACATTCCGGCGCCTGTTCGGGGAGGCTGTAACGGGAATTGAACCGTGCTGCTGGCCTGCCTTGGTCTGCTTTCAAAGCCAGCGATTTAGCCCACTGCTAATCCAGCCCCACATGTAAGAACAGCTGACATGTCTGCACATTATGTCAAGCCTAGTGTCAAAAATGCTTCACATTCTGATGTTGATCAAATTGCATGATCTGAAACAACATTGCCTGGCAGCTCTCATATCTGTAATCAGCAGCTCCTCTTCTGATTATACACACAATAATTAGTATACCAACCCGGGGTGGGGAGGCAGTAATCTTGTAACCTGGGAGATGGTGCTGGTTGCAAATTCTATGTATTTGAGATACATAGGTTGAGATTTTAGGTTGCGTGTGCTGGTGGAGGGGGAGAAAAAAGGGTAGCAGGAAAACTCCCATTTGGAGCTCCGCCTGAGGGCTGCAACATTTTTGGGACACATCCTTGGTTTATTTTAATAATCTTTATTAGTGTCACAAGTAGGCTTACATTAACACTGCAATGAAGTTACTATGAAAATCCCCTAGTCGCCACACTGTTCGGGTACACTAAGGGAGAACTCAGAATGTCCAATTCACCGAACAGCACGTCTTTCGGGACTTATGGGAGGAAACCGGAGCACCTAGAATGTCCAAGAGATAATAATCGCTTATTGTCACAAGTAGGCTTCAATGAAGTTACTGTGAAAAGCCCCTAGTCGCCACATTCTGGTACCTGTTCGGGGAGCCTGGTATGGGAATTGAACCCGCGCTGCTGCCTTGTTGTGCATTACAAGCCAGCTATTTAGCCCATTGTGCTAAACCAGCCCCAGGTAGCAGTCCTGGCAATTGGTCATGGATATGGTCGGGGAAATTACTGCTAAGCGTTCCTCCTCGGTGCCAGGTTACCACGTGTCTCGGCATTTGCCCATCGTGTTTTCATTCTGAGGTGGTAGGAGTGGACTGGTGTCGAGTCCACCACATTCTGACGTATGCCTGAGCCATGCAGCTGCACAGGAAAGCATGTTAGAAAGCCTGCTTCTGATCTCTGGAACATTAACCCAGTTATATTCATGATTATTGCTGTCCTTGTTCTTAGCCCTCACTCGCCATCTCCCTTCTATACTATCCATGCCTGTCCCGATGACCGCACCACCCCCCCTCATACCCCTTCCGTACTCCATACATACTCTTCCAGTAACCACTGGGTAGATATCATTGAGCTACATGATAACATTGAAGTTTATGAAACTATCTAAATAAGCAAACAGATATTCAAAATCCCCTTGAATAATATTGCCCTCATACAAGCTCCAAACGATCAAACAAACACAGCCATTCACACTCCTATTGAAAAATGTTAATCCAATTAACATCTTATAATTCCATCCAAATAGGCATTGAAAAGCTTCTTCAAAGAGAGATGCGCCGATTACAAGCTCATAAAACTGCCAATCAAACAAAGCTAGAGATACACTATACAGCTGTATAACCATTTCCCACAGTGCTGAATCAATTAGTGGGTCTCAGAGCTCAACCAGGCATTCGTAATTAGGCCATCTGTCAAAATTCTTGGCTGGCCATCTGTTTAGGTTGCTTTGCAGACACAGTTATAAGATGGGGACTCATTTTGAATACCTGGCTGAGCTCCAAGACCCAAAATTGGATTTGTTCCCATGAGTAATGTTTATATAACTATGAAGGAGATGGTTAGTTCCCTTTGACAGTTTTATGAGTTTGTTATCAACGTCTCTTTCTTTGAACTGGGTTGGTGACATCTGCTTGGGACCTGTTAAATGGATGAAAGCTTCTTTCAATAGAAGTATACATGGTAACATTTGGTAGCTAGTAGGAGGGGATTTTAAATGCCTGCTCATTTTCACAGTTTTATGAGTAGTTTGAAGAACATAGAACGTACAGTGCAGAAGGAGGCCATTCAGCTCATCGAGGCTGCATCAACCCCCTTAAGCCCTCACTTCCACCCTATCCCCGTAACCCAATAACCCCTCTTAACCTTTTTGGTCACGAAGGACAATTTAACAGCACGTCTTGTGGGAGAAAACCGGAGCACCCGGAGAAATCCCCCGCAGACACTGGGAGAACGCGCAGACTCTGCACAGACAGTGACCCAGTGGGGAATCGAACCTGGGACCCTGGTGCTGTGAAGCCACAGTGCTATCCACTTGTGCTACCGTGCTGCCCCAGTAATAGAAATATAGAATATTGTCAGTAATAAAAATATAGAAAATAGAACCCTTATCGCCCCCCCCCCCCCATATCCCTTGACCCCTTTAGTCCCAAGAGTTTTATCTAATTCCTTCTTGAAATTACACAACGTTTTGGCCTCAACTACGTTTTGTGAAAGTGAATTCTGCAGATCCACTGCTTTCTGGGTGAAAAACATTTCTCTTCACCTCAGTCCTAAAAGGTTTGCCCCTTAACATCAAACTCACCCACTATCAGGAACATTCTTTCTCAATCTACCTTGTCTCATCCTGTTCGGAATTTCGTAAGTTTCTATGGAATCCCCTCTCACTCTTCTAAACTCCAATTAATATAAACCTAACTGACTTATTCTATCCTCATATGACCATCCCGCCATCCCAGGAATCAGCCTGGTAAACCTTTGCTGCACTCCCGCCATAGCAAGAACATCCTTCCTCAGATAAGGACACCAAAACTACGCACAGTACTCCAGGTGTGGCCTCACCAATGCCCTGTACAATTTAAGTGAAACATCTCTATTTCTTTACTCAAATCCTCTCGCTATAAAACCATCAAACCATTGCCTTCTTTACGGCTTGCTGTATCTAAAGGATTACTTTCATCAACTGATGCACGAGGACACCAAGGTCTCACTGAGTATCCACCTCTTTCTGTAATAATAATTTGCCTTCCTATTTTTGCTACCGAAGCCGATAGCCCCACATTTACCCACATTATACTCCATATGCCATGCATGTGCCCACTCACTCAGTCTGGCCTAATCTCGCTGAAGCATCTCTGCATCCTCCTCATAGCTCACCCTCACAACTTTGTATCACCTGCAAATTTGGAGATAATACATTTAGTTTCCTCATCCAAATCATTAATATATAATGTAAACAGTTGGGGTCCTAGCACAGACCCCCTGGGATACCTATTAGTCACTGCCTGTTAATCAGAAAAGGACACATTTATTCTAATTTGATGCTTCCTGTCTGCTAACCAGCTTTCTGTCCATCTCAAGGCACGACCTGTAATCCCATGCGTTTAACTTGGTAATCTGTTCAGTGAGAAGTCTTACAACACCAGGTTAATGTCCAACATGTTTGTTTCAAACGCTAGCTTTCGGAGCACTGCTCTTTCCTCACCTGGAAGGTGCCGTGCTCCGAAAGCTAGTGTTTGAAACAAACATGTTGGACTTTAACCTGGTGTTGTAAGACTTCTTACTGTGCTCATCCCAGTCCAACGCCGGCATCTCCACATCTTGGTAATCTGTTGTGTGAGATCTTTTCGAAAGACTTCTTAAATTCTACCGGTTCTCCCTGGTCAACTCTACTAGTTACATCTTCAAAGAATTCTAATAGATTTATCAAGCATAATTTTCCTTGTGTAAATCCAGGCTGACTTTGTCTGTTTATACCACTGCTTTCCAAATGCTGTGCTGTGAAATCCTGGATAATGGACTCCAGCAACTTCCCTACTACTGGCGTTAGGCTCACTGGTCTATAGTTCCCTGTTTTCTCTCGACCTCCCTTTTTGAATAGTGGGGTTACATTCACTATCCTCCAATCTGTAGGAACCATTCCAGAGTCCAAAGAATTTTGAAAAATGACCACCAGTGAATCTACTATTTCTAGGATCACTTTAAATACTCTGGGATGAAGATTATCAGGCCCTGGAGATTTGTCCACCTTTAACACCATTAATTTCCCTAAAACCATTTCATTATTAATACTAATTTCCTTCAGCTCCTCACTAAAACTCAGAACTTCCGATACATTATTCATGTCTTCCTTTGTGAAGACAGAAGCAAAGTATGAATTTAGTTCCTCAGCCATTTCTTTCTTACCCGTTATGAATTCCCCCGTTTCTGACTGTAAGGTACTTACATTCGTTTTTATCAATCTTTTTCTCTTTACACACTTATTTTAACTTTTACAGTCAGTTTTTATGTTCCCTGCCAGTTTACTTTCAAATTGTATTTTCGCCTTTTATTCAATCATTTAGTCTGCCAAGCTGAATTTTAAGCTGTTTCCAATCCTCAGGACTATTGCTTTTTCTTGCTAATTTGTATGCCTCTTCTTTGAATCTAATACTATCTCTAATTTCCCTAGCCATGATTTGGTCACAGTTCCCTTTCTATTCTTGCGCCAAATAGGAATAAACAACTTTTTGAGTTCACCTATTTGTTCCCTGAATGCCTGCCATTGCCTGACCTCTGTTCTACCTTTCAGTAATGTTTCCCAGTCCGTCATTGTCAGCTCATGTCTCATATCATCATAGTTACCTTTACTGAGATTCGGGACATTGGTCTCAAAATTAACTACCTCACTATTCACCTTGATAAAGAATGCTACCATATTATGGACACTCGTCCCCAAGGCTTCTCTCACAACTAGATTGCCAACTAATCGTTCCTCATTGTTTATTATTATGGCTTGTTGGTTTTATACCTAGTGGAAACTGGAAGAATGCTTTTCAAAAGCTCAGCAGATGTCAGGATATTAAATCATGTCAAAGGATCCTCTACATTCGTTAATGTCTGATTCTTCATATTGTTGAATGCAAAAGAACATTTTCTACATGGAGAAAGTACTCTAGAGCATCTAAACATTTACACAGTGTTGGTTAATTTACTAGTTGCTTATCTTCTAAGGGTGGAGCCCCATGATCAATCACTGTATTAATAGCATTTTTAACTTTTCAATCTGCATCCAATTATGCCAGTTGAAGTTCACAAATTCTTAACTTAGGAGAAACCTGCTATGAAGGTTTTTTGTTTAAGTTTCACAAGCTCATTGAATTGGTGTGCTTTGCACCACCTTCAGGAACACACCGACCTCAAGGAAAAAAAACAACCCTTGGGAATACATTTCATCCTTACAGTGCAGAAGGAGGCCATTTGGCCCATTGAGTCTGCACTGAAGCTCTGAAAGAGCACCCTAGCTAAGTCCACTCGCCCCCCCCCCCCACCCTGCCCTATCCCCGTAACTCCACATAACCTGCACATCTTTGGACTGTGGGAGGAAACCCATGCAGACACGAGGAGGATGTGCAAACTCACATTGAGGGACTCCAATAATATTTAACTGCCATCCTACCCTTTTACATCCAATTTTACTATTTAAAAAACCTTCCAGGTCTAATACCTTTTGGATTCAATAACTTTCTGACTTGGACGTGTGAGTGCTGCCGTCTCATTCGCTGCTCAGAGGGTAGCGCTCTGAGAGAAATCAAAGCAAAACACTGGAAATCTTAAGTAAAAAATAAGTGCTGAGAAAACCCAACAAGCCTAGAAGCATCTGTGGGGAGAGAAAAGAGTTGGATGTTTCGAGTCCAGGATGGGTCAGCACAGGTTCAATTCCCGTACCCGCTGAGGTTATTCATGAAAGCCCGTCTTCTGTGCAGAAAAGGTTTACTAGGATGTTGCCGGGACTTGATGGTTTGAGTTATAAGGAGAGGCTAGATAGACTGGGACTTTTTTCCCTGGAGCGTAGGAGGCTTAGGGGTGATCTTATAGAGGTCTATAAAATAATGAGGGTCATAGATAAGGTAGATCGTCAACATCTTTTCCTAAAGGTAGAGGAGTCTTAAACTAGAGGGCATAGGTTTAAGGTGAGAGGGGAGAGAGTCAGAAGGGCCCAGAGGGGCAATTTCTTCACTCCGAGGGTAGTGAGTGTCTCGAATGGGCTGCCAGAGGTAGTAGTAGAGGCGGGTACAATTGTGTCTTTTAAAAAGCATTTAGATAGTTACATGGGTAAGATGGGTATAGAGGGTTATGGGCCAAGTGTGGGCAACTGGGACTAGCTTAATGGTAAAAACTGGGCGGCATGGACTGGTTGGGCCGAAGGGCCTGTTTCCATGCTGTAAACTTCTATGATTCTCAACCTTGCCCCTTGCCTGAGGTGTGGTGACCCTCAGGTTAAATTACCACCAGTCAACTCTTCCCCCCTCAAAGGAGAAAGCAGCCTATGGTCATCTGGGTCGATGGAAACCTTAACCTTTACCTATTCACCATCGTCTGAGCGATTGGGCTTTACAAACTTGGGAGTTTTCTATTGAGGAGTGACTTTATTGCAGATCATAAGGTTAGGAAATGGAGGTCTGTTTTCAGTTTAGCACCACAACTTCAAGTATATAGTGGCCTTGGACGGAACGCAGTATATATTACCAGAATGGTGCTCCTAAAGTTTAAATTATGAGGGACAATGACACAAACTGGGGTTATATTTGGGGGAATTTTGAAAGTTAAGGAGTGATCTGATGGAAGTTTTGAAAATATTAGGGGAGCGGATCGGGTGGATAGAGGCTAACTTTGCTGGCTGGAGAACACAGCGCAAGGAGGGATCATCTGAACATTAGAGCCACATCTTACAGGAGTGAAATTCAGAAACGCTTTTACACACAAACCGTGATTGGGACTCTTCCAAGCATTTGGTGGTGGATCATTTGCTCATTTTAAACATGAGATTGATGGGTTTTGTTAACCAAAGGTTTTAAGTGACATGCGACAAAGGAAGGGTCGTGGGCATAGGTCACGGATGAGCCGCAATTTAATTGCATGTTGGAACGCATTTGAGAGCCCAAATGACCTCTTTCTTGTGCAAAAACACAGCTTTCAACTAAACTGTGATACAAGACAGCCGAATACAGGTCGAAACCAATGCCCAGCAAATTTGGGATTGTCTGGAAACTTTTCTGGTCAAAACAGTTCAACAAATTTAACTCAAAATTGCAGAGGAAGCTGAATAATTGAACGTTTATTTATCGTAGCAAGTAGTCATGATGGTGTCTGCCCTTTCCTCGTCTGTGTAATCCACATGTTTTGTTACTCTTGCTTTGGTAGTAACAATACCTGCTTATCTGGGAAGGAATTCACGCAAGTCTAGGAGTCTGGATTTGCCTCTGCTCAGAACAAAGTAGCCATTTCCTTACATTGAGAGAGCCACAGGTCATGAGTTAGCTGTTATTTGGAAACACTGACGCCAGGGTGGTCCCTGACTTTTAAGGTGTTTGTCACCCTATTGTTGGGATGTGCGTGAGGAGAGAAAATGGACTTGCCCATTTCAATTACTTCCCGTGAAGCTTTCAACAATGATTCTTCCCGACATTGACTGTTGTTTTTAAATAAATTCCGATGGGCCTGATTTAATGAAGTGGATTTAGGGAATGATATCCCAATAACTAGCCTTTATGTGGTGCCTGTGAAATGTAGCAAGAAGCTTAAAAAGTTGCACTATCAGAGAACATTTAATACTGAGCCACATAAGGACGGGGGGGGGTCAAGAGCTTGGGCAGAGAGGTGAAAGGTTATCAGGGGTGGGCAAGAGTGTGGGGTTGAGGTTGCAAGCAGATGAGCCATGATCTTTCGAATGGCGGAGCAGGCTCGAGGGGCCGAGTGGTCTGCTCCTGCTCCCAATTCGTATGTTCCAGTGCTTTAAAGGGGTAGAGAGCCGCAGTGGTTTTAGGAGGGGAATTCCACAGCCTGGGGCCTACACGCAGCTTAAGGCACCGTCAACAGGAATAGGGGATGCTTGGTGAGTTTGCAGTTATATAGAGTCTTGCTTCAACCCATTTAGAGCACTATGATGGTCTTTGGGCACTGCTCTTCAGGGAAGTTACCTCGGCTTTGAAAACGGTATAGTGCAGATTCATCAGGATTATACCAAGGCTCAAAGAGTTACCGGTAGCTTGTATTCCCTGAGGGTATACGAACAGGGAGCAGCAGTAGGCCATTCAGCCCCTCGAGGCTGCTCCGCCATTTAATAAGATCGTTGCTGATCTGGCAGTAACCTCAAAGACTCCGATTCCACCGCCTTCTCAGGAAGGGCAACACGGCAGCACAGTGATTAGCACTGCTGCCTCACAGCGCCAGGGACCCGGGTTCAATTCTGGCCTCGGGTGACAGTCTGTGTGGAGTTTGCGCTTTCTCCCCATATCTGTGTGGGTTTCCTCCGGGTGCTCCGGTTTCCTCCCACAGTTCAAAGATGTGCAGGTTAGGTGGATTGGCCATGATAAATTTCCCCTTAGGGTGAAGTTACAGGGCGGGGGATTGGGCCTAGGTAGGGTGGTCTTTCAAAAGGGTCGGTGCAGATTCGATGGGCCGAATGGCCTTTTTCTGTACTGTCGGGATTCTATGATTCTATAATACTGGCGATGAGGAAAAAACTAGCGGACCTCTTGCCGCTGCGGCCTTCCTCGTGGACCACCTCCTGGACCCCCTGTTGCGGGTTGAGACCCTCGATCCACTACAATGCCTTTATTCGGCCACTTGCACGCATTCAATGCCAGAGTTGAAGAATGGACCTGTATGCAGCACGCATGCGCTATTATTTTCACGCTGACAACATTACGGACGCCGAGCGGCGGATGGTGATATTACTGATAACGTGTGGTGCACGAACGTATGAGGTGATCTCACATATCCGATTGCGCTGGACACCCACACTTTTAAATTAGTGGTGGAAATCATTGGGTGAGTCGGTGGCAGACTTCATGCCCCAGTTACGCTGCCTTGCCCAGTTTTGTGAATTCATGGCCACTCTAGACGATGCTTTGTGGGATCGCCTTTTCTGGGGCATTGGTGATGCCGAGACCAGCAAAAGCTCCAGGGCAACCCACTTAGATCCTCCAGCAGGAACTGCAGATTGTCCTATCTTGGGAGAGCGCGGAACGTGGCATTCAGAAGATCTAAGGCATGAAGGTCAACTCCCTGGAATGGGGACTACATGGCAGACCTCCCACCCATTCGAGCGGTCAGCCAATCCGCAGACAGTAGTTGCCACTCTGCACTCCACGGCTGGTATCAACTGTGGGCGACATGTCTTCATGTGCGACGTGCGGCTGCTGGTGTCAGAGTAGCCGCGGACAGCCGGGACCCCCCCAAGGTTCCGCCGCCCAGGCCGGAATCGGTGCCAGCCCAGAGATTGGACTTACCACTTGGATAGTGCAGACAAAGAAGAGGTTGTGGTGCAACTCCATTGCTTAGCAGCGGCCCACATTGCCCCCACTGACCATTCGGCCCATTGGCCCATTGTTCATTCCAGGGATCATTCTTGTGAACCTCCTCTGGACCCTTTCCAAGGCCAGCACATCCTTCCTTAGATGCGGGGCCCAAAACTGCTCACAATACTCCAAATGGGCTCTGACCAGAG
Source organism: Scyliorhinus torazame (assembly GCF_047496885.1). Lineage (NCBI taxonomy): Eukaryota > Metazoa > Chordata > Chondrichthyes > Carcharhiniformes > Scyliorhinidae > Scyliorhinus > Scyliorhinus torazame. Next base: position 328,520,917 of record NC_092710.1, read on the forward strand.
CCTTACACAGCCTCAGAAGTACATCCCTGGTCTTGTATTCTAGCCCTCTCAACATGAATGTTAACATTGCATTTGCCTTCCGAACTGCCGACTGAACCTGCACGTTAACCGTAAAAGAATCTTGAACAGGGACTCCCAAGTTTCTTTGTCTTCTTCCTGCACTGTACGGCGGTCCACCCTGTTATGCTGCCCAAACTGACGTCTGCTTCCACTGCATCCCAGACGGCATTGGCGGCCCACCTGCTCATCCCCCCCTCCCCCCCTCGGGGGAACATCTTGAATTTGTGACCCTTAGTCAGAGATGTAGCATCACATCCTTGCCTTTGTACTCCATGCCTCTATTATAAACCCAAGGAAGCTATAAGCTTTCTTAGCAACTGTTCCCACTTGCCCTTGAACCCCAAAGTCCCTCTGCTCCTGTACTCCCCTTAAAGTTGTACCATTGAGCCTGTATTTTCTCCCCATGCTTCTACCAAAATCATTACCTCATATCTCGCTGCATTGAAGTTCACCAAGTGTCTGCCCATTTGGCCAACTTGTCAATGTCCCTCTGAAGTCGCTCAGCGTCATCCTCACAATTCACGATTCTCCCGAGCTTAGTTTCATCTGCAAATTTAGAGATTTTGCTCTCAAAATCCACTTCTAAATCATATATATAAATCAGAAAAAGCAAGGGTCCCAACACTGAGCCCTGGGGAACATCACTTTCAACTCGTCTCCAGTCTGAGAAATGTCCATTTATACTACCCTCTATTTCCTATCTCTCAGCCACTTCTAATGAGTGGCACTGTAGCACAGTGGTTAGCACTGTTGCTTCACAACGCCAGGGACCCGGGTTCGATTCCCGGCTTGGGTGGAGTCTGTGCGTTCTCTCCGTGTCTGCGTAGGTTTCCTCCCACAAAGTCCCGAAAGACGTGTTTGTTAGGTGAATTGGACATTCTGAATTCTCCCTCTGTGACCCGAACAGGCTCCGGAATGTGGCGACTAGGGGCTTTTCACAGGAACTTCATTGTGGTGTTAATTGTACATTGTAGTGTAAGCCTACTTGTGACACTAATAAAGATTATTATTATCCATGCTGCCAAGGACCCATCAATCCCAAACATTTTTAAGTTGCTAACTAACCTGCCATGTGACACTGCATCAAGTGCTTTCTGACAGTCCAAATATAAAACATCCACGGCACTATCTTCCATGATTTTTATTTATTCATTTTTGCAAAGAAGCTGGCCGATGATGGTACGGGTGCTCTGAAAGAATTATTCAATCAATCTCATTGCCCAAGCCCCTTTAAATTAGAATTTTTTTTCAAATATTTATCACATTTCCTTTTAATAGCTATTGTGAATCCTGCTTCCACTTCAGTTTCCTGTGGAGCGTTCCATGTCCTAACAACCTTCTGTGTAAAAACAAATTCTCCTAATCTTGCCTTTTGTTGCTCTGTCCATTAATTTAAACTTACATCCTCTGGTAACTGAATCGTTGACAAGTGGAAATAATTTTCCTGATACACCTTATCAAAATTAATTCTGAACTATGTGTGGTTTTGATAAGGCAAAGAAGGAAACTTGGTCAACAGTACTGACAAACCTCGTGGCACTTCTCCTCACAACATCCTCCAGGATTTGAAGATATCCGCTGTGGTGAGGGAGAGATTTCAGTCTGACCACAACAACGTGTCACACAGCATAACATCACCTCAACTGCATTAAGATGCCTCCTCAACCGGATTTACTCCGATGAAAAAACTCCCGGGTCCAGATTTTCACTTCTGGATTGGCTGCGCGGAGACGGGCCGGATTCTTGTCCCATTCCAGGCTGGATGGGAAGTCGGGCCCGCCGCCCTCTGGAACGAGCCCAGAGGTAGCCGGATGCGGAAGCCGGGTAGGCTGCCTCTGTGCTCCAGCGCTGTGTTGAATGAAATAAAAAAGAACAAAAGAAAATACATCTCTCCCGTCGTCCCCCCACCCCACCCGCTCTCAATGCCCATCCAGGCCAACCTATGCCATCTGATGCCCCCAACCACTCCCTCGCTCCTCAAAACCACCATGCAAACCCGCCCCCACTGGCTCTAATCAAATGTACGCCCATTCACCCACCACCCTTTTCCTTTACCCGTCCTTGCTAAATCACTTGGTTTCCTTTGACAACTGCTTAACAGCTTTAACAGTTCCCTGACAGCCTGACAGATCTTTGACAGCTGGGTTGTTCTTTGGCAGCTGGACAGTTCTTTCACAGCTTGATAGATCTTTGACACCTTGGTGGTTTTTTGACAGTTTGACAATTCTTTGACAGTTTTTTAACGAATAATTTAGAGTACCCAATTCTTTTTTCCAATTAAGGGGCCATTTAGCGTGGCCAATCCACCAACCCTGCATATTATTTTGGGTTGTGGGGATGAAACCCATGCAGACACGGGAAAATGTGCAAACTCCACACGGATAGTGGCCTGGGCTAGAATCGAACCCGGGTCCTCAGTACCATGAGGCAGCAGTGCTAACCACTGCGCCACAGGGGCTGTTTAGCACAGGGCTAAATTTCTGGCTTTGAAAGCAGACCAAGGCAGGCCAGCAGCACGGTTCAATTCCCGTAACAGCCTCCCTGAACAGGCGCCGGAATGTGGCGACTAGGGGCTTTTCACAGTAACTTCATTGAAGCCTACTTGTGACAATAAGCAATTTTCATTTTTCATTTCATTTTCATTACTAATTAAACATCTGTCTAATTAGTATGGCAGGGGGTGGGCACTGGAGCAATAAGTCAGAGGTGAAAAGATTGAGGGAGAACTAGGGAATAGAGCCTGTATGGCTCTGAGGAAGAGCAGACAGGGAGATGTTGCAGAAAATAGCGGGACTGGTGGCCTGAAGTGCATATGTTTTAATGCAAGAAATATAACAGGTAAGGCAGTGATGCACGATCAATGACCACTAAAGCGAGGTTGTAGTCCAACTGAAGGCTTTAATAAGCTAGATGTTTCCCCTAGCAGCTCAGGTACAGAATGAAGGCTGCTGGGGCGGCACGGGCTCTAATACCCCACGTAGCAGGACGGAGCTACCATACAGCTTGACCAATAGGAAGCATACAATATCTACCAATGGTGTTCCAGCATTACCAGGTACCATAATACCTCTACACAGACTACCACATTCACCCCCTGTTAAAAAAGAGTCCGGCGGGGGTGGTGGCCTGATACTACAAACATGGCAACGTGGTAGAATTAGCTATGGAGGTACCGTAATACCTCAGTACAGCGTTTTGTAATTATTTACAATTCTATTAACTATTTACAATTTATGATTTAAATTTACAATTTAAAATGAAGCAATCAGTCGGTCAGGGACGCTGGTCGTCCTCTGTGATCGTCGGAGATTCGGTGGTGACTCCGGTGGAGGTGTGGGCACCTGTGACTCCGGGAGCGTGGCCTCGGTCTCTGTGGCAGCTTCGACACCCCTCGATGGCGCTGGTGGGGAAAACGGTTGACCTGAAAGGGAGCGCCTGCGGGGTGCGTCGGTGGGTGGGGGGGCCTAGACGGGGCCGGCGGAAGGACCGATCCTCCTGTAAGGTGCCCTGGTAGGGGGGAGGGGGGGACTGGTGGCTGGGGTGTGTGTGGGGCTCCGGCGGGTGCCAGGTCTCGTAGGGAGACCGTATCTTGTCGGCCGTCGGGGTACGCCATATAGGCGTACAGGGGATTAGCGTGGAGAAGATGGACCCTCTCGACCAACGGGTCCGACTTGTGCGCCCGCACGTGTTTTCGGAGCAGGATGGGTCCTGGAGCTGCCAGCCAGGTCGGGAGCGAGGTCCCAGAGGAGGACTTCCTGGGGAAGACAAGGAGACGTTCGTGAGGTGTCTGGTTGGTTGTGGTACAAAGCAGTGACCGGATGGAGTGGAGGGCATCCGGGACGACTTCCTGTCAGCGGGAGACTGGGAGATTCCTGGACCGTAGGGCCAGTAGGACAGTCTTCCAGACAGTTCCGTTCTCCCTCTCTATCTGTCCGTTACCCAGGGGGTTGTAACTGGTCGTCCTGCTCGAGGCGATGCCCTTGCTGAGCAGGAATTGACGCAGTCCGTCGGTCATAAAGGAGGACCCCCTATCGCTGTGTATGTAGGCGGGGAACCCGAACAGTGCAAAGATGCTATGGAGGGCCTTGATGACGGTGGTTGCCGGTCATGTCGGGGCAGGGGATGGCGAATGGGAACCGGGAGTACTCTTCAATCACATTCAGGAAGTACGTGTTGCGGTCGGTGGAGGGGAGGGGGCCTTTGAAGTCCATGCTGAGGCGTTCAAAGGGACAGGAAGTCTTTATCAGGTGCGCTTTCTCTGGCCGGTAGAAGTGCGGTTTGCACTCTGCGCAGATTTGGCAGACCCTGGTGGCTGTCCTGACCTCCTCGATGGAGTAGGGCAGGTTGCGGGTCTTGATAAAGTGGAAAAAAGCGAGTGATCCCCGGGTGGCAGAGGTCCTCGTGGAGGGCTCGGAGGCGGTCCACTTGTGTGGTGGCACATGTGCCGTGGGACAGGGCATCAGGAGGCTCGTTTAGCTTCCCGGGACGATACAAGATCTCGTAGTTGTAGGTGGAGAGTTCAATCCTCCACCGCAAGATCTTATCGTTTTTTACCTTGCCCCGCTGTGCATTATCGAACATGAAAGCAACCGACCTTGGTCAGTGAGGAGAGTGAATCTCCTGCCGGCCAGGTAATGCCTCCATTGTCGCACAGCTTCTACTATGGCCTGGGCCTCCTTTTCAACTGAGGAGTGGCGGATTTCGATGGCATGGAGGGTACGGGAGAAGAAGGCCACGGGCCTGCCCGCTTGGTTGCGGGTGGCCGCCAGAGTAGTGGTCACAATGGGCACAGAGAAGGTTTTTGATCGGGTAGAATGGGAATATCTGTGGGAGGTACTGAGACGGTTCGGAGTTGGGCGGAGCTTTATTGACTGGGTCAGGTTGCTGTATCAGGCTCCTGTTGCGAGCGTACAGATGAATAGGACAACATCGGACTATTTTAGGCTGCATCGGGGGACAAGACAGGGATGCCCCCTCTCCCCACTGTTGTTCCGTTAGCCAGAGAGCCGCTGGCAATTGTGCTGAGAGCCTCAAGGGGCTGGAATGGGCTGGTGCGGGGGGGGGGGGGGGGGGGGGGGGGGGGACACGGAGTCTCGCTTTACGCAGCTGACCTGCTTCTGTATGTATTGGACCCATTGGAGTGGATGGAAGAAATTATGAGGATTCTGGAGGAATTTAACCGGTTTTCGGGGTATAAACTAAATATGGGGAAAAGTGAGATATTTGCGGTCCAGGCGAGGGGACAGGAGAGGCGATTGGGGGAGCTGCCGTTTACAGTGGTAGGGGGAAGCTTTCGGTACCTAGGCATCCAGGTGGCGTGGGAATGGGAATGGCTGCACAAGCTTAATCTGGCCTGGCTAGTAGGCCAAATGAATGCCGATTTTCGGAGGTGGGAGGTGCTTCCGTTGTCACTAGCTGGAGGGGGTGCAGACGGTGAAAATAACAGTGCTCCCGAGATTCCTGTTTGTGTTTCAGTGTCTCCCCATCTTTATTCCGCGGTCCTTTATTAAACGGGTCACTAAGGTGATCACTGGCTTTGTATGGGCGGGTAAGACCCCGCGAGCAAAAAATAGGATGCTTGAGCAGAGCCTGGGGGAGGGTGGGCTGGCGCTGCTGAACTTTAGTAATTATTATTGGGCGGCAAATATAGCCATGATCAGGAAGTGTGTGTGTGTGTGTGTGTGTGTGCCTTCCCGCTCCTACCACCAAGGGGAATACAGGATAGGGTAGTTTCTAGAGTGTGGGTGGGAGAAGGGAGAGTCTCGGACATTTACAAGGAACTCATGGGGTCAGAGGAGACGCAGACTGAGGAGCTGAAGCGCAAGTTGGAAGAGGAGTTGGGAGGAGAGATAGAGGATGGTCTCTGGGCGGACGCGTTGAGTAGAGTCAATGCGTCCACAACATGTGCCAGGCTCAGCCTGATACAATTCAAGGTCGTTCACCGGGCTCACATGACAGTGGCCCGGATGAGCAAGTTCTTTGGGGTGGAAGACAGGTGTGCAAGGTGTGCGGGAGGACCAGTGAACCATGTCCACATGTTCTGGGCATGCCCGAAGCTTAGGGGATTCTGGCAGGGGTTTGCGGATGTCTTGTCCAAAGTATTGAAAATAAGGATGGTGCCGAGTCCAGAGGTGGCGATTTTCGGAGTGCCGGAAGATCCGGGAATCTAGGAGGAGAAAGAGGCAGACGTTCTGTCCTTTGCCTCCCTGGTAGCCCGGAGACAGATACCATTAGCTTGGAGGGACTCAAAGCCCCCGAAGTCGGAGACCTGGCTAAATGACATGGCTAGCTTTCTCTGTCTGGAGAAAATCAAGTTCGCCCTGAGAGGGTCAATGTTAGGGTTCGCCCGGAGGTGGCAACCATTCGTCGATCTTTGTGGAAATCTAACCGTCAGCAGAAGGGGAGGGTGGGGGGGGGGGGGGTGGTAGGGGGGTGCTGGGGGTTAACCTAGTTTAGAGTAGGGGGTTAGAAAAGGTGGGACCTGTAAGGGAGGAAGACGGCTTTTGCACTATGTTTATAAATTCATGTACATTGTTTATTTTGTTGTTGTAAAACCATAAATACCTCAATAAAATGTCTTTTAAAAAAAAAGGGTAGCAATGATAATCCAGGGAACTACAGGCCTTACGTCAGTGGTAGGGAAATTACTGGAGAGAATTATTCGGGACAGGATCTACTCCCATTTGGAAGCAAGTGGACGTATTAGCGAAAGCCACCACGGGTTTGTGAAGGGGAGGTCGTGTCTCACTAACTGTCGAGTTTTTTGAAGAGGTCACAAAGATGGTTGATGCAGGTAGGGCAGTGGATGTTGTCTATATGGACTTCAGTAAGGCCTTTGACAAGGTCCCTCATGGCAGACTGGTACAAAAGATGAAGACACACGGGATCAGAGGTGAGCTGGCAAGATGGATACAGAACTGGCTAGGTCATAGAAGACAGAGAGTAGCAATGGAAGGGTGCTTTTCTGATTGGAGGTCTGTGACTAGTGGTGTTCTGCAGGGATCAGTGCTGGGACCTTTGCTGTTCGTAGTACATATAAATGATTTGGAGGAAAATGTAACTGGTCTGATTAGTAAGTTTGCGGACGACACAAAGGTTGGTGGAATTGCAGATAGCGATGAGGACTGTCAGGATACAGCAGGATATAGATCGTTTGGAGACTTGGGCGGAGAGGTGGCAGATGGAGTTTAATCCGGACAAATGTGAGGGAATGCATTTTGGAAGGAATAATACAGGTAGGGAATATACAGTGAATGGTAGAACCCTCAAGAGTATTGACAGTCAGAGAAATCTAGGTGTACAGGTCCACAGGTCACTGAAAGGGGCAACACAGGTGGAGAAGGTAGTCAAGAAGGCATATGGCATGCTTGCCTTCGTTGACCGGAGCACTGAGTATAAAAATTGGCAAGTCATGTTGCAGCTGTATCGAACCTTAGTTAGGCCACACTTGGAGTATAGTGTTCAATTCTGGTCGCCACACTACCAGAAGGATGTGGAGGCTTTAGAGAGGGTGCAGAAGAGATTTACCAGAATGTTGCCTGGTATGCAGGACATTAGCTAAGAGGAGCGGTTGAATAAACTCGGTTTGTTCTCAATGGAACGACGGAGGTTGAGGGGCGACCTGATAGAGGTCTACAAAATTATGAGGGGCATAGACAGGGTGGATAGTCAGAGACTTTTTCCCAGGGTAGAGGGGTCAATTACTCGGGGGCATAGGTTTAAGGTGCGATGGGCAAGGTTTAGAGATGTACGAGGCAAGTTTTTTACGCAGAGGGTAGTGGGTGCCTGGAACTCGCTACTGGAGGAGGTGGTGGAAGCAGGGACGTTAGTGACATTTAAGGGGCATCTTGACAAATACATGAATAGGATGGGAATCGAGGGATACGGACCCAGGAAGTGTAGAAGATTCTAGTTTAGTTGGGCAGCATGGTCGGCACGGGCTTGGAGGGCTTAAGGTCCTGTTCCTGTGCTGTACTTTTCTTTGTTCATTTCTTTCTTTGATAAGGTGTAGCAAATTTAAAACAACAGAGTTGAGGAGACACAATTTCTCCCTCAGGGTCATGAATCAGTGGAATTTGCTACCCTAGAGTGTGTGGGATGCTGGGACAGTGATTAAATTTAAGGAGGTATTAGAACAAAGAACAAAGATACCCTGTCCAAAGCCTCCACATCCTTCTGGTAATGTGGCGACCAAAATTGGTCACAATATTCCAAGTGCAGCCTCAGGTGGCCTACAAAGATATGCGCAGTGTTACTAACAGGAGGGGGATTAATTTAAATGTCCCTGATTTCTCCTCTCACCACCCATCTGTGAACAGGAAGGTGTGTTAATTTTTGATTTTCCCTTCTGTAAGTTGTGGTGTATTTTTGCCGACACATCAGTTTTGGAGTGATCCAATCCTCTACTAATACCCCCACCGCAAACTCGAGGTGAGGTAAAATAAGAGCATTGGTTTATTTTACACTCATAAAACATGGGAAGGGGTTTTCTGACATTCACTCCCTTTTGCAATCGTCCGGTGACAGAGGGAGAAGGGAAGGAAGGGATACAGGGTAAGACAACGATAAAAATCTGAGTTATGGCCCTCGACCTACCTGAATAACACGCATGATTAGCCGGGTGTTTCGCGGTACTCAAAGCCCCGAGAAACACCACGCCATCGAACGGCTATGTGGGTCGCTTGGGGATCTCAGTGGGGAATGCACAGTCGAGGCCGCACACAATCCCGTTTCTTGCACTGAGAAGCTCTGCTTGCCGGAACCTTCCAGTGCAGGATGAGATCGGGATGCTTTTTCTCGATGGCGTCCTGATCTTTCAAACCCCCCCCCGAAGCGATCTCCGAACCAGCCCCCACGCCCCAACTCACCAATAACCCCCCCCCCCACCTGCGCAGGGCACCCCCGGGCCCAATCCCTCTTGCTGGAAAAATGCCAGCCTAGCACACTGGCAGTGCACCTGCCAGCTGGCAGTGCACCTGGGAAGCCAGGTGACAATGGCAGTGTGCCAGGCTGGCAGTGCCGAGCTGGCACTGCCAAGGTGCCCAGGTGGCACCAGCAGTGGCAGGATACCACCCTGCCCAGAGGGCAAGCATCTGGGGTTGCCCGATCCCCTGGATGACCCTCACTACTGGGCGACACGGAAGCACAGGAGTGCTGGAGTCATACCTGGCACAAAGGAAGATGGTTGTGGTTGTTGGAGATAAATAATCTCAGCTCCAGGACAGTCACTGCAGGAGTTCCTCAAGATAGTGTCCTAGGCCCAACCATCTTCAGCTGCTTCATCAATGACGTTCCTTCCAAAAGTGGGGATGTCCATTGATGACTGCACAATGTTCAACACCATTTATGACACCTCAGATGCTGAAACAGTTCATGTTCAAAAGCAGCAAGATCTGGACCATATCCTGGCTTGGGCTGACAAGTGGCAACTTACATTCACGCCACACAAGTGCCAGGCAATGGCCATCTCCAACAAGAGAGGGTCTAACCATCCCCCCTTGACATTCAATGGCATTACTATCACTGAATCCCCCACAATCACCATCCTGGGGATTACCATTGATCAGAAACTGAACTGGTGTAGCCATATTAATTCTGTGGCTAGCAGGGCAGGTCAAAGGCTCGGAATCTCCCCAGATCTGCCACCATCATCAAGGCACAAGTCAGGAGTGTGACGGAATACTGTCCACTTGCCTGGATGAGTGCAGCTCCAACAACACTCAAGAAGCTCAACACCATCCAGGGCAAAGCAGCCCGCTTGATTGTGTTACAGCAGCCCGGGTGAGTGCGCTGTTAGTTCCAGTTCCACAGACCCTGGAGTCCCAACATAAGTGAATTAACCAATAATTTGTATTTTCCTGAGATCGCTAACCCCTGACTGCTCCAATGAGTTACAAACACCAGATTTATAAGTAAAGCGTCAACAAACTGTTTATTTATAGCAAGAGTAAAAGATGAACATATAAAGGAAATAATTGGCAGTAGGGTCTATGAGTCTGTCTATTCCCAAAACCTCGTCCCACCCTCCACCCAGACACACACAAGGCAGATACACGTAAGGGGAGGGGAAGAATCAAAACAATGGGAATTGAAGGAAAATGTTTGAAAGGAATCTTCGCTGCTGTGGTTGTGGCCTCTGAAGGCGCTCGTCTTCTCCGAATGGGACCCTCTGGGGAATTGGTTCATATAAGAGATTCAGGTCGGTGCAACTCTAACCTCCGACCACCAGATGGAGCCAACATGGGAGATTCAGGTCAGTACCTTTCTGACCTCCGGCCACTGGATGGAGCCTCACAGAGGAGATTCAGGTAAGTGCAATTCTGACCTCTGACCACCGGATGGAACCCTGGTCTCCCTGAGATATTACTGGAACTTTAAACCTGAGAATTTTATAGTGCGTTCCGTTTGCCTGATCGCTGCACAGAAACTCTGGCTGTATTATAAAGAGTGTTCTCAGGTTGGTTCTTCCCAGCTATTCAAGCAGAGGATTAAAGATTCACAGACCTGGTTGAGAAGCTGCTTGAAATTTTCACTGCAGACTTTTCCCTTCACAGTTCTGAGTACTGTCTGTCTTTCAAAGAGGATTGCCTTCACAGATCTGACTCAGAGTTTTTTAAATTCCCTGGCAGAGAGAGAGAGAGCGAGGGGAGGGGAGAGAGAGCAGAGAGTCTGTCTTCCAGCTTCCAGGCTGAACTCTTCACAGAACTGAGGACAAAATATAGCTCTCCAGATGGCCCACCTTTCTTCCGGAAGATTCTGGATGGCTCCACCAATCACAAACACCAACAGAATATAGTTCAGAATTCCAATTGGCTGCTTGCCAAGTCTATCAAATTGACATCATGGGATCTGCCAGAGAGCCTAAAAGGGAATTCCTGGGCAAATCCATTAGACCAGTGCAAGGAGGTTGCAGAGTAAAGGCAGCCAGGACAGGAATTAAAAAAGGTAATACACAGCAGGCAAAGGTTTTACAACAGTATCCTAACAATTGGCATCACTTCCACAAACAGTGTGTTCCACCTACAAGATGCACTGCAGTGATTCACCAAGGCTCCTTTGGCAGCACCTTTCAAACCCATGGCCACCGCTATTTAGAAGGACAACAACAGAAGATTCCTGGGAACCCCACCACCTGGAGGGTTCTCCCTAAGCCACTCACCAACCTGATTTGGAAATAAATTGCCGTTCCTTCACTGTAACTGTCATGTGAATGTCCCTTTAAGAAAAGTGTGCTTTATCAAATGGCTGCAGTGATGTCATTGTGTGGGTGGAGCTCAAAACTCTTTTTGGCGCTGTGTTTAGTTTCGCTTTCAGTTGGAGAGCTGTGTTCAAACCAAGCAGATATGTATTGATCTCTCTCTGCAATCTAAAGAATGTCTCCAGATCACTTGATGATTTCAAAGTAATACCTGTTTCTGTAAAGAATGCAAACCCACTGTCTTTGTTAAAAAGGGGTCTTTGACTTATGGATGTTGTTTGGAAAGTTATTAAGGGTTATCTATTGAGTATTGTATCTGTGGGGATTATTTGTGTTGGTAGTTGATAAACTGTTTACTGTGTTTATAAAATGTTAACTGGATTCATAGAAGAAACATTGTTTTTGTTTTAAAATAATTTTAGTTCTCTGTTGCATCACACCTGTAAAGTGGGCCCTTCTGCTCCCCATAACCAAAATCGATTAAAAGTTGTGGGTCAGGTGAACTCCATGATACTTTGGTGTTCTCTAAACCCTGGCCCATAATATCACTGGGTCAAAATCCTGGAACTCCCTTCCTAACAGCACTGGGGTGTGTACCTACAGCTCAGGGACTGCAGCGGGTCAAGTAGGCAGCTCACCACCACCTACTAAAGGGAATCTAGGGATGCACAACAAATGTTGGTCCACCTAGTGATGCGCACAACCCATAAATTAATTATAAAAAAAGAATCTTGCCATAGAAATATAAAGGGTATTAATGAATTTCTTAGCAAGTTGATTTTCTACAGTCACAGGGGCATTCACTTCTCTTTAAAGGTAACGAGGCCCCTGCTGGTTTGATGGAGGCTAGAAATTGATCTGGTCTGAGTCACGGCGAGTCGGGCATTGCAGGGTAACGCCTTTGTCCAATTAAAAAAAAAAAGAATAGTGTTATTGTAATAACCCTTTCGAAACCCACGGGAATGCACTTATACCATGAGACTCGTGGAATACGAGCTTCCCCGCTAGTGGGCGGAGGTCCACCCAGCTCGTTACATTGCTCTGTCAAGGTCGGCCCTGACTGAGACCGTCATTCTGGTAGCCCCGACTGGGACCTGTTGTGTGTACGCCGCCCTAGCCGCCATTTCCTTTGACTTGCATTTACTTAACCTTCTCAAGCCTTCTTGGTCTTCATATTTACAAAGTAGCCAGGTTGACATGGCGATGTACCTTCCTTCCTGTCTTCCGGACAGGATAGATTGTCTTTATCCAAATTATATTCTGACTTTTACCCTCCTTGGAATTTCCCAAAGCAGTGGAATATTCCTGGGAAAAATTGCTGTCATCCTTTTCCATTAGACTGGGCGCGGGATCATTTTTTAAACAAACTTTAACCAATGCTTTCTTGGATCTGTGCCAGCAGCAACTAAGCTCATTCACCAGCCTCTGGATATGAGCAAAACACACTAGCTGACAATCTACACAAATAACGTGTAGAAATAGGTCAGCATTCGGCATGTGAAACAGGGTCACCTGGCCCAGCCACCTGGCCCTCCACACAGTCTGGCATCAACAGCAACCCTCACTCATGTTGCTCCTTTAACATTTCAAAATTCTCAAACAAAATTTGACACCCAGCCACGTATGAGATATTAGAACAGCTAACAGAAAACTTAGTCAAAGGTGTTGGTCTTAAGTGCAGAAGAGGCCCTTATGCCCATCGAGTCAGCACCAACATGTGAAAAAACACCTGACCTACCTCGCTAATCCCATTTGCCAGCACTTGGCCCACAGCCTTGAATGTTATGACGTGCCAAGTGCTCACCCAGGTACTTTTTAAAGGATGTGAGGCAACCTGCCTCTATCACCCTCCCAGGGAGTGCACTCCACAAAGTCACACTGTCTGGGTAAAAGAGGGTTTTCCTCACATCCACCCCCCCAAATCTCCCGCCCCTCACCTTGAACTTCTTTCCCTCATGACTGACCCTTCAACTAAGGGGAACAGCTGCTCCCTATCCAGCCTGTCCATGCCCCTTAATCTTGTACACCTCGACCAGGTCGCCCCTCAGTCTTCTCTGCTCCAGAGGAACCAACCCAAGCCTATCCAACCTTTCTTCATAACTTAAATGTTCCATCCCAGGCAACATCCTGGTGAATCTCCTCTGCACCCCCTCCAGTGCAATCACATCCTTCCTGTAACGTGACGACCAGAACTGCAGACAGTACTCCAGCTGTGGCCTCACCAAAGTTCTATACAACTCCAGCAGAGAGGTGAAGAAGTTCTGGGTCGAAATTTCAGAGGTCAGGGCCCAACAGGTAAAGGCACGCCTGTCAGTAAAGAGCTCGACGTTTCTGACTTGCAAATAAGCACACTATCCACCGAGCTGCAGAGTGCTTTGATCGAACCCCGTGGAGGGTAGCCTTAATGTCAATGGTTTCAATTTATAATGTGGACGTACTAATAATAATAGCTTATTGTCACAAGTAGGGTTCAATGAAGTTACTGTGAAAATCCCCTAGTCGCCATATTCCGTTGCCTGTTCGGGGAGGCCGGTACAGGAATTGAACCCACGCTGCTGCCGCGTTGTGCATTGCAAGCCAGCTATTTAGCCCAATGTGCTAAACCATCCCCTCTAATAGTGAATATTGCAGCCAAGGGAGATCAATCTCCCAATTCCTTCCCTGATGGGTCAAAACCAGATGGAGGAAGTGAGGAGGCGCTCAATCTCAAATCTTAAGACCAAAAATGATTAACTTTGTTCTGTTTGGAGATGAGACATCCATTCCCATCGCGTTTTCTTCCTGCTGGTCTCTCCCCTTCCCGTGGGCTTTGCTCCAACCCCTAGACAATGGCATAAACTGCACACAAACCTCTTCCTAAAAAAAGCAACAGCACTGATCTGACACTTCCAGCAAAGAATAGAATTTCCTCTTTAAACTGATAAGAAATCCCTGTTTTGCTCTAATGTGGGTAAAACGCGCATTCGAGCCATGCTTTAAATGGTAAATTCCACATTTCAAACAAAAAGCTGCAAAATAGAAGCGTACCAGGAAAGTACAGTCACGTTGCAATATCTTTTCTATCATAGTAAGAAGTCGGACAACACCAGGTGAAAGTCCAACAGGTTTATTTGGAATCACGAGCTTTCAGAGCACAGCTCCTTCCTCAGGTAAGTCGGTGAGACTCACTTACATAGATTACATAGAACATACAGTGCAGAAGGAGGCCATTCGGCCCATCGAGTCTGCACCGACCACTTAAGCCCTCACTTCCACCCTATCCCCGTAACCCAATAACTCCTCCTAACCTTTATGGACACTACGGGTAATTTAGCATGGCCAATCCACCTAACCTGCACGTCTTTGGACTGTGGGAGGAAACCGGAGCACCCGGAGGAAACCCACGCGGACACGGGGAGAACGTGCAAACTCCGCACAGACAGTGACCCAGCGGGGAATCGAACCTGGGACCCTGGCGCTGTGAAGCCACAGTGATAATCACTTGTGCTACTTGATGAAGGAGCTATGCTCCGAAAGCTCATGATTCCAAATAAACCTGTTGCACTTTAACCTGGTGTTGTCAGACTTATTACAGTGCCTACCCCAGTCCAACACCGGCATCTCCACATCATTTTCTATTATAGAATCCATACAATGTGGAAGGAGACCCTTCGGCCCATCACGTCTGCCTTGGCCCAAAACAACCACCTAACCATTCTTATTCCATTTTCCAGCACTTAGCCCATAACCTTGTCTGCCTTGGCATCGCAGGTGCACATCTAAAAATTCTTCAATGTTAGGAGGGTCTCTGCCTCCACCACCCTTTCAGGCAGCGAGTTCCAGACTCCCACCACCCTCCGGGTGAAAGAATCTTTCCTCACATCCCCTCTAAACCTCCTGCCCCTTACCTTAAATCTCTGCCTCCTGGTTATTCATCTCTCCACCAAGGGGAGGAGGTGGAGGCACCTGTCTATCTATGCCCCTCATAATTTTATACATCTCAATCATGTCCCCCCTCAGTTTCCTCTGCTCCAAGGAAAACACCCCCAGTCTATCCAATCTCTCTTCATGACTAAAGCTCTCCAGCCCAGGCAACATCCTGGTAAATCTCCTCTGCACACTTCCCAGTGCTATCACATCCCTCCCATAATATGGGTTCCAGAACTGCACACAATACTCTACCTGTGGTCTAACCAACCTTTTATACAATTTATCATGGCCATTCCAACTAACCTGCACATCTTTGGGCTGTGGGAGGAAACCGGAGCACTCGGAAAAAATGCACGCAGACACGGGGATAACATGCAAACTCCTGTCATGTGAGAGTACCTTTAAGAAATGGGTGCTTAAGAAATGTACCTTTAAGAAATGGGCGTTGATCAGTGATGTCAGAGTGTGGGTGGAGCTGGGCTTTCTGTCAGCGTTTCACTTTTGTTTTAGACTGTTTGATGCAGGGTGTGTTTTAGTATCATTTTCAGTGTTGGAGCTGAAGCCAGACAGAGCAGGTGTACTGTTGATCTCTCTGCCATGAAAAGACTATCTCTTGATCATTTGGTGAATTCAGAATTATAAATGTTCTCAGTAGTGAATGTAAACTTAATGTGCTTCCGTTAAAAGGTATTTCTTTTGTCTTCTGGATGTTGTTTGGGAAGTTATTAAGGATTACTTAGTGTTGTATTCTTTGGGGTTTGTATTTGAATTAATGGTTGCTAAGATGTTCACTGTATGTTTTAAAAAGGTTAACTTGAGTTAATAGAATAAACATTGTTTTGCTTTAAAAAATACTTTTTCCATTTCTACTGTACCACACCTGTGGAGTGGGCCGTGTGCTCCCCATACCACAAGCTATTAAAAGTTGTGGGTCAGTTGAACTCCATGATATACTTTGGGGTTCTCGAAACCCTGGCCCATAACACTCCACACAGTCACCTTTTAAAGCTGACCAAGGCAGGCCAGCAGCACGGTTCAATGCCCGTTCCAGCCTCCCCGAACAGGCGCCGGAATGTGGCGACTAGGGGCTTTTCACAGTAACTTCATTTTGAAGCCTACTCCTGACAATAAACGATTTTTGTTTTCATTTCATTTCATTTCAAGGGCTGGTTTAGCTTAGGGCTGGTTTAGCTTAGTGGGCTAGACAGCTGGTTTGTGACGCTGAACAAGGCCAGCAGCGCGGGTTCAATTCCCGTACCAGCCTACCCGAACAGGCGCGGCATGTGGCGACTAGGGGCTTTCACAATCACTCCATACGTGTGACAATAAAAGATTATTATTATTATTATTATTATTAAGGCCGGAATCTAACTCGAGACCCTGGTGCTGTGAGACAGCAGTGCTCACCACTGTGCCACTCTGCTGCCCTCATCTGAGGCTTAACCTATCAGTGTCACAGATATTCACATCTCCAAGATTTCTGCGCTCTTCAAATCTGGGACCTAGCAATGAAATTTCCCATTTTCTCCACCTTACCATTTGAACATAGAAACATAGAAAATAGGAGGAAGAGTGGGCCATTCAGCCCTTTGAGCCTGCTCTGCCATTCATTCACACCGAGAAGTGTGAGGTCATGCATTTAGGGAGGTCAGACAGTTGTAAGGAGTACACAATAAGTGGGAATATACCAGGAGGGGTAAATGAAATGAGAGATCTTGGCGTACAGGTACACAGTCCCTAAAGGCAGCAGTTCAGGTAGACAAGGTTGGTAAAAAAGCGTATAGAATGCTGTCCTTCATTGTCAGAGGTATAGAGTATAAAAGTAAGAACATAATGTTGGAATTAATAATAATAATAATCTTTATTGTCACAAGTAGGCTTACATTAACACTGCAATGAAGTTACTGGGAAAATCCCCTAGTCGCCACATTCCGGCGCCTGTTCGGGTACTCAGAGGGAGAATTGAGAATGTCCAAATTACCTAACAGCACGTCCTTCGGGACTTGTGGGAGGAAACCGGAGCACCCGGAGGAAACCCGCGCATAGGGAGAACGTGCAGACTCCGCACAGACAGTGACCCAAGCTGGTCAAGAATTCCACAGGCTCAACACCCTTTGAGTGAAGAGATTTCTCCTCATCTCAGTCCTAATTGACCCACCCCCGAATCCTGAGGCGGTGGCCCATTGTTCTAGATTCCTCCCCAGGCCAGGGGAAACGACATCCCTGCATCCAGTCTGGCCAGCCCTGTCAGAATTTTATACATTTCAACAAGATCTCACTCATTCTTCTAAATTTCACTGAATCCAGTGACCCAATCTGTCCTCATACATCAATCCTGCCATCCCAGGAATCAGTCAGATGAGCATTCACTGCACTCTCTCTATGGCAAATATATCCTTTCTGAGATAAACTGCTTACATTGGCCGTGCCTTCAGTTACTGGGCCCTAAGCTCCCTGCAAAAACAATTAGCCTACAGACTAGTTCTGTTCACTGTCATGATATTCAAACATACATCGTAACAGATACATAATGATAGACAGACCAACGGACCAATTAGCACACATAACACGACAGCCAATCACAGACAAGAGCAGACACAGTACAAGACAAGAAACACGACACTTCCTGGGCAGTCCATCTGGAGACAGCACAGGGCCAGGACCTCATAGCAAGACACTCACACAGTCACAACGTGCTGAGTACCAAGTCTGATGTATAAATAGATGGAATAAAACTGTGTTGTACCAATCGCAACCGTGTTGGTTCGTCTGTACCTCAGAGAACCCAACACCTCATTCACCATATTGGAAAAAGCAAATCCAGGCACTGGAAAGGGTGCAGAGAGTTTCTCCAAGGCTGATAGCAGAAATGTGTTGGTGTACACATCAGGAAAGAATTTACAAGCTGGACCTCTTTTCACTTGCAAAATTAAGGCTTGGGGACGACCCTAATAGAGGTCTTTACAATGATGAAAGGTTTTGATAAGAGTAGATACAGAAAGAATGTTTCTTCTTGTGGGCAAGAGCAGAACTGGAGACCGTCAGTATAATATAGTCACCAGGAAATCCAGTCAGGAATTCAGAAGAAACTCTTTCACCCAAAGAATATGGGAAATCCAGAAACTAGGAGCAGGAGTAGGCCATTCGGCCCTTCAAATCTGCTCTACCATTCAATATGACCATGACTGATGCTCTAATATGGAACTTGGTAACACAGGGAATGGCTGAAGTGAATCGTGCAGATGTATTTAAGGGGGAGCTGGACAAGCAATGGAAGGGAATAGTCGGTTTCGTAGATGAGGAAAGACAGGAAGACGTTTAATAGGCGCATAAGCACCAGCATGGACTTGTTGGGTCAAAGGCCTGTCTCTGTGCCTTATATCCTATGTAAGCTCTAATCCCAGAGAGCCTCTTTGCCTCACCCCCATTCTCATCACTTTTACATGCTATTAAAAACATGCCGCGTTAAACTGTTGGTCACCTGTCCTCAGAAGGCCTCTTCCAGAGTCCCCCAGTCTCACCGGCCTTCACTCCATGATATTGTGAGCAAGCTGAAAGCACTGCATCGTGCAAAGACTGTGAGTGCAATCTTCCCCAAATATGCAGAGTGCTGGATCAAGAGGGGAAAAGCTGTGTGAAACCCGCCGTCTTCACAACCATATTGTCTAGCCTGATTAAACGGCACACTGTGCAATTTCTGATCAGGCAGCCAGCTGGAGGGGCGGAACCTAAACACGCCCCCCATTGCCCACCACCACCACCTCACTGCCATCGGGGCTTTCCGATCTCCACTCCCACCTCGCAGGCATGAGGCCCCCCCACACCCCCCTCCCCTGCCACACATAAGGGAAACCCCCCCCCCAGTAATGGAGGCGAGTACTCCCCCCCCCCCCTGCTGGGGGCACTGCCAGGGTGCCAGGGGCAATGCCCAGCCTTGTCCCTCAACACCCGGGGCATCTCTGCATCCTCCAGCTGTGGTCATCCAGCTGACCTTCGCTTGACAACCGGTAGTGAGTCCCACCGTCACTCCGCCATGGGGTAGGATGCATCATGGGCGGACTCTACGTCATCAAGCCCAGTATTTACATTTAAATTTATTAAATAATGTGGAAATCAAGTTCATACCCCTTCTGGGCATGAACCTGATAATGTCACCGGTCGGGGGGTTGGGGGGGTGGGCTGGGGGGTTGTGGTGAGTAGGAGATCTCAAACTTGCACAAGTGCTGTTTCTGGCCACTCGTGAGGTTTAGCGGCTATTACAGGATTGCAGTCTATGTGCCCTGATCACGTTCTGACAATTGTACTGTGCTCCAGACCTAGCTGCGCCCTCGTGAATCAAAGGATAGGGGGGGAAGGCGGGATCCGTCTATTGAGTTGGATGATTATAAAGAATGGTGGACCAGGCTCGAAGGGGCCAAATGGCCTCCTACTGCTCCTATGTTCTATGTTTCTCTGTTAGTCAAGCTGTTGACAGCTGCAACACTGAACTCTACTCAACAATATGGAAAATTGCCCAGGTATGTCCCATCCACAAAAAGCAGAACACATCCATTCTGCCCAATTTTGTTCCCTTAGTTTTTAAAATTATTTTCAAAACATTCCCAATTGAGAGGCCAATCCACCTACCTTGAACATCTTTGAGTTGTGGGGGTGAGACCCACGCACACACAGGAAGAACGTGCATACTCCACATGGACAGTGATCCGGGACCGGGATCAAACACAGGTCCTTGGCACGGTGAGGCAGCAGTGCTAACCACCGTGCCATCCCATTTTCCTCTATTAGTGTACTCTTAATCATCAGCAATTTGACAGAAGGTACCGTTGCTACCAAGTGGCACTTACTCAGCAATATCCACCAATGCTCATTTTGGGTCCCGCCAGAGCCACTCAGCTCCTGACCTCATTACAACCTTGATCCAATCCTGGACAAAGAGCCTAAATCCAGAGGTGAGGGGAGGGTGACTGCCCTTGACGCCAAGCTAGCATTTGACTGAGTATGGCATCAAGGATTCAGGGAATCAGGCGGAATCCCCGTTTGCTGGAGTCATGCCTGGCACAAAGGAAGATAGTTGTCGCTTTTGGAGGTCAACCATCTCCCTTCCAGGACATCACTGCCGGAGTTCCCCAGGGTAGTGTCCAAGGCTCAACCACTTTGCCCTGAAGGGCTGGTTTAGCATAGTGGGCTAAACAGTTGGCTTGTGATGCAGAACAATGCTAGCAGCGTGGATTCAATTCCCGTACCAGCCTCGCCGAACAGGCGCCGGAATGTGGCGACTAGGGGCTTTTCACAGTAACTTCATTTGAAGCCTACTTGTGACAATAAGCGATTATTATTATTATTATCTTCAGCTGCTTGATCGATGACCTCCCCTCCAGCATAAAGTCACAAGTGGGGATGTTTACAGATGGTTGCACAATGTTCAGCACCATTCACAACTCCTCAGACACTGAAGCAGAACATGTCCCAATGCAGCAAGACCTGGACAATATCCAGGGTGAGCCTGGAAAATAGCAAGTAACAGTCCCACCACGGGGCTGCCAGATAATGACCACTTTCAACAGGAGAGACTGTAACCGTCTCTCCTTCAATGGTTTGGTATTATGCTCTGTCCGATTACGCTCTTGAGAAGCACAGCGTTATCTTTTCCATGTGAAATATACATAGATACATAGAACATACAGTGCAGAAGGAGGCCATTCGGCCCATCGAGCCTGCACCGACCCACTTAAGCCCTCACTTCCGCCCTATCCCCATAACCCAATAACCGCTCCTAACCTTTTCTGGACACTAAGGGCAATTTATCATGGCCAATCCACCTAACCTGCACATCTTTGGACTGTGGGAGGAAACTGGAGCACCCGGAGGAAACCCACGCACACACGGAGAGAACGTGCAGACTCCGCACAGACAGTGACCCAGCGGTGAATTGAACCTGGGACCCTGGCGCTGTGAAGCCACAGTGTTATCCACGTGTGCTGCCCAAAAAGGTGACATAACAACAAGTCATTTTTACCATATTCGTTTCTGGGTAGGATGCCCCTGAGAAACAAAGATTGAAACTCTCTTGCACCGGAGTAAATCAGAGCACCCCCCATTTTGTGTACTCTCTGATGCACGATTTAAAACCCCCGAATTTCAGAATGGTACAGCCCTTCCTGCCCAGGCTAGCTCCTTGAGAGAGCCCCCCTACTCATCATAGGCCCCTGCTCTCTCCCTACAGCCCTGACGCTTTTCATATTGGAATCAGCTCCTTTTGAAAGTTATTGAATCATTTCCACCAGCCTTTCAGACAGTGCAAAACAATACGGTGACTACTTCGTTCTGGTTCCGTTGCCTTAACTCTTTGTCCGCTGCTGACTGACCCTGCTCCTTGTGAGGGACAATTCCTCCCTATCTAAATAAAAGCAAATTGCTGCGGATGCTGGAATCTGAAACCAAAAAGAAAATGCTGGAAAATCTCAACAGGTCTGGCAGCATCTGTAGGGAGAGAAAAGAGCTAATGTTTCGAGTCCAGATAACCCTTTGTCAAAGCTATCCCTTTGCCCTCCCTATCTACTCTTCTCAAAACCCGTCATCATTTAACAAACATTTTAGTTCAGTTTGTGGTCCCTGACCTTGAAATTCCTTCTTGAACTGCTGCAGTCCTTGAGGTGTCGGTACACCCACTGTGCTGTTAGGGAGAGAGTCCCAGGATTTTGCCCAACAGTGACAGAACGGCAATATATTTCCAAGTCAGGGTAGTGAGTGACTCGAAGAGAAACCTCCAGGTGGTGGGGTTCCTAGGTATCTGCTGCTCTCGCCCTTCTCGGGTCCTGGTCGTGGGTTCCGAAGGTGCTGTCTAAGGAATCTTGTTAAGTTGCTGCACTGCATTTGTAGATGGTACACATGGCTGCAACTGTTCGTTGGTGATGGAGGGAGTTAATATTTGTGGAAGGGGGAACAATTAAGCGGGTTGCTTTGGCCTGGATGGTGTTGAGCTTCTTGAGTGTTGTTGGAGCTGCACTCATCCAGGCAAGTAGAGAGTATTCCATTACACTCCTGACTTGTGCCTTTTGGAGGTGATGGCTTGTGATGGCTTTTGGAGGTCAGGAGGTGAGTTACTAACCATAGGATTCATAGCCTTTGACCTGGTGGTAGCCACAGTATTAATATGGCTTGTCCAGTTCAGTTTCTGATCAATGGTAAGCCCCAGGATATTGATTGTGGGGAATACAGCAATGGTAACGCCATTGAATGTCAAGGGGCGATAGTTAGATCCTCTCTTGTAGGTCTTTGCCTGGCATTGTGTTTCGTGAATGTAACTTGCCATTTGTCAGCCCAAGCCTGGATATTTTATTTTCCCAGGGTAGAGGAGTCAATTACTCGGGGGCATAGGTTTAAGTTGCGAGGGGCAAGGTTTAGATGTACGAGGCAAGTATTTTACACAAAGGATAGTGGGTGCCTGGAACTCGCTGCTGGAGGAGGTGGTGGAAGCAGGGCCGATAGTGACATTTAAGGGGCATCTTGACAAACACATGAATAGGATGGGAATAGAGGGATACGGACCCGGAAGTGTAGAAGATTTTAGTTTAGACGGGCAGCATGGTCGGCGCAGGCTAGGACGGCCAAAGGGCCTGTTCCTGTGCTGCACTTTCCTTTGTTCTTTGTTCTGTTCTATTGTCCAGGTCTTGCTGCATGTGGACATGGACTGCTTCATTTTCTGCGGAGTCGCAAATGGTCCTGAACACTGTGCAGTGATTCACAAACATCCCCACTTCTGACCATGTTTGAACCAAGGCTGTAATGAGGTCAGGAACGGAACCAAAACTGAGCGTCCGTAAGCAGGTTATTGCTGAGTATGTGCTGCTTGATAACACTGTTGTTGACTCCTTCCATCACTTTGCTGATGATGGTGAGTGGACTGATAAGGCGGTAATTGGCTGGGTTGGATTTTTCTGTACAGGACATACCTGGGCAATTTTCTACATTGCTGGGTAGATGCCAGTTTTGTAGCTGTACTGGAACAGCTTGGCTAGCGGTATGGCAAGTTCTGGAGCATAATCTTCAGTACTATTTGCTGGAATATTGTCAGGGCACTGGGCTGTGAGATGGCTCATCTGTTAGCAGCGTGGTATGAGTCTCTATAGCAGATGTTGACTCTCTAGTTACCTTCAAGAGGGAGCTGGATCAGTTCCCGTCCAAGGAAGAGATCGCATATCAGTAAAGATCAGTGGATTAACAGATCACCTGAACCAATATCGATCAACTGAGGGGGGTGGGCTAGTCAGCAAGAAATGTCCCAGAGATATTTTGTTTCATGTATTGGCCTTCTATCCTGCTTTTTTTTAATGTCCTTGGGAAGCACGGTCGCATCGTGGTTAGCAATGTTACTTCAGAGCTCCAGGGTCCCAGGTTCAATTCTCGGCTTGGGTCACTGTCTGTGTGGAGTCTGCACCTTCTCCCCGTGTGTGCGTGGGTTTCCTCCGGGTGCTCCGGTTTCCTCCCAGAGTCCAAAGATGTGCCGGTTAGGTGGATTGGCCATGATAAATTGCCCTTAGTGCCAAAAATTGCCCTTCGTGTTGGTTGGGATTACTGGGTTACGGGGATAGGGTGGAGGTGTGGGCTTGGGTAGGGTGCTCTTTCCAAGAGCTGGTGCAGACTCTATGGGCCGAATGGCCTCCTTCTGCACTGTAAATTCTATGAGCAGCATGGTTGGTGAGGACTAGAGGGAATGGGAAGTGTCCACTCGCGATTGAACCGTATGGGATCTTGACGGGATGGTAGTGGAGAGGGTGTTTCCCCTTGTGGGAGAATCCAGAGCTAGGGGGCCAATGTTTAAAAATAAGGGGTCACGCATTTAAGACAGATGAGGCAATTTTTTATTCACTCACGGAATCTTTGAATATCAGATCAGCCACGATCTTATTACAGGGTGCAACAGGCTGAAGGGGCCAAATGGTTGACTCCTGCTCCTTGATTTTATGTTGGCGTTCCTGGCATCATGAAAATGGGGCACGAATAACCGTTTCCTCTGGCACATTCCCATCGACAGGTCTGAGATGAAGAGCAGGAACTCCCCAGACTCGCTGAAATGAGATAAGAGCAGAGGTTTGATCAGAGCCTGCATTAACAACCAGAATCCTGTTACCCCCTTCCGCCGGGACACTCCAGTATTGATCTGAATTCTCCAGGAATATGAGGTTAATCTCAAGGCTACCAGTCCAGAAAAGCGAAATGTTTCTTTTCAAATTCCTTTAACCGCTTCCAGTTATGAGTTATTGCAATATAGCGATAAAAGGCTGTATGATTGACAGTCAACAACAACCATTTGCATTGATATAGTGCCTTTGCTGTAGAGCGTCGGGTTCAGCTCGGCGCGATTCAGAGTTCAATTCCTTACCCAGGGCTAAGGCATAAAAACCAAGGCCTTGAGGGAGTGCTACTGTAGAATCTTTAAACTGAGGCTCCATCAGTCTGTTTAGCTGGGAGGAAGGATGCCATGGTACTATGGAGAGTGGGACAGGGAAATCACCCCAGTGCTCGGGCCCATACTTATCCCTCATTAAAAATCACCACAGAACAGAGACCTGATCATTATCGCATTGCTGTTTGTGGAAACTTGTCGTCTGGCTGTGGTGTGTCCTATATTGCAACAATTATACCACTTCAAAAGTACGTCATTGGCTGTAAAGTGTTTTAGCAATTGTTAAAAATACTATACAAAGGCAAATTTTTCCCTTTATTAAAACAGCCTAAAGTACTCCACAGTGATATCGCACAGTGCAGAAGAGGCCCTTCGGCCCTTCGAATCTGCTCCGACATGTGAAAAACACCTGGGGCTGAATTCTCCGCTGGCGGGATGCTCCGTTTTGCCGGCAGCCCGGGGATTTCCCAACGTTATGGGGCTGCCCCACAATGGGAAACCTCATTGACCAGCCGGCGTAACGGAGCATCCCGGCAGCCGGGTGAAACAGAAATGTGGCGCGGCGGGGCAGAGAATCCAGCCCCTGAACTACCAACCTTGTCCCATTTACCAGCACTTGGCCCACAGCCTTGAATGTTATGGCGTGCCACGTGCTCACCCAGGTACTTTTTAAAGGATATGAGGCAACCCGTCTCTACCACCCTCCCAGGCAGTGCATTTCAGACCATCACCACCCTCTGGGTAAAAGGTTTTTTCCTCACTTCCCCCTTAAAACTCCCGCCCCTCATCTTGAACTTGTGCCCCCTCATAACTGACCTTTCAACTAAGGGGAGCAGCTGCTCCCTATCCACCCTGTCCATGCCCCTCATTATCTTGTGCACCTCGATCAGGTCGCCCCTCAGTCTTCTCTGTTCCAGAGAAAACAATCCAAGCCTATCCAACCTCTCTTTATAACGTCAATGTTCCATACCAGACAACATCCTGGTGAAACGCCTCTGAACCACCTCCAGTGCAATCATATCCTTCCTATAATGTTGAGACCAGAACTGCACACAGTACTTCAGATGTAGCCTCACCAAAGTTCTACACAACCCTAACATGACCTCCCTGCTTTTGTAACCTCTGCCTCGATTGGTAAAAGCAAGTGTCCCATATGCCTTTTTCACCACCCTATTCATCTGCCCTTCTGCCTTCAGAGATCTATTGACAAACACTCCAAGGTCTCTTTGTTCCTCGGAACCTGCTAGTGTTATGCTGATCATTGAATGCTCCTCGTCAAATTACTCTATGCAAGGTTTATCACCTCACACTTTTCAAGGTTAAATTCTATCTGCCACTTATCTGACCATGTGACCACCCATCTATATCTTCCTGTAACCCAAGACACTCAACTTCACTGTTAACTACCCGGCCAATTTGTGTGTCATCCGCAAACCTACTGCTCCTACCCACCAAATAGTCATCTGTGCCATTTATATAAATGACGAATAATAGGGGACAGATCCCTGTAGTATGCCACTGGCTTCCAGTCACGAATGCAGCCATCTGCCATCACCCTCTGTCTCCTACAACTAAGACAATTTTGAAACCACCTTATCAAGTTACCCTGTATCCCATGTCTCCCATGTTGGAGCTTGTCAAAGGCTTTGCTGAAACCCATGTAAGCTACATCAACTGCACTACCCTCATCTGCACATCTGGTCAACTGGGAGAATCCAGCTTAGAAGGTTGGGCAGTGCTGGACCAGTGCTGGAAACTGAAGAGCTCCTATGTGACTGCTTAGAGATAGTGCACAGGTCCATATTTAAAAACTCACCGGCTAATTTAAATGAGTATGCCACCACCGTCACAGACTTCATCAGCAAATGTGTGGACGATTGCGTGCCAAAGAAAGCAGGAGAACACACGTCCCCCAATCGGAAACCATGGTTCAATCGCGAAGTTGACTCCCTACTGAAGGACAGGTCTGAGAGGTTCAAGTCAGGCGGCTCTGACCTATACAAGAAATGCAGGTACAACTTCCGCAAAGCCATCTGAGATGCCAAGAGAGACTATCAGACCAAGCTAGAATCACAGACTAGCATTATAGACTCTCGGCGGTTGTGGCAAGAACTAAACAACATAACGGGCTACAAAGTGAAGCCGAGCAGTATCTCTGGCAGCAGCGCACCCCTCCCCGATGAACTCAATGCATTCTATGCTCGGTTCGAGCAGGAAACCAACGATCCGTTGTTGAGTGTCCCAGCAGCCTCGGACACACCCATACCCACCATCACAGCTTCCAAAGTCAGATTGGCCTTCCTGAAAGTGAACCCTTGGAAGGCGACAGGTTGGGACGGGATCCCAGGCCGTGCACTCAGAGCCTGCACGGACCAGCTGGCAGATGTGTTCGCGGACATCTTTAACCTGGCCCGACTCCGCTCCGAGGGCCCCACCTGCTTCAAGAAGACCAGCATCGTACCGGTGCCAAAGAAGAACCAGGCAACGTGCTTTAGAACATAGAAAAATGCAGCACAAAACAGGCCCTTCGGCCCACGATGTCGTGCCGAACCTTTGTCCTAGATTAATCATAGATTATCATTGAATTTACAGTGCAGAAGGAGGCCATTCGGCCCATTGAGTCTGCACCGGCTCTTGGAAACAGCACCCTACCCAAAGTCAACACCTCCACCCAACACTAAGGGCAATTTTGGACACTAAGGGCAATTTATCATGGCCAATCCACCTGACCTGCACATCTTTAATGACTACCGTCCGATGGCCCTGACATCAGTCGTAATGAAGTGCTTCGAGAGCTTTGTCATGAAGCGCATCAACTCCACACTTCCAGAACACCTTGATCCACTGCAATTCGCATACCGCTGAACCAGTCCACAGCAGTTGCCATCTCCCTGGCCTTATACTCATCCCTACTGCATCACAATAACAAGGACTCCTACACCAGTCTCCTATTTATTGACTACAGCTCCGCCTTCAACACCATAATCCCAGCCAAGCTCATGTCACAGCTCCAAAACCTAGGACTTGGCTCCTCACTCTGCAACTGGATCCTCGACTTTCTGACCCACAGACCACAATCAGTAAGAATGTACAGCACCTCCTCCACAATAGTCCTCAATACCGGGGCCCCGCAAGGCTGCGTACTTAGCCCCCTACTATACTCCCTGTACACACACGACTGCGTGGCTAAATTTGGTTCCAACTCAATCTACAAGTTTTCTGACGATACGAACATAGTGGGCCGGGTCTCGAATAACGACGAATCAGAATACAGGAGGGAGATAGAGAACCTAGTGGAGTGGTGTAGCGACAACAATCTCTCCCTCAATGCCGGCAAAACTAACGAGCTGGTCATTGACTTCAGGAAGAAAAGTTCTGTACACACCCCTGTCAGCATCAATGGGGCCGAGGTGGAGATGGTTGACAGTTTCGAATACCTAGGTGTGCACATCACCAAAAATTTGTCCTGGTCCACCCACGTCAACGCTACCATCAAGAAAGCACAACAGCGCCTATACTGCCTCAGGAAACTAGTGAAATTCAGCATAACCACATGAACTCTTACCAACTTTTACAGATGCACCATAGAAAGCATCCTATCTGGCTGTATCACAGCCTGGTATGGCAACTGCTCGGCCCAAGACCGCAAGAAACTTCAGAGGGTCGTGAACACAGCCCAGTCCATCACACGAACCTGCCTCCCATCCATTGACTCCATCTACACCTCCCGCTGCCTGGGGAAAGCGGGCAGTATAATCAAAGACCCCTCCCACCCGCCTTACTCACTCTTCCAACTACTTCCATCGGGCAGGAGATACAGAAGTCTGAGAACACGCACGAACAGACTCGAAAACAGCTTCTTCCCCACTGTCACCAGACTCCGAAACGACCTTCTTATGGACTGACCTGATTAACACTACACCCCTGTATGCTTTACCCAATGCCGGTGTCTATGTAGTTACATTGTGTTGCTCTATTATGTATTTTATTTTATTTTATTTTCATGTACTTAACGATCTGTTGAGCTGCTCGCAGAAAGATACTTTGCACTGTACCTCGGTACACGTGACAATAAACAAACCCAAACCTCCTCAAAACAAATCAATCAAATTTGTTAGGCGTGACCTCCCTCTGACAAAGCCATGCTGACTATTCCTGATCAAACCTTGTCTCTCCAAGTGGAGATAGATTCTCTCCTTCAGAATTTTATCCAATAGTTGTCCTAGCACTGGCATGAGACTCACAGGTCTGGAGTTCTCTGGATTATCACTACAACCTTTCTTAAATAGTGGGACCACTTTAGCTGTTCTCCAGTCATCTGGCACCTTCCCTATGGCCAGAGAGGAATTAAACATTTGGGTCAAAGCCCCGTCAATCTGGTCCCTTGCTACCCACAGCATCCTAAGACACAATTCATCCGGATCTGGAGATTTTTCCACTTTTAAGCCTGACAACACCTCCAATATCTTGTCCCTCCCTGGGACAACCTTCTCAAGAATCTCACAGTCTCTCTTTCCCTGAGAGACTACTTCCTCCAGCCCTCAGAGTCTGGTATTTCCATGCACCTTGTCCCTCTAGATCAGTGCTTTGCAAACTTTTTTCCCGGGACCCACTTCCACCAGCCAGCCGACCTTCAGGACCTACGCAAGCTGACCTTCGCAAGCCATCATTTTCACTTACCTTTAATGAGACAGGTGAGCCTGCTTGGTTCAATCAGGTTCACAGAGGAGAGGGTTATGCCTATGTTAGGTGCAGAGTTCAGCCAGGTCTTTTGTGCTGCCTTCATCTTTGTGACAACGGAAAATCCTACCTTGAACATGTACGTCATTGTGAAGGGCAATGGCAACAAAATGCTTGTTTTACTCAGCTTTCGATACTCCTCGGAGGTGCTACTCCAGAATGCTGACAGCCTCATTGACTTGTGGCATGTTTTTAAAGTGCTGTCACAGGTGATGTGCTTTAGTCTCTTCATTTGGAGTCAGCTGTAAGTTAATAATTGAGTCTAGGGTCTAAAACCCAAAAGGACTTTTCACCCACCTCTTTTTCAAAATTTGAAACTCCTCTGGAAAGTAGTGACAAAAACTGTTGATCAGCGTAGCCGGATGCGACTGAATAAGGCTTGTCAGTCTATTGACAATTCCCTTACAAACATTGTTTTCTTTAATGTGTCATAGCAGTGTGGGAAATATGTAGCAGTTTTGGCTTTGCACTCAAACTTGTCAAACTTTCGATGATTTTTGGAAAGCATCAATTTCTTCACAGTGCTGAAAGCAATCATCATCCTTCCTTTGCAATTTGAGGTTTTGTTCATTTAGAATTGTAAAGATGTCCACAAGGTAAGATATAATTAGCATCTAACTCGCATTTTCCAGTATTTCCCTGCATTTAACACACACAGGCTTTGCATCCTGATTTGCATTGACACAATTAACAAAGCCATACCTCAAGAAATCATCTTTATGCTGCTTTGTTCCTGATTTCAATTTCTTCCCAATGGATTGTTAACCAGAGGCCCTGGCTCACACTGCTATGTCCTGATGAGCAGATCACTCCAGCAGATTCAGTTGTGAGATCCTGTTCTATTTGTGTCTCTGGCCCTCTCTTGCTTTTTACAAAATTACACATCCTTCACAGTTGCTTGCTTGCTGGCAGCTACAAAATGGAGGAGTCTCTCCTCCGTGATTTCATGCCCCAAGATTGGACATGCATCAGTATGCATGGCGTCAGTGTACATGCCGGGCGCCTGACCTGCACTCTGCCACTGCATCTGGTGAGAAGACTCCAGCGTTCGCATTTAAATTCCGGTCGCGGCCAGCATTCTTAAAAGCCAGTTGCAGCTATTGGATGCTTCTCCCGCATTCGTGAATGCCGCGACCGATTGTTCCGCGACCCTCCCGACGACACCCGCCCGACTTCCCCATGGGTTGCGGCCCCCAGTTTGAAAAACCCGGCTCTAGATGGTAGAGGTCTTGGAAGATGTTCTTGGTTGAAAATGTGGCCAAAGACTTGTTGAAAGAGGTAGTTTCTGAGCACTGACTTAAAGGATGAGAGAGAGGTTGAGAGGCGGAGAGGTTTAATCCAATTAGGTTACAAAGAGGCTACTACAATTGGCCGCGGAACGGCAGAGACAAACCAATTGCGGGAGGCACGGGGCGAAACCTGACAAAACCTCCAGGGATACACCCAGCTCGAGTTGGGACCCTTATCTGCACCTGGTTCCAGGTACGGAGTGGAAAATCCTCCTCTTTGTCTTCCTGCGGGCAACCTGTGACCAAATAATTATTGGAAGCCTCCCTTTCTTATATACTACACTGCGACCTTATTTAACGGAATGGCATTCTTCACATTTTGCGTGTAATCTCTGTAACGGACACTGTGCCCCTACATTTCCTGTGTATTTCTCAGAAGATCGGAGAAGACATTCAACACTGAGATTGTTGATTCCCGTCCTTGACGTACAGGAGGCCATTCTTCATTGAACTTACGATGACTCCCAATTTCCTGATGCCAGTCTCTCAGCTGAGCACAGCAGGTAAGAATAACAGCCCGCTTTGAATATACCAGTCATTGCAAACGTATATTTATATTGTTTTTGGTGGTCATTGACGGTAAAACCTGTCTCAAAATAAAAGATTTCCACGCAGGTTTGATGTGTCATTCAAAGTGCCGAACGGATTGTTATGAAAGAAAACAAGTCAGATTATTTTGTTATCCTCACAGCCATGACAATAGCAGTATCGAAACCACATCTAATTACAAATCAACACTGGGAAATGTGCAACAGGAAAAGCCTGCTTATATGAGAGTTCTTGTCTTGAGATCTATATGGCTTACTTCCTCGTAAACTATTGCAACTAGTTTGAGAATGGGAACAGGCCAGGATAGAGTGGACGTGGAGAGGATGTTTCCACTTGTAGGATAAACTAGAATCAGAGGACACAATCTCAGACTAAAGGGACGATCCCTTAATACTGAGATGAGGAGGAATATCTTCAGCCAGAGGGTGGTGAATCTGTGGAACTCTTTGCCGCAGAAGGCTGTGGAGGCCAAATCACTGAGTGTCTTTAAGACAGATATGGACAGGGGGCTGGATTCTCCGCCGTCGGGATGCTCCATTTTGCTGGCAGCCCGGGGGTTTCCCGACGGCGGGAAACCCCATTGACCGGCCGACGTAACGGAGCATCCCACCGGTGGGGTGAAACTGAAATGTGGCACAGCGGGGCGGAGAATCCAGCCCAGGTTCTTGATTAATAAGGGGATCAGGGGTTATGGGGAGAAGGCAAGAGAATAGGGATGACAAACATATCAGCCATGATTGAATGGCGGAGCAGACTTGATGGGCCGAATGGCCAAATTTTGCTTCTGTGTCTTATGGTCTTATGTTGGACTTGCCCGTGGTTGTCAAACTGAAGTTATATGTTTAGTGGGCGGCAAGGTGGAGCAGTGGTTAGCACTGCTGTCTCACGGCGCATGGACCCGGGTTCGCTCCTGGCCCTGGGTCACTGTCCTTGTGGAGTTTGCACATTCTCCTGTGTCTCACCCCCACAACCCAAAGATGTGCAGGGTAGGTGGATTGGCCAGGCTAAAATTGAAAAAAAAAATTGGGTACTTTAACTTTATTGTAAGAAGTTACATGTTTAACCGGCGTCAGTTCTTGTTCAGTGCGTTGCACTCGAGTCACTGAGTCTGAAGCTGTCGGTTCAAGTTGCATTCTAGAGAGTTAAGTATAAAACGTAAGGCTGACCCTCCAGTACTGAGGGAATGCTGCATTGCTGGAGATGCTGCCTTTAGGTGAATGAGCCTATGTTTGCTCCCACTGGTGACATAAAATATCCTCAGGCATTGTCACAGGAGGCTCAGCACCTACCCCTTCCTTCCCTCACCCGCATCTCTACTTCTCGCCAAGCTGTGCGCCCCCTTCTCCAGCAAGGGTAGAAAGCAGAGAGTTCCTGTAATGGCTTGTGTGCGGAAGAGGCAAGGACATAATTTGTGTGGGGTGACTGTGAGACATGGGTGTGAGAGGGCAATAGGCCCGAGGGTGAGCGTGTCGGCTGCTCAGTTGAGGTGTGAGGCCTAGGCAGAGAGAGAGAGAATAAGTGGAGCTACATGATGTGTTGAAGTGTGACTTGTTATGCCATTCACCTGTCGAGCTCTCTTGAGATGCTCAATCCTCTGGTTGCAATGCCTGCAGCTTGAAGGGCCCTCACTTCACCCGCCGGCTGCTTCAGCCACTTGCCTCCTCGCCTGCTGGGTTGGAGAGGTTATCCTGTTCCTCCTGTGCTTGGCTCACCTCACTGCAGCAGGGCCTCCAGGCAAGAATAAAAGCGGGTCTCCCTTCATTCCTGTGGAGGTTGCAGCCTGAAACATCCCAGTGTTGGTGAGCTTTTCCGACATACGCTGCGGTCCCTTTTAATGGAAATCGTTCCTGTCGCAGAATGGCCACATCGTCCTGCCCACCCTCCCTATGTGATCGGGAAGCCCAGAGGTGGCAGCTGAAAATGAAATGAAAATCGCTTATTGAAACAAGTAGGCTTCAAATGAAGTTACTGTGAAAACCCCTAGTCGCCACATTCCGGCGCCTGTTCGGGGAGGCTGGTACGGGAATTTAACCGTGCTGCTGGCCTGCCTTGGTCTGCTTTCAAAGCCAGCGATTTAGCCCTGTGCTAAACCAGCCCCTGAATTGGTTTGTCCTGGGAAAAATCAACTGGAAAGCCCAGATATGGAGCATTTGGGTTCAAAGGCCAAAAGCAATTCCGCTGTTGCACCAGGGGCTAAGGTAGTAGGGGGGTGGTTAGAGGGGATCGGATAGAGATATTCGAGATTATGAGGGACAAAGCAGATAGGGAGAAACTGTTCTCTGTAGAGCTTGAGGACCAGTGGACACTGATATAAAGTGAATGGCCATAGAGTCAGCGAGGTCGACAGTGCGTAATAGACGTTTCGGCCCAAAGCGTCTGCGTTGATCAAAACAGCTCCAGTTGGGTGCACTTTCTGCAGATGAAGCCATCCGGGACGCTGGAAGCCTCCCGGACCTGCCACATCTCACAGTCAGAGCACAGCACCCCTCTAACTGACATTGCGTCAATTAATTAAAATTAAAATTAAAATGTTTTTTTTTTAAAAATATTTTTAAAAAAATTTCAAAGTTACTGTTAACTATCTGTTTCCTGGCACTAGATTTCTAATAGAAATGCGAAAGCTAAATATAGTACTCTCCGATCTCTGGCTTAGATATCCCTCTAAATTATAATTAAGTAATTATGTTTAATTAGTTACCAATGCTCAATTTTTTTTAAATTTAGTGTAGAATCCCAACCAGCCACTCTGGTCACAGCTTTTCTGTGATGTCACTTCAGTTTCCCCCCGACACACACACAATTTGAAAAAGGTACAAAAGTAAAAATGAGTAAAAATCACTTACTTATCTTCTTAGTGTTAATAATAAAATATGGTACTTTCCTCACACCAATGGGTTTTATTATTAGGTTAGAGGAGGAGGGCGGGTGGGAGACACTACACGTGTAGTGTCTCGGGTTTCCCCTCCACCAGAATTTATTGGTGAGGGTCTTCCCAGAAGTCCGCGGGTCGAACTTCCTGTTCCCGCCTTAAATACTAAAATATAAAAAAAAACAGAAAAGAGGGACCGAAAACGGGACCAGGTAAGTGTTTTTAAAGGACAGACTTACCACCCAGCAATCCCAGAAGGCCCCTGCGCACCGCTCCCGCCGAAATTCAAAGGGCTGCTCCTGCAAAGGTAAGGGTTTTTAAAGTAAATACTCACCACCTCCCAGAAGGCCCCTGCGCACCGCTCCCGCCGAAATTCGATTGCACTAGATGTTTCCCCCAGCAGCGCAGGTACAGAAATGCAGCTGCTGGGGAGACTCAGGCTCTTATACTCCGCCTTACTGGGCGGAACCAGCAGGCAGACTTCACCAATGAAAATAGCAGTCTCAGGTACCTCCCACACCAATGGTCTTACAGCATTCTTCAGGGTACCGTAATACCCCTAATACCGACTACCACACACGGCTATGGAGAAAAGGCAGCTGAGTGGGACTAGCTGAATATATCTTACAAGGATCCAGTATGGATAGATGGACTGAATGGCCTTCTGTGCCCTTCTCCGATTTCATCCATAGTTTTATCTTGGCCATTGAATGCCCTGAGACTGTGAAAGGCGCTACTTAAATGCAAAACTCACTGTTCTATTTTTTGTTCTTTTCCTCATTTGTTGGATATCCCTGTTTGTAACAGCCTTGATTTTTTTTAATGGTCCAATTCAGATCTCCCTTTGTCAACTGCACTCAGAATCGCAGAATTGTCACAACGCATAAGGAGGCCATTCAGCCCATCGTGTCTGCAGTATTGCCAAACGAGCAATCTGTTTAGTGCTGTTCTTTAATGAAGGCTCTTGGCCTCTGGTGGGAAACTCCAGTTTGTCCACGTGGAGAACACTGGGAACTCACAACGCTGGAAATCACAGAGTAAACCTCACAAACGGGAAGGCTCAGAAAAGCCGCTGAGGTTGAAAACAATGGATCCTTCCACTGGTAAACTTATACATTGATAAAGAGGGTGGCTTGGTGGTGGGGTGGTGAGCAATGCTGCCTCGCAACGCCGAGAACCTGGGTCACCCTCCGGTGGAGTTTTCACATTCTCCCCATGTCTGCGTGAGTCTCACCCCCACAACACAAAGATGTGCAGGTTAGGTGGATTGGCCACGCTAAATTGCCCCTTAATTGGGAAAAACATTTTTAATGGAGAAAAAAAATTTATAAAGGAAAGAATTGATGATAATCCTAATTGAAAACTAATTGACTGGAAAGGGAAAAGATGGGCCTGGTCCTTGGTGTGGAAGCTTAAGTAGTCACCATAGCAACAAAAAGGTCTTGGAATAAATTGTCCATTAACAGAAACCTGAGAATTCATCTGAGAATCTGAAAAGAAACCTGAGAATTAATCTCCTTAAGCCTCATTCCTGTCCAGACTAACTGGAAATCATCCCAGTGGAATCAGATATCAACAACTTCCATACTATTTAGTCAGAGAGTCAATACGGTACAGAAGGAGGCCATTTGGCCTATTGAGTTCACACTGGCTCACTGGAGAGCAATCTAATCAGTCCTGTTCTCCCCCCCCAGCTCTGTCCCTGTAGTTCTGCAAGTTAATTTCCAAAGTAGAGGACTTTCGGATCTGAATGAGCACGGCTCCAACAACTCTCAAGCAGCTCGACACCATCCAGGGCAAAACAGCCCACTTGATTGGAACCACATCCACCACCTTAAACATTCACTCCCTTCCTGGGTGGCACACTGGCACAGTGGTTAGCACGGCTGCCTCGCAGCTCCAGGGACCCTTGTTCAATTCCGGCCTCAGGTGACTGTCTGCATGGAGTTTGCACTTGAGTGCGTGGGTTTCCTCCTGGTTCTCCGGTTTCCTCCCACAGTCCAAAGATGTGCAGGTAAGGTGGGGTTACTGGGATAGAGGCGGGAGAGTGGGCCTCTTTTGGAGGGTCAGAGCACACTCGATGGGCCGAATGGCCCCCTTCTGCACTTTAGGGATTCGATGATTCATAAGAAATTCCACATTCCATGGGTGGGATTCTCAAGCCCTTCCCGCCAAATTTTTTAATCATATTGAAGGTGACTCCTCCGCGGCGGGCTCCCTGGTGACAGGCTGACCAAGCCACACAAAACACCCTGAACACCAGCAGGGCCAGAAAGTCACACCAGCGGCCAATGGGGAGACACCCACCGCTGCCGCCGGGACACACGCCGCTGGTGACCGGAAAGCCCCGGCCATGATTTTAACGGGATTTCCCAACCCCGCTGGATGGGGAATTTACAGTGTTGCCTAAAGTCAATAAACATTTGGTTGGTTCCTCAAATATCTTTGGCGGGATTCTCCAATAAAGGAGCGATGTCCCCACAATCACTCTGGACTTTCCTGAAGAAAATCCTGAGTGATTCCCTACCTGCAGGGGACTGGTAGGGCCCCGGAGTGCTTCTCGCAACTTTGGCTGCGGATACGGGGTCTTGTACTTCCATTCGGGAGTCCGCGCATGCACACGGCAGCGGCCTGCAACGGCCGCCCTGTGGGACGTGGCGGACACGGACCGCGGGGCGGCACCAGAAATGTAGGCCCCCCCGAGATGGCGCGCGGCCGCGGGTCCGTGACACCCGATCGCCCCCCTCGCCGTCCATGAGGCCCACCCCGGTGATCGATCTCCCTGCCCCCCCACCAGGGTGGCCGCGGACGGAGTCCGCAGCCGCCACCGGCCGTTCCCGCCGGCCAATAGGTGGTTTGAACTACATCATCGAGAACCCGGCCAGTTTTCCTTGGAGAATCGCGGGGGGGGGGGCTCTGTCAATGGCCCCCTACGCGCACCGCGTAGTACGCGCCCGAGAGACTCCTGAGCGATTCTCAGGGGACCGGAGAATCGTGGAAGCGGCGTCGGACCGGATCACGGCGTAAACGCCCATTCTCTGCCCCTGCGCCGTTCGCGATTTGGGCGTGGAGGCTCAGAGAATCCAGCCCCTTATGTATACTCATTCCTGGGATGGCGGGACGGTCATATGAGGAGAGACTAAGTCAGTTAGGATTATATTCATCGGAGTTTAGAAGAGTGAGAGGGGTTCTCATAGAATCTTACAAAATTCTAACAGGATTAGACAGGGTAGATTCAGAAAGAATGTTCCCGATGCTAGGGGAGTCCAGAACTCGGGGTAATAGTTTGAGGATAAGGGGTAAACCTTTTAGGACTGAGGTGAGCAGAAGTTTCTTCACAGAGAATGGTGAATCTGTGGAATTCCCTACCACAGAAAGTAGCTGAGGCCAAAATATTGTGTGATTTCTTTTTAACAAAATGTATTTTCTTACAAACAGGGCGCAAAACAGATTACAAAACAAACACCCCGGGAAACATACACCCAGCAATCAACTGCACAATCTGTACAAATATTTTCCCCTTTTTCACCCTCTCCCCCCTCCCACCCCTTTGACGAACAGCTCCTCAAACACAGTCACAAACAACCCCACCTTTTCTCAAACCCCTCTGCAGAACCCCTTAACTGAAATGTTCTTTTCTCTAACTGCAGGAAGTCGTACAGGTCACCCAACCAAGCCGCTAGCCCTGGTGTCGATGCCGACCGCCACTCCAGCAAAATTCACCGCCGTGCAATCAGGGAGGCGAAGGCCAAGACATCGGCCTTCCTCCTCTCCATGAGCTCCGGCTTCTCTGAAACTCCAAATATCGCCCCCAAAGGGTCCGGGTCCACCTCCTCCTCCACTATCCTGGCTAAGACTGTGAACACTCCCGCCCAGAATCTTCCCAATTTTTCACAACCCCAAAGCATGTGTGCGTGATTCGTTGGTCCCCGCCCATACCTCTCACACTCATCTGCCTCCCCCTGAAAGAACCCACTCATTCTAGCCTGAGTCATATGCACCCTGTGCACCACCTTAAAATGATGTGTAATTTCAAGAAGGAATTAGATATAGCTCTTGGTGCTAAATGCATCAAGCGATATGGGGGAAGGTTGGATCAGGGTATTGAACTTGATGATCAGCCATGATCATAATGAATGGCGAAGCAGGCTTGAAGGGCCGAATGGCCTCCTCCTGCTTCTATTTTCTGTGCATCTAAGTATGTATTCCAGTATGATTTTTTGGGAATAGTCACTATTGTATGAAATGTGGCTGCCAATGTACTCACAGCAAGATCGCAGGAACAGCGATGAATATATGAACCTTTGTTTTACAGGTAAATGTCGTGGACATCTGGGAGAACACCCTTGCTCTTCTTGAAGATAGTTCCACAAGTTCTCCGACTTCCACCGTTTCTCAGAACTGCACTTAAATGTCAACATAGGTTCTCTGTGTCTCTGCAATGGAATACGAACTTACAGCCTTCGGGCTTTGAGGTGCTCGCTGAATCAAAGGGGAGAAACAGTTGCTGCGAATCTTTCAACTTACTTCTTTCTGATGAAGCATGGGTAAGTTCTACCGGTATCTTAGTTGTCATTTATCCCTCAACCGACTCGATCAAAGCATGGCTACTTATTTCAATACCATGGGTTGTATTTAATACCCTCCCCTGGGGCAGGTTTGAAGGCATGGGGGTGTTTAATCGGGATGGGGGACCCTACCACCTTCCCACCTCCACACTTCCGTACCAGCCTCCCCGAACAGGCGCCGGAATGTGGCGACTAGGGGCTTTCCACAGTAACTTCATTGAAGCCTACTCGTGACAATAAGCAATTTTCATTTCATTTCATTTCATTTTCATTTTCATTTCTTATCAAGTCCTTGGCGTGAAGGCCCACGGATGACTGTCCCACCATGACATTAATTGTAGGCACTTCCTCTGGATGTGCTGGGGAGGGGGGTGGTGGGGGGGGAATACAGCTGCAAAATTTCAACCCCCCCCCCCCCGTCTCCACCCCCCAAATTTGCCAACCTGCCGTGATTGCTGGATTATTGTTCAAGTTTCGGCAACCATTGCCATTGTCTTTTGAAAAATGACATGTTGCATATTTAAAATATTTATTTATGTATTTATTTTAAAAATTTGGAGTGCCCAATTAATTTTTTCCAATTAAAGGCAATTTAGCATGGCCAGCCCATCTACCCTGTACATCTTTGGGTTGTGGGGGTGAAGCCCATGCAAACACGTGGAGAATGTGCAAACTCGGCCCATCCGGTCTGCTCCGCCATTCAATCATGACTGATAGGTTTTGCGTCCTCATTTTCCTGATCCCCTTATTAATCAAGAACCTATCTATCTTTGATTTAAAGACACTCAGTGATTTATCCTCCACAGCCTTCTGCGGCAAAGTGTTCCACGGATTCACCACCCTCTGGCTGAAGAAATTCTTCCTCATCTCTGTTTTAAAGGATCGTCCCTTTAGTCTGAGATGGTGTCCTCTGGTTCTAGTTTTTCCTACAAGTGGAAACATCCTCTCCACGTCCACTCTATCCAGGCCTCTCATTTTCCTGTAGGTTTCAATAAGATCTCCCCTTCATCCTTCTAAACTCCAACGAGTACAGACCCAGAGTCCGAACCGTTCCTCATACGACAAGCTGTTCATTCCAGGTTTGTGCTGACTGAGTCTTAGTTTATAAGATACAACACTTGGAAAGTACCCTTTTTGTTAAATTTAATTTTCTGGGATGTAGGCTTCGCCGGCTAGACCAGCATTTGTTGCCCACCCCTGAAGCACAGTGGTTAGCACTGTTGCTTCACAATGCCAGGGTCCCAGGTTCGATTCCCAGCTTGGGTGTGAACAGAGTCTGCGCGTTCTCCCCGTGTCTGCAAAGGTTTCCTCCGGGTGCTCCGGTTTCCTCCCACAAGTCCCAAAAGACGTGCTAGTTCGGTGAATTGGGCATCCTGAATTCTCCCTCAGTGTACCTGAACAGGCGCCGGAGTGTGGCCACTAGGGGATTTTCACAGTAACTTCATTGCAATGTTAATGTAAGCCTACTTGTAACAATAAAGATTATTATTATTGGTCCTTGAGAAGGTGGTGGTGAGCTGCCTTCTTGAGCCGCTGCAGTCCATGTAGTGTAGGTACACCCACAGTGCAGTTAAGGAGGGAGTTCCAGGATTTTGCCCCAGTGACAGTGAAGGAACGGTGATATATTTCCAAGTCAGGATGGTGAGTGACTTGGAGGGGAACCTCCAGGCGGTGGAGGTTCCCAGGTATCTGCTGCTCTTGTCCTTCTGGACGGTAGTGGCCGTGGATTTGGAAGTTGCTGCTTGAGGAACGTTTCGAGATTCTGTTGTTACAAAGAATGTCTGAAAATCTTACTGTATAAAAACCATGTCCAAGACAATCTTTCTCTCCCTTTTCCTTTCATAAATGTTCACATTGCTCAACATAAACAAAATCATTCCCTGGCTGTGAGCAACCACATTTCCTATTCCTGTGATTGCCCTTGAGAGAGTGGTAGCGGGCCCTCCTGAACGCCTACGGTCCATGTGAGGCTGCTGCACCACACGGGTTTGGCCGAGTGACTATGAAGGAATACTGATTATAGTGTTGACGGTGCATCACTGATATCGCGCTCAGTCACAGGGCTGTGAGTTTGAGTCTCACTCCAGGATTTGAATGTCAGTATCTAGGGGCAGACACTCCAATGCGGTACTGAGGGAGTGCTACACTGTCAGAGGTGCCATCTTTCGGCTGAGACATTAAACGGACCACTCAGGTTGATGGGCACTACTTCGATGAAGAGTCGAGGTGGTTGAAGGTGAGTGGGTGGGGGGGGGGGGGTTGTTATCCCTTGTGCCCTGGCCAATATTTGAACCTCAGTCAATATTGCAAACAACTAATGATCTTGTGATTGTCACGTTGCTGTTTATGGGAGTTTGATGTTCGCAAATTGGCTGCCACATTTTAAAAATTGTAACAAGTGACTATACTTCATTGGCTGTGAAATGACTTGGGACATCTGGAGGTCAGGAAAGGCGCTGCATAAATGCAATGTACCTGTCCAAGCCAGGGTCATGTGTAACTTGGCTGTCTTACCGGTGCGTGGAAACCTACCTTTAACATACTTCTGTCCTAGAGGTCTACAGCATAGAAAAGGTCCTTCGGTCCATCAAACTATTCTAATCCCATTTTCCAGCACTTGGCCCATAACCTTGTCTGCCTTGGCATTGCAAGTGCACATCTATAAATTCTTCAATGTTATGAGGGTTTCTGCCTCCACCATGCATTCAGACAGCGAGTTCCAGATTCCCACCACCCTCTGGGTGAAACAGGTTTTCCTCTAAATCTCCTCCTGCCCCTTATCTTAAATTTATGCCCCCTGGTCATTGACCCCTCCCCCACGTTCCCTGCGAAGTCTGACCCCCATTGCCACTGCTGCTCTTTCAGGCGGAGCAACACATTCCGAGCTTTTTCTGCAGCGTTGAGACCTTGTCCTGATTGTTCTTTTCTTGCAGGCCCACGTAGTGGGCAACACGCCTAACCCCAGCCAGAATGAAGCCGATTGGTTACTTCTGCCGTCGGTCATACCCAGAGGCCACATGCTGTAAGTAACTGCGATTGATTTCACCCGCACCATTTTGTAACCTCCACTTATTGCAATGCTCTGGAGAACCAGTCTATTCTGTATTGTGTAACTATTCTCCACTCACTGCAGCTTGTTAGAGAGATCACTCTGCTTCTATTGGAGACGTTGCTAGAGGTTCACTCACGGGCTGTGTTTCCTCTTGTCTGTGATGTTGTAAGGAATTTGCAGTGATGTGCTTTTCAAACAGCACCCACTGAATCAGCACGGCAGCTCGGGAGCCCCGAGAAGGTGGAACAAAAAGGAAGCTTATTATTAGCCAAAAGGAAAGGCCATACAACACGGAGGTCCCAACCGGGACTACCGATCATTCCGAATCCAATCCGGACCGGCTTTTAAGGGTTGATTCTATGAGCACCAGCTGATGTGCCTCCACCCATTGGCGGAACAGCTTGTATTCCATCAGTCCACTGGGGATATCGATTGGGTCGTCCCTGTGGGTCTCGTGAGACTCGCGGCATGGTAGCACAGTGGTTAGCACTGTTGATTCACAACTCCAGGCACCTGGGTTCGATTCCCGGCTTGGGTCACTGCCTGTGTGGAGTCTGCATGTTCTCCCCGTGTCTGCGTGGGTTTCCTCCGGGTGCTCC
This sequence comes from Scyliorhinus torazame, assembly GCF_047496885.1. Taxonomy (NCBI): domain Eukaryota; kingdom Metazoa; phylum Chordata; class Chondrichthyes; order Carcharhiniformes; family Scyliorhinidae; genus Scyliorhinus; species Scyliorhinus torazame. Next base: position 328,563,155 of record NC_092710.1, read on the forward strand.
AGTTTCCTCACACGAGACGAAAGACGTGCTGTTAGGTGAGTTGGACATTCTGAATTCTCCCTCTGTGACCCGAACAGGCGCCGGAATGTGGCGACTGGGGGCTTTTCACAGTAACTTCATTGCAGTGTTAATGTAAGCCTACTTGTGACAATAAAGATTATTATTAAAGATAATTATTATAGTGCTGAGTAAATAGACTCAGCTGTAAATTAGAGTGTTCGATATGAGCCCAGCCATACAATCCACCCTGCCTCCAAATCTTTGGCCGACACGCTGCTGGCCATAGACACTCTAGATTACGTACTTGCTCCTTCTGGTCATTTGACACCTTCTCTCAAAGGCGAACTTGTCCCAACAATAGGTACAACCTCCAGTACGTTCTCTTCTCACGACTGATGCCTTGCAAAAACACAGATTAGAGAATAATCTGAGACGTCTGACGCTGCGTGTATGCCGCATAACGATTTGAAAAATGATGGGTGATTAAAGTTAATTAGAGCCAGCCCTTCAGGAGTCGGTTAATTATTCTTTGCCACCCAGTAATTATAAATCCCTGCAGTGATTTGGAATTGCCCATATTCCTCCATGGAATAGATTGTCCCAAAAATGTCTACCTGATAGAAAGTGCTTCTTTTCAGCAGCTTTTCAATCTCAGTTCCTTTATTTTCGGATCGGCTAAATCTTTCATCTCGCCTTCTGCCAATATTTGAAAAAAATGTCCATTTGAGAAAGGGTCTATATCCGACCTCGACTGACATCACAAAAATTGACTATTTGACCATTTAGACCATAAGACATAGGAGCAGAATTAGGCCACTTGGCCCATCGAGTCTGCTCCGCCATTCAATCATAGCTGATACTTTTCACATCCCCATTCTCCTGCCTTCTCCCCATAACCCCTGGTGCCCTTATTAATTAAGAACCTATCTATCTCCGTCTTAAAGACACTCAGTGATTTGGCCTCCACAGCCTTCTGCAGCAAAGAGTTCCACAGATTCACCAGCCTCTGGCTGAAGACATTCCTCCTCATCTCTGTTTGAAAGGATTACCCCTTCTGTCTGAGGCTGTGCCCTCGTGTTCTAGTTTTTCCTACTAGTGGTAACATCCTCTCCACATCCACTCTATCCAGGCCTCGCAGCATCTTCAATAAGATCCCCTCTCATCCTTCTAAACCCTGAGTACAGACCGAGAGTCCTCAACCGCTCCTCACATGACAAGCTCTTCAGTCCAGAGATCATTCTTGTGAACCTCCTCTGGACCCATTCTGAATGACCTCATTAGCTCTGATTAGTTTTGAAGAGAATGCGATGGAGTTGACACCTGAGGTATAATTTCAGTCTGCAGGACGTGCACTGGTTCCAAACCGCCATTACTTTGAGCCGAATGTTGCACTCGGTGCGCAGAGTGCTGGCTGCAGCGAGCAACCCGTTGTGGAGCTCTCCTGCTACACAGCCAGATTTTATCTCCAGACACCCTAGTTTTTGCCATCAGGGCAGGGCCTGATAGAACTGGCAATGCCAGCTCCACAGAGAAAGAGGGCGCCCCGATCTGTGCTGAGAATAATACATTCCCCCCCCCCCCACCCCTCATGGAAATGGATAACCCCCACCCCCCTACAAACACCGGGGCAACAGACCACCCTCAGACATGTGTGACCGGTGGAATTTGAATTTTGGTTTGAAAGAATCTGGATATAAAGTTCTGCATCAGTAGACACGACCACAAAGCTGTCAGCTTGCCACAAAAACATAACTGGTTCGCTCACATTCTGTCAGGGAAGGAAACCTGTCACCTTGGCCCAGTCTGAATCTCTCTCTGACAAGAGTCCCAGAGCAAGGCGATTGGCCTATAACTCCCTCCTGGCGTCGCCTAGCAATTAAGGTCTTCTCTGAAGAAAGTAGAGGTGGGCTAATGAATGCCAGTTTTGACATTGAGAATTAATGCAATAAAAATTTCAATGAGTAATCATGGGGCCTTTTGAAAAAATGGGCTGAAAATAATTGTGGCTGCGATACTGTACTGGTGAATCATGTTTGCCAGCATCGTGCGTCCTTTCCCTGTCTGCTCTTTCTTCCTCTTCTTAGGCAATCCCTTGAGATCAAGGATGACCTTCTTCCACTCGGGAATTGTACGGACTGAGGTGACCTCAATATCCGGTGCTGAATCGGCACACTGTGCCACAGGTGGGGCAGGTAGTGTTTGGTGAGGCAGGTGGGTGGACTGCTCTGATTTTGGAGCGCTCCTTCCGCTGTTTGCTGCGCTTGGCCTCCACTTGGGCCTGTTGCAGAAGTTGGAAATCGTTGACACCTTCACGGATGCTTCCTCTTCAGTTTGGGCGGTCGCGAGCAATCATATCGGTGGGGATGCTGCATTTTTTTCAGGGAGGCTTTGAGGACGTCCCTGGGATGTTTCCTCCGCCCTCCTGGCAACCATTTGCCGTGACAGAGCTCGAAGTAGGGAGCTTGTCCTGGGAATCTGGGGTTAAGTATGCGGACAATGAGGCCCACATCATCTGATCAACCATAACCAATGCCTCCTTACTGGGGGTGTTGACCTGAAAGAAAGCACCGACATTGTAGTGAGTGTCCTGCCATTGAATTTGCTGGGTTTTGTGGAGGCATCGCTGGTGATATTTCTTCATGGATTTAAGGTGTGCTTTGTACGTTGCCCATTCCGCTGGTGGGCACAGGAAGAGAGGTAGCACTGTGGACCGTGAGCTTGATGCCTGGCTTGAGGTCTTTGTGATCAAGCCCTCTTTTCCTCGGACAGTCGAAGGTTGTGCTGGTATACTGGAAGCGATGTTGAGTTTCTCTGTTGATATCTGCCCTTGCTGAGAGGAGGCTCCCAAGGTATGAGAAATGATCCACTTGTCCAATAGTTTGACCTGGATCTTTATAGTCAGCAGGGATGCTTTCATACACCTCTGTGAATGCGTTGATTATGTTTGGAACTCTGCTCTGAGTTTGGGCATACGCTATCGTCATCAGCTTGACCCGGCTCACTGACAGAGGTTGACATCATCTTGGTTCAGGAGTGGAGATGTCTTAGGTTGAGTAGTTTTCCACTTGTCCTGTATAATATCTCCACCCTGGTGGAGAAATGCATGAGGAAGATGCGGAGTGTTGTGGTGAGAGTGATGAGAAAGAGCGTTGGTGTGATGACACAGCCTTGCCTGACCCTTGTTTGACTTTGTATTGAGTCTTTGGCAGATCCGTTGATAAGGATCACGGTTTGCATGTCATTGTGCAGCAGGTAGAGGATGGTGATGAATTTCTGTCGGATTTGAGGAGGACACTCCACAGTCCTTCCTGGTCGATAGGGTCAAAGGCCTTTGTGAGGTCAAAGAAGACCATGAATAGAGGTTGTTACGGCTCTCTGTATTTTTCTTGGGCTTGTTTTTCTGTGAAGTTTATGTCCACTGTGCCTCTTGATAGACAAAATTCACATTGTGGTAGGAACTCTTCTGAGTGATTGAGGACGTTTACAATGACCTTACCTGTGGTGGACAAAAGAGATATCCCTCTATGTTGACCACAGTGATTACAATTACGGCATCTCAGAGGGCCCCTTACTGATCTCCTCTTTCAGGATGTATTCATGTCAAGAGTGCTTCTCTGGTGTATTTAGTATTTTGGTGGGGGTTCCATCTGCGCTGGCGGCCTTGTTGGTTCCTAGCTGTCGAATAGCCTTTTCATCCTCATGTTGAGCTGGGATTGTGCTGAGGTAGTGGCAAGTAGCATGCTGTGGGGTGTGGTCGAGGGCACTTAGGTTGCGGACTCAAGGAATCTGCCAAGAAAGATCTACTCAGACAGCGCCTCTCAAAAATCTGGCAACGCTCAGCGATTAGAAACCATGGAATGTCCACAGTGCCTGGTCTGCCCTTAAATCTACCATTATTAGCAACTGCAAGGACGCACTTGGTTCCTTCACCAGGCAACTGCAAGGCTGGTTTGACAAGAATGAGCAGGAGATCCCGGAGCTACTCAATTGCCAGCATAAGACATTCCTGAACTGCAAGCACCACCAAAGTCTGAGGGGAAAAATGTAGATCTAGAGACAAATGAAGGCCAAGAGGTCAAGGCCCACCACAAAAACCATGAGCTAAAGAAGAGATGGTGGGTGGAAAGAGCACAGGAAACACAGCTACTCACTGAAAGCTATGACATATGTGGATTCTTCACTGCAGTCAAGATCATTTCCTGCCCAAGAACCAATGCCATTGAGAGCTAAGAAGGAATGGTGTTCATCAAGGTTAGCGAGGCAGTCAGCGCTTGTTGGAAGGAGCACTTTGAGGATCTCCTCAATCGAGACTGAGTCCTCGACATGAGTGCCCTCGACCACATCCTTCGGCATTCTACCCACCAACATCTCTCACTGTTACCACTTGTTCACTACCTTCTCCAAACATGCTCAGTAGTTATACAACCCTGCTGAAAAGATAAAGCTGAGCTTAGAAAAGTACCATTTACCACCTAAAAAAAACTGCCTTACAGCAATTGAGTCCTTGTGAAGCCTCGTCACCATGACAACAGATTAATAAAGAAGGAAAATATCATAGAATTTGCAGTGCTGAAGGAGGCCATTCAGCCCATTCAGCCCGCACCGGCCCCTGGAAAGAGCAACCCACCCAAGCCCACAGTTCCACCTTATCACCTCAATCCAGTAACCCCACTCAGACACTAAGGGCAATTTAGCATGGCCAATCCACCTAACCCGCACATGTTTGGACTGTGGGAGGAAACAGGAGCACCCGGAGGAAACCCACGCACACACAGGGAGAACGTGAGAACTGCGCACAGACAGTGACCCAACTGGGAATTGAACCTGGGACTCTGGAGCTGTGAAGCAACTGTGCTAACCACTATGCTACCGTGCTGTCCAGGTTGAACTGGAACAACTGTTCAGGGACAACTAGGGCCCAGTATACTGAGCCCATGGCTAACCACATAATAACATAAGAATTACATAGAATATACAGCAAAGAGACCATTCAGCCCAGCCTGTCTATGCTGCCATGAGCCTCCTCCTGCCATACTTCAGCTAACCCCATCAACAAATCCCACTATTCCTTGCTCCATGTTGATCCAGCTTCTACGCCTCAAATGGCCAAAATCTGTTCCACTGGGTATGATAGAATATTTTTTACTGAATAAACCAGAACGCATATGCGATATGGAAAATTTGAGAAAGGAATTTGAGGTTGGAGGTCGAAAGCAGTCTAAAGCAGTGGCGGCGCGGTAGCACAGTGGTCAGCACTGCTGCCTCACAGCTCCAGCGACCCAGGTTCAATTCCGGCATCGGGTGACTGTCTGTGTGGAGTCTGCACCTTCTACCCCCTATCTGCGTGGGTTTTCTCCGGGTGCTCCAGTTTCCTCCCACTGGCCAAAGATATGCAGGTCAAGTTGATTGGCCATGCTAAATTGCCTTCTTGTCCAAAAGGTTAGGTGGGGTTACTGGGTTACGGGAATAGGGTGGAGGTGTGGACTTAGGTACAGTGCCCTTTTCAAGGGCCAGTAGACTTGATGGGCCGAATGGCCTTCTTCTGCATTGTAAATTCTATGATTCTATGAAAAGACTTCATAAATCCCATTTTCTGAGGGCGAAGTGAAACGGGAAGACAGAAGTTGATTTTTTCAGAAACCTCTAAGGCGGTCTACTGTTAAGTTTGCAAGTTGTTCCCTGACCCCAGTAAAGGGAAACAAGCTTTCATCGGCATGTTCTCTAACTGGAGAAATGTTGAAGAGATATTGCTGATCATGAAACTTTTGAAAGTCATTTTAACGCTGTGTGTGCATTCGTTCAAACATATAAACTGTCTGGAAGATTCTTTGATTATTTGGCTCAGATTGAAAAGGATCGTTCTTATTGGAGGAAAGTGCTGAGACATACTGTTGCCACTGTCTTCACTGGGACTACCTCGCAAAGGATATGATGAGTCATCATTGCCAAGTTCAAGGAGGCCATTTTTTTTTAGCCTACCTTGAATATCTCAGTGAATTTGATGAGCTTCTCAAAGAGCATTTGAAAAGTTATCAATACTGTGGCTCAGGGAAGACCAACTTTTTAACGCACCAAACTTACGATGACTTCATTACTATAATGACAGAGTGGCTCATAAACCAATTAATTAATAAGTAAAAAATTCCAAATACTATTCCATAATAGTTGATTCAACACCAGACGTCTGTCACGTGAACCAATTAACATTAATTTTAAGACACGTGACCAGCGATGGAGAAGTTGTAGAACAATTTCGCCATTTTGTCCAGGTACAATCCTATACTTCTGAGTGTCTGGACACAACTGTTTGTACAAGTTTAAGTTTGGACATCAAAAACTGTCGAGGGCAGAGCTTCGATAATGCCGCAAATATAACAGGAAAATATTCAGCAAGACTGAACAATGCAAGCCCCTGTGCATTATTCATCCCATGTTCCAGTCACTCCTTGAATTTAATCTGCAACGCTGCAGCTGAATCCTGTGAGGCAGCCGTACATTTTTCTGACTTAACCTGTGTCTTCTGTTTTTGATTTCCACGCATTGGTGGAATTTGTTGCAATCATTCTTGGAGCAGGCAAATGGAAAACATTTGATGCTCAAAAGAATTCCTGACATCAAATGGTCCGCTTATGCAGATGCTATTTTGGATTTGAAAATGAACTTTGTTGATATAAAGGAAACCTTATCAGACAATAGCCGCATCAAAAGCAGGGAAACCATGTGTGAAAGGTGAAGCAAAATCCTTAGCAAGGAAGTTTGAAAAGTACGATATTACAGTTTTTACTGTTTTCTGGAACCGTTTGCTTCAAAGAATTAATGCCATCAGCAAATCACTGCAAAATGTGGTCACACATTTATTGAATGCTGCACAATTGTTGGTCTCAGTTAAAAGTTTTGTCTTGGAAGTTCAAAATGACTGTAGCTCGGTGGAAGCAGAGGCATTAACATTAGCAAAAAATATAGGCCACTTTGATGATGAGAAGTATACAGACGCAGGAAGATATTTTTAGATGAAATGAGAGACAATGAAATCACTTTAAAAGGGAAAGAGAAGATCATTGTTAAGACTGTCAATGTTATTTGTGACACAATAATGGGGTATTTGCAGAGTAGAAGTGAATCACTGAAGAAAACCGCTGATTTCTGTTGCATGCACTTCGATGCTAAAAGCCACTGCGGTAAGAAATTAAGTGAATTTTACCGGGAGGATGAAGTGAAACAATTCATTCAGTTTAATAATGATGAACTCTGTTCTTCGAGACCATCAGCTGATTGCAGAAACTAGTATGTGATGGGTTACAGACAGCCTTTCCAAATGTGGAAACCATTCTAAAAATATTTTTAACAATATTTGTCACAAATGCTTCTTGTGAACATTCTTTTTCTGTATTGACAAGAGTTAAAAATTACTTGCAAAACAGGATGAGTCAGGAAAATTTGACAAGTTCAGCAATATTGATGAGCAAAAGTGTGTCTTTAATAGATTTTACCTATAATGCAATTGATGATTTTGTGAACAAAAAGTGTAGAAGAAAAGCTATCTAAATTGCCATGGCAAGAAGGGATGAAGCAAGGTTAGGGATCCTATGAAGAAAATCTTTAAACATTAGCTGTCTTCCATATTCGTAGAATCCATAACCAAAAAATCCCTACAGTTCAGAAGGAGGCCATTCAGCCCACTGAGTCCGCACTGGCCCTCCAAAAGAGTGCTCTAACTAGGCCCATTCTCCTGCCCTATTCCCATAATCCTGTAAACCCGCCAAACCTGCACACGTTTGGACACTAAGCGCAAATTTATCATGGCTAATTCCCCTAACCTGCATATCTTTGGACTGTGGGAGGAAATCGGAGCACCTGGAGGAAACCCACACTGACACGGGGAGAACGTGCAAACACCACCCAAACAGTCACCCAAGGCCGTAATTAAACCCGGGTCCCTGGAGCTATGAGGCAGCAGTGCTTACCACTGTGCCACCATGCCGCCCTTGTTTAAATTCTCTTGCTTAAATTCTGGTTTTCAAAGTGAGCCATTGTTGGTCAGATATATTGGTGCAGCTGGTCACATGTGGATTGTTATGGGATTGCTAGAGACTCCAGAGTGTATTATGAAGCTCACCTGGCCTGTAACTTTTATGTTGAATTTGGCTAGGATGAGCACAAGAACAAAGAACAAAGAACAAAGAAATGTACAGCACAGGACAGGCCCTTCGGCCCTCCAAGCCTGCGCCGACCACGCTGCCTGTCTAAACTGAAATCTTCTACACTTCCAGGGTCCGCATCCCTCTATTCCCATCCTATTCATGTATTTGTCAAGATGCCCCTTAAACGTCACTATCGGCCCTGCTTCCACCACCTCCTCCGGTAGCGAGTTCCAGGCACCCACTACTCTCTGTGTAAAAAAACTTAGTTCGTACATCTCCTCTAAACTTTGCTCCTCACACCTTAAACCTATGCCCCCTAGTAATTGACCCCTCCACCCTGGGAAAAAGTCTCTGACTGTCCACTCTGTCTATGCCCCTCATAATTTTGTATACCTCTATCAGGTCAACCCTCAACCTCCGTCGTTCCAGTGAGAACAAACCGAGTTTATTCAACCTCTCCTCATACCTTATGTCTCCATACCAGGCAACATCCTGGTAAATCTCCTCTGCACTCTCTTGAAAGCCTCCATATCCTCCTGGTAGTGTGGCGACCAGAATTGAACACTATACTCTCTGTGTGGCCTAACTAAGGTTCTATACACCTAGAACACGAGCCTTCACTTCAGGTGTGATTCATCAGACTTCCCAGGCACTTTTATTAAAACAAAGTTTATTATAAGAATGTAGTTAACATATATAAAACACTTAGCAAGAAGTTGTTCTGAAAAACAAACATGAAAAACACACAACAGCTACAAAAATCTATATTTATAACTCTTAATGAATCCCACTTAGTAGCAGTTACAATTCAATACAAAATCCAATAAACCAAAACGCCTTTCAAGGGCGTAACCCAGTACAGTGTAATCTCAGTTGAATGGGACTGGTCCTTTCCCTGAGATTCTGGTCCAGATTCCAATCGGCAGATACAAAATTCCATCCAGAAAGTGACTCTATCTTTAAAGTTACCAAGGCAGTTCGCTCCACCCAATGTGCTTTCAGGTCACTGGAACGGCTTTAAAATAAAAACACAGAAAACGGGGAAACACTGCTTCTCTTCTGCAGTCAGTCCAAACCAACACACCAAACTGAAACCCAAACACGAAACCTCCTCTCACCTGACAGCCACAGCTCAGTTCCACCAACAAATGACTTCACTAAAGCCGTGCTAGAAGCCATGTGGTAAGGCAAAAACCGTTCTTGAAGGGCCACTCACGTGACAGGATAGTTCTAATCACCATCGCTTTCAAAACTGGCCTTCAGAAAGTCTCTTCAGGCGAAAGAACAGAATCCTACAGACACAACCATTGATACTGGACGTTCCATTCATGTGAATGTATGGCAATTTCTTCTTTGATTTTGTGGGAGGAAGTAGGAAGTTAACTTTTGAAATTGCTTGAAACTCTGGCATACACTGAATGGCAGCAGATGCATCTTTTTTATTGGAGTATATGCTCCTGCACTGGGCTGGCTCATTCTGTCCCGAACTGGCCTGTGCTACAATGATGTCAGCGGCTGATGTTTCCATCTCGTTGCTCATCAGCAAGTTCCATAGGCACACACGTTGCAATATTGACCATCTTTATCGCCATTCTGACAAGAGGTAAGCTTGGATTTCAATTCAGCAATTATTCATACAGGCATTATTTTACAAGTTAAAAAGCACTAAAGCAGTTGAGCAGTTTTAGTGGCTTGCACCTTTGCATCCTGTGGGGTGAGAGTGGGCAGAGTCGGGACGGGTGGGGGGGAGGGGGGAGATGTGTGACATCATGGGGCAGTCCTTTAAAACAGAGATGAGGAGGAATTTCTTCAGCCAGAAGATGGTGAATCTGTGGAACTCTTTGCCGCAGAAGGTTGTGGAGGCCAAATCACTGAGCGTCTTTAAGACAGAGATAGATAGGTTCTTGATCAATAAGAGGATCAGGGGTTATGGGGAGAAGGCAGGAGAATGGGGATGACAAAAATATCTGCCATGATTGAATGGCGGAGCAGACTTGATGGGCCGAGTGGCCTAATTCTGCTCCTATGTCTTATGGTCTTATGGTCCAGAATTGAAGGTGAGCACTGGACCCCACAAAGTATAAATCCACCACTGAAAAAAATTAGATTATGATACAATATGCTTAACAGTTATACACAGGTTTGAGGATGGACATGCATTACAAAGTACACCTTTATCTACAATGGTCTCATTAACACAAAATCCTTTTAAACACACCAGATGACCATGGACAAATAGACTCTCCAACCTGAACCCCAAGTGAATGTTTGCGGCGGTCTCCTCAGAATTCCCCTTGATGATTGTCACAAGAGAGTTTCCAAACTCCACTCTCAAAAACATGCTTTAAAACCTTCTCTCAAAGTAATGCTCTCCTGCCATTTTTGTACTGAAATCCAGTCCAGGTTTTACAAATGCCACTTTTAAACAATGCTTCCACTCCACTTTTAACAGCAAATCCAGTCTAAGATGATGCATCAATCCATTTAGGATTTCCCTGCCTTGACTGCTATGCAAACTATTCACAATTGCTTTAACATTTAATTCCCAGACTGTATTAAAATGACATCAAGCATTTCACCTACCTCTGAAATCTGCTGTTCCACTTTAAAGTTGGTTACTGCAATTGTCTCTAACTCAGAACACTTTGTTTACTCTTCCTTGAATTCTTCTGAACAATACCTTGGTCTTTCTTCACTTAACTTTAAATGTCTTAAAGATTCTTTCAGTCCCAATTTCCTGGTTTTCTGGGCTATAACTTGTACTTGAGGAAACCTGCATCTTTGCAACTTCCGTCCTGTCCAGTCTTTCTTCTGACAGAGTTAAGAGCGGTTCACTCACCGAAGTCCTGTCTCCAACTGCCCACAATTTCAGTTAGCGGTAGTAGTTTCTCTACTTTTTCAGTTAAGGAGCCGCGAGGTTTTGCTGCAGCTTTACAAAATCCTGGTTAGACCACATTTGGAATATTGTGTCCAGTTTTGGTCGCCTCATCATACGAAGGATGTTGATGCTTTGGCGAGGGTACAGACGATATTTACCAGGATGCTACCTGGACTGGAGGGCATGTCTTATGAAGAAAGATTGAGGGAGCTAGGAGCAAAGAAGGAAGAGAGGTAACTTGAAAGAGGTGTACAAGGTGATGAGAGGCATGGATAGAGTGGATATCCAGAGACTGTTCCCCAGGGCGGAAATGGCTGTCACGAGGTGATTGGAGGAAGGTATAAGGGAGATGTCAGAGGTAGCTTCTTTACACAGAGAGTGGTGACTGCGTGGAATACACTCCCAGCGGAGGTAGTGGAGTCAGAGTCATTAGGGACATTTAAGCAACTCTTCGACGGGCACATGGACAGCAGTAAATTGAAGGGGTGTAGGTTAGGTTGATCTTGGATTAGGATAAGTGGTTGGCACAACATTGTGGGCCGAAGGGCCTGTACTGTGCTGTACTGTTCTATGTTTTATGTTTACAAGGCCCCAGTTGCTAAGCAACACCCACATGATAATGCCTTTTATGTACTCTTCATGCCAAAGTCCGTCTGAACACAATAGAGAGACAGTTGGAATGTAACCAACCACGACACATATCAACACCTTTGTTCAGCATTAATCTAACTATAAGTTTTACCCTTCCAGGCGCAAAAACATTAAATTAAATCCAATTAAAACTATGCCTTGCTTCTAGTTTTTACCAATACAAATATAAATCCCTTAAAACTACCATTGTTTTCAATGGAGTATATGCTCCTGCACTGGGCTGGCTCATTCTGCCCGGAACTGGCCTGTGCTACAATGATGTCAGCGGCTGATGTTTCCATCTCGTTGCTCATCAGCAAGTTCCATAGGCACACACGTTGCAATATTGACCATCTTTCTCGCCATTCTGACAAGAGGTAAGCTTGGACTTCAATTCAGCAATTATTCATACAGGCATTATTTTACAAGTTAAAAAGCACTAAAGCAGTTGAGCAGTTTTAATGGTTTGCACCTTTGCATCCTGTCAATGCCGGTTAGTGATTAGTACCAACGTTGCCAAATTAATCAACACGTAAGAGCATAACTCTCCTGAACACTTGAGTGCCAAAACTGATTCCTGCTTGTGATTTCTGAAGACTGCTTCGTACAATCTGTAGTTCTGAAGTTTAGATTGTTTTTAGAGTTCTTAATGATATAGCACTGAGAAGCGAAAAAACAGCCAGACCCATTGTGGTTTTCATGAACTTCACTGACGGCACGTCACTGCTAGATTACACACTCCAAATTGCAGATTATCTTACACTGTCTGGGTGTGATCAAGTTGCCGAACTGGGATGCTGCAACAGCACTTACCAGCGTTGTGTCATCACTCTCATGTTATGGGCCAGGGTTTAGAGAACCCCAAAGTGTATCATGGAGTTCACCTGAGCCACGACTTTTAACAGATTGTGGTATGGGGAGCACACGGTCCACTCTACAGGTGTGGTGCAAACAGAGCTTTACAGTACTTTTAAATTAAAACAATGTTTATTCTATGAACTCAAGTTAACCTTTTTAAAACATACAGTGAACATCTTAGCAACCATCAATTCAAATACAACCCCCAAAGAATGCAACACTAAGCTTTCCTTTTAACATCCATAAGACTTAAAAAATCTACAAAACAGAAAGACATCAGGCTTAACTTCACTGCTGAGAACATTTATCATTCTGAATTCACCAAATGATCAAGAGATAGTCTTTTCATGGCAGAGAGAACAGCAGTACAGCTGCTCTGTCTGGCTTCAGCTCCCACACTGAAAATGAAACTAAAACACACCCTGCAGCAAACAGCCTAAAATGAAAGTAAAAAGCTGACAGACAGCCAAGCTCCACCCACACTCTGACATCACTGATAAGCACCCATTGCTTAAAGGTACATTTCTTAAACACCCATTTCCTAAAGGTACTCTCACATGACACTCATATCAAAGTATCTGCTCACTCACTCTCATCCCTCTGCCTCACCGTAATGCAGGCTTCTATCAAGTTAGATCGCATATCTGACCTACTGCTGTGAGAGTCAAGTCTGTGCCTTGCTGGCAGTTCCATGTAAAACCCCTGGAACACAATCAAGCTTTGATTTTGGAAAGAAAAATCAAGCCAAATCCTGATTTTTCTGATTGAAGCTTGTTCAGATGAATTCCGCCGAATGTGTGGATCTTCACCAGCCACAAACCGACCTTCGGCCTAGAGTCAAGCTGTTAAGTGTCATGGGAATGTCACTTTAAGAAATGTTTGTCTTCCCAGTGGCTGCAGTGATGTCAGTGTGTGGAGGGAGCTGGGCTCTGGCTCTGCTATTTACTTTCATTTTGAGCTAGAAGCTGTTTTTGGCTCTGAGTTTTAGTTTCATTTTCAGTTGGGGAGCTGCATTCAAACCAAGAAGGTGTATTTTCGTCTCTCTCTCTGCATGCTAAAGAATGTCTCCAGATCACTTGATAATTTCAAAGTAATACCTGTTTCTGTAAGGAATGCAAACCTACTGTTTTTGTAGGGAAAAAAGGGTGTTTGGCTTATGGATGTTGTTAGGAAAGTTACTAAGGGTTACCGATAGAGTACTGAATCTTTGGGGGGAGTATCAGTGTTGGTAGTTGATAAGATGTTTACTGTGGGTTTATAAAATGTTAACTGGATTCATAGATTAAACATTGTTTTGTTTAATATACTTTTGATCTCTGTTGCATCACACGTGGAAAGTGGGCCCTTGTGCTCCCCATAATCAAAATCTATTAAAAGTAGTAGATCAGGAGAACTCCATGATATACTTTGGTGTTCTCTAAACCCTGGCCCATAACATAAAGAATGAAATTCCGAAACACTTTTCGCTCAAAATGTAGAAAATGTTTTCCTCAATGTGGCCCTAGAGATGGGTGTAATTGGCACTTTTGGAACCGGGGCAGGAGTAGGCCATTCGGCCCTTTGAGCCTGCTCCACCATTCAATAAGAATGGCTGATCTGATTTTGGCCTCAACGCCACATTCCCGCCCAATCCTGGTGAACTTTAATGCCCTTGTTAGCCAGGAATCCACCTCTGCCTTAAGAATATTAATTGTCCTTACTTCTACCACTCTCCAAGGAAGAGGGCTCTAAAGATTCGCTATCCCCGAAGATAAATATTCCTACTAATCGCTGTCTTAAATGGGAGATCCCCTTATTTTTTAAACCATGTTCAATAGTTCTACTCTCTCCCAGGAGGGGAAACATTCTTTCAGAATCCACGCTGCCAAATCCCCTCAGGATCTTATATTGCTATTTTTTAAGCTCTGTGGATACAGACTGACTCTGTTCAACATTTCCTCATAAGACACATCCATCCCAGATATCAGCCAAGTGATCCTTCTGTGAACTGCTTCTAATGCATTTATATCCTTTCTTAAATAAGGAGACCAAAACTGTACACAATACTCTAGATTTGGTCCCACTAAGGCCTTGTACAGCTGCAGTAAAAGTAGCCTACTTATATGTTCCATTTCCCTTGCAATAAACAACAACATGAAATGTGCTAATCACTTGCAGTAGCTGCGTATAGTATTTAGTGATACATGTACCAGGACAAGCAGATAACTCTGTACCCTGAGGTCCCACAGAACTCCATTCAGTCAGCTTTGACCCTTCGAAGGTGCACCTCACACAGGCCAATTACCCTGCCCTATCCCTTAAACCCTACGCATTGATCAGGGGAAATTCACCAAACCTGCACATTCTTGGACACGAAGGGGCAATTTAACACGACCGGGAGCAGAGACTGGGGAGCTGAGGAACAGAGAGTAGGAAACTGAGGAGAGGAACAGGGAAACTGAGGAACAGAGACTGGGGAATGAGGAACAGAGACTGGGAAACTAAGGAACAGAGACTGGGGAATGAGGAACAGAGACTGGGAAACTGAGGAGCAGAGACAGGCGAATGAGCAGCAGAGACTGGGGAATGAGGAGCAGAGACTGGGGAATGAGGTGCAGAGACTGGGGAATGAGGTGCAGAGACTGGAAAACTGAGGAGCAGAGACTGGGGAATGAGATGCAGAGACTGGGAAACTGAGGAGCAGAGACTGGGAAACTGAGGAACAGAGACTGGGGCATGAGGAGCAGAGACTGGGATACTGAGGAGCAGAGACTGGGACGCTGAGGAGCCGAGACTGGGGAATGAGGAACTGCGCCAGGGGAATGAGGAGCAGAAACTGGGAATGAGGAACAGAGACTTGGGAATGAGGAACAGAGACTGGGAAATGAGGAACAGAGACTGGGGAATGAGGAACAGAGACTGGGGAATGAGAAACAGAGACTGGGGAATGAGGAGCAGAGGCTGGGGAATGAGGAACAGAGACTTGGGAATGAGGAACTGAGGCTGGGGAATGAGGAACAGAGTCTGGGAATGAGGGGCAGAGACTGGGGAATGAGGAACAGAGACTGGGGAATGAGGAACAGAGACATGGGAATGAGGAACAGAGACTGGGGAATGAGGAACACAGACTGGGGAATGAGGGGCAGAGACTGGGGAATGAGGAACAGAGACTGGGGAATGAGGAACAGAGACTGGGAAACTGAGGAGCAGAGACTGGGGAATGAGGAGCAGAGACTGAGGAATGAGAGCAGAGACTGGGGAATGAGGGGCAGAGACTGGGGCATGAGCAGCAGAGACTGGGAAACTGAGGAGCAGAGACTGGGGAAAGAGGAACAGAGACTGGGGAATGAGGAACAGAGACGGGGGAATGAGGAGCAGAGACTGGGAAATGAGGAGCAGTCTCTGGGGAATGAGGAGCAGAGACTGGGGAATACGGAAAAGAGACTGGGGAATGAGGAGCAGAGACTGGGAAACTGAGGAGCAGAGACTGGGAAACTGAGGAACAGAGACAGGGGAATGAGGAGCAGAGACTGGGAAACTGAGGAGCTGAGACTGGGGAATGAGGAGCAGAGACTGGGAAACTGAGGAACAGAGACAGGGGAATGAGGAGCAGAGACTGGGAAACTGAGGAACAGAGACTGGGGAATGATGAGCAGAGACTGGGGAATGAGGAACAGAGACTCGCGGAAGAGGAATAGAGACTGGGAAACTGAGGAGCAGAGACTGGGGAATGAGGAACTGAGACAAGGGAAGGAGGAACAGAGACAGGGAAACTGAGGAGCTGAGACTGGGGAATGAGGAACAGATACTGGGGAATGAGGAGCAGAGACTGGGAAACAGAGGAGCAGAGACTGGGGAATGAGGAACAGAGGCTGGGAAACTGAGGAGCAGACACTTGGAAACTGAGGAACAGATAATGGGGAATGAGGAGCAGAGGCTGGGAAACTGAGGAGCAGAGACTGGGGAAAGAGGAACAGAGACAGGGGAATGATGAGCAGAGACTGGGAAACTGAGGAACAGAGACTGGGGAATGAGGAGCAGAGACTGGGAAACTGAGGAGCAGGGACTGGGGAAAGAGGAACAGAGACTGGGGAATGAGGAGCAGAGACTGGGGAATGAGGAACAGAGACTGGGTATTGAGAAACAGAGACTGGGGAATGAGGTGCAGAGACTTGGGAATGAGGAACTGAGGCTGGGGAATGAGGAACAGAGACTGAAGAAAGAGGAAAGACTGGGGAATGAGGAACAGAGACTGGGGAATGAGGGGCAGAGACTGGGGAATGAGGGGCAGAGACTGGGGAATAATGAAAAGAGACTGGGGAATGAGGAGCAGAGACTGGGAAACTGAGGAGCAGAGACTGGGGAATGAGGAACAGAGACTCGGGAATGAGGAGCAGAGACTGGGAAATGAGGAGCAGGCTCTGGGGAATGAGGAGCAGAGACTGGGGAATAAGGAAAAGAGACTGGGGAATGAGGAGCAGAAACTGGGGAATGAGGAGCAGTGACTGGGGAATGATGAGCAGAGACTGGGAAACTGAGGAACAGAGACTGGGGCATGAGGAGCAGAGACTGGGAAACTGAGGAGCAGAGACTGGGGAATGAGGAACAGAGACTGGGGAATGAGGAACAGAGACGGGGGAATGAGGAGCAGAGACTGGGAAATGAGGAGCAGACTCTGGGGAATGAGGAGCAGAGACTGGGGAATAAGGAAAAGAGACTCGGGAATGAGGAGCAGAGACTGGGGAAAGAGGAACAGAGACTGGGGAACGAGGAACAGAGACGGGGGAATGAGGAGCAGAGACTGGGAAATGAGGAGCAGACCCTGGGGAATGAGGAGCAGAGACTGGGGAATAAGGAAAAGAGACTGGGGAATGAGGAGCAGAGACTGGGAAACTGAGGAGCAGAGACTGGGAAACTGAGGAACAGAGACAGGGGAATGAGGAGCAGAGACTGGGAAACTGAGGAGCTGAGACTGTGGACTGAGGAGCAGAGACTGGGAAACTGAGGAACAGAGACAGGGGAATGAGGAGCAGAGACTGGGAAACTGAGGAACAGAGACTGGGGAATGAGGAGCAGAGACCGGGGAATGAGGAACAGAGACTCGCGGAAGAGGAGTAGAGACTGGGAAACTGAGGAGCAGAGACTGGGGAATGAGGAACAGAGACAGGGGAATGAGGAGCAGAGACTGGGAAACAGAGGAGCTGGGACTGGGGAATGAGGAACAGATACTGGGGAATGAGGAGCAGAGACTGGGAAACAGAGGAGCAGAGACTGGGGAAAGAGGAACAGAGACAGGGGAATGATGAGCAGAGACTGGGTATCTGAGGAACAGAGACTGGGGAATGAGGAGCAGAGACTGGGAAACTGAGGAGCAGGGACGGGGGAAAGAGGAACAGAGACTGGGTAATGAGGAGCAGAGACTGGGGAATGAGGAACAGAGACTGGGGAATGAGAAACAGAGACTGGGGAATGAGGAGCAGAGACTTGGGAATGAGGAACTGAGGCTGGGGAATGAGGGGCAGAGACTGGGGAATGAGCGGCAGAGACTGGGAAACTGAGGAGCAGACACTTGGAAACTGTGGAACAGATAATGGGGAATGAGGAGCAGAGACTGGGGAATGAGGAATAGAGACTGGGGAATGAGTAACAGAGACGGGGGAACGAGGAACAGAGACAGGGGAATGATGAGCAGAGACTGGGAAACTGAGGAACAGAGACTGGGGCATGAGGAGCAGAGACTGGGAAACTGAGGAGCAGAGACTGGGGAAAGAGGAACAGAGACTGGGGAATGAGGAACAGAGACTGAAGAAAGAGGAAAGACTGGGGAATGAGGAACAGAGACTGGGGAATGAGGGGCAGAGACTGGGGAATGAGGGGCAGAGACTGGGGAATAATGAAAAGAGACTGGGGAATGAGGAGCAGAGACTGGGAAACTGAGGAGCAGAGACTGGGGAATGAGGAACAGAGACAGGGGAATGAGGAGCAGAGACTGGGAAACAGAGGAGCTGGGACTGGGGAATGAGGAACAGATACTGGGGAATGAGGAGCAGAGACTGGGAAACAGAGGAGCAGAGACTGGGGAAAGAGGAACAGAGACAGGGGAATGATGAGCAGAGACTGGGTATCTGAGGAACAGAGACTGGGGAATGAGGAGCAGAGACTGGGAAACTGAGGAGCAGGGACGGGGGAAAGAGGAACAGAGACTGGGTAATGAGGAGCAGAGACTGGGGAATGAGGAACAGAGACTGGGGAATGAGAAACAGAGACTGGGGAATGAGGAGCAGAGACTTGGGAATGAGGAACTGAGGCTGGGGAATGAGGGGCAGAGACTGGGGAATGAGCGGCAGAGACTGGGAAACTGAGGAGCAGACACTTGGAAACTGTGGAACAGATAATGGGGAATGAGGAGCAGAGACTGGGGAATGAGGAATAGAGACTGGGGAATGAGTAACAGAGACGGGGGAACGAGGAACAGAGACAGGGGAATGATGAGCAGAGACTGGGAAACTGAGGAACAGAGACTGGGGCATGAGGAGCAGAGACTGGGAAACTGAGGAGCAGAGACTGGGGAAAGAGGAACAGAGACTGGGGAATGAGGAACAGAGACTGTGGAATGAGGAGCAGAGACTGGGAAATGAGTAGCAGACTCTGGGGAATGAGGAGCAGAGACTGGGGAATAAGGAAAAGAGACTGGGGAATGAGGAGCAGAGACTGGGGAACTGTGGAGCAGAGACTGGGGAATGAGGAACAGAGACTCGGGGATGAGGAGCAGAGACTGGGAAATGAGGAGCAGACTCTAGGGAATAAGGAGCAGAGACTGGGGAATAAGGAAAAGAGACTGGGGAATGAGGAACAGAGACTGGGGAATGAGGAACAGAGACTGGGGAATGAGCAGCAGAGACTGGGAAATGAGGAGCAGACTCTAGGGAATGAGGAGCAGAGACTGGGGAAAAAGGAAAAGAGACTGGGGAATGAGGAGCAGAGACTGGGAAACTGAGGAGCAGAGACTGGGAAACTGAGGAACAGAGACAGGGGAATGAGGAGCAGAGACTGGGGAATGAGAAGCAGAGACTGGGAAACTGAGGAGCAGTGACTGAGGAATGAGGAGCAGAGACTGGGGAATGAGGAACAGAGACTGGGAAACTGAGGAGCTGAGACTGTGGAATAAGGAACAGAGACTGGGGAATGAGGAACTGAGACAAGGGAAGGAGGAACAGAGACTGGGAAACTGAGGAGCTGAGACTGTGGAATGACGAACAGATACTGGGGAATGAGGAGCAGAGACTGGGGAATGAGGAACAGAGACTGGGAAACTGAGGAGCTGAGACTGTGGAATAAGGAACAGAGACTGGGGAATGAGAAGCAGAGACTGGGAAACTGAGGAGCAGTGACTGAGGAATGAGATGCAAAGACTGGGAAACTGACGGGCAGAGACTGGGAAACTGAGGAGCAGAGACAGGGGAATGAGGAGCAGAGACTGGAGAATGAGGAACAGAGACTGGGGGATGAGGAGCAGACCCTGGGGAATGAGGAACAGAGACTCGCGGAAGAGGAGTAGAGACTGGGAAACTGAGGAGCAGAGACTGGGGAATGAGGAACTGAGACAAGGGAAGGAGGAACAGAGACTGGGAAACTGAGGAGCTGAGACTGTGGAATGACGAACAGATACTGGGGAATGAGGAGCAGAGACTGGGGAATGAGAAACAGAGACTGGGAAACTGAGGAGCCGAGACTGTGGAATGAGGAACAGATACTGGGGAATGAGGAGCAGAGACAGGGGAATGAGGAACAGAGACTGGGGAATGAGGAGCAGAGATTGTGAAATAGAGGAGCAGAAACTGGCGAATGAGGAGCAGAAACTGAGAAACTGAGGAGCAGACACTTGGAAACTGTGGAACAGATAATGGGGAATGAGGAGCAGAGACTGGGGAATGAGGAATAGAGACTGGGGAATGAGTAACAGAGACTGGGGAATGATGAACAGAGACAGGGGAATGATGACCAGAGACTGGGAAACTGAGGAACAGAGACTAGGGCATGAGGAGCAGAGACTGGGAAACTGAGGAGCAGAGACTGGGGAATGTGGAACAGAGACTGGGGAATGGTGAGCAGAGATTGGGAAACAGAGGAGCAGCGACTGGGGAATGAGGAGCAGAAACTGGGAAACTGAGGAGCAGACACTTGGAAACTGTGGAACGATAATGGGGAATGAGGAGCAGAGACTTGGGAATGAGGAATAGAGACTGGGGAATGAGTAACAGAGACTGGGGAATGAGGAACAGAGACAGGGGAATGATGAGCAGAGACTGGGAAACTGAGGAACAGAGACTAGGGAATGAGGAACAGAGACTGGGGAAAGAGGAACAGAGACTGGGGAATGAGGAACAGAGACTGGGGAATGAGGAACAGAGACTGGGAAACTGAGGAGCAGAGACTGGGGAATGAGGAGCAGTGACTGGGAAACTGAGGAACAGAGACAGGGGAATGAGGAGCAGAGACTGGGAAACTGAGGAACAGAGACTGGGGAATGAGGAGCAGAGACTGGGGAATGAGGAGCAGAGACTGGGGAATGAGGAACAGAGACTGGGGAATGAGGAACAGAGACTCGCGGAAGAGGAGTAGACACTGGGAAACTGAGGAGCAGAGACTGGGGAATGAGGAACTGAGACAATGGAAGGAGGAACAGAGACTGGGAAACTGAGGAGCTGAGACTGGGGAATGAGGAACAGATACTGGGGAATGAGGAGCAGAGACTTGGGAATGAGGAACTGAGGCTGGGGAATGAGGAACAGAGACTGAAGAAAGAAGAAAGACTGGGGAATGAGGAACAGAGACTGGGGAATGAGGGGCAGAGACTGGGGAATGAGGGGCAGAGACTGGGAAACTGAGGAGCAGACACTTGGAAACTGTGGAACAGATAATGGGGAATGAGGAGCAGAGACTGGGGAATGAGGAATAGAGACTGGGGAATGAGTAACAGAGACTGGGGAACGAGGAACAGAGACTGTGGAATGAGGAGCAGAGACTGGGAAATGAGTAGCAGACTCTGGGGAATGAGGAGCAGAGACTGGGGAATAAGGAAAAGAGACTGGGGAATGAGGAGCAGAGACTGGGAAACTGAGGAGCAGAGACTGGGGAATGAAGAACAGAGACTCGGGAATGAGGAGCAGAGACTGGGAAACTGAGGAGCAGAGTTGGGGAATGAGGAACAGAGACTCGGGAATGAGAAGCAGAGACTGGGAAACTGAGGAGCAGAGACTGGGGAATGAGATGCAGAGACTGGAAAACTGAGGAGCAGAGACTGAGAAACTGAGGAGCAGAGACAGGGGAATGAGGAGCAGGGACTGGAGAATGAGGAACAGAGACTGGGGGATGAGGAGCAGAGCCTGGGGAATGAGGAACAGAGACTCGCGGAAGAGGAGTAGAGACTGGGAAACTGAGGAGCAGAGACTGGGGAATGAGGAACTGAGACAAGGGAAGGAGGAACAGAGACTGGGAAACTGAGGAGCTGAGACTGTGGAATGACGAACAGATACTGGGGAATGAGGAGCAGAGACTGGGGAATGAGGAACAGAGACTGGGAAACTGAGGAGCTGAGACTGTGGAATAAGGAACAGATACTGGGGAATGAGGAGCAGAGACTGGGGAATGAGGAACAGAGACTGGGGAATGAGAAGCAGTGATTGTGAAACAGAGGAGCAGAAACTGGCGAATGAGGAGCAGAAACTGGGAAACTGAGGAGCAGACACTTGGAAACTGTGGAACAGATAATGGGGAATGAGGAGCAGAGACTGGGGAATGAGGAATAGAGACTGGGGAATGAGTAACAGAGACTGGGGAATGAGGAACAGAGACAGGGGAATGATGACCAGAGACTGGGAAACTGAGGAACAGAGACTAGGGCATGAGGAGCAGAGACTGGGAAACTGAGGAGCAGAGACTGGGAAACTGAGGAACAGAGACAGGGGAATGAGGAGCAGAGACTGGGAAACAGAGGAGCAGAGACTGGGGAATGAGATGCAAAGACTGGGAAACTGAGGGGCAGAGACTGGGAAACTGAGGAGCAGAGACAGGGGAATGAGGAGCAGAGACTGGAGAATGAGGAACAGAGACTGGGGGATGAGGAACAGAGACTGGGGAATGAGGAACAGAGACTGGGGAATGAGGAACAGAGACTCGCGGAAGAGGAGTAGAGACTGGGAAACTGAGGAGCAGAGACTGGGGAATGAGGAACTGAGACAAGGGAAGGAGGAACAGAGACTGGAAAACTGAGGAGCTGAGACTGTGGAATGACGAACAGATACTGGGGAATGAGGAGCAGAGACTGGGGAATGAGAAACAGAGAGTGGGGAATAAGTAAGAGAGACTGGGGAATGAGGAACAGAGACAGGGGAATGATGACCAGAGACTGGGAAACTGAGGAACAGAGACTAGGGCATGAGGAGCAGAGACTGGGAAACTGAGGAGCAGAGACTGGGGAATGTGGAACAGAGACTGGGGAATGATGAGCAGAGATTGGGAAACAGAGGAGCAGAGACTGGGGAATGAGGAGCAGTGACTGGGGAATGAGGAGCAGAAACTGGGAAACTGAGGAGCAGACACTTGGAAACTGTGGAACAGATAATGGGGAATGAGGAGCAGAGACTGGAGAATGAGGAATAGAGACTGGGGAATGAGTAACAGAGACTGGGGAATGATGAGCAGAGACTGGGAAACTGAGGAACAGAGACTAGGGAATGAGGAACAGAGACTGGGGAAAGAGGAACAGAGACTGGGGGATGATGAGCAGAGACTGGGGAATGAGGAATAGAGACTGGTGAATGAGGAACAGAGACTGGGGAATGATGAGCAGAGACTGGTAAACTGAGGAACAGAGACTTGGGAATGAGGAACAGAGACTGGGGAAAGAGGAACAGAGACTGGTGAATGAGGAACAGAGACTGGGGAATGAGGAACAGAGACTGGGAAACTGAGGAGCAGAGACTGGGGAATGAGGAGCAGTGACTGGGAAACTGAGGAACAGAGACAGGGGAATGAGGAGCAGAGACTGGGAAACTGAGGAACAGAGACTGGGGAATGAGGAGCAGAGACTGGGGAATGAGGAGCAGAGACTGGGGAATGAGGAACAGAGACTGGGGAATGAGGAACAGAGACTCGCGGAAGAGGAGTAGAGACTGGGAAACTGAGGAGCAGAGACTGGGGAATGAGGAACTGAGACAAGGGAAGGAGGAACAGAGACTGGGAAACTGAGGAGCTGAGACTGGGGAATGAGGAACAGATACTGGGGAATGAGGAGCAGAGACTTGGGAATGAGGAACTGAGGCTGGGGAATGAGGAACAGAGACTGAAGAAAGAGGAAAGACTGGGGAATGAGGAACAGAGACTGGGGAATGAGGGGCAGAGACTGGGGAATGAGGGGCAGAGACTGGGAAACTGAGGAGCAGACACTTGGAAACTGCGGTACAGATAATGGGGAATGAGGAGCAGAGACTGGGGAATGAGGAATAGAGACTGGGGAATGAGTAACAGAGACTGGGGAACGAGGAACAGAGACAGGGGAATGATGAGCAGAGACTGGGAAACTGAGGAACAGAGACTGGGGCATGAGGAGCAGAGACTGGGAAACTGAGGAGCAGAGACTGGGGAAAGGGGAACAGAGACTGGGGAATGAGGAACAGTGACTGTGGAATGAGGAGCAGAGACTGGGAAATGAGTAGCAGACTGGGGAATGAGGAGCAGAGACTGGGGAATAATGAAAAGAGACTGGGGAATGAGGAGCAGAGACTGGGGAACTGAGGAGCAGAGACTGGGGAATAAGTAACAGGGACTCGGGAATGAGGAGCAGAGACTGGGAAATGAGGAGCAGACTTTGGGGAATGTGGAGCAGAGACTGGGGAAAAAGGAAAAGAGACTGGGGAATGAGGAGCAGAAACTGGGGAATGAGGAACAGAGACTGGGGAATGATGAGCAGAGACTGGGAAACTGAGGAACAGAGACTGGGGCATGAGGAGCAGAGACTGGGAAACTGAGGAGCAGAGACTGGGGAATGAGGAACAGAGACTGGGGAAGGAGGAACAGAGACTGGGGAATGAGGAGCAGTGACTGGGGAATGAGGAATAAAGACTGGGGAATGAGTAACAGAGACTGGGGAACGAGGAACAGAGACTGGGGAATGATGAGCAGAGACTGGGAAACTGAGGAACATAGACTGGGGCATGAGGAGCAGAGACTGGGGAAAGAGGAACAGAGACTGGGGAATGAGGAACAGAGACTGTGGAATGAGGAGCAGACACTTGGAAATGAGGAACAGAGACTGGGGAATGAGGAGCTGAGACTGGGGAATGAGGAATAGAGACTGGGGAATGAGTAACAGAGACTGGGGAACGAGGAACAGAGACAGGGGAATGATGAGCAGAGACTGGGAAACTGAGGAACAGAGACTAGGGCATGAGGAGCAGAGACTGGGAAACTGAGGAGCAGAGACTGGGGAAAGAGGAACCGAGACTGGGGAATGAGGAACAGAGACTGTGGAATGAGGAGCAGAGACTGGGAAATGAGTAGCAGACTCTGGGGAATGAGGAGCAGAGACTGGGGAATAAGGAAAAGAGACTGGGAATGAGGAGCAGAGACTGGGAAACTGAGGAGCAGAGACTGGGGAATGAGGAACAGAGACTCGGGAATGAGGAGCAGAGACTGGGAAATGAGGAGCAGACTCTGGGGAATGAGGAGCAGAGACTGGGGAATGATGAGCAGAGACTGGGAAACTGAGGAACAGAGACTGGGGCATGAGGAGCAGAGACTGGGAAACTGAGGAGCAGAGACTGGGGAAAGAGGAACTGAGACTGGGGAATGAGGAACAGAGACTTTGGAATGAGGAGCAGAGACTTGGAAATGAGGAACAGAGACTGGGGAATGAGGAGCAGAGACTGGGGAATGAGGAATAGAGACTGGGGAATGAGTAACAGAGACTGGGGAACGAGGAACAGAGACAGGGGAATGATGAGCAGAGACTGGGAAACTGAGGAACAGAGACTGGGGCATGAGGAGCAGAGACTGGGAAACTGAGGAGCAGAGACTGGGGAAAGAGGAACCGAGACTGGGGAATAAGGAACAGAGACTGTGGAATGAGGAGCAGAGACTGGGAAATGAGTAGCAGACTCTGGGGAATGAGGAGCAGAGACTGGGGAATAAGGAAAAGAGACTGGGGAATGAGGAGCAGAGACTGGGAAACTGAGGAGCAGAGACTGGGGAATGAGGAACAGAGACTCGGGAATGAGGAGCAGAGACTGGGGAATGAGGGACAGAGACTCGGGAATGAGACGCACAGACTGGAAAACTGAGGAGCAGAGACTGGGAAACTGAGGAGCAGAGACAGGGGAATGAGGAGCAGAGACTGGAGATTGAGGAACAGAGACTGGGGGATGAGGAGCAGAGCCTGGGGAATGAGGAACAGAGACTCGCGGAAGAGGAGTAGAGACTGGGGACCTGAGGAGCAGAGACTGGGGAATGAGGAACTGAGACAAGGGAAGGAGGAACAGAGACTGGGAAACTGAGGAGCTGAGACTGTGGAATGACGAACAGATACTGGGGAATGAGGAGCAAAGACTGGGGAATGAGGAACAGAGACTGGGAAACTGAGGAGCTGAGACTGTGGAATGAGGAACAGATACTGGGGAATGAGGAGCAGAGACTGGGGAATGAGGAACAGAGACTGGGGAATGAGGAGCAGAGATTGTGAAACAGAGGAGCAGAAACTGGCGAATGAGGAGCAGAAACTGGGAAACTGAGGAGCAGACACTTGGAAACTGTGGAACAGATAATGGGGAATGAGGAGCAGAGACTGGGGAATGAGGAATAGAGACTGGGGAATGATGACCAGAGACTGGGAAACTGAGGAACAGAGACTAGGGCATGAGGAGCAGAGACTGGGAAACTGAGGAGCAGAGACTGGGGAATGAGGAGCAGAGACTGGGAAACTGAGGAGCAGAGACTGGGGAATGTGGAACAGAGACTGGGGAATGATGAGCATAGATTGGGAAACAGAGGAGCAGAGACTGGGGAATGAGGAGCAGAAACTGGGAAACTGAGGAGCAGACACTTGGAAACTGTGGAACAGATAATGGGGAATGAGGAGCAGAGACTTGGGAATGAGGAATAGAGACTGGGGAATGAGTAACAGAGACTGGGGAATGAGGAACAGAGACAGGGGAATGATGAGCAGAGACTGGGAAACTGAGGAACAGAGACTAGGGAATGAGGAACAGAGACTGGGGAAAGAGGAACAGAGACTGGTGAATGAGGAACAGAGACTGGGGAATGAGGAACAGAGACTGGGAAAGTGAGGAGCAGAGACTGGGGAATGAGGAGCAGTGACTGGGAAACTGAGGAACAGAGACAGGGGAATGAGGAGCAGAGACTGGGAAACTGAGGAACAGAGACTGGGGAATGAGGAGCAGAGACTGGGGAATGAGGAGCAGAGACTGGGGAATGAGGAACAGAGACTGGGGAATGAGGAACAGAGACTCGCGGAAGAAGAGTAGAGACTGGGAAACTGAGGAGCAGAGACTGAAGAATGAGGAACTGAGACAAGGGAAGGAGGAACAGAGACTGGGAAACTGAGGAGCTGAGACTGGGGAATGAGGAACAGATACTGGGGAATGAGGAGCAGAGACTTGGGAATGTGGAACTGAGGCTGGGGAATGAGGAACAGAGACTGAAGAAAGAGGAAAGACTGGGGAATGAGGAACAGAGACTGGGGAATGAGGGGCAGAGACTGGGAAACTGAGGAGCAGACACTTGGAAACTGTGGAACAGATAATGGGGAATGAGGAGCAGAGACTTGGGAATGAGGAATAGAGACTGGGGAATGAGTAACAGAGACTGGGGAATGAGGAACAGAGACATGGGAATGATGAGCAGAGCCTGGGAAACTGAGGAACAGAGACTAGGGAATGAGGAACAGAGACTGGGGAAAGAGGAACAGAGACTGGTGAATGAGGAACAGAGACTGGGGAATGAGGAACAGAGACTGGGAAAGTGAGGAGCAGAGACTGGGGAATGAGGAGCAGTGACTGGGAAACTGAGGAACAGAGACAGGGGAATGAGGAGCAGAGACTGGGAAACTGAGGAACAGAGACTGGGGAATGAGGAGCAGAGACTGGGGAATGAGGAGCAGAGACTGGGGAATGAGGAGCAGAGACTGGGGAATGAGGAGCAGAGACTGGGGAATGAGGTACAGAGATAGGGAATGAGGAGCAGAGATTGTGAAACAGAGGAGCAGAAACTGGCGAATGAGGAGCAGAAACTGGGAAACTGAGGAGCAGACACTTGGAAACTGTGGAACAGATAATGGGGAATGAGGAGCAGAGACTGGGGAATGAGGAATAGAGACTGGGGAATGATGACCAGAGACTGGGAAACTGAGGAACAGAGACTAGGGCATGAGGAGCAGAGACTGGGAAACTGAGGAGCAGAGACTGGGGAATGAGGAGCAGAGACTGGGAAACTGAGGAGCAGAGACTGGGGAATGTGGAACAGAGACTGGGGAATGATGAGCATAGATTGGGAAACAGAGGAGCAGAGACTGGGGAATGAGGAGCAGAAACTGGGAAACTGAGGAGCAGACACTTGGAAACTGTGGAACAGATAATGGGGAATGAGGAGCAGAGACTTGGGAATGAGGAATAGAGACTGGGGAATGAGTAACAGAGACTGGGGAATGAGGAACAGAGACAGGGGAATGATGAGCAGAGACTGGGAAACTGAGGAACAGAGACTAGGGAATGAGGAACAGAGACTGGGGAAAGAGGAACAGAGACTGGTGAATGAGGAACAGAGACTGGGGAATGAGGAACAGAGACTGGGAAAGTGAGGAGCAGAGACTGGGGAATGAGGAGCAGTGACTGGGAAACTGAGGAACAGAGACAGGGGAATGAGGAGCAGAGACTGGGAAACTGAGGAACAGAGACTGGGGAATGAGGAGCAGAGACTGGGGAATGAGGAGCAGAGCCTGGGGAATGAGGAACAGAGACTGGGGAATGAGGAACAGAGACTCGCGGAAGAAGAGTAGAGACTGGGAAACTGAGAAGCAGAGACTGGGGAATGAGGAACTGAGACAAGGGAAGGAGGAACAGAGACTGGGAAACTGAGGAGCTGAGACTGGGGAATGAGGAACAGATACTGGGGAATGAGGAGCAGAGACTTGGGAATGTGGAACTGAGGCTGGGGAATGAGGAACAGAGACTGAAGAAAGAGGAAAGACTGGGGAATGAGGAACAGAGACTGGGGAATGAGGGGCAGAGACTGGGAAACTGAGGAGCAGACACTTGGAAACTGTGGAACAGATAATGGGGAATGAGGAGCAGAGACTTGGGAATGAGGAATAGAGACTGGGGAATGAGTAACAGAGACTGGGGAATGAGGAACAGAGACAGGGGAATGATGAGCAGAGACTGGGAAACTGAGGAACAGAGACTAGGGAATGATGAGCAGAGACTGGGAAACTGAGGAACAGAGACTGGGGAAAGAGGAACAGAGACTGGGGAATGAGGAACAGAGACTGGGGAATGAGGAACAGAGACTGGGAAAGTGAGGAGCTGAGACTGGGGAATGAGGAGCAGTGACTGGGAAACTGAGGAACAGAGACAGGGGAATGAGGAGCAGAGACTGGGAAACTGAGGAACAGAGACTGGGGAATGAGGAGCAGAGACTGGGGAATGAGGAGCAGAGACTGGGGAATGAGGAGCAGAGACTGGGGAATGAGGAGCAGAGACTGGGGAATGAGGTACAGAGACTGGGGAATGAGGAACAGAGACTCGCGGAAGAAGAGTAGAGACTGGGAAACTGAGGAGCAGAGACTGGGGAATGAGGAACTGAGACAAGGGAAGGAGGAACAGAGACTGGGAAACTGAGGAGCTGAGACTGGGGAATGAGGAACAGATACTGGGGAATGAGGAGCAGAGACTTGGGAATGAGGAACTGAGGCTGGGGAATGAGGAACAGAGACTGAAGAAAGAGGAAAGACTGGGGAATGAGGAACAGAGACTGGGGAATGAGGGGCAGAGACTGGGAAACTGAGGAGCAGACACTTGGAAACTGTTGAACAGATAATGGGTAATGAGGAGCAGAGACTGGGGAACGAGGAACAGAGACAGGGGAATGATGAGCAGAGACTGGGAAACTGAGGAACAGAGACTGGGGCATGAGGAGCAGAGACTGGGAAACTGAGGAGCAGAGACTGGGGAAAGAGGAACAGAGTCTGGGGAAAGAGGAACAGAGACTGGGGAATGCGGAACAGAGACTGTGGAATGAGGAACAGAGACAGGGGAATGAGGAACAGACTCTGGGGAATGAGGAACAGAGACTGGGGAATAAGGAAAAGAGACTGGGGAATGAGGAGCAGAGACTGGGAAACTGAGGAGCAGAGACTGGGGAATGAGGAACAGAGACTCGGGAATGAGGAGCAGAGACTGGGAAATGAGGAGCAGACTCTGGGGAATGAGGAGCAGAGACTGGGGAATAAGGAAAAGAGACTGGGGAATGAGGAGCAGAGACTGGGGAATGAGGAACAGAGACTGGGGAATGAGGAGCAGAGACTGGGAAATGAGGAGCAGGCTTGGGGAATGAGGAGCAGAGACTGGGGAATAAGGAAAAGAGACTGGGGAATGAGGAGCAGAGACTGGGAAACTGAGGAGCAGAGACTGGGAAACTGAGGAACAGAGACAGGGGAATGAGGAGGTAGAGACTGGGGAATGAGGAGCAGAGACTGGGAAACTGAGGAGCAGAGACTGGGGAATGAGATGCAGAGACTGGGAAACTGAGGAGCAGAGACTGGGAAACTGAGGTGCAGAGACAGGGGAATGAGGAGCAGAGACTGGGGAATGAGGAGCAGACACTGGGGAATGAGGAACAGAGACTGGGGAATGTGGAACAGAGACTGGGGGATGATGAACAGAGACTGGGGGATGAGGAGCAGGGACTGGGGGATGAGGAGCAGAGACTGTGAAGCTGAGGATCAGAGACTGGGGAATGAGGAACAGAGACTGGGGAAAGAGGAGCAGAGACTGGGAAACTGAGGATCAGAGACTGGGGAATGAGGAACAGAGACTGGGGAATGAGGAGCAGAGACTGGGGAAAGAGGAGCAGAGACTGGGGAATGAGGAACAGAGACTGGGGAATGAGGAACTGAGATAAGGGAAGGAGGAACAGAGACTGGGGAATGAGGGGCGGAGACTGGGGAATGAGGATCAGAGACTGGGGAATGAGGAACAGAGTCTGGGGAATGAGGAGCAGAGACTGGGGAACTGAGGAGCAGAGACTGGGGAATGAGGAACTGAGACAAGGGAAGGAGGAACAGAGACTGGGGGATGAGGAGCAGTGACTGGGAAACTGAGGATCAGAGACTGGGGAATGAGGAACAGAGACTGGGGAAGGAGGAACAGAGACTGGGGAATGAGGAACAGAGACTGGAGAATGAGGAGCAGAGACTGGGAAACTGAGGAGCAGAGACTGGGGAATGAGGAACAGAGTCTGTGGAATGCGGAGCAGAGACTGGGGAACTGAGGAGCAGAGACTGGGGAATGAGGAACTGAGACAAGGGAAGGAGGAACAGAGACTGGGGGATGAGGAGCAGAGACTGTGAAGCTGAGGATCAGTGACTGGGGAATGAGGAACAGAGATTGGGGAAGGAGGAACAGAGACTGGGGAATGAGGAACAGAGACTGGAGAATGAGGAGCAGAGACTGGGAAACTGTGGAGCTGAGACTGGGGAATGAGGAACAGAGACTGGGGAAACTGAGGAGCAAAATGTGGGTCAACATTTTTCTCCTGAATTCCCTCTTGGATTCATCCCGACTATCCAATTATTATTATCTCCAGTTTGGGTTGCACAAAACCAGAATAATGAAATGAAAATCACTTGTTGTCACAAGTAATAAGGGGAGGTCTGCATGGACAAACACAGAGGATTCTTTGCCCCCATAACCTTTGCTCAGCAAACTATCTATTAAAAGCTCCCAGTTCCTGTTTTCTGACTGGCTGCGTACCCAGCCACGATGAGCTGGTTATTGTGAACATTGCATCCTGAGGAAAACAATATTGGTTTCTCGGACGAAGCTGACTTGTCTCCAGGTGACAGGATGTTTTGTTTGTCGTCTTGAATTATTACTGCCCTAATTGGATTGTCAGACGCCTCGATTATGAATCAAATGCTGGCTAAAGGTTGAGGATGTGCCCTCGCTCCTCTGCTCTTCAGGATAGGGAGTAACCCTTGCTTTAAGAAAAAATAAAATGCAACATGGCACATCGAATTCTAATTTTGCTTCTTCTTCCTCACTGGACTTCACATTTCTCGCTTGTTAGTGGGTCAAAGGGGATCTATTTTTTTCTTCACCCCGCTCTGTGACCCACTCACGTCACCATTTCTTCCAGCTATGGAAGCTCTCAATGTCTGACACCCAGCTGGAATGAAATGCGCACGAGGGTATATCATTTTTTTTACATGTTTCTGACCTCCCATAATAGTGAGCCACCCGTTTGTTCCGAAGCACGTCTTCTGGGCGCTTGGTACCACTTGCTGGGGTTTGCAAGGCCGTTTCAGGGGGCAGCCAACCACATTGCTGTGAAGTCGAGGTCAGATGTAGGCCAGACAGGGCACGACGGCAGATTTCCTGCCCTTAATGACGTCAGTAATTCAGATGGTTTTCAGTGACGAGCCAGAGCTTTCCCAGTCACCAGTACGGGGACTAAATTCGCTCGCTGCCTTTGTGGGATTTAAAGTCATGCCTCCAGGTCAACAATCCAGGCCTCTGTGTGAAAGTCAATACTTTCGCTTCTGTGAGAGAAAAATTCAACACACTCGTTAAGACAGAATAACAAGCTTTATTTTCGAAAACAACTGCTTGCAGTAATGGCTGAAACTTGAAGTCAGAGAGAAGTGAACAAAACTGCTCAGTCTGTCACAAGTTCCGTGCTTTGCGGAGAATTAAGTTAATATTTATACATTAACTTTATCAAGATTATCAAGACAACAGTGTGGTCAGCAGTTTAATCGGAAATACAAACGGAAGCAAAGACCAGACCATGTTTGGTCACATCACTCATACCATTATTTAGTCCTCGGAGGGAACATTGAAAGGTCCAAATAGACTTGTTTCTTCCTGAACTATCTTTGTTTGAAATTCCTACGGCCCTGGGTTATTACGAGTTAGATTTATCAGGAGTTGCCGAGGTCCGGTGTTTTGGAACGGCTCGACCTTCGCTGATCTTTTCAGACTTCAAGTTATGCAGAGTTGGCCCATAGCCATACAGCTCTGAAAATGGTTAGGGCAGCATTCTTTACCTGGGCCTGGGGAGCTGGAATGAGTAATTTCAGTCTATCTGGTATTGTCTCAAACCTTTTGACCAGTCTTCCCATTGACCAGTTTTCCCATCAGGCCATTACTTAATTCGTACCATATCACATTCCCTCCTTTTGTCATATCATGACAACTAGACTTTCATAGAATTTACAGAGCAGAAGGAGGCCATTCGGCCCATCGAGTCTGCACCGGCTCTTGGAAAGAGCACCCTACCCAAGGTCAACACCGCCACCCTATCCCCATAACCCAGTAACCCCACCCAACACTAAGGGCAATTTTGGACAGTAAGGGCAATTTATCATGGCCAATCCACCTAACCCGCACATCTTTGGACTGTGGGAGGAAACCGGAGCACCCGGAGGAAACCCACGCACACACGGGGAGGATGTGCAGACTCCGCACAGACAGTGACCCAAGCCAGAATCGAACCTGGGACCCTGGAGCTGTGAAGCAATTGTGCTATCCACAAGGCTACCGTGCTGCCCCCTAGTTAAATAGGTATATCCATGACTCGTTTGAAAATGCAGTTACACAAGCAAACAAGCAATCCTATCCCTAGTAGAATTAGGAGTAGTAGAATGAAGGCCTTAAAGTTCCAATCAAATAATCCGTGACCCAACCATCCTAGCAAACCCGGTGGGTTATAGTCATGAAATTCACTGCCAATCTCTTGAATTTGAGCAGCCTGTCTCTTAATATGGTCAGCCAGGTTAGTAATATTTTCAGAGCCATCTGGAATATATGTACAGCACTCTTGACCTATGACAGCGCACGTTCCTCCCTGCGAGGCTAACAGATAATCCAAAGTCAGTCG
Source organism: Scyliorhinus torazame (assembly GCF_047496885.1). Lineage (NCBI taxonomy): Eukaryota > Metazoa > Chordata > Chondrichthyes > Carcharhiniformes > Scyliorhinidae > Scyliorhinus > Scyliorhinus torazame. Next base: position 328,596,812 of record NC_092710.1, read on the forward strand.
ATTTTGTAATGCCACGGTCGGGACAGCTACTAGCTCAGCTGAGACCTCGGCCAGTGCCTGTCCAGTTTCCCTTGCTTCTGCTGCCGTTACGTTCGCCAGTTATTCCAATGCTGTGGCCATGTGGATCAGTTCGTCGGATGCCTTTCCCATTCTGTACAAGGGAAAGGCCATCATAAAGAACTGTTCCGTTTCAGAAATAGGCCATTTTGCTCGCGAGGGGGAGTGCTTAAGGGTGGGTAGGTGACGCATTTGAGGTACAACATATCCCAAAAAACAGGATACTGTCCAATCAATGGGGAGCCATGGATATGCTTTAGTGCCGCATATGAAATAGGTTCCATTATAGGCCGTAAAATCATCAGCTGATGTCATTCAGGGAATTGGGGATGTCTGTCCCCATGAAATGTTAGAGGTTATATTCCATACCTTGGACCACTCACAGTTAAACATGCCCTTGTTGGATATGCCTGGTACTGGTCCTTGCCAGTCAACTGTAAGGTTGCACCTACTTTGCCCCATTAACTTTCCTTTCCCTTATTTATTAAAACACATGGAACCTTGAACATTATACGAGTGGACAGTGAGGGAGGGTGGAGTCAAGGCATGATTATAGGTAGGTTGATACGAAGCTGAAAATTTAGTCATGTCATAGCCAGCAGATCTCCATATTTCCATATCCCCCCTATCTCCCCTGCTCCCTGTTTGATTTTGTCGTAAAATCCATTCAACCGTCTCTGCGATATGAAAGGGGAGGGATTGGAGAGGTATTCCTTCCCTCGAATGGACGGGGATGTGGGTACAAACCCAACACTTGTTTACGTTAAATTTTTTGGCAGAAAGATATGACATATATAAATAGGTATTGGAAGGCGGGTCTGGTTTAGGTCGTTTTTTTTACTACCGAGTGGCCATTAAGGCGAAATAGTCCAGAGTGTCCAAAAATTATAATGAAGATCTTCATCCTGTGTTCTCGTCTGGGTTGGAGACTATCTTCTTGCAATCGGATAGATGTATCCAACTTGAACGTCCTTCAAGTTTAACGGAAGTTGGTGTAGTCAGCAGTACGAGGAAGGGTCAAACAAACAAAGAACAAAGAAATGTACAGCACAGGAACAGGCCCTTCGGCCCTCCAAGCCCGTGCCGACCATACTGCCCGACTAAACTACAATCTTCTACACTTCCTGGGTCCGTATCCTTCTATTCCCATCCTATTCATATATTTGTCAAGATGCCCCTTAAATGTCCCTATCGTCCCTGCCTCCACTACCTCCTCCGGTAGTGAGTTCCAGGCACCCACTACCCTCTGCGTAAAAAACTTGCCTCGTACATCTACTCTAAACTTTGCCCCTCTCACCTTAAACCTATGCCCCCTAGTAATTGACCCCTCTACCCTGGGGAAAAGCCTCTGACTATCCACTCTGTCTATGCCCCTCATAATTTTGTATACCTCTATCAGGTCGCCCCTCAACCTCCTTCGTTCCAGTGAGAACAAACCGAGTTTATTCAATCGCTCCTCATAGCTTATGCCCTCCATACCAGGCAACATTCTGGTAAATCTCTTCTGCACCCTCTCTAAAGCCTCCACATCCTTCTGGTAGTGTGGCGACCAGAATTGAACACTATACTCCAAGTGTGGCCTAACTAAGGTTCTATACAGCTGCAACATGACTTGCCAATTCTTATACTCAATGCCCCGGCCAATGAAGGCAAGCATGCCGTATGCCTTCTTGACTACCTTCTCCACCTGTGTAGCCCCTTTCAGTGATCTGTGGACCTGTACTCCTAGATCTCTTTGACTTTCAATACTCTTGAGGGTTCTACCATTCACTGTATATTCCCTACCTGCATTAGCCCTTCCAAAATGCATTACCTCACATTTGTCCAGGTTAAACTCCATCTGCCATCTCTCCGCCCAAGTCTCCAGACAATCTAAATCCTGCTGTATCCTCAGACAGTCCTCATCGCTATCCGCAATTCCACCAACCTTTGTGTCGTCTGCAAACTTACTAATCAGACCAGTTACATTTTCCTCCAAATCATTTATATATACTACAAAGAGCAAAGGTCCCAGCACTGATCCCTGTGGAACACCACTGGTCACAGCCCTCCAATTAGAAAAGCATCCCTCCATTGCTACCCTCTGCCTTCTATGGCCTAGCCAGTTCTGTATCCACCTTGCCAGTTCACCCCTGATCCCGTGTGACTTCACCTTTTGTACTAGTCTACCATGAGGGACCTTGTCAAAGGCCTTACTGAAGTCCATATAGACAACATCTACTGCCCTACCTGCATCAATCATCTTAGTGACCTCCTCGAAAAACTCGATCAAGTTAGTGAGACACGACCTCCCCTTCACAAAACCGTGCTGCCTCTCACTAATACGTCCATTTGCTTCCAAATGGGAGTAGATCCTGTCTCGAAGAATTCTCTCCAGTAATTTCCCTACCACTGAAGTAAGGCTCACCGGCCTGTAGTTCCCGGGATTATCCCTGCCACCCTTCTTAAACAGAGGAACAACATTGGCTATTCTCCAGTCCTCCGGGACATCCCCTGAAGACAGCGAGGATCCAAAGATTTCTGTCAAGGCCTCAGCAATTTCCTCTCCAGCCTCCTTCAGTATTCTGGGGTAGATCCCATCCGGCCCTGGGGACTTATCTACCTTAATATTTTTTAAGACACCCAACACCTCGTCTTTTTGGATCACAATGTGACCCAGGCTATCTACACCCCCTTCTCCAGACTCAACATCTACCAATTCCTTCTCTTTGGTGAATACTGATGCAAAGTATTCATTTAGTACCTCGCCCATTTCCTCTGGCTCCACACATAGATTCCCTTGCCTATCCTTCAGTGGGCCAACCCTTTCCCTGGCTACCCTCTTACTTTTTATGTAAGTGTAAAAAGCCTTGGGATTTTCCTTAACCCTATTTGCCAATGCCTTTTCATGACCCCTTCTAGCCCTCCTGACTCCTTGCTTAAGTTCCTTCCTACTTTCCTTATATGCCACACAGGCTTCGTCTGTTCCCAGCCTTTTAGCCCTGACAAATGCCTCCTTTTTCTTTTTGACGAGGCCTACAATATCACTCGTCATCCAAGGTTCCCGAAAATTGCCGTATTTATCTTTCTTCCTCACAGGAACATGCCTGTCCTGTATTCCTTTCAACTGACACTTGAAAGCCTCCCACATGTCAGATGTTGATTTGCCCTCAAACATCCGCCCCCAATCTATGTTCTTCAGTTCCCGCCTAATATTGTTATAATTAGCCTTCCCCCAATTTAGCACATTCATCCTCGGACCACTCTTATCCTTGTCCACCAGTACTTTAAAACTTACTGAATTGTGGTCACTGTTACCGAAATGCTCCCCTACTGAAACATCTACCACCTGGCCGGGCTCATTCCCCAATACCAGGTCCAGTACCGCCCCTTCCCTAGTTGGACTGTTTACATATTGTTTTAAGAAGCCCTCCTGGATGCTCCTTACAAACTCTGCCCCGTCTAAGCCCCTGGCACTAAGTGAGTCCCAGTCAATATTGGGGAAGTTGAAGTCTCCCATCACCACAACCCTGTTGTTTTTACTCTTTTCCAAAATCTGTCTACCTATCTGCTCCTCTATCTCCCGCTGGCTGTTGGGAGGCCTGTAGTATACCCCCAACATTGTGACTGCACCCTTCTTATTCCTGATCTCTACCCATATAGCCTCACTGCCCTCTGAGGTGTCCTCTCGCTGTATAGCTGTGATACTCTCCTGAACAAGTAGCGCAACTCCGCCTCCCCTTTTACATCCCCCTCTATCCCGCCTGAAACATCTAAATCCTGGAACGTTTAGCTGCCAATCCTGCCCTTCCCTCAACCAGGTCTCTGTAATGGCAACAACATCATAGTTCCAAGTAGTAATCCAAGCTCTAAGTTCGTCTGCCTTACCCTTAATGCTCCTTGCATTAAAACATATGCACTTCAGGCCACCAGACCCCCTGTGTTCAGCAACTTCTCCCCGTCTGCGCTGCCTCAGAGCCACACTGTCCCTATTCCCTAGTTCTCCCTCAATGCTCTCACCTTCTGACCTATTGCTCCCGTGCCCACCCCCCTGCCATACTAGTTTAAACCCTCCCGTGTGACACTAGCAAACCTCGCGGCCAGGATATTTATGCCTCTCCGGTTTAGATGCAACCCGTCCATCTTATACAGGTCACACCTGCCCCGGAAGAGCTCCCAGTGGTCCAGATAACAGAAACCCTCCCTCCTACACCAGCTGTTTAGCCACGTGTTTGTCTGCTCTATCTTCCTATTTCTAGCCTCACTGGCACGTGGCACAGGGAGTAATCCCGAGATTACAACCCTCGAGGTCCTGTCTTTTAACTTTCTGCCTAGCTCCCTGAACTCCTGCTGCAGGACCTCATGCCCCTTCCTGCCTATGTCGTTAGTACCAATATGTACAACGACCTCTGCCTGTTTGCCCTCCCCCTTCAGGATTCCCTCTACCCGTTCGGAGACATCCTGGACCCTGGCACCAGGGAGGCAACATACCATCCTGGAGTCTCTTTCACGTCCACAGAAGCGCCTATCTGTGCCCCTGACTATAGAGTCCCCTATAACTAATACTCTTCTGCGCTTTGACCCTCCCTTCTGAACATCAGAGCCAGCCGTGGTGCCACTGCTCTGGCTGCTGCTGTTTTCCCCTGATAGGCTATCCCCCCCCACAGTATCCAAAGGGGTATATCTGTTCGAGAGGGGGACAACCACAGGGGATTCCTGCACTGACTGCCTGCCCTTTCTGGTGGTCACCCATTTCTCTGCCTGCACCTTGGGTGTGACCACACTTACATAACTGCGATCTATGACGCTTTCCGCCACCTGCATGCTCCTAAGTGCATCCAATTGCTGCTCCAACCGAACCATGCGGTCTGTGAGGAGCTGCAGTTGGGTGCACTTTCTGCAGATGAAGCCATCCGGGACACTGGAAGCCTCCCGGACCTGCCACTCGAGCGTTGTCCTAGTTTCTTTCTGTCCCAGATTTTCACCAACACGTGGTCTCCGGGTTTGATCACTGGATATCGAGAGACGGCTGTCCCTGCCGTTACTGGGAGATGTGCCTGTTTTACCTGTGAGTGGAGAAACTTCAGAGAAAGTGTTAATTGCTTCAAATAGTTCTGCATTTGTTCCTCATCCCATGGAGGTCTACTCCCTCTAGGGGTTTTTCATGGGCATCCCAGGGAGTCCTCATTGGCCGACCATAGACTATCTCTGCAGCTGACAGTCCGGTCCGCGAATGGGGCGTCACTCGCATGTGAAACAGTGCCAAGGGTAATACTTTTAGCCAATTTAACCCAGTTTCTTCAGTTAATTTAGATAATTTTTCTTTTAAAGTCCCGTTGGCTCTTTCCACAATTCCTGCAGCCTGCGGGTGATACGCACAGTGCAGTTGCTGTTTAATTACGAGTGCTTCGCACAATTCAGCATTGATCCGAGCTACAAAATGTGGTCCGTTGTCTGAGCTCACCATTTTGGGTACCCCAAAACGAGGAACGACATCCGTTAACAACAACTTCACCACCGTATGTGCCATACAATTAGTGGTGGGGAAGGCTTCAATCCATTTACTAAACACATCGATTATTACTAAACAATATTTATAGCACTGTGCTTTTGGCAATTCAATAATATCAAGCTGTATACAGGCAAAAGGGCCATCTGGCAAGGGAGTAGTTCCTGGAGGGCATTTAATGCCTTTACCCTTATTATGTTTCATGCAAATGACACATTGATCCAGCCGCGTTTGCGCTGCTGATTTCAAATCTGGGTGCCACCAAGTTTTCAGGAGTAGCTGTACCATTCCCTCCTTGCCAAGATGGGTACAAGAATGCAAATAATCAATAAGTACCGGCAATAAAGAATTTGGAATACAAACTTGACCAACGGGAGTAAGCCAGAGGTCTCGTGTCAAGGAGTGTGAACACCCCATTGACTTCCATATGTGCACTCGGAATCAGAGGCGTCCCTCTGTAAATTTTGAACTTCAGTTATGCCTGGCATGCCCTTCGTTCCTAATGCAGGTACCAGGTTCAGAGCCTGATTAGCCCCACTGGGAACAATCAGAGAGGCTGATATAGCCGCAGCCTTAGCAGCTGAATCAGCACGGGCATTTCCTAATTGAACAGGAGTGTCCCCCTTTGTGTGCGCAGCACATTTAATAATTGCCAATTGATGGGGAAGCTGAATAGCATCGAGGAGATTTTTAACCCAAAGAGCATTTTGAATGGGAGCTCCCGCAGAGGTGAGACAGCCTCGCTGTTGCCAGAGGCGACCAAAATCGAGGGTTACGCCAAAGGCATATCCAGAATCGGTGTAAACATTAGTACTTTTATCTGTGGCCAAAATACATGCTCGAGTAAGGGCAAATAGCTCGGCTTTTTGTGCGGAGACAGGGGTCTGGAAGGCTGCTGCTTCCTGCACGTCAGTGTCGGTTACCACGGCATATCCCCACTGTGGGATGCCAGTGAGAGAAATGGAGGGACTGCCATCAACATAAAAAATTAGATCTGGATTATCAATAGGCCAGTCCGTTAAATCCGGGCGAGGAGTGGTAAGGAAGTGATTCCGAAGCAAACAATCGTGTGGCGGGTCCGCAAGGTTATCGGGAGACTGTTCGAGGAACACAGCAGGATTTAAGGTAGATCAGTAATGAAAAGAGAGGTAGGGGTTTTGCAATAGTGAAACCTCATAGCAGCTCAAGCGGGCTTGAGTCAGATGCTGGGTTTGCTGAGACGTTAGGAGAGCCACTATAGAGTGCGAGGTATGCACTTGTACTGGCTGGTGAAGGGTCAGATTAGAGGCTGCCTATGCTAACAAAGGGACAGCCGTTAGAATTTGGGTGCAGGGAGGTAGACCGCAAGCTACAGGGTCCAATTTCGTAGAACAGTATGCGACCGGGCGACGCCGGTCACCATGTTCTTGCGTAAGAACACCAGTGGCACATTCATCAAGAACATTAACGTACAACTGAACGGGTCTGTCATACATAGGTCGTCCTAGCGCTGGGGCGGTAGCCAGGGCGTTTTTGAGAGTAACAAAAGATAGTTTTGCTGAATCAGGAAGTTCAAATTTAAGAGGCGCATTTTGAGAGGAGTACGGAGTTAAATCTTTAGTATGGACATTCGGAATCCATTGTCTGCAAAAGTTCACCAACCCTAAACAGGCTCGCACCTGCTTGGGCGATGTAGGAAATGGAGTCTGCAGTATAGGAGTAATGCGTTCCTGAGTAAGGGAGCGATCCGTAGCACTTATTAGGACACCCAAACATTTGACCTGTCGTTGGCCTTTATGAACTTTAGTGGGCGGGATCACATATCCCCATGAATGGAGACGGATGAGCAGGTAAACGGTGTCACGCTGGTTAGCGTTGAAGTCAGGGCTGGCAAGGAGCAAGTCATCAACATATTGGATGATGGTGGCGCCACCAGGAGTTGATAATGTCGCTAACTGGGAGTGCAATGCTTGTGAGAATATAGAACATAGAACAGTACAGCACAGAACAGGCCCTTCGGCCCTCGATGTTGTGCCGAGCATTGGCCAGAGTTGGAGGATTGCAGAAATCTCGGAAAGTTGGCGGGCCAGAGCAATGATATAACAACTCTATTAAAGTTTTACTATTGATGCCTTAAACAATGACCTGTAAGAACAGCTACCACTTGAAGTTCAGAGTCATATTTCCACAACTCTGTTGGCTGAGCCACTCCTCTTCATGTTGACACTGTATTGACATTCATCTGCCAAAGATCTGTGCTTTGGTCAATTTAAAGGGTTGGAGAATGAATGAAGCCCTGTGGGAGCCCAGTCCAAGTGTATTGGTTGCCCTTAAATGTAAAGGCAAACAAATACAGTGATTCAGGGACGAAGGGTTTCGCAAAAAAGGCATGTTGTAAATCAACAAGGGTGAAAACAGTCACTTCCGGTGGGACATTACTAAGGATTGTCGCCGGGTTTGGGACAATAGGATGTAAGGGTTACACTATCTGATTAATACGTCGGAGGTCTTGGACCAAACGCCATTCGGATGGTCTTCCTATCTTAGGAACTGGAAGAATCGGGGTGTTACAGGGCGATTGGCATGGTACCAAAATTCCCTGTTGAAGGAACGATTGCATCATGACCGAGACTCCTTCTTCAGCCTCGGGGCGCAAAGGGTACTGTGAAATCGAGGGGAAGGGCGTGTTAGGTTTGATAACAACAGGAGGGACATTAGTGAGACCAACTTCGTGTTTGGAGGCTGCCCATAAATCTGCGGGTAGTTCAGAAGTCGTTGATTGGACTGAACGATGGTGGTGCAGTGTGCCAATGAGGACAAATGGGCGTTGAAAATATTCTAAAGTGCCTGCGTAGGATTTGACTTCCATTAAAGAAAGGATCAGCTTGTATTCGCAGTGCAGCTGCCGGAAATCCCAAGGACTTGGCACTGTAGCTTTCGTTGACAGAAAGGGTCACGTGGGGTGACACAAGTCCCGACTGACGCCAGAGGCCATGGGGTAAATTGACAAGAAAGGCAGACCCTTCTTTTCCCTTAGCGAGGCCAACAAAGGAAACGGATTGTAGAGAGCCGAGGGCGTCTTGGTAAATGCTCTCCAAATCAGACGAGCATCCTGTATGATCGTATCAAAGAGTGACATGTGGATCGGGAATATCTAAGGGAGGTGAAAAGTGTGAGGGATCAAAATCAACTGACCACCACTGTGGAGTAGTGAAAAGGGGAAAATTTTGAAGCTGGGCCTGCGGGATTGCTGATATAGTAATGCCGTTAGCAAGGCAAACAATTTCCACCTGCAAGGGACACACAGCAAGTCACGTCCGGCCAGGTTGACACCGAGGACGCGGGTAACTGTGAAAGGGATGCAACATTCCGGGCCCTCAAATTAAACAGAGAGCTGCTTCGTAAGCGGATAAACAGCACCTTCCCCCATGAAACCAGCAAGTTCCACAGGCTTATCAGAAAGGAGAAAGCACTATTTCTGAATTAATGTCCAGTCTAGCGTAGAATGAGTCGCGCCGGTGTCAATCAGGAAGGGGATAGGCACGCCCTCTATGTAAATCGTAGCGGTGGGCTCGTCAGAGTGGTCTGTTGAGAGGACCGGAAAGTTCGATCGGGCTAGTCAGTAGGGGTTAGAGGTAGTAAAGGGTGTCTGCCGACGGGGTTGAAATCTACCTTGTCGTCGGGGTGCCGGACAATCCCTAGCGTAGTGGCCTGTACGTTGACAGTTGAAGCAAGTGACATTATATTTGGCAGGAGGACGACGCGGAGGAGCGCTGTCAAAATCCTCCGTGTGTGGAGTGAAGGGGGAAGGAGCCTGTGGGCGGTAACCAAATTCAGGAGGGTCCGTGCAATCTGGGCGATAGTAACGGGAATCTGTCTGAGAGTCCTGACCTTTAGGAACTCTTCTTTGAGAGGGACGTTGGACGAATTTGGATTTAATTTTGGGCGAAGTGTCTTTGTAACAGGTCTCACGGTTGCGGCCATTGCTCCAATAATAAGACACAGCACGTTTCATTTGAGGTTTAGAATTGTCAGACCTGTCCATGTTATTAGTTTTAATTCTGGATGCTACGCGGTCAGGCAAAACCTGCATTAATAGTGCATTAAATTGGGGAGACTGTGTGCCTGCATTGAAAGCAATGTCCCCGGAGTACAGAGTGTACACGCCACAAAAGCGGTCAAAACATTCTGGACCATCTTCCTTAGAAGTGGGGGTACATTCAAGGAGTTTGGCGATGTCAACGGGTTTACGGAGAGCCTGTTTTAGTGCAGGGAACATTAAAGTACGCTGATCGTCCTCCGTTTGGTGTGCGGCGCTGAAGGCCGTCCACGTGTCCCCATGAAGTCCTAATTCATTTTTCCATCTTTCCCCTAATTCTGGGGGAAGGGATGAATAAATCAGTGAATATTGATCACGTGCGGTAGCCCCGTACATGGTCGCAGTTCTCCTCAAAAACTCAGTGAACCCCTCTGGGTCCTCTTTGCAGGAGGGACATTGGGCCATGATCAAACATAGCTCATGGGGTTTAAAAGCCTGCCACACCTCAATGAATGGGTCGTCATTATCACCAGTGTGCGGGTTAATAACACTCCTAATGGGATAATTTGCAGGGGGGAGGTGGTGGCGGAAAAGTTTCCTCCTCCTTAGGTTGGGGTGATAAATCAAGAAAAGCCTGATTAACAGAGGTGAAGGATTGTTCCATATTAACGGCTTGCGTATGTGACCGAGTGCGTGTTGCTACGAGGGATGTGTTAGCAGGAGTTTCATTGGCAATGGGACCATAATGGGGAGTCCGGACTTGGGACGGTGGAATTGTAGAGTCAGGGTGTGCAGGATGAGGGTGGGGTCCAGGGGTTAAATCCTCCTCCTCTTCCGTATCGCCTGAATAGGGAAACATTGGCATGCCAGAGCAACTGGGAGGATCCTCCTTTCGTTCCATCTGCTGGGCTAGCCCTCGCTGCCTATTGGTTGGAGATTTTTTATTTTCGCCCTGTTGTTTATGCTTTCTATCCCAAAGTTCACATTCCAATTTTAAAGTCTCCCAATTCTTTGCTTTACCATCCACACAATCATCAATCCCTTTTCTACGGGCGTTATCTCTCCAACTCATTAATAGTGATCGTTCGTGGCACTTACTGGACTGCTTTTTCCACTCTGAGATTAAAAACTTCCACTTAAAACCGGCGTTTCTCTGCCAAATGATTTTCTCAGCAGAAATGCAATTATCGTAGTTCCAAATGCCCCCTAGTGGCAAATATCGTTACCCAATTTATTGTTCAGCGCTGCAGAAAGTTTTTGGAAATTACGTTCGTGAGAAGGGTTTTCAGAACACATGAAAAATAGAGGGGAATTGCCCCTGGTTTTGTCTAAACTCCATCCCATAATGTCAATAAAATGTGCCCCTGGCAATCAAAAAAAAATCCCTGGTACCAAATCAAATTTCAGGGTCCCTGACCCCTAAGGCTAACCACAATTGGGGTCCCCGACCCGCAGTACTCTACTAACAATTTAATAAGTACAATTTAGATTTGAGCCCCGTCACCTGTTTAGTTAGTTCCGTCAGGGATGAGGGTCGAACCACTAATCCGAGAGAGAGAGAGAGACCAAGGTTAATCTTATCTTGTGCCGGCATCTGTCTCTTTCCTCCGGGTCTGGCTCGATCACTTCTTCAGTCCCCCACGGAATTCACTCAGGATATTGGTTACTGCTCGCTTGCGCCAAATTGTGAAAGTCAATATTTTCGCTTCTGTGAGAGAAAAATTCAACACACTTGTTAAGACAGAATAACAAGCTTTATTTTCGAAAACAACTGCTTGCAGTAATGGCTGAAACTTGAAGTCAGAGAGAAGTCAACAAAACTGCTCAGTCTGTCACAAGTTCCGCGCTTTGCGGAGAATTAAGTTAATATTTATTCATTAACTTTATCAAGATTATGTGACAACAGTGTGGTCAGCAGTTTAATCGGAGATACAAACGGAAGCAAAGACCAGACCATGTTTGGTCATATCATTCATACCATTATTTAGTCCTCGGAGGGAACATTGAAAGGTCCGAATAGACTTGTTTCTTCCTGAACTATCTTTGTTTGACATTCCCTCCTTTTGTCATATCATGACAACTAGTTAAATAGGTATATCCATGACTCGTTTGAAAATGCATTTACACAATCAAACAAGCAATCCTATCGCTAGTAGAATTAGGAGTAGTAGAATGAAGGCCTTAAAGTTCCAATCAAATAATCCGTGACCCAACCATCCTAGCCAACCCGGCGGGTTATAGTCATGAAATTCACTGCCAATCTCTTGAATTTGAGCAGCCTGTCTCTTAATATGGTCGGCCAGGTTAGTGATATTTTCAGAGCCATCTGGAATATAAGTACAGCACTCTTGACCTATGATAGCACACGTTCCTCCCTGCGAGGCTAACAGATAATCCAAAGTCAGTCGATTTTGTAATGCCACGGTCGGAACAGCTACTAGCTCAGCTGAGACCTCAGCCAGTGCCTGTCCAGTTTCCCTGGCTTCTGCTGCCGTTACGTTCACCAGTTATTCCAATGCTGTGGCCAAAGCTGTAGTGAATAGTTTCAGTCTATCTGGTATTGTCTCAAACCTTTTGACCAGTCTTCCCATTGACCAGTTTTCCCATCAGGCCATTACTTAATTCGTACCATATCACATCTGGATTATTGATCCAGTAATTTAACCACGATGCAACTGTTCCCTGAAAAAAAGCAAGAACGTATTTGCATTTCTATAGCACCTTTCACATCCTCAGGATGTCTCAAGGTGCTTTGAATGCAAGAAGGGATTGACATAGAATTTACTTCGCAGGAACAGGCACTTAAGCCCAAACTCTCCATGCCGGCATTTACGCAAATTCCACTCAAGCCTCCTTCCTTCCATCTCGATCCAGGTCTATAACTTTCTATTCCTTTCTACATCGTGTGCATCTCCAGATTCCCCTGAACTGCATCCGGGCTATTCACCACAACAATTCCTGTGGTCACTAGTTCCACATTCTCAGCACTTCCTGTGGAAAGTCGTGTCTTCGTAATTCCCCATTTGCCGTCTTGAGTGTTGGTTTACATCGATAGCCTCCAGTTTTGCACTTGCCCACAAGCGGCACTCTCTAATATTGTGGTGATATCGGAATTGCAGCAGCCAATTGACGCACAGCAAGCTCCCACAAGCAGCAACAAGATAATGATCAGGACATCTTTTTTTCTCCTTCTGAAAAATGAAATGAAAATCGCTTATTGTGACAAGTCGGCTTCAAATGAAGTTACTGTGAAAAGCCCCTAGTCACCACATTCCGGCGCCTGTTCGGGGAGGCTGGTACGGGAAAATTATTTTCATGCGATGTGAGCACCTCTGGCCAGCCCAGCATTTATTGCCCATTCCAAATATCCCTTGAACTGAATGGTTTGTTAGGCCATATCAGAGGACATTTAAGATTCAACCACATTGCTGTGGATTTGGAGTCCATCTGGAGTCACATGTAGGCCACACCAGGTAAGGATGGCAGATTTCCTTCCCTGAAGGACATTAGTGGATTAGATGGGTTTTTTATGACAATTGTCAATGGTTTCATGGTCATCATGAGACTTTTAGTACCATAGAATTCCAACAGCATAAAAGGCCATGTGGTCCATCGTGTTTGCACCGTCCCTCTGAAGCACCCCCCCCCCGCCCTATCCCCGTAACTTAACCTGCCCATCCCTGGGCGCAAAGGGCCAATTCAGCATGTCCAATCCACCTGTATGGGCGGCACGTTCGCATAGTGGTTAGCACTGTCGCTTCATAGCACCAGGGTCCCAGGTTCGATTCCCGGCTTGGGTCACTGTCTGTGCAGAGTCTGCACGTTCTCCCCGTGTCTTTGTGGGTTTCCTCCGGGTGCTCCGGGTTCCTCCCACTCCTCCAAGTCCCGAAAGACGTGCTGTTGGGTTAATTGGACATTCTGAATTCTCCCTCAGTGTACGCGAACAGGCGCCGGAGTGTGACGACAAGGAGCTTTTCACAGTAACGTTATGTAAATGTAAGCCTACTTGTGATAATAAAGATGATTAATTAATTATTAACCTGCACATCTTTGGACTGTGGGAGGAAACCGGAGCACCCGGAGGAAACCCACTCAGACACGGGGAGACCGTGCAGACTCCGCACAGGTAGTAACCCAAGGTCGGAATTAAACCCGGGTCCCTGGCGCTGTGAGGCAGCAGTGCTAACCACTGTGCCAGGGGGACATACTGGCCATTCTCTATTGGAGATTTTCCAACAACCAGGAGACTGACTAGGGGCGTCTCGCATGATTAAGCGGGCCCCGTCACCATGGCTCCACCACAAGGGGCTGGGTAACTTCCTGCCTGGCCTCCGACTCAGTACAAAGGTAGATATGTGCATTAGCTCCCTCTTGTGGCATTGCTGTGTAAGGATTCCCTGTTCGCTGTGTCGATCAAGGGGTGGCTGTAAGACCCCCATTGAAGCAAAGCTCATATTCAGACAGTTCCTCCATCGAATTCCATCGACAATTCTCCAGATAATTCAGCTTTTTATTTTGTCAGTGTGGGGATACCTTGCAAAAGAAGCTCAGAAACATTGCAGAGTTCTCTGAGAATGATGAAAGGGAGTCAAACGTTATAGATGGTAGACAGGACAGTGGAATGGAGGTCGCCATCAGACCAGCCATGATCTTGTCAAATAGCAGTGCAGGCTCGAGGGGCAGAATGGCCTAAAGCATCCATGCACCACAAGCAAATACATATCAACATACATGAAACAGCATGTACACAGAAAGACAGACATCCCTGTGCAAACATAGCATGCCCATGAATTGATTCACATGCAACAGCTCCCCCTTGTGGCATTATGAAGCAGGTTTCCCCCTCACCGCTGTGTGAATCAGACTTGTCCTCAAATCTCCTTTTATGGTGAAGACAGATTATGGAAACGCACCATCCAAGCTCACACAGCCCACACATACACACCCCTCAGGCTGGATAGTTAAGGTTTTGTGCCTGATTCCAAGGACAAGAGAATATCATCCAGGCTGACTCTCCAGTGCAATACTGAGGGAGCACTTCATTCGGATGAACCTTTAAACCAACACTTACTTTGCCCTGTCTCGTGGATGTAAAAGACCCTATTTTGAAGGATAATTTAATCTCCGAGGAGCAAAAATGAAATACAGGGAGATGCAACAATTATAGATTAAAAAAAGAAAAATTATAATAAGAAGGCGAAAAGAATCATAGGGTCATAGAATTTAGAGTGCAGAAAGAGGACATTTGGCCCATCAAGTCTGCACCAGCCCTTGGAACGAGCACCCTATTTCAGCCCACACCTCCACTCTATCCCCATAACCAATAACCACGCCTAACTTTTTTTTGGATGCTTGGCCAACCCACCTAACCTGTACTGTGGGAGGAAACCGGGGCACCCGGAGGAAACACACAAAGTCCCGGGGAGAAAGTGCAAACTCCACACACGCAGTCACCCGAGGCCGAAATTGAACCCGGGTCCCTGGAGCTGTGAGGCAGCAGTGCTAACCACTGTGCCACTGTGCTGCCCAAAGTTTTGCCAACTTTTTATTTCAGCAATATTCAATTATAGAGCAATGGGGGAACTTTAATTATCCTGATATAAACTGGGATAGTAATAGTGTAAAGGACAGCGAAAGAGATGAGTTCCCAGACTGTGTCACGAGAATTTTCTACATCAGCATGTATCCAGTCCATCAAGAAAGGAGGCTTTGCTGGGCACTGTTCCTGAGGATGATCCAGAGTCAGTAGGAAAACACTTAGGCAACAGTGACCACAATGCTGCAACGTTTAGGCTGTATATGGAAACGGTCAAAGAGGAATTCAGAATAAGGATGAATAATTGGGGGAGGGCAATGGAGTGTGAACAGATGAACAGATCTGATAACAAAGATTGGAGGGTTAATTCTGCTAAAGGATATAGTTTGTGTACAGTTGAGGTATTTTCTCAAGAGAGAAAAAGTGAGGGCAAACCTATCCCTCTCCGATGAACTCAATGCATTCTATGCTCGGTTCGACCAGGTAACCAACAATCCGCTGGCGAGTGCCCCAGCAGCCCATAATTCACCCATACCCACCATCACAGCTTCCGAAGTCAGATTGGCCTTCCTGAAAGTGAACCCTTGGAAGGCGACGGGCCCAGACGGGATCCCTGGTCGTGCACTCAGAGCCTGCGCGGACCAACTGGCAGAGGTATTCACGAACATCTTTAACCTGTCCCTACTCCACTCCGAGGTCCCCACCGGCTTCAAGAAGACCACCATCATACCGGTACCAAAGAAGAACCAGGCAACGTGCCTCAATGACTACCGACCAGTGGCCCTGACTTCAGTCGTAATAAAGTGCTTCGAGAGGTTGATCATGAAGCGCATCACCTCCATACTCCCAGAATGCCTTGATCCACTGCAATTCGCATACCGCTGCAACCGGTCCACATCAGACACCATTTCCCTGGCCCTACACTCATCCCTAGAGCATCTCGAAAACAAGGACTCCTACATCAGACTCCTATTTATTGACTACAGCTCCGCCTTCAACACCATAATCCCAGCCAAGCTCATATCAAAGCTCCAAAACCTAGGACTTGGCTCCCCACTCTGCAACTGGATCCTCGATTTTCTGACCAACAGACCACAATCATAGATTACATAGAATTTACAGTGCAGAAGGAGGCCATTCGACCCATCGAGTCTGCACCGGCTCTTGGAAAGAGCATCCTACCCAAGGTCCACACCTCCACCCTCTCCCCATAACCCAGTAACCCCACCTAATCCCCATAACCCAGTAACCCCACCCAACACTAAGGGCAATTTTGGACACTATGGGCAATTTAGCATGGCCAATCCACCTAACCCGCACATCTTTGGACTGTGGGAGGAAACCGGAGCACCCGGAGGAAACCCACGCACACACGGGGAGAATGTGCACAGACTCCGCACAGACAGTGACCCAAGCCGGGAATCGAACCTGGGACCCTGGAGCTGTGAAGCAATTGTGCTATCCACAATGCTACCGTGCTGCCCCAGCAATCAGTAAGAATGAACAACAATACCTCCTCCACAATAGTCCTCAACACCGGCGCCCCGCAAGGCTGCGTACGTAGCCCCCTACTCTACTCCCTGTACACACACGCCTGCGTGGCAAAACTTGGTTCCAACTCCATCTACAAGTTTGCTGACGATACGACCATAGTGGGCCGGATCTCGAATAACGATGAGTCCGAATACAGGAGGGAGATAGAGAACCTAGTGGAGTGGTGTAGCGACAACAATCTCTCCCTCAATGACAGCAAAACTAAAGAGCTGGTCATTGACTTCAGGAAGCAAAGTACTGTACACACCCCTGTCAGCATCAACGGGGCCGAGGTGGAGATGGTTAGCAGTTTCAAATTCCTAGGGGTGCACATCTCCAAAATTCTGTCCTGGTCCACCCACGTCGACGCTACCACCAAGAAAGCACAACAGCGCCTATACTTCCTCAGGAAACTAAGGGAATTCGGCATGTCCACATTGACTCTTACCAACTTTTACAGATGCACCATAGAAAGCATCCTATCAGGCTGCATCACAGCCTGGTATGGCAACTGCTCGGCCCAGGACCGCAAGAAACTTCAGAGAGTTGTGAACACCGCCCTGTCCATCACACGAACCTGCCTCCCATCCATTGACTCCATCTACACCTCCCGCTGCCTGGGGAAAGCGGGCAGTATAATCAAAGATCCTTCTCACCCGGCTTACTCACTCTTCCAACTTCTTCCATCGGGCAGGAGATACAGAAGTCTGAGAACACGCACGAACAGACTCAAAACAGCTTCTTCCCCACTGTCACCAGACTCCTAAATGACCCTCTTATGGACTAATTTCATAAACACTACACCCTGTATGCTTCATCCGATGCCAGTGCTTATGTAGTTACATTGTATATGTTGTGTTGCCCTATTATGTATTTTCTTTTCTTCCCTTTTCTTCCCATGTACTTAATAATCTGTTGAGCTGCTCGTAGAAAAATACTTTTCACTGTACCTCGGTACACGTGACAATAAACAAATCCAATCCAATCCAATCCAATCCCAACACTCCCTGGATGATGAAGGGACGGAGTAAAATGAAGCAAAAAAGGGTAAGCATGACAGATATCAGATGGGTAATAAAATTACTAACCAGACTCACTGTCGACAGAGTGGGAGCAAAATAACAAATAAGAGGAGCAAAGTGAGAGTATGAGGAGAGACTGGCAGCTAACATAAAGTAGAATTGTAAACTCTTCTATCGCATATCTAGCAAAGAGGTGGTAAGGGGAGGAATGGGGCTAATCAGGAAAGTAAAAAGGAGGTGAATTCATAGAGGCAGGGGGCATGGCTGAGGTATTAAATGAACACTTTCAGCTGTACTTACCAAAGAAGATGCTACCTGCGTGACATTGAACGAGGCAGTAGTTCAGACATTTCAAGGGTTTAAAATTCCGGAGGAATCATTGGATAGGTTGTCCGCATTTACGTAAAACATAGAAAACAGGAGGAAGCCACTCAGCCTTTTGAACCTGCTCCATCATTCGTAGGATCATGGCTGATTATCCAACGAAGTAACGTGCTTTCCCCCCATATCCTTTGATCCCTTTAGCGCCAATAGCGACATCAAACTCTGTCTTGAAAACATACTGGCCTCAGTAGATTTCTGTGGCACCAAATTCACAGGCTCACCTCACCCTGGGTGAAGACATTTCTCCTCATCTCTGTCCTAAATGTATCCTCAGGCTGTGCCCCCTGGTTCTGGACTACCACATCATCGGGAACATCCTTCCTGCATCTATCATAGAATTTACAGTGCAGAAGGAGGCCACTCGGCCCATCGAGTCTGCACCGGCTCCTGGAAAGAGCACTCCACCCAAGGTCAACGCCTCCACCCCACCCCCACAACCCAGTTACCCCACCCAACACTAAGGGCAATTTTGGACACTAAGGGCAATTTATCATGGCCAATCCACCTAACCTGCGCATCTTTGGACTGTGGGAGGAAACTGGAGCACCCGGAGGAAACCCACGCACACACGGGGAGGATGTGCAGACTCCGCACAGACAGTAACCCAAGCCGGAATCAAACCTGGGATCCTGGAGCTGTGAAGCAATTGTGCTATCCACAATGCTACCGTGCTGCCCTGTCTAGTCCTGTTAGAATTTTATAGGTTTCTATGAGATCCCCCCTCATTCTTCTGAATTCCATAAAATATAATCCTAACCGACACAATCTCTCCTCGTACGTCAGTCCCTCCATCCCAGGAATCAATCTGCTAAACCTTTGCTGCACTCTGTCTACAGCAAGAACATCCTTCCTCAGATAAGGAATCCAAAACTGTACACAATATTCCAGGTGTGGCCTCACCAAGGCCCTGTATAATTGTAGCAACACACCCTGCTTCTGTACTTGAATCCTCTCGCAATGAAGGCCAATATAGCAATTCCTTCTTTACCGCCTGCTGCACCTTCAGTGATTGGTGTACGAGGGCAACCAATCGCGTTACAAATTTCCCGTTCTCAATCTATAGTTGTTCAGATAATAATCTGCCTCCCTATTTCTGCTACCAAAGTGGATAACCTCACATTTATCCGCATTATACTGCATCTGCCCTGCATATGCCCACTCACTCAGCCTGTACAAATCCCATGGAGGGATCTCGGCATCCTCCTCACAGCTCACCCTCCCACCCAGCGTTGTGTCAAGCGCCGGCTCGGGGTCTCCGAGGCGAGGCCTTTCGGCCCCGGGCGCCGGGTAGATCGGGCGTAGGCATCTTGAAATGGAGACGAACTGCTCACTTCAATATGTAAATCTGGTTGCCGACTGCAATGGGTGGGACGCAGATCGCGAAACCTCGCGAGATCCCGTTAGAGGCCACTCGCGAGCCCACCCGGCCTTGTCGTGTTCCGAGTCGGGCGCGACTGACAGATCACGCCCTGTATGTTTTCAATGTTTAAAAATATAGGTTGAATTTAAGCTATATAAAATAAAAGCAAAACAGCCTTTTAATCGAAAAGGCTTTCACCTACCTGCCTCAACAAAGAACAAGAACAAAGAAATGTACAGCACAGGAACAGGCCCTTCGGCCCTCCAAGCCCGTGCCGACCATGCTGCCGACTAAACTACAATTTTCTACACTGGTCGCCATTATCGGACTTTTTTTTTGTGCAGACTCAAGAAGGAGTTAGATATGGCTCGTGGGGATAAAGAGATCAAAGGATATGTTACTGAGTTGCATAATCAGCCATGATCATAAAGAATTGCGGAACAGGCTCAGAGGGCCGAATGGCCTCCTCTTGCTCCTGGCCGTAAATTCTCCGGCCGTTGCGATTCACCTTTGCCGCCGGGAGCGCACCCCCAGCCCGTGGGTATCCTGGCTTCAGTGGGGAATCCCATCGACAAGCGGCGGGAGTAGAGGATCCCACTGCCAGCGAGCGGAGCGCCGTGGAGAAACACGCAGCCTGGGGACCGGACAATCCTATTTTCTCTGTTCCTCTGTATGGTTCTGTGGTAAACTGAGATCGATGAAGCAGTTCTAAAATACCGAGTTACAGTTGACGGAGTCAGTATTCCTGTGCAGTGTTGATTCAGTCGAAGATAAACAGTATCAGAAGAGATAAACAGTGGAGCATTGTGGGAGTTGGATTGTGGGAATCGATGACTTGTAATGTGCCTGAGGTTGAACCTATACAGAGCTGGTGGAGCTGCCTGATCTCAGCCTGGTACCAGAGTGAAAATCCGGAGGAGTAATGGACTTCCCTGGACGACTTTCAGTCACCTTACTGCTCCTAGGTTACCTGGGCTGGCTCTTTTATAAAGAGTGGAGATCAGGCGTTTTCGCTGCTACTGGAGAAGGTACAGCTTATGACTGCTTTGCTGTGTGCTGAGAGTTAATAATCGGCAGGGTCCCTGCAGATTACAGAGCAGTTTCTGCCGTGTTTTGGGGAAATAATTTTTAAGGGGCTGGGGTAGAGCCCTGAATCAACGTGTAATTGTGAATGTTACCAATGCCTCTTACCTTTTGTTATAAAGCATAACAACTTTCATTCGTATAGTGCCTTTGGTATAGTGGGATAACTCAAGGCCCTTTCCAGGAGCTTATATCAGCCAAACAATGACATGGGGAGATGGTAACATTGTAGTAACATTGCTAGATTTTGTGGGCGGCACAGTAGCACAAGTGGATAGCACTGTGGCTTCACAGCACCAGGGTCCCAGGTTGGATTCCCCGCTGGGTCACTGTCTGTGCGGAGTCTGCACGTTCTCCCCGTGTCTGCGTGTGTTTCCTCCGGGTTTTACGGTTTCCTCCCACAGTCCAAAGACGTGCAGGTTAGATGGATTGTCCATGCTAAATTGCCCTTAGTGACCAAAAAGGTTAGGGGGGGGGGTTATTGGGTTACGGGGATAGGGTGGAAGTGAGGGCTTAGTGGGTCGGTGCAGACTCGATGGGCCAAATGGCCTCCTTCTTGGATTGGATTGGATTTGTTCATTGTCACGTGTACCGAGGTACAGTGAAAAGTATTTTTCTGCGAGCAGCTCAACAGATCATTAAGTACATGAGAAGAAAAGGGAATAAAAGAAAATACACAATAGGGCAACACAACATTAATAATGTAACTACATAAGCACTGGCATCGGATGAAGCATACAGGGTGTAGTGTTAATGAGGTCAGTCCATAAGAGGGTCATTTAGGAGTCTGGTGACAGTGGGGAAGAAGCTGTTTTGAGTCTGTTCGTGCGTGTTCTCAGACTTCTGTATCTCCTGCCCGATGGAAGAAGTTGGAAGAGTGAGTAAGCCGGGTGGGAGGGATCTTTGATTATGCTGCCCGCTTTCCCCAGGCAGCGGGAGGTGTAGATGGAGTCAATGGATGGGAGACGGTTCGTGTGATGGACTGGGCTGTGTTCACGACTCTCTGAAGTTTCTTGCGGTCCTGGGCTGAGCAGTTGCCATACCAGGCTGTGATGCAGCCCGATAGGATGCTTTCTATGGTGCATCTGTAAAGGTTGGTAAGAGTCAACGTGGACATGCCGAATTTCCTTAGTTTCCTGAGGAAGTATAAGTTGTGCTTTCTTGGTGGTAGCGTCGACGTGGGTGGACCAGGACAGATGTTTGGAGGTGTGCACCCCTAGGAATTTGAAACTGCTAACCATCTCCACCTCAGCCCCGTTGATGCTGACAGGGGTGTGTACAGTACTTTGCTTCCTGAAGTCAATTACCAGCTCTTTAGTTTTGCTGGCATTGAGGGAGAGATTGTTGTCGCTACACCACTCCACTAGGTTCTCTATCTCCCTCCTGTATTCGGACTCATCGTTATTCGAGATCCGGCCCACTATGGTCGTATCGCCAGCAAACTTGTAGATGGAGTTGGAACCAAGTTTTGCCACGCAGTCGTGTGTGTACAGGGAGTAGAGTAGGGGGCTAAGTACGCAGCCTTGCGGGGCGCCGGTGTTGAGGACTATTGTGGAGGAGGTGTTGTTGTTCATTCTTACTGATTGTGGTCTGTTGGTCAGAAAATCGAGTATCCAGTTGCAGAGTGGGGAGCCAAGTCCTAGGTTTTGGAGCTTTGATATGAGCTCGGCTGGGATTATGGTGTTGAAGGCGGAGCTGTAGTCAATAAATAGGAGTCTAATATAGGAGTCCTTGTTTTCGAGATGCTCTAGGGATGAGCGTAGGGCCAGGGAAATGGTGTCTGATGTGGACTGTGTAGAGGGTGCCATCTCTGCTACTCCACTACTGGGCCGATATCTGGGGTTTGAGTATCTGTGTGTGTCTCTCTCCAGCTGGCACTGAAACTTCAGAGGCCAGGGGATGCCGCACTGGGACACCTCCACGGAAGAGAGCACTGAATCAAGCCTGCCGTTTATCCCTAACCGGAAGCCTGAGGCTTATATCACACAGATATCCAGACCCCTACCAATGCCCAGGTGATTCTCTCTCTTGCCGGTGGTGCAACACCCACCCGGTTCCTACTTCGCTGGAGTAGCTTTCCCAAGAGAGAGAATAGGACACTGCTGTTTATTACCTAACCAGCAGCCTGTCCTGAGTGAATCGCTCAAGATGACCCTAGATTCTTGAACCCGGAATTAAGGTTAGGAATATCTTAACAATGACTTGGTCAGAGATCGCTGGTGAGAGGTTGAAGAATTTAAACGACTCCAATTATCAGCAAATCAAGGTTTATTGCAAAACCCAGGTCAAAATCATCAAACAGAAGAAATTATAATAAAATCTTAAACTCTAACACAAACTAAGTCTATTCAGAAAGTACTATAACGGACACAACGAAAAATCTTATTGTTACACAGTTTTAGCAATGGCACAGAACACAAATCAAGTCCCCTTCCCCAAAGCCTCAACCACTATCAAGGTCAAGGGAGTTTCGCAAGCTGCTGCAGGGTACTTACAGTCACAGGCTGCAGAGGTCAAGTCAAAGGTGGAGAGGTCGAGCAAGAGACCCTCAATCGAAACACAGCCCCTTTTATATCCGTTTTACCTGGCTTTTTCCTGTGTTCGGCCAGCCCCTTTTGCATTGAATTGGTAAGGTTTAAAGTTCCCGCTGGTCCCGCCCCCTTTGAGCCGGTCAGAGCTGTCGACTTCCGGGTTTTCCTCCTCCTTTGCGTTGTATCAGTCCAAGTTTAAAGTTCCCGCTGGTCCCGCCCCCTTTGAGCCGGTCAGAGCTGTTCGCTTCCGGGTTTTCCTCGCAGGTCCGCTCCTTCCAGCCAGGCAGACCTGCCGCGATTTGAATTTGGCGCCGACTCCGCCCCCTCCTCCCAGTGAGTTCCTGCCGGTGGCTTCTGTCAAGATTGGAGTACCTCCCCCAGGTCCGCCTCCAACTTGGTTTTTTCTACCGTTTATCTCCAAGGGGCTTTTCCAGCGCAATATACTGAGCCCAGACAGTCTGCTTTTTGGGATAGCAAGGTTAAGCTCTCTTGTGAAGATTTTCAGTCTTCCAGCTGCTCCGGAGATGGCTGCTATTCTCACCTTGCTATGTTGATGGGGTGTTAATTGGATTCTGCTCTGGTGGAGGCCAGGTCATTTACATCTGCATGGGGCTATGACCATCCCATTGTCCTGCTTGCAGGCAGGCCCCCTGTGTATTCCCGTGCCCCTTTGTCTGTGTTTTGATCTTATCTCGTTGTCTGGCTCCTTCTTCCTTGTAGCTCCTAGGGGGGGGTTTGTAAATACCTATGCCCCTACTCAGCTCAGCGGACCAAGCCTGCTGGGAAATCTGGTTACGTTCTCTTGGCTGAAAAGTCAGTTTACAGTCTCTGGGTTTTATCCTTGGGCAGTCCAAAAAGGCCGAATTACCCGAAAACCTTACAGATGCCCCTTCGATACGTCCCTACCTGCTTGGACCGTATCGACACAGGTGAAGGGCAATCATTTCCTTTTGTGTGGACCGTAGGCCCCCCCCCCCTCAACAACATGCGAAACTACAAGTCCCAAGACAGTTCCCTTAATCTAGGCTACCCCTAATTTCATTGAAAGGGAAAGACAAGACCATACTTAATTTCAACACAGTAACATACACACATTTCACCGGAACCCCAAACGTAAGGGTCCCTGTACATATATCACAATCAAATAACTGAAACCCGCGAATCCATACAACTATTTACATTTGAATCTCTTTATTTCACTAAGGATCCTCTTTTCTGGGCTGCACTTCGCTTCTTCCCGTTGAAGGCTCTTCATTTTTCCTCCGTCGTCGATACCTGCAGCTGAGAGGTTCAGTCCAACTGAGGCGACAGCATAATGTACCCCCTGGTACAGCATTTTCTTTGTGGGGACAAACACTAAACCATTCTCAGGCCCCCCTGGTGGTGATCGGACAGTTGTGAGGGTCGATTGGTTGGGCTGTGGGCAGGGGTCGCTTTACCTGAACCAGCAGTTCGGTAGCTTTTACAGTCATCCCTTCCCTGGGCGTTACACATCCCTCCCCAGTGCGGTCAATTCATCCCGTTCCCTGGGTTCTGCCATCACCTTACAAAAGTGATCAATGCCCCTTGTGGACATGCCTTGGTAGACCCCCATAAACACAAATAAATGCCCTGGTCAGAAGCCCACCACTTATCCCAGCAAACGGTGATCCTATCCGGTGACCCCGTGATGGTCCGGTAGGTGTTGTTGTCCAGGCGTTCCCAGTCCGAGGACCGATCCCTCATGTCCAGCCTCAGCTTCCTGAGCCACCACCATCTCCCCAAAGGAACGTCCCCCTCACAGGTTAAACACACCCGCCTGCCCTCAGTCACCCTAACCCGGTCAGTCGCCACCTGTATCTCCTCGCAGAGTACAGAGGCCTCTCCATAGGTGAAGCTCTGGTGGCTGGAGTACCTGGTCGAGTTCGACCCCAGCCACCCAGGCCACCTCCCCAGGTGTGAGTAGCGGGTCTGCTCTGTGGCCACCTGGCCTCCCTGTCCGGTAGTGACAAGAGGGGCTCTGCCGCCAGAGCACCCGTAGACGAAGGACTCTTCTGTCTCGCCTCTGCGGAGTTCTCCCGGTCCCACCATCGCCAAGATCATCAGCAAGCTCCACATCGTCGGGTGCCCCATCTGTAAAACAGACAAAACACATCCTTGCCTCTACAGACCTACCTACCTTAAAGTGCATGGGTTCTATCCAGCGGCAGCAGCAGCTTCCGCTTTGAAGTTGTGAAATCAACATGAAATTGCCGCAGCCTGTCTGTGGTTCTGTGTCCACAGCCCGGCTCCACCAGGGTCCTAGTGCCTGCTGCTATCCGGCGGCAGCAGCAGCTCCCGCTTTGAAGTTGCCGCAGCCTGTCTGTGGTTCTGTGTCCACAGCCCGGCTCCACCAGGGTCCTAGTGCCTGCTGCTCCATCATTATACCATTGCACTAGGCGCTTCTGTGATCCCACGATCCTACATACCCACACACCACTACACACTAATTAGAACTAGCAGGGGGAAAATGATATATACAATGCCACCCGTCTCCGGGTGGCCAAATTAAAACTGTGCCCCGCTAAACTGGGGCAGTTCACCTGTTTGGTCCAACGGCTCGGGCCAGACCGTCCCCTCCCGGGGGTTCGGGCTGCCCCTTGCCTCTCCTTCCCCAACAGGGTTCGGGGATCCCTCAGCGTTCCCTTCTACTCGGGCCCCCTTACTGCGGGACCGGGTTCTAGGGAGGTGTGATGGGGACCATCTTAGAGGGGGCTTGGAGACCCGATTGCTCCTTCGTCCCCTGACTGGTTCCCAAGCCCAAGGTGATACCTCCACTTCCTCCGCCTCCTTAGCCTCTATACTAAGGCAGGCCACCTGACCCACAGGTAAGGGCTTGGGAATCGTTACTGTCCCTGGGCTGGGTGCTTGCAGCACTGTCGGTCTCTTTGGGACTGCCCCTTCGGGACAGCACCTTGTCACCGGTTGTGTGACCGTGGAGTCAGGGACCTCCCCCACCGTCGTTAATTCTGCGGGGGGTTTCTCCACTACCACCCCCAGTCTTCCCCCCACCTTGCTCTTTCTTGCCCTTATGGGGTGGAACAATTTAAATTGACTGATGTGGCGTTCGCATGGGTCCCACCTTAAGGGATTTAAACTGCAAATAGCCGCTGAGGAAGCCTCCAGAATGGGACCCTGCACCTGGACCGGACCAGGGTCTGGGGCTAGAACTACCCCTGCGCTCCCTTTTTCCTGAGGCTGCTCCCTGGGTAGTCATACGGGTTCTTGTGGTGTGGGTGCGGGCAGGCCCTGGCCCGTTGCCATTGCCACCTGTCCTGAGCCTTGCAAAAGGGCTAAAATTTTACTTACCTCGATGGTTTCCGGGGCAGCTGCTCCTGCCGCCGGGGTCTGACTCTCTACTGCGGGAGCCCTCTCCTGCTTGCTAGGGTTTTTACATTCCCTCTTGAAATGCCCGGCCTTCCCACACCCGTAGCATACCGGTTTCTTGTCGGAGGTCCGGGTGCCCTCATGCTTCCACTCTCTCTTAGGGGCTGCTGGCGCGATTTCATGCACCTTACCCTTAAGGGGCTTTTCCTCACTCCTTTCCCCATTGTGATATGCAAGGGTGAGTTTTCTAAGGACCTCTGCCTCATTAAGGTCCGGACTCTGCGGGTCGAACCAGTGTTCGGCCTTTGCCCTAACGTGAGGGAGGCAGTTAGCTACGAGGGTCTTCAGCCAGTGGGCTGTTCTCTCATCTAAATTCTGCCTATCCGCGGGAGTCCCACACGCCTCCACATAGACAGTCCACAGCCTGTCTGCGAACATATTTGGCGATTCCCCTAGCTGCTGCTTGGTTTCCCCCACCCTCATGAAAGTGCTACCCAGATTCAAGCCCATTGCCTCCAGAACAGCAGTCCGTGCTGCCACCCATGTGTCAGGTCGTCCCCCATTCCCGGAGGTCACTGCCCTGCATAGTTGGGGATCTAGGGTCATCAGGAGCATCCTTATTTGCTCCCCCTCGTCGCAGTCATTAATGCTGGCTGCCTGCTCCACCTCCATAAAATGAAGCGACGGATCCCCTTTTGGAGTTAGCCTGGGAACGTGGGCCACCATCCCCCTGAGCGCGGATGCCCCATGAGGAATGATAATGTCGCCCTCAACCAGTCCCCTATCTGCCAGCCCCGCCGGGGGACCATACCTTCTCTGCCTGACAGGGCACATCTGCCCTACCTGGGGTTCCTGCTCCTCCTCCCCACTGTCCAGCTCTCCTGCCCCGTTGGGTAGCCCCCCTGTCCCCGGGCTAACTACCCATATAGGAGACGCCGCTATCTGGGGATACACCACTGACCCCCCTTGGACCTGCCCCTGACCGGGCGGTCCAAACCCTACCTGCTGACCCGGCCCCATCACCGGCATCCCAGGCAGCGGTCTGTCCCCATCCCATGGGGACCCACATACGAAACCAGGCGGACACGCCGCCAGCTGGGGGTACCCTGCCGACCCCCCTTGGACTTGCCCCTGAACGTGCAGTCCGATCCCCCCCTGCCGACCCGGACACAATCCCGGTGCCTCAGGAGGCGGTCTATTCCCCTTGGCCTTTGGGGAATCATCCGCTGCGAGGAGCACCTTGCCCCTAGGGAACCCCCCTGGACCTACCAGGTGTATCTGTCCCCTGAACTTGGACAAGGTCTCCTCCAACTCCGTTATTCGTGCCTGGCACGGCCCATGGACACAGTCCCCTACTTCCTCGCGAGCCACTCGGTACGCTGCCTGGATGTCCCGGAACTTCCCCTCCAGCTTCCTACACTGCTCTGTACTCCGATCATAGAGTTCCTGGAGCCTCCGTTCCTTTTCTTTACCCTCCACTATCTGGCAGTGGAGATAGTCCTTCTCGCACCGGTTAGACTCGCTTTCCTGTAGGCTGCCCCGTTTAATTTCTGCCAATTCCTCCCGCAGTCGTTCCGCTGCGCTCGCGCTGTCCCCTGCGCTGGCCCTCACTTCTCCCAACTCCTGCTCTAATTCTTCGACCCTTCGCTCTGTTTTGACTACCTGCTGGGACAGGCAGACCAGCCAAACTGCCTTCTCCAAGTGCTTTTTGTGCGCCTTACTTTCTGTCCATGCGGCCGCTGCCATTACCGGTTGCTCCGCATTGATTAGTTCTGAGACCCAAGGTTTGGTGAGGTCGACCTTTTGCCACATATACGAGAAGATTCTCTCCTCCATTTTACTTCGTTCCCTCACCCTCTCTGCCAAGTCACATACTCCAAACCACCGGGGTCCTGCCGCGGTCGCCATTGTAGAGGGTGCCATCTCTGCTACTCCACTACTGGGCCGATATCTGGGGTTTGAGTATCTGTGTGTGTCTCTCTCCAGCTGGCACTGAAACTTCAGAGGCCAGGGGATGCCGCACTGGGACACCTCCACGGAAGAGAGCACTGAATCAAGCCTGCCGTTTATCCCTAACCGGAAGCCTGAGGCTTATATCACACAGATATCCAGACCCCTACCAATGCCCAGGTGATTCTCTCTCTTGCCGGTGGTGCAACACCCACCCGGTTCCTACTTCGCTGTAGTAGCTTTCCCAAGAGAGAGAATAGGACACTGCTGTTTATTACCTAACCAGCAGCCTGTCCTGAGTGAATCGCTCAAGATGACCCTAGATTCTTGAACCCGGAATTAAGGTGAGGAATATCTTAACAATGACTTGGTCAGAGATCGCTGGTGAGAGATTGAAGAA
This sequence comes from Scyliorhinus torazame, assembly GCF_047496885.1. Classification (NCBI taxonomy): domain Eukaryota; kingdom Metazoa; phylum Chordata; class Chondrichthyes; order Carcharhiniformes; family Scyliorhinidae; genus Scyliorhinus; species Scyliorhinus torazame. Next base: position 328,625,519 of record NC_092710.1, read on the forward strand.
TTTAAACGACTCCAATTATCAGCAAATCAAGGTTTATTGCAAAACCCAGGTCAAAATCATCAAACAGAAGAAATTATAATAAAATCTTAAACTCTAACACAAACTAAGTCTATTCAGAAAGTACTATAACGGACACAACGAAAAATCTTATTGTTACACAGTTTTAGCAATGGCACAGAACACAAATCAAGTCCCCTTCCCCAAAGCCTCAACCACTATCAAGGTCAAGGGAGTTTCGCAAGCTGCTGCAGGGTACTTACAGTCACAGGCTGCAGAGGTCAAGTCAAAGGTGGAGAGGTCGAGCCAAGAGACCCTCAATCGAAACACAGCCCCTTTTATATCCGTTTTACCAGGCTTTTTCCTGTGTTCGGCCAGCCCCTTTTGCATTGAATTGGTAAGGTTTAAAGTTCCCGCTGGTCCCGCCCCCTTTGAGCCGGTCAGAGCTGTCGACTTCCGGGTTTTCCTCCTCCTTTGCGTTGTATCAGTCCAAGTTTAAAGTTCCCGCTGGTCCCGCCCCCTTTGAGCCGGTCAGAGCTGTTCGCTTCCGGGTTTTCCTCGCAGGTCCGCTCCTTCCAGCCAGGCAGACCTGCCGCGATTTGAATTTGGCGCCGACTCCGCCCCCTCCTCCCAGTGAGTTCCTGCCGGTGGCTTCTGTCAAGATTGGAGTACCTCCCCCAGGTCCGCCTCCAACTTGGTTTTTTCTACCGTTTATCTCCAAGGGGCTTTTCCAGCGCAATATACTGAGCCCAGACAGTCTGCTTTTTGGGATAGCAAGGTTAAGCTCTCTTGTGAAGATTTTCAGTCTTCCAGCTGCTCCGGAGATGGCTGCTATTCTCACCTTGCTATGTTGATGGGGTGTTAATTGGATTCTGCTCTGGTGGAGGCCAGGTCATTTACATCTGCATGGGGCTATGACCATCCCATTGTCCTGCTTGCAGGCAGGCCCCCTGTGTATTCCCGTGCCCCTTTGTCTGTGTTTTAATCTTATCTCGTTGTCTGGCTCCTTCTTCCTTGTAGCTCCTAGAGGGGGGTTTGTAAATACCTATGCCCCTACTCAGCTCAGCGGATCAAGCCTGCTGGGAAATCTGGTTACGTTCTCTTGGCTGAAAAGTCAGTTTACAGTCTCTGGGTTTTATCCTTGGGCAGTCCAAAAAGGCCGAATTGCCCGAAAACCTTACAACTGGTTGCAGCGGTATGCGAATTGCAGTGGATCAAGGCGTTCTGGGAGTATGGAGGTGATGCGCTTCATGATCAACCTCTCGAAGCACTTCATTACGACTGAAGTCAGGGCCACTGGTCGGTAGTCATTGAGGCACGTTGCCTGGTTCTTCTTTGGTACCGGTATGATGGTGGTCTTCTTGAAGCAGGTGGGGACCTCGGAGTGGAGTAGGGACAGGTTAAAGATGTCCGTGAATACCTCTGCCAGCTGGTCCGCGCAGGCTCTGAGTGCACGACCAGGGATCCCGTCCAGGCCCGTCGCCTTCCGAGGGTTCACTTTCAGGAAAGCCCATCTGACTTCGGAAGCTGTGATGGTGGGTATGGGTGAATTCTGGGCTGCTGGGGCACTCGCCAGCGGATTGTTGGTTACCTGCTCGAACCGAGCATAGAATGCATTGAGTTCATCGGGGAGGGGTGCACTGCTGCCAGAGGTACTGTTCGGCTTCGCTTTGTAGCCCGTTATGGTGTTTAGTCCTTGCCACAACCGCCGAGAGTCTGTCTGTGACTCTAGCTTGGTTTGATATTCTCTCTTGGCATTCCGGATGGCTTTGCGGAGGTCGTACCTGGATTTCTTGTATAGTTCAGGGTCGTCTGCCTTGAACGCCTCAGATCTGTCCTGCAGTAGGGAGTCAATCTCGCGATTGAGCCATGGTTTCCGGTTGGGGAACGCATGTACTGCTTTCTTTGGCATGCAGTCGTCCACACATTTGCTGATGAAGTCTGTGACGGTGGTGGCATACTCATTTAAGTTGGTCGCTGAGTTCTTAAATATGGACCAGTCCACTGTCTCTAAGCAGTCACGTAGGAGATCTTCTGTCTCCTCGGACCAGCACTGCACAACCTTCTTAGCTGGATTCTCCCGCTTGAGTTTCTGCTTGTATGCCGGGAGAAGGAGCACCGTCTTATGGTCTGATTTCCCAAAGTGCGGTCGGGGGATGGAACGGTAGGCGCCCTTGATTTTTGAGTAGCAGTGGTCAAGAGTGTTGTCGCCCCTGGTGGGACAGGAGATGTGCTGGTGGAATTTTGGCAGTACACTCTTGTGGTTGACCTTGTTGAAGTCTCCGGCCATGATGAACAAGACCTCTGGGTGTTCTGTTTCGTAGTTGTTTATTACTGTGTCTCGTTCGTCCAGCGTCTTCCTCACTACTGCCTTCGGTGGGATGTAGACCGCTGTGATAATGGCTGAAGTGAACTCACGTGGAAGATAGTATGGGCGGCACTTCACGGTCAGGTATTCCAGATCCGGGGAGCAGTAGGTCGCCAGAGTCGCCACATCCAAGCACCAGGAGGAGTTGATGAGGAGGCACACCCCTCCACCCTTCGCTTTGCCTGATGATGCCGTGCGGTCCACCCGGTGAATTGAGAAACCTTCAGGTTGTATGGCACAGTCCGGTGAGGCGGGGGTGAGCCATGTCTCTGTGAAACAGAGCACACAGCAGTCTCTTACTTCCCTCTGAGAGGTAAGTCTGGCGTTAAGTTCATCCAGCTTGTTTTCGATCGCTTGGATGTTTGCCAGGAGAATGCTGGGGAGAGGGGTCTTGAAAATACATTGCTTCAGTCTGACCTGCAGACCGCCGCGTTTCCCTCACTTCCTCGGTCGGCGGCTGCTGCTGGATGATCCTGGGATCCGATGGCAGATGTCAGCTCTTGTGGAAGGGAGGTAGTCGCGTCTGGCGGGGTCCAGGGCGCTGTTTACGTATCTGGGGTCGCGTCTGGGACCCTGACAATTCACACCTCTTTAACCTGTGATTATCCCTCTCTCCAGTTGCCCCGTCTGGACCTATGAAGACTTAATTACCTGCAAAGACTCGCATTCAAAGTATCGTCTTGCATCATTGACTTTGTCTAAATACGTGTTTGTGTAACCCTCCTCTTCATTCACCTGATGAAGGAGCTGCGCTCTGAAAGCTAGTGATTCCAAACAAACCTGTTGGACTTTAACCTGGTGTGGTAAGACTCCTTACCAGACTTAGATGGCTGAAGATACAGCTACAGCATCCCCCCCCCCCTCCACACACACACACACACTGGTCAGGCACATGGGAGATGCACGAGAGGCTAGAACTGCAGTAGTGCAAGGATTTCAGAGACTGTGGACAGTAATTCCATAGAATCCGTAGAATCCCTACAGTGCAGAAGGAGGCCATTTGGCCCATCGAGTCTGCACTGACCCTTTGGAAGAGCACTCTACTTAGACCCACTCCCCAGCCCTATCCCTGTAACCCCACCTAACCTGCCCAGCTTTGAACACCAAGCAGCAATTTTTTAACATGGCCAATTCCAAGAACAAAGAACAAAGAAACACAGGAAAGGCCCTTCGGCCCTCCAAACCTGTACCGGTCATGATACCACCCTTGACCAAAACCCTCCGCACTTCCCAGTGCCATATCCCTCATTACCAGATGCCTTTTGAACACCGTTAATGTATCTGCTTCCACAACCTCCCCTGGCAACGCGTTCCAGGCACTCACCACCCTCCATGTAAACATCCTGTCTCGCACATCTCCACTAAACTTTGCCCCATCGACCTTAAACCTATGCCCCCTGGTGACTGACCCCTCCATCCTGGGAAAGAGTGCCTGCCCATCCACTCTATCCATGCCCCTCATAATCCTGTAGACCTCTATCAGGTCTCCCCTCAACCTGCGTCGTTCTAATGAAAACTGTCCGAGTCTATTCAGCCTCTCCACACAGCTAACACCCTCCAGACCAGGCAACATCCTGGTAAACCTCCTCTGCGTCCTCTCTAAAGCCTCCACATCCTTCTGGTAATGTGGCGACCAGAATTGTGCGCAATATTCCAAGTGCAGCCTTACCAAGTTTCTATACAACTGTAGCATGACTTGCCAGTATTTACACTCGATGCCCCGTCCAATGAAGGTAAGCATTCCGTATGCTTTCTTGACTACCTTGTCCACTTGTGTTGCCACTTTCAAAGATCTGTGGCCCTGCACACCCAGATATCTCTGACTTTCTATATTCCTGAGAGTTTTGCGATTTACGGAATATTTCCCCTCTATGTTAAACCTACCAAAATGCATAACCTCACATTTGTCTGGATTAAATCCCAGTTACCATTGTTCTGCCCAAGTCTCAACCTATCTATGACAATCCTCAACACTATCTGTCACTCCACCAAAGTTGGTGTCATCTGCGAACTTACTAATCAGACCAGCTACATTTTCCTCCAAATCATTTACGTATACTGCAAACAACAGAGGCCCCAGCACCGATCCCTGTGCAACACCACTAGCCGCAACCTTCCATTCAGAACAACACCCTTCTACTGCTACCCTTTGCCTTCTGTGACCGAGCCAGCTCTGTTTCCATCTTACCACCTCACCTCTGATCCTGTGTGGCTTCACCTTTTGTACCAGTCAATTCCCTCATGCGTTGAAGAGATGCACAATTGCATTGACGTTTGCGAACCTTTCTTCATGATGAAGATATCAGTTTAGCTGCCGTGGCACAACGTGGAGCAGGTGGTACAATGTGGAGCTTCAAACAATCTGAAAAATTGGTACCTTTTATGGTTCGAATGCAGATCATGGGGGCAGAAAGTCTGAAAATGTGGGATAGTGTGGGGAGCAACCTCCTGTATTTGAGGGAATGCTGGATGAGGGAAATGTGATAAAAGATTAAATTTAAGAAATTTAGAACAGAGGGGAGGAGACATTTTGTCACATGACGTGAGGAGGTGGCGCACAACATCCAAGACTGGGTAAGATAGGTGGGTAAGGTAAAGGAAAAGGTGGTTGGAAGAATGGTTAAAGGTGGTTGGAACTAATAACTCACAAGAAGAGTAAATGCTAAGAGGGACTGTTGGGCCCGCTGGTAAAGTCATGAGATCCAAAGTATTTGTGTTGGAGTGAGGCCCCCCCCCCCCAATCACCCCCCAAATCCCGCTCCGCCATTGAAAAGGATCATGGTTGATCTGGCTAGGCCTTCACTTCACCTTGCCGCCTGTCCCCCCCCCATTACCCTCCACTCCCATGTCAATCAAGCACATGTCTAGCCCAACCTTCAATATGTTCAATGACCCACCTTCCAGTTGACTCTGTGGAAGAGAATTTCTAAGACAAGCGACCCTCTGAGAGAATACATTTTCTCCATCTCCCCCGTAAATGGAGGGGACCCTTATTTTGAAACCATCCCCCTTAGTTCTGGGAATCCATGGGGAAACATCCTCGAGTACCCACCCTGACTGCCCCCCCCCCCCCCCCTCAGAACTTCATAGCTTTCTATAAGATCACTTGCCATTCTTCTGAACTCCAATGTGCTCACCCTTATCTTATAAGAAATGGCCCACATCCCAGGAATCAGTCGAGTGAACCTTCTCTGAACCACTTCCAATGCAAGTACCTCCCGCGTTAAGTAAGGCGGCGAAACCGGTACACATTGCTCTGGGTGTGGCCTCACCAGTGCCCTGTACCACTGTGTCAAGGCTTCCCTACTTTGATACTCCATTCCTCCTGCAATAAAGGCCAACGTTCCATTTTCCTCCTGAATCACTGTACCCGCAGTGCTAACCTTTTGCAATTTATGTCAAAAAAATGGCCTATTTCTGTGCTGCAACTTTGATTTGATGCATTGCTTTACACACAGGGTAATCAATGCTTGGAGTAGATTTCTGGGCAAAAGAGTGGAGGCAGAAGAGGCCTGGAATGATGTTCGATTGGAGGCTACCTGGTGACAGGCTGTAGCTTAAGTGCCTGGATAGGCCCCAGTGTGTTGCTGAACCAAGTGGAATAGAAGGAATAGAGCTGACTTAAATAGCAGAATGCTTTTAAATGATATCCTGACATGGAGTGGTTTATTTCTTTTGCCGCTGCAGGTCCTGAGTCTGCGGCAGTGAGCGTGCCTGTGACCTTTGACTCCTTCCTCCACAATCAGCAGCTGAGGAAAAAGCTGCTGAGGTCATTCTGCAGTCGCGGGCCAAAGGTCAGCAGGCTGCTTCGGTCCAGCAACTTCTCCAGGCTAAGAGTTAATGAGCGTCACGAGCTGGTATACTGCAGCGTGCCTGATGTTGGCCCAGCGAACTGGGAGCAGGTATTAAAGATGCTGAATGAGGTACCAGGGCAAGTGGAGAAGATGGTGAATGAGAGTGTTCCCCTACGGGCACCTCTCCAGGACCTGAGCCAATACGACACCACCACCATCGGTCGCCTGCTGGCATCCTACACCAAAATCATCTTCATCAGAGACCCCTTCTGGCGCCTGCTCTCCACTTACCGTCGCCATGACGATGCAGCGGGATCCTTCGAAGCATTTGTTCGACGTGTGATGGGACAGGGGTTGAAGCCAACCGCCAGCTGGAAGCCCCTTGTCCAGCTGTGCCACCCGTGTCTTGTCCGGTACGACTACATCGTGGCACACGGGCTCCTCGGCCAAGAGGTGAGACATCTTTTGCAACGGATAGGTGTCCCGGAAGGGGTGGAGCTGCCTGAGTTCCAGGATTCGGAAGAGAGCCCGCCATCCCGGTGGCTGACGGAGCAGCGCTTCAACCAGCTCTCAACACAGCTGGTGGGTGAGCTGCTTCAATTCTACCGCAACGACTTTGCCGCCTTCAATTTCACCAGTGCTTCAACTCTGACCTAAACAATGTCAAAAGGCAACAGCAGCCATGGACCCGCACAGCTTTAAGTCCCAGCAGTGGGGGTTGGGTGTGGGATGGGTGTTTGCCTGAAATTCACCCGTGGGGCCTGGGGTCAAATATAACTCACAGGATGGGCGGTTTTCCACAGCTGATGTCCAAGCGGTTGTGGGCCAGAACACTTTGGTCGGAAAGACGGTTATGGGAAATGTCAGAACATGTCAACGTTGGCACGGCAGAGGTCACTCCTCTGTGGGGGAGATGTTAGTTTTTATTTCCAATTTGGCAGCACCATCCAGAACCTGTAAGAGGTCACTTCAGGCACTGACCCCTGAGGTGGGTGAACCTCAATTCCCCAGCGCCAACTTTACTTCTCTCTGATTGGGACCAAGTAAATCCCAGCGAAATACCAACAGAGGAGGAAGTGAATTCCCCTGATGTCTTGGACAACATTCCTCCCACAACCAAGAAGAAAAGCAGAAACAATTGTCTGGATATTCATTTTTTAAAAATTTCTTTTTATATAAATTTAGAGTGCCCAATACTTGTTTTCCAATTAAGTGGCAATTTAGCCAATTCACCTACCCTGCACATCTTTGGGTTGTGAGGGTGAGACTCACACAGACACGAGGAGAATGTGCAAACTCCACACGGACAGTGACCTGGGATCGAACCTGTGACCTCGCGCTGTGATGCATCAGTGCTAACCACTGTACTGCCCTATTGCCTGGATATTTATATCTGTGCAAAGTTATTAGTACAAAATGTACATTTCTATAAACAACAGTTACTAGACTTGGATTGGGAATATCTTGAGGGTAACTTTAAGCTAACTGGACAGGCAGGTAGAAGTTACAGGTTGGATGGGGCTCTAAAACAGTCAGCTGACTTTATGTCAGATTGCTTCCCACCCGGAAGTCCGCCCCCCCCTCCCCCTCTCACCACAGCGTTCCTCCCACCCCCCACATTTTGCAAAATGCCTGGAAATTTGACACGTGTCATGTCATAATATTCCCATGATCCACAGAGAGTTCACTTGATTAGTTCCTGGAATGAAAGGCTGAAGACATTAAGGGTGCAATTCTCCCAAAAAGGAACAGAGTCCTCTAGCGAACGCATTTAGGCCGCGTGGTTCTCAGCTCTTACAATGCTGAGAAACACATGGCTATTCAACGTTGAATAAGGGGCCTGTACGGGGAATGCGCGGCCGAGGCACACATAGGCCCGTTTTGTACAGTGGGGAGCTCTGCTCGCTGGAACTCCTCATTGTAGGGAGAGATCGGGACACCATTTTTAAATGGCACCCCGATCGCCAAGGCCCCCAAACAATCCCCGCCCTCAACCCCAGCCTGAACGCACTATGGGAGGCTCCCCGGTCCCCCAGTACCCACGCCGGGCAACCCTTCCCCCCTCACACGCGCAAAGAAAATGCCAGCTTGGCACCTTGGCAGTACCAGCTTGGCAGTGCCAACCTGGAACCCTGTCAGTGCCCATGCCAGCTGGAAGTGCTACCTAGGTACCTTGGCAATGCCAGGCTGGCACGAGTGGCACTGGCCTTTTCGTACAGTGGCAATCGAGCCCAGGGAGTGCCCTGCATGGTTGTTGAGGTTGTTGGGGGTGGAGGGGTGTGGGGGGGGGGGGGGGGGGTACCCTGCCATACTGTGTTGGTACTTGTAGGGTGAGGGGCGTCTGGGATGGCATAATATGCAGGTTCAGCAAGTGATTCGGAAGACAGATCAAGTATTGTAGGGAGGTTTTGCTCCAGTTGTATTTGGCAACAGTTTTGGTCTCCTGAGAGTCATAGAGCACACAAAAGGCCCTTCGGCCCATCACGTCTGCCCTGGTCAAAAACAACCACCTAACCATTCTTATTCCATTTTCCAGCACTTAGCCCATAACCTTGTCTGCCTTGGCATCGCAGGTGCACATCTAAAAATTCTTCAATATCATGAGGGTCTCTGCCTCCACCACCCTTTCAGGCAGCGGGTTCCAGACTCCCACCACCCTCCGGGTGAAAGAATCTTTCCTCACATCCCTCGAAACCTCCTGTCTCTTTCCTTAAATCTATGCCCCCTGGTCATTGATCCCTCCAGGAAGAGGAAAAGCTTCTTCCTGTCTACTCTATCTATGCCCCTCATAATTTTATACATCTCAATCCCAGTATACCAATCTCTCTTCATAACTAAAGCTCTCCAGCACCATCCTGGTAAATCTCCTCTGCACCCTTTCCAGTGCGATCACATCCCTCCTGTAATGTGGATTTCAGAACTGTATACAATATTCTACCTGTGGCCTAACCAACGTTTTATACAGTTCCAGCATATCCTCCCTGCTCTTAAACTCTATGCCTCAGCTAATGGAGGCAAGTGTACCGTATGTCTTATTTAGCGAAGAATATTGGAAGCAACGTGGAGAAGGTTAACTTAACTGATTCCTGGAAGCGGTTGTCTTATATACAAAGATTGGACAGGTTGAGCCTACATCCATTGGAACTTAGAAGAATGAGAGCGGATCATATTGAAACATGGAGAGATCCCGAGGGGATTCAACAAGATGGATGCTGAAAGAATGTTTCCCTTGTGGGAGAGACTAGAACTAGGTAACGTAGCTTAAAAATAAGAGGTCTCCCGTTTAAGGTGGAGGTGGGAAGAATGTTTCTTTTCTCTCAAACTGTGATTAGAGTGTGGAATTCTCGAGCAGCAGAGGCTGGGTCATCGAATATATTCAAAGCAGAGTTAGGTAGATTGTTCACTGACAGATGAGGGCAAGGGGAGAGACAGGAAAATAGGGGCCACAGTCAGATCAAGCCACCATGTTATCAAATGGAAGCACAAGGGGTCAAACGCTTACCCCTGCTCCTAATTCATATGTAACAGAAGCCATGGACCCGCACAGTTTTAAGTCCCAGCAGTGGGGGTTGGGTGTGGGATGGGTGTTTGCCTGAAATTCACCCGTTCTCCTGCCTTCTCCCCATAACCCCTGATCCCCTTATTAATCAAGAACCTATCTATCTCTATCTTAAAGACGCTCAGTGATTTGGCCTCCACAGCCTTCTGCGGCAAAGAGTTCCACAGATTCACCAGCCTCTGGCTGATGAAATTCCTCCTCATCTCTGTTTTAAAGTAAGAAGTCTTACAACACCAGGTTAAAGTCCAACAGGTTTGTTTCGATGTCACTAGCTTTCGGAGCGCTGATCCTTCCTCAGGTGATCGTCCCTTTAGTCTGAGATGGTGTCCTCTGGTTCTAGTTATTCCTACAAGTGGAAACATCCTCGCCACGTCCACTCTATCCAGGCCAAGCAGTATCCTGTAAGTTTCAATAAGATTCCCTCTCATCCTTCTAAACTCCAACGAGTACAGACCCAGAGTCCTCAACCATCCCTCATACGACAAGTTCTTTGTTCCAGGGATCATTCTTGTGACCCTCCTCTGGCCCCTTTCCAAGGCCAGCGCATCCTTCCTTGGATATGGGGCCCAAAACTGCTCACAATACTCCACATGGGGTCTGACCAGAGCCTTATACAGCCTCAGAACTTCTGTTGTTCTCAGCTTGCCCATTAAGGGCAAGTTATAAGGCGGACAAAGGAATCAAACAAGACATGAGGGATTTTTCCCAATACAGTCTGTCCTCATAATTAAAGTCTCGGGGCATTAGTTTCTTTCTGGTGGAAGTTCAAGGTCAGGAGGTCATCTGTGGATAGGACTGAATGCTGTAGTCCAGAATGAGGCTGATCGGATGGGACAATTTTCACATTTTCGTCTGCCAGTTTGCTTGGGATCAATATTTCATTTGCCTTTTGTAGCGCACAAAGACTCCGTGAGACGAATAGAGTGAAGTCGATGAGGCTTTATTAAGCGTGTCTGTTCCCCCGCAGCTCGATAGTAGAATGGCCTGCGGGGGAGGACTCCGGCTTCTTATACTCCGCCTTCAGGGCGGAGCTAGAGGTCAACAGCCAACCAGGACCCGGGATCTGTCAGACAATGACATTAGGGCTTCCAGTCCCACATGACCCCTAATACATACTACCACATTCACCCCTTGTCAAAAATGAACCCGGCGGGGTGATGCTTTGTATGGTGGTAAGGGTTTACAGGGCTGGTCCTGGGAGGAAAACATTCACATGGCAATACAGTATTGTACAATTTTGTCCTGTTTCAACTATTTACAGAAGGTATCGGGAGAAAAGCAAAATGTTCTTGTGAAAAGTCCATATATTGATTTAGATCGACGCCACGAGTCGGTCGGGCGGTCTGGTCATCCGTGTCGATCGCCTCGGCCCCGGTGATGGTGGTGGTGCTTGTACCGGTGTTGTCGTCTCCGGGAGCCTTACGGTTTCAGCTTGGGCTTTATTCTTGGTCGGGCCTGAGGGGAGGGGAACCGATCCTCCTGGGAAGGGGGCGGTCGCGGGGTGCGGCGGTGGCAGGAAGGGGGGGGGGTTGGGTGAATGGTGTCGGGGGGGGTGTGTGTGTTGCCGGCGGGCGCCAGATCCCGCAGGGAGACCGTGTCCTGTCGGCCGTCGGGGTACTCCACGTAAGCGTACTGCGGGTTCGCGTGGAGGAGGTGAACCCTTTCGACCTCGTTGTGTGCCCGAACATGATTTCGGAGCAAGATGGGTCCTGGGGCCGCCAGCCAGGTCGGCAGCGACATTCCAGAGGAGGACCTCCTAGGGAAGACAAGGAGACGCTCATGAGGCGTTTGATTAGTGCTCGTACATAATAGCGACCGGATGGAGTGGAGAGCGTCCGGGAGGACCTCCTGCCACCGTGAAACTGGGAGGTCCCTGGACCGTAGGGCCAGTAGGACGGTCTTCCGGACCGTGCCGTTCTCCCTCTCTACTTGCCCGTCCCCCCGGGGGTTGTAGCTGGTCGTCCTGCTTGAGGCTATGCCCTTGCTGAGCAGGAACTGGCGCAGCTCGTCACTCATGAAAGAGGACCCCCTGTCGCTGTGGACGTATGCGGGGCAACCGAACAGTGTGAAGATGGTGTTCAGGGCTTTAATGACTGTGGCCGCGGTCATGTCAGAGCAGGGAATGGCGAATGGGAAGCGGGAGTATTCGTCCACTACATTAAGAAAGTATGTGTTGCGGTCGGTGGAGGGGAGGGGCCCTTTGAAATCGAGACTAAGGCGTTCAAAGGGGCGGGAAGCCTTAATCAGGTGCGCACCATCCGGCCTGAAAAAATGCGGTTTGCATTCCGCGCAGATGTGGCAGTCCCTTGTGACTGTACGGACCTCCTCTAAAGAATATGGGAGATTGCGGGACTTGATAAAGTGGAAAAACCGAGTGACCCCCGGGTGGCAGAGATCCTCGTGGAGGGTTTGGAGGCGGTTAATTTGTGCGTTGGCACATGTGCCGTGGGATAGGGCATCGGATGGCTCGTTCAGCTTTCCGGGACGATACAAAATCTCGTAGTTGAAGGTGGAGAGCTCGATCCTCCACCTTAAGATCTTGTCGTTTTTGATTTTGCCCCGCAGTGCATTATCGAACATGAAGGCTACCGACCGTTGGTCGGTGAGGAGAGTGAATCTCCTGCCGGCCAGGTAATGCCTCCAATGTCGCACCGCTTCCACTATGGCTTGGGCTTCCTTTTCCACTGAGGAGTGGCGGATTTCTGAGGCATGGAGGGTCCGGGAGAAAAAGGCCACGGGTCTGCCCGCTTGGTTAAGGGTGGCCGCTAGAGCTACGTCGGAGGCGTCGCTCTCGACCTGGAAGGGGAGGGACTCGTCGATGGCGCGCATCGTGACCTTTGCGATATCCGCTTTGATGCGGCTGAAGGCCTGGCAAGCCTCTGTCGACAGAGGGAAGGTCGTGGTCTGTATTAGGGGGCGGGCCTTGTCTGCGTACTGGGGGACCCACTGGGCGTAGTATGAAAAAACCCCAGGCAGCGTTTCAGGGCTTTTGGGCGGTGCGGGAGGGGAAATTCCATGAGGGCGCGCATACGTTCGGGGTCGGGGCCTATTATCCCATTGCGCACTACGTAGCCCAGAATGGCTAGCCGGTTGGTGCTAAAAACGCACTTGTCCTCGTTGTACGTGAGGTTCAAGGCTTTGGCGGTCTGGACGAATTTTTGGAGGTTGGCGTCGTGGTCCTGCTGGTCGTGGCCGCAGATGGTTACATTGTCGAGATACGGGAACGTGGCCCGCAACCCATGTTGATCAACCATTCGGTCCATCTCCCGTTGGAAGACCGAGACCCCGTTTGTGACGCCAAATGGGACCCTTAGGAAATGGTATAATCGCCCGTCTGCCTCGAAGGCTGTGTACTTGCGGTCACTTGGGCGGATGGGGAGCTGATGGTAGGCGGACTTGAGGTCCACGGTGGAGAAGACTTTATATTGGGCAATCCGATTGACCATGTCGGATATGCGGGGGAGAGGGTACGCGTCTAGTTGTGTGTACCTGTTGATGGTCTGGCTATAGTCTATGACCATCCTTTGTTTCTCCCCTGTCTTCACTACTACCACCTGTGCTCTCCAGGGACTATTGCTGGCCTGGATTATGCCTTCCTTTAGTAGCCGCTGGACTTCGGACCGAATGAAGGTCCGGTCCTGGGCGCTGTACCGTCTGCTCCTAGTGGCGACGGGTTTGCAATCCGGGGTGAGGTTCGCAAACAAGGACGGGGGTTGCACCTTGAGGGTTGCGAGGCCGCAGATAGTGAGTGGGGGTATTGGGCCGCCAAATTTGAACGTAAGGCTCTGTAGATTGCACTGGAAATCTAATCCCAGTAAAGTGGGGGTGCAGAGTTGGGGAAGGACGTTTAGTTTGTAGTTTTTGAACTCCCTCCCCTGCACCGTTAGGGTAACTATGCAGAAACCTTGGATCTGTACGGAGTGGGATCCTGCAGCTAGGGAAATCTTTTGTGCGCTGGGATAGGTGGTCAAGGAACAGCGTCTCACCGTGTCGGGGTGGATAAAGCTCTCCGTGCTCCCGGAATCGACTAGGCATGGTGTCTCGTGGCCGTTTATTAGCACCGTTGTCGTCGTCGTCTGGAGTGTCCGGGGCCGAGCTTGATCGAGCGTAATTAAAGCGAGACGTGGTTGTAGTAGTGGAGTGGGGTCCGTTGTTGCCGTCCAAGATGGCGTCGGGGATGAACAAAATGGCTGCCCCCATACATCGCACATGGCTGGGGGGTCACAAGATGGCGGCGGGGGTGGACAAAATGGCCGCCCCCACGCGTCGTACAGGTCTGGGGTGGTCCAAGATGGCGGCACCCTTCCTCCCCTTGTGGTGGCCGGGACCCAACATGGCGGCGTCTGCGGGTCGCACATGCAGCGCTGGGGGGGTTGGGGAGCGTTAGGACCGCGCGGGGCTCCCTCATCTCTGGGGACAGCGGTGGTCGAGACCCAAGTTGGTAGCACCGGCGGGTCAGACGTGGGGCGCGGGGGGGAGGGTTTGGGGGGCGTTAGAGACGCGCAGAACTCCCTCTTCTCCGGGGAGAGCGGTGGTCGGGACCCAAAGTGGAAGCGCCGGCGGGTCATACGTGGGGGGGGGGTTGGGGAGCGTAAGCGGCGTGCAGGGCTCCCTGTTCTCCCGGGACCGCGGTGGTCGGGACCCAGAGCGGCTGCGCCTGCGGGTCGTACATGGGGCGCTGGGGGGGTTGGGGAGCGTAAACGGCTTTCAGGGCTCCCTGTTCTCCCGGGACAGCGGCGACCTCGCGGGACCGGCACACAACCGCGAAATGGCCCTTTTTCCCGCAGCTGTTGCAGATTGCTGCGTGGGCCGGGCAGTGCTGCCGGGGGTGTTTCGCCTGACCGCAGAAATAGCAGCGGGCGCCCCCGGTGCGACTTGGCGTTTGGACCGCGCAAGCCTGTGGGGTGTCCGGGGGGGGGGTGGGTTTGTTGCGACGGGTACGTACGGAGCCCAATGGGCTGCCGCGCGGTCGGGGCCGTAGGCGCGGGTATTACGCGCGGCCACGTCTAGGGAGGCTGCTAGGGCCCGGGCCTCTGAGAGTCCTAGCGACTCTCTTTCTAGAAGTCTTTGGCGGATTTGGGAGGAATTCATACCTGCTACAAAAGCATCGCGCATTAACATGTCCGTGTGTTCATTTGCGTTCACCGAAGGGCAGCTGCAGGCTCGTCCCAAAATCAGCAGCGCGGCGTAGAATTCGTCCATCGATTCTCCGGGACCTTGCCGTCTCGAGCTGGTAGCGAGCGTAGATTTGGTTAACTGGGCGGACATAGAGACTTTTCAGTGCTGCAAATGCCGTCTGGAAATCCTCCGCGTCTTCGATGAGGGAGAAAATCTCCGTGCTCACCCTTGAGTGCAGGACCTGTAGTTTTTGGTCTTCTGTGACCCGGCCGGTGGCCGTTCTGAGGTAGGCCCCGAAACAAGTCTGCCAGTGCTTGAAGGCTGCTGCCGCGTTCACTGCGTGGGGGCTGATCCTCAGGCATTCCGCGATGATCCTGAGCTCCATAGTCCTTTTTAGGCACGCTTAATAAATTGTAGCGCACAAAGACTCCGTGAGACGAATAGAGTGAAGTCGATGAGGCTTTATTAAGCGTGTCTGTTCCCCCGCAGCTCGATAGTAGAATAGCCTGCGGGGGAGGACTCCGGCTTCTTATACTCCGCCTTCAGGGCGGAGCTAGAGGTCAACGGCCAACCAGGACCCGGGATCTGTCAGCCAATGGCATTAGGGCTTCCAGTCCCACATGACCCCCTAATACGTACTACCACACCTTTTTAATTACTTTTTTTTCTACGTCTTTCAAAAACCTTTAACGATTGTTATGTACGTTTACATCCAACTCCTTTTCCTCATCCGTTCACATTACAGTAATGTTTCAAACTGCTTTTCTCAGGCCCAAAATGGATG
Organism: Scyliorhinus torazame; assembly: GCF_047496885.1. NCBI lineage: Eukaryota > Metazoa > Chordata > Chondrichthyes > Carcharhiniformes > Scyliorhinidae > Scyliorhinus > Scyliorhinus torazame. The sequence goes on from NC_092710.1 coordinate 328,641,139, forward strand.
TTTGTCCATAGCTTTGCTCTCTCACCGTGACACGGCAGCACAGTGGTTAGCACGGGTGCCTCACAACGCCAGGGACCAGGGTCGATGCCGGCATTGGGTGACTATCTGCTCTCCCCATGTCAGCGTGGGTTTCCTCCGGTTCTCTCCCACATTCCAAAGATGCGCAGGTTAGGCAGATCGGCTACGCAAAGTTTCCCCTTGCTGTCTAAATATTAGGTGGGGATACAGGGATCGGGCGGGGCAGTGGGCCTGGGTTGGGGTGATCTTATGGAGGGTCAGTGCAGTCTCGATGGGCTGACTGACCTCCTTCTGCACTGCAGGGATTGTATCATTCTATGATCGGTTGGAGACTTGGGCGGAGAAATGGCAGATGGAGTTTAATCCAGACAAATGTGAGGTAATGCATTTTGCAAGGTCTAATACAGTGGGAAGAGTACAGTAAATGGCAGAACCCTTAGGAGTATTGACAGGCAGAGGGATCTGGGCATACAGGTCCACAAATCACAGAAAGTGGCAATGCAGGTGGATAAGGTAGTAAAGAAGGCATACGGCATGCTTGACTACATCGGTCGGGGCATTGAGTATAAAAGTTATGCTGCAGCTGTGTAGAGCCTTAGTTTGGCCATTGGAATATAAGGCAGGATTCTCCTTTCCGGGGACTAAGTCCCCACGCCAGGGGGAAAATCAGCGCAAATCACTCCGGCGTCAAAAGCCCCCAAACGTGCGGAATTCTGTGCACTTTTGGAGGCTAGGTGGATGCTGGAGGGGTTGGCGGCGCGCCAGCCGGCACCGAAGGGACTGCGCGAGTTTATGCATGCGCCAAAGGGCCGGCGTGATCTCGCGCATGTGCGGAACCGCCGGCGTGTTTTGGCGCATGTGGTGGGGGGGTTCTCTTCTCCGCGCCGGCCATGGCGGAACCCTACAGGGGTCGGCGCAGATGGAAGGAGTGCCCCACAGCAGAAGCCCGCCCGCAGATCGGTGGGCCCCGACCGCCAAGGCGTGAACCCTGCCCCGCCGGAGAATACGGCAACCGGCGTCGCGGCGGGATTTGCACCGCCCCCCCGGGGATTCTCTGACCCGGCGGGGGGTTGGAGAATCCTGCTGATAATGTTCAATTCTGATCACCATACTACCAGAAGAATGTGGCAGCTTTGGGGAGGAGACAGAAGAAGTTTATCAGGATGTTGTCTGGTCTGGAGGTTATTAGCTATGAGGAGAGGTTGGATAAACCCGATTGTTTTCACTGGAATGACGGAGATTGAGGAGAGATGTCATAGAAGTCTACAAAATTAGGAGTGGCATGGACAGAGTGGATACTCAGTAGCTTTTACCCAGGATGGAAAAGTCAATAACTAGGGGGCATAGGTTTAAGATGCAAGGGGCAATGTCGAAAGGAGATGTGCAATGCAAGTTTTTTACACAGAGAAGGGCGAGTGCCTGGAACTCGCTGCCGGGGGAGGTTCTGGAAGCAGATACGATAGCAACATTTAAGAGGCATCTTGACAAATACATGAATAGAATGGGAATAGAGGGATACGGACCTCGGAAGTGCAGAAGGTATTAGTTTAGACAGGCATTATGATCGGTGCAGGCTTGGAGGGCCGAAGGGCCTGTTCTTGCGCCGTACTGATCTTTTTCTTTGCTCTGTGTTCTTGATCGTACAATGGATTCCTGGGTCCGACCTGCCTAAGCGTCGCACATTAATTTGGACAGGCTTACCTCAGTTTTGGTGCATAACTCACAAGAACATTGGTACTGATTTGTAACTTGCAGGCAGCAAAGTGTGTGGGTTTGTGGCGGATAGAAGTGACAGAAGGTTGGACATTGTGTCTGTGAATCCCTCAGTCGTCACGACAGAAACAAACGAACACGCTTTCAAAATAATCTGCAAATTGCATTTTATTGTGAATTTAAGAATTAAGCTCAATACAGAGATTTAAAACTGAATTTGAATTTAATTTACATAAAGTTACAGCAAGTACAGGTAATAATAATCTTTATTAGTGTCACAAGTAGGCTTACATTAACACGGCAATGAAGTTACTGTGAAAATTCCCTCGTCGCCACACTCCGGCGCCTGTTCGGGTACACAGAGGGAGAATTCAGAACGTCAAAATTACCTAACAGGCACATCTTTCGGAACTTTCCAGCAAGTGATTAGGAAGGCAAATGGAATGTTGGCATTTATTGCAAGGGGAATGCAATATAAAAAGGGATTTTTTACTGCAGCTGCAGGGCCCTGGTGAGACCACATCTAGAGTACCGTATGCAGTTTTGGTCTCTTTATTTGTAAAAATTACATATAATCAGCATAATTACATAAAAATATATAATTACATGGAAAGACACGGGTTGATTAGGGATAGTCAGCATGGCTTTGTTAGAGGTAGGTCATGCCTATCAAACTTGATTGAAGTTTTTGATAAAGTGACTGAGTGTGTAGACGAAGGAAGTGCAGTTGATGTAGTTTATCTGGATTTTAGCAAAACCTTTGACAAGGTCCCACATGCAATTCAAGTAAACCTAGCGATGGACCTGTAACTGGCTTAATAATAGGACACAAAGGGTGGTTGGGAGAAGGCTGTTTGAGTAATGGTGTCCAGCGGCCTACCACAGAGATCAATGCTGGGTCCCTTATTGTTTGTTATATGTTTAAATCAAATAGACAAGAATATGGGGAGAGTGATAAGTAAGTTTGCAGACAACACCAAGATTGGTAGGGTGGTTAACAGTGAAGAAGAGTTTTGTAGGTTACAGGAAGATATAGATGGGTTTGTCAGATGGGCAGAGCAGTGGCAGGTGGTATTTAACCCTGAAAAGTGTGAAGTGTTGCACTTTGGACGAAGAACAGTACAAGGGAGTATGTAATGAATTGCAGGACACGAGGAAGCTCAGAGGAACAGATGGATCTTGGGGTACTCGTTCACAGATCCCTGAAGTCAGCATAGAATCATAACTTACAGTGCAGAAGGAGGCCATTCGGCCCATCCAGTCTGCACCGACCCTTGGAAAGAGCAGCCTACCTAAGCCCACACCCCCACCGTATCTCCGTAAACCAGTAACCCCAACCAACTCAACCTTTTTGGACACTAAGGGCGATTTAGCATGGCCAATCCACCTAAGTTGCACATCTTTGGACTGTGGGAGGAAACCGGAGCACCCGGAGGAAACCCACGCAGACACGGGGAGAACGTGCAGACTCCGCACAGACAGTGACCCAAACCGGGAATCGAACCTGGGACTCTGGAGCTGTGAAGCCACTGTGATAACCACTGTGCTACCATGTCTCCCTATTCATCTGCAGCACAGGTAAATAGGCGAGTTAAGAAGGCTTATGGGATACTTCCCTTTGTCAATCATGGCGTAGAATATAAGAGCAAGGAGGTTATATTGGTGCTGTCTATAATGTTGGTTGGGTCTCAGCTGGAGTACTGTGTGCAGTTCTGATCATCTATCTATAGGATGGAGGTGATTGCACTGGAGGAGGTACAGAGGAGGTTCACCAGGATGTTGCCTGGGATGGAGCATCTGAGCTATTAGGAGAGACTGGATAGGGTTGGATTGTTTTCTTTGGAGCAGAGAAGACTGAAGGGGGATATGATTGAGTTGTATAAGATTTTGTGTAAGGGTTTGGACAGGGGAAATAGGAAATAGCTGTTCCACTTGGTTGAGGGGTCAATCACAAGGGGACATATTTTGCGGGGGAGGGGCAGGAGATCCCGAGGGGATTTGAGAATTTCTTTTTCACTCAGGGAGTGGTGAGGATCTGGAATGCACGGCCTGGGAAGGTCATGGAGGCTGGAAACCTCACAACCTTTAAAAAGCATCTGGATGAGCATTTGAAACCCCATCGCATTCAAGGCAGGGGAAAAGTGGTGGTAAATGGGATTAGCGCGGGATGAGGGGTAGTTACTGTCGATGCAGACTCGAAGGGTAAAGGGCCTTTTCTGCGCTGTACACCTCTGTGACTCTGTGACATTAGAAGCAGTTTAGAGAAGGTTCACTGAACTCAATCCTGGGATCAAGAGCCCTCACCGACAAGAGAGGATCTAACCTTCGACCTTGATATTCAATGGCATTCCCATCGCTGTATTCCCCACAATCAACATCCTTGGGGTTATCGTAGATCAGAAACTAAATGGACTAGCCATTTTAATACTGGGGCTATCAGAGCAGGTCAAAGGCTAGTAACTCACATCCTCATAGAATCAGAGAAAGAATCAGTGCAGAAGGAGGCCATTCGGCCTGTCGGGACTACACCAGCCCTGAAAGAGCACCCTACCGAAGAGCACCCTACCCTCCTAACCCAGCAACCCCACCTAACCTTTGGACACTACAGGGCAATTTAGCGTGACCATTCCACCTAACCTGCATATCTTTGGACAGTGGGAGGAAACCGGAGCACCCGGAGGAAACCCATGCAGACCTGGGGAGACCGTGCAGACTCCGCACAGACAGAGACCCAAGACGGGAATCAAAATCGGGACCCTCGTGCTGTGAAACAACAGTGCTAACCACTGTGCTACCATGCCGCCCTGACCCCCAAAGCCTGCCCACCACTTGCAAGGCACAAGTCCGGAGTGTAATGGAATCCTCTCCACTTGGCTGGATGAGTGCAGCTCCAACAACACTCAAGAAGCTCGGCACCATCCAGGACAAAGCAATCCGCTTGATTGCTCCTCCTTCACAAACATTCAGGGGGAGTTTCTCCGAGCCTCGTAGCGGGCCAGAGAATCGCCGCAACCACACCACGACGCCCCAACGCCGGCGCGCGATTCTCCGAGGTGAGGAGAATCGCCGCCATTTATGCCGGCGCGGTTGGCACGGTGCCGGCCGAGAGGCTGCTGGAATCGACGGGGCCACCGATTCTCCGGCCCGGATGAGCCGAGTGGCCGCGCGGATACGACAGAGTCCCGCCGGCACCGTTCACCCCTGGCCGCTACCGACGGGAACTCTGCACGAACGGTCGGGGTGTGACCTGTGGGGTGGAGAGGGGGGCTCCGTCCCCGGGGGTGCCTCCGATGGGGTCCAGCCCACGATCGGGGCCCACCAATCGGTGGGCTGGCCTCTCCCTCCCCGGGCCTACGTTCTTGCGCGGCCAGCCCCTGAACACCTACGCCATGTTGAGTCGGGGCTGGTGCGCGGAAGAAGTCCTCCGCGCATGCGCAGGTTGGCGCGGCCCAACTGCGCATTCGTGGGTTGGCGCGGTGCCCATTTGGTGCCGGGAAGGGAGGCTGGAGCGGCGTGAACCGCTCCAGCGCCGTGCTGGCCCCCTGTGGGGGCTAGAATCGGTCTTGCCAGGGCCCGGTTCGCACTGTCGTGAAACGCGACGGCGTTCACGACGGCGCGAACACTTGGGCTCCATTTGGGCAAATCGCCCCCTCAAATCCTCCACCACCGACAAACAGTGGCAGCTGTGTGTCTATAAGGTGCACTGTAGTAACTTGCCAAGGTTCCTTAGGCAGCACCTTTCAAACTCACGACCACTGCCATCTAGAAGGACACGATGACGTTAGATTGTAATCTTAAATGTTCATATTAAACTGTGTTGTTAGAGTTTACAGAGTGAATTCTCCGCCTCCCCAGCCGCACGTTTCCTGGCGGCGCGCCGTTCCGCCGTTGGCACATTACAGCTACCCCAGGCTGCCGGAAAACCAGGGAGCGGGGATGTGCTGCCGGCGGAACGGAGCATCCCACCAGCGGAGAAATCAACCCTGCAATTAGAATATGATCAAAAGGTTGCAATACCGAATTGTGATATAAGGTTATAATGTTGATTGTAATTTTGTTAAAGTTTTATACGAACTGCCTTGTAGATTTAATATCAAATTGTAATGATAGGCTGTAATGTAAATTCTGCTAAATGATCCAAGGATCAAAATATTAAGTTGTAATGTTAATCCTAACAGGTGGCGATTTGTGGGACAAAATTGTTGCTGATTGCGTTTAATGTAAATCCATATTCAATTAAAGATTTTGCACCTTACATGTAAATTCTTCACTGTTGAGCTGGCGACTAGGGGCTTTTCACAGTAACTTCATTGAAGCCTACTTGTGACAATAAGTGATTATTATTATTATTATTAGAAGCTGGGTCATCAAAGTACGTCCAAGGTTGAGAGAGACAGATTTGTAATCAGCAATTTTTTGAACAGTAATTAACTTGGAATCATTTCCAGACCATTCCTTTAAATGTAAATATTGAATGAACTGCCTTCTTTGTGCGATATGCAAAATGATCCATTAAGGAGCCACTAGTTGGTCAGACTTGGGTTCTACATGGCATTTTGAAGGAAGGCGTGTGTGGGCTTGTGGGGAGCGGGGGGGGGGTGCAGTGTGTTGGGGTGGGGAGGCTGGAAGGGGGGTTGTCAGTGCAGTGGGACGTAACCCCCACTAGATTGTATTCCATTGACAAGCTTTCCAGAAGTAAGGGGTCGATAAAAGTCTCAATGGTCAAACGGTCCCTCACTCAGTCGGCTGGGCAAAGGTTACACTTCGACATTCCACGGTGTAAAGGTCCCTGCTCCCGCAGGAGGACACTGGAAAATAATGAAAACAAGGTTCATTTTGCTTCAGAGAACAAACTCAACTACGTTTCTGTTAAAGGAAGAAGAGTGACAAACACAGGCTTTTTATTTCAAATAGTCATCAGCTTAGGATCCCTGGGGGTGTGTCAGTGTCTATTGAGGGTCCCCGGAGAATGTAACAGTATTTATAGGAGGTCCCCAGGGAACGTGTCAATATTTACAGGAGGTCCCCGAGGAATGCAACAGTATTTACAGGGGGACACCGGGAATGTGTCAATATTTACAGGGGATCCCCAAGAAATGCAACAGTATTTACAGGGGATCCATGGGGAGTGTAACAGTATTTACAGGGGGTCCCCGGGGAATGAGTCAGTATTTACGGGAGCCCCCGGGGAATGTGTCAATATTTACAGGGGGTCACCAGGGAATGTAACAGTATTTACAGGGAATCCCCGGGGAATGTAACAGTATTACAGGGGGAACCCGGGAATGTAACATTATTTACTGGGGTTCCCAGGGGAATGTGCCAGTATGTACAGGGAGTCCTCGCGGAATGTACCAGTATTACAGGGGGACCCTGGGGAATGTAACAGTATTTACAGGGGGTCCCCGGGAATGTGTCAGTATTTACAGGGGGTCCATGGGGAGTGTAACAGTATTTACAGTGGGTCCCCGGGAATGTGTCAATATTTACAGGGGGATCCCAGGGAATGTAACAGTATTTACAGGGGATCCTGGGAAAGAAACAGTATTTACAGGGGGACCCCGGGGAATGTGTCAGTATTTACAGGGGGACCCCGGGGAATGTAACAGTATTTACAGGGAATCCCCGTGGAATGTAACAGTATTTACTGGGGTTCCCAGGGGAATGTGTCAGTATTTACAGGGGGACCCCGGGGAATGTAACAGTATTTACAGGGAATCCCCGTGGAATGTAACAGTATTTACTGGGGTTCCCAGGGGAATGTGTCAGTATTTATAGCGGGTCCCCAGGGAATGTGTCAGTATTTACAGCGGGTCCCGGGGAATGTAACAGTATTTACAGTGCGTCCCCGGGAATGTGTCAATATTTACCGGGGATCCCAGGGAATGTAACAGTATTTACAGGGGGACCCTGGGGAATGTGTCAGTATTTACAGGGGGACCCCGGGGAATGTAACAGTATTTACAGGGAATCCCCGTGGAATGTAACAGTATTACAGGGGGATCCCAAGAATGTAACAGTATTTACTGGGGTTCCCAGGGGAATCTGTCTGTATTTACAGGGAGTATCCGCGGAATGTACCAGTATTACAGGGGGATCCTGGGGAATGTAACAGTATTTACAGGGGGATCCCGGGGAATGTAACAGTATTTACAGGGGGTTCATGAGGAGTGTAACAGCATTTACAGGGGGATCCCGGGGAATGTAATAGTATTTACAGGAGGTGCCCGGGATATGTGTCAGTATTTACAGGGAGTCCCCGCGGAATGTATTAGTATTTACAGGGAGTCTCTGGCGAGTGAAGAGCGGGTGAAAAGAGGGTAGGAGGTAGTGACCAACACCTTTAGGCTAAAATCAAGTGTAAGATCAAGTACACCTGTTAGCTTCGATCTAGTCTGTCCCTTTTGTGAGGACCATGGATTGGATTCAACGTAAATTAGTATTTGGAGAAAGTAGAGAGATGTATTAGGGGATTGCCTTGGCCACTCTGCACATTGACTTTGTAACACTGGGAAAGGAATAACTTTTTTTTAAATTCTAGAAGAGTTGGTGGAAAGAAGACCTGGAAGCAGTCACCACCATGAAGAAAAGTGGGTGAATCCAGTTCAGTCCAATCTGTGCCTCCAAAGTTGAGTAACCATGTTCCACTTACCTGGGAGTCTGAGAGGAAGTGGACCATTCAGCCACTCGCAACAGGCCCGCGCTGAGTTCAAAAGGAGAGTGAAGAAAATAGTGACCTCTGAAGAAAACTATAAGTTCATTGGTTGGACAGAAACTACTGTAAAGGATTGCTGTATATTTAAAAAGTGTTATTTTTTAAAGAAGTCATTATACTTGGATTTAAGTTAGAGACAGCAGGAATAAGGGAAAGTCAGGGCGAGTAACAATCCAAAGTAACTAAGGGTAGTAAAATTAGAACATGAGTGGAATGTGCATCCTGTGATATGTGAGATGTAATGGGCACTACCACATTTGCAGATGACACCAAGTTATGTGGGAGGGTGAGTTGTGAGGAGAATGCAGAGATCCTTCAGTGTGATTTGGACAAGTTGAGTGAGTGGGAAAATGAATGGCAGAGGCAGTATAATTTGGAGAAATGCGAGGTCATCCACTTTGGTAGCAAAAATGAGAAGGCAGATTATTGTCTGAATGGCCATAAATTAGGAGAGGGGAATGTACAACGTGACCTGGGGGTGTCCTCGTACACCAGCCGCTGAAGGTAAGCATGTAGGTGCAGCAGAGAGTAAAGAAGGCAAATGTTATGTTGGCTTTCATAGTGAGAGGATTCGAGTGCAGGAGCAGGGATATCTTGCCGCAATTATACAGGGCCTCGGTGAGGCCACACGTGGAATACTGTGTGCGGTTTTGGTCTCCTCATATGAGGAAGGGTGTTCTTGCTCTAGAGGGAGTGCAGCGAAGGTTGACCAGACTGATTCCTCTGATGGCAGGATGGATGTATGACGAGAAATTGAATTGGTCAGGTTATATTTGCTGCTGTTCAAAAGAATGAGGAGGTATCTCATAGTAATCTGTAAAATTCCAACAGGGCCAGACAGGGTAGATGCAGGAAGGATGTTCCTGATGGGTGTGTCCAGAACCAGGGGTCACAATCTGAGGATACGGGGTGGACCATTTAGGACATAGACGAGGAGAAATGTCTTCTCCCAGAGAATGGTGATTTGTTATTATAGGAAGTAGTTGAGGCCAAAACAATGAATGTTTTCAAGAAGCAGTTAGATATAGCACTTAGGGCAAAGGGGATCAAGGATAGGGGGGAAAGCAGGATTAGGCTATTGAGTTGGATGATCAGCCATGGTCATAATGAATGGGGGAGTGGACTTGAAGGGCCGAATTGCCTCTTCCTCCTGCTCCTACATTCTATATATCTATGTTTCTACCAGTGTACTAAATGACCACATGTGCAAGAAAGCTGCAGAAACTTGTGTTCGGGATTTCAGAGCTTGAGTGGCGGCTGGAATCACTGTGTTGCATCTGTGAGGCTGAGAGCTATGTGGATTGCTTGTTTAAAGATACGTGGTCACAGCGCAGCTTAAGGACACTGGAGACAGAAAAGGAATGGGTGACCACCAGGCAGAGCAAGAGAACCAGGTAGGTAATACAGGAGTCCCCTGGGCCCCACTCAGAAATTGGTTTTCCGTTTTTGTGAGGATGCTGGTTCCACAGGGGAGTGCAGCCTGACCCTGATTTGTCTCTGCACAAGCGGTTTGACTGTGCAGGAGGGGAGGAAGATGAAAGGGAAAGCAATAGTGATAGGGGGGGATTTGTTAATTAGGGGAATAGACCGATGTTTCTGTGGCTGTAGACATGATTCCAGGATAGTATGTTGCCTCCCTGGTACCAGGGCCAAGGACATCACCAAGTGGCTGCAGGGCATCTTCTGGGGTGGAGGGGGTGCACAGCCAAAGGTCATGGTCCTTGCTGCTGCCCATGACTTAGGTAGGAAAGGGAATGTAATGCTGCACTCAGAATCTAGGGAGCTAGGTAGGAAATTGGCAAGCGGCACCTCAAATGTAGCCATCTCTGGAGCCTCCAAGTACCAGGTGAAAGTGAGTGCAGAAATAGTTAAGACAAGGCAGATTAATTCACGGCTGGAAAGATGGTGGAGGAGAGAGGGATTCAGATTCCTGGGACACTGGGACTGGCTCTAGGGATGTGCCACACTTGAACAGAGCTGGGACTCAGTTCTCGGCAGGTTTGCTAGTGTAGTTAACTTGAACCCAAGGAGACATCGCAGGAACGATATTGAAAAACAAATGACACTAATAAGACAGGTAGCCAAAGAGGTAGGTTTTAAGGTGCACGTTAAGGGAGAAAGAGAGAGTTAAGGATGTTTAGGGAGGGAATTCCAAAGCTTGGGGGCCTTTTCAGCTGGAGGCACTAGCATTCCCCAATAGTGCAAAGATTGTTAGGCAACGGTCCATAAAAAGGTAACCAGGCTCTCGAGACAAACAACTTCATCCTGTTCTTGAGACCCCCATCAGCACATTGTGTTAGGCTTGAGGGAAGAGGACTGACTCCGAGAAAGAGTTAATTCGGCCATTTTCTGGTCACTGACAATAAGGGCAGACCCCACGTACCATCTTTGTCAGGTTATCAATGCAGGCAATACGTATCCTGTCCGGTGTTGCTGGGCTGTTCAGGCGGAAGGTGCCCGGCACTCCAGATGCGGCCCGGGCTGCACAAATGGCATCTTTGATGGCAAAGAATATGGAGGCTGCGAGGAACAGAGGGGGTTCTCCAACAGCCTGGAATAAACAAACACGCAACCCCGGATTAGAGTGAATCACTTACACTAATTCAGTGAATAAACATACATTGTTCAACCCTGCAGCTCAATTTCAAAGGCTGCAGCATTTAAAATTAAATCAAGACAAGGGACACTCGACTTTTAGGCATGTAAAGCCCCAGACAGAGTGGGATATAAATGTATGGATGGCAGAGCACAGTTCAGTTCACTGATTCACCATTACAGCCAGGAACTCTTCTCAGGCCCATCCAACCAATCAAACAAGAGACCCGAGGACCGACACAAGACACCAATTACCAGAACCAACCAACTCTGACTGAGCTGCAATCTTATTGGCTCCATCAACTGAAAAGACTCTAAAATTACTCGACCCCAGGAGTGGTGAGTATATTCCCAGAAATATACTCAGAAATCCCCAATAAGCCAAGTGTGAGGATGGGTGTTGGGAATTGTGCAAAATTGTGTAAACCTAAAAATATCCGTTGTGTCGTTATAGTCTCTTCTTCCTTCCATGGCATAGTAACTGGTTATGGTGCATGTTGGCAGGTCTGGTTAATTTATAATAATCTTTATTGTCACACGTAGGCTTACATTAACAAAAGCTCCTCGTTGCCACACTCCGGCACCTGTTTGGGTACACAGAGGGGGAATTCAGATTGTCCAAGTTACCTAATAGCCCATCTTTCGGGGCTTGTGGGAGGAAACCGGAGCAGCCGGAGGAAACCCTCGCAGACATGGGGAGAACGTGTCGACTCCACACAGACATTGACCCAAGCCGGGAATCGAAACTGGGACCCTGGCGCCATGAAGCAACAGTGCTAACCTTTGTGGTAACTTGCCACTTATTCCTTCCTAAATACACTTTTCTGTCACCCACTCGTTCTCGCTTTTCATTCTGGTGAATCACAGAATTAATTCCCAGTCTAGCACCGTAGGGGGGTTCAGGCACCTCGAAAACGCTCATTCAAGTGGGTTCACTGGCCAGGCAGAAACAGTGGCTCACTTTCTCTCCCTGCTGCAAAGTTGTTCCAGTGTGACACTTCAACCGTTTCCACCACCTGCAGGAGAGACACACATGTCCTAGAGTGGTAGCTGAGACCACCACGTGTGGAGTAAAAAAACCCCCTTACAACTCCAAACCCACAGCAATGTGGTTAACTCTACATTTCCCTCCGAAATGGCCCAGCCAGTTACTCAGTTCGACGACAATTAGGGATGTACAACAAATACAGGCCTTGCCAGTGGTGCCCACATCCCATCAAATGAGAAAAAAAAATAACCGGTCGAGTTTATAACATAGTGTCATGTGAGAGTACCTTTAAGAAATGGGTGTTTATTACTGCAGTGATGTCAGAGAGTGGGTGGAGCTGGGCTGTCTGTCAGCTTTTTACTTTTGTTTTAGGCTGTTTGCTGCAGGGTGTGTTTTAGTTTCGATTTCAGAGCTGGATAGCTGCAGTCACAGCCAAAGGTGTATTAGAGTCTCCCTCTGTAATCTAAAGACTGTAAATCCATCCTGGTGATTTAAAAATAATAGCAGTAGTGACTTTAACCAGATGTGCTTCTGGTAAAAGGTTTTTTAAATCTTATGGATGTTAAAAGGAAAGCTTAAAGGATTACTCAGTGTTGTATTCTATGGGGGTTGTATTTGAATTAATGGTTGCTAAGATGTTCACTGCATGTTTTCAAAAGGTTAATTTGAGTTCATAGAATAAACATTGTTTTCCTTTAAAAAATACTTTTCCATTTCTGCTGTACCACACCTGTAGAGTGGGCCATGTGCTCCCCATACAACAATCTATTAAAAGTTGTGGGTGAGATGAACTCCATGAGACACTTTGGAGTTCTCTAAACCCTGGCCCATAACAGTAGCAGCTCATTTATGCCAGCTAGAAGTGACATAGATGAATCCACAGGGACCCATTCTCTGCAAACAGAAGGAATATGCTCAAGCCTTGAGCCTTTTTAGAATTTTCAGGAGTTATGGCAGCCCATATTTCCCCCATTGCTCTATCCGCGGCAACACCTCGGCCAATCAATCGACTTGCCAACCAGTCAGCATTCTTTTCTACTGTGGTATAAATTGTTGTGAGATTTGGCATTCTTGTGCTGGTCCTGATGAGTAGAAGGCAGAAAGCTTCTATTCAGCAACCTACCTTTCTATTTCTTCCCCCCAGGTATACATATTTAGCATCCCCGAAGGGCCTTTGTGCGTAGATGAATAAAAGCTTACCATAACTTGTTTTGTTTTCTCAATATCTCTAAAGCCAGAGATGCTAGCATCTCTTGTCGCTCCAAATCTTTGATTCATTTAGGTAGGAACCGTTGTCTCCTCTGTCCTCATATTATTAATGAACACAAACTGTGTAACCATTATGATGTGATCCAGGAGCAAATATATCCTTTGCTCTACTGGCTAAACAATGAATAAAGGGTGAGTTACCTTGGAAGAATAGATAGCTTTCCTATTTGGGCATTCCCGAAGGAGGGAGACATTGAATTGCGTCGGGATGTCTCCGGCCGTTGGAATCTTGTACATCCCTGGTCCCCGGGTGTACAGAACACCATCTGGCGAATAGCGGAGTTCCTCCATAGCAAAGAAGCCAAGGCCCTGCATGAAGGCTCCTTCCACCTGATCAATAGAGAGAGAGTCACAAAGTCAGTCTCCTTGCAACCTCTGCCATTAATCCCTTCCATTCATCTTTCAAAAGATGCGGTAAACAAAAGGCAGTAAGGGGGAAAGTGTAAGGCAGAGAAGCCACAGTCAAAAATCAAAAAGGGCGACTGTACAAGGTACAGTGACTGAGGGGAGCTCAGTGAATAGGACCAGTAATACTAAAAGGAATAAAACGGGAAGTAAAAACATTAATGGTAAGCGACGTGGAAGGTTGTTACATGAAGATATGGGTTCAACGACAAGGAAAATTAGGAGAGAAGTTAAGAGGAAATATAACTTAGGAGAGGTTTCTGATCGAGGTGTTAAGATTCAAAACAGAGGTATAAAAGCCAACATAAATGTACTTTACCTGAATGCTCGTAGCATTCGGAATAAGGTAAATGAGTTGATGGTGCAAATCATCGTGAATGACTATGATTTAGTGGCCATTACTGAAACACGACTGAGAGTTAAATATCCGAGGGTATCAAACTATTCGGAAAGACAGAGTGGATGGTAAGGGAGGTGGTGTAGTTCTGTTATTTAAGGATGACACCCGGGCAATAGTAAGGGATGACATCGGTGCTATGGAGGATAAGGTTGAATCCATTTGGGTGGAAATCAGGAATAGTAAGGCGGAAAAGTCACTGATAGGAGTAGTCTATAGGCCACCAAATAGTAACATTATGGTGGGGCAGGCAATAAACAAAGAAATAACTGACGCATGTAGAAATGGTACAGCAGTTATCATGGGGGATTTTAATCTACATGTTGATTGGTTTAACCAGGTCGGTCAAGGCAGCCTTGAGGAGGAGTTTATAGAATGTATCCGCGATAGTTTCCTAGAACAGTATGTAATGGAACCTACGAGGGAACAAGCGGTCCTAGATCTGGTCCTGTGTAACGAGACAGGATTGATTAATGATCTCATAGTTCGGGATCCTCTCGGAAGGAGCGATCACAATATGGTGGAATTTAAAATACAGATGGAGGGTGAGAAGGTTAAATCAAACACTAGTGTTTTGTGCTTAAACAAAGGAGATTACAATGGGATGAGAGAAGAGATAGCTACGGTAGACTGGGAGCAAAGGATTTATGGCGAAACAGTTGAAGAACAGTGGAGAACCTTCCAAGCGATTTTTCACAGTGCTCAGCAAAGGTTTATACCAACAAAAAGGAAGGACGGTAGAAAGAGGGAAAATCGACCGTGGATATCTAAGGAAATAAGGGAGAGTATCAAATTGAAGGAAAAAGCATGCAAAGTGGCAAATATTAGTGGGAGACTAGAGGACTGGGAAATCTTTAGGGGGCAACAGAAAGCTACTAACAAAGCTATAAAGAAGAGTAAAATAGATTATGAGAGTAAACTTGCTCAGAATATAAAAACAGATCGTAAAAGTTTCTACAAATATACAAAACAAAAAAGAGTGGCTAAGGTAAATATTGGTTCTTAAGAAGATGAGAAGGGAGATTTAATAATGGGAGATGAGGAAATGGCTGAGGAACTGAACAGGTTTTTTGGGTCGGTCTTCACAGTGGAAGACACAAATAACATGCCAGTGACTGATAGAAATGAGGCGATGACAGGTGAGGTACTTGAGATGATTGTTATCACTAAGGAGGTAGTGATGGGCAAGCTAATGGGGCTAAAGGTAGACAAGTCTCCTGGCCCTGATGGACTGCATCACAGAGTGCTAAAAGAGATGGCTAGGGAAATTGCACTCGTGATAATTTACCAAAATTTACGAGACTCGGGTGGTCCCGGCGGATTGAAAATTAGCAAACGTGACACCACTGTTTAAAAAAAGAGGTAGGCAGAAAGTGGGTAATTATAGGCCAGTTAACTTAACTTCGGTAGTAGGGAAGATCCTGGAATCTATCATCAAGGAAGAAATAGCAAGGCACCTGGATGGAAATTGTCCCATTGGGCAGACGCAGCATGGGTTTATAAAGGGCAGGTCGTGCCTAACTAATTTAGTGGAATTTTTTGAGGACATTACCAGTGCGGTAGATAACGGGGAGCTAATGGATGTGGTATATCTGGATTTCCAGAAAGCTTTTGTCAAGGTGTCACACAAAAGGTTGCTGCATAAGATAAAGATGCATGGCATTAAGGGTAAAGTCGTAGCATGGATAGAGGATTGGCTAATTAATAGAAAGCAAAGAGTGGGGATTAATGGGTGTTTCTCTGGTTAGCAATCAGTAGCTAGTGGTGTCCCTCAGGGATCAGTGTTGGGCCCACAATTGTTCACAATTTACATAGATGATTTGGACCAAGGGCAATGTGTCCAAGTTTGCAGACGACACTAAGATGAGTGGTAAAGCAAAAAGTGCAGAGGATACCGGAAGTCTGCAGAGGGATTTGGATAGGTTAAGTGAACGGGCTAGGGTCTGGCAGATGGAATACAATGTTGACAAATGTGAGGTTTTCCATTTTGGTAGGAATAACAGCAAAAGGGATTATTATTTAAATGATAAAATATTAAAACATGCTGCTGTGCAGAGAGACCTGGGTGTGTTAGTGCATGAGTCGCAAAATGTTGGTTTACAGGTGCAACAGGTGATTAAGAAGGCAAATGGAGTTTTGTCCTTCATTGCTAGAGGGATGGAGTTGAAGACTAGAGAGGTTATGCTGCAATTGTATAAGGTTAGTGAGGCCACACCTGGAGTATTGTGTTCAGTTTTGGTCTCCTTACCTGAGAAAGGACGTACTGGCGCTGGAGGGTGTGCAGAGGAGATTCACTAGGTTAATCCCAGAGCTGAAGGGGTTGGATTACGAGGAGAGGTTGAGTAGACTGGGACTGTACTTGTTGGAATTTAGAAGGATGAGGGGGATCTTATAGAAACATATAAAATTATGAAGGGAATAGATAGGATAGATGCGGGCAGGTCGATTCCACTGGCGGGTGAAAGCAGAACTAGGGGGCAGAGCCTCAAAATAAGGGGAAGGAGATTTAGGACTGAGTTTAGGAAGAACTTCTTTACCCAAATGGTTGTGAATCTATGGAATTCCTTGCCCAGTGAAGCAGTTGAGGCTCCTTCACTAAATGTTTTTAAGATAAAGATAGATAGTTTTTTGAAGAATAAAGGGATTAAGGGTTAGGGTGTTTGGGCCGGAAAGTGGAGCTGAATCCACAAAAGATCAGCCATGATCTCATTGAATGGCGGAGCAGGCCCGAGGGGCCAGATGGCCTACTCCTGCTCCTAGTTCTTATATTCTTTGCTGTGTCTGTGGTATGTGAGAGATCCTGTGGCACTATTTCAAAGGATGTCAGAGGAGTCCTTTTTGGTATCCTGAGCTAATATTTATCTCTGACCCACCGCACCACAGGTTCCGGAATAACACTCCGCACCGTGCCAAAATAGCTCACCTGCCCAATGTCCACCGCAGGGTTCAGGCTAAGCCCCACATCCATGACGATATCAGTGCGAAGGTTCTGAAATCAAAGATGTTCTGGAGTGAAGATCTGTGCTTCAAATGTGATACTAAACCATTTGGACCCACACTCTCTGACAGGGTTTCACACAGAGATATAAGGCTGGGTTTTACAGCTGCGTGCTGAAAGCAGGGGTGAGGAGGCCGGGGGTGTGGAGGGTGGGGGTGGGGTGGGGGGGTAAGGGCGGTGGGGAGGGGTAGTGGTGGGCATAGTAGGGGAGTGGGGGTGCGGCTCATAAAATGCAACATATGACCTTCCAACCACCTTCTTGCCAGACTCTAACCTGTCTCCCGTTTTAAGGAGGGCGATGGAGGCCTCAGGTAGCCTGACTGCCCTTGGACCTATTGAAGCACTCAACTGACCACTTAATGGGCACTCAAATGCCCCATTTCACCCCCACTGCTATTTTAACCACAGTAAAGGGGAGACCCATGCAAGGTGGGTGGCATGACAGCTTTTACTGTATGGGCTGGTGTCAGACAAGTGAGTGAGGGGACCTGCTTTAGGTGTTCCCTGAGCCCATTAGTGACCCCAACCCCGAGGCATACGTCCTCTTTAACCCTCGCCGAGGGTTAAAACTGCTGCCCCAACCCCGTCGTGGGGTCCACCAGTTAGCCCCTGGATTCCCATGACCTTCTCCTCTTCAGAGTAGTCCCAGCAGTGGCAACCGTTCAGTGTCGACCAATCAGATTGGCTGGGAGCTGTCAAAGGCCGAACCTCCTCACTGGATTTAGGTGTAAGTCTGTCTCACTGTGAGTTAATTAACACTGCCCCCAGTGTAAAATGGCTGCAGGGTGACTGACTTTGTGGTGGGCAGGTTCACAACTGACTTTTTAGTTGGGTGACAACGAAGGGAGAGTAGATTGATGTCAATGTTCCATCACTTCCAGTTAAAGGGACATTAAGCTGCGGCAGCCACATTATTCACAAACTGCGAACTGGTTAATTTGACTGACACAGAGTCGTCTAACTCAACAGCTCCATCTCGCGCGTCGTCTCTTGAAATGTTTACCACACACTAGTTGAAGCATTGATTAAAAATAAAATTCTTCCTTGGGATGTGAGCGCCGCTGGTTAGCCCAGCATTTGTTATCCGTCCCTAATTGCCCTTGAGAAGGTGGTGGTGAGTTGCCTTATTGAACCGCTGCAGTCCCTGCAGTGTAGGTCCACCAACTGTGCTGATAGGGAGGGTGTTCCAAGATTATTACCCAGCGACCGTGAAGGAATGGTGATATATTTCCAAGTCAGGGCGGTGAGTGACTTGGAGGGGAACCTCCAAGTGGTGGGGTTCCCAGGAATCTGCTGCCCTCGTCCTTCTAGATGGCAGGGGTTGTGGGTTTGGAAGGTGCTGTCTAAGTAGCCTTGGTAAATTGCTGAAGTACTTTAAATTTGTTTGACAGTTTGTTGCCCTGAACACTGGCCAGATGTGGAGTTGTACACTTCAGGTATATTTGTGACATTTGTGCACAATGTCACGTTGTTCTAATGTTAAATACATTAATGATAAAGTAGACTCTGTGTAGGTAGGATATTTTCCCCTGAATCAAGAGGTTGTGAGTTCAAGTCTCACTCCAGAGATCTGAGCACAAATCTAGGTGTGCTCTCCACTGCAGACCTGAGGGCCTTTGTTTCACTCTTTTCCACAGCCCATGGTGAAGTTACCCACACCATTCCCATTCCAACAAGCTGCTGTATTATTTTGTACCCTTGCACCAAGCCTCATTCACCTATCACCGCTGTACCCACGCCACGCCTTGATATAAAAATTCTCACCCTTGCTTTCAAATCCCACCGTGACCTCACCCCTCGCTATCTCTGTACTCTTCCCTAGCCTGCAAATCCTCAGGTGCATCTTGCGGCTCACGCAATCCTGACCTCTTGAGCCTCCTCAATTTTAAGCGTTCTACTATTTTCAGCTGTCGAGCCCCCAAGCTCCAGAATTCCCTCCCGAGAGAACTCCACCCCTCTCTCCTTCTCGAGGACGCTCCTTAAAACTTACCTCTTTGACCAAACCTTTTGGGTGGCAAGCTGCCAAATCTTGTTTGCTTATGCTCTCGGGAAGCTCTGTGGGACACGTTACTGCATTTGAGGTGCGACATAAATTCAAGTCTTTGTTGTTGGCTACTTACCTTGTGATCCCCAGTGAGACAGTCAATTTCAACCTCTGAGCAAGCCACACCATAACTATAATAATTGAAAGCCCTTCCTTCGTTCTTCTCGAAGTCATAGTTCAGATCTGGGGTCCTGTTCGAGGAACACCAATTTGTGTCAATACCAAAACCCATTGCAACAATACAACTCTTACCAAAGCTCAGCAGAACTGTCGACGCACTTTACAAAAGCTTTTCTTCTCATCATTCGATGAACCAGAGCAGAGAGTTTTGTGGTGAGTAACTCAATCTCCTGACTCCTTAAAGGTCCAAGTGGAATACTCTCCACTTGCCGAGAGATTTACTGGAAGTATCATCTCTGCCAAATATCAAAGACTTCATGCAATGTTGTGACATTGTGTCTGTGACAGCTCTTTGAAAGATCTATCCACCTCAGTGCCTCTCCCCATGGTCCGGGAACATAAATCTATCGACTCCAATTCACTTTTCAATCTTACCAGCGAACTGCCCCACTGCTTAACATGGGCATAGAATTTGCAGTGCAGAAGTAGGCCATTTGGCCCATCCGGTCCTTGGAAAAAACACCCTTCCCACGCCCACACCTCCACCCTATCCCCGTAACCCTGTAACCCCACCCAACCTTTTTTGAACACTGAGGGCAATTTAGCGCGGCCAATCCACCTAACCTGCACGTGGGGCAGCACGGTAGCACTGTGGTTAGCACAATTGCTTCACAGCTCCAGGGTCCCAGTTCGATTCCCCGCTGGGTCACTGTCTGTGCGGAGTCTGCACATCCTCCCCGTGTGTGCGTGGGTTTCCTCCGGGTGCTCCGGTTTCCTCCCACAGTCCAAAGATGTGCAGGTTAGGTGGATTGGCCGTGATAAATTGCCCTTAGTGTCCAAAATTGCCCTTAGTGTTGGGTGGGGTTACTGGGTTAAGGGGATAGGGTGGAGGTGTTGACCTTGGGTAGGGTGCTCTTTCCAAGAGCCGGCGTAGACTCGATGGGCCGAATGGCCTCCTTCTGCGCTGTAAAATTCTATGTCTTTGGACTGTGGGAGGAAACTGGAGCACCCGGAGGAAACCCACGCGCACAAGGGGAGAACGTGCAGACTCCGCACAGACAGTGACCCAAGCCGGGAATCGAACCTGGGACCCTGGAGCTGTGAAGTAACTGCCCACTGTGCCACTGTGCTGCCCATTATCATTTCAAAAACCCCCACCCCCCCCACACCCACCGTCACGAAGCGTGCAGCCCAACATTAGATGCAAACATCTGGCTAAGCCTAGCCCATAATTTATCAGGATTCACTATCCTGGCTTTTGTATCCTGTGCTTCTATTTATGCAGCCAAAGGTCCTGTGCATTTCTTAGATCAGCCTTCTCAACCTTTCCTGCAAAGGTTTGTGTACAGGTCTCTCTGTAGCACCTTTAAAATTATAATATAATACATTGTGGCTTTTCATTCTTTCGATCAAAATGCAGAACCGTGTTAGCCCGTTTTGTCTATCAGTCTATCTCGGGGGCTGGCCCAGCAAGCAGACATTTACCTGAAGAATCCAGCCACTGACAGGCTCACTCTGTCCATATAAGCTGCGGAGACCTGGGGGGAAGACAACGCAGAGTGAAATAGGAAAGCTAAAGCTCTCGCCCAGAGGTTTGAAGTCCATCCGGGTCGCTCATACATCTTGTGATGGAGTAGACTCGGAGGCAATTTGCAACAGTCTGTTGTCGGGATTATTTACTTCATGTCATTTTATCCTTGGCTGGAGAATCTTGGACACGTGGTCACAAATCTCAAGATTAGGAATTGGCCATTTAAGGCTGAAGTGAGGAGATATTTCTTTACTCAGTGGGTTGGGAGTACGCTACTGCTGAGAATAGTGAATGCTTAGCTGTGTTTATTCAAGGCTAAGAGAAATAGAATTTTGGACAGTAAAGGAAGTAAGGGATATTGGGATAGGCAAGGAAGGTGGAGCTGACACTGAAGATCAACCATGATCTTATTGAATGTCGCAGCAGGCATGATGGGGGTTCCTATAAGGTTGACCTCAGTCACACCAAAGGTTTGTAGTTCTCCATGGGCAATTCCTTACTTGCAGGGAAGAAGGGATAACCAGAGGGGATGCCACATTGTTGTAGTGTTCTTTATGTTGCCCTCACCCCACAAGGCTTAGCATCAATGTCTTATACACTTGTACATCGAGCTCCCTCTAGTGGTTGATTAGACATTTCATTAATCCTTGCAGTTCTTACAATTCTAATAATCTCACAATTGTGACTCCTTTTTGGACCTCCTGCATCAGCAGTGGGACATGCTTCAAAGGGACAATGCGTAGAGTACGAAATAGTCACAGAATTGTAACAGCACAGAAGGAGATTGTTCAGTCCATTGTGTCTGCACCGGTTTGCCCAATGAGCATTGTGACTTGGTGCCATTGCCTTTCCTTTACCTCTGCACATTGTTTCTACTCAAATAATCATCTGGCATCCTCTTGAATGACAGGCGGTGGATTCAGACCCAAACCACTCGCGTGTGAAATGTTTTTCCTCACATCACATTTGCTTCTTTTGCAAATTATTTTAAATCTGTTCCCCCTCATTCTTGATCCTTTAAAGAGCAGGCACGGTTTCTCCCTATCTACTCAGTCCAGCCCCCTCATGATTTTTAACACCTCTATCAAATCTGCTCTTGGTCTTCTTCTCGCCAAGGAGAACAGTCCCAACCTGTCCATTCTATCCTCATAACTCATCCCTGGACCATTTTTGTAAACGTTTCCTGCACTCTCTCCAATGTGTTCACATCCTGTCTCTCGTGTGGCACCCATAACTGTACACAATATACCACCTGAGGTCTAACTAGTACATTGTGTAAGTTCAGCATATCCTCCTTGCTCTTGTACTCTATGCCCCTATTAATAAAACCCAGAATGCTATATGCTTTAATAATTGCTCTCTCCACCTGTCCTGCCACCTTCAATGATCTAATAATAATAATCACTTATTGTCACAAGCAGGCTTCAATGAAGTTACTGTGAAAAGCCCCTAGTCACCACATTCCAGCATCTGTTCGGGGAGGCTGGTACGGGAATTGAACCCGCGCTGCTGCCCTTGTTCTGCATTACAAGCCAGCTGTTTAGCCCACTGTGCTAAACCAGCCCCGTACATATACACCCGATCCTTTTGCTCCTCCAACCCTTTAAGAATTTTACTCCTTATTTTATATTGTCTACCTATGTTCTCCTACCAAAATGCATCACCTCATACCTCTCCACATTGAACTTCTGCCCATTTCACCAACTTGTCCATGTCCTTTTGAAGTTCTACATTGTCCTCTTCACAGTTTACAATACTTCCAAGTTTTATGGCATCTGCAAACTTTGAAATTGTTCCTTGCACACCAAAATCTAGCTCTTTAACATATATCAGAAAAATCAGGGGTCCCAATACCGACCTGTGGGGTACACCATTACAAACATCCATTGACCATTACTTTGTGCTTCCTATTATTAAGCCAATTTTGTAACTACGTGTTCTAACCTTTCTCACAAGTCTGTTGTGTGACACTTTATCAAATTGTAGAATGCCCATAGTGCAGAACGAGGCCATTCGGCCCATTGAGTCTGCACCAACCCTCTGAAAGAGCACCGTACCTAGGCCCACTGCCAGTAACTACAAGTAACCTGCATATCCCTGGACAACAAGTGGCAATTTTTTTTATCATGGCTAATCCACCTAACCTGCACATCCCTGGACTGTGGGAGGAAACTGGAGAGGAAACCCACGCACACACAGACAGCTACCCAAGGCTGGATTTAAACCCGGGTCCCTGGCGCTGTGAGGCAGCAATGCTTGCCACTATGCCATTCTCAAAATGCCTTTTGAAAGTCTATGTTCACCACATCAACATGATTACCTGAATCAACCTGTTGCTACCTCTTCAAAAAAACTCCAGCAAGTTAGTTAAACATGATTTACACTTTAGAAACCAATGTTGGCTCTTCCTAATCAGCATGCTCCACGTGACCACAAATTCAATCCCGAATAACTGTTTCTATAAGCTTGCCCACTGATGATGTTAAATTCACGGTAGCACAGTGGTTAGCACTGTTGCTTCACAGCTGCAGACATCCGGGTTCGATTCCCGGCTTGGGTCACTGACTGTGCGGAGTCTACACGTTCTCCCCTTGTCTGCGTGGGTTTCCTCCGGGCCCTCCGGTTTCCTCCCACAAGTCCCGAAAGACGTGCTGTTAGGTGAATTGGACATTCTGAATTCTCCTTCTGTGTACCCGAACAGATGCCGGAATGTGGCGACTAGGGGATTTTGTTAATGTAAGCCTACTTGTGACAATAAAGAATATTATAAATTAACCAGACCTGTCAACATGCACACACAACCAGTTACTATTCTATAGAAGGAAGAGACTAAAACAAAACAACAGATATTTTTTAGGTTTACACAATTTTACACAATCCCCAACACCCATCCTCAACACTTGGCTAATTCTGAGGACTGCAGAATATATCTTTATTTAGAAAAGGGGATCAATACTGTTCACAGTAACCCATGTGTAGTCTAACCAACGCCTTGTTTAGTTTTAGCAAGACTTTCCTATTATACTCCATTCCCTTTGAAATAAAGGCCAACCTTCCCTATTTCCTGCTGAACTTGCATGCTAGTTTTTTGTGATTTATGCACAAGGACCCCTAAGTCCCTCTGAGCTGCAACATTCTGCAGTCTTTCTCCATATAAATAATATTCAGCTCCTTTATTCTTCCTACCAAAGTGCATAGCTTCGTATTTTCATTGTTCAGCTCCTGTTTGTCCACCAACCTTTCATTCCAGTCTAACCTGCCCAGCTCCATTCTTGCCCCATTGAAATCAGATCTTTCCTATTGAATTTTTCTTACTCTGGAATTGCCAATTGTCCTTTTCTATCATCATCCTAAACATTACAATACAATGATCACTGTTCCCTAAATGTTCCCCCATTGACACTTGATCTACTTTGCCCACCTCATTTCCAAGATTCAGGCCCAACAGTGCATCCTTCTTGTTGGACTAGACACGCACTGGTGTAGAAAATGTTCCTGAACATGATCTAGGAACCTTTGCTCCTCTCTGCCCTGTACATGACCACTGTCCCAGTCTGCATCCAGGTAGTCAGTCCCCCATTATAACTACTCTATAATATTTACATCTCGATAATTTCCTTGAGCCCAGTCGCTGTTATAGCCACAACATTATATTCCCCCAATCACAATCTGCACCTGTAACTCACCAATCTAATTTACTGTATCCCATATATTTGCATACATGGTTTCGATGACATTACTTTCTCCCTTGCTCCGATTTCACCTATAAACTTACTATTCTCTACAGTAGTGCTATTTCTGTTTCCCAGTATTTTGTTCACCCTGATATTCCTTTCTAATATTCTCTGTTGGTTCCCACACCCGTAGTGAACTTGTGTGAAGCACCCTTCCAACAGCACTAGCAAAAGCTACAAAGAGCTCAGTCCCAGCTCTGTATAGGTGATCTCTCCCCTAGAGCCAGTCCCAGTGTCCCAGGAATCTAAGACCCTCCCTCCTGTGCCATCTTTCCCGCCATGCATTTGTCTCCCTTGCCCCCCCCCCCCCCCCCCCCCCTATTTCTGTACTCAACTCAATCACTTTCCTATCTGGTGCAATAAAGACTGGAGTTTCAGGGTTAAATATGTCGACAGTAAACTAAAGGTTCAATGGGAATCGCCAAGTAAAGCTAGGCGTGACAAAACTAAGGGAAACCATCAGACAGCTAGGATGGGTGATGGGAGAGATAAACGAGTGGGTTAGAAATGCCAAAAGAGGTGATGAGAAAAGTCTCTGAGAAAAGGGCACAAAGAAAACCCAGAGAAGGTCAGGAAAATTGTGGAAAATTCCTCTCCGATCTCCTCAGGCAGGAAAAACCAGTCCAGGAACGAACGCCACCTGCACAGCCTTGCCTCTCTCAACTGTGAAATTCAAATAGATTGTAATCAAAAATACAAGAGGCGGTAAACCCACAAAGAAAGGTCACTGCACCTAATTATTTTGTACCTACCCACTGCTCCCAGGTCCCCTTTGGATTGGCGCGTTTAATCGGTTCCAGCCGGCTCAGAAGGGTCATACATGCGTTCTGAAACAAATAGTCATCATTGGGTTGTTGGATGAAGTTGAATCACTGTTTGTTATTGGGGAGGGGCTTGAAGTGGATTCATGTGAACATGGAAAATTTCTTTACATAAAGCCAAGAGGTTTTCCAAGGTAGAATTCTTACATAAACAGCCATTCCATTCAGGTCGGAGCTCACGGAAGCTGCTGTCGGACTTGTGTTCGGGACGGTGTTGGTGCTTGTCTCAGAGATGTGAATCTGGGAAACTGGAATTCCCAGAGCTTTACTGGCAACCTACACAACAAGGAATATTCAAAAAGGTAATCATTTACTTAAATCTTTCAGAGTATAGCAGCTTTGGGCCTGCTTTAGGCTTTTATGTTACTCTCCCTCTGTTCTTGGGATGCGGGATTTGGTGGTAAAGCAAACAGTTATTGCCCTCTCCTGGTGTGAGAGATGCGCCTTCCTGAGCTGATGGGCTAGAAGATCTCCCATCTTCGATAGTTGCTGTCTCTCAGCAACTTCGCACAGGGCTAAATCGCTGGCTTTTAAGGCAGACCAAGGCAGGCCAGCAGCACGGTTCGATTCCCACACCAGCCTCCCCGAACAGGCGCCAGAATGTGGTGACTAGGGGCTTTCCACAGTAACTTCATTTGAAGCCTACTTGTGACAATAAGCGATTTTCATTTCATTTTCATTTCAAGCCTCCTCCGACAGCACCCTCCAAACCTGCGACCTCTGCCATTTGAAGGACAAGGGTTGCAGATACCTGGGAACACCGACACCTGCAAGTTCCTCTCCAAGACACTCATCACCCTGACTTGGAAAGAGGCCATTCTGCCCATTGTAAACATGCTGCCTCTTTGAACGAGCTCTTTGTGAGACCCACTCTCCCCACCCTTTCCATTTCCCCTTGCAAAGCTTTCCATTTAAAATGGTTCTTCAATTCCCTTTTGAAAGTTACTATTTAGTCTATTTCAAGCAGCGCATTCCAGATACAGCTAGTGGAAAACCATCCTCATCTTGCTCTGGGACAACAGCAGAGTGAATGACCAATGAACTGATCCTTGCCTCTGTTGATTAGGGGACTGAGTCCCAAATATTTGCTACCAAGGAGGGAACCTGGTTCTGCACAACTGCCTTGGAAAAAAGGTTCCCAAATGTCCGTGCTGGAGGGTGGTGCTTTGGGTGAGGATCAGCGAGGGCCCTCCAACTATGGAAGCAGAGTGCCAAGCATTGGCGGCCATTGGAGCAACCGAGTGCTGAGGCGGGCAGATTAGATGCCTCACTTTGGTTCTCCGGGATCTCACCCTAGTTGTGTTGTAAGATTTTAAGCCCCTTATTTCTTACCCCACCTACCACCATAGTCCTTTATACAGCCATTCTGACTCACCATGCATCTACCCTGGGCAGACATCAGGAGCCACATGGAGATGAAATAAAATAAAGTTCTAAAATGTGAATACAAATTGCACCGTATAGACTTGTTAACAAAGAAACAATCATGAAAGCTCATCTAATTTAAAATATAATAATTAATGCTTAGTTTCTTATGCAAACAAACACACATTAATTCATACTGCACATCAAATAAAGCGACTCCTTAATAGCCTCTTTGAGCTGTCAATCAAACTAAAGTAAGAACCGCCTGCTGAGATAATTGTAGCTTTTGGAAATCAGCCAATCATTCATAAAGGGCCCATAGGGAAATATCACCACCAACTACTGAAACTGCTAGAAAAGATTTTTAAAAACCTCTCACTGCAACTGGTTTTGTTTTGTTTAATTGTAAAGGGCTGGAGGTTTAGATAACCTCAGATCAGGAATTACATAGACGTTAGCTGCTCTTCAAGGGCCTTTCGGTCTACTCTATACTTTCTTGATACCCACACTGTGGATGAAGAGGCTTGCAACAGTCAAAATAGCTTGAACTCAGCACGGAGTTAATTGGCTCTGCTGAGTTTGGTATCCCCATGTGTGAATAATGCCCCAGCCCCTTTCCTCTACCAACAAAAGAATGATCTTGCAGAAATGGGGGCAGGGCTTGGGCATCTAGATCCTGTCTACCATTTTGGAAGCTCTGTGGAGCCTCCACAGCTACCCAGGGTTGGCCAAGGCATGGGGAGAATTACCCTGGTAGTAAGGTATGGAAATGGTGGAGGGGCCAATATGGATCTGGCCAATGAACGGTCTTCAAAGGAAAAGGCCGAAATAGATTACCTTTGTAAATCTGTTTCCAGAGAAACAATGATGGGTAGAAACATCTGGTCTAACCCACTTGTCCCATACATGCACTAACCACCCAACCTAGGTAGCCAAATCATCTCCTTGGAGAGAAAGAGAAACCAGATGCAAACTCAGGCCAATTAGGATTTCTGTAATTTCATTCCATTGCATTGTTTATGCTAAATGGAGATGAAATATAAATATAAATCAAAGGCGAAACACCGAACATTCCTGGAATATTGGCTCTGGTTTTTATTGCGGAGTCTCTGTTACATTCATACCTGCACCATCTTGGTGTGGAGGCCTTGTCCCATCTCAGTTCCACCATGAGTCAATAGGACTGAACCGTCAGTGTAGATATGGACCAAAGCCCCCGCCTGAAACAAAACGCAGGAGAACGTTCAGGTTGCTGCTAAGGTGATAAGTTGCTCATTACAAATCTGAAGCATCACCCACTGCACCCATCTCACATCTGCCACCCCTGTGCACTCTCTCCACATACAACCACAAAGTCTTCGATATGTGCTCCAGTTGGTCGCGGCTTCTTGCCAGGGCCATTAAAGTGCCTTAATTTTGGAGTTCATCCCCTCTGACTTTTCATTTTCAATGGAAGGTACGCAATAGAAATGTTGGGACAGTCCATAAATTGTGTTTTTAGCCGATTGATTGTCATACTTGTCATCCAGTGCTTTTCTACACATACTTGGTCATGTTCACTTCATTCCCGTCACATCACTCAATGTTATCTGCGGACATCATTGACCATGTCACTTCCTGCCTCACCTCTTAGTTAGAACATCCCTGACAATCAGGAATCCTAGAATTTACAGTGCCAGAAAGAGGCCATTCGGCCCATCGAGTCTGCACCGGCCCTTGGAAAGAGCACCCCACTTAAGCCCATACCCACCCTATCCCAGTAAACCTACCTAACCTTTTTTGGACACTAAGGGAAATTTAGCATGGCCAATCCACCTGACCTGCACATCTTTGGACATGTGGGAGGAAACCGGAGCACCCGGAGGAAACCAACACGGACACGGGGAGAACGTGCGGACTCTGCACAGGCAGCGACCCAAGCCGGTAATCGAATCCAGGTTCCTGGCGCTGTGAAGCAACAGTGCTAACCACTGTGCTACCATGCCAAAGTCGAAGGAGTTCAGTACGATCCTTTGTGTAATCCAATGTTGGCTTTGAACCTCTCACTCTCAAATGAACATACTAACATATAAACATACAGCATCTGAACATGTGAATTATGGGCAGGAATGGACCATTTGGACCCTCGAGCCAGCTCCGTCATTTGATAAGATGATGGCTGGTCTTTGTGGTCTCAACTCCACCCCCCATACCTGTACACATTAACTCCCTTGTTTATCAAGAATCTACCTCACTCAGCATTAAAAATGCTCAATGACTCTGCCTCCACTGCTCTGCAGGAAAGAGAAGCTCGCAGACTAACGAGCCCCTGGAGAGAAAATAATCTTCCCCATCTCCATCATGTCATTGACCTGGCTTAGCAAGGGCACTTCATAGAATCATAGAATTTGCAGTGTAGAAGGAGGTCATTCAGCCCATCGAGTCTGCACCGGCCCTTGGAAAGAGCACTCTACTTGAGCCCATAACTCCACCCTATCCCCATAACCCAGTAACCCCACCTGAAGGGAAGGGGCAGTACTGGATCTGGTGTTGGGGAATGAGCCTGGACAGCTGGTTGAGGTTTCAGCAGGGGAACGTTTTGGAAGTTTTGACCATAATTCCCTAAGTTTTAAGGTACTTAAAAAGGTACTTAAGCAGGAAATTAGGAGGTCTAGGAGGGGTCATGAAAAGTCCTTGGCAAGTAGGATTAAGGTGAATCCTCAAGCTTTTTATTCATATGTAAAAAGCAAGAGGGTGACCAGGGAAAGGATTGGACCACCTATGTGTTGAGCCAGAGGAAATGGGCGATGTACTAACTGAGTACTTTGCATCAGTGTTCACCAAAGAAAGGCTCTTTGTTGAAGATGATTCTTGGGTAGAAAGGTGGTAGATAGAAAGAAACATTCCCCCTGGAACTGCTGCTTGGAGTGAATGACAGTTATGAGTGCTGCAGGACTCTTCAAAGTGCTTTCCCCCTGAGTCCCAGTCATCCACCACTCAATCTCTGGCAATTCACGTTTAAATTTGGACAGTCTGGATCATGTTATCATTGAAAAGGAGGAGGTTTTGGATCTTTTAAAAGATATTAAGGTAAATAAGTCTCCTGGGCCAGATGGCATTTACCCCATAATACTGAGGGAAGCAAGGGAGGAAATTGCTGGGGCCTTAACTGACATGTTTGCATACTCATTGGCTATAGGTAAGATCTCAGAGGACTGGAGAAAAGCTAATGTGGTACCGCTGTTTAAAAAAGGTAGCAGGGATAATCCTGGAAACTATAGGCCGTTGAGCCTCACCTCAGTAGTGGTAAATTATTGGAGAGAATTCTCAGGGCTCATTAGCAATAGACAGCATGGTTTTGTGAAGGGGAGGTCATGCCTCACTAACTTGATCGAGTTTTTTGAGGAGGTGACGAAAATGATTGATAAGGGGTGGATGTTGTTTACATGGACTTCAGTAAAGCCTTTGACAAGGTGCCTCATGGCAGACTGATACAAAAGGTGAAGTCACACGGGAGCAGAGGTGAGGTGGTAAGACAGATACAGAACTGGCTCGGTCACCGAAGGCAAAGGGTAGCAGGAGAAGGGTGTTTTTTCTGAATGGAAGGCTCTGACTAATGATGCGCCACAGAGATCTGTGCTAGGGCCTCTGTTGTTTGTAGTGTACATAAACGATTTGGAGGAAAATATAGCTGGTCTAATTAGTAAGTTCGCACATGACACCAAGGTTGGTGGAGTGGCAGATAGTGTTCAGGATTGTCAGAGGGTACTGCAGGACACAGATGGAACAAAGAACAAAGAACAAAGGTTGGAGACTTGGGCAGAGAAATGGCAAATGGAGTTTAATCCGGACAAATGTGAGGTAATGCATTTTGGTAGGTCTAACATAGAGGGTAAATATACCATAAATGGAAAAATGTCTTTGGAATATAGAAAGTCAGAGAGATCTGGACGTGCAGGTCCACAGATCTTTGAAGGTGGCAAGACAAGTGGACAAGGTAGTCAAGAAAGCATACTGGATGCTTGCCTTCATTGGGCAGGGCATCGAGCATAAAAGCTGGCAAGTCATGTTGCAGTTGTATAGAACCTTGGTAAGGCCGCACTTGGAATATTGTGCACAATTCTGGTCGTCACATTACCAGAAGGATTTGGAGGCTTTGGAGAGGGTGCAGAGGAGGTTTACCAGGATATTGCCTGGTCTGGAGGGAGTTAGCTATGCTAACTCGGACTGTTTTCATTAGAAAGGCAGAGGTTGAGGGGTGACCTGATAGAGGTCTACAAGATTATGAGGGGCATGGATAAAGTTGATGGGCAGGCACTCTTTCCCAGGGTGGAGGGGTCAGTCACCAGGGGATATAGGTTTAAGGTCCATGGGGCAAAGCTTAGAGGAGATGGGTGAGGCAGGGTTTTTACGCAGAGGGTGGTGAGTACCTGGAACGCGTTGCCAGGGGAGGTTGTGGAAGTAGATACATTAACGCCATTTAAAAGGTATCTTGAAAAACACATGGATAGGATGGGTATAGAGGGATACGGCACAAGGAAATGCTGACGGTTTTGGCAAAGGTCGGTATCATGACCGGTCCAGGCTTGGAGGGCCGAAGGGCCTGTTTCTATGCTGTATTTTTCTTTGAACTTTTTTATAGACACTAAAGGCAATTTAGCATGGCCAATCCACCCAACCTGCACATCTTTGAACGATGGGAGGAAATCAGAGCACCCGGAGGAAACTCATGCAGACACGGGGTGAATGTGCAGACTCCGCACAGACAGTGACCCAAGCCGGGAATCGAACCTGGGACCCTGGCACTGTGAAGCAACAGTGCTAACCACTGTGCTACCGCGCTGCCCCTGGGGATGGGCAATACATGCTGGCACAGCCCGCGATGCCTGCATCCCGTGAATGAATCAAAACAATCCTTTACATTTTACCTGATTCAAGAACGCAGCGTTGAAACATATCCCGAACTTGGTTGGAATAATTGCCAGTCCTCTCTTCTTCCAGCGATGTTGCCTAGACATAAATGAGTGAAGAAATAGTTACCCCTCACACAATGCAAAATCCCCATCTCTGACATTGAAGGAAGACCTTGCATTTCTATAGCACCTTTCAGGCCTCTGGAAGCCACAGTACGCTACCAATGAAGAATTTGAAAGGCGGTCACTGTCGCAATGTGGGAAAATGGCAGCCAATTGAGCATAGGAAGATCCCACAAACAGCAAAGAGTTAATTGGCCAGGTTATATTTTTTCGCTGTTGGTGAGGAATAACTATTAGCCAGGACACCGAACGCAATTCCCTTGACCTTCTTCAAAATAGTCATAACTCTTGCATACACTCGAGATGACAGATGGGGACTCGTTCAAAAGATGGAACCTCTGTAACCTCGGAACTCAAGAGGTGAGAATGCTGCCAACGGAGCAATAAGCCAGCAGGCAAAGGAGAGAGTAGCGATTTGATAAGTTAAAAGGAGCACATCTGAATATTTACGTATCTGACCTATTAAATTCATCCACTGCTCTCCTCCTGCTGTGATAGGATGAACGTTCCAAGCATTCGTCCCAACATTTCCTGATGTTGACCTCTTCCAGCTTTTGATTGGTGTGAGTGAGGTCTCCCTCCTGGTAGAGGTTCAGCTTCTGCACCTTGAAAAGGGGGACAAGATTATTGTGGGTAAGCAACCACTCCTGGTATGCACAGGAGAGTGGGCATGGGTGGCATGATTGAACAATCAGCAGGGCTGGAACATCCGCCAGCCCGAGGAAGGTTATTCAGCTCTTCAGTGCCACATTCCTGATAGCTAGCGGGGAAAGTCAAAAAAGTGGACTCAAACTCCGAACTAATTCTATTTCATTCATTCTCATGGTGTGCACATTGCTGGCAAGCCTGATGTTGCTTGCTAGGCCCCTAGGCTGAGGATGTGGAGATGGGCACTTCATGATATGGCTCACTGGGCTTTGG
Organism: Scyliorhinus torazame; assembly: GCF_047496885.1. Classification (NCBI taxonomy): domain Eukaryota; kingdom Metazoa; phylum Chordata; class Chondrichthyes; order Carcharhiniformes; family Scyliorhinidae; genus Scyliorhinus; species Scyliorhinus torazame. Next base: position 328,673,788 of record NC_092710.1, read on the forward strand.
TCAGGACAAGGTAGAGAGACTCACCTGGATAATTCAGAGGCCCTTCAAGAGTTAACCATGCCTTCTTGGGACGGGAGTCACGTATAGACCAGACTCTCAGCAGTGGCGACACACTTTCACTTTATGATGATTCTGCCTCACACTCCCTACAACCATTACACCCCCCCCCCCCCCCCCCGGCAACCTCAAGGAATCCTACACGTACCTTGCTGGTAATGGTTTCCATGGGCTATTCAAACATCCCGCCAACAATAACCTCACCCATCTCCCCACCAATCCCTGCCACCACCATTGATTCCCACCTACCGTCATATATACCACGGCGGAAATTTTCTGCCTCTTCTCGCCAGCGGGATCTTCCGTCTCCGCTGATAGCCAACCTCTGCCGCATGTTTCCTGGTAGCATACAAAATCCCCCTACTCCACATCTGTCTTTTAAGAGCAGGGTCCAGCTCCTGCGCCCCCTCCCCTCTCCCCAGTTGCCCTTACCCAAACCATACCTGCTCTGAGGGTAACCCACACTTGGCAACGATGTGGTTCATCCAGCACTCTGCCAGCAGCATTGCCTGAGGTGCTCCAAATCCACGGAACGCAGTGTTAGAAGGCAGGTTCGTCTTGCAGACGTAGCCGATCACGCGAAGGTTCGGGATTTTGTAAGCGTTGTCGATGTGGAAAAGAGCCCGTGTCATGACCTGGTTTCAGAGATGCACAGAAAGGCAGTTGTGTCATTGGGGGCTGAGGGGAACCGTTAACTCTTCTTATTTTGTAACGAAACAAGACTCCACAGGAGGCTCATGCTTTTGAATTATACTCTGAATCTTAGGGTCAGTTTTGGGACTGCACACTAGCATGCAAACACCTCAGATAGTCACATAGAGGAGAAAAATAATCCTTCCCTGAATACTGATCACCTGCTACCCCCACCACCTTCCCTTTAAGGCCCACCACTCGACTGCACAGTCATTTTAATATGGGCTGAACCTGAGCAGGGTGCCTCACTGAGGTGGCCATTTTGTTTGGTGCTACTTTGATCTCCGATGGGCCTTTTTCATGTTCACCTGGACCAACTATTCTAACCTCAAAAACACCACCTGACCTCAACTCCTCTTAGCCGATCTCTTTTGAATTTATCCATTCTTGGATGAACAACATCACTGCAGGAGTTCTCAGGGTAGTCAACAAGATAGGGCAGCACGGTGGCACAGTGGTTAGCACTTCTGCCTCACGGCTCTGAGGACCTGGGTTCGACCCTGACCCCGGGTCACCGTCCGTGCGGAGTTTGTACATTCTTCCCATGTCTGTGTGGGCCTCACCCCCACAACGCAAAGAGATGTGCAGGGTAAGTGAATTGGCCACGCTAAATTGCCCCTTAATTGAAAAACGAATTGGGTACTCTAAATCTATTTTAAAAAAGGGTAATGTCCTAGGCCCAACCATCTTCAGCTGCTTCATCAATGACCTCCCTTCCATCATAAGTGTCAGAAGTGGGGATGTTTGCGGATGACTGCACAATGTTCAGTACCATTCGCGACTCCTCAGATAATGAAGCAGTCCATGTCCAAATGCAGCAAGACCTGGACAATATCCAGGCTTGGGCTGACAAGTGACAAGTTTAGTTCACGCCACTCCAAGTGATGGTATACCCAGGTATCTGCTGCTCTCGTCCTTCTAGATGGGAGGAGCCATGGGTTTGGAAGGTGCTGTCGAAGGTGCTGTTGGTGAGTTCCTGCAGTGCATCTTGTAGATGGTGTACACGGTGGCCACTGTTCGTCGGTGGTGAAGGGATTGAATGTTTGTGGAAGGCGGAGCAATCAAGCGGGCTGCTTTGTCCTGGATGGTGTCGAGCTTCTTGAGTGTTGTTGGAGCTGCACTCACCCAGGAAAGTGGAGAGTATTCCATCACACTCCTGACTTGTGCCTTGTCGATGGGGGACAGGCTTTAGGGGGTCAGGAGGTGAGTTACTAACCATATGATTCCTAGCCTTTGATCTGCTCTGGTAGCCACAGTATTAATGTGGTTAGTCCAGTTCAGTTTCTGATTATTGGTAACCACCAGGATGTTGATTGTGGGGGATTCAGCGATGGCAATGCCATTGAAAGATCTCTGTTGAAAGATTAACCACAGTGCATTTCCAGATGGTACACGCTGCTGTCACTGTGTTTTGATGGTGGAGGGGGTAAATGTTGAAGTTGGTGGATGGGGTGACAATCAAATGAAGTACATGCTCTGACCTGGGTGGTGCCAATCTTCTTGAGTGTTGTTGGAGCCGCACTCATCTAGGCAAGTGGAGAGTATTCCATCACACTCCTGAGTTGTGCTTTGAAGGTGGTTGACAGGCTTTTCAGAGTCGGGAGTGAGTGATTCTCTGCAACCTCTGATCTGCTTTTGTAGCCACAGTACTTATATGGACGGTCCAGTTCAGTTTCTAGTCAATGGTAACCACCGGGATGTCCAGCAATGGTAATGCCATTGCATGTCATGGGGAGATGGTCAGGTTCCCTCTTGTTGGAGATGCTCATTTCCTGGTACTTGTGTGGTGCGAATGTTATTTGCCACTTATCAAGCCAAACCTGAATATGGTCCAAAATTGCGTTGGGATACAAGCAGCTTCAGTGTTGAAGGAGTTGTGAATTCTGCTGAACATTCTGCAATCATCTGTGATGTCGTTTGAGAATACCTTTAAGAAATGGGTGTTTATCGAATAGCTGCAGCGATGTCAGAGTGTGGGGGGAGCTGGGCTGTCTGTCTTTCACTTTCATTTTTGAGCAGGCAGCTACAGGGTGTGTTTAGTTTGTTTTGCAGATTGGGAGCTGCATCCAGAGAGACAAGGTGTAATTCTGGTCTGTCTCTGTATGAAAGGAATGTCTTCAGATCACTTGCTAATTTAACAGTGATAACTGCTCTCAGTAGTGAATCTAAACCTGATCTCTGTGTTTAAAAAGGTCTTTTACATAGATTACATAGAGTTTACAGTGCAGAAGGAGGCCATTTGGCCCATTGAGTCTGCACCGGCTCTTGGAAAGAGCACCCTACCCAAGTCCACACCTCCACCCTATCCCCATAACCCAGTAACCCCACCCAGCACTAAGGGCAATTTTGGACACAAAGGGCAATTTAGCTTGGCCAATCCACCTAACCTGCACATCTTTGGACTGTGGGAGGGAAACCGGAGCACCCGGAGGAAACCCACGCAGACACGGGGAGAACGTGCAGACTCTGCACAGACAGTGACCCAGCAGGGAATCAAACCTGGGACGCTGGAGCTGTGAAGTCACAGTGCTATCCACTATGCTACCATGCTGCCCTTTTGTCTTATGAATGTTGCAAGGCAAGGGTTACTTATAGAATACTGTATCTGCGGGGATGATTGGTGTTGATAGTTGTTAAGATGTTTACTGTGGGTTTATAAAGTGTTAACTGGATTCATAAATAAACATGTTTTTTTTTGTTTAAACATACTTTTAGTTCTCTGTTGCATCACACCTGTAAAGTGGGCCCTTGTGCTCCCCATAACCACACCCCATTAAAAGCTGTGGGTCAGGTGAACTCCATGATACACTTTGGGGTTCTCTAAACCCTGCCCCATAACAGTGAATATGTCCACTTCTGCCTTTATGATGGAGGGATGGTCATTGATGAAGCAGCTGAAGATGATTGGACCTAGGACACGACCTTGAAGAACACCTGCATCGATGTGTCTGAGACGGTTGACCTCCGACAACAGCAACCATCTTCCTTTGTGCTAGGTATTGTAAGGACCCTTCCTGTTGATTCCCTTTTGTCCCCTTTCTTTTATTTGGTCATTTTCATTTTTGATCCATGGATGTTTAATGGTGGTGAGAGGCAATTCTGCCGAACTCCACTGTGCTGCACTTGTCCATCACCCCAATACTCATTAAACTATGTTAGTTGTCGATCGGGCAACACCTCAACTTTAAAACCCTCATCCCTGTTTTCGAATCTCTCAGCTCCATTAGGGATTGTGATTCACAATTTGCAATGCCATGGTCATAGAGTCACAGAGATTTACAGCATGAAAACAGGCCCTTCGGCCAACTTGTCCATGCCGTCCAGTTTTTACCACTGAGCTAATCCCACTTACCCACATTTGACCCATATCCTCTATACCCATCTTTCCCATGTAACTGTCTAAATGCTTTTTAAAAGACAAAATTGTGCCCACCTCGACTACTGCCTCTGACAGCTCATTCCAGACACTCACCACCCTCGGTGTGAAAACATTGCCCTTCTGGACCCTTTTGTATCTCTCCCCTCTCCCCTCTCACCTTAAACCTATGCCCTCTAGTTTTAGACTCCAGTACCTTTGGGAAAAGATGTTGACTATCTATCTTATCTAAGCCTCTCATTATTTTATAGACCTCTATAATATCACCCCTAATATCACGCCTCCTATGCTCCTGTCCCAGTCTATCCAGCCTCTCCTTATAACTCAGACCATCAAGTGCTGGTAGTATCCTAGTAAATCTATTCTGCACTCTTTCTAGTTTAATATTATCCTTTTTATAATAGGGTGACCAGAACTGTACATGGTATTCCAAGTGTGGCCTTACTAATGTCTTGTACAACTTCAGCAAGACGTCCCAACTCCTGTATTCAATGTGCTGACCAATGAAACCAAGCATGCTGAATGCCTTCTTCACCACCCTGTCCACCTGTGACTCTATTTTCAAGCAGCAATGAACCTGTACACCTAGATCTCTTTATCGATAATTCTCCCCAACTCCCTACCATTAACCGATTTGATCTACCAAAATGCATCACCTCACATTTATCCAAATTAAACTCCATCTGCCATTTATCGGCCCACTGGCCCAATTGATTAAGATCCCGTTGCAATCCTAGATAACCTTCTTCGCTGTCCACTATGCCACCAATCTTGGTGTCATCTGCAAACTTACTAACCATGCCTCCTAAAGTCTCACCCAAATCTTTAATATAAATAACAGTGGTCTACCTCACCCTGGAATCCGTGAGATTTAACCTTATGCAACAACCTACCATGGTGCCTTGTCAAAGGCCTTGCTAAAGTCCATGTAGCCAACGTCGACTGCACTGCCCTCATCTACCTTCTTGGCTACTCCTTCAAAAAACTCAATCAAATTCGTGAGACATGACAATTTACCCGCAACGGACGTTAGGCCCACCGGTCTGTATTTCCAAGGCTTTTCCCTGCAGCCCTTCTGAAACAAGGGCACAACATTTGCTAGCCTCCAATCTTCAGGCACCTCACCTGTGGCTGTTGATGATTCAAATATCTCAGCTAGGGGGCCGGCAATTTCCTCCCTTGCCTCCCACTGCGTCCTGGAGTACATTTCATCAGTACCCGGGGATTTATCTATCTTGATGCACTTTAAGACTTCCAGCACCTCCTTCTGTAAAATATGGCCACTCCTCAAGACATCACTATTCATTTCCCAAAGTTCCCTAACATCCATGCCTTTCTGAACAGTAAATACCAATGAGAAATATTAATTTAAGATCTCCCCCATCTCTTGTGGATCCTCACATAAATGACCTTGTAGATCCTTAAGAGGCCCTACTCAATCCCTCGTTACTCTTTTGCCCTTTTATGTATTTGTAGAAGCCATTTGGATTCTCCTTTGCCTTATCTGCCAAAGCAATCTCATGTCCCCTTTTTGCCCTCCTGATTTCTCTCTATAACTCTACTCCAGCAACCTCTATACGGGTCAAGGAATCCACTTGATCATGAGGAATATGATATAAAATAGTTACTTTAAAGATATTAGTTACTGTAATGTAGATATATGCCGGTCTAATTCATGTTAGTTCACAGACAAAGGATTTCAGAGAGCATGGCAAGGAAGGGGGGATGGGGTGTTTAGAGTATGAGGAGAAAAGGATGCTGGGTAATAAGAGGCCAGGGGAAGGGATGAGAAGTGAGACAATTTGGATGTATGGCCAGGTCAGGAGGGGTATAGGATGACCTATGGGAATCGTGTATGTGAAACTTGATGCCATTTGAATGTGTTGGTAGAGTTTTCTTTGTTCTTGAGAATCACTCGATTCTGTAGACCTAAGAGGCAGCTTGTGCTCTTGGTTCTGAGAAACGAGTCAGACTTGCAAGTCGAATAAAAATAACTAATGCTATGCCTACAAATCCATCTCGAGTTTTATTGAGGCCAGACTGACGGGTAAAGAATTTATTAATTTCTCAATCACAGCTGCCTATGCATGGCATTTGGGGCTGGTTTAGCATAGTGGGCTAAACAGCTGGCTTGTAATGCAGAACAATGCCAGCAGCACGGTTTGATTCCCGTACCAGCCTCCCCGAACAGGAACCGGAATGTGGCGACGAGGGGCTTTTCACAGTAACTTCATTGAAGCCTACTTGTGACAATAAGCGATTTTCATTATGCCTCCTTCTCCTTTTTGGCCAGGGCCTCAACACCCCGAGTCATCCAGGGTTCCCTACTTCGACAAGCCTTGCCCTTCACTCTAAAAGGAATGTGCTTACCCTGAACCCTGGTTAACCCATTTTTGAAAGCCTCCCACTTACCAGCCATCCCTTTGCCTGCCAACAGGCGCCCCCAATAACATTTGAAAGTTCCTGTCTAATACCATCAAAATTAGCCTTTCCCCAATTTACAATTTTAACTTTTGGGCCAGACCTGTCATTCTCCATAGCTACCTTAAAACTCATGGAATTATGTTCACTGATCCCAAAGTGACCCCTCACTGACACTTCTGTCACCTACCCTTCCTTATTTCCTAAGAGGAGGTCAAGTTTTGCCCCCTCTCTAGTTGGGCCATCCACATACTGAATGAGAAATTCCTCCTGAATACACTCAACCAATTTCTCTCCATCCAAGCCCCTAATGCTACGGCTGGCCCAGTCAATGTTGGGAAAGTTAAAATCCCCTACTATTACCATCCTATTTTCCTTGCAGCCATCTGTAATCTCCTCACATATTTGCTCCTCAATTTCCCGCTGACTATTTGGGGCCTGTAGTGCAATCCTATAAAAGCGATCCCTCCCTTCTTATTGTTCAGTTCGACCCATGGTGTAGAGAATTCCAAAGGTTCCCAACTTTCTGTTTGAAGAAATTTCTCCTAATGTCAGTTTGAAATGGCCACCTCTTTTATCACGTCCCTATATTATCCTGGTCCTGTAGTCTCCAATCTCCAATCTGGAGAGTCAGCAAGGGGGAAATTCCCCGATACTTGTCCTAAGTAGAATGCCCCTTGTATGAATACAGCAGAAAGCCCCGTTCTGCTTTGTAAGGAAGTGCATAAATGTTACATACAGCAGATGAAAGGTCCAGACTATTTCCCGCATTTATGTAAATCTTGACATCCACGGCTACAATTTTCCCATTCTTCTGGTAACCAACCTGGAAGCAAAACAAAGGGAGAGGAAAGAATCCATGAATAGCAGGCAAGGAGTTTCGTCAACATCTCTCTTCACTGGTCCTCCACCATTCTCGGCTCTTTACCTTGTACTGGCCCAGAAAAGGATTTCTTCCACCAGTCATTAGCATATCCTCGTCGCGGTTCAGTGCGCATCGAACGGGTCTTTTCGTCCTGTAGAGTGGAGAAGCAGAGGGGGTGGAGATGGGAGTGGTGGGGAAAGAAACAAGGAATCTTATTTTTTTGGCTATTGGAAGCTCACGTGCGCATTGAAGCAGGCAGTAGGCTCCCTGCCTATGTCCGATCGTCTGTTTTAGGGCCCGTGTTGAAAGTGGGTTTGTGAGCAGTTAAGCAATAGTCATAGAATTTACAGTGCAGTAGGAGGCCATTCTGCCCATCGATTCTGCACCGGCTCTTGGAAAGAGCACCCAAGCCCATGCTTCCACCCTATCCCCGTAACCCAGCAACCCTACCTAACCTTTTTGGACACTAAGATCAATTTATCATGGCCAATCCATCTAATCCTCAACATCTTTGGATGGTGGGAGGAAACTGGAGCACCCGGAGGAAACCCACGCAGACACGGGGAGAACGTGCAGACTCCGCACAGTGGGAGCCGGGAATCGAACCTGGGAACCTGGAGCTGTGAAGCAACTGTGCTAACCACTGTGCTGCCGTGCAGCCCATCTTTTCTTCCACTCTGGAGAAGAGTCGTACGGACTCAGAACGTTAACTCTGGTAGGATTCTCCAGCCTTTCAGCCGCTGTCAATGGGAATTCCCATTAAAGCCACCCCGTGCCGGTGGGAAACCTATGGGTGGGAATGCACTGTCAGCGGGACCAGAGATTCCTGCCGCCTGTGTACGGACAAATATGTACATGAAAAGAGAATATATAATAAGGCAAATATAAACATAGGGGCTGGTTTAGCACAGTGGGCTAAACAGCTGGCTTGTGATGCAGAACAAGGCCAGCAGCGAGAGTTCAATTCCCGTACCGGCCTCCCCGAACAGGCGCCGAAATAGGGGCTTTTCACAGTAACTTTATTGAAGCCTACTTGTGACAATAAGCGATTATTATAAAACACACAGTGTAAATACACAGACACAGGCATCAGGTGAAGCATGAAAATGAAAAATGAAGATGAAAAACGCTTATAGTCACAAGCAGGCTTCAATGAAGTTACTGTGAAAAGCCCCTAGTCACCACATTCCGTCACCTGTTCGGGGAGGCTGGTACGGGAATTGAACCGTGCTGCTGGCCTGCCTTGGTCTGCCTTAAAAGCCAGCGATTTAGCCCAGTGTGCTAAACCAGCCCCATACATGTAGTTCTACTCGGTAGGGAAGATGTGTGAAGGGATCAGATCAGTACATAAGGGGGCCGTTTAGGTTATGCTGGTTACGTTGGTTCTGCTCATTTGAACAATTTGCACACATGGAAACTGCCTCACACTCAGTAGAGAGATAATGAGCAGATCATCGTTTGCAGGTTGGTGATGTTGATTTTAGGATAACTGTCATCCAGGACAACGGGATCGGAATCACTTCTACACCATATCAGATAGGGGTAGTCGGCTCACTTTCCTAATGGCACTGGTCAACTGGTTTTGTTACATGCTCATTGTTTTCCTACTGTCAGCCCACAAACGTGTTGAAGCTACTCAAATCACCCTGAACTGACTTCCAATTGTATCAGTCTCACTCACTCACTTTACAACAGAGTATGGTAGGATTTGAACTCACTACCTCATGGGCGTGATTCTCCAGCCTCGCTGTGCTCTCGTTTAAGCGTAACGAGGCCGGTGAATAGCGGGAGAGGCCAAAAATGAGATCTGCGTCAGGTGCCAAACAGTTTGCGATCCAACCGGTCCGTTCCCGTAGGCGAAATCGGGATCTCGCCGTAGCGTGGCAAGAAACCAATTATCACCACTTAAGCCCCATTTCCATACAATTAACGGGAGCCATCCCATATCCAACGGCCTCCCGTCATTTAGCGGCCTCCTGAAGTGCTCACGCTGGCGATTAGTACTCCTTTTGAAAAACGTGAACCTGGTGGAAGGGCTTCTGTGGGAGCCGAGGAGGTGAGTAGCCATCTTTTATCACAGGCAGAGACCGGGGGTGCTGGCCTTACCATCCCAGTGCTGGGTGGGGGGGGTGGGGGACCCTCGGCTGAGGGTGGGGGACCCTCCGCAGTGGTGGGGGCTGCACGGGTGGGGGGGGGGTGCAACCGGGGGGCTGCCCAACCCTTGGATCGTGTGTACCCATTCCGGGGGCAACCCTTGTTCCTGCCTTTTTGTCCCAAAGACCACCCACAACCCCCACTGACTGCTGAGGCCTCTGGCTGCGTGGCTGAAGGGATTGCTTATAGGGAACTGGAATCGTGGGTAAGTGAGCACTTGACACATGCCAAGTGGATTCCCGTGGGTGGGCGGGCCATGCAGCACGTGGGAGCCATTGCCTAGCATCCCAATCACACTCTGATGCCTGGACACTGTTTGAACACTGCGGGAGGCAACACCACACACGCAGCATCTGAACACCCAGGCGATGGGACACAGCTCCTGGGACATGTCCATGGCTGGAAAGTGGGTGAGCGCCAGCGTGATGGGGGGATGCCCGGAGAGATGGGCAAAGGGTCCGGGGGTCAGCCCACATCGCGGAAGTGACAGAGACATCATAAGGTAATTAATGTGTTGTACAAACCCCACTCCCGATCATGCCGCCCAACATCCCCCCAATCCACACCCCACTCCCCATTCCCTCCACCCTCCTCCAGTGCCCTCAGTGATCCTCAACATGCTTTGCCCCTCCTAGCTCTGCCACTACGTCTCGGTGTTTCCCCAGGATTCACATCAGAGGGGGAGGCAGCCAGCTGCTGACCTCATCCCGTAGCCTTCGATGCCTCTGGCGAGCGTCCTCTGGGCCCGGGGGGCCCCGGCTCAATTGTCAGCAGCACAAGCCGCCCTGTCCCGTGTGCTGACCCCGGGACACGGCCTCATCAGAGGGGTGGAACTCAGTGGAGCTGGTGCCACCGTCGCCATTCCATGGGACGAATTGGGGTTGGCACCCAGCGCCCCCTACTCCTGATCGGTGCCCTTCGGGCCCTAGGGTTCGACTTGGGACAGAGGGGAAGCAGGGTACGAGAGCCGCTGCCCCGCATCAGCTGTTTTTGCCAGCCCTGACGATTTCCCATGGTCATCACCATAGTGTCGACGCCCTGGGTGATGCTCCTCAGTGGCATGCTCTGCAGCGCCTCAGCCGTGCCCATCTGAGAGCGGGACATGTCCCGCAGCACCTCATCAAGGTCAGGCTGGTACTGGGTGAGATCCCCGAGGCAGGCATACTGCCGAGACCCTCAGCCATGGCCATCACCGACTGCACGACGCCTTGCACACTGTCGCTAATGGTGCCGATGTTGTGCACCAGGCTTTTCACAGCGGTCACCACCCTTGCAGTGTTGGCCTCGGTGCGACTCATTCCCAGTGCCATCTCCTGTAACCCTCGCCTCTGGGGTTCCTCCAAGCGGCTGTGGATCTGCTGGAGTGATGCTGACAATTCCCCCTGAACGCCCAGGTTGGTCCCTATTGTCTCCATCAGCTCTGGGTACCTCTGTACCACAGGCTCAACATCAGGCTGGGACCCAGCTGGGTCCTGGGATCCAGCAGCCCTCCGACTGCTGTCTCGCCTGGGGGTTCCTACCTCTGCCAGATGTGCATCATCAATGGTGTGGTGCTCACTAGATTGTGCCCCAATAGACTGTCCACGAACATTTTCCACTGAGGTGTGTGTATCTGCGTTGGTGGAGAGTGGAGATAGAGGGTGCCACGACTATGGCTGCATTCTCGGAGCTCTCCACCGAGGTGTTCTCCTTGGAGTCAGCAGAGGGTGCTGCCCGGGATGGGCTAGCACTCTCTGCTGGAGGACCTGCGGGAGAATAGATATGCGGTCAGTGGGAGGGATGGGTCAGTCAGTAAGGCGATCAGTACTCAGCTTTGACAGGTCCTCCGGGTAGAGCCCAGATGACCCTCACCTCTGCGGCATCCGCCAGCCTCTGCATTGGTGACCAATCTGCTCTCAGCCACCCCGGTCACCTCCAGGGCCCACTCCTCGAAGGAGGTGAGGATTCATAAGTCTGGGACCCCACTGCCAGTCTGGGCCCTCTCCCGGCGATTGTGTGAGAACTTCTACTGCGGAGACGCAAGAGGCCATTATTTGCCACACGCATGGTTCACACTGGTGGGAGGGGGATGTGAGGGAGGGGTTGGGCGTGGGAGGGTTTGAAAGGAGGGGTTTGAAGGAAGGGCTGTGGGTTCATATGGGGTTAGGGTTGGTGAGTACCAGAACCTCAGATTCATGTCTCATTGCATTCACCCCCCCCCCGCCCTCCCCATCTGGCCTGGGCTTGAGAAATCCTACACACTGTCCTGGCTTGAGACAATTCACACCTCTTTAACCTGGGGTTACCCCTATCTCCAGTCGCACCGTCTGGACCTGTAAAGACTTAATTACCTGCAAGGACTTGCATTCAAAGTATCGTCTTGCACCATTGACTTTGTCTATATATGTTTGTGTAACCCACCTATTCATTCATCTGAGGAAGGAGCAGCGCTCCGAAAGCTAGTGATTCGAAACAAACCTGTTGGACTTTAACCTGGTGTTGTAAGACTTCTTACCTTGTCCAGTTCAGTTCATCATCAATAGTAGCCTCCAGAATGCCGATAGTGGAGATTTCAGCGATAATACCACGGTATAATAACTACCACGGTAGCATTGTGGATAGCACAATTGCTTCACAGCTCCAGGGTCCCAGGTTCGATTCCGGCTTGGTTCACTGTCTGTGCGGAGTCTGCACATCCTCCCCGTGTGTGCGTGGGTTTCCTCCGGGTGCTCCGGTTTCCTCCCACAGTCCAAAGATGTGCAGGTTAGGTGGATTGGCCATGATAAATTGCCCTTAGTGTCCAAAATTGGCCTTAGTGTTGGGTTGGGTGGGGTTACTGGGTTATGGGGATAGGGTGGGGATGTGGGCTTGGGTAGGGTGTTCTTTCCAGGAGCCGGCGCAGACTCGATGGGCCGAATGGCCTCCTTCTGCACTGTAAATTCTATGAGATACCATTGAATGCCAAGGGAGATGGCCAGATTCTCTCCTGTTGGAAATGGCCTCTGCCTCGCACTTGTGTGGCGTGAATGTTACTGGCCACTTCTCAACCCGAGTCTGAATGTTGTCCAGGTCTTGCTGCATGTGGGCTTGAAGATATACTGAGGAGTCATGTCCGTTAAACAACTGACCCATGGTGTTTGTGGAAGGCCCCTCGCGCGGGGGATGGGGGTTGGGGTGAGGCGGTTGGTGCCTACTCGCTCTTGCTGCCCGGTGCAAGCCATTGACCTTTCTCCGGCACTGAAGGTCGGTCCTCCTGGTCATACTGCCCGAGCTGACTGCTGACGCCACCTTATCCCAGGAGGCACTGGCTTCCTGTTGCTCACCCTCCAGGACCCTCGGGGGAACAGGACATCCCTTCTGGCCTCCACGGCCTCTAGCAGCCTCCCTAGATCAGCATCCCTGAATCTTGGGGCTGGTCTCCTCGGCGCCATTGTTGAGAGCTGGCTGGGGTCGGCTGAGCAAGTGCAGCTTAAGTGCTGCTCGACCTTGTTAGTGGGGGGGGGAAGACTTATGGCCATGTAAAAGTATTTCCCTGGCCCTAAAACCTAGGCATTGCATTACGATATCTAAACAGGCATGTGACTAGGAACATTCATTTAAAAAAAAATTAATTTAGTTTTTAATAAATTTGTTTTAACACTGCACTTGTGGAATCATTATTGCTAGTATGTTGATTCGGTCATAGATTTCCTCAAGGAACGAAACTTTCCTTAGATTCCAAAATAGCCTTGGTACTTACTTGTGTGCTGCGACTGCGACTACGGTGGACAGCAGTGAGGCGCGGGTTTCCTTCCCACCGAAACCCCCGCCCATTCTCTTCACCCGACAAACAATCCTGTTGGCAGGAACGCCCAGGGCTTTCGCAACGAGGGACTGCGGGAAGATGCAACGGGGAATTAAATAGGGTTTAACAGCATGGAATCTGAGCAGAATTCCTCTGCCTTTTCCCCATACCTCTGCACATTGTTCCTGTTCAATTATTCAACTAACGCATGTCGAGCCCCCTCATGATTTTGAACATCTTTAGCAAGTTCCTTTTTAAAAATAAATTTAGAGTACCCAATTCATTTTTTCCAATTAAGGGGCAATTTAACATGTTCAATCCACCTAGCCTGCACATCTTTGGGTTGTGGGGGCAAAACCCACGCAAACACGGGAGAATGTGCAAACTCCTCACGGACAGTGACCCAGAGCCAGGATCGAACCTGGGACCTCAGCGCCGTGAGACTACAGTGCTACCAGCGCGCCATCATGCTGCTCCATCAAGTTCCTTTTAACCTTCTTCTCTCCAAGGAGAACAGTTCCAACCTCTCCTGTCTATCCTCATAACTGACAAGGCCATTGGGATTAATAATAATAATAATAATCTTTATTGTCACAAGTAGGCTTACATTAACACTGCAATGAACTTACTGTGAAAAGCCCCTAGTCGCCACATTCCGGCGCCTGTTCAGGTACACAGAGGGAGAATTCAGAATGTCCAAATCACCTAACAGCACGTCTTTCAGGACTAGTGGGAGGAAACCGGAGCACCCGGAGGAAACTCACGGAGACGTGGGAAGAACGTGGAGACTCCGCACAGACAGTGACCCATGCCGGGAATCGAACCTGGGACCCTGGCGCTGTGAAGCCACAATAATACTTCTCCAAGTCTTGCTCCACTCCTAATGGTGTGACACCACATCAGCACACTTCTCTATTGCTTTCGCCCTCATGTACTTAGCTAGTTACCCCTTAAATATGAGACAAGATTTGCATTTAACAGTACTTATTACAATCTCAGGATGCCACAAAGTGAGTAAATACTTTCAAAATGGAGTCACTCTGATAGTGTAGTTTGTGCAATCAACTTGCCCACTCAAACTCCCACACACATCAAGGTGACCTGCTTTTACCTGTTGGGCGAGAGATAAATATTGGCCAAGACACCAGGAAGGTGTTGTATAAATGCCCTGCCTTTCTTCAAAGTAGCACTGTGGGATCTCACGCACCCACCTGAGGAGAATTGGTTTAAAGTCAAGCCCCTCAGACAATATCCCTAACAGTGTATCCCTCTCAGCACTGCACTGGGATGCCAGTCTAGATTTTGTGCTCAAGTCTCTGAGGTGAGACTTGCACCCATGACCTCTGATGTGTTGGGTGTTCTGGATCACAAACAGGTAACCAACACTGGAAGTGGTGCAACTCTCTTTTATTATAAGGTTAACTATATTAACATACTTGAACTGTGGGTAAATGCAATACCAGCTTTATCTGTTGACCCTTGCCTAGTCCTAACCAGGTGATGCACTCAGCACATAGTATATGTCTGTGTTGCAGGCTGTGAGCTCTGTGCTCCGAGCTGGCTGCTACTAGAAAAAGCGGGAACTCTCCCGTCCCCTGTCTTTATAGTGCGTGTGCTCTCACTGGTGATTGGCTGCGGTGTTGTGTATGCTGATTGGTCCCATTGCATGTCCATCAGTGTGTGTCTGTGTGTCTGCACCATAATATACTGGTGTATATTATGACATCCCCCTTTTATATAAAGAATATGTGCCTGCGTGACAATAAATATTGTGTAGTGAATGGACATGACTATGTGTGTGCGTGTTTTTGAGCTCATCTATTTACACGGGAAGGTGCCTGGTGCCGCGAAATTGGGTGTCAGACCAACAACGAAATGAACATTATATACAAACTACTGGAACGATGAAACAGGATAACAGAACAGATCAAAGAGTCCAACATTGTAAAACTCATAAGTCAAGTCTCTGAGGTGGGCGACGAATTCTGGTTGACCGCCTCAAGGGTGGGTCAGGAGCCACCGGCTGAGGAACGGGCTGGGCCACGGCAGAGTGAGGAGGATGCAGAGTATTCGGAATCTCCACATAGTCCAGGTTGGGGACAACAGGAGGGCGTGGCACCGGTGGAGGATCACATAGCGAGCGTGGAACGAGACAAAGGGCATGCCGATTGCGGCGGCGAATGGAACCATCTGGCAGACGAACCAGGAACGAGCGGGGAGACACCTGCCGAAGAACCACAGCAGTTGCAGACCAGCCACCCTCCGAAAGATGGATGCGGACGTTGTCATCCGGCGCTAGAGCAGGGACATCAGTCGCCTGAGCGCCATGCGCCGCCTTGTGTTGTGCACGAGACTGTTGCATCAGCTGAAGCACCGGAACGTGGTTGAGGTCTGGGACGTGAATGGACGGCACCGTGGTCCTGAGGGTGCGACGCATGAGCAGCTGGGCTGGCGACAGGCCCGTGGAGAGCGGGGCCGAACGATAGGCCAGCAGGGCGAGGTAGAAGTCGGATCCTGCTTCGGCAGCCTTGCAGAGGAGCCGTTTGACGATGTGGACGCCCTTTTCCGCTTTGCCATTGGATTGGGAGTGCAGGGGACTGGATGTCACATGCACAAAGTTGTACCTGCTGACAAAGTTAGACCATTCCTGGCTCGCAAAACAGGGGCAATTGTCCGACATCACAGTGAGTGGGATGCCGTGACGAGCAAAGGTCTCCTTGCAGGCACGGATGACCGCCGGTGATGTGATGTCTTGCAGGCGTATGACCTCCGGTAGTTTGAAAAACAGTCTACAATCAGAACATAGTCCCTGCGAGCGCATGGAACAGGTCAACGCCTACCTTAGACCAAGGGGACGTGACCAACTCATGGGGCTGTAGGGTCTCACGTGGTTAGAACATAGAACATAGAACATTACAGCGCAGTACAGGCCCTTCGGCCCTCGATGTTGCGCCGACCTGTGAAACCACTCAATAGCCAATCTACACTATTCCCTTATCGTCCATATGTCTATCCAATTACCATTTGAATGCCCTTAGTGTTGGCGAGTCCACTACTGTTGCAGGTAGGGCATTCCACGCCCTTACTACTCTCTGAGTAAAGAACCTACCTCTGACATCTGTCCTATATTTATCTCCCCTCAATTTAAAGCTATGTGTCCTCGTGCTAGACATCACCATCCGAGGAAAAAGGCCCTCACTGTCCACCCTATCCAATCCTCTGATCATCTTGCATGCCTCAATTAAGTCACCTCTTAACCTTCTTCTCTCTAACGAAAACAGCCTCAAGTCCCTCAACCTTTCCTCATAAGATCTTCCCTCCATACCAGGCAACATTCTGGTAAATCTCCTCTGCACCCTTTCCAATGCTTCCACATCCTTCCTATAATGCGGCGACCAGAATTGCACACAATACTCCAAATGCGTCCGCACCAGAGTGTTGTACAGCTGCAACATGACCTCATGGCTCCAAAACTCAATCCCTCTACCAATAAAAGCGAACCCACAATACACCTTCTTAACAACCCTCGCAACCTGGGTGGCAACTTTCAGGGATCTATGCACATGGACACCAAGATCTCTCTGCTCATCCACACTGCCAAGAATCTTACCATTAGCCCAGTACTCTGTCTTCCTTCCAAAATGAACCACCTCACACTTTTCTGCATTAAACTCCATTTGCCACCTCTCAGCCCAGCGCTGCAGCTTATTTATGTCCCTCTGTAACTTGTAACATCCTTCCGCACTGTCCACAACTCCACCGACTTTAGTGTCATCTGCAAATTTACTCACCCATCCTTCTACGCCCTCCTCCAAGTCATTTATAAAAATGACAAACAGCAGTGGCCCCAAAACAGATCCTTGTGGTACACCACTAGTAACTGGACTCCAGTCTGAACATTTCCCATCAACCACCACCCTTTGTCTTCTTCCAGCTAGCCAATTTCTGATCCAAACTGCTAAATCACCCTGAATCCCATGCCTCTTTATTTTCTGCAGTAGCCTACCATGAGAAACCTTATCAAATGCTTTACTGAAATCCATATACACCACATCAACTGCTTTACCCTCATCCAACTGTTTGGTCACCTTCTCAAAGAACTCAATAAGGTTTGTGAGGCACGACCTACCCTTCACAAAACCGTGTTGACTATCTCTAATCAAATTATTCCTTTCCAGATGATTATACATCCTATCTCTTATAAACCTTTCCAAGATTTTGCCCACAACAGAAGTAAGGCTCACTGGTCTATAGTTACCGGGGTTATCTCTACTCCCCTTATTGAACAAGGGGACAACATTTGCTATCCTCCAGTCTTCTGGCACTATTCCTGTAGACAAAGATGACTTAAAGATCAAAGCCAAAGGCTCAGCAATCTCCTCCCTAGCTTCCCAGAGAATCCTAGGATAAATCCCATCCGGTCCAGGTGACTTATCTATTTTCACACTTTCCAGAATTGCTAACACCTCCTCCTTATGAACCTCAAGCCCTTCGAGTCTAGTAGCCTGAATCTCAGTATTCTCCTCGACAACATTGTCTTTTTCCTGTGTGAATACTGACAAAAAAATATTCATTTCGCACCTCTCCTATCTCCTCGGACTCCAAGCACAACTTCCCACTACTGTCCTTGACTGGCCCTACTCTTACCCTAGTCATTTGTTTATTCCTGACATATCTATAGAAAGCTTTAGGGTTATCCTTGATCCTACCTGCCAAAGACTTCTCATGTCCCCTCCTGGCTCTTCTTAGCTCTCTCTTTAGGTCCTTCCTAGCTAATTTGTAACTCTCGAACGCCCTAACTGAACCTTCATGCCTCATCTTTACATAAGCCTCCTTCTTCCTCTTGACAAGTATTTCGGCTGCTTTACTAAACCACAGTTCCCTTGCTCAACCACTTCCTCCCTGCCTGACAGGTACATACTTAT
The DNA here is from genome assembly GCF_047496885.1 of Scyliorhinus torazame. NCBI lineage: Eukaryota > Metazoa > Chordata > Chondrichthyes > Carcharhiniformes > Scyliorhinidae > Scyliorhinus > Scyliorhinus torazame. The sequence goes on from NC_092710.1 coordinate 328,692,042, forward strand.
TAAGGACACGCAGTAGCTGTTCCTTGAACAAGCTCCACATTCCCATTGTGCCCATCCCCTGCAGTTTTCCTCTCCATCCGATGCATCCTACGTCTTGCCTCATCGCATCATAATGCCTTTCCCCCAGATATAACTCTTGCCCTGCGGTATATACCTATCCCTTTCCAACATTAAAGTAAACATAATCGAATTGTGGTCACTATCACCAAAGCGCTCACCTACCTGTAAATCTAACACCTGTCCTGGTTCATTACCCAGTACCAAATCCAAGATGGCCTCGCCTCTTGTTGGCCTATCTACATACTGTGTCAGGAAACCCTCCTGCACACATTGGACAAAAACAGACCCATCTAAAGTACTCGAACTAACGCGTTTCCAGTCAATATTTGTAAGGTTAAAGTCCCCCATAACAACTACCCTGTTGCTTTCGCTCCTATCCAGAATCATCTTTGCAATCCTTTCCTCTACATCTCTGGAACTTTTCGGAGGCCTATGAAAAATGAAATAAAAATCGCTTATTGTCACAAGTAGGCTTCAAATGAAGTTACTGTGAAAAGCCCCTAGTCGCCACATTCCGGCGCCTGTTCGGGGAGGCTGCTCCAGGAATCAAACCGTGCTGCTGGCCTGCCTTGGTCTGCCAGTGATTTAGCCCTGTGCTAAACAGCCCCTAAAAATGAAAATTGCTTATTTTCACAAGTAGGCTTCAAATGAAGTTACTGTGAAAAGCCCCTAGTCAGCACATTCCGGCGCCTGTTCGGGGAGGCTGGTACGGGAATGGAACCGTGCTGCTGGCCTGCCTTGATCTGCTTTCAAAGTCAGCGATTTAGCCCAGCTTGCTAAACCAGCCCCTAGAAAACCCCTAACAGGGTGACCTCTCCTTTCCTGTTTCTAACCTCAGCCCATACTACCTCAGTAGACGAGTCCTCATCAAACGCCCTTTCTGCCACGGTAATACTGTCCTTGACTAACAATGCCACCCCTCCCCCTCTTTTACCACCTTTCCTAAGCTTACTGAAATATCTAAACCCCGGCACCTGCTGCAACCATCCCTGTCCCTGCTCTATCCATGTCGCCAAAGTGGCCACAACATCGAAGTCCCAGGTACCAACCCATGCCACAAGTTCACCCACCTTATTCCGGATGCTCCTGGCATTGAAGAAGACACACTTTAAACCACCTTCCTGCCTGCCGGTACACTCCTGCAACTTTGAAACCTTACTCATGACCTCACTACTCTCAACCTCCTGTATACTGGAGCTACAATTCAGGTTCCCAATCCTCTGCTGAACTAGTTTAAACCCTCCCGAAGAGCATTAGCAAATTTCCCCCCCAGGATATTGGTATCCCTCTGTTCCAGGTGCAGGCCATCCCGTTTGTAGAGGCCCCACTGACCCCAGAATGAGCCCCAATGATCCAGAAATCTGAAACCCTTCCTCCTGCACCATCCCTGTAGCCACGTGTTCAACTCCTCTCTCTCCCTATTCCTCGTCTCGCTATCACGTGGCACGGGTAACAACCCAGAGATAATAACTCTGTTTGTCCTAGATCTAAGTTTCCACCCTAGCTCCCTGAATTCCTGCTTTACATCCCTAACCCTTTTTCTACCTATGTCGTTGGTACCTATGTGGACCACGACTTGGGGCTGCTCCCCCTCCCCCTTAAGGATCCCGAAAACACAATCCGAGACATCACGCACCCTGGCACCTGGGAGGCAACATCCCAACTGCGAGTCTCTCTCGTTCCCACAGAATCTCCCATCTATCCCCCTAACTATGGAGTCTCCAATGACTAATGCTCTACTCCTCTCCCCCCCTCCCTTCTAAGCAACAGGGACAGACACTGTGCCAGAGACCTGTACCCCATGGCTTACCCCTGGTAAGTCCCCCCCCCCCCAATAGTATCCGAAGCGGTATACATGTTACTAAGGGGAAATAGCACTGGGGATCCCTGTATTAACTGCTTCCTCCCAGCCCCTCTCACCGTCACCCATCTATCTTTATTCTTTGGAGTAACAACATCCCTGAAGCTTCTATCTATGACCACCTCTGCCTCCCGAATGATCCGAAGTTCATCAAGCTCCAATCCAGTTCCCTAACGCGGTTTCTGAGGAGCACTTTCTGATGGGTGCACTTCCCACAGATGAAATCAGCAGGGACACTGACGGTGTCCCTCACCTCAAACATTCTGCAGGAGGAACATTGCACTACCTTCCCTGCCATCCCCTCTGGATAAAAAAAGAAAAAGAAAGAGCTTACCTGTTATTCACTCCCCTTCTCAGCAAGCACTCACTCAGCAACCTCTGCGCCCCGCACGATAACACCTGAGGGAAAATAAAATAAAAACTACTTACCAGTCACCAGCCAGTCCCTTACCTGCAGGCTGTGACGTCACGGTTCAACTTCTTTCGACTTCTACCGGTTGGGCCGACTGGAACCGCTGACAGGTGGGGCAGTTGAGCACTGTGTTGGCGATGTCCTCATTGATGCCAGGCCAGTACACAGGCTCTCGGGCCCTCCGTCGGCACTTCTCCACGCCAAGATGGCCCTCGTGTAGCTGTTCCAAAATGAGCTGGCGCATGCTGTGCGGGATCACGATGCGGTCCAGCTTGAGGAGGACACCATCGACTACTGCCAGATCGTCTCTGATATTGTAGAACTGCGGGCATTGGCTCTTGAGCCATCCATCCGTCATGTGGCGCATGCCACACTGCAGTAGGGGGTCAGCCGCAGTCTCGCGGAGTTTAAGCAGAATGCGCTGGAGGTGAGGGGTCATATCATTCAGGTCTTTTTGTATAATGTTGACCAGTGGGTGTTGGTCAGTCTTGACAGTGAATTGGGGGAGGCCGTACACGTAATCATGAAATTTGTCGACCCCAGTCAACAGGCCCAGGCACTCCTTTTTGATATGCGCATAGTGCTGTTCCGTGGGGGTCATCGCACGTGACGCATATGATATGCAACGGGGGCCCATGATGAGGCCTCATCACGTTGCAGGAGCACCGCCCCAATGCCGGATTGGCTGGCATCTGTTGAAATTTTTGTTTCCTTCGTGGGGTCAAAAAATGCCAATACCGGGGCCGTGGTAAGCTTGGTCTTAAGCGCCTCCCATTCGCGCTCATGGGTGGGAAGCCATTGGAAGTTTGTCATCTTCCTGACCAGGTTCCGGAGAGCTGTGGTATGGGAGGCGAGGTTGGGGATGAACTTCCCCAGGAAGCTGACCATGCCCCAAAATCGGAGGACCGACTTCTTATCCACAGGCTTCTGCATGGTCGTGATGGCTGCCACCTTGTCAGCATCCGGCCGCACACCCAACCGGGAGATGTGGTCCCCTAGGAACTTGAGTTCCATCTGGCCGAAGGAACATTTGGCTCTGTTGAGGCGAAGGCCTTGGTCCCGTATTCATTTGAAAACGGGCTGGAGGCCACTGATATGCTCCTGCGGGGTGGTGGATCAAATGATGATGTCGTCAACATAGACGCGCACACCCTCAATGCCCTCCTTCATTTGCTCCATGATCCGGTGGAATACTTCTGATGCTGATATAATTCCAAACGGCATCCTGTTGTAGCAGGATCTGCCAAATGGTGTATTAAAGGTACACAGTTTCCTGCTGGACCTGTCTAGTTGAATTTGCCAGAATCCTTTCGAGGCGTCAAGTTTGGTGAAGATGTTGGCCCGAGCCATCTCGCACGTGATCTCATCACGCTTGGGGATTGGGTAATTCTCCCTCATTATGTTGCAATTCAGATCCTTTGGGTCAATGCAGATCCGGAGCTCGCCGGAAGGCTTCTTTACATACACCATGGAACTGACCCAGTCGGTTGCTTCTGTCACTCTGGAGAACACTCCTTGGTCCTGGAGGTCCTGCAGCTGCTGCTTGAGGCGGTCCTTGAGGGGTGCTGGGACTCTGCGAGGTGCATGATCCACAGGCGTCTTGTTTGAGCAGGATTTTGTAAGTGTACGGAAGCGTGCCCATGCCTTCGAAAACGTCACGGTGCTGGTCGATGATGGCATTGAGTTGCGCCCTGAAGTCCGCATCCTGGAAGGCAGACGTGTCCTCTGGAGAGAGAGAGTGTACTCGTTGAACGAGGTCGAGGAGTTTGCACGCCTGTGCGCCTAGCACAGAGTCCTTCGAGACCACGATCTCGAAGGGAAGGATGGCTTCTCGAGTTGTGCGTCACTTCGAGTTGGCATGAACCGGTAGCAGGAATGACGTTGCCATTGTAGTCCACTAGTTGGCAGATCGGCGGAAGAATGCTTGGTTTAACACCAAGGGTCTGAAAGGCTGACCACGCTTGGAGATTAGCGGAAGCACTAGTGTCCAGGCGGAATCGTATCTGGGATCAGTTGACCGTCAGGGTGGCACACCACTCGTCGTCTGGATCAATGCTGTGCACCGACAGCGGCTGGTGGTTTTGATTCGGGGACAGCCTGTTCTTTGTTAGAACAGCGACTGGAAAAGGCTCCCTCGGGTCCTCAGTGTCACTGGTCTGCGGGAAGTCGGAATCGGACTCGGTTTGGGAGTAGGTAACTGCTTTTTGCAGGGTTCTTCGGAGGTTTATTTCATTTCCTGGTTCAATTTGAGGCATTGTGCTGTCATTCCAGGGGAAGGGAGGTTGTTTTACAGCATTAAAAGCTTTTCTTTTTGATTTGGGACGTTTCCCCTTTAAATGGGCATGGTCCGGGGCCTCTGACGTCATGACGCGCGTGGCGTAGCACGTAGGAGGCATTTACACATGCGCAGATTGCGATTCCTTTACTGATGGCCGTTTTCGTGATTGTGCATGCACGACGTCGTGCAACTGCGCAAGTGCAGTCCCTTTACAAAGATGGCCGCCGACCAAAATTGTTCTGTGCTCCGGGATTTCGGCCTCGTGGTGAGTACTGGCGCTTCTCTTACCTTTTCTTGCTGGTTGGAGTGTGTTTTCCTCACAGTATTTGCCGAATTTGTCCAGGACTGCCTGGAAGTCGCTCCTGTTTTGCCCCTTGGAGAGCCTGAATTTTCTAAAGGTTTCTTCTGCTCTGGCACCGGCGATGGTGAGGAGAAGCTCTGTTTTTTCAGAATCGGCCAGGTCTTCTAGTTCTGCTGCCAGCAGGAAGATTTCAAACTTTTGCCGGAATACCCGCCAGTTTTCGCGGAGATCGCCGTGGCACTGGAGCTGCAGCGGAACCCGGATCTTGAACATCTTGCCTGGGTATCGTTGCTGGTTGTCACTGTTCGCTGAGGTGCCGGCGATGCGGAGCGGTGGCGGCGGGTTGATGTTCTCCATACTTCAGGATGCCGGAATGCTGATTAGTTGCAGGTGGGTCTCAGAAGTGCTAGTATGCAACCAATCCTGGTACCATGATGTGTTGGGTGTTCTGGATCACAAACAGGTCACCAACATTGGAAGTGGTGCAACTCTATTTTATTATAAGGTTAACTATATTAACATAATTGAACTGTGGGTAAATGCAATACCAGCTTTAACTGTTGACCCTTGCCTAGTCCTAACCAGGTGATGCACTCAGCACATGGTGAATGTCTGTGTTGCAGGCTGTGAGCTCTGTGCTCCGAGCTGGCTGCTACTAGAAAAAGCGGGAACTCTCCCGTCCCCTGTCTTTATAGTGCGTGTGCTCTCACTGGTGATTGGCTGCGGTGTTGTGTATGCTGATTGGCCCCACTGCATGTCCATCAGTGTGTGCGTGTGTGTGTCTGCACCATGATATACTGGTGTATATTATGACACTCTAACACAGAGAGTTACACCACTGAGCCGCAACATGGGAAAATAAAGTTGGAGATGTAATTTTCCAACCCAAAGTTTCCTCCATTTCCAAACAATTCACATTCTGCAGGACACCTGTCTACTCTATTTATGCTCTCTTTTTTATTGTTTCATGGGATATGTGTCATTGGCAAGACAAGCATCTATTGCCCATATTTAATAATAATAATCTTTATTATTGTCACAAGTCGTCTTTCATTAACACTGCAAAGAAGTCACTGTGAAAATCCCCTAGTCGCCACATTCCGGCGCCTGTTCAGGTACACTGAGGGAGAATTCACCGAAAAAGCATGTCTTTCAGGACTTGTGGGAGGAAACCGGAGCACCCGGAGGAAACCCACGCAGACACGGGGAAAACGCGCAGACACCGCACATGCAGTGACCCAAGCGGGAATCGAACCTGAGTCCCTGGTGCTGTGAAGCAACAGTGCTAACCACTGTGCTACCGTGCCGCCCATATATTTAATTGCCCTTGTAAAGATAGTGATGAGCAGCCTTCTTCAACGGCGGCAGTACACCTGGTGCAGGTACACCCACAGTTGTATGAGGAAGGCAGTTCCAAGATTTGGGTTCCAAGACTGGGTTACGGGGGTAGGGTGGGGGCATGGGTCTAGGTCTGGTGTTCTTTCAGAGAGTCGGTGTAGACTCAATGGACCGAATGCACTGCAGCGATTCTGTTCTATTTTGATCCAGCAACAATGAAGGAACGGTGATATAATTCCAGGTCAGGATGATGTGTGACTTGGAGGGGAACTTTCAGGTAGTATTGTTCCCATGCATTTACTGCCCTTGTCCTTCTCGAGGGTAGAGGTCATGGGTTTGGAAGAAGCTGTCAAAGAAGCTTTGGTGAATTGCTACAGTGCACCTTGTAGATGGTATCCACTGCTGCCACTGTGCACTAATGGTGCAGGGAGTATGGAGTGTCAATCAAATGGCTGATTTGCCCTGGATGGCGTTGAGCATCTTGAGCGTTGCTAGAGCTGCCCTCATGCAGGCAAGTGGAGAGTATTCCATCAAACCCTTGACTTGTACCTTGTAGATGGGGGGGAAAGATTTGACTTATCAGGAAGTGAGTTACTCTCCTCAGAAACCCTAGCCTCTGAACTGCTCCTGTAGCCAACGTATTTATCTGGCTAGTCCAGTTCAGTTCACCGTCAACAGTAACTGCAGGATGGTGATAGTGGAGATTTCAGTGATAATGTCATTGACTGTCAAGGGAGATGGCCAGATTCTTTCCTGTTGGAAATGGCCTCTGCCTCGCACTTGTGTGGCGTGAATGTTACTGGCCACATGTCAACCCGAGTCTGAATGTTGCCCAGGTCTTGCTGCATGTGGGCTTGAAGATATACTGAGGAGAAATGCCTGTTCAACAACTGACCATGGTGTCCACCCTCACAGACAGGAACTGATTCACTGAGTCATCCTCATTGACAGAAACTGACTCATGGAGTCAGGGTGATAGATAGGAACTGACTCGTGGAGTTCACCATCTCCGCTATCTGTGATGAACATACAAACATTCCCTGAGGAGGTTTCTCACAGTGTTGAAGTGTTCAGAAACACCTGCCTGTATTTGCGTAGGGCTCTGTGTTGATACAAAAAGTTCCATTTCATCATCTTCGCCCTTGGGTATAGCCACAGTGCATTGTGTCTCCAGGTAAAAGTGCTCCTGACCTCCAATGTATATTTCCCCTGCAGGACACAATTAATAAAAGTTAGATGATGCCTTGCCTCTTGGGCGAGGTGGGTCTCGAATAAGCTGAAATCTATTCAATGCTGTACTCAGGTGCTGGCAAGCAAAAAAAATCAGTGAACTTTACAGCATTGATGGAAGTCATTCAGTCTCATGTGCCAACTCTTTGAAAAACATGGGATCAAGGTGCTCAGGAAAAGCACAACACAAGCACCCCTCAATTACATTCCAGTCTGTAATCACTCCCAGGTATCCATTATTCTACATATAAACCATCTGAACCCCTCGATTAGATTCCAGTCTGTAATCACTCCCAGGTATCCATTATTCTATATATAAACCATCTGAACCCCCCGATTACATTCCAGTCTGTAATCACTCCCAGATATCCATTATTCTATATATAAACCATCTGAACCCCTCAATTACATTCCAGTCTGTAATCACTCCCAGGTATCCATTATTCTATATATAAACCATCTGAACCCCTCAATTACATTCCAGTCTGTAATCACTCCCAGGTATCCATTATTCAATATATAAACCATCTGAACCCCTCAATTACATTCCAGTCTGTAATCACTCCCAGGTATCCATTATTCTATATATAAACCATCTGACCCCTCGATTACATTCCAGTCTGTAATCACTCCCAGGTATCCATTATTCTATATATAAACCATGTTAACCCCTCGATTAGGTTCCAGTCTGTAATCACTCCCAGGTATCTATTATTCTATATATAAACCACCTGAGCCCCTCGATTAGATTCCAGTCTGTAATCACTCCCAGGTATCCATTATTCTATATATAAACCACCTGAGCCCCTCGATTACATTCCAGTCTGTAATCACTCCCAGGTATCCATTATTCTATATATAAACCATCTGAACCCTCGATTACATTCCAGTCTGTAATCACTCCCAGGTATCCATTATTCTATATATAAACCATGTTAACCCCTCGATTAGGTTCCAGTCTGTAATCACTCCCAGGTATCTATTATTCTATATATAAACCACCTGAGCCCCTCGATTAGATTCCAGTCTGTAATCACTCCCAGGTATCCATTATTCTATATATAAACCACCTGAGCCCCTCGATTACATTCCAGTCTGTAATCACTCCCAGGTATCCATTATTCTATATATAAACCATCTGAACCCCTCGATTAGATTCCAGTCTGTAATCACTCCCAGGTATCCATTATTCTATATATAAACCATCTGAACCCCTCGATTACATTCCAGTCTGTAATCACTCCCAGGTATCCATTATTCTATATATAAACCACCTGAGCCCCTCGATTAGATTCCAGTCTGTAATCACTCCCAGGTATCCATTATTCTATATATAAACCATGTTAACCCCTCGATTAGGTTCCAGTCTGTAATCACTCCCAGGTATCTATTATTCTATATATAAACCACCTGAGCCCCTCGATTAGATTCCAGTCTGTAATCACTCCCAGGTATCCATTATTCTATATATAAACCACCTGAGCCCCTCGATTACATTCCAGTCTGTAATCACTCCCAGGTATCCATTATTCTATATATAAACCATCTGAACCCCTCGATTAGATTCCAGTCTGTAATCACTCCCAGGTATCCATTATTCTATATATAAACCATCTGAACCCCTCGATTACATTCCAGTCTGTAATCACTCCCAGGTATCCATTATTCTATATATAAACCACCTGAGCCCCTCGATTACATTCCAGTCTGTAATCACTCCCAGGTATCCATTATTCTATATATAAACCATGTTAACCCCTCGATTAGGTTCCAGTCTGTAATCACTCCCAGGTATCTATTATTCTATATATAAACCACCTGAGCCCCTCGATTACATTCCAGTCTGTAATCACTCCCAGGTATCCATTATTCTATATATAAACCACCTGAGCCCCTCGATTACATTCCAGTCTGTAATCACTCCCAGGTATCCATTATTCTATATATAAACCATCTGAACCCCTCGATTAGATTCCAGTCTGTAATCACTCCCAGGTATCCATTATTCTATATATAAACCATCTGAACCCCTCGATTAGATTCCAGTCTGTAATCACTCCCAGGTATCCATTATTCTATATATAAACCATCCGAACACCTCGATTAGATTCCAGTCTGTAATCACTCCCAGGTATCCATTATTCTATATATTAACCATCTGAACCCCTCGATTACATTCCAGTCTGTAATCACTCCCAGGTATCCATTATTCTATATATAAACCATCCGAACACCTCGATTAGATTCCAGTCTGTAATCACTCCCAGGTATCCATTATTCTATATATAAACCAGCTGAACCCCTTGATTAGATTCCAGTCTGTAATCATTCCCAGGTATCCATTGTTCTATATATAAACCATCTGAACCCATCGATTAGATTCCAGTCTGTAATCACTCCCTGGTATCCATTACTCTATATATAAACCATCTGAACCCCTCGATTAGATTCCAGTCTGTAATCACTCCCAGGTATCCATTATTCTATATATAAACCATCTGAACCCCTCGATTAGATTCCAGTCTGTAATCACTCCCAGGTATCCATTATTCTATATATAAACCATCTGAACCCCTCGATTAGATTCCAGTCTGTAATCACACCCAGGTATCCATTATTCTATATATAAACCATCTGAACCCCTCGATTAGATTCCAGTCTATAATCATTCCCAGATATCCATTATTCTATATATAAACCACCTGAACCCCTCGATTCGATTCCAGTCTGTAATCACTCCCAGGTATCCATTATTCTATATATAAACCATCTGAACCCCTCGATTAGATTCCATTCTGTATTCTCTCCCAACTATCCATTATTCTATATATAAACCATCTGAACCCCTCAATTACATTCCAACCTGTAATCACTCCCAGGTATCCATTATTCTTTGTATAAACTATGTGAACCTCTCGATTAGATTCTAGTCTGTAATCACTCCCAGGCATCCATTATTCAATATATAAACCATCTGAACACCTTAATTAGATTCCAGTAGTCTTAACTGCCTCTCACTATGAGCAGATAAAAAAAATAAAATCAAGTGCAGACCCTCAATAATGTCATCAGCCTGTGCAAATCCGAGATCAATGTTTCCATTCTGAACTTTCTTTGGAGGCAGGTGGAATGATTCATTGGCGATCGCTTCCTGTTTCCGAAGAAATATCTGATCAATGTTGGCAACAAACACAAAACTCCTCAAATCAATCCCTTTACCTCGTCAGTGCTCTCTCCTGAACAGAAGCTTTTAACTGCAGTAAAACTCGGGTCAAGCATTGTTCCGGAACTGTGTGGTACTATAGGGAACATATGTCCCTCGTGTCACTTGTTTCATGACATTGACCCTCTCAGTAATATTACAGCACACAGACAGGCTATTCGGCCTAACTAATCTGTACATGCCTTGTTCCAACTCCCTTTATCTCAACCGACCAGAATATCCAGGCTTCGCAAAAAAACTGGTTTGTTAGTTTGAGAACAGATTGATAACATCCTGAGCATTGTGATGATAACGGGCAGCGGCTTTCAATTCTGAAACGCCATTCATTTCCAGCGGGTCTGGAGAATCCCAACCGGGAATGAGGGGCGGGATTCTCTGACCCCCCCGCTGGATCGGAGAATCGGTGGGGGCTGGCGTGAATCCCGCCCCCGCCGGTTGCCGAATTCTCCGGCAACGGATATTTGGCGGGGGCGGGAATCGCGCCGGTTGGCGGGGCCCCCCCCCCGGCGATTCTCCGGCCCGCGATGGGCCGAAGTCCCGCTGCTGGAATGTCTGTCCCTCCGGCGAGAATCAAACCACCTCTCTTACCGGCGGGACAAGGCGGCACGGGTGGGCTCCGGGGTCCTGGGGGGGTCGCGGGGCGATCTGGCCTCGGGGAGTGCCCCCACGGTGGCCTGGCCCGCGATCGGGGCCCACCGATCCGCGGGCGGGCCTGTGCCGTGGGGGCATTCTTTTCTTTCCGCCTTCGCCATGGTCTCCACTATTGCGGAGGCGGAAGAGACCCCCGGGGATGCCGTGAGCGGCCGCTGACGCTCCCGCGCATGCGCCGCATGGCAAAGTTATTTCCGCGCCAGCTGGCGGTGCACCAAAGGCCTTTCCCGCCAGCTGGCGGGGCGGAAATCAGTCCGGCGCGGGCCTAGCCCCTCAAGGTTTTAAGTCCAATCACTGTGGTCAATATGGGACACAAAGGGCTATATCCTCCCGCCTGCGTGGGAACAGTGGCGTTTTACACCCAAACATCAGGCGCAAAACAGCCACCAGGCTCGAGCTGCCGTTATGGCCCGGAGAACTCCCCGGTCTGTGGCTGTGCATGGGCACGGCGGCGGCCTGCAATGGCTACGCCGTGCAACATGACGCTGACCTTGCACGGACCCGGCCTGCAAAATAGTGCCCCCCTTTGGCCGCTCGTGAGCCCCGGACCACCCCCCCAACAGTGCCCCCAGCCCCTGACTGTGGCGGCGTGGACTGAGTCCGCAGCTGCCACGCCGAGTTCCCGACGGATGATAGCACACGCGACCGACGCCGTCGGGAATTCGGCCGATCGGGGGTGGAGCATGAGGAGGAGGGCCTCAGGCAACATCCGGAGGCCGTCGATATGGCGTGAAGCATACTCCTAGAGTACGCAACTTTGGAGGTGGCGGAGCATCGGAAAAGTGCCACCGCCCCCAATTTTGTCGGAAACAGGTATTATCGGGCCGATCGCCGAACGCAATTTTGGCGTCGCCGACTAGAGAGTCCCGCCCAAAGTGAGTGCAGCAGTCTGTTAGCACCAAATAAGGTCCCATAAACAGCACTGAGATAACGACAAGATGGTCTGTTTTTGAGGGAAGCTCCATTGGCCGGCTGCGGGGACCGAGAATCCCGCTGCCGGCGGGGACGCGCCACACCAGAAAACAGGGCTGGCAGGGTGGAGAACCTCAAAGTTAAGAAGTGTGGACAACTTAGTGAGCTGACTATCTATGGTTGCAAGAAGAGAACATAACCAAAGGAATGTTAAATAATAAGGCATAATGAAACAAGAAAATTGTCCTCCAGAAGGCAATGTACAAGGTATAAGAAGTCTGGATTACAAGGGCAGCACGGTAGCACAAGTGGATAGCGCTGTGGCTTCACAGCGCCAGGGTCCCAGGTTCGATTCCCCACTGGGTCAATGTCTGTGCGGCGTCTGCACATTCTCCCTGTGTCTGCGTGGGTTTCCTCCGGGTGCTCCGGTTTCCTCCCACAGTCCAAAGATGTGCAGTTTAGGTGGTTTGGCCATGATAAATTGCCCTTAGTGTCCAAAAAGGTTAGGAGGGGTTTTTGAGTTATGGGGATAGGGTGGAAGTGAGGGCTTAAAGTGGGTCGTTGCAGACTCGATGGGCCGAATGGCCTCCTTTTGCAATGTATGTTCTATGTTCAAGGGATAGTGTAGGAGTCGGTTAAGGGCTCATCATCTATGGAACCGTAACTCATTTGAACTCTGCAGCTAAAGCACAAGTTGGCTTTGAGTTTATGTTTAATTATTGTATGTCTAACAAATCTATGTCATCTGGCATCTGGGGTTGCAATCCCTATCAACCTGAGGAATAAGCTATATCCAACCCTTAACAGTATCATAATATAAATGGGGTCGGTTTAGCTCAGTTGGCTGAATGGCTCGTGAAACAGCGCCGTTCAATTATAGAACACTATAGTGCAGAAGGAGGCCATTCGGCCCATCGTGTCTGCACCGACCCTCTGAAAGAGCATCTTACCTAGGCGCACGCTTCCCATAACCCCACCCAACCTTTGGACATGAAGGGGCAATTTAACATGACCAATCTAGCTAACCAGCACATATTTGGACTGTGGGATAAGGTTGGAGCACCCGGAGGAAACCCACGCAGACACTGGGAGAATGTGCAAACTCCACACAGACAGTGACCCAAGGCTGGAATTGAACTCGTGTCCCTGGCACTGTGGGGCAGCAGTGCTAACCACTGTGCCCCTGTACAGCTGTGGTTATTCATGAGGGCCCCACCCCACCTTCCCATCCTTGCCCCTCAGCTGAGGTGTGGGGATCATATGGACAATAAGGGAATAGTGTAGATGGGCTTTAGAGTGGTTTCACAGGCCGGCGCAACATCGAGCTCCGAAGGGCCTGCACTGCGCTGTAATGTTCTATGTTCTATGTTCAGGTTAAATCTCTCTCACAAAGAGGAAAACAGCCATGTTGATCCTGGACTGTGGTGACTTTACCTTAGTATAAAAGGGAGTACAGGTCATACAGTAACTGATATTGTGAAGTGCAGTGAAGTACCTGTATGGTAATGATGGGCTGAAGCTTTTCGTACGTGATCTTTACCGCTTTTGCAGCCCTTTGGGCATGAGCCTCTGTGTCAGCCACCATTGCTCCAATAACATGTCCAACGCAAGTGACCTGCACAAAATACAGAAATAAGGTGGGAGCGGTTATAAAATAATGCAGTTTCAAAGAAGGATTTTCTGAGTTTGTGCTGCTGAAGGAGTGCCTCCCGAGGAAACACAAGCGGGTTCTGTGCAGATACACCCAACAGATGGAGACCATTCTGGCCATCAATTCTGCATTGCTTCCCTGCAAGAATCCCAGACTTCTTCCTGCAGCCCTGCAAGTCTTCACTCTTCAACTAATTATCCAATTGCTTTATGAAAACCACACCATCACAGGCAGTGCACCCCAATCAAACTTCCATCAAATCTCCTTTCATTCTCCTCTCATTGAGAGCAGCCTCAATCTCCTCCCATCTCTCACCCCTGCAATAATTCTTGTGAATCTTTTCCACACCCTCCCTAATCCCTTTGCATTCTTCCTAAGTCGCGTAGCCTAGAACGGGACACAAAAACTAAACCTCCTGACTTCCATTCCATTGATTTTATGGGTTTGAGGATCAGACAGGTCCTACAAACAGAGGAGTGGCCCTCTCCCCTAACTTACCACTCAGAGGGAGTGAAGCTTAAAGTTTACCCCGTGATGTGTAAATGGTGATGACTAACCACTCCCTCTGCAAACACCGTCTCATCCATTACAATTTGCCCAGTCGTGTTGCTTCCAGGGACATCCTTGGCAGTGAGGAAGCACGTGACTCCGGCAACCTTTAGTGCTTCGCTGGCATCGATTGAACTGCAGGAATAACAGAAAGAAATGAGTTAGCTGATTGCAAGCAAATTGCATACAGCTGGAGATAGGATGGTGGGTGGGTAGGTCGGTCGGTAGGTAGGTCAGTAGGTAGATGGATCAAGTAGGTCGGTAAGTCAGTAGGTCGGTAGGTCAGTAGGTCAATAGAATGGTAGGTCAGTAGGTAGGTCGGTCAGTAGGTCGGTAGGTCAGTAGGTCGATGGTAGGTCAGTAGGTAGGTAGGTCAGTAGGTTGGTAGGTCAGTAGCTTGGAAGGTCAGTAGGTCGGTAGGTCAGTAGGTCAATAGGTAGGTAGGTCAGTAGGTCATTAGGTCAGTAAGTCGATAGGTCAGTAGGTCGATAGGTAGGTCAGTAGGTTGGTAAGTCAGTAGGTCTATAGGTCAGTAGGTTGGTAGGTCAGTAGGTCGATAGGTCGGTAGGTCGATAGATCAGTGGGTAGGTAGGTCAATCGGCCAGTAGGTTGGTAGGTAAGTAGGTCGATAGATCAGTAGGTCGGTAGGTCAGTAGGTCGGTCGGTCAATAGGTCAGTAGGCAGGTGGTACGGAGATAGATCGAGAGAGAGAGATATATTGAGTGAGAGAGATAGATCGAGAGAGAGAGATAGATTGAGTGAGAGAGATAGATCGAGAGAGAGAGATAGATTGAGTGAGAGAGATAGATGGAGAGGGAGCGAAAGAGGTAATTGATTTATTGAAAAATCATCCTGCCTGCAGGTGCAAATTGTGGTGATGACACAAATAAAACAAATAATCATAACTAATAACATAAAGATTAAAATTTTAAAAAATGTTAAATAACAAAATACGAGAACAATGAATGTTTCAGTGTACAAAAAATTACAATACATTGAAAAACGCAGCTTTCCTTAATGCAGACAATGATACTAAAAGTTTGACTGTACTCTGTATTTTATATGAAATACTATAGACCTGTACAATATATATAGGGCGCCATTGTATAATATATACTGGAATTGGTTATTATGAGTAGTGCTTTTATAACATTTAAGGTCACAGTTCCTGAAATCAGCTTTTTATTCCCATATTTTTAAATCTCACTTCGAATCCTCAGGATAAGACTCGAGTTTACATTAGCTGGATTATTAATCCTATCACTAACACCAACACTAGATTCCATGACAACAGAAGCAGGTTTGAGCCCTCTTGCCGAACAGGGGGTTGGATAGGGTGGACAGTGAGTGCCTTCTCCCGCGGATGGATATGGCTGGCACGAGGGGACATAACTTTAAACTGAGGGGTAATAGATATAGGACAGAGGTCAGAGGTAGGTTCTTTACGCAAAGAGTAGTGAGGCCGTGGAATGCCCTACCTGCTACAGTAGTGAACTCGCCAACATTGAGGGCATTTAAAAGTTTATTGGATAAACATATGGATGATAATGGCATAGTGTAGGTTAGATGGCTTTTGTTTCGGTGCAACATCGTGGGCCGAAGGGCCTGTACTGCGCTGTATTGTTCTATGTTCTATTGTTTATTCACCAGGTCTCTGTGATACAAGAAAAGGTAAATGCATGGTTACCTGATCTTGGCATGAGCTTCCGTGCTGGTCACCAGAGCCAAAGAGAGTTCCCTCTCGAAACGAGGCAGGTCATCGCAGTAAATCGCCTCTCCCGTGGCGTGCTTAATGCTTGATAGATGCACCAGTGGCTGGCCGACTACATCCGTGGGGACATGACCAGGAGGCACTTGCTGAGGGAGTAAGGAGAGAAAAATGCTGTGATTCCAATAATCAGAATGAGGTTACTGGAAGTGCGATGATTTTTATAAGTTGGAGCATCCATGGTCAGTACCACGGCTGGACGTAAGGCCCAAGGTGCCAGTCAATGAGTGGCAACTTGTCTAACTGACCAGAGAATTAGAGACTGTTAAAGCAAAGAAGAAGACTATTCGGCCCATTGTACCAGTGCCAGCCCTTTGTAAGAGTTGCCTTACTTATTCCCAGTTTTAGGCCTCTTCATGACATGCGTTTTGAAAGTCCCATTGAATCTTTCCCACTAGACTTTCAGATAGTGCATCCGAGATTCATAATTATGTGATATACTTTTTCCTCATATCCCTTCTAATTCTTTTGTCAATTGTTTTAAGTTGATGACCTTTGTTTACTGACCTGTTTGCAACAGGAAACTCAGGGGCTGTTTAACACAGGGCTAAATCGCTGGCTTTGAAAGCAGACCAAGGCAGGTCAGCAGCACGGTTCAATTCCCATACCAGCCTCCCCGAACAGGCGCCGGAATGTGGCGACTAGGGGCTTTTCACAGTAACTTCATTTGAAACCTCCTTGTGACAATAAGCGATTTTCATTTCATTTCATTTCTCCCTATTTGATATAACACTCAAAATGTTTAACCCCTCTTAGCTGTTGCTTCACAGCGCCATAGTCCCAGGTTTGATTCCCGGCTTTGCTCACTGTTGTGCGGATTCTGCACGTTCTCCCCGTGTATGCGTGGGTTTCCTCCGGGTGCTCCAGTTTCCTCCTACAAGACCCGAAAGACGTGCTGTTAGGTGAATTGGACATTCTGAATTCTTCCTCTGTGTACCCGAACAGGCGCCAGAATGTGGCGAGTAGGGGCTTTTTTCAGTAACTTCATTGCAGTGTTACTGTAAGCCTACTTGTGACAATAATAAAGATTATTATTATTATTACTTTCTCTGCTGGAAGGGGAACAATCCCATTTTCTTCCGGCTCGCCAATGTAATGGAATCTCGGCCCTCAGCCCTGGTATCATCCTGACAAACCTGCTCTGTAATTCCCGCCGATGGAGAATCCCACAGCACAAGTTTTACTTGTTTTTATAAAACATATAGGAACAGAGTCACAAGACCGCTCGTAGATTTAAGTAACAAAAAAAGCCATATAATCAAGGGGGAAAATTGGAAAACAATACAATACTCCTTTACCACCCCCCCTTAGGTTTACATTTACACAGAGATTTAAAGACATCTTAAACTACAATAGTCTCATTGACAAAAAGTAATTTTAAGCACACAGATTGGCTGTGGTCAAGTACACACACTCTGCTCTTTACCCAAGTTAGTGTCCAAGTTGGTTTGTCCTCAGTTTCCCACCAGATGATTGTCGCATGAGAGTTTCCAAACTCCACTCCCCAAAAAACACGCTTTAAAATCTTTGTTCACCATAATGTTTTCCATCAGTGGTTCACGTTCTGAAATCCAGTCCAGGTTTTACAAATGACTCTTTTAACAAAGCTTCTGTTCTACTTTTAACAGTAAAGACAGGCCAGGATTTATATCACCCCTTTAGGATTTCTTTGTCTTGGTTGCTGTACAAACTGTTCACAATTGTTTCAACTCTCAAATCTTAGTAAAATGGGATCAGGCATTTGAGTTACCTTTGAAGGCTGCTGTCCCACTTTAAATCTGCTTACTGCAATTGTCTCTTTAACTCAGAACACTTTGTTTATTCTTCGTTGAATTCTTTTGAAAAATATCTTGGTCTCTGTTCTATGAACCCCTTTCGTCTTAAGGCATTCTTTCCGTCCCAGTTTCCTGGTTATCTAGACTGTAATTCGTTCTTCAGGAAACTTGCCTTTTTGCAACTCCCATCCTGTCCAATCTTTCTTCTGGCAGAGTTGAGAAATGGTCACACCCCATTGTTTTGTCTCCAATTGCAATAAAACTAGCTAAAACTAAGACATAAAATTTCTACCTTAAAAGTTGCTAAGCAATGACTCCCACCATTGTTCATTATTAATGCTGTAACCCTCTCTAAACACAATAGAATCACAGTTGAAATTGAAACCAATACCCACACATAGAAGTACCTTTGTACAGCATGAATCTAACTATAGGTTTTATCCTTCCAGGCACAGAAACATTAAATTAAACCCACTTAACTTATTTCTAATGTTTACCAGTACAAATATAAATCCCTAAAAACTACCTTTGTTTTCTTAACAAGTCCAACGATGACCATGAAACCATTGTTCATGGTCGTAAAAACCCATCTGGTTCTTTTGGGGAAGGAATTCTATCTCCTTACCAGGTCTGTCTTACATGTGACGCCAGGCCCACCGTAATGTGGTTGACTCTTAACTGCCCTCGCTCAGTTCAAGGGCAATTAAAGATGTGCCTTGCCAGCGATACTCAAATCCCATAAAAGAAGTTTGAAAATTCCCATATCACATGAAAGAATAAAACAAAATCCTGACTCCTTAGGCCCTTCTACTTTATTGGTTGGGAAGGGTTTGGTTATTTTGGAAATGAACAATAAGGGTTCTTCAAGGGCTAAAGCTGTACACCTTGGAAGCTTGATGGTGTAACCAATGAGTGCCACTAACCTGGAACAGCTGAACTGCAGAAGGAGGGTCATTGGGGAATGATTCCATGGCACTGAGGTACTCAGGAGGAATGGACTCAACCTCAAAATCCTAGAGAGAGAAAGGGAAAAGCAGACAGCCAGTCATATAATGTACATATTTCAATGACTTGACTGCAGCCCCAAAACAAATTCTTGCTGAGTAACATCTTTCAGACAGAATGATGAGATAGTGAGTTGGTACGGTATATCAGGTCAGAAGGCAGGCCTGATCAACCAAAAAGGCTTACACATGTTTGCTCAAATAATTTACTTTCTGTTCTTGTGCGGATACATGTAGAAAGAAATAATTTGCATTTCCGTACTGCCTTTCACAACCTTGAGGCGGCGTTGAATTGTTCAGTGGATCTGTGTTTGATTATGCGAGTCTGGTAACATGTTCACTGTGTTTCATTGGTTAAGTCTGGCTGTGAAGTCAGAGAAAAGTGACAGGCACCTCAGAAGCTACTAAAAGCTGAGCTGTAGAAATTAATGTGAACATTTTGTGGTATTTTAAAACTGATATAAATAAACACGTTGCACCCTGCAGGATTCTTAATCTCTGACCTGCTCTTGCAGCCATCGTATTAATATGGTTTGTTCAGTTCAGTTTCTGATCAATGGAAACCCCAGGATGTTGATAGTGGGGATTCAGTGATGGTAATGCCATTGAATGTCATTGGCGATGGTTAGATCCTCTCTTTTTTGGGCAGCACGGTAGCATAGTGTGTAGCACTGTTGCTTCACAGCTCCAGGGTCCCAGGTTTGATTCCCGGCTTGGGTCACTGTCTGTGTGGAGTCTGAACGTTCTCCCCATGTCTGCGTGGGGTTCCTCCCACCGGGTGCTCCGGTTTCCTCCCACAAGTCCCAGAAATCGTGCTTGTTAGGTAATTTGGACATTCTGATTTCTCCCACTGTGTACCCAAACAGGCGCCAGAATGTGGTGACTAGGGGCTTTTCACAGTAACGTCATTGCAGTGTCAATGTAAGCACACTTGTGACAATAAAGATGATTATTATTATTATTAGATGATCATTGTCTAGTACTTTTGTAGTGCAAATGTTACTTGTTACTTGTCAACCCAAGCCTAGGTACTGCCCAAATCCTGCTGCATTTGGACATGAACTGATTCACCATCTGAGGAGTTGCAAATGGTTCTTAACATTGTGCAATCATCAGCGAACATCCCCACTTCAGACCTTTTGATGGAAGGGAGGTCACTGATGAAGCAGCTGAAGATGGTCGGGCCTAGGACACTACCCTGAGGATCTCCTGCAGTGATGTCCTGGAGCTGAGATGATTGACCCCCAACCACCACAACCATCTTCCTTTTTGCTGGGTATGACTCCAACCAGTGGAGGGTTATCCCCCTGATTCCCATTGGTTGCAGTTTTGCTCAGGCTCCTTGATGCCATACTCAGTCAAATGCTGCCTTGATGTCAAGGGCAGCCACTCTCACCTCTGGCATTCAACTCTTTTGTCCATGTTTGAACCAAGGTTGCAATAAGGTCAGGAGCTGAGTGACCCTGGCGGAACCCAAGCTGATCTCCCGTGAGCAGGTTATTGCTGACTAAGTGCTGCTAGATAGTGCTGTTAATGATCCCTTCCATCACTTTGTTGATGATGTAGCTCAGACTGATAGGACGGTAATTGGTTAGGTATGATTTATCCTGTTTTTCATGTACAGGACAGTTTAGGAGGTTGAGGGGAGATCTAATAAAAACTTACAAGATAATGAATGGCTTAGATAGGGTGGATGTAGGGAAGTTGTTTCCATTAGCAGGGGAGACTAGGACCCGGGGGCACAGCCTTCGAATAAAAGGGAGTCACTTTAGAACAGAGATGAGGAGAAATTTCTTCAGCCAGAGAGTGGTGGGTCTGTGGAATTCATTGCCACAGAGGGCGGTGGAGGCCGGGACGTTGAGTGTCTTTAAGACAGAAGTTGATAAATTCTTGATTTCTCGAGGAATTAAGGGCTATGGAGAGAGAGCGGGTAAATGGAGTTGAAATCAGCCATGATTGAATGGTGGAGTGGACTCGATGGGCCGAATGGCCTTACTTTCACTCCTATGTCTTATGGTCTTATGGACATACCTGCACATTTTTCTACACTGCTGTGTAGATGCCAGTGTTGTGGCTGCACTGGAATAGTTTGGCTAGGGGTGTGGCAAGTTCTGGAGGCAAGGTGCTGTGATGAATGTAGGAATTTGTAATATATTATATTTTACATTTGTTGCAGTAGAGCTATTAAAATCCTTGCTTATATGATACATGCAGTCAGTATGACTGCCAAAGCTGTGATTAAAGGGTCATAAAAGTGAGGTGATCATTGGTTTTAACCACTTACTTGTTTACAGGTAGATGGCTAATGGAACATTGTTTTGATTTTAATGGACATCTGGAATGTAGATAATTTATGAGCAATGGTGCTTTTTTCTGGATAAATAGGTCATGGGACATCTTATTGGAAAGAACTGAAGAATGCCATACGATGTAATTAAGGGTTGGAGCCAGGTCTATCTGTAGTTTTGCAGTTTCCCTAGAATTTTAATCTGACAAGACAGGGCTACAGGAACGTTCTCTACAAGGTCTTTGCACTGAGAAACACAAGAAAACCTGATTGCTAACTTTATTTATAAGTGTCTTTTCAGCTATATTGGTTTGCTTAATTGGAATATATATATATAGTTGCAAGTGTAGGTAGTAAGTTAAAGCCTTTCCTTTTATTTAAGAACTATTTGAACTGTTAACTGCAAAACTGTTACTTTTTTGCTTATGTGATTGATTCTGTGTTTAAATTAAAGTTTGTTTTAACATAAAAAAATACCTCTTTGTCAGTGTTATCACTCCTGAGGGTCAAATATACTTTCTTCACAGTTTTACAAATTGCAAATTGTTGGGTTTCTCATCTGGGATCCTAATAGTGCAGCAATATCAACTCCAACAACTCTGTGCTCAATTGGTTCGATCTCAATAATGAGTTTGAATGTTTTGTTTGTTGGTTAGATCAGCATTTATTGCCCATCCCTAATTGCCCTTTCGAAGGTGGTGATGTGTTTCCTTCTTGAACAGCTGTAATCCTTCAGGTGTAGGTACACCCATGATGCTGTTAGGGAGGGAGTTCCAGGATTTTGCCTCAGCTACAGTGAAGGAACAGTGATACATTTCCAAGTCAGGGTGGTGAGGGACTTGGAGGGGAACCTCCAGGTGGTGGGGTTCCCAGATATCTGCTGCTCCTGTCCTTCTAGATAGTAGTGGTCATGGGGTTGGAAGGTGTTGTCCAAGAAACCTTGGTGAGTTACTGCAGTGCATCTTGTAGATGGTACACACGGCTGCCACTGTTTGTCGATGGTGGAGGGTTTGAATGTTTGTGGAAGGAGCAGCAATCAAGTGGGCTGTTTTGTCCTGGATGGTGTCAAGCCTCTTGAGTGTTGTTGGAGATGCACTCATCCAGGCAAGTGGAGAGTATTCCATTACACTCCTGTCTTGTGCCTTGTAGATAGTGGACAGGCTTTGGGGGGTCAGGAGGTGAGTTACCTCTTGCAGGATCCCTTGCCTTTGCCCTGCCCTGGTAGCCACAGCATTAATGTGGCTATTACAGTTCAGTTTCTGATCAGTCCCTGTGGAACACCACTAGTCACCTTTCTCCATTTTGAGACACTCCCTTCCACCACTACTCGGTCTCCTGTTGCCCAGCCAGCTCTTTATCCATCTAGCTAGTACACCCTGAACCCCATACAACTTCACTTTTTCCACCAACCTGCCATGGGAAACTTTATCAAACGCCTTACTGAAGTTCATGTATATGACATCTACAGTCCTTCCCTCATCAATTAACTTTGTCATTTCCTCAAAGAATTCTATTAAGTTTGTAAGACATGACTTTCCCTGCACAAAACCATGCTGCCTATCACTGATAAGTCTATTTTCTTCCAAATGTGAATAGATCCTATCCCTCAGTATCTTCTCCAACAGTTTGCCTACCACTGACGTCAAACTCATAGGTCTATAATTCCATGGATTATCCCTGCTACCCTTCTTAAACAAAGGGACAACATGAGCAATTCTCCAGTCCTCCGGGACCTCACCCGTGCTCAAGGATGCTGCAAAGATATCTGTTAAGGCCCCAGCTATTTCGTCCCTCGCTTCGCTCAGTAACCTGGGATAGATCCCACCCGGACCTGGGGACTTGTCCACCTTAATATTCAATGGTTATGCCATTGAATGTTAAGGGGCAATGGTTAGATCCTCTCCTGTAGGAGATGGTTATTGCCTGGCACTTGTGTGCCGCGAATGTTACTTGTCAGCCCAAGTCTGGATATTGTCCACGTTTTGCTGTATTTGGACATGGACTGCTTTATTTTCTGAGGAGTCATGAATGATGATGAACATTGTGCAATCATGTCACCCAGAAGCCTTATGATGGAAGGGATGTTATTGATGAAGCAACTGAAGATGGTTGGGCCAAGGATACTACTCTGACAAACTCCTGCAGTGATGTCCTGGAGCTGAGATGATTGACCTCCAGACACCACAACTATCTTCCTTTGTGCCAGGTATGTCTCCAAACAGCGGAGAGTTTCCCCCCTGATTCCCATTGACTCCAGTTTAGCTAGGGCTCCTTGAAGCCATACTCGGTCAAATGCTGCCTTGATGTCAACGGCAGTCACTCTCACCTCATCTCTGGTACTCAGCTCTTTTGCACATGTTTGAACCAAGGCTGTAATGAGGTCAGGAGCTGAGTGACCCTGACGGAACCCAAACTGAGCGCCTGTGACCCATTCTCAACTTATGTGTGGCCCATTCTCGACTGGCTGTCCTGCATGGCCCCACCCTTACAACAAGGTTAAAATGTTTGAAGCAGCGTGCAACATGGAAAGGGTAGTGCACGAAGGCCGAGGCTGGCAGTTACTTACCCCCTTGAAATCTTGTCCCAGCTTCTGGAGTACGCTGAGGTAGAACTTGAAGAAGAAGCTGAGGCTGAGGGTGCGCCGAAATTGAACCATCCCACCAGGAGCCGATGGCGTTAGTGTGAGTTCATCCACAAGCAGCAAGCAGGCTTCCTGGAGAAGCTCCTTGTTCCACTTTCTAAATGGGGAACAATTGACATCACATCAGTGACCACATCAATATAAGAGCATAGTGCACAAGACTCTAAAGCCAGGCGGATAGTATTTTGCATATTTTAATTTCTTCTTAGGACGCGGATGAACCAGCATTTTCTTTGCTCTGCCAAGGACCATAAAATGGTACAGCATCGATGGACGCTACTCAGCCGGCTGGGCCAATGTTGACTGTTTAGCTAGATAGATAGAACATACAGTGCAGAAGGAGGCCATTCGGCCCATCGAGTCTGCACCGACCCACTTAAGCCCTCACTTCCCCCCTATCCCCGTAACTCAGTAACCCCTCCTAACCTTTTTGGTCACTAACGGCAATTTATCATGGCAAATCCACCTCACCTTGGACTGTGGGAGGAAACGGGAGCACCCGGAGGAAACCCACGCACACACGGGGAGAACGTGCAGACTCCGCACAGATAGTGACCCAAGCTGAGAATCGAAGCTGGGACCCTGGCGCTGTGAAGCCGCAGTGCTAACCACTTGTGCTACCGTGCTGCCCACGGATAGTTGAGCTATCCAATTCCACACCTGGCTCTTTTCCATCATCCTACAAACATTTTCTTACCAAGTGTTTACTTACTTTCCTATGGAAAGTGACCACTGAATCTGGATTCACTGCTCTTTACGGCACTGCCCAGAGGGTAACATTTCACCCCATGACCTCTCAGTAATGATTCTGATATGACAGCTGCTATACATAGAATTTACAGTGCAGAAGGAGGCCATTTAGCCCATCGAGTCTGCACCAGCCCTTGGAAAGAGCACCCTCCCCATTCCCACACCTCCACCCTATCCCATAACCCAGTAACCCCACCGAATCTTTTTGGACACAAAGGGCAATTTAGCATGGCCAATCCACCTAACCTGCACATCTTTGGATTGTGGGAGGAAACTGGAGCACCCAAAGGAAATCCACGCAGACACGGGGAGAACGTGCAGACTCCACACAGACACTGACCCAAGCCGGGAATCAAACTGGGGACCCTGGAGCTGTGGTGCAACTGTGCTAACCACTGTGCTACCGTGCCGCCCATACCATCATGAACAGCCCCTGCGGCAATGTAGCACTCCGTCAGTGCTCTGTTAACTGTTTAGTAATTGCATGCACAATTGTATTCAATGGAATGTAACCTTGTGATGTACCATTAATGACTACGAGATGAATGGTGAACTATTGTGGCTTTATTGTGCTAGATGTTCAGGCTCCTGCAGCTGGACCCAAGAATGGAGGCAGTGCAGGAGAGCGTACACACCTGCAGGGTGGAGCCAGCAGGCCGGGATTTCCTGTCATGACTGGAGTACAATGGCGGTGTACCGTAATACCTGTAGTGTAAGATCAGTGGTTTACCACACCTTGAAAAGTGTGAGGTGATGCATTTTGGGAGGACTAACAAGGTAAGGAGAAGTACAATATATGGTAGTACCCTCAGAAATACAGAGGATCAGGGGGACCTTGGTGCACCATAGATCCCTGAAAGCAGCAGGGCAGGTAGATAAGGTGGTTTTGAAGGCATATGGGACACCTCCCTTTATTAGCCGAAGCATTGAATATAAGAGCAGGGAGGTTATGATGGAACTGTATAAAAACCACCGGCAAGTGCTGGAAAATGGGATTTGAATAAATAGATGCTTGATGGTCAGTATGGACATGATGAGCGAAAGGTCTCTTTCTGTGCTGTAAATCTCTGTGACAGTTGGAGGGCATTAAGTGAGCCAATAGGTATCTTAACTTATGCTCTTATATATATATATCGGACCAGGCTGAATCTGTGGATGTCGGGTTAGGAGGTTCATGCTGGACTAGTAATCTAGAGATGCAGGGTAATGTTCAGGGGACCTGAATTCAAATAGTAAAATTTAAATTCAATAGAAAATCTAGAATTAAAAATCTAATGATGACCATGAAACCATTGTTGATTGTTGTAAAAACCCATCTGGTTCACTAATGTCCATTAAGGAAGGAAATCTGGCCTGGTCTGCCCTACATGTGACTCCAGACCCACAGTAATCTGGTTAACTCTTAAATGCCCTCTGAAATGCCACTCAGTTCAAGGGCAATTAGGAATGAGTAATAAATGCTGTACCATAATGCACGGTAGCATTGTGGATAGCACAATTGCTTCACAGCTCCAGGGTCCCAGGTTCGATTCCGGCTTGGGTCACTGTCTGTGCGGAGTCTGCACATCCTCCCCTGTCTGCACATCCACCCCGTGTGTGCGTGGGTTTCCTCCGGGTGCTCCGGTTTCCTCCCACAGTCCAAAGATGTGCAGGTTAGGTGGATTGGCCATGATAAATTGCCCTTAGTGTCCAAAATTGCCCTTAGTGTTGGGTGGGGTTACTGGGTTATGTGGATAGGGTGGGGGTATTGACCTTGTGTAGGGTGCTCTTTCCAAGAGCCGGTGCAGACTCAATGGGCCGAATGGCCTCCTTCTGCACTGTAAATTCTATGATTCTATGATAAATGAATAAAAAAGCTAAAAATACTATGAGTGTCACTTTAACTAAAAGCTTATAAGTTTATGAAGATTAAACTCCAGGTCTATCCTTCAGCACTTGTCATATTGTGCTGAGGTGCCACCCCAGGTTATATCCCAAAGAAGCTTTGACCCACAGCCTTTCGACTCAGAGCAAGATGGATGTCCAGGGGGAATTATATATTGTCCTTCTCTCTGTGGTTCACTGGTTTTGAATCAGTCAGGCAATCAAGGGTTATGGGGTGTAATTGAAAATATGGAAAGAGACTTCAGGATGCGGCTATGCCGAGGTAGGTGCACGTTTGGCAGCTACCGCCAGGAACGGACCTTTGGGCTCTCCAGAGGGACCCCAATGGCAATTGTTTGACGGCTTCTAGTGTGGGAAGGTGACAGCAAGGTCCCCCCGACATTATATGGATTGGACCAGGAGTGGAGCGGTTAAAAAAGTGATCTTGGGGCAGCGAAAAGTGCGAGGGAGGAAAAGCAAGATGGTGACGGGTGGAGACCAAGCAGCGTGGGCGCAGTGGTCACAGGAGCAGCAGGAGTTTCTTAAACGCTGCTTTGAGGAGCTGAAGACAGAAATGCTGGCGCCAATGAAGGCGGCGATTGAGAAGCTTGTGGAGACCCAGAAGGCCGAAGGGGCGGCGATCCGGGAAATGCGGCAAAAAGCCTCGGAGAACGAGGATGAGATCTTGGGCCTGGCGGTGAAGGTGGAGGCGCACGAGGCGCTGCACAAGAGGTGGGCGGAAAAATTTGAGGACCTGGAGAATAGGTCGAGGAGGAAGAGTCTTCGGATTCTGGGTCTCCCTGAAGGAGTGGAGGGGCACGGTGCCAGGGCATATATGAGCACAATGCTCAATTCGCTGATGGGCGCGGGAGCTTTCCCGAGGCCCCTGGAGCTAGATGGGGCTCATCGGGTCCTGGCAAGGAGACCCAAAGCCAACGAGCCGCCAAGGGCTGTAGTGGTGAGGTTTCACTGCTTTATGGACAGAGAGTGTGTCCTGAGATGGGCCAAAAAAGAGCGGAGCAGCAGGTGGGAGAACATGGAGATCCGAATTTACCAGGACTGGAGTGCGGAGGTGGCTAAGAGGAGAGCTGGTTTCAATCGGACTAAGGCGGTTCTCCATCGGAAGGGGGTGAAGTTCGGGATGCTGCAGCCAGCGCGATTGTGGGTCACGTTCCAAGATCGGCACCACTATTTTGAAACGCCCGATGAGGCATGGAACTTTATACAGACTGAAAAGTTGGACTCAAATTGAGGGTTGGTTGTGGGGGCATGTTTACTGTGTTTATTGCGTTTGGGGAATGTTCACTGGGTTTGAGTGCTGGGTGGGGATGGGTGAATGGATTTGACGTGGGGGCTGTGGGAGAGTGTGGGCATCGGTGTTGGAGGGGCAGGGCCCCGTGGAGGAAGAGGGGGAGTGGAGGCCCGGGGATGGGGAGTTGGGGTAAGGCCGCAAAAAGGAGCTGCGCCAGAGGGGGCGGGGCCGGCTCAGGAAAGCGCGGGCTTTTTTCCGTGGTGTGGAAGGATGGGGGTGGGGCCGGGGGGGGGAAAGGGCGGTGCTGGAGAGGAGCGCACACTGACTGGCAAGGGATGGGGGGATTCTCACACTGGGGAGTCGATGGAATGGCGGGAGAGGCCGGGGTCAGCAGGAGTCAGCTGACTTACGGGAGTGTCAGGGGGGAGCAAAATGTCCAGATGTGGATCTAGCGGGGGGAAAGGGATGGGTAGGGCAGGTCTTTCATTCAGGGCTGGATGCGAAGAACAGAGGGCTGGCAATACTGGTGGGGAAGCGGGTGTAGTTTGAGGCAATGAATATTATAGTGGATAATGGAGGTCGCTATGTGATGGTGAGCGGTAGGTTGCAGGGGGTGCGGGTGGTACTGGTGAATGTATATGCCCCGAATTGGGATGATGCCGGATTTATGAAACGCATGCTGGGTCGGATTCCGGATCTGGAGGTAGGAAGCTTGATAATGGGGGGGGGGGGAACTTCAACACGGTGCTGGACCCAGCACTGGACCGTTCTAGGTCCAGGACGGGTAAGAGGCCGGCTGCGGCCAAGGTGCTCAGGGGGTTTATGGATCAGATGGGGGGAGTGGACCCATGGAGGTTTGTCAGGCCGCTGGCCAGGGAATTTTCTTTCTTTTCCCACGTCCATAGAGCCTACTCCCGGATAGATTTTTTCATTGTGAGTAGGGCGCTAATCCCTAAAGTGGAGGGAACGGAATACTCGGCCATAGCCATCTCGGACCACGCCCTGTATTGGGTAGAGCTGGAGTTGGGGGAGGAGAGGGCCCAGCGCCCGCTGTGGCGCCTTGATGTGGGGCTATTGGCGGATGAGGTGGTGTGCAGGCGGGTGCGGGGGTGCATTGAAAGATATTTGGAGGCCAACGACAACGGGGAGGTGCAGGTGGGGGTAGTCTGGGAGGCGCTGAAGGCGGTGGTCAGGGGAGAGCTAATCCCCATTAGGGCCCACAGGGAGAAGAGAGAGGAGAGGGAGAGGGAGAGGTTGGTGGGGGAGATTTTAAGGGTGGATAGGAGGTATGCAGAGGCCCCCGAGGAGGGGCTACTCAGGGAGCGACGGAACCTCCAGACGGAGTTCGACCTGTTGACCACAGGGAAAGCAGAGGCACAGTGGAGGAAAGCGCAGGGGGCAACGTACGAGTATGGGGAGAAGGCGAGTCGGATGCTGGCACACCAGCTTCGTAAGAGGGAGACAGAGAGGGAGATTGGTGGAGTTAAGGATAGAGGGGGGAATACGGTGCGGAGTGCGGTGAGAATAAACAAGGTATTTAGGGACTTCTATGGGGATCTGTACAGGTCTGAGCCCCCAGCGGGGGAGGAGGGGATGCGATGATTCTTAGATCAGCTGAGGTTCCCGAGGGTGGAGGAGGGGGAGGTGGCTGGTTTGGGGGCGCCGATTGGGCTGGAGGAGCTGGTTAAAGGATTGCAGGGGGTGCGGGTGGTACTGGTGAACGTATATGCCCCAAATTGGGATGATGCCGGATTTATGAAACACATGCTGGGTCGGATTCCGACGGGGAAGGCCCCGGGGCCGGATGGGTTCCCAGTTGAATTCTACAGGAAATACGTGGACCTGCTGGGCCCATTGCTAGTGAGGACTCTCAATAAGGCGAGGGAGGGGGGGACCTTGCTCCCGACAATGTCTAGGGCGCTGATCTCTTTGATCCTGAAGCGGGACAAGGATCCACTGCAATGTGGGTCGTATAGACCAATCTCGCTCCTCAATGTTGATGTTAAGTTGCTGGCAAAGGTGCTGGCTACGAGAATTGAGGACTGTGTCCCGGGGGTGATTCATGAGGACCAGACGGGACTTGTGAAGGGGAGGCAGTTTAATACAAATGTGCGGAGGCTCCTCAATGTGATTATGATGCCCCCGGTTGAGGGGGAAGCGGAGGTAGTGGCAGCTATGGACGCGGAGAAGGCCTTTGACCGGGTGGAGTGGGAGTATCTTGGGGAAGTGTTGCGGATGTTCGGGTTCAGGGAGGGGTTCATCAGCTGGGTCAGGCTGCTATATAGAGCCCCGGTGGTGAGTGTGACTACGAATCAGCGGCGGTCGGAGTACTTTCGGCTGTACCGGGGGACGAGGCAGGGGTGCCCCCTGTCCCCCTTGTTGTTTGCACTGGCAATTGAGCCTCTGGCCATGGCACTAAGGGAGTCCAGGAAATGGAGGGGACTGGTCCGGGGGGGAGAGGAACACCGGGTGTTGTTGTATGCTGACGACCTGTTGCTGTATGTGGCAGATCCAGTGGAGGGGATGGCGGAGGTCATGCGGATCCTAAGGGAGTTTGGGGACTTTTCGGGGTATAAACTCAACGTAGGGAAGAGTGAGCTCTTTGTGGTGCATTCAGGGGACCAGGGAAGGGGGATAGACGAGCTACCGCTGAAGAGGGCGGAAAGGAGCTTTCAGTACCTAGGGATCCAAGTAACTAGGAGTTGGGGGGCCCTGCACAAGCTCAATTTGACGCGGTTGGTGGAGCAGATGGAGGAGGATTTTAAAAGATGGGATATGCTGCCACTCTCACTGGCGGGTAGGGTGCAGTCGGTAAAAATGATGATCCTCCCGAGGTTTCCCTTTGTGTTCCAGTGCCTTCCCATTATGATCCCCAAGGCATTTTTCAAACGGGTAAGTAGGAGCATCAAGGGTTTTGTGTAGGCGAATAAGACCCCAAGGGTGAAGAAGGTGTTTCTGGAGCGTAGTAGGGACAGCGGGGGGCTGGCGCTGCCGAATTTGTGCGGCTATTATTGGGCAGCCAATGTGGCAATGATCCGTAAGTGGGTAATGGAGGGAGAGGGGGGCGGCGTGGAAGAGGTTTGAGATGGCGTCCTGTGTGGGCACAAGCCTGAGGGCGCTGGCGACGGCACCGCTGCTGCACTCGCCGACAAGGTACACCATGAGTCCGTGGTGGCAGCGACGTTGAAGATCTGGGGGCAGTGGAGGCGACACAGGGGCAAGGTGGGAGCCTCGGTTTGGTCCCCGATTCGGGAGAATCATCGGTTCGTCCCGGGAAGGATGGATAGGGGGTTTCGGAGCTGGCATCGGGCAGGGATTAGAAGAATGGGGGACCTGTTCATCGATGGGACGTTTGCGAGCCTAGGGGCGCTGGAGGAGAAGTTTGGGTTACCCCCGGGAAACGCTTTCAGTTACATGCAAGTGAGGGCGTTTGTGAGGCGGCAGGTGAGGGAATTCCCGCTGCTCCCGGCACAGGGTGATTTTGGGTGTATGGGTTGGAAAAGGCAAAGTTTTGGCGATTTACCGGGAGCTGAAGGAAGAGGAGGAGGCCTCGGTGGAGGAGTTAAAGGGCAAGTGGGAGGAGGAGCTGGGGGAGGAGATAGATGAGGGTCTGTGGGCTGATGCCCTGAGTAGGATTAATTCTTCCTCCTCTTGCGCCAGGCTCAGCCTAATACAGTTCAAAGTTACTCACAGAGCGCATATGACATGGGCGAGGTTCAGTAGGTTCTTTGGGGTGGAGGACAGATGTGGGAGGTGCTCGGGAAGCCTGGCAAATCACGTCCATATGTTCTGGTCGTGCCCGGCACTGGATGGGTTCTGGAGGTGTTTTGCGAGGACTATGTCTAAGGTGGTGAACGCCCGGGTCAACGCCTGGGGATTAGCATTATTTGGGGTAACGGACGAGCCGGGAGTGCAGGAGGCGAAAGAGGCCGGTATTCTGGCCTTTGCGTCCCTGGTAGCCCGGCGGAGGATTTTGCTATTATGGAAAGATGCGAAGCCCCCTAGTGTGGAAGCTTGGATCAATGACATGGCAGGGTTCATCAAGCTGGAGAGGATAAACTTTGCCTTGCGAGGGTATGTGCAGGGGTACCTCAGGCGGTGGCAACCGTTCCTAGACTATCTCGCGGACGTTTGGAGGAGGTTAGCAGCAGCAGCCCAGGGGTGGGGGAGGGGGGGGATGGAGGGGGGGGGGGTTCTTTTGGGGGGGGGGTTGGGTGGGTGGGGGGGTTCCCTATTGGTGCCTTTAAATGTCATAAGGGGGGTTATTGTATATGGGGGAAATCCAATGTATAATTTTTGTATAATTTTTGATTGTTGTGTTCTTGTTTCTTTCTTTTTGTTGGGGGGGGAGGGGGGGGGTTGTTGAAAACCTGTTGAAAATTTTGAATAAATATATTTTTTAACAAAAAGGAAATATGGAAAGATATGTCATTTGAAACATGGAAGTTTGGCAATATCTGGTCTGAGAGAAACATGAGAGGATACAGGGAAAGATCCCACGAAGGGTTAACAGCAGCTGCAAAGAGCAGGATTATAAAATGCAGATTCCTTCTTCCAAACAGGCTTAGCAAACAAACAGGATTTTTGTATGAAGCTAAAAGCAATGGCTCACACCTTCATTGAAATTAACCATCTTAGCAAGCATCTGAAAAAGCATGGATGAGGGTTTCAGTTGAGTTAGGTGAGAAATGTAAACCTTTCAAGTTATAACCAAGTGGATTTTTAGCATTACGCTAAAAGCAATGATTCACTCCTTCATTGAAGTAAAATCAGCAGATAGAAAAGAATAACTAAGGGGTCAAATACATAGATGTGAAGCTCTGCTGAAATCATGTAAATTAAAGAAAACTGGAGACAACCTGTCTACAGGCACACAAATTAGACCAAATCAAAGTCACAATTATGAGCTGGGGACACAATTCGATAATAAAATTATAGAAATGACAGGAACCAAAATTCACACCCATCTTGAAATCAGAGCATTTTGAACATCACAAAGGAAACAACGTAATCAGAGATCTATGAGCTGAGGTCATGTCAAAATGAATACTTAGTCGTGTTAGAAAAATTCAGATTAAAGGTACCTTTTACAGTCCAAGTGAAATGAAAGTTACTTTACAATAATGTCATAAAAACTTAATAACTGTTTGAAAAATATATAAACCCAGAGAAGCAGGTAGGCAGAGAAGCAGAGAGGGAGAGAAGCAGAGGAGGAACAAGAGAAGCAAGCAGAGTCAGCTTACAGTCAGCTCGGTCATGGGAAAGGGACAGGGCAAAGCAGCCGAGCTAAAACAGTTAATACATCTAAGGAAGACCAGAATTTAAAGAGGAGGCAGAGTCAGCTCAGAGACAGCCAGCAGAGCCAACTCTCACAGCTCGGTACATGGGAAAGATAGAACATAGCAACCGAACAGAACAGCGAATACATCTGAGGAAGACCAAAAGAATTTAAAGAAGAATGATTGTCAAGTTGGGCCTGAAGGTCCCTTCAACCAACCAGGAGGGTCCAGAAGCAAGATCTTTTTACCTTTCTGTAAAGACAGTGATTGCTGCTTTTCAGAGAAAAAATATAATAATAAAATAACTTTAAAGTTTTAATTTGAACAAGTGGTTATTTCAAAGTCTACTTTACATACTTAGCAATGCGGGACCCAGGATCGATGCTACTAAGTGGTAAGTAGGCTTCGATGAAGGTATGGGTTATACCAGGGGATTACTTGAAAACACAGTTTGACCTGAATAGCACCCACTGAAGCTTGCATCGGAGTCGGGGAGTGAGAATCCCTGTTCACCATTTAGAATATCGACCCTTTTTGGTATAGGGGGAATTCTAAGAATAGTGAGTTTTCAACAACAGGGTTGATAAGGTAAGAAATTGGAGTTGAGGGTTATCATATCAGATCAGTCATGGTCGCATTGTACGGCACAGCAGGCTGAATGGCCTCCTTCTGCTCTGACATCTTACGGTACAACGGTTCTCCTTCGACTCCATGTGGCTCAGTGTCGCTGTCCCCACTTTGTGGATCGAGGGTATAAACTTTGGCCAACTAATGCAAACTATCATGCCACACCTATCACTTGACTAACCAACGGGAACCCATCATGTACTTCCCTTCCCACCATGACTGAAAAGTTGTAATTTAGTGGCTTTAGACCAAGGGGTACCTGTTGTTTTGAGCGATATCTGAGGTAACTTACTTTCCAAGAAGCTGCGTACATGTCTTCTTTGCAGTCAAGGAGGTAGGCCCCATGCCTCCATAACTCAGCTCCAACTCTTTCACAATATCGGTGCCTTCCTTGAAAGCAACTCTCATCCCACAATTTACTATTGCAATGTCGTCGTCCCGCCTCTGGGCTTGTTTGAACGCTGAGAAATACTCTCCCTTCAAAGAAACAGATGAATATTAGTGTCCGAGCCTTCAACCACACTTTCGGAAAGAGGTTGAGGTTTCGGAGAGGGAGCAGAGGAGGTTTGTTCGAGATTTGCTGAAAGTGGACAATCTGGAATTGTTCTTCTTAAAGCAGAAAACGCTAAGGGACATTTTGTAGAGACTCGTCATGACGCGTGAAGTGTCAACTAACTCTCTTGGAGCCGGTTGGTTGCCTGACAGTTGTCCTCATAGAATCCATACAGTGCAGAAGGAGGCATTCGGCCCATTGGGTCTGCACAGGCCCTTGGAAAGAGCATCCGACTTAAACCAAGCCTTCACCTTATCGTCATTATCCAGTAACCCTACCTAACCTTTTGGACACTAAGGGGCAATTTAGCATGGCCAATCCACCTAACCTGCACATCTTTGGGCTGTGGGAGGAAGCTGGAGGAAACACACAGAGACACGAGGAGAATGTGCAAACTCCACACAGACAGGCCAAAGCTGGAATTGAACCCGGCTCCCTGGCGCTGTGAGACATCAGTGCTAACCACTGTGCCACCGTGCCATCCTGTTGTTGGTGAAACTGGAACTTGGTGATTAGTGGCAGATTTGGGTCAGGATTTTGTTTCCTACAACTTTAACCTCCCAACAAACCAAACGAGTCAGGAGGGTGGAATTCCAGGAAGTGATCATTTCCACACTGGTCAAACTGAGGTCCCTCATTCAGTAAGAGCGTATTTTCACAACAGGATGGATGCATCTTCTCACCTTCAGTGTGTAAGGGATCTCAATGGACTGCAATATTTCATGCCGCTTCAACACTGTTTTCCTGTAGCTGGTGAAAAAGTCTCCATCCATCCGCACAATTCGAGTGCTGCCTGTAAATAGTCAAAGAGAGAGGGTTAGCCACAGGCACGCTCACAGACGTCAGGCAGTGGCCTGTTTGACATACAACCTACCTTCAGAGACCAGGGTGAGCAGACAACCAGAGGCCAGAAAGAGAGGGTTCAGATCTGAGATAGGGCTGGCGGTCATGATGTTCCCACCAACAGCCTGCAAGCACAGAGAGAAGGAACATTGTTAATTTTAAAAGTCCACTATCCTTCTGAACCCGGTCCTGAACCTGCAGTGTGGACAGAGTTGGACCGGATTTCCGTGGCCAAAAATGATCAAGGAGAAAGTCCAACAATGCCTTTCCCACGGCTCCACACCACATTCTCCTAGATTTCCACCGCCTCCACAAGAACCATTACCACCTCCTCAAGAGATGTTACCACCATCTCAATATCCATCAACACCTCCTCAATATCCATCATCACCCTACTCAATATCTATTACCACCTCCTCAATATCCATCACCACCTCCTTATATTTCCATCACCTCCTCAAAATCCATCACCACCTCCTCAAAATCCATCACCACCACCTCAATATCCATCACCATCTCCTCAATATCCATCACCACCTCCTCAAGTTCCATCACCACCACTTCAACATCCATCAACATCTCCTCAATATCCATCACCATTTCCTTCAATATCCATCACCACCGCCACAATATCCATCACCACCTCCTCAATAGCCATCACCACCTCCTCAATATCCATCACCACCTCCTCAATGTCCATCACCACGTCCTCAATATCCATCACCACCTCAATATCCGCCACCACCTCCTCATTATCCATCACACCACTTCAATATCCATCACCACCTCCTCAATATCCATCATCACCTCCTCAAAATCCATCACCACCTCCTCAAAATCCATCACCACCACCTCAATATCCATCACCACCTCCTCATTATCCATCACCACCTCCTCAATATCCATCACCATCTCCTCAATATCCATCACCATTTCCTCAATATCCATCACCACCGCCACAATATCCATCACCACCTCCTCAATATCCATCACCACCTCCTCAATATCCATCACCACGTCCTCAATATCCATCACCACCTCAATATCCGCCACCACCTCCTCATTATCCATCACACCACTTCAATATCCGCCACCACCTCCTCAATATCCATCACCACCTCCTCAATATCCATCACCACCTCCATAAGACCCATCACCACCTCCATAAGATCCGTCACCACCTCCTCAGGATCTATTACCACCCCCACAATATCCATCTTCACCTCCTCAATATCCATCACCACCTCCTCAATATCCTTCACCACCTCCTCAATATCCATCACCACCTCCTCATTATCCATCACCACCTCCTCAATATCCATCACCATCTCCTCAATATCCATCACCACCTCCTCAAGATCCATCACCATCTCAATATCCATCACCACCTCAAAGTCCATCACCACCTCCTCAAGTTCCATCACCACCTCCTCAAGTTCCATCACCACCACTTCAATATCCATCACCATTTCCTCAATATCCATCACCATCTCCTCAATATCCATCACCACCTCCACAATATCCATCACTACCTTCATAATATCCATCACCACCTCCTCAATATCCATCACCACCTCAATATCCATCACCACCTCCTCAATATCCATCACCACCTCCACAAAATCCATCACTATCTCAATATCCATCGCCACCACCTCAATATCCATCACCACCTCCTCAATATCCATCACCACCTCCACAATATCAATCCCTATCTCCTCAATATCCATCGCCACCTCCTCAATATCCATTACCACCTCTTCAATATACATCACCACTTCCACATATCCATCACTACCTCTTCAATATCCATTACCACCTCCTCAATATCCATCACCACCTCTATAAGATCCATCACCACCGCCTCAATATCCAGCACCACCTCCTCAATATCCATCACCACCGCCTCAATATCCAGCACCGCCTCCTCAAGATCCATCACCACCTCCTCAGGATCTATCACCATCTCTAAAATATCCATCACCACCTCCTCAATATCCATCACCACCTCCATAAGATCCATCACCACCGCCTCAATATCCATCACCACCTCCTCAATATTCATCACCACCTCCTCAATATTCATCACCACCTCCTCAAGACCCATCACCACCTCCTTAATATCCAATACCACCACCTACCACCTCATTATCCATCACCACCTCCTCAATATCCAATACCACCACCTACCACCTCAATATTCATCACCACCTCCTCAAGATCTATTACCATCTCCTCAAGACATATTACCACCTCCACAATATCCATCAGCACCTCCTCAGGATCTATTACAACCTCCATAATATCCATCACCACCTCCGGAAGATCCATGAAAACATAGAAAATAGGCCATTCGACCCTTCAATAAGATCATGGCTGATCACGCAAATTCAATATCCCACTCCCGTTTTCTCTCCACACCCCTTGATCCCTTTAGCCTGTAAGGGCCATGTCCAGCTCCCTCTTGAATATATCCAACGAACTGGCCCCAACATCTTTCTGTGGTAGAGAATTCCACAAGTTCTCAACTCTCTGAGAGAAGATGTTCTTCCTCATCTCTGTCCTGATTGGCTTACCCCTTATTCTTAGGCTATGACCCGTGATTCTGGACGTCCCCAACATCGGGAACATACTTCCCGTATCTAGCCTGTCTGGTCCCTTCAGGATTTTATATGCTTCTATGAGATCCCCTCTCATTCCTCGAAACTCCAGTGAGTACAAGCCCAGTCAATCCAGTCTTTCTTCAAATGTCAGTCCTGCCATCCCATGAATTAGTCTGGTGAACCTTCGCTGGACATCCTCAATAGCAAGAATGTCCTTCCTCAAACTAGGAGACCAAAACTGCACACAATATTCAAGGTGCGGCCTCACTAAAGCCCTGTATAACTGCAGCAAGACATCCCTACTCCGATCCTCAAATCCTTTTGTGATGAATTCCATTGCCATTTCGCATGCCATCAGCTTTCCTCACCGCCTGCTGTGCCTGCATGCCAACCTTCAGAGACTGTTCCACCATGACACCCAGGTCTTGTTGCACTTCCCCTTTTCCTAAACTGCCACCATCCAGATAATAATCTGCCTTCCTGTTTTTGCCACCGAACTGGATAACCTCACACTTACCCACATTATACTGCATTTGCCAAGTATTTGCCCACTCAGCCAGCCTGTCCAAGTCACTCTGCAGACTCCATCACCACCTCCATAAGATCCATTACCACCACCTCAATATCCTTCACCAGCTCCTCAACATCTGTCACCACCTCCTCAATATCCATCACCACCTCCTCATTATCCATTGCCACCTCCACTGGATACATCACCACCTCCTCAAGAATCCATTGAGAATGGTCATGCATACACATACGTTCCCCACATAGCCCCACACGCACATTGATTTGGAACGACTTGCCTCAGAGTGGTCATTGAAATTTCCATCAGGATGTTGGAATGTGTGAAATCCAGGGGATGTTTAGGCACAGTACGAAACACATTCCCCTCAAATCCACTTTTGTGAACCTATTGCCAGCAATGCTTTATTTATTCGAAGAAAGAAATACTTATGTTTCTAAAGCAAGCTTTTCAACATCCAGATGTTCTAAAGCACGTTACGGCCATGACTAGTCTGTGAGAACTGATGCATAGCAAACTCCCATCATTACAATATGACAATGACTAGATAACCCAATGTTGATTGAGGAATAAGTATTGACCAGGGAAACTGGGTTGTTGCTCTTCTTCAACCTAATACGGGTGCAATTATTTGGTTCCACCTGAGAGACAGGCACAGCAACACTTCACCCGAAAGACAGCCCATCCGACGGTGCCGCCCTCCTTCAGTGACGCACTAGAGGGTCACCCAAAACTTTCTTCCTAAGTTGCTGGAGTAAGCCTCGAACCTGGAAACTAGAACTAGAATTGATGAGAAGCGGAGCACTTCCGGCATGTGTCACCCTTGTGTGACACTGCGTATGGCTGTCACCCTACCCTGGTTGGCACGCAAAGTACTCACTGCGACATTCCGGATTTGCTGCCCAGCAAACCAACGGAGCTGCTCCAACACGGCCTTGAAAACCTCTGTCCTGTAACTGGGGAGTTCTACTACAGCCTTCTTCAGCTCGCCCCCAATGTAGGTCAGGGTACAGGCCGCCCCGAACGTTATCCCTTCAAAATGACACATTAAAAAAAAACTTTTACACTTACTCAGAACCTTTAACAAAGTAAAACCTTCCGAGCCACTTCACAAGAGAAATGATCAAAGAACAATTGACGCCGGCCCACTTGAGGAGATAATAAAAGCGCTGACCTAAACTTTGATCAAAGAGGAACATTTTAGTGAGGGTCTTAGAGAGGTAGAGATGTGGGCAGGACGGGGGGTGGGGGTGGTGCCCGTAGGGGGCGTCGGTGCTGTTTCGGGCCGAGGCAGGGGCGGCGGGAGTACTGACCCTCAGGTCAGGTGTTGCGGGGAGGGTGGGGCTGGGGGCACTGGTGCGGGGGCGCGGGGGCTCCTGCGGGCGCCAGGTCCCGAAGGGAGACCATGTCTTGGCGGCCGTCCGGGAACGCTACATAGGCGTACTGGGGGTTGGCGTGCAGCAGGTGGACCCTCTCGACCAACGGGTCCGACTTGTGCACCCTCACATGTTTCTGAAGCAGGATGGGTCCAGGTGTCGCTAGCCAGGTTGGGAGCAAGGTCCCGGAGGAGGACTTCCTGGGGAAAACAAGGAAACGTTCATGAGGTGTCTGATTTGTGGTAGTACAGAGCAGCGACCGGATGGAATGCAGGGCACAGGGAGGACTTCCTGCCAGCGGGACACTGTGAGATTCCTGGACCGTAGGGCCAGCAGGACGGTCTTCCAGACCGTGCCGTTCTCCCTCTCAACCTGCCCATTTCCCCGGGGGTTGTAACTGGTCGTCCTGCTTGAGGCGATGCCCTTGCTGAGCAGGAATTGACGCAGTTCGTCACTCATGAAGGAGGACCACCTATCACTGTGAATGTATGCGGGGAAACCGAAGAGTGTAAAGATACCCTAGAGGGCCTTGATGACGGTGGTTGTGGTCATGTCGGGGCAGGGGATGGCGAATGGGAACCGGGAGTACTCGTCAATCACGTTCATGAAGTACGTGTTGCGGTCGGTGGAGGGGAGGGGGCCTTTGAAATCCATGCTGAGGCGTTCAAAGGGACGGGAAGCCTTTATCAGATGCGCTCTCTCTGGCCGGTAGAAGTGCGGCTTGCACTCTGCGCAGATTTGGCAGTCCCTGGTGACGGATCTGACCTCCTCGATGGAGTAGGGCAGGTTGCGGGTCTTGATAAAATGACAGAGACGAGTGACCCCCCCGGGTGGCAGAGGTCCTCGTGGAGGGATCGGAGGCGGTCCACTTGTGCGGTGGCACAAGTGCCGCGGGACAGGGCATCAGGAGACTCGTTCAGCTTCCCGGGACGGTACAAGATCTCGTAATTGTAGGTGGAGAGTTCGATCCTCCACCGCAAGATCTTGTCGTTCTTAATCTTGCCCCGCTGTGCATTATCGAACATGAAAGCCACCGACCGTTGGTCAGTGAGGAGAGTGAATCTCCTGCCGGCCAGGTAATGCCTCCAGTGTCGCACAGCTTCTACTATGGCCTGGGCCTCCTTTTCGACCGAGGAGTGGCGAATTTCGGAAGCATGGAGAGTGCGGGAGAAGAAAGCCACGGGCCTGCCCGCTTGGTTGAGGGTGGCCGCCAGAGCTACGTTGGATGCATCGCTCTCGACCTGGAAGGGGAGGGACTCGTCGATGGCGCGCATCGTGGCTTTAGCAATGTCTGCCTTGATACGGCAGAAGGCCTGGCGGGCCTCCGTCGACAGGGGGAAGGTTGTGGACTGGATCAAGGGTCGAGCCTTGTCGGTGTAATTGGGGACCCACTGTGCATAATAGCTAAAGAAGCCGAGGCAGCGCTTTAGGGCCTTGGGGCAGTGAGGGAGGGGGAACTCCATGAGGGGGCGCATGCACTCAAGTTCGGGGCTTATGACTCCACTTCGCACTACGTAGCCCAGAATGGCTAGCCGGTCGGTGCTAAACACGCACTTCTCCTTATTGTAAGTCAGATTAAGGATATTCGCGGTCTGGAGAAATTTTCAGAGGTTGGTGTCGTGGTCCTGCTGGTCATGGCCGCAGATGGTGACGTTATCAAGATACGGGAACGTTGCGCGTAAGCCGTACCGGTCGACCATTCGGTCCATCTCTCGTTGGAAGACTGAGACCCTGTTCGTGACACCGAAGGGAACCCTTAAAAAGTGATAGAGCCGCCCATCTGCTTCGAAGGCAGTGTACTGGCGGTCACCATTACGGAGGGGTAGCTGGTAGTAGGCAGACTTGAGATCCACTGTGGAGAAAACCTTGTGTTGCGGGATCTTG
The DNA here is from genome assembly GCF_047496885.1 of Scyliorhinus torazame. NCBI lineage: Eukaryota > Metazoa > Chordata > Chondrichthyes > Carcharhiniformes > Scyliorhinidae > Scyliorhinus > Scyliorhinus torazame. The sequence continues at coordinate 328,733,539 of NC_092710.1, forward strand.
TTCACCAGGTCGGCTATACGGGGGAGAGGGTACGCGTCCAGCTGCGTAAATCTGTTCATAGTCTGGCTGTAGTCAATGACCATCCTGTGTTTCTCCCCGGTCTGTACCACCACTACTTGAGCCCTCCAGGGTCTGTTGCTCGCTTCGATGACCCCTTCACTCAGCAGCCTTTGGACCTCGGACCTGATAAAGGTCAGGTCCTGGGCACTGTACCGTCTGCTCCTGGTGGCGACGGGTTTGCAATCCGGGGTGAGGTTCGCAAACAGGGAAGGCGAGTCGACCTTAAGGGTCGCGAGGCCGCAGACAGTAAGGGGGGGGTATAGGGCCGCCAAATTTAAAGGTCAGGCTTTGCAGATGGCACTGGAAATCCAGCCCACGGAGGGTGGCTGCGCAGAGGTGCGGCAGAACGTACAGGCGGAAATTGTGGAATTCCCTGCCTTGGACAGTGAGGTTCGCTAGGCAGAATCCCTTTATCTCCACCGGGTGTGACCCGGAGGCCAGGGAGATCCTTTGGTTAACGGGATGGGTGACAAGAGAACAGCGCCTTACCGTGTCGGGGTGAACAAAGCTCTCCGTGCTCCCGGAGTCGATCAAGCACGACGCCACGTGGCCGTTGATGGAGATCGTCGTTGTAGCTTGCGCAAGCGTCCGGGGCCGACTCTGGTCCAGAGTCACCGAGGCCAGCTGAAGTAATTGAGAGTTCGAGTTCTGGTCGGGCAGTGTGTAGTCGGCTGTGCTGGGGGCCTGAGGCCCCATCCAAGATGGCCACAGCCATGGGTCGCACATGGAGTCCAGGGACAAAGAAGATGGCGGCGGCGAGGGACAAAATGGCGGTGCCCACCCATCCAGCGTGGTGGCCGGGGGGCAAAATGGCCACGGCCACAGATCGCACGCGGCCTGAGGATAGGGGGTGGCGGTGGGCTTAGGATGACCGGGGCCTGAAAAGGGGGCTGTCGTTGGAGACCGCGGCCTGGCAGACCCCGACATAGTGGCCCTTCTTGCCGCACCCTTTGCAGGTGGCGGTGCGGGCCGGACAGCGCGGGCGTGGATGATTTGCCTGCCCGCAGAAGAAACAGCGTTGTCCGGCGGTGGTAGCGGGCCGTCTCGCCATGCAGGCTTGTGGGGTCAGGGGAAACGTCTGAGGGGCTGCCGCAGAGGGGTGCCACGCAGCCCAGGGGGCCGCCGCGCATCCGGGAGCAAAAGCCAGCGCGTTTTTATATGCAACGTCCATTGACCCCGCCAGAGTCCGTGCCTCAGTCAGTCCAAGAGTGTCCATTTCTAGGAGCCTGCGACGGATGTCGGGGGAAGTCATACCTGCCACGAAAGCAGCCCTGATCAAAAGTTTTGTGTGCTTGTTCCCGAAACTGGTGGGCAGCCACAGTTTTGGCCCAGCACTAGCAGCGCCTGGTAGAAGTCTTCCAACGTTTCCTCGGGGTTTTGCCTCCTAGTCACCAGCAGGTGACGAGCGTAGACCTGGTTCACAGAGCGGATATAGCGTCCTTCTAGCAGTTCGATCGCTGCAGCATAATTCTCCGCCTCCTCGATCAGAGGGTAGATCCCAGGGCTGACCCGCGAGCGTAGAATGTGCATTTTTTGTCTTTCCGTGGGGGTGTCGGCGGCCGTGTCGCGGTAGCCCTTAAAGCCGCCAGCCAATGTTTAAAGATAGCAGCAGAGTTGTCCGCGTGGGGGCTGAGCTGAAGGCACTTCGGTTTGATTCGGAGATCCATCCTTTCATTGAAGTTGTAGCAGATTAAATTGATGCGCAATCAATTACTCTCAAGACAAAGTGAGTCATAACTAATAGGCTTTAATCAGCTCGAACTATTCCCCAGCAGCTTCGATACAGAAAGTGAAGGCATCGGTTCTTATACTCCACCTCTCAGGGCGGAGCTATGTACATCGGCCAATTGTAGACTCCTGGGTCTAGCCAATGGTCATCCACCTCTCAGGTACCGCAATACCTGGTATTACCACAGACACCACCTTCCAAACCCACGACCACTACCATCTAAAAGGACAAGGGCAGCAGATACCTGGGAACACCACCGCCTCGAGGTTCCTTCCAAGTCACTCGTCAGCCTGCCTTGGAAATATATCGCCATTCCTTCACTGTCGCTGGGTCAAAATTGTGGAGCTCCCTCCCGAATAGCACTGTGGGTGTACCTACACTACACGGACTGCAGTGATTCAAGAAGGTAGCACACCAGCTCGGGGGTAATTAGCGATGAGCAATGAATGCTGGCCTAGCCAGAAATGCCTACACTCCCCCTGAAAAAGAAGACGGTCCACCAGGCAATTGGAAGGAACCAATATCTGCGACAGTGATGGAAACGTCAGTAATTTTCAGACTTTCAGTTTTTGCAAACGTTGCATATTTGTTAATGTTTAACTAAATGCACTCTTATGCTTTTTATAGATAATCTTAGCATTAATGTTTTGCACAAATGTCCATATGGAAAAAATTGAAGAGTCCTGAGAAGAAATGCTAAACAAATTGTTATCCTGAGGGAGGAAGCTTATCCTGTTGGGAAGGAAATGTCAGGCCTACTATAGCAGGCCATAGTGTCAGTAGGTCCAAAATAACAGTGCGAACACCTCCACTGAATTTCCCCCTCCCCACTCCCCACTCCATGTCGCACCCCCTTCACCCCCCCACTTCATGGCTAAAATAATGGAGGATTGGCAGCTTCACCTCACCTACCGTTCTCTGTACGCTGGCTCACATTAAGCTGTGGAATATGAGCGGGAGCCAAGATCACCGGATACAACATGTTCTTCAGCTTCATTTCGATACCTGCACCAAGCAGAGGGACAGTAAAACGTTTTCCCCTCCATGTTGTCCCCCAGACACGCCACCAATCCTACTCTCAGAGCCTGGCTATTTGGTACCAACTGTTTACCATAGCAACCCCGTCCAACTGGACGTTTGGCTGAGGAGAGTTTATTCCAACCCTCTCCCATCTCTTTGTGATATTTGTGGAAATATTGTTTGTGGGTAGAGGTGGTGGTGGTGGAAGGGGGGGGGGGGGGCGGGGGGTAGAGTGGGGGGGGCTGGGGGAAGTGTTGGAGGGCGGTGGGTGAGGATTACAGGCCAACATAATAGTGGAACACTCGGAAAAATGGGATTAGTGCACAAACAGTTCAGCTACCCAACATTGTCTACTGCCCCCAGCCAAATATAGCGGAACTCAGATGTGAGCCTCAGGGGGCCAGATCGTGCATTGACTGATACAGGTGAAAGCTTCCTCAACAACTATATAATCTTTACACGTGTCACAAGTAGGCTTACATTAACACTGCAATGAAGTTACTGTGAAAAGCCCCTAGTCGCCACATTCCGGCACCTGTTCGGGTACACGGAGGGAGAATTCAGAATGTCCAATTCACCTAATGAATACGTCTTTCTGGACTTGTAGGAGGAAACCGGAGCAGCCGGAGGAAACCCACGCAGACACGGGGAGAACGTGCAGGCTCCGCACAGACAGTGACCCAGTGGGGAATCGAACCTGGGACCCTGGCGCTGTGAAACAACGGTGCTAACCACTGTGCTGCCGTGCCACCCGAATTGACCAACCAGAGCCCTTTCAGCAAACCAGATACTTGGACTAAGGTAAACCGATGCTACTTAGAATTGACAGGCGGAACTGCTTAACTAGTTTTAAGAATATTTGACTTTAGCAATATTTGAATTTAAAAGTTGGATTCTCTAATAGAAATGGGGTTGTGTGTTTTATCTTTTCTGAAGAATGGTTAATGTTGCAATTGACTGTTTCACTGTCTGGGAGGTGGTGGCAGAAGCAGTCAGTGTTGACAGTCTCACCAGGAGGAAACAGCTGGTGATCTGGAGGGGTGGGGATCACTGATGTGTCCTCTGACCTAAGAGGGGTAGAGAACCAGGGAGTGTTCCATAGGCCATGGTGCGGGTGTCCCCTAGTTGGGGTGATATCTGCTGATCCTCTGCAATGGGGCAGTGTTCAGGGGGGCAGGCTCATGTCTGCTGCCCACGCTGGGGAAGAGGGTGTCCCGCCAATCATCACTGGCACGGATCTGAGGCCCCACCTCTGACCCCAACCTCAGGGGGGCAACGTTTCTCTGAGCGACCTTGGTGGCTGCAGCGAGCGTATGGTCAGTGGCGCACTTAAAAACAGCTCCGGTTGCCGGACCCTTTTGCACTAACTCCGGCCCCAGCGGTTAGAACGCTCACTGGGCTGGCAATTGCTTGGAATTCGGGCCAGCAGACTGCCGGCCTGTTAGCGTGTCCTGAATTGCTCCAGAAATAGCGCCCCCCAATGGGCACGCAATTCAGTCCCGGCGTCAACAATTTAGTCTCCCAAATGGAGAATTTCGCCCACTGTCTTTAGGATTTCGCTGACTTAACCTTGAGTTGAAAGTGAACATGGGATGTGTATGCCCCATGACATCTTTAGTGCCTAGAAATCAATCTGTTTCCCCCTTAGATATACTGAGTGATTTGGCCTCCACACACACACTTCTGTGGTCGAGAATTCCACATGTTCACCACTCCCTGAGTGTAGAAACCAGTTCAGATTGTTATCCATTTCCCTTTTGAAAGCCATGATTGAATCTGCCTCCACCACAACCTCAGGCAGTGCATTTCAGATCATATAATAAGAGCAACAGAAGAGTCAGATGCACTCGAAACCATAGAATCCATAGAATTCCTACAGTGCAGAATGAGGCCATTCGGCCCATCCGGTCTGCACCAACCCTCTGAAAGAGCATTCCTACCTAGGCCCATTCCTCCAGCATATCCCCGTAACCCCACCTAATCTGCACATTTTTGGACACGAAGAGGCAATTTAACGTGGCCAATCCACCTAACCTGCACATCTTTGGGCTGTGGGAGGAAACCCACGCAGACACGGGGAGGACGTGCAGACTCCGCACAGTCACCCAAGTCCAGGATTGAACCCGGGTCCTTAACACTGTGAGGCAGCAGTGCTAACCACTGTGTCACCATGTGTTAACTGTGTTTGTCTCTCCACAGATGCTGCCATATCTGCCGAGTTTTTGCAGCATTTTCTGTTTGCATTCCAGAACCTAACCACTCGATGCATAAACAAAAAGCTTTTCCGAATGGTCGCCTCTGCTTTAGCAGTCAGCATAACCTTGATCCGGCTGCAAATGGGAAAGGTTGGTACCTCAGGCCCTTACAAACACACGGCGGACAGTTCATAAACCATAGAATCCCCAGTGGTGAAGGAGACCACTCGGCCCATCAAGTCTGCACTGACCCTCCGAAAGAGCACTCCACCCAGGTCCCCATCCCTTGACATCTAAGAGGCAATTTAGAATGACCAATCCATCTAACCTGCACACCTTTGGACTGTGGGAAGGAACCGGAGCACCCGGAGGAAACCCACGCAGACACGGGGCGGAAGTGCAGACTCCGCACAGTCACCCAAGCCGCGAATTGAACCCGGGTAACTGGCGCTGTGAGGCAGCAGAGCTGACCACTGTGCCACCGTACCGCCCCACATGCCGTGCTGCACATGAAACATTCAATACAGCCCCACAGCCTGACCCTGTCTCATTACACTGGTGGAGGGAGGGAGGGAGGCATGGAGCGAGGGAAGGACAGAGGGTGGGAGGGAGGGGGGACTCTGGGATGCTGGGCCTTTGTTAGTCTGCAGTTTGCAACTTACCCACTTCCGTGTTGCCAACCACAAGCTTGGCTTCAGGGTACCTGCCCTTTAAGGTCAACAGTTCTTTCAAAGTTGTTGGCTGGATCCAGGTGACGCGCTCCCCTTTAAAGAACAGTGTTTGCTGAGGTGATTCACGAAGTAACTGCAAACCAAATGGAGAAAGGCTGAGCTGTTAAAGATGATCGATGTTCCTCACTGGGAGTTTGCGAGTTGAGTGCGCCCGATGCTCCCTGACATTTAGGCCCAAGGTGCCCACGTTTCATTATTGGGGGATGGTGAGAGAAGGTATTTAGCACTGCAGGCCAGAGAGGACACAGCTGTGCTTCTGGAGAACAGCAAGATCCCAGATACCCCAAGCATACGAAAGGTGTGGCTTCGAGGAGAGATGGGATAGGTTGGGGTTATTTTCCTTGGCACAAAGAAGGCTGAGGGATGACTTAATTGAGGTGTGCACAATTATGAGGGGAGGAGATAGAGTGGACAGGATAAAATTGTTTCCCTTGGTGGAGAGTTCTAGAAGCAGGGGACATAGATTCAAGGTAAGAGGCAGGTGCAGAGGGGACAGGAGGAAGAACGTTTTTACGCAGACGGTAGTGGGAGTCTGGAATTCGCAGCCCGACTTGGTGGTGGAGGCAGAGACCCTAAACTCGTTTTCAAAGTACCTTGTTCTGCACCTTAAGTGCTGTAAGATACAGGGCTGTGGGCTGGGTGCAGGAAGGTGGGATTAGAAATGGCACTTGGGTGTCCTCGGGTTGGCATGGACAAGGTGGGCCGAATGGCCTCCTCCTGTGCTGTATTTTTTCTCTGATTCCAAGTATTGATCCCAATGGGAATGTCCCAGAATCCTCGGGTCTTCGGTGTGTATCGAAGCAAATTCCAGTGGCTTATTCATTTTTTTGGCGGGGTTCCCTTTGCTTTGGTTTGTTTGGGGTGCAGAGGGAGGAATGCAGACTCGATGGGCTGAAGGTCCTCTTCTGCACTATAATACTATTCTGTAAATGTAGGGTGAGAGGCCAGGTGTGTCCTCCTCCTACCTCATCACACATCCTGCACGAGGTCTGTGTTTACCCTAGGCATTAGCCCTGGGAAGACGTGCGAAAAAGCAGGGCCTGGCCGTAGCAAATTGGCAGGCTGCTTTTGTCGTTTCCATTGAAAGAAAATCGACAGGCTGCCGAATGAGCTGCTGATTCACCAGGCCAGAGTTTACAGGCCACCGGGCGGCATGCGAGGTAGTGATGCAGGAGTTGGGACCACTAAAATATTGGGTTAGGAGGGTTCCCCCGACACATTCGGCAATCCGGCCATTTTACCGGCAGTAGGAGGGGCGGTCAGTGGCGTAGTTTCCCGGCTACCCAATGGCCCTAGGATGGATCTCCTGGGCACAAGGTCGGCCCAGAATGCTTGGACCTACCTGGTACCTGCATGAGAACAAATTTCGGATCTCTTTGTTCTTGTTATTTTCGGTCTTATCTGTGATTGTCCTGGATCTGGACCTACATACAATATCTGGAAGTGATACTGTTGCAAACTCCTATCCTCCATTGAACATTATGCTATCTATTTATCCGTATGAGGTTTCAAATGGAACTGATTCTCTCTGCGCCCTTTCTCATGTAATGCTACGTCACTGATGACGTTGACTATATTTTCACATATTTAACATTAACCCTTTATACCACATCTGCCATCCAAGCAAGTCTCTGACTCTAATAAATATTATTTACATTATCCTACATCTCCCCCCGAAATCTCAGAATTCTCTAGTTCACAGAGATAAATGTTGTGGGGTGGGGGTTTAACCATTTCTCTCGAAGGTTGTTTTGGATTCAGGTTCTCCACGTTCCCTCTGGAACTCTGTGGAGTAAAACCGCAGAGACTATTGGCTCTCTGTTAAAGTTGTCTTCCTAAACGTATGGGTAGTTGGTCCATTCCATTGATGGCCTACTTCTTGTTGCCATGGGTACTTCTGTCTCTTTTCACTATCCCTTCGGCAGCCTCAGCTATATAAGATCTCACACTTCCTATTTCTTCCCTTTCCTATTGTGCTCTCTATTCCAGACTGGTTCACATGGCCGGAGTTTCTGGTAACTCCTCCATTCTATGGTGAATGTTGTAATTCTTTGTCTGATTTGCATGACAATCATCCTCCTGCCTGCAACAGTAGTGGACTCGCCAACATTAAGGGCATTTAAATGGTCATTGGATAAACATATGGATGATAATGAAATAGCGCAGATGGGCTTTAGATTGGTTTCACAAGTCGGCGCAACATCGAGGGCTGAAGGGCCTGTACTGCGCTGTAATAGTCATACAATTTACAGTGCAGAAGGAGGCCATTTGGCCCATCGAGTCTGCACCGGCTCTTGGAAAGAGCACCCTACCCAAGGTCAACACCTCCACCCTATCCCATAACCCAGTAACCCCACCCAACACTAAGGGCAATTTTGGACACTCAGGGCAATTTATCATGGCCAATCCACCTAACCTGCACATCTTTGGACTGTGGGAGGAAACCGGAGCACCCGGAGGAAACCCACGCACACACGAGGAGGATGTGCAGACTCCGCACAGACAGTGACCCAAGCCGGAATCGAACCTGGGACCCTGGAGCTGTGAAGCAATTGTGCTATCCACAATGCTATCGTGCTGCCCTTATTCTATGTTCTATGTTCTATATTCTCCCTTACTCTTGTGATGTCAGAGATTTTTAGATATGGCATGCGGGTATGTGGACGAGCATGGCATTTGAGTGTGTAATCTTCTTCCCATTAGAAATATAGACATAGAAACATAGGAAATAGGAGCAAGAGTAGGCCATTTGGCCCATCGAGCCTGCTCCATCACATAGCTGATCCACTATCTCAACACCATGCTCCTGAGCTCTACCCATGCTTCTTGACGCCTTACTTTCAGCTGAATGCCTCCTAAACCAACCTCCTGGCCTTCATGAATAACCTCAGCCGGTACAGCAATTTAACCCGTGCTGCTGGCCTTGCTCTGCATCACGAACCAGCTGTCTAGTCAAGTGAGCCAAACCTTATGATTTCTGCTTACTCCATAATGGTGTTTTTCTGAAGGCTAAATAAACTTCAGTAACTTCTTCATAGGTTGCCATGTCTTAGTTTATGACCTTTCTGACCATAACATCATCTACACATCTCCCTATGGTGTAGAGTAAGGTACTGACCTCTGCTGCTTCCTAGTCTTTTCAGGTGGTCCAAAGGCTATGCTATACCTGGTAAACCTGCAATGCCAGCCTTGCCACTTCACAGCTTGACGCAGGTCTTCCACATGGTCAAGGCACTCTGCTGAAGGTAGGATTTTCTCCATCTCTTCCTTTATTTTGCTTCTTCTGGAGTACGGTTGAAATAATTTTCCACACTGCCCTTGTCCTGCAGTTGTTTCTCTTGCTGCTCCTACCAGTCATTGGTCTCCTCGCTTGTTGCTTCTTTCGCCATTTTAACCGCTGTCGCCATCTGCTATTGGTCTTATAGTGTTAGCCGTGGATCTGAACTTCCAGACAATGCTGAATGATACTCTTAGAAAATTTTATCTTTTATTGAACATTATGCAAACTATTTATGAGGCAGACTCTGCATGAGGTTCCACAAGGAATATTCCTTTCCATGCTCTGTTACTATGTGATGCTGTGTCGCTATAGACTATGGCCAGAATTTAATGTCGTTGTCCCCCCCGACCCCCCCCAAGCCGGTTCTGAGGTGGGGGGTTGGGGAGTGTAAAATTGCTTGAACGGGATTCTCTCTGGAATCACGCCTTCCCTGATCCAGACAATTCATGGCAGGGCGACAGGGCTTCATCACAACGCATAAGTGGTCACTTAATAGCCACTTCAGGGCTTTTTTCCACCCAGCCTCAATTTGTAGGCTGGTGGATGCCAGTTGGATCAGGACGGCGAAAAGAAAAAGTGAAATTTCTCGATCTTGTGCAGGAGGTGTTGGGGGATGGTGGGGCAGGCAGTGTTGGGGGGAGCAGTGAAGCGGGTGGGAGTACCTCAGTCTGAAGGGCCCTTCAGATTTGGGACACACTCCCTCATGGACTTGGGAACTCCGGCCCTCCCCACACTCCCAACCCCCGATCTACCCCTCAACACCAAAACTGCTCCCCTCCCAAACCTCGCAGGGTATCCGCTATACTCCAGCCCCCAGAACCCTTGGCATTTACCAGAAGTGCAGTACTTAGTTTCAGGGACAGCACTGCACTACTTCTTCTGACCACTGCAGCGCTGTACCCTGAGGGGCTGGAGAGCTGTTGGCCAATCTGATTGGCTGTCAACTCTCCAAGGTGGACCTTTTGTCTAAAGGCGGACGGAAGACGCGCCTACTGCTGATCAATGCTCAATTGAGCGCAAAATGCAGCAGGCTTGGCGGAATCTGCAGGGTTTCAATCCCTTCTGACTTTCAGGATGGTGAGCGCCAATCTGAAAATTCAGGCCTATATATTTACATATTTAACATTATACTACAATCTCTCCTGTGAAGGTCCCTGCTCAGCAACATTCACCTCTCTGTGTTAGTAGACCTGACAGCCCTCTGATTGGGCCTAGGGTGTGGTGAGTTATCTCACTGTCCTTAATTGGATGGCAGGCTGGGAAATGGCCTATCAATTGCCCACCTCTGGGAATATTGCCGCTGCAGTCCTGCCATCTGCATGTGGCAGGCTCGGGGCCTACTATAACTTCGCAGCTTAGGACTTCACCCTGTGCCGGTAAATCCTGGTCACGTTTACCCATTTTAATCCCATCTCCTCCATGACAAAGTTATCCTTAAAGCTGCAGCCCAGGTGAGGCCTAACCTGTGATTTATAAAGGTCTGGCCTAACCCAGAGGGCGAGGGATCAATTAAGTGGAAATAGGGCCATTTTAATAGAGTATGTCTGAAGTTGGGCCGGCTGGAACATTGCTCCAAAGAACCAGGTCAAATCAAAATGGTTTCAAAGGGCTCTAGCAACAACACCAGGTTCATAGAATCATAGAATTTACAGTGCAGAAGGAGGTCATTCGGCCCATTGAGTCTGCACCGGCCCTTGGAAAGAGAACCGTACTTAAGCCCACACCTCCAGCCTATCCCCGTAATCCAGTAACCCCACCTGACTATTTTGGACAATTTAGCACGGCCAATCCATCTAATCTGCACATCTTTGGACTGTGGGAAGAAACCGGAGCACCCGGAGGGAACCCATTCAAAAACGAAGAGAACGTGCAGACAGTGACCCAAGCCGGGAATCGAACCTGGGACCCTGGAGCTGTGAAGCAACAGTGCTAACCACTCTGCTACCGTGTTGCCCTTAGTTCATTTGGTATTGCTTCTTTAAAATAGTAACATTTCCCAGGGCGCTTTACAATTTGCATGATTATCATGAATGATTTGACGCAGAGAGCATTAGATGTTCCTAGGGAAAGGTAAACTAAAATGTTGTCAAAGCATTTGGTTTTAAGGAGCATCCTAAAGAGAGTGGCAGAGGGGCTTCGGGAGCAAATTCTCGAGTTTGGGGCAGAAATGGCTGATGGTTTGGTTGGCACTGGCAGATGCTGCGCAGGCCAGTGTTGAGAATAGTTCAGAGATTTCAGAGGATTGTCGGGTTGGAGGAGGATACCGCAGCGGTGGAACACGAGGCCAGAGAGAGATTTGGAAAGAAAGATGAGAATTTTTAAATGAAGCATTTCCTGGACTGGAACCCAACGTTAGTCAGCAAGCACAAGGAGGGAGGGATCAATCTGTGATGACACACTTCAGCAGGAGAGATATGTCCTTCTGATAAGGAGGTTTTGCGTTCACCTGTACTTACCAGGAGTTCTGGGGGAAAGATGGGCTCCTGAGTAGGGTCCAGAGGCTTAAACTCTGATGGCTCAAAGAGTCTGGGTGATAGCTGGAGTAAAAACAGGGTTTTATTTATTATTTCCAGGTTGACCATAAGGCCATTAGACATAGAAGCAGAAGGAGGCCATTCGGCCGAGCGGGTTTCCTCCGCCAAATCAATAAGATCAAGACTGATCTGATCATTTTCAACTCCACTTTCCCGCCTGATCCCCATAACCTTTGATTCACTTACTGACTGAAAATCTGACTATCTCAGCCTTGAACATACCTAATGACCCAACCCCTACAGCCCTCTGTGTAAAGAACCCTGAAGAAATTCCTCCCCATCACTGTCTTAAATGGGTGAAGTCTTCCTCTCAGATTAAACCCTCTGATCGTAGATTCTCCCAGAAGTGGAAACAACCTCTCAGCACCTATCCTGTCAAGCCCCCTGAGAATTCTATCCATAGATTCTATAGAACCCCTACAGTGCAGAAGGAGGCCATTTGACCCATCATCGAATCTGCACCGACCCTCCGAATGAACACCCTACCTAGGCCCACTCCCTGCCATATCCCTGTAGCCCCGTAACCCCACCTAACCTGCACACCTTTGGACTGTGGGAGGAAACCGGAGCACCCGGAGGAAACCCACACAGACACGGGGAGAAAGTGCAAACTCCACACAGACAGTCACCCAAGGCCGGAAGAGAACCTGGGTACCTGATGCTGTAAGACAGCAGTGCAGTGTTGGCCACTGTGCCACCGTGCCATCCATATCTCAATATGTCTCAATAACGCTGCCTCACATTCCTCTAAACTCCAGTGACTACAGGCCCAACCTACTCAACTTCTCCTCATAAGAAAATCCCTCCATACCCAAAATCAACTGAATGAATTTTCTCTGCACTGCCTCCAATGCCAATATATCTTTCCTCAGATAAGGGGACAGAAACTTTCACAGTACTCCGGGTGTGGTTTAACCACTGCCTTGCTGAGCAAGACTTCCCTATTTTTACGCTCCATTCCCTTTGAAATAAAGGCCAACATCCCATTTGCCTTCCCAATTACGTGCTGAACTTGCATGCTAGCTTTTTGTGATTTATGCACGAGGACCCCCAAGTCCCTCTGAGCTGCAACTTTCTGCTACCTTTCTCCATTTAAATAATATTCAGCTCCTTTATTCTTCCTACCAAAGTGCATAGCTTCACATTTTCCTACATTATATTCCACCTGCCAAGTGTTTGCCCACTCACTTAACCAGAGATTGCATTTTGACCAGTGAACTGATGCCATACTATGAGCAACATTTACCTGGAAATAATTATTCACCGAGTTAAGTGGAAAATGTCTTCTCAACAATAGAGACTGACAATACCTTTATTGTCGGAGGGTGTTTTTGGTTGGGAAAGGGCCAACAGGCAAACTTCATTGCTATAGCATGACATGCAAGTGAGGATGTGATCCATTCCTGACGTAGCTTGAGTCAAGTGGATAAAACGGCGAAGGGGTTTGACAAAATAATTTATTGTGTCGGGTCAGGGGGAAGTGATGAACCTTTAAAGTCATCAGCGTTGACCAGAGGTAACATTATAAGCAGTTGCATGGCGTCATCGTCGATATTGAATAAACAGGCCAAACGCTTGGGCAGGCGTTTAATCAACGACACCACAAAGACAAAGCCATTTTAAGAACCAATCCAGACTTTAATTCACTTGGTGAAGTGGATTATTCATCATCCAATCTCAAATCCACTGGATCAACCCTTACTGGCCAATAAGCAGCCAAAAATCACCAGTAAATATGAGGCGACCTGGACTTGAGCAGCCTAGTTACCAAGCATTGTGGTGGTGGTGGTGGTGTTTCACTCAAGGAGACCAGGTGCTGGAACAACATACACTTTCACATGGGTGCATGGGCGTTGCAGTCTGGAGCTATGAATAGTGATAGAAACCAGACTGGTCGACCAGACTGATTCCTGACATGGCAGGATTAACGTCCGAGGAGAGATTGGGCAATGGAGAACTTCCGGCCTCTGATTGGCCAGCAGCTCTCGGGTCCTAAATCCTGAGGAAAGGCCATTGTTGCCCGATTAATTACTGGATATGTTTCCAACTGTCGGGCGATCGGGTTCACCAACATTAAATTCCACCCACTGTGACCGCCAACCGACCATTGGATATTCACACATACACACACAAAACATGCAGCACACATATACACACAGTAGTACACCCATACACGCAAGGAAAGAAATGCACACTAGCACATGGAGATGTAAAACAACACATGTACAGAAGTAGCAGTAGTAAACTGTTGTTAGGACAATCAGAGAGGTTAACACTTGCTTGACTCACTCCAGTCTGTTCCCGGCAGCAGCCATTTTTGCTCCCACTCTGACCACAGCAGCTTGATGTCTGAAAGGGGAAAAAAATTAAATCGAACATACGTTGAGTTTACAGCAATCCTAGTCCGGTCAACTGCCGGAATAAACGGCCTACTGAGAATGCGTTGAGATAATGATTGAGTTTGCACTCCATTGGGGGGGGGGGGGCAGGGTACCGCTGGGATTTTCCCACTTGTTCATCAGCGTACGAGCCATGGAAACGCATGGAAAATCTGACGCGAGCAGAGGTTAGTTTCCGGGTTAATCTGGGGATACCACAGCCCCTAACTGGCAGGTGGATGGGAGAACACCTGATGTTGTTTAACCTCGTCTCAAGGAACGAGATTTATGCGATGATGCGAGATGACTGCGGAGTTGGTTGGTCTGAGATTCCTCTCTCCACCACTTCAGTGGAAAAGTGATAACTCATTCACTTAAACCAGGATAACATAACAAAATATAGGCCATAATTCTCTGGCCTTTTGGATTCTCATTTCCCGGATGGCAGCTCATCCCGGGTTTCCTGTCGGCGTGGGGTGGATTCAATGGGAAGTCACATTGATAAGCAGCGGGATGAGACGTTCCCGCAGCCAGCGAATGACGCACTGCCGAGAAATACATGGTCGGGAGACCGGGACAACCCCGGTCGTAAGAAGTAGGGTCAAGAGAAGACCATGCCGCCCCTGAAAGCTGCTCCGACATTCACCATGGTCATGACTGACTTTCAGCTTCACCCCCACTTTCCTTGCCCACTCTCCAAATCCGTCAATTCCCTGACAGACCAAAAGTCTGTCTTTCTCAGCCTTAAATATATTCAAAAGAGGCACACCCACGATCCCCTGGGGTCGAGGATTCCACAGTGTAGTAATAATCTTTATTGTCACAAGGAGGCTTACATTAACACTGCAATGAAGTTACTGTGAAATGTGGAAATGGCTGAGGAACTGAACAGGTTTTTTGGGTCAGTCTTCACAGTGGAAGACACAAATAACATGCCAGTGACTGATGGAAATGAGGCTATGACAGGTGAGGACCTTGAGAGGATTGTTATCACCAAGGAGGTAGTGATGGGCAAGCTAATGGGGCTAAAGGTAGACAGGTCTCCTGGACCTGATGGAATGCATCCCAGAGTGCTAAAAGAGATGGCTAGGGAAATTGCAAATGCACTCGTGATAATTTACCAAAATTCACTAGACTCTGGGGTGGTCCCGGCGGATTGGAAATTAGCAAACGTGACACCACTGTTTAAAAAAAGAGGTAGGCAGAAAGCGGGTAATTATAGGCCAGTGAGCTTAACTTCGGTAGTAGGAAAGATGCTGGAATCTATCTTCAAGGAAGAAATAGCGAGGCATCTGGATGGAAATTGTCCCATTGGGCAGACGCAGCATGGGTTCATAAAGGGCAGGTCATGCCTAACTAATTTAGTGGAATTTTTTGAGGACATTAACAGTGCGGTAGATAACGGGGATCCAATGGATGTGGTATATCTGGATTTCCAGAAAGCCTTTGACAAGGTGCCACACAAAAGGTTGCTGCATAAGATAAAGATGCATGGCATTAAGGGGAAAGTAGTAGCATGGATAGAGGATTGGTTAATTAATAGAAAGCAAAGAGTGGGGATTAATAGGTGTTTCTCTGGTTGGCAATCAGTAGCTAGTGGTGTCCCTCAGGGATCAGTGTTGGGCCCACAACTGTTCACAATTTACATAGATGATTTGGAGTTCAGGAGCGAGGGCAATGTGTCCAAGTTTACAGACGACACTAAGATAAGTGGTAAAGCAAAAAGTGCAGAGGATACTGGAAGTCTGCAGAGGGATTTGGATAGGCTAAGTGAATGGGCTAGGGTCTGGCAGATGGAATACAAAGTTGACAAATGTGAGGTTATCCATTTTGGTAGGAATAACAGCAAAAGGGATTATTATTTAAATGATAAAATATTAAAACATGCTGCTGTGCAGAGAGACCTGGGTGTGCTAGTGCATGAGTCGCAAAAAGTTGTTTTACAGGTGCAACAGGTGATTAAGAAGGCAAATGGAATTTTGTCCTTCATTGCTAGAGGGATGGAGTTTAAGACTAGGGAGGTTCTGCTGCAATTGTATAAGGTGTTAGTGAGGCCACACCTGGAGTATTGTGTTCAGTTTTGGTCTCCTTACTTGAGAAAGGACGTACTGGCACTGGAGGGTGTGCAGAGGAGATTCACTAGTTTAATCCCAGAGCTGAAGGGGTTGGATTACGAGGAGAGGTTGAGTAGACTGGGACTGTACTCGTTGGAATTTAGAAGGATGAGGGGGGATCTTATAGAAACATATAAGATTATGAAGGGAATAGACAGAATAGATGCGGACAGGTTGTTTCCACTGGCGGGTGAAAGCAGAACTAGGGGGCATAGCCTCATAATAAGGGGAAGTAGATTTAGGACTGAGTTTAGGAGAAATTTCTTCACCCAAAGGGTTGTGAATCTATGGAATTCCTTGCCCAGTGAAGCAGTAGAGGCGCCTTCATTAAATGTTTTAAGATAAAGATAGATAGATAGTTTTTTGAAGAATAAAGGGATTAAGGGTTATGGTGTTCGGGCCGGAAAGTGGAGCTGAGTCCACAAAAGATCAGCCATGATCTCATTGAATGGTGGAGCAGGCTCGAGGGGCCAGATGGCCTACTCCTGCTCCTAGTTCTTATGTTCTTATTCCGGCTCCTGTTTGGGTCACAGAGGGAGAATTCAGAATGTCCAATTCACCGAACAGCACATCTTTCGAGGCTTGTGGGAGGAAACCGGAGCACCCAGAGGAAACCCACGCAGACAGGGGGAGAACGTGCAGACTACACGCAGACAGTGACCCAAGCCGGGAATCGAACCTGGGACCCTGGAGCTGTGAAGTAACAGTGCTAACCACTGTGCTACCGTGCCACCCTATGGAAAACTCTGCAGCTTCCTCTTTATCTACCATTCTAGTTACATCCCCCAAAAACTTGTCAAACAGGATTTCCCTTTCATAAAACCATATTGATTTCTTCTAATCATTTTATGCTTTTCTAAGTGTCTTGTGCAGACTTCCTTTTAAAAAAATTAAAGTATGCAATTTTGTTTTCCAATTAAGGGGCAATTTTGCGTGGCCAATCCATCTACCCTGCATATCTTTGAGTTGTGGTGTTGAGACACATGCAAACACGGGGAGAATGTGCAAACTCCACATGGATAGTGACCTGGGTCCTCAGCGCCGTGCGGCAGCAGTGCTAACCACTGTGCCACCCTGCCCGGGCAGACTTTCTTAATAATAGATTCCAGCACTTTTCCAATGACTTAGCAAAGTGTGTTCCCTCTCCCCCTCTTCTTGAATAGCAGTGTTACATTTGCTGCCTGGGTTATTTCCCGTATCTAGGACATTTTTGGATATCAGCCAACATACATAGAACATAGAACAATACAGCGCAGTACAGGCCCTTCGGCCCACGATGTTGCACCGAAACAAAAGCCATCTAACCTACACTATGCCATTATCATCCATATGTTTATCCAATAAACTTTTAAATGCCCTCAATGTTGGCGAGTTCACTACTGTAGCAGGTAGGGCATTCCACGGCCTCACTACTCTTTGCGTAAAGAACCTACCTCTGACCTCTGTCCTATATCTATTACCCCTCAGTTTAAAGTTATGTCCCCTCGTGCCAGCCATATCTATCCGCGGGAGAAGGCTCTCACTGTCCACCCTATCCAACCCCCTGATCATTTTGTATGCCTCTATTAAGTCTCCTCTTAACCTTCTTCTCTCCAACGAAAACAACCTCAAGTCCGTCAGCCTTTCCTCATAAGATTTTCCCTCCATACCAGGCAACATCCTGGTAAATCTCCTCTGCACCCGCTCCAAAGCCTCCACGTCCTTCCTATAATGCGGTGACCAGAACTGTACGCAATACTCCAAATGCGGCCGGACCAGAGTTCTGTACAGCTGCAACATGACCTCCCGACTCCGGAACTCAATCCCTCTACCAATAAAGGCCAACACTCCATAGGCCTTCTTCACAACCCTATCAACCTGGGTGGCAACTTTCAGGGATCTATGTACATGGACACCTAGATCCCTCTGCTCATCCACACTTTCAAGAACTTTACCATTAGCCAAATATTCCGCATTCCTGTTATTCCTTCCAAAGTGAATCACCTCACACTTCTCTACATTAAACTCCATTTGCCACCTCTCAGCCCAGCTCTGCAGCTTATCTATATCCCTCTGTAACCTGCTACATCCTTCCACACTATCGACAACACCACCGACTTTAGTATCGTCTGCAAATTTACTCACCCACCCTTCTGCGCCTTCCTCTAGGTCATTGATAAAAATGACAAACAGCAACGGCCCCAGAACAGATCCTTGTGGTACTCCACTTGTGACTGTACTCCATTCTGAATATTTCCCATCAACCACCACCCTCTGTCTTCTTTCAGCTAGCCAATTTCTGATCCACATCTCTAAATCACCCTCAATCCCCAGCCTCCGTATTTTTTGCAATAGCCTACCGTGGGGAACCTTATCAAACGCTTTGCTGAAATCCATATACACCACATCAACTGCTCTACCCTCGTCTACCTGTTCAGTCACCTTCTCAAAGAACTCAATAAGGTTTGTGAGGCATGACCTACCCTTCACAAAGCCATGCTGACTATCCCTGATCATATTATTCCTATCTAGATGATTATAAATCTTGTCCCTTATAATCCCCTCCAAGACTTTACCCACTACAGACGTGAGGCTCACCGGTCTATAGTTGCCGGGGTTGTCTCTGCTCCCCTTTTTGAACAAAGGGACCACATTTGCTGTCCTCCAGTCCTCTGGCACTATTCCTATAGCCAATGATGACATAAAAATCAAAGCCAAAGGTCCAGCAATCTCTTCCCTGGCCTCCCATAGAATCCTAGGATAATCCCATCAGGTCCCGGGGACTTATCTATTTTCAGCCTGTCCAGAATTGCCAACACCTCTTCCCTACGTACCTCAATGCCATCTATTCTATTAGCCTGGGGCTCAGCATTCTCCTCCACAACATTATCTTTTTCCTGAGTGAATACTGACGAAAAATATTCATTTAGTATCTCGCCTATCTCTTCAGACTCCACACACAATTTCCCATCCGATAGGCCGAAGGGCCTCTTCTCTACTGTATGACTCTCTGACTATGGCTCTATGACACATTCACTACCTCTGCAGCGGTTTCCTTTAGAAACTAGGATAGAGTTCCTGGAGATTTGTTGGATTCTAGTCCTTTGTGTTTCTCCACTCCTGTAGCATGTAAATTTGAATTGGTTGATTTGATATGTTCAAGATTTGGTGGAGTTGTGCAAAATCACGAGGGAGTTGGACTGAATAGATAGGGAGAAACTTTCCCCGTTCGTAAAAGGATCGAGAACGAAAGGTCAAAGGTTTAAAGTGATTCACGAAAGAAGCGAATGCAATATGAGAAAAAACGTTTTCACACAGCAAGTGGTTCGGGTCTGGAATGCACTGCCTCGAATGTGGTGGAGACAGGTTGGAGCTAGGCATCCAAGAGGACATTAGATGATTACTTGAATGGAAGCAATGTGCAGGCATACAGGAAAAGGCATGAGAATGGCACTGAGCCATAATGCTCATTTGGAGAGTCAGTACAGATACGATAGGCCAAATAGCCTTCTTCTGCACCCTAACAATTCTGTGATTTCCTCATATCTTTTAGACACTAAGTTACCCTCACTTTCTGGTACGAAACTTGTGCCTTCTACTGCAAAGACAGGTACAAACTATTTTCCTGATGTTCTGCCATTTCTTCATTTCCAATTATAATTGCTCCTGTCTCTAGGAAACAAATATTTGCTTCAGCTGCTCTCTTCCATTTACAAACATTCTTACAATCTGTTTTACATTCTTGTCTAGCTCATACTCCATTTTTCTCTGTCAACGTTTTGGTGGCCCTTTGCTGATCTAAACTCTCCCATTCCCATTCCTCAAAGTAAGCTGCACGGTAGCACAGTGGTTAGCACTGTTGCTTCACAGCGCCAGTGTCCCAGGTTCGATTCCTGACTTGTGTCACTGTCTGTGCGGAGTCTGCACGTTCTCCCTGTGTCTGCGTGGGTTTCCTCCAGCTGCTCCGTTTTCCTCCCACAGATCCCGAAAGACGTGCTTGTTAGGTAATTTGGACATTCTGAAATCTCCCTCTGTTCACTCGAACAGGCGCTGGATTGTGGCGACTAGGGGCTTTTCACAGTAACTTCATTGCAGTGTTAATGTAAGCCTATTGTGACAATAAAAATTATTAAATAAAGATTATTACTAACTCACAACTATTCCTCTGGCTTTGTTTAAGTTTAAGATCCTTGTTTATGATTGGACTATGTCATTTTCAAACTTAATATGCAGTTCATTTGTATTTTGATCATTATTTCTCAATAGATTATTTTTGTTTGCAATTACTAATTAACCCTGCCTTATTGCACAGTATTAGATCAAAAATAGCTTTATCCCTGATTAGTTCCTCAATATAATAGCCCGAGAAGTAAACATGCAAGTATACTACTAACTCATCTTCCTACCTTTGCCATTTTAATTGAAGATGAAGATCAAGGAACCTACAACTATTACATTGACTTTGTGAAATGCTCCAATAATTTCTTGTTTAGTGCTCTGTATACTGGTATAACTACTGTTTGCGGGGCCAATAAACAGTTCCCAGCAGTGACCCTTGATGACTCGGTTCCACCCATACTAATTCTACTTCCTGATTTTCTGAGCCAAGGTCCTTTCTCACTAATGTCTTTATTTTGTCCCTTATTAACATAACCGTTCACCGGAACCCTTCATCCCTGGTGTGAGTTTAAAGCCATTTTCCCTATTCTGATGGTATTTGCTGGTTCAATCCTACATTAGTATTCCCTTCCTGCCACAACCTGGTTACCATTACCCATGTCACTACTGTGCACTGTTACCTTGTCCTTTCTCTTTAACTTTCCGAATCTTTCCTTACGTGACCATTCCCCCTGCACTATTTAATTCTCTGCAGTCCTAGTTATGTTTCTTGCCAAGTCACTGGTTCCAACATGGTTAAAGTGCTGCCCCCACTGCAGTGTAGCTCCTGCATTTCCCAGTCTCTCCCCCTCCGCCCCTCCGTCCCACCACCCCACACACACAGTGCAGCTCCTGTGTTTCCCAGTCTCCGCATCCCCCCCCCCCCACGCACACAGTGCAGCTCCTGCGTTTCCCAGTCTCTCCCCCTCCCCCCCTCCGCCCCCCCACACACAGTGCAGCTCCTGTGTTTCCAAGTCTCCCCCCCCCACACACACACACAGTGCAGCTCCTGTGTTTCCCAGTCTCTCCCCCTCCCCCCTCCGCCCCCCCCATACACACAGTGCAGCTCCTGCGTTTCCCAGTCTCCCCTCCCCCACACACACACACACAGTGCAGCTCCTGTGTTTCCCAGTCTCCCCCTCCCCCCCACACACACAGTGCAGCTCCTGTGTTTCCCAGTCTCCGCCCCCACACACACACACACAGTGCAGCTCCTGCGTTTCCCAGTCTCCCCTCCCCTCACACACACACACACAGTGCAGCTCCTGTGTTTCGCAGTCTCCCCCCCCACACACAGTGCAGCTCCTGTGTTTCGCAGTCTCCCCCCCCCACACACACAGTGCAGCTCCTGTGTTTCCCAGTCTCCCCCCTCCCCCTCCGCCCCCCACACACACACTGCAGCTCCTGCGTTTCCCAGTCTCCCCCCGCCACACACAGTGCAGCACCTGTGTTTCCCAGTCTCCCCTCCCTCCACACACACACACATACAATGCAGCTCCTGCGTTTCCCAGTCTCCCCCCACCCCACACACACACACACACACACACAGTGCAGCTCCTGCGTTTCCCAGTCTCCCGCCCCCCACACACACACACAGTGCAGCTCCTGCGTTTCCCAGTCTCCCCCCCCCCACACACAGTGCAGCTCCTGTGTTTCCCAGTCTCTCCCCCTCCCCCACTCCGCCCCCCACACACACACAGTGCAGCCTTTGCGTTTCCCAGTCTCCCCCACACACACAGAGCAGGTCCTGCGTTTCCCAGTCTCCCCCCCCCCCCACACACACACAGTGCAGCTCCTGTGTTTCCCAGTCTCCCCCCCCCCCCACACACACACAGTGCAGCTCCTGCGTTTCCCAGTCTCCCCCCTCCCACACACAGTGCAGCTCCTGTGTTTCCCAGTCTCCCCCCCACCCCCCACCCCCCACACACACACAGTGCAGCTCCTGTGTTTCCCAGTCTCCCCCTCCCCCCCCACACACACACACAGTGCAGCTCCTGCGTTTCCCAGTCACCCCCCCCCCACACACACACACACACACACACAGTGCAGCTCCTGTGTTTCCCAGTCTCTCCCCCTCCCCCCCACACGCACACACAGTGCAGCTCCTGCGTTTCCCAGTCACCCCCCCCCCACACACACACACACATTGCAGCTCCTGTGTTTCCCAGTCTCCCCCCCCACATACACACACAGTGCAGCTCCTGCGTTTCCCAGTCTCCCCTCCTCTCACACACACACACACTGTGCAGCTCCTGCGATTCCCAGTCCCCCCCCCCCCCCCACACACAGTGCAGCTCCTGTGTTTCCCAGTCTCCCCGCCCCCACACACACACACAGTGCAGCTCCTGTGTTTCGCAGTCTCCCTCCCCACACACACAGTGCAGCTCCTGTGTTTCCCAGTCACCCCCCCTCCGCCCCCCACACACACACTGCAGCTCCTGCGTTTCCCAGTCTCCCCCCCCACTCACAGTGCAGCACCTGCGTTTCCCAGTCTCCCCTCCCCCCACACACACACACATACAGTGCAGCTCCTGCGTTTCCCAGTCTCCCCCCACCCCCCCCCCCACACACACACAGTGCAGCTCCTGCGTTTCCCAGTCTCCCGCCCCCCCCACACACACACACACAGTGCAGCTCCTGCGTTTCCTAGTCTCCTGCCACCCCCACACACACACACACACAGTGCAGCTCCAGCGTTTCCCAGTCTCCCCCCCCCCCACACACAGTGCAACTCCTGTGTTTCCCAGTCTCTCCCCCTCCCCCACTCCGCCCCCCACACACACACAGTGCAGCCTTTGCGTTTCCCAGTCTCCCCCACACACACAGAGCAGCTCCTGCGTTTCCCAGTCTCCCCCCCCCGCCCCCAACACACACACAGTGCAGCTCCTGCGTTTCCCAGTCTCCCCCTCCCACACACAGTGCAGCTTCTGCATTTCCCAGTCACCACCCCCCACACACAGTGCAGCTCCTGCGTTTCCCAGTCTCCTCCCCCCCCCCACACACAGTGCAGCTCCTGTGTTTCCCAGTTTCTCCCCCCTCCGCTCCCCACACACACACAGTGCAGCTCCTGTGTTTCCCAGTCTCCCCCCCACACACAGTGCAGCTCCTGCGTTTCCCAGTCACCCCCCGCACACACAGTGCAGCTCCTGCGTTTCCCAGTCTCCCGCCCACACACACACACACACACAGTGCAGCTCCTGCGTTTCCCAGTCTCCCCACACACACACAGTGCAGCACCTGCGTTTCCCAGTCTCCCCCTCCCACACACAGTGCAGCTCCTGTGTTTCCCAGTCTCGCCCCCCCCACACACACACAGTGCAGCTCCAGCGTTTCCCAGTCTCCCCCCCACACACACACACAGTGCAGCTCCTGCGTTTCCCAGTCTCCCCCTCCCACACACAGTGCAGCTCCTGCGTTTCCCAGTCTCCCCCCCCCCCACACACAGTGCAGCTCCTGTGTATCCCGGTCTCCCCCCACCCCCACACTCACACACACACACAGTGCAGCTCCTGCGTTTCCCAGTCTCCCCCACACACATACACAGTGCAGCTCCTGTGTTTCCTGGTCTCCCCCCCACACACACACAGTGCAGCTCCTGTGTTTCCCGGACTCCCCCCCCCCACACACACACACACACAGTGCAGCTCCTGTGTTTCCCAGTCTCCCCCCACCCCCCAGACACACACACACACACAGTGCAGCTCCTGTGTTTCCCAGTCTCCCCCCCCACACACATTGCAGCTCCTGTGTTTCCCAGTCTCCCCCCACCGCCCCCCCACACACACACACAGTGCAGCTCCTGTGTTTCCCAGTCTCCCCCCCCACACACACACACACACAGTGCAGCTCCTGTGTTTCCCAGTCTCCCCCCCCACACACACACACACACACACAGTGCAGCTCTGTGTTTCCCAGTCTCCTCCCCCCCTCCGCCCCCCACACACACACAGTGCAGTTCCTGTGTTTCCCAGTCTTCCCCCCCACACACAGTGCAGCTCCTGTGTTTCCCAGTCTCCTCCCCCCTCCGCTCCCCACACACACAGTGCAGCTCCTGTGTTTCCCAGTCTCCTCCCCCCTCCGCCCCCCACACACACACAGTGCAGCTCCTGCGTTTCCCAAGTCTCCCCCCCCACACACACACACACAGTGCAGCTCCGGCGTTTCCCAGTCTCCCACCCCACACACACACACAGTGCAACTCCTGTGTTTCCCAGTCTCCCCCCCCGCACACACACACACAGTGCAGCTCCTGCGTTTCCCAGTCTCCTCCCCCCCCCACACACAGTGCAGCTCCTGTGTTTCCCAGTTTCTCCCCCCTCCGCTCCCCACACACACACAGTGCAGCTCCTGTGTTTCCCAGTCTCCTCCCCCCCTCCGCCCCCCACACACACAGTGCAGCTCCTGTGTTTCCCAGTCTCCTCCCCCCTCCGCCCCCCCCCACACACACACAGTGTAGCTCCTGCGTTTCCCAGTCTCCCCCCCCACACACACACACAGTGCAGCTCCTGTGTTCCCCAGTCTCCCCCCCCCACACACAGTGCAGCTCCTGTGTTTAACAGTCTCCCCCCCCCACACACACACACAGTGCAGCTCCTGCGTTTCCCAGTCTCCCCCCCCACACACACACACAGTGCAGCTCCTGCGTTTCCCAGTCTCCCCCTCCCACACACAGTGCAGCTCCTGCGTTTCCCAGTCTCCCCCCCCCCCCACACACAGTGCAGCTCCTGTGTATCCCGGTCTCCCCCCACCCCCACACTCACACACACACACAGTGCAGCTCCTGCGTTTCCCAGTCTCCCCCACACACATACACAGTGCAGCTCCTGTGTTTCCTGGTCTCCCCCCCACACACACACAGTGCAGCTCCTGTGTTTCCCGGACTCCCCCCCCCCCCACACACACACACACAGTGCAGCTCCTGTGTTTCCCAGTCTCCCCCCACCCCCCAGACACACACACACACACAGTGCAGCTCCTGTGTTTCCCAGTCTCCCCCCCCACACACATTGCAGCTCCTGTGTTTCCCAGTCTCCCCCCACCGCCCCCCCACACACACACACAGTGCAGCTCCTGTGTTTCCCAGTCTCCCCCCCCACACACACACACACACAGTGCAGCTCCTGTGTTTCCCAGTCTCCCCCCCCACACACACACACACACACACAGTGCAGCTCTGTGTTTCCCAGTCTCCTCCCCCCCTCCGCCCCCCACACACACACAGTGCAGCTCCTGTGTTTCCCAGTCTTCCCCCCCACACACAGTGCAGCTCCTGTGTTTCCCAGTCTCCTCCCCCCTCCGCTCCCCACACACACAGTGCAGCTCCTGTGTTTCCCAGTCTCCTCCCCCCTCCGCCCCCCACACACACACAGTGCAGCTCCTGCGTTTCCCAAGTCTCCCCCCCCACACACACACACACAGTGCAGCTCCGGCGTTTCCCAGTCTCCCACCCCACACACACACACAGTGCAACTCCTGTGTTTCCCAGTCTCCCCCCCCGCACACACACACACAGTGCAGCTCCTGCGTTTCCCAGTCTCCTCCCCCCCCACACACAGTGCAGCTCCTGTGTTTCCCAGTTTCTCCCCCCTCCGCTCCCCACACACACACAGTGCAGCTCCTGTGTTTCCCAGTCTCCTCCCCCCCTCCGCCCCCCACACACACAGTGCAGCTCCTGTGTTTCCCAGTCTCCTCCCCCCTCCGCCCCCCCCCACACACACACAGTGTAGCTCCTGCGTTTCCCAGTCTCCCCCCCCACACACACACACAGTGCAGCTCCTGTGTTCCCCAGTCTCCCCCCCCCACACACAGTGCAGCTCCTGTGTTTAACAGTCTCCCCCCCCCACACACACACACAGTGCAGCTCCTGCGTTTCCCAGTCTCCCCCCCCACACACACACACAGTGCAGCTCCTGCGTTTCCCAGTCTCCCCCTCCCACACACAGTGCAGCTTCTGCGTTTCCCAGTCTCCCCCCCCCCCACACACAGTGCAGCTTCTGTGTTTAACAGTCTCCCCCCCACACACACACACACAGTGCAGCTCCTGCGTTTCCCAGTCTCCCCCCCCCACACACACACACACACACACAGTGCAGCTCCTGTGTTTCCCAGTCTCCCCCCCACACACAGTGCAGCTCCTGCTTTCCCAGTCACCCCCTCCCCCCCCCGCACACACACACACACAGTGCAGCTCCTGCGTTTCCCAGTCACCCCCCCCTCACACACACACACACACACAGTGCAGCTCCTGTGTTTCCCAGTCTCCCCCCCACACACAGTGCAGCTCCTGCGTTTCCCAGTCACCCCCCCCACACACAGTGCAGCTCCTGCGTTTCCCAGTCTCCCGCCCACACACACACACACACACAGTGCAGCTCCTGCGTTTCCCAGTCTCCCCCCCACACACACACACAGTGCAGCTCCTGCGTTTCCCAGTCTCCCCCTCCCATACACAGTGCAGCTCCTGTGTTTCCCAGTCTCGCCCCCCCCACACACACACACACAGTGCAGCTCCTGCGTTTCCCAGTCTCCCCCCCACACACACACACAGTGCAGCTCCTGCGTTTCCCAGTCTCCCCCTCCCACACACAGTGCAGCTCCTGCGTTTCCCAGTCTCCCCCCCACACACACACACAGTGCAGCTCCTGCGTTTCCCAGTCTCCCCCTCCCACACACAGTGCAGCTCCTGCGTTTCCCAGTCTCCCCCCCCCCCACACACAGTGCAGCTCCTGTGTTTCCCGGTCTCCCCCCACCCCCACACACCCCCACACACACAGTGCAGCTCCTGCGTTTCCCAGTCTCCCCCACACACACACACAGTGCAGCTCCTGTGTTTCCTGGTCTCCCCCCCACACACACACAGTGCAGCTCCTGTGTTTCCCGGACTCCCCCCACCCCCCCACACACACACACACACACAGTGCAGCTCCTGTGTTTCCCAGTCTCCCCCCACCCCACCCCCACACACACACAGTGTAGCTCCTGTGTTTCCCAGTCTCCCCCCGCCCACACACACACACACACACACACAGTGCAGCTCCTGCGTTTCCCAGTCTCCCCCCCACACACACACACAGTGCAGCTCCTGCGTTTCCCAGTCTCCCCCTCCCACACACAGTGCAGCTCCTGCGTTTCCCAGTCTCCCCCCCCCACACACAGTGCAGCTCCTGTGTTTCCCGGTCTCCCCCCACCCCCACACACCCCCACACACACAGTGCAGCTCCTGCGTTTCCCAGTCTCCCCCACACACACACACAGTGCAGCTCCTGTGTTTCCTGGTCTCCCCCCCACACACACACAGTGCAGCTCCTGTGTTTCCCGGACTCCCCCCACCCCCCCCCCCCACACACACACACACACAGTGCAGCTCCTGTGTTTCCCAGTCTCCCCCCACCCCACCCCCACACACAAACAGTGCAGCTCCTGCGTTTCCCAGTCTTCCCCCGCCCCCCAGACACACACACACACACACACAGTGCAGCTCCTGTGTTTCCCAGTCTTCCCCCGCCCCCCAGACACACACACACACACAGTGCAGCTCCTGTGTTTCCCAGTCTCCCCCCCACACACATTGCAGCTCCTGTGTTTCCCAGTCTCCCCCCACCCCCCCACACACACACACACACAGTGCAGCTCCTGTGTTTCCCAGTCTCCCCCCCCCCACACACACACACACAGTGCAGCTCCTATGTTTCCCAGTCTCTCCCCCCCCCACACACACACACACAGTGCAGCTCCTGCGCTTCCCAGTCCCCCCCCACACACAGTGCAGCTCTGTGTTTCCCAGTCTCCTCCCCCCCTCCGCCCCCACACACACACAGTGCAGCTCCTGTGTTTCCCAGTCTCCCCCCCCCACACACAGTGCAGCTCCTGTGTTTCCCAGTCTCCTCCCCCCTCCGCTCCCCACACACACACAGTGCAGCTCCTGTGTTTCCCAGTCTCCTCCCCCCTCCGCCCCCCACACACACACAGTGCAGCTCCTGCGTTTCCAAGTCTCCCCCCCCACACACACACACAGTGCAGCTCCTGCGTTTCCCAGTCTCCCCTCCCCCACACACACACAGTGCAGCTCCTGCGTTTCCCAGTCTCCCCCCCCACACACACACACAGTGCAAATCCTGTGTTTCCCAGTATCCCCCCCCCGCACACACACACAGCGCAGCTCCTGCGTTTCCCAGTCTCCTCCCCCCACACACACAGTGCAGCTACTGCGTTTCCCAGTCTCCCCCCCACACACACACACACACACACAGTGCGGCTCTTGCGTTTCCCAGTCTCTCGCCCCCCCCCCCCCCACACACTCACACACAGTGCAGCTCCTCCATTTCCCAGTCTCTCCCCCCCCCCCACACACCCACACACAGTGCAGCTCTTGCGTTTCCCAGTCTCTCGCCCCCCCCCCCACACACACACACACACACACACAGTGCAGCTCCTGCGTTTCCCAGTCTCCCCCCCACACACACACACAGTGCAGCTCCTGCGTTTCCCAGTCTCCCCCTCCCACACACAGTGCAGCTCCTGCGTTTCCCAGTCTCCCCCCCCCCCCGACACACAGTGCAGCTCCTGTGTTTCCCGGTCTCCCCCCACCCCCACACACCCCCACACACAGTGCAGCTCCTGTGTTTCCCAGTCTCCCCCCCCACACACAGTGCAGCTCCTGTGTTTCCCAGTCTCCTCCCCCCTCCGCTCCCCACACACACACAGTGCAGCTCCTGTGTTTCCCAGTCTCCTCCCCCCTCCGCCCCCCACACACACACAGTGCAGCTCCTGCGTTTCCAAGTCTCCCCCCCCACACACACACACAGTGCAGCTCCTGCGTTTCCCAGTCTCCCCTCCCCCACACACACACAGTGCAGCTCCTGCGTTTCCCAGTCTCCCCCCCCACACACACACAGTGCAAATCCTGTGTTTCCCAGTATCCCGCCCCCCGCACACACACACAGCGCAGCTCCTGCGTTTCCCAGTCTCCTCCCCCCACACACACAGTGCAGCTACTGCGTTTCCCAGTCTCCCCCCCCCACACACACACACACACACACACAGTGCGGCTCTTGCGTTTCCCAGTCTCTCGCCCCCCCCCCCACACACACACACACAGTGCAGCTCCTGCATTTCCCAGTCTCTCCCCCCCCCCCACACACCCACACACAGTGCAGCTCTTGCGTTTCCCAGTCTCTCGCCCCCCCCCCCCCACACACACACACACACACACACACAGTGCAGCTCCTGCGTTTCCCAGTCTCCCCCCCACACACACACACAGTTCAGCTCCTGCGTTTCCCAGTCTCCCCCTCCCATACACAGTGCAGCTCCTGTGTTTCCCAGTCTCGCCCCCCCCCCCACACACACACACACAGTGCAGCTCCTGCGTTTCCCAGTCTCCCCCCCCCACACACACACAGTGCAGCTCCTGTGTTCCCCAGTCTCCCCCCCCACACACAGTGCAGCTCCTGCGTTTCCCAGTCTCTCCCCCCCACACACACACACACACATTGCAGCTCCTGCATTTCCCAGTAACTGGTACCAATGTCCCACTAATCCAGATTTAATTGCTCTTCAATTTAACTCCTAGCTGTTCGTACTCCCTCAGCACTTTCTTTTTTTTTATTAAATATTTTATTGAAAATTTTTGGTCAACCAACACAGTACATTGTGCATCCTTTACACAATATTATAACAGCACAAATAACAATGACCTATTTTATAAACAAAAAATGAATAAATAATAAATAACAAAAATGAAAACTAGCCCTAATTGGCAACTGCCTTATCACAAGTAACACTCTCCAAAAATATAATTTAACAGTCCAATATATAATTATCTGTAGCAACGACCTATAGATACTATACAGTATATATTAACAACCCTGAGAGTCCTTCTGGTCCCCCCCCCCCCCCCCGATCCTGGGCTGCTGCTGCTGCCTTCTTTTTCCCATTCCGTCTATCTTTCTGCGAGTATTCGACGAACGGTTGCCACCGCCTGGTGAACCCTTGAGCCGACCCCCTTAGGACGAACTTAATCCGCTCTAGCTTTATAAACCCCGCCATGTCATTTATCCAGGTCTCCACCCCCGGGGGCTTGGCTTCTTTCCACATTAGCAATATCCTGCGCCGGGCTACTCGGGACGCAAAGGCCAAAACATCGGCCTCTCTCGCCTCCTGCACTCCCGGCTCTTGTGCAACCCCAAATATAGCCAACCCCCAGCTTGGTTCGACCCGGACTCCTACTACTTTTGAAAGCACCTTTGTCACCCCCATCCAAAACCCCTGAAGTGCCGGGCATGACCAAAACATATGGGTATGATTCGCTGGGCTTCTCGAGCACCTCGCACACCTATCCTCCACCCCAAAAAATTTACTGAGCCGTGCTCCAGTCATATGTGCCCTGTGTAATACCTTAAACTGAATCAGGCTTAGCCTGGCACACGAGGACGACGAGTTTACCCTGCTTAGGGCATCTGCCCACAGCCCGTCCTCGATCTCCTCCCCCAGCTCTTCTTCCCATTTCCCTTTTAGTTCATCTACCATAGTCTCCCCTTCGTCCCTCATTTCCCTATATATATCTGACACCTTACCATCCCCCACCCATGTCTTTGAGATCACTCTGTCCTGCACCTCTTGTGTCGGGAGCTGCGGGAATTCCCTCACCTGTTGCTTCGCAAAAGCCCTCAGTTGCATATACCTGAATGCATTCCCTTGGGGCAACCCATATTTCTCGGTCAGCGCTCCCAGACTCGCGAACTTCCCATCCACAAACAGATCTTTCAGTTGCGTTATTCCTGCTCTTTGCCACATTCCATATCCCCCATCCATTCCTCCCGGGGCAAACCTATGGTTGTTTCTTATCGGGGACCCCCCCAAGGCTCCAGTCTTTCCCCTATGCCGTCTCCACTGTCCCCAAATCTTCAGTGTAGCCACCACCACCGGGCTTGTGGTGTAGTTCCTCGGTGAGAACGGCAATGGGGCTGTCACCATAGCCTGTAGGCTAGTCCCCCTACAGGACGCCCTCTCTAATCTCTTCCACGCCGCACCCTCCTCCTCTCCCATCCACTTACTCACCATTGAAATATTAGCGACCCAATAATACTCACTTAGGCTCGGTAGTGCCAGCCCCCCCCTATCCCTGCTACGCTGTAAGAATCCCTTCCTCACTCTCGGGGTCTTCCCGGCCCACACAAAACCCATGATGCTCTTTTCAATCCTTTTAAAAAAAGCCTTCGTGATCACCACCGGGAGGCACTGAAACACAAAGAGGAATCTCGGGAGGACCACCATCTTAACCGCCTGCACCCTCCCTGCCATTGACAGGGATACCATATCCCATCTCTTGAAATCCTCCTCCATCTGTTCCACCAACCGCGTTAAATTTAACCTATGCAATGTGCCCCAATTCTTAGCTATCTGGATCCCCAGGTAACGAAAGTCCCTTGTTACCTTCCTCAACGGTAGGTCCTCTATTTCTCTACTCTGCTCCCCTGGATGCACCACAAACAACTCACTTTTCCCCATGTTCAATTTATACCCTGAAAAATCCCCAAACTCCCCAAGTATCCGCATTATTTCTGGCATCCCCTCCGCCGGGTCCGCCACGTATAGTAGCA
This sequence comes from Scyliorhinus torazame, assembly GCF_047496885.1. Classification (NCBI taxonomy): domain Eukaryota; kingdom Metazoa; phylum Chordata; class Chondrichthyes; order Carcharhiniformes; family Scyliorhinidae; genus Scyliorhinus; species Scyliorhinus torazame. Next base: position 328,765,317 of record NC_092710.1, read on the forward strand.
AATCGTCCGCATACAAAGATACCCGGTGCTCTTCTCCTCCCCTAAGTACTCCCCTCCACTTCTTGGAACCCCTCAACGCTATCGCCAGGGGCTCAATCGCCAGTGCAAACAATAATGGGGACAGAGGGCATCCCTGCCTTGTCCCTCTATGGAGCCGAAAATATGCAGATCTCCGTACATTCGTGACCACGCTCGCCACTGGGGCCCTATACAACAGCTGCACCCATCTAACATACCCCTCTCCAAAACCAAATCTCCTCAACACCTCCCACAAATAATCCCACTCCACTCTATCAAATGCTTTCTCGGCATCCATCGCCACTACTATCTCCGTTTCTCCCTCTGGTGGGGCCATCATCATTACCCCTAACAACCTCCGTATATTCGTGTTCAGCTGTCTCCCCTTCACAAACCCAGTTTGGTCCTCGTGGACCACCCCCGGGACACATTCCTCTATTCTCATTGCCATTACCTTAGCCAGGACCTTGGCATCTACATTTAGGAGGGAAATAGGTCTATAGGACCCGCATTGTAGCGGGTCCTTTTCCTTCTTTAAGAGAAGCGATATCATTGCTTCAGACATAGTCGGGGGCAGTTGTCCCCTTTCCTTTGCCTCATTAAAGGTCCTCGTCAGTACCGGGGCGAGCAAGTCCACATATTTTCTATAGAATTCGACTGGGAATCCATCCGGTCCAGGGGCCTTTCCCGCCTGCATGCTCCTAATTCCTTTCACCACTTCTTCTACCTCGATCTGTGCTCCCAGTCCCAACCTTTCCTGCTCTTCCACCTTGGGAAATTCCAGCCGATCCAAGAAGCCCATCATTCTCTCCCTCCCATCCGGGGGTTGAGCTTCATATAATTTTTTATAAAATGTCTTGAACACTCCATTCACTCTCTCCGCTCCCCGCTCCATCTCTCCTTCCTCATTCCTCACTCCCCCTATTTCCCTCGCTGCTCCCCTTTTCCTCAATTGGTGTGCCAGCAACCTGCTCGCCTTCTCCCCATATTCGTACTGTACACCCTGTGCCTTCCTCCATTGTGCCTCTGCAGTGCCTGTAGTCAGCAAGTCAAATTCTACATGTAGCCTTTGTCTTTCCCTGTACAGTCCCTCCTCCGGTGCTTCCGCATATTGTCTGTCCACCCTCAAAAGTTCTTGCAGCAACCGCTCCCGTTCCTTACTCTCCTGCTTCCCTTTATGTGCCCTTTTTGATATCAGCTCCCCTCTAACCACCGCCTTCAACGCCTCCCAGACCACTCCCACCTGGACCTCCCCATTATCATTGAGTTCCAAGTACTTTTCAATGCACCCCCTCACCCTTAGACACACCCCCTCATCTGCCATTAGTCCCATGTCCATTCTCCAGGGTGGGCGCCCTCCTGTTTCCTCCCCTATCTCCAAGTCCACCCAGTGTGGAGTGTGATCCGAAATGGCTATAGCCGTATACTCCGTTCCCCTCACCTTCGGGATCAATGCCCTACCCAGCACAAAAAAGTCTATTCGCGAGTAGACTTTATGGACATAGGAGAAAAACGAGAACTCCTTACTCCTAGGTCTGCTAAATCTCCACGGGTCTACACCTCCCATCTGCTCCATAAAATCTTTAAGTACCTTGGCTGCTGCCGGCCTCCTTCCAGTCCTGGACTTCGACCTATCCAGCCCTGGTTCCAACACCGTATTAAAATCTCCCCCCATTATCAGCTTTCCCATCTCTAGGTCCGGAATGCGTCCTAGCATCCGCCTCATAAAATTGGCATCATCCCAGTTCGGGGCATATACGTTTACCAAAACCACCGTCTCCCCCTGTAGTTTGCCACTCACCATCACGTATCTGCCCCCGTTATCCGCCACTATAGTCTTTGCCTCGAACATTACCCGCTTCCCCACTAATATAGCCACCCCCCTGTTTTTCGCATCTAGCCCCGAATGGAACACCTGCCCCACCCATCCTTTGCGTAGCCTAACCTGGTCTATCAGTTTCAGGTGCGTTTCCTGTAACATAACCACATCTGCCTTAAGTTTCTTAAGGTGTGCGAGTACCCGTGCCCTCTTTATCGGCCCGTTCAGCCCTCTCACGTTCCACGTGATCAGCCGAGTTGGGGGGCTTCCTACCCTCCCCCTTGTCGATTAGCCATCACCTTTTTCCAGCTCCTCACCCGGTTCCCACGCAGCTGTATCTCCCCCAGGCGGTGCCCCCCCGCCCATCCTCTCCCATACCAGCTCCCCCCTCTCCCCAGCAGCAGCAACCCAGTAACCCTCAGCACTTTCTTAACCATGCCTCTGTCATGGATAACTCAGTGGACCATGGCAACTGGATCCTTCCCTCCCATCCCACATTCCTCTCCAGCCGCATGGAGATGTCTCTAACCCTGGAACCCAGCAGGCAAATACTACCTTCGAGACTGTGGTATTATCAGGCATTGCAGTACCCAAGAGGCTGTATACCATTGGTTAAACCTAGGAGTTTACCATTGGCTGTTTGGTATGTAGCTCCACCCTGACAGGCGGGGTGTAAGAACCGGTGCCGTCCCAGCAGCCCTCATTCTGTACCGAAGCTGCTGGGGAACAGATCTAGTCTATTAAAGCCTTCAGTTATGTTACTACCTCGTCTTTAATAGTAATTGATCGTGCATCAGAGACTAACACTCTCAGTTGCTGAGAACAGTGTATACTCCCTTATGATGCACGATCAATGACCACTAAAGCGAGGTTGTAGTCCAACTGAAGGCTTTAATAAGCTAGATGTTTCCCCCAGCAGCTCAGGTACAGAATGAAGGCTGCTGGGGCGGCACGGGCTCTTATACCCCGCCTTTCAGGGCGGAGCTACCATACAGCTTGACCAATAGGAAACATACAATATCTACCAATGGTGTTCCAGCATTACCAGGTACTGTAATACCTCTACACAGACTACCTCACCTTAATTATACTGTCTCATATTAAAACTGCATTCCTTTTTCCTGGCCCAACCTGACTAGCTCCCTGCGCCATGATGCCATGGTGAACTTATACAATTTGCCCTGCTGTCCTTAGGATCCATTGGTTAGGGGGATAGACAAACGTTTCTGCGGCCGCAGATATGATCCAAGATGGTGTATTGCCTCCCTGGGGCCGGGATCAAGGATGCCACTGAACGGCTGCAGGACATCCTAAAGGGGGAGGGTGATAAATCGGAGATTGTGGTACACATTGGTACAAATGATATAGGCCGAATGAAGGATGAGATCATGCATCAAGAATTCAGGGAGCTTGACAGCAGATTAAAAAGCAGGACTACGATGCAAAGGTTGGAATCTCGGGATTACTCCCGGTGCGAGTCCAGAAATAGGAGACAAGGAGATATGAATGTCTGGCTCTAGAGATGGTGCAGGAGAAAGGGGTTTACATTCCTCAATCACAGATAATTTCTGGGGAAGGTGAGACATGTACAAATGGGACAGTCTGTACCTGAATCAAAATGGAACCAACATATTTGCGGGTGAGTTTACTATTGCTGTTGGAAGGAGCTTAAACTAGTTTGGCAGAGGGTGGGGACACAGAAAATGAGTACAGTAGGGGCACAGCATTTTGTAGGAAAGGAACTAAGACAGAGGGAGTTCAGCCATGTTGAGTTCCAAGGAAGTAAAGTGAGGCTGGATGGCCTCCACTTTAATGCTAGGGAAGACTGATGAGTTAAGGGCATGGGTTGACATGTCGAATTGTGATATTGTTGCCATCACAGAGACGTGGTTGAAGGAGGGGCAGGGTTGTCAACTCAATATTCTGGGGTATAGGATATTCCGGCAAGACAGTGACAGGTGTAAAAGAGGACGTGCTGCTGCATTATTAATTCAGGAGTCAGTTCCTGAAGTAAGGAGGGACGATATCTTCGAAGGGTCTTCTAATGAGGTTTTGGTGGAAGAGTTTGGAAATAAAAAGGGGGCAGTCACATTGCTGGATGTATTATAGACCACCAAATACTCAGTGGGGTCAATGGAGGAGCAGATATGTAGAAGATTCATGAGGTGTGTGAAAATAATAATAATCGGGTAATTATATTGGGAGATTTCAACTTCCCCAATATTAATATAGTCACAGTGAATTTAGAAGGAGCAGACTTACCATAGAACCACAGAAACGATACAGCACGGAAGGGGACCATTTGGCCCATCTTGTCCATGCTGACCCAAAGACACTCAGTTACCCTTTCTAACCTCATCTTCCTGTCTTCCTTGAGCGCTGAATGAAATGAAAATGATTTTGGAGATCTTGAAATTTATTCAGGAGAGCTTTTAATGTCAATATGTAGAAGGTCCAACAAAGGACTGCGCAGCGCTGGATCTAATTCTGGGGAACGAAGCTTGGCAGGTGTTCGGGGTGGCTGTGGGGGAGCATTTTAGTAATAGTGACCCTAAGGCAGCAGGACAGGTAAATAGGGTAGTTAAGAAGGCAAAGGGGACACTTGCCTTTATCAGTCATGGCATCGAATAGAAGAGCAGGGAGGTTATACAGTCATAGAGGTCAACAGTACAGAAAAGGCCCTTCAGTCCATCACGTCTGTGCCTGTCAAAATAACCACCTTAGTCTAATTCCATTTTCCAACACTTGTTCGGCCTTGTATGCCTTGTCATCGCGAGTGCACATCAATGCTTCTTAAATGTTAGGAGGGCCTCCACCACCCTATCAGGCAGCGAGTTCCCGACTCCCACAACCCTCTGGGTGAAATTTTTTTCCCTCACATCCCCTCTAAATCTCTAAAAATCTGAGGTAAGTTAAAGTCGCATCACAACCCAACTATCCAGCCAATGGAGCTAAACTGGCCCCCAACCTTAAATCTCTGCCCCCCCCCCCCCGGTCATTGATCCCACCACCAAGGGGAAATGTTTCTTCCTGACTATCTATGCCTCTCATAATTATATGTCCCCCTCTCAGTCTCCTCTGCTCCAAGGAAAACACCCCCAGTCTATCCAATCTCTCTTCATAGCTAAAACTCTCCAGCCCAGGCAACACCCTGGTAAATATCCTCAACATCCTTTCCAGTGCTATCACATCCCTCCTAAAATATGAATTCCATAACTTCACACAACACTCTAGCTGTCGCCTAACCAGCAGCTTATACAGTTCCAGCATAACCTCCTTGCTCTTAAACGCCAATAGATTCAAAAACAACTCCTTCCTTGCTGTTATCAGACTCCTGAATGACCCTCTTAGGGTTTGAACGGATCTTATGGAGTAAACCGATCTTCCTATGCATCTTCTCGACAGTTGTAGCACTATATGCATACACTTCACCCGCTGTCTATCTTTATGTATTTTCATTATGTATCCTCATGTATTTATCATATGTCCTATGTTTTCATATATGGAATGATCTGTCTGGACTGTACGCAGAACAATACTTAATAATAATAATCGCTTATTGTCACAAGTAGGCTTCAATGAAGTTACTGTGAAAAGCCCCCAGTCACCACATTCTGGCGTCTGTTCAGGGAGGCTGGTACGGGAATTGAACCCACGCTGCTAGTATTGTTCTGTGTTACAACCCAGCGATTTAGCCCAATACCTTTCACTCTACCTGGGTACACGTGACAATAAATCTAAATCTAAATGTATGCCTCGGCTAATAAAGGCAGGTATACCATTTGCCTTCTTAACCAATGTATCCACCTGCTCTGCTACCTTAAGGGACTGGTGTATATACACACCAAGATCCCTCTGATCCTTGGTGCTTCTCAGAGTCCTGCGTTCATTATGTCTCGTTTGTCCTGCCCAGACGCATCACCTCACACTAATCAGGATTAAATTCCATTTGCCACTGATCAGCCCGCAGAGAAGGCTGCGAGGGAACCTGATTGAGGAGTATAAGATTGGGTCAATGGCGAGGAGGCACCATTTTAAGGTGAAAGTCAGAAGGGTTATTTCTTTTTTTCCCAATTAAGGAGCAATTTAGTGTGGCCAATCCACCTGCCCTGCACATCTTTGGGTTGTGGGGGTGAGACCCACGCAAACACAGGGTGAACGTGCAAACTCCACACGGACAGTGGCCCAGGTCCTTCGCGCCGTCAGGCAGCAGCGCTAACCACTGCGCCACCGTGCCGCCCATGAAAGGCAGAAGTTAAGAGGGGAGTTGAGGAAGGATATTTTCGCCTAGCGGATGCTCAGAGTCTGGAATGCACTGCCTGGGAGGGTGATAGAGGGTGGAAACCTCAAACCTTTCAAAAGTACTTGGTGAGCCCTTGAAATGTCACGATATTCAAGTACTGGAAAGTGGGATTAATGTAGAGTTAGTGTGGTTCTGGCGATGCAGATTCGATGGGCTGAAGCACCTCTTCTGTACTCTGTGACTATGACTCTATGACGATGACAAATTAACCACAGCGATTTGAATGTTCTTACTTTGGCAAAGGTGCTGAAACCCTCGAGGATGGCTCTGTAGCCTGTGCATCGACACAGGTTTCCTGCAAGTGAAAGAACAGCCAAAATTAAAGAGAAATAAAATACACAATTGCCTGTTCTCATAATCAGTGTTGATTATGATCAAACAGATCTAATTCTGCTATAGGTCAATGGTCAGGACCGAATAGCCCCAGAATTCAGGAGGAAGGTTGACGCACATTGTGTAGTGGGTTGGGGGATGGTGAGGGTGTTGGGAACTGGGTGACTTCCATCTAAATATTAAATTGAGAGTAATTAATGCAATAAGGAATTCAAAGAATCTCCTGAATTTCTACAGTTCCTTTTACAAAGTCGGGACATCCCATACGTTTCACAACCTATTGCAATTTGGGCAGCACGGTGGCGCAGTGGTTAGCACTGCTGCCTCTCAGCTCCAGGGACCCGGGTTCAATTCCGGTCTTGGGTGACTGTGTGGAGTTTGCACTTTCTCCCCGCATCTGTGTGGGTTTCCTCCAGGTGCTCTGGTTTCCTCCCACAGTCCAAAGATGTGCAGGTTAGGTAGATTGGCCATGATAAATTGCCCTTTAGTGTCTAAAAGGTTAGGTGGGGTTACGGGGGATAGGATGGACACGTGGGCTTAAGTCGGGTGCTCTTTCCAAGGGCTGGTGCAGACTCAATGGGCCAAATGGCCTCCTTCTGCACTGTAGGGATTCTATGACTCTAATGTAGGAACGTAACAGCCAATTTGTACAATGAAGCTGGAAGAGTCAGTGAGTGATCGGTCGGTGGAGATATTAATTATTCGGCTTCTTTGAGGCTTGTCGAATGGGCTGGGCGGAGCATTGAGGAGATGAAAGAGTGAATCTTTAATCGTTGGATCCTCTAGGATGTTCCGAGAGTGTCGGTGACCCTGCAGTTCCTCATTAATGCTCTTCGCAAGTAAATTATGTTGTAAGGCAAATTTCTGATCGGATACTTCCTGTGAGAGCCCCATGCAATGAAACAGTAGAGGGCGGCACGGTGGCCCGGTGATTAGCACTGTTGCCTCATGGCACCGAGGACCCGGGTTCGATCCCGGCCCCGGGTCACTGTCTGTGTGGAGTTTGCACATTCTCCCCGCGTTTGCGTGGGTTTCGCCCCTACAACCCAGGTTAGGTGGATTGGTCATGCTAAATTGTCCCTTAATTGGAAAAAAAATAATTGGGCACTCTAAATTTATACAAAAAAAAAGAAACAGTGAGCCAGAGTCAAGCTTTCAAGGTGGCAACTCAATCTCAAATTCGGTAGCCAAAATCTAGCCCACAAAGAGTCATTATGACACAGGAGAAGGCCATTCAGCCCATCAAGGCTGCGCTGAGGGCCGTCCATTTATTAGTCTTTTGATTTAAATGCTCTTTCACTCTTAAAACATAGGAGCAGAAGTAGGCCACTCGGCCCGTCAAGTCTGCTTCGCCATTCAGTGAGATCATGGCTGATCTAATATAACCCTCAACTCCACTTTCCTGCCTTATCCCCATAACCCTCGATTTCCTTCCTGATTAAAAACCTGTCTGTCTCAGCCTTGAACGACCCAGCTCTACAGCTCTCTGTGGTAAAGAATTCCACAAATTTACTACCCACTTGAGTGAAGAAGTTCCTTTTGAGGGAACCCATTGTTGCTGAGCCACATCCTTTACCTTGTAGGGTGTCTTCAATTTCCTCCATTGTGGGTTCTGGATTGTTCCGTAATAAAGTGTACACAGACATGACGATTCCAGGGGTGCAGAATCCACACTGGGAGCCATGAGCCTTTGCAATCCGTTCCTGGTGAAGCAATGAAAGGAAAGGTTGACAGCAGGAAAGTTGATCAGCTATGGAAGGCCCATCACGGGAAAAGGGTCAGAGTGGGATTGGACTAGCTCTTCTGGAGAAAAACAGACTTTTAAAAAAAATATTTTTTATTCTCCTCCTTTTTCACATTTTCTCCCAAATCTCCACCCAACAATAAACAATAATCAGTAACAAATGCAATGTCAATCCCCATATCAACGATCCCAACCTCCCACCAAACCTCAAACGTTAGCCCGCATGGTAACATAAACAAGTGACAAAAAGGAATCAGGAATCACCCACAGTCACCATTAACACATACAGTCCCTCTCCCCCCAACCCTCCCAGCCTCCAACCCCTCTAATGTTCAATTTGATCCAATTCTCGAAAGTGCATAATGAATAACGCCCATGAATTGTAGAACCTCGCCATCCTTCCCCTCAGTTCAAATTTGACCTTTTCAAGCGTCAAGAATTCCAGCAGGTCCCCCCATCACACCAGGGCACAGGGTGGAGAAGTTGATCTCCACCCTAACAGGATCCGCCTTTGGGCGAAGGCAAAAAAATCTGCCTCCGCGCCCGTTTCCAACCCTGGCTGGTCCGACACCCCGAATATGGCCTCCCGAGGTCCCGGGGGAGAAAAACAGACTTGATGGACAATGGAAAATGGGCAGAAGTAGCCAATGACAGGCCCGGTTTGTGGCCTATAAGCAGCATTGTGTGAGGAAGAATGAGCACTCACTAAGATGCAGTGTAGGAAATCACTGCACCCTGTAAAACTATTCCCTGGCACACACCCACAACCTGCCCTAGCAGGAGGCGAGATGAGGAAGGGGAGGGAGAAACAATGTGTTTTGGGTCAAAAAACAGAGGACGCTGGAAAAACTCTGCAGGTCTGGCAGTATCGATCAGGAGAGAAACAGAGTTAGCATTTTGAGCTGTAGACTCTTCATCAGAAATGAAAGGAGGGAGATTGTGTTAGAGCAAAAGAAACGACAGCAAAAAGTAGCATCTTTAGGAACAAAAGACAGATGGTCTGACGTGAGAGGGGGAGGGGTCTGTTTGCATTGAGGAAATACATGCGTGGAATATTTTAAAAATGAAGAAAGAAAGGGGGGTTTAAAATGGAGGAGAAAAGATCAAAAACTAAAGTTGCCGAACTCAAGGTTGAGTCCTTGGGGTCTGTGACGTGCCTAATCGGAAAATGAGATCTTGCTCCTCCAGCTTCACTGGAGCATTGGAGCAGGCCAAGGACGAATACGTGGGCACGAGAGCCAAAGTGCTGAGTTAAAATGGCAAGCAACAGGAAGGTTGGAGATCGTGCTTGCGGACTGAACAAAGGCGTTCCGCGAAGTGGCCACCCAGTCTGGCTTAGTCTTCCCAATGTAGAGGAGACCGCACTGGGAGCACCGAATACATAGACTAGATGGAAGGAAATGCAAGTGAAATGCTGCTCAACCTGAAAGGAGTGTTTGGCGCCTTGAATGGTGAGGAGGGAGGATGTAAAAGAGCAGGCGCTGCATCTTCTGCGATTGCAAGGGAATTTTACTTATTTTAATTTATCGATTATCAAAATCCCTCGTGATTTTGAACACCTCTCTCAAAATATTTCTCTGCTCTAAGGAGGACAACTCCAGCTTCTCCAGTCTCTCCACATAACTGAGTTCCCTGATCCTAGTAATCACACGAGTAAATTGCCTCTGCAACAAGGCAGGGCAAAGCCACACAGCCAGTGCATCCATCAGTGCAAGAGGACTTGAGTACTGGAGCAAGGGTGCCTTACTGCAGCTGTACAGGACCTTGGGGAGACCACACGGGGAGTACTGTGTGCAGTTTTGCTCTCCTTATCTAAGGAAGGATATACTTGCTGTGAAACGAGTGTAGAGAAGGTTCACCAGACTGATTCCTCAGGATTGTCATACGAGGAGAGATTGGGTGGACTGGGCCAGTTTTCACTGGTGTTTGGAAGGATGAGATGGGGCCTAATTGAAACATAAAATTCTGAGTCGGCTGGACAGACTGGGTTCAGGGATGTTGCTTGTTAAGTAATGGGTTGAGAGACATTCCAATTAGTTGTCTCATTTATGTTATGTATCCAATAATTGACACTGATATGTAAAAAGGCTTCAGATGGCCTTTGTGTCAGGTGATGTGATGATAGAGCTTTGTGCAGAGTCTGTTAAAGTAAAATAAAGGTGTTTGTGAAAAGGAGCAGAACCTTTGACTCTTTATACAACAGCAGGTAGATGTCTAACAAATGGTAGCAGAGGATGGTTGCTGTGCAAATGTGAAGGGTTGAAAGATCCATTTTTTCCAGACCAAACCAAGGAGAGGGTGAGAAGGAAAAAAAAGAAGATATATGGCTGAACCTAGGATAAAGATGGCCGGATATGCCTATCCCCCCTTATTTTCTGAAAGGGGATCGTACGACTAATGGAGAAGTACAGTTATTATGTGGACTTAGGCAACTGCCTTGGGAAAGAGAAAGCAAGGTATGGCATTGGCTCTTTCTCTGCCTTATGGCAGTAACATCCGAAGCAAAGTGAGCTGGAATTGGAAGAGTTAGACTCGGAAGAAGGTCTGGAGACTCTATTGGATAAGATTTAGAAAACGGATGACTGTTAAATGCGTATGAAGCCTGGTGGGATTTTGATAGGTTCTGGAAAATAGAGGATTTCTACATTGAAATGAAATGGCTTATTGTCACAAGTAAGCTTCGAATGAAGTTACTGTGAAAAGCCCCTAGTCGCCACATTCCGGCGCCTGTTTGGGGAGGCTGTTACGGGAAGACTATTGAAGACTATATAATGGAATTTGGCAGACAAAATAAAAGGCTGCAGAAACACAACCTGGAATTTCCACAGTCTGTGTTGCCCATTAAATTACATGACTGTGCTAGAGTGAGCAACATGGATAGGCTCCTGGTTTTGACAGGAGTTCAGTTTGCGGATAAGGATACCTTATTTGATCAGATGACAGAAGCTTTAAAACAGTTTCTGGGGAAACATCCGATTCCGATGGCTCTGATGACCCAAATAGGTCAGTCTGCAATAAAGCAGAAAATGGAAGATACACTACTAACAGGGTGGCAAAATTGTACGGCTACAAACAGGTTCCAAGACTATAGAAGGAGATTGGGACCCGGAAATTATGAAGATAGAAACCCAGTTAGAACCTACAATAGGAAGATAAACCCCAGAAATGCACGGGGTATGATAAATCGATGTTTCCAATGTGACTCTCAATACCATTATGCTTTCAACTGTCCAACTCGTTGTGATAGAGTGTTTGAAGCGACACATGACACGGAAGAGTCAGAAGAGGAAAAAGATACTGACCAGAAAGAAGGCATTGTCCTATTAACAAGCAGTTTTACATCGGTAATGAGAGTGTTGGTTGCAGAATCCTTCAACTGTGCTGTACTGGACAGTGGCTGCACATCTACTGTGTGTGGAATTGACTGGTTAAAATGTTACCTGGGCTCTTTGAATGCTGAAAATCGTAACAAGGTTAAGGAATTTGAAAGTTCCACAAGTTTCGGGTTTGGGGATGATAATACTCTGAAGTCGCTGAAAAGAGTGGTGGTCTCTTGCAATATTGCCGGAGTGAATAATTTCATTAGCACGGATGTTGTATCAAGTGAGATACCTTTGTTTCTGAGCAGACCGTCGATGAAGAAAGCAACATGAAACTAGATATGGAACAGGATAAGGCAACAGTTTTTGGAAAGACGGTGGACTTACAATTTACACAGTCGGAACACGATTGTATTCCATTGCTGACAAATAATATTTCAAGTAGAGTTGTTAAGGATGTGTTAATGGCAGTTGAAAATGGGACTTTAGCTGATACAAAGCTTGTTTTAAAACTGCATAGGCAATTTGCACATCCGTCTCCTCGGAGGCAGAAAAATTTATTAAAGGATGCAGTGGTAAGGTATGAAGACTATACTAAGCTGATAGAACAGGTTAGTGATTGCTGTGAAGTTTGTAGGAGGTACAGAAGGACACCAGCACGACCGATAGTAACCCTACCTTTGGCCAGGGATTTTAACGACATTATGGCCATGGACCTTAAGATCTGGGATAAATCCAATAATATATTTATTTCGCATTTCGTAGATTTAGCAACCAGATTTAGTCAATCAACGATTGTACGAAGTAAAGAAAAGAGAGTAATTCTGGATCAAATCGTGGAAAAATGGATAGGGACGGGATGGACCCACTGGCAAAATTCCTTACAGACAATGGTGAATAATTTGCTCATGATTAGTTTAGGGATATGTGTGAAAACGTGAATATCACAGTTATGAATACGGCTGCAGAATGCCCATTTAGTAATGGTGTGGGTGAAAGAAATCATGCGGTAATAGATGACATGCTTCGGAAAATTTGGCAGATAGACCAAACTGCAAGCTAAATTCACCTTTAGCATGGGCTGTACATGCAAAAAATTAATTGCAGATGGTTGCTTGGTAGAAATCCTAAATTTCCGTCCATTTTGGATGACCAGCCTACAGCTTGGGAAGGGACTGCAATTAGCTCTGCCTTTTCTGAGCATTTAAATGGCAGTAGAAAAGCTTTTTTGGAAGCAGAAGTCTCTGAAAGAATTCGCAGAGCTTTAAGGCATAATGTACGGCCATCAAATACCGTTTTTCAGCTAGGAGACATAGTATACCAGAAGAGAGACAATTCTAATGAATGGAAAGGCCCAGGGAAGATCATAGGCATAGATGGCAAAATAATTATTTTGCAACATGGCAATCAAACTGTGAGGGTACATTCATCAAGGATAATGGGTACAGATTACAAATTTTCAAATTTAGACAGAGCAGACAGACATGACGGGGAACCAGGGTCATCTGGTACGCACGTGTTATAGAATTATGAGGACCAGTTAACTGAAATAGACAGGGTTTCTGTAGAGGAACACAACAATTCTGATGAATTAGAACAGGCCATTTTTCCGAAAGGGCAACTGCCAAAAGTTGGTATAAAAGTGACATACTTGCCTGAAGGGTCTAATCAATGGGAGGATGCAACTGTTATTAGTAGAGCAGGGAAGGCCACTGGAAAGTATAAACATTAGTTGAATGTACAACATTCAGGAGAGGGAGTCAAGAAAATGGATTGGGAACACGAAGTTCAATAATGGAGGGCACAGAAACGTAATGCCAGTTCAGATAGTACATCAGATAGTGAACAGGTCCGCAGGAAAATGTCGAGAAAGGACATCCCACAGCAGAAGGGAAAGATCAAGCAATAGCAGTACAGAACGAGATACCAGGCGGGAGACGGGACGTAGTTTATCAAGGTCTCGGAACATGAGTAAGACTACGAATACTAATAGGAGTAGAAGCCCACATGCATGTGAGATTTTGATGGCTTCCAATAAATTAGATGAAAATGATCTAAATTAGGTGCCAAACAGCAAGAACTGCATAGTTGGAGTGAATTTGGGGTAAACACGGAAGTACCGGATAGGGGACAAAGAGCTCTATCCCACAGATGGATTTGCATGGAAAAGGTTCTTCCGGGTGGAACTTATAAGGCAAAGGCCAGGCTTGTGGCAAGGGGATTTGAAGAAAACTTAGAAGATCAGGGTTTAAGGGTAGATTCACCTACGGCAGGAAAGGTTATTTTAAAGGTCTTCTTGGCTCTATTAGCCACAAAGGCATGGGAATGCAAATCTATAGATATAACAGCTGCCTTTTTGCAGGGGCATCAGCTCCAGAGAGACATTTTTCTCCATCCTCCTAAAGAGGCAGCTAACACAGAAGGGGTACTCTGGAAGTTGAACAAATATGTATCTGGATTAAATGGCCTGTCTAGAGCCTGGTATTTTTTGGTAAGGTCAGTTTTGTTAAAGTTAGGCTGTTGCCAGTTGAAAGCAGATCCGGCAATGTTTCACTGGCAATTTAAAGGAAATCTTTCTGGCACCTTTATGATGCATGTCGATGAATTTTGTGGGGTGGGACTAGTGATTTCGAAGCTATTGTAATCTCTGGTTTGAGGAAAGAATTCAGGGTTGGAAGTCAGGCTTCCGGTGCATTTAAATATATTGGACTGGAAATCGGACAGACTAAGTTAGGGGCAACTTTACGTCAGCAATCTTATTTGGAAAGCATCAGCCCAATAGCAATTAGTCGTGGCCGGGTTTCACAAAAAGACGCAATGGTTTCAAAGATGGAAAAAGAGCAACTGCGAAGTTTAACTGGGCAACTGTATTGGTTAGACTAGACCGGACGTGTGTTTTAATGTCTTAGAGTTGAGTATGAATGATCCCAAAGTGGAATACATAATAAGAGCAAACAAAGCGTTGGTCAAACTAAAAATGCAGGAGTGTGTTTTGAGGTTCCCGGTTTTAGGTGACCTTAGGCACTTGAAACTCATAGTTTATAGTGATGCGTCCTATGCAAATTTATGTGATGGGTTTCAAGCGCAGGAGGTTTTGGGGAACAATGGTAAATGTTGCCCTCCTGTGTGGGAAACAAAGAAAATAAGGCGAGTAGTCAAAAGCACTTTGGCTACTGAGACGTTAAGCCTTGTAGAGGCGGTGGATATGGTCTTTTATATATCCCAGATATTGACAGAAATTTTGGGATTAGGGGATTTGGGAAATATAGCTATTGACTGTCACATTGACAATAAACCCCTGTGGAAAATGTGCACTCCACAAAAAGTGTCAATGAAAAAAGTTAAGGATAGACATCGCAAGTTTGAAGTAGATGTTGGACAGAAGGGAAATAGCAAAAATTAAATGGGTCGACCGTAGCTATCAATTGTCAGACTGTTTTACAAAGAGAGGGGCTAGTTCACAGAAACGTTTGGATATTGTTAATGAAGGGCGCCTGTTTCTGTGACTTTTTTTCTCTTCCAACAAAAATGGAAAAAAAAGAAGGGATGAAATTGCATCTGTGTTTTTGAGTTTCTTGTAATTTTGTTTTCACCTAATTATTTTTTTCTCCAAGGAAGGGGAGACTGTTAAGTAAAGGGTTACGAGACATTCCAATTAGTTCTCTTATTTATGTTAAGTATCCAATAATTGACACTGATATGTAAAGCGGTGGCCTTTGTGTCAGGTGATGTGATGATAGAGCTTTGTGCAGAGTCTGTTGAAGTAAAATAAAGGTGTTTGTGAAAAAGAGCAGTACCTTTGACTCTTTATACAACAGCAGCTAAACGTATAACATTGTTTCCTCTGACTGGAAGGGGGGGGGGGTGTCACCAGTCTCAGGATCTGTGGTCGGCCATTTAGGACAGAGAGAAGGAGAAATCTCTTCACTCAGAGGGTGGTGAACCTGTGGATTTCTCTACCACAGAAGACTGTGGAGGTCAAGTCACTGAATATACTTAAGAAGAAAATAGATTTCTAGACTCTAAAGGTGTTAAGGGGTGTGGAGAGAGCATTGGAGTTTGGCAATTGAGGCCAAGGATCAGCCATGATCATGTTGAATGGTTGAGCAGGCCTGAAGGGCCGAATGGCCTACCTCCGCTCGGATTTTCAATTTCTTCTCATGGAAGGCTTACCTGGACCGGGTGGAGCTGAGTGGTGGTGCTGCCAATTCCTTCCACGGTAGTCACGGCGGTGTGGTGCAGGGAGCAGAGAGGCGCCAGGCAGGCATTCACAGCAATGTGTCTGGTGGTGACACGGTTAAGAAGGTTTGCTCACTGTATGGTGAGGACCAATGGAATGAAGAACAGTACATGCCCGTATACCATGCAGCAATGCCCATTTGCAATGGGTATAGTGTGGGGGAGGGGGTGCCTGTTTAGCTCAGTTGGCCTGTGGTCATCTGGGACTATGGCAATGTAACTTACTTACGGTGTGGTGGAGGGGCAGGTTAGCTGGAAAAAAACCGACAAGGTTAAAATTATTAAGCGTGGCACGCTTTGGAAAATTTTGTATTTTGGAATCTTTGCAATTTTCTACCCCGGAGGACTGTGGATGCTCCATCATTGAATACGGTGGCACAGTGATTAATTAGCACTGCTGCCTCACAGCACCAGGGACCCGGGCAGCACGGTGGCAACAGTGATTAGCACTGCTGCCTCACAGCACCAGGGACCCGGGAAGCACGGTGGCCCAGTGATTAGCACTGCTGCCTCAGAGCACCAGGGACTGGGGATGGCACGGTGGCACAGTGATTAGCACTGCTGCCTCAGAGCACCAGGGACCCGGGCAGCACGGTGACACAGTGATTAGCACTGCTGCCTCACAGCTCCAGGGACCCGGGTTCAATTCCGGCCTTGTCCAACTGTATGGAGTTTGCATTTTCTCCCCGTGTGTGCGTGGGTTTCCTCCGAGCGCTCGGGTTTCCTCCCACAGTCCAAAGATGTGCATGTTAGGTGGATTGACCATGAACATTTTCCCCTTAGTGTCCAAAGATGTGCGGGTTGGATGAGGTTGCGGGGATGGGGCAGGGGAATAGGCCTGGTTGGGGTGCACTTCCAGAGGGTCAGTGCAGACCCAATGGGTCGAATAGCCTCCTTCTGCACTGTCGGGATTCTATGGCTTTGAGGTTGATGAAGATTGTTGGGCCTTGGTGGAATTAAGGGATATGGGGAATGGGTGGGAATGAGGAGTTGAAATCCAAAATCGTAGAATCATAGAATTCACAGTGCAGAAGGAGGCCATTCGGCCCATCGAGTCTGCACCTGTCCTTGGAAAGAGCACGCTACTTTCAAAAAAATAATAATTTTAGATTACCCAATTATTTTTTCCAATTAATGGGCAATTTAGCGCGGCCAATCCACCTACTCTGCACATATATGGGTTGTGGGGGTGAAACCCACGCAAACACGGGAAGAATGTGCAAACTCCACACAGACAGTGATCCAGAGCCGGGATCGAACCTGGGACCTCAGTGCCGTGAGGCAGCTGTGCTAACCACTAGGCCACCGTGCTGCCCTAAGAGCACCCTACTTAAGCCCACATCACCCTATCTCCGTAACCCAGTAACCCCACCCAATCTTTTTGGGCACTAAGGGCAATTTAGTATGGCCAACCCACCTAACCCGCATATCTTTGGACTGTGGAAGGAAACCGGAGCATCCGGAGGAAACCCACGCAGAATCGGGGAGAACGTGCAGACTCCGCACAGACAGTGACCAAAGCCGGGAATCAAACCTGGGACCCTGGAGCTGCGAAGCAACTGTGCTAACCAGTGTGCGGCTGGGCCACCCTGATCAGCCATGATCGTATTGAATTCTGGAACAGTCTCGATGGGCCGCATGTCTATTCCGGTTCCTTTTCTAATGTTCTTGTGTTCTTGATTTTTATTCCCAAGGTTTCCATGCTTCATGTCTGGTTCAGTTGATTGCTATGAACAGTCAACAACATTATTAGTGAGTGCAGGGTCAATAGATTAGATGGGCCTTATTATCATCCCACCTCCAAATACACCCAATGAGAAACGGTATTAACATTGGATAAATGTCTGCTAATAGAGGCCACTGTGTTGCAACTCTCTGTCTCTGGCCTGCACTTTCTACTCATTTGCTTCCTCCACTGGGAGGAAGGGTGTGGTAGTCACCACTGATGTATATATTGTATATAGAGGATGTCGGTGTAGGTGATTTACGGTACGGGGGTAGTTTCCTACCTGCTGGCTCCGCCCAGAAGGCGGAGTATAAATATGTGTGCTCCTCGTACAGCAGCCATTTTGCCAGCTGCTGTCGGAGGCCACACATCTTAGTGTAATAAAGCCTCGATTACATCCAACTCTCGTCTTTGTGTAATTGATCGTGCATCAATTTATTACACTAAGTTTTCAGAAGATGAACCTTCGCATCAAGCCCGATCGCCTGCAGCTGCATCCACAATCAGACAACGCCAAAAAGGACTTTGAATATTGGCTAGCCTGTTTCGAAGCGTACATCGGGTCTGCGCCAGACCCAACTCCAGAAGCTCAGAAGATTCAGATCCTTTACACGCGGCTGAGCTCCAACGTCTTTCCACTTATCCAGGACGCGCCGACCTACGCAGACGCCATGGCACTACTGAAGGAAAACTACGCTCAGCGGACTAACACGCTCTACGCCAGGCACCTCCTCTCCAGTCGTCGTCAACTTCCTGGTGAGTCAGTGGAAGATTTCTGGCAGGCCCTGATTCCCCTAGTTAGAGACTGTGACTGTCAGGCCGTCGCGGCCACAGAACACTCGAACTTGCTCATGAGAGACGCTTTTGTTAAGGGGATAGGGTCCGATTACATCCGCCAGCGCCTCTTAGAATGGGCCACGCTCGACCTCGCAGAAACCAAAAAGCTAGCGCTCTCGCTTACGGTTGCTTCGCGCAACATCCAGGCCTATGCCCCCAACCGCGCGGCTCACCCCTCCTGTGCATCATGGACTCTGCAGACGGCCGCCCCATTGTGGACCCCACCAGCAACCGCCCTCAGCCAGCCCCACGCCTGTGCTGCGCGGCAGCCAACCAACCCTGGGGGGCCCAAATGCTACTTCTGTGGGCAGTCAAAACACCCCCGAGAGCGATGCCGGCCTGGAGCGCCCTCTGCAAGGCCTGTGGCAAGAAGGGGCACTTCGCTACGGTGTGCCAGGCCCGCTCAGTCGCCGCTATTGTCCCGGCACCCCCCCACGTGCGGCCAGTGGGCACCGCCATCTTCCCCTCCCTGGACCACGAGCGGCCTGTGGGCGCCGCCATTTTGTTCGGCCCCCGCCACTTGCAGCCTGTGGGTGACGCCATCTTGTTCTCCCCAGGATCGTCAGGCGCCGCCATCTAATTTTCCCCATGACACGTGCAGCCCATGGGCGCCGCCATCTTACCAGGACCCATGCCCCCCCGGGCACCTCATCTGTTCGCGCACTGCCCGCTACCGCCGACGACCAGCCAAGTCTCGCCTCGGTCACGATTGACCAGTCTCGCCCACACAACGTGGCAACGGCTTCTACCAACGTGTTGATCGATGGGCACGAGATCTCCTGCCTGCTGGACTCTGGGAGCACCGAGAGCTTCATTCACCCCGATACGGTAAGGCGCTGCTACCTCGCGGTACACCCCGCTAACCAGAGGATCTCCCTGGCTTCCAGGTCCCACTCCGTGGTGATCTGGGGGTATTGCATCGCCACTCTCACTGTCCAGGGCATGGAGTTCAGCGGCTTCCGCCTCTACGCCGTCCCCAACCTCTGTGCTGCCCTGCTACTCGGCATGGACTTCCAGGGCAACCTCCAGAGCCTAACACTGAAATTTGGCGGGCCCCTACCACCCCTTACTGTGTGCGGCCTTGTGACCCTAAAGGTCGACCCACCTTCCCTATTTGCAAACTTAACCCCGGATTGCAAACCCGTCGCCACCAGGAGCAGACGGTACAGCGCCCAGGACAGGACCTTCATCAGGTCAGAGGTCCAGCGACTGCTTCGGGAAGGCATCATCGAGGCCAGCAACAGCCCCTGGAGAGCCCAAGTGGTAGTTGTGAAAACTGGGGAGAAACACAGGATGGTCGTGGACTACAGCCAGACCATCAATAGGTACACGCAGCTCGACGCGTACCCCTCCCACGCATATCTGATATGGTCAATCAGATTGCACAGTACCGGGTCTTCGCAACTGTGGACCTGAAATCCACCTACCACCAGCTCCCCATCCATAAGGCGGACCACCCGTACACTGCCTTCGAGGCAGATGGCCGCCTTTATCACTTTCTTTGGGTTCCCTTTGGCGTCACCAACGGGGTCTCGGTTTTCCAACGGGAAATGGACCGAATGGTTGACCGGTACGGGCTGCAGGCCACTTTCCCGTACCTGGACAATGTCACCATCTGCAGCCACGATCAGCAGGACCATAACGCCAACCTTGCCAAATTTCTCCACACCGCCACTCTCCTCAACCTAACCTACAACAAGGAGAAGTGCGTGTTCAGCACAAACCGCTTAGCCAACTTCGGCTATGTGGTCCAGAACCGAGTTCTGGGGCCTGATCCTGACCGCATTCGCCCCCTCATAGAGCTCCCCGTCCCCCACTGCCCCAAGGCTCTCAAACTATGCAGACAAGGCCCGCCCACTCATTCAATCCACTCTTTTTCCCTTAACGGCCGATGCTCACCAGGCCTTCAACCGTATCAAGGCCGAAATGGCCGAGGCCGCGATGCACGCAGTCGAAGAGACATTACCATTCCAAGTCAAGAGTGATGCATCAGATGTCACTCTAGCCGCCACCCTCAACCAGGCAGGCAGGCCCATGGCGTTTTTTTCACAAACCCTACAAGTCTCTGAAATTCCACATTCCACCGTCGAGAAAGAGGCCCAAGCCATCGTTGAAGCTGTGTGGCATTGGAGGCATTACCTGGCCAGCAGGAGATTCACTCTCCTCACTGACCAACGGTCGGTTGCCTTTATGTTCAATAACACACAGCGGGGTAAGATTAAAAACGTTAAAATCTTGAGGTGGAGGATCGAGCTCTCCACCGACAACTACGAGATTTTGTATCGCCTCGATAAGCTCAACGAGCGCCCCGCTGCCCTATCCCGAGGTACATGTGCCAGTGCACAGGTGGACCAACTCCGGACTCTGCGCGACAAGCTCTGTCACCCGGGGGTCACACGTTTTTACCATTTCATCAAGGCCCTGCTCAACAGGGGTATCGCCTCGAGCAGGACGACCAGTTACAACCCCCGAGGAAACGGGCAGGTGGAGAGGGGGAATGGGACGGTCTGGAGGGCCGTCCAGCTGGCCCTACGGTCCAGAAATCTCCCGGCCTCCCACTGGCAGGCGGTCCTCCCCGACGCCTTGCACTCCATTCGGTCGCTCCTGTGCACTGCGACTAATGAAACACCCTATGAACGTCTCTTTGCCTTCCCTAGGAAGTCCACCTCCGGGGTGTCGCTCCCGACTTGGCTCGCAGCTCCAGGACCCGTACTCCTCCGTAAACACGTATGACTCCACAAGGCGGACCTGTTGGTTGAGAGGGTACAGCTACTCCACGCCAACCCACAGTACGCCTACGTAGCGTACCCCGACGGCCGCCAAGATACAGTCTCCCTCAGGGACCTGGCACCAGCTGGATCCGCACACTCACACCCTCCCGGCCCGGCGCCACCTACCCCTCCCCCGGCGCACCCAGCCGCAACCCCCAGGACAATCCGTCCTCCTCCTGCCCACACCCGGGGATGAAGAGGACTTCGACACACTCCCGGAGCCACCGAAGACCAGACCGACACCGGAATCGCCGCCAGCACTGCGGCGCTCCCAACGGCAGATCAAGGCTCCGGACCGACTGAATCTGTAACATGACCTGGACTTTTAAAACATCATCACTCTGTATATAATTTTCCCCTCCACCCCGCTGGACTCAATTTTTTTTTCTCTCTGTACTTTAAAACGTCTACCTGTATATAGCTCTCCACCACCCCCGCCGGACTCAATTTTAACAGGGAGTGAATGTGGTAGTCACCACTGATGTATATACTGTATATAGAGGATGTCGGTGTAGGTGTTTTACGGTAAGGCCCCTGTACTACAGGTACGGGGGTAGTTCCCTGCCTGCTGGCTCCGCCCAATAGGCAGAGTATAAATATGTGTGCTCCTCGTACAGCAGCCATTTTGCCAGCTGCTGTAGGAGGCCACACATCTTAGTGTAATAAAGCCTCGATTGCATTCAACTCTCTTTGTGTAATTGATCGTACATCAAAGGGATCTTATGCTCTCCCCCATGGTAGGTTTGTTAGCAGGGGAGGGCATTTAATCAGGTGGCATCCCACCACCTTCCTGTCTCCATCTTGATTAAGTCCGTAGCAGAAAAGCCCATGGATGTCCCTCTTGTCCTGCCGTCAACTGAGGTTCTGGACTGGACAATTACATAGAACATAAAACTGCACCGACCCCCTTAAGCCCTCCCTTCCACCCTATCCCCGTAACCCAATAACCCCTCCTAACCTTTTTTTGGTCACCAAGGGCAATTTATCATTGCCAGTCCACTTAACCTGCACGTCTTTGGACTATGGGAGGAAACCGGAGCACCCGGAGGAAACCCACGCAGACACGGTGAGAACGTGCAGACTCCGCACAGTGACCCAGCGGGGAATCGAACCTGGGACTCTGGCGCTGTAAAGCCACAGTGCTATCCACTTGTGCTCCTGTGCTGCCCAACTTGAATTACTACAACTTGAGGGCCTATCCAGCTGCTGCTAGTATTACTCATGGCAGGCAGGGCGCTAGACAATCTGGGAGTATGACAAGAAAACCGTAGCAAATTTGTTTGAAGCTCCTGGAAGGGTGGCGGTTGGGGAGCTGCCTTATTCAAAGACACTCAGTACCTGATCAAGGGACCAACATCAGGAAGTGGGCTGGGGAGGGGGGAGTTGGGGGACCCACTGAAAACCAATTCCCCCTACCCTTGCGTCCTTCCTATCAGCCACCCTCTTCCCCATGACCCTCATTTAATTACAGTCCCCCATCCCCTCTCCTGGAATCACTCACCTGTGCCTGGATCATTTCTCAATCTGAGGCCTCAGGTGGGTGTCATACCAGCAGTAGCCACCGCCTTCCCAGTAGCGCTAATGAGTACAGAAGAGCTGCCCACCCCTGATTTGCTGGCAGCTCTCAGCCAGTGGGAGGTCTGCCCCTCTGGGGTCCTTGAACCCCGGAAAGGCCCCCTGCTACCCTGTAAAGTGCCTGAGTGGCACAAGATGAGGCACGCTTTCTCAAATCGAGATGACAGAGGGCTCTCTCGCTGGCTCTCTGCTGGATTTCACTTGGGAGTGTGGGATGACAGAATTAACAAGACTGAAAATAATTGGTCAAAGTGACCCTGCCAGTAATCAGGCACGAAACAACTTTGCAAAGTTTATGATATGAGGCAAATTTACTTGACAAAAAATGAACAAGCAATTAGCTTTACAGTAAGTTCTTGAGTTGGCAATATAATAAAAATAGTCTCCAAAACTAGGAATTGATCTATTTTTTCGGGATGAGTTTGGTATTCATCATTTTCACCTTTATCATCTGGGCACATGGATTAGATCAGCCGCCCATTGACTACACTCTGTTGAATAAGTGATGGGGTCAATCCACTTCACCAGAGGACCACTCAGGTGGTGACAGACAGAAAAACCCTTCTGTGTTTCCTCTCTTACAGAAAGGTTAATGTTGGCTCTGCTTGGTAACCTTGAAAATGGCTCCCAGTCGGCGGAGGAAGGTAAAGGGAACAGTTGATTCGACTGAGGAGCAGGACACCCATGTTTAGGCCGGATGCAGGAATTAGCATTGTCAATGGTTCGAGGGAGAGGATTGTTCAATGGACAGAGTGAATCGCTGATCGGGTCTTTACTATCTTTCTATTCTCTTCGCGTATGCTTGAAATGAGAATTGAGTGTTTTCAGTGCTCCATATAATTGTTAGCGAAAGGATACATGACCTTCTTCCGAAATGGGTTATACTTGGAGACCATCACAGTGCAGGAGCCACATCCTCCTTCTCCGCAGCCTAGCTTGCTCCCAGTCAGACACACTGACGCAATTGGTTGTGTTAAGGAAAGTATTGTTCAGTTGTTACATAATTGCTGCACACCAATCTAAACTTACCTAGATGATTGTACTCAATGTTGTTCCTCAGGTTGCAGAGTGAGTAATACAGGACCACCAACATGCATAATCACTACAGCATTCCAAGGAGGAGGCCTGTCACCACATTCCCAGAGTAAAAAAGAATGGGGCATGAGTGGGAATTTGCCAGTAATGCCCCATCATATGGACACATTATTGCTAAAAAAAAACTGTCCAAAGAAGTTTAGCATGAGTTTAAATGATGTATTTACAGTGAAACCAACTGGGCCAGTGATGGATTTACAGTGAAACCAGTTGAGCCAGTGATGGGCTTACAGTGAAACCAGTTGGGCCAGTGATGGATTTACAGTGAAACCAGTTGGGCAAGTTATGGTTTACAGTGAAACCAGATGGGCAAGTTATGGATTTACAGTGAAACCAGTTGAGCCAGTGATGGACTTACAGTGAAACCAGTTGGGCCAGTGATGGATATACAGTGAAACCAGTTGGGCAAGTTATGGATTTACAGTGAAACCAGTTGAGCCAGTGATGGGCTTACAGTGAAACCAGTGGAGCCAGTGATGGATTTACAGTGAAACCAGTTGAGCCAGTGATGGGCTTACAGTGAAACCAGTTGGGCCAGTGATGGATTTACAGTGAAACCAGTTGGGCAAGTTATGGTTTACAGTGAAACCAGATGGGCAAGTTATGGATTTACAGTGAAACCAGTTGAGCCAGTGATGGACTTACAGTGAAACCAGTTGGGCCAGTGATGGATATACAGTGAAACCAGTTGGGCAAGTTATGGATTTACAGTGAAACCAGTTGAGCCAGTGATGGGCTTACAGTGAAACCAGTGGAGCCAGTGATGGATTTATAGTGACACCAGTTCGGCCAGTGATGGACTTACAGTGAAACCAGTTGGGCCAGTGATGCATTTACAGTGAAATGAGCTGGGCAAATGATGGATTTACAGTGAAAACAATTGGGCCAGTAATGGATTTATGGTTAAACCAATTGGGCCAGTGATGGATTTACAGTGAAACCACTTGAGACAGTGAAGGGCTTACAGTGAAACTAGTGTGGCCAGTGATGTCAAGGTGTTACAGTTAAATAAAGGTAACTACAGGGGCATGAGGGAGGAACTGATGAAAATTGACTGGGAGCAGAGCCTAGTGGGAAAGACAGTAGAACAGCAATGGCAGGAGTTTCTGGGAGTAATTGAGGACACAGTACAGAGGTTCATCCCAAAGAAAAGAAAGGTTATCAGAGGGGGGATTAGGCAGCCATGGCTGACAAAGGAAGTTAGGGAATGCATCAAAGCAAAAGAGAAAGCCTATAATGTGGCAAAGAGTAGTGGGAAGTCAGAAGATTGGGAAGACTACAAAAACAAACAGAGGATAACAAAGAGAGAAATAAGGAAAGAGAGGATCAATTATGAAGGTAGGCTAGCCAGTAACATTAGGAATGATAGTAAAAGTTTATTTAAATACATTAAAAACAAACGGGAGGCAAAAGTCGACATTAGGCCGCTCCAAAATGACGCTGGTAATCTAGTGATGGGAGACAAGGAAATAGCTGAGGAACTAAATAAGTACTTTGCGTCAGTCTTCACAGTAGAAGACATGAGTAATATCCCAACAATTTCGGAGAGTCAGGGGGCAGAGTTGAATATGGTAGCCATCACAAAGGAGAAAGTGCTAGAGAAAATAAGAGGTCTAAAAATTGATAAATCTCCGGGCCCAGATGGGTTACATCCTAGCGTTCTAAAGGAGATAGCTGAAGAAATAGTGGAGGCGTTAGTTATGATCTTTCAAAAGTCACTGGAGTCAGGGAAAGTCCCAGAGGATTGGAAAATGGCTGTTCAAGAAGGGAACAAGGAAAAAGATGGAAAATTATAGGCCAATTAGCCTAACCTCAGTTGTTGGCAAGATTCTCGAATCCATTGTTAAGGATGAGATTTCTAAATTCTTGGAAGTGCAGGGTCGGATTAGGACAGTCAGCATGGATTTAATAAGGGGAGGTCGTGCCTGACAAACCTGTTAGAGTTCTTTGAAGAGATAACAAATAGACCAAGGAGAGCCAATGGATGTTATCTATCTTGACTTCCAAAAGGCCTTTGATAAGGTGCCTCACGAGAGACTGCTGAGTAAAATAAGGGCCCATGGTATTCGAGGCAAGGTACTAACATGGATTGACAATTGGCTGTCAGGCAGAAGGCAGAGAGTTGGGATAAAAGGTTCTTTTTCGGAATGGCAACCGGTGATGAGTGGTGTCCCGCAGGGTTCAGTGTTGGGGCCACAGCTGTTCTCTTTATATATTAACGATCTAGATGACGGGACTGGGGGCATTCTGGCTAAGTTTGCCGATGATACAAAGATAGGTGGAGGGGCAGGTAGTATGGAGGAGGTGGGGCGGCTGCAGAAAGATTTAGACAGTTTAGGAGAGTGGTCCAAGAAATGGCTGATGAAATTCAACGTGGACAAGTGTGAGGTCTTGCACTTTGGAAAAAAGAATAGAGGCATGGACTATTTTCTAAACGGTGACAAAATTCATAATGCTGAAGTGCAAAGGGACTTGGGAGTCCTAGTCCAGGATTCTCTAAAGGTAAACTTGCAGGCTGAGTCCGTAATTAAGAAAGGAAATGCAATGTTGACATTTATCTCAAGAGGCTTGGAATATAAAAGCAGGGATGTACTTCTGAAGCTTTATAAAGCATTAGTTAGGCCCCATTTAGAATACTGTGAGCAATTTTGGGCCCCACACCTCAGGAAGGACATACTGGCACTGGAGCGGGTCCAGCGGAGATTCACACGGATGATCCCAGCAATGGTAGGCCTAACATACGATGAACGTCTGAGGATCCTGGGATTATATTCATTTGAGTTTAGGAGGTTGAGGGGAGACCTAATAGAAACTTACAAGATAATGAATGGCTTAAATCGGGTGGATGTAGGGAAGTTGTTTCCATTAGCAGGGGAGACTAGGACCCGGGGGGCACAGCCTTAGAATACAAGGGAGTCACTTTAGAACAGACATGAGGAGAAATTTCTTCAGCCAGAGAGTGGTGGGTCTGTGGAATTCATTGCCACAGAGGGCGGTGGAGGCCGGGACGTTGAGTGTCTGTAAGACAGAAGTTGATAAATTCTTGACTTCTCGAGGAATTAAGGGCTATGGAGAGAGAGCGGGTAAATGGAGTTGAAATCAGCCATGATTGAATGGTGGAGTGAACTCGATGGGCCGAATGGCCTTACGTCCGCTCCTATGTCTTATGGTCTTATGGTCTTACAGTGAAACAAGATGAGCCAATGGTGGATTACAGTAAAACCAGTTGGGCCAGTGATGGATTTATTGTGAAACCAGTTGGGCCAGTGATGGATTTACAGTGAAACCAGTTGGACCAGTCTTGGATTTATTGTGAAACCAGTTGGGCCAGCGATGGATTTATTGTGAAACCAGTTGGACCAGTGAAGGATTTATTGTGAAACCAGTTGGGCAAGTGATGGATTTACAGTGAAACCAGTTGGTCCAGTGATGGATTTACAGTGAAACCTGTTGGGCCAGTGATGGATTTACAGTGAAACCAGTTGGACCAGTGTTGGATTTATTGTGAAACCAGTTGGGCCAGCGATGGATTTATTGTGAAACCAGTTGGACCAGTGATGGATTTATTGTGAAACCAGTTGGGCCAGTGATGGATTTACAGTGAAACCAGTTGGTCCAGTGATGGATTTACAGTGAAACCTGTTGGGCCAGTGATGGATTTACAGTGAAACCAGTTGGGCCAGTGATGGATCTATTATGAAACCAGTTGGTCCAGTGATGGATTTACAGTGAAACCAGTTGGACCAGTGATGGATTTATTGTGAAACCAGTTGGGCCAGTGATGGATTTACAGTGAAACCAGTTGGTCCAGTGATGGATTTACAGTGAAACCTGTTGGGCCAGTGATGGATTTACAGTGAAACCAGTTGGTCCAGTGATGGATTTACAGTGAAACCAGTTGGGCCAGTGATGGATTTACAGTGAAACCAGTTGGGCCAGTGATGGATTTATTGTGAAACCTGTTGGGCCAGTGATGGATTTACAGTGAAACCTGTTGGTCCAGTGATGGATTTACAGTGAAACCAGTTGGTCCAGTGATGGATTTACAGTGAAACCAGTTGGGCCAGTGATGGATTTATTGTGAAACCAGTTGGGCCAGCGATGGATTTATTGTGAAACCAGTTGGGCCAGTGATGGATTTACAGTGAAACCAGTTGGTCCAGTGACGGATTTACAGTGAAACCTGTTGGGCCAGTGATGGATTTACAGTGAAACCAGTTGGGCCAGTGATGGATCTATAGTGAAACCAGTTGGTCCAGTGATGGATTTACAGTGAAACCAGTTGGACCAGTGATGGATTTATTGTGAAACCAGTTGGGCCAGTGATGGATTTACAGTGAAACCAGTTGGGCCAGTGATGGATTTACAGTGAAACCTGTTGGGCCAGTGATGGATTTGCAGTGAAACCAGTTGGTCCAGTGATGGATTTACAGTGAAACCAGTTGGGCCAGTGATGGATTTACAGTGAAACCAGTTGGGCCAGTGATGGATTTATTGTGAAACCTGTTAGGCCAGTGATGGATTTACAGTGAAACCTGTTGGTCCAGTGATGGATTTACAGTGAAACCAGTTGGTCCAGTGATGGATTTACAGTGAAACCAGTTGGGCCAGTGATGGATTTATTGTGAAACCAGTTGGGCCAGCGATGGATTTATTGTGAAACCAGTTGGGCCAGTGATGGATTTATTGTGAAACCTGTTGGGCCAGTGATGGATTTACAGTGAAACCTGTTGGTCCAGTGATGGATTTACAGTGAAACCAGTTGGTCCAGTGATGGATTTACAGTGAAACCAGTTGGGCCAGTGATGGATTTATTGTGAAACCAGTTGGGCCAGCGATGGATTTATTGTGAAACCAGTTGGGCCAGTGATGGATTTACAGTGAAACCAGTTGGTCCAGTGATGGATTTACAGTGAAACCTGTTGGGCCAGCGATGGATTTACAGTGAAACCAGTTGGGCCAGTGATGGATCTATTGTGAAACCAGTTGGTCCAGTGATGGATTTACAGTGAAACCAGTTGGACCAGTGATGGATTTACAGTGAAACCTGTTGGGCCAGTGATGGATTTACAGTGAAACCAGTTGGTCCAGTGATGGATTTACAGTGAAACCTGTTGGGCCAGTGATGGATTTACAGTGAAACCAGTTGGGCCAGTGATGGATCTATTGTGAAACCAGTTGGTCCAGTGATGGATTTACAGTGAAACCAGTTGGACCAGTGATGGATTTATTGTGAAACCAGTTGGGCCAGTGATGGATTTACAGTGAAACCAGTTGGGCCAGTGATGGATTTACAGTGAAACCTGTTGGGCCAGTGATGGATTTACAGTGAAACCAGTTGGTCCAGTGATGGATTTACAGTGAAACCAGTTGGGCCAGTGATGGATTTACAGTGAAACCAGTTGGGCCAGTGATGGATTTATTGTGAAACCTGTTGGGCCAGTGATGGATTTACAGTGAAACCTGTTGGTCCAGTGATGGATTTACAGTGAAACCAGTTGGTCCAGTGATGGATTTACAGTGAAACCAGTTGGGCCAGTGATGGATTTATTGTGAAACCAGTTGGGCCAGCGATGGATTTATTGTGAAACCAGTTGGGCCAGTGATGGATTTACAGTGAAACCAGTGGGTCCAGTGATGGATTTACAGTGAAACCTGTTGGGCCAGCGATGGATTTACAGGGAAACCAGTTGGGCCAGTGATGGATCTATTGTGAAACCAGTTGGTCCAGTGATGGATTTACAGTGAAACCAGTTGGACCAGTGATGGATTTACAGTGAAACCTGTTGGGCCAGTGATGGATTTACAGTGAAACCAGTTGGTCCAGTGATGGATTTACAGTGAAACCAGTTGGGCCAGTGATGGATTTACAGTGAAACCAGTTGGGCCAGTGATGGATTTACAGTGAAACCAGTTGGGCCAGTGATGGATCTATTGTGAAACCAGTTGGTCCAGTGATGGATTTACAGTGAAACCAGTTGGACCAGTGATGGATTAATTGTGAAACCAGTTGGGCCAGTGATGGATTTACAGTGAAACCAGTTGGGCCAGTGATGGTTTACAGTGAAACCAGTTAGTCCAGTGATGGATTTACAGTGAAACCAGTTGGGCCAGTGATGGATTTACAGTGGAACCAGTTGGGCCAGTGATGGATTTACAGTGAAACCTGTTGGGCCAGTGATGGATTTACAGTGAAACCAGTTGGTCCAGTGATGGATTTACAGTGAAACCAGTTGGGCCAGTGATGGATTTACAGTGAAACCAGTTGGGCCAGTGATGGATTTATTGTGAAACCTGTTGGGCCAGTGATGGATTTACAGTGAAACCTGTTGGTCCAGTGATGGATTTACAGTGAAACCAGTTGGTCCAGTGATGGATTTACAGTGAAACCAGTTGGGCCAGTGATGGATTTATTGTGAAACCAGTTGGGCCAGCGATGGATTTATTGTTAAACCAGTTGGGCCAGTGATGGATTTACAGTGAAACCAGTTGGTCCAGTGATGGATTTACAGTGAAACCTGTTGGGCCAGGGATGGATTTACAGTGAAACCAGTTGGGCCAGTGATGGATCTATTGTGAAACCAGTTGGTCCAGTGATGGATTTACAGTGAAACCAGTTGGACCAGTGATGGATTTACAGTGAAACCTGTTGGGCCAGTGATGGATTTACAGTGAAACCAGTTGGTCCAGTGATGGATTTACAGTGAAACCTGTTGGGCCAGTGATGGATTTACAGTGAAACCAGTTGGGCCAGTGATGGATCTATTGTGAAACCAGTTGGTCCAGTGATGGATTTACAGTGAAACCAGTTGGACCAGTGATGGATTTATTGTGAAACCAGTTGGGCCAGTGATGGATTTACAGTGAAACCAGTTGGGCCAGTGATGGATTTACAGTGAAACCTGTTGGGCCAGTGATGGATTTACAGTGAAACCAGTTGGTCCAGTGATGGATTTACAGTGAAACCAGTTGGGCCAGTGATGGATTTACAGTGAAACCAGTTGGGCCAGTGATGGATTTATTGTGAAACCTGTTAGGCCAGTGATGGATTTACAGTGAAACCTGTTGGTCCAGTGATGGATTTACAGTGAAACCAGTTGGTCCAGTGATGGATTTACAGTGAAACCAGTTGGGCCAGTGATGGATTTATTGTGAAACCAGTTGGGCCAGCGATGGATTTATTGTGAAACCAGTTGGGCCAGTGATGGATTTACAGTGAAACCAGTTGGGCCAGTGATGGATTTATTGTTAAACCTGTTGGGCCAGTGATGGATTTACAGTGAAACCTGTTGGTCCAGTGATGGATTTACAGTGAAACCAGTTGGTCCAGTGATGGATTTACAGTGAAACCAGTTGGGCCAGTGATGGATTTATTGTGAAACCAGTTGGGCCAGCGATGGATTTATTGTGAAACCAGTTGGGCCAGTGATGGATTTACAGTGAAACCAGTTGGTCCAGTGATGGATTTACAGTGAAACCTGTTGGGCCAGCGATGGATTTACAGTGAAACCAGTTGGGCCAGTGATGGATCTATTGTGAAACCAGTTGGTCCAGTGATGGATTTACAGTGAAACCAGTTGGACCAGTGATGGATTTACAGTGAAACCTGTTGGGCCAGTGATGGATTTACAGTGAAACCAGTTGGTCCAGTGATGGATTTACAGTGAAACCTGTTGGGCCAGTGATGGATTTACAGTGAAACCAGTTGGGCCAGTGATGGATTTATTGTGAAACCTGTTGGGCCAGTGATGGATTTACAGTGAAACCTGTTGGTCCAGTGATGGATTTACAGTGAAACCAGTTGGTCCAGTGATGGATTTACAGTGAAACCAGTTGGGCCAGTGATGGATTTATTGTGAAACCAGTTGGGCCAGCGATGGATTTATTGTGAAACCAGTTGGGCCAGTGATGGATTTACAGTGAAACCAGTT
This sequence comes from Scyliorhinus torazame, assembly GCF_047496885.1. NCBI lineage: Eukaryota > Metazoa > Chordata > Chondrichthyes > Carcharhiniformes > Scyliorhinidae > Scyliorhinus > Scyliorhinus torazame. The sequence continues at coordinate 328,797,028 of NC_092710.1, forward strand.
GGTCCAGTGATGGATTTACAGTGAAACCTGTTGGGCCAGCGATGGATTTACAGTGAAACCAGTTGGGCCAGTGATGGATCTATTGTGAAACCAGTTGGTCCAGTGATGGATTTACAGTGAAACCAGTTGGACCAGTGATGGATTTACAGTGAAACCTGTTGGGCCAGTGATGGATTTACAGTGAAACCAGTTGGTCCAGTGATGGATTTACAGTGAAACCTGTTGGGCCAGTGATGGATTTACAGTGAAACCAGTTGGGCCAGTGATGGATCTATTGTGAAACCAGTTGGTCCAGTGATGGATTTACAGTGAAACCAGTTGGACCAGTGATGGATTTATTGTGAAACCAGTTGGGCCAGTGATGGATTTACAGTGAAACCAGTTGGGCCAGTGATGGATTTACAGTGAAACCTGTTGGGCCAGTGATGGATTTACAGTGAAACCAGTTGGTCCAGTGATGGATTTACAGTGAAACCAGTTGGGCCAGTGATGGATTTACAGTGAAACCAGTTGGGCCAGTGATGGATTTATTGTGAAACCTGTTGGGACAGTGATGGATTTACAGTGAAACCTGTTGGTCCAGTGATGGATTTACAGTGAAACCAGTTGGTCCAGTGATGGATTTACAGTGAAACCAGTTGGGCCAGTGATGGATTTATTGTGAAACCAGTTGGGCCAGCGATGGATTTATTGTGAAACCAGTTGGGCCAGTGATGGATTTACAGTGAAACCAGTTGGTCCAGTGATGGATTTACAGTGAAACCTGTTGGGCCAGCGATGGATTTACAGGGAAACCAGTTGGGCCAGTGATGGATCTATTGTGAAACCAGTTGGTCCAGTGATGGATTTACAGTGAAACCAGTTGGACCAGTGATGGATTTACAGTGAAACCTGTTGGGCCAGTGATGGATTTACAGTGAAACCAGTTGGTCCAGTGATGGATTTACAGTGAAACCAGTTGGGCCAGTGATGGATTTACAGTGAAACCAGTTGGGCCAGTGATGGATTTATTGTGAAACCTGTTGGGCCAGTGATGGATTTACAGTGAAACCTGTTGGTCCAGTGATGGATTTACAGTGAAACCAGTTGGTCCAGTGATGGATTTACAGTGAAACCAGTTGGGCCAGTGATGGATTTATTGTGAAACCAGTTGGGCCAGCGATGGATTTATTGTGAAACCAGTTGGGCCAGTGATGTATTTACAGTGAAACCAGTTGGGCCAGTGATGGATTTACAGTGAAACCAGTTGGGCCAGTGATGGATTTACAGTGAATCCAGTTGGGCCAGTGATGGATTTACAGTGAAACCAGTTGGTCCAGTGATGGATTTACAGTGAAACCAGTTGGGCCAGTGATGGATTTACAGTGAAACCAGTTGGGCCAGTGATGGATCTATTGTGAAACCTGTTGGTCCAGTGATGGATTTACAGTGAAACCAGTTGGGCCAGTGATGGATTTACAGTGAAACCAGTTAGGCCAGTGATGGATTTACAGTGAAACCAGTTAGGCCAGTGATGGATTTACAGTGAAACCAGTTGGGCCAGTGATGGATTTATTGTGAAACCAGTTGGGCCAGTGATGGATTTACAGTGAAACCAGTTGGGCCAGTGATGGATTTACAGTGAAACCTGTTGGGCCAGTGATGGATCTATTGTGAAACCAGTTGGGCCAGTGATGGATTTACAGTGAAACCAGTTGGGCCAGTGATGGATTTACAGTGAAACCTGTTGGGCCAGTGATGGATCTATTGTGAAACCAGTTGGGCCAGTGATGGATTTACAGTGAAACCAGTTGGACCAGTGATGGATTTACAGTGAAACCTGTTGGGCCAGTGATGGATTTACAGTGAAACCAGTTGGACCAGTGATGGATTTATTGTGAAACCAGTTGGGCCAGTGATGGATTTACAGTGAAACCAGTTGGTCCAGTGATGGATTTACAGTGAAACCTGTTGGGCCAGTGATGGATTTACAGTGAAACCAGTTGGGCCAGTGAGGAATCTATTGTGAAACCAGTTGGTCCAGTGATGGATTTACAGTGAAACCAGTTGGACCAGTGATGGATTAATTGTGAAACCAGTTGGGCCAGTGATGGATTTACAGTGAAACCAGTTGGGCCAGTGATGGATTTACAGTGAAACCTGTTGGGCCAGTGATGGATTTACAGTGAAACCAGTTGGTCCAGTGATGGATTTACAGTGAAACCAGTTGGGCCAGTGATGGATTTACAGTGAAACCAGTTGGGCCAGTGATGGATTTATTGTGAAACCTGTTGGGCCAGTGATGGATTTACAGTGAAACCTGTTGGTCCAGTGATGGATTTACAGTGAAACCAGTTGGTCCAGTGATGGATTTACAGTGAAACCAGTTGGGCCAGTGATGGATTTATTGTGAAACCAGTTGGGCCAGCGATGGATTTATTGTGAAACCAGTTGGGCCAGTGATGGATTTACAGTGAAACCAGTTGGTCCAGTGATGGATTTACAGTGAAACCTGTTGGGCCAGCGATGGATTTACAGTGAAACCAGTTGGGCCAGTGATGGATCTATTGTGAAACCAGTTGGTCCAGTGATGGATTTACAGTGAAACCAGTTGGACCAGTGATGGATTTACAGTGAAACCAGTTGGTCCAGTGATGGATTTACAGTGAAACCTGTTGGGCCAGCGATGGATTTACAGTGAAACCAGTTGGGCCAGTGATGGATCTATTGTGAAACCAGTTGGTCCAGTGATGGATTTACAGTGAAACCAGTTGGACCAGTGATGGATTTACAGTGAAACCTGTTGGGCCAGTGATGGATTTACAGTGAAACCAGTTGGTCCAGTGATGGATTTACAGTGAAACCAGTTGGGCCAGTGATGGATTTACAGTGAAACCAGTTGGGCCAGTGATGGATTTATTGTGAAACCTGTTGGGCCAGTGATGGATTTACAGTGAAACCTGTTGGTCCAGTGATGGATTTACAGTGAAACCAGTTGGTCCAGTGATGGATTTACAGTGAAACCAGTTGGGCCAGTGATGGATTTATTGTGAAACCAGTTGGGCCAGCGATGGATTTATTGTGAAACCAGTTGGGCCAGTGATGTATTTACAGTGAAACCAGTTGGGCCAGTGATGGATTTACAGTGAAACCAGTTGGGCCAGTGATGGATTTACAGTGAATCCAGTTGGGCCAGTGATGGATTTACAGTGAAACCAGTTGGTCCGGTGATGGATTTACAGTGAAACCAGTTGGGCCAGTGATGGATTTACAGTGAAACCAGTTGGGCCAGTGATGGATCTATTGTGAAACCTGTTGGTCCAGTGATGGATTTACAGTGAAACCAGTTGGGCCAGTGATGGATTTACAGTGAAACCAGTTAGGCCAGTGATGGATTTACAGTGAAACCAGTTAGGCCAGTGATGGATTTACAGTGAAACCAGTTGGGCCAGTGATGGATTTATTGTGAAACCAGTTGGGCCAGTGATGGATTTACAGTGAAACCAGTTGGGCCAGTGATGGATTTACAGTGAAACCTGTTGGGCCAGTGATGGATCTATTGTGAAACCAGTTGGGCCAGTGATGGATTTACAGTGAAATCAGTTGGGCCAGTGATTATCATAGATTATCATAGAATTTACAGTGCAAAAGGAGGCCATTCGGTCCATCGGGTCTGCACCGGCACTTGGAAAGAGCACCCTATCCAAGGTCAACACCGCCACTCTATCCCCATAACCCCGTACCCCCACCCAACACTAAGGGCAATTTTGGACACTAAGGACAATTTATCATGGCCAATCCACCTTAACTGCACATCTGTGGACTGCAGGAGGAAACCGGAGCACCCGGAGGAAACCCACGCACACACGGGGAGGATGTGCAGACGCCGCACAGACAGTGACCCAGCGGGGAATAGAACCTGGGGCCCTGGAGCTGTGAAGCAATTGTGCTATCCACAATGCTACCGTGCTGCCCAGTGATGGATTCACAGTGAAGCCAGTTGAGCCATGGATAGATTTACAGTGAAACCAGTTGGTCCAGTGATGGATTTACAGTGAAACCAATTTGTCCAGCGGTGGCTTCACAGTGAAAGGAGTTGGGCCAGTGGTGGATTTACAGTGAAACGAGTTGGGCCAGTGATGGATTTACAATGAAACCAGTTGAGCCATGGATGGATTTACAGTGAAACCAGTTGGACCAGTGATGGACTTACAATGAAACCAGTTGGGCGAGTGATGGATTTACAGTGAAACCAGTTGTGCCAGTGATGGATTTACAGTGAAACCAGTTGGGCCAGTGATGGATTTACAGTGAAACCAATTGGACCAGTGATGGATTTACAGTGAATCTAATTGAGCCAGTAATGGTTTTACAGTGAAACGAGTTGGGCTAGTGATGGATTTACAGTGAAACCAGTTGTGCCACTGATGGATTTACAGTGAAGCCAGCTGAGCCAGTGATGAGCTTACAGTGGAACCAGTTGCGCCAGTGATGGACTTACAATGAAACCAGTTGGGCCAATGATGTATTTACAGTGAAACCAGTTGGGCCAGTGATGGATTTACAGTGAAACCAGTTGGGCCAGTGATGGATTTACAGTGAATCCAGTTGGTCCAGTGATGGATTTACAGTGAAACCAGTTGGTCCAGTGATGGATTTACAGTGAAACCAGTTGGGCCAGTGATGGATTTACAGTGAAACCAGTTGGGCCAGTGATGGATCTATTGTGAAACCTGTTGGTCCAGTGATGGATTTACAGTGAAACCAGTTGGGCCAGTGATGGATTTACAGTGAAACCAGTTAGGCCAGTGATGGATTTACAGTGAACTCAGTTAGGCCAGTGATGGATTTACAGTGAAACCAGTTGGGCCAGTGATGGATTTATTGTGAAACCAGTTGGGCCAGTGATGGATTTACAGTGAAACCAGTTGGGCCAGTGATGGATTTACAGTGAAACCTGTTGGGCCAGTGATGGATCTATTGTGAAACCAGTTGGGCCAGTGATGGATTTACAGTGAAATCAGTTGGGCCAGTGATTATCATAGATTATCATAGAATTTACAGTGCAAAAGGAGGCCATTCGGTCCATCGGGTCTGCACCGGCACTTGGAAAGAGCACCCTATCCAAGGTCAACACCGCCACTCTATCCCCATAACCCAGTACCCCCACCCAACACTAAGGGCAATTTTGGACACTAAGGACAATTTATCATGGCCAATCCACCTAACCTGCACATCTGTGGACTGCAGGAGGAAACCGGAGCACCCGGAGGAAACCCACGCACACACGGGGAGGATGTGCAGACGCCGCACAGACAGTGACCCAGCGGGGAATCGAACCTGGGGCCCTGGAGCTGTGAAGCAATTGTGCTATCCACAATGCTACCGTGCTGCCCAGTGATGGATTCACAGTGAAGCCAGTTGAGCCATGGATAGATTTACAGTGAAACCAGTTGGTCCAGTGATGGATTTACAGTGAAACCAATTTGTCCAGCGGTGGCTTCACAGTGAAAGGAGTTGGGCCAGTGGTGGATTTACAGTGAAACGAGTTGGGCCAGTGATGGATTTACAGTGAAACCAGTTGAGCCATGGATGGATTTACAGTGAAACCAGTTGGACCAGTGATGGACTTACAATGAAACCAGTTGGGCGAGTGATGGATTTACAGTGAAACCAGTTGTGCCAGTGATGGATTTACAGTGAAACCAGTTGGGCCAGTGATGGATTTACAGTGAAACCAATTGGACCAGTGATGGATTTACAGTGAATCTAATTGAGCCAGTAATGGTTTTACAGTGAAACGAGTTGGGCTAGTGATGGATTTACAGTGAAACCAGTTGTGCCACTGATGGATTTACAGTGAAGCCAGCTGAGCCAGTGATGAGCTTACAGTGGAACCAGTTGCGCCAGTGATGGACTTACAATGAAACCAGTTGGGCCAGTGATGGATTTACAGTGAAACCAGTTGCGCCAGTGATGGACTTACAATGAAACCAGTGGGGCCAGTGATGGACTTACAGTGAAACCAATTGGGCCAGTGATGGATTTACAGTGAAACCAGTTGAGACAGTGAAGGGCTTACAGTGAAACTAGTTTGGCCAGTGATGGATTTACAGTGAAGCCAGTTGCGCCAGTGATGGATTTACAGTGAAACCAGTGGGGCCAGTGATGGACTTACAGTGAAACCAATTGGGCCAGTGATGGATTTACAGTGAAACCAGTTGAGACAGTGAAGGGCTTACAGTGAAACTAGTTTGGCCAGTGATGGATTTACAGTGAAACCAGCTGAGCCAGTGATGGACTTACAGTGACACCAGCTGAGCCAGTGATGGACGTACAGTGAAAAAGGTTGGGCCAGTGATGGATTTACAGTGAAACCAGTTGGGCCAGTGATGAATTTACAGTGAAACCAGTTGGACCAGTGATGGATTTACAGTGAAACCAGTTGGGCCAGTGATGGCTTTACCGTGAATCCAGTTGGGCCAGTGATGGATTTACAGTGAGACCTGTTGGGCCAGTGATGGATTTTTAGTGAAACCAGTTGGGCTAGAGATGGATTTTCAGTGAAACCATTTGGGCCAGTGATGGATTAACAGTGAAACCAGTTGAGCCAGTCGTGGATTTACAGTGCAACCAATTGAGGCAGTGATGGGCTTACAGTGAAACCAGTTGGGCCAGTGAGGAATTTACAGTGAATCCAGTTGGGCTAGTGATGGATTTACAGTGAAACCAGTTAGGCCAGTGATGGATTTACAGTGAAACCAGTTAGGCCAGTGATGGATTTACAGTGAAACCAGTTGGGCCAGTGATGGATTTATTGTGAAACCAGTTGGGCCAGTGATGGATTTACAGTGAAACCAGTTGGGCCAGTGATGGATTTACAGTGAAACCTGTTGGGCCAGTGATGGATCTATTGTGAAACCAGTTGGGCCAGTGATGGATTTACAGTGAAATCAGTTGGGCCAGTGATTATCATAAATTATCATAGAATTTACAGTGCAAAAGGAGGCCATTCGGTCCATCGGGTCTGCACCGGCACTTGGAAAGAGCACCCTATCCAAGGTCAACACCGCCACTCTATCCCCATAACCCAGTACCCCCACCCAACACTAAGGGCAATTTTGGACACTAAGGACAATTTATCATGGCCAATCCACCTAACCTGCACATCTGTGGACTGCAGGAGGAAACCGGAGCACCCGGAGGAAACCCACGCACACACGGGGAGGATGTGCAGACGCCGCACAGACAGTGACCCAGCGGGGAATCGAACCTGGGGCCCTGGAGCTGTGAAGCAATTGTGCTATCCACAATGCTACCGTGCTGCCCAGTGATGGATTCACAGTGAAGCCAGTTGAGCCATGGATAGATTTACAGTGAAACCAGTTGGTCCAGTGATGGATTTACAGTGAAACCAATTTGTCCAGTGGTGGCTTCACAGTGAAAGGAGTTGGGCCAGTGGTGGATTTACAGTGAAACGTGTTGGGCCAGTGATGGATTTACAGTGAAACCAGTTGAGCCATGGATGGATTTACAGTGAAACCAGTTGGACCAGTGATGGACTTACAATGAAACCAGTTGGGCGAGTGATGGATTTACAGTGAAACCAGTTGTGCCAGTGATGGATTTACAGTGAAACCAGTTGGGCCAGTGATGGATTTACAGTGAAACCAATTGGACCAGTGATGGATTTACAGTGAATCTAATTGAGCCAGTAATGGTTTTACAGTGAAACGAGTTGGGCTAGTGATGGATTTACAGTGAAACCAGTTGTGCCACTGATGGATTTACAGTGAAGCCAGCTGAGCCAGTGATGAGCTTACAGTGGAACCAGTTGCGCCAGTGATGGACTTACAATGAAACCAGTTGGGCCAGTGATGGATTTACAGTGAAACCAGTTGCGCCAGTGATGGACTTACAATGAAACCAGTGGGGCCAGTGATGGACTTACAGTGAAACCAATTGGGCCAGTGATGGATTTACAGTGAAACCAGTTGAGACAGTGAAGGGCTTACAGTGAAACTAGTTTGGCCAGTGATGGATTTACAGTGAAACCAGTTGCGCCAGTGATGGATTTACAGTGAAACCAGTGGGGCCAGTGATGGACTTACAGTGAAACCAATTGGGCCAGTGATGGATTTACAGTTAAACCAGTTGAGACAGTGAAGGGCTTACAGTGAAACTAGTTTGGCCAGTGATGGATTTACAGTGAAACCAGCTGAGCCAGTGATGGACTTACAGTGACACCAGCTGAGCCAGTGATGGACGTACAGTGAAAAAGGTTGGGCCAGTGATGGATTTACAGTGAAACCAGTTGGGCCAGTGATGAATTTACAGTGAAACCAGTTGGACCAGTGATGGATTTACAGTGAAACCAGTTGGGCCAGTGATGGCTTTACCGTGAATCCAGTTGGGCCAGTGATGGATTTACAGTGAGACCTGTTGGGCCAGTGATGGATTTTTAGTGAAACCAGTTGGGCCAGAGATGGATTTTCAGTGAAACCATTTGGGCCAGTGATGGATTAACAGTGAAACCAGTTGAGCCAGTCGTGGATTTACAGTGCAACCAATTGAGGCAGTGATGGGCTTACAGTGAAACCAGTTGGGCCAGTGAGGAATTTACAGTGAATCCAGTTGGGCTAGTGATGGATTTACAGTGAAACCAGTTGGGCCAGTGATGAATTTACAGTGAAACCAGTTGGGCCAGTGATGGCTTTACCGTGAATCCAGTTGGGCCAGTGATGGATTTACAGTGAGACCTGTTGGGCCAGTGATGGATTTTTAGTGAAACCAGTTGGGCCAGAGATGGATTTTCAGTGAAACCATTTGGGCCAGTGATGGATTAACAGTGAAACCAGTTGAGCCAGTCGTGGATTTACAGTGCAACCAATTGAGGCAGTGATGGGCTTACAGTGAAACCAGTTGGGCCAGTGAGGAATTTACAGTGAATCCAGTTGGGCTAGTGATGGATTTACAGTGAAACCAGTTGGGCCAGTGATGGATTTACCGTGAAACCAGTTGGACCTGTGATGGATTTATTGTGAAACCAGTTGGGCCAGTGATGGATTTACAGTGAAACCAGTTGGGCCAGTGATGGATTTACAGTGAAACCAGTTGGTCCAGTGATGGATTTATTGTGAAACCAGTTGGGCCGGTGATGGATTTACAGTGAAACCAGTTGGTCCAGTGATGGATTTACAGTGAAACCAGTTGGTCCAGTGATGGATTTACAGTGAAACCAGTTGGTCCAGTGATGGATTTACAGTGGAACCAGTTGGGCCAGTGATGGATTTACAGTGAAACCAGTTGGTCCAGTGATGGATTTACAGTGAAACCAGTTGGGCCAGTGATGGACTTACAATGAAACCAGTTGGGCCAGTGATGGATTTACAGTGAAACCAGTTGCGCCAGTGATGGACTTAAAATGAAACCAGTTGGGCCAGTGATGGATTTACAGTGAAACCAGTGGGGCCAGTGATGGACTTACAGTGAAACCAATTGGGCCAGTGATGGATTTACAGTGAAACCAGTTGAGACAGTGAAGGGTTTACAGTGAAACTAGTTTGGCCAGTGGTGGATTTACAGTGAAACCAGCTGAGCCAGTGATGGACTTACAGTGACACCAGCTGAGCCAGTGATGGACGTACAGTGAAAAAAGTTGGGCCAGTGATGGATTTACAGTGAAACCAGTTGGGCCAGTGATGAATTTACAGTGAAACCAGTTGGGCCAGTGATGGATTTACAGTGAAACCAGTTGGGCCAGTGATGGATTTACAGTGAAACCAGTTGGGCCAGTGATGGCTTTACCGTGAATCCAGTCGGGCCAGTGATGGATTTACAGTGAGACCTGTTGGGCCAGTGATGGATTTTTAGTGAAACCATTTGGGCCAGTGATGGATTAACAGTGAAACCAGTTGAGCCAGTCGTGGATTTACAGTGCAACCAATTGAGGCAGTGATGGGCTTACAGTGAAACCAGTTGGGCCAGTGATGAATTTACAGTGAATCCAGTTGGGCTAGTGATGGATTTACAGTGAAACCAGTTGGGCCAGTGATGGCTTTACCGTGAAACCAGTTGGGCCTGTGTTGGATTTACAGTGAAACCAGTTGGGCCAGTGATGGATTTACAGTGAGACCTGTTGGGCCAGTGATGGATTTTTAGTGAAACCAGTTGGGCCAGAGACGGATTTTCAGTGAAACCAGTTGGGCCAGTGATGGATTTACAGTGAAACCAGTTGGGCCAGTGATGGATGTACAGTGAAACCAGTTGGGCCAGTGATGGCTTTACCGTGAATCCAGTTGGGCCAGTGATGGATTTACAGTGAGACCTGTTGGGCCAGTGATGGATTTTTAGTGAAACCAGTTGGGCCAGAGATGGATTTTCAGTGAAACCATTTGGGCCAGTGATGGATTAACAGTGAAACCAGTTGAGCCAGTCGTGGATTTACAGTGCAACCAATTGAGGCAGTGATGGGCTTACAGTGAAACCAGTTGGGCCAGTGATGAATTTACAGTGAATCCAGTTGGGCTAGTGATGGATTTACAGTGAAACCAGTTGGGTCAGTGATGGCTTTACCGTGAAACCAGTTGGGCCTGTGATGGATTTACAGTGAAACCAGTTGGGCCAGTGATGGATTTACAGTGAGACCTGTTGGGCCAGTGATGGATTTTTAGTGAAACCAGTTGGGCCAGAGATGGATTTTCAGTGAAACCATTTGGGCCAGTGATGGATTAACAGTGAAACCAGTTGAGCCAGTCATGGATTTACAGTGCAACCAATTGAGGCAGTGATGGGCTTACAGTGAAACCAGTTGGGCCAGTGATGAATTTAAAGTGAAACTAGTTGGGCCATTGATGGGCTTACAGTGACACCAGTTGGGCCAGTGATGTGGGCTGCACACTAATTGCTCATAACATTGACTGTCAGGCCTGTGCCCTCCCTCTGTACCCAATGAAAATATTATTTTGTATTTGCCATTTGAAGTTGATGATAATTTCATTGATATATAAATGATGAAGTACTTTCTATAACTCGTTGTGATATGTTTGGTGTGTATTAAATGTGTTTAATCTTATTCATGGGGCCATGGTTAGTGAACAGGCTCGATTTCAATCGCAGGGCCCACTGAGATGAAGGAGGGCCCCTCATGCGGCCCACTCACTAGCCTAGGCTATCACCAGAGACTGCCAGGTCTGCGCAGGGTGTAAACCCCACTTCTACCGGCCAGACCGAGCGCACCTGGTGAAGGTCTCCCGCCCCTTTGAATGCCTCAGCGTGGACTTCAAAGGGCCCCTCCCCTCCACCGACCGAAACACGTACTTTCTTAATGTGGTCGATAAATATTCAAGATTCCCCTTCGCTGCCCCATGCCCCGATATGGCATCTGCCACCATCATCAAAGCCCTCAACGCCATCTTCGCTCTGCTCGGTTTCCCCGCCTACGTCCACAGCGACCGGGGATCCTCATTTATGAGCGATGTGCTGCGCCAGTACCTGCTCAACAGGGACATTGCCTCGAGCAGGACGTCCAGCTACAACCCCCGGTTAAATGGGCAGGTGGAGCGGGAGCATGTGATGGTCTGGAATGCCGTCCAGCTGCCCCTACGGTCCAGAGATCTCCCGGCCTCCCGCTGGCTGAAAGTCCTCCCCGATGCCCTTCACTCCATTTGGTCGCTTCTTTGCACTGTGACTAACGAAACTCCCCATGAACGTCTCTGCCTTCCCCAGGAAGTGCACCTCTGGGGTTTCGCTCCCAACGTGGCTGGCAGCTCCAGGATCCGTCCTCCTCCGCAAGCACGTGCGGCTACACAAGGTGGACCCGTTGGTTGAGAGGGTACAGCTACTTCACGCAAACCCGGAGTACGCCTACGTAGCGTATCCCGACGGCCGCCAAGACACAGTCTCCCTCAGGGACCTGGCACTAGCTGGGCCCCCAGAGCCCCCCCCGCCCCCTCTGCCCCGGCGCCACCCTCACTCCTCCCAGCGCACCCCACCACAGCCCCCGCTCCAGGACGATCCATCCTCCCCTTGGTCCCACCCGGGATTGAAGATGAGGTCGACATGCTCCCGGAGTCACCGACGACCGAACCAACGCCAAAATCGCCACCAGAACTGCGGCGCTCACAACAACGGATCAAGGCGCCCGATCGTCTGAATTTGTAAGGTTTTCCTTAAAATGTTAAACACCTGAATGTAAATAGTTTTCCACCACCCCCGCTGGACTCTTTTTTAACAGGGGGTGAATGTGGTAGTCACCACTGTTGTATTGTATATCCCACATACGAGGGGTATTACGATAAGGCCCCTGTACTACAGGTACGGGGGTAGATCCCTGCCTGCTGGCTCCGCCCAGTACGCGGAGTATAAATGTGTGGGCTCTCCAAGCTGCAGCCATTTCGGCAGCAGCTGCGGGAGGCTCCACATCTCTGCGTAATAAAGCCTTGATTACTCTCTACTCTCGTCTCATCGTAATTGATAGTGCATCAACCTCACCTCAATTAGTAAAATTTTGATCAGCACAGAATGGGAAGAAGATTGATGACCCAGCTTCTCTAGATATGATCGTCTTAAAAGCCAAGTTAAGCAAAAGCGATGGCCTTGCATTGTGAGGTAAGACATTTAAGGGAATAGATTTGATGTATTTAACTTAAATTTCAAGAACTTGACATGCACAAGGAACAGGATTTTCCAGGGTGGGATTTTCGAAACCTCCCCGCCACGGTGTGTTTTGTAACGGCGGAGGTGGCCGCCACTTCCAGACCTCCCGACGTCAATGGGATTTTCCCATTGTCTGCACCCTACACCGCTGGAAAATGTCATCCCCGCCCTGAATCAGATTTGGGATTTGTCACAAGGATCAAATCCATTCCTTCCTCCCCCAAAATCAAACACCGGGGGTGGGGGGGTGGGGTGTCATCACTTGTCCAAACTCAGGGTCACCTCTCATGGATACATTTTTTTCTCAGGTAGGTTAGAAGGTTCAATTCAGGATCAACGTTTTTCTCCACAACCTGTAGTCAAGGAAACAAAAACAGAAAGTAAGTTCAGCCACTGGCCAGCTTGTTTTGAGAGGTTAGACGTTTCTCCTTTAGTCCCTTCATTCGTGACGATGTGGCTCATTCACCATTTCAGGGAGATCAGGCTGCTAGCCAACTAGTCAAAATGGCAGCAGCTCCGTTTGGGTGCAGGGGTCACAGCCCCTTCATTTTCGACAGTTTTTCCCACCCCAACCTCATTTGTTTAAGTCGCAGAGCACACTGGGCTCTAAAGATATGTCATGAGTTAAAAATCCTACAATGCCCAAGCGAGGAGCAAATTGGTAACATGACCAGGGGCTGGAGCGATTCGAGGACCCACCACCATCAACCCTGAAGCATCCCCAAACCAGTGGCCTCCACCACCTGACTTGGACCTTTGGTGTTGCTTCCCCATCATCGCTTGAATCACCTTATACCTAGAACCGTAGACTCATAAAATTCCTACAGTGCAGAAGGAGGTCTTTCAGTTCATCGGGTCTGTACCGACCCTCTGAAAGAGCACCCTACCTAGGTCCACTCCCCCGCCCTATCCCCACAGCTGCACTTAACCTGCACATCTTTGGACACCAAGGGGCAATTTACCATGGCCAATCCATCTAACCTGCACATCTTTGGACACCAAGGGGCAATTTACCATGGATACACAGAATCCTGTGTATTCTGTGTCAGTTCCTGACTCCCCAGAACGTTTCCATCAACAAGGTGCAAGTCAGAACATGGGCGAGGGAGGCTGCCATTTATCATACATCCTGAGGTGCCATTGATGATGGAGATGAGCTTAGTTAGAATCATAGAATTTACAGTGCATAAGGAGGCCATTCGGCCCCTCGAGTCTGCACCGGCTCTTGGAAAGAGCACCCTACCCAAGCCCACACCTCTATCCTAATCCCAAAACCCAGTAACCCCATCCAACACTAAGGGCAATTTTGGACACTAAGGGTAATTTATCATGGCCAATCCACCTGACCTGCACATCTTTGGACTGTGGGAAGAAACCGGAGCACCCGGAGGAACCCTACGCAGACACGGGGAGAACGTGCAGACTCCTCACAGACAGTGACCCAAGCCGGGAATCGATTCTGCGACCCTGGAGCTGCAAAGCAATTGTGCTAACCACTATGCTACCGTGCTGCCTTGAAATGTTGCAGTCCATGTGATGTAGGTGCTCCCACAGTGCCACAGTGTCAGGTAGGGAGTTCTGGGACTCTAATCCAGTGAGAATGAAGAAGATATAGTGACATATTTCCAGGTCAGGATGGTGTTCATCTTGGGAGCAAAGCTAGGAGAGCTGACTGGTGAAGATTCAACTCAAGGATCACCACACCTCAGGCGAGGGACAAGGTTGACAAGGCGGGGCCTTCATGAATAACCTCAGCCGGTACAGCATTAGAGATGGGCAGGAAATGTTGCTGCAATAAAATGAAACAATAAGGAAAAAAGCAGCCTTGGTGAGTTGCTGCACTGTACATTGTAGCTAATGCTGCAGGAATTTTTAGTTAATTGCTAAATTAAAGGAAAACAAACTGAGTTTCAGAGAGAAATTAACCCTTAAGCCTCCCTCACTCACCAAACTCCCGGTTTCACACTTTGTGTACCTCAAAGAAGGAAAAGAGGTAGGGGGCAAAACAGTTGAAGGAGCGAATTCCAGAGATTTGGGCCTATTCAGCTGAGGGCATGACCACCAATGACAGAGCGGCTAACATCAGGGATGGACATGTATTCGGAATTTTCAGAAGACTTTTGGTAAGGTCCCACACATGTGGTTAATAAACAAAGTTAGAGCACATGGGATTGGGGGTAATTTAGTGGTTTGTATTGAAAATTGGATTAACGGACAGACAATAGAGAATAGGGATGAACAGGTCATGCTCAGCATGGCTGGCTGTCACTAGTGGGGTACCACAGGGAACAATGCTGGGCCCACAGCTGTTCACAACCTACATCAATTTGAAAATGTGGACCAAATGTAATATTTCCAAAATTTGCTGATGACACAAAACAAGGTGGGAATGTAATTTGTGAGGACGATGCAAGGAGGCTTCAATGGCACTTGGACAGGCTAAGTAAGTGGGCAAGAACATGACAGAATGGAATATAGTGTGAATAAGTGTAAAGTCATCCACTTTGGTAGAGGAACCAGAAAGGCAGAGGATTTATTAAATGGTGATAGATTGGAAAGCGTTGATGTTTATGCGTCACTAAAAGCTAACATGCAGGCGCAGCAAGAAGCAGAAAGGCAAATGTTACGTTGGCCTCCATCACAAAGGGATTTGAGTAGAGGAGCAAAGATATCATGCTGCAATTGTGTAGCGCCTTGGTGAGAATAGACCTGGGGGACTGTGTATAGTTTTGTTCTCCTTAACTAACAAAGGGTTTACTTGCTATAGAAGGGATGCAATAGAGGTTGACCAAACTAATCCCTGAGATGGTCGGATTGTCCTATGAGGGGAGATTGAGGAATCTGAGCCAGTGTTCTCTACAGTTTGAAAGAATGAGAAGTGACATCATTGCAACTTACAGTATTCATGCAGAAAGGGTAGATATAGATAGGATGACTCCCCTGGGCTGGTGAGTCTAGAATCAGGGGATACAGTCCCAGAATAAGGGGTAGGCCATTTACGACTGATGTGAGGCAAAATGCCTTCACTCAGAGGGTGGCGAACCAGAATTCCCTACTCCAAAGGGTTAAAGTCCTGGAAGTCCCTATCTAACATTGCTGTGGGTGCAGCAGTTTGGGAACACAACTCACCACCACCTTCTCAAGGGCAAAAAGGGATGGGCAATAAATGCAGGCCTAGCCAACGGTACGCAGGCCCCACAAATGAATTTCAAATATTGAATGACGGAGAAGGCTCGATGGGCCGAATGGCCTACTCCTGCTCCCATGTTCCTATGTTCCAATGTTAAGAGGCCAAAGTTAATGGAGCGCAGATACCTCTGAGGGTTGTGGGGGTGAAGGCCATTACAGACATGGTGGGGGGGGGGGGGGGGGGTTGGAGGGTGGTGAGGACATGGAGGGATTTGAAGTCCAGGATGAGAATTTTAAAATCAAGGCATTGCTGGAGGAGAAGCCAATGTAGGTCTATGTTTGCCGCGGGATAGTCACCCTGTCTCATACCTTGCGTCCATTGACAAAGAAAAGGAGCTCATCACTTCCCTCCATTGTGGAGCTTTCCTCAACACCTCTGAGCTGTTAGAAAATAAGACCAAGAAGCGATTAGACAACATGCAGTGCAGCCCGCCGGAATTGTGAGCATAACTACCACAAAAATTAGTATTTACATAACACCTTCGACCCGCTAAACACCCCACAGGGCCTCAATGGAGTATTATGGAACAAAATTTAAAGTCGAGGGGATATTCAAACAGATGACCAAAAGCTTAAGCTTCAACAAATTAGTTGTAAGAAGTGGCTCCAAGGAGGAAGGAGAGAAGTAAAGAGACAGCGAACTTTAGGCAGGAGATTCTGGAGCGTTGTGCCCAGGAAGTTGAAAGCACCAGTGACAATGTTAGAGTGATTAAAATTGGGAAAGCCCAAGAGACCCCAATTGGATAAGTGTAGATCTATCTGAGGGCTGTGGGGCTGGAGGAGATGATAGAGGTCAGGATGGGTGAGGCCATGGAGGGTTTTGAAAACAAGTATGTATTATAATCCCATGCCAGACCCCAATATTATATTTTATTAAAAAGGCAGTGCAGAAAGGATACTTCACTCCAGGTGTGATTGCAAAAGAAAATAGGGATATGGTATTTTAAAACAAAACTTTATTGTTAATACAGTGTTCAAATCTTTAACCTAACACCTGAAAATAGTTTACCAATGTCCCTTAAACAATAATACGAAATACAGTAAATAAAATACCTTTACTCACCACCTCTATTCCCAAAGAAACAACAAGAAAATAAAACATGCAGCTCTCAATCCAACTTACACCCCAATGACACAATACTGGTTTCCAGAACAGATTTGGCTCCTGTTATAACCCCTGCGGACTCTGGCTGGATATCTTCAAAAAGCTGTTTCAACCAGTTTGTTTCAGTATCCCGCTTGTCCTCAGGCAAGTCTGCACGGCTTTAAATACCATTCACTTTTTTTCTTAACTACCCTATTGCGAGAGCAAAAGACTTTACTTGTGGTCTAAAGGGTAGCCAGATCAGAACTCAACTCAAAACCTTTCTCAAAATGTCTGAATACCTTAGCTCCACCCGGCAATGACATCTCTCCAGGCTGAAAACACAGTAACTCCCCAGGGACTCCCCCTGATCAAACAACTGTGCAATAGCCCCGGCTTTTACAATGGTCAATTTCACATCTGGCTCCTAAAAGCTTTCTGGTCTTGTAAATCAAGGTTCTTTTAAAACACGGCTACTGCAGTCAACCACATGATAACCAAGGCTGTTAACCCTTAAATTGCCAAACGTTTATAATCCAATATATCTAAAATCCTGCATTTGTCACAGATGATAATTTTTGAAATTGAGGCTTTGCTCAACCGGGAGCCAATTGTAGATCGTCAAGCACAGGGGTGATAGGTAACGTTTCACCCCTTTCCATGTATCACACATGCTCTAGTGTGTTATCAAAGAATGAACAATGCAAATTTGAATCAAGGAAAGCAGTTAGAAAAGATTTTTTTTGCAGAGAGAACAAACAACAGAAGAGTTCGGACATGGAAAAATAATGGGAAAAAATTTTTATGATCAGAAAATGCATAAAAGCATGTTCGATTTGTTTTGCTGATCACTAGTCGCCGCCTGCCATCCTAAAAAAGACCCCGCTCTCTGTCTTCTGCCAGTCAGCCAATCTCTAACAATGCCAGGATCCTACCCTCAACACCATGGGTCTTAACTTATTTAACAGTCTCCTATGCGGCACCTTGTCAAAGGACTTCTGGAAATCTAAATAAATCACATCCACTGGTTCTCCTTTGTCTAACTTCCTTGTTACCTCCTCAAAGAACTCTAACAGATTTACCAGGCATGAACTCCCCTTGACGAAGCCATGCTGACTCAGTCCTATTTTATCATGCACTTCCAAGTACTCTGCAATCTCATCTTTAATAATGGACTCTAAAATCTTTCCAATGTCAGGCTAACCGGCCTATAATTTCCCGTCTTCTGCCTCTCTCCCTTCTTAAACAGCGGTGTTACATTAACCACTGTGGGACCCACATTGCCTCCAGTGATTCCTGAAAGATCACCACCAATGCCTCCACAATTTCCTCAGCTCTCTCTTTTAGAACCCTGGGTTGTAGTCCATCCGGTCCAGGTGATTTATCCACCTTCAGACCTTTCAGTTTCCCCAGAACCTTCTCCTTAGTAATGGTTACTACACTCACCTCTGCCCCCTGGTTCTCCTGGTGTTCTGACATCTCACTGGTGTCTTCCACCAGTGAAAACTGATGCAAAGTAACTATTCAGTTCATCTGTCATTTCTTTGTTTCCTATTATTACTTCACCAGCCACATTTTCCAGTGGTCCAATGTCTATTTTTGCCTCACTCTTACCTTTTATATATTGTAAAAAAATTCTTCCTATCTTCTTTTATATTACTAGCTAGCTTGCACTCATATTTCATCTCCCCCCCACGCACCCCCACCCCCCATTGCTTTTTTAGTTGTCCTCTGCTCCCTTCTTGTACAGGTCCCACCTGCCACGGGGTACGTATCCCTCTATTCCCATCCTATTCATGTATTTGTCAAGATGCTCCTTAAACGTCACGATCGTCCCTGTTCCCACCACCTCCTCCGGCAGCGGGTTCCAGGCACCCACTACCCTCTGTGTAAAAAACGTACCTCGTACATCCCCTCTAAACCTTGCCCCTCGCACCTTAAACCTATGCCCCCTAGTAATTGACCCTTCTATCCTGGAGAAAAGTCTGCGGAGCGAATGCGCTACTTTTTCAGGGCCAACAATAACACGGAGAATGACGGGCAGATCTTGTTGACTGCCTGTGGTGTACATACGTTCAGCATGATGCAAAGCCTTACATACCCAGCGGCGCCCAACATGCAAACCTTCGACCAACTCTAGTAGGGCAGCACATTAACCCAACTCCATCCGTTATCGTACAGCGGTATCGTTTTAATACCGTGGAGTGGACCCCCAAGTGAGTCCATTACCAAGTGGAGTCAGTCCATCACCAAGTATTTTTCACGGTTGCGAAAGATTGTAGAGTTTTGCACTGCCCTGCAGGAAATGCTGCGAGGCCGCTTAGTATGCGGCATTAACATTGCCGCTACCCAAAAGCAACTATTGGCCAATCATTCCCTGTATCTACAACAAGCCATATCCATTTTGTTCTCCCGGGAAGTACATGCCTTGGGGCACGCCCCCTCCCAGCGCGGGGCCCCTCCCCAGGTGGCTACCCAGCCTTGGACTGAGCACCGTAAAGGTCCGGCCTGTTGGCCAAAGGCTGAGCTGCCTCGATGGGAAATTTCCCCGGACTCCGCTGAGGGTGACCGGCTCGTTGCGGGGGAATATGGTCGCTGGCCCAGGCAAGAGCGCAGGCCGCAGGCCAACCAGAGATCCAGTCGGCTCGATGAAGGTAGGCGTCAGCATAGAGCCCGTACCTCCCACTTGGAAGAAACTGACGAAGATGACTGCATGAATTTAAATTGCGTGGCGGAACCCAGGGTGGCTCCTATAAGGATCATGGTACAGGTAAATGGGCATTCTCTGGACATGGAACTGGGCACTGGCACGATGTATTCTATTGTTGGACAGAAGACGTTCAACAGCATTAGACAGGGCATAAGGACTTGGGTCTGACCGATACCACGGCTAGGTTGGCCACTTATACTGGTGAACCATTGGACATTGCAGGTGCCACCATGACTGCGATGATTTATGCTCACCGTCTGGCGTGCCTCCCGCTTATTGTGGACAGAGGGCAAGGCCGCAGCTTGTTGGGCCGTGATTGGTTGTGTCATTTGCAACTAAATTGGCAATGCATCTTCCAGATGGGGCCCAGAGGCTTAAGCAAAGTGTTAGGCAAGTATTCTGAAGTATTTCAACACAAATTGGGCAAGATAAAAGGGGCCATAGCTCAAATTCATGTCGTCTTGGTAGCCCAGCCATGGTATTTCCAGGCACGCCAATGTGTTGTTCGCAAAAGTAGAAACTGAACTCAGTCAACTAGAAAATCTGGGGTCATCAAGCCTTTGGCCCTTTGTGGATTGACAGCGTCAATGGTGAAATGAAATGAAATGAAAATCACTTATTTTCACAAGAAGGCATCAAATGAAGTTACTGTGAAAAGCCCCGAGTCGCCACATTCCAGCGCCTGTTCGGGGAGGCTGGTACAGGAATTTGTTTCTTTGTTTCTTTGCTGGTATTAATACCAAACAAGACAGTCCGGTTTAGCGGGGACTGTGAATACGGCCTCAAGGTTGGACCACTACCCCATGCCTTGCATTGAGTATCTTTACGCAAAGTTGGCGGGTGAACGTTGGTTCACTATGGTTGATATGAGCCAAGGAGAATATCACAGCCGTACTGAGGGAGGACACCTCGGAGGTTCATGCAGCGAGGCGATATGGGTAGAGCTCAGGAATAGGAAGGGTGCAGTCACAATGTTGGGGGTTCACTACAGGGGCGTAATTCTCCAGAAACGGCGCGATGTCCGCCGACTGGCGCCCAAAACGGCGCAAATCAGACGGGCATCGCGCCGCCCCAAAGGTGCGGAATGCTCCGCATCTTTGGGGGCCGAGCCCCAACTTTGAGGGGCTAGGTCGGCGCCGGACGAATTTCCGCCCCGCCAGCTGGCTGAAAAGGCCTTTGGTGCCCCACCAGCTGGCGCGGAAATGACATCTCCGGGCGGCGCATGCGCGGGAGCGTCAGCGGCCGCTGACAGCTTCCCACGCATGCGCAGTGGAGGGAGTCTCTTCCGCCTCCGCCATGGTGGAGACCGTGGCGGAGGCGGAAGGGAAAGAATGCCCCCACGGCACAGGCCCGCCCGCGGATCGGTGGGCCCCGATCGCGGGCCAGGCCACCGTGGGGGCACCCCCCGGGGCCAGATCGCCCCGCGCCCCCCCCCAGTACCCCGGAACCTCCCCGCACCGCCTTGTCCCGCCGGTAAGGTAAGTAATTTAATTTACGCCGGCGGGACAGGCATTTTAGCGGCGGGTCTTTGGCCGGAGAATCGAGCGGGGGGGGGGCGCGCCAACCGGCGCGGCGCAATTCCCGCCCCCGCCGAATATCCGGTGCCGGAGACTTCGGCAACCTGCGGGGGCGGGATTCACGCCAGCCCCCGGCGATTCTCCGACCCAGCGGGGGTCGGAGAATTTCGCCCCAGATCTCCCAACAGCCAGCGTGAGATAGAGGAAATGAAAAATAATGAAATGAAAATCGCTTATTGTCACAAGTAGATTTCAAATGAAGTTACTGTGAAGAGCCCCTAGTCGCCACATTCTGGCTGGTACGGGAATTGAACCGTGCTGCTGGCCTGCCTTGGTCTGCTTTAAAAGCCAGCGATTTAGCCCTGTGCTAAATCCGCCCCTTAGGAGCAGATATGTAGGCAGATTTTGGAAACGTGTAAAAACAAGTCTTTTCTCATGATCCCGCTTCACTTCCCTAATGAACTTTTTCACCTCCCCTCTGAACCTTCTGTATTTCTCTTGATTCTCAACTGTATTTGCCACCTAACACTTGTCAGAAGGACACTTTTTCTTTCTTACCTTAATTCATCCAGGGAGCTCTGGATTTTTTTTGCCCTACTGTTCCCTTCTAAATGAATTGCCTCGACTGTGACCCGACATGTCTATTTGGATGGTATCTCATTACTCATTATGTTGTTCAGCAACCTTCCATTCCAGTCTAGCCGGTGAGCTACATTCTTGCCGAATTGAAGTTGTCTGAATTATTTTTAATCTGGATTTGTCTTTTCTATCATCATCCTAAATCTTACAACACAATGATCGCTGTCTCCTCAATGCTGCCCCACTGACACTTGATCTACTTGGCTTATCCCGTTTCCAAGTCAGGCCCAAATGGGCATCCTTTCTTGTTAGACTGGACACATACTGCTGAATTTTCCTGAACACAATCCAGGAACGTTTGCCCCTCTTCACCCTTTACACTAGTCTAAATTTGGGCAATTAAAGTCCACCATTATAACTACTCTATAAATGTGCATCTCTCGGTAATTTCCGTGAAGATTTGTTCTGTGACATCTTTCTCACTGGTCGGCGGTCTATAGACAACATAGAGCAATTAACTCCATCATTTGTTTTCCTTAGCTTGAGCCAAATTGATGCTGCCCTTGAACCATCTGCAGCACCCTCTTTCTGCAGCACTGCAATGCTCTCCCTAACCAATACCACCATCACTCTAGCTTTCCTATCTTTTCTGAAGACCTTGTACCCAGAAAACACCCAGTGCTGCCCTTTGGGTGTCGCTCCCACCCCCCACCGACCCCCCCCCCCTCCCCCCCCAGGCCCCCCCCAGGCCCCCACCGAACGATTACCCTGTCCCACCTTGGCAGGGTCTGTGTAACATCACCCCAGGGTGATGGGCCTGTCTTGGCACTGACAGCGGATCAATATACAAGGCAGGAGTGTGATGTTCACTCTCTGTGAGGTGAGAGGTCTGGGGCTCCTCAGTTTATCCCTACGACTGCCTCCTGTCTTTTAGCTGACAGCGGACTCACACCCATCCTCCGCATCGGGAGTGTTGGATAACAGCAAGTTACTGCGGATGCTGGAATCTGAAACCAAAGAGAAAATACTGGAAAATCTCAGCAGGTCTGGCAGCTTCTGCAGAGAGAGAAAAGAGGTAACGTTTCGAGTCCAGATGACCCTTTGTCAAAGCTTTGCCAGACCTGCTGAGATTTTACAGCATTTTCTCTTTGGCTGGGGGTGTTGGAACTTGTACCAAGGATGTGGGAGGTTGGGGGAGCAGAGGACAACAGGAGGTTGGGTTGCAGGAAGTCCCACTGTGAAGATTAATGTGACAGAGGCTTCACATTTATCAGGTGTGATATGTTTTAATTGTGAACTTTTGACATTTCCATTTCCCCCGAGCTACTGACAGTACCTACTTTTTTTTATTTGTTCATGGGATGTGGGCATCGCAGGCTGTGCCAGCATTTATTGCCCATCCTTAATTGCCCTCGAGGGGGCAGTTAAGGGTCAACCACATTGCTGTGGGTCTGGAGTCACTTCTGGGCCAGACCAGGTAAGGACGGCAGACTTTGTTTCCTAAAGGACATTAGTGAACCAGATGGGTTTTTGTGACAATCGACAATGGTTTCATGGTCATTAGACTTTTCATTCCAGATTTTTATTGAATTCAAATTTCACCATCTGCAATAGCAGGATTCGAACCAGGGTCCCCAGAGCATTACCCTGGGTTTCTGCCCCCCCCCCCCCCCTCCACCACCCGTACCCAACCTGTGGTATTCAATCTTCTTGGTCTTACGTGGTCTACTGCAACCCCTCTGTGTGTCTCCAGGATGCACATCAGAGGTGGAGGCAGCCTGATGCTTACTGCACCCCATGGCCTTTGGTGCCCCTGGCGGACATCCTCTGGAGGACTTGGAGCCAGAGGGCCCCGGCCAACTTAACCGGTGTCACTGGTTCCGCCGTGCCACCCTGTTCTGCCCACTGCCCTGGAGAGGCAGCAGTATCATGAGGGGGAATTTTGAAGACCTGGAGATCACTGCCATCTCCTTCGTGGCAGGCCCCGGGTTAGCCTCCAGCACCTCCTCCTCCCTCACAGTGCCTCTAGGGCCCTGGGTCTTCATGAGATGAAGGGGCAGCTGGAGTGAGCTACAGCGGCTTTGCGTCATCTGGCCCTGCCAGCCCTGGCGGCTCCCCATTGCCTGCCCCATGGTGTCGGGGGGGGAATGACTCCAGATATCCCGGCCTCATTGGATGGAGATCCTCTGAGAGAATGCTCATGTGGTCAGTGGAGCGAAGGATAATTTTATCTGACATGAACAACTCACTTGAGACAGGCCAGCTAGGTGAAGGGGCAATGGATCCTCATCTCCGCGGTTCAGGCCAACATCGCTGTCGGTGACTGCTCTCTCCTCGGAGAGCCTCGCTATTTCCAGGACCCGTTCCTCATAAGGGTTGAGGGCTCGGATCTCTGGTACTCTGCACCCCCCTTGTCTTGGCCCTTTCCTGTTTATTATGAGTTAACGTCGCCTGTGGGACAAAGAGAGTGCTTTGTGAGCCGCGTGCTTGATGGGTCGGGGGGTCTGTAGCAGGTGGCATGTGTGGGCACTGCAACTGGACATGAAGGGGTTGTGTTAGTGGGTGCAGGGGATTTTGATGAACAAGCACGAAGTTTGTGTGTGAGGAAGGTGCGGGGTGTCAGCCAGTGATTTGTTGGAGTGGGCGGGGTGGGGGGGGGGGGGGGGGAGGTTGGGAATTTGAGAGGTGACAAGGTGAACCTGATGGCAGGGGAGAGGTGGTAACTTACCCTTACAGCTCAATTGAGGTCATTGGCCTTCTTCTCACATTGGACGGCGGTCCCCCTGGTCCGAACGGGTTGCTCCTGGTGCCGCCCAGGCGGGATTGGTGGCCTGGCTGCTGGACATCTGACCTCCCCCCCAGGGAACATGATTCCCTGACTCTCATCGAGGACGTTGATAAGCCTTTTGAGGTCAGTATCTCCAAAGTGAGGGAATGAAAATGAAATGAAAATTGCTTATTGTCACGAGTAGGCTTCAATGAAGTTACTGTGAAAAGCCCCTAGTCGCCACAATCCGGCGCCTGTTCGGGGAGGCTGGTACGGGAATTGAACCGTGCTGCTGGCCTTGAGCAAGCTATTTAGCCCACTGTGCTATACCAGCCCCTGCTAATCCAGGATCAGGTCTGTGCGCTGCCATGCTTGTGTGTTGACTGAGTTAGTGGTGGGGGATTGTTTAAAAGCCGCTCCCTCTTGTTAACAGCGAGTCGCTGGGGCGTGTGTCTGGCGAATCAGGCGACGAGACAGCAAGTAATGGCGAGAAGCTCGTGGGGGTTCATTTCTGGCACTATGTGCTGTTAAATAAGGGCCACGATCTCGCCAACGCGGCCGTTGAGAAGCACCCCAACAATCACGCCCAAAATGACACTTAGAAATGTTTCTGTTAAATCGCGTTCCCTGTCTCACTTGATTTTCACCCAGTTCCAGCAGTCTCAGTACTGATCCACATTTAAAATCCTTAACTTAAAATTGAAGTTTATCCATGACCTTGCTCTGCTGAACTCTTCCAGGCTTACGCTTATTTCCTTCTGCGTTCTCCACATCTGCCTTCACATGCATATCCCCCCTCGCTTTGCCCCACCAGAAATGCTCCGTTCTCAGTCAACTAAGTCCGACTCTGTGAAACTCCCTCCCTAAAGTCTCCGGTTCCTCTATGTCCAGGACTCAAAACCTATCTTTCTGGCCTGGTCTCTGGTCACCATTCCTAAATACGGCATGAACACGATGGGCCGAATGGTCTCCTTCTGTGTTACAAATTGATGAATCCATGTAAACAGCCCTCCCACAATTCAGTCTTCCTGTGCCTTGATACTCCTTTGTAAAACTCCCCAGAATGGCTGGTGTATTAAAGGAGCTGGGTAAATTATTAACTTCACGTTCGGGCATACTGTAATGAACAATTTCACTTGCCGAATTGACTTAGATCTTTGGGATGAGTTGAAAATCTCCCTCGAACCATCCCACACTGAACACTGCCTGATCGGTTGCGTCAGAGAATTATAGAAATCACAGTAAGCCATTGAGCACCTTAAGCCTATTCGTGCATTCACTTCGATCAGCACAGATATCTACCTCGAGTCCGGATACCTGCCTTTGCTCCCTATCCTTTGATCCTCCATTGAACCCGGCTTTGCAAACATCACCTGACCAGGTTAGAATCTTTTTGGATGAAGAGGGACCAGGGCTGGATTTTCCGGTACTCCAGCCGCATGTTACTCGGCGGCACGTCATTCGCGAGTGCCGGGATTCTATACTCCCGCCGCTTGTCGTCGGGATTTCCCATTGAAGCCATCCCCCACCATGGGGAAAGCCCATGGGGGTGCTGACGGCTGGAAAAGTGAATCGCAACAGCCCGAGAATTCCGGCCCAGATTTCCCATTCGCTCCGGAGGAAATCATTTTTTTTTTTCTCCTGATTTCATTCCGAAGTGTTTTAGTTTTTAAGTTTATGACGCTGCCCAGAATGTTGAAATCTCTTATTTGCTCACCTCCAAGTCACAATTTTGTTTCAGGACTGTAAACCCATGCAATTCATTCTGGAGTCACCGTCACTAATCATCTTACCTTCTCAGGGTTATTAGTAGCTGTGTTCTGATTAGAGGTCCAGCATTTCCTGAAGGGCTATCAAGATTGGAATTCACACAGGACTGCACACAGGGGCATGACCTCTTGATTTCTAAGAAATATCTTGTGGCACTTGCGCAAGTGACTCAAAATCATCCTTTGGACTTGTTCAGACATTAAAAAATACACATGGATGAATTGATTTTGCACCAGGGTCCAATGTCACCTCTGTCACGTTCATTCTTCCTGTTCAAGCAATGCTGAGATGCAGCATTGACTTTCAAACAAAGTCCTGGTCGATTAATCAGTAAACACTAAAGTTATAGAAACACAGGGCCCCCAGATCAAACCATTCTAATGCAATCAGTAGAGAAGCAAAGCCTGCAACAACCTTTCCCAAGTGAATTTGCTCACCTGCTTGTGGGAGATGCATTCAAAAAAAAAAATCAGCTATTCTTTAATATTGGGTGACAACAATTTATAGATTATTTGCATAATGCCACACCCCACCTAGTCAAAGGTTAGCTATTGGTGTGTTATGGGTTCGTTTGAGTGTCTCAATGCTGAGATCGTGAGATGAGTTCACGTACACATGGGCGGGATTCTCCCTTCTGGGGACTAAGTCCCCACGCCGGCGGGAAAACCGGGGACAACCACTCCGGCATCAACAGCCCCCGAAAGTGAGGAATTCTCTGAATTTTTGGGGGCTAGGTGGACGCCGGAGGGGTTGGCGCCACTCCAGCCGGTGCTGAAGCGGGTTCGCACATGCGCAGAACGGCTGCCGTATTTCCGTGCATACGCAGACTGACCGGCGTATATCCACGCACGCGCGGAAATTCTCGTCTCCGCGCCGGCCCGCGGGCAATATGACGGAGCCCTACAGGGCCCGGCGTGGAGGAAAGAAGTCTCCCCATGGAGCAAGCCCGCCCGCGGATCGGTAGGCCCGATCGAGGGCCAGCCACCGCGGGGGACCCCCCCGGGGTCTGATCCCCCCGCGCCCCCCGCCCCCCCCCCCCCCCCTCCGAGGACCGCCTCCACACACTTACCTGCCACGTCCCGCAATACGTGAGGTGAGTAATTCACGCCGGCAGGACTGGCCAAAACTGGACGGCCGCTCGGCCCACCGGGGCCCGGAGAATTGCCAAAGGGGGGGGGGGCGCTGTCAACGGGCCCCAACCAGCGTGGTGGGAATCCCGCTGCCGCCTGAAAAACGGCCTGAAAAAATAGGGCAGCTGACGTCGGTGCGGCGGGGCGGGATTCGCGCCTCACCCCCCCCCCCCCCCGGGGTTCTCCGACCTGGCGGGGGTTCGGAGAATCCCGGCCATGATCTCTTTAGTATTCATTAATTATTTTCTAATCCCAGTCATTGTCATGTCTGGTGCTGTTTCTCCATGCAGGCTTCTTCCAGAGTGTTCTCTCTGCGAGTAATTCCATGTGACTCTATACATCATGCCGTGGGCAGTTCTATTATCCAGTCACATATCACCCCTTTCTCTGTCGAGCACCTTCACATTACAGCGGCATGTAGGCACACAATGCAACAGCTATTCGATAAGTGTTCTCAGTGCAGGACAATTTTTCCAAAAATTCAACTTGGTTTTAGCTTTTAATTTGCTCCCTTAAATCAGAAATGGGGGAGGAAATGAGAGATTTTATTTTGAAATGTGTGGATTGGCAGTTTCCCTGTGCCTTTGATTCTAATCAATCTCCCTCTGAAATTTCACTACTCCATTTTTTTCAAATTCAATCCTCACATTATTCCCAAAGCTGCTGATAATGGTTATTGTTGGCTGAAGAACCCCTACCTTGCACAGGCAGAGCCCCAATTGTTCGATCCTCCTCCTACCTCCCCTTGGAAAATGAACCAATTGCTGGACTCCTGTTCCTGGGTACACAAAGGGCCATAACGTCCAAACTCCAGGGTGTCATACCTGGGGGACACCCAAAAGGTGCACTGGGGTATCTCCCCACCTAGACGCTCCCAGCTAAGGATTTCACGGCAATTGCCAGAGGTGCAAACTTCCAATGGCCTGCATTGGGAACTGACTAATAACGTGATTTAAGTCGCAAACTTCAGATGGTCCTGACTGTCAGACAGCAATAGTTCCCCAGAAAATGTTTGAATAATAATCTTTATTATTGTCACAAGTAGGCTGACAGCAACAATGCAATGACGTTGCTGAGCAAATCCCCTAGTCGCCACATTTCAGCGCCTGTTCGGGTATACTGAGGGAGAATTCAGAATGTCCAATTCACCTAACAAGCACGTCTTTCGGGACTTTTGGGAGGAAACCGGAGCACCCGGAGGAAACCCACGCAGACACGGAGAGAACATGCAGACTCCACAGAGACAGTGACTCAATCCGGGAATCGAACCCGGGTCCCTGGTGCTGTGAAGCTAACCACTGTGCTACCGTGCCACTTCTGGCTTCTGGTTAAATATTATAGAAACCCACACTAACTCACCAAGGGACGCCTCCCAGCACCCGAACCCCCAGGGCACTCCCCTGTACCCCAACTACACACCCCCTTCGGACCATCGACTGTCCTCCACACTAGACTCCACCCTAACTACGCCCCCATGGAACTCCACCCTCACCCCCAACTGCCACCAGGCCCCACCCAACCCTACCTGATCTGGCACCCCTTGCTTCACTACCCCAATGCCTTCTCCCGAATGTGTGACTCCGCCCCAACTGGCTTTCAGCCGCCAGCCCCAGAATTACCAACCACCAATATTCCCCTACAGTCTGACTCTCACCCCCCCCCCCCCCTCCCCCCCAATCCCCCCTCCCCCATACTACATGGTCCTTGACTGGTGGACCTCCAGCCCTAGACTGGCTGACACCCTCCCATCCCACTACTGATCCCCTCACCGATCCTGACTGGCCAAACTCCCCCTATCCCCACCACTCACGTCCCCCACAGGCCAAATCCCCCACCTCCTGCTGACAGGCCAAAGCCCCTACGAACCACTTACCTGACAAATCGACATTGTCCCTGGTTTGAAAGCGGCGGGACCGTTCAGCTCCCCTGATTTACAGCAGCGGGTGCTGTAAGGCAGTGGGTGTGCCCTTCTTGCCTCTAATCCAGTGACACTCGACTAAAGATTTCAGGCACGCGCTGCCCTGCACAGTACAATTCTCAGACAGTAGAAAGGCAAGGAAGTTATGATGAGGCTTTTACGATTTGGTTTCAACTGGAGTGTTGTGCCCAGTTCTGGGCACAAAGCTTTAAGAAAGACATGAGATAGGCCGAGGTAAAGATTACAAGCAGGGTTCCAAGGGCGAGGGACTTCACTTCGCTGGGTAAATTGGAGAAGTTAGATCTGTTTTCCTTCGAGAAGAGAAGGTTGAAGGTTGAGAGGAGGTTCAACTGAGATTTACAAAATCTTGAGGGTGTGGTGTTCTTTGTGGTTCTAATCCAAGAATGGTTGGTGATGCACGATCAATGACCACTAAAGCGAGGTTGTAGTCCAACTGAAGGCTTTAATAAGCTAGATGTTTCCCCCAGCAGCTCAGGTACAGAATGAAGGCAGCTGGGGCGGCACTGGTTCTTATACCCCGCCTAGCAGGGCGGAGCTATCCTACATTCTAACCAATAGAAAGCATACAGTTTCCACCTATGGTGCTTTAGCCTATCAGGTACCATAATACCAATAATACCACATTCACCCCTGTTAAAAAAGACTCCGGCGGGGGTGGTGGCCTGAAACTACAAAACATGGCAACGTGGTGTAATTAGTTATGGAGGTACCGTAATACCTCCGGACAGTGTTTAGTAACTATTTACAATTCTGATAGCTATGTACATTTGATAGTTTATATTTACAGTTTGCAATTAAAATGAAGCAATCAGTCGATCGGGGGCCCTGGTCGTCCTCTGTGATCGTCGGAGCTTCGGTGGTGACTCCGGTGGAGGCTCGGGCGTCTGTGACTCCTGGAGCGTGGCTTCAATCTCCATGGCAGTTTTGGCATCCCTAGACAGCGCTGGTGGGGAAAACGGTTGACCTGGGAAGGGAGTGCCTGCGGGGGGCGTCGGTGGGTGGGGGGGCCTTGACTGGGCCGGCGGAAGGACCGATCCTCTTGTAAGGTGCTGCGGTGGAGGGGAGGGTGGGACTGGTGGCTGGGATGTGCGTGGGGTTCCGGCGGGCGCCAGGTCCCGTAGGGAGACCGTATCTTGTCGGCCGTCGGGGTACGCCACGTAGGCGTACTGGGGGTTAGCATGGATCAGATGGACCCTCTCGACCAACGGGTCCGACTTGTGCGCCCGCACGTGTTTTCTGAGCAGGATGGGTCCGGGTGCTGCCAGCCAGGTCGGGAGCGAGGTTCCATAGGAGGACTTCCTAGGGAAGACAAGGAGGTGTTCATGAGGTGTCTGGTTGGTTGTGGTACAAAGTAGTGACCGGATGGAGTGGTGGGCATCCGGGAGGACTTCTTGCCAGCGGGAGACTAGGAGGTTCCTGGACCATAGGGCCAGTAGGACGGTCTTCCAGACCGTTCCGTTCTCCCTCTCTACCTGTCCGTTACCCCGGGGTTGTAACTGGTCGTCCTGCTCGAGGCGATGCCCTTGCTGAGCAGGAATTGACGCAGTTCGTCGCTCATAAAGGAGGACCCCCTATCACTGTAATACCTATAATACCACAGTTGGTATAGTGTTCACAAAGACCACAACTAGCTTTTATATTGAACAAAGCTATCAATGTATTAACATTTCTAATTTGGATTCAACACTTACTTCATATTAATGCACAGTTGATAATTAACATATAATCTACATTCATCTACTACTAATCTCTACACTAATACAATTACTATGATCTGCTCTCACTCACACTATCTTTCCTACAGTCTGTCTCCCCAACCTGCCTGTCGCTTGCCATTGTAACTCAGCACTTTACTCTCATGCCCACATGTCCGCCATTGGCCTGCTGCAATGTTCCAGTGAAGCACAAAGCAAAACTGGAGGAGCAGCATCTCATTCTCTGATGAGGCGTGTTACAATCCTCAGGACTCAACATTGAGTCCAACGACTTTAGACTGTGACTATTCTCCTCCATCTTTAAACCCCTTTAAAAGAAAAATCACAAGCACTTATTGTCTCAATGCAACAACTTTACCTTCCTCCTCCCCCCTCCCCTCACCCACTCCCTCCCACACCTGTCTCATGTTTCTTGAAGTTGCTACAAATTGTTGCAATCTCTCCCAGCTACAGTTTAATATCCAACACATTTCTCCACCTCCTTAGTTCTGATGAAGAGTCAAACGGACTCTAAACGTTAACTCTGGCCGGGATTTACTGACCAATATCTGCGCGGTTATCGGTGGAGGAGGTGGCCTGCCAGCGAGATTTTCTGGTCGTGCCGTTGTCAATGGGATTTCCTCTGTTTCTCTCTCCCTACACATGCTGCCAGGCCTGATGAGTTTTCCCAACATTCTCCATTCTTGTTTCAGATTCCAGCACCGGCAGTGTTTAGCTTATTCCAAAATGCACTTTGGTTTTGCTGTTTTCAATCATTAACAAACATTTTGCCTCGGGAGTCCAAGACTCCTCGGTCAACTCCAGCAATGCTGAGTCACATACTCATTGTCACGTTGATCAAAGATCACTGAAGCTACTGAAACACATAGCCCCACAGATAAATCTTTCAAATGCAAACTGCGCAGAAGCAGAGCCTGCACTATCAAACGTGCCAGTGGTGTTGGGGAGGGTTCAATCTAAATTGGCAGGGAACCTTAGGGAGAATTTAGAGTGGAGAATATTAACTGATAAGCAGGATATATCAGAGGGTAGCATCAAGGTAATACGTCACTTGGAGGATTTAATAGAATTGGAGTAGGCCAAAGTAGTTTATTAGATAGCGTCAGAGTAAGGGAGAAAGTAAAAAAGCCCAAATCAGAGTGAATGTGCATGTGTATGGTTAGTAAGATTGGTGAACTTCAGGCATAGTTTGACAAATTAGATTATGTGACAAGGTGCTTAGGAGAGACAGGAAAGGGAGGAAGGGGGATGGTGGGGGGGCAGTAAAAATGAAAGATGGCCTGACAGTGCTGGAGGCAGGATATTCCAGAGGAGTCAAGGACGGAATCTCGCTGGCTAGAGGTAAGGTATGAAAAAGGTGCAATGACATTGATCGGTCAACAGTGGAACTGACGCCGAAAATATAAATTTGCAAAGAAATTATAGAGCAAGAATTATACAGTAATTATAATGGGGGACTACAAATGTCCAAATATCGACTGAGATGGGAATATTGCAAAGGGACAGAAGGGACAAGAGTTTCTGGAGTGTGTGCAAGATCATTTTCTGCAGCGGTATGTTTCCGGACCAACGAGAAGGTAGACATGGCTGGATCTAGTTCTGGAGAATTAATTGAAAATGAAATGAAAATCGCTTATTGTCACAAGTAGGCTTCAAATGAAGTTACTGTGAAAAGCCCCTAGTCACCACATTCCAGCGCCTGTTCGGGGAGGCTGGTATGGGAATTGAACCGTGCTGCTGGCCTGCTTGGTCTGCTTTAAAAGCCAGCGATTTAGCCCAGTGTGCTAAACCAGCCCCTTATTAATATTAAGGTTTCCCCCCGTATAAGTGGCCAAATGAGCACAGTGCCAGTCAAAGTATGCGCACTTTGTTTTATAAGATCCAAGGTGCTCTGCACCACCTCAGAATTGGCTGTTCCTGCATCCAATTCCATGGACTAAACTGATCTCTCTATGCATCTTCTCTACTGAGTAGCACTACATTCCTTTTGCTTCACCCGATGTCTATGTCTATGCATTTACATTGTGTATTTATCGTAAGTCCAATGTTTTTCATGTATGGAATGATATCCTGGACTGTACGCAGAACACTGTACCTCGGTGTACGTGAAAATAAACCTAAGGCTAAATGATCCATGAGTCTCATTTAAGTATGCACTTGCTAGATTCCCCCAGTGTCCGGGATTCACTGGCTGTGCCAGGGATACCTCGCCAGGGTACTGTTTAATAATAATAATCGCTTATTGTCACAATTAGGTTTCAATGAAGTTACTGTGAAAAGCCCCTAGTCGCCACATTCCGGCGCCTGTTCGGGGAGGCCGGTACTGGAATTGAACCCCCACTGCTGGCCTTATTCTGCATTACAAGCCAGCTGTGGTGATGTGAAGGTATTGGAGAGAGTGCAGAGGAGATTCACAAATATGATTCCAGAGATAAAGAACTTTAGCTATGAGGATAGATATTGGAGACGTTGGGGCCTGTTTTCCACGGAGAAAAGAAGGCTGGAAGGGACTTGATAAAGGTGTTCAAGATTTCGAGGAGTATAGACAGGGTAAATAGTGAGAAACTGCTGCCACTCAAGAGTGCATCAAGAGATGAAGGGTATAAATTCAACATAATTAGCAAAAAAATAGTAAAGGTGATGTGATGAAAATGTTTTGACCCAGAGGGTGGTTGGAGTATGGGACAAACTTCCTAAGAGGGTGGTGGAGGAAGGTTTGATTGAGGTTTTCAAGAGGGAATTGGGGATAAGGCAGGAGAGTAGAACAAGTTAGAATGCTTTTTCAGAAGCCAGTACAGATTGGATGAGCTGAAGGTCCTCCTTTTGCATTGTATTCATAGAAATCATAGAATTTACAGTGCAGAAGGAGACTATTCGGCCCATCGGGTCTGCACCAGCTCTTGGAAAGAGCACACTACTCAAGCCCACTCCTCCACCCTATCCCCATAACCCAGTAACCCTACCCAACATTAAGGGCAATTTTGGACATTAACGGCAAGTTAGCATGGCCAATCCACCTAACCTGCACATTTTTGGACTGCGGGAGGAAACCAGAGCACCCGGAGGAAACCCACGCGCACACGGGGACAACGTGCAGACTCTGCACAGACAGTGACCCAAGCCGGGAATCGAACCTGGGACCCTGGAGCTGTGAAGCAACTGTGCTAACCACCATGCTACCATGCTGCCCCTATTGATCCTGTGACCTTGTCACCAGCTAAATCATTCATTTTATGATGTGAGAGGCAGTCAATAAAGATTTATCAACTATCGATTTATCAACTATCTTGGAGGTTGGCCTGCCTCTCTACTAGAGGGCAAAACAATTTAGATATTGTTTGTACAATGTCAAGACTTTACTTACTAAAAGGTTTGGCTTTTGTTCATTGTACACAATGGCACGAGACAATTTTTTCCAGAATTCAACTTGGATTTAGTTTATTAATTTGCTCTCTGAAATCAGAAATTGAGGAGGAAAGAAGAAAGATTTTGTCATGTTATGAACTCTGGGATAACACAGGCTGCAACTGGATGCAGCTTTAACCAAAAGATACTCCAGACCTTGAAGTTAGTTCAATCTGATTTATTGAACCAGTAGCACAGTTAGCACAGTTCTCTATGAGTTCGACTCTCTGCTAACCTAAGTGTGGTTACTCTGTCTGACTGAACCAGACTAGCTCTTAGCCACGTGCTGGAGGTGTGATACTGTACATACACCCTGACTCACTCTGTAGATGTTCATCAGTGGAAAGAGGCGGAGTGTAAGCGCCTCGTGCCTTTTATAGTGAGATACCACCCCTGAGTGTCCTGCCTGCTCATGTCCTGTCTGTATATCATGACCTGCAAGTCTGCATATCATGACAGATTTTACTTCAAAAGGTTCGGGATTGGCTGTGACAGTTTCCCTATGCTTTATATTCTAATCGACCTCCCTCTGAACCTTCACTTCCCCATTTCCTCAAGTTCAGCCTGACATTCTTAAAGTTGCTGAAACTGGTGAGGGCTGTTGCTATCGGAAGAATCTCGCTCTTGGGTAGGCAGAGTGCTAATGAATACATAAACAGCCCAACTGGTCCATGCTGATTATGTATGTGCAGCACATGGGCCTCCTCCTAGGCCTCTTCATTGAATCCCTTCCATATAACCTTCCAGTACTTTTTTTATATATACGTTCATGGGATGTGGGCCTCGCCACCATACATGTGAAAGCCACGCAATGTTTTCAGATTGTGTTCGTGACTGGCATCCTGCAGATGAGAAGTAGGAGGGGGCCAAGGACAGATTCTCAGGATACCCCGAGGCAACTACTCAGCAGAGGGAAGAGATTAGGTAGGTATGGCTGGAGCCAGGCAAGAGCAACCCCATCTAGTTGGTCGACGGTGGAGAAATCTTGGAGGTGGATGGTGTGATCAACTGTCTCAAAGGCTGCAGGCAAGCTGAGAAGGATGAGAAAGAAAGGTTCCACAGAAATATAGACAATAGAAGCTGGGGGAGAACATTTGACCCTTTGAACCTGCTCCGCCATTCATTATGATCATGGCTGATCATCAAGATCAATACTCTGTCCCGCCTTCTCCCCAAATCCCTTGATCCCTTTAGCCCCAAGAGCTATATCTAATTTTGTCTTGAAATTACACAACATTTTGTCCTCAACCACTTTCTGTGGTAGTAAATTCCCCAGATTCACCACTCTCTGGGTGAAGACATTTCTACTCACCTCAGTCCTAAAAGGTTACCCCTTATCCTCAAACTATGACCCCTAGTTCTGGACCCGCCCACCATTGGGAACATTCTTTATGAATCTACCCTGTCTAATCCAGTTAGAATTTTATAAATTGCCATGACATCCCCTCTCACTCTTCTAAACTCCAATGAATATAATCCTAACTGATTTAGTCTCTCCTCATATGACCGTCCCGCCATCCCAGGAATCAGCCTGGTAAACCTTCGCTGCGCTCCCTCCATAGCAAGAACATCCTTCCTCAGATAAGGACACAAAACTCCACAATACTCCAATGCACCGTACAC
Organism: Scyliorhinus torazame; assembly: GCF_047496885.1. Lineage (NCBI taxonomy): Eukaryota > Metazoa > Chordata > Chondrichthyes > Carcharhiniformes > Scyliorhinidae > Scyliorhinus > Scyliorhinus torazame. The sequence goes on from NC_092710.1 coordinate 328,833,092, forward strand.
TCGTCCCTGGAGCATCGCGACAACCAGGACTCCTACATCATTTATTGACTACAGCTCCGCCTTCAACACCATAATCCCAGCCAAACTCATATCAAAGCTCCAAAAGCGAGGACATGGCTCCTCCCTCTGCAACTGGATCCTTGCCTTTCTGACCCATTGACCACAATCAGTAAGGATAAGCAACAACACCTCCTCCACGATAGTCCTCAACACCGGAGCCCTGCAAGGCTGTGTACTTAGCACCCTACTCTACTCCCTGTACACACACGACCGCAGGGCAGGATTTGCCTATAACTCCATTTACAAGTTTGCTGATGACACGACAGTAGTGGGACTGATCTCAAACAACGATGAGTCATAATATAGGAGGGAGAACCTAGTGGAGTGGTATATCAACAACAATCTCTCCTTCAATGGCAGCAAAATTAAAGAGCTGGTCATTGACTTCTGGAAGCAAAGTACTGTACACACCCCTGTCTGAATCAAAGGGGCCGAGGTGGAGATGGTTAACAGCTTCAAATACCTAGGTGTGCACACCACCAAAATCCTGTCCTGGTCCACCCACATCAACGCTACAACACAAGAAAGCACAACAGTGACTCTACTTCCTCAGGAAACTAAGGAAATTTGGCATGTCCACATTGACTCTTACCAATTTTTACAGAAGAATCATAGAAAGCATCCTGGGCGGGATTCTCCGCCGGTGTGATCCTCTGTTTTGCCGGCGCCCGGGGGTTTCCTGACGGCGTGGGGCCGGCCAACAATGGGAAACCCCATTGACCGGCCAGCGTAACGGAGAATCCCGCCGGCGGGTCGGGGCAGAAATGTGGCGTGGCGGGGCGGAGAATCCAGCCCTCTACCTGGCTGCATCACAACCTGGGATGGCAACTGCTCGGCCCAAGACCGTAAGAAACTTCAGAGAGTCGAGAACACCGCCCAGTCCATCACACAAACCTGCCTCCCATCCATTGACTCCATCTGCACATCCCGCTGCCTGGGGAAAGCGGGCAGCATAATCAAGGACCCCCTCCCACCCGGCTTACTCACTCTTCCAACTTCTTCCATCGGGCAGGAGATACAAAAGTCTGAAAACACGCACGAACAGTCTCAAAAACAGCTTCTTCCCCACTGTCACCAGACTCCTAAATGACCCTCTTATGGACTGGTCTGATTAATACTACACTCCTGTGTGCTTCACCCGATACCGGTGTCTATGTATTTACATTGCGTACCTTGTGTTGCCCTATTACATATTTTCTTTTCATGTACTAAATGATCTGTTTGAGCTGCACGCAGAAAAATACTTTTCACTGTACCTCGGTGCACATGACAATAAACAAATCCAAGTCCAGGAGTGGCGTCACAAATGCCCTTTGCAATTGCAGTAAAACATCCCTATTACTATACCCAAATCCTCTCTCTGTGAAGGCCAACATACTATTTGCCTTCTTTACTGCCTGCTGTACCTGCGTGATTACTTTCTGCGACTGATGGAAGAGGGCACAAAAGTCCATTACAATAATAATAGTAATCTTTATTAGTGTCACATATAGGCTTACATTAACACTGCAATGAAGTTACTGTGAAAATCCACATTCCGCCGCCTGTTCGGGTACACTGAGGGAGAATTCGGAATGTCCAAATTACCTAACAGCACGTCTTCCGGGACTTGTGGGAGGAAACTGGAGCATCCGGAGGAAACCCACGCAGACATGGGGAAAACGTGCAGACTCCGCAAAGAAAGTGACCCAAGCCGGGAATCTGGGACCCTGGCGCTGTGAAGCAACAGTGCTAACCACTGTGCTACTGCGCCACCCTAATCACATAGGATTGCATTTGTAATTTTGGTTTCGGTACACTGGTGAAGAAAGAAACTCGGTTCGAGGGAGTAAAACTCTGGGAAAGGTGGACAGAGATTTGGAAGGCGGAACATGGTCAAGGACCTTATTGGCCATACCTTGTTTTCTTTGCGAAGGGGATGATGAACCTTCTTCTTGAACTGCTGCAGTTCATACAGCACTACCACGGTGCCGTTACGGAGGCAGTCCTAGGATTTTGACTATGTGACAATGAAGGAACGGCGGTATATGGTCCAGTTACTATTGTGTGTGACTTGAAAGGGAACTTGGAGCTGCAGTTTCCCCATAGGCCTCTGTCCAAGTTTGGAAATCATCTGAGAAGCTTCTCTTAATTCCTACCATTTGCTTTCTGGTTTGTGATAATCTTTCAATCCAATCTGGGCCCTCTCTCCACCTTTAACATTAATCTGAAGACTTACTGAAAACATTCTGACAGCCCATATCATCTGCTTGTTATTCTGTTATTTCTTCAAAAACGTCAATAAAATTAGCTAAAAATAATGGACGCGATTCACTGGAAAGACGTCCAAGTCCGGTTCCGAGCGGGTTTAAGAGGATGTTTCTCGACGGCAGCGGTGTTGAGATTGATCCCGCTCTTCAACAGCACTTAGCCTGAGGTCTCGGGGAGTTTCCCCCCCCCCAATCCCCACCCCACCCCCTCCCACGTCAAGGCCACACTTGGACCGTTTTCAAGCACTGGGGAGCTAAGATCGGCAGCAGGAGCAAGACCCGCTCCTCACAGACCGGGGAGCCATTTTGAAAGGCCGCCCCAATCTCTATACCCCTCCCCTTTTCAGGACCTGGACACCCCTCCCCCTCTCCATCTCCTCAACCTTCGTGCAGACCCCTCCTCATCCACCCTCAGGCTCCGACCCATGGCAGTGCCATTTTGGCACCTTGGCACTGACAGCCTGGCACTGCACCTGGAGCCTGGGCAGTGCCAACCAGGCATCCTGGCAGTGCCAGGCAGACAGTGTCAAGGTGCCGGGTGGGCAGTGCAAGGGCACCAGGCTGGCTGTGCCAAGGTGTCTGGGTGCTGGGGGAATGCCTGTGTACTACCCTTCCCTGTTCCTGATACCCGGGTGGCTCTAATGGCCTGCGCGATCCCCCGAGGTGCCATCACGCCTGGTTGAAGATTGTAGAAACCTGTGCTAAACGGCGCCTGGTTGAGGCCTCGCAGTTACAATCGTTGACTCCCGGGCGCCGGGTGAATATGGAATTGGGATGTTTAAATGTGCCTAATAGCTCATTTAAATATCATGATCTGGATCGCGCCCAGTGATGGTATGATTCAGATCCTGCCAGGCACCGCGAGTCGGGCAATCTGTACAAGCTTTTGTGCCTGGCGCGGAGCCCAATTTGGGGCTCTCCCACGATCCACCCATTTGGAGACAGGCTCGATGCGGTAGGGAAAACGTGCCAGTTGAAACATTTAATTTAGAAATTCTTGCTGTTTTTTCTTATGCATTCCCATTTCTGGATGTTCTGTTGTTGGATCTTTTGACAAAGAGTCATGCATCGTTTCCACCATTCAATTTGCTAGTTCCTTGTTTCCTGAGTTAGCTTCATTTGTGCAGATTGGAATTGCAATAGCCTCTCACTCGGTCTCCTCAGGCATTATTACCTCTGAGCTTCAGCTTTTTAATTTGGACCTCAACTCCGGACACCCTCACAACAGAGTCTGGTTCCTCGTTCTATTAACACCATTATGTGAACCACGACAACTCAACCATCCCCTCCAAGTTTGGCTCCAGCCATGACGAGATGTCTTTCCCCCGACACCAGACAGGCCCCGACACAATTAACCTTGGACACACCCTATCTTGCTCATCATCCCTCCATGATCATCCCCATCTTTATTTTTAAAAATCCATTTACGGGCTGTGGGCATCACTGGTTAGGCCAGCATTTATTGTCCATCCCTAGTTAGAATCATAGAATTCCTACAGTGCAGAAGGAGGCCTTTCGACCCACAATGTCTGCACTGAGCCTCTGAAAAAGCACCCAAGACCCACCCCCCCCCATCTATGTAATCCAGTTACCCCACCTAACCTTTTGGACACTAAGGGGCAACTTAACATGGTCAATCCACCTAACCGGCACATCTTTGGACTGCGGGAGGAAACTGGAGCACGCGGAGGAAACCCACGCAACAACGGGGAGAATGTGCAAACTTCACACATGATCGGAATTGAACCCAGATCCCAGGTACTGTGAGGCAGCAGTGCTAATCACTGTGCCAACTTTCAGTTGGTGGTGGTGAGTAGCCTTCTTGAACCGCTGCAGTCCCTGCTGTGTAGGTACACCCACAGTGCTGTTAGGGAGGGAGTTCCAGGACTTTGACCCAGTGACAGTGAAGGAACGGTGGAATATTTCCAGGTCGGCTTGATGAGTGACTTGGAGGGGATCTTCCAATTGGTGGGATTCACGGGTATTTGCTGCTCTCGTCCATCTAGATGGTAGTGGTCGTGGGTTTGGAAGGTGGCATTTAATTTTCCTTATATTATTTTTCCACCCTAATTGTCTTTGTTAGCCTCCTTTCGGCAAGCTTTTCAGATAACCTTCTGCAATTCTCTGCAATAATGCTTTGGACTTAATTTCATCCTCGCTTCTTTATCCTTGACTAGATTGTTTTAATGAATCATGGAATCATAGAATCCCTACAGTACAATAGGAGACCATTCTGCACAGACCCTCTGAAAGAGCACCCTACTCGGCCCACGGCCCCACCCGTAGATCCCCGTAACCCCACCTAACCTTTTTTAGATACTGAGGGGCAATTTAGCATGGACAATCCACCTAACCGAGACCTCTTTGGACCGTGGGAGGAAACCGGAGCACCCGGAGGAAACCCGGAAAACCACGCAGACACGGGGAGGAAGTGCAGACTCCGCACAGACAGTAACCCGAGGCTGGAATTGAACCCGGGACCCTGACGCTGCTATACTGAACACACTGCACCACCCCTTTAAGTATCATCCACGGCTGTTCCAGTTCTTTATTACTTTCCACAGATATCCCTCTGCAGATCTTAGTACCTCTTTTGTAACTATTGACATGGACTCCACTTCGGGCCTAGTGTCAGATTTCCCAAGGAGTCTCATAACCCATACAGGAGTTTCGCACATCAACTCCATTCCAAACCTTCCCACTAAGTTGTCGCTCCACCGTCTGTCAGTTGCTTCCTGTAAAGACTGAAAACTGCGGTGGCCACTGATGGAGCCTTAACGAAAAATGTACTAACCGTAATTGCGTCAGCGAATAAGAGGTCCAATTATAGGCACAGCAAGATTGCACAAACAGCAATCAGACGGGTGAAGGCACATTGTAAATCAGGCCAGCTGTCTCCGCCCTCGTATCTGATTGTCTCACCTCAGATGCTCAGTGCTACAGCTTCAGTGTTTATATTTCGATCCGGCTGAACGCGATATAGATCCAACTACCCCTCCTCTCTCATTCCTTTCCCCCACACAACCTTCCAAGATTGGGCAGCACAGGGATCCTGCCAGATTTTCCTTCTGTTTGTATTCCCTTAGCAAGGATGTGCTGCTACCTCCCCTAATGAAGTTCCTGGTTGGAATACGCTGGCAGTCAGCCAAAAAACAGAATAAAAACATCGTCCTTTCCCTTGCCTACGGTCGGAAAGAATGGCAGGTTGTTGTGCAAACCTGCCAATTAAATCAGAGTCGGCTTGATCTACTCGATTAGTTTAGACCATCGAAAGGGGGCGAGGAAGAATAAATCAGATCCTTCTGCCTAATTATCCTGAGTTTTGGCCTGTTTGTGCCCCCTCCCTCGCAATCATTTCACAAAATAAAAACAGAGTGTTGGGGGTGGCACGGCGGCGTAGTGATTACCACTGCTCTCACCCCCGCAACCCAAATTTGTGCAGGTATGAATCGGTACTCAACAGGTCAGCCAGAGAGCAACTAATTTAACACTTCAGGCCTGCCTGCACTGGGGTCTGGAAATGTGGGGACATCATGGTCTCTGAATAAGGCGTTAGGACTGAGATGAGTCCTAAATAATTGGGTACTCTAAATTTATAAATAAAAACGTGGAATCCGGCAAACTGTGCAGAGCCGAATCTAAAGATGAGGCAGGATTACCTTGAGCTTCATTGGAGCAGGTTAGGAGGTGAGAGAATGAAATAATTAAATGGAGTGGGGAGTGAAAGTGACAAGTGACCAGGAGCACGATGTTAGTTCCCTCTCTCTTTCTCTCAACAGCTGCTGTTGGAGCTATTGAGAATTCTCTGCCCTCACTGAGCAAGGGAAGCTGGCAGAGTTCAGGGTCCACCAAGTGGAGGATTGGAAAATGAAAAGCAAACAAGAGTTTCCGAAAGTTTCAGGTTGTCACATCTTGTCACAGCATGTTTAAAAACGACACAAGCGAGTCTTGCTCGTGAACCCCAAGCAATTTCACCTACCTTGTTGGTTGAGCTTGTGTTAAATCAATCCTGCCTCAGAGTCGCTGAATGTATCGACCTCAGTCACTCACCTCGCAAATACAAGATAACAAGTTGTCAGGTTGTACTTCACTGTTACAGTGACGCTCATCAATAACCGGATCCTTAAAGGCACACTGCACTGTGGCTACGAGCGGGATTTATTTACCACAGGTATGTAGGTTTCGCAAGATGTACGTATGCACGTTCAGGAAAGACGAAGATGGAGTAAGTTAGAGAAAACAAAATGACACAAGCTTTTCCTGGAACTGCTATTTTGCAAATAAAATGCAGCAGTTTGTCTCTTGAACTAACTGGCTGCAAGTACAACATGACGAATGGCAACAAGCCACCTTGTAATGCAAATTAATTCCAATAGTAGGCTTGTCAAAGCTAAAGCCCAATGAATAAAAAGAGGAATATGGCAACAATATTGCAAAGTTTTAGTGACGGTAGGAAACAGGATAGTGGTGGGTGGATGATCTTGAGGGCGGCACGTGAGCGCTCGGGTCCCAGGTTCGATTCCCGGCTTGGGTCACTGTGGGTTACGGGTGCTGGGAGGCGTCCCTTGGTGAGTTAGTGTGGGTTTCTACAATATTTAACCAGAAGCCAGAAGTGGCACGGTAGCACAGTGGTTGGGAATAGAGGGATATGGACCCAGGAAGTGTAGAAGATTGTAGTTTAGTCGGGCAGCATGGTCGGCACGGGCTTGGAGGGCCGAAGGGCCTGTTCCTGTGCTGTACATTTCTTTGTACGAAGTCTTACAACACCAGGTTAAAGTCCAACAGGTTTGTTTCGATGTCACTAGCTTTCAGAGCGCTGCTCCTTCACCTGAGGAAGGAGCAGCGCTCCGAAAGCTAGTGACATCGAAACAAACCTGTTGGACTTTAACCTGGTGTTGTAAGACTTCGTACTGTGCTCACCCCAGTCCAACGCCGGCATCTCCACATCATGTACATTTCTTTGTTCTTTGTTTGTTGTTCTTTGTTAGCTTCACAGCTCCAGGGACCTGGGTTCGATTCCCGGATTGGGTCACTGTCTGTGCGGAGTCTGCACGTTCTCCCCGTGTCTGCGTGGGTCTCCTCCGGGCACTCTGGTTTCCTCCCACAAATCTCGAAAGACGGGCTTTTTAGGTGAATTGGACATTCTGAATTCTCCCTCAGTGTACCCGAACAGGTGCCGGAGTGTGGTGACTAGGGGATTTTCAGAGTAACTTCATTGCAGTGTCAATGTAAGCCTACTTGTGACACGAATAAAGATTTGTATTATTAGTATAACTGGAGGAAGGTCTATGTGTGGGATTTCCAATAGGACCCTTACTTTTTATGAACTATATTAATGGCTTACATTTGAGTCCCATTCAAAATTTGTAGGTGACACAAGCTTGGATGTCTTGCGTATTGTGAGGGGGATATAAGCTGGGCGAACCGTTGGCAGATGAAATTGAATGCAGCAAATTGCAAAGTGATACATTTATGTGATACATACATGGGAGCTGGTGGAACTATCGGGGCTGTTTAGCTCAGTTGGCTGGACAGCTGATTTTGTGAGTCAGCGCAGGTTCAATTACCCCCCCACCCCGGCCCTATAAGGAAAAATGATTTAGATTTCCAGAAGGCCTTTGACAAGGTGCCGCATAGGAGACTGTTAAATAAGTTAAGAGCTCATGGTGTTCAGGGTAAGATCCTGGCATGGATAGAGGATTGACTGACTGGCAGAAGGCAGAGAGTGGGGATAAAGGGGTCTTTTTCAGGATGGCAGCCGGTGACTAGTGGTGTGTCTCAGGGGTCTGTGCGGGGACCACGACTTTTCACAATATACATTAATGATCTGGAAGAAGGAACTGAAGGCACTGTTGCTAAGTTTGCAGATGATACAAAGATCTGTAGAGGGACAGGTAGTATTGAGGAAGCAAGGGGGCTGCAGAAGAACTTGGACAGCTAGGAGAGTGGGCAAAGAAGTGGCAAATGAAATACAATTTGGAAAATGAAAATGAAATGAAATGAATGAAATGAAAATTGCTTATTGTCACAAGTAGGCTTCAACGAAGTTGCTGTGAAAATCCCCTAGTCGCCACATTCCGGCGCCTGTTCAGGGAGGCTGGTACGGGAATTGAACCGTGCTGCAGGCCTGCTTGGTCTGCTTTAAAAGCCAGCGATTTAGCCCAGTGTGCTAAACCAGCCCCAGTCAAGTGTGAGTTTATGCACTTTGGAAGGAGGAATTTAGGCATAGACTATTTTCTAAATGGGGAAATGCTTCGGAAAGCAGAAGCACAAAGGGTCTTGGGAGTCCTTGGGCGGGATTCTCCGCAATCGGCACAATGTCCGCCGACTGGCGCCAAAAAACGGCGTGAATTCTCCACATCTTGGGGGGCCGAGCCCTCACCTTGATGGGCTAGGCCCGCGCCGGACTGGTTTCTGCCCCGCCAGCTGGCGGGAAAGGCCTTTGGCCCCACACCAACTGGCGCGGAAATGACTTTGTCGTGCGGCGCATGCGCGGGAGCGTCAACGGCCGCTCACGGCATCCCCGTGCATGCGCAGTGGAGGGGGTCTCTTCTGCCTCCGCCATAATGAAGACCATGGTGAAGGCGGAAGGAAAAGGGTGCCCCCACGGCACAGGCCCGCCAGCGGATCGGTGGGCCTCGATCGCGGGCAAGGCCACCGTGGGGCCAGATCGCCCCGCACCACTCCGAGGACCCCGGAGCCCGCCCGCGCCACCTTGTCCCGCCGTTTGAAAGGTGGTTCAATCCACGCCGGCTGGCGTGGGTTGACAGCGGCGGGACTTTGGCCCATCGCGGACCGGAGAATCACCGGGGGATTTCCGCCGACCGGCGCGGCGCGATTCCCGCCCCCGCCGAATCTCCGGTGGCGGAGAATTCGGGACACACCGGGGGCGGGATTCACGCCGGCCCCCGGCGATTTTCCAACCCGGTGGGGGGTCGGAGAATCGCGCCCCTTGTTCACGATTCTCTTAAGGTTAATGTGCAGGTTCAGTCGGCAGTTAAGAAGGCAAATGCAATGTTAGCATTCATGTCGAGAGGGCTAGAATACAAGACCAGGGATGTACTTCTGAGGCTATATAATGTCAGACCCCATTTGGAGTATTGTGAGCAGTTTTGGGCCCCATATCTAAGGAAGGATGTGCTGGCCTTGGAAAGGGTCCAGAGGAGGTTCACAAGAATGATCCCTGGAATGAAGAACTTGTCGGATGAGGAATGTTTGAGGACTCTGAGTCTGTACTCATTGGAGTTAGAAGGATGAGAGGGGATCTTATTGAAACTTGCAGGATACTGCAAGGCCTGGATAGAGTGGACGTGGAGAGGATGTTTCCACTTGTAGGAAAAACTAGAACCAGAGGACACCATCTCAGACTAAATGGACGATCCTTTAAAACAGAGATGAGGAGAAATTTCTTCAGCCAGAGGGTGGTGAATCTGTGGAACTCTTTGCTGCAGAAGGTTGTGGAGGCCAAATCACTGAGTTCTTTAAGACAGAGATAGATAGGTTCTTGATTAATAAGAGGATCAGGGGTTATGGGGAGAAGGCAGGAGAATGGGGTGAGAAAATATCAGCCATGACTGAATGGCGGAGCAGACTCGATGGGCCGAGTGGCCTAATTCTGCTCCTATGTCTTATGATCTTATGGTCATCTGGGGCAGTGGCAACTTTAGAGAAGCAAAGGATACTCCTGAACATTTCAATATAATTGGTGATTGTACACTTGATCTTTGAATCGTATTAAAGGTAAATTTAATCAACCTTCATATTGAATTCTGTGAATGTAGGACAGAGCATTACTCCGTCCTGACCACTAAACCTAAAGCAGAGTTTGATCAGCCCGAGGATGTTTGTTATAAGAAGGGGCGGGGCCTGTGTATTCTCTTACTTATTGTTTTAGGTGACACCTGCTAATGTGCCTGTTCTTTGACTTGTAAAAACGTGCATCAATGCATGAGATTCAGAACCGTCCTGGAAATTTTCAGCACCTTTGCCACAGTAAAAACATTCAAATGTCTGTGTGCTAATTTGTTTTCCACCTCCTTGTCGCTTCCAGACCTGGAACAAAATGGAAAACCATGTACGCCTGCAATGGAAGCTTTAACTGATTCAGGGTGATATATGGCAGTGTTATTATGGCAGGGTTATTATGGGAGTGTTGTATGGCAGTGTTATTATGGCAGTGTAATTATGGCAGTGTTGTAATGGCAGTGTTATTATGGCAGTTTTGTTATGGCAGTGCTGTTATGGGAGTGTTGTATGGCAGTGTTATTATGGCAGTGTTGTTATGGCAGTGCTGTTATGGGAGTGTTGTATGGCAGTGTTATCATGGCAGTGTTATTATGGCTGTGTTGTTATTGCAGTGCTGTTATGGGAGTGTTGTATGGCAGTGTTATTATGGCAGTGTTATTCTGGTAGTGTTATTATGGATGTGTTATTATGGCAGTGTTGTTCTGGCAGTGATGTTATGGGAGTGTTGTTATGGCAGTGTTGTTATGGCAGTGTTATTCTGGCAGTGTTATTATGGATGTGTTATTATGGCAGTGTTCTATGGCAATGCTGTTATGGCAGTGTTGCTATGGCAGTGCTATTATGGCAGTGTTATTATGGCAGTGTTATTAAGGGAGTGTTGCTACGGCAGTGTTATTATGGCAGTGTTATTATGGCAGTGTTGTTATGGCAGTGTTGTTATGGCTGTGTTATTATGGCAGTGTTGTAATGGCAGTGCTGTTATGGCAGTGTTGTAATGGCAGTGTTATTATGGCAGTGTTGTTAAGGCATTGTTATTATGGCAGTGTAGTTATGGCAGTGTTATTATGGCAGTGTTGTAATGGCAGTGCTGTTATGGCAGTGTTGTAATGGCAGTGTTATTATGGCAGTGTTGTTAAGGCATTATTATGGCAGTGTAGTTATGGCAGTGTTATTATGGCAGTGTTGTAATGGCAGTGTTATTATGGCAGTGTTGTTATGGCAGTGTTATTATGGCAGTGTTGTAATGACAGTGTTGTAATGGCAGTGTTATCATGGCAGTGTTGTTAAGGCATTGTTATTATGGCAGTGTAGTTATGGCAGTGTTGTAATGGCAGTGTTATTATGGCAGTGTTGTTATGGCAGTGTTATTATGGCAGTGTTGTTATGGCAGTGTTGTAATGGCAGTGTTGTAATGGCAGTGTTATTATGGCAGTGTTGTTAAGGCATTGTTATTATGGCAGTGTAGTTATGGCAGTGTTATTAAGGCAGTGTAATTATGGCAGTGTTGTAATGGCAGTGTTATTACGGCAGTGTTGTTATGGCAGTGTTGTAATGGCAGTGTTGTAATGGCAGTGTTGTAATGGCAGTGTTATTATGGCAGTGTTGTTAAGGCATTGTTATTATGGCAGTGTTATTATGGCAGTGTTGTTATGGCAGTGTTGTTATGGCAGTGTTGTTATGGCTGTGTTATTATGGCAGTGTTAGTATGGCAGTGTTGTAATGGCAGTGCTGTTATGGCAGTGTTGTAATGGCAGTGTTATTATGGCAGTGTTGTTAAGGCATAGTTATTATGGCAGTGTAGTTATGGCAGTGTTATTATGGCAGTGTTGAAACGGCAGTGTTGTAATGGCAGTGTTATTATGGCAGTGTTGTTAAGGCATTGTTATTATGGCAGTGTAGTTATGGCAGTGTTATTAAGGCAGTGTAATTATGGCAGTGTTGTAATGGCAGTGTTATTACGGCAGTGTTCTTATGGCAGTGTTGTAATGGCAGTGTTGTAATGGCAGTGTTGTAATGGCAGTGTTGTTATGGCAGTGTTATTATGGCAGTGTTGTAATGGCAGTGTTGTAATGGCAGTGTTATTATGGCAGTGTTATGGCAGTGTTATTATGGCAGTGTTGTAATGCCAGTGTTGTAATGGCAGTGTTATTATGGCAGTGTTGTTAAGGCATTGTTATTATGGCAGTGTTGTTATGGCAGAGTTTTTATGGCAGTGTTGTAATGGCAGTGCTGTTATGGCAGTGTTGTAATGGCAGTGTTATTATGGCAGTGTTGTTAAGGCATTGTTATTATGGCAGTGTAGTTATGGCAGTTTTATTAAGGCAGTGTTATTATGGCAGTGTTGTAATGGCAGTGCTGTTATGGCAGTGTTGTAATGGCATTGTTATTATTGCAGTGTTGTTAAGGCATTGTTATTATGGCAGTGTAGTTATTGCAGTGTTATTATGGCAGTGTTGTTATGGCAGTGTTATTATGGCAGTGTTATTAAGGCAGTGTTGTAATGGCAGTGTTGTTATGACAGTGTTATTATGGCAGTGTTGTTAAGGCATTGTTATTATGGCAGTGTAGTTATGGCAGTGTTATTCTGGTAGTGTTATTCTGGTAGTGTTATTATGGATGTGTTATTATGGCAGTGTTGTTATGGCAGTGTTGTTCTGGGAGTGTTATTATGGCAGTGTTGTATGGCAGTGTTATTCTGGCAGTGTTATTATGGATGTGTTATTATGGCAGTGTTCTATGGCAATGCTGTTATGGCAGTGTTGCTATGGCAGTGCTATTATGGCAGTGTTATTATGGCAGTGTTGTTATGGCAGTGTTATTAAGGGAGTGTTGTTATGGCAGTGTTATTATGGCAGTGTTGTTATGGCAGTGTTATTATGGCAGTGTTAGTATGGCAGTGTTGTTATGGCAGTGTTAGTATGGCAGTGTTATTATGGCAGTGTTATTATGGCAGTGTTGTTATGGCAGTGTTGTTATGGCAGTGTTGTAATGGCAGTGCTGTTATGGCAGTGTTGTAATGGCAGTGTTATTATGGCAGTGTTGTTAAGGATTTGTTATTATGGCAGTGTAGTTATGGCAGTGTTATTATGGCAGTGTTGTAATGGCAGTGCTGTTATGGCAGTGTTGTAATGGCAGTGTTATTATGGCAGTGTTAGTATGGCAGTGTTATTATGGCAGTGTTGTTATGGCAGTGTTATTATGGCAGTGTTGTAATGGCAGTGCTGTTATGGCAGTGTTGTAATGGCAGTGTTATTATGGCAGTGTTGTTAAGGATTTGTTATTATGGCAGTGTAGTTATGGCAGTGTTATTATGGCAGTGTTGTAATGGCAGTGCTGTTATGGCAGTGTTGTAATGGCAGTGTTATTATGGCAGTGTTGTTAAGGCATTGTTATTATGGCAGTGTTGTTATGGCAGTGTTATTATGGCAGTGTTTTTATGGCAGTGTTGTAATGGCAGTGCTGTTATGGCAGTGTTGTAATGGCAGTGTTATTATGGCAGTGTTGTTAAGGCATTGTTATTATGGCAGTGTAGTTATGGCAGTTTTATTAAGGCAGTGTTATTATGGCAGTGTTGTAATGGCAGTGCTGTTATGGCAGTGTTGTAATGGCATTGTTATTATTGCAGTGTTGTTAAGGCATTGTTATTATGGCAGTGTAGTTATTGCAGTGTTATTATGGCAGTGTTGTTATGGCAGTGTTATTATGGCAGTGTTATTAAGGCAGTGTTGTAATGGCAGTGTTGTTATGACAGTGTTATTATGGCAGTGTTGTTAAGGCATTGTTATTATGGCAGTGTAGTTATGGCAGTGTTATTCTGGTAGTGTTATTCTGGTAGTGTTATTCTGGTAGTGTTATTATGGATGTGTTATTATGGCAGTATTGTTATGGGAGTGTTGTTATGGCAGTGTTGTATGGCAGTGTTATTCTGGCAGTGTTATTATGGATGTGTTATTATGGCAGTGTTCTATGGCAATGCTGTTATGGCAGTGTTGCTATGGCAGTGCTATTATGGCAGTGTTATTATGGCAGTGTTGTTATGGCAGTGTTATTAAGGGAGTGTTGTTATGGCAGTGTTGTTATGGCAGTGTTATTTTGGCAGTGTTGTAATGGCAGTGCTGTTATAGCAGTGTTGTAATGGCAGTGTTATTATGGCAGTGTTGTAATGGCAGTGTTATTATGGCAGTGTTGTTAAGGCATTGTTATTATAGCAGTGCAGTTATGGCATTGTTATTAAGGCAGTGTTATTATGGCACTGTTGTAATGGCAGTGTTATTATGGCAGTGTTGTAATGGCAGTGCTGTTATGGCAGTGTTGTAATGGCAGTGTTATTATGGCAGTGTTGTTAAGGCATTGTTATTATTGCAGTGTAGTTATGGCAGTGTAGTTATGGCAGTGTTATTATGGCAGTGTTGTTATGGCAGTGTTATTATGACAGTGTTATTCAGGCAGTGTTGTAATGGCAGTGTTGTAATGGCAGTGTTGTTATGGCAGTGTTGTTATGGCAGTGTTGTTATGGCAGTGTTGTTATGGCTTTGTTATTATGGCAGTGTAGTTATGGCAGTGTTATTATGGCAGTGTTGTTATGTTAGTGTTATTATGGCAGTGTTATTAAGGCAGTGTTGTAATGGCAGTGTTGTTATGGCAGTGTTGTTATGGCAGTGTTGTTATGGCAGTGTTGTAATGGCAGTGTTGTATGGCAGTGTTATTATGGGAGTGTTGTTATGGCAGTGCTGTTATGGCAGTGTTGTAATGGCAGTGTTGTAATGGCAGTGTTATTATAGCAGTGTTATTATGGAAAGTATTCTTATGGCAGTGTTATTATGGCAGTGCTATTCTGGCAGTGTTATTATGGCAGTGTTATTATGGGAGTGTTGTTATGGCAGTGTTATTATGGCAGTGTTATTATGGCAGTGTTATTATGGCAAGTGTTGTTATGGCAGTGTTTTTATGGCAGCGTTATTATGGCAGTGTTGTTATGGCATTGTTATTATGGCAGTGTTATTATGGCAAGTGTTGTTATGGCAGTGTTTTTACGGCAGCGTTATTATGGCAGTGTTGTTATGGCATTGTTATTATGGCAGTGTTGTTATGGCAGTGTTGTTATGGCAGTGTTGTTATGGCAGTGTTGTTACGGCAGTGTTAGTATGGCAGTATTATTAAGGCAGTATTATTATGGCAGTGTTGTAATGGCAGTGCTGTTATGGCAGTGTTGTAATGGCAGTGTTATTATGGCAGTGTTAGTATGGCAGTGTTATTATGGCAGTGTTGGTATGGCAGTGTTATTATGGCAGTGTTATTATGGCAGTGTTGTTATGGCAGTGTTGTTATGGCAGTGTTGTTATGTCAGTGTTATTATGGCAGTGTTAGTATGGCAGTGTCAGTATGGCAGTGTTGTTATGGCAGTGTTATTATGGCAGTGTTAGTATGACAGTGTTATTATGGCAGTGTTGGTGTGGCAGTGTTGTTATGGCAGTGTTGTTATGGCAGTGTTATTATGGCAGTGTTGTATGGCAGTGTTGTTATTGCAGTGTTATTATGGCAGTGTTATTATGGGAGTGTTGTATGGCAGTATTGTAATGGCAGTGTTCTTATGGCAGTGTTGTTATGGCAGTGTTGGTATGGCAGTGTTGTTATGGCAGTGTTGTGTGGCAGTGTTGTGGCAGTGTTGTAATGGCAGTGTTGTAATGGCAGTGTTGTTATGGCAGTGATGTAATGGCAGTGTTGTATGGCAGTGTTGTATGGCAGTGTTGTTATGGCAGTGTTGAATGGCAGTGTTGTATGGCAGTGTTGTTATGGCAGTGTTGTGTGGCAGTGTTGTGGCAGTGTTGTAATGGCAGTGTTGTTATGGCAGTGATGTAATGGCAGTGTTGTATGGCAGTGTTGTATGGCAGTGTTGTTATGGCAGTGTTGTACGGCAGTGTTGTATGGCAGTGTTGTAATGGCAGTGTTGTATGGCAGTGTTATTATGGCAGTGTTGTTATGGCATTGTTGTTATGGCAGTGTTGTACAGCAGTGTTGTCCTGGCAGTGTTGTTATGGCAGTGTTATTATGGCTGTGTTTTTATGGCAGTGTTATTGTGGTAGTGTTGTTATGTTGGTGTTATTATGGCTGTCTAATTATGGCAGTGTTAATATGGCTGGGTTGTTACGGCAGTGTTATTATGGCAGTGTTGTTATGGCAGTGTTGCTATGGCAGTGTTATTATGGCAGTGTTGTTCTGGCAGGGTTGTTACGGCAGTGTTATTATGGCAGTGTTGTTTGGCAGTGCTGTTATGGCAGTGTTGCTATGGCGGTGTTATTATGGCAGTGTTGTTATGGCAGTGTTATTATGGCAGTGTTGTAATGGCAGTGTTGTTATGGCAATGTTATTATGGCAGTGTTGTTACGGCAGTGTTATTATGGCAGTGTTATTATGGCAGTGTTATTATGGCAGTGTTATTATGGCTGTGTTGTCTGGCAGTGTTATTATGGGAGTGTTGTATGGCAGTGTTATTATGGCAGTGTTGTTATGGCAATGTTGCTATGGCAGTGTTATTATGGGAGTGTTATTATGGGAGTGTTGTTATGGCAGTGTTATTATGGGAGTGTTATTATGGGAGTGTGTTATGGCAGTGTTATTGTGGCAGTGTTGTATGGCAGTGTTATTATGGGAGTGTTGTATGGCAGTGTTATTATGGCAATGTTGTTATGGCAGTGTTATTATGGCAGTGTTGCTATGGCAGTGTTATTATGGCTGTGTTATTATGGGAGTGTTGTATGGCAGTGTTGTTATGGCAGTGTTATTATGGCAGTGTTATTATGGGAGTGTTGTATGGCAGTGTTGTTATGGCAGTGTTATTATGGCAGTGTTATTATGGCAGTGTTATTATGGGAGTGTCTTATGGCAGTATTGTAATGGCAGTGTTGTTATGGCAGTGTTGTTATGGCAGTGTTGGTATGGCAGTGTTGTTATGGCAGTGTTATTATGGCAGTGTTGTTATGGCAGTGTTATTATGGCAGTGTTGTTATGGCAGTGTTGTTATGGCAGTGTTGTGTGGCAGTGTTGTGGCAGTGTTGTAATGGCAGTGTTGTTATGGCAGTGGTGTAATGGCAGTGTTGTATGGCAGTGTTGTATGGCAGTGTTGTTATGGCAGTGTTGTACGGCATTGTTGTATGGCAGTGTTGTAATGGCAGTGTTGTATGGCAGTGTTATTATGGCAGTGTTGTTATGGCAGTGTTGTATGGCAGTGGTGTTGTACGGCAGTGTTGTCATGGCAGTGTTGTCATGGCTGTGTTTTTATGGCAGTGTTGTTATGGCAGTGTTATTATGGCAGTGTTAGTATGGCAGTGTTGTTATGGCAGTGTTATTATGGCAGTGTTAGTATGACAGTGTTATTATGGCAGTGTTGGTATGGCAGTGTTGTTATGGCAGTGTTGTTATGGCAGTGTTATTATGGCAGTGTTGTATGGCAGTGTTGTTATTGCAGTGTTATTATGGCAGTGTTATTATGGCAGTGTTGTATGGCAGTGTTGTTATTGCAGTGTTATTATGGCAGTGTTATTATGGGAGTGTTGTATGGCAGTGTTGTTATGGCAGTGTTGTTATGGCAGTGTTGGTATGGCAGTGTTGTTATGGCAGAGTTATTATGGCAGTGTTGTTATGGCAGTGTTGTTATGGCAGTGTTGTGTGGCAGTGTTGTGGCAGTGTTGTAATGGCAGTGTTGTTATGGCAGTGATGTAATGACAGTGTTGTATGGCAGTGTTGTATGGCAGTGTTGTTATGGCAGTGTTGTACGGCAGTGTTGTATGGCAGTGTTGTAATGGCAGTGTTGTAATGGCAGTGTTGTAATGGCAGTGTTGTTATGGCATTGTTGTTATGGCAGTGTTGTACAGCAGTGTTGTCCTGGCAGTGTTGTTATGGCAGTGTTATTATGGCTGTGTTTTTATGGCAGTGTTATTATGGTAGTGTTGTTATGTCGGTGTTATTATGGCTGTCTTTTTATGGCAGTGTTAATATGGCTGGGTTGTTACGGCAGTGTTATTATGGCAGTGTTGTTATGGCAGTGTTGCTATGGCAGTGTTATTATGGCAGTGTTGTTCTGGCAGGGTTGTTACGGCAGTGTTATTATGGCAGTGTTGTTTGGCAGTGCTGTTATGGCAGTGTTGCTATGGCGGTGTTGTTATGGCAGTGTTATTATGGAAGTGCTGTTTTGGCAGTGTTGTTATGGCAGTGTTGCTATGGCGGTGTTATTATGGCAGTGTTGTTATGGCAGTGTTATTATGGCAGTGTTGTAATGGCAGTGTTGTTATGGCAATGTTATTATGGGAGTGTTGTTATGGCAGTGTTGTTATGGCAGTGTTATTATGGCAGTGTTATTATGGGAGTGTTGTATGGCAGTGTTATTATGGCAGTGTTGTCTGGCAGTGTTATTATGGGAGTGTTGTATGGCAGTGTTATTATGGCAGTGTTGTTAAGGCAGTGTTGTTATTGCAGTGTTATTATGGCAGTGTTATTATGGGAGTGTTGTATGGCAGTATTGTAATGGCAGTGTTGTTATGGCAGTGTTGTTATGGCAGTGTTGTATGGCAGTGTTGTTATTGCAGTGTTATTATGGCAGTTTTATTATGGGAGTGTTGTATGGCAGTATTGTAATGGCAGTGTTGTTATGGCAGTGTTGTTATGGCAGTGTTGGTATGGCAGTGTTGTTATGGCAGAGTTATTATGGCAGTGTTGTTATGGCAGTGTTGTTATGGCAGTGTTGTTATGGCAGTGTTGTGTGGCAGTGTTGTGGCAGTGTTGTAATGGCAGTGTTGTTATGGCAGTGATGTAATGGCAGTGTTGTATGGCAGTGTTGTATGGCAGTGTTGTTATGGCACTGTTGAATGGCAGTGTTGTATGGCAGTGTTGTTATGGCAGTGTTGTGTGGCAGTGTTGTGGCAGTGTTGTAATGGCAGTGTTGTTATGGCAGTGATGTAATGGCAGTGTTGTATGGCAGTGTTGTATGGCAGTGTTGTATGGCAGTGTTGTTATGGCAGTGTTGTATGGCAGTGTTGTAATCGCAGTGTTGTATGGCAGTGTTGTTATGGCAGTGTTGTTATGGCATTGTTGTTATGGCAGTGTTGTACAGCAGTGTTGTCCTGGCAGTGTTGTTATGGCAGTGTTATTATGGCTGTGTTTTTATGGCAGTGTTATTATGGTAGTGTTGTTATGTCGGTGTTATTATGGCTGTCTTTTTATGGCAGTGTTAATATGGCTGGGTTGTTACGGCAGTGTTATTATGGCAGTGTTGTTATGGCAGTGTTGCTATGGCAGTGTTATTATGGCAGTGTTGTTCTGGCAGTGTTGTTCTGGCAGGGTTGTTACGGCAGTGTTATTATGGCAGTGTTGTTTGGCAGTGCTGTTATGGCAGTGTTGTTATGGCGGTGTTGTTATGGCAGTGTTATTATGGAAGTGCTGTTTTGGCAGTGTTGTTATGGCAGTGTTGCTATGGCGGTGTTATTATGGCAGTGTTGTTATGGCAGTGTTATTATGGCAGTGTTGTAATGGCAGTGTTGTTATGGCAATGTTATTATGGCAGTGTTGTTATGGCAGTGTTATTATGGCAGTGTTATTATGGGAGTGTTGTATGGCAGTGTTATTATGGCAGTGTTGTCTGGCAGTGTTATTATGGGAGTGTTGTATGGCAGTGTTATTATGGCAGTGTTGTTATGGCAATGTTGCTATGGCAGTGTTATTATGGCAGTGTTATTATGGGAGTGTTGTTATGGCAGTGTTATTATGGGAGTGTTGTATGGCAGTGTTGTTATTGCAGTGTTATTATGGCAGTGTTATTATGGCAGTGTTATTATGGGAGTGTTGTATGGCAGTGTTGTTATGGCAGTGCTGTTCTGGCAGTGTTGCATGGCAGTATTATTATGGCAGTGTTATTATGGCAGTTGCGTTATGGCAGTGTTGTTATGGGAGTGTTATTATGGGAGTGTGTTATGGCAGTGTTATTGTGGCAGTGTTGTATGGCAGTGTTATTATGGGAGTGTTGTATGGCAGTGTTATTATGGCAATGTTGTTATGGCAGTGTTATTATGGCAGTGTTGCTATGATAGTGTTATTATGGCTGTGTTATTATGGGAGTGTTGTATGGCAGTGTTGTTATGGCAGTGTTATTATGGCAGTGTTATTATGGGAGTGTTGTATGGCAGTGTTGTTATGGCAGTGTTATTATGGCAGTGTTATTATGGCAGTGTTATTATGGGAGTGTCTTATGGCAGTATTGTAATGGCAGTGTTGTTATGGCAGTGTTGTTATGGCAGTGTTGGTATGGCAGTGTTGTTATGGCAGTGTTATTATGGCAGTGTTGTTATGGCAGTGTTATTATGGCAGTGTTGTTATGGCAGTGTTGTTATGGCAGTGTTGTGTGGCAGTGTTGTGGCAGTGTTGTAATGGCAGTGTTGTTATGGCAGTGGTGTAATGGCAGTGTTGTATGGCACTGTTGTATGGCAGTGTTGTTATGGCAGTGTTGTACGGCATTGTTGTATGGCAGTGTTGTAATGGCAGTGTTGTATGGCAGTGTTATTGTGGCAGTGTTGTTATGGCAGTGTTGTATGGCAGTGGTGTTGTACGGCAGTGTTGCATGGCAGTGTTGTCATGGCAGTGTTGTCATGGCAGTGTTGTTATGGCTGTGTTTTTATGGCAGTGTTGTTATGGCAGTGTTATTATGGCAGTGTTAGTATGGCAGTGTTGTTATGGCAGTGTTATTATGGCAGTGTTAGTATGACAGTGTTATTATGGCAGTGTTGGTATGGCAGTGTTGTTATGGCAGTGTTGTTATGGCAGTGTTATTATGGCAGTGTTGTATGGCAGTGTTGTTATTGCAGTGTTATTATGGCAGTGTTATTATGGCAGTGTTGTATGGCAGTGTTGTTATTGCAGTGTTATTATGGCAGTGTTATTATGGGAGTGTTGTATGGCAGTGTTGTTATGGCAGTGTTGTTATGGCAGTGTTGGTATGGCAGTGTTGTTTTGGCAGAGTTATTATGGCAGTGTTGTTATGGCAGTGTTGTTATGGCAGTGTTGTTATGGCAGTGATGTAATGGCAGTGTTGTATGGCAGTGTTGTATGGCAGTGTTGTTATGGCAGTGTTGTACGGCAGTGTTGTATGGCAGTGTTGTAATGGCAGTGTTGTATGGCAGTGTTATTATGGCAGTGTTGTTATGGCATTGTTGTTATGGCAGTGTTGTACAGCAGTGTTGTCCTGGCAGTGTTGTTATGGCAGTGTTATTATGGCTGTGTTTTTATGGCAGTGTTATTATGGTAGTGTTGTTATGTCGGTGTTATTATGGCTGTCTTTTTATGGCAGTGTTAATATGGCTGGGTTGTTACGGCAGTGTTATTATGGCAGTGTTGTGATGGCAGTGTTGCTATGGCAGTGTTATTATGGCAGTGTTGTTCTGGCAGGGTTGTTACGGCAGTGTTATTATGGCAGTGTTGTTTGGCAGTGCTGTTATGGCAGTGTTGTTATGGCGGTGTTGTTATGGCAGTGTTATTATGGAAGTGCTGTTTTGGCAGTGTTGTTATGGCAGTGTTGTTATGGCGGTGTTGTTATGGCAGTGTTATTATGGAAGTGCTGTTTTGGCAGTGTTGTTATGGCAGTGTTGCTATGGCAGTGTTATTATGGCAGTGTTGTTTGGCAGTGCTGTTATGGCAGTGTTGTTATGGCGGTGTTGTTATGGCAGTGTTATTATGGAAGTGCTGTTTTGGCAGTGTTGTTATGGCAGTGTTGCTATGGCGGTGTTATTATGGCAGTGTTGTTATGGCAGTGTTATTATGGCAGTGTTGTAATGGCAGTGTTGTTATGGCAATGTTATTATGGGAGTGTTGTTATGGCAGTGTTGTTATGGCAGTGTTGTTATGGCAGTGTTATTATGGCAGTGTTATTATGGGAGTGTTGTATGGCAGTGTTATTATGGCAGTGTTGTCTGGCAGTGTTATTATGGGAGTGTTGTATGGCAGTGTTATTATGGCAGTGTTGTTAAGGCAGTGTTGTTATTGCAGTGTTATTATGGCAGTGTTATTATGGGAGTGTTGTATGGCAGTATTGTAATGGCAGTGTTGTTATGGCAGTGTTGTTATGGCAGTGTTGTATGGCAGTGTTGTTATTGCAGTGTTATTATGGCAGTTTTATTATGGGAGTGTTGTATGGCAGTATTGTAATGGCAGTGTTGTTATGGCAGTGTTGTTATGGCAGTGTTGGTATGGCAGTGTTGTTATGGCAGAGTTATTATGGCAGTGTTGTTATGGCAGTGTTGTTATGGCAGTGTTGTGTGGCAGTGTTGTGGCAGTGTTGTAATGGCAGTGTTGTTATGGCAGTGATGTAATGGCAGTGTTGTATGGCAGTGTTGTATGGCAGTGTTGTTATGGCAGTGTTGAATGGCAGTGTTGTATGGCAGTGTTGTTATGGCAGTGTTGTGTGGCAGTGTTGTGGCAGTGTTGTAATGGCAGTGTTGTTATGGCAGTGATGTAATGGCAGTGTTGTATGGCAGTGTTGTATGGCAGTGTTGTTATGGCAGTGTTGAATGGCAGTGTTGTATGGCAGTGTTGTTATGGCAGTGTTGTGTGGCAGTGTTGTGGCAGTGTTGTAATGGCAGTGTTGTTATGGCAGTGATGTAATGGCAGTGTTGTATGGCAGTGTTGTATGGCAGTGTTGTTATGGCAGTGTTGTACGGCAGTGTTGTATGGCAGTGTTGTAATCGCAGTGTTGTATGGCAGTGTTATTATGGCAGTGTTGTTATGGCATTGTTGTTATGGCAGTGTTGTACAGCAGTGTTTTCCTGGCAGTGTTGTTATGGCAGTGTTATTATGGCTGTGTTTTTATGGCAGTGTTATTATGGTAGTGTTGTTATGTCGGTGTTATTATGGCTGTCTTTTTATGGCAGTGTTAATATGGCTGGGTTGTTACGGCAGTGTTATTATGGCAGTGTTGTTATGGCAGTGTTGCTATGGCAGTGTTATTATGGCAGTGTTGTTCTGGCAGTGTTGTTCTGGCAGGGTTGTTACGGCAGTGTTATTATGGCAGTGTTGTTTGGCAGTGCTGTTATGGCAGTGTTGTTATGGCGGTGTTGTTATGGCAGTGTTATTATGGAAGTGCTGTTTTGGCAGTGTTGTTATGGCAGTGTTGCTATGGCGGTGTTATTATGGCAGTGTTGTTATGGCAGTGTTATTATGGCAGTGTTGTAATGGCAGTGTTGTTATGGCAATGTTATTATGGCAGTGTTGTTATGGCAGTGTTATTATGGCAGTGTTATTATGGGAGTGTTGTATGGCAGTGTTATTATGGCAGTGTTGTCTGGCAGTGTTATTATGGGAGTGTTGTATGGCAGTGTTATTATGGCAGTGTTGTTATGGCAATGTTGCTATGGCAGTGTTATTATGGCAGTGTTATTATGGGAGTGTTGTTATGGCAGTGTTATTATGGGAGTGTTGTATGGCAGTGTTGTTATTGCAGTGTTATTATGGCAGTGTTATTATGGCAGTGTTATTATGGGAGTGTTGTATGGCAGTGTTGTTATGGCAGTGCTGTTCTGGCAGTGTTGCATGGCAGTATTATTATGGCAGTGTTATTATGGCAGTTGCGTTATGGCAGTGTTGTTATGGGAGTGTTATTATGGGAGTGTGTTATGGCAGTGTTATTGTGGCAGTGTTGTATGGCAGTGTTATTATGGGAGTGTTGTATGGCAGTGTTATTATGGCAATGTTGTTATGGCAGTGTTATTATGGCAGTGTTGCTATGGCAGTGTTATTATGGCTGTGTTATTATGGGAGTGTTGTATGGCAGTGTTGTTATGGCAGTGTTATTATGGCAGTGTTATTATGGGAGTGTTGTATGGCAGTGTTGTTATGGCAGTGTTATTATGGCAGTGTTATTATGGCAGTGTTATTATGGGAGTGTCTTATGGCAGTATTGTAATGGCAGTGTTGTTATGGCAGTGTTGTTATGGCAGTGTTGGTATGGCAGTGTTGTTATGGCAGTGTTATTATGGCAGTGTTGTTATGGCAGTGTTATTATGGCAGTGTTGTTATGGCAGTGTTGTTATGGCAGTGTTGTGTGGCAGTGTTGTAATGGCAGTGTTGTAATGGCAGTGTTGTTATGGCAGTGGTGTAATGGCAGTGTTGTATGGCACTGTTGTATGGCAGTGTTGTTATGGCAGTGTTGTACGGCATTGTTGTATGGCAGTGTTGTAATGGCAGTGTTGTATGGCAGTGTTATTGTGGCAGTGTTGTTATGGCAGTGTTGTATGGCAGTGGTGTTGTACGGCAGTGTTGCATGGCAGTGTTGTCATGGCAGTGTTGTCATGGCAGTGTTGTTATGGCTGTGTTTTTATGGCAGTGTTGTTATGGCAGTGTTATTATGGCAGTGTTAGTATGGCAGTGTTGTTATGGCAGTGTTATTATGGCAGTGTTAGTATGACAGTGTTATTATGGCAGTGTTGGTATGGCAGTGTTGTTATGGCAGTGTTGTTATGGCAGTGTTATTATGGCAGTGTTGTATGGCAGTGTTGTTATTGCAGTGTTATTATGGCAGTGTTATTATGGCAGTGTTGTATGGCAGTGTTGTTATTGCAGTGTTATTATGGCAGTGTTATTATGGGAGTGTTGTATGGCAGTGTTGTTATGGCAGTGTTGTTATGGCAGTGTTGGTATGGCAGTGTTGTTTTGGCAGAGTTATTATGGCAGTGTTGTTATGGCAGTGTTGTTATGGCAGTGTTGTTATGGCAGTGATGTAATGGCAGTGTTGTATGGCAGTGTTGTATGGCAGTGTTGTTATGGCAGTGTTGTACGGCAGTGTTGTATGGCAGTGTTGTAATGGCAGTGTTGTATGGCAGTGTTATTATGGCAGTGTTGTTATGGCATTGTTGTTATGGCAGTGTTGTACAGCAGTGTTGTCCTGGCAGTGTTGTTATGGCAGTGTTGTTATGCCTGTGTTTTTATGGCAGTGTTATTATGGTAGTGTTGTTATGTCGGTGTTATTATGGCTGTCTTTTTATGGCAGTGTTAATATGGCTGGGTTGTTACGGCAGTGTTATTATGGCAGTGTTGTGATGGCAGTGTTGCTATGGCAGTGTTATTATGGCAGTGTTGTTCTGGCAGGGTTGTTACGGCATTGTTAATATGGCAGTGTTGTTTGGCAGTGCTGTTATG
This sequence comes from Scyliorhinus torazame, assembly GCF_047496885.1. Lineage (NCBI taxonomy): Eukaryota > Metazoa > Chordata > Chondrichthyes > Carcharhiniformes > Scyliorhinidae > Scyliorhinus > Scyliorhinus torazame. The sequence goes on from NC_092710.1 coordinate 328,858,318, forward strand.
GCAGTGTTGTTATGGCGGTGTTGTTATGGCAGTGTTATTATGGAAGTGCTGTTTTGGCAGTGTTGTTATGGCAGTGTTGCTATGGCGGTGTTATTATGGCAGTGTTGTTATGGCAGTGTTATTATGGCAGTGTTGTAATGGCAGTGTTGTTATGGCAATGTTATTATGGCAGTGTTGTTATGGCAGTGTTGTTATGGCAGTGTTATTATGGCAGTGTTATTATGGCAGTGTTATTATGGGAGTGTTGTATGGCAGTATTGTAATGGCAGTGTTGTTATGGCAGTGTTGTTATGGCAGTGTTGTATGGCAGTGTTGTTATTGCAGTGTTATTATGGCAGTTTTATTATGGGAGTGTTGTATGGCAGTATTGTAATGGCAGTGTTGTTATGGCAGTGTTGTTATGGCAGTGTTGGTATGGCAGTGTTGTTATGGCAGAGTTGTTATGGCAGTGTTGTTATGGCAGTGTTGTTATGGCAGTGTTGTTATGGCAGTGTTGTGTGGCAGTGTTGTGGCAGTGTTGTAATGGCAGTGTTGTTATGGCAGTGATGTAATGGCAGTGTTGTATGGCAGTGTTGTATGGCAGTGTTGTTATGGCAGTGTTGAATGGCAGTGTTGTATGGCAGTGTTGTTATGGCAGTGTTGTGTGGCAGTGTTGTGGCAGTGTTGTAATGGCAGTGTTGTTATGGCAGTGATGTAATGGCAGTGTTGTATGGCAGTGTTGTATGGCAGTGTTGTTCTGGCAGTGTTGTACGGCAGTGTTGTATGGCAGTGTTGTAATGGCAGTGTTGTATGGCAGTGTTATTATGGCAGTGTTGTTATGGCATTGTTGTTATGGCAGTGTTGTACAGCAGTGTTGTCCTGGCAGTGTTGTTATGGCAGTGTTATTATGGCTGTGTTTTTATGGCAGTGTTATTATGGTAGTGTTGTTATGTCGGTGTTATTATGGCTGTCTTTTTATGGCAGTGTTAATATGGCTGGGTTGTTACGGCAGTGTTATTATGGCAGTGTTATTATGGCAGTGTTGTTATGGCAGTGTTGCTATGGCAGTGTTATTATGGCAGTGTTGTTCTGGCAGTGTTGTCCTGGCAGGGTTGTTACGGCAGTGTTATTATGGCAGTGTTGTTTGGCAGTGCTGTTATGGCAGTGTTGTTATGGCGGTGTTGTTATGGCAGTGTTATTATGGAAGTGCTGTTTTGGCAGTGTTGTTATGGCAGTGTTGCTATGGCGGTGTTATTATGGCAGTGTTGTTATGGCAGTGTTATTATGGCAGTGTTGTAATGGCAGTGTTGTTATGGCAATGTTATTATGGCAGTGTTGTTATGGCAGTGTTATTATGGCAGTGTTATTATGGGAGTGTTGTATGGCAGTGTTATTATGGCAGTGTTGTCTGGCAGTGTTATTATGGGAGTGTTGTATGGCAGTGTTATTATGGCAGTGTTGTTATGGCAATGTTGCTATGGCAGTGTTATTATGGCAGTGTTATTATGGGAGTGTTGTTATGGCAGTGTTATTATGGGAGTGTTGTATGGCAGTGTTGTTATTGCAGTGTTATTATGGCAGTGTTATTATGGGAGTGTTGTATGGCAGTGTTGTTATGGCAGTGCTGTTCTGGCAGTGTTGCATGGCAGTATTATTATGGCAGTGTTATTATGGCAGTTGCGTTATGGCAGTGTTGTTATGGGAGTGTTATTATGGGAGTGTGTTATGGCAGTGTTATTGTGGCAGTGTTGTATGGCAGTGTTATTATGGGAGTGTTGTATGGCAGTGTTATTATGGCAGTGTTATTATGGCAATGTTGTTATGGCAGTGTTATTATGGCAGTGTTATTATGGCAGTGTTATTATGGGAGTGTTGTATGGCAGTGTTGTTATGGCAGTGTTGTTATGGCAGTGTTGGTATGGCAGTGTTGTTATGGCAGTGTTATTATGGCAGTGTTGTTATGGCAGTGTTATTATGGCAGTGTTGTTATGGCAGTGTTGTTATGGCAGTGTTGTGTGGCAGTGTTGTGGCAGTGTTGTAATGGCAGTGTTGTTATGGCAGTGGTGTAATGGCAGTGTTGTATGGCACTGTTGTATGGCAGTGTTGTTATGGCAGTGTTGTACGGCATTGTTGTATGGCAGTGTTGTAATGGCAGTGTTGTATGGCAGTGTTATTATGGCAGTGTTGTTATGGCAGTGTTGTATGGCAGTGGTGTTGTACGGCAGTGTTGCATGGCAGTGTTGTCATGGCAGTGTTGTCATGGCAGTGTTGTTATGGCTGTGTTTTTATGGCAGTGTTGTTATGGCAGTGTTATTATGGCAGTGTTAGTATGGCAGTGTTGTTATGGCAGTGTTATTATGGCAGTGTTAGTATGACAGTGTTATTATGGCAGTGTTGGTATGGCAGTGTTGTTATGGCAGTGTTGTTATGGCAGTGTTATTATGGCAGTGTTGTATGGCAGTGTTGTTATTGCAGTGTTATTATGGCAGTGTTATTATGGCAGTGTTGTATGGCAGTGTTGTTATTGCAGTGTTATTATGGCAGTGTTATTATGGGAGTGTTGTATGGCAGTGTTGTTATGGCAGTGTTGTTATGGCAGTGTTGGTATGGCAGTGTTGTTTTGGCAGAGTTATTATGGCAGTGTTGTTATGGCAGTGTTGTTATGGCAGTGTTGTTATGGCAGTGATGTAATGGCAGTGTTGTATGGCAGTGTTGTATGGCAGTGTTGTTATGGCAGTGTTGTACGGCAGTGTTGTATGGCAGTGTTGTAATGGCAGTGTTGTATGGCAGTGTTATTTTGGCAGTGTTGTTATGGCATTGTTGTTATGGCAGTGTTGTACAGCAGTGTTGTCCTGGCAGTGTTGTTATGGCAGTGTTATTATGGCTGTGTTTTTATGGCAGTGTTATTATGGTAGTGTTGTTATGTCGGTGTTATTATGGCTGTCTTTTTATGGCAGTGTTAATATGGCTGGGTTGTTACGGCAGTGTTATTATGGCAGTGTTGTGATGGCAGTGTTGCTATGGCAGTGTTATTATGGCAGTGTTGTTCTGGCAGGGTTGTTACGGCAGTGTTAATATGGCAGTGTTGTTTGGCAGTGCTGTTATGGCAGTGTTGTTATGGCGGTGTTGTTATGGCAGTGTTATTATGGAAGTGCTGTTTTGGCAGTGTTGTTATGGCAGTGTTGCTATGGCGGTGTTATTATGGCAGTGTTGTTATGGCAGTGTTATTATGGCAGTGTTGTAATGGCAGTGTTGTTATGGCAATGTTATTATGGCAGTGTTGTTATGGCAGTGTTGTTATGGCAGTGTTATTATGGCAGTCTTATTATGGGAGTGTTGTATGGCAGTGTTATTATGGCAGTGTTGGCTGGCAGTGTTATTATGGGAGTGTTGTATGGCAGTGTTATTATGGCAGTGTTGTTAAGGCAGTGTTGTTATGGCAATGTTTCTATGGCAGTGTTATTATGGCAGTGTTATTATGGGAGTGTTGTTATGGCAGTGTTATTATGGGAGTGTTGTATGGCAGTGTTGTTATTGCAGTGTTGTTATGGCAGTGTTATTATGGCAGTGTTATTATGGGAGTGTTGTATGGCAGTGTTGTTATGGCAGTGCTGTTCTGGCAGTGTTGTATGGCAGTATTATTATGGCAGTGTTATTATGGCAGTTGTGTTATGGCAGTGTTGTTATGGGAGTGTTATTATGGGAGTGTGTTATGGCAGTGTTATTGTGGCAGTGTTGTATGGCAGTGTTATTATGGGAGTGTTGTATGGCAGTATTATTATGGCAGTGTTGTTATGGCAGTGTTATTATGGCAGTGTTGCTATGGCAGTGTTATTATGGCTGTGTTATTATGGGAGTGTTGTATGGCAGTGTTGTTATGGCAGTGTTATTATGGCAGTGTTATTATGGGAGTGTTGTATGGCAGTGTTGTTATGGCAGTCTTATTATGGCAGTGTTATTATGGCAGTGTTATTATGGGAGTGTCTTATGGCAGTATTGTAATGGCAGTGTTGTTATGGCAGTGTTGTTATGGCAGTGTTGGTATGGCAGTGTTGTTATGGCAGTGTTATTATGGCAGTGTTGTTATGGCAGTGTTGTTATGGCAGTGTTGTGTGGCAGTGTTGTGGCAATGTTGTAATGGCAGTGTTGTTATGGCAGTGGTGTAATGGCAGTGTTGTATGGCAGTGTTGTATGGCAGTGTTGTATGGCAGTGTTGTTATGGCAGTGTTGTACGGCATTGTTGAATGGCAGTGTTGTAATGGCAGTGTTGTATGGCAGTGTTATTATGGCAGTGTTGCTATGGCAGTGTTGTATGGCAGTGGTGTTGTACGGCAGTGTTGTATGGCCGTGTTGTCATGGCAGTGTTGTTATGGCAGTGTTATTATGGCTGTGTTTTTATGGCAGTGTTATTATGGCAGTGTTGTTATGTCGGTGTTATTATGGCTGTCTTTTTATGGCAGTGTTATTATGGCAGTGTTGTTACAGCAGTGTTATTATGGCAGTGTTGTATAGCAGCGTTATTATGACAGTGTTATTATGGCAGGGTTGTTACGGCAGTGTTATTATGGCAGTGTTATTATGGCAGTGTTATTATGGCAGTGTTGTTCTGGCAGGGTTGTTGCGGCAGTGTTATTATGGCTGTGTTGTATGGCAGTGCTGTTATGGCGGTGTTGTTATGGCAGTGTTATTATGGAAGTGCTGTTTTGGCAGTGTTGTTATGGCAGTGTTGCTATGGCAGTGTTATTATGGCAGTGTTGTTATGGCAGTGTTATTATGGCAGTGTTGTTATGGCAGTGTTGTTATGGCAGTGTTGTTATGGCAATGTTATTATGGCAGTGTTGTTATGGCAGTGTTGTTATGGCAGTGTTATTATGGCAGTGTTATTATGGCAGTGTTATTATGGCAGTGTTGTATGGCAGTGTTATTATGGCAGTGTTGTCTGGCAGTGTTATTGTGGGAATGTTGTATGGCAGTGTTATTATGGCAGTGTTGTTATGGCAGTGTTGCTATGGCATTGTTATTATGGCAGTGTTATTATGGGAGTGTTATTATGGGAGTGTTGTTATGGCAGTGTTATTATGGCAGTGTTGTATGGCAGTGTTGTTATTGCAGTGTTATTATAGCAGTGTTATTATGGCAGTGTTATTATGGGAGTGTTGTAATGGCAGTGTTATTATGGGAGTGTTATTATGGGAGTGTTGTATGGCAGTGTTGTTATGGCAGTGCTGTTCTGGCAGTGTTGTATGGCAGTATTATTATGGCAGTGTTGTATGGCAGTGTTATTATGGCAGTTTTGTTATAGCAGTGTTATTATGGGAGTGTTGTTATGGCAGTGTTATTATGGCAATGTTGCTATGGCAGTGTTATTATGGCAGTGTTATTATGGGAGTGTTGTATGGCAGTGTTGTTATGGCAGTGTTATTATGGCATTGTTATTATGGGAGTGTTGTATGGCAGTGTTGTTATTGCAGTGTTGTTATTGCAGTGTTATTATGGCAGTGTTATTATCCAGTGTTATTATGGGAGTGTTGTATGGCAGTATTGTAATGGCAGTATTGTAATGGCAGTGTTGTTATGGCAGTGTTGTTATGGCAGTGTTGGTATGGCAGTGTTGTTATGGCAGTGTTATTATGGCAGTGTTGTTATGGCAGTGTTGTTATTTCAGTGTTATTATGGCAGTGTTAATATGGCAGTGTTATTATGGGAGTGTTGTAATGGCAGTGTTATTATGGGAATGTTGTATGGCAGTGTTGTTATGGCAGTGCTGTTATGGCAGAGTTGTAAGGCAGTATTATTGTGGCAGTGTTATTATGGCAATGTTGTTATGGCAGTGTTATTATGGCAGTGTTGCTATGGCAGTGTTATTATGGCTGTGTTATTATGGGAGTGTTGTATGGCAGTGTTGTTATGGCAGTGTTATTATGGCAGTGTTATTATGGGAGTGTTGTATGGCAGTGTTGTTATGGCAGTCTTATTATGGCAGTGTTATTATGGCAGTGTTATTATGGGAGTGTCTTATGGCAGTATTGTAATGGCAGTGTTGTTATGGCAGTGTTGTTATGGCAGTGTTGTTATGGCAGTGTTGGTATGGCAGTGTTGTTATGGCAGTGTTATTATGGCAGTGTTGTTATGGCAGTGTTGTTATGGCAGTGTTGTGTGGCAGTGTTGTGGCAATGTTGTAATGGCAGTGTTGTTATGGCAGTGGTGTAATGGCAGTGTTGTATGGCAGTGTTGTATGGCAGTGTTGTATGGCAGTGTTGTTATGGCAGTGTTGTACGGCATTGTTGAATGGCAGTGTTGTAATGGCAGTGTTGTATGGCAGTGTTATTATGGCAGTGTTGCTATGGCAGTGTTGTATGGCAGTGGTGTTGTACGGCAGTGTTGTATGGCCGTGTTGTCATGGCAGTGTTGTTATGGCAGTGTTATTATGGCTGTGTTTTTATGGCTGTGTTTTTATGGCAGTGTTATTATGGCAGTGTTGTTATGTCGGTGTTATTATGGCTGTCTTTTTATGGCAGTGTTATTATGGCAGTGTTGTTACAGCAGTGTTATTATGGCAGTGTTGTATAGCAGCGTTATTATGACAGTGTTATTATGGCAGGGTTGTTACGGCAGTGTTATTATGGCAGTGTTATTTTGGCAGTGTTATTATGGCAGTGTTGTTCTGGCAGGGTTGTTGCGGCAGTGTTATTATGGCTGTGTTGTATGGCAGTGCTGTTATGGCGGTGTTGTTATGGCAGTGTTATTATGGAAGTGCTGTTTTGGCAGTGTTGTTATGGCAGTGTTGCTATGGCAGTGTTATTATGGCAGTGTTGTCTGGCAGTGTTATTGTGGGAATGTTGTATGGCAGTGTTATTATGGCAGTGTTGTTATGGCAGTGTTGCTATGGCATTGTTATTATGGCAGTGTTATTATGGGAGTGTTATTATGGGAGTGTTGTTATGGCAGTGTTATTATGGCAGTGTTGTATGGCAGTGTTGTTATTGCAGTGTTATTATAGCAGTGTTATTATGGCAGTGTTATTATGGGAGTGTTGTAATGGCAGTGATATTATGGGAGTGTTATTATGGGAGTGTTGTATGGCAGTGTTGTTATGGCAGTGCTGTTCTGGCAGTGTTGTATGGCAGTATTATTATGGCAGTGTTGTATGGCAGTGTTATTATGGCAGTTTTGTTATAGCAGTGTTATTATGGGAGTGTTGTTATGGCAGTGTTATTATGGCAATGTTGCTATGGCAGTGTTATTATGGCAGTGTTATTATGGCAGTGTTATTATGGGAGTGTTGTATGGCAGTGTTGTTATGGCAGTGTTATTATGGCATTGTTATTATGGGAGTGTTGTATGGCAGTGTTGTTATTGCAGTGTTGTTATTGCAGTGTTATTATGGCAGTGTTATTATCCAGTGTTATTATGGGAGTGTTGTATGGCAGTATTGTAATGGCAGTATTGTAATGGCAGTGTTGTTATGGCAGTGTTGTTATGGCAGTGTTGGTATGGCAGTGTTGTTATGGCAGTGTTATTATGGCAGTGTTGTTATGGCAGTGTTGTTATTTCAGTGTTATTATGGCAGTGTTAATATGGCAGTGTTATTATGGGAGTGTTGTAATGGCAGTGTTATTATGGGAATGTTGTATGGCAGTGTTGTTATGGCAGTGCTGTTATGGCAGAGTTGTAAGGCAGTATTATTGTGGCAGTGTTATTATGGCAATGTTGTTATGGCAGTGTTGTATGGCAGTGTTATTATGGGAGTGTTATTATGGGAGTGCGTTATGGCAGTGTTATGATGGCAGTGTTGTATGGCAGTGTTATTATGGGAGTGTTGTATGGCAGTGTTGTTCTTGCAGTGTTATTATGGCAGTGTTATTATAGGAGTGTTGTATGGCAGTATTGTAATGGCAGTGTTGTTATGGCAGTGTTGTTATGGTAGTGTTGGTATGGCAGTGTTGTTATGGCAGAGTTATTATGGCAGTGTTGTTGTGGCAGTGTTGTGTGGCAGCGTTGTGGCAGTGTTATAATGGCAGTGGTGTAATGGCAGTGTTGTATGGCAGTGTTGTATGGCAGTGTTATTATGGGAGTGTTGTATGGCAGTGTTGTTATTGCAGTGTTATTATGGCAGTGTTATTATGGGAGTGTTGTATGGCAGTATTGTAATGGCAGTGTTGTTATGGCAGTGTTGGTATGGCAGTGTTGTTATGGCAGAGTTATTATGGCAGTGTTGTTATGGCAGTGTTGTTATGGCAGTGTTGTGTGGCAGTGTTGTGGCAGTGTTGTAATGGCAGTGTTGTTATGGCAGTGATGTAATGGCAGTGTTGTATGGCAGTGTTGTAAGGCAGTGTTGTTATGGCAGTGTTGTACGGCAGTGTTGTATGGCAGTGTTGTAATGGCAGTGTTGTATGGCAGTGTTATTATGGCAGTGTTGTTATGGCAGTGTTGTTATGGCAGTGTTGTACGGCAGTGTTGTACGGCAGTGTTGTCCTGGCAGTGTTGTTATGGCAGTGTTATTATGGCTGTGTTTTTATGGCAGTGTTATTATGGCAGTGTTGTTATGTCGGTGTTATTATGGCTGTCTTTCGATGGCAGTGTTAATATGGCTGGGTTGTTACGGCAGTGTTATTATGGCAGTGTTGTTCTGGCAATGTTGCTATGGCAGTGTTATTATGGCAGTGTTGTTCTGGCAGGGTTGTTACGGCAGTGTTATTATGGCCGTGTTGTTTGGCAGTGCTGTTATGGCAGTGTTCTTATGGCGGTGTTGTTATGGGTGTGATTATGGAAGTGCTGTTTTGGCAGTGTTGTTATGGTAGTGTTGCTATGGCAGTGTTATTATGGCAGTGTTGTTATGGCAGTGTTGTTATGGCAGTGTTATTATGGCAGTGTTGTAATGGCAGTGTTGTTATGGCAATGTTATTATGGCAGTGTTGTTCTCGCAGAGTTGTTATGGCAGTGTGATTATGGCAGTGTTATTATGGGAGTGTTGTATGGCAGTGTTATTATGGCAGTGTTGTCTGGCAGTGTTATTATGGGAGTGTTGTATGGCAGTGTTATTATGGCAGTGTTGTTAAGGCAATGTTGTTATGGCAATGTTGCTATGGCATTGTTATTATGGCAGTGTTATTATGGGAGTGTTGTTATGGCAGTGTTATTATGGGAGTGTTGAATGGCAGTGTTGTTATTGCAGTGTTATTATGGCAATGTTATTATGGCAGTGTTATTATGGGAGTGTTGTAATGGCAGTGTTATTATGGGAGTGTTGTATGGCAGTGTTGTTATGGCTGTGTTGTTATGGCAGTGCTGTTCTGGCAGTGTTGGTATAGCAGTGTTGTTATGGCAGTGTTATTATGGCAGTGTTGTTATGGCAGTGTTGTTATTTCAGTGTTATTATGGCAGTGTTATTATGGCAGTGTTATTATGGGAGTGTTGTAATGGCAGTGTTATTATGGGAATGTTGTATGGCAGTGTTGTTATGGCAGTGCTGTTATGGCAGAGTTGTAAGGCAGTATTATTATGGCAGTGTTATTATGGCAGTGTTGTTATGGCAGTGTTGTATGGCAGTGTTATTATGGGAGTGTTTTATGGCAGTATTGTAATGGCAGTGTTGTTATGGCAGTGTTGTTATGGTAATGTTGGTATGGCAGTGTTGTTATGGCAGAGTTATTATGGCAGTGTTGTTATGGCAGTGTTGTGTGGCAGCGTTGTGGCAGTGTTATAATGGCAGTGTTGTTATGGCAGTGATGTAATGGCAGTGTTGTATGGCAGTGTTGTATGGCAGTGTTATTATGGGGGTGTTGTATGGCAGTGTTGTTATTGCAGTGTTATTATGGCAGTGTTATTATGGGAGTGTTGTATGGCAGTATTGTAATGGCAGTGTTGTTATGGCAGTGTTGGTATGGCAGTGTTGTTATGGCAGAGTTGTTATGGCAGTGTTGTTATGGCAGTGTTGTTATGGCAGTGTTGTGTGGCAGTGATGTAATGGCAGTGTTGTACGGCAGTGTTGTTATGGCAGTGTTGTACGGCAGTGTTGTATGGCAGTGTTGTAATGGCAGTGTTGTATGGCAGTGTTATTATGGCAGTGTTGTTATGGCAGTGTTGTTATGGCAGTGTTGTACGGCAGTGTTGTCCTGGCAGTGTTGTTATGGCAGTGTGATTATGGCTGTGTTTTTATGGCAGTGTTATTATGGCAGTGTTGTTATGTCGGTGTTATTATGGCTGTCTTTTTATGGCAGTGTTAATATGGCTGGGTTGTTACGGCAGTGTTATTATGGCAGTGTTGTTATGGCAATGTTGCTATGGCAGGGTTATTATGGCAGTCTTGTTCTGGCAGGGTTGTTACGGCAGTGTTATTATGGCCGTGTTGTTTGGCAGTGCAGTTATGGCAGTGTTCTTATGGCGGTGTTGTTATGGCAGTGTTATTATGGAAGTGCTGTTTTGGTAGTGTTGTTATGGCAGTGTTGCTATGGCAGTGTTATTATAGCAGTGTTGTTATGGCAGTGTTATTATGGCAGTGTTGTAATGGCAGTGTTGTTTTGGCAATGTTATTATGGCAGTGTTATTATGGCAGTGTTATTATGGGAGTGTTGTATGGCAGTGTTATTATGGCAGTGTTGTCTGGCAGTGTTATTATGGGAGTGTTGTATGGCAGTGTTATTAAGGCAGTGTTGTTAAGGCAGTGTTGTTATGGCAATGTTGCTATGGCAGTGTTATTATGGCAGTGTTATTATGGGAGTGTTGTTATGGCAGTGTTATTATGGGAGTGTTGTATGGCAGTGTTGTTATTGCAGTGTTATTATGGCAGTGTTATTATGGGAGTGTTGTAATGGCAGTGTTATTATGGGAGTGTTGTATGGCAGTGTTGTTATGGCAGTGCTGTTCTGGCAGTGTTGTATGGCAGTATTATTATGGCAGTGTTATTATGGCAGTTGTGTTATGGCAGTGTTGTTATGGGAGTGTTATTATGGGAGTGTGTTATGGCAGTGTTATTGTGGGAGTGTTGTATGGCAGTGTTATTATGGCAGTGTTGTTATGGCAGTGTTGCTATGGCAGTGTTATTATGGCAGTGTTATTATGGGAGTGTTGTTATGGCAGTGTTATTATGGCAGTGTTGAATGGCAGTGTTGTTATTGCAGTGTTATTATAGCAGTGTTGTTATGGCAGTGCTGTTCTGGCAGTGTTGTAAGGCAGTATTATTATGGCAGTGTTGTATGGCAGTGTTATTATGGCAGTTTTGTTATAGCAGTGTTATTATGGGAGTGTTGTTATGGCAGTGTTATTATGGCAGTGTTGCTATAGCAGTGTTATTATGGCAGTGTTATTATGGGAGTGTTGTATGGCAGTGTTGTTATGGCAGTGTTATTATGGCAGTGTTATTATGGGAGTGTTGTATGGCAGTGTTGTTATTGCAGTGTTATTATGGCAGTGTTATTATGGCAGTGTTATTATGGGAGTGTTGTATGGCAGTGTTGTTATTGCAGTGTTATTATGGCAGTGTTATTATGGGAGTGTTGTATGGCAGTATTGTAATGGCAGTGTTATTATGGCAGTGTTGTTATGGCAGTGTTGTTATGGCAGTGTTGTGTGGCAGTGATGTAATGGCAGTGTTGTATGGCAGTGTTGTATGGCAGTGTTGTATGGCAGTGTTGTTATGGCAGTGTTGTACGGCAGTGTTGTATGGCAGTGTTGTAATGGCAGTGTTGTATGGCAGTGTTATTATGGCAGTGTTGTTATGGCAGTGTTGTTATGGCAGTGTTGTTATGGCAGTGTTGTACGGCAGTGTTGTCCTGGCAGTGTTGTTATGGCAGTGTTATTATGGCAGTGTTGCTATAGCAGTGTTATTATGGCAGTGTTATTATGGGAGTGTTGTATGGCAGTGTTGTTATGGCAGTGTTATTATGGCAGTGTTATTATGGGAGTGTTGTATGGCAGTGTTGTTATTGCAGTGTTGTTATTGCAGTGTTATTATGGCAGTGTTATTATGGCAGTGTTATTATGGGAGTGTTGTATGGCAGTATTGTAATGGCAGTGTTGTTATGGCAGTGTTGTTATGGCAGTGTTGGTATGGCAGTGTTGTTATGGCAGTGTTATTATGGCAGTGTTGTTATGGCAGTGTTGTTCTTTCAGTGTTATTATGGCAGTGTTATTATGGCAGTGTTATTATGGGAGTGTTGTAATGGCAGTGTTATTATGGGAATGTTGTATGGCAGTGTTGTTATGGCAGTGCTGTTATGGCAGAGTTGTAAGGCAGTATTATTGTGGCAGTGTTATTATGGCAATGTTGTTATGGCAGTGTTGTATGGCAGTGTTGTATGGCAGTGTTATTATGGGAGTGTTGTATGGCAGTGTTGTTATTGCAGTGTTATAATGGCAGTGTTGTTATGGCAGTGGTGTAATGGCAGTGTTGTATGGCAGTGTTGTATGGCAGTGTTATTATGGGAGTGTTGTATGGCAGTGTTGTTATTGCAGTGTTATTATGGCAGTGTTATTATGGGAGTGTTGTATGGCAGTATTGTAATGGCAGTGTTGTTATGGCAGTGTTGGTATGGCCGTGTTGTTATGGCAGAGTTATTATGGCAGTGTTGTTATGGCAGTGTTGTTATGGCAGTGTTGTGTGGCAGTGATGTGGCAGTGTTGTAATGGCAGTGTTGTTATGGCAGTGATGTAATGGCAGTGTTGTATGGCAGTGTTGTATGGCAGTGTTGTTATGGCAGTGTTGTACGGCAGTGTTGTATGGCAGTGTTGTAATGGCAGTGTTATTATGGCAGTGTTGTTATGGCAGTGTTGTTATGGCAGTGTTGTACGGCAGTGTTGTCCTGGCAGTGTTGTTATGGCAGTGTTATTATGGCTGTGTTTTTATGGCAGTGTTATTATGGCAGTGTTGTTATGTCGGTGTTATTATGGCTGTCTTTTTATGGCAGTGTTAATATGGCTGGGTTGTTACGGCAGTGTTATTATGGCAGTGTTGTTATGGCAATGTTGCTACGGCAGTGTTATTATGGCAGTGTTGTTCTGGCAGGGTTGTTACGGCAGTGTTATTATGGCCGTGTTGTTTGGCAGTGCTGTTATGGCAGTGTTCTTATGGCGGTGTTGTTATGGCAGTGTTATTATGGAAGTGCTGTTTTGGCAGTGTTGTTATGGCAGTGTTGCTATGGCAGTGTTATTATGGCAGTGTTGTTATGGCAGTGTTGTTATGGCAGTGTTATTATGGCAGTGTTGTAATGGCAGTGTTGTTATGGCAATGTTATTATGGCAGTGTTGTTCTCGCAGAGTTGTTATGGCAGTGTGATTATGGCAGTGTTATTATGGGAGTGTTGTATGGCAGTGTTATTATGGCAGTGTTGTCTGGCAGTGTTATTATGGGAGTGTTGTATGGCAGTGTTATTATGGCAGTGTTGTTAAGGCAGTGTTGTTATGGCAATGTTGCTATGGCAGTGTTATTATGGCAGTGTTATTATGGGAGTGTTGTTATGGCAGTGTTATTATGGGAGTGTTGTATGGCAGTGTTGTTATTGCAGTGTTATTATGGCAATGTTATTATGGCAGTGTTATTATGGGAGTGTTGTAATGGCAGTGTTATTATGGGAGTGTTGTATGGCAGTGTTGTTATGGCAGTGTTGTTATGGCAGTGCTGGTATGGCAGTGTTGTTATGGCAGTGTTATTATGGCAGTGTTGTTATGGCAGTGTTGTTATTTCAGTGTTATTATGGCAGTGTTATTATGGCAGTGTTATTATGGGAGTGTTGTAATGGCAGTGTTATTATGGGAATGTTGTATGGCAGTGTTGTTATGGCAGTGTTATTATGGCAGTGTTGTTATGTCGGTGTTATTATGGCTGTCTTTTTATGGCAGTGTTAATATGGCTGGGTTGTTACGGCAGTGTTATTATGGCAGTGTTGTTATGGCAATGTTGCTATGGCAGTGTTATTATGGCAGTCTTGTTCTGGCAGGGTTGTTACGGCAGTGTTATTATGGCCGTGTTGTTTGGCAGTGCTGTTATGGCAGTGTTCTTATGGCGGTGTTGTTATGGCAGTGTTATTATGGAAGTGCTGTTTTGGTAGTGTTGTTATGGCAGTGTTGCTATGGCAGTGTTATTATAGCAGTGTTGTTATGGCAGTGTTATTATGGCAGTGTTGTAATGGCAGTGTTGTTTTGGCAATGTTATTATGGCAGTGTTATTATGGCAGTGTTATTATGGGAGTGTTGTATGGCAGTGTTATTATGGCAGTGTTGTCTGGCAGTGTTATTATGGGAGTGTTGTATGGCAGTGTTATTATGGCAGTGTTGTTAAGGCAGTGTTGTTATGGCAATGTTGCTATGGCAGTGTTATTATGGCAGTGTTATTATGGGAGTGTTGTTATGGCAGTGTTGTTATGGGAGTGTTGTATGGCAGTGTTGTTATTGCAGTGTTATTATGGCAGTGTTATTATGGGAGTGTTGTAATGGCAGTGTTATTATGGGAGTGTTGTATGGCAGTGTTGTTATGGCAGTGCTGTTCTGGCAGTGTTGTATGGCAGTATTATTATGGCAGTGTTATTATGGCAGTTGTGTTATGGCAGTGTTGTTATGGGAGTGTTATTATGGGAGTGTGTTCTGGCAGTGTTATTGTGGGATTGTTGTATGGCAGTGTTATTATGGCAGTGTTGTTATGGCAGTGTTGCTATGGCAGTGTTATTATGGCAGTGTTATTATGGGAGTGTTGTTATGGCAGTGTTATTATGGCAGTGTTGAATGGCAGTGTTGTTATTGCAGTGTTATTATAGCAGTGTTATTATGGCAGTGTTATTATGGGAGTGTTGTAATGGCAGTGTTATTATGGGAGTGTTGTATAGCAGTGTTGTTATGGCAGTGCTGTTCTGGCAGTGTTGTATGGCAGTATTATTATGGCAGTGTTATTATGGCAGTGTTATTATGGCAGTGTTGTTATGGGAGTGTTATTATGGGAGTGTGTTCTGGCAGTGTTATTATGGCAGTGTTGTATGGCAGTGTTATTATGGGAGTGTTGTATGGCAGTGTTATTATGGCAGTGTTGTTATGGCAGTGTTATTATGGCAGTGTTGCTAAAGCAGTGTTATTATGGCAGTGTTATTATGGGAGTGTTGTATGGCAGTGTTGTTATGGCAGTGTTATTATGGCAGTGTTATTATGGGAGTGTTGTATGGCAGTATTGTAATGGCAGTGTTGTTATGGCAGTGTTGGTATGGCAGTGTTGTTATGGCAGTGTTATTATGGCAGTGTTGTTATGGCAGTGTTATTATGGCAGTGTTGTTATGGCAGTGTTGTGTGGCAGTGTTGTGGCAGTGTTGTAATGGCAGTGTTGTTATGGCAGTGGTGTAATGGCAGTGTTGTATGGCAGTGTTGTATGGCAGGGTTGTTATGGCATTGTTGTACGGCATTGTTGTATGGCAGTGTTGTAATGGCAGTGTTGTATGGCAGTGTTATTATGGCAGTGTTGTTATGGCAGTGTTGTATGGCAGTGGTGTTGTACGGCAGTGTTGCATGGCAGTGTTGTCATGGCAGTGTTGTCATGGTAGTGTTGTCATGGCTGTGTTTTTATGGCAGTGTTGTTATGGCAGTGTTATTATGGCAGTGTTAGTATGGCAGTGTTGTTATGGCAGTGTTATTATGGCAGTGTTAGTATGACAGTGTTATTATGGCAGTGTTGGTATGGCAGTGTTGTTATGGCAGTGTTGTTATGGCAGTGTTATTATGGCAGTGTTGTATGGCAGTGTTGTTATTGCAGTGTTATTATGGCAGTGTTATTATGGCAGTGTTGTATGGCAGTATTGTTATTGCAGTGTTATTATGGCAGTGTTATTATGGGAGTGTTGTATGGCAGTGTTGTTATGGCAGTGTTGTTATGGCAGTGTTGGTATGGCAGTGTTGTTATGGCAGAGTTATTATGGCAGTGTTGTTATGGCAGTGTTGTTATGGCAGTGTTGTGTGGCAGTGTTGTGGCAGTGTTGTAATGGCAGTGTTGTTATGGCAGTGATGTAATGACAGTGTTGTATGGCAGTGTTGTATGGCAGTGTTGTTATGGCAGTGTTGTACGGCAGTGTTGTATGGCAGTGTTGTAATGGCAGTGTTGTAATGGCAGTGTTGTATGGCAGTGTTATTATGGCAGTGTTGTTATGGCATTGTTGTTATGGCAGTGTTGTACAGCAGTGTTGTCCTGGCAGTGTTGTTATGGCAGTGTTATTATGGCAGTGTTGTTCTCGCAGAGTTGTTATGGCAGTGTGATTATGGCAGTGTTATTATGGGAGTGTTGTATGGCAGTGTTATTATGGCAGTGTTGTCTGGCAGTGTTATTATGGGAGTGTTGTATGGCAGTGTTATTATGGCAGTGTTGTTAAGGCAGTGTTGTTATGGCAATGTTGCTATGGCAGTGTTGTAATGGCAGTGTTGTTATGGCAATGTTATTATGGCAGTGTTGTTCTCGCAGAGTTGTTATGGCAGTGTGATTATGGCAGTGTTATTATGGGAGTGTTGTATGGCAGTGTTATTATGGCAGTGTTGTCTGGCAGTGTTATTATGGGAGTGTTGTATGGCAGTGTTATTATGGCAGTGTTGTTAAGGCAGTGTTGTTATTGGCAATGTTGCTATGGCAGTGTTATTATGGCAGTGTTATTATGGGAGTGTTGTTATGGCAGTGTTATTATGGGAGTGTTGTATGGCAGTGTTGTTATTGCAGTGTTATTATGGCATTGTTGTTATGGCAGTGTTGTACAGCAGTGTTGTCCTGGCAGTGTTGTTATGGCAGTGTTATTATGGCAGTGTTGTTCTCGCAGAGTTGTTATGGCAGTGTGATTATGGCAGTGTTATTATGGGAGTGTTGTATGGCAGTGTTATTATGGCAGTGTTGTCTGGCAGTGTTATTATGGGAGTGTTGTATGGCAGTGTTATTATGGCAGTGTTGTTAAGGCAGTGTTGTTATGGCAATGTTGCTATGGCAGTGTTGTAATGGCAGTGTTGTTATGGCAATGTTATTATGGCAGTGTTGTTCTCGCAGAGTTGTTATGGCAGTGTGATTATGGCAGTGTTATTATGGGAGTGTTGTATGGCAGTGTTATTATGGCAGTGTTGTCTGGCAGTGTTATTATGGGAGTGTTGTATGGCAGTGTTATTATGGCAGTGTTGTTAAGGCAGTGTTGTTATGGCAATGTTGCTATGGCAGTGTTATTATGGCAGTGTTATTATGGGAGTGTTGTTATGGCAGTGTTATTATGGGAGTGTTGTATGGCAGTGTTGTTATTGCAGTGTTATTATGGCAATGTTATTATGGCAGTGTTATTATGGGAGTGTTGTAATGGCAGTGTTATTATGGGAGTGTTGTATGGCAGTGTTGTTATGGCAGTGTTGTTATGGCAGTGCTGGTATGGCAGTGTTGTTATGGCAGTGTTATTATGGCAGTGTTGTTATGGCAGTGTTGTTATTTCAGTGTTATTATGGCAGTGTTATTATGGCAGTGTTATTATGGGAGTGTTGTAATGGCAGTGTTATTATGGGAATGTTGTATGGCAGTGTTGTTATGGCAGTGTTATTATGGCAGTGTTGTTATGTCGGTGTTATTATGGCTGTCTTTTTATGGCAGTGTTAATATGGCTGGGTTGTTACGGCAGTGTTATTATGGCAGTGTTGTTATGGCAATGTTGCTATGGCAGTGTTATTATGGCAGTCTTGTTCTGGCAGGGTTGTTACGGCAGTGTTATTATGGCCGTGTTGTTTGGCAGTGCTGTTATGGCAGTGTTCTTATGGCGGTGTTGTTATGGCAGTGTTATTATGGAAGTGCTGTTTTGGTAGTGTTGTTATGGCAGTGTTGCTATGGCAGTGTTATTATAGCAGTGTTGTTATGGCAGTGTTATTATGGCAGTGTTGTAATGGCAGTGTTGTTTTGGCAATGTTATTATGGCAGTGTTATTATGGCAGTGTTATTATGGGAGTGTTGTATGGCAGTGTTATTATGGCAGTGTTGTCTGGCAGTGTTATTATGGGAGTGTTGTATGGCAGTGTTATTATGGCAGTGTTGTTAAGGCAGTGTTGTTATGGCAATGTTGCTATGGCAGTGTTATTATGGCAGTGTTATTATGGGAGTGTTGTTATGGCAGTGTTATTATGGGAGTGTTGTATGGCAGTGTTGTTATTGCAGTGTTATTATGGCAGTGTTATTATGGGAGTGTTGTAATGGCAGTGTTATTATGGGAGTGTTGTATGGCAGTGTTGTTATGGCAGTGCTGTTCTGGCAGTGTTGTATGGCAGTATTATTATGGCAGTGTTATTATGGCAGTTGTGTTATGGCAGTGTTGTTATGGGAGTGTTATTATGGGAGTGTGTTATGGCAGTGTTATTGTGGGATTGTTGTATGGCAGTGTTATTATGGCAGTGTTGTTATGGCAGTGTTGCTATGGCAGTGTTATTATGGCAGTGTTATTATGGGAGTGTTGTTATGGCAGTGTTATTATGGCAGTGTTGAATGGCAGTGTTGTTATTGCAGTGTTATTATAGCAGTGTTATTATGGCAGTGTTATTATGGGAGTGTTGTAATGGCAGTGTTATTATGGGAGTGTTGTATAGCAGTGTTGTTATGGCAGTGCTGTTCTGGCAGTGTTGTATGGCAGTATTATTATGGCAGTGTTATTATGGCAGTGTTATTATGGCAGTGTTGTTATGGCAGTGTTGGTATGGCAGTGTTGTTATGGCAGTGTAATTATGGCAGTGGTGTTATGGCAGTGTTATTATGGCAGTGTTGTTATGGCAGTGTTGTGTGGCAGTGTTGTGGCAGTGTTGTAATGGCAGTGTTGTTATGGCAGTGGTGTAATGGCAGTGTTGTATGGCAGTGTTGTATGGCAGGGTTGTTATGGCATTGTTGTACGGCATTGTTGTATGGCAGTGTTGTAATGGCAGTGTTGTATGGCAGTGTTATTATGGCAGTGTTGTTATGGCAGTGTTGTATGGCAGTGGTGTTGTACGGCAGTGTTGCATGGCAGTGTTGTCATGGCAGTGTTGTCATGGCAGTGTTGTCATGGCTGTGTTTTTATGGCAGTGTTGTTATGGCAGTGTTATTATGGCAGTGTTAGTATGGCAGTGTTGTTATGGCAGTGTTGTTATGGCAGTGTTAGTATGGCAGTGTTAGTATGACAGTGTTATTATGGCAGTGTTGGTATGGCAGTGTTGTTATGGCAGTGTTGTTATGGCAGTGTTATTATGGCAGTGTTGTATGGCAGTGTTGTTATTGCAGTGTTATTATGGCAGTGTTATTATGGCAGTGTTGTATGGCAGTATTGTTATTGCAGTGTTATTATGGCAGTGTTATATTGGGAGTGTTGTATGGCAGTGTTGTTATGGCAGTGTTGTTATGGCAGTGTTGGTATGGCAGTGTTGTTATGGCAGAGTTATTATGGCAGTGTTGTTATGGCAGTGTTGTTATGGCAGTGTTGTGTGGCAGTGTTGTGGCAGTGTTGTAATGGCAGTGTTGTTATGGCAGTGATGTAATGACAGTGTTGTATGGCAGTGTTGTATGGCAGTGTTGTTATGGCAGTGTTGTACGGCAGTGTTGTATGGCAGTGTTGTAATGGCAGTGTTGTAATGGCAGTGTTGTAATGGCAGTGTTGTAATGGCAGTGTTGTATGGCAGTGTTATTATGGCAGTGTTGTTATGGCATTGTTGTTATGGCAGTGTTGTACAGCAGTGTTGTCCTGGCAGTGTTGTTATGGCAGTGTTATTATGGCTGTGTTTTTATGGCAGTGTTATTATGGTAGTGTTGTTATGTCGGTGTTATTATGGCTGTCTTTTTATGGCAGTGTTAATATGGCTGGGTTGTTACGGCAGTGTTATTATGGCAGTGTTGTTATGGCAGTGTTGCTATGGCAGTGTTATTATGGCAGTGTTGTTCTGGCAGGGTTGTTACGGCAGTGTTATTATGGCAGTGTTGTTTGGCAGTGCTGTTATGGCAGTGTTGTTATGGCGGTGTTGTTATGGCAGTGTTATTATGGAAGTGCTGTTTTGGCAGTGTTGTTATGGCAGTGTTGCTATGGCGGTGTTATTATGGCAGTGTTGTTATGGCAGTGTTATTATGGCAGTGTTGTAATGGCAGTGTTGTTATGGCAATGTTATTATGGGAGTGTTGTTATGGCAGTGTTGTTATGGCAGTGTTATTATGGCAGTGTTATTATGGGAGTGTTGTATGGCAGTGTTATTATGGCAGTGTTGTCTGGCAGTGTTATTATGGGAGTGTTGTATGGCAGTGTTATTATGGCAGTGTTGTTAAGGCAGTGTTGTTATTGCAGTGTTATTATGGCAGTGTTATTATGGGAGTGTTGTATGGCAGTATTGTAATGGCAGTGTTGTTATGGCAGTGTTGTTATGGCAGTGTTGTATGGCAGTGTTGTTATTGCAGTGTTATTATGGCAGTTTTATTATGGGAGTGTTGTATGGCAGTAATGTAATGGCAGTGTTGTTATGGCAGTGTTGTTATGGCAGTGTTGGTATGGCAGTGTTGTTATGGCAGAGTTATTATGGCAGTGTTGTTATGGCAGTGTTGTTATGGCAGTGTTGTTATGGCAGTGTTGTGTGGCAGTGTTGTGGCAGTGTTGTAATGGCAGTGTTGTTATGGCAGTGATGTAATGGCAGTGTTGTATGGCAGTGTTGTTATGGCAGTGTTGAATGGCAGTGTTGTATGGCAGTGTTGTCATGGCAGTGTTGTGTGGCAGTGTTGTGGCAGTGTTGTAATGGCAGTGTTGTTATGGCAGTGATGTAATGGCAGTGTTGTATGGCAGTGTTGTATGGCAGTGTTGTTATGGCAGTGTTGTACGGCAGTGTTGTATGGCAGTGTTGTAATGGCAGTGTTGTATGGCAGTGTTATTATGGCAGTGTTGTTATGGCATTGTTGTTGTGGCAGTGTTGTACTGCAGTGTTGTCCTGGCAGTGTTGTTATGGCAGTGTTATTATGGCTGTGTTTTTATGGCAGTGTTATTATGGTAGTGTTGTTATGTCGGTGTTATTATGGCTGTCTTTTTATGGCCGTGTTAATATGGCTGGGTTGTTACGGCAGTGTTATTATGGCAGTGTTGTTATGGCAGTGTTGCTATGGCAGTGTTATTATGGCAGTGTTGTTCTGGCAGGGTTGTTACGGCAGTGTTATTATGGCAGTGTTGTTTGGCAGTGCTGTTATGGCAGTGTTGTTATGGCGGTGTTGTTATGGCAGTGTTATTATGGAAGTGCTGTTTTGGCAGTGTTGTTATGGCAGTGTTGCTATGGCGGTGTTATTATGGCAGTGTTGTTCTGGCAGTGTTATTATGGCAGTGTTGTAATGGCAGTGTTGTTATGGCAATGTTATTATGGCAGTGTTGTTATGGCAGTGTTATTATGGCAGTGTTATTATGGGAGTGTTGTATGGCAGTGTTATTATGGCAGTGTTGTCTGGCAGTGTTATTATGGGAGTGTTGTATGGCAGCGTTATTATGGCAGTGTTGTTATGGCAATGTTGCTATGGCAGTGTTATTATGGCAGTGTTATTATGGGAGTGTTGTTATGGCAGTGTTATTATGGGAGTGTTGTATGGCAGTGTTGTTATTGCAGTGTTATTATGGCAGTGTTATTATGGCAGTGTTATTATGGGAGTGTTGTATGGCAGTGTTGTTATGGCAGTGCTGTTCTGGCAGTGTTGCATGGCAGTATTATTATGGCAGTGTTATTATGGCAGTTGCGTTATGGCAGTGTTGTTATGGGAGTGGTATTATGGGAGTGTGTTATGGCAGTGTTATTGTGGCAGTGTTGTATGGCAGTGTTATTATGGGAGTGTTGTATGGCAGTGTTATTATGGCAATGTTGTTATGGCAGTGTTATTATGGCAGTGTTGCTATGGCAGTGTTATTATGGCTGTGTTATTATGGGAGTGTTGTATGGCAGTGTTGTTATGGCAGTGTTATTATGGCAGTGTTATTATGGGAGTGTTGTATGGCAGTGTTGTTATGGCAGTGTTATTATGGCAGTGTTATTATGGGAGTGTCTTATGGCAGTATTGTAATGGCAGTGTTGTTATGGCAGTGTTGTTATGGCAGTGTTGGTATGGCAGTGTTGTTATGGCAGTGTTATTATGGCAGTGTTGTTATGGCAGTGTTATTATGGCAGTGTTGTTATGGCAGTGTTGTTATGGCAGTGTTGTGTGGCAGTGTTGTGGCAGTGTTGTAATGGCAGTGTTGTTATGGCAGTGGTGTAATGGCAGTGTTGTATGGCACTGTTGTATGGCAGTGTTGTTATGGCAGTGTTGTACGGCATTGTTGTATGGCAGTGTTGTAATGGCAGTGTTATTATGGCAGTGTTGTATGGCAGTGTTATTATGGCAGTGTTGTTATGGCAGTGTTGTATGGCAGTGGTGTTGTAAGGCAGTGTTGCATGGCAGTGTTGTCATGGCAGTGTTGTCATGGCAGTGTTATTATGGCAGTGTTGTTATGGCTGTGTTTTTATGGCAGTGTTGTTATGGCAGTGTTATTATGGCAGTGTTAGTATGGCAGTGTTGTTATGGCAGTGTTATTATGGCAGTGTTAGTATGACAGTGTTATTATGGCAGTGTTGGTATGGCAGTGTTGTTATGGCAGTGTTGTTATGGCAGTGTTATTATGGCAGTGTTGTATGGCAGTGTTGTTATTGCAGTGTTATTATGGCAGTGTTATTATGGCAGTGTTGTGTGGCAGTGTTGTTATTGCAGTGTTATTATGGCAGTGTTATTATGGGAGTGTTGTATGGCAGTGTTGTTATGGCAGTGCTGTTATGGCAGTGTTGGTATGGCAGTGTTGTTTTGGCAGAGTTATTATGGCAGTGTTGTTATGGCAGTGTTGTTATGGCAGTGTTGTGTGGCAGTGTTGTGGCAGTGTTGTAATGGCAGTGTTGTTATGGCAGTGTTGTTATGGCAGTGATGTAATGGCAGTGTTGTATGGCAGTGTTGTATGGCAGTGTTGTTATGGCAGTGTTGTACGGCAGTGTTGTATGGCAGTGTTGTAATGGCAGTGTTGTATGGCAGTGTTATTATGGCAGTGTTGTTATGGCATTGTTGTTATGGCAGTGTTGTACAGCAGTGTTGTCCTGGCAGTGTTGTTATGGCAGTGTTATTATGGCTGTGTTTTTATGGCAGTGTTATTATGGTAGTGTTGTTATGTCGGTGTTATTATGGCTGTCTTTTTATGGCAGTGTTAATATGGCTGGGTTGTTACGGCAGTGTTATTATGGCAGTGTTGTGATGGCAGTGTTGCTATGGCAGTGTTATTATGGCAGTGTTGTTCTGGCAGGGTTGTTACGGCAGTGTTAATATGGCAGTGTTGTTTGGCAGTGCTGTTATGGCAGTGTTGTTATGGCGGTGTTGTTATGGCAGTGTTATTATGGAAGTGCTGTTTTGGCAGTGTTGTTATGGCAGTGTTGCTATGGCGGTGTTATTATGGCAGTGTTGTTCTGGCAGTGTTATTATGGCAGTGTTGTAATGGCAGTGTTGTTATGGCAATGTTATTATGGCAGTGTTGTTATGGCAGTGTTGTTATGGCAGTGTTATTATGGCAGTGTTATTATGGGAGTGTTGTATGGCAGTGTTATTATGGCAGTGTTGTCTGGCAGTGTTATTATGGGAGTGTTGTATGGCAGTGTTATTATGGCTGTGTTGTTAAGGCAGTGTTGTTATGGCAATGTTGCTATGGCAGTGTTATTATGGCAGTGTTATTATGGGAGTGTTGTATGGCAGTGTTGTTATGGCAGTGCTGTTCTGGCAGTGTTGTATGGCAGTATTATTATGGCAGTGTTATTATGGCAGTTGTGTTATGGCAGTGTTGTTATGGGAGTGTTATTATGGGAGTGTGTTATGGCAGTGTTATTGTGGCAGTGTTGTATGGCAGTGTTATTATGGGAGTGTTGTATGGCAGTGTTATTATGGCAGTGTTGTTATGGCAGTGTTATTATGGCAGTGTTGCTATGGCAGTGTTATTATGGCTGTGTTATTATGGGAGTGTTGTATGGCAGTGTTGTTATGGCAGTCTTATTATGGCAGTGTTATTATGGCAGTGTTATTATGGGAGTGTCTTATGGCAGTATTGTTATGGCAGTGTTGTTATGGCAGTGTTGTTATGGCAGTGTTGTTATGGCAGTGTTGGTATGGCAGTGTTGTTATGGCAGTGTTATTATGGCAGTGTTGTTATGGCAGTGTTGTTATGGCAGTGTTGTGTGGCAGTGTTGTGGCAATGTTGTAATGGCAGTGTTGTTATGGCAGTGGTGTAATGGCAGTGTTGTATGGCAGTGTTGTATGTCAGTGTTGTATGGCAGTGTTGTTATGGCAGTGTTGTACGGCATTGTTGAATGGCAGTGTTGTAATGGCAGTGTTGTATGGCAGTGTTATTATGGCAGTGTTGCTATGGCAGTGTTGCTATGGCAGTGTTGTATGGCAGTGGTGTTGTACGGCAGTGTTGTATGGCCGTGTTGTCATGGCAGTGTTGTTATGGCAGTGTTGTTATGGCAGTGTTGTTATGGCAGTGTTATTATGGCTGTGTTTTTATGGCAGTGTTATTATGGCAGTGTTGTTATGTCGGTGTTATTATGGCTGTCTTTTTATGGCAGTGTTATTATGGCAGTGTTGTTACAGCAGTGTTATTATGGCAGTGTTGTATAGCAGCGTTATTATGACAGTGTTATTATGGCAGGGTTGTTACGGCAGTGTTATTATGGCAGTGTTATTATGGCAGTGTTGTTATGGCAGTGTTATTATGGCAGTGTTGTTCTGGCAGGGTTGTTCCGGCAGTGTTATTATGGCTGTGTTGTATGGCAGTGCTGTTATGGCGGTGTTGTTATGGCAGTGTTATTATGGAAGTGCTGTTTTGGCAGTGTTGTTATGGCAGTGTTGCTATGGCAGTGTTATTATGGCAGTGTTGTTATGGCAGTGTTATTATGGCAGTGTTGTTATGGCAGTGTTGTTATGGCAATGTTATTATGGCAGTGTTGTTATGGCAGTGTTGTTATGGCAGTGTTATTATGGCAGTGTTATTATGGGAGTGTTGTATGGCAGTGTTATTATGGCAGTGTTGTCTGGCAGTGTTATTGTGGGAATGTTGTATGGCAGTGTTATTATGGCAGTGTTGTTATGGCAGTGTTGCTATGGCATTGTTATTATGGCAGTGTTATTATGGCAGTGTTATTATGGGAGTGTTGTTATGGCAGTGTTATTATGGCAGTGTTGTATGGCAGTGTTGTTATTGCAGTGTTATTATAGCAGTGTTATTATGGCAGTGTTATTATGGGAGTGTTGTAATGGCAGTGTTATTATGGGAGTGTTGTATGGCAGTGTTGTTATGGCAGTGCTGTTCTGGCAGTGTTGTATGGCAGTATTATTATGGCAGTGTTGTATGGCAGTGTTATTATGGCAGTTTTGTTATAGCAGTGTTATTATGGGAGTGTTGTTATGGCAGTGTTATTATGGCAATGTTGCTATGGCAGTGTTATTTTGGCAGTGTTATTATGGGAGTGTTGTATGGCAGTGTTGTTATGGCAGTGTTATTATGGCAGTGTTATTATGGGAGTGTTGTATGGCAGTGTTGTTATTGCAGTGTTGTTATTGCAGTGTTATTATGGCAGTGTTATTATGGCAGTGTTATTATGGGAGTGTTGTATGGCAGTATTGTAATGGCAGTGTTGTTATGGCAGTGTTGTTATGGCAGTGTTGGTATGGCAGTGTTGTTATGGCAGTGTTATTATGGCAGTGTTGTTATGGCAGTGTTGTTATTTCAGTGTTATTATGGCAGTGTTAATATGGCAGTGTTATTATGGGAGTGTTGTAATGGCAGTGTTATTATGGGAATGTTGTATGGCAGTGTTGTTATGGCAGTGCTGTTATGGCAGAGTTGTAAGGCAGTATTATTGTGGCAGTGTTATTATGGCAATGTTGTTATGGCAGTGTTGTATGGCAGTGTTAATATGGGAGTGTTATTATGGGAGTGCGTTATGGCAGTGTTATGATGGCAGTGTTGTATGGCAGTGTTATTATGGGAGTGTTGTATGGCAGTGTTGTTATTGCAGTGTTATTATGGCAGTGTTATTATGGGAGTGTTGTATGGCAGTATTGTAATGGCAGTGTTGTTATGGCAGTGTTGTTATGGTAGTGTTGGTATGGCAGTGTTGTTATGGCAGAGTTATTATGGCAGTGTTGTTGTGGCAGTGTTGTGTGGCAGCGTTGTGGCAGTGTTATAATGGCAGTGTTGTTATGGCAGTGGTGTAATGGCAGTGTTGTATGGCAGTGTTATTATGGGAGTGTTGTATGGCAGTGTTGTTATTGCAGTGTTATTATGGCAGTGTTATTATGGGAGTGTTGTATGGCAGTATTGTAATGGCAGTGTTGTTATGGCAGTGTTGGTATGGCAGTGTTGTTATGGCAGAGTTATTATGGCAGTGTTGTTATGGCAGTGTTGTTATGGCAGTGTTGTGTGGCAGTGTTGTGGCAGTGTTGTAATGGCAGTGTTGTTATGGCAGTGATGTAATGGCAGTGTTGTATGGCAGTGTTGTATGGCAGTGTTGTTATGGCAGTGTTGTACGGCAGTGTTGTATGGCAGTGTTGTAATGGCAGTGTTGTATGGCAGTGTTATTATGGCAGTGTTATTATGGCAGTGTTGTTATGGCAGTGTTGTTATGGCAGTGTTGTACGGCAGTGTTGTCCTGGCAGTGTTGTTATGGCAGTGTTATTATGGCTGTGTTTTTATGGCAGTGTTATTATGGCAGTGTTGTTATGTCGGTGTTATTATGGCTGTCTTTCTATGGCAGTGTTAATATGGCTGGGTTGTTACGGCAGTGTTATTATGGCAGTGTTGTTATGGCAACGTTGCTATGGCAGTGTTATTATGGCAGTGTTGTTCTGGCAGGGTTGTTACGGCAGTGTTATTATGGCCGTGTTGTTTGGCAGTGCTGTTATGGCAGTGTTCTTATGGCGGTGTTGTTATGGCAGTGTTATTATGGAAGTGCTGTTTTGGCAGTGTTGTTATGGCAGTGTTGCTATGGCAGTGTTATTATGGCAGTGTTGTTATGGCAGTGTTGTTATGGCAGTGTTATTATGGCAGTGTTGTAATGGCAGTGTTGTTATGGCAATGTTATTATGGCAGTGTTGTTCTCGCAGAGTTGTTATGGCAGTGTGATTATGGCAGTGTTATTATGGGAGTGTTGTTAAGGCAGTGTTGTTATGGCAATGTTGCTATGGCAGTGTTATTATGGCAGTGTTATTATGGGAGTGTTGTTATGGCAGTGTTATTATGGGAGTGTTGTATGGCAGTGTTGTTATTGCAGTGTTATTATGGCAATGTTATTATGGCAGTGTTATTAATGGAGTGTTGTAATGGCAGTGTTATTATGGGAGTGTTGTATGGCAGTGTTGTTATGGCAGTGTTGTTATGGCAGTGCTGTTCTGGCAGTGTTGGTATGGCAGTGTTGTTATGGCAGTGTTATTATGGCAGTGTTGTTATGGCAGTGTTGTTATTTCAGTGTTATTATGGCAGTGTTATTATGGGAGTGTTGTAATGGCAGTGTTATTATGGGAATGTTGTATGGCAGTGTTGTTATGGCAGTGCTGTTATGGCAGAGTTGTAAGGCAGTATTATTATGGCAGTGTTATTATGGCAGTGTTGTTATGGCAGTGTTGTATGGCATTGTTATTATGGGAGTGTTATTATGGGAGTGCGTTATGGCAGTGTTATGATGGCAGTGTTGTATGGCAGTGTTATTATGGGAGTGTTGTATGGCAGTGTTGTTATTGCAGTGTTATTATGGCAGTGTTATTATGGGAGTGTTGTATGGCAGTGCTGTTATGGCAGTGTTCTTATGGCGGTGTTGTTATGGCAGTGTTATTATGGAAGTGCTGTTTTGGTAGTGTTGTTATGGCAGTGTTGCTATGGCAGTGTTATTATAGCAGTGTTGTTATGGCAGTGTTATTATGGCAGTGTTGTAATGGCAGTGTTGTTTTGGCAATGTTATTATGGCAGTGTTATTATGGCAGTGTTATTATGGGAGTGTTGTATGGCAGTGTTATTATGGCAGTGTTGTCTGGCAGTGTTATTATGGGAGTGTTGTATGGCAGTGTTATTATGGCAGTGTTGTTAAGGCAGTGTTGTTATGGCAATGTAGCTATGGCAGTGTTATTATGGCAGTGTTATTATGGGAGTGTTGTTATGGCAGTGTTATTATGGGAGTGTTGTATGGCAGTGTTGTTATTGCAGTGTTATTATGGCAGTGTTATTATGGGAGTGTTGTAATGGCAGTGTTATTATGGGAGTGTTGTATGGCAGTGTTGTTATGGCAGTGCTGTTCTGGCAGTGTTGTATGGCAGTATTATTATGGCAGTGTTATTATGGCAGTTGTGTTATGGCAGTGTTGTTATGGGAGTGTTATTATGGGAGTGTGTTATGGCAGTGTTATTGTGGGATTGTTGTATGGCAGTGTTATTATGGCAGTGTTGTTATGGCAGTGTTGCTATGGCAGTGTTATTATGGCAGTGTTATTATGGGAGTGTTGTTATGGCAGTGTTATTATGGCAGTGTTGAACGGCAGTGTTGTTATTGCAGTGTTATTATAGCAGTGTTATTATGGCAGTGTTATTATGGGAGTGTTGTAATGGCAGTGTTATTATGGGAGTGTTGTATAGCAGTGTTGTTATGGCAGTGCTGTTCTGGCAGTGTTGTATGGCAGTATTATTATGGCAGTGTTATTATGGCAGTGTTGTTATGGGAGTGTTATTATGGGAGTGTGTTCTGGCAGTGTTATTATGGCAGTGTTGTATGGCAGTGTTATTATGGGAGTGTTGTATGGCAGTGTTATTATGGCAGTGTTGTTATGGCAGTGTTATTATGGCAGTGTTGCTATAGCTGTGTTATTATGGCAGTGTTATTATGGGAGTGTTGTATGGCAGTGTTGTTATGGCAGTGTTATTATGGCAGTGTTATTATGGGAGTGTTGTATGGCAGTATTGTAATGGCAGTGTTGTTATGGCAGTGTTGGTATGGCAGTGTTGTTATGGCAGTGTTATTATGGCAGTGTTGTTATGGCAGTGTTATTATGGCAGTGTTGTTATGGCAGTGTTGTGTGGCAGTGTTGTGGCAGTGTTGTAATGGCAGTGTTGTTATGGCAGTGGTGTAATGGCAGTGTTGTATGGCAGTGTTGTATGGCAGGGTTGTTATGGCATTGGTGTACGGCATTGTTGTATGGCAGTATTGTAATGGCAGTGTTGTATGGCAGTGTTATTATGGCAGTTTTGTTATGGCAGTGTTGTATGGCAGTGTTGTTATGGCAGTGTTGTCATGGCAGTGTTGTCATGGCAGTGTTGTTATGGCAGTGTTATTATGGCTGTGTTTTTATGGCAGTGTTATTATGGCAGTGTTGTTATGTCGGTGTTATTATGGCTGTCTTTTTATGGCAGTGTTATTATGGCAGTGTTATTATGACAGTGTTATTATGGCAGGGTTGTTACGGCAGTGTTGTTATGGCAGTGTTGTTATGGCAGTGTTGCTATGGCAGTGTTATTATGGCAGTGTTATTATGGCAGTTTTGTTATGGCAGGGTTGTTACGGCAGTGTTATTATGGCAGTGACGTATGGCAGTGCAGTTATGGCAGTGTTGTTATGGCGGTGTTGTTATGGCAGTGTTGGTATGGCAGTGTTGTTATGGCAGTGTTATTATGGAAGTGTTATTATGGCAGTGTTGTTATGGCAGTGTTGCTATGGCAGTGTTATTATGGAAGTGTTATTATGGCAGTGTTGTTATGGCAGTGTTGCTATGGCAGTGTTATTATGGAAGTGTTATTATGGCAGTGTTATTATGGGAGTGTTGCTATGGCAGTGTTATTATGGCAGTCTTATTATGGCAGTGTTGCTATGGCAGTGTTATTATGGAAGTGTTATTATGGCAGTGTTGTTACGGCAGTGTTATTATGGAAGTGTTATTATGGCAGTGTTGTTATGGCAGTGTTGCTATGGCAGTGTTATTATGGAAGTGTTATTATGGCAGTGTTGTTATGGCAGTGTTGCTATGGCAGTGTTATTATGGAAGTGTTATTATGGCAGTGTTATTATGGCAGTGTTGTTATGGCAGTGTTGTTATGGCAGTGTTATTATGGCAGTGTTATTATGGCAGTGTTATTATGGCAGTGTTATTATGGCAGTGTTATTATGGCAGTGTTGTTATGGCAGTCTTGTTATGGCAGTGTTGCTATGGCAGTGTTATTATGGAAGTGTTATTATGGCAGTGTTATTATGGCAGTGTTGTTATGGCAGTGTTATTATGGCAGTGTTATTATGGCAGTGTTATTATGGAAGTGTTATTATGGCAGTGTTATTATGGCAGTGTTATTATGGCAGTGTTATTATGGCAGTGTTATTATGGCAGTGTTGTTATGGCAGTCTTGTTATGGCAGTGTTGCTATGGCAGTGTTATTATGGAAGTGTTATTATGGCAGTGTTGTTATGGCAGTGTTGCTATGGCAGTGTTATTATGGAAGTGTTATTATGGCAGTGTTATTATGGCAGTGTTGTTATGGCAGTGTTGTTATGGCAGTGTTATTATGGCAGTGTTATTATGGCAGTGTTATTATGGCAGTGTTATTATGGCAGTGTTGTTATGGCTGTGTTATTATGGCAGTGTTGTTATGGCAGTGTTATTATGGCAGTGTTATTATGGCAGTGTTATTATGGCAGTGTTATTATGGCAGTGTTGTTATGGCTGTGTTATTATGGCTGTTGTTATGGAAGTGTTATTATGGCAGTGTTATTATGGCAGTGTTGTTATGGCAGTGTTGTTATGGCAGTGTTATTATGGCAGTGTTATTATGGCAGTGTTATTATGGCAGTGTTATTATGGCAGTGTTGTTATGGCTGTGTTATTATGGCAGTGTTGTTATGGCAGTGTTGTTATGGCAGTGTTGTTATGGCAGTGTTATTATGGCAGTGTTATTATGGCAGTGTTATTATGGCAGTGTTGTTATGGCTGTGTTATTATGGCTGTGTTGTTATGGCAGTGTTGTTATGGCAGTGTTATTATGGCAGTGTTATTATGGCAGTGTTATTATGGAAGTGTTATTATGGCAGTGTTATTATGGCAGTGTTGTAATGGCAGTGTTGTTATGGCAGTGTTATTATGGCAGTGTTGTTATGGCAGTGTTATTATGGCAGTGTTATTATGGCAGTGTTATTATGGCAGTGTTATTATGGCAGTGTTGTTATGGCTGTGTTATTATGGCTGTGTTATTGTGGCCTTGACAGAAATCTTTGGATCCTCACTGTCTTCAGGGGATGTCCCGGAGGACTGGAGAAAATCCAATGTTGTTCCTCTGTTTAAGAAGGGTGGCAAGGATAATCCAGGGAACTACAGGCTGGTGAGCCTTACTTCAGTGGTAATTAAATTACTGGATAGAATTCTTCGAGACATGATCTACTCCCATTTGGAAGCAAATGGACGTATTAGTGAGAGGCAGCATGGTTTTGTGAAGGGGAGGTCGTGTCTCACTAACTTGATAGAGTTTTTCAAGGAGGTCACTAAGATGATTGATGCAGCTAGGGCGGTGGATGTTGTCTATATGGACTTTAGTAAGGCCTTTGACAATGTCCCTCATGGTAGACTAGTACAAAAGGTGAAGTCACACGGGATCAGGGGTGAGGTGGCACGGTGGATACAGAACTGGCTAGGTCATAGAAGGCAGAGAGTAGCAATGGAAGGATGCTTTTCTAATTGGAGGGCTGTGACCAGTGGTGTTCCACAGGGATCAGTGCTGGGACCTTTGCTGTTTGTAGTATATATAAATGATTTGGAGGAAAATGTAACTGGTCTGATTAGTAAGTTTGCAGACGACACAAAGTTTGGTGGAATTGTGGATAGCGATGAGGACTGTCTGAGGATACTGCAGGATTTAGATTGTTTGGAGACTTGGGCGGAGAGATGGCAGATGGAGTTTAATCCGGACAAATGTGAGGTAATGCATTTTGGAAGGTCTAATGCAGGTAGGGAATATACAGGGAATGGTAGAACCCTCAACAGTATTGAAAGTCAAAGAGATCTAGGAGTACAGGTCCACAGGTCACTGAAAGGGGCAACACAGGTGGAGAAGTTAGTCAAGAAGGCATACGGCATGCTTGCCTTCATTGGCCGGGGCATTGACTATAAGAATTGTCAAGTAATGCTGCAGCTGTGTAGAACATTCGTTAAGCCACACTTGGAGTATAGTGTTCAATTCTGGTCGCCACACTACCAGAAGGATGTGGAGGCTTTAGAGAGGGTGCAGAAGAGATTTACCAGAATGTTGCCTGGTATGGAGGGCATTAGCAATGAGGAGCGGTTGAATAAACTCGGTTTGTTCTCACTGGAACGAAGGAGGTTGAGGGGCGACCTGATAGAGGTCTACAAAATTCTGAGGGGCATAGACAGAGTGGATAGTCAGAGGCTTTTCCCCGGGGTAGAGGGGTCAATTACTAGGGGCATAGGTTTAAGGTGAGAGGGGCAAGGTTTAGAGTAGATGAACGAGGCAAGTTTTTTACGCAGAGGGTAGTGGGTGCCTGGAACTCGCTACCGGAGGAGGCGGTGGAAGCAGGGACGATAGTGACAAATACATAAATAGGATGGGAATAGAGGGATACGGACCCAGGAAGTGTAGAAGATTGTAGTTTAGTCGGGCAGCATGGTCGGCACGGGCTTGGAGGGCCGAAGGGCCTGTTACTGTGCTGTACATTTCTTTGTTCTTTGTTTTTGATGCAGGAGGAGGAGGATGCCTCGGTGGAGGAGCTTAAGGGTAAGTGGGAGGAGGAGTTGGGTGAGGAGATTGACGAGGGGACGTGGGCGGATGCCCTGGGGAGTGCGAACTCTTCCTCCTCTTGCGCGAGGCTCAGCCTCATACAGTTTAAGGTGCTGCATAAGGCTCACATGACCAGGGCAAGGATAAGCCGGTTCTTTGGGTGCGAGGACAGGTGTATTAGGTGTTCAGGGAGCCCAGCAAACCACACCCACATGTTCTGGGCATGCCCAGCGCTGGAGGACTTTTGGAAGGGTGTAGTGAGGACGGTGTCGAGGGTGGTAGGTTCCAGGGTCAAGCCGGCCTGGGGGCTCGCAATATTTGGGGTGGCAGAGGGGTGCAGGAGGCGTGATTCTGCACAGTAACTACATCCCTGAAGCTACTATCTATGACCACCTCTGTCTCCCGAATGATCCGACCTTCATCCAGCTCCAGCTCCAGTTCCCTAACGCGGTTTCTGAGGAACTGGAGATGGGTGCACTTCCCACAGGTGAAATCAGCAGGGACACTGACGGCTTCCCTCACCTCAAACATTCTGCAGGAGGAACATTGCACTGCCTTCCCCTCTAGATAAAACAAGAAAAAGAAAGAAAGATCTTACCTGTTATTCACTCTACCCCTTAGGTTAGAGGAGGTGGAAGGGTGGGGGACACGACAATTGTAGTGTCTAGGGTTTCCGAACCGCCCAATTTAAATACAGGTAAAAATAAAACACTTAACCAGCAACCACTGCGCCCCCCCCCCCCACACGAGAACAGCACATAAACAGCGTTTATGAGCCCGTGCAAACAATTTAAATCTTTACTACTTACCCAGCAGTCACTCTGCCTCACTCCGACCGGATTCAGCAAGTAAGTTTGTTGAAAATTTACTCCCCTTCTCAGCAAGCACTCACTCAGCAACCACTGTGCTCCGCACGAGAACACCTCAGGGAAAAGAAAAACTACTTACCAGTCACCAGCCAATCACTTACCTGCAGGCTGTGACGTCACGGTTCAACTTCTTTCTACTTCTACCTGCCGTCGCTCTTGATCTTTACTCGGCTGGGATCCTTACAGTGATTGCTTTTTTTTTTGGTTAGAGGACAAGGTAGGGAGGGAAACACTGAAGAAGTGTTTGTGGTTTAACTGTCACTTGACATCAGCTCCTCCACAAACCATCTTCTAGATACAGTGACTGCAATGCACTGATGCAAATTTGCCCCGCAACAGCCAATCAGCAGCTCCACTCTGCTGCCCTCTGCTAGATTTATCTTTAAGAAAAGGATGCAAAAAAATGGGGAATCGATTGATTGCTTCATAATTGATTTAAAACTCAAAGCTCAAACACGTAATTTCTCCATTTTATCTGATTCTATGATCAGAGACCAGATTGTCTTTGGAATTGTAGATGAAAATCTCAGGGAATATTTGCTGAGACAGAAATTTCTCAAGCTTAAAAACGCTATTGAAATGTGTCGAATGCATGAATTGTCTAAGAGTCAGTATTCTGAGATTCTACAAACAGGAAAGGGCATGAAAACGAGCTGCGAGACCGAATGTATTGGAGCTGTGGCACAGTTCAGAAAAATGTGCGTTTCAGACGGCAGCCATATTGCGTATGCGCATCCCCAACCTACACATGTGCACTTCGCTAAAAAACGAGCAACGGGGGAAGACCGATCTGCCATGCGCGAAGGCACTGTAGGTGTGATGCAACGAACATCATGACGGGTGGGCGCTGTGGCCACACCCACCCACACAAAAAATGTCCTGCTCTGGGATAAACATGCTCAAAAATGTTGCAAACTCAACCACTTTGCTATGCAATGCAGAACTTCACTTAAAACAACACAATTTAGATCTGCAAATCTATCTAAGGCACATATAAATGTAAGAAGTGTAGACACAACAGAAGCGGCTTATCGGAATGATAAGCCTCTTCTGTTGTGTCTACACTTCTTACCCCTCATGCACACATTCACCCTCACACACACACATTCACACATCCCAAATACACACACACGCACTCACCCCACACACGCACACACACTCACCCACACACTCACACACACTCACCCCACACACTCACACACACACCCCATACACACTCACACACTCACCCCACACACACTCACCCCACACACACACATGCTCACACCACACTCACACTCATGCCAGACTCACACTCTATACCCCCACGCACACTCTCACTCACACACTCACCCCACACACACACTCACCTGCCACATACATACTCTACACACACGCTCACTCAACACAAACACACACACATGCTTACCCCACACTTACACACACTCACCCCTCACACACACACCCAGACACACTCACCCCACACACTCACAGTCACCTGTCACACATACACACTTCACCCCTCGCATCACACTCACCCCTCACACTCACATACATACTCACACACTGACTCCACACAGACAAACATACTCACCCCACACACATGCACACACCCATCACACATTCACACACTCACCTCTCACACCCTGTTTCACCCCACACACTCACCCAACATACTCACCCAACACACTCGCCCAACACACTCACAGACACACCCCACACATACACACTCACCCCACACGTGCACACTCACATTCACCTGCCATACATGCACTCACCTGCCACTCACCCACACATGCACAAACGCACTCACCCACACAGAGTCACGCTTCGCAAACACACACTAACTCCTCGCAAACACACACGTACTCTCGTATCACACTTGCTGCTGATCTACACACTCGTGAGACATGGGCTGAAGTCAGTTGGGACAGCACTGCTGTGATATCCTCAACGATCCATTCAAAGCATTAACATAATTAACAAATCAGTGGATTTCGGCGGGAGCGGGGCGCAAGTGATTTCTGGGAGGTATGTTTCTCCTTTAAAAACACTAAAGCACTTATTTTCTGTTTTATTTTTTTTTCGACACGCGGACTTCTGGGAAGGCCCCCTCCTCCTCCGCACGCCTCCCCCCCAACCAATAAATTCTGGTGGAGAGGAAACCCGAGACACTACACGTGTAGTGTCTCCCACCCGCCCTCCTCATCTAACCTAATAATAAGACCCATTGGTGTGAGGTAAGTGCCATATTATATTATTATTTTTTCTTTTTTTTTAAATTGACTGATTAGCCAGATCTTGGTTGGAAGTTAGAGGGATGGCAGGGAAGGGGGTGCAATGTTCCTCCTGCAGGATGTTTGAGGTGAGGGATGCCGTTAGTGTACCTGCAGGAAGTGCAGCCATCTCCAGCTCCTCCAAGACCGAGTTAGGGAACTGGAGCTGGAGTTGGATAAACTTTGGATCATTCGGGAGGCAGAGGGGGATCATAGATAGCAGCTTCAGGGAATTAGTTACACCAAAGATTGGAGATAGATGGGTAACTGTAAGAGGGACTGGGAAGAAGCAGTCAGTGCAGGGATCCCCTGTGGTCGTTCCCCTGAGTAACAAGTATACCGCTTTGGATACTTGTGGGGGGGGGGACTTACCAGGGGTAAGCCATGTGGTACGGGCCTCTGGCACGGAGTCTGTCCCTGTTGCTCAGAAGGGAAGGGGGGAGAGGAGCAGAGCATTAGTAATTGGGGACTCGATAGTCAGGGGCACAGATATGAGATTTTGTGGGAGCAAGAGAGACTCATGTTTGGTATGTTTCCTCCCAGGTGCAAGGGTACGTGATGTCTCGGATCGTGTTTTCCGGTTCCTTAAGGGGGATGGGGAGCAGCCCCAAGTCGTGGTCCACATTGGCACTAACGACATAGGTAGGAAAGGGGACAAGGATGTCAGGCAGGCTTTCAGGGAGCTAGGATGGAAGCTCAGAACGAGAACAAACAGAGTTGTTATCTCTGGGTTGTTGCCCGTGCCACGTGATAATGAGATGAGGAATAGGGAGAGAGAGCAATTAAACACATGGCTACAGGGATGGTGCAGGCGGGAGGGATTCAGATTTCTGGATAACTGGGGCTCTTTCTGGGGAAGGTGGGACCTCTTCAGGCAGGATGGTCTACATCTGAACCTGAGGGGCACAAATATCCTGGGGGGGAGATTTGTTAGTGCTCTTTGGGAGGGTTTAAACTAATGCAGCAGGGGCATGGGAACCTGGATTGTAGTTTTAGGGTACGGGAGAATGAGAGTATAGAGGTCAGGAGCACAGATTTGACTTCGCAGGAGGGGGCCAGTGTTCAGGTAGGTGGTTTGAAGTGTGTCTACTTCAATGCCAGGAGTATACGAAATAAGGTAGGGGAACTGGCAGCATGGGTTGGTACCTGGGACTTCAATGTTGTGGCCATTTCGGAGACATGGATAGAGCAGGGACAGGAATGGTTGTTGCAGGTTCCGGGGTTTAGGTGTTTTAGTAAGCTCAGAGAAGGAGGCAAAAGAGGGGGAGGTGTGGCGCTGCTAGTCAAGAACAGTATTACGGTGGCGGAGAGGATGCTAGATGGGGTCTCTTCTTCCGAGGTAGTATGGGCTGAGGTTAGAAACAGGAAAGGAGAGGTCACCCTGTTGGGAGTTTTCTATAGGCCTCCAAATAGTTCTAGGGATGTAGAGGAAAGAATGGCGAAGATGATTCTGGATAAGAGCGAAAGTAACAGGGTAGTTATTATGGGAGACTTTAACTTTCCAAATATTGAGTGGAAAAGATATAGTTTGAGTACATTAAATGGGTCGTTGTTTGTACAATGTGTGCAGGAGGGTTTCCTGACACAATATGTTGACAGGGCAACAAGAGGCGAGGCCACTTTGGATTTGGTTTTGGGTAATGAACCAGGCCAGGTGTTGGATTTGGAGGTAGGAGAGCACTTTGGGGACAGTGACCACAATTCGGTGGCGTTTACGTTAGTGATGGAAAGGGATAAGTCTACACCGCAGGGCAAGAGTTATAGTTGGGGGAAGGGCAATTTTGATGCCATTAGACATGACCTGGGGGGGGACAGGTTGGAGAAGTAGGCTGCAAGTGTTGGGCACACTGGATAAGTGGAGCTTGTTCAAGGAACAGCTGCTGCGTGTTCTTGATAAGCACGTACCGGTCAGGCAGGGAGGAGGGCGTCGAGCGAGGGAACCGTGGTTTACCAAAGAAGTGGAATCTCTTGTTAAGAGGAAGAAGGAGGCCTATGTGAAGATGAGGTGTGAAGTTTCAGTTGGGGCGATGGATAGTTACAAGGTAGCGAGGAAGGATCTAAAGAGAGAGCTAAGACGAGCAAGGAGGGGACATGAGAAGTATTTGGCAGGTAGGATCAAGGAAAACCCAAAACAGGGATGGGAAGTTGTGTGTGGAGTCTGAAGAGATAGGCGAGATACTAAATGAATATGTTTTGTCAGTATTCACTCAGGAAAAAGATAATGTTGTGGAGGAGAATGCTGAGACCCAGGCTATTAGAATAGATGGCATTGAGGTACGTAGGGAAGAGGTGTTGGCAATTCTGGACAGGCTGAAAATAGATAAGTCCCCGGGGCCTGATGGGATTTATCCTAGGATTCTCTGGGAAGCCAGCGAAGAGATTGCTGGGCCTTTGGCTTTGATTTTTATGTCATCATTGGCTACAGGAATAGTGCCAGAGGACTGGAGGATAGCAAATGTGGTCCCTTTGTTCAAAAAGGGGAGTAGAGACAACCCCGGCAACTATAGACCAGTGAGCCTCACGTCTGTTGTGGGTAAAGTCTTGGAGGGGATTAGAAGAGACAAGATTTATAATCATCTAGATAGGAATAATATGATCAGGGATAGTCAGCATGGCTTTGTAAGAGTAGGTCATGCCTCACAAAACTTATCGAGTTCTTTGAGAAGGTGACTGAACAGGTAGACGAGGGTAGAGCAGTTGATGTGGTGTATATGGATTTCAGTAAAGCGTTTGATAAGGTTCCCTATACGGTAGGCTATTGCAGAAAATATGGAGGCTGGGGATTGAGGGTGATTTAGAGATGTGGATCAGAAATTGGCTAGCTGAAAGAAGACAGAGGGTGGTGGTTGATGGGAAATGTTCAGAATGGAGTTCAGTTACAAGTGGCGTACCACAAGGATCTGTTCTGGGGCCGTTGCTGTTTGTCATTTTTATCAACGTCCTAGAGGAGGGCGCAGAAGGGTGGGTGAGTAAATTTGCAGACGACACTAATGTCGGTGGTGTTGTCGACAGTGCGGAAGGATGTAGCAGGTTACAGAGGGACATAGATAAGCTGCAGAGCTGGGCTGAGAGGTGGCAAATGGAGTTTAATGTAGAGAAGTGTGAGGTGATTCACTTTGGAAGGAATAACAGGAATGCGGAATATTTGGCTAATGGTAAAGTCCTTGGAAGTGTGGATGAGCAGAGGGATCTAGGTTTCCA
This sequence comes from Scyliorhinus torazame, assembly GCF_047496885.1. Lineage (NCBI taxonomy): Eukaryota > Metazoa > Chordata > Chondrichthyes > Carcharhiniformes > Scyliorhinidae > Scyliorhinus > Scyliorhinus torazame. The sequence goes on from NC_092710.1 coordinate 328,897,383, forward strand.
TGTACATAGATCCCTGAAAGTTGCCACCCAGGTTGATAGGGTTGTGAAGAAGGCCTATGGAGTGTTGGCCTTTATTGGTAGAGGGATTGAGTTCCGGAGTCATGAGGTCATGTTGCAGCTGTACAAAACTCTGGTACGGCCGCATTTGGAGTATTGCGTACAGTTCTGGTCACCGCATTATAGGAAGGACGTGGAAGCTTTGGAGCGGGTGCAGAGGAGATTTACCAGGATGTTGCCTGGTATGGAGGGAAAATCTTATGAGGAAAGGCTGATGGACTTGAGGTTGTTTTCGTTAGAGAGAAGAAGGTTAAGAGGAGACTTAATAGAGGCATACAAAATGATCAGGGGGTTAGATAGGGTGGACAGTGAGAGCCTTCTCCCGCGGATGGAAATGGCTGGCACGAGGGGACAAAGCTTTAAACTGAGGGGTAATAGATATAGGATAGAGGTCAGAGGTAGGTTCTTTACGCAAAGAGTGGTGAGGCCGTGGAATGCCCTACCTGCAACAGTAGTGAACTCGCCAACATTGAGGGCATTTAAAAGTTTATTGGATACGCATATGGATGATAATGGCATAGTGTAGGTTAGATGGCTTTTGTTTTGGTGCAACATCCCAACATCCCACGGTCCAAAGATGTGCAGGTTTGGTGAATTGGCCAATGATAAATTGCCCTTAATGTCCAAAATTGCCCTTGGTGTTGGGTGGAGGTGTTGAGTTTGGGTAGGGTGCTCTTTCCAGGAGCCGGTGCGGACTCAGGGGGCCGAATGGCCTCCTTCTGCACTGTAAATTCAATGATAATCTATGATTAATCTAGGACAAAGGTTCGGCACAACATCGTGGGCCGAAGGGCCTGTTCTGTGCTGTATTTTCTATGTTCTATGTTCTAACATCGTGGGCCGAAGGGCCTGTACTGCGCTGTTTCGTTCTATGTTCTATAAGACCATCTGCAGAGACGGAGTTGGGCTGAATGCTTGTTTTCACCATAGATTGACAGATCATGAGACAAACTACTTGGTCCTTTCTGAACATTGCAATTAAACAGAAATTAAATTTAATCAAATAATTGTTTGAAGAGGAATGTTAGAAATCACAGCCCTGTCCAAGATTTGACTTGTCAAGCGTGCCCTAGCTCCCTGAATCGAACATTATTCACAAACAGCTTAATTTTGAGGAAGGTTTGGTGCAAACCAAAAGCCCTGTTGCTTTTTTGTTAACCACTTATCGGCTAATTCTAGTCTCACTACTATTTTTAAGATATGATTATATGAGTACCTCGATTTGACCTTTCGGATTCTGTATATTCGTTTAGCTGTAAATAAATTTGACCAAGTACATTTTAGCCTGTATTAATTGATCTAGTGGTGAGTCATTTTAAGAAGGGACAGGAAAAAAAGGTGGTGGGCAACTTGTACATTTTCCAGAGAATGGGGGGGAGGGGCTAGTGGGGGTGTGGGGGAAGGGTGGGGATAGGTGGGAGGGTGAATCGAGGAGTTGATAGTTAAACTCTGAGAATGCTAATTGTTATATAATGGGGCATGGAAAGATTAACATTTGCATTTGTTAAGCACTCGCTTATGGTGACTACACTTAACCATGGACAAGATGACATGGCCTGGATTTTGAACTAATATTAATGGTGAGATGGCCGGCACATCGCTGTTAGGGAACGTAGCGACAGAATCCAGCATCATTCCTCTCCCTTATCTGTACAAACGTGCCAATCTGCAGCAGGCTGGAGGGTTTTTCTTTAAAATTTGCACATCGTTCAGTGGCATTCCCCCAATTTTCTGTAAGTACATGGATTTTAGTAAGGCATTTGATAAGGTTCCCCATGGTAGGCTTATACAGAAAGTACGGAGGCATGGGAGAGTGGGAAATTTGGCCAGTTGGATAACGAACTGGCTAACCGATAGAAGTCAGAGAGTGGTGGTGGATGGCAAATATTCAGCCTGCATCCCAGTTACCAGTGGCGGACCGCAGGGTCCTCTGCTGTTTGTGATTTTCATTAATGACTTGGATGAGGGAGTTGAAGGGTGGGTCAGTAGATTTGCAGACGATACAAAGATTGGTGGAGTTGTGGATAGTGAGGAGGGCTGTTGTTGGCTGCAAAGAGACATAGATAGGATGCAGAGCTGGGCTGAGAAGTGGTAGATGGAGTTTAACCCTGAAAAGTGTGAGGTTGTCCATTTTGGAAGGACAAATATGAATGTGGAAAACAGTGTTAACGGTAGGGTTCTTGGCAATGTGGAGGAGCAGAGAGATCTTGGGGTCTATGTTCATAGATCTTTGAAAGTTGCCACTCAAGTGGATAGAGCTGTGAAGAAGGCCTATGGTGTGCTAGCGTTCATTAGCAGAGGGATTGAATTTAAGAGCCGTGAGGCGATGATGCAGCTATACAAAACTTTGGTAAGGCCACATTTGGAGTACTGTGTACAGTTCTGGTCGCCTCATTTTAGGAAGGATGTGGAAGCTTTGGAAAAGGTGCAAAGGAGATTTACCAGGATGTTGCCTGGAATGGAGAGTAGGTCTTACGAGGGAAGGTTGAGGGTGCTAGGCCTTTTCTCATTAGAGCGGAGAAGGATGAGGGGCGACTTGATAGAGGTTTATAAGATGATCAGAGGAATAGATAGAGTAGACAGTCAGAGACTTTTTCCCCAGGTGGAACAAACCATTACAAGGGGATATAAATTTAAGGTGAATGGTGGAAGATATAGGAGGGATATCAGAGGTAGGTTCTTTACCCAGAGAGTAGTGGGGGCATGGAATGCACTGCCTGTGGAAGTAGTTGAGTCGGAAACATTAGGGACCTTCAAGCGGCTATTGGATAGGTACATGGATTACGGCAGAATGATGGGGTGTAGATTAATTTGTTCTTAATCTAGGACAAAAGTTCGGACAACATCATGGGCCAAAGGGCCTGTTCTGTGCTGTATTTTCTATGTTCTGCACCAACATGTGCGCACAATAAGCAGGGCCAGGAAGCTCGCTGTCTGCTGGCCACCATTCCCATATCTGGCCAATAGATGGCAGTGCAAGCCTGACCAAGGCTTTTCTTCCACGCTCTTAGTCGGAATAACCGGAAGCTCATCAATGTCCGATTTCTTTAGCCTTGCCCTCTGATCTTGGTCCAAATAATATGGTTGAATGTTGAGGACCCTGCTGATGTTAGATGTGAGGGGATCCCAAAACTGCAAAGGGCAACTTGGAATGCTGGTTCGAGACCCCCACCATGGCACCGGACCCCCCACAACACACCGATTAGGGGTTGCTCACACCCGCATCCCTCCTCCGTGCCCCACCTCAGAAGGACAGGGCACCCCCAGGCCCAAATCCCAGCATGGGCAAGGTGCCACCCAGTACCTTGGCACTGCCAAGCTGGCACCACGACAGTGCCCTTGCCAGCCTGGCAGTGCTGCCTGAGCACCCTGGCAGTGCCACAATGCCTGGATGGCAATAGAGGTGCCAGGATACCATCCTGTCCACAGCCCAGCCACCCAGCGGCCCCCGATCGCTGAGAAGAAGCCCCCAAGTGCTGGTATTCCTGGTCTACATTTGTGGAAACCAGTGCTAAACAGTGCCTGCTCGGGATCTCCGAGACGGGGCTGTTAAGCCCCACTCTTTCGACAAATCCAGCGCAAGCATATTCAAGTGAGCCTAACTGTATCCTTGAATATGCAAATCTGCTAACATCAGGTGACGGCTGAATGTCATAATGACTCCATCTGGGGAGAGAACACCAGAGGTAATCATCACCCTGGAAACAGGGAAGGCCTTCGACAGAGTCGAGTGGACGTACCTCATTGAGGTACTGGAGCGGTTTGGGCTGGAGATAGGATTCATCTCATGGGTGGAACTCCAGTACAACGACCCCAAGGCGAGCGTACCAACTCATAGCACCAGCTCTAAATACTTCCAGCTGCACAGGGGCAGAAGGCAGGGAAGCCCGCTGTCCCCACTCCCATTCACCCTGGCAATTGAGCCATCGGCTGTCATCCTCAGAGCGACGAGAAGCTGGAAGGGAATCCGAAGTGGAGACAAAGGGCACAGAGTCTGACTCCCATGTGGATGAGCTGCTCCTCTGCATCTCGGACTCGGAAAGCGACATGGAAGGAATCATGAAGCTCCTGAGAGAGTTTGGAACCTTCTCGGGCTACAAACCCAACCTGATCAAGAGCCAGGTATTCCCTGTGATCCCGAGAGGGGGGGGGCAGAGCTGGAGGGACTACCATTTAAAGCAGCCCAAAGCAAATTCCGCTATCTGGGAATCCAGGTTGTCCACGGCTGGACACAGATCCACAAGTGGAACCTGACCAGTCTGGCGGAGGAAGTAAGAAAGGACCTACTTGATGCGACCATCAATTCACACGAAACGGGAGTAGAAGTAAACTGCGGCTTTAATCAACTAGAACAGTGCCTGCCTGCGACTGATCTGTTAGTGGGAGCCGCCTACAGGGCGATTGCTCTTTATATTCCCCCTCAAGGGGTGGAGCCAGGGGCGGAGCCCACACAGGCGCCAACGTGCTACATCATAGGTAATCCCTTACAATGGTCCATAGGTGGAGCCCACATGGGCAACAGCATAATACAGATATGCACATGGTGAATTATTAATCTAATACATTCACCACACTACTGAAATGGGACACACTCCTACTCTCCCCGGGGAAGGCACAGACTATCAAGATGAACGTACTGCCCAGGTTCCTTTTCCTGTTCAGATCCATCCTGATGTACATCCACAAGGCCTTCTTTGCCACGGATGACAAAATGATTATTGTGTGTGTATGTGGGGGAGGGGAGGGTGGGGAGGGGGTGGGGGGGTGGGGGGGGGGGGGGGGGCGGGCGAACCCAAGGATCCCAATAAAGGTCCTACAAAGAAGAAGAACCATGGCCTCCCGAACCTACAGTACTACAACTGGGCAGCCACTGCAGAAAGAGCGAGGGGATGGGTGAAAGAAGCAGAAATGGGTAAGGACAGTGGAGAGCTCCTGTCCAGTGACCCCTCTGAGCCCTTGCCATGGCAGCACTCCCATCCCCGCCAGACAAACACTCATCAAGCCCAGTGATGGGAGCCACACTCCGAACCTGGAACCAAATGAGACAGTATTTTAGCTTAACCAAAATGTCCACTATGGCCCCCATCTGAGGCAACCACAAGTTCCCACCAGCCTCTCTGTCTCGCTCAGCAGCCATGACGCCAGGTTCACGATTTTCGGGAGCACAAGTGAACCACCCCATCAGGAACTCAGCCCATCGGAGGCGCCGAATCTCAGAGTCCCCGGAGAATAGGGTGTCCGAGATGACCCCAAAAACTATCTAATCCCGAATCATGGAGTCGGAGGTGGCCCCATAGCCACAGGACTGCGCGAGGATACGGAGGTGTGTTAGGTGAGATTGGAAAGGCTAATCCTTACCCTGCAGGCGCTGCTGGAATAGGTACCTCTCGAAGCTCTCATTGACTTCCACGCTGAAGTGTTCATCGAACTTCAGAAGCACCGTCTTATATTTTGTTTTGTCCTCGCCCTCCGCGAATGCCAGGGAGTTATAGATGTGGATGGCGTGTTGCCCCGCCGTGGAGAGGAGGAGGGCGATCTTCCTGGTGTCCGATGCATTCTCCCTGTCTGTGGCTTTGAGGAAGAGCTGGAAGCGCAGTTTAAACAGCTTCCAGTTTACGCCGAGATTACCAGCGATTCGGAGCGGCTGCGGCGGGCTGATGTTTTCCATGGAGCAGGATGGTGGATTTCTGAAAGGGTGCAGGTAGGTCTCACAGTCGCTGGTTTGCGTCCACTACTGGTATCATGTCGTATTGGGTGTCCTGATGCACAAATGATCCAACACGGCTGTAGATGGTACAACTCTGTTTTATTGTTTAATCAACGGTAACAATTAACTACTGGCTTGGGTACATGCTTCACCAGCTAACCTGTGGACCCAGCCCTATCACTGTCTTAGTGAGGCACTCAGCACATGGTCTATGTCTGAGTGGCAAGCTGTGAGCTCTGTACTCTGAGCTATCTCCTGGTAGAATGAGCAGGAACTGTGGTGTTCCCTGTTTTATAGTGCGTGTGCTCTCACTGGTGATTGGCTGCGATGTTATGTGTGTGCTGGTTGGTCCAACTGCCTGTCCATCAGTGTGTGTGTGATTGCACCATGATATGCTGATGTGGATATCATGACACCCGGCTCCTTGTGATAATTTTATCAAAGTAAATGTTTTTTCAGAAATAGAAGGAAAAAAAAACAATAAAACAAACGGAAGTACACTTAATCAAGAAAATGGCACCTCCTCTCCTCCCATACACCATCCCGGCGCACAAACTGCACTGTAAGCCCAAATCCCGCAGAATATCACAAAAATCCTAGGCAAAGCTCTACATGGGTTAGGGTGCGCAGTTCAGACACCGCAAAAGTCCGGAAGGCGCATTTTCCTGACACGGCACAATAATCGGGCCGTTGAGTGTAAAAGCGAGGGAGCTATAATGAACTTGCATAAATCTCTGGGGTATTGTGACAAATTCTGTGCACCACACTTTAAGAAAGACGTGAAGGCTTTGGAAGAGGTGCAAGGTGTGACATTACAGAAATTTTCAGTATACAAAGAGTTAATGTCATGTTATAATTAACCACTAGGTGGGGCTAGATGCAGTACTATATAAAGCACTGACTTACAGGCTACTGGGAGAGGAAGGCTGGAGTAGAGTGCAAAGGAGAGATCTAGAGAGGATAGAGTACATCTAGAGTTAGAGTGTAGAGGCTAGTGTTAGGAGTGTGTAGATTACTATAATTATTGTTTACTATAGGAATAAGTGGCCGAGCTTAATTTAAGTAGTGTAAATGAAAGTTAGCTTTCTTAATGATCTTAGCTTCTGTGGCCAAAGAGAAAATGCTGGAAAATCTCAGCAGGTCTGGCAGCATCTGGAGGGAGAGAAAAGAGCTAACGTCCAAATGACCTTTTGTCAAAGGGTCTGGGTATCTTCGTGAACACTACGATATCCATCTTGATATCAGAATCACAAAGAATACCACACAAAGTGTAGAAAAGAGTGAGAGAAAGTGGTTCTAGGGATGAGGGACTACAGATACGTGGATAGGTCAGAGAGGCGAGTGGTGTTGTCCTTGGAGAAAAGATTGAGAAGACATTTGCTCGGAGTTTTGCTAGAAGTTTTGCTGGAAGTTTTCTAACATTTGGTAGAAGTTTTGAAAATCATGAGAGGTCGAGACAAGGTTGATAGAGCGAAGCGCCTCACATTGGTGGCAGGATTGGCAACCAGTAGAAGCTGACCTCAGGCGACAGGCAAAAGAAGCAACTTCGGCGTGAGGAAAAACATTTGTACACAGTGAGCGGTTAGGATCTGGAATGCATTACCTGAGAGTTTGATCGTGGAGGTAGATTTTGGTTTTCAAACCAAAATTGAGTAACTGTCTGAAGAGAAAAGAACAGTGCAGGGCGACTGGGAAAAGGGAAAGGGAGTGGGGCGAGCTGGGTTCCTCTCGCAGAGATGGGCTGAATGGCCTCCTTCGGTGCTGTAACCATGTTATGATACAGCAATTCTGTGGAAAAACCTCTCTGCAGCAGACAGGGTGGCCCCAGAATCTGCTGTAGCTTGGGTAAATGATGGTTTTTAAATTTAAAAATGTAACTTAAGATGTTTTGAAATGGTACAGACAGCAGATGTTAAGACGGAAAGAAACAGCACGTTTGCAATTGGGAATGAAAATAAACAGACCATTGACTTAATCATGCCAGGAGCTGTGATGTTAAAAATGTTATTTTGAGACTCATAGGTCGGGATTTTCCCCTACCCGGCGGGGCGGGTGGTCCCGGCGCCAAGGGGTGCCGTGAACCACTCCTGCGTCAGGCTGCCTGGAAGGTGCGGAATCCTCTGAACCTTCAGGAGCTAGGCTGGCGCCGGCGGAGTTGGCGGCGTGCCAACCGGTGTGAGAGGGGCTTGGTGCCGCGCCAACCGGCACCAAAGGGCGTCCGCCAGCCGGCGCAAGTTGCCGCATGTGCGGGAGTGCCAGCGTGTGCTGATGTCACACCAGCGCATGCGCAAGGGGGTTCGTCTCTGCACCGGCCATGGCGGACGTCCACAGCAGCCGGTGCGGAGGGAAAGAATGCCCCCATGGCACAGGCCCGCCCACAGATCGGTGGGCCCCGATCGCGGGCCAGGCAACCGTGGGGGCACCCCCCGAGGCCAGATCCCCCCCCCCCCCCCCCCCCCGAGGACCCCGGAAGCCACCTGCAGAGCCAGGTCCCACCGGTAAGTACCATGTCTAATTTACGCCGGCGGGACAGGCCTAAAACGGGCGGCTGCTCGGCCCATCGCGGGCCGGAGAATCACTGGGGGGGGGGCGGGTGCACTGCCAGCGGCCGCTGACCAGCGCGGCGCGATTCCTGTCCCTGCCAAAACCCCGGCGCCGGAGAATTTGGCAGCCGACGGGGACGGGATTTACGCCGCCCCCCCCCCGGCGATTCTCCGGCCTGGCGGGGGGTGGGTGAATCCCGCCCATAGAATCCCTACAGTGCAGAAAGAGGCCATTCGGCCCATCGAGTTTGCACCCACCCTCTGAAAGCGCATCCCACCCAGGCTCACCCCCCCACTCTATCCCCGTAAACCCACCTCACCTGAGGACACTAACACTAGAATGGCCAGTCCCCCTAACCTGCACATCTTTGGACTGTGGGAGGGAACCGGAGCACCTGGAGGAAACCCACACACACACGAGGAAAAAGTGCAAACTCCACACAGACAGTCACCCGAGGCCGGAATGGAACCCAGGTCCCTGGTGCTTTGAGGCAGCAGTGGTAACCACTGTGCCACCGTGCCACCCAGATAAATGGCCCAGAGAAACAAGAGGCCCAGAATTCCTGGGGGGATATGTTAAAATCATCTCTCAATGCACTAAGGCTCCTGCTCTGACTTCTAGACCAAAATCTTCCTGTTGATGTGATCTGATCTTACCTGAGGTCATTGTCTTGATAGCAAAACTTCAGTTTCCACCAGCTAAACGTCAGCAGCCCAGAGGCTCCCATCAGCTAACCCTTGAACTGCCATTGAAGGAGAGCTTTGCCCCCTTCCATTTTCTCAATACACCCCTGTGGTGATATGCATCACTGTAAATACACAAGGGGTTAATGTAGGTACACTGCAACTAGATAAACACTAGAGGGAGCACCAGAGACATTGTGACACACAGACATTCAACCAATAGGTCAGTAAGATAGGACACGACCAATGGGCAGACAAGACATACCCAGAGGTGACACTACCACAAGGGAGCAACACATATAAAAGGACAGGGCACACATGCTCTCTCTCTCTTTCCATAGGCGACACTCAGAGAGACAGGGGCAGATCAGGAAGCATCACACCCACCGCATGGATTAGAGCAGACTGGTTAGTTAGATCGAGTTACTGTTGTTAGATTAGCAGGAGAGTTGAACTCAAGTAGGAAAATTGTTAACTGTTCAATAAACGTGTTAAACCTATCTCCAAGTCTGAACCTTCCTTTGTCAGAGTATACATCAAGGAGGCAGCTTATGCTACATGAAGAAGCACAACACAACAACCTCTTCACTCTTTCAACCACAGGCCCCAACCCTCTCCCAATCTCCCCTCCAAGCCCTGAGTCTCCCCATTAGGACCTGACCCTCCACCCGCCCTGCCTCCCACTCCCCCACATAGACTCCACGAGCTCTGCCAGCCCAATGTTCTGATTTAAAACTGTTCAACAAATTGTTCCATAGCCACGCCTCACTCTACCCTTGTGAGATCTGCCTCCCTTACACATAGCTGCCACATCAACATGAGATGCAAGTTAAAAGCAAATTACTGCAGATGCTGGAATCTGAAACCAAACAGAAAATGCTGGAAAATCTCAGCAGGTCTGGCAGCATCTGGAGGGAGAGAAAAGAGCTAACGTTTCGAGTCCAGATGACCCTTTGTCAAAGCTCGATGCAAAGCTGAGATGTAGGCTGCCATGATACCCCACCCCTACCCTGCCCAACCATCGGCCTAGTAAATTACTCTCGCTTTACCCAAGATTTGGATGATTGACCTTACAATTGATACTTAAATGAGCTGACCCCCACCAAATGTGGGAGAATTGGATTTGTGGTATTCTGGGGCCTCTGACTGGTTAGCTTCCAGGGGCAAGGCTTCCTCTGATCTTGTTATTTGACATGATTCTGCTGATGCTTCTCCCGGCCTACTGGAATAAGGCTGTGCACCTTCCGTTGCTGTAGCAGCCAGTCTGGGGAACATGCTCTGCAGGGCTAGTTTAATATGAAGGCCCAACAGCAGATCGCAATGCCAAAGGATATAATACAGAATTACATTGAACGTACAGTATACAAAAAGGCTCCTTGTCATTGTTTATGCTTCGTACCAAATTACTCCCATGCTTATCATCTCACCTTAACAGCATGCCCTTCTATCCCTTTCTTTCTCGTGTGTTTATCTAACTTCCTCTCAAGTGAACGTGAGGCTGAAATCCCACCCTCCACCCCCACCCCCCCCATGGCAGGGTTTTCCTGTGGTGGAGGTGGTGAGCCATCGCTGGGGTGAGGGGTTAGAACATAGAACATAGAACATAGAACATTACAGCGCAGTACAGGCCCTTCGGCCCTCGATGTTGCGCCGACCTGTGAAACCACTCTAAAGCCCATCTACACTATTCCCTTATCGTCCATATGTCTATCCAATGACCATTTGAATGACCTTAGTGTTGGCGAGTCCACTACTGTTGCAGGCAGGGCATTCCACGCCCTGACTACTCTCTGAGTAAAGAACCTACCTCTGACATCTGTCTTATCTTATCTCCCCTCAATTTAAAGGTATGTCCCCTCATTCTAGACATCACCATCCGAGGAAAAAGGCTCTCACTGTCCACCCTATCCAATCCTCTGATCATCTTGTATGCCTCAATTAAGTCACCTCTTAACCTTCTTCTCTCTAACGAAAGCAGCCTCAAGTCCCTCAGCCTTTCCTCATAAGATCTTCCCTCCATACCAGGCAACATTCTGGTAAATCTCCTCTGCACCCTTTCCAATGCTTCCACATCCTTCCTATAATGCGGCAACCAGATTTGCACATAATACTCCAAATGTGGCCGCACCAGAGTTTTGTACAGCTGCAACATGACCTCATAGCTCCATGGTTGATTCAACGGGATCGGAAGGAAGGGTTGGAAAATCTCACCCTGAATCTTTGATGCCAGCCGGCAGACAGAATTGATGTCTTTACGTTACAGGCCAAGGCTGAATGCCAAGTAGAGGGTACGTCTTGGGTAAACTGAAGAGCCCATGGAATTTAACAGGCACAGGTGCTGGGCCATTCAGGCTGTGGTAGCATGAGAGTCCTCTTACTAGCCTGGTAATCTAGAGGCCTGCACTAATAATCCTTGTCATGATATTCAAACACACACATCATGATAGACACACCAACAGACAAATCAGAACACACAACACCACAACCAATGACAGAAAGATATAAAAGCACAGACACGACCCCAGGTGGTCAGTATAGCTGCAGAGGAGAACCAGGACACATCTATTGCCAAACACACTCAGGGAGACAGCACGTGCAGAGTATCCAGAACGAACTGTATTATAAGAGTTATAATAAAATAGAGTTGTACCACATACAACTGTGTTGGCTCATCTGTGCACCAGAGCACCCAACACCACATGGTACCAGGAGTGGATCGATACCTGCCGGCATACCTCAGTGTACAGAGACAACCAGCAGTGCCCAGGCATGATGTACGAGCTCCCGGTTCCGCAGGCGCTCCAGTGCGACGGCGACCTCCACGAAAACTGGCGGCGATTCCGGCAAAATTTCGAATTGTTCCTGGTGGCAGCTGAACTCAAAGACCTGGATGATAGGGAAAAAATTGAATTTCTCCTCACCGTCGCCGGTGCAAGGGCAAGAGCAATATTCAGAAGGTTCAGGTTCTTCAGGAGGCAGCAAAGGTACGATTACCAGGCAGTCCTGGGCAAATTCTCCAAGTACTGTGAAGAATACGCAATCCAATGGGCACTTAAAGGTAAGAAAAGCTGCAGTACTCACCTCGTGGCTGGGATCCCGGAGCCCGAAATCCCGGGCCTGAGAAAAGGCTGGGTCGAGGTCGGCGGCCATCTTGCTAAAGGTATAACGCTAGCACAGTTGCGTGAGAAGTGCGCAGAACCGGAAGTTTCGTTTGCGCATGCGCGAGATGCTGCGCATGCGCAGTCAAGAAAACGGCCATCGGTAAAGGAACAGCGATCTGAGCATGCGCAGTCGCTTCCTACGTGCTACATACCGAGCGTCAGGATGTCAGAGGCCCCAGACTGCACCAATTTAAAAGGGAAATGTCCCAAATCCAATTTAAAAGGGAAACGTCCCAAATCAAAAAAACAAAAATCTGTTAAAGCTGTAAAACAACCTTCCCTCACCTGGAATGACAGCACAGTGCCGCAAATTGACCCAGGAGATGAATTTGACCTCCGAAGAACCCTCCGACAAGCAGTTACCTACGCACAAGCCGATGATTCCGACCTTGAATACTTCGATGACGATTTTTACAGGGTTTCCGGACCTCGCGACCCCAATGATAGCTCCGTGGTCCTATATGACTATGACTCGGACGAACCTTTCGTGTTGCACATTGGCGGCCCCCACATTGAATCCGACGCAGATGCGGATTCATTTTTCGGATTTGAGGATCTTCAATCCAGCAGATATGACGTTCCAACTTATCAGTACCGGATGATGCTGCAGCCTGACATTAACAGACAGGGAGCGGTGCAAGCACACGGAGAGTGCCCTGCTGCCACACAGAGCGTGGTCCACGTCCCGCTCAACGTTCCCGACTCTATGAAAGAAAGCATGTTCCGACTCCAGAAGTGCAGCTTCAGGGAATCTCGGCTGCCTCCAGTGAACCTGTTGGGACTCCGGACGGGGGGCATCGACGGAAGGCAGACCGGACTCCAGATGGGGAGCAGCCAAGCGCCGACTCTGATTTGCGCACGCCAGACCTTGCTCCGGACGGGCGGTGTCGCGGCCTCGGTGATGGCACGCTCAGGGTGACGGCAGATGCCACGGCGACAGGGAATGGATCGCGTGGCAGTCCCACTGGGTCGGCAGTGGCAACCAGCATCCCAAGATGGACACACCAATTCGCGCCATCGCCAGACGTTGATGCGAGCAACAATTCTCTCTCCAAGGCGACATGCTTCGACGTTTCTCTGCGGAGTCGCCCTTCCGGCACAGCACGTGGCCGGAACCAGCGTACACGGTCTCGGCCAACTTCCACATCTGGCACAGTCATCGCCTTGCATGATATTAGTGATGGTGCTACTTCGATGGCAACGACCCATCGGCTACAAGATGCCGTCCACCACAAACATAAAAAGAAAACAGACTCCACCTTGTTCCTGGCATGCAGGGCGGATGGATTGGTGCATAGGCGCAATCAGCGGGCTTTGTGCCGCCTTCCACGCTCGCAACTGCACCGTACGCACACGCCGGATCCTCCACTGGTTCCCAAGGATGACTTCGTGGAGATGCCACGGATCATGCCCCTTCCATCGCCACCAGAACCAAACCACAGCCAGGGCACCACTAACAAAGATGTTGAATGTTATATTTGCACGAATGAAAAAACCAAGCACTGCACGAAGTACAACAAATGGTAAAGTAGAGACTTCGGCAACAGCATCACCTCCAACAGTCCAAGGTGAACCAGTGTGACCCCAAATCTCCACAGCTGAACCGGCTTGAGGACCAGCCCATTCTTGAGGCGGTCACCCATTAGACTGGACTTATAACGCTGTTCATACGTTCAAAAAGTCAAACACTTCTGTATTATAACCTGTTGTTGTTTATTGTTCCAGATATCGTCTGACCGGACCAATGTTCAAGTTTTTTTTTCTCTCGCATCCAAGTTTTGTTATGGTACAACCTTGTTAGTGTGACGCACCCGACATCGCCCCATGTAAATAGTTACGTCATAAACACACGCTGTACACAACACACACACACACTCTGAGATGCACTCACGACACAATTATATTTATAACCACGTAGGCACTTATCTTTGTAAAAAGGGGGGATGTCATGATATTCAAACACACACATCATGATAGACACACCAACAGACAAATCAGAACACACAACACCACAACCAATGACAGAAAGATATAAAAGCACAGACACGACCCCAGGTGGTCAGTATAGCTGCAGAGGAGAACCAGGACACATCTATTGCCAAACACACTCAGGGAGACAGCACGTGCAGAGTATCCAGAACGAACTGTATTATAAGAGTTATAATAAAATAGAGTTGTACCACATACAACTGTGTTGGCTCATCTGTGCACCAGAGCACCCAACACCACAATCCTGACAACAATGTATTTTCAAATCGCACCAGAGTGGTTTGAGAACTTGAAGCTCTAATTGAAGCTATTTCATTCCCATTCAAAACCCTATCTGTTTCACTCATGTTTGTTGAGGGAAGGAAACCTGTATCCTTGCCCAGCCCGGCCTGTATGTGACTTCAATCCTCACCAATGTGGCTGACTATCAACTGCCCTCTGAAGTAATTTAGCGAGCCATTCAGTTGTACCAAATAAGAAGTCCCAGCAGCTCCTTCTCAAGAGAAGGGCAACAAATGCTGGCAGGATAAATCTTTAAACACAACGTAAAAGAGGCTATTATCTTGTGTTTGACTGCAGAAAGTAATCAAGATATTTATTTGATCTTGAGACGTGAGCAATACTGACTCTTTTCCCATCACCCCCTCCAGAAGGTGCTGTTGGGCCTTGTCCCACAGGCCCTATGGAGAGATGGTGCTCTCGCAATGGTGTTCATAGAGTTTTAACAGCACAGGAGGAAGACATTCAGCCACCATAGCCCTGCAAGCCCTTTTTGACAGAGCTATCTAATTAGGTAGGGCTATAGGACAAGAAACATCACGTCAGTGGAGCCTGTTGGCATCTGGTCAAATAAAGTAAATGCTTTCAATGCCTCAGCACACGTGGACACAAGGCTAGGATCCAGGAGCAAGGAGGCTGACTGTGTGTGAGGGAAATGCAAATAGAGAAACAAATTGGGGGGTGGAATCTTGTGGAGACAGCAGGGGTCTTGGTGGGCGACTGGAGAGTCAGAAAGATCCCAGACCACCTCCTTTTGAGAAGGCCCATCATATCATGTGCCAATAATCAGGCACTTGACAGGCCAGCGATGGGTCTTCCCCCGAGATCAAGGACCCCAGGAGCTTGTCAAGAGCTGTCCACCAATCAGAGACAGGGATCTGTATTGAATGGCAGTGACAGCAGGGAGACGGTGGCTACTGCTGGTATGGCACCACTCGAGACCTAGAATTGACACATTATTGGACATTAATCATCCTCTTAAGGACCTCAATTGGCAGGGGTGGGGGGGGGGGGTGGCTGGAGTGGGGAAAACGTCCATGGGTCTCTCCACCAATAACTTAATTAAGATGGCAGTGAGAAGATGGCAGAGTACCCACCGATCACCAACTTGTCTGATTAGATGCCCCCATCACTAAACCCACCACGGAGGAGGTCAACTGATTCCACACGAGGTCTCTCTTCATTAGAATAACATAGACTGTGGAGTGATATTATAGAAGTGTTTAAGAGTAGCAGGGGTCAGGGCAGATAAAAAACTTCCGGTATTTTAGGGATGCAGAGTGGTTAGCACAGTTGCTTCACAGCTCCAGGGTCCCACGCTCATTTCCCGGCTGGGGTCGCTATCTTTGCGGAGTCTGCATGTTCTCTCCGTGTCTGCGTAGGTTTACTCCGGGTGCTCCGGTTTCCTCCCACTGTCCAAAGATGTGCAGGTTTGGTGGATTGGCCATGCTAAACTGTCCCTTAGTGTCCAAAAGGTTAGGTGGGGTTACTGGGTTACAGAGATAGGATGCGGTGCTCTTTCCAAGTTCGGAGTAGACTCGATGGGCCGAATGGCCTCCTTCTGCACTGTAAATTCTATGATTCTATGAAGAGAGCTGGAGAAATAAGCTGAAATATCAGATATTTATAAGGAGGGCGGGAGGAACTTGTCCACTCTTAGAATGGTGAAGCTGTGGAATTCAATCCAGAGTTAATGGTCGAGGAGGAAATTGCGTCAACTTTCAAGGATTGGTATTCCAGATGGTTGAGCTCAAATGAGCCGGACCCATCTGGCAATTGTGTCATGTGTATCCCTGCTGTCCAGCCTCTGGCCCAGAGCAAGGGGAGGCTTGCCAAATACATGGCTGCTTTTTATTAAACCTTTATGTGAAGGAGTGTTTCCTGACATGGAATCATAGAATAAAGAATGAAAGAGCACAGAAAGAGGCCAAAGAGAAATGTGGTTGATTTTTATGACCACAGCAGATGTTAGTTGCTGAGCAAACCAATTCCCAGAGGGTTGCGACTTACTGCTCATAACTCCTTTTGTCTTCCAAACGAGAAGAAACCCATTGTTCCCAGTAGCATAGCAGTCCAGTAACACTTCTGGGATTTTAAAATAAATTTAAAAGACCTGTGAAGATGAGAAAAAGAAAACTTAAGCACACAAGATTACAGTTGCACTGTAAAAATAAGCTTACAAAATACCCCTCACAGAAAACTCCCCACTTGGTTGGTCAGAACACAAAAGTAAATGCCTTCTTGGAAACACATCCTCATAGATATTTAACTATTTTTCCCAAGGCAACACTGCTGCCACTTCAATACAGGTGTACCAAATGACTTCTCACTCACTTACATTCTGCTGGGAAAATCAAAGAATATTCAGAACCAAGGCTTTTCTGGCTTGACTTGATGGCTGATTCAAACTTTGCACCATCTCCCAGCATAGAGCGGTTCCCAGGAGGGCTTCCCCACACAGCCAGCCCAACTCAGCTCAACATCTTTCCTTAAATAGCTTTTGTCCCTTTTAGATTAGGTTTAGATTTATTGTCATGTGTACCGAGATACAGTGAAAAGTATTGTTTTGCATACAGACCAGACAGATCGCTCCATCCATGAAAACATAGAACAAATGATGAATACATGAGGATACATAATGAAAATACAGAAAGATAGACAGCGGGTGAAGTTTATGGTATATAGGCAGTAGGTAAATTGCAATGGATCAAGGCATTCTGGAAGGTTGGAGTTGATGAATCTCATGACTAATTTCTCGTAGCACTTCATAATAATCTTTCATCTTTGACTTCATTGTCCTCAGCACTTCTTTGAACTTAACTTTTCCCAAATTTAAAAATCTTTCATGTTTTTGTTAATACTACCATTGCGGGTCTAATAAAGTTTAATAACCTTTCCTTCTTTACCTGTGAAACCTTTGCAAGCTATAAAAGCTTTTCACTCCCATTGAAATTTACCAACTCAAAAGCCAAGTCCCTATCTATCTTCTAATGCAATTTTTAAAATTCTACTTATTTACTTATGAATCCACTTTGCCATGGGCAGGATTCTCCAATTCCCGATGCCGAAATCGCGTTCGCCGGGGGCTGCCCCGTTTTCTCAATGCTCCGCCCCTGAAAAGCAGCGTACTCGAGGAGTACGCCGCATGCCATACCCACGACCCAAGGCCATTGCCTGAGGCCCACCCCACGATGCCCCATTCCCCACCAACCGAGTTCCCGACGGTGTGATCACACCGTTCGGGAACCTCGCGTGGCCACAGTCGTGGGGAGGGCCGATCCACAAGCAGGGTGGGCTTCAATTGGGGCTGGAGTACTGCGGGGGGGGGGGGGTCCTATTTGTGCGGTCCGGGTCTGCGGGCTGCGTCCGCCATGATGCATGGCGCTGCCATGGACCCGCCAATTCTGCAGGCCGTATCGGCAGCTCTATGCTGCCTCCCTGCATGTCCCCCCACCCCCGAACAGGGAATCGGTGGTCGTTTTGCCCCAGTTTTCCAGGCGAAAACACCACCGTTTTCACGCTGGCGTGGGTTCTTAGTCTCCCAAACGGAGAATCCAGCCCCATGCCTTCATTACAAATTTACGCATTCTACATCTCTATTCCTCTTATCTCTCAACTCTCCCAGACAAGTTGACTCCATTAACTCTTCCCCCAGCTTAATTAAATAATTTACACACATGCACAGAGACATATAGCCATCTTTACACAATAACAAAATATTCTCCAAAAACCTTTGAAAAAAATAACATCCATCCTCACATTGACTCTTAACTGTCCTCTGAAATGGCCGAGCAAGCCATTCAGTTGAAGGAAACGGAGGGATAAGCAACAAATTCTGGCCCTGCCGGCAATGTCCACATCCCATAGAAGAATAAAGAAAAAATTCAGCCTCTCGTGCCTGTGCTGGCTCTTTTAAAGCGTTGTCTCAATCTCACTCAGACAACATTCAGAATTGGGCTGACAAGTGGCAAGGTACATTCACACCACACAAGTGCCAGGCCAATGACCTTCTCCAGCAAGGGAGAATCTAACCATCTCCCTTTCACATTCAATGGTGCTATCATCGCTGAGTCCCCCACTATCAACATTCTGTGGATTTCCATTGACTAGACACTGACTTTAGCTAGCCATATAAATACTGTGGCTATAACGGCACATCAGGGGCTGTGAATCCTGCAGCAAATAACTCGCCTCCTGACTCCATAAAGTCCATCCACATCTACAAGGCACAAGTCAGGATTCTGGAGGAATACTCTCCACTTGCCTGGATGAGTCCAGCTTCAAAACAACTCATGAAGCAAGATACCATCCAGGGTAAAGCACTCCACTTGATTGGTACCTACTCTACCACACTGAACATTCAATCCCACCACCACGGAGGCCCCCCTGGGGTCGAACCCCTCCACAGGCCGCCCCCGGACCCTTCAAGGCTGAGGTCCCGCCGGCTCAGACGATGTTAGAACGGCGTCGTCAGGACTCGGTTTTTTGTTGACGGTCGCTTGGCCCATCCGGGCCGGAGAATCGGCACGCCGGCCCGTGCCGGAGAGTCGGCGCCTATCCCGGCCAGCGCCGCGCCAAGCACGCCGGCCCCAGTGGCTCCACGGAGAGTTGCGTCCAGGCATCGGGGCGGCGTGGCACGATTCGCGCTGCCCGCCGGCGATTCCCCAACCCGGGAGGGGGGGGGTCGGAGAATTCCGCCCATGACCTCTACCATCTAGAAGGGCAAAGGGCAGCAGATACATGGGAGTTCCCCTCTAAGTCACTCACCATCCTAACTAGGAAATATATCGCCGTTCCTCCAAAGTGGGTCCAAATGCTGGAACACCCTTCCTAACAGCACTCTAGGTGTACCTACACCACATGGACTGCGGCAGTTCAAGAAGGCAGCCCATCAACACCTTCTTAATGGTAATTAAGGATGGGCAATAAATATTGGTCTGACCAGTGATGCCCACATCCCGTAAAGGGTAAATAAAAATTGCCCAGCTCTTTGCCGATTGCGAGCAGATTTCCCCTTTGCCTGATCAACCTTTTAATGTTGTTGTTGAATACACCACCCTTTCAGGCAGTGCATTTCAGATGTCAGATTTACTCACTGAGTAAAACTTTTACCTCATTTCACCTCTAAATTTTTTATTTATCTCCTTTGATTACTGACCCTTCAACCAATGGAAACAGTTTCTCCTTATTTACTCCATCAAACTCCTTCATGCTCTCCATCAAATTTCTTCCCATCCATCTATGGTCGAAAGGGAACATTATCAGTTACTCTAGATGCCAGATGCAAGAAAGCAGACGGAATGCTTGCCTTCATTGGACGGGGCATCGAGTATAAAAGCTGGCAAGTCACGCTACAGTTGTATAGAACCTTGGTAAGGCTGCACTTGGAATATTTTGCACAATTCTGGTCGCCACATTACCAGAAGGATGTGGAGGCTTTGGAGAGGGTGCAGAGGAGGTTTACCAGGATGTTGCCTGGTATGGAGGGTGTTTGCTCTGCGGAGAGGTTGAATAGGCTCGGACTGTTTTCATTAGAACGACGGAGATTGAGGGGTGACTTGATAGAGGTCTACAAGATTAGGGGGCATGGATAGAGTGGGTGGGTAGGCACTCTTTCCCAGGGTGGAGGGATCAGTCACCAGTGGGCACAGGTTTAAGGTCTATGGGGCAAAGTTTAGAGGAGATGTGCGAGGCAGGTTTTTTATGCAGAGATGGTGAGTGCCTGGAACGTGTTGCCAGGGGAGGTTGTGGAAGCAAATACATTAACGCTTTCATTTTGACAAATAAATGGGTAGGATGGGTATAGAGGGATTCGGCTCAGGGAATTGCTGAGGGTTTTGGCCAAGGTTGATATCATGATCAGCACAGGCTTGGAGGGACGAAGGGCCTGTTCCTGTGCTATATTGTTCTTTGTTCTTTATTATTTGTTCTTTGCCGCCTAAAAGAAGTCCCTGGAACTGGTAAACCTCCTGCACCAGACTTCCTAAAGTGTGATGCCCAGGATTGGCCAGCTGGATGCCGACCTCTGCCCGAGGCATGTCAAAGCCGAGGGGGGGGGGGGTTCTCTATAAATGGGGCTTTGTCCCCACGCCGGCATGAAAACAGGCGCCAATGACTCTGGCGTTAACGGCCCCCGATAGTGAGGAATTCTCCCCTTCCTAGGGTGACGGAGTGGTCCCCACGAGTTCGCCCATGTGCGGAACGGTCGGCGTGTTTCCACTCATGCGCGGGATGGCCGGCGTATTTCCGCGCATGCGCGGGGGTTCCCTTCTTCGTGCTGGCCCCCGGGCAATATGGCGGAGCCCTACAGGTGCCCGGTGCAGAGTAAAGTAGGCCCCCACGGAACCAGCCCGACCGCCGATCGGTAGGCCCCGATCGGGGCCATGCCACCTTGGGGGCCCCGCTCTGGGGTCGGATCCTCCCAACCCCTGCCTCTTCCAGGACGGCCTCCACACACACTCACCTTCCAGGTCCCGCCGTGTGGGACCTGAGTAATCCACGCCGGCGGGACTCGGCCCATCGGGGCCCGGAGAATTACCGGGGGTGGGGGTGGGTGGCTGCTGTCAACAGCCCCGACCAGCGTGGCAGCGATCCCGCGGGCGCCCGAAAATGGACGCCGGCGAATGGGGAAGCCGGCGTCGGGGCGGCAGGGCGCGCCCGGGGTTTCTCCGACCCGCCGCCGAGTCGGAGAATCCCAGCAATGGGCTCCCGATCGCACCATAGATGGGACAAGAAGGTAGGTCCCAACTCCACCCCAGCCGGAAGGGGTATTGAAACCCAACTTGAGCCAACTGGCCCCCCACATGGTGTCCAATTTGCTGTGACAACTTACAGTTTTCCATGCATGTTGTAGCCTGGAGCTTTCGATAGTGATGATAGAGGCTCCAATTTATTTTCTATCAAATGACCACCAAGGAATCTTTTTGCACCTGCCACTGGCATAAGTTGCAATATTTACAAGTTGATACTCAACTTGTTTGGTGAGGTTATCAATGCCCCTTCCTTGGCCACCAGGTAGAACCTGAACCCAGAGCATCTGGCTCAGAGGCAGGCACACTACCCATTCCTCGCTGAGTAGCCGGTTAGTTCCAGCGAGGCTGTTAAATCCAACGGCAATCTCGCTAATGAGATGCAAATTAATGCAAATAATGGCTAATGATATGCTCGCACTATTTAGGCAAGATCCAGAACTCACCATCGGGAGTGGGCCGGTTAGATTGCAACCTGTATCGTGCCCAGCGCAAATCTCAATTTTGGGCTTTCCCGCTATTTAACCGTCGTGCCCAGATCTGCGCTGGGTGCAATGCGGTGGTTAAATCACGCCCAGCGTTTTGTGTCTAAATAACCTTTCTACAGAAATGTAGGGCACAATTCAGCGGACTCCAATTAAAGTATGTTTAGCGTTGTGTTTCTCAGTGGCTGCCATGCTGAGAAACATCCCGCTATCCAGCAGCACTTTGCCGTTATTTTTGGCGTCGATGAGATTCTCTCTGGCAAGGCCAGACGTGGAGGGATTTCCCGCAGGTGGCAGAGTTCCTCGCAGGTCGTCATTTCGTCCGGCAGCCAGGATCTTCCGCCCCACCAACCTTTCAGCTCCTCCCCCCCCCCCCCCCCCCGATGTTCTGACACCCCCTCACACACCCATCCTTGGGGAGGACCTTGGGATAACCCCTCTCACCACATCTCAACTTGACAAGGTCCCCTGAGCCTCATCCTTGGCACTGCCAGCCTGGCACTCTGGCAGTGCACCTGGCACTCTGGCAGTGCACCTGGCACCCTGGCAGTGCACATGGCACCATGGAATATCTCCTAGGTGCCCTGCCAGAGTGCCAGGCTGACAGTGCCAACATGCCCAGGTACCAGAGGGAGTGCCAGGGTGCTACCTTGCCCTGTCCCCGACCACCCAGGGGTCTTCAGTGGCCTGGGAGACCCCCCCCCCCCGGGCCAGGTGCTGTTATGCCTAATCAACTTGCCAATCCCTCTTCAACAGCACACCTAAAAACAATTACCTCTATTATCGCGATGATCATGTTCCCAGGATCACCACCTGCAGGTTTTCGCTCCTCCAAGTCACATGCCACCGTGGCTTAGAAACAGATCACAGTTGCTTCACAACTGCGGTCAAAATCCTGGAACTTCCTCCATATCACTCTGGGTGCACCTCCACTCCATGGACGACAGTGATTCCAGAGGGTAATTTGCCACCCACTTCTCAAAGGGCAATAGGAATAGACAACAAATGCTGGCACCGGACAGGACGGAAAACAGGCCCCTTTCCACATTTCTCTTCAAGGCTTATCCCAGATTGGGAATGCCTGCTTGAGGGCCATTTGTTTTAGGTTGCCAGACTGAGGGAGCCTGTTATCCGGTCAACTATTCTGTTACCTAGGTTACCAAATCCACCTGCTTTCTGTGAGATCGCAAGTCAGGCTTGCAGACTACTTTCATTCACGCTCATTCAGGAAATGTGAATGGCGTGAACCTGCACACTGAGGTCTCTTTGATCCTCTGTACTTCCTAGGGTCTGGACATTCACTGCATATTCCCTTGCCTTGCTATCACTGGCGCTCATCACTAAGGTCAGAATTTTTCTGCCCCTCACACCGGCAGCATTTTACGGTCACGCCGAAAGCAATGGAATTTTGAGCGGCTCCCCGCATTTCGCAGGACCGTCGTGACGCAACGGGGCGGTAAAATCTCATTCTAAGGGCAGAATTTTCCAGTCCCACCTGCCCCAGAACTGGAAATTCCTGTCCAAAGTCACCGGGCCTTTCGCCGATCAGTCAAACTGTCCGTCCCGTCTGCGGGCTGGATCATGCAGGCTGGATCAGAAAATCGAGGCCCAAGTCTGATATGGAATTCCTCCGGCTGGCTCTCGAATATTACTTCAAACAACAATCCTGGACACACCTTAAGAAATTCACTATCTTTCTGGCATGTGTCTGTTTATCCCAATTTGTATGTAAACCAAAAGCCCCCATTAAAACCATTCTGTCTGTGCTGCATGCCTATCCAATGTCTCCGTTTATACAATTTCCATTTCATAGTTGCACAGTGCCTACACACAACTCCCACTCCAATCTTATTAATTTGGGTGTCCTGGGACATCACTCAGGCGTTCCTCAGGGTAGTGCTTCACCAGTTACCTTCCCTCCACCATAAAGTCAGCAGATGGGACTGCACAATGTTCTGCACCATTAATGACCCCTCAGATTCTGAAGCAGTCCATGTCCATATTCAACAAGACATGGACAATGTGGACAACATGCGTACCATCCACAAGATGCACTGTAGCAACTCACTCAGGCTTCTTTGATAACGCCTTCCAAACCGGCGGCCACTATAAAAGAACCATGGAAAAGCCGTGGCACAGAGGGAGGCCATTCAGCCTACCATATCTGCGCCAGCCCAAAAAAGAGAAAAACTAAACTGGCCGCTCATCTTAATTCCACTCTCCAGCACCTGGTGCGTACCTTTGCGCTTAATGGCATTTCCGATACAGATCCACGTACCTTTTAAATAGGTTGAGCGTTTTACCCTCAACCACCAATTTAGGCAGTGAATTCCAGACACCCACCACCCTCTGGGTGAAAAGGATTTTCCTCATGTCCCCTCTAATCTTTCCACCAATCATCTTAAAGCTCTGACCGCTGGTCAATGATCCCTCAGCTCGAGGGGTGTCCAGAGATGTGCAGGTTCGGTGGGGTTATGGGGATAGGGCAGGGGAGTGGGCATAGGTAGGGTGCTCTTTCAGTGGGTTGATATAGACTCGATGGGCCAAATGGCTTCCTTCTGCACCGTTGGAATTCTATTCTCGAACAGAAGAACTGGGAACTAGGATCAGGAGCGCCGTCAGTAGCAGAGTTCCCGATGTGGCAGAGCATCTAGCGTAGGGGAGAAATACGAGATTGGCGCCGGGCACTGATCCATTTCAGATGCTCCTGCCTGTCACTGGCGTGGGATCGGGGTTCGTCCCCACGCCAGTGGGAGGATGCAATTGGTCTTCAAAACCTACTTGCATCCTATTAGTGGGCCGGGCACCATATTCTCCGGGCCCTCATGATTCTCTGGTCCTCTAGGCTGGGAATCACGTGGGTGGGAATCGGTGCTGGTCCTGACAAGTGTGTACCTGATACGATGGACCTCGTGGTAGGTCAAGGAGGTAACTCTTTAAGGGAGTGTGGTGAATGTATTCACCTAATGCATGTATGATACTGTAACCTATGACCTATGACCTGGAAGTGGTGATACGAGCTGCTTCCAGGTACTGTACTGTAACCCTGGTGGGCTCCGCCCTCACCGGTGCCATATATAGACCGACCGCCTGTGGGCGGCATTCATCTGTACAACCGACTCTGGCTAGGCAAGCTCATGATTAAAAAGCCGAATGTTCACTCGCTCTCTCTGCCTCTCGGTGAATTGAAGGTATATCAATTTATTAATCATAGACAGCACTATGGAAGCCACTCTAAAGCCAGACAGGCTCGAACTCGACTCCTCCACAGCGCCTCCCACGGAGACCCTCAAGCAACGACTCCTCCACGCTCAGGTGAGCCATCGAATCTCAGTAATGATCGAGAAAACGGCCACGTACGAGGCGGCGGTCGTAACCCTCAAGGCACACTTCTTAAAGCCCATAAATGAGGTGTTCGCCAGACACCTCCTCACTACTCACCGTCAACGTGTCGGAGAATCACTGGACGAGTATCTGGAAACCCTGACTCTACTCGCGAGGAACTGCAGCTATGTGGCGGGGATCCGCTCGAACTACATCAGGCAGCGCCTGCTGGAAAACAGGGTCTCCGACCTGTGGGACACGGTAAAGCTAGCTACCTCGCTAGAGGTGGCCTACCAGAACCTCAGTGCGTTCCCTGTGGGTCTGACGAACCCCTCGTGGACACCCTCATCGCGGCCCCCATCAGACCCGACTATGTCGCAGGCCTGCCTACCAGCCCAGCCCGGTGAACCGCAGTGCTTCTTCTGCGGTCAGGGCCAACACCCCAGCAGCGTTGCCCAACCCGCACAGCGAGGTGCAGCGACTGTGGCAAAAAGGGGCACTTCGCTCGAGTCTGTTTGGGCCGACCTAAGTCTCAGAAACCGAAAACGCACAAAGCCCGACCCATGGACTCGCAGCCCCACAGACCCCGCAATGTGGCTGCGTGCCTGCCCGGAACGCCCCCGTCAGATGCGTCATCAGCATCGTGCGACACGTGGGGGCCGCCATCTTGGTCGCCGGCCCCAACATCGACCGACACGTGCTACTCATGGGGGCCACCATCTTGGCCACCGGCTCCGGCACCGACCGATGGGGGCGGCCATCTTGGTTGCCATCTTCGCCCCAGCCCGACACGTGCGACTCATGGGGGCCGCCATCTTGTGATTCCACCGACCACACAGGCTACCCGCAGCTGGGCGCAGTCACTCTCAACCAGTCGCAGCCGAAACAGCTGAAGAACTCTATGATGGTCGTCCGGGTTAACGGGCACGAGACCCCCTGTCTTTTCGACTCCAGGAGCACGGAGAGCTTTGTCCACCCCGACACGGTAAGGCGCTGCTCCCTCCACAACTACCCAGCCTCCCAAACAATCTCCCTTGCCTCTGGCTCCCATTCGGTTCAGATCCGGGGGTACTGTATCGCCAATTTCGCGATGCAGGGCGCAGAGTACGTTCGTTTTAAGCTCTACGTCCTCCCCCACCTCTGCGCCCCCCTATTGCTTGGATTGGACTTTCAATGTAATCACCGAAGCCTGACCCTACAGTTCGGCGGACCCTTGGTCCCCCCTCACAGTATGCAGCCTCGCGACCCTCAATGTCTCCCCCCTTCACTCTTTGTGAACCTCACTCCTGACTGTAAGCCCATCGCCACCAGGAGCAGGCGGTACAGTTCGCTAGACATGACGTATATCAAGTCGGAGGTTCAGCGACTGTTGAGTGAAAGGGTCATCGAGGCCAGCAACAGCCCTTGGAGAGCGCAAGTGGTGGTCGTCCGGACCGGGGAAAAGAACCGGATGGTTGTGGACTACAGCCAGACCATTAACCGGTTCACGCAACTGGATGCGTAGCCCCTACCCCGTTTAGCGGAGATGGTCAAGCAGATCACGCAGTACCGTGTGTTCTCAATGGTCGATCTGAAGTAGGCCTACCACCAGCTCCCAATCCGCCCGGAAGAGCGCCACTACACTGCCTTTGAAGCAGCCGGCCGACTCTTCCACTTCCTCAGAGTCCCCTTCGGCGTCACTAACGGGGTCTCGGTCTTGCAGAGAACGATGGACCGAATGGTGGACCAGTACGGTTTGCGGGCTATATACCCGCACTTGGACAATGTGACCATCTGTGGCCAACATCAGCAGGGTCCTGACGCCAACCTTCAGAGGTTCCTCCAGGCCTCCCAATCGCTCAATCTTACATACAACAAAGAAAAGTGGCTCTTCCGTACTACCCGACTGGCCATCCTCGGCTACATCGTGGAGAACGGAGTCCGAGGGCCCGACCCCAACCGTATGAGCCCCCTCACAGAACTCCCCCCTCCCCACAGCCTCAAGGCCCTAAAACGATGCCTGGGGCTGTTCTCATACTACGCCCAGTGGGTCCCCATCTATGCGGACAAAGCCCGCCCACTTATTTAAACCACCAGTTTCCCCCTGACGGATGAGGCCCGCTCGGCCTTCAGCCGCATCAAGGCCGACGTCACCAAGGCCGCAATGCACGCGGTGGACAAGTCCATCCCCTTTCAGGTAGAGAGCGATGCGTCAGACGTCGCACTGGCCGCCACACTCAACCAGGCGGGCAGGCCAGTACCCTTCTTCTCTAGGACCCTCCACGCTTCCGAAATTCGACACCCTGCAGTCGAGAAGGAAGCACAAGCCATAGTGGAAGCTGTGCGGCACTGGAGGCACTACCTAGACGGTAGGAGGTTCACCCTCGCCACCAACCAGCGGTCGGTCGCCTTCATGTTCGACAACGCACAACGGGGCAAAATTAAAAATGACAAAATCTTGAGGTGGAGGATCGAACTCTCCACCTACAATTACGATATCAAGTATCGTCCTGGGAAGCTCAATGAGCCCCCAGATGCCCTGTCCCATGGCACATGCGCCAACGCGCAAGACAACCGACTTTGGGCTATCCACAATGACCTCTGTCACCCGGGGGTCACCTGCTTACCCACTTCATTAAGGCCCGCAATCTGCCCTTCTCCACCGAGGAGGTCAAGGCAATGGCCAGGGACTGCCAAGTCTGTGCGGAGTGCAAACCGCACTTCTACCGGCCAGACAAGGCCCCCCTGGTAAAGGCCTCCCGGTCCTTTGAGCGCCGAAGCATTGACTTCAAAGGGCCCTCCCCTCCATCAACCATAAACTTCCTCACCGTCGTCGATGAGTACTCCCGCTTCCCCTTCACCGTCCCCTGCCCCGACATGACCTCGGCCACTGTAATAAAGGCACTGCACAGAATCTTCACACTGTTCGGTTTCCCTGCCTACGTCCACAGCGACCGGGACACATCGTTCATGAGCGATGAGCTGCGTCAGTACCTGCTCAGCAAAGGCTTCGCCTCGAGCAGGACTACGAGCTACAAACCGCAGGGAAATGGGCAGGTGGAGAGGGAGAACGTGATGGTATGGAAGGCCGTCCTTCTGGCCCTCAGGTCTAGAAGTCTCCCGATCCCCTGCTGGCAGGAGGTCCTCCCAGATGCCCTCCACTCCATTAGACCGCTCCTCTGCACAGCCACGAATGAGACCCCTCACAATCGTTTGTTTATCTTCCCCAGGAAGTCCATCTCCGTGGTCTCGCTTCCATCCTGGCTGACAACTCCGGGACCAGTCCTTCTCCGGAGGCACATGAGGAGCTGTAAGACTGACCCCCTGGTCGAGAGGGTCCAGCTGCTCCACGCCAACCCCCAGTAAGCCTACATCGCGCACCAGGACAGACGGCAAGATACGGTCTCCCTACGGGACCTGGCGCCAGCTGGTTCCCCTGCCAACGTGCCCCCCTCCCCGCTGCCCACCACCACCCCCAGCGTCCCATGCGTTCCCCTGGGTCTCCTGTATTGTCCAGCGCTGACACTGCTGCCACCCATCACCCCCCTGCCTACCCCCACACCCCAACCGTCTCCGACACGCTGGACAAGGCTCAAGCTCCAGACACAACGCCCCTGGGGTCACCACCTGCAACAACCGTGCCCGCCGCACTGCCAGAGCTGAGGAGGTCGAAGAGAACAATCTGGCCTCCAGATAGACTGAATATGTAATGACCCCACATCACCCCCGCTGGTCTTTTTAACAGGGGGTGAATGTGGTGAATTTATTCACCTAATGCATGTATGATACTGTAACCTATGACCTATGACCTGGAAATGGTGATACGAGCTGCTCCCAGGTACAGTACTGTAACCCTGATGGGCCCCAACCTCACCGGTGCCATATATAGACCGGCCGCCTATGGGCGGCATTCATCTGTACAACCGACTCTGGCTAGGCAAGTTCATGATCAATAAAGCCTAATGTTCACTCGCTCTCTCTGCCTCTCGGTGAATTGAAGGTATATCAGGGAGTTTCCCCCAAAGTCTATAGGAAGGCCACTTTCTCCCCACCCCCCACAATGCAAGAGCTGCTGACCCCACTAGACTCATCCCCACCAGAGCCCCCACCAGAACCCCCACCGGAGACCCCCCAATGAAAGAGAACCCCCAGAAAGAGTTGCCCCCCAAATTAATCGGAGGGCCACGCTCCCCCCCACAGTGCTAGAGCGGCCCACCCCAACCAGCACCCCACCCCCCACCGCCATCCCCACCACAGACCTCACCAATTCAAAGGGACCCCCTAGGGAACCCCTAAGTAAGGAGACCCCACAGTGACCCCCTAAATAAGGAGACCCCCCCCCACAGAGACCCTGTAATTAGAGACCCCCACAGAGACCCCTTAATTAAAGACCCGCACAGAGACCCCCTGAATTGAGATTCCCATTGAGACCCTCTAAATATAATCACAGCTGACCACTTCAAAATTACTCATCTGGGAAGGGAGAAGACTGGCACAATACTGACATCTGGGTGTGTGTAGGAGCTGTCAATCAGAGCCTAGTAAAATCAATATCACAGAGAAATGAATGAAAGGCTTGCAGATCAAAGATCTGAGGAGGTTTAAACCCAACTGATTGTTTTCCTCTTTTCGGGAATCGACAGGTGCTGCTTCCTGTGCGTGAACTCGCATGTCTTTAATTAGGAGGTCTCTGGTGGGGGTGGGACGATGGGGGAGGGGATGTGAAACCCCGTGCTGGGGGGCAAGGGATGACCCAGAAAATCTCAAGCGGGGGCTGGATTGCGTTATGGGATGTCGGGGGCCCAGCTGCAAAATCCCGCTATTGGGCCACCATTTTGAGCGGCTGGTCAAAGAGCGGGATTCCCTCCGGATTCATGCAGACACTTGCACGGCTAAGGATTGGCAATCGCTTCCTGATTTGTGCTCCCAGGGTGAACGCAATGAGGTGCAATTCAGCTCCGGTGGGAAAGCATTATCTCCCAAACTAAGAACCCTGCCCTATATTCCTGCTGGTGAAGCATCGCATGACGTGTAGTGTCATGAGCAGAGTGTTTGCGCGGGCTTTTCAATTCTCCATCTTCGACTGTATGAGCACCACCTCTTAATAAAACCTCTCGTCATGTTAGAAAGAATCCAAAGCGTGGCATCTCCATATATTTTCTCGTTGCGGCAAACCAAGAGACATAACAAAAGAGAAAACTGGCGAAGAGGATTGAGACAAGAAACAACTTGCTGAAAGAAGAAATTCATCGACAAAAATAACGGAGATGGTGTCGAGGGCAGTGAAAGGCTACGGGACCGGACACAAGCACACACACACACACATGTTGGATGAAGAAAGTTGCTGATGCTGAATCTGCTACAACCGTGAGTAAAGAAGGACAACAGTTCATTAAACTTCCTTGCAATTGAAGTGCGTAGAGTCTGCTCTACAGAGACCATGCAGGTGACGAAACTAAACGGGCAGTGGGAAGCAGAAACTCGGAAGTCTTCCAACTCTGTACAAGTCAAAACCACAGTCAGGCAAAAGGAAAAGAAATTCTGAATTGCTTTGTGGATAAGGGGATTGCTTGTGCCATACATCGAAATAATCAGAAGAGAGAAAGTTGGTTGAAGGATGGACCCTGGGAACCACGATTCGGAATAGCTGGAAAAACAGCACCAAGGATGCATTTGATGAAGGTAGTGAGACTATGAGAAAAGATTCAAATTGTATCTCATAGCAAATCGAACCCCGGAATACCTTAAGGTCGCAACATTTTTCAGTTTGGTAGAAGGTAAAACTTTTATGCTGTTGCAAAATTTAGTCTAACCAGCAAAACTAGGAGGAAAAGCCTACATCAATCTAATGAAGATTTTACAAGAGCATTTTTCAACTGGGCCGCTATTCATTGCAGAAATGTTTTGGTTCCACCAACATGGTCAGGAAGAACATGAAAGCATTTTACAATTCGTAGCGACTTTAAAAAGGTTAGTAATTATTGCGAATTTGGTGCAACACTTGATGACACTCTTTGTGATAGGCTGGTATGTGGACTCAGCAGTGAAGCAATTCAGAGGAAGCTGTTTACTGTAAGTGATTTGACTCTCAAAGCTGCTGTGGAAGTTGCCACATCTATGGAGCTAGCAACAAGAGAAGCTTCACAGATAGGGGCTGGAGTGAAAAATCTACAAAATGGATACCGCAAGTAACTAGATTGCAAAGGCACAACCATGTCACCGATGTACACATTTTAGACACTGCTGGAGTAGAGAATCTAAATGTACGAACTGTGGCAAAAAGGGCCAAATGGCCAAGCCATGTTGAGCTCAGAAAACATGTCCAACACCAAGGATGTGCAAGTAAAAAACCCCACATCTAAACAGACTAACTGTGTCTATAAATAAGTGGACAAAGTTCAAAAACACTCATAAGATGATGCACCCGAGCAACTACCCTCCGGTCACAACATCGAATTCAACAACTTCAGATGATTAGCTCTACCCCACCGCAACCCCTTTATTTTAATTCCATTTCATTTTAACTCTTTCACATTTTATTTCTTTCTTGTCTTTCTTCATATGTATATCCACCCCCTATCTTATCCCCCTCTCTCGTTATCTTTTCTCCCTTTTGCTTCTCCCTCCCCCCACCCCCCCCCCCCTCCCCCCCACCCCATTTGTCACAGCTTACCCTCTGATGTTAGTTTCTCTGCTGTTTGGCCTTTCACACCTTTTATTCTCTCTGGGGACTGCTATTAGCACTCTTTCCCCTCGGTTTCTGTGGCTATAGCACTCTTTTCCATTGGTTTCTCTGGCTATGACTCATCTTTCATTCCCTCACCCACAGTATAAATATCTCTCACTTTCTATGTCTATTAGCTTTGGCAAAGGGCCACCTGGACTCGAAACGTTAGCTCTTTTCTCCCCTTATAAATGCTTCCAGACCTGCTGAGAATTTCCAGCTTTTTCTCTTTTGGTTTCAGATTCCAGCATCTGCAGTAATTTGCTTTTATCCAGGAATGAACAGTGTTTCTGTTCCAAAGAAACAGCCAGTTAAGAATCCTGAAATTTTACACAGTTACCAGAATACAGTACAGAAGTGCCATTTGGGAATTTAGTGCTGGTATCAAATTAATACCACATCAACAGGTCTTCCACCTCGCTGCCCACCCCTGTCCTCCCCCACTACCCCCCCCCCCACATCACCCGCCCCCCACAGCACTGTTGTAAAATTATTTCCCCTTCAAACACCTTTTGAAAGCTACGACTGAAACAGATTCAATCACGTATTCAGTGTGCTCCAGATATCAACGCTTTATTGTGTAAACAAAGTGCTACATGTTTTATTTCTTTATTCTTTCAAGGGGTGTTGCTCACTCCTAATTTAATTGCCCTTGAACTGAATAGTTTGCCAGGAATTTCATAGGGCAGTTAAGAATGCATGCACATAGACCAAAGAACAAAGAACAATACAGCACAGGAACAGGCCCTTCGGCCCTCCAAGCCTGTACTGGTCATGATATCAACCTTTGCTAAAACCCTCAGCACTTCCTTGTGCAGTATCCCTCTATACCCATCCTATCCATGTGTTTGTCAAGATGCCTTTTGAATGCCGCTAATGTATCTGCTTCCACAAGCTCCCCTGGCAACGCGTTCCAGGCACTCACCACCCTCGGCGTAAAAAACCTGCCTTGCTCATCTCCTCTAAACTTTGCCCCACGGACCTTAAACCTATGCTCCCTGGCGACTGGGAAAGAGCGCCTTCCCATCCACTCTATCCATGCCCCTCATAATCTCGTAGATCTCTATCAGGTCACAATATTCCAAGTGCAGCCTTACAAATGTTCTGGTACAACTGTAGCATGACTTGCCAGTTTTTATACTCGATGCCCCATCCAATGAAGGCAAGCATTCCGTATGCTTTCTTGCCTAACTTGTCCACTTCTGTTGCCACTTTCATAGATCTGTGGACCTACTTGTCCAGACCTCTATATTCCATAGAGTTTTGCCGTTTACGATATATTTCCCATCTCTGTTAGACCTACCAAAATGCATTACCTCACATTTTTCTGGATTAAACTCCATTTGCCATTTCTCTGCCCAAGTCTCCAACCTATCTATGTCCTGCTGTATCCTCTGACAATCCTCAACACTATCTACCACTCCACCAACCTTGGTGTCATCCATGAACTTACTAATCAGACCAGCTACATTTTCCTCCAAATCGTTCATGTATACTACAAACAACAGAGGCCCCAGCAGAGATCCCTGTGGAACACCACTAGTCACAATCTTCCATTTAGAAAAACACCCTTCTACTGCTACACTTTGCCTTCTGTGACCGAGCCAGTTCTGAATCCATCTTGCCACCTTGCCTCTGATCCCGTGTGGCTTCACCTTTTGTACCTGTCTGCCATGAGGCACCTTGTCAAAGAAGTTCATGTAAACAACACCCACTGCTCTCTCCTCATCAACCATTTTTGTCACCTCCTCAAAAAACTCGATCAAGTTAGTGAGGCACGACCTCACCTTCACAAAACCTTGCTGTGGGTCTGGAGTCATGTGTAGGCCAGACTAGTTAAGGACAGCAGATTTGCTTCCCCTAAAGGACATTCGTGAACCAGATGGGTTTTAAAATAAATATCAATCAGCTCTATATTCCATATTTATGAATTTAATTTCTACCAGTCATGGTGGGATTTGAACTCATGTCTCCAGAACGTTAACTTGGACCTTTACTGGCCCAGTGGCAGTAACCCTAAGCCACTGCCTCAGCCCCAGCTGTTACCTTGACAATCACGGCCTCCCCGAACAGGCGTCGGAATGTGGCGACTAGGGCCTTTTCACAGTAACTTCATTGAAGCCTACTTGTGACATTAAGTGATTATTATTTTTATTATTACCTCAGCTCCGCACATTCTGTTTACCAAACCCTACTGCCACTGGAGACAGTTTCTTCCTTATTGTAACCAAAAGCCTGGTCGAGAAGCAGAATTTAAGAAAGATCCTATGGCAGTGAAGAGAGATGAAGATGGAGATATATAGGGAGAGAATTCCGGATAATTAGAAAGCAGGAAGAACCATAAAGAGATAGATCATCCAGAGTTGCCAAACTCACTCTCTGTCTGCTGGTATAAATGAATTATAATTGAGATGTCCCCGTGTCTCGAAGAATGATTTTGACACTTCAGGGATGTTTAAGCATTGTTTAATTAATTCTTTTCAGTTTCAACGATTTTGGCAAAATCTTCAGGCAAATAAAAGACAGAGGATTTAACAAGAGGAGAAAAGAACATTGCATCACAGCCATGTAGAAAGAGACAAAGGCATTTGTTGATTTTGTTCCGCTAGCTTTGTCCTCTTGGAAACTTGTTAATGATTTCCCCCCTCAGTGCTTAATCCTACATTTGGCTTCCCAAATAAAAGAGGTTGTCTTGCAAAACAAATCTCTCCACTCGCCACACTGATTCAGAACCTTTCTCTTTATCAAATGAACAAATCCCTGCATTATGGTCTGTGGAAAGAAAAGAGAAATTGATGAAATCCAAAAACATCATTGTGAATCCCAGGAGAAAGAAACATCTAACCCTTTTGATTAGATTCCAGTCTGTAATCACTCCCAGATATCCATTATTCTATATATAAACCACCTGCACCCCTCGATTAGATTCCAGTCTGTAATCACTCCCAGCTATCCATTATTCTATATATAAACCATCTGAACCCCTCGATTAGATTCCAGTCTGTAATCACTCCCAGATATACATTATTCTATATATAAACCACCTGATCTCCTCGATTAGATTCCAGTCTGTAATCACTCCCAGATATACATTATTCTATATATAAACCATCTGAACCCCTCGATTAGATTCCAGTCTGTAATCACTCCCAGATATCCATTATTCTATATATAAACCAGCTGAACCCCTCGATTAGATTCCAGCCTGTAATCTCTCCCAGATATCCATTATTCGATATATAAACCATCTGAACCCCTCGATTAGATTCCTGTCTGTAATCACTCCCAGATATCCATTATTCCACATATAAACCATCTGAACCCTCGATTAGATTCCAGTCTGTAATCACTCCCAGGTATCCATTATTCTACATAAAAAACCATCTGAACCCCTCGATTAGATTCCAGTCTGTAATCACTCCCAGATATCCATTATTCTATACATAAACCATCTGAACCCCTCGATTAGATTCCAGTCTGTAATCACTCCCAGGTATCCATTATTCTACATAAAAAACCATCTGAACCCCTCGATTAGATTCCAGTCTGTAATCACTCCCAGATATCCATTATTCTATACATAAACCATCTGAACCCATCGATTAGATTCCAGTCTGTAATCACTCCCAGGTATCCATTATTCGACATATAAACCATCTGAACCCCTCGATTAGATTCCAGTCTGTAATCACTCCCAGGTATCCATTATTCTATATATAAACCATCTGAACCCATCGATTAGATTCCAGTCTGTAATCATTCCCAGGTATCCATTATTCTACATATAAACCATCTGAACCCCCTCGATTAGATTCCAGTCTGTAATCACTCCCAGATATCCATTATTCTACACATAAACCATCTGAACCCCTCGATTAGATTCCAGTCTGTAATCACTCCGAGATATCCATTATTCTATGTATAAACCATCTGAACCCCTCGATTAGATTCTAGTCTGTAATCACTCCCAGATATCCATTATTCTATGTATAAACCATCTGAACCCCTCGATTAGACTCCAGGTGACCTACGTATGGGTCAACTAGCATTCCAAAGGAAAGGTTATTAGAGATAAGAAAGGCCATCTTTACTGAAAGTACAATAAAGTTGCACGATGTGTGCCAGGATAGATCATTAGGCAGACCGTACAAATAATCTAGAAATTATTAGACTTGTGTATATTAGAGAACGATAGGATTGAACGATATGGTTAGGTTGAGTTCCGTTATGGGCGGGTGGGGTCTGATGATCTTCCTCTTGTTGCTCAGATTTCTTGTGCGTAGTGAAAGGGAAGGGGAAGAACTTTGTCGCTATTCTGCATTTACGCTCAGAACTGAAAGAGGGCAGCATAGTCTTTCAAAATAGTGTCGACATCGCCTTTCTTGTTCGAATTAAAAGGGCAATGCCCATTCAGTTACTTCTGCTATCTGCAGCCGCACTGCCACATAAATACTAACACACACAAGTATACTCTCCGATACAGATACATTCTCACATATACAGTGTGACACATTAACTAACATGCCCACACATATGCATATACTCTCACATATATTCACAGGCACAGCCTCACATCTGCACACATTGGCACATACTTGCACTCGTAGCCCCTTTGAGGAGCGTCAGTGAGCGTCAGATCCATGGGCCACAGTGGAATTAAGGTGAGGGAATATCAGGCCATGGGCATCACTGCAATTGATGAGCACAGAGTCCGAGGGAAGAGTCGGCACATCTTTATTGACCAATCGGAACACGCAGGAGTGTTGACAAAAACATGCGTCAAGAGAACAAGAGTGCGGTGTGATGTGTCCCATTCACGAGTTGTCGAGGTGGGGAGGGTGGGTACTGTTTCTTGCTGGCACAGTGAATTGGGCAGAATGCCAATGGGAAGCTGGACAGACCTGGCATTCATTGGCCTGGGAAAATTATGGGCTGCCACAGCAGTTGAGCACCGAGCCAGATTTAATCTGAAACCATCTCCTCCTTTGGGTCCCTCCCTGCCTCCATTATAAGTAGATAAAGGAACAGACTGCCACTCACTTTAAAACAACGGAAATGCTGATTTATTTTTTGAGTGTGTGTGTGTGTGTGTGCTTCAGGGAATGTTCCCAACCATTGGGTCTTTCATTACGACAACCCCTCAGGGCACTTATGATCAGTTTTTCTGGAGTCTGCTGGAAGTGCT
Source organism: Scyliorhinus torazame (assembly GCF_047496885.1). Classification (NCBI taxonomy): domain Eukaryota; kingdom Metazoa; phylum Chordata; class Chondrichthyes; order Carcharhiniformes; family Scyliorhinidae; genus Scyliorhinus; species Scyliorhinus torazame. The sequence goes on from NC_092710.1 coordinate 328,934,249, forward strand.
CTGGTGTTGTTTGTTTTAGGACAGGATATATATGTATTTTATATAGAATCACATTGAATATACAACTCAGAAACAGACCATATCGTCCATGTCATTGTGAATGTTCCTCTTGAACTCCATCCATCCTTACTCATCTAAATACACCAACATAATCTCTGTTCTCTCCTTTTCACAGTAACTTCATTTGACGGGCTTTTCACAGTAACTTCATTTGAAGCCTACTTGTGACAATAAGCGATTTTCATTTCACTTCATTTCCTTCATATACGTATTTCGATTCTGCTCAAGTGCTTCCATATTCTCGGCAGCGTTTCATGGGTGGCAAAGTTCTGCCACTTGAAACGGTCTCTGGGAAACAGGTCAGGTGGGCTGCTCCATCGAAATTTGGCTCTTGGAAGAACGATCAGGCGCTCATGGTTAAACCTCTGCGCCCATTTGGGGAGGAAGATTCGCCTCAGTGTGCGACCTGCCAATCTGATAGGCCAGCCACTCTCTGCTCCGAACAGCACCACCGGTAGTGGTGGCGACTTCTGGGACTGAATCCAGCCCCTGTGAAGAAAAACAGCTCGGAGTTGGAGGGCAGGTATGTTGGGGTTGGGCTTCATGGCGGGGTCAGGAGAATATCGGACTTAGGAGCACAAGTAGTCCACTCGGCCCTCCAAAGTGAGGAGGTTAGGGAGTTGAGGGGCGTGGTGGTGAAGTTGTTCAAGTGAGGAGGGGCCACCCGGTGTTGGGGGAGGACAGGCAGGCATTCATGGGGGGGGTGGGGGGGGGGGGAGAAGGGAACGTCCAATCAGAAAAGAGAAGGAGGCACTCCCCAAGAGGCAGCCCATCACACTCCCCCCACTCCCGGTTGTGTAACAGACATTTTCCCCCATGCCATCTCTGGCTTTCCCACTCACATTAAATCTTTCATTACCGATCCATCCACCATTGAAATGAAAATCATTTATTGTCACAAGTAGGCTTCAATGAAGCCCCGAGTCGCCACATTCCGGCGCCTGTTCGGGGAGGCTGGTACGGGAATTGAACCGTGCTGTTGGCCTGCTTAGTCTGCTTTAAAACCCAGTGAATTAGCCCAGTGTGCTAAACCAGCCCCTGAAAACAGTTCCTCTATATTTACTGTGTCTAAATCCTTACTGATTTTAAGCCAATTTATCAAATCTAACAACTGCTCCAGTACATCAAGGTAAACATAATCCCTTTCTCAGAATTTTGAGAAGAATAGCACAGATTGATTTTTAAAGTGTGGCTCATACAGAACAAGAGGGGGGACCATAGAGCAAGGCTTTGTTGCTCTCTTTGGTTGGCTCTGAATATGGCGGTCAATATGGTCGCCTTCCTTAATCCTAATTATATTTGCTCTAGAGTCGCCAGGTATCTTTCGATACCACCACAAGGTTCAAACCCGAATACTGATCAAAGTCTCGGTGCACCAGTTAGTTAGTTCAAAGTCAATACTATTTATTTACACACACAGAAATATCTCCTCATGCACGAAATACTGCAGACTAAACTATCACAACTGCTAAAGCTGATACTTAGCTTCGGGCGCCCACTCAGTCAGAGGAACAATGGCCGTTGTTCGGATCTGAGGCTGCTGGGGTCGAAGTGGTAGAGGGGAACAGCTAAGGTCATCCATCTGGTAGTGAGCGTTGACCTTGGACTTACTTGCTTCTGGTGCAGCTGGTGGACGGGTCTCTCCGCTGTGAGAGCCGGGGCCGAGAGCGCGATTCTCTCTTGGGGCCTTCTTCTTATACCTGAAGGGTCTTCGCACGCTTTTGGACAGGCCTTGAACTTGGCCCCAATTAATTGGACCGTATCTTAATCCCTTGTATTGATCTTGACCAATAAAGGGGTGGGTGCCCTGATGGCTGGGCGGGTCCTAGGTGGCCATCGGCCTGCTTTGTTTTCTGCTTTCGGTTTGGGGAACTGGCGCCGCGAGGTCTGGGGCCAGATCGGTTACTTAAGTATCTTGCTTTGTTCCCGGAGATGGGCCATCCATATGCTAATGTGCCTACAGTTTCGGTCTCGGCTGGGAGCTGTTTCTCCAATATGCAGACAGGCTCTGTGCCTGCTTGCTTTCTTAACAGTGTCCATTTTGCCTGCAATCTTTGCAAATGTCCATTTTGCATTCTGGAAGTGGCCATCCCAGATGGCTACAGTTTGCACAGAATTAGAAGAAGTGAGATGGAAGGTGGCTCGTGTGGAGCATACTGGTCCTGTTGGGCTGCATGGCCTGTTTCTGTACTATAAATTCTACACAGTTCAAGGATTCTTGTCTCTCATCTTGTTATGGACAGCAAGTTTACAAAAGGTCAGGATTAGGGTGGCGGAGGGCACAGTGTCTAGCACTGCTGTCTCACAGCACCAGGGTTCAATTCCATAACACCATAAGACATAGGAGCAGAATTAGGCCACTCGGCCCATCGAGTCTGCTCCGCCATTCAATCATGGCTGATATTTTTCTCATCCCCATTCTCCTGCCATCTCCCCATAACCCCTGATCCCCTTATTAATCAAGAACCTATCTATCTCTGTCTGAAAGACACTCAGTAATTTGTCCTCCACAGCCTTCTGCAGCAAAGAATTCCACAGATTCACCACCCTCTGGCTGAAGAAATTCCTCCTCATCTCTGTTTGAAAGGATCCACATCCACTCTATCCAGGCCGCGCAGTATCCTGTAAGTTTGTATAAGATCCCCCCTCATCCTTCTAAACTCCACAAGTACAGACCCAGAGTCCTCAACCGTTCTTCATATGACAAGTTCCTCATTCCAGCTTGACCATGCGAGCCGGCCTCGGGTGACTGTGCGAAGTCTGCGCGTTCGCCCCGTGTCTGCGTGAGTTTCTTCCGGGTGCTCCGGTTTGCTCCCACAGTCCAAAGATATGCAGATTAGGTGGGGTTATGGGAATAGGGTGGGGGAGTGGGCCTAGGTAGGGTGCTCTTTCAGAGGGTCCGTGCAGACACGATAGGCCGAATGCCCTCCTTCTGCACTGTAGAGATTTTATAGATAGTGGGACCTAACCTCCGTGGACGGACAATCAGAGTAAGGTTGCCACTCTGATGCACGATCAATGACCACTAAAGCGAGGTTGTAGTCCAGCTGAAGGCTTTAATAAGCTAGATATTTCCCCCAGCAGCTCAGGTACAGAATGAAGGCTGCTGGGGCGGCACGGGTTCTTATACCCCGCCTAGCAGGGCGGAGCTATCATACATTCTAACCAGTAGAAAGCATACAGTTTCCTCCAATGGTGCTTTAGCCTATCAGGTACCGTAATACCTATAATACCACATTCACCCCCTGTTAAAAAGAGTCCGGCAGGGGTGGTGGCCTGAAACTATAAAACATGGCAACATGGTATAATTAGTTATGGAGGTACCATATTACCTCCGTGCAGTGTTTAGTAACTATTTACAATTCTGGTAGCTATGTACATTTGATGGTTTATATTTACAGATTACAATTAAAATGAAGCAATCAGTCGATCGGGGTCCCTGGTCGTCCTCTGTGATCGTCGGATCTTCGGTGATGACTCCGGTGGAGGCTCGGGCACCTAGGCGTACTGGGGGTTAGCATGGAGCAGATGGACCCTCTCGACCTACGGGTCCGACTTGTGCGCCCGCACGTGTTTTCGGAGCTGGATGGGTCCGGGTGCTGCCAGCCAGGTCCCAGAGGAGGACGTCCTAGGGAAGACAAGGAGACGTTCGTGGGGTGTCTGCTTGGTGGTCGTACAAAGCAGTGACCGGATGGAGTGGAGGGCATCCAGGAGGACTTCTTGCCAGCAGGAGACTGGGAGGTTCCTGGACTGTAGGGCCTGTAGGACGGTCTTCCAGGCCGTTCCGTTCTCCCTCTCTACCTGTCCGTTACCCCGGGGGTTGTAACTGGTCGTCCTGCTCGAGGCGATGCCCTTGCTGAGCAGGAATTGATGAAGTTTATCGCTCATAAAGGAGGACCCCCTATCACTGTGCCTGTAAGCGGGAACCCGAACAGTGCAAAGATGCTATGGAGGGCCTTGATGACGGTGGTTGCGGTCATGTCTGGGCAGGGGATGGCGAATGGGAACCGGGAGTACTCGTCAATCACGTTCAGGAAGTACGTGTTGCGGTTGGTGGAGGGGAGGGGGCCTTTGAAGCCCATGCTGAGGAGTTCAAAGGGAAGGGGAACCTTTATCAGGTGCGCTTTCTCTGGCCGGTAGAAGTGCGGTTTGAACTCCGCGCAGATTTGGCAGTCCCTGGTGGCTGTCCTGACCTCCTCGATGGAGTAGGGCAGGTTGCGGGTCTTGACAAAATGGAAAAAGCGAGTGACCCCCGGGTGGCAGAGGTCCTCGTGGAGGGCTCGGAGGCGGTCCACTTGTGTGGTGGAACATGTGCTGCGGGACACGGCGTCGGGAGGCTCGTTTAGCTTCCCGGGACGATACAAGATCTCGTAGTTGTAGGTGGAGAGTTCGATCCTCCACCGCAAGATCTTGTCATTTTTTATCTTGCCCCGCTGTGCATTAGCAAACATGAAAGCAACCGACCGTTGGTCCGTGAGGAGAGTGAATCTCCTGCCAGCCAGGTAATGCCTCCAATGTCGCACAGCTTCTACTATGGCCTGGGCCTCCTTTTCAACTGAGGGGTGGAGGATTTCGGAAGCATGAAGGGTACGAGAGAAGAAGGCCACGGGTCTGCCCGCTTGGTTGAGGGTGGCTGCCAGAGCTACGTCAGACGCATCACTCTCGACCTGGAAATGGAGGGACTCGTCGATGGCGTGCATCGTGGCCTTTGCAATGTCTGCTTTGATGCGGCTGAAGGCCCGGCGGGCCTCTATCGACAGGGAAAAGCTGTGGATTGGATCAGGGGATGGGCCTTGTCTGCATAGTTGGGGACCCACTGGGCGTAGTAGCTAATAAACCCGAGGCAACGTTTCAGGGCCTTGGAGCAGTGAGGGGGAACTCCAGAAGGGGGCGCATGCGTTCAGGGTCGGGGCCTATAATTCCATTTCGCACTACGTAGCCGAGGATGGCTAGGCGGTCGGTGCTAAACACGCATTTATTCTTGTTGTATGTAAGGTTAAGGATTTTAGCGGTCTGGAGAAATTTCTGGAGGTTGGTGTCGTGGTCCTGCTGGTCATGGCCGCAGATGGTGACATTATCGAGACTTTGAAGGTTACACTGGAAGTCTAAACCTAGGAGTGTTGCCGCGCAGAGGTGTGGAAGGACGTAGAGATGGAAATTTTTGAATTCCCTTCCCTGGACTGTGAGGTTTGCTACACAAAACCCCTTTATCTCCACTGAGTGTGAACCAGAAGCCAGGGAGATTTTTTGATTATTGGGGTGGATGAGGAGAGAACGGCGCCTTACCGTGTCAGGGTGTATGAAGCTCTCCGTGCTCCCAGAGATATTAGGCAGGACGTCTCCTGCCCATTGGTGAATACGGTCGTCGTAGCAGTTGAGAGTGTTCGAGGCCGAGACTGATCATATTCCAGGGCCACGTGCGGACCCCGGGCGCCGCCATCTTATTCAGCGGATGCCAGGTTGGATGGATGGGTGCCGCCAATTTGTGCACCCCCAGCCATGTGCGACCAATGGAGCCGCCATCTTGGATGAACCCCCAGGACTCCAGCTTGGCTGACCATGCACTGCCCAAAGAGAACTCTCAATTGCTGCGATTAGCCTCGGTACCTCTGCACGATCAATGACCACTAAAGCGAGGTTGTAGTCCAACTGAAGGCTTTAATAAGCTAGATGTTTCCCCCAGCAGCTCAGGTACAGAATGAAGGCTGCTGGGGCGGTACGGGTTCTTATAGCCCGCCTAGCTGGGCGGAGCTTTCATACATTCTAACCAATGGAAAGCATACAGTTTCCTCCAATGGTGCTTTAGCCTATCATGTACTGTAATACCTATAATACCACACACTCCTACACACCTGGAAGTGAAGCTGCTTCTTTCACCCCCGGCCTTCTGACACGGGCCGAGTGTTATAGATGCAGCAGCAGGTTCCATGGTAGGAGAGTTGGAGGTAGTAATTCCACCCTGCCTTTTTACAGCACTAGCTGTCGTAAAGCAAGTAAGTTTAACGGTCGAGTTATATTGAGAAACCGGGGAGGCGGTAAGATTATAAGGGGTGCGGGGTGGGGATGGGGGGGCAATGAAGGTTGGGATAGCCAATAGGGCTGGCCAAGTGGGTTTTGTCAGTCGTGGTGGGGGAGGGGAGGGGAGTCAGCCGGGAGATGGCTGGGTGGTTGAGGATTGGCTGGACAGTGTGATGGTTGATCAGGGGAAGTCGGGTAGTTAGTAGGAGGCCAGCTGAGTTATTGGGTTAGAAGTGTTGGGGGTTTGGGTGGTCAGTCGGGGTGGGGTGGGGGTGGCAGTGGGGAGGGTGCGGTGGGGTCGCGTGTTTGGGAGAGTTGAGTTGAGTTGGGAGGTCAGGTGTTCAGGAGGGATTAGCCGGGGGAGGTAGGGGGAGCGGCTCAGCTGATCACTTTGTGGTCAGTGTTGAGGGTGAGGAGGGGAGACAGGGGGAGGGGAGGGCAGTGGAAAATCCTATGGGGCTCCGCTGATATCAGAAGGACATCCATTAGGGTTTAGATGGGGGCGTCAGTCGTGTAATTTTTTCTGGGTAACTATTACTGTAGGAAAATTGGAACTATCCAAAGTTTGCGAGTTATATCATAGTTTTGCGTGGTTCCCAAATGCCCAACAGAAGTTTGATCATCCGTGGCAATTGCTGTGCAGTTCGATCGGTGGTTGGGGGGAGAGAGGGTGGCGGTGGGGGGCTGGGGGCTGGGGGGGGATTGATTGCCAGGACATCAGTCCCAGGACATGACTGCATTGCTGACAGAAGTTCATTAACCCTCACAGCCCGTCATCACTGTTAATTAACAAGTCAATTTGCCTGAAAAGTCTCTGGCTGAATCCATGTTTCTGTCACATGCAACTCCAAAGGAGCCAGTTGGCCCATTTATTTGTCCCAGAGTGACTCAAAATAAGCATAAACATGGGACATTTTAGACAGAAACTGGGATTTTATGCCAACATTATTTGCAAATGTCAAAAGCTGGGTTCACTTTGGCACACTGCCCTAAACCATTCCCTCAGGACCTCAAGAGAACTTACAGTTCTATAAAACTCATTACAGAAAGCAAACACCTCAGAAGGATGAATGGGGAAGAAAGTTAGGCGAGCAGAAAACGGAACTGCAAAAGCATTTGGGGGGTAAGCAAAATGCTTAAGATACAGTCAAAGAGACAGGTGGGAGGGGTGAGACATTAAACTGGCTCCTATTGAACATAAGGACCTAAGAACATAAGAAATAGGAACAGAAATAGGCCATTTGGCCCCTCAAAACTGCTCTAGCATCCAATACTCTCATGGCTGATCTTCTTAGCCAACTCCAATTCCCTGTTCATTCTACATTTCCCTTTATCCGCTCGATAACCGACAATCTGTCAATCTATAGTCTGAGGCTACAAAAGGACATTGATTGATTGAGTGAGTGGGAAAAGCTCCAGCAAAAGGAGTGGAATGTGGGCAAAAGAGAAATTGGTCATTTTGGCGGGAAGAGTGTAAATGAAGCATATTACCTAAATGGTGAGAGATTGCAGAGCTCTGAGATTCAGAGGGATCCGGGAGTCCTCGTTCATGAATCACAAGAGGCTAGTATGCGGGTATGGCAAGTCATTAGGAAAGCTAGAAGGAAAGCACGACAATTGCACAAAGACGAGAGTTGAATACAACTGAGGCTTTATTGCTCTAACATGTGTGGCCTTCCACAGCAGCTGGTGAAATGGCTGTTGCACGGAGGACACACATATTTATGCTCCGCCTACTGGGCGGAGCCAGCAGGCAGGGACTACCGTCGTACCTTTAGTACAGGTCCTACTATACATTACCTAATATAGTTGCAACAGTGGTTTACCACATTCACCCCCTGTTAAATTTGAGTCCGTCGGGGGTGGTGGAGAATTATATACAACAACTGAATTTTACATGCACAATTTTTGTGAGAAAAAAAATGTCTTTCGACGTCCAGTGGACCAGTTAGAGATTCAACTGGTCCGGGGCCTTGATGTGCCTCTGGGAGCGACGCAGTGATGGCGGCGATGCCAATGCTGGTCTGGTCTTCGGTGACTCCAGGATCGTGCCGAAATCCTCTTCATCCTCGGGCGTGGGCAGGGGGAGGACGGATGGTCCCGGGGGAGTTGCTGCTGGGAGGGCGGGGGGAGGGGAGGGTGGCGCCGGGCCGGAGGGGGATGTGTGTGGAACCTGCTGGTGCCAGGTCCCTGAGGGAGACAATATCCTGGCGGCCGTCGGCATGTAGGCATACTGGGGGTTCGCATGGAGCAACTGCACCCTCTCCACCAATGGGTCCGACTTGTGGGTTTGGACCTGCCTACGGAGAAGGACGGTTCCTGGAGCTGCGAACCAAGTCGGGAGCGACACCCCGGATGTGGACTTCCTGGGAAGGCAAAGAGACGTTCATGGGGTCTGTTGTTAGTGGTGGTGCACAGTAGTGACTGAATGGAGTGTAGTACATCAGGGAGGTCCTCCTGCCAGCGGGAGGCCGGGAGGTTCCTGGACCGTAGGGCCAACTGGACGGCCCTCCACACCGTCCCGTTCTCCCTCTCTACCTGCCCGTTTCCTCGGGGGTTATAGCTTGTCGTCCTGTGGAGGCGATACCCCCGCTGAGCAGGAACTGACGCAGCTCATCACTCATGAATGAGGATCCCCTGTCATTGTGGATGTAGGCGGGGAAACCGAACAGAGCGAAGATGGTGTTGAGGGCTTTGATGACGGTGGCAGATGTCATGTCGGGGCATGGGATGGCGAAGGAGAATCTGAAGTACTCGTCGATCACACTGAGAAAATATGTGTGAGGGTCGGTGGAGGGGAGGGGCCCTTTGAAATCCACGCTGAGGCACTCAAAGGGGCGGAAGGCCTTCACCAGGCGTGCACGGTCCGGCTGGTAGAAGTGTGGCTTGCACTCCGCACAGACCTGGCAGTCCCTGGTGATTGTCCATACTTCCTCGACGGAGTAGGGCAGATTGCGGGCCTTTGTAAAATGGTACAACTGTGTGACTCCCGCGTGACAAAGGCCTTCATGCAGGGCCCGGAGTCGGTCTACTTGTGCACTGGGATAGGGCGTCTGGGGGCTCGTTGAGCTTGCGGGGCGATACATAATCTCGGAATTGTAGGTGGAGAGCTCGATCTTCCACCTCAAGATCTTATCATTCTTGATCTTGCCCCGCTGTGTGTTATTGAACATGAAGGATACGGACCCTTGGTCAGTGAGGAGAGTGAATCTCCTGCCGGCGAGATAATGCCTCCAATGCCGCACAGCTTCAACGATAGCCTGGGCCTCTTTTTCGACGGATGAGTGCCGAATTTCTGAGGCATGAAGGGTGCGGGAAAAGAATGCCATGGGCCTGCCTGCCTGATTGAGGGCGGCGGCTAGGGCGACGTCTGATGCGTCGCTCTCCACTTGAAAGGCAGCATCTCGTCTACTGCATGCATCGCGGCCTTGGCGATATCGGCTCTGATATGGGCGAAGGCATGTTGAGCCTCGGCCGTCAGGGGAAAATGGGTGGACTGTATGAGTGGGCGGGCCTTGTCCGCATAGTTTGGGACCCACTGGGCGTAGTATGAATAGAACCCCAGGCAGCGTTTGAGGGCCTTGGGGCAGTGGGGGAGGGGGAGCTCCATGAGGGGGCGCATGCGGTCGGGATCGGGCCCCAGAACTCCGTTCTGGACCACATAGCCGAGGATGGCTAAGCGGTTTGTGTTGAATACGCACTTCTCCTTGTTGTAGGTGAGGTTTAGGAGAGTGGCATCGTGGTCCTGCTGATCATGGCCGCAGATGGTGACGTTGTCTAGGTACAGAAAGGTGGCCCGCAAACCGTACCGGTCGACCATTCAATCCATCTCCCTTTGGAAGACCGAGATCCCGTTGGTGACGCCGAAGGGAACCCTGAGGAAGTGATAGAGGCGACCGTCTGCCTCAAAGGCAATGTATGGACGGTCCGCTTTACGGATGGGGAGCTGGTGGTAGGCGGATTTGAGGTCCACCGTTGAGAAGACCCGGTACTGTGCAATCTGATTGACCATATCAGATATGCCTGGGAGGGGGTACGCGTCGAGCTGCGTGTACCGATTGATGGTCTGACTGTCGACCACGACCATTCGGTGTTTCTCCCCAGTTTTAACTGCGACCACTTGGGCTCTCCAGGGGCTGTTGCTGGCCTCGATGATGCCTTCCCGAAGCAGCCGCTGGACCTCGGACCTGATGAAGGTCCTGTTCTGGGCTGTACCGTCTGCTCCTGATGGCGACAGGTTTGCAATCCGGGGTGAGGTTTGTGAAGAAGGAAGATGGATCGACCTTGAGGGTCGCGATGCCGCACACAGTAAGGGGTGGTAGGGGCCCGCCGAATTTCAGGGTTAGGCTCTGGAGGTTACACTGGAAGTCCAGGCCGAGTAGTAGGGCAGCGCAGAGATTAGGGAGGACGTAGAGGCAGAAGCGGCTGAATTCTACGCCCTGGACGTTGAGTGTGACCATACAGTACCCCCGGATCGCCATGGAATGGGGTCCGGAGGCCAGGGAGATTCTTTGATTGGCGGGGTGTACCGCGAGGGAGCAGCGCCTTACCGTATCCAGGTGGATGAAGCATTCGGTGCTCCCGGAGTCCAGCAGGCAAGAGGTCACGTGTCCATCGATTTTAACGCTGGTCGATGGGGTAGCCAGGTTGTGCGGACAAGACTGGTCGATGGTCACTGAGGCGAGTCGTGGTTGGTTGTCGCTGGCGTCGGATGATGGGGTGCCCGGGGGGCACGGGTCCTGGAATGCTAGTGGTGCCCATATGCCGTGGGGGGGACAAGATGGCAGTGCCTGAAGATCTTGGGGAGGACAAAATGGCGCCGCTTGTGGGCCGCACATAGCGGGAGTTGTAAAAGATGGCGGCGCCCATGGGCCGCATGTGTTGCGCAGAGGGTAAGATGGCGGCATCTACTGGCCACGCATGGTCTGAGGGGGAGAACATGGTGGCGCCCACTGCCCGTGCGTGGTCTCAGGGGGAGAAGATGGCTGCGCCCATTGTCCGTATACAAGGGGTGTGGGGGCGATAGCCGGGCCTGCACAGGCCCGGCACACCGCGGCGAAGTGCCCCTTCTTACCGCAAGCCTTACAAAGGGCAGCGCGGGCCGGGCAGCGTTGGCGGGGGTGTTTCTGCTCTCCGCAAAAGTAACATCGGCGACCCCCAGGGTTTGCTCGCTGGCGAGTGGTGCAGGCGTATTGGCTGGGTAAGGCCCCCGCTGGGGCGGCCGTTTGTGACGTCCACAATGCGGAGGAGGGGTGGGCCGCGTGGCTGGGGGTGCAGGCCTGGATATTGCACTAGCTTCTTTGTCTCTGTGAGATCGCGCGTGGCCCCCTCTAGAAGTCGCTGGCGTATGAGGTCCGACCCAATACCCGTAACAAAAGCGTCCCGCATAAGGGGGTTTGAATGTTCCATGGCCGTAACAGCCTGACAGTCACAGTCCCGGACTAGTGGGATTAGGGGCCCGCCAGAAGTCTTCTATGGACTCACCAGGGAGTTGAGAGCGAGTGGCGAGTGCGTTCCTGGCGAAGAGCGCGTTAGTCTTCTGGGCGTAATTTTCTTTGAGTAGCATCATGGCTTTGGCGTAGTTTGGCACGTCCTGGATCAGCAGAAAGACGTTGGAGCTCAACCTCGAGTACAGTATCTGTATTTTCTGAGACTCCGGAACAGGGCTTGGTGCCGGATTGATGTACGCCTCGAAACAAGCTAGCCAGTGCTGAAAGTCCTTTTTGGCGTCGCTTGATTGCGGATCCAGCTGCAGGCGATCCGGCTTGTTACGAAGATCCATCTTCTGAAAATCTTCGAGCAATAAATTGATGCACGGTCAATTGCACAAAGACGAGAGTTGAATACAACTGAGGCTTTATTGCTCGAAGATGTGTGGCCTCCCACAGCAGCTGCCGAAATGGTTGCTGCACGGAGGACACACATATTTATACTCCGCCTACTGGTCGGAGCCAGCAGGCAGGGACTACCGTCGTACCTGTAGCACAGGTCCGACCATACATCACCTAATATAGGTGCAACAGTGGTTTACCACAGTATGGAGAGGATGTTTCCTCTTGTCAGAGAATCTAGAACTAGGGGGTCACTGTTTAAAAATAAGGGGTCACCCATTTACGACAGGGATGAGGAGATTTTTGTTCTCTCAGAGGATCGTGAGTCTCTGGAACTCTCTTCCTCAAAAAGCAGCAGGAGCAAAAGTACTGGAAGGAACAAGAAAGAAATGGGAGGAGAACCTGGGGATTGAGATAGGGTGGGGACTCTGGAGCGAAGCACTGCATATGGTCAACTCCATCTCTATTTGCTCAAGGCTCAACCTGGCACAACTAAAAATGGTACATCGAGCCCACTTAACAAGAACCCGTATGAGTAGGTTCTTCCCGGAGGTGGAGGATAGATGTGAACGGTGCCAAAGAGGCCTGGCCAACCACACCAACATGTTCTTGTCTTGCCCCAGACTTGTTGGGTACTGGACAGCCTTCTTTGAGGCAATGTCCAAAGTGGTGGGGATGAGGGTGGAGCCATGCCCGAACGTGGCGGTTTTCGGGGTTTCAGACCAGCCAGATCTATTCCTGGGGAGGAGGGCGGATGCCCTTGCCTTTGCCTCCCTGATCACCCGCCGTAGAATCCTGTTCGGCTGGCGGTCAGCAGCACCACCCAAAGCTGCAGACTGGCTGTCCGACCTCTCGGAATCTCTCCAAATGGAGAAAATCAAATTCGCCATCTGAGGGTCAGACGACGGCTTCCACAGAACGTGGGAGCCATTCACCCAATTGTTCCGGGACCTGTTTGTGGCCAGCGAACAAGCAGAATAGCCAAGTAGCCAACAATCAGGGAGGGAGGGAAAGACCCGGGGTGTGGGGGGATAGCAGCTAAGCCTAAGAGAAAAGAAAGGCGAACCACAGGAGAAGGGGAGGGCGGAAGGAGGCAGAAGGGAGGATGGAGGGTGGAGAGGGGGGAAGAGGGAGGAGACAGGGAACAATAGAGGGGAACCAGAGAGGTGGGGGGGGGGAGGCAAGGGAATGATAGCCAGAAGGAGAGCACGGGAAACGATAACAAACTCGGCAAATACAGTAATAGAGAGCAAGGAAGATACGGACGAACGGCCGAAGTGGAGCTGAACGCGCAACAACGGCAGCGAAAACCGTCCGGGAGAAGCAAGTAACAACACCAACGCCAGACTCATTCTCGTATTACCCTCTCTGTATTGGACATAACCAATGTAATTGTTTCCCCAGCATCCAAATGTATATGTACCTCCCCAGCTCACTCCCCAGCCACAAACAGGTATCTACTTATTTGTTAAACGTAATATTGTTAACTGTACAGAATTGCTGTTTTGAGCGAGTGTACAATGTCCTACCAGTTTATTTTTCTTCTTTATATACATATTTTAATCTGCGTACATAACTGTAAATATACTATGTTCAAAAACCCAATAAAAACATTTTTTTTTTAAAGTAGCAGGAGAATCTCTGAGTATTTTTAAGGCAGAGCCAGATAGATTAACAAAGGGGTGAAAGGTTATCAGGGGTGGGCAGGCGTGTGGGGTTGAGGTTCCAATCAGAGCAGCCATGACAGTATTGAACGGCGAAGCAGACTCGAGGGGTCGGGTGGCCTACCCCTGGTTCTAATTTGCATGTCGCATGTGTGATCTCAGATTAAAACATACTCAATGAAGAAACATCCATAGTTCTCTGGGATAAACAATTCTTAAAATTCACAAATCTCTGACTGAAAATAGTTCACCTCATCTCAGTCCTCGGTGATTGTTCCCCCACCCTACAATTGTGTCCCCATGTCCTAGATTCTCCAGCCAGGCGAATTAACCTCCCTGTGCCTATCCTGCCAAGACCTGTCAGACTCCCAAATGTTTCAAAGGGATCACCTCTCATTCTTATAAATGCCAGATTCAATAGGCCAAATTTATTCAGCCTCTCGTCACAGAGCAACTCTCTCATTCCAGGAACCAATCAAGTGACCATTCAGTGTACTGACTCTAAGACTAGTATATCCATCTTTAAATAGGGAGGCAAAAACAAGTACTCTAGATATGGTCCCACCAAAATCCTATTCGAATATGGGCGGCACGGTAGCACAGTGGTTAACACTGTTACTTCACAGCGCCAGAATCCCAGGTTCAATTCCCAGCTTGGACCATTGTCTGTGCACAGTCCGCATGTTCTCCCCAAAGATGTGCAGGTTAGGTGGATTGGCCATGCTAAATTGCCCTTAGGTTAGGTGGGGTTACTAGGTTACGGGGATAGGGTCAAGGTGTGGGTTTAAGTGGGGTGCTCTTTCCAAGAGCCGGTGCTGACTCAATGGGCTGAATGGCCTCCTTCTGCACTGTAAATTCTACGATTCTAGAGAAGGACTTCTTTAATCTTATATTCCTTGCAATAAAGGCCAGCATGCCATTTGCCATGGGCGGGACGGTAGCACAGTGGTTTGCACTGTTGCTTCACAGCGGCAGGGTCCCAGGTTCGATTCCCGGCTTGGTTCATTGTCTGTGCAGAGTCTGCACGTTCTCCCCGTGTCTGCGTGGGTTTCCTCCGGGTGCTCCAGTTCCTTTCCACCAGTCCCAAAAGATGTGCTTGTTAGCTGAATTGGACATTCTGAATTCTCCCTCTGTGTATCCGAACAGGCGCCGGAGTGTGGCAATCAGGGCATTTTCACAGTAACTTCATTGCAGTGTTAATGTAAGCCTACTTGTGACAATAATAAAGATTATTATTATTCCTAATTGCTCTCCCTGTCATAATATACACACAGGTATATGACGGTGCACAGACAGGCAGTGATTGACACACAGGATGACCAGTGAACACACAGAACACAGCAGCCAATCACCAGACAGGTCACGACTACTATAAAGCCAGTGGGCACTAGTTCTCCCGCTCTCTTGGGATCCAGCCTCTGAGACAGTCAGACCCCGTGAGCAGCAACTAGAACATACACCATGTGGTAGTAAGATAGTCTGGTCAGGTTAGCCTCAGGTCTCCAGTCAAGTCAGCATAGTGTCAACCCACAGTTAAAGTATGTCTGATAGTTAAGAGTTCAATTAAATAGAGTTGCATTTCTTCAAGTGTTGGAAGCCTGTCTCTGCTGCAGTAAACGCAGTCCTCGCAGACCCAGCTTACCCAACACATCACTCCCTGCCAGCTAACATTTTGTGTCCCTTGTACAAGGGCAGGATGGTTTATCTAACCGCAGTAGTGGGGAGCGACTTGGCTCCAGGTCCGTGGACTCAGGGGGCGCGATTCTCCACTCCCGCGCCGAAGTGCCCACGCCGTCGTGAACGCCGTCGAGATTCACAACGGCGCGAAACGGCCCCTATCCCGACCGATTCAGGGCCCGATAATGGGCTAGGAGCGGGGCCGCGTCATCTACACGCGCGAGGCCTTGTCGCCGCGTAAAGGCGGCGCCGCATACATGACGCGGCTGGCGCCGCATAACTGACGTCACCCGCACATGCGTGGTTGCCGTCCTCCCCGAGTCCGCCCCGCAAGGAGATGGCGGACTGATCTTGCGGGGCTGCGGAAGGAAGGAGGTCCTCCTTTAGAGAGGACGGCCCGACGATCGGTGGGCACCGATCGCGGGCCATGCCACATTTGAGGTACCCCCCGGTGCAGGATCCCCCCTCCCTCCCCCGCAGGCCACCCCAGCGTTCCCGCGCTGTTCCCGACGGCAGCGACCAGGTGTGGACGGCGCCGTTGGGAACCCGCCGTTTTAGCCTGGCCGCTCGGCACATCTGGGCCTGGGAATAGCGGGGGTGCCGGTGAATCGCCACTTTGAGTGTCTCCGGCGATTCTCCGGCCTGCGGACCGCGGAACTCGACGGGGCCGTTCCCGCCGCTTGGGAGAATTGCGGGAGGGCATCGGACCGGCGTCACGGGAAATTTTGGTGGCCCAGGCGATTCTCCCAACCGGCGCGGGAGTGGAGAATCTCGCCCAGGGTGTTCCCCTCGGGATCAGGATGGCCTGGCTCAGGCCACCATTGCTGCAGTTTGTCTTATAAATGCGCTACTTTGGTGCTACTTATAGGATCCCTGTTGCTCACACTGCTGAGATCTGCCTATGTCCTTTGAATGCTCAGAAGGCCTCTGGTAATCTGGAAGCTCTCCCAGGCCGCCCCTCTGGAAATCCTCACTACCCAGCTATTTCATCAAGCAGATGAGCGTGGCCAGCCTCAATCAGAGGTCTACCAGGTGTTGGCATTCCTCAGAAGCGCTGCACCACTGCAAAGGATCAGCAGAGCTCACCCCAGCCAGAGGACACCTGCACCGTGGTCTTTGGAACCCTCCCTGGGAGTCCAATGTGCCAATGTGGCATGGACTGAAGGGGGGGTGCTGCCTGAAGGGAGGACTGAGGGGGTAGCTGATGGCAGGAGGAGCCCAAAGGAGGGACATTTGGCGAGCCCAAAACAGGTTGTCGTTCACTTGTGTCGGTGGGGGGGAAGGGAGGGGGGGGGGGGGGGGGAGGCAGCTTGCCAACGATTGGGGGGGTGGTTAGGTTGCAAGATTATTCTGAGATCGGGATTCCCGATATCAGTGCAAAATCTACTCCAGTTTCTTCCTATGTGCAGTTAGGTGAATTGGACATTCTGAATTCTCGTTCCGTGTACCATGTGGCGACTAGGGGCTTTTCACAGTAACTTCATTGCAGTGTTAATTATAGCATTCCCAGTGCAGCAGGAGGCCATTTGGCCCATCGGGTCTGCATCGGCCCTTGGAAAGAGCACCCTACCCAAGCCCACGCCTCCACCTAATCCCCGTAACCCAGTAACCCCACCTTAACTTGTTCTACGCCTACGTGTGACAATAAAGATTATTTATTTTATAGTAGGCGATTTAGGGGTTAAACAGACTGAGGGAAAACTGCCAGCGCAGAGTAAGAAGAATATTCCCACTCCTGAGTTACATTGTTCCATCCAGACTTAAACTTGTTAGTGGGAATACACAGGATGTGCCTGTTCAGCCAGGATGATCCATTTGAGATCCATTGTCCTTTGGGATAGTCTTGTGTGACCAGCCATTAACCCATGATAGAGTCTGATGGCGTCTTTTATCAATGGGAGGCTAGTTGCATATCAATAGCATTGCTATGTTCTTTTGTATAAACGGGCCTGGGAAATCAAACAGCCAAGATAATGAAAGTGGGTTCAAGTCTGAACATCCCAGGAAATAACTTTTGTTTGAGGGGCTGGGTGTAGCTCAGTGATAGAGAGAAAGAATCCTGTTTTCAATATGTGAGAGATGGTAATGAAATGCCACAGAGGGAGGTCGTAGAAAACTATTCCACCGACAGGCTTTGGAGAAGGGTTCCGAAAGAACTTGACTTACAGAAGAAAAATTGCTTCATAAGTGCTCGTATCATCTTTGCCTGGCTGTGTAAGTGGAATGAGAGCTGTTGTTTGAAGTGTTGTTTAATGGAAACTTGTGTGTTAAAGTTAAGAAACTACATTTCCTCTGTTGTTGTTAGGGTTGAAGTTTAAATGTTTAAATATTGTTTTTATTTTATTTTAATAAAGTTTGCTTTTAAAATAACAAAGCCCTTTTTCTTATGATTTCCATCATGGAGTGAATCGATCTTTTCACACCGCCTTAAAACTTAAAAATTATATGTTTCTGGTCCAGTATCTGAGGCACTGTTGAGAGCTGACCAGGCACCCGTAACGTTATTGAATAGCCCCTGATAAGGGCTCCAGCTGGAAATGCTCCCATTTTCCAACCGGTGGCAACACTTACGGTGGATTCGGAAGAATTGCACCCATAATGTGGAGAAATGTGGAGTAATCCTCTTTGGTAGAAGGAACAGATGTGTGGAGTATTTCCCAAGTGGTAAGAAGTTAGGAAGTGTAGATGTACAAAGGGACCTGGGTGTCCTTGTCCATATGTCACTGAAGGGTAGCATGCAAATGCAGTAAACTATTAGAAAGGCTAATGGAATGTTAGCCTTTATCAAAAGAGGATTTGAGTTCAGGAATAGTAAGGTCTTGCTTCAATTGTATAGGACTTTGGTTAGACCACACCTGGAGTACCGTGTGCAGTTTTGGTCCCCTTAACCTGGAACAGGTATTATTGCCATGGAGGGAGTGCAACAAAGGTTCACCAGACTTGTTCCTAGGATGTCAGGTCTGTCTTATGAAGAAATATTGGGAAGACTAGGGCTGTATTTGCTGGAGTTTTGAAGAATAAGAGGTGATCTCTTTGAAACCTACAAAATACTTAATAGATGAAGTAGGTGCAGGTAAGATGTCTCCCTTGGTTGGGGAGTCTAGAACCAAGGTGCACAATTTCAAAAGCTGTGGACCGTGATGAGCATAGATTTCCTCACACAGAGGGTTGTAAAACTTTAGAATCCTCTACCATAGAGGGCTGTGGAAGTCCAGTCATTGAGTGTGTTTAAAGAAGAGATTGATGGATTTATGATTAGCAATAATGCAAAGGATTATGGGATAGTGTGTGTAAAAGGCTTTGAAGTATCCAATCAATCATGATTGCATTAAATGGCAGAGTAGGGCCGAATGGCTCACTCCTGCTCCTATGCATCCTGGCCAATAATTATCTCTTAATCAACATCACTACTTTAATGAATATACAAATTCATCATAATTTATAGTATGGATTTTTGCAGTAAATCAAATCAAATATTATTAAAATCTGGTTTAACATGATTACAGATCATCTGTTTGCTAGAGCTGAGATTAAAATGGATGTAATCAGTGATTTTTTTCAGAGGAAGTATTTTGCTGATAGATATTAAAAGCCATTTTGCCTATTTGCAGATAGAGAGATGATGCAATGTTGTACCAATTTGAGCCTGGCAAAACAAATCAAGGCAGATTTTGTAACAAGAGACAAAAGAATGCTGTGTGCTTTGAGTATAGCTGGTGTAGCTAATGGGAGGGGTCAGGTATGGACAACTAGGTGCTTCCAGGGCTATATGTTGAACATAAAGGTTTTCAGGTTGGTTCTAAAAAAAGTTTATTTCTCCAAGCACTCTTCGCCAAGTTAATCAAGTAAAACCTGGTTGTCAACTTTATACATAAGTAGGCAGCACGGTGGTGCAGTGAGTAGCACTGCTGCCTCATGGCGCCGAGGTCCCAGGTTCGATCCCGGCTCTGGGTCACTGTCCATGTGGAGTTTGCACATTCTTCCCATGTTTGCGTGGGTTTCACCCCCACAACCCAAAGATGTGCATGGTAGGTGGATTGACCACGCTAAATTGCCCCTTAATTGGAAAAAATGAATTGGGTTCTCTAAAAAATTTTTTAAACTTTATACATAAGTAGTTATTACTACTGCCTCACAGCCTCACGGCACCAAGGACCCGGGTTCAATCCAAAAAACAGCAGCTCTGACAGCACAGCACTCCCTCAGCACCGCACTGGAGTGTCAGACTGGGTTTTGTGTTGCAGGGCTGGGAGTGGGGCTGTGGACATACAACCTTCACGAGTCACACAGCTTGATGCACAGCTGACATCAATGCATTGTAATAGAGCCATAGAGTCATAGATGTTTGCAGCATGGAAACAGGACCTCGGCCCAGCTTGTCCATGCCGCCCAGTTTCTATCATTAAGCTTGTCCCACTTGCCCACATTTGGCCCATATTCCTCGATACCCACCCTGCCCACGTAACTGTCTAACTGCTGCCAGATTTTACTTGATTAAAAGACAAAATAGTACCTGCCTCTACCACTGCCTCTGGCAGCCCGTTCCAGATGTTCACCATTCTCTGTGTGAAGAAATTTCCCCTCTGGTCTCTTTTGTATCTCTCCCCTCTCACCTTAAACCTATACCCAGGGGCAACACGGTGGCGCAGTGGATAGCATTGCTCCCTCACGGCGCCGAGGTCCCAGATTATATGTGCAGGGTAGGTGGATTGGTCACGCTAAATTGCCCCTTAATTGGAAAAAATGAATTGGGTACTCTAAGAATTTTTTTAAAAACCTATACCCTCTGGCTCTAGACTCCTCTACCTCTGGGAAAAGATGTCGACTATCCACCTTATCTATGCTCCTCATTATTTCATAGACAATGTCAAACTTAAGTCCTAAAGTACAGGATTCAGAACATTAGACCATCACTGCTGATACTCTCTACTTGGACTCATTACTTTGCATGTTTAAGACGAACGTGGTTATTTCTAATTGAATTTTGTACATTATGGAGAGATTTGTGTCAGGTCAGTAAAGCTGAGTTTTTGTTCATGCAATTGTTGTTTTTCATTTTGTAGGTATTCCATATGTACATCTATAATGTACAGGAGCACTGGCGCATTACAAGACCCTGCTCTCTCTAGTACTGCAGATCCTAGCAAGCTCAATGCTTGAAATCCTCTCCCCTATCTTATTATTCCTCCTCTTCCCTCATCCTAAATGCCACAACACTCACAAACCTCTTGGTCGTATTCCAGTGCTGTCTCATCCCATAACCACTCTCTCTTGTCTCGGAACTTCAGAAGTCCCCCTCCACTCTCTTAAATTAGAGGATGTCTCAACAACCAATCCCACATTCCATGCCTACCTCAGCACTCCAAAAACCTCATCTCCCATATGCCTGGAGGTCTAGAAGGCCTTTTCTCAATGCCCCTAAATGTTGGATGCCCACCTCAAGGTGCTGAACATTCGCTCCCCCCCCCCTCCCACCCCATCCCCATGCTGACGAAGCCCAGGGGAATCTCTAACTGATGAATCAGCATGCTCAGGAATGTTACTTTGCTTTGTAGCTCTGATCACATAATATGTCTGATTCACAGAGTAACGCCAAGGGGGCATCGACTGGACTATATAAAAATAAAACAAAGTACACCCTGTAAGTTGCTGCAAAGTTCGGCGAGCAGAGCAGTTACATAAGAAAAGGTTTGGCTAACGTCATGTGACATCTTGGAATTCTTATTGCCAAGCAAGCAACGAGCAGATTAGGAAATTCTCTTTTGTCACCAAAGAAAAGCTAATGCAACTAGTGCTTCTACCTTTAACATCCCGTCTAAACAATTCAATGTTACTTTTTGAAGTAAAGTAAACCAGCTGCTAAAACCCTTTGATCACCGGGATCTGCACGATAAGGATATTGGACAATTTCTGACAAGCATTGCCACCTGGCCCATTACCAGGAAACAGAATTACAGACCCTTTGGTTCTGACTGAATGGGAACTAATGCCATTATGCAGATCGACAATAGCTTCAAAACCAGCACCGGTCACCTTAAAGAGGCACCCGGATACCTTTTGAGGAAACTGTCTCATAATCGGAACCACATTTAAAGATCCCAACTTCCTCCGCCCCCTCCCCCACTCCACCGTTACCAATATTAATACTTTATTCTATTCTCCTGTGTGTAGGAGATTAAGGGATGATCTAACTAAGATGTTTAAGATGAATAACAGATTTGACAGTCAATATAGTGAAGCTGGTTTCATTGTATGGAGTCCCGAATAAAGGGGACATGACCTTAAAGTTAAATGTAAGATGTTGCTGTTTACCACAGGGCACTTTTTAAATTCACATCAAATGTTTGTCTACAAGAGTCCTGAGCTCACTTGAAGGTCAAGGCATGAGGTGAATAAAGGTTCTTTGCCCAGGTGGACTTACCACCCCAGTGGCCATGATGTGGCGATGCCGGCTTTGAACTGAGGTGGGCACATGAAGAAGCCTTACAACACCAGGTTAAAGTCCAACAGGTTGTTTTGGAGTCACTAGCTTTCGGAACGCAACTCCTTCATCAGGTGAGTCTGGTAGGGGCGGCATGGGAGCACACTGGATAGCACTGTAGCTTCACAGCGCCAGGGACCCGGGTTCGATTCCCGGCTTGTCTGTGCAGATTCTGCACGTTCTTCCATGTCTGCGTGGGTTTCCTCCGTGTGCTCCGGTTTCTTCCCACATGTCCCAAAATATATGCTTGTTAGGTAATTTGGACATTCTGAATTATCCCTCCGTGTACCCGAACAGGCGCTGGAATGTGGTGACGAGGGGATTTCCATAGTAACTTCATTGCAGTGTTATTGTCAGACTACGTGAAAATTGAAAATCGCTTATTGTCACAAGTAGGCTTCAATGAAGTTACTGTGAAAAGCCCCTAGTCTCCACATTCCGGCGCCTGTTTGGGAAGGCTGGTACGGGAATTGAACCGTGCTGCTGGCCTGCCTTGGTCTGCTTTAAAAGCCAGCGATTTAGCCCAGTGTGCTAAACCAGCCCCTGTGACAATAATAAAGATGATTAAAACAAAGATATATTGGAAAGAAGAAATAGCACCTTTCCTAAAGTGTTTTACAGCCATTTAAAATTTTAGCCACTGTTGTAAAGTAGGATATGTTGCAGCCAACCTGAGCACAGCAAACTCCCACAGCAATGTGATAATGACCAACTAATCTGCCTTTGGGATGTTGGTTGATTGTTAATTGTTGGTCAAGGCACAAGGGGAATACCCTTTCTGTTCTTCAGTCCAGTGCCCTGAAATCATTTTCATCTACCCGAGTAGATCGGACAGACGACCTTCTAGTTGGTAGAGGTCACGGGTTTGGAAGGTGCTGTAGAAGGAGCCTTGGTGAGATGTCACAGTGCGTCTAGTGAAGAATTTTCAACTTGTGGGGGAGACTAGAACTAGGGCCTAACAATACAAGATGGCGGCTAATAAATCCTCTTGGGATTTCAGGAGAAACCTCTTTATCCAGAGGTTGGTGTGTATGTGGGGGGAATGCTTGAGTCGAAGAGCACCATTGCCATTAAGGGAAAGCTGGATAAATACACACGAGAGAAAGGGATAGAAGGATACATTGATGGGATGAGATGGAAAGGAGTGGGAGGAGGTTTGTGTGGAAACACAGACATTGGTCATATTACGGCCTCCCCTACAGGGACAGAGCTGTATAACATCTGCTTCCTCTCCTACACACCTGAGAATGAGCTTCTCAGGGGATTAGGAGGCGGAACTCCCTCCTAATTGGAGGAGCTGCCCACAAAATATAAAACCCGACCTGGAAGCAGCTTGGGGAAGGAGACAGTGGAGTGGGGAGTGGAGGGAGTGGAGGGAGTTGTACCCTGTCAGCCTGGCCTCTTGTGGAATCTTTGCCTCTGTCTACAACAGGTCAGTTGGGTCAACCCCTGTTTCTGTGCTGTGAAAGACGGCATGTGTGGCTGTGCAGCAGTCCCTCCGTGCTAAAACTGGAGTGTGTTATGATCCCGGCTGATGTTATAACTGGACAGGAAGATCCCAGAATGGAGCCCCAGCTCAAGAAAATATAACTTTTACTATTTTTCTATAAAACATGGAGAGTCACAGGACCACTAAGCAGATTTGACAAAAGATGATTTATTAAACAAGAACAAATTGGAATATAATACAATACTTCTTTACTCGTTATGTGGAGATGCCTGTGTTGGACTGGGGTGAACACAGTAAGAAGTCTATAACACCAGGTTAAGGTCCAACAGGTTTGTTTCGAATCACAAGCCCATCTGGCCTGGGCTTGCAAAATCCTACCAACTGTTCTGGCTTGAGATAATTCACACCTTTTTAACCTGTGATTATCCCTCTCTCCAGTTGTTCCATCTGGACCTGTAAAGACTTAATTACCTGCAAAGACTCACATTCAAAATATCGCCTTGCATCTTTGACTTTGTCTATATATATGTTTCTGGAACCCACCTCTTCATTCACCTGAGGAAGGAGCTGTGCTCTGAAAGCTAGTGATTCCAAACAAACCTGTTGGACTTTAACCTGGTGTTATCGACTTCTTCCTTTACTCATTCTTAGCTTAACAAATGAACACAGATTTTAGGATTAACACAGATTACAAAATACATCTTAGGCTACAATTGTGCCATTAACACAAAGTCCCTTTTAATCACACAGATTGGCTGTGGTCAAACACATGCATTCCGCTTTGAACCCAGGTTAGTGTCTGTGGTTTTCTCTTCAGAGTCCACCCCCCCCCCCCTCCCAGATGATTGTCACATGAGACAAAAACACACTTTAAAATATCTCATAATAATGCTTTCCCTCAACAGTTTGCATTCCAAAATCCAGACCAGGTTTATCAAGTGACACTTTTAAACAAAGCTTCCGCTCCACGTTTGACATTGAATCCAGTCCAGGATTTCACACCACTCTCCTTTAAGATTTATTTGTCTTGACTACTGCACAATCTGTGCACAATTGCTTTATCTCTGACATCCGGGCTCCTAGTAAATTGGATCAGATGTTTGTTTTACCTCTGAAGTCTGCTGTCCCACTTTAAATCTGGCTACTACAATTGTCTCTTTACCTCAGACCCCTTTATTTATTCTTCCTTGAATTCTTCTGAAAAATACCTTGGTCTCTGTTCTCTTAACTTTAGTCGTAGTGAGAAATTCTTTCTTTCCCAATTCCCTGGTTATTTGGACAGTATCAGCTACTATAGAAGGTCTGAATCTTTGCAGTTCCCATCCCGTCCAGTCTTTCTCCTGGCAGAGTTGAGGGGCGTTCACTCCCGGATGTCCTGTCTCCAACTGCAATATATCCAGGTAAAACTAAAACCTAAAAACTTTTCTATCCTTCTAAGGGGCCCCAGTTGCAAAGCAAAGGCCACATCCTTATGCCTTTTATTTATTCTTTTAAAAGATTTTTTTTAGTCAGGGCATCACGATCGTCACAGGCTTGGAGGACCAAAGGTCCTGTTCCTGTGCTGCATTGTTCTTTGTTCTTTATTCTTAACCAACCCCCACACATACAAACACCTTTGTCCAGCATGAATCTAACTATAGGTTTTACCCTTCCAGGCACATAAACATTAAACTAAACACATTTAAAAGTACCCTATTTCTCATGTCTACCAATACAAATATAAATCCCTTTGAGGCAGCATGGCAGCACAGTTGTTAACACTGTTGCTTCACAGCTCCAGGGTCCCAGGTTTGATTCTCGACTTGGTCACTGTCTGTGTGGAGTCTGCACGTTCTCCCTGTGTCTGCTCCGGTTTCCTCCGGATGCTCCGGTTTCCTCCCACAGTCCAAAGATGTGCAGGTTAGGTGGATTGGCCATGCTAAATTACCCTCAGTGTCTAAACGGGTTAGATGGGGTTACTGTGATACGGGGAGAGGATGGAGGTGTGGGCTTAAGTAGGGTGCACTTTCCAAAGGCTGGTGCAGACTCGATGGGCCGAATGACCTCCTTCTGCACTGTAAATTCTATGATTCTATGAAAATGACCTTTGTTTTCCCAACAAGTGTTAGAGCAGATTTGGTGCCTCTGCAGTCGCGTTCAAACTCGCAGCCTTCTGATGCAAAGGTGAGAGAAATCCAACTTGAGCTATGTCTGTTACTGATTGCCAGCTACATTGAGCAGATGGCATGCCGTCCCTGAGGTTAGGGAGGTGGGAAATGAGAGGTGGTGGTTCCAATCGGAACTTGGACCAGCCCAAGTTTCCAGGGTCCTATAAAGTCAATAGAGCTGCTGCAGAAGATGCCAGCAGGCAACAATCTGACCACATATTCCAGGAGACGGAGGTTGAGGGGTGACCTGATAGAGGTCTAGAAGATTATTAGGGGCATGGATAGAGTGGATGTGCAGGGTGGAGGCGTCAGTTACCAGGGAGCATAGATTTAAGGTCCATGGAGCAAAGTTTAGAGGAGATGTGCAAGGCAGGTTTTTTACGCAGAGGGTGGTGAGTGCCTGAAATGTGCTGCCAGGGGACGTTGTGGAAGCAGATACATTAACGGCGTTCAAAAGACATCCTGACAAACACATGGATAGGATGGGTATAGAGGGATACGGCACAAGGAAGTGCTGAGGGTTTTGGCCAAGAGTGAGAGCATGACCGGTTCAGGCTTGGAGGGCCGAAGGGCCTGTTCCTGTGCTGCATTGTTTTTTTGTTCTTTGAGACAGCAAAAGACAAAGCGGTCTCTGGCGATTAAACCTGCAATTTAAAATACGTCAAGGATTTTTAAAAAATAAACATATATATTGTTTCAGAGGAGGACACGAGGTGACTGGGCAGGCTCCTTTGAAAAAGTAAACTGATTCCCGATGAACTTCTCTTCCCTCGTAACTGTACTGAAATCCTCCTCATCTATTATCAGACAGCTCCAGATGATGTTATCACGGATTACACTGAAATATAAAGAGCCTTGGCTGAGACTCAACTTCACTGGCTATAGTCTGAGTGTGGGAAGGCTGGGCAGATAACAGCGTTCAAGTCATTTTCAATTGCGACGGCATTTATCAGTGAAAAAGCTGTATCGGCCGCCCATCATTTGTTCCCAAGTAGCTTTTATACTTGGAATAAGGATTATTGTTTTAATGAACTAATGATCAAATGGATCAAGTGAATGATCTATGACCTGCAGCCCACTTCATCTCCCGTCCAGCGGCTCAATTAGAAGTTCAGAACCGTAACAAATTTAAAATACAGATGGAGGGTGAGAAGGTGAAATCAAGCACTAGTGTTTTGTGCTTAAACAAAGGAGATTACAATGGGATGAGAGAAGAACTAGCTCAGGAAGACTGGGAGCAAAGACTTTATAGTGAAACAGTTGAGGAACAGTGGAGAACCTTCCAAGTGATTTTTCACAGTGCTCAGTAAAGGTTCATACCAACAAAAAGGAAGGACGGTAAAAAGAGGGAAAATCGACCGTGGATATCTAAGGAAATAAGGGAGAGTATCAAATTGAAGGAAAAAACATACAAAGTAGCAAAGATCAGTGGGAGACAAGAGGACTGGGAAATCTTTAGGGGGCAACAGAAAGCTACTAAAAAAGCTATAAAGAAGAGTAAGATAGATTATGAGAGTAAACTTGCTCAAAATATAAAAACAGAGAGTAAAAGTTTCTACAAATACATAAAACAAAAAAGAGTGGCTATGGTAAATAATATTGGTCCTTTAGAGGATGAGAAGGGAGATTTAATAATGGGAGATGAGGAAATGGCTGAGGAACTGAACAGGCTTTTTGGGTCGGTCTTCACAGTGGAAGACACAAATAACATGCCAGTGACTGATGGAAATGAGGCTATGACAGGTGAGGACCTTCAGAGGATTGTTATAGAACATAGAACATAGAAAATACAGCACAGAACAGGCCCTTCGGCCCACGATGTTGTGCCGAACCTTTGTCCTAGATTAATCATAGATTATCATTGAATTTACAGTGCAGAAGGAGGCCATTCGGCCCTTTGAGTCTGCACCGGCTCTTGGAAAGAGCACCCTACCCAAACTCAACACCTCCACCCAACACCAAGGGCAATTTGGACATTAAGGGCAATTTATCATTGGCCAATTCACCTAACCCGCACATCTTTGGACTGTGGGAGGAAACCGGAGCACCCGGAGGAAACCCACGCAGACACGGGGAGGACGTGCAGACTCCGCACAGACAGTGACCCAAGCCGGAATCGAACCTGGGACCCTGGAGCTGTGAAGCAATTGTGCTATCCACAATGCTAACATGCTGCCCTTGAGAACAAATGAATCTACACTATATAATTTTACCGTAATCCATGTACCTATCCAATATCTGCTTGAAGGTCCCTAATGTTTCCGACTCAACTACTTCCACAGGCAGTGCATTCCATGCCCCCACTACTCTCTGGGTAAAGAACCTACCTCTGATATCCCTCCTATATCTTCCACCTTTCACCTTAAATTTATGTCCCCTTGTAATGGTTTGTTCCACCCGGGGAAAAAGTCTCTGACTGTCTACTCTATCTATTCCCCTGATCATCTTATAAACCTCTATCAAGTCACCCCTCATCCTTCTCCGTTCTAATGAGAAAAGGCCTAGCACCCTCAACCTTTCCTCGTAAGACCTACTCTCCATTCCAGGCAACATCTTGGTAAATCTTCTTTGCACCTTTTCCAAAGCTTCCACATCCTTCCTAAAATGAGGCGACCAGAACTGTACACAGTACTCCAAATGTGGCCTTACCAAAGTTTTGTACAGCTGCATCATCACCTCACGGCTCTTAAATTCAATCCCTCTGTTAATGAACGCGAGCACACCATAGGCCTTCTTCACAGCTCTATCCACTTGAGTGGCAACTTTCAAAGATGTATGAACATAGACCCCAAGATCTCTCTGCTCTTCCACATTGCCAAGAACTCTACCGTTAACCCTGTATTCCGCATTCATATTTGTCCTTCCAAAATGGACAACCTCACACTTTTCAGGGTTAAACTCCATCTGCCACTTCTCAGCCCAGCTCTGCATCCTATCTATGTCTCTTTGCTGCCGACAACAGCCCTCCTTACTATCCACAACTCCACCAATCTTCGTATCCTCTGCAAATTTACTGACCCACCTTTCAACTCCCTCATCCAAGTCATTCATGAAAATCACAAACAGCAGAGGACCCAGAACTGATCCCTGCGGTACGCCACTGGTAACTGGGATCCAGGCTGAATATTTGACATCCACCACCACTCTCTGACTTCTATCGGTTAGCCAGTTCGTTATCCAACTGGCCAAATTTCCCACTATCCCATGCCTCCTTATTTTCTGCATAAGCCTACCATGGGGAACTTTATCAAATGCCTTACTAAAATCCATGTACACTACATCCACTGCTTTACCTTCATCCACATGCTTGGTCACCTCCTCAAAGAATTCAATAAGATTTGTAAGGCAAGACCTACCCCTCACAAATCCGTGCTGACTATCCCTAATCAATCAGTGTCTTTCCAGATGCTCAGAAATCCTATCCTTCAGTACCCTTTCCATTACTTTGCCTACCACCGAAGTAAGACTAACTGGCCTGTAATTCCCAGGGTTATCCCTAGTCCCTTTTTTGAACAGGGGCACGACATTCGCCACTCTCCAATCCCCTGGTACCACCCCTGTTGACAGTGAGGACGAAAAGATAATTGCCAACGGCTCTGCAATTTCATCTCTTGCTTCCCATAGAATCCTTGGATATATCCCGTCAGGCCCGGGGGACTTGTCTATCCTCAAGTTTTTCAAAATGCCCAACACATCTTCCTTCCTAACAAGTATTTCCTCGAGCTTACCAATCTGTTTCACACTGTCCTCTCCAACAATATCGCCCCTCTCATTTGTAAATACAGAAGAAAAGTACTCGTTCAAGACCTCTCCTATCTCTTCAGACTCAATACACAATCTCCCGCTACTGTCCTTGATCGGACCTACCCTCGCTCTAGTCGTTCTCATATTTCTCACATATGTGTAAAAGGCCTTGGGGTTTTCCTTGATCCTACCCGCCAAAGATTGTTCATGCCCTCTCTTAGCTCTCCTAATCCCTTTCTTCAGTTCCCTCCTGGCTATCTTGTATCCCTCCAATGCCCTGTCTGAACCTGGTTTCCTCAACCTTACATAAGTCACCTTTTTCCTCTTAACAAGACATTCAACCTCTCTTGTCAACCATGGTTCCCTCACTCGACCATCTCTTCCCTGCCTGACAGGGACATACATATCAAGGACACGTAGCACCTGTTCCTTGAACAAGTTCCACATTTCACTTGTGTCCTTCCCTGCCAGCCTATGTTCCCAACTTATGCACTTCAATTCTTGTCTGACAACATCGTATTTACCCTTCCCCCAATTGTAAACCTTGCCCTGTTGCACGTACCTATCCCTCTCCATTACTAAAGTGAAAGTCACAGAATTGTGGTCACTATCTCCAAAATGCTCCCCCACTAACATATCTATCACTTGCCCTGGCTCATTACCCAGTACTAAATCCAATATTGCCCCTCCTCTGGTCAGACAATCTGCATACTGTGTTAGAAAAGCTTCCTGGACACACTGCACAAACAACACCCCATCCAAACTATTTGATCTAAAGAGTTTCCACTCAATATTTGGGAAGTTAAAGTCGCCCATGACTACTACCCTATGACTTCTGCACCTTTCCAAAATCTGTTTCCCAATCTGTTCCTCCACACCTCTGCTACTATTGGGGGGCCTATAGAAAACTCCTAACAAGGTGACTGCTCCTTTCCTATTTCTGACTTCAACCCATACTACCTCAATAGGGTGATACTCCTCGAACTGCCTTTCTGCAGCTGTTATACTATCTCTAATTAATAATGCCACCCCCCCACCTCTTTTACCACCCTCCCTAATCTTATTGAAACATCTATAACCAGGGACCTCCAACAACCATTTCTGCCCCTCTTCTATCCAAGTTTCCGTGATGGCCACCACATCGTAGTCCCAAGTACCGATCCATGCCTTAAGTTCACCCACCTTATTCCTGATGCTTCTTGCGTTGAAGTATACACACTTCAACCCATCTCCGTGCCTGCAAGTACTCTCCTTTGTCAGTGTTCCCTTCCCCACTGCCTCATTACACGCTTTGGCGTCCTGAATATCGGCTACCTTAGTTGCTGGACTACAAATCCGGTTCCCATTCCCCTGCCAAATTAGTTTAAACCCTCCCGAAGAGTACTAAAAAACCTCCCTCCCAGGATATTGGTGCCCCTCTGGTTCAGATGCAACCCGTCCTGCTTGTACAGGTCCCACCTTCCCCAGAATGCGCTCCAATTATCCAAATACCTGAAGCCCTCCCTCCTACACCATTCCTGCAGCCACGTGTTCAACTGCACTCTCTCCCTATTCCTAGCCTCGCTATCACGTGGCACCGGCAACAAACCAGAGATGACAACTCTGTCTGTCCTGGCTTTCAACTACCAGCCTAACTCCCTAAACTTGTTTATTACCTGCACACCCCTTTTTCTACCTATGTCGTTGGTACCAATGTGCACCACAACTTCTGGCTGCTCATCCTCCCCCTGAAGGATCCTGAAGACACGATCCGAGACATCCCTGGCCCTGGCACCCGGGAGGCAACATACCTTCCGGGAGTCTCGCTCGCGACCACAGAATCTCCTATCTATTCCCCTAACCATTGAATCTCCTACAACTATTGCTTTTCTATTCTCCCCCCTTCCCTTCTGAGCCCCAGAGCCAGACTCAGTGTCAGAGACCTGGCCGCTAGGGCCTTCCCCCGGTAGGTCATCCCCCCCAACAGCATCCAAAACGGTATACTTGTTTTGAAGAGGAACGGCCACGAGGGATCCCTGCACTTTCTGCCTGTTTGTTTTTTTCCCCCTGACTGTAACCCAGCTATTCTTGTCCTGTACCTTGTACCTCCTTGTAATTCTTCTCAATCACCCCCTCTGCCTCCCGGATGATCCTAAGTTCATCCAGCTTCAGCTCCAGTTCCCTAACACAGTCTTTGAGGAGCTGAAGTTGGGTGCACTTCCCGCAGGTATAGTCAGTGGGGACACCGGTGGTATCCCTCACCACCCACATCCTACAGGAGGAGCATGTAACTGGCCTAGCCTCCATCCCCTCTTACCTGACAGAATATAGCTGCCCTGTGGACTAACTAGATCTCCGCCCTCCGACCCTGCTCCCAGTCAGCTACACTTTCTGTAAACTCCTGGCTCTCTTCACACTCTTTGCGGAAATGTCAGAAACAAAATGAAAGGAGCACCTTACTCCCTCCTCACCTAACTCCCTCAGTCACCAAACTCTCACTAGCGCACTCAAATGCACCAAATTCAGCACTCCCTCAGTCACCAAACTCTCACTATCGCACTCAAATGCACCAAATTCAGCACTCCCTCGGTCACCAAACTCTCACTATCGCACTCAAATGCACCAAATTCAGCACTCCCTCAGTCACCAAACTCTCACTATCGCACTCAAATGCACCAAATTCAGCACTCCCTCAGTCACCAAACTCTCACTAGCGCACTCAAATGCACCAAATTCAGCACTCCCTCAGTCACCAAACTCTCACTATCGCACTCAAATGCACCAAATTCAGCACTCCCTCGGTCACCAAACTCTCACTATCGCACTCAAATGCACCAAATTCAGCACTCCCTCGGTCACCAAACTCTCACTATCGCACTCAAATGCACCAAATTCAGCACTCAGTGCAAACAAAGTCTGCACTGTAGGGGATCACTTTTATACTGTGAATCTAGCCTCTGAAAACTGGCCTAATCCAATTAATTAATTAACAAGCTCCAGCTGCAAGTGCCTACAAGTAGAAGCCTGTTTAAAGCTTATTGAAAATTCACCTTCTTCTAAACCAAACAGCAACTTTTAAGTTAATTAACTAAATAAAAGAAAGACTAAACTTTAGATAAAAATGAAGCCTTATACTCCCTCGGTCACCAAACTCTCACTATCGCACTCAAATGCACCAAATTCAGCACTCAGTGCAAACAAAGTCTGCACTGTCGGGGATCACTTTTATACTGTGAATCTAGCCTCTGAAAACTGGCCTAATCCACCAAATTATCACCAAGGAGGTAGTGATGGGCAAGCTAATGGGGTTAAAGGTAGACAAGTTCCTGGACCTGATGGAATGCATCCCAGAGTGCTAAAAGAGATGGCTAGGGAAATTGCAAATGCACCAGTGATAATTTACCAAAATTCACTAGACTCTGGGGTGGTCCCGGCGGATTGGAAATTAGCAAACGTGACACCACTGTTTAAAAAAGGAGGTAGGCAGAAAGCGGGTAATTATAGGCCAGTGAGCTTAACTTCGGTAGTGGGAAGATGCTGGAATCTATCATCAAGGAAGAAATAGCGAGGCATCTGGATGGAAATTGTCCCATTGGGCAGACGCAGCATGGGTTCATAAAGGGCAGGTCGTGCCTAACTAATTTAGTGGAATTTTTTGAGGACATTAACAGTGCGGTAGATAACGGGGAGTCAATGGATGTGGTATATCTGGATTTCCAGAAAGTCTTTGACAAGGTGCCACACAAAAGGTTACTGCATAAGATAAAGATGCATGGCATTAAGGGGAAAGTAGTAGCATGGATAGAGGATTGTTTAATTAATAGAAAGCAAAGAGTGGGGATTAATGGGTGTTTCTCTGGTTGGCAATCAGTAGCTAGTGGTGTCCCTCAGGGATCAGTGTTGGGCCCACAACTTTTCACAATTTACATAGATGATTTGGAGTTGGGGACCAAGGGCAATGTGTCCAAGTTTGCAGACGACACTAAGATAAGTGGTAAAGCAAAAAGTGCAGAGGATACTGGAAGTCTGCAGAGGGATTTGGATAGGCTAAGTGAATGGGCTAGGGTCTGGCAGATGGAATACAATGTTGACAAATGTGAGGTTATCCATTTTGGTAGGAATAACAGCAAAAGGGATTATTATTTAAATGATAAAATATTAAAACATGCTGCTGTGCAGAGAGACCTGGGTGTGCTAGTGCATAGACAGCACGGTAGCATTGTGTATAGCACAATTGCTTCACAGCTCCAGGGTCCCAGGTTCGATTCCGGCTTGGGTCACTGTCTGTGCGGAGTCTGCACATCCTCCCCGTGTGTGCGTGGGTTTCCTCCGGGTGCTCCGGTTTCCTCCCACAGTCCAAAGATGTGCAGGTTAGGTGGATGGGCCATGATAAATTGCCCTTAGTGTCCAAAATTGCCCTTAGTGTTGGGTGGGGTTACTGGGTTATGGTGATAGGGTGGAGGTGTTGACTTTGGGTAGGGTGCTCTTTCCAAGAGCCGGTGCAGACTCGATGGGCCGAATGGCCTTCTTCTGCACTGTAAATTCTATGATAATCTATGCATGAGTCGCAAAAAGTTGGTTTTCAGGTGCAACAGGTGATTAAGAAGGCAAATGGAATTTTGTCCTTCATTGCTAGAGGGATGGAGTTTAAGACTAGGGAGGTTCTGCTGCAATTGTATAAGGTTTTAGTGAGGCCACACCTGGAGTATTGTGTTCAGTTTTGGTCTCCTTACTTGAGAAAGGACGTACTGGCACTGGAGGGTGTGCAGAGGAGATTCGCTAGGTTAATCCCAGAGCTGAAGGGGTTGGATTACGAGGAGAGGTTGAGTAGACTGGGACTGTACTCGTTGGAATTTAGAAGGATGAGGGGGGATCTTATAGAAACATATAAGATTATGAAGGGAATAGATAGGATAGATGCGGGCAGGTTGTTTCCACTGGCGGGTGAAAGCAGAACTAGGGGGCATAGCCTCAAAATAAGGGGAAGTAGACTTAGGACTGAGTTTAGGAGGAACTTCTTCACCCAAAGGGTTGTGAATCTATGGAATTCCTTGCCCAGTGAAGCAGTAGAGGCTCCTTCATTAAATGTTTTTAAGATAAAGATAGATAGTTTTTTGAAGAATAAAGGGATTAAGGGTTATGGTGTTCGGGCCGGAAAGTGGAGCTGAGTCCACAAAAGATCAGCCATGATCTCATTGAATGGTGGAGCAGGCTCGAGGGGCCAGATGGCCTACTCCTGCTCCTAGTTCTTATGTTCTTATGTAAAACAAGTTTTGCGTCTCATCGTTCCTTATTTAACCTTGCAGCGCTGACCTTTTTAAAATCTACTTGCCCTTGGGATGTGAGTGACAACAGCAGGGCAGTATTCATTTTCCATCTCCTAGTTGCCCTCGAGCCAGCCAGACAGTGCGGTGAGCCTGGGGTCATAGCTCGGACATGACTGGATAGGGGTGGTGAAGTTCCCTTGCAATTGTGAAAATACGGCACACAGGGAGATCCTGTTTTGCCCATCCCACCTGTCCTGGCTCTTTGATTGCGCTGTCCGATTGGACCCTCTCCCCTGTTCTTCGAGTCAAAGAATCATAGAGAGATACAGCGCAGAATGAGGCCATTCAACTCACTGTGCCCAGGTCTTTGGTCGAAAATTCCCATTCATTCCACCCCACAGCCCTTAGTTCTTCTCCCCTTCAAAAAATGTTACTACTCTATTGTAAAGTTAATGGTGAATCTGTTTGCACCTCCCCGTCAGGCAGTGCATTCCAGATCATTTCTTTTTTCATAAATTTAGAGTACCCAATTCTTTCTTTTCCAATTAAGGGGCAATTTAGCGTGGCCAATCCACCAACCCTGCACATATTTTGAGTTTGTGGGGGTGAGTCCCCCACAGACACAGGGAGACTGTGCAAACTCCACACGGACAGTGACCTGGGGCTGATTACGACCCTGGGACCTCGGCGCCGTGAGGCAGCAGTGCTAACCACCGCGCCACCCTGCATTCCAGATCATAACAACTTGCTGTGTAAAAAAAACTGTTTCCTCATGTTGCCTCCAGTTAGAGTCATGGAGAGTCAACACTGCGCTTCAGGAAGGATGTCAAAGCCTCGGAGAGAATGAAGAGAAGGAGCGGGATTTTCTGGACGTTCCCACTGGCGGGATCTTCTGGTCCCGCTAAATCAAACCCCGCCCCCCCCCCTCCCCGCCCCCCCCCCCCCCCCCACTCCCTCCGCGGCAGGCTTCCCGGCGGCAGGGTGGACAGTACCTTCAAAATGCCACAGACCTCGGCAGAGTTTCGAACCCCTCCCGACGCTTGGAGGTGCCGCCAAACTTTACAAAATAATCTGCCACTGGGTGGAGGGGCTCAGACCCCCTTTGCTGGTACATTTATAATAGCTTCATGTGTTAGTCGAATGCAGCTGCTGATCTGCTTAAATATAGAGGAGCGGGGGGTCGGGGACATTTCCAGCTGTGTCGCCCAGGTTGTGGTCTGAAGCGGCAGAGTTGACAGGGTGACACCCAGGCAGATACCATACCGTGCTCGTGATTCACTTTGGCAGCTTGCCATCCAGTGTCCCGATTTCGGCGGCAGCGGTGCGCAGGGGCCTTCTTGGATGTGAGTAGCGTATTTAAAAGCCTTACCTTTACAGGAGCAGCCCTTTGGATTTTGGCGGCAGCGGTGCGCAGGGGCCTTCTGGGAGGTGAGTACTTACTTTAAAAAGCCTTGCCTTTACAGGAGCAGCCCTTTGGATTTCGGCGGCAGCGGTGCGCAGGGGCCTTCTTGGAGGTGAGTAGCGTATTTAAAAGCCTTACCTTTACAAGAGCAGCCCTTTGGATTTCGGCGGCAGCGGTGCGCAGGGGCCTTCTGGGAGGTGAGTACTTACTTTAAAAAGCCTTGCCTTTACAGGAGCAGCCCTTTGGATTTCGGCGGCAGCGGTGCGCAGGGGCCTTCTTGGAGGTGAGTCGTGTATTTAAAAGCCTTGCCTGGTCCCGTGTCTGTTCTTCTTTTCTGTTTTATTTGTTTTTATATAAGGCGGGAACCGGAAGTTCGACCCGCGGACCTCTGGCAAGTCCCACCCCCCCCCAACCAATAGATTCTGGTGGAGAGGAAACCCGAGACACTACACGTGTAGTGTCTCCCACCCGCCCTCCTCCTCTAACCTAATAATAAGACCCATTGGTGTAAGGTAAGTGCCATATTATATTATTATTATATTATTAGCATTTTGCAGGTCAAGGTTCGGAGGTGGAGGAGCAGTCTCTGTCAGCGAGAGAACCTGAGAACATCTAAGACACTCAGAAGGTAAGAAGGTAAGTAAGTTATTTTTACTTTTATACCTTTTTTCAAATTGTGTGTGTCGGGGGGAAACTAAAGTGACATCACAGAAAAGCTGTGGCCAGAGTGGCTGGTTGGGATTCTAACCTAAATTTTTAAAAAATTTGAGTATTTGGAAACTAATTAAACATAATAACTTAATTATAATTTAGAGGATATCTAAGCCAGAGATCGGAGAGTATTATAGTTAGCTATCGCATTTCTATTAGAAATCTAGTGCTAGGAAACAGATAGTTGACAGTAACTTTGAAATTTTAAAAAAAGTATTTTAAAAAAAGACAAATTTTAATTTTAATTAATTGACGCAATGTCAGTTAGAGGGGTGCTGTGCTCTGACTGTGAGATGTGGCAGGTCCGGGAGGCTTCCAGCGTCCCGGATGGCTTCATCTGCAGAAAGTGCACCCAACTGGAGCTCCTCACAGACCGCATGGTTCGGTTGGAGCAGCAATTGGATGCACTTAGGAGCATGCAGGTGGCGGAAAGCGTCATAGATCGCAGTTATGTAAATGTGGTCACACCCAAGGTGCAGGCAGAGAAATGGGTGACCACCAGAAAGGGCAGGCAGTCAGTGCAGGAATCCCCTGTGGTTGTCCCCCTCTCGAACAGATATACCCCTTTGGATACTGTCGGGGGGGATAGCCTACCAGGGGAAAACAGCAGCAGCCAGAGCAGTGGCACCACGGCTGGCTCTGATGTTCAGAAGGGAGGGTCAAAGCGCAGAAGAGTAATAGTAATAGGCGACTCTATAGTCAGGGGCACAGATAGGCGCTTCTGTGGACGTGAAAGAGACTCCAGGATGGTATGTTGCCTCCCTGGTGCCAGGGTCCAGGATGTCTCCGAACGGGTAGAGGGAATCCTGAAGGGGGAGGGCAAACAGGCAGAGGTCGTTGTACATATTGGTACTAACGACATAGGCAGGAAGGGGCATGAGGTCCTGCAGCAGGAGTTCAGGGAGCTAGGCAGAAAGTTAAAAGACAGGACCTCGAGGGTTGTAATCTCGGGATTACTCCCTGTGCCACGTGCCAGTGAGGCTAGAAATAGGAAGATAGAGCAGATAAACACGTGGCTAAACAGCTGGTGTAGGAGGGAGGGTTTCCATTATCTGGACCACTGGGAGCTCTTCCAGGGCAGGTGTGACCTGTATAAGAAGGACGGGTTGCATCTAAACCGGAGAGGCATAAATATCCTGGCCGCGAGGTTTGCTAGTGTCACACGGGAGGGTTTAAACTAGTATGGCAGGGGGGTGGGCACGGGAGCAATAGGTCAGAAGGTGAGAGCATTGAGGGAGAACTAGGGAATAGGGACAGTGTGGCTCTGAGGCAGAGCAGACGGGGAGAAGTTGCTGAACACAGCGGGTCTGGTGGCCTGAATTGCATATGTTTTAATGCAAGGAGCATTACGGGTAAGGCAGATGAACTTAGAGCTTGGATTACTACTTGGAACTATGATGTTGTTGCAATTACAGAGACCTGGTTGAGGGAAGGGCAGGATTGGCAGCTAAACGTTCCAGGATTTAGATGTTTCAGGCGGGATAGAGGGGGATGTAAAAGGGGAGGTGGAGTTGCGCTACTTGTTCGGGAGAATATCACAGCTATACTGCGAGAGGACACCTCAGAGGGCAGTGAGGCTATATGGGTAGAGATCAGGAATAAGAAGGGTGCAGTCACAATGTTGGGGGTATACTACAGGCCTCCCAACAGCCAGCGGGAGATAGAGGAGCAGGTAGGTAGACAGATTTTGGAAAAGAGTAAAAACAACAGGGTTGTGGTGATGGGAGACTTCAACTTCCCCAATATTGACTGGGACTCACTTAGTGCCAGGGGCTTAGACGGGGCGGAGTTTGTAAGGAGCATCCAGGAGGGCTTCTTAAAACAATATGTAAACAGTCCAACTAGGGAAGGGGCGGTACTGGACCTGGTATTGGGGAATGAGCCCGGCTAGGTGGTAGATGTTTCAGTAGGGGAGCATTTCGGTAACAGTGACCACAATTCAGTAAGTTTTAAAGTGCTGGTGGACAAGGATAAGAGTGGTACTAGGGTGAATATGCTAAATTGGGGGAAGGCTAATTATACAATATTAGGCGGGAACTAAAGAACCTAGATTGGGGGCGGATGTTTGAGGGTAAATCAACATCTGACATGTGGGAGGCTTTCAAGTGTCAGTTGAAAGGAATTCAGGACTGACATGTTCCTGTGAGGAAGAAAGATAAATACGGCAATTTTCGGGAACCTTGGATGACGAGTGATATTGTAGGCCTCGTCAAAAAGAAAAAGGAGGCATTTGTCAGGGCTAAAAGGCTGGGAACAGACAAAGCCTGTGTGGCATATAAGGAAAGTAGGAAGGAACTTAAGCAAGGAGTCAGGAGGGCTAGAAGGGGTCACGAAAAGTCATTAGCAAATAGGGTTAAGGAAAATCCCAAGGCTTTTTACACGTACATAAAAAGCAAGAGGGTAGCCAGGGAAAGGGTTGGCCCACTGAAGGATAGGCAAGGGAATCTATGTGTGGAGCCAGAGGAAATGGGCGAGGTACTAAATGAATACTTTGCATCAGTATTCACCAAAGAGAAGGAATTGGTAGATGTTGAGTCTGGAGAAGGGGGTGTAGATAGCCTGGGTCACATTGTGATCCAAAAAGACGAGGTGTTGGGTGTCTTAAAAAATATTAAGGTAGATAAGTCCCCAGGGCCTGATGGGATCTACCCCAGAATACTGAAGGAGGCTGGAGAGGAAATTGCTGAGGCCTTGACAGAAATCTTTGGATCCTCGCTGTCTTCAGGGGATGTCCCGGAGGACTGGAGAATAGCCAATGTTGTTCCTCTGTTTAAGAAGGGTAGCAAGGAAAATCCCGGGAACTACAGGCCGGTGAGCCTTACTTCAGTGGTAGGGAAATTACTGGAGAGAATTCTTAGAGACAGGATCTACTCCCATTTGGAAGCAAATGGACGTATTAGTGAGAGGCAGCACGGTTTTGTGAAGGGGAGGTCGTGTCTCACTAACTTGATAGAGTTTTTCGAGGAGGTCACTAAGATGATTGATGCAGGTAGGGCAGTAGATGTTGTCTATATGGACTTCAGTAAGGCCTTTGACAAGGTCCCTCATGGTAGACTGGTACAAAAGGTGAAGTCACACGGGATCAGGGGTGAACTGGCAAGGTGGATACAGAACTGGCTAGGCCATAGAAGGCAGAGGGTAGCAATGGAGGGATGCTTTTCTAATTGGAGGGCTGTGACCAGTGGTGTTCCACAGGGATCAGTGCTGGGACCTTTGCTCTTTGTAGTATATATAAATGATTTGGAGGAAAATGTAACTGGTCTGATTAGTAAGTTTGCAGACGACACAAAGGTTGGTGGAATTGCGGAAAGCGATGAGGACTGTCTGAGGATACAGCAGGATTTAGATTGTTTGGAGACTTGGGCGGAGAGATGGCAGATGGAGTTTAATCCGGACAAATGTGAGGTAATGCATTTTGGAAGGTCTAATGCAGGTAGGGTATATACAGTGAATGGTAGAACCCTCAAGAGTATTGAAAGTCAAAGAGATCTAGGAGTACAGGTCCACAGGTCATTGAAAGGGGCAACACAGGTGGAGAAGGTAGTCAAGAAGGCATACGGCATGCTTGCCTTCATTGGCCGGGGCATTGAGTATAAGAATTGGCAAGTCATGTTGCAGCTGTATAGAACCTTAGTTAGGCCACACTTGGAGTATAGTGTTCAGTTCTGGTCGCCACACTACCAGAAGGATGTGGAGGCTTTAGAGAGGGTGCAGAAGAGATTTACCAGAATGTTGCCTGGTATGGAGGGCATAAGCTATGAGGAGCGATTGAATAAACTCGGTTTGTTCTCACTGGAACGAAGGAGGTTGAGGGGCGACCTGATAGAGGTATACAAAATTATGAGGGGCATAGACAGAGTGGATAGTCAGAGGCTTTTCCCCAGGGTAGAGGGGTCAATTACTAAGGGGCATAGGTTTAAGGTGAGAGGGGCAAGGTTTAGAGTAGATGTACGAGGCAAGTTTTTTACGCAGAGGGTAGTGGGTGCCTGGAACTCGCTACCGGAGGAGGTAGTGGAAGCAGGGACGATAGGGACATTTAAGGGGCATCTTGACAAATATATGAATAGGATGGGAATAGAAGGATACGGACCCAGGAAGTGTAGAAGATTGTAGTTTAGTCGGGCAGTATGGTCGGCACGGGCTTGGAGGGCCGAAGGGCCTGTTCCTGTGCTGTACATTTCTTTGTTCTTTGTTCTTTTGTCCCCCCACAGTGTCCCGCCCCCCCCCCCCCCCACACAGCCCCCTTTGAATCCCTCCCCCCCCACACCAAGCCTGTTGGGAGGTCAAAATAGAGTTAGTTCAATGAAAGCTGTAATTTTGTCATACTCAATGCACAACACAATATAAAGATGGTGACGAAGATGGCATGTGTAGTCTAATGGTCTGGCATAGAATGGGCTAATGTGGGACTGGATACAGTACTGCCCAAGATGTGATGTAACGGGACACATGAGTCGAGTGGGATGTGGACAGAGGTGTGTTTATCATAGAATCATAGAATTTATAGTGCAGAAGGAGGTCATTCTGCCCATCGAGTCTGCACCGGCCCTTGGAAAGAGCACCCTACTTAAGCCCACACCTCCACCCTATCCCTGTAACCCATGCTTGCAGAGCCAAGCATAGAGACAACTCCTAGCTTAGACCTTATGGGGCTGGTTTAGCACACTGGGCTAAATCGCTGGCTTTTAAAGCAGATCCATGCAGGCCAGCAGCACGGTTCGATTCCTGTACCAGCCTCCCCGAACAGGTGCCGGAATGTGGTGACTAGGGGCTTTTCACAGTAACTTCATTTGAAGCCTACTTGTGACAATAAGCGATTTTCATTTCATTTCATTTCAAATAGGTTTAGTTAATAATGATACAAGACTCAGAACCTCTTCATGGGGTCCGAACAAACATTACACAACGGGATGGAATTTTCTTTCACATTGAATTTGGGAAAGTCAGGACTGAAGAACATTGTGACACATATTTGGAGCTTCCAGCGTTCACATTGAGGGAATCGGAGCAGTTTGAATGATTGCTCTGTGTGCACAGTGAGTCAGCATAGTATGCAATTGAAAAATTGCAGTGAAGGTATATTTGGGGACAATAGGAGTTTTCAACAATAACAAAGAGGACATCAAAGAAAGGATACACATTCGGCTGAAAGCAAATTGAATAAGCGATGAGCATTCTCATCATGATGGGGCAGATGCTTTCAAGCCGATCTCTAACCAATGTTACCTGTGAGATCCCAGTGCTATGGACTATTCCAAAATCAATCAGATTCTGGACCCATGTCATGGCATGACTAAGGGTGAGATTATGCTCAGAATTGCAACTCATGAAAGAATACAGTTGTGAAGAGAGAGCGTTGCAGATTACATTCTTGAATTAAAGGAGATTTCATTGCTGTGGATATGACACAAACGTAAAAATCAACCTCAGAGGCACATTTGTAGTCCTAAAAGACAATAAAATCCAGGCCAAGCTTTTGAGTAAAAAGACTAAGTTGATGTAGAAGGAGGTCTGCGATGAGGCCACCACCATGGAAATGGCAGAAAGAGATAGTTGCAAATTGCAAGGAAGTTCTGTTCCATTCATTTCAGTGAGAGTCCGGCTAAGGATCCCAAGTTCACTGACTCAAAGTTAGAGATGTCGGTGCTAGAAGTGGTTAGCACTGCTGCCTCACAGAACCAGGGACATGGGTTTGATTCCGACCTCGGGTGACTGTCTGTGTGGAGTTTGCCCTTTCTCCCCATGTGTGCGTGGGTTTCCTCCGGGTGGCTCTGGTTTCCTCCCACAGTCCAAAGATGTGCAGGTTGGATGGATTAGCCATGTTAAATTGCACCGGGATAGGGTGGGGGATTGGGCCTAGGATTAGGTTTGTAATGCAGATCAAGGCAGCAGCGCGGGTTCAATTCCCGTACCGGCCTCCCCGAACAGGCTCCGGATTTTGGCGGCGAGGGGCTTTTCACAGTAACTTCACTGAAGCCTACTTGTGACAATAAGCACTTGTTATTATTATTATTATTATTATTAGGTCGGGTGCTCTTACAGAAGGCTGGTGCAGACTCAATGGGCCGAATGGCCTCTTTCTGCGTTGTCGGAATTCGATGCTTCTATGCTTCTATTGTTGCCATGATAACGACCAACCATTTTTAAATGCCCCCCACCCCATTTCCAGTCAACGTTCTCATCTGGGGAAAGATCGGTTATATCCAGACAACATGAAGGAGTAGAGGAAGTTGTAATGCTCCAGATCATGGTGAAGTTCTAGGTTTCAACCATGTATCAGGTCGCGGTTGTGGCAGGTTTAAAGCTAGTTCAGGAGTCTGGCAATCCTCGGATGAGCATATGGTAAATGTGTAAACAGAGGTTTATACTGTCGAGCAGGAAGATCAAGTTGTACTCGGAGAGCAAGAAATACAGCACATGGAGTGAGGGGGCTGAAACCCTGACAGTACCCACAGAGAGTACAAGAAATCTATAAGTCACTTTATCTTGATGTGGGCTTGACTAAGTTTTCCAATAACCGCCTTCATGTTAAATTGCCCGAAAGTGTCCAAAGGTTGTGTCCAGTTGCAGGGTTAAGGCGGAGTATTGAACCTAGGTAGGGCGTCTTTGGAAGGGCCTGTGTGTATTTGATGGGCCGAATGGCCTCCTATTGCACCTTAGGTATTCTATGATTCTAAGACCATCGTATCACTTGGTATCGAATGGTGCTGCCGAAAGAAGAGTATTAATTGCGAAGAGGTCTTTGACAAAGTATCTGCAGGTGAGAAGCTCAGCAGTTATTCCCTTGCTTTTCTCTGACACAGCCTGGACAGTTTTCTGTTCTCTTACAGAATAACCTATAGCCATCTGGGATGGCCACTTCCAACTAGGTACAGAGAAACCCGCAAAGCCTGGCGGGTAAAATTGACAAGCCAAGACCCAGGCAGGCTCAGAGCTTGAAATGCATATTCGTAAGCCAGAGGTCCAGGCGGTATCAAAACTCCGTCCAATTAGCATTGTAATGGGGCCGATTATAATTTGATGGCCCATCTTCACCAAAACAAAGGACTGGTACTCAAGCAACCGGGACAGTCCCAGACATTTCGGCGCCAATCCCTGTCCAAGGGAAACGCAAACAACGGGGTCAGTGACCGCTTGGGACACACCCAGCCACCCAGATCCCCGCCCACTTATTGGCTAAGGAATCAAACGGTGTGATCAGGGATTACCCAATTAGTAAGGCCCAAATCGAAGGACCGCCCAAAAGAGCGCGAAAACCCTTCGCGTATAAGAAGAAGAGTTTGCCATATGCTCGCTCTCTCTTGGTCTTGGTACCCCGGTCACGGCCATCGCCAATTGCAGCAACACCAGAAGCAAGTTCGAGTTCAACGCCCGCTACCAGACGGACGAGCCCAGCCGAGCAGCAGTTACTCCTTCGAACCCGATAGATCCAGAATCGAACAGCGGCCACTGTTTCTCTGACCTAAGCCGGGTGCCCGAAGTTAAGCACAGGTTGTCTTAGGAGTAGGTGTAGTTAACTAGTAGTTTATGTTGCATAATTAATTGTGTGTGTAAATAAAGTACCCTTGACCTTGAACTAACTAACTGGTGTTTGGCTCTTTGATCGATACCGGGTTGAAACTTGTGGTGGTATCATTCGATACCTGGCGACCCTAAGCATTAAGACATAGTTAACACAGAAATAAGGGCAAATTCACTGATTGCCATAATTGGAACAGAGCCACAGATGGACAAAGTAAAAGAAACGCGCAACAAACCCCACAGCCTACAACAGATTACTCACCTTACAAGTCAGTGTTCACATATATTCCGAGGGCAAGGTTTAGTTTGCTTAAGCCTGACGTCGATAGCAAAATCAGGCAAAGTGAAGATGAGTCATGCTACACAAGGCATGAAATGTAAAGAGTTCAGCGCTGGTCAGAAGGTGATGGTGGAACATCAGCAAGGTGATACGGAGAAGTACGGGGTTGGAGTTATTGTAAAGAAATGAGGTACACTCACAATTTCTTTATTAATTTGCGGGATATGGATGTCGCTGGCTAGTCCAGCATTTATAGTCCATCCCTTGTTTCCCTCGAGAAGGTGGTGGTGAGCTTCTTCAACCGCTGCAGTCCCTGGCACGTAGGTGCATCCACTGT
Organism: Scyliorhinus torazame; assembly: GCF_047496885.1. Lineage (NCBI taxonomy): Eukaryota > Metazoa > Chordata > Chondrichthyes > Carcharhiniformes > Scyliorhinidae > Scyliorhinus > Scyliorhinus torazame. Next base: position 328,978,818 of record NC_092710.1, read on the forward strand.
GCTGTCAGGGAGGGAGTTCCAGGATTTTGGCTCAGCGATAGTGAAGGAACAGCGATTTATTTCCAAGTCAGGAATATGAGTGGCTTTGAGGGGAATCTCTTGGTGTTCCCATGTGACTGCTGCCCTTGTCCTTCTAGATGATTACACTTGTGGGTTGGGAAGGTGCTGCCTAAAGTTCCTGCAGTGTATCTTGTAGATGGTACACACAGTGGCACTGTTCATCGGTGGAAGGAGGAGCAATCAAGCGGGCTGCTTTATCCTGGATGGTGTCGAGCTTCTTCAGTGTTGTTGGAGTTGCACTCATCCAGCAAGTGGAGAGTATTCCATCACACTCCTGACTTGTGCCTTGTAGGTGATGGGCAGGCTTTGGTGAGTCAGGAGGTGAGATATTTGCTGCAAATGTCTAGCCTCTGAGCCGCTCTTGCAGGCACAGTATTAATGTGGGTGGTCCAGTTCAGTTTTTGATCAATGGTAACCCCCAGGATGTTGATTGTGGGGGATTCAGCGATGGTAATGTCACTGAATGTCAAAGGGCAATGGCTAGATCCTCTCTTGTTGGAGATGGTCATTGCCTGGCACTTGTGTGGACTGAATGTTATTTGCCACTTATCAGCCCAAGCCAGGATATTGTCCAGGTTTTTCTGTATTTGGACATGGACTGCTTCATTATCTGAGGAGTCCTGAGAAGTGCTGAACATTGTGCAGTCATCGGCAAAGATCCCCACTTCTGATCGCATGATGGAAGGAAGATCATTGATGAAGCAGCTGAAGATGGTTGGGCCCAGGACACTAACCTGAGGAACTCCGACAGTGATAAAGGACAATCCAGCACAGGAACAGGCCCTTCGGCCCTCCAAGCCTGTGCCGATGTCCGGGAACTGAGACAATTGTCCTCCAACCGCCATAAACCAAAGAATCCCTACAGTGCAGTAGAAGGCCATTTGGCCCATCGAGTCTGGACCGAAAGAGCGCGCTACCTGGGCCTACACCCCCTCCCTATCCCCATAACCCAGTAACCCGATCTAACCTTTGGACATTAAGGGGCAATTTAACATGGTCAATCCACCTAACCTGCACATCGTTGGACTGTGGGAGGAAACCAGAGAACCCACTTAAACGTGGAATTAGGAGGGCTAAAATGGGCCTTCAATTGTCTTTATCAAATATAGTCAAGGAGAATCCCAAGACTTTTTCTGCATATATTAGGAGCAAGATAGAAAGAATAGGCCCTCTCAAGGATAATGGAGGGAATTTATGTGTGGAACCACAGGAAGTGGATGATATCCTTAATGAGTACTTTGTATTGATATTCACCAGGGAGATGGGCATGATGAATATTGAGGTCAGGGATGGGTGGGTGAGCGCTCTTGAGAATGTCAATATCTCGAAGGAGGAAGTGTTGAGATCCTAAATTGCATTCAGGTGGACAAGTAACCGGGGCCGGATGGGATCTATCCCAGATTACTACGGGAGGCAAGGGGAGAAATAGCTGGGACCTTACCAGATATCTTCACATCCTCTTTGGCCACAGGTGAGGTTCCAGAGGACTGGAGAATAGCCAATTATATTCCCTTGTTTAAGAAAGGAAGCAGGGATAATTCAGCAAATTATAGGCCTGTGAGCCTGACATCAGTGGTGGGGAGGTTTTTGGAAAAGATACTGAGGGACAGGATGTATGCACATTTGGAGGAAAATAGACTAGTTAGTGACAGGCAGCATGGTTTTGTACGGGGAAGGTGCTTGCATGCTTGCATTCATCAGCCGGGGCATTGAGTACAAGTGTTGGGAAATCATGTTGCAGCTATATAAAACCTTGGTTAGGCCGCATTTGGACAATTGCATACAGTTCTGGTCACCACATTATCAGAAGGATGTAGAAGCTATGGAGCGAGTGCAAAGAAAGTTCACCAGGATGTTGCCAAGTGTTGGCTATGAGGAGAGGTTGAATAAACCAGGATTGTTTGCACACAAACCCGGGTCACTGGCGCTGTGATGTAGCAGTGCTACCCACTGTGCCACTCACGCTTATTGTTCTGACCTCAACTAGAACATTTCCCAATGACCCTGAAAACTCAGGTTTTTCTCCTGCAATGCTTCTTCCACTGAAAATGTCAAGTTATGGTAGGAAGGATAAAGGAGCTGAATACTTTTAAAATAGACAAAGACTGCAGAGAGCTGCAGCACAGAGGGATTTTGGGGTCGTCGTGTATTAATCATAAAAGGCTAGCATGCAGGTTCGGAAGGCAATAGGGAAGGCAATTGGAATGTTTGTCATTATTTCAATGGGAATGGAGTATAAAAATAGGGAAGTCTTGATAGAACAATAAAAGGTACCAGTTAGACCATATCTGCTGTGAACAGTTTTGATCCCCTTATCTCGGGAAAGATATACTGTAATTGGAGACAGTCCAGAAAAGGTCCGTTTGGTTGATCCTGGGTATGGAGGGATTTTCCAATGAGAAGTTGAGTAGATTGGGCCTGTACTCACTGGGAATCAGAGAATGAGCAGCAATCGTATTGAGACATAGGATTCTCAGGGGACTTGAGAGGGTAGATGCTGAGAGGTTGTTTCCACTTGTAAGAGAGGGTATAATCTCAGATTAACGGGCCACCCACTGAAGACAGAGGTGAGGATGAATTTCTTCTTTCAGGCAGTAGTGAACCTCTGGCATTCTTTACCACAGAGGGCTGTAGAGCAGTGTTTTGCCCGGGACCCATTCTTACCAACTGGCCATCCTTTGCGACTCATGCCAGCCGACCTTCACGACCCACACCTCCCAACCTTTGGGACCCATGCCACCCAAACTTTGCGACCCACCAGTTTCTCTTACTGTAACAGGTAAATGCGTTGTCCTCACGATCTCACTTGCTTTGTAATTCAATATTACATTTCTGCTGAGGACTTCAGCTGATGGTTTAAGATCTCACAACACCCATTGAAAAAAATCAAAGGTTTGTTCTTGAACTCCCCATGCTTCATCTTGAAATGCAGTTTGAGGGTTTTAATCTTTCATCTGTCAGTACTTCCCTGCAGATAACACACATGAGCTTTGTATCCTGATTTGCACTGGCACAATTATTAAACCTATACCTCAAGAAATCACCTTTATGCTGTTTTGATTTCCTGATTTCAGCTTCTTCTTAATGGATTGTGTTATGTTTTGTATTGGGCCATGGTAAAGATGACTCAGAACATTGAGTTCTTTGACTCGTAGTATAGTTTATTAACAAAGTGAACACGTGGAAAGATAACTAACCAACTATCATACAAACGGTAATGAATAATGGAACTCTCCTGGAACTACTTCTAATGCGACTGTCCTCTGGTACAACTTACTGCCAACTGCCGTATCTCTGACGCGCAAGGTGCATCTCTATCGCCACCTGCTGGTCGGAGGTAAAGTAGATAACTGTATACATTAATGTGTATATGCATGTCACCACAGGTTGTTCACCAGAGACCCTGGAGCTCACATCAGCACCGCTGACAACTCCAAAATGGAGGAATCTCTCTCGTGCCCAGAGCACATGATGTCAGTGCACCTGCTCTCTGCTGCTGCTTCTGGAGAGAAGACTCAGGGCCTACACAATGCTGAGGGGTTACACATGCGCGGAACGGCCGGCATCCTGAAAGTCGGTCGTGGCCGTTGGGCACATCATCCATGATCGGGAACACCACGACTGATTGCTCCTGACCCTCTTGACACCTGCCCGCAACCCACCCATAGGTCGCGACCCTGAGTTTCAAAATGACTGCTGCAGAGACTGGATCATTAAGTATGTTCAAGGCTTTGATAGACAGATTTTCAATCAGTAAGGGAATCAAGAGTTATGGGGCTCCGGTAGGAATGTGGAGCTGAGGACTTTATCAGATCAGTCACGATCTCAGTGGATTTTGAAGCAGACTCGATGGGCCGAATTACCTACTTTTGCTCTTACATCTTCTGATCCCTGATTATTCTGCTCTGTACTGCTATTTCTGTACTCACTCGCATACTGGGAATAATCCAGAGGGAATTGAACCTGAGAATAAATTGAGAAAGGAGGGAGGCAAAACTTGAAATAAAAGGCAGAAAATTAGTAAGTGAGAATGTAGAGTCGAGGAACTAAAGATCTGGATCTACTTTTAATGCAACTGTCCTCTGGTACAACTTACTGCCAACTGCCGTATCTCTGGCACACATGGTACATCTCTATCGCCACCTGCTGGTCAGAGGTCACATAGAAAATGGAAACAAAGGAATTGTTTAGAGATTAGTGTTGTACCCTAGTGTTGTATACCGATGCAAAAAAGGCCAGTAGATAGAGCATATGAGGGCACAGATTAACATTTGGGAGTAAGCACTAACAGTCTTACTGAAACCTGGCTGAAAGCAGGGAGGAATCAGCTCAACATTCCTGGTTGCAGAATTTTCAGACTGGAGAGAGAGTGCGCAAACAAAAAAAGGGAGGGTTACAATATTGGTCAAAGAAACAATTGAACAATCGCTACTCTGTGGAGGGATGATAAGCCAGAAGGAGCAACAAATGAAGCCATATGAGTTGAATGGAGGAACAAAAAAGAGCCATCACATTGCTGGGCGTATATTATAAATATGGGGAGAAAGTGAAGGGCAGATATGCAGACAAATCTCTGAAAAGTGCAGAGAGCAAAGGCTGATTTCAATTCTTTTATTAGTTCAGGGGAAGTGGGCGTCGCTGGTTAGGCCGGCATTTATTACCCATTCCCAGTTGCCCTTCAGAAGGAGGTGGTGAGTTGCCTTCTAATAATAATCACTTATTGTCACAAGTAGGCTTCAATTAAGTTATTGTGAAAAGCCCCTAGTCGCCACATTCCGGCACCTGTTCGGGGAGGCCGGTACGGGAATTGAACCCGCGCTGCTGGCATTGTTCTGCATTGCAAGCCAGCTGTTTAGCCCACTGTACTAAACCAGCCCCTTGAGGTGCACCCATAATGCTGTTAGGGAGGGAGTTCCAGGATGTTGCCCCAGCGACAGTGAAGGAACGGCGATGTATTTCCAAGTCAGGGTGGTGAGTTTCTTGGAGGGGAACCTCCAGGTGGTGGGGTGCCCAGGTATCTGCTGCTCTTGTCCTTCTGGATGGTAGTGGTCGTGGGTTTGGAAGGTGAGTTACTGCAGTGCATCTTATAGATGGTACACACCTTAATATCAACTGGCATAATTTAACATTACAAAAAAAAATAATCTTCTTTGTCACAAGTAGGCTTACATTAACACTGCAATGAAGTTACTGTGAAAAGCCCCTAGTCACCACATTCCGGCACCTGTTCGGGTCACAGAGGGAGAATTCAGAATGTCCAAATTACCTAATAGCACGTCTTTCGGGACTTGTGGGAGGAAACCGGAGCACCCGGAGAAAACCAACGCAGACACGGGGAGAACGTGCAGACTCCACACAGACAGTAAGGGGGACAGAGAATTCTTACAGCCCATTCAGCAGCATTTTTTAACCTGTACTTTCTAAGTCCCAAAAGAGAAGGGACAATCCCACATTTAGTTTGAGGAAATGAAAGTGGGCAGGTGCAAGGAGCATCAGAGGGAAAGCTTTATGCTGGTAGTGTTCATAATTCAGTTCATTTTTGTGAGTTCAGTAAAGTAATAACTCATGATCAAATGTAACGGTTTTAAAAAAGACAATTTTTTCTAGGCTGAGGGCACTTTGGTAAAAGTGGACTGGAATCAGCTATCTGAAGGTCAATGAGTGTCAGAAAAGCGGGAGGCATTCAAGGACCAATATGTTCCCAAAAAGGAAATGGGCGCATCTCACTAATCCTCAGTTTAGGAGCGATTAAATGGGATAACATGAGGTGTGAATGTAAGAATAACAGTCATTCAAATGCAAAGTAGTTCAGAAAGAAATAAGAAAAAACAAAATCAGCAAAAAAGTCCCACACAACGGCAGCACAGTGGCGCAGTGGTTAGCACTGCTGCCTCATGCCGCCGAGGATCCGGGTTCGATCCCGGCCCCGGTCACTGTTCGTGTGGAGTTTGCACATTCTCCCCATGTCTGCGTGGGTCTCACCCCCACAACCCAAACATGTGCAGGTTAGATGGATTGGCCACGCTAAATTGCCCCTTAATTGAAAACAAATTGAATTGGGCACTCAAAATTTATCTTGAAAATTTTTTTAAAACCCACATAGAACATAGAACATATAACATTACAGCGCAGTAAAGGCCTTTAATGTTTTTCAAGACTATCAATACCTCCTCCTTTTTGATCTCAACATGACTCAAACTATCTACACGTCCTTCCCCAGACTCATCACCACCAAGTCCTTCTCTTTGGTGAATACTAACGCAAAGTGCTCATTTAATACCTCACCCATTGCCTCTGGCTCCACGCATAGATTCTCTCCCCTGTCCTTGAGTGGGCTAACCCTCTCCCTGGCTATCCTCGTACTCTTTATGTACGTATAAAAAGCCTTGGAATTTCCTTAATCCTGCTGGTCAATGACTTTTCGTGATCCTTTCCGTCCTCCTGACCCTTTGCTTAAGTTTCTTTTACAGGATGGGCTTCACTTCTTCAATCTCACCCAGCCTGAGTGAGGAATGTTGGGTGAACCAGGCGCTGTTTGTTTAAAGGGCAGGCGATTGTCACTCAGAGCAAGTTACGCGCCGCACAATGTAAAATGGGGGTTGAGGTTACAATGTGAAATTGTAGAACTCGGCATTGAGTCTGGCAGGCTGTAAAGTGCCCAATCAAAAGATTATCTTTCTGGCCTTGTGGCGTGTAGATTATTTTTTGTTTGTTCCAGGTCTTGCAGCTGTATTCACTCAGAAAGTGTCTTCAATCTCAAAGCTTGTCTTCTTTATGTTATTGCTGCCCAACCGGATCTTACCAATAACCTCGGGGTCTGGCCTTGGGTCATAACAATGGAATGTGGGTGTCAAGGCTGGCATTTAATGCCCACTCCTGCTTGCCTTTGCAAAGTTTATGGCCAGCCGTCTTCTTGACATTTGACGCAACCAATGTGAAGGCCTTGGCCAGGACCTTTCAGAAGGCGATAAGAGTCACCCATGTTGGTGTGGGTCTGGGTCATGCAGCACGCGGACTAGGCGAGCTGAGTGGTGCATGGAGACTTGGGACAAAATAAATATTACCATTGGTTGTTGGTTGCCCCTGACAGGTAGCACGGTTGCACAGTGGTTATCACAGTTGGTTCACAGTTCCAGGGTCCCAGGTTCGATCCCCGGCTTGAGTCGCTGTCTGTGTGGAGTCTGCAGGTACTCCCCATGTCTGCGTGGGTTTCCTCCGGGTGCTCCGTTTCCTCCCACAGTCCAAAGATGTGCAGGTTCGGTGGATTGGGTATTCTAAATTGGCCTTAGTGTCTAAAGGGGTGGGGTGGGGTTGCTGGGTTATGGGGATAGGTTGGTGTGCACTTAGATGGGGTGCTCTTTCCAAGGGCTGGTGCAGACTCGAATGGCCTCCTTCTGCACTGTAAATTCTATGATTGCCCCAGGTGAGGTCAGGTGGGCCAGCTTATTTTCTGGAACAAATCACTGTCTGTTCCCGATGCTATTTCTGTTTGAGCAATTAGCAATTCAGCAGTGAGAAGATAATGTTCTAAAGTGTTCGTGCTGTTTGTACATTTGATAGGAGTTTCACCAATTCATTATAACTTTCCACTTGTGTGGTGCCAATTACTGTCAACCCGATGTTTAACATGATAAAGCACCCTCTCAGAAAACAAGCCACAAATACATATATATATATATTTGTGCAAGTGCAGATTCTGATTGACCTCCGCAAAAACATGTTTTCATTTCTTTACCAAATCTGCTTTGATGTCACAAGTCATGCTTATCATCTGACTATGCTCGGTAATTATATTGACACAGCAGTGTCCACATCTGTCTCTGTCCCTTTGTGTCCTGCCTTGGTTTCTAATCATAAATAATACATGTGGCTCATTTAGAGATTACTCAAGAAAAGGTTTCCGGGCCCAGGTTGTTGGTTGCCCCTGACAGACAGCCTCGTCCCCCTACACCGCCCCCCCCCCCCCTCCCCCAGCCCCCAACACCACCTACTTCAAGTTCAATGTTCGATAAGGACATATCACAATCAGAAACTATTGAAGTCTCCCTTGTATTCAGCTCAAAATACACACCTTTCTGCAAACACCAGCCATACTATTTTCACCGACAGATCCACAGCGGCCAAGCGATATTCAGCTGGTTTAAATAACTGAAGCTGCACATTTAGGTAAATAAGGTTTGTTTACCTAATTCCCCACCTTGGCCTGTATCGCTACTTCTGGGGTTTATCTCTCCGCTTTGTGCAACCTATTTGAGCGGAAAGGTGTGCAAATAGCGTGGAGGGTGAACGCAAAAATATTTTCTCTATTATCCCTACCGTTGCCATTGGCAATGAGAGCAATTCCTGGGGCGGGGGACTACCAATCTTTATCACCCGCATGTGTAGAATAAGCAAGTCCCCCTCTCATTGCCGATGGCCAATGACGAGCAGGACAAGGAGGCCAGAAAACCCCGGTGCATTGTCTTGTAATCAAACACTGCGAGTGATCCCTGCTCCGCACAAATTTACTGTGATGTTTCTTCCATCATAACAGTAACCACTGGATGTGAAGAGATTTGGATTATTTCATTCCTTCGTCTATGGCCCATGGTGGCGATGCTGTAATTGAATACTGCGTGCTTGAATGTAGGATGGGAAAAAAACATCAGCCAAGTTCCTGGACGTATTCTATGGCTTCTCCTGAAATGTCCAAGTGTGCAGTGATTCAATGCAATTTAACATTTTTTTAAATTAATTTTTAGGGGATGTGGACCTCACTGGCTTGTGCCAGCATTTATTACCAATCCCTAAATGCCCTTGCGGAGGTGGTGGTGAGCTGCCTTCTTGGACACTGCGGTCCATATGGTGTAGGTACACCCACTGTGCTGTTAGGGAGGGAGTTCCAGGATGTTGCTCCAGCAGCAGTGAAGGAACGGCGATATATTTCCAAGTCAGTGTGGTGAGTGACTTGGAGGGGAACCTCCAGGTAGTGGGGTTACCAGGTAACTGCTGTCCTTTTCCTTCTAGATGGGTGGTCATGGGTTTGGAAAGTGCTGGTTATGGAGACTCGGTGAGTTCCTGCAGTGCATCTTGTAGATGTTACACACGGCTGTTACTGTGCATTGATGGGAGAGGGACTGAATGTTTTTGAAAGGGGTGCCAACCAAGCGGGTTGTCCTGGATGATGTCGAGCTTCTTGAGTGTCATTGGAGCTGCACACAATAGGAACAAAGACTCTCACCTTGAACCTGTACCCCCTTGTATAAGACACTTCCACCCTTGGAAAAAAACTCTGTCTATCCACCCTATCTGTGCCTCTTATAATTTTGTAGAACTTTATCAGGTTTCCCCTCAGCCTCCGTCTTTCTAGTGAAAACAATCCTAGCTTATTCAACGTCCTCTCATAGCCAACACCCTCGAGACCAGGCAACATGCTGGTGAACCTTTTTTGCACTCTCTCCAAAGCTTCCACGTCCATCTGATAATGTGGTGACCAGAACTGTATGCAATACTCCAAATGCGGCCTAACCAAGGTTTTAGTTGGCTGCAACATGATTTCCAAACTCTTGTACTCAATGCCATGGCTGAAGAATGCAAGCATGCATTATGCCTTCTAATCACCTTGGCCACCTGTGTTGCCACTTTTCGGCAACCGTGGACCTGCATGCCCAGATCCCTCTGTATGTTAATGTTCCTAATGTTTCTGCCATTTACAGTATAATTCATACCTAGATTTGATCCTCCAAAATGCATCACCTCACATTTGTCCGGATTAAACTCCAGCTGCCATTTCTGTGCCCAAGTCCCCATTCTATCTATATCCTGCTGTATCCTCTGACAATCCTCGGCACTATCAGCAACTCCGCCAAACTTCATGTCATCCGCAAACTTCCTAATCAGACCACCCACATTTTCCTCCAGATCATTTATATATACTACAAACAACAGTGGAACACCACTAGCTACAGATCTCCAATCTGAAAAATATCCTTCCACTGCTACTCCCTGTCTTCTACAACCAAGCCAGTTCTGTAACCATCTAGCCAGCCTACCCCCAATCCCATTGGGGTAAGTATTCCATCACACTCTTTGACTTATGCCTTGTTGCTGGTGGACAGGCTTTGTGGGGTCAGGAGGTGAGTTACTTACCGCAGGATTCCGAGCCTCTGAATTGCTCTTGTAGCCACAGTGTTTTTTTTTTTTCAATTTAGAGGACCCAATTCTTCTTTTCCAATAAGAGGTAATTTAGCATGGCCAATTCACCTACCCTGCAGATCTTTTTGGGTTGTGGGGGTGAGACCTACGCAGTGAGAATATGCAGCATCTACGTGGACAGTGACCCAGGGCCGGAATCGAACCCGGGTCCTTGATGTCGTGAGGCAGCAGTGCTCGCCACTGCGTCATTGTGCCACCCATAGCCACAGTATTATTTTGGCTAGTCCAATTCAGTTTCTGATCAGTGGTAACCCTCAAGTTGTCGATCGTGGGGGATTCAGTGATGGTAGTGCTATTGGATGTCAAGGGGTGATTGTTTGATCCTTCCTTATTGGATATGGTCATTGCCTGGCACTTGTATGGCTTAAATGTTCCTTGCAACTTGTCAGCCCAAGCCTGGATATTGTCAAGGTATTTCTACATTTGGACATTGACTGCTGAGGAGTCACATTTTTAAAAAAATTAGTTCATGGGACGTGGGCGTCGCAGGCTGTGCCAGCATTTATTGCCCAGCCCTAATTGCCCTTCGGGCAGTTAAGAGTCAACCACATTGCTGTGGCTCTGGAGTCACATGTAGGCCAGACCAGGTAAGGATGGCAGATTTCCTTCCCTGAAGGGCATTAGTGAACCAGGTGGGTTTTTACGACAATCAACATGGCCATCATTAGACCTTTAATTCCAGATTTTGTTTGGATTAAATTCAAATTTCAACACCTGCAGTGGCGGGACTTGAATGGGTCTCCAGAACATTACTGTGGGATTCTGGGTCTCTGGTTTACTAGTCCAGTGACAGTATTACTATGCCACCGCCTTCCCTGAATAGTCCTGAACATTGACATAGTCAAAGATCCCCACCTGATTCTCATCTGACCTTATGTTGGAAGGAAGGTAATTGAACAAAGAACAAAGAAATGTACAGCACAGGAACAGGCCCTTCAGCCCTCCAAGCCCGTGCCGACCATGCTGCCCGACTAAACTACAATCTTCTACACTTCCTGGGTCCGTATCCCTCTATTCCCATCCTATTCATGTATTTGTCAAGATGCCCCTTAAATGTCACTATCGTCCCTGCTTCCACCACCTCCTCCGGTAGCGAGTTCCAGGCACCCACTACCCTCTGTGTAAAAAATTTGCCTCGTACATCTACTCTAAACCTATGCCCCCTAGTAATTGACCCCTCTACCCTGGGGAAAAACCTCTGACTATCCACTCTGTCTATGCCCCTCATAATTTTGTAGACCTCTATCAGGTCGCCCCTCAACCTCCGTCGTTCCGGTGAGAACAAACCGAGTTTATTCAACCGCTCCTCATAGCTAATGCCCTCCATACCAGGCAACATTTTGGTAAATCTCTTCTGCACCCTCTCTAAAGCCTCCACATCCTTCTGGTAGTGTGGCGATCAGAATTGAACACTATACTCCAAGTGTGGCCTAACTAAGTTTCTATACAGCTGCAACATGACTTGCCAATTCTTATACTCAATGCCCCGGCCAATGAAGGCAAGCATGCCGTATGCCTTCTTGACTACCTTCTCCACCTGTGTTGCCCCTTTCAGTGACCTGTGGACCTGTACACCTAGATCTCTCTGACTTTCAATACTCTTGAGGGTTCTACCATTCACTGTATATTCCCGACCTGCATTAGACCTTCCAAAATGCATTACCTCACATTTGTCTGGATGAAACTCCATCTGCCATCTCTCCACACAAGTCTCCAAACAATCTAAATCCTGCTATATCCACTGACAGTCCTCATCACTATCCGCAATTCCACCAACATTTGTGTCATCTGCAAACTTACTAATCAGACCAGTTACATTTTCCTCCAAATCATTTATATATACTACAAACAGCAAAGGACCCAGCACTGATCCCTGCAGAACACCACTAGTCACAGCCCTCCAATTCGAAAAGCACCCTTTCATTGCTACTCTCTGCCTTCTATGACCTAGCCAGTTCTGTATACACCTTGCCAGCTCACCCCTGATCCCGTGTGACTTCACCTTTTGTACCAGTCTACCATGAGGGACCTTGTCAAAGGCCTTACTGAAGTCCATATAGACAACATCCACTGCCCTACCTGCATGCAACATCTTTGTGACCTCTTCGAAAAATTTTATCAAGTTAGTGAGACACGACCTCCCCTTCACAAAACCATGCTGCCTCTCACTAATACGTCCATTTGCTTCCAAATGGGAGTAGATCCTGTCTCTAAGAATTCTCTCCAGTAATTTCCCTACCACTGACGTAAGGCTCACCGGCCTGTAGTTCCCTGGATTATCCTTGCTACCTTTCTTAAACAAAGGAACAACATTGGCTATTCTCCAGTCCTCCGGGACATCACCTGAAGACAGTGAGGATCCAAAGATTTCTGTCAAGGCCTCAGCAATTTCCTCTCCAGCCTCCTTCAGTATTCTGAGGTAGATCCCATCAGGCGCTGGGGACTTATCTACCTTAATATTTTTCAAGACGCCCAACACCTCGTCTTTTTGGATCTCACTGTGACCCAGGCTATCTACACACCCTTCTCCAGACTCAACATCCACCAATTCCTTCTCTTTGGTGGATACTGATGCAAAGTATTCATTTAGTACCTCGCCCATTTCCTCTGGCTTCACACATAGATTCCCTTGCCTATCCTTCAGTGGGCCAACCCTTTCCCTGGCTACCCTCTTGCTTTTTATGTACGTGTAAAAAGCCTTGGGATTTTCTTTAACCCTATTTGCCAATGACTTTTCGTGACGCCTTCTAGCCCTCCTGACTACTTGCTTAAGTTCCTTCCTACTTTCCTTATATTCCACACAGGCTTCATCTATTCCCAGCCTTTTAGCCCTGACAAATGCCTCCTTTTTCTTTTTGACGAGGCCTACAATATCTCTCGTTATCCAAGGTTCCCGAAAATTGCCGTATTTATCCTTCTTCCTCACAGGAACATGTCGGTCCTGAATTCCTTTCAACTGACACTTGAAAGCCTCCCACATGTCAGATGTTGATTTACCCTCAAACATCCGCCCCCAATCTAGGTTCTTTAGTTCCCGCCTAATATTGTTATAATTAGCCTTCCCCCAATTTAGCACATTCACCCTAGTACCACTCTTATCCTTGTCCACCAGCACTTTAAAACTTACTGAATTGTGGTCACTGTTACCGAAATGCTCCCCTACTGAAACATCCACCGCCTGGCCGGGCTCATTCCCCAATACCATGTCCAGTACCGCCCCTTCCCTAGTTGGACTGTTTACATATTGTTTTAAGAAGCCCTCCTGGATGCTCCTTACAAACTCTGCCCCGTCTAAGCCCCTGGCACTAAGTGAGTCCCAGTCAATATTGGGGAAGTTGTAGTCTCCCATCCCAGCAACCCTGTTGTTTTTACTCTTTTCCAAAATCTGTCTACATATCTGCTCCTCTATCTCCCATTGGCTGTTGGGAGGCCTGTAGTAAACCCCCAACATTGTGACTGCACCCTTCTTATTCCTGATCTCTACCCATATAGCCTCACTGCCCTCTGAGGTGTCCTCCCGTAGTACAGCTGTGATATTCTCCCTAACCAGTAGCGCAACTCCGCCACCCCTTTTACATCCCCCTCTATCCCGCCTGAAACATCTAAATCCTGGAACGTTTAGCTGCCAATCCTGCCCTTCCCTCAACCAGGTCTCTGTAATGGCAACAACATCATAGTTCCAAGTACTAATCCAAGCTCTAAGTTCATCTGCCCTACCCCTAATACTTCTTGCATTAAAACCTATGCACTTCAGGCCACCAGACCCGCTGTGTTCAACAACTTCTCCCTGTCTGCTCTGCCTCAGAACCACACTGTCCCTATTCCCTAGTTCTCCCTTAATGCTCTCACCTTCTGACCTATTGCTCCGGTGCCCACCCCCCTGCCATACTAGTTTAAACCCTCCCGTGTGACACTAGCAAACCTCGCGGCCAGGATATTTATGCCTCTCCGGTTTAGATGCAACCCGTCCTTCTTATATAGGTCACACCTGCCCCGGAAGAGCTCCCAGTGATCCAGATAACGGAAACCCTCCCTCCTACACCAGCTGTTTAGCCACGTGTTTAGCTGCTCTATCTTCTTATTTCTAGCCTCACTGGCACGTGGCACAGGGAGTAATCCCAAGATTACAACCCTCGAGGTCCTGTCTTTTAACTTTCTGCCTAGCTCCCTGAACTCCTGCTGCAGGACCTCATGCCCCTTTTTGCCTATGTCGTTTGTACCAATATGTACAACGACCTCTGCCTGTTTTCCCTCCCCCTTTAGGATGCCCGCTACCCGTTCGCAGACATCCTGGACCCTGGCACCAGCGAGGCAACATACCATCCTGGAGTCTCTTTCACGTCCACAGAAGCGTCTATCTGTGCCCCTGACTATAGAGTCCCCTAATAATATTGCTCTTCTGCGCTTTAACCCTCCCTTCTGAACATCAGAGCCAGCCGTGGTGCCACTGCTCTGGCTGCTGCTGTTTTCCCCTGATAGGCTATCCCCCCCGACAGTATCCAAAGGGGTATACCTGTTCGAGAGGGGGACAACCACAATGGATTCCTGCACTGACTGCCTGCCCTTTCTGGTGGTCACACATTTCTCTGCCTGCAACTTGGGTGTGACCACATTTATATAACTGCTATCTATGACGCTTTCCTCCACCTGCATGCTCCTAAGTGCATCCAACTGCTGCTCTAACCAAACAATGCGGTCTGTGAGGAGCTCCAGTTGGGTGCACTTTCTGCAGATGAAGCCACCCGGGAGCTGGAAGCCTCCCGGACCTGCCACATCTCACAGTTAGAGCACTGCGCCCCTCTAATTGATACTGCATCAATTAATTAGTAAATTAAATTTAAAAGTTTTTTTTTAAAGTTACTGTTAACTATATGCTTCCTAGCACTAGATTTCTACTATAAATGTGAAAGCTAAATACAGTATTCTCCGATCTCTGGCTTATATACCCCTCTAAATTATAATTAAGTAATTATGTTTAATTAGTTTAACAATGCTTAATTTTTTTAATTTAGTGTAGATTCTCAACCAGCCACTCAGGTCACAGCCTTTCTGTGATGTCACTTCAGTCCCCCCCCACCCCCACACACAATTTGAAAAGATAATAAAAGTAAAAATGAGTAAAAATCACTTACTTACCTTCCGAGGGTCTCAGACATCCTCTGGTTCTCTCCCTGCAGATTAAAAGTTACAGGCCAGAAAAAAGAGAGAGAACAAAACAGTAGGGAAAAAGCACCTTCTCCCACTCTGCACCGAATTACCTCACTGCACCAAATTACCAAGTTCCAAATTCCCACTCCGGCTGTGTCTCTTTGACCTGCGCAAAGCTTACTGAGTATGCTTTCTGTCTGTCTTTTATATAGACTTCAGCTGACCAGGGTGACTCACACTACTTAAATTTCAAAGAGAAGAATACAATGTGCACCTTTGTGCCCCTAAACAGGCCTCAGGTGACTGACAGATAACTGCCTCTCAGCAATTAGGGTGGGGGCAGCTTCAGCCAATCAGACACAGCTGAAGATGGTTGGGCCACAGCTGAAGCAGCCATAGATGGTTGGGCATCGGACACTATCCTGAGGAACTCCTGCAATGATGTCCCGCTAATGTGATGGAGCGTTAATCAGGGCCTCCAGAGCAAAATAACCTTCCACTACCCATTGTCCAGGCTTCTTACATGGGGAACGGTTTTGATTTTGGGACGTCAGAAATTCCTGAAAATGAAAGGAAGATTTCCATTCATAAAACACTCTTCAATATCTCAGTTCATCCCAAAGCACCTTACAGACACTGGATTGCTCCTGAAGTGTAATCACTTGATTTAAAATTTAGCAACCCACAAATAGTAAATGAGACAAATAACCAGTTTAATCTATTTTGGACAGTGTTGTCCGAAGGAAAAATGTCAGTCAGCAAGTTAGATCGGCCTTCTGGAAAGTGAACCCACGGAAAGCAATGAGTCCTGACGGGGTCCCTGGTCATGCACTCAGACCAACTGGCGGGTGTCTTCGCGGACATCTTCAACCTTTCCCTACTCCGTTCTGAGGTTCCCACCTGCTTCAAGAAGACCACTATCGTACCAGTGCCAAAGAAGAACCAGGCAACGTGACTCAACGACTACCGTCCGGTGGCCCTGATATCTATCATTATGAAGTGCTTCAGGAGGTTGGTCATGAGACACATATCTTGGATAGCTCCCAGAATTCTTTGTGTTTCGGACACAATGTAATTAAGAGAATGACAGAAGTATTAATTTCCCATCCCTAATTAAGGGAGCTGTTAAGAGTCAATTACATTGCTGTGGGTCTGGAGTCACAAGTAGGCCAGACCAGATAAGGATGTCCTTCCCTAAAGGACATTAGTGAACCAGATGTTTTTCTTTTAATGACAATCAACAATAGTTTCTTGGTCATCATTAGACTTTCAATCACATATTTTTATTGAATTCAAATTTCACCATCGGCAGTGGTGGGATTTGAACCTGGATCCCCAGAGCATTACTCTGGGTCTCTGGTTTACTAGTCCCAGTGACAATACCACTACGCCACCTCCTCCTGAATTACCCTCTTATGGACTGAACTGATCTCTTCACACATCTCTACTGAGTAGTGCTACACTCCTGTATGCTTCACCCGACGCCTGTGTCTATGTATTTACATTGTGTTTACATTGTGCATTTATCGTATGGCCTATGTTTTTTCCTGTATGGAATGATCTGCCAGGACTGTACGCATAACTATGCTTTTCACTGTGCCTCGGTCCACGTGACAATAAATAAATAAAATAAAACAAATGCGGTATGTAGAAAGAGTCATCTCCCTTTTAGTGCGTGCACCGCTGGGAGGTCCTCGTTGTTTGATTCACGGTCAGGTTGAACTTAGGCAGGTTGATAATATGTACACTGCAGGTGACTGTGGACAGAGATAAACCGAACAAAGGTTTTCGGTGAACTTAGCTGAGCTTGAACCAACTGACGTTGACGATGACGTGGAAGGGCTGAGGGAACAATGGATTTTCAACCTTTGAGGAATCATGTGATGGAGATGTTTGAACTGCGTGACCCTCCAAAATGCGGCCACTTGCCAAACCATAAGGTATTGACGTAACAAGCAAGCTGACAGCAATGGAAAAAAAAATGAAAAGGTAATTATTTGCCCAGAAGGTTTCACAATGTCTTGAAGGGTGCTGACTTAAGAGAAAGGTGAAAATAAATTAGCTTGATTCCACAACAAAGTTAAATCCCTGAGCTAGATGCACTCTCTCTCTCTCTTTCTACCCCCGTACTCACTAGTTACAATAACCTGGGTGAGACAGTGATCTCTCCGTGGGGGTTCCTGCACCAAGCTTCATGTTAAAATTGATTCCATTGGCCTTGTTTATCAGTCCCTTTTTCTCTCTCTCTTTCCTTAATTCTCTCTCTCTCTGTCTGACACTCTTCTTTTTCTCTTCTTTCTCTTATCTCTCCCTCTGCCTCTCTGACTGTGCCAGACCTCAGGATTACAAGGATTGCCAATATCTCATTAATTACATTTCAACGTTTGCCAAACATGGAACCAGTTTTTTTTCCGCAATTTGCAAAGCGCATTCCTGAGATTATGCGCAAATTCCTTTCCCTGAATGCAGTCTGGCCCTTTCATCATTGAGTGTGTACATTGGCTAATGTAATTAACAGCTAAATCAGAGACTTCAACCCCTGAATGTGCATCCTGATGCTTTTCCGCTGTTAAGGATCTTGAGCCTTTCCTGGCACAGAGAGACTTTGTGGGTTATTTCTCTGGGCTGTTCATTTCACAATGATAAAACCATCCATGCCCTCCTGCTCATCGCTATCCGCTTGGGTCAGTCAGTAGCACCCTCATCTCTAAACCATATTTTGCAGGCACGGGACTGGAGCACATAACCTCGCAAAGATGCTTAGGCTGCACTGTCAGGGTTATCGTCTGTCATGTGAGATGCGTGGAGTTGAAAAAAATGGATGGGAATTGTAAAATGGCGGCATTGCCAGGCATAGTTCAGGGAGCACTGGGGTGGTGGGTGAACTTGGGTGCCAGTTAGGACATGCATAGCGGTGCGTTGGATGAGCTCAAGTTTATAACGGGTGTGTGCTGAGAGGCTGGGCTGGACAGCAATGGAATAGTCGAGTTCTGGAGGTCATAAAGGCATGGATCAATGTTCCAGAAGTAGACCACCTGAGGCAGGGAGGTGGAGGGGGTTTGGGGGGGGGGAGGGGGGTGGGGGTGGGGGGGGGGGGGGGGGGGGGGGTCGGCCAATGATACAGAGGTTGGATTGGCAGAAAAGAGGCTGACTTTTACCCTGGGGCAAACCACTCGTTTGCCCAGAACCCAGTCGCTGGTGCTGCCTGGACTGCAATTGGCGCAGGAAAATGATCGATGGTGGCCAGGGACAGGTAAGTCCCGGGCATTTAGGACAGGAGAGATCAAAGGGCTTATCGAGCGGGGAGGGCGAGTGTGAAACAGCTAGGCTGAGCACCCAACATGGTTTATCGTAGAATCATAGAATTTACAGTGCAGAAGGAAGCCATTCAGCCCATCGAGTCTGCACCAGCCCTTGGAAAGAGCACCCCACTTAAGCCCATGCCTCCACCCTATCCCTGTAACCCCACTAAGTGCAATTTATCATGGCCAATCCACCTAACCTGCACATCTTTGGACTGTGGGAGGAAACCGGAGCACCCGGAGGAAACCCACGCAGACACGGTGAGAATGTGCAGACTCCGCACAGGCAGTGACCTAAGCCGGGAATTGAATCTGGGACCCTGGAGCTGTGAAGCAACTGTGCTAACCACTGTGATACCACGCTGCCCCATGCACATTCCCCACCTCCCTTCCCACCAAAAACACATCTGGTAGGGTTGGGGTAGGATGCAGTGGGCAAGGTAGTGACAGGGATGGGTCAAAATCCAGTCCAGCGGCACCCAGCACACCTCTCACCCACCTGCATGGATCACAATTCTTTCCAGCTGATGGCGAGTTGCCTTGGTGCCGTCTGCCATGTTCTGTAGACTGGCTGATATGAATGATGCACTACAGAGCATATAATTTAAATAAATTATTATGCAAAAACTGCGTGGTAAAGATAACTAGAATAAGTAAATAACAAACTACCAACACCAACTGACTATTATAGAACTACTGCAAAATATATCTATCCACCAACACAACTTACTCCCAACTCCCAGATACAGAGTCATGTGGTGGGTTTACACTGCCACCTGCTGGTTGGAGGTCGTGTATAATATTATGTACAGAATTGCTTTTGGACATCATCACACCATCGTGTGACGAATGTCTCACCCACTGGCTGGGATGGGTGGGTGGATGAAGGAAAAGGGAGAAAGAAGAAAGAACGGGAAGAGTAATATCCCCATTGGTAAACAGGAAACGGGTCTGTCATGATTTCCTATCATGAGCTATTAACTTGAGAACCAAATCAGCATGGCAATGAAAACATCAGAGCTTATTCATTTCAGCTCCACACACATTTCCCAACAATCAGTCACTAATGAGAAGGCACTGCCAAAAATAACTTTGACTCTGACCCATCTCAGCACTGCTTCTTTTAACACTTTCATCCCAACTTGAAAATCCCTCCATAAGCTCACTCTCTTCCTTCCTCTGTGACTACCCACAATCCTTAGCCTTACCTGCAGCTCCTACACTCATCGCCTTCCCCCTCCCCCCCCCCCCCCCCCCCCCCCCCACCACCCCTCACACACACACTTTAGTGGCCATATCTTCAGCTGCAAAGATTTGATGGGGTAGCACGGTAGCACAAGTGATTAGCACTGTGGCTTCACAGCGCCAGGGTCCCAGGTTCGATTCCCTGCTGGGTCACTGTCTGTGCGGAGTCTGCATGTTCTCCCCGTGTGTGCGTGGGTTTCCTCCGGGTGCTCCTGTTTCCTCCCACAGTCAAAAGACATGCAGGTTAAGTAGATTGGCCACGATAAATTGCCCTTAGTGACCATAAAAGGTGAGGAGGGGATATTTGGTCACGGGGATAGGGTGGAAGTGAGGGCTTATGTGGGTCGGTGCAGACTCGATGGGCTGAATGGCATCCTTCTGCACTGTATGTTCTATGATGCTCTGGGATTTCCCCACTAACCCTCCCTACCTCCCTACTTTTCTCTCCTCTTCTCCTTAAGACACTCCTTAAGATGCTCCTTAAAAGCTACCTCAGCCCAAGTTCCAGCACACCTATCCTAGTATCTTATTCTGTAAACTACCTCAGGCAGCTTTGCCCGGTCAAAGGCATGATGACCATGTCCTGTTTTTACCGGACAGTTCCGTTTTTTTCACTAAACCTCCCCATGTCCCACTAATTTGCTCAAAAGAGCCCAACCGTCCCAGTTTGCAGCTTTTCCCCCTTCGCATCACCCATTTCAGAGATTTCTCTCAGACCTTCACTTTTTCTCACAAAGCAAGAGCCACTCTTCAATTCTCATGCCCCTCACTGTTACCTCACGCTCCGTTTACAGTGAGCAAAATCCCCCCAAAAAACATTCCTCTCACCCTGCACTGCACCCTGGGATTTGGGAATACCTCTCACCCTGCGCTGCACTCTGGGATTTGGGAATGCCTCTCACCCTGCACTGCACCCTGGGATTTGGGAATGCCGCCACCCTCCTACTGTGAAGCAGCTGGGCCGAGACGCCCACACCTGCGCAGGAATCCTTCTCACCCCACATCCAGAGCTTTTCCCCCCAGGATGGCCCTCAATGGGACAATCTCGCCGACAAACGTCTGTGTTCTTCTGCCTGTTTTCTGGCACTGTCTTCAGCTGCGTCCATCTCCCGTACCAGCCTCCCCGAACAGGCGCCGGAATGTGGCGACTAGGGGCTTTTCACAGTAACGTCATTTGAAGCCTACTTGTGACAAGAAGCGATTTTCATTTCATTTCATTTTCATTTCTGTAGCCTCCCTCGCAATAAGAAAAAAAGCATTTCTCAAACTGTTGTTTTGTCTTCGCTCAAGCAACAATTGCCCGGCAAACACCATCCCACACAGAAGGTGAATCCCCTTCCAATTGGTCTTCCTGAGCCTGTTGGCATATTATCTGTGGCCAAGAGATGTGTCAATTACTTCCTGCAAGTTGTAGGCACAGCTTAAATTGTTAATTAAAGCAGGTAAGGTTTGGCCCCTCTGCACAGTTCAAGTCCTCCTAACACTTCCATCCTCATCCAATTAATAAGCATCACTGATAGAGCTGGTTTGTCCTTAAGATAAATACCACTTTCAGGGATTTAATTAATAAGGGCCGCATTGTCTCTCTGAGGAGACAGGTGGATGTCAGGGTGAGTGACAGTGGTAAGGGACAATCATCAAAGCCCCAAGGGAGCACAGCACATGACAGATAACAAGACAACCAACGTGATAGGTGCCATCACATGACCTCCCAATTCCCGCTGTCCCTCCCCTAGACGCCTGCCATTGGTCACCCAACGCATGTACAAGAACCCGGCCTTCCCAAGGCTTTTCAATGTGTCCCAGTTCTCAGAGTCCTTCCTTCTGGCTTCCCTGTGTTCCCATTTTTTATTTTGGCTATTGTTTCTTTTGGTCCGGGGATCATTAATTGAGATAAACTTTTAAATCGAGCAGAGGAAGTACAGAATTCAAAGTTTCAAATAGTTTGACAATTGGAACACTATGGCCTCAAGTTTTGTATTTGGGGAAGGAAATCCCAGACTTTCTGGCACCCAGCAGATTGGAGTGATTTTGTTCGATTGGTTGGCTGGTGGCCAATGGGTTGACGAGGGATAGTGTTCTGCCTGGCAACAGACAGCAATTGGTTACTGCGAGTTGGGAGTTTTTTTGGAGAGAGCCCAGCAGAAGACATGAGACCCTCAAAATAAGAAGCTGTGTTTTCTCCCCCTCTCGCTCTCTCAGCTGGCTGCCTGCCGTATCTGTGAGTCTACAGTGAAGACCATTACAAGCTGAAGGAAAAGATAACATCCAACTGAAGGTCTAAACCCAGAAGCAGTAACAGCAAGGTAAGTTTGTGATTACTTTAAAATGTTTGGGAAATCTGAAATTGGTTTTAAAAATGCTTGAAAAGAACTTCCGGTGGCGGTCATGGAGGAGTAGGTCGCACATTTGATAGCTCCCGCCTGTAACGGACTTTTGGGCCTTTTCCCCCTGTTTTTTTCCGGATTTTATGGGATAAATCAGTGAAGAGTGAGACAGTGAGGAGAAATCCCTCTCTGGTGTATGGAGAATTGGACCAGAAGTGGCCATGTGAGATGACAAAGTCCTATAAGGGAGACGCAAGCAGAGCTGGTAACACGGGACAGCATGGCGGAGAGCAAGGGCCGTGGGGAGACGGCACAGTGGTCGACGGAGCAGCTGGTGACGTTTTTCGAGGATTGTAGGCAGTAGTCAGAGGGGAATTAATCTCGAACCAGGCCCACAGAGAAAAGGTGGAACGGGCTGAGAGGGACAGGTTAGTTGAGGAGATACTCCAGGTGGACAGGAGATACTCGGAGGCCCCGGTCGCAGGGCTACTGAGGGAGCGGCGGAGGTTACAGGTGGAGTTTGGGCAGTTGACCACAGGAAAGCAGTGGAGCAGTTGAGGAAGGCAAGGGGGGCGATCTATGAGTACGGGGAAAAACGCAAGTAGCATGTTGGCGCACCAGCTCAGGAAAAGGGAGGCGGCCAGGGAGATAGGGAGAGTAAAGAGTAGAGACGGTAATACTGTCCTGAATCCAGCGGGGGTGAATGAGGTGTTCAAGGACTTTTATAGTAAATTATATGAGTCGGAGCCCCCAGCTGGGGTGGAGGGGATGAGGCAGTTTCTGGATCAGTTGAGGTTCCCGAGGGTGGAGGAGGACCTGGTGGAGGGGCTGGGAGCCCCAATTGAGATTGAGGAAATAATCGAGGGGCTGGAGGGCATGCAGTCGGGCAAGGCCCCGGGGCCTGACAGCTACCCGGTGGAATTCTATAAGAAGTTTTCAGAGATATTGAGCCCACTGCTGGTGAGGACATTTAACAAAGCAAGAGAGAAGGGAGTCCTCCCCCCCAACAATGTCGCAGGCCTTGATTTAATTGATCTTGAAACGGGAGAAGGATCCGGAGCAAGGCGGGTCTTACAGGCCGATTTCTCGACTGAATATGGATGCCAAACTAGAGCACCGGGTCTCGCTCTACGTAGGTGACCTGCTCTTGTACATTTTGGACCCATTGGAGGGGATGGGGGAAGTAATGTGAATCTTGGGGAAATTTGGCAATTTTTTGGGGTATAAATTGAACATGAGGGGGGGAAAAGCGAGATGTTTGCGATCCAGGCAAGAGGACAGGAGAAGAGACTGGGAGAGCTGCCGCTTATAATGGTAGGGAAGAGCTTTCAATATCTTGGAACCAAGGTGGCCTGGAAATGGGAGGTACTACACAAGTTAAACCTATCCCGGCTCGTGGAACAAATGGGAGGGGACTTTAAGAGATGGGACATGCTCCCGCTATCACTGTGGGGAGGGTACAGACTGTGAAAATGACGGTCCTTGATGCATGATCAATTACACAAAGACGAGAGTAGGATGTAATCGAGGCTTTATTACACTGAGATGTGTGGCCTCCAACAGCAGCTGACGAAATGGCTGCTGTACGGGGAGCACACATATTTATACTCCGCCTACTGGGCGGAGCCAGCAGGCAGGGATCTACCCCCGTACCTGTAGTACAGGTACCTTACCGTAAAGCACCCATATCAACATCCTATATATACATCAGTGGTGACTACCACATTCACCCCCTGTTAAAGAAAATGAGTCCGGCAGGGGTGGTGGAGAACTATATACAGAAAGTTGTGTTTTAAAAGTACAGATAATATTACAAATTCAGGCGGTCCGGTGCCTTGATCTGTCGTTGAGAGACCCGCAGTGCTGGTGGCAACTCTGGCGGCGGCTTGGTCTTCAATGACTCTGGGAGCGTGCCGAAATCCTCTTCATCCCCGGGTGGGAGCAAGGGGAGGATGGAGTGTCCCGGAGCGGGGACTGCGGTGGGGTGCGCCCAGGGAGCGGAGGGTCGCGCCGGGGCAGGGGGGCTGGGGGTGTGTGGAATAGGCTGGTGCCAGGTCCCTGAGGGAGACTGTCTTGGCGGCCGTCAGGGTATACACAGGCGCCCTGCGGATTGGCGTGAAGTAGCTGTACCCTCTCAACCAACGGGTCCGCCTTGTGGAGTCGATCATGTCTATGGTGGAGAATGGGTCCTGGGGCTGCCAGCCATGTTGGGAGCGAAACCCCGGAGATGGACATCCTAGGGGAGGCAAAGAGACGTTCATGGGGGGTTTCATTAGTTGCGGTGCACAGGAGCGTCCAAATGGAGTGAAGTGCATCAGGGAGGACCTCCTGCCAGTGGGAGGCCGGGAGATTTCTGGACCGTAGGGCTAGCTGGACGGCCCACCAGACTGTCCCATTCTCCCTCTCCACCCGCCCGTTTACCCTGGGGTTGTAGCTGGTCGTCCTGCTCGAGGCAATGCCCCTCTTGAGCAGGTACTGGCACAGCTCCTCGCTCATGAATGAGGATCCCCGGTCGCTGTGGACGTAGGCGGGGAAGCCAAACAGAGTGAAGATGGTGTTGAGGGCTTTGATGACGGTGGCAGACGTCATGTCGGGGCATGGGACGGCAAAGGGAACTGGGGAATATTCATCGACCACACTGAGAAAGTACGTGTTGCGGACGGTGGAGGGGAGGGGCCCTTTGAAGTCCACACTGAGGCATTCAAAGGGGCGGGAGGCCTTCACCAGGCGTGAAAGGTCTGGCTGGTAGAAGTGCGGTTTACGCTCCGTACAGACCTGGCAGCCTCGATGGAGTAGGGCAGGTTGCGGGCCTTGATGAAATGGTAAAAACGTGTGACCCCTGGGTGACCGAGGTTGTCGTGCAGGGTTCAGAGTTGGTCCACTTGTGCGCTGGCACATGTACCTCGGGATAGGGCATCGGGGGGCTCGTTGAGCTTACCGGGGCGATACAAAATCTCGTAATTGTAGGTGGAGAGCTCGATCCTCCACCTCAATATTATATCGTTTTTGATCTTGCCCCGCTGTGTGTTATTAAACATGAAGGCAACCGACCGTTGGTCAGTGAGGAGAGTGAATCTCCTGCCGGCCAGGTAGTGCCTCCAATGTCGCACAGCTTCAATGATGGCTTGGGCCTCTTTTTCGACAGAGGAGTGCCGAATTTCGGAGGCATGGAGGGTGCGGGAAAAGAATGCCACGGGCCTGCCTGCCTGGTTGAGAGTGGCGGCTAGGGCGACGTCCGATGCATCGCTCTCGACTTGGAAGGGGAGTGTCTCGTCGACCGCGTGCATTGCGGCCTTGGCGATGTCGGCCTTGATACGGTTAAAGGCCTGGTGAGCCTCGGCCATCAGAGGGAAAACAGTGGATTGAAAGAGTGGGCGGGCCTTGTCCACATAGTTTGGGACCCACTGGGTGTAATACGAAAAGAACCCCAGGCAACGTTTGAGGGCCTTGGGGCAGTGGGGGAGGGAGAGTTCCATGAGGGGGCGCATGCGATCGGGGTCGGGCCCCAGAACTCCATTCTGGACTACATAGCCGAGGATGGCTAAGCGGTTTGTGCTGAACACGCACTTCTCGTTCTTATACGTGAGGTTGCGGAGAGTGGCGGTGTGGAGAAATTTGGTAAGGTTGGCGTCATGATCCTGCTGGTCGTGGCCGCAGATGGTGACGTTATCCAGGTACGGGAAAGTGGCCCGCAGCCCGTACCGGTCAACCATTCGGTCCATCTCCTGTTGGAAGACCGAGACCCCGTTGGTGACGCCAAAGTGAACCCTAAGAAAGTGGTAAAGGCGGCCGTCTGCCTCAAAGGCAGTGTATGGGCAGTCCATCTTGCGGATGGGGAGCTGCTGGTAGGCCGATTTCAGGTCTACTGTCGAGAAGACCCGGCAATCTGATTGACCATGTCAGATATGCGTGGGAGGGGGTACGCGTCGAGCTGCGTGTACCGATTGATGGTCTGACTGTAGCCAATGACCATCCTGTTTTTCTCCACAGTTTTGACCACTACCACTTGGGCTCTCCAGGGGCTGTTGCTGGCCTCGATGATGCCTTCCCGCAGCAGCCATTGGACTTCAGACCTGATGAAGGTCCTGTCCTGGGCGCTGTACCGTCTGCTCCTGGTGGCGACAGGTTTGCAATCCAGGGTTAGGTTTGCAAAAAGGGAAGGTGGGTTGACCTTAAGAGTCGCGAGGTCGCACACAGTAAGGGGTGGTAGGGGCCTGCTGCATTTCAGGTTAGGCTCTGGAGGTTGCACTGGAAGTCCAGGCTGAGTAGCAAGGCAGCGCAGTGGTTGGGGAGGACGTAGAGCCGGAAGCCGCTGAACTCCACGCCCTGGACAGTGAGAGTGGCGATGCAGTACCCTCGGATCGCCATGGAGTGGGATCCGGAGGCCAGGGAGATTCTCTGGTTAATGGGGTGTACCGCGAGGGAGCAGCGCCTTACCATATCCGGGTGAATGAAGCTCTCAGTGTTCCCGGAGTCCAGCAGGCAGGAGATCTCGTGCCCGTTGACCTTCACTTTAGTTGAAGCAGTCGCGAGGTTGTGTGGTCGAGACTGGTCAATCGTGACCGAGGCGAGACGCGGCTGGTCGTTGGTGACTACCACAGTCCTCCCCAGATTTCTGTTTGTCTTTCAGTGCCTCCCCATCTTCATCCCTCAGGCCTTTTTCAAGCAGGTGAATAAGATTATTTTGGGCTTTGTGGGCGAATAAAACCCCGTGAGTGAAGAAAGTGTTGCAGGAGCGCAGTCAGAGGGAGGGTGGGTTGGCGCTGCCGAACTTCTGCAATTACTACTGGGCGGCTAATATAGCCATGATTAGGAAGTGGGTTATGGGGGAGGGGTCGGCATGGGAGCGGATGGACGCAGCGTCATCCAAACACACCAGTCTGGGAGCATTGGTAACGGCACCTCTTCCGTTCTCACCGGCCCGATACGCCACAAGTCCAGTGGTAGTGGCGGCTCTGAGGATTTGGGGGCAATGGAGGAGATATAAGAGAGTGGAGGGAGCATCGATTTGGACCCCAATTTATAATAACCACAAGTTTGTACCAGGATGGCAGGTTCCGGAGTTGGCAGAGGGCAGGAATTGGAAGGTGAGGGATCTGTTTATAGACGAGAGCTTTCCCAGCTTGACAGCTTTGGGGGATAAATTTAAATTGCCAGCAGGGAATGGTTTTAGGTATTTGCAGGTGCGAGACTTCCTGAGAAAACAGGTGCCGGCCTTTCCGCTGCTGATGCCACGGGGGATACAGGATAGAGTAGTTTTCAGTACCTGGGTGGGAGAGGGGAAAGTATCGGATATTTACCAGGAGCGTTTGGAGGCCGAGGAAACTCCAGCGGAGGAGCTTAAGGGCAAGTGCGAGGATGAGCTAGGAGGAGAGATAGAGGCGGGGCTATGGGCGGAAGCCCTAAGCAGGGTTAATACCTCCTCATCATGTGCCAGGCTTAGCCTGATACAATTTAAGGTAGTCCACCAGACACACATGACAGCGGCTAGGATGAGTAAGTTTTTTAGGGTAGAGGAGAGGTGTGCAAGGGGGCGCGGGAAGCCCAGCAAATCATGTCCACATGTTTTGGGCATGCCCGAAGCTTAGAGGG
The DNA here is from genome assembly GCF_047496885.1 of Scyliorhinus torazame. Classification (NCBI taxonomy): domain Eukaryota; kingdom Metazoa; phylum Chordata; class Chondrichthyes; order Carcharhiniformes; family Scyliorhinidae; genus Scyliorhinus; species Scyliorhinus torazame. The sequence goes on from NC_092710.1 coordinate 329,006,686, forward strand.
TTTTGGCAGGGTTTCGCTGAGGCAATGTCCACGGTACTAAAAACACGGGTGGTGCCGAGTCCGGAGGTAGCGATCTTTGGAGTGTCGGAAGACCCGGGAGTTCAGGGGGCGAAGGAGGCCGACGTCTTGGCCTTTGCCTCCCTGGTAGCCCGGAGACGGATTTTATTAATGTGGAGGGATACGAAGCCCCCGAGTGTAGAGACCTGGGATAGTGACATGGCTGGGTTTCTCAGTCTCGAGAAAATAAAGTTTGCCTAAAGAGAGTCTACGCTTGGGTTCTCTCGGAGGTGGCAGCCGTTCGGCGACTTTCTCGGGGAAAATTAAAATGTCAGCAGATGCAGTATTCCAAAGGGGGGGGGGGCTGCTGGAGGGGGGGGGGGGGGGGGTGATTGTTGTTGTATGGTTGAGGTGCGTGAAGATTGGGCTGGGGGGAGAAAATTTTTATTTTACCATGTTGATGTCATTGTTTCTGTTGCTGTTATAAACATTTTCAAATAACTCAATAAAATTTTATTTTAAAAAATGCTTGAAAAGAAGATTTAAGAATTTGCATCACTAGTAAAGGGATCATTTCTACTTATCTTTAGATAATAAGAAATACTGGTATATATTATTTGGTGACAGTTGACCTGGAAGCAATACCAATAGCAAATACGATACAGAACCCATGTGGCGAGTAGGAACAAAGAAGTTCTGCAACAGGGGACACAGAGAAGACAGACACAAAAGAGAACTGCAAACGCAAAGGAGAGCTAGAGACGGAAGACAATCAGCACACAAAAGCAAACACAATGAGAAAGCAGACATGACCGAATTCAGGTGAAGAGAAGCCAGCAAAGCTCTCTACTCAAAGGTCAGCTTTCTGTCTACCAGTAAGAAGAAGAAAAGACTTCCAGAAGCTCTCAGAGAAGCAATGCATGAATGAGCTAAAAGGACTCATTCTTACGAGTGGAGCAAATAGCTCAGGCAAGAAGTGTAAGTTTGCATCAGAGGACCAGATTGTTAACTGGGTAGTGTTGGTCAGTTGGAAAGGAGCACTGAAAAGCTCCAACATCAGGACTGATGTGGCCCAAGTGAGCGAAAGTTCATAGACACGTACCTCAGTCCTGTTAACTGTATCCAGGGCTCTTTAAAACAAATCAGCTGTAAACTGAACATGGATTAAAAGGAAAATTATACTGCAAATGGAAAGGTAATTTTCACTTTATATATTTGATACAACAAGATACTTTGAACAAAACCATGAATATCCACATCACTACCTCCACGCAAAGTGGAGCTACACCTAGTTCCAGAATTTGCTGACTCAGTCTCAGGTACATAGCAATTCCAATTGAAGTTTCCCTGGTAACATCCATTAAGGGAGAGCAGCTATGCTGCTGCCTCTCAGCTCATTGTCATAATATACACCAGTATATCATGGTGCAGACACACACACACTGATGGACATGCAGTAGGACCAATCAGCATACACAACACCGCAGCCAATCACCAGTGAGAGCACACGCACAATAAAGACAGGGGACAGGACAGTTCCCGCACATTCTAGTAGCAGCCAGCTCGGAGCACAGAGCTCACAGCCTGCAACACAGACATTCACCATGTGCTGAGTGCATCACCTGGTTAGGACTAGGCAAGGGTCAACAGTTAAAGCTGGTATTGCATTTACCCACAGTTCAAGTATGTTAATATAGTTTACCTTATAATAAAATAGAGTTGCACCACTTCCAGTGTTGGTGACCTGTTTGTGATCCAGAACACCCAACACATCACTCATGACATGGGAAACTATTCCAGACATCTGAATCAGCAGCCAGGATTTCAGTTTGAAGCCTCAATTAAAGTATGGGATCTCCAACATGAGAGCAATTACTCCAATACTGTGCTGGACTGTCAGCCTCCTGCAATGCTGATTGAGTGCTGCACTGCCAAAGGTGCTGTTTTATGGATGAGGATGTTCAACTGAGGCCTCATCCACTCTCTCAGGTGGACATAAAAGATGTCTTGGCTTTTTCGAAGAATTCTTCCCCCTATGCTGGCCAATACTTACTGTTATAACCCATCAGGTTTTACAGGGTAAAGATAGTCTGCTAAACCGTGGAGATGGTAGAATACAAGCTGCCCCTATAAGGGGGCAGGGGACGTCAACTAAGGCAATGTGCCTTTGTATTAATAGAGTAATAGAGTCATCGGATCCATACAGTGCAGAAAGAGGCCATTCGGCCCATCTGCACCGGCCCTTGGAAAGAGTAGCCTATTTAAGCCCACGCCTCCAACCTATCCCCATAACCTAGTAACCCCACCTAAACCTTTGGACACTAAGGGCAATTTAGCATGGCCAATTCACCTAACCTGCACATCTTTGGACTGTGGGTGGAAACCGGAGCACCCGGAGGAAACCCACGCAGACACGGAGAGAACGTGCAAACTCCGCACAGACAGTCACCCGAGACCGGAATTGTGCACCGGTCCCTGGATCTGTGAGGCAGCAGTGCTAACCACTGTGCCGCCGTGCCTCCGTCAGCCAGTCAGGCACCGACTAGAGAAGAACCAGTAGGGAACTACTGGAGTTGTGCATATCGTTAGCGTGTTAACTAAAAAACTTTTTTTTTCTCTCCAATAAGGGTGGCACAGTGCGTTCCCTCCGGGTGCTCCCGTTTCCTCCCACAGTCCATACCTGTGCAGGTTAGGTGGAATGGCCATGCTAAATTGCCCTTAGTGTCCAAAAGGTTAGGTGGGGTTGTTGGGTTACGGGGATAGGGTGGAGCTGTGGGTCTTAAGTACGGTGCTCTTTCCAGAGGCCGGTGCAGACTCGATGGGCCGAATTGCCTCCTTCTGCACTGTAAATTCTAGGATTCTACAAACTCGTTGTGGATTCTTTTCGCTGCCCCTTACAAAACCTATCCCTCAATCCAATTCACCAAAATAGTTGATCTGGCCATTCTCACTTTGCTGTTTTTGGGAGCTTACTGTGCACAAATTGGCTGCTGCATCTCCTGCATTATAACAGTGCCTCCACTTCAAAAATAATTCGCTGACTATAAAATGTCTTGTGATTTCCTGAGGTCATGAAAGGGACAATAGAAATGCAAGCTCCTCCTTTTGCTGGCTATTTCTGAATGATGTGCCCAGGCCGTGATTGGCAGCAGCTTATGCAAACGCCACGGGTTGACGTGCGCCTTTTGAGATCAGGCAGCTGAGCGGGAAGTTGCGGGCTTGGGCCTGGAACCACTGTGGTCTGCGTTGACTCCCTACTGAACTGAGCAGTACCCAGGCCACTTAAAGAACCGTGGGAGCCCAAGACCATCCTTTTACATTTTGAAGTTGCTCAGTTGCGAGCAGGTGTTTTTTTTTGCGGAGTTCTGTGCGGAGGAGGGGGCAGGTGCGATGTTACAAATGGTATCGCCTTACTCACCATCCCAAACCCATGACAAAAGTGCCATTGAAATCCGATCTCTGGCCCTTTGAGGAGTTTTGCTCATATGCGAGTTTGCATTGTGTTTCAGCATCCTCCATTTAGCCTTTTCGGAATAGAACGTACCAGCATATTTTCACACCCTAATCTCGACAAGAACCATTTCTCAGGTGCAGTAAAAGCAGCCGTGAAAAGCCGTGGACAGCTGAGTCCATTCTAGTCATTAACCCGTATTGTGTCAGATGCGGGTCGCACTCCAGAAGGACTTCCCTCAAGCATAATAGCATTTCGCCACAATACACTCTGATTAGTCCGTTGCACCATTACCCATGCACACAGCTACAGAGCCCGTTACCTGACTAACTTAGTGGGGGACCAGGAACCTTCGGAAGAAGAGTGGGCCATTCAGTCCCTCGAATCTGATTGGCCATTCGCTTGGCTCAGGGCAACTGGACCTCAACCCTATTTATCTGCCTTGGTTCCATAACACTTTGATGAACAAAAAGCTGCCGGTTTTGGCATTGGGACATGTCGTGCTTTACAACATCGGTTACAAACATTCATTAGAAATGGGGGCATTTGGCCTCCCATGCTTGCTCCATCGTTCAATAAATTATTGGCCAACCTCCCCTTGATAAGCTTTGATTTCCTTGCCTCAAAAGGATCTATGTACCTGTGCCTTAAAAATATTCAGTGACCCCCCACCACCCCCCCCCCACCCCCCACCCCCCTCCTCCCTCCACCTCCAGTTCCAAAGAAAGTTCCAAAGTGGCACAAGATATTCCCCCTCATCTCTGTCCAAAAAGGGCAACCCCTACATTTAATACTGTGCCAACCAAAACAGAAAATACTGGACCATCTCAGCAGGTCTGACAGCATCTGAGGAGAGAGAAGGGAGCGAACGTTTTGAGTCTGTCTGACTCTCTGTCAAAGCTAGAGAGAACTGGTAATAGGATGAGATTTATACTATTGTGAGAGAGCGGGGGGGGGGGGGGTGAGGGGGGAGGGAGTGTGGTAGAGCAGCTTTGGCACACTGCTTACCCCTATTCTGCCATTAACACATTCTGATCTCTTAATGGCTACTATCAACGCCCTTTCATTGTCTCCACCATTTACAATCACTTTGTCTTTTTGTCCATGACATCTTTGTCAGTCTCCACCAATCACTGACCCTTCTGGGAGGTGAGTAGTTAGTTTAAAAACCTTACCTTTACAGGAGCAGCCCATTGGATTTCGGCGGCAGCGGTGCGCAGGGGCCTTCTTGGAGGTGAGTAGTGAATTTAAAACCACTTACCTTTACAGGAGCAGCCCTTTGGATTTCGGCGGCAGCGGTGCGCAGGGGCCTTCTGGGAGGTGAGTAGTTAGTTTAAAAACCTTACCTTTACAGGAGCAGCCCATTGGATTTCGGCGGCAGCGGTGCGCAGGGGCCTTCTTGGAGGTGAGTAGTGAATTTAAAACCACTTACCTTTACAGGAGCAGCCCTTTGGATTTCGGCGGCAGCGGTGCGCAGGGGCCTTCTGGGAGGTGAGTAGTTAGTTTAAAAACCTTACCTTTACAGGAGCAGCCCATTGGATTTCGGCGGCAGCGGTGCGCAGGGGCCTTCTTGGAGGTGAGTAGTGAATTTAAAACCACTTACCTTTACAGGAGCAGCCCTTTGGATTTCGGCGGCAGCGGTGCGCAGGGGCCTTCTGGGAGGTGAGTAGTTAGTTTAAAAACCTTACCTTTACAGGAGCAGCCCATTGGATTTCGGCGGCAGCGGTGCGCAGGGGCCTTCTTGGAGGTGAGTAGTGAATTTAAAACCACTTACCTTTACAGGAGCAGCCCTTTGGATTTCGGCGGCAGCGGTGCGCAGGGGCCTTCTGGGAGGTGAGTAGTTAGTTTAAAAACCTTACCTTTACAGGAGCAGCCCATTGGATTTCGGCGGCAGCGGTGCGCAGGGGCCTTCTTGGAGGTGAGTAGTGAATTTAAAACCACTTACCTTTACAGGAGCAGCCCTTTGGATTTCGGCGGCAGCGGTGCGCAGGGGCCTTCTGGGAGGTGAGTAGTGACAGCAGTTTTATTTGTTTTTATATAAGGCGGGAACCGGAAGTTCTACCTCTGGCAAGTGCCCCCCCCCCCCCCCCCAAACCAATAAATTCTGGTGGAGAGGAAACCCGAGACACTACACGTGTAGTGTCTCCCACCCGCCCTCCTCCTCTAACCTAATAATAAGACCCATTGGTGTAAGGTAAGTGCCATATTATATTATTAGCATTGTGCAGGTCAAGGATCGGTGGTGGAGGAGCAGTCTCTGTCAGCGAGAGAACCTGAGAACATCTCAGACACTCAGAAGGCAAGTAAGTGATTTTTACTTTTATACCTTTTTTCAAATTGTGTGTGTCGGGGGGGAAATTGAAGCGACATCACAGAAAAGCTGTGACCTGAGTGGCTGGTTGGGATTCTAACCTAAATTTAAAAAATATTTGAGTATTTGGGAACTAATTAAACATAATAACTTAATTATAATTTAGAGGATATCTAAGCCAGAGATCGGAGAGTATTATAGTTAGCTATCGCATTTCTATTAGAAATTTAGTGCTAGGAAACAGATAGTTGACAGTAACTTTGCAATTTAAAAAAAAAAAAAAGTATTTATAAAAAAAAAAAGAGACAAATTTTAATTTTAATTAATTGACGCAATGTCAGTTAGAGGGGTGCTGTGCTCTGACTGTGAGATGTGGCAGGTCCGGGAGGCTTCCAGCGTCCCGGGTGGCTTCATCTGCAGAAAGTGCACCCAACTGGAGCTCCTCACAGACCGCATGGTTCGGTTGGAGCAGCAATTGGATGCACTTAGGAGCATGCAGGTGGCGGAAAGCGTCATAGATCGCAGTTATGTAAATGTGGTCACACCCAAGGTGCAGGCAGAGAAATGGGTGACCACCAGAAAGGGCAGGCAGTCAGTGCAGGAATCCCCTGTGGTTGTCCCCCTCTCGAACAGATATACCCCTTTGGATACTGTCGGGGGGGATAGCCTATCAGGGGAAAACAGCAGCAGCCAGAGCAGTGGCACCACGGCTGGCTCTGATGTTCAGAAGGGAGGGTCAAAGCGCAGAAGAGTAATAGTAATAGGGGACTCTATAGTCAGGGGCACAGATAGGCGCTTCTGTGGACGTGAAAGAGACTCCAGGATGGTATGTTGCCTCCCTGGTGCCAGGGTCCAGGATGTCTCCGAACGGGTAGAGGGAATTCTGAAGGGGGAGGGCAAACAGGCAGAGGTCGTTGTACATATTGGTACTAACGACATAGGCAGGAAGGGGCATGAGGTCCTGCAGCAGGAGTTCAGGGAGCTAGGCAGAAAGTTAAAGGACAGGACCTCGAGGGTTGTAATCTCGGGATTACTCCCTGTGCCACGTGCCAGTGAGGCTAGAAATAGGAAGATAGAGCAGACAAACACGTGGCTAAACAGCTGGTGTAGGAGGGAGGGTTTCCGTTTTCTGGACCACTGGGAGCTCTTCCGGGGCAGGTGTGACCTGTATAAGATGGACGGGTTGCATCTAAACCGGAGAGGCATAAATATCCTGGCCGCGAGGTTTGCTAGTGTCACACGGGAGGGTTTAAACTAGTATGGCAGGGGGGTGGGTACGGGAGCAATAGGTCAGAAGGTGAGAGCATTGAGGGAGAACTAGGGAATAGGGACAGTGTGGCTCTGAGGCAGAGCAGACGGGGAAAAGTTGCTGAACACAGCGGGTCTGGTGGCCTGAAGTGCATATGTTTTAATGCAAGGAGCATTACGGGTAAGGCAGATGAACTTAGAGCTTGGATTACTACTTGGAACTATGATGTTATTGCCATTACAGAGACCTGGTTGAGGGAAGGGCAGGATTGGCAGCTAAACGTTCCAGGATTTAGATGTTTCAGGCGGGATAGAGGGGGATGTAAAAGGGGAGGCGGAGTTGCGCTACTTGTTCGGGAGAATATCACAGCTATACTGCGAGAGGACACCTCAGAGGGCAGTGAGGCTATATGGGTAGAGATCAGGAATAAGAAGGGTGCAGTCACAATGTTGGGGGTATACTACAGGCCTCCCAACAGCCAGCGGGAGATAGAGGAGCAGATAGGTAGACAGATTTTGGAAAAGAGTAAAAACAACAGGGTTGTGGTGATGGGAGACTTCAACTTCCCCAATATTGACTGGGACTCACTTAGTGCCAGGGGCTTAGACGGGGCAGAGTTTGTAAGGAGCATCCAGGAGGGCTTCTTAAAACAATATGTAAACAGTCCAACTAGGGAAGGGGCGGTACTGGACCTGGTATTGGGGAATGAGCCCGGCCAGGTGGTAGATGTTTCAGTAGGGGAGCATTTCGGTAACAGTGACCACAATTCAGTAAGTTTTCAAGTACTGGTGGACAAGGATAAGAGTGGTCCGAGGATGAATGTGCTAAATTGGGGGAAGGCTAATTATGACAATATTAGGCGGGAACTGAAGAACATAGATTGGGGGCGGATGTTTGAGGGCAAATCAACATCTGACATGTGGGAGGCTTTCAAGTGTCAGTTGAAGGGAATACAGGACAGGCATGTTCCTGTGAGGAAGAAAGATAAATACGGCAATTTTCGGGAACCTTGGATGACGAGTGATATTGTAGGCCTCGTCAAAAAGAAAAAGGAGGCATTTGTCAGTGCTAAAAGGCTGGGAACAGACGAAGCCTGTGTGGCATATAAGGAAAGTAGGAAGGAACTTAAGCAAGGAGTCAGGAGGGCTAGAAGGGGTCATGAAAAGTCATTGGCAAATAGGGTTAAGGAAAATCCCAAGGCTTTTTACACTTACATAAAAAGCAAGAGGGTAGCCAGGGAAAGGGTTGGCCCACTGAAAGATAGGCAAGGGAATCTATGTGTGGAGCCAGAGGAAATGGGCGAGGTACTAAATGAATACTTTGCATCAGTATTCACCAAAGAGAAGGAATTGGTAGATGTTGAGTCTGGAGAAGGGGGTGTAGATAGCCTGGGTCACATTGTGATCCAAAAAGACGAGGTGTTGGGTGTCTTAAAAAATATTAAGGTAGATAAGTCCCCAGGGCCTGATGGGATCTACCCCAGAATACTGAAGGAGGCTGGAGAGGAAATTGCTGAGGCCTTGACAGAAATCTTTGGATCCTCGCTGTCTTCAGGGGATGTCCCGGAGGACTGGAGAATAGCCAATGTTGTTCCTCTGTTTAAGAAGGGTAGCAAGGATAATCCCGGGAACTACAGGCCGGTGAGCCTTACTTCAGTGGTTGGGAAATTACTGGAGAGAATTCTTCGAGACAGGATCTACTCCCATTTGGAAGCAAATGGACGTATTAGTGAGAGGCAGCACGGTTTTGTGAAGGGGAGGTCGTGTCTCACTAACTTGATAGAGTTTTTCGAGGAGGTCACTAAGATGATTGATGCAGGTAGGGCAGTGGATGTTGTCTACATGGACTTCAGTAAGGCCTTTGACAAGGTCCCTCATGGTAGACTAGTACAAAAGGTGAAGTCACACGGGATCAGGGGTGAGCTGGCAAGGTGGATTCAGAACTGGCTAGGCCATAGAAGGCAGAGGGTAGCAATGGAGGGATGCTTTTCTAATTGGAGGGCTGTGACCAGTGGTGTTCCACAGGGATCAGTGCTGGGACCTTTGCTGTTTGTAGTATATATAAATGATTTGGAGGAAAATGTAACTGGTCTGATTAGTAAGTTTGCAGACGACACAAAGGTTGGTGGAATTGCGGATAGCGATGAGGACTGTCTGAGGATACAGCAGGATTTAGGTTGTCTGGAGACTTGGGCGGAGAGATGGCAGATGGAGTTTAATCCGGACAAATGTGAGGTAATGCATTTTGGAAGGGCTAATGCAGGTAGGGAATATACAGTGAATGGTAGAACCCTCCAGAGTATTGAAAGTCAAAGAGATCTAGGAGTACAGGTCCACAGGTCATTGAAAGGGGCAACACAGGTGGAGAAGGTAGTCAGGAAGGCATACGGCATGCTTGCCTTCATTGGACGGGGCATTGAGTATAAGAATTGGCAAGTCATGTTGCAGCTGTATAGAACCTTAGTTAGGCCACACTTGGAGTATAGTGTTCAATTCTGGTCGCCACACTACCAGAAGGATGTGGAGGCTTTAGAGAGGGTGCAGAAGAGATTTACCAGAATGTTGCCTGGTATGGAGGGCATAAGCTATGAGGAGCGATTGAATAAACTCGGTTTGTTCTCTCTGGAACGAAGGAGGTTGAGGGGCGACCTGATAGAGGTCTACAAAATTATGAGGGGCATAGACAGAGTGGATAGTCAGAGGCTTTTCCCGAGGGTAGAGGGGTCAATTACTAGGGGGCATAGGTTTAAGGTGAGAGGGGCAAGGTTTAGAGTAGATGTACGAGGCAAGTTTTTTACGCAGAGGGTAGTGGGTGCCTGGAACTCGCTACCGGAGGAGGTAGTGGAAGCAGGGACGATAGGGACATTTAAGGGGCATCTTGACAAATATATGAATAGGATGGGAATAGAAGGATACGGACCCAGGAAGTGTAGAAGATTGTAGTTTAGTCGGGCAGTATGGTCGGCGCGGGCTTGGAGGGCCGAAGGGCCTGTTCCTGTGCTGTACATTTCTTTGTTCTTTGTTCTTTGTTCTTTGTTCTTTGTTCATCTAGCCCCATTGTTCCACACAGCAGTACAAATATCATCCTATAACCTGTTCTCTCTAGCTTTGACAAAGAGTCATCCAGACTGGAGACGTTAGCTCCCTTCTCCCTCCACAGATGCTGTCAGACCTGCTGAGATTGTCCAGCATTTCCACTTTTGGTTTCAGATTCCAGAATCCGCAGTAATTTGCTTTTAAAACAGGACCCCCTTGTTCTGGACTCACCCACAAGGGGAAGCATCCTTTCCACACCCACCTTGTCAAGATTGTTAAGGATCTTATCTACGTGGATCAGTCACCCCTCATTCTTGGAAACAAGCCCAGCCTGTCTGATGTACCGTGTTATGGGTCCGGGTTTACAGAACCCCAAAGTGTTTCATGGAGTTCAACCGACCCGCAACTTTTAATAGATCGTGGTGTGGGAAGCACACGGCCTACTCTCCAGGTGTGATACAGCAGAAATGGACAAGTGTTTTTTAAAACAAAACAATGTTTATTCTATGAACTCAAGTTAACACTTTTAAAACAAACATTGAATATCTTAACACCCATTACTTCAAAAATAACCCCAAAACACTACAACACTAAATAATCCTTCAAACTATTCCTTTAAACATCCAAAAGACTTCAAACCTTCAAAAATAGGAGCACATTAGGTTACATTCAATATATGCATAGACTTTGGATTGCCAAAATCAACAGACCAGCTCTGTGTTTCTTCATGCAGCTCACAGCAAAACACACAGACACTCCCAGCTGCGATCTCAAACTGAAACTCAAAAAGCAGAAGGGAGCTCAGCTCCCCCACCCTCTGACATAACTTCAGTAATATAATCAGCTCCATTTCTTAAAGGTACACTGCTTAAACATCCATTTCTTAAAGGTACTCTCACATGACAACTGTCAATTACCACGAGCTTTATTGCACAAGATGTTGTGCCTCCTGCAGCTGGAACCAGAATGGAAGCAGCGCAGGAGAGCAGACACTTTTATACAGCGCCTACTGGGAGGAGCCAGCAGGCAGGGATTTACTGTTGTACCTGTAATACAGGGGCAGTACCGTAATATATGCAATGTTACTAGTGGTGCTTACCACATTCACCCCCTGTTTAAAAAAAAGTCCTGCGGGGGTGAAGAAAAACATTACAGATTGAGTCTGTCGGGGGCTCTGACCCTCCGCTGCGATCGCCTCAATCCTGGTGGTGATGTGGGAGCTGACGTGGTCACCTGCGACTCCGGGAGCGTGTTGTCCTCTGCTTCATCACCCCTTAGTGGATCCAGTGAGGGGACGGATCCTGCTGGAGTGGGGGCTGCGATGAGGTTCACTGGTGGGAGGGTGGGTGGCGCAGGGGTGAATGAGGCAACTGGAGGGGGGAGGAGCCATATCAGGTCAGGGATTGTGGGCGGGGACCCAGCGGGTGCCAGGTCCCGGAGGGAGACTGTGTCCTGTCGACCGTTGGGGTGTGCCACGTAGGCGTGCTGCGGGTTTGCATGAAGGAGGTGGACTTTCTCAACCAAGGGATCCGATTTATGGGTCCGCACATGTTTCCGGAGGAGGACGGGCCCAGAAACTGTCAGCCATGTTGGGAGCGAGACCCCGGAGGTGGACCTCCTGGGGAAGGCAAACACACGTTCGTGAGGGGTCTCATTAGTGGTGGCGCACAGAAGCGACCGGATGGAGTGGAGAGCATTGGGGAGGACCTCCTGCCAGCAGGAGCCCGGGGGATTTCTCGACTGAAGGGCCAGCAGTCCAGACCGTCCCATTCTACCACTCCACCTGCCCGTTTCCCCGGGGGTTGTAGCTGTTCGTCCTGCTCGAGGCGATGCCTTTGCTGAGCAGGAACTGACGCAGCTCATCACTCATTAAGGAGGATCACCGATCGCTGAGGATGTAGGTGGGGAAACCGAACAGAGTGAAGATGCTGTGCAGGGCCTTGATGACCATGGCAGAAGTCATGTCGGGGCATGGGATGGCGAAAGGGAACCGGGAGTACTCATCAATTACATTGAAGAAGTACACGTTGCGTTCAGTGGAGGGGAGAGGCCCTTTGAAGTCCATGTTGAGGCGCTCAAAGGGGCCCGAGGCCTTCACCAGGTGCGCTCGATCTGGCCGGGAGAAGTGCGGCTTGCACTCTGTGCAGACCTGGCAGTCTCTGGTTACAGTCCTGACCTCCTCAATGGAGTAGGGCAGGTTGCGGGCCTTGACAAAATGGAAGAACCGGGTGACCCCGGGTGGCAGAGGTCATAGTGGAGATCCCGGAGTCGGTCCACTTGTGCGCTGGCACATGTACCGCGGGATAGGGCATAAGGGGGCTCATTGAGCTTCCCCGGGTGATATAAGATTTCAGAGTTATAGGTGGAGAGCGCGATCCTCCACCTCAAGATCTTGTCGTTTTTGATCTTGCCCCGCTGCGTATTGTTAAACATGAACGCCACCGACCGTTGGTCAGTGAGGAGAGTGAATCTCCTGCCGGCCTGGTAATGCCGCCAATGTCGCACAGTTTCCACGATGGCTTGGGCCTCCTTTTCGACAGAGGAGTGGCGAATTTCAGAGGCATGGAGGGTGCGGGAAAAGAAGGCCACGGGTCTGCCCGCCTGGTTGAGGGTGGCGGCCAGAGCGACGTCCGATGCATCGCTCTCCACCTGAAAGGGGAGGGTCTCGTCGACCGCGTGCATTGTGGCTTTGGCGATGTCCGCCTTGATGTGATTGAAGGTCTGGTGGGCCTCAGCCGTCATGGGGAAAACTGTGGACTTGATGAGTGGGCGGGCCTTGTCCGCATAATTTGGGACCCACTGAGCGTAGTATGAGAAAAACCCCAGGCATCGTTTCAGGGCCTTGGGGCAGTGGGGGAGAGGGAGTTCCAGGCGGGGGCGCATGCGGTCAGTGTCGGGCCCTAGAACTCCATTTTCCACTACATAGCCAAGGATGGCGAAGCGGTTGGTGCGGAACACGCATTTCTCCTCATTGTAGGTGAGGTTAAGGAGTTTGGCGGCATTGAGGAATTTTTGAAGGTTTGCATCGTGGTTCTGCTGGTCGTGGCCGCAGATGGTGACATTATCTAGGTATCGGAAGTTGGCACACAGCCCGTACTGGTCAACCATTCGGTCCATCTCTCGCTGGCAGACCGAGAGTCCATTGGTGACGCCGAAGGGAACTCTAAGGAAGTGATAGAGGCGGCCATCTGCTTCAAACGCAGTGTATTGTCGGTCCTCCGGGCGGATGGGCAGCTGGTGGTAGGCGGACTTCAAATCAACTGTGGAGAAGACTCCATACTGCGCAATCTGATTGACCATGTCAGATATGCGTGGGAGGGGGTACGTGTCGAGCTGTGTGTACCGGTTGATGGTCTGGCTGTAGTCAATGACCATCCTGTGCTTCTCCCCAGTCTTCACTACCACCACTTGAGCTCTTCAGGGGCTGTTTGGAGCGACATTGTCGGCCGACATTGGGAAAGACGATTAGACGGAGAATCAGTTGTGAAGCCACTATCGTGGAGAGCGCCGCGATCCTCCGGTGCCTCGACAGCGGCGTCAATGCGTTCTACTCCGCATGTACAGTAAACGCCGTTCGCATATCATTAGCAGGCCTTCACGATGCTCCGCCTGCGCGGGGCGGGATTACCGACGGCAAGTTTCACTTGTGGATTTAAAAACAGGCGCCGTGGCCGATGAGGGAGAGAGAGGAAGTAAGACATGCAGAGGTACGAGCATGGGCTGCCACTGGCAGGGCTGGGCCTCTGGGGGGGCAGGGGGGCGGCGCCACCTGACCTAGGAGGTTACAGTGGGGGGGGTGATGGGGGTGACCAGGAGATGGGCCGTGGGGTCGAGGTGACTCCCCACGCGACCAGGGTGTCCAGGCAAGGACCACCACTGCTGCGGCCTGCATGGCAGCCATCTTGCTGCACACCCTACTGACAGCCCAGCGTGGTGCATGGTTGTGTCGAGTCACATCGGCCGTATGGGTGCCCCCTAACCATCCCCCACATTCCACCCCCCCCCCCATCCCACCGACTCCCCCACCCCCAAACCACTGTCATCCCCCAGTGGGGCAGCACACGGCCCACTGTGCACAACGACGGGTTGTGCAGCAATATGGCAAAGGCCCTGCCCCCCCCCCCCCCCATCCAAGCCTCTCAGTATCCTGTAATTTCAATACGATCCCCCCCCGCATCCTCCTGAACTCCAATGAGTACAGACCCATACGCTCCTCGTATGACAAGCTCCTCATTCCAGGGATCAATCTTGTGAACCTCCACCTACACCACACGGACTGCAGCGGTTCAACAAGGCGCCCAGCACCTCCTTAAGGGAAATTCAGGATGGACAATCAATGTCACTTTTGGCAGTGACAGCCACATGCCAAAAATGTTGTTTTTAAAAAAATTTTAAATCCCATTATTCCATGAAAGATAACTAATTTCCCACTTTCTCTAGCTTGTGAGACATGGAGGTAAATAGGACTCATAACATAGTCCACGTCAACATTTACCCAACCATATAAAGGAGTTATCCCAATCACATTTATCCATATTGTTCCCATATCCCTTAATCTCCTTTTCCTTCGTCCACCTAATGGTCACGGGGTTTCTGACTGTGCCACTAAGCTTGGGAGTGTATCACGCAGTCTCACAATCCACAGTGTGAATATCTTTGCTCCTGCCCTCTCTTCTAAATCAGCAGCCCTTTAAACAGTTACCTCTGGCGAATAGTTCTTGATGTCCCAACTGTTGGAAATGGGTTGCTTCTATCTAGCCATGTCATCACTTCATAATTTGAAAAACTTCCAATTCCTCAGCCTGTAATCCTCATTGTTCGAAAGGTAAAAGTCAAATTCTCAACACTTTTTTTTTGTATTTTTATTTCATCTTACCAGCCAGTTGATGGGCTTTGTCATGTTTCTATGATGATATAAAGGCACCAATCACTCAGAAGTAATTGTATAAACATGTTGTGGGTTCACATATTAAGACTAGGCACAGGGGAACATTTAAACGAAGATAGGAAACTTGAAGACACCAGCAGCAGGGCTGTGTGTGCTGTGTTCTGCTCACAAGACAAAGTGAAACTGAAACTGTATCACATGACACACCTTCCTTCTATTGATGGCATGCTGCTAACCCGTAAAGGCATATTACAACATTCCCCCTTTCTTTTTAAAGATACATTTACTCCTTCCAAAGAAGTATAACTATTTAGACAGGGAGGCACAGTGCTTCGCACGGCTGCCACACAGTGCCTGGGACCCGGGTTTGATTCCGGCCTTGAGTGACTGTGTGGAGTTTGCACATTTTCCCCGTGTCTGCGTGGGTTTCCCTCCCACAGTCCAAAGATGTGCAGATTAGGTTACAGGGATAGGTTGGGGATGATGGGGGAGTAGACCTGGATAGACTGCTCTTTCGGAGGGTTGGCCTGACTCGATGGGCCATATGACGTCCTTCTGCACTGCACTGCAGGGATTCTGTGATTCTATCTTCATGTTTAGTTGGAGAAATGTAAAAGACTGGTGAATCTATGAGTGGCTAAAGGATAGATGCAATCTGTGGGTATATACTGACCGTGTAACAGTATATTTCTCTGGAGTCTTCTTCAATTACTCAGTGATCTGTGCGGTTATCATTCTTGCATGTTGTTCCTGGCTGCATTTGGGAAGAAGTATTCTGATCAATTGAGTGTTTGATAGTTGTGCTTGACATTTTAATTTCAAATTCAGCTTTGGGTGGTGCTGCTGGTCGCCAGCCGAGCAGGAGTCTCCGGCGGGTGAATAGGGAGGCAAACACTAGGGCATCGGCCCACCTCTCCATGAAGTGTTCTGGCTTTTCTGTGACCCCAAAGACGGCCACTTTTTTGGGCACGGCTCCACTCCACCTCCACAACCTTGGACATGGCCTCAAAGAAGGTTGACCAGGACCCGACAAGCCTGGTGCAGGCACAGAACACGTGGCTGTGGTTGGCCGGGCCTCCCTGGTGCCATTCACTTTTGTCCTCCACCTCCGGGAAGAACCTGTTACTTTGGGTTCTGGTGAGGTGAACTTTATGCGCCACCTTCACCTGCATTAAGCTTAGCCCTGCGCATGTGGAGGTGGAGTTTTCCCAGTTCAGTCCTTCAATCCAGGGTCCTCCCCCTATGTCTTCCTCCCATTTCTCTCTTGTCTCATCCAGGAGGGAGCGTGCCTCCTCCAGCAATCGACTAAAATAGGTGGAGAGTTCGATCCTCCACCTGAGGATCTTGTCATTCTTGATCTTGCCCCGCTGTGTGTTATTGAACATGAAGGCAACCGACCGTTGGTCAGTGAGGAGAATGAATCGCCTGCCGGCCAGGTAATGCCTCCAACGTCGCACAGCTTCCACAATGGCCTGGGCTTCCTTTTCGACGGAGGAGTGTCGAATTTCAGAGCCGTGGAGGGTACGGGAGAAGAAAGCCACGGGCCTGCCTGCCTGGTTGAGGGTAGCGGCCAGAGCAAAGTCAGACGCATCGCTCTCCACTTGGAACGGGATGGACTCGTCCACAGCGTGCATCGCGGCTTTGGCAATATCTGTTTTGATGCGATTGAAGGCCAGGCGGGCCTCAGCCGTCAGGGGAAAAATGGTGGATTTAATGAGTGGGTGGGCCTTGTCCGCATTATTGGGGACCCACTGGGCATAATAGGAAAAGAACCCCAGGCATCTCTTCAGAGCCTTGGGGCAGTGGGGAATAAAAGTTCCCAGCAAGCGGTCGGGATCGGGCCCTAGGACTCCGTTTTCCACAACGCAGCCAAGGATGGCTAGGCGGGTTGTGCGGAAAACGCATTTCTCCTTATTGTATGTGAGGTTAAGGAGCTTGGCTGTGTGGAGGAAATGTTGGAGGTTAGCGTCATGGTCCTGCTGGACATGGCCGCAGATGGTGACATTATCCAGATACGGGAACGTAACCCGAAGCCCGTACTGGTCACCATTCGGTCCATCTCCCGTTGGAAGACCGAGACCCCATTGGTGACGCCGAAGGGGACCCTGAGGAAGTGGTAGAGGTGGCCAACTGCCTCGAAGGCAGCGTATTGGCGGTCCTCCGGGCGGATAGGGAGCTGGTGGTATGCGGACTTCAAGTCAATAGTGGAGAAGACTCGGTACTGTGCAATCTGGTTGACGATGTCAGATTTGCGGGGAAGAGGGTACGCATCGAGCTGCGTGTACCGGTTGATGGTCTGACTGTAGTCGATGACCATCCGGTGCTTCTCCCCAGTTTTGACAACCACCAGTTGGGCTCTCCAGGGGCTGGTACTGGCCTCTATGTTCCCTTCCGGCAGGAGTCGCAGGACCTCCGACCTGATAAAAACCTTGTCCCGAGCACTGTATCGTCTGTTCCTAGTGCCGACGGGCTTACAGTCCGGAATGAGGTTAGCAAAGAGCGGGAGTGGGGCGACCCTAAGGATCGAGAGGCTACAGACGGTAAGAGGGGGCAGGGGTCCATCGAACTCCAAGGTAAGACTTTTGAGGTGGCATTGGAAATCTAGACCTCGTAGTAGGGCAGCGCAGAGTTGGGGGAGGACGTAGAGCTTGAAATTTTTTTACTCAACGCCCCGTACTGTAAGGGTTGCAACACAGTACCCACGGACTTCCACGGAATGTGATTCGGAAGCCAGGGAGATTTTCTGGGTTCTGGGTAAAATTGGGAGGGAGCAGCACCGTACCGTATCTGGGTGAATGAAACTTTCCGTGCTCCCGGAGTCGAAGAGGCAGGATGTCTCGTGGCCGTTGATCCGGACGGCCATCATGGATTTAATGAGGTGATAAGGTTGAGACTGGTCGAGGGTGATGGAGGCGAGCTTCGGAAGGTGGGTGGGCTGATCGAGGGTAGTGGAGGTCAGCGTACGATCTGGTGAACAGGGGTTCCGGGAGGCGGCGGGGTGATTCCAAGATAGCGGCCCTCACAGGTCGCACGTGGCGGGTGGCGTTGAAGGTGCGGCGCACACGGGTCGCTCGCGGCGGGTGGCGTCGAAGATGGCGGCCAAGATGGTGGCCCCCACGGGTCGCACGTGGCGGATGACATGGAAGATGGGGGCGGTCCCCGCGGGCTACACGCAGCGCTGCTGGGTTTAGAAACAGGTCGGGCCTGGCAGACTTTAGAGAAGTGGCCCTTCTTTCCGCACCCATTGCAGATCGCGCTCCTCGCTGGGCAGCGTTGTCTGTGTTGCTTACCCTGGCCACAGAAGTAACATTTCGGGAATCCAGAGTTGGCGGGTCTCTGCGTGGCACAGGCTTGCGGCACCCCTAGGTCAGGTGATGGCGGCGCCCACGACGTCCACGAGGGTGCGCATGGTCGGAGGTGTAGGCATCCATGTTATGGAAGGCCACTTCCAACGAGTCCAAGAGTTGTACTGAGTCTTGGACGTCGAGTGTACCCCCTTCTAGTAGGCGCTGGCGGATGTAATTAGATTCTATGCCTGCGACATAGACGCCCCGGATCAGCAATTCGGTGTGCTTGACAGCCAATGCCGCCTTACAACTGCAGGTCCGGCCGAGGACCCGCAAGGCCCGCAGCAATTCAGCTTACGATTCTCCGGGTCGCTGTCGCCTCGTGGCAAGGAGATGCCGAGCGTACACCTCGCTGACTTCCTTAACATACTGCCCCTTGAACAGCGTTATCACTTCCTCGAACGAGGTAGCGTCTCTGATAAGAAGGAAAACTTGCGGGCTCACCCGAGAGTTGAGGACTCGCAGCTTGTGGCTCTCAGCGATGGCGGAGGAATCAATGTAAGATTCGAAGCAGCTTAGCCAGTGTTCAAACGTGGCAGTGGCGTCGGCTGCTTGTGGGTCCAGCGCCAGGCGATCAGGCTTGAGTGATGGATCCATCTTAAAATTTTAGCTGATTAAATTGATGTACCATCAATGACGACAGACGAGAGTCGGAAGAGTAAACTGTGGCTTTAATCAGCTAAAAGACACCTGCTGGCAGCCGGTCCCAGAATGAGGGCAGGGCTGGGGGTTAGTTACCTTTATACCTGAGCCAGAGGGACAGAGCCAGCAGGGACAAACCCAGACATGTAACAAACAGTAAGAACAGTAAGTACAATAAGTAAGAACAGTCTGTACAATATAATACAGTGGTTTACCACAGTTACCCCTCCCTCTTCTGCCCTTGTCCAACAGTACATCTATCCTTTTCGGGAGCGGGAGAGAGAGAGGGAGCCGGAACGCAGCGAGTGCAGCTTGGGATTCAGGTAGGTGTTTAAACTTGCCCCCAGTTTCCAGCGGCCTTTATATTCGGGAGCGGGAGAGAGAGA
This sequence comes from Scyliorhinus torazame, assembly GCF_047496885.1. Lineage (NCBI taxonomy): Eukaryota > Metazoa > Chordata > Chondrichthyes > Carcharhiniformes > Scyliorhinidae > Scyliorhinus > Scyliorhinus torazame. The sequence goes on from NC_092710.1 coordinate 329,025,992, forward strand.
GGGAGCCGGAGCGCAGCGAGTGCAGCTTGGGATTCAGGTAGGTGTTTAAACTTGCCCCCAGGTTCCCGCGGCCTTCATTTCCGGGAGCGGGAGAGAGAGAGGGAGCCGGAGCGCAGCGAGTGCAGCTTGGGATTGAGGTAGGTGTTTAAACTTGCCCCCAGGTTCCAGCGGCCTTCATTTCCGGGAGCGGGAGAGAGAGAGAGAGAGAGGGAGCCGGAGCGCAGCGAGTGCAGCTTGGGATTCAGGTAGGTGTTTAAACTTGCCCCCAGGTTCCAGCGGCCTTCATTTCCGGGAGCGGGAGAGAGAGAGGGAGCCGGAGCACAGCGAAAGCAGCTTGGGATTGAGGTAGGTGTTTAAACTTGCCCCCAGGTTCCAGCGGCCTTCATTTCCGGGAGCGGGAGAGAGAGAGGGAGCCGGAGTGCAGCTTGGGAATCGGGTAGTTGATTAAGTGTTTGATTTTTACCTCTATTTAAGTTGGGCGGTTGCTAAACCCGAGACGCTACACTTGTAGTGTCTCCCACCCTTCCACCTCCTCTAACCTAAGGAGGTGAGTGAATATCAGGTAAGCTTTCTCTTTTGTTTTTCTTTTATCCGCAAGTTATAGCTTTAGATTTTCGGCGGGAGCAGTGGCCAGGGGTCTGTCGCGAAGGTAAGTTTACCCTTTAAAACCTTACCTTGCAGGAGAAGTGATTTTCAGATTTTCGGCGGGAGCAGTGGCCAGGGGTCTGTCGGGAAGGGAAGTAGCTGGGAGAAATTTAACTCTTCGTGGGTTGGTAAGAATTGTGATTGGTAAGTAAAATCCTTATTCCTATCCCTCATTCATTATTTGATATTATATTTGTAATCAGTTAAGGTAAAGTGTAAAAATGGCAGGAGATCCCAGACCCGTGTTATGCTTCTCGTGCTCAATGTGGGAGTTCAGGGACGCGGCCGATGTCCCTGACTCCTTCATGTGCAGGAGTGTGTCCAGAGCAGCTCCTGTTAGACCGCATGATGGCTCTGGAGCTGCGGATGGACTCACTTTGGAGCATCCGCGATGCTGAGGAGGTCGTGGATAGCACGTTCCGTGAGTTGTTCACACCGCAGATTAGGGTTGGTGAGGGAGACAGGGAACGGGTGACCAAAAGGCAGAGAAAGAGCAGGAAGGCAGTGCAGGTGTCCCCTGCGGTCATCTCCCTCCAAAACAGGATTACTGTTTTGGATACTGTTGGGGGAAATGACTCACCAGGGGAAGGCAGTAATAGCCAGGCTCATGGCACCGTGGCTGGCTCTGCTGCACAGAAGGACGGGAAAAAGACTGGCAGGGCTATAGTCATAGGGGATTCAATCGTAAGGGGAGTAGACAGGCTTTTCTGTGGTCGAAAACGAGACTCCCGAATGGTATGTTGCCTCCCGGGTGCACGGGTCAGGGATGTCTCAGATCGGCTGCAGGACATACTGAACGGGGAGGGTGAACAGCCAGTTGTCGTGGTGCATATAGGCACCAACGATATAGGTAAAAAACGGGGTGAGGTCCTACAATCAGAATTTAGGGAGTTAGGAGATAAGTTAAAAAGTAGAACCTCAAAGGTAGTAATCTCAGGATTGCTACCTGTGCCACGAGATAGTCAGAGTAGAAATTCAAGAATAGTCAGAATGAATACGTGGCTTGAGAGATGGTGCAGGAGGGAGGGGTTCAGATTTTTGGGACATTGGAGCCGGTTCTGGGGGCGGTGGGACCATTACAAATCGGATGGTCTACACCTGGGCAGGACTGGAACCAATGTCCTAGGGGGTGCTTTTGCTAACACTGTTGGGGAGGTTTTAAACTAATGTGGCAGGGGATGGGAATCAGATTAGGAAGTTAGAGGTCAGTAAAGAGGCAGCAACTAAAGCCAGTAAGGTACTAGATAATAAGCTCAATATGACGAAGGGGAAGAGTAGACAGGGAAGAGATGATGAACGCAAAGGGACAGGTGGTCTGCAGTGCATTTGTTTCAATGCGAGAAGTGTAGCAGGAAAGAAGATGAACTTAGGGCTTGGATTAGTACCTGGGAATATGATGTTATTGGTATTACGGAGACTTGCTTGAGGGAAGGGCAAGACTGGCAACTAAATATCCCAGGGTATAGATGCTTCAGGAGGGATAGCGAGGGAGGTAAAAGGGGTGGAAGAGTTGCATTACTGGTCAGAGATGATATCACAGCTATGATTAAGGAGGGCACGATGGGGGATTCGAGCACTGAGGCAATATGGGTAGAGCTAAGAAATAGCAAGGGTGCACTAACACTGTTGGGACTTTACTACAGGCCTCCCAAAAGCGAGCGTGAAGTAGAGGTACAAATATGTAGACAGATTATCGAAAAATGTAGGAGCAATAGGGTGGTCGTGACGTGAGATTTTAACTTCCCCAACATTGAATGGGACTCATGTAGTGTTGGAGGCGTAGATGGAGCAGAATTTGTAAGGAGCATCCAGGAGAGTTTTTTAGAGCAGTATATAAATAGTCCAACTCGGGAAGGGGCCATACTGGACCTGGTATTGGAGAATGATCCCGGCCAGGTGGTTAAAGTTTCAGTCGGTGATTACTTTGGGAATAGCGATCACAATTCCGTAAGTTTTAGAATACTCATGGACAAAGACGAAAGTGGTCCTAAAGAAAGAGTGCTAAATTGGGGAAAGGCCAAGTATAACAAAATTCGGCAGGAGCTGGGGAATATGGATTGGGAGCAGCTTTTTAAGGGTAAACCACATTTGAAATGTGGGAGTCTTTTCAGGAAACGTTGACTAGAGTGCAGGACAGACATGTCCCTGTGAAAATGAGGGATAGAAATGGCAAGATTAGGGAACCATGGAATTGTGAGACTAGCTAAGATGAAAAAGGAAGCATACATAAGATCTAGGCGACTTAAAACTGATGAAGCTTTGGAGGAATATCGGGAAAGTAGGACAAATCTCAAACGCGCAATAAAGAGGGCTAAAAGGGGTCATGAAATATCTTTGGCGAACAGGTTTAAGGAAAATCCCAAAGCCTTTTATTCGTATATAAGGAGCAAGAGGGTAACTAGAGAAAGGATTGGCCCACTCAAAGACCAAAGAGGGAATTTATGCGTGGAGTCAGAGGAAATGGGCGAGATTCTCAATGAGTACTTTGCATCGGTATTCATCAAGGAGAGGGACATGATGGATGTTGAGGCTAAGGATGGATGTTTAAATACTCAAGGTCAAGTCGGCATAAGGAAAGGGGAAGTTTTGGGTATTCTAAAAGGCATTAAGGTGGACAAGTCCCCAAAGGCTCATGTTGTCCCTTTGTTTAAGAAGGGTAGCAGGGATAATCCAGGGAATTATAGACCTGTGAGCTTGACGTCAGTGGTAGGCAAACTGTTGGAGAAGATACTGAGGGATAGGACCTATTCACATTTGGAAGAAAATAGACTTATCAGTGATAGGCAGCATGGTTTTGTGCAGGGAAGGTCATATCTTACAAACCTAATAGAATTCTTTGGGGAAGTGACAAAGTTAATTGATGAGGGATGAGCTGTAGATGTCATATACATGGACTTCAGTAAGGCGTTTGATAAAGTTTCCCATGGCAGGTTGATGGAAAAAGTGAAGTCGTATGGGGTTCAGGGTGTACAAGCTAGATGGATAAAGAACTGGCTGGGCAACAGGAGACAGAGAGTAGTGGTGGAAGGGAGTGTCTCAAAATGGAGAAAGGTGACTAGTGGTGTTCCACAGGGATCCGTGCTCGGACCACTGTTGTTTGTGAGATACATAAATGATCTGGACGAAGGTATAGGTGGTCTGATTAGCAAGTTTGCAGATGATACTAAGATTGGTGGAGTTGCAGATAGCGAGGAGGACTGTCAGAGAATACAGCAAAATATAAATAGATTGGAGAGTTGGGCAGAGAAATGGCAAATGGAGTTCAATCCAGGCAAATGCGAGATGATGCATTTTGGAAGATCTAATTCAAGAGCGGACTATACGGTCAATGGAAGAGTCCTGGGGAACATTGATGTACAGAGAGATCTGGGAGTTCAGGTCCATTGTACCCTGAAGGTGGCAACGCAGGTTGATAGAGTGGTCAAGAAGGCATACAGCATGCTTGCCTTCATCAGACGAGGTATTGAGTACAAGAGTCGGCAGGTCATGTTACAGTTGTATAGGACTTTGGTTAGGCCACATTTGGAATACTGCGTGCAGTTCTGGTCGCCACATTACCAGAAGGATGTGGATGCTTTAGAGAGGGTGCAGAGGAGGTTCACCAGGATGTTGCCTGGTATGGAGGGTGATAGCTATGAAGAAAGGTTGAGTAGATTAGGATTGTTTTCGTTGGAAAGACGGAGGTTGAGGGGGGACCTGATTGAGGTCTACAAAATTATGAGAGGTATGGACAGGGTGGATAGCAACAAGCTTTTTCCAAGAGTGGGGGTGTCAATTACAAGGGGTCACGATTTCAAGGTGAGAGGGAGAAAGTTTAAGGGAGATGTGCGTGGAAAGTTTTTTACGCAGAGGGTGGTGGGTGCCTGGAACGCTTTGCCAGCGGAGGTGGTAGAGGCGGGCACAATAGCATCATTTAAGATGCATCTAGACAGATATATGAACGGGCGGGGAACAGAGGGAGGTAGATCCTTGGAAAATAGAAGACAGGTTTAGATAAAGGATCTGGATCGGCGCAGGCTGGGAGGGCCGAAGGGCCTGTTCCTGTGCTGTAATTTTCTTTGTTCTATCAGTGGGTGTCTCAGGGTCCATGGGTATGTTGCCATTTCCCTAGGGAGGACGTTTTTGATCTGTATGTAGCTCGTTCCCTTTGGGCAGTTCCCTCTCTGTCAGTTCTTCTGGTATCGCTAGACTATCATCCATTTAAAAGTCACTGACTGTCAATGTCCCCTCCCGTCCTGTCTCCAGCTTTTCAAGGTGGCATCCTTTGTGGCTGGCGCGCACCTGTGATTGCTGCAAATGGGGCGATGGTGGACATTTAGGACAGGCCGAAGTGTTGCCTTAGTGGCTCCATGCCCGGAGCATGGCTATTACCACTGGGCTTGTTGAGCGTTTGGCATGCAGGAATGGGAACGCTGTTGTGACAACGGCTCGGAGGGACATTCTGCTTCCGGTTCCTTCAATCAGCCCCAAGCTCTTTTTGCTGTGGACGCCAGTGCTAGTAATATAAATTTGGGAGGGCCAAGCCTCACATGCTTCTTTTTCTGTCCATGCCTATTGTGTTAAAAGGCCTTGGGGATGTAGATTGGTATGGATGTGAACAGGAAGAGGAACCTGGGCGGCACGTTCATTTTGATCGTTTGCACCCTCCCTGCCAGGGAGAGCGGGAGTGTGTCCCACCTCTGCAGGTCCTTGTTTACTTCCTCTACCAGACTGGACAAGTTCCATCTGTGGACCCATGTCCAGTGGTGGGCAATTTGGATGCCCAGGAGTGCGGAATTTTTGGGGGGCTTGCTTGACCGGCAGTCCCGCCAGCTCTGCCCCTCTCGCTTGCAGGGTCACCAAGAAGATTTCACTTGTCCTCGGGTTGAGTTTGTAACCTGAGAAGGCTCCAAGCTCTTTCAGAAACCTCATGACCTGCTCCATATTGCTTTGGGATCTGAGACGTAGGGGAGCCGGTCATCAGCATAGAGTGAGGCTCTGCTCTCTGTTCCCTCTCTGGACCCGTTTCCAACTTTTCGCCGCTCTGAGGGTGATTGGCAAGGATTTGATTGCTGGAGCGAACCGAAGCGGGGATAGCGGGAAGCCCTGCCTTGTGCCTCTGTGCAGCGCCATGGGAGCGCTGTACAGAATTTCCAGTCATGCGGTGAACCCTGCTCCGAACCCAAACCGCTCCAGTACGTCTGTGAGGTACTTACACTCGACTCTGTCGAAGACCTTTTCTGCATCCAGGGAGATGGTCACCTCTGGTGTTCCCTCCCCGGATGGGGTCATTATCACATTCAGCAGGCACCTGATGTTTGATGTGAGATTCTTACCCTTAACAAAGCCCATCTGGTCTTCTGCGACCATCTCTGGTATGCAGTTTTCTAGCCGCCTGGCCAGGATCCTGGGCAATATTTTCGCATCTACATTCAGCAGTGAGATGGGTCTGTCGGACCCTTATTCGGTTGAGTCTTTGTCTTTCTTGCGTATCAGCAAGCTCGTGGCGTGTGCTAGCTTTGGAGGCAGGGTGCCCCTTGCTAATGAGTCTGTGAACATCTCCCACAAGTACGGCGCCAGTGTTGCCGCAAATGTCCTGTAGAAGTCTGCTGGGAATCCATCTGTTCCCAGTGCCTTCCCCGCCTGCATGGAATTAATGCACTCCATGACTTAGAACAAAGAACAAAGAAAGGTACAGCACAAGAACAGGCCCTTCGGCCCTCCAAGCCCGTGCCGACCATGCTGCCCGACTAAACTACAATCTTCTACACTTCCTGGGTCCGTATCCCTCTATTCCCATCCTATTCATGTATTTAAAAATGCCCCTTAAATGTCACTATCGTCCCTGCTTCCACCACCTCCTCTGGCAGCGAGTTCCAGGCACCCACTACTCTCTATGTAAAAAAACATGCGTCGTACATCTACTCTAAACCAGGCCCCTCGCACCTTAAACCTATGCCCCCTAGTAATTGACCCCTCTACCCTGGGGAAAAGCCTCTGACTATCCACTCTGTCAATGCCCCTCATAATTTGGTAGACCTCTATCAGGTCGCCCCTCAACCTCCGTCGTTCCAGTGAGAACAAACCAAGTTTATTCAACCGATCCTCACAGCTAATGCCCTCCATACCAGGCAACATTCTGGTAAATCTCTTCGCACCTTCTCTAAAGCCTCCACATCCTTCAGTAATGTGGCAACCAGAATTGAACACTATACTCCAAGTGTGACCTAACTAAGGTTCTATACAGCTGCAACATGACTTGCCAATTCTTATACTCAATGCCCCGGCCAATGAAGGCAAGCATGCCATACGCCTTCTTGACTACCTTCTCGACCTATGTTGCCCCTTTCAGTGACCTGTGGACCTGTACACCTAGATCTCTCTGACTTTCAATACTCTTGAGGGCTCTACCATTCACTGTATATTCCCTACCTGCATTAGACCTTTTAAAATGCATCGCCTCACATTTGTCCGGATTAAACTCCATCTGCCATCTCTCCGCCCAAGACTCCAAACAATCTAAATCCTGCTGTATCCTCTGACAGTCCTCATCGCTATCCGCAATTCTACCAACCTTTGTGTCGTCTGCAAACTTACTAATCAGACCAGTTACATTTTCCTCCAAATCATTTATATATACTACAAACAGCAAAGGTCCCAGCACTGATCCCTGTGGAACACCACTGGTCACAGCCCTCCAATGAGAAAAGCATCCTTCCATTGCTACTCTCTGCCTTCTATGGCCTAGCCAGTTCTGTATCCACCTTGCCAGCTCACCCCTGATCCCGCGTGACTTCACCTTTTGTACTAGTCTACCACACGGGACCTTGGCAAAGGCCTTACTGAAGTCCATATAGACAACACCCACTGCCCTACCTGCATCAATCATCTTTGTGACCTCCTCAAAAAACTCTATCAAGTTAGTGAGACACGACCTCCTCTTCACAAAACCATGCTGCCTCTCACTAACACGCCCATTTGCTTCCAAATGGGAGTATTTCCTGTCTCGAAGAATTCTCTCCAGTAATTTCCCTATCTTCCTATTCCTGGAAGACTTCTTCCAGTTCTAATGGTGCTTACACACCCCATTTCCTATCCTCTCCACGACTGGCATTTTTAGTCCATCGAGGAACTGCTTCATCCTCAAGTCCCCTTCAGGGGGTTCGGAGGTGTACAGCCCCCAGTAGAAGGCCTTGAATGAACCCAGTGTTGTTTCAATTGGGAGCTTGCAAGTTGACCAGGACACCGTTGAACCTGACGTACCGTTCCTCTGGGTCTGCAACCAACCTTGTCATGGTAAATGCTGTCCTGTTATTAAGCAGAATGGCCACCCACCCTAGCACTCATCCAGTAGCAAGAATGGTAGGTCTGTCCCACCCAGCAATTTTTACCCCAAGCCTATCCTTCTCCCTCAGGTGTATCTCTTGGAGGAAGACTGTGTCGGCTTTCATACTTTTCAGGTGGGCAAAGAATCTGCCCCTTTTTACTTGCTCATTAAATCCCCTGATGTTCCAGGTGACTATCCTGATGATGGGTTTCTGTCTCCGCCCCACCTCCACGCCCCGTGGGATAAACCATACTTACAGTGGCTGCACCCTGCATTCCAGTATTTCCCTTTGTTGGAGGGTCATCCAAGATGGCCGTTGTCCCCGTACTCACCATGCATTTGGACCCCTGAACTCTGGGGTTTCCCTTTGTTGTGGGACCCTCCAAAGTGGCTGTCTGCGGTGCCGAATTGTTTCTGTTGCCATGTAGCCAGCTTAGAGCCCCCCCACCTTGTCCCTTTGTTCCCCCTATGGTTCTGCTTCTCCCCCCCCCCCCCATTGGTGGTATAACCCACCCCCCACCCCCCTCATAGCCAGGCGCTCACTCCCCAGTGGGAGATGTGTTGCAGCCCCCCTCACCCCGAGTATCCCTTATATTGTTTTGAAAAAGGAGACCCAAAAATCGACAAGCCTGGGACAAGACATGTGTGCATGATACGCTGGCCCCCTGGAACATCTCTCACATCTATCCTCCATCCCTAAAAAACCCATCCCGCTCATACGCGCCTAAGTCAATTGCGCCCTCTGCTCCACCTTAAACTGTATCAAGCTTAACCTCGCACAAGAGGAGATGGAGTTGACCCTATTCAGAGCTTCACTCCACACCCCTCTCCAAAACTACCCCCAACTGCTCCTCCCACTTCCTCTTCATTTCTTCCAAAGAATTCTGCTCCGTCACCAACATCTGCTCATTTATGCACAAGATCCTTCCCTCCCCCAGCTCATCCGACGTCAGAACCGTGTCCAACAGTGAAGGCGCTGGCACCAGGGGAAACGAAGGATGCTCTTTACGCTCAAAGTTGCGCACCTGCAGATATCTAAATACGTTCGTTCATGGAAGCTGGAACTTCTCTGAAATCTTCCCTAACCCTGCAAACCTACTTTGGTGGTATGTATTATGGGTATTAAGGTACCCTGTGATGCCGAGAGGCTATTGGTGGATAGACACTGGGTCCCGATTGGATCAGCCGCCTGCTGGCTCCACCCAGTAAGGAGGAGTATAAGAGCCCGGGTTCTCCCAGCAGCTGCATTCTGTAACTGTGCTGCTGGGGAACAAGTCTGCGTAATAAAGCCATCGTTCGACTCCTTCTCATCTCGTCTCGTGAATGATTGATTGTGCTACAATTTATTACGCAAACTTTTAAGGACATGGAGCTCCGAATCATTCCGGAGTGACTGCGAATCAGCCCCCACGCGGCAAACGCAGCGGCAACTTTTAAACATTGGTTAGCGTGTTTTCAGGGATACCTCTGAACGGCGCCTAGCATACCGCCGACAGAAGAGCAGAAAATCCAGGTCCTGCATGCCAGGGTGAGCCCTGAAATCTACACGCTCATCGAGGATGCGGACGATTTCCCGATGGCGATCGCCATGCTGATAGGAATCTACGTTCGGCCCGTCAACCAGGTCTACGCACGCCACCAGCTCGCGACGAGACGGCAAATCCCCGGGGAATCGCTGGACGAATTCTACAATGCGCTGGGGAGAAACTGCAACTGCACATCGGTTTCGGCTAATGAACACACAGAGCTGCTGGTCCAAGATGCGTTCGTGGCAGGTATGCTTTCATCCCAAATTCGCCAGCGATTGCTGGAAAGAGAAACATTAGGCCTCAAAGAGGCACGGGCCCTCGCGGCCACGTTTGATGTGGCGTCACAGAACGCCCGCGCCTACGCCCCCGACCGCGCGGCAGCCCCTTGGACACCGTGGACCCCCGCCGCGACCAAACCCCCGGGACCCCCCCCCCCCACAGGCCTGCGCTGCCAGAGCGGCAGATCACCCGGGGGGGCCCCGCTGCTACTTTTGTGGGCAGGGGAAACACCCCCGAATGCACTGCCCGGCCCGCTCGGCCCTCTGTAAAGGGTGCAGCAAAAAGGGGCACTTTTTAGAAGTGTGCCAGGTCCGGGGGGGTAGCCGCAATCCCCGGGGGAGAACCCCAAACTCAACCCCCCCAGAGATCCATGTGCGGCCAACAGGCGCCGCCATCTTCGGTCCCGGACTCCATGCAGGAGTGATGGGCGCCTCCATTTTGTTCTCCCCCATCAACGTGCGATCCATCGGTAGCGCCATCTTGTCCACCCCCGACTGTGTGCGAACCGTGGACACCGCCATCTTGGCTGATGGCTAAGGACCCCGGAATGGACGGCCACATGGGGCCTGAAGAAAACGCCCCGATGCAGCAACTACAACTGGCTTCTGTGACCCTGGACCAGTCGCGGCCCCGAACGCTCCAAACAGCATCAACGACTATATTTATAAACGGGTACGAGACGCCCTGCCTGATCGACTCTGGGAGCACGGAGAGTTTTATACACCCCGACACGGTAAGACGCTGTTCCCTTCCGATCCACCCGAGTAATCAAAAAAAAATTCTGGCGGCAGGGTCCCATTCTGTAGAGATAAAAGGGTTCTGCATCGCGAACCTCACGGTGCAGGGGAGGGAGTTCAAGAACTACCGGCTTTATGTCCTCCCTCACCTCTGCGCTGCCACACTCCTGGGATTGGATTTTCAGTGTAATCTCCAGGGTTTAACGTTTAAATTCGGCGGCCCTATACCCCCACTCACTATCTGCAGCCTCGCGACCCTCAAGGTTGAACCCCCTTCCCTGTTCGCGAACCTCACCCCGGATTGCAAACCAGTCGCCACTAGGGGCAGATGGTACAGCGCCCAGGACTGATCTTTTATCCGGTCAGAAGTCCAGCAGCTGCTGAGGGAAGGCATAATTCAGGCCAGCAATAGTCCCTGGAGAGCCCAGAATGGTAGTTGTAAAGACCGGGCAGAAGCAGAGGATGGTTGTAGACTATAGTCAAACCATCAATAGGTACACGCAGCTGGATGCGTACCCTCTCCCCCGCATATCCGACATGATCAACCGGATTGCACAGGACAAGGTCTTTTCCACGGTGGACCTTCAGTCCGCCTACCACCAGCTCCCCATCCTCCCCGGCAACCGCTAATACACTGCTTTCGAAGCAGATGGGCGGCTCTATCATTTTTTAAGGATTCCATTCGGCGTCACTAACGGGGTCTCGGTCTTCCAACGGGAGATGGACCGAATGGTTGACTGGTACGGTTTGCGGGCCACGTTCCTGTACCTCGACAACGTCACCATCTGTGGCCACGACCAGCAGGACCACGACGCCAACCTCCGCAAATTCCTCCAGACCGCAAACGCCCTGAATCTCACTTACAACAGGGAAAAATGCGTGTTTAGCACCGACCGTTTAGCCATCCCCGGCCACGTAGTGCGAAATGGAGTAATGGGCCCGGACCCCGAACGCAAGCGCCCCCTCATGGAGTTCCCCCTCCCCCACTGCTCCAAGGCCCTGAAACGCTGCCTGGGCTTTTTCTCTTATTACGCCCAGTTGGTCCCCAACTACGCGGACAAGGCCTGTCCGCTAATCCAGTCCACGGTTTTTCCCCTGTCAACAGAGGCTTGCCAGTCCTTCAGCTGCAACAAAGCGGATATCGCAAAGGCCACGATGCATGCAATCGACGAGTCCCTCTCCTTCCAAGTCGAGAGCGAATTGTCTGACGTAGCTCTGCCGGCCACTCTCAACCAAGCGGGCAGACCTGTGGCCTTTTTATCACGCACCCTCCACGCTTCAGAAATCCGCCACTCCTCAGTATAAAAGGAAGCCCAGGCCATAGTGGAAGCTGTGCGACATTGGAGGCACTACCTTGCCGGTACGAGACTCACTCTCCTCACTGACTAACGGTCGGTTGCCTTCATGTTCGATAATGCACAGCGCGGCAAGATTAAAAACGACAAGATCTTGCGGTGGAGGATAGAACTCGCCATCTACAACTACGAGATCTTGTACCGTCCGGGGAAGCTAAATGAGCCTTCCGATGCCCTGTCCCGCGGTACATGTGCCACCGCACAAGTGGACCGCCTCCGAGCCCTCCACGAGGACCTCTGCCACCCGGGGGTCACTCGTTTTTTCCACATCATTTAGACACGCAACCTGCCCTACTCCATCGAGGAGGTCAGGACAGCCACCAGGGACTGCCAAATCTGCACGGAGTGCAAATCGCACTTCAACCGGCCAGATAAAGGCTTCCCGTCCCTTTGAATGCCTCAGCATGGACTTCAAAGGTCCCCTCCCCTCCACCGACAGCAACACGTATTTCCTGAACGTGATTGACGAGTACTCCCGGTTCCCATTCGCCATCCCCTGCCCAGACATGACCACAACCACCGTCATCAAGGCCCTCCAGGATATCTTTACACTGTTCAGTTTCCCCGCTTACATACACAGCGATAGGGGGTCCTCCTTTATGAGCGACGAACTGCGTCAATTCCTGCTCAACAGGGGCATTGCCTCAAGCAGGACGACCAGTTACAACCCCTGGGGAAATGGTCAGGTAGAGAGGGAGAACGGAAGGGTCTGGAAGACCGTTCTACTGGCCCTACAATCCAGGAACCTGCCAGTCTCCCGCTGGCAAGAAGTCCTCCCGAAGGCCCTCCATGCCATCTGGTCTCTGCTCTGTACAACTACCAATCAGACACCTCATGAACGTCTCCTTGCCTTCCCCAGGAAGTCCTCCTCCGGGACCTCGCTACCAACCTGGCTAGCGACACCCGGACCCATCCTGCTTCGGAAGCACGTGCGGGCGCACAGATCGGACCCGTTGGTCGAGAGGGTCCACCTGCTGCACGCTAACCCCCAGTATGCCTACGTGGCATTCCCTGACGGCCGGCAAGATACAGTCTCCCTTCGGGACCTGGCGCCCGCCGGAACCCCACGCGCACCCGAACCATTACCCCCACCCCCTCCACCTCCACAGCACCTCACGGGAGGGTCAGTCCTCCCGCCACTCCTGTCTAGGCCCTCCCACCCACTGACACCCCCTGCAGGCGCCCCCCTCTCGTGTCAACCGTTTGCCCCACCAGCACCGCCTAGGGGTGACGAAGCTGCCATGGAGGCCGAAGCCACGCTCCCGGAGTCGCAGCTACCCAGACCCCCACCAGAATCACCACCGAAGCCCAGTCAATCCAGGAGGACGACCAGGCCACCCGACCGACTGATTGCTTCACTGTAACGTTAACTGTAAACGAACACTGCATGTAAATATTCTCGACAACTCTGTAAGGAGGTATCACGGTACCTCCATATCTGATCATACCATGTTAGATGAGATTGTTACCACTGGCGCCACCCCCGTCGGACTCTTTCATAACAGGGGGTGAATGTGGTATAATCAGGTATTACAGTCTGAGAGGTTGAATACCATTGGTTAAACCTAGGAGTTTACCATTGGCTGTTTGGTACGTAGCTCCACCCTGACAGGCGGGGTATAAGAACCGGTGCCGTCCCAACAACCCTCATTTCTTTACCGAAGCTGCTGGGGAACAGTTCTAGTCGATTAAAGCCTTCAGTTATGATAACACTTTGTCTTTGATTGTAATTGATCGCGCATCAGAAAGTAAGTTGAAGAATCTGCAAATCGGGACATGGATCGTTTAAGTGAACAGACAAAACTCATGGCAGATGCAGTATAATGTGGGAAAATGTGAACTCGTCCATTTTGGCAGGAGGATCCTGGGGTACAAAGAGATCCTGATACATGAATCAAAATAAGTTAGCACGTGGGTGCAACAAGTGCTTAGGAAGACAAATGGTATGTTGTAGTTTATTGGAAGTGGAAATGGAATATATTGTGCGCGATTCTCCGGAAAGGTTTCTGAGTGTTGTAGCGAGCGGGAACCGTCGCGAGCTTCCCGCCGTTCGGTCCAGCGAGGTCGGCATCGCTATCCAACGTTAATCGATCCACTTAACGAGGCCTCACGGATGTCTCGCCGCAAATGAAGTCTCGCCAGCCGATTGGCCGGGACCGCGCTCGCCAGCCCCCCACTAACAAGGTCGAGCAGCACTTAAGCAGCAATTGCACAGCCGACCCCAGCCAGCTCGCTACAATGGCGTTCAGGAGATCGGCCCCAAGGTTCAGGGACGCTGACCGAGGGAAGCTGCTAGACTCCCACCCTGCATTACATGCCGGCACCCATACCGGCCGCGATGGCTGGGAGCCCTGGCCAGTGAGGCCACCAGCTACCCACCCCCTGGGCTCCGTGCATCAGACTGTCTAACACTGTCGTTTTCTGTTCCCCCCCCCCCGCCCTAGGAGAAGGCCGCCCACAACCGTCGGAAGCGGGAGAAAACTGGAGGGGGACTGCCGGACCTGCAGCCCCTCACCGTAGCAGAGCAGAGGGCCAGAGGAAAGGGAGGTCATCAGGGTGGAGTTCGGCTGCAGGCGATGAAGTGAGACCCTGCTGAGTGGCAGTTCCCATTGACACTTGAAAATGAAATGAAATGAAAATTGCTTTTTGTCACATGTAGGCTTCAAATGAGGTTACTGTGAAAAGCCCCTAGTCACCACATTCCGGCGCCTGTTCAGGGAGGCTGGTACGGGAATTGAACAGCGCTGTTGGCCTGCCTTGGTCTGCTTTCAAAGCCAGCATTTTAGCCCTGTGCTAAACCAGCCCCTGCGTCAAACCCCCCCCTGCAATACCACCACCCTTAAACTGTCCTCACCCCAACACCTCCGTCACCCCCCCTTACCACCTTCTCACCCCCAACCCCCACCCTCACCCCCACACCTCCCTCACCCTCACCCCCACCCTTACCACCTTCTCACCCCCACGTCCCACCCTCACCCCCACACGACCCGCACCCCCACAACCTCCAGTCTCCACCAGCCCGTGGTCCAATCATGCGTCTTGTCTTGTGCCTTGTAGGACCTGCTGGTGATGGGGTGGGACTGTCCGGTGTCTCCCAGCCTCCTGCCAGTTCCATAGCCGGAGCTGCCCCCCCCCCTCCCCCCTCCCCCGCCATGAGCGGTGCAGTGATGAAGTGAGCAGTTCGGACATCATCCCTCGACCCGAGACGGAGGACACTCCGGAGCTCGAGTCTGAGGATGGCATTGATATCCCCTCACGGCTGTCAACATCATCTTCCACCATCGCAAAGACACTCACCTTGGTTGGGCTCTTTAGTAAAGAGGCTCCTGGGACACTATCTGGTGCACACCACACAGCTGCTCTGGTACAGCAGGTGGAGGTAGGAACACCTGAGGGAGCGGACTCCAACCGCATGCAGGAAGAGGATGTGGTGCCGATGATGCGTGGCCCCCAGGTCAACACCGCAGGAGTGGCGTCCGCATTGGAGGCATTGGGGGTGACGGCTTGGGCTATGGATCATCCTCCCCATGTGTGCATTGGTTTCCTCCGGGTGCTCCGGTTTCCTCCCACAGTCCAAAGTTATGAACATTAGATGGATTGGCCATTCTAAATTGCCCCTTAGTATCCATCAAGGTTAGGTCGGGTTACTGGGTTACAGCAATAGGGTGGAGGTGTAGGCTTAAATAGGGAGCTCTTTCCAAGGGCCATTGCAAATCGATGGGCCAAATGGTCTCCTTCTGCACTGTAGGATTCTATGATCTACGATCTGCATGTCCGATTGTGCAGACAGAGAGGTTTCACTAACAGCAATGCGACAACACTAGGTAATCTGTACAGGTGATGTTGGCTTGATTAATAAGGGGATCAGGGGTTACGGGGAGAAGGCAGAAGGATGGGGGTGAGAAGCATATCAACCATAATTGAAAAGCGGAGCAGACTCGATGGGCCAAATGGCCTAGCTTTGTCTTATGGTTTTATGTCTGAGGAATAAATATTGGTGAGGACACCATGGAGAAAATCCCTGCATTAATTTCAGGCAGTGTCACCGGTTCTATTGTATCCAGTTGTGGGCTTTATCTCTCATCTAGACAACAGCACCTCTGACAGTACAGCCCTCCTTCAGTGCGGATGCGCCATTGTGGATTATGTGATCAAGTTGTAAGGGTGGGATTCAAACTCATAATTTTCTGACTGGAAGCTAAGAGCCATAATGGGCACTGACCTCCCAAAGAGCATCCACTGGCCTGTTAAGTGACTCCAGGGTACTTGCCTTCAGCACTCTTTCAGGATTCCACCCCACGTATTGGCCAGTCTTTGTGTGAAGGATGTTCTGATCTTAGTTCTAAATTTACTTTCTGTTCATGTTTTCTGTCCTTCTGCAAAAGTGACCAAATGTTAAGCCCTGTTTTCTTTCCCCGTAGCCCTGCGTCTCCCTTGGACTCAAACATTCAGGGCGCGATTTAACGGCCTCATCGCGCCCCACTTGGCCTCTCGCGAGATTTCCGATGCTTGAAACGCTTCCCGAGACTCGACGAGTCTCGGAAGACATCATGATCTGGATCTTGCCCTCACTGATATTGTCACCTGGGCTCAATGGTTTACCAGGTGGAGGGGGTGGTGAGGGGGTACTCCCGGGGTCCTCCCTTATGTTGGGGTGTCGGTCGAAAACGGAGGGGGGTTGGGTGGTGAACGGCGTGGGCAGGAGGGAGGAAAGGAGATCGAGGTGGGGGGTGAACGGGGTGGGCAGGAGGGAGGAACGGAGATCGGGGTGGGGGGTGAATGGGGTAGTCAGGAGGGAGGAACGGAGATCGGGGTGGGGGGGTGAACGGGGTGGGCAGGAGGGAGGAACAGAGATCGGGGTGGCCAGACAAAATGGCAGCCGATCTGCGAGGAGCCTTTCCTGCTGGGCTTGGCAGAGAGAAACTCTCCGAGGCCAAAACAAACAGCCATTGAATTGTAGAGTCTTTCTTGCCACAGCAGCTGTCAAGAAACACCTTGCTAAACGCCCCCAAAACCGGACATAGATTTTTTTCCCAGTTAAATCACACCCCAAATTTTCCCTTAAAAGATACAATGGTCCTTGAGTCAACCATTCCCTGTGGCAAAACAGTCTTGTGTAAAGAAATGCTTACTAACTGTCATGATATGCAGTCATGCACGTGAGATACAGACAGGCAGTGACAGACACCCAGTTCAGCCAATCAACACACAGGACAGAACACAACCAATCACTAGACAGAACACTAGAGGGTGGTTTCCCACTATAAAACATACGAGGCATCAACACTCTGCCTCTTTCCACTGGTGACAACTGTAGTGACAGTCAGGGTGTATATATCAGTTAGCACCTTCGACATGTGGCTCAGAGCTAGTCTGGTCTAGTTAGTTATAGTAAGCACGTTTAGATTAGTAGAGTGTCAAACCCACAGCGAACTGTGTGCACTGCTTACCAGTTCAATAAAGCGTATTGAACTGACATCAGAGTTTGGAGTCTACTTTCAAGTACAACTGCATCCAGTTGCAGTCCGTGTAACCCCAGAGGTTAGTGTTATGGATAACACAACACTAACCTCTCTCTGTGACAATTATACAATTAGTCACGACTGACTCGCTCGCCAACCAGACAATAGTCTTTCCCTTGTCAGCCTCTCATAAATGTTCAGAATGCAAAAACATAAATCTCCAGTTGGTCTGCTCTATCATGTAAAAATAGCCATCTCCTTTCAAGTGGTTTGTGAAAACTGTAGATTCCAATCCCTGGTGTCATTCTGGTGCGTTCCCAGAGGGTTTACATGGTTCAGTCGGTAACACTCTCACCGTTGAGTCAGAGTGGTGGAGGTTCATAGTCACATTCCAGAGACTGGAGTGAGAAATCTCGGCTGACATCCTGATGCAGTTCCATGGGAACGCTGCACTGTAGAGGGGCCGTCTTTGGTTTGAGGCTCGACCTGTCCTCTCAGGAGAACGTACTCAGGAGTACTATTTGTAAGAGCAAGAGAGTTCTTCTTAGTGTTCTGATCAATATTTATCCACCAACCGGTGGATTGGGGGGCATGGTAGCACAGTGCTTAGCACAGTTGCTTCACCGCTACAGGGTCCCAGGTTTGATTCCCGGCTGGGTCACTGGCTGTGCGGAGTCTGCACGTTCTCCCCGTGTGTGCGTGGGTTTCCTCCGGATGCTCCGGTTTCCCCTCACAGTCCAAAGGTGTGCAGGTTAGGTGGGTTGGCCATGATAAATTGCCCTTAGTGTTCAAAAAGGTTAGGTGGGGTTACTGGTTACAAGGATAGGGTGGACCTTAGGTAGGGTGCTCTTTCCAGGGCCGGTGCAGACTTGATGGGCCGAATGGCCTCCTTAAGCACTGTAAATTTTATGATTCTATAACCGACCATTAAAAACTAGCCATTATCACACAGAGTTTGCAAGTTCTCCCCGTGTCTGCTTGGGTTTCCTCCGGGTGTTTCGGTTTCCTCACACAGTCCAAAGATGCGCAGTTAGGTGGATTGGCCATGATCAATGTGTGGGGTTACAGGGATAGGACAGGGGAGTGGGCCTAGGTAAGGCGCTCTTTCGGACGGCTGGTGCAGACTTGATGGGCCAAATGGCCTCCTTCAGCACTGTAGGCATTCTATGGATCACCATATGTGTTATGCTCTGTGAAAATTAACTGCTTATTCCCTACCTTGCAACAGCGAGTTCATTTCACAGAGCAACTCAAAGGGCTGGATGACCTACTCCTGCTGCTATCATCTGCAAAGCACTTTGGCAGGTCCTGAGGCCATGAAAGCTCCTTTAGAATTCCAAGTCTTTCATTGTAATGGGGGTCCCCACAACCGTAGGCCGAACTATTAACAACACACAAACAACGATGAACAGGCAAGGTCGCTTTAGTTCCAGTATGATCGTGCTAGCTGTGCATCACAATATTTACACTCTGCACCCCACCCAAAAGCCAAGTGAACCTGGCAGAGGCGATAAACCGGATAAACTCTCAGGACAAATTGGAGAGAGAATTTTGGGAAATCCGTCTCCAATCCCATTCTCGAATCAGCATCCACCACAAAAATAGAGCTTAAATATTCTCTGGGAAAGGAACCACTTAGTGTTCTGTATGATTTGATCAATATTTCTTAAACCTTGTATTCCGTTTAGAAAATCCAAAATGATTGTGATTTTTATTTTGCATCAACATCTATCTCTGCTTGTTCATTCAGGGCATTCTCAATTAGAGCTCCTCTGTTCGATCACACACTTCAATCTTTCCATCTCTTGGTTACATCAGCCTCCTGCCTACCACCTTTCCCCCCCGCCATGAAAAATGTATTAATTTGCAATTATTGACATTAAATTGCGTCTGCCATCTATCTGCCTATTCCGCTACATGGTCTTGCAGACCTCTACAGTCCTCCTGACTGCTGCCAAACCCCTGACTGTGTGTTGTCAGCAAGTTTTGAAATTATGCTCTGTATGTCCAAGTTAAAATGATCTGTATATCGTGAGAACGCAAGAAACCCCAGCACTGACCCCTGATTATAAACTTTCTCCACTCCAGTAACTCTTTGTTTACTGAACTTCCAGCAACAGAGCAGCACGGTAGCACAGTGGTTAGCACAGTTGTTTCACAGCTCCAGGGTCACAGGTTCGATTCCCGACTTGGGCCACTGCCTGTGCAGAGTCTGCACGTTCTCCCTGTGTCTGCGTGGGTTTCCTCTGGGTGCTCTGGTTTCCTCCCAAAGCCCAAAGCTGTGCGGGTTAGGTGGATTAGCAACGCTAAATTGCCCTTAGTGTCCAAAAAAGGTTGGGCAGGATTACTGGGTTATGGGGATAGGTTGCAAGTGTGGGCTTAAATGGGGTGGGCTTAAATGGGGTGTTCTTTTAATGGGCCGGTGCAGACACGATGGGCCGAATGGCCTCCTTTTCTGCACTGTAAATTATATGATTCTCTGAACATTGGGCACGATCTACTGGTCACGACCCACCGGAATTGGAGCGGGACGCGGCCAGTAAATCCCGGGGAGGTCTCACATGGGATTCCTGAGGTCCGTTACGCCTCGCGAGTTTAAGAACCCACTTAACCGTGCTGCCGCTGGGTCGAATGGCCACCCAGGATCTATCGGCCTCGCTGAGGAGTCCCCAGCCAGGTGCCGTGCAGTACTGGTACCCACAAATGGGGACCAGGTGGAACGGTACCTGGGCGGGTCTCCGAGGTGGTTGGCCCCCAGAGGTGGTCGGCTCCGAAGCAGGGTAACACCCTGGCCCTTCTGATGCTACCCGGGCACCTTGGCACTGCCAGCCTGGTACCCCTGCCCATTTGAGGTGGAGTGTGTGGGGGTGGGGGGGGGGCTCCAGAACCCCCAACAGGTGAATGTGGGCGCTGGGAGAGTCCAGGGGTTGCGTGGGAGGTTGGGAGATTGCAGTTTTCTTGATTCTGACCTAGCCCGCTCTTCCTGCTCTTTACACTGCCCATAGTTTACATAATACTTGTTTTTAGGATACGGTCAATATGGACAAATCTGCATTTCATTTTCAGGTTTTTTAGGCCAAATCCAAGTTGGCGAATAACTGCCCCAACACTCTCCCCTCGGTCATCAGTAAAGTGATGGAAGAGGTCATTGACACTGCTGTCAAGTGGGGTTAGCAATAACCTGCTCACCAATGCTCAGTTTGGGTTCGCCAGGGTCAGTCAGACCCTGATCTCATCACAGCCTAGGTCCAAACATGGCTCTAAACCCAAGGTGAGAGTGACTGCCCAGATCTTTAAGGCAGCATTGGACTGAGGGTGGCATAAAGTGACCTAGATAAAGTGGACTCCATGGGAATTAAAGGGAACATCCTCCACTGGTAGGAGCCTTACCTAACGCAAAGGACAAACAATTCACGATGATTCAGATACTGAAGGGGTCCATGGCTATAAGCAGCCAGACCTGGACAACATTCACGCTTAAGATGATAGGTTGCAAGTAGCAAGCCAAAAAAATGCCAGGCAATGACTATCTTCAGCAAAAGAGAATCTATCCATCTCACTTCAATATTCAAAGGTTTTAGCATTGCTGCATTCTACACTAACAACATCCTAAGGGTTACAATTGCCCAGAAACTGAACTAGGCTAGCTATTTAAATACTTTGGTTTCGAGAACAGGTCAGAGGCTGAGAGTTCTGCAGAGGGCAATTCACCTCCTGGCTCCCCAAAGCCTGCCCACCGTCTACAAGTCGCAAGTCAGGAGTGTGCTGTAATGCTCTCCACTTGCCTGGATGAATATTGCTCCAACAACACTCAATGCAATTCAGCCCATTTGATTACCACACCATGTATCCCATTCACTCCGTCCATCACTGATGCACAATGGCAGCCGTGTGTATCACCGACAAGATGCAACTCACCATGTCTCCTTAAGAGCGCCTTCTAAGCCCTCGACTCAGGACCCTAGTCTCGGAATCAACCAGGTCGCTTTCCAACTTGAAGGATTTTATCATATTATGATTGCTCATTCCCAAGGACCCTCACACAACTCGATTATCCCCAGCTCATTACACAACACCCATACTAGAATGGCCTGTCCTCGAGTTGCTTCCTCAATGTATTAGTCCAGAAAACAATCCCGTATACACTTCAGGAATTCTTCCTCTTTGGTATGGTTATTAATTTAATTTGCCAATCTATATGCAGATTAATGTCACCCATAATATCAGACGTTCCTTTATCGCATGCACTCCTAATTTACTGTTTAATGCCATTCCCAACATCACCACGACAGTTTGTGGGTCGATATGTAACGGCCACTAACATTTTTTGCCCCTTGCTGTTTCTCAGCTCTACCCATACAGATTCCACATTGTTGGAGCTAATATCATCCCTCACTGTTGGGCGACATGGTAGCATGGCGGTTAGAACGTTTGCTTCACAGTGCCAGGGTCCCAGGTTTGATTCCCGGCTGGGTCACTGTCTGTGCTGTTCATGTTCTCCCCGTGACTGCGTGGGTTTCCTTCGGGTGTTCCGATTTCCTCCCACAAGCCCCGAAAGACATGCTGTTAGGTGAATTCGGTATCCTGAATTCTCCCTCTGTGTACCCGAACAGGTGCCGGAATATGGTGACTAGGGGATTTTCACAGTAACTTCATTGCATGTACGCTGACTTGTGACACTAATAAAGATTATTATTATTGCATTCAATTTCTCTTTAACCAGCAATGCAACTCCTTTTCCTTTTTGCTCGTCCTTCCTCAATACTGAACACCACTGGCTGTTCAATTCCCATCCATGGTCACCCTGCAGCAATGGCTCTGTAATCCCGACTATATCGTACCCGTTTTCATCGATTTGCACAATTAATTCATCCACCTTATTGCGAATGCTCTGTGCGTTACGGCATAAAGGCTTGTTCGTTTAACATTCTAAACTCCCGTGGCTACAATGCCAAGCCAAGCAGTAGTCAGTAGGATATTGGTGAAAGTCAGTAGGATATCGGAACCTGATGGCACTCTCAATGGAGCCGTGTGACTCTCGACACTCTTAATCCCAAGTTTACCATATACTTTTAACCGGCTTGATATTTTGTTAAAATTCAGTCAAAAGATCCATTGTTTCTCCCTCTGAACTATCTTCAGCAAAAGAGAATCTATCCATCTCACTTCAATATTCAAGGAGGGATATCCATTGTTATCTAAAATCTCAAGAGCGTACTACCAAGTTACCACCAACACGCCACCTGTTCCACCAGAGGCCCAAACATCCTGGGCCACTGCTGCACAAATATCAAACAAGCCTACCGCTCTATCGCCCGCCCACACTTTGGCAAATCTGACGACAAGGGTGTTCCTGCTCCCGGATTATAAGCAAAAACAGAAGCGGGAGAATCCGTCAAAGAAAGTCGTGCATTGTTGGTCTGAAGATTCGGATGATCTCCTACGGGACTGCTTCGAGTCAGTGGACTGGTCAGTATTTAAAAACTCTGCGACCAGCCTGAACGAGTACGCCACTACAGTAACTGACTTCTTTAGTAAGTGTGTAGAAGGCTGTGTGCCATAGAAACAAATCCGCATGTTTCCCAACCGGAAACCCTGGATGAACAGGGATATCCCCAGCTTGCTGAAGTCTAGTTCTGAGGCGTTCAAGTCAGGCGACCCTGACCTCTACAAGAAAGCCAGATATGATCTAAAGAAATCCATCAAAGATGCCAAAAGACAGTCCTGGACGAAGCTCGAGTCCCAGGCTAGCCACACGGATTCCCTCCGTCTATGGCAAGGTCTGCAAGACATAACGGGCTACAATATGAAGGCATGTTAAATCGTCGGCTTCAACACACCCCTCCCTGATGAGCTCAATGTATTCTATGCCTGCTTTGAGCAAGAGGTCAGCGAGAGCGAGCCCTCCACCCCAGAAGACTTGGATGAACTTGTATCTGAGATCACCACTGCAGACGTCAGAGCAGCCTTCTCGAAGGTCCACCCACGGAAAGCCACTGGCCCAGATGGGGTACCCGGACGAGCACTCAGGTCTTGCGTGGATCAGCTGGCGGGGGTTTTCGCAGACATCTTCAACCTCTCTTTACAACAATCTGAGGTCCCTATCTGCTTCAAGAAGACGACCATCATCCCTGTACCAAAAAAAGCCAAGCAGCGTGCCCTAATGACTAATGACTAGTGGCTCTGACATCCATCATCATGAAGTGCTTCGAAAGGTTAGTCATGGCACGAATCAACCAAGCCTCCTGGATTGCCTTGATCCACTACAGTTCGCCTACCGCTGCAACAGGTCCACAGTAGACGCCATCCCCATGGCCCTGCATTCTACCCTGGAACACCTGGATAACAAAGACACCTATGTCAGACTCCTATTTATCGACTACAGCTCAGCCTTCAACACCATAATTCCTACAAAACTCATCTCCAAACTCCGTGGCCTTGGCCTCGGCTCCTCCCTCTGCAACTGGATCCTGAACTTTCTAACCTACAGGTCACAATCAGTAAAGATAGGCAACAACACCTCCTCCACGATCATCCTCAACACCAGTGCCCCACAAGGCTGTGTCCTCAGCCCCCTACTATACTCCTTGTACACCTATGACTGTGTGGCCAAACCCCTCCAACTCGATTTTCTAAATTGCTGATGACACCATAGTAGTGGATCGGATCTCAAACAATGACGAGACAGAGTACAGGAATGAGATAGAGAATCTGGTGAACTGGTGCGATGACAATAATCTCTCCCTCAATGTCAACAAAATGAAGGAGGTTGTTGATGTGTTGGGTACTCTGCTACACAGACGAACCAACATGGTCGCGAATGGTACAACTCAGTTTTTTTACTAACATTTATTTACAGCGGTAAACTGGTTACTGAGGTTCAATCATAACCCTAGAATCTGTGGACCTATTCCTAATACTATCTTGGAGTGGCACTCAGCACATGGTGAATGTCTGAGTGGCTTGCTGTGAGCTCTGTGCCCTGAGCTGTCTCCTGCTGGAATGCCTGGGAAGTGTTGTGTCCCCTGTTTTGTAGTGTGTATGCTCTTGCCTGTGATTGGCTGTGGTGTTGTGTGTGTGTTGATTGGTCCGTTGATCTGTCTATCAGTATGTATGTATGTTTGTACTATGATGTTTACCTGAATATCATGAGAATTGTCATCGACTTCAGGAATAGGAGTGGAGAACATGCCCATGTCTACATCAATGGGAACGAAGTAGAAAAGGTCGAGAGCTTCAAATTTTTAGGTGTACAGATCACCAACAGCCTGTCCTGGTCCCCCCATGTCGACACTATAGTTAAGAAAGCCCACCAACGACTCTACTTTCTCAGAAGACTAAGGAAATTTGGCATGTCAGCTACGACCCTCACCAACTTCCACAGATGCACCATAGAAAGCATTCTTTCTGGTTGTATCACAGCTTGGTATGGAGCCTGCTCTGCCCAAGACCGCAGGAAACTACAAAAGGTCGTGAATGTACCCCAATCCATCCCGCAAACCAGGCTCCCATCCATTGACTCTGTCTACAATTCCCGCTGCCTCGGAAAGGCAGCCAGCATAATTAAGGACCCCACGCACCCCGGACATACTCTCTTCCACCTTCTTCCGTCAGGAAAAAGATACCAAAGTTTGAGGTCACGTACCAACCGACTCAAGAACAGCTTCTTCCCTACTGCCATCAGACTTTTGAATGGACCGACCTCGTATTAAGTTGATCTTTTCTCTACACCTTGCTATAACTGTAACATTATATTCTGCAGTCTCTCCTTCCTTCCCTCTGTACGGTATGCATTGTTTGTACAGCATGCAAGAAACAACACTTTTCACTGTATACCAATACATGTGACAATAATAAATCAAATCAATAAAAAATCTGTGATCTGATCAGCATCCATTCAACCATTCCTGATGTTTGTCGATTCAGCGACAATAGGAGAGATGATTTATTTCAATGCATTTCAGAAAACACTGGGCGCGATTCTCCACTCCCACGCCGGTTGGGAGAATCGCCTGGGCCGCCGAAATTTCCGGGGACGCCAGTCCGACGCCCTCCCGCGATTCTCCCAAGCGGCGGGAACGGCCCGGTCGAGTTTCGCGGGCCGCAGGCCGGAGAATCGCCGGAGATACCCAAAATGGCGATTCTCCGGCACCCCCACGATTCTGAGGCCCGGATGGGCCGAGCGGCCAGGCCAAAACGGCAGGTTCCCCCCGGCGCCGTCCACACCTGGTCGCTGCAGTCGTGGGCGGTGCGTGAACGCTGGGGGGGCAGCCTGTGGGGGGGCTAGGGGGGATCCTGCACCGGGCTTCACCTTGAATGTGGGGTGGCCCGCGATCGGTGCCCACCGATCGTCGGGCCGTCCTCTCTGAATGAGGACCTCCTTCCTTCCGCGGCCCCGCAAGATCCGTCCCCTATCTTCTTGCGGGGCGGATTTGAACATGGACAGGACGGCAACCATGCCTGCGCGGATGACGTCCGTTTTGCGGCGCCGGCCGCGTCATCTATGCGGCGCCGCTTTTACGCGGGCGACAAGGCCTCGCGCGGGTAGATGACGTGGCCCCGATACTGGCCCATTGTCAGGGCCTGAATCGGTCGGGACCGGGGCCGTTCCGCGCCGTCGTGAACCTCGACGGCGTTCACAACGGCGCGGCCACTTCGGCGTGGGGGTGGAGAATCCCGCCCAATATCTTTGAGAAGGCCCTGGCTTCTCTTCATTGCATTCTAATCAT
The DNA here is from genome assembly GCF_047496885.1 of Scyliorhinus torazame. Taxonomy (NCBI): domain Eukaryota; kingdom Metazoa; phylum Chordata; class Chondrichthyes; order Carcharhiniformes; family Scyliorhinidae; genus Scyliorhinus; species Scyliorhinus torazame. The sequence goes on from NC_092710.1 coordinate 329,052,034, forward strand.
CCTCCCTTGTGCTACAGTGGAATCAGAAGGAAATAAAGCGAAAACACGCAGTCTTTTATGCATTTCATTTTATTTCAATTTTGCCCCCTGACCCCTGGGAATGCTTATGTTTCACGGATATGAGAACGGCAGTGTCCAAATGCCGCAGAAATCAGACAACGATTGCATTGTCTATCGTTGAACCCTTGACGCTGGTATTTGCTACTTTATTGTCCGTTGTCACAAGACATCAGTAAAACCCGCCAATGGAGATTATAATCTCCTTGTTATCTGTGTTAAATGGAGCAGTGCTGGTGATGTCTGAACTTTAATTGCTTCATGTCATGTCTCACATACCTTTCCCCCATCACGGTGCAATTCTTTGGGAAAGGCTGTTTAGTTGTGTCCCAAGATGGCAGTGTTACATCATTCTCCTTTTTTATTTGCCCTCTCACTTATCTTGGTTTTCCTCCCCGATGGGCCTTGTTCCCTTTTAACTGAACGTTCCAAGGGTCTCAAAATAATAAAACCGTTCATTATATTTTGCCAAGGCAGCATGGTAGCATAGTGGTTAGCGCTGTGGCTTCGCAACGCCAGCGTCCCAGGTTCGATTCCCTGCTGGGTCACTGTCTGTGCGGAGTCTGCACGTTCTCCCTGTGTTTGCGTGGGTTAGGAGGGGTTATAGCGTTAAGGGGATGGGGTTTAAGTGAGGGCTTAAGTGGGTTGGTGCAGACTTGATGGGCCGAATGGCCTCCTTCTGCACTGTATGTTCTATGTTCTTTACAGTGGAACTCAGCTGGCAATTCTTTGGTATCGGTTGACACTAATTCTGTCAAACGACTGCATTTTCCGCACAGGATTGTGACAGCACAGAAGGAGGCCATTCGACCAATATGCCTGCGCCGGCTCTCTCAAAAGACGATGCACCTGGTGACATTCCCCTGCCTTCTCCCTGTATCCCTGCACATCCTTTCTTTTCAGATAATAATCCAATTTTATCTTGAATGCCTCGATTGAACCTGCCTCCATCACACTCTCAGGCAGCGCCTTCCACATCTTCAACCACTGGCTGCGACGGAAAAAAGATTCTCCTCATGCCCCCCTTTTTAAAAGAAATGTCCAATTAAGGGGCAATTTAGTGTGGCCAATCCACCTAACCTGCACATCTTTGGGTTGGGGGATGAAACCCACGCAGACACAGGGCGAAGGTGCAAACTCCACACGGACAGTGACCTAGGGCCGGGATTATAGAATCATAGAATTTACAGTGCAGAAGGAGGCCATTCGGGCCATCGAGTCAGCACCGGCTCTTGGAAAGAGCACCCTACTTAAGCCCCACACCTCCACCCTATCCCTATAACCCAGTAACCCCACCTAAATTTTTTGGGACACTAAAATAACAGGAATAACAGGAATGCGGAATATTTGGCTAATGGTAAAGTTCTTGGAAGTGTGGATGAGCAGAGGGATCTAGGTGTCCATGTACATAGATCCCTGAAAGTTGCCACCCAGGTTGATAGGGTTGTGAAGAAGGCCTATGGAGTGTTGGCCTTTATTGGTAGAGGGATTGAGTTCCGGAGTCAGGAGGTCATGTTGCAGCTGTACAAAACTCTGGTACGGCCGCATTTGGAGTATTGCGTACAGTTCTGGTCACCGCATTATCGGAAGGACGTGGCAGCTTTGGAGCGGGTGCAGAGGAGATTTACCAGGATGTTGCCTGGTATGGAGGGAAAACCTTATGAGGAAAGGCTGATGGACTTGAGGTTGTTTTCGTTAGAGAGTAGAAGGTTAAGAGGAGACTTAATAGAGGCATACAAAATGATCAGGGGGTTAGATAGGGTGGACAGTGAGAGTCTTCTCCTGCGGATGGAAATGGCTAGCACGAGGGGACATAGCTTTAAACTGAGGGGTAATAGATATAGGACAGAGGTCAGAGATAGGTTCTTTACGCAAAGAGTGGTGAGGCCGTGGAATGCCCTACCTGCAGCAGTAGTGAACTCGCCAACATTGAGGGCATTTAAAAGTTTATTGGATAAACATATGGATGATAATGGCATAGTGTAGGTTAGATGGCTTTTGTTTCGGTGCAACATCGTGGGCCGAAGGGCCTGTACTGCGCTGTATCGTTCTATGTTCTATGTTCTATGTTCTAAGGGCAATTTAGCATAGCCAATCCACCTAACCTGCACATCTTTGGACTGTGGGAGGAAACCGGAGCACCCAGAGACACGAGGAGAACGTGCAGACTCCGCACAGACAGTGACCCAAGCTTGGAATTAAACCCGGGTCCCTGGCGCTGTGAAGCCACAGTGCTAGCCACTTGTGCTACCGTGCTCCTTTTATAAGGATGTAGTGTTAAGAATGCTGCTGATGTTAAATGCCGGGGTAGTCCAAAACCCAGAAGGTAACTAATATCACCAGTTCTTAGGATTGTATATTTTCAATTCGGTAACTGTGAGAAAAGATATGCAAACCAGTCATTTTATGATCAATTAATAAAGAATATTTATTAACTTAAAACATAAGCATAAGATAAGGACTATAATACACAACAATAGTACACTTAACTACACAGGTCCTGATGGTTTCCTGGTTGTGCACTAAGATCCTGCACGGACCAACTGGCGGGTGTGTTCGTGGACATCTTCAACCTCTCCTTACTCGGTTCAGAAGTTCCCACCGGCTTCAAGAAGATCACCTTCATACCGGTGCCAAAGAAGAGCCAGGCAACTACTGTCTGGTGGCCTTGACCTAGATCATTATGCAGTACTTTGAGAGGTTGGTCATGAGACACATCAACTCAATACTTCCAGAATGCCTTGATCCCCTGCAATTCGCTCTCCACCACAACCGGTTCACAGCAGACGCCATCTCCCTGGCCCAACACTCATCCCTGGAGCACCTCGACAACAAGGACTCCTGTGTCAGACTCCTATACAGATCTGCGGAGTTCTCGGGGGGGGAGCGGCGGGATCCGGCCCCGGGGGTGGGGGGCCCCCACGGTGGCCTGGCCCGCGATCGGGGCCCACCGATCTATGGGCGGGCCTGTACCGTGGGTGCACTCTTTCCCTCCGCACCGGCCTATGTAAAGCTCCGCCACGGCCAGCGCGGAGAAGAAACCCCCTGCGCATGTGCAGGAAACATGCAAGCGGTTCTGGGAACACATTGGTGCCGATGCGCATGCGCCAACTCGTGCCGGCCGGCAGAGGCCCTTCGGCGCCGGTTGGCGTGGCGCCAATCCAGGTAGCTGAGGCGAAAACATGGTATAATTTTAACAAGGGATTAGATAAAGCTCTTGGGGCTAAAGAGATCAAGGGATATGGGGGAAGGTGGGATCAGGATATTGAACTTGATGATCAGCCATGATCAAAATGAATGGTGGAGCAGGCGTGAAAGATGTCCTGGTCTGAGACAATTCTCACCTCTTTAACCTGGGATTACCCCTCTCTCTGGATCTGTAAAGACTTAATTACCTGCAAATACTCAGGTTCAAAGTATCGTCTAGCATCTTTGACTTGTTTCTGGAACCTACCTCTTCATTCACCTGAGGAAGGAGCAGTGCTCCGAAAGCTAGTGATTTGAAACAAACCTGTCAGACTTTAACCTGGTGCTGTAAGAATTCTTAAGTAACAGACTCAAAAACAGCTTCTTCTCCGCTGTTACCAGACTCCTGAATGACCCTCTTATGGACTGAAATTCTCTCTTCAACCATCTGCTCGACTGAGTAGTACAAACTCCTACATGCTTTACTCAATGCCTGTGTCGTTGTGCTTGCATTAGCTGGGTTAGCGCAGTGGGCTAAATCGCTGGCTTGTAATACAGAACAATGCCAGCAGCGCGGGTTCAATTCCCGTATCGGCCTCCCCGATTAGGGGCTCACAGTAACTTCATTGAAGCCGACTCGTGACAATAATTTATTATTATTACATCGTGTATTTTATGTTTGCCCTATGGTTTTTTCATGTACGGAGCGATCTGTCTGGTCTGTGCGCAGAACAATACTTTTCACTGTACCTCGGTGCACGTGATAATAAATCAAATCTAATCCAATGATGATAATTGTTACATACATGAAAACATACAAATAAAATAGAAGCAGGAGGAGGCCATTCGGCCCTTCAAGCCTGCTCCACCACTCATTATGATCATGGCTGATCAAGTTCAATACCCTGATCCCACCCTTCCCCCCTATCCCTTGGTCCCTTTAGCCCCAAGAGCTTTATCTAATTCCTTCTTGAAATTATATCATGTTTTCGCCTCAACTACCTTTTGTGGTAGTGAATTCCACAGACTCACCACTGTCTGGGTGAAGAAATTTCTCTTCACCTCAGTCCTCAAACTATGGCCCCTCGATCTGGACTCCCCCCCGCCCCCCCTCCCCCCCTATCGGGAACACTCTTTCTGAATCTACTCGGTCTAATCCTGCTAGAATATTATAAATTTCTGTGAGATCCTCCCTCACACTTCTCAGCCCCAATGCACCCTAATCAATTTAGACTCCTCCTCATATGACAGTCCGCCATCCCAGGAATCAGCCTGGTAAACCTTCGCTGCACTCCCTCCATAGCAACAACATCCTTCCTCAGATAAGGACATCAAAATTGCACACAATGCGCCAGGTAAATAATAAATCAAATCAAATCAAATTTACAGCCATTCAAATAATAATATGCCTTCCTATTTTTGCTACCAAAGTGGATAACCTCACATTTATCCACATTGTACTGCATCTGCCCTGCATATGGCCCCTCACCCAGCCTGCCAAATCCCGTTGAAGCATCTCTGCATCCTCCTCACAGCTCACCCTCCCACCTAACTTGGTATCATTTGCACATTTGGAAATAATATATTTTGTTTCCTTGTCCAAGCCATTAATATATTTGCTTCCTGTCTGTTAGCCCTTGGCTGCCCAATAATTACAGTCACCAGGCTTGTACGTTTCAACACAATTGCTGTTTATTAATAACAAGAACTCGAACAAATACAACTGGTTAACTATTATCTAATTTGTAACACCCCCCCCCCCCCCGTTTTAACTCACCTCCCCACCCTCTCTACACACACACATAAGACAGACACACACAGAGGGGAACAAAGGGATTTAAAAAATGTAACAGAATCACACAATTTACAGTGCAGATGGAAGACATTTGGCCCATCGAGTCTGCCACAGCCCATGGAAAGAGCAGCCCACCCAAACCCCATGCCTCCACGCTATCCCCGTTATCCCCGTAACCCAAGAACTCCATCTAACCTTTTTGGACACTAAGGGCAATTTATCATGGCCAATCCATCTAACGTGCACGTCTTTGGACTGTGGGAGGAAACCAGAGCACCCGGAGGAAACCCACGCACACACTGGGAGAACGTGCAGACTCCGCACAGACAGTGACCCAAGCCGGGAATCAAACCTGGGACCTTGGAGCTGTGAAGCAGCCATGCTAACCACTGTGGTACCGTGCTGCCCATTTTTTAAAAATGTAAGTAAAAGAGAAAGAGAGTCTTTGTTTCAGTTGTGTGTTTCCAGTACCCTGCTCCTCTTCAAACCTTGCTTCAGTTGGGGGTTTTTACAATAGCTTCATTAAGGCTACTATAGTTTTAGAAATCGAGGCCTGCAGCCTGTAATGGTTTTCCTGTAGATTCATTCATCCAGGTTCTCTTTAGCCTCAGGAATACAGTACTCTCAGCCTTTCCTGAGAGGGGGAATAAAACACGTCCTTGTCTTTCTATGTCCAGGAGTCAAACTGAAACCTTCAGATCTGTGAAAACCATCCTACTGCATCAGGATCCAATCACCACCTGCTACCTGGTAGAGTACGGCCTTTTAGGCCAATTCATTGTCCCCTATCCAGTCAATCAAACCGAGTCCCAGCCCATCTCTCTCTCTGGTGCCAACAAGTCTGAAACTCCTCTTCAAACCTGCAGAATATTCTCTCCGGTAACTTCTGAATTCCGATACTTTCTGCTGCTTGACTTGAACATACCTGTCTATTAATCACCAATGAATCAAAAGTAATAATGGCAAAATAAAAGAAACGGGAAATAAAGGAATAAACCGGAAGGACCCTTACACTATACGCACAGTTTGACATGAAGTTAGCCTTTTGTTCCAACTACCTGCCTTTCCTGAATTCTGAGACACCCCCCCCCCCCCCCCCCCCCATTCCCAAACAGCAGCCAATGTTGTATAACTCTATGCATTAAATTCAGCAGATAATTACCACACACAGGTTACTTGCCCACATTTGGAAAAACCATCTTCAGTTTCAACGAATGCATAACTTTCTCGGTTCGAGTTTTTGATTTTAACTAGCTGCCCTTTTAGCAATAGTTTGTTTGATGGGGAGATTGTTTTCTGCAGCTGGGTGTGGTTGTGTTAGTAGCTGTGTCCCTTTCTCCATTTACTGCGCTATGGATGTATGATTATTTCCGTAGAATCCTCACAGTGCAGAAGGAGGCCATTCACCTCATCGGGACTGTACCAACTCTCTGAAAGAGCATCCCACCTGGACCCACCACCCCACCCTATCCCGTATCCCCACCTACCTGCACATCTTTGGACTATCGAGGAAACCAGAGCTCCCGGAGGAAACCCACGCAGACACGGGGAGAACGTGCAAACTCCACACAGACAGTGACCCAAGGCCGGAGTTGAACCTGGGCCCCTGACACTGTGAGGCTGCAGTATTGATCACTGTGCCACCATAATATTACCCTGTGGACTCGGCCTTTTAATATATAAATGCCAATTTTGTTATCTCGCCACTTTGAAGTTATCTCTTCTATGCTCCATTTGTTTCCACTGGACACGTCGGTAAAACTTGCTTTTTCAGCTTGTGTGCTAAATCACATATCACAACCCCCTTCACACAGCTGCCCTTATCAATTACCCTTTTTATTTTAATTTATCCCAATTTCATTTTTCAGTCTTAATTTCCCCCAATTTTTAACACGGAGCTTCTTCTTAGAAAGTTATCAATTAATTACTTTTAGTGAAAGCTTTTTCACAAACGACAATGTTACTATAGTGTTCATTGGTTCTGTATGGAGTGTGTCCTGGGTGAATGGGCATTGAAGTGACATGGGTCTGAACGTTTTGCCCGTCGAGCATGCGCACGCCGCGGGCCCGGAAAAGGACATGAAACGCACATCCAGTCGCAAAAGACCCTTGACCGTAATTTCACATGGCTGGCCAAACAATGGGAGAGCGGGCAGACATTGGGTGAAGATAAAAGGTGGACAGGCGTTTCTAATGACCCTCAGGGGGACAGCCGATGCGGAGCTGTCACAGGAAACTGCAAACCTGCAAAAGGAACTGCGATGGAAAAACGCTGAAAAGAGTGTCAAGGCAGCATATTCTAGCACAAATCTCAGTCCCCAGACATCGTTTTAAATTTTGTTTCAGCCTTGACATATCATCACACCCTGGATCGAGGTTATAGCTAAAACATCAAAGCTGTCTGGCCAATCAGCCGGCCTGCCAACTCTAACAGAAGACAAGCCATGCAAAATTGCATTCAATTGGTTCCTTAAGGGGCTGAATAGAATCATAGAATGTACAGTGCAGAAGGAGGACATTCGGCCCATCGAGTCTGCACCGGCTCTTGGAAAGAACATCCCACCCAAGGTTCACACTTCCACCCTATCCTATAACCCAGTAACCTCACCCAACACTAAGGGCAATTTTGGACACTATGGGCAATTTAGCATGACCAATCCACCTAACCCGCACATCTTTGGGCTATGGGAGGAAACCGGAGCACCCGGAGGAAACCCACGCACACACGGGGAGAACGTGCAGACTCCGCACAGAGAGACCCAAGCCGGGAATCGAACCTGGGACCCTGGTGCTGTGAAGCAATTGTGCTATCCACAATGCTACCGTGCTGCCCGATGGTCGGTGGGCGCACCTCTGACACTGGCATGAGCCCACTGACTGTAATATCGTGCCAGCGCGCAATGACGTCGGTACACGCGTCCAATATCTTCTCATGATTTCCCATGCTTCAGAGTTGAGCGCGAGCCATGTCATATTCCGGCCATGTTTTGCCATGGATGACAGGTGGGACCACTGGATGTAGCGGAACATTTTCTTTTCAATTAGTTCATGAGACATGGGCCGGGATTCACCTAAATCCCTAAATCCCGGCCAAGTGTTGACGCCGGCGTCAAAACTGGCGCGAGCGACACCGGCATCAACGGGCCTCTAGGCCCAGGCATTTTCCCCGTCCTCGGGGGCTAGAATGGCGCCAGAGTGCTGTGCGTTGCTCCAGCGGTGAAAGCCGGCAAGCCACGGCCGGCGTGGGTCCGCGCTTGCGCGCCACGGCCGGCGCGAGCCCGTGCATCCGTGCCACGGCCGGTGCGGGTCCACGCATGCGCACCATGGCCATCTCCGCGGTGGCCCAGGGACAACATGGCGGAGGCCTTCAATGTCCCAGCATGGAGGATATGGGCCCCTCCCCCAGAATTAGCGCACCCGCTGATCGGTTGCCCCTGATCGCGGGCCTGGCCAACGTGGAGGCCCCGTCCCCGAGTCGGCACCCCTCGCCCCCCCCCCCCACCAGGACAGCCCCCGCAGCCAAAATGCCGAGATCCTGTCAGGTAGGACCATTCGCAAACAACGCCGGCGGGACTCTGCGGAACTCGGCGGGCACTTGGGCATCGTTTTTCAACGGCCCCCGACCGGTGCTGCGGCAACCGCGCCGGCGCAATTGCCGCCGATTCTCCAGTCGCCGGAGAATTGGTTGCCCGGCATTGGAGTGGCGTGGCAGGAATCGCGCGCCTCCCCCGCCGCCCCCCCCCCCCCCCCCCCCCCCCCCCCCTCCCGGCGATTCTCCAACCCGGCGCGAGCTTGGGGAATCCCGGCTATGGACTTCGCTGGCTGGGAGAGGACTTATTTCCTCTCCTAACTGCCCTTGAGGGGGCAATGAGTCAAATAGCCTGCTCCTATGAGACTCTCCGACCCTAAGCCAGGAGGGTTCTGGGAAAACAAACAAACAAAAATGTCCTTTTTGAAGGATACTATTGGATTTGTTCCCACCAACGTATTAGGCAGTGGCTTCCAAATCCGAACTAACTTTCTCGTAGCACAAAAGAAGTTTTCCTTGTGTCGCCTCTGCTCCTTTTGGCATCGATCTGAAAGCCATGACCTCTAGTTGTGAACACTTCAGCCACTGGAAACAAACTCTCCGCATCTACTCTATTTAAACCAGTCATGATTTTGAACAGCCCTATTAAATCTCCTGTCAACCTTCCCAGTTTTTCCCGCCCTTCCATTCTTTCAGTAAAAGCGTGCCAGCCTTTCCAGAACTGAGCCTTGTTTCTGAACCTCCTGATGAAGGAAATGGCTGGCCTCCATGGATGAGTTGAAGAAGCCATTGCGGCATTAATCCTGTCAGGATTTTCTTTTACACATATATATAACTGAGTGAGCAGTTGGGAAGTGTGGTGGAAGAGGATTCAATCACAAACGTTCAGAATGAAATTGGATAAGTACATAGAGGGGGAAAAAACTGGAGGGGAATATGGGGAAAGATCAAGGGAGGGAGAATGATTGGATAGTTCTTCCACAGAGATAGCATGGGTATGACAGGCCAAATGGCTTCCTGCTGAGCTGTATCATTTTCTGATCCTATGAATCTTTTGAGGGTTGCCAACAGTAGCTAAATGTATTCCTGGAGGTTTCATCACATGACTTTCCCCCACGCACCAGCCATGAGTCGGCCAACACCATAAGACCATAAGACATAGGAGCAGAATTAGGCCACTCGGCCCATCGAGTCTGCTCCGCCATTCAATCATGGCTGACATTTTCTCATCCCCATCATCCTGCCTTCTCCCTGTAACCCCTGATCCCCTTATTGATCAAGAACCTATCTATCTCTGTCTTAAAGACACTCAGTGTTTTGGCCTCCACAGCCTTCTGCGGCAAACACGTCCATCCTAGTAACGCATTATCTTCCCCCTCCAATTGGAAAGACTCATTACACAATTGGACGATAATTGACTATTAGCCACATCGCCTGCTGTTCCAATTTCAATATTTTCATATTTTGGTGAAGAGAAATTTTCATCGAAAATTGCAAAAAGGACAATCTTATTTAATATCCTGATAATTTACCTCCAGGGTTACTCAAAGTAGTGTCCCGGAGGTTGACCTGCAATGTCTGAAGACTCCAGGCCAAACCTGGAGGGTTGGCAATTCTAAAACTTCCCCAATCTAAGTTAGACATTTGCTCGATCAGCCTTTCATGATCTGAGTCACTCATTGATTCAAGCGATAAACACGCCAAGTCATTTGGGGGGCCGTTTAAAAAAAAAACATAATTTATTATTACTACCATCTCAAAGATCTGTTAAAACCGCATGGTACGTCAGGAGTCTGGTATATTTTTATTATTTTTTTTAAAATCAATTTGTTTTTTTTAGAAATATATTTAGACTGATGTCAGCTGCTCGAGTACCTAAAGTGCAGGCTGCAGCCGGACTCAGGTTCCTAAGCAACACACATTATTATGACAGGCGCAGGGGCCTTTGGAAGCCAAGTAGGATCTCAGGCAACAGCGCACCCCTCCCCGATGAACTCAGGGCATTCTACCCTCGTTTTTAGAAGGAAGCCAACAAACCAATGTCACCTGCCCCAATAGCCTCGGACACACCCATACCTACCGTCACAGTCTCAGAAGTTGGGTCGGCCTTCTCGAAAGTGAACCCACGGAAAGCAACGGGTCCTGACGGAGTCCCCGATCGCGCAATCAGATCCCGTGCGGACCAATTGGTGGGTGTATTCACAGATATCTTCAAACTCGGTTCCGAGGTTCCCACCTGCTTCAAGAAGAAAACTAGAGGGCCGCACGGTGGCACAGTGGTTAGCACTGCTGCCTCACAGCTCCAGGGACGCAGGTCCAATTCCGGCCTGGGGTGACTGTATGTGTGGAGTTTGCACTTTCTCCCCATGTCTGTGTGGGTTTCCTCCGGGTGCTCCGGTTTCCTCCCACAGTACAAAGATGTGCGGTTTAGGTGGAATGGCCATGCTAAATTGCCCCTTAGTGTACAAAAGGTTAGGTGGGATTACTGCATTACGGGGATAGGGTGGAGGCGTGGGCTTAAGTGGGGTGCTCTTTCCAGGGGCCGGTGCAGACTCGATAGGCCAAATGGCCTCCTTCTGCACTGTAAATTCTATGATTCTATGATCATACCAGTGCCAAAGAAGAACCGGGCAACGTGTCTCAACGACTACCAACGGGTGGCCCTAACATCTATTATTATGAAGTGCTTCTAGAGGTTAGTCATGAGACACATGGGGTGGGATTCTGTGATCCTGAGGCTAAGTGTTGACACTATCGGAAACACCGTCGTGTTTCTCGACGGCGTCAACACGTCCTCAGGATTAGCAATTCTGGCCCCTATAGTATAGGTGCTGTTGTGCTTTCTTGGTGGTAAGTACAGGTATAATTATCCCAAAGTTGAACAACCCTCTCCTGCCAGGAACTAACCATTGCACCACCTCCAAGGCAAATATATTCTTTCTCAGATATAGAGATGAAAACTGTGCATAGTACTTGTGATATTTTTGCAGGACAAAGAGACTGGTGCATGCACATGAAGTTCAAGTACCTAACCAAACTGGTTCATTCTGGCTTGACCATATATACATACATACATGCATGCATGCATACTTACACGCATGCATACATACACACATGCATACATACATGCATACTTCCATACATGCATGCATACTTCCACACATACATACATACATGCATACATACATGCATGCATACATACATACATGCATACATACGTACAACAGCCACAATTGAAATACATTCACAATGCTCAAAATGCAGATAGTTTATGTACATTCTTCTTTTACAATTATTTACAAACCCACTTAACCACGTGTATCCTATTCCTAGGTTTAGATTGTTTGGCTTTCTTGACCCAGACGTTCAGAATTTGGTAAATGACCTTGACTGATCTGGGCCTGATTCTGAAGAGAAGATTTCTCCAACAAGGACTGATTTTGCCCTTGAACTTCAATTGAAATTTCCACTTCATTGGTTTTGTCTGTCTGACTTGGACTCGAATCTGAACTTGTGTTGGAGTAACTATTGGTACTCGACTCATATTCCAACTACCCAATTCATCAGACTCATTTCATACGTCTCAGCTTCCTTCTTCTTCATGAGCCTCTGAAGGTAAAACGTGATCAATATTGACAAAACTAATTTCATGACTCTTCACGGTATTCATTTCAACCATTTAGGATGGCATTCTTTTACCTTAACCGTCTACTTCAACATCAGACTTCTTTCTCTCAGTCTACCCAACCATAACTGTCTAGAGGCTTGGACCATTTGTCTTCTACTGACTCCGCTAAATGTGGCTTCAGCTGGCATCCTGCCGGTGAAAGTGTGAAGTGCGTTACGATGAATAAACAAACAATTCGACACTTTGTCATTCAATGACAATTGCCATTTCTTCCATCATGTATTCAACATTCCCTTAACAAGACCTTAAGACATCCCAAAGTGCTTTTCACCCTGTGAAGTACTTTTGAAATGTAGTCATTGTTATAAGGTGGGAAAGGCAGCAGCAAAATTTAACACAGAAAACTCCCCCAAACAGCAATGTGATAATGGCCAGATAACGGCCCACATTTCACAGTTAGTGATGGAGCAAAGACACCAGCTGCTTATCTCGAAGAACGCGGCCCACAAAAATCTATCAGTCTTTGTGGCGTGGATTCCCCCTTTCCACGTGTCAGTTTGGGGCCAAGCAAAGGGTCTCTACAGGCATCCAGCAATCATGATATCATCAAGTAGGGGAATCAGCAAACCATATTGAAGTATTCACACAGACAGCAAACCAGGAAGGAAAAAGCACTTTATCTTCACCTTTGATTACATTTTAGAGAATGAAATAAATGATTGGAACGTACACGTTGCACAGTGGTTAGCACTGTTGCTTCACAGCGCCAGAGTCCCAGTAACTTCATTGCACTGTTAATGTAAGCCTACTTGTGACAATAAAGATTATTAAAGATTAAAGGCATGAGATTAAAGTTGGAGTTGAATAGCATAATTAATTTTTTTAAACTGTCTTAAAAATGTGATTATATTCATAAAGGAGAAAGTTGACATCCCACGAATATAAAATTAGTTTTAAATTTTGGGCATATCGTTTTATGTTACAGAATTCTTTCCAGCAGTAATAATGAACATACTGCACCGTTAAGAGCCCAGTTACATCTTATTCAACAAGGCATAGATTTTTCATGGACCTTTACAGCAAGACTAATAACGTAAAAGAGCATGTTTTCATCAGTTCAGTAATTTCTAATTGCACTCTGGAAAGGCTTCGACAGTGCTCCCTCTGGAGAAGCACTGAACATCTATCATTAACTTTTGGACTTCTGCATTTAAATGCACATGTGCGGACTCCACAAGTCACAGTCAGTTTTGGACGTGCCGCGACAGCGAATGTTGACAGTTCTGCTGCCATTACTAACATGGAACCTTGACAATCTTGTCTTAGGAGCTTTGATTGAGGACCAAACATTAGTCAGGACACTGGAAATAACTTTCCAGATAATCTACAAAATAGTGCCATGGAATCCTCAATGTCCTCCTGAGAGAGCAGCCAGGGCCACAGTTTAATGATGAGGTTAATGACACATGCCATAATTAACATGTAAATTAGCAAGCATGTCCAGGAGACTGCGGGAAATGTGGTGAGTTGCAATTCTTCAGAAGTTGCTGATTGATTATGCCACTCCACCCTTGCCCTCCAGAAAAAACAGCCTCTGGCTTTAAATCTCCCCAGGGATCTTAAAAACGTGCTGAATTTATACATTAATTCTTCTGTAAACTTACTGTTGATAGTTAAGTCTAGCAATTAACAGCATAAGTATCTTTTTAGTAATGTGATAAATGTTAATGCACAGGCTTACAAGATATATGGCACAGAAACAGGCCATTCGGCCCAACCAGCCAATGCTCCTCTCGAGCCTCCTCCCAGTTTTCCTCATCACAATGTATCTGCCATTTTATCCATCCATTTCCTTCTCCTTCAAATACTTAGCGAGCTTCACCTTAACTGCTTTCATACTACTTGCTTCAACCACTCCCCTGTGGTAGTGAGTGCCACATTCCCACCACCCTCTGGTTGAAGTAGGTTCTCCTGAATTCTCCATTGGATTTCTTGGTGACTGTTTCATATTGATTTCCTCGAATATGCTCTTCCCCACAAGGTGAAACCTTCTTTATGTATCCAGTCTGTCAAAACATTTCATAATTTTAAAAACCTTTGTCATGCCTCCCCCCAGCCCCCCCCCCCTCCGCCACACCCCCCCCTCCCCCCCCCACCCCCACCCCCTTCACACCCCCAGCCTTCCTTTTTCAAAAGAAACCAGACTGCTCGTCAATGCTTTCTTGACATGCTTTACATGTATACCCATGGTATCATCCTTGGTAATCTTCTCAACACCCTCTTCAGTGCCGATATCCTTCTTGTAATATGGTGATCAGAACTGCATGCAGGACTCATAAATGTGGTTTAACATCTTTACTTTTCAATTCTAGTCCTCTCAACACAAAGCCGAGTGCTTGGTCTGATTTTGTTTATGGTGTTGCTAATCTGTGGTGCAACTTTTTATCATTTGCATATTTGTACTATCCCACCGAGACTCACATCTTCCAAATACCAATTAACCTTGCTATTCGCCCCACAAAAGTGTATCACCTCAAACACAGAACATAGAAAACATAGAAAATACAGCACAGAACAAGCCCTTCGGCCCACGATGTTGTGCTGAACTTTTGTCCTAGATTAAGAAAAAATTAATCTACACCCCATCATTCTACCGTAATCCATGTACCTAGCCAATAGGTCCCTAATGTTTCTGACTCAACTACTTTCACAGGCAGTGCAATCCATGCCCCCACTACTCTCTGGGTAAAGAACCCACCTCTGATATCCCTCCTATATCTTCCACCATTCACCTTAAATTTATGTCCCCTTGTAATGGTGTGTTCCACCCGGGGAAAAAGTCTCTGACTGTCTACTCTAGCTATTCCTCTGATCATCTTATAAACCTCTATCAAGTCGCCCCTCATCCTTCTCCGTTCTAATGAGAAAAGGCCTAGCACCCTCAACCTTTCCTCCTAAGACCTACTCTCCATTCCAGGCAACATCCTGGTAAATCTTCTTTGCACCTTTTTCAAATCTTCCACATCCTTCCTAAAATGAGGCAACCAGAACGATACACAGTACTCCAAATGTGGCCTTACCAAAGTTTTGTACAGCTGCATCATCACCTCACGGCTCTTAAATTCAATCCCTCTGCTAATGAACGCTAGCACACCATAGGCCTTCTTCACAGCTCTATCCACTTGAGTGGCAACTTTCAAAGATCTAAGAACATAGACCCCAAGATATCTCTGCTCCTCCACATTGCCAAGAGGCAAACCTATCTGTGTCAGAATTTCGGTGGGAGCGGCATGCAGGGGCTGCCGTTGGTGAGTATTTGAGTTTGAAACACTTACCTGGTCCCGTTTCTGTTCTTCTTTGCTGTTTTTTTAAAAAAAATATTTTTTAAGGCGGGAACCAGACGTTCGAACCGAAATTTCGCCCCGCGGACTTGTGGGAAGGTTCCCTCCCCCCCCCCCCCCCCCACCAATAAATTCTGGTGGAGAGGAAACCCGAGACACTACACGTGTAGTGTCTCCCACCCGCCCTCCTCCTCTAACCTAATAATAAAAACCATTGGTGTGAGATAAGTGCCATATTATGTTATTATATGTTCTTTTTTTAAAAAATTTATTTATTAACCAGATCTTGGTTGGAAGTTAGAGGGATGGCAGCGAAGGGAGTGCAATGTTCCTCCTGCAGGATGTTTGAGGTGAGGGATGCCGTTAGTGTCCCTGCTGATTTTACCTGCAGGAAGTGCAGCCATCTCCAGCTCCTCCAAGACCGAATTAGGGAACTGGAGCTGGAGTTGGATGAACTTCGGATCATTCGGGAGGCAGAGGGGGTCATAGATAGCAGCTTCAGGGAATTAGTTACACCAAAGATTGGAGATAGATGGGTAACTGTAAGAGGGACTGGGAAGAAGCAGTCAGTGCAGGGATCCCCTGCAGTCGTTCCCCTGAGTAACAAGTATACCGCTTTGGATACTTGTGGGGGGGGGACTTACCAGGGGTAAGCCATGGGGTACGGGCCTGTGGCACGGAGTCTGTCCCTATTGCTCAGAAGGGAAGGGGGGAGAGGAACAGAGCATTAGTAATTGGGGACTCGATAGTCAGGGGCACAGATAGGAGATTTTGTGGGAGCGAGAGAGACTCACGTTTGGTATGTTGCCTCCCAGGTGCAAGGGTACGTGATGTCTCGGATCGTGTTTTCCGGGTCCTTAAGGGGATGGGGAGCAGCCCCAAGTCGTGGTCCACATTGGCACTAACGACATAGGTAGGAAAGGGGACAAGGATGTCAGGCAGGCTTTCAGGGAGCTAGGATGGAAGCTCAGAACGAGAACAAACAGAGTTGTTATCTCTGGGTTGTTGCCCGTGCCACGTGATAATGAGATGAGGAATAGGGAGAGAGAGCAATTAAACACGTGGCTACAGGGATGGTGCAGGCGGGAGGGATTCAGATTTCTGGATAACTGGGGCTCTTTCTGGGGAAGGTGGGACCTCTACAGACAGGATGGTCTACATCTGAACCTGAGGGGCACAAATATCCTGGGGGGGAGATTTGTTCGTGCTCTTTGGGGGAGGTTTAAACTAATACAGTACGGGCATGGGAACCTGGATTGTAGTTTTAGGGTACGGGAGAATGAGAGTATAGAGGTCAGGAGCACAGATTTGACTTCGCAGGAGGGGGCCAGTGTTCAGGTAGGTGGCTTGAAGTGTGTCTACTTCAATGCCAGGAGTATACGAAATAAGGTAGGGGAACTGGCAGCATGGGTTGGTACCTGGGACTTCGATGTTGTGGCCATTTCGGAGACATGGATAGAGCAGGGACAGGAATGGATGTTGCAGGTTCTGGGGTTTAGGTGTTTTAGTAAGCTCAGAGAAGGAGGCAAAAGAGGGGGAGGTGTGGCGCTGCTAGTCAAGAGCAGTATTACGGTGGCAGAGAGGATGCTTTTTGGGGACTCTTCTTCCGAGGTAGTACGGGCTGAGGTTAGAAACAGGAAAGGAGAGGTCATCCTGTTGGGAGTTTTCTATAGGCCTCCAAATAGTTCTAGGGATGTAGAGGAAAGGATGGCGAAGATGATTCTTGATAAGAGCGAAAGTAACAGGGTAGTTATTATGGGAGACTTTAACTTTCCAAATATTGACTGGAAAAGATATAGTTCGAGTACATTAGATGGGTCGTTTTTTGTACAATGTGTGCAGGAGGGTTTCCTGACACAATATGTTGACAGGCCAACAAGAGGCGAGGCCACTTTGGATTTGGTTTTGGGTAATGAACCAGGCCAGGTGTTGGATTTGGAGGTAGGAGAGCACTTTGGGGACAGTGACCACAATTCGGTGACGTTTACGTTAGCGATGGAAAGGGATAAGTATACACCGCAGGGCAAGAGTTATAGCTGGGGGAAGGGCAATTATGATGCCATTAAACATGACTTGGCGGGGATAGGTTCGAGAAGTAGGCTGCAAGTGTTGGGCACACTGGATAAGTGGAGCTTGTTCAAGGAACAGCTACTGCGTGTTCTTGATAAGTACGTACCGGTCAGGCAGGGAGGAAGGCGTCGAGCGAGGGAACCGTGGTTTACCAAAGAAGTGGAATCTCTTGTTAAGAGGAAGAAGGAGGCCTATGTGAAGATGAGGTGTGAAGTTTCAGTTGGGGCGATTGATAGTTACAAGGTAGCGAGGAAGGATCTAAAGAGAGAGCTAAGACGAGCAAGGAGGGGACATGAGAAGTATTTGGCAGGTAGGATCGAGGAAAACTCAAAAGCTTTCTATAGGTATGTCAGGAATAAAAGAATGACTAGGGTAAGAGTAGGGCCAGTCAAGGACAGGGATGGGAAGTTGTTTGTGGAGTCTGAAGACATAGGCGAGATACTAAATGAATATTTTTCGTCAGTATTCACTCAGGAAAAAGATAATGTTGTGGAGGAGAATGCTGAGACCCAGGCTATTAGAATAGATGGCATTGAGGTACGTAGGGAAGACGTGTTGGCAATTCTGGACAGGCTGAAAATAGATAAGTCCCCGGGGCCTGATGGGATGTATCCTAGGATTCTCTGGGAAGCCAGCGAAGAGATTGCTGGGCCTTTGGCTTTGATTTTTATGTCATCATTGGCTACAGGAATAGTGCCAGAGGACTGGAGGATAGCAAATGTGGTCCCTTTGTTCAAAAAGGGGAGTAGAGACAACCCCGGCAACTATAGACCGGTGAGCCTCACGTCTGTTGTGGGTAAAGTCTTGAAGGGGATTATAAGAGACAAGATTTATAATCATCTAGATAGGAATAATGTGATCAGGGATAGTCAGCATGGCTTTGTGAAGGGTAGGTCATGCCTCACAAACCTTATTGAGTTCTTTGAGAAGGTGACTGAACAGGTAGACGAGGGTAGAGCAGTTGATGTGGTGTATATGGATTTCAGTAAATCATTTGATAAGGTTCCCCATGGTAGGCTATTGCAGAAAATACGGAGGCTGGGGATTGAGGGTGATTTAGAGATGTGGATCAGAAATTGGCTAGCTGAAAGAAGACAGAGGGTGGTGGTTGATGGGAAATGTTCAGAATGGAGTTCAGTTACAAGTGGCGTACCACAAGGATCTGTTCTGGGGCCGTTGCTGTTTGTCATTTTTATCAATGACCTCGAGGAGGGCGCAGAAGGGTGGGTGAGTAAATTTGCAGACGACACTAAAGTCGGTGGTGTTGTCGACAGTGCGGAAGGATGTAGCAGGTTACAGATCGGACATAGATAAGCTGCAGAGCTGGGCTGAGAGGTGGCAAATGGAGTTTAATGTAGAGAAGTGTGAGGTGATTCACTTTGGAAGGAATAACAAGAATGCGGAATATTTGGCTAATGGTAAAGTTCTGGAAGTGTGGATGAGCAGAGGGATCTAGGTGTCCATGTACATAGATCCCTGAAAGTTGCCACCCAGGTTGATAGGGTTGTGAAGAAGGCCTATGGAGTGTTGGCCTTTATTGGTAGAGGGATTGAGTTCCGGAGTCATGACGTCATGTTGCAGCCGTACAGAACTCTGGTACGGCCGCATTTGGAGTATTGCGTACAGTTCTGGTCACCGCATTATAGGAAGGATGTGGAAGCTTTGGAGCGGGTGCAGAGGAGATTTACCAGGATGTTGCCTGGTATGGAGGGAAAATCTTATGAGGCAAGGCTAATGGACTTGAGGTTGTTTTCGTTAGAGAGAAGAAAGTTAAGAGGAGACTTAATAGAGGCATACAAAATGATCAGGGGGTTAGATAGGGTGGACAGTGAGAGCCTTCTCCCGTGGATGGATATGGCTGGCACGAGGGGACATAACTTTAAACTGAGGGGTAATAGATATAGGACAGAGGTCAGAGGTAGGTTCTTTACGCAAAGAGTGGTGAGGCCGTGGAATGCCCTATCTGCAACAGTAGTGAACTCACCAACATTGAGGGCATTTAAAAGTTTATTGGATTAGCATATGGATGATAATGGCATAGTGTAGGTTAGATGGCTTTTGTTTCGGTGCAACATCGTGGGCCGAAGGGCCTGTACTGCGCTGTATCGTTCTATGTTCTATGTGTTGAACTTAATTTGCTAATTATCCATTCTGCGCATTTATTAATGTCCTCTCGTAAATTGTTACAGTCCTTCTCAGTATTAACCAACTCCCACAATTAGGTGTCAAGCATACATTTGGAAATATGAACAGCAGTGGTCCCAGTTTTGATCCGTGTGGATGAAATGAAGTAATAATCAACCTCTCTGCCCCAGCGATTGAACACTCTGAACTGTGAAGTCTCATTCCTGCATGCTGTAAATTGTTGTTAGAGCTTTTGACACAAAGGTAACAGATGTCTGTTGCTCACATCATGCTCGTTACCAGTTGCTTCATTCCCAGCAAGTTACACCACTGAAAAATCAGGTTGAAATCAGATCGGCCATGATCTTATTGAATGGCAGAGCAGGTTAGAGGGGCTGGGTGGCCAACTCCTGGTCCCAATTCACCTGTTCGTCTGTAAGTATTTTAATTGTTGAGTGCAGGGAAGGATTCATCTAATGGTGTGAGCTACTGCACTCCAGCAAGATCTAGCTCTTTATTTACTGCCCTCCACGCAGCTAAGTGACTGTGTTAAATTGTTCCCAACACAGGAAAAGAGAAGCACATCATTAAGTATCAATACTTATATTAATAATAATCTTTATTATTGTCAGATGTAGGCTTACATTAACACTGCAATGAAGTTACTGTGAAAAGCCCCTAGTCACCACATTCCGGCGCCTGTTCAGGTACACTGAGGGAGAATTCAGAATGTCCAATTCACCTAACAGCACGTCTTTCAGAACTTGTGGGAGGAAATCGGAGCACCCGGAGCAAACCCACGCAGACACGGGGAGAACGTGCAGACTCTGCAAAAACAGTGACCCAAGCCGGGAATCGAACCTGGGAACCTGGTACTGTGAAGCAACAGTGCTAACCACTGTGCTACCGTGCATTGAAAGTGATCATGAAACTATCATAAATTGTCATTGGAAACCCATTTGGTCCTCTGTCCTTCAGGGAAAGGAATCTGCCATCCTTACCTGGTCTGGCCTACATGTGACTGCGGGCCCACTCTTAACTGCCCTCTGAAATGGCCTGACAAAGCCACTCTGTTCAAGGGCATTTAGGAGTGGATATTAAATGCTGGCCTGGCCAATTACGCCCCATCCCTTGAAAGGATAAACACTGTTTATTTTAAATCTCCCTTTACCATTCTCGACTCTAAGGATAAAGGACAACACTATCTTCACCAGACTTTCCGCAGGACTGAAGTCCCTCATCCTGAAGAGAATCATTCTGTAAATCCCATCTGAGTGTGGTGGCCAGACTGGAGAATAGTCCCTACTTCAGTCTAAACCTTAAAAGGAGGAGGGTGGGGAGGGGGGGCACTGCCTCTTAAGTACCTGAAATAAATTATGTAATCACGCAAAAGACAAATAAATGAAACAGTTATTTAAAGTTCTGCCTGAGGGAAACAAATTAAGGCCTGAGTGGGCGAGGTCAAAACATTTGACCCTTAGTTCCTTTGCCAAACAGCGCCTATCTAGATTTTCCCATGGATGAGAAAAACAGCTGGGAAACATACGGAGACACGTCATGTTGCCTGCTGAATATATGTGCCAAGTTGGCTGATGCCATCCCATGAGGATCAAAATGCCCAAGTGTTTAATGAGTCAGGTTGGCAGGAGAGTGGCACAGTGCAGAATGTACCAACAAGACCTCTGCAAACATCTGCCCGAATTTTGCAGAGGCCAAGAAATAATTGCTGCGAGGGTTTGTTTAATTAACCAGTTGCAACCCGGCCCTGGAGTTCATGTTGTCAGCCTTGGCTGGGCGGCCAGCTCTCCCTGCTCTGTGTTGCTGGCTTCAAACACGACTTCAGAGACTTGAGCACAATGTTCCGACTGACACGCCAGAACGGTGCCGAAGGAACGTTGCATTGTCTTCAGTATTGTCTTTTGATTGACAGCTTAAATCAGGGCTCTGACAGCTCCCCCAGGTGAATGCGAATGATTCCCCCGTGTCCTGGGCTAATATTCATCCCTGAAGCATCACCACTGGAAAAGGAAACTTGCTCATTTTCATTTTGTTGGTTGCGAACAAATTGGCTGGCCTGTTTCTGGGGCGGGATTCTCTGATCCTGAGGCTGAGTGTTGACGCCGTTGTAAAGGGCGTGGCGTTTCTCGAAGGCGTCAACATGGCCCCAGGAGCAGCGATTGTGACCCCTACAGGGGGCCAGCACGGCACTGGAGCGACCCAATCCCGGTGTCAGATGGGCGCCGCGGGCATGCCCGTGCCGGCCCTGACGCAACATGGCGTAGGGTTACACGGGCCGGCGCGGGGAAGAAAAGCCCCCAGTCCGAGAGGCCGGCCCGCCGATCGGTGGGCACCGATTGCGGGCCAGGCCACAGCGGAGGTGTCCCCCCATGGGGTCGGACCCCCCTCCCCCTCCCCCCCTCACTCAGGCCGCCCCCCCGGGTGCATCCACGCCGAGGTCCCGCCGGGTAAGAGCAGGTGTGAACGCCGCCGGCGGGGCTCGGCTTTTTTTGAGTAGCAGCTCAGCCCACCCCAGGCGGAGAATTCTCCGGCCCGGCCCCGGGGTGAGAGAATCCCGCCCCTAATGCTTCCCAATGACGGCCGCTGTAAACTGCTTTAGGACATCCGGAAAGCATGAGAGGTGATGGCGGAATGCAAGTCTTTTGTTCTCTTTCTGCTGTTCAGCCTTTCCTTCTATCTCAATAGCACCATGTTTTGTTCAACCACCAGGGCCTCCTGATCGCATGACAGCCTTGGTCAAAACATGGAAGAAATAGCTGAAGTCGAGAGATGATATGGGAGTGACTGTCCTTGACACAATTTGACCAAGTGTGGGATCAAGGAATGGGGAAAATTTCTTCACTGGTTGGAGTCATACCTGGCACAAAGGAAGATGGTTGTTGATGTTGGAGGCAAGTCATCTCAGTCATAGAATCATAGAATTTACAGTGCAGAAGGAGGCCATTCGGCCCATTGGGTTGGCACCGGCCCTTGGAAAGAGCACGCTACTTAAGCCCACGCCTCCACCCTATCCCCGTAACCCAGTAACCCCACCTAAGGGAGCATAAAGGAGCAATTTAGCGTGGCCAATCCACCTAACCTGCACATCTTTGGACTGTGTGAGGAAACTGGAGCACCCGGAGGAAACCTACACAAACACGGGGAGAAAGTACAAACTCCACACAGACAGTCACCCGATGCCGGAATTGAACCTGGGGCCCTGGAGTTGTGAGGCAGCAGTGCTAACACTGTGCCACCTTGCCGTCCCAGGACGTCACTGCAGGAGTTCCTCGAGGTAGCGTCCTCGGCCCAACCAACTTCAGCTGCATCATCAATGACCTTCCTCCCATCACTCGGTCAAAGTGGAGATGTTCAATGATAACTGCACAATGTTCAGCACCATTCACGACTTCTCAGGTACCTAAGCAGTGTGTGCCCATATGCAGCTTGACCTGGACAAAATTCTGCTTTAGGCTGATAAGTGGCAAGTAACATACCTGCCACGTAGGTATGGCCATCTACAACAAGAGAGTATCTAACTAGCTCCCCTTGACATTCAATGATGCGGAGCAGCACCGGTGAGGGGGTGTCGCTGATTTCTTTCCATGTAAATCGCCACAGATCCTCCACACTTAGCCTCAGAATCTGGCCCTATGTTTCCACAGCCTTTGAGAAAGAGACTTTCACAGACTCGCAACTGTCTGAGAGCAAAAATGGCTCCTCATCCCTGACTTAAATGGGTGACCCTTTGGGCGTCATTCTCCGACCCCCCAGAGGGTCGGAGAATGGCCGTTGGCCGCCGTGAATCCCGCCCCCGCCGAAGTCTCCGAAGGGAGAAAAGTCGGCGGGGCGTTAATGGCGCCGCTGCCGTCGGTGAATGGCACGGGTCTGCGCAAGGCAGCCGATTTTCGGCCTGCCGATATTCTCCCTCCCGGATGGGCAGAAGTCCCGTCGACGTGATGACCGTTCACGTCGACGTGAATCAAACCTCCTTTTCATCGGCGTGACCCGGTGCTCCAGGCTCACGCCGACCAGCGAGGAGGTGAGTGACGGCCTGGGGGGTTGGCTCTGGGCAGGAAATGGCGTGGCCGCAGACTGATTGCGTGAGGAGAGGTGTGTCTCGGCTTGTGTATGTGTGTGTGCGGCGGGGGGGGGTTAGAGTAGGCTGGGCTCCGGGGGAGTGCCGGGAGAGGGTCCGTTCCGGGGTGGAGGTTGGGGGTTGGGGGGGGTCCGTGCCGGGGTGGAGGTTGGGAGTTGGAGGGGGTCCGTGCTGGGGTGGAGGTTGGGGAGGGGGTCCGTGCTGGGGTGGAGGTTGGGGAGGGGGTCCGTGCTGGGGTGGAGGTTGGGGGTTGGGGGGGTCCGTGCTGGGGTGGAGGTTGGGGAGGGGGTCCGTGCTGGGGTGGAGGTTGGGGGTTGGGGGGGGTCCGTGCTGGGGTGGAGGTTGGGGGTTGGAGAGGGTCCGTGCCGGGGTGGAGGTTGGGGAGGGGGTCCATGCTGGGTGGAGGTTGGGGGTTGCGGGGGGTCCGTGCTGGGGTGGAGGTTGGGGAGGGGGTCCGTGCTGGGGTGGAGGTTGGGGGTTGGGGGGGTCCGTGCTGGGGTGGAGGTTGGGGGTTGGGGGGGGTCCGTGCCGGGGTGGAGGTTGGGGGTTGGGGGTTGGGGGGGGTCCGTGCTGGGGTGGAGGCTGGGGAGGGGGTCCGTGCTGGGGTGGAGGTTGGGGGTTGGGGGGGGTCCGTGCTGGGGTGGAAGTTGGGGAGGGGGTCCGTGCTGGGGTGGAGGTTGGGGGTTGGGGGGGTCCGTGCTGGGGTGGAAGTTGGGGGTTGGGGGGGTCCGTGCCAGGGTGGAGGTTAGGGGTTGGGGGGGGTCCGTGCCGGGGTGGAGGTTGGGGGTTGGAGGGGGTCCGTGCTGGGGTGGAGGTTGGGGGTTGGGGGGGGTCCGTGCTGGGGTGGATTTTGGGGAGGGGGTCCGTGCTGGGGTGGAGGTTGGGGGTTGGGGGGGATCCGTGCTGGGGTGGAGGTTGGGGGTTGGGGGGGGTCCGTGCCGGGGTGGAGGTTGGGGGTTGGGAGGGGGTCCGTGCCGGGGTGGAGGTTGGGGGTTGGGGGGGGTCCGTGCTGGGGTGGAGATTGGGGAGGGGGCCCGTGCCGAGGAGGGTGATCGGAGGGCAAATGAGTTGGTCCACCTGGCCAGGTGCCAGCCTCCAACAGTTGGACCCATGCGGTCCATGCCACCTGGCTGGGGGGAGGAGGGGATATGGGCAATGATGACATGTCGTCGTTCACCTCCCCCCCACCAGGCAGTCATGTTTTCAGACCATCCAGCGATGTTGGCCGCCGTGGTGGCAGCCGCTCATGTCTATGTTGCCCTGGAGGAGGAGGAGGAGGAGGAGGAGCGTGCCAGAGAGGCGGCGCAGGCTGCCGCAGAGGGGCAGGCGGCAGCCGCCCAGGCTGGAGGGACACCTGACCGACAGGACGAGGAGGGGGAGGAGGACGTCGCGGCCCCACGGCAACGGAGGCACCCGAGGGCGCCCCGTGTGTACCGGCCCCGGCAGTCATACCAGGACCTCACGGACCGGGAATGCAGGCGGAGACTCCGGATGAGCCGGGAAACCGTGGCACACATCTGCCACCTGCTGGCACACCTGTCACCGCGTGGCACTGGCGGGGGACACCCTCTCCCCGTGTCCGTCAAGGTTACGGTGGCCCTGACCTTTTATGCAACGGGGTCATTCCAGGCACCGAGTGGGGACCTGTCCGGCATTTCGCAGACATCGGTGCACCGGTGCATCCGGGCAGTGACAGATGCCCTTTATGCCATGGCGCACCGCTACATCCGCTTCCCCGTGGACCGGGCCAGCCAAGATGCCCGGGCCGTGGGCTTCTCTGCCGTGGCCGGGTTCCCCATGGTCCAGGGCGCAATCGATGGGATGCACGTCGCCGTGCGGCCACCTGCAGATAACAGGGCCGTGTTCACTAATAGGAAGGGGACCTATTCGATGAACGTACAGGTGGTCTGCGACCACCGCATGATGATCCTGCACGTCTGCGCCCGTCACCCAGGCAGTGTACACGACTCATTCGTGTTGTCGCGGTCATCCATCCCCGGCATGTACGAGGGACACCATCCCCGGCTGAGGGGCTGGTTGCTGGGCGACAGGGGCTACCCATTGCGATCGTGGCTGATGACGCCTATACGGAGGCCACGCAATGAGGCGGAGAATCGCTACAATGATGCCCAAGTAGCGACAAGGGGAGTGATCGAGAGGTGCTTTGGCGTGCTGAAGATGCGTTTCAGGTGCCTGGACCTCTCTGGGGGCGCCCTCCAGTATCGGTCAGATAGGGCCGGCCGCATCATTGTGGTGTGCTGCGTCCTGCACAACATAGCCCAGCAGAGGGGCGATGTGCCGCAGGCAGAGGAGGGCGGAGTGGAGGAGCAGCAGGAAGAGGCCCAGTCCTCCCCATATGAGGGGGATGGGGGCAATGGTCAGGGCAGACGGGGTAGACACAGGCGGGTGGCTGTCCACCGTTACCGGCTGGCCCAGCGGGCACGGGACAGACTGATAGCCGCCCGCTTCACTGACTAGATGGGCGTGGGAATCGGGTAGTATGGCCACAGACCGCACACCATGGCAACAGCCGACCACCCACACCCCACACCCATCCACCCACCCAGCACCCTCACCCCCCTCCCCAACCCCACCCACCCCACCCGCATTCACACCACCCCCCCCCCCCCATTGCCGATCCACCGGCGGCACAACGGGCCGGGCTCACACAGTTGCGGGTGGACGCGTGTCTATCGCAGGCCATGGAGGATGATGACAACCCACCCTGCGATGAGCTCCTGGCTCTACATCGTTGGACTATGTCTGACCCATGGCCACAGTACCACCATCCACCCGGACCATCCCTGCATGCGGCTGTGACACTGCAGCGCACGGTCCCGTCCTCTGCCCGGGGGGATGTTGATGGCGGCCCAGGGGGAAGGGGGCAGACTCACCTGGGGCTGAGGTAAGACCACCCCTCACACACACACTTGCGCTCAACGTGCATGATACGCCCGCACACTTTGAACAGAGCACAAAGGCAGCTTCGGTAGGTGTAACATTGACTTTAATAGCCAAAGGAGTTCATGCACGTGCCCTAGCCCCTAAAACTCATCTGTGCCCTGCACCCGTACCAACTTACTCAGTGTCTAATTGTTTGGCCTTACGGGCCCTTTGACTACGTCTACGTGGTTCCCCAGACGGTACAGCAGAACTGGAGGTGGACTCCTGTGATTCCTGCCCTCTGACACTGGATCCCTTTGGCGGCCGTTTCCTGGGGCGTCCTGGCCTAGGTGGGCCAGGCTGCGGCCCGGGCGACTGGGATGGCGAGCTGCCAGCCTGTCCTGCCCGTTGCCCACCCGATGCACCTGGGACGGAAGGAGGGGAGTCCGAGGTGTCGCGGTGTACCGGGACCTCCCCTACAGAGGGAGCCGGGACGGACCACACCACCTCCTCCTCCCTTGGGGTGCCCGATGGCCCCCAGGCCTCTACATGGGTGGGGGATGCGAACGGACTGGCCATCCGAGGCCCCCCCGACATCTGGCGCTGCCAGTCCTGGAGGCCCGTGCTGGTATCGACAGGGGTCTGCAGGTTTGCAGCCATGGAGCCCAGGGTGTTGGCCAACCCTGTCTGTGACAGTGCGACGCCGGCTCGCACATGGCCACTGGCGCCGATGCCCTCAGCGATGGCCTGCTGAGACTGGGCCATGGCCTGCTGAGACTGGGCCATGGCCTGCAGAGACTGGGCTATGGCCTGCTGAGACTGGGCCATGGCCTGCAGAGACAGGGCTATGGCGTTGAGCGCCTCTGGCGCTGGCACTTGCTCATGGCCTCCTGTGAGAGGGCAGCCATTTCCTGGGCCACAGACGCCGCCTGCACGGAAGGCCCCAGGCCTCGCAAACCGTTCCCCATGTCTGACACCGTCGCAACCATTGCCTCCACCGCGGACCCCACCCGTGCGGTGTCAGCCTGGGTGGCACGCATGACCGGGACCACTCCCAGCTCCTGGACGCGGGTGGACTCCTCCACCTGCGACCGCAGCCGCCGCAAGCCGCCTGTCACCCTCTTCGCTCGTCTCCGGGTCGGTGGTTGCATCGGATCTATGTGTGGGTGTGGTAACTGCAGGAACCCGGGATCCATCTGGGCGGCAGATGTTCGCTTGGCCTGGGCTGCCCTCCGACCACCCGGTCCCTCTGCTGCTCCTACCTCCACCTGCTGTACCGGGACGGCTGTGTTGTGCGCACCAGTGAGTGTACCAGACGCCTCATCACTAAAGTGCCCAACCGTGGTGAGTGTTTCTGCGATGGTGGAGGGTGTTGGTGACAGCAGTGGCGTTGTGTCGTGCTCTTCGTCCCACTCTGACTCCATGGCAATTTGGGGTGGGGGTTCGTCTCCACCCATCCACTCTGAGTCACTGTCCGGTATTTCGTCTTCCCGGGTAGGGGTGTCCTGGGAAGTGCTGTCCCGGGCATGGTGTCCTGGGTAGTGTGTCCCGGGTAGGGGTGTCCTGGGTAGTGGTGTCCTGGGTAGTGGTGTCCTGGGTAGTGGTGTCCTGGCTCGGATGTGACGGGGGCCTGTGGCTGCCCCCCTCATCGCTGGGTGGTCGCTCCCGCACGTGACGGGGGTGTCGTCTCCCTGTTGCTCCAGGTCTCTCTGTCTCCCGTGGTGTGCGAGGGGCATCCTGCGGGCGTCGCATGCTGGAGGGTCCAGGTCTCTCCGTTTCCCGTGGTCTCCGAGGGGCATCCTGTGGGCGTCGCATGCTGGAGGGTGCGGGTCTCTCCGTCTCCTGTGGTCTCCGAGGGGCATCCTGCGGGCGTCGCATGCTGGAGGGTGCGGGTCTCTCCGTCTCCTGTGGTCTCCGAGGGGCATCCTGCGGGCGGTGTGCATCTGTGGGGATGGGTGCCTGGACGTTTGGTCCTGCGATACACAATGAAGCATGCATGGTTAGACATCAGGCAGTGATCAGGTGATACGGGGAGGGGGATATAGGGGAGGGGGGATATGGGGACGGGCTGTCGGTGGCTCACTTGCTGGTGGGCCCCCGACCTCTGCATCAGCAACCTCCCGGTCCTCAGGTCCGCCAGCCAGTTCCAGGGCCCTTTCCTCGTGTACGGTCAGTGGCCTCTCATCAGCGGGGCCTCCTCCAGTCCTCACATGCTCCCTATTGTTGTGTGCGCGCTTCTCCTGTGGGGGGGGGGGGGTGGTGGCAGGAGTAAAAGGCAACAGTGTTAGGCAGGTATATGAATGCACGCCATCGGTTGCGCGTGCATTGCAGAGGTTAAGGTTAGGGCTGGATTCACTTGGGGATAAGGGGGATATGGGGGAGGGGGGATATGGGGAGGGGGGATATGGGGGATATGTGGGAGGGGGGATATGGGGGAGGGGGGATATGGGGGATATGGGGGAGGGGGATATGGGCGATATGGGGGATATGGGGGAGGGGGATATGGGGGAGGGGGGATATGGGGGAGGGGGGGATATGGGGGATATGGGGGAGGGGGGATATGGGGGTGGGGGGGATATGGGGGATATGGGGGAGGGGGATATGGGGATATGGGGGATATGGGGGAGGGGGATATGGGGGATATGGGGGAGGGGGGATATGGGGAGGGGGATATGGGGGATATGGGGGAAGCGGAATATGGGGGAGGGGGGATATGGGGGAGGGGGGATATGGGGATATGGGGGAGGGGGGATATGGGGGAGGGGGATATGGGGGATATGGGGGAGGGGGGATATGGGGGAGGGGGGATATGGGGGATATGGGGGAGGAGGGATATGGGGGAGGGGGGATATGGGGGATATGGGGGAGGGGGGATATGGGGGAGGCTCACCCTGCCTGCACTGACGAGGTCGTTCACCTTCTTGTGGCACTGGGTGCCTGTCCGTGGTGTCAGGGTCACAGCGGAGACGGCCTCTGCCACCTCCCTCGACAGACGCCGGCTGTGGCGTGGGGCAACTCTGCGGCCGTGCCCGGGATACAGGGCGTCCCTCCTCTGCTCCACCGCGTCCAGGAGCGCCTCCACATCGCGTGACTCGAACCTCGGGGCTGAGCGGCGGCCAGCCATCCAGTCGGGTGTTCCGGTCGGGTGGGGGGGGAGCTGCGCGGCCTTATGAGCCGTCACGCCGTGCAGCGCGTATGACGCTGCACGGCGTGAACCACTGCGCAAGCGCGGATCCCGTTACGTCGCTGATAGCCCATTTTGGGCCGGAGACTATCGTCCCATTTTTATGACGTGACGCAAGTGGGATTTGCGCCGTTTTTTGCGCCGATCGGCAGACTTTCCGCCGATAACGGAGAATTTCGCCCCTTATTTTTAATTGTGATCCCGAGTTCTAGATTCTCCCACAAGGGGAAACATCCTCTCCACACCCATCCTGGCAATATCCCTCTGGATCTTCTGTGTTTCATAGAATCATGGAATCCTACACTGCAGCAGGAGGTCAAAGGGTGCACAGTGGTTAGCACTGTTGCTTCACAGCTCCAGGGTCCCAGGTTCGATTCCCGGCTTGGGTCACTGTCTGTGTGGAGTCTGCACATTCTCCCCATGTGGCATGGGTTTCCTCCGGGTGCTCCGGTTTCCTCCCACAAGTAACAAAAGACGTACTCATTAGGTGAATTGGACATTCTGAATTCTCCCTCTGTGACCCGAACAGGCGCCGGAATGTGGTGACGAGGGGCTTTTCACAGTAACTTCATTGCAGTGTTAATGTAAGTCTACTTGTGACACTAATGAAGATTATTATTATTGTTATTATTTAGCCCATAAAGAGCACTCTACCTAGGTCCATTCCCCACTTTTCCCCATAACCCGACCTAACCTGCACATCTTTGGATACCAAGGGGTAACTTAGCATGGCCAATCCACCTAACCTGCACACCTGTAGACAGTGGGAGGAAACCGGAACACCCGGAGGAAACCCACGCAGACAAAAGGAGAACGTGCAGACTCCGCAAGGACAGTCACTCAAGGCCAGATTCAAACCTGGGTCCCTGGCTCTGTGAGGCAGCAGTGCTAACCACTGTGCCACCACTTAGTCAAGTCATCTCTGACTTTTCTAAACTCCAGTAGATACAAGCCTAGACTTTCCACAAATGATGATATTAGTCTAAGAAATCTTACCTGAACTGCTTCCAATGCATTTACATAGTTCCTAAAATAAGGACACCAATACTGTACACAATACTCCAAATGAGGTCTCACCAATGTCCTGTATAACAAGCATAACTTACCTATCTGTGTAATTAATTCACCTTGCAAGAACCAATGACATTCTATTAACTTCTAGGCTCCTTGAGCAGCAGCTTAAAACCCGCAAACACTACCACTTATAGTGACAGGGGCAAGTCAGGAATGTGATGGACTACTCCCCACTTGCCTGGATGAGTGCAACTCGGACAAAACTCAAGAAGGTTGACACCATCCAGGACAAAGCGGCCCATTTGATTGGCATCTCATCCACCATCTTCCACATTCACTCCTTTCACCACTGGCACACAGTGGCAGCAGTGTGTACAAGACTCACCAAGACTTCTTCAGCAGTACCTCCCAAACCTGCGACCTCTACCACGTAGAAGGACAAGGGCGGCAAATGCATGGGAATGCCCACTTCCTGCAAGGTCCCCTTCAAGCTACTCACCATTCTAACTCCGTTCTTTCACTGTCGCTGGGTCAAAATCCTGGAACTCCCTTCCTAAAAACACAAGGGATGTACCTACCAGATGGGCGGTTCAAGAAATGACTCTCACTCTCACCTTCTCCTGTACCAGCCTCCCCGAACAGGCGCCGGAATGTGGCGACTAGGGGCTTTTCACAGCAACTTCATTGAAGCCTACTTGTGACAATAAGCGATTTTCGTTTCATTTTAATTTTCATTTCATTTTCAAGGACATTTGGGGATGGGCAATAAATGCTGGTCCTCCGGGTGCTCCGGTTTCCTCCCACAGTACAAAAGTGTGCAGGTTAGGTGGATTGGCCATGATAAATTGCCCTTAGTGTCCAAAATTGCCCTTAGTGTTGGGTGGGGTTACTGGGTTATGGGGATAGGGTGGAGGTGTTGAACTTGGGTAGGGTGCTCTTTCCAAGAGCCGGTGCAGACTTGATGGGCTGAAGGGCCTCCTTCTGCACTGTAAATTCTATGATGCCAGCGACACCCAAGCCCCATGAATGAAAAAGAAACCCAATTGTGCTGGACAGTTGAGAATAACAATGTTGGGCCCCAGCGAGAGGAGCAGGGTCTCGAGTAAGTGGTCAGCTAGTTCAGGATGGAGTTTGGGAAGTGGCATGTGGAGATGTGGGCAAGCTGGTGAATGATTGGAGGTTGGGTAAGGACATGGGAGCTGGAGGCAGTCCAGGGCGACATAAACAAACCAAGAGAGTGCTGCCAATAAACCAAAGGGCTGTCAACGTCATGTCAGAGAAATAGGCACGTTAATATTGCTGCAGGTCAGCTAGAATTAAAAGCAGTTCAGGGAAGGTTCGCACGACTGATTCCTGGAATGGGGTGGGGTTATCTTATGAGGATCGTTTGGACAGGTTGGCCCTTTATCCATTGGATGTTTCGAAGAATGAAAGGTGACGTAATTGAAATAGATGCGATGCTGAGGGGGCTTGAAGGTTGGACGCTGTGAAGACGTTTCCCCTTGTGGGAAATTCTAGAACGAGGTGACACGGTTTAAAAATTAGGAGAGTTTTTTTTTCTCTCATCAGGCTGAAGAATATTCCTCCCCAGGCAGTGGAGGAGGTAGGGTCAGTGAATAAAGCTGAGCTCGATAGATTCTTGCCTATAATGGAAGTCGAAGGTTATAGGGAGCAGGCATGAAAGTGGAGTTGAGGCCTCAATTAGTTAGGCCATGATCCTATTGAAAGGCTGAGCAGGCTTGAGCGGTCAAACTCCTGTCCCTAATTCGTGCCCTCTTACGTAGAGTACAATTGATTGATCATTTAACTCAATACACCTCTCCCTTTCCCTGACCAACACCCTCTCGCTGCTGCATCGCTGTCCTGACAGATAAGGACCGCCCCAGGTTCTTCTTTTCAACGTTGAGCAGCCCTCTCCAACATTCTCTTCCTATACTCCTTCCACCCCAAAATACCAGCACTAGCCCAAGTAAACGCCACCATTCCTGGGGCACCCAGATCGTGGGAGGTATGGGGTCACTTTCTGGGCGCCAGATTCTCGCAGCCGACGCCGAAATCGCAACTGGCGCCGGGGTGGAGAACCCAGTTTGACGGCGTAATCGGGCCCGGCGATTCTCCGGGCACCGAAATTCAGCGTCACCGTGCAGTATGCCGTGCGGCCAGGGGGCCATTGCCAGAGGCCCGCCCAGCAATCCTCCGCTCCCGACTGGCCGAGTTCCCAACGGCGTTGAACTAACCACCTATTGCCAGTTGGGATGCTCGCGTGGCAGCTTTGGACTCAGTCGGGGGCGGGCGGATCGGAGACCAGGGGGGGCCTTATAGGCGGCCGGTGATTTAATGTGTAGGGGTTGAGGCTCGGGTGTGTGGCCAGTTGGGGGGGGTTCTCTTTCTTTGGTCTGGCTCCGCGGTCCGAGTCCACCATGAAGCACGGCGTGGCCGCTGGAGGCCGCAGCCATGCACATGTGCTGCCTCTGACCCGGAAGTGCGGGGGCCCGTATCTGCAGCAAAAGCTGCGAGATTCACTCCGGGTCCCTGCTAGCCCCCTGCAGGGCTAGGAATTCATTTAACTTTTTTGCAGGAATTTCAGGGGTAAAACACCACCGTTTCTACGCCTGCGTGGGGACATAGTCTCAATATTGGAGAATCCAACCCCTTGTCTCCAACGGATATCAGAAAATCTCAAGCAAAAGGGAGTTTGGAGCTTTCATCCATTTGGTGAGGGTGATGCACTGCTCTGAAGGGAAGAAGAACAATTGATGGTGATGGCCAAGGTGCTGGCTCTGAACCTAGGCATTCCTCTGTTACTTGCGCCCAACCTTCAGGAGTTGTACTGACCACCCTACAACAGTGTAAAAGTCCAAGGCTTGGCAAGGACATCATACTGTGCACCTCCATCCCAGCAGCAAATGTGGTATTTTAATGGGCATCGCACCACCCCAACCATACCCACATCTGAGGGTAAAGGGAGAAAGTCGGCGAGTGGCTCTCTGGAGCTCCAATTTCCAGGAGATGTTCTGGCTGGGTGGAACTGGCTGACCAGGCCATCAGGGCAAATGATGAGCGGTTGACTACCAGTTAAACAAGGGGCGGTTAAACATCTGGGGATCTTCTAAAACAAGGTTTACCCTCCATGTTAATTAGGGCAGCGGGACTTGTGGTGTTCATTGTGTTAAGAAATGTTTGGCTGCTCATGTTACTGCAGTGATGTCAGAATGTGGGTGGAGCTGAGCTCTGGCTCTGCTTTTTAGTTTCACTTTGAGAAAAGCTTGGGTGTGTCTGTGTTTTTTTGGTTTTGTTTCAGTGTTGGAGCTGAAGCCAGACAGAGCAGGTGTACCGTTGATCTCTCTGCCATGAAAAGACTATCTCTTGATCATTTGGTGAATTCAGAATTATAAATGTTCTCAGTAGTGAATGTAAACCTGATGTACTTCTGTTAAAAGGTGTTTGTTTTATCTTCTGGATGTTGTTTAGGAATTTATTAAGGATTACTTAGTGTTGTATTCTTTGGGGGTTGTATTTGAATTGATGGTTGCTAAGATGTTCACTGTATGTTTTAAAAAGGTTAACTTGAGTTCATAGAATAAGCATTGTTTTGCTTTAAAAAATACTTTTCGATTTCTGCTGTACCACACCTGTAGAGTGGGCCGTGTGTTCCCCATACCACAATCTATTAAAAGTGGGTCAGGTGAACTCCATGATACACTTTGAGGTTCTGTAAAGCCTGGCCCATAACAATTGCGATGTGTTGGAAGATGATGGTGTGGTGGCTGAGAAACGGGTGGGAATGCAGCAAGAGGCATTCAGGATAAGGTATCCCCCATGAGGACCACGGGGAAACCATCATTGATCGCCCACGGGATTCATGGAGTCCGGGTTCTCCAGTAGAGGGTCGAGGCCAACCACCTGGGGATCATTATGAGCTACCATAAAAGCAGGCCCAAAACAGGGCCTGGTGTGGTTAGTCCTCTCAGCTAGAATTGTACTGGGAGCAATATGCTGTGTTATGCAGACATTTGTCAATAAATCTATGTTCGGTTACCGCCAATCTCCTCTGAGTCATTACACTGGCGATGGGGCAGGAACCAGAGGAAGCACTTTAACCATTTGGCGAAGCGTGAACCTGCCCTTCAGGACAACCAATGACGGTGGTGGTGGTGCCTTCGCCACACCAGGAACTGCCCCTCGGTCTGGGGGCCCAGTCGTCCGGCTCGCCATGCCCAGTCCAACAAGAGGAGGATGATTCTGGATCCGAGATGGACACAGAGGAGACCGTGCCAGTGGACGATGGCGTTTCTGGAACGCCAGCAGCAGCAACTCTTTGGCTGTTAGTCAGGAAACGGTGATTGGCTAATCGATACACTCCACCTGACCCAAGGCAGAAACAGAGCCATGGATGACAGGGCGCAAAAGGCCTCCACTGTTGGCAGCTGAAGGGGAGCATTTGGCGGGGAGGGGTGTCATGACCTCCACGAGGACCATTAATCTCCCCGTGGGACTCGTGGAGAATGAGGTAGGGGGCGGAGGTCAACCACCTGGGGCTCGTTGTGAGCTAACATAAAAGCAGGCCAAGAACAGGGCCTGGTGTAGTTAGTCCTCCCAGCAAGGATTGTACTAGGAGTGGTATTCTGCGTTATGTGACCTTTGTAAATAGTGTAAATAAATGCCGTGATTCATGAAGGCTCCGCCTTCTCAACCTCGCCCCTTGCCTGAGGTGTGGTGATCCTCAGGTTAAATCACCAAATTCCCTCAAAGGGGAACGCAGCCTATGATCATCTGAAATTTTACCTTTACCTTTAAATAGATCTATGTTGATTTGCCACAGTCTCCTCGGAGCCATCTGAAGCACAAAGGAAACAAATAGAAACGCTGGAAATCTATAGTAACAATGGACTCAGGCTCTTAAGGCCTCACATCGCGCACTCTGCCTTTTCAGGGGAGGTTAACTCTATAGTGTGTGGGCCTAAAATGCAATGTGCTCATGCTTTTGAAAGGGAGTCATATCCATTGGAGTAAACATTGCGAAATCCAGGGACACATGGCCTACCATTTTCCCAGAGGTACAAGTGGCAAGGGGTCTGACAAAATTTACTTCATAGCCATAGTAAGGGGGTCTCTACACACAGGAGTAATGAAGGACTGAGTACAGTGCCACCCACACAGCGATGTAAGAAGGCACGTGACCTTAGATCTGTTGGCCAGAGACATGCTAAGACCCAGGCTGGAGATAACTGTTTGCCTATATCCTGTGCTGTATACCTGTGCATAATTACGAGTCGTGAGCAGACGGAAGATTATAAATTCGTCCACCAATGGCATTCCAACATGGTGCTAGCTGTGGGATCAAAAACCCTCATCCTCACAGAATTGCTGAAAGATTAAGGGAAAGGACATCTTCAGCAGATTCAAAACTGAAAGAAGCTCCCAACCGAAGCTACCGATGCTGAGAACGTCTGCTAGAAGAAAGCTTCAGAGAAAAGAGCCTGGAAGCTAAGAGCAGAGGTTTTGTTACTGTAGAAGATTCCACACAATCCCCCTTGAATGTCCATTTTAGCATGCTGAGTTCAGAGCCCGAAAGGGTGAGCTAAATCTTTTTCACTTCCAGGCTGCAGCCAGTCTTGCGAAATCCTTTTACTAATTCAGTCAGAAGCACCATTTGAACAAAACCTGTTGCTGATCCCGATCGCCTGACCCTGACCTTCAGCCTGTGGCCTCAGAATTGAACAGAAAATAAAAATAAATAATTAACTTACTCAGCTATTGAGGGCCTTGTGACCATTGGAACCCTTAAACAGCAAGCCTGCTGTTCATTCACATGTGTCGCTACTCGGAACATTACATCACTGAGGAAATCAATCAGCAGGCCGCCGATCAACATAGCCATTGTTGAAAATTCTTCTTTCCAAAGCACGCCACTGCCATCAAAACCGGTCAGCGCAGGAAATCCATGGTTCTGCATTGAACGGCGACACCATCTTGGAAGCTTATAAGTTCTTAAAGCTGTAACTGCACTTTTAAAATCTTCAACATGGACCACAATTCCACACTTCCAACTCCACTGGAGCTCCAAGGCCCAAACTAATCACCAGATTTGAGTCTTTGGAGTGCAATATTCTGATGGGGCAGCATTGGCCCAGACCTTCGTAAAAATGTCTGTAGACCTGCAAGTGAGAGGCTATCTCACCCGAGACAAAGGAATCCAACTAATTAGACTGGCTGAGCTTTGTGTACAACACATTATAATCCTATGGGTGATTTGCAAGATGGGGCTGCAACAGTACAATACAGTGGTTAGTTTGTGTGTGCTCTATTGGTGATTCCCCCATGATAATTAAACAAACTAGAGAGTGCAAATTTTACTTTAACAGCATGGTACAATATTGTTATTTTGACAGGAAAATATCTGGTTATTTTTAATACTGTTAAAAGGGATAGGGATGTAAGGCAGGAATTCAGGGAGCTAGGGTGGAAACTTAGATCTAGGACAAACAGAGTTATTATCTCTGGGTTGTTACCCGTGCCACGTGATAACGAGGAATAGGGAGACAGAGGAGTTGAACACGTGGCTATAGGTATGGTGCAGGAGGGAGCGTTTCAGATTTCTGGATAATTGGGGCTCATCGTGGGGTCGGTGGGACCTCTACAAACGGGATGGTCTGCACCTGGACCAGTGGGGTACCAATACCCTGGGGGGGGGGGAAATTTGCTAATGCTCTTCGGGAGGGTTTAAACTAGTTCAGCAGGGGCTTGGGAACCTGAATTGTAGCTCCATTATGCAGGAGGTTGAGAGTAGTGAGGTCATGAGTAAGGTTTCAAAGTTTCAGGAGTGTACCGGCAGGCAGGATGGTGGTTTAAAGTGTGTCTTCTTCAATGCCAGGAGCATCCAGAATAAGGTGGGTGAACTTGCAGCATGGGTTGGTACATGGGACTTCGATGTTGTGGCCATTTCGGAGACATGGATAGAGCAGGGACAGAAATGGTTGTTGCAGGTGCCGGGGTTTAGATATTTCAGTAAGCTCAGAAAAGGTGGTAAAAGAGGGGGAGGGGTGGCATTGTTAGTCAAGGACAGTATTACGGTGGCAGAAAGGACGTTTGATGAGGACTCGTCTACTGAGGTAGTATGGGCTGAGGTTAGAAACAGGAAAGGAGAGGTCACCCTGTTAGGGGTTTTCTATAGGCCTCCGAAAAGTTCCAGAGATGTAGAGGAAAGGATTGCAAAGATGATTCTGGATAGGAGCGAACGCAACAGGGTAGTTGTTATGGGGGACTTTAACTTTCTAAATATTGACTGGAAACGCTATAGTTTGAGTCCTTTAGCTGGGTCCGTTTTTGTCCAATGTGTGCAGGAGGGTTTCCTGACACAGTATGTAGATAGATCAATGAGAGGCGAGGCCATATTGGATTTGGTGCTGGGTAATGAACCAGGACAGGTGATAGATTTGAGGTAGGTGAGCAATTTGGTGATAGTGACCACAATTTGATTACGTTTACTTTAGTGATGGAAAGGGATAGGTATAAACCGCAGGGCAAGAGTTATATCTGGGGGAAAGGCAATTATGATGCGATGAGGTAAGACTTAGGATGCATCGGATGGAGAGGAAAACTGCAGGGGATGGGCACAATGGAAATGTGGAGCTTGTTCAAGGAACAGCTACTGCGTGTCCTTGATAAGTATGTACCTGTCAGGCAGGGAGGATGTGGTCGAGCAAGGGAACCGTGGTTTACTAAAGCAGTCGAAACACTTGTCAAGAGGAAGAAGGAGGCTTATGTAAAGATGAGACATGAAGGTTCAGTTAGGGCGCTCAAGAGTTACAAGTTAGCTAGGAAGGACCTAAAGAGAGAGCTAAGAAGAGCCAGGGGGGAACATGAGAAGTCTTTGGCAGGTAGGATCAAGGATAACCCTAAAGCTTTCTATAGATATGTCAGGAATAAACGAATGACTAGGGTAAGAGTAGGGCCAGTCAAGGACAGTAGTGGGAAGTTGTGCTTGGAGTCCGAGGAGATAGGAGAGGTGCTAAATGAGTATTTTTCGTCAGTATTCACACAGGAAAAAGATAATGTTGTCGAGGAGACTACTGAGATTCAGGCTACTAGACTAGAAGGGTTTGAGGATCATAAGGAGGAGGTGTTAGCAATTCTGGAAAGTGTGAAAATAGATAAGTCCCCTGGGCCGGATGGGATTTATGCTAGGATTCTCTGGGAAGCTAGGGAGGAGATTGCTGAGCCTTCTTAACAACCCTCTCAACCTGGGTGGCAACTTTCAGGGATCTATAAGCATGGACACCGAGATCTCTCTGCTCATCCACACTGCCAAGAATCTTACCATTAGCCCAGTACTCTGTCTTCCTGTTATTCCTTCCAAAATGAATCACCTCACACTTTTCTGCATTAAACTCCATTTGCCACCTCTCAGCCCAGCGCTGCAGCTTATCTATGTCCCTCTGTAACTTGTAATATCCTTCCGCACTGTCCACAACTCCACCGACTTTAGTGTCATTTGCAAATTTACTCACCCATCCTTCTACGCGCTCCTCCAGATCATTTATAAAAATGACAAACAACAGTGGCCCCAAAACAGATCATTGTGGTACACGACTAGTAACTGGACTCCAGTCTGAACATTTCCCATCAACCACTACCCTTTGTCTTCTTCCAGCTAGCCAATTTCTGATCCAAACTGCTAAATCACCCTGAATCCCATGCCTCCGTATTTTCTGCAGTAGCCTACCATGGGCAACCTTATCAAGCGCTTTACTGAAACCTATATGCACCACATCAACTGCTTTACCCTCATCCAACTGTTTGTTCACCTTCTCAAAGAACTCAGTAAGGTTTGTGAGGCACGATCTACCCTTCACAAAACCGTGTTGACTATCTCTAATCAAATTATTCCTTTCCAGATGATTATACATCCTATCTCTTATAGACCTTTCCAAGATTTTGCCCACAAGGGCTCACTGGCCTATTGTTACCGGGGTTGTCTCTACTCCCCTTCTTGAACAAGGGGACAACATTTGCTATCCTCCAGTCTTCTGGCACTATTCCTGGAGACAAAGATGACTTAAAAATCAAAGCCAAAGGCTCAGCAATCTCCTCCCTAGATTCCCAGAGAACCCTAGGATAAATCCCATCCAGCCCAGGGGACTTATCTATTTTCACACTTTCCAGAATTGCTAACACCTCCTCCTTATGAACCTCAAGCCCTTCTAGCCTAGTAGCCTGAATCTCAGTATTCTCCTCGACAATTGAATTCTTTGAGGAAGTGATAAGAAGTGTTGATGAAGGGAGTGCAGTGGATGTGGTGTACATGGATTTTAACAAGCTGATTGACAAAGTCCCACATGGCAGATTGGTCAAGAAAGTGAAAGCCCATGGGACGCAGGGAAATGTGGCAAACTGGATAAAATGTTGGCTTAGTAACAGGAAACAAAGGGTGATGGTCGATGGCTGCCCTTGCAAATGGAAAGTTGTTGCAAGTGGTGTTCCACAGGGCTCGGTGTTGGGACCCTTACTGTTTGTGTTTTATATTAACGATTTGGACGTAAATGTGGGGAGCATGATTGGGAAATTTGCAGACGACACCAAGATTGGCCGAGTGGTGGACAGTGTAGAGGATAGCCATGATCTCCAGAATGATGCAGATGGATTGGTGGAGGGGGCGATAATGTGGCAGATGGAATTTAACACAGAGAAGTTCGAGGTCATGCATTTAGGGAGGACAAACAGTTGTAGGCAGTACTCAATAAATGGGAATATACTAGGATGGGAAGATGAAGTGAGAGATCTTGGTGTACAAGTACACAGGTCCCTAAAGGCAGCAGTTCAGGTAGACAAGGTTATAAACAAAGCATATGGAGTGTTCTCTTTTATAGACAGGGGTATCGAATATAAAATTAAGGATATAATGTTGGAATTGTATAAGACACTGGTGGGGCCACAACTGGAGTTTTGTGTGCAATTCTGGTCACCACATGACAGGAAGGACATAATTGCTCTGGGGAGAGTGCAGGGTAGGTTTATAAGAATGTGTTCTAGTCAAGTACACTCTCCGTCACCTGACAGCACAGTCTAGAATGTTCCACGCTGGCAGACATTGAGCATGACCTCAGATGCGTAAGAACGTTTGGCAAAGCAAATCTCAACTTACACGCCTGGATGAAGGTCCAGGTTTGAGGGACACCACACCTGGTGTCCGTTTATTTTATTAAGCTTCCGTGAGTGTTTAATAAAGATGTCCTATTTCCAATTCCAAGAACGGTCAACCTTCATTTGCAGCCTCACTCACTTCAGTCGAAAAGACAAAAGGCCATATTTTTACACAACGTTGTTTGTGATGGATTCTCAACGCGATTCCTGGTCCAACATTGTCTCCGCTAGGACTGGTGCCAGCGATAAAATTAAACCTCAGCTTTCCAAAGTCAATTCCATTGAATTTCTTTCGCATTAAACTGTTTGGATTCTAAACCTCTTTTCATAGAATTTACAGTGCGCAAGGAGGCCATTCGGCCCATCGAGTCTGGAAAGAGCACCCTACCCAATGTCCACACCTCCACCCTATCCCCATAACCCAGTAACCCCACCCAACACTAAGGGCAATTTTGGACACTAAGGGCAATTTATCATGGCCAATCCACCTAACCTGAGGAGTTTACACATTCTCCTCGTGTCTGCATGGGTTTCACCCCCGCAACCCAAAGATGTGCAGGTTAGGTGGGTTGGCCACGCAAAATTGCCGCTTAATTGGGAAAAAAATAAATGGTCATTTTCTTTCATTGGGCGTGATCTACTGGAAAGGTTTCTAAGTGTGATGATGAACGGGAATTGTTGCGGGCTTCTCGAAGGCCCACCCGGCGACACCACTACCGGTATCTAAGGCCAATTAGGGCCTGTAATGATGCCCCGCGAGCTTCACGCCAGAAATGGTGATTAGTAAGTTTGCAGACGACACAAAGGTTGGTGGAATTGCGGATAGCGATGAGGACTGTCGGAGGATACAGCAGGATTTAGATTGTCTGGAGACTTGGGCGGAGAGATGGCAGATGGAGTTTAATCCGGACAAATGTGAGGTAATGCATTTTGGAAGGTCTAATGCAGGTAGGGAATATACAGTGAATGGTAGAACCCTCAAGAGTATTGAAAGTCAAAGAGATCTAGGAGTACAGGTCCACAGGTCATTGAAAGGGGCAACACAGGTGGAGAAGGTAGTCAAGAAGGCATACGGCATGCTTGCCTTCATTGGCCGGGGCATTGAGTATAAGAATTGGCAAGTCATGTTGCAGCTGTATAGAACCTTAGTTAGGCCACACTTGGAGTATAGTGTTCAATTCTGGTCGCCACACTACCAGAAGGATGTGGAGGCTTTAGAGAGGATGCAGAAGAGATTTACCAGAATGTTGCCTGGTATGGAGGGCATTAGCTATGAGGAGCGATTGAATAAACTCGGTTTGTTCTCACTGGAACGAAGGAGGTTGAGGGGAGACCTGATAGAGGTATACAAAATTATGAGGGGCATAGACAGAGTGGATAGTCAGAGGCTTTTCCCCAGGGTAGAGGGGTCAATTACTAGGGGGCATAGGTTTAAGGTGAGAGGGGCAAGGTTTAGAGGAGATGTACGAGGCAAGTTTTTTACGCAGAGGGTAGTGGGTGCCTGGAACTCGCTACCGGAGGAGGTGGTGGAAGCAGGGACGATAGTGACATTTAAGGGGCATCTTGACAAATATATGAATAGGATGGGAATAGAAGGATACGGACCCAGGAAGTGTAGAAGATTGTAGTTTAGTCGGGCAGCATGGTCGGCACGGGCTTGGAGGGCCGAAGGGCCTGTTCCTGTGCTGTACATTTCTTTGTTCTTTGTTCTTTGTTGTCCTGCCAGCTGATTCACCCGGACTGTGCCCGGCAACCCTCTGCTAATGAGGGGAGCGACACTTAAATCAATCCCGCGGAGTAAACCTCAGACAGCACGCAGTCATGCCACCAAGGAGATCTGCACCACGATTCGCCAACCTGACCAGACTATTGGATGCAGTGGAGTCAATATACCATACCCTGTTGTGCCAGTGCTGCCTGTGAGGCAATGACAGTGGCCGTCAGCGCAGAGCGTGTCACCAGGAGGACTGCGACCTAGTGCCGTAAGAAGCTCAATGTCCTTCGCCAGACCACATGGGTGAGTTGGCATCAGTCCCCTGGCACCGGTTCCACCTGCCACCCCTGGTCGCCACCCCCCCACCCCTCCCCTTCCTGACAACCCAGAGGTTGGCACCACACCACCTCCCTACCCCCCCCCCCGCACCCCCCTACCCCCCAGCATAATAACGCTCCTGTGACTCAGCATACCCTGGCAGGCATCTGCACACCCCACCCATCACCAGGCTGCCCCCTGCCATGACCCCCCCCACCCCTTGGTGCATGAAGTGTGCGGTAACAATGCCCTCTCTTTGTACCCGCAGGAGAAGTTGGCCCAGAGGGGCAGCAGGGTGCCAGCCATCAGTGTCCTCACACCTTTACGAGGAATGGGCCCTGGAGGTCGGGGGGGGGGGGGGGGGGGGGGGGGGGCGGGGTGGCCAAGGACAGATCTGTCACCGACGTCAAGCTTGGCCTGCATCGCAGAGGTGTGTGTCCACAGGCACCCATCCAGGCGACCTTTCACACGTGTGTTGTTCATGTCAGAATAATGATCCCACCCTCCCACTGACCACAAGTCCATTCACCTGCAGTATTTCCATCCGATAGTGCCGACCCATCCAAGCTGCACCCCCCCCCCCCCCCACCTCCTCCTTCCAAGAGAACACCTCAGAGGAGAGCTCCAAAAATACCACTGTCGAGGCATCACAGCTGTCACCCCCACCCTCCGCCAGTGCAGAGACACACATCTCGGTGGGCGACAGTAGTGATCAGGCATCTAGCGCACAACCTGGTGAGCACCACACAGTTGCCGATGCACATCAGGCGGAGGCAGGAATGTGGAGGGGGACATCGGTCGGAGGTCTGCTGGACCCCAGGACCCAGTTGGGTCCCGGACAACCCGGTCAACCCGGCTAGCTCAGTCAGTAGAGCTTGGGTTTCTTAATCCCAGGGCCATGGGTTCGAGCCCCACATTGGGCGATTCAGTTAATAACAGGGCAGCACGGCGGCACAGTGGTTAGCACTGTTGCTTCACAGTGCCAGGGTCCGAGGTTCGATTCCCGGCTTGGGTCTGTCCGGAATCTGCGCGTTCTCCCCGTTTCTCCCTGTGTTTCCTCC
This sequence comes from Scyliorhinus torazame, assembly GCF_047496885.1. Lineage (NCBI taxonomy): Eukaryota > Metazoa > Chordata > Chondrichthyes > Carcharhiniformes > Scyliorhinidae > Scyliorhinus > Scyliorhinus torazame. Next base: position 329,096,177 of record NC_092710.1, read on the forward strand.
GGGTGCTCCGGTTTCCTCCCACAAGTCCCGAAAGACGTGCTTGTTAGATGATTTGGACATTCTGAATTCTCCCTTTGTGACCCCGAACAGGCGCCGGAATGTGGCGACTAGGGGATTTTCACAGTAACTTCATTGCAGTGTCAATGTAAGCCCACTTGTGACAAGAAAGATTATTATCAAAGTCCGGCTGCTCCTCATCCTGCTCCTCTGACGAGGCCGCATGTTCTGCCTCCAGCACGTCACCCCGCTGCTGTGCCAGGTTGTAGAGGGCACAGCAGACCACCACAAAGCGGTGATCCTCCGGTGGCTGTATTGCAGTGAACCACCAGCGGACAAGGCATTGGAACTGCATTTTAATCACACAATGACAGCCCGTGTGGCCAGATGGGCCCCGTTATAGCGGTTCCCTGCGTAGGTCACCGGCCTCCGCACTTGTGTCATTAGCCAGGACCTAAGCAACCAAGAGCCATCTGGTTATCCTGGGGTGTCCTTCAAAGACGCCGGGGATCTCCGACTGCCCCAGGATGTAGCTACCATGCACAATCCCTGAGAAACGTGAATTCGTGAGCATGATGTTGAGGTGGTCGCACACAAGTTGAACGTTCAGAGAGTGGAACCCCTTCCTGCGAATGAAGGACCGCTCGGTGCGCGCAAGGCGACATGCGTGCCATCTTATTACCTCCTGGACCTGGGCATCCTGGTGGAGAATCCTGCTGCCCGGGCATCTTGAGGCCCAGGTCAAAGTTTGTACAGTCACCTGCCGGCACACAGAGCACACGTGACTTGCCATGAATTGCCACACAATTCCCTGCACCAGTCCTGGAATGAACCCGAGGTGTAAAGGTTCCGGGCTGCGGTGACGTTGATGGAGGCCGGGGGCGGGTATCCTCCTCCACCACGTGGTGCCAAGTGAAATGAAAAATGAAAATCGCTTATTGTCACGAGTAGGCTTCAAATGAAGTTACTGTGAAAAGCCCCTAGTCGCCACATTCTTGCGCCTGTTCAGGGAGGCTGGTACGGGAGTTGAACCGTGCTGCTGGCCTTCCTGGGTCTGCTTTAAAAGCCAGCGATTTAGCCCAGTGTGCTAAACCTGACCCTAAGGACACGGCACAGGTCCCGCATCGTTCCCTTGTTGAGGTTGTGCTCAGGGACCCCACCTTAGACGCGCACCTCTGGCCACAGCAGGGCCCCTGGGCACCAGACTCTGGACCCCAAACCCCAGACAGCCACCGGGAACGTTACCTGGACCGTGTCGTAATATACACCAGTACATCATGGTGCAGATACACACACTGATGGACACACAGCGGGACCAATCAACACACACAACACCGCAGCCAATCACCAGTTAGAGCACACTCACTATAAAGACAGGGGGCATCAGAGTTCCCGCTCATTCGAGATGCAGCCTCCTACAAGGACAGAGCTTACAGCTTACAGCACAGGTCCTCAACATGTGCTGAGTGCATAGACTGGTTAGGACAGGCATAGGTCTTTAGTTTAATCTAACATCGTGTTAACCCACAATGAAAGTATGTTCAACAGTTTCTAACTTAATAAAATAGTGTTGCACTATTTTAAGTGTTGGTGGCCTGTCTGTGTTCCACGGATCCTGAGCACCCAACACATCATGGTACCAGGAGTTGAGGGATATTAGAACTTCTTAGACCTACCTGCTAGTGATCTACCTTGCACCAGCATACAGCCATCCAGCAAAATGGACAGCGTCCGCCTGCCGCCGCCGCTCCGCATCACCAATAACCTAGGAGCCAACTGGAAGATATTCAAACAACGCTTCCAGCTCTACCTGGAAGCCACAGACCGGGAAGCTGCCTCAGACACCAGGAAGATCACTCTCTTCCTATCCACGTCCGGGGACCATGCCATCCACATTTTCAATTCTCTCACCTTTGCTGATGATGAAGATAAATCAAAATTCAAGACGATCCTCCTCAGGTTTGACACTCACTGCAGCGTAGAGGTGAATGAAAGTTTCAACACTATGTATTCCAATAGCGTTTGCAGGGTAAGGATGAACCTTTCCAGTCCTTTCTCACCCACCTCCGCATCCTTGCACAGTCTTGTAGCTACGGGCCCACCTCCGACTCCATGATACGCGACCAGAACGTTTTCGGTGTTCAGTCGGACCCCCTATGCCAGCAGCTCCTCAAGGTAAAGCAGCTCACCCTAGCGACCGCCATCGAGACCAGCGTGCTGCAGGAACACGCCACTAGTCGGTATTCCCACATCCAAGTGGCTGAAACGGCGCAGTAAGATCCCCACGAGGCAGAACGGGTCCAAGCAATCGAGCAACTCCAGGGCCTCAGCCTGGATGAGGGCGGCCATTTTGCGCGCTTTTCGCGGACTCCTGCTCTTGTGCGCACCGAACTAGGGGACGGTGACGTCGACGAAAGTACTGCGCAGGCGCGCACCACGTACGACCGCACCGCGCATGCGCGGTGGCGCAGCGAACATACCGACGCTACAACATGCGGCAACTGTGGCTCTGCCCACTTAAAGCGGCAATGCCCAGCCAAATCCCGATGATGCCTGAGATGTGGCAAACTTGACCACTGTGCTGCTTTATGCCGATCAGCTCAGCCTGCCAACTCATATCGCTCCAGCCAGCCTCGCAGGAATGTCCAGGCCATTCAACCCACGGTCACCGAGTCCGATGCGGACCTACTACCCGATATTGACACCGAGGACCCGAAGGCGCCTTTTCGAGTCGGTATCGTTACAGGCTGTCCCCGAAGCAAAGAATCCAGCCTCTATTGGTATACAGCATCGATCCAGACGATGAGTGGTGTGCCACCCTGATGGTCAACCGGTCCCAAATACGATTCCGCCTGGACACTGGTGCCTCCGCCAATCTCATTGCGCGGTCTGACCTCCAAAGCCTTCCTGTCAAACCAGCCATCCTTCCATCAGCCTGCCAGCTATTAGATTATAATGGCAATGCCATTGCTGCCAGCGGTTCGTGCCAACTTGAAGTGACGCACAGGTCACGCAAAGCCATCCTTCCCTTCAAAATCGTGGGCTCCTCCTGGGCTTGGCGCGCAGGCATGCAAGCTGTTGAACCTAGTTCAGAGAGTTCACTCTCTCTCTCCTGCTGACACGTCTGCCTTTCAGGACACCGACTTCAGGGCGCAGCTCGACGCCATTATCAACCAGCAGCACGACGTCTTTGAGGGCATGGGCACGCTCCCGTACACCTAGAAGATTTTATTAAAACCGAATGCCACGCCTGTGGTGCACGCACCTCGCAGGGTCCCAGCACCCCTTAAGGACTGCCTCAAGCAGTAGCTGCAGGACCTCCAGAACCAAGGAGTGATTTCCAAAGTCACGGAACCAACCGACTGGGTCAGTTCCATGGTATGTGTAAAAAAGCCTTCCGGCGAATTGAGAATTTGCATTGATCCCAAGGATCTAAATTGCAATATCATGAGGGAGCATTATCCAATTCCCAAGCGCGAAGAGCTCACATGTGAGATGGCTCGCGCCAAGCTCTTCACCAAACTCTACGCCTTAAAAGGATTCTGGCAAATCCAGCTCGATAAATCCAGCAGGAAACTTTGCACTTTTAAAACCCCCTTTGGCAGATATTGTTACAACAGGATGCCGTTCGGGACCATATCTGCATCAGAAGTGTTCCACAGGATTATGGAACAAATGATGGAAGGCATTGAAGGTGTTCGCATCTATGTCGATGATATAATCATTTGGTCCACCACCCCACAGCAGCATGTTAGTCGCCTCCAGCCCTTATTCAGACGTATACATGAGCATGGCCTCCGCCTCAACAGGGCCAAATGCTCTTTTGGTCAGACGGAACTCAAGTTCCTCGGGGACCACATCTCCCAATTGGGTGTGCAGCCGGATGCGGACAAGGTAGCTGCTGTCACAGCTATGAAAACACCAGAGGACAAGAAGGCGATCCTCCAATTTCTGGTCATGGTCAATTTTTTAGGGAAATTTATCCCTAACCTCGCCTCTCATACCACGGCTCCTAGGAACCTGGTCAGGAAGATGACAGACTTCCAATGACTCCCTGCCCACGAGCGCAAATGTAGAGAACTCAAAACAAAACTGACCACTGCCCCGGTCTTAGCTTTCTTTGATCCAGCAAAGGAGACCAAAATTTCGACCGATGCCAGCCAATCCGGCATTGGGGCAGTGCTCCTTCAACGTGATGAGGCCTCATCATGGGCCCCCGTTGCATATGCGTCACGTGCGATGACCCCCACGGAGCAGCGCTACGTGTAGATAGAAAAGGAGTGCCTGGGCCTTCTGACCGGTGTAGTTAAGTTTCACGATTATGTCTACGGACTTCCTCAATTCACCGTTGAGACCAACCATCGCCCGCTGGTCAATATAATACAGAAAAACTTGAACGACATGACGCCTCGCTCCAGCGTATTCTTCTCAAGCTCCGGCGATACGACTTCCAGCTGGTATACACCCCAGGCAAAGACCTCATCATTGCTGACGCTCTCTCCAGGGCAGTCAACACTCCATGTGACCCAGCGGGATTTGTCTGCCAGGTTGACGCCCATGTGGCATTCGCAGCCTCCAATCTACCTGCCTCGGATGAACGCCTCGTCCAAATTCGCCGCGAGACTGCGGCTGACCCCTTGCTACAGCGTGTCATGCACCACCTAACAGACGGGTGGCTCAAGGGCCAATGCCCTCAGTTTTATAATGTCAGAGATGATCTGGCGGTAGTAGACGGGGTTTTTCTAAAACTGGACCGCATTGTCATCCTGCAGAGCATGCGCCAGCGTGTCCTGGAACAACCACACGAGGGCCACCTTGGTGTGGAAAAGTGCCGCCGACGGGCCCGAGAGGCAGTGTACTGGCCCGGCATTAATGAGGACATAGCCAACACAGTGCTCAACTGCCCCACTTGTCAGCGCTTCCAACCGGCCCAACCATGTGAGACCCTGCAGCCCCATGAGTTGGTCACGTCACCATGGACCAAGGTGGGCATCGACCTGTTCAACGCACTGGGTAGAGACTAGGTCCTGATCGTGGACTACTTTTCAAATTACCCGGAGGTGATACGGTTGCACAACATCACCTCGTCTGCAGTCATTCGTGCATGTAAAGAAACCTTTGCTCGACACGGCATCCTGCTCACGGTTATGTCGGACAATGGCCCCTACTTTGCCAGCCAGGAATGGTCCAACTTTGCCAGGCGGTACAATTTTGCCCATGTGACATCCAGTCCCCTGTACCCCCAATCCAACGGCAAAGCGGAGAAGGGAGTACATATAGTCAAACGGCTCCTATGCAAGGCTGCCGATGCTGGGTCCGATTTCTACCTTGCCTTGCTGGCCTATCGCTCCGCCCCGCTGTCCACTGGCATGTCGCCAGCCCAGTTACTCATGGGTCGTACCCTGAGGACGACCGTGCCATCCATTCATGTCCAAGACCTCGACCACGTTCCGGTCCTTCGCCGGATGCAGCTGTCTCGTGCACAGCACAAGGCGGCTCATGACTCCTGTGCAACTGATCTCCCTGCTCTGGCCCCAGATGACAACGTCCGCATCCATCTTCCAGGTGGTGGCTGGTCTGCAACCGCTGTTGTCCTTCGGCAGGTGGCCCCCGCTCGTTCCTGGTTCGTCTACCGGATAGCTCTATTCTGCGCCACAATCGACACGCCCTTCGTCTCGTTCCACGCTCGCCACATGATCCTCCACTGTCGCCTCGCTCTCCTGCTGACCCTGCCATGGACTATGCAGAGCTCCCTGTCACTCTGCCTCCCCCTGACTCTGATGCAGTCCAGCCCGCTCCTGAACCGGCAGCTCTCGACCCACCCTTGAGGCGGTCAACCAGAATTCGTCGCCCACCTCAGAGACTTAATTTATGAACTTTGCGGACTTATAGACTCTCTGAATTGTTTCGTTGCTTTGTTTGATCGTTTCCCTGGTTTGTATATAGTGTTGATCTCGTTACTCTTGTTGCATACTGCTTCTCTGTACCAGGCACCTTCCCATGAATAGCTTAGTTCTCATGTACGTAGTCCTGTAAATATGTCTTCGCACCTCACACGTAGTTAGGAACATTCTCACCATATATTATTTATTGCCATACACATACATTCTTTTATAAAAGTGGGGATGTCATAATATACACCAGTATATCATGGTGCAGATACACACACACTGATGGACACACAGCGGGACCAATCAACACACACAAAACCGCAGCCAATCACCAGTTAGAGCACACTCACTATAAAGACAGGGGGCATCAGAGTTCCCGCTCATTCGAGATGCAGCCTCCTACAAGGACAGAGCTTACAGCTTACAGCACAGATCTTCACCATGTGCTAAGTGCATCGACTGGTTAGGACAGGTATAAGTCTTTAGTTTAATCTAACATCGTGTTAACCCACAGTGAAAGTATGTTCAACAGTTTCTAACTTGATAAAATAGTATTGCACTATTTTAAGTGTTGGTGGCCTGTATGTGTTCCACGGATCCAGAGCACCCAACACATCAGGCCGGGCAAAGGTTCCCTCCCTGACACCCCCCCCCTCCCCCCCCAGCCTCTGGTCACGGGGATGTCCCCAATGCTGCAGCCCAGCTCTTGGGTGTTTGATTATTGGCTGCTGCCCCTGCGGCGTTGAAGCCTCCAGCGTCCAGGCCTGACAGCCTGACCAGGATGCTGGGCAATAAAACCCGCCTGCTGCACGGCACACCTGACTATGCGATTCCATTGGGAGCTGTGAAATGCTCTCATTACTACCCTTTTAGTGCTAGCCAGAGACCACCATGGTTGGTGGGGGCTAAAGTGACGTTCATCATCTTACAACAGATGGGGCTCTGTCCTGGGGGTGTTCGGTGAGATGACAGGCAGAAGCTGAAATTGCCCCAGGGTGTCCATGTCAGACCCACAGGCGATGAGCCCCTCTCCTCCCAACCCAGGGGCAACCCCCCCCCCCACCCGCTCCAACCACTGGGGCAGCAGCCCCGCTGCCCCCAGGCTGATTGCCCAATTTCCAAGATGGCTACTCATCTCCTCCGCTCCCCACAGCAGCAATTGCACTGGCTTCACGTTTTTAAATAGGTGTGCTAAATGTTGCCCACGTGACCGCTCAGTGGGGAGCCGGTCAGGTCAGGGGAGGCCGTTAGATAGGGGTCCTTCCCGTTAACGAGATGGAGATTGGCCTTAAGTGGTATATCTGGTTTCTCGCCGCGTCGCGGTGGAATCCGGATCTCGCCAACAGGAGAGGACCGGTTAGATCGGGAACCAATCGGCGCCCGGAGCAGTTCCCGATATCGGATCCTTCCGCGATCTAACCGACTCGCTCGAGTTCGCGCCTGGCGCGACGCGGCCGTCAGATCACATCGCCTTTGAACACTTCTGTTTATTGGTTAGAAAAATATTGAAGATGGACAAAACAAAAAGCAGCTTGACTCAGAGCCAAACCTCTTTCTGATTGGCCATGGGAAGACAGTGCATTGTGGGGTCGGCCATGTTAGGTGACCAATAGTGTGAGCATGGGGCAGGGAGTCCACCAGGAATATACCCAACTAAAGCTGGCAATTACTGGCTCACCTCTTCCACTCCTGCCTCCCCTGGACTTTCAACCCAGTCAAAAAACACCAGAAAAGATAAAGTCCATCCAAAGGTGTGAGGACTTTCAACACGTCTTTGCATCAGTCTTGCCCTCAGGATCCTCAGTAAGGTTTATGATGAGTATCTCTGGAAGAGGAGGACTCACTAGAAGCTCGAGCAACACCAAATCCAGTTTTCAGCCTGGTCCCTCACGGAGCACATTCCCACTTTGTGATGCCATTCAAACTCCTTTTTCCCCATCTGCATCTGCATAATCTCCTGACCTTTGATACAAAACGAATGCGCTGAATTAAAACTCAACACATTTCCAAAGGCCGTGATTGTGAACCTGTGTTAAACCACTGTATTGTGTTGTATTGTTACATGCCCACGTGCCTCTTTGCAGGGGCAGGCCAGTCGATTTCGGCGGCGTGAGAGCAGCTGGTTAGTCAGTTTCAGCGGGAGCATTGCGGAAGGAGGGTGCTGGGAGGTAAGTCAACCTTTAAAAGCACTTCTCTTTGCAGGGGCAGGCCAGTCGATTTCGGCGGCGTGAGAGCAGCTGGTTAGTCAGTTTCAGCGGGAGCATTGCGGAAGGAGGGTGCTGGGAGGTAAGTCAACCTTTAAAAGCACTTCTCTTTGCAGGGGCAGGCCAGTCGATTTCGGTGGCGTGAGAGCAGCTGGTTAGTCAGTTTCAGCGGGAGCATTGCGGAAGGAGGGTGCTGGGAGGTAAGTCAACCTTTAAAAGCACTTCTCTTTGCAGGGGCAGGCCAGTCGATTTCGGCGGCGTGAGAGCAGCTGGTTAGTCAGTTTCAGCGGGAGCATTGCGGAAGGAGGGTGCTGGGAGGTAAGTCAACCTTTAAAAGCACTTCTCTTTGCAGGGGCAGGCCAGTCGATTTCGGCGGCGTGAGAGCAGCTGGTTAGTCAGTTTCAGCGGGAGCATTGCGGAAGGAGGGTGCTGGGAGGTAAGTCAACCTTTAAAAGCACTTCTCTTTGCAGGGGCAGGCCAGTCGATTTCGGCGGCGTGAGAGCAGCTGGTTAGTCAGTTTCAGCGGGAGCATTGCGGAAGGAGGGTGCTGGGAGGTAAGTCAACCTTTAAAAGCACTTCTCTTTGCAGGGGCAGGCCAGTCGATTTCGGTGGCGTGAGAGCAGCTGGTTAGTCAGTTTCAGCGGGAGCATTGCGGAAGGAGGGTGCTGGGAGGTAAGTCAACCTTTAAAAGCACTTCTCTTTGCAGGGGCAGGCCAGTCGATTTCGGCGGCGTGAGAGCAGCTGGTTAGTCAGTTTCAGCGGGAGCATTGCGGAAGGAGGGTGCTGGGAGGTAAGTCAACCTTTAAAAGCACTTCTCTTTGCAGGGGCAGGCCAGTCGATTTCGGCGGCGTGAGAGCAGCTGGTTAGTCAGTTTCAGCGGGAGCATTGCGGAAGGAGGGTGCTGGGAGGTAAGTCAACCTTTAAAAGCACTTCTCTTTGCAGGGGCAGGCCAGTCGATTTCGGCGGCGTGAGAGCAGCTGGTTAGTCAGTTTCAGCGGGAGCATTGCGGAAGGAGGGTGCTGGGAGGTAAGTCAACCTTTAAAAGCACTTCTCTTTGCAGGGGCAGGCCAGTCGATTTCGGTGGCGTGAGAGCAGCTGGTTAGTCAGTTTCAGCGGGAGCATTGCGGAAGGAGGGTGCTGGGAGGTAAGTCAACCTTTAAAAGCACTTCTCTTTGCAGGGGCAGGCCAGTCGATTTCGGCGGCGTGAGAGCAGCTGGTTAGTCAGTTTCAGCGGGAGCATTGCGGAAGGAGGGTGCTGGGAGGTAAGTCAACCTTTAAAAGCACTTCTCTTTGCAGGGGCAGGCCAGTCGATTTCGGCGGCGTGAGAGCAGCTGGTTAGTCAGTTTCAGCGGGAGCATTGCGGAAGGAGGGTGCTGGGAGGTAAGTCAACCTTTAAAAGCACTTCTCTTTGCAGGGGCAGGCCAGTCGATTTCGGTGGCGTGAGAGCAGCTGGTTAGTCAGTTTCAGCGGGAGCATTGCGGAAGGAGGGTGCTGGGAGGTAAGTCAACCTTTAAAAGAACTTCTCTTTGCAGGGGCAGGCCAGTCGATTTCGGCGGCGTGAGAGCAGCTGGTTAGTCAGTTTCAGCGGGAGCATTGCGGAAGGAGGGTGCTGGGAGGTAAGTCAACCTTTAAAAGCACTTCTCTTTGCAGGGGCAGGCCAGTCGATTTCGGCGGCGTGAGAGCAGCTGGTTAGTCAGTTTCAGCGGGAGCATTGCGGAAGGAGGGTGCTGGGAGGTAAGTCAACCTTTAAAAGCACTTCTCTTTGCAGGGGCAGGCCAGTCGATTTCGGCGGCGTGAGAGCAGCTGGTTAGTCAGTTTCAGCGGGAGCATTGCGGAAGGAGGGTGCTGGGAGGTAAGTCAACCTTTAAAAGCACTTCTCTTTGCAGGGGCAGGCCAGTCGATTTCGGTGGCGTGAGAGCAGCTGGTTAGTCAGTTTCAGCGGGAGCATTGCGGAAGGAGGGTGCTGGGAGGTAAGTCAACCTTTAAAAGCACTTCTCTTTGCAGGGGCAGGCCAGTCGATTTCGGCGGCGTGAGAGCAGCTGGTTAGTCAGTTTCAGCGGGAGCATTGCGGAAGGAGGGTGCTGGGAGGTAAGTCAACCTTTAAAAGCACTTCTCTTTGCAGGGGCAGGCCAGTCGATTTCGGCGGCGTGAGAGCAGCTGGTTAGTCAGTTTCAGCGGGAGCATTGCGGAAGGAGGGTGCTGGGAGGTAAGTCAACCTTTAAAAGCACTTCTCTTTGCAGGGGCAGGCCAGTCGATTTCGGCGGCGTGAGAGCAGCTGGTTAGTCAGTTTCAGCGGGAGCATTGCGGAAGGAGGGTGCTGGGAGGTAAGTCAACCTTTAAAAGCACTTCTCTTTGCAGGGGCAGGCCAGTCGATTTCGGTGGCGTGAGAGCAGCTGGTTAGTCAGTTTCAGCGGGAGCATTGCGGAAGGAGGGTGCTGGGAGGTAAGTCAACCTTTAAAAGCACTTCTCTTTGCAGGGGCAGGCCAGTCGATTTCGGCGGCGTGAGAGCAGCTGGTTAGTCAGTTTCAGCGGGAGCATTGCGGAAGGAGGGTGCTGGGAGGTAAGTCAACCTTTAAAAGCACTTCTCTTTGCAGGGGCAGGCCAGTCGATTTCGGTGGCGTGAGAGCAGCTGGTTAGTCAGTTTCAGCGGGAGCATTGCGGAAGGAGGGTGCTGGGAGGTAAGTCAACCTTTAAAAGCACTTCTCTTTGCAGGGGCAGGCCAGTCGATTTCGGCGGCGTGAGAGCAGCTGGTTAGTCAGTTTCAGCGGGAGCATTGCGGAAGGAGGGTGCTGGGAGGTAAGTCAACCTTTAAAAGCACTTCTCTTTGCAGGGGCAGGCCAGTCGATTTCGGCGGCGTGAGAGCAGCTGGTTAGTCAGTTTCAGCGGGAGCATTGCGGAAGGAGGGTGCTGGGAGGTAAGTCAACCTTTAAAAGCACTTCTCTTTGCAGGGGCAGGCCAGTCGATTTCGGCGGCGTGAGAGCAGCTGGTTAGTCAGTTTCAGCGGGAGCATTGCGGAAGGAGGGTGCTGGGAGGTAAGTCAACCTTTAAAAGCACTTCTCTTTGCAGGGGCAGGCCAGTCGATTTCGGTGGCGTGAGAGCAGCTGGTTAGTCAGTTTCAGCGGGAGCATTGCGGAAGGAGGGTGCTGGGAGGTAAGTCAACCTTTAAAAGCACTTCTCTTTGCAGGGGCAGGCCAGTCGATTTCGGCGGCGTGAGAGCAGCTGGTTAGTCAGTTTCAGCGGGAGCATTGCGGAAGGAGGGTGCTGGGAGGTAAGTCAACCTTTAAAAGCACTTGTCTTTGCAGGGGCAGGCCAGTCGATTTCGGCGGCGTGAGAGCAGCTGGTGAGTGGTGAGTCAGTTTCAGCAGGAGCTGAGACTTTTTCTCTTTTCTTTAAATTAGTTTTTTAGGCGGGATCAGGAAGTCGACCCGCGGACGTCTGGGAAGACCCTCACCAATAAATTCTGGTGGAGAGGAAACCCGAGACACTACACGTGTAGTGTCTCCCACCCGCCCTCCTCCTCTAACCTAATAATAAAACCCATTGGTCTGAGGTAAGTACCATATTTTTATTATATTATTATTATTTTTTATAAAAATTTAATTTAGTTGTTAGCTAGATCTTGGTAGAAAGTTAGAGGAATGGCAGGGAAGGGAGTACAATGTTCCTCCTGCAGGATGTTTGAGGTGAGGGATGCAGTTAGTGTCCCTGCTGATTTTACCTGCAGGAAGTGCTGCCATCTCCAGCTCCTCCAAGACCGAGTTAGGGAACTGGAGCTGGAGTTGGAAGAACTTCGGATCATTCGGGAGGCAGAAGGGGTCATAGATAGCAGCTTCAGGGAATTAGTTACACCAAAGATTGGAGATAGGTGGGTAACTGTAAGAGGGACTGGGAAAAAACAGTCAGTGCAGGGATCCCCTGCGGTCGTTCCCCTGAGAAACAAGTATACCGCTTTGGATACTTGTGGGGGGGACGACTTACCAGGGGTAAGCCATGGGGTACGGGCCTCTGGCACGGAGTCTGTCCCTGTTGCTCAGAAGGGAAGGGGGGAGAGGAGCAGAGCATTAGTAATTGGGGACTCTATAGTCAGGGGCACAGATAGGAGATTTTGTGGGAGCGTGAGAGACTCACGTTTGGTATGTTGCCTCCCAGGTGCAAGGGTACGTGATGTCTCGGATCGTGTTTTCCGGGTCCTTAGGGGGGAGGGGGAGCAGCCCCAAGTCGTGGTCCACATTGGCACCAACGACATAGGTAGGAAAGGGGACAAGGATGTCAGGCAGGCTTTCAGGGAGCTAGGATGGAAGCTCAGAACTAGAACAAACAGAGTTGTTATCTCTGGGTTGTTGCCCGTGCCACGTGATAGTGAGATGAGGAATAGGGAGAGAGAGCATTTAAACACGTGGCTACAGGGATGGTGCAGGCGGGAGGGTTTCAGATTTTTGGATAACTGGGGCTCTTTCTGGGGAAGGTGGGACCTCTACAGACAGGATGGTCTACATCTGAACCTGAGGGGCACAAATATCCTGGGGGGGAGATTTGTTAGTGCTCTTTGGGGGGGTTTAAACTAATGCAGCAGGGGCATGGGAACCTGGATTGTAGTTTTAGGGTAAGGGAGAATGAGAGTATAGAGGTCAGGAGCACAGATTTGACGTCGCAGGAGGGGGCCAGCGTTCAGGTAGGTGGTTTGAAGTGTGTCTACTTCAATGCCAGGAGTATACGAAACAAGGTAGGGGAACTGGCAGCGTGGGTTGGTACCTGGGACTTCGATGTTGTGGCCATTTCGGAGACATGGATAGAGCAGGGACAGGAATGGATGTTGCAGGTTCCGGGGTTTAGGTGTTTTAGTAAGCTCAGAGAAGGAGGCAAAAGAGGGGGAGGTGTGGCGCTGCTAGTCAAGAGCAGTATTACGGTGGCGGAGAGGATGCTAGATGGGGACTCTTCTTCCGAGGTAGTATTGGCTGAAGTTAGAAACAGGAAAGGAGAGGTCACCCTGTTGGGAGTTTTTTATAGGCCTCCTAATAGTTCTAGGGATGTAGAGGAAAGGATGGCGAAGATGATTCTGGATATGAGCGAAAGTAACAGGGTAGTTATTATGGGAGACTTTAACTTTCCAAATATTGACTGGAAAAGATATAGTTCGAGTACAATAGATGGGTCGTTTTTTGTACAGTGTGTGCAGGAGGGTTTCCTGAAACAATATGTTGACAGGCCAACAAGAGGCGAGGCCACGTTGGATTTGGTTTTGGGTAATGAACCAGGCCAGGTGTTGGATTTGGAGGTAGGAGAGCACTTTGGGGACAGTGACCACAATTCGGTGACGTTTACGTTAATGATGGAAAGGGATAAGTATACACCGCAGGGCAAGAGTTATAGCTGGGGGAAGGGCAATTATGATGCCATTAGACGTGACTTGGGGGGCATAAGGTGGAGAAGTAGGCTGCAAGTGTTGGGCACACTGGATAAGTGGGGCTTGTTCAAGGATCAGCTACTGCGTGTTCTTGATAAGTATGTACCGGTCAGACAGGGAGGAAGGCGTCGAGTGAGGGAACCGTGGTTTACCAGGGAAGTGGAATCTCTTGTTAAGAGGAAGAAGGAGGCCTATGTGAAGATGAAGTGTGAAGTTTCGGTTGGGGCGATGGATAGTTACAAGGTAGCGAGGAAGGATCTAAAGAGAGAGCTAAGACGAGCAAGGAGGGGACATGAGAAGTATTTGGCAGGAAGGATCAAGGAAAACCCAAAAGCTTTCTATAGGTATGTCAGGAATAAGCGAATGACTAGGGAAAGAGTAGGACCAGTCAAGGACAGGGATGGGAAATTGTGTGTGGAGTCTGAAGAGATAGGCGAGATACTAAATGAATATTTTTCGTCAGTATTCACTCAGGAAAAAGATAATGTTGTGGAGGAGAATGCTGAGCCCCAGGCTAATAGAATAGATGGCATTGAGGTACGTAGGGAAGAGGTGTTGGCAATTCTGGACAGGCTGAAAATAGATAAGTCCCCGGGACCTGATGGGATTTATCCTAGGATTCTATGGGAGGCCAGGGAAGAGATTGCTGGACCTTTGGCTTTGATTTTTATGTCATCATTGGCTACAGGAATAGTACCAGAGGACTGGAGGACAGCAAATGTGGTCCCTTTGTTCAAAAAGGGGAGCAGAGACAACCCCGGCAACTATAGACCGGTGAGCCTCACGTCTGTAGTGGGTAAAGTCTTGGAGGGGATTATAAGGGACAAGATTTATAATCATCTAGATAGGAATGATATGATCAGGGATAGTCAGCATGGCTTTGTGAAGGGTAGGTCATGCCTCACAAACCTTATTGAGTTCTTTGAGAAGGTGACTGAACAGGTAGACGAGGGTAGAGCAGTTGATGTGGTGTATATGGATTTCAGCAAAGCGTTTGATAAGGTTCCCCACGGTAGGCTATTGCAAAAAATACGGAGGCTGGGGATTAAGGGTGATTTAGAGATGTGGATCAGAAATTGGCTAGCTGAAAGAAGACAGAGGGTGGTGGTTGATGGGAAATGTTCAGAATGGAGTACAGTCACAAGTGGAGTACCACAAGGATCTGTTCTGGGGCCGTTGCTGTTTGTCATTTTTATCAATGACCTAGAGGAAGGCACAGAAGGGTGGGTGAGTAAATTTGCAGATGATACTAAAGTCGGTGGTGTTGTCGATAGTGTGGAAGGATGTAGCAGGTTACAGAGGGATATAGATAAGCTGCAGAGCTGGGCTGAGAGGTGGCAAATGGAGTTTAATGTAGAGAAGTGTGAGGTGATTCACTTTGGAAGGAATAACAGGAATGCGGAATATTTGGCTAATGGTAAAGTTCTTGAAAGTGTGGCTGAGCAGAGGGATCTAGGTGTCCATGTACATAGATCCCTGAAAGTTGCCACCCAGGTTGATAGGGTTGTGAAGAAGGCCTATGGAGTGTTGGCCTTTATTGGTAGAGGGATTGAGTTCCGGAGTCGGGAGGTCATGTTGCAGCTGTACAGAACTCTGGTCCGGCCGCATTTGGAGTATTGCGTACAGTTCTGGTCACCGCATTATAGGAAGGACGTGGAGGCTTTGGAGCGGGTGCAGAGGAGATTTACCAGGATGTTGCCTGGTATGGAGGGAAAATCTTATGAGGAAAGGCTGATGGACTTGAGGTTGTTTTCGTTGGAGAGAAGAAGGTTAAGAGGAGACTTAATAGAGGCATACAAAATGATCAGGGGGTTGGATAGGGTGGACAGTGAGAGCCTTCTCCCGCGGATGGATATGGCTGGCACGAGGGGACATAACTTTAAACTGAGGGGTAATAGATATAGGACAGAGGTCAGAGGTAGGTTCTTTACACAAAGAGTAGTGAGGCCGTGGAATGCCCTACCTGCTACAGTAGTGAACTCGCCAACATTGAGGGCATTTAAAAGTTTATTGGATAAACATATGGATGATAATGGCATAGTGTAGGTTAGATGGCTTTTGTTTCGGTGCAACATCGTGGGCCGAAGGGCCTGTACTGCGCTGTATTGTTCTATGTTCTATGTTCTATGTTCTATGCCTGAGCTTGTCCCTGCTGGCTCCGCCTGTGGCTCCTCCCCTCGGGCTCATGTATAAAGGTGGCTGGTCTCTGCCTCTGATCCAGTTCGGGATCAGAGGTTAGGAGGCTCTCTGTTTAGTGTATTAAAGCCTCAGTTACGTTCACCACTCGTCGTGTGTTTATTGATGGCAAATCAATTTAATACACTAAACATCTAATATGAGTTCATCACTCAAGCTGATCGCCTGGAGCTGGACCACAGGCAGCCGACGCCACTGCAACTTTCGAGCACTGGTTAAGCTGCTTCGAAGCCTACCTCGGATCCTCCACTGAAGACTTCACCGACCTCCAAAAGAAGCAGATCCTCCACGCACAGGTGAGCCTGCAAGTCTTTCTTCCCATCAGGGACGCCCCCTCGTATACGGAGGCGATAATACTGCTGAAGGGACAATATGTTAAGTCTGTGAACGAGGTGTTAGCTAGGCACCTTATTGCTACGAGATGACAACGCCCTGGGGAGTCACTAGCAGAATTCCTGCGTGCCTTGCGGGTACTCTGCCGGAGCTGTGACTGCCAGGTGGTATCGGCTACCCAACACGCGGAGCTGTTGTTCAGGGACGCCTATGTTGCAGGCATGAAATCGAGCTACATCTGCCAGTGATTGCGAGAAGGCCTCGCCTCCCAGAGACAGTGCAGCTCTCAAACTCGCTGGAGGTGGCCTACCAGAACATGGAGGCCTACACCTCCGACCGCGCGGCACCCTCGTGGACCTCGTGGGCGCCACCATCATCCGACCTGGGTGCGGAGCAAGCCTGTGCCACGCAGCAGCCCACCAACGTTGGATGCCCCAAGTGCTACTTTTGCGGCCAGGGTAATCATCCCCGACAACGCTGCCCTGCACGGAACGCGACTTGCAACGGGTGTGGGAGGAAGGGACACTTTGCGAAAGCCTACCAGGCCCGATCTCTCTAAAGCTTCTAGGCCCAGCAGCGCTGCCTGCTGCCTGTCAGGGCCGCCCTCAGCTGCCGCGCCACCCGCCATGTGCAACCCGTGGGCACCGAGCGGCCCAAGGGGGCCGGCATCTTTAACGCCATTTTGTACTTCACCCGCCACGCGTGATGCACGGGGCCGCCATCTCTGACGCCATCTTGGGACCACTCCTCAGCCTCCTGGGAGCCCTGCTCACTCCATCGTACGCTGGCCGCCTCTACCTCCAAACGGGCCTACCCATCACCTTCCGAAGCTCGCCTCCATCACGCCCGACCAGTCCTGGCCTCATTACCTCACAAAATCGACGATGACCGTCCGGATCAACGGGCACGAGATGGCCTGCCTTTTCGACTCCGGGAGCACAGACAGCTTCATTCACCCAGATACGTAAGGCGCTGCTCCCTCCCAATCTTACCCGCGACCCAGAAAATCTCCCTGGCTTCCGGATCACATTCAGTAGAAATCCGGGGGTACTGTGTCGCGACCTTTACTGTACAAGGCTTAGAGTACACTAACTTCAAACTCTACGTCCTTCCCCATATTTGCGCTGCCCTATTACTGGGGCTCGACTTCCAGTGCTACCTCCAAAGCCTTACTTTAAAGTTCAGCGGACCCCTGCCCCCCCCTCACCGTCTGTAGCCTCGCAACCCTTAAGGTTGCCCCACCCTCGCTCTTCGCTAACCTCACCCCGGACTGTAAGCCCGTCGCTACTAGGAGCAGATGATACAGTGCCCGGGATAGGACCTTTATCAGGTCAAAGGTCCAGCGACTCCTACGAGAGGGGATAATTGAGGCCAGTAAAAACCCCTGGAGAGCCCAAGTGGCGGTCGTCAAGACTTGGGAGAAGCGGATGGTCACCGACTACAGTCAGACCATCAACCGGTACATGCAGCTCGATGCGTACCCCCTCCCCCGCATATCTGACATGGTCAATCAGATTGCGCAGTATGGAGTTTTCTCCACAGTTGACTTGAAGTCCGCGTACCACCAGCTCCCTATCCGCCCGTAGGACTGCCAATACACTGCCTTCGAGGCAGATGGCCGCCTTTACCATTTCCTCAGGGTTCCCATCAGCGTCACCAATGGGGTCTCGGTCTTTCAACGGGAAATGGACCGAATGGTTGACCAGTACGGGCTGCGGGCCACAGTCCCGTACTTAGATAATGTCACAGTCTGCGTCCATGACCAGCAGGACCATGACGAAAACCTCCGGCACTTCCTCCATACCCAGGAGGTGGGGTATAAATATGCGTGTCCTCAAGCCGGCAGCCATTTTGGCAATAAAGCCTCAGTTGGATTCAACTATCGTCTTTGTCCAATTGATCGTGTCTCAATTTATTGCTGTCACTTTCTAAGGATGGACCTCCGTATCAAACCGGATCGCCTGCAGCTGGATCCGCACTCAAGCGACGCCAGAAAGGACTTCCAGCACTGGCTAACTTGCTTCGAAGTGTAGATTAACGCGGCACCAATCCCTGTTCCGGAGGCTCAGAAGATCCAGATTTTATATTCCAGGTTGAGCTCCAAAGTCTTTCCGTTAATCCAGGACGTGCCGAATTACACCAAAGCCATGACTCTACTCAAGGACAACTACGCACAGAAAACAAACATGCTCTTCGCCAGGCACGCACTCGCCACTCGCTCTCAACTCCCTGGTGAGTCCAGAGAAGACTTCTGGTGGGCCCTAATCCCACTAGTCCGGGACTCTGACTGTCAGGCCGTTACGGCCACGGAAAACTCAGACTCCTTATGCGGGACGCTTTTGTGACTGGAATTGGGTCAGATCTCATACGCCAGCGGCTTCTAGACGGGGCCACGCGGGACCTCGCAGAGACTAAAACGCTAGTGCTCTCCATGACGGTCGCCCTGCACAACGTCCAGTCCTATACCCCCAACCACGTGGCCCACGCCTCCTACGCTTCGTGGACCCCACAGGCAGCCACCTCAGCGGGGGCGCTGCCCACCCAATACGCCTGCGCTGCACACCAGCCAGCGAACCCTTGGGGCCCCCGATGCTATTTTTGCGGCCAACAGAAGCACCCCAGCCAACGCTGCCCGGCCCGCGCTGCCCTTTGTAAAGCCTACGGGAAGAAGGGCCACTTCGCCACGGTGTGCCAGGCCCGCTCAGTTGCTGCTATCGCCCCCACCCCCCTCGGTCACGGACATTGGCGCCGCCATCCCCCCTCAGACCATGTGCGGCCAGTGGGCGCCGCCATCTTCCCCTCCGCACAACACGTGTGTTCCATGTGCGCCGTCATCTTGTTCCACCCCCGCAACGTGCGTTCAAAGGGCGCCGCCATTTTGTATCCCTCAAGGTCTTCGGGCGCCGCCATTTTGTCTACCCCTCAGCACATGGGCACCACCAGCGTTCCAGGACCCGGGCTCACCAACCGCCCCATGATCCGACGACCAGCCAAGACTCGCCTCCATGTCAATTGACCAGTCTCGTCCGCATAACCTGACCAACGCATCCACCAGCGTGAAAGTCGATGGACATGTAACCTGCTGGACTCTGGTAGCACCGAAAGCTTCATACACCCGGATATGGTAAGGCGCTGCTCCCTTACGATACACCCCGCCAACCAAAAAATCTCCCTGGCCTCCGGATCCCATTGCGTAGCGATCTGGGGGTACTGTCCGTTCACGATCACAGTCCAGGGCGTAGAATTCATCGGCTTCCGCTCCTACGTCCTCCCTAACCTCTGCGCTGCACTAATCCTCGGCCTGGACTTCCAGTGCAACCCCCAGATGCTCTATCACGAGATACATGTGCCAGTGCACAGGTAGACCGACTCCGGGCCCTGCACGACAGCCTTTGTCACCCAGGAGTCACATGGTTGTACCACTTAAGGCACGAAATCTGCCCTACTCCGTCGAGGAATTAAGGACAATCACCTCAACAGCAGCCCCCCCAGGACCATCCGTCCCCCTCCTGCCCACGCCCAACGATGAAGAGGATTTTGGCACGCTCCCGGAGTCACCATCGACCAGATCAGCACCAACATCGCCGACACCACTGCGTCGCTCCAAGAGGAATATCAAGGCCCCGGACCGGCTAAACCTCTGACCAGTCCACCGGACATCAAAGGACATTTGTTCGCTCAAATCTTGTAAATATTAACTCATTGTTGTATATAGTTATCCACCACCCCCTCCGGACTCAATTTTTAACAGGGGGTGAATGTGGTAAACTACTGTTGCACCTGTATTAGGTGATGTACGGTAGGACCTGTACTACAGGTTCACCGGTAATCCCTGCCTGCTGGCTCCGCCCAGGAGGCGGGGTATAAATATGCGTGTCCTCCAGCCAGCAGCCATTTTGCCAGCTGCTGTGGGAGGCCACACATCTGATAGCAATAAAGCCTCAGTTGGATTGCTTTGGATTGTATTGGATTGGATTTGTTTATTGTCACGTGTACCGAGGTACAGTGAAAAGTATTTTTCTGCGAGCAGCTCAACAGATCATTAAGTACATGAGAAGAAAAGGGAATAAAAGAAAATACGTAATAGGGCAACACAACATATACAATGGAACTACATAAGCACTGGCATCGGATGAAGCATACAGGGTGCAGTGTTAATGAAATCAGTCCATAAGAGGGTCATTTAGGAGTCTGGTGACAGTGCTTTCTATGGTGCATCTGTAAAAGTTGGTAAGGGTTAATGTGGACATGCCGAATTTCCTTAGTTTCCTGAGGAAGTATAGGCGCTGTTGTGCTTGCTTGGTGGTAGCGTCGATGTGGGTGGACCAGGACAGATTTTTGGAGATGTGCACCCCTAGGAATTTGAAACTGCTAACCATCTCCACCTCGGCCCCGTTGATGCTGACAGGGGTGTGTACAGTACTTTGCTTCATAGAATTTATATCATAGAATTTACAGTGCAGAAGGAGGCCATTCGGCCCATCCAGTCTGCACCGGCTCTTGGAAAGAGCACCCTACCCAAGGTCAACACCTCCATCTTACCCCCATAACCCAGTAACCCTACCCAACACTAAGGGCAATTTTGGACATTAAGTGCAATTTAGTATGGCCAATCCACCTAACCTGCACATCTTTGGACTGTGGGAGGAAACCGGAGCACCCGGAGGAAACCCACGCAGACACGGGGAGGATGTGCAGACTCCGCACGGACAGTGACCCAAGCCGGAATCGAACCTGGGACCCTGGAGCTGTGAAGCAATTGTGCTATCCACAATGCTACCGTGCTGCCCTTGAGTCAATCCTGAAGTCAATTACCAGCTCTTTAGTTTTGCTGGCATTGAGGGAGAGATTGTTGTCGCTACACCACTCCACTAGGTTCTTTATCTCCCTCCTGTATTCGGACTCATCGTTATTCGAGATCCGGCCCACTATTGTCAGCAAACTTGTAGATGGAGTTGGAACCAAGTTTTGCCACGCAGTCATGTGTGTACAGGGAGTAGAGTAGGGGGCTAAGTATGCAGCCTTGCGGGGCGCCGGTGTTGAGGACTATTGTGGAGGAGGTGTTATTGTTCATTCTTACTGATTGTGGTCTGTTGGTCAGAAAATCGAGGATCCAGTTGCAGAGTGGGGAGCCTACTCCTAGGTTTTGGAGCTTTGATATGAGCTTGGCTGGGATTATGGGGTTGAAGGCGGAGCTGTAGTCAATAAATAGGAGTCTAATGTAGGAGTCCTTGTTTTCGAGATGCTCTAGGGATGAGTGTCGGGCCAGGGAAATGCTGTCTGATGTGGACCGGTTGCAGCGGTCTGCGAATTGCAGTGGATCAAGGCGTTCTGGGAATATGGAGGTGATGCGCTTCATGATCAACCTCTCGAAGCACTTCATTACGACTGAAGTCAGGGCCACCGGTCGGTAGTCATTGAGGCACGTTGCCTGGTTCTTCTTTGGTCCCGGTATGATGGTGGTCTTCTCGAAGCAGGTGGGGACCTCGGAGTGGAGTAGGGACAGGTTAAAGATGTTCGTGAATACCTCTGCCAGTTGGTCCGCGCAGGCTCTGAGTGCATGACCAGGGATCCCGTCCGGGCCCATCGCCTTCCGAGGGTTCACTTTCAGGAAGGCCCATCTGACTTTGGAAGCTGTGATGGTGGGTATGGGTGAATTATGGGCTGCTGGGGCACTTGCCAGCAACTATCGTCTTTGTCCAACTGATCGTGCCTCAACGTGTACATCCTCAACATTGTTGACGAGTACTCAAGATTCCCCTTTGCCATCCCGTGCCCTGACATGACCTCTGCCACCGCCATCAAGGCCCTGCACACCTTGTTCGCGTTCCCCACCTACATCCAT
The DNA here is from genome assembly GCF_047496885.1 of Scyliorhinus torazame. Taxonomy (NCBI): domain Eukaryota; kingdom Metazoa; phylum Chordata; class Chondrichthyes; order Carcharhiniformes; family Scyliorhinidae; genus Scyliorhinus; species Scyliorhinus torazame. Next base: position 329,118,047 of record NC_092710.1, read on the forward strand.
AGTGATCGGGGTTCCTCCTTCATGAGCGACGAGTTGCATCAGTTCCTGCTCAGCAAGGGCATCGCCTCCAGCAGGACGACCAGCTACAACCCCCGGGGCAACGGACAGGTGGAGAGGGAGAACGCGACGGTCTGGAAGGCCGTCCTCTTGTCCCTACGGTCTGGACGTCCCCCAGTATCCCGCTGGCAGGAGGTCCTCCCCGATGCGCTCCACTCCATCCAGTCGCTCCTGTGCACTGCCACCAATGAGACTCCTCACGAGCGTATGTTTGCCTTCCCCAGGAAGTCCACCTCCGGGGTCTCGCTCCCGTCCTGGCTGATAGTCCCAGGGCCCGTCCTCCTCCGGAAGCATGCGAGGAGCCATAAATCAGATCCCCTCGTCAAGAATGTCCTGCTCCTCCATGCCAATCCACAATATGCCTACATGGCACACCAGGACGGTCGACAGGACACAGTCTCCCTTCGGGAATTGGCAACTGCTGGTTCCCCAGCGACCATCACCACCACCCCGACCCTACACCGTCTCCCCACACCTCTACCCACCTACCTCAAGAACTGGCACCCGCAGGCCCACCAGCGACCATCACCAGCACCCTCGCCCATACATCGCTCCCCCCCTCCACTGACTCAACAACTGGGTGAAGAAGAGGACAACACACTCCCGGACGCGCAGGTCTCGACACCGGTACCCGCACCACAGCCGGGACTGAGGTGATCACGGCGGAAGGTCAAGGGCCCCGACAGACTTGATCTTTAAGCCCACTTCACCCCCGCTGGACTCTTTTTTAACAGGGGGTCAATGTGATAAACCACTGTATTGTATTGTTTTGTACTGTTGTATTGTTACATGCCTGGGCTTGTCCCTGCTGGCTCCGCCTGTGGCTCCTCCCCTTGGGCTCATGTATAAAGGTGGCTGGTCTCTGCCTCTGATTCAGTTCGGGGTCAGAGGCCAGGAGGCTCTCTGTTTAGTGCATTAAAGCCTCAGTTACGTTCACCACTCGTCGTGTGTTCATTGATGGTGTATCAGAACCTTAACAATGCCCTCGGCCCACAGCACTGAAAACAAATTATCCGATCATTTATCACATTGCGGCTTGCGGGACATTGCCCGATGCAAAATGCTGCTGCATTTCCCACGTTACAACTGTGACTATCCTTCAGAAAGTACTTCATTGCCTATGTGTTGGAGTGAAACGCATTATACATTAAATTATGTGTTGTTTCTTCTCTTTTTATAGCGTATCAGCTTTCTTTGTTTGGTTACACAACGACATCTGGTAGATTCTTGGCCTGGCCCAGGTCCCTGCCCACTGCATGTTCGCCTATCATTCCATCTTTAGATAATAAACATTCAGGCATTTTTTTCTTTTACACAAGGCCTGGGACTGGAGTTGCCTCCTACGCCAGGAGTTAGATATGCACTTTCCCACAATATGGCCAGGCTACAGAGCCAGTGAGTAGGCTCTTCATCAAAGGCCAAGTCGGGGTCCTCTTCAGATAAGGCGACTGAGGCGTCTTGCTATTGCCTGACTGTTGCCAAACAAGGCAAGGCAGAGCCAGTTGACGCAGGGGCAGCTGGGACTCGATCCAGCTGCCCCTCCATCCCGAGGAGAGCCCCATGGCCCTATGGGCACCGGTCAGGAGGAGGGGGCACTGGGTGCCAACCCGGAGCGACCCTACGGAATGACGACAGCGGCCACCAGCTCCCCCGAGCCCCATCCCACTGAAAATGGCACATCTTGGAGTCAGCACCCGGAACAAGGTGGCACAGCAGTGCATGTGCCGACAGCAAGTGGGCCAGGGCCTTCGTTGCCCCAGGGCCCCCAGAGGATGCCCATCAGGGGCATCGAAGGCCACAGGATGTGGTAAGCAGCAGGCTGCCCCCTCCTCTGATGTGCATCCTGGGGGCACACGTAGACACAGCGGTAGAGCACGGAAGGCTAAGTAGGTCGAGGATCAGTGAGAGGGCACTGGGGGGAGGGGGTATAGAGGCAAGGGGGGAGGCTGCAATGGGCAGGGTGTTGGGAGGAGCGGGGAAGCTGGGCAGCACTATCGGGAGATTTGGGCAGTCGGGGACGCATATGTATCGCACTAAAACTGCATTTGAGAAACATGGTGCCTCTGGCCCTTTGTTCCGCAATGTGGGTGAGCATCAATCCCCAGTCCCAGCGCCCAAGCCCGTGCACCCACCCCCCACCCCAGTCCACCACGTGTAGGCGATGGCTGAAAGTGAGCATAGGCGGACAGGCAGGAGTCAGACTGTGGCAGAGATAGAGGAGCACCAGCGCCCAGCTCTCAGCGGGTTAACACCACCCCACTGCCCTCGACAGTGACCCCCTGACAGTGCCGACACAGTCCCAGCACCCTGGAGTGATGTTACACAGACCCTGGGAGGGTGGAACCGAGTGTGGAGGGGGATGGGGGGGGGGGAGAGGAATGAGGGAATGGGAGGGGGAAGAGAGGGGGGAGGAGGGGGGGGTTAGGGACATGGAGGGGGAAGGCTGAGAGATGGGTGAGGGAGTGGGTGAGGGGGAAGGGGGTGGGGGAGGAGGGGAATGACGGATGAGGACATGTCTTATGTGAAGGGGGCGAGGATGAGGGCCTCCCTGGCCCTCCGGACGTGCCGGACCCTCGCCGCTGCCACCCTGTCCTTCACCCTCCGGCTGGTCCGGGCTCGTCCTCCCCGGTCCCGGCCTCCAGCCCCTCCTGGTCCGGTGCCTCCCATGAGGTGGCCACATGTCCTCCCCCTTCACCTCCAGCATGTCGCCCTGCTGCTGTGTGAGATTATGGAGGGCACCGCAGACCACCACAAAGCAGGTGACACCCTGGGGGGTGTGGGGTGTGGGGGTGTACTGCAGGGCACCACCAGAGGGGTCGAGGCATCAGAACCGCATCTTGAGGAGTCCGATGTACCGCTCAATGACAGTCCAAGTGGCCACATGGGCCTCGTTGTACCGGGTCCCTGCTTCAGTCTCCGGCATCATTAGCCAGGTCCTCAGCGGGTATCCCTTATCCCCCAAGAACCAGCCGGGGTTCTCCTCGAAGAGGCCGGGGATGTCTGACTGCCCCAGTATGTAGCTGTCGTGCACACTCCCTGGGAAGCGTGCACACACGTGCATGATCTGCACACAAACTGGATGTTCAGGGAGTGGAACTCCTTCCTGTTAATATAGGGCACTCCAGATGGCCCGGTGAGTGCAAGGCGACCCGCGAGCCACCCACTACCCCCTGGACCCGGGGCACCCTGGCGAAGGCGGGAAATCAGGCTACCCGGGCATCCTGTTGGGCTTGGTCCAGGTCAAAGTGAACATAGCTCGCTGCCCGGGCAAACAGGACATCCGTGACCTTGCATTTGTGGGCTGTAGCTTGTGAGGTGCCGCACAAGTCCCCGCTCGGGCCCCGGAATGATCCTGAGGTGCAGAAGTTCAGATCTGCGGTGACCTTGACGGCCAATGGGAGCGGGTATCCACCTGCTCTGGTGCCAAGTCCGCGAGGACATGGCAAAGATGCCGGACAGTCTCCTTGTCCAGGCGGAGCTTCCTGTGGCATATGGTGTCCATCATCTGTTCGAAACACCAGCGACACCTGTCCACCCTGGGCCATCGCAGGCCTTCCCCTTTGGGTCCCTCCCTGGCCTGATAGTGGGCTGGGTCCTCAGTGTGTGGGGTGGGGCTGTGTCGTGATGCTGGGCAATAACCAGCACATGCTACATGGTACAGCTACCCACGGGGATCCTTTTGGGATGTGTGAAGTCCTCACTTAACTACGATTGCCAATTCCCAATTAGCAATAGCCTTGAGCCCCACGGCCAGAGGCCTCCGCAGTCAGTGGGAGCTTGGGTGCAGCAGACAGGCAGGGGCTGGGGTTGCCCCGAGAACAGCAACACACAATCCGGGGGGGCATAGCGGACGCACCGGCGCTGAGACTTCCATTTCTTTACCCCAGCCCCCCCCACCTCCCACCCACCCCGACTCCACAGCCCCCCCACCACCGCCATCACGCTGCCCTGACCAACACTGGCCCCCCGGGAGCTCCCACATCCCCCTCCGAGCACCGGGGTAGCAACCCCATTGCCCTCGGGCTCATTGCCTGTGAGTGACGATGGCTACTCACCTCCTCGGATCTCACAGCAACCCTTCCGTCAGCTTCACGTTTGGATGGAGTACTAATCGCCACCTGCATGGCCACTTGCTGGGGAGAGGGTTAGATCGCAGGAGGCCGTTAGGTAGAGCGTCGCTCCCGATAATTGGATAGAGATTGGCCTCAAGTGGCGAGTATTAGTTTCTCGCTGTGCGACAGCAGCAGCCTGATTTTGCCATCGGGAGCGGCCGGTTTGATCGCAAACCAATCGGCGCCCGGCGCAGCTCTCAATTTTGGCCTCTCCCACGATCTAACAGCCTCATCGCATTCTCGCTTAAGCGCAATGGCCTAAGAGAGTTGGAGTCCTCACCAGGGTGATCGCTGGATTAAACTGGTGTCTGCATGTATGCTGCTATAAACACAATGGGACAATGGCCCCCTTCTGTGCTGTACCAATTCTGTGATCTTGTGATCTCTCAGCGAGGCATTCTTTGAGGTTGGCGATGAGCATTCTTTCTTTACCACTGACCACAAAGACTGGACCATATAGAGATAGAAGATAAAACTGCTCAGGGCAGCAGTGAGGTGCAGTGCCTCATTGTTGAAGAGAGAGGGCGACATTAACCATGTTTTGTTTTGCCCTCATTGCTGAACCCTGGGGCCTTGTCTGCCGTATCTGGATTAAATTCGCTTCAGCAAATGAGCATTAAATGCCACAGAAACACCCAACTAGAAAGTGCTTCTGGGGAAGGAATGTGTATTTATACAGAATCTTTTATGACCTTAGGACATCACAAAACAATTCACGGCCAGTGAAGTACTTTTGAAATCCTGCCTGCACGGTAGTGCGCCAGCTCATTTGTACACAACTAATAAACGGGAAGGTGATAATTGTACCCTCCCCAAGTACGAGAATCCCACAAAACAGCAATGATGCCAACTCCCACAGTGCTGAGTCAGGGAGAGGGGAAGAGCGTCCGAGTGAGGGGCCCCGACCCTGGGCTAAGAGACTGACAATCCTTCCCAGTCACTGCGCCAAGGCAGTGTCCATTACTTCATCTGCTGAAATGCAAAAACCGCAGCTTGCACATCTCCAGTGCCGTTCATGTCGTCAATGTTGGTTCACAGGTGAGCTACCAAGAAACGTTTGGCACCAAGCGAGAATTGGAACAATTAGATCAAACCACTTAAAGATTTGTTTAGGGGGCAGAGTTTAAGGGGCGTTTTATAGAAGGAAAGTGAGTCAGACAGTCAGAGAGGTGTAGGGAGGGATTTAAGTTGAGCAACACTTGCGTTCTACATAGTAAAACATCCCATGGCAATACACAGGGGCGTAACTCTTAAACGCCCTGCATGCCTTACCTTCGATCACCACCTGTGGCAGTGTTGTCCATATTCTGACACCATACTTCTAATATTGCCTTTTACATTTAAGGTCCTCTGTGACCTCTTGTTAACAATTCACTCCTTTGTAATAATAATAATTATTATTGTCACAAGTAGGCTTACATAAACTGAACAAAGAACAAACAAGAACAAAGAAAAATAGAGTGCAGGAACAGGCACTTCGGCTCTCCAAGCCTGTACTTGGCCAAAACCTTCAGCACTGTCTTGCCATATCCCTCTATACCCATCCTATCCATGTATTTGTCAAGATGTCTTTTGACCACTGTTAATGTATCTGCTTCCACAACCTCTCTTGGTAATACGTTCCAGGCACTCACCACCCTCTGTGTAAAAAATGCAATGAAGCTACACATTCCGGCACCTGTTCGGGTACACTGAGGGAGAATTCAGAATGTCCGATCCACCTAACAAGCACGTCTTTCGTGAGGAAACCGGCGCAGCCGGAGGAAACCCTCGCAGACAGGGGGAGAACGTGCAGACTCCGCACAGGCAGTGACCCAAATCAGGAATCGAACCTGGGACACTGGCGCTGTGAAGCAACAGTGCTAACCACTGTGCTACCGTGCCACCGATTTTGAACACGTCTGCTAGATCCTTCCTAATCCCTCTCAGCTGCAGTGAATGCAGCCCCGACTTTTTTTTGTTCAAATCCCTCCTCACCGTTTTTTGTCCTGTCAAATTTGCAGAATCCCAGTGGATCTAGATTATGCCTTTTCCACATCCTTGCTGAGATGGATGTCAGGACACTCGAACTGTGGTCTAACTAACATCTCACATACATCTCTTTTTATGTCTGTAAGGTGTAAAGTTTCAGATTCCAACGGTCACTTTTAATGCCTTTTTCCACCTGCAACTGCTATTAAACAACTATGTCCCTAGATGGCTCTCCTTCTCCATTGAGAATGTCACTGTCTGTTTACATGACTCTTCTCTGTACTTTCTGACAAAAGCCTGCTCCTTTATGCTTAACTACAGTGGATTGCATTTGTCAGATATCTGTCCAATTCCTGAATTGCTGTATGTTCAAACACCTCTGTTGCCTCAGACTTCTCTGTAACCTCCTCCACCCCATCAAACGTTCGAGATCACTGCATTATTCTGGAGACTTCCACACTCGCCTCTCACTCCCTTCATTCCACCATTGATGTCAGAGTCCTGAAGCCTGCAGGAGGCCCTCCTTTCCCACCTTTCACCAGCGGTGGATGGTGTTGAAGGTTTTACATAGAACATAGAACGATGCAGTGCAGTACAGGCCCTTCGGCCCACGATGTTGCACCGACATGGGAAGTCAAAAAACAAAAGCCATCTAACCTACACTATGCCATTATCATCCATATGCTTACCCAATAAACTTTTAAATGCCCTCAATGTTGGCGAGTTCACTACTGTTGCAGGTAGGGCATTCCACGGCCTCACCACTCTTTACGTAAAGAACCTACCTCTGACCTCTGTCCTGTATCTATTACCCCTCAGTTTAAGGCTATGTCCCCTCGTGCTAGCCATTTCCATCCGCGGGAGAAGGCTCTCACTGTCCACCCTATCTAACCCTCTGATCATTTTGTATGCCTCTATTAAGTCTCCTCTTAACCTTCTTCTCTCTAACGAAAACAACCTCAAGTCCATCAGCCTTTCCTCATAAGATTTTCCCTCCATACCAGGCAACATCCTGGTAAATCTACTCTGCACCCGTTCCAAAGCTTCCACGTCCTTCCTATAATGAGGTGACCAGAACTGTACGCAATACTCCAAATGCGGCCGTACCAGAGTTTTGTACAGCTGCAACATGACCTCATTACTCCGGAACTCAATCCTTCTACCAATAAAGGCCAACACACCATAGGCCTTCTTCACAACCCTATCAACCTGGGTGGCAACTTTCAGGGATCTATGTACATGGACACCTAGATCCCTCTGCTCATCCACACTTCCAAGAATTTTACCATTAGCCAAATATTCCGCATTCCTGTTATTCCTTCCAAATTGAATCACCTCACACTTCTCTACATTAAACTCCATTTGCCACCTCTCAGCCCAGCTCTGCAGCTTATCTATGTCCCTCTGTAACCTGCAACATCCTTCCACACTGTCGACAACACCACCGACTTTAGTGTCGTCTGCAAATTTACTCACCCACCCTTCTGCGCCCTCCTCTAGGTCATTTATAAAAATGACAAACAGCAACGGTCCCAGAACAGATCCTTGTGGTACGCCACTTGTAACTGAACTCCATTCTGAACATTTCCCATCAACCACCACCCTCTGTCTTCTTTCAGCTAGCCAATTTCTGATCCACATCTCTAAATCACCTTCAATCCCCAGCCTCCGTATTTTCTGCAATAGCCTACCGTGGGGAACCTTTTCAAACGCTTTACTGAAATCCATATACACCACATCAACTGCTCTACCCTCGTCTACCTATTCAGTCACCTTCTCAAAGAACTCGATAAGGTTTGTGAGACATGACCTACCCTTCACAAAGCCATGCTGACTATCCCTAATCATATTATTCCAATCTAGATGATTATAAATCTTGTCTCTTATAATCCCCTCCAAGACCTTACCCACAACAGACGTGAGGCTCACCGGTCTATAGTTGCCGGGGTTGTCTCTACTCCCTTTCTTGAACAAAGGGACCACATTTGCTATCCTCCAGTCCTCTGGCACTATTCCTGTAGCCAATGATGACAGAAAAATCAAAACCAAAGGCTCAGCAATCTCTTCCCTGGCTTCCCAGAGAATCCTAGGATAAATCCCATCAGGCCCCGGGGACTTAACTATTTTCAGCCTGTCCAGAATTGCCAACACCTCTTCCCTACGTACCTCAATGCCATCTATTCTAATAGCCTGGGTCTCAGCATTCTCCTCCACAACATTCTCTTTTTCCTGAGTGAATACTGACGAAAAATATTCATTTAGTATCTCGCCTATCTCTTCAGACTCCACACACAACTTCCCATCCCTGTCCTTGACTGGCGCTACTCTTACCCTAGTCATTCTTTTATTCCTGACATGCCTATAGAAAGCTTTTGGGTTTTCCTCGATCCTACCTGCCAAATACTTCTCATGTCCCCTCCTTGCTCGTCTTAGCTCTCTCTTTAGATCCTTCCTCGCTACCTTGTAACTATCAAGCGCCCCAACTGAAACTCCACACCTCATCTTCACATAGGCCTCCTTCTTCCTCTTAACAAGAGATTCCACTTCTTTGGTAAACCACGGTTCCCTCGCTCGACGCCTTCCTTCCTGCCTGACCGGTACGTACTTATCAAGAACACGCAGTAGCTGTTCCTTGAACAAGCTCCACATATCCAGTGTGCCCAACACTTGCAGCCTACTTCTCCAACCTACCCCTCCCAAGTCATGTCTAATGGCATCATAATTGCCCTTCCCCAGCTATGACTCTTGCCCTGCGGGGTATACTTATCCCTTTCCATCACTAACGTAAACGTCATCGAATTGTGGTCACTGTCCCCAAAGTGCTCACCTACCTCCAAATCTAACGCCTGGCCTGGTTCATTACCCAAAACCAAATCCAATGTGGCCTCGCCTCTTGTGGGCCTGTCAACAAATATGTGTGTCAGGAAACCCTCCTGCACACATTGTACAAAAAACGACCCATCTAATGTACTCGAACCATATCTTTTCCAGTCAATATTTGGAAAGTTAAAGTCTCCCATAATAACTATCCTGTTACTTTCGCTCTTAACCAGAATCATCTTCGCCATCCTTTCCTCTACATCCCTAGAACTATTAGGAGGCCTATAGAATGCTCCCAACAGGGTGACCTCTCCTTTCCTGTTTCTAACCTCAGCCCATACTACCTCGGAAGAAGAGTCCCCATCTAGCATCCTCTCCGCCACCGTAATATGTTCTTGACTAGCAGCGCCACACCTCCCCCTCTTTTGCCTTCTTCTCTGAGCTTACTAAAACACCTAAACCCCGGAACCTGCAACAACATTCCTATCCCTGCTCTATCCATGTCTCCGAAATGGCCACAACATCAAAGTCCCAGGTACCAACCCACGCTGCCAGTTCCCCTACCTTATTTCGTATACTCCTGGCATTGAAGTAGACACACTTCAAACCACCTACCTGAACACTGGCCCCCTCCTGCGAAGTCAAATCTGTGCTCCTGACCTCTATACTCTCATTCTCTCGTACCCTAAAACTACAATCCAGGTTCCCATGCCCCTGCTGTATTAGTTTAAACCCCCCCCAAAGAGCACTAAGAAATCTCCCCCCCAGGATATTTGTGCCCCTCAGGTTCAGATGTAGACCATCCTGTCTGTAGAGGTCCCACCTTCCCCAGAAAGTGCCCCAGTTATCCAGAAATCTGAATCCCTCCCGCCTGCACCATCCCTGTAGCCACATGTTTAATTGCTCTCTCTCCCTATTCTTCATCTCATTATCACGTGGCACGGGCAACAACCCAGAGATAACAACTCTGTTTGTTCTCGTTCTGAGCTTCCATCCTAGCTCCCTGAAAGCCTGCCTGACATTCTTGTCCCATTTCCTACCTATGTCGTTAGTGCCAATGTGGACCACGACTTGGGGCTGCTCCCCCTCCCCCTAAGGACCCGGAAAACACGAGCCGAGACATCACGTACCCTTGCACCTGGGAGGCAACATACCAAACGTGAGTCTCTCTCGCTCCCACAAAATCTCCTATCTGTGCCCCTGACTATCGAGTCCCCAATTACTAATGCTCTGTTCCTCTCCCCCCTTCCCTTCTGAGCAACAGGGACAGACTCCGTGCCAGAGGCCCGTATCCCATGGCTTACCCCTGGTAAGTCCCCCCCCACAAGTATCCAAAGCAGTATACTTGTTACTCAGAGAAACGACCGTAGGGGATCCCTGCACTGACTGCTTCTTCCCAGTCCCTCTTACAGTTACCCATCTATCTCCAATCTTTGGTGTAACTAATTCCCTGAAGCTGCTATCTATGACCCCCTCTGCCTCCCGAATGATCCGAAGTTCATCCAACTCCAGCTCCAGTTCCCTAACTCGGTCTTGGAGGAGCTGGAGATGGCTGCACTTCCTGCAGGTAAAATCAGCAGGGACACTAACGGCATCCCTCACCTCAAACATCCTGCAGGAGAAACATTGCACTCCCTTCCCTGCCATCCCTCTAACTTCCAACCAAGTTCTGGTTAATAAATTTTTCAAAAAATTTTAAATAATAATAATATAATATGGCACTTACCTCACACCAATGGGTCTTATTATTAGGTTAGAGGAGGAAGGCGGGTGGGAGACACTACACGTGTAGTGTCTCGGGTTTCCTCTCCACCAGAATTTATTGTTGTGGGGGGGGGGGGGGGGGGGGACCTACCCAGAAGTCCGCGGGTCGAACTTCCCGGTTCCCGCCTTATATTTAAAAAAATAACAAGAACAGAATCGGGACCAGGTAAGTGTTTTAAAATCAAAAACTCACCTCCCGACAGACCCCTGCACTCTGCTCCCGCCGAAATTCTGAGGACTGCTCCTGTAAGGTAAGTGTTTTTAAATCAAAGTAGTAATTATAATATTTATTAGTCTTACAAGTAGGTTTACATCAACACCGCAATGAAGTTACTGAGAAAATCCCCTAGTCGCCACATTCCGGCACCTGTTTGGATTCACTGAGGGAGAATTCAGAATGTCCAATTCACCAAACAGACACATCTTTCGGGACTTGTGGGAGGAAACCGGAGCACCCGGAGGAAACCCACGCAGACACAGGGAGAACGTGCAGACTCCACACAGACAGTGACCCAAGCCGGGAATCGAACCCAGGTCCCTGGGGCTGTGAAGCAACAGTGCTAACCACTGAAGTGACGATGGGGGCAAGAACGGAAGGCGAGGTCTGCAGTGTGGGGGATAGTGGGAGAGATTGAATGGCAAAAGGGGATGAGGGTGCAATGCAAAGTAGTGTGATTATGGGACAAGTAAAGGAATAAGAGATGGGTCTGGAGGAAGTGTAAATTTTTGCACTAAATAGTAGAGGGGACGAAAGCATGGAAAACCCGAGAATGTGGCGAAGTCTCCTGTGACCGGGGAATAAGGAGGTAGCAGGTGGGTAAATCTCAGTAGTACAGAATTGACTTTGGGCATGGATTGACAGAGGATCCGCAACTCAAAAAGCCTCTACTTACTCCAACACTCTATCTCTGTCCCCTATCATCGTCTTTGCTAGTCGTCATCAAGCAATTTCTGAAATTCCAGCACCTTCCGCAATGCCAAGGAACAAAGAACAGTACAACACAGGAACAGGCCCTTCGGCCCGCCAAGCCTGCGCCGACCATGATGCCCGTCTAAACTAAAACTAGTGTCCAAAATTTCCCATAGTGTTGGGTGGGGTTACTGGGTTATGGGGATGGGGTGGAGGTGTTGACCTTGGGTAGGGTGCTCTTTCCAAGAGCCGGTGAAGACTCGATGGGCGGAATGGCCTCCTTCTGCACTGTAAATTCTATGATCTATGATCTATGAAAACCTTCTACACTTTGTGGGTCTGTATCCCTCTATTGCCATTCTATTCATGTATTTGTCAAGATGCCCCTTAAACGTCACTATTGTACCTTCTTCCACCACCTCCTCCGGCAGCAAGTTCCAGGCACCCACTACCCTCTGTGTAAAAAACTTGCCACGTACATCTCCTCTAAACCTTGTCCCTCGCACCTTAAACCTATGTCCCCTAGTAAATGGCTTTTGCACCCTGGGAAAAAGCTTCTGACTGTCCACTCTGCCCATGCCCCTGATAATCTTGTAGACTTATATCAGGTCGACCCTCAATCTCCGTCATTCCAGTGAAAACAATCCGAGTTTATCCAACCTCTTCTCATAGCTAATTCCGTCCAGACCTGGCAAACCTCTTCTGTACCCTCTCCAAATCCTTCTGGTAGTGTGGAACCAGAATTATCCGCAATATTTCAAATGAGGCCTAACCAAGGTTCTGTACAGCTGCATCATGACTTGCCAATTTTTATACTCAATTTATACTGAATTAACCCGTTGTGTCTTGTGCTTTCTCAATCTACGCAGATTGCCCTGATCGGTTCAGATTTCTCCCAGTGGTCATTGGGTCTCCATTATCCAGAAATCAGTCCAGACTGCCGGGTCACGTGATGCAGGATGATGGACAATCGGGACGGAATCCGTATAAACAGTGTAATTACTCTGGTTTAGCTGGTTTAGCACACTGGGCTAAATCGCTGGCTTTTAAAGCAGACCAAGGCAGGCCAGCAGCACGGTTCAATTCCCATACCAGCCTCCCCGAACAGGCGCCAGAATGTGGCGACTAGGGGCTTTTCACAGTAACTTCATTTGAAGCCTCCTCGTGACAATAAGTGATTTTCATTTTCATTTCTCATTTCCTGTCAGACTGGTTTTGGAGAGACAACGTTTTTTATTGCACGTTTTCAGAGCAGACCTGCCCAGTCTACTGCACAAGGATCAACCTTGCGAAAGAAAAGTGTTTATACAGAAAGAAATGAAAACATTTCCTTCTGTATTTCTGTGCAATCAGCACAGCCCCACAGATCATCAAATGGGTGAGTTTGTAAATGCAGCTTCTAAATAAGGTGGAATATAGCATAACACACACTAAATGTACCGCGGTGTATATCACATACTGTATAATTATAATGAACATTTCCCCTTGTGTATATTATAGTCAATATCATACCCTGTATATATTATATTAGACCAGAAGACCAGAAGAAATAGAAGCAGAATGAGGCCACTCGGCCCATCGAGTCTGTCCGCCATTCAATCATGGCTGATATTTTCTCATCCCCATTCTCCTGCCTTGTCCCCATAATCCCTGATCCCCTTATTAATCAAGAACCTATCTATCTCTGCCTTAAAGACACTCAGTGATTTGGCCTCCACAGCCTTCTGCGGTAAAGAGTTCCACAGATTCACCACCCTCTGGCTGAAGAAATTCCTCCTCATCTCTGTTTTAGGTTTTCCGACAAGTGGAAACATCCTCTCCACTTCCACTCTATCCAGGCCTCGCAGTATCCTATAAGTTTCAATAAGATCCCCCCTCATCCTTCCAAACTCCAACGAGTACAGACCCAGAGTCCTCAACTGTTCCTCATGTATTAAATGAGGTCATGGTTTAAAATGTATTAACAGTACTAACTAGGATTCGACATGTACTCCTAAAGAATACACAGTTGATTAATAACATCTAAGCTACACTCATCTACAGTTAATCTCACTACTGGTTTAAACTATGATCTGCTCTCACTTACACTATCTGTCCTTCTGACTCTCTCTAGCTAACTCCTGCACACATTCTCCCACAAGGCTTAGTATCACTGCCTTATATTGTTGTAACTGTAGCTCCCTCTAGTGACTACTCTCGACATGTCATTAACCCTTCCAGTTCTGACAGTTATGATAATACCACAAGGCAGAGGTCACGCGGGTGCGATTTAATACAGGTATTTACAAACAGGGCCTGGGCACCATGGCTGCTGAGGGGGAGAGAGAGAAGGTAAGCAAAGATTTAAAAACTGTTAAAAATTGTAGCGCTTGCTGCGGAGTGGCTGCCTGGGCCGGTGGGAAGGTGAGTAACGGGGAGCAACCCCCTGACAGCTCCGTGGACCTGGGGTGTCCCCCTCGGGATCGGGGCGGCCTGGCTCAGGCCGCCATTGCTGCAGTATTTGTTTGAAACGCACCCATTTGGTACAAGTTCCAGGCCCCTGGCTGCTCACTCTGCTGACTGCTCACTCTGTCCTGTAAATGTTCACAGAGCCTCGGGTCATTTGGGAGCCCACCCAGGCCGTCCCTCTGGAAACCCTCAGACCCCAGCTGACCCGTCACCGGGCTGGGCGTGGCCAAGCTCAATCAGTGTCACACCAGGTGCTGCCACTCCTCAGTGACCTCATCAGAAGTTCAGCCCCACTGCAGGGGAAGCAGGGGAATAGCAGAGCTCACCCCAAACAAAGGACACATGTACCGTGGCCTTTGGCACCCTCCCTGACACACTGACCCTCTCAGGGCAGAGGCCTCACCGGTGACAGTATCAGCTAGCCCACTCTGCAGGACCAGCAGCATCTCCAAGCCCTGCCTGTCCACCGCGCCCCTGCTCCCATCCATCCTGCCCCCCGGACAGATTGTCACAACCTGTGTGTCACACCCAGGACCCACATCACACTGCAGCTGTACTCCCAGCAGACACACACTTCCCTGCCTCACCCCCATCTGTAGGACCTGCCCAAACACACGCCTCTAAGCATGGTGGCGATTGGTGGCACACCGTTACCCTCTCACCCACACAACCAGGTGCCACCTGCTGGCAGGATAAGATACAGCTCACCCAACGAGGACGCTGACAGTAAACCCTGCTTGGGAGACAGGACAGGGGCCACAGAGCCTATTGCTGACATGTGTTATGGCAGCCACTGCTAGCCCTGTGGATAGGGATGGATGGTGAGGATAGAGGCTCCCTGGTGCCATTCACTGCTGGGGACAGGGGTGCAGTGAGGAAGGCAACATATCGGGGGAACGGCTGAGGGGTTGATGCACGATCAATGACCACTAAAGTGAGGTTGTAGTCCAACTGAAGGCTTTAATAAGCTAGTTGTTTCCCCCAGCAGCTCAGGTACAGAATGAGGGCTGCTGGGGCGGCACGGGTTCTTATACCCCACCTAGCAGGGTGGAGCTATCATACACTCTAACCAATAGAAAGCATACAGTTTCCACCAATGGTGCTTTAGCCTATCAGGTACCGTAATACCTATAATACCACATTCAGCCCCTGTTAAAAAAAGAGTCCGACGGGGGTGGTGGCCAGAGACTACAAAACATAGCAACATGGTATAATTAGTTATGGAGGTACCGTAATACCTCCGTACAGTGTTGAGTAACTATTTACAAGTCTGGTAGCTATGTACATTTGATGGTTTATATTTACAGATTACAATTAAAATGAAGCAATCAGTCGATCGGGGGCCCTGGTCGTCCTCTGTGATCGTCGGAGCTTCGGTGGTGAACTCGGTGGGGGCCCGGGCGTCTGTGACTCCGGGAGCGTGGCTTAGATCTCCATGGCAACTTCGGCATCCCTAGACGGCGCTGGTGGGAAAAACGGCTGACCTGGGAAGGGAGCGCCTGCGGGGGGCGTCAGTGGGTGGGGGGGCCTAGACGGGGGCGGCGGAAGGACCAATCCTCCTGTAAGGTGCTGCAGTGTAGGGGAGGGTGGGACTGGTGGCTGGGATGTGCGTGGGGTTCCGGCGGGCGCCAGGTCCCGTAGGGAGACCGTATCTTGTCGGCCGTCGGGGTACGCCACGTAGGTGTACTGGGGGTTAGCACGGAGCAGATGGATTCGCTCGACCAACGTGTCCGACTTGTGCGCCCGTACATGTTTTCGAAGCAGGATAGGTCCGGGTGCTGCCAG
Organism: Scyliorhinus torazame; assembly: GCF_047496885.1. Classification (NCBI taxonomy): domain Eukaryota; kingdom Metazoa; phylum Chordata; class Chondrichthyes; order Carcharhiniformes; family Scyliorhinidae; genus Scyliorhinus; species Scyliorhinus torazame. The sequence continues at coordinate 329,133,914 of NC_092710.1, forward strand.
CCAGGTCGGGAACGAGGTCCCCGAGGAGGACTTCCTGGGGAAAACAAGGAGACGTTCGTGGGGTGTCTGATTGGTGGTCATACAAAGCAGTGACCGGATGGAGTGGAGGGCCTCCGGGAGGACTTCTTGCCAGCGGGAGACTGGGAGATCCCTGGACCACAGGGCCAGTAGGATGGTCTTCCAGACCGTTCCGTTCTCCTTCTCTACCTGTCCGTTACCCCGGGGGTAGTAACTGGTTGTCCTGCTCGAGGCGATTCCCTTGCTGAGCAGGAATTGACGCACTTCGTCGCTCATAAAGGAGGACCCCCCCCGATCACTGTGTATGTAAGCGGGGAACCCGAACAGTGCAAAGATGCTATGGAGGGCCTTGATGACGGTGGTTGCGGTCATGTCTGGGCAGGGGATGGCGAATGGGAACCGGGAGTACTCGTCAATCACGTTCAGGAAGTATGTGTTGCGGTCGGTGGAGGAGAGGGGGCCTTTGAAGTCCATGCTGAGGCGTTCAAAGGGACAGGAAGCCTTTATCAGGTGCGCTTTCTCTGGCCGGTAGAAGTGCGGTTTTCACTCCGCGCAGATTTGGCAGTTCCTGGTGGCTGACCTGAGCTCCTCGATGGAGTAGGGCAGGTTGCGGGTCTTGATGAAGTGGAAAGATCGAGTGACCCCGGGTGGCAGAGGTCCTCATGGAGGGCTCGGAGGCGGTCCACTTGTGCAGTGGCACAAGTGCAGCGGGACAGGGCATCAGGAGGCTCGTTTAGCTTCCCGGGACGATACAAGATCTCGTAGTTGTAGGTGGAGAGTTCGATCCTCCACCGCAAGATCTTGTCGTTTTTTATCTTGCCCCGCTGTGCATTATCGAACATGAAAGCCACGGACCGTTGGTCAGTGAAGAGAGTGAATCTCCTGCCAGCCAGGTAATGCCTCCAATGTCGCCCAGCTTCAACTATTTCCTGGGCCTCCTTTTCGACTGAGGAGTGGCGGTTTTCGGAAGCATGGAGGGTACGGGAGAAGAAGGCCACGGGTCTGCCCGCTTGGTTGAGGGTGGCCGCCAGAGCTACGTCGGACGCATCACTCTCGACCTGGAAGGGGAGGGACCCGTCGATGGCGTGCATCGTGGCCTTTGCAATGTCTGCTTTGATGCGGCTGAAGGCCTGGCGGGCCTCTATCGACAGGGGAAAAGCTGTGGATTGGATCAGGGGACGGGCCTTGTCCGCGTAGTTGGGGACCCACTGAGCGTAGCAGCTAAAAAACCCGAGGCAACGTTTCAGGGCCTTAGAGCAGTGAGGGAGGGGGAACTCCATAAGGGGGTGCATGCGTTCAGGGTCGGGGCCGATAACCATTTTGCACTATGTAGCCGAGCCTATGTACGGTCGGTGCTAAACACGCATTTATCCTTGTTGTATGTAAAGTTAAGGATTTTAGCGGTCTGGAGAAATTTTCGGAGGTTGGTGTCGTGGTCCTGCTGATCGTGGCCGCAGATGGTGACATTATCGAGATACGGGAATGTTGCCCGTAAACCGTACCCGTCAACCATTTGGTCCATCTCGCGCTGGAAGACGGAGACCCCGTTGGTGACACCGAAGGGAACCCTTAAGAAGTGATAGAGCCGCCCGTCTGCCTCGGAGGCAGTGTATTTGCGGTCACTAGTACGGATGGGGAGCTGGTGGTAGGTGGACTTGAGATCCACCGTGGAGATGACCTTATAATGCGCGATCCTGTTTACCAGGTCGGATATGCGGGGGAGAGGGTACGCGTCCAGCTGCGTAAACCTGTTGATGGTCTGACTGTAGTCGATGACCATCCTATGCTTCTCCCCAGTCTTTACCACCACTACTTGAGCTCTCCAGGGGCTGTTTCTGGCTTCAATGACCCCTTCCCTCAGTAGCCTTTGGACCTCTGACCTAATAAAGATCCGATCCTGGGCACTGTAGAGTCTGCTCTTGGTGGCGACGGGTTTGCAATCCGGGGTGAGGTTCATAAACAGAGAAGGTGGGTCGACCTTAAGGGTCGCGAGGCCGCAGACAGTAAGGGGGGTATCGGGCCGCCGAATTGGAAGGTCAGACTTTGAAGGTTACACTGGAAGTCTAAACCCAGGAGTGGAGCCGCGCAGAGGTGGGGAAGGACGTAGAGACGGAAGTTTTTGAACTCCCTTCCCTGGACTGTGAGGTTTGCTACACAAAACTCCTTTATCTCCACTGAGTGGGAACCGGAGGCCAGGGAGATTTTTTGATTAACGGGATGGATGAGGAGAGAACAGCGCCTTACCGTGTCGGGGTGTATGAAGCTCTCCGTGCTCCCAGAGTCGATTAGGCAGGACATCTCGTGCCCGTTGATGAATACGGTCGTCGTAGCAGTTGAGAAAGTTCGAGGCCGAGACTGATCCAGAGTCACCGAGGCCAATCGCAGCAGTTGAGAGTTCTGTTCGGGCGCTGTGTGGTCAGCTGAGCTGGGGTCCTGGGGGTTCATCCAAGATGGTGTGTCCCATTGGTCGCACATGGTTGGGGGTGCACAAAACGCCCATCATTCCAACGTGGCGTCCGCGGAACAAGATGGCGGCGCCTGGGTTCCGCACGTGGCCCTGGAATATGGAGGTGATGACGACCGCTGGCCGCATGGGGCCCGTAGAGAGGTTTGTGGTTGCGGTCCGCATTCGCCGCTGGAGACCGCAGCAACCGCCCGGGCCTGGCATACCCCCACGAAATGGCCTTTTTTGCCGCATCCCTTGCAGGTGGATGCGCGGGCCGGGCAGCGCTGGTGGGGGTGCTTGGCCTGCCCGTAAAAGTAGCAGCGGGGCCCCTCGGGGTTGCCAGGCCACCTTGCAGCGCAGGCCTGTGGGGGATTGCCGCTGAGTTCGCCGCGTGGGACCTAAGTTGCAGACACTCGGGCTTGATTCGGAGCTCCATCCTTTCTTCTTAAAATAAAACTTGCTTATTAAATTGATGCACGATCAATGACCACTAAAGTGAGACTGTAGTCCAACTGACGGCGTTAATAAGCTAGATGTTTCCCCCAGCAGCTCAGGTACAGAATGAGGGCTGCTGGGCCGGCACGGGTTCTTATACCCCGCCTATCAGGGCAGAGCTATCATACACTCTAACCAATAGAAAGCATACGGTTTCCACCAATGGGCTTTAGCCTACGAGGTACTGTAATACCTAGAATACCACAGGGGTGGGGGTGGGTTTGAGGGGAACATGTGGAGGGTGGAGCTGAAGTGTAACTCAGGGTTACCATGTAGCCCGTTGGATCTGGATGGGCAAGGGAATACATACCTTGCTAACATGTCTTCTCTATTCCCGCCTTCAGAGAATGAATTTCAGAGTACAGCCAGGAATGCTTGCTATCTACCTGGCCGCAGCTGCCATTATAGAGGCTGGAGGCACAGGGCCTGCTCAGGGAGGACCCTGCACAGGATGAGCCTGCCTCAACAGAGCAGGTGCCAGCTGCTGAGGCCAATCAACAGGTCGAGGAGGAGGTGAAAAGGAGGCGCCGCATCAGGCCACCTGTATACCGTCGTCACCTGTCCTTTGAGGAGCTGCCGGACTACCTATGTCACTGAAGATTTTGGCTAACCTGGGAGATAGTGCACCACCTGTGCCAGATGGTGGTGCACCTGGCATTGCAGGGGTATGGAGAAGGATACCCGCTCCTGGTGGCCATCAAGGTTGTTATGTTTTGTGTTGTGGCCTTGGTAAAGATGCACACAGAACATTGAGTTTTCCAGTAGTAAGATAGTTGATTGACAAAATGAACATGTGGAAAGATAACTAAAGAAACTATATAACAAACAGTAATGAATAAGTGAATTCTTCTGGAGCTACTTCTAATGCAACTATCCTCTCGTACGACTTACTACCAACTGCCGGATCTCTGAAGTCACCTGGTGGATGTCTGTTACCACCTGCTGGTCAGAGGTCATATAGATAACTATATGCATTAATAGATAACTATGTACATTACTGTGCATATGTATATCACCACAAAGGTGATGGTCTCCCTGAACTTTTATGCCTCTGGGTCTTTTCAGGGCCTGAGCGGAAACGGGTGCCCGATGTGCCCAGGCAGCAGACTATATAAATTTCATTGTAGGCCAGGCAAAGCAGGATGCCTGGGAAACAGGAATTTCCACCATCGCTGGCATGCCCCAGGCCCAGGGGCTAATTGATGGCACACATGTCCTCTTACGAGCAGTGGCTCATGAGGGGGTGCCCTTCATTAATCGGAAGGGCTTCCACTCCCGAAATGTGCACATCATGTCCGTCTGTGCCCGATACTCAGGCAGCATTCGCGACCCATACATCATGGCCCACTCGTCGGTTCCCAGCGCTTTCGAGGCGCTCCCTCGGGTGAGGGGTTGGACCTTAGTTGACAAGGGTTACCGGAGTCGTCTTGTATGATAATGCCGGTCTGGGGTCCCAGACCGTTGTGGAGAAGTGTTATAACAACGTTCATGCAGCAACCAGGAGCGTTACTGAGCGGTGCATCGGCACCCTCTGGATGTGCTTCTAATGACTGGCCCTCTCCGGTGGAGCTCTCTAATATAGCTCCAGAAGGGTCTGTAACGTCGTGCTGGCCTACTACATCCTGCACAACAATGTGGAGAAGAGCAGGGACAAGCTGGAGGAGGAGGAAGAACACCGGGCCTCATCTGACGAGGAGAATGAGGATGGTCAGGAAGATCCAGGCGTGGAACCCGGGCTGGCATGGCAGGCTGCCCAGCGTGTACTCCAGAGCTACCACACACGGGACAACCTCATCACCTCCAGATTTGCCAACTAAAAGGCCTGGCCATCGGCAACCCTACCACCCAGAAGAACATAAGACATAGGAGCAGAATTAGGCTACTCAGCCCATCGAGTCTGCTCCGCCATTCAATCAGGGCTGATATTTTTCTCATCCCCATTCTCCTGCCTTCTCCCCAAAACCCCTGTGTGGTAGTATGCATTAGGGGTCATGTGGGACTGTGAAGCCGTGATGTCATTGGCTGACAGATCCTGGGTCCTGGTTGGCTGTTGACCTCTAGCTCCGCCCTGAAGGCAGAGTATAAGAACCAGGAGTTCTCCCCCGCAGGCCAGTCTGTTACTGAACTGCGGGAAACAAGTCACGCTTAATAAAGCCTCATCGACTTCATCTCTATTCGTCTCTCGTGAGTCTTTGTGTGCTACAATTTATTAAGCGTGCTTAAAGGACTATGGAGCTCAGGATCATCCCGGAATGCCTGAGGATCAGCCCCCACGCAGTGAACTCAGCAGCAGTTTTTAAACACTGGCAGACTTGTTTCGAAGCCTACCTCCGACGGCCCCCGGCCGGGTCACAGAAGACCAGTGGCTGACAGAGAAGATGCTGGCGAGAGATTTCACCGTCTCTGCTCTGCATGGTGACATGGAGCAGAAGGAGAGGGATCTTATTATGAGAGAGTTCCGATCTGGGTCCAGCCGTGTTCTCATTACTACTGACTTGTTGGCTCGTGGAATCGATGTTCAGCAAGTGTCCCTGGTTATCAACTATGATCTGCCTTCCAACCGTGAGAACTATATTCACAGAATTGGCCGCGGAGGGCGTTTTGGACGCAAGGGTGTTGCCATAAACCTAATCACCGAAGAGGACAGACGGACGCTGCGTGACATTGAATCGTTCTACAACACTACTGTGGATGAGATGCCGATGAACGTGGCCGATCTGATCTGATTTTTTTGAGTTTTGCGAAGCTGTGATTGAGGCTGTGAATGCTGACTGGTTTACTCGCAATCACAGGGTCTTTTCTTTTTAAACTTGGTGTTGAGTGTCGCCTGGATGCTCAGAACTGATCACATTGCATAGAACACTGGTGATCAGGTTCCTTGTCCTCCCTCCTTGAAAGGTTCAGACTGGCAATGGGGTGGGGAAAGAAAATACTTATGGGGTCATTAAGAATTTTGGGTAAGTACTTTTTCAGGCCCAGTCTTTTAGATTTAGTAGCATTAGATATTCTTCATCATGTAACCATGTATTTGCGGGCCCGGAAGTATCACCCAGTGGGTCCCCCAGTACGCAGACAAGGCCCGCCCCCTGATACAGACCACGACCTTCCCTCTGTCGACAGAGGCTTGCCAGACCTTCTGCCGCATCAAAGCGGATATCGCAAAGGCCACGATGCGCGCCATCGACGAGTCCCTCCCCTTCCAGGTCGAGAGCGACGCCTCCGATGTAGTTCTAGCGGCCACCCTTAACCAAGCGGGCAGACCCGTGGCCTTCTTCTCCCGAACCCTCCACGCTTCAGAAATCCGCCACTCCTCAGTGGAAAAGGAAGCCCAAGCCATGGTGGAAGCTGTGCGACATTGGAGGCATTACCTGGCCGGCAGGAGATTCACTCTCCTCACTGACCAACGGTAGGTAGCTTTCATGTTCGATAATGCACAGCGGGGCAAAATTAAAAATGACAAGATCTTAAGGTGGAGGATCGAGCTCTCCACCTTTAACTATGAGATCTTGTACCGGCCCGGAAAGCTGAACGAGCCGTCCGATGCCCTATCCCGCAGCACATGTGCCAACACACAAATAGACCGTCTCCAAGCCCTCCACGAGGACCTCTGCCACCCGGGGGTCACTCGGTTCTACCATTTTATAAAGTCCCGCAACCTCCCCTACTCTGTGGAGGAGGTCCGTACAGTCACCAGGAACTGCCACATCTGCGCAGAGTGCAAACCGCACTTTTTCAGGCCAGATAGAGCACACCTGATCAAGGCTTCCCGTCCCTTTGAACGCCTCAGTCTGAATTTCAAAGGGCCCCTCCCCTCCACCGACCGCAACACATACTTCCTGAACGTGGTGGACGAGTACTCCCGTTTCCCCTTCGCCATCCCCTGCTCTGACATGACAGCGGCCACAGTCATTAAAGCCCTTAACACCATATTCACACTGTTCGGTTGCCCCGCATACGTCCATAGCGACAGGGGGTCCTCCTTCATGAGTGACGAGCTGCGCCAGTTCCTGCTCAGCAACGGTATAGCCTCGAGCAGGATGACCAGCTACAACTCCCGGGGGAACGGGCAAGTAGAGAGGGAGAATGGCACGGTCTGGAAGACCGTCCTACTGGCCCTACAGTCCAGGGATCTCCCAGTTTCACGGTGGCAGGAGGTCCTCCCGGACGCCCTCCACTCCATCCGGTCGCTACTGTGTACCACTACTAACCAAACGCCTCATGTGCGCCTCCTTGTCTTCCCCAGGAAGTCCTCCTCTGGAACGTCGCTGCCGACCTGGCTGGCGGCCCCAGGACCCATCTTGCTCCGGAAACATGTACGGGCGCACAAGTCGGACCCGTTGATCGAGAGGGTTCACCTCCTCCACGCGAACCCGCAGTACGCCTACGTGGAGTACCCCGACGGCCGACAGGACACGGTCTCCCTGCGAGATCTGGCGCCCGCCGGCAACACGCACACCCCCCCCGACACCTATCACCCCCTCCCTGCCACCGGCGCACCCCGCGCCAGCCCCCTTCCCGGGAGGATCGGTCCTCCTCCCAAGTCCGACCAGAAGTGAAGCTGAAGCAGAAACCGTAAAGCTCCCGGAGGCGACAACACTGGAACAAGCACCACCACCACCAGGGCTGAGGCGATCGACAAGGACGACCAGACCGCCCGACCGACTTGTGGCATCGGTGTAACACTAGAATGTTGTGGACTTTATCGAGATTTTTTTTTCCCTTTTTCCCTCTTACGAATACTGTAAATAGTTCAAAACAAAAAAAAATACCCTGTACATACTGTGATGACATGCAAAAGTTTTTCCTCCCAGGACCAGCCTTGTAAACCTCTACCACCATGCGAAGCACCACCCCGCCGGGTTCATTTTTAACAAGGGGTGAATGTGGTAGTATGCATTAGGGGTCATGTGGGACTGTGAAGCCGTGATGTCATTGGCTGACAGATCCCGGGTCCTGGTTGGCTGTTGACCTCTAGCTCTGCCCTGAAGGCGGAGTATAAGAACCAGGGGTTCTCCCCCGCAGGCCAGTCTGTTACTGAACTGCGGGGAACAAGTCACGCTTAATAAAGCCTCATCGACTTCATCTCTATTCGTCTCTCGTGAGTCTTTGTGCGCTACAATTTATTAAGCGTGACTTGTTTCCCGCAGTCAAGAACCTATCTATCTCTGTCTTAAAGACACTCAGTGATTTGGCCTCCACACCCTTCTGCGGCAAAGAGTTCCACAGATTCACCACCCTCTGGCTGAAGAAATTACTCCTCATCTCTGTTTTAAAGGATCGGCTCTTTAGTCTAAGATGGTGTCCTCTGCTTCCAGTTTTTCCTCCAAGTGGAAACATCCTCCCAACATCCACTCTATCCAGGCCACGCAGTATCCTGTAAGTTTCAATAAGATCCCCCCTCATCCTTCTAAACTCCAACGAATACAGACCCAGCATCCTCAACCGTTCCTCATACGACAATTCTTCATTCCAGGGATCATTCTTGTGAACCTCCTGTCACAGCTCTCCATACTCTCCCCACGCACCACCCCCATCCCCTTCCAAGTGGTGCTCCCTCCCCTATAACCGCTCACATTCGTTCATATCCCTTCTCCCTTCACTCCATCGCATCACCCCAGCTCCCCCTCCGCCGCCCCCCCCTACCCCCTCCAAGGGTTCTACCAGTATCACGACAGGGTGTTGGCCCCGGTCAGCAATATCAGCGGGTCTTGTCCACAGGACGGAGGATGATGACGACTCGCTGTGAGGTGACCTCTGGTGCTCCTCATTGTTTGACAATGCCTGAGTCCTTCTTCAGGATCACATAATAATAATCTTTATTATTGTCACAAGTAGGCTTACATTAACACTGCGGTGAAGTTACTGTGAAAATCCCCTAGTCTCCACATTCCGGCACCTGTTCGGGTCACAGAGGGAGAATTCAGAATGTCCAATTCACCTAACAGCACGTCTTTCAGGAATTGTGGGAGGAAACCGGAGCACCCGGAGGAAACCCACGCAGACACGGGGAGAACGTGCAGACTCCGCACAGACAGTGACCCAAGCAGGGAATCGAACCTGCGTCCTTGGCGCTGAGAAACAACAGTGCTAACCACTGTGCTACCGTGTCGCTCCGGTACATTCCAGTGTCTGCCTGGCGATCCCTGTAGGTTAGCTGGCCATTCCATCTCACAGGCCCATATATCCTTTAGAGTAGTGATGGTTAGGGGGGCAGTAATGGAGATGGTGAGTGATGACGGGTCGCTCACTGGATAAGCTGTCCTACAAGGCAGCCTCTCACCTCTAGCCCCGTTCCCTGCCACCTCTAAGGATGACCCCAGGTGGAACGTTCAGTTGTCCTGGAAGCCCTGCCCCATGCCATCCTCCAACACCCACACCACCAACCTCCCACATTCCCCAGCCGGTACACCCTCTACACCCAGCGTAGCCCTTCCCCCACACCCTTCAGGCAGAGGGGTGAGGCACGTTGTAATGTTGGTGAAAAGGTGTTCAATAGTGACTGGTGTCTAACTTCCTTATTTTACATGGCATACCACTCCAACTAGGTATGACCGCAGACAGGACCTCAGACGTGCAGGCGGCCTGCTGCGTATCTCTGACCTAAGATTCCTTTGGCGGCCGTCCACTGGAGCGACTGGACTTGGGTGGGCCAGGCCGACTTTCGAGTGTCACAGGTGCTGAGGTGACATCCTGTCCTTCCCGCTGCCCATTAGATGTGCCAGTTTCGGGGAGGGGGATGGGGGGGGGGGGGGGGGGGGGAATTCAGACATGCTGAGGTGTTCCAGCACCTCCCTTGCAGGAGGCACCAGCATAGGCCCCGTCACTTCCTCCTCCCTCGGGTAGCTCGATGGTCCCCGGGCTACTCCCTGGGACGAAGATGAGGCCGGGGTGAGCTTCAGAAGCACCACCGTCACCTGGCGATGCCCGTCCTGGAGGATCACTCTCGTCTGAAGCAAGGTCTCGATGCCGTCAACCATGGAGCACAGAGACTGGGCCATGTCTCATGACCCTCAGCACCTCAGTCATGTCCCTCTGTGATTGGCCCAGGTCAGTCAGCGGTCGGCCAATGGTCATGATGCCCTCAGTCATGACCCTTTGTGGCTGGGCCAAGCTCTGGAGCACCACAGCAATGTCCATGTGGGCCTGTACATGGCTGCCTGTGTCTGGGCTCCCCTGTCCTGAGCCTCAGTCATCGACCGCTCAGTGTGCCCCAAACCTTGGACATCTTGTCCCAGTGATATTCTGACCCAAGACTTCCACCGTGGACGCCACTGGCTCAGTGTTGGTTTGGGTACCATGTATTGTCGGCACCATGCCTTGCACCTGTTGGCGGTTGGACTCCTCCAGCTGCACTTCATAGAATCGTAGAAACTACAGCAAGGAGACAGGACCTTCAGCTCAAACTGGTCCATGCCAACTAAAAACCCAATTTGCCTGCATTTGACCCATTTCCCTACAAACCTTCCTATCCATATATCTGTCCAAATATCTTTTAAATGTCACTGCCCCAACCTCAACCACTTCCTCCAGCAGCTCATTCCACATACATACCACCCTCCGTAAAAACGTTGCTCCTCAGGTTTCCATTAATTCTTTCCCCTGTTAACTTAAACCTATGCCCTCCAATTCTCGATTCTCCAACCCTGGGAAAAAGACCGAGTTCCCTATCCATGATCTTATACACCTCTATAAAAATCACCCCTCAGTTTCCTACGCTCCAAAGAAAACAGTCCTACCCTGTCCAATCTCTCCATATAACTCAGTCCCTCGAGTCCTGGCAACGACCTTGTAAATCTCTTCTGCCCACTCTCCAGTTTAATAACGTCTTTCCTATAGCAAGGCAGCCAAAACTGAACACAATACTCCAGGTACGGCCTTACCAATGTCCTGTACAACTGCAACATACTTTCCAACTTCTATACTCAATGCCCTGACTGATGAAAGTCGTGCATTGTGGGTCTGAGGAATCGGATGATCTCCTATGGGACTGCTTAGAGTCAATGGACTGGTCAGTATTTAAAAACTCTGCGACCAGCCTGAACGAGTACGCCACTACAGTAACTGACTTCTTTAGTAAGTGTGTAGAAAACTGTGTGCTAAAGAAGCAAATCCTTGTGTTTCCCAACTGGAAACCCTGGATGAACAGGGATATCCCCAGCTTGCTGAAGTCTAGGTCTGGGGCGTTCAAGTCAGGCGACCCTGACCTCTACAAGAAAGCCAGATATGATCTAAAGAAATCCATCAAAGATGCCAAAAGACAGTCCTGGACCAAGCTCGAGTCCCAGGCTAGCCACACGGATTCTCGCCGTCTATGGCAAAGTCTGCAAGACATAAAGGGCTACAAGATGAAGACATGTAAAATCGCCGGCTCCAACTCACCGCTCCCTGATGAGTTCAACGCATTGCCCGCTTTGAGCAAGAGGTCAGCGAGAGTGAGCCCTCCACCCCAGAAGCCGTGGATGAACTTGTATCTGAGATCACCACTGCAGACGTCAGAGCAGCCTTCTCGAAGGTCCATCCACGGAAAGCCACTGGCCCGGATGGGGTACCCGGATGAGCACTCAGGTCTTGCGCGGATCAGCTGGCGGGGGTTTTCGCAGACATCTTCAACCTCTCTTTACAACAATCTGAAGTCCCGATCTGCTTCAAGAAGACGACCATCATCCCTGTACCCAAAAAATGTCAAGCAGCATGCCTTAATGACTACCGTCCAGTGCCTCTGACATCCATCACCATGAAGTGCTTCGAAAGGTTAGTCATGGCACGAATCAACTCCAGCCTCCCGGATTGCCTTGATCCACTACAGTTCGCCTACTGCTGCAACAGGTCCACAGCAGACGCCATCCCCATGGCCCTGCACTCTACCCTGGAACACCCAGATAACAAAGACACCTATGTCAGACTCCTATTTATCGACTACAGCTCAGCCTTCAACACCATCATTCCTACGAAACTCATCTCCAAACTCCGTGGCCTTGGCCTCGGCTCCTCCCTCTGCAATTGGATCCTGAACTTTCTAACTCACAGGCCACAATCAGTAAAGATAGGCAACAACACCTCCTCCACGATCATCCTCAACACCGGTGCCCCACAAGGCTGTGTCCTGAGCCCCCTACTATACTCCTTATACACTTATGACTGTGTGGCCAAATTCCCCTCCAACTCGATTTTCAAATTTGCTGATGACACCACCGTAGTGGGTCGGATTTCAAACAATGACGAGACAGAGTACAGGAATGAGATAGAGAGTCTGGTGAACTGGTGCGACGACAATAATCTCTACCTCAATGTCAACAAAATGAAGGAGATTGTCATCGACTTCAGGAAGCGTAGAGGAGAACATGCCCCTGTCTACATCAATGGGAATGAAGTAGAAAGGGTCGAGAGCTTCAAGTTTTTAGGTGTTAGATCACCAACAACCTGTCCTGGTCCCCCCATGCCGACACTATAGTTAAGAAAGCCCACCAATGACTCTACTTTCTCAGAAGACTAAGGAAATTTGGCATGTCAGCTATGACCCTCACCAACTTCCACAGATGCACCATAGAAAGTATTCTTTCTGGTTGTATCACAGCTTGGTATGGAGCCTGCCCTGCCCAAGACCGCAGGATACTACAAAAGGTCGTGAATGTAGCCCAGTCCATCCCGCAAACCAGCCTCCCATCCATTGACTCTGTCTACAATTCCCGCTGCCTCGGAAAGGCAGCCAGCATAATTAAGGACCACACGCACCCCGGACATACTCTCTCCCACCTTCTTCCGTCAGGAAAAAGATACCAAAGTTTGCGGTCACGTACCAACCGACTCAAAAACAGTTTCTTCCCTACTGCCATCAGACTTTTGAATGGACCTACCTCGTATTAAGTTGATCTTTTCTCTACACCTTGCTATAACTGTAACATTATATTCTGCAGTCTCCTTCCTTCCCTCTGTATGGTATGCATTGTTTGTACAGCATGCAAGAAACAATACTTTTCACTGTATACCAATACATGTGACAATAATAAATCAAATCAAATGAAGGCCAGCATGCCAAAATCCTTCTTCACTGCCCTATCTACCTGTGACTCCAGCTTCAGAGAACTGTGCACCTGAATTCCAAGATCCCTCTGTTCCACGATATTCCCTAAGGTCGTACCATTCACCGTGAAAGTCCTACCTTGATTTGACTTTACAAAGTGCAACACCTCACACTCTGTGTTGAACTCCATTTGCCATTTCTTGGCCCACTTCCCCAGCTGATCAAGATCCTGCTGCAACTTTTGATAACCTTCCTCACTGTCCACCACCTATTTTAGTGTCATCTGCAAACTTACTGTTCATGCCTGGTACATTCTCATCCAAATCGTTGATATAGATAACAAACAGCAATGGGCCCAGCACTGACCCTTGAGGCACACCACCAGTCACAGGCCTCCAGTCCGACAAGCATCCTTCCACCATTACCCTCTGCTTCCGACCATCAAGCCAATTGTTTAATCAATTTACCAGCTTTCCCTGGATCCCATGTAATCTAACCTTCCAGAGCAGCCTACCATGTGGAACTTTATCAAAGGCCTTACTGAAGTCCATATAGACTACGTCTACAGCCCTGCCCTCATCAACCTTCTTTAACAAATTTGTAAGGCATGATCTCCCCTGGACAGAACCGTGCTGACTACTCTTAATAAAACCATGTCTTTCCAAATGCCTGTATATCTTATTGTACGAAGTCTTACAACACCAGGTTAAAGTCCAACAGGTTTGTTTCGATGTCACTAGCTTTCGGAGCGCTGCTCCTTCCTCAGGTGAATGAAGAGGTATATCTTATAACACAGAATCCTCTCTAGTAACTTACTCACCACAGATGTTAGTCTTACCAGTCTATAATTCCCAGATTTGTCTTTGCAACCCTTATTAAATACGGGCACAACATTTGCTCCCCTCCGGTCTTCTGCTATCTCATCTGTGGCTAACGATGATGCAAATATCTCAGCCAGGGTTGCCGCAATTTCTTCTCTAGCCTCACACAGTTTTCTTGGATACACCTGGTCAGGGCCAGGAGATTTATCCACCTTCATACATTTTAATGCGTCCATCACCTCCTCTATTGTAATGCGAACTGTCTCCAATATATTGCCACTAACCTTCCCAGGTTCCCAAGTCTTTATGGCTTTCTCCATGGTAAACACAGAGGAGAAATATTCATTGAGAACCTCGCCCATCTCCTGCCGTTCCACACATATGTGTCCACTTTCATCCTTGAGGGGGTCCAATTCTCTCTCTAGTTATTCTTTTGCCTTTAATATGCTTAAAGAATCCCTTTGGATTCACCTTATCCTCTCAGCCAAAGCTACCTGTTTGCCCTCCTAATTTCCTTCTCGAGTATTCCCCTGTGTCCCCTGTACACCTCCAGGGAATCCCTCGATTCCAGCTGCTTGTACCAGAGCCATGCCTCCATTTTCCTGGCCAAAACCTCAATACGTTTTGTCATCCAGGGTTCCCGACTCCTGCCCTTCACCCTAACAGGAATATATAGACCCTGAACTCTAGCTATTTCACTTTTAAAGGCCTCCCACTTGCCTTAGGTTTCTTTGCCCTCAAACAAGCCACTCCAATCAAGCCTTTCAAGCGCCTGTCTAATGCCTTCAAAATTCACCTTGCCCCAATTTAGAACTTGCACTTGTCGACTAGTTTTGTCCCTTTCGATAACTATTTTAAAATTAACTGAACTATGATCACTGATCCCAAAATGATCCGCCATCACCTCAGTCACTTGCCCTGCCGCTTTTCCCAAGAGTAGGTCAGGTTTTGCCCTTTCCTGAGTAGGACCGTCCACATACTGCCTGAGGAAACTTTCCTGATCACACTTAACAAATTCCACCCCATCTAAGCCGTCAAAACTATGGCGGCCCCAGTCCATGTTTGCAAAATTAAAATCTCCGACAATGACAAGGCTGTTACTCCTCTGCAAGTCTCTCCTGCATATTTGTTCTTCTAATTCCCATTGACTTTTTGCCACCTAATGATACCTCAACTCATGAGGCCACCGGTCAGGCTTTAATCCCGCCCATCAAGGCGCTGTCGTCCCCACCACCACCTCTCCGGTGGTCGACCAGGATCAGACGCAAGCCACAGAGACTGGACTTATGAACATTTGTTCTGTTTGCTATGTTCTGTGTTCTCGCATTAGACACCTGTTTTCACATGTACATATGTTCACATCCACTGCATGTATTTATGTTAATATTGGCCTATTCTTGTAAATACATTCACATATGTCATCCAAACATTAAAAAAAGGGAGAAATGTCATGATATGCAGACACACACATAATGATATACAGACAAGCAGCTAATGGACACAGAGAACAGGACATGACCAATAAGCAGTCAGGACACTCAGGGGTGGTATCTGACTATAAAAGACACGAGGCACTCACACTCTGCCTCTTTCCACTGATGAACATCGAGAGAGTCAGTCAAGGGTGTTGTTACAATCTCACACCTCCACCACGTGGCTAAGAGCTAGTCTGGTTCAGTCAGACAGAGTAACCACACTTAAGTTAGCAGAGAGTCGAACTCACAGAGAACTGTGCTAACTGTGCTATTCGTTCAATAAACATGTTTGAACTAACTTCAAGGTCTGGAGTTTCCCCTGGCTTTTCCCCAGGGTAGAGGGGTCAATTACTAGGGGGCATAGGTTTAAGGTGAGAGGGGCAAAGTTTAGAGTAGATGTACGAGGCAAGTTTTTTACGCAGAGGGTAGTGGGTGCCTGGAACTCACTACCGGAGGAGGTAGTGGAGGCAGGGACGATAGGGACATTTAAGGGGCATCTTGACAAATATATGAATAGGATGGGAATAGAAGGATACGGACCCAGGAAGTGTAGAAGATTGTAGTTTAGTCGGGCAGTATGGTCGGCACGGGCTTGGAGGGCCGAAGGGCCTGTTCCTGTGCTGTACATTTCTTTGTTCTTTGTTGTTCTTTGGAGTATCTTTCTGATCTAAGCTGCATCCAGTTGCAGCCAGTGTTAGACCAGTTAACCAACACGACATCCCCCACCCCCAACCCTCCAAGTGAGGATCCCCCCAGGTGGCCCCCAACCCTCCCACCATCCACCTCTCTCCACCCAACACTTCAACTCTCCCTCCATCCCTACCCTTGTAGCTGTGAACCACTAACGTTGGCTAACGATGCCCCCTCTGTGTCTCCTCAGGAAAAGCTCTTCCATAATCGTCATGAGAGGGCCCGGACTGGCGGTGGGGTGCCGGACTTGAGAAGTCTCACCTCCCTCGAGGAGTGGGCCCTGGAGGTGACCGTGCGACCGAGGACAGGGCGCTCACCCACGCGGAGGCTGGCGGAAGCCGCAGTGCTGAGGAACCACCAGGCTCCACCCGGGGGACCTGTCAAACGTGAGTTGTTATTGCCTTACTGACTGACCCATCCCTCCCACTGACCACATGTCCACTCTCCCGCAGGTCCTCCAGCCAACGGCACCGGCCCATCCCGGGCGGCCCCCTCTCCTGACTCCGAGGAGAACACCTCGGAAGAGAGCTCCAAGGATGCCACCAATATAGTCGCGGCACAGCTGTCATCCCCACCCTCCGCCAGCGCAGAGACACACACCTCGGTGGGACATGTTAGTGGTCAGGCCTATGGGGCACAATCTGGTGAACACGACACAGCTGCTGATGTACATCTGGTGGAGGCAGGAACCCTCAGGCGAGACATCAGTCAGAGGGCTGCTGGATACCAGGGCCCAGCTGGGTCCCAGTCTGATGCTGCGCCCCGGCCTAGAGTTTCCCGGAGCTGATGGAGAGGTTAGAGAGCGGCCGGGACATTCAGAGGGAAATGTCAGCTTCACTCCAGCAGATCCATAGCTAACTGGAGGGGTCCCACAGGCCACGGGCGCGGGAGTTGGCGTCGGCAATGAGTGCCACCGAGGCCAACATTGCCAGGATGGTGACCGCAGTGGAGAACCTGTTGCACAATGTCGGCACCATGAGTGAAGCTTTCCAAAGCGTCACGCAGTCGGTGAGAGTGGCCACCGGCTCTCCGAGTTCCACCCCTCTGATGAGGCTCTGGCTCGGGGTCAGCACACGGGACAGGGCGGCACAGCCGTGCATGTGCTGTCAACAGGTGAGCCGGTGCATCCTGTTGGTCTTGGTCCATGTCAAACACAATGTAGTGTTCCGCCCGGGCATACATGGCATTCGTGACTTGTCGGATGCACCTGTGGGCTATGGCCTGCGAGATGCCACACAGGTCCCTGCTCGAGACCTGGGATGATCCCAAGCCGTAAAGGTTCAGGGCTGCAGTGACGTTGCAGCAGCAGGTGACCGGGGGGGCACAGTAGCACAGTGGGCAGCACTGTTGCTTCACAGCGCCATGTCCCAGGCTCGATTCCTGGCTTGGGTCACTGTCAGTGTGGAGGCTGCACGTGCCGCACTGTCTCCTTGTCGAGGCGGAGCCTCCCGCGGCACAGGCTGTTGAGGCGGAGCCTCCCGCGGCACATGCTGTTGAGACGGAGCCTCCCGCGGCACAGGCTGTAGAGACGGAGCCTCCCGCGGCACAGGCTGGTGAGGCGGAGCCTCCTGCGGCACAGGCTGTTGAGGCGGAGCCTCCCGCGGCACAGGCTGTTGAGGCGGAGCCTCCCGCGGCACAGGCTGGTGAGGCGGAGCCTCCTGCGGCACAGGCTGGTGAGGCGGAGCCTCCTGCGGCACAGGCTGTTGAGACGGAGCCTCCCGCGGCACAGGCTGGTGAGGCGGAGCCTCCTGCGGCACAGGCTGTTGAGGCGGAGCCTCCTGCGACACAGGCTGGTGAGGCGGAGCCTCCTGCGGCACAGACTGGTGAGGCGGAGCCTCCTGCGGCACAGGCTGTTGAGACGGAGCCTCCTGCGGCACAGGCTGGTGAGGCAGAGCCTCCTGCGGCACAGGCTGGTGAGGCGGAGCCTCCTGCGGCACAGGCTGTTGAGACGGAGCCTCCCGCGGCACAGGCTGGTGAGGCGGAGCCTCCTGCGGCACAGGCTGGTAAGGCGGAGCCTCCTGCGGCACAGGCTGTTGAGGTTGAGCCTCCCGCGGCACAGGCTGTTGAGGCGGAGCCTCACCCGGCACAGGCTGTTGAGGCGGAGCCTCCCCGGCACAGGCTGTTGAGACGGAGCCTCCCGCGGCACAGGCTGTTGAGGCGGAGCCTCCCGCGGCACAGGCTGTTGAGGCGGAGCCTCCCGCGGCACAGGCTGTTGGGACGGAGCCTCCCGGGGCACAGGCTGTTGAGACGGAGCCTCCCGCGGCACAGGCTGTTGAGGCGGAGCCTCCCGCGGCACAGGCTGTTGAGGCGGAGCCTCCCTCGGCACAGGCTGTTGAGGCGGAGCCTCCCGCGGCACAGGCTGTTGAGGCGGAGCCTCCCCCAGCACAGGCTTTTGAGGCGGAGTCTCCCGCGGCACAGGCTGTCGAGGCGGAGCCTCCCGCGGCACAGGCTGGTGAGGCGGAGCCTCCTGCGGCACAGGCTGGTGAGGCGGAGCCTCCTGCGGCACAGGCTGTTGAGGTTGAGCCTCCCGCGGCACAGGCTGTTGAGGTTGAGCCTCCCGCGGCACAGGCTGTTGAGGCGGAGCCTCCCCCGGCACAGGCTGTTGAGGCGGAGCCTCCCGCGGCACAGGCTGTTGAGACGGAGCCTCCCGGGGCACAGGCTGTTGAGGCGGAGCCTCCCTCGGCACAGGCTGTTGAGGCGGAGCCTCCCTCGGCACAGGCTGTCGAGGCGGAGCCTCCCTCGGCACAGGCTGTTGAGGCAGAGCCTCCCTCGGCACAGGCTGTTGAGGCGGAGCCTCCCGCGGCACAGGCTGTTGAGACGGAGCCTCCCGCGGCACAGGCTGTTGAGGCGGAGCCTCCCTCGGCACAGGCTGTTGAGGCGGAGCCTCCCTCGGCACAGGCTGTTGAGACTGAGCCTCCCGCGGCACAGGCTGTTGAGGCGGAGCCTCCCGCGGCACAGGCTGTTGAGGCGGAGCCTCCCTCGGCACAGGCTGTTGAGGCGGAGCCTCCCGCGGCACAGGCTGTCGAGGCGGAGCCTCCCTCGGCACAGGCTGTTGAGGCGGAGCCTCCCTCGGCACAGGCTGTTGAGGCGGAGCCTCCCCCGGCACAGGCTGTCGAGGCGGAGCCTCCCTCGGCACAGGCTGTTGAGGCGGAGCCTCCCGCGGCACAGGCTGTTGAGGCGGAGCCTCCCTCGGCACAGGCTGTTGAGGCGGAGCCTCCCGCGGCACAGGCTGTCGAGGCGGAGCCTCCCTCGGCACAGGCTGTTGAGGCGGAGCCTCCCTCGGCACAGGCTGTTGAGGCGGAGCCTCCCCCGGCACAGGCTGTCGAGGCGGAGCCTCCCTCGGCACAGGCTGTTGAGGCGGAGCCTCCCGCGGCACAGGCTGTTGAGGCGGAGCCTCCCCGGCACAGGCTGTTCGTCATTCGTTCAAAGGACCAGCGCCATCTGTCCACCCTGGGCCGTTGTGGGACTCTCCCTCTGGGTCCCTCCCTAGCCTAATGGGCATCAGGGTCCTCGGGGGGGGGGGGGGGGTTCGGCACATGTGCCGTCACCTCGAGCACCTCCAGACGCTGCTGCTGCTGCTGCCTTCTCCGGCATCTGGCCGCGTCGCGTAGCACCAGCACCAACAGCCCTGCCACAGCGTTCACTGTCTGTTAAGGGAGACGGTGTTAGACTGACAAACAGCAGTGGCTCCTACCCCAGGACCCTGCAATCCCCCACTGATCACTCTCCCCTTCTCCCCTACGCGGAACACCCTGCCCACATACCCCAGGCTGCAGCGGGCCCCCCTCACCCGGACCCAGACCCTGTACCCAGGACACCTGCTCACAACGTCGACTAGACTGGCCGTTGATCCCCTCCCCGTGGCACTCACCCATCCTGTGGCCATGGACATGTCCCCCCGGAGCTGTATCCCACCCCCTGGGTGATTGGATGTGGTGTTGCCTCCCACACTGTCCAGGTATCTAGGTGTGATTGATGCTAGACAATGACTCCCACCCACCCGCCAGGCATGGTCGTGTCCCCCGGAGCTGTGTCCTACCCCCTGGGTGTTCGGGTGTTGCGTGTGTGTGGCTGCCGACTACGGTGCTCAGGCACAGTGTCCAGGCATCAAGGTGTGATTGGGATTCTAGGCAATGACTCCCACATGCTACATGACCCGCCCACCCACAGGAACCCACTTGGGTTGTGTCAAGTGCTCACTTAACCAGGATTGTGAGTGGGGGGGTGTGTGCTGCCTGTGCAGTCGGTGCTTTTCCTTTTGGGGCATTGGGGGCTCGATTTGATTTCCCGTGTCCTCTACGTATCTTTGGCCGCTTTCATTTAATTCTTGCCAATCGGGAGCATCTTCCTCATCTAAATCCTGCCCGAAAGTGTACCTGAAGCCATTCTGTACTGAGAGTAGCGAGAGTAACTTTTCTATCTTCTGTCGGCATTTAGCATGGTCAACGGTACTCTGCCTCTGTTCCTTAGTGGAGCTGTGGTGCGCTGTCAAAGCTGCTTTTAGATCTGCGCATTTGCTAGTCAGCTGGGCGATCTGTTGTTCTGTTTCCTCTCTTACCAGGACTGCGCGCTGTGTATCTTGGTAGGCTTTATCGTACTGGGTCTGGAAGCTACTAAGGTGAACTAGACAAGATTGATGTGCACGTTTTACATCGGCCAGTTCCTTATCCTTAGCTGCTAACTGTTCCCGGAGTTGCTCAATTATCTTCTCACTTTTGTTACTGTTTCCCTCGTTCTTTTCTTCCTTCTCAATTAACTGCCTACGGAGCGTCTTCACGACCTCCTCTATGCCTCACAACTGTGCCAAACACATTGCCATCGGCTTTCTGACATTCCCTATATTTTTCTTGTGGACCTCGCTTAGGTTCTCCCACCAAGTTTGTCCTATCTTCCCTGGACCTGACTCATCATTAGCGCAAAAATTGGTCTTGAACTTGGCTGGCTGTTCCTGCTACAATTGGGTTGGCACAGGCCGGATCCAAAAGAGACAGAACACATGGCTGTGCTCTCTTTTATCCCTCTGGGATTTCGTGCTCTTTGGGGCGGTCCTTAACCTTGGACCCAATAGTTCAACAGGGCTCTGATCACTGTCTTCGATTTCGGCCAATAAAGGGGCGGGTGCCTTGGTTGCTGGGCGGGTCCTTAGCGGTCATTGACCTTGGCAGTTGGGTTTTCTGAGTAAAGGGAGTGGCGCCGATCAGTCTGTGGCTGTACCGGTTTCTTGATTGGAGTTCTATTGTCCTGGGAAAATGGACCAATGAAATGTAAACGAACGGGGGGTTTCGATCAGGTCTAGTTACCTGTGTTTCAAATACACATAAGCTCTGAGTCCTGGGTTGACCATAACTCCCATAGTCCTTTGCAGGTGGCCATCTTAGATGGCTACAACAGGAATGAACAGTTGCTGTCGTTCCCCCATGAGTTCCTTGAATGTTTGCCATTGCATCAATGTGCTGTCTCACCTTTCAGGATTTGTATGTCCAGATAGCAAGGCCTCCCTGTTCATCTATGCTAATCAAAATGGTGCTATTTATACCATGCTGTCTCTCCATACTCGTCCACCCAAAGTGCATCACTTCACATTTAACCAGACTGAACTCCATCTGCCATTCAGCTCAGCACTCTGTGTTATCCTGAAGCCTGGAACTCTCTTCAGCACCATCCACTGCCGGGTTTCGTATTATCTGTAATCTTAAATCCCTCTGGCTGAGTTTATGGTCATCTGCTCTAGTATGAACATGCAAATTGGGAGTAGGAGTAGGCCACCCGGTCCCTCTAGCCTGCACCGCCATTCAATAAGATCATGGCTGATCTGATTGGAAACTCAACCCCATATTTCTACCTACCCCCAATAATCTTTCTTGTGGATCAGAAATCTATGTGGCTCCGACTTCCGGGTGCGGCTATGCAGAGCTAGGTCGCATATTCGGCAGCTCCTGCTTGGAATGGACTTTTGGGCTCTTTTACAGGGCCCCCACGGCATTTGTTTGCATTTCCCGGTGTGGGAAGAAGGCTGCAACATTCCCCCGACAGTGTCCCCCAGGAAGGGTATGTCTCTTGGTTGCCAGACACGGCAGAAACAGTAAAAGATTTGGCTGCAACTGCAGGATAATCAGGGCCTCTTCCAGCATGCAGGCGGGGGAAGGGCAAGCTTAAAGCTGCAAGCTGACCTGAGGGCCTGTATCAAAGGTGAATTCTAGCAGCAGAGGGAACAACTGTGAAAAGATCTCATCAAGGCCACTGAAGGGACTTCCGGTTGCGGTGATGCCTAGCTAGCCGCACGCTTCGGCGGCTCCAGGTCCGACGGACCTTCGGGCTCTTTTAAGAGCCCCAACGGGGAATTTTTCGACGACGCAACCCGGTGTGGGGTGTGTGAGAAGGGAGTCCCCCCCAAACGAAGGAGGAAAAAACCGGCGGCGGCGGCTGCAGCGCGAGGAATCGTCGACCAAAGGGTCAGAAAGAGAGAAGTACAAGATGGCGGCGGAGAAAGCGCAGGCGACATGGGGGCCTGAGCAGGATGAAATTGTGAGACGGTGCGTGGAGCTGCTGAAGAGGGAGGTGCTGACCCCAATGCTAAAGACCCAGGAGACAGAGCTCCGCGTGGTGGAGCAGAAGGTGACAGATATTGAGGACGAGATCCTGGGCCTGGCGGTTAAGACACAGACGCACGAGGCACTTCATAAAAAGTGTACTGAAAGGATCGAGGCCCTAGAAAACGGAGCGCGAAGGAAGAACCTTCGGATACTGGGTCTCCCTGAGGGTGTGGAAGGAGTGGACTGTGGAGCGTACGCAAGTACGATGCTGAGCTCACTGATGGGTGCTGAGGCCCCTACGGGCCCCTTGGAGGTGGAGTGGGCAAATCGGATTCCCGCGAGAAGACCAAAAGCGGGAGAACCACCCAGGGCGATAATCGTGCGATTTTACCGCCTTAAGGATAGAGAAGAGGTCCTGAGATGGGCTAAAAAGGTGCGGAGTAGCAGATGGGAGAATGCAGTGGGACGGGTATACCAGGATTGGAGTGCGGAGGTGGCGAGAAGGAGGGCGAGCTTCAACCAAGCCAAAGAGGTGTTGCATAAATGGAAGGTGAAGTTCGGGATGCTGCAGCCGGCAAGACTATGGGTCACGTATCAGGAGAGACACCATTATTTCGAGACGGCGGAGGAAGCATGGACCTTCATCAAAGAAGAGAAATTGGATCGGAACTGAGGGACTGATGCTGCAGGAAATGTTATTGTTAATGTTATGGTTGAAGTTAATTGAGAAGTAAATTGGGAAGGGGGGAGACATTGGGGAAATGTGGGCGCCGGTGAGGGGGGAAAGACGGGACATAGTTGGAGAATGGGGAAGGGGAGGAGGAGGGGAAAGGGAGCTGCGCCATAAGAGGCGGGTCAGGTAAAGGGATGTTCCCGCGCCAGAAAGAATAAGGCGGGAAGACAGGCGCAAGGCGGATGGGAGTTCCCCACACGGGGGGTCGAGGAGTGAGCAGGAGTAGCCGGGGTCAGTTGAAGTCAGCTGACTTACGGAAGTAATATGGGGGGAGCAATCATGCTAGAAAGAGATCTAGCGGGGGGGGAGGGGGGGGGACAACTGGGTTGCTGCTGCGGAAATCCAAAAGGAAATGGCTAAAGAGTGGGTGGGCGGGGATGGTGTGCGACGCTGGGGGAGCGAGCGGGAGCGCGGAGGCGGGATATGGGACTGTCCTAGAGAAGGTAATGGCTAGTCGACACGGGAGGGGGGCAGGTAGCCCCCTAGTGAGGCTGATCACATGGAACGTGAGAGGCCTGAACGGACCGATAAAAAGGGCCCGAGTGCTCGCGCATTTGAAAGGACTAAGGGCAGACGTGGTTATGCTCCAAGAGACGCACCTAAAGGTGGCGGACCAAGTTAGGTTAAGGAAAGGATGGGTGGGACAGGTGTTCCACTCAGGCCTGGATGCAAAGAATAGAGGGGTGGCCATTTTGGTGGGGAAACGGGTAGCATTTGAAGCAAAGAACATCGTAGCAGATAGCGGAGGTAGATATGTAATGGTGAGTGGCAGGCTGGAGGGAATGGAGGTCGTGTTGGTTAATGTGTATGCCCGAAACTGGGACGATGCAGGATTTATGAGACGGATGCTGGGGCGTATACCGGACCTGGAGGTAGGAAACTTGATTTTAGGAGGGGACTTTAATACGGTGCTGGACCCGGGGCTAGATAGATCCAGCTCAAGGACCGGAAGAAGGCCGGCAGCGGCCAAGGTACTTAAGGGGTTTATGGACCAAATGGGGGGAGTGGATCCATGGCGATTTCTTAGACCTAGGGCTAGGGAGTTTTCCTTCTTCTCTCATGTCCATAAAGTGTACTCCCGGATAGATTTTTTTGTTTTGGGAAGGTCGTTGATCTCTAGGGTGGAAGAAGCTGAGTACTCAGCCATAGTGGTTTCGGATCATGCCCCACATTGGGTGGACCTGGAACTAGGAGAGGAAAGGGAGCAGAGAACACTCTGGCGATTAGATGTGGGACTGATGGCGGATGAGGGCGTGTGTGCAAGAGTGCGGGGGTGTATTGAGAGATACCTGGAGGTCAATGACGACAGCAAGGTCCCTGTGGGAGTGGTATGGGAAGCACTAAAAGCGGTGGTCAGAGGAGAGCTGATCTCCATTGGGGCCCACAAAAGGAAAACAGAGGCCAAGGAAAGGGAAAGATTACTGAGGGAGATTTTAAGGGTGGATAGGGAATTTGCAGAGTCCCCGGAGGAGGAATTGTACAGGGAGAGGAGACGCCTCCAGACGGAATTTGACCTTCTGACCACCAGAAAGGCGGAGGTACTGTGGAGGAAGGCACAGGGGAGGAGGTATGAATATGGGGTAAAGGCTAGTCGCCTGTTGGCTCATCAATTGTGAAAGAGGGCAGCAGCGAGGGAGATAGGAGGAATTAGAGACGAAAGGGGAGACACGGTGCGAAGGGCAGGAAAGATAAATGAGGTGTTCAAGACCTTCTATGAGGAACTGTATAGGTCTCAACCCCCAGAGGGAGAGGAGGGGATGCGGCAGTTCCTGGACCAATTGAGGTTCCCGAAAGTGGAGGAGCGGGGGGTGGTAGGCCTGGGGGCACCGATTGGGGTGGACGAGGTTATTAAGGGACTGGGAAGCATGCAAGCAGGGAAGGCCCTGGGACCAGACGGGTTCCCGGTGGAATATTACAGAAAATATGTGGACTTGTTGGCCCCGTTGATGGTGAGGACGTTCAATGAGGCCAGGGAAGGGGGGACTCTACCCCCGACGATGTCGGAGGCGACGATATCGTTATTTTTGAAGAGGGATAAAGATCCGTTGCAGTGCGGGTCCTATAGACCCATTTCATTATTGAACGTGGACGCCAAATTGTTGGCAAAGGTATTGGCATCGAGGATAGAGGACTGTGTCCCGGGGGTGGTGCACGAAGACCAGACAGGGTTCGTAAAAGGGAGACAACTGAATGCTAACGTGCGACGACTATTAGGGGTGATAATGATGCCCCCAGTGGAGGTGGAGGCAGAGATAGTGGCGGCAATGGACGCAGAGAAGGCATTTGATAGGGTGGAGTGGGAGTATTTATGGGAAGTGTTAAGGAGGTTTGGGTTTGGGAACGGGTTTATTAGCTGGGTTAGACATCTTTATGGGGCTCCAACGGCAAGCGTAGTTACAGGTCGACATTGATCGGAGTATTTCCGACTATATAGGGGAGCAAGACAGGAATGCCCGCTGTCTCCATTGTTGTTCGCGTTGGCAATTGAACCTCTGGCCATGGCGTTGAGAGACTCCAGGAAATGGAGAGGGGTGATTAGAGGGGGAGAAGAACACCGAGTCTCGTTATACGCGGATGACCTATTGTTATACATGTCGGACCCAGCGGGGGGGATGATAGAGGTTATGCAAACTTTGAGGGGGTTCTGGGATTTCTCGGGGTATAGGCTAAACATGGGGAAGAGTGAATTATTTGTGATACATCCAGGGGACCAGGGGTTAAAGTCCAACAGGTTTGTTCCGATGTCACTAGCTTTCGGAGCGCTGCTCCTTCCTCAGGTGAATGAAGAGGTCTGTTCCAGAAACACATATGTAGACAAATTCAAAGATGCCAAACAATGCTTGGAATGCGAGCATTAGCAGGTGATTAAATCTTTACAGATCCAGAGATGGGGTAACCCCAGGTTAAAGAGGTGTGAATTGTACCAAGCCAGGGCAGTTGGTAGGATTTCGCAGGCCAGATGGTGGGGGATGAATGTAATGCGACATGAATCCCAGGTCCCGGTTGAGGCCGCACTCATGTGTGCGGAACTTGGCTATAAGTTTCTGCTCGGCGATTCTGCGTTGTCGCGGGTCCTGAAGGCCGCCTTGGAGAACGCTTACCCGGAGATCAGAGGCTGAATGCCCTTGACTGCTGAAGTGTTCCCCGACTGGAAGGGAACATTCCTGCCTGGTGATTGTTGCGCGATGTCCGTTCATTCGTTGTCGCAGCGTCTGCATGGTCTCGCCAATGTACCATGCTTCGGGACATCCTTTCCTGCAGCGTATGAGGTAGACAACGTTGGCCGAGTCGCAGGAGTATGTACCATGTACCTGGTGGGTGGTGTTCTCACGTGTAATAGTGGTATCCATGTCGATGATTTGGCACGTCTTGCAGAGATTGCCATGACAGGGTTGTGTGGTGTCGAGGTCACTGTTCTGAAGACTGTGGCAAAAATTAGTGGAAGACTAGAGGACTGGGAAGTCTTTAGGGGACAACAGAAAGCTACTAAAAAAGCTATAAAGAAGAGTAAGGTAGATTATGAAAGTTAACTGGCTCAGAACATAAAAGCAGATAGTAAAAGTTTCTACGAATAAAAAGACAAAAAAGAGTGGCGAAGGTAAATATTGGTCCTTTGGAAGATAAGAAGGGAGATTTAATGATAGGAGACGGGGAAATGGCTGAGGAGCTGAACAGGTTTTTTGGGTCAGTCTTCACAGTGGAGGACACAAATAACATGCCAGTGACTGATGGAAATAAAGATATGATAGGTGAGGACCTTGAGATGATTCTAATCACTAAGGAGGCAGTATTGGGCAAGCTAATGGGGCTAAAGGTTGACAAGTCTCCTGGCCCTGATGGGATACATCCCAGAGTGTTAAAAGAGATGGCTAGGGAAATTGTAAACGCACTAGTGATAATTTATCAAAATTCACTAGACTCTGGGGTGGTCCCAGAGGATTGGAAAGTAGCAAACATGACACCACTGTTTTAAAAAGGAGGTAGGCAGAAAGCGGGTAATTATAGGCCGGTGAGCTTAACTGCGGTTGTAGGGAAAATGCTGGAATCTATCATTAAGGAGGAAATAGCGGGGCACCTGGAGGGAAATTGTCCCATTGGGCAGACGCAGCATGGGTTCACAAAGGGTAGGTCGTGTCTGACTAATTTGGTAGAATTTTTTGAGGACGTTACCAGTGCAGTAGATAACGGGGAGCCAATGGATGTGGTATATCTGGATTTCCAGAAAGCTTTTGACAAGGTGCCACACAAAAGGTTGCTGCATAAACTAAAGATGCATGGCATTGAGGGTAAAGTGGTAGCATGGGTAGAGGATTGGTTAACTAACAGAAAGCAGAGAGTGGGGATAAATGGGTGTTTCTCTGGTTGGCAACCTGTAACTAGTAGGGTCCCTCAAGGATCAGTGTTGGGCCCGCAGTTGTTCACAATTTACATAGACGATTTGGAGTTGGGGACCAAGTGCAATGTGTCAAAGTTTGCAGATGACACTAAGATGAGTGGTAAAGCAAAAAGTGCAGAGGATACCGGAAGTCTGCAGAAGGACTTGGATAGGTTAGGTGAATGGGCTAGGGTCTGGCAGATGGAATTCAATGTTGCCAAGTGTGAGGCTATCCATTTTGGGAGGAATAACAGCAGAATGGATTATTATTTAAACGGTAAGATGTTAAAACATGCTGCTGTGCAGAGGGACCTGGGTGTGCTGGTGCACGAGTCGCAAAAAGTTGGTGTGCAGGTGCAACAGGTGATTAAGACGGCTAATCGAGTTTTGTCTTTCGTTGCTAGAGGGATGGAGTTCAAGGCTAGGGAGGTTATGCTGCAATTGTACAGGGTGTTGGTGAGGCCGCATCTGGAGTATTGTGTTCAGTTTTGGTCTCCTTACCTGAGAAAGGACATATTGGCACTGGAGGGAGTGCAGAGGCGATTCACTAGGTTGATCCCAGAGTTGAGGGGATTAGATTATGACGAGAGGTTGAGTAGGCTGGGACTGTACTCATTGGAGTTTAGAAGGATGCGGGGGGATCTTATTGAAACATATAAAATTATGAAGGGAATAGATAGGATAGATGCGGACAGGTTGTTTCCACTGGTCGGGGAAAGCAGAACTAGGGTGCATAGCCTCAAAATAAAGGGAAATAGATTTAGGACGGAGTGTACGAGGAACATCTTCACCCAAAGGGGTGTGAATCTCTGGAATTCCTTGCCCAGTGAAGCAGTTGAGGCTCCTTCTTTAAATGTTTTTAAGAAAAAGATAGATACCTTTCTAAAGAATAAAGGGATTTGGGGATATGGTGTACGGGCCGGAGAGTGGAGCTGAGTCCACAAAGATCAGGCATGATCTCATTAAATGGCGGAGCAGGCTCAAGGGGCCAGATGGCCTACTCCTGCTCCTAGTTCTTATGTTCTTATGTTCTACACATGATTCACTCACGGGATTTCCTTGGACACAAATGGATTCCCTCAGGGCAGCAAGGTAGCATAGTGGTTAGCACAGTTGCTTCACAGTCCAGGGTCCCAGGTTCGATTCCCGGCTTGGGTCACTGTCTGTGCGGAGTCTGCACGTTCTCCCCGTGTGTGCGTGGGTTTCCTCTGGGTGCTCCGGTTTCCTCCCACAGTCCAAAGATGTGCAGGTTAGGTGGATTGGCCATGTTAAAATTGTCCTTAGTGTCCAGGATTGCCCTTAGTGTCGGGTGGGGTTACTGGGTTATGGGGATAGGGTGGAGGTGTGGGCTTGGGTAGGGTGCTCTTTCCAAGAGCCGGTGCAGACTCGATGGGCCGAATGGCCTCCTTCTGCACTGTAAATTCTATGAAAAAAAAAAAACATTTACATGGCACCTTCATGACCGCCGGATCTCTCGAAACATTTTACAGACAAGGAATCCCTGTGGTGAAATGGGATTTCTTGAAGTAAAATAGGATTCCCTCTTGTATCATGGTGGCTATGATAGTGTCACACTCTCAGCGTGAATTTTTTCTCCTGCATATAGCTGTTGGCACCGAATATCATCCATTCTGATTTACTCCACAGAAAGTTCAAATGCAATTTATGAATCCTATTACCATATTGAAGTGTTGGGTACTCTGAAACACAGACGAACCAACACGGTTGCGATTCGTACAATGCAGTTTTATTTCTTTTAACTATTTATATAACAAACTCTGGTACTCAGCACATGGTGACTGTCTGAGTGTCTGGCTTGGAGGCCCTTGCCCTGAGCCGTCTCCTGCTGGACTGCCCAGGAAGTGTCGTGTTCCTTGTTTTGTACTGTGTATGCTCTTGACTGTGATTGGCTGTCGTGTTGTGTGTGCTAATTGGTCCGTTGATCTGTCCATCACTATGTATGTGTGTATGTGCTGTGATGTTCACTTGAATATCATGACATCCCCCCTTTTTTACAAGATTATGTGCCTACGTGGTTATAAATAGAAATGTGTACTGAGTGCAGCTAAATGTGTGTGTGTGTAATATTTACAGCATATACATGGGGCTTAACTATGTACAAGGGGCGATGTCGGGTGCGAAATAATAACGAGGTTGTACCATAACAAAGAGCGTGGAAATGTGGAACGATAAAACAAATTCCTGTAACGATAAGGACATAAACATGTTAAAACAGTGGTTGCATGAGTTCAACGTGTGAACAGTCTCATAAGTCCAGTCTAGTAGGTGGGCGACGAATTCGGGTTGACCGCCTCAAGGGTGGGTCTGGAACCACCGGCTGAGGTGCGGGCCTGGCCACGGGCGACGACGGAAGGGGCATGGTAGCAGGCAGCTCCACGAAGTCGCTATCAGGAACCACAGGAGGACACGGTGTCAGTGTAAGGTCTCGTTGCAAGCGTGGAAGTAGGCGACGAGCCCAGCGATTGCGCCTACGCACGGATCCATCAGGCATGTGAACCAGGAACGAGCGGGGTGCCACGCGTCGGAGAACTTCGGCAGGTGCTGGCCAGCCACCTTTTGGTAGGTGGATGCGGACGTTGTCTCCAGGGGCCAGGGAGGGAAGATCAGTTGCCCGTGTGTCATATGACCTCTTCTGGCGATCGCGCTGCAGTTGCATCCTATGCAGTACCGGAGCATGGTCTATTGTTGGTGCCAGGATGGAAGGCACAATGGTCCTGAGGGCGCGACCCATCAGCAGCTGGGCTGGTGAGAAACCAGTGGCTAGTGGGGCCGAGCGATAGGCCAGCAGGGCGGGGCAGAAGTCCGACCCGGCAGCAGCAGCCTTGCAGAGGAGCCGCTTGACAATGTGAACGCCCTTCTCCGCCTTTCCATTTGACTAGGGTTGCCGAGGGCTGGACGTCACGTGTGTGAAGCCATACGAGGCCGCAAACGATGACCATTCCTGGCTGGCAAAACAGGACCCATTGTCCGACATGACAGTCATCGGTGTCTTTGCAGGCCCTGATGACAGCAGACGACGTCAAATCGTGCAGGCAAATGACTTCTGGGTAGTTGGAGAAGTAGTCAACGATGATGACATAGTCCCTGCCGAGCGGCTGAAATAGGTCCACACCCACCTTCGCCCAGGGGGACGTCACCAGCTCATGGGGCAGAAGCGTTTCAGGAGGTTGCGCTGGCTGAAACCCTTTGGCAGGTGGGACAGTTGAGCACCATGTTGGCAATATCGTCACTGATGCCCGGCCAGTATACCGCCCCTCGGGCCCTCCGTCTGCATTTCTCGACCCCCAAGTGGCCTTCGTGTAGTTGGTCGAGAACCAGCTTGTGCATGCTGTGCAGAATCACAATCCGGTCCAGCTTCAGAAGGACACCATCAATGACGGCCAGGTCGTCTCGGACATTGTAGAACTGTGTGCACTGCCCTTTGAGCCACCCTCCCGTCATGTGGCGCATTACTCGCTGTAGAAGGGGGTCGGCCGCAGTCTCTCGGTGAATACGGGCCAGACTGAAGTCGTCAGCTGGCAGATTTGCCGATGTGAAGGCCACCTGCGCCTCGACCCGACATACGAACCCCTCCGAGTCTGGCGGCGTGCTCACTGCTCTGGATAGGGCATCCGCAATGATAAGGTCCTTCCCTGGGGTGTAGACCAGTTTAAGTAGGATGCGCTGGAGGCGAGGGGTCATCTCGTTCAGGTCCTTGTTTATGATGCTGACCAGGGGGCGGTGGTCAGTTTCGACAGTGAACTGGGGAAAACCATATACATAATCATGCAACTTGTCTAAACCGGTTAGAAAGCCCAGGCACTCCTTTTCGATCTGCGCGTAGCACTGCTCTGTGGGGGTCATGGCTCACGATGCATAGGCAACTGGGGCCCATGATGCCGTGTCATCCCGCTGCAGGAGCACTGCTCCAATGCCGGATTGGCTGGCATCAGTCGAGATTTTGGTGGGACGAGACGTGTCAAAGAACGTCAATACCGGTGCAGTGGTGAGTTTGAGTTTGAGCTCCTCCCATTCCAGCTGGTGTGTGTGTTGCCACTGGAACTCCGTGGACTTTTTGACGAGGTGGCGCTGAGCCGTCGTGTGGGAGGCAAGGTTGGGAATGAACTTCCCCAGGAAGTTGACCATGCCAAGGAAGCGTAGGACAGCCTTCTTGTCGGCCGGCTGCGGCATGGCTGTGATGGCGCTCACCTTGTCTGCATCCGGACGGACCCCTGACCGGAAGATATGGTCCCCCAGGAACTTCAGCTCGGTTTGGCCAAAGGAACACTTGGCTCGGTTGAGGCGCAGGCCGTTTTCCCGTATGCGCGCAAAAACGCGTTGGGGACGATATATGTGCTCCTGTGGTGTGGTGGACCAGATTATGACGTCGTCCACATATATGCGCACCACTTCGATGCCTTCCATCATCTGCTCCATGATCCTATGAAAGACCTTGGATGCCGAGATGATGCCAAATAGCATCCGGTTGTAGCATAACCTGCCGAAAGGGGTATTGAAGGTGCATAGCTTTCGGCTGGACGGATCGAGTTGGATCTGCCAAAACCCCTTAGAGGCATCCAGTTTCGTAAATATTTTCGCCTGGGCCATTTCACTCGTGATCTCTTCCCGTTTGGGTATGGGATAATGTTCCCTCATGATATTGTTATTGAGGTCTTTTGGGTCAATACATATGCGGAGCTCGCCGGAGGGCTTCTTGACACACACCATGGAGCTGACCCACGGCGTGGGCTCCGTGACCCTGGATAGGACCCCTTGGTCCTGGAGATCCTGCAGCTGCTGCTTGAGGCGGTCTTTGAGTGGCGCAGGGACTCTGCAAGGTGCGTGAATGACCGGGGTGGCATCTGGTTTGAGCCGAATTCTGTAGGTGTAGGGCAGTGTTCCCTCAAATGCCTCCTGGTGGTGGGCGAGGAGCGATTGGAGCTGTGCTTGAACTCTGCATCCGGGAAGTCAGACGTGCCGCCTGGAGAGAGAGAATGGACTCGTTGCACGAGGTGGAGAGCCTTGCATGCCTGTGCGCCTAGCAGGGAGTCCTTCGATGAGCCGACTATCTCGAACGAGAGTGTGGCCGTGTGTGTGTGTTGTGTGTCACCTGGAGCTGGCAGGATCCCATGGCCGGGATA
The DNA here is from genome assembly GCF_047496885.1 of Scyliorhinus torazame. Lineage (NCBI taxonomy): Eukaryota > Metazoa > Chordata > Chondrichthyes > Carcharhiniformes > Scyliorhinidae > Scyliorhinus > Scyliorhinus torazame. The sequence continues at coordinate 329,166,662 of NC_092710.1, forward strand.
ACTTTCCCGTTGTAGTCGACCATCCTGCACCGGGACGGCCGGATTGGTGGTCTGACCTTCATGGCGTAGAAGGCTGACCATGCTATGAGGTTGGCGGAGGCGCCAGTGTCCAGGCGGAAAGTGATCGGCGATCGGTTGACCGTCAGGGTGGCACACCATTCATCACCCGGATTGATTGTGTTGACTCGATTCCCATCAATGACCGCAACCCGGAAGGAGTCTCGGTCATCTGTGTCATTGGTCTGGATGTCGTAGTGTGGAAGCTGAATGGTCCGCACGTCCCTGCGAGGTTGTCGGAGATGTGGAAGATCGACAGGTTGAACTGCTCGACAGCAGGCAGCGTAGTGGCCCACCTTGCCACAGCGAAGGCATTGTCGGGTTTTTGCGGGACATTGCCCTTTTAAATGTGCAGCTCCACAGTTGCCGCATGTCGTGATGTCATGGCGTTCGTTGCGCCACTGTGCATGCGCAGTTCAGTCTTGCGTCGAGCGCGCCTGCGCATCACGTCCCTCAGTTTTTGTAGGTTTTGGCGCGCACAAGCGCGGGAGGCCTCGAAAAGCGAGCGAAACGGCCGCCCTCGTCCGAGCCGCGGGCCAGGAGAAACACGATAGCCTGGACGCGTTCGGCATCGTGGGGCACCTGGCTCGCTGATCCGGTCGCGAAGGACCCCCTCCGCGCCGATTCGGTCGCCTGAAATTGGGCATAGCGGCTAGTCGCGTTCTCGTGCAGGACACAGGCTTCAACTGCAGATGCTAAAGTTAGGCCTTTAATTTTTAAAACTGCTGGCGTAGGCTGCCCGAGGCAACCCCAAAAACGATCTGGTCCCGGATCATCGACTCTGAGGTGGTGTTGTAACCGCGGGGCTGCGCGAGTATGCGGAGATGCGTCAGGAATGACTGAAAGAGCTCATCCTTACCTTGCAGGCGCTGCCGGAAGACATACCTCTCAAAGCTCTCGTTGACCTCAACGTTGAAGTGTTGGTCGAGCTTGAGGAGGACCGTGCCGTATTTAGATTTGTCCCCGCCTTCCGCGAATACCAGTGAGTTGTAGACATGGATGGCGTGCTGACCTGCGGTGGTGAGGAGGATGGCGATCTCTCTTTTGTCCGAGGCACTCTGTTTTTCGTTGGCTTCCAAAAAGAGTTCGAAGCGCTGTTTGAACAGCATCCAATTTACGCCAAGGTTCCCAGCGGCATGCAATGGCTGCGGTGTGTTGACGGTGTCCATGGCGCACGATGGCAGATTTGTGGGTAGGTTTTAATTCACTTCTGGTACCATGAAGTGTTGGGTGCTCTGAGACACAGACGAACCAACTCGGTTGCGATTGGTACAACGCAGTTTTATTTCTTTTAACTATTTATATAACAAACTCTGGTACTCAGCACATGGTGACTGTCTGAGTGGGTGACTTGCCCTGAGCCGTCTCCCGCTGGACTGCCCAGGAAGTGTCGTGTTCCTTGTTTTGTACTGTGTATGCTCTTGTCTGTGATTGGCTGTCGTGTTGTGTGTGCTAATTGGTCCGTTGATCTGTCCATCACTATGCATGTGTGTATGTGCTGTGATGTTCACTTGAATATCATGACACATATGTTCTGTGCTTTTCTTGTTTTTTATATTATGCACAGTGGTCATTTTTGAAAAAATACTTCATTCATCATCACTGCCATGGCTAGCATTTATTGCCTGCCCTTGTGAAATAAAATCCCCAACTCTCATGTCGGGATTTGAACTCTCTCGGGATTATTTCCCGACTAACATAACTGCTATGTTACTGCACTCGTACATATATGATGCGTTACGCGTAGTGCACCTATCATCAAGCCTCAGGCTAAACATCTGGAAAACCAAGGTTTTCCACCAGCCCGCTCCTGCCTCACAAAACTGTCCCCTGACCATCAAGATCCACGATGAGCAATGTGGATCATTTCGCATAACTCGGGAGCCTCCTCTCGGTGTGAGCAGTCATTGAAGATGAAATGCAGCATAGAATCCAATGTGCCAGTGCAGTCTACGGATGCCTAAGGAACAAGGTGTTCAAAGACTGAGATCTCAAACTCAGCAGCAGGTTCATGGTCTATAGGGCAGCCGTGGTCCCCGCCCTCCTGTGGGCATCAGAAACATAGACAATGTACGGCAGACACCTCAAATCCATGGAGAGATATCACCAATGTGGCCTTTGTCAAATCCTGAAAGTCCACTGGCAGGATAGGTGTACCAACGTGAGCGTCCCCTCCGAGGTCAATGTCCCCAGTATCGAGGCACTGGTCACGCTTGACCAGCTGCGATGGGTGAGCCATATTGTCCACATGCCTGACAAGACTTCCGAAACAAGTGCTCTACTCCGAGCTCCGCAATGGCAAGCGATCACTAGGAGGGCAGAGGAAACGCTACAAGGACACTCTGAAAACTGCCTTAAATAAATGCAACATCCCCAAAGGCATATGGGAATCACTTGCCTTAGAGCACATAAACCAGAGAAAAAGCTTCCGCGAAGACACCAATCACCTCGAGCTTCGTAGGGTGGAGCACACAGATACCAAGCGTGAACAGCGGAAAGAAAGCGCAGAATCCAGAGCGTCCCACCCACCCACCTCAGCAAACCTGTGGCAGAGAGTGCGGATCCAGGAACAGACTATTCAGCCACCACATAACCCAGCTCCCCGGAGTGGAAGCAGGTTATCCTCGACAGTGAAGGGCTGCCCAAGGAGACGAGTAGCGCAAATATGAGTTCAAATCCCTTTACCGCAAGTTAATTAAATCTAGGAAGTTGTGAGCTAGAAATGGAAACAATGAACGTGATAGTTGCCGGATTGTGATAAAAACCCAACAGGTTTTATCAAGAGAAACAAACATATTACTCTTTCCTGTTCTGACCGACATCCAGTTACAATTCCACCAGATGCTTTTGTTTATTGGTTCATGGGCTGTAGACTTTGCTGGCAAGGCCAGTGTTTATTGCCCATCCCCAATAGGTCTTAAGTATATAGTGATGAACCATTGACTTATTGTCTTATGGTCTTATAGACTTCAATAACTGGAGTTTATGTGGTTGTAGATACACCCACAGTGCAATATGTGTGGCTGCTTCTCAATATCTCTGTCGTGGTTGCATGTATTCAGGTCTTGGATTGGCTTCCATAGCAACAGCACCAAAACAGGAGAATGGGTGCATCCAGACCAAGCTGCTTATGGAGTAATTGAGGGTCAAGGAAACTGTACGACATGGGAGGAGAAATCGAGGTTCTTGGAGGTAACTTCCGAAATAAAAGATATCGAGTCAGAGTCACAGAGGCATGGAAACAGGCCCTTCGGCCCAGCTTGTCCTTGCCGCACAGTTTCTATCATTAAGCTAGTCCCACTAGCCCGCATTTGGCCCATATCCCTCTATACCCACCCTGCCCATGTAACTAACTGTTTTTTAAAATAAATAATTGTACCCACCTCTACCACTGCCTCTGGCATCTCATTCCAGATGCTCACCACCCTCTGTGTGAAGAAATTTCTCCAAGAGAGGATATATCCGAGGGTTCACCCACCGAGTCTATATGGGTAGAACTGAAAATAAGAAGGGTGAGATCACTTTGGTAGGACAGTACTAACGGCCCCCAAATAGTCAGCGGGATATTGAGGAGCAAATATGTAACGAGATTACAGATAGCTGCTGGAAAAATAGGGTGGGAATAGTTGGGGACTTCAACTTTCCCAACATTAACTGGGACAGCCATAGCACTAGGGGTTTGGATGGAGAGAAATTTGGCGAGTGTATTCAGGAAGAATTCCTCATTCAATATGTGGATGGCCCGACCAGAGAGGGGGTAAAGCCTGACCTCCTCTTGGGGAATCAGGAAGGGCAGGTGGCGGAAGTGTTAGTGAGGGATCACTTTGGGACCAGTGACCATAATTCCATTATGCTGCTCAGATGAGGAGGAGCGAAAGATATCTACAGACGTTGAAAGATGCCCTCGTACGAACGGGATATGGCACTCGACTCATCGATCAACAGTTCCAACGCGCCACAGCGAAAAACCGGACCGATGGTCACTTTGGGACCAGTGACCATAATTCCATTATGCTGCTCAGATGAGGAGGAGCGTAACAGATATCTACAGACGTTGAAAGATGCCCTCGTACGAACGGGATATGGCACTCGACTCATCGATCAACAGTTCCAACGCGCCACAGCGAAAAACCGGACCGACCTCCTCAGAAGACAAACATGGGACACAACCGACAGAATACCCTTCGTCGTCCAGTACTTCCCTGGAGCGGAGAAACTACGTCATCTTCTTCACAGCCTTCAACACGTCATTGATGACGATGAACATCTTGCCAAGGTCATCCCCACACCCCCACTACTTGCCTTCAAACAACCGCGCAACCTCAAACGAACCATTGTTTGCAGCAAACTACCCAGCCTTCAGAACAGTGACCACGACACCACACAACCCTGTCATGGCAATCTCTGCAAGACGTGCCAGATCATCGACATGGCTACCACTATTACACGTGAGAACACCACCCACCAGGTACGCGGTACATACTCGTGCGACTCGGCCAACGTTGTAACCTCATACGCTGCAGGAAAGGATGTCCCGAAGCATGGTACATTGGCGAGACCATGCAGACGCTGCGACAACGAATGAACGGACATCGCGCAACAATCACCAGGCAGGAATGTTCCCTTCCAGTCGGGGAACACTTCAGCAGTCAAGGGCATTCAGCCTCTGATCTCCGGGTAAGCGTTCTCCAAGGCGGCCTTCAGGACCCGTGACAACGCAGAATCTTCCGAGCAGAAACTTATAGCCAAGTTCCGCACACATGAGTGCGGCCTCAACCGGGACCTGGGATTCATGTTGCATTACATTCATCCCCCACCATCTGGCCTGCGAAATCCTACCAACTGTCCTGGCTTGGTACAATTCACACCTCTTTAACCTGGGGTTACCCCATCTCTGGATCTGTAAAGATTTAATCACCTGCTAATGCTCGCATTCCAAGCATTGTTTGGCATCTTTGAATTTGTCTATATATGTGTTTCTGGAACAGACCTCTTCATTCACCTGAGGAAGGAGCAGCGCTCCGAAAGCTAGTGACATCGAAACAAACCTGTTGGACTTTAACCTGGTGTTGTAAGACTTCGTACCATAATTCCATTAGTTTCAAGATACCTATGGAGAATGATAGTTCTGGCCCCAAAATTAAAATTTTAAATTGGGGCAAGGCCAATTTCGAGGGTATTAGGCGGGAACTTTCAAAAGTTGATTGGGAGTGCCTATTTGCAGGCAAGGGGACAGCTGGTAAGTGGGAATCTTTAAAAAAAGGTGTTAACTATGGTTCAAGGTGAGCACATTCCTCTTAGAGTGAAGGGTGAAGCTCGTAGAAGGAGGGGAACCCTGGATGACTCGGGATATTGAGGCCATGGTCAAAAGGAAGAAGGAGGCATATGACATGCATAGGCAGCTGGGATCAAATGGATCCCTTGAAGAGTATAGAGCTTGTTGGAGTAGAGTTAAGAGAAAAATCAGGAGGGCAAAAAAGGGACATGAGATTGTCTTGGCAGATAAGGCAAGGAAAAATCCAAAGAGGTTTTACAAATACATAAATGGTAAAAGGGTGACTAGGGAGAGGGTAGGGCCTCTTAAGGATAAACAAGGTCATCTATGTGCGGATCCACAAGGGATGGGAGAGGTCCTAAATGAATATTTCTCGTCAGTTTACTGTTGAGAAAGACACAAAAGTTAAAGAAATTGGGGAAATAAAAAGTGATGTCTTGAAGAGTGTATATATTACAGAGAAGGAGGTGCTGGAGGTATTAAAGCGCACCAACATAGATAAATCCCCGGGACCTGATGAAATGTATCCCAGGACGCTGTGGGAGGCTAGAAATGAAATTGCCGGCCCCCTAGCTGAGATATTTGAATCATCGACAGCCACAGGAGAGGTGCCTGAAGATTGGAGGGCAGCAAATGTTGTGCCCTTGTTTAAGAAGGGCTGTATGGATAAGCCTGGGAACTACAGACCGATTAGCCTTACTTCTGTAGTGGGTAAGTTGCTAGAAGGTATTCTGAGGGACAGGGTCTACAGGCATTTAGACAGGCAAGGGCTAATTAGGGAAAGTCAGCATGGCTTTGCAATTTGTTTGAGTTTTTTGAAGGGGTAAGCCTTTGACAAGGTACCACATGGTAGGTTGTTGCGAAAGGTTAAATCTCATAGAATCCAAGGTGACATAGCCAATTGGATACAAAATTGGCTTGGCGACCAAAGCCAAAGGGTGGTTGTGGAGGGTTGTTTTTCAAACTGGAGGCCCGTGACCAGCGGTGTGCCTCAGTGATCAGTGCTGGCTCCACTGTTATTTGTTATATGTATTAATGATTTGGATGAGAATGCAGGAGGCGTGGTTAGTAAGTTTGATGGTTAGTAAGTAAGATGACACCAAGATTTGTGGCATAGTGGATAGTGAAGAAGGTGATATAAGATTGCAACAGCATCTTCCATCTTCTTCCATCGGGCAGGAGATACAGAAGTCTGAAAACACGCACGAACAGACTCAAAAACAGCTTCTTCCCCGCTGTCACCAGACTCCTAAATGACCCTCTTATGGACTGACCTCATTAACACTACACCCTGTATGCTTCATCCGGTGCCAGTGCTTATGTAGTTACATTGTATACGTTGCGTTGCCCTATTATGTATTTTCTTTTATTCCCTTTTCTTCCCATGTACTTAATGATCTGTTGAGCTGCTCGCAGAAAAATACTTTTCACTGTACCTCGGTACGCGTGACAATAAACAAATCCAATCCAATCCAATCCAATCTTGACCAATTGGGCCAGTGGGCCGATGAATGGCAGATGGAGTTTAATTTGGATAAATGTGAGGTGTTGCATTTTGGTCGATCAAATCAGGGCAGAACCTACTCAGTTAATGGTAAGGAGTGGGGAGAGTTACAGAACAAAGATATCTAGAGGTACAGGTTCATAGCTCCTTGAAGGTGGAGTCACAGGTGGACAGGGTGGTGAAGAAGGCATTCAGCATGCTAGGTTTTATCGTTCAGAATATTGAATACAGGAGTTGGGACATCTTGTTGAAGTTGTACAAGATATTGATAAGACCACACATGGAATACTGGGTTCAGTTCTGGTCACCCAAAATAGGAAGGATATTGTTAAACTAGAAAGAGTGCAGAAGAGATTTAGCAGGATGCTGCCAGGACTTGATGGTTTGCGTTATAAGGAGAGGCTGGATAAGCTGGGACTTTTTCCCCTGGAGCATTGGAGACTTGCGGGGGGGGGGGGGGGGGGGGGGGGGGCGGTTCTTATAGAGGTCTATAAAATAATTAAGGGCATAGATAAGGTAGATAGTCAACGTCTTTTCCCAAAGGTAGAGGAGTCTAAAATTAGAGGGCATAGGTTTAAGGTGAGAGCGGAGAGATACAAAAGAGACCAGAGGGGAAATATCTTCACTCAGAAGGTGATGAGCATCTGGAACAGGCTGCCAGAGGCAGTGGTAGAAGTGGGTGCAATTTTATCCTTTAAAAAGCAGTTTGGGAGTTATATGGGCAGGGTGGATATAGAGGGATATGGACCAAATGCAGTCAAGTGAGACTAGCTGTGTGATAGAAACTGGGCGGCATGGACAAGTTGAGCCAAAGACCTGTTTCCATGCTGTAAACATCTATGACTCAATTACTTTCTGTACTGCCGTGATACTGTCCCTAATTAAACACGCAACTCCCCCTCCCCTCTTACCTCTTGTTCTACCTTTCCTATAGCATCTGTACCCTGGAAAATTGAGCTGCCAGTCCGGCCCTTCCAAGTTTCAATAATAGCTATAATATCCCAGTCCCATGTACCTATCCATGCCCTGAGTCCTTGCCTGTTAGGCCTCTTGCATTGAAATAAACGCAGTTCAATCCGTTTCTCTCTGCCTTCCACTTTTCTCCTGACTGACTTTTGTTTCTATCCTCTCTTTACTACCCTCTTGATGTGTTGGGTGTTCTGGATCACATACAGGTCACCAACACTTGAAGTAGTACAACACTATTTTATTAAAAGGTTAACTATTTAAACATACTTGAACTGTGGGTAAATATGATACTAGTTTTAACTAAAGACCTTTGCCTTGTCCTAACAAGTTGATGCACTCAGCACATGGTGAATGTCTGTCTTGCAGGCTGTGAGCTCTGTGCTCCTAGCTAGATACTACTCGAATGAACGGGAGCTCTGATGCTCCCTGTCTTTATAATGCGTGTGCTCTCACTGGTGATTGGCTGCTGTGTTGTGTATGTTGATTGGTCCCACTGTGTGTCCATCAGTGTGTGTCTGCACCATGATATACTGGTGTATATTATGACATTCCCTCTTTTATATAAAAAAATGTGCCTGCGTGACAATAAATAGTGTGTGGTGAATGTTCCTGACTACGTGTGCGCGAAATATTTACAGGACTATGTACATAAAACTAAGCTCTTAGCCTGGTGCAGAAAAAACAACGTGTCACACAAATAACGAGATGAACACTATATACAAACCACTTGATCGATTAAACGGAAGAACAGAACAGACCAGAGAGTCCATTAGTGCACAAAGTTCACAAATTAAGTCTCTGAGCATTCTGGTTGACAGCCTCAAAGGTGGGTCAGGAGCCACCTGCTGAGGAGCGGGCTGGACTGCGTCAGAGTGAGGAGGATGCAGAGTAACCGGAATCTCCGCATAGTCCAGGTCAGGGACAACAGGACTGCGTGGCACTGGCGGAGGATCACGTAGCGAGTGCGGAACGAGACGAAGGGCACATCGATTGTGGCGCAGAATGGAACCATCCGGTAGACAAACCAGGAACGAGAGGGGAGCCACCTGCCGAAGAACCACAGCAGTTGCAGACCGGCCACCATCCAGAAGATGGATGCGGACATTGTCATCTGGAGCCAGAGCAGAGCGATCAGCTGCACGGGAGTCATGAGCCACCTTGTGCTGTGCACAAGACAGCTGCATTCATTGAAGGACCGGAACGTGGTCGAGGTCTGGGACGTGAATGGACGGCACCGTCGTCCTCAGGGTGCGACCCATGAGCAGCTGGGCTGGCGACAGGCCAGTGGACAGTGGGGCCGAGTGATAGGCCAGCAGGGCGAGGTAGAAGTCTGATCCCGCATCGGCAGCCTTGCAGAGGAGCCGTTTGACTATGTGTACTCCCTTCTCTGCTTTGCCATTGGATTGGGGGTACAGGGGACTGGATGTCACATGCACAAAGTTGTACCTCCTGGCAAAGTTGGACCATTCCTGGCTTGCGAAGCAGGGGCCATTGTCCGATCACAGTGAGTGGGATACCGTGACGAGCAAAGGTGTCCTTACAGGCACGGATGACTGCAAACTATGTGATGTCGTGCAAACGTACCACCTCCGGGTAGTTTGAAAAATAGTCTACAATCAGAACATAGTCCCTGCCCAGCGCATGGAACAGGTCGATGCCGACCTTGGATCAAGGGGACGTGACCAACTCATGGGGCTGTAGGGTCTCACCTGGTTGGGCCGGCTGGAACCGCTGACAGGTGGGGCAGTTGAGCACTATGTTGGCGATGTCGTCATTGATGCCGGGCCAGTACACTGCCTCTCGGGCCAGTCGGCAGCACTTCTCCACACCAAGATGGCCCTCGTGTAGCTGTTCCAAGACAAGCTGGCGCATGCCGTGCGGGATAACAATGCGGCCCAGCTTCAGGAGGACACCATCAACTACCGCCAGATCATCTCTGATGTTGTAGAACTGCGGGCATTGGCCCTTGAGCCATCCGTCTGTTAGGTGGTGCATGACACGCTGTAGCAGGGGGTCAGCCGCAGTCTCGCGGCGAATTTGGACAAGGCGTTCATCCGTGGCCAGTAAATTGGAGGCCACGAAGGCCACATGGGCGTCAACCTGGCAGACAAATCCCGCTGGGTCACACGGGGTGTTAACTGCCATGGACAGAGCGTCGGCTATCATCAGGTCTTTGCCCGGGGTGTATACATGCTGGAAGTCGTATTGCCAGAGTTTGAGCAGAATGAGCTGGAGGCGAGGCGTCATGTCGTTCAAGACTTTTTGTATTATATTGACCAGCGGGCGATGGTCGGTCTCGACGGTGAATTGGGGAAGGCCGTACACATAATCATGAAACTTGACAACACCGGTCAAAAGGCCCAGGCTCTCCTTTTCTATCTGCGCGTAGCGCTGTTCCGTGGGGGTCATGGCACGTGATGCATATGCAACGGGGGCCCATGATGAGGCCTCATCGCATTGCAGGAGCACTGCCCCAATGCCAGATTGTCTGGCATCGGTCGAAATTTTTGTCTCTTTCGCTGGATCAAAAAAGGCCAATACCGGGGCAGTGGTAAGTTTGGTTTTAAGTTCTCTCCATTTGCCCTCGTGGGCAGGAAGCCATTGGAAGTCTGTCGGCTTCCTGACCAGGTTCCTGAGAGCTGTGGTATGAGAGGCAAGGTTAGGGATTAACTTCCCTAGGAAGTTGACCATGCCCAGAAATCGGAGGACCGCCTTCTTGTCCTCTGGCTTTTTCATGGCTGTGATGGCAGCCACCTTGTCCGCATCCGGCCGCACACCCAACTGGGAAATGTGGTCCCCTAGGAACTTGAGTTCCGTCTGGCCGAAGGAGCATTTGGCTCTGTTGAGGCGTAGGCCCTGCTCCCGTATGCGTTTGAACACGCGCTGGAGGCGACTGATTATGTCGTCGACATAAACGCGAACACCTTCAATGTCTTCCATCATTTATTCCATGATCCTGTGGAACACTTCTGACGCCGATATGATCCCAAATGGCATCCTGCTGTAACAATATCTGCCAAAAGGGGTGTTAAAGGTACACAGTTTCCTGCTGGATCTGTCCAGTTGAATTTGCCAGAATCCTTTCGAGGCATCAAGTTTGGTGAAGAGCTTGGCGTGAGCCATCTCGCATGTGATCTCGTCGCCCTTGGGGATTGGGTAATGCTCCCTCATTATGTTGCGATTCAGATCCTTTTGATCAATGCAGATTCTGAGCTCGCCGGAAGGCTTTTTTACGCACACCATGGACCTGATCCAGTCGGCTGGTTCCGTTACTCTGGAGATCACTCCTTGGTCCTGCAGGTCCTGCAGCTACTGCTTGAGGCGGTCCTTGAGGGGTACTGGGACTCTGCGAGGTGCATGCACCACAGGCGTGGCGTTCTGTTTGAGTATGATCTTGTATGTATATGGGAGCGTGCCCATGCATTCGAAGACGGCGCGGTGCTGGTCGATGATGGCGTTGAGTTGCGCCCTGAAGTCAGCATCCTGGAAGGCAGAGGTGGCATCAGGAGAGAGAGAGTGAACTCTTTGAACGAGGTTTAGCAGCTTGCACGCCTGTGCGCCAAGCAGAGAGTCCTTCGAGGAGCCCACAATCTCGAAAGGAAGGATGGCTTTTCGTGACTTGTGCGTCACTTCGAGTTGGCATGAGCCGGTAGCAGGAATGATGTTGCCATTTTGGAAAGAAGACCACGCCATGAGATTGGCGGAGGCACCAGCGTCCAGGCGGAATCGTATTTGGGACCGGTTGACCGTCAGGCTGGCACACCACTCATCGTCTGGATCGATGCTGTATACCGACAGCGGCTGGTGTCTTTGCTTCGGGGACAGCCTGTTTTTCGTTACGACACCGACTCGAAAAGGCGCCTTCGGGTCCTCGGTGTCACTGCTGTGCGGGAGGTCGGAATCGGACTCGGTGACCGTGGGTTGAATTGCCCGAACATTTCTGCGAGGCTGGCTGAAGCGATATGAGTTGGCAGGCTGAGCTGCTCAACAGCAGGCAGCATAGTGGCCAAGTCTTCCACATCGTAGGCATTGTTGAGATTTTGCGGGGCATTGTCGCTTTAAATGGGTGGAACCACAGTTGCCGCATGTCGTGACGTCAGCACATTCGCTGCGCCACCGCGCATGCGCTGTGCGGTCATGCGCGGTGCACGCCTGTGCATTACTTTCCTCCACGTCGCCATCCCCTCGTTTGCTGCGTACAAGCGCGGGAGTCCGCGAAAAGCGCGCAAAATGGCGGCCCTCATCCAGGCTGAGGCCCTGGAGGTGCTCAATCACTTGGACCCGTTCCACCTCGTGGGGGCCTTGCCATGCCATTTCAGCCGCTTGTATATGGGAGTACCGAATGGTGGCATTTTCGTGTAAGACACAGGTCTCAATGGCGGTCGCTAGGGTGAGTTGCTTTACTTTGAGGAGCTGCTGACATAGGGGGTCCGACTGAACACTGAAAATGATCTGGTCGCGTATCATGGAGTCGGAGGTGGGCCCGTAGCTGCAAGATTGCACAAGGATGCAGAGATGCGTTAGAAAGGATTGGAAAGGTTCATCCTTACCCTGCAAACACTGCTGGAACATGTAGGGTTCGAAACTTTCATTCACCTCTACGCTGCAGTGAGTGTCAAATTTAAGCTTCGTCTTGTCTTCGTCATCTGCAAAGGTGAGAGAGTTGAAAATGTGGATGGCATGGTCCCCGGCCGTGGAGAGGAGAAGAGCAATCTTTCTGGTGTCCGAGGCGCCCTCCCCGCCCGTGGCTTTGAGGAAGAGTTGGAAGCGCTGCTTGAAAGTCTTCCAGTTGGCCCCGAGGTTGCCGGCGATGCGGAGCGGCGGCGGCGGGCTGATGTTGTCCATGTTGCAGAATGACGGAATGCTGGCGGAAAGCAGATCACTTGCAGGTAGGTCTAAGAAGTGCTAGTATGCAACCACTCCTGGTATCATGATGTGTTGGGTGTTCTGGATCACATACAGGTCACCAACACTTGAAGTAGTGCAACACTATTTTATTAATAGGTTAACTATTTAAACATACTTGAACTGTGGGTAAATATGATACTATCTTTTACGAAAGACCTTTGCCTTGTCCTAACCAGTTGATGCACTCAGCACATGGTGAATGTCTGTGTTGCAGGCTGTGAGCTCTGTGCTCCTAGCTAGCTGCTACTCGAATGAGCGGGAACTCTGATTGCCCCGTCTTTATAGTGCGTGTGCTCTCACTGGTGATTGGCTGTGGTGTTGTGTATGCTGATTGGTCCCACTGCATGTCCATCAGTGTGTGTGTGTGTGTCTGCACCATGATATACTGGTGTATATTATGACACCTCCAACTTCCTGCATTGGTTCCCATCCCCCTGCCACATTAGTTTAAACCCTCCTCTACAGCGCTAACAAACAACCTCTCTCTGACATTGGTTCCAGTCCTGCCCAGGTGTAGATGTGGAGGTAACGTGCGGGGTACTTGCCATGTGTCCGCTGCACAGATGCACCGTCTGGAATCTTTTTTCAAATCACAGGCTGCAATAGCAATGAGTCCAAGTAGCCTCTTCAGTAGTGAATTAGTAAAAGAAAGGAATCTCTCGGGGGCTACAAACTGGATACTTTAGTCAGGTGGAGTGGAACCTGCTGAAGAATAGTCATAAACTCAAAGATCCCTTTAATTAAACAGCAGGAACCCAGGACTGAGCTACATGGAGTCAGCCATTGTGTGAAACAAGACACCCGATCCACTAAACTGACTGCATCAGATCTCATAGTGTACACGCAATCCTCACCATCTGAGAGTCTGTGGTTTGATCACAGATAGAAACCAGTTCGATGTAACAAAAAGATAGTTGAGACTGTTTTATTTTTTTGCCTGACATTGTGCAGGTTGAAAGGCTTATATTTTTGTTTTGCAGACGTTTTGAACACAAATTAAGTGGGCCCAAGAGGTGATAATAATCAGAATACCAGAGGAAGCTACTGGTAGTCAGCTTGTTGACAAGCGGCAGCGGCAGGGCATTCACAACCATCCAGATCAAGGGACAGATATGGTCGGAGAGAGAAAGAATATAAAAGAGGAGGAGCAGCTGACTGCTCTCCCTTTGAAGGGGTAATTGTAGAACAGATGTTATTAATTTGACCAAAAAAGTAAATGAGTCCTTTTGATGGCAGGGGCATGATGCGGGTAAGTGATGGCATCAAGATGGTAGGTGTTGATTTGGTGCATTGAGCGTCCATAAAGGGATCAAAGGCAGGGATTACCGAGCTCCGACATCCGATATACTGAGAAAGCAACATGCGGAATTAGGAACCGAGAGATATAGGGGAAGCACACTATTTTTTTAATAAAAAGAGAAAACAACATGCTGGTTCCACAAACACAGACATTGCGACGTGTTTATGACAAGATTAGAATATGCTGAGGTGAAGGATGGTTCAGTGTATAAATCACTTACCCTGTTAGGGGTGGGAGGGGGGGAAGCGGTTCGGAGGCGGTTGGAAACTATGAGGAAGAGAATGAATATGGCTTTTGGTTCAGCAGTCTGAGTTTTACAACTAATTTGGGAGCATAAACTATTCTCTGCGATAGATTCTTGGAGGAAAATCAGGTGAGCCCTTATATGGGATCCTTCCCCAAGCAAATGTGTTCCGTGCACTGCACTCAGGATATCCCTGACACATAAGATCAATATCTGCCCAGTCAACTTTGAAGCAAGAATTGCTTTATTGACTTCACAAATATTAACCACTGACCATAAAAAGAACAGGTCAACTAGGATTCAAATAGTTTAAATGTAGAATAATGGATACCTGGAAGTGATTACAGACTGGAATCTAATCGAGGGGTTCAGATGGTTTATATATTGAATAATGGATACCTGGGAGTGATTACAGACTGGAATCGAATTGAGGGGTTCAGATGGTTTATATATTGAATAATGGATATCTAGGAGTGATTACAGACCGAAATCTAATCGACGGGTTCAGATAGTTTATATAGAGGATAATGGATACTTTTATGTGATCACAGACTGGATTCTAATCGAGAGGTTGAGATGGTTTATATATAGAATAATAGATACCTGGGTTAGCACTGCTGCTTCTCAGTGTCAGGGAACCGGGTTCGATTCTGGCCTTGAATGACTGTGTGGTATTTACACATTCACCCCATGTCTGCGTGGGTTTCCTCTGGATGCTTCGGTATCACAGTCAAAAGATGTGCAGGTTAGATGGATTGGCCATGCTAAAGTTCCCCTTGGTGTCCTAAGAGTAATGGTTAGGTGGATCCACCATGATCAGTCCATGGTGTTTTGGGGATTGTTACGGACACCTGGTCAACTCTCAACAGTGGCTAAGAGACTGGACCAGAGTCGTAACTTTGTTAAGCTTTTAAAGCAGTGCAGAAGATCGATTCGTTCCAGGGGTGATAATATAAGAAACAGGGCTTGGTTGGTTTATAAACAAACTTTATTAAAACAAAAGAAAACAAGATTTAAACCTTTAAACTTCAACCCTAACAATAATATATCACATGCAGTTTCTTAACTTTAACACACTGGTTTCCATTAAACAGCACTTTACATGAACATGCAGCTCTCACTCCACTTACAAATACTTGCATTTAATGAAGCTATTTTTCTTCTGTTAGGGAATTTCTTTCAGAACCCTTTTCCAAAGTCTGTCACTGTGGCAACTTTCATGGCCTCCCTCGGTCAATTTCCAAAGCCTTCTCCTTGTATCTGTTCAAAACCGGATTATTTCTCCCTCTCTTTCTGAGCTCTGCCTAACCCCTCAAACAAGTGTTCTCCTGGGTTTCCAGACTTGAACCCATCATTGTTATCTTGGCTGTTTGACTGCCCACTCCCATTTATACAAAAGAACAATGTAGGCATTGTTGGCTAGGCCAGCATTTATTACCCATCCCTAATTACCCTTGAGAAGGTGGGGCTTAGCTGCCTTATTGAATCGCTGCAGTCCATATGGTGTAGGAACACCCACTGTGTGTTAGGGCAGAAGTTCGAGGATTTTGACCCTGCGACAGTGAAGGAACGGTGATATATTTCCAAGTCAGGATGGTGAGCAGCTGAGAGGGGAACCTCCAGGTGGTGGTGTTCCCAGGTGTCTGCTGCCCTTGTCCTTGTAGATGGTAGTGGTCGTGGGTTTTGTAGGTGCTACCACAGGAGCCTTTGTGAGTTCCTGCAGTGCCTCTTGTGGATCATGCACACTCCTGCTCCTGTAAATCGCTAGTGGAGGGAGTGAATGTTGGTGGATGAGGTGCTGATCAGTTGCCCTGCTTTGCCTTGGATGGTGTACCTTCTTAATGTTGTTGAAGCTGTACTTATCCAGGCAAGTGCAGATTATTCCATCACACCCTGACTTGTGCCCTGTAGATTTTGGACAGGCTTTGGAGAGTCAGGATGTGAATTACTCACCGCAGGGTTCTCGCCTCTGACCTGCCCTGGTTGCCATAGTATTTATATGGCTAGTCTAGTTGAGTTTCTGGTCAATGGTAACCCCCAGGATGTTGAACGTGGGGATTCAGTGATGGTAATACCATTAAATATCAAGTTAGGTTAGGTTCTCTCTTGGTGCAGATGGTCATTACCTGGCACTTGTATTTGCATAAATGTTACTTGCCACACCAGCCAGGATATTGTCCAGATCTTGCTGCATTTGGACATGGACTGCTTAAGTCCCTGAGCAGTTGCGAATGGTGAAATTATGCAATCATTAGCAGACATCGCCACTTCTCACCCTATGATGGAAGGAAGGTAATTGATGAAGCAGCTAAGATGGTTTACCTAAGACACTGTCCTGAGGAGCTCCTGCATTGATGTCTTGGAACTGAGATGATTGACCTCCAACAACCACAACCATCTTTTTTGTGCTAGGTATGACTCCGAGTGGAGAGTTTTCCTCTTGATTCCCATTGACTCCAGTTTTGCGAAGGTTCCATGGGATAATATTTTCCACAATCATCTTGCATATTGACTTTGTCGATATTTTTTTTTATTTTTTAAATTTAGCGTCTCGAATTCTTTTTTTTTTCACAATTAAGGGGCAATTTAGCGTGGCCAATTCCCCTATCTTGCACATCTTTGGGTTGTGGGGGTGAGACCCACACAGACATGGGGAGAATTTTCAAACTCCACAGGGACAGTGACCCAGGGCCGGGATCGAACTTGGGACCTCGGAGCCGTGATGCTGCAGTGCTAAACACTGCGCCACCATGCTGCCCCGACTTGGTCTATATATTAGGACTGAGCTTAGGAGGAACTTCTTCACCCAAAGGGTTGTGAATCTATGGAATTCCTTGCCCAGTGAGGCAGTTGAGGCTCCTTCATTAAATGTTTTTAAGATAAAGATAGATAGCTTTTTGAAGAATAAAGGGATTAAGGGTTATGGTGTTCAGGACGAAAAGTGGAGCTGAGTCCACAAAAGATCAGCCATGATCTCATTGAATGGCGGAGCAGGCTCGAGGGGCCAGATGGCCGACTCCTGCTCCTAGTTCTTATGTTCTTCTGTGTTTGTGGAACCCACCTCCTCACTCACCTGATGAAGGAGCTGCGCTCCGAAAGCTAGTGATTCCGGGGACTTTAATACGGTGCTGGACCCGGGGCTAGATAGATCCAGCTCAAGGACCGGAAGAAGGCCGGCAGCGGCCAAGGTATTTAAGGGGTTTATGGACCAAATGGGGGAAGTGAATCCATGGCGATTTCTTAGACCTAGGACTAGGGAGTTTTCCTTCTTCTCCCATGTCCATAAAGTGTACTCCCGGATAGATTTTTTTGTTTTGGGAAGGTCGTTGATCTCTAGGGTGGAAGAAGCTGAGTACTCAGCCATAGCGGTTTCGGATCATGCCCCACATTGAGTGGACCTGGAATTAGGAGAGGAAAGGGAGCAGAGAGCACTCTGGCGATTAGATGTGGGACTGATGGCGGATGAGGGAGTGTGTGCAAGAGTGCGGGGGTGTATTGAGAGATACCTGGAGGTCAATGACGGCGAGGTCCCTGTGGGAGTGGTATGGGAAGCACTAAAAGCGGTGGTCAGAGGAGAGCTGATCTCCATTGGGGCCCACAAAAGGAAAACAGAGGCCAAGGAAAGGGAAAGATTACTGGGGGAGATTTTAAGGGTGGATAGGGAATTTGCAGAGACCCCGGAGGAGGAATTGTACAGGGAGAGGAGACGACTCCAGACGGAATTTGACCTTCTGACCACCAGAAAGGCAGAGGTACTGTGGAGGAAGGCACAGGGGAGGAGGTATGAATATGGGGAAAAGGCTAGTCGCCTGTTGGCTCATCAATTGCGAAAGAGGGCAGCAGCGAGGGAGATAGGAGGAATTAGAGACGAAAGGGGAGACACGGTGCGAAGGGCAGGAAAGATAAATGAGGTGTTCAAGACCTTCTATGAGGAACTGTATAGGTCTCAACCCCCAGAGGGAGAGGAGGGGTTGCGGCAGTTCCTGGACCAATTGAGGTTCCCGAAAGTGGAGGAGTGGGGGGTGGTAGGCCTGGGGGCACTGATTGGGGTGGACGAGGTTATTAAGGGACTGGGAAGTATGCAAGCAGGGAAGGCCCCGGGACCAGATGGGTTCCCGGTGGAATATTACAGAAAATATGTGGACTTGTTGGCCCCGTTGATGGTGAGGACGTTCAATGAGGCCAGGGAAGGGGGGACTCTACCCCCGACGATGTCGGAGGCGACGATATTGTTAATTTTGAAGAGGGATAAAGATCCGTTGCAGTGCGGGTCCTATAGACCCATTTCATTATTGAACGTGGACGCCAAATTGTTGGCAAAGGTACTGGCATCGAGGATAGAGGACTGTGTCCCGGGGGTGGTGCACGAAGACCAGACAGGGTTCGTAAAAGGGAGACAACTGAATGTTAACATGCAACGACTATTAGGGGTGATAATGATGCCCCCAGTGGAGGGGGAGGCAGAGATAGTGGCGGCAATGGACGCAGAGAAGGCATTTGATAGGGTTGAGTGGGAGTATTTATGGGAAGTGTTAAGGAGGTTTGGGTTTGGGAACGGGTTTATTAGCTGGGTTAGACTTCTTTATGGGGCTCCAACGGCAAGCGTAGTTACAGGTCGACATAGATCGGAGTATTTCCGACTATATAGGGGAACAAGACAGGGATGCCCGCTGTCTCCATTGTTGTTCGCGTTGGCAATTGAACCTCTGGCCATGGCGTTGAGAGACTCCAGGAAATGGAGATGGGTGATTAGAGGGGGAGAAGAACACCGAGTCTCGTTATACGCGGATGACCTATTGTTATACGTGTCGGACCCAGCGGGGGGGATGATAGAGGTTATGCGAATTTTGAGGGGGTTCGGGGATTTCTCGGGGTATAGGCTAAACATGGGGAAGAGTGAATTATTTGTGATACATCCAGGGGACCAGAGTAGAGAGATTGAAGGCTTGCCTCTAAGGAAAGTGGAAAGAAACTTCCGATACCTGGGGATTCAGATCGCTAGGAGCTGGGGAACCTTGCACAGACTTAATCTGACACGGTTGGTAGAACAATTGGAGGAGGACTTCAAGAGGTGGGACATGCAGCCTCTATCGCTGGCGGGCAGGGTGCAAGCAATTAAGATGATGGTCCTCCCGAGGTTCTTATTTGTATTTCAATGTCTCCCTATACTAATCACCAAGACCTTTTTTAATAAAATAGACAGGAGCATCACGAGCTTCGTGTGGGCAGGGAAAGTTCCGAGAGTAAGGAGGGGGTTCCTTCAGCGTAGTAGGGACAGAGGAGGATTGGCACTACCGAACTTGGGCGATTACTATTGGGCCGCCAATGTGGCAATGATACGTAAATGGATGATGGAGGGTGAGGGAGCGGCGTGGAAAAGACTGGAGAGAAAGTCCTGTAAAGGGACGAGTTTAGAGGCGCTGGTGACGGCGCCGCTACCGATCTCACCTAAAAAGATTACCACGAACCCGGTGGCGGCGGCAACATTGAATATCTGGGGACAGTGGAGGTGACAGTGAGGGGTGCGGGGAGCCCTGGTGGGGTCCCCAATCAGGAACAACCATAGGTTCGACCCAGGAAGAATGGATGGAGGATTTCAGAGCTGGTACCAGTTGGGAATTAGGAGGGTGGGAGATTTATTTATAGATGGGACTTTTGCGAGCTTGGGAGCATTGGAGGAAAAGTATAAGTTGCCCCGGGGAAATTTCTTGAGATATATGCAGGTGAGGGCGTTTACTAGACAACAGGTGAGGCAATTTCCGTTGCTCCCGACACAGGGGATACAGGACAGGGTGCTTTCAGGGGTGTGGGTCGGAGAGGGCAAGGTGTCAGAGATTTACCGAGAGATGTGGGAAGAGGGGGAGAAGTCGGTGGGCGAACTAAAAGGAAAGTGGGAAGAAGAACTAGGGGAGGAGATAGAGGAGGGTATGTGGGCTGATGCCCTAAGCAGGGTAAATTCCTCTTCCTCATGCGCCAGGCTTAGCCTGATTCAATTTAAGGTGCTACATAGAGCACACATAACGGGAGCAAGATTGAGCAGGTTCTTTGGAGTGGAGGACAAATGTGGGAGGTGTGGCGGGAGCCCGGCAAACCACGCACATATGTTTTGGGCGTGCCCGGCACTGGAAGGGTATTGGAAGGGAGTGACGGGAGTGATTTCGCGGGTGGTGAAGGCGCGGGTCAAACCAGGCTGGGGGTTAGCTCTATTTGGAGTTGCGGAAGAGCCGGGAGTGCAGGAGGCGAAAGAGGCCGACGTTGTGGCCTTTGCGTCCCTAGTAGCCCGGCACAGGATCCTACTCATGTGGAAGGAGGCGAAACCCCCCGGACTGGAGGCCTGGGTAAATGATATGGCGGGGTTCATTAAACTGGAGCAGATAAAGTTTGCCCTGAGAGGATCGGCTCAAGGGTTCACCAAGCGGTGGCAGCCATTTTCCGACTACCTAGGGGAACGTTAGAGGGAAGACAGATGACCAGCAGCAGCAACCCTGGGGGAAGGGGGGGGAGTGCGGGGGGTGGGGGTTTTAGTTTAGTTTAGGTCAAAGATAATGGGGTTTTGTCACTTGTGTATTGTTAAAAATTTCTGTATTGTTATTGTTGCGTTTGCTTTGTAAGAGGGGAAAAATTGTTGTTTGGGAAAAAAATTTCAATAAAACATATTTTTTTTTAAAAAGCAATCGAAAGCTAGTGATTCCAAACAAACCTGTTGGACTTTAACCTAGTGTTGTAAGACTTCTTACAGTGTTAATCTAAACCTACTTGTGACAATAAAGATTATTATTATTCTGACACACTGACTTCCCAAACCGGCTGGGAAGCAAAAAAGGGTCATTCCCCAATTGGATGGCGCTTGACCAAACATCCGGATTCTTTTCACCCATTTTCAGTATGGGGCAGCACGGTAGCATAGTGGGTAGCAATGTGGCTTCACAGTGCCAGGGTCGCAGGTTCGATTCCCGACTTGGGCCACTGTCCGTGAGGAGTCTGCACGCTCTCCCTGTGTCTGCGTGGGTTTCCTCCGGGTGCTCTGGTTTCCTCCCACAGTCCAAAGATTAGGTGGATTGGCCAAGATAAATTGCGTCTTCGTGTCCAAAACAGTTAGGAGGGTTATTGGGTTAGGTGGAATGGGATGGAAGTGAGGGCTTAAGTGGGTCGGTGCAGACTCAATGGGCCGAATGGCCTCCTTCTGCACTGTATGTTCTATGACAATGTGTATGTGACAGAAAAAAATTAACGTCCTGATGATTTTTCCCCAGGGTGGCACAGAACTGGTGATGGGTCTTCAATTGCTGGAGGCTCCAGGCGAATTCTGGAGAGTTGACAATCCTACTATCCACATGCATCGTGTATATTACACTATTTGCAATTGTTTAACTCCAGAGAGAGTGACAGCAAGTGCTGCTGGAGGATGGGGGAGGGGCTGCTTTCGGCCTTGCCTTGGCGTCGCCCGGCAACGGTAACTAGGGAAGCGACGCTGCAGGTTTCCCCGGGCGGGCGAGCAGCGGGCAGGCCGCGGGCAGACTGGGGCAGGCAGCATGCAGGCCGACTACCTCAACCAGTACATGGAGCATGTGGGCAGCAACGGCCTGATGCTCAGCCCCGAGCAGAGGGCCGCGCTGCAGATCTCCCTGGAGATCGCCAAGAAGAACTACAAGTTCAACCAGATCTACTTCTGGGGCAAGATCATCGGCCTGAACGCCGACTACTTCGTCGTGCAGGGCGTGGAGACGGACGAGCTGAAGGGCAGGAAGAGCCTGTACAGGTAAACGGGCCGGGGGCAGAGCAAACTGCAGGGCACGAGTAAACCCTAAACATTAAACACTAACACTAAACCCAAAACTCTAAACATTAAACACTAACGCTAAACCCAAAACATTAAACACTAACACCGAGTAAACACTAAACATCAAATACCGACTCGAAACATTAAACACTAAACACAACAAACATTAAACCCTAAGCATTAAACCGACTCGAAACATTAAACACTAACAGTAAATCCTAAACATTAGACATAAACACTAGTAAACCCTAAACATTAAACACGAACACTAGTAAACCCCAAACATTAAACCCAGAACATTATACACTAACACTTAACCACAAACCCTAAACATTAAACACTAACCCCAAAACCCTAAACATTTAACACTAACACTAAACCCCAAACCCTAAACATCAGACACTAACACTAGTAAACCCTAAATATTAAACACTAACACTAAACCCTAAACATTAAACTTTAACTCGCGACCCGAAACACTAATACTAAACCCTAAACATTACATACTAAACATTAAATACTAATACTGGAAACCCTAAACATTAAACACTAACTTTAAACTCGAAACACTAATAATAAACCATAAACATTCAACACTAACATGTGGGCAGCATAGTGGGTAGCACTATGATTTCACAGCGCCAGGGTGCCAGGTTTGATTCCCGGCTTGGGTCAATGTCTGTGCGGAGTCTGCACGTTCTCCCCGTGTCTGCGTGGGTTTGCTCCGGTTTCGTCCCATAAGTCCCGAAAGACGTGCTGTTAGGTAATTTGGATATTCTGAATTCTCCCTCTATGTACCCAAACAGGTGCTGGAATGTGATGACTAGGGGCTTTTTACAGTAACTTTATTGCAGTGTTAATGTAAGCCTACTTGTGATAATAAATATTATTACATTTAAAAAATTAAACAAACCCTAAACATTACATACTAAACATTAAATACAAATTCTAAACCCAAAACATTGAACGCCAATCCTAAACCCTAAACATTAATCACTGATACGAGACACCCTAAACATTGAACACTAACTCTAAACCCCAAACCCTAAACATTGAACACTAACTCTAAACCCGAAACACTAACACTAAACCATAAACATTCAACACTAACACTAAACCCTAAACATTACATATTAAACATTAATCACTAACTCTAAACCCGAAACATTGAACACTAATACTAAACCTTAAACATTACATACTAAACATTAAACCGAATACTAGAAACCTTAAACATTAAACACTAACACTAGTAAATGCTAAACATTCAACACTAACATTAAATCCCAACCCTAAACATTAGACACTAATATTAGAAACCCTAAACATTCAATACTAACACTAAACCCCAAACCCTAAACATTAAACACTAATACTAGAAACCCTAAACATTAAACACCATTCAACACAAAACATTCAATACTAACACTAAACCCCAAACTCTAATCATTAAATACTAATACTAGAAATCCTAAACACTAACACTAAACCCCAAACCCTAAACATTAAACACTAACCCTAAACATTAAACGCTAACTCTAAACCCGAAACACTAATACTAAACCAGAAACATTGAATGCTAACTCTAAACCCTAAACATTCCATACTAAACATTGAACTCTAACTCGAAACCCTAAACATTAATCACTGATACGAGACACCCTAAACATTGAACACTAACTCTAAACCCCAAACCCTAAACATTGAACACTAACTCTAAACCCGAAACACTAACACTAAACCATAAACATTCAACACTAACACTAAACCCTAAACATTGCATATTAAACATTAATCACTAACTCGAAACCCGAAACATTGAACACTAATACTAAACCTTAAACATGACATACTAAACATTAAACACTAATACTAGAAACCTTAAACATTAAACACGAACACTAGTAAATGCTAAACATTCAACACTAACATTAAATCCCAACCCTAAACATTAAACACTAATATTAGAAACCCTAAACATTCAACACTAACACTAAACCCCAAACCCTAAACATTAAACACTAACTATAAACCCCAAATCCTCAACATTAAACACTAATACTAGAAACCCTAAACATTCAACACGAACACTAAACCCCAAACCCGAAGCATTATACACTAATACTAGAAACCCTAAACATTAAACACTAAGCCCCAAACCCTAAACATTAAACATTAACTCTAAACCCCAAACCCTAAACATTAAATACTAACTCTAAACCCAAAACTCTAATACTAAACCATAAACATTCAACACTAACACTAAACCCTGAACATTACATACTAAACATTAAACACTAACACTAAACCCTGAACATTACATACTAAACATTAAACACTAACTCTAAACCCTAACATTGAACACTAATACGAAACTCTAAACATTGAACTCGAACTCGAAACCCTAAACATTAATCACTAATACTAGACACCCCAAACATTGGCTGTGTCATATCAATACATTATAACAATATTGTCATCGGGAGGAGGGTAGGAAGAAGCAGGTACATCAGGTGGTAAACACAATGGGTTACTTTTCTAAAACATTTAATCACTGGACTAGTAATCCAGACACCCAGGGTAATGCTCTGGGAACTGGGTTTGAATCCCACCATGGCAGATGGTGAAATTTGAATTCATCGGAACATAGGAACAGGAGTAGGCTATTCAGCCCCTCAAACCTGTCCCACCATTCAATGAGATCATGGCTGATCTGTGACTTAACTCCATATACCTGCTTTTGGCCCATATCCTTTAATATTTATGCTTAGCAAAAATCTATCTGTCTCAGATTTAAAATTAGCAACTGATCCAGCTTCAACTGCTGTTTGTGGGAGAGAGTTCCAAATCTTTATCACCATTTGAGTGAAGAAGTTCTTCCTATCATCTCTCCTGAACAGTCTAGCCCTAATTTTTAGACTATGCCCTCCAGTTTTAGAATCTCCTACCATTGGAAATAGTTTATCTTTATCTACCCTGTCTTTCCCTGTTAATATCTTGAATACTTCGAACAGATCACCGCTTACCCTTCTACAGTCAAGCGAAAAGGTCTACTTTGAGTAATCTCTCCTCGTAACTCAACCCCTGTAATCCAGATATAATTTTTGTAAACCTACATTGCACTCCCCCTGTGGTGCTACACCACTGTACTTCCCTAGCATTGTACATAGTTATATAATAGTTGTGCGTAATGTGGCCCTGTAATCTGTGTATTGTACTGTAGCTCTGTAGAGGTTCGGTCACCTGTTTGTAACCTGACCTGGCCAACGGAGAGCTCCGCCTTGGCCACTCCCCCGGGAGTTAAGTATAAGACCCAGATTCTGAGACCGGACCCCTTTGTCTGGGGTCGTCTGTGTCGGGTAAGCTTCCTACGTAGTGTATTAAAGCCTTGGTTAAAGTCTCACATGTCTTTGTGGTTCTTGATGCTTAGTGCATCAATTTAATACACTACAGTTATAATGGAGGCTGCTCTAAAACCCGACAAGCTCTCGCTCGACCCCCATGCTACACGCGCGGATCACCTTTTCAACTGCTGGCTCCGGTGTTTCGAGGCCTACCTGGAAGCATCCTCCGCCTTCGCCAAAACGGACGCTGACCGACTCAACCTCCTGTACTCACTGCTCGACTACGGGCTTTTCGACCTCATCACGGGAACAACGACCTACGCCGATGCCATCGTGAAGCTCAAAAGCCGGTATGCACGAACTGTTAATTCTATTTACGCCCGCCACCGCCTTGCCTCCCGGCACCAGCAGCCGGGTGAACCCCTATCCGTGTTCGTTCGGGACCTCCGTGCCCTCGCGCTCACCTGCAACACGCCAGCAGTCTCCGCTGAGCAGAACACTGAGGCCCTGGCGCTCGATGCCTTTGTAGCCTGCATCGCTTCCGTCCCAATTCGCCAACTCCTCCTGGCACAAACTACCCTGACTCTGGACACGGCAGTCACTATGGCAGAGGCCCAACAGGCAGCCTACGACAATAATGCGTCCTACACACCTGGCCAAACTTCCTATGCTCCTGCCCACGTTCCCTACGTGGCCGCTACCTCCCTGCCGCCCGCCCAGCAACAACCCCTGCAAGTCACGGCCCACCCAGCCACACCAGCAGTAAAAAGAACGCCTGGGCCCCAGTGTTACTTTTGTGGCCAGGCAAAACACCCCAGGAAACGCTGCCTTGCTAGAGATGCTACCTGTTCAGCCTGTGGCAAGAAAGGCCATTTTGCAAACGTCTGCCGCTCCAACCTTGCCTCGGGGTCCAACACCGCGGCCTGCTACTCCTGGGTGCCGCCATCCTCCGTTCCGGGCTCGCTATTCCACACGTGCGACGCATGGGCGCCGCCATCTTTGACTATCCCCGGCCCGGCTCCCTTCACGTCCGGTCCGCCGTACGTCACTTCCGGTCCACCGCCGATCGCCACTTCCGGTCCACCGCCAATCGTCACTTCCGGTCCACCGCCAATCGTCCCATCCGGTCCACCGCCGATCGTCACTTCCGTCCCACCGCCAATCGTCACTTCCGGTCCACCGCCGATCGTCACTTCCGGTCCACCGCCGATCGTCACTTCCGGTCCACCGCCGATCGTCACTTCCGGTCCTGCGCACCCGACCGAAATGCAGCAAACAACTGAGATGCAGCCAACGACAGCAACCTGGCCTCCAACAGCAGCCTACGACGTCTGGGCTCCGCCACCTTCTTCCGCAGGCCGCTCCTCGGATCCGGCACCCTTCTCCAACAGCTCCACCATCGCATCCATCGTCCTCGACCAGGACCGACCGCATCAGCTCGCCAGATCCACCATGGAGGTTCAGGTAAATTGTTACACTGTTACCTGCCTCTTCGACAGCGGCAGCACGGAGAGCTTCCTCCACCCGGACACCGTGCGCCGCTGCTCCCTCAAGGTACTACCCATGCGCAGGCATATTTCCATTGCCTCCAACTCCCAGTCGGCCTAGGTTTCGGGCTACTGCATCGTCACCCTCTCAGTGAACGGCACGGTGTTCCAGGATTTCAAATTCATGGTCCTCCCTCACCTCTGCGCCGCCGCGATCCTCGGCCTGGACTTCCAATGCCACCTGTGACAAATCCCAAATTTCTTTACCCGTCAGTCTGGCCTCAATAAAAGTCGAGATGGATTTGCAGGTACAGCATCAGTTATTTTATTTGACTTGCAAGCCTTTCTCAATTCACAGCACATCTTGCTTCATACACCTCCGGAATCAAGTGAGTCTGTAGGACAAAAGGATCCCTACTAATAACACAAATGGCATCAAGTTTCACATACACGATTCCCATAGGTCATCCTATACCCCTCCTGACCTATCCATACAGTCTAATTGGCTCACTTCCAATCCCTTCCTCTGGCCCCTATTACCCAGCATCCTTTTCCCCTCCGTAGCTGGACGCACCTCTTCCTTTGCTTTGCCATGTGGTCTGAAATCCTTTGTCTGTGAACTCACCAGGATGAGACTGGCCTATCTCTACATTACAGTAACTAATATCTCTAAAGTAACTATTTTATATCACATTCGTCACCTGCGCAGCCTCACCTTGCATTTTAACGGCCCCCTCCCCCCCTTCACGGTCTCCAACCCCCAGTTCTTCCCTGATCCCCCCCCCCCCCGGGTCCCACCTCTCGATCCCTACGTGGCCGCTACCTCCCTGCCGCCCGCCCCTTTGTCTGGGGTCGTCTGTGTCGGGTAAGCTTCCTATGTAGTGTATTAAAGCCTTGGTTAAAGTCTCACATGTCTTTGTGGTTCTTGACGCTTAGTGCATCACCCCCCAAGGCCAAAATATCCTTCCCAAGGTGTGATGCCCATAACTGTTCACAGAACTCCAAGTGATGGACTTCCGGTTGCAGCTATGCGGAGCTAAGTCGCATGTTTGGCAGCTCCCGCTAGAAACGGACTTCTGGGCTCTTTTTAGAGCCCATAACGGCGCTTGCTCGACGTTTCCCGGTGTGGGAAGGAGATAGCAACATTCCCCCAATAGTGTATGGCTTGGACCAGGAGTGGGGCGATCAAAAAAGTGGCAGTGAAGCAAAAGAGGGTGCGAGGGAGGAAGACCAAGATGGCGGCGGGTGGAACCAGGCAGCGTGGATGCACTGGGCGCAGGACCAGCAGGAGTTTCTTCAGCGCTGCTTTAGGGAGCTGAAAGCGGATCTGCTGGAGCCGGTGAAGGCTTCAATCAATAAGCTGCTGGTGACCCAGACGGCCCAAGGGGCGGCGATCCGGGAGGTCCGGCAAAACGTCTCTGAGAACGAAGATGAGATCATAGGCCTAGCGGTGAAGGTGGAGGCGCACGAGGCGCTCCATAGAAAATGGCAGGAGAGGTTCGAGGAGATGGAGAACCGGTCGAGGCGGAAGAATCTGCGGATCCTGGGCCTCCCGGAGGGGCTGGAGGGGTTGGACGTGGGCGCCTACGTGGTCACCATGCTGAATTCGCTGATGGGAGCGGGGTCCTTCCACCGAGTGCTGGCGAGGAGGCCCAAGCCCGACGAGCCGCTGCGGGCGATGCTGATGCGGTTCCACCGGTTTGCTGATCGGGAGTGTGTGTTAAGGTGGGCCAAGAAGGTGGGCCAAGAGCAGCAGGTGGGAGAACGCTGGGGTCCGGATCTACCAAGATTGGAGCGCGGAGGTGGCGAAGAAGAGGGCCGGGTACAATCGGGCCAAGGTGGTGCTGCACAGGAGGGGGGTGAAGATTGGCATGCTGCAGCTGGCGGGTCTGTAGGTCACCCATAAGGACCGACATCATTATTTTGAGTCCCCGGAGGAGGCATGGGCCTCTGTTCAAGCCGAAAAATTGGACTCGGACTGAGGGTCAGGGACGGGGGGTCGCATTGGAGGGATGGTTGGGGATTGTTGTGTTGTATTTTGAGGGGGAGTTCTTTGTTCTTTGTTGGTTCTTTGTTTTTCGGGGGTTGGTTAGGCACTGTCTTGGTTGGGTCCTCCGGGTGGGCTCGTGGAGGGGGGTGGGCAGACGGATTGGGGGGGTTGATGGCTGGCAGGGGGGATGGGGCCCCACAGGGGGGGTGAGGCCTCACAGGGGGGGTGAGGCCTGAGTTGGGGGTAAGGGGACTGGGCCTGAAAAGGGAGCTGCGCCAGAGGAGGCGGGGCTGGGTGAGTAGAAAGCGGGGGCTTTTTCCCGCACTAATTGCTGAAGGCGGCGGGGCCAGAGCTGGGAAGCGACGGATTTTTCCCAAGCTGGGAATGGAAGTGGGAGGAGGCGAGCCTGCTGGTGGACAATGGGGGGGAGGGGAAGTTCCACATTGGCGGGGGGGAGGGGGTCGAGGGAGTGGCCAGTGTCAGCAGGTGTCGGCTGACGGGAGTGCAATGGGGGGAGCAATGCAGCTAGGCGGGGTACCTAGCTGGGGGGCGGGGGGGGGGGGGGGGGGGACCGGTTTGCTGCTGGAATGACCAAGGGGGAGCTGGAGCCGGTAGAGCGGATCGGGGCAGGGGTCTGCCGCTGTGGGGAACGGGTCTTGCGGGGCACGCGCACGTGGCTGGCCTAGGTAGGGATATGGTTAGTCGGCGGGGGAGGGGGGCGAGCAGCCCCCTGATCCGGCTGATAACCTGGAACGTAAGGGGGCTCAACGGGCTGGTCAAACGGGCCCGGGTGTTCGCTCACCTGAAGGGGCTGAAGTCGGATGTGGCCATGCGTCAGGAGACGCACCTGAGGGTGGCGGATCAGGTAAGGTTGAGAAATGGGTGGATAGGCCAGGTGTTTCATTCGGGGTTGGATGCAAAAACTCGAAGGGTGGCGATCTTGGTGGGGAAGAGAGTGTCATTCGAGGCGCCGAGCATCGTGGCAGACAATGGCGGTAGGTATGTGATGGGAAGTGGCAAGCTGCAGGGGGAGCGGGTGGTGTTGGTCAATGTATATGCCCCGAACTGGGACGATGCGGGGTTCATGCGGCGTATGCTGGGCCGGATTCCGGACCTGGAGACAGGGGGCCTGATAATGGGGGGGGGATTTCAATACGGTGCTGGACCCGGCGCTGGATCGCTCCAGCTCTAGGACGGGTAGGAGGCCGGCGGTGGCCAAGGTGCTGAGGGGGTTCATGGACCAGATGGGAGGGGTGGACCCTTGGAGATTTGCGAGGCCAGGGGCCAGGGAATTCTCATTCTTTTCCCATGTACACACGACCTATTCCCAGATTGACTTCTTTGTCATGAGTAGGGCGCTGATTCCGAAGGTGGAAGATACGGAGTACTTGGCGATAGCCATTTCCGATCACGCTCCGCATTGGGTAGACATCGAGCTGGGGGAGGAGAGGGACCAGCACCTGCTGTGGCGGTTAGAGGTGGGGTTGTTGGCGGACGAGGAGGTGAGCGGGCGGGTCAGAGGGTGTATAGAGAGGTATCTGGAGGCTAATGACAATGGGGAGGTCCAAGTGGGGGTGGTCTGGGAGGCACTGAAGGTGGTGGTCAGGGGAGAGCTGATCTCCATTAGGGCCCATAAGGAGAGGAGGGAGAAGAGAAAGAGGGAGAGGCTGGTGGGGGAGATGGTGAGGGTGGACAGGAGGTACATGGAGGTCCCGGAGGAGGGATTGCTTAGGGAGCGGTGCAGCCTCCAGTCCGAATTCGATCTGTTGACCACCAGGAAGGCGGAGGCGCAGTGGAGGAAGGCGCAGGGGGCGATATATGAATATGGATAAAAGGCGAGCCAGATGCTGGCACACCAGCTTCGGAAGCGAGAGGCAGCTAGGGTGATCGGGGGAGCTAAGGATGGGGGAGGGAGCACGGTGTGAAGTAGGGTGGGTATCAGTGGGGTCTTCAGGGACTTCTACGAGGAACTGTATCAGTCCGAGTCCCCACTGGAGGAGGGAGGGATGGGTCGCTTTCTGGACCGGTTGAGATTCCCGGGGGTGGAGGAGGGGCAGGTGGCGGGGCTGGGGGTGTTGGTTGGGTTGGAGGAGTTGGTTAAAGGGATAGGAAGCATGCAGGCGGGGAAGGCACTGGGGCTGGATGGGTTCCCGGTCGAATTTTATAAGAAGTATGCGGACCTGCTGGGCCCTCTGTTGGTAAGGACCTTTAACGAGGCAAGAGCAGGAGGGGCTTTGCCCCCGACGTTGTCTCAGGCGCTGATCTCCTTGATCCTGAAGCGGGACAAGGATCCCCTACAATGTGGGTCATACAGGCCAATCTCACTCCTAAATGTAGATGCAAAGTTGTTGGCGAAGATTTTAGCCACGAGGATAGAGGACTGTGTGCCACAGGTCATTCACGAGGATCAGACGGGGTTCGTGAAAGGGAGACAGCTGAATACGAATGTACGGAGGCTCTTGAATGTTATAATGATGCTATAATGGTGGAAGGGGAGGCGGAGATAGTGGCAGCAATGGATGCGGAGAAGGCCTTTGATAGGGTAGAATGGGGGTACTTGTGGGAGGTGCTGAAAAGGTTTGGGTTTGGGGAAGGGTTCGTCAGGTGGGTTAAGTTGCTGTATGATGCCCCGGTGGCGAGTGTGGCCACGAACAGAAGGAGGTCAGAGTATTTTTGGTTACACCAGGGGACGAGGCATTGGTGACCCCTGTCCCCCCTGCTCTTTGCGCTGGCGATTGAGCCCCTGGCCATGGCGTTAAGGGAGTCGAGGAACTGGAGGGGGCTGGTGAGGGGTGGGGAAGAACATCGGGTGTCGCTTTATGCGGACGATTTGTTGTTATATGTGGCGGACCCGGTGGGGGGAATGCCGGAGGTGATGAGGATTCTCAGGGAGTTTGGGGATTTCTCTGGGTACAAGCTCAATATGGGGAAGAGCGAGTTGTTCGTTGTTCACCCAGGGAACCAGGAGAGGGGGATTGGTGAGCTCCCACTAAAAAGGGCGGAGAGGAGTTGCAGGTACCTGGGGCCCCAGGTGGATAGGAGTTGGGGGGCCCTGCATAAGCTTAACTTCACGAGACTGGTGGAGCAAATGGAGGAGGAGTTTAAGAGGTGGGATGTGCTGCCACTCTCCCTGGCGGGTAGGGTGCAGTCAGTTAAAATGACGGTGCTCCCGAGGTTTTTGTTCCTGTTCCAGTGCCTACCCATCCTGATCCCTAAGGCCATTTTCAGGCCGGTTAACAGGAGCGTTATGGGGTTTGTGTGGGCGCAGAAGACACCGAGGGTGAGAAGGGTGTTCCTGGAGCGGTGCAGGAATAGGGGGGTGTTGGCATTGCCTAACCTCTGTGGGTATTATTGAGCCGCCAACGTGGCGATGGTACGTAAGTGGGTGATGGAGGGGGAGGGGGCAGCATGGAAGAGGCTTGAGATGGTGTCCTGTGTGGGCACAAGCCTGGAGGCGCTGGTGACGGCGCCACTGCCGCTTCCTCCAATGAGGTATACCACGAGCCCGGTGGTGGCGCTGCCCTCAAAATTTGGGGGCAATGGAGACGTCACTGGGGGTAGGTGGGGGCCTCGTTGTGGTCCCCGATACGGGGGAACCACCGGTTTGTCCCAGGGAGAATGGACAGAGGGTTCCTGAGTTGGCACAGGGCAGCTATTAGAAGGATGGGGTCCTGTTTGTGGACGAGAGGTTCGCAAGCCTGGGTGAGCTGGAGGAGAAGTTCGGGCTCCCCCCGGGGAACACCTTCAGATATATGCAGGTA
Organism: Scyliorhinus torazame; assembly: GCF_047496885.1. NCBI lineage: Eukaryota > Metazoa > Chordata > Chondrichthyes > Carcharhiniformes > Scyliorhinidae > Scyliorhinus > Scyliorhinus torazame. The sequence continues at coordinate 329,199,281 of NC_092710.1, forward strand.
AGGGCGTTTGTTAGGCAGCAGGTGGTGGAGTTCCCACTGTTGCCGCCATGCAGGGTCCAGGACAGGGTGCTTTCGGGGGGGGTGGGTTGGAGAGGGGAAGATCTCGGCAACGTATCAGGTGATGCAGGAGGATGAGGAGGCCTCGGTGGAGGAGCTAAAGGGTAAGTGGAAGGAGGAGTTGGGTGAGGAGATCGACGAGGGGACGTGGGCAGATGCCCTGGGGAGGGTGAACTCTTCCTCCTCTTGCGCGAGGCTCAGCCTCATACAATTTAAGGTGCTGCACAGGGCGCACATGACCGGGGCAAGGATGAGCCGGTTCTTTGGGAGTGAGGACAGATGTGTTAGGTGCCCAGGGGGCCCAGCAAACCACACCCACATGTTCTGGGCATGCCCAGCGCTGGAGGAATTTTGGAAGGGTGTAGCGAGGACGGTGTCGAGGGCTGTAGGTTCCAGGGTTGAGCCGGGCTGGGGGCTCGCAATATTTCGGGTGGCTGAGGAGCCGGGAGTGCAGGAGGCGAAAGAGGACGGGGAGGGGGGGACTCGGTGGGGGGGGGGGGCGGGGGGGGGTGGATGGTTCGTTTTTCTTGATTGGGCGTGTATATTTGCTTTTGTGTTGATGATGGCTGTTAATTTATTATTTGTGTATACCGGGGGGGGGGGGGTGTTCTTTTCTTTTTTGTATTTTGTTGTTGACATTTTGTGAAAATTTGAATAAAAATTATTTTTTTAGAAAAGAACTCAAAGTGGTGTCTAACCAAGGTTTTTCTTTTATAAATTTAGAGTACCCAATTCAGTTTTTTCCAATTAAGGGGCAATTTAGGTGGGCAATCCACCTAACCTGCACATCTTTGGGTTGGGGGGGACGAAACCCACGGAAACACGGGGAGAATGTGCAAACTCCACATGGACAGTGACCCAGAGCCCGGATCAAACCTGGGACCTTGGCACCGTGAGGCAGTTGTGCTAACCACTGTGCCACCGTGCTGCCCTTTAACCAAGGTTTTGTATAGCTGCAGCTTAACCAATATTCCAATCCTATAGATCTAAAGGCTAGCATTCCAGTGGCCTTTTTGATTATTTTAAATCATAGAATTTACAGTGCAGAAGAAGGCCATTCTGCACCTGTTCCTGGCATTTAAGGACCTATGCACCCAAGTCTCGTTGGACATCCACTGTACCTAACCTCTTTCTATTTAGAAAGTACTTTCAATAAAAATGCAATAAAATGCAAATTAAAAATCTAATGATGACCATGAAACCAGTGTCGATTGTCATAAAAACCCATCTGGTTCACTAATACCCTTTAGGGAAGGAAATCTGCCGTCCTTACCTGGTCTGGTCTTTATGTGACTCCAGACCCACAGCAATGCAGTTGACTCTTAAATGTCCTCTGAAATGGCCTAGCAAGCCACACAGTTCATGGGAAATTAGGGAATGGGCAATAAATGCTGGCCTAGCCAGAGACTCTCACGCCCCCTGACGAATTTTTTAAAAAGGAAACCTTGGGATTATTACTGACTCTTAAACAGTTTGAGGTATACATAATAATAATAATTGCTTATTGTCACAAGCAGGCTTCAATGAAGTTACTGTGAAAAGCCCCTAGTCGCCACTTTCCAGTGCCTGTTCGGGGAGGCCGGTATGGGAATATATCCATCATGGCTTTAAAGAATATTAGTATACACTGACCATAATCCCTTGGTCTTTGTGGAAAAATGTAAGACCAGAATGACCGATTGTTCCGGTATCCCCACTTCTGACCTCATAGAATCACTAAAGTGCAGCAGAAAGCTATTTGGTCCATCGAGTCTGCACCAGCCCTGCACTCTATCTAGACTCCCGCCCGCACCCTATCCCCATAACCCAGTAACCCAACATAACCTTTTGGACACGGGGCAAGTTAACATGTCCAATTCACCAAATTTGCACATCTTTGGACTGCGGGAGGAAACCGGATGACCCGGAGGAAACCCACACAGACATGGAGAATGTGCAAACTCCACACGGACTGTCACCCAAGGTCGGAATTGAAACCGGGTCCCTGGCGCTGTGAGGCAGCAGTGCTAACCACTGTGCCGCCCTTCATGATGAAGCAGCTGAAGCTGTTTGGGTCTAGGACATTATTTTGATATCCCAATGTTTTAGTAAAACAGTGTCAAAATAATACATACTACCCCAGCCCAAAAAGGTCCTGTGAAAAAGCCATTTTTGATTGTAGTCTCAAACACAATCACTTACGTTTACTTGATTTCATTTCCCATATTACAATGTGTTAGAACCATTATATATGCTGATTATTTTCATCTCACCAGTCAACACTCAGAAATAAAGCTCAGCCCATGTTATCAACCACAGAATATAGCCAACATGCCTCACTGATATTGGCTATTTACGACAATCTGCAATAATTTAGGGTTCAATGCAGAAATTATAAAGAGCAAGAAATTTCTAATCAGCAGTATTGTGTTGTCTGGGGGTAGAGAGGAGGTGAGTGGTGGGTATTTGTTGGTACAGCTCTTTGAAACGCAGGAACAGATGGTACCGCAGAATAGTGAGTTATAGTTTCTCACTATCAGGACTTACATTCATTAATATTAATAATCTTTATTATTGTCACAAGTAGGCTTACATTAACACTGCAATGCAGTACTGCGAAAATCCCCTAGTCACCACACTGCAGTGCCTGTTCGGGTACACAGAGTGAGAATTCAAAATGTCCAATTCACCCAACAAGCACGTCTTTCGGGACTTGTGGGAGGAAACCGGAGCACCCGGAGGAATCCCACGCAGAGATGGGGAGAACGTGCAGACTCCGCACAGACAGTGACCCAAGCGGGAATTGAACCCAGGTCCCTGATATAAGGAAAAGTTAAGGCAGTTGGATTTGTTTTCCTACAAACAGACTTTGAGGTGATAAGATTAATGTTGCAATTACAAAGGGTATTGGCAAACATGGTCCTGTGCGAATTGTTCAATTATAGCAAAGGTCTGATCAGCAGGTACAGTCTGAATCCTCACCATCTGACCCGAGGGAGGCAATGAACACCAGGTGTAGACTGTTGTCTGTTCCTTAAATCAGTGACATCAAGGACTTTCAAAAGGGTAGGTTATTTCTAAACTCACAGCTGCAAACAGTACTTGTGCTCTGCCCGAGACTCTGGGGTAACTGCTTCCCACACATCCCACCATGTGACCTCTTGTGTAGCCGTATCATCACGTTCTCACGTGACCACTTGGTCTGCATCTTCCCTGTTTAGTTGGAGCACCTGGTGACATGAGATGTAACAGTGTGTGTCATAGAAAAATATGTACAGACCATTATCAACATGTAATAAAACAAACGGATAATGCATAACTATTTACTCATAACCATTGAGGCTCGGATTGGGCCGTAACTGGTGTATAACCCGTTGCATATCCTTCTCTCCTTTTTTCTGTCGGAAAAAAAGCTGGACATCCAGAGTCAGCTAAATGGTAATAAATGAATGTGTTCGGCATGTTCTGAGCATGTGATTACACCGGTAGGTGGTGTTGTAGTGTGTCTGTGACCTATGTCCTCACTGGTAACAACATGGGACGTTTCATCTATGTCAAATGCAGGATCCACTGTGTTGGCCTGTGCAGGAGTTTGCATGTCTGCCGATTAGGGGGCTGTTGCTATTGGCCGGATGACTGAATTGACGTGTTATCTGTGGGTGCTGGTTCTGCTGCTTGCAGCAGGTGACGGCGAATATGCACATTGTGGGCATCATCTGAGGCTACCATGTAGCTGTTTGGTTGCAGGACAGTGCTGAGTACCACCACCAACTGGTCATGGCCATGTGCAGTCTGAATCCTGACCTCTGACCTGGTGTTAGAGGGCTGAGTCTATGGGCATGCGTGACAGGAGACCCGCACTCATGTTGGTTTCAAGTTTAGGCTGCAGCAGAACCTTAACAGTAGGAATCATGGTCCTGGTTTTCCCAGCAGGCCCTGTCGTGATAGATTTCGATGGCTGAGGAGTGCAGCTTAGTGGTCTGTGCGATCTCGGGCATATTTCTCAAGGAAGATGCTTGGCTGAGGAACCGTCCGTTCCGCCAAACCATTTGACTGTGGATATAGTGGGCTCCTCATGACATGCTCAAAGCCCCATGTGTTTGCAAAGTTGCAAAATTCTATGCAGACGAATTGATGAGTGCTGTCTGTCATGAGTCATTGTGGGATGCCGTGTGTGGCGAAGTACCTCTTAAGCTTGATGGTGAGTGTTATATGCTTTGCGTTAGGCAGGTAGTCAAGTTCAAACCATACGAATCAACTAAGACTAAATGTTGTTTACCATTCCACCTTAAAATGTCGGCTGCTGTGAACAATCATGGGAGGTCTGGGACCTCATGTAAATGCCACTTTACAAATGGTTCCCTTTGCTTGATGTGGCTTGAGTGCATTGCATGGTGCACATCCGAAGATTCCCCTTTCCATGTCAGTGTACAGAAAGGCCAGTACATTGATTCCTTGGTCCTGTATCTGTTTGCTTCCAACCCAGGCTGCCCTTGGTGAAGTTGTTGTGTGGAGTACCTCTGGAGAGTAGTGGGGATGATGAATCGCTGGCCATGCAGTATCAGTCCATCCTGTACAGTCAGCTCAGACTGTGCAGAGCTTCTGAGGATTCTGACCAGCCCCTCCTAATGACGACGTGCAGTTGCCTGCTTGTGATGTCAGCCTGCAAAGTCTGCTTTAGTTCCTGAATTTGATGAGAAGACAAAACCTCTACTGCCATAATATCTACATCTTCCTCACAATCTGCCTGATCTGTGGTGGATAGAAAACCTCTGGCGAGAGTATCAGCCAAGTTCAGCTCCTTGCCACGTTTGTAGATGGTGCTGGGATTGTAACGTTGCAACTCTAGCATCATGCATTGTTGCCTTGCAGACGCACTGTGAAGAAGATTTTTTAAGATAGTTATAAGTGGTTGATGATGTTTCAACCATTGCAGGATGGCCATATATGAAATCAGTAATTTCTGACAGGAAAGGAGTTCCTTTTCGATCTGTGCATAGCGAGTCTCAGTGTCAGTTAGGGCCCTTGAAGCATTCTGGATGTAACTGCACCAAGTCCATGATGCGTGACGCCTGGGGACAGGCGCTCAAACATCAAAGTATTGTAATACCAGTGGGGCTGTGAGTGCTTGTTTGAGTCTGTTAAAATGCGCTGTGTGGTGCTTTTGCCAGCACCATTCAATGTCCTGGTGGAGAAGTTGATTAAGAGGTCCAAGATTTTTTTAAATTCGTTCACGGGATGTGCCCATCCCTGAGGGCATTTAAGAGTCAACCTCATTTCTGTGGGCCTGGAGAAACATGTCGGCCAGACCAGGTAAGGATGGCAGATTTCCTTTCCTAAAGGACATTCGTGAATCAGATGGGTTTTCATGGCGATCGACAATGGTTTCATGGTCATCATTAGACTTTAAATCCAGATTTTTATTGAATTAAAATCTGCCATGGCGGGATTCGAACCTGGGTCCTCAGACTCGTCCAGTGACAGTACCACTACGCCCCTGCCTGCCAAGTTCAGGTGGGTCCCCAAATATGGCTATCGAAAGAAAAGGCTGCAAATCAATATCTAAAACTTTGGAAAACGTGTCAAAGAAGGATGGTGAAAAACCAGCCAGCTTCGAGCACGACCACAACCTGTGGGTATAGTTTGCAGGGGCAAGTGAATTTCTGTCATATATGTTGCTTGTATTGGGAAAAAAACTTGCAGATTCTGACTTTGATTAATTGAATTCTGTGCAAAACGTTAAATTGAATTAAGCTGAACCTGGCACAGGAGGATGTGGAATTGACCGGAAGAAGGACGCCCCCTGCAAGGTCAATCACCTTGTTCTGCTTCCCAGTCATTTTGTATCTTGTGAAGAGAGGGGGGTGATCAGAGGATAGCATTAGATCATGCAATCTTGAAATAAAACCTCCACGGGTTTAAGGTAGAACAGGACGCGATTTAACCATCACGTTGCGCCCATTGCAGATCTGTCCACGCTGATTAAATAGCGGGAAAGGCCAAAATCCCTTGGCGCAAATCAATTTGCTATCTAACCGGCCCGCCCCCGATGGTGAGTTCCGGATCAGGTCCAATTACGGCGAGCATATCATTGACTCCAATTTGCAACAAGTTCCATCTTATTCACGAGATTGAAGTCGAATGTGTCGGCCCCCTGGGAATTAACTGACTCCCCAGCGAGAAATCACACGGATGCCATTTGGTACTCCTTTTTAAAAACATGAAGCTGGCGCAATGGCCACTGAGGGGAACCAAGGAAGTTAGTAGCCAGTTCCATTTTATGGCATGCATCTCAAGGACACTGGAGGAGTTGAGGGGATTTTTGTCTGTGAGGCCTTCAAGCCATCTTTAAATATTGTGAATACCTGTATCAGGGGCAACTACAGTTGCTGCCTGTCTGTCCAACCAAACACTTCCAGTTTGAAGCAAGAAGACGCTGCAGGACCTGGTGATCGACATTGATCCAAATAGATCAGCTGACGACGCCGTTGAAGAAATGCTTTCACATATTTTGCTGATGTTGTTGGTGTGGTGAGTGCTTCATGTAACTGGCACGTCACCGTGGGTTAAACAGAATGGAAGTCAAGGATGTTCAATTGCACCTTGAGTGGAATATATGGATACCAGGATTTGGTCCTGGTGAGATTGGGCCGTGTGCGATAGCCTGGACAGCAGGGGCTCCTGGATGGAGAATGGCACTGATATGTGGAACAAGTAACACATTGATGGACAGATCATTTCTACAACAACATTCTGGACATGATGTGTGGGCCTGGGTAGGGTGCTCTTTCCCAAGAGCCAGTGCAGACTCGATGGGCTGAATGGCCTCCTTCTGCACTGTAAATTCTAGGAAATGAAATAATACATTCTCAGGCTCATTATCCATTTCTGTTGAGGAACCTGCGAGGGGTGATGTCATGGGCTGGATTCTCCGATTTTAGGGCTATGTCCAGAGGATCCGTGGCGTTTTACGTGGGGAAATTCGCAAAGGCTCCAGCACCGATCCTCCGACCAGTGAGGGCTAGCAGCCTATATAAACGCCTGGAGAACGGCTGCGCATGCGCACGGTGACAGCCTGCAGCGGTCGCGGCGTACAACATGGCGCCGGCCATGCGCGGACCTGACCTGCCAGTGGTCCCTGGACACACCCTCGCCATCCCCGGGCCACCCCCCCACCAGTCCCCGCAGGCCTCGCCGAACCTCCCCCCCCCGCCCCCCCCCCCGGCCAGCAGCACGGCTCCCGCCCAACTGTTGGCGGCGTTGGACACAGTCCGCAGCCACCACGACGGATTCCTGACCATGAGTCAACATCAGGAGCGAAGCATCGAGGGCGGGGGGGCCTTCAGGTGACTTCCTGAGGCCGTCCCAATGGCATGTGGCATGCTCCTCGATTACACAGTTTTGGAAGGGGCGAAGCATCTGAAAACAGGTGCCACGCCCGATTTCATGGTAAGAAGGGATTCTCCGCCCAATTGCCGATTACGAAATCGCCGCCGGGGAACGGAGAATCTCGCCCCATGTGTTTTGTTTTATGAAAATGAGCTGATATAGCTTTGTACTGGTACTAATATGGAACGGTGACGTTTCTTTGTTGTTTAATGGTTAACATTGTTATGGGCGAGGTGTTTTCAGAACCCTAAAATGTATCATGGAGTCCAACCTACCTCTCTCTTTAATGGATTTGTTGCTTTTCCGAGCACACGGCTTGTTCCCATGGTGTGGTATTTCAATTATGGACACGTGGGTTTTTAAACACAAAACACTGTTTATTCCATGAACTCAACTTAACATCTTAAATAAACATTGGATATCTTAACACCCCTTACTTCAAAGATAACTCAGAAAATATTGCAACAGTAAATAATTCCTTAAAATGTTCGTTCAAACTTCCAAGAGACTTAACACCTTTAAACAAAATCACATCAGGTTAAAGGCTTTACTATTATAAGTTTAAATCACCCAAATGATCCAGTGATAGTCTTTCGTGGCAGAGATCCAGCTCACTGCAAAACATAGACACACCCCCAGCTCTTTTCCTCCAAACTGCAAAATTAAACTGCAAAATGGCTGACCTCAGCTCAGCCCCACCCACACTCTGACATCACTGTGTTCTTAAAGGTACATTACTTAAACATCCATGTCTTAAAAGTACTCTCACATGACACCTCCCCCGAAGAAAAAAACCCCCCATCAACTTCAAGATGGTTTCATTTTTCAGTTTTGCATCATCCACTAAGAAATGTACACAGTAAATATACCTTTTCGTTTTAAAAAAAAAAACCACACATGCAACAGGTATAATAATATAGTCCATTTTTCTTTGTTCTTCTTCCTCCAACCGAAGTCCTTCTCGATTGACAGTCTCTTTGAACAAAGCCTCTGCATGATCCATCCATTCCTCTACTCCTCGGCATTTCTCTTTAGAATCAGATACTTTAGTTCAATCTGACCACAGAGTCCCTTGCAATTCTCCAATACAGGAGCATTGGTGATCACAGCTGTCAGGCAGTCAAATGCCTGTTGAAAGTCCGTTGTCCATTAAAATCCTTTAGGTTTCTTTGGCAAGTCCATCAGTGGAGTAAAACTTTTGCACAAAGGTTCGATCAAATTCATTCATGTTAAGAGATCGCATTGCCTCCCTTCGTCTTGAGAGTATCGGAAACTCCTCAAGGAGAGTGCTTCGGGCTTCTTCAAATTCACTTTCGGCTAGGTTCATCACCAAACCCGCCACCTGAAGTTGATCGAAGAACTCCATACGATTTTTAAATGTTCTTTCCATGTCTGGAAGTTGGAAATAAAAGCAGATTGTCCCACTTTCTCCATGCAATCCTTCAATGGTGGGACAGGATTAGAGTCTGTTCTTGTAACTGCATTCACCTTTCTATAGTCCACACACAACCGTCGGGTACCGTCTGGTTTACATCACTATGGGTGAGCTCCATTGGCTGCAACCCACTTCAATTATGCCATTCTTCAACATACTCTCAATCTCTCTGTTAACCTGTGCCAATTTTAAAGGATTAAGTCTATGTGGATGTTGTTTGATAGGAACAGCATTTCCCACATCTATATCATGTATAGCCATTTTAGTACTTCCCAATTTATCTCTACAAACTTGCCCATGTGATATCAATAACTCTTTCAGGTCAGTTCATTTTTCCTCTGGAAGGTAACTTAATTCATCCCAACTTTTAAGAACATCCTCATTTTCCAATTTAATTTGAGGTATGTCAAATTCACAGTCATCTGGATTTGGTTCGTCACTTTGAGTTAGAATCAATAAAACCTTCTTTTTCTCTCCATCCCTTTCAAAGTACCTTTTAAGCATAGTCACATGACACACTCAGTGAGTCTTCCTTCTATCCAGTGTTTTTACCACATAATTCACCTCACTTAATTTCCTTTCAATCTGATAAGGTCCACGAAACCGAGCTTTTAACGGCTCCCCTACCACTGGTAACAACACTAAAACTTTATCCCCACTGGCAAAACTACGAACTTTGGATTTCTTGTCCGCTACCCGTTTCATCACATTTTGTGCAACTTTCAAATGTTGTCTAGCCCATTCACCTGCTCTATTTAATCTTTCCCTAAAATTTGACACGTAATCTAATAGTGTAATTTCCGATTTCTCACCCACCAATTTTTCCTGAATCATTTTAAGTGGTCCTCTTACCTCATGACCAAAACTTAGTTCAAAAGGACTAAATTTGGTAGACTCATTAGGTGAATCCCTAATTGCAAACAGTACGAATGGAATTCCTTTATCCCAATCCTCTGGATAATCTTGACTATTAAGTTGTTTGTTTTCATCTTTTTGTATAAAGGTATTGTTGACCGTTTAATAAAATGGGTGGCACGGTAGCACAGTGGTTGCTTCACAGCGCCAGGATTCCAGGATCAATTCCTGCTTGGGTTACTGTCTGCACGTTCTCCCCGTGCCTGCGTGGGTTTCCTCCGGGTGCTCCGGTTTCCTCCCACAAGTCTTGTAAGACGTGCTATTAGGTAATTTGGACATTCTGAATTCTCCCTCTGTGTACCTGAACAAGCCCTGGACTATGACGACTCGGGGATTTTCACAGTAACTTCATTGCAGTGTTAATGTAAGCCTACTTGTGACAATAAAGATTATTATATTATTATTGTCAGTTTTTACATTCCTCGCTAGGTTGCCCTCGTGGTTTATTTTCTCTCATTTTATCTTTTTAGTCTGTCTTTGCTGGATCCTGAATTTATCCCATGGGAGCAGTGCCATTGGGAGATGTCCTAGTTTTTTACAAAAAAGCAATTCTGCGAAATATATAGCCAGTCTGTGATCACCTCAAGTGAGCGCAGGTTATTAATGTCTTGATTATTTACCAGTTTCTTTGTGATAACTGCTGGTTCAATGGTGGTGAGAGTGATATTTCCCTTTAGTTCGATTAACCCCATCCAAAAAATTGAAAAAACTGTCTGTTGAATGTTTTCTTTTCTGCACAGTTTGAACTGCATGGATTGGAAATTGCTGCCCCCAGCAACAGACGAGATGATTGAGAGGTCCATGCATGTTAAAGGTCGCTTCCTGGGTGACCCTTCTCGTGAGTACGATCCGATAACAGTTAAGACTGGAGAAGAAGAAGCCGATTTGGAGGTTAGTGTAAGAATTTAGAATGGAATGAACAGCATATAGAAACACTGGAAAACATTGCAAATTAGCCTGTTATGGGTGAGGTGTTTTCAGAACCCCAAAATGTATCATGGAGTTCAACCAACCTCTCCCGTTAATGGATTTGTTGCTTTTCCTAGCACGCGGCTTTTTCCCTAGGTGTGAGATTACAATTATGGACACATGGGTTTTTAAACAGAAAACGCTGTTTATTCCATGAACTCAACTTCACATCTTAAATAAACATTGGATCTCTTAGCACTCCTTACTTCAAAGATAACTCAGAAAATATTGCAACAGTAAATAACTCCTTAAAATGTTCCTTCAAACTTCCAAGAGACTTAACACCTTTAAACAGTATCACATCAGGTTAAAGGATATATATATTTTCTGTAGAATGGCAGAGATATATTAGCTTGGGTGACTTCAGCTCCAGCACCTTGCTTTCTTCCTGCAAACTCTCTGGAAACACACAGACACATCCAAGCTGCTTTCTCAAACTGGCTTTCTACTTTTAAACTGCTCGCAGCAAAACCAGCCAGGTACTTTTTAGCTGCTCTCAGCAAAACCAGCCAGACACTTTTCAAACTGCAAAACCCAACTGCAAAATGGCTGAACTGAGCTGAGCTCCACCCACTCTCTGACATCATTGTGTTCTTAAAGGTACATTGCTTAAGCGTCCATGTCTTAAAGGTACCCTCACAGGACAAGCCTTAAAGGGCTACAAGGATGACAATGATAGGAGGAGGCCTCAGAACACTGCGCAGGTTTCCTGCTTCATGTAAATCGCTTGGCCCTGTTGAAAGTCCAGTGTCAGGTTATTTCTGTGAAGCAACTGGCCACTAGTCTAAAGCATTACTAAAACAAGGGGACTCGCTCGATGCTAGAGGACCCACAAATAGTGGGTTGGTGCTAACGCCGAAACTAGTGCTGGCGGACACAAGACCGACTCGTCACTTTTGCCTGAGATTAGCTATCATGTAGAATTATCGGTTAATGGTTTGTGTCTGTGTGTGGTGGTGGGGGGAGGGGGGGGGGTTGCAATTCCAACGCATGCCGGCGTGTGATTCACCGGGTCGCGATTTGCCGCACTCGGCAGCCTGACAAGCTGCAGCCGCATATAAGCACTCCACTCCCCATACACTCCTCGACCCAGCTGCAGAGATGGCACCCTGTCGAGCGACACTGAGGATCGCTGATGCAGAGCTGGAGACACCGATGGATGCCATGAAGGAGATGCGGGGTGGTAAGGAGGCTGCCACTCGCCGACGTCAACCGGCCTGGGCACAGGTGGCAGAGGCAGTAAGTGCCATAGGCGATACCGCCAGGACCGGGCAGCAGTGCAGGAAGAAGCTTCACGGCGTCCTCAGAGCGGCCAAGGTGAGTGACCACCACCGTGCCTCTGGCACCACCCCCGTCCCACACAACACATCAACTCCCCCCCCTCCCCGTCCCCATGCAGCCCCCACCAGGTGGAAAGGTCGGCAGTGCTGGGTGAGGATGGGAAATCTCCCCAGACCAGCCAGAGTGTAAGTCACCATCACCACTGTGCCCCTGGCACTAACCCCGGCCCAACAGACCCGTAGCCCCCCCCCCCATTTCAGAGGGTGATTGAACCCTACCCGCCGGCAGGCCGCTCGTACCCCACCCGCACCACATGCCAACACTCATACTGCCCATCAAGGATGGATGCCCTGGCCACTAGCTGCGGACCCGCTGAGCTGTCCACGTCCTAGTATCTCACACTATGCATTATCGGCCCCCTCCCAGGAGAAGGTGCACCACAACCACAGGGTGCAGGAGAAGATAGGTTTAAGGTGCGAGGGGAAAGGTTCAGAGGAGATGTATGAGGCAAGTTTTTTACACAGAGGCTGTGGGTGCCTGGAACTCGCTGCCGGAGGAGGTGGTGGAAGCAGGGACGATAGTGACATTTAAGGGGCATCTTGACAAATACATGAATAGGATGGGAATCGAGGGATACGGACCCCGGAAGTGCAGAAGATTTTAGTTTAGACGAGCAGCATGGACGGCACAGGCTTGGAGGGCCGAAGGGCCTGTTCTTGTGCTGTACCTTTCTTTGTTCTGTGTTCTTTGTAAGACAGGGAGGGGTGAGGGGCCCGCCGGTCCTGCGGCTCCTCCCGATTCAGAGCAGAGAGCATTGGATCTGGCCGGCGGGATGAGAGAGGGGGCAGTTGCCGAGATGGAGTTCGGCCTCAGGGATTCAAGTGAGCCCTGTGGTAGTCACCACTGTTGTATTACATTGTGTATACTGCACTGCATAAGAGGGTATTACGGTAAGGCCCCTGTACCCAGGTATGGGGGTAGATCCCTGCTTGCTGGCTCCGCCCAGTAGGCGGAGTACAAATGTGTGTGCTCACCGAACTGCAGCCATTTCGGCAGCAGCTGTAGGAGGCCACACATCTCTGTGAAATAAAGCCTTGATTACTCTCGTCTCGTCGTAATTGATAGTGCATCAAGCCCCCAATGAATTGCAATGTCCCTTTAACTATGCGTCTTGTCTTTTGTCTTGAAGAATCACGTGACGAGGAGGGTCCATCTGGAGACCCTCGCCCCAGCTGCAACCCCACAACTCACTGGACAACGAGGCAGGACCTGCTGGTACCCCATGCCCCACCCCGCCGCAGGAGAGGGGCTGGAACACCTCAGCACCTCTGAAACCCCCGATTTGGTCCTGGCGCATCCAATGGGCAACGGGCAGAACACGGTGCCACCTGAGACGCCCGGAAGATGTGCGATGGGCCATTTGGCTTACCGGTGGCTACTCCGTGAACCTGGAGGCAATCAGGCAGCCCCAGTGCACACGTTGTGTGGCCTCCTGTGGCTGCCTAAGCCCGCTGCCCTGTTCCTCCTGGCCCTCCTTCACATCCTGCCGTTCAACCGCTTCCTCCAGCATGTCACTCCTCTGCTGTGCAATGTTGTGGATGACACAGCAGGCCACAACGATGTGGGAGACCCTCCTAGGGCTATCCTGGAGGGCCCCACCAGAACGGTCCAGGCACCTGAACTGCATTTTCAGGAGGCCGATGCATTGCTCGATAATACCCCTGGTTGTTGCATGGGTTTTAACTGTTCTCCGCTTCGGTCTGAGGCCTCCGGATAGGCTTCATCAGCCACGACCTGCACAAAGTACTACGAGTTTGACCTAACAAGTTCCTATACAATTGAAACAAGACCTTACTACTCCGGTACCCAAATTCTCTTGCGCTCAAGGCCATTAACCTTCCTGATAGTTTGCATGTTAGTCTTCAGTGATTAATGTACAAGGATACCCAGGTCCCTTTGTACATGTACGTTTTCCAATTTCTTTGCATTCTGGGTGTACTCTACACAACTGTTCCTTCTAGCAAAGTGGATTACCTCACATTTTGCCACTAAATTACTAAATCTGTCCAAATCCTCCTGCAGATGTTTCACATCTTCCTCACAACACACATTCCCATGATATATATTGTGAATATCTGGGGTCCAAGTACTGATCCTTGCGGCATTCCACTAGCCACTGCCTGCCAACAAGACAATGGCCCGTTTATTCCTACCCTGTTAGTCAATCCTTAATCCATGACAGTATGCTGCCTCCCATCCCATGTGCTTTTATTTTGTTCATCAACCTCTTGTGGGAACTTTTTCAAAAGCCTTCTGCTGGATTCTCCGTCCAGCAACGCCGGAATCACGGGCGGGAGAATCGAGCATGAGGCGAAAATCGAGGCCAGCACGGGCACCCAACGGAATGCCATCTACACCGCACAAAGGCGTGGGCATGCAAATTGCACAGTTAAGGCACATCATTAACGGGCCTGACCCGGCATTCTCCAGCCTCCGCCTTCGTCAGCTGGGAGTACGGATGGCGACGTTCACTTGTGTAATTTAAAATCGGGAAACAGGTGCCGTGTCTGACGAGGGTGAGAGAGGAAGTAAGACAAGGGACGGGATTGTCCGACCCCCCGCCGGGTGGGAGAATCGCGTGAATCCCCCCCCGCTGTCCTCCCAATTCTCCCGCCCCCCAAAAACCGGCGTGGCGTGAGTCGCGCCGCCCGCCTCGGAGAATGGCGGGGTCCAGCGTGACACAATGGGCCCCAGGGCTGCCCGGATTTTCCGGCCCACAATGGGCCGAAGTCTCGCCCGTTCTATGCCGGTGCCGCCGGCGTAAATTAAATGAATGAAAATCGCTTATTGGCACAAGTAGGCTTCAAATGAAGTTACTGTGAAAAGCCCCTAGTCGCCACATTCCGGCGCCTGTTCGGGGAGGCTGTTACGGGAATTGAACCGTGCTGCTGGCCTGCCTTGGTCTGCTTTCAAAGCCAGCGATTTAGCCCAGTGCTAATCAGAGTAGGTCCCTTACCGGCGGGACCTGGCGGCGCGGGTGGGCTCCGGGGTTCATGGGGGGTCGCGGGGGGATCTGGCCCCGGGAGGTGCTCCCATGGTGGCCTGGCCCGCGGTCGGGGCCCACCGATCTGCGGTCGGGCCTGTACTGTGGGGGCATTCTATTCCTTCCGCACCGGAGGCCGTGGTCATCCGCCATTCCCAGTGCGGAAGTGACACCATGTGCGCATGCGCGGGGATGACGCCAGCATGCCCTGGTGCTCCCGCGCATGCGCTGACTCGCGCCGTCTGCCGGAGGCCCTTCGGCGCCGGTTGGCGTGGCGCCAGGTCCCTATCCCGCCGGCCGGCGGGGCGCCAACCACTCCGGGGCGGGTCTAGCCCCTGAAGTTGCGGAGGATTCCGCACCTTTGGGGTGGCCCGACGCCAGAGTGGTTCGCGCCACTCTGTCCCGCCGGGATCACCCGCCCCGCCGGGTACGGGAGAATCCCGCCCAAGGTCCCAAAGGTGCTAGCTGTGGGCTGTTAGTCCTGCCCCTGGCTGAGGGACGTCTGCCAGGGCAGGGGGTGTAGTGGGGAGATACCAGGAGATTGGTCGGGGGCTGTGGTGTCCCTCCGGGCCCACGGTGTCCCAGACCACCATTGCCGCAGCCTGCAAGGCAGCCATCCACCTGCGCACTCCACTGACCGCCTACCGTGGCCCATGGCTGCGCAGAGTGCCACGGCCAACCCTCCCCCCAACTGGGTATCACTCTGCTGGCGGGGCATCACGGGTTGTACAACATCAGGTACTGGGGACTTATCA
Organism: Scyliorhinus torazame; assembly: GCF_047496885.1. Taxonomy (NCBI): domain Eukaryota; kingdom Metazoa; phylum Chordata; class Chondrichthyes; order Carcharhiniformes; family Scyliorhinidae; genus Scyliorhinus; species Scyliorhinus torazame. Next base: position 329,215,104 of record NC_092710.1, read on the forward strand.
ACTTTAAGTCCAATTAATTTCTCCAATACGCCCTTCTTACTTGTACCAATTTGCTTCAACTCTGCGTTCTCCCTGGTCCCTGGGAGACAGGATACCAGCAGAAATCAGTAAGACAGAAGTGATAGATGAACTGAAGTTACACTGGACGGTCATCGGGAGTTTTTGAAAATATATGTGCATTTTTCTTTCAGTTGAGGGTAAAGGAGGAAGAACGCTTGACAGCTACGATTGAACAAATAAACAGAGAAGCTGCAATAATTCCTCGGGGTGCTTTTGTCAAGACACCTCTTGAACAGATCCACAAGAACAGGAGTTTTGAAGGTAAAAAGTCTTTAAAGTTCAGGTTTCAATTACTGGAATGAAGTCAAACATCTGCAATAATATTTCTGCAATGTCCCTAAATATTTGGAGAACAGGAGAAGGCCACTCGGCCCATTGGATCAATGACAGTTAATAGCCAGCCATCAACAGGAACTATAATCCTGGTTCACTGTATCCTCTGCTGTATCCTTTCATTGTTTTTTCCCTTTCAAATGCTTGTCCATTTTCCTTTCAAATTAGTCTTGCTGTTTCCTCAGAGCTTCTTGCATCCTGTTGCTATTGAAATTGTGCAAAGGGGTGTCAAATTCCCAAGAGATAGACTCTTCCTCAACAGCCACCTGTGACAAAACCTTCTGTGTTCTAGCTTAAAACATATTTTTTCCAACCTGCCTCTTCAATCTTCTCATGACAATTGTCAATTTGTGCCCTTTTGATTACTGTTTTCTTTTACCAGTAAAAGAAACAATGGGTGCGATCGAACATCCTTGTTACGCCCGACTGCATGATGCAACAAGGCCGTTAAATTTCGCCAGAGGCCTCTCGTGAGATTTGCGATGCTTGAAACACCTCGTGAGATCTAATGAGATCTCGCGGGATGTCGCGACCTGGATCTTACCGTCACTGGGCGTGATCCAGATTTACATATTCAAGCAAGCAGTTAGATTCACTTAAGTATGGCGGCACTAAATTCTCCCAAGGCCCGGGAATGAACACCCATGCCTGGGAGATCTCACCATGGCGCGTTTAGCACTGGTCTGCACAAACTGGGACCAGCTGTCCCTGCACCTTGGGGGGCGTCCCCCAGGCCATTGGAAGCCCCCAGGTGGTCTGTCTGTGCGCAGAATAGTACCCTGGCACTCCTGGTATCCTAGCAATGGATATCCGGGCATGCTGGCGCTGCCATTCAGGCACCCTGGCACTGCCACCCTGACACTGACAGGGCACCCTGGTGGCAGTGCCAAGGTGCCTGGATACCAGTTTTCCTGTGCCGGGAATCAGTCCTGGGGGTGCTCTGCCCTTATGAAGTGGGGTGAAGGGGGGGGGCTCGAGGACCCCTGGTAAGTTGGGGCATAGGAGGCGGGTCCGGAGGCCGCGATGGTGGGGGGTCGAGAGATCGAGGTCGGTGATGCACGATAAATGACCACTAAAGCGAGGTTGTAGTCCAACTGAAGGCTTTAATAAGCTAGATGTTTTCCCCAGCAGCTCAGGTACAGAATGAAGGCTGCTGGGCAGGCACGGGTTCTTATACCCCGTCTAGCAGGGCGGAGCTACCATACATCCTAACCAATAGAAAGCATACAGTTTCAGGATCAGCTATTCCAAGCCCTACAGGAGGCCAGCACGGCACTGGAGCGACCCATGCTACTCCAGCTGCCGATACCGGCCTCAATGGGCGCCGCGGGTTTGCACATGCTCGCTGTGACCGGCGCAATTGCGCGCATGCGCAGTGGCTTCCTTCTACCCGCCGGCCCCAACGCAACATGGCATAGGGCTACAGGGGCCGGCGCGGAGCAAAAGAGGCCCCCAGCCCGAGAGGCTAGCCCGCCGATTAGTAGGCCCCTCTGCCCCCAGGCCGCCCCCCGAAAGGATGCATGCCGAGATCCCGCCAGGTAAGACCACACGTGGATGGCTCCGGATTTGTGGCTTTTGGCGCCAGTCGGCGGACATCGCGCCGTTGGGGGAGAATTTCGCAATTTTCCCCCAAAACGGCGCCAATCAGACGGGCATCGCGCTGGCCCAAAGGTGCGGAATGCGCCGCATCTTTGGGGGCCGAGCCCCAACATTGAGGGGCTAGGCCGGTGCCGGAGGGATTTCCGCCCCGCCAGCTGGCGGAAATGGCGCCTGTTGCCCCGCCAGCTGGCGGAAATGGCGTTTGTTGCCCCGCCAGCTGGCGCGGAAATGCGGCGCATGCGCGGGAGCGTCAGCGGCCGCCGACAGTTTCCCGCGCATGCGCAGTGGGGAGAGTCTCTTCCGCCTCCACCATGGTGGAGGCCGTGGCGGAGGCGGAAGGGAAAGAGTGCCCCCACGGCACAGGCCCGCCCGCGGATCGGTGGGCCCCGATCGCGTGCCAGGCCACCGTGGGGGCACCCCCCGGGGTCAGATCGCCCCGCGCCCCCCCCCCAGGACCCCGCAGCCCGCCCACGCCGCCTTGTTTCACCGGTAAATACCAGCTTTGATTTACGCCGGCGGGACAGGCAATTTCTGGGCGGGACTTCGGCCCATCCGGGCCGGAGAATTGAGCGGGGGGTCCCGCCAACCGACGCGGCCCGATTCCCGCCCCCGCCCAATCTCCGGTACCGGAGACTTCGGCGGGGGCGGGGGCGGGATTCAGGGCGGCCAACGGCCATTCTCCGACCCGGCGGGGGGGTCGGAGAATGACGCCCCTGAACTCAACGCGATCCACTCCTTTCCAAAGTGAAACTAATTGTCCTGATTGGGTGGCATCATGACAATTCGAATCAGCTTAGGCTGCATCTTATCATTAAAGATGAACTCAGTTGTGAGGACAGAGCTCTTGAGGGCCTGGGTGGTGATACCACCTTCGTAAGAGAGCCATACTGCAAAAGCTGCACAGCACACATCCCTGGCCGGACAAAGATGAAAATGTTGGCCAGGACCTACATATGGTGGCCCAGCATCGATAAAGATATTGGGCGGGATTCTCCGGCGGGCGACGCCGAAATCGGGAAGCGCGATTGGACGGAGAATCTGTTCCGGTGCCGTAATCGGGCAGACGCCAATTTGGCGCCAAAATTGCAATTCTCAGTCACCTCGACCGTGGCACCAAGGCGTTTCGGAACACTCGTGGATTAAACACCGTTTGCATATCATTAGCGGGCCTGACCCGGTATTCTCTGGGGCCTCTGCGATTCTACACCGCTGATGGGCTGAGTTCCCGACGGCGCGGTTCATTTGTGCTTTTAAAAACCGTGAAAACGACATTGTGGCTGATGAGGGAAAGAGAGGAGGTGGGACACAGAGAAGCACGACTGTGGGGTGCCGGGCCATACACTAGCCGGGCTGGCTGGGGTGGGGGGGCTCTGCCAGGGCTGGGGGGAGGAGAGTGATGACGGGGGAACAGGTCGAGTAGCCAGGTGACCCTCCAAGGGACCGGAGTGTCCAGGCACGGACCGCCATTGCCGCGGCCTGCAAGGCAGCCATCTTGCTGCGTACCCCACTGACCATCCACCTTAGCCCCTTGTTCTGTAGCGTGGCACTGGCTGAATGGGTAAGGGTTAGGGTTAGCGGACAGGAGACACGGAGCGTAATGTTGGCAAAGGCAGTGTCAGCCGAAGGTACCCTTGGCATCAGGGATGGGTGCCAGGGTCAGAAGCCCCCACAGTGCTGGGCACCAAGGGGGCCAGGGGTGGGGGGATGGAGGGGGGACATGCGGGGGCAGTGGCCGTAGTGCCAACCAGGGCCACCATGTAGTTTGGGGGACCTGATTGGGCACGGGGGTACGCACCATGCTAACATGTCAGGCTTTCACCCCCTGCAGACAATGGATATTGGAATTCAACCAGCAATGCTGGCCTTTCTGCAAGTCGCCGCAACCTGGGGAATGCCCTGCAGCTGTGAGCTGGAGCTGCTCGAGTAGGAGGGAGCGTGCAGCCACGGAGCCTGCCCTGGAGGAACAGGAGGCAGCCGCCCAGGATGGAGAACCAGCCGCCCAACAGGCCGAGGAGGAGGAGGTGCAAAGGAGGCGCCGCATGAGGCTTTGTGAGTACCGGCAGAGCTTGTTGTACAAGGATCTGCTGGACTGGGCATGCCATCGTAGACTCCAGCTGAGCAGGAGGAACAGTGTGATATATCTGTCAGACCATGGTGCACCTGGGTCTCTGGGGGAATGGCGGAGGAAACCCGCTCCCGATGTTCATTAAGGTTATTGTCCCCCTGAACCTTTGCGCCGCGGGTTCCGTCCAGATGCCGTGGGGATCTGTCAGGGATCTCACAGACCTCGGTGCACAGGTGCATCTTCGCCATCACGGTGGCCCTATATGCCCAGTCGACACAATACATGTATGTCAATATGGACTGAGCCCAGCAGGATGCCCGGGCATCGGGGTTCACAGCCATCACCGACATGCTCCAGGTCCAAAGGGTGATCAACGGGATGCATGTCCCCCGACGAGCACCTGCAGATGACAGGCCGCTCTACACAAACAGAAAGGGTTTCCACTTGATGAACGTGCAGCTAATTTGTGACCCACAATTGCGCATCATGCATATTTTCGCCCGATATCCGGGCAGAATGCACAAGGCCTTTATCCTGGCACATTCGACAATTCCTGACATGTTCAAGATGCCCCACGGCTGGGGCTTGGCTTCTGGGCGACAGTGCTTATCTGCTGCGGTCATGGCTTATGGCGCCTATCTGAAGGCTACAGATCAACGCCGAGACCCTCTACAACAACGCTCATGCAGCAACCAAGAGCGTGACTGAGCGGTGCTTTAGCCTCCTGAGGATGCGGTTCAGGTGCCTGGGTTGGAAGGGCCATCCAGTATGACATTAAGGGGATCGCCCACATCGTGGCGGCCTGCTGCGTCCTCCACACCATTGCACAAGGAGGATGTTGGGGAGAGCGAGGATGGACAGGACATGGGGCCCAGGCAGGCACAGGGGAGGCCGCATGACGTGTGCACCAGGACCAACGTGTAAGTGGCGCTCTGATCGCCTCCAGGTTCATCGACTTGGTTTGGCGGGAAACTGGCCAGGGATATGGACCTACCCCCTCCCCCTCTCCCGCCCCCACATATCCAATCCACTCCGTTATACATATCTGCCGCACTACAGGGTGGGGGCCCTGCGTTGGCAGTAACTCCGGGTCTTGTCCATGGGATGGAGGATAATGACAACCCGCTATGCGATGAGCTCTGGTGCTCTGCATTGTTTGACAACGTTTGACACCCGCCCATGGCAGCACTTTAAGAACATAAGAACCTAGGAACACAAGATCTAGGAGCAGGAGTAGGTAATCTGGCCCCTCAAACCTGCTCCGTATTCAGTAAGATCATGGTTGATCTTTTTGTAGACTCAGCTCCATTTACCCGCCTGCTCACCGTAACCCATAATTCCTTCACTGTTCAAAAATCTATCTACCTTTGCCTTAAAAATATTTAACGAGGTAGCCTCAACTGCTTCACTGGGCAGATAATTCCACAGTCACAGCCTTTTGTGTGAAGAAGTTCCTCCTCAACTCAGTCCTAAATCTGCTCCCCCTTATTTTGAGGCTATGCCGTCTGGTTCTCGTTTCACCAGCCAGTGGGAACAACCTCCGTGCTTCTATCCTATCTATTGTCTTTGTAATTTTATATATTTCTATAAGATTCCCCTTCATTCTTCTAAATTCCAATGAGTATAGTCCCAGTCTACTTTGTCTCCCCTCAAAAGTTAATCCTCTCAACTCCGGAATCAACCTCGTGAATCTCCTCTGTACACACTCCAGTGCCAGTACATCCTTTCTCAAGTAAGGAGGCCAAAACTGTACACAGTACTCCAGGTGGCCTCACCAGCACCCTATACAGCTGCAACATAACTTCCTTGCTTTTAAACTGCATCCCTCCAGCCATGAAGGACAAAATTCCATTTGCCTTCTTAATTACCTGCTGCACCTGCTAACCAACTTTTTGCGATTCATGCACAAGGACCCTCTGCACAGCAGCATGCTGCAATTTCTTACCATTTAAATAACAGTCCATTTTGCTGTTATTCCTACCAAAAGGGAAGACCTCACATCTCAACATTGAAATCCATCTGCCATACACTTACCCACTCACTTAAACTATCTATATTCCTCTGCAGACTTTCAGTGTCCTCTGCACACTTGGCCCTACCACTCATCTTAGTGTCATCTGCGAACTTTGACTCATTACACTTGGTCCCCAACTCCAGATCACCTATGTAAATTGTGAACAATTGCGGAGCCAACACTGATTCCCTGAGGGACACCACTAGCTACTGATTGCCAACCAGAAAAACACCCATTATCCCCACCCTTTGCTTTCTGTTAGTTAACCAATCCTCAAATACATTACCAGTAATCACGTGTTCGTAATGTCCTCAAAGAATTGCAATAAATTAGTCAAACCTGCCTGCTACTTGTTCATTGTCCTCCAGGTGCACTGACTTTCAAGTCTTCAGCTCCATGATTTGGCCTGAGCCTGGCCCTTTCTTGCCCCTGTAACTTTCTGCAGTTCTATGTGGCGGCCCATGATGGTTGTTATTTGTTACAATCCCAGCCGCTGTTCCGACTAGACAAGTCAGATCCCTGAGTGAAATCTGGCTTGAATGATCATGGGCGGGATTCTCCCGTACCCGGCAGGGCGGGGGGTCCCGGCGGGACGGAGTGGCGGGCCGCCCCCAAAGGTGCGGAATCCTCCGCACCTTCAGGGGCTAGGCCGGCGCCAGAGTGGTTTGCGCCGCGTCGACCGGGGCCGAGGGGCTCCACCAGAATCCACCAGGCGCGGGTCCGCGCATGCGCGGGAGTGTCAGCGGCTGCTGACATCATCCCCGCGCATGCGCAATGGGGGGTTCTCCTTTGTGCCGGCCATCGGGAGGCTTACACGGTCGGCGCGTAGGAATAGAGGGCGCGATTCTCCGCTCCCGCGCCGGTTGGGAGAATCGCCTGGGTCGCCAAATTCACCCGCGACGCCGGTCCGACGCCCTCCCATGATTCTCCCAAGCGGCGAGAACGGCCCCGTCGAGTTCCGCGCGGCGCAGGCCAGAGAATCGCCCGAGACACCCAAAATGCCGATTCTCCGGCACCCCTGCTATTCTCAGGCCCGGATGGGCCGAGCGGCCAGCCCAAAACGGCGGGTTCTCCCCGGCGCCGTCCACACCTGGTTGCTGCCGGCGGGCACAGCGCGGGAACGCTGGGGGGGCGGCCTGCGGGGGGGGGGAGGGGGGGGATCCTGCACCGGGGGGGGCTGAAATGGGGTGTGGCCCGCGATCGGTGCCCACCTATCGTCGGGCCGACCTCTCTGAAGGAGGACCTCCTTTCTTCCGCAGCCCTGCAAGATCCGTCTGACATCTTCTTGCGGGCGGACTCGGAGAGGACGGCAACCACACATGCACGGGTGACGGCAGTTATGCGGCGCCGGCCGTGTCATATATGCGGCGCCGCCTTTACGCGGCGCCAAGGCCTGGCGCGTGTAAATAATGCGGCACCGCTCCTAGCCCATTATCGGGCCCTGAATCGGTCAGGATAGGGGTCGTTTCGCGCCGTCGTGAACCTCGACGGCGTTCACGACGGCGTGAACACTCTGCCTCCATTTCGGAGAATCCCGCCCAGAGTGCCCCCACGGCACAGGCCCGCCCTCGGATCGGTGAGCCCCGATCGTGGGCAGGCCAGCATGGGGGCACACCCTGGAGCCAGATTGCCCCGCGCCCCCCCGAGGACCCCGGAACCCACCCGCGCCGTCAGGTCCCGCCGGTAAGGGACTAACTCTAACTTATGCTGGCGGGACCTGCATAGAACGGGCAGGACTTTGGCCTTTGTGGGCCGGAGAATCGCTGGAGGAGGCCCGCCGATCGGCACGGCGCGATTCCGGCCCCCGCCAAATCTCCGGCGCCGGTGGGGGCGGGATTCACTCCACCTCCGACCCAGCGGGGGGTTGGAGAATCCCGTCCCTTGACTTTTTTTTTACAAACCGTCGAACAAATTCACAGGGGTCTGCTGGTATACCTATTAAAACAACAGTACGCCAGGCAAAAAGGCTGGAAAGATCTCAATACAGGCATAGAATCGTTACAGTCCAGAAGAAGCCAATTGGTCCTCGAGTCTGCACCGGCCCTCCAAAAGAGCACCACACATAGGCCCACTCCACTGCCCTATCCCTGTAACCCCACCTAACCTGCAAATCTTTGGGCTGTGGGAGGAAACTGGAGCACCCGGAGGCAACCCACGCAGACACGGGGAGAAAATGCAAACTCCACACAGATAGTCACCCAAGGCTGGAATTGAACCCCGTTCCCTATCCCTGCGTTTGCGCAGATCGGTCTTTTTCAGCGCGATGAATTCTTAACTGCGCCATAGCTTGAATGGAGGCAAAATCTTTTTTACTTTGATTCAACGTTTCGGCACTTCTATTTTTAGAATCTTTCCTCGCATGGAACATTATAATCGAATCCTCCAGACTTATTTTTTATTTCTTTTGCAGTTGTTTATGGAGCTTTTCATTTCTTTTAAGCTCACAATTCTGATCACATTTTTTAATGACTATTGCAAAGTTATTTATTTCAACTTCATTCTCAAAGTGAAATGAGTTGTACACTACTATAGCCTGTTGTCCAGCCATTAGTAGCAATAAAGGAGTGTTACGCTTATCACTGGCAGTTTGGAGTTTGGAGGATGAGAGGTACACTTCAAACTCTTGTTTGAATATTTTCCAGTTTACATCTACATTTTGATCCAATGACAGTAGGGGGACGGCGATATATTTCCAAGTCAGAATGATGTGTGATTAGGAGGAGAACTTGGATCTATACACTAGTGGTGTTCCCTTATGCCTGTTGCCCATGTTGTTCTAAGTGGTACAGGTCATGGTTTGGAAGTGTAGTCAAAGGAGCCATGGAAAACATGGGAGATGTTTATAATGATTCAAGATCTTGTATACCTAGGAGAAAGGCAGGATGTATTTATTTTGAATATTATAATGTCCTTTAATGTTGCTTCCTAATACAACTTCGTCCCTTAGAGATGCCACCCACCCTATATAATTTTCTGAGAAAAGGTTTAAAGTCTAAAATAAGTAGAAAAACAGCTATTTAACCCCTCAAACCTATTTTAGCCACAAACTATATCTGATTACACTATCAGGAATTCTCACCTCTATCACTATCTGTCCAAATGGAAGCAAAGGGGGATGAAATTTGTTTGGCTCTAGTTCTGGTGACATTATGCAGATCATGTCAATTCCTGGGGCAGATAGCTCTGCCAGCTTCTACCTGTGTGATCCACATCAATTACTTCAATTGTATCAATAGAACAGGTTTTGGGACTGCCTGAGACCGGGGAATCAGCATACATCTGCTTTGCACCACCAGAAAGACACCCATATCCCTTTGTACATCCACACTTGCCAATATATCACCATTTAAATAATACTCGTCCTTTTTTTCTTCATATCAAAGTGTATAACTCCACATTTAGCCACATTGTACTGCATCTGCCATTTGTTTGCCCATTCCTCAACTTGTCTAAATCACCTTGAAGTCTCCTTGCATCCTCCTCACAACTCACAGTTCTGCCCAGTTTTGTGTTGTCAGCAAACGTGTAAATGTTAGATTTAGTTCCCTCATCCAGGCCATTAATATATATCATGAACAGCTGGGATCCAAGCACTGATCCCTGGAGTACCCCACAAGTCACTCAGTAAAAAGCCCCATTTATTCCTACTCTCTGTCGCCTGTCTTTAAACCAATTCTTGATCCATGTCAATACATTACTCCCTAGCCCATATGCTCTAATTCTGCCCACTAACTTATTATGAGGGACCTTATCAAAAGTCTTCTGAAAGTCCATACACCGTGTCCACTGGTTCTCCCTCATCTATTCTACTAATTACATCCGCAAAAACTCCAATAGATTTGTTAAGCATGATTTGCCTTTCTATAAACCCATGCTGGCTTTGCCTAATGCCGTTAATGTTTTCCAAATGTTATGTTATCACACCTCTAGCATCTTCCACACTATTTATTTCAGACTAACTGGTCTCTAATAATTCTCCTCTTATTTTCTGTATCTCCCTTTTTAAATAGAATCATAGAACCATGGAGTCTCTACAGTGCGAAGGAGGCCATTCAGCCCATCAAGTCTGCATTGACCCTCTGAAGGAGCACCCTACCAGCGCCCTCCCCTCCCCCCCCACCCCCCCACCAAACGCAAACTATCTTTTCTTGGACACTAAGGGGCAATTTAAAATGGCCAATCAACCTAATCTGCACATCTTTTGACTGGGAGGAAGGAAACTGGAGCACCCGGAGGAAACCCACGCAGACACGGAGAGAACATGCAAACTCCACATAGACAGTTACCGGAGTGGGGTTCCATTCCTCACTATTGCATTGATTTCCTCCATTACTATCAATGCTACCCCACCTCCTTTCCCTCTGTCCTTCCTAAGTAATGAGTACCACTGGATGGTCAGTTGTCATTAAGACACAAAGCCTTTCGACTTTTCTTTTTAACCTTGTTGGTCATCTTAACTTTACTTTGCATTATGGCCCCATTGATTTTCATCCTTGTTTCTTCTGCCATACGCTTTTGCTTATTACATTTGGCTTTTGTTTCTATCCTTGTTCCTCCCTCCTCTGTCTCCCTGATCAGGTTCCCATCCCTCTGCCATTCTAGTTTAAACCCTCCTGACAGCACTAGCAAACCACACCTCCCCAGCACCCCTGAGGACATTGGTCCAGGTCCTGCCCTGATCCATCCGGCTTGCACCTGTCCCACCTTCCCCAGAACCGGTACCAATGTCCCAGACATCTGATTCCCTTTCTCCTACACTATTTCTGCAGCCACGTATTTATCTAGTATATTCTGTTATTTTTAATCTTATTGAGTTATCCAATGTAAAAGCTATCATGATCCTTTAGACCATTGAACACTTCTTGATGGCATTCTCAGTTTAATGACATGCTCTGCTCTGAATTTGACCTCAGGTTTGTCAGTAACTGAGGCTGGGAAGTTGCAATCCTATCTTCACTTCACCATGCCGCTCAAGCTGAAGCTAAAGTCGATGCTGTCACAAGCCAATCTGGAGGAATCCATTGATTTTCTGAGTTCCCTTGAAGACGACGATTTGAAAGGTAAGCCACTGGACGTTTTTCCAGAACTCTGCAGGTAAATGGTGAAATTGCTTCCACTGCCTTTTGAAGAAGAGGGTTCCACGGCCTCACGATCCCCTGAGAGAAAATAAATTCTCGCCTCCGTCTTAAATGAATGACCCATTATTTTGGGATAGCTGTTGAAAGCTGCCGGAGAGACCTTTTCTTCCACAGAGTTGAGCAAAGGCAGGCTGGCATTCCCCATAAGCAATCCGGAATGATCCCACTCTAGCTCACCTCCCAATAAGTAACTTTAAACCGAGCATTGACCAGTGCTAGTTGCTGACCGTTAGCAATTTGCCTGGTAATGTGGATGTTGTTTGCTTTAATACACAACTCGGAAGAGTACCAGAATGTTACAGTGCTAGTGCAAGAAATCTTGGCAGTGTAGTGGGTTGTTAGTAGAATCGTAGCCATTTCAACTTTGCAGTAGGTCGTATCAGACATTCTACCTGTGCTAGTGCTGACTGTACCCAGAAACCAGTGAATCTCATTTCCTGACCGATTTTTCTTCCCTACATGTTTATCTGATCCTCCTCGACTTGCCGTCATTCGGCACATGTGGCCAAACATTACATATTCTAATCAATAGATGAAATTTCTTCTACTTTTGCCTCTTTGCCCCTCCAATAATACATTTATGTCCCCTTGTTAATGATAGACTGCCTAATGGAATAACCTTTCACTATTTATCCTTCTAAACTATTTCATAAGCCCAGAAATTCCTTTTAAGGAGCAGATGCCAGGAAATTTGACCTATGATTTTGAACAATTCTTTTAGATTTCCTTCTTCACCTCTTTCTGCTCCAATAAATACAACTCCATTTTGTTCCAACTCCCTTGCTTTGGGGCATTGTGTGAATCATCGTAATTCCCTTGCATCAATGATATAATCTAATCCACAAATGCTGAGAGCTCTGTGTGCTGACTTGAAGCTAGCTATGAAAAGTAATGGACTAATGCAGGCAGCGTGACAGAACAGGTATCCAGAGACAGCAAGGCAACTCCAAATGCTGCAAATCAGCAAACAAAACAGAAAATGTGATGTAGATCAGCCAGCACCTGAGAGATAGCAGACAGCTTGATGTTGCAAGTAGGAATCTGTCGGAATAGCTTTGAAGAATAGCCCCACTTTGAACATTAACCTGCCTTTGCAGACCCTGATGGAGGTTAATCTATGTCCCCAACATTTCACAGTATGTAATGCCTGCCAAGGCCACCTGACTTTGTATCACATCAAGAAAAGGACTGATCGGCCCAAAGATGGTTGATGCAGGTAGGGCAGTGGATGTTGTCTATATGGAATTCAGTAAGGTATTTGACGAGGTCACTCATGGCAGACTGGTACAAAAGTGAAGTCACATGGGATCAGAGGTGAGCTCGCAAGGTGGATACAGAACTGGCTAGGTCATAGAAGGCAGAGAGTAACAACGGAAGGGTGCTTTTCTGATTGGAGGGCTGTGACTAGTGGTGTTCCGCAGGGATCAGTGCTGGGGCCTTTGCTGTTCGTAGTATATATAAATGATTTGGAGGAAAATGTAACTGGTCTGATTAGTAAGTTTGCAGATGACACAAAGATTGGTGGAATTGCGGAAAGCGATGAGGACTGTCAGAGGATACAGCAGGATTTAGATCGTTTGGAGACTTGGGCGAAGAGATGGCAGATGGAGTTTAATCCGGACAAATGTGAGGTAATGCATTTTGGAAGGTCTAATGCAGGTAGGGAATATACAGTGAATGGTAGAACCCTCAAGAGTATTTACAGTCAGAGAGATCTAGGTGTACAGGTCCACAGGTCACTGAAAGGGGCAACACAGGTGGAGAAGGTAGTCAAGAAGGCATAGGGCATGCTCGCCTTCATTGAATATAAAAATTGGCAAGTCATGTTGCAGCTGTATAGAACCTTAGTTCGGCCACACTTGGAGTTTAGTGTCCAATGCTGGTCGCCACACTACCAGAAGGATGTGGAGGCTTTAGAGAGGGTGCAGATGAGATTTACAGGATGTTGCCTGGTATGGAGGACATTAGCTATGATTAGAGGTTGAATTAACTCAGTTTGTTCTCACTGGAGCGACGGAAGTTGAGGGGCGACCGGATAGAGGTCTATAACATTATGAGGGGCATAGACAGAGTGGATAGTCAGTGACTTTTTCCCAGCGCAAAGGGTCAATTACTTGGGGGCATATGTTTCAGGTGCAAGGGGCAAGGTTTAGAGGAGATATACGAGGCAAGTTTTTTACACAGAGGGTAGAGGGTGCCTGGAACTCGCTGCCGGAGGAGGTGGTGGAAGCAGGGACAATAGTGACGTTTAAGGGGCACCTTGACAAATATATGAATAGGATGGGAATAGTGGGATACAGACCCAGGAAGTGTAGAAGATTGTAGTTTAGTCGGGCAGCATGGTCGGCACGGGCTTGGAGGGCCGAAGGGCCTGTTCCTGTGCTGTACGTTTCTTTGTTCTTTGTTTATTATGCCTGTGCCAGCGCACAGAGCACCCTAATTAGTCACCCTTCCCTGCTCTTTCCCCATAGCCCTGCAATTTTCTGCCCTGCAAGTATTTATCTGCTCTGCTTCATATTGACTTTTAACCCGTGAGCTGAGCTTCGTCAGCTTGAGGTGCGGCTGGCTTAAGTCACTGAAATTCATGGTGAGGAGGGAACAGAATTCTTTTCAGCCTCTGCCTGAAACCAGCATCAGGAGGCCCAAAACCCTTTCAGGTTTTAATGCAGCCGCTAAGCAATGGGTGCCAAATGGGCACAAGTCAATTGTGGCGAGGCAGACAAATCCAGTCTGCACCTCGGCTGTGCTGGCTGTAAGGTCAAAATCGAGGGAGCGCAGCTAAACCCGAAAAGGGCAAGCACAGACAGATAGCAGTGCGTTGGTATCAGAAGGAGCACTCCGGAAGGGGCCCTTTTGAAGAGTGGCCACCAGGAACCCCTTTGAGGAGGGCTAGTCGGGCCCTTGCCTGCTCAGTTAAAAATGGGCTTCAAGACTTCCGGGTGCGGCGATGACCAGCTGAGTCGCACGTTTCGGCTGCTCCTGGTGAAACGGACTTTTGGGCTCTTGATAGGAGCCCCTACAGCAATTTTGACGGCTAAAAACACTGTGTGGTAAACCAGAAGGGAATCCCCCCTGGATACGGATAAAAAAGGAGGAGAAAGTGGCCGGATTGCAGTGGATCCTTTAGAACAGTGGCAAGGAAGGCAAGCAAAAACCAAGATGGCGTCGGAAGGTGGCAGTTTAACATGGGGCCCTGAACAACAAGAGTTCTTGAAATGCTGTGTGGAAGAGCTCAAAAAGGAAATGAAGAAAGAGTTGTTGGCCCCGATACTACAGGCGATCGAAGGGCTAAAGGAGGAACAAAAGACCCAGGAGCGGGAGCTTCGGGTCGTGAAGGCAAAGGCAGCCGAGAATGAGGACGACATACAGGGCCTGGTGGTGAAGACGGAGACGCATGAGGCACATCAGAAACGATGTGTGGAAAGGTTGGAGGCACTGGAGAACAACACAAGGAGGAACAACCTGAGGATTCTTGGTCTTCCTGAAGGTGCGGAGGGAGCGGACGTCGGGGCATATGTGAGCACGATGCTGCACTCGTTAATGGGAGCGGAGGCCCCAGCGGGTCCGTTGGAGGTGGAGGGAGCATACTGAGTGATGGCGCGAGGACCGAGAGCAGGAGAAATTCCCAGAGCCATAGTGGTGAGATTCCTCCGTTTTAAGGATAGAGAAATGGTCCTTAGATGGGCAAAGAAAACTCGGAGCAGTAAATGGGAGAACGCGGTGATCTGCGTTTATCAAGACTGGAGTGCGGAGGTGGCGAGAAGGAGGGCGAGCTTTAATCGGGCCAAGGCGGTGCTTCATAAAAAGAAGATAAAATTTGGAATGCTGCAACCGGCAAGACTGTGGGTCACATATCGAGGGAGGCACCACTACTTTGAGACGGCGGATGAAGCGTTGGCTTTTATTGTGGAAGAAAAACTGGAATGAGCGGGTTATTAAAAAGAACGTTTGAACAAAGTGGTGGGGCGAATGTGGGGGGCGAAGAGGGGGGTTAAAAAGGGGGGAAAGAGGAGTTTTATGTACTAATCCTGCGATGTGGTAACTTTTCTCTCTTCCACAGGTGGTGATGGGGGGAGGAGGGGAGGTGGAGGAGATGGGGCGTTGGCCATTGGGGGCGGGGCCAAGGGAGAAGCGCGGGCTTGGTTCCCGCGCTATGATAATCATGGCGGGAATAGAGAAGCAGGAAGGAGGGGGTGTCGCATGGCGCGAGCCGAGGTCGGCCAGAGTTTGCTGACTTCTGGGAGCAACATGGGGGGAATAATTACGCTAGCGGGGGATCTAGCGGGGGGGGTGAGAGGGGGGAATTACTGGGTTGCTGCTGCTGGGGAGAGGGGGGAGCTGGTATGGGAGGGGATGGGCGGGGGGGCACCGCCTGGGGGAGATACAGCTGCGTGGGAACCGGGTGAGGAGCTGGAAAAAGGGGATGGCTAATCGACAAGGGGGGGGGTAGGAAGCCCCCCAACCCGGCTGATCACGTGGAACGTGAGAGGGCTGAACGGGCCGATAAAGAGGGCACAGGTACTCGCACACCTTAAGAAACTTAAGGCAGATGTGGTTATGTTACAGGAAACGCACCTGAAACTGATAGACCAGGTTAGGCTACGCAAAGGATGTGTGGGGCAGGTGTTCCATTCGGGGCTAGATGCGAAAAACAGGGGGGTGGCAATATTAGTGTGGAAGCGGGAAATGTTCGAGGCAAAGACTATAGTGGCGGATAACGGGGGCAGATACGTGATGGTGAGTGGCAAACTACAGGGGGAGACGGTGGTTTTGGTAAACGTATATGCCCCGAACTGGGATGATGCCAATTTTATGAGGCGGATGCTAGGAAGCATTCCGGACCTAGAGATGGGAAAGCTGATAATGGGGGGAGATTTTAATACGGTGTTGGAACCAGGGCTGGATAGGTCGAAGTCCAGGACTGGAAGGAGGCCGGCAGCAGCCAAGGTACTTAAAGATTTTATGGAGCAGATGGGAGGTGTAGACCCGTGGAGATTTATCACCGAGGAGTAAGGAGTTCTCGTTTTTCTCCTATGTCCATAAAGTCTACTCGCGAATAGACTTTTTTGTGCTGGGAAGGGCGTTGATCCCGAAGGTGAGAGGAACGGAGTATACGGCTATAGCCATTTCGGATCACGCTCCACACTGGGTAGACTTGGAGATAGGGGAGGAAACAGGAGGGCGCCCACCCTGGAGAATGGACATGGGACTAATGGCAGATGAGCGGGTGTGTCTAAGAGTGAGGGGGTGCATTGAAAAGTACTTGGAACTCAATGATAATGGGGAGGTCCAGGTGGGAGTGGTCTGGGAGGCGTTGAAGGCGGTGGTTAGAGGGGAGCTGATATCAATAAGGGCACATAAAGGGAAGCAGGAGAGTAAGGAACGGGAGCGGTTGCTGCAAGAACTTTTGAGGGTGGACAGACAATATGCGGAAGCACCGGAGGAGGGACTGTACAGGGAAAGGCAAAGACTACATGTAGAATTTGACTTGCTGACTACGGGCACTGCAGACGCACAATGGAGGAAGGCACAGGGTGTACAGTACGTTTATGGGGAGAAGGCGAGCAGGTTGCTGGCACACCAATTGAGGAAAAGGGGAGCAGCGAGGGAAATAGGGGGAGTGAGGGATGAGGAAGGAGAGATGGAGCGGGGAGCGGAGAGAGTGAATGGAGTGTTCAAGACATTTTATAAAAAATTATATGAAGCTCAACCCCCGGATGGGAGGGAGAGAATGATGGGCTTCTTGGATCGGCTGGAATTTCCCAAGGTGGAAGAGCAGGAAAGGGTGGGACTGGGAGCACAGATCGAGGTAGAAGAAGTGGTGAAAGGAATTAGGAGCATGCAGGCGGGAAAGGCCCCTGGACCGGATGGATTCCCAGTCGAATTCTATAGAAAATATGTGGACTTGCTCGCCCCGGTATTGACGAGGACCTTTAATGAGGCAAAGGAAAGGGGACAACTGCCCCCGACTATGTCTGAAGCAACGATATCGCTTCTCTTAAAGAAGGAAAAGGACCCGCTACAATGCGGGTCCTATAGACCTATTTCCCTCCTAAATGTAGATGCCAAGATCCTGGCCAAGGTAATGGCAATGAGAATAGAGGAATGTGTCCCGGGGGTGGTCCACGAGGACCAAACTGGGTTTGTGAAGGGGAGACAGCTGAACACGAATATACGGAGGCTGTTAGGGGTAATGATGATGGCCCCACCAGAGGGGGAAACGGAGATAGTAGTGGCGATGGATGCCGAGAAAGCATTTGATAGAGTGGAGTGGGATTATTTGTGGGAGGTGTTGAGGAGATTTGGTTTTGGAGAGGGGTATGTTAGATGGGTGCAGCTGTTGTATAGGGCCCCGATGGCGAGCGTGGTCACGAATGGACGGGGATCTGCATATTTTCGGCTCCATAGAGGGACAAGGCAGGGATGCCCTCTGTCCCCATTATTGTTTGCACTGGCGATTGAGCCCCTGGCGATAGCGTTGAGGGGTTCCAAGAAGTGGAGGGGAGTACTTAGAGGAGGAGAAGAGCACCGGGTATCTTTGTATGCGGACGATTTGCTACTATACGTGGCAGACCCGGCGGAGGGGATGCCAGAAATAATGCGGATACTTGGGGAGTTTGGGGATTTTTCAGGGTATAAATTGAACATGGGGAAAAGTGAGTTGTTTGTGGTGCATCCAGGGGAGCAGAGTAGAGAAATAGAGGACCTACCGTTGAGGAAGGTAACAAGGGACTTTCGTTACCTGGGGATCCAGATAGCCAAGAATTGGGGCACATTGCATAGGTTAAATTTAACGCGGTTGGTGGAACAAATGGAGGAGGATTTCAAGAGATGGGATATGGTATCCCTGTCACTGGCAGGGAGGGTGCAGGCGGTTAAGATGGTGGTCCTCCCGAGATTCCTCTTTGTGTTTCAGTGCCTCCCGGTGGTGATCACGAAGGCTTTTTTTAAAAGGATTGAAAAGAGCATCATGGGTTTTGTGTGGGCCGGGAAGACCCCGAGAGTGAGGAAGGGATTCTTACAGCGTAGCAGGGATAGGGGGGGGCTGGCACTACCGAGCCTAAGTGAGTATTATTGGGCCGCTAATATTTCGATGGTGAGTAAGTGGATGGGAGAGGAGGAGGGAGCGGCGTGGAAGAGATTAGAGAGGGCGTCCTGTATGGGGACTAGCCTACAGGTTATGGTGACAGCCCCATTGCCGTTCTCACCGAGGAACTACACCACAAGCCCGGTGGTGGTGGCTACAATGAAGATTTGGGGACAGTGGAGACGGCATAGGGGAAAGACTGGAGCCTTGGGGGGGTCCCCGATAAGAAACAACCATAGGTTTGCCCCGGGGGGAATGGATGGGGGATATGGAATGTGGCAAAGAGCAGGAATAACGCAACTGAAAGATCTGTTTGTGGATGGGAAGTTCGCGAGTCTGGGAGCGCTGACTGAGAAATATGGGTTGCCCCAAGGGAATGCATTCAGGTATATGCAACTGAGGGCTTTTGCGAGGCAACAGGTGAGGGAATTCCCGCAGCTCCCGACACAAGAGGTGCAGGACAGAGTGATCTCAAAGACATGGGTGGGGGATGGTAAGGTGTCAGATATATATAGGGAAATGAGGGACGAAGGGGAGACTATGGTAGATGAACTAAAAGGGAAATGGGAAGAAGAGCTGGGGGAGGAGATCGAGGAGGGGCTGTGGGCAGATGCCCTAAGCAGGGTAAACTCGTCGTCCTCGTGTGCCAGGCTAAGCCTGATTCAGTTTAAGGTATTACACAGGGCGCATATGACTGGAGCACGGCTCAGTAAATTTTTTGGGGTGGAGGATAGGTGTGCGAGGTGCTCGGGAAGCCCAGCGAATCATACCCATATGTTTTGGTCATGCCCGGCACTACAGGGGTTTTGGATGGGGGTGACAAAGGTGCTTTCAAAAGTAGTGGGGGTCCGGGTCGAACCAAGCTGGGAGTTGGCTATATTTGGGGTTGCACAAGAGCCGGGAGTGCAGGAGGCGAGAGAGGCCGATGTTTTGGCCTTTGCGTCCCTAGTAGCCCGGCGCAGGATATTGTTAATGTGGAAAGAAGCCAAGCCCCCGGGGGTGGAGACCTGGATAAATGACATGGCAGGGTTTATAAAGCTAGAGCGGATTAAGTTCGTTCTAAGGGGGTCGGCTCAAGGGTTCACCAGGCGGTGACAACCGTTCGTCGAATACCTCGCAGAAAGATAGATGGAATGGAAAAAAGAAGGCAGCAGCAGCAGCCCAGGATTGGGGGGGGGGGGGGGGGAGGAGGAACCAGAAGGACTCTCAGGGTTGTTAATATATACTGTATAATATGTATAGGTCGTTGCGACAGATAATTATATATTGGACTGTTAAATTATTTTTTTGGAGAGTGTTACTTGTGATAAGGCAGTTGCCGATTAGGGTTAGTTTTCATTTTTGTTATTTATTATTTATTCATTTTTTGTTTATAAAATAAGTCATTGTTATTTGTGTTGTTATAATATTGTGTAAAGGATGCACAATGTACTGTGTTGGTTGACCAAAAATTTTCAATAAAATATTTATTAAAAAAAAAATGGGCTGCAAAAATACAACCAGAGTCTTAAACCATGTAGGCTCCTCCTGTCCTAAAACAGAAGGGTGTGCTGTGCGCCTGTTTGCAGGACCAGCTGAAAACCATATCAGATGGGCATTGGCCGTCGAAGAGGTGACCACAGTTACATCTCAACCCTCATCTCTGATTTCACTCCTTGTGTCACCCTCATCAGTGTTTCTTGTTTGTCCATCATTGCCTGGAGCAGCAACTGCTGGTCTTCTTACACTTACAGTGTAGGAAGTTGGTTCTAATATCTCACCTGCTAAATCACTTCATTCCTATTCCCTGGCTTCAAAATCCATCTGTCATCCATTGATTGTCCCTTTCCTCTTAAATTTGAGCCATTCTGCATGAGCACTGGAAGTTGTTGTCTGTGGTGTTCAGTTGCAACAGTCACTAAATGGTTTTTGCAGTCTCCTGGCTCGCTGCTCAATTTTCACAGGAGCTTCACGCAAAGCCCCCGATAAGCTTTTGTTTCGGTGCAACATCGTGGGCCGAAGGGCCTGTACTGCGCTGTATCGTTCTATGTTCTATGTTCTAAGGCTTACTACATTAAAGGCACAGACAGCACGGTGGTGCAGTGGCTAGCACCGCTGCCTCACAGCGCTGAGGACCCGGCTTCTATCTCGGCCCCGGGTCACTGTCCGTGTGGAGTTTGCACATTCTCCCCGTGTCTGTGTGGGTCTCGCCCCCACAACCCAAAGATGTGCAGGGTAGGTGGATTGGCCACGCTAAATTGTCCCTCGATTGGAAAAAAAGAATTGGGTTCTCTAAATTTTTAAAAAAACTACATTAAAGACACTATTAATGGAATTTGTTGTTGTTGAACTTGGGGGCAATGTGACAGTGCAGAATTGTGATGTATTCGGTGTCACATGGTCCCAATTCTCAGCAGAGGCCACTACATTATTCCTCCTGCCCCTTTTTCAGTAATGTTTACATTTACCATAACAGAGCCTAAGATGAAAATTAACATCTTTTCAATTTCCTTTTGCCATTTCACAATCTAATTTCTTTCACAATTTCCTACTTAAAAAGCGAACTATCTCATGGGACGTGTACGAGGGATGGTCAGTGACAGGCGAACAGATTCAACATAATTCACTGACAGAGCCAATGTGAATTGTCAGTTTGAATTGCAAGTGCTCATTAATCACTGCATTTTGTTTGCTTCAATCTCAGCTTTATTGGGGTTGCGGGGGTGGGGAAGGGGTAGGGGGGAACAACTCGGTCACAGGGGAACTGTTTACAGGAAAGTGTCAGGAGAGCAGGGCATTGAACTTTACTCTGGCTTTTACGTACTCCCTCTCCCAGTCCCGCTCACTGGGCCCACGAACAGGCTTGTATTTGAAGGATTTTAACACGAGTCAGAAGATGCACAGTTTAAACTGCATGATTGAGGGCATTGCTATTAATGATTGATGATGATGCTGGTTCATGTTACAAGCCCTGAGATTCCTTGGAGTAGCTGCTGTAATATGATGGGGTTGTAGTGATGGTGGAATGTAAGGTCGATGGCGAGGCCCAGCAGGTTTGCTCGATTGTATTGGTTTTGGGTCGAGAGAGGAATATCGGCCAGAAAATCTGGGGAACTCCCGATCCTTCAAGTTCCACCATTAGATTGTCATGATCCATCTGAACAGTGGGAGCAGGCAGATCAGTTTAACATGTTCTGCAAAGGCAAAATCTCTGACAGTTTCCTCAGCCCTCCTGCAATGTGTCATCTTAGATGGTGTACTGAAGCCCCGAATAAAGCTTGAATCCATGCCCAGCTAACTTGGAGACAAAAATGCTGCTGACCGAGCCTAGCTGACACTTGAAATTGCACCCTTGTCCCCTATTTCATTCGAGAAATTACTCGAGGTAATACAATGGTTAATTGTATTACATTCAGCTAATACTTCAAACATTTGAAGTATCTTTCATGGATTCTATCTGCAGTAATTTCTAAGCTATAATTAAACTTTAATTTAACCTGGGGATCCCCACCTCTCAGCCACTGGGCAAGGTTGAGAAGGCGGAGCCTTCATGAATAACCTCAGCCAGTACGGGAATTGAACCCGCGCTGCTGGTCTCACTCTGCATCACAAACCTGCTGTCCAGCTAACTGACCTAAACGGCCCCCTAATGCTAGTGTTGTAGATGGAGGCAAAGACTCCATGAGACGCCAGGCTGACAGGGTGCAACTCATTTTATTCCTCACTAGTCACAATAATCCACTCTCCACTCCCCGCAGCGTCTGCTTTCCCCAACTGCTTCCAGGTCGGGGTTCATATTCTGTGGAGAGCTCCTCCAATTAAAAGGGAGCTCAGTCCCCTAGTCACCTGAGCGGCTCCCACTCAGGTGTTGGAGGGGAATCTTTCTCTGATCACCCGCTGCTTCTGGTTGTAGCCCTGCTATCGGAACTGGTGTGTTATTCTGTATGTTGATGCCTTTTTCGGACTTTGAAGCCTGGATTGCGGCAGGGATTAATGGTGCTACGACTGGATGGATGGAGGAGAAGTTGCTTGCAGGGGAAAGAGAGGATAGAGTTTGCCTGTCTACAGTTGCCACGCCTGAGACTCATACTTGTTACTGGCTGCCTTTCTTCTTAGCAGCTAGGAGTGGAGCACGGGGAGGATTTTGGTTGGCCTGCTGCCGGACTGAAAGTGGAGGAGAACTGACTTGTTTTTGCAGTTTTGGACTGGACGGTGTCTTGAGTTCGGATGACGGATCTGAGAGAGCAGCAGGTCAATGGCTCAATTGGCTATGTGTACTGCTGGACTGATGTTGGTTTTGTTTTATTGTTGGGGGATTGTATGGTTATGATTGCACTTTTGTTGTGTATTGTTATTTTGTGCCTAACGGGTGGGTGCTCGCCAGTTGCGGCCCTCCTGCTTCTGTGCACTGGGGGGTGAGAGGTCCTTCCCAATGCTTGTGAGGGGGAGGGATGTTCCCTCTCTTTCCCCTCAACCGCGCACTTCTTGACCTTTTCTGGTGGAGTGAGCTGCTTGCGTCCGCCTTTTCACCGACGTGAGGTGTTGCTGGAGCCACGGAAGGGTGAGGGAGGGAGCGTGCGCTGGCTTGAGTGCTGGCGGCTTTACCTTGTGCTTAATTGTCTGTTGAGTTTCTTGTGATTGCTCTGTATTTTGTCTTGTTATTTTTATAAAGGGAGTTCTTTCCCTATCTCTTCTACCAAGCCCTGTATCGGTGTGTCCTTTTCCGGTGGGCTGCGCTGTTCATTTGGCCACCTTTCCACCGATGTGGGGCTGCCGTTAGGCTGGGCATTAATGTGTCCTTTTCCGGTGGTCTGTGCTGCTCATTTTGGCGCCTTTCCCACGATGTGGGGCTACCGTTGCGGAGAGTGTGGGGGGGGGGTGGTGGAGCCGGGGAACAGAGGTGACCATATGCTGGCTTTGCAGCTGCTGATTTGTTTACAGGAGTTGTTTAGGGTTAAACTGTGCCTCCTGCTGGGAGGGGAGAGTGTGTTTTCTCTCTCTCCCTCACGCCGTGTCCTGCACTGGTGTGTCCTTTTCTGGTGATCCGTGTCTGGGAGCCTTTCTGCTGATATGGGGCTACCGTAGGGGCTGGTGAGGGGTGAGGGGGTGGAGGTGGTTGGTGTGCGCTGGTTTGAGAGCTAGTGATTTGGGGGGTTTTTTGGTGTCTTGTAAATTCTTTTTGCATATTACTGATTTTCGTGACTGTTTTTAGCATGTTGCTGATTCTTCTGTGTTCTTGAGTTGTCATTGAACTTAAAATATCTGTGGGAGGGGAAGCGAATGCCATACAGCACTATCCCTGTAGGGGATCGTAACACCTAGTACAGTGGTTAGTTTAGTAATCCAGAGGCCTGGACTAATGATCTGGAGAGGCGAGTTCAAATCCCACCATGACAGCTGGGAAATTTAAATCCAATGAATTAAAACATCTGGAATTAAAAAGCCGGTGTCGGTAATGGCGAACATGAGGTAACTATGGATTATTGTAAAAATCTATGTTATTCATCACTGTCCTTCAGGGAAGGAAGATATTTCATTCCAAAACCACAACAAATTAACTGTTCTCTAAAATGGCCGAGCAAGCCGCTCGATTGTCAAGATGGTCATTGCCATCTTTACAAGGGCAATAGCATGGACAATAAATGCTGGCCTTACCAGCAACAACCACATCCCAGAGTGAATTTTTAAAAAGTTAAATACAGCTGAGGAAGGTGACCAGAGCTGTCTAGTTCAATCACCCAGCAAGTATCCAAGTGTCCAAATAGCTCCAGAGATTTGGGAGTGGTGGGGGGTTCTGCCTTCTGCCTCCATTTTCAGCAGATGGGAAAGCAGGAGGGGGCGGAGATTCCAACAGGAGGCCCAAAATGGATTTTATGCCAGCGACATTTCCAGATGAGATTGTCCCTGCCTCCGCTAATGATGTCATTCCCATGTAAGGTCAGGAACCCCATTAGCATAGATTTACGTGCCATTAGCAGGCTCCCCGCTGTATTCTCATCCCCCTGAAGTAAAAAACTCACCGCTATTCTTAGAATTCCCCCTATAGCAAAAAGGGTCAATAAGACATTCTAAATGGTGAACAGGGATTCTCACTCCCTGACTCCTATGCAGACTTAGGTGGGTGCTATTCAGGTCAATCTATCTTTTCAAGTTATCCCCCGGTATAGCCCATATCTTCATAGAAGAATTTTATCTACTTACCACTTAGTAGCATCGATCCTGGGTCCCACATTGCTAAGTAAGTAGAGTAGACTTTGTAATAACCACTGTTTCGGGTTAAAACTTTACGTTATTTTATTATTATATTTTTTCTTTTAAAAGATTAAATCACTGTCTTTACAGAAAAGTAAAAAGATCTTGCTTCTGGATTCTCCTGGTTGGTTGAAAAGACCTTCAGGCCTACCTTGACACTCTCTCTTCTTTAGCTTCTTGTCTTCCTCAGATGGATTCGCCGTTCCGCTCGGTTTCTGTGCTCTATCCTTCCCATAACCGAGGGCAGCTATGAGAGCTGACTCTGCTGGTTGTCCCCATTTTTAGGGTTTATATTCCCCTTCTAGCAGTTATTAAGTTTATATGACATTATCGTAAAGTAACTTTATTTTACCCTTGATTGTACAAGGTACCTTTAATCTGAATTATTTCTAACATGACTATGTATTCATATTGAGCATGACTTCAGCTCATTGAACACTGATTACATTGTTTCCCTTGTGATGTACAAATGTGCTTTGATCCCAGAGGGGTGTTACATCTGGTTCCTGACACTTCTAAAGTTGCTTTATTACCAAATAGTGCCCCCAGCTCAGAACTCTGACTCCGATTTGGGTCTAACGTGTGTTCCCGTGGACACGTTGTCTCCAGCTTCCCATATTCACCTGGTGTCAGCAGAATTTCACACCTAAACATTTGCCACCCAATTCAACTGAAGATCCTAGCAATTCTTTTTTAGCTGCTGACTAAAATATTAAACTTCAAAGAAGGTGCAAAATATTGCTTTTTTCAATATAACTAAAAGTTCAATCTGCTGTGACTTAAAAGACATACATCAGTCTTACAGCTTGAATAGTCACAAGTTGTTTTCTTAATGCCTGTTTGATAAAGGCTATCTGCATTTCAAAACCATCTTTTGCAGCTGCTGTTAACCCTTCGTGGGATTTTTCCCTACATTCTCTCATGTAACCTTAGGTCAGGTATTGCCAGACTTCCATATTTCAAATGACATATTTTCCCATTTTTACTTTTACACCACCCGCACTCATGTAGGGATTTCTCCCTCTTTCAGCATGATGTCATGTCAGAGGGGTTTTGGGAAATGGGGATGGAGAACAGAACCCACCAGAGGGGGGCATAGGTAAGTGCGGCTGACAGGGTCACAGAGGAGAGGGCACTGCTGTGGGGGGATAGGGACACAGCGATGAACTTGGCGATGTTCAGGCTGGAGGAGGTGGTGCCCTGGGGGAGTCCCGTGTCAGTGGGAGACTATACCCTGGCACTCCCCCTGGCACCCAGACACCCTGTCAGTGCCAACCCAGATGCCATGCTGGCAGTGCCTGGGTGCCAGGTTGAGACTGCCAAAGATTTGGTCCTGAGGGGGCTATGCTCATAAAAGGGGCATCATACAGGTTGGGGGTGTGAAAGGGGGGTTGTCCTGAAAGTAAAGTGGCTGAAAAGATGGGGGCCCTCAGCGACCCTATAGCAGCGGGTTGTACCCACTTTGGGGGGGGTGGGGGGCGGTAATGACCATATCTGCGTGGGGTGGCACTGTCTGTGGGTGCAGGGTGTGGGGGCCCTCAAGCTGACTTAGAGATTGGGGCACCCTTACAGAATGGAGCTTCGATCTTTGGCGACCCGGCCTCACCGGCGAGTTCAGCTCTGCATTGCTGAAAGAATTTCTAAGTGTGGGCTAGACCGGTGAGAAACTCCCCTCTCCCGATGGCAAGTTCCGGATCTGAGCAGAAATGGCAAGAATGTCATAAACCCTAATTTGCATTCATTTCAGTCTCATTAACGATATTGAAGTCGAATGCAGCGGCCTCCCTGGAATTATCCGACTCCCTGGCGGGAAGTCACACCGGTGTCGTTTAGTACTCCTTTTCAGTAATGTGAAGCTGGCGCAATGGGCGGCACGGTAGCACACTGTTGCTTCACAGCTCCAGGGTCCCAAGTTCGATTCCCGGCAAGGGTCACTGTCTCTGTGGAGTCTGCACGTTTGGGCCTGTGTCTGCGTGGGTTTCCTCCGGGTGCTCCGGTTTCCTCCCACAAGTCCTGAAAGACGTGCTGTTAGGAAATTTGGACATTCTGAATTCTCCCTCTGTGTAACCGGACGGGCGCCGGGGTGTGACGACGAGGGGCTTTTCACAGTAACTTAATTGCAGTGTTATGTAAGCCTACTTGAGATAGTAAAATATTATTATTATTATTAGAAGGGTTGGTAGAATGAAGTATCTGTTCATCAGTATCTTTCCATTAATTATACACTCCTATTCCTGACGTTTTCTCCCAAACTGTATGAATTTGTCATTTGGATTGCATTTGCCTTTTGTCTGTCTTTCTCTTCAGTGTGACTGTCCACTGTACCTGATTGCCAAACCTTTCTCAAACACTTCTTTGTAATCAGTGCCTGAGGAAGACAAGAACTGCCTCACAGGTCTCTCTCATCTCTCCTCCATTCCTGGTTTTCATTTGGTATCAAACCCCCCTTCCCCTGAGGGAAAATTGGCACCGTTTTCCCAATGTTTACACTCTAGTTCATCTCATACCATTGCTAATGAAGCATAAATCTTAATTGGTGCTTAAAATACCCTCAAAAGATTGAGAATATTGAATCATGTCCAGTTTCTGAAACATTGTAATAGGGAAGCCCAGGGGAGCACTTTATGTGCAAAGTATTTCCTCTGTAACCCTTGCTCTCCCCGCCCCCCCCCCCTCCTCTATTTGCATTATAAATATATGGATGAGAAATAACTCCGTCCAAGTGGATAGCTCCAAAATGGCCCTCAGCCTTGCCCAAATTCACTCCTACGTCTAGTGAAGCTGCCTTGAGACACCTCCCTTCAGTGATGGAAGGCTTGATGGCAAGGCACCCACGTTTGTCAGCAGAACAGCTGAGGGCTGAAATTAATTCTTGTTAATTATGTTTTCAATAGTTGTTAAGTCGAATTGAAAAAAATTCTTATTAAAATCAGCGGCAGGAGAAGTTTCTGCCCCCACATTGTCATTTAGTGGCTTTGTGAAAGCCTTTTACAAGAACAACATGTTTTTTTATTCACGATTTTAGCAATCCCGTTTTACCCTTCATTTTGCTTTAAACCAGTCCTATCACAGGTAATTGGCAAAAGAACCAGAGGTGAGATATGGAGAATTTCTATTGCTCAGTGAGTTATTGTCAGCTGGAATGCTCTGCCTGAACGGATGATGGAAGCAGATTCAATAATGATTGTCAGAAGGGAATTTGAATGAATACTTTAAGGAGAATAAAGCACCATGGCTTCATGGAAAAGAAAAGGGTAGTGGGACTAATTGGAATTGCCCTGTGCGCTGTCATTCAATAATTCTGTACCAACAGAGCAAAACAAGAACTCAATTCATAAAGTGTATAGGGATGTTCCAGTAATGTGGTGCTTACCAGTTTTATTCAAATTAATCTTTTAAGGAAGAGTGGGGTAAACATACTCGGGCAAATTCTCCGTTCGAGAGACTAAATGCTGACGCTGGGACTGAATCGCTAGTGTTCTACGCGGAAGAAAGCGGTACCAGTCCCGGAGCTACATAGGTTCCTTTAATGGTTCAGCACTGGCTCCACGTAGAATTCGCACAATTCCAATGCATGCCGAGCCTCATCCCAGCTAAGATGATGGCGCTAGAGCATGCCCATCCCATAGATGTGTCGGCTGGGGTCAGAGGGTACCTAGGGGGGTGGCCTGGGGGGTCACCCACATAACCCGTGGTGCTAAGTCCCCAGTGGGCAGGCTGCAGCAATGGCGGTCCATGTCCGGCCACCCCGAGCCCACGGCCCACCTCATGACCACCTCACCGCACTACTCCCCCGGCCCTGGTGCACAGCCCCCGGCCAATGGCAGAACTGTCAGCAGACTATAGCGATGTTGGACACTGTTTGTACCCCCTCCCGCACCCTCAGCAGTCACGGCGCCTACTTCCTGATTTGAAATATCACAAGTGAACCTCGCCGTGGGTAATTCCTCCTGGCGAAGGGGGAGCATGGCAGATGGCGTAGAAAATGCCAGGTCGGGCCTGTGATATACCAATGGCCTTTACTGTACAATTTCCATGCCCACGCTGGCTTGTAATGAAGAACGCATACACATCGCTGTTGGGGGACTCCGCGGAGCAAGGCATTTGTAGCCATGTAAAATGGCTGCGTTCCGATTAATCTGGCCAAAACCCAGTTTAAAACGGCTAACCCAAAAGACTGCTGGGAAAAGCAGCCAAGAAGACACAAGCAGGCAGCTGCAGACAGTTTTGCATATTCGGCTCTGGGAAGGTAGCCCAGATCGATACTCAGGGCTATCAACAGCCCATCAACCCAGGTGTTCACAGTTGCATTCAGGACTGTTTGCAGCCAATCTATTCAGACATCCACAGTTAAATCGGCTATCCCCGTGAACAATTGCAACATATTAGCAATTGAATACCGGGCCAGACCTGTCGGCGCCTGCAGTGGCCGAAACAAAGACAGGTGAGCGACCACCCCCCGATCGAGGAATCGCCTCACCATTGGACACATCGACCCCAGAGATTGGGGACAGAATCCAATCACTTGGAACTCAGGGTCAAGGGCCGCCCCGGGAGGCGGGAAGCCCCTGGGCCCTATAAAAGTGAAGGTCCAAGTTCAGATCTCTCTCTCTCTCATCTTCGCCTGCTCGAGACCTTCGCAAGACCAGCCACCGTATATAGTAAGTTTGAATCCAGCGATCGCTATCCGGTAGAGACACCTAGCCACCGACCTGTAGCAGCCTTTTGAATCCCGCGGGCCAGATTTGATTGGACAAGCCATTCGTTTCCCTGACCTGGTGGGCTCTTCCTAAGTTAAGTATTCGCCAGGAGTGATAGGTTTATTATATAGAAAGTAGTATTAGGGTATTAATATTGCTTGTTGTATATAATAAATGACCGTTGTTTTAATCCTTACTAAGCGGTGTGCTGTGTTATTAATCATAACCTGAACTTGAACCACGTGGCGGTATCTTAAAGATACCTGGCGACTCATGAGCAAAGGTGACGTAAACAGAGCAAATAGACTAAGGTTAAAAAGAGCAACACATTCCACTGGCACCAACCTCGATTTTCAGTTGGCGCTGAATTCTCCCGACAATCATGTTTCCCAATTCCGGCTTCGGCCGACGGAGAATCCCGGCCAATATTTTTAATCTCTCTATTTCCAAATACAGGATGTAGCTCTGTTAAGATTAGGCTTTTTATCGTTTCTTGAATTGGATAATGATATTAGTTTAAACCAACTTGACTGAGGTATGTCGTTCATCTCTGCTGCCTGTTGCCAACTCTGGTCTGGTATATTCCTGGAGGATTTATCATATGAACTGCCACCCTTTCCCATCCATCCCTCATTGGTTGCCCTTCCTGCGGCCAATTGGAAATGGAACAGAATAAATTCACATTACTCATAATTCCTACAAACTTTTTTCTTCCCCCCACATCTCCGATATAGTTTTGCAAGTGACAAATTAAAGTGGTCAAACATGATTTACTTTAAATGACCCAATGACATTTCTCCTGGGTTGTTCGCAGCCATGTCCTGAAGAATAATCTTCGTGGAGAACTCCGGGTTAATTCTGGAGAGTCGACAACTCTATTTTTGCTTCGGAGAGGTGATGTTGGCCCCTTGAACCAAATGGGGAAAGATGGTTGTGTGTTCTTCTCCGCGTGGCAGCAATGTGACCTACCCAGGCTTTACTGGGCTTAACCCTCACCTTGGAATTCCTTCTCTCAGCAAGTTGGGGAAAGGTGGTAGGTAGTGGTGGGACTTGGGAATTATCTGTGTAACCCTCAAATCAGTAAGCCTAACAGCTGGGAGCACTTTGAGCAAGAATGACTCCCTTTGAACTTTCCTTTATCCTTTAACTATGACCCTCTGAACTCTCATTACCTCCTTGTTTTTATTTATGCAGTAATGTGTGAATTGGACTGTGGTGACCCTTCCATGTTTAATCTTAATTACCTCAGCCCTTGGTCTCAAGACTTTGTTATCTTTAATTGTCTCCCTCTCAGTGTTGACGCTGGCAATAACAGCATTCGGGGACTGATTTTTCTTTCTTTTCTACCCTGCTAATGATCTGCAGCAATCCCAGAATCTAATGATTCAACAACAAAATGCTTTGGACTTGCTTTGACCCTCACGGTTCCTGCGTCTTTTCAGTGTTCTTGATTTTAGGATTGTGTATCGTCGGTGTTTTACAGAGCAAAGGGATGGGAGGTGTCTGAGCCAAGCATTTTGCAACACTGCTGTTAACATTTAATAGAATGCACTCTGCTTTGAGATGGAACAAACTGCAGATAATGCTGGAAATGCACAGCAGGTCGGTCAGCATCTCAAAGAGGAAGGCAGAGTAATGTTACAGACTTGTGACCATGGGCTTCATTCTGTCTGTAACCATTTTCCCTTGATATATTTAATATCTAGAATTCTAACAATCAGTCTTCAACATTCTCAATGACTGAGCCTGGAAAGCTCTCTAGGATTGGGAATGCCAATGATTCATCACCATAGGGGCAGCATGGTAGCATTGTGGATCGCACAATTGCTTCACAGCTCCAGGGTCCCAGGTTCGATTCCGGCTTGGGTCACTGTCTGTGCGGAGTCTGCACATCCTCCCCGTGTGTGCGTGGGTTTTCTCCGGGTGCTCCGGTTTCCTCCCACAGTCCAAAGATGTGCAGGTTAGGTGGATTGGCCATGATAAATTGCCCTTAGTGTCCAAATTTGCCCTTTGTGTTGGGTGGGGTTACTGGGTTATGGAGATAGGGTGGAGGTGTTGACCTTGGGTAGGGTGCTCTTTCCAAGAGCCGGTGCAGACTTGATGGGCTGAATGGCCTCCTTCTGCACTGTAAATTCTATGATTCTATGTTCTGAGAAATTCCTCCTCCTCCCTTGAGTCCTAAACGGCCTGCCCCTTATTCTGAGTCTGTGTCCCCTGTTTCTAGAAACTCAGCCAGGGGACCCATCCTTCCTGCATCTCCCTTGTTGAGCCTTGTAACAATTTTGTATTTTTCAATGAGATCACCTCATAGTTTGTAGTTAAGATTGCTTTTAAATACGTTTCCCCACTTTACTTCTCCCTAGGGTAGGCAACTTAGAGGTTTCAATAGACAATAACCCTTGCTCCGATTGCACCATTCTCTCTCTCCCAGCATTAGTCACCTGATGTTCTAACCCGCACGAGACCTACAGGGACAGATCAATTAGCCTCCCTGTGAGTCACGTTGAAAAGGAACTTCCCCATTAAGGGGTGTGTGGGGGGGGGGGGCTGTTCATTAGCGGAGTAAAAGCCGGACCTGATGAGTGCTGGGCATGTGTAGTTTTGGCTAGGACCTGGGGCGTCTCCCCTACCCGGCGGGGCGTGGTGTTCCGGCGTAATGGAATGGCGGGAACCACTCCGGTGTCGGGCCGCACCTTTAGGGGCCAAACCCTCAACTTGAGGGGCTAGGCTCGCGCCGGAGTGGTTTGTGCTCCACTGGCTGGCGGGAAAGACCTTTTGGCGCCACGCCAGCCGGGGCCGAAATGTCTACGCCGGGCGACGCGGGTCGGCGCATGCGCGGGAGCGTCAGCGGCTGCTGACATCATCCCCGAGCATGCGCAGGGGAGGGGGTCTCTTCCGCCTCTGCCATAGTGAAGACCATGGCGAAGGCGGAAGAAAAAGAGTGCCCCCACGGCACAGGCCCGCCCGCGGATCGGTGGGCCCCGATCGCGGGCCAGGCCACCGTGGGGCACCCCCCCGGGGCCAGATCGCCCCGTGCCAGAGTGTCTGGTGGCGGAGACTTCGGG
Organism: Scyliorhinus torazame; assembly: GCF_047496885.1. Taxonomy (NCBI): domain Eukaryota; kingdom Metazoa; phylum Chordata; class Chondrichthyes; order Carcharhiniformes; family Scyliorhinidae; genus Scyliorhinus; species Scyliorhinus torazame. Next base: position 329,247,396 of record NC_092710.1, read on the forward strand.
ACACGGCGGGGGCGGGATTCACGCCAGCCCCCGGCGATTCTCCGACCCGGCGTGGGGTCGGAGAATCCCACCCCTGAAGTGTACTGTGTACATAGTTTGCTTTGCATTAAAGCTGTTTCTTTAAGCCTCTCGTTTGGACTCCTGTGGCCATTAAACCTAAGAAATCATCCTCATTGGGCCATAAGAAACAGGAGCAGGAGTACACCATTCAACTCCTAGCGCCTGCTCTGCCATTCAATAAGATCATGGCTCATTTGATTGTTACCTTAAGCCCACATTCCTGCCTTCCCCATAACCCTTGACTCCCGTGTAGATCTAAAGCTGTCAAACGTAGCGTTGTTTATATATTTAGTGTTTCAGTCTGTATTGATATCTGTGCAGGTGAATTCCAAAGACTGTTGACTCTCTGAGAGAAGAAATTCCTTTGAATCTTCATCCTAAATAAGAGGCCCTGTATTTTTAAACTGTACCCCCTGGGTCCAGATTCCCTCATGAGCATGAGGGGCAACATCCTTTCAGCATTCTCATAGATCCCTCGACAATTGGAAAATGATCAGATTATTAATGACTTAATTGAATGAATCTTGGCTGCCAAGCAGCAGTTTTCCCTTCAACCCACACATTTGTATAACTGGAAAAATGAAACACACCATGTTATCACTGCTCCGATGGTTTTTCTCTTCGGTTGAGTCCTGAACATTAATCCTTAATTCCTGGAGTCTCCAGGACAATCTTGGAGAGTTGAAGATGCTGTTCCTCTTTCCTGACCCTTCTGGACAGAGTCCAAGTTGATGCCAGCCATCCTTCTATACCTGACAGAAGAAGTCATTCTTCAAGACTGATGGTCGGTCACCCAGAGGGAACATATTGGAGATCACACATAGACGCTGTCCAGCAGAGGTCACTGGGCATGGATCAAGGCAGGAATTCAGCCTTTTTATTTTCACCTCTCCACCTTCACCCCTTCCTCCCAACCATAACTCTGCTGAGTTAGCTGATGTCAGCCAGGATGGGATTTGAGATTAGGGGGAAGATTTTGTGGCCAAATGGCAGAGCGGGGGGGGGGATAATTTTCTAATGCAGGTCGTCATACAGGTTTCCTGATGCTGTTCCAATTGTCAGTGATTTTGCAACGGTGGGACGAAAGCAATGACTAGTTAAACCTGTTAACCAGTTTGTTGCCGTCTCGGAAAGGCTAATCTGCAATTTTGGTTGGAAGGCACAGGTCCACACTGGATCTAGAACAGGCCAAGAAGGAGGCAACAACGGCCATGCCATTCAATCACATGGATCCATAAAAGTCATCCACTGAGACACAATTTCCATTGTGTGAGCTGAACTCGCAAAACTGTGTGTGCTCAGCCAGTTGAAAGGTTCATCACATTCCAGGTATTGAAAAGTCAAAAGAGGCATGTACATTATGGGTTGTGGGTGCAGCGGAATGCAAGCTGAACATGGGTGAAGGGACAAGTAGTGATGAGGAGCAGCTTTCTCAGGAGCAGATGCAGACTCCTGGGCATAAGGAGGGCAAAGAAATATGCAGGAAGGAACAAAGGACATAACCTCACCATCGAGTGTGCCACTAAAGAACAAGCTAGCTAGACAGATCAAAGAATTGCTGCTGCACGAGACAGCACCTTTCTAGGCAGATGGGTGTTGCTTGCCCATTCCTACCAGTAGCTGTTAAAGTCACTGGGTTGGATTTTCTGTTCTGGAGACTAAAGTGCTGACGCCAGCGTAAACAGTGTTGACTTTCCCGATAGTGGGTGCTTGGAACTCCCTGCTGGGGAGGTGGTGGAAACAGATACAATAGCGACATTTAAGAGGCATCTTGACGAATATATGAATAGGATGGGAATAGAGGGATACGGACCCTGGACGTGCAGAAGGTTTTAGTTTAGACGGGCATCATGATCGATGCAGGCTTGGGGGGAGGGGATAGGGGGGAGGGGGCTGAAGGGCCTGTTCTTGTGCTGTACCTTTCTTTGTCCTTTGTTCTAACTGCTACACCTGAAGCCATCTGCTCATAAAGAGTACCATCAGGAAGGCCATTGGGTATCTGAACATGGGGTACTGATTCCTGGACCATTTGGGTAATGCCCTGCAATACACCCCTGCAAGCATCTCTTACGATGGTGGCCTGCTGCACTTTCCATAACATGGCACTCAAGAGAGGTGTGGACTTTGGAGAGATGAAGTGCTAGATCATCACAGTTCATCAGAAGATGAGGAAGGTTTATTTTCTTTATTATTTCATGGAACATTGGCATCTTTGGCAAGGCCAGCATTTGTGGCCCATTCCTAATTGCCCTTGAGCCTGAGTGATTTGCAACAGCATTTCAGAGGGGAAGAGGAAGAAAGAGGAGGAGGAAGATCCAGAGCCGAATATTGGCCTTGCTGTGCTGTGAGGTGACTGCAGCACTATCTCAGAAGCCAATGGTCTCATCAGGATAATGTGGACATGAGAGCAAATCTGATCCAGGTATTTGCTGCTTATCCAACCGAATTGTATGCTCTGGCACTCGCTTTGTTCTGAATATAAGAACATATCCATTAAACACGCAACCTTAAGTCGTTTCCTCCTTACAGTGCCGAATACACGTCTCTTCAACAGCTTCAGTGGTGTCAATCTCACCCTCATTGGTCATTTCCTCAGTCCTTGGATGACTCTGGATCACTGGAGGGTCCACCTTCTGAGGCCTGGCATCTACTGTATGCATCTTTACACAATCAGTGTCTCTGACTGCTCAGCATTACAGAGTTGCTTGCATTTGGTGCATGTCAGTGCACTGTTCCTGTATCCACTCCCAGTTCTGCCCCATATGAGTCTTCATGGGGTAGGTTATTCTGTCAATGCAACTCAGAGCTAAATGTCCTCCTGTTTCTGACTATGACTCCATTCTGCTTCAGAGAACTCTGATAAAGATCCCATACTACTGATCCAATATTCAGCCTTCTTGCTTGTGAGTCCTCAGACTATGCACTCAGGACTGCACTCCAGCTGAACATGCCTATGTCTGAGTTCCATCTTCTGAGAGGGAGTGCTCTTAGCTGGCTCTACTTCTCTTGCCTCCTCTTGCTCACTGTTTAATGTTTTTAACCTAACGTCGTTGTTCTAACTGTGCCCACGAACTTACCGATTTAAGTGTATCTGTGCAGATGGATGATGCACTTGAATGATATGACGATGCTGGGTCTGTAGATTCCATGTTGCCTGAGGATGCCAATGATGTTGCTGCAGTATTGGCACCCCCAACCCTCGACCCCCACACCTGGCCCTGTGGGAGAAATAGGAGGATCATGAGAATTTGACTCTGACAGCTGTGCCTCTGCAGACCTGAGGCTTCTGTGGTGCTCTGTCTGACTGCTTCCCCCACACCTACTCTTTCTATGAAGCACTTCAAAATAAAGAGAACCTCTTTGGGAGATGGTGGTTAGAAAGAACAGACGCTCAAAAGAGGAAGCATTTCAGAGGTAATGGACCCCTGTTGAGCTATATAAATAAACAGAGGTAATCCTTCCTTTGAAATTGCCTGTTCCTGTCAATCAAGAGGCTTTTAAAAAGCAATGGTCTGCAAAATTAATTGTAAACAGTGCAGTTCAAAGTTTAGCTTCCAGGTATGCACACAGGCTTGAAAAAGATATAGGCAATGAAATTGACTGAAAAAAAACGCTTCAAAGCTTTCCACCAAACTAGAGGGAAGACTTTTAACTTCATCTCACAGATCTTTCATTTTGACATACTGGAAAATAATTTAAAGATTTCAATGCTGCTGATGGGAAGACTATCACTTTATTCTCCCACATCTTTCATATTGACATGCTGACAGATAGTTTAAAGGGTTTAGAGACTGCAGATGGGGAGACCAGTCAAACGACCCCCATCCCAGGAAAGACTCAGCCTGAGTCCCTCCAACTCAAGCCCCCCCACCCCTCCTGCCATGAAGGGCCACCCATCCCTGGCACCCTGGAGGCAATTGTCGGGCGGTTACTCACCCCCATGCCTCCCTTGGGGTGCAAGGTGCCAGGTTGGCACTGCCAAGTGGTGGGGCCTGAAGAATGGAACTGAGGGTGGGGGGCTGCTAAACGGGAGGGACTTAAGGGGGAGGCTAGGGGGGGCTGTGGGGCAGGAGGTGGGGGGTGCTGAGGAGGGAGAGGTCCTTGCCACGATTGGGAGGGAGATCTTGCCAGCAATTGTAGGGGGGCTGCAATGGTATTCTGAGATCTGGGTGCCCTTTAAAAACGGCACCCCGATCACCTGTCAGCAGATTTAGGCCCTGCCCCTCTCAAGGCCAACATAAAGCCTGATGTTGTGAAACCAAATTTCTAAGTGCCATTGAATGGCACGTCAGCTTCGCTCCTAGTGCCAGCTGGAAACACTTCGGTTTTCCTTAGTCTTCAAAATGGGAGAATATCATTTCACCCTACATGTATTCCCATCTATACTCCATGTCCTCATGCAACGTCACTGTCATTTCAGTGCACTGCACCAATCCCCTGCACTTGAATTTTACATGCTAAACTCTTATGTGGGACTGGCTGCCACAGTAATGGCTGCTGTTATCACTTTAAATCAAGCCCACCTTCTCAGTTTCCCCCTCCTTCCCTAGCCTGCCACTGCCACTAGACCCACATTCTCACAAAATAGGGCCAACCTCCTCCAAAATCGTGATCATGGCTACTTTTCCCAGAACGGGACTGGGACTCAGAAATGGGACTGATATTGGGAGTCCCAACCCCAAATGGATAATCTCACACCCTAACTCCTGTCGCACTGGAGAAACTGGGGCTAACCTTATTGGTGTATATGGGATAGCTATGGGATGGAAACGGGAGAAATGAAAGGGAAGGGAGGAGTGACAAAAGAGCAAGAAAATAAACAACCCTCTCAGGACATACCAAACTAATTCACAGCCAATATGTACTTTTCAACTGCTCTCTGTTGATATATAGGGAAACTACATGGTGAGATTAGGCTAGGAAGATACATTTTAAAGTATTAAAAGTTATATTTAGGCCTGAAGTTCTTTATCCAAAGAGTCATCAGCCTATGGATAAACGTAAGGAGGATCCAACTTGTATCCATAGAATCCCTGCAGTGCAGAAGGAGGCTATTCGGCCCATCCAGTCTGCACCAACCCTCTGAAAGAGCACCCTACCTAGGTCGTCTCCCTTGCCCTATCCCTGTAACCCCACCAAACCTTTGGACAGAAAGGGGCAATTTGCATGACCAGCCCGCTAACCTGTACATCTTTGGACCAGGGGAGAAAACCGGAGCACCCGGAGGAAACCTACGCAGACACGGGGAGAAAATGCAGATTCCGCACAGTCATCCGAGGCTCGAATCCAACCCGGGTCCCTGGCACTGTGAGGCAACAGTGCTAACAACTGTGCCACCGTGCCGCCCCCTGTGCTACAATGTAACCATTTGGTAATGGAAGAAAAACCAGTTGACCCATTATGTCGTCACTGGTCGACAAACAGCCATCAGATTTATCCCAATTTCCTGAGTAGTGGAAGCAAACCCTGGAATCTTGTAAGAAATAATTGGATCATGAAATGCAACAATTCAGTGGCTTATCTGGATGGATGAATTAAAATGGGAATTTATTCTGCCTTGTTATCAAAGCTTTTACATTGCTATCTTACATGACTGTGGGATTTACTGGATTTAAGAGGCTGCCCTGACTGGAACAAGAGATATCCTAACGGTGCCGGGAACCCTTTTTTTGGCGGGTTGTGGGATATATTTCATTTTGAAATTGTTTGTTTTGAACGGCAGAACATAGAAATTTTCTGAGCAAGATGCCTTGATTATTTTTGGCAACACAACACATGCTGACTTGGCAGGAAGAATGTAAGTGTAAAATTGCAGGAATTTCTGAATTTCAGTTTCCGAAGCAACTGGATCCATTCATCAATGGAAGCAGCAAGTTCAGGGCAGGCCATAGTGGAAGACAAGGGAGCCAAATGAAAGGAATTCCTTAAAGGAGTACTGTGAAATCAGGATGTTTATGCCAGACTGAAGTGCCTATTACTGCATACTTTGAATTTGAAATGATACAGGGCAATATTAGTTGCCAATGTATAAAAATCATTCAATATAAGGGGCTGGATTCTCTGCACCCTGACGCCAAAATCGTGTTCGGCGACGGGGAGGAGAATCCTTTTTCCCGCACGAAGTCGGGACCAGCGTTCCGCGATTCGCCGCCCCCCCTGAAAAGCGGCATGCTCGGGAAGTATGCCGCACCGAGGATCCACCACCTCAGGCCATTGCCTGAGGCACGCCCCCCATTCTCTGTCCCCGTCCGACCGCATTCCCGATGGCGTATTTCTAATGTGGTCCTGCCGTTCGGGAAACCCGCGAGGCGGCTGCGGACACGGTCCCCGTCCGCCACAGTCGGAGTGGGCCGATCGGAGGGCAGAGGCTATGTGTGCAGGCGGTCCGGTTCAGGCGAGTGGCCAATGCGGGGCACTATTTTGGTGGTCCAGGTCCGCGGGCTAAGTCCGCTATGGAGCACGGCACCACCATGGAGGATGCCTGCGCAGCCTCTGACCTGGGAGTGCGGGGGACCGTATCGGCAGCTGGATCTGCGAGCCCCATGACAGCTGCCTGCTAGCCCACTGCAGGGCTGTGGATTTGTGGCCTTTTGACACCAGTTTTCCTGGAGTAAAAGACCACAGTTTTCACAACAGCGTGGGGGCAAAGTCCCAAAACGGAGCATCCAGCCCAAGATGCTTTCTGCTATTTGGGTGATGTGTTAACTGTTTGAAGCGAATACCAGTGGCATTTGATAGAATTCTAGAACCTGCTGTCTAGAAGGAGGCTGCTTGGCCCAGCATGCCAGTTCTTTGAAAGAGCGACACCAATTCACCTAATTCTTTTCTCTATAGCCCTGCATTTCTATTCTTTCTAAATATTTATCAAATTCCTTTTCGAAAGTTACTATTGAGTCTGCTTCCATTATCCTTTCAACAATGCATTCAAAATCGTAACAACACACTAATCTGGAGTACTGTGTACAGTGCCAGTCTCCTTATCTGAGGACAGATTTAAAAGTGATAGAAACAGTTCAGAGAAGGATTACCATACTAATACCAGGAATGAGTGGGTTGTTTTATGTGGAAAGGTTGGAGAGTTTAGGAGCGATTTGATTGAAACCATTAAGATCCTGAGGGTTATCGACAGGATGGATGTGGAGAGAATGTCTCTTCTTATGGAAGAATCTAGAACGAGGGGTCACTGTTTCAAAATAAGGGGTTGCTCATCTTAAGGTGGAGATGAGGAGAATTTTGTTTCTTTCAGTGAGTCAGAAGTCTCTGGAACTCTCTTCCTCAAAAGGCAGTGGAAGCAGAGTGTTTGAATATGTTTAAGGCGGAACTAGGTAGATTCTTGATTAACAAGGGGGCGAAAGGTTATCGGGGGTGAGGGCAGCAAGGTGGCGCAGTGGGTAGCACTGCTGCCTCATGGCGCCAAGGTCCCAGGTTCGATCCCGGTCCTGGGACACTGTCTGTGTGGAGTTTGCACATTCTCCCCCACAAGCCAAAAATGTGCAAGTTAGGTGGATTGGCCACGCTAATTTGTCCCTTAATTGGGGAAAAAAAAATGAATTGGGTAATCTAAAAAATTTTTTTAAAGGTTATCGGGAGTGGGCAAGAATGTGGGATTGAGGTTATAATCAGACCAGTCATGACCTTATTGAATGGCGGAGGCGGAGTAGGCTTGAGGGGCCGAGTGGCCTACTCCTGCTCCTAATTCGTATATTTCTATGTCAAACATTCTCCTTTCTCCTGTTTTTGTTTGTTCTATGAATATGTTACCATTTCATCTTCTAATACCACATATAGTGATTTGATGTGATTGCCTTAAGCAGGGCAGGTGGATAAAGTGGGGAGGGTTTAAACTAATGTGGCAGGGGGATGGGAACCCTGTTAGGGATGGTTTAAACTAATGTGGCAGGGGGGTGGGAACCAATGCAGGAAGTCAGAAGGTAGTAAAACTGGACAGAAACAAAAGGCAGTAAGGGGGAAAGTGTAAGGCAGAGAAGCCATAGTCAAAAATCAAAATGGGCGACAGTACAAGGTACAGTGACTGAGGGGAGCTCAGTGAATAGGCCCAGTAATACTAAAAGGAATAAAATGGGAAGTAAAAACATCAATGGTAAGCGACGCGGCAGGTTGTTACATGAAGATATGGGTTCAACGACAAGGAAAATTAGGAGAAACGTTAAGAGGAAATATAACTTAGAACATAGAACATAGAACATTACAGCGCAGTACAGGCCCTTCGGCCCTCGATGTTGCGCCGACTTGTGAAACCACTCTAAAGCCCATCTACACTATTCCCTTATCATCCATATGTTTATCCAATGACCATTTAAATGCCCTTAATGTTGGCGAGTCCACTAATGTTGCAGGCAGGGCATTCCACGCCCTTACTACTCTCTGAGTAAAGAACCTACCTCTGACATCTGTCCTATATCTATCTCACCTCAATTTAAAGCTATGTCCCCTCGTGCTAGACATCACCATCTGAGGAAAAAGGCTCTCACTGTCCACCCTATCTAATCCTCTGATCATCTTGTATGCCTCAATTAAGTCACCTCTTAACCTTCTTCTCTCTAACGAAAACAGCCTCAAGTCCCTCAGCCTTCCCTCATAAGATCTTCCCTCCATACCAGGCAACATCCTGGTAAATCTCCTCTGCACCCTTTCCAATGCTTCCACATCCTTCCTATAATGTGGCGACCAGAATTGCACACAATACTCCAAATGCGGCTGCACCAGGGTTTTGTACAGCTGCAACATGACCTCATGGCTCCGAAACTCAATCCCTCGACCAATAAAAGCTAACACATCGTACGCCTTCTTAACAACCCTCTCAACCTGGGTAGCAACTTTCAGGGATCTATGTACATGGACACCGAGATCTCTCTGCTCATCCACACTACCAAGATTAGGAGAGGTTACTGATCAAGGTGTTAAGATTCAAAACAGAGGTATAAAAGCCAACGTAAGTGCACTTTACCTGAATGCTCGTAGTATTCGGAATAAGGTAAATGAGTTGATAGCGCAAATCATCGTGAATGACTATGATTTAGTGGCCATTACTGAAACATGGTTAAAGGATGGTCACAACTGGGAGTTAAATATCAGAGGGTATCAAACTATTCGGAAGGACAGAGTGGATAGTAGGGAGGTGGTGTAGCTCTGTTATTTAAGGATGACATCTGGGCAATAGTAAGGGATGACATTGGTGCCTTGGAGGATAAGGTTGAATCCATTTGGGTGGAAATCAGGAATAGTAAGGCGTAAAAGTCACTGATAGGAGTAGTCTATAGGCCACCAAATAGTAACATTATGGTGGGGCAAGCAATAAACAAAGAAATAACTGATGCATGTAGAAATGGTACAGCAGTTATCATGGGGGATTTTAATCTACATGTCGATTGAAATGAAATGAAATGAAAATCACTTATTGTCACAAGTAGGCTTCAAATGAAGTTGCTGTGAAAAGCCCCTAGTCGCCACATTCCGGCGCCTGTTCGGGGAGGCTGGTATGGGAATTGAACCGTGCTGCTGGCCTGCCTTGGTCTGCTTTAAAAGCCAGCTCTTTAGCCCTGTGCTAAACCAGATTGGTTTAACCAGGTCGGTCAAGGCAGCCTTGAGGAGGAGTTTATAGAATGTATCTGCGATAGTTTCCTAGAACAGTATGTATTGGAACCTACGAGGGAACAAGCGGTCCTAGATCTGGTCCTGTGTAATGAGTCAGGATTGATTAATGATCTCATAGTTAGGGATCCTCTCGGAAGGAGCGATCGCAATGTGGTGTAATTTAAAATACAGATGGAAAGTGAGAAGGTAAAATCAAACACTAGTATTTTGTGCTTAAACAAAGGAGATTACAATGGGATGAGAGAAGAGCTAGCTGAGGTAGACTGGGAGCAAAGACTTTATGGTGAAACAGTTGAGGAACAGTGGAGAACCTGCCAAGCGATTTTTCACAGTGGTCAGCAAAGGTTTATACCAACAAAAAGGAAGGACGGTAGAAAGAGGGAAAATCGACCGTGGATATCTAAGGAAATAAGGCAGAGTATCAAATTGAAGGAAAAAGCATACAAAGTGGCAAAGATTAGTGGGAGACTAGAGGACTGGGAAATCGTTAGGGGGCAACAGAAAGCTACTAAAAAAGCTATAAGGAAGAGTAAGGTAGATTATGAGAATAAACTTGCTCAGAATATAAAAACAGATAGTAAAGTTTCTACAAATATATGAAACAAAAAAGAGTGGCTAAGGTAAATATTGGTCCTTTAGAGGATGAGAAGGGAGATTTAATAATGGGAGATGAGGAAATGGCTGAGGAACAGAACAGGTTTTTTGGGTCGGTCTTCACAGTGGAAGACACAAATAACATGCCAGTGACTGATGGAAATGAGGCTATGACAGGTGGGGACCTTGAGATGATTATTATCACTAAGGAGGTAGTGATGGGCAAGCTAATGGGGCTAAAGGTGGACAAATCTCCTGGCCCTGATGGAATGCATCCCAAAGTGCTATCAGAGATGGCTCGAGAAATTGCAAATGCACTAGTGATAATTTAGCAAAATTCACTAGACTCTGGGGTGGTCCCGGCGGATTGGAAATTAGCAAATGTGACACCACTGTTTAAAAAAGGAGGTAGGCAGAAAGCGGGTAATTATAGGCCAGTGAGCTTAACTTCGGTAGTAGGGAAGATGCTGGAATATATCATCAAGGAAGAAATAGCGAGGCATCTGGATGGAAATTGTCCCATTGGGCAGTCGCAGCATGGGTTCATCAAGGGCAGGTCGTGCCTAACTAATTTATTGGAATTTTTTGAGGACATTACCAGAGCGGTAGATAACGGTGAGCCAATGGATGTGGTATATCTGGATTTCCAGAAAGCCTTTGACAAGGTGCCACACAAAACATTGCTGCATAAGATAAAGATGCATGGCATTAAGGGTAAAGTAGTAGCATGGATCGAGGATTGGTTAATTAATAGAAGGCAAAGAGTGGGGATTAATGGGTGTTTTTCTGGTTGGCAATCAGTAGCTAGTGGTGTCCCTCAGGGATCAGTGATGGGCCCACAATTGTTCACAATTTACATAGATGATTTGGAGTTGGGGACCAAGGGAAATGTGTCCAAGTTTGCAGACGACACTAAGATGAGTGGTAAAGCAAAAAGTGCAGAGGATACCGGAAGTCTGCAGAGGGATTTGGATAGATTAAGTGAATGGGCTAGGCTCTGGCAGATGGAATACAATGTTGACAAATGTGAGGTTATCCATTTTGGTCGTAATAACAGCAAAAGGGATTATTATTTACATGATAAAATATTAAAACATGCTGCTGTGCAGAGAGACCTGGGTGTGCTAGTGCATGAGTCGCAAAAAGTTGGTTTACAGGTGCAACAGGTGATTAAGAAGGCGAATGGAATTTTGTCCTTCATTGCGAGAGGGATGGAGTTTAAGATTAGGGAGGTTATGCTGCAATTGTATAAAGTGTTCGTGAGGCCACACCTGGAGTATTGTGTCAGTTTTGGTCTCCTTACCTGAGAAAGGACGTACTGGCACTGGAGGGTGTGCAGAGGAGATTCACTAGGTTAATCCCAGAGCTGAAGGGGTTGGATTACGAGAAGAGGTTGAGTAGACTGGGACTGTACTCGTTGGAATTTAGAAGGATGAGGGGGATCTTATAGAAACATATAAAATTATGAAGGGGATAGATGCGGGCAGGTTGTTTTCACTGGCGGGTGAAAGCAGAACTAGGAGGCATAGCCTTAAAATAAGGGGAAGTAGATTTAGGACTGAGTTTAGGAGGAACTTCTTCAGCCAAAGGGTCGTGACTCTATGGAATTCCTTGCCCAGTGAAGCAGTTGAGGCTCCTTCATTGAATGTTTTTAAGATAAAGATATATAGTTTTTTGAAGAATAAAGGGATTAAGGGTTATGGTGTTCGGGCCGGAAAGTGGAGCTGAGTCCACAAAAGATCAGCCATGATCTCATTGAATAGAGGAGCAGGCTCGAGGGGCCAGATGGCCTACTCCTGCTCCTAGTTCTTATATTCTTATGTTCTAAGAAGGCATATGGCATACTTGCCTATCTTAGCCGAGGCATAGAGTTTAAGGGCAGAGAAGGTTAAGTTGGAACTGTATAAAACGTTGGTTAGGCCACATCTAGTGTGCAGTTCTGGATTCCACATTAAAGGAGGGATTTGTTAGCAGTGGAAAGGGTACAGAGGAGATTTACCAGGGTGTTGGCTGGGCTGGAGAGTTTTAGTTATGAAGAGAGATTGGACAGAGGCTGCATTCCTTGGAGCAGATGAAACTGAGGGGGGACATGATTGAAATGTATAAAATTATGAGGGGCATAGAGAGAGTAGCAACCTTTCCCCTTGGAGGAGGGATAAATGACCCGGGAGCATAGATTTAAGGTGCGGGCATGGGGTTTAGAGGGGATGTGAGGAAAAACCTTTTCACCTAGAGGATAGTGGAAGTTTGGAATCACTGCCTGAAAGGGTGGTGGAGTAAGAGACCCTCATAACATTTAAGAAGTATTTAGATATGCATTTGCAAGGCTATGGGTATAGTGCTGGAAAATGGGATTAGAATGGAGTTGATTGTTTTTGACTGCTGCTGACACGATGGGCCGAAGGGCCTTTTCTGTTCTGTAGACCTCCTTGTAGACTGGGACTGTACTCATTGGAGTTTAGAAGGATGCGGGGGGATCTTATTGAGACATATAAAATTATGAAGGGAATAGATAGGGTAGATGCGGGCAGGTTGTTTCCACTGGTCGGGGAAAGCAGAACTAGGGGGCATAGCCTCAAAATAAGGGGAGGTAGATTTAGGACGGAGTGTAGGAGGAACCTCTTCACCCAAAGGGTTGTGAATCTCTGGAATTCCTTGCCCAGTGAAGCAGTTGAGGCTCCTTCTTTAAACATTTTTAAGAAAAAGATAGATGCCTTTCTAAAGAGTAAAGGGATTCGGGGATATGGTGTACGGGCCGGAGAGTGGAGCTGAGTCCACAAAGATCAGCCATGATCTCATTAAATGGCGGAGCAGGCTCGAGAGGCCAGATGGCCTACTCCTGTTCCTAGTTCTTATGTTCTTATTGTCTCTATGACTATAACTTACTCTCTCCGTGGCCTGTCATTTTTCATCGGACCTTTAAACTTATTTGCTTTATGGCAGCTTATGCAGTAAAACGATGGGACATGTCCAGAATCACTGGCTAAAAATTTGACGCTGGACCTCATGTGCTGTCTGGATCTCGCCCAGCCTGAGTTTGAAGGCCTGCTGACCCTAATGTAGCAGACCACCTGATCAAATCTCTCAGTTCTGCACTTCACGGTCGATGGGAGAAAAGGGCAGTAGGCCTCAATTTCACTCATTCCAATCGGATGTGTTGGAGCCTGATTTGCCACTTTGGAGCAGCCCAAAGCTCACCTGTACTAAATCTCCTATCAGTCACCACAAAACAACTTGCCAGTCACCTGCTGCATGTAGCAAGACCGCCACTGGAATAGAAACTAAAATATCTAACCAACTGAAAAACCAACTGTGATGAACGGTTACTGCCTTATCACCATGTAAGGCGGAGTCCCCAGGGTCTTAAAGGGGACATCACCTTACATGATGATGAGACAGTAACCGTTCATCACATTCACCCCCTGTTTAAAAAGAGTCCGGCGGGGGTGAAGTGCCATCATAGGTCCATCCGGCTCGGTGGCCGGATCGTCCTCATCGACCTCCTCAGTTCGGGCGGTGGTGCGGCGGGCACGGACGTCTCGGTTGAGGGCACATCCGGGAGCACAGCGGTCGGAGCTCTGGTCCGGGTCGGGGCAGGGGGACTAGGCAGGGCCAGGGGTAGCGGTGCCGGCGGGCTGTGTAAAGTGGGGGGGGGGGCGCGTGGTAGGTGCTCACCAACGGGGGGTAGGGCCGGAAGGGGGTGTGTTGTCGGGGGCACCGGGTCCTGCAGGGGAGCGGCACGGGAAGGGGCGTCTGTGGTGGTGGATCCAGCGGGTGCCAGATCCCGGAGGGAAACCGTATCTTGCCTGCCGTCGGGGTACTCAACATAGGTGTAACGGGTTGGCGTGGAGCAGCCGGACCTTTTCGACCAGGGGGTCCGTTTTATGGCTCCTCGTGTGTTGTAGAGGGCACTGGTCCTGCAGGGGAGCGGCACGGGAAGGGGCGTCGAGTCCGACTCGGCTGAGGACTCGGACTACCCGCGAGTGGGAGCGATCACCCTCAACCAAACTCGGCCAAAATACCTGCAGAACTCTATGATGCAGATCCAGGTCAACGGGCGCGCCACTGCATGCCTCTTCGACTCCGGAAGCACGGAGAGCTTTATCCACCCTGAAACGGTAAGGCGCTGCTCCCTACGCACCCATCCCGCATCCCAAACCATAGCCCTCGCATCCAACGGTCAGTCGCCTATATGTTCGATAACACGCAACGGGGCAAAATAATAAACGATAAAATTTTGAGGTGGAGGATCGAACTCTCCACCTACACGTACGATATCAATTATCGTCCAGGGGAGCTCAACGAGCCCCCAGATGCCCTGTCCCGCGGCACATGTGCCAACGTGCAGGACGACCGCCTGCAAGCCATCCACAATGACCTCTGCCACCAAGGGGTTACCCGGCTCGTCCATTTTATCAAGTCCCGCAACCTACCTTACTCAACCAAGGAGGTCAAGGCCATGACCAGGGCCTACCAGATCTGTGCGGAGTGCAAACCGCACTTCTACCGGCCAGACAAGGTTCGGCTCGTGAAGGCCTCGGGCCCCTTTGAGCGACTGAGCGTGGACTTCAAGGGGCCCCTCCCGTCCACCAATCGTTATGCCTATTTCCTCACCGTGATCGATGAGTTCTCCCGTTTCCCATTCACCATTCCCTGCCCCGACATGACCTCAGCCACTGTGATTAAGGCACTACACAGCATCTTTACCCTATTCGGTTCCCCGCTTATATCCACAGCGACCGGGGTACATCGTTCATGAGCGATGAACTGCGTCAGTATCTGCTCAGCAAAGGCATCGCCTCGAGCAGAACGACCAGTTGTAACCCGCGGGGAAACGGTCAGGTGGAGAGGGAGAACGCAACAGTGTGGAAGGCTGTCCTTCTGGCCCTGCGGTCGAGAAGTCTCCCAACCACCCGCTGGCAGGAGGTCCTACACTCTATTAGGTCACTCCTCTGCACGGCCACTCCTCTGCACGGCCACAAATGAGACCCCTCACAACCGATTGTTTGTCTTCCCCAGGAAGTCTACCTCCGGGGTCTCGTTTCCATCTTGGCTGATGGCTCCGGGACCTGTTCTTCTCCGGAGGCACACGAGGAGCCATGAAACGGACCCCCTGGTCGGAAAGGTCCGACTGCTCCACGCCAACCCCAGTTACACCTATGTTGAGTACCCCAACGGCAGGCAAGATACGGTTTCCCTCCGGGATCTGGCACCCGCTGGATCCCCCGCCACAGGCGCCCCTTCCCGCGCCGCTCCCCTGCAGGACCCGGCGCCCCCTACAACACACCCCCTTCTGGCCCTGCCCCCCGTTGGTGAGCACCTACTGTGCGCCCCCTTTACACACCCTGCCGGCGCCGGCACCGCTACCCCCGGCCCTGCCTAGTCCTCCCGACCCGGACCGAAGCTCCGACCGCTGTGCGTCCGGATGTGCCCTCAACCGGGACGTCCGAGCCCGCCGCACCACCGCCCGAACTGAGGGGGTCGACGAGGACGATCCGGCTACAGAGACGGATGGACCTATGATGGCACTGCACCCCCGCCGGACTCTTTTTAAACAGGGGGTGAATGTGATGAACGGTTACTGCCTTATCATCATGTAAGGTGATGTCCCCTTTAAGACCTTGGAACCCTGGGGACTCCGCCTCGGGCTCCGCCCATCTGTGAGCCATGTATAAAGGGCTGCCTTGTGGGCTGTACAGCAGTTAGCACATGTCTCAGCTCTAGCATAGTTCTTAGTCTAATAAAGCCTTCTTTACCGTTTACACTCTAAGCGTCGTTATTGAGGGTACCTCACCAACAACAGCAACACGCAGAAGATGGCAGCCCTGGGCCTTTCAAGGTCACAGAACTGAAGAATGTATTAAGAGGTCTGAAATGTGGCAATTCAGCAGATTTTGACAGCATCGTACCAGATGGTGATATAGTGGTAATGTCACCAGGCTAGTTAGTAATCAAGAGGTGCAGGCTAATGTCCTGGTGATTGGGTTCGAATCCCAGCAAAGCAATTGTTGGAATTTGAATTCAGTTAATAAATCTAGAATTGAAAGCTAGTCTCAGTAATGTTTGTTGTAAAAGAACAATCTGGTTTACTAATGTCCTTTAGAGAAGGAAATCTGCCATCTACACCTGGTCTGGCCCAGATGTGATTCCAGACCGTCAGCAATGCGGTTGACTGAAATGTTCAGATCAAGGGCAATTTGGGAGGGACAACAAATGATGGCTTTGACAGCGGTGCCCACATCCCTGAAACAGTAAAGAAGTGAAGAACATTTCCTGAAACAATTTGTCCCCATGCTCATGAATGGTTCTACACACGAATCTGTGGCATATGCTGTGGCATATGGCAAGAAGTATTGCCATTCCAAAAGCTGGAAAAGATCTTGCACTGGCAACCAGTTACTAACCAATTTCACTATTTCCTGTGCGCTTATAAGATCTTTGAGTGTCTTACCTCTCAACACTGCTCTCCAGCAGAGACAATCCTAAATGTCGACCCAGCTTGTTTCCGTAAGGGGTACAACACATGTGATCAAGCTCTGGTACATCACAAATAACCTTTGAGCTACCATGGCGAAAGTGGGCCTTTTTATACAGCTTCCTGTCCAGCCAACCGCCATTGCTGGGCTCTCTTACACTTGTGGAAGGACACAAACAGTGAGAATTAATGAGAAGCATTCCCCTCTACAGAATAAATGGCGGACTAATCACCTTAAACTCAACAAATAAGAAGGCTACTGCTTGGCTTTGGGATTTGCATTCATGAAATAAATAATAAGAATGAATAGTTGAGGCAAATACCACAACTGCCTTTCTGGGGATTGATAAGTATACGAGGGAGAAGGGAAGCAGGCTCCCCTGAAGCATAAACACAGGTATAGATCAGCTATTTGGGGCCCGTTTGGCCTTTTCTATACTGGAAATTCTGTTTATATGTCTTAGTTGGCGTATGATCATAGCATGAAACTTTTTATTTGCTACTAAATTTGTTATTACAAGGATGAAGGATGGGCTGGTGTGTGTGTGTGTGTGGGGCATGCAGATGGTGATGAGGGTGTGTGTGGTAAGGTTAAAGTTGGACATTGGTGCAATAGAGGAAGTGCTCTTCCATGGTTGGGGCTGAGGACACCTAACATCAAGTGTGCCGTACACACCCTGAGTATTGTTGATGCTGCAAACAGGGGACTGAAGTAGAGCGTATTCTATTCCCCATCCCTCACCTTCCCTTGATAAGCACAGAATTCACTGAATGAAAGCAGACATGTTTCATTGAACTTTCTAATCTGTCCACAGTACGTGAAGGAGAACAGAACCATTAATCCACATAAACTTGCACCTTTTCTCTTTTAAAACAAGCACAAAAATATTAGTCATTCAGCAGTAGGCAATTCTATAGTGTAAGGACTGCATATATGGTCACTGTAAGTCTACGGCCATAGTAGTCTGAAAAAATGCCCGATCTCGTCTGATCTCGGAAGCTACGCAGACTCAGGCCTGGTTAGTACTTGGATGGGAGACCGCCTGGGAATACCAGGTGCAGCAGTATGGGACGGCGCGTGGCCCAGTAGTTAGCACTGCTGCCTCATAGCGCTAAGGACCCGGGTTCGACTCCGACCTTGGGAAACTGTCTGTGTGGAGTTTGCACTTTCACCCTGTGTCTGCATGGGTTTCCTCCGGGTGCTCCGGTTTCCTCCCACAGTCCAAAGATGTGCAAGTTAGGTGGATTGGCCACAAAAAAATTACTCCTTAGGCTGCGGTTGCAGGAATAGGACCGGGGATTGGGCCTAGGTAGTGTGGTCGTTCAAAGGGTCGGTGCAGACTTGATGGGCCGAATGGTCTCCTTATGCACTGTATAAGGAGCATAGGGATTCTATGATTCTATGTTCATACTTCTTTCCATTCACCAAATAAAATAAATTACCAAACTCTGGGATAAATTAAAATTGCAGCTCCTTAAAGGGATTCTGCATCAAAGTAAACAGAATCTCAAAGGATACTTTAAACATCAAATCAAAATGTGATTAAAGGGGTTGGTAATGCACCCCAGTCCCCTCGATTCCCACCAGGCATGGAAGGCCTTGAAAGTGCGGGCAGACACTGCGTGCTCCCTTTCCAGGGACATCGCAGTGAACATAGCATTGAAAGAGGGGTGTGTGCATGTGTGTGCACTGTTCAGTCATAGACCAAGAGGCCACACAAATGTACTCCAACCATCGATCACTGCTGGTTGGTAATAATCCTCAATAATTTTGTTTGGTGTGCAATATGGTAGGTTCTCATCTTATATCACAATGAAGCTCTATTTTCCTGAGAAAATAGGCGGCAGGAAAAGAAACGTCCCTGGTATCCTGGGTGTAAGGGTATTCCCATCTCAATCAAAACGTTGACTTGCCATTCATTTTATTACCATTTGAGGGACCTCACAAACTTGGCTCCTGTGGTGTTACAGGGTGGGAAGGGATGTGTTCATGACTTTCAGGCACCATCTCCCACCTCACCGTGATAGCATCCCTTAACCACATGAGTGAGATAGAAATGCTGCGTTTATAAGCAGGTCATTAGGATATCCCAAAAACTTAATTGACAGGGAATTATCTTTTGAAATGTATGGCGCGATTTTGCCACCCTCTTGCACACGGCGTCGATCTAGTTGCACCGAGAGCATCACGGGAGAGGCCCAAATCGGGTTTTGCACCGGGTGCAAAACTGCACAAGTCACCTGACCCACGGCACCCGGTGCGATCTGGGGCATGATCCAGATCATGATATTTAAATAAGTCATTAGGCTCAACCGGGTGCCAACGTGGAGACCAGGCATGATGACCACTCCAGGGTCTTGGAGGCCATTGGAGCCCCCCCCCCCCCCCCCCCGGGTAGTTGCGGCAGGGCAGTACCCTGGCACTCCCCCTGGCACACAGGCACACCAGCAGGTTGGCACTAAGGGTTGAAGTCTGAGGGGGACATGCCCATGAAAGGGGGGTGAAGGGGGGTTATGAAGGGTGGGGAGGTAAAAGGGGATATGAAGGGGTGTCATGAAGATTGAGGGGGGTCCTGAAAGGGGGTGGGGCCGTCAGCAACCCAATAGCAGGTGTGCTCACTTGGATGGGGAGAGTGCGGGAGGGGGTTGATGTACATAACTGCAGGGGGGGGGTGGTATTATTCATGGATGGAGTGTGTGGGGGACCCTCAAGCTCACTTAGAGATCGGGGCACCCTTACAAACTGGCTCCCTGATCTCTGAGGAGCCGGCCTCGCCAGTGAGTTCAGCTCCTTACTGCTGCAAAAAGTTTCTAAGTATGGGCTGGATCAGCGAGAAATTCCCCAAGGCCCAATAAAAGGGCTATGTGTGAGTGAGCCCAGGTCTGGACCTTGTGGTAAACCACTGTTGCACCTATATTAGGTGATGTACGGTAGGACCTGTACTACAGGTACGCGGTAGTCCCTGCCTGCTGGCTCCACCCAGTAGGCGGAGTATAAATATGTGTGTCCTCCGTGCAGCAGCCATTTCGCCAGCTGCTTGGAAGGCCACACATCTTAGAGCAATAAAGTCTCAGTTGTATTCAATTCTCGTCTTTGTCCAATTGATCGTGCAACGACAGGAAACAACCGCCATACCCGCCCAAAATATGGAAAACCATGCCTGAAACCACCCATGGATAATACCACCCCCCCCAGATATGTACATCAACCCCTTCCCCCACTCTGGAATCATACATGGTACAGCCTGTAGTCTGTGCCTGTAGTCACACATGGTACAGTCCCTCCTGGCCCAGTATTGGCGCCAGTGCCCCATATTCAGGTAACAGCTGATGGTTAGAGAATTGCTTCTCTATCAGATTAAGTTCATATGATTCAAAATCTTCTTCAGTTGTCAGCTGCAAGACCCATGCGAAAATTGCACAGTCAGAATAAGTGACTATCCCTCCTAACATTGCAGAAGAAAGCCATCCTTTTATTGCCAGAGACAACTGCCATCCCATCACCCAGTCAGGTTATGGCTTGTTTCCTTTAAACCAGACTTTATAAAATGGAGGCACATCTGAACATTTTTCCCCTGATCCCCCCCTCTCTCTCACCCCCCCCCCCCCCCCCTCCTCTCACACACACTACACATCTTTCAGCATCAATATTAATAGGTTCACCAGACAAATTGATGCAGTGAACTTTAACACAACTGTAAAAGTCAGCTGCAACTTCTCGATTTGTTACCTCCCCGATAATTTCAATTCAAGGTCCACAGGGCCGGGCCAATAAAAATGTGTTGGTGCTTTTATTTCAACTTTAAATGTCAGGTTGCTCCAAGGAGGGAGTATTTTGTAGAACAATTTCCGTGTAAAAGGCTTATTATCAACGTGTCCATCTGCTAATGACAATAATCCATTATGTTTGAGACTGGAATAGAGACCTTGAGCTGATTAAATAAATCCCTTGCCGGTGCCTCACTCTTCAATCAATGCACTGTTTTACAGCAGCACAATAAATATCCTGTGCACAATGTACTCAGGTGCACCTCATCCCTCCCAGAGAAAAATAAAACTCTTAATGTGCAGGCTAGTGGCAGAGGCCACTGATTTGTGAGAATTATTCTATATTTTATTACCGCGCATGCAATTTGACCAATGGATCAATTTTAGTGTGGGGACACGTTTCAGAAAATCTCTCCAGAGATTGAGTGCTTTTCAGTCTGATTAAGAGCTTGCTTTGCCAGGGTTTTATTATATAAATCGACAGGTGCAACTTTGATGGTTACATGTTTTGAAATCTTTTTTTGAAATGAAGCATAAAGAGCAGTAATTCTGATTTCAGGAAGGTACAAACATCACTCTCCCAGAAATTACAAATGATGCCTGTTTTGACCAAATGGCTTCTTAACATAGCATTTGGTCGTGATTTAATTCTTTCCAGCCAGATGGTCTGGTTTCCATTCCAGCCTCACCCCAGGTCAGCTCTCAATTCTCTGTACCAGCGTTGCTGCTGGGGAGTGTCACCATTAGAGTATCCTAGGCCGCGACCCACGATTTGGACAAAAAGCACTAAACCCTCGTCTCTCCCCTCCCTGCACCCTTTGGCTAACATCCTTCCCTCAACCACTGGCAAAAACAATCACTTGCCTCCGTGATATTTATGGGATCTTGCTATGTCAATAATAAATGCTACCTTTGACCAAGTAGCATGACACAGCGCAGCAGGCCACGTGGCCACTTGAAAGAGCCGCCCAAATAATCCCACACTGCTCCTCATGGTCGAGCAGGGTTTTCTATTTCCAGTATTTATCCAAGTTCCTTTTGAAAGTTAGTATTGAATCTGCTTCCATCACCCTTTCAGGTGGCACGTTCCAGATCATAACAAGTGGCTGCTGAAACAAATGTTGCAGCACGTCATCTGTGGTTCTTTCGTCAATCACCTTAAATCTGAATTGTCTCATTCACAAACTTTCTGCCACTGGACATAGTTTTTCCCCATTTATTCCATCAATGCCATTAAGATTCAGAAAACCTCTGTCAAATCTCCTCCCCTTTCCTGCATTATGGTGAACAAATGCAGATACTCTCCAGGTAACTAACGATTCTGGTAAATCTCCTCTGCATTCTCTCAAAGGCCTTAACATTGGTGCTTAAGTGTGATCTCCAGAGATGGCCATATTAGCTGGAGCCTAACCTGTGCATTATAATGATGCAACGTAACGCCTTGTTTTTGTACTCTATAGGGCTTCTCTCATGGCGTGTTTGAAGTAGGAAGGGCTTTAAACCAGGCAGGAGTGTGGTGGGCGTGCACCCCGCCACCATCCTGTCTCTGGTGAAATTGTCCAGGGCAGGAAGGTGCAACCTTGTAGCACCACCACCAATTGGGGCTCTTAAGTGGACAATTAATGATCAATTAAGAAATATAGGAGCAGGAGTGGGCCATTCAGTCCCTCGAATCTGCTCTGCCATTTAGCTGGCCTTCTTCCTTCCATATCCTGTATCCCTTGATTTCTTTGGTATCTAGAAATATATCGACCTGTGCTTTGAACATATTCAATGACTGAGCCTCCACACCCCTCTGCAGTTGAGAATTCCGTCCGACTGAAGAAATTCCTCCTCATCTTGGTCCTTAATGAAGACTGTATTCTCTGGTTCTAGACCACACCACCTAAGCGAAACAACCTTCCTGCATCTACACTGGTGAGCCCTGTAAGAATTTTTTACACTTCAGTGAGATCACCTCTCATTCTTCTAAATTCTGCAGAATATATACCTAGCCTCCTCAATGTTTTCTCATCGGACAATCCCAGCATCCCAGGATTAGTCTGGCAAACCTTGGTTGTACTTCCTCTATGGTCAGTATATCTTTCCTTAGGTAAGGAGACCAAACGGCACACATACTCCAGATGTGGTCTCACCAAGGCTCCATACAGTTGCAGCAAGGCTTCCTTACTCCTGTACTCAAATCCTCTGGTAATAAAAGCTAACATACCCTTTGCCTTTCAATTGCATGTTGCATCTGTGTGTCCGTGTTGCACCTGTGTGTGCGTGTTGTACCTGTGTGTGCGTGTTGCACCTGTATATGCGCGTTGCACCTGTGTGTGCGTGTTGTACCTGTGTGTGCGTGTTGCACCTGTATGTGCGCGTTGCACCTGTGTGTGCGTGTTGTACCTGTGTGTGCGTGTTGCACCTGTATATGCGTGTTGCACCTGTATATGCGCGTTGCACCTGTGTGTGCATGTTGCACCTGTGTGTCAGCTTTCAGTGACATATGAACAAGAACACCCAGGTCCTTTTGAACATCAATCTTTCCCAATCTCGCACCATTTAAGAAATACTGTGCATTTCTATCCGCATTATACTCCATCTGCTATCTTCTTGCCCGCTCACTTAGTCTGTTTCAATTTCCTTGATGCCTCTTTGCATTCTCCTCAGAATTCACATTCACACCAAGTTTTCATCATCAGCAACTTGGAAATATTACATTTTGCCCCAGCTCCAAATCATTGATATAGGTTGTGAACAACTGGACCCAAGTACAAATCCTTGTTTTACCATGAGTCACAACCTGCCAACCTGAGAGTGACCTGTTTACCCCTCCTTTCTGATTTCAGTCAGGTTAACAATCCTCAATCCATGCAGAATATTACCCCCAGCCATTGAGCTTTAATTTTGTTCAGTAAACTCCTGTGGGAACTTATCAAAAGCTTTTTGAAAATTCAAATGCACCACATCTACTGGTTCTCCCTTATCTATCCTGTGAGTAAATCCTCAAAAATCTCCAACAAGTTTGTCAAATAGGATTTTCATCAATCCATGTTGACTCTGCTCAATCCCACCATTATAAGGGCCTCACCTCGCCTTTGTTGGTATTGACCCAGCGGATGGGCCTGTCATCACTCATGGAGCAGGGTAAGCAAGCCTGTGCGGGCTGCTTGTGTTCTCGTTGGGGGTGGGGAGAGGTGAGGGGACGAGAGGGTTGATGGACCCTCATTCAAGTGCACTCAGTGCCTGATTACGAGATCCAGCATCAGGAATTAGGGGGCCAGCTGAGAGATATCTCCTTACCCTTTTGCTAACTTCTCTCCTTCATTCTCTGCAGCCCCCACCCTGCAAAACCCCCTCGCACCATGACCTACCTGTGACTTGGGACTCGGTAGGTGTCGTTCTAACCGCAGCACCGTCTCCTTGGTGATGCTGGTCGGCAAAAGATCTGCCGGCCCCTGATTGACCAGCAGCCAGTGGGTGAAAGTTCCCCCCCCCGCCCCTCACTGGTCCATGATCCTGGAAAGAGCTTGCGGTGGTTACTTAAGTGCACGAACAGTCACTTAATTCTTGCAGGAGACATTGCGGGCCTGTTGTAGGCAAAACCTCCACCTTCATAAAATTCTACCTTTATTTCAACTAATAGGATCCTGCATGCTTTTTTAACAGCATTCTTAACTTATCCTGCCACCTTAAAAAAGGGGCTTTACTCTCCAGTAATGTTCGTTGTAAACTGCGTTGATGAAATCACTGGGGCATAGGTCTTCACAGGGAACAAACAGATCTCACACTAACAAAGTTCCCGTTCAGATGTCGGCATGCGTGTGGTAGTCACCACTAGCAGTATTATTTGTATTACAGTAAGACACATATACTAGAGGTACATGGGTAACTCCCTGCCTGCTGGCTCCGCCCAGTAGGCGGCGTATAAATGTGTGTGCTCGCCGGTGCTGCAGCCATTCTGGTTCCAGCTACAGGAGGCACAACATCTTTGCTCAATAAAGCCTCGATTATTCCACTACTCTCGTCTTTGTGGTAATTGATAGTGCATTTTTAAAACGATGGGTCTTCTCATCAAGCCTGATTGCCTGCAGCTGAGCCCTCAAGCAGCCAACGCTACGTCCGCTTCTGACCACTGGCTAGCCTGCTTCGAAAGCTACCTTCAAACATCCACTGAGGAACCCTCAGACGCGCAGAAGCTCCAAGTCCTTTATTCACGGGTGAGCCCTGAAATTTTTCCTCTCATCCGGGATGCGCCCACTTACTCCGAAGCAATGGAGCTCCTGAAGGGACATTACGTTCGGCCAGTCAACCAACTATATGCCAGGCACCTCCTGTCCACGAGACAGCAACTCCCTGGTGAGTCTCTGGACGATTTCTGGCGTGCCCTGCACATCCTGGGAGGAACTGTGACTGCCAGGCAGTTTCAGCAGTCCAGCACACAGAACTTTTAATCCGAGATGCCTTTGTTACGGGCATGAGGTCTGCATTCGTCCGCCAACGCCTACTGGAAGGGGATATGCTTGATCTTGCGGGAACTAGGCAGCTCGCAAACTCGTTAGAAGTGGCCTCCCATAACGTTCAGTCGTACGCCCCTGACCGCGCGGCACCCTCTTGGGCCCCACCATCTGCCGACTCCAGCTCACCGCAAGCCTGCACCGCGCGGCAGCCAGCCAACCCTGGGTGGCCCAAGTGCTATTATTGCGGGCAGAACAAACACCCCCGGCAGCGCTGCCCGGCGCGGAGCGTGACCTGCAATGGATGTGGAAAGAAGGGACACTTTGTTTCTGTTTGCCAGGCACGGTCGGTCGCCGCTGTTTCCAGGCCCGGCGTTCCTGCACCCCCCACATTTGACCCAGGGGCGCCACCATCTTCTCCTCCGCAGGCCACGTGCGGCCCGTGGGTGCCGCCATCTTTGATGCTGCCCGCCATGTGCGCCCCGTGGGCACCGCCATCTTCGACGCCATTTTGGACGGCGCCTCAGGACCCCTGCTCATCAGGCCGTTCATCGCCTGCCGCTACC
The DNA here is from genome assembly GCF_047496885.1 of Scyliorhinus torazame. NCBI lineage: Eukaryota > Metazoa > Chordata > Chondrichthyes > Carcharhiniformes > Scyliorhinidae > Scyliorhinus > Scyliorhinus torazame. The sequence continues at coordinate 329,272,913 of NC_092710.1, forward strand.
TCCACCACCACTGACCAGCCCGGGACCTCCCAGCACCTGCCGCAGCTCGCCTCTATCACCCTGGATCAGTCCCGGCCCCGCAACCTCGCGACCGCAACAACGACGGTGAAAATCGATGGGCACGAGACGACCTGCTTTTTTGACTCTGGGAGCACAGAGAGCTTCATCCACTCCACGACGGTAAGGCGCTGCTCCCTCGCGGTACACCCCGTGACCCAGATAATCTCCCTGTCCTCCGGATCCCATTCCGTGGAAATCCGGAGGTACTGCATCGCCACCCTCACCGTCCAAGGTGTAGAGTTTAGCAACTTCGGGCTCTACGTCTTCCCCCACCTCTGCGCTGCCTTGCTACTCGGCCTGGACTCCCAGTGCCACTTCCAAAGCTCAACCTTAAAATTCGGCGGACCCCTACCCCCCTCACCGTATGCGGCTTCACGACACTTAAGGTCGATCCACCTTCCTTGTTTGCGAACCTCACCCCGGATTGCAAACCCGTCGCCACCAGGAGCAGACGGTACAGTGCCAAGGACAGGACCTTCATCAGGTCGGAAGTCCAACGGTTTCTGCGGGAAGGGGTCATTGAGGCCAGCAACAGCCCCTGGAGAGCTCAAGTGGTAGTAGTAAAGACTGGGGAGAAGCACACGATGGTCATTGACTACAGTCAGACCATCAATCGGTACACGCAGCTCGACGCGTACCCCCTCCCATGCATATCTGACATGGTCAATCAGATTGCGCAGTGTCGGGTCTTTTCCACAGTGGGCCTGAAGTCCGTCTACCACCAGCTCCCCATCCGCCCAGAGGACCGCCAATACACTGCATTCGAAGCAGATGGCCGCCTCTATCACTTCCTTAGGGTTCCCTTCGGCGTCACTAATGGGGTCTCGGTCTTCCAACGTGAGATGGACCGAATGGTTGGCCGGTACAGACTGCGGGCCACCTTTCCATACCTAGATAACGTCACCATCTGCGGCCACAATCAGCAGGACCACAACAGTAACCTCCAAAAATTCCTCCAGACCGCCAAACTCCTTAATCTCACGTACAATAAGGAGAATTGCGTGTTGCGCACCATCCGCTTAGCCATCCTTGGCTATGTCATGGAAAATGGAACTCTAGGGCCCGACCTCGACCGCATGTGCCCTCTCATGGAACTCCCACTCCCCCACTGCCCCAAGGCCCTGAAACGATGCCTAGGGTTTTTCTCCTACTATGCCCAGTAGGTCCCTAATTATGCAGACAAGGCCCGCCCACACATTCAGTCCATAGATTTTCCCTTGACGGCTGAGGCCCGCCAGGCCTTCAACCGCATCAAGGCAGACATCGCCAAGGCCACGATGCACGCGGTCGCGAGTCCCTCCCCTTTCAGGTCGAGAGCGAAGCATCGGACGTAGCTCTGGCCACCTCCCTCAACCCGGCGGGCAGGCCCATGGCCTTCTTTCCACGCACCCTCCATGCCTCCGAAATTCGGCACTCCTCTGTCGAAAAGGAGGCCCAAGCCATTGTGGAAGCTGTGCGACATTGGAGGCATTACCTGGCCGGCAGGAGATTCACTCTCCTCACTGACCAACGGTCGGTTGCCTTCATGTTCAATAACACACAGCGGGGCAAGATCAAAAACGACAAGATCTTGAGGTGGAGGATCGAGCTCTCCACCTATAATTATGAGATTTTGTATCGCCCGGGGAAGCTCAACGAGCCCCCTGACGCCCTATCCCGCGGTAAATGTGCCAGCGCACAAGTGAACCGACTCCGGGCTCTCCACTATGACCTCTGCCACCTGGGGGTCACCCGGTTCTTCCATTTCATCAAGGTTCGCAACCTGCCCTACTCCATTGAGGAGGTCAGGACTGTCACCAGAGACTGCCAGGTCTGCACGGAGTGCAAGCCGCACTTCTACCGGCCAGATCGAGTGCACCTGGTAAAAGCCTCCCGCCCCTTTGAGCGCCTCAGCATGGACTTCAAAGAGCCCCTCCCCTCCACCGACCGCAACACGTACTTTCTGAACGTGGTTGATGAGTATTCCCAGTTCCCTTTCGCCATCCCATGCCCCGATATGACTTCAGCCACGGTCATTAAAGCCCTCCACAGTATCTTCACACTGTTCGGTTTCCCCACCTACGTCCACAGCGATCGGGGATCCTCTTTTATGAGTGATGAGCTGCATCAGTTCCTGCTCAGCAATGGCATCGCCTCGAGCAGGACGACCAGCTACAACCCCCGGGGAAACGGACAGGTGGAGAGGCAGAACAGGACGGTCTGGAAGGCCGTTCTGCTGGTCCTGCTGTCTAAATATCTCCTGGTCTCCCGCTGGCAGGAGGTCCTCCCCGACGCGCTCCACTCCATCCGATCGTTCCGCTGCACCGCGACTAACGAGACCCCTCACGAGCGTGTGTTTGCCTTCCCCAGGAAATCCACCTACGGGGTCTCGCTCCCAACATGGCTGGCAGTGTTCCTCGACCTGTCCCCCTTCGCAAGCATGTACGGACCTGTAAGTCGGACCCTTTGGTCGAAAGGGTCAACCTCCTACACGCGAACCCGCCGTACGCCTACGTGGCACACCCCGACGGGTGCCAGGACACAGTCTCCCTCCGGGACATGGCACCCACTGGATCCCCACCCACGGCCCCCGACCTGACACCGCTCCCCAACAGACTGAACTTGTCATTCTTTTTTCCACCACCCCCGCCGGACTCTTTTTTTAATAGGGGGTGAATGTGGTAGTCACCACTAGCAGTATTATATGTATTACGGTAAGACACGTATAATAGAGGTACATGGGTAAATCCCTGCCTGCTGGCTCTGCCCAGCAGGCGGCGTATAAATGTGTGTGTTCGCCGGTGCTGCAGCCATTCTGGTTCCAGCTACAGGAGGCACAACATCTTTGCTCAATAAAGCCTCGATTATTCCACTACTCTCGTCTTTGTGGTAATTGATAGTGCAGCAATGCACAGCCACATGTCAGTCTTAAAGAGACTACAATGCAAAATGCCGACTGCACCCAGCACAGTTAGAGGGAAGATTGCTCCAAAGAGCCTGCATCCCTTCAACATTGTATCATTTACCTATCCTCCTTCCTATCAAAATGGATCACACACACTTCTCTTTCATCTGCCTAATGTCTGTCCCTTTCCCCGTTGTGTCTAAACCCTTCTGAAGTCTGTTGCTACCCACCTCGCTGCTTACTACCTTTCTGAGTTTTGTCATCTGTAATCGTTGAAAGTGTATCCATATTCCCAAGTCCAGGTCAGTAACATATATAGAACAGTTGTACTGCAAAGCAAAAGTATGTGGTTCTTCTGAATGAAATAAGATATTCTGTAAAGTTGCCCTTTTTTAGCAGCCAGAGTTTGATAACCCCGATAGAGGGATCCTATTGAAACATTAACCTACCTTTTCTCTTTCCTAACCTGATTAATAGATGGCTACTTAAAAAAATTCACAGTAAATAAAGAAAATTTAAATCACAGACTCACCACTTACCCATAATATCTGAATATTACAACCACTTTTCCTGAAAATCTTTGTGATGCACCCTTGCAATGGTCTCTGGCTTTTCTCCACTTCAACCATCACAACAAATTTAAATGTTTCCTGATATTGAATCATAAAATGGTTACAGCACAGAAAGAAGCCAAATGCCAGCCTTTTGAAAATCCATATAGACTACATTCACTGGTTCTCCCTTATCTATCCTGCGAGTAACATTCTCAAAAAACTCCCAATAGATTTCTCAAGAGGAATTGTTTTCCTTTCATATATCCATGGTGTGTTTCCGCTGGATCTCTGCAAGAACAGCTTAGCTGGTCCTACTCTTATGCACTGATAATCTTTTTTCTTTGAATACTTATCCAATTCCCTTTTGCAATCTTGATTGAATCTGCCACCACCTCACTCTCAGGCAGTGCATTCAGATTCCCACTGTGGTAATACCAGGTTTAAAAAGGTTTTCAACGTGTCACTGTTGGCACTTTTGGCCAATCACCTTAAACCCTCTGGTTCTCAGGCCAACAGGAACGATTTTCTCTCTCTAAAGAGAGAAAGTCAGAGAGATCTGGGCGTGAGATCTAGACCCTTCATAATTTTGGACATCTCTCTCAAATCTCCTCTCAATCTTCTTTTCTCAAAGGTGAAGAGCCCCAGCTTCTCCATTCTTGCAAACCTTTTCAGAACCTCTCTATTATCCTTTCTAAAGTGCATTATCCACAATTGGATGACAAAGCAGTTTTATAAAGTTCCAGCATAATGCCTTTGTTTTTGAATTCAGTGCCTCTATTAATAAAGCCCAGGATTCTGTGTGCCTTTTAAACTTTTTTAACACTCTGTCCTGCCGCCTTCAATGATTCATGCAGGTCCCTCTGTTCCTGCACTATCTTTAGAATTGTATCCTTTATTTTATATTGGCTCTCCTCATTCTTCCTACCAAAATGAATACTTTTACACTTCTCTAAATTTCATCTGCCACTTTGCTGCCCATCTCTGCAGCCTGCCTGTGCCCTTTTGATGTTTGCAATATTTCCAAGCTTTGTATCATCCACAAGTTTAGAAATTGTCTCCTGTACGTCAAAACCTAGGTCATTCATGTAGATCAAGAAAAACCGTGATCTTAACACCAACCCCCAGGGGAAACCCAGTATTTTTTTGCCTCCATTCCAAAAATCAACCCTTCACCACCACTACTCTGTTTCCTGTCACTCAGCCAACTTCACATCCATGCTGCCCCTGTCCTCTTTATTCCATGATCTTCCTCTTGGCTGACAAGCCTGCTATGTGGCACTTTTATAAAAGGCTTTATGGAAGTACATATATATCATATGAATTGCAATACCCTCATCAATTCTCTCTGTTACCTCATCAAAAAATTCAAGCCATTTAGCTGAACACACAATTTTCCATTACAAATCTGTGCAGGCGTTTCTTAATGAATCTACATTTACCCAAGTGACTGTTCATTTTGTCCCAAATTCTAATTTCTTAAGGCTTTCCCAGCACCACAGTTAAACTGACTCTTGTTTGGTTGCTGAGCTTGTCCTTACACACTTCTGTAATATTTGTCATCCTCCATCTTTCTGGCATCACCCCTGTATCTAAGGGATTGGAAAATTATGGCCAGTACCTTGTGCTTCCATAACATTCACCCTTACTTTCCTTAATATCCTTGAGTGCATCCCAGCTGGTCCTGGTGACTTGTCAACTTTCAGTGGCACCAGTCTCTTCTACTTTCTACTTGCTCCTCTTATTTATTTTTTCTTCAATTCTCCTCCAAAATTCCAGTATTCAGCCTCAAATGCATTGTGACATGAACAGAACACGGACCTCAACACCATGTTTGTAGACCTGACTGAGGCCTCTGCCACAATCAGCCAAGAGGGCCTTTGGAAGATAATGGAGAAGTTTGGTTGCCCTGAGAAACTCATTGCAAAGGTTCAGCAGTTCCATGAGGCAGGCAGTTGCGAAGTGGTGTAATCCAGAGACCCAGAGTGACACTCTGGGGATTCAGCTTCAAATCCCACCATGACAGTGACATTTGAATTCAATAAAAATCTGGAATTAAAAGTTTAATGATGACCATGAAACCTTTGTCGATTGTCGTAAAAACCCATCTGGTTCACTCATGCCCTTTTGGAAAGGATATCTGCTGTCATTACCTGGTCTGATCTACAGCAATGTTGTTGACTCTGAAATGGCTGAGCAAGCCACTCATTCAAGGGCAATTACGGATAGGCAATAAACATATTGTGCATTTCCCGGATGATGGTGCATCTCTGAACCAGTCATTAATAGAGTTAAACAGGGTTGCCAACTAGCACCAACCTTCTTCAGAATGTTTTTTTCCGTCACGGTCTCTGATGCCTTCCATGATGGTTATGCTGGCATCAAATTTAGATTTTGCAAGGATAGGAAGCTCAATCTGAGACCACTCCAGGCAAAGATCCAGGTCTCCAGGTTCATACATTGTGATCTCCTGTGTGCAGCAGCTGCGAGTTCAGAGTGGACAAGCCTTACAGCATGAACTTGTTCTTCAATGCATGCAACACCTTCAGCTTTACGATGAGCATGAAGCAAACTAAAATAATGTACGAGCCTGCTCCAGGAAAGCCTTAGTTAGAGGCCAAGCTTTCAATCCATAACCAGAATCTGTCATCAGTGGTGAAATTCACTGACCTTGCCAACGCATGCTCTCAAACACTCGATATAATACTAATCATCTTTATTAGTGTCAAGTAGGCTTACATTAACAGTGCAATTAAGTTACTGTGAAAAGCCCCTAGTCGTCACACCCTGGCGCCCGTTCGGTTACACAGAGGGAGAATTCAGAATGTCCAAATTTCCTAACAGCATGTCTTTCAGGACTTGTGGGAGGAAACCGGAGCACCCGGAGGAAACCCACGCAAACACGAGGAGAACGTGCAGACTCCGCACAGACAGTGACCCAAGCCGGGAATCGAACCCTGGTCCCTGGCTGTGAAGCAACAGTGCTAACCACTGTGCTACCATGCGGCCCATAAAAGAGTTGCGTTACATTGGCCGGGAATTGACAAGGCAGTACAAGAATTTATATTTAGGAAGGATGTGAAGGCAATTGGGAGGGTTCAGAAAGATTTTGTGAGAATGGTTGCAGGGTTAAGGAACTTCAGTTATGACGATAGATTGGAGAAGTTAAGATCATTTTCCTTGCAGAAAAGGTTGAGAGGAGATCTTACAAATGTATTCACAAGCATGAGGGGTCCAGGCTGCGTAGATGGGGAGAAACCATTTCACTCATGAAAAAGTCAAGAATGAAAGGGTTCAGGTTTAAAGTAATTAGTAAAAGAAGCAAAAGTGATATGAGGAAAACCATTTTCACACAGTGAGTGGTTCGGATCTGGAATGCCTGAGAGTGCTGTGGAGGCAGCTTCACTTGAAGCATCGAAAGGGAAATAGACTTAGATCTGAAAAGGAAGAATGTGCAGGGTTGTGGGAAGAAGGTAGGAAAATGGCAATGAGGTGAATTGCTCAACTGGAGAGCCAATACAGACATGCTGGGCCAAATGGCCTCCTTCTGCACCACATCATTCTTAGATTCTGTGAAGAATCTTCGGCAGACTTAAGACCATAAGGTGTAGGAGCATAAGTAGGGCATTTGGCCATTGAGCCTGCACCATCATTCAATGAGATTATGGCTGATCTGATATAGTCCTCAACTCCACTTTCCAACCTGATCCCCATAACCATTAATTCCCTCATGCTTAAAAATCTATCTATCGCAGCCTTGAACATACTGAATTACCCAGCTCCTACAGCTCCCTGTGCTAAAGAATCCCACAGATTCACTACCCTCTGAGAGAAGAAATTCCTCCTCATCACTGTCTTAAATGGACAACCCCTTATTCTGAGATTATGCCCTCTGATCCAAGACTCTCCCATAAGGGGAAACATTCTCTCAGCATCTACCCCGTCAAACCCTCTGAGAATCCTATATGTCTCACTCAGGTCGCCTCTCACTCTTCTAAACTCCAATGAGTACAGGCCCAACCTACAATCTTTTCCAATAAGAATATCCCTCCATACACAGGATCAACCCAGTGAACCTTCTCAGGACTGCCTCCAATGCCAGCATATCTTTCCTTAGAGAGAGGACCAAAACTGTTCATAGTGTTCCAGATGTAGTCCAACTAGTAAAGTCACAATAGTCCAGATGACCATAGGCTGCTTTCCCCTTTGAAGGAAGAGCTGACTGGTGGTAATTTAACCTGAGGATCACCACTCCTCAGGCGGAGGAAAAAGTTGAATAACCTGATCCAGTAAGGGAATTGAACCCACACTGCTGGCCTTACTCTGCATCACAAACTAGCTGTCCAGCCAACTGAACTAAACTGGCCATTGTCTAGATTTAGCAAGACTCCCTTATTTTATACTCTCTTTCCCTTTGAAATAAAGGCCAACATTCCTTTTGCCGTCCCAATTACGTGCTGAACTTGCATGCTAGCTTTTTATGATTTATGCACGAGGACCCCCAAATCCCTCTGTGCTGTAATTTTCTGCTGTCTTTCTCCATTGAAATAATATTCAACTCCTTTATTTTTCCTACCAAAGTGCATAACATTTTCTTATATTATCTTCCATCTGCCAAGTTTTTGCCCATTTACCTACCCCGTGTTTATCCCTCACCACTTGCCTTCCCACCTATTTTTGTGTCATCCGCAAACTTGGCAATAGTATATGCACATTGTGACCCCAGCATGGATCCATGTGGAACTCCACTAGTTACAGGTTGCTGTCCTGAAGTTGCCCCTCTTATCCCAACTCTCTGTCTTCTATCAGTTAGCCAATTCTCTATCCATGCTAATATACTACCCCCAACAGCATGGGCTCTTATTAAGTAGCTTTTGTGTGTGGTACCATATCAAACACTTTTAGGAAATCCAAGTATGTTACATCGGCTGGTTCCCCTTCATCTATCCTGCTCGTTAGCACCTCAAAGAATTCTAATAAATTTGTCAGACATGAAATTATGCTGAATCATATTGTTATGGGCGAGGTGTTTTCAGAACCCCAAAATGTATCATGGAGTTCAACCAACCTCTCCCTTTAATGGATTTGTTGCTTTTCCTAGCACGCGGCTTGTTCCCTAGGTGTGGGATTACAATTATGGCCACGTGGGGTTTTAAACACAAAACAATGTTTATTCCATGAACTCAACTTAACATCTTAAATAAACATTGGATCTCTTAACACTCCTTACTTCAAAGATAACTCAGAAAATATTGCAACAGTAAATAATTCCTCAAAACGTTCCTTCAAACTTCCAAGAGACTTAACACCTTCAAACAGAATCACATCAGGTTAAAGGCTTTACTATTATGAGTTTAAATCACCCAAATAATCCAGAGATAGTCTTTCATGGCAGAGATCCAGCTCACTGCAAACACAGACACTCCCCAAGCTCTTTTTCTCCAAACTGCAGCTCTCTGTAAACACACAGGCACACACAAGCTGCTTTTTAAAACTGCAGCTCTCTGGAAACACCCAGACACACACAAGCTCTTTTTCAAACTGCAAAACTTAACTGCAAAATGGCTGACCTGACCTCAGCTCCACCCACTCTCTGACATCACTGTTTTCTTAAAGGTACATTGCTTAAATATCCATGTCTTAAAGGTACTCTCACATGACAATTTTGATAATATTATGCATTTCTAAATACTCTGTTATTACATACTTTATAATGGACTCTAACATTTTCCCAGTGACAGAAGTTAAGCTAACTGGCCTACAGTTACTTGCTTTTTAATCTCCCTCCTTTTTTGAATAAATGTGTTACATTGCCAGTTTCCAAACCTCTGGGACCTTTCCAGAATGTAAGGATTCTTGGAAGATTACTACCAGTGCATCCACTAACTCTGTAACTACTCCCTTTAATATCCTGGGATGCAACCCATTAGGCCCAGAGGATTGATCAGCCTCTAGCCCCATTAGTTGCCCTAGTACGTTTTCCCCAGTGATAGTTAATGCATTTCTTTCCTCTCTTTCCTCTGCCACTTGGTAATTTTGTATTTTTGGAATGTTATTAGTGCCTTCCACCATGAAGTAAAAAAGGGGCCAGAGGGTGGCACATTGGTTAGCACTGTTGCATCACAGCACCAGGGACCCTGGGTTCAATTCCGACCTCAGATGACTGTCCATGTGGGGTTTGCACATTCTCCCTTGTCTGCGTGATTCCTCCGGGTGCTTTGGTTTCCTCCCACAGTCCAAAGATGTGCAGGTTGGGTGGATTGGCCATGCTAAATTGCCCATGGCAGGGGGGGGGGGGGGGGGGGATTATGGAGATAGGGTGGAGTTTGGTCCTAGGTAGGGTGCTCTTTCAAAAGGGTCAATGCAGACTCGATGAGCTGAATGGTCTCCTTCTGCACTGTAGGGATTCTATGATTCTATGAAGTTCTCTGCCACCTCCTGGTTCCCCATTATTGTTTCCCAAGCTGATTCTCTCAGGGGCTGATGTTCCCTCTGGCCTCTCTCTTCCTTTTGTACATTTAAAGAAGCTCTTGCTGTCTGTTTTTAAATTACTTCCTAGTTTACCCTCATAATTTATCTTCTTGTTTCTTAAGTTTTGGTCATCTTTTGTTGGTTTTTCAAACTTTCCCAATCCTCTAGTTTACCACTAATTTTTGCCACATTATATTTTCTTTCTTTCATTTTAATACTATCCTTCACTTCCTTGGTTAATCATGGTTGATTTATCTCGTGTTAGAATCCTTCTCCCCACTGGAATATTTCCTTGTTGTTAGTCATGAACTATTTTCAGAAATGTCATTGCTGATCTTTCCTGATAAATTCCTTTCCCAGTCCACTGCAGTCAACTTTGCCAACATTCCTTAATAATTGCTCCTATCAAAGTGTGGCAGTTGTTTCTGACCCAGGTTTCTCACTCTCAAATTAAAAGCCAAGTTCTACCATGTTATGGTAACTCTTTCCCAGCAGATCTTTTACTCTGAGATTGTTGATTAAACCTGCCTCATTACACATTACTAGATCCAAAAAACCCTGATCCCTGGTTGGATCCACAACGTATTGTTCTGGGAAACTGTTCCGAATACATTCTGGGAATTCTACCTCATGGCTACCTTTGCTAATTTGATTTTCTCAATCGACACGAAGAATAAAGTCACCCATGATTAAAGTACTGCCTTTTTTTACCTTAGGCTTACTGCCTGAGGCTAAGGTAAATATTGGTCCGTTAGAGGATGAGAAGGGAGATTTAATAATGGGAGATGAGGAAATGGCTGAGGAACTGAACAGGTAATTTGTGTTGGTCTTCTCAGTGGAAGACAAAAATAACATGCCAATGACTGATGGTAAGGAGGCAATGACACGTGAGGACCTTGAGACGATTGTTATCACTAAGGAGGTAGTGATGGGCAAGCTAATAGGGCTAAAGGTAGACAAGTCTCCTGGCCCTGATAGAATGCATCCCAGAGTACTAAAAGAGATGGCTAGGGAAATTGCAAATGCACTTGTCATAATTTACCAAAATTCACTAGACTCTGGGGTGGTCCCGGCAGATTGGAAATTAGCAAACGTGACACCACTATTTAAAAAAGGAGATAGGCAGAAAGTGGGTAATTATAGGCCAGTTAGCTTAACTTCGGTACGAGGGAAGATGCTGGAATCTATCATCAAGGAAGAAATAGCGATGCATCTGGATGGAAATTGTCTCTTTGGGCAGACGCAGCATGGGTTCATAAAGGGCAGATCGTGCTTAACTAATTTAGTGGAATTTTTTGAGGACATTACCAGAGCGGTAGATAACGGGGAGCCAATGGATGTGGTATATCTGGATTTCCAGAAAGCCTTTGACAAGGTGCCACACAAAACGTTGCTGCATAAGATAAAGATGCATGGCATTAAGGGTAAAGTAGTAGCATGAATAGAGGATTGGTTAATTAAGGAAAGCAAAGAGTGGGGATTAATGGGTGTTCCTCTGGTTGGCAATCAGTAGCTAGTGGTGTCCCTCAGGGTTCAGTGTTGAGCCCACAATTGTTCACAATTTACGTAGATGATTTGAAGTTGGGGACCAAGTGCAATGTGTTCAAGTTTGCAGATGACACTAAGATAAGTGGTAAAGCAAAAAGTGCAGAGGATACCGGAAGTCTGCTGAGAGATTTGGATAGGTTAAGTTAATGGGCTAGGATCTGGCAGATGGAATACAATGTTGACAAACGTGAGGTTATCCATTTTGGTAGGAATAATAGCAAAAGGGATTATTATTTAAATGATAAAATATTAAAACATGCTGCTGTGCAGAGGGACCTGGGTGTGCTAGTGCATGAGTCGCAAAAAGTTGGTTTACAGGTGCATCAGGTGATTAAGGCGGCGAATGGAGTTTTGTCCTTCATTGCTAGAGGGATGGAGTTGAAGGCTAGGGATGTTATGCTGCAACTGTATAAGGTGTTAGTGAGGCCACACCTGGAGTAATGTGTTCAGTTTTGGTCTCATTACCTGAGAAAGGAACTACTGGCGCTGGAGGGTGTGCAAGGAGATTCACTAGGTTAATCCCAGAGTTGAGGGGGTTGGATTGCGAGGAGAGGTTGAGTAGATTGGGACTGTACTCGTTGGAATTTAGAAGCATGCGGGGGGGATCTTATAGAAAAATATAAAATTATGAAGGGAATATATAGGATAGATGCAGGCAGGTTGTTTCCACTGGCAGGTGAAAGCTGAATTAGGGGGCATAGCCTCAAAATAAGGGGAAGTAGATTTAGGACTGAGTTTAAGAGGAACTTCTTCAGCCAAAGGGTTGTGAATCTATGGAATTCCTTGCCCAGTGAAGCAGTTGAGGCTCCTTCATTAAATGTTTTTAAGATAAAGATAGATAGTTTTTTGAAGAATTAAGGGTTATGGTATTCGGGCCGGAAAGTGGAGCTGAGTCCACAAAAGATCAGCCATGATCTCATTGAATGGTGGAGCAGGCTTGAGGGGCCAGATGGCCTGCTCCTGCTACTAGTTCTTATGTTCTTACCTACCCTCATTATCTCCTGATTTGTTCTCCATCCTACAGTACAGCTACTGTTAGGGGACATGTAGACTACTCCCACCAGTGTCTTCTTCCCATTGTTATTTCCTACCTCCACCCATATGGATTCTACGTCTTCTGATCCAAGATCAATTCTTGCTATTGTACTTATTCCATCTGGTACTAACAAAGCTACCCCACTCCCCTTTCCTTCTTGCTGTCCTTATCAAAAGTCACATACCTCTGAATATTTAGTTCCCAGTTTTGATCTCCTTGTAACCATGTCTCTGTAATGGCTCCAAGATCATACCCATTTAACCTCAATTTGTATCGTTAATTCATTTATTTTGTGACGAATGCTCCGTGCCTTTAAGTAAACAGCCATTCATCTTACCTTGATATCATTTTTTTCTCTTTTTTTACTATTTGTTACTTTTTTTATGTGTCTGACCATGCCCCACACTGGGTGGATTTACAGGTGAGCAAGGAGAGGGGTCAGTGCCCGCAATGGAGATTGGATGTAGGACTGTTAGTGGATGAGGGGGGTGTGCGGGCAGGTGAGGGAGCCCATCCAGAATTATTTGGTGATAAACGATACGGGGGGAAGTTTCGGCAGCAACGGTGTGGGAAGCATTGAAGGCGGTGGTTAGGAGGGAGCTAATTTCGATACGGGCTTATAGGGAGAAGATGGAATGGGCAGAGACAGATAGGTTGGTTAAGGAGATACTCTAGGTGGATAGAAGGTATTCTGACGCCCCGGAGACAGGGTTGTTGAAGGAGCGGCAGAAGCTGCAGATGGAGTTTGGGCTGTTATCTACACGGAAGGCGATGGGGCAGTTGAGGAAGGTGAGAGGGGCGATATATGAGTGTGGTGAGAAGGCCAGTCGGATGTTAGCACACCAGCTAAGAAAAATGGAGGTGGCCAGGGAGATAGGAAGAGTGAAGGACAGAGGAGGAAACATGGTTCTGGACCCAGCGGGGGTGAATGGGGTGTTTAAGGAGTTTTACAGTCGTTGTATGAGTCAGAGCCCCCAGCTAGGGCAGAGGGGATGAGGCAGTTCTTGGAAAGGTTGAAGTTTCCGAAGGTGGAGGAAGGGTTAGTGGAGGGGCTGGGAGCCCCAATCGGGATTGAGGAAATATTAGAGGGATTGGAGGCCATGCAGTCGGGCAAGGCCCTGGGACCGGACGGCTACCCAGTGGAATGTTACAAGACGTTCTCTGGGATGCTGGGCCCGCTGCTGGTGAGGGTATTAAATGAGGCTAGGGAGCGGGTGTTCTTCCCCCAACAATGTCACAGGCTTCGATTTCATTGATTCTGAAGCAGGAGAAGGACCCAGAGCAATGTGGATCATACAGATCAATCTCCCTATTAAATGTTGATGCCAAATTGCTGGCCAAAATCCTGGCCTCGAGGATAGAGGACTGTGTTCCGGGGGTGATTGGGGAAAACCAGTCAGGATTTGTTAGGCAGTTAACAGCCAATGTTAGAAGGCTCCTGAATGTGATCATGATGCCCTCCTAGGGGAAGGAGCCGGAGGTAGTGGTCGCTATGGACGCGGAGAAGGCCTTCGACCAGGTGAAATGGAAATATCTGTGGGAGGTCCTGGGATGGTTCGGGTTTGGGTAGGGCTTCGTTGACTGGGTTCAGCTGCTGTACCAGGCACCGGTGGCGAGCGTGCGGACGAACTGGTTGAGCTTGGACTATTTTAGATTGCACGGGGGACGAGGCAATGATGTCCCCTCTCCCCACTGTTGTTTGCCTTGGTGATAGAGCCATTGGCGATGGCGCTGAGAGCATCAAAGGACTGCAAGGGGCTAGTCCAGGGTTCTGTGGAGCACAGGGTCTCGCTATATGCAGGCGACCTCCTCCTATATATTTCTGATCCGTTTGGGGGAATGGGGGAGATTATGTGGATTATGCGAATTTGGCCGGTTCTCGGGGTACAAGTTGAATATGAATAAAAGTTTGGTTTGTGTGATCCAAGCGAGGGGGCAGGAGAGGAGACTGGAGGAGTTGCCGTTTAAGGTAGTGGGAGGTAGTTTTCGTTACCTGGGTATCAGGTAGCAAGGAGATGGGAGCAGCTACACAAATCAAATCTGGACCGATCAGTGGAACAAAGGAAGGAGGACTTCCGGAGTGGGACATGCTCCCGTTGTCACTGGCGAGGAGGGTACAGACCATAAAGATGACGGTGCTCCCAAGACTTTTGTTTGTACTTCAGTGTCTCCCTATTTTTATTCCAAAGGCCTTTGTTAAGTGGGTGAACAGGGATTTGTCTGAGTTTGTGTGGACGGGTAAAACCCCGCGAGTAAAGAAAATACTGCGGGGGCGGGGGGGGGGGGGGGGGGGATTGGCACTGCCGAACTTTACAAACTACTACTGGGCGGTAAATATAGCTATTAGGGAGTGGGTAGTTAGGGAGGGGTCGGTGTGGAAGCAGGTGGAGGCAGCATCATGTAGGGGCACAAATGTGGGGGCATTGGTAACTGCACCTCTGCCATTCTCACCGGCCCGCTACTCCACAAGCCCAGTGGTAGTGGAGGCCCTGAGAGTCTGGGGGCAATGGCAGAAGCATATGGGAGTAGAGGGAGCGTCGGTGTGGGCTCCAATCTGTGGTAATCACCGGTTTGGGCTGGGAAGATGGACGGGGGGTTTCGGAAGTGGCAGAGAGCGGGTACTGAGAGGCTGGGGGATCTGTTTATTGATGGGAGCTTTACTCGTCTGGAGGATCTGGAAGCGAAGATTGAATTGCCGGGAGGGAATGGGTTCCGATATCTCCAGGTAAGGGACTTTGTGTGAAGGCAGGTTTTTACCTTTCCACTCCTTCCGCCACAGGGGATACAGGCAAGCTAGTGTCTAGAACGGGGGTGGGGGAGGGGAAGGTATCGGAAATTTACAAAGAACTTATGGAGTGGGAGGAAACCCAGATAGGGGAGACAAAACACAAATGGGAAGATGAGTTTGGAAAGGAATCTGTGGGAGGATGCCCTGAGCAGAGTCAATACGGGCTCATCATGTGCCACGCTCAGCCTGATACATTCAAGGTGGTTCACCGGGCACACATGATGGTGGCCCGGATGAGCAGGTTTTTTTGGGGTAGAGGACAGGCGTGGGCAATGTGCAGGAGGGCCTGCAAATGATGTCCACATGTTTTGGGCATGCCCGAAGCTCAGGGGACTCTGGCAGGGATTAGCTGATGTCATGTCCAGTGTGTTAAAGGTGAGGGTGGCAGAGTCCAGAGGTGGCGATTTTTGGAGTGTCGGAAGACCAGGGAGCGAGAGAGGCTGATGTCTTGGCCTTTGCCTCCTTGGTAGCCCGGAGACGGACCTTACTAGCATGGAGGGACCCGAAGCCCCCCAAAACAGGGGTATGTAGGTTAATGATGTCCACATGTTTTGGGCATGCCCGAAGCTCAGGGGACTCTGGCAGGGATTAGCTGATGTCATGTCCAGTGTGTTAAAGGTGAGGGTGGCAGAGTCCAGAGGTGGCGATTTTTGGAGTGTCGGAAGACCAGGGAGCGAGAGAGGCTGATGTCTTGGCCTTTGCCTCCTTGGTAGCCCGGAGACGGACCTTACTAGCATGGAGGGACCCGAAGCCCCCCAAAACAGGGGTATGTAGGTTAATGACATGGCTGGGAAAATAAAGTTCGCCCTGAGAGGTTCAGCATTAGGATTTGTTCGGATGTGGCAGCCATTTATCAACTTCTTCAGAGAAAATGGAACCGTCAGCAAATTCAATAAAGGAGGGCTGGGGGTTAGAGAGCAAGGGGGGTGGAGGGAGGGAGTTAAGACAGTTACAGCGAGAACTGTGGGAGATGGAGGGGTGTGTTACGCGTTGAACTATGTTTATATCTGTACTTGTGTCTTATTATAAAACCATGAATGCCTTAATAAAATGTTTTTTTTTTTAAATCTAAATCTTCATAATATCCAAGGCTATGCCCCTGCTCCCTGGGTAAGAGAATTTCAAAGAAGGCCGCTGAGATTCGAGGTTCTTCCTCATTACCGCCTTAAATGGGAGACCCCCTTATTTTTAAACTATGCATTCTCGTTCTAGATTTTCCCCATAGGGAAAGCATTCATTTAACGTCTATCCTCTCAAGCTCCTTCAGAATCTAATGTTCCAATATGATTACCACTAATTCCTCAAGTAAGGAGACCAGGGGCTGGATTCTCCATTTCAGGGACTATGTCCCCACGCCGTCGTGAAAACTGTGGTCTTTTACGTCAGAAAAACTGGCGTCAAAAGGCCACAGATTCACAGCCCTGCAAGAGGCTAGCATGCAGCTGTCTTGGAGCTCGCAGCTCCAGCTGCCGATACGGCCTCCCGCACCTCCGGGTCAGAGGACGTGCATGCGCATGGCGGTGACCTCCAGCGGCCGCACCGTGCTCCAATGTGGATTCAGACCATGGACCTGGACAATGGAAATAGTGCCTGTGATCCGCCGCACGTCCGACCTAGACCGCCCGCTCAATAAAGGCCCAGTCCCGTATGAGGCCCCACCATGCCCTCCGATCAGCCTGCCCCCGACTGTGGCGGCCATGGACTGAGTC
Source organism: Scyliorhinus torazame (assembly GCF_047496885.1). Lineage (NCBI taxonomy): Eukaryota > Metazoa > Chordata > Chondrichthyes > Carcharhiniformes > Scyliorhinidae > Scyliorhinus > Scyliorhinus torazame. Next base: position 329,289,960 of record NC_092710.1, read on the forward strand.
CGCAGTCGCCTCGCGAGTATTCCGAATGGCAGGACCATGTGTGGTCCACGCCGTCGGGAATTCGACCGGTCAGGGATGGAGAATAGCAGGAAGGGCCTCTGGTAATGGCCTTCGGTGGTGGATATGCGGCGCGCCGTACTCCCCGAGTGCGTTGCTTTTCACGGGGAACGGCGAATCGCTGAACCGGCGCCGCTCCCGATTTCAGCCGTGAAACTGGATTCTCCGCCCAGGCACCGAATCCTATTTCGGCGTCGGGGTGCGGAGAATCCAGCCCCAAAACTGTACTCCGTTCTTGAGAAAATATTCTATTTGCCTTCTGAACAATTTGCTCGACCAGCATGCAATTCTGGTGAAAGATGCTCAGATCCCTTTGTACTGCAGCATTCTCTCTATTTAAATAATACTTCTATTCTTCCTACCAACTTGGATAACCTCAATTTTTCCGCATTGTACTCCATAGAAAGCATCCTATCTGGCTGCATCTGTTATGGGCCAGGGTTTAGAGAACCCCAAAGTGTATCATGGAGTTCACCTGACCCAACCCCAAAGTGTATCATGGAGTTCACCTGACCCACAACTTTTAATAAATTGTGGTATGGGGAGCACACGGCCCACTCTACAGGTGTGGTACAGCAGAAATGGAAAAGTATTTTTTTAAAGCAAAAAATGTTTATTCTATGAACTCAAGTTAACCTTTTTAAAACATAGTGAACTTCTTAGCAACCATCAATTCAAATACAACCCCCAAAGAATACAACACTAAGTAATGCTTACGCTGTCCTTTTAACATCCAGAAGACTTACAAAAACATAACCTTTAACAGAAGCACATCAGGTTAAAGTCACCACTGAGAACATTCGTAATTCTGAATTCACCAAATGATCAAGACATAGTCTTTTCATGGTAGAGAGAACAGCAGTACACCTGCTTTGTCTGGCTTCAGCTCCAACACTGAAAAAGAAAACAAAAAGACACAGACACATCCAAGCTTTTCTCAAAGTGAAACTAAAAAATAGAGCCAGAGCCCAGCTCCACCCACATTCTGACATCACTGCAGTAACATGAGCAGCCAAACATTTCTTAAAGTGACATTCTCATGATACATCACAGCCTGGTATGGCAACTGCTCGGCACAAGATCGCTAGAAACTTCAGAGTGGGGAACACAGACCAGTCCATCACACGAACCTGCCTCACATCCATTGACTCCATCTACACCTCCCGCTGCCTGGGGAAAGGGACATAATCAAAGAGCCCTCTCACCCAGCTTACTCACTCTTCCAACTTCTTTCATCGGGCAGGAGATACAAAAGTCTGAGAACACGCACGAATAGATTTAAAAACAGCTTCTTTCCCACTGTTACCAGACGCCTAACGACCCTCTTATGGACTGACCTGATTAACACTACACCCCTGTATGCTTCACCCAATGCTGGTGTTATCTCGTTACGTTGTGCACCCTGTGTTGCCCTATTAAGTATTTTCTTTTATTACCTTTTCTTTTCATGTACTTAATGATCTGTTGAGCTGCTCGCAGAAAAATACTTTTCACTGTACCTTGATACATGTGACAATAAACAAATCCAATCCAATCCATCTGCTAAATGTTTGACGGCTCACTTAACCGACCTATGACACTTTGCAGATTCTTCACAACTTAATTTCCGACTAATTTTGTATCATCATCACATATGGCGGCAATGCAGTATTCCCTTCAGCATTAACTTCCTCGTTGGATAGAAGCATACTGAGAAAATTCCCATTAAAACACTTCAAAATCTCTTTCCCTTCTTTGTCCTGTATACTATTACTATCCCAAAGTCCCACATTATTACTACTCTAGCCTTTGCACCTCTCGGTAATTTCCCTACAAATTTATTCTTCTATCTATATATTTCCCACTGGTTGATGTCCAATAGTATAAACCCAGTAATTTTTTTAAAATTATAAATTGAGTACCCAATTCATTTCTTCCAATTAAGGGGCAATTTAGCGTGTTCAATCCACCGACCTTGCACATCTTTGGGTTGTGGGGGCGAAACCCACACAAACATGGGGAGTGACTCAGAGCCAGGATCGAACCTGGGACCTCGGCAACGTGGGACTGCAATGCTATCACTGCGCCACCGTGCTGCCCAACCCAGTACAGTAATGCTACCTCTGCTGTTTCTCGCCCAGAACCAAATAGATTCAATCTTGGCCCCTCCGGCATTCTAATATTCTTCTTAATCACTATATATATATTTATTTTAATCTTTATTGTCACAAGTAGGCTTACATTAACACTGCAATGAAGTTACTGTGAAAATTCCCGAGTCGCCACATTCCGGCACCTGTTTAGGTCACAGAGGGAGAATTCAGAATGTCCAATTTACCTAACAGCACATCTTTCGGGACTTGTGGGAGGAGCACCCAGAGGAAACCCACACAGAGACAGGGAGAATGTGCAGACTCCACAGACAGTAACCCAAGCCGGAAATCTGGGACCCTGGAGCTGTGAAGGAACAGTGCTTACCATTGTGAAACTGTGCTGCCCATTATAGCCACCTATTCCCCTTTCTTTCCTTCCCATCTTTCCTGAACATTGGTCTTCTCCTTTTTTGAACGATCTTCTCCTGTAAAACACCTCAAAGTATTTGGTTCTGGAAGGAGCACTGTAGGAGTCAGCCACAGCCCAGTATTACCTGAAGAATGTGTATTGACACAGTCCTACTGAATTGTGTATTTTTGATTGCTTCGATTTTTACTTCTGTTGCTTTGTACTAATTATGGTGCCTTTTCCCTTCGAGTTGCTGACACTTTGGTTCAGGACAAGGCATCAGGAAAGACTAATCTCTGACTAGACAGGAGATTAACAAACGTTGTGTGTCCTTGGCTTTGCAGTGTTCTGGAGTCTGCAATATGAGAAGGGGAGCAAGTTGGTAATTCTTCGAAGCCTCCTGTGGATCGGCTTCACTTTCTTCCATGTGCCAGAGACTTCCCAGCATGGCTACATCTACTTGGGGATGGGCGAGAGGAACATAGACTTTCCATTCATGATATGATACTCCAATCAATCCCAAAACGCAATGAAATGAAAACTCAATGAAACGAATCCAAGTCACCCCTCTCATTTTAATTGATTTATTTCAAATTACACTTGCTGTATTAATTACATAAACATTTCAAGCAATTAATGAAATATCACCATATTTTAATAAATGTTATTCAAAAACCCCTCCGTGTGTTGTAAATGATTTGGTCGTTTATCAAATGTGCAGAAGTATTTTGGGACTTCAATCAGTCAGCCCACACCATTGTCCTTTTCAGTGTTTGAGGTAACAGGGTTTTTTCCCGTAGACAATATTATTCTTCAGTATTGGGTCTCCCACAGGCATGCGAACCTTACACCACTTGAGGCCTTTCTTCCAGATCGGCTTCACTGTGTCAATTGACCATCGAGTGAGGTATCTATGTAAAAAAAAACACAAGTGAGTTTTAACATTTATACTTGCAGAAGTATCATTGTGTTGCTCAGGGTGAGACTGAATACGGTGAAGTGTGATGCTTTTAGAAGTGTGACATTTACAGAGAGTGCACATTACAACCAACAGTTATGGATAAACGCACATTTTATGGTTACGTCAGCAACTTAAGAGTTACCAAGACAACTCAGCAAGTTTACAAACGAGTGGCTGCTGAGCGGTGCAGAGACCAGGTTTGGTTTAGAATCCATGCCGTGTTAGCTCCTCTCAGCCAGGACAGCATTTGGTGGTAAATGACTAAAGCTTATTGCCACTTGTGGCCAAAACTAACAGATGAATAACCAGTGTTCCATTGAGGTGCTTGTGTGTGGGGCCGCCTGCCACCTCTGGGACTGGAAAACAGTGAGGAACAATGACATGGAATACAATCATAGAATCCCTACAGTGCAGAAGGAGGCCATTTGGCCCATCTGAAAGAACCTGACCCTCTGAAAGAGCACCCTACCTGAGATCATTCCCCTGTCCTTTCCCCGTAATCCCGAACACAGAACCCGGGCACTAAGAAGCAAATTTAGTGTGACCAATCCACCCAACCTGCACATCTTTGGACTGTGGGAGGGAACCGGAGCACCCGGAGGAAACCCACACACACACGGGGAGAAACTGCAAACTCCGCACAGACAGTCACCCAAGGCTAGAATTGAACCCAGGCCCCCAGCACTGTGATAGCCCCCAGTGCTGTGATAACCCCCAGCAGTGCTAACCAGTGTGGCATCGTGCCGCCCATGACGCAAGGACATAAAAAGTTAATTAAGAATTAAAAGCCAGCCAGCTATGTGGCCAGTTGGGAATGGAGGTACAGTCAGGTCCAACCATGTCCTCAGGTTATGTTCACACACGAGAGTGAGCAAGAACAGAACGCTGATATATGTCCTTCCCCACTAATCAAAGGAAACAAGGCCAAATTTATTGCCGCAATTGCTGCTGCTGACGAGGGCAACCAGGAAGGACAAAGCATGACCATTCCAGGTCAGGTGACCAATTGAGGCAGCAGGAGACAGCTATCCCAAGAATTTTATGGAGTACCAGGCGATATATGTTTGAATGGCTGATAAATCAACAAGTTACGCAGTGTCACCATACACTGCAGTCATTAATGACTGTTTTTCAATATACCTTCCGTATCACAGTGAAATGAGTCATTAATAACTGCTGTGAAAATAACTTCCTTTTTTAACAAGTGGGTAACCTTTAGGATTCATTAATGCGGCTTATGAAAGATTTTAAGTGTCAAGAATAACAAGACAGCAGCTGGTTAATTCCCCGAGTCTGCAATAAAGTGTTTTTAATACACTTAGCCAATGCTTGACGTAACTAGTCTAATACTGCAAAGAGAGGGGAACAATATATCACATGTCAATAATAACTGCTGCAATTTACTTAAAAACACAAAAATATCTCTGTCTACAATGTTAATGATGTTCTTCATGTTAAGACATGTTCCTCTTGCAACCAGCTGCTGTCTGCTTGAATAAATGAGACTGAAATTATCTAAACTCAGCTGATAGCACTCCTGCCCGAGTCAAACCCTACTCCAGGTTAACAACCTCTCTCTAAATGTCAGAAAGACAAGGAACACTGATCATCGACTTCAGGAAGCGCGGCACGACACCCCGTCCACCGCCATCTACATCAATGGCTCCGAAGTGGAGATCAACCCCCCCCCCCCACCGTCTACGTCAATGGCTCCGAAGTGGAGATGGTCGATAGCTTCAAGTTCCTGGGGGTCACCATCACCAACAGTCTGACTTGGTCAACTCACATTGATGCAACAGTCAAGAAAGCCCAACAACGTCTCTACTTCCCAAGGAAGCTAAAGCAATTCGGCATGTCTGCATCGACTCTCACAAACGTCTACAGATGTGCCATAGAGAGCATCCTAACCGGCTGCATCACAGCCTGGTATGGCAACTGCTCGGCCCAAGATTGCAAGAAAATGCAGAGTGTGGTGAACTTAGCCCAACGCATCACACAAGCTTGCCACCCTCCCATTGATTCTGTATACACCTGCTGCCTCAGAAAGGCAGACAGCATTGTCAGAGACCCCTCCCACCCAGGCTTTCCCTCTGGCAGAAGATACAGAAGTCTGAAGACCCGCACATCCAGACATAGGAACTCCCCACAGCTACTAGACTCAACGACTCGCCCTCGGACTGATCTCTTCCCTATAAGAACACTATTCACGATGCTCTATGTTGCTCTTGCTCATGTATTTGTTTTGTTTGGCCCTTGTTCTGCATTGTAACCAATCACGATTTGTTGATGTACCATTTGTCAATGTACTCTGTCGATTATTCTTTTTGTCTGCTATGTACGTACTGTGTATGTTCCCTTGGCCGCAGAAAAATACTTTTCACTTACTTCGGTACATGTGACAATAAATCAATCAATCAATCCAGTGGAAGACCCAACCACACCCACTTCAAATCATAAAATTCAAGCCATATTATAGAGGCCGAAACGTCTGCCTCTCCTCCCTAAAACCTGCCTCTCACTGGTCCGAAAACAGGCTTGTGTAAAGCACCATGAGATGTCTCATTCTGTTTAAAGACTCTATGAAAATGCAAGCAGTTGCTGCCTTCTACCCTACACCACATGGACTGCAGCAGTCCGAGAAGGTTACTCACTCGCACCTTCTCATGGGCAAGTGGGAATGGGGGAATAAAATTGCTGGCCGAGCCAACAACGCTCGGTGTCCCATGAAAGAATTTTGTAAAATCCATTGGCAGTGTTTGATTTGGTTATTTATCCAATTGGTGTGCGTGGAATCTTGCCTTGCAAGTACGGCCCACACAACAAGTCAACATGCTGGAAATATCGCTGCAGTTCAAGACATCGACTGGTGTGTTAATCGCCGTGTGAAGGCAAGTCTTTATTTTTAAAAGTCGCGAACAGTTAGGTCATGTGCCTGGGCAGGATTTCATCGACATAAGCGGTCAGATCTGTAACATGAACACCAAGAGTGCTTTTGTACAGTTCTGGTCTTGTTGGGACTCTGTAAACTGGGTCTTAATGCCTCACCAAATCAATCCTCCTCTGTTACCCTGGGGGCAGACTCCTAGACTTTGTGGTATAAACGTCTGCTAACAGGATAAAGAAACAGGATTTAGTTGTGCAAATGCCCAGAGCTGGAATGCACAGTCTCTAATATCCATAATTAAAGCATCCCCAGACTACCTCATGAAATCTCAAAAACCTATATCGCTTTCTGCGTATCTGACCCTGGGTCTTTGGGCCCTTGGCCTGTTAAATGTTTCTGATTCCAATTATTAATCTCACAAAATAGGCCCAATAACACGGGACAAGACTTCAATGAGCTGACTCCATATTGAGGAAGGAGTCTGCGTCATTGCTAACCAGGATGTCATTTAATTGCATCCTTTCTCACGCACAAAGCACCAGTCACTGCAAATTTAATAAATTGGGTTCAATGGCTGATGGAAGAACATCTGCATTTGTGGATGAAAAAAGAAACATTCTCAGCAGACTTAAATGGCATCCCTGACAATGAATACTAATTCCCCCTAATGTTGTATGATTCAAATTGATCTCTCCAAGCATGACCCAAAGCTGGAAGTGAGCAGCCTGTAATTGCATCAGCGAGGTATTTTTCATGTGAACACTTCAACATCTTCATTCGTGCTTTGCTAAATTCCTAGTCCGTCTAACCCTTCCCCACATTGTAGGCTCAGTCTAAATCTATACAAATTCCTCCAGATCCTGCTAAGTTATATTAGAACCCCAGAATGATACAGGCCAGAAGGCCATTCGGCCTATCCTGTCTGTGCCAGCTCTTTGAAGGAGTTGTCTAATTAATCCAACATCCCAGCACTTTTCTGATGGTCCGCAAATTCTGCCTTTTCAAGCATTTGTCCAATTCCCTTTTGGAAATGATTTGATCTGCTTCCACCACCCTTTCTGCAGCGAGTGGATTTCAAGTCTGAACAATTCGCTGGGTCAAACTATTTCTCATTTCCTCCCTGGGTTTTCATTGACTACAATCTTCAACCCTTGTCCTCAGGTGACCATCTTTACTATCACTGGAAGCAGACTTACTCCATCAAAACCACTCATAAATCCAAATACCTGTACCTCCAACCTTACTCAGGAGAAGAAAAACAGCCTTTCCAGTCTCTTTATATAACTAATGTCCCTCATCCCTGGCACCATTCCAATTAATTCTCTGCATCCCCTTCAAGGTCTGGGCAATTCTTCCCAAAGTGTGCAGCCTAATTCATAAAGGCCAGGTATAACTTTTATTTTCTGCCTGTTTTAAAAAACCAAGACTCTGATACTTTTTTCGACAGCCTCCTCAACGTGTTTTAGAAAGACGGAGGTTGAGGGGTGACCTGATAAAGGTTGACAAGGTTATGACGAGCATGGATAGAGTGGATGGGGAGGCACTCTTTCCCAGGGTGGAGGGGTCAGTCACCAGGGGGCATAGGTTTAAGGTCCATGGCGAGGTTTAGAGGAGATGTGCGAGGCAGGCTTTTTGCACAGAGGATGGGGAGTGGAACGCGTTGCCAGGGAGGTTGTGGAAGCAGATACATTAACCACGTTCAAAGGGCACCTTGACAAACACAGGGATAGGATGGATATAGAGGGATACGGCAAAAAGTGCTGAAAGTTTTGGCAAAGGTTGTTATCATGACTAGTACAGGCTTGGAGGGCCGAAGGGCCTGTTCGTTCCTGCACTGTATTGTTCTTTGTTTTGTTCTTTGTGCCCTGTCGCCTCCAAAGAAACCACAGAAGGAAATCCTAGACATATACAGTGTGGAAGGAGGCCATTGTATCTGCAGCAATCGACAAGTAACCATCCAACCCAACCCCACTTTCAAGCTCTTAGTCTGTGGCCTTGTAGATTCAGGCATTGCAATGCATGTCCAAGTACTTCTGGAATGTTACAAGGTTTCAAACTCTTTCAGGCACCCCACCACCAAAAAAATCCTTCTTAAATTCCCTCTAAACAACCTCTCACCCTACATCTGCATCCACTGGTCGAGGACTCCTTAACTAAGGGGAATAGGGTCCTCCTATCCACTTTATCTTCCGTACCTCATAATTGTGCACATTTCAGGTCTCGCTTCAGACTCCTCGGTTCGAAAGAAAACAACCCTGGCCTCTCCAATTCCTCACAACTAAAATTCTCCAGTCTGTGCAACATCTCCGTAAATCTTAAATATAAAACGGAAAGTGCTGGAACAAATCAGGTCTGGCAGCATGTGTGAAGAGAGAAACATTTAGAGACCAATATGCTTCTTCTTCAGGACTCCGAAACATTAACTTTGTTTTCCTCTCCACAGGTGCTGTCAGTCAGACCTACTGAGTTTCCCCCCGGCATTTTCTGTTTTTATAAATAACAAAATGTATTGATGGGCTCTGCAGTTTGATTTTTAGACACCTGAAAATAGTTTGTGGAATGAGCACCTGGATGAGCACTTGGCTCATAACATTCAAGGCTATGGACCAAGTGCTGGCAAATGGAATTAGGTTTGTAGTTATGGGTAGCACATTAGCACAATGGTTAGCACAGATGCTCCACAGCACCGGGGTCCCAGGTTCGATTCCCGGCTTGGGTCACTGTCTGTGCGGAGTCTGCACGTTCTCCCTGTGTCTGCGTGGGTTTCCTCCCACAAGTCTCGAAGGATGTGCTGTTAGGTCATTTGGACATTCTGAATTTGCCCTCTGTGTACCCGAACAGGTGCCGGAATGTGGTGACTAGGGGCTTTTCACAATAACTTCATTGCAGCGTTAATGTAAGCCTACTTGTGACAATAAAGATTATTATTATAAAAGTGATGCCTGCAATGGGTATTTCATAAGAATTTACAGTGCAGAAGGAGGCCATTCGGCCCATCGAATCTGCACCGGCTCTTGGAAAGAGCACCCTACCCAAGGTCCACACCGCCACCCTATCCCCATAACCCCACCCAACACTAAGGGCAATTTTGGACGCTAAGGGCATTTATCATGGCCAATCCACCTAACCTGCACATCTTTGGACTGTGGGAGGAAACCGGAGCACCCGGAGGAAACCCACGCACACACAGGGAGGATGTGCAGACTCCACACAGACAGTGACCCAAGCCGGAATCGAACCTGGGACCCTGGAGCTGTGAAGCAATTGTGCTATCCACAATGCTACCGTGCTGCCCTTGTTTCCAGAAATTCAATAGTTACTTAGATATTTACTTTGATATATTGTGGTCTGCACATTGCGCAGTACTCTGCCAGGTGCGCTTGCCCCCTCGGTGAGGTAGCCAGCCTCGCTGGGCTGTGTGGCAACCACATTCCACTGAGCCCTGTCAAGCCTCTACAGATCCCAGTTTGAGAACCGTTCCTTTACTTCATCTCAGTGAGGGTGGGAGTGGACAGTGTCATGAGAATGTCGCTTTAAGAAATGTTTGGCTGCTCATATTACTGCAGTGATGTCAGAGTGTGGGTGGAGCTGGGCTGTCCTATCAGCTTTTTACTTTTGTTTTTGAGCAGGCTGCAGGGTGTGTTTTAGTTTCATTTTCAGATCTGGATAGCTGCAGTCACAGCCAGAAGGTGTATGAATCTCTCTGCAATCTAAAGACTGTAAATCGATCCAGGTGACTTAAACCTAAGAACAGTAATGACTTTAACCTAACGTGCTTCTGTTGAAAGGCGTTTCTTCTGTCTTCTGGATGTTGTTTGGGAAGTTATTAAGCATTACTTAATGTTGTATTCTTTGGGGGTTGTATTTGAATTAATGGTTGCTAAGATGTTCACTGTATGTTTTAAAAAGGTTAACTTGAGTGCATAGAATAAACATTGTTTTGCTTGAAAAAATACTTTTCCATTTCTGCTGTACCATACCTGTAGAGTGGGCCGTGTGCTCCCCATACCACAATCTATTAAAAGTTGTGGGTCAGGTGATCGCCATGATACACTTTGGGGTTCTCTAAACCCTGGCCCATAACAACAGTGAAACTTCACCACTACATTTCAGTTTCAGGACCTGGATTAAACACCTTGCGCAAGCCAATGGGGTGAAAGGCATCCCTCTTTACTGCCAGTGCGACACAAAAGACTGTAAACGACCAGTTCAGTCATGCGACTGGGCCAACAAACACTAACAAGTGGCTGATGTGAGAAAGGGAAGGATCACACTGGGGCAGTAGAATGAGGCTCTTTCAGAGTTGGGGCTAAGCACATTACAGGGACAGAGGAGGTCTCCCCCCCCCCCCCCCCCCCCCAGTTGACTGCGTTACTCAGAACACTTAACGGTGATGGGAAAGTGTTCCATTTATCAGTATCAGCATCCCTTGCAGATTGGCAGGTTATGACAGAGACACACAAACCCACTGTGCAAAGTTACCAGTTTTCTCTTTCCTATTTGTCTTTCCGTCCTACACCAAGCAAGGCAACTGTGTTTGACCTGAAAGTAGCACATGGAGTTGCGGGCACTGAGGGAATAATACGTTAAATGGCTGATAAGGGAGGGTTTGAACTCTTTTTTTTTTTAATGGAACTGATTTGTTATGGTGCTCCAGAGAGAATTAACAGAGACATTCCCCCAGGCCACTGAATGGTCCTTTTCCCCCTTACCAAGAGGCGGAAGCTGCTGAAAGCAGTTTGAGGTTGTACTGAAGGAAGAGAAACTTCATAGAAAAATAAACAACTTTGCATTTTCCTTTTCCCCCGCAACATTATAAAAACTCAACAGCCATTTTCCCAAAATGAGATAATGGTATGTTTAGTCGCAGTATTAAATGTACTGGAAAACACTTTTTCAAATCATTTGCAACCTTTCCACTTCGTTGAATGTTGTTGTTCTTAAACAGATTCTGGCTAGGCTTGGCACTTAAATCCTGTCTAATCCCAAACCTTCTCTCCCCATTCATTTCAAACAGAAAGTTCGAGATTTTCTTCCAAAACAAAAATCATTCTTGAATGACGTGGAAGTCACGAGCAAGGGCGGCATATTTGTTGCCCATTCTCCAATTCAGGGGTTCCCAAGCCATGGGTTGCGACGGTATGAGCTTCAGCAAACTCGGAGTTAGCACGTGGGGCGGAAACTGAACAGCGCTAAGATCGGTCTCGGGGCCCCTTTCAATGAGCATTATTTTTGCCTGTGGGTGTGGCCAAATCCAGTGAGTTCTGACACCAACATGCCTGCAAAATGGTAGGTGGCTTACTAATTATTGTGCCTGTATCCCAACTGTCTAGACCCCCACTCAGCTCAACAACTCTACCCCCCCCATATCTCCAACCCGCCCCAATCTTCACTCTGGGGTTGCACCATTAGAATGGGGTCACAGCAGAAGCAAGTTTGGGAAGCACTGCGCAAGAGCCCTTGAGAAGATGGTAGTGAGCTGTCTTCTTGATCCACTGTTGCCTGTGTGACAAAGGAACCATTGCTGCCCGTGTGTTATGAAGTGCTCGCACAGTACGAAGATAAGGAGCTCCAAGATTTTGATCTAGTAACAATGAAGCAATGATGATACACGTCCAAGTCCAAGATGGAGTGTGACTTGGAGGGGAACGGGGAGACAGGAGTATTCCCATGCACCTTCTGTCCACGTGTTCTAGGTGGCAGAGGTCATGGGTTTGAGAGGTGTTGCCAGAGACGCCTTTGTTTTCGCCATCTCCCAAAGTCAATGGATTCGGAGGAGGCACCGCCATACTCTGGCTCTTATCCGCATCATTTATGAAAGTCGCCATAGCCCCCGATGAGAAGGCGGGGCCTCTGTGGGTAACCACAGCCGGTACAGGAACTGAACCCATGCTGTTGGCGTCTCCACACATCCAGTCAACTGAGCTAACCGGCCCCCAGGTATCATTTATAATGCAGAGTGCCAACAGGTTATGTGGCTGTGATGGGTATGGCATCAATGGAGTCTGATCCTGCCCTCCACTCCCAATATGCCTATTGCAGTGAGGGGGCATCAGTGGTAATCAGCAATAGGACCTGGTTAATATCTGTCCTCCCTAACCTAGGTGCGTAAAGATTAAACATAAGTGTCCCTATTACTGGCCCATGGGACACCAGTTAGCACAGTGCAGGTTGGACCTGCAATTCCACATTGGCTGCTCGCTTTACTCAATGGGGTTACTGGAAATCAGAGACTTTGGTACCCAGATGTTAAAATCAATCGTGATGTTAGTCATTGGCTCTTTTATATCCTGAACAAGCAGAGCCTCATTTTAGTGTTTTGTTGGACACATTCCTTGGGCCATTCAATGCTCCCCTGGTATTGCACCAAACTGCCAGCCCCAGTTATGGGCAAGTCCTACTGTGGTGTTTTAACTCATCATCTTCTGGCTCAGCAACAACGTGCGTTTATATACCGCCTTTACCAAAGTGAAAACAGCCCAAGGGGCTTCACAGAAGCGATCATCAAACATAAAAAATAACCTGACTGATCAGGTGGCCAGAAAGTGGCAGATGGAATTCAATGCGAGGTAAAATGAGGCAAAGGACCGCACAGTCCTTTAACCAGAGGGGCTGGTTTAGCACAGGGCTAAATCGCTGGCTTTTAAAGCAGACCAAGGCAGGCCAGCAGCACGGTTCAATTCCTGTACCAGCCTCCCCGAACAGGCGCCGGAATGTGGCGACTAGGGGCTTTTCACAGTAACTTCATTTGAAGCCTACTTGTGACAATAAGCGATTTTCATTTTTCAGTAAATGGAGGATACGAGGGGTGTGGTGAAAGTGAGGAACTTTGGAGTGAATGTCACAGATCGCTGTAGGTAGCAGGATAGGTCATTAAGGTAGTTAAGAAGACACATGGAATCCTTTTCGTTATTAGCCGAGGCACAGAATATAAGTGCAGGGAAGTGATGCTGGAACGATAGAAACATTAGTTAGGTCACGATCTGAGTGCTGTGTCCCCTTATTACAGAAAGGATCTAATTGCACGAGAGACTGTTCGGGGGAGATTTACCAGGGTCTTGCCAGGACTGGAAAATTGCAGCTTTGAGGGAAGATTGGATAGGCTGGGGTTGTTCTCCATGCGACAGAGGAGGCCGAAGGGAGATCTGATTGAGATGTACAGAATTGTCAGGGGCCTGGATAGAGTGGGTGGGAAGGGCCTGTTTACTTTAGCAGAGGGGTCAGTGACTGGGGAGCATAGATTTAAAGCGTTTGGTAGCAGGATTAGAGGGGAGGCGAGGAAAGCTTTTTCACACAGAAGGTTGTGGGGCTCCGAAACCCACTGCCTGAAAGGGCAGTAGAGACAGGAACCCTCAACCCATTTTAAAGGATTTACACCTCAAGTGCTGTAACCTGCAGGATTCCAGATCATATGCTGGAAAGTGTGAGGAGGCTGGGTGCCCCGTTTCTCAGCCTGTGCAGACACGATGGCCGAGTGGCCTCTCCCTGCGCCACAAGCCACATAACGAGGGGACCAAACCAAGAGGTGGGTTTTCAAAAACATAAAGGATGTGAGAGAGGGCATGATGTCCAGGAGCAGAATTCCTGGGCTTCAGAGCCTTGGTAAAGGAGCAGCGAAGAAAGTTAAGAGTTGGATAAGAGGCCAGAATTGCAGAGTTTGTGGATGGTTGCAGGCTGGAGGAGGTTAACAGAGATAGGATGGGATTGGGTCATGGCAAGATAGGAACCTGAGAACGGGAATTTTTAATTTGAGTTGTTAAGAGGCAGAGAACACCCACTAAGCCAGCACTGGAAGAACATTGAATATACAGGGCAGCACGGTAGCACAGTGGTTAGCACTGTTGCTTCACAGCTCCAGGGTCCCAGGTTCAATTACTGGCTTGGGTCACTGTCTGTGCGGAGTCTGGACATTCTCCCCGTGTCTGCGTGGGTTTCTTCCGGGTGCTCCGGTTTCCTCCCACAGTCCAAAGATGTGCAGGTTAGGTGGATTGGGCTTGCTAAATTGCCATTGGTGTCCCAAAAACTGCTAGGTGGGTTTAGTAGGTTACGGGATAGGGTGGAGATGTCGGCTTAAGTAGGGTGCTCTTTCCAAGGGCCGGTGCAGACTCGATGGGCCGAATGACCTCCTTCTGCACCGTAAATTCTATGAATACAGTTTGTATCCATCGTGTACAGAGGAAATGCAAGCCTGAAATTGGCAAATGCAGCTGTACTTCGGCAAAACAAAGGGCAGTCATTGCCACTAGTTGCTGACATACTAATTCACGTCATTTGTTTCTACTTCCAACTGTGCAAAATGGTTGGGTCAGTGATTTGAATTCGAGTCGCTCGTGGCTTTTAAGCTCCATACTGCTCCAGCTGCAAAGAATGTCAAGCATTCGGAGTCTGCTTCGGTCTGTGGTGCATACGAGAGGACCTTGACGTCAAACAGGAAAAGTGCAGGGTGAGTGCTTAAGTAACAGCCGAGAGCACGCTACAAAAATGTGTTTAAGACAGCAAAACATTTAGCTTCCTTTCTTTGTGCTATAGGGTTCACACTTTCAGTGGCTGCTGACGTATTTCTATCAACCACTGTCCCAAACGACAGGACCAGGCTGTGTTTCAAAGCTAATACATCATGCAGAGATGGGAGAAAGAGCGAGGAGGGGAGTGAGCAAGTATCCTGGAAGGTATCTTCCAGCTGCGAGCTAGTTGATGGAAAGTCCATGTTCACACATCAGTTCCTGACTCTACCCCTGCATGTCGGAGTCAAACGGTCTTTCTGAATGGACAGCAATAGAGTTTCATGGAGGAACCCTAAAAATGACTAGCGTGAAACACTTTTCCACTTGCCAGTACAGGTACGATGGGCCGATTGGCCCTCTGCTGTGCAGCATCTATGACCTGCCACAGAATCTACTGGTAAAACTGCGCCAACTTGCACATTTTAGAAAAGCCAGCAGCTGTGACACGAAAATCAGCATTATTCTTGTGGAAATGAAGGGAAAAAAAGAGTTAGCGCTCCTACTGTTGATCACTAACTGTGGGAGGAAACCGGAGCACCAGGAGGAAACCCACGGAGACAGGAGGAGAATGTACAAACTCCACACAGACAGTGACCCCAAAGCTGGAATTGAACCCGGGTCCCTGGTGCTGTGAGGCCCATTTTACAGTGCATGCTCATGGCAGACGAGCTTGAGGTAAGCACAGGTTGGTACTGTTGGTGCCTGAAGACAACTCACGCCTGGACTGGCACAGTTGGTACTGCAAACTACGAGTAAAATTGGAACTGAAGCAATATCGATCATTAAATTTCACATGGCTGGGACGGTTTGGGAAACAGTGAAATTTCAAAGCTGCGTCTCTCTGGTCACTAAATGAAAACAAGTGAGCTTTATTAATGACCACAATTACAGGAAGAGAAAACAGGTTCTGACGTCAAAAGCAAAATACTGCAGGTGCTGGAAATCTGAAATAAAAATAGAAAATGTGGGCCAGACTTAGCAAGTCTGACAGCATCTGTGGAGCGAGAAAAAGAGTTAGCGTTTCAGATCTTCCATCAGAATTGGGAAAAGTTAGAAATGTAATAGGCTTTAAACAAATGGTTATTCTTAGCGTTTGGGTTAACTTCACAAGGTACCGAAAGATGAGGCAGGTTAATTCAGCGAGCTGCTATACTTGCTCCATATAAATGCATTTGCAGTGTTGGCCATTCTGTACAAAGAACTTCCTGATAATGTTTCTCAATTTGCGGTTTCCAACTTTGAAGCCATGCTCCCTTGACCTATTCTCACAGTATCATTACACTACTACAATCCCAGAAATGCCAGGGTCATGTAAATTGGGATTCTGGGATTGCAAACCGCATCAGTGTCCTTGAAGCAGTAATTCAACAAGGCGACAGCGTCGTCAGGAGGGAAAGAAGATTTTGTACGTGAGGGGGGGGGGAAAGAGGTAGAGGAAGCAAATCCACCTCCTCCCCATTCCTCCGTCAGGTTCTTCTCCACACAGCAGTGCTGAATAAACCGTACGCCATAAGATTACAGGCAATCCCCTTGCAGTCAACTAACTGCTGCATTTCAGAGCTGCCGGCCACTGGACTAAAGTTAGACACTGAAAGAAACTTCACCAACTCAACCTCCCACCTGTCTACGCTCAACAGATCAATGATTTACCTCCCACCTGTCTACGCTCAACAGATCAATGATTTACAGCATCAGGAACATCTGCCCCATTCATTCATTTCAGTATAGAGTTGGCCAGGCCCATTTCCAGGAATGCAACCATTCTTTACATCTCACCCGCCAAGACTCCCAAAAGTGTCTTCCAAAACTAGGAATCTCCACACACAGCCCTATCTCATTCCCTGCAAACTGTCCCACCCTGAACTCCTCAAAAGCCTCCGTTAGCCTGGAAGGTGAATAATTCATCAGCACAATTATAAATTTACATGAACTCCCCTTCCAGACAGTTAAAGGAATGTACATCGACTCTACGTGATTACTTGTGACTTGCTAGATATCTCTGCCGATCGATTGCCCAGGAATTTTACTGGAGCCTGTGCTGTTCACCGTATACATCAGAAACTTGGATAAAGCAGTAGATTGTTGCACATCCACATGGCACCATGTTGGGAGAGACAGCTGTAGATAGGACAGGACATTACAAAGGGAGATAGACAAGTCTACGTGAGTGAGAAAAGTTAGGGCAGATAGAATTCTCAATCCATTCACCGGTGGAGAGTTTCTCACCATCTCCCCTGTCCAGACCCCTCATGATTTTGAAAAGCTCGATCAAATCTCCCTTCAACTTCCTCTTCTCCCAAGGAAAATGGCCCCAACTTCTCTGACCTATCTTCGTAACTGAATTACCTCATCTCTGGAATAATTCTGGTGAATCTTTTCTGTAATCTCTCCAATGCATTCACATCTTTCCTAGAATGTGGGATTGAGAACTGGACCCAATACTCCCACTGAGACTCAACTAGTGTCCTATACAGGTTCAACATGATGCCTTGCTCTTGGATTCTCTGCTACTATTAACAGAGCCTAACACTATATTCTCTATTAACCGTTCTCTCCAGCTGTCCTGTCACCTTCAATGACTTACATACCTATACACCCAGGTCCCACTGCTCCTGCACCCTCTTTAGAATTGTACCCATTATTTTCTATTGTCTCCTCATGTTCTTCCTACCAAAATGAATCACTTCACGTTTCTCCTCTTTCAACTTCATCTGCCGCCTGTCTGCTCACCTCCACCAACCTGCCCATGTCCTCCTGAAGTCTTATGCTATTCTCCTCACATTTCACAATGCTTTCAAGTTTTGTGTCATCTGCCAATTTTGATATTGTGCCCTGCGTGCCAAAGTCCAGATCATTGACAGATATCAGGAAGAGTAAGATCATCTTAAAATTGGAGCCAGGTCATTTCGGAGTACAATTAGGTTGAACCTTTTCCACACAAAAGCACACGGAGAAACTCTCTCCTACAGACATCTGTGGATGTGAAGTTAGTTGGAAATTTTAAGACTGCTGAATAGATTTTTGTTAGAAGTGGCATTCATGGATATGGAGTAAATCTGGGTAAATAGAATTAAGGTACAGGTCAGCCAGGATCTGATTGAATGACAAAAGTCTCCAAGTCTGAATAGCATATTCCTGTTCCTATCTGTACGTTATTCAGACATTAGTTAAAGAATCAGCTTAGCTCAATTACCTTTGGAGCAGAGTTTAGTCCCACAATGTAACTTCAACCCATGGTCAAGCGGATAATTCAGCTCGGTACTGAGAGAATGTTGCATTGTCAGAAATACCTTCCTCTGGGTCTGTTTTTTTTAATGTATTAATTCACAGAATGTGGGCTTCTTCAGATCACCATTTGTTGCCCGTCCCGAATGACCCTCAAAAAGGTAGTGGTGAGCTGCCTTCATGAACCGCTGCAATCAATGCGGTGTAGGTGCCTGCAGAGTGCTGTTAGGGAGCGGGTTCCTGTATTTCGATCCAGTGACAGTGAAGGAACGGTGATATATTTCCAAATCAGGATGGTGTGTGACTTAGAGGGGAGCGCCCAGGTTGTAGTGTTCCCATGCACCTGCTGCCCGAGTCCTCCTGGGGTGGAGGTTGAGAGTTTGGAAGGTACCAAAGGCACCTTGGTGAATTTCTGCAGTGCGTAGATGGCACACGTTACTGCCACTGTGCGTCAGTGGTGGAGGGATTGCACATTTGAGGTGGTGGGTGGGGTATTAATGAATGGGCTGCTTTTTCCTGGATGGTGTCAAAGTTTCTCAGTGTTGTTAGAGCCACATTTGACCAGTAATTGGAGAGTACTCCATCACATTCTTGACTTGTATCATGTAGATGGTGACTAGGCTTTGAGGAATCATTCTGCTTAGAATGAAGAAAGCCACCCAGTCAGATGTGAAGCGAAATCCCCGTTCCTCACGCGCTGGGAGAAGAGCAGTTCACCTGTACACTCCTGGCAGGGGTGTAGTGCAGTGACTCAGACTAGACGTGGAGTCACAGACAAATGATGGATTGAGGGTTGCAGAATCACGGGGGAATAGATGTGTCTGGCCCAAATAAAACCTGGAGCCAAGCCAAAGAAGATAATAAGTACAAGGTGCCCCACAAGAGTCGAGCTACACAGCATGTTCCATGTTATCAGATAATGTCAGGTGCACACACCATACTCTCCCTTTTTCAAAATGAGAACAATCTGTATTGAAATGACCACATATATTGACTTAGTGCATCTGGTAAAATACCCTGCTGGATTTCAATGCATTAAAGCACCAAGAGGCGAGTACTGACTCATTTTATAGGCACTGCAAGGTCAAAAATACATGAGACATATTTTACCTCATGTACACTGTAAATCATTCTAATCCTCTCTGCCTTGTTAAATGAAGCATGGCTGGCATGTGTATTTCTCAAGCACAACAGGGGGAGCAGTATCTAGAGTGCTCAGGATTTTGCACCTGGACTAATGGTGTAATAATGAATGAAATGAAAATCGCTTATTGTCACAAGTAGGCTTCAATGAAGTTAATGTGAAAAGCCCCTAGTCGCCACATTCCGGCGCCTGTTCGGGGAGGCTGGTACAGGAATTGAACCGTGCTGCTGGCCTGCCTTGGTCTGCTTTCAAAGCCAGCTATTTAGCCCTGTGCTAAATGTGCCACACGGAAATAACATAGGACATGTTCAGCTTTTGGAATGACCAACTGTGTAACAGAGCAGTGAGGAGCATTGGGTGGTTAATGAGTTAAAAGGCCCAGTGCAGACTGGAGATAGTTCTCCAAACCGGAAGGAGCCGGGCAAGAGGGAGGCGAGTTACACGCTGCAGGATTCCGAGCCACTGGCCCGCTCATGTAGCCACAGTACTGAAATGGCTAGTCCAGTAACCTCCAGGATGTTGATAGCAGAGGATTCAGCGATGGTAATGCCATGAATGATTACTACAGATCTTATTGGCCACCTGTCCAGCCACCTTCAGGGATCTGCAGACATGTACTCCAAGGTCCCTCTGTTCCTCAATACCTCTCAGTATCTCACCATTTATTGGGCATTCCTTTACCTTCCCCAAGTGCATTACTTCACACTTCTCTGGAGTGAACTCTATTTGCCAAGTTCCGCCCTCCTGACTAGTCCATTGATATTGTCCTCATTATCTCTAACTGTGAGATGGTAGCTATACAGTCGGCTGGAGAAGGCCACATACAGTTTGGAAAATAAGTCTTCAAAAAATGTAAAGGACCACAGAGATCTGGATGATAGTACAGATGTACAAATCATTGAAAGTGATGAACGAGGTCATTGCGGCCACAAAACAAAACATTGGGATTCATTTTCAGAGGAACAGAATAGAAAAGCACTTAACCTCTTAATTTGCATAAAACCTTTCATTACAGTGCAGCTGGGAGCACTGTGAACAGTTCGGACCCCCATATCAGAAAGAGAGGCCTGGAGAAAGAGAACAAAGAACAATACAGCACAGGAACAGGCCCTTCGGCCCTCCAAGCCTGTACCGGTCATGATACCAACCTTGGCCAAAACCCTCAGCACTTCCTTGTCCGTATCCCTCTATACCCATCCTATCCATGTGTTTGTCAAGATGCCTTTTGAACGCCGTTAATGTATCTGCTTCCACAACCTCTCCTGGCCATGCGTTCCAGGCTCTCACCACCCTCTGCACAAAAAGTCTGCCTCGCACATCTCCTCTAAACCTCGTTGTGGACCTTAAACCTATGTTCCCTGGTGACGGACCCCTCCACACTGGGAAAGAGTGCCTGCCCATCCACTCTATCCATTATCCATGCTCCTCATAATCTTGAAGACCTCTATCAGCTCACCCCTCAACCTCTGTTGTTCTATTGAAAACAGTCCGAGTCTATTCAGCCTCCCCACATAGCTACACCCTCCAGACCCGATAAACCTCCTCTGCACACTCTCCAAACCCTCCACATCCTTTTGGTAGTGCAATATAAAAAAAGGAAAAATTGTTTGAATGTTACGAGCACTGAGTGGTTATACCAATCAGGAAGATTGAACAGGCTGGGGATCATTTTTCGAGGAAGAGAAGGCCGAGGGCTGACCTGTCTTTGAAGATTATGAAAGGGTTTGATAAGGCAGACGGTGTAAAGATGTTTCGACTTGGCGAAACTAGAACGCGATGTCATAAATATAAAATTAGTCAGTAATAAACCCAAATGAGGAATTCAGGAGAAACGTCTTTATTCGGAGGGGTAGAAGGTGGAACTCTGTGCCAGAAGGAGCAGTTGAGATGAATAATCACAGATGCATTAAAGGAGAAGCTAGAGAGGCCCATCAGGAAGAAAGGAAAATAATTTGCTGACAGGCTTAGAAGAGTGGTGGGAGAGGTTTAGTTAACACCAGCATTGACTTGATGGCCTGTTTCTGGACTGTAAGTACTCTGTCGTACAATGTGAGCAGCTATCACCACCATTTTGGGTCAATCATTTAACATAGAATAAGGACCAAAAGAACCTATGTACAATGCATTTATTTTAGCTGAGAGAGGGAATTAGAATACAAGCAAGCATCACACATGATCAAGATCATCTGCCTATCAATAGCAATCTTTAAAGAAACCTAAACTCGTCTTAGGTGTCAGTTGCATTTCAGGGTTCACGCTATTGCTCGAATCAGAAGGTTGTGGGTTAAAGTCCCATTTGAGAGACTTGAGCCCGTAATCTAGCCTGACAATCCAATGCAATATTGAGAGAGCGTTGAATGTTTGGAGGCACAGTCCTTCAGATGAGATTCTAAACCAAAGCCCTGCTTGCTTTCTGAAGTCGCTGTAAACGATCTGGTGGCACTATTTTGCGGAGGAGTCTGATGAATGTAAAAAATTGTTGATTTTATATTTGTTGCAGTAATGTTATTAAAAGAAGCGGGTTTCAGATGCACACAGCCAGTATGTCTGCTAAAGCAGAGATTAAGGGGTCATAAAAGTGAGATAATCCTCGATTTTGCAGGGGGAATATTCTGCCGACAGATTTAAGAAGCGTTTATTTGTTTACAGATAGGTGGCTAATGTTTTGGTTTGGACGTCCCTGGGGTGTAGATAATTCATACGAGATATTGTATTTGATCCTGGCTAACCAGGTCATGGGCCATCTTGTAGGAGGAGACAGAAGTAGGCCTCATGCGTGATGTAATTAAGGGGAGGTGCCAGGTATGTAGTTTCAGTTTGCCATAGGATTTTAGGCTGCCAATAATTGTTTTTCAGTTCGCTCCTGAAAGGATCTCTCCAAGGGCTCTGCAGAGAAAAAATTGAGTAAACCTGATTGTTAACTTTATTTCTAAGTCATATTTGAACATTCTGGAGGGGGAGAGTGAACAGCCAGTGCTCGTGATACACATTAGTACAAATGACATAGGTAAAAAATGCAGAATATAGGGAGCTAGCAGGTAAGCTGAAAAAGAGAGCCTCGAAAGGTAGTGATCTAAGGATTACCACCAGTCTCATGTGTCAGTCAAAGCAGAAATAGCAGGACATATCAGATGAATAAGGGCTGAAGAGATGTTGCGAAGGAGAGGTTTCGGATTCCTAGGACATTGGGACCGGTTCTGGGAAGGTGGAACTAGTACTGGACGGGTTACACCTGGGCAGTAAGTGGGACTGATGTCCGAGGGGGAGTATTTGCTGGAGTGGCAGGGTGATGGGAACCTATGCAAGGAGTCAGAGCTGGGGAGAACACGGACATGAAAAAATGGCAGAAAAGGGAATAAGAAAAGTGATGAGAGAAATCAAGGGCCAGATTCAAACAGGGTCATATTGAAAAATAATGGGAACGGGGTAAAGATGGTTAAAAAGACAAGTCTTACGGCTCTGTGCCTTAATGCGTGGAGCATTTGCAATAAAGTGGATTAATTAATCGTGCGATAGATGTAAATGGGTATGATATAGTCGGTATCACGGAGACATGGCTGCAGGGTGATCAGGGATGGGAATTGAGGATCCAGGGGTATTTAGACAAAAAGGAAAAGGCGGAGGAGTTGCATTGTTGGTTAAAGGGGAAATTAACGCAATAGAGAGGAAAGATATTATAGCTCCGACTATGTGGAATCTGTATGGGTAGAGCTGAGAAACACCAAGGGGAAAAAAACGTTTGTGGGGGTTGTATCTACCCAAAGTGTGTTGATGATGTTGGGAATGGCAGCAGAAAATTAGAGATACTTACAATAAAGGAACATCTGTAATTATGGGTGACTTCAATCTGCATATAGATCAATACCGTAGAGGAGTCATTCCTGGAGTGTATACAGGATGGTTTTCTAGACCAACGCATTGAGGAACCAACTTGAGAACGGGCCATTCTAGAGTGGGTATTGTGTAATGAGATAGGGATAATTGGCGATCCAGTTGTGCGAGGCCCCTTGGGGATGAGCGACCATAATATAGAATTCTTCTTCAAGGTGGAGAGTGGCGAGGTTGATTCTGAGACTAGGGGCGGGATTTACTGACCAATCCGCCGCACGTTTTTCGGCGGCAGAGGAGGCCCGCCAGTGGAATTCTTTTGGTCCACCGTTGTCACGGGATTTCCTGTTGACTGCACCCCTCATCGCCGGCAAATCTGTGCGTTGTCGGTGGAACGGGAATATCCCGCCAGTGTGAGCAGCCGGTAATTTCCGCCCGAGGGTCCTGAATCTAAATAAAGGAAATTACGATGGTCTGAGGCCCGAATTGGCTATGATGGATTGGGAAATGTTACTTAAAGGAATGACAGTGGATAGGCAATGACAAACATTCAAAGAGTCCATGGGTGAACTGCAACAATTGTTCATTCCTGTCTGGCACAAAAGTAAAACAGGAAAGGTGGCCAATCCATGGCTGACAGGGGAAATTAGAGATAGTGTTACATCCAAGGAAGTGGCATACAAAGCAACCAGAAAAAAACCCAGCAGACCTGAAGATGGGGAGAAATTTAGAATTTGGCAAAGGAGGAGCAAGAGATTGATTAAGAAGTGAAAATAAGAGTACCAGAGTAAACTTGCGGGAAACATAAAAACTGTCTGTAAAAGGATGTGAGGAGAAAAAGATTGGTGACGCCAAATGTAGCCCCCTTAGCGAGAAACAGGGGTATTTATAATGGGAACAAAGAAATGGGTGAACAACTTAGATACATACTCTGGTTCTGTCTTCACAAAGGACACAAATAACATACCAGAAATATTGGGAAATGCAGGGTTGTGAGTGGGAGGAACTGAAGGAAATCAATATGAGTAGGGAAATGGTGTTGGGAAAATTGATGGGATTGAATTTCGATAAATCCCGAGGGTCTGATAATCTACACCCCAGAGTACTGAAGACTACAAATATTGGATGCATTAGTAGTTATCTTCCAAGTTTCAATAGACTCTAGAACAGTTCCTGCAGATTAGAGGGTAGCTAATGTAACCCCACTATTTAAAAAGGGAGGTAGTGAGAAAACAGAGAATTATAGACTAGTAAGGCGATAGTGGGGAAAATGCTCGAGTCCATTATAAAAGATTTAATAGCAGAGCACTTGGAAAATAGTGACAGGAATGGATAGAGTCAGCATGGATTTATGATGGGGAAATCATGCTTGACAAATTTTTTGGAATTCTTTAAGAATGTAACTAGTAGAGATGACATGACTGAGCCAATGGATGTGGTGTATTTGGACTTTCAGAAGGCTTTTGGCAAAGTCCCACATATGAGGTTAGTGTGTAAAATGAAAGCACATGGGGTTGGGGGTAGTGTACGGAGATGGCTAGAAAACTGGTTGGCAGACAGGAACCAAAGAGAAGCAATAAATGGGTCTTTTTTCCGAATGGCAGGCAGCAATTAGCGGGAGATCGCAGGGATCAGTGCCAGGACCCCAGCTATTCATAATGTATATTAATGATTTTGACGAGAGAGCTAAATATATCACCAAATTTGTAGATGATACCAAGTCGATGAGAGGATGAGCTGTGAGGAGGATGCAGATACCTAAGTGCAATTTGGACAAGTTGAGTAAGTGGGCAAATGAATGGGAGATGTGATATAATGTGGATAAATGTGAGGTAATCCACTTTGGTAGCAAAATCAGGTAGATTATCAGAATGGCTATAGATTGATCGAAGGGCATGTGAAATGAGATTTGGGTGTTCTTGTACACCAGTCGTTGAAGGCAACAAAGAACAAAGAAAAGTACAGCACAGGAACAGGCCCTTCGGCCCTCCAAGCCTGTGCCGACCATGCTGCCCGTCTAAACTAAAATCAGACTGTAAGCATGCAGTCCAGCAGGGAGTAAAGAAGGCAAATGGTATATTGGCCTTCATAGCAAGAAGATTCGACGATAGGCGTAGAGATGCATTGCTCCAATCATACGGGGCCTTGGTGAGACCACACCTGGAATACTGTGTGCCATTCTGGTCTCCTTATCTGAGGAAGGATGTTCATGCCATAGAGGGAGTGCAGTGAAGCTTTACCAGACTGATTCTGGGATGATGGGACTGACGAATGAAGAAATAGGAGTTAGTTAGGATGATATTCACTGGCATTTAGAAGATTGAGGGGGGTTTCTCATAGAAACCTATAAAATTCTAACAGGACTAGACAGGGTAAATGCAGGAAGGATGTTCCCAATGAAATGAAAATTGCTTATTGTCACAAGTAGGCTTCAATGAAGTTACTGTGAAAAGCCCCTAGTCGCCACATTCCGGCACCTGTTCGGGGTGGGGAAGTCAGGAACCTGCAATCACAGTCTGAGGATATGGGGTAGACCATTTAGGACTGAGATGAGGAGAAATTTCTTCAGTCAGGTAGTACTGAGCCTTGTGGAATTCTCTACCACAAAGGCAGTTGAGGCCAAAACATGGTATGTTTTTAAGGAGAAGTTTGAACAAAGAACAAAGAAAAGTACAGCACAGGAACAGGCCCTTCGGCCCTCCAAGCTCGTGCCGACCATGCTGCCGACTAAACTACAATCTTCGACACTTCCGGGGTCCGGATCCCTCTATTCCCATCCTATTCATATTTGTCAAGATGCCCCTTAAATGTCACTATCGCCCCTGCTTCCACCACCTCCTCCGGCAGCGAGTTCCAGGCACCCACTACCCTCTGTGTAAAAAAACTTGCCTCGTACATCTACTCTAAACCTTGCCACTCGCACCTTAAACCTATGCCCCGTAGTAATTGACCCCTCTACCCTGGGGCAAGCCTCTGACTGTCCACTCTGTCTATGCCCCTCATAATTTTGTTGACCTCTATCAGGTCACCCCTCAACCTCCGTCGTTCCAGTGAGAACAAAGCGAGTTTATTCAACCTCTCTTCACAGCTAATGCCCTCCATACCAGGCAACATCCTGGTAAATCTCTTCTGCACCCTCTCTAAAGCCTCCACATCCTTCTGGTAGTGTGGCGACCAGAATTGAACACTATACTCCAAGTGTGGCCTAACTAAGGTTCTATACAGCTGCAACATGACTTGCCAATTTGATATCGCTCTTGGGGCTAAATGGATCAAAGGATATGGGGGGAAAGCGGGAACAGGTTACGGAGTTGGATGATAAGTCATGATCATAATGAAAGGTGGAGCAGACTCAGAAGGCCGACTGGCCTCCTCCTGCTTCGATTTGCTGTGTTTCAATGTTTGTGGGAGCTTGCTGTGTCCAAATTGGCTGCCAGGTCTCCGAAATTAGACCAGTGACTACACTTCAAAACCATTTCACTGGTTGGGAAATGCTTGGGAACATTCAAGGCACAATCTAAGTGCAAGTCTGTCTATTCTTTCTCGGGGATCCATATCCTTTGTAATTTCCAAACAAGCATATCATCAGTGGTTGTGCTTTCTCCAAAATAGAAAAACTGGAAATAAAATTCAATCAGTAAGGGAATCAAGGGTTATGGGGGTTAGGCGGGAAAGTGGAGTTGAGGATTATCAGATAAGATAATAGCAGAGCAGATTCGATGGACCGAATGGCCTATTTTTGCTCCTACGTCTTATGATCCCCCCCCCCCCACTCCCCAAATGCGGGACACTTTAGCGTGGCCAATCCACCTACCCTGCACATCTTTGGGGTGTGGGAGTGAGACCCACGCAGACACGGGGAGAATGTGCGAACTCCACACGGACATTGATCCGGGGCCGGGATCGAACCCGTGTCCTCGGCGCCGTGAGGCAGCAGTGCTAACCACTGCACCGCTTATGGTCTTATGGCCATCAGGGAAGCTCAGTAATTAGATTCTGCAGGAGAAGCTGGCTAAGATTTTCCTAATGCGTGCGTACAGCAGAGGTGTAAGGGAATTATGTGACCTTCCTCCAGCGGCGTTTTGTGATGCTGGTTAAATTACTGGTATGTCACCAGTTTCATGTTACATCATCAATAAACGTGGAATGGGAAAACGGCCTTGCAGACAAATTGATCCCATTCCTTCCACCAATCATGAGCTCAGTTCAAGGTTCGGCAGCCCTGCTCCCCACCTCACAAACGATGAAATAATAAATCTCCTGTCAGACTCGCAGCTCATCTTTCAGCAGCTGCCTCCTTTGGCATGACATTTCCCTGGTCTCACTAACTCAGCAATCATCATGGTCCACACAGCACCACAACCGGCCTCATTATCAACAACAAATTGCACCTTAATGCATCATTAGGGCATCTTTAATGCTGCAGCAATGCCTTAAGGTGCTCCATAGGTGCATTATCAAAACAGGTGGTCAAAGTAGTGAGCTTTGAGAAGCAGAACCCTCGGTTCGGATACCTGTAAGTATGAATGACAACTTATATTTAGATTGCATCTTTAACCAGATCAAACATCCTGAGCCGCTTCACAAAGAGCAATAGAACTAAATATTACATCCAGACACATGAGGAGATATATGGGCAGATGACCCAAAAGCTTAAGACGAAGAGAGAGATTTAAGGAGTGTCTTCAAGGAGGAAAGGGAGTAGAGAGGTTTCGGAAGGGGATTCCAGAGCTTAGAGCCCCGAGGCAGCTGACAGCACGGTCACCAATGATGGAGCGGTTAAAATTGGTGATGCTCACGGGGCCAGCATTAGAGAAGGGCAGATAGCTCGGAGCTCTGTGGGGCTGGAGGGGACTGTAGAATAGGAAGGGGCATGGCTACGGAGGGATTCGAAAACAAGGGTAAGAATGTTACAATCGACATGTTGCTTGACTAGGAACCAATGTTGGTCAGCAAACACAGGGGCGATAGGTGAACAAGACTTGGTGCAAGTTGGGGACATGGGCAGCAGAGTTTTGGATGACCTCAAGTTTACGAAGAGCCCAGCCAACATTTTGTTGGAGTGGTTGAGTCTGGCGATAACGAGGATATGGATGACGGTTTCAGCAGCAGATCAGCTCAGACAGAAATGAAGTCGAAGGATATTCTGAATGTGGAAAAGGGTGGTCTTAGTGATGGCACGAATGTGTGTTCAGAAGCTCATCTCGGGTCAAACATGAATACAAGGTTACAAATAGTCTGTTGATCGAGAGTAGGATGGAGTCAATAGCTGGGGAAGGTAGTTTGGAGCAGAGACGCAAAGGCGAGGGGGACAACACCAGAAGAGAGAGAGAACCATTGACATCGTTGGCAGGTCATGTTACAGTTCTATAAGACTTTGGTTCGGCCACATTTGTAATGCTGCGTGCAGTTCTGGTCGCCACATTACCAAAAGGATGTGGATGCTTTGGAGGGTGCAGAGGAGGTTCACCAGGATGTTGCCTGGTAAGGAGGGCGCTAGCTATGAAGAGAGATTGAGTAGATTAGGATTATATTCATTAGAAAGACGGAGGTTGAGGGGGGACCTCATTGAGGTCTACAAAATCATGAGAGGTATAGACAGGGTGGATAGCAAGAAGCTGTTTCCCTAGAGTGGGGGACTCAATTACTAGAGGGTCACGAGTTCAAGGTGAGAGGGGAAAAGTTTAAGGGAGATATGCGTGGAAAGTTCTTTACGCAGAGGGTGGTGGGTGCCTGGAACGCATTGCCGGCGGAGGTGGTAGAGGCTGGCACGATAGCGTCATTTAAGATGTATCTAAACAGATACATGAATGGGCAGGGAGCAGAGGGATACAGATCCTTATAAAATAGGTGACAGTTTTAGATAGAGGATCTGGATCGGCGCAGGCTTAGAGGGCCGAAGGGCCTGTTCCTGTGCTGTAATTTTTCTTCGTTCTTTGTTCTTATCATCTAACATCAGGGCTAGAGAGGGAAGCTGGTGATCAATCTTCCTACAATTTAATTGGAAGGAATTTCTGCTCATCCAGTGCTGGATGTTGGAGAACAGACTGGGACGCAAGAGCAAAGAGCAGGAATAGACAGTTCAGACCTTCACGCCTGCTCCGCCATTCAATACGATCACAGCTGATCTAATTTCGGCCTCAACTCCACCTTCTTGCCCATTCCCTTCAACCCACTACTAATTAAAAACCGATCTCTCTCCCCCTTAAATTAGTTTAGTCCCAGCGTCCATTACACTCGGAGGTATATACAGATAACCCTTTGAGCGAAGTAATTCCTCCTAATTTCTGTTTTAAATCTGTCACCCCTTAACCTGAAACTATGTCCTCTTGTTCTAGTATGTCCTACATCTGCTTTACGTCTACCCTGTCAATCCCCTTTAGCATCTATTTACCTCAATTATATCTTCACTCGTTCTTTTAAACTCCAGTGGGTATAGGTTCTCTCTTCATAAGACAGCTAACCCGGCAACGTGGAAAATTGCCCAGGTGTGTCCTGTACACAAGAAACAGGACAAATCCAACCAAGCCAATTACCACTCTATCAGCAGTCATCAACAGTGTATCTATCAAGCGGCACTTATTCAGCAATAACCTGCTCACAGACGCTCAGTTTGGGTTCTGCCAGGGTCACTCAGCTCCTGACCTCATTACAGCCTTGGTTCAAACATGGACAAAAGAGCTGAATGCCACAGGTGAGGTGAGAGTGACTGCCCTTCACATAAAGGGAGCATTTGACTCAGTATGGCACCAAGGAGCCCTAGCTAAACTGGAGGCAATGGGAATCTAGAGGGAAAACTCTCCGCTGGTTGGAGTCATACCCGGCACAAAGGAAGATGGTTGTGGTGGTTGGAGGTCAATCATCCCAGCTCCAGGACATCACTGCAGGAGTTCCTCAGGGTAGTGTCCTCGGCCCAACCATCTTCGGCTGCTTCATCAATGACCTTCAATCATAAGCTCAGAAGTGGGGATGTTTGCGGATGACTGCACAATGTTCAGCACCATGTTCAGCACTCCTCAGATAATGAGAGTCCATGTCGAAAAGCAGCAAGACCTGGATAATATCAAGGCTTGGGCTTACAAGAGGTAAATTACATTTGCGCCACACAAGTGCCAGGCAATGACCATCTCCTATCAGAGATGATCTAATCACCGCCCCTTGACATTCAATGGTATTACCATTGCTGAATCCCCACAATCAACATCCTGGGATTACCATTGATCAGAAACTGAACTGAACTAACCACATTAATACTGTGACAGGTCAAAGGCTATAGCGAGTAACTCACCTCCCCCAAAGTCTGCTCACCATCCACAAGGCACAAGTCAGGAGTGTAATGGAATCCTCTCCACTTGCCTGGATGAGTGCAGTTCCAACAACACTCGAGAAGCTTGGCACCATCCAGGCCAAAGCCGCCCACTTGATTGCCCCCTCCCTCCACAAACATTCAAACCCTCCACCACCGACGAACAGTGGCAACTGTGTGGACCATCTACAAGATGCACGGCAGGAATTCACCAAGGTTCCTTAGACAGCACCTTCCAAACCCATGACCACTACCATCAAAAGCAGCAGATACCTGGGAACCCCAGCCCCTGGAGGTTCCCCTCCAAGTCACTCACCCCCCCACTTGGAAATATATCGCCGTTCCTTCACTGTTGCTGGGGCAACGTCCTGGAACTCCCTCCCTAACAGCACAGTGGATGTACCTACATGTCAAGGACTGCAGTGGTTCAAGAAGGCAACTCACCACTACCTTCTGAAGGGCAATAAATGCTGGCCTAACCAGCGACAGCCACATCCCATAAATGAATTTTTAAAAAAAGTAGCTTAACAAATACACACAGATTTAAGATTAACATGGATTACAAGTGTATCTTGCGCTTCAATCGTCCCATTAACAAAAAGATATTTTTAAGCACACAGATTGGCTGGTATCAAATACACACACTCTGTTCTGAACCCAAGTTAATGTCCATGATTTACTCTTCAGAATTCCCGCCCCCCGCAGATGATTCCCATACCGTGAGTCACTTTGACTCACTGAACTCCAGCGTCCGCATGAATGATTTCAAATTCCATTTTCAAAAGTCACCCTTTCAAATCTTCTTTTAAATGATGCTTTCTCTCCGCTGTTTCCACCGGGGTTCCACTTTCAAGTTTTACATCTCTCCCTTCAGGTTCCCTTTCAGGCAAAGGCTTTTCCACAAACTCCGAGGTCCAGCCACTGATTTCCACAATTATTTCAAATAATCTCTCCCAAAGTGTAGTTGTTTCTCACAAAACATTAGCGCTACTGCAGATATCTTTCTGGCTTCTCACGATCAAATGCCTTTTCAACTCTCTGTGATTTACTCAACAGTAATCTGTTCTGGTTTCCAGTTTCCGCTGTTCCGTTAACTCCAAACTTCTTGGAAACTTCTCTTCATTTCTCCAGTTTCCTTATCCAGCTGGACTTTAGGTATACGGCATCTGTTTTCTTCATCATTACTCTATAGAATGGCATTTCTTCTAGGAGATGTTCGCTCTTTGCCTTTCAAAACCAACTGCTTCTAGCAGAGCTGCGAGAGCTGCCTTCTTTCTCACTACCTATTTCCAACTGTTCTAGCTTACAGTTAAAACTAAGGACAAAGGAAAGCCCTGCTCTCTGGAAAGTTGCCTCCCGTTGCTAAGCAACGACTTGCTATTATTTACACTTCACACCATAGCCCTCTCTAAGCACAATAGAAGCACCCGCAAGCATACAAACACCTTTTGTCCAGCATGAATCGAACTATAGGTGTTACTATTCCAGGCACAACAACATTAAATTAAATCCACTTGAAATTATACTTTATTTATAATACTTACCATTACAAATATAAATCCCTTAAAACTATCTTTATTTTCCTCACAGCTGTGAGATTGTGCCTTGTAGCTGAGCCTGGTCCCCGATTTTAGCCAATCTTCACACATTTTTCAAGAATGAGTATTGTGTTACTATTAAGAGTGGAAACCCCAATTGACCAGCAGCACTGAGTATCTCTATCACCACAGGGGAATCAGCTAAGTCAGCACACACTGAAGCATCAAACCTGTCTATATGGCTTGAGTTTTTAAAATGTTTTTCCAATTAAGGGCCAATTTAGCGTGGCCAATCCACCTACCCCGCACATCTTTGGGTTGTGGGGGTGAGACCCATGCAGACACGGGGAGAATGTGCAAACTCCACACGGACAGTGAAATTAAAATGAAAACCGCGTATTGTCACAAGTAGGCTTCAATGAAGTTAATGTGAAAAGCCCCGAGTCGCCACATTCCGGCGCCTGGTCGGGGAGGCTGGATCGGGAATTGAACTGCTGGCCTGCCTTGGTCTGCTTTAAAAGCCAGCGATTTAGCCCAGTGTGCTAAACCAGCCCCTGGGGGCTAAACCAGACCTGGGCGCCGCAATCGAACCCGGGTCTTTGGTGCCGTGAGGCAGCAGTGCTAATCACTGCGCCACCGTGCCGCCCGGTTTCACCCGAGTTTAATAAGCAATGGTGGAATAGACCCATTAGTCTATTTGATCTCATCCTTTCTATGCCTTCTCATTCCCACCTTCTAACATCTGCCTGAAGAGGCAGATTTTCATCAGACATCTCCATTGGTATCTTAACAGCACTGTGCACCCTTAGCACAGCACCCTTGCAGTTTTGTGCTCAGTTTTCAGTGTAGGGCTCCAAACCACGCACTGACTGTGTGGATGGTTGAATGAACATTGAGGTTCAACAGGAACCTGCCACGCCAACATTGGACATTCTTTAACCATTACCGCACCGACCGAGGTCTTTGTGCAGCAAATTGGCACAAGAGGGGCCTGACAGGGAGCCCAGCCTGCAGCTGCGGTGCACCCCAATCAACGGCTCACATCACCTAAGACTGACCCTGATAAAATTCAGCAGAGATCTTCGAAAGCTCCAGTTAGCTACTGCGGAATTACTGACTTTGCTATTACTGCACGCGTAAAAAAAGAAACCTGTTTGATCGGTGAAGAAGCAGCGACGGGCAATATCTTCAACCATAAGTCCTGCACAACCCGTCATGGCGGAGGTGTGTGTCGCTTATCACTAGATCACACCTCAGCCTAACCACTTACTCCTCTGGCACTTTCTCCTCCTTTAAGCGTCTTACCTTGCTTTATCCCTTTAACCTCTTCCAAAATGATTGTTCTGCGCTGCTCCTTCTCATATGGTAAAATATGTTCTCACCAAGATATCACCACAAGGGCGTCACGTTAGCACAGTGGTTAGCACAGTTGTTCCACAGCTCCAGGGTCACACTTTCGATTCCCGGCTTGGGACACGGTCTGTGCGGAGTCTGCACGTTCTCCCCGTGTGTGCGTGGATTTCCTCCGGTTGCTCCAGTTTCCTCCCACAGTCCAAAGATGTGCGGGTCAGGTGGATTGGCCATGTTAAATTGCCCTTGTGTCCAAAAAGGTTAGGTGGGGTTACGGGGATAGGGTGGAGGTGTGGGCTTTGGTAGGGTGCTCTTTGCAAGGGCCGGTGCAGACCCAATGGGCCGAATGGCCTCCTTCTGCATTGTAAATTCTATGATTTTATGATTCTCTGCTTTCCACACTCTCAGCAACTGCACCAGATGACTTCTCAATGTTGGTGATTTCCACGTCCCTCTCAACTCAGCATCTGTCTCTCTCTGAATTCATTGCTCCCTTATCCTTCCAAAATGTTTCTTTCCATGTAAATCCCCAACCTATTTTCACGGCCACACCCTTAACCTTGCCCTCTCATGGAGTCTTGCTCGTCCCAACATATCAGTCAAAATAAAGCCATCTCTGATCACTACTTTGTGTAACTCATCACCCCCATCCCCATTCCCTGAACCCTACCTCCTCCTGCATCCATCCTTGGAAAAAACTATCCCACAATTCACTTACAACTGCACTTTATCCCAACTGTCTAGATTGGCTCAGCTGCACCCTCACCTCCAACTTTGATCCAATTAAAACCATTACTGTCCCACCATGGCCATTTTGCCCTGGTTACGGCCCTCAGCTCCACTCCCTTAAATCCAAGAGGTGCAAGTTTGAACCACATGGCAGACACTACTTTAGCCTTCCACTGCATTGCCCAGCTGGCCCACACTGTTTGTCCTGCTCTCCTCTGTTAAAGCTGCTCACTGTACCTGGAATGCCAAGGTAACTTTTAGCTTCTTTTCTCTACTGCAAGCAGTCTTCTAAAAACTTGCTTCTCTGTCTCCTCCACCCTCTCCTCCGACAAGAAGCATGAAGAGCTCATTTTTCATGAAGGTCAGGGTCATTTGTTCAGCTGTCCTCGTCTCTCTCAGCGGCACAGCAGCAGTGCCCAGTGTTCGATTCAGACCTTGGGTGACGGTGTGGAGTTTGCGCATTCTTTCCTTGGCTGCATGGATTTCCTCTGGGTGCTCCAGTTTCCTCCCACGGTCTAAAGACAGGTTGGGAGGATTGGCCATTCTCAGTTGTCCCTCAGTATCCAAAGGCTAGGTGGGGTGTGTGGTTACTGAGATAGGGCCGGGGAGTGGGCCTAGGTCGGCTGCTCTTTCAGAGGGCCGGTGTAGACTCGATGGGCCGACTGGCTTCCTTCTGCACTGTAGATATTCTATGATTATCTCTCTTTCTTCAACAAGCCCATATGACAGAACTAAAGTTCCCTGGTTCCCTAGCCCTGGACTTACATCTTTCTCTTGTTTCTCTCCAACCTGCCTTGTGCTCTCTAAGCTCACCTTGTCCACGAGACCCACCTCTATTCCCCTTGGTCTCATTCCCAGTGTAAACTGCTCATCACCCAGCTTCCCTCCCTAGCATTAACCAATATTGTAAATGGTTCTTTCTCTTCTGGTGTTGTCCCACTCTCCTTTAAGTCTGCGTCATCACCCCCCTCAACAAACTGTTGTCCCCCACCTTCCTTGCAAACAACCTTCCGATCTCCAACCTTGCTCTCCTGTCTGAAGTCCTTTGACTTGAGACCACCTCCCAAATCCCTGCCCACCTTTTCCACCTTTTCCAGAACCAAATGTTTGGATTTTCCAGATCAGTTTCTGTCCTGTTCCAGTACTGAAATTGCTCTTATCAAAGTAATTAGTGGCAACCTGCGTGACAGTGACAGAGGCAAACTATCCTTCCTCCTCCTGCTCAATCTGTCTGCAGTCTTTGACACGGTTCACATCATCATCCTCCTGCACAGCCTCTCCACTTTCGCCCAGCAGGTTGGGACTGCTCACGTGCTTCCTATCCATCTAATCGGAGTCTGATGATCACTTGCAAAGTCTCCTCTTCCTGCTACAGCACCACTCCCTCTGGTGTCCCCCAAGATGCTATCCCTGGCACCTCCTATTTCTCATTTACAATCTGCACCTCAGTGAGATTGTGCAAAGCCATGTTAGTTTGATCTGTACAACGGCCAGCTCTACCTCACCACCACCTCTCTCAACTTCTCCGTT
Organism: Scyliorhinus torazame; assembly: GCF_047496885.1. Lineage (NCBI taxonomy): Eukaryota > Metazoa > Chordata > Chondrichthyes > Carcharhiniformes > Scyliorhinidae > Scyliorhinus > Scyliorhinus torazame. The sequence goes on from NC_092710.1 coordinate 329,325,497, forward strand.
GTTGTGAAATTATCAGAAGACATTTGATAAAGTGCCGCACAAAAGGTTAATACACAAGGCAAGAACCCATGGGGCAGGGGGTAATATTGTAGCTTGGATGGAGGATTGTCTGACGAACAGAAAGCAGAGGGTGGGAATAGATGGGTTTTTTTCTGGTTGGCAAGCTGTAACAAGTGGTCTGCCATAGGGTTCGATCCTCAGGCCCCAACTATTTGCAATCTATATTAATGACTTGGATGCAGGGCTAGAATGGACTGTAGCTAAATTTGCAGATGACACTAAAATAGGTGAGAAAGCAAGTTGCAATAAGGAAATAAGAAATTTACAAATGGAAATTGATGGGATAGGTGAATGAGCCAAACTTTGGCAGATGGAATTTAACGTGGATAAGCGTGAGGTTATCCGTTTTGGTCGGAGGAATAGAAGGCAGCTTATAATCTAAATGGAGGGAAACTTCAAAATGTTTCGGTGCAGAGCGAACTGGGTGTCCTCGTACATGGATCACAGAGTTAGAATGCAGGTACAGCAGGGTGAGCAGGACAAGCGAGATTTTGGCAATGGAATAAAGTATAAAGTAGGAAAGTGCTGTTGCAACTGCATAGGGCATTGGTGAGACTGCATCTGAAGTACTACGCAGTTTTGGTCCCCTTACTTGAGGAAGGACGTAAATGTGTTAGAGACGGTTCAGAGAAGATTCACTACATTGATTTCAGGAATGAAGGACTTTAAAAAAAATTCATTTACGGGCTGTAGATGTCACTGGTTAGCTCAAATTTCAAATTGCCCATCCCTAGCTGCCCTTCAGAAGGTGGTGGTGAGTTGCCCTCTTGAACCGCTGAAGTCCTTGAGGTGTAAGTACACCCACTATGCTGTTCGGGAGGGAGTTCCAGGATGTTGCCCCAGCGACAGTAAAGGAATGGCGCTATATCTGCAAGTCAGGGTGGTGAGTGACTTGCAGGGGAACCTCCAGGTGCTGGGGATTGGATTTGGATTTATTTATTGTCACGTGAACCGAGGAACATTGAAAAATATTTTTCTGCGAACAGCACAAACAGATCATTTAATACACAAAAAGAAAATACATAATAGGGCAACACAAGGTGCACAATATAAATGCATAGACACCGGCATCGGGTGAAGCACACAGGGGTGTAGTGTTAATGAGGTCAGTCCATAAGAGGGTCATTTAGGAGTCTGGTGACAGTGGGGAAGCTGTTTTTGAGTAGTAACAGCTTAGGGGTCTGGTTCCCAGCTGCTCTTGTCCTTCCAGATAATAGTGGTCGTGGGTTTGGAAGGTGCTGTCTAAGGAACCTTGGTGGGTTGCTGCTAGAAGTGGGGAAGGTGAGGGAGAGACCAATCGAAGACAAGGAGGAATTTGAATACAGGGGTAGAAATTTGAAATTTGAGCAGGTTATCAAACACAGGTATGACAGGGGAACAGGACTTGAGAGTTTGTATACTGGCATTAAAGTTTTGGATCAGCTGACATGTACGGAGGGAAAGCGATAAATGCAAGCCAGAATGATCGATAAAAGCAAATTACTGCGGATGCTGGAATCTGAAACAAAAACACAAAATGCTGGACAATCTCAGCAGGTCTGACAGCATCCGTGGGGAGGGAAGGGAACTAACGCTTCCAGTCTGGGTGACTCTTTATTAAAGCTCGAAGGAACTGTCAGATTTATACAGTTGTGGTTTTTGGGGGGGGGGGGGGCTGGATAGGGAGCCAGCGAGAGGAAGAGATTGACAACGGTCATGAACAGAAAGACAAAGGTAATGTAAATGGTGGTGATCAAGGTCAAGAAGATAATAATAATCGCTTATTGTCACAAGTAGGCTTCAATGAAGTTACTGTCAAAAGCCCCTAGTCGTCACATTCCGCCGCCTTTTCGGGGAGGCTGTTACGGGAATTGAACCTGCGCTGCTGGCCTTGTTCTGCATTACAAGCCAGCTGTTTAGCCCACTGTGCTAAACCAGCCCCTGCTGACAGTGACAAGAGTTAGAATGGCTGAGACTGGAGTTAGCAGAAGACAGTTGTGGACTTGAGCGGATGGACGAATGCAGATGCTATTAGATATGGAATGGCGGCACTCTTCGTGATGGAGAGGGCATAGGTTCAGGGTCAAATAAAACGCGGAGGCTGTGAACATTCTCGTTCAACCTCAGGTAGGCCAGGGGAATGGGATAAGAAGCCAAGAATCAAGATTTTGGCGGGTTGATGCCAATGGATTTGATCTTTCCAATATTTATCTGGACAACATTTCTGCTCACCCAACACTGGGCCAAACCAGAGACAGTGGGGGCGGGTGGGGAGGGGGGGGGGGGGGTGTAATGGTGAGGTACTGCTGCGTGTCGTCAGTGCACATGTGGCACATGTTGTTGGGGTTTTGGACGGTGTCACTGAGAATCAGCATAGATGAGAAACAGGGGCGAGGTCAGGTCTTTGAGCAAATTCCAGAGACGGCACTTTGTTGTGGGAACTAGAAGACAATCCGTTTCAGGAGATCCTCTGGCCGAAAGTGGACAGACAAAAATGGAACAAGGTGAGGTTAGACCCATCCAGCTGGATAACATTTTAGTCATTGCCTTTGTAAGAGCCATGGGAATATAATTGGAGAGAGTCATTGAAAAAATAAATGAGGGCTCAGGAACTTCCTCAACGATTGATTGATTTGATTTTTTGTCACATGTACCGAAGTACAGTGAAAAGTATTCTTCTGCGGCCGAGGAACTTTCACAGTACGCACATAGTAGACACAAGAATAATCAACAGGGAATATTGACAAATGGTACATCAACAAATAGTGATTGGTTACAGTGCGGAACAAGGGGCCAAACAAAGCAAATACATGAGCAAGAGCAGCATAGGGTGCCGTGAATAGTGTTCTTACAGGGAACAGATCAGTCTGAGGGGGAGTCGTTGAGGAGTCTTGTAGTTGTGGGGAAGCTGTTACTATGTCTGGATGTGCGGGTTTATCCAGTGAGTATCAGAGAGAACCGAAAAATCCCAGGTTTTCCGCTGGCTTTAGTTTGGATAATAGTATGGTACTTTAATTGGCCTCGACGTCAAAAGCATTGGTGAGAGAAAACCACTAAGACTCTGTTGGCTCTGCAGAGTCCAGCTGGAAGCACCAGCTGTGGCCTTTGGATGAGGTGGTCCTTTTTAGCTGACATTCATAGTCAATGGTCACAAATGAACAATGTATATGTGAGGACCTACATCCAAACAAGGATTCAACACCTGCAGAGCAGAACAGTAACACAGAAGACTCCCAGAAAGGAAGGGTAAAATACAAAGTGAAATACTTCAACATTCAGAAAGTCAGACTAGGTGGAACAAACTGAAGAGCAGCACAAATCTGGACAGAAATTGGGCTGGGGGAAAGAGAGGCTGCTGCTGGGTTTTAAAAAAAAAAAGATTATTAAATACAAGAAGCCATTATCAGCAAAATAGAAAACAGCAGAAGCGATTTTAGCTTTCAGCAGCTTTGAAAGTTTATGAGTGTGAACTGACAAGCCTGTTAACCTGATATTTGCAGTCGGGAGGGCAAGTACTGTCATCTGTGGAACTGACGGATATCCACTTGGAGTAACGGTAATAAATCCAAGCGGATATGGACCAGCCTACAATGCAACAGCAGCTGAAACCAAGGGGTTTATGTATAAACACTGACAACCGGAAAACCTTGTACAGACTACAGTAAGCGGGCATCGGGTTCCGGAGGATCTTGGTGATTTTAGATGATTGAAATCCGGGTAATTAATTAGTAGCCTTTCACGTTCCTCTCAAATATTCTCAAGGAGATTCCTACACATCACCCAAACGGATCTCCGCCAGATGGATGTTCCCTTATACACGAGCAAGTTACAAACCTCTAGAGCGCTCCGAAAACTCGAAGAATGTCGGCCAACTGAGATAAGGCAGCTCCCAGCCAGCCTCCACTGGGGGGCCACTCCACAACACAAGCGGTCAATACAGAAGCAAATTCCCTTCCTTTAGAGAGATCACAATGCTGGTTGAGATTCAGGTACAGAAGGTAATACACTGTTACCTCAGATGGCACCTTTACAAGTTTAGGTTTAGTGCATGTTGCTGGGCCAAACAGAGGGAGCTTTACTCTGCATGTATCTACAATCTGCATACATCGAATCCATCCGACCTGGTAACAATTGACTCTCATCACTGGATGGATACATGAAGAGGTTTTGCAATCCCCAGGGTCAGCATCCTTCACCTGGATGATATCACTGGGAGAATGGGAACAGGGGGGGGGGGGGAAACCTTTTGGAGAAAATAAAAGTTGCATTGGATAGTGCAAAGATTCTCATTTCAACATTGAATTTTGCCCCACACAAGTCACCAATGTTATTTCGTCCTCTGCAACAGGAGCTCTTCAGTGCCAAGAAAATCTAGACATGGAAAGTCATTACACAGACAGCCAAGGTCTGAGATATTGCGATAAGATTAAAAACACTTAAGTTAGCAAAGGAATGATATATGCACACAACAATGTCATTCAACATGAAGGCAGCACTTTGTACAAGCTGGACCTAATACACACTAATATTTCTATTAATTGGACATGGTCAGAGCCTGCAGCTGAAAGCAACTCTCTATGTCAACAAGCACCTTGGAACCACTGAGCTGACGCAAACCATATATCACAAGACATGACAAGACTGTTCCTTAGAAGTCTGTCATTTTTCTTGACACAGCAGCAGTGAACCAGATAACTGGGTGAAAATCGATTTCAAAGTTAAATATGGAAACAGGTAGATTGGGCCACAGGAATAAACTTCGAGAACATATTTCCTCAAACATTCAACTGCACACAGAAAGGGAACCAGTGTGCAAAGATAAAAATACATTAAAGAATTGAAAACTCACATTGCAGTATTACCAGGCTAGTGGACTGGCACCAAAGCGTGACATAAAAATACATATTTTGCCTTTCCGATAGCCTTTTCTCCTCGCTTTCCTCCTTTTTTTACTTAAGTCACCCACTGCGATAAACACCACAGCCTCCTGGGGTTGAGGCAGCTGCTGATTTATCCTCTCTGGGATAGTCTCTCAGCTTGGTCCTATCCTTACAAGTCAAGGTTGAAAAATTAGTGGCCCGAGTCTGAAGAGAGTGAGTTCAAGAAGCACTACGACACCTGCACTATAACACAGGCTGAAATGCCAGGGCATTACTGAGCAAATGCAGTATTGCAGGAGGTGAAGATTTGAAGTGCGGTCAGAAGTCCAGGCTCTGGCAACATGTCTGCCTCAAACAAAACCACAAAACAGGTAACTGCTTATTCGTCTTGTTGTCGTCTGTGGTACCTTGCTGTACGTAAAATGGCTGCCACGTGCGCCTCACCATATCTCACAGGAAATACATTGTACAAACATTCATTAATAAAAGCAAACAAATGCTCCATTGCGGTTTAAAAAAACATGAGACGTGCCTGGAGTGGGAAACTGAATAGTCACACTAGAATCACAGAGTTGGCCATCTGAGGTTGGAAGCCCGCAATGCTTGATGGGCTGAATGGCCTTTTCTTCGGCTGAATTTTCTCATCTTTTCAAACCCTTGCCACCCTTTAGCAATGGAATCTCTTCCCAAAGGCATGGGGCTGGATTCACCCATTTGGAGGCTAAGTTCCGATGCCAGATGGGAACTGTGGCGTTCTTACGGCGCAAAATTCAGCGCCAAACCGTCACCGATCTTGCAATCCGTTGCCGCGCATGCGCACGGCGACATCCTGCAGGGGCAGCGCAGTAGAACATGGCACCGGCCATGCGCAGACTCGACCTGCCAAATACTGCCTTCCTGGCCAGCCCCTGGCCTCCCCCCACCAGTCCCCCTAGACCCTCGCAGAAGCCCCCAGCCAGCAGGACGGCTCCCAGCCGACTGTGACCACAACTGAACACCGCCACAGGGAATTCGGCGCATCGGAGGCGACGACGAATCGCAGAGGCCCCAGAGAATAGAGGGTCAGGCCCACTAATGATATGCCAACGGTGTTTAAACACCGTGCAGCGAGCGACACATTTACGCCATTTTCATTGCCAGAGGATCCCGATCTGGTATTAAACCAGCACCTACCGCGATTTTGGCATTGGAGGCTATTCTCCGCCCAATCGCGTTCGCAATTTTGGCGTCGGCCGACGGTGGATCATACCCATGGGGTAGAAGGGGAGGGATGTGGGGAGAGGAAGGCCGTATTCTCTATTAAAAATTCCCTCCAAACCTACAAATCTGCTGAAATCATCTGACGCACTAAAATAATCTACTGTTTCTGCCCCAGTTTAGTTTGAAGTCTACTGACTTTTTAATCTCCAAAAACAAGAGTACCGTCGAGACAAAGAGCATTGTGGTTATGTAAGCATCGGCAGGCAGCTGACTGCATCCACAAGCTGTTTTCTGTCCACAAAATAGTGACATGTGGTCCAGCAGGACAACAACAGCAAGAAAATATAATTTAACTTCAAAAGAAAAGCAAAGGCGAGGAAAAAAACGTAACGCTGTTAATATCAATCGTTGTTGGCAGAGAAAATAAATATTACTGAGTAGGGCATAGAGGATTCACCCTTCAGGCTTTGCAGAGGGAGATGGGAACAACTTAAAAGTTTAATAAGAAGAAAGGCCAGTGTTAAGCTGATACCAAGGGACATAAGAGATTATCCGGCTGGCCATTTTCACACAAACACATAATTTAGCTTTTAAACAGTAAACAGGAAATCGGTCCCCTTTGAAAAGAACTGACATTTCTGAAAGGTTGTTTTGTTCTTTTCAACTCAAGAAAACGAAGCAAAGGCTCATGGTGCAGGATGCCTGCTAATAATAATAATAATCTTTATACGTCTTACAAGTAGGCTTACATTAACACTGCACTGAAGTTACTGTGAAAATCCCTTGTCGCCACATTCCGGCACCTGTTCGGGCACATAGAGGGAGAATTCAGAATGTCCAAATTACCTGATAGCACTATGGGAGGAAACCGGAGCACCCGGAGGAAACCCACGCAGACACGGGGAGAACGTGCAGACTCCACACAGACAGTGACCCAAGTCGGGAATCGAACCTGGGGCCCTGGAGCTGTGAAGCAACAGTGCTACCCACTGTCCTACCGTGCTGGCATGGGAAGCTATTGGAAAGGCTGCAAACTGCAGGAAGGAGCTGAGGAATTCCACAGTTTGTGTGATCCTGGAAAAGAACGATTTATAGACGAGGGAGCTCGCGGAGTGAACCATTATTTTAACATCATTAACATGCAGGAGCATGGTACAGTGGGAGCTTAGGCAAATGTGAGATAAAAGCTCAAAATACCCATCGTGAGCTTTGGTGTTTACGAACTTCAGCAGTTACAGGGCAAAGAAAACAACCTGTATTTATACCATGTCTCAGTATCCCAATGCTCTTCACAATGAACTACACTGGAGTAGAATTCAGTGAACTGATGCTGTAGCTATTCTCCACACAGCAAGATCCCTTAAATAACAATTAGATTAATAATTAAGTTTGTGGCGGAGTTGGGTGAAAATTGTTGACCAAGACACAAAAGCAGAACCGTCACCTTGTCTTTTGGGCGGCACAGTAGCACAGTGGTTAGCACTGTTGCTTCACAGCTCCAGGGCCCCAGGTTCGATTCCCGGCTTGGGTCACTGTGTGGAATCTGCACGTTCTCCCTGTGACTGCATGGGTTTCCTCCGGGTGCTCCGGTTTCCTCCCACAAGTCCCGAAAGATGTGCTTGTTAGGTAATTTGGACATTCTGAATTCTCCCTCCATGTATCCGAACAGGCACCGGAATGTGGCGACTAGGGGCTTTTCACAGTAACTTCATTGCAGTGTTAATGTAAGGCTACTTGTGACAATAAAGATTATTTAACAAATAGCAGCCCCATGGGGTCTGTAACAACCACTTGAAGCAGAGAGTGGCAGAATAAACACTGTAAAGGACTGATTCCTCATGGTTGGAACACTGTCTGTGCTCAGGACCCTAGAGTGGAACTCAAACCCATAATCTTCTGACTCAGAAGCAAAAGTTTTTTGCCACATTAACCAAGCTGTAAGTTACTTGATGGGGCAAATAAATGCATGTTTATGCAAATAACAGGAAGGAGTACAGTGTACGACACAACTAATCATTCCTAAACAGAAGCTCATTATTCATCACTCATTTTCTTCGTCTCGAGGGAAAGAAATGCTACTGAGTTGAGGGGCTTTCCTTGTGTTCCTTCAGCAAGATAAGGGGACCTCCTGGTCCTAGGGACCTCTTACCTTTCGTCACACTCACCTCCCCAACACCATCACCTCCCCACAC